>NC_091394.1:89226257-94226257 GCF_032191515.1 Phaenicophaeus curvirostris
GTTCTTATACCTTTATTTTCAGGACAACATTGAAGCTGAGAGTTTAAGATCAAAGTGGTACTAAAACTCCATAGTTTGAGCTTCAACTCTACATCACAGAGTTCATAACAATGCTGTAACGCCTTACAACCTTGTAACTATTTGCTTCCAGAAGACTGCCCAGCTCTGCTCCCATGTAACACCATTGAATCTGTCAGATAAGTAATTTCATGTTGAAAATAGAGTATTTTCATCATTCACCAGAACATCAGTTAGAGGACTTCAATGCGACCTTCTACACTGGTTTGAGATGGAAAGCATCAAAACACATTAATGCACTAGAAGTTAATTTTGTGTGTAAATGAAGATTGTCCAGTTTAGAGTTGCAAGGACAGAGACGGAAAAGACTCACACACAACCTTCTGTTATCCTTACAGAAAACTTTTGGCACAGGTTGTATTATCAGTCCAACACAACACATCCATTTAAGTGTAACTTACCAAACAGAACACTGCCCAGTTTTTCTTCTGTTAATTACTCCAAAGTCACAGAAGTATTTCCAACTCTGAACACTTTTTCTCCTGTCAGTGACTTATCTCAGCTTTTGAACACCAGACTTGATATTTCGAGCTCAGTGGTGTTGCATAGTTTAACAACTTCCCATGAAAATACAGGTTTTCAAAACAACTTTAAGCATTAGAGGGACTGAATCTTAGGAGCTTTTTTGAAGTATTATTAATTACAGTTGGGAACAGTGTGTGCTGCAGATCCAGGGAAGTTTGCTCACACTTCTAACTGACAGGAGATCATTTGTTACTGTCAAGCCTCCATTCACCCAGCTTTTTAGAGCTCAGGAGACTATGCCTGTATTTACTGTAAATGCAGCAGTAGGAACAATGCAGCTCTTACGTAAAAGAGAGAACCAGAACTGCTAAATACCTATTCCATTAAACCATACTGTCAACCATACATACCCCTCTGTTTCAAACACAGATGTGCAAGCGCAAGCAAAACTGTACTGACTGCAATCATTTGAATACCCTAATATAAAAGACTGACTGTTCGACAATGGGAAGTCAAGAATGTATTTGATGCAGGGTGTAAATCTTAACCAATGTTTCCTTCAGTTCCTCTTTAAAGCAGAGCAACTCCTTTGAGAGTGACTCAAGTCCTTAGAGTGACTCAACTCGAACATGAAGAGGCAAGTCTTGAATGACGTTCTCCAGATTAGTTATGGAACATGTTTCCATAGCAGGGTGAAAAGGGCAAGTACACACAGTTACACACTGACTAGATGTGACTTGGATGTTGGGATCAAGAGCACCCTGATGAAGTTCGCAGACAACACCAAGTTCGGCAAAGAGGTTGACACTCTAGAGGGAAAACCGACCCTCCAGAAAGACCTGGACAGGCTGGAAGAGTGAGATAACAGGAACCTTATGAAGTTCAACACACAATCTTTGCAAAAGCTCTGATAATTCTGGCAATCAGACATCAGAAGCAAGTTGTTGATATGTATGCTTTGAGTCGTAAACTTTTAGCCATATAGAGAAACAGGCACAACTTGGAAGATTCCTTCATTAATGAAGTACAGATGCCACGTATCTTTTGACCTCAGATCTCAGTTAAAATGCTTGCTCCTTGAATATGCTACGCCTGACCAAGGGACTGAATTACACTGCAGAAACACTGTAGAAAAGTCCTAATTTTTCTGCTCTCTAGAGGCACAAGTAAAAGAAGGTCTCTGTGCAACCAGAACCAGCAGATCAGTAGGACTGCTTTTGAAGAGTCTACTTTAATGGTCAAAGTTATGAGCAATCTACATAGTTTTCAATAAGTTAAGGCTTGTAACGAGACGAGAGAAGCTGCATAACCCTACTCCAAGAACAGTTTGAAATTTCCATTGGACTAAGAGTTATTGTAAGCAAAGAAAACCTGAAGACTTACCTACTCTATAAAAATTTTCTCACCATGTTCTGCTGTTTTTAGTCTTTCCTTGATCCACCCCTTAAAACCCTATTCATAAAGTGTCCCAGCTGCAGCTGAACGAGGCACCAGCCTGGCTCACAAGCAGATGTTGAGTTCAAGGCTCTTCAAAGGGAGATTAGAATTCGGTTTCCCTTATGGTACACTTGGTAGTTTATTATGCCAAAGAGTCTGCCATTTAAAAACTCTGAAGGGGGAGGAGGATGCTATGAAGCCACGGATCTGGATAGATGGTCAACAGATCCCTTTTTTCTTGTTTCCTAATCAGCTGGATTTAGACAAGCTTGTTATCTAAGTCCACAGAGAGGCAGGCATTACTTCCAGTTCTGAGACATGTTTACAGTATCTGACTTTCTCTATCTGATCCATAAATAGTTTAAGCTCTCAGCTTAAACAGTCTGAATGATCCTTTTAGGATCCAATATTTACTTAAAAAAAAAAAAGCTGCTGCAGAGCTTATGTTTGAGACCTTGAGTAGGAATTCTCACCATTAGAAGGTCATCTGCAGACTATGTCAGCTTTTATGTCCGCTTCTCACTCGCGAGATATTAAAGGCAACTGGACTCCTCTTTCTGCACAGGAAATCTGATGATCTCCAAGCCATTCTCACACTCCCACACCCTCCCATTTAGGTCTGTACCAAAAGAGCACAAGATCTTTTTCAAAGTGTGCCTGCAGATGCCATCATCTCCAGAGGCATTTTTCCTACACTTAATGTGCATGTTACAACCTCAGTCAAAAATAGGAACACAATTTTTCTACATACCCAGCATTTGGAGTAACAAAGGAAGCATTTGAAAGCGAGTCTTATGTTTTTCTGCTGAAATGAGCTAACAAACCAACATTCAAATAGTCACATACATGTTCTAGAGACTGCAACAAGGGAGTCACTTATCCTTTTCAAATCAAACCTTACCTTGGAACAGCAGTCAAGAAGAAGAAATAGCCCTACTTTTATTTAGGGACCTGTCACACTGCAAAGCTTTTATTGCTACTTTAAGAAAGTAGCAATAGAAAGTCTTACTTGAAGACTAACAGATCCTGAAGTATTCCTTCCCATGACAAAATACAGCCACAAAACGAAACTATATACATACATGAAACAAAGGTGCTGTACCACGTAAAATCCGCATAATCACATAAAATTCACACAGTAGAGCCATGCCTAGCATAACTCCCGTAAACACAAAGTTGCTGTACATAAGTAAAACTCCAACAGACATGCATACACAGCAGCATCCCTTCATCCACTTGCCATCAAGTCTGCAAGTGGATGCAAACACATACAGGAGTATCATCAGTACAAGCACGGCACATACTTGCAGGCAATGAGACAAAGTCCTAGGACGACTTCAAGAGTAATAGAATAACAGGCATAAATAGCACTAATAAGAGAAACCGCACTTGAAATCAAGCTACCTAGCTTCTGCAATCTGATCTAAAAAAGATTTAGATCAGAGACTCCATCTGCGAAGGGTTTTCAAATCATGTGGCGAGAGTTGTTCTACAGGTGGAACGTGCTTTAGGCTGCTCCTCCACGAGAAAACCACAGGGCCTTACCACATCGTGCAGCCAGATACGAGGTTTACCTTCAACAACATGAACGACAGACTCCCAAGCTCTTCAGAAACACATTATTCAGAAAAGCTTTACATGAATTGCACACCAAAGTCCAGAAGCAAACTCCAGCTTGGCAACAGGTATAAACGAAAGTGCGTCCACATACACCATAGATACATGCCTTCTAGGAAGAAAGTGGATCTGTCACGTGGTGCTACGGTACTTGGCTGTTTGAGGGCTATGATTCAGTGCCTATAGGGTGTACTGGATTTAGTACAGATGCACAAATTAATTGTTCACCACATACCTGTCTGGCTGCTGACGTACACAATTAAAAGCACTCAAAGAAGTTAAACTATTTGCTATAAGAGGATGGATTAAAGCCTTCCTGGCCTTGGGTTCACTCAGCACAACTGCAGAAATCTGTATCATCTCTGTTGTAAGGAGTCTCAGAATAAGTGAAGCTAGTCAACTTGCACGACAGACAGGGTTTAGTTCAAGGCTCATCATGCATAGCATGAGCTAAAACAAACATTACCTACTATGGAATTATTTGCATTGCCATTCATGAACTTCTGCAATTTATCAGGCACATCTCATGTGGCAAAGACACTGCCAAAGAACTGGATGATTTATGGCTGTTCCTACAGCAGAACCTCCTATAGCAGGAATTTTCCAACATACCAGACATTTGCCAGCAATCTCTGTATACTGGAATATGACAAAAAACAAGACAGAGGAAGCAAGAAGACTTACATAATGATAAAGCTCATTAATAAAGACACATTTGTCACTGTGGCTAAACTAGAAAATTACTTTGCTGTACGGTA
This sequence comes from Phaenicophaeus curvirostris, assembly GCF_032191515.1. Taxonomy (NCBI): domain Eukaryota; kingdom Metazoa; phylum Chordata; class Aves; order Cuculiformes; family Cuculidae; genus Phaenicophaeus; species Phaenicophaeus curvirostris. The sequence continues at coordinate 89,230,613 of NC_091394.1, forward strand.
CCGTCATGAGCATCATAAAGTATACTAAAACCAGGCAAAGCACCTTCATAAAGAACAGCGCAAAACCCCTTAGGCTGATCAAGAGGTTTTCAGTAGCTTGTCTTTCACTAAAAATTAATCTGGCTTATAAAGACTTAATAGCAAAACAAATATTAACTTATTCAATGTCTTATCACCCAAATCTAGAAACGGATGTTGGCCTTCTGGGCCTCTTATCTCTCAGGTTTTTGTGGAAATTCAGTTATTTGAATAAAAATACAATTATCAGCAAAAACAGTACAAAAAACCCAGCAACAACTGCAATCTACCAGATCTGAAAGAAAGGTTTTCACTTGGATTTACTTTCAATGTACAACTGCAGAGAAACGAAAGGAGTTTCACAAGGAATGACTAACCTTGCTTTTATCTTAAAAACACGTTTTATTAGGAGTTATTCAATTACAGAAACTCAGTCTAATGTTGCAGTAACTACAGAAACCGTCATTTGATCCCTGCTTTTAACAACTGACTTCCTATTTGCTTTCAGGCAATAAACATTGCTGTAGCTCAATTTCTTATCTGTACCAAGGCAAAACATGCAACACTAAGCACAGCAGGACTTCAGCCAGGTATGCAGTCTTTGAATTCTGCTGCAGCAAGAGCAGGTAAGGGTAGCCTTGGATATATCTTGAAGAGGATAAGTATAGAAGAGGCTGTTTAGTGGCCCTCAAGGCAGTCAGTGAGAATACACTGGATGAAGCACACAGGCAGAGTACCTCTGAAATCTCTGTGCTACTTCAAACTATCAAGAGGAGCTGCTGAATCAGTGCAGACCAAAAATCAGATATGACATTCCTATCTGGCTAATATTTGTGTTAATCTCTCATACACCAACCTGAAAAATAATGGAAGTTACTGTTTTACTGTTGAAAACATGAACTTCTTCAGCCTTCCAAACAGCAAGGAGTTAACTACTCATTGAGATTGTCCAGTATAATTCTGGATGTAAAAAACAATAACTTCACTATGTTAAATACGGTTCTGCTGTGAAATCTTGTATTGGATATTTTGAATCAAAAAAACATCATGTAGGTGTTCCAAATTGCTGATCAGGTTATCCTTTCAGAGAGATTACATATAAACATAAGTAAAAAAAGGAAAAGATGCACACGTTAAACACAACTTGCTTCAGGAAAACTGACATCCAAGTCAACCGACTGCAACACAGGTCATTGTGGGATTACTACAGAGGAGTGTTATGAGATGTCCTGTAGTTAAAATGTACTCATTAAAAAGCAACACTGAACTTGCAGTAGGGTAAATTTCTACGATAAAAAATGAGGGTACAAGTACAATTTAAATTCTACCAGGTGTACTTAAACAGAACTTAAAGAAAAAACTGCTGCCATGCCTCAGATTCTAAGATAAATTTGTGGTCTTGATGATGCAGAGCTAGACTCAAACCACTAACAGGATCTACCAAATTATCAAGAGTCTGAAGAATAAACCACGCCTGGAAAAGTACAATCAGTTTCTTGGTTAGTTGGTCAGCCAGAGTATCCTCCAAGATCACGAAAACCACACTTATGACACAACTGATAACACATACAGACACCAAAAAGTTAGAGGAGTTCATGAGAATGTGGAAGAGGAGTGTTCTCAAAGACCCTAGGTAGGGAAACAAGGCTAGTTCAGAAAGGCGGTACCTCTCTAACTCTGGGTTCAATGTCACATTCCTAAGTGATAGCAGAGTATTAGCAGCTACATTGTCATTGTCAACTTTGAAAGCCGCAAATAAAATGTACTGTTTCCACAAGAACTGGCTTCAAAAAAACATCACTTAGAGCATACAGGATTTTCCCTAGATGGTATCACATCCTACTGGTACTGGAAAACAGCACCAAACAGAAAGGACATTGAGGAGAACTAATTCATGCTTGTTGCAAGAAATCCCATATTTTTAAGGCAGTTTCTTGAGCCTCATTCACTGCCTTTGCACACAAATGCAGCACTACAAAAGCAAGTTACAGTAGGAAATTAAACTATGCGGAAGCAATTTTTTCATTATCGTAACCCCCTGTACACACATTATCAATGTTTTGATTATCATAAAGAATTATCAAACAGTATTTTACAGACATTTAGCTTCTGCCATTGAGCACTCTGTCCATAATAGGAAAGAGCTGCTTCAGCACTCACTTATGTCAAGGATCACTGTTCCAAAAAGGTACGCTGGGGTTGTGCCAAGCCACTGAAACAGATTTATTTCAGAAAATACAGCTAAAACCTTTCTGTGAGCCAATAAAAGCTACAACCTAAATGCAGTCAGTCTCAACCTCTTTCCAACTGCAGCTCTTTCTACTTTTTGTCATAAGCCCTTACTCCACGAGGCCAAAGATAGAGAACTCCACTTCCTTTGAGACATTTGGTAAGAGCAGGCAAATGGCAAAGGGGATCATTCCCTGGCACCTAAACTCAAGGAGAACTCATGCTACCTCAGAATGACACAGAAGTTCAAAAGCACAAAAGGTGAAAAGTAGAAGTACACTTAAGTCCAGAGAGGGACAAAAAAACCCTCCAAACAGACCAACCCACTGATGGATTCACCTGACCTATTCGACCCCTCTGAAAGGTTCTGTTGATGGTAAGGTTTTCCATCCAGAGTCACAGTATTCTAGAGTACACTGGGTTGCCATGAAGCTGCTGTCTCACACACACACAAAAGAAAAGCTCTAAAATTCCTCGTTTACACTCAGCCAAGATGTCATACTATAAAATCTATGTGTATCAAAGTTCAGTTGTGTGTCCTAGTAAGTAAACAAAATGCTTAAATACGGGACACACATTTCACATCATATACCATTTCAGCTATTTCCACTGGGGGGGGGACAGGGAGGGAAGTAAAGCGAAGAACCTTGAACAACTCTACACCTCTTTACTCTAAATTTACTCTAAAATTACTCTAAATTTCACTCTGCCACATCAGTACACTTCATGAGTTGACAGTCAGAAATGTGTTCTACAAGACAACATAATAATTTCCTGTCTTAATCTGAATTTATTGCTGCATTTAATCAGAAATCAGAGCTCTCCAAAAGTTTTTAAAACCATAAAATGTTTTGAAAGCTTAAGAACTACCAACGTTTCTAATAAGCTATACCATCTGTGTCACTGTTTATGATTTTGAATCTGTCAATAGCAAATTTCAGCAGCCATCAAGCAGCATGCTTACTCACCCTCAACAGGCTCCTCTGATGGGGAAGCACTGTTATCAGAAATATTCAAACCAATAAAGCCCTCAAAAGCACTGCAACACACTTAAGTGTCACTATAATAAACACCAATCCCTGTGCAGAAGAGCAAAAACTTATTTCTGGCCTGTTTATCCTTTAAAAACACATAGTTGGATATTTTGAGGAAAAATGAGCACTTCTCAAGTGACTGACCTTTAAGACTTGGTTTCCGCTTTCAAAAATTCTAAGCAAGGCTGATTTTCCCTCTTTACAAAATAGATACTCAGAGACTAAAATAGACGCTATTTTAAGTTAAGAGAAATTAAAACCTGTCCATATGCATAGATTTTTTTTTTTTGCATTTCTGAAGGCAAAGAGCAAGCAGTTCCAGATGCTCAGTTTAGTTAGTGAAGACAAAAAACTGTCCTACAATTATTTGAGGAGAAGAGACCAGGCCAAAATAATACAAGTCTGGCATAAAACTGTATGTGAAAGCAAGTCCTCACCCAAAGTTTCATGGGCAAATTATTCAAATATGAAGTCAACTTTAAATTTACCTAAGGTGCTAGGGAGAATGAAGAATTATCTGTAGCTACCAGCCCTGTTCTTATAAATCTGAACTCAGAACTATTCAAAACATTAATTCATACAGCTGTACTTTATTAAGGTTAAGTGCAGGCAAGCTTTCAGCCTACCACTGTTACTTGACTAAAAGGGGAAGTTAAGCAAGACCTAATACCTATTCTGTCAGTCTAAAATAATGTACTTCTGGGTTTTAAAGCGTTCTTTAATTTACACTGCCTTTATATAGCCATACTCAAAAAGAAATGCAGAAAACTATTCTTTATTGGCAAAGTAGTCTTGGCAGTTTGTGCCTTTCCATGGTAGAAAGGAGATAAAAATCAAGGAATGACATTTCTGGATGCTTTCAATGTTGAGATAGCATAACAAATTGTAAAAGCTATCCTCCTGTACACATATGAACAAGCATCTACAAAGTAAAATGAGTGAATTAAATACCTCCTTGTAGGTGAGAGCAGTATTATATCCTAACCTACATACAAAATTAATATTAAATAAACTGGCACAAATGCACAGAATTCAAAGGCAGGCATCAAGGCAAGCAATCCCATGATACTTCTTAATTCACACTGACAGTACAGATTGCTTGTAACAAAGATAACAGGATTATATTTATCTCCAAGTTTTTATTTAAAGTATTTGCCTTCAAAACTTTGATGGGAGGACATCCTTTAATAGGTATTTTCAAGACAGAAAGTCGTTCCTAGCTTAAAGATCTGTTCTGTTATCAGACCTGAAAATGCCCATTTCACCTCCCCACAAAAGAAAGATCAGTTAGCCTGAAAGGCCAGTTTTTCTTTTCCTTAGGTGCTATCTAAAAGCAGGAAGGTTGCTGGAATTTTGTAAGACAGCTACAGACATAACCCCTTCAGGTTCCCCATGAGTAACCTGTCAGTGACAACAGTTTATTGAAGTTGGATTAGTAAGAATTATTGCCACTTCTCTACCAGCCGGATACTGTCAGAAGAAAAGCCTTGAGATACTTAGACTTTAAAACCTAAAATTGAAAACGAACATCATGAACTATAAACACTGACAAAGATTGCTACAAATTTATTTAAGCTTAGAGGGAGATACTAGACAGAGGCAGTAGTCAGAGGTAATATTAACCACTTGATCATCTGTCCCCATTATCTCCCAGGGAAGACAGGAGTATACAGCTTCTATTGCTGTACAACACAAAAAGGTTAGCTGCGAGAAAAAGCAGGAAATTAAAACCAACAACATTATAAAAACCGGAGGGGAGGAAGGCTGTTGTGCCAGGAACACAGTTAGAGCCATGCTAAAAATGAGAAGAGAATTGTAAGTGGTTACAATAGAGCAGCTGTAGTCATGGGTTAGGTAGCAGTCTGTCTTTTTACTGGAGTCAAACTTCCATCAACTTCTGTGTTATGACAGAGGGGTCCTGCCTGTCAGGCATTTGCAGGATTTAATCTCTGTATACATTCACAGCTTTCCTCTGATCAAGCACTAAAAACCATCTCAACTGTTGTTGGTAGGTTAGAGTCAGAACTGCAACTTTTCATCAACTTTCTTTTACTCTACAAGCTTTACCATTCATACAAACAACCGCACTTCAGAGTCATTCTGGCCCCAAGAACACACAGTCCTTAAACTCAAATGCATGATAGTCAGACGACACATCTGTATATAATAGTATTCAGCAGTTTTACTACGCAGGCTTATTAAACACAATTACTCCCAAGAATAAGCAAAGATTTCTATCCCATTTGCCTTGCTCTTTAAAGACTGCAACAGTACCAAGACTTAAGTACTCGGAAGTTCCCTAGAAAAATCAGTTCTACCACCATGACTACTGCACTTATGCAGCAAGACTGTATTATTTTCTGAATTTACAGACCAGAGATTTATTATCAGTGAGCTTTGGTTTAGCTACTTTTTTTTTTTTTTTAACAATCCACCCTATCCTTCATACAGCTGAGCCTGGTCTTAACATAGCTTCCAGCTATACATTGGGAAGAGAAATACTGTCCGCTCTCATGAGATAGTTCCAAACGCAGCCATCTAAAGTCAGATCTAACCAAATGGTGCTTAATCAACACTGAGATATAAAAGAATGAAACACTGTCAGTGTACAACAGAGATGACAGCAAAAAGAATTTGCTGGAATACGTAAATTTTTTTTCATTTCCCCAGACACCATTTACAGTAACACGCCAGTTATTTTAACAGTAGCTAGCACAATAATTCACCATACAGCTGAACAGCAATCATTTCCTGCTCATCATTATACACAGGCACAAAAAACTGCCACTCAGCAAACAAAAGCTCTTTAAGTTGCAAAAAAAGTCATTAGCAAATACTGCTTTTGCAAAGTTACTGGTTTGGTCACATACAAAATTTATGCCAGATTTACACCAACATGTAGTTTAGCATTCTGGGTGGGTTTCTTTGCAAGTATGAAGCCACTACAAAGCTAAACCCCACAACTACCTTTAAATAAAACAGCTTGTTAGAACCATCTGAGGAGGCTACTAATCATCTCCAGAAAAATTTCTTCACCAAAAGGGTTATCAGACTCTGGCACAGGCTGCCCAGGGAGGTGGTTGAGTCACCATCCCTGGATGTATTTAAAAGACAGGTAGATGAGGTGCTCAGGGATATGGTTTAGTAGTGGACAAGTACATCTGGACTTGATGATCTCAAAGGTCCTTCCCAATCAAACAATTCTATGATCTGAAGTTCGCTTTGAGACAGCAAGTCAGTAAAACAAGGTCTTAAATAACAACTGCAGTGCAGAGGAAAGTCACATTTGGAACAGACTTCTGAAAAGATCAGAAATACAAGATTGTTTTGAAAGACATGCGAACCTGAAAATGTTCTGCTCAACTTCTTGGTAGGACTTATTTGATCTTTGGGACATTCAATGTAACTGCCAGCAATAGGTATCCCTGCATTTTTCCAGGCTACTTTCACTAGCAGCACAGTGTCACAATAAAATAACAAGCATAACCAGTATCTAAGGGCAAGTGAAATTCCACCTTTCCTCAGGAGCATCTTATTGACTGCCTTTTGATGACCTTCAGATTAGGGCAAACTGTTCACGGTTTTTAGCTAGAAAAAAAGTCACTTCAATTTTACTATCTGAGCAAGTTCAACTACATGTTTGTGAAACCACTCCTCCTTCACCAATGCTTAAGGAGACTGAAAGCTGCATAAGTGATTAAAAAATTCTCAAGTCCAAAAATTAACCTGTACCACATTGCTCTAAATTGGTCATCTGATTCAGATGAACTATTAATCCTTAACAAAACGAGATGGAAACATGCAATTCAGTCCATGAATGCATAACGCAAAGCCAACACAAAACACCAGATGAGAGAAACATTGAGAAACAGGTTTCTCCAATTCATCTCCTACTGCTGAGAATCACAGAATAGCTTAGGTTGGAAAGGGCCTTCAAAGCAACTAGATCAACCTGGACTAATTGAAGGCATCCCTGTTTATTGCAGGCAGGTTGGACCTTTAAAAGCCTCTTCCAACACAAATCATTCTACAATTCTAGGTTGCTCAGAGCCCTGTCCGACCTGACCTTAAAGGTTTCCAGGGACACGGCACCTATAACCTCTCTGGGCAACCTGTTCCAGTATTTCACCACTCTCAGAGTAAAAAAATTCTTCCTTGTATATAGCTTCAATCTACCCTCTTAAGTTTAAAACCATTACCCCTTTTCCTATTACTACAGGCCCTGCTGAAAAGTCTGTCCCCATCTTTCTTGTAGCCCTCCTTTATGTACTGGAAGGCTCCTATAAAATCTATCTAAAGCCTTTTCCAGGATGAACAACCTCAACTCTCTCAACCAGTCCTCATAAGAGAGCTGTTCATCCCTCAATTTTTGTGGCCATCCTCTAGACCCACTATATAATCATATATTTCCTGTCCTGAGTGCTCCAGAGCCAACCATTGTACTCCAGGTAAGGTCTCACCAGAGGGGAGTAGAGGTGCAGTATCACCTTCCTCGACCTGATGGCCACGCTTCTTTTGATGCACCCCAGGATACAGTTGGCTCTCTGGGCGGCAAGCACACACTGTTAGCTGTATTCTGCACCAGTATCCCCTCTGAGTCATCCTCGGCACGGCTATCTCAATCCCTTCATCCCTCAGCCTGTATTGACAACAGGGGTTGCCCTGACCCAGTGCAGGACCTTGCACTTGGCATTGTTAAACGTCATGAAGTTCTCACAGGCCCACTTCTCAAGCCTGTCCAGATCCCTCTGGAAGACATCACCCCCTCAAGTGTCTCAATCACATGACTCAGCTTGGTGCTGCCTCAAAACTTGCTGAGGATGCACTCGATCCCATAGTTATAGATGAAGATATTAACAATACTTATCCCAATACATACACCAAGTGTCACCACTCCTCACTGATGTCTATTTGGACACTGAGACCGCTACTCTCTCAATGCAACCATCCAACCATCCAATCCTCACCCACCAAACAGTCTACCCATCAAATCTCTCTCTCTTCAGATTAGAGAAGGGTGTTGTGGGGGACCATAGAGGCCTCTTCTCCCCATAAGTAGCAAGTACAGGAGGACATCTTTCCTCATTGGCTCACTGGGTATTCATGACAAGAAGTTATCTTTCACAAACTTCAAGAATTTCCAACTTGCTTGTCACAGTATCCACAGCTGATGGCTGGGAAGCTGAAATCTCCCATGAGGGCAAGGACTACCCATCCAGATTTCTCCTAATTGCCTACAGTATAACTTCTTTGTGTTCACACACTGGCTGGGTGATCACTAGTAGACACCCAATGCAATATCATCTTTGCTTTCCACCCCCCCGATCCTCACCCAGATGCTCTCAACTACACCAACACTAACGGTAAGGGCTATACAATCAAATGTCTCCCTTATATACAGTGCGACACTCCACCTCACCTGCCCTGCCTATCTCTCCCTGGACAGCCTGTAGCCCTCCATCCCAATACTCCAGTCACCGGACTCACTCCATCATGTCTCACTAATGCCAGTTATACCACAGCTCCGGGAACTGATGAAGGCTTCCAGCCAAAGGCAACCGCAGCCTATGGGTGCAACCACAGCAAACCAGAGTTGCCTGTAAGGGCAGGGGTCCCCCAACTCCACTTATCCCTTTCCCTCCCCATGAGGACCCGAGGAGGCTGTTAGGGGCGGGGCACAACACAAGGAACCCCAACACGCTCTCCTAGGAAACCCCCAAACATAAGGCCAGAGCCGGCAACGCCAGAGTCCTTAGAAACCAACAGGCAGAACAACCCATGGCATCACCAGCGCAGCAGCTCCCATCACACAGCCCCCATGTCCCCTCAACACCCCAGCTCCTTCAGCCTTCTGTCCATCCTCAAGCCTCCTATACCCAAGGTAAACACTGACCCTGGCACCCAGCACCTGGGGATGCTCTTGAGAGCAAGATGACGACTGTCAGTGATCACTCCCAGTGATCACTCCCGTCTCTCTCTCTCAGACTCAGCCAACCCGTGTCGACAGCCCAGGCAGGAGCAGCCCTTCCCCGCAGCCCGGGCACCTGTGGCAGGGGTGGCATCCCCAGCACCCACAGCAGGTATGGCATCCCCATCTGCTCCAGCACCTTCAGCATCCCCAACACCCCTGTCCTCCTGGCAGGTTTTTTTTTTCAGCATGAGGGTTCAGCAGTCCTGTGCGAGCATCCCTGCCCTCACCCCTACCCAGTAAACACAATGTATAGGTTTCCCAAATACTTACAGCCACCTTTCCCATTTCACCACCTATAAATAAGTCTGCAACCCTGTCCCATTCACACAGCAGTTCACCCTGCAGGGAACGCCCAAATCACCAGCTCCCCGCATGCCTGGCCCAGAGTTGGAGGGTGCTCCTGGAGAGTCTCCCCCAGCCCAGCACAGCTTCCTCTCATTTGTGCAGGTCTGCAGATGGCTCTGCGTGGTTGCCTCTTTGATCCGCGTGTCTTCTCTATGCAATGGATGAACACCGACCTTCCTTCACCAGCCACCTCCATGCTGGGCTACGGCACTGCGTGTCTGCCAACTGCTGTCCTGTGGGGTCCTCGGGGCTGCAAGACCCCCCTGGTCAGGGCAGCCCCTGGGATCCTCTACCAGGGCCAACCTCAACACCTTCAGGGGAAAGTGAGCACCCCAGCTCCTCCAGTGCTGCCGACGGGATTTGCCAAGCACCAGGACACTGAGAGGCAATTTGCACAGTTCAGTGTCTCCAACGTGGCAGCCCCTTGGATCCTCTACCAGGGCCAACCTCAACACCTTCAGGGGAGAGTGAGCACCCCAGCTCCTCCAGTGCTGCCGACAGGATTTGCCAAGCACCAGGACACTGAGAGGCAATTTGCACAGTTCAGTGTCTCCAACGTGGCCATCCGCAATGCCCACAGCCACTGCGCTGCCCCTCACATCCAAGCCATTGGGCATTCACCTAGCAACCTTCCACTCTCTGAGGAGATGCTGCTGGATTGCCAGGACAGAGCCAGCAGCATCCCCATGCCTGGGGAGCCTGGTAGCCCCAGCAGAGCCATCTCTCACCCCGACATCAGCTCACTCTCACTACCCACGGAGCTCCTCACTCCTGACTACAGCACTCCTGAGACTACCAGCACTGTCCTGAGCCTTGAGCATTTAAATATCATCGGGATGGGACCCGAGGAGCAGTGGTGGGAGGTGGGGACAGACCTGCCTGATTTCTGAAGTCCATACAGATTCAGTGACTGCAAACGTCAGAAAAAGGCAGTGATGGTATAGTGGGTTTTTGGTTGGCTGGTTTTAACTCTCCATCCTTCATTACAGTAATGCTGTTCTTCAGAACCTTTGTGATTTTTCTTTTATCTCTTGATAATGTTTAGTGCCCCGGGTGACAGTACACTTGAGAGTGATAGCTGAACAAACTATTAATCCAATATCAAGCCAATAATACTGCAACTTTAACAAAGTCCATCTTCTGCTACCTTTTCTCCTCCCATCTCTGCTTTCCAGAAGGTCTCCCCTTCCTCACTCAACCCTATCTCTGAAACTGTAGATTTATCAAGCAGCACAACAGATGAAGAGTATACATGTAGTGCAGAAGTTCTGATCAGCCATCCATCACATGACTCAAGCACACCACAATCTTTTGCTCCAACCCCCAACACACTGGGGATTTCCACTCTCCTCAGCAGCAATGAATGCCAGGAGAACTGTTTGTACAGTTATGCAAACCTCTCCCCTGGCTTAGAGGGACCACTGGTTGTGCTTTGTGGGGTTGGTTGTTTTGTATGGTTTGGGGTTTATTTGGGGTGCTGTTGTTGTTTGCTTATTATAAAACTGTACTTCAGTACACTGTACATACTCAAGTCTAGGGCAAAAATACCACCCTCACAGTATTACTATGAAGATATTACTCCTGTGACTACAGGAAGTCCATTCAACACTAACAGTATAGCAAATGAAATAGAAGACAAAACTTTGGCTTATGCATCTTCTCTTCCTTAGCCAGCACACTACTTCTAGACAGAAAAAGTCTACCATAAGACACAAAGATTAATTATTCGTGCTTTCGACTTTGTGTCCTGAGCACAAATTCTTCTGGATTTTTCATTTTAGAAAGGCATTACCACAGGCAGGCCTAAAACCGACAAAACAATTCAAGTATTAGCAAAAATGGAGATCTAGCATTCCTGCTGTCCACACCTCACTTGTTTGCATACAGTGCCAGCAGACCAGAACCCATCATCTCCAACTCCCATCTTATACAAGGATAAACAGCATTTTCCAACCATATCCTAGGAAAGGGGGAAGGGAAGAATGGACTTCACACTCCTTTCAATTTAAATTATTTAAATTAGAGGGCAGGTTGCTTTTTTTTTTGACATACATGCAAGATGTCATTAACAACAATGTCATTTTCATAAAGCCAAGAACACACACAGAGCTACGTTTTCCCTATTTTCCATGCACAGTACAGTGGTTCTACATTTATTTAGCAACAATACTTAGCCCTCTGCAAAGGTTTGATGTAAGTTCAGACTAGAAGAACAGCCTACATTTCATGTTTCCTTCCTTCTGCAAGGTTGAGTCACATCCTTAAGTCTCCTTTTAGAAAGGTAACAAACCGTGTTAAAAGAAATAAAAAGTCTTCAGTGCAGAAGCCTTGCATTCAAGATAACATACGGCACTGACACAGAACCCAGCTCAACTCTTTGGCTCATCTTCTGTAGCGACCCAGACCACAGAACTGCACAGCTTTTTTCCCCATCAGAAACAAAATTTGGTGTTCCTTACAGCCAGAGAACTTTGCTAAAGGATTCCAGAGATAAATGAAGGCCTTTAACATTGAGGGCTGAATTCGTGCAAATAAATTCCTTTAAATTACTGCATTAAAAAAACCTGGCATACAAGAGAAAGCAGAAAGTTCAACTACCTTTAAAGACAACAGAACCCCTAAAGAGCAAGGTCAGTATAAAACTAAGGTCTGTATTTGTTTCCTTCAGCTTCTCTAGAACTTCAAATAAAATATAATAGGATAAAAGCTTAAAGTTGTGACTGCTAGAAGAAACAGTTCTTGCCTTATTTCTTCTGTTGTACCAACACAAACACGACTGGCTTAACGTGGGTGAGTTCCTTGGTTAAAACTAGTGTAAGCCCACAAGATATTTGTTTGACATGTGGCTTCCCAAGTCTGTTTTGCACAGCTTAACCAGTACACAGGCCAGGGCAAGAAAAACTTAAAATAAGTAAATTCAAGTGTTTGCTATCTACTTCTATTTATGCAGTGTACTACTACAGTTCATGCAGTCACACAGAAATGCACGGACCTCTTCAAGTCATCTCTGTTACACACTTGCATCATCTGAACAACTAGACAACTGGTATTAGAGCATCTCAGTCAACAAAGACACTGAAATAACACCCCAGATGTGCTGAAACAGTTTTTGCCAGTACAACTTTCAATTGCATACACTGCTTCTTAGACTGTGAAACAAACACTAACTCACATATCACATATTATTTAATAATGTTAGTTTAAATATATTTTTATATTAATATATTTTAAATAGTATGTTTATGTTAACTCATCTATGACTCTATGTATTACACATTATATTACGCATTACTATCCACGCCTTCCAGTGAGTCAGAAGCTGGGCAATGAGACAAATGTAATAATTATCTTACAAATACGATAAGCAGACAGAACTGATTCCCTGTCGCCAGGCAAACAGACAGACAATACATTTCCATCCTTTCTGCTCAGACAGGCAAAAGGCCCTCATATAATGTTTCAATCTCAATACAAACTAATTTTCTATAAACACAGGTTTATATAAAACTAATACATGCAAGTCAATTGTAAAAGGTGCAAGTCTCATTAAGAGTGGGACAGCTCTGTGTCTGAAGTCTTGCTAGCTATTAAAACAGTAACACAGCTTATTTAAAGCCCATATCACTTTTATTTAAAGATTAAATCAGTGCCATTTTGCAAGGTACATAGTCAATAAGTTCATGCAGGTGCAACAGCAAAACAGAATCTAATCCCTACATTTCCAGGTTGAGGATAAAGCTACTGTGTCAGCGACAAACCTGCTCAAAAGGTTTTCTTTCCATAACGAAAGCACAAAACTCGGTGGAGGCAGACCCACCTGTATAAGAAAAGATCACCTTTTTCAAACTCACTGAAGACAAACTACAAAAGCCCAGCCAGATTTTCTGAATTGCTCCCATAGAACTACAAAACGTATATCACTATGAAGTCTCAGGCAATATCAGGCAATGATTAAGAAGAGTTGCATCTTTTCAACAAGTATTATCTGCAGCCTGTGATAAACACTACTGATCCTAGTTAATGAAAAAAAACTTAGCAGATGCTGAATTTACTACTACTGCTCAAAAGATACTAGAGCAGCTTGAAACATTGACTTTGAATATCAGTTTCACGGCAGAAGTGAATTTTATCCTTTTCTTCTGGAAGCACTGTTTTGAAAAGGTTGACAGTAGTGCTCATGGCTCTGCACAAAGAATAAAGGTCTGTTTCTGCATCGTAAACTTTACTCAGACCCAAAAGGAGTATTTGTCAGAAAAACAGGCTACTATAGGCACACAGCCTGCCCCAGTTACAAGTACTGAGAAACCCTGAGAATCACAGAATAAAGAGGAAACAAGCCATCCCCAATTCCAAAGCACTGTTCAAATGAAACCTGTCTGGACTCCTGGCCCGACTGCCCCCTCGTTCAGACTGCTGAAAACCAGCCCCCTAAGGAGCACACTTCCAGGGTTCGCGAATCTGCTCAGACAGAAAGGGGGCAGGGGGCTGTCGGTTCAAAGATAAAACTCAAACAATTTACTTTTCAGGCAGTTCTAGCCTGAGCTTTGTAGAGATGATTAGAAGTATTAATGATGCCAAATGAAAGAAGCAGTAGGTTAACAAAAAGAGCTACTGTACTATGGAACTAGATGCTGCTAGTAGCAGTTACTCTAAATATTCTGTTCTTACGAGTATTCAGGGGAGAATAAAGCAGAGAAATACAGTTAGTCAAAACAAAAAAAAAGCACAAAGAATGTTACCTACGTCAGTTATTTCCTTAAGTACAAGCAAGAAGGGTTTTCTACTTAAGTGCCAAATAAAAAAAGGATTAGAAGAGACAGAGGAGTAAGACTGAAACTATCTGATCAGACGTAAAACAAAAGCATAAACCCTACCTTCCAGTTACTTCTATTACGCTGCTCACAGGCAGGACGCAGTCTTCACATTTACATTACCAGCCCAGCCTGTAACAGCAGGCTCAGCAATTTGTGAAGCAGAGCACACCCAAGAGCGGTGAGGGAGAGATGATGTTACACAGAATAACAGGTTGGTAAGAGAAAAAATACTTGCCTGAGGTGCCCTCCTTCAGTGAAGGACAGCAGATGAAGTGTAAAAATCTGTACTCCAGGACTCACTAGGACAAGAGGGAAAAAGAATATCTTAACTAAACCATCCTTAAATCAAACAAAAAACACTACGCAAAGAGTTCAAAGAATTAGTGTATTTATAATACACTAAGATGACTACTTAAACTTATCTAACAAGGCTTTCTCTCACTGTCTTCCTTTTTTTTCTTTCTCTGAAGTTACAAAGATGAGTTGTAACACCAGCTCAAATTAAGATTGAACACTGTCCTTGAAAAAAAAGCTACTCTAAAGTATAAACATAAAATAGCTGATTTTTCTTTTGATGATGTTACTAAGAAATATCTGTAACTGTTACATCTATGCTCATTTACAAACATGATAAAAAAAAACAAACCAATCCTTTTGCCGAGAACAGCATTTTACCAGGACTAAAGTAAATACATTCAGCTGGTTTTTTCTAACACTGAATCAGAATCAGGAAACAGACCAATTCTAAGCACAACAATTGTGCTTTTCATTTTAAAGAAAGCATTTGGCTTTCAATTTTTTTAACATGCAAAAATACTGAGACCAAAGACAACATGTTCTCTGAGAAAGTCAAAGCTATGTAACAGTGGAAGCTAAACATAAATTACTTGAAGTTAGTAAGCAATTTTTAGTTCTTTTTCTGAAGCTAATGCATATACATCAACAACAAAATTAAGTGGCATTGAATCATTCTGGCAGTGCTGTAAAGCCACCACACTGTGAAAATTGAACTACATTGTACTCGGTATGTTTTATTTCCTGACAACTGTCAGCAGCACATAGTGTGCCCTGATGAGTGAGTGCATGCGTGCTTGTCCCCTGGCAGAGGGGATCTGCCCTCAACAGATGGAACAAGAGCATAAGCAAAGCCTATATCACTAGCGTATACCAAAATAGAGGCTGAAAAACCACGTAAGTATTCTGGACAGCAATTAAAATATTAGTTTCCTCAAACTACATGTGGCTTCTACAACAGCTCATATTTGCTGGGATACAAACTGCCCTACTTGAGTACTGTACTGAGTTATAATATAGCTATGCATACTGACAAGGGTGCTGATACACAACGGAAGTACATTGGTAAGCATGTGTTTTTATAGATATATATACACACACATATAAAAATCTATATGCACAGAGAGTAATCATAAGATACAAACTGTATCAACTAATTCCATCCCCACCCTCTGGGGACAGATGGTTGTTTGTTTATTTAAAAAGGAAAAAGAAAAAAAGAAAACAACCCCCCAAGTTTTATCATGACTGTACTTCCTTTTCTGTTTTAGTGCTGCTACTCCCAGCTCTCTCCTGACTCACCCACACGCAGCCGTGCTTCAGCGTGTTGCACTTCTATAAAGTGTCACTACAATTCTTACTTGAACTGAAGGTACTTAAATTACATAAATCCATCCACAGAAGGTGGGCAGCACTGACAGATTACAGAACTAAACACACAAAAAGCCTACATAAGGCCAGAAAACAGCACCAGAGGCTCTCATTGTTTAAAATCTTTATGTGTCCGTTTCCACATGAAAGTTCCTCAAGTTTGAACAGTAATGTTCGTCACGTACCCAACATCACATCAGGAGCCAGCTGTGCTTCTAAGAAACCCAGAGTATTGACTGAGTTTTCAGATCAAATACACTCCTGTGACCACTCCCCTCCATAACAGGAGAGGAAAATCTCCACCTTAATACCCCAAAAGAGATTCGCTACCAACGAATGCAAAGCTTTCAACTGAAAGTAAGTTTGCACTAAATTCAACCTACAGTAAAAACATTCCTAGTCCTGCTAGCTACAAAGCTGATCAGCCAAATATTAACCGAACATAAGCCAACACAGTAGACCTGGCAAGAAAAAGCGAAAAACCACAGCTCCATCAGCAGAGGCTGCTGTTCTTTTCTTTACCCAGGAGTAAACACTTTCTTCTTTTTATAAATACTACACTGTTTTCTAACCACCACAGGCTTCATTCGTAGTATTTACGTTAAAAAAGAAGCTCCCAAGAAAAACTTCGAGTGATGAGCTAGTAGGAGGGTAGGAGGAACCAAAAAAAAAAAAAAAAACAAACAACCAAAAAACCAATCCCATCCTCAGAGAGCAGAAAAGGATAGCAAAGGCGTTTTACCCTTTCTTCTAATGACAGAAGAAACAGCAGCTTTATGTTTCTTACACTGGTTGATACTGTTCCTCTTCTAAAGAGAAACTTAAGAAGCCACAAGGCTCTACAAACCAGAAAGACCTTCCAGTAGCTAGAGAAGGACAGAACTATCTGTCAAACAGTCAGTCAGAGCAATGTGCACAACAGAGAGGCCCAACTGAAAAATAAAAATCAGCTCATTCCTCCTTCCTTCACAATAATGGAGAAAAAGGAATTCATTGCCCACTAATCTGTTAATAAAGCTGCACCACCACTTTGACTTTTCCAAAACATTTATACAC
Source organism: Phaenicophaeus curvirostris (assembly GCF_032191515.1). NCBI lineage: Eukaryota > Metazoa > Chordata > Aves > Cuculiformes > Cuculidae > Phaenicophaeus > Phaenicophaeus curvirostris. Next base: position 89,247,745 of record NC_091394.1, read on the forward strand.
TAGAAATAGGCGTCTTTTTACAACACACAGCAGTTTGGCCCTAAGGCTGTGTGAATACAGTACAACTAAGGAATGCAGGGAACACCACCACTGGCATCAACACCAACAGTTTGCGGAAGTCCCTAACAAAGTATGAGCTCTTGAGAGTCACACAATGCCACATTTTTGCTTATTTCTCTGAGCAACAAACACATTTACTCTAGAAGAAACTAGAAATAACTTTGCCTTTTTGACAACATGAAATGGCCATTCTCTGCTGCTGCTGCGATAAACAGAGGGACCTCAAGCACTGCCGTGTTCTCCAATTTCGCTGTGGTAGCTACAGGAGAGAACCAACACAAGAAACAACTGTGATATTACAATATTAAAATCGAATCACAGCAGAAGAAAAGCAGTGCCTTTGATGGGGATGTGGTTGCAATATGTAAACTAGTCTAAAAAGATGCAGGTTCCAGTCATTTCTAACCAAGCAAAACTAGCTGAACTTCTCTTCTTTGTGCCCCTCATGTGAAATAGGAAGCAAACCACTTCCTCATCTCACTAGACCATTCTGGTAACTATACAGAAAGCAGCACCAGACTATCCAAGAGAAAATTAATTCCATCTCTGAAGCACTCTAGCAAGAGCAAGCAGGTATTAAGGTATTAAGCAACAAAAATTAAACTATTGAGCACTTGTTCACTTGTAGCACCAGCCACTTCACCTTAGGATAAAGTAAAAGTCCTAATGGAAGAAATGGCACACAGTTATATATTCAAGGATGCTTTCCTTCTCCGGCTTCTTTACTTTTGAGCACTGTTTTGCAGCCTAACAGAAAAGGCCAAGTATAAAATCTTAACTAGGAGATGAGCCTGGACAACTAACCCTTGTAGCTACATGGCACGTGAACAGAATCAGAACCATTTGCTCACAATACTGGTTTCCACCACTTGGACATACAGATTAAACTGAAGTTGTGAAGACATGATGGCTACTAATGGTAGTGGACAAAACTCAGTACGTTTTATTTCACTGTAGTCCTTTCCTTACAGTTTTTCTAACTCTTACCGTCTTGAGTTCCTCATCTAAAAGACCTATCTGCCTTCCTTACAAAATCCCAACTGCTACTCTTAGTTCTCCTGTCCAGCGCTCTCCCCATTAGCTCTTCTGCCTATTTTCTTCATCCAGCAAGTCTCCATTTCCTTTGACATCCCCAAGATGCTGGGTGAGAGGCAGCACTATTCCCACGCACTTCCTTAGTACCTGATCAAAACCCTCCATGAGAGCTCTCAACCTAAGTACTTCACTAGTTTTTAAATAACTTGTCCCCAGCTCAGTCCCACATTCTAATTAATATTCTTCCCTGCTTTCAGCTCAAAGTAAGCTGCTCCTCCTCCTAGTTAACTGCCATCACTCCTCACTTCAGCTGTCCTCTCCATCCAAACCCATTTTCTTCTCCCATGCTGCCCAGCTGGATACATGTTTATTAGAGCATGAGTTTTCATAGGACTGTAACGGGGGCAATCTGAGGCCCATTCTGGACTAGGGACAGGGAGAGAAGCAAAGCAAGAGCCATAAGCCCTGCAAAAACACTCTGCTGTAAAGCTGAGACACACCACAGCTATTTGAAGAGCTGTCAAAAAAATTTAAGACTACAATTAGAACATCTGTTCCTAAGCCTCACTTTTGGCAGCTACTTAAGTAGTTTGACTGGAATTCCTTTGAAAACCTGACACAATATTATGATCAATACTATATAACATTATTTGCTCAAAGAATTAGGTCTTAATTGATAGTCTCTTACACTTCTATTTCCTAGATTTCACTGGCACTCCCACCTACACAGATTTCCCTTCCAGGACACAATTCCACCCCGTATTTATTAAGAAGCCATAGTTACAGAACAATGGAGAGTTTCTCCATAACAAGTTCAAACACTGCTAAACTCAGAAACTTCAGAAAAGGTAAGAAAACAACTTGGATTTCATTAGGCTGGTTGAAAGCTATTCCAAGATCATCCCCCAAACTTAAAGCTAGGAGACACCAAGTAGGTCCTGTTGTTCTGTTACTACTGCTAAGTAATTTGGCTCTGAACTCAGATGCAAACAGTTAAAGCATTTAAGGTACTACTTCAGTGTTTGGGAGGCTGTAACTTCTGCCAGTTGCACGTGGGAACAAATATCAAGTTATCTTCTACAAGAAGCACCCAGACGAACAAACAAAACAAAACAAAAAAAAATCTCAAAGCTATCGTTACAATTCAACTGCCTGTTCAGCTGACAAATCCACTTCTCCCCACATAAGACTGATAGACACAAGCAGGAAATATAAACTCTAAATCAATTAACTATTATCCATAAGAAATCCTGACATAACTCTGCCTTGTCTGTATGATCTGTATTTATACAAGGTCAGCAATTTTATCTTTAACATGAAGGCTCATGAAGTCTACCAGTTACATATTTCACTTCCACATTAAGAAGGAACAGTTTCAAATAACTGTATGTCTCAGCACATAAAAGGTGCAAATATAACAAGAAGAAAAGAACTGGATTTTCATGCCCAGAATGCACTTAGCCTGAGAAGCTTCACTTTCAGGAACACTAAATGGGTAGGTGGTTGTTTTCTTTTTTTAGAAGAAGAGCTATGAATATATGTCTTCTTACTCCTTACAGTTCTTTTTTTCCAAACTAGCAATGCTAGAATTCAAAAGCACTACTATTTTCTTTTTCAGCAGAAGCAAACTGATTTGTACATCAGAAGCCAAAACAAATACCTTTCTTGTCCAACACAAAAAGACAAGAATTCCCTTTCCCTATGAGGATATGACTCTGAAGACTGCCATAATAAAAAAGGAGAACCAGCCATCATCCAGTGCCACACCTGACTGGAAGCATACACAATTAGATCTAACTTTTGAAGTTAACTGGTAGAACCACTAGTCACAGAAACAGGGCTTTCCAGTCAGCTAATTTACAAGTGGGGCTCCTAGGAACTCATCTATTCCCTCATACAGTACACCAGAAAAACTTACTCACGCTAACGCTCCATTTAATTTAATCATCTAGTACTGAAGGAGAACCAGAATTGCCTCATGGCTGAATATAAGAGTCTTTTGAACTATGCCAGTCAAACAGAACGCGCTCACAGAACAGCCTCCTGCTATTGGGAACAGTTAAGCCTTGCAGTCTGAAGTAAAAAGTGCTCTGAAAAATGTATCTAGGACAGTGTTCTGCTGCATCTTCTTATTATATAAAGTGATTAGCCATACAAAACTTTTTTTTGCCTGGTGGTCACTGATTCAGGTAGAGCATTTGCAGATGGGTATCAGCCTTCCAGACAAGCGTATTAACTGCCTACAGGATCAAGCTTTAGGTTTTGGTGTGGGTGGCAGACAGAAGGCCTGTTTTGCAAGGCATGCTATTTTTGCAGCTACTGCCACACCAAACTGAATGCATTCAATCTCACAAGCTAAGCTGTCCCAGACCCAATTATACTATTTGCACATGGACCACCTGGGAATCCCAAGTGCTGTTGACATAAGCCAAAGAAGCAGCCAAACACTTAGTAAACAAAACCACAAACCATGAAGCATTTCCACTGAACAGGAGTAAAAGGATAAAAATAAACCAGCCCATATAAATATTATTAGGAAAAAAACCAAACTAGTTTCAATACTTGAAGATGGTACGTAAGTATAGAACCATAGAATGGTTTTGGTTGGAAGGGACCTTAAAGATGATCCAGTTCCAACCCCCCCACTACAGGCAAGGACACCTCCCACTAGATCATGCTCCTCAACGCCCCATCCAACCTGGCCTTGAACACTTCCACAGAGGAAGCACCCACAACTTCTCTGGGCAACCTGTTCCCGTGTCTCACCACTCTCACCAAAAAAAATATCTTCCTAATATCTAGCCTAATTTCCCCTCTTTCAGGTTAATATCATTCCCCCCCCAATCTTATCACTACACTCGCTGATAAAGAGCCCCTCACCAGCAATTTGTTTCAGAGATCTTTAGTCTCCAGTTTTTCCTAGCCCCACAACAATTTTGTATATTGGACAGCCATCCATCATTCCTCCAGAGCAATACTGAAACATTAGGTTAGTGTAAATAAGGTAAACAACAAGCTTTCCTGGTAGACACACATTAGGCAGTAATTGTGTGGTTACTAGAAACGCAAAAACTCTTTTTCTAAGTGCTGAGAAAGTAGTGTAAAAAGAATGCTCAAAAATAATAAAGTCTGGTACCAAAAGTCCTCTTACAGTTTCATGGCCGGTATTAACATTTCCAGAGTCAACCAGAAATAAATTACTAAGCACTTCACCAAGACCATGTGATTCAGTAGCAACAGTAAATGAAGACTGTGCCATAACCAGATGACAAAGGCTGTAATGACAGATGTGAGGTAAAGGCTGGCAGTGTCCTGTTTAGCGTGTGTGTATGTGGCTTACGAACTCACATCTACAACTGTCTTACAACCACCCTGAAATTCAAATTACTATATCAGGAGCAAAAGACAAAAATAATGCACCATTTCACTTGCATTTAAATATGCTGTCAGTGATCAGTTTCACCATTTCCACAGTGAAGGTATTCTCCATGCATCAGGCTTTCACGTGACAGAAGAGAAAACATGCCATTTCTAAAAAGGAGAATGCAATTAAAACCACAGGGGATAGAGGATACAGGAAAAGCTACTGTAACTAAAAATACTTTCAGCTTTACCTAGTCAACTGTAAAACTGATCATTGTATGTTCTTGGTTTCTGTTAAGCTCTGCTGTTTATATAATTGCGATGCACATAACTCCAGTGTGCACTGGAATTGCAAATGTGTAACAGCGACTATATAAGAGAGCCTGTTACTTTCAGCAAATGTTAGACAGTTTGAAAAACTCTGCCAGCTGCAGCAGCCAACTTGTTGCACTGGAGAGAACATTCCTGAATAACAGAAGGGAGGAAATTGAGGTGAATTTATAAGAAAACCTGAAATTAAAAGCAAACAAATAAGCTGCTGTCTTCATACACATGAAAAGAAAGGCAGAATTCTCTGCCCAGGGCAGTCAGAGGTTTTAAATTTTCCACAATAACTAGGAAGAAAATTTTAATGCTTTTAGGGTTATGTATCCATAGATCAATATTAAACAAAGATTTATTAAGTATGCAAAAGGACTATCTATTTATTTATAAGTGCTCTTGATACACACAAATTAAAGGATATCAAAAAGTGCATACAAATGGCCATCATTTACAGCTGGAAAATACCTTGAAATAAATCTTACTCTGCCCAACTGATGCACATATTTCAGGTGCCACAGCCAGCAAGTAGTGCCAATGCTTCCCCTTCCCTGCCACTTAATTCTTTCCAATTCAAGCAGAGCTTCTTTCTTATCCTCCAGTCCCCTTGCTCTCATCACCTCTGAAGCAGTTCTCATAGACTGGGAGGGATTCAGCGTGACCAAAATGACTGCCAGGCTGACTCTCTGCATCCTGGTACTAAGCACACAGGATTGTGGCACTGACATTCACACCTTGACTGGATTCAGCACTTACATTCACTCGGGCTGCATACCCTGCCTGTGGCACATTTGCTCAACAGCTGATAATCCATGAGATGCAATCCGACAACACTCAAAATATTTCAGCTTTGAAGATGTATTTTTAAACATTTTTAAGATTAATAACTCTCATAAAATTGATTTATAACATACTTCAGGGTAGTTAACATTACCTTAAGAGACAGGAGTCATTCTTCACAACTTAAGCCCCTCTACATCAATGACTAAAACTGTAGGTGCAATTATAAATGACCAAGTTTATAGGAAAGAAAACCTGACTGCTTAAATCACATCTGACTTCTTGCATGTAAGCTCTAATTTTGTCTGCCTCTACTGCAGGGGACATGTTAGCTCCAGCTAGCAGGGAACAACAACAAAAAAAGGGTACTGCAGGCTGTTTGCAGATCTGTATTCTATATACACAGGGAGAGGAAAAAGACCTGAATTTGTGTACCATGCTTAAGTGGCTACAGAAATCCAAAGTGGCCCCTACATATGCTTTTCAAAATGACAGTCTGTTTCTGTTACCGTATTACTCAGTAATTCAGCAGTTTGCAATACAACTGTTCCCCCCTCTTCTATCTCCACAGCATTAATTCCAGGTATCTAGTAAGCTCCATTAGAAGGCCAATGACAGACACCTTGAAGAAAGTTCCTCATATAACTATTCCTAAAATATTTTAGCCATTGCATTCAGTTAATTTCAAAATAAATTATTCTGCTAAGATATATAACTACCGAAAGATACAGAAAAAAAAAAAAAGGAGAACAGTTTACTTTCTCTCTTTATCCAGACATTAAGATTCCCTGGAAACCCAGAGAAAGGGACAGGATAGCTATGTATGCAAGAACAGAACCAGCTAACATCACCTTTCCACAGTCAGTGAGGTTCCCGCAGGAACGGTTTCCCATGAAGAGGTAGAGAATTTCAAAAGACAATCTCTTCAGTAATCCGTCACCCCAGGTGGCACCAGTTCAACTGCAAACAGTGAAGAAAATCTAGAGCACCTGATGACAAACAGAAGTTGTATAACAGATGGGATCAAATTCATTCCTTACTTTCATGCATCCGTGGCGGTTCTTGACAGGGATATTTTAAAGCAGATTCTGGGATTCCTTCTTTCTATGGTGCTACTCTCTGATAGCTTATATAGGCAAAAAGAAATCTGACCATGAGACTTGGGTAAAAAGCTATCTATTCTTCTACCAAAAGGTTCTGTCTCAGCAATGGGATACTCTGCACACCAGACAAAAAAGCATTTCTACTTCAAAGAACAGTATTATTCAATGGTTTAGGATTTTACCTTCAAACTGGCCACAAAGAACTGAAGATATGTTCTGCCAAGCAACACGCCTTGCTAAACAAAGACATTTGTCAGGTGGAACCTTCCAAGTTTGGATTCAAGTTCCAACCTTAACAGTCACCTCGGTGTCATTACTGAAAGTCTCCTGTCCAACACTCCTTTCTGCCACAGCCCGCTACAGAAATCACTCAGCAACGTAAAGCTATATTTAAAGTCCAAGCAGTCAGAGCACAAAGAAAGAAAACTGTTTGCGTCTATGGTGGGGGAAATTTGAGCACAACAGACTTCACAGATTTTAGCAACGGAAACAGTAATAAAGAAGAACACAAGAGTATTAGATCAATCTAGAAATTGTTTTACTGATACACATGCTAATCAACACTTGTATTTCCATACTACGTTATCAGAAATTCAGAATGGCAGATTTTAAGTGTTGGTAAGACTCCACTATCACAGCAGAAAGACACTGTCATAGCCCCACTGACATGTGGATCCAAGACGCTGATGCACTGGAACAGAAAGAAAGAAGAAAAAGCCTTCAAGAACCTTCACAGCACAATCTCTGGATTTCTTTAATACCTCAAGTATTTCTGTGAAGAAACTTCTTGTGTGTTATTACCTCGTAAAATACAATAGATTAAGAAGTAACAAGACAGAACGAAGTCGCACGTGTCCTTATTCTTGAATCACACCGAAGAAAGAAAATCCAATTAAAATTAGATGTTATCAGCTATTTAATGAATAGGTTAGAAACAACACCCTGCTGCTACAGCTTCCGAATTCACCTTAACCCTACCTGGAGCCGCAGTGCCAGCATCACCGCCGCGGCGCACAAAGCTGCAGGATACACCCTGTATCAGCCAAACCCGCCCGGGCTTCTCCCTCCCGCCGAGCCTCCCGCCCGCTCCGGCTCCCGCAGGGCCCCCCCGTTAACCACTAACGCTGCCTCCGCAGCACCGAGAGCGGCGACACCGCCCCGAGGGTCCCCGAGGCGCGGGGAGCAGCGAGGCTCGGCCGCTCGCTCCCACCCAGCCCCTCCTCGCCCTGCCCGGCGCCCCGCGGGGCGAAGCGAGGACGGGACGGGACCGGGCGGGCGGAGAAGTTGCGGAGGGCGACGGGGAGGCGGGTGCAACAGATGGGAGCGGGGACGGAGCCGGCGGGGATGGGAGCAGCGAGCGAGGCGCCCCGCCCGCGCCCCCGACACTCACCCGGCCGCCCCGCCGAGGGCGATGCGCGCGGGAGCCGGAGCCGGAGCCGCCGCCTCCCCCCGCTCGGCAGCGACAGCAGCGGCGTGGCCGGAGCCCCGCGCAGGGGAGGGGGAGGAGGGGCGGAGGGGGCAGGCAGCTGCGCGGCGCCGCGGGGGGGACCGGCCGGGCGGGCGGGCGCGCAGTGACCCGGATGTGGCGGCGGGGCGGCCGGCAGGTGACTGCGCAGGCGCGCCGGGCTGCCAGGGCACTGCGCATGCACCTGCTGCGACTCCCCGAGTCTCGGGCAGGGGTGGGGGGCGAGACGGGGGCGGGCGGGCGGCGAGCGGGTCGACCTCCTTAAAGGGGCCGCCATCTTCCCCCCGGCTCCCAGAGAGGGTTCACACCCCGGCCGCCTCTCTAGCGCCCAGCAGCAGCTCCTTAAAGCCACCGACTTAGCGTTATGGATCGTCGCTTAAGCCAGCGGTGTGGCTGTAATATTTTTTAAAGGCCTAAGCCAGGGGTTTTAAATGTTTGCTGTTGCCAAAGCCGTGATGGGAAGGAAAATACGGTTCCTTCTTGGCAAAACACAGGGTTGCTGAACGAAAGCTGTGCATAAATTTCTTACCCCGCGGGTCTTGTTGTAAGACCTAAGCAAAAAAGATGGGAAGTTAATCCCTCGGCGAGCTCTAGGCTGCCCAAGTCGCTGTCCCTTGGCCAATACTGCACCCCTCTCCTCGAACCCCAAATGTTAAAGATCTGCAAAATGGGTTAAGGAACACAAAAATATATCCTAGGGTCACTTTGCAGACTTAATGATGTACGTTCTTCTCCATAGACACGTCTTATTGATGAAGATTTCACCTTTTCTTTGCCTGTATTGTGATTTGGATTTTGGTGCTGTCACATTAGGAGATCACATGCCCTGAACTACTTCTGCTTTTGGCAAATGTGCCAACACAAAACAACAGCAAAAAAAATCTGTCCTGGGGCTTGATTCTTCGGTAAAAATACACATAGACATGCAGAGAAAGAAAAAATAAAAATTTCTGCTTGTTTTTTCCTTAAAGGAATCTGGAATCTAGGCAACGTTTGTCCATGTTTTGGCATGAAGTCTCATCTGGCCTTCATGTTGTCTCTTTGGAAGCAGAGGGGCAGCTCACACCATGTTCAGTGAGGCTCTGGAGCCGGTTCCCACCAGAACCCCCCAGAGGAACTCTTGTGTGTGTAACTGTGGCACAGCTGCATGCCATGCATTGAGGAGCAGCTTAGAAACTGAGTAGGACAGCCGGCAATAGCATAGGGATAGAGCCAAGACAAAACTCCTTGCAGCTTCAAACAGTAGAACATTGTAATTGGGAAAGGTGATTATTCAATCTGAAAGAGGCAAACCAACCACCTGAAAGTCTAACCACTTTTGCTACTTTCTCTTCAGAAGCCAAATACCAGTTTGATAAGTGCCAGATATTAGTGAATACCAATTCCTCCAAACCCACTTTGAGAAAGAACGAAAATGGGACAGACCTTAAGAGTTTTCTTTATATGTCAACATATTTCTCTTCTTTTTATTGTCATGCCCGTATATGCTGACCTAAACTGCTAAACTTAGTTCCTCTCATAATATGGTAGGATTCAAGATACCTGGATTCACTACACTAATGCTCTATATAAGAGCATATAAACAAAGCCATTTGTGAGTATTGTTCAACTTCAGAACCTGCTGGATGAACTCAAAGGAAATTGCTGCAGTTTAGTTTTGGTCCTCAGCTGACATCCAGGCAACAGCAGGGCTGGAGCACCACATACCCACTGCCTGCTGCCTTCATGTACACGGGGAGAAGGGAGAGCTCGGGCAAGCCCGGGGGGCTCCTGGAAGTTTGTGTAGATTGGAGTAAACAGAGGACATGTCCAAGAAGACAGGAAAAAAGATTTTCACAGAAGCAGCTTGTGGGCAGAATGACAGAAGAGAAGTCCCAGTTCTGCTTGTGCTTGGTTTGTCTAAGTGCTTGACCTGACTTTTCACTTCTGCTACAGAAAAGGACTTTTTGCAGCTAGCAGATACAAATCTGGAGCTATAGATTGATGAACACTCCTTCCTGAGATGATGGCTGGTCACTACCATATCTCCTTCTCCTCTGAAGTGTGCAGACCGTTGGAAGTGTCCCAGGCAGGAAGCAATCCAGATCTCATGGAACTGAATTCAAGGGAATCCGAATCATACTTTGAGTTTACATTGGATTCATTACCATTGGGGCTTAATACAAACCTGGGGCTCTCACCTCTCATATGAAAGAACTTTGTCCTGTTACACAGAGCTGAGGAAACCATCCAACCAGCCTCAGGGATGAACAATTTTTGATGTTCATAGCATTGTAAACCTCTTAGGGATTAGGGGGATTGGGTGAGGCAAGAAAAATTTCCTACTGAAACCATAAGCAGGTTTATAATAATATTTACTCCTTAGGTCTCTCAAAAATTTTAAGGTATCCTTGATTTGTATCTCTCATCTTTCAGTACTACAAGCAAGAATGCCCAGACCCTGAACATCACTAATGCTTTAAAAGCATCTGTGTACTAAGGCATCCACATCCCAGGTAATAATTGAAGCATAAAAAGATACTGAACACTCTGGAAAAAGTTGCATGACTAAAAACCCCCACTAATTTTCTATTAGTTCTGCCTGCATTTTTAATTTCTTAATTGCTCCTTCTGAACAGAAAATTATTTTACCGGGATATTATTATGATACATTAAAAAAAACCCTTAAAATTATAGATTATCTTTGCCAGCCAGTATCATAAAATAAAGGAGTAGTAACAGAACATAACTGGTCTTCTGTGGCTAAATGCCCGCAGATGGTTTTGTTAGTAGGTGTATTGCTGCCAGGAAGGTATAACTGACACCTAGGAGAGAAAGCAGGTCAGAGTATTTTCACAGAGCAAAGATTATTAAGCTCCAAATGTACTCCGGGATGTATATGTACTGAATACACGTGCATATTACCAGTGACAAAAGATGACTTTATATAGACAGCCAGAGATGTAAATAAAAACAGAAGCAAACCTGCCCTTTGGTGCTATGCACAGTTACAATACTCCAGCTACTTGAAGGCTTAATGGTAGCCTTGGGGAGAAAGGCAAAAGGAGAAAAGGAAGCTATCCTCTCCCACTTGTGCTCAGCAGGGACTACAGTCTTGTTTGTCTAGGAGGGGAGGACATAACTATCTTCGCCATTGTGTGGTTGAAAACAGAAAACAAGCATCCTGTATATAAAGATTTAATTTTTAAAGTGAGGAGATCTCTTCCAGCAAAAACTCAAGAATGGAAAAGAGAGGCAACTTTGCAGAGATCCCCTGTTACACTCTTGTGGTTGATAGCTCTTTTCAGTTCAGATAAAGCTAACATCAGGTTTTGCCCTCCCCCTTCCAGATTCTTCCACCTTCTTGAGTGCACAGCTAGTGAATGAGGGATTGCAGACGCAGTCACATTCACAGTACAGTGTCCTTTAGGGCTTTCGCTTCGGATAGTACAAACCCCAAGATATAAATGTAGCTCTTCAGGAATATAAACAGTTGCAACAAAATATGAATGCTCAACAAAAATTTTGAAAAGCACAGACAAAACAAAAAGCCAAGGGCAAATCACTGAATGCGTACATGGATGCCTGAAGTGCTTTCAGATACTGTAATAACAAACAATTACTATGTTTTATACTCGCATGGAGACAGGAACTCACAATCTCAAAATGCATTTTCCCCCTAAAAAAAGGGTCATGCTGATATTTAGATGGCAAGTGGGGAAACCAAGTTACTTCAGAAATTCATTTGTTTTACTCTGAGAGACCTGATGAAAGTCTGTCTTCTCCTGGAGCTGCACCCTGCTCACTTCACGTGACTCATTACATTAGTCAGCTCCTCTCCTGCCACTACAAACTCTGAGATTATTTTCAAGTTCGCTCATCTGTTGGTGCAATTGTTCCCTGCAATCAGCACAGCCTCTTCATATGGTTTGCCTCAGCTAATATATGCAGCACACTCCCAATTAATGAACATTTCTTTAAGTCAAATGACGCAAGAGAGTTCAGTGTTGGACTGTGATTAAGGGTAATGGTAATTTTACAGTATTAAGCTCCTTTTTTTCACATTTTGCTGCCTTTTCTCAACAGTACAGCTCACCCATATGAGACAGGGAAGCAAAAAGAGGAATAAAGAGAAAATGGCAGGTGTTAAGCCTGCATTAGAATGAGGACTGTAGACCAGTAAGCATAGGGGAAGGTGGAAAGAGGAACTACAGCTATTTTAATCGCGTCTTACCTCTACTGGAAAACAGAGAGATAAATTAGAGTAGTAGACCTGTTATGGAATAGAGCAAAACATGGTATTAAGACACAGATCTTTAAGCTGCTTATTAGAATTTGTGAAATACATAATTTCTTCACCAACCACTGCATGCACACCACTGCACTGAGAAGTACTTGGAGCAATCAGTGGTAAAACGCATGTAGCTAGCAAACAGGTGAGCTGCCCAGCAAGTGAGGAGGCCTGCTAAGCAATTGAGATAATCCAGCATTACTAAGTTCAGGAGGTCACAGCCACAGACTGTGTTGCCAAACCTAAGGCACTCAGGTGAGAAAAAGCCAAGATACACCTATTCTTCAGCAGAGGTTTGCTCAGTGTAGTGGAAAAGCTACCATCACTTCAGCAGGTGCTGGGTCATCACCACTGATGGTAGGAAAGGCACCTTTCTCCAGCAGAGAACCCAAATGTTACTGAGTAGCAGCCAGTCAGAGAGCGCTGCTGAACTGGGGGCGATGCAGTGGCAGGTGTTCCACTCGACCTCCCATTAGTCCTCAGTCTAACCAGTTGATTAAACAAAGTAAACCACTAGCACTATAGTAGGAAATAAACCATATATCTGAACTGGAACTTTCTCAAAAGCCTCTTTCCCCCCCTCCCCTCACAAAATGTTTCAGATCAGTCAGGAAAGTAATAGTGTTCCAGTTAATGGACAGAATCAATGTTTCAGAGAACAGGGAAGGCAATATTTAAGAGGGCTTGACTGTTTCATTGCTCTCTGAAAGAGAACCCTTTTTGTTTGTTTGTTTTGGGTTATTTTTTGTTTTGAGCAAATGCAATTGTGCTGCCCTGATGGAAGCAAATATTCATTGACTTCATTGAGAATTCTGCCTACCTCAGGAACATGAGATCAGTATTTTACTGTGATCACATCCTTTGTAGTGATGTAGTCATTGGAGGGGTTTTGTTTATTGCTTATTTTCTTTTCCTTTTTCCCAAAAGCGCTTAATTCGTTTGTTACTAGAAACCCTCAGAATAGCCTTTGGCTCATAAGTGATTTTTGGGCTGTGTCTAGGTGTTACCAAGGGATACTGTCAAGAGACCGTTTCACGTTGTCTCAGCTGTTTCCTTCACTACAGCGGCACTCGATTTCCTCTTCAGATCACAGGGGATGTTGCAATCTTTCACTGAGGAAATAGGTAAGTTAATTAAAGCACCTCCGGGAAAGGGCTTTGGAAAGTGTCAGTCCCAGGGGCCAATTTCAGAATTCTGTGAACAAACACTGACTTCACAAAACAACAGTGTTAAGGATTGCTGGGTGAGACATGAGCAGAGACAAGCTGAGGCCACGGGCTGCATCCCATATGATGTGTTCCTCAATCTCCAGTAGCATGACCGCTGAGGGTACTCAGTACCCCACAGGGCTGCAGTGTCACTGTTGCTACTGTTCTGCCCTTGCACCACTAAGTTCAGTTTGAAAGGACCTGGCTGTTCATTCCCAGCTGAAAAGCAGAATTCAATTTAGCTGATTGAAACCTGGACTGGTTTTGCAACATTCAGTCAAACTACTATAAACCAAATTAACCTTTGTTTATGATCTAAGTGATGTTGCATACAAGACTACTGAAGAATGAGAGAAAAAAAAATACTTGATTTAGTTATTGGCTCAGCAAGTACATCCGCCTCTTTAAAATAACACTGTTGTGATACCATCATCTGCAGTATCCCATTATATGGTTACCTTCATGCACTTCCGTCAGTATGCTCTGAAAAGCAGCAGACTTTAAAGTAATTTTGGTGCACCCAAGTGCTGAATATAAAGAACTTTGAAGGAACCCTTCCCCATCAGTACACACATTTTCCTGTAGACCATCCAGTGACCGCCTATGAAGTGGGTAGGTAGCAGTCTTTTCCTGTGGGATAAGAAATTCTCATTCACCCATCACCTGCATGGTAGGTGATGTTTGATTTCCAAAGCAAAGTCTTTGTGAGTGATCTTTTCAAGAAGTCTGGGTAGCTAGAAGGACAAAAACAGAGTCCTTATTGCTCATGTAAGCAAAAATCTCTCCAAACACAGAGAGTTTGCTAGTAGAGGAAATGGAAAGCCAGGCCTTTTCCCCATGCTATAATCTGTGAGGGGCAGACTGAGTGCAGATGAAGGCTGCCACAAACAAAGCATTTAGCCGTGCGCTCAAACACTTCCTTTGCTGAGCAACTGAAACACTGCACACCAGAAATCTTTCTCTTCCTTTTTCCTGAGCATGAATATGGCACCTAGGACTAAATCTAGCACCAGATGCAGCTGTTTAATATTCAGTTAGTGAAAAAAGTCAGTAAAGCTGATATTGCACGTTGCAATTACTTAAACTGATTCTGAGCATGTCCAACTGATAAAAAGATAATATTTTGTTATGTCCAGCTGATAAACCCCATGCATGAGCTGGGAAACATTCTGTGCCTGAGACACCTCGGTTCTGGGAGTGCATATCACTTTAATGATCAGACCAGAACAAGCAGCTCCCCACCCTGACCAAGCTTGCCTCTACAGGAATGTATCACAACCAGTGGGGTTGTGATATCAGTGGGTTTTTTTAAATACATGGTAATATACTTCTTATTCTAATGATTCTTCTCTCAGGCAGTGAATAAGCTAAAATATGGAAAGAAGCAAAATAGTCTTCTCTTGCGAGGTACAAGGCTATTATTCAAAGAAGCTTAGAGCATGTTTCTGTCCTTGGACTCCTTGCATGATGTTGAGCGAGAGGATTAGGTAGCCTGTCAGTAGTATCTCCCACTCTGATAATTTCTAAGTGCCTACAGTGATACCATTAATTTCAATAATGCCATACGTAAGAAACTTAAGTTGGAAAGATTTGTATGGCACTTTACAGAAATGCTGGTGCAATTCCTGGTCCAAGCAGCTCGCGGCCTAAATCAAAGAAAAGAGGAAAACAAAAGTACTGAGATCAGTTGTACACACTGGTTCTCAACTACTGTAGCTAGGTGTCTCCAGATGGCAAAAACCAGTGTTCTACAGTGGTCACCAAGTGGTCCTAAGCCAACGAAGTGGAGTACAAAAGACGGAGCAGGACAGCATCTCTGCTACGTGCTTCCTGGCATGGCTGAGCATTCAGAGCTGGCTCTAGCTTGCCAGTTAGCCCTTGCCCTGTGCCAAGTAGCCGCTCTCCCTGTCCCAGGACATACAGCCTGCCTTCTCCTGGAAATCTGGTTTATGATGGTGGACACTAAACAGCATGTGTAGACTGCCCAGTCAACCTGTACGTGTAATCTCTTGCCCAGCTGGAAAATGTAAGAGAGGCATTGGGGAAAACTGTAGTGGAGGCACTGGGAACATGGCTAGGGAAGAAATGAGCTGGGAGCAAGGAAAGGCCCAGAGATTTTTCAGTGAAAAAGCTCCAGTGGAAAATGAAGGGTGCACAAAACCCAGATCAGGAGAAAATTAGTATTCATTACTTACACTGTTCACAGGACTGTTTATTTTTCAATTATATCTTATTCTCTCCCAAGACAAGGCAAATGCTACTGGCTTCTTCATGCTCCCATTATTATTTTAATACTAATTATTTATCTGCTGAATTTTACTTTAAATGGATGGTAGGGGCAGATACAGAGAATACAGCTTTTCTGTAGTTTGCTCAAAGACCAGCTTAAGCAGGGATGTGAAAGGGCCTGGGGAACCACATGGAAGCAGAGAGAAACATAAAGGCAGCGAGACAGTCCTAAGTATGGATGCTTCTAAATGGTTTTAATGGGGTCACTTCTGTCCTAAGGCATAACACACTGCCGCATGGATGACAGACTCTGGCCCGGAGCTTGTGAAACACTTTGCAGAGGAGTGTGACAAGCTTGGGTTTAGTGCAGAGGGGCTGCACGCAGAGGACCCGAATGTGGCCAGATAGCAGAGAAGGGGCACGTGTCCCCACTGAAAGACTGAATGGCTACCATAAAATAAGGCAGAAAGTAGATGATCATAGTGCAGGAAAAGACCTTCTGTCAGACTGAGGCTTGGACAAAGGTTTCAGAAGAAACGGGAAGGCTGCAAAGGGACAAAATTACAACGTAATGACTGTCAGTGAGAAGAAATGGCTGCAGGTTTATTCTGTAATAAACCTTTAATTTGTTCAATGCAGAGCAGTTTTAAACCCTCCTCATCCTCCAGAAGTACAGCTATTCCACCCAGTGATGCTGTTTTCTCTTTTCAATGTTATGTTCTTCTGCTACTGCAGAGAAATAGATAATATGCTTTTAAATTAGGAAACTGAAATTGGGTCGATAATAAACAACATGGGGCAGTTCAAACACATAGCAGTTTGGAATGCTCCTTGTTTAGTGACTTTCTTGCAAATGCATCTGTCAAAGCCTGTTCTTTCTGCGCTACCATCCTCCCCACCACGAGAATTCACAGGCAGCCCTCAGAGAATTTTGTTAGCATTAATCACTGAGCAACTTCATGTAAAGGCTTTGTTTAATTGGGAAAGGTGCTAGGGGAAAAGCACACACATACACACATACACACAAAGCTTTAGGATAAATGAATTAAAAATATAGTCACATGAGTTTCCCTCACAGGAAACAAATAACACAGGCATTTACTAGTCAATAACAGGGGGTTGGGTTCATTTTTTTAGCCTCTTTGTTTTTTTATAATCTTTAAAAATGCTTAATACATTGCTCAGGAGCTGCATGGTTCACTTTAATGCAGAGTTACCATCGCAATTCATTAACTGACTTTTATGTTGCCATTAAATGTTGCAATCAATTCAATCTCGATATTCCACACTTTTATCTTTGCTATAAAAAAGCCCTGTTAGCTTCAGTTGGCTTAAAAATAATACAGTGAGCTACCCTTAATTATTAATAATCTGTTTCCCCTTCAATAAAGCTTTTTGGACCCTTACTACAGTCCGATGATGTATTTGGTTTGTAGGGTTCAGAGCAATACAGTACACTCTCTCTGGGAAAGAACCCAAAAATAACTATCTACTTGATATCAACCCAAGGGATTTCCTAAGGGAATGAGAGTATCATTTCAGGGCAGGTCATCAGCGGTTTAGGAAAATTAGACAAATCTGTGCCTGGGGAACAGATGCATCAGGGTTTGTAAATGTGCGAGAGAACCTTTCCCCTCTCGGTCACCAGTTCAGGTCCATCCAGCACAGCAGTGACTGGAAGCTATTAAACATCTAATGAACTTCTGGGGCCTGCTGAAACAAGAAATGGGATTCCTAACAGATACTCACTTAGATCTTGGAGCCGCTCCTACTCAAACTGCAGTCTCAACAGTAATATATAGACACAGAAACAGGGAATAAGCATGGTAGAGTGAAGAACATTTTATCTGCTAAGTGCAGAAGCAGGCTGCTTCTGGGTCAGCAGTTCAACTTTAGATTTACTACTGGCATGTTCTTATAGAATCATATGTATTACAACGTACTTTGTTAGAACCTTTCCTCACCAGCTCCACCAGAAGGACCAGAAGGGCCCAGAAGACTTAACAGACCCAAACATGAGGTGTCTCCGACCTTGGGGAAGACAAAGGAGTGAAGAAGGATTTTATATCATTCTTGGAGGCCAGTTCTGGGGTCCTGGGACTCCCAAACTGCTACAGGCTGCACATCGAGCTTTGATGCAGGTCTGCTAGGAGAAACAGGAGATAAATGCTGAGCATTACAACCACAAACCACAGCTGTTGATGGGAACTGGCAAGAGACCAGGGAATGCTGGGAAGCATAGATGGCCTGCAGCAGAAGGTAGGGCTGAGCAGGGCTCTCTGACACTTGAAGCTTTTTTATTCAGCTTCTGGTGCTTTCCCATCCCGGCATCTGGTTTCCGTGATAGCACAAGGGAGGGACAGTATGGTGGAATGTTATGGTATGTTCTCCTAGGTTATGTTGGCACTTCCTTGGGTAAACATGCCTTACTTAGCACAGGCTTGGGTTCACCATGCCCTTGAGTTCAAATTATTTGCAGCTACATTGTCTGCTTTAGCTTGCTGATAGCTCATTCCAGTTGCTCCCCATATTTCATTTGAGGAGGAGGGGGTCAAGGCTTGCCAACTGTCCACCTCCTCTCTTCTGACTTGGGACAGAACCCTGCTTAGGAGCAGACACAAGCTGTGGCAAAGCCCTGTCAGTCAGCATAGCTGCAACCAGAAGAGCATGTGATGAGTCTCATAGCTTTGTGGTCCAGCACAAGAATTGCTGAAGCTGGAGCCAGGCTTTGCAGCTGCTACTCAGCTATGAGACCTTGGATGTACCCTGGTGCTCCCATTTCTTCACGCCCTTTTGAGTGGAAGCTCTTCAGGTTTCTCTTTATCCACTCACATGGTACATGATTAAATTGTGCCCAAATTCAGGCAGGGGCTTCTGAATAGTGCACTTATATAAATTGCAAAGAGCATGCAAGTTCTGATGGCTGAAAAAGGAAGAGGGGGAAAAAAGAAACAGGAAAGGTTTTCTGTAATAGGACCTGCTGCTCACCCTCTTTTGTTACCACTATGTGCAAATCTAGCTATTCCAGTCCATTATATTCAACAATCTCACACTTGGTGGCAGGTGAAATGTCATACCTCGGGGTAAACTTTCACTGCAGTAGGCAGAGAATTTGTCCTTTAAACACCCTTAGTATTAATGGGAAATTGATCCAGCAATTTAAACTCTGAGAGATACAAACATCTCATGTGGGACCATTTTCAAATGTGTTGACATTTTGATTCACAAAACGAGACACTTTTAGAAACAAATGCAAATTCATTTCATTCAGAATTTGAGGTCATCTGGATACTGGAAGAAAAATGTGCAATGAATGTTTAGTATATTCATCAAATATCTTTTAGTCTCTGTAAGCTCAAGAGATTAAAGTGACATCAGAGAAAGGAAGGGCAATTTCTGAAGATCTCTGTATTAACTGGTACAGCCTCTCATGGGGCTGGAACCCAAATTCACCTATTGCACTTGCAATAATAGTGTCTAGGGCAAAAGGAGGCTTTGAGATAAGGGACTGACTTTCAGTGACCTCTGAAAATATGTCTTATGCTCTACTGGATGTATTTTCATCTCCAAAGAGCTCTGATCTGGCTGATTACCACCTGGGAGAGTTGTCAGTGTTTTCCTCATGTCAGTGAAATTCACAGTAGGACTGGAGCCCAACAAAACAGCAGGAAAAACAAGACATCAAGTGGGAGTAGCTTGCACGGTTCCTAGGCAGAGGCTCCGGCCACTCTTCCAAGCTCAGAAGTTATTCTGGGAGAAATAAATTATCACTGGGAGAAAGACATTTAGGACACAACCGCATCTGCCTTACAGATAATGAGTTACTGGTAGGCCATACCTTAACAAAACCCAGTGAAGCCCAAGTGTCTGTTTGGGCACTGTCCTGCAGAAGAGGGTAGGGCAGGCCTGGAGCAGTTTTGGAGCCTGGCAAGTTGCTGGGTCTCAGCTGGATATTGAACTACCACCACCTGCACTTGGATGAAGGCTTGGGATGCACTGACATGGCTGCAGGCAGGGCACTGGGCGCAGAGACGAGGCTCACCTCCCTCCTCTCCCCCTGTACTTCAGCAGGAGGTACAGCTCTCAGCAGAAGGGAGTGAAAGGGCACTGCTCCCAGTGCTGCCACTGGCAGGGAGGGACAGCAGGGGCTGGCTCTGGTTTCCCCCAGCAGCAAGGACACCCTCTGGCTGCTCTCCAAAGTCTCCCCAACAGCAGGGCTGACAAGAGGCCATGGCATGCTGGACATGTGGGTAGTAATTTGGATGGGGAGCGTGTTATTATTTCATACGGGGATTTTCACAGGAAGCCCATGGCTTCCCTCAAGTGGACATAGAACATCACCTGTTGCCACAACCCCATGTGGTGAACACCCCATGACAGGCAGAGTGTGACCACTCAGACCATCTCATGCACAAGGAACCAAGCAAGGAGAAAGAACAAACGCATGGGAAGTTCCTCACTGAAGTCCCCCTGCAGAGCAGCCTCTGCCTTTCTCCTTCCCCAGAAAGGCTGGTGGAAAGGGGCTTGCATTTCTGGTTGCCACTGCCCAGGGAAAGTTACACTCGTAGACACATGGACAATACTGCCCAGCGGAGTGAAGAGGAAGAGGAAAAGCCCAAATAGAATCACCAGGTTGGAAAAGACCTCTTGCATCATCGAGTCTAACCATTCCTGTCTGCCACCAAACCATGTCCCTGAGCACCTCATCTACCTGTCTTTTAAATACCTCTAGGGGTGGTGACTCAACCACCTCCCTGGGCAGCATGTTCCAGTGCTCGATGACCCTTTCTGTGAAAAATTTTTTTCTGACATCCAGTCTGAACCTCCTTTGGTGCAGCTTGAGGTCATTCCCCCTTGTCCTGTCCCCTGTCACTTGGGAGAAGAGGCCAGCACCCTCCTCTCCACAACCTCCTCACAGGTAGTTGTTGAGAGCAATAAGGTCTCCCCTCAGCCTCCTCTTCTCAAAGCTAAACAACCCCAGCTCCCTCAGCCACTCCTTAGAAGACTTGTTCTCCAGCCTCTTCACCAGCTTCGTTGCTCCAGAGCCTCAACATCCTTCTTGTAGCGAGGGGCTCAGAACTGAACACAGTATTCCAGGTGCGGTCTCACCAGTGCCGAGTACAGTGGCAGAATAACTTCCTTGTGCAATACGCAAATGACCATACTCAGCTTTATCAAAACAACTGCCCAAGAACAGCTCCAAACCTGCACAGCACTGGGTGACATTCTGCTAAGCCACAATCTTTTTGGTGGCCTTCTGTCAGATGATACTCTCCAAGGGATCTGGATAAGTGCTCCAGCCTGCCAGCAGGATCAGTAGGCACACAAGGTTATTAGGATCAGTCCTTTCCTATAGGATAAGTTCATTCAAGCACAGTACTTTCCTTGTGGGCCCCTACTTGCTTCCTCAAACTGACTGACACTGCAGGCATCTGTCGGGGGAAGAATGGTCCTGTACCAGCTCCATGATCTCATGAGAACCCTGTGCAAAGGCATGAGAGGGTTTGCAATCTCCAGCTGGGCAGCACTGCCCTGTAGAACAAGAGTTCCGAATAGGTCCACTAACTACTGCTCACATTAAGGAGCTTATTTTTAAGAAAAAGAGGACAGACCAAAAAGAGCCTCAGCAAGTTTAAAAGACCAATTTCTTTTTTTTTGTATGAACAGCAGCTACAAGCCCTAGGCATACTAATACCTTGAATGTATAAACATATTTTAGAGGCATTGTCATCCATGTTATGCCCAGTGATACAGCTGGGTAACGGCAAACCTAGAACAGCTGCAGGTGGACCTAAAGCAATTTTTCCTCATAAATGCAACAATAGTAATGGCAACAAACAGGATGTCTGATCAGCTGTGAATCCTGGGCACAAGAAGTCCCGGTACAAGTTCTGCAATTCAGAGCCATTCCTAAACCAAACAATTTCCTTTCAAAGCGGTAATCCTGGGGAAGAAACTTGGTCCGAACCCTTAAATAGATATGTGAGTGGCTTCTTCATTCACAGGGAATCCTACCAATGCTCTCACTTGACAGATTGCTGTAAGCCACTGCCAGTGGATATCTGTGACACCCAGAGTGCGCTAACACGAGAACACTGCCGCATACAGTAAATATTTCTTAAGGCCTCAATGTAAGCAGGATGCCAGACAGACCTTCTAACGCACAGAAGATCATATTTGGTCATATGGCTAGTCCTTCAGAGGGAGTCAGGATTCACAGGCAGGAGCATCTACCCTCCTCAGTTCTGAGACTGGCAGAAGAGTCTTGGGTATGGGACTCCTATTTTTCCCCTTTAGGTTTTGTTGACTGTTCCAGGCCCACCACCAAGAAAACTCAAATCCTGGATTCTGCAGACTGCAGAGATGCTCCCCATCACATTACTCCCTGTACCCATGTCTCTGGCAACACATTGAGCTGGAGGGGAACATAAACCATCCATCACGTAACTCTACCTCAGTGGCAGCAGCTGTCCACCCTTAGAAGCGTGTCACTGTCAGAAGCCAACAGAGAGAGCCTCCGGTTGTCCCTCCATGGGGCAGCTCAGGGGAGGCATGGCCCAGGGAAACACCCCAACTCCAGGTCCTCTGCGAGCTGCTGCGGTCTTCCAGACCACAACCACATGGCTGTTCCCATTTGGGGATGGTCCCTCAGTACTGCCCCTTGCCTGCAGCAGCTTGGGCACTTCACAAGCCTCCAGCATCATCCCTGCCAGAGGCTGTGGGCAGCTGATGCAGTTGAGCCCTCCCTGCTTTTTTGCCCTGCATGCTGTGATGGGAGCAAGGTGAGAGGGGCAGGAATCTAACCCTGCCACCTAATGTGAAGCTCCGTAGTCACCACGAGCTGCTGACAGAGCAGAGACCTCTCTCTTGCACCATTACAGGAGGGAGGTCATTCTGGTGCAACGCCAACCCTTTGAGTAAACTTTTCAAAGCTGTGTTAAGGCATTGATTTTGATTTCCAAGTGACCCTTAGTGACTCTGGATATGCTACGGGTGGAAGAGCATCCATTCCCAGGAGTTTATCTCCAGAAGCCAGTGCAGAGCCTAGGCCAGCAGTTCCCAAGGGACGGGGGAGACGGGCAAAGACTCCTGGTCTTCTCTCCCTCAAACACATCACCCTCCCCACCCCAAGATCAGCAGCCAAATGTCATCTCTGCCAAATAACTCAACTACTCCTCCCATAACTCCCTTCCCCAGCAACTCAAGGTCCTTCTTCCATATAATTTTCCCCTCTATCAGCAAGTTTCCATCTTTTCCCACCAGTCTACTGCCCACTTTAACTTGCAGAAATAAACCTGTTTGCATGGATCACACTGCAAATGAAAACGATGCCAGGATGGAAAATGAAAAATGGACCTGCAAAGAACCAAATGAACCTAGAGTTTATTCTTGTGGTGTCTGTTATTTCAGTGACTGTTTTATACTACAACCCCATTAACAGCAATACACAGCAGATACAAGTAAACCAGAGCTGAGGAGACATAAAAACAACAGGCATCTTGGGGGCATCTTTCTCGGCAAGGAAATGGTGGGTGGACCCAGCCTTTATGTAGGACTCTGGCCACATCCAGGGCTCTGACAACAAGTGGCCTTAGCATAGTGTATCCAAAGCTGCATTCCTACCAGCCAAGAAAAATGAAAGGTTCTGCTGTTGCTCACATTTCACACTGAAATAACATTTCGCACTGGAAGTAGCACTTGGTATTGACACAAGGTTAGCGGCATTTGTACAGCTCTGTGCTAACAGGTAACTAAGCCCGACGGAGAAGACAACCTGCAAGGACAGAGGTGGTACAAGGAAGAGGAAGTGCAAGTTGCAAACCTCTGCTTGCCTTGCTCAGCATCATATGAATATTAATTCTCTGCTGTTTTGCACAGCCACAGATAGGCCAGTTCTTACTAATTTTAGCCCCTACCTAATTTAAAATTACAGACTTGCTATTTCCATGGTGGCTTTTTTTCCTCTTTTTATCAGGCTCTAAGCTGCCAAATGCTCCCTGTGTGGTAGAGAAATTGGTATTGTCCAACAGGAGGTGGGAAACCTTTGTTAGAAATAAGACGCAGTTAGAAAAAAATGCACACTAAAGCATGCTATTAAGCTCCAAGAACAAGTCTTGGAGGCAGACCAGCCTGCCTGTGCTGGGCTGAGGAAGGGAGCTAGGGCCTCTGGTCTGGCTGCTTTGTCGTCTGGAGCAAGCACCATCTTCAAACCTTGCACGTGTGCCAGCCCTACATGCCCTGCAGTCCCCCAGTTGTGTATATGCAGATTTCTCACTGCATCCCATCCCTGAGCACACATATAACCATCTACCCTCTTCTGCCTTCACTCCCTCCATGCTGGTTACAAGCCTTTGCTCCTTTTCCCCAAAATACACCCCCACCCCACACTCTCTGTCCCAGCCACTGCACCTCTCCCCCAGCACGTACAGGCACCTTCCCCCTGCCTCTGCCCAGCTCCCACAGAGGCGAAGGGCAGATGAAGTGCTGAGCCTGCCCACAACAGGCAGCGCCCCTGCATGTGAAATGTGTGAGAATGTGGTGAAGCGAGGAAACATTTGTAAGAGGAAGTGAGTGGGTGGAGGGAAAGGTCTGGAGTGAACAAAAATCAACAAATAACACATTGAAACTTGAACACTCAGTGCCCAGAGTGGATAAAAGGACACTGAGTTTACAAAATACTGCGCCAATGCATGTATTCTATGCAAACATGCACCTAATGTATGCAAGGGAACAAGATGTGCACAAGTGCTGAAAATAAAGCAGAGGCTCAAAATAAACAGACTAAGAACTAATGCCTTAACAGTAGCACAGGTAGCTCCTGCAGGGGTAAGGATGGAAGGCATCAGACCATAGATTATGGCCTCGTTTTGGACCTGCATCTTACTGGATCCCAAAGACCCAGCTAGTAACCTGGAAGCTCTTGAAGTCCAAATGAACTGATGGCATCTTACCAGTCATGGTGGGTGATCTTTGCAGTTATTAATAGACTGAATGCCTCTACACACTTTAATTTAGTACTTTCAAATAAGGCACTTTAAAGATAATATTTTTTTTAAAAAAAAAGGAACTGTTTTTTCTAGAACAATCAAACCGGAAGCCCAGCTCTGCTGTCCATTTCTGAGACAGCAGCAGTTCCTCAGTTAAGATTTCTCCCAGTCAGATGTGCCAGCACAGGGATCTGGGAATACAGTTTCCAATTTTTCAGCCTATTATTTGTGTGTTCCCAACCCGTAAAACCTTCCTTCCTTCTCTAGCCTTGCAGAGCAAGATTGGCAGTGGTTTCAGTAACACACCACTGAAGATCTTGTTGGGATTTTTTCTTTCTTAAAGGACAACAAACATCATTCAAAGGCCATACCAGAAGCCAGTCGGTTTTGCTCTCCAAGAAGCAGCCCATGGAACATCAGCTCAGACTGGTAAGAAGCTATTCACGCAAGTCACTCTTCTAACCACTCATCCAGTGAGTTTGTTGCATCTAAGTCACTGCCATAGACAAGGTGAATGAGCGATTCACAGGTAAACAGCTATTAAAACACACAGAGAAAATTGTCTGCTTCTAGCTGCATCTCATTTGCCTCCCTGCATGTCTCAAACCAGAGATTGTCTGCAGAAGAGATTCACTTCCACAGATAGTAAGACTGCCTGCACCACTTTCATTTTTAAAAAAATAACAGAAGTGATCTGAGAGTTGCCTGTGTATTATTCCCCAAATTTGGCAGTGGAGGAGCCCAAATGTACACACTCGGCATGACACTGCTCTCTCTGGGGCTACGAGGAGCCAGCGCTCTTGGAAAGCACGCACTGTGTTCATGCCACGGGTTACAGTGATTGCTCCTGACAGGTTCTTCATGGTATCACAACAAATTAGGTCACAGATTAGATTTTCATAGCACAGATTACAACTAGTGTCTATATTCTTTTTCTTAAATAGAGAGGGTTGTGGCCAGGAGGTTTGACCTCAAGACTGGGAACAAGGCAGATGCAGGGTGGGGATGTCCTGATTCTGGTTGAGACAAAGACCGCCTTAGCGAGACTCAGTTAAAATTCCTAGTTTTCTGCTGTAGTTAGGACAATTGGGGTTTTTTTCCCTTTCTATCCAGCAAGCCTTTGAGAAATAGAGTTTGTTTGAATGGAATGGTTGGACTCTATGATCCTGTGGGTCTTTTCCAATCTAGTGATTCTGTGATTCTGTCCACTAGAGACCCTGGAGTAGATCATGCAGCATTTCTGCAAAGCAGATATCAAACCCAGCATTTCATAAAAATTGCAGTTTTGATGATAGAAAAGCAACTTGCACCATGTAAAATGCTGCTGGGAATGGAAATCAAAGCTATCTGTTAGACTGAGCTCACCTAATCTATCCCACAAGGTCATACATACAGTCAGTTTGACCATCTCTGATGTAGAAAGATCTTAAGGGAATAAATTCATGTATGCAGTTTAAAAAAAAAACCAACAAAAAACCCAGAAAAAGTGATTGGGGCAAAGAGTTTTAAAATATACCTAGCAAGGACAATAATAGAACTCAGGAACCAAAAGAAAATCCAAGCTATATCAAACTCCACAGAGAGCAGTGCAGAACAAAGGTTTTCAACAGCTGAGTAACTGCCGACACTGCGCAAGGCACTTTCTAGCCATTGCAAGGTACAGCCTGACTGCAGATTTGAAATCCCTGTTCCAGCAACTGTATTCCAGCAGCCTGTCAGCTCCCAGCACTCCCAGCCACCTCCTCCCTCAGAGCCGAGCTGTTGCAGGGGAAGACAGCATCAGGGGGCCAGCAAGCCTGATTCAGCTACTGGTGGAACCACGCAGGTCTGCATGAGGACAGTGATTCAGCAGATAAGCTCACAGCCATGGTAAGCGCTAAAGGAAAACCTAAATTAGTACGATAAGTCTTGGACTGAGCAAACCTCAGAGACAAGCTTTTCTAAGTCAGGGTCAAGAGAACACTGCAGGAATGACCTCCAGCTTACAGAAACAGTCCTGATGTCCATGATTGGATTACACCCCTACATCTAGTTTGCTTGAGTGGCCAAGAGACCACACTTGCTCTCAGCTGAGCCTCCGGAGCCAATACATTTAGCCAACCAGAGCAAGTGAGTTTATACCTGCAGACAAACCAACCTGTAGTCTCCAGTCCAGTTCTCGAGGTTATTTGCAGGCAGAGGACACAGCCTTTCTTTCTGTTCCCAGTGAAGTAAGAGGAGCACACAATGCAATGCCTGGTCACCTTTTGCAGGTTATAGGCCAATGCTTGGTGCACTCCACTCTGCCTCAGACCAACCTGGCCAGCCCCATCCAGCATGGCAGCCTGAATCACCACAGTTGTGACTCCAGCTTTAAAAACACCTTGCCCTTCACTTCAGCAAAAGTTTTTTACAGGAAATAAGCTTTTACTTTCACAATTCTCTTGGCCTTGTTCTTCTCCAGCAAGCACAGGAAGTATCTTAAACACCAGTCTTTATTCTTGTGAGCCACTATTTATCCTGATACCTTTGAATAAAAAAATAGCAGTTAAGAACGGCTTTGCCCTCCCACACTCTGCAGGCAGTATTGAGCTTTCAAGTGCCCTTAGTTCATCGGCCCCCTTCCACTGCTCACACTGGGCATGCTCACATTTACAGGCACAGAATGAGGCCTAAATTATTTTTTCCTCAAGCCCAAGCTATGCTGTGCAGGTTATCAAAAATCCATCACACATGCTCCTTGCTGGACAGCCTGAGCTATCAATCTCAGCTGGAGAAACAGATGCTCTAGACTTTATTGGAAACGTTTTCAAAAGTCCTGTTGGTTATGACTGTTCCTGAGCACTTCCTAGTCATGTGCACACGCTGCCCCAGGCCTGCTCGGGAACCTCATCATGTCAGGGGTGCTCTTCCTGCTGAGCCATGGAGGAAACCGCACCACAGGCCTCTGGTGCGCCCTGGGAAAGCAACTGGTGATGACTGTTGGGAAACACATTAATGAGGCCTCTCAGCCTGATCAGTGCTTGAAGCGAGCAGGAGCAGAGCAGCAGGTAGAAACTGCTGCCTGCAAAACCAGCGTGAGAGCATCCTGCTCTCCCAACAGGCACGAGCCCTTAATCGCTTCCTAGTGGGGAATGCAGCAGGAGCCATGCCGCAAAGTCCTGCCTCATTAAGGCAAGACAACCCCGAGCAGCTCTTCTGAGCAGGGTCAAGCACCAATGACTGAGGGTGTCTGTGTGCACCCAGAAGGGTCCCACAGAGCTCACACGGGCACCCTAAATGCTTTCCCTCTTCCCGCAGTGGCATTACTGGCATCCTCAACATGAAACAGACAGCAGCCTGCCACACAGCTTGGTTTCAGTCAAGCACTGAAACAAAGATGACGGTGCACTTCCGATGAAATCTCACATCTCTTAAAAACAGTCCTCAGTTCAGAGTGCAGATGTGGGGTTTGCTTTGGTTAAATGACAAAAATGGCCCCTCTCTTAACAAAACACTGAATAAACAGCATACCCTCATGGCTTTCTGGGCCATGCATATTAAAGAATAACAATTATACATAAGAGTTCATTTTTAAATGACATAAGGGTAACACTGTTCTAAAACATACAGCTAGTTCATCTTCATGGTTTAGGGGTTGCTTTCTGCTATTTCCTCTCTATTTCACCAGTAGTCCTTTTGAAATGCTACAACTTGCTTAAGAGAGGGGTAGTTTTCACACACAGTCATGATCACGACACCACCTTCCCTGCCCAGATGAGGAAGTACTGAATCGCCCAAAGCAGAAGTGCTTGTCTCCTTGCTAGCCAGTCCAGTGCATTTCTGGCTCTTGGGCTTCACTTTTAGATGTTAAGTCAGTAGCAGGTGCAAGATTTGCATGAATGATGATGACTGAAAAGTCTCCAACCCAGTCCAAGCATCAGGGGATGGTCAAATGCAACACACCCAACTCAGTGCAAGAAGCAGCCAGCTAACACGGTTGCCACTGCTCCCATCCCAGGATGACCATAAGCAGTAACCATCACCCACAGGATGTAGTACCAAACCATAGCTTCCTCCAGAAGCCGACCACCCCAGCTTACTGCTGCTTAGTTTCAACCTGGCAGTTGCCAGAGATAGCGTTGGTTTGTGGGAGGGCTGCTGCTGGATGTCCCACCGCTGTCCCCTGTTCCCAGTCACACTCATGCCCCTCACAGACACAAGGAGAGCCCCCTCAGCACCTGCTCCTCACAGAAGGCATCCCACTGGTTCCCTTTAGGCGATTGCCATCTCCTTGAGGTGCCCACTCCCACTCTCCTCCGGCAATGGCCCGCTCCTCTCAGGGGAAGTCTCCTGGTTCCCCTCAGGCTACGCCTGTTCCCTCAGGAGATCACTGTCTCCCTCAAGCGCCCGCTCCTCACAGGCAACTTCCCTCAGGTTCCCTTCAGGTGATCACTGCCTCCTTCAGGCACCCACCTCCTGCTCCTGTTAGGCGATCTACGTCTCCTTTGGCCACCCATTACCGATCCCCCCAGTCCATCGCCCACTCCTCTCTCAGGTGACATTACCCTGGTTCCCTTCAGACGATCACCGCCTCCCCTCAGGCGCCCACTCTGGCTCCTCTCAGAAGACTGCAGTCTTTCTTAGGCACCCACCCCGAATTTCCCCACATGGTTGCCTGCTCCTCTCAAGCAACATTCCTTCCAGTTCCCCTCAGGTGCACCCGCTCCCCTAAGGTGACATCCCTCTGGTTCCTTTCAGGCAAGTGCCATCTCCCTTAGGCACCCATCCCTGCTCCCCTCATGCAATTGACATGTCCCTCAGGTGCCCACCCCATTCCTCCCAGTCACCTGCTCCTCTTGGAACACATTCCCCAGTTCCCCTCAGGTGTCCACCCTCACTCCCCTCAGGCAGTCACTGGCTCCTCTCAGGCAACTCCTGGTTTCCCTTAGTAGACCTCCGGTCCCCACAGGCAATCAATGTCTTCCTCAGGCGCCCACCTACAATCCCTTCAGTCCATTCCTCTCAGGCAACATCTCCCAGCGCCCCACAAGAGATCGCCAACTGCCTCAGACACCCACTCCCAATCCCCCCAGTCAGTCACCTGCTCCTCTCCAGCGATGTCTCCTGGTTGCCCTCAGAGGATGACCCATCCCCTCAGGTGATTGATGTCTTCCTCAGGCACCCATCCCCAATCCCCTCTGGTGCCCACCACGGCTGCCCTCAGGTAGTCAATGTCTCTGTTAGTTGCCCACCCTTAATCTGCCCAGGCAATTCCTCTCAGGCAATGTCAACTGGTTCCCTGCATGTGTTCACCGCCTCCTCCAGGTGCCCACCTCCCCTCAGGTGATCATCTCTTCCTCAGGTTACCATCCCCAATCCCCCCAGGCGATTGTCAATTCCTCTGAGACGACATTCCCCTGGTTCCCCGCAGGCAATCGCCATCGCCATCTCCTTCAGCCAACCACCCCTTGTCCCCTCAGGCGATCTCCCACTCCAATCAGGACTGGTTCCCCTCAGATGACACCCCATCCCCTCAGGTGATCGAAGTCTTCCTCAGGCGCCCACCCTGAATCCCCTCAGGCGATCGCCCACTCCTGAGGCGACATCCCCCTGATCCCCTCAGGCGATCGCCATCTCCCTCAGGCATCCACTCCAGGTGCCCACAGGCGATCTCCCACTCCTCTGAGGCGATGTCTCCTGGTTCCCCTCAGAGGACGCCCCATCCCCTCAGGTGATCGACGTCCTCAGTCGTCCATCCTCAATCCCCTCAGGTGATCGACGTCCCTCAGGCACCCCGCCCCGCTCCCCTCAGGCGATCCATGTTTCTCTTCTTCACCCTCCCTCTGCCCAGGCGATCCCCGGCTCCCCTCAAGACTAACTACGGGACTGGGGGGAGGCACAGCCCTACCTGCGGGGCTGGGGGGGGAGCACGGCCCTACCTGCGGGGCTGGGGGGGGAGCACGGCCCTACCTGCGGGGCTGGGGGGAGGAGGGACAGCCCTACCTGCGGGGCTGAGGTGGGGGCCACGACCCTACCTGCGGGGCTGGGGGGGCGGAACGGACGACAGCCCTACCTGCGGGGCTGGGAGGGAGCACAGCCTTAGCTGCGGGGCTTGGGGGGGGGCACGGCTCTACCTGCGGGGCCGAGGGGGGGGGGGGGCACGGCTCTACCTGCGGGGCCGGGGTGGGGCGGGCACGGCTCTACCTGCGGGGCCGGGGTGGGGGCACGGCTCTACCTGCGGGGCCGGGGTGAGGGGGGGCACGGCCCTACCTGCGGGGCTGAAGGGGGGGGGCACAGCTCTACCTGCGGGGCTGGGGTGGGGGGCACGGCCCTACCTCCGGGGTTGGGGGGGGCACAGCCCTACCTGCGGGGCTGGGGGGGGGGCACAGCTCTACCTCCGGGGTTGGGGGGGGCACGGCCCTACCTGCAGGGCTCGGGGGGGCGGTGGGTGCGCAGCCCGGGCTTCCGCGTCGGCGGGCAGCGGGCACGGTGCCGCATCGCTATAAAAGGAAACGGCGCGGGGGGAGGGAGAGGCGGCCCCGGCACCTTCGCCGGGCCCGGCCCCGAGCCCTGAGCCCGCGGGGGCACCGGGAGCAGGGCGGGACCCTCCGCCTCAGCGCCTGCCGGGGGTCCCTGGCTGCGGCCCCCGGGTGGGGAGCCAGCGGGGTCTCGCTCCTCGGGACAGGCTGCTCTGGGCTGACATGCACGAAATCGTAGAATCACTAGGTTGGAAAAGACCTTTGAGATCATCAAGCCCGACGGTCCCTGTCCACTACTGAATCATATCCCTGAGCACCTTCTCCACCCATGTTTTAAATACCTCCAGGGACTCGGCTGCCTCCCTGGGCAGCCTGTGCCAGTGCCTGATAACCCTTTCTGTGAAGAAATGTTTCCTAGTGTCCAGTCTTGCTCAGGGACGTGGTTTAGTGGCAGATAGGAGTGGTTGGACTCGATGATCTAAGAGATCCTTTCAAACCTAGTGATTCTGTCATTCTATGAGTCTGAACCTCCCCTGGCACAACTTGAAGCCATTCTGGCTCATCCTATTGCCCGTCACTTGGGAGAAGAGACCAACATCCACCTGCCTATGACCTCTTTTCGTAGGTGGTTGTAGACAGGGTCTCCCCTCAGCCTCCTTTTCTGTAGGCTAAACAACCCCAGTTCCCTCAGCCGCTCCTAAGATTTCTTTGCCAGCCCCAGCATTGTTGCTCTTCTCTGGACATGCTGCAGGACCTCAATGTCCTTCTTGTAATGAGGGGCCCCAAAATGCAGGATTTGACGTGCAGCCACACCAAGTACAGGTGCAGAGTGACTTCCCTGGTCCAGCTGGCCGTGCTGTTTGTGATACAGGCCAAGATGCCATTGGCCTCCTCGGCCACCTGGGCACACTGCTGGCTCGTATTCAGCAGGTTGAGAGAGGTTCTCTCCCTCTGCTCTGCCTTAGTGAGGCCCCATCTGGAGTCCTGTGCCCATTTCTGAGCACCCACCTCCAGCTCAAGAAACACAAAAACTACTGGACATAATCCAGCAGAGGTCACAGAGATGATGAGGGGACTGAAGCCTCTCTCTTATGAGGAGAGGCTGAGTGAGCTCAGTCTGTTTAGCCTGAAGACTGAGAGGGGACGTTACCCAGGCTTATAAATTTGTAAGGAGCAGGTGTCAAGAGGATGGGGCCAGACTCTTTTCAATGGTGTCCAGTGACAGGACAAGGGACGTTGGGTACAAATTGGAACACAGGAAGTTCCACCTGAACGTGAGGTAAATTTCTTTATGGTGAGGGTGACGGAGCACTGGAAAAGGCTGCCTAGAGAGGTTGTGGAGTTTTGTTCTCTGGAGATATTCAAAACCCACCTGGATGCATTCCTGTGCAACCTGCTGTAGGTGAACCTGCTTTAACAGAGGAGTTTGACTGGATGATCTCTGGAGGTCCCTTCTAGCCCCAACCATTCTGTGATTCCATGAGTCTGTGAAGCACGCAACAAAACAGAGCATAAGGGAGGCTTTGCGGAAATAATAAGGTACCAGCAACACATAAGAGTATCTTGCCACCTTTCAATGCGTGTGCACCAAACCCAAGCATCTACAATAGCGTTCAGGCTGTGAACTCTGCTAGAGCCCTGACTGGGGAAGGGCCTCCCAGGTGACAGTCTTGGAGACAGGGATGTGACAATGCCAAATGCAGCTGGTGGTCCCTGACAAAGTCACGGCCTGGTTATCCGAACAACTGCAGTGAGATGTTGCCTTCAAGACCGATAACCCCAAAGTAAAGAAAGAACTCTTCAAAGCTGAACTTTTCCTTCAAATCCGAACTTTTCCTTCAAACCCAAACAGCTCTGTATGACTGTGGAGCTGCACTTGCACACCAAGGTGGTTGTGACATGCCTAGGGCACCTTGCTCAGTTTCTTTTTCATCTCAGGTTGACGATTGATGGCATCTTAGTCACAGAAGAAGCGAGGGTCCCCCCAGGACACAGGCTTCCCATTCCTGTCTGCCCAGCAGGAAGCTCTCCCTCCAACAACAGATGCTGTTGTTGTCCTGCACTGTCAATCCCTTTCAGGAAGGGACAGGGATTAGATTGGGTGATGCATCTTAAGGTAATTTCTTGAAATGGCATTTGGCTGCCCAGATTTACTGTGTTACTGGTGGGGGCTGCACTGCTTCAGCTCACTTTGCAGCCCCAGAGGCCCCATGCTGTGGCACGGTGTCTCACTGTAACAGCTACAATGGCTACAAGTCCCATCTTTAGCCCAAAGTAGATGGGGATGTGGGCAGCAGTGAGGCCAGGGTGCTGACAAGTCATGTAGGGACACTTAGACAAAGGTGTTACTTCTATACCTTCTGTTGCATTATTCTACCAGGCAAGTAGCTATAGCTAGAGATTGTGGGAAGACCAAGTGCTTGCCACACAGAGAGGGAGGCGATGACCCTAGGCAGACCTCAGACTAAAGAAACACTACCAGGGGGCACATTTTACATAACAACATTTAGGCAGAACACTGCTGTGGGCAAGTGAGAGGAATAAAATCCTGCTCTCAAGGGTTTTGAAGTAGACAGGGTTTTTCCACCCCCACATTTAATAATTTCTTTTTCATCTGAACTCTCTCTGCATCCCAGCAGTGAAGGGAGATAGAAGGAATTTTACTGCTGGACCCAGCAGCATCTTACTCAGACCCTGTGGGAACAGAGGTACAGAGTAAAGGATAGTCCTGGGCAAAATCCACGCCTAAGCAAGGCAATTGTTCCAGACCTGCTCCATGGAGGTAGTGGGGGTGCCAGAACCACATCTAAGGTGGACCTGGGCCCTGTGTGTGGCTGCTGCCAGGGACTAGTCTGGCGAGGCAGCAGCACTTCCTTGCTTATATCCGAATTCTCCTGCTCACTGGGCACATCTGGTGCCTTTTGTGGCTTCACAGGGCCCAGCTACTGCAGCAGGCACTTGCATAGCACTGACCAGATGGTCTGACTGCCCCCCTGCCCTCCCTCCCCCATCATCCTTTGCTAAGATCTTGCTGCTTCTCCTGGACAAGGGACCTTCACTTCTACGTATCACTTGAATTTCTGCATTATCTTGAGCACTGAGGTAAGTATATAGCCCACCTGAAGGCACTGCTCACAGGAGAGCTGATGACTCGTTATGATTGGTCTTCACATCAATGATGGAGTCATTCATACTCTTTCAAAGGGGTCAAAATTTTAGTTAGTGTTGTCCCCATCCCCTGCTCCTCTCACACCTTGTAGCACGTGTAGAGTTCAGATTTGTTTTTACACTATGCAGGAGACTTGCAAGTCCCTATCTGGCAGCATCACTCAGCGTAAGTTCACTTCACATGAAGCTGAGAGCTCCTTATTCTCCAGACATCTAAGTTGCTAAACTTCGCTTGTAAGCAGGCCAGCAGCTCTGTGCACGCTACAGAGGCAGGTTTAGCATTTGTTCTCCTGTGTCTTTCTGCAGGCGTTAGCCCAGTTCCTGTAGGGAGAACAGAGTCTGAGGAAGATCCTGGATCACAAATCTGCCCTTCATCCTCACGCTTCCATCCACAGAGGTCAGAACAACTGTAATGGTCCTGGAATTGTTCCACAAGGCTGTCTTCCAGCACACAATGAAAAGTCCCATCTGAAATAAAAGCACATAGCTGGCGGCAGCTCACTTACTGCTCAGCTGGCAAGAGTTACTAAAGCAGAGATACAGGAGTGAATTTAAAATCTGCAATGGATAGAGAGAAGGTAAGCACACATGAGTGTGTAGGTCTAAAGCCACGGATGGGATGGCTTGCAGTACAGACAGGTGATTACATGCAGAATAATTTTACTAATTTGAAAAAACGTCTGCTTCTGTCCTTGAGATGTCTTTGAAACAGCACATGGCTACTGGTGTCATCAGGTCACTGAGGAAGTCTGCAGGCTGCAACACAAAACCACCACAAACCCCCTGTTAACTGTTGAACAGCTTTTGACCCCTTCGGAGCACATTCAGCTCAAGAGGCAGCTGTCTGTCTTCACTCTGAAGGTTAGGAGCACGTTTCAGTCTTTTCCAATAAGCAAACTTTTGATTTTCATTTAAACACTAAGAACTCCAGCTCAGGGGCATGCTGATGCTTAGTACTGCAGCAGGGATGCAGGAGCAGAGAGAGATGAAAACCATTACCAAACCATTACTGATTTAGGTCTAAGAGCAGCTTCAGACTTAAGTTATTGCATGCCACTCCCTACTCCTGTAACTTTACAGACAGCTATAGTAGATTCTTCCTGTAGTATTCCCTGGGGTAGAGACTGGAGAAATTAATTAGTTACGCAAACCTCAAGCCTAATGCTACTGCTTTGAACTGAGTGAAGGTAAATAAAATGAAACCACCTCTAAGGAAGCCATTCTGGGGCAGTCTAGTTTTGAGTGTTCAAGGGTGATTCACCTCCACAACGTGACTGTGAGAGAAAAATCAGATTTCTGCACTTCTGGTGGTAACTGAAGCAAAAGAAACATCTTCAAACCTTGGGGAAAAAAAAAAAGCCCATGGAAGAACAAACCTAGTCCCACACTGTATTTCAGCAAAAGGCAATAAGCACAAGGGGAGGGGATGTTTCTGATCAGACACTACCAGAACCAAGACCAAACCAGTAGGAACTGCAGTGTAGCATTAACAGGATTTAAAGGTACAGGTAAGCTTAAAGCTCATTCAAAACATCTTCAGGTGGTACAGGAAATGACCGATCAGCTTCTCCCCTGCTGTGACATGGTTAGCAGATGTGACAGCTGTCACAAATTGTTTGTCCCTGGCCTCTGCTATTACAAAGAGAGCAGAGCAGACATCCGCCTCACTGCAGACAGGAGGATCTGTTCTGCAGTTTACAGAGGAACAAGGCAAAGCCTGTAGGGTGACACACTATCGTTTTGAGTGTTACTGTAACAGCAGCTGATGAGAACTAGCCAAGACTCACAGGTTTTGTGCAAGCCACAGCATGGGGCAGTGTGAGCTTAGTACAAGTTGACAAACAGCACTTAACTTATCTTAAGAAGAAACTTGAGCACACTCTCAGCAGATGACTGAGCTGTAAATCACACCATGTATAGCCCTAGGAGTATCATTAAGACAACTTGAAATAGTTTGTATTCAGTAAGGAAATTTTTGGCTTGCAGCTATAGATGAAAACTTTTTACAGCCCTGTGTGCATTCGGTATCCATTTGAAAAGCCTCTAGCTGTGTTTCAGGAGGGCTGAAGTGTCTCATAAAAGCACCCCCAACAGCCCTAAACTCAAGACTAAGTTGGTAAGTTGTCTGTAAGAATTAAGGGCCTGAAGCTGAATTTTATTTACTTGAGGACACTTCTTCCTCTGCCATACTCTGGTTTCTTGGCAGAGGAGGTTTACTGGTCTAGGGTGTGAATGGCATGAAACTATAGAACAGGGTAGAGCATGGGGCAAGCAACGTTATTTGTTGATGCTCAGTAACTCACACAAAACCATAGAGCCTGGGGAGGGGGGAAGAAAACAATGAAGTCATATTTATAGGGTTGGGGTGTTGGAGTTCTGTTTGGCAAGGGGTGCTGTTTCTAAGCTTCACTGATTGGTATTTAAGATTTGCACCACTTTCACTGGTTTTGATAACCAATCAGTCTCTGTTCAACTATAAGCTTTAAGTTTGCTCAGAAAAGGGTAAACAGACAGAAATGGAACAATAGAATTCTCTGGGCACACATTGTATCTTGGTCTCTTCTGCTCCAAACAGTGTATGAGATACCCACCTCATTTTTGATTTACAAAAGAAAATCAATACATGTCACTGAAGAACAAGTAGCACAAGTAGGACAGAGAACAGAGAATATTGGAATCAGTGGATCTGTGAATGCTGTTATTGAAATACTGTGACAAGATAGAAACTAAGCAAAAGCAGAATATTTATCTGGACTGCTTCCGTGCCCCACATCTATATTTCACACATCTCTTACCCCACGCATTTACCCTCTACAAAAGCCTCAAAATACCCTAGAAGAATATTCTATGACAAACATGGGCTATGCCTGGACTACAATTCTCTGTTTAAGAAGTTGTCTTATCACAGCAGTCTCCTGGGCTCTGTGCTGTTGCAGTTACTATTTTTGCTACAAACCAGGCCTGATAACTCCTCACTCACACATTTCCTCTGGCTGAAAGGTGTTCTCATTGCTTTCTAGCAATTTCAAGTGACATGTTCTTTTTGGAGTCGTTTTGGTGGGAGCGGGTCTAAAATGAAAAACTTCCAGAACTGAGTCAGGGAGGGGAAAAATAACCTCTGCAAGCTGGGTTAGAGCTGAAATCCTAAGCAATGAATTCAACTCCATCCAGGGAAGTTTAGTACTGCTCAAGTTGGTTTGAGAGTTGCTGTCAGGTTTGGTAATCCTGCCTATGGACAGAGGAAGGCTGTAGAGACAGGACAGAGGGCTATGCTGAGTGGTTCTTCTGAGCCCTATGGGCCAGCCATAGAAAACAAGGCACACCAGGTGGGCTTTCCATAGAGCCTAACGAATCATAGAATGGTTAGGTTTGGAAGGGACCTTAAAGATCATCCAGTTCCAACTCCTCTGGCCAAAAGCAGGGACACCTTCTGCTAGGTCAGGTTGCTCAAAGCCTCATCCAACCCAGCCTTGAACACATCCAGGGATGGGGCATCCGTGACTTCTCGGGGCAACCTGTTCCTCTGCCTCACCACCCTCACAGGAAAGAAATTCTGCCCAATATTTAATCTAAATTACCCCTCTTTTGGCTTAAAACCATTCTCCCTTATCCTATCCCTGCACTCCCTGATAAAGAGCCCCTCCCCACCTTTCCTGTCACCCCCCCATAGGTACTGAAAAGGCTGCTACAAGGTCTCCCTGGACACTTCTCTTCTTCAGGTTGAACAACTGCAACACTCTCAGCCTGTCTTGGGAGGTGCTCTAGCCCTCAGATCATCTTCGTGGCCCTCGTCTGGACTTGTTCCAACAGATCCTTGTCCTTCCTGAGCTGAGGAGTCCAGAACTGGACACAGCACTCCAGGTGAGGTCTCAACAGAACAGAGGGGGAGAACCGCCTCCCTCAACCTGCTGGTCACACCACCGAAGCCAGAGAGAAAGCAAAATTGAAACTCATGGACAAAATGAGTGTTTTGATGCTAACTTTAGTAAGTGAAGTTTTTCAGATAAAGGCAATTGCATCCATATTTAACAGCTGTTAAAGAGATACACATTTAATTGCATTATATATGTATGGGGTGCTTTATATTCAAGAGAAAACATTTCAAGTGCTTTAGTTCTACCTGTTTGGAATGCAGACTGTCTCCCTAGAAAATATTCCAGTTGACAAAAGGGCCTTGTTCAGATATCTGGGATCAACTGAATACATTTATTTAAAAGCAATTTTAAATATTAAAAAAGTAGAAATTAACACATACAGTACTCAAAAACTGTCACATTAAATACATGTGAATAGACATGTGTACTGATGGTTTACCTTAACATTCAATGAGAAGTCAAGATTTTAACTAGTGGCATGACCAGATCCGATTTCTGTACACGCTAATGTATGCAATAAAAAAATAAATAGCAACTGTTGTTCAACAGTAAATAAGACATCATCTGCAGAGCATACTTCCCCCTCTGGGGGCACCTTCCTCTGCCCCTCCCCCCAACCCCTTATCAGCTAGTTTTCCATAAAGATTTAGACTTTCCAAATACTATGTCATGTACAAAATTGCAGACAGTGGCTCATTGAGTTAAAATATAATATTGTACTCAAACTCAATCAATATCATACATTTTC
This sequence comes from Phaenicophaeus curvirostris, assembly GCF_032191515.1. NCBI lineage: Eukaryota > Metazoa > Chordata > Aves > Cuculiformes > Cuculidae > Phaenicophaeus > Phaenicophaeus curvirostris. The sequence goes on from NC_091394.1 coordinate 89,286,797, forward strand.
AGATTTCTTATAACCCACAATAAGCCAGAATAAACAGAACTATTGTTCCCGATGGAACTAATTTAATTTTATAAAATGCATATGTATACTATTTTAAAGAGCATAGAAAAGAATAGACATTTGACTCTACATAATTTTACATGCCTAGGTTTTCTTTATATGATTTGCTTTTATCAGTTTATTTCAAGATCACTTAAAAATACAATTGACCACAAAAGTGAATAGGTTTTGTTCTTTAATGCAACTTAAAACATTGTAGTAATGGATAAAATGGAATGCTAGGTAAATTCTAATCCTGACTTCCTTTCCATAAAAACCCAGAATAAAGTCTGAAATACTGGAGCTGGTAATATGGAAAATTAGATGCCAGCAGGCATGCTCACTCATTGCTTATTTTTCGGTGATAGACTTTTGTTATAAATGATAAAAAACATCACCAGTTGATAAATATTTTGCATTTCTTCCATGTGGGGTTTAAGACTGATATCTGTTTCTATATTAACCACAAACAGAATTAAATATTCACTGACTACAGTCTCGTAAAACTGAATTGAAAATGAAAGCCCTCAGAAAATCTGAGATGTGTTTTTATGAAATAAAAATCCTTCCATGCAGCCAAGACAATCTGCTTTGAAATAGCAGTATGGGGTACTGAAGCCAAAATAACATTTAAAGCAAGTAATACAAAACTACATATGAAAGTCATGGAACCTGCTACAGACCGACTATGGGAAAAACACAACTGCATTATGTTTCAAAGGTAAAAAAAGATGTTGAAAGTGACATAGGAAATGAAAGTTTTCAGTAATACACTGAAGTGTTTTCTGGCAATGCAACTTTATACCAACTTTCAAGAAACCTCAGGTCAAATGCAGCCTTACAAAGATTTTCTTAGAAATTAGCTTTATAGTCATGTGTCTTGTTACTTGGTGCTTTGAATCAAGACAATTACAGTGACAGTTTAGTGAACTCTACCGAAACCAGCTTGACACTCATGATCTGAGCTCTGTCATCAATAGCCTGATCAAATGCATTGGAGGGCATCTGAACTTCCACTTTGTAGAGCAATTTAAAATAATTTAAGTTTATCCTTTTATCACCACTTAAGAAATTTTATTTTAGGTAACTAACTTTTAGCAAGGTTGAAGACAGAGGAAACACCACCCCCCCATCATTTTTCAAAGAGCCAATTTAGCTATAAACAAATAATGTTGCAAGCTCACATTAATCTGAATAGCAATTAAGTTAAAAGTTCTTTTCTTCAAATGTAGCTATGTGACTACAGTACTACTTTTGTACAAAGGCAGGTTTCAAGTAAGCATCTAAACGCATGCATAATGTCAACAGTTAACATTTTCTAGAAGTCCTTGGTTACTAAGAATTCAGTGAAAGAAACCAGCAAATTTCACATATATCTACTAAAGAACAATATGACTAATTTTCATTAAAATAAGTTTTTGAATGAAATAAATTTGTAACTTTTTATAGTGAGGTAATATCACAGGGGGAACTGCAATCACAGTTTGGCATAGGTCCACGTAATATAAACATGAAATGCTGTATGCACACCATAAAACATTACTGTTATCTGTAAAGTCAGTGAATATTTGTCTTCATAATTACACTTAACTGAGCACTATATTAAATAAATACTGAAGTGGGTTTCATAGCTGTAAACTGCATACACTTTATAAACTGCAGACTGATTTGTAAATTGTCCAAAACCATTCACTCATTCTAACTTTCGCTAATTGTATATTGAGAATACCGAGTTATTAGGAACAGTCATTTCTGTACAGTTACATGGTTGACAGAGACCACCTACGTTTGGAAAGCTGGCAGTTCATATGTATTTTGAACAGCATAGACACAGAGATGTAAGTGCTAGATGCCGAGGATGGCTTCAAAGAACCCAATAAGGCGTGCCAGGTTCCAAGGCTACCATAATACTGGCAAAGGCAGAATAACACAGTATATTTACAATACATATAATTCAACCTCATGAGGTGAAACTTAAATGAATTCTTAATTTGTAACAGCAGCTATATATACAATTGTGCACAGGATTACAGGGAGGCAGCAGCGTTCGCTTTTGCTAAAAAGCCCGTCTTGCATGAAGAATGTGCAATGCTCAAGTTTAGGATTTATGTTTACTAGTCTGACAGAATGTGCACAAAGGACACTGGAAAGACCCCTTTCCTCTCTGGCTGTCCTTCGATGTGGCCAATCTGCAATACAGGAGAAAAACATACATATATATGTGTGTATGTGCGTACACAGAGTTCATAGACTGCATTTACTCCATTCAAAAGCAACAGAACTGTAGGATCCTACTGAGCCTTTGTAAGTTCTTGGACAGTTCAAAGATGACCTTAGTTAACATTTAGATTTGCATAACAGCACAAAATAACCATACAAACATATTATAAATAAGAGAACTAAATCTAAAGAGAACAAACCAACTCTAATTGAATACGGAAACCTAGAAGGGCTATGGCCACCACTGAATTTCAAGAATCTCACCTGCCTGAAAGTCTTATTTTCTTTTCTCTCATATCTTGCTGCTGTAAGTTCGTCTTTGTCTTTCAAACTCACTCACCTTTATTAACTGAATAGATATTAAACATCTGACTTGAGGGAAATGTCTGCCTTAGTTGTGAAGTTACTTATAATAATCTGCATGCTTCACTTAAAGGGATACAGGCCCAGCTATCTTCTCACTGAATTAGTATGATTCCTAACGATTTACGTGCACACTGGGGTTTATAACGAATCACAGTATTGTCTGATCCTTCGTGTATAACTTCTTACATGTTTTGCATAATAATATTTCCTAAAGAAACAGGCAAGCAACTTCTAAAAAACTAAATAATAATGGCACCTTCTATACAAACTTTACATGTTTAAAATGCATAGTTGTAATCAACTCTTAAACTGAGAGCGTTGGTGTAGCAGTCTTGACTGACCACATAACCCTCTTCTCATCTTGTTACAGTGCTGCTCAGTGCTTTCAGAATAACAGTCCACCTCCTTCCTCTTCCACAATCTAACAAAATGGGCAGGGGAAACATGCAGGGCTGGCCATTTCCTCTTGTACAGCCAAATTTTTGAAGCATATGACTCAACAGCCCTTGTTTCCCTTCTCAGAAACATTCAGACTGGAGCACTTCATGGAACTCGCTAGGCATGTACGCAGGGATCTTATAAAGCCACTTCAAGAAACAGATTCAGCAACTAACACAACCATAATCAGGGACTGGATGATGCCATAAATACGGCAGCTTTTTGCTGGGCATTGCTCTTTGGGTACCATCTTTTCAGTTGAAAATCTTCCACGCTTAAATGATAATTAATGATCTCATCTTTCATGAAAAGTGTAAGCATGCTAAATGGAGTAAAAATCACCACCTCTTCATTTAATTAAAGGCTAGTGTCATTACAGGAGTGATTTATGTAAATACGTGTTGTTATAAGACAGGAATAAAGCCAAACCTAGTCAGGATGGTTCTAGCAGACTCCTAGGAAAAGACAGACCCTACAGAGAAAAGGTAAGTCTTCTCTGAGTTTAAGGGCTGGGTATCAGCTCAGAAAAAAAACACCCCAAAACCAACAAAACAAACCCAAAATAACAACAAATTCCCCAAATTTGGGGGAAAAAAAAGGCTTTCCTTCAAAAGTTACAGAGAAATTATGTGGAACTATAAAAGGAAAACATACATACCCACCACTCTTGGTCCTCTTCACCGGTTACTATAATTACTTCTCCTTCAGCAAACGTTAGTTCATCATCATTATCTGCCTGGCAGTCATAAATGGTCTTCACTCGCCTAGCTTTGTTTTTGCCCTAAAAACAGAATATAGTTTTAGATGAAGGCCATGAGGAACTGCAAAAGCATATGTATCATATGATTTTTGTCTTTTAGCTATCTTTTATTTTACAAGAAGTTGAAAACTACCAAACTGCTTTCCCTGAAGTCTAAAAACTCTGCTTCAACAAAGTTATTAAAAAAAAAAGAATTACCCTCACAGATGTAGGTTTTCTTTTTCCTGGGGTTCAGAACTATGAAGATACTTATATGCAGTGGGTGGCTTAAGCAACCTGTGCTTCCTCCAATAAAGGAAGTTTAAATAATGAGTGTACATTGTTCCAGTCCACAAACGGTTTCTTTCTCCCTTAATGGGTACTTCATCAAAAAACCCACCACAAACAGAAAATGAAATCCAGGCTTCTTTGAATCTTACAAGAAAGGTAAAGGCCAGGGAAAATGCTGCATTGAAACACCAGTATTCCTGACAGTTTTTGTTTTGGATCTAGTGCAAAAATACAGTATCTTTTGACTTTAGATCTGCTTATAGGACTAGAAATTATTTTTGAATGATTTTTTTTATCTGGTATGTTAGCAATTTCTTACTAAAATAATGTTAATTTCAGATGGCAGCCCTACTTTGTGATGATAATCCACATCAGAGATTCTCACAGCTCTACCATTCTGAGTCCAAGTATTTTCTAGGTCATACTTGGCTGCATACTGCTAATTCATATGAAAAAGCCTGAGCCGTGGACTCCTCCCTGAATATGTGTTTCTCATGGCATGGAAAATACTTTAAATTATTTCCAAATGGAGTAAAGATGCAATATTCACAACTAAACACTCCTGCTACTTTATATTCCTGTATTTTCATACCCACATTTCTTCAGAAACTACAGCTCCTTCTTTGAACAGGAGGAGTCAGATCATAAGAATGCAAAAAAACAAGAGCAGCACAAGGACACGAGAAGCAGAAGGGCTATGAAAGAAAAGTCAGCAGGTTTAGAGGAATTTGAGCCAGAAGTAACTTCACAGAGGAAGTTTCCTAGGGAGCCTGCTCTTTGCTGTTGCCTACCCACATGATATACCTCCATGTTTTGGCAAAAAAAAACCTCCCTGCAGATCAACAGCAGAACTGACACACAGCAAAGAGTGCTCACACTAAACTTAAGGTACAGAAAAGTAACCATTATAGAGGGATCTAAGGCACAAAGCAGTTAACAACATTAGACTAAAAAATCCCTTACTGAAGACACATGAACAGAAATACCTGCAGTGAGTTTCAAAAGAGATGAAAGGTTTTGATTCTTTTACAGCAAGAGTTTGCTGCAGCAGGAAGTTACTTGAAAGAATGCTTTCTCTCTTTTTTTTGTTTTTACATAAATCCATATAATTTGAACAAAAATCTTAACCATCTCTTGGGACTAGAATTCAATATTAATGGCTATTTGGGGCCAGTGCCAGCTTTCAGGTCCAGAGAACCTTTACAAACTAAAAGCACTTCTAATCAATCCTTCAGTGATGAAAGGAAGCAACTACTTCTGCCAGATAACAATTGTCTCATTCACCGAAGAGACTAAAGCGAGATAAATTCCTCTGAACTTAGAGAACCGTATGCAACTCAGACTGTAAAAACACATGAAAAATGATGGTAATTGCTCCTGGTTCTGTCAGACTGGTACCATAGATGACATTTTACTGTTCTATTCCTTTCACTTTGGAGAGCTGTAAGAAGCAGAATTCACGCCTGAGGTGTATTTAATCTTGGGAAGGTTTAAAAAGGATGGATCCAAAGAAAGTATGTATTTTCCAGAACACAGTTTGGAGCACTGTGTAAAGAAATAGAAGCAATTCCAGGATGTGTAATTTGCTACTCTAAAACAAATACCACCCACATCACCCCAACTCCTTGTATCCAATATTAGATCTTATTAAGAACAGAATTTTATGCTTAAGATTGAATAATAATTAGCTGCTGTGGTCAGTAGTAATCCTTCCATCTTCTTGTATACATTCAACATTTCTTACTGTTTAAAAACAAGTATTTTGTCTCCTGTACAGAAAGCGCACACAACATGCAAGTGCTCGGTGTGAATTTAGAAGCACTCAGATCAAGTTCCATTTCTCTAAAAACATCCTTTCAAGTCCTTACATATTAACAGCATTGGAATTTTTTAACTAATAATTCTGAACAAATGATTTTCTAGAACTTAGAATTTAAAAAGAATTTGTGCTCATCTCTTTAGTGGCTAAATAGTCAAAACTGAGAGCAAAGCACCCACAAATATAAGTGTCTCCTGCCATGGGTCCAACTGTTGCAGTGCAATGTGGCATTTCACCACTTTGTGTGTTGTGGATACAGACTGAGGATGAAAAGGGAGGCAAGATATATTTAAGAGGAATTCCTGCACATGATTACTTGAGCAAGAAAGACTGCAATGAACAAGAGATACATGTGTGCATGCAACGACGTGTAGAAAATGGGAAAGTAATTGTCACAGATACTATCATAATATTATCACTGCAAAAGAAGGGAACTATATAATTTACTGCACATATGAAAATAGCCCAATTTGGAAAACACTGAATTTCTCCACAGAATTTTTCTGAATAAAAATAAGAGTTCAAAAATAACCCTGAACAAATCACTCATCAACTATCTGTTTTCTTTCCTTCTTTAGTAAAGTGACAAATAGCTATTTGCCTGCTTATATTTAAAATCACATAAGTAAACAAATAGTAGTTGCAGAAAGTAGTTTGATCACACCCTTGCACCATTTTATTTCATCTCCAGAGCACACTCAGGAAGCCCAAGCAATAACTCTGTCGTTCTCAGTTCAGACAGGAGCTTACAACCAAGTCCATGACAGAAACCAAGCTGAGCAATGGCTCCAGAGTGAGTCTTCTTCCTCAGACAAGCACAAGGGAGAAACTCACCCTCTACTTTCAATGTAGGAATGGAAGTCATATTTCCTTTTACAGAAGTGCTTCGCATAGCCAATTTGACAAGCAAAACATCTCCTTTTTGATGTATTCTTAATGATGAAAATCTTAAGAGAGCTCTGGAGTTTCATAGAAGTATTTCAATATACATATGCATGAAAAATCCTCTGTTGGATAGAAATTGCACTGATTGGCAAGATGAACAGCAAGATGATGTGGGGGTTGAACAAGGAGACTTGCAATTGAGTTATAGTTCCAGCTCTGCTACTACACACCCTCTAGCAATGGTAATCTCGCCATTTCAGCAATATATCCAAATCTTTGTTAACTGCTAAAGTACACTGACATCAAATACTCATGACAGGAACATTTTACAGAATTGTAAAACACCAGGTTGGAGGGGGCTTCAAGGACCATCTGGTCCAACCTGTCTTGGCAAAATCACAGTCTAGACAAGATGGCCCAGCATGTTGTCCAGCCAAATCTTAAAAGTGTCCAGTGCTGGAAGATCCATCACTTCCCTGGGGAGACTATTCCAATGCCTGATGGTACTCATTGTGAAATTTTTCTGTTGTGTCCAATTGGAATCTCCTCAGAGTAACTTGTACCCATTACCCCGCCTCCTCTTTTCTATGTGACTCCTTGTAAAAAAGGGAGTCTCTCTCTTCTCTCTCGACAACTTTTAGATATTGGAACATGGTGATAGGGTCTAAGGCATGTAAGCAGTGAGCAAAGATAGCAGAGGAAACCACCGATTCACTCAGAATTGACTTACACAGATAAAAATGCTCAAGTTCCCCAATAAATCTCAGTACAGCGTCATGTTCCCCTTGCTGTAGTTTTATGTTACTTATATTCGTTTCAGTATGCAAGAGGCCTTGTAAACTCCTAGCATTTGCTGAAGCTGTTTGGGAGCACAAAAAGAACGCCTCATTGCCTGTCCTAGCCCACAATGTTATGTTGCTTTGTATGTGCAGTTCACGGGTGGTATTTTTTTGCACAGATAGTCCTACAGTATCTTCAAAGCCTTCCAAGGGTACTTTCCACTAGCTGGAGTAATACCTACCATATTTATTTTCCTGGGAAGCGGCACAGGGGTTTCTGGCAGGGTGTATGTTATGTCATTAGACTCTTCAGATGGTTGCCTTTGGACGGTGTCTCTAGATTGTACGTTTGGAGAAGTATCTAAGGAGTGAGATTTTTGATTCGCCTCAGAGGGATGCGGCTTTGGTGATGCTTCTCCACCTTGAGTTTTAGCCAACAGCTCTCCTAGCTGAGGTTTTGGAGGAAGGTCCTTCATTTGTGGCTTCGGAGGTAAGTCTCCAAGTTGTGGTTTTGGTGGCAAGTCTCCTAGCTGAGGCTTTGGGGGTAGTTCTCCAGGCTTTGGGGGTAAATCTCCCACTTGAGGTTTCTGAGTTAATTCCAGAGGCAGAGGCTTTGGGGGCAAGTCTCCAGGCTGTGGTTTCTGTGGTATATCGATGGACAGTGAGGGCTTCTGAAACATTTCAGCGTGTTGATGGGATTTATCTATTGAAAGATGATGACTGGTTTCTATTTTTCTTAGTGCCACTAAAACAAAAGAACATAAGAATGGTTTTACACAATCTCATCTTAATATTAAGAACTTAGGTAGTTATCACAACTGTAATTGTGTAATAGCTACGTTCACTGAGCACTGATAACTGTCCTTATGTCCTCCAAGTCTACAACAAACGCAAAGTAATACATCTTTACATAACCCCCTTCCACTCATTTTGTTGCTCCTGCTGGAGGCCAGAGTGCTTAATCCAACAGCTACTAGGTGCAAATTTATAGATTAAGTATTTAAAGTGAAATAAAGTGATTGCTCTTTGGACCTAAACAAAAAAATATATTTAATGTAAGAAAAGAAGCATTTACAAAACAACCTATCAATTCACTAATGTGACTGCAATGAAAATTCTCTTTAATGCCAATTATTCCTATATACAGTTGGACTCCATACAGAAAAAAAATGTTGAGTCTCAGGATTAGTACCTGTAAAATCTTAAAAGATGGGAGCAAGTGAGCGTATCTGCCTATGCAGAGTACAGAATAAACAGTGCTACAGCCATTCAAACTAAAACTAATTAAAAAATAGATTCTTTACAATTAAGTAAAAATGTGAAGATTTAAAAGTAGCACGCTTCGCAGTTTTTACGGAAGGAAACCAAAAATAGTTTTTCAAATAGTTTTTTCTCAGTGTCATGCATTGATTCTACTGCCAGGTTCCCTAAGAAAACTTGACTGAAATCTACCTTAAAAACAAAACCAAACCAGCACAAGACAGAAAAACCCTAAACCAAACAACTCAATATGAAAGCAGATAAAGGAGGACAGGAGTGAAAACAGTTAGGATGCATGATGAAAACAACACATTTAGACTAGAAAGAATAATTTCCTAATGTATTCAGCATTGATTTAGTATCATCTAATACCAGTCAAAAAGATGGCCTGACTTTTTCTATGAAAGCAACATCACTCCCTTTAGTCATCACCTACTGCAATAACTTTTCCATGCTATATTTATGGTTATTTATACCAATAAAAAGGAAAACTTTGCATAACAGCTGTACCATTTATTTCATGGAAATTATCAGATGCCTCATTTTAAAATGTCTGTGTTCAGACTTGTATATGGCTTGTCTCTTAGACTTACCTAGTAGCAAATGTACAAGTGCTGATTATGCACATTGGTTTGAGGTTTGAGCAAGTGATACGTAAAAATTGATAGTAGCCCTTATCAAAATGCTTTGATTGAGCCCATCTTAAATCTTCCCCTGTATCATTTTAAATAAAGGAAGTGTTGACTTCCTTTGCAGTGGTACCCTATTGTGTCATTGTGTCTCTTTCTAAAGATGATACCGTGTCACAATAACTGTAATTTAATAAAGTTGAAATTTCACATTTGCATTTTCTGTTAAAATGATTTGCACTCTCAGCTTCAGTCATCTGGCTTCAGAAGTTTGGACAGGCATCGCTTCCTGATCTTCAGGCTCTACAGTGATCACCCACTCACACAGATACAATGCATTTTTGATGGATTCTGTATCAGACAGAGCTACAACTCAACTTCATTTCAACTACTACTACAACTCAACTACTACTACTACAACTCAACTACTACTACTACAACTCAACTACTACTACTACAACTCAACTACTACTACTACAACTCAACTACTACTACTACAACTCAACTACTACTACTACAACTCAACTACATTTCAACTTCACAGTCAAGTGCTACAAGAACTCTGAAAACTAGATAAAACCTATTTAAAAAGACTAGAAAAAAAACATTCCTAAAAAGCAAAAGCCATAAGGCGTTCACTGAACTGACAGCCTCAGCATGTTTGTCACCAGCAACCTGATTCTTTTTGAGGTACTAATAAGGACAACTCCGATCACCAAAGCACGGCAGTGGACACAACTTACTTCAATGAACTGGACTAATGGTTATTAGGAAGAAAGATGGATTGGACCAGCTGATCTCCTAAGCTCTCTTCCAGCTTCAGTTAGTTTATAATTTTTTTTATCATGTTCCATAGGAGAACATATTTTTTTCAGTTTAATAAAAACCTTCCTGATATTCCAAAATCTTTTCAGTTTTGCTGAAGCCTAATGGTATGTGGCATTTTAGAAATAAAACTCTTGCTGAAAAGATATATATATATGTAGAAGAAGTACGTACTGTCACACACACTTCCAAGATATCATTAAGAGAATATCCACTAAGAGAACTCTTACCTTTTTGAGGTAGTTTGGGAAGAACTCTAGGCCCAAGTGCAGTCTTTGCAGTCCCAGTGCTAAATGAACAGATGTGAATTATTAGTGCTTACAACTGTTATGAAAAATGCTCTCCTTCCCGTTTTTCCCCCTCTATAAATCCATAAATTAAAAAAAAAATTATTAATTTTGCTTCTTTTGTATAAGCATCTTGTCTGGGGATCAATCCTGAAACTGAAACTGTTAAAAATGGACTCTTTTTTTCAGAGAAAAAGACATACACACCCTGCCTCCCGCCAGCTTTGATGCTGCAGGGCAGATTTATTCTATGAAATATGGCATGTGCAAAAATGTGCTCTGAAAATAGGTGAAGCTGAAAGCCCAGCTCAGTGAGCAGATCCTGAACTTTAAGGAAAATCTGGTATTTAAAATAATCACACTGAAGCATTCAAAACAATCTGTCCTTTACATCAGTGGTTTGAAGTCTTCCAGGACTGAGTGTATCCCTTGTCATCTGTGCATGAGTATGATACTGTCTACACACAGAAGACAAAGTCCAAGGAAAAACTGATGACTGCGGGTAAACAACATCTTTACTGTTAACCTGTGTAACAGCTATGTTAGCAACTACACAAGCAGGACAGTTGCAAGTATTATAGCACAGTTATAGCATAAAAATCTATAGCATAAAAACCTGAGATAGCTGCATATTGCCAAAACTTTCCATCTATGCTTCCTGTTGTAGATAATTATTTTCAGAATTAACATCAGACTGGCTCAAATTCAAAAACAAGGCACATGGGGGCAAATAATATTACAAGTTTCAACAAGACCCCACCATATTTCTTCCGCAAAAGCATACTCAAGTCACTTTTATAGAAAAGGACCATGGAAGAAAAGAAGCCAACTGATTTAAGGCATAAAAATCAAACAATAAATAATCACATAAAACACGGTATAATCTCAAAATAATTTCCCAAAAATCAAGTACAAAGAAAAACAAGTGAGAAAGTTCCACAATACATTCCACAGAGTAAAGAGTCTTCTGCATCAACAGCCTTATTTTGGTATTTGTCTCTGAAGCTAATGTTTCAAAATGAGTATGATGAAACAATTTTTTCTTAATTTCTTAGCTTTTTTTAAATAGTCAAAAGATATGACACAAAACTGAAAGAACAACTAAGCTCAATCTTGATTCAATAACGAATTACCTAGGCCTTTACCTAATGCCATCACGCTCGAGTTTCACACTTATACGCACTGTACAAGTATCATGCATAGCACGAGATTTTTGTGCTGCAGAACACCACCACTTTCTCCCTGAAAACCTCATGCCACCTGGATGGATTCAGCAAACACAGTCAGTCAGCTGTGCTACTGACACCACCTCCACTGCCTGTCCTGATAAGGAAGATCACAGACTGAGGAGCGTCCAGGAACTCCACCTACACATCTTCTACTCTGATTTGCTTGATGTTATACATCCATCTCCAGTCACGACCTGATCACACACAGTTGTGGTCACGTAAGGTCTCAGTCACGTTGCCTAAAGCACATGTTTATTAGAATTACCACGCTTTGAACCTTATGACCTTGTACTCACAAAACAGGTAACAGAGTAACGAGCACTAAGTGGAAGTGTGGCTATCCTTACTACTTCAGCTATTGAAAAAGACACTTGTAACATACTGACCTGATGACCTATCTATGAGCTAAAAGCAGTTTGTGTTATTGCAGACTGTGTCAGCACACAAGCTCAGCAGACTGGAAAACAGTGAAGCTGGAAGACTGAGATGAAATCTCTCTCTTATAGACTTATCTTCAAAGCCAGCCTGTACCCAGAGTGACCCTTCTGCAGCTACAGGCATGAGACCTCACACTGGAGCATATAAAATGACGTGCCAGAAGACATGAAAATGCAAATTCTCTCCCGCTAGACTGCAGTTCTGTAGGAGCAGTAGTGAGATTTCTGTACAAATTGTTCTGTCTGTCCTGTTAAAGGATGAATTGTGTATGGACAGCTATGAACAAAGCGTAGGAGGCTCAATGAAGCCAAAGTATTTGTATGGTACTACGGCCTGCAGAAAACTAATGAAAAAACATAGCTAGGATTTCACTTCATATGAAAGGCAATTTTTTTTCTAATTTACAAATTTCTTAACATTTAGGTAAATTTTCACCTTTCCCTTCATATACACAGATTTTACCTTGATTGCTGAGACATCCCCTCAAACTTGTTTGCAGCCTTAGTTGAAGGTGGGCCCAAATCATTACCTGTGGTGAAAAGAAGACAATTCTTAAAAAAAACACAACCAGTTATCATTAGGATAACTGAAATATAATCAGCAAAGGGTGCAATTTAAATTGAAGTACACATTCTTCCAAGTAGCCTCTAAACAACACGCCTAAAGATTTTAAAGATAATTATTAATAATTCTGTAACTGAAAAAGCAGCAGAGACCGTAATAATCCAGCCTGACCTTTCATATAGCAAATTTGAAAACAGCTCGCATCAGCTGGCAAGGAAAGACTGAATGTCATTGCAGAGTTACTGCTACAGGGCTTTTGTTTTGAATAAGTGTTTCAATTTTGTCTGAATCGAAGGAGATACTGCAGACCAGCAACAAACACGTTTATCTTAGATGCTTACATTTTTGCCTCACGAGGCTTAGCTTTTTAAAACCAACATGAATTTGATTTTATTCACAAAACATGAAATTTCCAAGGATTGGTTTTTTTATCCAACATCGACTAGCCTTTGCTGATTTAATGACCAAGTCAGTATGTTACCATAATCTCAACATTAACCACTGGTAAAGAAAAGATCTGAGTATACTCATTTCTGTTATAAGGCAGCAAAATCCAAACCCAAGAGCTTCTGAAGTCCTTCACCAGAAGGCATCTCTCTCATTAACCATCATCATTCCCAAGGCAAAATTGTACAAAATTCTTTGTTTTAGTGCCTTTATCATGCCCCCCTTCCTGCTTCTACTACAATGTGTCTAAACAATCTTCAACCCAACTTCAACAACTACTAGTATATTTCGTCACTGAAGAAGATGTAAAGTGACATTTAATGATCCAACAACATAAAATACTTTCCAGGCAAAGAATGGCATTTCTGCCTAGATACCATTCTAAGTGCACTGAAGTCTGAATGAAGCAGCAGGAAAGGTTCATGCTGAACCCATCTTAAAAATATATTTATATTTAAAAGCGAAAAAAAAAAAGAAGAAAAAACTAAGAAACAGCAAACCTTTCACGTGTAGATCCTATGGATAAAGCAAGGTAAAATATCTCATGGTTGTTATGGAAATCCAAAACCTAATGACACTTCTAGAACATCTTTGATTAGTAACTTGCTTTGCTGATGCACAATTAGAAAACAAATGCTGCAATTCAACCCAACAAGAAATATAACAATACAGAAAACAAAAAAACTTCTGAAAAGGGAAGCAGTGAACATCTGACAATAGTCTTAAACCAAAACAACAAAGGCTACAAGAAACTCCCTCTTTTATGAACACAAAACTTAATACTTATTTAAAATTCAAAAGCACTTTGAAATAAATTTTTGTACAGATCTCAGCAAAGAGAAAGAGGAGAGTCCCTGCTTCGATCCACTGTAGTTTAGCCTGCACTGTAGAGTAGAAAAGAGAAAAAGCAATGTTCTCCTCAGGCCCTATTTTGCCAAGGTATTCTACAGCTGTAAGATTCTTCATCTTCAGCTCCACACCTGCACCTTTCCAGATTTTCCTTTTACTTAATCTTATGTCTAATATTTTTAAAGAAATGTTGGCGGTAATTTAACATCTGTTCCAACTATACTTTTCAATCTAATACTGTTATATTATATATTATTCTAGTATATGGTATTTCAGATAGTGGTTTGGACTTAAAATTTAAAAAAACCCCCAAATATTTAATTCAAAATGTCTTTACTCCCTCTGAAATAGTGAAGGGCTGTTAAGATTCCAGAACATGGAAAACATTTTTTTCCATATCCCAGCCATCTGAAAAGCAGAGAGCTGAAAAGATTGTCATTATTTGTATTCCTTGAGATAAATACTTTGCTTTTCATTACACTCTGTATGCCTTCTCATATTAAATCCTAGATTAAATCGCATATTCTACATAAGTACTTCATTATTTACCACATTTAGCCCCATTTGCTGAAAAAAATGGTGCTTTTAGGCTTACAGGTTTGTTTTAGGGCAGTAATTTTGTGTTTCTATTAGAACAGAGAGAGGACAGTCCTAAGATATAAGCAATATATGGACAACTCCCCTATGTGAGCATTGGATTCCAGCTCAAAAGTTTACAGATGTATGGAAATCTTGCCACCAAGAGTAAAATTATAGAAAATTACATGGGCCTGAGATTTATAGCTACCGGGAGAAGTTGACGGCTCAGAGCAATGTTTATTGAAAAGAGGAAGAATTTGAGTAGTCTGGAAAATAGTTTCTAAAAAGCTTCTGTCAGAAAGGGAACCTGTTAAAAAAAAAAAGTGCTGCTGCTGTAATCCTTCTCCAGGCAGGAAGCTGTAAACCTATCAGTCTTTGCATATGTACAGACAACATCACACAATCCAAAAACATATTCAGACAACACATCCCCACCACTGTGAACACTTCATGGGAGGCATTTGGCCTAGAGTCCACGGAAACAGGCTCTTATGGCAATCAGGAGGACTGCATGTGTTCATTGAGGTCTACCTGTCTCATATTAAGGTCCACCCAGACTAATGAGCTGGTCAGAAGAGGAGCAGGGCAGAGGAAGCAGATGAGAGTGGATGCAGCAGATGAGGGCAGCCACGGTAGAGGCGGGGGGAGCAGCGGAGACTGAACTGGGCCCCAGGGAACCATGGAATATTTTCAGTTTTGTCAAGTGAGACTTAGATACAGAAGCCTGGAAGCTAGCACAACAGAAGACAGACCTGCTGATTTATCTGAGCTGACGTTGCATCAAGCTGCAGTCATTGGAAAGCAAGCACCAGGTAAAGAAAACCCAAATATCATATATCATCCATCATAAAGGATTTCCCCTGCCCTTTTGTTTTGCGTTTCAAAACTCACCCCAAGGAATTGGGCCCTTATTCTGGGGTCCATGAGGTAGTGGGCTTGGTGGGTCAGAGAGGGTTCTTTTGTGTCCTGGGGGTGGGGGAGGTGGTCTCTTCTTGGAAAGAGTGGAGCTGCCACTAGAGGTTTGAGTGCTTAGAGGGAGGGTTGAAGGTGGGCCTGCAAAATAACAAACAATCTTCTTACAAATACATGTGCATAAACGTCAAAGCAGCACCGAAAAAGTCACAGTCAGACCCACAGTGAGTGCAGCAAAAGACTAAAATAAAAAGACAAGCCATGCCAAAACACCATTTAGATCAAATGACACGTTCACCCCATTGGTAACCATCTTAGCTGTGGGAATAGAAGTAATTTGACAATAGAACGACACATGTACTTATGTTTAAAAAATACAGGATTAATCACTCCAGGATTTTTAATTTTAGGCATTGTTTAACAAAAAACAAAGTCATGAAATCTTAAACTTTAAGTAATATTTAGCATGTGGGATTAAAATTATTATTAATTTATGCCAGAATGAAATAGCTTTCTAGGTGTTCTATTATTTAGGGATTTTTTTTTCCCCTTCCAGAGCATCCCATACAAATTTTGTTAATACACTTGTGGGAGGTATTTTGAAAACAGGATAGTAAGCTTTTCTGTAGTTATTTTCCTTTCTTTTTCCCCGCCCTGTGGCTTAAGCGCTTCAGAATATGCATTTTTAGAGCAATGCAGATTGTTGTATGCAGTGAGTATAAAATGAGTATCAGAAAAGCTTTTTCTGAGGCTGAGATTAGAAATTTAATGGTGCCATTGCTTATTAGAGCTCCCACAGTCACTCCTACCCTTAAACCCTTTATTTCCCCGTATCAATGTTGGCACAAGCATTACTCAACAACATGCATGTTTTACAGGATATGGGAACAGATACAGATTAAAAGACAAAATAGCCCACAGAGAAGACAAGAGTTTTCCCTAATCAACCTCACCATTCACCTTCAAAAATATCTTTAATAAGAAGCTTAAGGAAGCAGGCGGTGACGGGCGCAGACATGCAGTGAGGGGACAACTGCTCAAGTCAGCTGCCAGTACCACCAAAAGAAATTACTTGTGACACTTATCTAAATTAGTTCTACATTAGGACAGAATTGCTTCAAGGGGTTTGTTGTTGGGGTTTGGATTTTGTATTTAAGAGAGCTTTGCCATCAAAGACTTGATAAATGCAGAAAATCAGCAGTTTTAAAAGCAAAGTTTAATAATACTTGAAATTTCAAATCTAGTGTCACATGTTTTGTAGCACTATAGAACCTACTTGCCTCATTTTTAAACCCTAACTTCCTTAAACAGTATTTGCAATAAAATCTTCTTTTTTTACCATAACTTGAACACAGAACTCTAGCTGCCTTGTTAAAATATTCATCACCAGTACCCACAGGTAGACTGAACATTACCCAAATCTGTCTTCCTTCCTAAATCACTATATATCATAAAAATATTAAAATGAGTGAAGAAAAATCTTTGCTATAATTCTTTAGGCAAAATATTAAATATTGAAAAAATTAACTTTGATTATCCTATAAACAAGTGTACTTTTGCCGGTATTTTCAGCGGGTGACCTCTTCCTCCTTAACCCCAAAGAAAAGATTAATAAAACTGTCCATAAGAAGTTAATGACTCAATACATTCTCTTCCCAGTTCAAGCCTGGAAGGTATTTCACTGCTCAGGAGGGTCTATCAACCACAATCCCAACAGGTATTTCACGCCTGGCTTTCCATTAATTGCTTACTCTCGTAAATAAAATTATGCATTTTGTGATTGTTCCTCTCCATTCACCTACAAGTTCACAAAACTATTAATTGAAAAGCAGTCAAATATTAGTGCAGATTAATAAAATTGTTCTCTGTTTTGTATCCTTGCTCATTTTAATTTCTTCCTCAAGCTTAAGAGAGCAAGCTAATTTAAGCTATGCATCAAAGTCAGCAAAAATAAAAGACTTCTCTTGCTAGGTTTTGACTGACAATCTCTTAGACTGCAAATTATTAGGTCTGCAAGTTATAAATTCTTTAGTTTGCTTAAATAAATACACAAAGGTTGTTCTATAAACTGTAAGTAACTCATAGCATATCTAGGAGTGGTGAGGGGGAAAGGAAAATTCCATATCCAGTGTTAACAGTAATATTATTTTTAAAGCATGTAGCAAACATACACTATATGTCAGTATAGCATTTTTCTTTTCTCCTGACATCTCCAGGAGTTCGCCACTTCCAAAATGCCTGCAAGTGGAAACAGCCACAGCGCAGGGCTTCTCTGCTACCACCACCTGCTGTCCTGCTGTTGTACTGCTCCAGCCTTCCCACCCAATGCAAACATCATCTCCAGCCCCGCCACCCACACCAAATAATTCGAACTGGGCTGAAAGGAAAAAAACTGGAGGAAATGCATTGCAATAGTACTATGCGCCGATTGCAAAAATATAACTTCAGACATTACATAAAATTCATACTTTTTAGTGCTAATAAAATGAAGACTCCTTCTCTAAAAGAATAAAGTTCAGTAGGATTAAGAAGTCTTTAAATGTGGTTATATGGAAATATTTTATATTTCACACTAGTCCATTTCCAGAAATCACAGAAGAGAGTCAAAAAACCTCACTGCTTTATAGCTTTCTAAATTTCACAATGGCATAAAGCAGTTAGAGGGAAAACGTGTTAAGGTATTAAAAACAGTGCATCTTTTCCAACTCGTAGCATTTGCTGCTATATTAATTTAATGGGAGGAATAAATACAAATTTAGAAGTCATATGCTAACGATTAGATGGCTGAAACACAAAATTACTTTAAAATAAATAGAAAATAAAGGAAAACTTCAAAACATCTTTTCAGAAAGAGGCATAAAGTCACATAATGCTTTGAATAAAGCAAAGAAGGGAAACATTCTGAAACCTACATCAGTTTATGGAAACAACTGGTGGAACAATACAAACCTCTGATGATGTACAAAATACTTATTATTATTATTATTATTATAAAATACTTCATATTACATATAGATATATACACACAAAATCTCAAAAGAATTCTTACATGGCATTTTTAACTAGGCAAGACTAGCCAAGCATTTCTAAGTAATAATTACAGCAGTTATTTTTCTAGATAAAAGATATTTTGTGATTCTAACAAGGCAGCAAGTAAGCCAATTATTTCTTTTCCACAGTCATCTTAATGATGATTTATCACATAGTTAAGAAGTTAATGTTTCATGTAATTTATTTTGCTCAGAAAAGTAAAAAAAAATAAATAAATTTGACCTAGAATTTTTTAAATATTGCTTCTTTTCTCCAGTTAGCTGGGGAGCAGTTGCTTTCAGTAAAGTGGTTGTCATATTTTACCACTTTTTTTTATCATAGGAATCATGCTTCCATGAGCAAATAGACCAAATCTCAGATTTATTGTACTAAGGTAAACAACTGGAAAAGATCTGCAATTAATAGTGCATTGCTCTTCAGCTTTTGTGTGGTTAGTATAGTATGTATTAATTTGTGTACTTGTGAAACCATGCAAAGCTGTTACCATCCACTCAAGAAATGGTGGGTTTAGAGTGTGAAAACCTCACATTTTGTATTTATTTTTTACCACTTAATGAGAGATATGGAAGAACCAGTATTCCAGTTAACGGCAGAATGGGTACTGCAAAGGAAAGTAAGTTTATATTAAAACAGTATTTTCATTAACAAGTGCTGTTATGCATATTTTTAATGTTCTCACGAGTGACATTTTTGCAAAGATACTGGTAGAAGCCTTCTTCAGTTTGTCTTATTTCAGATCATCTCTCTCCAGTACTGAAAATAAGACCATAATTAAAGTCACATTTGCACATTAGTGGACTTCAGAAAATTTCTAATCCCACAAGCAATGCAGTCAGACAACTTCTAGAAGTTGCTAGTAAATGCAAATTACCTAATTTGTTTAGAATTTGAGTCTGATCAAGTGAAAAAGCAGATACGACATGATATCTGCAGCAGCAGTGGACTGGAACCACAAAGGAAGTGCCTTCTGGGTTTATGTACCTAATATTACAGCTGTGAAAATTGATTCCTAACTTCCCAGATCATCTCATATGAGAGAAATAGGCAGAACTATTAAAAATCAATTAGCTTTCTGCTAAAATTAAGAAACTCTAGCTTAGATTGCCTAACACTTCTACAAAAAGAGTTGGCAACATTGCCCTCAACGTGGATTTGCAATCAAGGTTGTGCAAACGTTTATTTAGCTGCTGCGCTGAGTGATTCAACTATTTAAATGTTGATTTTATTAATTCTTTTAAAAATCTTTTTGTAAAATAAAGGCAGACCTGCTAGATGTCTGGAGCCATAATGCAAGTGTCAGCTGGAAAGAACTAATGAAAAAGATAATTTTCAGATGTTACAGAATAAAGACTTGACTGTCAATATTGGTAAACTGAACCTGGATGAGCTTACATAAACTACTAGAAAAGACTTAGGCAACTAATGGACTCATTCTGTACATTTCATTCTGTTAGGATCAACTAAATCTGTAGCAGAGTAGAGAAAGTCAAGATGCATCCCCAATCAGCTGGTATGCTAATGCTGCCACAATTTTAATAATATATTGAAAAGGTACCAACTTGGAAAAAAACCTGGACTTATATTGTAATGACGTATGGAGAAACTTAAAGATCCCCATACACACAACAACTATACCTACACAATTTTAATGATGAATCAAACTAATTGTTAGACACCACATCCATTGCAAACCATGGGCAATGGGTGTGTGCATTAGGTTACTTGATTTAAACTTACCTTCTCTCCCCAACACAAAGCTCAGATTTGATGTCTTGCAGTTTGCTGCGGCATCTCAGCAAAGTCCACGGAACCTTGCTACTAAGGAACTTCACTGGTGAATGAAACCAGCTTACAGAGGGCTGAAGGGAGGTGTTTTGTTTAAATATACAGCATGTTTTGGAAAACAGTTTTATCCGCATGCCCAAAAGGATGAAAACAATGAAACTTTATGGTCCTCTGCCTCCTTCTGAAACACAGATCCTACCAGCTATCCACTCCCTATAGACAGTCTCCATACTCTAGCAGGGTCCCGTGGTATCTGCTGTGGCCTCACAGCACAGAAGGGATAAAGAACAGATCACATTTGGGGACAGAAGGTAAACTTAAACTTAATTATAGATTCAATGCTCTTCTTACTTTTGCTATTTTAGGAACTTAGAGCAAAATATAATACTAGGTTTTCATAGAATCTTAAATCAAGAAGGTAGGTATTAAAACAAAATTTTCTAACAAAAATACAGTTGATAAGCACGCTTACATGTTAAACTTTTACACTGGGTGATTAGTAGTAATAGACCATATCAAAAGATCATATAAATTCTAAAGGGCTCTTTTTTCCCCCTGCAGAGGCAAAATTACCTCAGACTGTTTCAAAATTAAGATGCGTCACCAGTGTCTTATGAAAGTGAAGAGACTACTTTTTCTTTCAAACATTCTGCTTGGGAGCAAGAGCTGAGGAAGACAACAAGGACTAGCACACTGTATAATAAAGCGTAAGTAAGTGCATCTGCAATGACACTTCTAGAGCGACTTTCCCAGACCAACGAATACTCTGTGTGTTTGCCAATTTGTTCCCCTGTCTTTCCTAGTTCTGTAGCACAGACAGTACTGACCTGTACTTAAGGGATACTTCTGAAACTGATTAAATTATTTACATTTTATTGAACAGAAATAAGTATGACTCACATACTGTAAGATTTTGGCATGCTTGAAGCAAAGAAATCTAGTAACTTCAATCTAACAGTAATTCCATTCAACTTCTCTCTCAAAATTGCAATGTGAATCTGGCATTTTCCACCCTGAAGAAGCAGTTAATGTAACTATTACCACTGGGAGGCATTGGTTCTCTGTTTTACTGATAGTATAATATTATTTTGTTGCAATATAAATAAGAATTTATTTTGTTTAATACTTCACATGAAAACACAAGAGAATTCAACAAGTCATTTCCTTCCAAGTAGCTCTGCAGTTGTGTTGATTCATTCATCTAGGAAACAGTTTCCAGGAACACCAAGTAAAGCGTCTAACATTTCTGAAACTTGAACACATACTTAAAATGGAATATGGACATAAATATTCCCCTTTCTGGAGATGAGATCTACACTTCATAATGACAAAGAAATAACATTCACTGTGATCCACTGAAAGATGGCACTACACTAAGCAGTGTACGGACAGATACATGACACAAGCTCCTTAAGCATCTTACAGAAATGGAATTCATGATTTGTTTCCAAGTCTTGCAACTTTATGTCAAAAAAGTTATCCTAGGTCAGACTGAAGGAACATCTAAGCCAGTGTACTATGTGTAACAATGGACAATCGGTAGCAGACTGTTAGACACAGCACGTAAAAAACATGAGGGAGAGAAGAGAAAAACTGGAAACCTGTAATGCCAGCATAGTAAAGTCACAAAGATACAAAGGAGTCCCCAGTTGTGCTGGTTCTGGCTGGAATAAAAGTCAATTTTCCTCATAGCAGGTAGCATGGGGGTAGGCTTGTGATTTGTGCTGAAAACAGTGTTGATAACAGTGTGGATGCTTTAGTTACTGTTGTGCAGTGCATACACAAAGTCAAGGTGTTTTCCGCTTCTCACACCCCTCCCAACAGCGAGCAGGCTTGGGATGCACAAGGAATTGAGAGGGAACGCAGCTGGAACAGCTGACCTCAATATCGCATCGTGCTCAGCATATAAAGCTGGGGGAAGAAGGAAGGAGGGGACATCATTTTGGCATTTGTCTTCCCAGGTAACTGCTAGGCATGACAGAACCCTGCTTTCCTGGAGATGGCTGAACACAGACTTGCAAAATTAGTGATTGAATTCTTTAGTTTGCGTTGCTTGTGCACCTGGCTCTTGCTTTACCTATTAAACTGTCCTCCTTTCAATACACAAATTTTCTGACTTTTACCCTTCCAATTCTCTCCCCCATCCCAGCAGCAGGGAGTGAGTGAGTGGCTGAGCTGCCAGCTGGGGCTAAACCACACCAACAATAAAAATTACATAAAGAAACTCAGATCGTGAAAATGCATACCCCAGGCAAAATCTCCACCTTTTAATGGAAAACAAATTTGTTTAAAAAAAGAGAGCCAAGGGATTAATTCAAAAGTTGCCAGTATATGATAAAGACTGATGGTGGAACAGTAGTTCTTAACCTCAGCATCTGAACCACGTATAAAAGCAGGTATCTGACGCCAACACTGTTGTCCTTTTTCACATTTTAGTGAGAGCAATTCTTCATTATTTTCGAAAACAAAGCTAAGTACCAGTTGTGGAAATGAAATATGCAGTCACAGCAGCACTAACAAAAGAGAGCATTCATCAGCATAACTGCTGAAGCTTGAAACTATACTGTAGCCT
Organism: Phaenicophaeus curvirostris; assembly: GCF_032191515.1. Taxonomy (NCBI): domain Eukaryota; kingdom Metazoa; phylum Chordata; class Aves; order Cuculiformes; family Cuculidae; genus Phaenicophaeus; species Phaenicophaeus curvirostris. Next base: position 89,309,800 of record NC_091394.1, read on the forward strand.
TCATCACAACTAACGCAAGTCTACCGAAAAAAACACAATTTGGCTACTTCTAAATTAAATTAAAAAAAAAAATGAGGGATATGAGGGGGTTTTTTTTGTCCTAAAAAGTATATTTGCACAAATTACTGCAAAGTAAAAGGCTTTGTTCTGTAGATATGTCCTTTAACCTTGAGGTTTACAGGTATCTAGGTCAAAGAATCACTATCCACTACAACTGCAAGACTAAGCCTCACACAGAAATAAGTTCTACTCCCTTTCAAGCATTATCACGAGTGTCACTACTATTATTAAGAAGAAAGCACATCTCATTAATTTCAGCTAAAGGTAGGTTGCTAAACTGATTGAACTATAGCAAAAACCTTCTCTACTGATAATTCTACAAAAGTAAAATGCCTGTTTTATTCAGGGAAGAATGGGTGATGGTTAGTTTAGATCTTCAGTGCTTAAATGTCTCATTAACTATCTGTCTATGGGCTTGGTATTTGCTCTGCCTTTCTTTACATCCCTGTAACATCCTCTAAAAGGAAGAGGAGAGTGCTGATGCATTGAGAGGACGAACTCCAACACAAACCTGCTTAGCATTTCACATGTCATTCTGGTATTACAGACTTCAGAGAGAGATGGAGTCTTCTTGCACCTCCTCTCCTCCAAAGCTTTGTTTCTTCACCCTCTCTGGCAGACACTACACAGCACATCATTGTACACCACTGTACAGCCTTTTTCTAAACCACTTGTATTTTTCTGTCTCCAAATGCTTAAAAATGCTTCTCTAAAATGTAAAGAGAACTTCTACATAAAATGAACCAACTTTTATTTAGCAGAGTATATGAATGAGTCCATCACAAAGTGAACCATCCCTTTTATTTATTTTTTTCCGAAGCTCTGAACACACTGTACCATATCACTTAATCAATGTAATAAGAAAAACACACTACCTCTTGAAAACCTGTAATGCATTTGGTTAAAGGAAAGACAACTGTGGAAAAAATCCTGCTTGTAAGCGCAGTTTGAAGACAGACTTACCTTTGCCAGCATTTCTAGGAGGAAGAGGAGGAGCGTCTGCAGTTGGAGAGGTGGGTGAATCTGTGCTTGTAGAAGCAAAAATCTGATTGCTAAATGCTCCATAGGAGAGTCTCTGCTTGTCTCTAGGAGTGCTAAATGCAGGATGAGTCAATTTGTCTTGGGGAGAAATGCTCGAAGAGTGACAAAAACTTTGGGGCCTTGGAGATCTTTCTTTTTTTATAGGACTAGGCTGTGAATAGAAAAAAAATATATTATACAGCTGTCTAAATAATAAATTTAGTTAATATGTTTAGGAAAGAATATAACAGAACATATGCTAGTGAACATGAGCATAATTTCTTTCTTTATTGGACAAATAAGCCCATATTCCTCCCTTTGTCAGTAATTCAACCCACAAGGTTCTCTCCTGTAACTGAAAAATAAAGATTGTATCATCAACAGATCATCATGTACACAAAGCTAGATTTATTCTTAAAGCAGCAGATACACAATGCACTAAATAATATACTAATAAAATCTTAGTAAAGCATTTAGAATATAAGAGTAATTCTCAGTTCATATAGTTTTTTACTCGGACCACATACCACATAGTTATTCTTGAAGATCAAGTATGTCGATACACATTAAACATAAAATAACCACTTCTGACACATCAGATTTATTTGCTGACAGAACTAACAATATATGCTGTGCTATCACTCTTCTAAGTGTACAGAATTGGTCTTCGAAAAAATTTCACACAGCAATTTTCAACTGCTGTATATTAATAGCTGCATATGGAGCAATATCCGTTTCACTGCAGCTCTGGTTCAGGCAAGCAATTAACTCCAAGACAGCATTAGTCATCCTCCTGAGGCTCCTTGCACAGATAATAATTTTGTTCTCCACTGTCCTTGAGGACACAAATTATTTGGGTTTCTGAATTTTTCAGTCCCTAGTGTCACAGAAAAAGAAAAGTTGACCACATTTCTTTCTACAGGATCCATATAAAATAGGAGAGGTGTATTCCCATTTACTACAGAAGAGGAGCAGAAAGTAATTAACTGACTTGCTAAAGTAGGACACTGAAGCCAAGTTTTCACATGTTCTAGGATGGCAATTATCCTATGCCCTCAAGTTTTATCTTTCCATTCTTTCTTTTTTAATCAGGAATAAAGTGCAAAGCACAGTGTTTGAAAAATACAGTTAATTCATTCAACAACTGCGTTTTTAATTAATGTATGGAAAAAATAAGTATGTAAGCTTTGGATTTCCTCTAGCTAAAAATGAACAGCCTAGAATTCAGAAGGGGATAAGATGACAAAGTAATCTACATTTACCAATTTATATTATATTGCATATCTTCTCAAAGCAAAACTTCTGAAACTCAAGTCCATAATAGCTAGGCTGACAAAGTGTATTCAGAAAGCACTCTGGTCTTTAATAAAAGCCTCAAAACTAGTTTTCTACCCCAAAAAAAATATGTAAGGAAAAAGAGTTAAAGTGGGTCTCTAATTTCCATTTATTTCCACAGAACAGAAACTGAATGGTTTTGTGCAACACCGTATCAATAATTCATGCTTACCTTATCATCTAAGTCATCATCACTTTCATCAATTTCTTCCTGTCGAAGATTCCATTCATACTCTACATGGACATGTGGATTTAGCTTTCCTGCCTTGGCTTGAGAAAGCTGAAAGAAATAACAATTCTTGCTAAAATACTTGCTGTTCCTTTGGTGTCAACAAAACTAGTTTTGTAACAGAAAACAATAAACGGAAATATTTGCAGGTTTAAAGCTATTCCAGACATTAAAAAGAAACAATTTTAGGGTAATCACACAGAAATCTCTGATTTATTTGCAGTAAAGAAAAATAGCTAAAAGGCAAAAAGGAAGATTTTCTTGTATGGGCAGAAGTCGCCATGTCTGACAAGCATTTGAAAAGATGACCTGAAAAGAAGGTACATGTAAAAAAGCAGAATGTATCTGGAGCTCTCCTTTCCAAAAAGAAAAGGCAAAATGTCTTTATAAATTGTAGTACATACAACTATTACCCCTCCAAAGTCACAATCCCCATGTTAGAATTGAAATAAAAGATATTTATTCCTTACTTAAATAGTTCCCTCCCTCTCACTGGATGAGGTCAATGTTTCTTATGCACAAAATTCCTCTACTTTGCCAGCCCAAATATGCATTTGCATTCTTTAAAAATCTACCACTTCAATGATGAGCAAAAAAGAAAATAGTGGTTTCATGGTTATTCAGAGGAGATAAAATTCTACTTTTCAGTGCTTACATTTTCCATCATTATTTCTTCACCCCATTTGAAATGTAGTCTACTTAGTATTAGTTGATTCAGGAGAGGCTTTAACCATCTCCCTGAAATAAAATTTGGAAGAAAGAAAGAATTTTCAATCTGTTACACAATATTAATGAATCTACTTGAGCTGGAATTGAATTTCAATTGAATTTTTAACACAATTAATGCTCCAGATATGCAACAGAAATTTGTTTCATACATCTACTGCACTGCAAACATTTAGTTATTTATTTTGTGGGTTTTTTTTATTGCTCACTCATCTTTCTTTTTTACTCTTAACCGTATTTCATTGCCACCCCTGAAATAAAAGCAGAAATAATCTTCCTCTTCCAAAATTAAAAAAAAAGAGAAAAGATGGAAACGTTCTATTATAGTTAATTGAAACAATCGGTGAGGTATTAGCAGAATTTCATTTACAACAATTGAAATGATTAATTGCTAGATTAGCTCAGTGATAACATCCTCTTTTTTTTTTTTTTTGTTCTACAACACAATCAGTTGGTCAAAATTAATGGCAGATTTTACTTTCTTAAATGTATACTGCAAGGAAAAGAGCAATTAATACCAATTTTGGGTTTACGACTGATCTGTTTTTCAGCTAAGAGAACACTGAAACCACTGGAAATAGTACTTACACAATAGTCATGGAAGTAACTAGAGAAGTCGGCAAAAGTACCACCTTATCAACCACAGCAAAATGTTGACTTGTATGCCAGAAATAATGGAAAATTATTTTGATTTATTAAGGACAAGCTCTCTTGATTATGCAGTAATTAATTAACACATGACAAGAAGTTTCAGTTGTCAAAGGAAAGGTATTAAAATTACCAGCTGCAGAAAGAAAGTAGATATCCTCCTTGGATCATCAAAATGAGGCAAAAAAGTTCTAAGAAATAAAATTAAGCAGCAAGTGACAACCGTTTTGTAAATTCATTCTGGTTTGTCTTCAATGTGTAACCACCTCACTAATTAAAACTCATATCCTGCAATAGTACTTGCATTCACTTGCCTACTTTCATACTGGTATGAGGCACCTACGAGGGCTAAGAACAAACAAGTCTTGTTGGCTTCATGTAGAATCCTTCTTCCTGGCTAACAGCTTCACAACGGTACCTGGGAAAATCCTTTAACACCTTTATCTCTTGAACTCCAACAACTTTTGAGTGGCACTTGTTAACCTCACTCATGCATTTCCAAAATTTCAGAAAGTTTTTGCTCTGATCATGTTTAGTAGAGGGCAAAGTAGCATAAATACTGGTGTTTTACATTTTCTGATACCCTAACTTCCAGACATTACACTTATGCTTCTTCCTCCTTTGAGGAGGTTTAATTTCAAATTGTTTCAATTCTCCACGTAAGAAGGCTTTTTCACCATCTCTGCATCTGTCCCATTAAATAAATTGTTTTCCAGCCAAACCAGGAAAAAATAAACAAAGACCCAGACCTAAAATATCTTGACAGATTCAATATTTCAGGGGTTGTTTTGTAATCCCGACAGAAATATCTCTAAGAACTTTCAGGGTGATAAAGCCTAAATGTCCTAGAATTATGCATTAATTGGTATTCAAATACCTGACTCTCCAGCATTTAAGGTCTTCAAATACACTGGACAAAATAACTAAATAATTCCAATTGAAGTCAGATCTTTTACTTAAGCTGTTACTAAGAAAAAGACTGGTGTGTTTTGAAGATAGAAAATATTCATCTATGGTAGGGCCTTCAGACGAGCAGACAGCGAGCTGGCAGCAAGACTAAGTTTGAAATGCAGCGGTAATGATATCTCAAGTAGATCGCATCTTTAAAGAAGTAAACATCTCCCCCTGCTTCCCATCCCCTTCCTAGTTCTTACCAGTTCCTCACACTGGATAGCTTTCACTCTTTTTGCTGTGTCCAGAGCTGTCTCTCCAGCCTGATTTACTACAAAAAGAAAAATAAAGACAGTGATTCTCCGAGATGTCTAAAGAATCTATTCATTAAATCTGACTATTTTAGTAGTGTAACTTCTAAAAGTGATCAAAACCATCTATTTACTCTATAGCAGCTGCAGCTCTTTAAGATTCCACTCTAAGTGCTCCTGCATTTCATGTATCATCAGGTTCTTTTTGAACAGTAGCATCTGCTGGGACAGTTCCCAAATCCCTCCTAACCATCCTAGCAGAGAATATAAAGAAATTTAGTGACTTCAGTCTCCACTCAAGTCCTTTGGCAGTAAACCTCTTAAATGAATAAGCAGGAAAAGCATGCAGACAGGGTAAGATAGTTCAAAAAGGAAAACTATATAAGATTAAAAAAAACCCCAACCAAACAGCATGATGCTAGCGTGTTTTACTTTAATTAATATGTAGTGGTTTGAAGCCTGAATTTGGTCAGAAGTCCTGTTCTAAGATGACATTTGAACAAGAATAATTTTAAAACTTTCTAACTATTTCACCTTTACAAAGGTTATAAAATAACTTACATTTTAAAATAATACCTGATCAGAAAGAAGGTGCTATCTGAGCACTCTAGAAGATCCTCTGAAGAAACAAAAACAACCCCCACATCTCAACCTTACGTAGACAAATCTTAGGGAAAATTTATTCTTGCAGTATTGCTGTAAATGCCATGGAGCTGGAGCAAGGCATGCTCTACCTCATATACGGACTGTAAAGCATTTCTGTGACTGGGAACTGAAAACAGTCAAACTGAGTTCTCCTCAGCAAATATGTCTGTGTAATATTACATACAGAATACCAGTCACGAATTTTAGAAAATACAAACCAGTCATGTAGAAAGGCCTATGAATTTTAAAGAAGTAATGTCCCTAGGAAAACGAGAGCTCCTTACGGAAAGATCTGAGATGGGTCAGGAGTTTTAATTTGAAAAGGAATTTACAGTATTTCTTAACCAAAGCTAAAACAAAGGCAGCTTAAGAGACTACATATATTCCAAACATTCAGCCTATAAGTATAAAATATGTTTTAAGGCCTAAAGAATACACACAGTTCCTATGCGACAGCATTAAAAAAAAAAAAAGGAAGAAAGACCCAGAAAGGTAAGAACACTCTTCTGGCATCTACCTCTCTACTTAGGAAAGAGTTTGATGGAAGGACCAATAAACACACTTAAGCTCGTTCAGGTAACTTTCCCATTTTCTTAATTAAGGACATATCGGGTAAGAAAAAGGTCACACCAAATTCTTCAGCTTATCATAATGATAGAACATATTCTGAGGATGTGTAAAAGAAAGCCAAGGAAACCAATGACTTCTGCCACTGAGCTATGAACTTAAAGTTTATGCAACATTTTTTTACTGAGCAGTAGAGAAAAATGATGGCCATGAGGAAGAAGAGAGAAATAAAATTTCATACTCTTCAGTTTGCACCAACTGTTTAGCTTCCTTCCTGTACCAAGAATTGTCAGAATGCAAATATTCATTATAGACATGCTGGTGATACTTAGCTCCTGAGCCCAACAAACTGGATTCAAGGAATATATTCCTAACTCTCAAAATACAGCAGACAAAGGAAAGTATCTAGCAAATGAGAGACTATCCTAAATGAGCAGTTTACACAGATTCTATTTTTAATTAAACTTTTGCAAAACCATGGTGGAAAATGGACTGATTTAGGCACAGCAAGCATTATACTTGTCTCACAGATGTAGAAGGCAAACAGAAGAAAGGCAGCTGAGAATGCTAATCCTTTCCCTAATCAGCTACAGTGGTGGCTAGGGCACACTGGGTGAAGCCATAGTGCCAATCGACATTAATATTAATAGAAGAATTAACTGTTGTGTACACAAAGCCCACAGACACCTAGAGTGGAATTAGTGTAAGCAGCCATTTGAAGCATTAAAACATGGAAGTACTAGACGAGTTTTGCAATGTAAACATCAAATTGAAATTCCAGGTCATTAATAACATGCCAGAAATAAAACTATGCAGAAAAATTAGGGTTTACCATTAGTATTTGTATTAGATTTTTTTTTTGTTGCTATCATTTTCTAAGAACTTGAGTTCCATTTCTTAACAGAATGCTTCCTTAAGTCTTGTTGGTGGTAAAGGCTTCATCTTTCTAACACTGTTTTACTTTTTCTTTTGAGAATTCACTTAGCACAGTGGAACATATATAGAATGGCTAAGATAATAGAAAGAAGTTTCAGGAAACCTTTATTTCCTAGTTTTAAAAAATGAACTTACCTAAATCAATAGTTGGCTTCCCCCTCAAAAGCAATTTCAAACACTCAGGCTTATTATACATACTGCAGTAGTGTAGAACTGTATTACCCAATGCTGTTTGCTTATCCAGGTTTCCACTAAACAAAAAATAAAAAACAATCAAAAAGAAGTGAATACTATGCCGTGCTATTCATTTCAGATCTGGCATCCCTATAAATAATAAATGCAAAAATACATTACTGGACAAATACGAAGTAGAGGAAAAAAGAAGTATTTTAAACCCAAAGGTTACTTACAAAGACTATTAAGAATAGTGCCAAACATACTGGATATTCCTGAGCTGTGGCTGAAAAGCACTGTGCGTCTACAGACGCAGATACAGAAACTCAAATATTTGAACCTAATCCTTTTTAAGGTCATACCAGTTGTTTTCCACCTGCCACTTTACTGGAATTTCTTTTTCAAACATGCTAAATTAGCCCACTAAACAATACCTGAAAAAGCATTTTGATATGGTTAGTATAGGATAGTAAGTTCCAGGCATCCAGGGAACTATGAAGAGGGCGACTGTGAGGATGCACAAGAGTCATGATAAGCAATATAAGGATACACACTGAGTTAGGGAAAGACAAGCTGTGCAAAGGGGTTCACAGAGCTTTTTAACATTGTACTTCTTAATTTCTAAAACAAGGTTTCTCAAAACAAAGTTCGCTGACATATTGGGATCAAAATAATGCATTTATAAAAATTAAAAGCTCAGGTGATAGCGTTTCTTCCACTCATTCTTACCCATATTGAACAGTAAGTTCAGAGCCCATATGGTGGTAAAGATGCTCTTAAATTTGAGACTGAGACAGACATACAGACAGCTGAGAGAAAAATGTAAGAGATTTGTCTGAAGGAACTGTGAAGCTTCATAACTACACACAAGGTTTTTAAATAATAATCTAAAATAAAAAAATCCTTTAATAACGCTGAAAATAATAATTTGGGCTTATGACATTTTTCAATTTATGATCTCAAATAGATTGCAAATATTAGTAACATAGCTCTTCTCTTCTTTCTACTTTAATAACACTCCTACAACAGTCAGCTGTCCATTTAACAGGAGGGAGTAGTGGTAGAATAAAGTGTAAGTGTCGGTTACACAGCTAGTCTATGTAGCCCAGGAGATTGTGTTAGGAACATGGATATCAAGCGTATGCTGTTACCAGAATACTAAACTTCCTAACACTCCATATATGGAATGCTACACAAACTATTGAAGAGGGGAAGGAAAGGAAAAAAAAAATCCTCAAGCCTTCCCACTGCCAGCTCAAGCAAGTTGTGGCGACTCTTCTGTGTTTCCCCAACCCTCCTCTCTCATTGTCCTACAAAACCCATGAAGTGACACAGCAAGTGATGGCTGCTTCTTTCTCTTAATAACATACTGTACAAGTGAACTGTAACTAATTTTATTTTAATCATTACCTATATTACAAAATGTATTAAAAACATGTTGCACCACTACACCACCAGATTATTTTTAAGAACATGTTTTCATTAAGGTTTTTCACTTCTATGAACACATCTCCTGACAGTAAAGAGTAGTTCCACCAATGAATTAGACATTGAAAATAAATAATTAGGAAGATTACACTCTCAATAGCTTTCATACAGTTTACTAACAATCAGAGCATTTTTTATAAAGTCAATATAGCTTCTATTCATAATTTTCTGAGAAAGATCCTTTTCTATGTTTACAATTTATTTGCACATCCTGCATTTGGAATGTTTACTTTTCATTGCTCCTTTAGCTGAACTACTTCATTTGCATTGTTTCATACTGTCATGTCTTCTAAATCAATGCTCTCTTTTGCCCTTTCATCCTCTTTTTATATAATTACTTTCCATGTTTTTAATCTATGCTTCTTTCCCTCTCTCTGCTCATTAGCAGCACAAAGGTCAACTCAAAGGTATTAAATTATACTCTTTTGAAACATATCTAAGGAGAACGACCATAAGTGATGAGCAAACACTGTCCAAAGCACTGCAAGGATAGTGAAAATCTACATTTTTATGCACAATTTAATGAAAAGTGAGCAATCCATACCAGTTTTGTACAAGGAAGTCAACCAGATGGAGGGAGGTTTGGTCAGCAGTCCGGACTGCTAAATGAAGTGCTGTTTCACCTGGCTCCTAAACAGATGTAAATAGAAGTTAGGTTTTTGAGTCTTATTTCTGCAAAGCTTACAATATCAGACTTACTAAGATATACATCACTCATTCTTTCACAAGTCTTTCACAAAAAAGATATTACAAGGAAATTATGACAATAACAGTTATTGCATTTCTGATCTCTAAAAGACACCATAAGCTTCAATGGAAACAGCATCACACTTTCTGAGATCATAGCTTTCCCAAAACCAGTCTTCCCTTTTTCCCAGCTGACTGGAAGAGTCCTGAGGATCCTTTAACCATTTTGGCTACCAGTAACTAAAAGGGCTCCTGTCAAGGAATATTGAGCAAGTCTGCAGTACTTGTTGCTTTATGACACTTGGTAAGCACCAAGCAGAGCCACGACACTGCTTCCTACAAAACCACAGAAAAAACCCCACAAAAATCATAGTCCTATGTATATTAGATCTCTTATGCAATCACACCTAGAGCCAGTTGCCCAGGACTGTATCTGGATGGCATTTTGAATATCTCCAAGGATGGAGACTCCACAACCTCCCTAGGCAACTGGTGCCCCACTGGTGCAACTGCTTGGTGACCCACACAACAACAACAACAAAAGTACTTCCTGATGTTCAGAGGGAACCTCCCATGTTTTAGTCTGTGCCCAGTGGCTTTGGTCCTGTTACTGTGCACCACTGAAAACAGCTTGTCTCCATCTTATTTGCACCCTCCCTTCATATATTTATATACCTCAGTAGGATCCCCTCAAGCCTTCTCTTATCCAGCCTTCCCTCATACATCAGGTACTCCAGACTCAAATAACTTTGTGGCGCTTTGTTGGACTCTCTTCAGTATGTCCAAGTCTCTCTTGTACTGGGGAGCCCAGAATTGGACACAGTACTGAGGGGAAGGATCACTTCCCTCGACCTGCTGGCAATACTCTGCCCAGTGCAGCCTGGGATACTACTAGCCTTTGTCAAAAGGGCACACTGATAGCTTATGTTCAGCTTGGTGTCCACCAGGATTCCCAGGCCTTTTTCTGCAAAACTGCTTTCCAGCTGAGTATACATTGATGCATCGAGTTGTTCCTCCTCATATACAGGATTTCTCTTTGTTGAGCTTAAACCACGCTTTAGGTTTTTATACATTTAACATTTGATAGGAATGGTTGGACTCGATGATCCGGTGGGTCTCTTCCAACCTGGTTATTCTATGATTCTATGATTAATGCAATTAAATGAAAATATAAATGCTGTTTAATTCAGTTTAAAAGTTGCAGAAGAAATTAATCTAAAACCAGATTTTGTTAACTCCTATTGACCACAGACTCATAAAACGGTTTGGTTTGAAAGGGTCCTTAAAGATCATCTGGTTCCAACCCCTGTGCCATGGGTAGGGATGCCTCCCACCAGACCATGCTCCTCAAGGCCCCATCCAACCTGACCTTGAACACTTCCAGGAAGGGGGCATCCACTGCTTCCCTGGGCAACCTACTCCAGTGCCTCACCACCCTCATCATGAAGAATTTCTTCCTAAAGTCCAATTAAATCTTCCCTGTTCTAATCTAAAGACATTCCCCCTCATCCTATCACTACATGCCTTTATAAGTCCCTTCCCAGCTTTCTTGTAGGCTCCCTTCAGGTACTGGAAGGTCGCCATAACATCTCCCCAGAGCCTTCTCTTCTCCAGGCTGAACAACCCCAACTCTCTCAGCTTGTCTTCATAGCAGAGGTGCTCATACAGGGCATTTAAAAAATATATATATATTAGATACATTTAGAGCTAAAGTCATTATTTTATTAAACATCAGAGAATTTACAGTAGAGAAAGCTGATATAAGTGTCCGAACTGAGACTGCATTTTAATTGGTGTTCATATCTTTCTTGGTGTCACTGACTGAGCTGAGAAATGCTAAGGAGCTAATTCTGTGCTAACTGCTATGGATGACAAATATAGCTTTGTAATTAGAGAATTTGTCATGTGTTTCCATGATAAGCACTCTGATATCTCAAGTGATGAGACTATATTGAGCTTATTCCCTCCACTCAATACAGGCAGGCACTACATCCTTTGCCAAGTTAGCTATTTTCACAGAACTTGTTGAAAACATTCTCTGAGATCTCTCCAAGTTGGATCGAAAAGTAATGGGAGAAAATATTGCCAGCCAAGTGGTTACACAGCATCAATTATCTATAAAACCAGGTTACATTGCTCTTCAGCAGCATTTCTACATGGATACTTGAGGTCAAGCTGGCCTGATTTTTCTGAAAAAAACCATCCAAATCTGTTAATAACTTCAGAAGGAAGATCAAGTATTCAGAATGCTAATAAGAAAAAAAAAACCTCTCTTGCTGGTTTAAAAAAAATATACTTCTGTAAATGCTTCATAAGAATCTGTGAAGGCATAAGATTTACTCTCTTCTCATATAGTAAACAGAGACTTGTATACAGTAAATAATATGTTCCTCCAGCAACTACTTTAAAAGCAGATACAATACTGTCTGCAGTATCAGGTGATCCTTGGTTATCAAGTCAACAACCCTCTTTGTTGGCCTTTTCTTGAAACAAATACACTGCAGAACAGATGCTTTTCAACATAAGATAGTTGCACCTAGAATACAGTATTATATTACTACTGTGTTCCACACTCCTTTAGACCAGTTGATGACAATGGACACAATCTTCTTTCCCCTCCCCACAAGGATGTCACATTAAGGAAAGGAAGACACCACCCCCATCCCTCATTTTAATCTGTTATTTCTCTTGTTTTCAGCCTCAAAGGTAGAAGACATGGGTCCTAGACATTCTACAAATACACATTATATAAAATAGTCTGCTTTGTTTACCTGATAAGCTTACCTGTCCAGGCTCTAACAGTGGCTCCATTAGCTCTACCCCCTCTGCATAGACTTGAATTAGTGCAAGTAAATCCCTGGATTTGACAGCCTCAAGTAATTCATTCAGTTTAGCTGCTGCAGATGCACAAGTCTTCCTAGAGAACTTATGATCTACATATTTAGCAGTGATAAATTCTTTACGTGCAGTCCTATGGGGTGTGAAAATAGAGCTTAGTTTAGAAATTTTCAGAAAAATGGGTCAATGATATAAATTTAAAATCACCTTGCCTAACTCAAGAGCTGAGAAGCGAAGAAGAAAACTATCTGATAGACTGTCATTTATCATTATTAATGCATGTCTTTCTTGCCAACAAGCCCCAAATAAGGTACCAATTCAATTTTATCCTGCTGTTTTCTAACATATGAAAATTACTCTGGGGACTAAGACCAAGGAAAAAAAAGCCAGAACTGTGATTTCCCATAGAAACATATCTGCATGTTAAAAAACAGGATAAGCATGAAAAGCATGCTAAAAACAGGATAAAAGAAAAAATATTGAGTCAGCTAAAAACCAGCATAATAGGTTAAAAGGTCTCTGTGACAAACCCACATCTGTTATGCTCTCTACGCAATTTTGGCACCAGAGAAATGAAGAAAAAGCTCATCTTCATCTCAAGACAGGACCTGAAGGTCCTGAGGTCACCTGAGGGTATACTACAAAACTCAAAAACACTCATGATGGAAAATAATGATTCTTGAAACCCAAACTTAAAAAGTTTTCTAAACTGAGAAGCTGAGGCAGCTAAAATATGACTACATGACAAGAGATTGAACTTCTACGAAACTCCATAGCTGGAATAAAAATAACCCCAGACTTCAGCCATCCTAGCTCTCCTCTGGCTTGGTTAATGTTTATGACGTTTTACATCACATATATATTCCACAGTAGATGTTACGAATTTAGAGATTCAAAACTTACATATCACTTGATGGACAGGGTTTAGGTGAAGGACTAGGTAGATTCCCTTCCATAATATCATTAAAACTAGTATTTCCTACATTCTTGGCCAGCTGCAGTAAGGAAAAAATACATATATGAGGGTGGGGTTTTTTTTTTTGGGTCCAACAGCAACCCAAAAATTGGACCATTAATGTGCATTTTTCACACTATTAATAAAAGATGGAACACAAAGCATTGCAAAATTAAAGTGCTATGATTACATTTTGATATAAAACAATTAAAAATACTTTGAACTATGAACCTTGTCATCCCAGAACTTGTACCAGTCACAGCCAATTGTTTGTATTTGAAGACAATCTTCCTCCAGTATAAAAACAGAATGAGGAACTAGAAGCATGAACACTGAAACAGTGCTAGTACACTGACCAGAAAGTTCCTTTTGGAAAGAAGCTCAGACTTGCTGGAAAGTCATGCTTGGTAATATTTGATTTAAATCAACAGTAACATTGCAAACAACTCAAGCTTTCAAAAAGACTAACACTGCTAATGTTAAACCTATACACAAATCCAGAATTGCATTCTATCTTCTCTCAATTTTCCCACGCAAAATCTCAGTGACAAGTGTCTTCTCACATGCCAAACACAATTGAAGAGATAAACCTGCTGTAACTGGAAGGTTTTTTTTGTTTGTATCTTTTTCTTCCTTATTTTTTTTAGTACCCTCATATCAAATTCATTTTGTAACTTTAATGTTACAGAGTTTCTTCCCTCAAACTGAAAGATTAATCCAACATTTCTCTGTCAAAATTAGTGATGGTAATTCTCACTTGTCAAATTTACTTTCGATTTTTTTAAATGATGTAAGATATTAGACTGCCCTAATTTAGAGTCAAGGTCATCTAATGAGAAGCAAATTCAGATCGCACTAATCATAACCGATGTCAATATTCAACCTGCAACACCTCAGGAAATTAATATGAGAAGTGATAAATGGTCAAAGGCATTAATAATAAGTAACAGTAAAACCCCTCCTGTAAGATACATACAAAAATATGAAGACAACATTCTGCAAAACCCATACCTTGGAAAAAAACTAACCATAAAGTATACAACAGAATGTTTCATATACACAGGTCAATATTTGCCTAAAAAAAATCCAAAGTGAAGAAACTTACCAAGAGTTCAGACGTTCCTAATTTGTCTAATTCCAATGATTGGATTCGAGAAATGTGAACACCCATTTCTCTGTGTATTCCAGAACACTCAATGCAGGTTAAAATGCCCAAATTAGTTGATAGCCATGTTGGATCTGTAGAATTGAAAAATAAAGTATTTAATTGAAGTCCACAAAAAGGTTTTCAAGGGTGGTAAGAAATGCCAATGTATCCTGAAATGATTCCTCATTTTAAGTTTTAAGAAATGGAAATAAACTACGAATATTCAACACTTGTCTCCAAACTGCAGTGTAAATTTAACCAGAAATTGCTACCAACAGAATTCAGCTTTTCAGATTTAGGGACATCCCTCAAGGCACTGAATTTAGACTTATAAATCCATACTGCAAAGCTCTATTTGAATACACTTAGGATTTGTTTCTTGTAGAAAGGTAAAGCTTTTGTTACCTGTTTTTAAAAGGAACAGATCTCCTAAATTCCACTGTTGACAACCTCCCAAATGTTAATCTTAACTTCTTAACCTTTAAATAGCCTCTCTTCATCAAAGATTAACATAACATTTTCCAATGTATAAAATACTAGTATGTTGTAGAAAATTTAAGAAACTCTACCTAGTCTAGCAGAAAAAAATTGTCATGGAAGAGATCTGCATGTAATATTAGAATAGATCTTATACTATGAGTGCTATACAAGAAGCAAGACCAGCTTTCGAAGAAAAGAAAAAGGTCCAGGCATATTTTGCACACATTCATGTCCTCAATCTCTCCCTTGATCTTAAATAGTAACTGATAAAGTATTAAGTCAGGAGCTTTAAAGCAGCAGGCTAGGGTGCAGGAGTGACACTTAAAACTTCAGTATAAATTAAAAGGTGAATGAAAACTTTAATACAAAGTTTCTGTGGCTTTACACGATGAAAGAACTCAATGAACCAATTCCAGGACCTTTCATAATAATACTGCACTTCGTGTTTTTTTCTAGGTATTTCTTATTTGGATCTGTTCTGCATCAGAAAGCATCTTCAAGATACGTACTACCTACTCGGTCCCAAATGAACATCACCTCTTGGAGTGTCTTTTTAAATATGAAGGCTGTAACAGTTGGCAACTACCATATCAATTCAGTAGTACTAGGACAAATTGACTCTTCTCAAGCTCTAAGAGGCATATAACTGACTTGTAACTCTGTATTCTGAATGTATTATCTGATAGGATTCCAGCTCTGGGTCTCATTCTTTGCACAAGACTACTTATTCTGCCTCTGAATATTTTTAATCCTGCAATTCCAGTAGTCCTATGCCAAGATAAAACCTCAGAGTAAAATCCTGGCCAGGTCAATTTTTCCACAATCATTGTCTAAGCATTACTCACTTCTACTTAGTAGCATGCACAGGATCAGTGATGCCAAGCAACTTCCATTCAAGTGCAACAAGCATCTAGAGACAGTGCAACAAGAACAGTTCAAACTCCAGAGGGGCTTGAACTGCTGGAAGTAAGCACAGACAACACACAAATATTTTAGTGAATTAAACAGAACTAACGTATGAAAGTCATATTTGTTCGTTTAAAAACAGGTTGAAGACTGATCAACACGTCACTTAGAAAATTAGCTTGCGGTCTACAAACACTTCTTTAAAGAAATTATTTTTCTCTCAACAGAAGTTGATGACATTAACAAATTGAGATACCTGGTGAGCCACAATCACAACAGACTTCATTTCCGGGTAATCTCTGTATGTCATCAATAATGGCTTTTGTCAGATCCTCTAAACTGTTTTCCCCTGTGCTCTGCTCTCCACGGAATGCCATATTTAATGCTTCTTCTTTGCTGTTAGTCAATACTGATATCCATCTAGCACAAGATAAAGACCTTAATGAAGAACTGCATTTGCAAATACAAATTCATATATAAACTGAAGAAAGCTTGCCAGAAACAAAATATTAGTGGGGATATACGGAAGAATTGTACTGTGTGGGAGAGACTGAGTGGGGAAAAAGTGAGAGATGGAAAGGAAAGAGCCTGGGAAAAGTGAGCAAGAATAAAAAAAGACAAAAAGTCTTAATTCTAAAGCCCCTTTGGTGAACAAAATTAAAGTCAAAGCAGTACAGTTCTCAGGTTCCTCAAATAAGGAGCAGCTGTGGAAGAGAAAGGGTGCGGTTAAGCTCCTGTAAATTTAACAAGTAGATGCCCCAGATCTTCCTGAAGTTTTACCCCACTATTAAAGAAGACAATTATAACCACTACTTTCTCCAGTGTGCATCTCTTATCTTCATAGAGGAGAGATCAAGCACATTTTTGAATGTGTTGATGTCTAGTTGCCTTTCCAAATGCAGGTCTCAGTGCACCAGAGTCAGACTGCAATGTCCAAATTAATGAAAATTGCTATGGCAACAAATGGGGCAAGGAAGAAAAGGTGACAGGAGAGTCATGATACTGATCGCCAACACAAAATTTTAAGAGCAACTGTTGACTGCAACAAATCAAGACTCTTTAGTGACATTTCAGGCACTAGTTCTCCCCCCTAACCACTCTGTAAGTTTTTGCTTGCACAATAACATTTCCATTACAAACAAAAACCCCTCTCATTGGCTACTGCCCTACAGGTGAAAGTAAAGTAAGGAAAGCAGTTACAGTTAGGACAAGCACAGTGCAGATGCAGTGTTGCCTAATTTAGAAAAAGAGCACGTTAAAAAAAGTCTTCCCAGACACAGTGATTTCAGGCATTTTTTGATCTACTGCAAATACACAGCTTTTTACACAGAAATATTTTAAATTTGCCATGTCTGCAACCCATTTCCTGTTTACAACATCCCAGTTATCAGCAACCATCAATCTTCTGAAATGCTGTAAAAGGGCTACGGACATCTTAAACTAGTAAGACTTCAGATCAAAATTCATAATTTCTCATTGAAATAATAATGCAAAGATCAACTTCAAAGGATTTCAGAGGGAAATTTATGTACACCACCTTGCAATAGAGCCCGAATTGGATATTATATACTTCATACACACATGGTTTTTACTTTTTTATGGGCAGAGAATAATCTGGGAACTTGTACTTAAAAGAAAATGTTTGAAAATTTCTGAGAAATCAACCTTAAAAATAAAAGAGAAAATGAAAGATTTGAAAACAAATTTGCTCCATCATTTACATGCTGAAAAGAATAGATTTACATGAATATTTCTCCCTAGTTATATAATAAAGTACAAGAACCCACACTAGATGGCAGTCTTCTGCAATTTTTCTGATGAAATCCAGTGCTATTAAAAAAACCCAAGAGGTGGCAGTGTCTCACTTCTAATACTATACTAATGCTTGGTTGAACACACAGAGTAAAATAATCATCAAACTCAGACAGACAACAATTATTCTGACATTTGTTGACAATTTCTTTCAGGGTTACAATTTGATTAGTTTGTTAAAAAGGCAGAATTTGAATAAAACTCAACTATGCAGTAACAAAAATTATTAGATGAATTAAAATAAACACAACATGACTAAGCCAGCTGTTAGTTCGATACAGATTTCCATATTATGAGTTTC
Organism: Phaenicophaeus curvirostris; assembly: GCF_032191515.1. Lineage (NCBI taxonomy): Eukaryota > Metazoa > Chordata > Aves > Cuculiformes > Cuculidae > Phaenicophaeus > Phaenicophaeus curvirostris. Next base: position 89,327,956 of record NC_091394.1, read on the forward strand.
TAAACTGTAAGGGCAATAACTTGTTTTGTTTTTGTTTCTCAGCTAGAAGGAACCCGCTGTCCAAGGCTGCATGTCATTGGAGTCAGGTGTGAGACAGTCGAAGCAAGAGACTCAGTGTCATCTCTTCCCAGACATCATCAGCAAGGCCCACTTAACACAAGCACAATTAAAGACACATTCTTAATCACTGCTGCTATTCCTACTGCTGTTTCTATAAGAAGTCTCCACTTGGTTGCCAGGCCCTCCTGGCATGCTGCATACTCAAAAATAAACAAACCTGTAAATACGGTATATTTACTCAGTGTCAACAGTTCAACAGTTTAAAAACTGCTCTATGACTGCTGTTCTTCCCCTTTTTTCTTATCTGCAGTAGTCTTTTCTTTTTTTCCCCCTTTTTTTTTTTTTAAAATTATAGAATCACAGAATGTTTGGGTTAGCAGGGACCTAAAGATTAGCTGCTGGTAACACTCTATATTGTTCTTTCAATTAATATAAAAATTACTCAAGTCTCACAGAATTACTTTGTCTTCTATCTAGTAGAATAAGACAGGTGTTCAGCTTTCTACTATACTTTTTCTGAATGTCAGCAGTTTCTCATGGTCCTTTTAAGTATTTTGTTTGCTGCAGATTTGCAGTTTTGAAAAAAAACTCATGACACTAAACAAAAATCTGGCATCACAGGTGACTCCTGGATCCAATGAAGGTAACAGAAGTATCATTAACTTCAGGTAGACCAGACACTCAGGTTCCTCTTATTTTTCTTCAGTATTTCTAAGACAATAAAGCCCTCAGAGAATAACCAGGCTAACACCTTTTTGTTTGCAATAAAGATATATCTCTGTCTCTTCTGACAATCCTTATTGCAACATTGTTCTTTCCAGGTAAATGCCTATACAGAAGACTAACAGCAATTTTCAAACATGCAGAAACAACTTGTATGGAACAAACAACAGATAGCACGAAGACCTTCCAACTGTGTCTTCCCAAAGTAGAAAACATTTGAAGATTGTTGCTAAACACTAGACTGAAGTCAGGTGTGGGTTCCTTCAAAGCAAAATTTCTGAGTATTGCTTTGTTTATAATCCAGGCTTTTCCTACAGAAGTGGACATACTCTTGACCTTCGCAAAGAGAGTAAGGAAGAACTAAAAGGTCATGTCTAGAGTATGTTTGACTCTATCCACATTTATCAGAAGTAGAACGAGTCTCTTACTGTATATGCCAAAAAAAAATCTGGTTATCCTACAGGTCTCAGGTACATTTCTTATAATACGTACATAAATATACACATATACATTCTGCTCCCCTCTAGCCCCATTATATTTTATCTACTAAAGAAACTAATAATCCAGTGAGAATTCTGAAGGACAGTCAAACAGTAATCCAAGGTCAGAGAGCTGGCTGAGTAAGAATCCAGAAACACACTGGACTACGGGAAACATTTGAGGAGAGGCAGTAATGACCTGTAACAGAATGCAGGCTTCAGTGAATTATGTTTAAACCATCTGCATGATTATTATTATTATTGTTATTACTTGGTTTGAGGAGCTATTTAAGGAAGCAGTTTAAAACGATCACTAAAACAATGTATGCAAGGTCAGTTAAATTAGACTATAAAGAAATACATCTTACTTTTTTCTCTATTTAGAGGAGAGGCTGGAAGCAAAGCAATTTGAAAAACTATTAATGCACTTATTCCTGAGTTAGTACATAAATAAAAAAAGACAGAACAGAAGCAGCACTAAAACTGAGTGTACAAGACACAACAAGATGGAGAAGAAAGGGACAAGAGGGGCAGATGTACAAGTCAAGTGGAAACTGGAAGAAGAATATGACAACTCTAATCAAGGAGCTACAGAGCACAGCTCCTACAGACCATCTTTAATCAATGAAGCTGGAAGTCAAAGGGTGCTGTTTGAGTGATACTTTTGATAATAAAACTACTGAGGACCTACCAGTGGCTGCACAAGGAAAACAGAACTTGTGGTTATCCTGTAGTTTTTCCATCAACACCTTAACAGTCATTCTAGTTCATTAACTTCAATTAACTAAAGGTATTACACAAAGAAAGAAAATAAGCTCCTGTGTAGATCACAAAGTACATAGCATTACCTGGGTCACTGAAGTAATTTTCTGAAACAGAACACTTGTCTAAGCAGCATTGCAATACCTTTTTCTTGGTGTGTTAAAATGCCAACGCAGGAAAAACTCACTCAGAATTATTAGTTTGTTTGCATGTATCCTAACATTTTAATGCAACTAATGCCCCTGTAGCTAAACGGAATGTATTAAACTTGCAGCAACATAAAAATATTCCAGTACAAGTAATTTTCCCAGACACTGGACTTCAAACTGATAAATCAGACTTGAGTGGTAAATGAAGGGGAACTATAGTTCTAATGGGAAACAAAACCAGCCTGGAATTCCAAAAAAAAGTCCAACAGGCAGCCAGCTAAACTAAATTTATTGATCTGCCAATCAGAAGAATTAACTTACTCATGTATTCTCCCCCTACCCTGTTCATGCATTAAGACAAAAAATAAACTTCACCTTTTAAACAAACAAATATAGTAAAAAATAATTTATGGTAGAGACAAGAACTTCTGACTCATCATTTGCATTATTGATCAGAAATAACACTATTTTCTTCTTGACTAAGCAAATTACTGGAATAATTAAGTTCCAGATTGAATTCAGCAGTCAGTCTTGCACTCTAAAAGCCAACATAAAGCGTTGGAAGACTTTGGAAGTATAGCGGCATGACAAAGAACTCTCCAGCTTTCCCATTTCATCTATGTCTTCCAACGCTGAACTGTCAGTGACACTGCCTCTCAACACTACCAAACAACTCAAACACCCTACAAACATTTAAAATACACATGGAGCAATACAATCTTCCATTAGAACATGAACATGTAACGGAAGAGCACACCAGTCCTGAAGAATGAGGCAGCGTGGAAGGCTCAGGCTTGCTGCCCTCCTTGCTAGTAACTATTCCTAGACTTGTAAGGTAATGAGAATTAGATCGTAATATTCTGCATTTTGATGACACCGAAAGCAATATTCAGGAGGAAAAAGTGGTACATGGTTCTCAGGACAAAAAGTAGTTCTGACATAGCAGGAAGAAAGATTGTTTTAAAGGAAATGATTTGGTTGGAAACACACCAAGTTACCAAGATTCCGAAGTACACAAACCTCAGAGACCTGATTTGCTCTTAATTTCTAGGCCTGTGGTAGAAAAGACGCATTACTGCAAATATTTCCTATGTATTATCTGGATATCTATTACCTGTTTTTTATTTTAATTTGAAGGAAAACATGAGATGAGGAGGAAAAGAAGTAACTGCAAGTGAAGGCTGACAGAAGATTTAAGAAGAGTTTAAAAATATATTATTTGAACCCTAATAACCTGATCTACTACACCATTCCAAGCAGCTGCACATGAACCATGTGCTAGCAGGGTACACAATCTAAGCAAGTTCTTTTGGTTGGGAGGGTCAGGTTTTCGTTTGGTTTTGTTTTTAATGTTACAAGGTTTTTCAAAGAGCCCTGTAGTCGGACACAAAATAGTTTACATTTATATATTGACAGCAGCAGGAAAAACAGACAGTAGGCACTACTTGAGCATTAACTGCGAAATCTGTTTGCATTGTTTTGTGTGATTATACACACCTCTATCAGCAAAATAAACTTGAAAAAATGTAAACATTCTTACGCTACGTATTCCTGTTCATCTTCTGCTTGAAAGTGGTACGTTCTGTTATCTGAAATAAATGAACACATCTTTTAATTTGGTACATGATTATTTTAAAAATAGCTACATATTTGTTACAAAATCTATTTGGCAACTAAAGCCTTTAAGAGCAATTGCTCTTAGCAGAAACATTAATACTTTATTCACAGATAGGGAAACTATCCTCAAAAAAACAAAACAAAGTTTAAATTGTTAATTTTGATTTACAGCAAATATACTTATTTCAAAAGTCTTGTGTTTAGAAATAATATGGAAAAATAGTCATATTAATCAGATTTTTCTCCCCTGAAGTCAAATCTGAAACATAACTAGCAGAAAAGGGAAAAGTTAATTTGTTCCTATTAAATACTTTTACCTCCATTTGGGTAAGAAACTTTTTACTAAACAAAGGATGAGATGTGAACTTGCTATTATCCTTCACATTCAAAGGTTGCACAGACTGTCCTTGTAAATTTAAAATGTTGGAACTGTTTGTTGTTTCATATTATACATGTACACTCTCCAGGTGTATTGGGGGAGCTGGCGGATGTGCTGGCCAAACCCCTTTCCATCATCTTCCAGACACCCTGGCTAACTGGGGAAAGCTCCTCTTGACTGGATGCTGGCTGATGTTGTGCCCATCTACAAGAAGGGTCGCAGGGAGGATCCAGGGAACTACAGGCCTGTCAGTCTGACCTCAGTGCCAGGGGAAGTCATGGAACAGGTGATTTTGAGTGTTATCATGAAGCACATGCAAGAGAACCAGGTGATCAGGCCCAGTCAACACGGGTTCATGAAAGGCAGGTCTTGCCAAAATAACCTGATCACCTTCTATGACAAAGTGACCTGCCTACAGGATGAGGGAAAGGCTGTGGATGTATCTTCCTGGACTTCAGTAAAGCCTTTGACAGAGTTTCTCACAGCATTCTGCTTTGGAAACTGTCAGCCTCTGGCCTGGACAGGCGCACACTCTCCTGGGTGGAAAACTAGTTGGCTGGCCGGGCCCAGAGAGTGGTGGGAAATGGTGTGAAATCCAGCTGGAGGCCAGTGACAAGTGGGGTTCCCCAGGGCTCAGTGCTAGGTCCAGCCCTGTTCAATGTCTTTATCAATGACCTGGATGAAGGCATTGAGTGAACCTTCAGCAAGTTTGCGGATTCCCTTTCTCAACCCCCTAGATATCACTCAAAAAGCAGAAAAGACAATGAAGGAAAAAGAAGATAAGGCCCAAGGTCTTTTCCATTTCCCGGTGCATACAGCTTATGCATGTTCCACCAAGCTGTTAAAAATCTCTCAGAACTCAGGAGAACAGCATATATGCTGCATTTCATGGTTTGTCACAAATCAACAGTACTTATATCACACATGCATACAAGAAAGTTTCTTTATTCCTTTATCCACTCAACCCATCTTCAAAACTGGAAGGATCTAAACACGTGTGGCACTGCAGATATCTGGATACAGACATGAACTGCAGCCTTATTTTCACTCAAAGTATCTTGGAATGACATTTTTAGAAATCCTTCATAAGGCACAATCATAGAATCATAGAATCACCAGGTTGGAAGAGAGCCACCAGATCATCGAGTCCAACCATTTCTATCAAAACTTTCTACGTACGTGATATTAGATCAAAAGACTTCTTATCTTCAGCATTTGGCTTCACCTGGCAGGTCAATAAATTCAGTTTAGCTGGTTGCCTGTTGGACTAAAAAGAAAATTTATTTTACTTTAAAAATGTCTTGATTTAGGATTACTTTTTCGTTTCTGGGGAGTGGGCACACATGATATTAATTTAAAGTGTGGGTATGCATACATGTACACCCTCAAGATGCTCAAGATCAGCATGACTCTGTCTAACTTGGTCTGTTAGAACAGGCAGACCGCTAAATCTAAACAAAACTAAAATCTTCATGGCAAGTCTTCCTGTGAGGGATTAAAGGAATAAACCTTGATTTAGAATATGCTAATACTGAAGTGTTTTATCATATTTCATAAACAATGGTAAAACTATTATGCAATTTTTCATTACAGCATGTCCAGATTCCAATTTTTAAGTAAACATATAATCCCAAAACTTTACGTGCAAATTCAGAAGCTGGAGTTTCGGAACTTGGAATTATTATAGCTACTAATATTCTCTCCTGTAATTAGGTTACTTAACACACAATAACTAGATGTCTTAGTAGTATCTTGGGTTTACACAGGTTTGTCACAAAACAGAGACAATGAATTGAAGTTACCACAGCTGGCAGATATAAACTGAACATGAGATGTCAATTATCAGTAGGTACTTCTGAACTGAGTTTTGCAAGTTGTTCATGTCAAAACTGTAAACCAAATACAAACGTAATGCAAAACCAGCAAAGAAAGAAATATCCAAGTGCATTTCCCACATTGCCAAATATTTGTCAGAAGAAGCTCAATGTAATATTATTGACACTTATGGAGCAACAATTCCTTGAAGGAGTAAACACAGGATTGGAGTCTCAGTTTTCTAAGTTTAGTCTTGAAGAGACTTTTCATCATTGAATACAAGAAAATTACTTTCTTCTTGACACAGCAAAAGAAAAGACCAAATAGACTGCTTTTTCACAGATACATCCGAGAAAAGGAAAACTACAATATAAACTGCAATTCCAAGAATTTTAAATTGGCAAGTCTTGAGCTTGACAATATATTATTTTTTTAAAATAAATGGTGGTAATTGAACTATTATTAACCAAGGGATAAATAATATGACTGACTCCTCAGAAAAGGTAAAGATATCTTCCTACCCACTAAAAAAAGACAACACTTCAGTAATAAAATGTAGTGGTTCCCTTTAACTTGCTTAAGGTGGGTCGTTAACTGCAGGTACTCATGGCCAGCAGTGGAATCTGGGGCAAAATGGTGATGAAATGGGACTGTGTCATACCACCATCAAGACAGCTTTAGCACTGCCTCCACCATAATAAGGTTGTTGCTTCCTCATGACTTAGCATTCTTAGGAAGATACTTCAGATATACGCCTGATCGCCAGAACTCATTATGATCAAAACTCTAGAAAATTTTACACTTTTTGACTCTATCAATGCCATCTAATTACCAAATACTCCCCAGGTTTCCAAATTGAGCTTCACAGATGTACCATGACAATCCTTACAAGCAAAATCAGTTGAAGTATCCATTGAACGTCTGTTCTCTATATCCGCTATTTTCTTACCAAACTCCTGATAAATACTTTCAAGTATTAAATCAATTGTCATAAGCTACAACAGTAGGAAAAAATTGAAAAGGAATTTTAGAAGGCTAAAGAAGAGTTCACTTACTTCACATACAGTCCACAGGAAGTTTGAAATTAATTTCAAACCAGCAATTACTCTCATTTTCTCACTGTAGTTGAATGGTTTCATTTTTTTACAAAATGAAGGTGTAGGCATTAAAGTGTTTTAAATAGCTCACATTCCATGTTGTAATTAAACATATGTAATACAGATACATATGCATGAGGTAGTTATTGGTCTTCTAGTAAAACCAACAGCCAAAACTGAGTTTATAACAAGACATCTGACCGAATCTACTCTGGTTCTTTTGACTACAGCGACCAGGTCTTCGATGACTAAGTGAGGAGACTGCAGGATCTTGCTCTGATAAAGACAGCTACGCTGTAGACGCTTCATTTTATTCAGTAGAACCACATCCCGTATCTCAATGTTACAGTAAGAACAGGTGTCCTGCTTTGCTTAACCTGAAGCACTGTTCCCAGTAGTGGTCAGCAGCAGGCAACTAGGAAAAACTTTAACAGAGCAATATGTATGACAATACTGCCATCGGTAAGTCTCCAACTTCAGATAATCCACACAACTTCAAGAGGCAGAAAGAGAAGTGGCATATTTTCGGTGACAGAAGATTAACACCCGCAGATTTACTGGGAAAGGAAAATGTTAAATTTTTACTTAATGAAAAGGTATAAAAAAAACTTACCGTTGCATGTGATATGGTAAGAATTCCATTTTTAACAGTGCACTTTCTCCTTTGCCACACTTTTCTTAACCTATAGTAAAACAACAACAATAAAATTGGTAACTAGACAGGATTTCAAAACACGTAAATCCCATTAACATTTTGAGAAGATGAGTCTTAAGAAACAAACAGATGGAGTCAGAATTTTACTAAATGCCTCATCAGAAAGAACAGGGGCATTTATGACTGGCCTTAATTACCTTTCAGAGATTATACAGACTGTACCTTACCTTTTAATTACTTTTTAATGATTGCTTGTCATACTTTTTATATTTACTATATTAAATACAGATCTGTGTTCAGACTTGAATTGTGAAATTCCTGAGTACTTGTGGCACATACATTAGGATAAAGTGCCTTAAGCACCCACAGTATAAGACAATAAATAACAGTGCATGAACATAGCAATAATTCTCACTATGTATTATGTGCTCCAAGAACATACCCATCACTCTTCTTTAAAAGATAACCTTTCTTCTCGCTGCCATATTCCTTATTCCCCTGAAGCTGATGCATACTATATCCTCCTTGTCTGCTCTGTGAATCCTAAAAAAAAGAAGAAAACATCATTGACATTTCCCGATATGGACAGCAAGTTTTCCTAAACTTTAAGCCTATTTTACTTCATTTCTTTTCTCTACCACAACTTCGCAAATTAATAAAATTTTAAAATACAGAACTCCTAACGCATGTTTTACATCCATAGGAGACCTTGCTTTTACATCACAGGATCTCAAACTAACTGTATGTTCAAGATTCTATTTATATGAAATCAAATCTATATGAGAAGGCATTTGAAGTATAGTATGGATGCAAATACGTATCTCAAAACAATGACTTTTTGAAACATAAAAACTTAATACTGCATAATCTCATAATCAGAGTAACAGGCTGATAACATTTTAAAAAGAAAGCAACAGAATATAGCATGCATATATACAGAAACACACATATATATAAACAAAAAACCAAATGCTAATAATCACTACTTTGTTTTTAACTAATTAAAAGGACATATATAATTTGCAATTTTTAGTGAATGAAGTGAACTGGAATAACTTTTGGCCTGATCTAGTAAAACAAATAGATAGATTAACTTGTTATAAGCACAGCAGAAAAGAAAAAAAAAAATCCCCAAAAGTTCATTAAAACGTTGACTTACTCTCCTAGACTTCGATCACGAAAGGCAAAAGCAATAAAGGAAAGAGAAAGCAAATAATTTAAAACAAGAATTATTATTTTGTTTAAAAAACATGTTCCTCGAACATTTATTTTATAGCCCCCATATCAAGTAAAACAATTTTTCCCCTTTCTAACAATACTATAGTAAAGATGTCAAGAATTACTATTTTAGGCACACTGGTGCTTTTTCTCATTAAGTAACAGAACACCATAACAAAATTCTGTGCAATCTCGCATATATGAGATTAGCTTCATAAAAGCAACGAAGACGACTACAGGATCAAATTTTATTAAATGTCTTCCAGTCTTACATTCAAATTGTCTAGAATGACAACTGTATTATATCCTCTGGAGCCAATTCTGAATTTCCATTGAAAAAGATCAGGCCCAAAGTTAACTTTTCATTTCTGTAAATCTATATGAAAAGGCATAATTAAGGACATACTGATACTGTTTCAAATGTAGCTGTGAAACAAATGATCTGCAAAGCATCTGACAAAATCCCACAAAAAACCCACAAAAGAATGGCAGGTTCAATTACTGCCTTGGCAATAAACCTTACCCGTGGAATGCATAGTTTCTTACAGTTACAACAACTAATATTTATTGAAGATAACTCCCTCATATTTTATTCAGCATCCTTACAATTGATTGTCATTTTGTGTCTAAGTTGTCATAAAACTTTAGAGAGAGACTTGCTTTGGCAATACCAGCAGTTGTGACTGGAAGCAGCATTAAGGCTGCTATGTGCAACGTGCTGTCAGCAGTGTTTACACCATTGCAGTAAACAGGTAAGTTATTTCTAACAAATTTTGAACTCTCACTAGAATTAGGTCCCTGTTGGTATTAGGACTGGAAAGAATGTAATGAGATGCAATTCCTGTTCCGAAGAGCATATCAGACGGAGTTTTGGGGAAATAAATGAAAATGTAAAGGAATAGTTAATCAGACACTAAATACGACTCTAAAGACTAACTATGTTCAATTTAAAGCTAATAAGTTACAATTGTATCAATAATTAACATACAAAAGAGGTAAGAGAAGCTGGCTTACTTCAAATTTTAAGTTTCTTATCATATAAACATTTTTCAACATATAAAACGAATACACAAAATTACACTAGTATCCCTTAAGTATTTCTCCTCAAAGCTTCAAAACATAGTTAATCTTACAAAATCATATAATTCTTGTATAATAGAAACTGCCATAACTTGATATGCTGGGTCCAGCCCTGTTCAATGTCTTTATCAATGACCTGGATGAAGGCATTGAGTGCACCCTTAGCAAGTCTGCAGATGTCACTAAGTGGGTGGAAGTGTCGATCTGCTGGAGGGTAGGGAGGCTCTGCAAAGGGATCTGAACAGGCTGGACCGCTGGGCTGAGACCAACGGCATGAGGTTTAACAAGGCCAAATGCTGGGTCCTGCACTTGGAGCACAACCACCCTATGCAGTGCTACAGACCAGGAGAAGTCTGTCTAGAAAGCTGCCTGGAGGAGAGGGACCTGAGGGTGTTGGTTGACAGCCGACTGAACATGAGCCGGCAGTGTGCCCAGGTGGCCAAGAAGGCCAATGGCACCTTGGCTTGTGTCAGAAACAGCGTGACCAGCAGGTCCAGGGAGGTTTTTCTCCCTCTGTATTCGGCACTGGTGACACTGCACCTCGAATCCTGTGTTCAGTTCTGGGCCCCTCACCACAAGAAGGATGTTGAGGCTCTGGAGCAAGTCCAGAGAAGAGCGACAAAGCTGGTGAAGGGGCTGGAGAACAGGCCTTATGAGGAGCGGCTGAGAGAGCTGGGGTTGTTTAGCCTGGAGAAGAGGAGGCTGAGGGGAGACCTCATTGCTCTCTACAACTACCTGAAAGGAGGTTGTAGAGAGGAGGGTGCTGGCCTCTTCTTCCAAGTGACAGGGGACAGGACAAGAGGGAATGGCCTCAAGTTCCGCCGGGGAGGTTCAGGCTGGACATTAGGAAAAACATTTTCACAGAAAGGGTCATTGGGCACTGGAACAGGCTGCCCAGAGAAGTGGTTGGGTCACCATCCATGTAGGTGTTTAAAAGACGCATGGGTGAAGTGCTGAAGGACATGGTTTAGTGATCGATAGGAATGGTTGGACTCAATGATTCAGTGGGCCTTTTCCAACCTACTGATTCTGTGATATCAAGACCATACACAGTGCCAACAAGAGACATTGCAGGTAACAGCCACATCAATTTGTACTTCCTGTACTGAGGCTATAGCATCACTTCTTCTGTGCAACTCAATATTCAAAGACTGTCAAGATATGCTTTTCCGAGAATTGGCTAACTGCAAACATTACAATAACAGTTTTTTCACTGATGAAAGGACAGGTATGCCAACAAAATGTGTAAGAGCGTTACAGATGTCCATAATGCTAAATAAACATCTTGAATGCATGCAACTTTAAAACAAGAGTTGTATTAAAAGACCTTGAAAATCTAGGCAATGTTTCACTTAGTACATCAGTGTGTTTTTCTGAATGAAAGTATGGGTGCCAAGGAGTAATTTTTTCCACACATCATTGTAAATTCAAAAAGTTCCTAAATGCTTTAATAGATTTAACAACTGCATGGGAATCTTTTGTTGACTGTGACAGCAAGCCAGTCTGAGATGGGCAGGAAGTCTCACTTACCTAATGGCAACTCCAAAGAGGTTAAAGGTGGCAGAACTTAAAATTTGGAGAGGAATCGCTGGTTTCAACTTCCTTCTTTTGTACAAAGGTTCAAAGAAACTTAAAACTACATACAACCAAAGTCTCAATTTTATTTTTTGAAACTGTTTACCGGCAAAAGTAATTTTTGGTAATAGTACTTCTGCGTTTTTACAAATCCATCAGAGAAAATCCCATTCACTATATGTTCAGTATTTCCATTAATGCACAGATTTTCCAGCAGTGAGATTATAATGCACTAATATAAGGGGGTAAAAGTATTCTTAATCACAACCAGGTCATCTGTCACAGCAATAAAGCCCAGCTTCACATACTTGAAGATTAAGATACACATTGATGGAGAGTTGACCGGTGAATCTCAGGCTGTCTATCTTCAAGTTTCGCCGCCACTTAACTAATGAGCAAGAAATGCTAGCACGCTATTTTAGGATTAAAACAATGAATATCTAAGTAAAAGGGAAACTATTTTACCAAGCTCCTCAGTATCTGCTAGCATCATTACACTCTAGACTCATGTAACGTAGCAGAATCACATGCATGAAAATCTTCACATTGATTTTGAGACACTTGAACATCAATGTGATAAAATGTTTATTTTATCAAAATAGCGTATTCTTTCATTACAGTAGATTGCTCTCCCATGATTCACTTGAATAACTGAAAATCACAATATTGCTCCTTTTTCTTCTAAGACAAAATTTCAATTCTCTTCAAGCCAAACACTCTATTTGTAGGTTCATCATATAACTTTTATATATATATATCTCATACATAAATACACACTTTTTTTTCCAAGAGTCCTAGGACTCGTTTACACTATAATTAAAGTCAGAAAAGTTGCATAGTTTATTTTACTGATGTCTGTGAAGCTACCTTATTGCAACATGTATCTAGGCCTTAGAGACTGATTTATTTATTTTTTATATTTTAAATTAGGCTACTTTCCACTGAAACAGAATAATTTGTACTACATGTTCCTGAAACAGAAGCAGCCACCAGAAAACAAGGGTGTCCTGTATACTCCCTGAACCACACTGAAGGCAGTAAAGCGAAGGACAGGAGCGAGTGGAGGCAAGTGTATGCTCAGGGCAGCAGATGAACCCCTTCCTTGCCCACCTCACCTTCTCAGGTGCCTCTGTACAATAAGTATGAGGCTCTAGATATGAAAGACCAGTCAATGGAGGGTGTGAATGATGGTCCATCTACATCAGAAGTGCTGCCAGGGTCAGAAAGGCCTACTGCCTGTATCATGACCACCACCAAGAGGAAGAAAAGATGGATTATGGTTGTATCAGATTCCCTTCTGAGGGGAACAGAGGGTCTGATATGTCAGACAGATACTCCTTTTAGGGAAGCCTGCTACCTCTCTGGGGCCAAACTAAGGACATCAGGAGGATCTTTCCATAGAAAGGAAACTTTCTAGCCTGGAATAGCCCACTCTGCTCTCCCATGTGGGAGGTGATGAAGCTGCAACGTGTAGTCCGAGGATCACCAAAAGAGACTTGGGGGTCTTTGTACAGCTAGTAAGGGAATCTGGAGCACAGTTTATTTTTTCCTCTCTCCTTCCAACTAAAGGCAGTCACATCAGAAGACAGAGACAGACTCAGTCTATTAATACATGGCTCTGTGGCTGATGTCACTGCCACAGTTTTGGGTTTTCTGATAATGGGATGGGTCTACATGACACCAGGCCTGCTGGTGTCAGATGGAATTCACCTTTCTCAAAGGGAAGAGGGTCTTTGCTCATGAGTTAATGGGGCTCACTGAAAGAGCTTTAAACTAAACTCGTGACAAGCTATGGGGCGACATGCTAAGGTTAGAGGGACAGGATGCTACTAGCCTGTTGCTCTGAGGCTTGCTGGATTTACTTACAGAGATGGGCTAGGGATCTATTTAATAATATTTAATAAGATGCATAAACAACTAGTAAATATTAATGTTTTATTTACTTAAGAGAAAACCAAACAGCAGGGAAGTGATCTATTCCGAAGGGAAATCCATCCCCTCTGCTTCACCACAGGATATTCAGTATTTCTGACTCTTGATCACATGATTTGGAAAAAGTCACAATATTAATATATAATACATATCACAGGTAAAAGCTGTGACATATATTATATCCTGTCTTCTAGTTAACGGAACATTCCAGAACACCTCCAATGGACACTGCATGTTTCCCCTTCACATCTGACGTAAGCGCAATCAATGATGTATTTTTCTTTTTAACTGCCCTGTCTCAGCCACTGCTGTCTGGTTAACATACAAATTTTCTTTCTTACATTATACTATTAGCAAAATGGGTTTGGGAAGGTGAATGACAGTGTAGAGTCCATGTGAATTAGCAGATGAATAACAATACAAAAACCATACACAAAAGCAAGCCTCCGGTTCTCGTTCTGGCTTACTTGGGTCAGGAAAATCCTGACCATAATATGGCTGGAGGATGACAGGCTGTAGGAAAGAAGTGTGCATCCCATCCCTTTACAGTTTTTCCCTAACCACTCATTCTTTATCATTGTCCAGGACAGGCTACCAGGCTAGATGACGCATTTATGTGATCCATTACATCTGTTATTATAGTACATTTTAAAAAGTACGTAAAAAATACAGAATTATTATATAACTTCTTTCAATATATGGAACAGGAAATTAGTCTAAATCTTTTGCTTGTTGATATATAGTTGAATATTCTAGATATTAGTTTTGTCATAACATTTGAACTCCAACTCCTCTGAACCAATAACTACACAAATTAAACCATTTTCTGAAAACAGAATTCATAAATTCACATTATTTCTGAGAATAATACGTCTAAGTTATTTACCTCTTTCTGATCAAGCTGCAGAGAAGATTTTATCAAATCACGAAGAGCAGTAAGTTGTTTCTTTTCTTCATCTTGTGTCTGCTTTATCTATGGAAAGAATTGCTATGATGTGCTTTCTGGATGCAACTCTAATTTCTATTTTTTAATGCATTCCAATATATAATTCAGATGTCCTGAACAACCAGCTCAACTATTGTGTTTCTGTAACATCTGATTTTTTTTTTTCAGGGACTAGTCCATCCTTATGTGTTCACCTTCTATGCATGTACTACTTGAAAAGCGTGCTAAAGTGAATGTAAAACTCTACATGATCTGTTCTGCTACACTTCAACAGTTCACTATATCTAATGCAACTAAATTATTCTCTGAAGCATTAATTAACTCAAACCTGACAGATGACTTAAGGAATGAAAATACAGTTTAGTTTAGCCATAAACTACAATAGCAATGGGATTATTGTAAATTTCATTACTGAATACAAAAGCAATTTGGTGACAAGTGGGCTTTGATTTCACATTATTAGTTGCCTCCAATGAATATCACAAGTTATTTCATTTAAAAACTGCGATGCTATCATCATCAAGCAGCTTCTCTTTGAAAAATGAAGGTGGTAGCTAAAATTGGTGCTAATAATGTAATCTGATTCAAAGACTCCCACTTTAAATTAGTTTTATTTTAATACATTAATTCTGTAGTAGAATGAAAGTTACTTTTCCTAATAACTGGAATAACAAAATACAAAACTTAAGACAGTCAAGATGTTTGTTTACCCTCAGTCTACCTATACTCTAGGTTTCAAAGAACACACTTTTCATTTGTAAGATACAAATGAAATATCCACCTTTAGAGTTGTATCTAAAATGCATTTTTATAAATAAAATATTTCCATTCTCAGACACTAAACTCCTTATAAGTAAACTTACATTATATAAGTCAGCAGCCAACTTTTCGATATATTGTTTAAGTTTATCAGCTGTTTTCAAGCCATCTTGGAAGAAACTATAATGAAAAATACCTGTGATTTATCAGGAATACACATAATTCATAACACAAAGTAGGTAGCCTTGTGGAGAAAAACAGCAAAAAAAGTAAAACATATCCAGCTCCTCCCATGTTTAGAAACAAAAACCAGCACTTCCCCACCCCTCAAAAAGTAACAGCAAAACCCACTTCCTAGTAGCTTTAAAGTATGATAATCTTATAGCAGTGGAGATAGATCGTTGTGACTTTAACAAACATGAAAACAGAGAGAATATAGCTTAGCTTATTTTATCATTGTTAGTCAACATGCTTCCCCTTAGTAGTTTCTAAAATCTGTTTCCTGGATTTCACTTAAATAAAGTTCCTGTCTGTTTGCCTCTGTGGTTCTGCTCATGACAAGGTCATATTTTACCAGTTTCAACTCAAGGAATTTCAAAGAAATTACAATGGTTTTAACATTTACATAAAAAGTAAAATCTATTAAATAGAATGAACAAGCTATTTCTAAAACTGCATTCTAAATTTTAGTTCCTAAGGCATAGATCAACTGTGTATAGAACATGCAGAGTTTTCCCTTGGCCTCGTCCTCCGTCGCTCCCCAGCCCCACTCACTTTAATACTCTCTACTGAAAGATTACAGCTGAATAAAGTGAAGCTGCAGACACTCAGCAGATTACAATTATGATAAAATTCCTGATATACTGAAACCAAATTTAAAACAAAGAGAAACAAGCACTTGTGTAAAAAAATGAAAATTTTAACTAAAGTTGAAAAACATTGCACTTACTTGCATTGTGCATGATAGTACTTAATAAGGTTCTGCAGAAGGTCCACACCTTTTTTTGTCTTGATTTCATTAACCTTAATAAGATACTGTATAGACAGTGAAAAACATGTTGATAATCATGCCCACAATCTTCAAAGGTTTTCCATCAATAAAACATCATTGCTCAGTGAATTAATTATCTCTGTGTTTAACCTGGGTGCTGGCTCATGAGCCACCAGCCCATCACAGTTAAGAAAAATATAAAACAAGCAACAGTTTATTTAGCCAGTCTTAAAAAAAAAACCAAACAAACACCCAAAACCTAAAACAAATTCAAGAAAAAGTTTCATCTTTTACAACTATGTGAAGGTGTCTGTTTTTTAATGCTACTGCAGTAATTACAGAAATATTCTAAAAACCATGAATATTATGCAATTTAAAGTAATAACCACTAAATTGTAAGCAAGAGAGCTATTAATATAAAAAGCAGTTTTATGGAACTAATGCATCACTGTCACTTCTCATTTTATTAGAACTTAGAGACAGCTTCAGAAAGCATGTTGGAAGAAAGATAAAAATTACTTCCTGAACAGCTCAGCCATAAACTCAAAAAAAAAAAGGAAGTATTTCCATAGTACATTTTCAGCCCCAGAAACTTAGCATAATAATCTAAAAACAAAGAGAAGGAATAAAACAAAAGGAAGCCAAGTTTTGCAAAGCACTGCCTAAATAATTATCTTTATGTTGCTGTACTATGTGACATTGAAATAACTTCCTCTTTCCACCCCCATTAAACAACAAATTAGATTTCACCACCTTTAGTAATACCCAAAGTACTTTTAAGTTATAGTGTCATAATTAAAAGCTGAAACTTTATTCTTACCTCACACATCTGTAGCTGAAATAACCGCCTTTCCTTCTCCATTTCCTCCGCTATCTCAGCTCCTGTTATTTCAGTTCTTATCATCCCATGCTGTTTTGCATGTTCTCTTTTTTCCTTTTCAATTTTTGTACTGAAATTTTAATTAGAAAACATTTTAGAGAATTTATTCTACTGTCATGTGACCTAGTAGTATTTGTGAAAAAAATAAACCAAGAAATATTAAAGAAGATACTCTGAAAATGAGTTCCTCTGTATACCAAATCCTATATAGATTTTTCAAGTGTCCAGAAGTAATGAAGTTACTGCTGCCCTTCCTTCCTTTTGAGGGCAGCATATATATTTTTTTAAATTAATTTGCTGCCTCTGAGAAACCGTTCAATACTTTTGCAAAATATCCAGTATCTGTAAGATCCAAGTAACTAAAAAGGAACAAATAAACAATTCTGCATGTAAATCTGAATGCTCAACCAAATATGATTTTCTAGCTTTGGGACAGGATTCTCCTTTCTGCCTTAGATCAGTAACCTTACTTCCAGTTCAGTTGTTCACAAGCATTTAACATTGTAATGAATTCTGAAGGCAGAAGTTACTATATGTAGGTAAGAAAATTATGCCAATGATAAATGCTTCAGCAGCTCTTAGTGGCCTGACTTTTTCTTTCACCACTTTTTCCCCCCCCTCCTGGTTAGACATAAATGAAACAAAGCTAATAATAGGATTAAAAAGGGGAATAAATGAAAGGATACAAAAAATTATTTAACTCCTGAGAGCTGAATTCTGATAAAGCAACTGCCCACCACTTCCTTGAGAGTATTCTGAACCATTTCACTAACATTTCTGCAACTATGATACTACCCATTTGCAAGCTTTTATTTTCATAAATATTTACCCACAGAAGATAGATTTTATAACAGGAAAATATTTTGAAAGCCACAGATATTTCAGAAGTCACACCAACTGCACTAAAATTCTTGCATCACAAGAGCATAGTTAGGTGATACTGGACAACATATAAATCTTGTAATTTTTAGTATCAATAGGTTTTATGTATATATGTATATGGTTATAAGAATGCATAAATGCTATCGAAATCTCCCACAACTCACTTTGAAATTTAACAAAGCATGATCTTCCTTACGCTAAAGAAACACTGGGCAGTCACTTAACTACTTCACAGAGAACATAAAAGGATTTTATATCTACTAGTGCAGAAGAGATTCGCAGAAGAGATGCCTTGCTGACATTCACATTTACATGTGCAGATACACTACATAGTTGGAAACCCAGAGGGGAAAGTGGGAGCTGGGGGGAGGGAGGGAGAGGGAGAAAAACACTTACAATTTGGTTTCATAATCCTTCCAGGCTTTGTCAAATGGCTTTTTGAGGTCCTTAGGAAAGAGAAAATTTGCTCAGAACATTTTTAAAACTTAGACTTCATAGTTAAGATATCAAGTTATAAATATCAGCAAAAAGTACTGTTTCCTCTTAAAACTTTTCAGAGAGCAGCTGGAAAGAATCCTGCTTTGAATCTTGAAGTATTCCTTTCCTGTGCATCTTAAGAGAAGAACTGGCAATGAAATTCTAAAGAAGCATCACACTGCTGCCAATTTTGGGTTTGTTCTTTGTACTACGTACAGAATATTAATGGGAGCCAATGTAATAAATAATCTCCTGAGTGAATGGAAAACAGTCATGAGACTGCTGAACCCAAAACCTAATATTTCCCTAAATAAAAAGTTTTCAACACTTACCCCTTTAACACCTTTTAAGTCTCCTTTTAAGAGAGAATCCAATGTGAAAATAACATTGTGGCTTAAACCCTGGAGCTATGAAGAAAAACATTATATGGTTATAATTGGAAAAGATTTATTACGAGTCTCAAACTGCTGCCAACAAGTCTTTGAACTTCACTAATGAAGTTGCAATCATCTCAGAATTTCTAAATTAATAGTGAACTCAAGCCTACAAAGAATTAAAAAACATTCACTTGCATCAGACATAGAAGCATTATAATTAATCTTTACTTATACAGGGCGATATAAATCCAGAATTTCAAAAAGAGCATATCAGCAAAGTTGCGAAAGCACCTCAAGATAAGTTTGTCTCTCAAAGCAAACATTTGAGTTTTGCTTAAATATTTAGGAAGCAAATTAATTCTTGGAGAAATGTTTCTTACAGCCTCCTAAACAAGAAGCAAGGACCTGCTGTGTTGCAGGCAGATACCACAGAAGACATTCATTTAACCACAAAGAAAAAGGGCAGAGTCACCAGCCCTTTGATTATTTCCAACTACTTGGGAACACCGTTCCTTTCCTTGTTCAGCACAGAAACTTGACATCAGCTTAAACTCTAGATAAATTTCAGCCATTTAAATTCTTGCCAGGTTGATTATATATGTCTGGAAACGTTCCATTTATCTTTGCCAGTCTTGGGGCAGAAAAATCTACTGATGTGATCCTATCTGAACATGCCTGGTGTCCATAGTTCCTGAAGAGTCATAATCATAGGAAAAGGATGTATAACAATATTATCTCATTCTAGTAAGAAGTCTATTGACTCTCCGTGAACTCTTCAGTTCCTCGTTAGGGAAGGATAAGGAGAAAGAAGGGAAGGCTGCAAGACAGCTTATCCTCTGCTTGTACTACAGGAGCAGGAAAGTGTTATGTTAGTGGTTTTAATCTGCCATATACGGCCCAGTTCCCCTCTCTTAAACCGTCTTCTGGCCATATTTTTGACAATGAAACTAATTTTTAAGACATTTTTGTGAAATAGATGATCCATACGGATCAGAAAATAAAAATGATCACTCTAGCTGGTTCTCCAGGTATAACGTTCTATTCATAAGATCCTTACTTCCTCTGGGAATCCAGTGGGGTCTTAGCGTGGCAGAAGGCAAGGTGGATCTTCTGAACACAGATTATTATAAAGCTACTTAATTATCTCCTGAGAGCTTGTCAACCACCCCTAAAGTTTTGTTCTTTCTAGACAGCTTGCATATATCGTAACTAATAATTATTCCTAGCATGACACTAATTGAAATTCAGAGAACATATGACACACACTTGTATCTTCAAGATATCTCAACAACTGTTTCATATGTCAATATTTTATATTTTTTAAATTAACAAAATCTTATATTCACATTGTATTCCAAGGAAGATGAAGGACAGTCACTAGAACACCTTGAGCTGCAGCCTCAAATAACAACATGAACATAGAGTAAAGGTTCTTCATCACTTAGAAGATCAAGATCAGAGAAGGGACTTTCTCCTTAATTGCAACAACAATTATTGCTCAAATACTAATTTTGTATGAAGCAAAAAAGAAATCTCATCATTTTCAGTGATTAAAACCTCCAAAGGCTTTTTCTTCCCTCACCTGGCTTCACTAGAAGGAGTTTATAGCTGATAGTCTAACCTTTGATTCCATTTAAAGAGCTAGTTTTTCTTTTTTCTTAGATTTAACATTTGGACATGCTTCCCACTCAATACTATTTCATAATAGAAATAAAATGAGCCAGTCAATTTGTAGAGGATTATACCTTTTCACAATTTGTCCTCTGTTAGCTTTTTATCTCGATACATCACAACTACCAACTCCCTGGCAATGTCAACTTTGCTGGAGAAGTAAAAGAATTATGAATACTAAGCCAACAAATAATTATCGTAATACCTACTTCATCGATACACAGATGAAAGAAAAGGTATTAATGTTTTCTTTCTCTACCAGTTTACATTCAACAACCTTAAGTTCATGTCTCAAACGTGAATTTTGAGAAACAATATTAAAGAGATTTTTTAATCCCAGCCTTATTCATAGAAACAGAGGGAACACAGTTCTGCAGTACGTGTGGATATAGCAGACCTAAAGCAGTTATCACAGCAGGCACAAAGTATAGTACATTACTGTAGCTTTTTTGTTGTTTTTTCCAAGTTTATCCATTAAGGATAATCAGTTCAAGACATGAATACTTGGCTTGAAATTACTGAACAGTAAACAGCTATTATGTCAGCTAGGAAAAAAAAAAATCCTAAATACCAGTGTGTTACTCCAATATGGTAAGTTTTTGGAATAATTACACTGGTGAAGACTTAATAACACTGTAGCCCAAATTAATCAGAAGCACGCCTTATAAAGCAAAACAGTCTTGCATCTAGAGCAAAATGAAGGAAAAAATCCTCAACAGATGGAAATATATCCGATAATTTGGGGAGGAGGGATGTGAAGAAAAGATAATTGGGCCGCAAAGGTTAGCTGAGGACATTTATAGATAAGGGAGGTGGGGAAAAATCAGACTTCAAACATTTGGCAAAAGTCAAACCTTTACAACCTTACAAAATTTAAAAAAAAAAAATAATAAAATCAAGCGATCTGCAGATGCTCCGAATGTTCTTTGAAAACCTCATCTAGATTAAAGATATCAACACACTTGGTTTCACATATGTAGACCTTCATGTAGCTTTTTAATATACTATTATTATGAATTACTGCACAAAGAATGAAATTTGGAACAGGAAAGGAGGTAGAAATAGGAAAAAGCAGAGAAACTGATGCTGGTGGGACCCTGAGATGGCTGAAAATATAGACCAATGTTGACAATGGCTAATCACAGTGTTATTACCTTGCCAAATATTACAGAAGTGGTAACTGTGTGTCAATCATAGAATCATAGAATAACCAGGTTGGAAGAAACCCACTGGATCATCGAGGTCAACCATTCCTATCAAACACTAAACCATGCCCCTTAGCACCTCGTCCACCTGTGCCTTAAACACCTCCAGGGAAGGTGAATCAACCACCTCCCTGAGCAGCCTGTTCCTGTGCCCAATGACCCTTTCTGTAAAGAATTTTTTCCTAATGTCCAGCCTAAATCTCCCCTGGCAGAGCTTGAGGCCATTCCCTCTTGTCCTGTCCCCTGTCACTTGGGAGAAGAGGCCAGCACCCTCCTCTCTACAACCTCCTTTCAGGTAGTTGTAGAGAGCAATGAGGTCTCCCCTCAGCCTCCTCTTCTCCAGGCTAAACAACCCCCGCTCTCTCAGCTGCTCCTCATAAGGCCTGTTCTCCAGCCCCTTCACCAGCTTTGTTGCTCTTCTCTGGACTCGCTCCAGAGCCTCAACATCCTTAGGTCGCATCAAAGGTCCATGTTGCCAGTACTCTGGCTTTGACAGTTGCCCAAGAGTGAATCTTGAAGGAGCAGAGTAGGAAGAGAGCAACCATATGGGGATAACTTCTGTACTGTGGACATGAAAACAGTCTTCATCTCAGAGTTTTGGATCTGGAGGCAATATCTTTTGGTTTTGGTGTCCTTACATATGATTTGCATGAATTTGTCTAAGGATTTCTCGAACATATGCTGTGCTTGGCACAAAATATGGTGGATTCCTCCAGAGTGATAAAATGAACTGCTCCCTAGAATATCCATTCTATTTCTTTTGAACAAGATCCTTTCATTTATTGTTCCTCGATTCTGCTGTCTTACAAGAAGTCTAAGAGGTTCCCTGTTTTTCCCAGGAATTTGCAGTTTGCTAGCACTTTTCCTTTCTCCTTCCTCTGTCACTTTTCTAGCTGAGTCTTAGTTATTCCGTAACTTAAATTGTCCTTTCTCTATCTTCTCTCAGTACTGTTTTGCCCTTTTCTGAAATGAGGAGTGACAAATGTGGAGACTTTTTTTTATTGATGATTGTTATTTCGTAATCATGATTCTCTATGCAGTTACTTCTCCTTATGCATCACTTTACCTTTTTCAGCATAGACTTCAATGTTTAATTTTATTCTCTCACTGGTAAGTGTTACAAGGTTCTGATGCAACTCTGCATACCTTGCTTTGCTTTACTACCCAGAGTAGTTTTGTACCAGTAGACATTTGATTCTGCACTCCCGAGATTCACTTGTAAACATCTCGGGCTGCATAGCCACAAACAACACTCAGAATGGGGGTGTCATTTCTGACTTCTCATGCTTATTCCTGCCTTCTGCATCTTGCCTCTTCTTCATCACCTACTGCTTCACGTGAGGATAATTAGCTTATATGAATGAAGCTTGTTTTCTTTAAGAGCTTTGCTCCGGACTATTACCTGGATTATCATTTCTTTCTTTCAGCGTTGGCACTTTAAAGACCACTGGATATGTGAGAACTCTGCTTTTCTTTGTAAAGGCTTAGGTTATTCTATTTTATTTTGGCCTCCTGTAATCTTAATTTAGCTCAAAATTTAAAATTAAGTATTTTAAGTGTGTTAAAGTGAAGTTTGAGGACAGTTTGGGACTAGAACTCAAGTTTGTTGGGAGCTCTCTGGACCTCATCATTCCTTCTAGGTCTTCAACAGAACTTTTTAACTTTTTTTAACTGGCAAAAAAGAAATTGGGATTTATTCATTTAAGATGACTCTGATTAAGAGGAAAAAGATCTTTTAACTTAAGAAGCTGCACTTATTCAAAACAACATTATACAATTTCAGTAGACTATGAAGCATTGTCGATCTAAATTCTTGTTAACAGGGTTTGAAGTAGGTTATTCACTAATTTACTTAATTCAGCAGTCTCAAATAGACAATAAGATTATTTTGCAAATATCTGTGTTTTAAAAATGGTTATTTTTCACTTTCTTCTCTCCAAGATAGGTAGTTTTGCTTTGTTGACCCACTGTTGTTATTAATCATCATTCTGATTTAATAAAATGACACTGAAAGAAAAAGATTTTTATAATACGGAATTAGAAGTTGAGGTCCAATGAAAAATCATTTGAGAGGAGGACTGTATAATGTCACTGATAAAGCCTCAGTGTAGGTGCTGAGGCTTATGTTAATAAAATTAATTGATAAAATGGCAGTAGTTTTTAAGATGAGTGGCGAGCTAATAGGATTTTGTTTTACATAGGGCAGGTCGTTGCTGCCTTATTTAATAAATGTCTAATGCAATAATGAATGGTCTTTAAAGACAGGAAGACAAAGAATAGAGACATACAGTAGGCAATAAAAAATGCTTCAAAAATTTGGATCAATTTTTATTAAACTTTTTGAACTTTAAGTATGATTGATTAAATATTTTCCTATGAATTGTGATTATATGCATATTTTTTGAGAAGGTGGATGCGAAACAATTTACACTCTTCTGCATGAAGGAATTAGTGATTTCTTCAGGACTGGTCTTTGCTTTATTGCTATGATCACTTACTAGTAAAGCCAGCAACTTCTATTGCATAGATGACTCTTGGAAATCATCAGTTTGAAATTATTATCAACACAACATCAAGATAAAAAGCATATCCATTAATGATTTAAAACCAAATAAGTCACTTCACAAATTTTCCTACCAGCTGTTGATATTATCACTAAATATAACATCTGAAACTTAAAAGATATAAATATAATGTTATATTTCTGATTATTTGGGGTTTTTTTAAGATTTTATTGTAAGAATAGATAGTTGCTCTAGAAGAGCAACAAAGCTAGTGAGGGGGCTGGAGAGCAGGTCTTACGAGGAGCGGCTGAGAGAGCTGGGGTTGTTTAGCCTGGAGAAGAGGAGGCTGAGGGGAGACCTCATTGCTCTCTACAACTACCTGAAAGGAGATTGTAGAGAGGAGGGTGCTGGCCTCTTCTCCCAAGTGACGGGGGACAGGACAAGAGGAAGGTGTCCCTGCCCATGGCAGGGGAGTTGGAACTAGATGATCTTTAAGATCCCTTACAACTAAAATAATTCTATGATTCTATGAATTAACAGTCATACACAAACAGTGTGTACTAACACCCTTCAGATATAATCTCTGCAGAAATTACTGTGGTGTTCTTTAAAAAAACTGAAAGCATCAATAAAATTCTCACCCATCACCATGACCATGAAATTCAGTATTTTTGGAGGTAAAAACTAAAAAACTAAGAAACTTTGAAACTCACCAGATTCTTCAGCAGCGTTGATAATTCTTTAGTAAGCGTGGAAAATTTTACAAAAGCTGTGCCAAGATCTGGATTATCCCGACTTAAAAAATTACTTCCAAATTTATCTAGTACTTGTGCATAGTTTTCTTCATTCTGAACATGATCTGGAAAGACAAATTAAAAGTCAGAAAGTTTTTCTTGTGGATAGTAAATTACTATTTCAAGCTGAAGTATTGCAATACAGTGACAAATCAACTGACAAACAATACTTTCAGAAAGAAAAACAAGTTAATGCATTTACTGAAATTTATAATTTTTCTATTAAAAGGAACTATTTAGCAATAAACATTCTTTTAAATCAGCAACTTATATTTGTAATACATAGATAAAAAACTCTGCAGTTATTACTAATAAGATCAACAAAAGATCAATCAAGTCATACCCTCATTTTGTAAACAAGATAGAAATTTATAATTGCTACTGTAACACTAACTTTTTTTTCCTAATTGTAAAGTAGGGTGCTTTTGCAAAACAAAGTCAACAGTATTGGCTATAAAATTAAGGAGACCAAGTCTGAATGACTAAGTTCAAGAGAAGAAAAGTCCTACAGAAAAGAGATTCCCTTTTCATCTTCTTTGTAAAACTGAGTTACCCCACCAAATGGAAATTATATTGGTATGCAGCCAAAGGCTTGTTTCAATATATTTAATAGAAAATCACACACACAAAGCCCTCAGAAGCAGGACCATGAAATTGAAGCCAGTGAAAGCAGGCAAAGTCCTTAAAGCAGGGATGCAGCAAATTCTGAATTCTGACCATTGCACCTGAAATGTTTTTTCCTGCTTCTATTATTCCCTTACTGCCATCTGATTACATGTTGTTTGTTACTTTGATTTTAGCATCTCTAAATAGAAAATCTGCCACTACAGTCCTTAGGGACACACTTTATCACCTCCATCTCTCTTAGAGGAATATTGTTAGTATTAATTAAATCAAGATTTCATCTTAATGAGTTTCTTATTCTTAGTATGGTTTTTTTTTTGTAAGCCATAGACACAAACCCACAGAGCTATTCCAATTAGAACAAATTCTGTAAAATGAAAGGTGGGCAGCCAGGAGAGAATAGTTGCCAACAAGTACCATGTTTTCCCCAAAAGACCTGTAAATTTTATATTCTTCAAGCTGTCACATTGTCTGAGGGTCAGTGAATTACATTGGTGGAAGACAAACTTCGAACAAGGCTCCCGGATAATGCCCCCCAATGTGTGAATTTACTTTGACATTAACTAAGAGCTGATGAGGAGTTAAACAATAATACTTCTAAGGTATTACAAGTACTCAAAACAACAGTGCACTAAAGCTACAAAAACAACAAAAAGTGAAAACCTATTAGAATAACCCCACAATGCTTATTTACCAAAAACAAAGTCCAAACTTCACACATCAGACAAGTTACAATCTAAAATCAGACTTGAACACTGAGGTTTTCAAAAGGCTAAATATTTAATCATATGTTACTATAGCTTGTAACTCAACAGTATGCTTTTAAAGAAAAACTGTTCCAAAAGCATACAGTTTTAACTAAACAGCTTAGATTAAAACAACTATATAACAACAAAATATGTGTTTTGGTTTTATATGTGTTCTGTTACATAAATATATACAGAAAACTTTACCTAAGAAGGAGTGTTGGTTTATGCAGACCTGAGCTAATAAAGCTCAAGTGTACCTTACCATGCTGGCAGAAAAGGAAGGATAATTGAACAAGGTCAGAAAGAAATCTGCAAAACACTTCTAAACCCACCGTATTTCCCAGCAGTTTGAATTTAAGTGCTGTGTTGTTTCATAGAGGATTTTTAAAAATAGTTTTGTAGAGACTGAAAAAGAGCTGAAGACTTCCCTTTTACTGTGGAAAGGCAAAAGAAATTCCTGGTCAGAAAGAGGAAGCAGGAAGCAGATCCTTGTCCTAGAACAATCTATAGGAAATTCTTGAGAATGCCCAATAGTATAACACCCAAATTAAAGCCTTGGTTATAATGTAAAAGGAGTAATTCTATAATTATGACACATGTACAAACAAAATGCAAGCACTGTGTAAGGACAAGAAAATCTCAATTTTACATAAATATTAACTTCAGTCTCGTAAAAGGAGAAGAAATATTTTCTTCTGAAGTGGTAAGGTAGGGCCCTAATTGACCTTAAAGACACAGAGAAGAAATATTAAATCTTCAACATAGCCTACGCTAAAAATCAAACATATGAAAACTGACAAGCTTAGAGTGAAGAACATGCTTTAATACCCCTGTAGGTGCATCATGTGAACACAGAAATTTCTTCTAACAGAATTTCTTTTGCATAAAGATAGCTATAATGTACACGATTTGATGTTTACTTCCTTAAATACAAGTACTGTAGGAAAGACTTAACCCAAGAGAGGGGGGACAAACACTAACAACAGGAGATGCAAAGGATAATATTTGCCTTCTAGAACGGGCTCATGTCTTCTCAATCTCATAAATAAAGCTCAGATGAAAATAGAACAGCTTCCCCAGACAGACAACTTCCTCCTTTAGCAGGTCCCAGAGAGGTGCCAGAATCATGGACAACTGAGTATGGGCTCTGCACCCACTGACAAAGGAAGCTCCTTTCAAACGGTCTATGAGCAGGGAGGAAAAGGGCTTCGCTAACCATGCCCTCCCTAGCATGGGATCTAGCGAGGCAGCCAGTATCCATCCAAGCCCTTGTTGAGGGCCCCACTATAGAACAGCCGCTGCATTTTCTGACCTGAAAGATATATCTTTTCTCCCCAAGTCACATCTTCAGCTGCAGGCAATTGGACTCTATGATCACTGTAGGTCCCTTCCAACTGAAATACTCTATTCTGAGAAACACTCAACAGACAATTTACCTTTGTTTTTCAGAAAACGTTGCAATGTTGCAGCAACCCTCACTTCTATACTCTAACGAGTGCAGTAAGGGTTATGTGTTAAGAGGAGGAAATAATACAGTTGAATCTGAAGACAAAGACCAAAGCAACTGAGGAAAGAAGAGCCGCAGAGCTTGCAGCAGCCTTCTACACAGCAGCACTCAGCAGAAGGAAGGAGCATGCTCGCACTGAGCACCGTGGAGGCTCAGGATTAAGGACCCCCAGGGCTGAATCTCACCTTGCTCTGCTAACCCAGACACTGATCTGAAGTTGTCTATGCCTAAAGAAGGTACCTTGTGGGAAACTTTTCCCAGGACAAAGATGGAAGGAGATCAGGTTCCCAAGGCATACAAAGAGTTTGTACTCTTTCACCGAAACCCACAACGCTCATTAAACGCTACATTTATTTCCCATTCAGAAGTGACCAGAATTTTAGCATATGCTTCTGAACCCAGTGAAATTTATGCTTAGTTGTGCATATTAAGGAATCTGAAGAATGAAGACTGAAGAAAGGTTAAAGAGCAGCCTTTATACACTGCAGCTAGAAGACACATGACTAGAATTAAAGCCTTATAATTCCTTTGCCTAAAACAGTTTTGTTCAGATCTATTACCCTGCGAACACTGAACAACAAAAATCTCAACCAAGAAGTTACAAAGTTTACAGAAGAAAAACGTGTAAACACAACTCTCTTCTGTCACTGATTACACTTTAATTACGCCCAAAGAAACGTGAAGAATATCTAAATTACTGAGAATTATTTCTGCATATCTGCTTAAATCCAAAAAAGAGTAACACAATTCAGAAATCAGATCAACTTGAAACAATTTTTATGTTGCGCTTATAAAACAGCTGTGTTCCATGGGCAGCCAGAGGAAAAATAGCCAAGGTCAGAGCCAAGTTGTGTTTATGAATGGAAAGCCAAACACATGAAAAACGACTCAGAAAGGCTTTAGAAAAAGCCAGAAAGCTGGCAAGGTTAAAAAGGATGGCAAAAGAAGGTATTTGAAATAAGGAAGCATTCTTTCTTCTTTCATCCTTCACAGAGCTGAAATCTAATGAAAAAATAATAGAAAAAAAATTGATTGCCATATTCTTATCTGGACTTGGTAATAAAAATGCCTTCTGGACTGAGATTGCTGAAGGGAAAAGTAATAAAATTTCCTTTCAAAGACTTCCAAAGCAAGGAGCATCTCAGCGAGTCTGCAAGGTTCTCTAGGGCTGTTCAGCCTGGAGAAGAGAAAGCTCTGAGGAGACCTTACAGCGAGCTTCCAGTATCTGAAGGGGTTCTACAAGAAAGCTGGGGAGTGACTTATAAAGGCATGTAGTGCTAGGACTGGGGGGAGTGGCTGTAAATTGGAGAGGGGCAGATTTAGACTAGACGTAAGGAAGAATTCCTTCACTATGAGAATGGTGAGACACCAGCACATGTTGCCCAGGGAAGCTGTAGATGCCTCAATCCCTGGAAGTATTCGAGGCCAGGCTGGATGGGGCCTTGGGCAGCCTGATCTAGTGGGATGTGCCCCTGCCCATGGCAGGGGTTTGGATGATCTTTAAGGTCTCTTCCAACTCAAACCGTTCTATAATTCTATAATTAGCATGGTGTAAGTGCACTGAGAGAGAAGCCAGCCCAGAAGGGTAAATGACTTCTTTTTGCATCTGTGCTCATCGCTGACATGCTTGAAGAATTTCTCATGAAACACTTTTCTTTCGACGCTGTTTCATAAGATTTATACCAAATCTAAGTGCTAATAGCAGAATTCATAGAATCTGACAAAATGGGCAATGTCAGACCACTTAAACCCATGTACAAAAGAATAAAATAAGCAAAGTACATAGTTGTAAAGTAAACCCTCTTATTTACAACAGCCTCGATACAACATAAAGGAGGAGAGGCAAATATAGCTATTTTTAATAAGAGCTCCAGAGAGAACTGAGATTTCCAGTATGCACAAGCAGGGCAATAATGCTGATGTAATCCTCAGGCAATCTTGTACAAATTACAGTGCAGAACAGAATTGGTGGACATGTGAATCAATACAAAACACTGAACAAGAAACAGGTTTTTTATAAAAAGAAATTTTCACTTCACAAAACTACACCCTTAAGGGGATCGTCAAGCATGTGGAGAGAGGAAATCCACATTAAACGATCCATATGGAATTCTGAAATGGTCTTTCCCTCACTAAAATACTGAAAGGAACTAAACAAAAGGATGAGCTTCACACAGAGTGAAAACGGGTCAAAAAGATGCAGTGAGGACAATGAAAGAATAAGGAGTTAATTTTCTCAACAGAGTGAGGTCACCAGTGAGGTCCTGCACAGAACAGTGATAAGGCCCATATCGTTTAACTACATATAAATGTGTTAGGAAATAAGAGTCATAGTGATAAACTCTGTTCTTCTTTTCCATATAATATTACAAATTATTCAGGCCAACCAAAAGAAAAGCTGTCTCCAAAAGTGTGGTTTATCCGTCCAAACACAGACTTCTACAATCAAGACTGGACCTTTGCTTCTACCCTTCCCCTTACATTCAGCATAGGAAAAGTCACAGCTCAGCTCAACCTAATCTAACAGCGCAGGAAGTCAGATGCTTCTCACCCTGGAAATCTATGTGTGCATACATACATTAATTGTGCAAAGAATCTACAGCAACAGGCTAGCATCAGGAAGATGTGGAATCCCACACTGAATGGCCAGTGTATGAAAGTGTGCATTAGGCAGCATTAACACACAAGGGAAAACACTCCTTCGCTTTAAGAATTTACTGTGTAACTAAACATTATCAAGACAAGTTTTGGAGTTGTACAACCTCGACATTCAGTACCAGGCAAAAAAAAATGAACATCAATAATTAAGAAAAAAACCAGAGCATGCAATAAAGCAACATAAAAACATCCAAAGTGTACTTAAATCCTTAACTTTGTGCGCAGCTCCCAACCTTGTTGCCCAGAATTCACTCATTTCCTTTTTAAAAAAGAACGTTGGTGCTGCCATTTTGTAGAAAGCAAGTAAGGATGATTAGAGTGTATGTTAATGTTTCTGTAAAAAAACCCCAACAACTAAGAACCAGTCCAAGAAACTTCTAGGTCTGGAGTTCAGAGGAGGGATGTTGTGGAGAACCATGGAAACAACTCAATCCAGAAACCTATTTCAATAGATATAACGGATGACACTGAATTGAGTTGGGATTCATCCACCAAAATGTCCTCAAACACTACTTAGCAAGCTTTAGGACTTCAAAGTATCCTACAGACTCTGGTGCTCCAAAACACGCAGAAGTCCCTCAATTTCACATCAAACCAATAATTCTGGTGAGCTTGAGGGCCATGATTTGAGAAACAGACAGGGCCAGTCACTTCCTTGGGGGAGTTGAGGCCTGACAAGCACACATGGGACAAAGTTGCAAGGGAGCCAGGGTACATATAACCAGATTGATATGTGACTGTGAACAATAAATAGCTACGTAAGCTTAAATTCCTTAGACAAAATTAATTTTAAAAGTCCATTAAGAAGTACCAAGCATTACAGTATCAGTCCTGACTCAGGTAATATCTGGCCTTCATACCATTCTGAACTGAAAAAGCGTTAAAAAATAAATAAAAACCACCACTCCATCTCTGCACCGTTATTCGACTTCCTCAACCATCTGCTGTTGATCATCGTGGGAGACAACATGCCCTGCTAGTCCAACTCAGGACCTTTGGTCTTGCGTGGGTTTTATGCTTTTATCTATCTATTGTGTAAATTCTTTTGAGTGTATTTGGGAGTTATACCAGGGAACTAATGAAAAAGAGCTATTGAAAAATCTACAGTAAACCTAATTGTGCAATCTATTGCTGTTACAATTCAATCCAAACGTTACAGGAAAGCTTGTCAGAACAGATTTCCCATTAAGTTCAAGCACCATTTGTGTAAGATGAGTTCCTAGTCACAGAGGCAATCTATCACACCTGCCCAGGGAGGTGGTTGAGTCACCTTCCCTGGAGGTGTTTAAGGCACGGGTGGATAAGGCGCTAAGGGGCATGGTTTAGTGTTTGATAGGAATGGTTGGACTCGATGATCCGGTAGGTCTCTTCCAACCTGGTGATTCTATGATTCTATGAAATATAAAGCAAGCCAGATAAGGAGGAGGTTATGAGAAAGAGATATCAATTTGAATGTCTTACTGTGCTGGTATGTTTTCATTTCCACAACAGCAAATTCAAATCCAAATACGACTGTATAGTGAGATACAGCAGATGATGGTATCACAACAGTGTTATTTTAAAGAGGTGGATGTAGTCGGTGAGTCAATAAGTAAATCACTCTTTTTCTCTCATTCTTCAGTAGCCTTGCACTCAACATCACTTAGATCACAAAGATGAATTTGGTTTATAATAAATATGACGAATGGGTGAGGGATGTGCTCAAAAAGCAAAAAGTATTTGGGTGACATTTAAGCTCTCTTAACAACAGAAGACAATCTCTTGTGGTTCAGAATTCAGCAATGAAGTGGAATAAACCCAACAGACCAGAGGGTGAGCGCTTCCTGAAGAATTGTGTGTATGAGACATTACATGGTGTGAATGCCACTGTTCAAATGTTACTTCAGGCAAAAAACAATCCCCTCAAAAAGCCCATACAACAACAACAAAAAAAAAATCCTAGCTATGACTTTTGGTAGAGTATGAATTGGATAACTAAACAGAGAAAAACTTTTTGTTCCTGAATAACCATGTCTCACCAGTCCAGCCAGAGTTCTCTGAAGAGATTACGATGAAGGGAATTTTAAAACACATTTCCTACTCTAGCAGTTTAAGTATAGTCTCTCCTTCTAGCAAATATTTAAGTTTGTAAATAAAAGTTCCAACTCTGTGTTCTCCAAATGTAGTTAGGGGTTTTCTTATGAAATATGAAAATAGTCACCTAACTCTTTGCTTGAGCTAATGAACAGCAATGCATGTTATAGCTGGTTTTAATGTGTTTTACGTGAAGTTCGCCATCCACAAAATTCACTTTCATCACTGAAGTATGATAAAAAAATAGCTGGCTTAGCAATTCTCTTTGTACAAGCAGGCAAAACAAGTTTGACTTTTAATTCAGTCACTGAAGAGGGAGCTAGAGTATTACGTATAGCGCTTTCTTTATCCAAAAGAATTCACACTGACTTGTACCTTTGAAACAAGACTTGTTAAAAAAAAAAAAAGGAAAAAGAAAAACAGCTACCTAACTATCTCTGGTCCTTTGTGAGTGCAGAGGCAGACAATTAAAACCATTAACTGACCATCTTTGCTTTTACTCGATGTGAGTAGTTTGTGATATTGTATTACCTGCTTACAGACTTTGAAAACAACATTACTTTTATTACAAGACTCAAACCAAATGATCGCTAAAGTCACTAGTATAATTTATATATTCCAAAACAGGCAGAACATTTACCATGAGTTCTACAATTTTCATCAATTTTGAAAAGCAGGTACTTTGAAGTGGAAAAGCTGCTTGGAGCATATGAATACTTTTAAAAGCATTAAACTAAATACACATGTACCAGATACTATTCTCATTTTGTATCAGGCTTCACTTTATTGGGAAAACATTCATTGTCAGCTGAAGTTGTAGAAAAGCTAATTAAAACATGGTGCTAGCAGAGCGACAATACTGGTGACTGACAGAAGAAAAATGTTAAGAGTCTACAATACATCAAAAAAATCCCCACACTTCCAAAACCGCAAGTTAATGGGATGGCACACACAGAACAACACAAACTAAGACCACTCAGAAGAGGCTCTGCATAAGGAAAATGTGCTAAACTGATTATTATTGGTAGGGGAAAGGAACTGGAATTTTCTAAAACCCAGTATTTACAGCCAGATGGTTACTGGAAGGAGTGCAGCTCTGCTACCTTATCTACCTTGGGCACAGTTTTTAGACCTTAAGAGAAACAGAGGTAGAAGCCAGGTATATTTTAAAATCTTTTTAAAACCTCATTTGTATATTGATCTGTGTCTATCCTACGAAAGTTATTACTATAGCTTGAATAAAATATCAACAGTGTCTTCAAACAAGAAAAATAAACCTTCATTATTTTAGGTAAGAAATTATTATTTATTTTTATTGTACATGTTAAGAGGGGAGAGTTTTTACAATATTGAACAAGTTCTTGTCCTTCCTTTACTTAGAAGTGCACTCCATAATTCAGTCTAGGACACTGTCCTGCTGCTGTTTCAGTTGAAGGTAACTCCTTGAAATGTTACAACAGCAAGAAAATTTATCCATGGAAATGCTCCTAGGGCCTTTAAGAAGGAATATGAGGGTGAAAGAAATGGAGAACAAACTCATCTGATGTATAATCAGAATTAAGGAAAGAAAATTTTTAAATCCAAGCACTTCTAAACAGAAAAGCATCTCTTACAGCATATACTTCAACAGGATAAATTACAAAACAGTTCTCAAACTTGAAATCAAATGCTCAGGTTCTCATGGACAACCGAAAACAATGTCTTACCTTGCCCCGAATTATATATTGCTTTCACAGATTTTTTCACCTTCTGTAGTGCAGTTCTGTCTTGATCCAATGCCTACAGTAACAACAAATAAACAAACCTTAAATATTTACATCACTCTTAAAGAGAATACACTAGAACATTTAAACAAAACCCCACAAAATAAGTAGTCTCACAGGCTTGAAAAACTGCAGATACAACCATATTCAGCCTGCAGGAAGGTCTGAGGTCATTCAGCCCTTCAAGATGAATTAAAGAACTGAACTGAAAATGCTCAGAAGGCAGAGCAGAGTAGCAGTGACAGTACTAATAGAAAAAATACTATTCTGGTTTTGAAGGGGACAAAGCATTTATTGAAATTATAATACATTTTGAAAAAAAGCCCAATGATTCTATGATTTTATGAAATGTTAGACTAGACTTGTGGAATTAAGAACCTTAAAAGCTATATACTAGTACAGCGTGCAGTGAACGAGCTAATTTTACTTAAGTATGACTTTTGGATATTCTTCATATTCAATATGTTGTACGTGGTTCCCTTATACCCATAGAGAATGCAGAGCAATGTTTAAATAATTTCCCGTATTTTTTTCCCCTATTTGGATCATAGGAAATTTACTGTCACATAAGTAAAGTCAGATCAATAGCCTCAAGTTTTAATAAAGCCAGTAGTGTTTGCCATATTTTATGCACGTTCAAATCAGTGAAGACTGGAGAACTTGTACTCAGAAGTCCTGTCAGGATAGCAACTCAACTGAGCCTGTTCGCTGTTGTAGATTGCAAAGTTCATGTTGCATCAACCCTTCGGCAGACATATTATCCAAACAGCTTAAAGCTTGGGGCTCCTATGGGTCAGATATTTGAAGACCGGCAGACCAAGGGAGAACAGCAGCTACTTTGACAGCAAGGTGTACCTCAAAGAGGGTCATCACCAGCAACGTCATAAGTGAAAACTTAAGGACTAAAAAGAGCTTTCACTGTCAAGGCTGAGATGATTAATGTATATTGCACTGGGCACTCAGGAGTTCCAAAAAAAAAAAAAAAAAAAACACAACCAAAAAATCAAAACCACAGCAAGAGCTCTAGGTCAACTAGAGTGCTAAGCACTGGAGACGGTCATACCCAAGTGTGGTATCTTCATTTAAGTTCAAAATGCTGAGTATATCTGTGTATTAATGCTTTCAGAAGGAATCCATATGGAGAGAAATCAATTAATATATAATAGTTCTATTTTGAGGCAGCCCAAATTTAACCAAACAGAATATTATAGGTGAACAATACACAAAAGTCTGTAACAAACCAAAATGTAGTGTTTTTCTTTAACTGAAAACAGCCATATCCTCAGATCACACCACCACTTCCGGGGCTGCTAAAACCAGAAAGTCTGGAACCATATAAATTATAAGTGCTTTCTAATACTATTTATCTCTAGTTTTTCATTTGCAGCAGAACAAGGGATTCAAACATTCATAAGTGCAAATATCTTACTTCTTCTGCTCCTCAGTAAAAGAAATGGATTTTACTTGACTTTCATCTTGACAGAAGAGAGTTAAAGTTTTAAAATTTAATAAAATATTAAGAACTCTGTGTTCCTCTTCCAGACAGTGCACAGCAGGTGATTCTCCTTGGATTCCCTTGCAAATGCTGTCAAAAGCTTTCCCTTCTGCTTCATTCTATGCAAGACAGTTGTTACCATACATTTCTACCCAAGTTCTCTCCATCTTCAATGACCGAAAAAATAATGATTCACTTGTCTTTTTATAAAGAGTTTGAACACAGAAAAGTATTAGAATTTGAAACCAGTATATGGAAAAAAAAATACAATGGTTAGCATTGATGAGATTCAGGGTCAAAACTTGGAATTAAGTTCTAATATTGAAGCAAACTCAGGAGGAGAAAACAAATAGAAACAAATAAAACAAATAAAAAAGAACCTCCATGAAAGACGGTACTTGTTTCTAAAGATATCAATCCAGAAGACTAGGACAAACAGACTAGAGAAATCTTCCAAACTGGATTTGATATAGAATTAAATTTATTTACTAATATGGGAGCAGGAGGGAAAGGAACATCCATTATTTAAAGAGAGCAATCACTGAGCAATGCAATACACAGGGATGACATCCACTGCCTGAAGGAGCCAGTGATCTAAGTCAGAATGACATCACAGGTCAATTTTGTATCTCTATCTTCGCAAATGCTAACTTTAAATGAACTAGTTCTTCCAAGTCAAAACTCTCAGAATAAAACAAATCCGCACATACTTATAACCATACACCAGGACAGAGCGTAAAATGCCTACTGCAGTGGGAACCTAACCCAATCCTATGTAGGATTCTAGGTATAAAAAACTTAGGGAACTTGGTAGGGTTTGGGGTGTGGGTTTTTTCTGGTTGTCTGGTTTTGGTTTGTTTGCTTTATATAACAGTAGGTAGCTTCTTTTTAAGTATATTGCATTCCTCTTTAATATATTTAGGAATACTATTTAGCTGCACTCTGTTGTAAAGGAAGGATGCTGCGCTAGACAACTCAGTTCTTATTGCAAAGTAATGTTTTAAACATGTTAAGGCTAGAAAGGAACAGCCTTGCTTTTCCCAGTCAGGTGAAAGCATGCTTTTGCAGTACCTTTTAATTTTATTTTCCAGTATTTAGAATATTAAATATTTTTTAGTTCTCATCATAGAGGACACAAAAACTGATGATACAATAAAAGTGACAGGCATTTATATTATTGAAAACTACAATGGCTTAGAGGACAGAACAATCTCTGTGACAATCTCTAGGTATTCAGATGTGCTTCTTCCTACATCCTGAACTATTCATCATCACCACTCATTCCCAGAAAATGCTTCTTTCTTCATGTCTGTGATACCACCTCCCAGGAGGCCTTTTTAACATCCTTGGGAGAACATTTTCTTACCCTCTTATGCATTCTGAAAAGATAATTTACTAAAAGTACCTGCAACACAGATTTGCTTCTGCCTTCACTGAATAAACAGCGAAGACAAGTCATCTGGGAGACAAGTTCCATCTTTACTCCAAATAATACAAAATTAGCGTTTGCAAAAAAAACCCTGAGAAATATTAGTAAAGAAACTAAGAAAAAACCTCCCATCATATTTAATCTGCTTATATAAAATTCAGCAAGAGAAGCTCCTTGTCTCCTCTGACTTGGCAGATTTGCTATGCATGATCTCTAACATAAACCCAATGTACACCCTGACAGGGTCTCCTATTCCTGCATTCCCTTACGTTAAAGCTTACGCTCACGAAGAAAACTTGATTATGCAGGATCAACTCTAATTAACCAGTCTGGACCCTCCCAGACAGTCAGCCCAGATTTAATCTCTCCTTTCTACTAAAATTCAGCTACTTCGAACAGCCTGCGATTTCAAACTACCAACCTTGTTCAAATCAGTACTGCTGAAGAAAGCAGCGTCTCTCCTTCCTCACACCACAATACCAACGTCAGCTAAATGGAAACTCGGTTCAGGAGCTGCTGTGGTGACCTCAGCTCCATGGAAAGCACGGGCTCCTTTGAGCACTGTGGATTTAGCTTACTTGCATCAAATGCACTGCATATTGATAAAAATTTGTACTTGAAGATATCATTTCATATTCCAAGGCAAGACAGAATCAGAATCACAGAATCACTAGGTTGGAAAAGACCCTCAAGATCATCGAGTGCAACAACCACTAAACCATGCCCCTCAGCACCTCATCTACCCAGCTTTTAAATATCTCCAGGGATGGTGACTCAACCACCTTCCTGGACAGTCTGTTCCAGTGCCCAGTGACTCTTTCTTTGAAAAAGTTTTTCCTGATGTCAAGCCTGAACCTCCCCTGGCAGAGCTTGAGACCATTCTCTCTTGTCCTGTCCCCTGTCACTTGGGAGAAGAGGCCAGCTCCCTCCTCTCTACAACCTCCTTTCAGGTAGTTGTAGAAAGCAATAAGGTCTCCCCTCAGCCTTCTCTTCTCTAGGCTTAACAACCCCAGCTCTCTCAGCCGCTCCTCGTAAGGCTTGTTCTCCAGCCCCTTCACCAGCTTTGTAGCTCTTCTCTGGACATGCTCCAGAGCCTCAACATCCTTCTTGTAGCGAGGGAAGACTTCTAACAGCACCTTCCTCCTTTAAGATGTACACTGATTGGCAGCTATTCATGTCAATATAAATTTAGAAACTCGTCCATGTGAGGAAAGAAAAATCAAATTCATTTTGGTGTGGAGGGAGGGCGAGTCCTTCTAATAGATAATTTCACTGGTGTAGATCACTAAGTAGCTGCGTGTATGCTTTTACCAGCATGACGCGGCCCACAAGTCAATATTGGGTCAATATTCTGGTTTGAGCTAAAGCAGAATCAATTTTCTAACTTTTCAGTTAAGCCTTCTCCAAGTAACTTCATTTTCTGAAAGTGAACAACATGTTTTCAAACAGCTTCTGTCTTCAGAAGTGATAAAACTTATGATTATCACCAAAGTGATGGGGCATTGGTATGCAGAAAGGCCATTGCTTCTATTTGTTTCTATGGAAGTCAAGGACATCCTGAGCTGGTGTAACACTGTTAAGTCAAAGGGTCAAAAAGGGGTCACACCTGCAGGAAGGGGCAGACCAGACGGGACATCCAAAACTGACTAAAAGAATATTCCGTTCCATATACGTCATACTCTGTATTAAACAGAGGTATCACAAAGGTCAAGTCGTCTTCTCTCTTGGCTGGTGTCTAATAAGGACCTTATCTGTCCTTTTGCCCCTGATCTCAGATCCATGTGCATCTAAATCCAGTGCCTGAGTCCAGCTCCTACCTGCCACGAAGTCCAGTCTGGGACCTTTTCCCTGTGCCTGCTCTGCAGTACCACTGCTCATGTGCACTCATCAAGGAGTTTGATTTTGTGTGTTTATGTATTTTTTATTTTCTTATCAATAGTATTTTCCTTACTACTATTCTTTCATGAAAGCTGTTTTAGTTCCCAGCCCACAAGTCCCTCTCTCATTTCCCATTTCCCTTTCTTTGGGAGGATGGGTGAAGACTGGGATCACAAATGCTCATGTTGAGCTGCCAATCAAGCCAAGAGGGGCTAAACCGTGACAGTCAGAAAAGTTGTATGTTGCTATCCCATAAACCACACCGCAGTCCTCTCTGCTAGACAAGGCAGAGTCATGCGCTGCTCTTCACACAGACCGACACCGCTTTTGCCTCTCCTCAACCCTCTAGAACCTGATCTCTTCCCAATAGAAAGTACTTCTAATTTTGGGCGATGCTCCATTTTAAATAGCTACTTCATTTTAAACCAGAAATTACACTGTTATGCAGTATATAAAGTGCTGGATTCTGGATTGCTATCTACCTTTGACGCACTAAAAGCTATCAAACTCACATTTAAATAGACCACTGCCTCTTTAGAACCTTGTGTCTTTTTATTCTGTTTAGATACATATACATGTGTGCATGCGTTTGTGCGGATACTAATACATCTATGTTTGAATGCATGCATTTGTATGTAGAAGTCTATATACTGGAGATCACACTTAAGAATACTTTAAGTACTTACTCCTTATAAACACGACAAACATGGTTTGAGCAACACAAAAATCTTCTTTTCTTGATTGATGTAAAGCTACTGCAATAGAAACTGATCGCCCAAGTGCTTCATATACATACTCGATTTAGCTCATATAGAAATCAGCACCATCCTAAAGGTGCAGATCTGCACAGAGGATACTACAGCCTCTTCAGCTTGCCAGATCTACAGAAACAAACACCTTGGTACACCTTACAAATGTTTACAATTTGAAGAGGGGAAAAAAACCAAAC
Organism: Phaenicophaeus curvirostris; assembly: GCF_032191515.1. NCBI lineage: Eukaryota > Metazoa > Chordata > Aves > Cuculiformes > Cuculidae > Phaenicophaeus > Phaenicophaeus curvirostris. The sequence goes on from NC_091394.1 coordinate 89,368,108, forward strand.
CCTGATTACTGTTTCAGTTTTACAATAATAAGACGACAGGAGTTGCTCAAGACGATGACAATCACATTAATATGTAAGCATACATTATTAATCCCTTCAAGTAGATTATTATCCAGAGGAGACACATCTTCCAGGTAGAACAAACTGCTCATCTTCATATCAGAGGAGGTTTAGAATTTCACTCCATTTTTAGGATGTTTGCCCTAAAAAATGCCATATCCTACTACTACCAAAATCCATCACAAAAAATAATATACCAAAACCAGAAGTATCTTAAACAACTACAATATTTTGCCCAAGAGAAACCCACGACAGAAGCCCGAAGGCTATCAGAGCATGCACAATCTATGTACTCACAGTAAAAGCACCTCCAAATTTAAGAAATTATTTTAATATAATTAAGCAATCCAAGTGAGGTATAAAATACTTGAGGTTACACAGATAAGCAGGCATAACGAACGCATGGTAGCCACCCACATACACATACTGCCAGACACAAGATTATTTCATGGAAAATGCACAGATGGTACACTGACTTCAAGGGACTAAAAGAAGTAAGTCTTCCACTTGCCAATTAACATTCAACCTAACCCTAGTACAGAAAGGACTGACATTTACTATTGCCTGTGCTAGAAAATACACTCGCTGCCTGCTCAAGTCCCAGCTGCAATATCCACATAACAAAGCAGAGCAACGGCACCTTACAAAGTTACGTTTTTAAGCACCAGTATCAGTTTTCTTCGCAATAAAATCCATACTTTATCTGATGGACAATAAACATAGACTAGACAGGTTAATAAGTTATTACCACTGCAATTCCAACAAGACAAAACTCTAATTTCCCAAGTGAAATATAATTTAAAGAGAAGATAAAAGTCAAGTGTTGGTCCCCTGTAGATTCACTCAGACATAAACAGACTACCAAACTCACGTAATTCTGCACACAGAGAGAGATTCAAACCACCCTTCCCATCCTTCCCTCTCCGATCCTTTGTCCTGGCCCTGCTAGCCACAAGTTTGAAGTCTGTTTCCAGTTGCTGGTCTCAGTACACGTCTGCATGACAAAAGTAGGGGAGTAGTTCAGAATTTGCTAGAGACACCCACTCTCTTCATTTAGAATACTGATACACATAGACACAATTTGAACTTGTCCTGAATTACTTAAAATTTCAAAGTGTCCAAATGAGAGAAAGCAAACCAAAACAACACATGAACAAGCACTTATCACTGTAATAACTGCTGCCAACATCATTTAGTACACCATCATTTACCAGCTACTCCCAAAATACGAACAAGTAAAAGAAAATATTTTTTTTAAATCATGATTTACCTGAAAATTGGAAATGTAAATTCTTTTAAATATAAACTAATAAAAAGAGCATCAGTAATCAAATTAAGGAAATATGCTTTTCCAGAAAATATTTTTTGAGGTAATTCCAAATCTGAAGAGAGATCCCATCTGTTGAACTTCCCTCACATCTTCTGCTGTTAGATATATGGCCTAATGCAACTCAATAGCCTCTCTCCAAACCAGTGTACATGAGAAAAATCCGCCTTTCAGTGCTGTATAAGTCATTCAAGATGAACAAGCTCAAGATGAACAAGCTCATCCCTAAAGAGTTGAAAAAAATAATAGTTATTAAATTATTCTTCAAGTATTACTTAGATGGCAGCACAGTAGATATTGCTTATAAAAATCTCTCTCTCGAAAGTAAAGTGTTGCTAAATTGCAATTTGTTTTGACAGTTGATCTTTGGATCCCTCTTTGCAACCACACTCCTACTCAGAAGAAGTCACTCCTGTAACAGCGCGAATGCAAATACTAATTGCTATTTAAGTTTGATTATTTCTAAATAAAATGAAGTTAGCATCACGTTTTTCCTATGAATGCAGTGGATATTTGATCTTGTGCACATTCTGACACTTTTGGGAATATTTAACAGTATTTTGGGCAGTTCCTCCCTGTAAGTTCTCAGTTGAGTTATATTAATATTTCTGAGTTTACTTGATATTATGCACATGGTACATTCAGAGATAACAAAAATAAAGCTATGAGATTTGTTTCCAGATACCATGATGATACAGATCAGATTCACATTCTAACTTCTGTTATGTAGGAGATGCTGAAAAGCCCACGACAAGTGACAACACTTGAAAACATACAGTGACAGAATGAAAATTTTCCCCACAAGCACAGGCTCTAAAAACAGCTTCTGCTGGGTAAAAACTAACCTGGGTGATAAATATCACAGAATTATAGAACTGTTTGGGTCTAAAGGGACCTTTAAAAATCATGTAGTTCCAATCCTGCTGCCATGGGCAGGGACACCTTCCACTAAGATCTAGTTGCTTGAAGCCTCATCCAACCTAGGCTTGAACACTTCCAGGGATGGGGCCATCCACAGCTTCCTGGGGCACAATGGGCATCCGCAACTGCTTAGTGCCAGTATTTTTACTTTTAAACTGGCAACAACATACCCTGAACTAGTGACAGCTGGCTCAACAGCTATCACTCACTGCATCAAAACTCCCTTCACCACACCGGCCAACTTTACTGCTATGAATTGGCCACTGAAGAAAGCTCACTGATTTTCCTGTCACTAAGAGCACAATTTTACTTAATTTTTTACTCTGGCAACACACAGACACATGAGCAAGATTACTGGGGTAAAGTACGATTAAAGCTCACAAACCAGCAAACCCATCACCAGCTCCACAGGTCCTGACAATACCACTGCCTAAGATTCCCAAGTTGTGAACGCAACTTCTGCCAGTGTTAAAGCTGGGTTGCACCAACAAGTGATCGCACAGGACACAAAAAGAGTCTTCCTACATTATACATGCTTCTGTGTTAAAAAATAATTGTTGCTGTTGAACTCTACATTTTAGCAAATCATTGCATATTGTCAGTGCTTCTTCCCCCAAGCTGACCCTTGCTGTCTACATTAGCAACTGGCTAATTCTGCTTTAAAAGCACAAAGGGAATTATCTTAATCTAAGGAATAGAAACCTATTCTGTATCTGTACACTCGCAAATTCCTCCTTACACTGTTTGCAAAGTGTAGTGGAAATACATTATTTTGATTGCAAATATTGGATAGCAAATACTACCCTATGAAATATTTTTTGAAGCACATAAATATACAGTTTCACAAAAAAAGTATTTTTAAATTTTTTATTTAAAGATACTCATAATTTGAAAAATCCAATACATTGTAAAGTGCCACTTTGGTTTAACAAAAACTAACCTAAAAGGCTTATATGCAAAAGACATAACTAAACACAATTCAATACAGCCCAAAACAGAACAAGATTAATTATTTTCTGGAACAAAAAATAGCTGAAGTAAGGTTTTTATAAAGGAAAAAATGGAAAAGATGGCATGCAAACAGCATAAACACAAATGCACTAAACAGATGTTCTAGCAGACAGATTTATTAGAAAGAAATGTGATTCTTAGCAACTTCAATTGGAAAAAAAAGCACAGAAGTCTCTGGAGAAATGTTTCGCTCCATATCTAACTGTAAATTTCATAAACAGGAGAGCCCTCCAGTTGCCACCAGAATTAAATACCACAAAGTATTTTCCTCCTGTGTAACTCTTCTTTCTCCTTTTTTTGAAACTACAACACATGGTACAGCATGCTCTCTATTTAAGCTGTGATCCCAGTAACTCATAGATGTTATTTGGTCAGGGAGGGAAGAGGCAGTGGATCAGTTACAATTATTACCAGCTTCTCAGCTGGCAAAAGTCTCCAAATATTGTACACAGATTATATGAACGTTATAGAAGCTCACAAGTGACACTATGGGAGGATAAACGAAGCCCTTGCTCATTCACTCACAGTGGTATTGGACACAGTACACTTACACCTCCGAGCTCTAGAAAATTGTCAGTTGTCAATACCTGGTACCAGCTAGCAGCAGATATAGAGGACATCAGAAATATACTCATGGTAGACCATCTCATGGTAGAAAAAGCCATTTTAAAACATTACTGCTATTTGTATAAACTCTTTATTGTTTAAAAGAAGTTGCACCACTGATGGGAGCATGCTCCCTCACTTGAGAACAGAAAAAAAAACATGCTGTTTCTCCTAGCCTCTGAAGAAATACTTAAACACATACATTGATGCATGGCTGCAGTATTCCAATTCAGAATTATTCCATTCAGAAAGAAAAAGCAGGTATATTAATGCATTAAAATTGTTTTATGTAGATAAATGTCAAAACCCTCAAGCCCCCAATAAATTGAATTGTGTCTATTTGCTCTAACCAGCAGATTTCAAGAGTTTCACTGCTTAAAAAAAAAAAAAAAAAAAAAAAAAGGCATCTCCATTACAACACAGACCTTAAAGGCTACTACAGCATTCTGGGATGGTGCTTACAGCTCAGTTTGATTTTGTTATTGGAGAGTGCTATGATGACAGACTCAGTAAGACTTTAGCTCACATCATGTTAAACTTGTAATCAACACTACTTACTACGGAATTCAGAGCTACACTCGGATGGCCAGCTAGGAGAGTCTACCATCTAATCCCTTTTACCATGTATAATGTAGACTGACACTATAGGTCAAGAACAGGAGAGAGAACAACAACAGATCTAGAATCACTCTAGAAAATAAGTGCACATTCAAATTTTTTTATTTGTTTTTAAGGTAAAAAGTCAAAACTGGAAATGAGAAGTTTTACAACATACAACAGGAGCTGTGTTTCTAAACATTATGACGAGACTTTGGCTAGAGATGATTTAGAAAATGCACAAGGGTTTCGAGCTTCCCCTGACAAAAAGAAGCACAAGACCATAATTTGGAAGTGAAACAGAGTTCATTTATAATTTCTACATCATGTTCTTCAATACAAACATCCTCTATACACATTTAATTTAGGGGGAGTAAACTACCAAAAAGGAAACAGTATAACTGTGTAACTGGAATAGTCAAGTCTAACACTTTAATAAAAGCCTCATCCAAATCCCACTACTTTCTTCTTCTCTTTTATTTCTTTTGATCAACATGCAAAACCAGTATAAAGGTACATTAGAAAAACAAAGACACGCAACTTATCTTCACCGTGATACAGAAAACCAACAGACCTCTAAAAGCAAAAAAAAAAAAAAAATTCCAATCCATAAATGTGTGCAATACATATTATGTAATCATATACGTGCTTTAATTAACAGAATATTTCTATATATAGAACTTAAGACCAGAGTGAGACCTGCTTTCTTAATATATGAGTAAAATGCAGCAAAAGGAAAGGGGATATCCAACCCAAGGCAAAGACCTGTAACCTAATGAGATTCCATAGGGTTTATTTTGAAGACACTGGCACATTTTATGACCACTGCCAAACTTGTTACATATAGAAATGCATTTATAATTAATGACAAATGCATAAGCTACAGTGATGAATCAAGGGTGAAAGAAAAGGCTATACTAACGATACCGAAATCCTACAGTGTAAAGGTAATTTCAATTTGCCAAAACTGTATATGACCCGAAAAAGTTCTTGGGACAACACTGAAACTACCCTTTTCCCTTCCATAGGAAGGACACTTTAAATACAGAGTTGATTTTAAAAGTATTGTTTTAAAACGACAATGAAGCTTAAAAGAATTTGCAGTAATTTCCAGTACGCTAGAAAACAGTGCAAGTGCTTTGCAAGCAAAATGCCTCTTAGCTCACAGCATTTTTTAATCTAGTATTGTGTTTGGTAAAAACAGACCTACTCTCTTTCTCCTTTAGGACTGTACTAGAGAACAGATGCCTTTAGAGAGTATTCCATAAATTTCCTTAACAATATTAAGCTTCAGGCATAATTTACAGTGAAGATCCTAGACACAACTAAATTACAGTAGCAGCAACTTTCTTGAAAATACTGTCAGATGCAGAAACAGCTGCACTGTATTCCATTTAGAAAATACAGCCGATTCGTCTTATCACATATTTAACTTAATATTGTTAGCACAGGTAACACCACAGTTATAAGACAAGTACACAGTTGTGCTATAACTGATCAGACTGCTTTTTTAGGGAGGATAAAACTATCAAAAACCCCAAATCCCAATTTCATGACACTTTGATTACACTATTGAATCAATTTAGGAGGCAGTATGAAGAAGCTTTTGCAAATTCGCAAAAAACAGAAGTTTTCAGGAAGGGAAAATGCTTAGGAATAAGCTGGGAGAAAGGTGACTGAGGATCTGTGGCTTCTAAAGCATTCAAATTCCACAGATTCAAAAGGAAAAATTAGTCAAAGATAACAATTCCCCCAAATACGCAGAACCCCTGAAGAAGGTTCAAGTTCAGAGGAGGTAGAGAAGACCTCATAGTCATCCTCAAACTAGGTCTTAAAACACATAAATCCAGTGAAAGGTCTGGAGAACAAGTCCTGTGAGGACCAGATGAGGGAACTTGCTGACGGGAGACCTTATTACTCTCTTCAGCTACCTAAAAGGAGATTGTTGCGAGGTGGGTGTTGGTCTCTTCTCGCAGGTAACAAGTGATGAGAGGAAATGGTCTCAAGTTTCACCAGGGGAGGTTTAGGATGACTATTAGAAAAGATTCTTTACCAAAAGAGTGGCCAAGCATCAGAACAGGATGTCCAGGGAAGTGGTGGATTCTCTGTCCCTGGAGGTGTTCAAAAACCAGGTAGGCATAACACTTTGGGACATAGTTTAGTACACACGGTGGTGTTGGGCTTGATGACCTTAGAGGTCTTTTCCAACCTTAATGATTCTATGATTTGTGCCAACACTTGTGCAAGATTTTCAGGCACACAATCACACTGCAAATCAAATGATGATGGAACAAACTCTGCTCCATAAAATATTATTTTGTGCATTTTTGACAGATAAAACATCGGCTTTGTACATCAGTCTCACACAGAGAATCACAGATTTAAAAGACATTAAGCAAAGCAATAACTATTAACTTCTTGGAAATCAATATTCCTATTCTACTAAAGGCAACACCAGTTTATTCAATAACAGCCCAATTCCAGCAGGAGCTGTTGACCTGTCGTTTATTTTGCTTGGAGTCAAAAACCCCAACATCACAAAACAAAAAGCCAACAAACTTTTAAGATGCTCACAGTTTATCCTTTCCTGGTGATATTGGATATATTCTACATAAAGTAGATTTTCAGTCTGATCTCTGCCTTTGGAAGAGGTATTTCTACACTCATTCATCACAGAATCACTAGGTTGGAAAAGACCCCCCAGGATTATTGAGTCCAACCATTCCTCTAAACCACTAAACCATGCTCCTCAGCACCTCATCCACCTGTCTTTTTAAACGCCTCCAGGGATCGGGACTCCACCACCTCCCTGGGCAGCCAGTTCCAGTGCCCAATGACCCTTTCTGTGAAGAATTTGTTTCTGATGTCCAGCCTGAACCTCCCCTGGCGGAGCTTGAGGCCATTCCCTCTTGTCCTGTCCCCTGTCACTTGGGAGAAGAGGCCAGCACCCTCCTCTCTACAACCTCCTTTCAGGTAGTTATAGAGAGCAATGAGGTCTCCCCTCAGCCTCCTCTTCTCCAGGCTAAACCACCCCAGCTCTCTCAGCCGTTCCTCGTAAGACATGCTCTCCAGCCCCCTCACCAGCTTTGTTGCTCTTCTCTGGACTCGCTCCAGAGCCTCAACATCCTTCTTGTGGTGAGGGGCCCAGAACTGAACACAGGATTCGAGGAGCGGTCTCACCAGTGCCGAGTACAGAGGGAGAATAACCTCCCTGGACCTGCTGGTCACGCTGTTTCTGATACAAGCCAAGATGCCATTGGCCTTCTTGGCCACCTGGGCACACTGCTGGCTCATGTTCAGTCGGCTATCAATCAAAAGCTAATGGAAATCAAGACTGCTACCACAGGGTAACAAGAGCGCATGGACAAAGCTGATCAGTACCATGCAGCTTTTCATTCTTGTATAATATGCAACTGGAAAACAGAGGTTACACTTGAACACAGGACAAAGCAATGGCATAATTTAAAATCCACCCCAAAGAATGGTAAATTACATTAAAAAGTATATTAAATCGGAAACCAAGTTATTCATATTTTAGTCCAAATATTTTTTTCAACTGCACAATTCCCTCCACCAAGCACAAAATTAATACTATAGTCATTAATTTTTGGCATTTATCTTAAAGTTACCTTGGTTTTCAAAACCAATTTATTCATTCCAGCTCACTCTAATAATTGCATTAGCTAATCATAATGGATGCAGATAATGCTTAAATAAAATTAACATATCAACATCAGTCTTAGAAGGTACTGAAGCTCATATAAATGATGAATGATTTTACATAAAAACTAGACAAACTGAGGTACCATAACAATAGTAAATTAATAGCCTGTGGTATGTTAAAATTAAATAACAGCACAGTTTCACTTACAAAGTTGAAGCAGCAGATATAAACAGAACATAAAATTCTAAATTTGTGCAATGGTACACTCTTGACAGACACATTCAGACTTTGGTGATATGGGACATGACACAATGTTATCATCAACAAATGTAGTACCTTTTCACAAAGACTTTTACCTAGCCAGAAAGATATTTTCTTCATTTTTAAGCTTCTGCAGCTTCTTCACTGTGTTTTGTCATAAAAATTTATAACCTCCGAATGCAATTTAATTCAGCAGAGGCATATGAATTAAAGTGGATTTTTCTCCTTTTTCTTAGGAAACAACAACAGTTTACTGTTTCAGATGTCTACAAAATACAATAGATGTCTTATAACATATGCTAAATGTATGCGCATTGTTAAAAGAATCTCTTTGGAATGCCGAACAAGCATACAGAAAAAATGGTGAGTAATGGCATGAAAACCTGGACAAGCAAGATGAAATGGTTAAGCAAATGAAGGTTGAAATCAATAGCATTCTACATTCTAGCTGGTACATTATGACCAGAAGCAACAGATCATCAAGCACCCTTGCAGGTTTCTGTGGATAGCTAGAGTATTCAGTTGCTCCACAGGACCTGATAAAGATGGCTTTCTTCCCTCTGCCAGCCACTCATACCCATTATCTCCTTTATACTAGCACACTAGTGTTCAGAAACTCACAAAGACAAGAAATTAGATCATATGAAAAATCACCTTTTTTTTGTTGTGTTATGGTGAGCGCAGAGGAGGGCAGCTACACACATGGTGGCTCTACCCTTTTCAATGGATGCACAACTTTAAAACAGATTAAAAGTGCCATGTGACCATAACCTTAGACAGACATTTAATTCAGCTACATTAAGATCTGTTCCATCCCAGATGCATCCCTTGCATTCCACCTACTTTTGATCTGTGAAAAAACACTTTGAGACTCTGAAACTTGAATCTTTAGAGACCCACTGTGAGAAAGCAGCAATATTCATGCATGTGGGAGTTAATCAATTTTCTCCTTTGCCAGCAGGGGTGACTTGAGGTACAGATTTTCTTTTTCAATCTCACATTCTTTCTCTTGATTTTAAAATGGTTAAATCCTTCAGAAAATCAGTCAACTATTTATGCTACAGTAACTGGAGTTCCTTATGCCTATTCTCATGACCTTCACAAGTGCATAAACCATTGCTGAAGTATGGATTGAAGTTTTACATTTCATAGAATGACAGGTTGGAAGGGACATAAAGGATCATCTGGTCGAACCTTTTAGGTCATCTATAGCTTAAATTTGCAGCTATCAAGAATTACTGCACTTGATGATACCAATAAACTAAAACATAAATAGCACTTCCTGCAGCTTTCAGTGTGCTGTATTATCACCTCTCTAGTAACCTAATTTAAACACCTGGTATTACTTTTATAAGACCATTTATCCCATGCACCACACATCACCCCAAGCAAGCAGCATTTCCTCTCACATTTCTCCCTCAGAGAGAAGACATTAATTAGTAAAGGTGAATTTGGGTCTAAAGGCCAGAACAGAGAACAAAACAGAAAGAAAACACTAAGTAATACAACAGAAGTTGCAGGAATTGACAGCTTTTCCAGAAATACTTTACCTTGAATTTAATTTCTCAGAGCTGCCCCTTCAGAATTCCCACCTACCCCTCCTCATTAGCTGAGACAATAAGTTCAACCCTTTAGATCTCTGTGGAGCAGCTGTGGCAAGCACAAGCTACACCTCTGGAGATGAGCACATGGCAAGACAGAGGCCAAAGACACTGCTTGTCTTCACAGGCCTATAAAAAAACCCCGTAGCAAAGGGGGTTGGAGATCACACGGCTGATCACTGCCTATCTGAACACAAAAGACAGGACTTTAAACAACCCAGCAAATTCAAAAGACAAAATAAAAAATGTAAAAGTATAGAGCTTTGCACCACTTAAGGTGAGCTATGGAACCTCCTTGTGGGTCCTAAAATATGATATACTTAAAAAACCAAACAAACAAAAACCAAAAACCCAAAACAAGAAAAGAAAGAAAGGAAAAGAAAAAAAGGGGATCAAGTCATGGAAGATAAATTCAGCACAGGTATTAAATACAAATTTAACACCTTTATTTCTTTCACACCCTGAGCTACAAGTTACTGAATACTGGGAGATCATACAAAGAAAGCATCTATATGATTACACTCTTCTCTTGTCATTGTCTGTTGGCGGCATCAGAAAAGATCCTAGGCTTTTATCAACTTCTGGACTATCCTAGCACAGCTGTTCTTCCATCTACTAATGGTATTTTGGTTACGTAAGCTGCAACAATAAGGAATTCACCAGTAGATATCTGTATATGCACAATCCCAAGCAACAGCAAAATCTCAGGAAGAAACTGGAAAAAAACCAACCCGAAACCCTGTAGCAAATTTGGACAGTTTTTCTTCTTCCTTCATACAGCCTTTGTGTTCTTCATATCCAAATATCAGCTGTTACTGCAAAACTTGAAAAAGATCCTTCTATATAGAATGGAGAAAAATTTCTGAAAGATTCAGCTATATTTAAGTACTAAGGTATTAAATGAACAATCATGTTCACTGGCCCAATGAAACATTTCATGCATTTTGCTTTTTAAATGTACATAGCTCTAAGACATTGGTCCACATTTCATAAATAATATTGATATGCTCTAGCAAAATGAAATTATTAAACTTGAAACAAAACAATTTGTTCAAATTTCCATTATATATTCCACAGCATGTCTTAAACTCAGAGGTGAACAAAAGCTGATTGTTTCACATATAGACTGGAGAATGTTTGTTTTTACAGCCGTAGGAAAAAAAAAACCTGTGATTTATTGCCAGTTTTAACAAGGACAGGCATTTGATATTGTATCTTTTACCCTAAACCCACCAAGAGTGAAAGTCAATTAACTTCTTCAGATTATTCCAGAATATCCAGTCTTTATGCAGTGAGTGGAAACTTACTAAACCAATGCATCTATATTGAAGCATTAAAGTATAGTCTTTTCAGAAAGCCATTTTGTTTTAATAAAATCCATAATCCTTTACAGAAAAATGAACTGAGTCTTATCAAGCTAATTCCTAACCTTGTAAGAGCAACATTTTTAATACAGATTTTCTTTATACATTGTGCTGGTTTTGGCTGGAATAGTTATTTTTTTCCATGTTAGCTTGCGTGGGGTTATGTCTGGATTTGTGTTGGAAACAGTGCTGATAATACAAAGATGCTTTAGTTATTGCTGAGCAGTGCTGACACAGAGTCAAGGCCTTTTTCTGCTCCTGATCCTGCCCCCCAAGTAAACAGGCTGGGGGTACACAAGGAGCAGAGAGAGGACACAGCTGGGACAGCTGACCCCAACTGACCAAAGGGATATTCCATACCACAGGACATCATGATGAGCATATAAAGCTGCGGAAAGGAGACTAAGAGGGGAAATCTGGAGTTAAGGCTTTTTGCTTTCCACATAACTGTTACACATGATGGAGCCCTGCATTCCTAGAGATGGCTGAACACCTGCCTGTTGCTGGGAAAGAGCAGTTGAATTCCTTGTTTCACTTTGTTTGCATGCACAGCTTTCACTTTGCTTATTAAACTGCCTTTATCTCAACCCATGAGTTTTCTCACTTTGGCCCTTCCAGTTTTCTCCTCCATCCCACTGGGGAGGAATTAGCAACCAGCTGTGTGATACTTAGTTATCAGCTGGGGTTAAACCACCACATACATACAAAGATTCTTTTTTCGAAAAGAATCCTTCTTTTTGGAAAGAATCTTTGTGCATCAGACGCTGATGAAACCCTTAATGCTCAGTTCACCCCTTCACTGATCTGCTTATAAATGAGGATAAATGAGGATAAGAAGGCACTCTGCATTCGAAAATTATCCACCTTGACACAGAATATTTTGACAAAAACAAACAAACAAATTTATTGGTGAACATCTACCAAGAAATGACAACAGAATTCTAGTTTACATCATCACAGGTTTGGATTAAATTGAGGGTAGGGAAAATATAAACGCTAAACCACATGGTAGTGATGCTGCCTTTAAATCATAAAGTAATGGTTTAATTGCAACAGCTTTTCTGGAAGGAACTCCAGCTCAAAATGTTTCTGTTCATAAATGGGTGGAACAGCATATAGAGACAAATATAACTGCATACTGTTTCTACACTCTTTCCATAAGCATCCATTTCTCACCTTGGTTAGACAGAGCTCTGAGCTGAGGAAACAAATGTACTTACATTCCCATGATCATAAATCTTTTTGAATTCATGAGGGAATACTGTAGGATTCTATTTTTTTTCTTGGCTTATTACAAGTTACCAGTCAGCAGCTAGAACAGAGTAAAACCTACACCTGGTAACTGCAGTCTTTCAAAGCTTTCATGAACGTTGCATTGTTTGACTCTCTGGAAGCTAGTACTGCACAGAATGCTAAAGGCTGTATTTGAGCAGGGCTGAAGGCACGACACAAATACAAGAGAGCAGTAGAAAAAGAAGCTGTGTGCAATGATGCAAAAAAATCCTATTGCTGATTTGTATTCTGCCTGAATATGAGGAAGAAAGTAAGAAATCCTCCAGCTCATTTACATGAGGAATATAGAAAAGTTCTTTACTGAATCTTCTGAGTGTTAGCATTTGGAACATATTCAAACTCTGGTTATATACTGAATAATCATAAAAGGCAGCACTTGTTAACCACAAAATTAGAGAGTTCCAAAATTTAGAAATAGACTCATTTAATGCCAATGTTACATACAGTTTGTGCAATGTACACAGTGAGAAATCATAGTTAAAGACACATAATACAGTAGGTGATGGCAACTGTAGATAACTATCTCCCATGGTGGATGTGGTAGTATGGTACATTTCACAATAGTTATAGAAAGATGAAAGACGGAGCCTGAGGACCATAAACAAGGGATTGTTTTCCACGCATTTAACTGACAAAGTCGCAGGCACTGAAGAAAGAATTGGTGTTAAGGAAGTATAAACAATGAGGGAAAATAAGTGGCACAGTGGAAAAGCATTTTAAAATACACTGTGATAAGGAAAGGATGAAGCAGATGTGCACTCCAGAATCTTTTCAAGGGGTATTTATTATTTGCAGCTCCCTCTTCATAAGGGTGCACAACAACTGAGACAGCTTAGAGCACATGGGAAGGAAAATCCTACTAGGTGAAGCTTTGTTGTTTAAAGGAGAAAAAACAACCAACCAACCCACATCAGGAACACCTGTGCTACTCTGTAAGGCAAAGACCATATCTACAGCCCCAAGAGAAGCACAATATTAGGATAGGACCTGGAAAACCAAATCATACCTTATCCACATAAGGTGCATGACAGACAGCTTTACTCCAGATCAGATCTAATCTGCTCTGTGCACTGAATGCTCAGTAGCAGGTGTGAGAGTGCATCTTCCAGTTTATTTTCATCCAAAAAATAAGCCAGTTTTATCTACTGTAAAAGTGGCAAAAGGATAATTAGGAAATTCACTTTGAAACAACACTCATGCTCCAAACCAGAACACAGTAAACAGTGCTGAAAACCGAGACCGTTATCAAAGACTTCCTGTTGGCAGCTAAGTCTGACTTTCAGAATGCTATAGACTACCATATACTTACTCATCCTCCAGTTCTTTATATTTTGCACTTATTTCTGTACAAAATTGTATCCATTCATTGCTCCCTGGAAGTGGAAACTGTGGCGTACAGGTTGTGCAGAAAAGGAAGGCTATATCACTAGGCTACTATGGGAAGAGGCAGAGGCCCTCTTTATATCAGCTATGATCTTCATAGGGCTCCACCAAAAAAAGAAAAAAATATAAAGCCAAGTGATACTTGTTACATCTCAGTAAGATCTGCTATTTTTACACATAATATGGTAAATAAACAATTTTTTTAATTGAAATCTATAAAGCCTCATTGCCATGTTGGATATATCCAAGAAGTCTACCTTGTATTATGTTTAACCACACCCAAAAGAAAGCAGAAACCATACACACCAACTCCACCTAACCCATGGGTTACAGCTTGCCAATTCCAATAGCTGCATAAAGATGAGATCCCACATTCCTAGTTCTAGCCATTAACAAGGCCGAGTATTTAATTTGGCAGACACATACAGCACGATGGGCTCCTCATGCTCATCTCCACTACTGCTAACCAGGACAAAGCTAAGTTACTGCACTGTAATGTGCCTCATGCAGAGAGACATACTGGTGCTAATGAGTCTCCCAATCAGCCCCAAGAGCTTACTATGTCTCTGGTGGTTGGCTTGGACCTGTTGGTGCCCCTAGCAGCTAACTGGCAGACCTATTCTTTCAGCCTCTCCCAGACTTATGGCTGCATCTATAGCTGGCTCCCATGCATCTTACCCACTCACCAGCCTAACAATAATGCTTCTTCACTTTGCACACTGACATATGTGTCCACAGAATATGCATGTGCTCCAGCTGCGCAGGCACCTATGACCCAATAGCCTGACTCCAGTCTGGACTGTGGTCTAATTATGGCACCAAGTGCTCCATATACAAGGTCTGATATTAAAAACACTAAGCCTAATCCTATACCTCAGGAACCAAGAGCGGGAGGGGGGCACAAAGAGATGGTTATAGAACATGTTCTATCTTGTCACAGTGAAACAAGGCTCAACTCAATCGCTTCACTCAGTACGTGTTCAAATATAGACATTTTCTTATCCTTGGTTGGGAAATATCAGTGTGCAAGAGTGAACAGTGAGTTAACATCAAGTTTCTCATGAAACTGAAGAAATCCACAATGGAAACTTTTCAATAATTTGATGAGGCTTACAGTGGAGAGATCCCAAATATCATGCTGGTACTCAAAGGAACCCATTTTTTTGTTGGTAGAAGATATGAAAGTGAAAATGACCGAGATCCCCAACAGCCTTTTTAAAAATCCGTGGAATTGCTTTGAATAATGGTAACATCATATGCAACTGCATGTCAACTCAGAAGGGAATCGTTTTGAAGGTGATTGTAGCTGATTTTCATAATTTGTTAAATAAAAAATTACACATGCAGTCTTGGGGTATTTTCTGTTAGACCTCATATGCACACACATATAGAAAAGCACCCTCTCACCCAGGAAAATACGACTAGACCCTTTATTCCTCTACCCTTCCCATTTCATATCCTTGTTCCCCCCCAAATCACCTCAAATCCTCCTTTATTCTGACTTTGCTCCTTCCCCTAAACATTCCATACTAACTCCCAAACAATTCCACAATGCTCTTTGCCTCCCTTCTGTACTGAGTCTAATGGAGCTGATCACCTTCCTGTGGCAGACGCAGGAAGAATAAGGTCAGGGTGCTCCATTTCTCAGATTATTAGGGTTTCCCCACCTGTCACATTCCACTGAGTCCCTTATCACACAACTTAACTTCGCTCTCCACTTTAAAATAATGCCAGAGAGGACTGCACTATGGTATACTTCGTACCTCAAATACTCGGGAGTTAAGGTGCTGTGACTTGAAAAATAATTTTTTAATGAAGATTTATCTTAAAGTCTATAAATCAGATCAGAAACTTACTGAGATGTACATGCCATTCTCTGTCCTCTTGGAAAATGAAGAGAATAAATTAATTTGTACTGGTGATATGGACTTGCCTTGAACAATTAGGGACAGCTATAGTCTAATAACTAAAAAAAACCCAAACACTTAAGTCAAATTGTCAACTTCAGCAAAGACTGAAGTATTCTCACATACATGACCCAAGTGCCCAAGCACAAGCCTAACTCCTCTGGGGCAAGAACTTTGCAAGTGCTGAAAAAAGCCTTGATCTGACAGAGGCAACACATGAAAGAAAATGAATACACTTTCTTACACAAAGGAGTACAAGAGAGCACTCAATAGCACGACAGACAGTGCCCTTTTCAAGTTGCTACTGACATAACGAGAGAGAAACATGTAACGTTTGAGCATGCACATAGGGAGTCCCTAGCAAGCGTAAGAAGTATCACAGAAGTCAAACCAGCTCCCTTTAAGAGCAGAAGAAAAGCAGCATACAAGGCCAGAGTTGTGGATAGATGCAAGGGCAAATCAGCAAGGGAGAGGAAATGGGTTACGAAGAAGTAGAAAAGTTACTCTCCCCATCAAATTAAAACCAAATAGCTGAAGGTGTATATAGAAACCACCACAGCTATTTTAGGTGAATCACAAGACATCCATTTCCCATGAGAACAACCTTCACATAACACACATTCTTCAATCTGTATCCCAGAGGGCAATGAATTTGTCAAGAACTGGATTAAAAAAGAAAAAAAGAAACCTATGTAAAAATCTGTGCAAAATCAGAGAATCTCACTCTCACCAAGTTCAGACCTTGGCAGATCCACGGGCTCCAAGATGTTGCATTTCATGCACCTCTAAAAGTGCCATGGTTTCCTAATGTCTGCCCTGCAATGTGCTGTTAAAAATGCACCATCCTTGGCAATACCTGTTTTAAGTTACTGACCTGCTGCTAAGGTTCTCTGGGCTCCTCTCTTTTCTGAATCCTTATTATGTCAGTCCAACCTCATCCAGCACACCTAGTCACTTCCTCCACCCTCTTCCACTTTGAGAATGTCATGGCTTTTTTCCTCTATTCTCCATCATTCCCATACTCTCTTTCTGTTTGCCCATCGATCAAGGCTTTGCAGACAGCTTATAGAAGACACTGAGACACAACTATTCTGGCTGAGAGCTCAGTAAAATATCACATCCTTCTAAAAAAAATACTAATATCACTACCTATGCAGACAGCTCACAAACAAGCAACATATTTTAATACACGTTCAAGTCAGCTGAAGCCCAGGGCTGAAGACAGGCAGGCCTGCACCACTCAGCCCACAAACTGCCACAATTAGTTCATTCCATAATGTTAATATTTACAGTAAGACATTTTTTAATGACTAAGCAATTTAAATTCCCTTTTCAGACACTAAACTACCTTGAATTACCTTCACATGACAACAGGGTAAGATTACATGGTCACTGGGGTAAGAACACATGCTCATCTGCTGCAACTACTGCATGTTCTTACATTCAGGAACTGTTAAAACTAAAAAAGAACTTCACTGCAACATCATTATTTCACAGCAACTAGTTGGAACTTTGCTCCTCTTCTCAATTGTCCTGTGAGATTAAGAACTAAAATGTCCTGGGCAATTTGTGGCAGTGTGTAACTTTGTTTTGGCCAGGATGCTTAGTTTATAAAGTGTTATTCCTATGATGAAGTGTCACTGACTTCACTGCACTCAAGTAATTCGGGGAATCCTCAGTCTTATAAGAAAGTAAGCCTGTCTGTGATACAGCACTATCTTCTGATCCCTACATGTGTCATTTAAAGTGAAGTGAGCTATCACAGACTCCTGGAGTTCGGTTAAGTATAGGATTATAAAGTGTGTATTGGATGTCTTGGGACTCTTGGGGGAAAAAAAAAAGTAAATAAATCCCAATTATATTCTAAGCTTTGTGAACTGAAAGAAAAATCTTACCAAAACAATCAGCAGGAGGCAGTTTTCTGCTATAGAAAGGACTCACCAAGATGCACGCATAAAGCTACTGTAGGATACTCTTTCCAGTATACATTAACAAAACTCATAGCTGAGAACCAAATAACTTGTGTGTCTCAAGTTTCACAGTTGACTAGTACAACAGCTAATCTAAAACTCCAGCAGTAAAGATTCTTCCCATGGTTCTTAAAAGGCAAAACTCTCTTCTGGTTCTACTGTCGCAATGAATCCAAAGTACCTTCCTGCTTGGTAAGAAAACCAAGTACAAAATTGATACTCCAAATTAAAGCAGTCTCCTGTTAAAGCACTTTGCATTTCAGAAAGATTGCAGTAGAAGGGACAGTCACTGGGCATCCTGCCTTTCTGATTATGGAAACTTGTACAGACACTGCATTCCAAAACAAGGCTGTCCAAAACATAACACTGCTTGGCATACAGAAAAAAAAACAACCCACTATTTGAAATCAACTTCTCCCCTTAATGTCTTATAGAACACAGATGTCTTGGCAAGGTTGGCACTAAAAAAACCCCAAGCTATTCAACCAGCTGCTTTGACTTTGTTATGCCTGAACAGTCACATGCTCTGTTAAGACCTCTATTCTGTTTACGCCTTGAGTCAGTATAAAGCTTTTTGTTGTTTACTACCATGAGCAGCAGTTTTAAATGATTTCTTGTGATACAAAGGAACAAAACAACTCCTGTAGAAATAATTCACCCAAATTAATAAAAATAAAGGTCTTAAAAATCAAAATAATAATAATGTATTAATGTCCATAAACTATGCAATATGAGTTTTGTTCTTCCTTCTAAATCTTAGATATATAACCAACACACAGCATCTTAATAAGTAAAATTAATTTGAACCATTAATAACTACACCGTGCATGCTCCTAGCCTGGAGCAAACACAAAGTAGCTTAGCCCACATTTTTACAGTTACCTTCCATTAACAGCTCTGTATCATCATTGCAAGTAGCTAACTTACAGGCCTTAGCTGCACCTGCTCCAAAGATTACAAAGGAGTATTATGGCTGAAATGCATGCTTTCCAAATCACCTAGCAGTCTCCAAGCAACTCACTTGTTAGGAGAAGTATTATTTTCAAGAAGTATCAAAAGAGACCCTAAAACCTACATACCTCAAAAGGTACCTTTTAGGCACTCCAAAGATGAGACAATCATCAACTTGGAGCCAAATCAATCCAAAGTGCTGGGAGAAGCGGATGAAAAATTACCTGTCCACAATTTTGCTTTGCCCATAAATACTGTCATCTGAGGCAACTTTAGTGCTTTCAGGAAGAACAACATGTCTGTGTGGTCTTAACATCAGGTAAATCATCACTGGTGCAGATACTGCACTATTGAACTAAAAGCAGAAATTTTTCACTTAGCATTGGCATCAGTAAACATAAAGGAGTAAATTTTTCTTAACAGGTTGTGCTACAACTCATTTATCATAAATCACATCAAATACAGAATATCTGCCACAAATTATTCATTATTATATCATATGAACATGTATTTTAAATTGTGTATTTTATTATACATTAAAAATACCCTTAAGGTATATAAGAGAATTCTTGAATGAGTTATTCATTTCCAAGATGATGCTTTTATTGCAGTTATATTAAGAAGAATTGAATACACCTGATCCTGAGAGAAGAAAAGCAATTATGGATGAAAGCAGTGAGTTTCTTTGTTTTGTTTTGCTTAAATATTCATTCCATAGCCCACTTATACATGATAAGCAGGTATGGGTTACTGTCTGCTGTTATCCTAAGTTTAGGAAAACACTTGGAGGTCAGTTACCCCATTGTAGCTAGACTTAATTCAATGCCTCTAATGATACACATTTATACCATCCAGTACCCTATATAAAACATGACTGTTGGCGATCAATGAAGTCTGCACCACCAAAAATAGTTAAATCAGAAAGACCTTGCAGCATAACATACTTAGCAACTCACAAATAGGGACAAGAACATTTTACCACACTCTCAGGCAAACATTTGTTAATCAGTCTGTCAAATAAAACAGGCTAACCTGCAAGATACCTTGACCTGTATGTGCATGTCCAAGAAGGAAAGAAAAAATTGGAGAAAAATTATGAGTTTTGATCCCTTAGCCCAAAGGTAAAATTAGGTATACACACAAACACTCTGCATAAAGACAGGTTGTGATTTTTACCAGGTGTAGCAGGAGATACAATGAAAGAAAATCCAGGACAGTGACCTTTCCAGCTGACTTACTGTGCTAACTTAGAAGAGGGGGGATGGGGGTGGGGAGGGGAGCAAGGGAGGGGAAAATCTCAAAGTGAAGTCAGGTGCAACTCCACAAAGCATCATTTTACCCTAACATTATTGAGAAACATTTGAAATTCTGCTGTCCATTCTCAAAGTCATGATGAATGTTTTAAATTTGCTCTATTTTACTCTGGTTTGAGTGGGGTGTGATTTTAAGGTAAAGAAATAGTTACAAACTATTAATTCCACCATGTAGCAATTACCAAAGAGGGAGATGCTGCCAAACACTCCAATTACCTATTAAATCCTTTAGATTATTCAAGGGGTTATCAGAAGCACAAGTTGCCATTTTCAAGTGAATGGCCCAATGACAGGCTAAGAAACTCAGAAATCAGTGCTCACATAAATCAAGAATTCTCTGCAGCTGTTTAGATTTCCAGCTAACCCAACAGAAGTATTTCCAGAACCCAACAGAAGTATTGGTTTACAACACATGCAGCAGAAACTGCTGCTGGGCCTGCTTATAGTCAGGAATTGAACATCAGCACCCACTCATTATATCCATTCTGCAAAATCCACAAGGCATGCACAGTAACTCCTAAAAGCACTGCATCTGTTACACACCTCCAGGCCAACTCTACTGAAAGCCTAGTTCTCCCAAAACTGCTAAACTTGCTATACACGCAGTAATCCTGGAGAACCGGTTTAAATACCTTCTAGGCAACTTCAAAAACATTGCACTATCAAACTGTGCACTGATGTCAGGCACATTTTGATCATTCTTTCATTACTCTGTTCTCTAATCTAATGTCTTATTTGACTGTAGATATTATTGCCACCACTGTTTGGCTAAGGACATTTTCAAATTCAGCACTGAAATGACTTTACTGCTTGGCAAATGCCTTGGTTGGTATATGGAGTTTATGTGGCAAAGGGTTGGGAGATGCAGACCAAATAAAACTAAGAAAACATTGCCAAGTGTGACTGATGAATTTGTCTTTGACCTTGGGAGTAATTTTTTTAACTAATTTTACAATTCTATTTATAATTTAATTTACAATTCATTTAACTTTATCATTTTCATGATCTGTGCAAATCTCTTCAACTATGTTCCTTATAATCCCTTTTAACAAAATACCATAACAAATCAGTAAACGTTCATTAAGAAACAGAAAAAATTACACACGTAAAAGACTAGTAACAAACTATAAAAGATACATCTCTTAAGACATCACCATGACAGCATTGGCTCAGAACAGTAACAGTACTGCAGTGATGCCCTATGACCTTCTAAGGCCAGCCTGGGTCATAACAGGATTACATACACAGGAATTTCATTCATTGATCAACCTTCCGAACAATCACATAGAGCAACCTCAGTACAGGTGTCCCATCAGTTTCCAGCTTTAAGCTGAAACCTGGTAACCTCCTACACATCGCACACAGATGTTTCATTAATATTATTGCAATAGCCTAACCTTCTGTGCAAGTTTCTTTTTCTATTTCAGTTTCTTTTAATCTGCTTAGTAAGCACACATGACACCTGGCTGCAATACCAGCTTACTTGCTCTATTTGATACAGAAGTTTACAACAAGAAGACTAGGGAGGTTTAAATATAGAGACTGGGGAACACAGCAAAAAGCAAGTACCAGACTAATCGGTGCAAGCTAAAACTAAAGTTAACAGTTTCCATTGCTGTACGTCAGTCTTGCAAGGAATAACTACTCTCTTTCTTCCTAAACAGTAATTTAGTTTAACTAAAGTTCTCCTAATTTTATGAAGAGTTGTTTCTTAAAATTGTAAAGTGATGCCATTATATCTAAATAAACAAATGTTTATTTAAAATTATCTGGAAGCCAAATACTGAAATACTCAGAACATAAACAGGAAATAAAATTACCTTACAATTTACTGCCTATCGTAAGAATCAAGACTAATATTTTAAGTACTGGCTTTAATGACCATATGGGGATAAACTATCCATTTATACACGATCTTTAAAAAAAAAAAAAAAGAGTTCTTGGAATAAAACAAAAACACTGACATCAAAAATGTAAAACTCATTTTTCACTTGCATTAAATTTAATCTCACAGAAATCTGATAATCAACTTTTTTAAAGCTTAAGAGCTTGTCTGAGAAAGAAAAGCTAAATAGGAAATATTAGCAGTTACAGGAGAAAGTAAGAAACAGTAAGACTGTGGTTTGCAAAGGAAATTAAAAAAGCAATGGCTAAATTAAACATTGCCTGGCAGAGAAACACAACTACTCCCTAATGAACATCAAAGGTCCCCAAACCCCATATACTCTCAATACCTTTGGCCCGTAAACTAATTCCTCATTAAATCTATTGATACATTTTGCCATCATATTTGTAAAGAAAAGAACCATAGAATCATAGAATAACCAGGGTGGAAGATCCCATGGGATCATTGAGTCCAACCATTCCTATCAAACACTAAACCATGCCCCTTAGCACCTCATCCACCCATACCTTAAACACCTCCAGGGAAGGTGAATCAACCACCTCCCTGGGTAGCCTGTTCCAGTTCCCAATGACCCTTTCTGTGAAAACTTTTTTCCTAATGTCCAGCCTAAATCTCCCCTGGCGGAGCTTGAGGCCATTCCCTCTCGTCCTGTCTCCTGTCACTTGGGAGAAGAGGCCATCACCCTCCTCTCTACAACCTCCTTTCAGGTAGTTGTAGAGAGCAATGAGGTCTCCCCTCAGCCTCCTCTTGAAGAAGAAACAAAATGAGAAGAGACACAACGAAGATAACTTGGTAGCATATTCCTCCACCATTCATGAAGAACTTCATCTCCCTTTTCAAACCTTTTCCCTTTTTCTTCCCTCAGAACTGCATCATTTTGCCTTTCCAGTGCAATGCCACTTATGGGGCAGATGTCTTTTGGTATTTTTTTTCTCACTTAAAAGCTGGCAGACAAACCATCCAGCTCAGGAAACAAATATTCTGCTAGAAAAGAACTGAAAATGTCCAGTCTAAAGGAATAAAAGCGAGAGGCAAGCGATCTCATTCTTCAGCAGCCAGAACCAAGTAACTAGCCCTTGCTCCCATACAGTCCAGTGCTGCCTACTCCCTGTTCTCGACACACAGCCAAGTCAAGAAAAGCAGGCTGGTGAAGAAGGCTGGCAGCAAAAGCCACTCCTGCCAGACACACAGCCATAACTGGCTAAAGGGGAATTGCAAAACACTATCATAGTGGTTCACCTACCCTTTGATATAAGGATGTGTATTGAAAGGAAGAACAAAGAAATGTCTTGGTTAACAAGCTAAGCTTGGAGAACTACACTCTATTTCTTCCACATCTAGTGTACAAGTGATCAAAAGAAAGAGATGAGAGAAACAACCCCAAAGGCAATATTTAAAGGGCATCTTTCGTTTTGATTTGACTAACAGCAGCTGGCTATCCATTTTTACATCCTGAACAGATCATCTCCATCTGTAAATCTGACCTTTCTCCATGATCAGCCCCATTCAGGACAGGAGCAGAGAAGGTATGTTCTTCCTGTGGAGAGGCAGAACTTCACACACTCAACGACACCTACACAACCAATGTCACAACTCCCATTGCAGTGCATGCAAGAAAGTTTCCATTTCCTCTGCAGGCACTGGTGTGGTTAAGGCAAGCTCCAGCAGCACCAGAGTAGACTCTGCCTGACAGTGATGTGCCAACTGAGGAGGGAAGAAAGTGGCCCAAATATTTTTAGCAAAGGCACAAGGATGACATTGTTCTGTTTTGGTTTTGGGTTTTTTTTAAAAAGGATTTTCTTGTGATTTAACTCATGCAAGTAGGTTAGAGGAAAACCAGTAACACTATGAACCTTACCCCTCATTTTAATAAATGGATAACCCCATTTTTAAGTACTGCTCAATTTTTTTGAAGTGAGTATCTGCCCACTTCTCAGATGATGTAAGAAAGCACTTAAGACCATTTTTTCTGTAGCAGGACATTCTAATATCAGCTTCCCCACAGAAGTGATGTCTGACTTTCCACAGGGAAAGACAGAAGTTTCCTGCCATTTTGAATATTAGCTTAAAGGACAGTGACAATGCATGGAAAGCATGTTCACCGATCCCATTTGCTAGGGGGAGTCAGATTCTCTTCAAATAAAGGGAAATTCAGACACCTACGTCTTCAGCATCCTTCTAAGCTAAAACTCTTCCAGTCTCACATGGGCTTTTAGCAGAGGCCAGCTGGTTAAAAAGGTCTTCTTTCTTAAAAAAGGTGTTAGCATGGGCATAATTAACCCAATTGTAACAGTTATTTGGAAACCCACAAGGACATTAAAATTAAGTGTAATCTGAGGTAGTCTCCTGCTGAAACACTGTAAGTATTTAGTTGCAAAAAATTAGTACTCGTGTAATTTTCAACATTATAGTGTTTCAGCAATATAATTTGAAGGAGATCATCTCTGACTCTCCCCAGTACTCAAATCCAAATCTTTGACAACAATATTTCAAATGTTTGCACCTAAGTAAATGAATGGCTGTCATTTTGGAAAGATATCTTTTCAGATAGACCACAATGACAAAAGAGCCAGTAAAGGAGATTACTAAAAATAACATCCTTCAACAAAGTTGAAGTCATGGGCAAATGAGGAAATCATACAATTACTCTGTCAATTAAAGGTAAAAATCACAAAACAAGAGATTTATAGTAATGCTTTTTCTAAATGCATAACAACTAGTGTACTTTTCAAAGACTTTCAAAGCAAAAAGCTTGTCTCATTTCTGCTGTCTACTTCCTCTCCCATTCACACACCTCAAACCAACCGAGAAACTGACCAACAGAGAGGAGGCAAAAAAATAAACCAATGAGTTTTGTGAAGAGATTTTTCAAGATCCAAGTAATTTAACTATGTCCACTTTTTGATGGACAAATATGTTTGTTGGCAACCTATTCAACAGTCTATGTGAATTTCCCAAAACCTCTAACAGCATTCAACATCAAAGGTTCTTGAAAAAAAATAAACTGATGTGAGATGTGGCGAAACTATTATGCTAGAGCAGCAACTGTTTGAAAAGAAAGGAAATAGGAATAAACTGTCAGGTTTGTCATTCAAGAGAAGTCATCAGGAAGCAAATCTATCATCCCTCTGCAGCTCAACATATTCATACATTATCTAGAAAAATAAGTGAATGGTAAAGTGACAGAGTTTGCTGATGACATAAGTTGTTTGAGTAAGAAAAATGAAAACTGGATGTGGAAAGTACAGGTAACTTCACAAGTACTAACTACCCATTATGACAGCAAGTAAAAAAAAAAAAAACAAAACCGAACAATACATATGTATACACACACACACAAACATAAAGCAATGCACACAGGAAAGACATTTCAGTAAATTTACATAAATCACGTGTCTCTGAATTCCCCATTACCACGGTAGGCAAAAACACACTGGAGTTTTAAAAGAAGTTTTCCTTAGCTATGCCTTGAATGTTCATGAGCTACCAGGATATCCAACCATATCACTGCAAGTCATCAGAGATGGAGTAAGAGCAGCACAGAGGGCATCACTACTATACCAAGATGCAAGTTCATAGTACAACTGCTTTTTGTGGTTTGTTTCTTTAAAAGGTAAGAGATGGATAAAGGAAGGCAATTAAGTTAACCTCAACTAGGGAAACATTACCTAAGAGAGGTGGGTTTAAATCTAAGTATGCTAAGATTTTTCAGCCTCAAGAAGAAATGACTGATGTAGGATAAGACATCTACAATCTGTAAAGAATGGAAGAAATAAACAAGGAATGATTATTTATTTTCTCACACTACTAAAATTAGGAACATCAAATTAAATCATAAGTTTGCATGCCTCATTTAAAAGTCTGCTTTTTCCCCTAACTACCACCCAGGTAAGCTGCAAAATTTAGGTTTGCATGGTTGCTAACAAAATCTTTCTGAACTCTAATTATTACCAAGAGAGATACCCAAAATATCTGTGTGTTTAAGAGTTCATCACCTTCAGTTTAGAAAACTTCTGAGCAGAAAATTGTTTGACTACTATCACAGCAAATTTCCTTGTTCTTTATGCTTTCCCCAAGGCAGCTGCTATTGATCACTGACTGTTAAAAGGCAGGATACAGTGTGAGGTGAACTTGTGGTTTGACTCAATGTAGTGGTAGTTTCTGGTGAAAAAACAGAATGACAAACTAGAAAACTCATGAGAATATCTTGTGCAAATGAACTTTTTACTGTTTCAATCATAGCACACAATTCAACTACGTTTCTCAACCCACGCAGTGTGTTTCAATTTCTACTAATACACCTTTCTTCTTAATACAGATGGTCATATTCACATAAACTAGGGAGTCTGAGATGCTTTACATTAAAGCAGCTACAAAAACGGGTAACAGAATAAAATGTATAACTAGTACAATCTAGAGGAACATACATCATCTTTCAAAACAAGCTACCCAGCAAAACAGAATCATAGAATCACCAGGTTGGAAGAGACCCACCAGATAATCGAGTCCAACCATTCCTATCAAACACTAAACCATGCCCCTCAGCACCTTGTCCACCCGTGCCTTAAACACCTCCAGGGAAGGTGAATCAACCACCTCCCTGGGCAGCCTGTTCCAGTTCCCAATGACCCTTTCTGTGAAAAAATTTTTCCTAATGTCCAGCCTAAATCTCCCCTGGTGGAGCTTGAGGCCATTTCCTCTTGTCCTGTCCCCCGTCACTTGGGAGAAGAGGCCATCACCCTCCTCTCCACAACCTCCTTTCAGGTAGTTGTAGAGAGCAATGAGGTCTCCCCTCAGCCTCCTCTACTAAGTTGTGAATAAGAACATTATTTCTGCAAAATAAATGCACTTTTTGTAACAAGGGTTGTTCAGCAAGTCTTTTGGAGATCTTACCACAAGCATCAAAGCATCTTTCACGTAGATTTGGTATCAGTCACAATCAAGCCCCTCAGAAAGAACAAAATACAAGGTGCAAGAGAAGGATGGGAAGTTGGGTGGAAAGCATGGACACCAGTGTAAAACTGAGCCAGCAAAAAAAAGGATTTTTCTCCTTGTAAGAATTTAACTTCCACACTTGGTAGCAACTAAATCTTAAATAAATCTTGCAAGTAAATCTTGTATCTGTAAGAAAGTTGTTTACTATGGGCTATAAATTAGTACCATCCAAATGACCTGCTCAAAGTCACAGCAGAAATTCATATAACTTCATTATAAAGTACTGCTCAAGAGGTGAATGTTTTATATATTGCTTCCTCTTTCCTCAGTTGAAGTTAAAAAGTTTTCTGACTCCAACAGCCTGGAGGAATAGAATGATGCTTCCACTCATCCACTACCAAACTACATCTGGTCCCCAACAGGTGCTGGAACACGATCATAACCTTTCAACATCTACCTTTTGCTTTATATTTCATCATATGGCTTATGCAATTGTCTTGGAAAGCAGAAAGCAGTGTCCAAGATCGCACATCCATTACACCAAAACATCACAGACACTTTAGGAGTACATCAGTTCATCTGTCTTTGACCTGTCAATCTCCCATCTGCTTTTTTGTTTCTCCAGACAAATTATCATTTCAACAAAAAATATTCAAATTGAACAATTAAAAAAATTGTTCTACTCCATTTTGTCAACTCTATTATTGAAAGAGAAATAAATAAAAAAAATGCTTCAATGGCTGTAAAGTCGATGGGGAAGAACAGTAGATGCAAACTAGGCTTCAGAGGTCACATACAACATAAAAAAATACATATTTGATCACATTTACTTTTAGCAACAAAGTAGTAAGTATGGATTCTTTAAACTCAACTGAAATCTTCCTATGAATGCTCAAAATGGATCTGAACATTAACACGCAAAAATCGAAGTCCAATACAAAGAAAACCATTAATTACTGGAATGTTGGCTGAGCCTACAATGTAGTCCAATAAACCAAAGCACTTGTACCACCCTAAACTGACTGACTGTTTTCAAGTTTCAGGAGAGAAGTGACATGCTTGGGGCAATGTTTATTCTTTATGCATCAGCTTGATTCAAATGAAATCCCTATAATGCTGAAGAAAGAGCACTGGTTCTCTACACACTACTTTTGCCTTGCTTGGTGGGCCATAACACAAAAGACAAACAGAAAAGCAGCAGCTTCATTCATGTGACAGTTTTGTACTGAGGTGTGTGTATATTTTTGTATTGATGTGTGTGCATATACCCTCACACAAAAAGTAAAACAGTCAGGTTAACACTGAACACAGAAGCCTGACTGCAGGCTCCATTCACAGCTTGTAACTGTAAGACATGCACACACATACTGTGTCACTAAATGACCATATGCCTTTCCTCTTCACTTAGCCCAGTCCATCTTGTATAAAGCCTGGGTGGACAATCAATGAACTGTTTTTTTAAAGTATCTTCAGTCTATGATCACTTCTAGGCTTGCATTCTTTCCCCTCCTATTAGCACACTACTCAAACTCTGCTCTGAAAACAGAAATACTAAATTTCCTCCTGCAATTTTATGAAACTCTACTATAATCTCAGGGCTTTACAATATGAATGAATTTGCCTGGAGCCCTGTCAGAAACCTTAAGATGACAGATTAGGGTTAAAATCTTCCATTGATGTTAAGTCCCCAGTACACATGCATTTTATAAAATTTTATATGTTCAATGAATACATTTAACTGCTTTCAGGTAGAGACCTCGATATTCTCTTCATTCAACTGCTCAACTTCAAGACAAAGTCCCAGAAGTTATGAAATTCCAAGTACTGGTCACTTGGAAAATGTGTGGTTACTTGACTTTTCTGATATCTCACACAAATTCATTAACTGGACAGGGACAAAATCCACTTCTCTAGCATCCAACTGACCAAGAGATCTTAATTTCTATTTCCTGCAATTCCTCTCTTCACATAAAGGTTTTGGGGCCAGACAGGAAATAGCACTAGATGTCTTATAGCTTGTATAAGCAGTAATTAAAAAAAAAAAAAAAAAAATCACACTAACAAAACCAAGTGTTTCACACATTTAGTTACTCTAGATTAGTTACAAGTGTGAATTAATCTTTATTTTAAAATTGTCAATCATGGCCAAGCTGCAACTTCCTTCGTAAATTCTTCTAACAGAAGCACCAGAACCTCTCCATGTGGTGGAGTCTGGCTGGAAGAGCAGGGCACGTCCCTGCAGACTTTTAAGTCCTTCAAGCACTGCACTTCACACTCTGATGCCCAGGAATCACAATCAAGATACTGTGTTTCTTATACCTAATACATTCTCTACAACATCTACTCACATTTAAAACCTCTACCAAAGCTCCAGCTCTACCTCATCCTGCTTTATGATAAAGTTAAAGTTTTCTTCCTCTACCACAGATTATATGATTATTTCAGAGTCAGAGATTCATATAGCAAGTTGATGAAAGACATTGCAAAATACCCTATTAAGTCATAAATCACAGCCTTCTGTTTTAACTTTCGGCAAACAAAGGTCCAGCCTGCATATTTACAATGGGCAAAATCACAATCAGCGAAGAGGCATTCATCCAAATATCTCTGTACGCATTGTACACATGTGTTTCCAGCACACTACAACTACCAGCAGAATATCACTGCTCCATCCAGTAGTACACCCTTATAGTTTGTTTCATGAATCAATGATTCCATACTAACCCCAAGTAAGGCATTGTTTCAGGAGTTTACAGCATGAACTCTGCACTGCACCATTGCTTTTCTTAAGGCAAACACACACACACACAATGATTCAAATACAATATAGTGGTATTGCTATAAAAATAATCACACTATGCAATGCTCACTGCAAAACGAGTGGGATAGAATTAATAAATGCTTCTACATGTCAATTTTATTGTACAATTATCTCAGGGTAGCAGTACACACATCTGGACCTAATGAAGTAGCACCACTACATGTAGCAACAAGTAATGTAACATGAACCAACAGAGATAATGACAAAAAAATAAGGTAGGACAGTTCTTTAATGTTACCATCAAAAGACAGCAGTAGAGAGAAAAAAAAAACCCAAACAACCAACCTCTCCCCTCCCTCTCCCCCCCAAAAAAGTGAATACATTTGAAATGAAATACACAGAAAGGCAAATAATTGCTTTATTTGCAACAAGGTTTGGCTATCCATACCAACATCAAAGCTATGGGAAAATGTCCAGGAGTTTTGTAATGTTCAGCGACATTAGTTGTTTCCATACTTCGACTATGCATAATAGTCACTGATTCAATTTAAAGGAAGCCACTTTGCTGCAACTTGTTGCCCAATTGAATAAGATGAGAAAAACAGGAAGCTGTACTAAACTACAAAGGAGTTCAGCAAATGGCTTTGCTGAAGCAAAGCAACACTGTTACAGACATTTTAACCAGAAAGTACCACATCCAGGGACAAAAACAGTTTTGAGGAATGTATCCAAGACATAGTGGAACAAAGCAAGCAAAGAAGCATCCCAAGCACTTCAAATGAAACAGAAAGAAAAGGAAGTAAATTTGAGGGTTAAAGGAAGTAAATTTGAGGGTTTAAGGCAGTGTCATCTATGACAAACAGCTTCATTAAACTGCATAGTGTCAGCAAAGAAAAAAATTGCATTTCTTCTTATGTCTTCTCTGCCAGTTTAAATAAGGCCCCCTTCTATGCACTCCCTGTGAAAGCAACAGTAGCTTCACAACAAAACTGTCACTGGAGTACTATAAGCATTTTTAAAAGTAAGGTTTTAGAAAGAGTTAGCATCCCGTTCCCCTCTTTTTCTGTAACTGCACTAGTTAGCAGACAATATTTCAGGCAGTCAAACCTTTGCAAGTGACCCCACCCCAAAATATGTGACTTCTGTTGTAAATTTAAATCACATCAACTATATAACACCACCATTTTTTCCAAATGTCTGTACAGACAGCCCTGGGCACCGTAACACTGAAAACTAATCTAAGCAGGTCTTCACATCAAAGAGTGTCTGTAGGCTCCCTCCCAGAAGAGACTACAAAGTGGGGAAAACAAAAGCTAAACAAAAGACCCCATGAAACAACCCAAAAAATTACACCAGTGCAGTTGCAGCTTCAAAATTATTTTGCCCAAGTAATTTTTCCCAATCAAATCATAAAAAGCTTAATCTTGGCAAGGCTTCATATGAAGAAGAATTTAGAAAACAATCAAGGTATCACTTATAAGTTTAGGAAATGTAGTGTGCAAAACCAGTTTTACAGTAAAACTCCGTCAAAATATTCAAGGCAACTTCATTCCACTTTCTCTTTAAAGTTAAGTTATACTCATTATCTGTTACAGTGAGTTCCAACTTAACAATTAATATAGGTAGCATAAAAACTCATCTAGGCTAAGAGGTGGGATTAGACAACAGATGTAGAATATCCTACTTGCATTGCCATAGCATCACTACTCCTTAGTTTTACTATCTTTCCTACAATTCTGACACTTAGTGAGGAAAGAAAAATACAGAATTGACCTACAACCAACAAGAACATCAGTATAGTTCACATTTAAGCTACCTCCTTAAAAATTCTTAGTTAAAAGTTACCCATTCCTGCCAAATGCAAAAACACCTACCACCACAATTGTACATTACATTACTAAGAACACACAAATGGACCATTCTAGTCCCACATGTTTACAACATGGCACACAGTTTGTATGCTGTTATACTTTACAGACTACTTTTTTGAGTTCACAGACAGCATCCTCAGCATGAAAGGGATTGCTCAATGTGTCAAGGTACTTTAAATTTCCCAGACCCATCCCAGCATCACTCAACTCAGTACTAAAATTCAATAGTTTCATAAACTGACAATTAACAAATAGATTTTTGAAGCTCATGAGCAGGTCATGAAGGTCACTCCCTCATCTCTGAACAGAAGCATTCAAGTTTGTTTCAACATTACTACTATATTTTCCTAACAGTTGACTTCAATTCCTTAATATACACTGGACAAAACAACAGCTCAACCACCTTCTTTGTATGGTACTGTTGAGACAAGGATATTGACATGTAAAGGTATTTATTAAAACAGTCTTGTTTGTTTTGCAGTGAGCATCACATTCATGTACTTTGCTTGTCATGTACTTTCATGTCATCCACCTTGACTTCTGTAGGGCCTTTGGCATGACCCCACACAACATCCTTGCCACTACACAGGAGAGATAAGGGTTTAATGGATGGATATGATGAATATATGATGAATAAGGAATTAGCTGGGCAGTTGCATCCAAAGAGATTGAATCAATGGCTCAATGTCCAAATGAAGATCACTAATGTGTGGTGTCCCCCAGGGGCCTATACTGGGACCAGTACAGTTCAATAACTTAATTAGAAACAAAGACAGTGGGATGCAGTGTACTCTTAGCAAGCATGCAAATGACACCAAGCTGTGAATACATTTAAGGGAAGAGATGCCATCCAGAGGCACCATGACAAGTTTGAGGAACAGGACCACGTGAACCTCATGGAGTTCAACAAAGCCAAGTGCAATGTCCTGCACCCGGGTCAGGTGCACCCCCAATATCAAGAGATTGGGGGATGAATTAAATGAGTGCAGCCCTGCAGAAAAGGACTTGACAATACTGGTGGACAAAAATAAAAACATCAGATGTGTCAGCTATGAGCGCTTGCAGCCCATAAAGCCAACAGTACCCTGGGCTGCATGAAAAGAGGTGTCGCCAAGAAGTCAAGGGAGGCAATTCACCTCCCATACTCTGTGCCTGCGAAGCCCTGCCTGGAGTTCTGCATCCAGCTCAGGTCTCCATACAAGACACTGACATGTAAGAGCAGGTCCAGAGGAAGGCCACAAAAGCAGTCAGAGGGCTGGAACATCTCTCCTGTGTGAAAAGCCTAAGAGAGTTAGGGATGTTCAGCCTGAAGAAGGGGAGACTTTTGGAAGACCTTACTCCAGTCTCCCAGTACTTAGAGGTGCATATAAGAAAAATGGAGACTTTTTACCAGGGCCTGTAGTGACAAAACAAAGGATGACAGTTTTAAACTAAAAGAAGATAGGTTTAGACTGGAAACAAGGAAGAATTTTACGATGATGGTGATGAGGCACTGGAACAAGGCCCAGAATAATTGTGGACATCCATCCTTCAAAGTGTACAAAGTCAGGTTGGATGGGGCTTTAAGAAGCCTGATCTAATGGGAGATGTCCCTACCCATGGCAGGGGGATTGGACCACATGATCTTTAAAAGGTCCCATCCAACTCAAATCATTTTATGATTACTAGCAAGCAGTGCTACTAAATGCTGTGTAGTCCTACGTGCCACCTTCATGACTAAGAACTATCAAAAACACCTCAACAAAACCACCACGCAACCCACACTTGAGTACAGCAGAAGTATTACTTTTTCCAGAAGATATGTCATAACCTAAATATTGCTTAGGCAAAAATAATCTCTATTAACTACAACCTGACCTATCTCAGAAATCCAAGTTTCTACACCCAGCAGCAACACAGCCTCGTTCCAAGATGACCTGGAAAAAAACCAAAACCAAATTCTGTCAACAGCTTCAAAAGCATACACAATGAGATTTAAATACAGAAACACTTTCTCAGCAATATGCTCAATATGAAACTTCTGAATTCTAAAATAGATGTAAATACTTAAAATAAAACATGGAACTTTGACATATATCTGTCAACAACAAAACTGTTAAGTGATTTTGATTCAATAATTAGGTGGTTTTGGTCTTGTTTTAAAAAAAATATTTCTTACGAATCTAACCAAAAAAATCTAAATCCTAGTGTATTCATAACAAGCAACAACTCTCTTGGCAAATAAAACCTGCCACATTTTATTCCTTCTCATCCCTCCTTCCCTAAGAAGTTTTCCCACAGTGATATGGCAAAGACTAAATTTCACATCAAGAATATTTCTTCAAGTATGTTTCTCTCTTCAACCCCAACTTCTTGCTTTGCAAATCCAAAAATCAAGAGAAAATTTACCTGAAAACTAAATATGAATACAAGAGGAAAGGAAATTAGTGTACTAAATTCAATGTGGAAATTCTATAATTAAAAATTCCTTCCTCATAGAAATCAAGTTAATCCAGCAGAGACATATTTAAGCTCTAACACAGTCATCAGTTTGCAGAATAAATCAGGTGACTTTCTAGAGATGCAGGCTATCATTTTTAAAGAATTATACCCTAATCAAACACTCGCCAACTAATCAAAGTATTCTTAAGATTAATACAAACCCCTAAATTTGATAAACTTTCCAAAATACAGATTTGGAAAAATGTGAGTGGTATCCAGTTTCCTCTGTTAAAGAACTCTCTCACTGAAGGAAAAAAATTACCAACTTTGCTTACATCAGTTACATTGGGTTTAAATGTTCTGAGAATAAGCTCAGTGTAAACTTTCAGCTGAAAACACAAAACACTCATTCATGAAACTAAACAACCACTTTATTTTGCCTGCCTATCTTTTGAAAGATTAAATTATGCAGTCCAAACAATTTTAAGGACTACTTCTACCATTAAGTGGAGTTTTGAATGCCTCTGTGGACAGAGGTTCCACAGCCTCTGTGGGCACCTGTTCAGCAGACTCATGTTTCAAAACAATCAAACAAAACAGCCCCCAAAATAATAATAAACACCTGCTTGCCACTCCCTCCCACCCCAAAACTTCCTCCTAACAACCCAATCTCAAATCTAATCAGAATTTCTGCCTTCTCAGTTTCCTCCCATTACACACTTGAAGAAATCAATTTAAGCTTCCATTAGTGTCTCTTCTAAGGTTCAAGAAATCCAGTTTTCCCTCCTTAAGTGATATGCTCTGGTCCTCTAATCATCTTAGTGAACTTTACCTGGACTTGTGGCGGTATGTAATTTTTCTCATGTATTGGTGAACCCCAAACATAGTACTTTAGATGTGGCCTCACAATTGCAGAATAGAGGGGAAGAAACACTATTTTCCGGCTGCTGGCCACGTTCTTGCTAACAGAGCCCAGTACATGACTGGCCTTCGTCACTGCCAGCCCGCATTCAACTTGTCAACCACTTGAGTTCAAGGTCTTTCCCTGGAATGCTGTCTTCTAGCCAGCCTGTACAGCTGCACAAGGCTACTCCATCCCTGGCAGAGGATTTGACATATCTCTTCACTGAACCCCACACGGCTTCTGCTGTTATACCATTTCTCCAGGTCCCACTGAACGATGACTCTGTCTGCTACCACAGCCAGCAACTTGGTATCATCCAAATCTACTTCTTGAGATCATCCTCCAGCCCATCATGGATACAATTAAAAGACACCAAATAGTAGCAATCCTGGAGGGATGCAACTTGCAACCTGTTACTAGTCAGACTCTGCTTCACTCATCACCATCCTTTGGGCTTGGCAACCCAACCAATGTCTCACATACCCTACAGGTTACATCTCTGGTCCATCTCTCATTAACCAGACCAGATCATGCTAAAGGTCTTAAGACTTCTATTTTGTAGAAGGTTATCTCCAGCATCATAATAGATTTTTAGTTCTTAGGCAAGTAAAAATCAACAAAAGACAAGACACTACTGCCATCATAAATACTTATTTCAGCAAAAAAAAAAATCTGTATTTCTCCTGATAAATAACCTAACAAGAAGGATAAAACAAGATACAAATAGGGATGGCTTTTTTTTTTTTTAAACATTCTTACATTGCCTGTGTACCTGAAACAATACTATTAATAGCATTCTTGGCTTGATTCTGACTAGTGATTTTGTCGCAACATCCAGTTCCATTTAAAGTTGGATATTATGTTCTTTCCTAGAGTTCTCCTCTGTAAACATCCGTTTTGAAAAATTATTAACAAACACCTTCATTCACAAACCACAATAATTGTTACAAACATTGAGTTTTATTCGTTGGTATGAGAAAAATACTGGAAATTAAATCAACCAATCTAGTCCTGCTCTGAATCATCCACCTGCAGTCTATCAGCAACATTTGCTGGATTGCAAACATGGTTTTGTGGGTTGTTTCCCCCCTTTTCTTTTTGCTTCAAACAACTTTTTCTCTTTTATTGCTTTTTATCTACAGAAGGCATTTCCACAGGACTCCAGTCTAAGCACCAAAATCAACTTTAAGTCATGCCACTTTAAGCGTCTCTCCCTCCTCCATCAGGGTGCAAGTTCCCATGACTACATGGTACACAGTCTGTCAGGGCTTATCTGAACGGCATACTGAACAGAGTGCACCAAAGAGCACTTTCACAGTTTCCTAATTTATGAGCAAACATGAAGAAGCCTGTTGGGAGTTAAAAACAAGAAGCAGTACTTCTGTAAAAGACATAGGAGCTACCACAAGGCAATAGTTACTTGCAAAAATGTGCCTAAAATTAACACAAAGCCTCAAAATGCAAAGCTAATTAATCTGCCATGACTGCAACTCTGAGGTACCAGTAAATAGCTTTTTGCTTCTCATCGCCATTAGTCGCATTTAGGTAAGAGGAGATTGCCTGCTTATTACAACCAAATGTTTCGACTGTTATCAAATGAAGGGTAAAAACGATTACATACTAAATGAATAAGTACTACAGCACGTAAATGTAAAAGCATCCTGAACCGCATTTTTGTGAAACATGCAATTATAAATACAGGATACTGCTCTCATGTCTCCTCCTTCATCACATTTCAGTACTGTGGTCAAGACCTGTCACTGTGGCCTCTGTGTTTTAGAGCCCTCGTATACCCATTTTTACATCTTTGGTGCCATTTGCCATTCAGTATAAAACCAGTAATAATTGTCCTGAGTTTTATTTACTAGACAAAGAAACTTCTCTGCTTTTTTTAGGATGATCTGCTATCAAATGCATATTTCTCTGAAAACTGAAGACTGCTAGCAGTTTGTTACGAAAGAACTAGCTCTTAAGCACAAAGCTCTCTATGGTGCAAGACTGCTTCTGACTGTCGTAAGTAACAGGTTACAACGTTAGGAAAAGCTGCTTTTAAGTTTAGGGCTACTGAAGTATCCTGGTTTCCCCCTCAAAAAAACCCAACTTATTTTAATTAAAAAACAAAGAAGGATAAAGAATTGGATGCTATGATTTACCTGTTGTAATTACATACAGGTGACATTTCAATGGAAATGAAGTGATAGAAATTATACAAAATTTTTCTTCTCGTCAGACACACACACAAAATGGATCTTAGCAGTTTTCACAGTTCAGGGTTACCAAAAAAGTCCATACATATCACCAACTAAAACAAAAAGTTAACTAAGAATGGAAGCGTTCCTGCTCTCATACAAGGTTTCACCTGCCTTCCCTGACAGAATACTTAGTTGCTGGAAAAGGACCTTGTGGTAGAAAACTACAAAATTACTGTGCTTGAACTGACTACACAACAGTTTCAGTACCACACAAGTTTCTGCAAAATCATAAGAAAGAAAAAACCTGTCCCTTTACCCTTGTCCTGTAAGGCCTTCCCCCAGCAGAATAAGAAAAATTCACAGGAACTGAAGTGTGAAAGGAGAAACTTGGGAAACTGCGAAGATGACTCATACACAACATACTTTTAAAGAAAATTTTAGAAAGGCAAACAAAAAAAAAAAAGCCCACACTTTCCCCTTTCCACCTCTATGCTTAGATAAGCGCCCATGACCCAATGAAGAACATGGAGAAGTCTGCCCCCTTCAAGTTATGTTAGATTACACCAGACTTGCACTGAGAACAACAAAATTTATGTTAGGCTAATCCGCAGCCAGTCAGTCATTCTTTCACTGGTGTAGCATGCACACATCTGTTACAAGACCAGTCTAGACCAACGGACTTCTAAGCTTGAGCAGATCAGCACAGTGAGAAACAAAATGATGAACAGTCATTGCAGGAATGATGGTTTAGAGTTTTGGGGTTGGTTTTTTTTAAATAAAAAACCCAACATATATCTGTAGCCATATTTCATTACACTCGTCAGCTAAACATTTATTAGAAAAGGATGCATATGACAAGTTCTAAGTGTCAGAAAGCACATTTTGAGTTTCCATTTCTTACTGAAGAGCAAAAACAAGAAAGAAATAACATTAATGATTAAAGATGTTCAAGTATTACAAAAGTGTAACAGTAAAACAGGCATCAACCAGTAAAACTGGCATCAGAAACAACAACGGCTATTCCTTATTGTATCACCAACTTCCAACTGTCCCTTCTTATCTACCAGCCTGCCTAAAGGGAATTTAAACATTTATGCTTAACCTCTGTATCTCAAGACAGTCCTGCCAAACATCTGCTGCTTTAGGAGAAAGATTCAGAACTGCCTGGTCATGATAACTGTTATCCCCTGAGTGCAGAGATGTCCTTTCAGCTGGAGCTGGGACACAACAGAATGGTAATGAAGACAGTCTTGTGGTGATCCCACATATGTGCTACTTATTCTCAGAACAGATGTCATCATTCCCTAAAAATTCCAACTAGCTCACAGACTAATGTCAACTCAAGGACTGAAATCAACTCTTCAAAATCTCTTTGAGTAACACAAATCATGGAGCTACTGTGGAGATAAACGCATGTCTGGTTAAGAAGAAAGCAGAAGCTATATTTTAAAACACTGTATTGGCAATCTGCTTATTTTAGGATTACAAGTTGGGGTTTTTTTAAGTAATTAACCATCCATCTACATACACAATAATCCTCTTCATAGGAATGCTATATAAACTTCTCCCAGTTTCATGCAGAAGTATGAAGTTAAAAATGTCATCTTCATGTGTATGCAACAATATGCTGAAGAAATCAACATGGAAAGGAGTATGGATTGCAATTTCTCTTAAACAGAAATAGCCTGCAGTGCAAAGGTTTTGTTTCCTCCCCTTAGAGTTTAAAAAAAAATAAAAACCACTACTTTAGCAATAGAATGAACCTTAACATTTGTGTTTACTGATGGCCATTAGATAAGACTCCTGGTAGATAAAAAAAATCTTCCAGTTCTTTGGCAACTACTGAATAAGATGCCTAAGCCTGGCCACAAAGATGACAGGGTCTTTATTTTGGTCTGGTGTGACTGGATGACAAAAACCCATAAGTTCTGCCTCTTCAGAGAAAAAAAAAAAGCATGCAATTTTTGAAAAGTGTCAGTATTTAAAACAACATAGCATGAAACCTTTCTAGTTAATAAATTGCTACATAGCAGCATGTACTTGCTATTTTCTCCTTTGAATGCATGACAACAGATTGAAATAAAGTTTGGGTAGTGTTTTCAGGGGAGGGGGGGTGGTGTGGTATTTTTTTCATTTTGTTTTAAAAAGTCAAACCACAGAAGTCCTTCAGTGACTCTTTCCTGGGGTTCTGATTTTTTTTTAGGTAGGCCTTTTTATTTTGTTGGGCTTTCCACTAAAAACTTACCAAACGCGAAGTCATCAGAATCAGCAAAAAAGCCTCCTCTGACTATTCATCTGAAAATTGCTTCAAAATTGCATCTAACTGCACCCAAAGTCTTCTGAAAAGATTTTAGTAACAATAGGAAAAGAGTTGCAACTAGGAGAGAATATGTACTGTTTCACCCAGCTGTACTAACTATACTCCCTCCCACTGGAGGACAACCAAGTGAAAAAAGAACAGCAACTGAGCATGTCATCTATTATATTATTTCAGAAAATTTGTTTAATGTGATTAAGGAACAGTAAATCCGCAATTGTGTAATACCTTCATAGAACTGGATAGAGAGACAGACACACACAGAACAGTCCATTTCTTTTTTTGTCACTTTGCTTCATGAAAAGGCAGTTCTGACCTAACCACTGATGTGAGCTACAGTACGAATTACACCAGACTGAGAGGCTATGAAAAGGATCTAATTTTTGTTTCATTTCCCTACCATTTATGTTCAGAAAATAGTTCCAGTTCACAATTTTATCTGGAATAAAGAAAACAACTAGCTGATCCACAAACCAGCTATAATCACTAAGGTAGATGCAAGATGCATTGAACTAAGTTAGCTTCAAAATAACAACTACAACACTTGAGGCTGCAACATCTAACAGCACAGAGCCAGACACTGCCTGCAAAAACCCCATGGGGGCTCCAACCACATCCAACATTAAGTGAAAAATCAAACAGCTGCAAGGATGGGATCATCCCCTCTGCCTTAAGATAGTGGGCTCAAAACTGAACTTCAGAAGCTGCCTGAAGAGCTCTTCAGCCATCCATGATGGATGGACAATAGCAGCAGTAACAAGAGCTACATAACGGCCACTTCAACTGTTCAGTTTCAATCTCCTGATTCATATGAATTCCAGTCTTAGGTAAGCAGATGTACAGAAAGAAACCTAGCTTTAATGTAGCAGCAGCCGAACTGCTATGCAAACTACAAGTACAATAAAGATGCACACTCAAAAGACTCTTACGGAGCATTTTGCCTGTCAGATTCTGACCATCTGAATTTCTTCATGCAAATTAATAAACACAAATTTGGGAGGGTTGCAGGGGTTTTTGCAGCACGTAACAGTAGAGCATATTCACATCTTGTTTCCCAACAAATAAACCTTGTTTATATTTATACATAACAAAAAATAATACAAACCAACTCCAGAATGAATTGGAACTGCAAACAGTTTAAGCAGGGCACAGAAAATGGTTGCACAAACAAAAGAATTTCAAGAAATAGCCACGCAAGCATTAGAAGCACCCACTATTCCCTATTGGTCTGATTTACTGCTGTCAGACATTAGAATTTTGAAAATAAGCACAATCCTCACAAACGGTGCAGAACCCTGTGTATTTATCTTCTA
Organism: Phaenicophaeus curvirostris; assembly: GCF_032191515.1. Classification (NCBI taxonomy): domain Eukaryota; kingdom Metazoa; phylum Chordata; class Aves; order Cuculiformes; family Cuculidae; genus Phaenicophaeus; species Phaenicophaeus curvirostris. The sequence goes on from NC_091394.1 coordinate 89,408,957, forward strand.
TGCTTTGGTTTTCTTTGGACATGCTTCACCACACTCAGATTGTACTGATGTATATCCCAAATCATGAAAGCATTATACTGTATTCTTACCCTGGAAGCCAGCAGTGATGGCAGAACACACAGCTTTACTTAACTCTATGAATGCTGTCAACTGCGCTAAGTATTCCAGTGGCTGTACCTATTCCACACAGTTAAGACCAGGGGGCAGCAATACTGTCAAATACAAACCAAAACAGGTTGCTTTCTGACAAATCTATAAGCAACCACAGCTCAGTTACAGGAGAAAAAAGTATTTACAGTTACAGAAAAGTTACAGAAGTTAATCTAGGTTACATACTAAAAATAAAATATATAATATAAAATGCAATCTTACAACCACTCTCTTACCTAATCAGTTACTGTAAACAACATCACTGTTAAAAATTTTGAACATAGACAAGTTTTTCTTCTAAGCTAACATTAACTAAATGTAATCCTCTGGAATTCTGTTTTCCATACACAAGACTATCAGAACACCATGATTAATATTCTTTCCTTGCATACCAAATGCTTTGCTCATGCCAGCACATTAAGCAAAACCAAAAAGAATCTTTTAAATCCATCCCCTAGATACACGCTGGCTCCTGAAGAATTGACAAAACCTTAATGAACTAAGTGTATAATCTGAAACAACAACTAACTGCAGCCTATGAAACAATAACAAAAACCTGTCTTCTTTCAGTGCGATTATGCTAGTACCTTCAACCAAGAGAAGACTGTCTTGTTTGAGACCAAGTCATTTGGAAGACATTTCCTCATAACTGTTGACCTAGTCCACAGGAAAACACACTGAAACCTCAAACAGGAACCAGCAGACCGATACCACCAGCTCTGGAAGTTTACCCATCTCCTCATTCCTATTTCTTGATAGTGAAGCAGAACGAACATTTAAATGACCCTGGTAATGAGCATTAAAAAGAACCCAACACTGAGGCTTCAGGGTTGAGATGCTGAGACTGTATAATGACTTCTGCTTTATTATCTCGGTCTCCTTTCACCACCTATTTTGTTTTCATATTATTTTCCTAACTATACGTTCATCCCTTCATCCTTACCTTACTTCTTAACCAAAGCCTCCCTCAGCAGGTTTCTGCAGTCAGAGTTCTGTGCTGACTTGATCTAACGAGCGGCTGGGGAAAAACCTCTACAAATGCTCCCAAAACAAAACTCAACAACCTTCATCCTCCTTCTAAAAATCGCAGCGTTCACTTTTTTTTTTCCTGCTGCAACAAAAGCCAACACAAAAACCACCGAGAAGTACAACAGTAATATCTTAGCTCAAGCTCTGCACGGCTAATCTTTAAGACGCCAGGGCAGGAAAGCTTTCTGTAACTAGGCTCAACGCAAGAGCGAAGTCCCACAATTAAAAGGACAGATTACACGCATACCAATGCCTCCAGCTCCACGGATTTGGGCGGGTGGTACTGCTGATGCTCTTTCTCCAAGACACACACACACAAATAAAAGGAGGGGGAAAGGGAGGGGGGGAGCGGCGGAATCGCGTACCTCTTCCAGCAGCGTGACCGTATTCCTGCAGTTCTGCAGCCGGGTGGTGAAGCTGGAGGTGGTCGGGGAGTTGTAATCCTCTGTGGTCTCGGCGATGAACTCCGACACGGTGATCTGGTCCGGCATGATCCTGCCCCACCGGTAAAGCCCAGGAGGAGCCCAGCAGGCAGAGCCGGGGGAGGGGAAGCCGAGTTATGGGGAGGGGAAGGCGGAGGAAGGAGGGGAAAAGAGAAAAAAAAAAAAACGAAAAAAAAAACCAAACCAGAGGGAAGATGTTAACGTCCAGTACAGACCCGCAGCATCAGAGCCGCGGAGAGGCTGAGGCTTCGCCCCGCACACCCAGCCTCTCCCGCCCCGGGCTCAGAACCGGGCTCAGCCCCTCGCCCAGCCTCCCCCTCCCCGGGCTCAGCTCCTCTCCCACCACCCCGCGCTGCCCCCCGGGCTCAGCCCCTCGCCCAACCGGGCTCAGCCCCCCACGCCCCCTCTGCCTCACCGGGCTCAGCCCCTTTTCCAACCTCCCCCCCGCATGGGGCTCAGCTCCTCTTCCACCCCCACAACCCCCTCACCGGGCTCAGCCCCCCTCCTCCCGCGGGCTCAGCCCTTTCTCTCCTCCCGCCGCCGAGCCGAGCACTAACTTGTGGGGCTCCGGCAGCGCCCCCGGCCGGGGGCGGGAGGGGCAGGGCCGGGGCCGGGGCCGCTGACAGCCGCCCGGGGACTGGCACGCGCTGCCCGGCGCCCGCCCGCGCCCGCTACGTGGGGCCGGCGGGACGCGCTCTGCGCAGCCGCCGCCGCCGCCCGGCCCCGCCCCCGCCCGGGCCCGCGCCTCCGCTCCGCTGGTAGCGTGAAAGAAAGGGGATTTTCGGAGCCAGCGAGAGAGCGAGCGGAGGGGCTGCTGGGCTCCGGCCCTGCACCCGCACGGGAGGCTCCGGCCCGGCTGCGCCCCTGCCTCAGCCGCGGGCAGACCCCCAGGGCAGGCAGACCCTTCCCTCTCTCCCCTTCCCTCTCTCCCCTTCCCTCTCTCCCCTTCCCTCTCTCCCCTTCCCTCTCTCCCCTTCCCTCTCTCCCCTTCCCTCTCTCCCCTTCCCTCTCTCCCCTTCCCTCTCTCCCCTTCCCTCTCTCCCCTTCCCTCTCTCCCCTTCCCTCTCTCCCCTTCCCTCTCTCCCCTTCCCTCTCTCCCCTTCCCTCTCTCCCCTTCCCTCTCTCCCCTTCCCTCTCTCCCCTTCCCTCTCCTCCCTCTTTCCTCCCTTTTTTCCATGTTTAGGCCCTCAGGAGCTCCTTGTGCTATAAGCTTTGCATGAAGGCACCGAGTCTCTTACAGCCACTGCTGATAAAGTCATTACTTTAAGCAAACTGACTGAATAGATTTTTGCCCTCCATATACTCAGTTAATTTTTAAGATGTTCTGCTATGTCTCAGTGACAACCTTGAAGCCACAGTTACTGATCCGTATTACTAACTCCATTCCTGAGCCCTTGCAAAGCAAAGAGGAGGGTGATGTATTGCTGCTGAAAAGGCTGTACTGCACAGTTCACCTCTGTGCCCTCGTACAGCTGGGAGAGCAGCAGCAGCAGCACTGGCCCAAGATCTTAACCGCATCCCAGGTATCCATCCTTTGTGTTTCTCCCCAGTCCTGCATCCTCTCACAAGTACTTTTTCTGACAATTTAAAATATCCTCTATCTGTTATTGCATCATGTAACTCTGGGAATTGACAGACAGCACTAATGAGGTTTTTTCCCTGCTCTTTTTTTTTTTTTTTTTTTGTATAAGCTTAGACTTCAGGGCCCATATGTGCCTTTCTAAAGAAGGCAAGGTCTCAGGAGGCTCAAGTGATTATGGTCATCTGCTGTTTCAGTCTTCTCTTTGTATTTGGGATTTTCTTCACAGAAGCTAGGAAATTCAGGACTGGTAAATATTCTCAAATCTGAACAATTAAACAGTATGATATGGCTATGTCTCTTTCAAACGTTTTAATGTTCTGTATATACCTACTCCTGTATGAAAATGCACTTAGGCTTTTGCGTGGCTTTGTATGTGATGCTAATAAAAATGCCTGTACAACTCAAAACTAGTTGAAAATATCATCAAAAGGCTGCAATGCCTGAGTAAGCATAAAAAGGAGGTGCCCGATTTGTGTATAGCCATAAAAAATGATTTGCATGTACTTCTGCCAGCAAAAATATGACCAATACTCCTGAGAAATGGTCCTGCCTGAACATGTTTCTTTGATTTCATTGCCTAAGCAGAAGCCCTCCATATGGCCATGTGATTGCTGCTGCTGCTGCTGCTTCACGTGATCCAGCTTTCCGCCACAAAGCTGCAGGCTCGTACAGATGATTGTTAAACGTCATGAGACTCTGAAAGGTAGAATAGGCAAGAGGAGGAGGAGGAAGCCAAGAAAAGAACCGCGTGGGAGCTGCACTGAAAAATGGATTTAGGAAAAAAAAAAAAAAAGAAGTTCTGAAGAAGACTGGAGGGTTAGAAAGAAAATCAGTTGAGGACCATGTTCATTAAAAGCAGTGGAGGAGGAAAAGAGATCAAGATAAAAATGGCTGATAGTATCTAAAGCAGTACAGAAAAGAGAATGAAGAACTGTCTAGGGGCTCGGGCCAGGGAAGGACTCTTAGTAGCATCAAAAAAAGCTGTTTCAGTGTGCCTAGCCTGCATAGAAATGGGATGGGTGAGGGGCTGCAATATGGCCCAAGGGCCAAACAGGACATCTGTGGCCATGCCCTGTAATTTCCTGCTGATCATCGATCATGGGCTGTCACACAGCCGTTCCTGAGCCAGACGTATTGTTTGCAGGTCAACTGCGGTGGTCACGTTAGAAGGAGACCTGATCCCTCTCTAGCAGATTTCCAGTGAGGATAAAAATCCATGGCACTGATGGGTAAACCGCTTTGATTGATTGAGTACTGAAATTATTGAGGTTGGACACTAGTCTTTGGATTGTAAAATAGCTTCATCTGCTATCCTGAACAAATCCTACCCCAAAGAGCACGGACAAAAGCTTGACATCTAATACTGTTTAGAGAAAATTTAAAATGCAGAACTGAAGAGCACATTCAACAAAGAAAGGGAGGACGCAGGCTGGGGAAATTGGAGCAGTGAAGAGTGACAGAAATGAAGACATAGCAGAGAGTAACGACAGCAGAGCTTCTGTGTCTCCTCATAAGGAAAAATATGATCTTCTAAAGTAAAATACTAAATAGATAAAAAATAGAATGAATACAGAAGTATACTGGGAAATAAAGAGAACAGTACAATGCCTAAAAATCAAAAAGGAAGATCAATAGTTGCCAATCATAACTGCCTATTAGCCTGGGTTTTTGACAGTTCTTAAACTGTTAGCTTTATTAAAGAGAATATGGTTCTCAGTTTTGCTGTTTTGAAGCAGCATTTCCTCTTCTTCTATACAAATGCTAGTAGATAAAATAACCCTGTGGGCATGACCTCTTAAGGCTTGGATTATCTTCACTTAAACTCACTGAAAGCAAGATTAGTTAATTAAAATTATGTTAATAATAAATAAACAATACAACTTGCCTCTAAAAAAATGTGCTTAAATTAAACTAGTCAAATTATATAACTGTTTCAGAAAGCTTTCAATGGATTTCAGATTTAACCACGTGTCCTGTTTTGAATTGCGATTAGTACCTGAGATTCACTTCCAAATTTGTAAGATGCACCTCTCTATAAATTGCCACTATCTGAAATCACTGTTTCACTTTGCCAATGTCAAAGAATAATCAGCAGAGTGTGAAAGCTATATTTCATAGCGTCTGCTCTAATGCTATCTTAGTCTGTGCTAGATCCTGGAGGAGGCTGTGCAGAAGGCTTTTTTTCATATATGACTTGCCGGTAGAAGTTATGCTTATCTCACTCCTCTTGGTATTCTAATGTGAAATCCATCTCCATGTCCATCCTGGAACAAGCTAGTGCAGGTGAGGAGAGTCCAAGCAGCCCTGGAAAGCGCACTCCTTACTGATGATGCACTGTAGTCAAGGAAGTTTCTGTGTCTTGCCATCTCACCCAGTGATTCAGTCTACAAATCCATTTCATTCTCTGTACTTTTGTACTGCAACTGCCAGCATGAGAGTTAATTACAGCAAGTTGATAGTATTTCTGCAATACTGATGACAGTCACCATGCTTAGGGAGTGGCTAAGGAACATAGCAACGACGGCACAAACTACTAACACGGGTGTTTGGCAATAAGCTGAATATTAACTATGGTGTTTTTCATTTTATAGTACTCTAGTCATCTTTTATTTAGGTTGAGATCATCAGTTCATTCACAAGAGCCAAGCGGTAGTCATCAGGTGATGATGACTATTGCCATCATTGCAAACTTTCAAACATTACAGATATGTGCTAGAGGTGAAGAGCTGCATTGCACTTGCATAGCTCTCTGCCTTGTCAATGCGATTAACTGTTTAAACCATGCGCTGGTGAGGTAGAGAACAGCAAAGCTGTCTTTTCACTATAGATAAGGTGACAAATACAGGAGGCTGTGGCCCTGCTGACAAAAAGCAGGGCTGTATTTCTGGCTGTCTAGCTTTAGTCATGCAAAGTCAGCTCTTCAGGGTACCAATACCTCAGTTGATCTGCAGGATATGGTTACGCTGCCTGCAGCAAGCAGCCCTGGGACCACCCCAAGGCCACGCTTGCCTGCTGCATAGATAGAGAGCTCACAAACCCAAACTCAGGTGTGGTTGCTGCTTGTTTTTTGGAAACAAGTTTGACCCAGGACCCTGGCTGTGCACCAAATATGCTGTCAAGCATGCTCAGACAAGCTGCCTCCAGGCATATCTGCAACCTGTCAGTCTGGCGGTGAAGTGAGTAGTTAGCTGAAGAAGGAAATCACCATGCACATGGCTATTGTGCAGGTGACTCCTCTTGATCCGCACAGACATAGTCATGCCAGCATCTCACATGTCAAATTTAGGCTTTCTTTCTTCCTGAGTGTGAAAGAGATGGTGGCACTTTGCAAGTAAGGGTTTACACCTATGCTTATTTCTTTACTTTCAAGGTTCCCATCTTGGCTATTACTGCTGATAAAAGTGGTGTAGATCAGACTTTGGTGTTTAATTAAAACATCAAATAATTGAGATACACGTTTTTGTTAGTAAACTATAGAGTTGTTCTTTTTTGCTCCTTAGCACCTTCACAAATATGGAGAGTGTCACCAGCTCAGCAGCAAACAGCAACAGAACTAGTGGCTTGCTAAAACTCATCAGGAAAATATCCTGAGGCTATGCTGCTCTACTATACTGCTTTTCTGAATAAATTTGTGGCTTGGTGTTATACTCATCCATTTCAGCTCAACACAGCAGTCAGCATTACCATCCATCCTCCTTCCTATGCTGTTTGTGATTACTGTACAGCATAAGGCAGCCATAGCATTAGATACCCCATAGAGTTCGTTTGAGGTTCCCCAAGAAAATGTCTATAAGCTAAATTGCTGTTGCTACATGTTTATAATTTCAGATAACTTCTGACACAATTAATGAGAAATTCTTATTTAAATAAGAAAATCCACAAGCATTTCTAATCATCAAGTCTTTTCATTTGAGTTGAATGTTGGGCTTGGGAAGATAAAAGGAGCTTCAAATCAACAAGAATCTCAGCAGGGTGAGTTTGGCTTTTAGTTTTGGAGTATCTTGTGCTAAATCTTGGTAAACTTTTTTTGTTAATGGAACTCCCATAGCTGTTCTTTGAAAAACAAACACACTCCATTTATGTAAGGACACATATAACATCATTTTGTACTTCAGCAGGAAATGTTTAGTCAGGCAAAGTTTCACCTCCAGGAGTAGTGTCCCCTCAGAGGACAGTCCCATTGGCTGATTGAGCCTTGTATGAAATTTAACAACTACAGAATTTAAACTGCAGCATGCTTACACTTCTAATGCTACATAAGTGCATGATGTACTCACAGGAAAAGGCAAAGTCTATTTTAAACACTGAAGCCTACATCACACATTGTGACTGGTGCTAATTTGCTTGAAGGGAACTTACATGGTAAACTGCAAAGTGTTTTTAGTTGCAAAAGAAGGCTGTTGGATTTGACATTTGCAAACAAATGATTGTGTTAGGGGTCAGAATAGTCAGGTAACTTTCCAGTTAAAGAAAAGTGTTCTTAGACCTAAGTCCTATTACGCAGAAAACCAAAATCCAGATTCAACAAACATGCTGATTGCAATGCTGTATTTTTAAACAACAGCATCTACCACTATGGCTTATGGACTACATAAGCCACATCAACATTTTGTTTTGCTGCTGTGAATGTTTTGAATACAAGGATCAGCTGATTTCAATTTTAATATTGGCATCTCTGAACATTGTCTTCACTGGTATTTAAAATTAGATAACAAAACATAAGCTAATCTCAGGAACTACAGTATTAGTTTAAAAGCCCTTTAGCACTAGCAATACTGGCTTAAACTAAAGGTTCTTTTTGCATTCTTTCAATATTAATACGATAGAAAAAAGAGAAACCATTGTGTTTTCATTATAAATGACATTTGGTAACATTAAGATTTTGTGGTTTTAACACTATATGTACCAAATGAAAAAGATTAAATAAAAACATCAGAAGTATACCACTGATTTAAAGATTTTGCATCTTATTTACTTGAATGTCCTGTGCAAGGACCATAACTGAGGGACAGGTAAGCGTAAACAGCCATCTCGAAGGACAGCTGAAAATAACAGCATTGAAAATGAAGTGCAGCATTGAGTTACACAAGATTAAGCTGACTAATCTGCTGATTCAGTTTTGCCTTTGTTTTTTGGATTTGTCATGCAAGATCAAGAGTCATGCAGACAAAACACGTAATGGCATTCCAGGCTCACAGTAACACCAAAAAGCAAAGGGCTATTTCCCTGCAACCTCTGCATCCTCCAAACAGAAAAACAGCAAAATGCTCACCAGCTGCAAAAGGCAGGGACAGGGAAGGCATGCTCCTTTTCATGTTGCAGGTGTGCTGAATTTGGTATTTTTACTGCATGGAGGTTTATTGTCAGAGTTGCTCATTTAAGAAACCTCACTTCAGTTCATAGGAAGTGTAATACTGCCTGCATTGGGAGGGATCAGATTCAAATATAGCTCTTAAAACTTCTACAGAATATAAAAATCCAGCAGTATATTCTTCTATAAGGTCCATATTTTGGACAATCCAAGGATATCAAACTCTTAAGAACGCTGATAAGACAAGAAAACTGTCAGTGGAGCCTTTGGCAAATTTAACCCTTGCCCACTGTGCAAATGGGAGCCTGCTCATTGCTGGCAGAGACAGTCATGCAAGGACTGCCAGCCCTATCAGAGCTGCTCTCCCAGCAGTACCCACCAGCACCATGTTGGTGAGAGGTAGGACTGGCATGGAGAAAAATTGTTTGTGGTTCTCCTTGCGTTCCTGACCATGGTCGAATCCTTGGAGGACTGTTGGGAAGGGCACAGCAGACACATTAGCGTGATGACACACCATGATAGGGGAATTGCAAAGAACAAGGCAAAGCCAATATATCATGAACGGGAACACTGTGATTGAAACAATAGAAATAAGAATCCTTCCAGAGCAGGAATCATAGTAGCCAAGTACATTTTTTTTTAATATGAGAAATAGCGATGACTAAAATCAGAGAATGATTATACAGAAATGAACATGTTGCAGGGCAGCTGGCATAGCAGGCTCTCCAAAATAAAAAGAGAATGAAATAAAGACTCAACCCGTGCTGCAAACATTTCAATATTTTCTCTTTCCCTCTGGAAACGATATGGCTGTGTCATTACCCAGGCACAGCTCTGATCCTGGCTAAGCTGCTAAATGTGCGCTGATGACAGCATGCGTCTTGCCTACAGTGAAACTGGAGGTTCAGGCCAAAATGAACCTGGGAATCAGTTTGAGAACAAAATAAAGGCTCTGTAGACCTGGGATCATGTCCTTGAGCTGCCACTCACAGCTGTGACATGGCATTTGATCTCTTTATGCATCTTTGTCTCTGGAATGCAGACAATTACATTTATTTACCTGGGTGAAAGCACAGTGGACTTTTCCAGCTGAGTAGTACCATATCAGAGCTAAGCATTTTTATTATACATTTTACTGTAAGAGTTTCAAGAAACAGCTGAAGGATGAAAAGGGCTCTCAGGCCAATCAATTTCACCCACACTTTATTGGATAGACAAAAAGTCTGGCAGGTAAATGAAAGGGTTTCTTCTGCTAGTTGTTCATAATGTGAAAATACAAAGGTGAGAGATCCGTTTTTGTGAGTGTTTTTTTCCCCATCTGTATTATGAATTTATTAGCATTAAAGCGGTATTTAGTGGATTTCACAGAATCACAGAACAACCAGGCTGGAAGAGACCCACCGGATCACCGAGTCCAACCGTTCCTACCAAACACTAAACCATATCCCTCAGCACCTCGTCCACCCGTGCCTTAAACACCTCCAGGGAAGGCGACTCAACCACCTCCCTGGGCAGCCTGTTCCAGTGCCCAATGACCCTTTCTGTAAAGAATTTTTTCCTAACGTCTAGCCTAAACCTCCCCTGTCGGAGCTTGAGGCCATTCCCTCTTGTCCTGTCCCCTGTCACTTGGGAGAAGAGGCCAGCACCCTCCTCTCTACAACGTCCTTTCAGGTAGTTGTAGAGAGCAATGAGGTCACCCCTCAGCCTCCTCTTCTCCAGGCTAAACAACCCCAGCTCTCTCAGCCGCTCCTCATAAGGCCTGTTCTCCAGCCCTTTCACCAGCTTTGTTGCTCTTCTCTGGACTCTCTCCAGAGCCTCAACATCCTTCTTGTGGTGAGGGGCCCAGAACTGAACACAGTATTCGAGGAGCGGTCTCACCAGTGCCGAGTACAGAGGGAGGATAACCTCCCTGGACCTGCTGGTCACGCCGTTTCTGATACAAGCCAAGATGCCATTGGCCTTCTTGGCCACCTGGGCACACTGCTGGCTCATATTCAGTCGGCTGTCAACCAACACCCCCAGGTCCCTCTCCTCCAGGCAGCTTTCTAGACAGACTTCTCCCAGTCTGTAGCACTGCATAGGGTTGTTGTGCCCCAAGTGAAGGACCCGGCATTTGGCCTTGTTAAACCTCATGCCATTGGATTCTGCCCAGCGGTCCAGCCTGTTCAGATCCCTTTGCAGAGCCTCCCGACCCTCCAGCAGATCGACACTTCCACCCAGCTTAGTGTCGTCCGCAAACTTGCTAAGGGTGCATTCGATGCCTTCATCCAGGTCATTGATGAAGACATTGAACAGGGCTGGACCCAGCACTGAGCCCTGGGGAACCCCACTTGTCACTGGCCTCCAGCTGGATTTCACACCATTTACCACCACTCTCTGGGCCCGGCCATCCAACCAGTTTTCCACCCAGGAGAGTGTGCGCCTGTCCAGCCCAGAGGCTGACAGTTTCTCAAGCAGAATGCTGTGGGAAACTGTGTCAAAGGCTTTGCTGAAGTCCAGGAAGACCACATCCACAGCCTTTCCCTCATCCAGTAGCCGGGTCACTTTGTCATAGAAGGCGATCAGGTTAGTCTGGCAAGACCTGCCTTTTGTGAACCCATGTTGACTGGGCCTGATCACCCGGTTCTCTTGCATGTGCTTCATGATAGCACTCAAGATCACCTGCTCCATGACTTTCCCTGGCACTGAGGTCAGACTGACAGGCCTGTAGTTTCCTGGGTCCTCCCTGCGGCCCTTTTTGTAGATGGGCACAACATCAGCCAGCCTCCAGTCCAGTGGGACTTCCCCAGTCTTCCAGGACTGTTGGAAGATGATGGAAGGAAAAAATTACAACTGTTAGGAAACTAAGGAAAGGAAAGACTGATTCCTGATTTGCCTCAGTCTTCACTGATAACCGCGCTCCTTATGCTTCCTGGGTCATGGGACAGCAATGTGGTTACCAGTAGAGTAAATCCCCTCCCACTGTAGAGGAGGATCAGGTTTGTGATCATCTGAGGAGCCTGAATATTTTTAAGTCTGAGGGACCTGATGAAATGCATCCCAGAGTCCTGAGGGAATTGGCTGATGTGGTTGCCAAGCCACTCTCCATGATATGTGAAAAGTCATGGCAATCAAGAGAAGTCCCTGGTGACTGGAAGAAGGGTAACATGCCCATTTTTAAAAGGGTAGAAAAGACAGCCTTGAGAACTACCAACTTGTCAGCCTCACCTCTGTGCCTGGGAAGATCATGGAACAGATCCTTCTAGAAGCTATGCTAAAGCACATGGAGGACATGGAGGTGATTAATGGCAGCCAGCACATCTTCACCAGGGGCAAATCCTATGTGACCAACTTAGTGGCTTTCTATGATGGGGTAACCACAGCAGTGGACAAGGGTAAGCTGAGGGATGTGATCTATCTGGACTTCTGTAAAGCCTTTGAAATGGTCCCCTGCAACATCCTTCTCTCTAAATTGGAGAGATGGATTTGCTGGCTGGACTGTTCAGAGGATAAGAAACTGGTTAGATGGTTGTATTCAAAGAGTAGTGGTCAATGGCTTGAAGTCCAGATGGAGATCTGTCACAAATGGTGTCCCTCAGGGTTCCGTACTGGGATCAGTGCTGTTTAATATCTTCTTCAATTATACTGACAGCAAGATAGAGTGCACCCTTAGCAAATTTGTAGATGATGCCAAGCTGAGTGATGTAGTTGCCACATCAGAAGGACGGGATGTCATCCAGAGGGACCTGGATAGGCTGGAGGAGTGGGCCTCTGAGAACCTCATGAGGTTCAACAAGGCCAAGTGCAAGGTCCTACACCTGGGTCAGGGCACCCCCCGATTTCAGTACATGATGGGGGATGATGTGAATGAGAGCTGCCCTGCAGAGAAGGACTTGGGGGTACTGATTGATGAGAAGCTCGACATGAGCCAGCAATGTGCACTCACAGCCCAGAAAGCCAACCGTATGCTGGGCTGCACCAAAAGACGCATGGCCAGCAGGTCAAGGCAGGTGATTCTGCCCCTCTATTCCTTTCTTGTGAGACCTCATCTGAAGTATTGTGTCCAGTTCTGGAATCCTCAACGTAAGAAGGATATGGAACTGTTGGAACAGGTCCCCAGAAGGGCTACAAAGATGATCAAAGAGCTGGAGCACCTCTTATATGTGGACAGGCTGAGACAGTTGGGCTTGTTCAGCCTGCAGAAGAGAGGCTCCAAGGAGATCTTATAGTGACCTTCCAGTAGCTGAAGGGGGCCTACAAGAAAGCTGGAGAGGGACTATTCATAAAGGCTTGTGGTGATAGGACGAGGGGGAACGAGTATAAACTGGAGTGGGGCAGATTTAGACTTGATATAAGGAAGAATTTTTTCACTTTGACAGTGGTGAGACACTGGAACAGGTTGCCAAGGGAAGTTGTGGATGCCCCATCCCTGGAGGTGTTCAAGGCCAGGTTGGATGGGACCTTGGGCAGCCTGACCTAGTGGGATGTCCCTGCCCATGACAGGGGGGTTGGAACTAGATGATCTTTAAGGTCCCTTCCAACCCTAACTGTTCTATGATTCTATGATTCCATTAAATATACTGAAGTAATTTGTATCTTTACATAAGCTTTTCTAAGACACAGTTTGCAGATGTGCACCTGTATGGGCCTCCAGAGTTGAAGTTCAAGAGCTGGCTTCTAGTGTTGACTGAGCATACTTAATTTCTTAATTTTCTAAATAGCATCTCATTAGCAACATACTGGAAATAAATCTGTAGATGTTGGATGTTACATAAAACCATCTTGCAGCCACTGAACGTACTAGCACATCTGCATTTCCCCCATCTCAGCCTCTAATTTCAAGAATGTATCACTTGACCTGACTCTAGACTTGAACTTAGCACAGGAAATTTTCAATTCAGGAGTGATGTCTTTTGGGTTTTGGTGGGTTTTTTGTTTCTTTTGGGAGATGGGGGTGCTGTTTTGGGTTCGGTTTTTTTTGTTTTTATTAAGGAGATCAGTATGTTTGACAGTAGATAAGACCTGAAATAATTTGAGGCATATCTGCTTTAATGCTTAAGGGTTTTTCGTCTATCAAAAATTACTCAACTTTAAAATTAGGATCTGAATGTTTTATTAGAGTAGACATTTGAATGTTGTAGTTGTGTCTGTTAAAAGCTAGGGTGGCAGAAAACCAGCTGGGAGCTTTTGGAAACTGGTCTTGCTGCACGGACCTAGTCTCCATTGGAGAGAAGTCTGTGCCCATTCTAGAAGTCTATCACAGTAGCCACTCTCTCTGATTAATCATTAGCTTCTACTTTTAAACTGAATTGATCTTGCAGCCTTCTAATTTCTAAGTCTCTCTATTGACCATGGTAAAGAATGATCATCTGCTCTGTCCTGACTCTAATGATTTTTTTACGCATTGCTAGCCCAAGCAAATTTGAAAGGGAGACAGGAAAGTTGTCAAAATTCTTTGGATCCTTAAAGTTTTATGGGAGAATATAAATGAGCAGATGAAAAAGATGTTTATTGTCCCTATGGATAAAAAAAGGCTCACCCTCATCTTCTTCTTTATCGACATAATCAGTGCAGGAGAAAGATCCTATAAGTGTCCCAGTCATGGGAAAATTTTCACTGATGCTTTGCATCTCCTTGCTGATCTTACCACTCTTTTTTCTTGATCATGGTTGTGTTTTATTTTATTCCTCCAAGAAAATCTAGGAGCAGTAGGACATAAAAACTTAAGTGTTGTTTCAAAGTCAAATAAGAATAGCTTATTAGCTTCATAATTTTGAAAAGATGATTATTTGACTTCTGAACTCTTGCTTATTTAAAGCATCGTGGACTTATAAAGGAAAAATATGTGTAGCTATGTGACAAAGCAAATGTATCAAAGGAAGATTTATTTCATTTTTAGAAGATCAGCAGCAGTGATTCACCCCTCTTGGCTGGGATGGAGTGCAATATGGTCAACTGTTTCCCCCAGGGAAGAAGAAAAGATGAAAGTCATACACTGCTGTGATGGCCATGCAGGGAGCAGCAACCTGTGCCAGGATAGCTCCATCCAGTGCAACAGGCACAAAGAAAACTTCAGCCTTAACCATCAATATTGATGTTGTAGGGGTTTCAAGTCAGGCAATCCAAATGCAGCTTTTAGTGGTTCAATGAAGCACAGTAAAAACTTTAAAACAAGAGCATTCACCATCCAGAGGCTGAATAAACAAAAGCATATTTAGACAACTGTGTGCTATTCAGCACTTTACATCACAAGAAGAAGGAGTGCCTCCTCTTTCAAACATCTGCACAGATCTTGCCATAGACTTTTCAGGCTGATCTCAGTGATTTGTTGTTTTCAAAGTTAAAACAGCATCAGTTACCCAATCTAGATGAGTTGAAAGGAGTTACAAAAAGTCTCCATTTTATACCCTGCCCCCATCCAGCTTTGAAATCTATGAAAGCAAAGTAAAATACTTAATTAATATTAAAGTTTGCTCCAGAACTTCCTCAGACAGTCAATATTTTGTAAAGATTTACTGATTTATTGGATGTTTTGATCCTTGGAAGTATCAACTGGTTAGACCTTTTTTGAAAAACACCCACTGTAATAATGTCCAGAATAGCATTAAGCACAGAAAACAACCCCACTTGTAGATATTGCAGTTGATAAACCCAGTTTCTTTTGCACTTATTTTTCATAGATTCTCAGCTGCTTTTTGCACTTCGAACCAATTATTTATATTTATGCCTTTCTTCTCTCTTACCGATTCCATAGTGAATCTCTTGAAGAAAAACTTGAAAGCCTGGAAGCTGAAGATCTCATGTCTCATCTGTCACAACCACAAACCTACCTAGATGAGGAGAAAAGATCAAATAAGTAAAACTGTCCAGAGCTATGGGACTGACAAGATCATTTATTCAAACAGTCAGTTTGAAACAATGTCTGTTAATTCTTCAGTGATGTCAATTAATCATACCTTATTTGATTCCTGCACTTGATATTGTAAATTTCATTGTGGTAAACAGATCCATTAGAAACCCCCTGAAAATAACACCTTGTTAAGAATTGTTACACAAGGCCTTCATTTAGCTGACTGGGAAAATTCTCCGTCTAACTAAATGTGGCAACTACTCACTTGGCTGCACTGAGTGCAGAGCTAGGAACATCGCCTGTCCAAGTTGTCTAACTCTTCAGAGGACCCTGTTTTCAGATATAACTTCAGTCTAACCATTCAGGCTGAAAATTTTCATGTCAGGTGTATGCACTAAACTGATCTTTTTTGGAAGATGGAGATACGATTTGAAGGATAAAGAGACTGGAAGCAAGAAGTGGCCTGACAGGGAGGATTCAGGCATGTAGGAGAGGGGAGTAGGGTGTGGGGAGATGGCCATATCAGGACATGGACTGGTGTTTTCACAGTTTTTCATCAGATTTCTCCACCATTATTATATTGTATGCTATTTTCCAGTTTAAAACTTGTGTTGCTATGGGGGAAGGAAGGTGGTAGAGATGCTGCAGAGCCTATGGAGGAGGTGGTAGTACTGGGACATAACTTTCACTTTGAGACCTGCTGGGCTGGTTTGTGTGGTAGTTCCAAAGGGACAAGATGGAAAAAAATTGACCAGGGCTTGGAGCAAGGTATTGGCATTAGGAAGGAGAAGGCTACCCGGAAGCCATTGCATTTAAAGATGAGGTGGAAAGCAAGGATACTGGGAGAAACCACATGAGACAGAGAGATATGAACTGGGTAGGCTGGCAGAACAGGAGACATTGGAAGGACCCATAAGGATGAGACTGGGACTGAACAGAGGGGCCAAGGCAGAAGGGGAGTGGGAGGGAGACCATTTACACATCACACCCTTTGCTTAGACACTCTGCTGGTTTTGGTTTGTGCATACCACTTGACTCCATAAGGAAAGCACATCTCCACCTCTGTAAGTTTTTTTTGTTACCTTCTTTCTTGTTACTTCTGTTGACCTATTTCTCCAGAGAGTGCTGTTGTTTGTTTATGTATTTTGTCCTGTTTGTTTTATGCTTCCAACTATGTCATGTGGGTCTGGAGGTTTGCCAATCCTTAACATTAAAAATAACACAGACTAATCCCTGTCTCCAAGACACGTGATATACAATTAAAAATTGTGACATAAAAGTTTTTTGATGGCATCTCTTTTCCCTTCTGATTAAGAATATTTAGGATAGTTTTGAGTGATGTTGTCAAGAGCTCTTTTGCCATTACAAGGGCCAGACACCTCTTTAACCAGAAGATTTCAGATTCTTACATGCTGAATTGAAAGGATCTGAGATTCTACCAGGTGCACTACCAGCTTGGCAGCACGGAAGAAGAAATAGTTATGGTCTCTGTCCATAACAAAGAGGTGTGTACTTTCGTATGAAAGCAAGGATGTAAGAGGGGAGATATCTACCTTAAACCAAAAATATTATGCTTGAATATTATGTTACATTCAGGAAAATTGTGTTAGAATATGAACTGGGCACTTCAGTATTTTTTCGCGGGCTGGTAAAGTCTTCCAGCAGCAGACAACTGAGCAGCGCAATCTTACAACAAAATCACAGCCACTGGCAGCCCTGCATCTGGCTTAACCCATGATGACATGTCAGATTTTTTTTGACTTTACAGCACATTTGTTGCTTTTAATGATACTATCCATCTCCTTAGGCAAAAGTCACTTTCATGATTATAGGTTTATGCTGTTCAAATCAAAGCAATGATGGCTCACGGCTTTCTAATTTGACTGTCAACATAAGTCCAAAAGTAACTATGATTTACATTAAATGTTTTGAATTGATGGAAGTTTATTTTTCATAAGTAGAAAAAGTCACGCAATCTCTTTATGTTTGCTCTAATAAGAATCATACAATGGTTTGGGTTGGAAGTGACCTTAAAGATGATCCAGTTCCAACTTCCCTGCCATGGGGTGTTCTACTAGACCAGGTTGGTCAAAGCCCCATCCAACCTGGCCTTGAACACTTCCAGGGATGGGACATCCACAACTTCTCTGGGCAACTTATTCCTGTACCTCACCACCCTCGTAGCGAAGAATTTCTTCTTTCTATCTAAACTAAATCTAACCTCTTTCAGTTTAAAGCTATCACCTCTTGTCCTATCACTACATATGCTTGTAAAGGTTCTCTCTCTAGCTTTTTTGTAGGCCCCCTTTAGGTATCGGAAGGTTGCTATAAGGTCTCTCCAGAACCTTCTCTTCTTGAGGCTGAACAACACCGACTCTCAGCCCGTCTTCGTAGGAAGAATACTATTTTATTCCCCATTTGATATAGACAGCATTACTAGCATTTGTGACCAGATCTCAGTGGCTCAGGATTATTATCCTGATCTAGTTGAAGACATCCGCACTCATTGCTGGGAGTTTGGACAAGATGACCTTTGAAAGCCCCTTCTGACCCTAACCATCCTGTGATTCTGATTCTATGATTCTATGATTCTATTGCTTTTCTAGGTCTCTTACTCATTTCCAGAAAAATATTTATAGTAAAATCAAGTTGATTTAACTTATCAGGATTGATTGATAAGGAAAAATGATGAGAAGGAAGTATATATGGCTTCCCTAGAGAGATGATGCTCCCCTAATGATGAAGGTGATCTTGTTGATTCAACACCTTCTCTCTGTGACTTGGACAAGTAATAAGAGCAATGTTGAGATGGCAAATTCTATAGCCCTTATGCCCATGCAAGTGTTTTATCTGCATAAAGAGTGTTTCAAGTCTAAATATGGCTTTTATGAGACTGTTGACTTGAGGGTGTAGTGGAATTTGCTCTGTGTCAGGACTCCATTTTTCACCTGATGAAAAAAGTGCTTCCCAACCGTCCTTGGCAATGTGAAGGTTACACTATCAGATTTATGTAAAGTCCTTATATATGACAGTATGTGAGTGGGAGTGGGGAATTAATAGGAAATATAAAACTCCAGAACAGATAGAGAACAATGCAAACCCGGGGAAAGATGATTGCTTTTTACCTAAGGACACCTACACCTGGAAAGAGAAAGACTAGTTGGATCTTAAGTAAGAGAGAGTGGCCTAGCTGAGAACAGGGTGACATTAATGGCAGCTGGGTGACAGTTCAATACAATATAATAATACAATAGCAAATTCTATTAGTCCTCAGATGAAGAAAGCATTTGTTCTTGTGCCTGATTATAAATACATACAATCAAATTGAATTAAGTGGTACAATCTAAGTGCTTGACTAATTCTAGCTCTTAACTAATAAGTATAATGAGTTGAGTTGCCATAATTTTAAGCTTTTAAAACTGGTTAAATACTGTGGGAAGCCAATGGATTCTCAGGAACGAGATATAAAAAATTTTCAACATATTAGATAATAGTCAAGAAGAAAAACTTCTGCAGGAATTTTGCAGATGAGAGGAAAAGATCAGGAAATATTTTTACACACATTAATTACCTGCGTTTGGTGTTGCTTAAGCTGTGTGTTATTTCATGCGTAAGTCATTTAATGACCTATATTGGTTTGGGTTTGTTTTAGATGATTTTTTTTTTTAGTTTCCATAATAGAATACGTGACATGAACAGCAATAACATAAACATCTATGCTGCATGTCTAGTGAACATTTAAGGACAAATATTAAGCAGCCAGTTTTCATGTGTGCTTGAACTGGAGCTAATCTAACTAGAAAAACTCAAACAAGCAAAAGTTAATATTGTTTCTACAGTCGCTGATGTAACAATAATAGTAGTCGCACACCACCAAGCTGAAAATCAACTCCCTTTATGTCCAAACAATAGCGTGAATCACAGAATTCTGACCTTGATATACAAATGTGATCATGTAGTAATTATAGCTCTTGTGCTTTCTGTATAAACAGACTACTTCATCTGGAAATGCTGTAGGGTACTGCTTCATTCTGCAATTTACAGCTAATGACTGAGTAGTAAGTGTTTATATCCCATGATTCTTTAAAATAAAGCAGGTAGGAAAAAATCTTATTTCCTGCAAATAAACAAATTAAGCTGGTTATTTGAACTACAGTGAGTCAAGTCATTATTTATATTTTTAAAAATTTATAATATTTAAAATTATCTATAATTATCTATAATTATATATAATTCATATTATGTAAATATTATATATAATAAATATTCTATTTATATTATTTTGAAAAATATATCTTACAAATTTAAAGATTGTGTTCAAAATCTCATTTTGCAAAGGCTGTTGAAGCTATTTTCATGGGCAAAATATAGAATTAAATTACTCAGTCCATGTGATAACTGACATGTTCTTGAACAACTGTGAGATTAAATAAAATGTCTTTCATTTCATGCCAAAATCTGCTTGTTCTGTTTGTGTCTATGCTGGTATCATCCAAACAGGATGTGACAAACATATGTTCTTTGGCTTCGCTCTAATCCATGATTTGGATAACACTCTTAGGATGTGGTCTAACAAACTTGGGTGAAGCAAATCCGAGGATATTTGTCTGTGAACAAGTCATCTCAGACTTGATTTTAGTATGTACTAAGCAGCTGAAAATCCATCCTGACCTCATACATTAGCTCTACGTATTCTCAGCGCTTCCATAAAAATACAGCATCAAAGCAGCAGCATGCGTATAAGCACAAGCTGAATCCTGAAAGAAGAAACAATGGAAAAGTCATTACTGAACTGCACTAACACAGCATAGACCCCAGGAGTGACACTGAGGAACTGACTGACATCCTCTTGATGATGAGTCCCTATTTGTAATGGTTTCTGAGCAATGTCAATTGTTCAGATTTTAATCTATTAAATAATTACAGTGATGACTTTAGATAACTCTAATTTCTTAATCAAAATGTTGTTTGGTGCCAGAAGTTCTACCAAGGGTTTTAAGTATTACATCAATTATATAGGTTATTTTTCAGGAAAACTAAAAATCACAAAAAATATCAAGGTAGCTTTCTTGAAATAAAATACGATTGCCTTAATTACAACATACTTGGCATGAATTGCATTACTTTTTCCTGGTTCATGATGAATAATGCCTGGAATTAGCCATTCCAGTGTTTTACACTGGACTGATATCAGACTGAGAGGGTTATTAATCCTCAAGTCATTCCACTGAACTTTTAAATGTATTTGTAAAGTATGAACTTTCTTACATTCACCTTGAAATACCCACATGTTTGAATATGTATAAAAAATCAACTTAAAAATTCAGATCGTTTTTTGGACATTACTGTTAGAAACAAAAATTGATTAAAAAATATTCTAATTTTAGGAGATGGCATTACTGTTAGAATGGAAATTAGTTCTCCACCCTTATCTGATTATATGATTGTTATATAATTATGATAGGGTATTCGGGCTGTGCAAGTGCTATAGAAGAGTTGCACTGGACATCTTAAATCTGGGTTAGGAATTCATGCTGCAAAACGATGTAATTCTAAGAGTCAAGGTTTTTGTAATATATCACTAACACATTGCTATAGAGGGCCAGAGGGCTTAAGCATTTTTTGTTAGGTAATTTCTGCAGTGTCATTCAAAGGTGAATTTTCCGTAAGAGTCAGATAGATGATGAATAGTTTTGGGTAAGTATTAAGGCTGAAGGACTGTTTAGTC
Source organism: Phaenicophaeus curvirostris (assembly GCF_032191515.1). NCBI lineage: Eukaryota > Metazoa > Chordata > Aves > Cuculiformes > Cuculidae > Phaenicophaeus > Phaenicophaeus curvirostris. The sequence goes on from NC_091394.1 coordinate 89,430,029, forward strand.
TTTGAAGCCTGTCTTTCATTATTTGTCTAGGGGCTTCAGGAAGGTGATATTGTGACTTAAATCTCCTTAGATCCACTTAAGAGTGACCTTTATATCACTTCCAACCACATGCATTGGCTGTTTCTTGGGCACAGGGAAGAATTTTCATTTTGTGGAGGCAGCAGCTAATCAGACTGTCTGCTGCCTGGCTTCAGACCTCTGGAGAGCTTTCGCTGATCTCATCAAGGGTGTTTTTTTTGTATTTGATGGCAAGGCTGCTATCTGCAGTCCAAGATTTTGAGTTACTTATAATCCACTTCCGAAGACTGAGAGGGGCTAATAACGTAACAGGGTTTTCCTCTTCCTCTGTAAAGCTAGCCACTTCTTAATTATTTAGTCAGCACATAGCCTACAGAAAAATAACCCGTACCCAGTATATGGATTACAGATAAGAGATTAATAATATAATCTCAATGCATAATCAGCTCCTCTTGTCACTGCCCCCAGTCATTCTCAATAGCCACTAACTGTGGGTTGTCTTCATACTGATCTGCCCTTCAAAGTGCTGTGTTTTTCATGCTTTCCCTGTCAACAGGCACCAGGAAGCACCAGCCTCCTACTTAGCAGTCCTGTGAATGTCATGTATTTTGGCTGATGTAATACTGCTAGCCATTCTGTCCTTCAGCTGAGTGCAGAACTTTCAAAGCATCTCTACTGAATACCCCAAAATACAAGGTACATAGAAACTTCAATACAGGAAGACAAAGATATTCCTAAATATTCTCTTATTTTATTCTTCGTATCTGTATATACCCATACAGTGTGTCTTGGCCAGATCCGTGAGCATGCTCCCAGAAATTGTATGGACTAACTACATAGAGAAATGTAGTAAGAGAATCCCTTTAAAACTTGATCCAGTCTCAGTCCATGTAAATAGGATTCTTTACAACCACTTTAATGAGTTCTGACTCAACTTTTAGACTTTAAAAGTGAGAGGTATCTAACAAAGTGTCTTTGCCTGGGCTGTTCACCCCAGGCTCCCCTTGTCATTACTGACAATATAGTCAATACAGACAACAGAAACTAGGTTGCAGCTCACTTCATCCTACAATAGCAGATGTTTAAAATAGACATCCTAAAGTAGATGCCTACAACGGTCAGATGAATCACAGACTAAGATGACTTTTCATTCTACTGATTAAAAGAGAGAGTATAGTGCCAAGCCCAGAGGAAGACACCTACCCCAAAGATGCTGCATGCCCTAAGCACATTGCATTGTTCTTATTTCTGCCTGTATCATCCCATGGGCAGATACAAGACCACACCTCTAATTCTATATTCAAGAAGAGGTGCCAGGAGGAAGAAAACAATTTTTTTTAAAATTAAGTTTTTAATGGAAATCACCTTCAAAAAATACTTATTACTGTACTCCCGTGGCTGATGACATACTTTCCATGCACCATCTAATGGAAAGTTTTAATGATCTTTAGATTTTCTTAGACAGAAGATGTTACACAAATGAAATATGATAAAATTTTATGTTGTAATGTTTTATATTTTTAACCAAGAGAAGAGTGATGCAGCTGAAATAACCTCCTTTTTTCGGTTTCATTTGTACCAGTTTCTTGATCAAGCTCATGTGATGGTACTTGGACTGCCTTTTTTGGTGACAGCATGAATTTATGCTGAGAGAGAAGCAATCAAATCATATGGTTTTGAAGAGGGTGGGAAAGCATTGAGACTGCATGTCTCCATGCCCTGATGATAGTTAAAAATATTGAATAACTCACACATTACACTCTCTAAATGTCTCTTATTATTTAATAAATCACTTCACAAATAAATGAATTTTACTGATGTAATAATTAGTTAAATTGGCTAATGAGTTGCTGATATCTCAGCAAGTGACAGTGAGATGACTACTTTGGATGCACTTAGATGTGGTTGGCTCACATTATATAAAGTAGAGTTGTGTATGGTGGGAATCTTGAAGTTTTTTCTGTCCTTCTGCAGCTGTGGAGCTGAGCTGCCTGCTCAGTGAATACTTGCCAAGTGGCAGTGTTAAAAAAAGAAGAAGAAAAAAAGTAAGACAACTATTTCAAGGGGCAATTATGTAAACGAGCTGGAAAAACTTGGGATGACTAAGCCCCCGGTTTCTGAGATTCCCTCAAAATTTGTTCTGAGTGCTTTGATGAATTTTATAATGGTGTTGCTTTCTGAGTTTTAATAACGTAGCCTTGCTTTTCTTCTGGATTTAGGCCACTGTTGTTCATTTTTTACAAAAACTGAGTTAAAAAGGCAAAGTCACTAAACCTAACCCTGCAGAGCTGCCAGGTGCCTGAGAGCAGGTGAGAAGGCAGATGTGTGTGCGTTACCTTCATTATCATGCCTACTGACGTGGGCCTTCTGTCTGTTATGTTAGAAACCTGTATCACTTCAAGTTCAGCAAAAAAAAAAACAATTAAAGAGGTAAGGAGTTTTGTTATCTCTAGCATTATTGGTAGTAATCCCTGCAGCTTTGACTTCCTTTCTCTGATACATTCATGAACTAAGTCTGGATACTGGCAAAACAAGAGGCATCTCTGATTAAAGAATACACCAATATCAACAGGAAATATCAGTCCCAGTCAGTGGCTTACAGTTTTAAGTCGATTTCTTTAGTTAATAGTGCTACAAGTCCAAGTGTTTTGCTGCTTGAGGTTCTAGTCACAAGAAAATGTATCAGTGAGACACTAAGCTAAGTGTAGGTTTGGGGTGCCTCAGTCCATGGTGAAATGCAAAAGCTTGAGTCAGCTGCCCAAATGTCTCTTTAGCTGATATCCAGAAGGCTGGACACTTAAATGTGGATTCACAGAAGAAGAAGGCACCTAAACTGCCTAACAAGGAGCACAAGAGGTGCAACTGGGCTTTGATCTCAGCCATCAAGAATTCAGAGGTAACTGTCTCTGTGGCAGACCCATAGTCATGAAATCGCCCCTGGAGGTGGGAATGAAAAATCAGCCCTTCGTGTCTTGTATAAATGTGATGTAACTTGTAACACTTGATGAACTCGTGGCATTGCGTGTTGAGGAGGCTTCATGTTCAGCTCTCTCCCCTGCCTGAGCAGGACCAGGGTTTCCCATCAAGGCCTGTCCTCTCCTGCAGTCCTCTAAGACCACTTCTGCAAAGCCTCAAAATTGTTAGTAGTTACAAAACTATCAAGCTGAATCTTTCTTTGTGAAAACCAAAACCAAAACTGTAGAGCGCCGTGAAACTAACTCAGATATTTTTTCAGGGAACATCTGATCCAATTTAATTCAGTAAGTCCCATCCCAGTCATTAATCTCCAGCCAAATGTTGGGGTGTTTTTTTTTATTTTATTGCACATTATGATTTACTGCACAGCTCTCTGTTCATTATTGCTTAAAGAAGAGTTGCTCAGATCCTCTTTCTCTTGATCTCCTGATCAGGGAAATACTGTGCAGATGTGAACAAAAGTAAGGCTATTACTCCTCTGAGAGAACTCTTCCCCAATTAAAAATAGTGTCTGCGAGGGAAATTGTGATCTTGCAAATAGCTTCTGCTTCTAAGAAAGACTACATTAAAAGCACAAATGAGGCCAGGTTTCCTTACCTCAGGTGTACTGTTTGCTGCAACAACAGTGCAGTGACTGACACAATTAATATTGCACAAATATCCTGGAAGGGCTTAAAATTGTTGAAATCCCACATATGCATCCTTTAGTACTTCGAAGAACCTGGTCTGCTCAGTGCATTCCAAAATGAGCGCATTTCTTTTTTAGGAAACAAATACCTTGTTTGTTTCTGACATGCACAGGAAAAGACAAAGCAGAAGCATATTTTCTGGTGATAACTACTGTCGAAACAACTGGGTGCTGTCAGCTGTCATGCAGATTCTGGCTGGTCACTGTGGTCATTTTTTCCCTCTTGTGCTGTATGTGTGGGAACCAGAGCAAAGCCCACTGCAGTTTGCATCTAGAGTAGGGGCTGGATGAGACTGCTCAGTTCTGCTGCTTATGACCACCACTCATCTCCTGCTAAACCTTGTAAACTAATCTACACTGCAGACAGAAGTACTAAGAAGCCAATGCACTAACACATCCTTTCTGGGGATCTGAGTTTCTTTCCTGTATAAGTCCACATTCTAGAGGGAGCTCAGTGTCTTTCTCCAAGACACAAACTGACTTCTCCTCGACAGTCTGTCCCTGCTGATGATTTCTATTTAGAAAGGTCATTGAATTATAAAAACAAATGTTCCGCAGCTCAGAACTGTGATAATTTTTTCTTCACTGGGAACCTCAAGAGGATGGGCTGAACTCTTGTCTACAAAAACTCTCATTAGTGTACAGAAATAACTGCCTGCACTTTCAAAAGGACATTGAAGTATTTTATCTAGTACTTTGGTACAAGTTAAGGCTCTGAATTTTAGGCAACTAGCTTTTGAAAATTACTGATTTAAGCTTCTATCTACAATGGTCAGCTTTAGCGAACAGGGTTCTCCCCTGGTATTGCTTGTCTAAGCCAAATGTTGCCACTATGCTGGCAGCCAGCACTAGTAAGCAAGCAATATGCATGTCAGGATATTATTATCCCCAGGAAGTGCTTTTCACACTAACATGGTGGTTTAATGGCCTGTGTTATTACAAGACATTATTTCTTCCAAGGAGAGAGAATTCAAGTACTGGAATAAATAACAACAGGTGTCTTTTCACCTAACTGTTATTGCTCCTAAAGCCATTCTGGCACCTGCAGGTTTGCATGAACACCATGAAGACCTGGGAGAGCTGAAACCCTGCATGGTCAGACTGAGGGGCGAATGCCTGTGGAAGCTTTTTCCTTAGGTTGTAGTGGGCACAGCACTGCACTCCAGTGAAAATTCTCTTTTTAATCTCACAGTAGTTGTGGCTTTTTGCTTGAGGAAGAGGTAATCAGAGGTTACAAAGAATGCTTTTTCCTTCTAGCCATCTACCTGCTTTTACAAAATGTGTAGGAGTGTCTGAGATCTCTGTTCCTCCGTGTGTCTTGGTTGAGGGTGGTTCAAAGTCTTGGGGGGACACTTAACACACAGGGCAATTGCTTCAGCTTCATTCATAGAGATCAGGCTACAAATATTGCAGAGTTCTCAGCAGTATGTTATTTAAACTCCACTTAAAAGACCTACATTTTCATGACAGAAGTTCTTTTTTCTTCCAAGATATAAACCACAATACAAATAAGATTCTCTAAAATGATAAGGTGCTCTTCAGCATCCAGGAACATGAACAAGTGATCTCTAAGACTGTTTTCCTTAGAGTCAGGATAATGAGTCACTGGTTGGGGTCCTGTCCACTCTTGTGCCCGATATGCTTAATGGTGCAAATCTATGGTAGGAGTTTACTTGTAAGTCTAACTCTTTTGCCTGAGTTGTAGCAATTGGAGGACTTGGCTTAGAAAACTGCCAATATGACTCACAGGACATGGGCCTATTGCAAATCCCAGTATTGAGAACATGCTGCTTAAGGTCTTCTTGCTCTTTGGGAGATGAAACAGTCTGAAAATAGGCAGAACTAGTCTTAGAAGTGATCACTGAGGCAAGGAGGTTTCTGACTGAGAGGAGCCTCATAGCCAGGTTGTTCTCTATGCTTGAAGGCAATAGAAGGAAAAGTGAGTTTATGTTATACCATGTACATACATGTATACACTGCTCTGTAGGGGATAACTGGGTAATTACTGGTATGAGCGTCCCAGGAACCCCTGGAGGAAAAACATAAATCTAAACAGTCGAGCAATTTCTCTAATTCAGACCAGGTGCCAGGTAGGCTGTCCTATAGCTCCAGCATACAGAAGCAAAACATGACTTACAATCACCTTTTTATCCTTGTTCCTGTGCTACTGATGCCCTTTAAGTCTAATATACTCAATGGTAAGGAAATTTGTTTCAACTGAGCCAAATCCCATTTGTCTGTCTCAGTGGTGAGAACAAATACCAGCTGTACATCATCTTGGATCAGAAGCAGATTTTTAACCCTATCTTAGTCAACATATGAACATGGTTCAGAAGGCCAACCACATCCTGGGCTGCATCAAAAGAAGAGTGGCCAGCAGGTCAAGGGAGGTGATTTTACCTCTCTGTTCCTCTCTTGTGAGACCTTATCTGGAGTATCGTGTCCAGTTCTGGAATCTTCAACATAAGAAGTATATGGAGCTGTTGGAACAGGTCCAGAGAATGGCTACAAAGATGATCAGATCAGAGGAATGGAGCACTTCCCATATTAGGACTGGCTGAGAGAGTTGGGGTTGTTCAGCCTGGAGAAGAGAAGGCTCTGAGGAGATCTTATAGTGACCTTCCAGTACCTAAAGAGTTTGCACAAGAATGCTGGGGAGCTACTTTTTACAAGGGCATGTAGTGATAGGACAAGGGGGAATGGATATGAACTGGAGAGGAGCAGATTTAGACTAGACATAAGGAGGAAATTCTTCACAATGAGGGTGGTGAGACACTGGAACAGGTTGCCCAGGGAAGCTGAGGATGCCCCATCCCTGGAGGTGTTCAAGGCCAGGTGGGATGGGTCCTTGGGAAGCCTGATGTAGTGGGAAGTGTCCCTGCTCATGGCAGGGTGGTTGGAACTAGATGATCCTTAAGGTTCTTTCCAACTCAAACCATTCTATGATTCTATGATAGCTCCTTCTCAACCACAACTAAACAAACACATGAAAAAATCCATAAAATTTAAATGACATATGGGACTTTGGCTAAGACCTGCCTTACCACTCGTTGAATCCGGAGTCAGATTGTGACATTAATCTAGGACAAGTGTAAGATCAGAATTATAACTTAGTGGTTGATAATAATTTAAAAGCTCGGCACTTAATGTAGAATTATGGTACCCATTAGTTTTAATAAAATATCTTCAGAAACTATTCTACCGAGGTAGAGATCCTCTTTGTTCATGAATATAGATAACTGCTAAATTGTAGGGCTTTCTGATCCTGACAAGCTCTGCTTAATACTCAGTTACTAATTATGAAAAAAAGGACATCTACTGAAATAATTATTAAATGGTATGCAACTACGAACTATCATATGGAGAGACCCAGTATCCCAGTGTATGGAGTCTTACATGTATTCTGAGAAATATACCATTAAGTAAATGTTTACATTAGTAAGCATATTAATTTTGGTCACTACTGAACTGCTTGGATTTGAATGCAGAAGGGAAATATCAATATAGTTTGTCACTAAATTAGATGAAATGAACATGTGAGTTCCAAGATGCCAGCATAGATATTTACCCACAAATAAATCTGGAATATTTCCACTAAATTCACTTTGTAGCAGTACTATAAATCAGTTAGTAAACTAGGATTGGACCCTCACTATCAGTGATGATTTAATAGCTGTAAATTCAGGACAAAATTTCTTCCACAAAGCTGTCTACCCCTATCTATCTACCAATTTGTTGTACTCATATAAGCCTTTTCTTAATGGATACTGGAAGCGTCTATTAGTTTAAGGAGAAAAAAGCTTGCAAATCCATGTTGCAATTATCTGCAGAACAAGTACATCCTAAGTAGGAGTTCTGACTCTGAAAATCCTTCAGCTGAGATCTTGGAAAGCTGGGACTATGATCTGAGAAAATCTGCTACACATCCTCCCTGTTCACCTCTTGCATCATAAGTATATGCCAATACTGGAGACAGGCACCTAAAGCCTTGCCTCAGTTGTTTTTATGTTCTATTGAACCATAGTATTACGCTAATAGCTTGGTGTTATGCTGAACCTAGGTACTGTAAGGCTTGTTCTAGTGCCTGAAATGTCCTGCTGCCTCTCTGGCTGGCAGTTCTGGCCAAAATAAAAATACTTTCTACGAATTTGGCCAACTGCTACAGTAAGAACATGAAGCTGTGCCAGCCTTGGCATGAGACATCTCCCTCTTCTTGCTCCAGGAGTTTTGAAGAGCATATCAACCATGTGCCCTTTATTTTCCAGTTACATGCTCCCTTTTGCCTAATCCAGGGATGAAGAAAGGGGGAGCAAGCCATTCTTCTCCTGCTGATGATTTGGGCAGAGCCATGCAGAGACTTGCCTGTGGTCATATTGTAATTCAGTGCCAGAAGGTGGCAATCCCACGGCTACGGTTCAGCCACTAAAAGCAGATTTCCTTTCTCCCCAGACTGGAGAATAGATATGGAGAGATGCACGTGGTTGCAGGACCCTGGGGACATAGCTTGGTTTCTAGCTGCAGTCCCACCCCATTCCCATGCCACAAGGCCACAGCTCCAATCACTGTAACTGAGAGAGAAGGCTTAACGAGGCCTTACTTGCCCTTTCTCCAAAGCACATTGAATTTTCAACCTTAAGGCCACACTCTGAAAGTCATTTGCTTTCCTAGATCAGGGGCCATTCTGGTAGACGTACAGATACATTATTTTTACCTGATGAATTACAAATGAGGCTTGCAGCTGGCTGAAGAAGATTAATTCCACTGTTTTATTTGTACAATGAACACTTAGGAGCATGCCTGTTTGTAGCCGGGGATAGGCTCCCCTAATCATAGACTGAGGATGCACTCGATGTGGATGGAAATTAAAAACCAGTCACAGACCACTCACAGAATATCTCTCCTCCCATGGGGAAATGTTGCAATCTTCAGTTTTATTGTTTTCTTTAAGCCCAAAATTCAGTGAAACTGGAAGTTATTATAGCCCCACAGCTCTGTCGTAATGAGTTCTGTGGCACCACGCGGGTTTGGGGATCTTTACCTCCATAAGCACAACTGCTCACCTCTCGTTCACGCGTCTCTTTCCTCTGGCCTTTCATCCCTGCCCAACAAACTCAGATTTTGAGGGATGGAAGAGCTCAACTGGGGCATTTTACCATGCTGAGCAGGGCTGCTCCTTGCTGTTCTCCCCTGGAGCATGGCTCCATAGCCCCGCATTGCCTGCCTTTTACTGATTCCCCTGGGGATCGGCTGACGGTCTTGGATGCGCTTGGCTTTGCAACAAAGCTTCTCCAATCTGTTTGTTATTTTTCCTCCAGCTTTATTTATGAAAGCTGTGTGCTGAAACGCCCTCCCCCTCATCACCAATCTTTTCCTCTCCATTTTGTTTCCAGACGGGTGTTTCACCCTGACACACCAAAAGAAGACACAAGCCAGGAGGTGGGGAACATCTGGCCCTGGCTGCGGAGCATCAGAAAGAAGCTGATCTCCTACAGATAAAATAAGACTTTTTCCCCCTTTTTGCGGGATCTTGCTATGGGATGTTCAGGGTTTCCTGCCACAGCTCCCAGGGCACCCAGCAGCCCCCGGCTGGGGCTCCACTCTTCCGAACACAATTACCGTCTGCAAATGTTTAAAGGCAGTTTCTTTTGAGTTAGCCACATGCTTCAAATTGTTATGTGGTTAACCGCTGAGAGCAAACCCCCACACAAATACCTACAGATCAACTTGCTCGAGCCAGGGTGGTAGCAGTAGGGGCAGAAAGGGAGGGCAGAAGCGTCTTCATTTTGCTTTTGAGGAGAACAAAATAGAGTTTTCTTTTGACTTTTTCAAACTGCTAGCAGCCATTTCATCACAACGCTCACTGGTGGTGGTGTTTGCACATTGGTTCACATTAACCACAGATGAAAGGAGCCATAGCCATGCAGACCACGGGCCAAGCCCTTCACTGGTGTAAATCAGCTCATCTGGTGAATAGGAACAGATAACACCACCTCCTCTCTGTGCACGCCATGCAAACGCCAAACCAGGGGAAGACTTCTGCACTTTGACATTGCCCTATTCCATGTCCCTTAACTCTTATAAAAGCCGAATACTTTTCTGCTGACTCACAAAGGCAGATGGATTTTGTTAACTCCAGCTGAGATAGAGGAGGATACATGATGAGCATCACTGCCTGTCAGCGGGGCTGAACCCATTTTTGGGGCTTAGGCGGGACATATGGAGAAGCTTCACATCATGCCTTGTTCTGCATGTATGGAACTTGGTTTGTGAGTACCACATGGGTGGAAAGTGATACATGATCCAGGCTTAGCCCTACTGCTAATCAGTGTCTGAAATAATGAACCATACTGTTGTTCTTTCCCCCACCTTGTGCCCCCTCTCTGAAGCATGGCAGCTCCCTAAAGCCCAAGAGAGAAATTTAGAACCAAGAGCAATGAAAAAACAAACACCCCCAAAGAAGCACAGAGCTCAAAACCCCTTAGTAATTCCATTCCCTTTACTTAAAGCTTCTTAAATTACAATTTTAGTGAAGTAAATTAACTTCCCTTTGCTTGAATTTCCTTGTAGTTTCAAGGGCTATGAAGCCACTAAGGACTAAACTGTATCACAAACTGGGTTCTACATGGGGATGGTTTTGAAGCACGACTAGATATTCATGTAGAACTTATAAGAATGGACCCAAGTGGAAATATAGTACACACAATTATTTTGCCATGGACCAACTTTTAGATCCATCTTCAATTTATTTTAATTTATAAAATGCTGAATTAAACACTGTAAGGTGTCTAGAAGAGTCTTGAGGGAAAAGCTGCAGTAGAAATGTGATCCAATTCAGATACAAACCAAAACTGCATTTTTTGCTTTCTGCAGAAAACAGCACAAAAAGGAGGGGTTAAAAGCTTTGGATGTGAGAAAGAATTTCAGTGAAAGTGATTTAGTTCCTCTGGTCCATTTATCATCTGAGCAGAGAAAAATCACTGTGCGTATGAAGTTAGCTCTGCAGACTCCATGCCTGTCAAAACTGTTTATCCATAGTTCCCAACAACAGCAAGAAAGGCAGGAGGACTGGCACTCATGATGGTGAATGAGTTGGACACGTGGAGAGAGGGTGCATGAGCTGGACCTCCTTACTGATGCAGACAGAGAAAAAGAGTGAGGGAAAGAACATTAAAACATGAAATGTCTAATCTTAGAGTTTAACAGAGCAGTTGGTTACCAAAAAATGACCTTTTGCAGAATTTCTTTATGGGCAACTGAGTAGATAGGTCTTAGTGGCCAGTTAGTCCTCATGTTCCTGAAGTTACAGGAGTAAATGACAGCAGAAACAGCTACCAGGGGGCACAGGCACATTAACGTTATTGACCGTAGGTAGCTAAGTTGGGGATATTGCACTTAGATAATTCAAGACTAATGTGATAATCACTATTTAGTGCTTGGTGTAGTTATATGAAGAGGTATAAAAAAATCCCATAGTCCAAATCAAACAGAATTTTAAACCTATGTGATTGCTATCAGGACAAAAAAAAAAAAAAAGACAGGGGGAGGGAAGAGAATTCAGGTTTATAAAAAGAAACACGTACACAATGAGCTGAAGGTTGTGCTTCTGTGCTTCCTGGTCTGGGTGTGAGCAGAAGAGGAAATACCAAAATATCACCACAAAAACTATTCCCACAGCACTTCCAACCTGACTGAAACCAGAAACTTCTTACAGTCCTGCAAAAACATGGGGGGAAAACCCCTGACAGACCCAGTCCTAGAAGTCCTGCTCATTGGACAAACAATGAAATTCCCAGAGCAAAGAGGTTTGGGTAGACTGAGACAAGGCTTCTCATTTTCCCTCAGTCCTCATCTGTACTCTGTATTTTCTGTGGTTCAGTGATAGTTAGTGACATTTTGACTCTTCTGCTAGTTTTGAAAGGAGCACATTTCTGCCATAGTTTAATCGCGTCCGTGACCTCAAACAACTAAATTGTGTGTTATCCACCAGATTGGGCACCATGGTCTGGTCTAAGTCAGGTGACAGGTTCCTTGTCCTCCCTTTCATTTTTTGGGGGTCACTCCCCTACAGTGAAAGCGCAAACCCATATACAGAACAAGAACTGATATTTCAATGCATTAAGTCCCATCACTATCAGTGTTGCCCAATGTTAATAATTAAAACTGAATTCCTGAAGGCTTGCAGGAAAAAAAGACATGAATTTGGCCTGACTGATCTCGCACAGGCCTTCCACCAATACCAAAGAGAACTGTGAAGGAGTGCAGCAGGATTACATTCAAAGGGTTTTTCAGAAAGCCAACACACCAGGCAATTAGTTTAAAACTTCAGATTTGGAAGCTCTGCAAAGAATTTGGAAAATGGCTCTTTCCCTTTATTGGTATAAAAAGAAAAGTATTCTCCCCTGCTAAACTCCAAGAATTCAAATGTTAAAGTCTCTTGATTGATGTGCAGTATTATACACTAGGATTCAGGACATTTTCAATAGTCTAATGAAAACCATGGCTAAAGTAAAATTACTCTAGAAAGCTGTTCTCCCTATAGACATTTCCTAACATCTAAGCAATTTCTTAATCAAGCTTTTTTTCTCCCTAAAATTAGAGAAATGAATCCCTGAAGCAGCTCCAAGGAGCAGCTCAGGAATGTTCAGCGCAGCCACTGCCTCCAGCTATGGGACAGAACAAAAGTTGCATCAGTGATGGTGCTTTATCTTCCACATCTTACTCTAGCAATACTTCCATGGGTGTCAACAATGAAATCATCTTCAAAGAGGTCAGAAAACCCGATTTTTCATTTTCAAATGCTGAGTCACTGGTTTTGAGACTGGTCAACTTGTTGCATTTGCGACCACGGTTTAACTAAAACCACCTAAGCTGGTAATGGACTCTCACATCCAAAAATGAAGCTAAAACCTTAGCTAAGCCTCATGGCTGAATGCAGATTTCCAGTTCATTCAGAGCAGTATAACACTCAGCATTTTCCCTCCAACAACAGAAATCCCCTTTCTGGCCTCCTGGAACATTGCTGCATGAAATACGTTTTCACTCTTACAGCAAACTTTACTTAAAAGACAATAGGAGAAAGAGTTGGAACATGGATTCTTCTTATAGCTTAAATCTAAATCAACAATAAAACATGAAAGGCTGAGGAAGCATGCAAAGACATTCTGAAAATTCCCCTTTTTCTTTAAAGATTAATTTTCGCTCAGATTGAGACATTGCGATTTACTCAATCTGGGCCCCACTCTGCAAATCTTTTCTTACATGAGATCTTTTTAAAGTTATTGAGACTTTTTACACGAGTAAAAGTTACCCACATGAGTAAGGACTCACAGAATCTGGCCTTACACATTTCCTGACATTAAAGTTTACCAAGTTGTTATCTAGGCTATAAAGCAGTGTGTATTTTTAGGAATTAAAACAGACTTTAGTTGCATTTTGTTTGGAAAAAGTTCTAACTTCAGCTTCACCCATCTGCTTTTTGCAGTTTGCTCAGCAGTCACATTGAATGGACGTACTCAGCCTTTGTCCCTGTCTCAGAGCTGCTCGTTACCAACCATGCTCAACCCCAATGTGCTGTAACTCACCAGGACGTGTGCAGTCTGAATTCCCATTCCAGATTTGGTCCTCAAACCTAAGGCCATTATTCCATCTCAGACTAAAACATATTTTCCCATGGGCAGTTGAAAAAGGCCACGTTTCTTCAGGTTTTCTTGCCACAAAAAGATAAAATAAAGTGGAATAAAACAATAATAATAATAATAAAGGAAATCCAGTGTACGGCAATCCCCAGGATTCTGGAGTCTAAGAGTGTTGATCTGCATCCATAAATGTCCTGACCGGTGAGCAGACACAGGCACTACAACTGGAAAGAGAGCAGGAAGGAAAACCTACCATGTGAGCAAAGTAAAAAAAAAAAATGAAGGGGGGGAGGAAGAGAGAGAAAAAAAAGGTCTTCTCAGTGGACAGCACTTGGGCTGATAGCAGGGATTTCAGGAAATCCAAACACTCAGACAGGAAATCTGAACACTGGATAAACATGCCATAATCTCCACAGATACAGTTAGCAGTGCTGCGTCTGCTGTTAACCCTTAGCCTGCCCATGGCTGAGGCTGAAATCAGATATGCCACGCCTGGAAACACAAGCTGCCTGGGGGGCTCCAAAGTCTGAGCGCTTAAAAGTCTGAGCGGCAGCCCTGAGCTCAACTCTGCCTTTCTGTACTTTCCTCCCTTTATTTCTACATAGGGACACTTAAGTGAAAGCATGCATGATTTTCCTCCTCTGAGGAGATGATATTGCACCCTGAGCCCTGCAGCAGCAGGGGAAAGCTGCCTGAATGCCTGCGTGCTACCAGGTGTGGCTACCTGGTAGTCTTGAATTAGTTTTATTTGTTTTTTCCCCCTCTCTTCTGCTGTAAAACAAGATTTATATGACTGGCTGTGGGATACTTGCAGGGTGCCAGTGATGATTTACTCCAGGGCTGGTGCAACAGGGTTGGGGTGACACCTTTAGAAATTAAAGCGAGAGAGTTCTTAAAAGAGCAGACGAGTTTGAAAACTCCCTTTGTGCCATTTTGTCAAGGAATTTAGGATCAAACTCTGCAGTCCTTACCAAAATTAAGACAAAAACCTTTTCAATTGCTTGTTTCTGGAATATGGACTTTGCCTTTTGTATCTTGTGGTTCCCTCCCCGTCATTAACAGCATTACTGTTTTTTTTCCTTTGAGTCTACTTAATTGATTTCTTTTATGTCATCTACCTTGGTTAAAAGATAAATGTAGAACTCTTAACAGCAAGAAGAAGCAATAACATTTTGTAGAGCTGACCTCTCATTCCCACAGATGTAATTCTTAAAGCAAAATTTGTGTCAGAGTTGCCCAGTTGAAATCCATCAGACTACGAGCACACACAAACACTCAACTAAACCCCTTGCTTGTTAGCAGGATGGGGACTTCACCCTGTTTTCTGTAAGGGGACGATTGCAGGCTTCTCTGCTTTTTGGAGATTGCTCACTCCTAAGGCAAGGGCCAGCTTCCAGAAATGCCTCTTTTCTCTTTAAATTGACTTTTTGGAACAGTCCTGCTTAGAGCATGTTGGAAAGAAAACGCCGAGTGTTCAGATTTTCTGGTTCTCCTAGGACTTCACAGTGATAAAAACTAGCACCTTAAATTTCACTTTGCCATTTTCTGGTGGAAGTAATTAGACACAGAGGTAATTTCCACCAACTGATGCCCTTGTTTAATGCATTGGCAATTAACTCATCTGAAATAGCCTTAATATAAGTCCTACATGCAATATTAACCTGTATCTTTATATTAGGATACCCACTAGGAACAAAATAGGAACATTACAAGAAAAGGCTTCCTTCAGCACCTTCTGCTACTTATAATGTGTTTCAGCTTCTTATTTCAAAGACAGAAGATCTGGCAAACCAGCATCAATTACAGCATTCCCTGGAAGGCCCCAGGTTTGGAAATTGTGCCTGGTCTACTGAGATAGGTTGAGTTGTCCAAGCGATGACACGGGGAACCTGGCAGTAGAGCTGAGGTGGAAAATGGGGTTTTTTGGGCATCCCTGCCTGAGGAAATCTCCTCTGGTCTCCAGCCCAGTTATGAGTCAGGAAACATCTTACAACTTGGGTTCTCATGTTCCCAGTCATCATCCTACTACATTTTAGGGTACGTGAGGCTGGTGATGGAGATCAGTCCCTACGAGTGTGGTTGGAGCAAATAGCTGGTAGAACAAAGGCTTGGCTTTAGAGACATGAAGTCATTCCCCTTGCCCAGCATGTGCTACATGAAACAAGTACCAAATGGTTGCTTGATGATGTCAGGAGGGAACTAGTGGAAAACAAGGCAAAAATTAAAACATGTCAGGGTTTGACTTTTTTTTTTTTTTTTGCTGTTCCATTTGCTTTGCCAGTGAGCTGTTTCAGTTATTCACCTTTTTTTTCCCCATACAAGTTCTTCTGTTGTCATTTTTTTTCACATTTCCTTTTTTTGTTTTCTCCTTAGTGCCAATCTTTCCAATAACAAAAAGAAAGCAAAAATAAAGGAAAATAATAAAACACAACCTCTGCATTTCAGTTTAAATGGAAAAAAAGAGAAAACATTCACAAGCCCACAAAACATGCATTTTGAAAAAAATACTTTTTAAGACTGAGAGACTTTTCATTTGAAAACACTCAAGCAGCTCCAGAAAAAAAGGAGCTGGGGAGAAGTGGGATATGATTTATTACTACTAACATCTGCTGTAGATCAGTTAGAGATAGGCAAACATTCCATGCCAGGGCACAGCTAGGTCAAGGTGAGAGGAGATAAAGCAATAATTAAAAAGACCAAGCGTCCTCCAGCTACCTTCAATAGGCTGAAAGTAGAAAAGCAAGTGCTTGCTGCAGAATTGGTATTTTGTCTAGAAAAATTGCAAAGGGGTGGTGGGGAAATTCATTGATATGTTCAATGGAAAATTATCAATATATAAAAAAAGCTTCAACAATTTTCATACAGAACTACAAAATGTGTTCTACTTTTCTCTTTTTCTAGTTAAAAAAAGTTGTCAAAAGATTTTGCTTATTGTGAAACTTTTACATTTGATGACATTTATTTTTAAAAGTTCTATAGGGGGGTGGTATTGTCAGTCCTGGTGAAAGGGGAAATAGCGACAACATGGAAGGTAGAATAGTGAAGGTGACAAAAATAAACTATACAGAAATGTTCTGCAGAAACAGAGAGAAAACTTCAAACTCAGGCCAGCAGGGTTATCAAAGCTAAAAACTGGATAAAGATTCCTGAAAGGGCACAGCAGCTGCAAGAAATCCACCATTACCTGAGAAAAAAAAGCCAGTGGCCTTATGCAATACAGATGTGAAGGTGCTTGCTTCTAAATTGGAAAAAAACCCCTCCACCGCATCCATCTTTGATGTACCCACAGCAGCTGAGTTGCTTTATATCCCCAGTATGCAATTTTCTGTTGTCCTAGAGCTGATAACGAAATTCTCACTTCTTCTTCAAAGAACTGTATAGCTCCTGAATTAAGACAAATTAGTTCATTAAAGATTAGGATTTAGCTCTGTATGTGAATGATAAAGCACATGAAATTATAACTGAGATTGTGAACAAAATGCTTGAGAGTTATCATTAACTTATGAAGCTCCCAGTTCTGTTATTTTTCATGTTTCAATGACAATCTTTATTATTATAAATAGTTAGGATTTTTTTTTTCCAGTATAGATTTGAAGTGAAGATCACTTCTTTCATTTTCACCACTCTACTCACTGGATTTTGAGAAGACTTCAACAAAATAATTAAAATATTTGGAGAAAGAAATTGCAGGTCCCAGTTTTGTCATTCTTCACCCTTCAGTCACTCTGAGGCTTTGCACCCTTGTAAAAAGGACTTACTTAATATATTAACTTGAAACTCATTTACTTTCCCTTTAGAGCACGGCCAGCCCTGTGTGCTCAGCAATCCCAGATGTCTCAGTAGCTACCAGAAACTGGATACCAGAGAAGTACTTTGACACGCTTGAACAAAGTTCACTATCCACATTGTTACTCTATCTGGGTTTACAACAACATATGCTAAAACTTAGCGAACATTAGAGAAAATGAGTAGAAAACACTAATCAAAAGGTTTTCATAAACACTGACACTTCTTACTATAATCTATAAACACTATTTTTCTCACAGAACTTCAGTAATTAACTGGTTTAGAGACTTCTTACTGTGCCACAAAACGCATCTTTCTGGGCACTGGCTTTCAATTTTAACATGCTTGCATGGAGACCCCTGCCAATTCTATTACTAGTCCACTCTTCCCTAAATGAAAAGTCAAGGAGGTTTACTTCTGGGATCAACAGCCCTGCTGGCAATGATACATTAGGAAAAGCACTGATCCCCCTCCATCCAGTAGCAAACCATGTGCACTTACATTACATGAGAAGCGTTGCCACTTTCGCAACGTTCATTCAGTGAAATATACGAGATGTGTTCTAACAGGTTTAACAACATGTTTCTACATTTATTAAGCAACTAGCACCTCTTGATATTATAAAGAGATCAGGCATTAGAAATTGCCTCGACAAGAAGCACTTGACCCTTGGTGGTAACTATAGGCTGCACCAATGTGCAGGAGGCCATGTGTGTTTTATTTTCACCTGGTTTTATGTTTTTCTAATGGTATGCATTCATATTTTGCCTCTCCTTTTCATTCATCTTTCCTTGTTACAATGGCAAAAAAAGGGTTTTTTTCCCGTAGTCCTATTTTTCTCCCCTATTTTTTTTTCTGCAGTGCCATGTGAAAAGAGGAAAATGAAGATGTGTTCAAACAAAAATAAATTGCTAAAAAGAAGCTATATAGAAACATGGTCAATAAAGGGCACTAAGAAAAACAGCTGTCAACTACAGACATCGTCCTGGTATGAGTGTAGCTTCTAGCTCCATCATTTGCCAGACATATACAGATACTCCAGATAACATTCAGAGACAGCTAGAAGCTGAATTACACACCAAAAATGAAATGCAAAATGAAATCAAAATGAAATGCTGCTGCACAAGGAAAAGGCTGAAATTTGAATTTCTGAGTGTCACTTTACATCATTCTCTGTAGGTTGCAAGGTTGTTTGCTGTGCTGAAAGGGCTGGGTTGGGAGGACACCTTGGATGTGCTGTGAGCATCATGGCAGGTTTGTTATCTCTTTGCCACCGAAGTCTTCTTCAGCTTCCTTTCTAAAAACTGGTGAAAAGGATACTCCTTCAGTGTGTTGTCAGTTTGTTGCAGAAAATTTAAGTGACAAACACAACACATGAACTCTAAACATTAATAAACACTAAGACAAACCCCCTAAATGATCACCAGATTGATTTAGCAATTATAAGACTGTTTTTTAAAAAAATATAGCCTTCTCTTGATCTGAGGCTTTGGAAGTCATATGAGCAATAATTTTAAGCATTTTTTTATGAATAAAAACTAGATGCATGCATAGAAATCAGTGCTAAAATTCTTGTTAATCCCTTTTCACCAGGAGTCGAACATTTAAAGTATGGATGGGTGCCATCAGACTTGTCACAGACAAGTGAGAGTCAACATTGCTATAAATGCTGCAGTCTTCACATGCTATAAGTGCTTTATAATTGTGTACAGCATGGACTGTATACAAGAGCTATTAGCCTAGGAAACTTTAGTAGGGTCTGAAAAACAAAAAGCTACAGGAAAAAAAAAGATTTCAGATTCCACTTACAGCTTGTGGAAATAGGTGATGACAATCACAGCAATATATCTACAACAAGAAAGATAAACTCAAAGCCAAATCTTTCCCCATGACTGTAATATTTTAGGTCTTTAGATTTTTAAGTGCAGGCATGCTTGTGTGTGGTCAAAATACAAACCCTCAGGTGCTGATGAGGAAATACATGAGAAATAAATGAGAAATAAAACAAAAGGGTAAAATACAAGCCTGTCCTGTTAGGAACCTGAAGGGGGTATGTAAAATGAGATGAGGTTGGGACTGCTGCAGGAAGATGGGACTTTTGCAGGGAGAAGACAGGATGGGGAGAAGAAAGCGGTGTGGTTTCCTCTATTAGATCCAATGAGTCAGAGTGCTCTATCCCATGTTCTGAAGGGTTGCAACTCCTGTCCTATGCTATACCTTAATGTTGAGGACCATCACCAAAGAGGTCTGACAGCTCTTGGGAAGAAGAATGCAATGACTGGAGAAGAGACTTGTTATTGTAACAGAAGGAATGCAGCACATCTGCAGGTGTCTCCATCTTTCTCCCCATAACATCACTGGTCTAGCTGGTTGTGCTCTGATTATAGGCTTCTCCCTGGCAGAGGCTCCTTCAGCTCTTCTGTGGGAGGCAATGTCCACCTTCGTCCCACTCACGTGTGCTGGAAGTCCCTCTACAAGTGTTCGACAGCTGAGATGCTCAATCGTGGCTCAGCCAGTATTTCACTCGTGCTCTGCTGTGCTATTGTTAGGGGTTTCAAATGCCGCATGGTATTATACTGACCATGCGGGGAGGAGGGTTGTATGGCACCAAACATGTATTAAGCTCTCTTCTGAATTACTCTTTTGGGGATGAAAGTCTTGTTTTCCTACCTCTTAATTAGAGTACACACTGCCCCACTAGCTCTGTGCTTCAGAAGGAGTTACCCTTATCTCCTAGTGCTCAGAGCAACCATGCAGTAGTGTTCATGCAGTGCTTCTCACACAAGTGAGGCACCATGACTTTTCCTCATGTGGAGGTCAGATAAGTGATCTGCTATTTAGTCTTTGGTTATTCAGTGACTAAAGGGTAGGGGTTTATAACTTATTCCTAACACCTTAATGCCTCAGACCAGCCTTTTTGCTGCCTGAGGCCCAGAGTACACTCTGCCCTAGAGGTGCCCATGAAGTCTGGTGTGGCTTCCCCCTTCTGATCACTTTCCAGTCCTAGGAATGAGTTTGAATTATTAATGAAGATTCATAAAGCTGGTTCATGAATAGTACTGAGTTCAGGCTCTCATACTGGCCATATTTCATTTAAACTGACAAACTCCAGAGCAATTCCAAACTGTTGTCTAGTTGTGTTTTGGCTTCATCCCAACCTGGAGCAGGACCCAGGGATGTCCACTAATCCCACTCCCCTCATACACTGCTGCATACCTTCTGCTCAGGCAAAACAACGCCTGGGTCTCTCTAGCAACATCTCTTACCTTGATGAACTGTGCCTCAGGGTGGTTTCTGTTTTCTTGTTAGGTGCTTTAAGTTGGTTATGTTTGCACTGTCCATAAGTATTGCATCTCAATTTTCAGCTCTGCACCTGAATTTCTGTGGGTGGGGAGGCTGTGGTCTTCCCTGCATTGAAGCCTGAGTGGACACCACTGTCCCATTGATGGAGACAATCAATAGAATAGAATACAATAGAATAGAATATTTCAGGTGGAAGAGGCCTACAGTTTTCATCTAGTCCAACTACCTGACTGCTTCAGGGCTGACAAAAAGATAAAGTGTATTGTTAAGGGTATTGTCTAAATGCCTATTAAACAATGATAGGCATGGGGCATAGACCAGCTCTTTAGGAAGCTGTCCCAGAGTTTGACCTTCTCTGTAAAGAAGGGTGGGTCACTTACTGCGAGAAAGATATTGAGGTGGTGGACCACATCCAAAGAAGAGCAATGAAGCTGGTGAGGGGTCTAGAGCATGAGTCTTATGAGAAGCAGCTGAGGGAACTTGGGGAGCACAAATCTCACGAGAAGCAGCTGAGGTAGGTGCATCTATCTAGTCTGGATGAAAAGGAAGCTGAGGGGAGATGTTGTTTTCTATGACTACTTGAAGAGAGATTTTAGTGAGGTGGGTGTTGATCTCTTCTCCCAAGTAGCAAGTGAGACAGTGAGAAGAAAAGGCCTCAAGTTGTACCAGGGGAAGTTTAGGGTAGATATTAGGAAAAAAAAAATTACTGAAAGGGTTGTAAAGCACAGAAACAGGCTGCCCAGGGAAGTGGTTAAGTCGCCGTCCCTGGAGGTACTCAAAAAATATGTAGATGCAGTGCTGAGGGACATTTTTAGCAGTGGTGGATTTGGCATAGTTAGGTTTATAGTTGGACTCGATGGTGTTAAGGGTCTTTTCCATCCTAAATCATTCTATAATTCCATGAAATGCTTCCTAATGTCAAGTCTAAATCTCCCCTAGTGCACCTTTGAACCATTTACATGTGTCCTCTCACTGGATACCAGGGAGAAGAGCTCAGCATCTCCTTCTCCACTTCCCCTCCTCAGTAACATGTAGAAAGCAATGAGGTTGCCCCTCAGCCTCCTTCTCTCCAAACTAGAGAAACCCAAAGACCTTAGCTGCTTCTCACAGGACTTTCCTTCCAGCCCTTTCAGCACCTTTGTTGCCTTTGTCTGGACATGTTCAAGTATCTTAACATCCTTCTTAAACTGTGGGGCCCTGAACTGCACAGAAAAGTCAAGTGCAAGCTTGAGCCCTAAGTCAGAACTGAGGCACAAACATATGTTTGTCTCAAGGCATAATCACAATTTGTGACCTTACAAACATGAGATAGATGCACCACAGGTCACAGTTTGCACAGTTGCTTCAGGGATGGCATTTGTAAGGACTAAATATGAATTTTAAGGGTGAGATGCTCTATAACATTTCTACCATTATGGCTTTAGTGGTTGAATTGGCTTCTTCACTGTGTGAGAAACTAGAGAAAATGTCATACAGGGCAGACTGGATGACATAAGATTTCCCTCTCTTGCTTCAAAACTTTGCATACATTCAATATGAAAGCTTGGTTTGGTCTCATAAAATGTGCAAGAAGTTTAGAAGAAAATTACATTCTTGTCTGGGGGAAGTCCAAATTAAATGATTTCTAAAATGGGCCCGAAATCAAGGGCTGCTGCGATTTGCTGTATGAAAAAGGAGAGGAATATTAACTTCTGTGGGAGGAGGAGCTGTACCTTAAAAATGTTGCTATTGAATGCAAAGCTGGTTTGGAAAGCTCAGATAATTAGAAACACATGTCCCTGGCTGCAGGCGTATAGCACATGAACTGTAGGGGAAAAATAATAATAGAAAAGACATATAATATTTGAAAATAGAGCAAGAGAAGTCAAATTGTTAATAGTGAGTATACCTGAAATACTGTCTTGCCTTGCTATTAACTTTAAGAACACAAATATATTTGTAGACTTTCCAGTGTACACCAACTTTACAACAAAATTGAGATCCCAAGTATGCTGGATGATAGTATTACATAAGGAGAATATTTTAGCAAGCTATCCGAACAAAGATGACTCATAATGATATAGATGAATATTTTATTTTAAAAACAAAATGCTGTGAATTACTTAGCACCTAAAAATAACACGCCTCCCCCTTTAACTTTCAATGAACTGTGTTGACTTTGCAGGAGTTTCTAACTTTTTTCAGTATAGCAAATCATCCAGCTTTTGTAGTCTGTTAACACATATATCTCTTTTTCAGGCCAAAGCTTTGAAACCAAAGCACATATAAACCCCCTCACACCCACACTCCCTTTGCTTTGCAGCTTTTTATTCCTCCTCTCTCCTTTCTTGGGTAGTAAAAATCACAGGAAGAAGGAAAGGCTGTGAAAATCTGCACAGAAAAATGAAAGTTGTCTACTGTAGAATACTCTATACCATAGCCGTACTGTAAGAAAATATAGATAAGTCACTTAAAAATGTGTGGGCAGAGCTGTTGCCAGCCTGCCTCTTCTCTGTCTTTGAACACTAACTTTCTTCCCATTCCTGTTGGATATGTGGAGATGTATTTCTCCGTACTTGAGACATCCCCAATTTTCCCTCCTTCACTTCTCGACATGGGTGAGTTTTACAGCTCTTATATGTTTGTGCACTGGACCAGCTGTGGTCTGTAACAGTTCTGGTCAGCTCTGGGCTGACAAATCCTTAGATTTGAGAGCTGTCTCAGCCAATTTTTGTGCTAGAAACCCAGATTTGTCTGCATTTATGCTGGCTTTCAAAGAAGTGAAAGGCACTTCTCTGTCTGAAAAGCCATTTTACAGTCAAATTTCAAGTTCTTCTAATGGAGGAAAGGAGTGGAGTTTCATGAACAAGGCCTCCATGGTACTATAATATGAGGGCGGGGATAGGAGGTAGAAAAGGAGCTTTCCCTGCAACTTCATCATCTCAAATGACTCAAGCTTTTAAACTTCCAGGAAAAAAAATTATTTAAATAGATCAGCCTGAGACAGACAGCCAAGTTAGAAAATGTGTCCCAAATAGGTACAGCTTAGTGAACTAATTTTCTCAGGGGTTTGATATGGTTGAGGCTATTTTAGTAATTGATGATGCTTCCTGCAAAAGATTGTCATCCAAAGGCCACTAGAGTCAACAAGAAACTCACCCTCAGCATCTGTGAACATGCAGCTGAATCATTCAGTGCTGTGCTTTTTGTTATATTCATGGGGAAAACCGCATGTATGGTGGTTAGAGAAAATACCTTGGTGCATCAAAAGCCAATTGTAACACTGCTTCTCAGGAGAGTGTAATCTTGCATTTCACATGTTTCTTTTCCTCATTTTGCTAATGTTACTGAGCTTCTTTTCATGATGGGCCACCTTAACTGTGTGGTTTAATGTTTTATGTTGTGTTAGAAGCCAGGTAAATTACCTCATCTGTTCAAAAAAGGAAAGGATCCTTCAGAGGACAGACAGAAATAGATGTTGTACTCTGTGAGATCTTGAAAAGCCTGTACAGTGACCAGGGTATATTTTATGCCAGTAAAACTAAAAACTTATTCCCACGCCTACAGGTGTTTTCCAGCTTTTCTGTCATGAGCTCACATCTCAATAAAGAAATTGCCTCACGGGCACTTATCCTCCGAGTCATTGCATAACATCCCTGTGGCAATTTACATTACATGGAAAACCATACTGAAAAAGCATTTGTGCCTCTTTTTAAGAGGTCTTTAGAGGAATATGGGTATTGACCTTCCTGTAAAAGTTGACCATGGTTTCTGCTTTTGCTGTTTATCTCATCTCTTCTCCTTCTCTTGGCTCTGTTCCTTTCATCTGAAGTCCAGGATGAAAGCCAGCATATTGCAGGCACAGTGAGTTCACCAGTGTGCTGTGGACCACAACTAAGGAATCTCCATCCCAGTCCTTTTCTAGTGTGAAGCTTCAGTGTGACACGCAAAGGGCTAACAGGATAGCAGATCATTTTTAATAAGCAAAATAAAAGAAAGGCCAGTCGACACCCCCAGTGATTACTTAAGAGAGAGCTTTACAGCCAAGTATAACACCTCTCCCTGATGCTTCTGCTGCACTTTTCCAGGGTCATTTTCCTTGTTCTTGCAGAAACAACAGGATGGCACTGGGACCTGAACTCTGACTCTCTGCTGTTTCTGCTGTTCTGGATGCTGATTGTGCTTTTTCACAACAGCTGAGTTGGATCCAGATGGAAATATGAGCTATCTTTTCTCTAAAGAAGAAGCATTAACAAAACCTCTGACACTTTTATACAGTTAAGGAGTTGCTTCTGTCATTCCTTGGCATGATGGATTGTAGAGTATTAGCGTAGTCTAATTGCTTATGGAAATACCAAAATGTTTCTTGTTAAAGTAACAGATTCACATCAATCCTCATTCATTTTAAATACATGATTTTCAGCACTTCCATGTAAAGAATGTGCAAAGAAAAGGACTACTTTTCTTGGACTTGGATAGATGGGCATGTTGGAAATTTCAAAATGGAATGATACATAGAGTTGACATTAGCCATGACTGCCCAGGAAAAAATATTTTAATGCATGGAAATATATATAATTTTTGTGAACAATGTTCTCTTCTTTCAGCAAAGGCAAATATTTAAGTCTGGTCTATTCTAAAAGGCTTGTTTAGGACCTTCAAATGCTTTACAGAAGCCCAAGCAGATAATGTCAGTTGCTCTTCCCTTATCCATCCATGCTGCAACCTCATTGTAGAAAACTACCACATTTGTCAGGCTTTATTTGCCCTCAGAGACATGATGTTGGCTGTCACCAACCACTTCCCTATTTTCCATGTGCCTCAGCAGAGTTTCCAGGAGCACCTGCCCCATGACCTCGCTAGACACAGAGGTGAGACTGACTGGTCTGCAGTTCCCTGGGTCTTCCCTTTTTAAGATGGGGACTGTTTCCCCCTTTCCAGTTAGCAGGAACTTCACTGGGCTGCCATGACTTCTCAAGTAATGTGACAGTGATTAAAGGCAGAAATATATGTGGTAGCAGCAGGAAATTCCAATTAGCTGATGTCTATCCCATCTCTCTGGCTACTTAATGTCAACTTTTATTGTCAGATTTTTAATATTTGTTTATGTTTTCAAGGAGAGTTATTGAACCAGTCAAAACGTGTGTCTGCATGGTTGGCATTAAGCAAAAGAAGGAAATTGAATTTCTAGGAGCAAGTATAAGTTTTACCTTTCATACATTCTTTCTAATTGAAAGGACTTTCATGATTTCATAATAATAATAATTAACAATAAACAATAATAATAATAACAACAACAACAATAATAATAATAAATGTGAGGAGGGGTCATCTAAGCATTGCTGATCTAAGAAATGTGGTGACAACTGCCTCAGAGGAAGGTTACAGAAAACAGGAAAAAGGAATGAAACCCTGGTTGGTCCATTTCAGATAACCTATGATTTAAGTGACTGATTCCTTATCTGAGCTTTTCCTTTCTTGGAGCTCCTGATGCTCAAGAAAGGGCATGCCACGTGGCATCAGGTGATGGCAATGATGACTCCAGAGCACCAGAGGAGGTTGGCCAATGCCCAAGAATCAGAAGCTTCTGGGGCATGCTGCATGCTGATAATGAGATGCAGTGGAGAATTTTTCCTCTCTTGTATTCACAGGCAAGAGAATGTTATATCAGATTCTGTACTATGTTCTCAGTTTTCCCTAAGCTCAGTATTAGAACTGAAGCTTTTGAAGGGATTAAAGGGAACCATTTGCATGTAGTGAAATTTCTAGTTGTTCCAACATCAATGAATGCTGGGGAGCCACTTTATTGGAGTCAAGTGTACTGAGCAATTTCTGATTTTAATACAAACCGAAGCACTCCTCAGTGCAAGTGAAGGAGGCGATGTTGTTTCTTTGCATCATGCTCACTCATTGAGAGTTCCTGGATCATCTATTGTGTGTACAGAGACATCTTCCCTAACCTCTCAGAGCTGCAGCAGGTGCTTATTGGTGTTTAGAAATGCAACCAGGGCTGAGAGCGAGCAGGAGACCATGCTGGAAGGTTGAACCAGAAAGCCGAAATTACAGCAGCTGGGTCTTGACCAGAAACATCAGAGTGAAAAAACGAACTTTCCTAATGGGCTGCTGAGACTTTACATGGCAATAATGGGCAGGATGTTTGTTTTCCATCTCCTCCAAGGGACGGCACATCCCATCTTAAAGCTGTGCTGGGACTTTTGTTCAGGCCTGACTCAGAGGAAAGGGTGCCACTTGGTGAATCATTGTGTATGACTTCCCCCAGTTTGGGGCTTTTCCTTAGAGACCTTACAGCTCAGGAGCCATCCTGCCTAAAGGACCAGAGCTGCTGGGACAGCACAAAGAGCGTTGCCGCAGGCAAGATGCTCTGCAAGTGCACTTGTCACCCAGGGCCTGCTCCAGCAAATGCATACACATATGCTTAACTCTACACTTCTGAGGCATAATCCCATTAATTTAAATGGGATTACTCATGGTCTTAAATTCCTGCAGGATCAGCTCTGAGGTCTGTTGCAGCAGCTGCCAGGGGCAGCACAATTAATGGTGTAACAAGAGTTTTGCTTGTTCTATAACCAAGAGCTGCCTTGCTGAACATCAGCACGGTTCATATCCTCAAGCCTGAAAAATAAGCCCTTCCCCAATTCAAAAGTCTCCTGGATTTTAGCTTTGTTTCATCTCCCTTTACTTGGAAACCAGATTTTACTAAGCTGGACTCTTCTGTGGTTTCTGCCTCTTCTTTATTTGCCCCAGGCTGCATGGATGACTTCTGTGCCTACCACTGCTACCACCTTAACCACCTCAATCAGTACAGAACAGTGAAGCCCTACCCTCTGCTTATCTTCTCTAAACAAGCATATTTCCTCCTCTTTAACATCTTTCTGCTAATCTCCTCCATCCTGCTAAAGCAAGACTATCTGTTGAAAGAAATATTGTCTCCAGTTTCCCTCAGGTAATTTTGGTCATTAGACCCTACTGTCAGCACAGGGGTGAACCCATGGTCTGCAAGAGGAAAGTTAGTTAAAGCTGAGCATAAAAACATGTCCTAGAAGTGCTGCCCTTCCCTTGCTTTTTATATGGATGATAATTAATTTTCTATGTAGTTACTACTTTCCTATCTGACTTTTCTATCTATCACCTGGCCACTTATCTACTAAATGAATCAATAGTGCTATGAAGTTAGTGATTTTATTTTAATGAATAGCTTAAAAAAAATTATGTACTTCTAAAGGCCCAAGAAAAATGTGTGCATGTTTAAGTATGTCTTAACAGATAGATTTGGGAGAGGCAGTCTCTGAGGGAGAGTGAATTTCTTTTGTTTGATTGAATGTATTTTAACATTTTGGTTTTAGAAAAAAAAAATAAAATCTCCCACTGGAGGCCTGTTGTGCCAAGTTTGAGCCTGGAGCAACTTTTTACGGCTCAGTTGCAGTAACCCCTTGCATATCGGGGTTTATAATGGAAACTCTGACGAACTCTTAGCTAAAGTGCTTCTAACAGATGTTTCTGTAATGAAAAGGCCATGCAGAAAAGGCAACAGGGAGCAAACTATACTTTGCATTTTGCAAAGATTACGAATGATTGTGCATAATTTATAAAATGATGGTGGCTCTAACCCAAAGTTGCAATGCTCGCACCAGGTTGTGCACCGTGTGTGTGCATACATTGACAACACAGCATTTTGGTAATGTAACCAGATGTTGAATGTAACTTGATGACTTTCTTCTGTAGATTTGAAAATATTGATAATTTTGCTCTTATGAATGGTGATTCAGCCATCTGTTAGTGGTGGTGGTGATAGGCATGCTTTTGTTCAAAGTGCCCTGGAAATGGATGCAGTCAGTACTCCATTAAACAACTGGTCTGAGTGGACACCAAATGTACTCCTCTGTAACTGAGAGGAGCTGATTTTGCCCCTCAGCAGTGCTTTGGCTGTCTCCCTTTGGCTGTAGCACCTTCAAGAGACCTAAACTTGGCAGACTGGACTTCATGGGTGCAAGCTGAGTGCCTGCCATGTGCTGCACTGGCTTGCCCCTGGCTGAGTCATGGTCCCTGGAGGTAGATGGATTCAAATAGGTCAGGAAGCTTTGGGGATGAAATTGGGCAGAGAATCAGGGAGTCGTTTCCTCATAGAACATTACTAACCCCAGAGAACCAGACATCTTGGCCCTCAGTCACTGATATGTTGAAGTTTGTCTTAAAATCATAGAATCATAGAATCATAGAATCACGAGGTTGTAAAACACCCACTGGATCATTGAGTCCAACAGTTCCTATCAAATACTAAACCATGCCCCTCAGCACCTCATCCACCCGTCCCTTAAACACCTCCAGGGAAGGAATTATTAAGAGAAAAAAAGCTCAAGCCTATAGCATTACGAGAAAAGGGTTTGTATCTAGAAATGTGACCAAAGGATATTTTGGCTTTTTTCTAATCTTCTTGTCAGCACTTGTTGATTGGGGCTCAGAGTCACTGGGCCATCATCTGAGGGTGTGCTCGATAGTGCTGTGAAGAACTTGGCAGCCAGCTACAAGCCACAAGGCTTGCAGAGCCTCCATAGGCAGGATGCAAAATGGAATTTATATGTCATATACACATCAATTTGTTCCAAATGCCTTCCTTTTTATGACTGTGTTTTGCCAGGCTGAATTCCTTTTCAGTGAGCAGCTGCAACAATGTGTAATTAACAGTCTCCTGGTTAATGCTCCATTAATGCATTGCAGCCAGAAAAATGTTATCCCTGGGGCTATATTCATCACTACCTTGCAGGTAGTTCAGAGTCACTCTATTCCCTGTGTGAAAATGTCACTCTCCTCCATCCGTACAATGAGTGGAGGCATGTGCTAATGCTCAAAGACTGAGATGAAACTGTGCTTAAAACAGCAGAGAAAAAGAGCCCCTGGACCAACTTTATCAATTCACTTCTGATATCGCTGTCATGTCATTTTTAGGGCTTAGTTCAAGTGAAAGCACATGGGTTCAGGAGGGCTTGCTGCAGAGGGCTTCTCCCCGTCATTGCATTTCGAAAGGACTCCAACTACCCACTGTGATGAAGCTGCTCTGCCCTTGCAGAATAGCTTGTGGCATCAGCATGTCAGCCTCGAAGTTGAGATCTCCATTTGTTAAGTGTCTGACCAAGTGCTTTTAACTTCTCTCTTATCTGCTCCTTTGATATGGTTTGGCTGCAGCACTCTAACCTTTTCCTGATGTTCTGGCTTTCCTTATTGTTCAAAATGGTCCTGGAAGAAGTCAAAGCAATGGCCTTCTTACCAAATGCTGCCTTTAACGTGTCAGAGCTGAAACTGTGCTCCAGCTGCCCCAGGCTCCCCAAGGAGAGCACAGCCTGCCCTGGAGCAGGAGCTTCCTAACTGCTTGCGTGTCTCATGGCTGTTAAGTTCCTTGTGATGAGAAACTCAATGTTTTTACCATCCTATCTATCTTTCTGTGGTGGAGCTATCAAGAAGCAGCAGATAATGTTTTTTCTGACTGAAACCAGTAAATTTGTTGTAATAGATTCAAATGTGGGAAGGTTATGTTTATCTTAGTTGAGGGACAAGTAATATAGTTGTAACCACAAGCACAGAGAAAGGAAAACCAAAGAAATGCAGCACAGGAGGAGTCTCGGGAGAGCACTCTCTCATGCTCATCCTTCATCAGCCACTGTGGTTTAAAGGGCTAAATGTTTTATGCCTTCCTTTGCCTAAGCCACAGCTACCTCATCTGTTGGTAAATTTGGGCCTGTACTTTGCTAAACAGACTCCTAATAACCTTGTTTTGATTTCTAAAGGAATTACATTCAGAGAGAATAGGTTGTAATCAGGAAAAAAACCCCCAAACCTGCTTGGACTTAGGAACAACTGATCTCTGCTGTGCTGCCAAAATCGACTTTGGGCAAAGCACAGATGTGCAAATTTTAGTTGTCAAAAAATCAATGACTAGTTTGGACTGGAACTTGCAGTAGCTACGTTTCCACAATTGAAAATACAGATAGCCAGATTTAAGCTCAAAAAAGTATTATGGTCATTAAAATACTCTGATGCTGTATAGATTATTTTATTAGGAAAGACTTGACATTGTATACTACTTATTCTTTCAGTGAGTGACAGTTGCATCCATTCCAAGTGATCAATACTAGGTCAAATCTAACCTGTGGCAGGAAGTGACTTTCACTACTTAGAGATGAATATTATATTTATTTCATCCAGAGCAATGCTTTTCCTCATGCTCTGTATTTTAGCCTCCTTTTCCACTGTCTGGCTTCTTGGCAGAAGGCTGTGCAGTTTGCTAGAGGAGTCTGAGTGAACCTATCCATTTATCCATTATTTGCTGACCATTTGAAATGCTGGATGTCTTCCAGTGATTTATCTGTTTCTCTCACTGAGGCTCATATATGAACAATAAATCAGCTGAGAATGCACAATGACATACTCTGAGACATTATTTCTAAAATTCCGTGAAAAGGTATTAGGATATCGCAGGAGTTGAGGCTGTGTTGCTGCATTCAGTCTATGCAAAGGGAATCTAAAATGCAGAGCAGTAGGCAATCAAACCCTTTTAGTGCCCAACCTTTTAAAGCATGAGTGGTAAAGATAAATTTTAATTAACAACATCATCTTGGTTTGTGCTATCATTATCTTCAACAATTTATTGTGCCAATGCAGTTCATGGCAGCAAAGTGGCTATGCAAAGTAAGGAACAAGGGTTAATTTCTGGCTGCCTTAAAGCTACTGGCAGAACTCCAAATGACTCCAAAGGGTGAAGATATCACCCCAGTTTTCAACTGGTGTAAGTTGACATACCTCCATATACTTCAGTAAAGTCAATGAAGCCCTGATGATTTATTGCAAGCGAGAATCCAGCCCTAAAGCTATTAAGGCCTATAATTTATAAAGCTATAATTATGGAACGATAATTCCATCAAGGGCTTTTTGCGATATCATGGACCAGAGTTAAGTGAATTGCGCAAATAAAAGTAATGCTCTTGCATTGCAGTGGAAATACCTCTCTCTCTCTCTAGATAGGACTCTTAGCATAAAGATATTAAAATATAGTTTATCCACTCACAGCAATAATTGGAAAAGAAATATTAGCTACAGACTTGAGACTCCCAGGGCACTGAATCAAAAAATGCATTTTGCAGCAGCCACTCCAAAATCATGGATGGTCCCCTACTCTGCCATAGTAGTTCAAGGCATACAATCTCCTCTTGAATCTGAGTTTTACATTAGTTATCATTATTCGGCAGTTTTGATAGCAGGGCTCAAATTTCAAAGCTGGATGCATCCAGACACGTAAATGTTTGGACTACTGTAAGGTAGCAATGAAAAGTAACAACCTTGTGTGTATGAGAATGTCAGGAGTGGATGGACTCCTGGGATGCAGGAGCATAGATTGTGTATGATGGCATTGATAATCCACTCTTCTACTTCTTTTCACCCCTCTTATTCTATTCTTTTTATAAGCCTGTGCCTGGTCTCGCAGTTAGACAAAGACATATATTCAATCATCATGCTCTTGCTTACCTGAACTGGGCCTATAAAAATGTATGTGCACCAGTGGGTCTTCCCTCATTTACTATAAAAATCTGCCTCTGCTGGTCTCTCTGCAGCCTTTTAGGTCTCTGAAACTGCAAAGAAAGATGTATGTAACAATCTTCATTAGGAAGATGCAGGTGAATCACAATCCTAATAGGCTTGGAGGGAACGCATGCAAGGATCAAGATTCATTTTGGACCAGATGTGATAATTCTGAGGATATGGTTCTCTTGACTAGGAAAAGCTCACTTTTATGTGAGTCAGGAAGAAATGGGAAAAAACCCTGCAAACATGGAAAACTTTGAGTAATATATTTTCCCCTTCTCATTCGCTCGTGTAACAGGATTTTTCAAGCAACATAATCAGCTGTGAGCATGAGCTATCAGTCACAGCTCTAGGTACTTGTAACATCAAATAATTGAAGAGAGATTTCAAATTCAAGTCTCCCTTGTGCCACAGTAAACTTTATTTTGTCTGTATTTGCTCAGTCTGGACTGTAAAGAAAATGACAGATTTCCTCTGTGGAAAAGTCCTGCAGAATTTAATATTGGTGAAACCATGAGGATCCTCAAAGATAGGGGACTCTAGAAAAGTCAGAACTACCCCTTGAAATTCAGCAAATTTCCAATCTATTCTGCAGCCGTTTATATGTAATTTCCTGTTCAAATTAAAATTATTAAAAAGCCCCAAAATAAGCACTTGCAAGGCTGGAATTTCCTATTAAATTGTTAAGGACTTTTCCGCAGCAGCTGTTAACTGCAGCATCTGAATGCTAAGACTCTTATGCGTAATGAACTGAGTTACAGTGAGACCATCCACCCTGGAAAGGCAACGGATATTTAGCAGCATTATTCAACGCAATCCCTGCTCCAGTTTCTGCAAATGAAGCAACTGTAGCCAACCTCTGAATCAGCAACGCATTTACTATGTCCTCAAATCAGTCTCTGGAAAATCTAATTTCTGAGTCCTGTTGGGTTCACTGAAAGTGAGGCACATGGTAAAAGGTGATTACTTGTTTAAGCATTGCTTTGCTGTGCCAGGCTTAGGCCTGGTCCTACAATCAAAGCACAGCTTTTTATTGCCTTCAGTAGGCTTTAGGGCAGATGCTATGACAGACAGCATCACCCCCACACTAGGATACATAACATATTATTCCGCCCATTGGATTTCTCCCAGGATGTAGAAAAAGTGACTGCAGCTTAAGGTTGAAGATATATGTCTTAGTGAGATAAGGATCATACCTGGGAATTTGCGATGAGACTGCCCCAGTTTAAACAGCTGAAGTTCTAATCCTTGCTATCTAATAAACTGGTTAATCTTCAAAATCTTTTTGGTAGACTATACCAAATGAACCTAAAATCTGGCAATTAGCTCTGGCAATTTTTCATATACACCAAGCATCCATTTTAAATATCCAAACATAATTCTGGAGAAATGATTCATAGGGATGCAGGCAGATCTGAGGTGCAAAACATCCCAGAATAAATTGGACAGATGATAACATACATCAGTTCCTCTTAGAAACAGGAACCCAATTTTTATTGAAACCTCATATAAGGAAGCTTCTTTATATGGAAATCTTACCAGAACTGAGTGGGATTGCCTGCTTGAATACAGACTAATCAATGAGTTTCTGTTACGACAGCATACAGTACTGCATACTGAACCACGCATTGTGTATTACTGCTTACTGTAACATTGTTGGCTTAATTGACTGCAACATGTCATCTGATTTCTTAAGCTATGACGAGGCATATGGATACTTAATTGAGATATATGCAATTTTAACAAAGCTCCATATAAGCACAAGAAGCAGACTCCACATCCAGATTTTTCTAACATTTTGAATAATCAATTATATTTTCCAGCCTTAGAAGCAATGTGTAATGTTTGTGGGTCAGCTTTGCCTTTGTTTTCTGTTCAGCCTGTTCATGAGTCTAATGTGCAGTGAGTGCCAAAGCCAGTTGTGCAGGCAGAGCAAACGGGTGGTGTGGAGGGAGAGGGCATGACTGGTCTGTTCATCACATCCCCTTGCTGGCTCTGCTGGCTGGCGTCTGAGGCACTGCTGGCAGCATCCCAGTGGGAGCTGGGCTGGAAACACCTGTGATCCCTGGCTCTGGCTGCTTCCTTGTGTGTAGGAAGCAGTGCTGGGACAGGGAGGTGCGAGAGCAGCAGCGGTGTGTGATGCAGTGCGATGCTCAGCAGATGGGCAGGCGTGCACTGAGAACTCCACAGCTGCTGGTTGCAGCAGATGCAGCGGATGTCAACACGCTGAATAGACATATGCTCAGATCTGCAAGGGCTTTGACTCAAGCAGTGATTACTTTCCCCAGAACAGTAGCCCTACACAATTCTCCTACACTATTGGTGTTTTGGAGCAGCTCCTTCAGTCACAGAAGTCCTACCTAAATTTAAGAATACAAGAAATATAAGAATACAAGAAGTATAAGAATATAAGAAAGCTGGGGAGGAACTGTTTGCAAAGGCTTGTGGTGATAGGACTAGGGAAAATGGGTATAAACTGGAGAGGGGCAGGTTTAGACTAGACATAAGGAAGAATTTCTTCACCATGAGAGTGGTGACGCACTGGAACAGGTTGCCCAGGGAAGTGGTGGATGCCCCATCCCTGGAGGTGTTCAAGGCCAGGTGGGATGGGGCCTTGGGCAGCCTGATCTAGTGGGATGTGTCCCTGCCCATGGCAAGGAGGGTTGGAACTAGATCATCTTTAAGGTCCCTTCCAACCCAAACTATTCTATGATACTATGACTCTATAATGAAGGCATCTAATCTACATCTTGAATCATAGAATCATAGAATCATAGAATAACCAGGTTGGAAGAGACCCACTGAATCATTGAATCCAACCATTCCTATCAAACACTAAACCATGCCCCTTAGCACCTCCTCCACCCGTGCCT
Organism: Phaenicophaeus curvirostris; assembly: GCF_032191515.1. Classification (NCBI taxonomy): domain Eukaryota; kingdom Metazoa; phylum Chordata; class Aves; order Cuculiformes; family Cuculidae; genus Phaenicophaeus; species Phaenicophaeus curvirostris. Next base: position 89,464,879 of record NC_091394.1, read on the forward strand.
TAAACACCTCCAGGGAAGGTGAATCAACCACCTCCCTGGGCAGCCTGTTCAAGTACCCAATGACTCTTTCTGTGAAAAATTTTTCCCTAATGTCCAGCCTAAACCTCCTCTGGTGGAGCTTGAGGCCATTCCCTCTTGTCCTGTCCCCTGTCACTTGGGAGAAGAGGCCAGCACGCTCCTCTCTACAACCTCCTTTCAGGTAGTTGTAGAGAGCAATGAAGTCTCCCCTCAGCCTCCTCTTCTCCAGGCTAAGTTAAATAGTACCAAGGGAATTAAGCACTGGAACAAGTCATCACTGTTACATTCTTAGGAAGGTTCCCAGCACAGCTCAGGAAATACCATGGGTCAACTATCTCTCCCAGTATGCAGCCTGGAAGATTTTACACTGTTTGCAAGAGAAAACAAGCTTAGGAGTACAAATGCAGACTATTCCAGACTATTTGGCCTCAGTGACAGAGAAGAGTCTTTGGTATGTTAAATTTACCAATACAGGTGCAGAATCTGTGTCCCCTGGAGCACTGTGTGTAGTGTGGAGCCCTGCCAGGGGTTTGGTGCTTGCAGGCAATTGGTGGGCAGGGGGGGCATTCCCACGACAGGGCTAATGGGGGCTGGTCACTGCAACTCAGCCTCAGAGGGGCTTCTCCACCACTCACACATGGTCTCCCATTCTGCAGCCTCTGGCTCAGGGTTGGACACCCAAGAAAGGGCACATTTAAGTGCAAAGGCACAAAAGTGGCTTCAATCAGTGTCACTAAAGAACCTGACACAGGGCCAGGTGCAAGGGTGAAATAAACACGTTTAATGAGAGTGCCGATGTAAGGCTCCATGCTGGGCTTGAGAACAGCAGCAAGGGCATAAGGTCTGGCAGGCAAAGCGAGCACAAAGGGGTGCACAGCTTATCCTGGCACCTATGGAAAGACACACTTTCTGCTGGTGTAAACCTTGCAGGAGTGCAGGATTAGCCAGCCCAACTTGGGCAGGAGCTGAAAGTCTAACAATGCCACTCAGACTTGTTCACAAGCTCAGGTTACATCTCTTGTTTAGTTTTTGTTTCTGCTTCTGGAGGATTTGTAATGGACAGTGGTGCTAGTATCTCCTGCACTATCTGGATGTACATTGGCAGATTCAACCATATCTCTTGAGCCTTTCAGGACATTGCACAACTCCAACAGAGTGGCATAGAGACTTTTCCCTCACTGGGCAAACCCCCGTGAGGCTCTGGATGCTCCTAAGTGGTGCCCACACTTGCCCTAAGTGTGAGTGGGAGCTGGGGCTTATAAGACACCTCAGGGTGGTCTGTGCTGTGTTCCTACCCTTTCCCCCTTGCTCCCCTTCTCTTCCTCTCCTGCTTTCCTTGTTCTTCCCTCGCAAGGCTGTGGTTCCAGTGCAGTAGCTGTCTGCAAGGAAACCAATGAAAGATTTTGTTTTTAATTAGGGCTTGATACTAATTGCCTTCACTGACACTATTTTCGCATCAGAGCTGACCAAAGCCAGAAGACGTTAAGTCTGTCTCCCTAATAAACCATTCCTCCTGTGCCATGGGGTTGGAGATGACGAGTGAATAGGCAGCATACACTGCATTGGCCTAATTGTCTCCTAAAGTATGCAGGCAACTCCCACAGCAGTCAACAGAAAGGCACGTGTGCATCTGAGGGGACTGTGTGTTATTACTGATGCTCTCATACCAAAGGAACCATTGTCAGCTTCCCCTTCGCTCCTCAGCCCTGCCAGGAAAGCCTTCATACCTTGCTAGCCAGGAGGATGAGGTGGAAGAAGATGAAGAGGAGGTGGTATCTCTTTAAAGTCAGACAAAAAAAAATCTCAGTCCTCTTCTCGCCTCCTCCTCTCCCCTCACACTCATAAAACAAAGGCTGGGAATAAAAGGCTGGAGAGAGATGCCAGCTAAAGATCACTGACACAACTGAAAAATAAAAAGGATTTTGTGGATAAACACTGGCTTGGCACTGCAGCCTGACAAATCCTTCCCTAATCCATGCAAACCCTCCCAAACCAGTCAGAGAAATGCCTTGGGAAACTCAGCTGCTCTGAATTCGTCCACCACCTTCATGATCTATTGCCCTACTCCATCAGGAGCTCCTGGTCAGCACCTCCATAACCCAAATCCTCCATTCCCAGAAACCAACTTTGTCCTCAACACTTTGTCCAAATCGAGCTGCACAGCCTGCTGAGCCCTCTAATCCTGCAAGACATTGGCTGGGCTTGGCTGGTATAATTTGTGCCAAGGGGGAAGACTTGATGTCTTGTTATAGAACAGACATCATAGAAAAATAGGGCAGGGAGGGACTCCAAGGAGCTGCCTGGTCTCTCTCCGTCACCTCCAGTTACCATCGGTGGGAACTAACCTACTCCTGGCAGATATGTGCCCAGTGTCACCAAGGTGATGCTCCTTTGAGCCAAGCTGAGCAAACACCTTCCCTTTTGGCAGCTTGTGCAGCTGACGGATTTGTCTCTGCTTTGTGATAAACGTATTTTTCCTCTCTGAGTGCATATGATAATTAAGAAAGGCTGAGGGCCAGATCCCCACCTGGTACAAGTGGGCAGAGCTCTGAGGAAGGCAGCAAAGCTCTGCCAGTTTAGATCAGATTGGAGCTCAGCTGTGCTCCTGAAATCCCTGCAAGCCTTTTGAGCTGGTGCTGTTCCAGACTTTGCTTGTGCATCCATAGGAATTGTTTAATCCAGGGTCGCTGAGGAGGAAGAGCACATTAGGTGCTTAACAGAGTGGCTGATGAGGTGCTCTGCCTTGGAGCAGGAACTGGATTAAGGCAGGGAAATCAAGGAGAATGCTTCTTTTCTCAGTTTACCCATTTACAATGGAAAAAATAAACCTCCTTATCAAACAGACAAAGGTGAAACACACTTATACACACACACAAAAATATACACAAAAGAGAAATATTAAAAATACCTTTACATTTTCACAATGATGGGGTTAGATTTCTGATTCTCTTATTTCATGACACTGCAAAGGATCTTAAAGGGATTGATGATTCTGCAAGGCAAAGGCTGTGCCTCTGTTTTCTTTGGAAAGTACCTTGCTGGCTGTTGGTTCTTGCTACCAGAAAGAAATAACAAAAAGCTGAAGGGATAAGACAAATAAGCTCCTTTGAGAGTTTCTAATAAAATGATAATGTTGAACAAGGCTGCCAGTATGTTCTGTTTCCAGATGCACTGCAGCAGAAGGGAAGAATTTAACATGTTTTGAAAATGCCAATTGTCTCTTGTCAAAGACACATATGATTCCACTGCCAGTAGGATAGGTGGCATGGATTAAGATGTCAGAGTAGACGTCATCCTAGGCAACGTTGATTTCACTGAAGAAGACAATGCAAAGATAGTCCTGTTTCCTACAAGGAAGATTTCTTTTTCCCTTGTAATTCATTCAGAATTCTCCATTGTGGCAAAGCTACAGAAGCCTTTTTTTCTTCCTGGAATGCCTTTACAGCGACAGTAACCAGGATATAGGATGGAAGTACTTTTCCATTTCAAAAAAAAGGACTTCTGTGGCCCCTCATGTCTGAGAACACCTCCTGGTCCTCCAATGTCACACGTGAGGCTGGAACAGATACTAGCATCACCATGTTGCAGTGGAAATGTAGCCCAAGGTCATTTCCAATGCATGAGAGAGAACAAATCTGTCTTGTGAGTTTAAAGCTGGTGTCCTCAGTGTCCACTTGCTCTGAGCTTGTAAGCAGGGCATCCACGTGGGAGCGGTGAAGCCCCAGGTTTCATCAACTCCTGGCTGTGCTGTTGCATTCCAGTAAGGTGTAGTTGCCATGTTTTGTGGTTATGATCAAACCTAGCTTGCATTTTTCACTTTCTGAAGTGCCTCCTGATGATCCTACTTTTTCTTCAGACTTTTGCTTCCCCTTGTGGGTCTTTCTGGCATGTTTAGTAAAGACTGGGTGCAAGCTTGGGTCCTTGGTCTGGTCATCCCAGACTCCAGAGGCCTTTTTGTAACCCCTGCCTGGTTCAGAGGTTTTAAGCATGTGTCTAAGTCCCTCCCCTAACCACCCTCCCTCAGCCAGCATTAACCACACGCTTAACCTGAAACACGTGATCAGAAACCATATTTCAGTGGGAGTTAAGCATATGCTTATACTCTGCTCTCTTCTAAATGGATACTTCCTTGAACTGGAGCCTATATATGTTTTTTCTATGATCCATCTTTGCTCATCCACATACCTTTACTGCAAATTATTCTGCAGTATACGTATGGCTCTGTGGCTCTTACACAAAAAGCCTAATTGATATATCACATACTTAACCTCTTGAACAAAGGAGTTAACTTTACAGGATCAATTTACATGCAGGGGCCAAGGCTTTTGGATGGAAACTAGCTGTCATGTGGTGTGCAGTCGAAAGAGCAAACAGCTTGTTCATTATGATAGCATTGGATTCAGAAACAAAACACAGACGGCAGAAAGAGCCTGCCCAGATTTCCAAACCTATTGCCTGTCCTCACACCAAAGCATATTTCTTTAAACCCTCTGTATTCACAGTCAATTTAGTCTTAACTGCCAGTTTCCTTACATTAGGTGGTTCGACTGGCACCCTACTGAACACACTGTGCTTTCCGTCGTGTATGGGCAGCTCCTACCAAAGCAAGCAGGAATCGCACTTCTGTGTCAGCAGTTCAGCTTTGATACCAGTGCTCAAAGGGAAATCAAACACTGGGCTCATTTGTCAGTGTGATGTGTTTGTGCAAGAGCACATGCCGCTCATTGGATCCACAAACTCTCCAGCATGACCCTTTGAACAACAGTCCCATACCCTTCATATGGTTTCTTCACTTTACTTGCACAGTTGTCTGGCTTTTTTTTTCTTTATTAACAATTTTCATCTCTAGGTGGCCAAATGTGCTCATTTCATTTCCATTATGATGGATGTGCCGGCTCTTAAGATGATGACTTAAGTCTGTTAGTGCTTGGCCATGCAAACTTAACCCCTGTCGGCAAACATTCGGTCACAGAAATGGTTTCATTAATCTGTTACTGCTGTGTGCAAGTCCTTGGTCTGTAAAGCTCATGTGGGCTAATCCTGCAGGACCCGATTCAAAATTTGCTATAGTGAGTGGGAGTTCTATCAATTTGTTGGGCTTGGCACCAGGGTTTTAAGAAAAAAAAAAAGAAAAAAAAAGGAGGCGTTACAGGAATGAATTCAACTGCTTTAGACAGACGTTATTTATAATGTAACATGGCATCATCTGTTGCCTCCAAGTTTAATTCAGCAGGACACCTACATTTTTTTTTTGCATGTCCACCGACGGTATTATCAATCGGAAATACAAAACCAGATATAAAGTGGGTTTAGTGGATTATTTTCCCCATATTTCAAAGCTGGATTTAGGGAGATTTCTCTCTATTTCCTTTACTGTGTACCCAGTTTTATGTTATTGTTTTGTATAGCTCTGTGGTAGTGTATTGGATCAAAATTGAGTATTAAGCTCTGCATTTAGGGCTGTGCTCCATATCATCTGGAGTCATGGCCACAGTCGGGCTGCAATAAGGAGGGAGTCATAGTTGGGTGAAGCAAACGTGAGTGTCAAGGAGGGAGTGACAAAAATAGGGAAAACATGTTTTATATCAAAGCCAGCCGTCTGGGCTCACTGCCTGTCCAGTGAAAATGGGCTGTAGTGGGATACTATGTGGTCTCCAGACTCCCTTACTAACTAGGGGGGAATTCAGGTCCCATTGGGAATTCCCAGTTTAGACTTAAAGGCTCAGCACAACCCACAGCACTAAGAAAAGTCAGGTTTGAACTCCTGAGTCCAAAGGGCTTGACTCCCAAGTCAGGCCCTTTAGCTACACTTAGTCTACTGAGCTAAACGGGGCCAGGGCACAGGCTGGAGACTCTGTTGACTACTAATTAGCACATTCCCTCAAGGGTTTTGGCCTGTTCCCAATCACTGTTGCCACAGATGCTGTGGCAGAGCTCTGAGGACAGCAATGGGGCAGCAAGTAGCAAGGACGAAGCTGTTCTGGTCTGGGGGTACAGAGCTCAAAGGGTGTGAGCAGTATCACTTCACTTGCCCTTAAGAACATGCAAATGGTCCTGGGTTTTTTTATTTACCAATAAAGGTTTCTCCTGTGAACCAAGCATAATTTTTTCACACCTAGGCTGTGTGGCAACACCGCTTCTAACTGACATGGTCAGGTTGGGCTCGTCCACCCATGTACATTAGCAGGAGCATCCCTCAGCGAGGGGACAGACCAGAAGTACTGCTTCCTTCAACCATGCCACCTTCCTACTTACTGTGATCATTGCCAGTCTACAGAGTCAAAACACTGGCACTCCTCCTGCTCATATTGAAGCCCATTGCTCAGAAAGACAGTTTGCCTGATAACAGAGACCTGGGTCAAGAAACAGGCTTTCTGCTTTGGCATTGGAGGCATAATGCAATGGGGATGAATAAGCCAGTTGGGTTCTGCTTCCTGTAACAGCACTTGGGACCATCACTAACAGATGGAAACCAACTCAAGATGCATCTATGCATTTCTCTTGAATGCTAGATGAATATTTATCAATATCTGTAGCTTGTTCTCTTTTGGGATTTTCCTCCCACAGAACAAGAATCTCTGCAGTAATTTTGGCACACAGCCTACATGTATCTTGCCCTGGGCCAAATGATGAACAGGGACATAAGTGTGCTCACATGGGCCAGTTCATATCGTGCCTGAGATCATCCTTGCTGCTCACCATGCGTGGAGAGCCTCTTTTCTTACAAGCAGCCATAACTGAAGGAATTAGAAGTCTTCTCTTCCTGAAAAAAACTCAGGTGGCAGGCACCTAACCCCACTACACATCTTTGAAAATGCCAGCCATGGTACTCAAGAGCACCACTTTGAGCACCACTTATAGCAGAATGACTGTTGGCAAAAGGTCAAATCTCCCAGGACTGGGAAGTGCTACAGACATAGACAAAAGCAAAATAATAGATGTAAGTTGTGCTAAAAGCCATGGCTACACATGGTGCAGAGAGATACTGAGCCCTCTGCATGAAGCGCAGCCTTGCTCTGCAGGATTTGAAATGTTGTAGAAAGTAATGGGAGAGGGAAGCAGGAAACCACCTCTCAAAGCAAGTCTTTTGTAGCCAAGAACAGATTGGAGAAAAGTTTTGGGTCTTGCACAGGTGGAAATTTGCTGTAGCAGTCTTGTGCAGTCAATATTTGTACTCCGGGAAGTAAGCTGTGTGTAGTGTGCAGCAAGCAAGGGTCTGCTCCATGTGCTCAGCGTACAACACTGTCCCCTAGTTTTAACAGCAGCATCATGTTGGTTTTCCTCCACTGGACGGGTGTAACCATGTGACTTTGTATTTCTGAGGAGGAACAGCTCAGGTACTGCCCCATCTCTTTGTTCTTTGTCCTTTACCCTACTCTGCTGAAGACATCTTCATCTGGCAATGTCTGCAACATGCCAATACAGAGAAATAAACAAAGTCTGAGTAGGCGGTTGTGGTTTCTGATTTGCTTGCCTATATATTCAGCCCTATATATCAATATATTCTGAGCAGATCTACGTGGCTTTAATGATTGAGAAGGAAAAGAAACAAAGTCCGGTCATGAAGTGCTAATTACACAATTACGACTTTACATGGCCAGAACTGGCAATGAAATATCTGTCTCACTGGCTGCAAAGAGATCACCAAATCCATTTTTTGCTTTAACATTTTATTCCTTCCCATATTAGACATTTGTTCAACTTGTTTATACTCACACCACATGGCCACAAGCTGTGTAGTTAGTAATAAATGAGTGAAAGCATTTATCTTCGGAAACTTGGGCCAAGCCAAAAAGTTGATCACTTGTTTTTCTAGAAGAATAACACATGTGAGATTTACTCAGATAAACCCCATCAGCAGTAATGGGATTGCCTATGTTAATTGCCCACATAATAAATTCTGATAACAACAGCTAAGATTTTACAGTATAAAGTGGGTTTCTAGCATTCAATAACTGATGGTCACAGCAATGCAAGGAAATACAGGGCCATTAAGCCTCTCTAAACAGAGGTGGGTCTGAAAGCTGGGTTCAGCCTATTGGATGCAACCTCTGCTAATCTCCTTTGCACTCAGGCGGTGGGGTCATATCTGGACTGCCATCTCCCTGTCTGAGCATCACAGTACCTACCAGTGTGAGGGTCCCTCCACAAATACACAAAATGGAGCAATTTCTTAGCAGTTCCACCTTGTCCTACCAAACCATGATCATGCTTAAGCCCACCAGTGAAGGCTGGCTATGTGCCACTTCTAGAGGTCTTGCTGTGATGGCTCAAGCCCCCTAACCTTTGCTGCTCTCCATTTTTGCCTTCTTTTGCTGTCTATTTGGGGTCAATTTAGGACAGCACATTCAGTGGGTAACAGTGTACATGGTCAGATGTGTGAGTGCCCTGCTCCATGGCAGCCTCTCTGTGTAGGTGAACGGAATAATTTCAGTGATTTCCTGTGTAAACTGCTGACACGCAGGCTGTGTTTCTCCTGCCTCCTCTCCCTCCACCCCCCTTTTTCTCCCGTACTCACAGCAGCAGCTCCCAGCACCCTTTTCCCCTTCTTATTGGGCTTAGCTTCCTTGTTTACTTCTCTGCCCCTATCACGTGCAAAAGGTGACTGTGTATGAAGAAAAAAGCTGTTCAGTACATGTCAAATACTGAAGCTTGCATAGCAAACAGGTTATGCAATTTTTCCCTGCCTAAGCTGCTTAAAACTTAGGAGAACAAAACATTCCAGTAGCTTTTTTATTAGAATAAAACCCTGTAATTGAGAGAGACCATGACAAGCAGTTTGCGTACGCAGCCCCTGTGCTATCCCTAAACTGGTTATTGTGCTGGAGTGTGGTTAAACTGAGCCCTTCATAGCCCACGTGTCTTTAGAGGCAAACACCTCTCCCCTTCTTGCAGCTTGGAGCAGCTAATTTGAAATTTAATTTCCTGAAAGTCACCATTCTCACAAACACAACCATGGTGCCTGCTCTATGATGAATCTATTTACATCTCTGGCCTGAGTCAAATGAAGCTACTATTCTAAAATCTATAAGGGTAAGTAGATCTGATACTCACGTGGACATGGTCCTTTCCTGTTGTTCTTACACATGGAAACATTAGCAGGATTTAGAAAATCCATCTGTTGCAAAACCAGCATCTCCGAGTACATTCAGTTCATTCAGACTTGTAAGTCACAGCAGGTGCATAAACTGTGGCTGACTCATGCAGCATACAGATAGCCTAGTGCTGCTCCCCGTTTCCTCTCTCTGACAAAAAGCACATTTTTACTCCTTGCATCATTGTGAAAAGCTGATTCAAATTTGCTGAGTCAGGAAATTCAGAACTCAAATTATTTGAATGAGTGGATTTGATGGGGACATCTTGAAAGTCGAAGAACAGCAGCAAGATGGAAAGCATTTCTACTGGCATTTCCAGAGGCACTTACAGCTGAGGATTTCTAAGCTCCTTACAGATATTAATGAATTAAAGCTACAGCTCTCACAAGCACTGGGTAATTTTATCATCCCCTCTGCTAAGAGGAAAACTGAAATACAGAGAAAGTGACTGGCCTATGGTTTGTCTGCTCAGCTGCTGAAGGAGGAGGCTTTAGGATTTCGGCATAAACCACACAGCAGCAAAGTTGTTGCCTGTTTTGGGGAATGGAGATGGTGTCTAGTGAGTAGTTCTCCTTGTGGGTGTAAATGCAACACATTCTGCCTTTGTAATGGCAGCAGAAGTCTTCCCTGCCCCCCCTTGCTGGGCTTCCCAAAGGATTGCATAAGGAGAGCTGTTGGTGCAAATTTGCACAGTATGGACTCTTCAGAGAGGGAGTGTGTGTGTGTGGTGGTGGGGAGCTCACATGAGGGCAGCTGGCATTTATTTGGACTTAGTTCTGCCGTGGAATAAAAAGAGTGCTTTCCATGTATTCAGCACTCCAGAATTGACCAGGGAATTTATCTTTGCAAACACAACTGTGAAAAGCTAAGGGCTGCCAAGGCAGTTTCATTTTGCTACTTTTCTGAACAGTCTTTTCTTTCTCCTCCATATATTTCACCTGATGTTTCTTCCACCCAGGTTTTTTCCATGTCAGATTTTGGATGAGTGTCCCCAGCAAAGGGGAGTAAACCCCATTGTTTCAAGAAATAAAAGAATGAAAAATATTCAGGTGTCAGAAGAATTCGGAAATTATGAAACCAGACAAACACTGACCAGTCTGGCAACATATTTTGATTCCCCCAATTCTTTGGTGGCTTCGATTTAAATGGCCATCTGTATTGCAGTGTATGCCAGAATGTGGGAATGGGAATTGTCCCCTCCTGGTTGACCTGACCTGTCCAGTCTCCTCCCTGCATTGCCAATATGGAGACATCAGCCCTCCAGGCTCCCCTAGATCTGCTGCTTGCTTTAGGATGTGTGAATTGTTGCCTTCAGGTGCCAGTTCCTCTCATTTCATTAGTAGTGGAGACTCAGTGATGAGCTGAGATGCACTTTTCCCTATCTTAGTTACCTTCATCTCTTCAGATGAATCCTACCTTTCCTTTCCACATAAGTGTCTGGCTAATCCAGGAGCCAACTTTTCATTTACTGCCAGCAGTAGTACTGGTGAGATGTGGCTCTTCACGGCTGCTGCTCCTGGGAGGGTTGATGGCTGAATCTCAGCAGAGGTATTCAACTGAGTTTAACTTAGCTGCTAGCAGGATATAAGCTGCAGTGACACGAATCTCAGAAACTCATTTACCTTCTCCCTTGGATGCTTTTTTGCGGGTCACTAAGATGTTTGCAGCATGAATGTAGCCTGACATCTCACTAATGGTAGTTTCCTGGATGCTGATAGTCACTGTTCTCTTGCAAACACTAACTCACAACACAACGTGCTGTCTTCTGTATTTCCAAGGCTTTTTCTTGACAATATTATGTGCTGATATTGTAATGAATATTTGTAGAGCTGTCTGTAGCAGTTGATTTTGCATCTTCAGTGCTTGCTTATTTTCCGGCTGTGTTTCTGAGGTTTTGTTCTTGCTGTACTTCCTTTTTTTTTAATTCTCTTATTATTCTGGGAAAGAGATCTGTGAATAAGGTGAGTCATGTGCCGTGTGCATGGGGAAGGGTCATGCTTACAGGCTCATTCTGTTTTTCTGTTAGAGGCACAGAGTCAAGAGCGAGCTTTTGTCTGGAAATGTTTTATCACCAGCAGAGCTGGGTCAGCAAGTTGTGAATGGAGAGACTGCTGAGACAAGACCAGATCCTTCAATCAACAGCTGAAATGAATTGGAAATGACAGACCACTGGGTAGCAGCAATGACCTAATAAAAAGGGGTTTGGGCCCAATTAGCAGTCATTTTGCTTCTCCATCTTTTAATTGTCATGGTGCAGCACTTGGAGTCCTCTAACTTATATTCCATGGGGGTTTTGCTTTGTGGGGATGTTTGACATCCATGACATGATATGAAATGCTGCTCTTGCATGGTCCAGTCAGATGGCTGGGATATCTGTAGTTCGGTGCCACTTGCAGTTGAGAAAAGGAGAAGAAGGTGGTTGTATTGGGCCTGTGGAGCTTCACTGATCCCTTCTGATGTCCCTCTGCCTCCATAGCAGGGTAGAACCTGAAGGTCGGTGGCCTGTTCTGCTCAGCTCTGAAAGGAAGCGCATACGTGGAAAAGGAGGAAATCGGAAAAGATCAGGAAATTAGGTTGTTCAAAACTACAGGGCTCAATGGGTTTTCTTTTTGGCCATGGCTAGGTTGTGCAACCTGATGGAAACACTGCCAGGACCTCTCTTGGTCTTGGCGTGATCCAGCTTCCCATCTCAGGTGAAGTGAGGTGGTTTCTGGTTGGGCTCAATATGGCAGGAATGGTTTCTCAGTGCTTCTCTGCATTGGTGCAGGATGAGCTCAGGTTCCAGATGGCCACATGATAGCCTGCTATCTGTCAGGGAAGAGGCAAATGCCTCTGATGGAGAAAGTAACCCTATCTGGTCGATGTCCCATATGATGCATCTGGACTCATTTTGAAGAAGCTGATTTTCATGTCTCCGCAGGTTCTGTGGTGCTTTACATGCTGCACCTATTCTTTTTTTATTTTTTTTATTAAATAAATGGCACATGAAATTCAGAGAACTAGTGAAAGCCTCCTTCGTTTTCTATTGCTTTCTGCTAGATGCAAATTAATTCTTTTGGGAGGGCACCTTACCTCATCTCTCAGCAGCTGATTTCCTAGGGACAGGGAGGGGAGAGATGCAAATTAAAGGTCTGTAGATAATTTTCCCAGCTACTAGTACTGTGTACTTTGGTAACCACACAAGAACAGCTCTGTCTTTGTGTCTTTCCCTCACTACAGAGCTTGGAAGTACCACAGACTCCTGTGATGCTAAAGAACATCTGAGGCCTTGCCCACATCTCAGAGAAACTTGACCTAGTTTCTCAATCAAAACACCTGCTTGACTCAGCTTACCAAAGTTGCAGAACACAGGCTGAGCAAAATCTTAAACATTAAGGGCTTTTCTTTTTAACTCTGCACAATTAAAGTTAAAAGAAACATGTAGCTGCCAAACAAAGTCTTATTTCATTTTGATTTAATCTAAGTTGCCCTAAATATTTTGCTTTCCTTCTCTGTAAGGTGCAGTATTTTTTACTGCAGGCTCATGGCAACATTACAATGATCTGAGTGAGACAGAGATTTCTGGATCTAATGCAATGAGAAACAATTCAATGCTGTGGAATATGTCCATGATAAGAGTAACTACTGTGAGATTTCTGTTGAGTTGGAACACATGGAAAGTACTAACAGAATTGACATTTATAGTAGATGTCATGATTAAGGTGCCCAATGTATTTTAAGATTTAGTTGCAGTGAGTTTAGTGGAGGAGAAAATAGCCCTTCTGACTACAAGACACAGCCCAGTGAAAGAAGTTAACAGGTGAAATTCATGGAGGAGGGTTCAGCTTCTTGGGCTAGGAACCCGGTTTCTTTCAAAATGTCACAATTAGGTATTTTCTGATAATGTCCCAGTCCAAGGAACTGCAGATCAATGAAGACAGACCTCATCTTTATTATTTTGGTCCTGGTGTTGTACTGGACTTTATTTAAAGGAAAAAAAATTAAATAGTGGTCCATGAAGGTGGGAGAGAAGAGGCAGCCTGCATCTCTACTTGCAGTGAGGATAGGGATTCATATTCCTGTTTCAGTAGGAATTCAGAAAGCACAACACTGATCTGTTTATTCTTTCAGTCACATTGGCATTCACATTTTCCCTGGAGTTTTATCCCAGCTGAAGCACATCCCAGGTGAACTCTACTTTCATGATGCCCTTCTGCCTGCTTAGTCTCATACGGGCTGGGTGCAGAAGTTTGCTTTAATGGTGCTGCTCTTGTGGTCCCTGATAAAGATGCTCTTGATGGAAAAATCTGGTCTTTTAAGGGTAAAGGCTATTTCCTTAAAGGGAAAGTTTTTAATTATAAAAATGTAACAGAACTTTGCCAGTATAGCTGCTGGTCTAAGAAGACTTGACCAACAAGGCAGTTCTAGGGTCTGCTTCTCTTCCAGCAAGATGCACTGCTGTAGCCTGGTGAGGATGCTAGCAGATGTCAAATGTAACTGCAATGGACAGAGTATTGCTCAACCCTGGAAAATTATTCCTCATGTTCAACATGGTTTATTTTGGAGTTTGTTGTTGTCAGGAAGAGCTGCAATGCAGTTGTAAGGTTCTAGGGCAGATGTAGGGAGTCTTTTACCATCATTTTGCTTATCTCATTCACTGCCTGGTGTCAGACACAGCTTCTAAGGGCTAACTTTTCTGTGGACTGGTTATACAGAACAGCATTAGCAGTTATGTTATTTGGTGAAAGTTATTTTGCTAGATGAAAATCATGGCTAAGGCAAAAAGTGATTGATTTTTTTCTTTGCCTCTGTGTGTGTAAGAAGTTTGCCTACAGCTGTCTGGCCACACTTCACAGCACAGCAGAAAGCACTTCCTTCTTGCTCACGAATTCATCCAATTGTCCAAGTTCTTCTTGTGTTGTCCCAAGCTCTAATATTTTCTTTTGTCTTTTAAAGCAGGAAGACTTGCCAGTTCCCCACATGCGTGTGCTCACATGAGCACAGAGAAAGCACTATTTAATACTCACATGCATTATATTTACCAGCTGCACAGCTTTAGCAAAACAGGAGTCAGACCAAAATGTAGCCCATTGTTTTTAATAAAAGGAATACCAGTCTTGGCCAGATGTGATGTGTGTTTTTCCACATGAACTAGAACAGTGTCCGCAGCTGAGTATGATATGGGCTTGTGGAATAACATCACTCGTTTTTGCATGCCCATGAATGGCAAGGCACAGACTGGTGTTAATACAAGACACAAACAGTTTTCCTCATGAGAACAGAATAAATTTGAAGGAAATGGAGTACAGGCCGTTTGCTATACTGTTAACTTTGCTATAGCAGTAGCCAGGCTGTGGATTAAGAGATGTTTCTCCTAGCAGAGACAAACAAAGCTGATGGTCTCTCCTATATTGGCTATTGTCATGTTGTTGAAAGCTGTTGGGACTGAAATAAAGAGCACAAGCTGAATGTGGAAGATAGAGTTGTGGTTCTTGAGAGGGTTGCTGTCCTGTTCTTTTTGCAAAGATACAAACACCACAAACTGAGCAACATACAGGGTACACTGCAAGAAAAAGTGAGGCACATAGGCTCAGAAAGGCACATGAAGCTGAGCTGATCAGAGCTGTCCTCAGACCAAGAAAGAGCCAGGAAACATTACTGAGGTAGGTCCAGTTCTCCACCAGGTGTAGACAGTAGTGTCATTGACAGTACCTTCATCTTAAAATACTGTAGCGTTTATAAAGCTTTTTCTGCTTGAGCTGTAGGAGTCCCTGAAGTTTGCCTTGACACACTTGGTATGACATCTCTAAGTCATCCTGGAGCTCAGGCTGCATCTCCACAAAGAATACCTCTCCCAGCACCAAGGGTGGAGATGTGACTCCTTGTGCATGGCTATTCCTCCTACTGTTTGACATCTCCAACCACTGGCAACCTCTGACATCTGGAATTAGCTGGGAGAGAAAGAACAAATATTCTCATAACACATCACCTCTGAAAACATAACCACAGTCATTCTCTTTCCTGTTTGATGTTACAATTTTGCTAAATGGAAAGGAAAGGAAGGATGATAGAATCAAGCAGGCTGCTTGTCCTCACCAAGCAATGTACCGCCCATGCTGAGCTACTTTGAAGCAGTTTTGCACATCACACAGCAGATGGGCCCTGGAAACAGGAGTACATTCAGGGAAATCTAGGTACTACTGTGCTGTAAACAAGCTTCCTTTCTAAACAGCTTGTTTCAGTGCTGGCAGTGGATAAACATCATCTCGTTTTAATCACTGACTCTTATGGCAGCAGCAGCGCCTGCCACAGCCACTCCAGGTCTTGATCCTGAAATCATAAAATAAACAAATATTTCTTCTCCTTGCTAGTACAGTGGTTCAGACTAAATAACTTCACAGCTTGAGAATAGATGTGCTTCATTCACATGTAGCTGGGTTTCTGACATGAATATGCTAATATGGTTATTATAAACTTTTTTTTTTAAAGTTAGTTACTGTACAGGTAGCAGAGGCAGGCCTGGCCACAGTGATTTCAAAGGCAGAGGAGAGAACACCCTAGCTCAGGCAGGAGCTAATTGCTTACAGGTGGCCTCACTGCAGTCATCAGGGTCCTAACTCCTCTGGCTTCTCATGTCTTTTCCAGTACAGCTCAATTTCTAGGATCAGCCTTGGCATTCTGTGTATGTCTGAGAAAGCCATTTAGTGGATGAAAAAGAGAAATGTCTTATTTAGTGAAGACAAGGTCTTTAAAAAATGGAGTTTTGGAGGGAGATTTTCCTTCATCTAGGCAAAGGCGTTGGTTCCATATTTGGCATGGGCAAGGGACAGGCAAATCTCCAGGCTAGGAGTTTGGTCTCTGCCAGAAGCAAGCAATTCTTCACTTGGAGTTTAAATGCTACTGTGTTATCTGAGATCCTTTTTAGATTTGTCATTGCAGGCATAATTAGCAGCAATCACATGTGACTCTTTCTTTCTGGTCCCTTGAGGTATTTGGCTGTGTGCTTTTTGTTGCTGTCACATTGCAAAGTTATTCCCTACCAGAGGAATTTCAACTAAGTTCACTGGGAGTGGGAGTGTGCATTTAAAGAGGGAATGCTGTTGCCACAGCAGCACACTGTCAGTGCAGAAGTGACCTGGACTTTCTCACAGGAGGACAAAATTGGGTTATAAAAGACTGGGCTGTTCTCAGTGATGCTGAAGGCCATGGAGTTTTCTGTTCTCATGTTGTTTCCGGTATCCCTTCATCATAGTGTGGCAGCCCAGCCTTCAGGTTTGCAGTATCAGGTGAGCGGCGCTTGCATCCCAGGAAGGATGAATCTGCCCTTCACCCACCTTAATTTTTATTTTACAAGCTGATAAGTCAGTATAAGAAGATTTTAATTGGTATTCAGGACCTACAGGTGGATTTTGATATAAGTTGGCTACAAGGCTTTCTCCCTAGTAACTCATTCATTGTCCAGCGCAGAGCAGCATTTAGCCTTAGGTTGTATATGTTCCCATTTTATGACAATGAAAGAGGCAGCAATGTGACAAGCTACTAAGAGCTCTTTAGAGCAAATGTTTCATAATTGTAGGCTATGAAAAAATCAAAGTCACTAAAAAATTCAGACTGCACAATCCATAGCTCAGAACTCAGCAGCTACCAAATACTGAGAATTAGCGTTGCCTGTGCAGGCAGTAGACTGGTGTGACTGAATGTTGGCATAAACACAAACCAGTAAGCATATTTCTTTAGTTTAGCCTCAGATACCATTTAGTAAATTTTTTCTTACTCTTTTTTCAATTTGCTCATTGTCATAATACTCAATTAGCTGATTATTTGCCCACATTTTTCTCATTTACTAGTGCTTAATGCACAGTACATTTCTGTATTGCTTTTGGAGTCTATGACTATGTTTCATCTAATTTTCACTCAGAAGTCCACCGTCCTTTGGTTCGGTCCTGGAGTGGATCTGTGTACCTCAAGGGTATGTTCTATCTTATCACAGAATCATAGAATTGTTAAGGGTGGAAAAGACCTCTAAAGTCATCAAGCCCAACTTTCAAACCAACACTCCCATGCTTACTAAGCCATCTTCTTCAGGTATAGCTCTTGACAAATGTTTAATATATGGATACTCTGTAGGAGAAATAGGTCCATTGTGCTTATGTGCTGGACATTAAAAGGGGGAAAGCATGTCAGGAATATAACTATTATCCAGGTAAAACACACGTATGTGGCTATAACATGTCACAATAATGTTAATACTTTAGGCATCTTTACAGCAAGTGCCTAATTCTTCTAATGACTGAAAGCAAAGTGCGACAAAATTTTCAAGGAAAATGTACATAGAATGAGATGCAACTCTACAAGGAAACGCAAACTGAGCTCCAGTAATTGAGTAAATGTATTACTTGAGAGTTAATATGTGATAATGTAGGTGAAGATGACATTTCATTTACCAGTATTGGACAGAATTAAAAATGTGCAGTTAAGCTTTATTTTTATTGTAGTCCCAAGGTAGTTATTTTTATTTTTTAGCTTATCAACTCATTATTTAAAAATGAGTTAAATGTTTTTCTGTTCTCTTGATTTTACACCACCTACTTGCAGAGCTTTCTCACTCTTATATATTTGTATGGACTTTTTAAACAGAAAAAGTAAAGATGCTGTTACAACTCACAAAAGAGGGCTTGGAGCCATCACTGACAGCCCTCTGAAATTGTTGACAATGCTAAGTGGAAACAAAAAAAGTCAGTAAAATGATGGAGCTCATCAGGAAGGATATTGCAATCATGACAAAGAGTCATTTTGCTGCTACATTTTTGATGCTCCCACGCTCTAAGTCATATGTGATCCTGATTTCTGCATCTCAAGGATGTTAAAGAGTTAGAGGAAGTGATGAGAAAGGCAACCAAAATAACCTAGGAATTGGAGAAGCTGCCTTATGACAAGGAACTAGAAAGGCTGGATTTTTTCTGGCTGAAGAGAAAGGTGAAGGGAGGATATGATTTGGACTGATAACCTCAGGGAGGTGGTGGGCACAATCCTGAGTGACTACAGAACAGTGTGACTACTGACCACTTCCTACAATAACGGAACTACCCGATACTCACTGAAACCAACACATATAAGAAGTTGCTTTACATAGGTTGTACTGAACATCTAGCATTGCTTCTACAGGAGACTGAAACAGGCCATAAACAGCAACCAGAGGGAACTTGAACATCCTCATTACAGTAAGTGTCAGTGCTGAGGGAGTATGAGGAAAATAAACCACAGGTAGTGTCTGTGTTTGTGTGTTCTTCCCAAACAGCATTGCCTACAGTCAATGATGGAAAGATGGATGATGGATCTGACACAGCAGATTATTTCTAATGAGCTTATGCTCTTATGCAGAGACAGCTGATTAATTTTGAATTCTGAAGAAAACCAGGGAAACCTTGAGCTAAATAGAGAAAATTTCAGGGATAATTTTGGGGAGATATCGATTATTTTAAATAGAAGCTTAGTACTGAAAAAAAACTCAAGCATCTTTAATAAGCATGTTACCTCTTAACAGACACTCTCCATAGCATGCATTTAATTTTAAATATTGTAGAACCATAGAATACGTGGGGTTGGCAGAGACTGCTGGAGGTCTCTCAAAGTGGGGCCTGCTTCAAAGTTAGATCAAGTTGCCTGTTGCCCCTTTGCCACATACCTCTTAGAAGTCTGGCTCTGTCTTCTCTCTAATGCTCCTTATAGGAATATAATAATTCAGCGAGCAGTATAAAAGTGAGATGAATTTTTTTTCCACGTGTATTCCAGCAAAGGGTGGTGATCTTGCATTAATACAAGTTTCCTGTGGATAGATATATTTTTCTATGAGTGTTCCTTTCCCATCTCTCTTCTACATAGGACTTTATCAAGACAAGTATTGAGTGAATAACTCATTTCCTTGGAAAATACACACCCAATTTTATAGGAAATTCCTGTAGAAACATAAAGAGGAACCTCAGGTCTCAGAACTGCTTCCTATTTTCTCCAAGACTTCTGCTATAAAGGTGGTGAGAAAACAAGGACTGGTGCTGATCTACTTCATGCTCCCCTTCTCTGTGTCTTGGAAATGATGATGAATGTGCATGGGCTTGTTCACAGCATATCCAGGAGGGAAAACTGCCAAGTTTATTCTTTTAAATAAGGCCCCAACAAGGGAGAAGTGGAGCTGCACATTCCCAGGACCTTGCCAGGATATCAGTGCAAACAGGAGTTCAAAGTAGCTGGAGGAAAGGGAACATTCAGGCTGACAACAGGTTATGTCTCTTGAGTGCAGAAAATGACGACGCTGGCTTTTTATGACTTTCTACTGTAAAAGCAATATATGGACTTGCAGAAAAGACAGCATTGTCCCAAAGACTGTGGAAAAAAACATAAATTGCTCTGTGTTGTATCTCTCCTTAGCCACCACTGTGGGGAGTTCAGAAGCAGATATTCTTGACCCTAAACCCCTGGTTTCTATGATCAGGCACTAGAGATGCTCTGCAGTGAGCCACCATCATGGCAGAATCCAAACACCCATCACTGAATGTAAGACAGCCATCAACTTAACCTGTTAGTTTTGTTAGACATGTTGGCTGTACAAATCCCATAGGGAACATTATACAGTGTTCAGTTTCACAGCAAATTTAAGGTGCAAGAACGAAAGCACATTGGATAGCTAAGCAGGGTAACAAGAGTAGGGAGACAGGATTCAGTGTATGCTAGCAACCAGGATTTGTCCCTTGAGGGCTGCTATTCAGTCTGTTGGCGTGCACAAAATGCTGCATCACCACATAGGTTGACCATGCTCATGCTTGCTCGCCAGTATCTCCAGCCTTATGGAGAAATGTCACTTGCTGAAGAAGAGGGCAGGATGTTGCTTTGAGAAATGTGGAGCTGTTGCAGAATCAGTGATGGTCTTCTCAAAGTGGCTGTTTGCATTTGCTGCACACTGGGGCTGCTGGAAGTAATAACACTTAGCACTGAAACAGCACTTCATCCAAACATTGAGTAATTAATCTGTGAAGCAGCAGGAGATGCTCTTTGCAACTGGTTCTGCAAGCACAACTAAAAGACTAGAGTGAAGAGAGCTGTTAAAAACCATGCTCACATCCAAATTGTCCCTTGGCAACTAAAGAAAAACCTCCAGAACTTACCATGTCCTCTTTGTTTTATTAGCCCTCTTAACATTCAAATGAAGAGAATGTTTTCCAGAGCCAGTCTTCAGCCTGCCCATCTTGCAGAAGCTTGGCGGACTTCAAAGGAGCTACAACAACTTATTGTGGTTCTTATTCCAGACATTTTGCGACGATAAATGCATATTATAGATGGAAAACAGTTCACTTATAGAGATTATAGTATATCCCAGTTAGCAGAACACTGTAGATTATCCATTTTTATAGGTTTACCCCCTTCCCTCCCTTGAGTTTTAGTAGTTTAAAAGTTTGGAAACAAAAATTGCTTTTGCTGCTGAGCTCATTTTCCAGTTAGTGAGCACTGAATGCTTTTTCCCCTCCCCCAGTGAAGCTGCACAAGAGCGGCCGTGGGAGGAAGGAAGGAGAGTTTTGTGGTTATGGCTCAGAATTGGAAGTTAGGATGCCAGGGTTCTGCTGCTGGTTCTGTCATCTGTTTCCATATGACTCTGAGCAAATCATGTAACTTGCTTTCCCAAGTGCTTTATGCTACTTACTCAGTGCATCATGTCACTGGACTGAATCCTCTGACTGGTATCAAACAAATCTTCACTGCTTTTTATACAAACTTCTCCAAATGACCACACCCATATTTTGAAGGTAAAACATGCAGGGAGGGTAATTATTTGGCCTCCTACAGAAATGCATGTTTCTCATTCTGGTAAGGGTGCTTCCTCAAGATTCTGAGGTTGAGTTCCCAGGGGTAAATTCCAGACTACTTTAGGTCCAAATCCTCAGCATCTGTGGGACATGAGTGACTATTATTACGCATTTGGATCTGTGTGCACCAGGGAGTGTAGCTGGGACAGCTCTTGATTTGGGTACTCCAGCTCTTTGTGCGGTGTGAGCAGGTATGGAGAGCCAAGCCCTTGAGCAGGGAATTCTCAGAAAGTGTCGAGATTAATCCTTATCTTTCACTGGTGAGGCCAAATCAATTCAGGCAAATAAAAGAGTTTAGGGAGTCTGAACTCTTAGCTTCCTGAGGCTGAGGCTAAGCATTGACTTGCAGCACTGATTAATGGGAAGCTTGACTTGAGCTGCAATGCACCCTTGCAGCACAGAAGGCCAACCATATCCTGAGCTGTGCCAAAAGAAGCGTGGCCAACAGGTAAAGCGAGGTGATTCTGCCCCTCTATTCCTCTCTTGTGAGACTGCATCTGGAGTACTGTGTCCAGTTCTGGGATACTCAACATAAGAAGGATATGAAGCTGTTGGAATGGGTCCAGAGGAGGGCTACAAAGATGATCCGAGGGCTGGAGCTCCTCCCATCTGAGGACAGACGGAGAGAGTTTAGGTTGTTCAGCCTGGAGAAGGCTCAGAGGAGACCTTATAGCAATCTTCCAGTACCTGAAGGGGGGCTTCAAGACAGCTGAGGAGGGACTTTTTATAAAGGCTTGCAGTGATAGGACTAGGGGCAATGGGTATAAATTGGGGAGGGGCAAATTTAGACTAGACATAAGTAGGAATTTCTTCACTATGAGAATGGTGAGGCACCAGAACAGGTTGCCCAGGGAAATAGTGGATGCCCCATCCCTGGAGGTGTTCAAGGCCAGGCTGGATGGGGCCTTGGGCAGCCTGATGTAGTGGGATGTGTTCTTGCCCATGGCAAGGGGGTTGAAATTAGTCGATCTTTAAGGTCCCTTCCACCTCAAATCATTCTATGATTCTATGACTTCTCTGGCTCAATTCTGGATGGTAGCTCAAAATTACACAGTTAAACTGGCAATAAGAAAAATTGTCAATGGAGAGATTTCTGCTGTCTGCCATAGTACCAACTCCACAAGCCACATTAATTGAATGATTGAATAGTTTGGGTTGGAAGGCACAATTAAAGGTCATCTTAGCCCAACACCCCTGTATTAAGCAGGGACGTCTTCAACTAGATCAGGCTGCTCAGAGCCCAGTCCAACATGACCTTGAATGTTTCTAGGGATTGGGCATCTACCACCTCACTGGGTAACCTGTTCCAATCCTCAACATCCTCAGTGTAAAAAATCTTTTCCTTTTATCTAGTCTAAATGTATCATCTATCTGAAGTATTCCCTAAAGTTTAGCTGCTTTTCGGGGTCCACCCTGAACATATATTTTCCCTTACACCTTTCCGGACCAGGCAAAGCCATTTGTATACCATTTCTTGGGAGAATATTTGGAGATTTCAGTGATCTTAAGTTAATGCCTTTTAATCCCTTTTGTTTCTGTCATTTACTGAATTTCCCTCTAATTTGTCAACACTTCTTTTCTATATTCCAGCTCAAAAGATATCTAGTACATACAATACCTAGCAAAATAATTCAGGGGTGGTTGCTCCTTCCTTTTATCACCAAGCCCCAAAATGGAAAGACACCTTCCCAAAGGATCTCTCAGTAAAAATGTGGAGTCACAAAGCACAAAGTGCTTCATACACCATTATAAATGTACCAGCTGTTGCAATGACAACTATCCACATAGCTGAGAGAAGGTCATTGAGCTTCATAGAAAAAGTGACCTCTGAAGGAGATATAGAGAAATGGAGGTCATTGACCATGGAGGCAAAAAGGGGATAGATATTAGCTGGGACTGTGGTCATGATGCCAATCTGGATAGATGTTTGGTGCAGGTAAGCCACTTTTTTTTTTTTTTTTTTTTTTTTGGTGGGAATAAATATGAATGCACTTTAAAATCAGACCTCAGGGTGCTGGTGAGGGAACTGGGTCAGGCTCATCTGAGCTAGTTGAGGAGGTGGAAAGACACGTGAGGCACAAACAGGATGAGTTTTTGCTTGGCTCCACATACTGTCAAATTACCTTTTTCCATAGTATATCCAGGAGCATCACTGATATCTATCACACACTGTTCCCTGACACCTGCTCCCTAGGGGGGACAGACCCTCATTCCTTGGAGCAGAGGTAGTTTGGAAGGGCTTTCTGATGTCCATAAACTGGCTGATTTTATCCATGTAAACTTCTCATCTTTGTTACTCACTGTTTCTTTAAGAAGAAAGCTATAACTGTGGTTGCCATGGAAAACCCTGCATATCTCATGAGACTGAACCACAGAATATATAGTTCAGCCACAGAAAATATCTGGAAATATGTTTGCCCGAGAGCTGCAGTCCTCAGAAGCTCGGCAGCCTTGTAAATGGAGATGCCTCAGCTGGGAAAGAGAATTTCTTTTCCCCAGGCAGCTAAAGTGGGCATGGGGATGGGATGGTACCTGGATATCCTTTACCTCTGTTAGGGGAGCAGGGGAGAGCTGGGGAGCAGCTTGGGGATGCTGGGATGGCACTGTGCCATCGCTACTGTGGAGCGATCTGGTGGCAGGGCAAGGACCATGGCTGGAGCGGGAGTGCATTAGTGCCTCCTCACCTCTTCCAGACAACAACAAAAATGCACACAAACAACGTGCACAAGACCTTCTGCTCCAACCGCTAGCTAAAGAGCAGATTCCCACACCTTCCTCTAATGTAAAAACCACAGTTTCCCCTCACTCCCGCTGCCAAAACCTACAAGTTCCCCTACAACTTCCTTAACACAATGCCGTGTTTCATGATGAAGTGAAACTTGGAAGTGAAAATCAATTGGAATGAATATTGAATTAAAGACAGTGCATTGATCAAACTATCCAGTTTCTTTCTTTCTTTCTTGTTTGTTTTTTTTTTTAAAGTCTGTTAAGAATGCCTCAATCAATGATAATTTTAAGGGGTCTGGAACAGAACTAAGGCAAAGCCCTGCTTTAAGGCTCCCAAACTGTCTTCTATCTCTGTTTTTTTTGTTTGTTTGTTTGTTTGGTTTTTTTAACATGGACATTATTTTTCCAACCCAAGAAAATTTTCATGAGTAAAAAAAGAGAGAGAAGGGGGGAAAAAGCCAAACATTCACACTTCAGCAACCTCTTTGAGGGTGGGTTCATTAATGTTCTGGTCTCTCTATTCTGGATGGCAAACAAAATGTTGTTTTAAGGCACAGATTTGCCCAAGAATTGTTTGGTGACACTGGTACAACCTGGTTGCATTTGGCACATGTCTTTAGCCCATGGAAGTTGTTTGAGATGCTTCATGTGCCCAAAGATGTGTGCACAGCTTTCTGGGTCTGAAAGGAAGGGGTTTGCTCAGAAAATACACAACTTCCTGTTGCTGCAGCGTTCGATGATTTGTACAACTCCATGTGAAAAAAGAGCCAAACAAAGGTCACCACTTTAGGGATGTCGGGGAGTCAGTGAAATTAATTCTAAAAGCTGGCAAAGTCCCCATTACTGTTCTTATTCCTTATCTTAAGCCAGCTGCTGGGCTTTTCATACACACAGGAAGGTCACATTGTCGCCTAGCGTCTCCCCAGTCCATGTCAGCTCCTGTGCCAGATCTCCTCCTGCAGGCACTGCAGCAAATGCTTTGGTGAAAAGGAATCAGCCAAGCTGACCAGTCTTTTCTGCTGGTGTTTCTGCCATTCTCCTACGTTCACATTGAGCCCTCATGTGCTGTTGTTGGCCCTAAACTACCTGCAGGTCCTCAAACCCCCAGCCTGCCTGGCAATCCCCATCCTTGGATCACAATGTCTTGTTGAGAACAGCTGGCTTGGTTTCTGAACATAAAAGAGCGGTTTTAATTTGCAGTTTGAACTACCCAGCTTCTTCCCCAGACTGAACACCTCACAGTTTCCAGAGTTCTAATTTGGTCTGTGGGGCTTTCTCCCATCCTGGGATGCAGCTTGTTCCAGCTAGACTTCAGCAGGTACAGCCTCCCTCTCAGCTCTATCCAGGTCCAGGGCACGAGTCACTCCACAAATACCCTCTGCTTCTAGGCTGTTATCCCAGACCACATTGATCTGTGTCAAGCTCCCTCCCACAATTGCATTTCTGTGAAATTAGCCACTAAGCAGAGATTTTGTGGGTATAAAAGAAAGGACAACAAATCTTCTCCTGTAACATTTGGTCCACTTTAATCAGGTCCCACCATTATGCGATGCTTCAACTCTGGCCCAAGTCCAAACTCATCAGCTGGAAGACGGGTGAGTCTGAACAGAGCAGGCTGGAGGCTGCTCCCTCTCCAAGGGTCAGTTTGTGCAGTGACACACTCATTTACTAATCTTAGCTTTTAGAAAGTTGACGGAAAAAGTGCTTTGAGGCTGACTTGTGCTGATTTACTTGCATTTTCTAAAGAATTTCACAAAGAAAGTACTTCTTTCTGAAGCTGGTAACATGACTGCATTATAAATGAGGCCTGAAAGCCATCTTCAGAAGTGCTTTAATACCAGTGTAAGAAGAAACTGAAACAACGCAAATATTTGGCAAATGATATAATCAAGTTCTTTGCAAGTGCTCTGCATGGAAAATCTGTTTTGTGTTTGAGGCGAAAGATTTGTCGCATAATACCTGGTAGCTATAGATACAGCTACACCCAGCAGGATGCACAAGTTCATCTTTTGCGTTGAATGGGCTCAAGCTAGAAAATTCTACATTTTTCCTTGTTTCACATTTCAATAAATCCTCCCCATCTCCATCTGCTGGGTTTGAAGGTCCTCATGGCCATCACATTTAGACCAGAAATTCCCCTCTGCTAGAAGCTTTTGCTGCCTGTTAGCCTTTGCGTTTAGAGCCGCTTCACCAACTTGGAGATCACTCTCTCCTTTTAGTAGCACTGATAATATCTTGGTACTCCTGGTAGCAATTGATGGTGCTGGGCTCTCCTGCTCCCAGACTGGACCACAGTGTTACCAGAAGCGAGCTACATGATGGAATTCAGCACGAAAAAAAAAAAAATCTCTCTCTGTGTCCTATGCAAAAGAAAACATTACTTTTGGCGCAACTTTTTGTACCAGAAGCCAATTGCCACCAGAATACAGTTGCAGACCTTGCCAGAACAAACCTAATTGCAATACTTGGGAGGTGTTTTATATTTTTCTTCCTAACTGTGTCCAGGTGTGTTGAATCGTTTGAGAGAAATTCACAGTGTTGAGAAACACAAAAAGGCTAACTGTTTAACTAATGATGGTGGCAACATATTCTGCTAATCCTGAAACTCTGAACTGATGTTTTGCTTTGCTATTTCTATATGAAATCTAAATAAACAACATTATGCACAACAGCTACTTCTGAGATGCTTGCTCTTGCAGTTAATGGATGCGTTACCTATATGAACTAATGGATTCTTTTTGAGTAAGGCAGCACTGGTAGGAAAAAAAAGCGGGGAAAATAAGGTCAAGATTAAACAAAAAGTTTCCAAATCCTTAAAATAAGACTTTTGATCAAATGCAAATATTTTTGGGATTTCTGATCCATAAAGTATTCTCAGTAATTTGACTTTTTTATCTTGGTTCAGTATATGGCTATTTTTCCTTAATAAATTTAAATGGAAATTTTCATTTATCTGTTGTAACACCTATTAAAAATGGGACAACTGAGCAATGAAATATCCTGCAAATAAGATATATCACTCAAAAGTCATCCTTCCATAGTAGGTTTTTCATTGGTAACATGGAGATAACCACAGTCTTTCAATTGCCAAATACTTTGTAATTTGCCAGCACACACAGAACTCTACTTAAGAACTGAAAAGTGCTACTGTTACTAGCAATGCCTGAAGAGTATAGGAAAAGTAAATGTTGTAGGATGGGGGAAAATCAATAGCCAGGAGAACTGTGGAAGGTAGCTGTTTTCTTTACTTGCATGTGGATAAACAGAGGCTGTGCACACACAGGCACTTTCCTATTTAGTCATGTGGAAAACTCATTGAGTTCAATAGCTCATTTCATTTCCATTTGCTACCAAAAATAAATGCGTACATCTTCCAAGGATGGCCTCTCCAGGTATCAAGAAGCCATTAAAAGAGAGTCTTAACTCTATTAAATGGACATTGTGGTTTTGAAACCGATTATTATCTTCATTTACCCATGAAATGCTCTGTTTGCAGGCGTCAATAAATGTGATATGTCCCTACACATGCACATCAGCTTTATCTCAGAAATAACCCTACTCCCTGACAAGCAAAAGAATTAAAAAAAACAACAACATTTGGCTATAAGACTCTGAATACAGAGGCCTGGACAGAGGAAATTATTTTTAAAGACAATGAGGAACTCCCATTTCCTCACATATCAAGGGGTGTGTTTGGTTGTATGCTGTAGGCAGAGAGACTGGTCACCAATAAAGCCATGGACTTCAAGTAGAGAAGAGGGCAATTGTCCATTCAGTCTCAGATGATCTCATTTCATGAAATGGGTTACATGACCACAGAGAAGCAAAAAGGAGGAAAATTGCAGATGAAGGCTTAAAAAGCTTGTTTGAGCGAAGAGAGATCTGTACCCTCTCTGTCCTTGAAGCTGCTGACTGTTGCTCCCGCTGCCCGGCAGATGTGTCACAGTAAAGAGGATGCCAGGTAGGGGGGTTTTACTCCATGCAGCGCCAGGGAGGTGGCGTGCTGCGGGCTGACACTGCCCCAGCTCTCATGCCTGAATTTTGAAGGGGAAAGCTGAATGGCTGAGAGGCTGATGCAACCTGGCACACTGCTGCAATACAGACACCAGTCAAAGTGAGATAATATTGTAGTGACAATTGTTGCTTGTTGTTTTGGCATTTGCTCATTTCATCTTTCTAAGGCATTCCCTGGAAAAAAAATAAATTCACCTCCTTTAAACTGTAGATAAAGATAGGAAAACACAGAGACTGCAGTCCTACTACAGGGATTATGCATTAACTTATCATCCAGTAGTGCTAATTTTGATTGAGACAAAGCATAGAAAAACAAGAGTAAGAACCACTTTTCCATTGCATTAGCTGAGCAGCCACCATGAAGTTCAGGCTAGCTCTTGTGTTTTCATGTTGTATTTAAGCTTGGCTTTGAGATGACAGAGGTCTGTCATCAAGTTAAGCAGTGGAATCAAGTGATAACTTTTTCCAGGCTGCAACCTGTCAGGATGAAGTCAACCTGCCCACAGTTTTTGAACAAATTTAAGATGGCAGAGTGAGTTTTTATCAGATAAGTGGTTTGTATTATGAAGCTGCAGTGGTTTTTTGTTGGTATCAGGTGTTGATATCAGGCTGGAGTTATTTTATGGTCAAGCCTTGCTTTTAGTGTTTTGTGTGTCATTTGTAGTTTTTCCTTGTAATTCACAGATGCTTGGGGTTTATCTGAAAGCTGAATCAAACCTCTGATCCAAGTAAATTACAATTCACTTCAGCTTGTTAGCTCTTAGAGTAGACGTTCTACCTGGTTTGGAAAATGGCACGGCAAACTGATTTGTTCAGGAGTACGTTGTGTGGTAGAAGCTGTGTTAGGAGGATCAATGCCTATGGAAATCCTTCCTGTGGTGAGATGGAAAGCTTTCAATTACAAGGCTGCCTCTGCTATGTTTCTCTGTCATTAAGTCACTTAAAAAGACAAGCAAAATATTGCTTCTAATTTTTCTTAAATACAGTTGGTGCATTTATCACAACATTTTGCCTTTTCCTCTTGTTTGGTTCTGTTCCATGTCTCTTGTGGTTGCGTGGGTTTCTGCATTTCTGTGGGCTGTCCTTTGACTAGTGCTGTCACAAAAACTCCAGCTCATCCCTCCGTCAGGAACAGATTCAGATATTTATACCATAAGACAAAGCCTATGCTGTGTGCTCTGTTTTGGTGCCTTTTCTACCTAAGGTGCAGAGTGTTGAATCAAAGAATGAAAAGATTAATCCTTTTTATTAGACATCCTGTGTAATTATATAAACCATGTGCAATGAGTTTTTTTCTTTTATCCAGCATTTCCTTTCCATTTTCACAGGAAAACTTTCTAGGAGAAGTTGAACAGAAACCCAGATGTCTCCTGCATTTTCCTGGAGGGCCCAAAATACAATGGTATTTCAGCAGATGATACCATGGCAACATCTAGAATGATGTTAGGATCTAGGCAGGCTGAGAGAGACCATGTTGTTCTTAATACGGATCAGTCTTTAGGGCTCCTTGCTTCCAAAGGACATTGCTATGGATGCTCATTGCAGGCCACGGGTGGGTGCCACACAGTGTACAGGCACAAACAATGGTCTGGGCCAAGGTGTTTCCCTAGAGGGGCATGCAAGCCAACTTGTAGGTCCACACTGTACCTCTGGAAGCCCACTGTGATGTCTCCTTACTACTACACAGGCAACAGCAGCAAGAAGGAAGGATAACACAGAAAATCAAAGTTAAAGTATGCATGGAAACATACAGATCTTTTTGTAGGCGTCAGAAAACCACTGTGATGAAGATGTGCACACATTTTTGAGACCAGCAGATCTTCTTCAAGACACATCTTCATGTTGTTTTGTTCTTTATTTGACAAATCCTTGAGGCTACTGAGTTTCCTCTGTCACTCGCTCACTCACGATAGTACAGATTGAGTCAGTGTGTTTTGCATTTTTTTTTTCATTCAAGCTGTTCTCAAATATTTGAGAACATTTTAATGTTCACAGTGTTGCTCAGGCTTAGTGTCCAGGATACGAAGACAAGCGGGTTGGATAGTAACTGACTTTTAAAAAACAGCCAGCAATAATTGTGTGGATGTGCAATTTGGATGCTCAGATATAGATCCTCTCTTTTACCACTTAATCAATGCCTGGCTAAAACTATGTAAGATTATCTTACAAGGAAAGGCCAGACCTGGGATGAGAGAACAAGAAGCGCTGAGCACACAAGGGACCATCTGCAACCCTCCACGACATTACCTTCCATTCACCCCAGTGGCTCCAGAAAATGGTGTGCAAACAGTCAAGGATAGTTATGATACTTAGAAGGTGAAATATGGAATATCTCTGTGAATTTCAGTGATGTTAAATTAGAACAAAACCAAAATGTTAACTGAACAGAAATATCCATTTATTGTCCTCCATAGAAACAAGAAAAATATTACATAATTGTTTAGATTGGGAAAGACCTTTAAGATCATCTAGTCCAACTGCACACCTCGTACTGCCAAGTCCACCACTAAACCATGTCCCTAGGCACCACATCTACACGCCTGTTAAATACCTCCATGAAAGGTGACTCAATCACTTCCCTAGGCAGCCTGTTCCAATGCTTGACAACCCTCTCACTGAAGAAATATTTCCTAATATCCAGCTTAAACCTCCTCTGGTGCAACTTGAGGTCAATTCCTCTCTTCCTATCATTTGTTAATTGGGAGAAAAGACTGACACCCACCTCACTACAACCTCCTTTCAGGTAGTTGTAGAGAATGATAAGGTCTCCCCTGAGCCTTGTTTTCCCCAGACTGAACAACCCAGTTTCTTCAGTTGCTTCTCTTAATGCTTGTGCTCCAGACCCTTCACCAGCTCCCCTGCCCTTCTCTGAACATGCTCCAGCACCTCAATGTCTTTCTTGTAGCGAGGATACCAAAATATTCAAGGCATGGCCTCACCATTGCCACATACATGGGCACAATCACTTCTCCAGTCCTGCTGGCCCCACTATTTCTGATAAAATCCAGGATGATATTGGCCTTCTTGCCCATCTGGGCACACTACTGGCTCGTATTCAGCTGGTTGTCAGTCAGCACCTCTAGATCCTTTTCTGCCAGGCAGCTTTCCAGCCATTCATCCCAAAGCCTGTAGATTTGCATGGGGTTTTTGTGACCCAAATGCAGGACCTGACACTTAACCTTATTGTACCCCATACTGCTGGTCTCAGTCCAGCTATCCAGCCCACCCAGATCCCTCCGCAGATCCTTCCTTCCCTCAAGCATATCAACACTCCCACAGAACTCGCTCTCATTTACAAAACATATCTGAATATTTCTGAAGAGCAGATTTCCTCTGCACAGAAGACCAGGAAGCCAAATGCTGCCTCGCTGGAGAAAACACAATTAAATGTCCTTCAGATATGCCCTTATAACTCTGGAGCCAAATGTCACTGTTGCTCCTCAGGTGCAGGTGGAGATTGCTGAGACCTACTAGCTGCTAGGGTGACTGTGGGGTTGAAGCCTGTGCAACAGACCCTAATCCTGAAGGGCTGATGTGTGACTGTGTGGGGTGTATGAGGAAGGAGTGCTAGAGAGGCTGGGAAAAATAAAGTCAGCTCTTGTAATCACAGATGCAGTCATTTGTAATAGATGGGCCCTAGTGGCCCTGACTTCAAACAATTTTTTGAAAGCAAGTAGCTACCTCATGGCCAGAAATCCTCTTCTACCTTGAAGCTTATTGATTATTTCTTGATGTTGATTCAAGTATTAATGAGTTCCCTTTCCTGTATCCAGCAAACGCTGAGCTTGCTTTGCAGTCTTCTGCTTAGTTGAGTCTCTTGCCTCTAATGTGGTGAATAGTGTAGTCACTTTGGGATGTCTTGCATTCTCCCAGATTTAATTGAGATTGGCCCATGGGCTCAGAGGGTGCGCACAGAGACACACGCAGATGGCAAGTCCAGGCAAATTTGTGTCTTCTGAAAACCCAGTGAAAGTTGTTAAACAAAGCTGGTTGTTACAGCAGTGCCAAAGCCCACTGGCTCAATGAGGTCCCTCAGGAAAATGCAACAGAGCCCAGTGTTAATGGGGAAACTAATGGATAATACCAACCTGAATATATGGACAGAGGCAGGGATGTTGTAGGAGAAGGGCAGGGAGGTTCAGGAAGGAGGCTGTGGCTCTTTTTCTCACTAATGCTGTGCTCTGCCACGGCATCACATTGCTGTCTCTGTGGCAAATCATGCTCCCATCTCTGGGTCCAGTGGACCCCAGAAGCTGACAAACAGGGAGCTGAGAAAATGGTGGAATATCAACAATGTGAAAAATACATCAGCCCAACACATGGGATTAAGAACGGGGATGTGTCAGGAGGAAGGGTGAGGTTTTGGAGCTTGAATTTAATGCAGGGAGGCAGGAAGACAGAATCATGCGACCTGACGAGGTCTCCTCCCCGAGATGGACTTGTTTGCAGCGCTGTTGGTGTGAGAAAAATGTGACTGACACCCAAATGACACTACCTGGGGTAGTGTCCTAACCTGTACTTTGCACTCTGAAAAACACTTCCATTTGGGGTGGGGAGAGAGATGAGGAAGCCTGGAAGATACTTGTCTACAACTGAAGTCATAGTTGCTACTTACCGGAAAAGTGGTGATCAAGTACTGCTTTGGCTCAGTGGTCTGGAGTACAGGATGACCTTGCAATGTGGGAAATAACCTGCCAGAAAAATGACAAACCCATGGACAACATTGTGTCTGAGGCAACCGTTCATCTGCTGCACTGAGAGAAAACATGCAAGACAACTGAAAAAACATCCTTTGGCATTGTATGACCCAGAAAGATTGAAAATAAAGAGAGAGAGAAACATAATGGAGACAAAAAGTAGCAGCATTTTTTAAGATACTCATTAGTGGTGACTTTCAATAGTTTTTTGCTGCAGACAAGCCTGTGCTTACACAGCTGGGAGCAGAGGCTGCTCTGGGAAGTGCACTCAGCTGCTCTGAGATCCATTTTCCAGTTCATGGTTCTCCTGTTTCCCCATGGTGCTCAGAAGCCCAGATCATCGCTTTGAGGGGTAGGTCTGCTGCCTGGAGGACATGTGACTGGAAAAGGATTCATTTTCATGGGGCAACCAGCATCTGAATAATCTTGTCTCAGCTCACAGACTGGTGCTTCTCACTGGGTGTCTCTCTGAGCATCCCAGTCATACAAACTGTGAATGATGTCTGAGTGAGCCTCTGACTGTGAGCTGCATTTCCTCCCTTGCTCAAGGTTACTCCTTGGCCCTGACTTGCTTTACCACCTACCAGCCGGCCAAATCAGCTGCCAAATCTTTAATGCTGCAGTGATTTCAAAGGACCAGACATGACAGTGGCAGGACCTGACCCTGTGGGTACAATAGGAGATGCTCCATTTTCTTTCCCTTAAGTCAGTGGTACTCTTGGCATGGAATCATAGACTCATGGAACAGTTTGAGTTGGAAGGGACCATAAAGATCATCTAGTTCCAACCCCCCTGTCGTGGGCAGGGACATCCCACTAGATCAGGTTGCCCAAAGCCCCACCCAACCTGGCCTTGAACACCTCCAGGGATGGGGCATCCACAATTTCCCTGGGCAACCTGTTCTAGTGCCTCACCACTCTCATAGTGAAGAAATTCTTCCTTATGTCTAATCGATCTCTCAAATCCATCTTTTAATGGCCATGATTGTAGTGATTTAACACAACACAGAGTGCTCACTGTTGTGCCTTGGGAGACCTGGTGATAAAGCAAAGAAAAGCAGCCCCCTCATTCTCTGCTCTGAGGCTTTCTGTACTGCTGGGAGTGCATCAGAGAGCAAGAATATTTCTGGGATAGCAGTGATGTGTGCAGAGAGTCTGAGCAAAGCCCTCTGTCTGAAATATAGACATGGGAGGTAGCTTCCATGCAATTGCTGATCACACATTATTCTGAACGAGAGCAGCCAGGCATTTCAGATGAGCAGAAATTTCTCCACCTGCATGTGCTGAGGAAAAGTTTTGCTAAGGGAAGGGTTTCTGCCATGCTCCAAACAAATGAGGGTGCTGAGCATAAGAGCTCAGAGATGTAAACACGAGGACTAGAAAGACCATTTCAAGCCTTTTTATCCCAGTGCAGTAAAGGCTTGAGGGACATTGTTTCATAAGATTTGCATCAATTTCATCCTGAGGAGACATTTTTGACAGAAGTCAGCCAGTCTGCACAGCACAACCGTACCAGAGCCATAATTCTTCTCTGTCTGTTGGACCCAAGCCCTGTTGCACTCCAAAGCCAAATGCCACATCAGGCTGCCTCCTTTCCCTTTCTGCTGCCTCTGAAATGAAAATGCTGATCTTTATTGAAAAAAATGGTCTCATTCCAGAAATGTACATAGAAAGTGGCAGCAGTGGTACAGATTGTGACAAACTTAGTTATTGTCTGAATCGTGTTATTGGAAATCTTTAATAAGAAACAGTTGTTTCACTGGTAATATTGATGACCTTTACAATAAGCATGAGGTGGCTGGTGGACATGTGGTGCAGAGACCCTGGCCACCAGCCCTGCTAGTGAGGAGTGCAAGCAAACTTCTGGGCATATCGGCAGTCTGTCAAAACCAGAAAAATCCTGAGTTAGTCACAGCAGGAAGACAGGCAGCAACAACATCAGAGCACACTGTTGCATCCAAGTGGCTGGTGACTATTACAAATTTGACAGTCTTCCAGAGCAAAAAGCTGTATGCAGCAACAAGGCAAGCCCAAGACAAGGAAAACAGATGTTCCCAACTCCTCCTCCATCCCTTTTCCCATATGTTGACTAAGTAAGACAAAACATGCTGTAAATCAGAGCTGGGCAGAGGTCACCAGTTGTGTTAAACACGGCTTTCAGGATGCAAAAGCGAACCACTGTCACTTACAAATAAGGAAGGAGAGTACTACTTTAACCTTTCCCTGAATGACTATGCTAAGAGCCAAATGGAATATCATGTGTTTCACTGAAGCAGCCCTTATTTTTTCAGGACTATATTTTTATGTAATCCACATTTTCTTGGATTAGCTGTATGTAGGGATCCCAGTTTGGGGTCATCTGAACAAGAAGTTTCTCAGCTAATACTAACTGAACCTGCCTGTCTTATCCTTTGTGCCCAGGACTTCCATGGCTCACAGTGGTATTTTTGCAGAATCAAATGGTTTCACTTTGCACATTTAGCACCAAACAGTACAAGGGGCTGTGATTTTTGGGAAAAACAAATGAAAATGAGTATTTCGATAAGGATGTACTCCTAGGATGCATGTATTTGTCTCTCTCAAAATCAACAGTTTACACTGCACAATATGGTTTGCAAAAGACTGAGTTTTGATTTTCCAGGTATTTTGGAATAACAGGAAATATTCCCAAGTGACTGTAAATGCTCCTTAGAAAAACTTTTTCAGTCATTGGTTCAGAGTTCAGGAAGCTGCTTCCTCTTAAAACATGTTACTTCAAGTCTTTAGGTTCCAGGTAAGCTGCTGCATTGATCTGCAGCTTGGTCCTTCAAACAGTCCTGGCCCCATCTCTGCAGAGGGCTGGTTGGGGGTGAAATCCCACCCATGAGAAACAGGCAGCGTGAAGCCCCATCAAGCTGCTTCCAGCTTCATACAAAGGTCTTGTGCAGTCTGGAGACCTGTTCTCATGGCACTCCTGCCAAGCTGTGATGCTGGAAACCCACAGCCTGGTCTTGCAAAATATGTACTTGAAAAAGCTTCTTCCTTCTAATACATCGACTCAATCACTTTATTAAGATGTATAATCCTGTAACAAATCTATAATTAGCAGTTGAAAGAAAACTTCATAAAATCGATCTACTCTAATGTAGTAATGTAATATACAGCCTTTTAGCTGTATATGGATTTTCTTTCTTATGAATGTTTTATCCCTTGTATTTCCCTTTTGCACAGTTTAATTAAAAAATGAGAAACTTTAAAAACGAAAATTTCCTTTGGGGAAAGAACTTTTATTGGAGATAAAAATGGGTTTGTAATCTTTCAGTATACCTTAATTTTCTGATAGTCTGACTAGAGAAAAAAATCCCTATTTTAGAAAAAAACGAAATAGTTCATTTAGAAGTGTCTCATTCTAATGTGTCAGACTCAAAAATACCTGAAGAAAAACATACTGAGAATGAATGCTGTTAGTCAAAACAACTTATTTTTTAAATAATACATCATTTTCATAAACAGTTAAGCAGTATTAAAATTGAAATGAAATATTTCAAAATGACTGGGATCAGGGAAAGCATAAAAATATTTTTTTCCTGTATTTTAGTGAAATTTTTTTAAATCTTGCTTTTTTCTTGCAAATCAAAATGGCAACATGCTGCTGATTCCCATGTAATGGGGGAGCCTTTTCTATGTCCAGATTAGTTAAATATGCTCTTCTTTTCATTCAAGAGGCCAACAGAAATCTTTATTTACAATAGACTTTTTGTTACACCTAATACCAAATTAACATAAATTTTCCCTATGGAAAAACATCAGTGATATTTTAAATGGTGAATAAGTATTCCTTTACAACCTTAACATCCCCCTAATCACAGCATTAGGCCAATGAATGAGAAATTGAGAAACTTCCTCTGTTAGACTGGCTGTGAGCAGTATCAGAAACGCTGCCCACACTGACTTGGGAGTTACTGAGATGCAACAAAATGGTCCATTATGTTTTGAATAAATCAGTTTGTAAGGTTTTTTCCAGTTTTTAAGGCCACATTCGAGACACCTCTTCACACACTACCGTCTAATATGTTCATCACCAATGTAAGCAGAATAATCAAACATTTTGGCCTGACTGACTGGAGGACTTCTGTGTCCTGATGCATCTACTGGAAAGTCTGAAATTTGGGTGTGAATTCATGGATTGAATTCACTCTAACAGGGGTGAGAAGTGCTCCTTCATCTGGATATAGAGCAGCTGGCCAGCTGAGGGACGGGTACCCAAACCAGATGTTGGAGTTGCTCAATCCTGGGTGCTGTCTGAAGCTGCTACACACCTAAAAGGTGAATAAATTCAGACTGGGTTGGGCTCAGCACTCTTCTTGCTTTGTGGGCTTAGATATCTGTATTGAATTTTTTCCTCTGGAAAATGTGGGAGTTTTGGTGAGCATCAGCTCTGGAGTGGTAGAATAGTTGCCCAAGAGCAGGAGAACACATTGTCTGGAGACCTGCTGTGGCCCCCAAAATGAGTTTTTTACCTTAAGCAGTAATATTGAATGCATTAAGGTATGTGAAAGAATAAAACACGTTCTAGGCATGTGGTGAGGAATCCAAGTCTCTTCATGATGGGATTCTACCCTCACTCCTCACAGCGCTGCTGAAACATCATCCTGGTCACCTGCAGGAGGCTGTCTAAATCCTACCCCAAGTCCCAGCATCTCGGTGCTGCTATTTTAAGCCTGACTGTGAGCCTCACAATACGTTGAAGGAAAAAGATTCTATTTCTGAAAATGAATCTTGTTATTTTCCTAAACTCAGAGGAAATCTGCAGCACAGCTGGTGGTCCTAGAGGAGAGTGAAGGAATATGGCTTAATGAAAACCTGGTGGGTTAATTAGTTCATTGTATAACATGATTAGTCAATGGGAAAGAAACACCTGGAAATTTTGAACGGCATACTCATGATTGACCTTAAGGTAATGGTGGCCTAATAAGCACCTAAATGCATCTGAGTGAGAAGGGATGTTTGAGCAGGAGAGGATTAGGAGGAACTGTGCTGATATATCTCTGCACAGTTTGAAGCAGAAGAACTACAAAAAGCAGTTACTGAGGCTTTCATTAGTAGAAGAGAGACTGCAGCATTTCCAGCTCAATACATGGTATCTCCTTGGTGTGCTGATCCATAGAGTTTGTGGGTGCACACAGAGGGACAGCACATAATGCAAAAAGTAGGAGGGAATATGGAAAGGAAAAAAAAATAGGAATCTGAGCTTTAGGTTTGTTTCCTTTTGGCCTACTCACAGGTCCCAAAAGGATTTTTTCTTCCTCTCTCTGAATCAGCACCCCAGCCACGTGTACCCAGACTGACTCTTCTAGTGACTCTTTAAAAATGCATGGTTTTGAAATCTGTACTTCTCTCTTTTGGCTTTATGACAATTGTTAGGCTAACAATGTGGGGTTTTTTTCTGATATATATATATATACACATAGAAAGCATTTGCTAATTTGAAGTTCAAGGTATATGGTATTACTTTCACAGTCTTTTTGTGTGGCCTACTGAGTTGCACAGTCCTTCTCACGCAGGGGTCTTTGAAGAAAGCTGACACTACCACTATTTGCTTGCTGTGAGCACAGGATTTGCCCTCCTGCTACCTGGGCTGATCAGTGTGGTCGTACCTTCCATTTCCTCTGACTCAGCTGCTTGCTGAGCATCTTGCAGTTCTTTCCTGGCATTGGTCTCTGTTCTACAAGGACTCCAGCTCCCTGCCATTACTCTCCTATTGCTACTGGTTTCATTTCAACTGCTGTCCTGGGTCTGTTGCTATTTCATATAAGCCTGCCAGATTTGTCTGCACAATTGTTCTTTTGTCCAGGTGGATGTTTAGCTCAGGCTATTTAGTGCTGATCTGGTTTTCCTATTGCTTTGTGTGTACCCGGGGGAAGAGGTT
This sequence comes from Phaenicophaeus curvirostris, assembly GCF_032191515.1. NCBI lineage: Eukaryota > Metazoa > Chordata > Aves > Cuculiformes > Cuculidae > Phaenicophaeus > Phaenicophaeus curvirostris. The sequence continues at coordinate 89,503,171 of NC_091394.1, forward strand.
TTGTATTAAAATTCTCCTGGAGTGCTGAGTCACTTGAACTCTGCTACTGTGTCACGTGCTCAATTGTGTGAGTCCGAGACATGGTTATGTCATATCTTGCAAAATGTGTTTTCTGTTTCCCCACTGGAGTTTTGCCTGAATGGCTTCCAAATTATCCACCTACTAGAAGCTGGGAAAGTTCGTTCTCATGATGTAATTCCCATCTTAAAAGTCTGTTTTGATCTTTTCTAAGAACCTGGTTGGGATTTGATAGTAAAGATACTTTTTGCATGCTTTGCTCTTTTTGTATATTTTTGGGCATTCAGGAGGATTTTGCCCTTGTGATTTGGCCACCCATATTATTCCAAAATGCCAGCTGTCTGTACTGATGTCCCGTCAGATTACAGCCATGTTACTGTGTGCTCAGAGAGGTTCCCCTAATTCATCAGACTCTTGGTTAGAAAGACATGTACGTGTTGCTGGTTGGGTTTCCACTAGTGACTCAGCGTTCACAAGACCCTCCCTGTGGCCTGCTGAGGCTAACCTCAAGCCCAGAGCAATTCATTAGCCACAGCACTTCCCCAAAAGACTCTTCTTGATACAATGGTCAGTAGACAGTTTTGCCTTGAACAAACCAAGCACTCTGGCTTCACTTCACTAGTAATCAACAGTGACATTTGTTTCTGTGATTCTGTTCAGTGCTTTTGGTTTGATGCCGATACCCAAGTATGTGCAAGACTTTCAGTGCTATTAGACTTGTAAGTCAGCCTGTGTTAGTTTCCAGAGATGTAACAATCTATTTTCTTTGCAGTCTTGTAACTTCCTTCCTTAGTGACTACACTGCACAAATCTAAAGTCTCATTGGCTGCATAGAAACTTATTTATAGCTCTGCTTCCTTGTCTGGTGCCCTTGTCCACTCAAGTGCTTGACCTACAATAGCGGGTGCCTCACCCTGAGGACATTTAACAGATCAGAGTTTCCATTGTCCTGCTTCCTCCTAGGTCCTATAAACCCCAGGCAAGGCATTTTGTAAGAGTTTCTTATTGACAGTTTGTATTCTTCTGGTGGTTTTAGCACAGCTTTTTGTGTATCACCAACAGGTAGTCACATTTTTGTGGCTTTATACTGATGTTTATTTTTGCTAGGATGAGCACTGTAGCTGATGCCACAATTTGCATGGGAATGAATCAGTTGTTGATCCTGCAGCCTGTCGGTGGGTGTACTGGTTGTGTGGCTGGCAGCCTTCTTTTCCAGGCAACATAAAGCCACATCAGGCAATTGAATTGACCTAGGTCTGTATTGTATTTCTTAACTAGCTTTAAATTTAACCTGTCTTTGTTGACTTCATGACTGCTACTGCCTGATTGTCTGCCTTCAATAGATCAGCAGGCTTCACCATTTTTCAAGAATTGCCTCACATATGGATTTATGTCTCCAAGCTTCTCTTTCCTTAGGGTGAGTTCATCTCAACAGTAAAACAGCTAAATATACACACAGGCACAGGGATCTAATGCATAAGGTGTTTTAGCTTGCACTATTGTCAATGCAGGTCTAGTCCAGAGAGCTGAAAAAACTCAACCGGCAAACTTTGTGTACCTACTTTTTGGCACAGTGGCTGAATAGCTCTCCATTGCAATCTCCTTTGCCTGTAGAGACAAAGGAGTAAACGCTGCTATTTAAAACAAATCTGGTGTTGTTTGAGAACACCCTAGGATATCTGAGACGTCATCAGTGGATTGGTTAATATGACAGAAAGCAGCAGATGGTGACCAGAGCAGATGTTCTGCAGAACCTAGAGGTATGCTGGACACATCAGCCTCATCCAACAGGACTTTAGACATCTGCCATGCATATAGAAACCTATGTGTGGTTACTCACTATCAGGAAAGTGTCTGGGGCTACTTGCAGTGCCCTTGGATGCCCTACTTGGCCTCCATTTGCTGTTCCTGGGCATCTCCAGTGGGGTCCGAACCAAGTGGTCTCTGCCATGTGTCATTTTATCCTCCTGGCATGTGTCTCATATCATACTATGAGGAGGAAAATAACCCAAAACGAAAGGATGATGGTAAGGGGCAAAAGAGTTTGGGGGCTCCTTGAACCCCTGAACTAATTTGAGACAGTACTCTCTCTCCTTTCCACATGGAGCATCGACTCTAGTGCTGGCATAGCTGGACATTAGGAAAAAAAGGGTCATTGGGCACTGGCAGAGGCTGCCCAGGGAGGTGGTTGAGTCACCTTCCCTGAAGGTTTTGAAGGCACAGGTGGACAAGGTGCTAAGGGGCATGGTTTAGTGTTCGATAGGAATGGTTGGACTCAATGATCCAGTGGGTCTCTTCCAACCTGGTTATTCTATGATTCTATCTCACAGGGCGTTCAGTTTGGGCAGTTGCATCTATATCATCATGCTTACAAAGTGCCAGAGCATTATTTCAGCTGATTAATCTGCCACATATCTCCACAAACACTGTTATTTGTTTCTGTGGTGTGTTGTTTCTTCCTTTTTCCCCAGTGAGATAATGAAGGAATTCCCAATTATTTTCTCACCAGTATTCAACAGTCACCTCTGACCACAGAGTCATTACCAGCTTTCACTCTTTTCATGCTTGTGCTTTGTCATTGTGCCTTTGTATTTTCTTTCTAGAAGTCACAGCTGTTCCTGTATTTTCCTGTTTATTTCTCACTTTTGACCCATTCAGAGCAAAACAGCCAATGAAACCTCACCTTTTTGTGCCGTGTTGCAACTAATAACATTTAGACTTCCATCACTCTGCTGGTAAGAGTTGTTTGCAAGCTCTTCGTAGCAGAGCTATTTAAGACTGCAATTCATATTCTACCATATGTACTTAAAAAGGGTTAGAGAGGACTCCTCCAGAGTTTTTCTTCTTCCATTCTGTACTTTGTCTTCCAAGGTTCAAATATGTTTACAAAGAGGTAAAATAGGAACATTTTTTGTTAGGATAAAGAAGAGATATTTGCTGGCAAATATCCTGACAGCCATATTCATTAGGATTATTTCTCACTGTTGATACTGTGGCTCCAGATTGCATGAAAATAAATATTTCCTAATTACAAAACATAAAAATAAATGGATATGTATAAGAATTGAACACTGAATATTTAATTTGATTTTCAGTTGCATCAAATGGAGCACTTAATTGTTCCAGCCAGTAGCTTCAGTCTCTGACCTACATTTATGTCCAGAACTGCATTAAGACATACAAAAGTAAAAGACAGGAATGGTTTTAGATAACTTTTTTTTCCAGTTTTTATCTGATGAATATGAAACTGTCTCTGAATTACAGATAAGTGTCACTCAAGCCCGGATGTCCAGTGGGTGTAAACATGACTTACAAAGAAAAGAGGCTGAAAGACTTTAGGTAAAGGCAACAGCCCCACCACCTCCCTAGCCCACTCATGTATGTTAATTTAAGAAAAGCAAACATTTGTAAAAGATAGCCATCCAGCTAGAAATGTTGAGGACGTTTTTTCCTTGTTGCAGCACAGCCAAAAGAGACAAACTTTAATTTACACAATGTCACGTTTTGCCAAATTAACAGTAACAGCACTATTAATATTTAATATTTATATGACACTGTCATCATGAGACCAGTCAACTCTGATCCCTACTGTGTGAGATGTGCAGACACAAAAAATGATTTAGATTATTTTTATTTGTGTTGAGGAACCCTTGTGATGTGCTGCAACCCCACTGTGCCTGCCAAGACAGGGACCGCAGCTCTGTAAGAATCAGGTGGATTTTTAGAATTTCCTTTCATAACCGTGAGGGTTTCAGGTAAAGTTCTTTTGTTGTAGCTTTTTGACATAGCATTAAAAGCTGAGCATATAAGCTGAATTAGATAATTATGGAATCACTTTTTCAGGATGTTAACAAATAATGGAAGAGGGCATCTCCCATGGTTGGGATAGAGTTGCAGAAGGAAAAATGTATGTATTTTTGTTTTGACATGGCAAATCTGAGCAGCATGGAGTTTTCACTTTGTTGTATAGATATCAAAAAAATCCAATTTGAACTCCTGGTGAAACTAGTGAGATGTTTTGATTTTCCAAAGGCATGTGTACTTTTCAAAGTTTTGGATAACCACATAAAACGAGGCTTCCTGGATATTGTCCTAGTCCTGTGAATGCTCCCTCTCCCTCAATGTAGGCATTACAGGGCGGGAGCTATTTGCCAATGTATGAACTGGGTCCTTCAGCACAACCACCAAATAAGTAAAGATCATAGTATTACTTCTGCTACTAGTACTATGAGTAACACTTTGTCATCAGACAACTCTCAGGTCATTTTAGTATGCCTAGCTTAAATATTAATAACTCCTCTTTCAACATACACAGGTTTGGGCTGAGATTTGTCCTGGTATTAACTTACCAGGAACATTAGTCTCTGGCTAGATGGGATAGTTGAGCCACCAACTCCATGAAGCTGTATAATCCTCGTAGAATAACTAAATTGCTTTTCAGTGTGATTAAGTGAATCCAGCATTACTGCCAGTTTGGTAAGGAGCTTTACATGAATGAATTCACCTCCTCTTCCCCAGGTAGAGACCTTGGGCAGACATCCTATGGCTGTATTTCCCAGCCTGGAGTCCGTAACACTTCATCTGTGTTCAAAAAGGCATCCAGGATGGCTCACAGGTACCAAAAGGGCCTGTAATACACTCTCTGGTCCTGGCTTTGGTGGCTTCAAATAGTCTTTGATTTTGTCCACCATTGTGAGAAATGAAATTGGAGGTTTCTATAAAGAACACAGTTTCTGGTGTTAACAGTGTAGAAATTATAGGTTTGAAGGCAGGAATAAGCAAGCTTTTAGCATCAAGCTTTGTGCTTCTGACTCTCCTGATTGTCCCCACTCTCCATATTTTGGTTTGCGTCATTTATCTCAGAGAGCACAAGCCAGATCTCTTCAGATGAAAGCAAGCCAAATGATGTGCTGCAGGCAACCAAGTACCTACTGTGCTCCAGCAAGTAACATTGAGTTCTGCCCTAAGGACCAGATTAGACCTGTCCTGAAGTAAAATCACAGAATCACAGAATAACCAGGTTGGAAGAGACCCACCGGATCACCGAGTCCAACCGTTCCTACCAAACACTAAACCATATCCCTCAGCACCTCGTCCACCCGTGCCTTAAACACCTCCAGGGAAGGTGACTCAACCACCTCCCTGGGCAGCCTGTTCCAGTGCCCAATGACCCTTTCTGTGAAAAATTTTTTCCTAACGTCTAGCCTAAACCTCACCTGGCGGAGCTTGAGGCCATTCCCTCTTGTCCTGTCCCCTGTCACTTGGGAGAAGAGGCCAGCACCCTCCTCTCTACAACCTCCTTTCAGGTAGTTGTAGAGAGCAATGAGGTCTCCCCTCAGCCTCCTCTTCTCCAGGCTAAACAACCCCAGCTCTCTCAGCCGCTCCTCATATGAGGTTGCAGCGTATCTGCTAGGTCCTTAGGACAAACAGGTTTACTGTTGTTGCAGTCTACAGTAGGATAATCTGGTGTTCCTGTTGCCTCACTTCACTCGTGAATGCAGACATAGCCTGAATCCATGTATGTCTGTAAGAAGCATATACATACATACAGGCAAGCACATTGCCTCTATGCGACAGCCTGTCTACCAGAACATTAATGATTCCCCTGGTGCTTCGGAGCCTGAGGATTCTTCTTTGGTGAACAAATTGCAGTAGGAAGATGTGTGTGAAATTTTTATCATTTAGGATTCCTAGTGAACTTTCCTGTGACAACTGCATTGAAGAAAACTAGGTGAATATATGTGTGACGTGTTTCTTAGAGCTATATGAAATGACAGTTCACTACATTTATATCATTCCTTGCAGAGTTATTTTACTTGCATTACTTCCAGAATGCTTGCTACTGAACAAATTCAGGCAAAATAAATAATATAAATTATACAATATCACAGAATTTTCCCAAGCACTATTTTTCTTACATGGCTAAAGAGATATTTTCAGCTCTGAAGACAACAGAAGAGATTTTGTCCTGATCCAAGTATGCCCATTATTCAGGACCTAGGGAAGCTAAAGCTTTGAACATCCAAAGGCTCTGCTAAGCCCTCAGCTGTTCCAGTTCTTACCTGACTTTATTCATGCCCCCAAGTTATACTGTACAGGCATAAAAGCAAACTTCACAAGCAGATTAAATGGTTGGCCTAAATTCTACTCTCTCAGACTAGGCTACTTTTAGATAGGAAAGGAGCACTGAATTCCAGAAAACTTGTGAAGACATACCATGCTGTGCTTTTAATGCAGTCTCATGCATAATTCAGGCAGCCTTGCTCACCATAGCATGCTGGTTTTTTGGCATTTTTTGTTGGGCCTTTTTTTTTTTCTTAAAGACAGAAATGTAATAGCAGTTAGACTTTTTTTGAGGCACTTCACAACAATTTTACCTCTTCAGCTATTGATGCTGTGGCTTTAATATATCATGGAGTGATTCCAGCCTCTGGCACAGTTAGTAGCAACTTTCAACTTTAAGGCTGCAATCCTGTAACACAGAGATCAGATGAATATTTTTCATAACTGTCAATTCTAGTAGATCTCTATCTCCTTACAGTAAGATGTATTTGGGTTCCTACACATCACTTTCCTTCCCTCCAACCCACCCATTTACTTCCCCACTGAATCAGAGATTTACACCTCCAAATGGAAATGAACATCTACCAGAGACCCCTTTTGGACCACTTTTTCCATAAATTTGCTAACCCAATATGCAGTGCACAGTCAGATAAGAAATTGTCCAAGTGTGAGAAGGTGTAGAATAAAGTAAAAATATGATTTGTGTAATGCTACAGTTGAACCTAAAGCTGTGAAAGCCATATGAATAACATAAAATATGCTCAGGATTAAGTAAGCCTTGGCTGCTAAGTGTTCTTCCCAAAAGTGGCATTTCAGTGGGCTTAGAATTGTTTCAAAAGTCAGGGTAAAATTGTCATTTTTGAAGGTGAGAGGTATAAAAGAGAGAAGATACATAATGATTGATTACTTGATTTAAAAGCCACCTATTTCCTTTCTTTTAATAGTTCATTTGACATGGGACTTATTCAAAATACAGAAGATAAAGTTTTAGTTTCCTCTCCTGTCTAAGAAGCTCTGAGATCACCTTAATTTCCCAGAAATTGCCCCTAATCACCAGACAGTTAGGTATCTCCCAATGCAGGCAGAAGAGAGAAGAAAAGCGTTTTTGTTTTGTTTTTCAATACCTCTGATAGAGTATGTTCTACTTCATTTACAATATTGAAATATTCATGAGTGATGTCCTGCCTCTCTGCTGCAGATCCTACACACCATGATATAGAGTTGTTCTCTCTGGCTTAATGAATATTTCAATATTTTATATACAGTGGAACATCATCAACAGGGAAAAAAAAAATCCAAACCAGAAAGTATTTCCCAGCAGAATATTCCCCTGTGCAATAGCTGTAAGTTCCTTCTCTAGAATCAGATCACTGTGTGAAAAGTGGAAACTGAACTCCAGCCTCTTCCTCCTGGCTGGACCCTGCAACCAGTGAGTAAAGTGATGGCAGGTCCTGTTCGAGGCATTTTAAAAAAAAATGTTCTTTCCATTCTTTTTCTTTTTGTTTCTTTAAAAGAGGTAAAACCAGAAATGTATTGCTTTTTAAAAAAAAAAAAATTAATTAAGAATACCTTTGTATATTTCGTATTAGTTCATGGGCCTTTGCCAAGATTTGTTCCTGACTGAAGAATTTAGTAATTTACCTGCCTCCTGACTTATAATTGGCAGAAAAACTAGCAGGGGAAGGAAAGGTAAAATAAATTTGCAGCTGTCCAATGTGAAGACCTAAAAGCACCATTTGGAAGCACAACATTAGCAGTTTTGGAGCTGCCTTCAGACTGTCTCCTGATGATAAAAGAGATTGGTCTCTTTACAAATTAAGTTTTTCTTGGTGTTTTTTCTTTTTCCTTTACTGGTAGATACAGAAATTCCTCATGAAAGTTGTTCAGCCTGTTTACTTCGGAGCTGACCTTTTAAATAAGGGCTTTTTTTTGGAACATATGCTTTTCAGAGTATTGCTGCTGTTTTAGAAATTATTTGTTGGCTTTACTTCAAACATTAGCAGAAAAATATGTCTCCTGGCTGTACACCAAAGCACCTGAAATTTCAGGCTCTCAGGAGTTATCCTGTCTTTTTTTTAATCAAAGTGGGCATAACAGGGTCACGAACTGGTTTATTAAGAATGATGTCTTACAGCTTTAAATGTAACTCTCTTAGTTCTTTACTGTTTTATATTTTTAGTTAAGATAAGTTGCAATTCATGCCAAAAGGTGCCCTACTAGCACTGAGACTCCTGTTTCATTGCTTTATTAGGTCTTGAGCTGTATGATTAGCCTGAGGGATAGATTCACAAATAACAGCTGCTCAGCTGGGGTGTTTTCTTAATCCATGCCTCTCCCTTTCAGAATGAAAGCCATACCGAGGTACAAGAAAATTATCTCTTACCCTATAGAGCTCTACAAAGTGAATAAGGAAGCAAATGAATGGGCATGTCTCTACTGGAAATCTTGTAGAAGCTAAGGTGAGACAACTGCACTTCAGTGATGGAACTATTCTCTGTTGAGACATGTGATCCAAATTATTTTTTTCATTTTTATGAAAGCAAATTGAGGTCTAAACTTTCTGGAGCATTGGAAAAAGCAAGCCCCAAAAGATTGCTGTAAACAAGTTGCTGTGTGAGCAATACCATGGAAGTGCTGAGAATTCTCTTAGTGCTAATTATTGTACGTAATAAAACATGTTTATATTCCTGCCTAGGAAAATATCTATGCGCTGCATTCATCCATTACTACCTCTGATACTTTCCTTCATATATATTTAGTAATATTTTTTATAAGGAAAATTATAATAAAATATAATATATGGAACCTGATTATTTATTTACTTTGGCATAAATAGCTGTAGTTCCACTGAGTTCAACTGACCTAAACCTCAATTGATGAAATCCCTCTGAAGCTACTGGTTGCAACAGGATTCTACTCATTTATATTAATTGAAAACTGATTAACTGAAGATAAAGTAGTATGAAATTAAAGTAAATAAAAAAAAGGATCAGTGCTATTTTTTTTTGTTTAAATACCTACTGTGGTTTTCTAATACTATTATATTATATTATTATATAATTCACTGAATATCTTACAGCCACCTAAGTAGAATCTGATGGCTTAAAAACCAGTCTATTTCCTAGATGTAACAAACAAAATTTCTTTAATATTAAGACCATTTGCCTCTGTCTGAAAGCTTTTGGGTGTGTTGGGGATATAGTTTGAAACAATGGGAATTACTGTGCTAGCTGCAGAAAGATTTTCATAGAATCATAGAATCTTGTTACTTTATCAGCTTGAGTTTTTGAAGTCAGGCCAATAAAGTAAGTAGGGCTGCATTAAGACCTGAAATACAAAATCAAAAGGAAGAAAAACATGACTCTTAATTCTTGGTCAATTGGATTCATGTAGACATGTACACTGTGCATGTGAATGTGTGTGTACATAACTAGACCTTGAGAAGAAGTTATGGGAGCAGATAGAAGATAAATGTTTCCTATAAGAGCAACATGCCCAGTACTTTTTTGTCATTTTAAAGCAACTCTCCGAAGAAGTTATTATAGTTATTGTTCCTTCATTACTCCAGAAGTCTGTTTTCTGCAGGGATTCAGAATAAAATATGCCACTGCTAGGGACATAAATAATGTTTTATTTCTGCTAGCCATGCAGAACAGCACTTCGGGGAGCAGGAAGCATGATTCTATTCTTCCTTCTGCCTCACAGAGGGAATATTTGACTAGTTTCCCCTTAAGACTTCACTCTCTATAGCTCTAAAAGTGGTAGAATTACAGAACTGTATTTCAGACAATGCTTTGAAGCTTTGCACAGGTCAAAGTCAGGCCGTACCCTCTGTCAGCTTGAAGGGAAAAGGGTAGGAACTGGCACATGTCTGAAAGTCTGAAGTAAGTGTGCAGTGCCCATGAAAATCAATTGCAGAAGCTCACAGACCTGAAGGAAGGCTGTGTGTCCAACAGTCTGCTTCCTTTTACCCATTCTTCTAAATTGTTTGATAAACAATATATTTTCTGCCTATGAAACTCTCAAGTATCACTTGTCTTCATGTTAGATACACAGGCTAAACTTGTCTTCCACAAGATGTACTACAATTTGTACTACAGTTTGAAGATTCTTGGTATGTCCCTCAGGAGCAAATACAATGCTTGCCTATTTGTCTTCTGGTACCTCATTACTTTAGTTATCACAGCTTGATGCTCAGTGATGTATATGTGTTCGACTCTGTATGTGGTACTCATTGTGCTAATTGCTTCTCCTCTGTGTGAAAGGAGAGCTTTCTGTAACTGACTGCTGCCTCAGAGATGTAAACATTAAGAAGGGCTGAGGTTGTTCTATTTTTAAAATTGTATACCTCTGAACTCATGCATTGAAATAGAGAAGTCTGAAGGAGATGCTCTGGGTTTGTTGATGACAGCGGGAATTTTGACATTGATGTTAATAAGGTGCAAGACTCCTTCTTTGAGATCTCAGGATAGACCTTACTGGATTTCAAGTATTTACCCAGTGAGGCCTCACTTAAAGATAGATCTCTTCCTCTAAATACAATTGGTTATAGCCAGGCATTAACAATGGAGAGACACAGAGTGGCACATAGCTTACAGCACGCACCTCCCTTCTGCACTGCCTCAGCTCCATGGGGAGCTGTTGGTCTGTATGGACATATGGCAAGAAATTGCCTTCTTCAGTGAGGCTGATGCACCTAATCCTTAAGTGAAATAACACCACCCAGAGCTGGCTTCTTTAAGCTGCATATTTGTTTTTTACTTTACAGCTTACAATTATCGCAGAGCATATGGCAATGCAGATGAGCAGTCAAGGTCCAGACCTCTGGGACGGTAGCTGCAGTCTTATCTCAGCATACCCAACGACTCATGCCAGGGATGACTCTGGTCCCAGGAGCCATCTGTTTCCTTGCTGGAGGAAAGCTGTCTTGCCTGTGCAGAACTGGCTGATCAGAGAAGCAGAGCTCAGTGCCCAGCTCAGACACGTAGCCAACAGAGTGCTCAGCAATGCAGGAAGTAGCACCACCACATCTGATTTTGAGGAGAGCCTAGAAGTAGTCGAACCCAGGCTATGTATCAGTAGTTTCCTGCTGTTTCCTGGGGCAAGGGAATGAAGGAAAACAAGCTTGTTGTCAGAATGGTTACATTGCCATGTACTTCTGCTCACTGATCTTGCCCTGGTACTCTGTGCTGCCATCCTTTTCAGTCCAGGAGTAACGTGACAATAATTAAAAATAATCTCAGATTTATGTTGCTGGCTGGGGACACACCCTTAGCAAGTTTGTGGACAACACTAAGCTGGGTGGAAGTGTTGATCTGCTGGAGGGTAGGGAGGCTCTGCAAAGGGATCTGAACAGGCTGGACCGCTGGGCAGAGTCCAATGGCATGAGGTTTAACAAGGCCAAATGTGCCGGGTCCTGCACTTGGGGCACAACAACCCTATGCAGTGCTACAGACTAGGAGAAGTCTGTCTAGAAAGCTGCCTGGAGGAGAGAGACCTGGGCGTGTTGGTTGACAGCGACTGAACATGAGCCAGCAGTGTGCCCAGGTGGCCAAGAAGGCCAATGGCATCTTGGCTTGTATCAGAAACGGCGTGACCAGCAGGTCCAGGGAGGTTATTCTCCCTCTGTACTCAGCACTGGTGAGACCGCTCCTTGAATCCTGTGTTCAGTTCTGGGCCCCTCACCACAAGAAGGATGTTGAGGCTTTGGAGCGAGTCCAGAGAAGAGCAACGAAGCTGGTGAAGGGGCTGGAGAGCAGGTCTTATGAGGAGCGGCTGAGAGAGCTGGGGTTGTTTAGCCTGGAGAAGAGGAGGCTGAGGGGAGACCTCATTGCTCTCTACAACTACCTGAAAGGAGGTTGTAGAGAGGAGGGAGCTGGCCTCTTCTCCCAAGTGACAGGGGACAGGACAAGAGGGAATGGCCTCCAGCTCCACCAGGGGAGATTTAGGCTGGACATTAGGAAAAAATTCTTCACAGAAAGGGTCATTGGGCACTGGCAGAGGCTGGGAGGTGGTTGAGTCACCTTCCCTGGAGGTGTTTAAGGCACAGGTGGACGAGGTGCTAAGGGGCATGGTTTAGTGTTTGATAGGAATGGTTGGATTCGATGATCCAGTGGGTCTCTTCCAACCTGGTTATTCCATGATTCTATTCTATATGAAGAGATAATTTCTGTTTCAAAATGACGTTTGCTCTAATGCTTACCTTTCAAAGATCTGCCTATGGAATGGTGGGTGCCATAAACCTCCTATCAGGTCAAAAAACCTGGCATGCGTTGCCTCTCTGTCTTCAACACCTTTAAGAACTGTCTGCTCATTTTCTAAGGACAACTTCTGAGTCTGCTGTGGTTTAGATCCCCCAGTGCTGTTTCTTTGTCATCTGTTCAATCCTATTGCAGACATCACTCTTCTACCAGGATCTAATTCCTGTGCATTCTGTGGACCTTCTTCTTTTGCCACATGTCCCAAGTGTGTGGCAAGGGTGATGCAGGATGTGCCAACACTGTAGATCTGCTGCCCAGGAGAACTCCACACTCCTGGTCTTAGGTTTGGATTTTCCCCTACTACATGTGGGGTAGAAGGAAGGACCCTCAGGTGTTTCCCCTGCACCATGTGTGCTTTTTCTACTGCTTTAGCCATTGCAAGTGGCTGGTGAGATGCACATCAGGGTGGATGAGTGCAACTATTTTGAGAAGGGCCATTGCAATGTGGAACTCCGTGTTTATATAAATGGCAGCAACTTCTCAACATTGCTGAAGGACAGAGAGTGTAATTTTCAAAAGAGAACATTGGTATGACTATAATCCTATGGAATAATCCTATATGGAAGAATCCTATAATCCTATGGGATTTGTATGGGGGAAGTGTCTAATCCCTTTCATAATAAACAGATTTATGAATGACAGATGTAGATAAATAATGAATGCTTCCAATTCAAGATCAAGGACTGAGTGAGCATAAGAAAATGCATTTGCAGGTCTGGTTGAATTTTAAACACCATTTAAAATCTCAGAGTTCAGCTGTGAAGAAGACCTATTCGATCATTTGGTTTTGAGCGCTTTTCTTCATTAGTATTAAATACTCATAATTCTGCTGACACAACTAAAAGCTGAGATGGGCTGAGAACAGAAAGATGCAACTATCTAATAAGATTTCATGCTTTATCTGATGTGTTGTTTAAAGCTGTTATACTAGCAACGGTCAAGCACAAACTGTAAGTGTTAACTGAATTGAGTCAAGTGTGAATGCACACATCAGATTTGTCAACAGTGATAAAGCCAAAAAAGACAACAGTGAAGAATATTATAACCAAATTAAAAATTGGTTCAAGAGGCATTCAGGGCTGGATAAGTTCTCCAGAGCATGTACTGTGCTTGGGATTTGAGCACATATGATAAAGTCTTAACACAGAAATTAGAAAAGAAACTAAGTTATTACTATTAGGTCATCTACTCAATATCCTTGTCAATATAGGATCCCTCTCTGAGATATTCCCTTCAAGGTTAAATTTCTAATGTTTTATTAATTCTTATTTGGGGACTGTGTCTGCACCGACGCAGTGAATAATTAATTCAAGGAACTCCTTGCTGCAGGTTAGGCTTGGAGCAAATCACTTAGTATTTTTTTTAAAAAGGCCTCGATGCATTTGTTAATAGCATCTGCACCTGTGCCACTGGAAAATGAAACAGAGACTATCAATCTGGCAGTGTCTGGTCTCAAGACAATTTCCTTAATGGCATACTGTAGCTGGATTATAAGACATTTTTATCAGCGTCTAAAGCATCTCTCTGTTCACTTAAAGACAGGGAATCAGGTTTTCTAACCAAGCTAATGTATGAGGTTTTCCAGGGCATCCATCAGCAACGTAACAAACTGCCTGTGTCAGTGCAGCAATAAATATGAATGCAATCATGTTAAAGGGTGCACAGAGTGATTAAGCTGGCTGCACGCTCAGCACAAAAGGTGGCCTCAGACCAATCTCTCAGTAGATGGGCCACATCTGCCATATGCTACCGCAGGGAATTATAGAGAGGAACACAGAGGATGAAATCCTCCTCTGTGCGTGTGTGTCTTGAGTGCCTTGCTGTAGCTAGTGCAAGGTGAAGGGCTGTATTCATACAAATAAATTAAATGGTGTCAGGGAAAATTTCTAGGATCTAGGACTTGATTGTTTGTGCTATGAAATTGCCAGCCTAGCTCCCATCACTGCTATGGCTTGGCTCAAACTGTCTGTCTCTTAAACTTCTCTGGTTTAGGGGAAAGCAAGAGATGAGCATCCTTCTTGATAGTGGTTTGAACGTCGCCGCTCTACTGTGCAGGGCAGGTGTGGGCTGTTCTGCAAAAGCTTCTGAGAAGCAACCCTGAGCAATGTGACATGCTGTTACAGGTATGGCTCAGGGTGCCCCATCCCCACTCCCACAGTCAGAGACCTCTGGGCCTGGGTCCAGCCCTTGCTCTGCTCACAGCAGGCTGGGAGCATACAGGAGCGGAGCGTGCGAGATACGAAGCTTCTGAGAGTTCATAGGAGGATTTTGGATATGCTTTCTGCCAGGATGATATTGCTACACTCACACGCAAGGTCCCATGTGGTTGGTTCTTGCCTCATTGTCTTTTCCCAGAGCTTTTCACATTTATGAACTTGACTCAACAACCTGCTCCCTCCATCACCCTTTATAGTTTCCAGGCTTATGCCCATAGATCTCCCTGTGCCAAAAAAAGAGGTCACCATTCTTTCTTTGCTTTTTTCCATGGCCATTTCCTTGAAATGCCCCCTTTCCAAAAATTCCTGTATAGTGCAGTTCCCGTATAGAAGGGTGTAACTTAATAAATGATCTAGAAAAATTCATTATAAGATATATGGTCTGCATATTTATCTATGAATATTTGTGTGTATGCACCTACACACATATATCCATATATAGAGATAAAGAGGTAAATGTAAGCCAGAAGGGCAAAACTGACAAAATAATTGAGCGCTTCCATGTCACTCTTTTCCCATAACAACTAGAGTCCTGACAAATTCTGTGTTATTATCCCGATAATACTTCCACGACAAAAGGAGAGGAAACAGGCAGGAAGAAAGACAAATTGTTTGAGGAACAGGCAGCACATCCAGCTTGCCTGAAACCCATTCAACAAAGCACTGCAAGTGGTGTGTGCTTGACCCTCATCCTCCTGAGTGTTGTAACTGATTCAGCAATAATAATAAAAAAGCCACGCACCCAGAAAATAATATTTTACTGTTAACTTCAGGGGATTATATCTGAGATTTCTATTTAATAACCCCCTCTCAAACCTAGTGTCATGTAGACTGATGGGTAGGACTAGGGAAAAAAGTTACCACTGCAGTGATTTAGGGTTAGTAACCCAGACCACCTACTTATTGGACTGAAAAATGTCCGAGTTCAGTTTTCAAAATGCTTCTCTAAAAGCAGCCTGCATGCCATATGTCTGCAAATGTTGCCTTCTACTGTACGTACAAGGAAATCCAACAGCCTTGGAAAGCTCATGTTTCATTTGATGCTGCTGCTGTGTTTATAAGAAACAGAAGAAAAATAATGATCTGATGGCAGAATATGATTTATAGCTTTATGCATAGGAGTGGGATGAACACTGTGCCTCCTGGCAGACAGCCTCTTGTCCTGCATCTTTCCAGTCAATTTCAATTTAGCAACAAACATCTAAAAGGAGTGGAGTTAGACCTGACTGAGTTTTCCATTTAGGAGAGACTGGGAAGTGGCCAGATATCTAAGAACGACTTTTGACTGAACAATCTAGGAGCAGACAGAAGCATTTCTGTTAGCCTAATGCATTGTATTTTACTTTTAACTACATTTTGGTTTTGGTTTGGGATATAATTGCTGACTTTCTACAGAGATGCAAAGTCAAACCAGTATCCTGGATTGGACATTTCAAATGTGAAAATGGCACCTAAGTTCAAAAAGAAGCAAATACAGGGAATCTGGATGGCAAACAGTGACAGTACAAGTAACTAGAACTCACTGAGAGGCCCAGCCTTGAATCTATGTAAGACTTAGGCCAGTTTACACCAGCTGAGATATAAGAACATGAAACTGCTTAGAAGGCAGGCTAAACACCTTGGGGTTTGAGCTAAAATTATATCCCTTGCACTTTTTCCATTGGCAAACTGAAAACAAAACCTCTCTGATTCTGATCATTCATAGCCAAGGTGCTTAGCTTCAAAAATTGAAAAGTTTGCCAATGGAAAAAGTGCAAGGGACATAATTTTAGCTCAAACCCCAAGTCTTGCTGATGGCAGGATGATGATAATTAAACAATTTCAGTCAGTCCAATTTTTTGATTTTGAATAAGATGTGAGATCTCGTACTGTTAAAGTCCAGAGTTTTTAAATATCTAAGATATGCAGAACACAACTGCCTTCAAACGATTTCAGTAGGAGTTAGATACTTACCTACTTTTGAAGATCTGGCTCTAGTGAAATATAAAAAAGGGACTTCAGTTCTGAAAGACCCTTAAAACTTCTTAATCTTTTCAAATTGTGTAGCATGTAAATGTGTTCTCACCCCATTCCTAATTCTGACACAAGGCAGAGGGTACTTGATACAAAACTGTGAACTATTTTTAGAGAATGTAAAAGGAATTAGCTACACAAATGTCTGCTGCACAATAGAGTGCACTGAAGGGCTGCTAACAAAAACAGGCCAGATTTAGAGGAGGGAGACATGTTTTCATGGTTTGTAATCCCAGTTACTGGGAGCACTTCCTTCACATTTCTTATTCAGTCTGTAAATCAGTGACTCTCACATGACCATGCATAGAACCACCAGCAGATTAATAGGACGATTCCTGTGCATCAGCTGAACTGATCTACCTCTGGAGTTTACAGTATAGTCACTGCTTCCTCAAAATCCAATGAGTAGTTCTCTTTTGCAACCAGTTCCCCAAACTGGCCCTGGGACACATGAAATCCTTCACAGTATTGTCAACACAGAAAAGAAATGAACTGTTCAACCAACCCAGACATCATTTTTCATTAATACTGGTGGTCCTGTTGCCTCAAGCTGAAATGCAGCTGCGTATAGGATGCAATGTATGAGGCCCTGCCCCATGCTCAGACAGTACAACTAATAAAAATTTCAAGATCAGCAATGACTAGAAATCTCCATTCTCAACTAATCAGATGATTAAATCGGCCTTATAGATGATATCGTCGATGACCTCCGGCAGCTCATCTCCGGTAAACCTCTACCTAAATCACAGATGCTGTCATATTTAGTGGTATAAGCCACAGGACCAAATACGTAAATGGCTTGAAGACAGAGTTGTTATTTTACTGCACTGTGGTGTTTTCTGTGGGTCACAGTTAGGGCATATCAGCATGAACAGCATGGGTCAACCTCAAGCTCACTAAGAAGCATTTTATGCTGGAGCAAATCCCTTGTACACGGCTGGCTGCTGTGGAGTATCAGGAGGCATTTCCACAAATGTTGTAAAACCTATTCCTACCAATTCAAAATCCTCCTACACAGAAACCTTCAAACATACAAGGTTCAAATATTAGCACAAGCTAATAGGGGCAAAATAGAAAATAAAAAAATGAATGTTTAACATATGATCTGTTTTTTATTCAGCTGGAAATAAAAACTATTGCTATAAAATGGTAGCAAACTTTCTCTGAATATTTTTCTTTCTATATTTTATATTTTGTTCCCAAATAAGCAGTGCGTCCTTTAATTAAGAAGGGTGGGAAACTGTCTGGAGGTCAGAGCAATGATAAAAAGTGCACAGCTCTGGACTCTGTGATGAAGTAGAGATCCTTCATCTGCCAAAAGCCTACGTGTGGTATTAGCCAAGTCACTTCCCAACTCTCCTATGTCTACAGCACATTTTTCTTCTTCAATGTTTATACTTGGGGCATCAGAGCAGTACTGAATTACGACCACAGCCTTGTATTTAAACAGTCACCAAAAGATTAATGGCAGGTATTTGAGGCACTGGTCTCCAGTCAGACAGATCCAGCTTTTTAGCATTTAATAGAGAGCCATAGCAAACCTGGAAAATTATTTTTAAGAAGCAATTTTTATGCAGATGAACTATAATTGATACCTGCAAGCCTTGGGCTCACTGAACTTTTGGGGAGGGTCTTCAATAAATGCCAGAGGCAAAACAGGCCAAAAACACAGTTCAAGAAACACTCAGCAGTAAAACGACAATATTGGATTATATAATTCAGTTGTTCAGCTAAAAGGTACATTAAAACAACTCAGAGAAATGACAAAGAATGGCCTGAAAATGGAGTAAATAAAAAAAAAAAAAATTAAAGAGGAAAGAAGGAAGGAAAAGGTCTTAAGAAATTTTCTTGTTCCTCTCAGAAGGTGTCTCATCTTTTTTGGTTTAACACAAGACCTTTCTCCCTCTGGATGACTCCAGCATCACCCACTAGCATTGCTGACAGGGAGGTCATGCCTTCCCTTCCATTACAAATCTCTTCACCTCCCTCCCTCCTCTCTCTCACAGCCTCTTTTTCTTCCCAGAGTTTTATAACTCAGCTGTAAGAAATTGCTTCTGGCTGAAACTTGGCAGCAAAAGCTTGATTTCAGGCCAGGAATGATCCCCCTCCCCTCCTGATTTTCAAAACCCTTTTCTTTTGGTCAGATTTAAGCCACAGAAGAGCAGAGTGGAGGGGGAGGGCAGCACTGTGGATTCGGCAGAGGAGCTGGCTGGATCTGGCTGCTTTCATAATGCTTCAGCAGCTCTTTATTTTTCCAGCTGAAATAAGGGTGATTTCTGCATAATGTGGCAGGGATATTTTTGTGTATGTGTTTGTGTTTAAGCAGAAAATGGCTGAGTCATTTCTGCTTGAAAGCAATTTCGTTGTGTGAGCCACTTGCTTCCTTTCTGATTTTCCTTAATTTTAATTCATGTTAATGTTTAAAAAGAAGGTCCAAAATAACATGCTCCTCTTCAGTTCCGTGAAAAATGGAATTCACAAATGCTTGTGTGTGCATCCAGAGTGCTCCTGTATTGTCAGGGCTGAACATAAAAATTAAAATGACAGTACTGATACCATTGCAATTGTGACACAGTAAAGACCTGGGAGTATTTCAGATGGTTTCCCTTGGATTATGAAAGGGCTTAAAAATCCAGACTAAAATCACATCTCATTGTGTGAAAAGCCAGCAAGGAAACATCCTAATTTAAAAGCTACCAGTCTTCAAACAAACAAACAAAAAAACCCAAACTAAAATATGAGGAGAGCAGATGCAGAGACTCAAGTTTATGCCTTCCATAATATCACCCAGTGGTCCCACTGCTGCTGCGTGTTTTGTGCTAATATTATATCTGTGCCTGTGGTATTAAAGGATCATGAATGCTACTGCAGGGTGGTACTCGTCAAAGGAGAGACAATGCTGGTTAAGCTGTGCAGCCTCTTTTCCAGCACTTGAGTCCTTTACTGAATCTCTGCCAAGCCCCAGCAGCTAGTTTATCTGCTCTGGTAGGCCAAGACTGAAGTTGCACCATCCAGCCTTCAAGCGACTTAGAATAATGTGACTTCAAGTGACTTGAAAATACTACTTTTCTCTGGTGTTTCTATGAGGGTTTACTAGAACATAATTGTCCAAAGCTTGCTGTATCACAGAGTGGAGTCCATCAGGTTGCCTCACAGCATAGCACTTGCTGACTTCAAATGCATACTCATTCTTTTCTAGATCTGCGAGTATTAAGCCACATATCCAATGAAAAACAACAATTGGTGACCAGCTGTGAAAATACAGGAATCAGTAATTTCCCCCACATAGTGGCAAAAGGAGAGGAAGAGCCCTGCCTTGCTGGATCTGAGGTTTTACTTTCCTCAACTATGGGAACATCTTTGCTGCTGCTTGCACAGCTTTGCCTTGTCCCTGCAGCTGTCCCCTGCCCTGTGAGCGAGATTGCTGGGGACAGCAGCCATCATGCCCAGCACCGCACCCAGTTGCTCCACTGACTATGATCTTTCAGCCCCATGGATAAAAATAGTATGTGGTCATCTAATTAAAGACCATATTATAAAACTTATGCTCGGTGGGGGTCAATTGTGGTTGCCTTGGCAACTTCAGTTCTGGTATTTCCAAACTTCAGGCTTTGGAAAGTCTTTTGCTTCTGTTCAGCCTCTTGGTTTTCATTTGTTTGCATCTCTGTATTGCCCTCTGCCTCTGATTGCACCACTGTCATCCTCCTAAGCATTTCCATGCTTCTGAAACCTCTTCCGCTATCCTTTTAACTCCCAAATATCCTTTTAACTCCCACAGGGCTATGGCTACCTTCTCCTCCCAACACTTCGGCATGGAGAGATGTGTGGTGCTTGTTTCCAGTATTTGGAACCACAAATATTAGGAGTGGAGCTGGAGAGAATAGTTTGGTCAACCCCTGCATCTGTCGCCTAGAGCACAGACTGTGTAGAAGGAATCACGACTGAATTCAGCTGACTCAGCAAGTCTGAGAGGCGTGTCTGTAGAAGGAGGTATTTTAGATATTTTCATATCTAATATGAATAGCAGAAAGCATATTCTTTCTATCTCAGTGACTCCTGAGTCAAAGTTCCTTCTTTTTGCTGTATACCCCTCAAACCACCATAATCGTGTGTGGTTTAAAATACCCAATTAAAAGCACTGTTTTTAAAGTCACCTCTGTATGAAACTGATGTGTTTGTTAATGTGCATCTGAAAGATGCTATTACCTTTTTATTTATTTTTATTAAAATACCACCATGATCTTCTGCAAGCATAAGAGATATTTTCATTTACACTTCTAAAAATGAGATATGTATGTGGATTATCTATACTCTCCTGTGTTGTAGTCTCAGGTAGCCACTTCAAAATATCTAAGTTGTGGAATCCCTCCATGATTGCAGTGAAGATCTCTGTAGTCCTCACTTTTCCAAGAGGCAGCTGTTGAAGACCTGGAGATTCCACCTGGATTCATCCAGCCTGAGTTTAGGCACTTAATTATTAAGACTAGATTAGGATCATGGTCATCAGAAGGCAAATATTTAGAGTCTGCCTGCCCAACTCATCCAACTGGATGCTGAAGGTGAAGGAAGCCTAGAGGGAAGTTGTAAGTAGACACAGCCTGACATTTGGTATCAGTCCATGCATGGAGTCTCCCATGTGGAGTGAAGTTTTAGGTCAGGGATGCTGTTGAGTTCATTTAGCCTCTCATTTGGAACTGTTAGACTCCTCACTGGCAAACCTACTCATCTTGGGAGTTGCCTTCTGGTTTCTGAGGTTTTCAGGTTTGACTAAATTCATATTTTGCAAGCATTGTCCTGCAACAGTAAGGCCTGGAAACTACTTTTCTTCAAGAGAAAGCTGAGATTCTTGTGCAATTCATGTTTTCAGGAGCACTTCTTAAGAAAAACAAAGAAATAATGTGGAATGTAATAAAAAACACTGAGCTGGCAGAAGAGATTGTAAGCTGTGGTTGTGTGAGAGCAGCAAGGATGAGCAAAGCATGGGGTGTCAATCTGAACTTCAATTCTTGTGCTTATTCTGAGCTGAGCTGTGCGTGTTATGCCAGACTGGGCCTGTAAGCGTATCAAATTTGCTCTTTTTCTATGTGTTTAAAACTCTGAAATTTCCTTCACAGAAATTTGAACACATTGTTTTTGATTGTTTAAAGAAGAAAAAATTGTCATTAAACCAATGCTGCCCTATGTAGAAAACTCAAAACTATTCCCTCTCCTTAATTGATTGACATTGGCAACACATTTATTGGATGTATTTTTAACATTCCTTCTTCCATTTTTTTCCGATAGGGGTGGCCAATTCAGCTATCCTCACTCAGCTCATGTGTCGTTTGTGAGTGGAAATTTACAGCTTCTGAAGCTGAGCAGAGATGAGACAGCGAGAGAGGGAGTCGGGATGAAACTGCGAGACACGTCTTCCTAGTAGCTGCTTTGAGATCCGCTGCAAAGCCATAGACGTCCCAAGATGTGGTC
The DNA here is from genome assembly GCF_032191515.1 of Phaenicophaeus curvirostris. NCBI lineage: Eukaryota > Metazoa > Chordata > Aves > Cuculiformes > Cuculidae > Phaenicophaeus > Phaenicophaeus curvirostris. Next base: position 89,525,207 of record NC_091394.1, read on the forward strand.
TGCACTACCTTGATCCCTAGCCTGCTGAAGGACAAATTTCCCTGGGGAAGGAGAATGAATAAATAGTAGTAGCTTAATGGGATTTAATCTTTCTAAAAGCAATGCTCGGTGCAGTGCACAGTATGATGGTAGAGGCAGTAGCATTTCACAGCCCACATGAAGTTTGCAGCTGCATCCACCCCTACAATACAGTGCATCTCAATAAACATCTCTTCCCTGGCCTTTCTCAAACATTAGTTGGTAAAGACTGCTTTAAACCTGCTCCAACTGGCAGTAAAATCCTACTTTTAAAATATTGGAAGGAGCAGCTTATTTGTATGTTCTGAACAATAACGCACAAGCAATTTAAATGCTTTTGAGAAAAATCACATTGTTAAAAAAGCCCCAGAGAATTTCTTTATGACCATTAGGATTTAATTGTGGAAGGCAGAAGAGGAAAAAAGCAAGGGACAGTAAGTAATGGATCGTTATGACTCATGTTGCCTCAGAGGCTTTTTTTTCAGCTGGTGCTGTGTGTATGGTTATTAAGTTATTTTGTTATTAAATTTGGAGTGACTTCTTGTGGTAAATTTAGGTTTAGAAATTACTAGCCTGGCACACACGAAATGTGTATAAAAGGTGTAAACTATTGATAAAAAGATCCACTAAGGAGAACAGAAGAGTTAAACCTGTAGTTTTTACATGTTAAACCTAAAGAGAGAAAAAAACCTTGAGGATTTACTGGGCAAAATACCCTGCCTGAAGAAAAGGAAAAATTATTTAGGGCTTTTACACCAAAAAATACACCCAAACCAAAACCAAAAATCCCAAAACACAAGAAAAATAAGACCTCTGAAAATCAGGAATATTTAAATCTGGGAGTCCTATTTCAGCCTGGATCTACAGGAAAGGCTTTGCAATCTTATCACTGCTTATCCCCCTCTGCCTTGTTTTTTTTTTTTATTTTAAAGCAAAGCCTTTTCTCTCTCAATGAATCTCATTTTTTGTCCTTGTTCATTACTGCTCTCCCCTCTGAAGCTTAAGTTGTAAATTTTTGTGAGGAGAGGGACTCTCTTTCATTATGTGCTATACAGACTGGAGATCTCCAAAAGGTCTAATTCCCAGGGAAAAATGCCATCAAGTTCTTTGCTGGTGGCCCACTTCTGATTTCAGTTTTCAGCTCAGAACATCATTCCTTGTTGCATACTCAACTTCTGGAACTAACTCCAGGCTTACCAGGAGTTTTGCAGCCCCAGTGATGAGGGCAGAGGTCAAGGCTACAGGCAAATGGCGATGAGAGAAGGTGAAAAACTGAAACAGAGCTGTGAGGGAGGCTGGAAAAGCTGTACAAAGGGGATGGGACGAATGAAAAAATGATAGATCTTCCTCCTGGGACAAGTTGATCCTCTCCATCCTGCTCCCTGTTTAGCAGAAAGTAACACCTTAGCACCTCTCAGATCATTCCTGGATCTAGCGACTAATAATAGTAGTAGCATTAGAAGCAGCAGCAGTAACGGCAGCAGCAACAACAATAAAGATTAATAATAATAACAATTTGTCTTTGCTTCAGAGACAATTAATCATCAAGTGAACCCAAGTGGACTCTTACTGTGTGGTGCCTTCTGAGGACCTTCTAGATAGTCCCTTCATAATAGATGTTCGTGGCCTGTCTTATCTGTCAATCTGTCAAGTGAAGGCTGCATCATTGCTAATAGCAAGGTTAAAAGTAAAGAAGGGAGCAATATCTCAATTATCATTCCAGGCACATAGTGTAATTGTTGCTGCTGGCTGCTGGCCATGTGGTTCATGTGGTAGCAAACAGTACTTTCCCTCAGCAGTCTCAGCAGCCCCAGCAGCCCTGTTTTTGTATGGGCTGGGAAGGTCAGAAAAATCAATTAGCAATATGGGATGTTAACAAAAGCCAATTCCAAATGTGACTTCAGAGACATTTTTTCTGAAAGATTAATGTATTTTTAAAAAAACAAATGGACATCTATATATCTATATAATTTTTCAAAGCTGCTCCTGCTAAGAAGCCAATGTTCTCACCCTCCACAGCAACATTATCTCTTAAATGCTATACAATCATACTTCAAACAGGGGACTGCTGAACTTGGTGTTGTCCATATAAAATCCTCAAAAATTAGCTCATCTCCAGCTGAGATAGTGTTTAGGAATCAGATAGACACACCAAGTCTGCTGAAGACAGAGACAGCAACAAGGTGTGATTGCAGAATTCAGCCACCACATGATGTGGAAATCTGACAATGCTGCCAAAACCCAGGGTGAGTGGCTGGGTAAGCAGACTGAGATAGTTCAGGCTTTATAGTTAGACCAGGGAATAACCTTCAGACTTCTAAGGTTTATTACCCATGTAGTGCAACGTTAGGCAAGTCACCTTCCTTTTAGTAGTCTCTAATAGTAATACCTGGAAGGGGCATTGTAAAGTTTAATAAAGTGCTTCGCTAGCCTACTGTTAAAGAAGCTGAAGACTGTAAAGCAGCATTAAATTCATTGTCATCTGGCACATCAGTCTTCTAATGGTTTAATCTAAATTACACCTCTGCTTTCTAAAATAAATACTTTATTTCTATCATACAGGAATGTACAAAGTAAAACATAATCTTGCTGCCCACAAGCACTATTTAAAGTCACACATAATGTATTTGTTAGATATTCATATTTTTTCCTCACTGTTTCATTGTCTCATTATAAGGCAAATGATTTAGAACTGCAAAAACTACTCAAATTTTCCCCTGGGCTCATAGCTTAATTTTCCTACCTAGCTGTATCTTTCAATTAGAGTTTTGCTTCTTAATAGGTGTTTTATATTTTAATGTGATGAACACTAACAAAACCACACTAAGCAAAATGACAAGTTCTGATGACTCTCAAGGAAAACTGCCCTACATTTCCTAGGCTGAGACAGCAGTGGGTACACAAATCACATTTGCTCCAATGACATCTGTGCATTTGAAGAGCATGTTGTGTAAGGAAGACAAGAAGAGTGGCCTTCCAGCTCATGCACTTCATTTTCTGATCCCCTGGAAAGAAAATAGCAAAACCCACTTCAATTATTCCTGTAATTTATTGAACTAGGTAGGAATATGATCTCTAGTGAAATGAGAAGGGAAAGAGCAAACATATAATCATAGAATCATTAAGATGGGAAAAAATCTCTCAGATCCAACTGTGAGCCCAACAACACCATGCCTATCAAACCATGTCACAAAGTGCCACATCTGTTTTTTGAACATCTCCAGGGATGGTGACTCCACCATTTCCCTGGACAGCCTGTTTAAGTAGGTCAATCATGGACCTGTGAAGACCTAACTGTGGTCTTTTAGATCCCATTGTGCTGAGCAATGGTTAAACATGCCTGGTAAGTCACCTTCCCTGGAGGTGTTTAAGGGACGGTGGAGTAGGTGCTGAAGGGCATGGTTTAGTGTTTGATAGGAATTAGTTGGACTTGATGATCCGCTGGGTCTTTTCCAACCTAATGATTCTATGAATCTATGATTCTATAAGGAAAAGCCTTGTATTCAAATGTGGAGTCACCAACCACACTAGAATTAAGATTTCTTAGCTGGAAACAAGTAAGCATTATCCAAGGCATGTGCTCTGTTTTGGAATTGATTTGAACTTTCTTTCTCCAGAGCTTGGGATCTGGGACTTAAAAGGTGTCAGAGAGCAGGATGATGGTGGCTAGGGAGCCTCCATCTTCAGAAAGAACTCTATTCTTCCCCCCTGAGGAGGAAGGGCATACAGGACAGCTTGACTAAAGCAATCAGAAGAGTGCCCTTAATCAGTGTGCCCTTGAGTACTGTACTTTTAAATGTGATTCTGAGTGAATATAGATTCACTAAGCACTTGACATAGCCTGGAAGAAACTTGTTTAGGGGAAAGTTTCATAGGAAGATCATTAACAGTTACCATTAAGTAAGACTTTTGTGTCTCCTTGGAAGGTTTCTTTTTCAGAAAAAAAATTTCCACTGATGTCTTTATTGGGGAAGTATGCAAATGAGAAAAAAAGAAAAACATTTTACTTGACTTTGAACCACTTGATTACCATTATTCAAGTAGATCACTGTCTGAAGATGCTCAAAATGCACAAAGCTTCTTTCTCTCAAAGGCTGGAAAATGATCATTAAGAACACAGCTCATTTGTGCAGTGTAGGGCCAACCCTAATAATTTGTTATAAATGACATTATCCTGGCTGAGGAATAAGTAAGAACTGTATAAGACAGCTAATTATCTTAACATCATTTGAAGTTAAACTTTTTTTCCTTAACGATTCTACATACACAAGGAGAGGGCATCAGACTACAATAAGAAAGACAACAAAAACTGCAAAAGAAAATAATTATCCCATTTTCATCCAGTAGGGTACAGATTGTCCGTCTTCTTTGGCATCCCTGGTGCAATACGGTTTTGGTCAGTCCAGGAAAACAATAGTTCCTTTAACTATAGCAAAGAGCAATTTACCGATGATCTGTTTCCTAAAAGCATTGAATGCTGAGTACCTTGTTCCATTTCCTGACAGATATTCACATGCAATTAGATACAGGCAGTGGGAATGTAATGTGAAATGGGTATTTTGTTCTGAAACATGGCACTGTGCCTGTGCTCTTCCCCATCTCCTTGAGCAAAGTTCAAGTGCCAAAATGAAAGGCACGTTTAATGCCAAAGGTGATTCAAGTTCAGGCCAAAAATAATTCCAGACAACTCAATTCTGAATTATTTTCCTTCTAAATATTTTCTGGGGAAAGGGAAATACTGCTGGGTGTTTGAGGCTGGGATGCTAACAGCAGAATCTCTTGCAAGCTATTTAAATGTCAGCCACTATTGTGTTCAAAGTCCTCCATATCACTGTGGAATTTGGAAGAGAAAGCCAACAGAGCAGCCAGATTTATAGAGTACTTCCAGAATTTTCCAGAAACTCTGGTTTTCTCTTAAAAAAATAAAAATACTGTGAGAATGTGGCCCAGCTTCCAGGAAACAGTTTGCCCACAGAAATTACATGTATTGATATTTAATTTTGTAAAATTTTACTTCAATAAGGCAACCTAGGGAGCTTGAAATTGAAGTTAATAAATAATGGGTTAAAAACTTTTTGCAAAATAAAATACACAGAATAACACACATTCGTATATTTGAAGAATCTTGCTTTTGTTGTATACTAGTGCAGAACACTTGTAGATCTTCTATCTTCTGTTTTTTTCTTATTATGTAGCATTTAAGCCTAGCTATTTCAAATGGCTTCTGAGGCAAAGCAGGGGAATTTGTTTCTCACAACGATGATATTTTGAATCACATCTCCAATGAACATGAAACTTGAAGCCATGGATTCTTTTCCCCATCTCTTCAGTGTGAATTTTTTGATAAGTCCATGCGTCTGAATAGACTTTAAAGACAGAATGGCTTTGGAAGCAGGGATGTGATATAGGCTAACTATGGTCCATGGAAGGCCCTCAAAATCAGATTTGGAGTTTTGAATTAGATTAAACAGTACTGAGCTAGAGTCATGAAAATGTGGGTTTGGCCTTAGCTGCTGAAAAAAAGTCCTGATGAAGGTGATAGATTTCAAGTTTTCTGACCAATTTATTTGAACTCTGTGCAATGGAATATTTGAGCACAAAAGTGGTGAAGGGAGAAGAAAAAAAAAGACTTTTTAGTCAGGTTCTTCTCTGGCAGGGAAAGGTGAAGCCTTCTGTCCACCTGAAAAGACTGATATTTTTGTCTGAGATGCAAGAATAGTCAAAATACAAAGACTGCAACTTCTTGATTGCAGTCAAATATGGAAATTAAAAGATTCAGAATCATAATCAGGAAATGACTTCTTCCAAGGACTTTGAAGACAAATGCCCTCACAGGCTTCTTGGGAAAGAGCAAACCAAAGAGCTTGCGGTTCAAAACAAAAATATGAAATGAACATAAACTAGGCTTGAATGGAAGGTATAGCGTTTTGTAGCATGCAAAAATGTTCTTAAAGTAACAATGCCTAACAGAGATAGAAAACCTGACAGAGTTAGTCTATGCAATACTGCTTGAAAAAAATCATCTAGTCCTGAAAGAAGCTCCAGATGATGTACAGTTGTAGAGGTTGAGGGGATAATGGGGGTTTCTGTCATTACTAAACACCAGAGAGCCTTGAGATTAGGACTAAGAGAAGCCTACCTCTGAGATGAACACCACAGTGGTGTAGTTATGTAATGGATTCAGAGACACATGCTCACTCTGACATTCTTCTGAGCTGGCTGAATCTGAGCTACCTCCAGTAAGAAATGGTGGAGCTCTCTTTTTCATGCTATGCTGAGCCTGACTGAAGATGCAGTATTGAGAGCTTAGGCTCCCAATAACCACAGTGAAATGTGCCAATTTATGTGCAGGAACCAGCTTGTCTCTGGCTTGCTAATGTGCATCTTTCCAATTCTCTGAGATGTACTGTCAAAGAGTTTCAGCAGGGAGACCTGTGAGAAAGCTGAATAAATAATAATACACAAAAGAAAAATAGAAACCTATTCACAAAAATGGAATAGTGAGCATGAAACAAAAATTCATTAAAAATGTATGATGAGAGTAATAAGACTAGCTTTGTTTTGGCATTGGTAGCCTGTAGAAACAAAAAGGAGGGAGAGGCTCATATTACACAGATGAAAAGGAAGAAAGGCAGAAAAAAGGATTAAGGAGATAGCTATACACTTTAGTTTTAAGGATTATCATAAAAAATCATATAAATCTAAGAACATTAAAAATCAGGAACACCACAAGGGGCAGTTGGATGATATAGAATTACTTAAGATGGGAGAAAGACAGACAGAAACTTCACAGGAAACAGAAAAAGGAGTGTGAAATCTGCTGACTTTGGTGGAATCAGCATCTGGATTTCCTGCCAAAAAGACGGGCAGAAGAGGTGTGAGCAGCTATTTGGGTGCTCTACATAGTCTATATCACACTGTTACTGTCAAATTGCTGTTGCACAGTCCTTCAGAGAAATGTTTCCCAGACTTTTGGGAGCTGGGGTCCCCTTCAGGAAGATGTAGTCCCCCAATATCCACCTTGTTCCCCTGCCAGGTGTTGTGCCAGATGTTTACGTATTTGCTTTAACCACTGTTTCACAGTTTCCTCACTGTTGTGAGGAACTGGTGAAGATATTCTCAGATTGTGACACTGCCTCTGTTGTTTTTTTTTTTTTTTTTTTTTTAGGAAAAGTAAACAACTAGTATTTTAAGAAGTAACAATATAGTCATACATATTGCCTAGATGGGAAGGTCTTTAAGATCCTCTAGCCTACCTGGGGCATACTGCAGGCTGTGAAACACTACCATTTCTGCACTAAGCACATCATGTCTCTTAGTGCTAACTGGAATTTCTCATTAGCTTTGCTTCCAGATTCCTGTTTACTTCTGTCTATCGGTACAGCAGAGTAGGGCCACTGATTCTACATGGCAAAAAATCACCTCAGAAGGAACTGGCTCATAAGTCTGGATTTTAGCTGTTGATGTAAAGTGCCAACTTCTTCAGCCACAGTCAATATTATTTTGTCATGCTCCCCTGATGCTTTGAATAAAGCAGATTAATAGTTGGCATCTGTGAAGGCCTCAATTCTCTCCATTAGGTTAGCCTTTGAAAGACAACAGAGCCTCAGATGCTCCTCTCCCTCTGGGCTGTCTCCTTTCTTCCCAAACTGGGAGCACCCCAGGACAGGTTAACCCCCCAGCACCGAGGTCTGAAGTGCTCAGGCAGAGATGCAACTTCCACTTGCTTGAGTAAGCCTGTGATATATGAGACAATGGTATTAAATGGTCTGGAAAACATTGTCTGTCCTTCTCTTTTATTTTTGCCTCAGCAGAATATGGCACTGCCGTGCCCTTTGCTGTCCTCTCCTTCACACAGCTTCCTTCACTTCTGTGTTTTGTCAGGATGGTAGATGACTATTTTCTTAAGCAGGCCAGAGCCAAAACTCAACTTTGTTCCCACGGACAGAGAAGATCAAAACAGAACAATTGAGGCTAATAACACATTACCTCGGTGTGAACTTCAGAAATGAGCTAGCTTGATTCCAAAATATCTCAGTAATTCTTTGAATAGATTATAACTTCTTTTTAGGAGACAAAACAAGCTCAAATCATCCTTGGCTAGGTTTAACTCTGTGTCACATCCTTCAATGGAGCAAAAAACCCCAGGTTCACTGTAGTCAGATTATAGACACTAGCTTAAATTTGCAGCTTAAATTTGGATCTTGCTTGAAAGTTGCTGTGTGACATTTTTTTATTCTACAAAGTTTTACCACCACCTCCCTACCCTCCAGCAGATCGACACTTCCACCCAGCTTAGTGTAATCCACAAACTTGCTAAGGGTGCACTCGATGCCTTCATCCAGGTCGTTGAGAAAGACATTGAACAGGGCTGGATGCAGCACTGAGCCCTGGGGAACCCCACTTGTCACTGGCCTCCAGCTGGATTTCACACCATTTCCCACCACTCTCTGGGCCCGGCCATCCAACCAGTTTTCCACCCAGGAGAGTGTGTGCCTGTCCAGGCCAGAGGCTGACAGTTTCTCAAGCAGAATGCTGTGAGAAACTGTGTCAAAGGCTTTACTGAAGTCCAGGAAGATACATCCACAGCCTTTCCCTCATCCAGTAGGTGGGTCATTTTGTCATAGAATCAGTAGGGTTCATTTTTAAGTTTACAATTTTATAAAATGATCCTTTTTAAAATATCATGAGAAAAACAAAAAAAACCCCAAAAAGTAGAACCCCTCAGTTACCTATGGCTAAAAGTCAATGCTCCCAGCTTGCTTTAGGAATGTTTCCTTGAACCTCTCAGTTGCTGCTGTGTTCTCTGGTGAGCAGTCTCCTGTAAGAAACATGCTTGTTCTCCAAGGAGTTTTAGCTAAACTGCAGTAGGAATTTTTGAGGCAGGCCTATGAAAAATGGGCATTTTTTATTTGGGTAGAGGGAGAGGAAAAAGGAAGGAATTAAAATTCTGGGTCACAGAACTAGCATAAACTAGCCTACATTTTATATATATATATATATACACCCATATCCATACATATACACGCACATAAAAATATTTACTTAATTCCTGGAAAAAATCTTTGTCTATTTACCTAGGAGGCTGACTGATTCATTTTGATTCAATTTGTAGCAAATACCTGGACCTCTGAGAATGTCTTAAAATCTCAGCAGTATATACAGACTTTTTCATACCTCAGGACTTGTAGGGTTTGTAACTGCTGCTGGGATATCTGGTGGAATTTGTACATTCCACCAGATAAACAGCTTTGCAGCTTTAATTTCCTCAAAGCTTAGTGAGATAGATGTTGGTTGAACTGTCCATAAGGCCTGGTACTGATGGCACACCTGTAAAGTTTATAGCCATATTTGAATACAATGGAATTAATCCTAGTTTACTTTCATATCTGTGAAATATTAGCCAGACATTAAATTGTACAGTTATTACAGCAATTAATTATTTCATCAGATCTTGCTTTAATGAAGAAAGCAATCAGGGAAGGAAGGACTGTGTTGCATTTTCTGTTGTATTTGCAAATGCAGCAATTAGTAGAGACAGAGGCTCATGAATAAATAAGAATTTACTGATGGCCTCCTATCTGAACATGTTTAAGACCCTTTTATTATTTGAAGGAAATAATTGATTTAGACCTAAGTTAGACTCTGTGTTATTACCACCTCTGAAAAGCCTGCAATGAACATCAAGTTCTACTCCAATATGCAAAGTGATGCAACCACATTTTAAATACTGTACTGCCTTCACTCCAAACACTTCACTACATCTCAATAATCTCATCTAAATAAACATTTTTTCTTTTGCGTTATGACTTCTCAGAGAAAGAGAGAAAGAGAAAGACTCAGTTTTCTGAAGAAAAGCAGTGCATGGAGTTTGGTACCTCCTGTGACAATAATCTGTAGCTGTTGCCCTTCCACTGAGCCGTCACATTTCCAGGTGGGATCCTGGGACTCCAGGTGTGGCTGCGGTCTGCTGGGATGAGATGAAAATGCTTTTGCTTGCATTTTGGGTCCAAGCCAGATGGCAGTGTGATGCATGGGTCAGGCATGATGTGACAGCTAACAATGACTTGTACCACTTATCCATCTCAGGTCCTTGGCTAGAGAAGGACTTGAGGACACGTTAACTCTTCCCCATTAAAAGTGCTACTTAGGCACACACTTAGATGTTTTGTTAATCAGTATTGGATTTCATTGCATGCTTTGCTAAATGAATGCCTTTTGGTTGTTGTTGAGCAGACATTCTCTATCAGCTATGCAACAGAGACCCAGTTCTTTGAGACTCTTACCAAGCTCCTTCCCAGATGACTAGGGGAAGTAATAAACATCCACATTTCTCTATGACTGGGATTTTATTTTTTTTAATGTTTGCAAGTCTATGTTAATGTAATAAAGTATGTAACTGTGCCATAATGATTGAAAGCATAAATATTTAAGATGCTCATACTGTAGAAGGCATTCTTCATGGTGGTGGAATTGCAGTAAATTTTTATTTCAGTACAGCCTGCCTAGAAACTGATGGCAAGTTGAGGATAGGTATTCATCTTATGCTCCATATATTGTCCCAGACTAATGCCTTAAAGTGTTGTTGGATAAATCTTCTTTATCATCTGTTGGTTTTGACAATGTTACTCTTTTAATCTTCAAAGCTCCATATGTCTGTCCTCCATCAAATTTACCAGTGGAAAAAAATCAATAATCTATTGTTCCCCTGTTGACCCTTTTGTTATATTAGAAGGAAATGCATGTTCGCCTGGATACGCAACGGGGTGAGGGGTGTGTGAATCGGAGATTTCAAAACTGCTGAGTGCCACAAGTGTCACTTGCATCATGTATGCAACCTAAAATTCACCAAAAAGGAAAGGCCAACATAATAGTGGCACAGTGAAAGTGAAAAATGAGAGTGGTGGTCCCCAGTGTCTTAGTTTTAATTTACCTGCAGGGCTGTGGTGGGTGTCTTCGGCAGCTGTTTGTAAAGGAAGTGCAGAAGTTTTCCTACACAGACTTTCCCTTCACTTGTTTTCTGTCCTTTCCTTCAGCTTCTCAGCCTTATCAGCACCCCTTGCTCCCACAACTTCCACTTTGACTAAACAAATCCCAAAGATCTGCCCACATCTCAGCTCTCCAGAAATGAGTGCCAGTTGCTGCAAGGCAGAGGCAGCCACTCTGCAGCTTCTTTCTTACACTATCATCTCATGACTTGGGGGGGAGGGCAGCGTTAAGTGCTGTAACTGGAAATTAGACTGGGGAAACAAGTGTTGCAGTCTTTACACTTCCCCTTCCTCCCCTGCTAAACCTACTTTTTATGACTCAGCAACAGCGAGAACCTGCCCCTCCCATAACTGGGTATATAAATATATTTATTTCTGCCTTGATTCAACACATGGGGCAGTGGGATATAAAATGAAAATTTTATAAGCTTCCAATATACCCTTCCCTACATAATCCAAAGCATTGAGTCTGTAGATAAGAGCCTGCTGGATCATGGTAAAAAAAATCTAGTTTTGCTGCTGTTTGCTACTGTACCTCAGAGAAACCTGATGGATCATGTACTTGCAAATAACGTTTAATCCATGGAGGAAACTTAAGAAAATTCTCACTGATCATTATCCACAATGAGATTATTTCGTTAGCTCTGGGTATAATAAAATGGCTCTTAGTTAAAAAATAAAAAAACAACGGCTGTTTTTGTCTGCTCAAATGACATTAACAACGTAAAACTATGGAAATTTACAAGCAAAAAAAGTCATAAGTTCACTCAGTTGGAGACATCAGAGACATGCCAAAACCAAAAGTTGATATCCAGTACTCCTCATTGAATTCAAGTAAATAAGACTTCTCCTGTTTTCAACTAATCCATTTAAGTATGTGGATTCAAACAACCATAATAGATGTCTTTTACTGTACCGCATGTCCTTAACTGCTGTTGAAGTCAATGTCCCCATTTACTATATTGTTACAAGATGGCTCTTAATCTATAGCCCAGTCTAGACACTCTCACCTGAACTTTACAGAGGTCCTCTGCTGCATTTAGGTATAGGTGGGATGCGCCCGTCAGAGCATGTGGGACCGTGCAGCCTGCTTTTTGGCTCACGTGTTGCTGCTCAGCATTTCTTTATCAACTTGTAAGCTGAAGGCTGCTCACAACATTGCTGTGTGGGTGGAAGGCAAACTACACATGGGTATAAATATAGACATCATAGTGTGGCACAGACATAACTAATGAGACTTGGGGTCCCACGCTAGGCTGAGGAATAGCTACTTATTCCATTGCCTACATTTCTAACGAATAAATAATATTTGGCCAGAAAAGAAGAAAAAGCTTGGCTGAGCCTCAAGCCTTGTTGCTTGGACTAAGGTTCAGATTCCTACACCAACAGTTATTCAGAGAATGCAGACTAGCTTTTATAGGAGATGTTGAAATACAGTCAACTAAAAGCACAGAATGGGCTGCTAAGCTACTCAACCAGGTAACTGGGCAGGCAGGTCCAAAGCTGTGTCCTGACCTCAGCAGCTGCCCTAGCAATTGCATATTGTTTTTTCTAAAGGAGGGAGAAAAGTCTCTCTTTCTCTTTGGCATTTTGACCAGGAATCCTATCCTACCATGGAAACCTTTCTTATGAAGATTTCATCAAAATTGGCATAGTCCCAAGAAGAGTCTCAATTTCAACAAACTGCTATTTTCCAACAATAAACTCTGTTTCTGGAAAATACTCAAATAACTCTACTGCTTGGCACCTGTTTAAGTTGCTAAACATTGAATCAAGTGGTTCACATTACCATGGAACACCATAGCATTTTTCATTATATGATACTTTGAAAAGATGGCAGCTACATCAAAAGGTAACTTTTTCAGGGTGTTTCTGTTTCGTAGTATCAAAGAGCAGTCTGAGCAGTGATGGTCAGTCCATTAAGTGTGTGAGACTCCCATTGCATGATCAGGCTTTGGTTGCCTAAGGTGAAGCTCTGGCAGCAATACTTGCCCAAGGTATGTCTGTACCTTTCTGCTCCCACTCTCACATAATACTTCACATATTTTTGCACATCCCCACCTTGTGGTGAACTGTACTAGGGAATTTAAACTCTTTTTAGAAAGTATGTCCAACATACATCTGTGAAAGTGGGCTTGATCCACCACAGCTTCACCGACACACACAGCCCACTATGTTGGGGTTTTGTGGTAAGGTTTTTGTAGTTGGTGGTCTAAAAAAAAAATGTGGTTGCTGTGAGAAGCCTACTAAAAGCCTACTAGAAGCTTCCGATATGTCTGACAGAATCAATGTCAGCCAGCTCCAAAGTGGACCCACCATTGGCCATGACCAAGCCCATCAGTGACAGTGATAGTGCCTCTGTGATAACATGTTTAACTGCTGCCCAAATGCAGTCACAGAGAGGAGTGAGGATATATGGTAGAAATAACTCCGCAGACACCAAAGCTGGTGAAGAAGGAGGGGGAGGAGGTACTCCAGGCATCAGGACAGAGATTACTCTGCAGCCTATGGTAAAGACCATGGTCAGGCAGGCTGTCCCCCTGCAGCCTGCAGAGGTTAAAAGTGGAGCAGATATCCACCTGCAGCCCATGGAGGAACCAACAGTCAGGCAGGTGGATGCACCCAAAGAAGGCTCTGACTGTGGGAAGGTCACCGCAGGGCAGGATCCTGGCAGAACCTGTGGACCCACAGAGTGTGGAGCCCACTCTAAATCAGGTTTGCTGGCAGGACTTGTGACCCTGCGGGGGACCCATGCTGAAGCACTTCCTAAAGGACTGCATCTCATGGAAGGGACACATGCTGGAGAAGATCATGAAGAACTTTACCCATGGGAAGGGCCCACATTGGAGAAACTGGTTGATGGTCTCCCATGGGAAGGACCCCATGCTGGGGCAGGGGAAGAGCATAAGGAGTCCTGCCCCTTAGGTGGAAGGAGCAGCACAGACAATGTGTGATAAACTGGCTGCAATCCCCATTCTCTGTCCCCTTTTACCACTTGGGAAGAGGAGGTAGAGAAATTCGAGAGTGAAGTTGAGGCTGGGAAGAAGGAGGGGATGATGGAAAGATGTTTAAGATTTGGTTTTCTTTCTCATTATCTGATACTGATTTGATTGGTAAAAAATTAAACTGATTTCCTCAAGTCAAATCTGTTTGGCCAATGACAGCAACTTCGGAGTGATCTTCCTGTCTTTATCTTGACCCATGAACCTCTCATTATATTATTACATGTTCTTTCTCCTGTCCAGCTGAGGAGGGCTTTGGTAGGTAGCTGGCATTGAACCAGGGTCAACCCACTGCACCCACACACCTGAGAAAGTCCAGTAGCAGGTTGGAGACAAATGCAGGCAAAGCAGCCTTATGGGGGCCTCCTGGCTGGAGGCAATCAGCTGGTCTGTGAAACAGAAGATCAGACACAAAAAGTGTGGCATTGCTTCTACCTCAGGTAGCTTTTTGATGTAAAGATATTTTTTAAGCCTCTTCTGATAGGCTTGATTCAAAACCCACCAATGTCCATGAAAGTCCCTTTTACTGACTTCCTGAGTTCTGATCTCTAAAGTTCTTCTGTTTTCTAGCCTATCAGTAAAAGCAAAATCAAATTATGTTTGCTTTTTTAGTAGGACAGAAATAGCAAATCCTTGAGGATATTTTCTTGTTTCCTTCTGAAAGCATGAAGATTTCTCCCTCAGATGCAAACCACAACAGTGAGATTCATCCTAATTTTATGTATCTAATGTCTTTATATAACTAATGATCAAGCATGACTCATCTCAGCTACCCGAGACATATACTTTGGGATGAGACAAAAAGCACCCCAGGCAACACTGATTCTGTTGTTTACCTCCTGTTTGACCATTACAGGTGAATCCTTTTCCAAGTGTTGGAAGTAGAAAACAACATCTCTTCAGTCATGTTAACATTCGTGTCGTGGAGCTCTTAACAAGTTTCTTGATGAGTCAGATGGCAGAGCTTCAAATGAATTAGGCATGGCTAGTCTGAAGTGTTTATTTTCTGCCTGTTTATGAACATACAGCTACTTAAAATACATACATGTCCGTTTTCTTGCATAATAGGTAGACTCTCCATTAGAAAGACTCATCTACTTGATGCCTGGCACCCTGTAGGGCCACTTACACGACTGCGAAGTGGATGTTTACTCCTCTTTGAGTTATACATCTGCTTAGCCGCATTTAATACGGGGTGGCAGAAAACTGAGTCCTCAAAAGTTTTCTTCTCTCTGACTGTAAATTTTTTCTCCCCTCAGTGCACAGCTACAGTAAATATTTTCCAGCAGTCAATCAAGGTATGGATTTAATCCGATGCAGATCTGAAGAGAAAAACATTTCCATTGACAGCAAAATGCGTAACTAACTCTGGGCATGTCTAACAAAATCATCAAGAAATCATGAGATACATAAACAGAGGTGGATTTTCTTCCTCCTCTCTCCTGTTTCAAAAGTTACAAATTAAATATAAAAGTTATTTTTTGAAAAATAATCCTGTGTGATATTTATTGACGTTAGGGCAGTTGGAGGCTAATGTTTTCTATTTATTCCCACAACGTATTAAAGATAAGCAATGGTGCAGCAGGACATGGTGCTGAGGAAAGACCTCCTGCTATTTCCAGCTGGTACCCTGTATCAAAGTAAATTCATTCATCTCTCTACTATGGCTGTTAATGTGACCTCTTGTGATGTGGGTTCCTATTCACTGGAAATGGGACTCTTTTTTTACAGGTGGCATATTCTGTAGTGTTAGGACACACCATTGAGCAATAAATAAATAAATGGCTTTTTTATAGTTTGTTCTCTCTCTCCCCACAGATGGGATAATTACAGTTTTAAATTACTGTTATTAACTTAATGACCTGTTGCTTGGTAAAGAGACCAATGTGAGGAGATTTTTATTGGTACTAGCAAACAGGACATGTGCAGTCCACTTCAAATGCTGGAGACAACTGAGATATGGTTTAGCCATTGATAAAGCCCTCATTCTGGTGAACTTCAATGGTGGGCAATTTTCTCATTCTCTGAGAAGTTCTCAGGGGCAACCCAAAACTCAGAAGTTGAGGTCTTGTAGATTATGTAGGCCTTTTCTGCTCAAATAGGATAAACAATGAACAAAACTCCTATTTAGGAACTTTACCACAGAGAACAACAGGATTAGAGTTGTTGGTAGGATGGACATTTTAAAAGATGTTTTTCAAGGCTTTGACTGTATGTTTAAATTTTGGCCAATATTCAGCAGTAAGCCAATAAACTGAGCCCAGAGCAGCATGTCTGCAGAGAACTGAGGCTGAAAAAAAACATGCTCTTTCCTGTACGAGGGAAACACCATGGGAAGGTAAAACTCACTGCAAAGTCATTGAAGAGAAGGCACAGTTGGGGTTTGTGTCACTTGAATTTGAATGTCTTACACCACACGAAGGTCAACCTTTGTATCTTGGCAGGTGTACTATCCAGCTTTGATACCTATTCCCAGGTACAATGAACTGCCCTGTGGAAATCCCCATTTCTCTCCACTGACTACAGAGAAAGACTAAACAGTTCAGCCACAAACATCTACACCAAAGCCCACATACTAGCCAAGGTAGCATTTAACATCACAAGTAAGCCAGAAGAAGCAACAGCTTATGGAGATGGGAACAAGTTAACAATATTTGCACCAACTACTCAACCAGACTGCATTACACCTCCTAAAGGAAACACCTCTTTTCACTATTAGAACTTGTTGTATAAAAATGTGCCACTCTTGCAGTTGGAATCTCACAGTAGCTCCCTGCAATGGTGTGTGAATAATGCATCAACTGCAGAAAAGGCTGGAGTCTGTGGGGGTTCCCTGAGGCAAGTGCACCATTGCTTTCTCCCTATTGTTTTCTGTAAACCAGGTTAATCGTTTACTTATTTCCAGCTAGAAATTTGTAGTTTTTGAATCATTGCTGTTAGGGATAAGTTTCAACCTGAGGGAAGCTTTTTTGGGGAAGGATATCCTTGTTAGTAAGCACTGAAAAACCTCAGTCTCGGCAAAAATAAAATCTTGTGCTGGAAGCAGAACAAGAGTTAAACACACATGTGGATATATTTTTGTCACACTGCTTTCTTTATGACTTTAATTTTTCCTGCCTTTTCCCCTCTCTTGGGAAAAGCTGGATCCATTTTCCTTCGAAGCTGAGACAGAAACATGAAAGTATGAGCATAAAATGAAAAGGGCTTCAGTCAAAGGATTAGTTCACAGTGAGAGTGAAGTACATCCTAAACATATAAATATCAATGAGGTCTCTCAAAGACGCCTTGATATGCAGTTGTACGCCATCTATCAAAGGTGATAAAAAGACAGCTAAAGTGAGAAGAAAAACCCTTAAGTTGAATAAAGTAAAAGTCACAGATCAAACCTTATTAACACCTGTCACGTTTAATGCCTGTCACGTACAACACCCACGTCAGAGGAAGAAATTAGCACCTCCTGACACATTCCCACATGTACAAAATGCAAGTAATGCACACGAAAGACACAAAAAAGGATGAATATTAAAGCAGTCACTCAAAAGGAGGATTCATCTCCTGCTCCTAGGTACGCATGAAGCAAAAAATAAAATGCTTATAGAGAAATTTATTATAGTCAGAAAAGCATCTGGGTATGCCAGGGACCAGAGTCAAAGCGTGGAAGCTGTGAAGAGCAGGTGAAGAAGAACTCAGTCTGATCAAATGTGGGTGAATAAATATCAACAAACTGAGAAACAATGAATACTTAGATGAGTAATAGAGCTAAACACTGATTTAAAACTCAGCACCTGTTTAGAAGGAAAACCAATCCTTTTTAAGTACCAACAAAAAGCAAGAGACTGAAGCCAGAGCAATGACAAACAGTGCTGTGACAGGAAGCCTCTACAGAATTGTGGTTGGATAGAGATAACAAAGGTAAACAAAGTCATGAATTTAAGGGATGTGTGTGTTTGACTTTTTCCCTTCTTCAGTACAGGTCAAAAAGACTGGAGTTTGCAATCATGTTTAGTGAAATGAAAAGACCAGAGTTTAGCTAGGAAAAAGAATTGTTCTGTATCTAATTTACTGTGTGATGAGGGAAAATGTATATTGATGAGCCATGTAGTCTTGTTTCATTGTTTTGCTGCTCTGTACAGCTGCACTAGCAATGCTGATATCTGGTCATCTGTTAACTTTTGGTGTCTATACATAAGCCACTGTCCCTTGCCGACAGCAATGATCAAGTCTCTGAAATCCTCCTTATCTCATAGAAGACAATGCCAGGGGCAACCTACCTCTGCTGGTCACCCCACTCAGATTTGCTTTATGGCCCCAATGTAAGCACAAATCAATAAATCTCTATTCAATTTAGGGACCCATTTAGCCGTTGAGAATCTGCCTTTCTAACTTATCATGGCTGCGTTTCATGGCAGTCACCTTCACCTGGGGCTCAGTTGCTCCTGGCTATGTGAGGCCAAGGACGACTCTGTGTGTGCATATATGTCATCTATAAAGGGAAGGCTGGGACTGCATTTTTTACTGAGAGAGTTACAGATGCTGCAGCCAACTCACTCTCTCTCTCTTTCTCTCTTCTACTCCTACCCCCATCAGGAGCTAGAAATGCTCCAGAGACTACAATAACCTACATTAGCTGGGAATGGTGCCAAAGTGGCTGTTGACTGAGAGTTGCTGGAGTCTGCTTCAGCATGGCCTTTCATACCCTCTGCACAACCCTCCTAAACCCTGAGGGATTAGTACCCCTCTGAGCCTCATTATACCATCCGTCAAAGAGCTCCCGATACGAGGGAATATGTCAGCTGGCCAAGGAGAGCTGGAGGCTGGGCAACACAAAGACCTTCATTCACTCCCAGTGGAGGCTCTTAATTTTTAGGCTTGCTGACTGCATGTATGCAGTGTAAAATGTTCAAAGTGACTACTTCCTGGCATTAGGAATTAAAACAAACAAGTAAACAGAGAAGCAATGTTAGGCTGCTTCTCCCCTACTATTAAAAACAGTTTTATGACCTGAAAATCGTATGCCAACTGATTTTGGCAGTGGTCTCTCAACTAATCTACTCCTCACATACATGCATCTGTCTTCTTACTAACAGCATTAGCTGACACCATGGGATTTCTTCAACAGATTTTTAGTGGGTTCTTCAACCCTAAAAATAAACAAGCTCTCCTGGGATATATGTTTGTCTCCTGAGCTCCCATGTGCAGGTTGCTGCATGATTCCTGCTGGCTGCATGCAGATTTATATCCTAGAGCTCTGTACAGACCTGCCATGTGGCAGTATGGGAGTGGAAGCCAATAGATGAGTTATGGAAGTCATTTGGCGTTTGCAGCAAAATGAATGCTATCTTCCACAGAAACATGAGGACTGATCTTATTTACCCTTTTGCATTTCTTACTGAAATGGTCAGTCTGTTGTGGGGTAGAGCACCTTCTACACTGGGACTCCTGTGACAGCTGGGGCTTCAGGCCTGGCTCTGTGGCAAATCATGGTGAAAAATAAACTAACTGAGTCACTTTATGTACACCTACTTTGAATATGGCAACTCATTCCTATTTGCATGTAGTTTCAGTTCTATCAGACTGTCACACCCTTTGGGGCTACAGAACTCAAAGCATTAGGAAATAGGCTGTAAGCCCTGCTTCAATATATGAGCCCAGCTGATGGATTTAGGGGATTTTTTTTTTTTTAATTACTGCACTTTGAGAGCTGGCCTGTGTGAAAATCTCTGAATCACAGAATCGCAAAAATATCTAGGCTGGAAGAGACCCCTGGAGATCATCTGATCCAAACTTCCATTGAAAGCAGGCCTTAAATTAGTTTATTCAGGGCCTTGACAAGCCAAATCTTGACTATTTCTGAAAAGGAAGACTCCACTGATTCTTTGGGTGACCTATTTCAATGTTTAATTGTTCTCACAGTGAAGCATATTTTTTATATCGAGGTGGAATTTCTCTTAAAGCCACTTGTGCTGACTGCCTCTTGTCCTGTCACTGCTCATTGTTGTGAAGAAAGTACATTCATCTTCTCTATAACTACCTTCGGGTATTGAAAGATTGTGATTCAATTCCCCCTCGCCTTCCCTTCTTGAGGCTGAACAAATGTACATCTTTTCTTCGTATGTCAAGTTCTCCAACCCTCTGATCATCTTGGTGACCTGGACTGTCTCCAATTCTTTAGCAACTTCAGAGACAAACTGCATTTGTCTTCACTTTCTTACTCATCTCGGCACTCACTGGCTGTGTTGCGTAAGGCACAAGATGCAGCCATGCAAGAATACGTTGCAGAAAATGACCTGTGTTCTCCTTTATGAAGCCTGAGGCAACTTTGCAACGGTGCTTCTTTGGCTGTAGGAAGCTGCTTTGGCTACAGTCTGCTGGAATTATACAACGGATCTATCCTGTATTCAGGTCTCTGAGACTGACAGTCTAATATACAGTTCATCTGTGCTAAGCAAACTTACCGATATAAATCATAGAATCATAGAATAACCAGGTGGGAAGAGACCCACCGGATCATCGAGTCCAACCATTCCTATCAAACACTAAACCATGTCCCTTAGCACCTCGTCCACCTGTGCCTTAAACACCTCCAGGGAAGGTGAATCAACCACCTCCCTGGGCAGCCTGTTCCAGTGCCCAAGGACCCTTTCTGTAAAGAATTTTTTCCTAATGTCCAGCCTAAACCTCCCCTGGCGGAGCTTGAGGCCATTCCCTCTTGTCCTGTCCCCTGTCACTTGGGAGAAGAGGCCAGCACCCTCGTCTCTACAACCTCCTTTCAGGTAGTTGTAGAGAGCAATGAGGTCTCCCCTCAGCCTCCTCTTCTCCAGGCTAAACAACCCCAGCTCTCTCAGCCGTTCCTCATAAGGCCTGTTCTCCAGCCCCTTCACCAGCTTTGTTGCTTTTCTCTGGTCTCGCTCCAGATCCTCAACATCCTTCTTGTGGTGAGGGGCCCAGAACTGAACACAGGATTCGAGGAGCGGTCTCACCAGTGCTGAGTACAGAGGGAGAATAACCACCCTGGACCTGTTGGTCACGCTGTTTCTGATCCAAGCCAAGATGCCATTGGCCTTCTTGGCCACCTGGGCACACTGCTGGCTCATGTTCAGTCGCTGTCAACCAACACCCCCAGGTCCCTCTCCTCCAGGCAGGTTTCTAGACAGACTTCTCCTAGTCTGTAGCACTGCATAGGGTTGTTGTGCCCCAAGTGCAGGACCCGGCATTTGGACTTGTTAAACCTCATGCCATTGGACTCAGCCCAGCGGTCCAGCCTGTTCAGATCCCTTTGCAGAGCCTCTCTACCCTCCAGCAGATCAACACTTCCACCCAGCTTAATGTAATCCGCAAACTTGCTAAGGGTGCACTTGATGCCTTCATCCAGGTCGTTGAGAAAGACATTGAACAGGGCTGGACCCAGCACTGAGCCCTGGGGAACCCCACTTGTCACTGGCCTCCAGCTGGATTTCACACCATTTCCCACCACTGTCTGGACCCGGCCAGCCAACCAGTTTTCCACCCAGGAGAGTGTGCGCCTGTGCAGGCCAGAGGCTGACAGTTTCCGAAGCAGAATGCTGTGAGAAACTGTGTCAAAGGCTTTACTGAATTCCAGGAAGATACATCCACAGCCTTCCCCTCGTCCAGCAACCGAGTCACTTTGTCATAGAAGGTGATCAGGTTAGTTTGGCAAGACCTGCCTTTTGTGAACCCATGTTGACTGGGCCTGATCACCCAGTTCTCTTGCATGTGCTTCATGATAGCACTCAAGATCACCTGCTCCATGACTTTCCCTGGCACTGAGGTCAGACTGACAGGCCTGTAGTTCCCTGGATCCTCCCTGCGACCCTTCTTGTAGATGGGCACAACATCAGCCAGCCTCCAGTCCAGTGGGATTTCCCCAGTCTTCCAGGACTGTTGGAAGATGATGGAAAGGGGTTTGGCCAGCACATCCGCCAGCTCCTTCAGTACCCTAGGGTGAATCCCATCCGGCCCCATAGACCTGTGGGTGTCTAGTCGGGCTAGCAAGGCTCTGACCACCTCCTCTTGGATCACGGGAGCCTCATTATGCTCCTCTAGCTCCTGGGTTAGTACACAGACGGAACGACCCTCCTTACAACTAAAGACTGAGGCAAAGAAGGCATTAAGTACCTCAGCCTTTTCCTCATCCCCTGTCACTGTTGTTCCTTCTGTGTCCAATAGGGACTGTATGGTCTCCCTAGTCCTCCTTTTATTGTTTATATATTTATAGAAGGATTTTTTGATATCTTTCACAGACTTTGCCAATCTGATTTCTAGTTGAGCCTTAGCCCTTCTGAATTTTTCCCTACACAATCTCACTTCCCTCCTGTAGTCCACCCAAGAGGCCTGTCCCCTCTTCCAGAGCCCATAAATGTTTCTCTTCTTCTTGATATCACTCAAGATCTCTCTGTTCAACCAAGCTGGTTTTCTCCCCTGCCGGCTTTTTTCCGGAACATGGGGATGGCTTTCTCCTGAGCTGCTAGGATTAATGCACACATAAAGTCCCTCTCTCAGAAAGCTAGTTTAACTGATCTCTTTAGAATGCTTAGACCATATGGTTCTGATTATTTACATAGATAAGTGTGTGTAATTTTCTCTGCCTAAAAATAACTGGACTTAGGGAAGGAAGATGCTTTTGTGTAAATTATTTAAAAATGGGAAAACTGCTAATCCCTTGAGAAAACCCTCACTAGTGTTGTTACATGGTGCCAGGAAGCCCCTGGGATGACAGGGCATGGGGCCTGGCCACTCAAACACACTTTGACCATGTCCTTTCACACCCCCAGTCTGACCACCCTGGCTGCTTCTGCTTTACTTAGCACACATTCCTGCAGAACAGCTGATGAAAGGCAGCTGCAGGGCAATTATAACTAGTGGTCTTATGAGTTGTGGCTTCTTTTCTCCCTTTAAGCTCCTAGTTTTCAACAATCCTTCTTAAACTCTCATGGAATGAGGTTCTAATGCGGCTGGAAGACTGAATGCAAACATCTGTGACTGCTCACAATCTAATTTGCTCTAAACTGCCTAGCAGCCTCAGGCAGGATGAGCTATGTGGATGTATGTGGTGAAAAAACTGGGTGGGTCTATCTAAATTCTAAACAAGGCTGGATAAGGGGCCTCTGCATATGCTTGGATAACATGGAAAATTCTCCTCTTCTCCTCCTCCTTCTTTGGGTGCTTTGAGGCTTGTGCAGTGGCTCCTTACAGCCACTGCATTTCCCCTCCACCTATCTCAGCCTTGGCTGGTTATGCTGCATCTTGGCATAAGAACAGAAGGCAGCTGGGCCATGGTTTCCTTTTAACTGGGGGTGTTTTTTGTTCTTGGCAGTTGGTTGTCCTAGAAACTGTGTCCTTCAGCTGTACCTATATCTACTGAAGGATTTCATGAGGTCTCCGATGCAACCATGAACATGATTGAAAATGTGCATACTCTTCATTTAAATGCAAATAAACAAACAATTAAACTTAAAATTTCTTCTTAGTTACAGCTTTATTCCTCGTGATCTTCTTCACAGAGCACTGATGCCTTTTTGCTGATGCTGAGAAAAAAATACTCTTTACAAGATTTATATAGATCTCTCTCTAACAAGGACTTTCAATAGCACAATTCATAACCTTCCTTCACCCTCTTTCATTTCCAGTCTCACCCTGTAAGAAAGTGTTTCTTGAGGGTGAAGTTGTGAGGGACCAGCTATTTCTGTCTCCCTGACATTTCTCATTACAATTTCCCTCATTCCCCCAAACAGTTTGTTTCTGACTGTCAGCATTGCACAATCTTTTTCATGACAGTGGAGGAGATCTGACATTTAGCTGAGCTTTGCGTAGGTTATTTGAGTGTAATAGTGCGGTGAATAGTTATCATTATAAATTTGGTGAAGTTGCTGTGGGAATATGAAAGTCATCATTCTCTGCCCTAGCTCCTCTCCTGTGGTAAGTGTTGGCCTGGCAGACCACTGACTCATGCCAGCTCCCCCCAGTTTCACATAAGAGCCGATTTGTGTGTCATCCGGGGCTTTAGATCTCGCATGCTTCTGTTGCACCTTCACATTTCATCCTCCCAACACCCCTGTGAAGCAGGGAAATAGAATTATGCCCATGTTGTACATGGGGACTTAAAACATGAATAGAGCATATAATTTCTCTTTGATTCCACACTGGAAGTCTGTGGGAGGTCAAGAGCTTAGCTCAGATTTCCCCCTTGGAAGCCAGCTGTCTTAACGCTGGATGACCTCTTCATCTCTGCAGCTACCTCCTTCAAGTCTACTGGAACCTCATCTTTTGCTTCTGTTTCTCAATCAGAGTTTTCACAGCAGAGCTCAGGCTTGGAGCTTTCCTCTGGGCTATGTTACAAAGGTCTGAACTGGCACTCAGTTAAGGAGATGACTGCCAAGGAAGTAGGGTCTAAAGCCTCTCAGCAGTCTGGTGGATGTCAGCCAGCACCAGGCACGTGGCACCTTCCTGCACTTTGGGAACAAGGAGAGGGGGTTAGTATTCCCGCCTTGCCTTCACATGGCCAGCCATATGGAATTGATCTCACTTATGTCTCATGAGAGACCAGATCCCCTTGTGCACCCCATCAGCCACGCAGTGACTTCAGGTCCAGCAGACAAACTGCCTCACCTACCACTGGGGTATACACATACATAATAATGATTACCATGGTGCACAGGTTTTGAGATAAAAATCTCAGATTGCAGCTTGAACTATGGTAGAAGATACCGAGAAGTGTTGAGTCAGAATCCCCTGATCATTTAAAACACAGTGACAGGGGAAAATGTTCCACTTGCCACCTTCTCTTCATCTGAAAGGCACTGTGATAAGCTCCTGATTGGTAAAAAGTATTTTCTTCTCTGCTGAAGAACAACTATGTTTTTTTCATGCTGGTAGCACAATTGGCGTTAGCCCCTCAAATCCTCTAAGGTTATACACTAACCAATAGCAACAGTGAGTTCCAGAGATCCAGTGCTGATGCACTTCTACAACACTCCTCGAATACTGTGTTCAGTTCTGGGCCCCTCACCACAAGAAGGATGTTGAGGCTCTGGAGCGAGTCCAGAGAAGAGCAACAAGGCTGGTGAAGGGGCTGGAGAACAGGCCTTATGAGGAGCGGCTGAGAGAGCTGGGGTTGTTTAGCCTGGAGAAGAGGAGGCTGAGGGGAGACCTCATTGCTCTCTATAACTACCTGAAAGGAGGTTGTAGAGACGAGGGTGCTGGCCTCTTCTCCCAAGTGACAGGACAAGAGGGAATGGCCTCAAGCTCTGCCAGGGGAGATTTAGGCTGGACATTAGGAAAAAATTCTTTACAGAAAGGGTCATTGGGCACTGGAACAGGCTGCCCAGGGAGGTGGCCGAGTCACCTTCCCTGGAGGTGTTTAAGGCACGGGTGGACGAGGTGCTGAGGGATATGGTTTAGTGTTTGATAGGAACGGTTGGACTCGATGATCCGGTGGGTCTCTTCCAACCTGGTTATTCTGTGATTCTGTGATTCTGTGAACACAAGGTCTGTCACTTGAAGTTCTCCTGAAAGAGGTTAAAAAAGCTCCAAATAAAACCAAGCTTTTGAAACACTGTGTTGCAGAGATATGTTCAATGTCACATGGGACAAGTGTTATTTCTGAACGTGGTCTGACTGAGAGTCATTCTGGAGCATGCACAGTGCCACAAAAATAGTCAGAGATATTCTTCTGAGATGACCTCGTAGTTACCTTCTTCCATCACAAACAATTCCTAGTTGTCAGAAATCATCCTTTTGCTGCTGATTTCAAGGGCTATGAAGAGTAAAGAATTCTCCTGTGGGCAAAGGAAGGTAGCTGGAGATTTACATGTTTTCAATGGAAGTACACTAAATCCGTATGTCTACATTTGGAAACATTCCCTGTTGTTTTTGGACAGGAAAATAACGAAGTTAAGCTTTTTGTTTCAAGAAAAAAAAAAGTCTAATGGAAGGAAATCAGTCCACCAAGCCAATTTTGGATTCTCTCCTACATTTTTTTTTAGGTTTAAAGAACTTTGAAAGGTAGGTAACACCAGCCAGAGGAGATAAAATACCTGAAGAATTCATATTCCACTTCCAGCTAACAAAGAGACCTTGTTTTAGGTTTGTTCCCAATACATTTCCCAAATTCTTATTTTCTCATGTACTTTGGGATGTTTTTCTTGCTTGAATTTACTTATTTGTCAAGTGTTAAAGCCTATCATTAGGTTTATAAGTAGTATGGGACCCTGCTGTTCCCAGACAAGCCTCAATAGCTTTACTTAAAACCTTCCATTTAAGGGTTACTCAACTGCAGAGTCTGAAGGCTGGGAAGAAAATATAAGCAGAAGAATTTTTCAGAAAGTAAACCAACAAGTCAGGTTAGGCCTGAATTTAATTTCTGTGAAATGAGGATTCAGACCTCTAGAAATGTCTCTGTATTTAGGCATTCCAGTGAAAACAATTTCGATTGGAATTATTCCCTTGCTGGGTTTATAAGCCAAGCACTGCTTCATTTTGTTAGAAAAGAAGAGCCAGATTTGTTAGCATCCAGTAAGTTTCACAGTCTATTTTCATTCTTTATGTGGAGAGAAATACAGAAAGTAAGTATGGAATGACAAAAATTGAAATGCAAATTAAGTCTGTAAAATTACTTGCTGTGAGCGACATAGATATGTAAACACAGAAAAAATATGATCTCAGGGTTGAAGACTTGCCCTGCTTAATTTCAAATCAGAGAGGAATTTCTGTACTTTCAAATTGCATTTTATGGTTGATGTTTGCAACGTTCTCCCAGGTGCATAATACAAAGGAGTATTAATTATTTAATAATGTGTACAGGCAGTCCATGTGAATAGAGAGAGTGGAAAATAAGAAAGATGAGTGGAAAGAAATAAAGAAAGCAACCTAATGTAAATAAGGAAACTTGTAAAGCTCTGTCCAAAAAACTTCAGGATTACCATAGCAACAGAAGACAGGAGCATGGCATGGACAGCATCTCCATTCCCCTCAAAGACAGTAGCTGCTGAGGGGAAGTAAGTTTCTGAGATGAGCTTTGCAGAAGTTTTTCTTGGGTATCCTTTGCTTAGGAGGTTGGAATCTGTTCCCTTAGAATCAGATGCTTTCCAGGAGATGTATAAACGTCCCTTCTGGCACTCAGTCCTTTTCTTTGGCAGAGCCTGGATCCTTCCCAAACAGTGACTGCTTCCTGGAAGAGTACTGTCTCTGCTTTCATAAAGCCAAAATAGACCTTCACAGCATGTAGTTTCTATATTTAGACCATGAATATCATACCAATGTCCCCTCCCAGATGTCAGACTATAGCCAAGCTAGAGTTTGGGGACCAAATTAGAGAAGACTGGGGAAAGTGAGGTTCCACAAATCCTACAAGTTGATTTTAGAAGTTGCACCAGTATGTTATTTGTGTGTCTACATGGGTCTTGAAAGCCATCTCTGTAGATAACATTGTAAGTCCCCACGGTAATGAAGCAATTTCCATTCAAACAATCCCACAGGTTGGCGCGGTTTCCATTGAAATTGCCAGGAGCTGTGTTTTTGTCTTTCAGTGGAAGCAAGTCTAGATCTTCATTGCTTTACAGTACTTTTTCATACGTGCTACGGCTTGAGAGAATTAAACAATTCATATACCAAGTTGAAATGGTAAACAATCAGTGAGGCGGGGCTTAAAATTCCCAGCACATAAGAAAAGATGGATTACTATAGCTTACTATAAAACTCCCCATATAGCCAAGCCTTGGGGTCCAGTGCCATAACACAATAAAGCCAGTGAAACTGTGATTAAACTCTTCTTCCCAACCCCTTGAAATTAAGACAGCAAAAATGCAGGAGGGGCGTATGACTCAAATTGTGACATATTTAGTTACCCACGGCTGTGGACCTGGCCTCCTAGTCTAGAAAATGGCTCTTAGGGAAAGGTGATAGCCTGCCCTCTCCAGCTAATCCAGGCAGGAAGGGATTTCATCCCCTTCCCTTTCTTACCATAGAGGGTAACTCAAGAGATCAAGGTTTTGAGGTACAAGAAAATTCACTCTGCCCTCCTGTGTGCCCTTATCCTGACAGAGAAGCACAGAAATCTGATGGTGCTGACACTTACAAAGGACTAAGATTGCAGTAGCCTGATGTTTTCACCCAAGACTCAGCCAGACTTGATGTAGACAAATAGACTCATTATTGCTCATTTCATCTTCCTCAAATGTTTTATAAACTAGGTATTGAAAATCAATGTATGAATTGCGCCATTTTGAAAATTGTGGGGAGAATCCCCACAACAATCAGGAGAAACTCAATTCAGCGTCAATAATTGTTGAACAGACAGTTTTATCGTTACAGCCTTAAGGCTTTGGAACAAAAGAAAAGATTTTACTTGTAGTAGTTGCTGGAGTTGAATTTTAATCACCCCAGACTATGAAGTTTTGTTGACATTTGCAGGCTCTGAAATAACATGACCTAGATTCTATATCTCCTTTTTCGCATTTCAGAAGCCCAGATTTGAGAAGCAGATCTCTGTGATGTTTTAATGATCTGCAATTTACACAAAGGAATGGGAGGCCTAATAGACAGCTTTCAGCATTACATTTTTTAGTAGGAAGTTTTACGGCACACACTGTCTTTTGATCCTGTATCCATATGCTGAATCTATATGAAGTTTGGTGTATGCAAGGATGGTAGGATTGTATGATAAATGGACACCAGAGTGTTTTCCCATCTCTTCTCTCCCAGTATATGTTGTTTATATAGATGTCACTGTATACTCTAACATAAAGACCATCTTCTACTTGATAACATTTACAAAATACATCTCAGCTGAACTGAGGGGAAGTGGGTAATTTGCCTGTCTGAATTTCTGTAAATAATAGATTTTATATTGAAACCAACTCAGTTAACCTTCTAGAAGAACTACGTTTTGCTTTAGATCTGAAACATCAGTAGTTTGCTTCAGTTCTCTTTGAGTGAAAGAGACTGTTTAACATTTTTCTCCTGTTACTCCCTCCTGAAGGGTTTAAGGGGCTATGGAAAAAATGGGAGAAAGATTGGTGGCCTTGCTTTCTATGTAAAAGTTTAATTCACTATCGAGTGTTGGTAGAGAAATTAATGATCATAACATGCCTTGGATATTCCTCCCTAATGCAGAAGAGCATTTATGCATAAGGTATGGAATTATGATCTTGAGGAAGAGCTTTTCATCTTATGTGTCAGGAGCAGAGATTACTTCCTTGATATTCAGATCCAAGTAATATCATAGCACATCCTATAAGAGAAATGGAGGTCATATCAGGACAGGGAGTAAGAAACAACTTGGAAAAGGAGAGAAATTATATATCTATATGGTTAGATAGAAGAATAGATATGTAAGAATTAACTGGAGTACAGGTTGAAAAAAAAAAAGGGAAAGAAAATACCTTCTGTCCAACTCAAACTGGGCAACCTAGAAAGTAGTTACAATTGTCCAAAAGGGGAAAAATCTTAAGAAAATTGAGCAGGTGTCCTGCAAGGGGAAATGTAGAATAATCCAACTACTTTCGAGGGGAAAGAAAGGAAGTTTTTATTAATTACAGATGAGTGCAGATGAGATCCTGTGATGTAGAGGACAGTCCCCTGGCAGTGATTTGCACTGGAACTGATGACATCATAAGAAGCTTCATTGCACAGATCCTGAGAGACACTACAAATGAAAGGAGAATTGTTTCTCAGGAGCAGAGAGGCAAGGTGCTGGGGAAAATAGATGAGCAACTTAAGGACGATCATTTTGGTTCTATAATGTTGGAAGTGAAAGGAAAAAAGGAGATAATGTTCACCACAGCTCATGTTATCATTACGGGCCATATACAATTACAGGTCTGAAAGAATGCTTAAATACTTACTGATTTCCAGTACTAAAGTGTAAGATGTTTAATAGTTACCACTTCTGCCCAGCTTCCATTTGATAACTCAGCTGTCTTCTCCTTAAACATTTGTTTGCAATGTTGTAACGTAAGTGGCAAGTCTTAATAAGCACTGTAAAATGGTTATCTGAATACCCCTGAAAGTCCACAAAATCATGATCTCCTAACACAAGCAAGCTTTTTTTTTTTTTTGAAAAAAGGCGTCCTATAGGAAAAAGCACCTGTGAAGCACATAAATTTCCAAATTGTGAGGAACAGAAAAGAAATAGGAGTTAATAACCATGAATGTAATTTACAAGTTATAAAATTTAACTGGTTGATGGAAGAAGTTGAACAATCAGCAACAATTGACAGGATTAGAGAACAAACATTTTAGGGGGGTAAAAAATGCTAAGTTCAAGTATAAGTCACTTACTGAACACTGAGGTAAAATCATTTAATAAGTATAAAATCATAAATAGTAACATGAAAATGTTCAGCAGGTATTTTTGTTCTGTGTTTGAAGGACACAAAACAAAGAAGAATACCCCAGCCTAAATGATGTTGGTATGAAACAGAATTTTTATGGTCTATATCAAAAGATTCTATGAATTGGCTTTTATTTCCAGACTTCTTCAAATAAACAAATCAAGGAAATAATTTAAAAGTCAAGAAGGGCTGAGGCAAGAATTACCCTAACCTTCTGTGGTTGTTTGGTAATTCATCCTGATAAACACAGCAACATCATCTCATTAGCTTTGTGATTCCTGTGGTTAGAAAAGGGATAAACTGGGAAGGCTCAGTCAGGCTACAGCTACATGATTAAAAACATTTTGAACTTTTTACTTGGTAAAATAAAGAACATAATGTTAGAATTGAATCCTCCTTATCTAACTGCAGAGTGAATAGACTGATAGTTTGGGCGCAGAACTACGGTACAGCACTGTGTGGTAAAGAGGAGTTGCAGACAAACTACTGCTCTGCACATTTCAGACTCTTCCTATCCCTGCAATGGGCTGCAAAAGAGAACCACTCCTCGTGGTTCTGTTTTCCCATTTCTTGTACTCATTTTTGATGTAAGGGCTTGTCTGTGGTATATGAAAAAAAGCAATCATCCTTGGTAAAATTCCAAGAAACTGAGTGTCTTGGGAGAAAATTAATACGCCTTTGCTTTGAGCTATCATGTAACTATACTAAAACAATCTTGTTTCATAGCTATAGTTTCCTACATTTTTTAATGTTTATGAAGCTCTTTGGATATGAAGTGTATACTTTTATTACCTTGCAGAACTCAGTGATCTGAAATATTCTTATAGTCTAGTTCCTAGAAATAATTGTCAGGTTTTGCTTTGTTTGGAAATAGCTCAATCCTAAATTGCTGTTATTTTTGAATTAAAGTATTTTCTCTTTTTGTGCTTTATTCTTCAAGTGATGTCCCAAGCTGTACCATCCTATAATAATTCAGTGACATGGCAAGGCTAGACTGTAGCACTAAGAAAAACGTATGGCAGTTTTAGATAACATCACAAATTGTGATGTGAAGAAGACAATAAACAAAGTTTACTCTCTTTTCAAAGGCTGTTTTGCAAAATGTCTTCATAGGAACTCTCGAGACTGAAATATTGACTTAGGGGACCAAGAGGCTTGAAGGAATCACTTTCTTTTCAATGCAGTTCCATTTAGTCCTTCTGACTCAGTGAGAAATCTAGAACAGTTATATTATATTAGTATGAGTAATTTGCTTTACTTCTTTCCTGTCCTTGTATCAACAGTTTTCCTTGTAGCAAACAGAAGATACAGTACAGAACTGCTCAGTTAGTAAAGCTTTTTTAAAGAAGTGGATGTTGTCAAATCAGTATGCATGCTCGTTTTGTTTTCTGAATTCATTATGAGGTCTCTAAAGGCAACTTCTGATTTATTACTCCAGGAATTATTATTGGAACTATTAATGCTCATGGTACCTAGTCTCCTGCTGATAATATTTCTGTTGTAAACATCTTAAAGGAAAGTTAATAACTTAGTCTATTTTAGACTACAAAACCTCATTCCCACCATTTTCAATGGGAGCAGGGTAGCCTCGGTTGATTCCTACTGATTTCAGCAGGATGTTAGGAGCTGTCTAAATAGGAATTAGAAATCTAAATACTTTGTTATAGCAGGGGCTTAGGGAGTAATAAGATGGATTTCTGTTATAAGCTGGGAGCTCATCAGCAGGAAATAAATAAGAAGAAAGACTTGTGTGTAACATTCAGATAAAAGCTGAGCACAAGACACAGAAATGATTCATCTGTAAATAAGGTAAAAGCAGTTCTGGAGTATTTCAAGGAAAATATTTCCAGAAGGAAAGTGTTAAGTTGTGCTGCACACTGTTCTCATCACCCATTTGAAAAGAAAGATGAGTTTATACTGCAGGAGTCACAGATAGAGAGGTCATGATTGTGACTAGGGAAGGGAGAGTTCACCATCTGAAAAGAGTCTACCTAACCTGGGGTCTTGTCTGGTCTTTTAGAAGGAAGAGTGAGAAGGGATGTGACTGTTTGCTATAAATACACCATCAGTGAACAGCAAGGAAAGATCAGCATGAATTAATTTAAGGGATACAGCTACAAGAACAATTAGGAACCAACTGTTTATGGATAAATCTGGGTTGGAAGTTAGAAGAATGCTTCTGATTGTTGTGGCAGTGAAAGTCTGGAAGACCCTCTGGTAGTGGTAATAAGGACAAAAATCCCTCCTCCTGTTATTTTTTTTCTAAGCTGACACAAGATAAGCTTAAAAGCTGATCTCCATGATACATAGCAGCTGGGGATAAGATTTGGCCCAAGAGATTCTTCCAGTCTTCTGTTTCTAGGGGATGTTTGGGATTGTTTAGATACAGGATTGCCCTCTTCTGTCTCTTGAGTAGACAAGGATTTTCAGTGGGGGCTAGTTCCTGCCAATGATTTCTATGTGACATGACACAAACAGTTTGGATCACGACAAAGCCTCTCACTATCTCCAGTGAGTCTAGTCCAGGGAGATCTCCCATTTTTCTGGGGACAAATTCATCCTAGAGGATGAATGAGGAAATCTCAGAAATGTAAATACAGTGCCATTTTTTAAAGTCTCAACAAAGATGCTTCTTCAAGGAGTAAGGCAAATGAATGAAAAATGAGGATGAAGTCAGTTCATTTGCAAGAGATGGGAAAAAAAGAAGTCTATCCTGCATGTCTCTTTGGGACTTTTTATCTTCTCTCTCTGTTTATTGCTGTTTGTTCCTGAAATAAGAAATACTGAACCTGGAGCCCAAGGTGATAAAAAACTTTGTGTGCATTGAAACGGTCTCATGGCTATTATTCTGACCTGCTGACTCCTGTTCTATCATTTTGGGAACATGTCACAGAGCGATCAAGTCAACCTTGGCTCCCAGGCTAGCTTGCTCAGCCCAAGAGACCTGTGTGTGCCCGGATGGAGGCTGATTATGTCTTAACAAGCTGAATATAGCTTGTGAAATCTCATCGTTTCCACTGAGCCTTACAGTGCTTACACTTATGCAACTTAGGTGCTTGTCAAACGAGGCTTTAGGCAGATTTGTGAATGACCTTGAGAGATGGACAGTACTGAAGCAGCACTGGATGAGCAACATTTTCCATTTCAACATGTTTCACCTTGCACAGCACAGCTCTGCTATGATCTCTGTGTTAAGGATAAAGGAGGCTGAGGCATGGTGGTAGCTTGCAAAAGCACATTCAGTTAAAAAGAAAGTACCTGTATGAAGGTATTGTGGTGCTTGGTTTGTTGGACATATCCACCCACTGTCTTCAGTCATCCTGAGCTGCAGCTCAGCCTGTTCAGCTTTCAGAACCTGAAATTTGCCTGTGAACAATGTCCAGCTCAATTGCTTAGTATTCATTAGTGGAGAGACATTTACAGAAGGTGTTCATGGTTGATCATATGATCAGACAAGCACCCACAAGGGGCAATGTGCCTGATCACTTGAGCTATATTTAGGAAAAAAAAATTCCCATTTTATTCTAGTATTATTTATTAAGTCACACCCAGGGGATCCTTAGGCAAAGTGGGCTCATTGTGCCAAATTCTGTGCATATGAAATGTAGGAATCAGGAATCTGGCTCAAAGGCTCTCATGATCAAAGCAATAAAAACATGAAAATGGTCCAGTTGCTGTAATTAGCCTATTCATTGAGCCTTGCTTAGGTGTTGTAAAAAGATCCTAGGAAATGAGTCCTGATTTGACTCATTTATCACCCCGCTCTTTTTCAGATATCAAAGTAGCTGCTGTAATTTAAAGTAGGCACCTATTGCACCTGTAGATGGCTCTGAATGGGGCTGTAATTGAGGAGAGATAAAATAGGATTAATCTCACCTTGCTTTAGACATCTACATTTTAGAGCATAGAGGCTACCTCTGCTCCTTTTGGTCAGTGAAGAGATAACAGCATTTGTAGGGCACGTCATGCCAAAAGAGACAGCCAAAGCAGACCAGACAAAACTCTCCCTGAAAGTACCATTTCTTTCTGTTCAGCGTACAGACAGTCCAGATGTTGATGCCTGTGTGGAGGTAGCCTCCTCTTCTTCAGGTGAACTGTGTGCTGTGGCAGGGCTGTCTGCAGGTTTTGTTTGTTCCTTGTTGGCAGAGGCAATTTGCCTTAATTCCTTATAATTGACAGATTTTTGTGACAAGGTGATCACTCACATGATCTGGAACAGATGAATACAGCTCTTAAATGGCCTAGAGCTTCTATGCATGAGCATGAAACCAGAAAAACAGAACACAGGAACAGGCCAGAAATATGAAATAAAAATAACACAGTAAGTGCCAGAAAAATGCTCGTTGCTTTCATATAGTGTATGGAAAATAGTTTGAGCACAAACATTACAATGATAGGAGACATATACTTTGTCAGTTTGATATTATCAGCAAATAAAGCTAAGCAGAATTGCAGTTAAAGACCAAAGAGGTAATTGAAGCTCTTTGTAGCTCTTAGAGGCTTTGTTGTAACTGCACTGGGCATATTGCATTAAGTTCTAACTACTGGAAATTAGAAGGCATTCAGGAGAGCAATAAAAATGATTAGGGGCCTGAAATTACTGACCTAGGAAAAAAGGATGAGGTAGATTAAAGCACATCCTTGAAAAGATGAAGTGATGAGCTAATTGCTCCACAAAGGGCTCTGCATGTAGTTTTCCATACCACCCAGAGCTTCAAAGGACTGCAATGTAGGTGAATGCCAGTTCTGATATGTTAGTTAGTTGTGTAAGATCCAGTTTAATCCAGAAATACAAGCTCTATTCATTTCTGATGCCTTCTGACCCTGAAATGCTGTTTTTATAACCACAAACCCAAGGGCTGGGAAAGCCCTTTGAATTTCTGTCTTCGGCCTTTTCTTTTCTAAATACTCAGCGCCTTTCTCTTAGGACAGAAACTCAGATCATACTGGTAAAACACAATGCTTTTAAAATCTTTATGCAATACTGGCACAAATGGTTCATCTCTCTTCAAGGGCCCTTCGGCAAAATTGCTGTATATGTCAATAGAAATTTAGTGAATAGATTGAACTGAAAATATTATCCGGAGCAAAGAAACTTATTTCACAACTCCAAATTTGTCACTGCTCTATTTTGAGGTTTAATTGCCACCTAGAGCATTTAGATGCCAACAAAAGTCAAAGAATTCGTCTGTAAATATTTCACCAATGCCTGTGGCAAGAGCCTCTAAAAATATACAGTAGAGGACAAAAGGCTCTGGCCGAACATTCAAACTTATGTCTGGAAATGCCAGCAATACAGTGAATTAATTTCCTGATTAATGGTATCATCCTGAGCATCGACCAACATGAAGTGAATCAAACTGGAGGAGTAAGTATTGTCATTGTGCATGCTCCCCCCACGGGTGGTAGAAAAGTGCACTGATAGACTGTTTTTCTGGAGGGTGAGTAGCGCAGGGCCAAGAACTTGAAGCTGGCTATGAACCCTTTGAAGCAGGAATTATTATTCGCAAGAGCTAGATGCCATAAATAAACTAAACCAAACCACATCAAAGCAGCGGGGGTTATGTAAGGATCCTAACATACCCTTGGCTTTCCAGAACCCACGGAATCTGGACCGAGCACATCTGAGCCAAAGTTACAAGTGCATACTCAGGCTGCTTTCAATGACCACATGGTATTTAATAATGATGGAGTAAAAAGAAAGAAATTAGAATCCAGTTCACTAGCATGGTGAATTCTGCCTTGAATGTAAATCAGATTCAGGCAAACCCTTTTGCATGTGCTTGTATCACTGTGGAATTCATAGGTTTTAAGCAAGTGCCATTTTGCAGAGTAAGCATATAGTTATGTGCTCTCTGAAGGAGAGGATCTTTCCTTGAACACAATTGAAGTCAGAAAAAGAAAATACTAAGACTGAAAAGAAACACTGTGATAAAATAATCCATCCTTCCTTCTACCAGTTTTCATGTCACCCATGGGATCCTGTGTCACATATATACTTCTGAGGAGAGCTGGAACATAATTTTTCTCTTCATTTGAAGATTTACCATGATGAAGCTCTGGCCTTGAGTTAGTTACACTAGTGATTAGTTATGTTGTCAAAGCATTAAAGAGTGCCTTATTTGACTTATTTGCCCTTATAGGGACAAATATGTAGATTGAGAGGAATTGCTTGAACAGAGATCATTAACCTATGCCTCCCTCCATCCCTCCTACTTAGTCTCTGGTCACACTTTTTAAAATCATTGACTCCTTAGACCTGAGACTTTTGCTCTTGCTTTGAATCTAAATCGTCCAATGTGTTTGTTTTATTAACAGTCAATATCAAAGTCCAAAGCTCAGTGACATAGCTCTAAATCAGAAGAGCACCCTAGGAGAGGAATGATATAAAAGAACATTAATTAATGGAGTAGCAAAAGTCACCTGAGTTCCCAGTAACAGCTACCAAATATTTGACAGCTTTATCCTAGGTGTGATCCACATTTTACTTGTCCCACATGTCTGCTGTGAGGAAAGCATGGGCTGCCAGGCTTCTCCCGAGTAGTTAAAATTCAATACCATTCTTTAAATTTGAAATGTCGAGTCAGATCAAAGAATCTAAAGCCATCCAAGGTATGCACTGCAAACACTGCATGCTAAGCGCCCACAGGTTTTCACAACCTGCCAGCCAGATATCTTTTACCTGTGCACACACTCACAAAAGGCAGGGAGTCATTAAGGAGGCAAGCGAAGGGATCATTTTCTACCAGATCATTCATTCATTCTTCAGGAGTGACAAATTCACAGATAATATCAGCAGATCAGCTCTCTTCTGTAGTATCCAGCGTCAAGCACCCTGACAGTAGTAAAAAAATCAGCATGTCACTGTTGTTCAGCATCTTTAAAAGGACATCTACCCTGCAGTCCTATAGCACTGAATAACAACACATTCCTGTAGAGGACAAATAACAGAGAGTCCGTGTATTAATGTTAACCCTGAGCTGGTTGTTCTGCACTGTCTGTGCTTGATGGACCTACTCTTGTTCCTTCTTTGGAGTCATCAGCAAAGAAACTGTTTCCTTTTTCCCTTTGGAAGAGGAGGTGCTGATATCCTGACACCTGTGAAGCCAATGGAGATATTCCCAGGATGCTTTGTAAGGCTTTGGGAGTGGGTGAAACAATAATGCAATTCTATTAACCGTGTCTTTGTAGGTGCATTTTTGAAAGACTGGCTTAAACAAGTGTACCAGGTATCAAAGGGTCACTGGCAACATCAAATATGTTTGAAAAGTGACCTTTAGCACAGCTGTGAGAGCTGAAAATGGCCTGAGTGACTCATGCAGTGCTTTAAGAAAGCACAAAAAAGACTTTTTAAGATGACAGAGTGACTAAGATTTGCAGAGCACCTCTCTCCCTTTATATGTTCCCAGAAATTGAAATAATTTTACAATATCAGTATGGTTTTCCTAGATTAACATTTTTTATCTTCACACACAGAAGAAACCTTTAAACTGAAAGTGATAAAATGTGACTGTCAGTTACTGAGGTGTTATTTTATTTGACACTCTGTTCCATCTCCTCTGTTCCTTCTCTGGTCTGTTCTTCCTTTTTACTTCAGTTTCTCACTGGAATTCTCCTTTGATTCTTTCTCTGTTCCTCTTCAGATTCTTCCCAAAAGTAAAGATTGAACAGAAAGGCCAAGTTCTAATTCAACATTTAAAATTACTGTGCTAACAAGAAAATGTTCTGCAAATACATTAGAAATATAAAGAAGGGAGAGAGAATGCATAGCGACACACCATTTAATGGGAAGAACAAAGAAAGGGGGTTATTGCAGAGAAAGCTGAAAATAATTACCATTTTTTCTTCACTTTTCTCCCCAAAATAGATTACTTATGCCTAGATACGTGACAAAATTAATTTTAACAAAGAGATTGAAATGCAAATGGGATCAGGGAGTGAACCAAAAGTCAACGGTTATTTATATAAAATAGATGTGTTCAGCTCAGCTGGGCCTGGTAAAATTGAGCGGATTTAAGGAACTAACCGAGGCATCTCTGAATTGCTGGTGATTATCTCTGAGAACTCAGCAAGGGCACTGTGGTCCCAGAGGACTAGAGGCAAGCGTATACTGTATCAGGGATTTTGAGATCAGCTACTTAAACTTTGTTACACATGTAGGTAACAGAAAAGATTATTAAATAATCAATTTCTGCAGGCTTGTACAATAATAAATAGATGCTTAAAAAGCAATGAATGCAGATGTGTCAATAACAAGTTGGGACAAACTAATTCAATTTCTTTCTTTTTTGAAAGAAAATTGAAAAAGCAAGTGGCCATAGAAGATTTAATAATTTACTGTTTAATAAATATAGATCCAGCTTCAGCGATGCTATTAATGATCTCCAAATCAACAGTAGCATGTAAAGTAAGACAATACAGTCTAGGTCCTGACAGCCAATGTTCACTGGCACAGGAGTGGGGCAGGGCAAATAACGTGCTGTGTTAGTCTGTCATCCTTCATTTCCACCTCTGCATTTCCCATTAAAAAAGTCCAACCTTAGAAACCAGGGTCTGCATGATGTGAGTGGATTGAGGAACCACAAAGAAAGAATGACTTTTCACAGTGAAGGAGGAGTTCAGTGGGGCCCAGTCTGGGCTACTGCGTTAGTCACTATTTTTGTGAGTGATTTTGATGGCAACACGCTCAGGACAAGAAACATCTGGATGGAAGTGAGTGGTAAGCTCTTGGTAGGAGACCAGCCTTGAAAATTGTCTTCATTAATTGAAGAGGGTGTCTGAAGCCAGTCAGATGAAATACAATGAAAGTCAGGAGTTAAGCTCAGTACTTTGGAAAGAATAATGGATGAACACAAAGTGGCTAATGCTTGCATTAGTACAACTGCGAAAAAGAGTCTGGTGAACACAGCAGATTACAAACTGAATCTACGTTAAAAAGGAATGGTGTTGCAAGTTTGAAAAGTCTTCTTCTGAGAGGTATTGAGCAAGGTTTTGGATGTAAGACTGAAGAGGTTTAAGGTCCAGAATAACAGGAAAAAAAAAAAAAGATATAGGCAACGTCAGAAGAATCCAAATGAAATCTACAGAAACAAATGCAATTTGAAGAGGCTGGAGAAAGTGTGCTTGTTAATCTAGAAAACAGCAGTTTTGTCATGGTCAGGCAGTATGCAAAACGGTGTGACAAGAGCAACGAGAATGTCATTGTTTGTGCTTGTGGTAGGATAGAAAGAAATCAGTTCATTTCAATCAATTTAAACAGCAAGTAAAAAGTAAATTACATACAGTGAAATATTTCAAAATATGAAAGATGTAAAACACAGACGATGTGCAAATTTTGTGGGGTCTCCTTCACTAACAATTTCTAAGAGTAGCAGGACAAAAACTCTTCATGATGATATAAAAATATAAATACTTGTCCTTAGCTTAAAATGGACCATTCCTTCTGGTCCTCTACTTCCATGCATGCTTGATCAAGTTACGAAATTAATATAACCACTTATGCTGCCTGCATGCATGTAAAACACTGCCAAGCTGTACTGAAGATTTTAAGTAATTTGTCACATGATAGCATTTGTATCTCCTTACTATGAGCTTTAGCTCTGATTTTACATTTTCATCTGTAGTGAAATAGAACACACCTAGATTTTTATAATGACTTTCCATTCTAGCACAGCATAATGAAAATCCTTCATGACTGAGGTTTATTGACCTAAACTTCTTAAAATGCTATTTCTATTTCATTAACTCTGAAATTATTATTGCACTTTCACTGGCTCTTTCCTTTGAAGACTTATGTTTCAAGGCAATTTTTGAAAGCAAATTTTAATCCAATCTCTTTCATTCTTGCACATTTTTTTTCTTTCTCTAATGAATACTAATGCTGGCAAAGAATGCAAGGCTTGACCCAGAAACAAATTTATGCAAAACCACCTTGTACGCTCTTGCTTTAAACCTAAAGGGACAATAGTCAAAGTCGCTTCACTTCTATTTCTACTATGCAGATTATTTAATTCATATTCACAAAGTGCTCTGATAATTTTGGTTAGCGGTGCTTATATAAGTGCTACTGTTAAAACTGTGAACACTTTTTTTCCTAGTCTGTTTCAATAGACATCATTGTTGGGAGGGAAACACACTGAAATTACTGGCTAGCATGCCAATATTCCAAAACATATTATTATTAATGGAGAAGGACAGAAGGGTTAGATGAAGTTTTGCTGAACACTTTCATTCTTTGATCGTTCTTGATAGATGACTGATGACAGCCAAAACAAAGGTCTGAGAGGGAGTCGCATATATAAATGGCTTGTGTTTATCATTGCCTCACACAGGTAGGTAGAGTTGCTAAACTTCACCTACCATTTTGAAGTGTTGTGGAGTAAGTTACAGTTTCCTTATCATAGTCATCTTTTCCTGTCCAGAAACATTGTACAAAGGGCCAAATAATGTTTTCATTAGTTCCAGAGGACTGGCATTTAAGAGAGTTGCTAGGTTGTACTTGTTGGATCAAAGACAAAGGGACATTTCACCATGATGCCTTCATTAAGGACTCTTAGTGGAAGAAAATGGTGGAGAAGCTGCGATGTTTCTAGTATCTGTCTTAGGGAAACCCTTGTTCCTATCTCCAAGTCATAGCCAATTCTAATGGGTGATACATTCTAAGTTGACTTAGAGCTGTAGCGTCCAGCTTTTGCACTGGTCAGCTTCAAAGACCACCCAGGCTGTGGAGTAAGGGTGGAAACCAGCATCTCATTGGCCTCTCAGTAATGCTGGGCTGATTCAAGCAGCTTTGGCAAAATAAAACACCAAAAGCTTCAATGCACAAAACAGCTGAAGAAAGCCATCAATGTTTTACACACACATAATTCATTTACCAGACCTCACAAGTTTCTTGTCTCTAAGTGCATCAGACTTTATGTACTAGGTCATGGGATTTGTACAATATGATGGGTTATGTGATGGTTGGCCTGGGCTGCCTTCTAGTGGTATATGCTCAGCCAGCCTCCATGGTCTTCTTCAGCCAGGGGCTTTGACCCTTTTCACTAACATATCTGTGCTGTTACGTTGTCTGTTTTTTATTTATACTGTCTGACAAGCAATACAGTACTTGCATACAGCTGGTCAGAAACCATCCATGAAGCAGCCACTAGCCAGCACGCCAGCATACAAAGACTATCAGCTCTGACTCCTCTTACTCATTGACGATTTCCTTGTGCTATGCTGCAGAATATCTAATTGACTTTATAGTTTGTTCCTACAGTTAACAATGCAAATCACACTCCTGGTATATGTCCAGCCATTTAATGGTTCTTACTGTTGTTTCAAAAAGAACATAAGGGCAGTTTAACTCCAAATTGGGGGTTTTTTTTGTTTTTCTTGTTTGGTCTTTCTTCTGCTAGGTCCTAAAATGTGCATTCAGTTCTGTCCATCTAGGACTTCTCAAAGTTTAGCACCACACATAAGACCTCTGTAACCAACTTCCTTGTTTGAGGAGTTCCCCTGACTAATAGGTTTGCTC
This sequence comes from Phaenicophaeus curvirostris, assembly GCF_032191515.1. Taxonomy (NCBI): domain Eukaryota; kingdom Metazoa; phylum Chordata; class Aves; order Cuculiformes; family Cuculidae; genus Phaenicophaeus; species Phaenicophaeus curvirostris. Next base: position 89,567,082 of record NC_091394.1, read on the forward strand.
ATTGTCAGGACTCATGCTCATTGCCAGGTTCTCAGCCACAGCTTCTTTAAACACAACTTTTCAATTTTCATCGCATATCAGCAGCTGTGATAGAGGCCTCTTGCACACTGGGGTGAAGCAGTGCATCCTGCATGGTCCACTTTGGAAGAAGAGCTGAACCTGGGAGGTCTGATGAAGACCTGGGAACTCCTGGCTGTGATGCTAGTATGTCCTACTTATAGGGTAACATGAAGCAGAAGACAATTGTGAGCCTCTTGTTCAGCACATGAGGCTCTGCAGGTTCATTTTAAATATGTATGCCTTGGTAGTAGAAGTGTCATTGCATCTGCAATAATTGCCCCCTGGTTTCAGCGTGCTCATAAAGCTCATCTCCTTCTCTGTGCTTATCAGCTAGTCTAACAGAAGACCTGTCCTCCTCCCAGAATGTTGCTTCCCCCTGTGTACTTACATAAACACTTGCCTATTTATACAACTAAGTGCTGCACTGCTAAAGAGCCTCATAGACAATTCTGGCTCATATTTTCCTTGGATGTGTCTCCAGGAAGCCCTTTCATGTGCAATATGGAGCACAAAGAAATATCATTCTGCATTACTATTTATCATCAAGATATAGACATTAAAAAGATTTTAAAATATCAGCTTTAAACTGGTCCAGTGACTCTTCTATTGCGGTAAACCAGCAATAAGGAACAAAGGACAGAAAGGAAGGAAACCCTTAGAAAAAATAATAGAATAACACAGTATTTCTTTTTATAAAGAAAAATGGGCTCAGGCTTGTCAGCGTGCCATTTATTAAACACTATCTTGCTTTTGTTTTGCTATTTACTTCAAATGCCAAAGAACCTCTGAACTGGCGGCAATGAATGGAAGTTTTCTGGCATGCAGCACCACTGAGTTCGAAAGGAATGAATGTGATAAGGTCCAGTAAAACACATTCCCTGTTTCTCTTTATGCAGCCTCTCTTGTGTGTTTACTTAACTTCTTTCTAATCATACAAGACAGAAATGATGAGATGTGAGGTTGCCTGTTAGTATTCTTGTGAAAACATTGCTATTTTGACCCATTTCTGCAATGTCTTCAAGAAAGATTTTTGGCTTAATACAATCCTTGCTTTCAAGGTAGACTAAGGTTATAATAACAATGCTTGAATCTTGTATGGTGAATTATCTCCAAGCTTGAAAGCACTTTGAAAAATAAAGGTTCTTAATATTAGTAAATCTATTTTCAGATGGGAGCAATGAAGCAAAAGTGAAATAAATTTCTTTGGTAAGCGAGCCGGTGGCAGAGCCAAGAATAAAATTTATTAGTACTATAATTTGGGGGATCTTAATCAACAGTGGACTACAAAACTCCTGAAAGAGGAATTAAAGTTTAATTTCAGTACAGCTATGATGTTATATAATAGCTGAAGGCACTTCTGCAGCAGTGTTACCTTGTACTTTGCACTAGGAAATTGCTGGTTAAATGAGATCTCTGATGCCTGTTTATGCTGAGTCATAAGAGACCTGTTAAACCTTACCTGTTCCTGAACCTTGGCAAACTAAAGAACAGTTGTTGTGGAGTAGCTTGGCTATGATCTAATGGACACAGGCTGCCTCAGGCAGAACAGACAGTCAGAAGGCTCTTGCCTGCTGCTATAAATAACAAATGCTATTGCAAGATGTTCTCTGTATTGTTTATGCATGAAGGCAATGCCGTTAGGATAGCAGCCCTAGTCTGAGAAAGTCTTCTGTGAATAGATAGGTATTATATAGTAACACCCTAATTGTATGTCCATGTATTGCATTGTTGGGAAAGGAGCTGAGGAATGGCTGAGAGAGCTGGGGCTGTTTAGCCTGGAGAAGAGGAGGCTGAGGGGAGACCTCATTGCTCTCTACAACTACCTGAAAGGAGGTTGTAGAGAGGAGGGTGCTGGCCTCTTCTCCCAAGTGACAGGGGACAGGACAAGGGGGAATGACCTCAAGCTCCATCAGGGGAGGTTTAGGCTGGACATTAGGAAAAAATTTTTCACAGAAAGGGTCCTTGGGCACTGGAACAGGCTGCCCAGGGAGGTGGTTGAGTCACCTTCCCTGGAGGTGTTTAAGGCATGGGTGGACAAGGCGTTGAGGGGCAAGGTTTGGTGTTTAACAGGAGTGGTTGGACTCAATGATCCGGTGGGTCTCTTCCAAACTGGTGATTCTATAATTAGCTTTCACCTGCAAAACTAAGTGTCACAACCTAATCTAGACAGTCCAGGGATTGCCCTGGTAAGACCCCTGGGTCTCCCCTTGAAATTTATGGGTTCGGTTCCCATCAGGCTAAATGAAGGCAAAATTATGCCAAATGTTTTATCTAAAAAGGAATTTATTCATATAGACAATCTTAGGAATAAGATTGGCATTGGCATGCTAAATCTGTGGTCAGGGAAATGAAAGAAAGAGGGAAAAGGGAGAAAAGGGAGAGAGAGAGGAAAATGCAAGGACTCCACCTGGGCTCTGATTGCTTGCTCCGAGTGGTCTTCTGCTCCTCCCAGGATGTTGGGGCACCACCCCACCCTTCCTTACGAGTGTTATTTGTACACTGAGTTTCCAAGCGGGGGGATTCCCAATGGACTTGTGCAGTACTGCCTCTGGAAGGTTCTAACACCAAGTTTGGGGAACTTAAGGGAGCTCTAGGGTCGAGGTGAGTTGAAGGTAAAGCTCTGCTCTTGCTCTCCCTGCCCGCAGGATTGCAACACGACCTCTCTAGCACCAAAACACAGCCAGGCTGCTTGTGAGAATGAGATAAGGGGCTGAAGGAGGCTGCTGCTGCTGCAGTCTTAAGTTTCAAAAACAAACGTTTTAAGGCAAACCATTTGACTAGCAAAAATCAGTCTCTGACACTAAGGTACTGGTCTTTTTTTATGGGATTAGTATCTAGGCAGTGTAGTCTACCAAGTAATGAGAACTTTCACTGTGAAATTAAGTATTTCCTAGGTAAAGAGCCTTCAGCTCTGTGAACAGCTGCTTCTTTCTTCCTAAACTGCTTGAAATGGACAGTTTTATGTCCCTGACAGTTTAAAGCTACAATTAATTGTCAATTTATAGTTAATTCCCTCCTTGATCCTCATCCCCAGCCAAGAAATTAGTGGAGAGAAGGACTGACTGGCTTGAGGCTACTCACTATAAAGCCATGGTAAAAGGATAGGTTGTCAGCAGAGCACAGTTAGGAGGTCCTTATGCAAAGCCACTAAGTTGAGCTCCAGGCTTAACAAGCACTTGCTTAAAGGAAACAATAAGCATTGTGAACACCTGGAGCAGTCAGAGAGGTGAGAGAGGAGGCTTGGCTGGTGTTTGAGACTGCCATGGGCCCTAGGTGCACCCTTTCCCACTTCATTTCTTCCCTCTCCCCCTTGATGTGTCAAGCATCTAGGCCCTAATATCTTGACAGCTGTTGGAGATGGAAAGGGACTGGTATTTCCAAATCTGGGCCCTGGTAAAGCAGCATGGCAACTCCTATCAGCTGAATGCAGGGATTAAATCCCTCTGACTGTTGTTTAAACCCCACCACTGCTATGCCATCTCATGCATATCCCTAGAAGAAGGTGACCACACAGCATCCCACAGGCTTGCACAATATTCAAGGTTGAAGCTGTGTCATCTAGCAACTGTCTCAGTCCCACTGAGTTAGTATCACACTAGTATCATGTGGTATGATACATGGCACTTGGTCATATTTCATTCCACCCTTAAGCATTGTATGACAAACCCTACCAGAAGTTAGCAAATGCAGTTTGGTCCTTCCAGTCCATCTGTCGTAACACGGGTTGCATACAATGCAAGATATTTCTTAAAAGGGCCAGTTTGGATATTTCAGAGGAAGACTTGGCTCTTCAGTGGTCACCTGAAAGTCCCTGTCCTCCACCAGCTGTCACTCAGGTCTCCAACAGCCAAATCATTTAAAATCCTTAAACAGAGGTTAATCGGCTCTTCCAAATCTTATGTCTTTAGTCAGTTTAGGGAAACTCAGATATCAAGACTGTGCCAGGCAATTGTTTGTGCCATTCACCATGTTGCAGAGTCCCAGGCCTTGACAACTCGCTGTAATACAGGTAAAACAGCTTAATTGCATGTGATGCATGAAAATCTTACTGGTTTAAAACTTTTAGTTTTCAATTTTTATTATCTCCTTGGTTTTGAGTGAGAACTAGCAGAACAAACACCGTCTAGGTGCTTTGAATGGTGTTTTGTTTCCATTTCTCAACAAGAATGAGTTTAGCAGGGACAGAGAGGGGCTGAAGAGCACCCAGCTCCCTTTTGGCAGTGGCAGTTACTGCCACACCTTGATGAGAGTCTTCTGATAGGACTTCCAGGGAGTCCATATAGATAACACTCTGTCCAGCTTAAAGGCCCTTCAGCTTAATAGTCTTTGTCTCTTCAGTATCTCTTAAGATTACATTTTATCATATATACAAAAGGAGAGTCTGCTCAGAGATTTTGATTTTACCAAATCCCTGCTTTGATGCAAGGCAGCAATAATGATTGCAGGCAAGTAATGGCCTGATTGGAGCAAGCTGATGGAGAGGAATATCTGCCTCCAGTGACAGCCCGTACCTTGCCATTGTCACTGGTTTGTCTGCATGGGCTCTGTGTGTGGTGGCCCTGCAGCAGCCCTGGGCAAGCAGCTGGGGTTTGAAATGACCCTTGCTGACAAGGAGAGGAAGAAATACAAGAACTCGTGGTTGCTTTTCATCACAAGAGGAGGAGAAAAGCATTTCTTTCTGAGGAACCTTAGCTGGCCCTAGCCTGTTACAACTACAAAGATGGTCTGTTTCTTTCTTTTTTAGTCCTTAGGAAAACTGAATGTCTGTCACCAGAGATGCTCTAAAAATACCCAGGCAGATCTCCAGACTGCTCTGGGGAGTCAGTGAGCTCTCAGCAGGAGATGACAAACCAGGCTCAGATCACAGCAGATCCCAGGTCAGGTCTGTGAAGTGCTGCCTCCCTCATTGCTTGCAGTGTGCTAGCAGTTTGGATGTGCTAATCAAAACCTTGGAACAGCAACTTGTCCTAGGTAGGAGATAAAAGGAATAAACAAATTTCTCAGCTGATTGCTTTCATTTAGGCAAACTTTGATCTTGTGCCTATCTTCCAAAAAGATCACTTTAATGAACAGTGACTTGTGGTCCTTGTGGCTTTGTCCCGCACTTTCTTTTTTCCCTTGCTCTGCCCTTGTCACTTTTATTTTCTCTGCGTAAAGAGTACGTTTGTCCTTAAAGGAACTCAAATGTCAGCTTGTACCTGTACTTCTTGGCCTCTACATCTTTGTATTGATTCCTATCAGTTGGTAAATTGAACTACTTTTCTAATTACTAGATTTAATTGCTGTACATGAAACCAGTGTGTAAAGACAATGTTCTCCTGCATTATCTTCTCTGTGGGGAGAAGAGTTTCTTATTTTACTTTCCATAATGTCAATTATACTTTTTAGCAAAGACAGATTTATGCATACATGTGTCACCAGGCTGGGAATGTGGGAACTGTTGTATTCAGCTGATAGCCCTCAGTGATTTGGCAAACTGAAGGTTCCCTCTGGAATCATTGGACAGGAGGGTTCTGGGAAGGAATTGTAGAAGAAAGTTTTCTCGGGTGCCTGGTAGCACTTTTTCACTGAGTGGAGGGAACCTGGTCATTGAGATAGATGAAATCATGGAAGCTGAATCTCATCCTCGGTACTAAGGTTGAAAGAATTTTTATTTCTGTGCCCTGCCCCAGCCTTCTTCTTGGGAAAGCAAGTCCCCAGTGTACCTGGGTTGACAAGTACTTTTTCAGTGTTCTGAATCTTGCCTGTCTCTCAAACAGGTGAACTTGCACTCAACTGTTTACATAAGCAAAGATTGCAGATGACACATTACTCCAAGCAGGACATTCTCTATCAAGGAGTTGGGTTGCTCTGCTTTACGAAGGTTCCTTTCTCATGGTTATCTTGTCAGTGTGTATCAGCCTGGGAAACAAAAAAATTTGTTGAAAGGATTAACAATGCCCATATATTTAGAAGGAAGACACCTAGACAGGTATTTCTGACCCAAAGTGACTAATTGCTTCTGATAAGAGACTAGGAGTCATTTCCACCAATGGTTTCCAAAATTCTGCTGTTTCTGGTATTGTGCTGACAGGTAATGAATGAGTACACTGAGGGTACACTGAGGAACAGAGATGTAGAGAAAAAAGATGGCAAGTTAAAATTCTTCACAGTTAAAAACCAGGAGAGAAAACAGAGAGCAGAGCTGCAGAAATGTAAAAAGACAAAAATGTGCAGAGAAGAGAAATGTTACTATTCAGCTTTCAGAATTGCAATAAAATAAGTGATAAAATGCACAGATATGGTGTGATTAATATGAGATTCCAAGTGCTCTATGAGTATTTTAATTAATAGCTTGCATAAACATTCTAAGCCAGAAAAGCAACATTGATCTTTCATAGCCCACATGGACAGAGTAATTCAAATTGCTGTTTATCTCTTTAAAGAAGAGAGAGATGATAGACACAAATATTTGATATATTTATTTTTAGTGTACAAAGTCTTGGTTACTTGGACAGAGGAGAAATGAAATAAGGAGCAACATCCTTATTCTCTGTCCAAAACCACTCCAGCTCTTAACACAAAGTTCATAATTTTTCTCCAGGATGAACTCTTGAACTCATTAACTCATTCATCGTGATCTTTCACTTTTTTATGCCCCCAGATTTCTTCCCTTGACCCCTTGCTCTGCTATGCCCCTTGCTCAAATAGCCCTGGTATCAGAAACAGTCAAGCCCCTTCAGTTCACCTATCTTTCTTTCATAGACTAATATAGTTGGGGTGGGATTATTGCCATTATATCTTTTTATTTCCATAAGGAATGTGTTCCTGCCAGTAGCCTACAAATGGAAAGACAATGAAGACTCTATATTTCTTAGCTGGATCACTGGTTTCCTAAGTACATAGATTACTTGCAAGCTTCTTGGATTTTGGCTGGCTTGAAGAGAAAACTGAGAAATCAGGATCTCAGCCCTTGTGAGACCCTTATTCTTCCTCAGCTCACCAACTTTCTGCGCCTCACATTGCAGCAACTCCTGAATGCTGCTAGATCTTGATGGAGTCATCAGATACAACTCAGCCAGCTGCATCTTGTGCTCCCTAGCTCCTGTAAAATGAGGTCATGAGGGATTACAGATACTGCCCGACAGTTTCAGAAAACTCAAAGTGCTTTTATATGTTCCTTTAATCAGCAACTCAGAAGATGAGTCTAAAACAACTACAATGGAGACCAAGAAGATCCTGGTTCTGAGAAAGCTTGGTGTAAAGACCTTTGATATCAGGAGGAAGCTTGCATTTGACAGGGCTGCAGGGCTGTTGTTTTGCCCCCTTCTTTAAGGCAACCTTGAGCTCAAACTGACTCTTTACTAGTGAATCATCTGTATGTCCCCAAAGGGCCATTTCAAATAAATCAAATGTGATGAACAATTTTCAGGAATGACAAAAACTGTGTTTTTCCTAGGGACAATGTCCTCATCTGAATGGCAGAGTCGCAAGGGGATAGAGTCTTAAAACACGGACAAGATGCTGGTACGTCCCTTTTCTGCCAAACAGCGCTTATACGGTCACTTCACATATGGGAAGGCACTTTAGAATTCAGGGCAGGTGTATAAGCCATGCCTTTGCCCTTCTCAAGCCACTGGTATAAGCCAGTAGACCACAAAACTTACCAGTGCATGAGTCTCAGTTTTAACAGGGCCTCAGTCACACAATTGGCAACTTGAAACAAATGTTTACCCAAAGACTCTTTTCAGGTCCCCAAATATCTCAGACCTGCACATTTTGGGAGTGCATAGCCAAATGCAAATAAGATGTCAATTGAGTGGGAGTAGGTATCACAGAATCACAGAATCACTAGGTTGGAAAAGACTCGCTGGATCATTGAGTCCAATCATTCCTAACAATCACTAAACTATGCCCCTCAGCACCTCATCCAGCAGTCTTGTAAACACCTCCAGGGAAGGTGACTCAACCACCTCCCTGGGCAGCCTGTTCCAGTGCCCAAGGACCCTTTCTGTGAAAAAAATTTTTTTTGATGCCTAGCCTAAACCTCCCCTGATGGAGCTTGAGGCTATTCCCTCTTGTCCTGTCCCCTGTCACGTGGGAGAAGAGGCCAGCTCCCTCCCCTCTACAACCTCCTCTCAGGTAGTTGTAGAGAGCAATGAGGTCTCCCCTCAGCCTCCTCTTCTCCAGGCTAAACAACCCCAGCTCTCTCAGCCATTCCTCATAAGACTTGCTGTCCAGCCCCTTCACCAGCTTCTCCCCTCTTATAAGTCAAGGAGGGGGTGATCCCATTTTCTTGGTGATGCCATGGCCGCTCCCCTTCTTCATTTTTTGTACTGTACCCTGCAATGAAAGGACTGGAATAACACAAACTCAGCACGTGTGAAAATACAAACCAACTATTTTTAAAAACCAGCAGTGAGTGCCTATCAAAGAGCTTCCTGACAGTAGCCATGTTATTTAGGAAAGGGTTTGCTTGGCACAATAATTATGTCAGGTTGTCCCAGCCCTGTAGAGACATGGCATAGAGAAATAGCTTTGAATGTGCTTTAGAAACGCAGCTGATCACGTTTCCCTTCCTGGCAGTGCTCTCTGGGGATGCTGTAATGGGAAGGAGATGACAGTGAAATGCTGTTGTTGGTGTCAAGATGCAATCCACACATAGCCGATGCCAGCAGTGGTGCTATCCACTATGCCAGGAGAAGCCCTATGATTAAATATGAAATGATCACAGGGCGTTTCACAGCTCAGAGGTGTTTGTTTGCATGGAGCAGCATGGTTGTTTTGGAAGAATCCTTTTCTTGCTCTGCCAGGGCTTGCTTGGGAATGAGACTTCAGAAGAAGATGTCATACCAGTCTTTGGTAAAAGCTCACAGACACCAAAGGAACAGCAGCAGCACACTCAGATGGAGGGTGGTAAGCAGCAGAGATCAGTGAAGGTCTGAGCCCCTGATGGATCCACTCCCCCAGACACAGCTGGCAGCATCTCCTTAGCCTGGTTCCTTTGGCTACCAGAGCATCACCCGATTTTTTTGTAGATAGGGCTGTGAGACTCCCCACTGTGCAGATCCCCTCTCCAAGATTTCCATCTCTCCCTGGCAGCAGGCAGGCATAATCAGATGCGTTACAGCCTGGGATTAGCAAAGGAGCATCAATTCCTGCGGCAAACCAAGGCTGAGTCCAGCAGCTCTCTTGCGAGCCCTAGCGAGGGAAGGACCTCCCTGCAGAGGAAGAGCCTCTGAAATACAAGCCCGTTCTAACATGGAATACTTACTAGGAAAAATCATAGAATCATAGAATAACCAGGTTGGAAGAGACCCACCGGATCATCGAGTCCAACCATTCCTATCAAACACTAAACCATGCCCCTCAGCACCTCGTCCACCCGTGCCTTAAACACCTCCAGGGAAGGTGACTCAACCACCTCCCTGGGCAGCCTGTTCAAGGAAATCAAGGAAAATGTTTAATTCCTATACTAAATATGTATAATTTTTCTTTCTCCTCTTCTCCCTGTCTTTCCCTGAGAAGATCAAAATTCCAGCACACATCACTGACCTCCACAAAGGTCTGCAGAGCAGAGGGACTTGTTTTGCATTCACCCCCTGGGATGAAGATAAGAAAGGGACCAAGGCAGAAATAAAAAAGGCAGAGCTATCTGAAATAAAAACAAATATTGCATCCTACAGTGTCCTAAACCCCATGACATTTGCATTCAGGAGGTTGTGGACTTGGTAGCAGAGCCATTTACTCTCCCTTCCACTAGGGGGGACACATACTTTCATCCTATGGGGAATGGTTGTGTGGAACAAGGGTGGTCACATAACTGCTGTCCTAAACGGCAGTTCCGGGCCAATACCATAAATTTCTACTGGACATCAAAGCAGAAAAACCTTGATGCTTTTATGAATTTGATTTATTCCAGAGAACTTTTCTCCTGCATTTATCATGTTCAGTGTAGGCCTTCGAAATTGTGATGCTGAGTATTGATACAAACACGTAGGTAGCCTCTTTCTGGACTAATGTTTTTCTAACTGTGGTTTTGCTTTAGGGGCAAGTGGGGTTCAGGAATTAGGCTATTAATCATTAAAATAATTACAAATGTTTTTATAAATACATTCATAACAAAAGGAGATCTGAGGCGAATCTCCATCCTTTATTGAATGCAGAGGGGAAACATAGTGACAAAGAAAGAGGAAAAGGCTGAGGTACTTAATGCCTCTCCATCTCAGTCTTTAATGACTATTTTTCTCTGAATATCCAGCCCCCTGAGCTTGTAGACAGAGATGGGGAGAAGAGTGAAGCCCCCATAATCCAAGTGGATATATTTAATGGTCTGCTACACCACTTAGACAAACACAAGTCTATGGGGATGGATGGGATCCATCCAAGGGTACCGAGGAAACTTGCAGAAGTGCTCACCAAGCAATTTTCCGTCTTTTATCAGCTGTCCTGGCTAACCCAGGAAGTCCCAGTTGACTGGAGGTGAGCAAATGTGATACCAGTCTACAAGAAGGGCTGTAAGGAGGATCCAGGAAACTACAGGCTAGTCAGTCTGACCACAGTATCAGGGAACATTATGGAGCAGGTCGTCTTAGTGCTATCAAATAAACATATACAGGACAACCAGGTGATCATGCCCATTCAACACGGCTTTATGAAAAGCAGGTCCTGCTTGACTAGGCTGACAAATTTCTATCACAAGGTGACCTGTTTACTGCACAAAGGAGAGGCTGTGGCTTTTTACTCAGGATTTAGTAAAGCTTTGACACAGTTTCCCACAGCATTCTTCTGGAGAAACTAGCTGCTCAAGGGGTGAATGGGCATACTCTTCAACGGGTAAAACACTGGCTTGGATGCCTGAGCCCAGAGAGTTGTGATCACTGGAGTTAAGTCCATTTAGTGGCTGGTCACAAGTGATGTTCCCTAGGGCTCACCATTAGGGCCGGTTCTGTTTAATACCCTTATCAATGATCTGGATCAGGGGATTGAGTGCACCCTCAGTAAGTTTGCAGACGACATCAAGTTGTGTGTCAAGTGTTGGAACTGGCTGCTCAGGGAAGTGGCTGAGTCACCATCCCTGAAGATATTTAAAAGACACATAGACATGGTTTATGGTGGACATGGAAGTGTTGGGTTTATGGCTGGACTTCATGATCTTAAAGGTCTTTTCGAACCTAAATGATTCTGTGTTTCTATGACTATATGAAAAGTCAAATACCCAGTGGTTCATACCAAGGTCTGTATCCCCAAGGCAAATGGTGAGGGGGAAAGCAGAACATGTAACATCTTTCTGTGTCAAGGAATGTCTAATTTGCTGTGCCTGGATTCAAGCAGAACTACTTTTTAATCTGAAAACTGCAACTAGTGAGTGGCAGATACTGTTAAGGACAGTGTCTGCCCCACACATGCCCGTAGCGAATGTGCCTTTCCTCTTGCACAGGTCAGATCAATAGACAGTTTTTGTATCCCTTCAAATCCAGCATCAGTCTCTCATTAAGGGTGTGTTGAGAACTGTCAGGATACTGCTTCTAGAGTTTGTGAACAACTGACATTTATTTCAGGCTTTTTCTCTGCCATCTGATAAAATTAGAGTGAATACAGCAGGGGGACAACAGAAACCAGACTCAGACAAGGGTCTGAAAGTACTTGAGTGTTCATATACATGTATATACACATACACACACACATATTGCTAATTTTTATATTCATCTTCAAGAATTATTTTATATCTTCCTCATTTCACTTGTTGATATTAAATGGGAAAATTTAAAGATAAAATCTTCACATGATGGGGCAATTTCTGGTCTTGTGTAGCCCTGACCACTATTTATATTTATATTTATATTTATATTTATATTTATATTTTTAAAAAATCTAAGATTTTATTTATACCATAATATGTTAGATCAACATTTGGCAAAGAAATATACTTTGAATATGATAAAACAAACCTCTCAGTCTTGTTTAAATAGATTGACATTTTCCATCTGGCTATTACTATGTCTGAAAAGGCAGGTTTTTTCATTAAGAGCTTCCAAAACTGATAAGTCTCTAAGTTCAGAGTTTCCACCTAATTCTCAGCCAGCTTCTTGTTTTATTGACAGTGTCTGGGCCAGCTATAGGAATAGAGCAACAAATCTGTTCTTCCTGGTTTTCTAATTGCCTCAGTCTTCTACAAAGCTATCTGGCAAGAGTACTAGATTTATCTTCAGGAGTAAAATTTAAGTAGTTTGGAGACAAAACAGTTGAATGGAGACCTCATTTTTCTTTTAATAGAGGCAGCAATATGTTTCCCGCTGATGTATAAACAAGGAAAGCTGGATCTTTGTAGACCTATGGATATGACTCATCTAGGCTTAGGCACAAGTGTCCAAGCAGACAACTCATCATTCCAGGAAAAATCACCACATTTACTTCAAACTGAAAGTGAAGAGGAAACCAAAGAGACAAAAATATCAGCTTCACCTTATGTCAAGATGATCCTTTTTATTGCCCTGACCATTCTGTGCCTTATCCAGTGATAATCCGGCTCCTGACTGAAGTCACCTCTTTTGGATACTCTAAATAATTTATAGATATTCATTATATCTCCCACAACCTGTATATGGGGAGCAGAAAATAACAGCTGGTGAAAATGAGGACAGAGAAATTTCAAGTTCTCAATGCTACTTGCATCTTTTTATAACGTTTAGTTTTATTTTAACGTAAGAAAATGAGAGCAATGAAATTTATTCTCAAGAAGCCAATTTTATCTTGGTCTGGTTAACATAATTCCATGGAATGATACATAACAGGACTCAAAATACCCAATCAATAACCAGTGGTATTTAAAGCTCAACCTAAGCCTTTAACATATAAACATACAAATCATATTTATCATCTAATGTAGCACATTTTACTTTCCATGCACTTTCATAACATTGTCTCATTAATCCTTATAACTGTCAACAAAGTGTTTTACAAATGAGAAAAGTCATGAAAAGAGTCTATTAAGAGGCCAGATTTAAGGCTATGAGATGACTTTGGCTTTTTCAGAAGAATATTAAACACTTGAGATGCTGGGGCAAAAACTGCAATTATGCCATCAATAAAAAACTGTGTATACAGGTGTAAATATGCACTTACAAATATATTCAGAGCATAGAGAGTCTGAGGAGGAGGAACAACATTCAGCACCTTGCAAATCTCCTGCAGAGATCTATAGGGCAGTGCTGCCTGCCAGGTTGCTGATTTGAAGGTGAGAGGTACAAGTCCACATCCAATCTTCCTTTCTACAAGCCAAAGCTAGCAACTGCTGTGAAATAATAATAAAATAGCCATTAGCAGGTAGTATAAAGGTCTGCTTATAAAATCAGCCTGTAGTTCTAAAATGGTTTTTGGCTCTGTTCCTCTTGTGGGATTCATATTTCTACTAAATTTAAGTCTGACACAGACACTTCAATGAAATGTCATAGTTTAGAATAAATCCCATCACCTTTTTCAAAATATGAAATATTTTCTCAACTGCACCTGTTATCATCCATTATTTTGGCGATTCATTAGCATAAGCTTTTGTGAGCTTGTGATAAACTGTGTCGCAAACTTCCAAGGTGCTTTGCTACACAGGTTTAGGCATGGATAATCTTTTCAAGATCTCATTTCACGTGGCAGTTATGGGGGTTGTTAGATTGCTAACCCAGAACTTGCTCCCCCATCTCTCATATATGAGCTATTTTTGAGTTCTGCATTTTTCTTACTTTCCCTTCTGAGCCAGGTTTTGTCTAACAGCCAGATGGCTGCTAGAAAAAAAGGAAAGCCTGTAGGTGGCCTTTATGATTAATATTTTAGTAGATTGGTACAGCTGCTTATTCCATGGTGAAGTAGAGATTGTATCAGGCTACAGAAAATATGCAAGAAACTAATAAACAGTGACTGAAGATATAGCTATGCATTTTTAATATTTGCCTTTGTTTTGATTTCCTGCTTATAGCAGGAACAAGAGCAAAGGACTTAATAACAGATATCTTTTTAAAGATGATTAGTTATGGCCTTTTATAGCTTCAGTTAAAAAATAGGTGCGCCAACCTGGTCCTCTGAAATCGGCATTATAAATTAAACACTAATACTCCACAAGCTGTGAGCTGCTTTAAGCTGTGAGAAGTACTGCATCAAGCCACTGATAGAACTAGCAGAAGGTGTATTTTGCAAGTAAGTATTCATAACTTTATATGAAAGTTGGAAATCAGTTTAGTACCTCCCTCTAGTACAGGTACGAGGTGGACAAGGTGTTAAAGGGCATCGTTTAGTGTTTGATAGGAATGGTTGGACTCGATGATCCAGTGGGTCTCTTCCAACCTGGTTATTCTGTGATTCTGTGAATCTGTGTGATTCTGTGATTCTGTGTACTCCTTCTTTGACCATCTGACAGCTGTCTGTGTTGGATCCATGACCAACTGCTCAGTCCCATAAGTGGGCAAGGCAATCTAGAGCAATGCAGAAGTGCTACAAGGAGAGCAGCAGTGAAAAATGAAACAGATGGGATGCAATCTATATGCCTTGCTGGAAGTTTCAAGACAGAATCAATACAAGAAACTAAACAAAATTGCTCTTTGGAGCACTAAATGAATCTTATTCTGCCAGATTGCAAAGCATAAAGCCTATACACCTATAATACACATTATTTTTTTTTAAAAAAAGTAAGTTTTGGAATGGGTAATCTGTATAATTAAGAGTAATGGATATGTCATTTATTTATATAAAAGCATATTTTAATTTAGGACAACATATATTCTGAACAATTTGTTAATATTTATAAAGGTCATTTCGGGGAAAACAAGTACTATTAATATTTGTGCTGAAAAGATACTCAGGTATAGCAAAACATAGAAAGAGGCAGAAAATGCACACAAATTCCATTATGGCCATCTTTACCATTAAATAACTGTCATCATGGTTATTGAACGTCACTGTTTATGAGTCTCAATTAGAGTTGACTGTCAAAGATGTCTATGTGAGGCATTTGGCATCATGGTAGAATTAATGTTAAGGTTGGGTCTTATGTGCAGTTTCACACCCTCAATATTTTTAGGCTACAAATAAGATTATACTGCAGTTAAATTTAGCCCTAAGCATTAATCAGTTGCTCTGCTGGCTGTGGACTGCAGCAGAACAAGAGTCTCAAATATTGTGCAGTTTTATGTGGAATAGTCTCACCTAAACCACTAGAAGGACAGTGTGCTAAAGCAGGCACGTTTGTGAGCCTGAGATGCATCTGTATCTAACTATGAATCACAGAATCATAGAATCGTTAAGGTTTGAAAAGACCTTTAAGATTATCAAGTCCAACCATCAACACAATACCAACATGCCTACTTAACCACGTCCTGAAGCACCACATCTATGTGTTTTTTTGAACACCTCCAGAGATGGTAACTCCACCACTTTCCCAGGGAGCCTATTCCAATGCTTCACCATTCTTTCAGTAAAGAATTTTTTCCCAATACCCAGTCTAAACCTCCCCTGGTGCCACTTGAGACCATTTTTTCTGATCATAACATTTGTTACTTGGTTGAAAAGACCCGCACCCACTTTGCTACAACCTCCTTTTGGGTAGTTGCAGAGACCAATTGTGTCACCCCTCAGCTAAACAAGCCCAAATCTCTCAGCCATTCCTCATAAAATGTGTGCTCTAAACCCAGCCTTGGTGCCTTCCTCTGGACACCCTCCAACAACTCAGTATCTTTCTTGTTTAGTGGGTTAATCATATTTCTACCTTGGCCTAAAGTACAGATATTCATTACAGCTGTCTGCTCAGAGAAAGCAAGCTTGATGTCTTGTTGAAAAACGCCATGGGAATGCCATCAGTGTGCGTGGGGGGGGTTAACGGTTGCCAGGCACTCACTCCCCCTCCTCAACAGGACAGGAGGAGAGAATGAAAAAGCTCATGGGTTGATTTAAGAAGTCTGTGGGTCAATTAAAGGACAGAGAGATTGCTTACCAATTACCATCATGAGCAAAACAGGCTCAGCTTGGAGAAGATTAATTTAATTCATTGCCTATTAAATAAATAGAGTAAGATAGTGAGAAACAAAGACAAAACTAAAATCACCTGCCTTGCCCTCCTTCTTCCTAGGCTTAATTTCACTCTTTTGTTCCAGACTCCTTTACCCTCTGCCAGAAGCAGCACAGTGGGATGGGGGATAGGGGTTGAAGTCAGTCCATAATGCTTTCTCACTGATGCTCCTTTGTCCTTGTACTCTTCCCCTACTCCAGCATAAGGTCCTTCCCACAGGATACAGCTCTTCACAAACTGCTCCAATGTGTGTCCTTCCCAGGGGTGGCAGTTCTTTGAGAACTGCTCCAGCATGAGTCCTTTCCATGGGGTGTAGTCCTTCATGAATGAACTGATCAAGCACGAGTCCCCTATGAGCCGCAGCTCCTGCCAGAATACATGCTTCTATGTGGGCTCCTCTCAATGGGCCAGAGTTCTTGCATTAAGCCTGCCCCAGCATGATGTCTCTGGATTCACAGCTTCCTTCAGGGCACATGCACTTCCTCCAGTGTGGGGACTGCCATGGGCTGCAGATGGCTATCTCCTCCAATATGGACCTCCCTGGGCTGTAGGGGAGCAACCTGCATCACCATGGTCTTCTTCATAGGCTACAGGTAAATCTCTGTTCCAGCTCCTGAAGCAGCTTTTTTCTCCATGGATCTTAGTGTGTGCAGGGCTGATTCTCTCACCTTTCCTCACGCCTTTCTCACAACTGCTGCACAGTATGTTCTTCCCACACTTAAATACGTTCTCACAGAGGTGCCACTAGCATTGCTGGTGGGCTCAGCCCTGGACAGCAGTGAGCTTGCCTTGGAGCCAGCTGGTCTGGCTTTGTCTGACTTGGGGGCTGACCTGGTCTCAACCCACGGGGACCACTCCTGCAGTCCTCCACATGTCCCCTCCCCTGCTTGCTCCTTGCTACCAAAACTTTGCCATCTAAAACAAATACACAGGGAGCAGCTTGGAAATATCAGCTTTGATTTTCCTTCTAATATTTTCTCAATCTTCTGGAATAAAAGACTGTCTATCTAGTAGCCATTTGGGACCTCTCTAGGCTTTCAATCCAGACCCATGCAGATGTGCTAGAATTGAGATTAGAATTGTTTCTCCAGATGGAATGTGCACAGACTTCATGTGAACCAGAACTGGTAGGCAGAAGGAAGTGGCACTCTATGCAGCCTGAAAGCTTGGAAGAGTTATAGTTGTAAAAAACTTTGGCATGAGATTCCTGCCGTTTTTCAGAGATACACATACCTCTTTTCTGCTCTGAAAGAATCAATTGTGTGATGTTAAGATGTTGTTTTGCTGCGTCATTGCAATGTTGTACTGTCCAAATCCACAAAGTTACCCACTGAATGTAGGGCTGGGTAAGCCCCTGAGAAGTTTAGGTCTCAGGTCAATACCCCATGTGTACCATGAGCCAACAAACATAGACTTCAATATATCCTCTACAGTGCATGCAGAACATGTCAGTCATAAAGAAAATAATCAAGTGTAGAGCTAGTCCTCAGCCCTTTCTGAGGTAGCCACATGGAGACAGAGCACTCTGTGATTGTACTTGCACTGGAATCAAATCTTCTGGAATAAAAATTTAGCCACTGGTACCACACATGTCCTTGCATGGCTGAGTTACGGCAGCATGCTTAAGGATCCACTGAATCAAAGCAGTAAGGTGGCTGCTGTATGAACTGGAAGTATCAGTTGAATATGACAGCATAGCTCTCACTTTGAAACCCACTTTTTTTCAGCAATGACTGTTTCAGTTCAAATTTGCAAAATATCAGATTTGCTGGAGGAGCCCCTTTCTTGGATGTTCTCTAGCTTATCATTTTCCATGACATGTGTTGCACTGCAACAGTTAAAGTGTTATCCTAAGAACAGTGTTCTGTGGGTGCTCTCCCACAAAGTGAATTTTCCTTATCCTCAGTTGTGCTGTAACTTAGCAACCAAGAGGATAACCAGTGAAATTCTAATATTTTCTTGTCAAGGAGATCAAAACACAAACCACACACTGAAATTGTTGGGGAAAGTGCCTCATCTTTTTTTTCCCCCCTTGCTATAGCACCTCTCAGTGGCAGATACAGAAAAAAGAGAGTGGTGGTAAATGGTGTTAAATCCAGCTGGAGGCCAGTGACAAGTGGGGTTCCCCAGGGCTCAGTGCTGGGTCCAGCCCTGTTCAATGTCTTTATCAATGACCTGGATGAAGGCATCGAGTGCACCCTTAGTGAGTTTGTAGACGACACTAAGCTGGGTGGAAGTGTTGATCTGCTGGAGGGTAGGGAGGCTCTGCAAAGGGATCTGAACAGGCTGGACCACTGGGCAGAGTCCAATGGCATGAGGTTTAACAAGGCCAAATGTGCCGGGTCCTGCACTTGGGGCACAACAACCCTATGCAGTGCTACAGACTGGGAGAAGTCTGTCTAGAAAGCTGCCTGGAGGAGAGAGACCTGGGGGTGTTGGTTGACAGCGACTGAACATGAGCCAGCAGTGTGCCCAGGTGGCCAAGAAGGCCAATGGCATCTTGGCTTGTATCAGAAACGGCGTGACCAGCAGGTCCAGGGAGGTTATCCTCCCTCTGTGCTCAGCACTGGTGAGACCGCTCCTCGAATCCTGTGTTCAGTTCTGGGCCCCTCACCACAAGAAGGATGTTGAGGCTCTGGAGCAAGTCCAGAGAAGAGCAACAAAGCTGGTGAGGGGGCTGGAGAACAGGCCTTATGAGGAGCGGCTGAGAGAGCTGGGGTTGTTTAGCCTGGAGAAGAGGAAGCTGAGGGGAGACCTCATTGCTCTCTACAACTACCTGAAAGGACGTTGTAGAGAGGAGGGTGCTGGCCTCTTCTCCCAAGTGACAGGGGACAGGACAAGAGGGAATGGCCTCAAGCTCTGCCAGGGGAGGTTTAGGCTGGACATTAGGAAAAAATTCTTCACAGAAAGGGTCATTGGGCACTGGAACAGGCTGCCCAGGGAGGTGGTTGATTCACCTTCCCTGGAGGTGTTTAAGGCACGGGTGGAGGAGGTGCTGAGGGACATGGTTTAGTGTTTGATAGGAATGGTTGGACTCGATGATCTGGTGGGTCTCTTCCAACCTGGTTATTCTATGATTCTATGATTCTATGAAAATTGCTCGCCACAGTGAAATCATACTGCAGTCCATGGATCTGGAAGATAGCTCCAGGGATGAATGCCTTTTAATATTCTTTAAATCAGTAATGACCCAGGGAGATATGGAGGTGCATCTGCTGAAGACAGGTCTATGGTTTAGCATATCATCACTGGTAATAACCTTTGCCTCATTTGTAAGATCAACTCCCATGTAAGATGATGTTAAAGAGGAAAGTAGGCTTCCAGTACATTTTCCTGATCACTTGCCACAAAAGACCTGACTGATCATTTCTTATCTACTTATTTTCTTGTTTTCTACTGCCTAATTTTGAAGTTCTTGCACTACTAAGCAGGAAAAAGAGACTGTGTTGTCAGATTTCCAGGATTTCTTACTAAGCTATTGATGAATTATCTTCAGCTGATATTCACTATGTGTCGACTTGGATTCTTCATGGTATACCATTGGTATAAAAGGTGCAAGCAGCATTAAACAATATTTGAAGCCTCCCAATCAGATGCCTCTTTGCTTTTCACTGTCTTCTCATTTTTTTTTCTGTGTTTTCAGATGCTCAATGCCTAATATGACCCCTCTTTCTTCTGTTTTGGAGTTTATTTCCCCTTTCCCTCATTTTCATATTCTGTCACTTTCCAGTTTTCTCTACTATTCTTTCCCTGATTTTCTCTCCTTTGGTTGCTTTCTCTGTCCTGAGGTATTTCAGCTATTTTGTTACGCTATTTGATCAATTCCTTTTAATATCAGCTGAGCAACAGGTTTCTTTCAAGTGATAATTCAGTCCACCTAAGAGGGATAGTTGCATGAAGTAGGGAACCACTCAGTTTCCCAGCCTTTGACCTTTAGACAGTTGCCTTGAGCATGATCTTTACTCTGGGGATGAAACCGCATCTTGGAGATCGGTGGTTCTGGCAAGCAGGATAGAAGCATGAACCATCAAGAAGAGCCGGGGAGGGAAATCAGTAATGAAAAATATGTACATCACAGCATTATAAGCTAGCAATAGACCTATATGAACCCTTTGGTCATTTATGTCCTCCCACAATTTACTGACTTGATGGGCTTAGATCCTTTGTGTGGTGTTCACCTCATGCCCTTCATAGCTCTTGGAAGCTCC
Source organism: Phaenicophaeus curvirostris (assembly GCF_032191515.1). Classification (NCBI taxonomy): domain Eukaryota; kingdom Metazoa; phylum Chordata; class Aves; order Cuculiformes; family Cuculidae; genus Phaenicophaeus; species Phaenicophaeus curvirostris. The sequence goes on from NC_091394.1 coordinate 89,587,380, forward strand.
TGGGAGCTTTGTAGCTCCACAGATCCTGGGATACCATGATTAGCCTGCAGGTGCTAAGTACGTATGTTATCACATAAGAGCCAACTCCAATAATCCTTATTCACATAAAAACCCCTCCTACTGATTGCCTAAATTAATTCTTCTAGTGAAACAAGAGAAAATTCTGTAACTGCTCTCCTTCCCACAGCATGACAAATACACAGTGAAACAGTAAAACTGGAGCAGATACCAATAAAATTCCAGATGAAAGGGCACAGCAAGTGTCAAGGGGTCCATATATGGGAATGATCCTTATTCCTGTTGCCTACATGGCAGCTGCACTTTCCCCAGGGTGACCCACGTTTCCATCAACCAGTACTTTCTAAACATGGGGGAGGGGGCAGAACCTTCCCTCTGAGGTGATAATTTGATGCCTTTGTCTTACTCTGCAGTCTGTTGTCTTGTAGCACTTGTGGTGTTAAAAGCCAGAGAGGTAATTTTAACATTCCCTGTATGTGCATTTGTGAACTATGAAAGAAATTAAAATTGGCATTTCTGTGCCATTGGCTGGGGGCCATATTTTGGCTGAATGGTGCCCTCATTTGTAACAGCATCAGTGAAAGAAGCCAATATGAAGCCTCACAAACTGTTTCTGTCCCCTTTTGGCAGTGGCTGAATAACAAAGAAAGAGCAACTGATGTTCTCACATGTAAATATTTTGGTCAATATTTAAACATCAAGACCTAAATTTTTTAACATGGATACAGAAAACTTCAACTGTGTGCATCCCATGAAAGGTAATAGGAGATGTGGAGTTAAATCCCACCACACCACATTTAATATTTATCCCTAAAGGCTTCTGTTGCTGCTGAAGAGATCTGAGCATATTGCACTTGCTTTCAGAAGCATTCAAATATAACCTAGCTGATTATGTGGTTTGCAAAGACTGTATTAACTTGCTGCTTTGCAGTACATATGCAAGGGAAGAGCAAAACAAATGTGTCAAGCTGCAGACAGTGAATGAAGTTTGCAAGATTTAAAGGAAAGTCAGATTTTAGTTAATCAATACAGCCTAAATAATTTAATATACTACTCCGACAGGAGTAGATAAAAGAACAAACAGTGCCCATATATTTAGCATCCTGCACTTTTAGATCTGGCTGAAAAACACGTTTATATTAACATTATCCTTGACTTAAACTGAATGTGTCTATGCTACTTTAAATCTCAGATTATTGTCAGATCTCTGAAGAGGCAATGGCCTCATACTTGTTGGCTAATGCCAAGATACTTGTTCTATGCTAGATCATTTCAGTCAGTTTTATAACCTGCTGTTTGGTTCCCACTCATGTCTGGTAAAAGCTGTGCCAATTTTATATTCAACAAAGTATACTTTTCCCTCTGCACTTCCTGAACTATGCAATTCATTTGGTAGAGGAACATCCATACCCGTCGCCATCCCCCAGACTGCTGGGACAGAGAGAGAACCTTGGTGCTCTCCGTAATGGCTCTCCACCTTATGACAGAGCGTTAGGCATTGATCATTAATTTGAGGATGCAGAGGTACATGGAATGTACTGGGTACTTACCTGGGCACACTTCAAGTATAAGGTTATAGTGTGGCCTGTTTATGAGTCTGGTCTTGAAGCTGCATTCAGCAGTACAGGTGTAGCCTATTTTCCTTATGCTGTGAAAGATCCCATGCAAAGCCTTGCCTAGCTTTTATCTCCTTAGAAGTAACTTATCAGAATTACCTTGATTCAAACAATTCTTAGCCTATGCTGTTGTGACCAGTCTCAGAAGTAATCAGATGGCATTTGCAGGTTCTTGAAGACATCATTATGGGGCTACAACTTATTATCAAGACGTCTCAAGTAAAAAAGCATACGGATTATTATCTAGTTACTAGCTGAGCTAGTGTTCTATTAATTAAAATATTTCAGGACTTAAAAATTTACATAAACTGATTAGTGTTATCTGTGGTTTGTCAAATGGCACTTAATGGAAACTGAGATAAGGTTTATAATTATGATAAATCTTTAGTAAAATAATGTAAAAATAGCGAGCACTAAGGCATGTGAATAAGTCAGAAAGGACATTTAGTTGGGCTAGTCACCATACAGCATTTCAGGGTATAGTTATTTTTTTTATCTTTATGTCATGTCTGTAATTTTTAAGACATATGAGGAAATGAACATATGATTCCTATGTGTCCCTAAAAAGTCAGTAATTATAAATGCAAGCAAAAGGTTTGAGTAAGTGTATTAGTAAGTTCTCCAGTTGAAGTTTGCAATCCACAAAGCCTATGAAATACTACAATTGCAATGCCAGATATTTGGTATTCCTCCCACAGAAGAGAGTCTGTGGGGCTGTCCCCCAGTGCAGGGTGGCTACATAAGCCTAAGGTGAGAAGAGATGGGCTGATTCCACATGCAGGTTCCAGGAGAAGACTTCATTCCTCCCCTCAACTTAATCTCTCCACAGGTTGGTTATGTCTCTGAACCACATCAGACTCTTCTTCATCTTTAGATGGAGTCCATAGACCACTAATAAATATCACTAACTCTATAGTCTGACTCTGTTATGTATAGAATCCGATAAAATAATAATGTCATTACTTTCAGTAGCAATGCTTGCAGAAATAAATCAAGAAGGATATGAGTGTTATTCTGCCACTGTGGTAGAGTCTTGATTTTGTATGTATTAGATAATGAATAAAAAGCAGTGGGAATCAGATTACACCTCTGCAGCTGCAATTTTGTGCAGTGCTCTTTATTTCATTTTGCATATAGTCTTCTTTATATACTCCCCTTAGCAACTGGCAGTATGAATAAAATAAGGTCCTGCAGAGCCCGCTGTGTTAGAGTTTTACTGAGCATTTGCATCTCAGATCGAGAGCACCAGTTTGTTTTGGGACAGCACATTAGATGGTACCCCTGTGAAACCTTTTGGGAGCCTGCATGAAGGCAGCAAAGGGTATGCAGCAACATGTCGTTATTGCCATCAAGTGTATAAATACTTTAAGGTACTTGTCTCTCTGTCTCAGTCACTGGAAAAAACCTGGGCTGGAAGGACTTTGGTTTTAAAATAGGAGCAAGTGTATCCAGACTATCTCTGACAGGCAGCACTGCAGGAGCAAACAGAGAATGTGGGCAAAGTTGTTCTGGATATAATGGCAGAAGATATGCTGTAGTTCTAGTGAGGGGTTAAACTTTGACCATCTCATGGGTAAGATATTTTTGCCCAGGCAGGCCTTGAATACTCTATAAAATGAGGGTCCCTGGCCTTCTGCAGGTGTCTTCTTCCTGTGTTGTGGAAGGGTTTCCCTCAGATTTACCTTGATTTCCCATGTGGGAAATTAAAGTCAGAATTTCATGTGAGAGCGTGTGGAAGATGGAATTAGGAGCACTGTTCATAAACAGCTGATTATGGTTCCTTCTAGTACCAAATGTCTGTTATGTCTCATTTGCTCTTGTTCATCCCCACTCCTTCGTTTTATTTCTCCACTTCTGTTCCTCCAGTATTGATCTTTTTATTTCAGGACTAAACACAGTAATTCCTGAAAAATATTCACAAAGGCCATATTTTGTAGAGTGTTTGTCTTTTGTTAATCCTCTCCTCTGGATCTTCACTAGCATCATTGAACTTGTTCCTGTAACTGGTGTTTCAATAATGTGAAGTCTTGAAGAGCGATGATGCTCTGCAGCTTACACATATCACACCTGTTCATTCCTCATGGAAGGAAATATTTCTTTTTGGACAGCAGCAGAAGGTGCTTCCTAGATCACAAAACACAGAATCGTTTAGGCTGGAAAAGACTTTTAAGATCAAGTTCAACCATAACCCTAGCACTGCCAAGTCCATCACTAAACCATGTCCTGAAGTGCCACATCTACATGTCTTTTAAATACCCACAGAGATGGTGAATCTACCACTTCCCTGGGTAGCCTGTTCCAATGATTTACCACATTTTCAGTGAAATAATATTTCCTTATATCTAGCCCAAACATCCCCTAGAACAACTTGAGGCCAGTTCTTCTTATCCTGTCACTTGTTACTTGGGAGAAGAGACCCACCTGACTACAAAGTCTTTTCAGGTAGTTGTAAGCAACGATATGGTCTCCCCTAATCCTCCTTTTCTCCCCAATAAGCAATCCCAAATGTGGCTCCCAAATTCTGTTTTTTCCATGTTACTGATAAACCTGTTGATCTTCATATTGTATTTGCATATTTACTTTTTCCTTTAAAAATGCAATGTGACTTTTCTGCTTACTGAACTTCAACTAATGTACAAAAAGATGATGTATACTCTGTCCCTAATCTAATGTGTCTGCAGTCCTTCCCAAGTTTGGTATCATAGCTTTTACAAGGGTGTGCTATTACATCAGCCAAGCCATTAATGGGAATTCTGACTAGGACATGGCAGAAGACTCTTCTAAACCTCACATGAAATGCTGTTTCTGCATTATAGCCAGATAATGATAGGAAACTTTACAAGGCAGTTATTGACCAGTTGTTCAGACACTTTAAAGTGGATTAATAGACACTGTATTCCATTTATTTAAGAGAATGTCATGAGAAAGTTTCAAATTACTTCCTAATTTTCAAATATCAAACTTATATATGCCCTTCTTTGGTGGTAATTCAGCTGACCATCTACATAGCTGACAAAAAAGTAAGTCCTTTGCCAACTCCAGCACTTAGCCCCCTCCAGCTATTTTCAAGGGACATCTGGCAGGTTCATTTTCCATGGAAATGCAGAATTTCTCCATTCTGCCTAAAATGTTTTACTTTTCTTTGTTTCATGGCTTTTGTAAAGTAATTAGCTCAGTAGTTATATTAATTTTTTATGATTTTTTAATATATTTGAGACATCATTAACCAAATAGAGCTAGTGAATTGTTGCCAAAATTAACTCTTATAAATTTCACTTTGAATAAAATACAAATTTACATTAAAGATTTTCAAAGTATTCGTTTTCTGGATAAAACTAACATTTCCTTATGAGGAAAGATATTTGTGTACCATGCGAAGATATGCATCTATATGTGATGTGTAAGGAGAGGTTATAATATGAGGTTGCATAAGGCATTACCTTCTTTAAAGTACTGAGAGGAAAACAATCTCTTTCATCTGAAGATGCAGCAATGTCAGTCACAGTTATCTTGATTAGATGGCAAGAAGTGTAATTGCTGTTCAAGAGACATGTCTCCGCTGATTGCTGACTTCGTAATTGTGAGGGGTTGATAAAACACCCTGGCAACACGGACGTTAATGATATGCAGTTTTTCCAGGATTTTAAAGGAGGTATAAGTATATGGCTGGTAAATAATGGTATTGAAGCAAGGTGTTCAGGTCTTTGCCATGCTGCATTTCTAAGAGCTTTTACAAGGTAACTGAAATGTTACTAAAAGACAAAGTTCTAAATCCCACCCTGCGTGGGCTGAGGAAGCAACCACAATAATTGATTTGGAAGGATTGTATCTTGGATGTTTCCTCTTTGTGTAGGTCAAAACTGACATTGTAAAAGGTCAGATGGAGCTTTCCATGAGACATAGCCAAAGAATATGTATTAGAAGCTGATGCTGTGAGTAGAGCAACATCTTAGGCCTCAGGTCAGTTATGACTTTTACCACATTCTCGGTGATCTTTCTCAAATTAGGCTTTTCATACATTAGCACTCCTAAAATAATGCAGATATCACACTTCTCCTGTAGTCTTCTTTTTTACAGTAAGAGCTCTGCATAGCCTTGAAAGGACAAAAATTATAGGAGACTAATCTCATTTAGGGGTTCATATACTGCTGTCAATGAAGAAATCTCTCAGCCTGAAGTCTCCCTGAAATGTGCCTGTACAGGTTATTTCCCTTGCCACAGTTACCACAAACTAAAATCTCCCCATCCCTAGGGATGACCTGATTAACTTCAGTTTGAGAAGCAGGATATTTTTAAACCTCATTTCACACCACTCCTTGTCAGTGGTAACAATTCATTATGATAATGAAAGATAATAGAGGAACTTTTTTCCAGCAGCCATAAGAGATCATATTTAATTTTCTGTATAGTATCCTTTCAAAGAACCTGATTTTTTGTTTCAGTGATAGACATCATATTAACAATGATGATTAAACGGGAGTTTCTGAAGAGACGCACATTAATATCAGCTTTAACTTTATCTCGAGAATTAAAAAATTTGCTTGGTGAAAAGTAAAGTGGGAAGACAATGTAACACCAAGCCTTGAAAAAAAAAAAAGCCTAGTAGGATTTTATCGTTACTCTCTATTGAGGCCATTAAAGAGAGAAGGGAGGGAGGGGTGGTAGGACTTTGGAAGATCTTTATCCAACACCACTCTTTATCAGGAAGTGCAGTGATAAGATGAGGGGTAGTGGTTTTAAGCTGAAAGAGGGGAGATTTCAATTAGATACTAGGAAGAAATTTTTTTCTGTGAGAGCGGTAAGACACTGGAACAGGTTGCCCAGGGAAGTTGTGGATGCCTCATCCCTGGAGGTGATCAAGACTAGGTTGAATGAGGCTTTTAGCAACCTGATGTAGTGGAAGGTGTACCTACCCATAACATGAGGTGGGGGATGGGGGACTGGGTGATCTTCAATACAATAAATTGAGTGTGGGATGTGATTTGTCTCACTCCAAAGTAAGAGTCCACTGACTTGCCTTTGGCTACAAGAACACTTCGACAGCTGACTAGGATCAGTGCCAACAGTCCGGATGAATTCCTTGTTGGGGTTTGGTTTGCAAGGTGACATTCCATGAGTTGAGCAGACAAATGTCTTGTGGATTAAACTCTGTTCTTAGTACTTCATTGTGTTCTCCCATAGCCTTTTCTGCCCCATTAGCCATGTCATAAAAATGAGTCCTCTCCAGGGTCTCTAAATTACTGATGTATCTCACCACAAAACGTTTGTTTCATGAGTTTTGTAAAATACACATCCTTAGTGTGCTAGTTCAGATGTCATTAGGAAGTCTTGAGGTGCACAAATGGGAGCTTGTATGTGGGGTCAGCTAAGAGATATCTAAAGAAGTATGTGCGATTTTTTGTAGAAGCTTCTCTCACTTTAAAGTAGAGAGATTTATAACCTCTGCGCAAGGCTGGATGAATTCTTTGTGAATATCTTCTGAGGGCTAGTTCTAACAAAATGATAATGTATCATATGACTGATATATTTTCAGGAAAGCACTGTTTTTGCTAATGTCTCCTATACAACTACAACAAAAGAATAAAGTTCAAACCAGTAAGGAGTATGGGAAGAAGTCACTGAGCAGTTCAGAAGCACTTCCTGGATGTGAAATGACCAAGTGAATATCCTTAACTTTTGAATTTAACCAGTGGGCTGAAGCTTTCAGATCACTGGTTCTTTCTTCCCATAAACCTATGTCTCAAGGCAGTGATTTCAATGTTAATTACATTCTGTCCTATTTAAAGCGTGTGGTTGCATTAGGGGTCTATTACACACATCATTTCCTATTCTAAGACTGGTAAATGTATAATTGTGCTGTTGTTCTTTCAGCCATGTAACTACAGGTTTGGAACATTTCTTCGACTCACAGAGCTGGGCAAAGATTTGTCCAGCCTCCTGTTCCTGTGAATAAGTAATTTCTTTGCTATCTCAAAATCTAAATCTCTCACAGCTTAAATTTCCTTAAGCATAAAATCAATTAAGATCATAGAAGAATATCTTCCAAAACTAATTAGCCCTGCCCTTGAACCATTCTCTTGGAAGCTAATAAGTCACCTCGAGGCAGAGACACCTACCAGGTCTATGTAGCCCTTGATGCCCAGCTTTGTGGCTCAGATAATGCAGACATAAGCTAAAAAACAGTAGTCATGAATCTATACTCTCTTTTTTATAACAGGCTAACACTGAGATGTCCTGGCTTCATGCAATAGTGAGCAAAGGTCTGTGGGTAACCGAATCCCAGAGGCACATGAGGCATGTAAGCACCTTGAGTGTTTCAGCTGCTGAGGCAAAAGTGCTGAGGTCTCCAGGTGTGCCACACTTCTGAGAGCTATGTATCATCAATCACTCACCTAAAGGTTATGGGATCTTCCAAAACATCTCATCATAGAAAAAGAACACCACAAAGCTCTTTTGCCTATCAGACCCATGACTGCCTTCAGTTCCCACATCTCAGTGCCCAGAAGAAGGGCCCAAATGCCCCATCAAGGTACAAAAGAAGTTCTTTTTACTCACCTCCCTTGAGATGAGACTTGGCCTGAATGACAAAGAAGTGCATTCATTCAGTTCTATAACTCCACGACCTGAAAAGTATAGGACAGTTGGGGTAGTCCTGAAAATCTAGAGAAGAGTGCTCAAAAGATGAAGGGAAACTGGTCTTGCAATTGCTGTTCCTTATACCACCGATAACGTGATAAGAGTGTTCTGACACTATGTACAAAAGAGCATTGGATGTGTTTTGAAAACATGACATTTGACGGAATTACACTGTAAAAGTTTGCCATCTGTAAATATCAGGACCTAGAAGGATGAAAGAAATGTGAGAATCAGCTTAGAATTTCAAGAAGATATTGTGAATACTGTGTGAATAAATCTTATCCAGCACATTAATTTAAAATGTTTTTGCAGGCAAGCTGGCTAAAACCTACTGAAACTGCATTTGAAGATGTAGCTGGTAGATAACCATTAGAGTCAGTCTTGTTTAACATCCATGTTAATGGTCTAAGAAGGCTGAGTAGGCTGCTTGTTAATGGGATTCTGAAACTATTAAATTGAAGGGAAATGTGAACATCAGGCAGGAGAGAGAAATAATGATAAAAGGACACAAAGCTGCTAGAAAATATGAAATGAGGTTCAATTTAGAGGAAAAGAAGCAAAAATGATCCAGTGAAAATTATTTTTGTTTTAGGTGGTGAGTAGAGGAATACTGGAAATTAATGGTGCTGCATAAAATGTAGAGACAGAAATATAACTATGTGAATATCATAGGTAGAGCTGACAGGTTTTGGCTAAGAGGGATGGCCCAGATGCTTTTGTCCTTTTTGTCCTACTTTCTAGGACTCTCTAAGCTTTCAACAAGCTATTACTGAAACTTATGATCTGCGTAAACAAACTGAATGAAGCAAAATGATTCTCTAGCGGAGAGCTGTCAGTCTTGTCTATCATCCAGAGCATCATCAAATACAGGGTTGTGCATTCAGAATGGTGGAGATTCAAAGAAAAAAAATAAAGAATTTGGGAAACTGGAAGAATTAAATAACAGAGAAAATATTAGATGCTAAATTAATCTAGTTAAATAAGGTCTTGTAACCAAGGCTGGGTGTAGTTACAGACAAGAGACGCTTTTCCATGCCAGGGCAGTGTGGCTCAGCTGTGGTGTTTCAGATGTGTCTTTCCACTATAGTGCAAGTCTTACAAACGCTGTGAGCAGATGAGAGACAGCAGCTCATGCCTAGATGAGATAGCCTGGGAAATAAAATATAGAAGTCTGCACCTATGTACGTGTACCTGAACTGAGTCCAGAATATTTGGGGATTGAATAAAATGGGGCATCAGCTTCTACCTTCCCTGAGAGGTAATCTTTCCCAGTAAAACGCAGCAACTCTATTCCTGGATGCAGGACAGAGGCATACCTCCCCTTGTTTTGGACACCTTACCAGGGACTCCCCACTTGTCTGTGGAGCAGAGAAAACTGTGGCATGCAGCAGTTGCACCCTTCAACAAAACTGTTTTGTTACATGCACCTGGATCACAATACTGTAGCCTACAGTCTTGCCATCACAGGTAACCATAGTTCTGTTCAGCCACCAGCTGATACTCTGCCCAAAAGTGAGTCTGCTGATTAAAATTCTCCTAGGCTTCTTAGGACAATCTAAGATGAGTACATAAGGCTCTCCTTGGGGTGTTACTGAATTGGATACATCCCAGAGTCCTGAGGGAACTGGCTGATGTGGTTGCCAAGCCACTCTCCATAATATTTGAAAAGTCATGGCAGTCAGGGGAAGTCCCTGACTGGAAGAAGGGCAATATTACATCCATTTTTAAAAAGTGTAGAAAGGAGGACCTTGGGAAGTACTATCCTGTCAGCCTCACCCCTGTACCTGGGAAGATCATGGAACAGATCCTCCAAGAAGCCATGCTAAAGCACATGGAGGACATGGAGGTGATTCAAGACAACCACCACGGCTTCACCAAGGGCAAGTCCTGCCTGACTCTTTAGTGGCTCTCTATGATGGGGTAACCACATCAGTGGACACGGGAAAAGCAATGAATGTGATCCATCTGGACTTCTGTAAAGCCTTTGACACAGTCCCCTACAACATCCTTCTCTCTAAATTGGAGACATAAGGATTTGATGGGTGGACTGTTTGATGGATAAAGAATTGGCTAGGTGGTTGGATCCAGAGAATAGTGGTCAATGGCTGGATGTCCAGATGGAGATCTATGACAAGTGGTGTCCCTCAGGGGTCCTTACTGGGACCACTGCTGTTTATATATTTCCATCAATTATATTGATAATGAAAATGCTGGGAAATAAAAGTCTGTAAGACTAATTTTGAAGTTTTAGAAAGCAAGCATCCTTTATCAGGCCTGGGCAACATGTGGGAGTCGTCTCCATCAATCATGTGCAACGAGACAAAGGCTGGTTACAGAATATATTTCCCACTTACATGCATATGGATAAATTTCCCCAGGAAGTTTATGCATATTCTATTACTTTCCAAGGTCTAATTTTAATGTTATGAAACTTAGTGAGAGTCAAAACTCTTGCTAATTTGGAGCTGGCTCCGGCTCTCTGCCTGATCTTGGCTTTAAGATAGAAAATACTGAAAACAGAGGTGATTACAGATAAAGAGACATCTGTTCAGCACAGATCATACCTCACACAAGGCATTATCATCTTAAAAGAACAATCAATGTCTGGAAAACACCATTTTAAAGAAAACATCTGTCTAACTTTCAAAAAACCCCACAACTGCTTAGACAAAACTTAACTGTACTTTAGCTTAAAACAAAATATTCCACTTCGTAAAGTTTCCAAATATTCCACATATTGTATCAATATAGACAGTGAGATTGAGTGCACCCTCAGCAAGTTTGCAGATGGCATCAAGCTGAATAGTGCAGTTGTCATGCCAGAAGGATGGGATGTCATAGAGAGGGACCTGGACAAGCTGGAGAAGTGGGCCTGTGTGAACTTCATGAGGTTCAACAGGACTGAGTGCAAGTCCCCAAACCTACATCAGGGATGGGGCAATCCCTGATTTCAGTACAGGCTGAGGGCCAACATGATTGAGAGCAGACCTGCAGGGGACTTGCGAGTGCTGACTGATGAGCCGCCAATGTGTGCTCACAGCTCAGAAGGCCGAATGTATCCTGGGCTGCATCAAAAAAGGCTTCTTTGGCAGCACCTGGCAGCAGGACGGTGAGTTCTGTGGTGGGGTGGACTTTTTGAGGCGGTGGGAGCTTCCCGGAGCCGGGAAAATCCCAGAAAAAAAACCCAGGCGGGGGTCCTGACAGCCCCCACACGCTGGTCCCGCGCGGTGCCTGACGGGAGGGGGCGGTCCCGGCAGCTACCGCGGGAGATTTAAACTATGCCCCTGGGAGCACCGCGAAGAGGGGCGTGGCAAAGAGGTGCGGGGCAGTTTGAGCGGCAGTTCGAGAAGGCAGGGCGCAGAGAGGACCTAGGGAATAGGCAGAAGACACCGAAGACCATGGTGGCCACCCGGCAGAAGGTTAAAGCTGCTCCGTGTGCTGCAGCAGGCAGGATGGATGCTGCCACCCAGACAGAGCCACAGTGGGTGCAGGCAGCTCCCCAGACCCTGGGCTGCAGGCAGTGCCCCCCTCCCACACCGGCTCGTGCCTCTGGTACTGGCCCCACTTGTGAAAGCTGCGCTCGAGTGGGGGAACTCCTTCACATGGTGAAGGAGCTAAGAGAGGAGGTGAAGAGGCTGAGGACCATCAGGGAGTGTGAGAGGGAGATTGACCAGTGGAGCAGGGCCCTCTCACTAACTCAGCAGCCTGCTCGAGCTAGTGTGTCCGAATATCATCCACCTGCAAACTGCACGGTTGGGGGAACAAGAGATGGGGAGTGGCAGCAAGTTCCTGCCAGAGGAAGGAAACCTGCTCCCCTCACCCAGACAGCAAAGCCCCAGATCCCCCTGGCAAACAAGTACCAGGTGCTGCAGGTGGAATCCAGCCCTGAGGATGAGGATGCTGGCTCCCACAGCCTAGAATCCTTCCCTAGGCTGCACCATTCTCAGAAAAAGATAAAAACATCCTCCATTAAGAAGAAGAGGAGGGTGATTGTTGTAGGGGACTCCCTCCTAAAAGGAACAGAGGGACCCATTTGCAGACTGGACCCGCTCCACAGAGAGGTCTGCTGCTTACCGGGTGCATCAGGGAAGGAGGTAGCTAGAAAACTTCCTTCCCTGGTTCACGAGACAGACTACTATCCTCTGATAGTAGTCCAAACTGGTAATGACGACCTAACAAACAAAAAGGCCAAAGCCATCAAGAATGGCTTCAGGGCCATTGGGAGAATGATGGAGGGCTCTGGGGCACAAGTAGTATTCTGCTCCATCCCAATGCTAAATAGAGAGGAGTGGGAAGCCAGGATGAAGAATTCGATTAATACCTGGCTCCGAGCCTGGTGCGAGGAGAGGGGCTTTGGCTTTTTTGATCATGGGGGGGCTCACGCACCCCCAGGCTTTCTCGTTAAGGGCGGGACACATGGGTCTCCTAGGGGGGCTAAAGCCCTTGCTAGAAATCTAGCCAAGCTCATAAATCGAGCTTTAAACTAGATGTGAAGGGGGAGGGGGTTGAGCCCAGGCTAGACAGGAATGAGCCTGGACGTGGGGAATTGGTGATTGGGAGAGGCTGCGTCGGTGAGGACCACCAGTACCTCACCACACAAAAAGTGGGGGAGAACACACCTCGGGGTGCTAAGGGAGATGCAGGCACTCTGGTGTTAACTACTCCAGTTACCAGGCAGTTGGGAACGAATCCTGTTCCCTCTAGGAGGGCTGAAGGCTCGGCAGCTCAGCTGAAGTGCATTTATACCAATGCACGCAGCATGGGGAATAAGAAGGAAGAGCTGGAAGCTGTCGTAGGGCAAGGGGCCTATGATGTCGTTGCCATCACAGAAACGTGGTGGGACGACTCATATAACTGGAGTATGGCTATGGTGGGGTGTAAGCTTTTCAGGCGGGACAGGAAGGGTAGGAGAGGAGGCGGGGTAGCCCTCTTTGTAAGGGAGGACTTGGACTCCATTGAGATGGATTGTGGCCATCAGGAGGTTGAGTGCCTGTGGGTCAAAATCGGAGGAGCCCAACAGAAGGTAGATTTTGTGATGGGAGTCTGTTACAGATCACCCAACCAAGGAGAAGCAGCTGATGATCTCTTCTATAAACAGCTGCGGTCAATCTCTAGATCGATGCCTCTCGTTCTTGTGGGAGACTTCAATCTGCCTGATATCTGCTGGGTGTACAACACAGCAGAAAGGAAGCAGTCTAGGAGGTTCCTGGAGTGCGTGGGAGACAACTTCCTTGCACAGCTGGTGAATGAACCAACAAGGGAGGGTGCCCTCCTGGACCTGCTGTTGGTGAACAGAGAAGGCCTTGTGGGGGATGTGGTGGTAGGTGGACGCCTAGGACTAAGCGATCATGAGATGATAAAATTTTCTGTTCTAGGTGAAGTGAAGAGGGTGGTTAGCAAGACGGTAGCATTAAATTTCCAGAGGGCAGACTTTGATCTCTTCAGCAGGCTGGTTGGTAAAGTCTCATGGGAGACAGTACTCAAGGGAAAGGGAGCCCAGGAGGGCTGGGAGCTCTTCAAAAGGGTGGTCCTAGCAGCTCAGGAGAAAGCCATCCCCATGGTCCGGAAAAAAAGCCGGCAGGGGAGAAAGCCAGCTTGGTTGAATAGAGAGATCTTGAGGGATATCAAGAAGAAGAGAAATGTTTATGGGCTCTGGAAGAGGGGACAGGCCTCTTGGGTGGACTACAGGAGGGAAGTGAGATTGTGTAGGGAAAAAATCAGAAGGGCTAAGGCTCAGCTAGAAATTGGATTGGCCAAGTCAGTGAAAGATAACAAAAAATCTTTCTACAAATATATAAATAATAAAAGGCGGACTAGGGAGACCATACAGTCCCTATTGGACACAGAAGGAACAACAGTAACAGGGGATAAGGAAAAGGCTGAGGTACTTAATGGCTTCTTTGCCTCAGTCGTTAGTTGTAAGGAGGGTCGTTCCGTCTGTGTACTAACCCAGGAGCTAGAGGAGCATAATGAGGCTCCCGTGATCCAAGAGGAGGTGGTCAGAGCCTTGCTAGCCCGACTGGACAGCCACAGGTCTATGGGGCTGGACGGGATTCACCCTAGGGTACTGAAGGAGTTGGCGGATGTGCTGGCCAAACTCGTTTCCATCATCTTCCAACAGTCCTGGAAGACTGGGGAAGTCCCACTGGACTGGAGGCTGGCTGATGTTGTGCCCATCTACAAAAAGGGCCGCAGGGAGGATCCAGGGAACTACAGGCCTGTCGGTCTGACCTCAGTGCCAGGGAAAGTCATGGAGCAGGTGATCTTGAGTGCTATCATGAAGCACATGCAAGAGAACCGGGTGATCAGGCCCAGTCAACATGGGTTCACAAAAGGCAGGTCTTGCCAGACTAACCTGATCGCCTTCTATGACAAAGTGACTCGGCTGCTGAATGAGGGAAAGGCTGTGGATGTGATCTTCCTGGACTTTAGCAAAGCCTTTGACACAGTTTCTCACAGCGTTCTGCTTGAGAAACTGTCAGCCTCTGGCCTGGACAGGCGCACACTCTCCTGGGTGGAAAACTGGTTGGCTGGCCGGGTCCAGAGAGTGGTGGGAAATGGTGTGAAATCCAGCTGGAGGCCAGTGACAAGTGGGGTTCCCCAGGGCTCGGTGCTGGGTCCAGCCCTGTTCAATGTCTTCATCAATGATCTGGATGAAGGCATCGAGTGCACCCTTAGCAAGTTTGCAGACAACACTAAGCTGGGTGGAAGTGTCGATCTGCTGGAGGGTCGGGAGGCTCTGCAAAGGGATCTGAACAGGCTGGACCGCTGGGCAGAGTCCAATGGCATGAGGTTTAACAAGGCCAAATGCCGGGTCCTGCACTTGGGGCACAACAACCCTATGCAGTGCTACAGACTGGGAGAAGTCTGTCTAGAAAGCTGCCTGGAGGAGAGGGACCTGGGCGTGTTGGTTGACAGCCGACTGAACATGAGCCAGCAGTGTGCCCAGGTGGCCAAGAAGGCCAATGGCATCTTGGCTTGGATCAGAAATGGCGTGACCAGCAGGTCCAGGGAGGTTATTCTCCCTCTGTACTTGGCACTGGTGAGACCGCTCCTTGAATCCTGTGTTCAGTTCTGGGCCCCTCACCATAAGAAGGATGTTGAGGCTCTGGAACGAGTCCAGAGAAGAGCAACAAAGCTGGTGAGGGGGCTGGAGAACAGGTCTTATGAGGAGCGGCTGAGAGAGCTGGGGTGGTTTAGCCTGGAGAAGAGGAGGCTGAGGGGAGACCTCATTGCTCTCTACAACTACCTGAAAGGACGTTGTAGAGAGGAGGGTGCTGGCCTCTTCTTCCAAGTGACAGGGGACAGGACAAGAGGGAATGGTCTCAAGCTCCGCCAGGGGAGGTTTAGGCTAGACGTTAGGAAAAAATTCTTCACAGAAAGGGTCATTGGGCACTGGAACAGGCTGCCCAGGGAGGTGGTTGATTCACCTTCCCTGGAGGTGTTTAAGGCACGGGTGGATGAGGTGCTGAGGGATATGGTTTAGTGTTTGATGGGAACGGTTGGACTCGATGATCCGGTGGGTCTCTTCCAACCTGGTTATTCTGTGATTCTGTGATTCTGTGAAAAGAAGTGTGGCCAGCAGGTCGAGGAAGGTGATTCTCCCTCTCTACTCCACTCTCTTGAGACCCAACCTGTAATATTGTGTCCAGTTCTGGAATCCTCAGCCTAAGAAAGATATGGAACTGCTGGAACGGGCCCAGAGGAGGGCTATGAATATGATCAGAGAGCTCTAGAACCTCTGTCTGAGGACAGACTGAGAGAGCTGGGGTTGTTTGGCCTGGAGAAGAGAAGGCTCCAGGCAGACCTTGTAGCACCTGAAGCGGGGCAACAGGAAAGCTGGGGAAGGGCTACTTACAAGGGCATGTAGTGACAGGATGATGGGGAATGGCTTTATATAGGAAGGGGGAAGATTTAGATTAGACATTAGGAAAAATTCTTAACAGTGAGGGTGGTGAGGGACTGGAATAGGTTGGTTAGGGAAGTTGTGGATGCCCCATGCCCAGAATTGTTCGAGGCCATATTGGCTGGGGACTTGGGCAGCCTGGTCTAGTGGAAGGTGTCCTTGTCCATGGCAGAGGGGTTGGGACTAGATGGTCTTTAAGGTCCCTTCCAACCCAAACCATTCTATGACTGTATGAAATCTCATGAGATCTGATTAATAGCACCTGATCAGGACATAAACTAAGGAGTGGCTGATGGAGGTAAGGCCTCCTTCTCATGGAGCCTACAACTTCACGCAGGGATGAGCTACCCCATGTGTCCTTGGCCACGACACCTCTTTTTCATCACTGTGTGGGCTTAAAGATATCTCTTTGGAGAAACTGTCTGGTATGATCATGTGGTTGATGTTGCATTTATATGCTTTCTGGAGGGGCCTGGAAGTGACTAAGTGCACAGACAAGTCAGGCCTGGAGTTTGTGATGATTTCTTGTGAGCACAGGCAGCCCCTTCTTGAGAGCAGTGGCGATAAACAGGATAGAAACTTTGCTGTACTCTCAGCTCAAGCCTCATCCACCATTGTATATCTCCTTGTCCTCCTGATTTTACTTCTTGGTTTAATTTCTCTGTTTGGCTTTTTGTTCCCTACAAAACCTCACATCCCATGATGAACATCACCACTGTAAGAGCAATACACACTCAAGCTGCTTCCCTTCATATCTTCTAAACCCAGGCCAAAGTTATGCTGGTCCTTTCCTCTTAATCTGAGAATTTTTGGACTGGGATTATCCGATACTCTGTGTTATGCTCCACGGATAACACATAAAGGACATAGCTTACAAAGGTATAAAGATAAAAGGACTTGCTCTTTGTTGCTGCTTGTAAAGGGCAATAATCAATATATTTAATGAAAGAAAAATAAATGTTTCTCTTCTCACATGAGGAAAACAAATGAGAAGTTTTTTAAAAATGCAGGTAAGTAGGAAAAAAATGTAGTGACTCTTCCAGCCATAACATAATATAATGTGATTCTGCAGTTCACTAGATTTTGACAGATTCTGTTGTCAGGGGAGGAAAGAAAAAGCGGGGGGGTGGGGGGGGTGGAGAGAAAGAAAAAGAAAAAAATAAGGAAAGAAGCAAAGCAAACTAAACCCCTGGAAGTGAGATACATTATTTTTCCCAGTGAATAAGCATATTGTTAGTGTTCCCAGGCAAAATAACATGATGAATTCACACAATATGAATAAGAAGAGCTGTCAGAACAGTTTTGCAACCAGGACTCTTCCATGTGTCCCTAAATTGCTGCGGAACTGAATGTGTTGCTTATTACTGAAAATACACAGGTTAGATACTAATTGGCATCACTTTCTTCTTTCATAATTTATACTGTGTATTGTGAGTGTTTAATGCTACTGTGGGGTCAGTTATTGGAAACTGTGATTTGACATTGAGTTCACTTATTTACTAGATTCTGTGTGAGGTTGTAAGAAAAATGATCGCAGGAAATTAGGACCTGAAGGTGATAGTTTGTTTTTAAAAAACAAAGCATAAGATTGGTTTGATTATTTCTTAAATTAGACATGAGGAAATGATGATTTATGGGCAAGAATTTCTGCAAGTGTTAATTAATATAGCATGAGTTGATGTAACAGCACTATACCAATTGGTGATTTACAGAAATTTGTATTAGCTTAGAATAGTCCTAATTCCCTTTTCACACCTTCCACATGTCAATGCAATAGGTATTTTCAATCTTCATGTTTGGACTGTTTGTTAATGAGATATGTGACAGGCAGTACATGAGTTTATTGAAGTGACACTGATTTAAACAAAACAGTAATTACTATTGCAAATTACTGATGGCAACAATTGTCTGGCTCCATCATAAGGTAATGCTTTCTCTTACTGCATGCTATTACATGGACAGAAGAGTTCGCATGGGTGAAGAGCATCAGTGAATTGCCAGATTATTTTGCACACTGAATAGCATTCATCACCCTTAGAAAGGCACTCACAGCTAGTTATGTTAGGCATTACATGAACAAATGGAGCATTTTCTGGCTTCAGATAATGCAAACATTATGCAGTGTGGTCAAGTGGGCAAGATACTGGCCTCCAATTCAAAGAATTGAGTTTTCTTGCCTGCTGCTTGACCTTGAATAAATTGATTTGCCTCTCTGTGCCTTAGTTTTTCATTTGTAGAATTGTGGCTGTGTCGCTGATATCCATTGGAAAATATTTTGGGATTAAACTGATGAAAACTGCTGAAAAGGACATCCTAGAGATGCCTACTTCATTATGTCTAACAGACCCTAGCAAGAGCGCTTTAAATTTTAGTGCCAAGTTCATAGTAGATGATTCCATTCCATTGCAGTGATCCACCTTCTTGAACAGAGCTCCTGCCTCACAAAACTGACTGCTTTTGACAAGATATTATTGTTTCCTGCAAAACTAACAGTAAAGTAACTGTTATGTATTGCTCCAGCATCATGAATGAATTCCTTGATGGTTAACTTTCCCTCTCCATCTGCCATATGTCATTTTCTAGGCTATGTGGTCTCCCCTTTAAACTTTTTTTTAAGAGATTCAGTGAATTTACATAAAGAATGCTCTTTGTTTCTCTGAATGATCACAGAGTCACGAACACAAAGCATGTATAGTTGTCCTGGGTTTTGGAGTAACATGTATTAAAAACCAAGATGCAGCACAGTCCAACAAGAAGACCTGTAGTGCTGCTTTCCTCTGAAAATAGCAGAGTGCTGATATGGATCTTTAAAAAATTCCCCTGAGGTGAACTCTCCATATTTTGAAATATCAATATTTTATATAAAAGTCTAATGTTAGGGTTTACTTCAGCAGTGACTGTGAAGTACCCCAGAGAATGCACTGGTTTCGCGAATAAATCTATTCTGGGGTAGGTGGGGTAATCCCCAAAATCCATCTCCCTTAGAGATGATATTTAATGTACTCAAGGAACCCTCCTACATGTAATCTGGCATGCTTGCATGTGCCACCATCACCCAAAGAAGAGGCATCTGAAAGATGCCTGTGGTGAATTTACTGAAGATGGCTCCTTCTTCTGCCTGTGTTAATGACCACTCTAAAGCTTTTGTTTGGTTTTGTTGTCAGGCTAATGACAGACTGTGCCCAGAAAAATAGACACTTGTTGCATCTTGCCGAAAACTCATGGGAAGAATTTACAGTGGTATGAGAGCTTTGGAAAGTCAGTCTATTCTATAAGATGTGAACATGTCTGCTTTTTATGGGATTCAAACTTTGTCTTCTGAAAGAGGTAAAGTTTAACTGGAGAAAAAAAAGAGAGGCAGAAATAATTCCAGGGTAAAATATTCAGCATTTCAATGCCTTAATGAGACACAGTGTCTTGTTGCAAGGCTGTACCTACAGAGCTCTGCAGTCCACAGACTTCTAGAGCACTGTTACTCTGGGATGACATGAAGAGCTTCAGGCCTCACAGGTTTATATCATGTAGTCTGTGGATATTTTCCTTGACAGTGAAGCAAGCTGCAGGCAGTTTTGGCTACAGCTCATACAGAGATGATTGCATTATCTGCTCTGGGTTACCCTGTATTGGAAAATAACATTTCGTTATCATAAGTAAAGATTATGTGGCATCATTATTCAGTGGAAATTAAAGATGTTAATAAACTAGTACTGTGAAAGGGAACCTACTATGGCTTTAAAATGCAACATTCAAGCCAATTCACAAGTGGTGTTTCCCAGGGCTCAGTGCTGGGTCCAGTTCTGGTCAATATCTGTATCAATATCCTGGATGAAGGAATAGAGTATACTCTTAGTGAGTTCAGCAATCACACTAAGCTGGGAGGAAGCATCAATCTGCTTGAGGTTAGGGAGACTTTACAGAGGTATTTGAACAGGCTGGATCAGTGGGCTGAGACCAGCAGCATCAGGTCCGACAAGACAAAGTTGAGAGTCCTGCAGTTAGGTCACAAAACCCTCATGCAATGGAGTGGCTGGAAAACTACTGGGCAGAGGAAGGTGTGGGGGTATTGGTTGACAGCTGGCTGAATATGAGCCAGCAATGTGCTCAGGTGGCCAAGAAGGCCAATAGCATCTTGGCTTGTATGAGAAACATGCATGGCCAGTGGGATCAGGGAAGTGATTCTGCCCCTGTAGTCAGCACTGGTAAGGCTGCACCTCAGATATTGTGTGCAGTTTTAGTCCCCTCACTACAAGAAAGGCATTGAGGTGCTGGAGGATGTGCAAAGAAAGGGCAATAAAGCTGGTAACAAGTCTGGAGTACAACTGTTATGAGGAGTGGCTGAGGGAACTGGGGTTATTCATTCTGGAGTAAAGGAGGCTGAAGGGGCATCTTATCACTGTCTACAACTACCTGAAAGGAGGTTGTAGCGAGGTCTCTTTCTTTCCAAGTAGCAAGTGGCAGGACAAGAGGAACTGGCCTCAAGTTGCACCAGAGGGGTTTAGGCCAGATTTTAGGAAAATTTCCTTCATAGAAAGGGTTGTCAAGCATTGGAACAGGCTGCCCAGGGAGGTGGTTGAATCACCATCCCTGGAGGTATTTAAAAGATGTGTAGATGTTGTGCTTAGGGACAGGCTTAATGGTGGACTCTGTGTTAGTTTTACAGTTCGACTCGATGACCTTAACGGTCTTTTCCAACCTAAATGATTCTATGAAATGTATACATATCT
Organism: Phaenicophaeus curvirostris; assembly: GCF_032191515.1. Taxonomy (NCBI): domain Eukaryota; kingdom Metazoa; phylum Chordata; class Aves; order Cuculiformes; family Cuculidae; genus Phaenicophaeus; species Phaenicophaeus curvirostris. The sequence goes on from NC_091394.1 coordinate 89,608,280, forward strand.
ATGTATTTATTTACAAAACAGCTGTGTATACAATATATATAGAAATATGTATACATGCATATATGTATATTTTCCCCTGGTTCACTCAAGGAAAAATAATTTCATGATTGTTTTATGTGGCCTGAGTGATGATATTTTACAAAATGGATATTTTACAAAATGGATATTTTACATTTGAGCTGTTTAACCATACTGGCACTTAAAAAACCCTCCTCTCAGAAGGAACTGTATGAAATGAAGCAAGCAACTTTTACAGACATCTGTCTCTCGCCTAGGTGAATTTAGGTCAGGATATATTTTGGTGAATGAAACCTTTTATTTTTGTGCTGAATGAACGTTTTGTCTCTTAGCCCACAAGAGGGCAGCAAAGGAAAATTATTGCCAAAACGCAAGACAAACATTCAGGAATATTTAAGCTTTTAAATTTCCTACTGTGTTTAATAAGATACTGAAAATACCATTGTATGGGAACTGGGAGAGGTTGTAGAAAACCTCCTGGTGAGAGAAAGAGAGATTTTTTTTTAATGTTCTTCAAGCTTCCCAGTCTCTTGAGAGCTTAATGAAGTTACTTGCTACTACCTTCAAATATGCTGTCTGCAGCACAGCCGCTAAGCAAGGTCTCCTGGGCTTCAGCATCTTCATCTCTAGTGCTAATTGTTCCGTTCTCGAAGAATTTAAGTACTTTCCCCCAAATCTGTCCTTCCCTTTCTAAGGCACTCTGCCCGAGGAAGCACTGACACGAAGAAGGAGGATTATAATTAAAGAACAACCTGGAGACAGCAAAATCATCTCACTTTATGCTGTTTTATCCCAAGATCCCACCTAAGTAATAAAGGAATCCTGATTTGGGGAGTTTTATTGTCCAGCAGCCTTACCCAGAGCTATTTGAACAGAATCTGGGGTGTTATAGCTGGTTTGAGTTGCTGGGGGAGTGTCTGTGTGCCACAGTGGCTGTGCTGAATGCAAATAGACATTAAGTAAAAGAAGCAGTTCTGTACCGCATCCTGCATTTTCATTCATGCGTGATGCAGTCTTGCAGGCAACCAGGGCGCCAGCATGTTAATTACCTTTAAAATATACAGAAGACTTTTGCCCATTTTGAATGTTTCTGCCTCTAAATAAATGACGAACAGAAGGCAGAGAAAAATAACTTGCATAGGAAAGCCAGGGCATCTTTCCAAGGGCTATATTAGAGCTTGGATATAGACCCAAATCTCAGCCATTCTTTAGCCTTGGGATGGTGGTTTTTTTCTGCTACCACTGCTGCCATATTTTACCTAATGGAAAGCACGCTCTGAGTGACACCAGAACACAAGTAAGAGGGGCCACACTGGGACAGGTTCATTTATTCAAAGCAGGGTCCCACTCCACGCTAGTTGCTTTCAGTGAATGCAGTAGAAAGACACACAAAGTAAAGCAAGCAACAAGTATAACCAAAGCATTACAATTTAGCTGGGACTGAGAACTCAGATAAACTATTGCTTTAAATGGTGCCCAAGAGCTACTAGATCTGGGTGCCAGACCTGAGCTTCCCTCTACAATGTGTCCGATTTTCAGAAAAGAAAACTTAGCATCTTCCCCCGGGGAAGAACCAACGTGTCCTAGCCTGCTTCTTCCAATCTCTTGTGGACTACGTCCTCACTGGCATCTGTGGTAGATGCAGCCATACAGAGCTGATGTCTGGGACTGTGGCAGCTTTGGCAGACTGGAGAGTTACTCTAATAAACGCTGTTGTTACCTCTACGCCTCTGCCTCCCCTTCTTTTTCCTGCAAACTGCCCGGTTTCTGATTTGCTAATGAAGCTTCCTCTGCAGACTCAAACTTCAAGTGATAACCACTGCACCCTCTCTGCTGCTGCTCCTAGACTGACCTGGTCCAACTTTCCCGCCACAGCATCAGGCTTTATGCACTGCCACAAACAGCAAACTGAGTCCTGTCAGAGACCTGCTTTTAAGTGTGCAAACATTTTCTCAGCATATCTGCCTGGCACCAGGGCACCATATCTTTATGTGGTCTTGGTGTCGTGCTCCTATAACTTGTTAGGATGAGGTGCATGATCCTGTCCCTTCAGGACTGCAAGAATCAACCCTAAATCTCTTATAGGGCAGGAAGGGTCCCAGACAAGCCCTAAGACCAAAAGGGAAGCACACGTGTGATACAACCATGCACTCACTGCGACACTTAACAGAAGGGAAAACAAAATCTTTTCCATGTCAGACCAAACGTCTGAAATAGTAACTATTGCTTGGCACTCCAGAGGTCTAGCAGATGGATGGACTAGGGATGTTTTTTAATCCAATGTGCATCTCTCCAAGCAAAATGCCACTCTCCATTACTCTGAGTTGGAAGAATAATGAAAGAATCAATCAAATCCTCTAACTGACAGAGAACAGACAAAAATCCATGTGAGCTTTTTTGAGGCTCTAAGAGGATTAGACTCCTCAGGCAGGAGCTCTTCTATAAGGGCTTGTTTATGGAGAGAAAGAAAAGGTTGACAGATGTGTGTGGTCAGTTCAACAAAGCAGCCTGTAAAAACCTTGTACACTATCTGAAGTGACACAAACTGGTTCTTTAGGTCTGAGTTAGGATCAAGGACCTTAAATGCGATTTTGACTCTGAAAAAAACAGGCCAAGAATCATCAAACAAATCTGTCTGGTGCTTGGGGCTTTTCATTTTCCTCCCTATTCATTCCATTTGTCTGCTTTGGTCACAAACTCTTCAAGGCTGTCACTATAGACACACTTTTAGAAGTCGCTGGTGAAGTGATTAATACAACCGAAGACTCACTCGGGGAGACTTGAGGTCTCACCATGCTACATCTTTTTGCAGTGATAGAGATGAGGGTATCAAGGAATCCTTGCCCCCTGTAGCAGCGCCAGCACATTACGTGAGACTGCAGTAGTGCAAAAGCACTGCTGAACATTCCCCCTCATTCACAGTGTGACTGCATGTGGCCTTGTGTCTGAAAGCATTTCCAGGGACACTAAAAAGATAACAAACTCCCTTTACACCTCACGGAGTTGACTGAAGTGGGATTCCAACCTTGGCTACAGACAGCATTACGACTGAACATGAGCCAGCAGTGTGCCCGTGTGGCCAAGAAGGCCAATGGCATCTTGACTTGTATCAGAAACAGCGTGACCAGCAGGTCCAGGGAGGATATTCTCCCTCTGTACTCAGCACTGGTGAGACCGCTCCTCGAGTACTGTGTTCAGTTCTGGGCCCCTCACCACAAGAAGGATGTTGAGGCTCTGGAGCAAGTCCGGAGAAGAGCAACAAAGCTGGTGAAGGGGCTGGAGAACAGGCCTTATGAGGAGCGGCTGAGAGAGCTGGGGTTGTTTAGCCTGGAGAAGAGGAGGCTGAGGGGTGACCTCATTGCTCTCTACAACTACCTGAAAGGAGGTTGTAGAGAGGAGGGTGCTGGCCTCTTCTCCCAAGTGACAGGGGACAGAACAAGAGGGAATGGCCTCAAGCTCCACCAGGGGAGGCTTAGGCTTGACATTAGGAAAAAATTCTTCACAGAAAGGGTCATTGGGCACTGGAACAGGCTACCCAGGGAGGTGGTTGATTCACCTTCCCTGGAGGTGTTTAAGGCGCAGGTGGATAAGGTGCTAAGGGGCATGGTTTAGTGTTTGATAGGAACGGTTGGACTCGATGATCCGGTGGGTCTCTTCCAACCTGGTTATTCTATGATTCTATGATTCTAAGAATCAACAAAAGTCTGATGTAATATAAAACAAATGTAAGATGAGTTAGCCAGACAGCTTGGACCTTGCATTTTGTTCATGGAAGAGAGTTTTGAGGATTTTCTAGTATAACTCCAGCAGAAAGAGTTTTTAATATTAACCTTCTGCTTTAATGTTAGAAAGTGCTGTATTACACAACATGAAACTACTAAGCAAGTTTTATTTCTCCCAGGTGATTGAGAAGTCTTCCCAATGGCTGATGCCATTCACAGACTTGGCTGTGTCTCAGGCTATGTTCTCCTGATCAGAAACAATGGAGGTCCCAGAACTTCATGAGTCAGAATGTATTATGGAGGTTGCTTCAAACAAACACTTTGCAATTGCCAGGGGCTATCACCAGTTACCAAGTAAATGGCAACTAGTGTTTTTGTGAGGAACAGCAGTTTGTCTGTGAAGCTGAAGCATGGCTATGTTAACTACTACAGATCTTGTGTTAGATGTACAGAGATATGTACAAAGTTCAGGGCTTACTGTGGTCCAGCAGGGAGATTGATGTTGTCCTGGGTGTTATCGCTCACTGCTACTTTCATTTAAGTCTTCATGACATGTCTGACTGCTGTATAGAACAAAAGTACTAAAATAATCCCTGTCCCAGGCTGGAGGGAAATACAGGAAATATTGGGGATTGCCAGGAAGAAATCAGGTTAGAAAAGTCCATCTGTTCTTCCTGTTCCCCTCCTTCTCATTTCAATTCCTATCTCATTCAAAGCATGATGATTTCCTATCAAAACCACACATTTTCCTGTTGATATGCCAAACCTCCCTAGGTCAGTTTGGGCCCTACAGCTGATCTCAGAGATGTTATGTGACATTTTGGGAAACCAAAAGTCGGATGAGTTCCATGCATTTTAATTTGCACCCTAAACTTTTTGATCAGCTATAAATACAGTAACATAATATTTTTGGGCAGAGTGTATGGAGTGTGAGAAAGCATCAGATGCTTGTTCGTTAGAGGCTCACATGAGTTTAGAGCTCCTTTTAAAAAATGATGCACTGTAGAGGACTGAAAGCAGCTGACCTTTTTTTCACATTAGCATTCTGCGCTGGTAAAAGAGTGAGTGCTATTTAAGGGTGTCAGAGGAAAGCAAGAAAGAGAGAAAGTTGTTCATAGCTACCTAAACAATGATTACACAGTAAATGGATGTCTCAGAAAATACAAGAAGTGTTTCTAATGCTAGTAGTTTTCCTCTGCAAGCAGCATGACAGATTTTCAAATGAATTAGACTGCAACAGTCAGCAGATGAGGCTGTTTTCCAGAGCCATTTTTAAGACAATACAATTGAAATTCTCTGATTTATTTTTGAGATCCCTCCCTCCAACAGGAGCTTGTATTGTTCACACACCACCTCCTCCTTCCCCCACCCCCCACCCCCCACCCCCTCCATCTAAAATGTTTTGATCTTTATTGACATAAAACCGAGTTGAAACTTAGAAGTGTCTTAGTTTCATGGTAGCTTGTTTTATATATCAGGCACCGGAACTGGTTGCCCAGAGTTGTTCTGGAAGTCCCATCCCTGGAGGTGTTCAAAGCCAGGGTGGATATGGCATTGAGCAATCTGATTTAGTGGAAGATGTCCCTGCCCATGGCAGGCGGGTTGTTACTATATGATCTTTAAATTCCCTTCCACCCCAAACCATTCTACGGTTCTATGATATGAAGTTCTGAGCCTGTGTTTACCCATGTGCACATTCTGCATGCAATTTTGAATCCTTTCTATTTCTGTACTTGTGGCTCTTTATGGCTTCCATCAAACAACAGTGGATGAATGTTTACAAAAAGCAGTGGAAGAATTTGAACCAAACTCAAATAAGGGTTCAGGTAATGCCAAGTGTGGGAAGTTGCTTCTGCTAAATTTGTTTGATAAGTATGTGTATACAAGTATTCCAGCACCAAATGTGATGTGATGCGGTCAAGTGCTACAGCAAAGGTCAGAAAAGGTATCTGTTATGATCTAACTTCTCTGGGGAAAAAAAGCTTTTCAACTTTAACGGTCCCTAATGTACTTTGGTAGCCACAGTAATGAACATCACACTCTTGAGGGCTTGATTCCAGCAGGACTACAAGATTCAACATAAGGAGTGCCAAGAGTGGTCCCAAAAGAAGCTTTTCAACACTGATAGGATCGTGATCATGAGAGAAAATCAAGAGTGAAGATCGAATTAGGAGTAAAATTTAAAGAGGTGTCTGAGATGCCAGTAGACACCTTATGCTGTTTGGCTTGGGAAGAAGTGTCTCAGCTGTTCTGGTTGATGCTCCAGTAAAACTTTGGGCTCATTCATTCCTATGGTTCTCCAATCTATCTCTCTGTGACTGAGAGTTTCATCAGCAGAGCAGAGGCCTGTACTAGGGAGTCTTCAGACAGAGCTGGGAGGAATTAGGTTTTCATGAATGCTTGAAGAAATGCAATGTAGACAACACTGAAGAAGGTATTTGGTATCCCCCTGGTTGAGATACAAGTAACAGGACTTGGTAGACTCACAAGGTCCAGGTCATAAATTAAAAGCAACCAAGCTTGCAAATAAGTGCTAATTTTATGCTAGGCCATACTGTTAATTTATTTACTTTATTCACACACACAGAATCACACACACAGAATAACCAGGTTGGAAGAGACCCACCGGATCATCGAGTCCAACCGTTCCTATCAAACACTAAATCATATCCCTCAGCACCTCATCCACCCGTGCCTTAAACACCTCCAGGGAAGGTGAATCAACCACCTCCCTGGGCAGCCTGTTCCAGTGCCCAATGACCCTTTCTGTAAAGAATTTTTTCCTAACGTCTAGCCTAAACCTGCCCTGGCGGAGCTTGAGCAGGTTCAACCCTAGGTTCTTTCAGTGCAAAATAATAAATACCTTAGTCCATGCAGATAATTTGCAGAAGGACTGTGCCCACAGGCCATGTCTACAGCACTGTATACATTATCCCTGCATCTCCTTTTGGTGGCATTGTGAAGAAAAAAGCAGCTTCTGCCTGGCTGACAATAAACAGGCTGGATTTATCCTGAGCAATGCTACCCTCTGCTATGGGAGTCAAAATCAGTAGCTTGGTCAGCTGTGTGTGCTTCATCCTTTTCTTTTTCATGAGCCAATAGTTTCATCCTGCCTGCAGGTGCAAAAATATATTGCTGTGTAATTTATACTTGTTTCAAGCTTTTTGCTTGTTTCAAACAGTAAAAAGGGAGGTTCTGCTGTAGAAATACACTCTTAAGGTTTCTAGGTAAATTAATCTAATAAGACAGATTCATGATTCCTCTACAGGTTACCAAACCTAGAATCATTTAATCCAGCAAAGACAGGGAAGGACACAGGATAGGCTGTAAATAAAGATGTCTCTGCTGAAAGAACTTTTTACACAGTTCAGGAGAACCTGAGAGTGCTGTTGTAAAGGGTGCTATGATCAAAACTTACTCTAATCTGCCACAACTTAAGCCTCAGACTGATTAGAAAGCAAGGTCATCACGTTTTAGAACGTGTATTTGGACACAGGAAATACACAACTGAACCCCCTGAGCTGTGCTCACTAGCGTTTCCTGTGAGTCATATCGATTCCAGGACACCGTTAGAAGTTTCCAGCAAAGCACTTTCTCATTGTCTTGAAGAAGTCACTCCTCTGCCTCAAAAATACCATTCAAGACTTTTAGATACATTAGGAAAAAGACTAAAACAAGAACTTGTGGTATAAGCTGCATATAGACAACCAGCAGAAGGGAATCATGGTGCATGGCAATTCAGACATGTTTATATGCTTTTATAATTACAACTTTTAATATTTTTTTTTAACAGAGCCTAAGGGATTTTGGAGCACTAGACTGTTTTCCCTCCATTTAGATACTGTTGTAAATGCCTTCCCCAAATAACACATGTGAAATCCTCATTTTTTACCCCCATCCTAAGCAGGATGTTATGTCTTTAAGAAATCTGCTCTGCCCTGAAACTGTTCCTGGTATTAAAGAGCTGGGTGGCCTCAAAGCAGTTTCAAAAGGCTTGAAGTATGCTGGAAAATATGCTTCTTTCTCCTGAGGCACCAGAAAAGAGAACAGTGTGATTGGTATGTGCTCTGTGGTGATACACCATTAATAATTCAAAGCAGCAGAGGCTTTCATTCTGCTTTACCATTGTTACTTTCCAGTACAAATCTCTTGCTTCTGTCACTTGGTGGGAACTGCTAATCCAATTGAGATATTAGGATTTAACTTGTTCTTGTTTTGGTTCAATTTGGAGAGGGAAGGGGAAAAATTCTTGTCAGCCTCTGCGAGAAGTTTGAGAAATGTATCATGAATTACAGGTTGCAAATAGGTAATTGTGTTATTTGGAAGATAATTTCTGAGCATTTAACATGCTTTTCTTTCTTCCCTCCACAAAACTTCAGAGGAAGCTTTTATTTCTATTCTTCTTCCACTGCATCCAATGTTTTTTATTCAGCTTTTCTGGCTGTGGAGCAAAAAACTCCAGAAGCCTTTACAGGCTGAGTATCTTATGTCTGTTGTATCATATGCTTATATAAAAATAACAGGGAGATGTCATGATAAAAAAACTACTTTTATAGTGGAATCTTCATCCATTTAACTCAAGGCCAGCTTTTTAGTTATAACAGTAGGTGTGAACACTGTCTTTGTAGTCAAGGTCACTCAACTCAACTGACAAAAGTATTTCCTGAGATCTCACTAAATTCTCTTTGAAGTGGCTCCTGTTAAGGAACAAATACTTTTCCCTGGTGGGTCATTGAGCCCTTAGAACAAATGCAATGAGGGCTTATTGCTCTGAACACTGGGGCAAAGTGAGAGGTGGTGGGATGGGAATAGAAGTAATAAGATTTCTTTACAAATGCTTGACTACAGAGGTGTTTTGTTTTTGTGTTTTTTTTTTTTTCCTACAATCAATGAAGCAGTTATATAAGCAATAAGGAAGCTAAATAGAGTAGCTTGGTAGAGTGTCTGCCAGTGAGCTGAGCCACTGGTTCGCAACACCTCTGGTGCTTTCCACAAAGGGAGACATATAACAAATTATGTTTTTTCTGGGCTATGAATCAATACATTAGATGGAAGAGGTTTGCTTTCCTCATCCTCAGTCAGCACTAGCAAGAGCTGTGAAATATTCCCAGGACTGAATATTTTGCCTTCTTCTGTTTTGATTGTCGAATTAATGGATTTAGAAAAAAAAAATATCTTGAAATGTCTAGTCTGCCCTTTTGAGCTTCAGAGATTGTAGAAAGCCTCATTCCTACCCTATCAGAAGACTTGGGTACTTGTATTTGAATAAAGAGTAATTTCCACAAACAATCTTTATAATCTTGTTTTCAAGTCTTAGGAGATAATATATTCACTGTTTTTTCCTGGTAATTTTTTCCAGGGGTTAATCATGTTTGCTGTCAAAAGCATGTGCTTATTCCTAATTTGACCTCGTTTAACTTCCCATCATCACTTTTAGTTCTGGTTTTCTTCGTTACCTCATAGGGTCTCAAGAAATTACAATTTTGGGCCCATGAATGTATTCATATATCGGAATTAACTTCAGCAAAGCCTTTTCTTTCATAAACCACATTGCTTGACTCAGTTCTGCTACTGACCTCCAGTAGAATGCTTATGAATGTGATTTTGTCATGTCTGACAGTCTTAGGGTTCACAAGATGGACTAATTGAGACTGTTACAGAACTGTGAGCCAGGGCTGAGAGATCCTGACATCTGAAATGATCTCACACAGAAGACAGGTTAAATCAAGTTCTGATGTTGAGCAGAGGTGATGTTGGCTGTTGCCTAGACGTGGTGACTTCCACGACAAGGGAGGAACTCTGGTTGGATACCAGAGTTGGATACCTCCAGAGATAGATTAAGGGTTTTATTTTGTTGGTTTGTTTTTTGTTGGTTTGTTTGTTTGTTTGCATTGTGGTTTTGTTTGTTTCTTTTACTGGTATGTACTTAACCACTGGAGCATGGAGAAAACCCAGCTACTTCCCAACTGTGTTGATGCTAAGATGCAATACCTTCTGACATACCTTCTGGGTTAAAAAAAAAAGATGACAGATTGGAGCTGCAAGGATGCTTTTTGGACTCATAATCAAAGAATCATATTCGGGCATGGCTAAGTGTCTGAAATTTGAAGTTCACATTGCAGCTGTTGCCATCAAATTTTTCTTTCTTTTATATTTGTCAGATGATGCTCCACAAGGGAGAATACAAAGGCATGGTTTGCTATGCTTAGCCAAGACTGGCTAATGTCATGGGAATACAGTTTAAATGGGGAGAGAGCAACAAGTGTGAGCATAAAATGTGTGAAACTGAGTGACAATGAGAGATACTGGTGCTTTCTGTGGCCACCAGGAGTTTAAAACTGAAGATAAAATCTTGAATTTTATCTGTAAAGCTAAAGATAGCTTGGCACTTGTTTCATGGAGAATTTTCCTTCATTTACATAATGCTCAGGTTCATGAAGGCCCTTCTGCTCTAGTCCTCTAGCTCTAAAAGTGATGGGAGTGGAAAGATGGGGTGAATAGGTGGCTGAGGTCTCCTTGCAAGCATGTTGTATATGAACTCTCAATTCATAGAGCTGAAGGAGGAATGCCTTTGGGAGGGAAGTATGGTGGAGATCCTTAAACTGAAATCTACACATAATCAGCCTTATCTGAGAGTAAGACGAAGGCATGTTGCTTAAGTTGATTTTCAAGTATTCAACATGGGTGTGGGTTTTGTTTCTGAATAAAGTCTAAGTAAAATGAAAACTATGAGAACACTGATTTCTGTTTGTTCAGAAAGAAACAGAACAGTATAGACAAAAAAACCCGATCAATAAAAAGATTTGTTGGAGATGGTTCCATGAAATCTTGCCTGCTTACATCCATCCAATGGTTTCTGAGAGCTAACGTGTCCTGCCAAGTTAATTGCCAGGAAAGGGGAAATTCAATTCAGCAGCAGGTGACTGCATACTGCAGTGTCATCTGTGGCATGGCGGAGGTATTCCTTATGCCCTCATTAACCTGTGAGCAGGTCTGGGTCTGCCAGAATGCTTAGTGGTTATTATAACAACTTGCAGGTAACTAGGCTGCTAATGAAGAATGAGGTGTAAAGGCAGCATCTTGACTCACCTTGTGAAATGAATCCAGTTAGGGTCTTCTTCCCACCCTCATTCAGGTGGAAAAAGTGTTAAGGTACAACTTCCAGTCTGCCTATGCCCCTGATCTTGCCTTTCTCAAGAACTGGGCCATGGGTAAAGAGCTGGTGGCACTGCAACTCTTGGTCTTACCCATATACAAAATGTACTGACTCCAGCAACTGGCATGTGACTCCTGGTTTCTGGATGGAGCTTTAGAGCATTGGTCTGGGCACATCCAGAGAAAGTAATCACTCACTTGAAATAAAACTGCTTGTTGATTTATAGAAACTTAGAAAACTGACAGCTTGTCACAATAGTCTCTATGAGGAAAGATAAGTAGGAAGATGCTGTTGTATTTTTATTACTTTGAGTAATTGACAAGTTAATTAAATTTATACTTAATATCCTGTTGCTGTGAAAATATCCCTTGGTGTAACCCATGTCACTGCTGCTGGGAGTGGGTTTTGCAATTGGAAGTCATTTCACACATACCATTTGTTTCAGAACCCTGGATTTTCACAAACCAGCTGAGATTTCTTCTTTTTCTCCATGTGGCAACAGAGATTCTTTTTTTTGTTGCTGTTGTTTAAATATTGCAAAGCTGAAGGAGGGACTGATTTCAAGACCCTCAAAAAGTACATGGCCTATGAAACAGAGAGATACTCAACACATCGCTATTAACATATTTATGAGCCACAGGTAAACAACTTGGGCTCCAGGAGATCTGGGTCAGGAGAAGTAGCATGAGCGGCATTTTACAGGAGACACTGTCTAATCAGCCTTGCGCATTGCTGTCATTTTCACATGAAAAAGCAGAATGAAACAGTCTCTGGAAGGCTCTGTAACTCTGACAGCCATCATCTAAAAAAGACCTTAGTTGAAAATGGACAGAAAAAAATAATTTATTTTGGAAAAAATTGGGCCAAGGTACGTAAACCAGGGAAATATTTTGTTCTACCAGGAGAGCTAATGAGACCATTGCTTAAATACTAACTGAACTGCAGTAAGTTTCAATTGCCTAAAGATATGCATGTTGTATTTTTACCCCTTTCTTCCCATCTGCTGTCTACTCCACTGTTATATTTTTTCCCTTTCTCCAGCAAAATGCAGAGCTGGAGAAACCACAAGTGCTTAATTGTGCCACTGTCATTCAGCAACAGAAAAAGATTGATGGGGAGGTTAATAAGTTGACTGTGCAATTATAACACTTACCCAGTACCACTGACGATGGTTAATGTGGTTATTTCCTGCTTCTCTGATCATTTCACTGCATGTTCGTTAACTAAGCTCTGGAGCCAGGCTCTCTGCTCCCTGTGTTGCAGCTTGACAGTGTGCAGTGACAGGACATTTGGCTATTAGCCACCTTTGCTGTACTGTGTATCTGTACAAAATCTTTGACTCTCATTGCACTTAGGAAAGGCAGCTGAAGTTCTGCTAATGAGAAAAGGATTAGATGAGATGGTTTTTTGCTGTGCTATTCAAAATGTGCAAATGACTGATTACAGGAATAAATTAAATCTGAGGACAGTGAGTAATATTTTTCCCCTGTGAACAATGGCTATTTTTTGAATTGCTTTTTTTCTCAGCACACACTTCTAAATGATATCACACCTATCATACTGTTCTCATCAGAGGTAGACTCTCTTCTGTTTTGAGTCTTACTGTGAGCTGAGAGTAGATAACTTGGCAAGTATCAGTACATAACCATGATTTTCTGCATAGACATTGCTAAAACTGGTGAATCGCATAAATTCATCAACACTGCAATCTTTGCAGTGTCCTGCAAACACATACTCTTGCTACAGGTATAATCTTTGCTAGAATATAGGAATGATGGTTCAAATATGCACTTGGAACATCACAGAGTAATTTGTGTACAGAACTATTGTCCAGATAGTCAATATTCCATTTACTTTAATGATTAAGAAAGAGTACATCAAAGCTGGCATCAACTGCCCTTGAAATAGTTGGTTGTATGTTCCTTTTCAAAGAAGAAAGCTGTGGATTTCAGCCTGTTTGTTTAGAAAACATTTAAGTTCACAGTACTTATGGCACAGTGCTTATTGGAGGGATCAAGGGACAAATTTCTGAGCAAGCAGCTGGCTGCTGTTTGGTTTTGTGGTGCACACTTGTAGAAATGCATAAGGTGATGTCTAAGGGTAGAGTCAGTTTCTGCCAAGGCTTTCTCCTCTTGATGGGGATAATCCAGGAAAGCTCTCAATATTGGCTAGCTGTTTTGGCCAAAGAGTTACAATATCAGAGCAATTTACCTTTGTCAGCCCAGGCATGCATATTTCAGAGGATACTAGCCAGGCATCTTGGCTTTATAGAGCCTTCTTGTATGAACAACTCTATTCTGTATAAGCAAGAAACCCTGCAGACAGAGTTTTGTGGGAAAGCTGAAAACTTTAATGGTACCATAAAGTCATGGAGTAAAACTAGAAGACTGAGAGCATAAATAATAGCTGTTGCTCCACTGAGAATAGATGCTACAATGAGAAATAACATTGCTGAACCTTTAAGGTCATCAAACTTGTGAAAGGAACAAGCAGTGTAATTGCTAGAGTGACAAATAGCCATCTAGTGTAGACAAACAGTCCCAAGCAGGGATTTACCTGCAGCAGTCATAGGTGAAATTCCTCAGTAAAGAGTTATTCATGACAATGAGCTATTTAGCAAACTCTTTATCTGGTCAACACAGACTCAGGCTTCATTAGCAACAATTTTGCTTGGGAACATAGTTATCATAATGAGGATTTTGAGAGGGAAAATATAGAAAGCTATGATAAGTAGCAGGAGAATTGGGCCTGTGCTAAGGAGCAGTGAAGTTGCCCTCACAGCTCCAGTCTCCAATCCTGTTATCTAGTTAACACCTTCCACTGACTGCTAATTGTCATTACAGAGGTCAGCAGCAGTGGTGAGAATTAGAAAACCAGTTCCTTTGGGATATTAGCAAGAATTAAATGTTTAGGGAGCCAGGAGAAGTGAACCCATCCAGCACAGAAATAAGCTGTGAAGTAGAGGACAGCTGTTAATGAGCTGTTTAAACTAGACAAAACTTACTTCTTCAGTGCCTCAAATATCATTGTAAATGTGAAATTAATTTATCAGCTTCAGAAACTGGCCTTTACTTGTCTTCATCTCCTACAATATCAGCACAAGCCTGGGTGAGCGGAGTGGCCCAGCTTTCCCTCTGTGGCAGAAAAAATTATATTTGTGGGGATTCAAAGGAGTAATCATTTGGAATGAGAGCTCAGTTACTGGCAGCATTATCCCTGGGTGCACTGTTTCAGACTGTTCTTTGCTCTCTGTGCTCAGACTCATCTTTCAGTGAAACAATTTTCTGTGGAATTCATTTGGTCATTTTTATTATTTTCTGTTTCCTGAAGATGGCACTCAGCTGATTAGATTTTGCATCACAAACCCATTCATCATGTTACTTTACAATGCAAAACCATTATTTGTATCTTACTATAGTTAAACATTCATGTTTTGGTGCCTTTTTGTTAGTAAACTGTAGCGTAGGACTCAAGATTTCCTAGCCATATTGGCCATCTTTTATAAATGTGCCTTATCCAGTGGTGATGCTCCCAAGAAACTTCATTTTTCATTAAGGACTGGGTAACAGCTTACAAAAACCAAGGCCTGTATTTGCAAAGAGCCTGTATGTTGCATAGTATTGGTTGTGTGGGGTCTCATCTGGTGATTGCCGTGTGATCACAGGTTCTGCTGTTTCCATCTATGATTTACTTTAAAGATAATATTTACTGAGACAAACCTAGCTCCTTTGAGCATGCAGACTTGATCAGAGGTTCATTTGTGCACTTTATAGCCCAATATGGATTATGGCACCTGTGCTATATATTTACTGTTTCCAAGGCCATGTTGATTAGCCATCCCCTCAAAAGTGATCCTCCTGCAGGGCTTGTAACACGTAGTTTTGCCATTGTAGCATCCCAGCAGGACTGTTTCTGTGCTGGCACACAAATAATTTGAGGTATTCTCAGTCTTGGCCTCTCCTCTTCTTGAGGCCACTGACCAGGAGTTTAGTGGTGAGCTTTATCTCCTACTGTACTTCAGCATGTAGTCACTTTACAGACTCAAAGAGCCATTGGTTTGGCAAAAACACAGACTGATGATGGGCTTAAGAGTTCAGCTGTGGAGAATGACTCCAGAGAATTTGATTAGTTCCTTGACTGGACAACAGAATCAGCTATATGCTCCACACATGTCATTCAAGGTGTACTTTTATCATCTGTTCATAGGTGTCTTGTGCTGGTCAACATACCATAGTGCATTTGAGTCCTCCAAAAAGGACTGAGAGACATGACATAATGTCTACAAGAGAACCTTGACCTCCTGGCTTGGGTGCAAGAGGTCACGTGGAAATCAACATGCAATCTATCTGGCGACAGTGGAGTCACCTGCTTGTGAGGTGGACACCTTAGGCTATTTTAAGAGCCAACAGTCAGTGGACTCAATGGAATCAGTGAGTTTAGGGCGAGATCCATCTCTTCTGTCTCCCAAATCCTCGCATCTGGGAAGGCAGCACACCTGAAAATTCTTTGGCTGCATTGACTAGCTTCTCCCTGGCTCTTACGGAGACCAGGAAATTAACTCAAATGCATAGAAGTCTACTTGAAGGCAATTAAATGTGAGGAGAAGAAGATACTCAATATCCTTATGCTTTTACTTTCACCTGAAAAATGTGGACAGTATTCCCTCCTTTCCCCACCATCAACTTCCTACCCAATTTATGTTCTAAATCTCTCCAGTTAGAGGTTTATTTTTGCCCCTTTCTGCAGGTAGCTGGCAGAGTGTAGTGGTGGCCCACAGCTACTGTGTCTGGACACTCAGGTTAACCACAACTCGGGGCAGAGATGCTGCAACCATTTGCTAAAATGTAAGGGTTGGAGTCTCATTGAAATATCACACCAGAAAATAATCAGACTTATTCTAAAAAAAATTAAACCTTTTTTATTTGTATATTTATTTTTATATATAAAAGAAATACAAAAAAAAAGAACACAAACAAAATGCTGATTATGGCAATTCAGTTTTGTCAACCCCCTCTGCCTGGGCTGCTGCCTCAGATCCACCGGGAGTGAGCAAAGTCCTCCGGTTATAGTGTCCTTTTATGATTCCGGAGTTATTGTTCTCATTAAGGATTTGCTTCTGTTTTTGCCTGTTAAGAGACTGTACAAGTCCTAATACAACAGCTGCTAATGAATACTGTCCCGTCAGTTTTCTTGGTTGTAAGATTAAAGGATTTGGTTGAACTCTTCCTAGAAGAAAATATGTTTTGATTTTTCCTTCCTGTTCACTGATACCTTTGACATAAATCTCTCCTCGGTAGTCGAAGGCAAATCCCCGGTCCTTCAGGATCAGATACGTTTCTTCAGGCACTTGTATTCTGTCACTAACACCTGTGCTGTCCATTCGACTTGCTAAGTTAACCGTTTTGCCCCAGATATCATACTGGGGTTTCTTAGCACCGATAACTCCTGCTACAACAGAGCCATGGCTAATCCCTGTTAGATAAAAATAAAATAAAAATGAGAAGAGGTAGGCAGTTAGAGATGAATGGCTGAAACCATATTTGCACCTAAGACACAGAGGAAGCCTTGTTCAGACACACTTATCTCTAAGCTTAAGGGAAGATGAATATACAAAGAAAGTAAGAAAAAAAATCCAGAAAATATGAGAAGTGATATCTATCACTATTTTACAGGATGCCCATCTCAGTGGAACAGCAGCACTTAAGTGTCATCTGTATTCTGCACACTGTTGCCAAAGCTCCTGAAAAGTGGTTCTTGTGTAGTAGGAAAGGTGTCTCTGGAAGGATCATTCTGGCTCAATGCTTGTTGAAGGCAACCTTGCTAGTTCTATACCATCAAGAAATTACATTGTTACATTCCATTAAATGAAAATATTAAAGTATTCTATGAAGTTATTGGAAGACTGTATCTTGTAAGATTGTTGCATAAATTCAAGACAAGCAACAGTATAGAAGAGAATATTTTTTTCTGCAGCAAGGTTTTAAGAATATTTAGTGATAGTGACAGGTTCATCTTTGGGAAACAGTTATTAGTTTTTTAGATTTTTTTTAAAGAATATTTTTTTAAACTGGTGATAGAAATTATTTCCAAATGCTCTTGCATTCATGCACTATGAAAATTTTTCAAGTGATCCACACTTACTAAGAGTGGATACACATTCTATGAAAAATCTTGGGAACTGAGAGTTTTCTGTTCAAAACTATTAGGAAGTGTGGATCACAGCACTGCCGCAGCCTTCCATGCTGTGACTGATGAATATATTTCAGCTTTTTTTACAGCAGGATGGTCTTCAAAGGTTATATTTCTGGGTAATTTTTGGTTTTGGCCAGTGATCCTGTCAGCATGAGAAGCCATCAGATCTGGTCCTGCCATGTGCCATATATTCAGGCCATTTTTTCATTTCCCATCCTACTATCCCTCCAGGATAACCCACCAAGGATAATGGGTTCTCTATCACAACAATTTAGAGCTGCTGCCACTGGAGCAGGTCAGGTTAGGAATGGAATTAAATTTTTGTGCAAAAGCAATGTACTACAGATAGGCTTTAAGATAAGCTATTATTACTCCTTTACTGAAGAAACATCGAAGACAGAGAAATTAATTAGCGACTGTGCAAGTCAGTATCAGGCTTGGGGTTAGGCTTAGGCTGTCTAGTTCACTTTTTGTGTTATACCTATGGGATCTTGGCTATACTTGCTAAAGACAGTATCTTAAATATGTATTCACACTTCATTTAACCTTTAAGCTTCTGCAGTCCTCAAATTGGGGCTGATATTCTGCAAACAGAATATTTCTAACTTTGCTTGGGATTAAGTCAGTTTGAAAATGGGGGGTATGGTATTTGGAGTCTTTTAGATTATACATGTCCTTGCAATGCTCCTGGAATGTTCTTAAAGAGTTGGATCCTTGAAGATAAAATCATACTTCAATTCTCATGTCTGAACTATGCTTACCAATACGGAGTTCAAAGTTGTTAAATGAATGCTTGTTGATCTCTTGTATGCTTTCATTCAGAGCTATGGAGAAGTCAGCCAGAGCACACAAATGCCCCCATTTGTCTTCACATTGCTAAGGGGTAAGTTACAGACCAAGGTGTTAGAAAGGGTTTGCAATTTGCCCAGCTCCCATCCACCCCAAGCAAGTGCCAAGCATCTGAATTCAGAATTTGTTAGAACAGTCTCAACATACAAGATCCAACTGTCATGGTGACGCTTCTCATTTGTATTACAACACCCGTATACCTGGATACAGACGAGGTTAGCATGAAGTACTAAAGAAAGTAATTTTCTGTCAATAATCTGTCAGTCACGGGAATTAATAAGGCATGTGAAATCTAACTAAGGTTGAGAAAGAAAGTATAGAGGGGACTGACCTAGCTTGGGTGCAAGGGAAAAAAAATTGGTGAGAACCAGGCATGACCGATGTAAGCAAGAAGTAGACTGAAATAAATGAAAGACATAATTCTTCTTTGCTGAAACTGCCACCCAGGAAAAACACCAGTGCTCTCAGGATGGAATAGTGACAGGAACAATAGGGCAAGCCAGGCAACCTGGGACAGGTTAAGTGGGAGAGAAAAGGCTATTCTGAAGCTCATTAATGGCCTCTGCTTAGAGCATTCAACTCACTCCCTTTTCCTTCTTCTGGATTCCCATTCCTGTAGGGAATATTTAGATGGTGTCTGGGAGGGGGTTTTAGTCTTCCCAGAACATCAAAAGAGCGTATAGTGGGGCAGAGACTCTCAAGGGCAGACAGTGAAGTAGGAAATAGCCATGGTCTTGGTCCAATAATGGTATGATGTCATCTCATCTATTCTGAGACCAGGTAATTCTTTCATCAAACAAATTTCCAGTCCATAGGAATGAAGCATTGCAAGGTCCTGCCCTGGGTTATGCAGTCCAGCCCTCTGCAATTTTCATCTTCCTCAGCGTTTAATCCTGAACACAAGCATCTTTCTGGCATCACCTTGTTCTGCTCACACTGTGCTCAGTCCTTGTCCTCAGCCTTGTTCAGTTCACAACATGCCAACCTCCTTCAGCAGCCCTCACATTTTAGATGCTGACAAGATGATAGACATGCATGTATAAAGACAGACATATTTAAAACATAAATAAAAATTTCTTTAGGCTCTTATAGTTCAAGAAAAGGGATGAGTTAATGTGTCTTGAAAATGCAGGAAAGATGTTTTCCTTTTGAATTTTTACCTAAATCAAGAGTCAAAAGAAGTTGTAAGGAGCTGTGTAGCTATATCCAGCTACCTCCCTAAAACTCAGTTCTTCTTTGCTCATCTCTGCACAGAAGCATTTTCAGTTGGAGCAAACAAAAATCTCATGCATGCCTAATTTTGTGGATTTTTAGCTATCGGCATCACTTGTTACTCTGCAGGTGGGAGATGCTCAGTTAGTTATACTTCACATGTTTTGCAATGCATTCTAAACAGACAATGGAAATTTTTTAGATTATTAAGCTCATGTTAATCTGGCTTCTGCTTTTCTGGTAGTTGCAGTCAGCAAGGGCTGATCCGATTCCCAGTCTGTGGGTGATCTGGGGCAACACACCTTTTTTTATGCTGCTCTTCCTTGGAGAGAGACAATGGTTGCCGAGCAAGACAGATTTCAGCAACAGCTCTGTTGTGGAGCCTTGTCTTAATCCTTTGGCGACCCCACTTTCAGGCATGTACTTGGATGTAATTATGAATGGATCTCTCGCTAACTTATCTGAGGTTAAGGGCTGTGACTATGAATGTAGTCTCTATGGCTGATTTTTTTCCCAGCTTGGTTTGCACCTCTGCAATGAGGGCATTGTGCAGACTTCAGGCTTTGTGATGTTCTTCAATTGAACTCATGAGTCTGCTTTCTTTTTGATGTGTAGTTTATCATGCTGTCTGCAGATGTAAAGCTACATAATCACAAAAATGTTTAAAGGCAACTTTACATTTGCATAAGCGTTCTGTCAGTTAATAGATCCTCCCTTTTCACAGATTATTGGAGGCTGTCAGCCAGATTCCGGTCTGAGTTACAGTGATATCTTTAGCTTGTGTCCAAAGATATAGATAGACTTCCTCTAGATTCACATCAGTGCAATTGAAAGATTTTTTTTTTCTGTCTTATAAATCTAAATTTGAGGAAAGAATCCATATGGTTCTTGTTCTGGGCAGAAGATGACATTTCAATTCATCAAGTAGTACAACTGTTGTCTGCAAGAAGCCCCAAATGTCTGTTTTCTTTTAGCAAAGACAGTTCTATGAATATCAGAAAGATAATACTAATATTCTTTAATATCAGTGATGAAACACACTAAACGTTTTGCTTCTTAAAGAACACTATTCTCTTACCTGTTTTTCAGGTGATAATCCTGACACAGCCATGTATGTGCTGCCAATCGTCTTAATTTTTTCAATATCTTGAAATCTCTCTTCACCTAATAACTAACACATATGTAAAAAACACTGTTACTTTTGTAATTCTTAGTGTAAAATGCTTTTACAGATACCAAAATGAATCATTATGCTTGTGGGAACTTCCACTTGTGTTCTGGGCCATACTGAGCTGGGACTCTTTGCAACATCATCCACTCAGAGGGTGTATTCAAGCTAAATCCTGCTGTGTTCTATAAATCCTGCTGTGCTTTGTAAAGCTGTTTGGTAAATCACATAATGGGTAATATAATACATCCATATTCCAGCCTAACTCAAATGCAGATGAGTTTTGTGTTTCCTGAGGTATAATAATTGAAAATTATTGAAGACAATCTCTATGTGTATGCATGTGTGAATACAGGTAGACTTGACCCCTTAAAAGTGTTCCTGAATCTCTTTTGGAGGAATTCAGCTTACAAATTAAGGGCTGCTACAGGAACAATTCAGGTGGTGTGGAGTGGGAGTGGCAGTTTGGTCCCTACTCTAAGCCCACATGCAGATTTTAACTTAGACTTTCCATGAAGTAGAAGCCAGAGCCTTACATTACTTGAGAGACCTAAACAGAGATCAGGCTGTGAACTCTATCAATGAAAATAGAGCTTCATGTGAGATTTGGGCATGTATCACCTCATCACAGTGTCTAAAAATGTGTATTGCTGATTTTAAAACCAAAATACCCTGGGAAACTTCATGATAAGCAGTACAGCATCCAATAAATTTGGGTGTCAATATGGTCAGGCAGTCATGGAAGGAAAAAAGGTAATACACAGAGAAAAGAAATTTCAGACTTTCAGTTCTAAAAACTCAACTTAGTTGGGATTTAAATGAAAAAAATTCTTGCTATGGTCAGGCAAAACTTTAATGAAAAATTTTCCCCTTTTTTATACACTGTCATGGATTCTTTTTCCATGTTGTGGGTTTGACTTTCCTGTCAATTAAAAATGAAAGGGATTATCTCATTCAAAAGGAAAGGCATACCAAAGGCATAATATGAAATAACCCCTGCCATTGAACTAACGACAGTACGTCAGCCGGAGAGCCAGGGTCTTGGAAGCCTTGCTTGTTCGTGTACAGATATCGCACCATCTGTCTGTAATGGGAGGCTGCACAGCACTGCACGTAGGGAATACAAAGCCATATGGTTAATGGCTCTCTTCCAAGTCAGGAAAGTCCAAAGACTTGACCTGCTCCTCATTTTTCTTTGAACTGCCAGAAAAGCCGATTATCTACATTTCCTTCTTACAAGAGCAGCTCTCCCAACTGCTCTCTTAAAGAAAAAGATCTTTTCTTGCAGTTCTGCTTTTGTGAGCAGTCTGAGAGCACCCAGGTGTGTGGGCAAGAGAAGAAATTAATATTGGTTAAAAACAGCGTATATTTTCATTTCCAGATGGTTGCTGGAAGCAACAGCAAACAACATACCAATTTAAAATGTATGATACGTATCTCTTTTGGTGACCCTTTAAAAGAAAGAAAGAAACAACCTATTGTGTGTAAGGCAATTTAGAAGATGTAATCTCATTATCTTTTTTTCTTCTCATTCATTATTGTTTCCAAATCTCTCTTTTCCCCTGTTTTGTCCAGTCTGTTACATCGCTGCTTTCCTTCTTCAAATAATGGTTTATTTACCGATTCCTTTCTTCACAGTATGACAGTATGATGCATTTTCATATCGGAGAAAGATATTCCAACTCAGTCCTACATCAGCTGCTATTTGTTATGACATTTTAAACAGACTTACTAATTTGCTAAGATAGTCCAGGAAACATTTTCTGACACTAGAATGTGGTTGGTATCTGAAAAGCAACTAGTAATTTGATGCTGCAATTCACTTATAGCCAAGGTTATGGGGAGTTCAGACCCCGGGCTATACACATGCAATGAAACATGTACAAAGTAGTATTAAAGGGAATGTTTCAGGACATGACACACTAGTGCAAAATAATCAGCGAAGTCTGAAAACAGGATCCTGTATTCTAGCAAAACCTCTATTTGTGGCAACAAAATGTATTAAAGACTGTTGTCATAAACACCATGTAAATCACTGCAGGATAAATAAAATGGGGGAAAAAAGAGCCTATGAACTAGAAAGCTCTTATTAAAGCACAAATCCCAAATGTAACATCACTAAGATACATAAATGATAGATTAAAAAGGCTAGGAAGAATATTTCAATCTGTAAAATAATTCCTTCAGGACTCCTAATCTTCAGAAGGAATGTTTCAATATTATTTTTTTCGTGAAGCATCTCTAATGGTTGGATTTTAGCCCTGTATATGTCTTAAGACTACAGTCATATAAAAATGAGTAGTTAGGAACGTAGATTTGGAATGTTCATGTTTGTTTTGATATATGAACTGTTCCTGTCACCATCTCTGTGCTTGACTACAAACCAGGAAATTATATATAACTGTATTCTATAATGATGCTATATGTCAAATAAAAAAAAAAAAAATAAAAACCTCTCTTTTTAAATTTTTTCAATTCAGAAACCAACAGATCCCAATCTGCCTGAGTCTCCAGGAAGCCTAGATAATTTGGAAATCAACAGATTTGTGTACTCAGAGAGAATAAAAATTCTGAGTAAAGGCAGGGATTTGAGAAGAGTCAATCACCTGCTCCCCAGGACTGATTTTTTGAGCAGGTTGCCCCAGCTTCCTATGAAAGTCCCACTCACAACCCAAATCCTTTGTGGACTCCTACTCTGTGCAGATGGTGGTGGCAGGTTCTTTTCCACTATCCAGTCTTTTTTTATTTGACTGTCTAACACAGATGCATTACCTGGTAATCAAAATAACAGATCTAGCTAGTAAGTCTTCTATTTCGCAGTAACAAGGAAACTCTTCTAAAAAGAAGAAATAAAATGCGCAGATCTCCTTTCTATGCACCTACCACATTTTCCAAACCAGGTCAATTTGCGTTTTTACTGCTGCTTTCATTCAGAAACATCTTCCTGGCCCTATGGACACAACATCCCTACTACTATTATCTATTTAAGGAAAGGAAAGGAAAGGGACTCATAGGGTTGAATCTGATTTGAGATTAGGAGCTCAATTCATTTATTTAAACAGATGTCTGGTGTCATATAGCGTGTGCTTCAATGAAAAACCCCCAATGACTTGCACCAGAACAGTATTCTGGTGGTGCGCTATGGGACCTGGCAGTCCCAAGTGGATGTCTCAAAGGTGGTTCCTTTTCCATGGGTAGGATTACTCATGTCAGTTGTCCTGACTGGCATATGACCTTTCAAATTGCTTAGACAGAGTAAACTAATGGCGCGGCCATACTGGAAGTAGGTTAGCAGTCAGCAGGGGATCACATAATTTCATTTACTACCCATCCTGAGAACATATCTATTATTCAACTAAACATGTCTGGGACATAATACAGTCCCTAATTAGGTCCTTTATTGATTACCGAGCAGGTGTTAGGGGCCTGAATGTAATATTGTGTTAGAGCTTTTGATGAAAACCTTGTCTTCAGTAATTGCCATGCCAGCAATGGAATTTTGTTGTGAAGATTATATGAACGTGCATGACAAAATATCTTAAATTAATTCATAGCAACAGGCTTTGCATTAAGCTTTAGCCATAATCATTTTAATCAGATCTGGAATGAAAAACAAAACTATTAATCAAGAAGCATGCTGACAGCTTTGCAAGTTCTCAGAGATAAGAGGCAGGTATTTATACCTATAGGGAAAGCAGTGCTTAGCAGGTGACAGATCTCTCCTCATAGGAGAATAGCAGTGTTTTCTACTAAAATTGCCCCAGGATGCATCCCCTGTGAATTCTTCTATTTCCTGCTTGTAATTTTAGATTCTGACTAATTTTATGGATAAACTCTCAATTTCATTGACTCTCTCAGACTTTGGGAATTTTAACCCTGATCCAATTTTTATGAACTACCACTCTATGAACATTCCCCATGCAGAGGCCCAGCATGAAGCAGAACAAAGACCTTGAAATGGGCTCATATTTAGGTTCTTGCTTGTGGCATGGGCACAGGTATATTTGTTTTAAAAAAAATGCAGGAAAGTCAGCTACCCCTTTGTGCCTTTGTTTTCCACTTATGAAATGAAGATAGTATAACTTCTACCAGAAGAGAAAATTAAAATTAAATTCTTCAAAAACTGCAAGAAGACTTTGGCACTTGCTGCTTAGAATGGAATTAAAAAGATTTTTTTTTCTTTATCTCTTTTTCTCACCCTTTTGCCTTCTTCACTCAGTTGTGTTCCAAACCTTGAAAAGGCCTGAGCTCTGCCAATGCTTTAGTTTTTCTGGAAAAAAATTTCTGTATGCTTAATCTGTTGGTGGAATCCCGGTCCAGATGCAAAGACTAAGTATGCCTTCTTGACTTTTTTCCAGACAAGTCTCCTCAGTTAATATGTCACCTCTTTTCATCATCTACCCAACTTTTGATTCCGAGCTGTGTGGTCCACATTTAACTTGACATTTGACATTTGCTGAGTCCATTCAACCAATGTCTTCAAAAACAATATCTTTTTCTGTTTGGATTTAGACTACTGTTTCCAGAACTGTTGTAAATACCTTGATTGTCCTTTCATCTACAGAATTAAAGCATATTCTACTTCTAGATATACTGGAGCAGACTGTGTTTTTATTTATGTATGTTTATACTCAAGTAATTTTTGGTTTCAAACTCTATCTCACCATGTCGTTCAAACCAATGTTTAGTAAGACTACGTACAGAAAGTAAAACAGGCAATTGTAATAGTAATTGGAGTAAAAAACCTCAGATAATTGTTGGAAGCAGAGTCGTTATTAAATTTGATAATTTAGGATGACATGTTTGGTATTTGGGAACTCATTGTTTAAGCTCTATCAGATTTTCTCTAGCAACTGCTATTACCTCATCAAAGTCAGCAATGATTTCATTCAGCAAGCGCAGACATTCTACTCCTTGGTTATTCATCTCGGTCTGGGAATAGAAGTCAGCAAATCCAGGAATAGAAGCAAACATCACACCGACAGCATCATAGGATTGAGAGTATAATTCCTAAAAGAACAATGAAGTTAAAGCAGTAATACAGGTAAGACAACATAATTGGCTGCGATTAAAATAAGTTTCTTATTTTTTCTATGCATTATAACTTAATATGTGAGGTTAACACATACAGTAAAAGTTGGACAGTTCAATAGGAGGAGGCTTCTCATGTTTTTATCATGGATTGTATGCAGGGTTTGCCCTTTCTTTGAAAGCCTGCTCTTTCTGCTTCTGAGGTTAGGGGGCTAGATCAGCAAAAAATGTAATATAATTTTTCATTTTGATTTATACGTGGAACCACTTGAAGAGATGAAGGATTCATTTTCATTTGCAAGTACATGTACCAGAGAATCAAACGCTATTAGGCAAGTAAAAGTAAACTAATATTTATTATTATTGTTTCAGTCTGTTTCATAAACATTTGCATTTGAAAGTATATTTTTAAATTTCTTGATTAACAGGGATGAGATATTGTCCCAATCTAGAAGAAGGGCAGCTGGGTTGACCCCAGTAACTACAAGCCTGTTAGTCTCACTTCAGTGACTGGTAAGCTTATGGAGAAGATTATTCTGGGAGCTACTAAAAAACACGTGAATGACAACACGGTCATTGGTCCCAGCCAGCAGGGGCTTATGAAGGGAAAGTCCTACCTGACAAACTTAATTTCCTTCTATGACCCACCTAGCTGACCAAAGAAAAACAGTTGACATAATCTTTCTGGATTTCAGCAAGGCCTTTGATACTGTCTCTCACAGTGTCCTCCTTAACAAAATGTTCAGCATATTGGTCGATAAACAGATAAGGCAGTGGGTGATGGGTCAGGCTCAAAAGATCATAGTGAATGGCATTACATCAGGCTAGTGACCAGTCACTAGCTGGGCTCCACAGGGGTCAATCTTAGGACCAGTACTCTTTAATATCTTCATAAATGACCTGGTTGCAGGACTCAAAGTTTTACTAACTTTTACTACACTCTTGAGGACAAGGAGGCCCTGCAGAGGGATCTAGACAAATTGGAGAGCTGGGCAATTGCCAATCACATGAAGTTTAACAAGGGTATGTGCCAGGTTTTGTACATGGGACACTGCAACCCTGGATATACATACAGACTGAGGAGCAAGAGGCTGGAGAGCAGCCCTGCAGAAAGGGATCTGGGAGTTCTAGTTGACAAGTTGAACATGAGCCAACAGTGTGCCCAGGCAGCCAAGAGGGCCAACCACGTCCTGGGGTGAATCAAGCATGGCATTTCTTGCTGGTTGAAGGAGGTGATTGTCCTGCTCTACTCTGCACTGCTGCGGCCCCACCTCGAGTATTGTGTGCATGTTTGGACACCACAGTGTAAAAAGGATGTAAAGCTACTGGGGAGTGTCCAGAGGAGAGCCATAAAGTTGGTGAGGACTCTAGAGGGGAAGTTGTATGAGGAGCAGCTGAAGTCACTTGGTCTGTTCAGCCTGAAGAAGAGGAGATTGAGGGGGGACCTCATAGCAGTTTACTGCTTCCTCACAAGGGAAGGAGGAGGAGCTGGCACTGATCTCTTCTCTTTGGTGACCAATGATAGGAACCAAGGGAATGACAGGAAGATGTGCCAGGAGAAGTTTAGGTTGGATATTAGGAAAAGGTTCTTCACTTAGAGAGTGGTGGAGCTCTGGAAGAGCTCCTCAGGGAAGTAGTCATGGCACCAAACCATTTAGGCAACAAATTCAGATAAATGGAGTAAATTTTTGGGTTGTCCTATGCAGGGGTTGGTGTTGGACTCAATGATCCTTTTGGGTTCCTTCAAACTCAGACTGTTCTGTGTGATTCTGCGTGATTCAGATAGGACCATTTAAAATGGCTAATATGACCTCTTTGTAACAATTCCTCTCAGTTACCACATTTTCTGGTGGATACTTTCTACTTCACACTGCAGCTCTTTACAAGTTTGTTTATTCACAGGTTTTCAGAGACTCCTTACTCTAATGGTAAACTGTGGCTCATTCTCCTAAGGTCACTATGGAGCCATTTGGTTGTCTGGTATGGGGAGAAGTTTTACCCATTGGTCAATACTTTAATTTCTGTTCTGGGACTTCTCTCATAACATTCTGACATGGAGTAGTTGCTTCTCAATGTTCTTGTTAGTGTGCCTTAGGAAATGTTAGTGTATTGCTCTCTTGATAAAAGGACTTACTGCTGGATGCCGTACACCTAATCTGAAGATGTCAGGCTCCTCTTCCTTCATCCTGCTTCTACCTAGAAAAGCATCCTGAACTTTGCTATGCTGCTAATGCTGCTACTTATCTACAGTCTTTTACAATGCATCGTAAAGTAAAAGTGGGAAAATTCAGCAAGTTTTCAAGGACACTGCAAAGCTTTGATTGAGAAAAAATATCATTGATTCCCATCTTGCCATTCCACTTTCTTTCACTGAAGAATATCTGCAGAGTCATGTAAGCCATACTCTAAGGTCGCTCTTATTCACTTTCATAGGTATAAAGAAAAGTAATACACACACTAGCTCATTGATGCTTATGGAAGACTAGTCAATATGCGCTGGGAGAAGCATATATACACTCAGGCATAATTTTTCCTCAGACTGTGAAGACGGAAAATGACTGGCTGAGCCTTCAGCTGCTCAGCTTTTCTATTTTTGGTAAGAAGCATCAAGACAGAAATAATACATCCATGAAAAAACGCTTACGGTACACATTTGGGAATTCATTTTTTGAGAACCGAGAAATTAACTTAATGGGCAGACATGAACTGCAGGATTGATTTTACTGAAATCTGGTAGATGTTACAGCTAGTCGGCTCATGCATAAATCATCCCCAAGTACAGTCACTCTGGAAATTGCCTTACAAGAAGAAGGGGTGGTGGAATTGAATTCAGTCGCAAATTATTGAATCATCAGCAGTGATCCATGGGGCATCTGTTTGCTTTTGAAGATTATTATGCATATGAGTGTATGTGAATGAATGTGTAAGAGAGGACATGTATTCCCTGAAAATCCGTAATGCAGATAAGCCAGAATCCAGTCATTGTTGGTATCGTAGTCTACTCCATTTGGAATTAAGAATTTTAAACTTGTTGCTTTCACACACAAACATTTTCTCATGTACAGAGCTATGTTTTTTATGGCTGCTTAGTACCCATAGAATATAAATTCCTCAAGAGGCTGATTTCTAAAGTGCTTTTCCTTGTAGCTTCTCACTATGTTGTCCTCCCTAGGTAATATTTGAAATCGCATATTCAGAACACAATGATTCCTCATTGTGCAGTCTAATTTGTCTGGCTACATCTATTTCGAAAATGTAGAATCAGAAAAGAGTAGCCTCAATTCCTTTTTTGCTGCATAATGAATGGATATGTCAGTGCTTCGGCCTGAGTCTTGCAACAGCTGTAAAAGATAATTCCAGTATTGCATAAGAAAATTCCAGTTTCATCACACAATAGCCTATTCACAGATAATACTATGTCTATAATATTATAATACTGTCTTAAGAGTATCCAAAGATTCCTGATCAACCTTTTATTTTTGTACTAGAACACAACCACAAACTGTTTCTGAAGTAGTTTTTTTGTTAACTGCCCCCAAAAGGCAATTCAGGGGCAATATGAAATGGAAAAAAATATTCTCTTGGGTCTGAAGATGTGAGATACTCAGGTCTATTGCAGGTTTTTGCAGAGATTTCTTCCATAGTTAGGAATACTATACTTTCATAGACTCATAGGTTGGAAAGAACCTCTGAAGGTCATCTAACACAGTTCCTGCTTGAAGTAGGGATGATAAGGTCAAGTGCCTCATGGCTCTGTTTAGTTATGGGTTGAATATCTCCAAGACTGGAGATTTCACTGCATCTCTGAGCATTGATGCAATGACCACTTTCTGGGGATATTTTTTCCCCTAGAATCTAACTGGGATTTTTCTTTCTACAACAGATGTCATTATCCCTTCTCCTTCTACTTACACATTGGGAAGAGTTTCTGTCTGTTGTCTCTCTAAAAACCCATTAGGTAGTTGAATACAATGAGATCATCTTTTGGACTTTTCTTCTTAAGGTTGAATAAACCCAGTGTGCTTGGCCTTTGCACCCCAGTCCTATAATCATCTTGGTGGCCCTCTGCTAGACTTGCTTTAGTGGATTCATGTGTCTCCTGCTGGTGAGCCTGAACCTGGAAATACTGCTCCAGATGTGGTCTTAGAAGTGCAAACCCCTTTACTTTAAAACACTTCTTTTTTTTGTAAATGTGGATCAGATATCAAATATTGGCAGTATCTGTGTTATGACTTCTATAGAGAACTAAGTTCTATCAATTCCCTAATGTATCTGCTTTTCTTTTGCTAATTAGACAAAAAAATCAGCAATAAAATTAATACATACTTCATTATCCCGATCCTTCTCCAAGAAGTGACGGGCAACATGACTGGGTAAAATATTTCGTAGCATGTTTTCATTGTGCTCCCTTAATTCCTTCATTTCATTGATTTCTTCTTTTGCTTGAACACGCCACAGAAAATCCAACCTTGCTGTGTATTCAAGCTGTAGTTCCAGAAAGGAAAAAAAAGGCAAAAATAAAATCTGACAAGATAAGAAAAGACATGCTGGTAGGCTGCTCCTGCCCTGTAACTGCCCTAAGTGCTGCTGAAGATCTTTGACTCTGAAAGAATTAAATTCCACTGCCAGAAAAGTGGTTTATTTCTTTGCCTTGTGTATGGAGTCTTGGAGTTATCTTGAGCAAAAGAATGTTTCCATATTACTGCTATGATCATTGGATAGAAAATGTCACAAAATTATTTTCCTAGTAAACACCTCTGTATTAGTTAAAGAATGGAGTAAAATAGAAAATAAAAGAATTGGAAGATATTGGTATGAAATAAATATGTTCCCCTTGTCATATCTTTTCAAATGAAAGGAGTTGCTTTAGAAATGAGCACAAGGTTCATTCTAAACACTTTGTTGAGACAGTTTAGTTCTCAAAGACGACCTTCTTACAGCCAAACAAAATTTAACCACCTGACGTACTGCCAAAGAGGACTTTCAAATCTGTGGCATCAAAATGAGGTATTTCTGCTGTTGGAACATGCACTTATTTGCAATTTAAGTCTTCTAAAAGACAGTGAAAGTCATGCTGTTTGATAGCCACTCTCGTAGTCTGTCCCTGATACATTGTGGATCCAGAGTCTCAGTCACAATTTAGTATGTGCATAGAGAAAGTGCCTCACAGCCTCAGCTACAAACCAAAGTTAAATTGTTCTCATTGCTGTGTGTGTACAGGGCAAAAGGAAGATTCCTACATAGCACTGCTAATATATGCATATTTAAGTATAATGTAATTTTATATATATATATAAAATGCATATTTATGTGTATATATAAATGGCAACTCTCTGCTAGCTGAAGCAGGGAACATGCTGAACCATCACTTTGTTTGCCTGAGAGGCACGTGTGTGTCAGCACGTGGACAAGACCAATGCTGCCAGAGCTTTTGGGTGCATTACACTGACACAGTGTTTTAATCAGACCTCAAGGCAGGTGATACTCTAGTTTGCACAGGAGGTGATTTGTTAATCTATGACCTTACTGAGGATGATGGAAATACATCTGTGTGCAGTAAACTGAAAGAGAAAATATATTTGTTAGGTTTGAGATGCTCTAACTAGAGAAAATCAAACACCCAGCAGAAAAGCATATTATCTATCAAATAGATGAATTTTACAATTGGAGAGACACCAAATGGTTTGCCAAAAGGTGCTGCAATTAAGAAAGTCATTGGGTTATAATTAATGAACAGCAAGCCTGGTCTGTGTGGGAGTGACTAAGAAAGGGTTTGAGCATTGTTTAGTGACCGTCATGTCCACATTTTTCATCACCAGCAGTGACCAATAGCAAAGTGTTCAAAAGAAAATGAAAAGTAGCTTGCAAGGGACCTTTATGGGTTGACTGTACTCAAGAGAGTTTCCCTTCCTAGAAGCTAAAAGTGACCCTGGTTTGATATCAACTTCCAAAGCTTGTATGTACCTTAGCAGTGATTGACTTGCCCTATGGATGCTATTGACAAATTTATAAATGAATAACCTCTTCTCTGTTTGTATTATATTGATCTTCATCTTGTGACTATTCCCTAAATGAACTGCACCAAAACAAACAACCTGTCATGTAAAAGTATTTTTAAATCATGTTTTTCAACTTCTTTTTCAGTTCTCTTCATCCTTTCTTTTGTGCTAGAAGACAGAGCCCATACCAGATCATAACTGACTTTTATCTCTACCAGCTCACTGAGAAGGTAACAATGACTATAATTTTCCAAGAAGTTCTAAAGGTGTTTTACAAATTGGCTTAGAGCAGGAAGTGCTGATGGATTCTGATTTTTTTTTGCTTCACATACTTAATAGCACTACAATAAGAACTTTGCAGAAAACTGTAGTACAGTTTTTCACAGCTGATTTTTTATGCTGCTGTGCAGGAAAATTTCACATCTCTAAATCTAGCTTAGAATAGCAGAAGGTAATCTTTACATTTTAGATATTTTCATCCTCATTATTTATAATCACATTGTAGCATAAAATATTTTTCGTGCATCATCAGTAGACAACTGAGATGACACTGTCAGTGCAGAGATAAGAGTGTGCTACATGTGAGGTTTGAAGTAATTTTAAGAAGGTGCTCTGGTAAGTCCTGATATTGCTTAAAACTAATAAAATTGTAGGATTGAGTTTTGGGTTTCTTTTTTGATTGTGTAAAGGAGTGTTCCCGGGCATAGTAGTGCCAACAAAAATAATTGTCTGCAACCTAAAACTTGAAATGTTCAGGTTTCCTTGCCCTGACATGTAGCTCTACAAAACACCCCTAATTCCAATAGTGAATGAAAAAATCAGAGAATATATATTACACAGAAAGCCTAACACTACTTATGTCCTCTAAATGCTCTACAACCCAGCCTCTCTGCAGGCAGTTGCCGAGTACAAGGAAAGCACAAGGTAAGGATGAGAGTTGGAGGAGCAGAGTATTTTTTAGAAAAGGAGGGAAGAGGATTTACATCTCAAAGTGACACTTCAAACTGCCAAAATCAGTTTAACTCCAGACAAAAGGAGCAATATCTTTTCTTTACTACACAAATACCTGAATAGAAAGGATAATGAAGAGGCCTGAAGCATAATAGCAGAATTAGGTATGTCTTTTCCTCTCTTTTTCTCTTTTCAATTGGAACAATGTCCTCTTTGCATTTCCTCATTCCTTCCCTTTTCCCCAAATATTGAGGAGTTTCAGAGGGTCATGTATTTTGTAGATAAATTGCTGTGTAGGGATGTCAGTCCTTCCTTTCTTCCAACAAGACTCTATAGAGTTAAGCTAAAGCCCCGACATGCACAGATTATTAGGTACATAGCTGTCCATGCCTTCCCTGTCAAAGTTCAAGTCTTCCTTTCTACCAAAGAGCCCCAGAAGCACAGGAACAAATCAGTCAGTTGGTCTACACTTGCCTACACCAGAACACTCATGTGGTGTAGACAACTTCTACATTCAGATCTATACTCTAAAAGAAACTATAAGGGATTTTGCTCTCTGTTTTACTCATATTTTGATAAAGTTTTAAGAGTTAATTTATGTTTTTAGAAAATGGTCTACTTAACTGATTAAAAAGATAAAGCTGTAAATGAACACATTTCACAACAGAATAAGTCTAGCCTTGAAATAATCCAGGGAATTAGTCTATATAACCTAATTGCATGTAACAGTAACACAACTATTTTTAATCATGTTTAGCACCAGAAACCTTCAAGATTTATTGGCTGAAGTCCAAGTAAGATTTTAAGAAAGCTCTGAGTCTTATTAGACAGTCTCATGCAACTTTTTCTTGAATCTAACTTAAAATTCTGGTTGCAAAAGTGGAAATTACTCTGAATTACAATGGATAAATTGTTAGTTGTTTAGAAATTAAAGGTCCATAAGCTTGATCTTGCCCAAGTCTTTTTTTTTTTTTGGTACCTCCACCTATAATGAGGGAAGTTTTAAGCTATTCTACTTCAGAATACTTTTGCAGTTTGTGAGAAGCAAAGCTGTGCTGGAGGACAACTTTATTCGATTTATTGTGCTCACCATCAATTCAGACTGTTGAAGTGTTTGGGTTTTTTTTTTTTAATTGCTCTGGACAAAATTTTTATATATATTTTCATTTTCTATTTATACCTTTAGGTTAACTCTATAACAGGAAATCAACAATACAAGGAAATGCTCCTAGGCACTGCTGTTGGGTATTGTTAAACTGGTAGAGTGGCCCTATGAATCATTTGGCACAACATGCAAGTTCTAACACAACTCAGGGAAGAGTTCAAGGGTAGTTTGAGTGCAGCAACCCTGTTTTATGAAACATGGACTATTTAATAGGATGGATTAACATGGAATATTTAATAGGCTTATTTATAAGACAAACATTTACACTCAGAATTGTCATACTGAAGAACATGGCCTGGATACTTCCTAATATTTAATCTACCCAAACTCTCTTAGTGTTTCCTTTCTTAGTACTTATTCTTACTGTAGACCGTTTCCAGCCCTTACATATGAATCTTTACACGTGTTAGGGATCATTGGAAATATTATAAGGCCTATCACAAATCTGGGATATTCAGTTCTTATTTGTGGAATGTTTGTCCTAAATGGGCTTTATGTCTTGATAAAGATATTGCAAAATACATTGTTTTCTCTCAAATTTAATTCTAAGCACAAAGCTCGTTTCTTTCCTTGCTTTTCCTACTAACTTATTTCCATTTCTTCAAAAAATAAGATAAAAAGGAATAGAACTACAAGCATACTCAGTCTTGCCTTCCTTCTGCTCTGTATGTACCTGCACAGCTTATAGAGTTATTGTAGTACTGTAGTAAAGTGTATAATACTGTATTATTCATCACGGCAACATTCCTCTCTTATTGCCCTACTCAAATTAGGGTCAAGGTATTCATCAGCTTAATGCTTTTGAAAAGAAAAT
This sequence comes from Phaenicophaeus curvirostris, assembly GCF_032191515.1. NCBI lineage: Eukaryota > Metazoa > Chordata > Aves > Cuculiformes > Cuculidae > Phaenicophaeus > Phaenicophaeus curvirostris. The sequence goes on from NC_091394.1 coordinate 89,642,557, forward strand.
CTTTAAGCTGAACATGTAAGAATATCTAAAGGCAATTGTGGTTGCTACTTCCTTTAATGCAGTGGTCCTCTTTGCCTTTAGGTGAACAGAAGCTCTGTGAAGTCAGTGTGTTTGACATAAAGCAGCCTAGAGATTGCCAGTCAGAAACAAGGGAAAAAACACCTTGCTTTAGGTGAGTTTTACCCAGTGTATTTATTGTTTTAAATTTTATTTTTTCGTAGTTCACTGTCTGTGTGCACTATGCATAGATTCTTGAAATATCCAGTTTCTCAGTTAGTTCCTTCTTGTGGATAACAACCCAAAACCTCCGAGGCCACAAAATCCTGGTTATGATCTAGGTCCATGTGAAAGAATTCTTGTAAATGGTCCATAACCAAAAGAAGTTAGTGTTGATGCTTAACTGTAAGTTTTCCTCATTTCCTCAAATCTGGTGTTTTTCCTTTATGGTTATACTAAGATATTTCACAGATTTATTATTTACTGTTTGTCATGCATTGAAGCATTCAGATGGCACTGGAATTGTACATGTACCTAAGATAAATGAAGTTCCATTTGTTCCTTCAATTTCTATTAGAAAATGCAATATAACTTGCATGTTGCTGAATATAATATTGCACGTGTTCTTTAAGAAGGTTAGGCAATGTCAGATGTGGGCTATCTTTAATCAGGTTTTACATGTAGTTTATTAAATTGTTAAAGGTCATATGCTCAAGTGCATAAAAAGGCAGTTGATATTTTGAAAGTAATTATCGTCACATCCTGCAATTGCAAATGATATAGGGAATGGTTAAAGCAAATGTTTGCATTACCTGTTGACCATGATAAAATACAGCTAAAAGGAACATTGCCATCAGTAGTAAAGATGCCTCCTTTGTACCCAGGAAGTCTGTGCTGGAAAAAATACAAAGCAAAATACAGTTATTGATTTTTCAGTATTGTAATTGTTCAGAAAATTCATTTCATAATGTACCCTGGTACTTTTTTGTTGTTCTTTAAAAAATCCCATGTATTTGAAAATTTTACTTGGCAATAATTAATTAGTTCAAGAGAACAGGAGTGTAACTTAAGTGCTCACTCTTTGGAGACAAGTGTATTAAGGAACTAAATTGTAGCCTACAGCACGAACACAGAAGGTTAGGGTCTTTCTCTTTCAAATGTGATATGCAAGCTGTGTGTCAGTCACCCTCTTTTTTGGGGAGATTGGTAAGCAACAATGAATATCACAGTCACTGCAGAGCACAGGAGGTGGAATTTGGATGGGGAAAGGCTGAGGCTGGAGCTGGGAAAGAGGAAGTTCCGATTGTGAAAGTACAAGCTCGGGGAACGGGCCTAGACACAAAAGATGAACACTAAGGCAAGTGCTGAAAGTTAAACATTCCTGTACTGTGAGAAAGACTTGGAGAATACGACAGGGGAATTAAGGAAGCAGGTGTGGATCAAAGGGGAATGAATAAAGTGGCAAACAGTAATTAGGACTGAGCTACAAAGAAGACACCACAGAAGAAGTGTCTGTCTATGACAAGGGAAGTAGAAGAAGCTCTTGCAGACAGTAGGGAAGTAATCAAGATGATCCAAGAATCATAGAATCATAGAATCACCAGGTTGGAAAAGACCCACCGGATCATCGAGTCCAACCATTCCTATCAGTCACTAAACCATGCCCCTCAGCACCTCATCCACCCGTCCCTTAAATACCTCCAGGGTATTGTCTATATGAAATCTCTGAAATGCTGTGTGTGGACCATTTACAGCATATGACAAAATAAAGAGGGAAGCTGAAGGAGCTTTCAAGTATGAGGAGAAATTACAGGTGTGTGGAAAGATGACAAAGCCAAAGAAACTGAGCATCTCTGTAATATTGGGTGGTTTCAAAAATGTGTGTCCTCCAGGGGAAAAGACAGAAATCAAGATGTAGGGGAACTTCTATGGCAAATCTTATTGTAAGACAAAAGGGGCAAATAACTAAATTTGGAGTCAAATATCCATGATATTTGGCAATTGTATTGTTGAAGGAAGATTAGGAAATATGAGGAAGTGTTCAAGAGATGCTGAAAGGCTGAAGTTGTGAAAAAAGCTAATAATGGAGGAAACAAGAAGAAGTTGGAAGAGACTTTGGGACACTTGTCTGTCTACCTTGAGGTATGAGAATAAAGTGATGTCTGGACCCTCAATTCATATTCCATAGTAATTTTGGAAAAAAAAAGAGATGAGATTATTTTTGTCAGAGAAGGACTCCTTTGACAGAGAAATTAGAGAAAGAGAAGAACTTGGTGTAAACTAAACCAAAAGGAAACTTTCTTGTGAGAAAGCTAACTGAACTGACTTTGTGGGCTTAATGAAGAATTTATGGTGAGGAAATATACCAGTATGGGATGCATCAGTAGAGGAAAAGACAGGCAGAAACACTTGTCATCAGCAAATATTTTGGAATTCAAATGTTTTCCATTTTGAAGTTGTGTGAAATGCAGCCTTACAAAGATTTCATTCACTTTAGGGGTTGGAACTAGATGATCTTTAAGGTCCCTTCCAACCCTAGCTATTCTATGGTTCTATGATCCTATGATTCGATGATTCCAGAAGGGCCTTTTGTACACTGGTTAAGGACAATAGCTTCAAAATTCATAATTAGGAACTGATGAATTACTGTATGTTGTGGTAATGTAGCTATAGCCACATATGTATAAGCTAGGTGGGTTTTGTAGGGAGTTGAAAACCCTTTTATTCAACTAATTGGAATAGCTAAAAAACCTCACATAAGTTTCTGGGCAACAACCTTGAACCTCATGCTCCCAAATATCAGAGTTGGAGTTCGGGTCCTTGTCCTGAGTGCGTAGCATCTCAGCTGAGATCTGTATGTCCTGGTCTGTTGGCTGCTCTAGAGGATGGATATTTCTGGCTCTTTCTTACTATTCTATGGTAAAAGTCACTGGAGAATTTCATTGACATAGGGATTAGAAACCACTATGAATTCTCTAGGTTTTTTCACACAAGGGAGAATTTTTCTTTGCCATACTTGATTAGTAATAAAAATTAACAACCATGATGGTGGTTTCTACTTCTAGTAGAAACTAAACCAAGTTTTGGCTAAGTAAGCCAAAATATTGCTTACTGTATTTGTCGTATTTGCTGGGCTCTGCTCTGAATATGCTATATATCATATCATCAGTCTGTAGGAACATAACTAGCATTAGAAAAAGGAATTGTATCCCAATCTTTAGTACCTTGCTGCCCTAGGAAGCTAGCAACAAAAGAAATGCATGCAGAGCATTACTATGTGTAAAGAAGATGTGGCCGTTGTGAGAACTAGATGGACTGCAAACCCATGCTTTTCTGTCATTTTGAGGATCTTCATCTGGCATACACTTACAAGCACAAGCAACAGCAAATCTAAATTGGTTAAGTACCAAAGACTGAAGAAGTGTTTTTCTGAATGAGCTAAATCACTGCTGCTCTAGATTCAGTTATTACAACACTTGGTGCACCTCTGACTGCAGATTACTGCGGCTCTTCTATCCTCTTCATCTCCTCTTGTTGGGGAGGAAGTCTAGGAAGAGCATTTAAGTGCCCTCTAACAAAACGGGGTCGTCTCTGTATTCTTTATATCTTTCACAGCTACACATTATACTTTGAAATGTATACAGTTAAAACCCTGCTCCTAAAAAAAATCATTTGTTCCTGTTGTCTTAAACTGAAGTGAGTGCTTTAATCAGTATCTCTGCAGTTTTCAAGAATAGAAACAGACAATGCATGTGCACTGTAATGTGTGTTTTTATCAACATGGACAGACTATGGGAGACATCAGAAAGACCCCCTGCTCAATATATAAACAACCTCATGAAATGAACATTCTAACAAAAAGGCCTAAGAAAGAGTCCCATGATACATTTTTTGGATTAGTCATTGCCTCACTCTATTCTTAACTATTGTGCTATCCAGTAAATGTATACTTTGTCAAGACTTGACCCATTACCTTATTAAAACACAGTTCTTAATGGCTACTATGAACACTTACTCTCCATTGTGGTTAAAATTGTCATATTGCAGAAAAAGGGAAGCATAAATGGTCTCAGTCAGCAGCGAATAGATTGCAATCATGATAAGAAGTACTGCCAGCTTCAGAACAGAGTTGAGACGAAGAAAGACTGCACAAGTCACCATTGCCAGCACACCAGTGAAGACAAAATACTGAATAGAAAACAACAGTGGTTACTTTTGGTGATCAGTGATTACATACTCCATAAATATCTGCATAAATAATCAAAATGATCAGAAACAGAAAAATTTGCTCTGGAATTTAGTTCTCATCCACATATTCTTAGGGTACAAAGTACTTTGAAAATAAGTTTTTTGCTAAAATAGAATTTGAAATTACAAATTATCCATTTTGCATAGCACATCTGTGTTAGCAGAACTTTTCCTCTGTGCATTTATGGCATTTTAATTGCATTAGAAGGCAAAGGGCATCCTGTACAGTGAAAAGAGGAAGGGAAGAGATGATCCGTGTATTTGTTTGCTCATGAAAAGTCAACTTTTTCAATAGTACTTGAAAAGAGGATAAAGCTACAGGAATTTATGTATTTATTTTTTTATGGTAATGCAGGTCTACCTCAGTTAAATTACTCTCTTAAAATGTGGTGCCTGGAGGTTATATTCATATATCATTTTATAATCTCTTCATTGTCTCATTTTTCTCAATGATTATTCATCTCTCATATGCAATCCATGCAGTTGATATTGGATATAGAGACAATCATGGCCATGTGCTTTGCAGATTTAAAATAGCAACATCAACACCCACAGTCCAAATGTAGTTTAAATTAACTCCTATCATACAGGTTTAGGAGAGAGAGCATTCATTTTTTCTGAGAACAGTTTTGCTTTAGTATGGTTCCTCTGTAGGAAAGTCTGCATCCCTGTAATTTGTGACATGTTACTGACAGTATCATAACACTGCTGTATGACTTTCTAAGCAAGACACTTCATTTATCTACACATAACCAACTGTAAGAGACTAATTCTGGTTTGAGTTGCAACACCAACCCATTGATTTTGTTGCCTGCTTGCTGATCATAGAGAGGATTTTTTTCGTCCAAAATCAAATTTAAAATAACTACAGCAGAATGACTGCTGGTTTTGCTATGCAAGTATTAGTCTCCATTAGGTTCATATGAATTAAATAGTGTGTTTTATTGCATTAGGTTCATTGAATCATTGCTGGATTTGTTTCTAGCATAAAGGTTCTGTATGAAGTTCAAAGTTTGAAACTTGGTTGTAATGTCTTTCTGTAACCTGCCTCTGTTATTTTTATCAGCATACAGATAAATGACAAAGGTTCAGCTTCTCAGTGCTGTTGAGGCACCTGACTCCACCACCAGTACGTAATACTTGATTCCAGGTAGTGGTCACCATGTAACCTTTGTGGATCCCTGCATCAAATTCAAAAGTACCCTCAGAAGTACCTCAGGATAGGAACAGATGTCTGTAAAAGATGCAGATGAATTGAACGTCTGGTTCTTCAGGGCTACTGGTTTGTCAAAATCACACCATAGCTGTGAAGAAAGAAAACAAAATCAGGGCTATATTGGCTATAATGTACCCTGGTGACTAAGTGCTGTGTTCAGTGATGGAATTGGCTAAGCTGCTGCTCTCTATGTCAGCTTCCTAACTGGCACCCAGGACTAAATGGGCAGTAAGAATGCATTTTGTGGGGATGAAATGGAAAGGGAGAGCTATTCATACTGCAGACATTCAGCATCTGAGTAGCTGCCTTATGCTTTCTTGTTGATAAAGGGGAAAGTTTACATTCTCTGTTTTGAGAATGTAATACTGCTTTTTGGGGTTATGACTTGCATTCATTTTTATGGTGTTTCAAAACAACTGTATTAAACATATATAAATCAGCAATGTTGAGTTGTAATACACCATGGTCTTAGAATACAGGAACAAAATCATTAATAGTTTCATATTTTGACAGTTAAATCAGATGGGGTCTTGTTACATGTATTAAACTAATCTGTATGGTTTGGGTTTGTTTTTTTTGTTGTTGTTGTTGGGTTTTTTAAATCAGCCTGCTATGTACAAGCTAGTTCCTATTTCTTCCCAAAAGATTTAGAGAATGTTTTTAATGAGGCCCATTTTCTTATAATGATGTTGTAATGAATTTTGAACTTAGAACTCTGTTGTTTGTTCTTTCAGCAACTCAGTAATCTCTGCAATGCAGCTACATTTTCTAGGTTGTCTGTGCAGTCCTCCATGACAACTTCGTGACAAGACAGTTACCTTCTACAAGTTCATGAGGTTTACAGCACCTCTTCGCAGGGCAGTGTGCCATTAGAGCCACTCTTGGCATCTTTTTAAAAGACCTTCAGGATCAGAAACTTTGTTCCAATTTTAAATCAGTAGAAGTACAGTTGATGTAAAGAACCACAGGAATCATTTGCCCCCCTGGTGAAGCTTAAAGCCTTATGGCTTATCATAGAAAGCATCTGAATCTTAGCCCTGTCCATCTAAGTGCATTTGAATTCAGTGGATGCATATAGCTTGAGTGTGGGCTGCATTACCTGTTCTTAAATACATGTAGGTCCCTTCTGAGTGCTGCATTCCACTATATGGAGCCCCACCTGCTGCTGTGATACCTACTTCACAAAAGTAACCTTTTTTCATTAGTGGTATACATAAAGCAGTTATAAGATAATTATTTTTATTATGGCAGGATTTTGGCATATGAAATAATGAGGTTCTGCAGAGGTCAGGACTTGGTGTCTCAAGTTATTGCCATTCTAAATATATGATGATAAATACAACTGTTTACTTGCTTCTAGAAGCCCATTGGTACATTTGAGGGTACAAAGTATTGTATTTCTTTTGACTGCTTTTGGATTAGCTCTTCCACAAGATTGCAGTGTGTACAATCTTAAAAAATAATCCACAAGAAGTGAGAGCGAAATCTCATTATCTTATCTGCAGCAAATTCGGTATGGATAGGCCTTTGGAGGTCATCTTGTTTCAAGAGAAAGTTTAATTCTAATAAAATCTTTCCTGACAAATATTTATCAAATAAGATTTGAAAACTTAAACTCTATAACTCTCCTTAGTGATCTATAATATTATCTACCACTGTCCTTATCTTTAGGAAGTTTTCAATCCTGTTGAACTTCCTGTAATTGTATTTTCTCTATAAGGATAGCAAGTAGTAGCTACATTCTTCTTTCTCTGACTAACTCTCCTAACTCCATGGTGTCACTGAGAAACCAAGACAGTTGCCAAGTCCTAGCATATTGTCAACCTGAATTCAATCATGAAAGAATGACAGCAATAGAATCTAATAAAGTCTCTTATCTATTAGAAAAAGAGGCAAACCCTTGAATTATCAGACTTCAGCATACTTACTGCAATTATATAATAATCATAATTATTATTAATCATTACAGGATAATTATTGTTGCTGTTGTGTTGTCATAGGTGCTATTTCTATTACTGTCACAAAATGCTTTCTTGGTCTCATCTAGAAGGAAATAAAAATTTAAAAACAATAAGTCTGGATGAATAAGAACACCTACATGCATGGCCAAGAGGTGCCCTACAGGAGGAAAGAGTGATGGAATTGTTACTTTTAATCTGTCAGTGAGATATTTACCTCCTTCTTGTCTCAAGCTTCAACACCCAACAAGTTGTGTAATGTAATAATCTCCCTAATTCATGCAAATCTGTCTTATATTTCTGAAGATATCCAGAAAATCAGAGCTCTGTTGTATTAGTGTTTGTTTTATACATGTCTTACAAAGACCCCACTCTTTCACTGTGTGACATGGTAGAGTGCCAGGCCCACAGTGTTCATTAATCAGTATTTTTATCTAACCACAGCTGCTAAGCAAAACTTGAAACATATATATCAGATATATGCTATAGAGATATTGATGATATAGACATATTTATATATATCAGTATATTAGATAAACTGGTAAACTTTGCTCTAAATGTTTCATGCTTTAAGATCTTAGGGGAGATGTGTATACTAAGAGACCAACCAGACTAAAATCCCTGTGTGGGCAGTAAAGAGAAAAAAGTAATTTTATTGGGACTGGTGTTATCCAAAGAAATCTTGGGGGATGCACATTTTTCTTCATTGAATATAGAGAAAGTTGAGAGTGACTATGCATATAGTTTAGTATTTCAGCTAAGGTAAATCCACACATACCTGTGAGATGAGGAATTTAATATCTGTAAGTGTTATTTAGATTGACAGTCTTTAAGAACTTATACAGGTATGCTAGAAAACTATAAAAATCTGTCCTCAAATGGTAGATGTATTGAAAAAAAAGGGGTTTTAAAAATAGATGATACTTATGAGGAGGAAATAATTAGATATTTCAGAAATATATAGTTAAAGAAACAGATTGAATTTCCTGAAGCTGAAGCTGTCATACTTTGCCTTTTATATTTAAATTATAGCTTGCTTATAAACACATTAATCAGCAGGTCCTGTAGCAAGCTTAATAACTCATAAATCATCTTTTCCTGTGCAATATTCTCTGGTTCCCTATAAGCTTACAATATTGATGACGGCTCCAAGAAAATTAATCAGAATGGATGCAAATATAATGACATTCCTGGCCAGGTAGGTCTCATTAATCCAGCAGCAGGTTTTCCGGAGCATTAAGGGTAAACATTTGTAATCCTCTGCTGTAGTGATTAGTACAAGAGCGGAGTGCAGCATAATCAAGATAGAAAACTGAATGACCATTGGTATCACCCTGGGAAAGGAAAAAAAAGCACCCAGAATTAAACCTTGACACAATACCACTGCTAATCAAAATAAATATGTAAACAGTTCAGACTAGGAAAAATTCAGTGGTCATAAATCTGAGACAATTAGTCTAGGAAAAAAAAAAACCAAACAAACCCAGAAAAAACAACAATCTGTTCATGTTCCATAGGTCTGGTATTTCTTTACATGTTTCTTTCTGAGTAACTGCTGTTGAAGAAACAAGCCAGGGGAACCATTGCCAATGCCTCTGTCTGCCTGTATCGAGTTTGACCGGCAAGAACACCCCTTGCTTTGGGACTCAGTTATCCCTTAACTGTCTTTCAGAGTAAATCTATTCAGCCTGTAGGGTCCAGATGTCACTGATTCCCACTCTAGTAAGCTAGTTTGGGGCAGTTTAGGAGGGTATTAGTTTACACACAGCACAACATAGGTGCCTTTAACTTGTATTATACTGAAGGTCATAGACTCTAAAGTGAGTACAATAATGCAGCCTGATTTCTGGCATACGTCAGGATATAGTAACTACAGAAATGCAGGATATGCCTCATTTTAACTAGAAGTGCATCAACTGCAGCTGTGAATCTCATCAGTTTTTTAAAAAACCAAAAGAACGGATTTGCTGATTTCATGGAAGCCCTTTAAAATATCAAGCATATGAAAAGGTGTTCTATCATCCAAACATATTTGAATAAAACCTGTCATTTTGTAAACCCTATAAACTTTGTTCTTACAAATGTCATATTTAATGAAGTATTGTTAAGTGCATACACAGAATAAACAATTCAATTCCTTTGAATAAATCATTAAACCCCATAATTTCTTCTAACCCAGATTTCATTATATTTTTCTAAATTTATTCCTTCTTCCTGCTTAAATCTGGACCTGAAATCAATCAAGTAACCTACATGACTGGGAAATGTGGTAAAATGTGAGAAGAAAGAACTCAGCAACTCACAAATAAAATTTTTTTGTCCCCATTTGTGCCAGTCATTGTCAGTGTCTCTCTTCATAAAGATCAAACCCATGAAAATTAAAATTAACCCCACTGCCCCTGCAAACCTCTCCCCTCTGCTTTCCCTTGCCTTTGTGCTATAAGGAAAATGACTAAACTTGAGGCTTCGAATTAAGTAATTAAATTTCCTAGTAACCAAGTTGTATATGTGCCTGTATGCTACAGGGATTTAACACTGATGTCTCACAGGCAAAACTTTTTGAAAGTGGACTATCAGGGTGTTCCAGAAAGAGTTCTGCACTTCCAGGTGGCTGAGTGCGCGTAAGTTGTACTCTGCTCATTAAGCCTTCTCTAAACATATATTTTATTTTATTGAAAACATGAAGTTTCAGGTTTTGCTACCCATCACCTATCCCTCTTCTTTTCAGGTAGCGTGCAATTCTGTTTGTACACTTGTGTGCTATGGCAAGAAAAAAATATGGGTGTAAAGTGGAAATAGAACATATCTTGTCTTTCCTTGTTTCTCTCTGGGTCAGCCAGATCCACACCCTGAATCTGAATGGACTAAATCTCAACCTGCCTGAAATTCTACCCAATTTAAGTTTTTTCAAATTTGACTTTAGAAGAGCAAATTCTAAACTTATGCCAACCTGTATTCAGATATGTGATTTGAAACTATTAACTAAAGCTTTCACTCTGGAAAGTCTGAGCATAAGCTAAGAGGTATGTAATCAACATTAAGAGGAAACCATTCTGAGAAAATGGCAGGAGGGAACACATGGACATATCAGAACAGGCTTTATAATCAGTCGGCGTGGGAACTGGCATTTCTTAGCCCTGGCCATGTTTGAAGCTGATGGATAGAGTCCAAAATATGCACCAAGGAGACACCAAAGATGCACTGAGTAGTTTATGTGAAAACTGTGGGTACATCTTCCTCATACTACTGATATTTCTAGAAAATACTTTGAGAAAACAGGATAAATGAAAATGTTATTACATTATTATAAACATTATTATAAACATTATTCCTTTCTGATCATCCAAGCAGACTTGCTGGGATGATGACTCCTTTAATGTAAAGGACAGAATAGCAGGTAATTTGCTTCAAAATTCCTTGTCTATCTCTGAAAATACACAGAAAGCCAAGGGAGAGACTGTCAATAAAATCAGGCAAAATCTGGACAATATGTTCATGAATACCTAGTGAAGGGAGCCAAGAGGGCTCATCAAGAGTTTAGGATTCAATTCATCACGCTGCACAGCAGTCACTTGGATTTATTCAGATCTACTGATTGACCTGTTCTCCAGTGGCTATACTTTGAACCTGGGGTATAGATGCAGATAGATAATTATTTGAGATGAATTCCTTGTTTCCCACACTACAGCATCGTTCTGCCTTCTTGTTTTCCAAAGCCAAACGACTGAGATCCTCTTTGGAACCGATAGTTTCTATCTATATCCCATATATACACACACACATTCTCCATAAGCAGATGTAGACTACCAGTTCTGCAGACCTAGCGCAACCCAGCTGTAAATGAAACTAAATTAAGGCTTTCAAAAAGATTAAGGTCAAGCTTCCAGAGGCCATGTCTGTGGGCATTAAACACAAGTTCTTATTTTGGACTGCCAAACTGTACATGTATGACCCAGTGTTATTGAATGAAGGTAATGTAAAGGGATCATCTAGGGGCCTAAATCTGGAATATCAATCCAGAATGTAGAATAACCTGCTTAGGTGCCTGAGAAACCATGACCTTGTATTTATTCATAACAAATATATAGGGAGCAAAATTTCTTCCACTGTAGAAGAACATTTATGTGTTATGTTTGACTGAACAATTGTATGTTTGTCTCTTGTCTAAGGCTGCCTGGGATGAGATAAAAACAAACCTGAACTCTGCACTACTATCCTATTAGAGGATCAGTCCAGTATATGTGCTAAGATTTTGTTGGCAGCATGCTGCTGGATCAAGTACAGCAGAAGACACAGCCAAGGTTAGAGGGATAGGAACAAACATCCATAATATTGTTCTGTCTGTGAACTTCTCCCAGAACTTGGGTTGAAAACCTACTTTATTCAATAAGAGATAAAAGACCAAATGCTTTTTTTTTTCTACAAGTTCTCTTGCTCTCAAGATCAAGCAAAGTCTGAAATGGAGCTTTTGCTTTCCTTCTTCTTTATGTGGATTTGCAAACCAAGACTTGAGCCAGAAGGAAACCTGCTTTTCTCCCCTTACAAGAATAACCCAGAAAAAAACTGGCAGAAATAAAAGCAGTTCAGCAGTCTACTCTAGTATGATCTGTTGCCTATGTGAGCATATAGAAAGTTATTGCAGGAAATGAATCAAACTCCCAGGCCTCTCAGATGGATAAGATGAATCATTGCAAGGTTGGCAGAGTAACTTAATGGCTTCATAGAGGATAATTACAGCAGAAATATGGCATTAATTTATGTCACTTAGAGTAATTTCCCCAACTCAATATTTCAAAGAATGAAAACTATTACAAAGATTTTTAAATTCGGTGATATGCCTGTCCTGTCAAGGAAAAATATGAACTGATCAAATATTTATTCAGTGGGAGACAACTATAAACTGAGATAAAATTCTGAAACTCCACATGCAGTAGGTGCAGTAATAGAAAGATGATTCCCTTCTTTAACATGCAGTCAAAGGTAACCTATCTTGGAAACTCCCTGAAGATCCTTAATAAGACATGTTTTACAATGATGTAAATAATATTTGCTTTCATCATATTTCTAGAAATCCCCAAAGGACTCAGCTCAGAAAAATATTCAATGTGCTTTAGCAAACACAAAAATCCATTTTTTTTCAACAGAACTCTGAAACACACATTGAAAGACACTTAAGTGTGCTGTTAGGAAATGGGTAAGTTACCATAAAGCGTGTGAATTTTAGTTTTTTAATTTTTCGATGGAAATTATGCCCATGCTCTTCCACTGTGGTAGTTTGTCTCTCTGATATCTACTAGAGGTATAATAGACAGGCAAGCAGTTATCTCCAAGACTCTCTGAATCCAAAACGTACCTAACTTTATGACAGCTAGTTCGTGTGCTCATACCTTGAGTTGTTTCTATAACTAGAGCTTAAGAAATTTGAACTTTGAGATTATTTCCGTGTTTAAGCATATTGAAATCTTCTCATTCAAAACCTCTCATGTTGTTATTTTAGGGTTGATCACCTGTTGACCTCCGCCAACTTAAAAGGTATATTTTTTAAGACTGAAACACATTTTTTAAAGCAGAGTATCAGAAGTTGAAAAAGAAAGACTAAAATTTGCCTTCTTAAATCTTGACAATCTTCAGCACCCATGTGGCTCCACATCTGTCTCTAAAGGTATAGTGGTAAATACCTTTTCTCTAAATGTCTCCCAAGGTTCCAGTACTCAAGGACACTCTTGTGGCCAAGGTTCCATGCTTTTGGTTTTAAAACCTCTGATGATCTTATCTTATAGTAATTTAACTAATCTTTATTTGAACCTATTTATACTTAACATTCAGTGACAAAAAGCTCCACAAAGCATTTCTGAAGTGAAGGGAAAACCACAAAAGTACCATGCAAGATGGGAAACCAGAAGTGAGACAACCGCAAGTAATGCGGTTATGTGACTCCTCCCCTAATGCCAACTGCACTAGACATGCTCACGGGAATTAACAGAGATGAATCTGTGCAGGTAGAAAAAAGTCATGTTTTTTTTTGTTGGGAGAGCAGTGATAGATGTGGTAGCAGAAATCTTTTTTTGAAAACAGGTTCCATTAATGAGATCCATAAATCTTCCTGTGTGTACTGAGAAAAAAAGGAAAATATAACAGCTACTAGAAGGGAAGAATTTTGAATGTGTATCAGGAGAAGAACTTTAGAAAAGCAAACAAACTTACTGTCATTAGGGCAATATAGCACATGAGGAATACCAGGTCAGGTGCTACTCTGGGTACTTTCCCAGCTGAGATCTACAAAATACATGGGAAATCACTGCTGCAGTGTGTAGCATCTTACCACCATTTTGGTATTCTTAGACATAAATATGGAGAATCATGTTTTCTAGAGGTGATCCAAGAAATACTGCTGCATTACTGTAACAATAAATGTCTTATTTCTTATATAAAGACTCTATTTTCAAAAGTATTCAACGTTAGCCATAAGTTAAGGTTTACCTGAGTGTTAGAAAGTGTGTGAGAATTATGCTTATCTAGATATTTCCACCTTAGCACTTGCTCTGCCAAAGACCAAATGGGATCAGGGGCATGTTTTTGTGGCAATCATGTTCCACTGTCTCTGCTATGATGCTGGAAAACTGGCATTACTCCTTGTGCACACACTTGTGTTCTCAGTATTAAAAAGTAGACAAAAATGTCAGTTGGTGGGTTTGACTGTGTGAAACGTGGACACAAAGGTCTCAGGTATGTCCCATTTTCACCAGCTTGATAGGAAGTTGTTGCTTGGTCAGTCTGATACAAAAACAGAAGCGGGAAAAGATGTACCAGATCACCTCCTTCCTTCTTAATGGCACCAGATTGCTTTCCCCAGATGGGTAATATGTATTATCAGCAACAAAGCACAACAGTATAATTTTCTTATGCAGTATAAAAGAAACAAAACCAAAACAATTGCTCATTCCCAAGGTTATTACCAGTCACTTAACACTGTTATGAGCCTGGATCATGTTTTACTTCAACACTTGAAGCAACAGGCCATATCACGTCAAACTTTTGTAACACAAAATTCCGACTTATCTCAGTGGGAGTTCTGCTTAAAACCATAATAACATAACGTCAGTAGACAGATGTCTCACATGAAAAAAATGCAGCTGAAGATATTATGATACAAAAGTGGTTAATATTGAGAAAAATGTGAAAAAATATTTCTGAACGCTTCTAGGGAATAAGCGCATTTTATTGGTTCATTCCATATCAATCCTAGAATGTTATCTTGCTGTTTCCCCAAGAGGACCTTCAGATATATATTTCTGTATTTACCTGGAAGAAGGAAGTAAGCTTTGGATAGTGGTGATAAATACAAGAACAATAAATGCACACACCAAGTTTGATTTGAATACTTCATCCCGCATTTGAGAATACTAGAATAAGAAAAAGAAACAACAAACAGAAGAGTAAATTAGCCATTACCCATGCAGAAATTTCATAAAGACTTATGTACATAGGAGACTTAGGGGAAATTATCAGGAAGAGCTAATAAATCAATAAACCTGAATTTGTTTTTAAAACCAGCTTTATCCAAGAGAGCAAAACTCTGTAATTTGCAATACAAAGTTGTTTTACTTGGTTGCCTCTTTTTTCAAAATATTTGCTTTAAAAATCCCCAGGTAGATTCTAGGGGCTTGTACTGCCAAATAGAATGCTAAATACTTCATAGCTTAACCAAAGGAACCATGGGTTTCCTCACCTGAAGACAATCACTGAAGTCTGCTGTGACTCTGCATGCATGACACTGCTTGCCAAATTACAAAATTCTGTTTTCTTTTTAACTGTTCATTTTTTTTTTCTTTTAGAGAATTATGTAGTTTGGGATGTTCTGTGACTAATGGGATGTGGGTCATGATTCTATGTCCTACCTTATCCAGAGGCTGTGCAGAAACTTGGCAATATGAACACTCTCCAAGCAGAAAATGAGGGTGTTATTATGTAAGAGATCATTTGAGATGCATTATTATTAAAATTTATTACAAAAGTAATTTTCTCCAGCATATCAAACCACTGAAAATTCTAACAGGTTCCCCTGTTATGAGAGTTACCAAGAAAAGGAGTAACAGATACACTGGTGAATCATGGTGGATCAGTTGAAGTGGAAATGTCACCTTAGTCCTCAGCTGGTATTTATCACTGCTTATGCATTTTAACTCCAGTTGTTTACAGGAGATGAAGATCAGTCCGTAGACATATTTTTGTAAATCTCTTTATCCTAGATTGATGCTACTAAATTTTCTTCACCTAATAAAGAATTCCACTGATGCCTGCCTGTCATTTTTCGTCCTCTGAACCATAACTCAGTTTTATTTAATATCTTGCAGTTTTGAGGGAACTAAGAATTACACATGAAGAACAGAAGGAAACCGGAGTCGAAGAGACATCAGATATCAGAATCTTTCTCCAACAATTTGGAAACAAAGTAAATGTGCTTAGAGAGCATTATCATTGAGAAACATGAAAAAGAGATTAAGAAATGTTTCAGGAATATTCATTGAGAAAGTTCAGCTATGAACTTCTCCATTTTATAGTTAATCTGCTCTTGAAAGAAGATCATATCTAGAATTAGACTATATTCACTACATAGACCTTTGGTGGGGACTTAATCTCAGTTGCGAACATCTGATAAATGCACCTTTAATAACCCCAAACAGGAAAGAGGCTTCTCTCTTTCCAGCTTTCATTTGTTATGAGTAAGAAAGGGGCTTATTTGTTATTCAGCAGGAGGTGTCCATCTTTTTGAATCCTCCTCTGCAGTGATTTTACCCCGTGTCTGCTGTTAGCAAAAGCAGTATCACATTGACATGAATTTCAGTGGTGCATGCAGTCAACTCCATTTTGCTGCTGGAAGCACAGAGGCACTGACTCCAATTTCATGTGCAGGAAAACAGAACGTCATCAGTTTGCTTAAATAATGGACCAAGGCTTTCTTTTCGTTTGCAGCACTAAAAGAACCAAAGGGAAAAAGAAAGGTACGTTTCTTAAAATATAACATGAAATCTTAACTGTTCTTTAGGGAAATTACAGAAAACTAATTGAATGAAACATAAACATGGAATTGCCTGCTGTGTTGAGCATTATGTCATAATGATGAGTTCTGTGGTCTAATCAGTATGAATATTGTGATGAGAAATTGTTAACATCTCTGAGACAGCACAAACCCCAATGATAAATGTAGCACTTTTGTAGCAGTCTACCCCTTAATGCCTTGGAGAAGTAATTGAAGGAGAGACTAAATCTCAAGGTACTTAACCATGGGGAGGAATGTAGCCAACTAGAGCCACACAGAGCAGTAAGGAGAATCGTGATACGACTTACTCTGCGGTGAACATCTTAGTTGTAACATCCTAGACCCACCTGCACTGGCATGTTTGTTCATGGAGCAGTGAAGGCTCACTATGCTTCTCATGGGGCTTGACCCATTTGCCTGCACTATTGGCCGAGGCACAGCCAGACAGCTGAAATAGAGCTGGTGTATGAAAAGGCTGAGTTCCCTCTGAGAAGTAATGCTGCCTATTCCCAACCTCTTCTCTCTTTTCCCAGGGCTCTTTGAAAAGAAATTACTGGTAATACAACAGGTCATACATGTTCACCTAGACAAAGTGTTTGTGCATTGGGGAGAAAGGATTTGATCTTATCCTCAATGGCTGTTCTTTGACTCAGATAAGACCTTATGGATGAAAAGGGAGACCGTGGTTTGGTTTGTTATTTTTCCTTCAGAGCAATGGTGCTTGTGGCATTAGAAAAGCTTCTGCAGCACAGGGGAGGGACAGAAGAAGATGCATCTGAATGCCTAAGGCAGAAGAAGAGATGGATGGACTCCTGCGAAGATCAAAGGGAACACATAGATGCTGTTGTTGACCAGCGGTAGAAACGAAGATGCTGAACAGGCCCTGATTTTGTCCAGTGTTTCTTGCAGACCTTCTTGCCACTGGAAGTTTCTGGGTTGAAGGAAAGAAGTGAGACCTATGTCTTTAAGGAGCAACATGTAGGAAAGGCAAAATTTTGTTTCCTACTGATTTAATTTATATTTCTCTCACCCATCAGAAATTCTGAAACGGGAACTCAGATATTTGTCTAATATTTGACCTAAGAAAACCTGTACTGTGAAATTCAAAGCCCTTTTTATATTTTCAGTGTGCTCATTTCACAGAAAAAATGTAGACACTTCACCTCTAAAACTAGTCTGATATATTATCCCAATATAAATATGCTGGAAGACATAGAACATTTTTATACAAATCATTACACTGGAAACTTTCTTAACCAAAAAAACTCTACTAGAATGTAAAATTCCCTGGCCTGTTACTATGCTTCGTCCTCTAGGAAAGTACACAGCACTGATATTGCCAAGTCACTGCTATTAAGGTAGAGCATCATAATATCTTTTCATTATTGGATATCATCTAAAGTATTATCAGATTTTCCTTATGAGCTTTTACATATTTGGAAATCATTAGTGTGTTTTCATGCTACTGTTAGAAGTCCTCTCCTGTGATGAGTCTTATGCTCTGGCTGCCTAGATCCTATTTGTGAAAATAACCTCTAGCAAAATTAAGAGTGAATTACTCGCTAAATGAGATATCAAGTGCTAATGAGTGAAATACAAGTAAGTAACAACTAGTCCATTTGGGTAAAGAATCTATGAAATATGCTAGGTGGCGATCTTGTACAAATCCTCTGAAAAATAATGTATTGCAAAATTTATGTGGAAACATATGTACTGCTAATGCAACTTTTACTGCCTGCTGTGGAATGTACATTTATGCTGTCATCAAGAAGCACATAGATAAACAACATAGGAGAGGAGTGGGAAGAAGCTTCTAGAATCATAGAATGGATTGGGTTGGAAGGGACCTTAAAGACCTTCTAGTTCTAACCTCCCTGCCATGGGCAGGGACACCTCCCACTGGATCAGTTTCCTCATAGCCTCATCCAACCTGGTCTTGAACACCTCCAGGGATGGATTAAACTGCTGTGACATACCAGTCATTTAAACTATTGTAAACCAGGAGCTATGCTAGCTCCTATGGTAGTTTTGGGCATGTTGATTCCATAAAAAATATTTTTGAAACAGCACTTTCATTGCTAGCGTACATCTGTTGCTTGCAATTGTTTTACGATTTAAAAAATAAACAACTTGACTGCTTCAACTGAAGTCCAGTATGACACTTCAGATCTATTAAAGTGACCCCAAAAGATTTATGATTCCATGACACAGTGGTCTTGTTACTAAAGCTGGAGAAAGAAACATAGTTTATTGCTCATACAGTTACTCATTTCTCTGTGGTTTGAGGTACAGAGCATTATATAATTATCATTGAATAACGTCAGCATAACACTGCTTGATCAGGATCTCACCTATAGATACTGGTTGTTCTGCCTCCTGAATAACTTTAAAGTCTGGGGTGAGAAGTACTAACAGATAAAAGATATAAGTATTAGGCAGATGCCAAGGCCACCTGTGAGTGTGATGATTAAAAGTGAGGGCACAAGATTTTACACACTAGAAGTTACTTTATTTCAGAGTTACCTCTGAGTTGAAGCTGCAACTGGTCTGAACAGAAAGTGACTGGCAGCAAATGGAAATAGCAGTGTGAGATGGGAGGTCCATAGACATACTGATGACTTGCTCAGCAGCACTGCAGGGAGCAGCTCAAGATGCTGATGTAGAAGGTCATATAAGCAGCTGCAAAATGTTAATGGCTAGAAGAAAACATAATTCTAGATTGAAAGGCTAGGGGTGTATAGAGCACAGGGAAAAGGCTTTTGAAATATCTTTATGAGATCCATATTTCTTAGGTTGTTTCCTAAGTGGGCAAGTAGAAGGGAGAAAACGATAGTGACATAAGAGAGCATGGAGGAAATACCTACCATCTGTAGGAAAACAGGACAATCCTGTAATTACGGCACAGGTAAATGAGGAGGGAAGGGACATTTTCCACATGGCCCAACAAGATATTGCCACTGCCCATAATGAAGTGGACATTGTGATTAATTAATATTTGGAACATGACCTATGTAATGTGATGGTTTAGAGCAGGTTTGCTTGGGATTTTTTCCCCTTCTTGATTAAATTGCATTTAAATGAAAATTTACCCTTCCTGTAAAGATTTTCCTTATGGCTGCTAGTTGTGAAATCTAAAATGGCAAGAAAGTTTATATTCTGAATACAGAATCTGATTCTGGGTAGTGTCCCATTAGTCCAGCCCATGTTCAGGCCTCACTTTTATTGAGCAGTAATGTAAGACAAGGTGAACCATTGGCTATCTTGCTCATTCAGCAAGTTGTTTGTGACCAGGCTGTTTCTTCTTTAGCACAAAAAGAAAAAAATCTAACGTACCATTCCTGACCTGCTAGATTAAATGATATTTTTTCTAGACTTTTTTTACCTTATCTTTTGGCCTTGTTCCTTGAAAAGATTAAAGATTGCTCATGACTTTCTGGCCTTTAGATGTAATTCACAGGATATCAGAAATCTTGGATTTCACTACCTCTGAGTCTCTGCCAGCTTTGAATGATGACTGCTCTGAAAGACATACCTTCATATGTTCTGTTGCAGCAGTAGTGACTTATTCAGCCTCGGGGATTGTACCTTTTGTCTTAGTGTCATACGTACCCTAACAGGGAAATTGAATGTTTTCTTTACCTTAAACGAACCTTTCTTTTTCCTTCTGCAGGGTTGCTTGTGAAATAAGGGCTTAAATATACTTCAAGATGAATTTTTTTTTCCAGTGGTTTTCATTAAATTCACACCCAAGGCCTGGTCTCCCAGAAGTCAAGTAAAAAAGTCTGTTTTCCAGTGCAGGTTAAAGTGACAACAGAGAAGCAGGCCTCCACACTTGCAATTCCCCATTATTTTCCTATCTTTTCAGTCTAAGTGAACTGCCTATGACAGACCTGCTCTTGCTGCATTGTAATAGCATATAAATCAATGAAACAATTTGAGATCTGTACAACCACACCCCATCATCAGCTTGCAAGGAAAGTTGTCCCATTGCCTTATAATTTTAACTTGTAACTTACATCTGGATTTAGACTGAAATAAAATTTGAAGCGGCAAAGACATGAACAATATTTACCTCTTAGAAGCAGATGTTAAAAAAGGGATGTTTAAAACAAAGAATTGACAAATTAGTATTGACTTAAAGTAAACATAGCAGCGTCCTAGAGGACATCAGGTGGATCCTATGACTAAATGGAAGCAACGTATCTATATAAATATAGATATACGTTTTGAATAGATGTGTCAGTTTATTAATATGTTCAATCACTGTTTGTGTCAAAGCAACCTGTCAGCTACAGAAATCTGCTTGTACTAAACAGCAAAGGAAACCCGGCAAATGACTGTTGTTTTCAGAAGCAGAGTTTGCTCAGTGTAGGCATTTTCCAACAATGAAGTGTAATCATTGCAGCATTGTAAAACCTGCATCATGACACTATTATGACCTCTAGCTCAGTCCCAACTTCTGAAAACTGAAACAAAACCAAAAAGAAAAGCAAACCCAGAAAACAAACAGTGCAAGTTAGAACCTATGGCTTCTCTACTTCAGTGGACATTTATTACAATTTGAGTTGCGAATAATGCAGCTACCAAGACCCAGCTACCTTATGCTCCAGGCTGGAGTCTTTAAACATCAGTGAAAAAGGCTTGATATGCTCTCTTCTCAATTTATCGCCACTCCGTAAGTCGATGGTGTGCTCTATTCGCTTGTTAATTTCCTCAGGCCCAGACTGGACATGCAAAGCTTGTGCAAGATGGTTTGGAAGCAGATTTATTGAATTTCTTGTTAGGGCAGCCAGAGTCTAGGGGAAAGCACATGCAAACAGAATAAACCTGCTGGTCCCCTTGGGTTAAAAATGCAATGTTTTAGATCATGTTGCTTTGCAAACCATTACAGCATTCCATGCAATTCATTCAATGAAACCTACAGAAGAATAAAATAACAAGTCTGCTCCACTAAACACATACAGTATATTAAGCGGGGTACTTTAATGCCCTCTTTTTCACAGACTAGGATGTTTGGTGCTGCACTGAACTCTAAGAATATATTCCCCTTTCCAGATTCTGATAATTAGTTATTAGAGTATGCATGACAGGAGTACACACCGAAATCACAGCAGGGTATCTAACTCAATGGTGTGTTTGAACAACTAAAAAACGGTACAGAAAATGGAAATTACAAAACACAAGTAATGACATTTTTTTTGATCTTAAATTTACTGGATGTGTGTAGTTAAGGAACAGAGCAGTTAGGCAGGAATGAAGGTAACATTTCTGGTTACTACGGCATGGATTTTCAAATAATATGTTCTTCACTATTGGTATATTTCAGCCAGTCTAGATTACAGTTAGGTTGTATGATTTAATTTAACTATAATTCCAATTATTATTTAAAATATTATCTCATATGCTTTATTCCTTTGGTATTCCATTGACTAGTCAAAATTTAAAAAAAAGTAAAGACTTGCACAGCTTCACAAAGGAAAGCTAGCAGAGATAGTATGAAGGGTGCTTCACTTCAAGAAAGAGGCAAAGTTTGCTTTCATAAAGAGAAGAACTCAATCTGGTTTCATGGTATCATTTAATGACAGAAACCACAATGAAGCAGTACTTTTCCACTTGAATGGGAAACCCAAACCCTACTACCTGTGATATTCCTAAGGGTTAAGAAATGTTAATGAGCAGAAAGGATATAAACCTTCATACATCACAGCATAAGACATATCAGAATTATTATTGACAAGAAATACACTTCTGCTTAAAAGAAGTTAACCCATAGGTCCTTGCTGGAAAGATCTTCTGCTATGTCTCCTACTGGGAATTGTTGGAAACAGGAGTTTGGGGTGGATTATGAATAGATCTCTTTGGAAAGCCAGTTCTGCATTATGAGATTGCATACAGCAAACAAAAGAGGGAAGTTTTCATTGTTAACATTCAAATTATAGTAGGCAGTTGCATTCTAATGAATCTTGGAGAGCACATAAAAACACAAGAAGGTACCCACTGTCAACCCCCAAGCAACAACTTTCTTTATAATCCAAAAATTAAGTCCACGGACTCTGTAGTCACAGACAGTATCTCCTTTTCTTGTTTCATCTTTTGATGAGTAACTTAAGACCCCAAAATATAGCATAAAATAATATAAGAATTGAAATTGTCTTTTTATTTTAGTGAAAAGCAATCTTCTTGTTTGCTTTAGTAGAAAAAGGACTTCATTAGAGAAGATTTATCAAACCACCCTACTCGAATATCCTCATATTCTGTCTAGAAAATCAGTATCATCAACATTTGGAGACAAAAAGAAGCATCAAGGAAACTTCTCATACTAAAGTTTCAAGTATGCCTGAATCCATGTCTTAGCCTTGGGTTTAAGGTGGAATTTAAAGTTAGAGACAAATCCCAAGAGAACAATTCACTGAGTCAATTGGAGAAATACTCTATTACTCCACACTAAGATACGACTAGTTTATATGTTCCTATCTCTTTTAAACTGAGCTATGGAGTAAAGTTATTATCAATTTGTGGTGGCTGAAATTACGCAAGTGTGTCTGAAGTCACTGTTAAAGAATGAGATTATATTCTATGCTAATGTGTGCATTAATTCCTCAGAATTAGTTCATACAGCCGTAGCTCCACTGGAAACAAGGGTTAAGAAGGTCTCAATGTTTTAGCTAGGAATAGGTCTCATTTACATGAGGAGAAAAATCTCAAGTAATCCTAGTTAATGACTATATTTTGCTTCAAAATATATTTTAAAATTTGATTAATATAAAGGATTGTCTTCTTGCTGAATGTATGAAGTGGTTTACAATTTCTCATAGATAAACATGACATAATATCACCACTATGGCTATGGTGCCAGTAGGATTGGTGCAAAAATGGATTACAAAGTTGGATTTATTTTCATAGGATAACAAAGAAATTCATATTTGAGTTTAGTGGAGCCTGCTCTCCCTTACACCCATACACATACTTAAGAAAACTGCTTCCCCGTAAAAACAAAAATGAAAAAACATGCAAATTATTGCCTCAAGAATATATTCTAACCCCATTTTTTCTTTGTCCCCCCTCTCTTTTCTCTGCATCTTTTAACACTGTGTTATGCCAATGTAAAGAAATACTGTTTCTCCCTATTACCTCTCCTACAGTTTTTTGAACAGCTGTATGGACGATACAACTGTTAATTCTGCAATGGGCTTTGGAACTTTCCTGATACTGACAATAACCATTCATTGTACAGGAACACACAAGGTTCTATTAGGAAAAACCCTAGCCAAATATACATTTGAAAGTGGAAAATGGGGTTAATGAAAACAAGCAAATAATAAAACTCCAACTTTGCGATACTTTATAGAGACATAAAAAAAGGAGTTTGGATTAAATTTTATTTTCTTCCTGCTAAGTTTTTGTGTAAAAAGACCAAGCAACCTGGTCTCAACAAGAAGGGGAATTTTTAATCAGTGTCATGCAGAAAACTCTAGGAAGCCTTCAAATTATTTTTTTCATACTGTAAACACCAGATCTTGGTGTTTACACCAGTATGGTGTCTTGACTCTTACAAAGTCATGTGTTTAAAGAGATAGGTTGCAGGTGGGATTTGTTTCAAGAGAAAGACACCTAAATGAAGGTGTCTAGGTGCTTGGTGTCTAAAATTGTGTTACTGGCGATATACACTCTGGATACTTCCAGTTGCCTGATCATATGCAACTATGGTTACCTGAGATGACTTAGGGTATGCTGGACAACTGTCTGGAGCAAGGAGACGTAGCACAAGACTTACGGGTACCTCATGTGCTACTGGTCAGTGATGGGGACCACTTGGCATGTGCTAGGGTATCTCAAGCTGCAATAGACAGTCACAGTTAAGAAGCTGAATCAAGCTCTTACTCAGCATGTTTCAGCGTAGGTGTTAGCACTACTTGAGACATCAGTCTCCTGTCTGGCTTCTGATATTCCAGACGATCATAGGTCTTTTATAGGCTCATTGTCTTCTGGATGTCTCAAGAACCCTAAAGCATCCACAAGTCGCATTAGACCCTTAAGTTTAGGAAGTTTAGGAGCTGAACTTCGGGGAGATTGACACTGGGGAGGTCAATAGATATAAAACCTCAGATGCCTTGGCTTTAAACTGAATTCCCCCTGTTGTTTATACTTGTCCGTCATCTTGGCAGTATAATTTTTGTGATAACTGCTAAAAGTCATTGCAGCCACCACTAAAACATGCTTATACAAGAAATGGGCATTTTAATTTGTTTTTTTTTCCTAATTAACTTCTTTTCAGGCCCAACAGGTGCCTCCAGCACCACACACAGTGACCATATTATGCTTTCATATACTTCTTTTGGAAGGCCCAGGGAAGAAATCCAACTTCATCAGCTGTTAATTTAGTTTGGAGCAGGAGGCCTTAGAATCACAGAATGATTCATATAGAATAGTCTGGGTTGGAAGGGACTCTAAAGGTCAGCTAGTGTAACCTCCCTGCAGTGAGCAGGGACATCCAACAAGATCAGGTTGCTCAAGGGCCCCATCCAACCTGACCTTGAAGGTTTCCAGGGATGAAGCATCTATCACCTCTCTGGCCAAACAGGCCTTAATTCTCTTAATATAAAATAAATTCTGTCTAGCTTTTTGTGGTTTAGAAAAGAAGCTCTATTTCAATAACATAAAATTCCATCCATACTGGACATGATCTGAATTTCAGAGCTGACACTTCCATCCTTGGCTTACCTCACCACCTCAGCTAATGGTGCTATCTGTGCTGTAGACACATCCAATTTTTGTTCATGTCTGTAACTGTATACTCAAAGAGTAGTTTTTCTGCTCCTCGCTGATATCAACGTGACTTCAATTCACTGTCTTACACTGCCCGTAGAATGAGTTTGAGGTAAAGAATATGGATTGTGATGAATTTGAGTTCGGCAAGAGATCTTCCTGGAGATTTTGCCATTTCTTATTCTTCCTAACATAACTACAGCTGAAGATCAGAGATGCTCAAATTTTGTTGTAACTTATATTGGGTAAAGAAATAATTTAAATGCCATTGGCAAAAATTCAGATATACAGGGTGATTCATTACTGGGTTGCTGCTGCTTGTATTCTCAATGCCTGCTGCTGCCAGTGACCTTTAGGCTGCATAATTATTGTTATTAAATGCTTATTCTATCCAAGGCTGACACACCTCTGAAAAGAAAGCTACTATATCCTATTATAATTTAAATCTATCATCTGATTTTTGAGCTGATACACTTTATTCATGAGTAGCAGTGTCTATTGTCTCAACCTGAAAATTGAAAGTTACGTAACAATTGAATCACACATGGAATGGCAGATTTTTAAAATCTTGTGTACATGAAAAAGATTACTGTAAAATTGTAGAATGTGCAATATAAAATTATATTTACTTCCAGCAAAAAAAGAAAGTTCTTAAAAAAAAAGTAAGAAACTATTTTAAAAATGGATTTTTGATCT
This sequence comes from Phaenicophaeus curvirostris, assembly GCF_032191515.1. Classification (NCBI taxonomy): domain Eukaryota; kingdom Metazoa; phylum Chordata; class Aves; order Cuculiformes; family Cuculidae; genus Phaenicophaeus; species Phaenicophaeus curvirostris. The sequence goes on from NC_091394.1 coordinate 89,668,478, forward strand.
CCATAAGACAAAAATCTGATTAAACCAAACTTTTTAGTTATGTCTATTTGAGTGATTTTCATAGGCTCTCTGCTAGTTTATTGGGTAGGAGTTTTTCAATAATCAAATAAAACCACTAGTCCTGTATTTCATTCCTCCTCTTTCTTAGTATTAAGGTCAGGTTTAGCTGAGAAAAAGATCAACAAAATGAGAGCCTACTCCATACTGACTTTTTTGACTAAAGAAACTGGAATATCTTAAAGGGAAAGAAGAAACAGAGAGAGATCAGAAAATATTCACAGCAGCATGCGTCCACTATTCCTAATGAAACAAGAATGTACAGACAGGTCAACAAAATACGGAGAATGCTAAAAGGCAGTGTACATGCAGATACACAGATGTACAGAACACACATAAAACAGGGATTTCATATAGCAGCCAACTATGCCATGCTCCAGTTCAGTTTTAAGAGACAAAGACACTGCCATAGGCTGATTAATTGTGAAGGCTTATCACTTCTGAGCAGATTTGTAAGAAGCAGAGGACGGTTGGCAAAGCAAGACCTCCACACAACAACTCTTGAAGTTCAACAGACAGTGCAGACAAATAGGACTAAGGATGTGTGGCAGAAGAAAGAATATATCATGTCATTACAGATGCCTCAGAAAAATGGAAGAAAAGTCCAGCTGACCTTGTTTCATAAAGACTCATCAATCTTTCAAATGCAATGAAGAAAGTGGTGTCTGAGGGCATTTTAACCTTTCCATTTTAATTCCTCTAAGCAAGAAGACTTCGCAAGTGATTTTTATGATTACCTAAGGATTTCTGGTTCCCAATGTGCTAGTAATTATCCATGCAATGCTTTTGGAAAAGATGTGATCAGGAACGGTTGTTATTATCTTGTACTTCTATTGAGCTACACATGACCTTAGAGGCTAACTCGCCTAATAGTGAACCTTAATTATATTCTAGAATCTATTTTTTTAATGTTTTTAAGTAAAAAAAAAGAAAAGAAAAAAAGAAAAATGAAGAATGAACAAACTGTTTTCACAAGGTGCTTTGTTAAGGTAGGTCTTTTTTCTTTCCTGTATATATCAATGACCTACAGACTGATTTTTCTTCTGGCAAACTGTCCTTTCACTCATCCCTTTACTTTAATGGCAGTGCAGTGAAGCTTGCAATGAGATACATATTTTAACAAGAATGTCCCAGCTAGTTTAGTAACATTAACTTTATTTTTAATTTACTTCTTTATGGAAAGTTTCAGTTAAAACTATGCTGTGTAGTGTTAAATTTCAGTTGGAAAAAACCCTCAAACCTCTGGTCCCCTGGCATTTCCCCAGTCTGGATACATGATTTATTTCTGCCCTGAAACAATTTGTTTTATCCTCTGCTGTTACAGCATGTGTTAGAATAAAGGTTAAAGATGAATTTCTGTCCTCTGAGGCTTCCTTTATTGAAATGCACTCAAGCATGCGTTCATACTTGATGACATTAAAGGAAGTTTGACTTACGTTCTGTTTTCCCACTATGTTATCAAACGGAAGTTCAGGGCTCCAGGATCCTTCAGTAAATGTTGCTCCACTGTTCCTCCTGTCGGAGGAGCTGACAGCCTCTTTCACAATATCTTCAGGCAAAGTCAATAGACTCTCCTCAGGTTGTTTAATTAAATAGGTCTCAATGTTATGTTTCCTCAAGAATTCATTGCGTTCTTTGCCATGCCCTTCTTCAACTTTATAATCCCCATTCAGGCAGTCCAGAGTGGCTTTGGAGATGTGAATTCTCCTGCATAAGTGAAATAAGTAGTAGCAAATACCAATTGTGTTCTAGTATACATAGGTAAGAAGGAGTTTATGAACTCTGCATCATTTTTAATATGATGGATAAATAGGTTTTCTGTTGTATTTGATGATTTTCTATAAAGAAAACTAAATAGTGTATTTACAAATGGGAGCTTCATTTGGGGAAAAATACTCTCAAGACATGGTCACATCACTAGGATCTCATGAATTCACTTAGTCCTGGTACAGAAAAAACACTTTAATATTCACACCTGAACACAGTAACAGCTTAATGGGAGAGCAAAATACTATCCAGAGTGAATGAAAACTGCCACTGAAGATAAATATGGTGAGAGGAAAATACGTGGTATACATTAGAGCAGTTTATGTGAAGATCTTTGATTTCCTTCACTTACCTAAGGTACCTTAAACAGTTGAAATTAGTGGTCTGATTGCATCAATTGAATTAGAGAGATAGGGAAACTACAAGAAAACAAGTGAGGGGATAATTTCTGGTAAGATTACGTGATGAGTTCAAAAAGCTTTTGCAAAAATGAAGATGAATTTAAGAGATGACATAAAAAGCTCAAATTTTACAAAAGCACAGTAGGACTTTGCAAGTCTTCCACTAAAGCCTGAAGTGTTTGGTATCTGGACTTTCATAATTATGACTGCTTGAGAAGGACAGAAAGAAGTTCAAGTTAATAAAAAAAAAAAGAAAAGAAAAAAAAGAGTTGGTCTTTCTTTTGTCTGCTTCTAAGAAACCTTCATATTCCTGCAGGTAGGATAAATTGCAAACACCTCTAAAATACATCCAGATGGTTAGCCATGCTATACTTTGTAATGTAGCATCATAAATGCAATAACAGGAGATATTCATTAGATATTTACCTAACTCAAGCAAATAAATTTAGTGACTCCATTAAAATTGGCTCATTTTTCAAACTTTGGATGCATGACACTTTTTGAAAGTCAAACCTGCAGAAAAATTCCTAAAATTCAGAGTCAGCTAAAATTGATGATCACTTCTTGATGATAGATGCTGATATATTTTTCTCAGGCACCACAAACTGGCTTATATCCAATGAAGGAAATGGTCCTAGCATACCCCTTTGTAACTTTCCTCTGGACCTTAAGGGATACCATAAGAGAGTTACATTGCATAAAACAGTGATGGAATAAAGGGTTATAAGTACATGTATGATGTGCAAGTATTGCCAGAAAATAAAGTGCTAGTTGTTCTTAAGCAGTGTGCAATGCCCTGGAGTATCAGAATTTGGCAAAAACTGGGTCTATGTGGAATTTTAAGTATTTGTATCTAACAAAAAGATCAAAAAATATCTAACTCCACTATTTTCAACTGGTCTCAAATTCCCTCTGAAGTCAACACAAGTTTTGTACAGCTTTCACTGTCTGAAGCCAAGCCGTCATGATGTCCGCTGAGATTAGTACTCTTTCCTGGTCAAATATTAGTAAAACTGACAAAAAAAACCAACAAAAATGTTTCTTAAATATAAACAGCTGTTGGCTTGGACTTTAAAACCAGAACATATGACCTCTCAGAAAGACACGCATTTTCTAGCTCTTAGAAACCCAAACAGGTTAAATTGATTTAGGTAAAGTAGTAATTTTTAAAAAAAAAAGGGGGAAAGGAAAAGAAAATGATACATTAGTTGCCAGGGTGACTATCTTTGTGCTGAGTTTCAACTAATATAATTTCAGCTAATATAAATTTATAATATAATATTGCATTATAAACCCCTGAAATATGTATTATGTAATTGAAATGATAACAGCTTTAACTGGAGTGTGGAGCTGGCAATTCATGTAGTAACTTCAAATGGACCAAACAGCAATAAATAGTAGATTAAAAATATTTTCTAGTTTCACCTTTGGTGCAGCTTGCTTAAAAATTTTAAAATGTTTAGTGGAGAGATGTCTTTCTAATTTTACAAAAATATGGTAGATTGGGAAACTGAAGACTGAAGTAATAAAAGTAGAGCCTGTCCTAGTACTGAAAATATAAGACACAAAGGTCTAGATGATACCTTTGAATGTTACATACTGGAAAATTAATTATTATCTGAGTTTTGCACCAATTCAATACGATAGATTCATATCTAGGTATACCAGGCGAAAACTATAAGAAGACAGGGTTCTAGCATTAGAGTGTCTGAAATAACACTGTAGGATCTTACATAGTCTCCTTCTCAGGTGTTGTGGACACATGTCTTTCCTCTCAGAAAACCAGAAATTACTGGGTGTTTTTTCAGTGCTTCCAAGAGCCTCCTTCCATTTCTACTGGTCTGCCTACTTATGCTCCTTAACTCGGGGACAATCTGTTCCTGCTTGCGAGGTCTCAGGGTGGTATGTGACCGATGACAAGAAGAGCTGAGTCCTGCCCCCAGACTGGGTGGAGGGATCCTTCTCATCCCAGGCAGGTGAGCTGCCTTCCTCTGCTGTGTTCTCAGGAAAGGGCTGTGGTTCATCTTTGCTCTTGTTTCACACTGTGGGAGCAGGACCATTCACAACAGCAGGGCAGCTTTTCAGATGGAACAGAGGAAAGTAGCGAACGGGAACGGGAATCATCTCAGCATTGTGGCAAACAGGGTGATTTGAATGCTGGCAGCAGGGAGAAGTAAGGAGAGGCTAAAGTGAACTCAACTGCTCTGTTAAATCTGCTCTGCACACTAGGAAAGCCTGATGTAAATCACTGTTTTGAGTGAATTGCTGTTGCATACAGGCTTTGTTCTGTTGGCAAACTGATAAACAGGAGTGGAAATCACTCTGCTCGAATAGACTGCAACCTAGCCAGGCATTTTATCGACAATAGCAAGGCGGTGCACTCTCTGGGTTATTCATTAATAGCCATACTACTTGCACACATTAACAGCAATAAACTAGACTTTTTTGCAGGTGCGGATGGTGAAACCTAGATGATTGATTTGCTTATATTATCAAAGCAGCATGTGACCTTTCATAGTCATCTAGGGCTCCCATGAGGGATAAGCAGCAGGGAAAGAAATTTTTTCTTCCATTTTAAACACTAACCACATATGCAGAGTATAAAAGTTGGTTTTGGAGCAAACAATGTTTCATTTTCTGCTGATTCTAGGAATATGTATTAGTATGAAGGCTTTCTATGGGGAATGGTGGAAGGGGCCCACATTTGCAAATACAATATAAAGCAAACATCTTTCTAACTTCTGGGAAACATGGGAGCTCTAACAGATCCTGATGCGTGTGCAGGGAGCACATAACTCAGATTTAACTAAAACCTCTCTCACTCAAGGTGACAGCATCACTTAGATTTTCATAGAATCAAAGAATCATAGAATCACTGGATTATTTTCCACATAAAGTTGTCCGCTGCTATTGCTTCTATAATCGATGGCCAAAACCTCAATTGTTGTAGGGGACCTTTTGCTACATCTTTCATATATGAATGGTGGAACTAAAAGCAAACAGAGTATTGCTTCAACCAGTACTGTTTCTTCAAACTTAGAATTTGCAGCTTCCAAACAATTATGATGTATAAGCTATGTCAGGCAGAAATAATATGTTATCTTACAGATGAATCAGCCACCTCAGACAAAGGAAAAAGAAGCAGCTCAATGGAAAATCATATATTTTCACATATAGACAGGTGACATAAATGTCTCAAAACATCTATTAAAGCATCAATTTTTTTAAAACACCCCCTAGAGAGCCAGCTGCTCATAATGACTTGTTATTAGTGTAATGACCTATGAACATATAATTCTTCCCACACCTTGTGCATTATGAAATAAAATGAATTACAGCAACATTTGAATGCAAAGGATGGGAGAATGAAGCCTGGAGAAACTCAGGAGTGGTTTACACCTAACTGGGAAATTCAGGTGGCCTCTTCGTATTACACGGGCTGAATACAGCCACTGACCTTTTCTCAGGAAATCATAGCTGACAAAGGGAATAAACCTCACACTTCTACCTTTTCCAATGCCTCTGCAAACTGACCAGAGTTACCTTTTTTTGATTATAACTTCACAAATCCTACCAACCTAAAAATAGCAACAAAATAAAAAAGTCATTGTTGACATTATAACATAAGAGACAAATTTAGCAGTGTACTGTGTCGACAATGTTTTCTAACTGTGGGACATAGACATTGCCTTACCCAGGAATTCCACCTGACTCGAGTTTGTTTGCAATATCCACATCCCATGACCAGACATCAAATTGCCATTTTCGTAGGCCCAGCACTCCACATAGAACCGATCCTGAATGTATCCCTATTCTCATGTCAATGTCATGCTTCGTTCTTGACCTAACATATCTGTTAAACAAAACAAGAAAAGAAAAGGCCAGACTCATGAAAGTATATCCCACAGTCTTTTACATCTTTTAGAAAAGGGTACAATGGAAAATACAGTGCAATTTGTTATAAAGAACCACTTAGTCTGTGAAACAAAGAGGTAGCTTTCTAGGTAGCAAAGTACATGTAGTGATAAAATGACTTTAAAAGCCCAGTTATCATTAAGTGCTTAATTGCATGTATGGTTCAGTGGCACATGTTCCTATTAGACAGAAAGAGAGAGAGAAAAAGATGTCTGAGTGAAATATTTGGACTCATTGTGTCCTTTAGCTTGGAATTATAAATGAGCATTCAACAACATTGCAAAAATTATCACCATCAGACTTGCATATACTTTTAAATTCTACTGCACTTTTTGATTTGACTATTTCAAAAATGTTACTTTATTGATTGAAATTTTCCAGAGTTACTTTTTTTCCAAAGGCAAATTATTTTCAGTAGATTTGGCCAGAACACCATTCACTCTATTATGACAACAGCAAGATTCTAAAATTAGTTTCCCAGTTTCTTCTGTTCTGTGTAATGGTAAAGACCATTTTACTTCTCAAAAGTAAATGCATGCATACTTGTTAGCAGTCTCAGAAAAGTCTTGGCCTTTCAATTTTGCAATGCGGCATCAGTTCATTTGGGGTGGGGGGGTGGGGGTGTGAATAAGAGTTTTAAAAATGAGAGAAACTAGTCATATGAAAGTGTGAGGAAGTGAATATAAGCAATTGATCTTTATTTCCCTTTCCTGTATATTCTGAAACCTTGCAGGAAAGCATGCATATGACTTATCACTATGTTCCAATATTCAAAGGGTGCCTGCAAGGAAGATGGATACTTCTTCTTTACAAGGAGTCACAGGGAAAAGAGGTGGTATAATGAGTACAAATTACTTCTGGGAAGATTCCAACTGGACACAAGAGGAAAAATTTTCACAATGAGAACAATCAGCCATTGGAATAATCTCCCTAGGAAAGTGGTGGTTTACCCAGCACTGGACACTTTCAAGATCTGTCTGGACAAGGTGATGGGCCAACTTTTGTAGCCTGTGCTTATGCCAAGAAAGGTCGGAGCAGATGATCCTATAAGTCCCTTTCAACCTGATGTTCTGTGTTTCTACGATTCTATGATATGTCCCAGTGCAGTTGTTTGCCTACAATAGAACTTCTATTCATCATATCAGGAAGCTAACATTTTTCAGATATCTAAAAGAAATAAATTTAAAAATAGTTAATCATAAAATAATAAAAATGAAGCTTTGGAAAGGGATTTATACAGATTATGATCATCCGAATTTTTTGACTATAAATTTATTGGATTGCAAGTGAAAGGACTTGAAATATCAACATTAAAGAGTCTCCTGTCTCTGGAAGACGGGACATGTAAAGAAACTCCTTCACGCTATAAGTAGTGTCTTAGATGTTGTGAGAGAGAGGTGACAGCACTGTAATTTGTAATGTGTTTTGACGAATTTTTATACAAAAATATCTAAACTGATACTTATAATTGCCAGAGGAATTATCACACAACTCCCCACATGATCACTTCTCAGTCTGCCTTTTTCTTTTGTTCAGATTAAGATAATTATTTCTCATTTTATGCCTGTTTTACTTATCTTAAAATAAAAAGCTAATTGGATCCAGAGAAATAATTGAGCAAAAAGCTTTTTATTGGAAAACACACACAATAAGAGGACCTTAAGTTTACTAGAATGATCTAGCAGCATATATTTATCTCATATATATCACAGCATATTTATTATCTCACTCTATTAGATCAATTCAGATTTTAAAGTACTATAGTATTTAATTGCTAGTAAACACCAGCATCAACATTGGATGAATACTAGCATTGGGCAGTCATCAATGGCATGGAATTTTTAAGTCAGAATGCCAGGCAGTGTGATGTTAGGCACAAGTCTAAGCTGGGAGAGAAGTGGCTGGAAAGCAGCTCTGCAGAAAGGGATCTGCAGTTGCTGGTCAGCAGCAGGCTCAACAGGAGTCATCAGTGTACTCTGGGAGCCAAGAGGGAAACCACATCCTGGAGTGCATCGAACACATAACCAGCTGGTCAAAAGAAAAGATTATCCCACTGTATTAGTGCAGCCTCCTAGAGAGGTGGTCGATGCATAATGTGATGATGGCCTGAAAAGGCTTTATCAGCCTCAATCAACCACATAGGACTTAAACATTTGTTCAAAGCTTCATATAGCTGTGCTGTCCACACTGCCTCCTGCCTGACATTACAGACCCTAATCAAGGTCCTACCTCCCTTGGCTCATCTCTCACAACCTCCCAGAAACTTATTCCTGTGTGCTGCTCAGGTGATATGTGACCGCAGCTCTTCATCTAGAGTCAGAGTGGATTTGGCTACCTGCCTGCGTCCTTTGACTAAGTGCTGCTCTGTTTTTCTGTCTGCTGTGGTACTGCTGCACCTGCAGGGTCCCCATCTTCATACCCTTCTCTTACTTGCCCTTCACAGCAATGTGTTCTTATGTTGATAGGTAGGAAACTAATTGCATGAGGGGACCTGATTGAATTAAGCCAACAAGATCAGGTTGCTCAAGGGCCCCATCCAACCTGACCTTGAAGGTTTCCAGGGGTGAAGCATCTATCACCTCTCTGGCCAAACAGGCCTTAATTCTCTTAATATAAAATAAATTCTGTCTAGCTTTTTGTGGTTTAGAAAAGAAGCTCTGTTTCAATAACATAAAATTCCATCCATACTGGACATGATCTGAATTTCAGAGCTGACACTTCCATCCTTGGCTTACCTCACCACCTCAGCTAATGGTGCTATCTGTGCTGTAGACACATCCAATTTTTGTTCATGTCTGTAACTGTATACTCAAAGAGTAGTTTTTCTGCTCCTCGCTGATATCAACGTGACTTCAATTCACTGTCTTACACTGCCCGTAGAATGAGTTTGAGGTAAAGAATATGGATTGTGATGAATTTGAGTTCGGCAAGAGATCTTCCTGGAGATTTTGCCATTTCTTATTCTTCCTAACATAACTACAGCTGAAGATCAGAGATGCTCAAATTTTGTTGTAATTAAGCCACAGGCAGTTTGAGATATATTTAAACAGACTCTATCCAGAACCTGAATCAAACCAGAATGGTGATCTGGTTCTGCTCCTGTTGCTTTATTATTTGCAACACACGACTGAGAGCACAGCAGCTGAGAACTTGTTTGTGGAGGCATTAGCTTTCACTAAACTTTTGTTGTGAGGTTTTAAACTGAATGAAGAGTAAATGGTTGTAGGTTAAAACTAAGGTGATTGATTATCATGTAAAAGCATGGAATTGGTTTTTTTTCATTAAAATATGGAGTGATGTGAGCTGAAACAGATTTCAGAATTATGTGGAGAAGAGAACTTCACCACGGTCAAATCAAACCTCCTAGCAGCCAGACTACCACATACATTATCAGGTCCTGTTTATATACTGCTGTAGGAAAAAATAAACAATTAAAACCTTTGGAACAATGAACCCCGGGTCATCTTTATCAATAGGGGTTGTTCCTATTTATTCAGAAAAAACTTCTCATAAATAATAGCATGCACTACATACTGAAAAAATGAAGAGTGTTTATTTTGCATATGCTCAGGTGGTTTACACTTTTTAGTTCTGTTTCTTAAATTTATTCAACTATCAATGAAGCTTTTAATGAAAAAAATAGTATTTTCTTCAAATACTTTACAGGCTCTCTGCAAATACTTTGACAAAGCGGGTACATGAAGCTGCATTATTGATGGTCTATAAGGCAACTCTGTTTACCTCACAAGCTGTCTGGTATTTTATCCAGGATGAGGCAACTGTGACTGCTGCTATTTCTACTGTATCTCATTTCAGTCAAGTCAGTGATAAAAATTTTATTGATTTTACTTGGATCTTGGTCTTTCATTCTAGACAGCATTCTTTGATGGGCATTTGATTTTTGTGTTGTTAATCAGGGGCTTTCCTATTCATTTTGAGAAGGTGAGCCAAATATCAGAAATCTGCTTTCCAACCTTTTCCAAAGCTGCCAAAAATGCCCTGGAATTCGTGCCTTGCAGGTTCAGATAGTGGCACACTACCTCTGTGCTGATCAGTTTGACTGGGCAAGGTTCTGTATATCATTTGAGATACTTAGAACAGTCCCAGATGTTTTTTTCTGTGCCAACTGGCTCTCTTAGTACTTGTTCCTAGGTTTATTAGTTTGAATATGATGAAGACCACTTGCAGTAGATGATCTGAATACAACAACCTTGTTTTGGAAGCAAAAATACTTTAGAAGAATGGAGTTGGCCAGTCTGTGCCACCTCTTCTTGGTGACAACTGACATTCTGTGGGGTGGTTTAATTTACCCATCAAGACACAGACACTATCATCCTCATGCAGATGTAACAGGAAAGTTTGAAGTAAATAAGGGTCATTGCTGACCCTGCTTTGAGCAGAAGGTAGGACTGGTGAGCTCCTGATATCTACTCCAAACTGAACCGTGTTATCATCCTGAGGTTCAATTACATAGAAAACATTTTGGTTGGACGGAACAGATTTGTGGAATTTTCTTAAATGAACTCAAATGCTTTTTATTGCTGACATGAAAGGATAGTAGAGGAACTGAGGTAAGTGCTGGGTTTTGTGTGTGACTCTGGAAACTGTCATGCCTGTGAAGAAGATATCCATTATTTTTAAAAAGCTAGGAAACAGGGTGCGCTAAGCTACTGAATAGTTTGAAGAATGTAGCACAGGTATTATGACTCACAGGATAAAACATTTTGTAGATGGACTTTACACAGCATTGAATTTACCATTTTAGGAAGATGTTATCCCAAGAAGCCAGTTTAAAATAGCTCCAGAGGGAGTTTATGTTGTAATTACACTTACATTCCAACATCAGCAGAAACTACTATCTGGAGGAGTTTCACATCATCAGGCTTATCATTAATATAACTGACTTGCTTTGAGTTTAGATAGATACTGGAGCAACATGGGCTGAGTTAAACCACTACTGTATTCATATTTCTTATGTCTATCTGCTTTGAGAGGCAGGAAACTAATACAGCACAAGGAACTACAAACAATATTATCAATTATTTTCATTTGAAAACTATATTATAAAACGCTATATAAATACATAGACTTCTATGCCATCTTGTTAACATAGCTTTGGTTGTATTTGGTGGCATATTCAAAGAAAAGAGGTTTCAGAGATAGATAGACCTATTAATTTTTACCCTGTTCAATTCATATGGTAACCCAAGAGCAAAAATTAGGGAAAGATATACTGTTCTGACACTGTTCATTCACAGCAGGTGGCTGAAATGGACATATGGAACTGACGATGTACTCATTCACTCTGAAGAGTGGTGGCTGAACTTGTGAATATCTTGCAAAGACCATTTTCAACACCTTACAGAAATGAAGGCAAGCAATATCTTTCGGTTTTGCGAAACATTATTCTCTCTTCTGAGAGTCAGGGCTGATTTTTTTTTCCTCTTTCATGAACTGATATTAATATTAGTAGTCAATTATAGACTTTTAATGAAGATGAACTGTTACCTAATTTCTGGAATTTAGCTTACATTTTATGCTGGAACTACTTTTTCTGTCATAATAATTACCCTTTCAGCTGGTATTTTAGTGGGAAATAATCCAAGAGATGAAATCGCTCAGAACTCCTTGACTTACCAAACATATACCAGCATAAAGGTTTGTTTGATTTCCACCGTTATGTGGATTGCTGTTGGATTTCCATCATTATACCTTATGAGTGAGTTTTCGAGGAGCTGAGCCTCACACAATTTCACTCCCCTCTCTCTTCCCAGTCATAGGGATCTTAAGAATAAGGATGTGATGGTGAAAGCAGCAGGCTTCTCATTCATGCTGCCATTGTGTGCCAAGCTGAAGAGCAGAAGGGACAGTTTCATTGTCCGCCTTGACATCCTGTGCTACATGGAATGATACTTTTTTACCCAATTGTGCTTGTTCATCATGCAATAATTTGTGCCTGATATAAGTGTTTATTCCAGAATGAGCTTAGTTTTGATTTGAAAACACTGATGAAAACACTGACAGAAAAGCCATTGCTTCTCTTAGTAATACCATTACCCATTTTTAAATCTAGTGTTTTCTGCCCATATATTTTTTTATGTGCAGCTACCAAATAGCTTCTCAGTTCTTTTTTCCACTCAGCTGAACAGATCAAGCTCCTCAATTCTCTTATTTTAAAAGCACTTCTGCTTCATGAATTATTTTTGCAACTATTCCCTGCAGCTTTATAAAAATGTTTAACAAGCATTTTAAAATGAGGCCACCACACCAAGATTCATTATTCTCATCTCAGTCTTGACATTGACAAACTATGCACTATTATTTCCACTTCGGAAGTACTCTCTCCTCTTCTTTAAGATTATTTCCTTCTCTTCTCAGTCCTTCTTCTACTTCCACTTTCTTTCATGGTTTCTCTCCTTTCTCTTTTACCTCACTTTCCCTCAACTTCCCTCGCTAAGTTTTAGGTAGCCATCCCTCTCCTCATAGCCCTACCCAAAGAATGGAAAACCTCAATGAACAAGCATGTTGATCTCTGTCTGGATCATAATGTGATTATCTCAATTCAGAATTACATTTTTTTCCCTGTATCTTTCTCTTATCTATTTCAATATGTTTTAAGAAGTGATTGTCTCACCAACCATAGGCTTCTTTTACTGTTAGGTCTTAAGCTCATGCTGCAAATGTTACTGTTCACATACAGGTAGCCCCGTCTTGAATTTTATTACATATCTCATCCACAATTCCATCCATCTGGCACTCCAACACAGCTTTGGAATTTCACTAACAAGGAATGAAAACACTGATGAATGTATTCTTACATTTTTTCCCCTCCCTGTATAGACATAAAGGTAAATACAATTTTGTTGCTTCTTTTTTATTGGTAAGAGCTGTTGCAGATTTAGTTTTCCTGATCATTCTCTCTGACACCCATTTAGCTTGGGAGGTAACTGTTAAACTGAAACACTATCATCTGATGACTAAACATTCTATTAGTATCTAATTTCTGCCCACTGTCAGTACAGACAGGCTTCAATAAAATTAAACGGAGGAAGAGCTACACTGTGTGTGAAAAGATAAGAGAACCAGCTAAACAAATAAACTCTTGTGCACAGCATGTTTCATTTAACTTAATTTATGCTTCCAACTAAAGCTAAAGAAAGTTTGCAGGAGATTGGGTTTTGCTAGATGGACAGAGTTAGAATTCTTACTTGTTCACAAATGTTATGGGGCAAAGCTTCCTTGTTTCAGAGTAAATATCAGATTAGTGGAACCATTCTATGGCAGAAAGTTGTATTTCAATTGTATTCAGTGGCTGAGGGAGCAAAGTACAAGAAGACAGAGTGGGATAACAATAACAGCTTTTCTTTTTATAAAGTTTGTAACAAGATACACTGATGTTTTGTTGTGTTCAGAACAGTTCCTTATAACTGCAAAGAGGGAAGTGCAGCACCAAGACTCAAGTCTCAATCCTTGGTATATGATCTTAAGATCAATTTGTAGAACCTCGATTAACAATACTTTAACACTTTAGCTGTATGGATATGAGCTGTACTAAAATACTCAGAAGTCCCTTGTGAGTCAATCTATCCATGTAGATTTATCTTACATGTTGTGTAATAAGTAGATTTTAAATTCTTGTTCAATTCCTGCGGACCATGCAGTCATCAAGAAGTCTAGAAGAAAATTCAGCAATGGTATCCTGAGATGGTAGATTTTGGGGCACTCCTCACGACAGGTGTTGTACTGATCCTTTCAATGTTACCAACTTCCTTTTGTCAACGGAGAGAAGAGGAATCCTGGAGGACTTGTAGGGGAAAAACTGGTCTGCCCAATTTAAAGCTTCCTTCTGCATTTAAACTGGTACAAGTATTAGAGTTTCTAAAAGTACCTGGATTGGTCAGTTTTCTAAAGAAAGGTAAAAGATGGGTTTTTTTCACTTTAACTGTGCAAGATATTTACTAGTTTCAGTTCTAACTAGACTGTCAGAAATGCTGACTGAAGTATTTGTAATATCCTATGGAAGGATCAGTCCTCCCTGTGAATATATGAGCATGCATTAAAATAAGTAACCTAAGGCTCCTATAGTCTGAACAGAAAAGCCTCATTGAATGCCCAGAAATGTAGATACTGAGATTATCATATGAATTGGAGAAAATATGAACTGAATTAGCCAAAGGGTCCATAGCCTTAATGGACTTTAGATTCTTAGCTCTGACTGAATATAACTGTCATTTAAAATACTAAAACTACGGTACTGTATCTACTGGATTACTGTCTTTGATATCCAGTTCATGAAAGTGTACCAGCGTACTGAAGACTTCCACATGTGTAAGGAGATTCAGAGAAAATTACTATCCTAGAATAAAAATGACTTGCAATGTGCAGATGGTATTACCAAGAAAATGCACAGGATTTGATGTGTTTCTCCAAGAATTTTTAACAGTGCTGGCAGCTTTTTTCATCATTGCATGTTCTCTTGTTTGTGTTTCACTTTCACTATGGGGATTCCAGAAGCAAAATATTGATTACTTTGTGCAACGCTTAGTATGTGATAATTGAATTTAATCTTCTTAGACATCATTGTTGCATAATCTTTATTCAGTTATATTTTCCTTTAATTAATTTTTGTCAAATTCTCCCTCTATTAACATCTCTCTAATCCAGCTGCAGTACGCATTAACTCTGTGATATATGCAATGAGACACACTCAGATTAAAGGAAGGAAAGGGGTCTGGAAAAGAAGCAGACAAAGAAATTGGACAGAAAAACATCCATGGAAAGAAGAGAGTGCTCAGGTTAAGCAACACTGTTTTAGGGAAGAAAGCAGCAGAAGAATATGGAGAACGGGAACTCAGCAACACTGATACAGAGGATAAAAAAGATGAAAAAAACCTCTCGGAGCATTAGATTTCAGCTACTGTCACAATCATTGCACAAGCTCTATACATGAGCTGCTGGAACTTTGTTATTGTTAATCTCGATTGCATCAAAATACAAGAAACTATCATCAACACAACTGTATTCACATGATGGGAACACATCCCTTAATTAAAAACTTCCAGCCTATGTGGATTTAAGCACCAACCTAATGTAACAAGTAAGATTTGTTCCTCAGGCAATCTTAGTGCTTCCAATTTTGTCTGTGAGCTAGTTTCCAAGCTAAAGTATTGCCACAGCTGTCTATTTAGTGTTTATCTTGTTTAATTTTGTTAAAGTAGATTATTGGAAGCAATTCAGTCTCCTCCTCATCAATCTCCTCTTAACAATGACAACAGTACAAAGTGAGAACTGTTAAAAACTGTGAAGCCTATCACTCACAATGCACACACACACCTATTGTGTGTATACTCTGAAAAAACACAGGTTAATCAAAGTTGTTTAGTACCTCTTTCCGCACATTCCATGGATTCAATAAGTCCTGCACTTTTCACAATGGTAATCCAGAGATTTCTGAACCACCATAGGAATCACTTGTCTAGTAAAAGCATTCTCAGATAAGAAGTTCAGGACACTGTCAGAAATGATGAAACAAGAGGTAGAAAAATAAAAAAATATCATTACCTGATAGTTTTGATCATGCTGAGCCCCATTTCAACACAGCAGTGTGCATGGTCCTGGCGAGGTTCTGGGAGCCCTGACACACAGTAGTAACAGTCCCCCAGGATCTTTATTCTGAGACAGTGATGTTCCTAGGTGTAAATGCATTGAAGAGAAAGCAAAGATTTACAGTTATATTTTCATAATTTTAAGATATTGAAAAAAGAAATAAAAAAAATTAAAACCTTTTTGCTGGATGTTTCTTGTTAGTAATTAGTACAACCTTGAAATATGATACCTTTACATTTTCAGTAAAAAAAGATATAGTGATTTTTGTGTTATGCTAGCCAGAGATGTCCTTGCTGATGGTGAGAAAGGTTTCATCACAGAGTTAGGATGGAAGCTAGGCCAAGGATTCAGAAATGCCAGCTGAGATAATGAATAACCTATATTAGAATGTATTTCTCCAGGGTATCCTTTCTGCTCCCTTTTTTTTCACTAAAAATAAATGAAAAACCTCTTTCCTCCCACTGATAATCCCTTCCCACCTAAAGTTTCCACTGTCACAGTCAAGCATTCCCAACAGCCATAGGACCCGATCACGTATCTGCATGCCAAGCGTAACAAAGAAGGTGTCTTGCATTAGGCTTATACTGTGAAGAAATGGCATTTATTTGTCATTTAGCCAGCAGTGTTCTTTAGCCTAGGAGCTAATACTGAATTTCATTTCTTAAATATATATTAACACTATCTTTACAGGCAAAAGCAGCATATTACTATGTGATTGGATCATTATTTTGAAAGATTCTGTTATAGTAAGCAAAATTACCTGAGCTGCTGAAACTTTTGCATTACCCAGACAAGCAAAACAAGTGAGCCCAAGATAAGCTGTAAACTTGCCTGATATATTCTGCTGGCTTGGCACTCTCAAGAGGCAATCAATGCACAGGAACAGAGACCATAATGGTTTGAGGACAGAGCTGCAAGTGTCTAGGGTCAGAAGGTATCGCAAGATAGAGAATCATTGAAATAATAAGTGCAGTATTAGCACTCAATAAGTAAAGGCTCAAATGACAGAACACTAAAATGAAGACGAGTCATTACTGGGGAGCAAGATTACAATTTGTAAAACTAGCTCATTAGATGATAGCAAAATTTGACCTGTGGTATTTATTACAGCTTTTGTCATCTCTTTTGCCCTGGCAACCTGTGGCAGAGGCTGCACTAATCAAAAGAGTGAAGATGCACTAAACCTGCTGGGGAAGAAAGAACTTTAAATAGGGTGTAGGAGCAAATGTGAATCCTGTCTGTGCCTCAGGAATTGAGTACTGGCCAAACATATGGGACTCCAAGTTGTTTTTCAGGAATTTGCCCAGGAAGAATGAAGCTTTGTAATGAACCTTAGACAAGTCTTTAAAAATCCTGGAGTGGCATAGGGAATGTACACACTTGTACTCAAAGCTTTTGCAGAACTCAGCTGAACCTTTAGGCATTCCAGTAAGGGTAAAATCTGCTCTGGGCACTGGACCAAAGTAAGCTGATTCACCCTGAAATCTCCTTAAACCATCAGTAGGAGCTGAATGCGTTTGAAGCTTTGGCTAAGTCTCCTGCTAATACCATTGCTGGCTCTCAGGGTGTAATGTCTAGCAGCTCAAGTTTCACAAGGAAATTCAAGACTAAAGTTAAGCTTCTAAAATGCCAGGTTTTGTATGTGACTCTCCTCTTTCCCTGTCACATTCTCTTCAGCCACTTTGCAGATCCTCACAAGTGAACATTGAATATTTTTCATATGTTTGCAACCGAAATCCTAAAATCCACCAAAACATTTATTGTTTACATTTCTTCCTCAATGAAAAGAATTGGAGATTAACTTTGCCAAGACTTCCACCTAATTTTTTTCTATAGAGCCATAGAATCATCAGGTTGGAAACGACCTCTTGCATCATCGAGTTCAGCTATTCCTATCTGCCACTAAACCATGTCCCTGAGCACCTTGTCTACCCATCTTTTAAATACCCCCAAGGATGATGACTCAACCACCTTCCTGGGCAGCCTGTTCCAGTGCCCAATGAGCCTTTCTGTGAATTTTATTTTTCTGATACCCAGTCTGAGCCTCCCCTGGTGCAGTTTGAGGTCATTCCTTCTTTTCCTGTCCCCTGTCACTTGGAAGAAGAGGCCAGCACCTTCCTCTCTGCAATTTCCTTTCAGGTAGTTATAGAAAGCGATGAGGTCTCTGCCCAGCCTCCTCTTCTCCAGGCTAAACAACCCCAGCTCTCTCAGCCACTCCTGGTAAGACATGTCCTTCAGCCCCTTCACCAGCTTCATTGCTCTTCTCTGGACACACTCCAGAGCCTCAACATCCTTCTTGTGGTGAGGGGCCCAGAACTGAACACAGTATTCGAGCAGCGGTCTCACCAGTGCCGAGTACAGAGGGAGAATAACCTCCCTGGACCTGCTGGTCACGCCGTTTCTGATACAAGCCAAGATGCCATTGGCCTTCTTGGCCACCTGGGCACACTGCTGGCTCATGTTCAGTCGGCTGTCAACCAACACCCCCAGGTCCCTCTCCTCCAGCCAGCTTCTCCTAGTCTGTAGCACCGCATAGGGTTGTTGTGCCCCAAGTGCAGGACCCGGCATTTGGCCTTGTTAAACCTCATGCCATTGGACTCAGCCCAGTGGTCCAGCCTGTTCAGATCCCTTTGCAGAGCCTCCCTGCTATCAGGCAGACCAACGCTTTCTCCCGGCTTAGTGTCACCCGCAAACTTGCTAAGGGTGCACTCGATGCCTTCATCCAGGTCATTGATAAAGACATTGAACAGGGCTGGACCCAGCACTGAGCCCTGGGGAACCCCACTTGTCACTGGCCTCCAGCTGGATTTCACACCATTTCCCACCACTCTCTGGGCCCGGCCAGCCAACCAGTTTTCCACCCAGGAGAGTGTGCGCCTGTCCAGGCCAGAGGCTGACAGTTTCTGAAGCAGAATGCTGTGAGAAACTAAGTCAAAGGCATTAGAGTGAAGCTATGAAACATTAAAGTCAATCAAGAAGCAATGAGGACGTAATGGCATGAATCGTTGCATGTTAAACTGTTAATGGGCTTCCTTAAGCTCTTGTTTTTGTGTTTCCTGGTTAGACAAAATGCAAGGAGGTAAAGATATTATAAAGCATAGATATAAAGTTGTTTGATTTTTCTAGTAGTGACATGAAATTGTTTTGTATTCTAATTGCCATTTACTTTTACATCTACAAAATAAAAGGAGCATTTATAACATCATATCAGTTTGAATGAGGTGAACTAAAGCAAAAGGCAGCACTTTAAGGCCATTCAGACCTGCTACAAATACAACTGATAACCACATAGTGTACTATAGAAAAATAAAGGTAAACACAATCAATTTCCAGGAAAGAAAGCAAGGAAGGAAGGAAGGAAGAATGAAAGAAAGGCAGACGGACATCTCTTAAGTAGTATAATATTTGAGTATTATAATTACATTTTTATATGCAACATTTATCATACAGTCTTGTATCTGTACTACCTGCCTATGTGATGATGTGGGAAACCCTTATTAAATTAGCTTCTAATTTAGCACTGTTAGAGAACATAGTCTGCAACAGGAAAGAAACCTCAACTGTTTTGTTAATTGTTCATTTAAACTAGTTGATATGCTGATTCCATTTAAGTCAGATGAGACTTCTATCACCTGGATGCATGTCTCCTCATTTGCTGAAAATCAGAACAAGGCAGGCCACTCCAAAAAGGTGTGATTTTTATAAGAACAAAGAGGAATTTTAACACCTAACAAGACCTACTAATGAGGGTTTGATGCATGTGAATCTGAATGTGTGTGTGTGACAGAGGAAATCCTTTCAGTTGCATAAGAATGTATACGTTTTCTTGTCATGACACATCATCTCTGCACTCATTTGCCAAAGTTAAGGATGTCATCTACCGAATGAGATATCCAGACATGGATGACTTCATATGTAGGTGTCCATATATCAGCCAGCCCTCAAGGCTGCCATCACAGTCAAAGGAGAGCCAAGCAATGAAGTCAGTGAAGCCTAGAGACTGATTCAGCTTACAGATAAAGCAGTTGGCTGGGCTTCAGATCAGTTGTCTACAAACAAGCTTACAGTGCATTGGTAAGACTCCCGGGTACGTGAGACACCCACACAGGAATAACAAACATGACACTACATCTGTCCCTCTTGGAGTGGTGCAAGGGCCAGGCACAGCATCTCTGTTGGCGCAAGAAGCCACAAGGAACACTTAAATGACTCCCTGTCTTCCTTATTTTTCCTGTTAGTCAAATGTTTATGACTGTTAAACATGAACAGACTGAGACTGCTGTCCTTACCCTTTTTATTCTTCCCTTATTCCCATCATACCTATATCAAAAGCAAACCATGGTTTTCTTTGTCACTGGAAATGCTTCAGCTAAAAGAAAATAATGTAACAACTGTCAGGGAGGACAGAGGGCTAATGGTATCTGCGTTTGGCCAAGGAGGACTGTGTTGTCTCCAGAGATTCCCTCTGATAACTTTGTAGTTTAATGACATCTACAGTTCAGACTAGATGCTTTGTCAGACTGACTTCATTAGTACATTAAGGCTAGATTCATGGCTATTGTGGGTAGTCATGCAGTAGCTGTGAAGAGAAGACTGAATTTTCTAAGGGCCTACTTACTCTTTAGTGGTTTAAAATGATAATAATAGCATTCAAGATTTTCCTCACACTTCCTAAAACCATCTTACCACAATGTAATCTAAGAGTTGCAAGTTTATATTAAATGAAAATGAATGAAAAATATAAACTTGCATGAGGAAAGTGTAAAATGAGCAGATTATTTAAATAAGAGAAAATGGCCAAACAGGAATTTTTACACTACTGCATTAAATCCTTACACTGTTGTGAGGCTGTTAGAATCTTTGCTTTATTTTATTCTGTTTCTCTTCCCCTTTCCCTTTCCATAAGCAATTCCAAAGTTGTCCTTGGGCATGTAAGTGACAGCCAGTATTATACAGGCATTCACATCAGCAGCCATCAGCCTAACACTGCTCCTTCCTCACTCATTAATGCTGTATATTGAAGGTATCAATTAATTTCTCAGCATGTCACAAATAGGGGCTTTTTTTTTTTGCCTTTATTTGCAGCTTCTTATTTGATACAAATGAAAGATTCTGTCAAGATCAGTTGAAATGAGTAGAAATTTTGCCTGGGGATACTATGCAGACTCAAATGCTCGATTATTATTAATAATAATTCTGGATGAATTTAGTGAGAGTTGTTAAGAAATCTTTTTTCCAAAGCACATTAATCCAGAGCAAAAGAAAAAATGCAAATTTTTCATAAATAATTACCTCATGCATGTGAATGATTTATGTTTAAGCTTATTAAATACACCCTTAGTGACTGGAAAGTAAACAAAACAAATTGGCATAAAGTGGAGTTGAAGAAATGAGTTGCTCAAATACCAAGTTACTGAAAGTCACAGTCAGAAACTTCATTAATATTTCCTGTTTTCTTGGGCTAAATTTCCAACAAAGGGAAAAAAAGGATTGTGTTTTATATTATGCCACTTTTCCATCTCTGCCTATGGTGAATTAATCGCTTCACCTCCTTTTGAAGGGAATCCCATAGACTAGGTAACAGCCCACAGAAAAGCCCATATTCACAGTTTTTATAATTTCAAGCTAAAAATTTAGAACATTTTGGGTGAGAAAATACTGAGGCTGAACAGCAGAACAAAGAGATCATACACATAGATCTCCTTTTAAAAGGTGGCCAGAGTGGAAGGGGGCAGGAACTTGGCCTTTGTGCACAATAGCTCAGTTCCTGAAACATTTGCCAAAGTCATAAGAAACCTAGATAAAAGGCCTTTCTCAGCACGAATAGGATTGAGGCCAAAGCTCTTAATCAGCGGGCTGGTTTGGGGTGGGCTGGAGAGAGAGGTCCATCCAAATTCCTCCTATTGCCGCTCTGTTGCTTTGGAAAACAGAGCTAGGACCTTGAAAAAGCCAGATGGTGGGAAATTCTCGAGTCTGGTGATGCAGGCAGAAAGGAAGACCAGGTTTGGGTCACAGTTGCAAGGACTGTTACTGTTTTTTATATATATAAAGGGAAAATTGTGCCAATCTTTCATCCTCTGCCATGACCAGGGAATACTTAAATATAGCCCTATATGAATTTATTTGTATGCGTTATAGTAGGCCATGTAAGTAATGTTTTCTTCTTTTAGAGTAGCCTGTAGTGCAGTGCTTAGGCCTTCTCCAGGCTGATAGAAAATAGCAATTTGGAGTCTCTTGTGCTGCAGAAGGAACTAAGGTATGTTCCTTTGTGAGTTTTCTAATATAATATATCAACATTTCCATGCTTTGCCATTCTATGGAATGAAAACAGCTGTTGCTCTTGTGTCTGGAAAGCAACCATTCTTGCCATCTAGTGTTAATTAGTAAATTATGACATAAGTGTTTTTAGTCACATAAATCCCCATTAGAAAGATTTAAGGAATGTTTTTTACCTGCTAAAGCAGGAACAATTCTGCACAGAAATTCTGCCCCTTTAGAGTTTCTAGAACTGCAGACACATGAAGGGTGAGGCAGACATTTCTTAAGAACATATTTATGAAGTCTAAATTATATGAAAATCCCGATTTAACAAAGTGGGGGTTTTTTTAGGTTTGGATTTACATAACTCTTAGTTCCTAAACCACAAAAATTTTGAAACTGAATTTTTATTTAATCTGTCATTTTCATCTGACTTCTTTCATAAAATGCCTGTAGACTATCACTTCAAAAGTGTTTTGTGGATTGGAGTCATTTGACTGTGCAGATCTGATGATTTACTTGGCTTTTTATTATCTGGAATACTGTAACTACAGTAAGAACTTAATAGTGTTGTTTATTCTATAGTATTAGACAATTAGTTATTGACACTAATGAGGAGGGAAAAGACCCTAGAATTAAGCACAGTAAAAAGACTGCCGCCCAGTCCTGGGGCGTACAGGAAATCTGGGGAGGAGTTATTTATCAGGGAGTGCAGTCATAGTCTGAGGGGTAATGGTTTTAAGATGAAAGAGGGTAGATTTAGATTAGGTATTAGGAAGAAATTTTTTACTGTGAGGGTCATGAGGCACTGGAACAGTTTGTCCAGAGATGTCATGCATGCCCCATCCCTGGAGATGTTCAAAGGAGGGTTAGATGAGGCTATGAGCAACCTTATCTAGTGGAAGGTATCCTTGAGCCCTAGCAAGGAGGTTGGAACTAGATGATATCAAAGGTCTCTTCTAATCCAAACCATTCTATGATTCTATGATTATTATAAATTCACACAATGTCCTTATAATTAACAAAATATCATATATGTACACTCATACTCCTGTTAACTCTGTTTCCTAATACTGTACCCCTAACATATACACATGAAAAAATTCACATCTTTATGTACTGGCATAATATGTTTAAACAAATAGGGTTTTTTAAGGAGTCTCTAGAATCCTGCCAGTTATATTCTTAAAGATCATTACACAAAAGAACAAAACACTGCAAGCTCAGAGTTTAAGTGTGGCAAGGAACAGTAAAGCACAGCAACAAGAGTATCTTTATTGAGGAAACAAAAAAGCCTTCAATGCCCTTCACTCTTCCCTCTTTGATACCAGCTGGTTCAGGTATTGTATGGGATATATGATGATGGTTCTTGTGGAGCCTGATTGTTAGGCTAGATTCTATCCTTAGGAACAGTAGTCACAGTTAAGACTAGTAATACAGTGTTAGAGGGATCTTTGGTAGGTTATCTTCAATGTCCTAGTAAAGAAGTTAACCAAGGTTACAGAAAGGGACCATCTCTCTTAGGAAAAAAATATTCATCAGTTCTTTAATAAATGAAAGCAACCTATAATTCACATTATGTAAATAAATGTCCCACGAACTCCAGGCTAGTTACGCAAAGAGAATAAAGCTTATAATAAAGAGTGAATTTTACATTCAGCTTCTACAGCTCTTATGAGCAAGAAGAAATGGTATTCTGGTTTATAACACAAGAACTGTTAAGGCTGTAAAGAGATGAAGTTCCTTACTGGTAAGTCATTTCATTCTCACATGAAACCCATGGATTTCAAGGGAAGATTTCCGATTCAGCATTAATGCTTCATCTTAAGCATGGGTCCAAGTTCAAACATAAGACTCTGTGTTTGTCTTTGTATGTGTGTCTAAATTCATATTTTGTGGCTTTATTTTACCTTTAGGTGTCAGACATCTCAGACTCTGTCATGACAAAGATTAGAGATGTCTGCTCCTGTGCTTAGGATTTTACTCCTTCCTCTTTTTCTTACCTGAAACTGAATCTGCACACAATGTAGATACGTTCAAAAATATGACAAATTGAATCATAGTATCAGCTGGTATCTAGTACTGAACAGAAGGCAGAGAAAAAAACAAACATTAAGAAAACCCTATTATTTCATCAAAGCAGGACCTTTTATAGACTTAAGTATCTTACTGAATACCATTTTATTTCCCTTCTCTCCTCAAAATTTCTGCCTAAGGATAATATTAATATTAATTAAGTTTCATTTTAGGCCTTTCAGTAGATGGATATATAGGGGAATCTTTTTTTCTCTCTCTTTTATGACAACTTATTTGTCTTCCTTTCCAACTGTCATTTTTAATAACTATAAATTTTTCAAAAATATCATAGAGTGATGAGAAAGAGGAAGTAGCTGTACATATTATAATATTACATTTGTTTATTATAAGAAATATTGAACTGAGTTCTCATATTTCTTCAAAGTGTTCTGTGGTAATGATACAGAGATGGAATTTGTTGTTATTAATTATATGCATCAACATATGCCATATACTTGATGTAACTGACTGAAGATTAAAAAAGCCTCAGAGGTTTCGTTGCTTGTGCATTGCACAAGAAAAAGGAAAGCTCAGTAAAACAAATAAGAAACTAAGCTAAATGACATTCTACATTAAGCTGTGAAATAGTGCCTTCTTTAATATTATATGACTTTTATAATATCATAGAGCAGACCAAACAATCCTTTATATGGGATTATAACTACTTTTATTTAGAAGTAAATAAGGATTTTTAAGGATTTTCCATAAATCTAAAGAAATTGCCTGAAGGTTTCTGTAATTCACCTCTGATTAAGAAGATTAGGAACTAGTCAACTGATAGATCTGAAATCTAGATGTGAATGTGTAATCCTCAGTAATGGAAGATCCTTCTATGGAGGCTTTGAAAGGACCAGTTACCAAAAGGCCTCTCAAGTCTTTACAAGGAAGTATGAAATCATTGCTAATAGCATTTGAGGAAGAAATAAGACTGGTAGAATAATCAATTACAATACAGGCATGGTGGTCATAACCAGACAGCAAGACTATGAAAAACCCCCAAAACAGTAAGTTTGAGTGCAGTAATGTCATCACTGTATGTTCAGAAACATGTGGTCTGGGACAGTGATCAAAGAAACAGAAAATAAGGATGATAATGATCTGCTTCTACCACAGTATTAGAGGTTAGTCCAGGAACACTGCTTTCAGTGCTAGTAGAATCATAGAATAGTTTGGGTTGGAACTTAAAGATCATCTAGTTCCAAACCCCCTGCCATGGGCAGGGACATCCCACTACATCAGGTTACCCAAGGCCCCATCCAACCTGGCCTTGAACACCTCCAGGGATGGGGCATCCACAACATCCCTTGGCAACCTGTTCCAGTGTCTCACCACTGTCATGGTGAAGAAATTCTTCCTAATGTCTAGTCTAAATATGCCCCTCTCTGTTCTATATCTGTAATAGTACCTATGTACCATAGTACCTAGGCTTTGAAAGGGATTCTAAAAAAATTGGAGGTGGTCTAGAAAACTAGCCCCCAAACTTATTTGAAGGAATAATTCCTATGGAGAAAAAAGGCTTAAAATGTTCTTGGTCTGTTTCTTTTATCAAGATGAAATCTGAAGAGTGACTTGAGCAAAGCACACAAATATATTCCTGGAGAAAATCTGTGGCTACAAGATGGCTCTTTTGTCTGGAAAAATAGGTCATAGCAAGAAATATTGGATGAAATTCAAAGTCAGAAAAATCAAATGCAAAAAAACCATAACAAATTAACAGTGACACTGTAAGGACACCGGAATAAACTCCTAAGATATGGAAGTATTTCTCCATCTCCTAGGACTCCAGATGAAGACTGGGCATTTTTCCAAAAGATCCACCTTTTCCAGGTGTGAAAGCTTCATACTGTATCTGCTGGGTAGATTGATAGGTTCATGTAAATCACAAGTCCTTAAAATTTGGGTCCAGTCAGTGCTTGCTTCCAAAATTTTCAGAAGGCTAAGTTGAAGTCCATTTAAGATTTCGAGATTTAAGCCTTTAATTTTAGGAGCTGGCCCCTCCATGAGAGTCTAGAACCCCGAGTGAGGAGTCTTGGTTTCTGATAAAGTACAGAGAAATAGTTCATCTCGGTTTGGACGGAAACACCAAAAGCCATATAAAGTTTCTGTTCCATTCTAGGGTTGTCGGGCATCTCTACAGTCAGAACTTCAGGCATGTAACACAACATCCAGGGCTCAGAAGTCACAACCATGGAACACAACGATGATTGGGAAATATTTACCAGAGCCATGACGGTCCTGAAGATGAAGTTGTGCAGACAGAGAGTTTCTGTCATCTTAAACTCATCAAATTTCTGGGTAAGATATTAACTTATTAGGTATGTTAGATAAATTTGTATATTTACTATTGTTTAAAATAAACTGACTTACATTTTGGAGATACTCCTCCTGTGTGGGCATACTCTATGTTCTTCACAAAGATTTATCAGTTTAGGACTACAACAGAAAGATTTCTAAAGGTCTTAGGTAGGGGATGTATGTCAAACCACAGAGAAGAGGGAAACCTCTGAGCATTAAAAGAAGTAAAATTCTCATTTCCTACAAAGTATTAAAACCAAGCAGGGAAGTGCCTTCAGGGTTAAGTGGCAAGTGACGGAGGATTCTCTGGATTCAAATTTAGATATAAATATATTCTTTGTTCTTAAGTCTTTTATTAGACCTATAAAAAAATCTCTACTGGTTAAATACAGTTTATGGAACAATTAGAAAATATGGTTAATGATTATGAGATAAGAATCTATTCCACCAAGAATACTAAGCAAAATTAAAATGTAAAGCCAGGCAATAAATCATATGATGTACATATTCTTCCTAAAATACTTCTATGACATACATTCATTTCATTTCGTTTAAAATATGTTTCTTCAGTTAGGGTAGCTATTTTTGTCATTATATACAGAAGCAGACATTGTTCCTATAAGCTTTCTGTAAGACAGGATTGTGGTAACTTCTGTCACTCTGCTTATTTTTTTAATTTAGATCAGAGTTGATGAGGTTTTTGTGTTTTCAAAACAAATACTGTAGATTGCATTTACCAATTTGCCAGTGTCCAGGCAATGGGTCATTGCATCATTCTGTACATGAGAAAATACACTGCTATTTGAGATAAAAACAACTGACTCAAAAAAATCTTTGAATAATTATGGAGGTCGTGCCTTTCTTGATATCAATTTGGAAGCTAAGACACAACACCAAGGATCTTACTAATGCCTGCGCAATACGTACATAAATACCCTGTACTCCTGAACCAGAAATGTATAAGAATTAGTGAGGGAGGTAGATGTGTACATCAGAATAAGTCACTCTAGGCCCCTTTTATAATAAGTAGAGAGCGTGGTCGGTGATATTCAGAATGTATTTCCTGTTTTCCCACAGTAGATGCTGCATTTAGTTGGATTAAATGTACTCCATTGCTTATACTAACAGCCTTAGTATCCAGCTCGGATGTTGACGCCTAAACATAGTCACACAAAATGGATCTTTGACCAAAGAAACATAAAAGAGAGGAGAAAAGAAAATGTAAGCCTAGTAAAACTGAGGATGTGTTCTGCTTGTATTTCTATGCTTTGCTTTTTTTCTAAGCTGTACTAATTAAGTAGCAACTAATTTGCCTGATGTATTAAATTCCACTACTGTGTTTAATTAATTTAATTGTTGAGTTAGATAGAATAGAACCTAGAACCTAAAGATTGTAAAACCAGCTAGTTACTAACCATTGCAATGGTTTTGTTGGCTGATTACATGTCCTTTAAATCAACAGGTATTTTAACCTTTCATAGAAGAAAAGTATAAATAAAGCTATGGTTTTAAAAAAATTCAATTTCCAGCAAGGACCAAAACTACAAAACTCCTGAGAAACTGTGGTAGGAGATCTGCTCTCGTGCTGTTCTTGTCTAACACCACAGAAGAATGAATTTCTGATGAGTATCTGAGCTTTCACTTGCTATCAGAACCTATCACTTTTGATAAGCTTGCCCGTTAATTCCAGCTTCAGTGGCTGCATTAAATTCCTATGAGGAAAATCTAAATTAATATTGTTCAAAGTAATTGTAAGATATTTCCCAAAGCTCCCAAATAAAGAGTTGACTTCCCATCCTTTTGCAAACAAACTGTGCTTAACTCACATGTGCTAGTCGATCAAATCTGGCAAAGAGTTCATTCAGCATTCGGACCAGTTCCTGGGCTGACAGAGTTGTGGAGAGATTGGTGAATCCTTTAACATCTGCAAAAAGAATGCTGAAAACAGAAAAGGTATTAATATTGCAGTCTATTGCCTTTGATAACTGAACATGCTAAGTTATCTTCTAGTAATTTACTAGTGAAGGACCAGTTTAATGTTCTGCTACTTTAGCTCTAGATTATTGGGGATTCTGGATTACTGAATATAAACATTGAAGGGACTAAAGAAATACTACCAAGTATGAGATAAGGTTTTGCAAAAAATGTGTGTTATACAATTTTGGATTTTCAAATCATTCAGGGAGATACAGTTAAGCCTTAATAAGCACAGTTGTCTCCATTTATCAATGGGAAGACTGAGGCATAGTGCACCCATGATACAGAAGGCTGTATAGACAGATAGACTTGGCACCCATATATTTGTTAAAATCTGACAGTACTCTTTGAGGGCAGGTTTATTTATAGCTGCTTTGCACGATAGGATATTCAATCTTTACTTATCTATGTGTCATACAAGACTCAAATCTTAAGACAACAAACAGATTCACAGCAGTATTGATATATTCTAGGCTCAAGCCAGCATTGTTACATGTAACTTTAGGGACTTGACAGATGTACCTGAGTTACAAGTATAGTACCATCTATTTAAGTATGAATCAGTATTTGGATGATTCCTTGTTTTTTCCATTGACTTCACAGGGAGCCTGGTGTGATTATACTTTAAATTAAGGTGCATCAAATTCGATGCCTGAAGCTGTTGTAGGATCTTGGTCAATGAACTAGTTGCAAAGTTGCAAACAGAGCTCTAACATATATTTCAGCAGCCAGTGAATTTTCTAGCCATGTAACTTCAGCTGTTCACTGTGCCTACAATGAACCCATGTGAATTAGAGAAAGATACACAACAGAAAAATTCTGTGCTGTGTAAGTTATGACCCAGACCAAAGGATGTAACAGCTCGGCACCTAGCAGCTGTAAAAAGGAAAGTATACTTTTAAAAGGAGCAGGATTCAAAGAGACACAAATCATGCTGGCACAGACTGGAAATAACCCAAATGAACTTAGTTACCATTTCAAAGTCAACTAGTGACTGGTGTTACAGTCTGAGTAGCTGAAGACCTTTCATTTGTGTTGAATGATATCACACTTTTGATAGTGTATGAGAATCACTAATGCAGCCAATAGTAAATACAGCAATGACAGGCAGATAATAAAATATGACTAATGACAAGTCAACTCATCTTCAACTGTATGAGCTGGTAAGTGTATGGGTGAGGATTAAATAAGAGGCCGGTAAAGTACAAAGCTACTTGAAGAGTATCATCAACATATTAAGAGATTATTAACATAGCCTAAATTGATAAAAAAATCTTCAAGTAACTAATTTCTACAGTTTTGATTATCACAACTACAAAATCCCTGACTGGATAATAATTCTGGGGATTCATATCCCATTGCTTTACATAATGTTCAGTGCTCAACATTTAGGAAAAAATAGGGTAAAGCCCAGTTTTGAAAAGGTCTAGTTTCTCGCAGCCTGTATAGGAATCAACAGTGTATGTACTCTAAAGCATACAGCATCTTCATTTTAAATCCCATTCAAGCATAAATTATCTTTCATCTTTTCATCCCTGACTACCACTATTTTCTGTTCAATTAGAAGGTTTATCTTCTCCCTACTTTGATTTTTCTAGAGCAATACCTACTGTGAGAATGGAAAAGGATGGTGGAAGACACTTTAATATAGTGCAATTTAAAACTTCTGTACAGGTCCTTGATACTTTCCACTGGGTTTAATAAAATAATATGTCTGAGCTACTCTAAGTCCACAGAGGAAGCAAACAATCAATAGACTCTTTTGGCAAAGTTCAAATTACATTCATTATACTTGTCCAGAGAAAGTTATATGTGAGTTTCTTTGAGAGACAAAGTACCTGCTTTCCTAGGTAACCATGTCCCATCATGTCCAAGGATGCTTATTTTTCATTTCTTTCAATGATGACCGCCAAGTCATTTGCCTTTGTTGTTTGGGAGAAACTTATGTAAAAAGCTATTTGCTTAGCTAAATGTTCTGATAGTCAGAAACCAAAATAAGTTCAGAGATTCTGTAGCATCATAGAGTAGAAACTGATCATTCTGTATTGAATGCACAGTTAGGACTTAATGCCTCAAGTAGTGGCTCATAGTATAACTATCTCTTTGTCGTTAACTAATATCAAGATAGACAAAATTTATAAAGGAGAATAAAAAAGGGAGATAAAATCAAGAAAATTATAGTAAGAATGATAGAATTAATATGGCTGCCAAACAGAGGAGTCATGTGACATATCTATATTTTTGATAGCATCTTACAAGACCTCATCTCATTTCTTATCATGTGAGGTCAATCAGAAGATTGTGGCAGAATCTGTGTCCAATTGCAGACAGGGTTCTCCTTTCTGTGCCACCCTGACCACTCAATTGGACAAATGGTCCAGCCTCTAGTGTTCAATTCAAATGGGTCTTGCCTTGGCAAAGGCATCCATCCATTGTAATGAGTAAAAGAAGGCACCCAAGTGCTTATCTACTAAGAGGTTAAAGAAAGGTACAATTTAAAAATTTAAAAATTAAAATAAGGTTCCTTCACACACCTGACATTCTCATAACGATGAATATAGATCTTGTGAAACTGGTGTTGCAAATGTTCATCTTCTACATTCGTCATATCATTTATCATTTCCAGGACTACAAACCGTGGTAAGACAGAGAGCACCAGCCGTTCCTAAAATGAAGAAGAAAGCAAAGCGTCAATGTTAGTCTGAATTAGTACCTCACAGGAAACTGAGTTCTGCCCTCCTTAAGGAGCTGCATAACTGGCCATTGAAGATCTGGCCCTCCCCTTTAAAAATTCTAGGTCAGATAATTTGTGATAAATCATGTTACAAACCTCAGTCCAGGATATGGACAGTTCTCTCTTGGTTGCATTGTCAGAGATTAAAGACGGGGATAATATAAACTAATGCATACTTAAGAAATGTTTTGCAGGAAAGATCTAGCCATGGACTTGTTTGTATGTTAATATGGTTACAATAGTCAACAGGAACTAAACAGCCAACTTTAACTACATAGCATTCAGTGCAAGTCAGAGTAAAATTCATTTAGTAGCTAGAGTATCTACAGAAGCATCCAATGTTATCAGCAGACTTTATCGTCAGCACCCATCCACTTTGCCACAGCAGTCTTAATTCAAGTTAAAGGGAAATGGAGAAAGTATTTGTAAGTTATGAATTGCTATGGAGTGTCTACACTTTTGCTATACAAAACATACCGGACAATGCATTTTGAATGCAGATGACTTGACTGAACTGCTGATTTATGTCATGATCTGTATGGAAAACACATGAGACCAGAAGGAAAAGGCAAAAGGACATGGAGGGACCAGTGCAAGCTTAGACTCTTTCTGGAGAGAGCATCACCTTCACATTCTCAGCTTGTACCACAGAAACAGAACTCTTTCCTATTCCAAGGGCTGGAAATATTTATTTGAGACAGTCAAATATCTGTAATAAAAATCCCAAAATTTTCAAAAACTTGAATGGTTTAGAAATCTAGATATAAATTTGAAACAAACTTCATCAGTTCAGATACATTGATTTTTAAAGTGGATTTACCTATTTGTGTCACTCACTTTTGAAAACAAGAACTGGGCTCCTAAGTGCATTTCTGAAAGTTTTAAAGTGACTTGGGAATCTCAGAGTCTTCTTAACAGTCTCTGTCATTGAAGTGCTTACATAATTTTGACAAATAGGACTCAGTTTCAGTGTTCCTTGAAAACCCTATATGCAAACTCAGAAATAAGCATTTATATATGTCAGTGAAGCAGTTTTCCAGGTTGACTCATCTGGCTTGTGGCCCTCTTCACGTCTTTTTGAAGATCCCCCCAGGCAGACTGTGGGTTGAGTTGTTCTGCTGACCCAGAGCTGACTGTTCTTTTTCCCGAAGGCCTTTTACAACCTCCCTATCCCATAATGGATTCACATGTCTTCACAATGTACAATAAGAGCTGTACAACAGCAGCCACCAAAACAATTAATGGGATATATAGCCCTTTCCCACATCAAAAGGCACGTGGGAGTGAGGAGAATCTGTTGTTCTGCAGATGACAGCCTACTTCTGGCCATCTTTTAGGCCCTAAGGGAGCAGATAAACTTTCACTCTTACATTGTACAAAAATCTATTGCAGAATGTCTGTCAATAAAGAAGAAACTAGTTTGTTTGGATGTTTGCATAGGATGATGCTTGCATACAGTCACAAATCTCCCAAAACAAACAGCTGGTTGTTGTTTGTGGCAGGAATCTTCATTGCAAGGGTCCTCATGGAAGTGTCTTCAGCTAGGTCACCAGAGACTCTTCACATGACTGTTCTGCTCAGGTCTATTTTGGTCACCCTCAGAAGAAATATGAGAAAAGGTGATTTTAGGTTGTTTTAGAAGAATATGGTTAATCCTTGTACCATTTATAAGGAGAGCATCATCCCTAATGAGTACCAGAGAGTAGATGAAAGAAAGTGCACTCCACAGGCAGTAGAATGCTTCTTGGCATTGAAATCTTAAATCTTAGAATCATAGAGTGTTGAAAGGAAAGGATTTTGATTCTGAGCTTCCAGGTTGTCCTATCACCATAATGGTATCTTGGTGTTCAGCTCAGCACTGCTTAGAGAGTTTTCTGGCTGCAGTTGCTTACCCCCGTGGTTGTTTTAGCACACTCCAATGACATGATATTTAAGGATGAAGAATGGTCCACTTTTCACAAGTACCAAAGTATGTAGCACCCAGGAGTCATGGCTTCAATTTCTCTCTGTACTATCTGTTTTCTTTTGGAAGATTTAACTTCATACACATTTTATGCTTTCTGTCAGGGAAATGGATGCTGAGGTTGTTGTGAAGTAACTTGATATTAGGGGGATATAAGATAAACTAATATTATCTAAGAGGTGGGATATGTCCCTTCTTGAGGGAAAAATAATGTTCAGAGGGAACAAGGCAGAGAAAAGGGGAATGATAGGTTGAATGAGAGAGTGAAAGGCAAAAGAGTCATGAAAATGCTCGGTTTGATGCCAGCAGGATTAGATGCTCTGGATGAAATATAGCTGTAGATGAAACATCTGAAAAAAAACAAAAGATCCCTTCCCTAGCATTTGTAGGAGGAAATGTAGTTTCTAACTTACAACTTTAACAGTGAAAATCATGAAGAATTTGCACTCTGAGCAGTCTTAGTAAGTAGTTAGTAAATAATCCCAGTTAAAATGAAAACACATTGTGGGTAAACACATTCATTTGTCTACATGGCAGCCCCGGCTGAGGTGAACTGTACGTTTATTTAAGAAGGCAAAATACATGCTGCTAATAGCTTCTGGAGTGGGGATGTGTAACACCACAAGCTGAAATGGCAGATTTTTTCTGGGCTCCTGCCTGCAAAACATGCTAACACAGAAAATGAGATACCAGAGACTCTACTAATCTTTAATCCACATCTTCTACAAACCTTTACTGTAAATCAAGGGCTGCCTTCAAGAGGAAGAGAAAAAAACAATGATGCAAAGCAGTGACAGCTGACATAGAGCAGGCAGTGAGCTCTCATGCAGTGAGCTCCTCCTTTATTCTGGTAAAAAAGCCCAGCTCAGACCTTCTGTTTCCCCATACAGGTTGTACTAATTTTAGCACATCTGCGCCATCTTGACTTTTTTCCACCCTTCTCACCTGGGAATTCTGGTATCCTTCACTCTTCTTCTGATGTGTAAACACAGTTTTATGTGGTGTTTTTGATGCAAGAAGAAAATCAGTCCCTCAGGCAGTCCTGTACAGTCCTGCAAACCCAGGTTTTCAGAGGAATGTCTAGCCCTAAGGTATCTACACTGTCAAGCAAATACCCCCTGACATCTTAAATTGCCATGTTTGGGAACAGCTGCTGATTTATATTCCAAAACCAGATAAAGTTTACATTCCTTGTTTGCATTCACTTAAGAAGGTATCAAGCAATGGCTTTAGAATGTTTATTTCAAAATAAAACATATAATAAAATGACAAAACCCCAGTTCACTGGGCACATGTTCACTTAGCCAAGAAAAGTGTGCCCAGCAATTTTGGTATCTTAACCTTCATGCTGTTCTTTAAAGTAAGCTAAACATTCTTGACCACACATAAGATCTGACAATGATCCATAAAACCAGGCATTAATTAGTATGACTGCCGGATTACTCCTCTGCTAATAAATACTGTAGCATGTGAAGAGCTCTTGTCAGGATCACATCTGAAAGTGTATGTGCAGCTCATGTCACTATTCTGTATTATGTATGTCGTGCTAGGGAAGAACACTACAAGGAAAGTAAGGTAATAAGTGTGTATGTCCATGTCCTGGTTTCATCTGGGATAAAGTTAATTTTCCTTCCAGTAGCTGCTGTGTTTTGGATTTAGCGTGAGAATAATGTTGGTAACATATATTGTTGTAGGTGTTGCCAGGTAATGTTTATGCTTAGCTAAGATAGAATGAATTTTCTTCCCATCAGCCACTGTTTTTTACATTTAGTATGAGAAGAATGTTGACAGTACACAGATGTTTTCAGTTGTTGATATGAAATCAAGGACTATTTCAGTTTGTCATGTTTTGCAAGTGTGCAGGTGCACAAGAAGCTGGGAGGAATATAGCCAGGCAGCTGACCCAAGCTGGCCACAGAGGTATCTAACATATAATGTCATGCTCAGTACATAAATGGGTAATTGGCCAGGAGCCAGGGCTTGCAGACCCATGATCACTGCTTGAGACAGACTATGCCAGGTTGTCAGGTCACTGGATAGTGAGAAATTACATTGAATTGTGCATCTTGTTTTCTATATTCTTTATTTTTATTATAATTATTGTTGTTGTTGTTATTATCATAATGTCTGCTTTTGTTGTCCTATTTAACTGTTTTTATCTCAACCCACAAGTTTTGGTTTACTTCCTAATTCTGCTCGCTATCCCACTAGGGGCCTGAAGGGAGCAAGTGAGCAGCTGCATGATACTTAAATGACAGTCAGGGCTAGCCATGAGAGCATGGAAGTATGTGTGTCTATATATTTTTTTATGAGGTACTTCAGCCACCAGTCAATTCTCTGATGCTGAAACATTCAAAGGACAGAAAATTCTTTCCTCTATGGGCACCAACTTTTCTTTTGCTTTTACAAACTGCTTTTACACCATGTCAGATTGACAGGGTGGTGCGGATGCTCAACGAGGCTCCTTCTAGAAATCAGGTTTTAGAGGACTCTGCTGTAGATTGTGCCCATCCTTTATTTTCCTACAGCTGATGCTAATGTTTTATGAACCAGGATGTGTCCTACTTGACAGGCATTTATCATCACTTTGCTTCAATCCAGCAGTTAAAAAAGGTTTCTGTTATCCAAGAATGAGTGTCAGGGCACTGTCCCCTTCATATAAAGATCCTAGTGATGTAACTACCAATTAAAACTAGTTAAATATTGTTATTCTCCTTTCACAGATTTAGACACTGTGCCAGAGAAGAACAGCGTAAATGTGTGAAGGTCATGTATAAAAAGAGCAGTAGCTAATCGTAGATAAAACAATTGCAAATTTTTTGTAGCTGTCTGTACCTTGCTATGTGAATGATTAAAGAGTCTCACTTTTCTAGTTAGTCTTCCCTGCAAGGCATTTTCAGAGAGGAAGAAAAAGAGGTAAGAAAAAAAAAATCTTCTCTTTTTCAGAGAAAGGCCTAATAAAGAAGTGTTATGAACTCTGGGGTGAAGGAAACTACATTATCCATCTTTGTTGAAAGCTTCCTAGTTGAGCAAATGACTAAGTGGAGACAATTCAAAGGTGAGCAGCAGTAGTGACAAGTGGTTTGAAAAGGAACAGAGATACATTTGTTCAAAAGAAAAGACATAGAGGAAAGAAGATAGCAACAAAAGGAGGTTATAAAAGAGCCAGTGATCTATTCTCCTATTAACCAACTATGACATGAATCAGCCCTAGTCAGTCAGAGCAGTCAGAGTTTTGAGTAAATAAATGAAAAATAGACCCTTTAACCCAAAGAATAACCAAGTAAAAGAAAAAAAGAATGGCAGAATTCAGATCTGAATTCAGACACCTGAATTTTGATGACTAAGATGTATATATGCCTAAACTTCCATTTTATCCAGTGAATCTGGAGAGTTACACAATAGACTAGATGTAAACAACTACTTTGGTGTCACTATGGGTCTCTCTGTCCTCCATTGTCTGTATTAACTAGATCTCAGCTGAGTGTAATGGGAGCTTAGAGGTGCAGAGAACATGTAGTCACCTAGTTTAGGAGGTGTCTTAATATTAAGCTGACTCCTACCCAGTCTACTATATTCCTTCAGAAAAATTTAGGATCAGTGAAATAAATCCTGCATTAATAAAGCAAATTAATTTCATGAGTCACATATGATTGTTTAAAGTCCCATGACTGTAACATTGATACTTTCTTTAATGCTCCTTGGTTTATGCATCTGAAGCAGTCATTCTTTGTTGAACATCTCTCTGGTCTGCACACACTGATTCTTTGTGTGCTTCATGCTGAAATTATGGGGTGTCAACGGTGCTTACAACTGCACAAAAGTAGTGAGGCTTATGGTCGGGAAAGAGGGACATGTTATGAGTAAATAACAATCTTTGGAACAATGTTTGAGAAAAGTCAATTAGCCAGTGCACCAGATCTCTGTCTTGTGAATAAAAACTGAGCTGGAGTCTTTTCCACTGGTGCTCATCAAAGAAAATAAAAATACTAGCAATCACAAGACATCAACAAGCAATCTGGGGCCTCCAGGAGATCGCCAAGAGGAAGGTCAAACTCCCCAGTGCTTCCCTGTAGACCATGCAAGGGCATCACCCCTGTAGTGCCTGCTGTCTTTATAAGCTCCTTGAAACAATTCCCCTTAGATGGAGCCTGGCAAATGACAAAATGCCACTTATACTGCCCTGGGATTTTCCTTTGTTTCTCAGCATCTTTATCACTGTTGGCTTTGCTGAGGCATAAAAAGGCCCTCTTGACTGACAGTTCAAATCAAGTTTTCTTCTTCCTTCTCCATACATACTTTCAGATGGGTGAATCTACATATATTTTGAGGGAAGAAATCTGTATCAGGGAAAATGTTGCTTATGGCTTCTCTGAAGACACTTTAAAACTGGAATAGACGTGCCCCAGAAAAGTTTAACTTGAGAGAAACTGCTCTACACTTCTTGTCTGGAGTTTTAATAAGTATTTTCCCAGAACCAGCAAGCTTGGCTTGAACATTTACAATTGATATCACAGAAGATTTATTGTCTTAAGCACTGAACTTAATAGGATGAGAAAAGGGCTATTTGGAGTAGTGTTTTTAGCCTTTCCAGAGCACATGAGCTTCTGTTATGTTTAAGGGAAGTAGATAAATGTGGTATTGTTTTCTACTGAAAAAACCCCTACATTGTTCAGAATAGACATAATTATTGTAGATGCCCCTCTAGAAAGTGGCAATTAGCACCTTTCCTTGTGATGAACAGCTCTAAAGAGAAATTCCTTTATTCTTACTTAATGCACAATGAACAGTCTATTTGCAGCTGTTCTTTCTTGTGCGTTACTGAAACAATGGCAAATAATTGAAAAATCTAGAAAGAACTGCAGTATCTAATATCTTCAGACTTGTCAGATTATGAGGCTTCCAGTTAGCTTTTACTACTTACTGTTGCAATATGCAATATGAGCTATATCTACTTTCTTTTATTTGAATTCAGGCAGTTACTTTACCCACTCATCCCCATCCCTGGCTGCACATTCCACTTAGGCATCTGCTGTTCTCAACAAGAAACAAGGCCAGATCACAGAGGAGGTTTTGGAGTCTCCCTTCATTTAGCTGTTGGCAATGAAACATAAGTAGAGTTTTATCCAAACTGGTAATCCAGTGTTTATGAGTCATGACGTTTTATAACGGTGCCTAATTAGTTGTTAACTGAGAGGTGTTATATAGTTTGCAGTAATATAAGAAAGATAAAGCTTTTTTCCACACAATTCTCCTAGGAAGGACATTTCATCCAACTGTTTCATCAATACCCTTGTCCAGAACACCACTTATGTAGCATATGGGGAAGGGAAGAACTGCAAGATATTACTGGTCCTTTTCTTTGGTTGGATGATGAATGGCATCAAGCTTTAAGTACCTGTAGCCACATTACAAAACCTTGGCAGGGCTTAATGATTACCATTTGCCAGGTGTCAAAGAGGTGCCTTTCTCAGCAGCCAGCTGGCTATATAAGAATATCACAAGCTTAATGCCTCCTTGTCCTGTGCTTCCTGAACAGTGGAAAGCTAAATCCAGGCTGCTGGTTTGTATTTTCATGCCTTGTCAGTATTATTTTGGCTTTATAAATACTTAGCTTATCCTGGATGCTAAGCATGCTGGAAAGTGGTGGAACAACCCTCCCTGTTGATTTGTTGGCATAGTATCCCTTACTGCTGCTGCATGTATCTTTTAAAAGAAAAATGTTATTCCCCCATAAAATACTTACAAAAATACTTCTATAATGATTTTTTAAAGTTACATGAACAATCAGGAAATTAAGTGCAATGAATGCTTATACTGTTTTGGCACTGGCTTAATGAATCATCTCACTATAAGGCTACATGAGCACCAGTAACTTCCTTGGGAGTGGGTGGGAACACTCTTCTGGGGATTAGAGCTGAAGGGAGCAAGTCTGCATTCCTTGACAGGAGCAGCCAGTTGTTAGATCTGCTAGGCCACATCATGAAACAATCTCATAGAATCATAGAATAGTTAGAGTTGGAACTTAAAGATCATCTAGTTCCAACCCCTCTGCCAAGGGCAGGGACATCCCACTAGATCAGGTTACCCAAGGCCCCATCCAACTTGGCCTTGA
The DNA here is from genome assembly GCF_032191515.1 of Phaenicophaeus curvirostris. Lineage (NCBI taxonomy): Eukaryota > Metazoa > Chordata > Aves > Cuculiformes > Cuculidae > Phaenicophaeus > Phaenicophaeus curvirostris. The sequence goes on from NC_091394.1 coordinate 89,707,642, forward strand.
ACACCTTCAGGGATGGGGCATCCACAACTTCCCTTGGCAACCTGTTCCAGTGTCTCACCATTCTCATGGTGAAGAAATTCTTCCTAATGTCTAGTCTAAATATGCCCCTCTCTATTTTATATCTGTAATAGTACCTATGTACCATAGTACCTAGGCTTTGAAAGAGATTATACTAGTTCCCCCTTTTCCTATCACCACAAGCCTTTATAAATAGTCCCTCTCCAGCTTTCTTGTTGGCCCCTTTCTGGTACTGGGAGGTCACTATAAGATGTCCTTGGAGCCTTCTCTTCTCCAGGCTGAACAACCCCAACTCTGTCAGCCTCTCCTCATATGGAAGGTGCTCCAGCCCTTAGATCATCTTTGTAGCTCTCCTCTGGACCCGTTCCAACAGCTCCATATTCTTCTTACATTGAGGACCCCAGAACTGGACACAGTACTCCAGATGAGGTCTCACAAGAGAAGAATAGAAGGGCAGAATCACGTCCCTTGATCTGCTGGCCACACTTCTTTTGATGCAATGATTGATGTAACCAAATTAAACATGTTTCATTGCCAACAGCTAAATGAAAAGAGACTCCAAAACCTCCTCTGTGATCTGGCCTTGTTTCTCTGAGAACAGCAGATGCCTAAATGGAATGTGCAGCCAGGGATGAGGATGAGTGGGTAAAGTATCTGCCTGAATTCAAATAAAAGAAAGTAGATATAGCTCATATTGCATATTGCAACAGTAAGTAGTAAAAGCTAACTAGCAACTTCATAACCTCACAAGTTGGCCTTCTGGGCTGTAAGCACACATTGCCGGCTCATGTTGAGCTTCTCATCGATCAGCACCCCTAAGGCCTTCTCTGCAGCGCAGCTCTCAACTACATCATCCCTCACCAGGTACTGAAAACGGGAGTTTCCCCGACCCAAGTGTAGGACCTTGTACTTGGCCTCATTGAACCTCATAAGATTCTCACAGGTCCACTTCTCCAGCCTGTCCAGGTCCCTCTGGATGACATCCCATCCTTCTGGTGTGGGAACTACACCACTCAGCTTGCTGAGGGTGCACTCAATCTTGCTGTAATATCATTAATAAAGATATTAAACAGCACCAGTCCCAGTACAGACCCCTGAAGGATACCACTTGTCACAGATCTCCATCTGGACTTAGAGTCATTGACCACTACTCTTTGAACATGAACATCCAACCAGTTTCTTATCTACCATACCATCCACCCATCAAATCCATATCTTTCCAATATAGAGAGAAGGATGTTGTGAGGGACTGTGTCAAAGGCTTTACAGAAGTCTAGATAGATCACATCCGTTGGTTTTCCTGTGTCCACTGCTACAGTTACCCCATCATAGAAAGCTACTAAGTTGGACATACAGGACTTGCCTCTGGTGAAGCCATGCTGGCTGCCATTAATCACCTACATGTCCTCCATGTGCTTTGGCACAGCTTCTAGGAGGACCTATTCCACGATTTTCCCAGGCACAGAGGTGAGGCTGGCAGGTTGGTAGTTCTCAGGGTCTTCTTTTCTACCCCTTTTAAAAAATGGGCACAAAGTTACCCCTTTTCCAGTCACCAGGGACTTCTGATTGCCATGACTTTTCTCCTGACACTGTTTTGTCATTTGAGATGTCTTTTAGCTTAAACAATAGGAAATACATATCTGAAACTCCATGCCAATGTCTATGTTGAGTATAAGTACTATTTAAAAATCCTAGACCCTCTGGATCCTGACACATGATTTTTTGCCTCCTGAATGAAAAGTACATTCAACTTACATTCCATTGTGAAATTCAAGCATGTAACAAAGACATATGATAAAGCAGGAATTATAAATCAATTTGTATTGCCACCCTACTTTGTCCACATGAACATTAAAGCTTACAAGTGACAATGTCCATCTCCAGTGTAACCCATCTGACATATCTAACACATGGAAAAGCAATTTTTATAGTCCTGGGTTTTTTTCTTCCAAATATCTTAATAATCTTTTTAAAAAATATTTATTCTGTATTAAACAATTGTAGAAAAGAAACATATCCAGAATAAAAACATTTATATGGAAATAAAACACATAACAAAAAACATTGTGCAATATTGTAGTGTATCGACTTCCATAAATGCTGGTTAGTTTGGATAAGAAGCACGGAGATATACCTTAACAAGAGGAAAAAGATAGACACTTCTACTGGTAACTGATTCCATAATGACATAACCTTAAGCCATTCCTTATTTTACAGGAATAGAAAATGAAAGCAAATCAGTTCCTACAATTCAATTTGTTTCTAAAATATCAGAATTGCCTCACCTCACTTTGATAACTGTGGTGCTATGTCCTGGTACACTTTCAGTTGTCTAGAACTTTTTCGATTCACCTACTGCTTAATCTTCATGCAAGTGTTTATGTTGTTTACACTTTCTATCTATTTAAATGTTACTTTTTACATTTTGTTACTTTTTTGTTTTGACATAAATTACTAGGCAATTTCAGCAAATTCTACCTTTTTCAATAGTGCTAGTTATTGCAACTAATGGCTTGCCTGCCATTTATTTTTCAACTTTATATGACTAACTTACTCCAGAACAAGATGTAAAAGAGCTAGGAGGTCATTGATTCTGGTCAAAACAAGTAATACACATTGTCAAGGACTTAGCATACTCTACTACTAAACAACACAAGCTGGATAAAACTTCCTCTAGGAAGTTTTTATAGGGAGGATCATGGTCGCATTCTGAAAATCAAATGCCTTTTAATTGGCTTATAGGTGGATACTTAAATACCGATGATGTGGAAGACCTTCAGCCTTTTCTTAAACATCAATCAAAAAATTTTATTTTACTTTAAATTATCTCACCAACGGCATCAGTGACTTTACACTGGCTAGCTTAGACTGGTAACTGCTCATGGTTAAAACAGTTAGAGTCTCTCTACTAACTGTGGAGCTTGTCAGGACATTTTCAGAGTCCACTTACAGTCATTTCAGGATGCTAAGGAAAGTCAATATAAACTTTCCTTAGTACCTTAAAAATTCTGATCCTGAACAAGAAAAACGGACTTTAAATGAGTAAGCATATTCGGAACTCAGGGAAGGTTCTAGCCTTCTGGAACCTGGAGTTCTTTATTTAAGCAGAGACACCTGTACTGCAGACCAGCTGGCAGAAGTGTCTCATCGCTGTAGGGGGCTGAAACTATTTCATTCCCCTTACTCATTTCACCTTTGTCCACTTCCCTGACACTATCAGCAAGGGCTGCTAGTCAGTGGCAGCTGTAATAATGGCTTTTATGAGGCACATCTCTTTCTAGCAAGGAGCTGAGAACATGGGAGGCACAGGCCCCAACACCTGATCAATGAGCTATCAGTCCTATTCAGTGTTGACCAGCACAGCATTTAAACAGCCTGGTTTATAGATGAAAAAAATCTACACACATTTTCAAAAAGTAGGTTTATCAGTAGTGGATTCAAATCCAATCTACAACAGAGAGGAAGCAGAGGTTTCCTTCTTACCATTTCCTTTCCCTAAAGCCTCCATGGATGGAGTCCTGACACTCTTTGGGATTATTTTCCCCTGGTATAAATTGCTGTTCAGTGTCTATTTCTCTAGCATTGGTTATAAATCTTGTTATTCTGTTTCAGTCCATCTGACTACTCCAGATTTACAAGGAATGGTAGGCAAGGCAGAGGATGATTTTCAGTCTTATTTTACCTTACATTTCTACTTGAAAGCAAAACATGATGATAGGACATAAACATCAGTAGCAAATGTGAAGGAACAGCACCTAAAATCTGCTGTGTAAAAAGTTGTGTGTCCTATGCAAGTGGGTTGAGCAGATGGGGTATTTTTAGACATGAAGATGTAGAAAATGTACATGCTTGTCCTGTGATGAGCCCCTTCCTACAGAAGCATGTGTGTGTAAATAACGCTTAACCCCACCAAAACAAGGAGGAAAAGATGTCACTGGACTTAGGAAACAGGTCACCTACTGAATCAAAATATGGAAATGAATTGTAAAGGACAATATGAAGTTTGCGTTTTCCTTCACTTATTGGGCCAACCAACGTGTTATATTTTGAATTTGATCCTTGAAGTTCCAGAGAAGCAATGCTAAGAACAAATTTCTATTGACATTATGGCTCTTTAGAGAAAGGCATCAACATGAAAGAAAATCTAGATAACTGTGAAACCTTTCTGAGCATCTCACATTTCACAGACTGTTTCCTGTCTCAAAAAAAGCTGGCTAAAATGCAATACTTAATCAGATATTTACATAGAATTTTTCATTGTGAGGTTACTGTTTGCCCTTCACAAATAAAACCTCAATTATTGTGATCATAATTTTTATTAATGAAGAAATTTAAACTACTTTTATAATGAGACTGAAAGGTCATGTGATCTCTAAAATTCAGATTACTCTTCTTTAAAACAAATCTGAACTTTATCCTCATACCAATTTAGAGGGATTTTCATATTGTCAGCATCAGTGTAAAAAAATGACTTTACAGTGTTTAAACCTCTTAAAGTGTCCTTTCCAATATCAGTCCGATCTGTTCCTACTTTAGAGGTTGAAAAGTACTGATGGTTGATTAAAATCTAGATCTGTAAAAGCCTGATAAATCCTGCAGAACATGTAAGCTTCTTTTTTCTTTTTTTTTAAGTAAAAAAAAAAAAAAAAGTTCATCAATCTGCAGAGAGCTTCTTAAAGCTGTGAAACAGAGATTGTTGCAGAGGAGAGCATGAAAAAATGCTCTAAAAGTTGAGGCAGAAGGGAAACAAATAGTCAAACAGAACAGTTTTCTAATGGAAAAAGAGATTAAGACTGGATTACAGTTTTTCCATAGATAACAGACAGGAGAGAGTAAATGTGCCAAAAGCAGACTGCTATGAAGACTAAGGGGTATCTTCTCCTTCACCAGCCCTCATAACCACACTGGCAAAACAGTATGTATGTCCACAGCCAGAAAAAAACTATCCCTCTTCTGAGCTAGACAAATGGTTCTTTTGAGTGGTTGAGCACAATACTTTGTGGAAATCAAATGAAATAATATCCAAACTGTCCTACCTTACAAATTGAGCTTTAATTGAATTTGTGGAATCCTCTATGACAAAGAAAAGTAAGTTTCCAGTAAGACAGTGGCAGGACTTGCAGGGAAGGAGGAAATATCTGCTAGGGTGTTCTCATAGATGATTTTCCTCATTAGACCATTTAATGAAGATTTTTTTTTCTTGTTCCCTGATAATCTGACCAAGCTCATAATTATGCCTGCAGATGGCTATATTCACTCCACCATCAAGGGATACATGCCCAGAAGCCTAGTGAAACAGGTATGATTCCAGCCTGGACCTTCTCACCTGAGTACTCCCTGCAAGGCTAGAGACAGACAGTAGTTTTTCCCTACCAATTCTCTCAGTTGCCCCTTCTTCCAGCCTTCGCCTCTGTTTCCTCTGACAGTGTGCTAGACACCCCAGAAAATATGTGTGAGGCTTAGGAAAGACATTAAGAAGGAATTTTATTTCCAAATAAAAGAAAATTCTCTTGGGCGAATTTCAGATGATGCCTGCAGGAAAAGCGATATTCTTGCTAAGACCGTGTTGGAGGGAAATGTAAAGCTTACAAGTAAAGAGATAAACGCTTTGTGGCTTTAGCACCTTCTAGCACTAGCTAACTTCACTGAATCTGCACACATGTAGGGCTAAAGTAGAATAATTTTCTCTATTTGGCTTTTCAGAGCTTAAAATCTGGAGAATTTCTTTCTGTTCTGACTCCTCGTCCTTCCCCTAGTCTTTCCCAATAGCTGAGCACAGCAGTGGCAGTGCAGCTTTTCTGGAGAGCTCTGCACACAAGATAGGGAGGAAGTTACCTTTTAGTAAATGATGCAGAACTTGCCACAGTGTGAGCAAAACCAAATACCTCACCAGAGGATGAATATAAGCATCACAAAGATCTGGACCGATCTCACCTGCCATCTCAAAAGATTGCAGAGAAGATCCTTGTTTCATAAGGTAAAATCAGGTGTTCTAAATATACCAGAAATAATGCAAATAAAATATCTCAGAGAGTCTTTATGTTATTTTCTTCTACTCTAGTCCAATTTGCAGCTTATTCATGTTAATAGCATATAGTCTAACAAATTTGTTAGCTGGAACACAGCCTCCCACCCATGTTTCCCTATCCCTCTATCTGGGCTTCATTAGCCTCAGTGGTCTAGAGAGGTCTTGGATGGAGACTAGAAGTGTGACCATAACATAGACATCTTTCAGTTATAAGTAAAATGACTTCTCTCTGAACAGCAGCTTTGACAAGTTGCAATCTTATTACAAGGCAAAAGGTAAGTGCTAGACTGATTTTTAAAGCTGTTTAGCTACTTTGCTTCTTTGGCGTTCCCTTCCCAGTCACTTGAATCCTCCATTTCCAGATCCAGTCATAGGAAATGTTGTAAGTGAAATATTAACCTCCTTGAACAAAAATTGTTTTCGAATACGTATGCATATCCTGGCATATGTATGTGAAGTGAAGAGCTACAGTGAAAAAGTTGTCTGAGAAACTCTATATAATTAAATAATAATATTTGAGGTTTAAAAAAGTTAGACAAATTTCAATCAATCAAAGATGAATTGCTGAAGAAAGATCAGGTAGGGACACCAGAGACACATTATAAATTCAGTTCTTCCTAAAGTCGTAACTTCAATATGTGTCTGGGTTTAATATGCCATAATTTAAAACTTAGGGACTTTGTATGATAAGAAATAGAAATGAGACCGAATTCTAATGCAGGTTCCTGCTATTAATTTAGGGCAATTTAACAGCTTTTTCACAATGAAGGAAATTACACATTCATTGTTTTTGAAAGTTTTGCAGTAGCTAATTAAGAAAGTAACTTATACTTTATATTTTCATAGCCAGATATGATGAAAGCAGAATTACCTGCTGTGCACTTAGAATAAAACAAAGGTAAAAGGGAAGACAGTGTTTTTGAAGTGGTTATTAAAGCACAGCCCTGGGTGTCAATCTTTTTGAAACACATAGATATAAAATCAAAATACTGACCCAAAATTACAAACTGGTAGTGGAATGTGATGGTGTTGTTGGAATGAAATGGAATTATTAAAACTAAGAACTCTGTGTTTGTTGTTTATTCATAATTACAATGTGTAGAAAACAAATGGGAGGATATTTGATAGCTGCTATTTTGGGCTGGTTGATACAAATACATATTTAAACACAAGCAGCTAACTACACTTCATTAGAATATACTTTAATGGTTTGATCAATAACTGGTAAACTAAGGCTGTTTTCACATCATTGTTTTGTCTGTGTTACTTTCTCTACGTTGCTTCTCTGATATTTCTGTCTTTCTATGATACCAGTTTCCTGGTACTAATGAGCAATGGTATCTCTCTTAACACAATCAAGCTCTGAAATGCTTTAGATCTTCACCAAAATTCTAATTTTTTAATGAAAACTGGGAAGGAAGTAGACACAGATATTCCCTCAGTTTCACAGAGTGCTAGGATTCCTAAATAGTGTCACACAGATAATGCTGTACAGTTAAGTATATAAACATCATTAGCAATGACTGCTGGAGTAATTCTCCTTTGTATCCACAATACTGTTCACTTTATTAGTAGAGTGATTAGAGTTAGAAAATCTGTTGTAATTGAAAATGCTAATGTGTGCTTGTTAGCAATGCTAGGTGCTTAAAAATCAAAAAATAAGAATTACAAAACCAGATCATTAATGAATTAGTCTGTTTTGAAAATATGACTAAACCTCCTAACTTTCTCAACTACTTCTTAAAATTTTATTCAAAAGTCTTGTTGAGGGTAAATTGTTGGGGGGTGGGGAGAGGATGAAAAAAGATGTAGTAGCTTCTTGGCCAGGCTGCTTAAAGTAATTTCCATTTTACAAGTCTGCATTTCACCCTCTTCCTTCCTGGGCAGTAAGAGAATGAATTGTAATTAGCCTAAAAGCTGAACTTGCACCTGAGGATATGTTCAGTGGATGATGAACAAATGGAGCTAATTCAGATTTACAGCCATTCAGCTGAGACCATAACATGGCACATAGACATTTCAACATAGCAAAACGGCTCTGTCTGTTAAACTGGAATATCCCATAGGAATACTGAAATACAGCAAGGAGTCCTTAAACCCTGAAAATGCTACAAAAGGACTTATGCAAAATAACAATACCTGGAAAGCAAGTTATTGCATCTAAGTAACAAATTTCAGTGCGGAGTTGCACAAATAACAACAAAAGACCTTTTTCCCACTATTGGGATTTTGTTAGTTTCACCTTCAATTTTCATCACATTTTACAAAAAAAGTATGATCGTAAATGAATGAATGCAACTGCTTTCACTGAAAAAAAAAAAATCAGCTCAGCTATAGGAAATCTATCAGGGAAAAAAGAAGTATCTCTTGCTTTCTACCACAAGACAGAAGCTGATACAGTAGAAACTTTGTATTCCAGAAAATCTTCAAATACTTATTAGGGGATTCTAAAAATTCTCCAAAACCCTAACAATGCCTTACTTATGGGAGTTATTGTTTCCTTGTAGAGCTCCATATGCCTAATGGTAACTCTCACTTGTCCCTAAATCATAGATTATAAAACGTTTGGCTCACAATGGGTGACTTTCCATGACTGGCTCTTTAAGGCATTACACAATACTGAATAATGATAACAATAGCATTTATAATTATGAGAATGACAGTTAATTAGAGATGACAAATACAAGGGATATTGAGAAACTGGAAGGATCATATTGAGAGCATAAAAGCTTGATTTCTTTGTTTTGACAACTCAAAGTAATGAACAGAAGTATATCTGAAGTATTTATATAATTTTTATAATTTTTATAATTATAAAAATTTGGAGTCATATTCTGCAATTAATTATGGAAGAACATACCATTCCTTCCTGCACTGCATTTTTTAATTACTTTTTTTTTTACTTTAATTTTACTGGTCTTGTGAACAAAGTTAAGACAAAATCAGACCAAATGTGACCTATGTGGCAAGCTGTCATACTTCGTACGGCATGTCACGTGTATGACGTGAATACATCCATTATAATTGTCTATTATTTTGAGCTTAAGAAGTGTAAGCTGTATGGGGTGGAAACAAACCTTGAGATATTTTAATTATCACTCATTTCTAGAAAATGTAGCAATACCACCTTTGAAAGACACAAAAAGCTTGACATTGCTGTAAAAAACCCTACATTTAGACAGTTTATGAGAAATGGAGGGGAAATAAATCAAAGTGGAGCAGAATTCAAAATTCCTAGAATAATTACCTGGAAGAATCATGAAAATAATTATTCCTCTGTTTTCTCTGCACATTCTCAGCAATTTTCAGAAGCCACAACACCATTATTGGCATGCACACACTTTTTTTCATCTCCTTCATATATCAGAACTATTTTCTATAAAGTTTTAGAATGAATTTATTAAACTTCGTCAGGTTTTAAAATTTGCTTTATAAAATGTGACATACATTAACAGGTAACATGCTTTTTTACATTCATGTGAACTACAGATCTCCTGTACCATGAAATATATGTCTTCAAGATTAATAAATGCTAGCAGTCACTGGATTACTGCCTGTGGATACTAAACAACAGAGAATCAACAAGGTGCTCAAGAAAAGTCACCTACAGTGTGACACCGCCAGCCTTGTTAAAGAAGATATGTTTAGAAATTACTGAAATATGCCACTACTTCAGAGGCAGAGAGAAAGAATGGAAAACTAAAAGAAAGAGGCTCTGCATTCCTCAAGACATTCCAGGATTGGAACATTTTGTCATAATTTTGTCATTGTCCCAAATACAAATGAAAACCTGAAATGTATATTATATGTATTGTATACATGTAAGGCATGTGTAATGACACAGTTTCAAAGTTCTGACAGAATTAATTGGAAATATTTAAAAATGTTTCCTTCCTAAATTTTGGGATAGTGTATCATCAATCTGAATTTTGGAAGAGGTCATTCACTGGTGTCCTGATGTTTCTATTTTTTCCCTTGTGAGCATTTTCTTTGGCCTAAATACATTTTCCCTTATGCATTTCCAGTCATACGATGCCTGTGACACACTGCTATGTTTGTTATAGGTGAGTCTCAACTGCAGTGCGGTAACTCTCCAGGAAGTTCTGCCTTCATGGGACAGCACAGCCCTGAAGCCTTACAAGGCACTGGGCCAAGACAAAATACGCAGTTCAACATTGCCTGATTAAAAACAAATATCCCTACTTCCCTCTGTTACCAAAAAATATCTGATTTTTTTTTAACCCCGTCAAATGGAAAAAATATGTTTCATTTTTGTAAAAGGAAATAAAATTTCAACAAAATTCAACTTCTCAAAAAAAATATTGTGTTTGTAGGAATTTCATTTTCCATAATAAAATAAAATAATTCTAATAGAAAATCTTCAGAATCATCTGGAACAGGGGAATCTTTTGCTAGTGTTTTATAAAGATTTTCACAATGAATTCTACAAAGAAATGATCAAACTAAAGCTTACAAAATATTAGTTTATAAAGGATTGCATAAGAAGAGAAATGCAAAATACCACCAAAAACCATAAAAATGGGGTCCTAGAGTTAAAATGAGAACAGAGCATCCTAAACAGCATTCCTCAAAGCCTTTTCAATTAGCAATGGCTGGAAAGACATTCTGGCATAGGTAACTTGCAGTCATACATTCATGCTGAGTCATTAGTCAGTAAATTCTAGAACATGACATATTCCTAGATCTCTGTATAAGATCTCTGTATAAGATCTCTGTGTAAGACTTTCAAAAAGTAAATGAAATAAAATTGAGAAACAATACAACAGGACAAAATGAACAGCTAAGTTCATTTGAGAATGAAATACCAGTGTAACAGGTACATACATGTAGGCTATATTTTGATCTTAGTTTAATTTTTTAATCAGCAGGTGAACCATCTGATGTTTCAGTAGGAATGCAAAATTCATATAGCATGCTACATTTAATTTCTTTTGCTTTAACATGAAATAATAAGCAGCAAACTTATTTTTATTCACTACCTTTTATTTTGCATAGATTGCAGGTAGCCCAATATGCTATTGTGCACAGTGGCCAAAAGGAGATTTTTAGGGCATAGCTTAAGGACAGAGAAAGTGCACAGTGATACTTCCCGGCAGTGGCTGCCTAGGTCCAAAAAAATATTCATCTGTGAGCCAGAGGTAATGTTTTATCATTTTTTTCTGCCTAGATAGAGTTCTCCTCCATAAACATGCTTAGTTTGCACTTGACCAAAAATTTTGGTAGCCACAACATTCTGAACCATGAAATTCCACAGTTTAACCCCTCTTGTGTAAAGAACAATTTTTAAACACCTGTCAAATGCTATTTCATTTGATGGCCTCTTCTTGTGTGGAAAAGGACAATGAACAGCCATTCTCTACTTATCCTGTTTCCCACTGAAAATCTTTAAGATGCCATATCAGATTAATAAAACCCAGCAAAATAACAGCATGAAACTCATTGAACTTGAACAAATCAGGTAGCATCACATTGCAGTCAATGAAGATACAAAAGCCCAGCCTTTTCCAAGTATCGGTTCCAGTTAATATAAAAATAGAATTGTTTCTCCAATACCTGTCGCTGATTTTCTGTCTCTAGTCTCAGTCTGGCTTCTACACATCTTCTGGTCTCCAGGAAGGCTTGACGTTGTGCTCTGTCTGATAGGTAGCTAATGAAGATTCCTGCGGTGTTCATACACATAAATAGAACCGCCTGAGCCACTATCTGCAACGAACAATGAATAAGATTTGATCAGACAAGAGATGCAAAAATATCTGTTTAAAAAGAGAGATAGAGGAGGAATGACTATTCTGCAGTCAGGTAGGCTGTAAAACCAAACAATTACAGAAGTTTGCAGAAAAGAATCTCTTGGATCTTAATTAGAGGCATCAAATGTGAAAAAAAAATTCTCTCTGCCTTGAGGAAGAAATATGCAGTATTTGGGGTGGAGGGCATTAAACCCTAGCTGAACCACAAATGATGTTTCCAAGAACTGACTCACAGGAGTCTAGTCAAGAATGATTACAAACATAATCAACAAATTGTTTTTGCAGTGCCTTTTCTGTATAAGCAACTTTGTGACCTGTTCCATGGCTTAGTTTGAGAACAAAGCCATATTAAGGAAAACAAAGAGTTAGATAAGAATATCAGAGATACTAGTTACGCTATTATTATTGACCAAATTAAGTAAATTCATTTTCAGCTGATGCCAAAGCTCAAGCTTGCACAATCTGAATCTTGAAACATTCAACAGGGTAAGCTGAAAGGATAACCAAATGTTTGCATAGCCTATGTCTCTGTACACAGAACTTTTCTTCACTGATGCCTACATCTCTTTTTCTGAACTCTTCTTCCTTGTAGAAGGTGTGTCACAGCTTCTTCCATTGCAATATGAACTTAAAAGAGCCATATGGGAGTGGCTCATTGGGCAGTATAAATCCCAGTGGCTTATTTGTCTTTCATTGATACCTCTTTGTGCTTTGCATGTTTGTTAGGCAGGATATATCAACATCATTGATGTGAGACTGTTTGGGAAACTGCGTAAGAAAAGTAATATTTGCATGCACTAGAGAGAGATACAGACCTGCAGTTTCAGCAGCTTTATCCAAAACCTCATCCCTGTTGCAGGCTGCAAAATTCCTCTCAGTTCTCACTTCATCCTGCCTTTCTTTAACTTGTGAGAAGGGCAAGAATGAAACATAAGTCCATAAGTTATTAATATGCCTCAAATGGATCACGTAGGCCCAAATTGTTCAGACTACTACCTTAGCTAAAGAAGCCACTGGGGCAGAGTGAAACAGCTGAAAGTCTGTAAACTGCAGCTCTCCGTTTGCCTGCCACGGCCCTGTCAGCCACTGTGCTGATGAGGTCCTACTGAGGGTTCTCTGTCTTGCAGGATCACAGCTCTCTCCCAGCGGCAGACGTGCCGAGGAGCAGGAGGGGGAACCACATCATCAGCACAGCAAGGCTGTCCAGGCTCTCACAGCTGTGAACTATAATGCTGTGGGTGATACCTACAGAATCATAACAACATCAGAACATACACACCAGGACAGATAAGTGTTCATCATTAAGGATCCTGTCTCTAATAGTAGACAAGTGAGAGTGCCCAGCTAGGATTATAAGGATAAAACAGCAGATACAAGAATAAAGCCAGCATTCAGTGATGTTCTGTCAAAACAGTCTTGAACACTGCAACAGTCTGTGGTTGTGCAACACTATGGGCAACACTTCTGAATCTGGAGTATAATATAGGGAATTCATTTACGATTTACATGCCTTGATTACATAAGAATGCATATCATGACTCCAGCTGAAATTTTGTTTAACCTATGCCAGTAATAGACATCTAGGAAAAGCTTGTGAGAAATAGGGCATAGTTAGCATGATCCTTGAGTCTTCCTGGCTTCCTGAATCCTATGGTTTACAACACCTCTGGAAGTGGCATACTCTATCTGCCTGCTTAACTATTTCTGATACCTTTCTCAAGTTAATTGTACCTTTAGCCCCTATGGTGTTCAATGACAAAGGTTTCTGCAATTTAATTAGTCACTTTGTGATAAAAATGTTTCCTTTTGTTTGCTTTAATTTGCAGCCTTTTCATTTATCATGAGTACTACATTATGCTTATAATATGAGAAACAATGAATAATCATTCCATCTTTCTCTCATCATTCTTGATTTTACCCCTCTCATGCTTGTACCTTTTACAAAGGAGGAATTTGAGAGTGCTTAGTTTCTCTGCATTTATCACTGTTAAACCTCTCTGCTTTCTGCTTTTTCCCTGCTATCTACGCTACCCTGTTTTACCAGAGACACATTGCCCCTGACTAGCTAGCTTCTCCCAGACACTTTCCGCTCTAAGATAAAGCAGAGAATACAGTAATTCAGCACATGAGATAACTCCTTTCCTGTGCAGGCTACTAAGAGGCGTGTGATGAGTTGACATGAGATAAGACTAGTTCAGAATTACATTGTTCAGCAGGATAACAGAAATCATCTGTGGGTGGTTGCAGGAATCAATGTTTCATACCTTTTTGACTTACTTGAAGATAATCAATGCTTACACTCTAGGAAAGCTAGGCTACAGGATGAAAAAAAAGAGGAAAACCTTTCACAACATTTGAAATGTACATTTTGATGGTGAATACAGTGACAAGGCGCTTTCCTTTGTTTGCAAATTCAATTGGAAGTTCCTCATGAGCCCAGTTCAGTCATCCATTTCTGCTAATACTTAGGACTTGTGCCACTCACTTCAGCAACTCTCCTTAGAGCAAATGCAGTAGAATTTGACCTCCAATTAGATTTCATGAGCACATAATTTGATTTGGACAAAGGGAATTATGGAAAGCATGTTGCAGGTAAAACAACAGATTATTCAGAGGCAGTATCTGCTTTTCTTACACATAGAAGTCTGATTGAAGCTAATTTAAAAAGGAAAGCACTATGCCTTGCAAGGATGCTAATCTGTGGCTCCTGTTAATAAAAGAATAAAAAAGACATTTAAGATTTGAGTCTGCCATTGCTACTCCTTTATCCTACAGTTTACTGTGGCCAATTCCAGCAGCCTTGCAGGATTTTCTGCTGCCTATCAGGGCCACAGGCAAGGGCAGGCTGTGATTTTATAAGACATACACAGTGTCATATCTTTTTGACTGACCTGAAGACAATCAGATGAAGGATAAGTTATAAGGTGAAAAATAGAGAAAATCTTTTCACAGCATTTATAAGCTCTTTAGTCCACTTGCACCTCGTGCAGCTCTCAGATAAGTAACTGCAGCAGAGATAGCAAGTGATCTTTGAAAGCTGTTTTGATGATAAATAGAGCTCTGGGGAGGTCTGCTTCTCAAATATAAAAAAAAAAAATGCAAATTAGAATGTAACCATCACCATGCTGCTTGGGAATATCTGTGTAACAGGATCAGCACTGTCCCTGCTGAACCTACAGTGGCACATAGTCACGTATTAGGATGAGTAGTGCTAAAGAAAGTTACTAGGTAAGATGATGCTGGTAGTTAGAAGTAGCCATTAAAATTTTTATTCCAAAACTCTGCTTTCCATTTTTCTCATAGGAGGTAATTAAGAGCTTAGTTCACAGAGAAAACTCTTGCCTGATAAGTTTAAATTTACAAAGTGTCCTTCACAAAGCACCTCAGAGCCCTTTGCAAAATCAATATGAAAACTAGTAAAAAACAAAGACAATGAGAGGAGAGGCGGTTTGTCAGACAAGAAAGCTGAGTTTAAATTTGACAGTACACATTGAATCAGAGTTTCATTTTATCTGTCACTCCCTGTATAAAAAAAGTATTTGCCAAGATAGCTACAAGAAAGCTGGGGAGTGGCTGTTTTTCAGAGAGTGTACTGACAGGATAAGGGGTTAATGGTTTTGAGCTGAAAAAGGGGAGATTTAGATTAGGTATTAAGAAGAAATCTTTTACTCTGAGAGTGGTGAGGCACTGGAAGAGGTTGCCCAGAGAAGTGGTGGATGCCCCATCTCTGGAGGTGTTTAAGACCAGTTTAGATGTGGTTTTGAGCAACCTGATCTAGTGGAAGGTGTCCCTACCCATGGCAGGATGTTGGAACTGGATGATCCTTAAGGTCCCTTCCAACCCAAACCATTCTGATTCTATAACAGCTGAAACCAAGAAAATATTTTGAGTGGATTTGGGGACCACCAGGTCTCAGACAAAGAAACAATTAAAAGGCACTGGGCACAGCTGGTCAGGAAGAAGTATCAATCAAAAAGGTACAGTACATAACGTAAGAGAAGGGGAAAAGGAAAATTCATTGAAAAGATGGTAAAGTAACACACAAGTCTATTGTAAAGTGGATTGTGAATCAGCCACAGACAGCTTTTCAGGACAGAATTGAGTTCAGGAAACAGGAAACACAGAAGGGTATAGGTGAGTTACTGAGAGCAGAGCTGGACTAAGCATAACAACAATTTGCAGGCATTTCAGCTATTAAGAGCACTTGATTGAGTTTGCCTTGATTTGGAATTTACACAGTATCCTTTGAGTTTATGAACAAGTAAAAGTGAGTTAAAGAAAGATTTGCAAACCTCAGAGGTTTCAAAACTTAAAAAAACTTAACAGAAGTGTTTTTTAATTTTGCCACAAGGTTCTTCTTTGAAAAGGTGCATTTATTCATCAGGAAATATTAAGCCGTAAGGCCAGCTGTAGAGTCTCCTTGTTCAGTGCTTTCTAAGACCTGCCATTAATAGACATTTATAGGCTGTATAGCAATTGATTGAGTTTAGCCCTTTCCAAGTGCCCATATCCTGAGGAAAAGTGAATACTTAGGAACATTTAACAAACCCAACAGATTGGAAATATGCTATTTGAAAGCTACGTTTAAAAGACAGTAATTCCCTTAGACAATCTTCATTGTGAATAATTGAGCCAATGGCAGCACATATTCACATAGAAAACACAGTGGAAGTGGAGGAAAAAAAACTGAAAAAGTTCAGAAAAAATTCTGAAATTCACAGAATCACAGAATAACCAGGTTGGAAGAGACCCACAGGATCATCGAGTCCAACCGTTCCCATCAAACACTAAACCATATCCCTCAGCACCTCATCCACCCGTGCCTTAAACACCTCCAGGGAAGGTGACTCAACCACCTCCCTGGGCAGCCTGTTCCAGTGCCCAATGACCCTTTCTGTAAAGAATTTTTTCCTAACGTCTAGCCTAAACCTCCCCTGGCGGAGCTTGAGGCCATTCCCTCTTGTCCTGTCCCCTGTCACTTGGGAGAAGAGGCCAGCACCCTCCTCTCTACAACGTCCTTTCAGGTAGTTGTAGAGAGCAATGAGGTCTCCCCTCAGCCTCCTCTTCTCCAGGCTAAACAACCCCAGCTCTCTCAGCCGCTCCTCATAAGGCCTGTTCTTCAGGAGGACATTGAATATGTGTGTTACAAACTCAAGTGAAGAAAGAAACCCTAGTGTGCTCTGTGGAAATAAACCTATTATTAATCTCTTCAGCAGGTAATTTTGGTCTGCTGCGTGGAAACAGAGCAGTCCTGGGGGTGATCTCAACAAAACACATCTGAAAAGTAGAGAAATGGTTTTCAATGTAGTCTGCAGTTGTACATTAGCAAGGCAGATTAGTCCTGAAGAGCAGGAATTTCATTAATTCCTGAAATGATCCTGTGGGAAATTATTTAATTCTTTTCCTATTTTGCCTTCTACTTTTGGATTGGTTTCAACAATGGATTAGAGTAGTTCTTGTGTGTTTTGGGAAAACTGGGAAAGTAAAGCTGTTATGCTTCTTTAAGAGTGCTTTCAGCATGTGCCACATAAAGAACTGGTTGCTATGGTAATTATTATTGGTTAATTAGGTTTGCAGGAGCATTTTGATTCATCATTAGTTGTTTAAAAATAGCCACAAGGCTGTCTTTTGTAACTAAAATGTCTCAGAAACCCCATTGCCCTCTCTCCTTCCATCACCCCCTTGCTTACTTCAAGGAAAAATAACTTATGCTCTTATAAAAGCTGATCACCAGGAATGAACTGAAGGTTGCATGAGAAGTGTGGGATTTGAAACCAAAATGCTGTGCTTTGTATAGCATAGGAACATCTGGCAGCACAGACTCTACCACACTGTCACTGCTGGGCTGCAGTAAGCCTCTGTCTCCAGCTGAGACCATGATTTTGTGAATCAAAGCTCCTGGCAGTGAAACTAGTAAGTACCTGTATCTCTGCACTGCCTCTTGCCCACCTTGATCTCTCAGCACAGCTCCCCCTTTGTCCTGCCAGATCAATCATTTGTGGGACCATACCATGAACTATATCAGGGAACTTGGCCAACATAAAACCCAAACATTTGGCATTGGCAGTGATTTTCCTATCTAGAGCAATAGTCTGATTGAGTTCACAGCACAACCTCCACAGGGAAAGGAAACACGTGAACATTCATAGTTGGCCCTTCTGCCAACTCATTAAACTGAAATCATTGCTGCTTTATTGTTAAATCACCTTGCAGGGGGCTTTTTTTATTCCCCAGATTCAATCCATCTGACTTCTCCAGAGTCTAACTGCTAAATGCCAGTGCCATAATAGAAGTTTTTAGTTTGTTTTGGATTGTGGGTGCTTTTTCATCAACACTTATTGGAAACCAGCCTGTTCTACAAAGGTGCCCAAACTGCTGCAATGGCTTTCCAGAAAGCTCATCTGTTCCTAATCCTCTATATTGCCCAATGCAAAAGTACAACAGCTGTTTCAATCCTACTCACAGCTGGAGTGAGTGCTATCTCTTTTATCTGATCTACATATACATAATTTACTGAAATACAGGAATATACCACAAAACTGAGAAGACATGTATGGAGAAAATAATACTGTTTATTCATGGTAAATGTAGTCAAGCACAGACTACAATGGTTAAGAGCAGTGCTTTACCTTGCCCATGTCTGATGTGCTAAATGTGAATGACCCATTTACATCATTGTCATGTTCTGATTTTGTGTTTAGAAATGAGTTTTGTGGTTCAGCTGTGCACAGCTCCCATGGGAATGTTGGACAAGTCTTCAAAAACTCAAGTCTTATTTATGCCTTCAGGGGAGTTGAGAGCTTTTCAGAAGCCTGGTCTTGATGCTTACAGGGCAGGCATTAGAGGACTTCACCATGTACTTAGGGACAAAGTCTAGTCTTCAATGTGCACTAAATCTGTGGTGTGCATGGCAGGCTGGCCCTTGTGAACACAGGGTGTACCCTCAGGGATTATTAGAGTAGCCTCAATGACGGTAACTGGTCTCAGACCTGGTTTTCTCCATTCTGTTTACAGAATATCCTAACATGCCTACTCTCTTGTACTGCTAATGATTTAGAAAATGAAAAACATTTTCCCTCTCAACAAAGACATGTTTTCAGAAAATCAGTTCTTGTAGTTCAAGACAGAATTCAGATATAGGTATCTTTAGTATTCAGAACCAGAGATTAATTTGCTGCTAGAAAAGTGGCTAATTCCTTCTTGCTTTTCCTTTCACTGAATCCACTAGAAATCTAGAAAATTGAATGTCTGACTGAGTTGTTCATAGGTAGCTCAAACCATAAAGTTTGGTAAGTCAGTGGTCAACCACGGCAAGACATGATGTGGCACATGAGATCTTTCAGTAAAATCATATATCACACACATAAGGGCTGACATAACTTGAGTGATGCACAGAAGCAGTCAAGCAAATGCATAACCCTGTTAGTGCCATCAAGCAGCCTCAAATGGCAAATAGTTTTCAGCACATCTCCATCTCCCCTTGAACTCATCTAAAATTTAGGATTCAGGTATAAACTTAAGAAAAAAAATATTCCAGGACTTTGGATAACATTTTTGGTGCTTTTCTTTTTGTAGATGCTAAAGTGACTAGAAATGTCTGAGACAATGACAGTAGTAGGGTCATAGCCCATGTTTACAGAAAAATGGACAGAGAGGGGTGAACAACATTCAGATTTTAGTAATTGTTTTTGATAGCTACCAAGTTCTCTGCTGAACTCTCTGACTTCCATCTCGGAACTGATCTTGAACTACACAATGAAATCTGGTGATCATGTCTCCTATGCACTGAAAAGCACAGCACTCCTGACATCATTTTGCAGAGAGTATGCTATTACAGCTACCTGAAATGTGCCTATTTCAAAAGGAAAATCTTATCCTTATGCAAAAAATTCCTTTCTATTCAGTGTTTTCTTTGTGCTGGTTATATACCTTCTCCCTCTACTTTGAGACAGCTGCATTGCAGGGTAATTACGAGGAGAAATCTAAAGCCATCAGTTTATTGCCCAAAAATGCCACCTCATTTCATGTGTTTAAGTAAACCTGAAAGGCTCAGACAGGAATCTGTTTTCTTCTTCAAATATATGTAACCTTGAAACCATAGTACATGCACTAGAGAATAACTCTAAATTACCTACGTGTTCTAACCAGGAATAAATCCTGTAACAACCCACGAAACACAGCAAAAAACAAGGCATGGCACAAATGCCTACACAACAGAGAACACACTGGAAGCAGCCCATGGCAGTCCGGATATGTGAGAAAACTGTTGAAGGGACGGCATTCCCCTACTCAGTGCTCAGAAGGGACTGTAGAACAGCTGTAGAATTTCCCTTCCTGCACCTTCATATTCAGGCTTGTGAAGCTCAGTCTTACACTAAAATATTCCCTACTATTTTTTTTATGTGGAAGTTGATCTCCTTTACAAGCTGCACATTTACTCTTCAAAATTAATACCGAAGTAACCACCTCCAATAGAAGTCGCATTCCATTTAAAGCCTTACAACATCTAAACAAAGATTTATAATAAAATAACCTGAAATGGGGAAGAACACTCAAAATATCCTTGATATTAATAAAAAAAAATAATTTCTGGATTTTTTTTTAAACAAACCCTTGCCAAATGCTGGTTTTACCCCTTGCATGGATATGAGTTGTAGTAACAGATACCAAGTCAGAAACACCAGTATTTGGGTACCAGTCATCAGACATCACAGATAGCTTCCCAGTGACAAAAAAATCCAGCTGTTACCCAGTCTGGAAACGTCTGAGAGCATCACTGAGTTTTAGGGTGAACTTGAACACTGTAAAACTGGGACCCTTACACTGAAAGTCACTTTAGGACATTTTCTTGACATTATCTCAGTATGCAAGATAGCCAAGGTAGAAGAACTCCTAGTCCTTCCCTTAGTAGATCATAAAACTGATTAGCAGTAATGATACAAAAAAAAAAAATCATGAAGGCTACTTTGCAGCATTAGAGAGAGTTTAACTACATTTTAAGGAAAACAGAATTAGGTAGTCTGCATTTCCGCTAAGTGAGTTTGCGATGGTGCTCTGTGCAACTGTTTTTATTGCTCCATATAATGGCTCTTATTCGAAGTAGGATGTCAAAACTGAGAGAGCAATAATTGTGTTTGTAGAGCTGACAGCAGTTCATCTTTTCTGGCACGTCTCATTGCTGTCTTCATCTGATCAAATGTATGCATATCGCAGCAATTACCCACAGTATGTACTCCATGTATCTTCCCAACGGAGCTGGCAATCGTCATGATTTCTGTACAGTGACCCTGCTTCAGTCTGTTTTGCAGAGTTATAACAACAGACTGCACCAAAGAAGCTTTTTATTTTCCTTCCTAGCTATGTTAGGCCAGGTTGTGTGTGTTTTCCCCTGAATTATCAAGCTGTGGTCTTAGATGGAGGAAAGAAGCAGGATTTTATAAATCATTCTTTTCCTCTTTGGTATTGCAATAGAAAAAAGAAAGTAAGAGCAAAATGTAGTGGTTGTAAATTCCTCTTGGCCTCTTTATCAAGAAATAACGACTGTCTATGAAAGCCACTCCAGACTGGGTGAGAGTGAGAGTAATACCTACCAAAAAGTAATTTGGCTTAATTGAAAGCGTACTGAAAATACTGGTAATAAAAAAATAGGTGAGGCATATCATGGTGTTGAATGTCCTTTCCTAAACAACCCTTGTCCTTCAAAGCCTGATTCTACTCTGATGGGAAGCTCTGTTGATCAGCAGCATGTTTTAATCAGTTACACCTACTGCCAAACAAATCACCTCACAGCTGTACTTTTTTTTTAAACCATTAACCAAAAAAAAGCTAAATCAGTATTGAAAGCAAAGACTCTTTGTGCATTATTATCAGCATTTTTAACTAAAGGCCAATGGCAGGGCTAAGTTTTCCCCACAGTTGCACCTGTAAATGGCTATAATTTTGCATAAGTGTCATTAGAGATGGAGTTTACCCACTGAATCTACAACTGATTGATGTGTAAGACCACAGGAGTAGACTTACAGATCCCAGATCACGCTATGGGTTTGCTGGTCCAGAAATAATAAGGAAAATATCTCCTTTCTCCAAATTTCCCATTATGCCTGCTCTGCTTTCATTTGAAATTCTTTTTGGAAAAATGACCTGAATGAAATGAATGACGCAATGAAAGCAATTTAATATTCCCAGTGTTTATTTTTTCGCTCATTATCTCCTTTTCTTTCTGACTATATTTGACCTCTGAAAATTTTTAGAGTCCTTTCTCAGCATAGAATTTGGAAAAAACATTAACATCCCTCCCCAAAACTTTCTCAGCTATCCCTGATTGTAACATTCAGCTGCAAACATAACAAATTGTAGCATCTGGGGCCTACCCTTACTCTGGGAAAATCTTGGGTAGCAGGAAGGTGGTGGATTGTAGCCTGACTTCAGCGTACACAGAATTTCAGACATCCTTAATCACACTGAGAGCCAGTGCTGTTACGACCTTGTGAAACCACAGGAAACAGAGCCTGTGAAGATACAGATAAACCTTTAAAGGAAACTTTAGGTCAGTTGGGGAGGGGGTAGAAGGGTCCAGGAGCTTTTGTTCTCCAGAACTGACTGAACACAGCTAAGGCACAGTGGAAGACATGAATCACTCAAGGTTAAATGGGAATTTTACTGAAAACTGTCTACCATTACTCAATATTCTCTTTAAGTCTTCTTTATCTCATTTTCTTTGAACACTCAGTTAGGAACTATCCTGGAGAGAAAATAGGGAAGGGATGTGGGAGCAAATGGAAATGTACCAGACAAAAGCCATGAGAGGATACAGCATTCCAGTCCAGCTGGATTAAAACTTTATCTCAGAGTGTTAGGCGAGGACAAACATTTTCCTTTGTGAAACCTGTGGGTGTTGTTTTGCTGTTAGTCACGGTGAATGCTTCAGTGTGGTGAGCTAGAATAAGTCAGTCTGACATCAAAAGTACTGAGTGCACTGTGGGAAAAAGTTGACTCAGTCCTTTGGCTGGTAGAATATACCACAAACAATGAAGGATTAGGTTTCTTTCGTCACTTTGTTAGGAAAGGAGACTTATAGCACAGTATTCATTTTGCATTGGCACTGGTGTGACCTAAGACTAATTCCTTTGAAGGCAGTGGCTTATCCTGGTACAAAACAAGGATGGGATTAACATCAAACCCTGATATTTACCATGGACCAAATTGTCCTTGCCTGACAATACAAGCCATGCCTTTGTTTTCTCTGCTTATGTAAGCATAAGAAATTGGACTGTTCATGGAATATTAAATAAATGATACAAGACAAAACAACCACTGTCTCTAAAGTCAAATAATGAATCCTGCTGCATGAGCTGCATCGCCAGTAAGAGCTGCTAGAGAATATTACTTCTTCATGGACAGTAACAAGAGAAACCCCCCAGAAGTTTTATATCAGCCTAGCCGTGTGTAAGTTCATCCAGGGTTTGGTCCAATGCAGAGCCATGAATGCTGTCCACATTTCTGCAGTTCAGGTTCTTTAAAGTCACTCACTCAAGACCTAGGTCAGTCTTAACCTGCTCAAACAGAACCTCATTGACTTCGAAGAGAAATTTGCTTGGGCAAAATTTGGTTGGTCTTAGTGAGTAATTAGCTCATGTATCTGCTGTAGATCAATGTAGCAGCAGTCATGACAAGTAAACATTGCTCTCTTAGGAGCACTCAGCAGATGACTGCTTGAAAAGAAATTATGTGTGGCCTTGGACATGCTGGGGTATGAATATCAAGACTGACACTGCTGTGATTCATGGTACAAAAACCATCACAAAATTAAAGACAACAATTAGCTGAGAAAGTAATTTTTTTACTGGAATTTCGGGAAGTGGAGAGAATGTTATTTTTGAGCCTTGAAAAATGAAAACTAAGCACAACCAGTTTTAGAAACTGACCTGCCTGATTGGCTGATCTTTTTTTGCAACCAGACTACTAATAGTTAAATCTATGAAAAGGCTCAAGGAGAAAGGACACAGTTAATGACTGAGTTAAGAGTGAAGACATTTTCTACTGTTTAATCATAGAATCATTTAATGATTTGGGCTGGAAAGAACCTTAAAGATCCTTGAATTCCAACCCCCCTGCCATAGGCAGGCACAGCTTCCACTAGATCAGGTTGCTCAAATGCTCATCCAGCCTGGCCTTGAACACTTCCAGGGATGAGGCATCCACAGCTTTGCTGGGCAACATATTCCTGTGTTTCACCACCCTCACCATAAAAAATTTCTTCCTACTATCTAATCTAAATCTACCATCTTTCATCTTAAAACTGTTACCCCTTGTCCTATCACTACATTTAATACTTGATCCAAAGGTGGTTCTGTTTGATGGGGATATGCTTGCTGGCTCTGATGGCTTTTTAGGCAGTTCCCTCCAATGATCTTGGTTTGTTAGCAGTCAGAACACAAGTGAAAGGAAGCATTTCAGATATCCCAAAGAACAGCTTATGTATCCTTTTTGATAACAATTTGAATTTTTACTTTGCCTAGAAGAATGAAATTAGTTCTTAGAACTTAAGTTCTGCTACCCAGCCACTTGACATTGGCCAAATACATCCTTTCCAAGGTATGTACAAATGTTACAGACAGAAAAATAATAGAATATCTGTTCTTAAATGAACATAAGGCTCCACACAGACCCTACTGTTCAAATGCTTTTCTTTTTGTGCAGTACTGAAAGTAATTAAAACCATGTCTATAAACAGCATTACAAATATGCAGGCTGTCAATATTAAGCTGACATCTGATGGCCAACACTGTACAGTAACTGCATGTGTAACCTTTATTAAATTCTGGGTAAAAAACAGAACAAGCTGAAATTACTTCTTTTTGTTTCCCTCCTCATGAACATCCACATCCATTTGTTAAACTCAGCTCAATTAATCATTATGTAAGCATAAGACTAATATATCCTTGCAACACACACACAATGTATTTGTATCATATATAACCTATGCCACACATTCTGGCCTTCTTTCTTGCCTTCTGGCACGTTCCTATGTATTATTTTCACAAAGAGTTTATAAAGCATGAAAACTCTAAGTCATGGGAATTATATTTTTAAGCAAAAAAATTAATAACAAAACTCCAGTCAGACCAAATAACTCCAAAGATAATATTACAAAAATAAATTTGAGAACAATGCCTGGAAACAGGCAAGAAAAATTTAGACAACCATAAAAGTTTTATAAAGGACTATCTTAAAAAATTTCTGTAATTAAAACCAAAAGCTCTGTGTGTGTGTTTTAAAATTTTCTGTTCTTGGCAGATTATATAAAACCCACAATCTTTACATTTTTTTCTTTCTCCACTTAATAGCAAAGAGATGCAACTACTGCATTTCTGGGCAGCTCAGCCTAGGTGTGCAAATGCCTTTCTCAGACTGGTTGATCTCTGATGGCATCTAAAAGGAAAAATGTGGCTAAATACAG
This sequence comes from Phaenicophaeus curvirostris, assembly GCF_032191515.1. Lineage (NCBI taxonomy): Eukaryota > Metazoa > Chordata > Aves > Cuculiformes > Cuculidae > Phaenicophaeus > Phaenicophaeus curvirostris. Next base: position 89,732,915 of record NC_091394.1, read on the forward strand.
AATTTAAGATTCAGAAGACACCTATAGCATGCGGGCAGCATATGGTAGCTCTCAACTCCCACATTCCACTGAGTTCAACTGGGAACTGAAATGGAAGGGTCGTTGCCACTCAGAGTTGCAAAACTCCTCCTCTGGGAGATAGAGGCTCCTGCTTACCTCAGTATTCAATAAAAACTCTTTGCTGGATAACAAGGACAGATGTTGCCAATCTGTAGGACTTACAGTTATGAAAGGTCCAGGCCTTGTAGGAACAGAGCAGTAGCATGGGATTTCGATGGGATCATACACACATTCCTGGAAAAATGCATCCTAAGCCATAAACTGTCAATGTGCACATCTTCAAAATTATTATAACAATAAAAAAAAAAAACCACAAGGATGACCTACTTCTGCCTACCACATTACTTTCAATAAGAACAAGAGCACCTGTATTTCACATGTGTGTTTTACACCATCCTCTACTCTGAACGTAAAACCCAGCAAGGATTTGCTAAGTACTCATTTTTCAAGACATTGCTGTATCTGGCAGAAGGAGAAATGTTTGCCTAAAAATCTGTCATTAAAAGACTCTCTATAGTTACTCTGAACTGCTGATACTGATTTTGTAGTCTAGAAATAAAGGCATTTTGCTGAAAGACTGAATTGCCCTTCACAACAAGAAAAACATGATTAAAATATCCTGACAAGGTCAGAGTTTATTGCCCTTGAAAAGAACATTAGCTGCCATGTTCCCTGAATTACAATTGTGTTCTGGTAAGGCCTCTTTCTTTATTGGAGAAGGAAGGAAATATTTTGTGGCTGTTTAAAACTAAAAGCCTGGTTCCCTGTTTTTGAGCAGGGTGGGATGCTCAGCCCTAGGGAAGGTGCTATGTTATTCCAGTAACAGAAAGCAGCCTTTGATCTAAAGGACCCATTGTGGGTCTTACACATGGAGAAACTTTGCAAGAGACAAAGTACCCCATGAGGCTTCCCAGTGTGGAAGGCTGATGTGGATATTTCCACTTTCTAACAATGCTCTATCTACTTACCAAGCATGAAGTAATTGCTACAATTACTCATGACACTGTATACCCATGTTGTTTCTGTTATTTTTGTGTGTACTATATGTATAAGAATAGTTTTAAAGCCAGATGTAGCTCCACAGATTTCAGAGACAATATCCATTTCTTTTAATGTACACAGTTGTTTTCATACTTTGCTTAGATTGGGAACCACCAGGAAAAATCTTATTCTTCTTAAGTAGCATATACATCACAAATCTGTATAATTATACGATTCTACAATAAAGATGGAACAGATCTATAATAAAGATGGTAGTCTGAATATATTTATATATGTATAATAAACACATATATATTTTTCATAAATAAAACAAATCAGACTACATTTATGACATAAGAGGAGGAAGATTGAAGGTCAAATAAAATGAGATGATTATGACCTGAAAACTATTTTTCACTGTGCAAAAATGGCCTTTCCTTATTCAGCAGATTCACTCTTTGCTGTTTCTTTGCCTTCAATGGGAATTTATTGACAGTGTAGTCCTTTAACCAGTGGTTAGCCTCTTGGAAGGTCTTCCTCTCCCTCTACTCTGCCCTAGTGAGGCCAAATCTGAAATACTGTGTCCAGTTCTGGGCTCCCCACCACAAGAAATAGAAGGAACTACTGGAGTGAGTCCATACACAAGGGCCACAAAGATGACCAAGGGACTGTAGCATCTCTCTTATGAGGAAAGGCTGACTAATCTCAGTCTATTTAGCCTGGAGAAGAGAAGACTAACAGGAGACCTTATCAATGCTTATGAATACCTAAGAGGCAGGTGGTGAGAGGGTAGATCCAGGCTCTTCTCAAGAGGGCCCAGCGACAGGAAAAGGGGCAGCAGTTACAAACAGGAACACAAGAAGTTCCACCTTAACATGAACACAAAACTTCTTTACAGTGAAGGTGACAGAGCACTGGATTATGGTGCATTTGCTTCAGGTTGGATTTGGAGATGTTATTTTTTTCTTTCAGATCCTCAGCAGATCTTTGGATCTGTGTACATGAAACAATACTTGTACTGATATCACAGAATCACAGAATATATGTGTTTGAGAGAGACTTGGGGAGATTTTGTAGTCAAACCTCCTTCCCCAAAGAAGGACCGCCTACAACAAGTTGTCTGGGGTCTTGTCCAGTCAGATTTTAAGTATTTCCAGGGATGAAGAGTCCATAACAACTCTGGGCAACCTGTTACAGTGTTCAATCACCCTTACAGTAAAAAAAGTTATTTTCATGTTTAAATGGATGTTACTGTGTTTCAGTTTGTGCCTATTGACTCTCCTCCTGTCACTAAGCACTGCTGAAAAGAATTTGGTTCTGGCTCCTTTACTACCCTTCATACATGCTAATACATACATGCTAATCACATTATACTCTTCCTCCCCCTCAACCTTTTCATTTACAGGCTGAACAGTCCCAGCTCTCTCAGTCTTTCCTCATTTGTCAGATGGCACTGCACAGCTATTCTCTGAACTCACTTTGAGATGTTCATGCCTCTCTTTTACTGGGTAGTCCAGCACTGGGCACAGAACTCCAGATGTGTTTCAGTAGGACCGAGAAGGAGGGAAGAATCACTTTGCTCCACGTGGTGGTAGTATTCTGATAGGAATGGTTTGACTCGATGATCTGATGGGTGTCTTCCAATCTGGTGATTCTATGATTCTATCCTTCCACGATTTGTGGGCCACAATGCTCATAGAAGGACTATGTGTTTATGAATTGGATTTTTAATCCTTTCTTTATTTGTAGGATGCTCTAACATTTTCTCTCCTTTTTTTTTTTGTCCGATATTCCTTGAATCATCATTATAAGGTAAAGGCCACTAAGGTCCAACTAAGCACCTTGCAATTCCTCAGCAAATATGCTACTGTTGAATCTGTATTGCGGTTAGCCAGAAGATGACAGTTTGATTTCCAGATTATAGTTTGAGCTTTCAATGATGGTAATTAGAAAAAATGTCTTTTAATTAATGGTGTGTGTACGTTCTGTTTTTAAATTGCACCCATAAGCTCTCCTTAGATATACACAAGCTTTAGGAACATAGTAAACATTTTGATTTGCAAATGTAATTACTAAAACTGAAATCAAGTTACAAAAAAAAGTATAAAGCCTGAAATTCCACAACGTTGTTTTAGCTGAGTATTTGTCTCCATCTAATACCAATATATGTAAATTTATGAAGTGTTTTGAACCTTTAGAAATTTAAATATGGGATGCTATCCAGTGTTATTAGATATAGTGATTGCTTTTTGATTTAAAAAAATCAGCTATGTCAAGTTTAATTACAGAAGTCTTGTGCTACACAAGAATCCAGAAGTGGTATCAAATACTCTTCATTCTTATATATTATTTAAAGATTTCTTTAATAAATGACATTTGAATAAACCATTTGTAAATTCTCTAAGGAAGTTAACATGTTTTGGTGTCATGTAAAACAATCTGGCCAGCATTGTGAGCTGCTTGAAGAGGAAAGAACAGCTATCCTAACAATCTTCTCCTACGTTAATGGCCTTAGGCCATCAACTAACTTAAACTTATACTCATCTTTAAGTGTATGAGTTCTTTTATTGACTTCAAAGTAATTAGCTTAATGTTAAGATGTATTCTTTTGCACTTCTTCAGAGTCACATTACCTCTGAGAGTCCTTTCTTGAAAGCTTTTAAATTTAATTGTATTTATTGTTGATGGGATTTGGAGTAACCAGGTGCTTACATTAGATATTCTGCTATAGAGGAATAGCAAAGAACAGTTTCTGTCGTCAGATAATACACATAACTATCCCTTAACAATAAGTAGGCACGAGTATGGTTTTACAGGAAAGAAAGTGATAAGTCATGGTAAAAATAATTTCTAAGCATGAAGAGCTGTTAAGCTTATAAGAAGGTTACTGGAGGCCCTAGCATCCTGTTCCATCACACGGAAAATGAGAACACTTCATGTGTTCTGCCATTTCTTGTAGCCTCTCAGGTGGCTAATGAAACATAGCAGATAAGAGCAATCACATTAGCACAAATGAAATACGTATAAAAAATTGTTCTTCTCTTCCCATTATTGTCAACAAGCTGCTGTTACTCTAGGGAGTGGGGAGAACATGGGAATTATCACAGCATCAGACAGAATGACATTTAGCTACATTCTGGAAATGTCAAAAAAAAAAAGTTTTTACAGTAACATCTTTGGGCAAGATTCATATTATTTCAGTTCTACCTCAGTCTCAAAGAACAATTTTCAATTTTTACTCTCAAGGACCTCCAGATCTTGGAGGGATCTACCAAAACTCTCTGTCCATTTTGAGATATGCTGCTCGCTTACTGTATGTGCTTAGAACCTTTATCAGCCTAACCAACTATACACCTTCATTGCAATTCAAAGCAGGACAAGCAGGCAGGGAAACTTCATTCCTGCAGTGCACTAAACAGCATCAAATAATGTCTTTGGAATGCAGTCATCTATGCTGCTGCATCACCAGAACAGTTCCAGGCACTGTTCCAGCTTTGGTAAACCAACCCTCCCTACACAATTCCAATACGTAGCTTGATCATCATCATAAACCTAGTTTTCTGACCACACTGACTGGATACAGGCACCCTGCTTGGGAAGGGTTAATACAGCCCTGGGGAGAGGGATGGATTGAATCCTGAAATGTGTCCTAACTTTGCCTGACCCTTTGTGCAGCACAGTTTTCAGCTGGAGTTGTTTAGCCTTGAGAAGAGGAGGCTGAGGGGAGACCTCATTGCTCTCTACAACTACCTGAAAGGAGGTTGTGGAGAGGAGGGTGTTGGTCTCTTCTCCCAAGTGACAGGGGACAGGACAAGAGGGAATAGCCTCAAGCTCCACCAGGGGAGGTTCAGGCTGGACATCAGGAAAAAATTTTTCACGGAAAGGGTCATTGGGCACTGGAACATGCTGCTCAGGAGGTGGTTGAGTCACCTTCCCTGGAGGTATTTAAAGGATGGGTGGATGAGGTGCTGAGGGGCATGGTTTAGTGATTGATAGGAATGGTTGGACTCTATGATCCTGGAGGTCTTTTCTAACCTAGTGATTCTGTGATTCTGTGACAGGACCGACAACGATCACCTAGTCCAAATGCCTGAGCAATTCCAGGCTAACCAAAAGTTAAAGCATGCAAGAACATTGTCCAAATGCCTCTTAAACCTTGTCAAGCTTGGGGAAATGACCACTTCTTTAGGAAGCCTTTTCCAGGGTTTGATTACCCTCTCAGTAAAGAAATGCTTCCTAATGTCCAGTCTAAACCTTCTCTGATGCATCTTTGCACCATTCCCCTGCATCGTATCACTGGATGACAGGGACAAGAGCTTAGCACTATTGTCTCCACTCCCTCTGTAGAGAAGCAACAAGGTTCTCCTCAACATCTTCTTCTCCAAATGATGTGAAACCAAGTCTTTTTTTTTAAAAAAAACAATGTTATATATAAACACTCCCACTGCATTCAGTGTACTCATTTTTTAACAAAAGACCTGCATGGCTGACAGAAGTCATTACAGTATTCCTCTTTTTATGCATCATGGAAGATGATGGACGTGTTTTGCACAAAAAATCTCAAAGCAATTGAATGTATTAGTCACATATTACAGCAACTGGGAAAGGCAAATTTTCAAATCAAATGAAGCACAGAAATATAAAGTGATGTGTGTGGGTCAGCACAGGCCAACGATAAATTTAGTGATGAGAGGGGAATGATCCTCGTTTCCAGTCCCTAGCTCAATTCTATGGTGAATATCACCCCTTCCTCTAAAAGTATACACATATCTGGCACATTAAATTACATCCATACTGAGCACATGTGGGATAATTCCTATCTCAATTATAGTGCTATCTAGCATGCTTATGAAGATTGTTAATGCCAATAAGCATTAGAGGCACTTTCACATATCATAAAGAGTCACAGGATAGAAGAATGTGTGTATCTTGATCTTGTACAATTATTTGAATAACTGTCATGAGATCTAAGTGATTTCTTTACATAAGATCCTTACTCCAGAGTTATAAAACACCAAGTGGACTGCATAATATCACATAGTACTGTGCTGATTGATTTTCCTGGTTATTATTATTTCTTATTTGCGCTGTGATGATACCTCTGCATTGATGGATGAGGCTCCTGCTGTGGCAGACCTAAAGCAAGCAGCATAGAGTAGATAACTCCATCTCTGAGTAGCTTCCAGGTAAACAAAAAGGCAGAGGTTGAACAAAGGAGAAATCATAAAGTGCCTGGAGATCAGATCCCTCTAAAGAAACAAATGGATTTTCCTAATTAGGATTCTACCACTGTTGAATGCTTCCACTGATTTCAGTAAAGAGAGATTCCTGCATCTTATTTTTAAGGGACTGTGTTGCTAAAACAAAGGAAAGTGACGATACAGAAAAATCCAAAACTGTAAAGTAATGATTAAATTAAAATTGAAAAAGAAAATTGACTAGGTAGAAGAATTAAATCATTAAACTCATTCAAATAGTCTTTCATTTATACCAGGGGCAACTGTTCTCTAGATTAAAACTAAGCATCGTATAAAATTATAACATGAACATCAGACTGTTTGGGAGATGTACAACTGAGGTTGTGAAAAAGAAATTAGCTTGGGTTGGTTTTGCTTTTTTTTCACACTGATGTGCTTCAGCTGTTTCTTAGACTGCAGCAATGGTTAATTAATGAACTCAGCAGCCTTCCTCACTCTCCTAGGGCTATCTGCGTGAAACCTTGCAGTAGAAGAAGCTGGCAAACGACAGAGCATCACTTCTTAAAGTAGTTGCTAATAAACAGAACTCGTATGAACAAATATTACACTTCCAGCCAATGGCTGCCTGGCTTTGCAGTTTGCCCTGTGTACATTTTCTGATGTTTTTTGTTCTAGATTAGGTGGCACCACAGTGGTATCTCTATCTGCAGACGTGGATGATAGCAGAAATAAGAGTAAAAGAGTCCACTCCAAGAGATTCCTGGAGGAGCTGGACATCCATGTCTGTATTCTCTTTCAGAAGACACGTGGATTCAGATCAATGTTTTCCCTATAGGGGGTCCTAAGAAGCGATCTTGGTTCACCTAAGGATCGTAATATCTGTAGGGTTTTTTTATATTACATTCTGTGTGCTTTAACTCAGGCTCCTAAATCAAGCTGTTGTGAGTCTCCAAGTCAGTCAGGCCCTAATAAGATCCCTTAATAATATTCTTTGTTCCAAGAAATATTAAGTACTCAGTATTACTTGCACTTGATCCCTTTTGACTAGCCAAGTTTCTTTTATTCCCAGTTTAAATGAGTGAATCTGGTACCAAAATGCCCAAGATTCACTGCACTACTAACTCAGCTATTTGCACTCGGCTCCTTCCCTGGGACAGATTGCCACTTTACAGACCCTTCCGCACTGGGGATGGGTACAAGCTGCACTACACCAAGAACAGAGCAAGTGAAACAGCGTTTGTCTCTGAAGGAAGGGCTAGATGAATAAGAAAAGGCCCAGAAACCACAGATCAAGGTCCTTGTGCACTTCATTTGCAGACACATGACTACTAGAGTCTAAGCTACAAGCCTATGTTGAATGCCATCATGCCCTTACAGGCCCTTATACAACATGCAGAAAAGATCTGGGGTCTCAGATTGACTATAAAGTAGCCAGTGTGATGAATGGGAAGAGAACTAGCTAGGAGGGAACTATGGCAGACAAGAGGTATGCCTTAAACCTTATACTTTTGTTTAAACACCGAACTGGGACTACCGATGTCTTTTAAAATAGCTGTATCTCTTCTGCATAGCAGCTTCAATGATTGAGAGGCTCATCCCTCATTCAGTTTCTTCTGCCTCCCTATGAAAGCCCTCCCCCTGGACTGTGTTTGCTTTTGAGGAGCTGGAGGGGCAGCAGATGAAGCGAGAGAGAAATTCTCTGAGGAAGCTCCACCGTGCTGAAAAAAGACATTCAAGATTTGATTTATCAGGTCAGAGAGAGGGGACCAGACCATACAGTCTGCTGCCCGGGACATGTGCTTGAGGGAATGACTTAATACCATTATATAAAACACTAAAATGTTCAGCAAGGACACCACTATGGATGAATTCCTTAATTGTTTGGATCAGTTGGTTAGAGTCAGGATTGGTCTTTTTTCTTTTTTCTCTTTTTTTTCTTTTTTTTTCTTTTTTTTTTTTCCCTAGTGGATCTTAACTTGTCTTCCCAGAAGAACGGCTGTACAAGGAATGAGGGAAGGTTTGCTTTTGAAACTCTCTGGTGAAGTAACAGTAGTGAATTTCAATCTCCTCCAGGGAAAAAGGGATTTAAAATTCTATCTGCCACTGCCTAGGAACATCTTTATCACTGCATTCATTACACAGAGGAAGAACACAGCCCCTTCAATTCTGGCTTTGACATTAGGCAGGAACATGGAGTGTCATACAACACCAAAATGTGTTCCCACTAGGAAAGTATTTGGATTCTGGCTAGGCCGAACAGTAACTTTAGCATTGAGTCATTGAGGGACTTCATGGAATGCTCTGAAACAGAAGTGCAGTGGAGTGCAAGAAGACTGCACTTAAAGGAATGTGATGTTAGCAAGATGTCTGCAGGGATGGGGTGTTAGGCAGCAGTGGAGCACGTGGGTTTGGGTTTGCAGTTTCCATCAGCCCAAGCATCACATTAAAAGCTGAATTCCAATCTGTTTACTAAATTCACCCTTTACATGAAACACTCCAGTTTTTCTTCTGCTTAGCCAAATATTCTGGAAATAAGGAAAAATGGAAGAAGGAGGCCTTCCACACTCACCTGTTCTGCTCTCTGGAAGAAGAATCTATTAGACAGTTCTAGTTTGGGACTCTTATATTTCCTGTTCAGATCATATAATTGACTGGGTTGAGAAGTGCAGTAAGAGGATGGACTGGAGAAGTTTATCCCCTTCAGTCTTTTGTGCAGGCTAATAAAGATCTTTCCAGCACAGTCGGCTGTTAACTGTCAGCTGTAAGTGCGCTGCTCCAGTATGTCATTATTTTGCATTAGATGCTGCTATTTTAGAGCATATTTCTCTTTCTAGGCCATGAGAAACAACAAGCAAGCAATAAAGAAAAATTTAAGCACAACCCAGAAGTGTCTTGACAGCATAAAATTGTCACATCAAATCTAGCAAAGTAACTCTCACTGAGAACACTGAGTGATCTAACTTGTAGGTTGAAACTCGCTGACAAAAGCAGGTTTCATTCATGCTTCTGCCTTCATTTTGAAGGAACTCTCTGAAGGTAATTGATTATAAAATTGTAAATATAACTGAGACATTTGCCCTACTTAGTACAATAATGATGCAGATGCTTCAGAGAAATTCTAACCTATCCAATTCTAATCTAATTATGCTATGACCCAGTGATACTGGTCAGGTGATACTAGAGGATATAAAAGGAAACAAGATCATAATCCAGTCTAAAATCACACTGTTAGGTTACAAGTCACCCACAATGGACTATGGCAGAAAAAGAAACAGCAATGCTATGAAAGCAGCCATAGGGATAAAAGTGGAGTGTTTTGATTCAGATTCTCAAACGGTAGCCAACTTTGAAATATCTCTATACCTTACAGGTTTAACAGACACTACACTAGCATTGGGCAAAAAAATTGGAAGAGATGAGTGTGTTTTGTACCTACTTGTATACTGATATCTACAATCAGATTTTGGAAAACACATAGTTGAAATATGCACATAAAACCCGTCTGTTGCCATTGAATAATTATACTGATTTGTTTCTATAGGACTCCTTGTGTCTTCATGAATTCTCCCTTTTTCTCTATTAATAACCCTGAGAGAGGGTTTTGGGAAAAAAAATAAATCCAAGGAAGCAAAATTGCTCTATTAATTCACAGAACTGTCTAAACTTGGAAAGACAGATGCTAACAGGGGGAAAAAGAATGAGATTCCATAATTTCGATATTACGATTTCAAGGTTATTTCTAAATCTAGTTTAAAAGTTTGGTTTAACTTGATCCTTCAAGGCATCCATTATGCAGGTGACCTACTCACAAGAGTGGGCTTACTGACTCCAGTGGTATTTACTCATGAGTGAAGAGTGCACAGGCAGAGGATTAAAACCCAGAGTACGTATGTAGCTTACATAATTCCAAGCCTGTCAAAATTCATATCTATATTATCATCTGTCTATGTTACATAACACTATGGAGCTCTGAAGGGTTTGTTCTTCCCCATATGTCTGAAACATATATATAGTCTTAGAAATTTGGATTGTATCATATTATAACCATGGAAAACTGTAAGAATGAATCTAATACAAATGAAGCTTTTGTTTTGGGGAACATCAGGGGCAAACATCACCCCCAGCATGGTACCCGACCAGGCACAGAAATCAACGCACTTTACTTGCATACCAGTGAGATCTTGCAATTCTTATTTGTTTCCTGATAAAATCTTTAGTCAAATCCGTATCAGTGTTGCCTTTTCTTAAATCATGGCTGTAGTCCTTTTCTAGCAGGCTCTCATCTGGCTGAGCAGCAGCACATAGCTTATCATTTCAGTTGGGGTCAGTTGGTTTAAAGGTAGTCACAGAATCACAGAATCACAGAATAACCAGGTTGGAAGAGACCCACCGGATCATCGAGTCCAACCGTTCCTGTCAAACACTAAACCATATCCCTCAGCACCTCGTCCACCCGTCCCTTAAACACCTCCAGGGAAGGCGAGTCAACCACCTCCCTGGGCAGCCTGTTCCAGTGCCCAATGACCCTTTCTGTAAAGAATTTTTTCCTAACGTCCAGCCTAAAACGTCCAGCCTAGTTGTACATCCCCAGAAGCTTTGAGCACTTGGCAGGATTCAAACTAGTGAGTTAACACTTGTTTTAGTGAGTGTGTGTCTTCTTTTTAAGATCTAATCTCAAGACAGTCTTTCTCCTTCACCTTTACAGAGGATATTGGTTCAAATTAATTTTAGAGATGCAAGGGAAGAAAAATCACATGACCTTTTAAGTGTTATTGCAATTAAAAAATGGTGAACAGTGGGCATTATTTGTACCCATCGTAATGCATACTTTGTTAACTTCAACAAAAACCTGAATCAGGCAATAGCACTGCATGTCTGTGTTCAGCATTACTACTTAATTAAACTTGTAAACATCTTTATCAATGAAAACTAGGATTAATTAAGAGATTAAGCAAAAACAGATCACAACACTTGATTTTCCTCTTGTATAAACTGTTGCAACTCTACAAGTTTAGACAGACTTGTAACTGATTTCTATGAGTGTGACTGGGAAGAGGATCGGAACCAGGGTCCCAATGGATACTATGGGTACATTAATAAACTGACTCCAGGGTAGACAATTCTTTCTGTTCAGAATTGAATTAAGTACTTTTCATGCATGAAAGCTTGGTCTCATCGAAAACATTGAAAAACCCATTATCTGTACCAAAATCAGAGTTCTACCCTCAGTTTTTTCTTTCATCGTATACTTTATTTCCTGGTTTTGGTACACTGTAAGCATTTCTCTGCACCCTGAGGCATAGCAAGATGGTCACAGGTATTGCTACATAACCAGATAGTTCATTTAGGCACCCCTAGTTAATAATCAGACAGTTCATTAAGGCACCCCTGAAGGGAAGATGCAGTATTTTACCTGGAGAAATGAGCCCTGGGGTTAAAGACAGTGCTTTGCCTGCAAGGTCAAGAAATCTGTGCTGTCTGAAAGATTTCCTATACAACCTTGTTGACACAGTCATCTAAGTTCTTCACGTTCACCTGTAAAATAATAGTTATATACCTTTCACCAGCCATGAAAGCTCTCATTGTCTAAACACCTGAAAGCGCTCTGCAATTCTCTAGAAAAAAAAATAATAAAGGAATGGTGCGACACTACAAAGTAATTAAGCAGGTCTCCTCCTCTCCCTGTGCACCCGCTCCAGCTCCCTCAAAGCCCCGGGGGTGCCCGGTGAGGACTCAGCGCTGGAGACGGGAGGCGCGGCGGGGGCGCAGGGGCAGCTCCCGCCGGGGCCGCTGGAGGGAGCCCCCGCGCCGCGTAGCAGCTGCGCAGCGGCCGCGCAGCGCCTCGGCGGTTTCAGCACCGCGCCCGCGGACAGCGCCGCGGCGGTTTCAGCACCGCGCCCGCGGACAGCGCCGCGGAGGGAGCGGGGCGGGCGGGGAGCGGCGGCCGCGCTGGGGGCGCTGGGGCTGGGGGCGGAGGCAGCGGCTCCTCGCCCCTCTCCGAGGTCGCCCTGGAATCGGAGTGGCGAGCGAAACCCCGCGGAGGAGAAGGTTCTGGCCTCTCCCAGAGGGGGTTGGAGGCAAAGTGCTGAAGCGGCGCGTAGTTAGGCGGCTTTAAGCGGGCTCTGGGGAGGAGGGACCCGGTGTGAATCGACACCGACGGGTGGCGGATCCTGGTAAGGCGACTTATCTACGTAGTTCATGAAGGCAGTCATCTGGCTGGGAATTGTCATTCACACAACTAGCAAGGTACCAGGCTGCAAAATGAAGATATGAATATCTCTCCTGAGAAATGTCTGTGTTAAGAATGTCTGTGGGGAAATGTGTGTGTACTGGCTAAACAGCTGTGATACCTGAGCATAATGAGATAGGAGTGCATTACTCATAGCTCTGGGATAGAACATGGAAGTAAATTAAGAAATCAACATAACTCACACAGCTTTTGACCCAGCACCAATAGCACCAGCAGTGCATGGGAGTGGGACATGGCACACATCTGCAGTTCATTCATCAGCACATTACTAAGAACAACTCTGAGCAATCTAATTGTCTCACGTCTATAGGACTCCCTGAGGCAAAACACACTGGGGCAGCTTTTCCAGAAACAGTGTGAGCTTGGCCACTGGGAAGCAAAGCCAGGCAGCCCACAGCTAACAAGTACATGGAGGAAAAAGATGGACAGGGGTGGGCAGGGGTTTCAGAAGGACCAGGATCTGAGGGCGGTAGATGTGTTCCAAGGACCATCATCATCAAAACTTCCAGGTGCAAGGTCAGCCACTTTGCAGCTGTGCATCCCACCATTCACATAAGCAAGATGCCACCAGCGACACATTCTTCTGCACGCCCCATCCTTTGGGGATTATTCTGCGCTACCTCTACCCCCTCCTCCCTGACACCCCAGAGATAGCCAAATGGAGATGATAATCTGCTGTGAAATATCGGTAGCACAGAGCTCTGACAGACTCAGGGAGAGAAAAGGGAGCAGCAAGAATACCCAGGATTAAGTTGCCCTAGAAATACACTGTTTTCTTGCCTTGCAGGGATGTTGGGAGTTTCGTGCATTCTCACTCTCACATGGAAGAAGCCAGGTGAGTGTGAAGTCGGGTTAGTCCTGGCTTTAACTCCTCAGACCCATATTGTGCCCAGTGCCTTTCAGTGGTTTGCATTGCACCACCACTCCCCCATGTAGCCAGTACTCTGTCCTAGACATCACTTATAAGGATGCAGCACATCAATGTTTGCTCCGTGACCACCAGCAGAAAAGGCTTCTTGCTGCCCTCCAGAGACAGTCTAGAATCTCACATGACACCTCTAAGGGGAGCTTTCCCAAGATTTTACTGGGGCACTGCTTTGCTCTCCTGGAAAAAAGAGCAGCACGCTTTGCTCATTTTGCTATAGCCCAGATCAAGATGTGCTGCACGTATGAAAGTATCAGTCCTTCCAGCAGATCCAGAGTTAAAAGACCTGAGCAAGTAAAATGAGGGATGAGCAGTGGGAGAGTTTGTCTAAGACAGAGTCACCTTATGTCATGAACCACTGGCAGAAGTAAGGGAGAGGAATGACAAATGACCTATCCTCCTCACTTATCGCAGGAGCTGCTCTCCCCAAAGATATTTCAAGAGGTAACAGTGAAGTGGGTGTATGAGGAGAGGGGATAGAGTGGTCAGAATGTGTCCGAGTGTGAGATGAAACCTTGGATAGGAAGTGGGGGACTGAGAAGCAGGGGGAGGGAGGTTGCATTGTGCCTACGGTCTCCCCTCCAGATAACGAACCTCTGAGCACCTGATTAAAAGGGAGATGACCTCTTGGGACACCCCACACCTCCTCTCACCCAGAGTGATGGATGAAGAGGAGGGTTCCCACCTTCCCACCCTTTCCTCATCACATTACCTGGTTAAGGGAAGTCACAGCCAACCTTGGGATAACCAGCTGCATGACGAGTTGCAAGACAGAGGTGACCAGCCCAGCTAGGATGGCCCAGGTTAGTGGCAGTGGGAGCATGCTGTAGGTTGCAAAAAGCGTGAAGAGCACATAGCCAATGCCGTCCCCAAGGAGGCCAAAGCCCAGGCCAGCTGCAAGGATCTGCGTGGCCATGGCCACCCAAGTGACCACACCACTGTACTGCAGGTAGGTGTACGAGGTCGTGTCCTTCCTGACCACCACTAAGGCACAGATCACCACCTCGATGCCCGTGAAGAAGCCCAAGAGAATGCCCTTAATGGGGTCCATGGGAGCAGAGGCCAGGGTCAAGTGGAGGAACAGCAAGGTCAGCTTGGTCAGCACGTCCAGGATGTTCATGACCACCTCAGATTTGCGCCGCTGGCCCAAGAAGTAGCGTTGGTAAAGGCGCTCCAAGTCCCGAGACTTGAAGGAGTTGCGGAGCGTGGGGAAGATCACCCCGCGGTAGGTATAGCCCCAGTTGAGGAAGAAGTCGGAGTTGCTGGGGGCACAGTCTAGGGGCAGAAAGCCCAGGTCCCCACTGCTGCTCGTGCGCTCCGGGAAGACTTTGGTGCCCCCGTTGTTGTGGCGATCGCCGCCCAGACTCCGTCCGGCCGACTGTCGCCGGAGGTGGTGGTGGTGCAGCGGGTGCGGGTGGTGGTTGGGGCAGCAGGTCTCCTCGGAGCTGAAGCCCTTGACCCCGCCGCTGCTGCTGCCGCCGCTGCTGCTGCTGTGCTCCTGGATGAAGCGCTGCTCGGTGATGTGGCGCACGGCCGTCTGCCACAGCAGGCGCTGGGGTCTGCCGCTGCCGGGGGGGGTCCTGTTGATGGTGTAAAGTTCATCGCTGTCGCTCAGGCACCGCACCTCCGAGAGCTCCATGGTGGGGACTGGCGGGGGGGCAGAGCACCGGCGGGGGGGCGGGGGGGGGGGGCGCGCGGGGGGACGGGGACACACGGTCTTCGGGAAGGGGAGCGGAGGGAGGGAGGGATGGAGCCTCGGGAGAGGAGGGAGGGGATGGAGAAGGGCGGGTGGGGGGGATCACATGTAGAGGCAGGTCCCTGGGTCCGATGGCTCGGCTGGCGGCGGGGTCGTTTTGGGGTCCGGGGGGGCTGCCCCGGCTCAGCGCAGGCGGCCCTCGCCCCCCGCCCGCGGCGCCCCGCGGAGCCGCATCCCGCGGAGCCCGGCTGCGGCGAGGGGAAGGAGCCGAGCGGGTCCGGAGAGGAGGAGGAGGAGGAGGGAGGAGCGGAGCATCTACGGGAGCGGCCCCGCTGCCCGGCGGGCGATCCTCGGCCCCATCCGGAGGCTGGAGGCGCGGAGAGGGTGGGGGGAGCCGCCTTTGCGGAGAGCCGTTCACAGCCTCCTCTCTCCGCGGTTCCCGGGGCTCCGCTCCGAGGTCTGGACCCCGGGAACTGCCGTAATCCCCGCGGTCAGCCCTGCGAGCTCGGGCGGGAGGGGAGAGGAGGCATCCTCGGTCACGGCGTCGGAGCCGCCGGCCGGGGGCTGCCCGCCCGCACCCCCCCGGCGGCGGGACATGCCCCGGCTACGGGGCTCCGCTGCCCGGAGCGGGCTCGGGGCTGCCATCCATCGCAGCCGCTCGGCTTCCTTGTCAGCAAGAAAGAAAAAAAGGAGGGAAATAAAGAAAGAGAGGAGAATTAAAAAAAAAATCCCACCAAAACCTAAGCCTTAAAAAAAAAAAAAAAAAGCGAAAGAGCGGGGAAAGAAAATCCCGCCCTAAACTCAAAGCGCTAGGAAGACCGCTGGGAGCATCCCAACTTCTCGTCGGGCTGGGGCTGGGGGAGCTGCGGCTGCAAGGCTCCCCTCGGCAGGGGAGAGGGAAGGGGCGAGGGTCGCGCTGCCCCGGGGACCGCCCGGCGGAGCCGCCGCCGGAGCGAAGCTGCGGGGACCGCGAGGAGGCAGAGCCGGCGCGGTCAGCTGATGCCCACGACGTCGGCGGGGCTGCCCGCACCCCCCTGCCCGGTTAAAGCAGCCGCAGCCGCGGAGCCGGGGCTGGGGGGGGCAGCGGGAGGCGGCTCGGGGTGCGGTTCCCCGGTCCCAGGACGCCCCTCGGGGTGTCGCTCGGGCTGCGCCTGTGCGGGTGCCCCGGGCTGCCCCGCTGTGCCCAGCGGGTCTCTCCATCCGTCCGCGAAGGGAGACCCGGCGCGGAAGGCGGGTGTCCCTCTGCCTGGGCACAAGGGAGAGCAGCCTCAGGCCTTGCTTGGGGGTTGGGACTCTCGCCCTGTGTCGGGGAGCCTTGGGAACCAAATCCGCCTCTGCCTGGGTGAGCTCAGACCCTCAGAGAACGGGGCTTGCACTGCTAGCGCTGTGGCTTTAACACCCCGTGTTAAGAGAACGTGGTTTTATGTTTGATGGCTCCTATCCTGTCAGCGTTTACATTAAAGCTGCTGTATAAAGAACCAAAATTGTCCTGTGCTTAGGCACCGGAGCTAGAGCCAATCCTCACCCCCTCAAGGTGGTAGGTGATGTTGTCTCTGCTCCTCTGCTTGTGGGCTCTGTCTGTGCCAGCAAACCTGGTTGCTTTGTGCACAGTGGCACAGCCTGGAGAAGAGGGGTAGGAGGTACCCACCTTTGGTTCTTCCATCCTTCCTCTGCCCAGAATAAATCTTGTTGAAGTGGTTGAACCCTGTCCTGGGGGAAAGACGGTTTCGGAGCTGAAACCCTGCTGCTAGAAGCAACTGAAACAGAAATGGTTTACACATTAGACTACTGCAAAATGAGGGAGAGGTGTTTTCTTTGTGTTTCATAAGACAACGTGCAGCTGCCTTCAGTCAGCAATGAAGATGTGGGACAGAGCCTGGAAGGGAGCTGTGTTGCCCCTTAGGAACTGTGGCTTCTGCTGGGAATCCTTGGACATAGCTGGTGCTTGAACATAGCAAATGATGCTTGACTTTCCCTGGGCCCCAGCCTCCTTGAACACCCCTCTGACTGTCGACTCTCATTATTTAATTCACCTTTTATTATTGTGGTAAGGAAGGCATGGAGATTCATGAAGGATTTCACTGACTGTTTTTGTATTTGCACTACAATGGATGTGGGGACTCCAGCCAAGTCCGTGTCCCATGTGTGAGGCAGGTTTTGTAGAGATATAAGGACAGGAAATTCTTGTTCAGATAAGGAATGAGTAGTGCTTTTGTGAACAGGGATGGGTCTTTCCTGTGGTTCAGCAAGACCCTGTTAAAATGGAAAGGGTTAATACTAGCTTCACAATAATGGTAGAGACATGCATCCTTACTTCTAGATATCTTAAATCCCATGGAAATTGAAGCACTAATTGAAAGTGAAAATGTTACTGTAAGGGGGAAGTCTTATTTAAATACTTGTGTATACCTTTTATAAAAGAAATCATAATTATTAGTGGTATTACCCCAGAAAAAAAATACTTTATTCAGATTGCACACTATATCAAAGGAAAAGGAGACAAATATATCATGTAGCTTAAAGAGACACCCATTCAAAATAGATAAGATGAAGCTAAGATAAGCTTTCAGTTCTCTAATGATCCTGTAACCACTGAATCACAGTGCTGAAAAAGTCCTTGGGCCTCATGGCAGACTGAGCTCTACCTTCACCACAGCTCCTGCGATGGAGGCTCTGTACCTCCCCAGGCAGTCTATTTCTGTGCTTCTCCATCCTTATCATTTTCATATCTAACCTGGATTTTCCTTGCAGCATTCACTAAGTGTATCACTTCTTGTCCTGTCCACCCTGGACAGGGAGAAAAGAATTATCCTGGCAGTAAAATATACATATTTAATGAATGTGTCTTCTATCCATTCACTCCTCCCCTTCTACTTTCTTACTCTAAACAACCTAATTTCTGTCCTTTTTTTCCCCATGGGTAACATTTTCTAGGCCCCTGATTGGTTTTTTTTGTTTGATCTGAATGCTGGGCACTTTCATGATCTTGAGTTTCATTTCTCCCTGTGTGAGATGCCCACAACTCAACTCAGTTCTATACTGAAAAGATATCTTATGGTCAAGAACTTTTTCTTATGATCTGCACTCCTATTTATATATCCTGTGAGATGTCTGCCCTCATCCCATGACCTACTGAAATTTCTTTGCCACTTTTAAGCCCTAGACAGATGTTACTGGCTCCATATGTGCATAACAGCTTGTATGAAGTATGTTACACCTACCCTTGCTAAAATGCACTGTAGATTTCCCATCCTGTGTGCCTAATTTGCTTAGAATGTGTTGAATATCAAACCTACCCTTCTCCATGCCAGCAGTCCTGCCTAGCTCTGTGCCATCTGTGTGTTTGGTGAGCCTACTCCCTCTTCGGTGGTGATGGCAAAGTGGTACAGTGCATTTAGGTAACAGTGTGCACATTTCTTGCACGTATTTCTGAATCTCAGCCTCAGAAGTGCTGGACACCTTTATGCAAGGCTACCAAGAGAGTACGAGGTCTTTCTGAGCATAGGAACCTGCTGCAGCAATGCTTAGGCTCTGCAGGGCATGGAGAAAGGCCACGCATACTGGGGAGCAGGAGAGGGATGGGACTGCAGAAGCCCTGGTTGTCACTGAAGGGTGCCTGAGCTGAGGGTCCAACAAGGTAATTTCACACGTACCTTCTGAATCCTGGTCGGGCTCTGTTGGCCGTAGATCAGTACTGTGCATTTTTCAATCTTTGTTGCTATTGGATTTTTTTTTTTTAAATAGAGCTAAATGACTTGGCAGTGTCACAAAATCACTAAAACTCATTTAAAAATAATACTGTCACTGGAAGGCTTCTGAAGGATGAAATCAGGCAGAATTCATTCCTCTTCTGTCACCTGAAAGTTTATGTCACACTCCTCTCCTCCTTCCCCCTCTCTACCCACTACAGTAACATTTATGTACAGTTTAATGTTATGATATTTAATCATGCAAATAATGATCTCATTCACTTCAGTGGGACTATTTATGTCCTCAGGATTGCAAGCCTGGCACTGTGCTTTGCAAAGCACTCCAGGGTTCTCCAATAAAGGTAGCCTCAATATCTAGTATATTATGAAGGAACACTTGTGTTGCCATACATCTTCATTTAAATAGAGATTTCAAAGAATAAATTAAAAAAGCAAAAGTGAACAATTAACCAATAACCTATATATCTCTTCAAGCACACATGAAACTTCAGGAATAATGGAAATGGCAGAATATGAACACATTAGCCTTGATTTCCTCCTTAGCTGTTTGGGTTTTTTTTTCCTTGTAACCCCCTTAATTTTTTTTTTTTTTTTTAACTTTTCTCCTTGGCAAATATTTAGAAATTGTAATGATAATGTGAAACAAAGCCCTTCAGATATTGATTGAATTTCCTCTTTTTAAAACCTTTCCATAATTTTTCTCAATTGAATGCATATCTCAATACATGTCTCTATGAAACCAAGCAGAGGGCATTAGGGACTGTATTGAAAAATGTAACACTAGCAAGTAAAAACACTCAGACTGATTAATGAAAGCCACGGTGAAAGGAAAACAAGGCTTCATGGACTGAAAGATCAGATAGAAAGACGATGAGGACACAGAGATTAACAGATGATGGAAATGATCAACATTTGCTGGGTTTTGCAGGTGATTTTTCTCAATATAGTGAAAATTTCTATGAAATATTTTAAAGTTTGCAGGAAATTGAGCTAAAACACTGCATACCTCATTGATACCATATGGGGGGGGGAGGAAGGGGGAAGAAAAAGAAAAATGAAGTAAAAATAGAAAGAAAAAAATTTATGTCAGTTATAAAATGATGAGGTAGCAAGAAATGTTTATATTTTAAAGATTTTTACATTTATAGCCTTTTACTTTTCATTTCTTTAGGGTTTTTTTTTCCATTTTTTGTTCTTCTATGTGCATACTATTCCTGCTCCATGTTGTGAATCAACAGTTTCCTCAAATACAAATGAATTTCTCCCTCCCTTCACAGATACACATACCCACACACAAAAGCCAGGAGACAGTCTAAGCACGTAGATCTTATGGAGGGAGATAAGGGACTGGAGATTAATAATTCACCTTTCAGCCAATAAGTAGAGTTATATTTTCCGTCTCTCTCTTCCAGGTCATTCCAAATGAACCATTTATTACTCGGGTTTTTAAAATATATTAACACTGTGACCAGTGCAAGTCCTTTTCTTATGACTTTGCGGACACTAGTGTTGATCAGGAATATATTAGCCAGACTTTTGTACTGAAAAATATCAGCCTGTTTGTTTATTCAATTGTTGCAGTTTCCCTGAAAACTAATCTTCAGAAAGCCACTAAAGTGATGGAAAATTTAAACTCTTAGGAAGAAAAAAAGCAAACACATTTTTAAAATAGTGAATTTAAGATTTTCATTTTCAAATGATTCTTTCAAATTTTCACTATGGATGACAGATTTTTCTTGGAATCAGAGAAACATGTCAGAGTCCTTGAAGTAAACAAGATTGATAAGAAAAGAAGACCATTCTTCTTTGGGAAAGGAGGGTGTATATCCTAATTTGGAGTCAGGAACAGTTTCAATGATCTGGAAAAATCTTCCCCAAACAGGACTGTCTTTCACATTGCTCTCTGGGCCATCGAGAAGTTTCCCTTCACCCTTTCATCCTATTCCAAACAGGTTTCAGAGAGTAGCTGTTCCTTGGCTTGTCTCTTTCCTCAACACATGCCATCACTCTCCTGTGATGCTGTTAAGACTGGTGGATTCCTGGGACACCTGCACTGCGGAATGAATACTTTTTACAAAGGAGTAGGCAGTTCTTGATCGTTTATGGGATTCCTTTGAAGAAAAGATTATTTTTTCTTCCTTTTAATACAGAAGACCTTTGGCTTGTATATTAATTGCAACAGAAGTTAAAAGGAAATGAGCTACTAAATTCACCTCTCAAGGCACTATGAGTGACATCTTTATAATCTACAGCAGACAGACGATTCACAAGCATTTTATTCTTTATTTGCTCTCTGAAGCAGCAAGTGGTAGGAGTGATAGCCTGATGGGTGAAACTACAATCAAAATTAATACTGGAAGGCAGACTTGAATTTGAGACATTCTAAAGCAAGTAAAAACCCCAGAAAGTATATGTAAGGCTAGTCTGTATAACCTTTTCTCTTGAAATAATAGTTCTTATATCTGTGTAGAGGTTTTCACAAGCAGATCTCAAAGTGTTTTTCTTGTTACAGGATGGAGCTGTTTCCTGTGAATGTATACAATAAGTCTAATTAGGCTGCAAATAGGGAGCTGTTATACTGTACAAGGTTTTAAGTCCGTTCAGATCAGTATCTTGCAGTTACTGCAGTATAAGACATATCCTTAGAGGAAATCTCCCTGTCAGCCAGATCAAAGAGGGGAAAGTCCGGTGGGGTTGTGTATGTATGTGCTTATGTACGTGTATTTAGCCTTGGAACAGTAACAAAATCTAGAAACAGTCATGTTTCCAGGGGAAAGGCAATTCCTTTTTGTTTCTTCTCCTTCTATTGGGGGACGGGGGGGAGAGGAAATAATTCTGTTCAATTTTTAAATAAAATATGAAGCAAACTTTTAGGCTTCTGAGAATTCCTTTCTTTGCAGCCCTGTTTCTCTCATGAGTCAAGAAACATGGGAGCCTTCAGACTCTGGCTTGGGCTGGCCTTCCCTGCTTCCAGGGACACTGAGTTTGCAAGAATGATAAAAGCTACAGAAATGCTGAGAGTCTGAGCCATAAAAGACATGTACTGTGCTGTCTTAGCTGCAGAGCCCCTGAGTTGAGTTCTAAAGCAATTCTTTACAGAGGTGACAAGATGCTAGGCCGGTTTTTGAAAGAATCTGGCTTATATTTCTGAAGCATTGTTTCATCAGATGCTTCACAGAGGAAAACGTGTAGGATTCTGTTTTTCTGGCCTGCAGATAAGCACAAGATTTAATTCAGCTGGCTTCCTAGGCAGTACTTTTCCCCAGCAACAAAACTCTTGCCCCCCCCATTCTTTTATCTTCTATATGAAGGTTTCTTGTGTTAGAAAATGGAGAGTGCGTAAAATAACCCTTTAAGTGACTTGCCACATCACAGAAAGAGCACTGATGCCTGATGTGCTGATATTAATGGTGAATTACTTCAAAATGAGCTCCCATCATAACTGAAGCATGTTAATCTGCTCATTGCCAGTCAAGCTGGGGTTGGTAGGTGTTCTTAGACAAAATGTTTAGGAGGAATCATTGACTCATGGCAATCTTTAGTCATTCTCTGAAATGATACTATTAATGTGTATGGGATCAGCAGAGTACTTGTTTCTCCTTTCTGTTATCTTGTTTTTACATTCTGTAACATCTTCCTTGGCATAGGGGGAGGATGACAGATTCATATTTGAACAATCTAGTTGATATTGCATTTCTCTAAATCACCAAACCCTGTCATTTTCTAGTATTACAGGATTTGCTGCAGCAGATTAAATCTGATCTCCTTTTGATAACAATGGCAGGTTGTTGGTGCTCCAGAAAAATATGAAAAACTGGCCTGTAGGTGGTCTATCCTACACATGAGATTAATTTGATCTTCACTTACATGACTAGAAAAGGCAATGTCAGCCTTAAAGGCTGCATCTTCTCTGTTTTCAACACTGTGAGGTTACTAAAAGCCAAGGAGAAGATTATCTCATTGCCAGGTTACACAAGGATGTATAGAACATCCAAAAGTATTTTCTAGAAACAGGCACGGAGAATGCCTCTGAAACCTACAGGACTCTAAAGGCAGCTTAAATAGCTTCATATGAAAAGCACAGGTACTGTTAGTGTGATTAATATTATTAAAATAGCAACTAGACTAACATAATTTACACAGGGTATGGTTGTGTCTGCTCTCAGTTGTATAGGGAAGCAAGTAATTTTATTTGCTCTGAAATCATAATGGGAAACAAAACATCTGAAATTCCAGTGCTTGGTAAGGAGGAAGCAACACATGATGCTACATTCTCCTGTAAGCTTTTTTTGACATCTCTCTAATCAAGAAATTTCCAGTGGATGTTTTCAGCTTGCAGCAGCTCTGTCATTTTGTTTCAGCGGTAAAATAATTCTATGGTCCTACGGCCTGTTGATCCTAAGTGTTACTCTATATTGGGTCTGCATGGCAAGGTTTTGTTAGAGGAGAGGCTACAGGGGTGGCTTCTGTGAGAAGATGCTTGTAGTTCCCCCATATCCAACAATGACAATCCTGTCAATGACAGCCAGCTCCAAGACAGACCTACTGTTGGCCAAGGCTGAGCTCATCAGCAGTGGTGGTAGTGCCTCTGTGATAATGTATTTAGAAAAGGAAAAAAAAAAAAAAAACCACCCAAATCTGTGGCAACAGCAGCTGGGGAGATGAGTGAGATCATGTGAGAGAAAAAACTCTGCAGACACCAAGGTCAGTGAAGGAGGAGGATGATGGTGTCCAAGTGCCAAAGCAGAGATTCCCTTGCAGCCTGTGGTGAAGAGTATGGTGAGGCAGGCTGTTACCCTGCAGCCCCTGGAGGTTTATGGTGTAGCAGATATCCACCTGCAGTCTGTGCAGTACCCCACACTGGAGCTGAATTTGTTTTGCCTGTGACAGTAATGGGTGAGCCTTTCGCTACATTTTCTCTCCCTGTCCAGCTGAGTAGGAGGAGTGATAAAGTGGCCTGGTGAGCACCTGGTGTCTAGCCAGGGTCAACCCACCACATACTCAGATATAGTTCACATCAAAATATATGAGAGATGGCTCTGAAATGAAAGCCAAGTGTGGTTTTGATTGCTCTAAGCCTTTGCATATATTTTTTGTTTTGAATTACAGTCTCAACTTGTGACTACAACCTCATTGCATAACTCTCTCTACAAATGTATAACAACAAAACATTTCTGGTTCCAAGAAATTTGCAGTCCAGGATGGGACACAGCACTTAGACATAGTGAGGAACCATATGGAATTACAGATAACAGGAGAAGTATGTGTGGGAACAGTTGTGACCAATGCAGTAAGCAATGACCTTTAAAAAGCAGCTGATCCCTTTTGGGATTTCTGCAGGAATTATGGCAGGGAAACATTTAAATATTTAGTGGGCAAGGTGATAGCTTTCCTCATTTTTACAGAAGCTGACAGAGTCTTAGTAAAAGGCTGGCAAAGCGGTGAAGCTTCAGTGCCACAAATTCGGGATAGAAAATTGAAGTCTTTCTGCAGATTTGAACTGAGAGTTGTCCAGAACCACTCCAGCAGTAAATTTACTCCTGATCATTCAGCTTGTATGTTTTTGCCAGCTAACTTCAATGAACACCCTGGTGGACCTGGTGGATCATGAATCACTGACTTTTTTAAACTTCTGTAGTGTTGTATTATTTACACTTCAAAATATCTACCAGGGTAAAAGCCTGGATGATGTAGTAAGTGCTGTTCCTACTAAGTACCAGGTCAAACAGGAGCACCAGTAGTTGAAGGGCACAATCATATTTAGAAATAAATTTTGCTACTTCAAGATATGGTCTGGAAAAACAAAGAATAGAAAATGCAATTCACTAAGGGCAAGTGGAAGATACTGTATATAGCAGAAATAATCAGTTACACTAGCACATGATGGGGAACAGCTGCTTAAATAGCCATTCTGCAAGAAATGATGGGGGGGGGTAGTTATTGAAATTAAGCCAACAATGTCATGCTGTTGCAGGAAAAAGCAAACGCTGTGGTGCATAAGCAGAAATGTGGTCTTTTAAGGCTTGTGAAATAATTCTTCCACTCTGTTCAATACTGGTAAGGTCATAGCTGGACCTTGCACGGTTGTAAGGGCACGGCATGGGCTGAGGACTCTCTAGGGTGTGGAATGGACTGGTGGCCTTGGGTGGGCTACATTGTGGTCCTAGGCCACAGGCAGGGGTGGGAGAGGCCCTGGGTGAGGTGGATTAGGGTCAGCAAAGAGCTGTTGGTGCCCTCAGGGACCAGACACCAGCTTAGGAAAACGCACATCAAAAAGTATTGGACCTTCCAAAATCAGTTACAAGAAGTGTGATTTGAGGTGTAGAAAATGTAACCAGTAAGAATGTTTGAAAGGAACATTTGTTTGGCTGCATTCAGGCATTGCCCTCAAATGTTATCTTCTAATAAAGAACGATATTATAAGAGTAAAGAACTGAAGCAGTAAAATGCAAGCATTAAGATTTTATAACCATAGAATATATTGCTATTTAGGCATTTCTATCTGACTGATACATATTTTACTAAAGAAAGAAGACATTCAAACTGCATTAGTAATTTTCTGAAGAGTGTGGTGGATGCAACATGGATGTGATGACACTTGTCATCACCATATGTAAACTTTATGCATAATGTATTCTTGACTCATATTCACCTTTGCATTTCAAAGCTTCATTTTCTCTGTGTTAATTTAAATTGTACATACAGCAGTATGGGAAAGGGACAAGTTTAGAATTTCCTTTTAAAACAGCCAGCTTCTAGCAGCTCAATTTTAACAATTTCTGTAGCATAGGGAAAAATTCATTTCAATCCTTGATGGACTGTTAACTGTTGAAATACAGCTATTAATCTTTCATTATTTCAATATCTCAGAGTCATAGATGTCTGTACATTTAGTCTTATAATGCTTTGTATTTTTGCAGACCTCAGTATTTTGCATGAGCTGAACATAAGAAGGCCACATTCTCATTCCGTTGACACTCTCTTGACTCAGCAAAGAGGGAGACTGGCAGAAGTCCAACTACTTCTCTCTAGTTCTGCATTTGGCATAAGGCCAACAGCAAGACAACGCAATCACCCATCCCTGGAAGGAGACCAGTCCCCAGAAGGCAGGATCCCCTCTTTGGGGTGTAGAGTGGGTCTGTAAGCATTTAATTTCTTGTTGTATCTAAGGGTAGCGGTGTAGCAGAATGAATGACCATTCATCTGGAGTTGCCTTTACTACCTCTTATCTGCTGTAAGGATTCCTTGGGAGAGGCAGAACAAAGGCTGCTGAATGGCAGAGCAGAATCCTTTAACTGTTCTGAATTCATTCATTCCCAAGCCAGCTCCACTGACACCTCTTCTGGTTTTCTCAGTACAGAAGTGCTTGAAAGTATCTTGCTTTGCTGCACTCTACTGAGAAGCACTATTTTCACCCAAGGACTAAATCTGTTCCACCTTGCCAGCTTGTCTCCCAATTTATTTTTATATAGCCATGGGGTATCAGTGCTATGCTGATCTCCAGATGCCTGAAGCTATAAAATTCTGACACTGGTATCATTGGATGTTTGATACCATTACTGGTAATCTGTATTCTGAAACTCATTCACCTGGACACTGTGGAATGGTTCTTCCATGCAGTCAGTGCCCATAACCAAACAAATGGATGCTTTAGAGATAGGCCATTGTAGAGCTTCTGCTGTGTTTTTGCAAAGTAGCAAGCAAAGTCAAATTTTCCACATATTCTAAAGGGCTACATCAGGGAAGGTCTACAACTTGTGCATCTGTGTTTCCATCTGGCTCCTGGCTGTCAATCAACTGAGGACATGGGAATGGCCCATTGGGGTAAATCTTAACCTGGTATAGAACTTCCATTTTTCCTTCTTTTTAATATAAAATGATGTTTCCTGCAAAGGAGGTATATTGAGGAGATGGATTCCCAATAAACTTACCTCACCCCTGGATCATTTGGTGGATGTAACTTTTCTTTGTCATGATTTCTTAGAAGCTGATGCCATGGGGAGACTGAAGCACACAGGGAAATTCTCACTCCAGCAGTCTCCTGAGTCATACAGAGATTACAGTGTGAGTCCAGAAAAGGAGAGAAAGACAATAGCTGTGGCAGGACCTGGGAAGATGGAGGTACTTCCAGCTTGCGAAGATCTTTGTACTTTGGGAGGTGCCAGTGTTAAAAGATTCATGAGAGAAGGTCAGCAGCATGCATTTGTGCCATGCTACATGAAGTGAAGAAAATTGCCCAAAGGAAAAAATCCAGATTCTACTGTCCTTTTTCTAGGACAGGAGTTTGATGAAGTCTTGGTCCAAATGGCTAAAAGGAGAAGTAAATCCTAAGCAAGGAAATATCAGAGAAATATATGAAAAGTATGGTCCAAGGAAGGAACCTGAGATAGCACCAAAGAACGTGTTGGTGTTTTGCTCAGTGCTAGTCACAGCATAGCGAGGCATGTTTGGCTAAAGTTGTTTTCCCACAAATCCTTACCAAGAAAATGTTTGTTGGAATTTCTCGTGAAAATGAGAAAAGCTTTGAAAGATATTCCTAGCAGAGATCTAGTGGTTTAGATACTCATTTGAGATAAGGGAAATTAATCTTCCAACTCCTGTTCTGTCTGATTTGAAGCTACATCTTCAAATGTCTTGTGGGCCTCTCATCACACAGGTGGCGAGTCAGTCTTTGTTTGACCCACTGAGTGTGGAACAATTTATACAAAAGAGTACCACACAAAACCAAGCATGGAACAGATCCACCCAAAGTGATTCCACTCTTTCCCATCTACTTATGACTGTCTTAAAATGAAGTCGTTTCTACCAGGACTTGTAGGAGGATACCACAATGACATTCATTCTGCCCCTTGACTTGCAGGCTTCATTCACCCAAGCATTTGACTAATGTCAGACATTTAGTCAGGATTACAAAAACAATTTTGATAATATCTCATTTGAAACTGCTTAGTTCTCTGAGTCGTTTGGATGTAGGAAAAACTACTGGACATCCAAAAATTTTTTGCATCTATTTTAGTGTAGCTGCCTCAGAAAAGCAAACTGACCTTTATGTGTTTTTTTCCCCTAAAAATACAGTGCACCCAGAGGGATAGTACAATTTGTATTATTTGTGCCATTAAACTTGGTAAAAACAATGTTTGCAATGTCTTCCCTAAAATATACACTTTGACATCAGAGGTGTTTTCCGTCCCCATGACAGTCTGGAAGATTGGAGTTGTATTGTGTCGGGCCTTTGATTTCACTGCAATGAAAAAGGTGAAATGCAAATGAATATTTCTAATGTAGAATGATAATCACTTTAGTTGGATAAGCAGTAAATGTGAAGAATGATCTAGGCTGAAAACAGGTGGTTCCAGCAGAGCTGTGGGATCCTACAAAAACCAGGCAGAGTTTCATGTCAGCAGGTTACAAAAAGAAAATATCATTATCTATGTCACAGTTAAATTCTCACATTTATTTGTGGATGGCTGGTGCCTAGGATCTCAACTGCCAAGGCAGAGGACACACTCAAGAGTTTGTTTGGCTGAATGAGATCTAAACTTATATAGCTCCTCCATACCTCCATAAATTGGAAATTAAAGCTATGCTTAAGTGCTGGAAAGTGTGCTATGAGGATTAATTGACTCTCCAGGGATAATGGAATGCATTTCTTGCATTTCTGCCTCATACTTCTGAGGAAAAAATCGCAATGGTTCTCTTCTCAGAGAGATGAAACTTCCAGTAGGGTAAGAGGCCTCTCTGTGTTAAGAGGAACAACTACAGGGACAACGTTGCCTGCATTAATAAAGTCCTGGGAGCACAGAATAAGAGTGAGAAGTGTCTGGGTGAAGGAGTGCCACACAAAGAAGGCAGAAACAAGCCTCATTGAATGTTCCACAATGTATAGTTAGGAGAAATTTGTTGTCCTAAGGAGCACTTTCTTGCTCCTTTCTCTCCTGTGTTCTCTCAGAGCTGCTTGGAGCTGTGTCTATGAATGGGCTGTTTCATCTGGAACACCCTTTACTTGGCTCTGTCTCTTTCTGAGTGTCTTGCTGATTGCAGCAGGTGTGTGGTGATGTGATTACCTACCATCAACTGTGGTGGAAACATCGTCAGGGACTCCTCCAGCAAACCTTCTACTCCCTTTGCAAGGCTGAAGCGATCTCCCTCATCCACCCCAATCAGACCATCTAGTGGGCAGGGACAGAGAAACCCGAAACAAGGAATAGTTCAGCAATCATAAAGTTCATTATTGTAAAGTATTAAGGATACCATCATTACTTTTAAGGGGCAGAAACACTAGGTCAGCCCAAACTAACCAAACATTCCCTGTAGTTGCTGATTGAAGGTTCCTTTCCTTCAGTCAGTAGTGCTTTATAGGCTGAACTCACAGGGATAAGTCCTGAAGTTCTGTTCTCAGCCTTCCTGACCAAACAGAGAAACAGAGTCCTACAAGTATATTTAAGGATGAAACTCAGGCTGGCAGAAAGATGGGCTGAATATATCCCCAGGCATTTACCAACTGTGGCAACAGTTGTTGTAGTGACTTCAACAGGTCTGTTTTGACTGAGATCTAGAGACTTTTCTGACTCAGCTGCAATCAAAAAATCATCCATGCTCTTTATTCCCTCTCTTTGAATAAAAGAGTTTCTGTTTTCAGTTGCCAAATAGAAAATCAAACCCACACGCATCCTCCTGAAGACAATGAAATTTAGTGTATATTGTTCTACAGGTTCATTCCTGACTGCCAGTCATATTTTCAAGTCAGAGATAAGATTGAAGGGAAAATTTTATTATTCCATAACCTACTCCAACTTTCTGCTCATACAAGAATGACTCCTTGTTCCATTTTGCCCAGTTTTCAATGACTGAGATGAAGAACTGTCTACGATGGGTGTGTTTCTCTCTGAATAACAGCCATTACCAGTAGTCTATTTCTTAAGAGGTCATCCTGGAGGTATTTTTGTTCTGTGGCATTCTATATCTTCTATTTCTCTTGCTCCACCATAAAATAACTTCTGTTATTCCATCTCCAGAAGAAAATGACAGATATTTTTGTCTCCTGTATATTTACCTGTATTTGATCAAGTAATGCTCAACTTCTTCAGTTTTGTTTCTTGTTTTAAATAGTACAACCTCCCATCTTTTGCTTTATTAACTTGCTTCACTAGGCACATTCCCTGACATTGAACCCCATACATTCTACAAGACCTTAAAACTGTGTAAAGAGCAAATCCCTTGAGCATTAGATTACACAGGCTAGATTTAATTATTTCCCTGACAGGGCCACAAAGAGACCCTCCAATTTAAAGACATTCTTTGCCTTCTCAATAGTCTCCACAGTATGCAGCAGAGCAGATGGAAGGAGTTTCAAGGTTGGGAAAAGAACAGCCTATGTATGTACAACATTTTGTTTATAATTCTCTTGCCTCCAAAACAGAGCCTTCTTGGGAAGTACACCTCTAACATAATTGCCAAGGATAAGGATGAAAGCTGATTAGAATCTACCATGTTTTGAGTTGTAGGTTGTCTCTCAGAAGCATTGGCAGCATTTAGAAAGAGTTGAAGTCAATAGTTCAAGGAAATATTTAATGAAATACGTAGTATATCTTTATCCCATTGCTATGGCTCTACTTCTTTATTTTCCTGATTAGAGTAAGTCATGGTAGGTCCAGAAATTACAGAACAGGGTAGGTCATTTCTGCAGGACAACTCCATGAATTCCTTCTGTAGCTGAGGCAATGTGCATTTCCAAAATGTAAAGTTTTACTAGCTCATAAAGATGTACAGGTTCAGATGTCTTTTTTGTCTTGTGTGTAATTCAAAATTTGTACCTCACTGAGCATGACAGGAGCCCTATCACTATGCTAACCACCAGTGCTCTACTTAAGTACTCTCCCAGCTTCCTGCCAGAACAAAGCATGTGGTTTGTTTTCCTTCCCAGTGAGCAGTGATTTCTTGATACTGGAAATCTCGACTCATGTTAGGAAAACTGATGATGACTCCCCACAGTTGTGTTGTATGTTAATAACAGCTTAATTTTCCATGTCTCTTCCTGCCAGGCAGTCTTCTAAAGCCTTTCCTTCTCCTCATACTGGAATACTTAGGCCAATCTCGATGTGCTGTTGTATTATGAAAAAGCTTTTCCTCCTCTCATGTCATGCAAACAGTAGACCAGTACATGGTGGTATTAAGCAGTTGTAAAAATATGCGGGCCCACAGGTGCTAAATCATTCTCTTCATTTATATATATTGTTCCTGGCTTTCTGTAGTCTCAGACTGATTGAGTAATTTCAGCTGATGTTTCGAAAAGTTTCAGTGCAACCTTTCAGAATGAAGGCTCTTGGATGACAGTTATAAAGCTTCTCGCACATTAGTAACACAATTTTATAGGCTACTTTATGGGAGGGAGATACCTTCATGATCCCACAATGTCACTATGCACTCCAATTTATAAGTGTTTGGCCAGATCCTGCATCTGCCATAGGTCCATGAAATGAATAGCAGCAGCAACATCAATCAATCAAATTTGGTTCACTGACTTCTCTAAGGGAGAGAGAAACAGGAACCAAGGGTGATGCTTGTGCAGACAGTTCCATCACTAATGGAACATAGTCTCCCAGTCTCTTGGCATGGAGGACAAAGTTGGGTGCCAGTAACAGCCTCCACTGGCAGCTCCAGACATGGCAAATTGTGAACCAGAGCCAAGGTTCATGCCACGATGTCAGCCACGAGTAGAAGGTGGTGAAGCAAGGGACTGGAGACAGGGCTACAAAAATTTTGCCTCCTGAGTCCATCTAGTATATAGCACTAAAGGTATGGCTAGGGACAAGGTTGCAGCATACATTTGAAAGGTTTGGTACATCTGAGTCAGGGCAGATACAGACTAGAAACTGGTATCTCAGTGACAGAGAGCAAGCAGGAACTGAAAGTCCAGGGCTGAGCTGAAATGGGCATCCTGGGCCCATGGGCAGAGGGTGCAGGTGGAAGCCCCGACCAGGACAGGTTGTTGACATTAAGATCTATCAGTGCCTTCAGGGCTCTCACACTCATCCACTGAGTATGGCAACTTATTCAAGGTTAAGGCACCTAGACTTTCGTATCCATGTACACATGTAATAGTTGTCCAAGCTTCATTAGAGCTGATATGAGTCACAGGTAAAGTCACTTGCCCTGTTTAGCCTGGAGAAGAGGATACCAAGGGGAGACCTCATTGCAGTCTACAACTTCTTCACAAGGGGATAAGGAGGAGGAGGTGGCACTCATCTCTTCTTTCTGATGACCAATGATAAGACCTGAGGGAATGGCAAGAAGATATGCCAGGGAAGGTTTAAGTTGGATATTAGGAAAAAGTTTTTCACCCAGAGGGTGGTAGAGTACTGGAACTGATGCTCCAGGGAAGCAGTCACAGCACCGAGCCTGAAAATATTCAGGAAGCATTTGGACTACACCCTCAGATACATGATGTGAATTTTGAGTTTGTCCTATTCAGCAACAGGAGTTGGACTCAATGATCCTTGTAAGTCTCTTCCAATTCAGGACATTCTATGATTCTATAATTCTATGAAATCTGTCTAAACATAGGCCATAGGTCATCAGCCACACAGAGGTATATCTGAAACATCTACATGGAGTTGACTGGTGGCCATGTGCACATCTCTTAAGTGCTGGAGGAATCCCTGGGGCAGCTCAGTTTGCCCCAGGTGTCATTGTCAGACAGTCACATTGACTAACAGCTGCTGCAGACATATTGAGCTGAACAGCTCATAGTATTCAACTGAGATGCCTATAACAGTATCTAAGCTCATTTTAGACACCATGGGTGAATTGTCTGACAAAGTCAACATGGAGATGAGAAATTTCCAGGCTGGTATAATAGTCTTATCTTTTTTTTTTTAATTTTTTTTTTTTAATCTTTTTGTGCTCAACCCTGGAAGTTCCTATCTCATAATGATATTGCCAGATGATTCCCATTCTTCCTTTATCCTCTCCTTTCACCACATGGACAAACCATCCACTGAACTCAAACTTAGGACAGGGATTTATAGGAAAATGGACAGTGAGTGGGGAAGAAGACCATGTTTGTAATGGAAACTCTTTAATCCAACCCTCTCCCTTTCTCCTCACTTATATGCATTCCAGCCACATGCTTGTCTCCATGCTATAGCCCTAATCCTCATCTTCAAAGCCAGCTTGTGCTATATTTGCAGCACATCCTTGACTATGGAAACTGGGATGCTGACAGATAGACTTGTCCAGAAAGGAGAGCACTGCACTTAAACTATAATCATCATGAGTCACTGAAGCAGCTTTTTAGAGCCACAAGAGTATTTTGACTCGTGCTCCATTTTCAGTAAAAGCTAGAATGTTCAGCAGAAATCAGACACTATGAAAGAAATAGCAGTTTCCCTGGTAGTCTAAATTTTCTCCTATTAGGTAGTTTTGATGTAAATTTTTCAGCTAACAATGGAATAATCCTGTTTACAACATATTCTTTCAGGTGAACTTGAGTGCTATCATGAAGCACATGCAAGAGAACCGGGTGATCAGGCCCAGTCAACACGGGTTTACAAAAAGCAAGTCCTGCCAAACTAACCTGATTGCCTTCTATGACAAGGTGACTGGCTTACGGGATGAGGGAAAGTCTGTGAATGTAGGCTTCTTGGACTTCAGTAAAGCCTTTGACACAATTTCTCACAGCATTCTGCTTCGGAAACTGTCAGCCTCTGGCCTGGACAGGCGCACACTCTCCTGGGTGGAAAACTGGTTGGCTGGCCGGGCCCAGAGAGTGGTGGGAAATGGTGTGAAATCCAGCTGGAGGCCAGTGACAAGTGGGGTTCCCCAGGGCTCAGTGCTGGGTCCAGCCCTGTTCAATGTCTTTATCAATGACCTGGATGAAGGCATCGAGTGCACCCTTAGCAAGTTTGCGGACGACACTAAGCTGGGTGGAAATGTCGATCTGCTGGAGGGTAGGGAGGCTCTGCAAAGGGATCTGAACAGGCTGGACCGCTGGGCAGAATCCAGTGGCATGAGGTTTAACAAGGCCAAATGCCGGGTCCTGCACTTGGGGCACAACAACCCTATGCAGTGCTACAGACTAGGAGAAGTCTGTCTAGAAAGCTGCCTGGAGGAGAGGGACCTGGGGGTGTTGGTTGACAGCCGACTGAACATGAGCCAGCAGTGTGCCCAGGTGGCCAAGAAGGCCAATGGCATCTTGGCTTGGATCAGAAACGGCGTGACCAGCAGGTCCAGGGAGGTTATTCTCCCTCTGTACTCGGCACTGGTGAGACCGCTCCTCGAGTACTGTGTTCAGTTCTGGGCCCCTCACCACAAGAAGGATGTTGAGGCTCTGGAGCGAGTCCAGAGAAGAGCAACAAAGCTGGTGAGGGGGCTGGAGAACATGCCTTATGAGGAGCGGCTGAGAGAGCTGGGGTTGTTTAGCCTGGAGAAGAGGAGGCTGAGGGGAGACCTCATTGCTCTCTATAACTGCCTGAAAGGAGGTTGTAGAGAGGAGGGTGCTGGCCTCTTCTCCCAAGTGACAGGGGACAGAACAAGAGGGAATGGCCTCAAGCTCTGCCAGGGGAGGCTTAGGCTGGACATTAGGAAAAAAATTCTTCACAGAAAGGGTCATCGAGCACTGGAACAGGCTGCCCAGGGAGGTGGTCGAGTCACCTTCCCTGGAGGTGTTTAAGGCACGGGTGGATGAGGTGCTAAGGGGCATGGTTTAGTGTTTGATAGGAACAGTTGGACTCGATGATCCGGTGGGTCTCTTCCAACCTGGTTATTCTATGATTCTATGATACATATGCAATCATTCCATTATGTTCCTGTGGGGGGAATCAGAACTGTGGGCCGTGGTTGATCAAGGTGATGCACCCAGTCGCCGCCACCGCCATCCATGGCCCTTTCCCGGGAAGAGGGGACCTGGGTTTTAGTTTTCAAATCAATCTTGCTTACAAAAAAAAAAACAAACAAAAAGAAAATAATAAAACAATAACAAGAGGTTGAAGGTTTTTTATTGATCCAAAACAACCAAAACCAGAAAGCTGCTTTTCTACCCACATCTGTGCCTGCCTGTGGGAGACTGAACCCGTGCAGGTACCCCGGACAAGATCACAGACAATCAATATGATTGGAAATCAAGTTGTTTATTAGCAAGCAACAAGCAGGCCTTTTGTACTTTTCTGCTATCTTGTCTAATGTTTATGTAATGCTTGGCTAAAGCCCAAAGTTTCCCCTAGTAGTTTTGTGTAAGTATTCTTGCAGGTAGACTGCCTTCTTCTTCTCACGCTGTAGCTGCTCCTCGACCTTGATGTATTCCAAACTTCTCCCTAGCAACCTGATAAGGCCACATCGTTAGACTAGCATATATTCCCACACCTGCCCATGCTGCCTAGCTGCCCAGCTGTCGGGTGCTGGGTTCCAGCTGGAGGTCCTTTGGTGCCTGGGAGGGGTGTCTTTTGAAAGATGCTGGCCTGTCTTCCGTTGAGGCAGCAGAGCCTGGAGGCAAGGGGCAGGGGTGAGCCCCTGTGCAGCCTCAGGGCAGCTCTGCCAGCCCAGGATGGGGCTTCTGCCCAGCAGCAGACAGCAAGACCTGGGGTCCTGCTGCCACCCCAAAGCAGGGGTGCTGGTGTCCAGAACCCCTCTACCCCGCTGTCTTCTTCCCACCCACAGGGTCCCTGTGGAAGCCTACCCCATATGTACCTTCCTTGCCCGCAAGTGCAGTCTACTGGCTCTTCCGCTGGCCTCGGTAGACACGGCCATCCGTGCCCACCAAAAATGTCACTTCATCCTAGGAAGGAGAGAGATCAGAGTGGCGGGCTGAATCCAGCAACCTCCCAGACTCCCTCGGCCCTGCCGTGTCCCTGCCTTCCCCATCCCTACCTGGCTTGGTTGCAGGGTCCTGGCTGGCTTGGGATACTTGAGGGAGTAGAGCTGCTGCGGGGAGGTGGTGGTGTGCGGGCCCCCGCTGCTCCGCACCACGCTGGGGAACCTGCGCTCACCCGATGGCTCCCTGTGGGATGGAGCACGGGCGTGCTCAGCGCTTGGCACGCTGTGTGCCCCCCGTGCCACAGGGAGGGCGCAGGGGTGCTCCCTGCTGGGATACAGCCCCCCCTGGGCTCCCCTAGTCCCACTGGATCTGCTGTCTCCCCAAGGTCATGGTGAGGTGGCTGTGGCCGTGGCTCGTCCCTGCAACCCCCACGAGGGACACCAGGAGGCAGGAGCTGGGCTGTCCCAGCTGCAGGGCTGCATTTAGGGGACTGGTTTCACAGGAGGCACCTGATGCCCCTCCAAGCCCGAGGTCAGGCTGAGACCAGACACAACTCATCACGTACAGCTCAAGCGCTCTTCAGACAGAGACCTGGGCTGGACAGGGCAGCTTGGGTGGAGCTGTAAAACCCCACAGAGCTGGGGCAAGCACAGCCGACCCCGTGTGATGTCTCCCACCCCAACCCCTCCACCCTCCAGCAGGGAAGGTCTCTCCCTTGCCAGGGCTCGGGCTGGGCCAGCTCGCACACACGAGGCCGCATCTGGGTCCCCGTCTCCCCTACCTGTTGCCGTGCTGCTGCTTCTCCAGGGGTTTGGAATTGGTGGTGGGGCTCTTGGTGGTGGGGCTCATGGTGGAGCGGGTGGGCAATGACGGCAGCAACGGGAGGCACTCCTTTTTCCTGGGTAGGGCAGAGGCTGCATGTGGGTGACTGGGTGCAATGACCCACCCCGGCGCGAGGCAGCACCCCAGAGCCTTTGGCTTGTGGCAGCCCCCTGTCCCAGGCAGGGGTCACTGTCCCCCTGTTGCTGGACAGGCCTGTGCAGGGCGCTTGGCAGGGTCAGACACCCAAGCCCCCATGTCCCACACAGCGGGGCAGCGCCAGAACCCATCTCCCCTATCCCACCCACGGTGCTGGATGCTACTCACGGGCCGGGTGCCGTCACGGTCAGGGACTGGTCGCAGGACAGGCAGTGGCAATGGGCCTGCGGGTACCTGTGGAGGGGAGAGAAAGGCTGGCTGAGCTCCTGGGGACACATGGCTCGCAGGCAGCAGTGAGGAGCTGGGCACTGCCCTGTAGGGAGTTACTGCATTTGCGGAGGGAACCACCGGGCGTTGAGCCTGGTTTGTCCCCCACCAGCCTAACACGGTCTGTCTGCTTCCAGATCCGAGGCATCTGGAGGGCTGGGAACCAGATCAACCTCCTATTAGGCACCAAAGAACCCACAGAGGGGAGTGTTCAAACCCCACCACAAGCACAGGAACTTCTCCTGCAGACACTCACACAACTGCAGTCCCATGCATCTCAGTCCCACGGGATCTGGGCGTACTGGCAAGGCCAAAGGAAGGGATTGTGATAGTTCTAACCGGAATGGGATGCTCCCAGCCTGGGAGCAAGCACTGAGCCCAGGGAATGCAGCGTTCCCATGGGTTTAGGATAAGCCTTGTCACTGCTGCCTGAGGAACAGGACACACTCACATTGGCCCTGCTACCTGCTCTGAAACCCGGCAGCTGCCCAGGGCTGGCAGGGATAGGGGCTGAAAGACACAGGTGCCCACACCTGCCATTCCAAATGGCCCTCGAAGCGCTTGCCTCAGTGCCAATTACACCCCCGTGCCTTGCGAGGAGGGGAGGTCACAAGCCGGGTCTGCCGGGCACTGTGTGTGGCATCCCTGCTTGGGAGGATGAGCCACCATCCCTGGCCCTGACCCCAGAAAGCCTGTGTACCCACACCACAGTGCTGGTTTGGGAGGGCCCTGTCCTGCAGGTGCCCCCGCCTCGTGCCTTCTCCAGTGTGGGGAAGCTGCTGCTGGCTCATGGTGGGAGGAGAAGACCCAGCTGCTTCCTCACCATCCCCACAATTCGCTGGCTAAATCGCTTCTGTGCCAAGGCACTACACTGGCCGCGATGGCCAGAGGGCAGGAACAGAGCGAGCGCTATCCCAAAAGCCACCCTGTGCCCATCGCACTCACTTAATCCCAGCTGCTTCGTTGGCTGCCTGTGTCTGCGGCACCTTGTCCTTGAGCTGCTTCAGGGCGTTCTTACAGCGCTCCAGTTGGCTTTGAATGGGCTCGAGCTCCAGGCGGTCCAGCTGTGGATGGGTGAACCCCCTCAGCCCGCTGCCCCAGGGTGGGACGTGGCAGTCCCCGAGGGGAGAGCCGGGAGAGGAGACCCTCGGACGGAGGCTGCCTTAGTCTGCCCGTCCCCAAAGGTGCCAGCATTGGGTAGTGGGGACGAATCAGCCCTCACCTTGGAGTCCATCACCTCCATGAGCTGCTGGAGCTGCTGCTGGACCTGCTGCAAGCCCTGCTCCTGGGCCAGTCCCTGGCTCTGCATCGTCTCCGTCAGCCGCTCTATATTGGCCTCAAACTGGCTGTGGCTGACTTTGCTGCCCAGGGCGGATTTAATTGCTTTCTGGCAACAGGGAAAGGCAGGAGAAAGGTAAGGAAGGTTTGCTGGGAGATGGCCAGGGCCCACCAGTGTTAGGAGGAGAGGGAGAAGTGGCGATACAGCCCCACTTGCCCCATCAGCCCTGTGGGCTCGGTCCCTGCAGGGAGACACTGGGGCCTGGTGAGGGTCCCACAGTTGGTCTGGAAATCCTCCCTCCCTCTGTCCGGTTCTGCCATGGAGCACCCAAGGGACAAGGGTCATTTGTCACCATGCCTGGAATCCCTTTGCCTGGCACTGCGGCCCCTTGAGGACGTACCAATTTTCCTTCCAGGTCCTCCTGCTCTCCCATCTCCTTCTGCAGCCTCTCCAGGGACAGGAAGCGAGCCTTCAAATCAGAAAACACCCCATGATGCCTCAGCAGGGTTGAAGCTGCCTCCCAGCCAGCCAAGCACACCCCTCACATGCCCCAAACCTCCAGGAAAGGCATTTTGCAGCTCTGCAGGGCTGCAAACAGGTTGGCATGAGGACAAATCCCGTGAGGTCCCCAGCCTTGGAATGGCCTGGAGGATGCTCTGACCCCTTGGGGCTTTCAGCCACCCACCTCTATATCTTTTTGCTTCTCCTGAGAGCTATCCAGGAGCTTTCCCACAGTGGTGCCGAGTCTTTCGTACTCTCCTTGAAGCTGTGCAATGCTGGCCTGCATGTGCTTCAGGAGCCTCTCGTCCTGCTGCAGGAGGAAGATGACAAGGTGGTGCTGTGCGAGAGGGACTGGCTGCCCCGTGGGGCAAACTCAGGTTGCTTGGCCAGCGGCCACGGTCAGTTGGTGCCAGCAGGACATTTCGCCTAAGGCTTTCATTTCCTCCCATGCTGCTGACTTGTACAAGCCAAGCTGGGGGGCAGTGAGGGGCTCCCTCACGTCACAGCAAAGCACGGCCAGTCGGGGTGGGGTCCCAGCAGCCCCTCGCAAGGTCCCCATGCCACCACCTCCCTACCTGGCTCTTCTCACGTCGCTGCCTTGCCACTTTGACTGCTGCCTGCTGGCACACAACAGCTTCCACCTGCTCCTCCAGCTTCTCATAACGCTGCAAGAGCTGTTCCACCTGTGCGCTGGTGTCCTTGCTGCAGACGGGGCGCACTGTCTGCAACTCTGCCTGCCTCAGGCTCTCCACCACCGCCCTCAGCTCATCCAGCTGCAGGAAGGGGAGAACGAACAGGCTCTGAGGTGGGATGGATGCATCCAGTGAGCCCAGGTGCCATGGAGGCTCCATGGCCCCATCCAGCCCAGCAACGTGACTGGGAACCCAGACAGGATCAACCCACAGAGCCAGCGGGTGGTGGGACTGCTGCACCCGGACCTCACCTGTGCCTGCATCTGGTCAGCATTCTTGGCCACCACCTGCTCGAGTGTGGCCTGGGCCTTTTGTTGTTGCTCTTCCAGGTCACCCAGCAGGTTGCTGGCCAGGCTCTGCAGGGAAGACACGTTGCTCTGGAGGTCAGACAGGGCACTGGTGATGTTCTCCTGACCTAGAGAGTCATGGTCCAAGGGGACAAGCAGTTGGTGAGGAGGTCTCGCCCTCGGGGCCAGGCTATGAGCTTGGCGATTGCCTCACCGAGGGCGTCACCACCCCAGAAAGACTCCGCCAGCCTGGCCAGGGCTCTCACCTCCCTCCGGGACGAGCTGGTGAAGCTTTTCCAGCTCGGAGCGCTCTGCCTTGGTGGCTGACAGCTGGTCCACCTGCTCTTTCAGGGTGTCATAGAGGTTGCTGAGCTGCCTCATCTCACCAAGGACCTGTGCCACCTCCGTGCCGGAAGCTGAGTGAATGCCTGCCTCTTCTTCATGGGCCCCTGGAATTGCTGCAACCTGTGCCCCTAAGAAGGAAGATACAGTGCCATGGGACTCTGCCTGTGTCACTAGGTTTGGGGTCTGGGTGCCAGGGGACTCTGGCTGTGTCCCCAGGGAAGGGGTCTGGGTGCCAGGGGACTCTGGCTGGATCCCCAGGCTGCCGGTCTGGCTACCAGGCGCTGATCGAGTCTCATGCTGGGTGTCCTCTTCTGCCTTGGGGCTCTTGACAGGGGCTGAGTGGCTGCCACTGGGCTGCTGGGAAGAGAAGGCAAAAGGCAGCAGGTTTATAAACATCCCTGCAGAGGTGAGGACAGAGCTCTGGTCATCCTCCCACCGTTTCCCCAGTCCCCGTCCCCTGGGCATAGCCTCTGCCTGTCCTCCAGCCTCTTCTAGGGAAGGAAGGGATGCAGGGCTCAGCCCAGCCACGGAGGTTGGGGCTGGTGTGGCGGGTGGACAGCCAGAGCAGCAGGGAGCAGAGCGATGGCTCAGCTCCGTCCTGGGTGCATCAAGCTCACCAAGCCAAGTGCCTCCTGGAGCTGCTGAATTTCAGATTTCATGCAGTCCTGTGTTGCCTTCAACCCGTTGATCTCGAGGAAAGCCTGGGAAATGGGGGTGGCAGGGTTGAGCCCCAGGGAGGGTCCCTGGGGACCAGGACCTCCAGCCCTGCTGTTGCCAGCACAGAGCTTACAGGCAGTACAGGCTCCAGCCACACCAGTGGAGCCACCGTTGGCTGTGTCAGACCCACCAGGACTCGCTGGTGGCAACATGGGGAGGACCCAGAGCAAGCGGAGCAGCATTTCAGCCCCAGCTCTTCCTCCCCCAGAACTCCATCCCTCTCCCGCAGTGCAGCCCCACGCACCACTGGGAGCTGGGTGTAAAAACAGACCTTGGTCTGAGGGCAGCACAGAGACAGCGCAGACCCTGGAGAGCCCTGCAGAGGAACACCCATGGCACTGGGCCGAGCCTCACCTTGGAGATGCTACTCTCACTTTCTTCCTTCTCCAGCTGCCCCACAGAGGTGACCTGGGGGCTGTGCCCCACTGCCTGGAAAGGCAGGTCCTGCAGCCCCAGGTGCTGGAGCATGGCTTGCAGGAGGCTGTGCAGGTCCTCCAAGTTGATGAGACGAGGGGAGCCCAGGGCTGAATCCAGCAACTGGGACAGGGTGAGTGTGGCCATGGCTGCTGCCCTGCCTG
Source organism: Phaenicophaeus curvirostris (assembly GCF_032191515.1). Classification (NCBI taxonomy): domain Eukaryota; kingdom Metazoa; phylum Chordata; class Aves; order Cuculiformes; family Cuculidae; genus Phaenicophaeus; species Phaenicophaeus curvirostris. The sequence goes on from NC_091394.1 coordinate 89,774,129, forward strand.
GAACCACGGTGCTGCCCCCACGGCGGGACAGGAGCCTTTCTGCCTGGACACCCACGGACAGTGAAGGACCTGCAGGCACTGAGTAACCACAGGCACTATGTGACCCACAGAGAGCGAGTGACCTCGCACACCGAGTGCCTCGCGGACACTGAGTGACCTGTAGGCAATGGGTGACCTGCAGAGAGCGCGTGACCCACACACACCGAGTGTCGCACAGACACAGAGTGACCCACAGGCTGTGGGTGCTCCTGCACTGTGACTGCCCACAGGTAGTGTCACAATGGGGGGGGACGACACAGGGCTCTTTGTGACATTACCCGTTGCCAGGTGATGCCCCCCCGAATCATGGACACTTTCACAGAGTCCTTCTGGGACCTGGGATCAAGTTCTCCTGGGGCTGGCAGATGCCCAGAGTCCCTGCTGCCTTCTCCAGTCCCTCCTAGGCTGCTCCCGGCAGCTTGAACCACACAGGCAGCGTGGAATCTGCCACCACTGCTCAAAAATACCCCAAGCCTCCCAAGTCTGGGTGTGCAATGGGGGGAAAAATGAACCAAAACAATTTCTGAGGAGAATATCCCAATTTTGCCTTCTCCTGTCTGCTTCGTCCAGCCCTCCTTAGAATCTGTGGAAAGCCTTCTTCTGCCTTTGCTCCCACTGCCCGTTACACAGAGCCTTTGAACTGCCTGGTGGGCAAAGCGATGCCCCGTGCAGCTGTATTTTGGGGGAGTTTGGGGAGGGCTGTGAGGAGATCTGGGGAAAAGTTGCATTTCTGTAGAGTTTTGAAAGGTGATTTGAGGCAAAAATCACCTTTTTTCAAAGTGCGTGAGGGGATTCAGGGTAAAAAGATCACATTTGGTGGGTGTTTTGGGGAAAATCGGAGAAGGCTTGACGTGTTATTTTGGGTCATTTGTGATGAGATTTGACGTGAAAGTCACATTTTTGGGGAATTTGTGAGCTGATTTGGGGTAAAACAATCATATTCTGGGACAGTTGGAAGGGAACTTTGAGAGGATTTGAGGAGAAATAGATGGTTTGTGGGAATTTGGGGAAGGGATTTGGCATTAAAGTAGCTTTTTGGGGCTTTTGTTAGGAGGTATGTGGGGGATTTAGTGAGGGGACTTGGGATAAAACAGTCACATTTTGGGGGTGTTTGAGAAGAAATTTGAGACTATTTGAGCTGAACATCATGGGTTTGCAGATGTTTGGGGAAGAGATTTGTGGTGAAAGACATCTTTTTGGGGGAAATGTGATGGAGATTTGTGGTAAAAGTTGTGTTTTGATGGATTCAGTGAGGGGGCTTAGGGTAAGAAAACCATATTTGAAGGAAGTTTGAAGGGAAAAGCACCTTGAATACTGTGTTCAGTTCTGGGCCCCTCACCACAAGAAGGATGTTGAGGCTCTGGAATGTGTCCAGAGAAGAGCAACAAAGCTGGTGAAGGGGCTGGAGAACAAGTCTTATGAGGAGTGGCTGAGGGAACTGGGGTTGTTTAGCCTTGAGAGAAGGCTGAGGGGAGACCTCATTGCTCTCTACAACTACCTGAAAGGAGGTTGTAGAGGAGAGGGAGCTGGCCTCTTCTCCCAAGTGTCAGGGGACAAGACAAGGGGGAATGGCCTCAAGCTTGCCCAGGGGAGGTTTGGGCTGGACATCAGAAAAAAATTTTTCACAGAAATGGTCATCGGGCACTGGAAAAGGCTGCCCAGAGAGGTGGTTGAGTCTCCATCCCTGGAGGTGCTTAAAAGATGGGTGGACAAGGTGCTCAGGGTGGTGGTTTAGTGACAGATAGGAATGGTTGGACTAAATGACCAAGAAGTCTTTTCCAACCTGGTGAGTCTATGGTTCTATGACATTGGAGACAACTGGAGGTGAAAGATGCAGTATGGAGGAGTTTGGGGAAGGGATTTGGGGTGAAAGTACTCCTCTGGGGCTTTTTTTGGGGAGATTTCTAGTAAAAGTTGCATTTCGGGGGATATTTTTGAGGGGATGTGGAGTAAACCAATCATATTTTGGGGCAGTTGTAAGGGAAGTTTGAGAGGATTTGAGGTAAAAGAGATGATTTGGGGGAATTTGGGGAAGAGATTTGGGGTGAAAGTACTCCTTTGGGGGCTTTTGTATGGAGCCCTGTGGTAAAAGTTGCATTTTAGGGGATTTTGTGGTGGGATGTGGGATAAAACAATCATATTACAGGGGATTTTGAGGGGAAATTTGGGAAGACTTGAGATAAAAGTCATGGTTTTGCGGAGTTTTGGAAGGGAATTTTGGTGTAAGGATGTCTTTTGGAGGCATTTGTGAGGAGACGTGTAGTAGAAGTTGCGTGTGGTGGGAGTTGGTGAGGGGACTTGGGGTAAACCAATCATATTTTGATGGAGTTTGAGTGGAAATGTGAGGCATGAGTTAGGGGAGTTTGGGGATGGCAGTTGGGGTGGAAATGATCTCTTGGGGGCATTTGTGAGGAGATTTGAGGTGAAAGTTGCATTTTTGGGGAGTTCAAAGGGGGTGCTTGGAGGTTCAGATGAGGTCTTAGGCAGGAATGCTCTCCTGTGAGGGTGTTGGCAGGTCAAGCTGACTGGGGAAGTTCCACTTGACTGGAGGCTGGCTGATGTTATACCCATCTTCAAGAAGGGTCAGAGGGAGGACCCAGGAAACTACAGACCTGTCAGTCTGACCTCAGTGCCAGGGAAAGTCATGGAGCAGGTGAACTTGAGTGCTATCATGAAGCACATGCAAGAGAACCGGGTGATCAGGCCCAGTCAACACGGGTTTACAAAAAGCAGGTCCTGCCAAACTAACCTGATTGCCTTCTATGACAAGGTGACTGGCTTACGGGATGAGGGAAAGTCTGTGAATGTAGGCTTCTTGGACTTCAGTAAAGCCTTTGACACAATTTCTCACAGCATTCTGCTTCGGAAACTGTCAGCCTCTGGCCTGGACAGGCGCACACTCTCTTGGGTGGAAAACTGGTTGGATGGCCGGGCCCAGAGAGTGGTGGGAAATGGTGTGAAATCCAGCTGGAGGCCAGTGACAAGTGGGGTTCCCCAGGGCTCAGTGCTGGGTCCAGCCCTGTTCAATGTCTTTATCAATGACCTGGATGAAGGCATCGAGTGCACCCTTAGCGAGTTTGTGGACGACACTAAGCTGGGTGGAAGTATTGATCTGCTGGAGGGTAGGGAGGCTCTGCAAAGGGATCTGAACAGGCTGGACCGCTGGGCAGAGTCCAATGGCATGAGGTTTAACAAGGCCAAATGCCGGGTCCTGCACTTGGGGCACAACAACCCTATGCAGTGCTACAGACTAGGAGAAGTCTGTCTAGAAAGCTGCCTGGAGGAGAGGGACCTGGGGGTGTTGGTTGACAGCCGACTGAACATGAGCCAGCAGTGTGCCCAGGTGGCCAAGAAGGCCAATGGCATCTTGGCTTGTATAAGAAACGGCGTGACCAGCAGGTCCAGGGAGGTTATTCTCCCTCTGTACTCGGCACTGGTGAGACCGCTCCTTGAGTACTGTGTTCAGTTCTGGGCCCCTCACCACAAGAAGGATGTTGAGGCTCTGGAGCGAGTCCAGAGAAGAGCAACAAAGCTGGTGAAGGGGCTGGAGAACAGGCCTTATGAGGAGCGGCTGAGAGAGCTGGGGTTGTTTAGCCTGGAGAAGAGGAGGCTGAGGGGAGACCTCATTGCTCTCTGTAACTGCCTGAAAGGAGGTTGTAGAGAGGAGGGTGCTGGCCTCTTCTCCCAAGTGACAGGGGACAGGACAAGAGGGAATGGCCTCAAGCTCTGCCAGGGGAGGCTTAGGCTGGACATTAGGAAAAAAATTCTTCACAGAAAGGGTCATTGGGCACTGGAACAGGCTGCCCAGGGAGGTGGTCGAGTCACCTTCCCTGGAGGTGTTTAAGGCACGGGTGGACGAGGTGCTAAGGGGCATGGTTTAGTGTTTGATAGGAATGGTTGGACTCGATGATCCTGTGGGTCTCTTCCAACCTGGTTATTCTATGATTCTATGATTCTATGATTTATGCCTGGTGGGGATTTGCACCATGCATTAACGTAAGTACTCCAATTTATAGGCAAACTAAAACTAAAAACTAAATTTCTGACATTACTCAGATATTTCACCCATTCTCCTTGATCTATTTCTCCCACTGCTGGACTTCTTACACCTTCAACTTCCTCTTTCTTTCTTCATCCTTCTCTTCTAGTTCTTGTCTTCTGCAAATGCATCATGTTATTACATAGCATCATCCCTCAGTCCCAGTGGATTTTTTCTTTTCTTTCATCATTCTCATGAACAAACACGAGGCTGGAAATTGTCAAAAAGCATTTATAAACAATTTACAGCACTGGGGAAGAGATAAAAATTAGCTGCAGATTTTGGGGCTACTTTTGGCGAAATTATATTCTCACCTTGTCATGTCTGATAGTGGTCAGTGTAGGTGAATACAAACAAATTACGTTTGCACTATACAATCAGTAAACCATATACTGGCATAGCCAACTACGTTTAACCCAAATGTCTGCCAAAGGGCAGGGAAAACCCTTTGTAGTTCCTGCCTGTAGACATCTAATAAGATGTAGAAGCAGCTGTAGTCCAGATTTTAGGTCAATAGTGTTAATGGTCTCTTCAGTTAAGATCCTGTGAGATAAAAATAAGTCCAGAAGAACCTCAGATATTTAGCTAGAAAATGCAAGAACAGCAGACTAATTGGACTGAAATAGTTGCCTAGCAGGACGCAGGAACTTTGATGTGAGAGAGCTCCTTCCCATCATGGACCAGCCCCTGATCTTCACAGCCATTTTTCAGGGCTGCCGCATTAAGAGTTTGCTTCTTTGATCCCCGTGCACAGTCAACATCTGTGGCAAAGCACCAAGCCTGGTAACAGCTATCATTGGCATTAGCTAATCTGGGAATGGGGAGGGTTTGCTTTTTCATCATTTGTCCTGCTTTCAGTCTTACCTATTCGTGGTAATGCTGGTGGTGTTTTTTTCCCGTTCTTCTTAGAAACTGACAGTAAAGCTTATTAGCTTGTGCATGTCAGCTTCTCTTTTTTTTCAGGTTTTCTATTCTTAACCTCTCCAGGTGTAGAATGAAAAAGATTTCAGACTCCTACTCACCTTTTACCAGTTAGAAGTGTATGTCAGGTTGTTTTCTGTCACTAGTGTCTTTAAGCAGTCTGGAAGTTGGAAACATTGCAGTAAGGAGTTGTGAGACTTCTCCCAGAGGAGCTTAAAGGCAGTGCTAATGCATTTAAACCAGATTTTGTTTTGTTACAGTTGAACTGCTACCTGAGACTGCAAAAGTCAGTGAGCAGGATGAGATAGGCTTTTTCCCAAGGAACTTTCCTCTTACCTCTGTAGGGGGAATACATCAACCTCTTTACAACCTTTCAGATGTTTTCTGGCTGTTTGGAAGACAAAAACTCTTCCATATGGCACTCTAATTGCACAATAAATGTGATTTAATTGGAAATAATTACTTTGTTTTCGAAGTACCATAATTATTTCATCTCGGAGCCAGCTTTTAGAATAGTATTTTGTAAGAGTTCATAGATAATGGAAGTGTCTGTTTCATTTTTAACTGTTGTGTACATCCTTCAATTTATCTACTTGGTCTTTTTTATATTACTAGAAGGTACTACAGACAAAGGGCTGTTGGTAAGAGGAGTCAGAAATGAAATGAAAGTAGAGATAAAATATCTTCAAATTAAATATCAGAAGGCCTCAAAAGGACAGAGGGGGCTTAGGAGAAGTACCTATTTTTCTGGCTGCAGACAAGTATACAGACATGTTTGGGTTTTTATTCCAGTATTGGAGTCTAAGATAAAAAAGTCACTGAACGCTTACAAACCACCTCTATAGACAGTTTGGGAAGAAACAGGAGTTGGCAGAGGGGAGTGGGGCAGCAAAAAACCTATTTAAAGATATTGCAGAATACCAAGAGAGGCAGAGGAGGACCGAGAATCTCTGAGCAATAAGCCTGGCTGTTCAAGTTAAACAGGAACATCTTAAATTTGTGAGGAGATTGTGAGATTTATAGTTAGACTCAATGAAGCTTTGCGCTTGGGCTAACAGTCTCCTCTGGCAGTAATTTGAGTAAATAAGCAATCCTTCATTTTGTCAAAGCTCTTTTACATCATTTTCCTCAGCAGCTGGTCAAAAGCTTCCTGGATGAATTTCTTGAAGGTGTAAGCGTGCCTGAGAGAGTGAAACTGAGTTCCCAAGCAGCTGTACCTTGACAGAAGTGAAAGAAAGAGTGCTGATTGCCTGACAGCAACGTTTAAAAGGGACTAAAGGGATGTGATGCAGAGTTTGGTTTGGATCATGATGGAGATTTTTATTTTGGTATAGCTTAAGTGCAAGTGTTATTCCAAAAATAGCTCTGGCAAACAGCTAACACCTTTTAGACTCAGTCATAAGATAATCTAAAGTAAGCAATTCTATGGCTGAAATATGTACTCACACAGCCACTGGGATTAGTTTAAAGATCCAGGTGAGACTCCACATTAGCAGCTGTACTGATAAAACTTTCCCTTGTAGATCAGTTTGTGGTGATGTCTCGGCATTTCTGCTGTCAGACAGTATATCCAATCTATGTTTTTATACCAGTTCAGAGGCATGATGTCATGCACTCAATTATTCCACTGTAATGTGAATTGTTAAGGTCATTCTGTTGTTAATTAATTGGTCGTGCCACATTAAAATAGTCCCCTGAAGTCCTCTGCATTACAGATTAATGTGAGCTTCTCCATAGACCTAACAGTTTGAAGTGTCTCACCAGCAATCTAAATGACACTGACGTGCTGGGTTGATGATTATTCTCTGTATTGCAGGAGGGAAAGATTTCAATAACATTTCAGCTGTGTTTGGATGTCTGTTGGAAATCCTCTCTCTGAAATACCAAATGAAATCCATGTGCCATAAAAAGAATAAGCAGAAAAATGAAGATCATTTGGCTATGTCTGAAGAGCTCATGTGAGCCCACTGTGTTAGGAAACAAATGACAAATTATTGCTTTTTAAAAACACGGCTGAGAGTCTGGGAAGCCACTTGTAGGGAACCTCTGAATGCTTGGTCCCACTAAGCAACTGACCATATTGCTTTTAGTAATCTCTTGATGTAAACTTGGGGAAGTTTATTCACAAACATCACTGTAATTTCCATAGGCAACTAATAATTGCTATTATACTCATGCCTAGCTGCAGCTGGCTGCAGCTAAAAATGGAACACTGGATAGGGTTTTTTTTTTTGCCTGTAGTTTTTTTTGGTAATTAAGATTCTGATAACTGGAGCATTATTGTGAGAGTGAGAGCATGAAAGCTTTGCAAATCTCACCTTGTGATCAAGCTTTTAATCTGAAAAAACTTGGCTCAGGGCCTACTGATGGGAGGATTATTCTGTGAGTCCTCTGTTGCTGTCATTCTTCTTTTGACGGTCTTTTCAGTATCCCACAGTGCTAATATGAACGGCTGCTTCCCTTGGCAAGCAGCACTTCAAGCCTTCTCTCTGAATTGCTTTTAACCAGTATTTTAATCAGCCTCCCCTCATGAACTCTACTTGTTTTCCTGATCATTGGGAACCCTTTGTCCTTCAGTCAGTATATAAGGAACATGAGAACATAACAAATAATCACCATGAGAATAGTTAACTGCTGGAAGAAAGGCTCATGGAGATAGTGGGAGCTTCATTATTGGAGATATTTAGACCTTGACTGAACCCTAAATTAAGTTCTGAGGCACCTCACCCAGATTTGAAGATAGCCTTGCTTTGAGCAGTGGGGTGGGACAAGACACTTCCAGGATTCCTTTCCTGTTACAATTGTTACAGTTACAGCACACAACTGGAGAATGGGAGAAACCTGATTCTGCTCCTAATTCCCCAAATCTACCTCTTTATTTTATTACATATGCAGTAACAATTGTTAGATAAAATACAGTAAATTCTATGAGAGTACTGAGACTATTATGCAATTCAGAATGCAAATAAACCGCATGATTATACCTTGCTTAGTCTGTAGGCTGGTTGAAAGGCATAAATTAAAAGCTATGTGAAGTCTACAGATGAGACATTAAGATTCTTCCCAAGGTTTTTATTTAAAACTATTTGAAATAAATGAAGATCAGACAAATAAATTTGTATATGAAATGAGGTCTGCTTGGAATTCTCTGATAGTTGAGACACTGATGATATAGTTCATTACAAAAAACAACAAAAAACTAAAGTTTACAGGAAAAAAAAAGGAGTCTCTTCTTACTATTTCAACTGATACTCTCAAAAAATAGGCGACTTTAGGGCAAAGAAAATCTTCTGTGAAACTGTAGACAGTTATGGCTACTAGATCATTCCTCATAATAGAACCATAATAATGATGTTTTATTGTAACAGCTTGAAAAATTCAGCAGATAATTTTTGGGAAAAATAAATGAAAGAGCTACAAAACTGGCTGAATTTTCGATATCAAAAGTCATTACAATTTTAATTTTTGTTTTCTTCTGAAATGTCAGAGAAATTTGAGTAGTTTCCGATATTAGAGGAGACATTCTATGTTTGTTTGGCTTTTAAGAGATTACTGTAGTAAGCACAGCTGAATAATCTTGAGTAAGCACAAATCATAGAATCATAGAATCATAGAATAAACAGGTTGGAAGAGACCCACTGGATCATTGAGTCCAACCATTAATAATAAACCCACCAATCTGGATATGAGATAAAGATACTAAATGTGATATGAGGAAAAAGATAAGATCTACATATCCAAAAGTAACAGAGCAGGAATTTGCTAAATTTCATCCTTATTTCACATAGGATAATTCAAAAAAGTAAAGTCATTATTTAAAAAAATTATCTGCAATTTGGATGCGTATGTTTCAAGTGATTCTTAGTTAAGATACAGTTTCAGAATTAAAGACCCTAGCTGATGTGAGTGCTTGAGTAGCCTTGGACTTTGATCCTATGTGTCTAAAATGTAGAACACAGACAATGTGGCATCAGAAATAATAAAAAAAATAAACCAGTTTTGACTGTTCAAGCCATGACCTTTCTTAGCATTTTTAAAAGTCCAGAATGCCCAGGGACATACTTCCACTGAGCTCAGTGCCAATACTCATTTTGACTTCAATTTATTTGTTGACTTATATATCATATAGAGACATGATAGAATTTAATTTGTAATTTTATGGCATTTGGGAAAATAATATTGCCTCCTTTAAATGTGTTCATTGTGGACAAAGTGAACATACACATTCCAAAAAAAACAAATAAAACAAATCCTCCCAAAAGATATATCATATTTCATTCATTGTTACTTTACATTTTCCATTCTATGATAGTGTAGTTGTTCTTGGGATACATGGTGTTCCTTTGATGACGATGGATTTGTGATGCTATTCCTCAAAGAACAGCCCAGGGCATTCTTTATTGTTTCCCTTCCTATTTCATATATTTTATTAAGCAGCATGGTCTGTTATTCCAGTGCAGGTTTCCATTTGATTAAGAGCAACTGATTCTCTATGTCAGATTTCTCTGATTGAGAGCCATTTCCTATGACCATGCAAGAAGGTTTGTCAAACTGTGACCCTCCCTCAATCCCTGACATGTTTATGTTGGCAGGGTCATAGAGAGAGACATAAATTGCTTGGTTTGACTAAAAACAATCAGAATGTTTGAATCACAAGTAGATCATAACCTAGTGACATGGCAATGGAAATATCTCAAAGTGCTGCCTGTATTTTTCAGATGTGATGATGTTACAGCATTGATATAACAGCAGTGATATTTTAACAAAAGAGAAGCTTGAAAATATCTGCACCTGACTTTAGTTAGGGGATGTCTGGAGGCAGCTGGGACTAATCCAAGCCCCAGCTACATCTGCCCTAGTAAACTATCTATGTCCCAAATCACCCTTTGGTAGTCTGTCTGAGTGGCACAGAACAGCCAATGTCCTTACCGTTAACTTCTCTTGTTCTCTAAAAGCTGTTTGCATACAGACTGGTTACAGAGAGTAGTTTCTACCCTCTGCTAGTTCCTAAGGGAAGTGCTGGATGTCCCAGAACAAAGCTATGCCAGTCTGAAGAATACAGCAATGTGTACTCTCTGGATCTGTTACCATTTGATATTCCCTCATTCTGTTTAATTTATTAGGACACTAGCTGTAGTCTTTGAGTGTTTCTGGCTGTGTCCAACATTTATTGGTCCAGATTCAAAACAGCTAGTAGGGACTTAAGTGAGTAGGTAAGCTCCCTTAGTGTAAGGCAGGAGCTGTGATGGCCCTATTTTCCTTCATGTAGAGAGGTGGAGTTCATCATATATATAAGGCAGATGGCAGACAAAAGTGCTTTCTTGGAGATACCTGTCTCTCTCTCCAGAATACATGGGAAATTTAAATAAACAGCTCCCTGATGTGGGCACTTCTGGTTGGTGCCTGCAGCTAGCCAGGATGAATCTGGGTGTCCGAGTTACCTTTCTTTCCCATGGGAGTCGTGAAATGTACAAATTCAGTGAAGTTTAATGCTCAGAAAATCATGGTCCAATATATTTTAAGTGCTGAAAAATAGTTTAAGCATGTTTGCTCAGTGGAAGTATTCACCATTCAACATTTTTACTGTCAGACTCTATTTTGAAATACACATTTTTTAATCTACAAATAAGACACAAACCCAGAAAACAACCAGACTGACAGCAAGATCAATCTAGCTTCAAAAAGTCAAGGAATATTGAGAGTTCATACAAAACTGCTGACTTTCTAACTGGATTTTATTATCAACATTGTATGAAATGCATACAAAAACCTAAAGGCCAAGTAAGATTTACATTTACATGACTCTTGCTACAGAGGCACAATTTCTAGTAAGTCTCCAGATTTGCATTAAAGGCTACCTCCAGGTCAGTCACTTTAAGGTGCATAACTTAGTGGTTTACTGCACTTAGAAATGTCTAGGTATTCTTTGAATGTTATCAGCAACAGAAAATGGTACACCTTCGCTTCACTAGCCCCTAATAAGGCTCAGGAATATCTTAATGCTACAGTTCATGTTTGGGCAAACAAGCTTTGTCCTGTAATTTTAATGAAAATAAAAGGAACGTGACTGTAATAACACAAAGCTGAATCAAAGTTAAGAATAACTTCTGAACTTTAGTCTACTTTTCTTAGTTTTAGCAATCATTTTGGTTCTTGTAATTCAAGTGGCCCTTGTGTTTTTAGAATCAAAAATTGTGGGATAGAAGAGACCTCTGTCCAATAGTCTGATAGGAAAATATAGATACCAATAGTACCAAAACAATCACTGCTTGTGCTAGAGTCCACTGCTTCCTTTTTCTATGTGGATGAAGAGATACAAGGCAAGGCTATGTGCCTTTTCCAATGAGAAAAGTGCCTGGACTGTCAGAGCTCTGTGTTAGCTGCAAAAAGGAAGAAGATTAAGTCTCTTCGGTCCTCTGTTCCAAAGTGATTTTGGTTTAGAGAAGAGGGCAGAAAGGAGAAGAACCAAGTGATCCCTGATACTTTGCCTTGAAAGAGAGAAATGGGGAGTAGTAAGTAGAGTAAGAACTGGAATAGCCTACTCTTATTATAGTGACCTGTAGACACCCTGCGTGATGGGTCATCCCTTTCTTGTCCTCCTGCCTGGCATCCAGGAGTCAGGAGACAGACAGTGGGAAAGCACAAGACTGCTTTAAGCTGTGATGGATTTTGAAAAATAACAGTATTGAGTTTTTAATTCACCTTCTGATCTTAGAAGTATAAAGCACTCTTTTATATTCAGAAAGTCTCTTTCATTACAAAAAGAAGAGAGAAAAAAATAATTCTAGGAATCAGAACTTCAGGAAATGCAAGATACTGTGATGCTGGCAGTTAATCATTGTACCCACATTGCAGGTTTGTTACCTATCCTATGTGATGAAAAACTCCTGCAGTTCAGCCACATCCACTAAGGCAGATATAAAGCCCTCTTTCTGATTTGTGGAGGCTAAGACCCTGTTTCTTCTGCAGTGACATCTAGAGATGAAGTCTCTGGTAGGAATTAATCCTCCTATTGAATTTAAAGTCATCTTGGATTTCAGACCTCAGTTTTCTTCAGTGAGCACTCAAACACAATATCCTTCCATAAAGCCCTGCTGACATGGTTCTGGACCTTTTGAATTCTCCAAGCTGAAATTCTCCATTTGCAGTAACAATCTGCAATTTTCCATGGGGGTTTTGGTAAATCTCTTCCTCTAATGATGTCAAGATGAAAACTCCAAGCGCCAAGTCTGGTTATTGTTAAATTATTGAAATTTTTGATATTGTGAAATTATTGATATGTTTTAGTCTTATTACCACTGTCTAGAAGAAAAATTATTGTTAGAGAGAATCCAGCATTGCCTGTACTTTCCAGACATGTCAGGTGTAGAGATCATTTCCATTTCATTTCATTATAAAATCCAGTATTGTTCCTATTTTATATTTTAAGAGAGTTTGGAAAAATTATTTCTTCTTTTCATAGTCTTTCTTTTTCTCTCTTCCATCTGGGACCTTCTTTGTGCCAGACCTTTTCTCATGCTTGAAACAAACTGTCCATTCCTCTGGCTGACATAGATATTTCCTTAAACCGCTCTGACGCTTGCTTTGCATCTAGCTTTCCCATGCTATTTGCTCTCTGCAGATGATTTGCTGCCAGAAGGATGAGGATTCTGGGCCACCTACTACAATAACAAAGCAAAACAAAAGAAGACAATAGAGAAGAAAACAAACAACCCCACACAATTTACAAATAGCTGAAATTTTATTCTAACTTCTTCTATGTCCCCATCTGTTAATTTAAGAGGAAAGGTCTTTGAGAAAAGAAGGATCGCTGTAGGGACAGCTGCTTCCACAGCCTTGACAGACTTCGGAGATCACTGCAGGACACAATCCCAAATGTAGTGAGCTCTCTCCCACATATTTCTGATGAAAATTTTCATTCCTAGGGTCCTCACTTCTGTGCCTGATTGTTTATTGTGTACTGCAGTGAAATAAGGGTCAGGTGGTTTGGTATTTACCCACATGCCTGCAGAGGCCACTTGCCCCACCCAAAGCACAACCAGTGCAAAGTATTGAGGTAGCTGTGAGCTTTGCTTCAAGGACAATCCCTTTCTTGAAGTCCCAAAGGGTATGCATTATCCTACAGAAAACCAGGGAGGGAAAGATGAAAATGATAGCAATATGCAATGGAGTCCATCTTCGATTCACTCATAAAAACAACATCAGAAAGATAAAAAATATTACCCTCGGGGGTTTTTTTGCCTCCCCCCAAGAACTGTTGATCCATTTTGTCTTGAAATGCCACTGCCAAATGCAAAATATCAAATATTTTCTGCGAAAACTCAGTAGGCCCAGAAGCAGCAACAATTTATTTTTCTTTTCTTTTTTTTTTTCACTGGTTACCCAGTTACTTCAGTTCTGCTTTGTTTTTGAGGGTATTTTTTTGTTGTTTCCTTTTATTATTGTATTGTTTTGGCTTGGTTGGTTTGTTTATTCATTTGGGTTTTTTATTCTACCAATAAAGAACCTAGCTAAGCCCTATTGCCTGTCACTGAGAAGGAACATGACTTTCACCTTCATCATACAGCCAAGGGGCTGATGGATGGGTTGACCTGATACAGTCCGGAAAAACTGATATATTGTACCATATGGCCTCAGGGATGAACCACATGCAGCTTGTTTAGATAGGTGCACCTGGATTATACTTAAAATAGCAGTAGAGCCTGGCCAGCCACTATATTAACTCAGCTTCTCAGCTTTGATGGGCCCATATTAAGCTGGCTTCCCTTTTTTTTAATACAGGGCTAAGAACCTCCAAGTTTTAAAACAACCTTGGGTATGACCCCATGAGCAACTTTTCTCTTTTAGTACATTACTGACATTTCTGGAAAGGGCCTCTGGGAAGAGATTGCACCTTCCTATACGCCAGCAAAAAGCCATGGTCATCTATCTTGCCCTGGTCTGTTTGAGGACTAATTCTGGTTTTGGAAAACTTGGTTGTTCTTTGATTTCATTCTCGATAGCAAAGTATTCTTAGGCAAAGACAGATCTTAGTGTCTGGAGTGTTTATAAACTCTCCTGAAGTCCTAATTGCTTGTTAAGTCACCTTCTAATTGATTGCTATGGAATAGTGATTAGAAAGGTTCAGGCAGAGGATAACAACATCAGGTGGGACATATGCTGGAAAGCCTGCTCTCTTAATGAAGGAATTAGGTCAGGGCCAGCCTGGAGAAATGGGTGGTGGGAAGAAGGACTTTCTATGGGTCACTCAACTGCATGAGCTGACCGGTCCAGGAGTAATGCAGACACTTCAGTGACATCCTGCCTGAGTGGATAACTGCCTTCGACGTCTCTTCGTCTCTTGCGAACTGTATTTTTTGAAACACTGTCTATTCCAATGACTATGTTTGCCTGTGGCCATTGTGCAAGGTACAGAAAGGAAGGAATATCCCATGTTTCTCATAGAGTTTGAGGATTTTTGTATTGAGTTACCAAGACAAGAGGAGAAGAAAACCCCTACTGACACTGCTACACAGAGAGATGCCATTTTAAATGCTGAGACAGCTTGAACTGTTCAGCCTCTGCAAACAGAGGAACTCCAGGCTCCAGCAAAGAATTGTGAGGGTACATCAGGTGTCAACACTTGGAGACAGCTCTGCCTTGGTGAGTTGTTCACTTTTCTTACTGTATCCCTGTGGATGGGCACAGGGCAGTGGGCAGTTGCCCCAAGAAGTGAGTGTCTGATTCTGTCTCTATCACCCCCCAGGCCGCCGCAGGGGTATATTTCCTGTGGGAATTGCGAACATGGAGTCCTTGCAGGACTGCAGCCCAGGGAAGGGTCCATGCTGGAGCAGGAAGGTGTGTGAGGAGGGAGGAGTAGCTGAGAGGGGCTGTGATGGATTGATCCCGACTGTATCCCCACCCTTGCACACCCTGAGGGGAGAGGAGTCAGGAGTGGAGGGGTGAGGCTGGGCATGGAGAAAAGTTGGTGATAGGAAGGTGTTTTAATGTTTGTCTGTTTCTCACTACCTGAATCTATTTTAAAACGCAATGAATTACATTAATTTTCCCCAAGCTGAGTCAGTTTTGTCGGTAATGGTGGCTGCTAAGAGACCTCCCTGTCTTTATCTTAGCCCATGAACTTCTAAATCCTATTTTCCCACCTGTCATCTTAAGGAAGGGGAGTGACAGAGCAGCTAGGTTGGCATCAGGCTATTGGCCCAGGTCAACCCACCCTAGTTGCAGTCCCTCTCTTGCAATATGAAGCTAACTGTGATTTGACATGAAAGGCTCCTTCTGTATGAGCTCTTATTCAGGTCTTAGCTAGCTTTCTATTCCACATTCACAGTATAACCATTATGATGTACAGACATGACCATGTCAACAAAATACTATATCTTATATTAGATATAATAAAACTGGAAAAAAATCCCAAAAAAGAACACAGACAAGTTTGCAGGTACACCAGCCTTTCTTCAGGTCAAGGGCCTGTGTGTCTATAAGCTTGTTCTCTTTTTCTAACAGAATCTCATGCTTGAATATAAAAAAACTGAGATCTTCTAAAAAGCCTCACTGTCTGAGATCAACATCTAGCCTCCTCCTTACTTGCTGGAGACAACAATCTTTGGTGGGTGACCCAAGACATCTTAAGAGTGAAGTATTATGGCAGGGATGACTTGCTTATTTGAATTTTTTTCTCCTATAAGAGCAAAGTTAGACAAACTTAAAAGTGTTGTTTAGCTTTTGATTGGCTGGTTAGGTGTAATGTATCGTGCCTTTAGCTTCTGCCATAATCAATAAGGATAACAAGCTAGATATTTTGGCTGGGAGGAAGAGCAATACTTACAACATCTGGCTATTTTAGGTAGAATGCAGGGGACTGGAATGAGACATTCCATATAGCCAGTACACGAGTGCCTGCAAGGGCACATTCAAAGCCGTAAATTAGATGCTAGCTACATACAAGGGTCCACATAAATATTCCATGTTGGTTTCAGCCCTCCTGAAAGAAGTAACCTACTGCTGTGCATAGGGCGTGGACACTGCATCTAATATCAAAATGGGCCCTTCCTGCAGGACTCTCGAGAGTTTAAGTGCCTTAAAGATGTCTAGATGGTTTGCAAAAACTTTCCATCCAAGTAAGACATTAGATGTCATGGCAGGTAAAGAGGAAACTAATTTAAATGCTGTAATACCTTTCCCTTGATACGTCTTTATTGTTATTGTTCTAGATACCACTGTAAATCTTGTCTGATAGGCTTACAGCCATACTGGAACTTAGGTATGATAATGCTTCACCAGTAGCTAGAAGCCCAACTTTGTTTTCTTAGACTCTCCGAACTGCTGTTTATCTCATCAAAACTATCATTTGCCTTGTCATTGTACTGGTTTAGCACAAAAACAGCCCCTGAAAGTTGATACCTCCATAGGAAATGTCAGTCTGAGGCTGGGTGGCCAGGCAATCCAAGAAGACTGAAAGTGTGCTTGTTTCCTGCATCCGGTGGCATAGAGAATAGTAACAGGAATATTAGTCTTCCAAGCTGAATGACCAGATGTCCATTTACAGCTGGGAAAATCCAGAATAAATGAGCATGTATGCTGTTGCCAGTAGCCATCACTTTGTTCCTAGTGTATGAATATGCCAAGCCTATCAACAGCCCCATCACGAAGTTAATTCATGGCTACAGAGAACAGATGCTGAGGTATCCTCCACTTCCCTGAAACTTATTTATTTGTCACCAAAAGTAAAGCCTGTGCTGTGCAAAGAGCAAAACTCCTGAGAGAGAAGCTCTCAGTAGGTGTGCTTTAAAAGAAAGCTCCTGGTTTAGAGAATGCTCAGCTCCTGTCAACATAGCACATAGCACATTTTCTCCAGGACTTCCTATATTTTTTCCTTTTTTTTTTTTTTTGTGTCATGGGCATCATTTTGACAGCTACCTGCTCAGAATCAGAAGGTGCTTTGGTAGAGTCCAATGATTATAGCTATCAAACTAAGCCATAGTCCACTTTGTAAAAACAGAAGCAGAAGTTTAGAGCAGACACACAAGGAAAGATGCGGTCACCGCCAGGATGAATGCATGCTCTCTGTGCAACCACCCTGGAAGGCACAGTAAGGGAGTTGTATGTCCTACCAGTGACTAGTGTTTACTTGTGAAGCTTTGGACTATCAGTTTTAGCTTAGCCTTTGTTCATGCATCTCTGGATTTAGGAGAATGACGCCTTCATCTGGGCCAGGTTATTCCCAGTTCTTTACAGCAGAGAGAAGTTGTAGCCTGCACTTCACTCAGCCATGCAGATTTGTGCTTTATCATATGTTCCCACCTCCAGATTCCTCCTCCATAAGGGAACCATCATGCTGCAGACTGTAGGTCAGTGCAGCACAAGGGAAGCACTAAGAGGAGCCTTTCCTCTGCCTGCACTGCCAAAAGCACAGCCTGGCTGCACTGGTTGAAGGCACATGCCTGTATGTGCTGCCACCTCACCCTTGGCAGCTTGTAGACATTTTCTATTTTGGCCATATGTTCCAGCTGTTTTCCTTCCAGCTCCAGTGCACGTTTAACCCAGCACTGAGCTAAAGGATATAAAGGATTAGCAAGGTCTGCTGACTTTGAGGGCTGCACATTCATACCTGAATTGCTTTTAAAAAGTAATATGGAAGTGCTCAGTGACACTGCTTTTGTGTCTCTTGATAGCAGTAATTTTCCTAATTCTTGTTTTCCCTCCATTTAAATAGCTTGAATTTGATCTTTTCCTTTCATTCTTTCCCCTCCATGTGCCAGCACTGAGTTCATACTTTTGTTTGTGCCGTGGTCTATCACCACAGGGAAGTGGGACCTGTAGGTAGGCCTTAGATCACATACAAATGTAGCTAACCATTGATTTGAAATCCACCCACATTTGTTCTCAAAAAAATGTCAATAAATATCAATACCTAATTAATTTATAAATCCTGAAGTGGTACCTTCCTCACATCTAGTTACTGCTCCTAGGTGAACTTCCTCATATTCAGACCCATAAGTTTCATTTGTTTGTACAGTTATTCACTTATTTATGAATCAAAGAACAGAGCAGATAAGCACAATGTCATGCCCTCAGTTGGCAGAAAGCAGTTGAGTGAAGTTGAAATCAGTAATTCATAAAACAGCTGATGCTCAAGCTGAGTGAACCTCTATGACTGCTTACTAAGACAATCTTGCTTTGGCTTTGTCCCATTTCCAATTTTCAGGGAAACATTTTGGGATTATTGGAGAAGAGATGGGAGGTCAAAAGATTTTGGCTGCTATGGGTTTTTCAGGACCACTGAGCACTTCACCTGGGCTTTTTCCTGACCTGACTTTGGAACTAATTAGGAGCTAGTTAGAAACAAATACTATGACTGATTTTATTGTAATTATTTGTATCCTTAGTGCTAGAGATCTCTGTTGCTGTATGGGAGATGTGGGGAACCAGGTAAGTGTAGAAGAATTATCTGAAAATTAGGTAAAGTTGCGGTCTCTGATGCTTGACCTATGATGCGTAGAGAGGCTGGTTGTTCATTTCCTTTGAGAGAAAAGGAAAATAGAACTTTTAATGTCAAGAGAAATTAGACATCTCTGAGTAATTGAAGGAAGTGTTACTGTGTTTCAGATTCTGGAAAAGAAAATATGAAAAAATGGGGGGAAAAATCGTCTTCAGTTGTAAGGAAAATGTATTATTCATATGGGGGAATTCAAGGTCTCTGTAAATGGTCCTAAATAAGTGCTGGGCAGTTATCATCTGCTCTTCAGATTACATCCTGGTGGGAGGCTTGGGAGTAGTGAAGAGGTCACTGGGGTTATGTGCAAGAGAGGATCTCTCCCAGCCATAACAGAGAAGCCCACATAGATGAGTTCACTGACACACTCCTTAATCCTATGAGCGGCAGCAGATCCAGATCTCCCGAAAGCAATGTGCTAAGGTTCATTGCCTACTCCATTAATTCTTGTTGCTGGGGTCCCAGATGCTTTTCCAAATTACTAAAAACCTTTTTTTTCATTAGAGAATCCTTTGTCAAACTCTTCTGTAAGAATTGTCACACTTGAACACTACTTTGTGGGGAGAAAGAGAAGGCAGCAAAATGAAAATTGTGTTTCATGCCCCATGTGAGAAACAACAGATAACTTAGCATTTCAAGGATGCAGCAAGGGATATTCGAAATGGCAAAACTTTCCATGAAACTGTTTTGAGGGTAGCTATTGGTAGGAAATACTTTTGCCTTATGAAATCTAGTCCACTCCTTTGTTTTTCATGTTTTGTCATCATGACAAGCTAAGATGGAGACATTAAATCAGAATTTCTGAATTCTAGAAATATACCAGAAATAGATCCTGCGTTTCGCAAACTGTACATTATTTGTTTTCATGAATACTTGGGTCTTGGATTTAGGATAGTTTGATCACTGTATGTAAGGTTAAGCAATATCAAGTTATTGCTTAGCCTGTCTTGTAAATTTCCTTTCTTTCAAATAGGGATTCAAATGTATGTTTGTATGTGTGAATGGGCAAAACACGATTTGCAATTAATATTTTTTACAACATCTGCTATTCATTACGCTGTTATTACCGGTAGCAGATAGCTATTCATACAACATAATAATTTGTTCATTCACTCAGCTTGTTCACAGATCTATTGGAGCAATAGCTGGGAAAATAGACTCATCTGCTCACTCAGGAGTAGAGTTATCTTCTAGGCAAGGGTTCAAGTTCCTCATCAGGTCCTTAACTTCACCAGCTTTATATATACATATAGTCCAGTTAACTTCCCACTGACAGGAAAAGGGGAAACATAACCCCTATTTTTTATAAAGGTAGAATGGGAAAACCCAGGTATCTACAGACTGGTCAGTCTCACCTCTGTGCCTGAAAATCATGGAGCAGATTCTCATGGAATCTGTGCTAAGGCACATGGAAAACAAGATGTGATTGGTGAAAGCTAATATGGCTTCACTAAAGGCAAATTGTGCCTCAGAAATTTTGTGATCTTCTCTGACAGGGTTATGGAATTGGTGGATAAGGGAAGAACAAATGATGTCATCAACCTGGACTTGCGCAGAGCATTTGACACTATCCTGCATGACATCCTTGCCTCTTAATTGGAGAGATGTGGATTTGACAGGGGGACCATTCAGTGTACCAATACCAAGTGGCTAGACGGTCACGCTCAAAGAGCTGCAGTCAAAAGGTCAATGTCAAAGTAGAGACTAGTGATGAGTGGTATTCCTCAGGGGTTGGTGTTGTTTAACATCTTTGTTGGTGACGTGGACAGCGGAATTGTATACACCCTCAGCAAGTTTGCCAAAGAAACCAAGCTGTGTGGCCCAGTCAACATGATGGAGGGAAGGGATACTATCTAGAGGGACCTTGACAGACTTGAGAGGTGGGCCTGCATGAAACTCATGAAGCTCAACAAGGCCAAGTGCAAAGTCCTGCACCTGGGATGGGGCAATCCAAGCACAAATACAAGCTGGGTGAGCAGCCTTGTGAGCAGATTGTGAGCAGCCTTGAAGGGAGAGTCTTGCATGCGTTAGTCGATGAGAATCTCAACATGAGCCAGTAATGTGTGCTTGCAGCCTACAAAGCCAACCGTACACTGGGCTGCAACAAAAAATCGTGGCCAGCAGGTAGCGGGAGGTAATTCTCCCCATCTGCTCCAGTTTTGCAAGACCCCACCAGAAGTATTGCACTCAGCCCTGGGACCCCCAACATAAGAAGGAACAAGTCCAGAGAAGGGCCACAAAGATGATCAGAGGACCAGAGCACTTGTCCTACAAAGACAGGCCAAGAGAGTTGATCTTGTTTAGCCTAGAGAAGGTTCAGGGAAGATCTTATAGCAGCCCTCTGGTACCTAAAGGGACATACAAGAAAGCTGTGGAGGGTACACTTCAAAAAGGCATGTAGTGGTAGGACAAGAGGTAATGATTTTAAGCTGAAAGAGAGTAGTTTTAGATTAGTTGTAAGGCAGAACTTATTCCTTATAAGTGTGGTGGGTCACTGAAACAGGTTGCCAGAGAGACTGTAAGTGTTTCATCCCTGGTGGTGTTCAGGGCCAGGTCAGATGGAGATTTGAGAAATCTGATCTAGTGGAAGGTGCCATGGGCAGGGGTCTTGGAACTGGATAATCTCTAAGGTCCTTTCCAACACAAACCGCTTTATCATTCTATGATGATTTTGTGTTTCATACTTCTGTCAGAAGAGCAGATCTCCCACCCTCTCTCCTGTATCAAATATAATGTTTTATCTCCAGGGTGCCTTTGATCCCTTTGTTGACCTGAAGGAAATTGAATACATTTTTCTAAAATTAATTTTTTTCTTGTGCATCAGTGAGATGGCACAATCAACAGATCAAAGGCAAAAAGGGCCATGAGAATTCACATCTGGTATTCTTTGGGAAAAGGATGTCACATTGTTGGTGACAGAGTTGGATCGTGTTCGCTTTAATGTTAAACTTCTCCACAAAACCTAGATGACAAAACCTTTAGGTTTTCTACACACTCTGTTGATCATAGGATGATATGATTATGAAACCTTCTGCAAAGTGCCATTTTTAATTGAGGCCCTACACTATGCATTCATGGATTCCTAAAGCCATATAAATATGACTGAGCACCTCAAGAGAGTGGATTGAGTCATAAATATTCAATGCAGATAGCAAAGCTAAAACCAATTTGCTTCAGAATTAACAAAGTAATAGCAGTATGGCCTCACTAATTTCTGGAGAGATCAATTTGATTTTTACATTTGAAGGAGACAGGAGGAACAAACCCACAAGGAAGCAAATATGGAACACCAAAGATAGGGATAAAAATAAAAATTCCACAGCGCCATTGTCTGGCAGCCCCCATAAGATCAGGGAGGACAAAAATGCACAAGTGCTTGCTGAGCTTTTAATTGTTGTTTTACAATTACACCACTCAGATGAGACTATTAAATTAAAAAATGAGGGGGAAATGAAAGAAAATATAGAAATTACCCCTTAGTTTTATGCCAACAGGGCTTTGAGCAGAGTTCTACTGGAGAGATAATATTTCAGCAGAAAGGTAAGATTTTACAGTTTTCAGGCAATATTTTAACCCTGAGTATTCTCTTCCTCACAGTCTTTTTTATATCTGTCCCCAGTAGGGTTCGGTGTATCGGCTGCAGTAGACAATCTGATAGCCATCATGTATACTTATGTCCTAATGTTGATGCAAAAAGATCAACCTACACATCTGAAGGCCAGCTTAGTACTGTCTTATATCAAATGGTCATTCACAGAAGCAGAAGCAAAAGGCAGGACTAAATTACTATAAAAGAAAAGAAAGATGTTCTAGAAAGAGGAGAAACCACACAAGACTGCTTACTGGCTCTCTGGAAGCTCTTCTGCAGATTGCAGTTTGTCTCAGATGACCTGATCCCAGACATCATCCTTATTGTGCTGTGAACAAGTATTTATAGTTCAAAGGAATTGGAAAATAAAGAATCACAATCTTGACTCATCTGCTTTCTGACTATAAGCCCAATAGAGGCATTTAATACTTCCTTTGTCTGAGATTTTTAGCTTATTTTCATTGTTTCTTTGACAAAAAGTATAGCTCAGAGTGATTTTGGTAGCAGCTGTGAGCACCCAGTATTTCAGTAAATCAGACCTTGGAGTCTACTGTTTGGTAACTTCCCAGTAAAAGAGGAGTTGAGAGAACGTCTTCTGAGGTGGTCTTGTCCATCATCACATGAAATCTATAGCAAAGAGAAGAGGAGGATCCTGTTCTTAGTTTAACCTGTCATCCTTTTAATACTGTCTCTCTGTTGCAAGAAGCAAAGGAGATTCTTGCAATAAACCAAACAAATTCCTCTCCTATATGAGTTTGGCTCAATCCAAGGACAATGAAGGAAAACAATAAATGATCAGGTATTTAAATATGGTATTGTAATGATTGTACACGAATCACTGTTCCCAGGGCCATATTGACTGTGATTTTTCCTTATTTCTGTGTGCTTTACTTTCTACCCTCAAGCATTGATCAGCCTTCATTGGAGTTATTTCTGTACAGAAAAGTAAGGGTGTAAGTTATCCTGATTTAATTGCTTCAAGCATAAGTACTGATAAATATGAACTATATAAAGGGAAAATTTATGTCTGCTGGAAACTTTCTATAGGTAGTTCAGGACATATATGTCTTGGGTTTAGTGCTCCAATGCTTCACATCATATATAGACATTAATGTTAAATCAAAGGAACATCAGATATGCAAAAAGTTGTATTGAGATGCATAAGAAATTATTTTCTTTTCATTCATAATTTAGAAACATGAACTACTAAAGGCCTTTGGGCCTGGTTTCCAGTTTTACTGTTTCTGTCTGCTTGTCTTACAATCATGAGCTTCTGTTGATTCACAATGTTATGTACTACTGAGAGGATGCTACAGTGTGAAAATGGATCTGTAAAAAATATAAGGATGCAGTTCAATATTAGAGAGTAAAAATAGCACAGCTTCACATTTCTGCAGGGCTAAATTTCAGGAAGTTTAAGAGAGGTTATTTAACTGCACTACTTTCTATAAAAAATGCCAATAAACACTGTGATTCTTCATCCTGCCTTGAAGACAGGCACAATAATATCTTTCTGATCCTGTGAACATGATATTAAAGAAGGAATTGAGTAGCTAATAGAGCCAGGCAATATGTCATATGTCAATAGCACTGGTTAGCCTGGCTCAGGTCTAGCCTCTCAGTTCTGTGGCACAGTACAAATTCTCAGGTCAGCATTAGGAGAGTGCCCCTGCCCAATTCCTGAACATCCTGAAGGCGGAAGAACTCAAACTTTTATGACTCTGCTACAGTAATGGACAGTAACATGAACGAGAAATTAACACGTCGTGGCAGATATATTTACCATATTGAATTATATACCTCCTTCATGAGAATAGACTCCTTACACGGGATTTAGATTTTTCCTTCTCACATACTCTGCATTCTTTCCCATATACTTCATTTTTTTCATCATTGAGGAAGAGAAATTATGAAAGTAAAGCTTTCTCAAGCAGTTCTTTATGGCAACAGAAAGAGAAATGCCACTTACAGATTATTTAGAATTAGAGAATAACAGAATATTTTTGGTTGCAAAGTACTGTAAGTCCCTCCCCATATGTTGGGTACTCCAGCCTCATGATCATCTTGATGGCCTTCTGCTCAACTTGCTGCACTTTGCCAATGTCTTGGGAACCCAAACTGAGCTCTCTCCAGTTTAGTGTCATCCACCAGTTTGCAGGGAATGCATTCCATCTCCCTGGCTCTGTTCTTTAAGAAGAGGCAAAATAGTATTTCTTCCAGTATCGAACCCTGAGGAACTGTATTTGTGACCAGGTGTATGTAGAAATCTTACCAGTTTCACTGAGGTGATCATTCTCAGTTAGTTCCCACTGCTGACACTCTATCTGACTTTGCCGACCATCCAAGTTGCCTCTTCAGTGGAACAAATTGCACTTCCCAAAGTGAAATTTTCAAAGTCCCAGTTACCCCCTGGAGACTCCAGTGAACTGATCATCTGAATCATTCACATTCTAATTATTACATATTCTTTAACAAAAACTGTAATGAAATCTGTGAAATCTAATAGCAGTGTACAAAAGGGATGAAATTTCCAATTTGGCGGGAAGTGGCCTCATTTTAATCCTGACATCAAATATTAAAAAAAGAATTAAATAGAAAAGAAAAAAAGTAGGAAAATGTGATTAGAAATGTACACATCAGAACAAGAATCTATCTAATATCTCTAGCTGCTTTTTCTTGTGCTTCTCCAGTGAAGGGCACATGAAATTGGCAGCGTTCTTTGCAAACCTCTGGGCTAAGTGCATCTATTTTTTTTCTGCCAAAGTGCCACTTTCGGAGTAAGAATTTAAGCAATGACAAACACAGCAATAAAAAAATGGAAATCAATGTTTATAGCAAGTTATTGCAGACATAAACTCTGTCTTTGGATAGACAAAGTGAATTCAGTAGACCATTGACCTGTGGCAGAGTCCTTAGGAAATAAAACTGTCAAGAGATGATTTATTTTACTTTATTCAAAACTTGTTATTTTATATCAAATGAGGTGTTGGACATAAGCCATACACATTTATTCCCTGAATCTTCTTACATCTGTACCTGTTGTGTACACCTTTACTCAGTACTTCAATGTTTTAAACATTTTTTTTCCAGCAGCGGCAATGCTGCATAACAGTCAGACTTGTGTTCCAATCATTTAGCAAGGACATGAACAACAATGGCCAGTGGCAGCATGGGACCTAAGCAGATGAGAATGCCAGAACCAAACAAATTATATTTGTAAAGTATTTGCTTTTTTTTTTTTCTAAATGACTTTTTGTCTTCTACTGCAGGTAAGAAAATTGCAAGACATGAAACTTACTTTGGAAAAAAATTACTGCTGCAGGCAAGAAAATATCAGTGCAATGTGCACGTACTGCATATTTCTTTCCTAATCTATATTTTGATTTCTTTTCAGTGTTTGTTTTATATTCCTTCAGATCACACATTAGAAAAGAGGGAGAAAAGAAAGTTTTTCAAAATCGTGCAACCACAAAAATAAACTTCTGTGCATATATTATTTTAAGCTCTACTTTAATATTTCATAATAACTAAACTCAAATAGGTTGAAATATTTTGTAAATATCTATATTAAACCTCCCAGGAAAACTTCATCTAGTAATTAAAAAAAATGGTGTGACATCTACGGGAAGAAGAATAAGGAAAAATGTAAAGGTAAATAGGGAAGACATGATCATTGCTTTTAAATTTCCACCTCTGGAAGTAGTCACACCATCCAGCTGTAGGCATCTGTATCTACGTTCCAAGTGACAACATCTTTCCTTGGACCTGAATAGATGATTCTCCTCTCTTTGTGTATAGAGACTGGAAGTAGAGGATTTGCTTCCTAGTGGGGAACTCCAAGTTTGATGTCTAATGTGAGGTGGTGTGAGTACAGTTATTTGCATGCATGGGACCCACCTGACCTACTGCAAACATCTACACATGGCCTGGTGATCTCTGCTGCTTGCAGAGTCAGTGAGAGAAACATGGTACAACACATCTCACCCAAACAGGAGGAGTCTGAAAGGGAACACACAAATTTTTCTCAAAAGTGCTTTCTCCCTCCACTAACTATATCAGGAAGTTAAGTTATTTTAAGATCAGATAATTTTTTTTATGGTATGCACACCTAACTTAAATGTGTTGAAGCCCATCCTGCATGTCTAGCATTAAACTCTGCACCTAATCTTCTCAAATTTTATTTGCTGGTCTACAAACTGGCTCCAATTTAATCAGAAACATAGTTCCCTGTAGTTTTTTATCAACTGTGATCTTTTCACTATTGAACAAAATCTTTGCTAATATGAGGTTATAATCTTTGCTAATATGAGGTTAACCTTTTCTACTTCCAATGTGAGAACAAGATTTAGAAATTGCAAATCTTGTAACCAATCACTGAGCAATATATGCTAGCCTTGTTTTAGGCAATTTTGTATAATTTGAAAACATTTCAGGGCAATTTCTATAATAACTGTATGAGAACTTCTGCCCAAGCATAAAGCTAAATAACAACCGAAGTAATCCATGGATTCTATTGAAGGAAAACTTTCAAATTTGGATATCCGGATGGAGGCATAACTTCCATATTCAGATATTAAAGTGTTTAGCAAATTCAACTTTTTAAATTGGAATGAAACATGATCCAGCTGCCTAAAAGAAGACATGTAATGCCATTTGAGACATAAGCATGACCCCAGCTCATATGCCACAAGGTCTATTAGAAACTTTGTTTTCTCAACTGTATACAGGAAATCAATCCCCCCAGTCCCAGTATGAGGAACTGACTGTCATTGATGAAGGCCAAACAGAACAGAGGAGGATTTTCAGAGAAGGCCTGGAAATCATATCTACTTCTCTAAGTACCATGCTGTAAGCAACCAAGTTAGAAAACTTTAACCTCAGCTATTGGAGTAGCACACTTAATGATTTAATATAAGGCATTTTGGACCTCTGTGTGGCCTCTTATGCTAACAGAGATTGCTGGCAACATTTAATATCTTTAGTAAAACATTCAATCTCTGTGGGATTGCAGTTATGCATAAAGAGGCTAGAGAATGAACAAACACAGCACACACTGCAGACAAGTGAGATCAACTTAAGTTTCTTAGAGCTGATGTAAAAAAAGACCATGGGTAGAGCAATGCACTGCACTTCGTTACCAGGAACATTTCACTCACCTGTGTTTTTCTCATCACACAGGGAGGGTTCTTGAGACACTTAGCCAAAAGAGGAAATTTCATATAGAAATAGTGGTATTGCTGGCACTGTAGTATAGATCAATAATTATTTCACAGCACGCAATCACATCATGAGGTGGCTTAAGTTTGGAAATAACAAAGAAAACACTGTCTTTGCAGTCACTTGTGTTGTTGCTAGTTGCTAGCTAGTTACAGGAATTATAACTAACTACAGATGTTAAAGATCTGGACCATAGGTTAGAGATTAGCAGTAACCACTTTTTATATCACCAGAGACTTGTATCTCTTTTCATGTCACTGATCGCCTTCCATGAACTCACCTGATTGCCTTCTATGACAAAGTGACTCGGCTGCTGGATGAGGGAAAGGCTGTGGATGTATCTTCCTGGACTTCAGTAAAGCCTTTGACACAGTTTCTACAGCATTCTGCTTCGGAAACTGTCAGCCTCTGGCCTGGACAGGCGCACACTCTCCTGGGTGGAAAACTGGTTGGCTGGCCGGGCCCAGAGAGTGGTGGGAAATGGTGTGAAATCCAGCTGGAGGCCAGTGATAAGTGGGGTTCCCCAGGGCTCAGTGCTGGGTCCAGCCCTGTTCAATGTCTTTCTCAATGACCTGGATGAAGGCACTGAGTGAACCCTTAGTGAGTTTGTGGACGACACTAAGCTGGGTGGAAATGTCGATCTGCTGGAGGGTAGGGAGGCTCTGCAAAGGGATTTGAACAGGCTGGACCGCTGGGCAGAGTCCAATGGCATGAGGTTTAACAAGGCCAAGTGCCAGGTCCTGCACTTGGGGCACAACAACCCTATGCAGTGCTACAGACTAGGAGAAGTCTGTCTAGAAAGCTGCCTGGAGGAGAGGGACCTGGGGGTGTTGGTTGACAGCCGACTGAACATGAGCCAGCAGTGTGCCCAGGTGGCCAAGAAGGCCAATGGCATCTTGGCTTGGATCAGAAACGGTGTGACCAGCAGGTCCAGGGAGGTTATTCTCCCTCTGTACTCGGCACTGGTGAGACCGCTCCTTGAGTACTGTGTTCAGTTCTGGGCCCCTCACCACAAGAAGGATGTTGAGGCTCTGGAGCGAGTCCAGAGAAGAGCAACAAAGCTGGTGAAGGGGCTGGAGAACAGGCCTTATGAGGAGCGGCTGAGAGAGCTGGGGTTGTTTAGTCTTGAGAAGAGGAGGCTGAGGGGAGTCCTCATTGCTCTCTGCAACTACCTGAAAGGAGGTTGTAGAGAGGAGGGTGCTGTCCTCTTCTCCCAGCTGACAGAGGACAGGACAAGAGGCAATGGCCTCAAGCTCCGCCAGGGGAGATTTAGGCTGGACATTAGGAAAAAATTCTTCACAGAAAGGGTCATTGAGCACTGGAACAGGCTGCCCAGGGAGGTGGTTGATTCACCTTCCCTGGAGGTGTTTAAGGCACGGGTGGACGAGGTGCTAAGGGGCATGGTTTAGTGTTTGATAGGAACGGTTGGACTCGATGATCCGGTGGGTCTCTTCCAACCTGGTTATTCTATGATTCTATGATTCTATGATTCTATGATTTATGCCTGGTGGGGATTTGCACCATGCATTAACGTAAGTACTCCAATTTATAGGCAAACTAAAACTAAAAACTAAATTTCTGACATTACTCAGATATTTCACCCATTCTCCTTGATCTATTTCTCCCACTGCTGGACTTCTTACACCTTCAACTTCCTCTTTCTTTCTTCATCCTTCTCTTCTAGTTCTTGTCTTCTGCAAATGCATCATGTTATTACATAGCATCATCCCTCAGTCCCAGTGGATTTTTTCTTTTCTTTCATCATTCTCGTGAACAAACACAGTTTTCTCAGTTTCTTTACCCCTGTTTCTCTCCCTTAGCTTCATTTTGACTCTTCTACTGGCAATCTCTTCCGCAGTACTACTCTGGAAAACAGTTAGTCATACAAGAGACTGGTACAAGATTAATATTGCCTGTGTAGGACTCTGAGGACTTGCTCAGACATCCCTGGTTGTATTTCAGAAGAGATTTACAAAATTGCTACTTGTCCCCATATTTATGAACTATCACTATTGTCTGCAGCAAAGTGTTATACTACACCAACCTGCATTTTCTCAGACAATGTCTAGAAGGCTTGTGTAGGTCAGGATCCATTCTCTGTCAGAAATTTGGATGTAAAACGTTCTTCAAGGTCAATAAGTTTACACATTACCATGCTGATACTTCCTTTAACCACTACACTAATGACATAGAAAAATCCAAGAGAGTGGGGTCAGATAATTTTCTTCTGCAAGGGTTAGGCTGTTTGGTGCCTCTCTTGAAATACCCTCCAGACATTTCTTATTCTGGCTGCAGCTGTTTACATGTGGCATTTACTACCATCTTCTGCTTTGGAAGAGGTGTATTTTTAAGGCAGACTGCATAGTTTTGTAGATTTTTTTTCCATGCTTACAATCCCTCAGAACTCCCAGGTGTGTCATTTGGGTCTGATGAATTTTATCACTCTATAAGTTATTATTTCTTGTTCTGACATTTCAATATCCAAAAATATTTCTTGTTCCATGCCAGGAAAAAAAAAGTTCAAGGTATTTACCCAGCAGTCTCCTTCATGAAACTTTTATAGAAAAGCTGCTAAGCCTTTCATCAATGTGCTTATATTTCCTCACAGTTCCCCTTAGCCCTTGATGATTCAGTGGAATTATTAGTCTCTTGCAAACTTCCTGATTTTCATTTGTTTTCACACCATTAGCTACTTATTCTTTGAAATCCATCTTGTCCTTCCTAATTTTCTTCTTGCTTAATAGCTGTTTACTTTATTTATCTTCTTGTTTATTGGCTTCATTAGGGTCAGATAACAGAGGATTTTTGTTTGACTCATTTTACTATTTGGAAGTTGCCATTCAATCATGTCAGGTAACTTCTGGCCTCCCTTCTGTTTCTCCTCCCCGTTTTGTTTGTGTCTTCAAATTCCATTCTAGACTTGATTTGTAGAACATTTTTTACATAAATGACTTTACCAGTTGCTTTTTTTTTTAATTGTGCAGCATTTTGTTTAGTTTTTCAGAGTTTTTTTTAACTTTCCTTGTTAAGATTTGTACCGTATTGCTCCTTTTTGAGAGTCTTTCCATGTCCTTGACTGGAAAGGACCTAGGTGGTGGTGGCTGTTCGTATAGTGGCTCGGGACTCTGACTCATGACTACCTCACATAGTGTCCCCCGCAAATGATTCCTCTCAGCTTTGTAGCCTGCTCTTCTGGGGAAGCATACCATCCAGCCACAAAGCTGGAAGAGTTGAGAAAATGCCTTAGTTCCAGACACTGCAGTTCACTTCAAGTCTTAGTAAAAATTCATCTTCTTCAGTGATTTAAGCCCCATCTTTTGGCTACTGGATTATGAACTGGATTGATTTTGAAATCATTATCCTTCTATAAAGATGTGACGATGACACTCACAGGTCTGCATATTCTATGTCCCCTTCTGCCAGTCCAGGTTTCGAACATAACCTCTACCTTCTACCCCACAGTTTGTAACTGTTATGTGGACATCATACGTAGTAAGATTGTGCAAGACATAGTCTGTGCATTTGACTAACCAAGACTCTTACAATGTATAGAAGATAATTTCTTAACCCAGGTAATAGATACACCAGTCCCAGGGGATGCAATACTAGACCCGATGGTCACCAATGCAAGTGAACTTATCAGTGACATCAAGATTGGAGGCAGCCTGGACCGCAGTGATCGTGCATTGGCAGAGTTCAAGATCTTGAGGGATATGGGACTGTGAAGAGTATAGTCAGCACCTTAAATTTCAGGAAAGGAAAATTCCAGCTCTTCAAGGAGTTAGTTAGTAGGACCTCCTGGGAAAAGGTCCTCAGAGACAAGGGAGCAGAACAGAGCTGGCAAATATTTAGGGATACTTTCCATAAAGCACAAGAGCACTCATTCCCCAGATGCAGAAAATCAGACAGGAAAGGGAAGAGACAAGTATGACTGAGTTGAGACCTGCTGGTCGAACTGAAGAGCAAGAGGGAAATGCACAAGCAATGCAAGCAGGAACAGGTAACGTGGGAAGAGTATAGAGATGCTGCCTGGCTGTGTAGGTCAGGAAGGCCAAGGTGCAGCTGGAACTGAACTTGGCAAGGGAAGTGAAGACTAGTAAGAAGGGCTTCTACAGGTACATCAACCAGAAAATGAAGGTTAGAGAAAGTGTATCCCCACTGATGGATGGAAATGTTGAGCTCATATCAGCAGATGAGGAGAAGGCTGAGGTATTCAAAAACACTTATGCCTCAGTCTTCACTGACAACTGCTCTCCTTGCCCCCTCCTCTGTCAGTGGACAACAAGATGGATACCAGGGGGTTAAAGCCCCTCGCACTGTAGGGGAGGATCAGGTTCATGACCACCTGAGGAACCTGAACATATATAAGTCTATGGGACCTGACAAGTTGTATCCCAGAATCCTGAGGGGCTTGGCTGATGTGGTGGTCAAGACACTCTGCATTGATATTTGAAAGCCTTGGCAGTCAGGGTGATTAATGGCTGTCAGGGTGATTAATGGCAGCCAGCACGGCTTCACCAGGGGCAAATCCTGTATTAACAACTTAGTGGCTTTCTATGATGGAGTAACCACAGCAGTGGACAAGGGAGAACCAACAGATGTAATCTGTCAGGACATCTGTAAAGCCTTTGGCACAGTCCCCCACATCCTTCTTTCTAAACTGGGGAGATGTGTTTTGTTGGGTGGACTGTTTGGTGGGTAAGGAATAGGTTGAGTGGACACATTGAGAGAGTAGTGGTCAACCGCTCGATGTCCAGATGAGATCTGTGACAAGTGGTGTCCCTCAGGCATCTGTACTGGGACCAGTGCTGTTTAATATCTTCATCAATTATATAGAAAGCGAGATTGAGTGCACCCTCAGCAAATTTGCAGATGACACCAAGCTGAATAATGTAGTTGCCACACCAGAAGGATAGGATGTCATCCAGAGGGACCTGGACAGGTTGGAGAAGTGGGCCTGTGAGAACCTCATGAGTTTCAGCAAGGCCAAGTACAAGGCCCTACACCTGGGTCATGGCAATCCATGGTTTCATTACAGGACGGGGGGTGACATGATTGAGACCATCCCTGTGGAGAAGGACTTCGAGGTGCTGGTTGATGAGAAGCTTGACATGAGCTGGCAATGTGCCAACCATATCCTGGGCTGCATCAAAAGAAACGTGGCCAGCAGGTAGAGGGAGGTGATTCTGCCCCTCTGTTCCTCTCTTGTTAGAACCCACCTGAAGTATTGTGTCCAGTTCTGGAATCCTCAACGTAAGAACTATATGGAACTATTGGAACAGGTCCAGAGGAGACCCATGAAGATGATCAAGGAGCTGGAGGACATCTGAGATGAGGACAGACTGAGAGACTTGGGGTTGTTCAGCCTGGAGAAAAGAAGGCTGAGGGGAGACCTTACAATGGCCTTCCAGTATGTGAAGGGGGCCTACAAGAAAGCTGGATAGGGACTTTTTATGAGGGCATGTAGTGACAGGATGAGGGACAGTGGGTTTAAACTGAAGAGGGGCAGATTTAGGCTAGACATTAGGAGGAAATTCTTCACAATGAGGGTGGTGAGGCACTGGAATAGGTTACCCAGGGAAGTTGTGGATGCCCCATCCCTGGAGATGTTCAAGGTGAGGTAGGATGAGGCCTTTGGCAGGCTGGTCTAGTGGGAAATGTCGCTGCCCAAAGTAGAGGGGTTAGAACTAGATGACCTTTAAGGTCCTTTCCAACCCAAACCATTCTATGATTCCATGCTTCAAAGTCCATCCCCCCAATTAAAACAACAGTTAGGTTTGGTGGAAACTAGGAGGTGCCATTTCCCAAGGAAAATTAAAAAAAATAAGCTCTGACCTCATAGGCCACTTAAGTAGCTGTGTATCTGCCGTTGCCCTTAGAAAGATAAAGTGAATTGCTACAGAGAAAGCTAATGTTAAGCTAATGGAGCAATCCCTTTCCACTCAGGCATAGAAGAAGTACATATCTGGCCTCAACATCATCCCTGTGCCTTTGCCTTGTTTTGCCTGGTGAGTGCAGAGCACCAATTCATTTCACTGTTATAAATGTTCTGACTCATCCACTCTTCGCTTTCAGTTTAATTTTATTTTTCAGTCTCACATAATTTATCTCCAAAGGTATGTTTCATTAACATAAGTGGAAAATATTCTTAGTGGATTATGTCATATGTAAAACAAAAGACAAAAGTTAGTCACGCATGGAACTTTATTATTATAAACCCAACATGTGTCTAGAAACTTGTTAATTTTCAGTCCTTGGTTTCTTATTATTTTTACGCAGACTGTGTGGAGAGTTTCCAAATGCAGGTGGTAAATGTAATTTGTCAGGTAGCGGAAACACTAAGGGCTTCTTATAAAGATAATAGTGCCATTTCACACAGTTTTATTTGCACACACACAACGTATCATAAACTTAGCGACTTAACATACCTTACATTCCCATTTTTTTCTGAATAGGAACAATGAAAAGAAGGAGCTGTGAAATGTTTGAATTCAATATATTTTTAGTCACATAAATGTTATATTTTTTCATATTGCATATGATTACCTTTTTAGTCTTGAATGATAATCTTTTTCATGGTCAAAAAATTCCAATGAGAAATTATTTTGTTGTCTGCTAATTGTGAGAATGAAATATGAATGTGATTATAATTGTACACTTTTCATGAGGAGGCATCAATAGTTCTGACTGAATATAATCAGTATATTAGAAAAGGTATTATAAATTATGCATAGTATAGGTATAATTAAAACATTACCCAAAGGCTTTTTATCATTGCTTTCAGGCTCATCTCTTTCCACACAGTCTATGCCCTTCCCATATATTTTCACATCTACACACTTAACAAGCTATTCATATATTCATACTTGGGCCTTTTTTCTAGGATTTCGTTAGCCATTCAGCACTGCCTGCATTCTCAAGTCTCTTAACTGAGTACTATAGAAGATGTTGGAATTAGTGTAGATAGACAAGTGATTCTCAGGAAAGTCTGTACACAGAACGAGAAAAATCCTAAATCTAATCTTTGTCTGTGATCAATTAAAATGAGGGCATCTTTTTGTTGAATATTTTGTTTTATTTTGTGTTTTTAAATAAGTTAGCAACAATTGTGTGCTTTGAAAGGTATGTGGTAGCTCAGTGATTCTGGACAGTAGCTCTAAGTGTACAAGGGCATGGACTCTCCATCTGTGGGTGTGTCAGCACACAACAGTGTGCTTTGTGCAGCTTCTGCTGTGGCCAACAAAAACCA
This sequence comes from Phaenicophaeus curvirostris, assembly GCF_032191515.1. Classification (NCBI taxonomy): domain Eukaryota; kingdom Metazoa; phylum Chordata; class Aves; order Cuculiformes; family Cuculidae; genus Phaenicophaeus; species Phaenicophaeus curvirostris. The sequence continues at coordinate 89,808,675 of NC_091394.1, forward strand.
GCAAAGATGCTGGATAAAACAGGGAGAGGTGAACAGGTAAAGTTGCTCCTGGTGTGCTCAGCTAGAAGTTTAAGGCTCAATACAGGAGCCTGTGTGTGAAAGCCCTTGGCCTTTACTATGCAGATATTCAATGTAGTTCGTTGAATGGTCTTTCAAACAAGCAAAGAAGAGATCGGTAGCATTTCTGTTCCTTGATACATAGACAAATAAAAGGCATTTGTGTGTATGAGTACTACATCCATACATCCTTTAAGAATTTATTACTCCCACACCGTGAGAACTGCTGCTTGCTATGTTAAAAGTCATATTTATCCTGTTCTTACTTAGGGGAGCAGATAGGAAATAGAAATGAGGGAGACCTTCCTATGTATCTGATCTGATAAGGTTTACTCCTTTTACCTGCTGCAGTGCACAGATTCTGCCCTCCTCTTCACCAGCATAAACGAAAATAAGAAAAGACAGCCTGCTCTTTAGAAATCACAGACAGGTTCACCAGGGTAGGCTAAGTCAGAGTGTGGAAGAGGGTAGGCAATATTAGGAAGACATAGCTCTGCATACATCTCGGTCCACAGAGAATCAGACTAAAAAAGGGAAATCTGTTGCATTTTTAATAGGAAACCATAGCATAGTTTTGTGCTTGTAAGAGCAACATAATTAGAATCAGCCATCAAGAGACAAATGTCTTTTCCAGGGCTGCTTTTAGAGTGGTCAAGTTCTGCTGTTATTTGCTTAGCATTAAATCCAGAACCTCAGACTGATGCTATGAAAATAATAATCGTAGTAAAAACCCCAAAGCACAAAATACTTGAAAGTGTGCATTAGTCTTTCCCACATTTCATTTTCACTCAGTTTGATTTTCACGTGGTTTTAAAAAACACATAAAGAAAGCCTTTATACTCTGAGTTTCACTGAAAAAAAATTAAATTATCTCTCAGAAAAGGTATTCCACTTTTGCTGGTACTTCACTTGTGTGAGAATTTTTTGCTGAATGATGGAATCAGTTTCATGCGTGCATAGATTGCAGTGAGAATTAAGTTTAATTTCAACATCAATAAAGCAAAACAAAAAACCCCTTGCATTTACAAATGGACTAGTTTTTCATGGTCTAATTATCAAACCTTCGAGAAATTCACATTCTAGGATAATAATGCAGATATTATTCCAACATAAAACAAAATAAGAAAATAACAAAACATTAAATCCTGTACAGCTAAGAAACCTAGGACAGATTATGTTCTTCTTTTGAAGCCTTCAGTAATAAGCTCAATGACAATACCTAATTTCCATAAAGATAATATTTCACTTACTATTTTAGAGAACCGTTTTAATATTGCTTACAAATTAGCACAGGTGTTTATTTCTCCCAGTGTCTTCCTATGACTGCATATGTCCATGCAGAATGCCTTTTCCATAGTAATTTTTCCACATCTACGTGCAGAAATGGAGGAGAATGATCTAAAGCCAAATGAAGTAAATATGCATCAGCCAGTCCTTCACTCAACCAAACTAGCACGCGCTCTCCATGTACCCCCTACAGGAGCAGTCACTTATGCATCCCATCACTTCTCACTGATGCTTTCTTGTAGCTGTCATGTGTGCTGAAATTTAAATATGTGCGTCTATGGATGGCCAAGTATTTCTGTGAACACCTGTGCTTTGATGTAAATTGTCAGAAAGACTGTGAAACAGTGGAGGTAACTGCTGGAGAATTTCTGCTTCCCTCTTGTCCTGCATGAGGGACTTGAGGCTGTACCTAGTGCTGCTGGAATGAAAGAAAATTTACGCATAAACTTCAGGTGTTTTATAGAACCAGGCACGGTAAGGTGTTTTTGACTGCCAGTATTTTTCGGTTAATGGTATTCTCAGCTGCCTGTATTCCTTCCTCCCTCCCTCCCTTCCTTCTATCCATCATCCATCACTGCATAATGTTGAAGAACATCTAGTAAATATCAAGTATCACAAAATTTATGAGGAGTTTGCTGATATATCAGTAATGAGAACATCTTGTAGTCTAAGTAGAAAATGAAGAGAAGTTCGAAGCATGAAATTGTAGCAGGGCTGCCCAGTAACTCAACTGTTCACAAATCATTTCTCCGTGCACATTACAGCATAGCAATGGAAGGTGAACTGGGTCTCCAATCACTCTAGCCGTTCTCTTCCTATTATCACTCCTGGGAATATTTTAAAGACCAAATTTTTTTTATATTGAATTCAGAGGTTTCTTTGCCTGGTTGTTCTGTGAGGTCTAGTTTTGGTTGGAGTTCTAGAGAAAAATGTTGAAGTTCAACTGAGCTTTGGTTTAATAGTTCTAAAGTGCTTCCGGCCCCTCACTGAACACATGCTTTAAGAACACACGCTGAATCCAAGGTGTCCTTTCCTATGCTTTCATTTTGCTTTGGAAATGTGATACCTCTATGTAATTTATTGGAAAATAGTAATTAGTATAGGGAAACCAAGGCATAGCAAGTTACCCAGCTAGCCCAAAGCCACATGAGACTGGGTAAAAGAACAAAGCAAAACAAACAAACAAAAAAGAAGTCCAGATCTCATCTCCCCTTTCTCTGCTGTAGCCACTAGAAAATGATCCTACACTCCAAATTTCCTCTCAAGGGTCCATACTTTCCAGTGGAGTACATTTAAACTTTATTTCTCCTCCAGCTATTTTCAAAAGACTTTTTTTCATTATATTTTTTAAAAAACACTTATCAGCCTCTAGGTCTGCTTGAAATTATTTTGTACTATCTGAGAAATCTTATTTGCATAGGAAGATTTGATAGCAGGAGGGAACATTCCTTCAGAACAAAAGAGGTGCTCAACACACTGGTGTGTCCTTTGCTGCAATTGGTGCAATTGGTACTGTGTAGAAGTGTATTTGTAATGCAACCTTTCCTATTAGCAACTGACCTTTCTTTCTGATCACACCCTGTGCTTTTTAGCTTTTATATGAAATGTGGAAAAGAAAAGAAGAATCTTCAACTGTCTTTCTAGCAGAGAACTGCAAACTAGCAAAGGACTCTGCAATGATGAGGAAAATCTAAAAATATGTAATGTCAAAGAAAGCTGGTGTACTATAAAGTGGATTTCAGGAGACAATTCAGTGTGGGAAGAGTAGAAAAATAGTAAAAAGACAAGAAAAATTAAAAGTTTAGAAAACAAAAATAAGGAGGAGGAAGAGCCTCAGTTATTAAGAATGACATGCAGAAGTTCAGGTATAGAAAGTAGCTGAATTAAATTAAGACTTTAAAATAAAAGAATTTTTCCTTGGCCAGAAAACTGCTCATAACCGATTGCAAGATTACTCAGTGCAGGTGCCATTCTTTATCATGCATCTCACTCGTGTCTTTGAATGTCTGCCCCATCAGGAATTCCATGCTGATATTAAAGATTTAGTGAAATATTCCACTGTGATTTCAGTCAAGAAAACTGCCTTATAGCCTGGAACATGACCACACTCAATTTAATCAAGATCCTTTGGTGTTCAGTATTCTGTCCTTTGGGAAAAAAATACAATTCAAGAAGCTTGGCATAACAGTAGAGGTGTGATATAGCAATACTTTATAGTACAGCCCCTTTGCAGTGATTTTTGTGAATAAAGACTAATCTAGCAAACTGTCTCAAAACTTGTCAGCTGCCTTGCTTGTGGAAGATAAGATTTACCACAATTTCAGAAATAATATTTGTAAACTCATTTATCCACTCATGGGCTAGGGCCAGTGCCAAATACTTCAGAATAAGATGCAATAGCTCTCACAGGAGACAGCTATATGATAATCTGCCTGAGTAATGCTCTTATCCTAAATCTTAATAGTTACTGTTTGTCTTGAGAATTGTATCATGAGGATTCATCTGCCTTTCTTCATTTTAGCTGTTTACTTTACCTTAGATATTCTGTGTCTTTTTATTTATAAGAACATACACTCCCTTCTTTCCTCTGGCTACATTCCTGGTCTTGAATACTTCCAGTGGAAATTGTCGCATATTGAAATGATGTATTGTTGGGCAGAAAAAAAAGGGAAATAATTATATTGGCTTTTACCCCTGCCACCTTTGAGAGGAGACATTTGAGATCCTTCCAAAATTACTTCCAAAATGTCAGCTTTTCTCATAATGCCACAGATGCTGCTGTGGTTTGCTGTTAGGTGGGGTGCTCTGTCCCCATGGCTGGCACCTGATAAAGGTGAGTGGGAGCATAAGTCCATGATGCATCCATCCCAAGCAGCTATTTTTGCTAAAGACTATGAAATTTAAGGAATTGGCTAAACTTTGTAGCTTAGCAACTCCATTCATGTAAAGACTTGCGTCTGAGGCTCTAAGCCAAATCTAGCTTTCTGCATAAACAGAAGACAAAACCTGTTTTACAGGGGTTTTATTATCTGCCTCGTCAAGATGGAAGCAGTACTGGGAAAGGTAATGTAACAGATAAACATCATGATCAGAGAGAAGGCAAAACGCTTTGTTTGCATCACAGATGACCTTTTATTTTATCACTTGGCTGTCATTTTTAACATTTTAGGGCAAGGTTTTGTTGGTGAAGGAATAAGTGGACAAAACCATAAATATTTGTATGTAGACATAAAAGGTTGAATGAAGGAAAAGAATGTGTGGTAAGCAATTCAACTGTTAATTGGGAAGAAATTACTGTTAGTTGGGAAGAAAGTCAGATGACAGACTGAATTTAAGACAGCTGAGGTGAGGATGACATTGGTGAGACACTGGAGTCTTCACTTCCATGTTGCTGCTGGCTGATCCCGTTGACCTCTATGTTCTCCAGCTTACTTGGCTGGGACAGTAAGAGATCATACTCTTCCCCACTAATCTGTGTTTTTTTCATCCTAGAAGCATGTGAGAGATGCAACCAAAGAAAGAGAGTAGGAAATAACTCTTACTCGATCACGAATCCCCTTTTCTCTCTATAGTCCGACTGCTTTCCTGTGCCAGCTCTGCTGTGTATGCAGTGATACAGGAGGTACTTTTATCAGCGTAAACTACACGTTTTCCCCAAGGATCTCAATGAACCTCTAATTTTAGTGTTTATCTCTTTCCAACAACATGAACAAAATAGTTGCATGATGGAGGTTTTTTTTAAACCTCCTTACTATGGCTTGCTGCCACAAACTCCTCTGACATTCTCTGCAATGACAGCTGATCTCTGATTCTCTTTCCCAAATGACTGCAGGCTCATGAAAGAAAATACTGTTTTTTATTTTCCCTGAGGAAAAGACAAAGGATGAGCCATGTGTTTAAAGATACAGAGCTAGCAATTACAAGTGATTTTTTTCTTTTTAGAAAGAAAATAGGCTTAATTCTCTTCTAAAGCACCTTAGTGCAATTCCTTAATTTCGGTGGTTTCATGTGTAACAAATCTGAAAATAAGATTGAGTATATTTAACTTGGTGTAACAGCACACACGGGAATTATTTAAGCATAGGCTGATGATATGACTAATGTTTCATCCTGACAGCCTGCTTTGGTGCCTCCCTCGACTTTGCTTCCAGTCTTAGAGCCTGTGAAGCACAACAGTATGCTAAGCAATGAAGAGTTCCCAAAAATAAACCCAGTCCCTGGGGCAGATCCCTTCACCCTTCTGTACCTCTGTTTTCTTTCTGGCCCTTTGCCTGTTATGACATTAGCAGTTAATTTGATTGGTTCATTGGTTGGTTTGAGTGTAAAAACCAAAATACCAAAAAAGCCCCAAAATAAAAAAAAAAAAACACCAAAATGCAGAGCCATGAAATATTTCAGTTTGGAAATGCTTCCAGTGTATTTCACAAGTAGTATAGCTTTGATATATGTGTAACCCTTTTCAGTGCATTAGCAGGTTGTTTTATGTCTTGACTAATGGATCATATAGTCTTCATCAGAAAAAGAGATGGTGTATTCTGGGTGTTCTCAGCTTCAGTGAATCACAGGAGATGTGGTTTGGCAGAGAAAGGTGAAACGATGCAATTGGATTATAGTTATCATGAGGTACTCTGTCAACTTGTATCTTTGGGTAATTTTTATTCTTCAATGTTAAAGTTTCATTGGAAAACAGATATTAACTTTCCCCAAAAAAGGTTTGTTGAAAATCCAGTTTTCCATCAACTTTTCTGACCAAACAGCTTAAAGGCAACACTTCCAGCCAGCACTCCTTGCTATGCATTTTCACAGTGGCTAGATCTCCAGTCTCAGTCACTGCTCTATAAATAACCACACAGCCCTAATAAGAAAAATAGGCCCGCAGAAATGCACTGCAAATACTGGAGGCAGCCCGGCTTATTTCTGATTCTCCCTGGATAAAGGGATCCAGCTGCCTTGTCTGTTCATAAGCCCTAATCTTGAGACAGTGAATTTGCAAATTCAGTTGTATTTAAGTTTCTAAATGTGTATATTTATGGAAGAGGCTGGAACTTTAAAGCTCATTTTAACTTAGCCATGTTGATGGAGTCAGGAGGAGCGATGCAGTTATGTAAAACCTTTTGAATGCCTGTTTTGCATATCTAATAATTTTAGATATCAAAAGAGCCTGTCCTTCCAAGTGTATCAGATTCTCTAAAGTCAGTTTACAAATTACAGACACAGATCTTATCAGGAGTCCCTCTGAGAACGTCCACCTCCCAGAGCTAGTCAGGTCAGGGCACAAATCACGTGCTCATTCAGTGTTCACCAAGGTTTCCTCCCACCAGTTTATTGTGTCTGTGTTTTATTCCTCCTTATTTTATTTCTCAGCACTTTTTGCCCTTCCTACAAATCATGATGATTTACCAACATAATAAGTAAAATATGCATCAGACAATGCACAGGAATCTTTGTGGGCTCACACAGATACTGTCTCTGCTATTCACAGGAATAGGAGTGTTTAGTATATGTGTCTCCAAGTTTGTCACTCATATCAATTTTCAATTAAAAAAAAAATATATATATTCTTTCATCAGTCATTTAAAAGCCATGATCTATTGCTTTAATAAAGAAAAGAAGAAACTAAGAGGCTTTGTATTTGGAGCAGTGTCAAAATGAGAGCTTTCTTCCTCTCTTTGATATTAAGGGAGTTTTTTTTTTCTTTTTTGAATGAATTACCACTGTGTCTTTGTGTCATGCTATCATCTGCATGGATGACTCTGAACTCAGGAAACTGAAATGTCTCTAAGTTCAGGATCAGCTCCTGTGATGAGACTAATGAATTTATTAACAGTACAAGCTTTGCAAGGTCATGAAACCTGTGGCTCCGAAACTGTGGAAAATTTTTTGAGCGTCTTGGACATTACAGACATGGGGCTAAAACTGAAGGCAGTCAGTATACATATTGAAGCAAGTGGATATTCTATTTGGATGAGGACTAGATCTAATTCCAGTGCCCACTACCTGCCCTGAATTAAGGTTCAATGTGTGGATAATATACAGGCACCTTTCCAAGAATGTGCCTGTCTAGGTAGTATTGGTCAAAAGGTGAGGTGCCAGTAGGAGGAATTCAAGTATACGCAATGTTATTCTTTAGTTTTGTATTTCCAATAAAGCTCCTCATTGCTCATTACTTGATTTCCTCTATTCACCTTTCTCCTGGATAAATGGAATAGGGTGTGTTGTTAAAAAGATCTCACTGTTTTTTTTTTTCACTGAACAGTTTTGCTTTCTCTGCACCATTATCTTGTCACTTCTCCACTCTGTCCGGGTGTACTTTTGGGCAGAGCTGTTTTGCCAGGCCAGTTATTAAAAAAAACCCCACAAGCTGAATACAAGATTTTTTTAAAAAATACTGGTATTTGGAATATACGAGTAGAGTCAAATCATGGTTCTGATCTTTTTCTTTGCCATTTTAGAGACCCACATCAAATATTGTGCTAAAAGCCAAAGGTACAGTTTATATAAGGTTAAAAGGGATGAGGAAGGTAATCCTTTTCATTTCAGTCATAGTGTTTCATCTAGCTTTATCTGCACCCAATCCAGTAACCTGTGTCTGGCAAAAATATTTCTTTCATAAAGACATCCAAACCTGAAGATATGAAAACATATCGTAGCTGGATCTGTGCCACAAATGAGGAAGGATAAAGGTAAAATTCTGGGACATCTGTGCTGGCTGTTATATGATGTGTTAGATGACTAGCCTGAAAGTAGTGCTTAGAATAGAAAGAAGATTGCTTTTATTTTTTGGAATCTTGTAACCTCTAACTCCCTCTGTTGTGCCATTTAGAGGCTCTGAGATGACAACTGTCTGCAAAGTTTCACAGACATTAGTCTTAGCCTATACTTTCTCTGGATGGTGAGCACACAGAAGGTCAAAACTGGTTCTGTTTGCATGTGATGGCCTACCATGTAGTTGACAGGATGCATATTCTCTGCTCGTCCATCCAAGCTGAGGTCTTTCTCAACATGAAGAAAGGCTTCACGCTGTTGCACTGCAAGTATTGTAGGTCATTGGAGAGTGGCATATGGCAGCTGACACCAGCTGACTGGGCTAAGTTAATGGCAGCAGCGTCTTCCACAGCTGCTTCCCAGCTCATGCCATGCCAAGGAGCCTGTATGCACCTGATGCTTTGAGATCAGTGCGGTCAAAGTGCCATCCTTAATGCTTGGAAGTTCTTCCCACCACAGGCCTGTTGTCTTGGCTTGTGCTGCTGTGACTTGTTTAGAGGCAACCTCATTCCTCATTAGACCCTCTCAAGACATTGCTTCAGCTGCTGTTGCTTGGAGGTAGAGTCCTTATTGCCAGAGTCAAATCTGACCCTGGCTTCCCTACTGCAATCATATTTAGGTGCTGTCCTCTGCACAGTGATTGCAAGATGAAAGGGGAGCAGATGGCAACAGGATGGATCAGGGAAAACTCAATGGGTCTGTCTTCACCTTTGCACCAGCTACAGTTCATTTACTTACCCACAGGAACTGTGTGGCCTCAAGTCGCACTGGGGGATGTTTAAATTGGACATTAGAAAAAATTTCTTAACCGGGATTGTGTTAGAGGTCTTTTCCAACCTTAACGATTCCACGGTTCAATGATTCCACTAGTGAAAGAATCCCTAGCTATTTTCTGAAAAATCTTCAGTGCTGTTGTGTGTAATTTTATATTTTACATACACGAGATTCATGAAATAAAGCTGATGTTTCCTTGACGTAATTCAGTGTTTTTCTCTGTAGTCTTTTTCATCTTAACCACAGGTCCTGGCATCCTGGCTCCTTGAAATTTCATCTACAGAAATTGTGACACTTCCATGGGCACTTTTATTATTTCATAGGCAAGTTTACCTATTGTTGGTTTCACAACACTGTCAACAATTTTCTGTCCAGGAGTTTACTATGTCAAGAGAAACTCAGTAAGTATGTACTGTCACAGTTACAGCAAATCCATGAATACAAGAAAAATGCTGAATTCTTGGACATGAAAGCATCTGAAAGAGACTCAGCATAAAAGCTTAGCATTTGGGGACCTGGCTGGCAATGTAGCGTTGTTATCTGCTACCACATTCAGTTTTATTAACCCTACCATGCAAGTCAAGAATGGCACAAAGGATCTGGCCTAGTGCCCAGAAATGTCTAAGATCTAGTAAGAGGTTGGAAAAACACCCCAACCAAAAAAGCACGAGTGTCATCCATCCTAATCATGCCACTGCCATCCTCACTGGTGATAAATCTTTTTGGTGGTCTTCTTTTCTATTAAGTTCTATATGATAATCAAGACTGGTCTCAAAAAAAAAAAAAGGATTGGGATGTTCAGCTTTTATATCCTTTGTTCCAATTAAGGTGAACTCACTTGGCAGCACCACAACACCCATTAACATTCCTGTCTTTCTTACAGACTTCCTTCACAGCATCAGTCTTAGATACGATCTGTTTCAAATCCCTTCGGTGTTTAAAACATAGCACGGATTGTTATATATATGCTCTTAAATGTGTCTACTTTGACAAATAATCACTGGCTGCTGGTTCAAATGCTGCAGAGCAATTGCAGCTCACAGTTAAGACTGGCCCCTTCTAAAATGAACTTGCCATATCTTTATTCAAAATTTCTTGTAACAGCTCCAGGATCCATAGGTCTCCATGGCCCTTGACTGTTTAGGGACAATTAAAAACATCAGTGTGTTATCTACATTAATTTTCATGGCTAAACTGTGACAATCCCAAATCCAAAACACAGTGCTACACCTGCTGTCAGAAAGAAGACTGGCTCTATCCCACCTGAAACCAGGACATGAACAACATCCCAGTACAGGGACTGTTAGAGAAAATGAGCAGAAAGAGATTAAGAAAACAGTAGTCTAGATAGACACTAAAGTAGATACAAACAAGCAGAACAATTATATCATGGCTCAGTGCTCACATATCATGGCATGGATCTTACGATTCCATGATTCTATGATATGCAACTAGTAGCTCTACAGACAGTTTTAGTTTATCATCCAACCATGATCAAAGCATGCAACATCTCCTTTAGGATTTTTAAACTATTGGATAATCAACCTCATTTTTAAAAATATGTGCCAAATTTCCAATTTCAATTTGTGTGGCTGCAGCTTGTAGTCATTAATTCTTGTTATGCTTTTCTCCAGTAGATGAGAGTGCTCTATTTTATCCTCATTAACGCAAACATTTTGCAATCAATTCAACCCTCAGTCATCTTTTGATAAGCAGAACAGATCTTGTTCTTCAGATCTCCCGCAGGAAGGCATGTACTTCAGCCCTCTAATTATTTTTGTTGCAACTTTTTGTATCTATTCCAGTTTTCCCCCTTGTAGCTACCACAGCTGGATACATTGTTCGTCTCTCAGTTTTTCCTGTAATGTATACAGAAGCAACAAATAAGTAAGTAAATAAATAAACAAATAAATAAATATAGGGTCTTTCTGTTCCTTCTCTGTCACTAGCTGGTTCAAAACCCTACTAATTTATATTACCTGTGGCATCCAATTTGGTGTTGTCACTAAGTGACTTATCCAATACCTAAATCCTTGTCAGAATAAGTGACTTTTTAGGATATAATTCTACCCTCCTATGCTCTGGCTTTCATTCTCTTCTTGTAGGTTGGCATTTGGATGTAGTGAGATTTCTTTTGTCTGTTTGGATGGGTTCAAGTAAGCCAGGAATACAGATTACTCCTTTATGACAGCCTCAGTCACAGTGCTATATATCATTCAGGCAAGCTTTAAGGCACCTGCAAACTATACTGTGATTTTAAAAGAGATCGTTAACAACAATAACAGGAATTATGCAGGAGTGAGTGGGAAGGTCAAGGAAATATATCTTTCCCCCTTTCCGCTCCATTAAGAGTGTGTACATCTATGCATGACTAAGAGCTGTGTAAGACTGAAGCAGAGCAGTCGCCTTACATTTCTCCATAGTTGTCCTAGGATGAATACCAGCCTCCCTTCTGAAATAATTGTTCTGCCTCTTTCTTCTTCTCCAGAATCTTGAACAATTCCAATTACTAGCAAGGAAATAATGCACTGAGTTGATCACAGTCAATTGTTCAGTGTGGTTCACAGGAAAAGCAAAAAAAAAAAATCTGTGGAAGAACCTAGGATTTCTTAATACACAATAGAAATGAAAAAAATCTTTGACAGATTCAGGTCTTGTGCTACAGAAGAAGATATTCATTAAAAATGTTATGAGGCACCACTGGGATGAATCTTTATGAGACTGTATGAAATAAAACAATGGCTTTCTTTGTCTCTATGCAAAACCTAAACCCATATAAATAAATAAAAAGCAAAGGTCATTTATTTCATTTTCATGTTCTTAATTTTCAGGGAAAAATCCTGGAGTCTGACGCTTTCTTATCATGCTGTCACAAATGTATCTTAATTTTATATTTTACTGCAGTGCAGCATGAATTCTCCTGCCTACGTGTGTTCAGCAACAAATACAAAACAGGCCTGACCTGCAGCAAAACCACTCTCCCAACAACATTTGAAGCTTGTATTTACAGCAGAATTTCATTCCAAGCAAGCAAGCTCACAAGACTAGATTTCTCACATCACTTGGAGATGTGAGCTCTAGTGCTCACATTTTGAGGAAAACAAATTTGAAAGATTATCTAGAATGGATCAACCCATATATTTCAAAGGCATAATTGAACAATTAAGCCAGTTCAACTGCAAACGTGTATGTAAAAAGCTTATAGACAGCAGACTTACACAAGTACATTCACAAATGCAATTTATTTTCTATGTAGACCAAAGTTTGCTTGCATAGATTCATGTTAGATCTTAAATGTTTCTCTAGGGCTCTTAGCTAGGAAAGAAATAAAGAAATAAAATCTTTTAAGCATTCCTGTTTCTTTTCTATATGCACCTCCAAAACTTTTCTTTCCTTTATACCGGTACTTACTTGTGTTACTGACATTAACTCCAGCTTCTCCCAGAGTACCAAGAGAAGAATAATTCTGCCTAGGAGACTTCCTGCCCTCACCAGGCTGAAGCAGGCAGTACAATGCCAATAATTAACCTTGGCAACGTAATATCCTAAGGCCAGTTTGGCTGCAACAACACTGCCATGATGATGTGGAAGTTACTGACGTAACATGAAGAGCTGACAGAAGAAATGATGGTGAGCTTTACAGTTTGGGATTTTTTTTCAGTTCTGGTAGCTGGTATGATAAATGATGCCATGTCTTCCTGCAAACCTTGGCTTTCTTCTACCCACATTTAGATAAAAGAACGGCATGATCAATAATTACTCTCCAGTGAATTTCCTCCATCTTTTGAACATCTCCATTGCCAAGTTTTCATCCATGCTTCATATGAGGGAACCGCTTTTCACTTCATTCTACAAAAGATATAGGAAGCTTTGAAAGGTGTAGCTGACTGAAATTTATAATAACACTGATCCAAAAGTTGTTTCCAATATATGCTTTGTGTGAATAGAATCACTAGAGGAGTTGTGCATAATTTCATAAACTGGCAAAAAAGTCTCCTTGGAAGCACATCTACTTAAGCTTAATGGTGTCTGTTAAGTTCCTTTTTAATTTCCTCTGAAGGTATTTACCCACAGTAAATGTTTTGTTATTATAAAGCACATTTATTTTTGGGGTTTTTTTTGTACCTAGAAGACAGAGAAGGGAAATAAAAAGAAGTAGAAGGAATGTTAATTCCTATTTCTAATTCCTATTTCCTGTTCGATTTGTTGTATTTGTGAAATAACTCAAGGTATTGACTTGCCGTTTTGAAGCAGGTTTAGAAGATGAACGCTTGTTTTCTGGTTCAGATCTTGAAACAGGGTTGAAAATTAGTTTTGCATTAAATCCTTGATTTTGCTCCACACTTCCTATGTGACCTTTGAAAGCTGCTGTAGGATGCACGAGGTGAATGGGTAATGACAGATTTGACTTGCATCAGTATCAGAGAGGTTGACCTCCATCTTCCTGAATAACATGCCATGGGGAACTCAGTCGAGGTTCTTGACTTCTACAGAGCTTATTGGGTGAATGATTGTGCTCTTGTAAAGGAGCCATGAAGAAAAATAGGCTGTAGTTAAATAAAAGTCTTCATTTCCCAGACCAGAGGAATGAAAACAGGATTATCTGCCTAGTTCTACTTGGGAATATTGCTCATTTTCTGTGTCACTGAAACACAGGATGCTTTTTTTGGTACTAGATCAGTCAGGCTGTGTTCAAGGCACAAGCTGCCAAGAAATAACATCCCCCTCAAGCAAATAGCAGCTAACACTGCAAAATAAATACCCATAGATAAATTTGCATACCTACAGCTGTCAGGTGCTGTAAGGTCCTTGAAACGCTTTAGAAGTGGCTAGTTAGATGATGTACCATGAGTCTTACTTTCTACAGTTCTTACTTGTGCTAATCCTAATACTTGCACTTCTAGACTGAGTCCTCACTGTTTTGAACATTACTTGTATCATTAATGGTTGCTCAAAAATCTCTTGCTGATGAAAGTTTGCTCATCTATTTCTTGTCTAAGCACTGTTATACTGTTTGAGCATGATGTCAGCAGAAGACAAGAGAGCTAATACAAAATCATTCTGAATTTTCACTTGTGCTAATACTTGTACCAATAAAAGCAATCTTCAAATTCTTCAAGACATCCGTTGTCCTTGTCTTATGACTTAGAATAATATCAACAAATGAATGAAAAGTAATAATACCTGAAGTAGAGAGGCATTAATATCTAGAAGCATGTAAGAATTTATGGAGAGCCTCTGACATTTCAAAAAGCAACTTTTTTCTGTTTGTGAAAGAATATGCTCTGCTGCACAGTAAAGGGTATTGTGCCCTTCCTGTTCATCATCCAGAAAATCTATTTAAGTCTAATTCACCCATACAGAAATGCTGGTAAGTTTTGAAGGGAATTATTTTGGAGTATTTTGTCATTATCCATTTTTCCTCATAAACTATGTGGAATTTGTTCCAAATAAAGGAGTGCCTGCAGCAAGTCATGATTTCCAGGGAGTCTGAAAGAAGGATTAACAGTCAGGTGAAAAAAATCTCAGCGGAAGTCATCTAGCTGCCTCTTCTGAAATGCTTGTGTGCTTGACTATTTCTTGCCTAGTGCCTACCTTTATGGTTACTCTTCTCATTCAGTAGAACTGAAAAAGCATAGAAAACAATTTCCTTAAGAATAGAGCAGGGACACATGTTGCCTTCTCTGATCTTTTAGTGTCATTGCCAATAGTGAGAGATTTGTTATAAAATAGCAATAGCTTATCTGCAAAATTGAAAAGAAAAAAAAAAGCAGTAGAAAGCACAGGCAGAGTCTTAATATTTTGATTAGATTAGATACTTCTGTCTCCATATGAATAATGAGCCAAAACACAAGCAATAGGTAGGGAAGCTGGCAAGCCTCTTTAGCGACAACAGCAGCGGCTGCCTCACAAAACTGTAGCCAAGTCAATGGAGCACAACTTTCTCTAATGGACTGTTTTTGTAAAGAGAAAGTTTCTTCAAAGCTGAATGAAAAAGGAAGAAAGGCTTGAAATTAACTTGAGTAAGTTGTAAAAACAGAGGATGGGAGCCAAGATTTAAAACTTGCATGCATCAAGAGAAAAAAACTAATCTGGGTGATTCTCTCTTCTGGGGTGAAAACCTCCTACTACTGTCCCACAAACCTTCATCAGTAACTGGGTTGACTGGATCCCTCACCTGCTGCTTACAGCCTGAGCTGGTGCAGGAGCACTGGCCACTCACACCAGTGAGCCCACTCTGTGCCAATCCCTGGCAAATATGTAACAAATGCTTTGCATAAAACAACCCGCAAGATTTAATATGTTCATTCGTGTAGCCTACAAGGCACACACTACCTGCCCCGTCAAAGTAAGTATAAGTAGTTTTGAAAGGAAAGAAAATGGCTTAGAGTCTTCAAAATGTTAAAAGGCAAAGGAGAAAGTTGACATAGGGCATCACTACGTTTACAGAGGTGTGATTCTACTGAAAACAGTCTTTTCCGCATCTTTCCATGTCACTATATAACTTAACTTCTTTTACCACCTACTCTTATCTCCATCTTTCACACTATAAAAGCATAAGAACAGACCTATTAGTTACGATTCTTACAGCCTGAAAATATGTTCATCTGTGAGGATTTCCTAAGGCTGACATGGTCTATCATTCAGGAATACCTTACAGGCATCTCTTCCAGCCTTCTCCAGCCTCTCATCTTTGGCAAGGAGTTCCATAAATCTGTTACCTACAAGCTGAAGAACTTCACCATTTTTATTTTAAACCCAAGTCCTTTTAATTTCATTTGAAATTAAATATTATTATGTTTTCCCCTTTTCACATGTTTGTTGACCCGTTCAAAACACTCTTAGATACTTAAATTCTACTCCTCTCTTTTTCTAATGAAAGTTTCCAGAGACCAGCTTTCAAAAGTTGTTGATTGACTTCAAACCTGAAACAACTTGTTTAGCAGTGGGATTTAGTACTTACATAATTTTCGACAGATCAGCCTAGCAAGTTAAATGAGTCTCTAAGCAGCTAGCTGTGGAAAAGCTGTGCAGCAGAACATGAGTTGAACAGTTTCCTTACTTTTTCCATCCACAGGCACAACAGGGCATAGAAATGTAACAATCTTGAAAGCACATGTGTACTGGTTTGTATTCATTGCCTGCTCTCCTTTTGTCTGTCACTGGCTGCATGTCAGAGGATGAACAGGGACACCTCCATGCTTCTCACCTTGGAACTCAACTGCATTTTTGAGTCCTCACAGGTAGCTGAAATCAAAACAGCTCTTGGACAATGACCTGGAATGAAGGAGAGACCCGAGGGAGAGCTGAGCTTGTAAATCCTGCCTTGGCCATAGTTAACGCTGTCAGGGCTGAGATGAGAAGCAGATGGTAACTGCTGCTATGACTTCACCTGCCACAGACATAGGCACAAGTGCAACAGCAGAAACTTTCAGGCTGGTTGTCCTAGCAGGAGACATGATACTTGAATAACACATTTACTTACATGTGTATTGGAGGTGACGTTGCAAACAGCCTTTCCCGAGGCTACTTACCTCCCCACAGTGTGTTGCCCTTGTCCTCAGTCTGCTTAGTGTGAAGACAGATCCTGTATAGATTTTGTTCTGGAGGAGGTTCATATTGAGAAAGATTCCTCTTTTTCATATTGATAAACATCCAAAATAGTAAGTTAATAGAGTGAGCTAATGTGAAGTAACATGATGGAAAAATGTTTATGGAATGCCTCCATGAATTTTTTTTTTTTCTGTAGCAGCTAGTGAGGAAAGAAACAGTGCAATGGGACAGTCAGTTCTTAAAACTTCATAGTTACCTGGTCTGATACAGAACTGCTCAAAGAAAGACCTTTTTATCTGATACACAGCAGTTTGAAGAAAGATGATTTTATCTAAATTATTTGTTCCTCAAACCCAAGCAAAAATACTTGTCCAGTTTAGAAAGGAGGGTAAAATTTTCACCCAGTATATCCAGATTCCTTAAAGCCCTCAAAACATTGGTTAATTTAGCCTGGTGCTACCTTTCACAGTGTGAAACTCTGGGGGAATTGTTAAGAAATCTTAAAAATGAAAAAATGTTAAAATGAAAGTCAGCAGAACTCAGGCCTTGACGTTGCATCTGATAGCAAAACCCCAGGTCTATTCACCATGATGAAAGCTGATTAGATTTTCTACCAACAGCACTGTCTTTCTCATTAGAATTACAAGGAAAGGTGGATTTTTAGGAACCTTCTAAAAAACCCTGAAACACTTCAAGGTTAGAAGTGGGTGACTGCTGAAAAAACCTGACCATTAAGGTAGTTACACACTGAGAAACATTTATCTATGACGAACCATAATTATATAACTGATTACTCAGATGTCAGCTGCTACCAGGGCACATTGCAGGGATAAAACAGCCTTCATAGTAGGCAGTCTGCTGGCAGTCGTGTGCTCAATGCCAAAGTAAATGAAGAATCAAAAGGGGAAATAGATGTCCCAAAAAGACATGGCTTCCTCACAGACAAAGAAAACGTTGCTGGCAGCAGTGATCTCCTAATCCTTCCTAATACTTTCTCCACTTTGAATGAATTGACTTTGTATTTGCTTTCAGTCCTTACCCGCTGGCTTTATTACTTATTTATTAACATTTATCTATTATTGAGATATATATTAATTATTGATAATTAATAATTTATTAATTGCATTTTCTCAGTAAAAAACTACAGTGGATCAAGATTCAGCTTGAGCACATGACAAAAAACATTTATGAATGGAATAGTAAGTCCAAAGAAGTAAATAACAGGAAGCAAATATTAAAAGGGTATTTAGAATGGAATCACAATCTGCTTACATTGTTTATTTGTTACAGAATTCACTCACACAGCAGTCCCTTTGATTAAAGTTTTACTTTTTTTGGGTCCACATAACAATCCTAATGCTTTTCATGTAGTAATCCAACACAGCTCAAAGGTCTGCAATGAGCTGCTCATGAACAATTTATTAGTTGGTTACTTTGCAAGATTATACACACCAAACAAACAAAAAAGCTGTTTCTTAGTTCTCCTGCTTGTGTTCTAGAGACTCTAAAACACAAGCCATGGTGCTAATTGCATTTTCCCTTCACATTTTCTTTTGCTTCAACTTCCTTAAATTCTTGAGTTGTGCCACTACTACCCCAGTACCTGCCCTAGGCACATACAGAGCGGTTTCATGTGAATTTAGTGCTCCCTGAGAGGCTTTTCCCTGACAGTCTAGCAAAACAAACTCGTCTTTATATATATGGCTAAGTGCAGCATGAAAGTGATGCTACAAGCTCCTTGAGTAGTGCAGGAAGAGATGAGAAGATACATCATTTTCTGTGTCTCTTCCTAAACACCTTTGCAAGGGTTCCAATACTTGATATGAGTGTTTTGTGTTGTGGTCACTGGGAGGTAAGTCAACATTGCCAGTTACTTCAGTTGTAAAAGGCTTTTATTATCCAGCAGTAAGGGCTGAATTGGATCCATAGCCTTCATTTTGTATCTTGCACTGGTGGTAAATGTTGTAAATAAAGTAGATGAGGTGGGACGCTCTCAGGGTTCGCTTCTGTTAGAAGTGAATCAATTTAGCCCATTTTGTCAAATTATTTAAGCACAAAATTATTTTCACAGAATCACAGAATCACTAGGTCAGAAAAGACCCAGAGGATCATGGAGTCAAACCATTCCTACCAACCACTAAACCATGCCCCCAAACCAAAAACATGCATAAACATTTTGTATGCTTATGTGCTTAGAAGCTGGCAGAACTGAAGCCCCACACTCCAATAACATTCCTATTTATTAACTCCTGCAGGCAACATGTTAAACAAGATAAAACGCTCATTTCGACCTTAAGGCATGTGCACATATATCCCTCTCTCCTTTCTTTCTTCCTCTCCAATGTCTTAAATTATGTATTAAGTGAGAATAAACTGCAAGCCATAGAGAACTGCCTATACAATGACATGGAAGTAGACAGAGCTAGGAGACTCTTTGAGGCAACCTCAAGCAACCTGTGATGGGAGGATATCTGAGCAACAGAAAGGACTTGGCTAGATGGGGCTTAAGTCTTTGAACTTGTGACCCCATAACATTCCTATGCCTCTCATCCACACGGGTTTTGTCTTAAATACTGGCATGTACTCTTATCCCCTCTTTTATACCTTTCGCTAAAACATAGCCCCACAATTTATTTTGCTTAACCACCTCAAGAGCAATCAATAGTTCCTGAAATTTAATGCAGCACTTTATTAAGCTTGGAAATGTAATAATGATTACATGGGGCCAAGTGCTGGGCCCAGGACTGGTTTGTCCCTCTCAGATATGGGTGGAGAAAGTTTCCCTTGCGTGCTAATGTGCTGTGTCCCAACAGGGGTCAACAGCTTCAGGCTTCATCTTAGTAAGTATTTAAAGGCATATAGCTAGAAAGTATTAGCAGAGGCACTTTAACCCTACAGAAAAGTGCGAAATTAAATTCTGTATTTGCTGGACAGATTCCATTAGAAATGCACTAGCTAATGTCTGTAAAAGCACATAATTCCTACTCTCTGTTGTGTTTTAAAATACATTCCTTAATATAGTCTAATTTGCATTTAATTCTAGAGAAGAATTACCTTGTTGCCACTGCCCACCCCAACAAGACCCTAACTGTCCAGCATGACGTATGAGGATGACTGCAGTTTCATCACCTCTCCTCCTCTTCAGAAGCCTTGCTCAAAAGGCAGCTCACTGCAAAACAGTCTCCCCTCTGCGAGATGCTGCAGGGCCAGCCACAATGATGGGAATCCTGGGATTGTGGAAGATGTGGGCTGACAGGTAGCTGAGGGAGAGAGGTGCTGGCAAGCCTAATGATGGCAGAGAGGCTGAAGCAAAGACTCAGTCAGAAAAGTTAAAGTGGCAGATCTTAAGAAGGCAAGCCCATGATTTATACTGAAGGTGTCTCTCACTGTGAAGCATCCAGCCTTTCTTCATGCGCATGCCATGCTCCTTCCTTGCATGCTCTGTTTAGCAATGAAGTCACTGACCTTTTCATTGTTCTCATGATGTTCCAAGGGTTGAATGTAGGTTGTTTTCATCTCCCCAAATGCTGACAGTCCTGTTCTCATTATTAACCTTTCTGGGTTCATATCAATTCTGTAAGTCCACTTCTGGAGGCAAGGAATTAGTGGAAGGGATAAAAGCTATCAGAAATTTCCATTAGGAAGTTACTGTGAAACAAAACAAACCAAACCCCAAGATTTCTGCACAGCAAATAGAGCCACACAGGACACATCCTTCCTAAAGGGAGATGCAGCCTAGTCCATGCTACTGGATAATGATTTTGTAATACATAGTGTTTTATTACCCAAAATTTATTCCATCTTGGAGTTCCAGATTATCTAATGCTTTAACTCCTGGAGAAACCATACACAAGAACAGTTTCAGAAGTCTTGAGATCCTATTTTTCCTGATTTCTACCTTTGGATTTTCCCATGCAGAGGCAAAAAAAAAGGAAAGAGGATGGATCTCTTACCTATTTCAAAGGAGAAATTATGGAGAGAAGCAATTATTAAAATATACTATCCCTATAAAGTGAAAAGAAAAAAAAGAGGGAATACAGGGTAAAACCAGGAAAAAAGAGTAGCTTTAAGCATTCTCAGAGCTGTAATGCAAAGGTAAAAAAACAAAAAGTGTTTACATTATGTAAGCTAGAGCCAGAAAAATTACCAGGGAAAGTACGTCCCCAGCAAAAGACAATTTTTTGTTTTAACACTGCTTTTTTACCAGGAGGTGGGGCTGTTAAGCACAGAATTTATTCGCTGCCGCGCTGAAAAACTGTAAGTGACGTGAAAACCGTCTTTCTCTTCCTTTTCCTTTTGAAAGTCATTGTGAAAATGTGAGTGAAAAGCATGAACTTTCCAGATATTTTAAGCATTGATTTCATCTTCTGGTGCAAAAATGGAAATAGCTTTAAAATGATTTTGCAATGGTTTAAATGAACTGCCTCTAGAAGTGAATTAAGTACCAATAGTTAATTAAAACATACATTAATTTGGGAGACTGGAAAACTCAGGAGATTTGTAATTATTACTATTCCCAAATTTCTATTGATTCTATTTCTAGGATAGATCTGAAATTCAGTTACAAGGATTAAATCACAAAAAGAAATCACAAACACCTGCAATCTGGCTAATTGTGTAATAAAAGATAAACACATTTAAGGTCACTTGATTCTAATTCTGACAAGCTGCCACAAGGCATTAAAGCAACTTTCCTAAAGTAAAGAGTAAGCTGAAGGAAGTACTTATTTTTGGTGCTTCCATAGCTACAGTTTTCACCGTATCTTAAGGAGATGCTGCAGACCTCTTTGGATGGCAGGGTGCAGCCAAATGAAGGAAACATGTAGCACAGCAGGGAAACAGGTGTAGACCTGAGACCTTGCTTCATGCAGTGGTCATTAAGCCATGATGCTTCAATGACAGCTCCATGTGCCCCTCTTCAGTGTCATAATTGCCATGCATATATTCAAGATGCACTTCTCATTTCCTAAGATACCTATGATGGGCATGTAATTAGAAGCATAGAATCATAGAATTGTAGAATAGTTTGGGTTGGAAGAGACCTTAAAGATCATCTAATTCCAGCCCCCTTGCCATATGTAGGGACATCCCACTAGATCAGGCTGCCCAAGACCCTGTTCAATATGGCCTTGAACACCTCCAGGGATGGGGCATCCACAACTTCCCTTGGAAACCTGTTCCAGTGTCTAACCACTCTCATGGTGAAGAAATTCTTCCTAATGTCTAGTCTAAATCTGCCCCTCTCCATTTTAATAGAATCATACTCCAGTTTAATCAAATACTCTAGTGTAATAGAATAATTACTGGGACAGACTTGCAGTTAGGATGATTTAAAGGAATTCTTGTGCCCATCATGCTATGTTGCATGCTTTCATCTAATACAGCGGGAAATGCAGCTATTGCACCATGCCAATTGGTCAGCACTTTCCCTGTCCTCACAAGTACCCTGGGTATATCCCACCCTCAAACAGAGTTAAGGCTTGAAGTCCAAGCAGTGGATTTTAACAGACACCCACTTAGCCATTTGAAGAACCCTTGCCTGGTCACAGGACTTAGATGGATCCCCTAAAACCTGCCACATCAGAGGTAGCTGGTAATGCAGTCAAAATCTAAAGTTGCAGCCAGGAGTTAACTAGCTCAGAGATCATCAAGACATACACATCTACCAGTGAGGGTACAGTCACCAGGCAAGAGAAGTCAACAATTATTTCCGGCCAGTGGTGCTATTGAGTTCAGGAGTGATGACTGATCATTGCATCCTGCGGCAGTCACAGCTTCTGCCAGCTCATGCAAATGCTTCCTCCCACTCACACCACAGCACTTCCCTCTCCTCCAAGATGACTCATACATTGTTCACTTCTATCCACAGCCAGACACTAGGAATAAAGCTCAACCAAATTGTGGCCTTGAGTGTCATGGTGAGTTCTATCTGCAACATATGGAGGGCAATTAATTCCCAGTTGATATTTAACATCATCTGTGGCTTCAGTTAGGTACCAAGCAAGATGGAAACTCATGAACAAGAGGGGTTTTGTGATTGCATCTTGCCTTGTGCCCCACCTGAAAATATGAATGTTTTCAACCCTAGAAGAGTTTGAAGGTCACTTAGCACATATTTGTGATTAATAGTTTCAAAGATTAATAATAAATTTATTCAAATAAAGGTGGATAAATAGATAGAGAGCATTAACTAGACAGTAAGAGTTTCAGATTCTCATCCATAAAAAGCAGGCATCAGGAGCTGGCCTGTTAAAACTTCCAGAAGGCCCAGCAGAGGGATATAACAGAAAGCAGATTGCTCTGTTCAGTGGTTTTAATGTTTGTCATTACTAGGAATGTTAAGTTTCAACTCTTGGGCTGACAAATTACAAATTTAATTCTTTAGTGGGCAAAGATTTCCTTTATGATCTCAGATTTGTCACTGAATATATCATATGTATCAAGATGCCATATATACCCATCAACCATAATGTGGTGGTGGTCTAGAGTCACGGAAGAGCTTGAAAATATTTAATACTAATATTTGGGAAGCATCAAGACTACAAAATCCCACTAGACCTCTGTGAGTTTCCACTCCCTCGTGTCTAAGTATAGAATGCAGCCTGCCACAGGGCAGCAACAGAACAAGGTCTGGACGCACTGCTAGAAAAGGGCTTACTGGGGTTCTTCTCTTTGTTCTAGTGATTATTTAATTATATATAAAGTTGATCAGATATTTAAGGAAGAAGTAAAATATTAAGAGGTTCTTAACTCAAAGTACCCAAAAATTTTATGCTGCTACCTCAGAGGAATGGGGCATAAATTCAAGCCCCCTCGGGATATCTGGAATAAGTGCTCTAAAAACTGATTCATTGCTTAACAGAGAAAACACTTAGCCTGTTTCCCCTCTTCCTTTTCTGGTTGGATTTTGAAATTATTCAGCCTTCCTGGAGCTTTTGGAATGACAGTAGCTGTTTAGGTGTATGTTCTTGTGCCTTTTGCTGAAATCTGCAGATGACATTGAAGTGCCAGCACCTCAGTGACGTATAAGAGTATCTTGAAAGATAGATAGACAAAAAAATATAAAGTTATCTGTTCAGTTATTAAATTCTTGTTGTAAACCAGTCATACTGGACTGGTAGGAGGGCAAAGTCATAAGCCATTCTGAGGAGGAGAGGTATTACTGCAGTGTGATATAAATGCTGTAGATGGGAGTTTGACTGTAGATTCAATGATTCCAGAATTTCATCCTGCACCACTGAACTTTTGAGTTAGAAACCTGGCATATAGCACATAGTCAAATGACCATTGTGTGTTTCTCTGCTCCTGGAGAAAATAATTGACTAATTGACCTGTGAATTCTGTGATTATCACTAGTCACATGTTTTCTTCTTTTTTATTCTTTTTCTTTTGCCTCATGGTTAAAATACAAACACTCAAGCCATCCAGAACCTATTTTAGTTTCCATAATTTTTTTTTATCCTTATCTTGCAGTAACTTTCTAGTCTTGAAACTTTGCTTTACCTCTGGGCTGAAATTTCAAACTCATTTAATATTAAATTTTGGCCAACTAGAAACATTAAAGCTGAATTATCAGGTATTTGAGGCTACAATTTAATCTACTATAAAGTTGACTCATTATGGTAGGGAATATCTTGTGGTAGTTTTACTGTCTGTGCTTAATTCACTGTTCTGTTTCTTAAAAGTTACTTAGAGCTTAAATAATTAACCACAGTTTATGCTTGTCATTACAGTATTCCTCTTCTATGCATACAGATGTGGCTGAACTGATTTGATTGTGAGATCCTCTGGGTAAAACTGCTGGTTTTTATTGTCTTACACATGACTGAGAAAATTAGCAGGTAAAAGCAATAATACAGTGAACCTTATTCAGGCAAGAGAAGGAATGAGATAAAACCAAATATTTACATCCTACTTCTGATTTGAATTCATATTTTTATGGTGGAAATAAAAGAAGAAAATATATTACTTGTCATATCTGCAACCTTCATATGCAAACTTTCATAACATTTACTCAACACACTATTTGGTCCCACCAATGAGATCTTATAGTCCTGTAACTTCTAGCACATTTGTCTCACTAATGAAATATGACAGTAGAGGTTCTTATTTATGAGTATAAACTGGAGAGGGGCAGATTCAGGCCAGACACTAGGAAGAACTTCTTCACCATGGGAGTGGTGAGGCACTGGAACAGGTTGCCCAGGGAAGCTGAGGATGCCCCATCTCTGGAGGTGTTCAAGGCCAGGTTCTATGGGGCCTTGGGTAACGTGATCTAGTGGGACAAGTCCCTGCCCATGGCAGGGGGGGTGGAACTAGATGATCTTTAACATCCCTTCCAACCCAAACTATTTTATGGTGGTCATGTTCTATTTCCTGCAAGAGTCTTTCAAGCACTAGCATTTCCAAACACTTATTATGAATTGGAACGGACAAGATTTGATCAAAATGCTGTTCTTTCCTTGTATTGAAAAGCACAGTTCTCTTTCAAGAAAATTCTCTTCGCTGCTTGAAACTAACTGTGATATCAGTGCTCATAAAAAAAAAGGAAATAAACAGCTTTGCTATGATGAGTTATGCTGTGTGCAGAAAGTGCAGATGGAAAGGTGACAACCTTAGCCAAAAGAATATAAAAGGACAAAAAGGATAGCAGATTTATTTTAAGTGTTCTGACAGGGAACCAGTAATGGAAAAAAACTGATGGACACTATAAAAGTAGCAGAAAATGTGTTTGTGACCAGAAGTCAAAGATCTGTTTGCTTTTCTTGTGCCAGACTACTCTTAGGGTACTGCGTATTTTATGATGATCATTATTATTTCAAAAGTTTTGTAAATGTTCCCAGTAAGGAAAACAGCACAATACAGCAAAAACCAGTACAAGGGCACACTCAGATCCTGATGACAGTTTCTCAAATTTCAAATAAGCTGAGACTTGAGATTTTATTTGAAGCTCCTCTCTGAAGACAGCACATCTCTGGTCATACCACAAATCTATTTCTTTGTTCTCCCTATAGCATGGGCTATTTGCAGTGATAGCTTGCTTTCATATCTTAATAGATGCTGAAATACACTTCACAGGGGCTTCTGCTCCCTTGGGATACATAACAACTACTGAACCTGCAATGTTGAACAAAATCCCAATAAAAAGAAAGTAAATTATCCTTCTAGCTTGAATGATTTAGTAAATTATTTTGAAAAGCAGCTAAACATGGATAGCATCTTTTTAATCTCTAACTTTTCAACATTTTCATATAACTGGCAAGAAAATTTTTGAGCCATTTAACCATGAAAAGCTCATTTCAGAATCTTTCCTGAGCTGAAACATTTATTGAAGCAGGACTTGCTTTTTTTTTTGCATGACTGGTGCATATGTCTGTATCAATATCAGTAAATGTTAAAGTCTAGTCCTGTCTGATGAGAATGAGTAAATGATTAGTAGAGAATGGGCTTTGGTTTAGCCCCACCCAGCTAAATTTTGGCCGCTAAGACCATGCAGTTGAGCCTCCAAAATCCTTTCCCCCACACGCACCCTGCAGCAAAAGGGGTCCAGTGAGGACCTGGCCATAGAATCATAGAGTCATAGAATCAATAGGTTGGAAAGGACCCACTGGATCATCGAGTCCATCAGAGAAGAGAGAGAGCCCCTCATGATCTTTTGATCGTATACCAAGTATGATGTATAAGGGATGGAATACTCTGTTGGTCAGTTTAGGGTCACCTACCCTATTTGCCCCTCCTTGCAGGTGTGGCTCCTTTTCTGCCTTCTGGAAGTCCAAGGTGGCAGTTCTGCTGACCCCCTCCTTACTTCTAGAACTGAAAATTCTACCATCACTATGCCCAAGGTATCCTCCAGCCATTACATCTCCTTCAAGTTCTTCTCTGTTCACAAACAACAGGTCCAATGGGGCACCTTCCCTAGTCAGTTCAGTCACCAGTTGTGTCAGCAAATTGTCTTCCACACACTCCAGGAACCTCCTAGACTGTTTCCTTTCTTCTGTATTATACTTCCAGCAGAAATCTGGTAAGTTGAAGTCTCCCACAAGAACAAGGGCTAGCAATTGTGAGACCTCTCCCAGTTGCTTGTAGGCTATCTCTTCTTCCTGGCTGTGTGGTCTATAGCAGACTTGCATCACTATATCTGCCTTAATCAGTGTTCTACCCGTAGACATTCAACCCTATCATCACCATCATTGAGCTCAAGGCAATCAAAACACTCTCTAACAGAAAAGGCTATCCCACCACCTCTTCTTCCTTGCCTATCCCACCTGAAGAGCTTATAGCCAACTATTGCAGCACTCCAGTTATGTGAGTTGTCCCACCATGTTTCTGTGATAGCAATTATATCATAGTTCTCTTGCTGTAAAGAAAACAGAAGTAAACCAAGGTAAAAGCAAGAATTTGGCCTTAGATAGGATTAGATACAGAACATGCTTATTACAGCAAAGAAATATCTGTCTTCGGTTCAGTTTTTCTCAGTCATGTACACACAAAGAAATCTTGCCCTTCATTCTTAGCCAGCTTTGGTACATTTTCATACGAGAAGCTTTTTTTTCTGCTCTATTTCTTTTCTGTTTCAGAGTGATGGAAGCCTTCTATTCTTTTGAAAGGGCTAGAAACCGTTGAACATCACTGAAATGAAAAACAAATTCCAACAGAAAAAAATCCAAACATGGGTGGGTGGATGAACTTATTCCCGCTTAATACAATATGGTCTTGGCATCTTATACATAAAAGAGAAAAAAATGTAAAGATGAGAAGGAGGAAGCAGTAGAAATCAATTTGGTCAGCCTGTATAGCAAAACAGAGTTTTGTGAGTGTTCAGCCTTTCCAGGACCAAAAACTGAAACCAGTAGAAACCCTTGTCCCTGCTCTCTCCCCAGCCCTATCACTTCTGTTTCATCCACCATTGCTCAAGAAGAGCAAACATAAACGTAAACTGTTTCATAATAGCAGCATATTTTACTGTGGTAGAAGATAGGAGATACAAAGCAGAGGAGATTGGACTTTGGAAAAAAAAAATCAAGGGACCAGGAAAACCACTCTTCTGAGTTGAAGAACTTTTTGTTTTTCTGGTTTGTAACAGGAGCAACAAAGACGTCAAAAGATGATAGATATCTTTCTGCTGCAGAAGTACCTGATCTACAAGAATTTGTCTCCACCCTACTGCTTATGTAGTTTTTTCATTTTGGTGCAATTTAATGTCTGCCTGCATGTAGTCATCAAACCTTATTTTTTTAACATAAAATCTCTTTGCATTTCCTCGGATCCATAAAGGGACTTAATACTTTATATTTGTATTGATTTTAAGGATTTCTGGTCCATCAGAGTACTGAAAAAAAAATGCTTAATAACTCTGAAAATCTACCTCCATACACTGCACCTGGTTTATTTTGCTCTCAAGGACACCTCTGGCATTCGTCTGTTACTGTTCTCCAAAGGATACTGTAGTGTCCTCAGTGGAAGAGCTCTGAATTACTAGGAGTGCTTGAAGTCATCTGCCAGTTGAAATAGCTGCTGAGACATTTTCATACCTAATTAATCACGGTGTGGTTAGGTTAGGATCACATTCCTGAATCATATGGAGTCCACGTGTAAGTACAACTGTTACAAGCAAGTGAGAAGTCTGACTGCATGATCTGGCTTTCAGTGATTTTGAAAGGGATAATGTGTGATCATTGTTCTGTAATATTAGAACATAAAAACCCTTTTACCCACATGTGACTGGCTAGAGAAGAACTTGTGAAGCAGCACTTGCAAACTTGGCCATAAACATTGTCTGGGTGTGGAATTCCTCTATTCCTACAAAGCAATTCTTGTATTCAGCTTGCAGGTGTCTTCCCGTCAGTTACAGTGACCAGTTCCTTGATGAATTTGTCCTCTGCATACCTGAGCACTACAAAGAAGACAGTGAAGGAAGTTCCCATGCTTGGGGCCCAGTTAGTCACCATCTCAACTGGGGGAACAGGGAGTGAAGGATGTTGTGCTTAGAGACAGCATGAGATCATAGGAATTCCCTGCTAATTACTGTTTCTCAGACCACAAGACTATGCTGTACTTATGCTGCACTTTGAGAAGCCAGGCTTTTCCTTTCAGTATTCTTTTTTGATTTTGCTTTCCTTTTTTTTTCATCCACATTCTTATGCTGAATTTTAGTAACCTCTGAAACTGGATGAGATGTGCTTTATACCTCCTCAGCAACGTTCCCTCAATTTTTCCATCCTTAAACTGTTCCATCCTTATATTGAATTATCAAAATATTTTCTTTCCTTGGGGGGATTTTCTGTTCTGTATTTTGCTCAACAAGAAGCAGAGAATGTTTTTTTTCCTGTTTTTTTTGTCCTTTAAATAAATTGAGGACATGTAAGGAATTAAAGCAGGACACTAAAATGTATGCCTTAAACACGAGGGAGACGTGGATGGTAGAAGCACTTTACTGGTAAAAGCACAAAAGCAAACCATCCATGGTATGGATACAGCTGTACTGGAAATGCTCTTTTTACCGGTAAAGGAAAATAATCCACAAGGAAGACACAAATCGGGGGGGGGGGGGGTTGGTTGTTTCTTTTTTTTTTCTTGTGTAATTGTGTTTAGATTTGTTTATCTCCTGATATTACTTAGGAAAAGACACAGGCTGAAAAAGTCCACGTAGAGGCTGGGTTTCTGTGAAAACAAGATGAAAAGAATTTTACCTAACAAAATAATAATGGCATATAAGTAAAGGAAAATCATCCCATGCAGATATGACACAGGTGCTGTGACCTGTAAGAAATATCTACAAATGAATGTGGATATAAAATGAAAAGAAAGATTCTTGAGAGGGAAATTACTTATTTTAGTACAGAATTCTTACCTTATTTACCTAAGTTCAGCAACTGAGTTTCAAGAAATCCCATTCTTCAAGGACAGAAGAATATATTTGGGATGCCAGGACCATCTTTTATTGCTCCAATCAATACTGTGAACCATTTTAATCTATAAAAATGTGATTGAATACAATTGCACTGTTTTCTTGCAGTCTAAACAAGACAAAGATTATATTTATATCTTTTTTAAAAATTAAATGGTTTCTCCTAGCTTTTAGCCTGACTAAAGCCTTGAGTGAGCTCTTTCTCATGCATCTGATATTGTCTAATATTAGAAATTACTCTTAGTTTAGCTAGTTGGCTTGTACTGCCTCAGGTGTTACTTATCTATGTTAGTCTCATACTCTTACCTGTCTCCAATGGTTTTGATAATACTGTTTCCCATACGACTTTACACATACTACTATTATTTAGCCTACTGAAAGAACTAGGATTGAGTTATTTATACACATAGGGCCTTCCACTGACACAGTTATTTTAGTGAGTAATCACATCCCTCAGACCCAGACTAAAATACTATTTCAGTCAAAACTTTTCACACACGCCTCAAATCTTCTCATTTGTCTTCTTTGGAGCACTTATCCTAGTAGCGGCTTAACAAACTAACAAGGCTTTGTAAGTTTTATAAGTTTAATGTATCACTTGAGCTTCATAAACAAACTGAAAAACTACTGTGATAGACTGCAAGAGATTCTTCCAAGAAAGCAGTTGTAATGGGATCATGACCATCCCATCTTGACTTTATGGCTGATCACAGACTGGCTTTGCTAGAGTGTTCGCATGGAAAAGGACTGATACAGAGAGACTGAGAAAAGGCAAGAAGTGAGAAGTTCTAATTTATACAATTTCAAACCAAATATTTTAACATGTTCTAATTTAGATATTACATTGCTTCCACCTAAGGTTAAGCCAACCCTGTCAGTCCGTCAATTGAAAACTGTCAAAGTCAGGTATATGAAGACATATAAATTCACTAAAAAGAGAAATTACTTGTACAACTTGCCTTATTAATGGAGATTCTTTTGCTGTTGGTCCAAACTGTAACATTACTGGTAGAGTTATGTGAAAACCAGAACTTTCTGCTGTAATATGCAGTTTGGCGTGGGCCACTGAAGTAATTGAAAGCCTGATAAACTCATAGGATCTGCTGTTGGCTGATCTGTTCATATCTTTATTTCTCTTAAAAAAAAAGCCTGGAGGTTTCCTCTGTTTTAATCTATGAGACAGAAAACATGGTCTGATCAAAGCTCGTTATTGTTCTATCCATTAATGTTGTGTGACTTCAAGAAGAAGGATGTCTTCCCTTTGGTTATATCGTTTCAAGTCCTTTCCGTTTTTAAAGGAGTAGCCCGTGCAGGAGATAAAACCTTTGATACTGCAAAGCTGATTATTAACCCTCCTCAGAAGCTATTGCATCATATACAATGAAAGCATTTGATAATTTCCAGCTACATAATAGTTCTCCAGCTTTTATTGACCTTCTTTTAAAAATCATGAAGGGCACTAATGCCTCTCCTGAGCAAAAATTACAAGACCTGGATTACAGAAGTTGAATGGAGAAACCACCATTACTTACAGTTATACAGTTCTAGCTGTTATTTATTTACAATGCATTAGTAAACAAGGTCCTTTCATTGATTTCAAATATACTTTAGTGAGAAAAATCAGAACATGCTTTTTCAACACAGCTCAGAGGAAAGGCTAATAAAGAACTCTGTTTCTCCACTAGAGCCTAGGGAAGCATTGTGGTTTTCAGAATGGAGTCATAGAATCAAAGAATCATACAATCATAGAATAGTTTGGGTTGGAAGGGACGTTAAAGATCATCTAGTTCCACCCCCCCTGCCATGGGCAGGGACATGTCCCACTAGATCACGTTACCCAAGGCCCCATCCAACCTGGCCTTGAACACCTCCAGAGACGGGGCATCCTCAACTTCCCTGGGCAACCTGTTCCAGTGCCTCACCACTCTCATGGTGAAGAATTTCTTCGTTATGCCTAGCCTAAATCAGCCCTTCTCCAGCTTATACCCATTGCCCCTATTCCTATCACCACAAGCCCTTGTGAGCAGTCCCTTTCCAGCTTTCCTGTAGACCCCTTTCAGGTACTGCAATGTTTCTATTAAGTCTCCTTGGAGCCTTCTCTTCTCCAGGTTGAACAAACCCTATTCTCTCAGCCTGTCAACCTGTGGATAACAACCACCGTTCCTTTATGAACAATATTGCTGCACTAACACACCTAGTTAGAGATGCTAGAGTCCAGAACTCCCTTAGGAGATCACTCTGCAAGGACCTGTGTCCTCTTTCCCTTGGTGGGACCTGGTGTCCCTAGAACAATTGGTGATCTCTTTAGTGTCCATAGTCCCTGGAGAGACAGCAATTATTCCTGGCCAGTAAATGAACTGTAGCCCAGGGAAAAGGCCTATCTGTAATTCTATTCTGTGTATCTCAAAGTGGATTAGAAAGAGCATGGATTTCACTTAGAACATTAGACATATTCAGAGAAAGAGCTTAAAAGAGAATCAAATATCACTTTTTTTTTTTTCTGGCATCTTGAGATACTGATCTGCACAACAACGATTTTCAAGTTAAGAGAAACAGTAAAATAATTTTTCCACACTCAGTGTGTATGGCACAATCACTAAATAAATAAATAGGCAGATAGAAAGATAAGATTGCTGGTGCAATCTATTTGCTGGGGAGTAACACAGAAATTCACTGCCTCAATCAGAAGAAACTCCAGATTTTCTGTCATGGACCTCTTTAGATAAGACATCTTTGAGATTTCCTAGATAGATATTTAAAAGAAGTGCTTTCAGCCCCATGAAAAAGTCAGCTTCACACATTTTATATAAATTTATACACATTCCTTTCTGTATGAGGATTTCTGTATGCATTTTGACTATCAATTAAGCATGGTCATCCAGTAGTGGCTATACATAACTTACAAATAAGGTGTGTGAGATATCTGTAAAGAATACAGCAAAAAATGGTTCTAACTCTTGGTTTCTTCCTCTAACCACTACATCACTAACATACTTACTAGCAGGGAAGGTTTAGGTGGAAAGTGTTAAGGATTGAAGTTGGAGCTAATTTTCCTCCCCTTTGCCTTGCTTATAATCCACTTCGGTGTCTTGTGACTTGTTTAAGTGTAAATTGCCCATAACAAATGAGCATCCCATTCTTTTTATTCCCCATGAGTGGAATTGTTGCCTGAGAGAGAGAATTTGGATACAGTGTGCAGCACTGACTGCCAGCCTGCAATAAAAATGATCATAGACTGGAAAACTCAGAAAGAGGCTGTAAGGATGACTAGAGGTCTGAGAATTTTTTTTTTCAGTGGAGTATTTAGAAAGCTGAACTTAACTTGTTTGAAAGAAAGAAGTTAGTAGAAGGTTTAATCAAAGCTCAGTAGTATCAATACGGGTCGATATGTCTGTTGCCATGATTCTCTTTAATCTAAGAGAGAAAAGTTAATAAGAGCCAGTGGTTAGAAGCTGGTACTAGACAATATAATTTTAGATATAGGCCCTAACTTTTAGCCCTGCCCTTAGCAGGGAATGACTGGAAAAAAAGTGTACTCTTTGCATCCTATTAAACCTCTAGACTCATTCTTTGTTTGGAAAACGATGGTCCTGATACAGCGATTCCACACTGAAAAGCTATTCTTTGTGTTGGCCAGCAGTTCGGTTCAGATTGGTGTTTTGTCCTTAAAATTCAGAGCTCTGTGAAATGAGGCTTATATCCTTTTGTATACATCCAGAAGAAAAGAGAAGTGCAACTCAGGAGACATAGGCCAAATATGGAAGTGGAAATGGAAAGGAGACTGAAGTGATGCACCCCACGTCAAATTGTGGGTGGCAAAATCAAAAATAAAATCAGGCTTTCTGATTCTCAGTGTGTTTCTATATTTGTCTGGCCACAGAAGGTAGCAGGGCCTGTCATAAAAGTGTTTTTCTTTTCTTAAAACCATTGATTTTTCAGAAATAGCAAGCAAACACCTGAAGACTCTTTCAAAAGCTCTGACTGAAACCAAACAGTTCCAATATCATGAGATTTGCAGTTTCTAATCAATGTACTCTTAGGGATACTTATGAGGGTGTTTTTTTTTTCCTGATCAGCGTGCTCATTTTGCCCACTTTCCTTTTGTTCTTCTATATTTACTGAGCTACTTCAGTATATCAGGATGTTCCCATAGCCAGAGGTACCATATGGAAGATGAGTATGGGTCAGTGAGTCAGGATACAGAAGAAGAATAAAGGAAGAAAAATTTTATATCGAGGAGTAACTTGACAAGGTTTGATCAAAATTTTGGCTTCCACCTAAAAATAGTCAGATTTTTATGAATAATTTACTAATTTAATTTATTAATTGTAATTTTTTTAAAAGAGAGTTTCTGTACAGATTAGATTTAAAAATTTATGAAAGTGACAAAATATTTCCTTTCTTCAATTTTAACAAAAAAAAAAATTCAATCAGCTCTTCTAATGACAGCTAGCGGCAATAAAGAATCAAGATTTCACTGAGTGATCATCCAAAAGCCCAGATGCTTATCTGAGTGGTGTATGAATATTTTTGATGGATGTATTTTTGCTACACAGAGACTCATAAAAATAATCATATTTTCATCTTTGAACATCACTAGCTACCTACTTGCTTTGAAATTATTTTTTCTTTTTCTCTAATATTTTTACCAGCCAACATGGCAAGATCAGGATGAACAGAAATAAGCAATTAAAAGAAACTCTCATTAATGTTTTCAGCATAATTTATTTAAGAATAGAAAATACTTCTCTTTTAACATAGATTGACTGAGATATTTCAAATCAAGGTGTCACTATGAGACAACTCTTGCAAGTGCCAAGTCTTTCTGTTATAATATAAAATCATAAGTTTTATATAAAATATAACATATATAGTGGTATAATTGCATGTTATAACACATACAGTATAGATATACACGTTATAATATAATTATTATTAAATATTCATAGATATACAATTCTTAAAATAGCTAATGGTTTAGGTACTGGTTATGTAATTGTTTCATAGGTTGGGTTTATTAAATTATATTCCTGTGACACATTAGTAAACCATTAGTGAAGCGTGTCTTCATAAATTTCTTTGATGCTATTGCCAGATGGGTAACTTGTAAGTTTGTTCAGTCTGGAAAAATATTGCATTCAAGTTCCCATGTGAAGGAAGTTATTAATGCCTAGATTGACTCAAGTTGCCATGACAATGTATTGCTTTGCAGGGTCAGGTGGAATTTTACAATGGCAAGATGGTTTAAGAATTGAATTCAGCTTGAAAAAGGAGCCGTGTATAATCAGGAACTGGCTTGAACCTGTACTTTTCCATAGAGTATTAGTCAGCACCTTTCTGTGGTGGATGTCAGTATTGCATAGATTAACACAGAAGGGACTAATGAGGTTGAAACCAGTAACTGTTCAGAGAGAATTGTTTTCAAGGCAGCAGATTTGATGATCCAGATCTCATGGTCCTAATCTACAATTAGCAGTAAACTTCTTATGCGACTAGAAATTCACTTATGTGAATAGATTACCTTCCTATTTTTATGATACTTCCCCTCACATATGTTTTTTCTCTCTCATCTACTTTGCTGTATATATTTTGGCTGTCAAGGGCCATGGTAGACATGGTCAATTTGAAATGGGGAATAACAGGTCATCACAGTACTGAGACTGAGCTCAAATGATGTGGTTCAGGAACATCCACGTCCTAACACAGTGTTACAAAAAGAAGAGGACATTAAAATATTGATTATTTTCTTCCTTCAGCAGACATCCATCTGGTCTATGTCACATTTCTGTACTGCATCCACCACAGAGAGTGTGTTATCTTGACTGAGGCCTGAAGAAAAGTCTCTTTATAATATCAATGTGCAATTGCTGTGGTCTTCTGGATTAATTCTGGGTTGTGTTACATTCACAAAGTTATTTGTGAAAGATTGTTTAAACTGTTATCCAAATGTTCAAGGTTTCTGCAGTGTTGAAATTAAACTAGTTACCTGTTAGGTTTGGGTTTTTTTTAAATATAAGTTTATTTTTAGAGAAAAACAAACTAAACCCAGAATCCTTTCCCTGACAACTTAGTTTCTTAGCCATGAATATGGTAAAATTTAGGTTATTATTCACAAAATGACTATTTATATAAGAAAGACAGTTTTATCCAAACACCCTCCTTGTGAGTATTAAATAGCTTTTTATATATTGTTTGCTCTGACAGCTCAGGCCCATGAGGCTCTTTCTTACCTGGTACGGACCTCAAAAAGACATTTAAGCATTATGATAGTTCATTGAACTGGAAGAGAGAGCAGGCGAAGGTATCCATTTTACAGCAGAATATAACTACAGGAATACCTTTTGGTACCAATCTGGTCTTACACATTATTGAAACCATTGGTTTGGGAAATTGGAAGGTGAAAGAAAAGTTTTTATGGACTGTGAATCTTTTCTGCTTCTCTGAGCAGGACTCATTTTACCCGTTTAATTACCTCACATTCTGGTGTCCAGCCTCCTTACAGCAACTGTGGAGGAGAGAAAAATTAGGCAATAATTCACCTAATTTCTCTCAAACCTATATTAGAATGGGATTGGTAATTTTTTAGGACATGCCTGTTGATCTACAAATAATAGAAGAAACAAATGGAATAGTTAAGACTAGAAATTTATTTTCAGCTAGACACAGACCAGTACTTGCCATGTTTTCCACGTATCTTTTGGACATCCCTACATTTTTTGGACTTCTCTGGTGAGACAAGTAGTCTGATGTAAAAATGTCATACAATTAATTGATCATTCTGGAGATTATTTTTTTATAATACATTAAAACAAAAAAGCCCCATGTCAGAAGTGCCAAATCTTGCAGCCTAAGAATGATGAGACACTGCAGCTCCACACCTCAGATCCACCCAGGAGCAAGATTGAGCATGTGTTCCTAGTAAACATACATACAGAGCCCGCATATAGAACACATCTATATAGAGCTGATCACACAGATCAACACAGACACATCAGTCCAGCAACCACACACAAATAGCACTGATGGTCTCATCTTTTTCACTTCTCCAGCTGACCAGGATGAAGTTCTGTCAGTGGGAAATTATACATTCGTGTAATGTGGATCTGTCCAACAGCTGTGATCAGTCATACTTGCCAGCACCTGCCCCTGGGTCCCAGTCTGGCCAGTTCCTGACACTTGGCCATAGGAGCTCATGGTTCAGCTGCTCTACTCCAGTTGCTTGTGCATGTGAATACAAACACATACAGACACACAGACTATCGATCTACCAGTAACATGCATTAGACGGTCTACCTAATAACTAGCCCTTACATCCTCTGATCTCCAGTTGCCTCGTGCAGAGATGCACACATGCAAATGGGTCTCTTAGTTGATTCCCAGACCTTCTGCTGAATCCAGCAGTTGGCTTGGCCCTCCTGGTCCCTCTGGTAGCCATCTGGCAGACCTTCTGATATATCAGAATGTCCCAGAATTATGTCACTTCAATACCTGCCTCATAAGCTTCTTACCTACTCACCATTATGTCCTGCTTAATACTATCAATTACACACATCTCCATACTATATGCATACTCTCTCCAGTTTCTCCAGTTGCTGCTGTCTAGAAGTATAGGTCTGCAATGGTCCGATTCCAGTTGCTGACATTGTGCTTCTGGGCTTCTCTGAGTGTATTCAGATGACCCTTGCGTCATATAGCCTAAAATATGCATCTACGTGACTTTTCCCAGTGTGTTTTACGGATTCCATGTAAATCAATAATTCAATTTCTCAATAAGAAATAGCTGTTTCTGGCACGAAATGCGGCACCTGTTCAACAGAGCTTGGTTCCATCTATCCCCAAAGATCAAAATGCCAGACTGAGAATGCAGACTATTAGCTGAATATTCCCAGGGTAAATCTGACCTAAACAACCTGGGTAAGATTGCTTGAAAAGATGTCCTGTTATCCTAGGTGGCTCCCAGTAAGTTTCACTTTAATTTAACATCTCTTTCTGAAAAATCAGACTCTTCACCAAATGTTGTCAAAAATAGAAGGCAGCTTGAGTTCTAACTCTTATTTAGTGTGTTTAAGGGGTGGATTTTCTCAGATTTCCACAGAGGACGAGGACCATGGTATTGATATTAACTCCGTATTTCTATGAGCACGAAGTTGAATTGAAGCCAAATATCATATAATTGAGTGCAAAGCCATTATGTTGGAAAAATTCTTCTTTTTAAAAGCATAATGTACCTCAGCACTGAAAAAAATCAGTTGTTTTCCTTAATTTGAAAAATGCTATTCTTTTCACATTTTCTGGTGCTATTTCCCAATGCAAGCACAATGTTAACTGAAATTCAATGAAGACCTGATTTCATATCTTTAAATATAACAGGTCTTGTGCAGTTGTGAAATTAACATTTATTTGTTAAGTAGGCTGTGTGTTAATGTGCCAGATGAAGATAATGTTCGAGTAGTCATTTTAATTAAAGCATATGTGAATGTCTCTTTTTAGTATGAGCATTTTACACTTCTGTAAATATTATTCATAGGATCCATTGTAATTTTTTTTTCTCTGATTAAGAGGCAGTGCTAAACACTGAGCAGTGAATGGCAGAAGAAAGTACTGTTTTATGCTAATTGTTTTTTAAAGTAGCTAGAAACAATTCAGGACTACTGAAAATAAAGTCTCACAGAGACTATTTTGATGAAGATTTTCATTTAAAAAGATGTATCGTGGGCTTTTATCCTCACTGAAATACTGTAATTACTGTAAAATTGAAGTAATAAACAGAACCTAGTGGCTGATTGTATCTTGTACAACTTAACAGTCTTTTCATAACAAAAGTATTACATGAATTTTCATATATAGGAAGATTGATGTTATTATTATAAAGCAAATTGAATAATCTAGATACAATCAATAAACTTGAAGTGCAAAAGCTACAGAGAACTGTTAATGTGAAGCTAACAGGCCTTCCAGGGGAGACTGCCAGAACTGTAGGTTAATAGTAAGATGTCAAGTAGAAACTCTAAAGAAGAGTAGGATTAACAGACACAGGGATCAATGGTGGCTGTGGGCGAATGTAGCCTGTGGAGAAGAATTCATATCTTATATGTCAACCGGGGTGCTCTGAAGAATCATTAAATAAGTGAATTTATTAATATATTTTTTTGGACTTCCAAAATATATTTGGTAAAAAGCCAAAGAAAAATTCACTGAATACTGTGAAGTGATAGGGCCTGGTTGACAGGCCTGGAACAAGATAGGTGACCCATGGATGACTTGTAATTTATTGCTATGTCTGCTGTTTAATCTGTAACTTCTCACATTGCTATTATCAGTAGAACTGTGCTCTGCTGTTCTAAATATATGTATTAAGATTAAGAGAGTGAGAAAATACATCATAGTCAGCATTATCAATACAATTGGGCTGTGTCACCTTAATTGTAGCTTCTCCAGCATACCGGAGAAGGAAAAGACCATCAAGATCCTGGCTGACCAATCAGCATGATCAGGAACACTGAACACTGTGTGAAGGGAGGAGAACTGATCAGGAATGCTGCATCTCAACAGGCCCCTTACTTTAGAGATAAGAGATATCCAGCTGACTTCTGATCTTCT
This sequence comes from Phaenicophaeus curvirostris, assembly GCF_032191515.1. NCBI lineage: Eukaryota > Metazoa > Chordata > Aves > Cuculiformes > Cuculidae > Phaenicophaeus > Phaenicophaeus curvirostris. The sequence continues at coordinate 89,847,619 of NC_091394.1, forward strand.
TCCTTTGGGGCTTGGCCACAATCCAGGAAGGGGGGCAATGAGCAGCTGGGTCCAGAAATTCTGCATTTTTACAACCGTGTAAGTTGCTTACTTAAGGATATAAAAGCTCTCTTCGGAGTCCTCCATCTATGAGTGCACGAACTGCATAGGAGTCCAACTTCTCCAGGACAGACTCACCAAATCTCCTCTGCAAAAGGGGCTCCCTCTGCAACTGGAGATCTGGATGGTGCTAACAGGGCAATTGGTGATACATCTTTCTTAACTACTATACTTATTCTCTTGTAGTAAAGATTAGACACACTGCCTTTAAAGCTGTTAATGTTAACTTGTTGTTAATTGCTACTAAGCATTCATTATGTTTTTTTGATTTAAGATGTCATGTACAATTTGATCTCAGTATTGGAGAATTTGGGCTTTTTATGCTGATTGCACTTTGTGCCTAGCATTCTGTGGTAAAACATACTCTTAACAAAATTAAGCTTTTGTGGTATAAAACGGAAGTTCCTTTTATGGTGGAATAATTTGTTAGTTGCTAGGAAAAGGGGGATAGCAGTAAGCAGTCAGGCTTAGACTGTAGTTTAGTCAGTAGAGGAGTTCCCCAGTGTCTGTCCTGGGTAAGGCAGTGGATGATGGAACAGCAAAGTTTGCTGATGATACGAAGTAATTTATGATAGGAAAGTCAAGGCAGATGATGGCTTCTGAAAGATATTACAAGACTGAATATCAAAGCAGTAATATGACAGATGACATTCAATGTAGATAAATTTAAAGTGATGCTCAACAGTAATACAATCCATACTTTACCTAGAAGATGATTGGTTTTGAGTGAATTGTTAGAAGCTTTTTTTTTAAAAAAAGTCAAAATAGAAAGTTTTAGAAGAGCAAAAATGGTGATCACAGGTCTCCTTCTGCACTCACAGAATCATAGAATCATAGAATCATAGAATAATCAGGTTGGAAGAGACCCACCGGACCATTGAGTCTAACCATTCCTATCAAACACTAAACCCAGTCCCTCAGCACCTCGTCCACCCATGCCTTAAACACCTCCAGGGAAGGTGACTCAACCACCTCCCTGGGCAGCCTGTTCCAGGGCCCAATGACCCTTTCTGTGAAGAATTTTTTCCTAATGTCCAGCCTGAACCTCCCCTGGCGGAGCTTGAGGCCATTCCCTCTTGTCCTGTCCCCTGTCACTTGGGAGAAGAGGCCAGCACCCTCCTCTCTACAACCTCCTTTCAGGTAGTTGTAGAGAGCAATGAGGTCTCCCCTCAGCCTCCTCTTCTCCAGGCTAAACAACCCCAGGGTAGGCTGGGGTAGGTAACCCATATGTAGGGTAGGCTTTTCCAACCTGCAAACAAACAGTCCAAGAGGATATTCATGAGACCACAGGTGTCCTAAAGAAACTGCTATTTGCTGTCTTTTCCAGTACAAAACCAAACCACTTAGTGAAAATGAACATAAAGAAAACTAAGAAGTGGAAAATTGAAAAGAAAGTAAAAAGAGTAGTTTTCAAACAGGATGAAGAATCTGCCTAGGCAACTGTTAACAAGGATAGATGTCTGTTTCTGAAAGTCACTGAGTCATAAACTGCAGGAGGCAAGGAGTGTATTTTCAGGAAGTATTAGTGTATGTTTCCTGATACCACCTCCCAGATATTCACTGTTGGTCACTGTCAGAAACAGAATAATGAATAACTATATCTCCGTTCTGACACAATATGCCTGTTTTTATGTGATTATAATCAGAGCCAACCTCCTGCATGCTGTGGTTAAAGTGTTGAGCACAAAGAGGTTATTTTTTTCTTTGGAGACAATGCATCAGAGTGATTTCAAAATAGATAAAGCATCCAAGGAGCTTACCTGAAAAGACTTGAGCATAGACTGAGAACTTTCAAAAATTATGAACAAAGATTGACATTTTGAGGGTATAAAATCATTAAAGTTTCTTGGCATATTTTCTCCCCATTCAGAAATAATATTCTGTTACTTAATAAAAAAGAAATAAGGAAAATGGTCAGAGATTCATATAAATGAAATGAGTTTCTCCCGTGAATGAATGAGGTTTAGTGCATTAAGTTACTGCATGCCAGTTGTGCTTCTTCAGTTGTTTGTAAGGACTCAATTCAGTCAACTGAATCGAAGTACTTAGTGCCGTCTGAAATGGCTCATGGTATCTGAGATACCCTCAAGGGTCTGGCAGATACAGCATAAAAATAACCCAGACCCTTCTAGAGTGGGAGCTGGAAATCAGACAAACGTTGTGGCACAGCAAATGGCACTAGACATCGATGTTCAGCTGCACAGTAACTGTGTTTCTGCAACTAAGTCACCCCTTCTGGGGTAATGTGACTTAGACATAAACATCAGTGAAACAATTTTCTATCCCTTTTCACTTCATGAATTGAGAAGGTGCAAATGGACAGTTGCTTATGTTCTATTTTCTCAATTTCTTTCAAACTGCCACATTACTCTTACCTCCAAATTAAAAAAAAAAAAATCATAAAATGAAGTCCAGACTTATTGCCCATCACCAACCAACTTTTCCCCTCCTCCATTTTCATTCTTTTTTTCTAAATAACATCTGATCCTATTTCTTTAATGTGATAGAATGTGCACTTTCCAGACTTTAGGGAAAGTGGCTATAATTATGTATCAGGTCTTTACTGAAGCATAGGGGCACAAATGTTAATTTTTTGTTTGCTAATATAGGTATACCTCAGAAGAATAACGACTTCAAAGAATCAAACAATAATAATAACTTGTCTTTAATTAAGTGTTTTACTAAATACAGTAGCAGGGAGAAGAGTCTTAAGGAGCCATAGTTAAATTTCATGAGACTAAGCATCTGAACTCTACTCCACCCAGGCAGCAGAAGCAAGATGCAACTATGTCACTACCAAGAATGAAGATGTACAAATAGAACAGAGTAGTTATTCTTCTGAAGTGAACCAGATTTTACTGTGAGTTTCACCACCCCACCCCCCTACCTTCACCAATAAAGCCTTATGATTGGACTCAATGATCCTCGGGGTCTTTTCCGACCTAGTGATTCTGTGGTTCTGTGATTGTTGCATTACATGCTGACATGTTAACGACATACAACTGTTGCAATACCAGTCATAGAGGTGACACATTTTTCCAGAAAAGTACTAACATTCTGAGGAAAAGCATTTCAAAGAGAAAATCTTGAGAGAAAGGAGTTACTGGATATCTTGCCTTTCTGCCTCACGCACATCATATGTTTTTATTAGTCTAATGGAAATATGATGGAAATCTGTCACCACCACATTGCCAACCCAAGGAAACTTCACTTCCTTTTTCCTAAAATTTTAACTGATTGCTGAATAGGACTGCCAGCTGTTCCAGAAAGCACATTTATTTTGCTGCCAGCACAGCATCTGTAGGTGCAAGGGATCAGCATCTTCCCAATGAGAAATATGTGAAAATTAGAACTAGTGCTTACACTGACATCTGCAACTGTAGTGACATTTTTCTAGCCCCATTCTCATACTACATCCAACTGAGATGACTCACCTAAGGACTTATCTGAGACAAGTGATGTGGGCAGGATTGGGAAAAATCCTTCTTGGGTCTTACGTATTAGTTCACTTCCCTCTGTGAAAGACGGATACCAAAATTTGCAAGCCATTTCCTGTTGATCTCAAGAACCGTGCAAAGACAAAATAATAGCATACATAGTGCAACATTTAAATATGACTTTAAGAGCATATTTTGGAGTAAGTTTTGATTAGATAAAGTACTGTATTTTCCTCCAATAAGTTCCATATGCATTAGAGTTCAGTGATAGCGATGCATTCACTGTCCTATTTTCTTAATCCTCTTGCTTGTGGAGCTGTGGCGTGGGTGGAAATCAAGATTAAAAGATAGAAGTCTAGATAAATGTGCACAGCTAAGCCTTGAAAATATTAATTTTTGCCTTTGAACTGTGCTAGTCATGGTGGGGAGTAAATTAATGTAGGATTAGAAACATTATTTTATGCAAGATGTGATACACGGCCAAATTGAAGAGTCCTATTCACTGTTAATTAAACCACACTGTTCATATTGTTCAAAAATACTGATTTAAGGAGCAGAACTACAAATTAGAAAATATTTTGGTCTGCTTATGTTTAACTTTAATTAACTGGAAACATACTAATTTGACATGTGTTTCACAACACAGAACTTCCAAAGGTTATGCTTCGTCTGTAGACTATATTTTAAGTACAACTGTATTTAGAAAAATCCTATATACATACTCCAACCTTACAACATAAGACATTTTAAACACTTTAGGCTTTTTATCAAACAAATGTTTTTGCTTGGTATAAAATTATTGGTTAAATATTTCTGAACTTCACCACTACATACTTCAACAAACATAACTGATCGTTTAGTTTCTTTCACTCTGAATTCTAGAAATAAGACCCACGAATTGGAATACAGCTTACCTGATATCAGCATTCTGGGGGCTCATCCCATGGTAAACTGGGTGTCTAACATAAAATATCAACATCTAGGTGAGAAATACAAAGATGAAGATTTTCTTCTAGTTTCTATCTTACATTTATTGTCAGCCAGTTTTTGTCTGATTTGCTTCCATTGTGTATATGTTTCTTTCAGTGATGGTACTTAAAAACATCAATTACATACCATTACATGTGCTTCTCAGGCTGATTATTCTGTCTGGAGGAAAGACTGTGTCCTTCATGAAATGCCATACTGGTAGCTGAATGTGGTGAAGAGAAGAATAGGAATATGGAATGTTAAGTTGCCTGAGAAAGTTCTTACTAAGTGAGAACCTGCTTGTGGGTTTTAAAAAGTTTTCCAGACTGCCATTTCCACTTTTTGAATGTACAATCAAACCAAGTGAACATTTTCACGTTTGAGTATTGGGAAGCAATTGTATATTTGTAGTCTTGGAATTCATAACATTTTGATTACTTCAGGGTGAATTGCTTGTCTTTTTTAATGCCATAAGTTGTGATAAACATCACAGTGTTCAGACACCACTAATTTTTCTCTGAATAGGGAGATCTCTGAAATTTTCCACAGGGAGTTTATTTTTTTAAATACAATTCTCTGACCAACCATGTGATTGAGATTAGGGAACAGATCTTGTCAAAAGATGGCAAAATTTTCATCTGAAAGCAAAGTTTGCTTTCAATAGAATTTTCCAGACAATTGGTTCTCCCTGAGGAATCACTTTTAGTTAAAAACAATAGGATACACAATTTTTTTCACAACTACTAAATTAAACTCTTTCACTTTTTAATACATAAGGCCAGTAGCACAGGCAATAATACAAAACTATGCAAAAATTAGTGATTCAATAAGTGATGTGAAGTCTGATAGCTATTACAGGAGGTGAAGTCTTCAAACCTTTCTCACAGCTTAAAGAGCGCAGGTCCCGATACCATCTACCTAGTGGTTTCTCTAATATCATGACTCAGAGCACTGAACTGGACTATAACTAGGGAGGGTTCCTTAGAATCACCAGTAGCTAAGACTATGCTCCTGTATGAGATTTTTCACGCTATTTTAATTTATATGTCTGGTAGGCTGTCCAAGTTAGGACAAGGTTCCCATGATCAATAGAGAGAAAAAGTACCTCCATAGAATGTTTCTGGGCATGCAGACTAGTCCATAATCTGTATTGCCTTCTATAGAAGCCAATCTTTAAAGGGGATAAACCCCCAACAATAGCCTGAGATTCTTCTCATTGAATTACAGAGGAGTGACTGGTTGATACCCAGAACTCTGCAGTCATGACATCATGATTGAGTCTGCCACCCTTACTGAAAGTAAAAAGAGTTGGTGCTTCAACAAGTATCTGAGTCACCCAGAATAAGATTCACGTCTTCTCTGAAAAAAAATTATTGGGAAGAGAATCTGTCTTACCAGGATAGCGGCAGTTGCGCTGTAGTATCTAGAATGTACAGATGCCAAGCTCCCCATAGCAGCATTGGTATGATTTGGGGCATCTGTCTTTACACAGCTTATGAACTGCAAGTTGACTTAGTGAGCCATCTGTATTACTGTTTTTTTCCTATGCCTTTTACTCCTTGTGTGGAAAAAGGGAAGCATAGTCTATACAGCTCTGTCTTAAAATTATATCTTTTACAATGTTATTATTTAGTGAAGGTTATGTCTAGGCTAGGAATGCCCTTATAAAAACTACAGGATTTCCACAGAGAGGAGTAAGGAAAATCAGTATTGAAAGTACCAACCATACTCAAAATCTTCATTGCTCAATGCCCTTTACTCTTATCTGCTGTAGGCAAATATTTTTTTTTTGCAAAAAGTGGCAGGCAACATATGGGATCTAAAGCTAGGCATCAAATCAAACTTCAGCAGATAGAGTGAGTGCCCATATAGTAAGGAATTATGCATGAATAATGCAGGTGCATGGCACAGTGCAGTTATAGAAGAGAACTGAACCCACTGATTAGAAGGAGTCATTGTTGTGAATCGTGGCTGTTAAAGAATGATGTGTTTGTCTTGGAGATCCATGTCCATGGGTATGCAGGCCAAATAGATAAGATAACTGAATTCCATTAGAAATTTCCCAAGCTTTGATCTCGGCATCAACTTCTTCATGTTTTCCAGTAACTTTCGACTTATAGAATCATAGAATCATAGAATAACCAGGTTGGAAGAGACCCACCGGATCATCGAGTCCAACCATTCCTATTAAACACTAAACCATGCCCCTTAGCACCTCGTCCACCCGTGCCTTAAACACCTCCAGGGAAGGTGACTCAACCACCTCCCTGGGCAGCCTGTTCCAGGGCCCAATGACCCTTTCTGTGAAGAATTTTTTCCTAATGTCCAGCCTGAACCTCCCCTGGCGGAGCTTGAGGCCATTCTCTCTTGTCCTGTCCCCTGTCACTTGAGACATGTAAGAAGGAATGTATTTCATGTGAATGTATTTCATGTGAATGCTATTCACATTGCCACCTAATTTCAAAGTCAGCTGCTATTCCTCATCAACAAACACCCTTAAGCCATTTATTCATATCCATTTGCCCTTCAGCGAGCTGCTGGATAATGAACTGGCCTTTTTTTGTTTCCTCCAAATCTTCAGAGAATTTCCTGGAAAAAAAAAATAAAAATTGGAAGGCTGATTGTGACCTGGATCCTTTGGAAAACCACTAGAAAGCACTGGGTCTAAAATGACTTTCTCTGGGAGCAAGGGGAGTCGCAGGTAAAGAGGTGATGATGAATAGTCACTAAAAAAGCTGTGCGTGTTGAAGTGCATGTAACACTGGAAAAGGACACAGGACATAAATGCAGAAGAGATCTGTGTGAGTCCTGGAAAAACTGAGCAGCAGTATTAAGTGATGGCAGCAGGAGCACAAAGCAAGAAGCAAGAAGAAAAGACAACTAGGGAAAACAAAGAGTGCAAAGAAGGAATTGGAAGAGCCTGTCTTTTAAATTGTGAATCTCCCTCATCAGAACTGGCCAAGAGATATCAATGTTATATTTTGATAGCCAGATCAGAACAAATGCAACAACTAAACTTACCTACCTGGGGAGAGAAAAGATAACATCCAATAACTAACATCCCACAGGTAACAGTGAAGAGCAGAATAATTTTAGACTGCTATTGATGATACAATGTATCAGACCAAAAAAGAGAGAGAGATTTGCCAATATCAAAATTGCTGGTCATTTATTTTGAGAATTATTGGAATAAGGAGAAAAGGATGCAAAGGAAAATAGATAAACCACATTCATTGATGGGAACGGTTGGACTCGATGATCCAGTGGGTCTCTTCCAACCTGGTTATTCTGTGATTCTGATTCTGTGATTCTGTGATAGTGGGGACAATTTCTTGACCTGATGCTATTTTAGTTGTGTGCTATTATTTCACAGGAAATATCTGCTGAAAGAAATCTAATTTGCAGAATATGTGCCAAAAAAAATGTTATCTGTGTAAATGGGCAAGCAAGGCGGCCTGACGTTGCAGTGAGGCAAAGTCTAGGGAGCCATGACATGTGGCTTTCCAGTCAGGTCTACTCTCACTGTCAGAAGGAAGATACTACCCACGTGAAAAGGATGTGTGCAGTCAGGGAGAAGTTCAACTGTAATGTTCATATGCAAACCAGCTACACCCTGAATAAGGAATATTTTCCAAAACATCACACCTTACTGGCTGCGCACCATCATCTGTTCATACTGCTGAAGTGCAAGAACTATAGGCTGGTAAGAGAGAACTGGAGATGTTTAAAGTTTCTGCCCAAAGCAAATGAGTAAGACAAAGACAAATTGTACTTTTGTGCAAACTCCAGCTCTTCCAGTAGCTTTCATGGTTGTCTCCACCTTTCATAAAAGCTGTGAAAAACAGCGGAAAGCAAAAGGAAGAAATAATATCTAGGTAATGTGCACCAAACACCACAGAACAAAGCAGAAGAAAATATTTTGACTAATTACTTCTTTCATTGCTTTAGTATTGCAAGCTGTTAATCTGGTTTCTCCAAACTATGCAATTTGTCTGACGGTGTCGGAACATCCGTCACAGACAAAGCAGTGGGGCTTTTCTGATAAGCCTGCTATCCCAGAGTATTTTGGTTTAGACAGCAAGATGCAGTATACTGGAAGGTTATTTGTACAATTTACCCAGCAATGAGGATTCACTCACAGCACATCGCCACTTTCTCACAGCCAGTCAAATGTCAACACTGAATTAGCAGTTGACATGATTAATACTCTGTTAAAGAAAACTGTAAGCATCAAGGAAAATCTCTGGCAGGCTTTACCTATATGTAGAAACCTGATTACAAAAGGCATTAATTAAAAACAACTTTGTACAATATCTGATGCTATTGTACATTGAAGCCCACAATTCCATCAGTAAGAGAAATTTTAATGGAAAAAATACAGGGCAAAAGGAAGACACAGATGCAAGCTAAGGACTTTTCAGATGTGAACTCTGGAGGACCTCAAGAATAGACTATTACCTTAGGGGAGAATGAATACATGCAAGAGAGTTGTGTAACAAGGCTGTGAATGGGCATTTAACTCATTCAACTCCTCACTGTTACAAATATCACTACAAGACAGACATGGACATGTTAAAATATGCACCTCATTAAACTTCAGTTACAGGACATGAACAAATCCACAAGGCTGAAGGTAGATGTAAGAAGGCACTTAAAATATTTAACTTAAAGTAGGACAAAGGCAAGGATGTCCCCAGAATCAGAAAGGCTCTCTTTGACACCAAATATGACATTAAACTGCAACCACTACACAGAAAAGTTTTGGGCACTGCTGCTGAGGTGTGAAAAGACAGCTTTTCCAAGAATTTCCTTAGCTGCCAAGAAAGTTAAAAGTGAGATAAATAAAAATACGAGCTTTTGCTAATGGTTCTTAATTTACACACATACTATGAATTTCATTATCCAAAGTGCATATGAAGAGCAATGCATTGGGTTGTAGAGTTTTCTAATGAGTTGGAAGACAAATTGCGATTACAGAGAAGCATGTAGAGACACATCCAGTGTATTACAACAGTATTTTGAAAGCAAAGGTTGAAAACCACACTACCTTGACAGTTTTGTTTCCTCTGTCTCTCAGCTTGAATATCAAGCAGATGGAAAGCAAAATATTTCAATCAGTGGCAGCTACCATTAAAGTGACTAAACATTTGCGGAAAAAGAAACAATTTTAACAGTGACTGTGCTTTAAAAGCTAAATGACTTCTTGCCTTATTTGAGGTATGTAAGCTCATTTTAAAATTATTTTCTGTTTGCATCTTTTAATCTGAGATAATAACATATACGCATTGCATGGCTGGCATACTAGGTTCCCAGTGAGGCCATTTATATGTTTGCCACAAGACTTCCTTGACTGGAGTCATTTCAAGCAATTCTGGGACTCACAGAGAGACAATCAAAAGTGACGGGGTAACCGACAGCTCTGACAAGTTATTGTAGAATACACTACATTGTACTTTGATCTGGCAAAATGACCTAAAGCTTTCCACTAATTCTAAATAACCCTGAGCATCGTGTGCTCCTCCAATGTGTATTTTCTATTGTCAAAAATGCTAGCAGAAAGTGGAGTTACTTCCAGCGCATGACTGAATTGCTCCTTGTTTCTACTATGTTCAAAGAAGAGAGTTCAGAGATGATGGTCTCAGAGCATAAACACCAGCCAGCTTTCTCCATTCTGTTCAGGTAACATTTAACTCCCTTCCTCAATACATTGCTGACTTGTTCTCTGAAGTCAGGATCAAAAAATAATCCTTCTTTTATGTTCTCTGTATGAATGATCTCAGACAGAAAAATTGCACACCAACAAGAAATAAAAAAGAAAACCTCACATACAAGGAAGGAGCACAGTTGTAGAGAAAAATAAGTAAAAATTCTAACAAGAGCAAAAAGTGCCATTTTGAGATTCTCCTCTTTTTCTCCGGTTTTAGATCTGAAACAAGGTTATGTAAGGATGTGGAGGTGTCTGTTTATGCGTGGATGTGTATTTAACCTCATACTAAGCTCTTTCCAAAGAAATTACCTACATTTGATATCTGGAACCTTTGATTTGAAGGTCTTCATTTCTACTTACTTTTTCTTCTGCAGTCATTGCACAGGGATGTTTTCACTGGCATCACTTGGCACCAACTTAAGCTATTAAATAATGTTTTCCTATCCAATCTATCTACTGACATTTTATTCTTTCCATAGAGTTAAGACTGTTACACCAGGGAAAGAATGCAAAGATGATGTTCTTAGAATCATAGAACCATAGAATCACGGAATCATAGAATCATGGAATAGTTAAGGTTGGAAGGGACCTTGAAGATCATCTAGTTCCAATACCCCTGCCATGGGCAGGGACATCCCACTAGATCAGGTTACCCAAGGCCCCATCCAACCTGGTCTTAAACACCTCGAGGGATGTAGGCCTTTGATCTGTTAAAAAATTGTAACTAAACTGAAGTGCTAGGCACTCCTTTTACTGTATTATCCCAAGCATTAGTAAAAAGTTCAGCTGACATGAGGCTTCAACATTTTACAGCTAAGGGGAAAAGATCTCATTTGAGGTCTGCTTTCAGGATGGCTGAAAATTGGAGCATTTATAGAAGCATTAGTTCAAAAGGAGATACAATGCTGGGAGCTATCTGAACAGAGAAGGACTGAGGTAGATCTGAGATGGGACCTCCAGGTGATGCAGGGGGTTCAATGGCAAGACTAACAAGATCTGTAACAGTAAGCTCTGGTTTAGGATCCGTGGCAAGTAATCATACCCTCTGAGTCAGTAAAAAAATTACTAAAATACTAACATAAAGCATTTTTTAAGGTCTATACTAGAGTTTTTACAAACATTAACAAAAAAAAAATTCCCATCTTTAGCTAACAGATAGTTACAGTTTTAGAAGATGATAATGACCTTGAAATTCCTGATACTTCATGATTAAAACAAGATTAACCTCACTATAATCATCAGGGAGTAGAAAGGTACCCAACACAGATACTGAGACACCAGTGTACAGAGTGTCCGTGTCCAGGTTCTGGCAGCCGGGGCTGCAGGGAGACTGGCTCCAATGGCCCCACAGAGGGAGACGAAGGCTGAAGGAGGAGGTGAGCAGGAGGTGCTGCAGCCCTGGGGAGCAGAGACTACCCTGCAGCCCAGGGAGGACCCCAAGCCATGGTGGGTGGATATTTCCTACAGGAGCTGTGGCCATGGGCAGCCCAGGTGGGAGCAGGTTGTCCTTGAAGGACTGCAGCCTGGGAAAGAGCCAGCACTGGAGCAGGGAGAGGTGTGAGGAGGGAGGAGCAGCGGAGAGGGGGTGTGATGGACTGACCCCAACCCCTATCCCACCCCTGCACTGCTGAGTGAGGAGAGGAGTTGGGAGTGGAAGATTGACCTCTGGCCTGGGAAGGAGGAGCGGGGGCCAGGGAGGAAGGTGTTTTAGGTTCTATCTTTGTTTCTCACCATTGAGTTCTATTTTTAAATGACAATATGTTAAACTACTTTTCTCTAAGTTGTATGTTTTGCCTATGATGGTAAGTGGTAAGAGATCTCCATACATTTATCTTGACCCATGAACTTTTTAATCCTATTTTCTCCCCTGTCCTGCTCAGGGACTGGCTGGGAGTTTGATCTTTTTTCATTGTCATGAACAATTGAACTCTAAGATTGCCTGCACAAAGCCAGTCCATGCATTTAGGTCACATCTTTATTACAGTTCTAATCCATCTGCTGGGATCATTCACATTTCATATATGCCTTGTCTCTGATCCAGGCAGAAAGAGGACTGGTCGTTCTTCTTACCACACTTGCCTGAAGACTCTGATAACCATGAGTCTGGCACAAACAGTTTTGCATGCATTGCCAAAGGGTTAATAATATTTTTTTTTTCTTTCTTGTCTAGTCTTCTAAACAATATTTAAAGTTCAGTGAAGCATGTTGTCCTTTTCCAGTGACCAGGAAAATTTTGCATCTCAGAGTGATGGCTTTTTGTAGTCAGGTCTAGTATTTCACATACAATATCTAGACCAATAATTTTTATGGAGACAGACACATGAGTTAAATGCAGATCATAATTGGTGTTTGACTGAGACCAGATATTAATGTCATCAAGGACTTTGGATATTTATGATTTTGGCCATTTTGGAAGATAAAATGACAGCTTGCCAGAGGAAAAGAAAGATGGCAAGAGATTGCAACAATGACTGTTGTACATAGCATCGGCAGCCCTTGCTGAACTTATGCTTTTCAAAAAGCTACACTTGGAACCTTAAAGTTACTGGGGCTGCAGACAGAAAGCAATACTAAATTATTCCTAAGAGCAATTGGGACTGAACAGGTATCGCTGCGAGGCCAACAGTTACAGCCCAACCTGTTGCTTTACCACAGTGATCACAACATTTGCCTACTCTGCAGCATCTGTTCGGAATAACACTTTCCCAGGCTGTATGTACTATTAATATATTATTTAACAAACACTTAAAGGGGTGTTAGTGTCAGGAACATTTTGGATAACATCTCTTATTCCTCCCACTGTGCTGTCACTTCATTTGTTTCCCGCAAGGGTACTTCTCAACTCTGAATTTGATCCCTGATGTCTATGAAATGGAGGAAAAAGTAAGGAGAAATGCGCTTAATTTTTTCTTGTTTGTTTTAAGTTACGGATAAGTAAATGGTTCAAGCTCAGAAAGTAATTTTTCCCCAAACACAAACACCTTTGGTTTTCCTTTGGAGTAATTCTAATTTTAGAGAAACCTCAAACAAATTAAGTTATTTCTTTTAAAAAAATTGCTTCATTAAAATCAAAATAAAGACCTTCAATAACTGTCAACTTCTTTCTTGTGAGCCTCTGCACTGTGCATTGTCACCTCAACACAAGCAAAATCAACCTTTCTCAACATCATGCTTTTACCAGCTACCTCATTTGATATGTGGTGAACTGTCTTCAGAAATAACCTGTCTCTCCTTTATGAGTGCTGAAGAAGTTAAAATTGGATGACCAAATTGTGTATAACTAAAGCTGAAAAATTATTCTCACTTATCTAAAACCTAAGGATGTATGTGAAAAACCCTTCATCTTCAGCACCTGTAATTTTACAAAAATACTCATTAGTGTTTCTTCATCACCTACAGTATCACTCTCCTTCCTTCCTTTTGCCAGGCAGCATTCCTAAAAAGATATGGAACCGTGACCCTTGAGAGTTTACACATCTAAATAGCCAATGCAGACTTCTAGTAGAGGAACAGGAAGAAACCACAAGTTTACTGTTGTGAGGTTACAAATGAAGAAGTTTATTAGAAAGGAAAGACTTGAATCCTGTAGAAAACACCAGATGGAGAAGATTAATAACCAAGGTAGGAATGGTAAAGGTGGACAATAGTTGGAATTGCATATATCCTATGGGTTTCTAGAAGAAGAGGGGATTGTTTAGAGCACCAGAAAATTGCATTAAAAAGTCATCAGGATAAAAGAAAGAATGTTTAGGGGAAGATGGGGAACAAGGATCATAAAATTCTTCTTCTCCTGCATTGGACAGCAGTTCCTTTTCAGGAGAAAAGTTGTAGGCTGATAGGTATGTCACTTATTTCACACTTCATTTAATTCTGATTCAAGATGAAATGCAACTATGACAGTTTATTTACTACTGCACTTGAGACTTTGTAAGTTCTTTCAAGTTTTCCCTTCAGAGACTTTAAAGTTATGGAAGAAGGACACAAAAGGACTTAGGTGTAAAAATTTCCCTGTCCTTCCTCTGCAGTAAGTATAGGTTAAAAAGAATATTAAATTACTTTGATTTTTCTTTAATTTCAGTCATGGCACTTCTCTTGTCATTAGTTTCTTGAGTCCTGTATTCCTTTATGTGCATCCTTCTTTTTATATTCGGCTATGGGTAACATGTCAGTGTTACTATTATCATTTAATTTTCCACTTTTCTGAGCTTCTCTTGGTATTCTTTGTTTCTGATTTAGACCATACCTGACACCTCTCTTATTTGGACAAGATCTGCCTTACATTGTGTTATTATAACAAGATTCCCATATGTTTTTTAACAAAGCTTCTTTAGCCTCAGAAACTGTGCTTATTTTTCTGTTTAATAATATGGGCTTCCTTTTTTTTCTCTTGGTATTCATCACCTCTGGAATCGCTCCTCACATACTCTCTATGTCAAATTTGTAGAGTGTAGGGTGTTCCTTTATTATCACATTCTTCTGCATACTACTAACCTTTTCTATCAGCATTTACAGTTTGCCCTTTCACAGTTCACTGTCACAACATTTGCCTTCCGGGAGATACTCCTAGCCATAACAGCAAATCTAATTTTGTCCTGATGCCAAATGGAACCCATGTAACCTTTATAGATTGGTATAATAAAATTGATTTTACCAGAATTGTATGCAGGGGATTAAACTATGTTTTACAGCCATTGCCAGTACTAAAAATTGCTCCTTCCAGTCTGCTTCTTTCTTGGTTAAGGCGATGACATGCAGGGCTTTGGTCCTACCTAGGAATTTACTTCTAAATTAACGCAATACAGTGGCTTCTAATATTACTCATTTTTTTCTTTGTTTTGAATGAAGCAGCTCAAACTAAACAAGTACAAGAACACTGTTGAGTGAACATTCCCTACGGACACAAATGCAAAGACCGAGAGGGATATCTAATAGCATGCATTAATACATGTGAAGATAAATGCTCATACAAAGATTTATTTGTCAAATAAATAAAATAAAAGTAGGAAAGAGACACAACTTCTCTTCACACCTGTATTTTTGCCTTAGAGAGGGCAAGGAAAGAGCTATTTGCAACATAGATCTGTACCTAACATACACGTTTTAGCCTAGCACACGAGGCATAAACAGTTTTTTTGAGTGCATCCTTTCAGCCTCATAGGCTTTTGCATGATTTGTTATTGGTTTATTCTTGTCTATAGAAGTCTTGATAGCGAAAATTTGGGGAAATGAAGTCAGCAAGCACAACATGTACACTAGGGGCAGAGGGGTGGGTTGTGACAGGCAAGTATTATCACCAAGCTGTTTACAGGAACTGAAATTGGAAATTCATGTGGGAAATAGGAGCAGGAGTGGTAAAAAGGAAGGCTTTTCAACTGTTAACCATTAACCTGAAAGGATGCAATGGAAAAACTAAAAACAAAGCAAGATAAATTACATAAATATTCATCACCTGTTACTTGTTCTTCTTCCTAAATGAGAGACAAATTTCTGAGCACAGGAAAGGTTTCAAGTATGAATTGGAGGTGGCATCATAAAGAGAAAAGTTTGGGTTTTTTTTTCAACAGGCTTAATCTTCAAATAAAATGAGACAAGTAGATAAACAAAGTGCTGGAAGGAAGTAAAGGGCAATAAATAAAGGAGGTTGTAAGGGAGGTTGTGTTAAGAACTGGTCACTGCCTTCATTTCACTTTCTTCTTCATTTAATTTTTCTGTTAAACTTTTCAGACTCTGGATTTTTTTTCCCAGTTGACCATGGGAATTGTATTGAATGAGTATATAGTTGCTATTAGCTGTGTTGCAGCCCATGAAAGGCCTGTGGTTATTAGTCAAATCACTTGCAGTTATATTTTTCTAATTTTGAAAAGACCTGTGATACTTTACCAGCTAGCAAAATAGTGTAGGTGATCTATGTGGGGAAGTGGAAATTCAGATGCACCAGTTTTTGTCCTGCAGCTTTTGTAAATTAAAGTGCTGGTATAAAAACTGTGAGAATTGCCTGTCTTTTGCCTTGTCTGAACCTTTGGACAATTGAATGGGTATTTGTATTAGGAAACAGAGTCACCACAGTCTCGTAGGCAAGCCTGACCTCAGAAGCCCTTGTCAAAGAATCTTTCACTGAATTAGTCGTACCTTTCAAATTAAACTTGTTCCCTCTGGAAACCCTGGGAATCCAGGTGGGTTCTCTCACAGAAATGCGAGAACCTCCTGCAGAGAGAAACTCAGTCTTAGAAAAACAAGATACACTTGGATTGTGTTACAGCAGCCACAGCTACTGAGCCTTAAGTGTTTGCTGAAGCATCTAGACTGCCTGAAATATCTGTCACAGGAGGCAGATGAGGCTATCAATTTACTGTATTCTACATCCACTTACGAGCATCCTACTTCACTGTAATACTAAAACCAGGAAAGATTATCAACAGCTGACAGAAAATATGAATTCAGTTACGGTATATTGCAAAATCCTCAGATGTAAAGTAGATTTATAAGATACAGTGATATATTTAGTCCAAGTAATAATGATGAACATAATTGCCCTTTTACAATATGAATGACATAAGGAAAAAAGGGGTAAATTGCTCTTTGTGGCTTTTATGTTCAGAATCAGAAAATCCTGAGCATAAGTGATAAACAGAGATAGTTGAAGCTCATACGGAAGAACTTCTTAATGAGGAAATACACTTAAACTCCAACACATTTTTAGCAATTACTTGATCAGTTTTAAAAAGTCAGTAAATAAAAAGGTAGCCATTTGGAAGGAAAAAAATAGAAGTGTTATATTCAGAAGTATATTATTTAAACTAGCAATTGCTACCAGTTGTAATTGCAGGCAAAAGAGACCATGAAGTCTCTCTTCCTTTCTTATGTCAAGACTAGCTTCATTTTTCTAATAACCAGAAAAAAAAATGGCTATTGGATTCAAATTAAATAGTAATTTTCACCCATATATATCCTCAGGCAACATAATGAGAAATTAGTCAACAGCAATGTTCTCCATGACCTTTCCAAGGCCACATTATTTTTTGCACAATAAACCATCAGGCCATGTGAAGCAGTACTGACTGGAAAAAGAACAGCTTGTTATCTACTTATTTGGTTTCTGTTGCTGTCGCAGCATCGCAGCACTACTAAACAGCTGTATGTTCATGTTCCACTGGCAGAACTCCACAGCTCAGAAGTTGACTTCATTAACCTTGAGGGACACCCACGTGACAGCTTTTGAAGCGTTTTTTCTGTTCATACAAGGGGAAAACCCATGAGCCTATAAGCACATGCAGCAAGAGAATATTCATTCAAGCAGCACTCATCTGAGTATGCCCTGGATGCATGCCACAAAAGACTACTTGAGGATGTCTGCACACTCATCTGCCTGGTTTAGATAGCATGTAGCTGAAATATGTAGGTGCCGAGACACTAGCATATTTAGCAACGTAAATCCTATCATAGAATAGAAACATAGGATGATTTGGATTGGAAGGGACCTTAAAGATCAGCTACTTCCAAGCCCTCTGACATGGGCAGCAACATCTTGGCTTGTGTCAGAAACGGCGTGACCAGCAGGTCCAGGGAGGATATTCTCCCTCTGTACTCGGCACTGGTGAGACCGCTCCTCGAATACTGTGTTCAGTTCTGGGCCCCTCACCACAAGAAGGATGTTGAGGCTCTGGAACGAGTCCAGAGAAGAGCAACAAAGCTGGTGAAGGGGCTGGAGAACAGGCCTTATGAGGAACGTCTGAGAGAGCTGGGGTTGTTTAGCCTGGAGAAGAGGAGGCTGAGGGGAGACCTCATTGCTCTCTACAACTACCTGAAAGGAGGTTGTAGAGAGGAGGGTGCTGGCCTCTTGTCCCAAGTGACAGGGGACAGGACAAGAGGGAATGGCCTCAAGCTCCGCCAGGGGAGGTTTAGGCTGGACATTAGGAAAAAAATCTTCACAGAAAGGGTCATTGGGCCCTGGAACAGGCTGCCCAGGGAGGTGGTTGATTTACCTTCCCTGGAGGTGTTTAAGGCATGGGTGGATGAGGTGCTAAGGGGCATGTTTTAGTGTTTGATAGGAATGGTTGGACTCGATGATCCGGTGGGTTTCTTCCAACCTGGTTATTCTATGATTCTATGATCTTCCACTAGGAAAAATTTTTCAAAGCCTCATTCAACCTGGCCTTGTGCACTTCCAGGGATAAGTCATATACAACTCCTCTAGGCAACCTGCTCCAGGGCCTCACCACCCTCATTGTGGAGAATTTCTTCCTTACACCTAATCTAGACCTGCCCTCTTTCAGTTTGAAGCCAGTACTCCTCATCTTATCACTACATGCCCTTGTAAAAAGTCCCTCTCCAGCTTCCTTGAAGACCTCCTTTAGGTACTGGAAGAATGCAATAAGGCCTTTCCAGAGCCTTGCCTTCTCTTCTCTTCTCTTCTCTTCTCTTCTCTTCTCTTCTCTTCTCTTCTCTTCTCTTCTCTTCTCTTCTCTTCTCTTCTCTTCTCTTCTCTTCTCTTCTCTTCTCTTCTCTTCTCTTCTCTTCTCTTCTCTTCTCTTCTCTTCTCTTCTCTTCTCTTCTCTTCCAACCCTCTCACCCTGTCTTCTTAGGAGAGGTGCTCCGTTCCTCTCATCCTCTTCATGGCCTTTCTCTGGACTATCTCCAGCTTATGTTTTCCATAACAAGGTTTCTAACATAACAGCAGAAGTTTGCAGAGTTAAACCACCAAGCAAGCATGCAGCCTCATTAAAGATAGAAACCACTTCATCTTTTGCTCTCCAGTAGTCATTCAAAAAACGAATGACAAACTCATAATGAATGAATAAAACATAAACCACAAGGAATAGGGTCTTTGGGGATGACTACTGAAAGGTAGATGTAGAAAACACACATTAATCAATGTCTCTTCTGGCTAGGAATTATGATTTTCATAAACATAGGCCTTGCCAGTGAAAAATAACTATTTCTAAAAATATTTTTTCATGATTTATTTTAACTAAGCAAAGGCACAATTTAAGAGTGCTTAGACTTTGACAAGGGCAAAAGATACTTATAATGAAGAGTCCCAGTTTGAAAATACAACCACTTTAAGCAATGTTTTTCTCATATCAATGCTCCCAAATCTCACAGGAATTTCAGTGTGAACATTTTTAACATGAGAGGGAGGTTCTACAAATCACTGTAATCTTTCAAATAAGTCCGCAGATGACTACTAATCAAAGCAGTCCATGTACAGGAAGTAAAAGTTAACAGTCTTGGTTAATAAAGCTTTTGGCCATATCTTAGTTCCCCATCTTGTTCTCAGTAATTATTTTTCCCATTATAAAATATACCATCAATTCAGACAGCATTGGAGGTGACCTAGGAATGTGACTGTGCAGACATCATCAGTCTTCTGACTAAATCAATGAAAAATATTCAGTAATGTACAGATGGTCTGCTGAATACAGCCAAGCAAACACATCTTAATACTAATTAATCAAAAACAGAAGTTATGAAAATAAATTTAATCACCAATAATGTCATCTGTCTGGCAAATCAAGCCTTGAAAATTGTTAATATTTTTAAATCCTGGCACTTTGCCACTGCAACACAGGTGAATGCTGACTTTGATGCCTAGAATAAGCAAATTATGTGTTTAGCAAACAAGAAACTGTAGGGGTGGTATCCATCTTCTATTCCTAGCAGGCAACTTGTGGACAACAAGAACAAGTGAGTTCTGCAGCTAACCTGCCACAAGTTTATAAGAACATAACTTTAGGGGGTTCTGAAGTTATATCTTCAAGCTCTGGGGGCTTTTAAATAGGTCTAATATTGAAGACAGACAAAATAAGAAAGCGGTTATAATTTGAACAGGGCTATCTAATAATATGAGTAGTCAGAGAAAGATATAGACACAATCTTTTTAAAGAATAAGACAGAACACTCAAGTAAGTATTTATTTGGTGAAATCAGTTCAGAGACAGGCAGTTCTTCCTATAGGATACATGGGATGGTCAGCTTAGTAATGGCTAAAATGATGTCATGAAAACAAGAAAATGAACTCTCCGTTAGGTTAGGTAACAGACAATTAGATACCATGACAAGTAGGTAAGCATGCTTAAACACTTCTGAAGCCTCTGCTCTTCCAGAACAGCTAATCTACAAGTGCCATAAGCTGCTTATGAGTACAACTAATTGTTGACTCTACCAAGAGTTTGGACAAACAATGGCAATTTAGTTGCAATGGATTTCACACAACTTTGTTTTGCCACCTAACAAAGACAGACAATTGATTACAGAACTGCTCAGAGGTAGACAGTTTGTGGTTTTTCTAAAGAAAATAGTTGAGTCATCCTCAGCATTAGAGGGAGAAAGTAGGAAGCTCTTCATTTTTTTTCCCATGTCCAGTTGAGGAAGTGGAGTGATAGAGAGTCTTGGTGATCTGGCACCCAGGCAAGGTCAGCCCACCACCATGCTCTAAACGGAAGTGGAAAAATGCAATTTAGTTTGCTTTTGAGTGTATAAAATAAACTAATGCACTAAAAAGATCTTTGAATAATTCAAGTTTGTACTTAGTATTAAGAAGCAACAAACATTAACAAGAAGCAGCAATTATATGCCATGGCTTTAATGAACTTGGGGTCTTTTTGGCTGGTCTGGGGAGCAAGGCTTGACTCTGAAGTCAATACTTAACTTTGGAATCTGTGTTGCACTTTTTTATACTGAACCTTTGCCTATGGCAAGGGAATTGAAATAGATGATCTATAAGGGTCTCTTCCAACTCAAAGTATTCTATGACTAAATGTAGAAGAAATACATAGTACAGAAATGTTGATACAGAAATGTACATATCTTAAGAAGAATAAGGCTTCCTGTCAGTATATTATTGTTTCTTACAATACTAACATTTCACGTGTGTTGGCCAATAGTGAATCCCCGCAGGATATGAAGCCAACAGATCTTATTTAGTGAGCAATTTTTTTTTCTTTCCACAACTGCTGTATTTCCATGCTCTCATGAAACTTGAATATTAGCTGGAATGTGTCAAAACAAATATTTTCATCTTGATTTTTAGTGGGTAAGAATCTTAAATTTTATTGCAAGAAGATGTGGTCTTGAAAATATTTTTAAGTGGAAAAAATGGAATATTGTCAATTGCGTTACCTCCAAAGGTATATTAAAATGCTTCCAACAGTAAATTTAATAAGTAACATTATTACATATGAAAATAATGCCTTCCCTACTAGGTGACTGACATGACTGACAAAACATAACCGTTCTATAATAACATTTCAGACTGAGATACCTTTCTATGGAAACAGAAGAATGGTTGGTGGAGTGGTGATTTTTTTGTGTTTTTTTTTTAATAAGCTTAGTATGTCTGGTGTGGAAGAATGTAATATTTTTTAAATATTTTGATATTAAGTCAAATGGCTGTGTTAGGAGGAGTAACACGCTGTTAGAGTCATCTAGTCGGGTTTTGCAGATATTCAGAATTTTGTTGCAGAAGAACTAAGAAAGTATTCAGAGTAGTTATAAGAAGGCATAGTTAGTATATAGGGAGATAAATTCAATAAAATATTCTGGTTACCCTGACAGAATAGCTACAAGGGGAGAATAATATGTAGCATGATATCTTGGACTTTTCTCAAAATTTTTTTTGTGTAGATTCATTGGATATTTTTTAATAAAAATAAAATGCAGAAATGGTGCTGCTAAACACATGAAGAATGAAAGTCTTGTCCTCTCTTCTCTTAAACCATGGTTTTCTGACTAGAGTAGCTACACTTTAAAAAGGATGGACCTTCTATATTCTTTCAAAGCCTGTGAGTAGGAGTCTTTCTTTGGAAAAGACTGAAAATATCTCACTGTGGCTCTGCTGTATGAAATAAGAGAACTCAGACCTGCTTATTCAGGTCAATCTCAGGACAAGTTCTTTGTTCATTCTACATGAATTTTGAGAAACATCTATTTTGGAGGTATATATTTGCCTTCAGATTTGACAATAAAGTCCAAAATTGGCACTGAATCGCTCTGGCAGGGACAGATACCTCATATTCTTGCCCTGGAATCAGTTTCCATACTCATGATATGCAAAGAAACATATATTTTGCTCCAAATCTAGGATTTCATTTGTCTCAGGAGCTGAACTGCCAACTAGGCAGATGAGGAAGTGTTATCTGATGGAGGAGGACTAGGTAGAGATAGTATTTATCAGTAATTCCTCAGGTAAAATTGCTCTTGCTGATAAAGGACAGTTTTAAGGTATTTAGTCCTGATAACAAGTTCTCTTAATCTTGAAGTAGGGTGTAGAGAACTTCATGGCAACAAATAAAAGAACTATTACATCAATATTCGTAATTATGTGGGATAAATAAAAAACAAAACACAAAATAGAAACTTCCAAGTCTGCTCCACTGCTCTTTCCCTTGTGTTTTTATTTTTATAGGTGGCCTGTGATAAATGTAATAATGTAACTTTACTGTCTTGAGGTTTTTGGTTCTTGCATCTTTATAAGCACACCTGTGAAAACTGAGATACTAGTTGACTTCTATAATTTGGCTTGGTGTAACTTATTAGGTCAATCATCACATATCTTGCTTTGACAGGAAAACCTGCTATGCAGCTTGGAAAGGTAGTGTGCAACCAAATATTTTCTCAGAAAGCCTAGATTAAGGACTGGGAAAGATCAGTGTGACTAATATTGGCTGTCTGATCAGCAAAAAATAATGACAAACCCTTTGATCCTGTGTGAGAATAACTAAGTGTCCTCAAAGAAGAAACACATAAATATCAGTCTATCTTACTAGATCTTTAGTTAAGCAAAAATTTACAGGGATGTTTAAGCAAGGGTTAATAAATTTGGGACAATATTCCTTGAATTAGAAAGTTAACCTGGAGTATGCGTTACAAGGAAGAGGAGGGAGATCTAACTATCTCTAATGAAATATGCAAAAAAACCCAAAAATGCCAATGATTGTTGAAAGACACATTTCCAGGAAACTCATTATTTCTTTCACAATCTTCGTTGTGATTGGTCCCCAAGATTAATTAGGGCCAAAGAGGCTCTAAAAGAAGACCTGAAACAAAACTTCACTCTCACTTAAGACACATTAGAGAAGAGTAAATTTGGTTTGCCTAGTTAAAATATCACAGATATGAATGCCTTATTCTAGGAGAACAGAGTTTTAAGATATATTCTCCATAGGTGAATCCATGAACCTCACATTGAAGGAAAAAAAAAAAAGTAAAGAACAGTGCTATTGCAGAAACAAAACTTAACTTAGCAGACACATTTAGTCCTCTGTATCAGCCATTAAAAGCAGAAAATGCAACATATAGCAGGGAGACTGCTTGACATAAACAGTCTCATTGGCATGGAAACAGATGTAAAATGAACATTTGAAATCTGAGTAGAAGGTACAACCAGAATGAAGAAGTGCACTTCTGCAGGGGTTAGTCTTCCTTATATGTGACAGGCTAGTGATTTTTGTTGTCCTCACTGTTATGTTCCCTGAAGACTTGCAATATGAAATAACAAAAGTTGTTAACTCAATTCAAAAGCAAAGAACACTACCAAGGCTTGACACTGTGTTCTGGGGAAAAGAATAAGATTAATAAAACCTTTGAACATAAAATATTACTACAGAATATCTATGCATCTAGTTGTGCATCAGATTCAACACTCAGAAGAAATATGTCTGGAAAAAAGAACAAAAGAGATTGTCCCGTGTCCTTATTTGTCAAATAAACTTCATAGCACTTAAACTCAGATTCCTCTTATAAAGAATGCTCAAAACCAGCAGGCATTTTCCTCACAGGTTCCAATTACTAAACCATTAACAGCAACTAAGTCATGATACATATTGTTCTACCCTGTAGGAGATATGTGAGATCATAAAAAAGCAATGTTATTCTTAAATATCTTATAGTCTTACATTAAAACTCAATCAAGTGTTAGATAGCTTTGCCAAGCTGAAAAGTTGAGGAACACCTTGAGAGAGTTGAAGGCCTGTCTTAAGCTGAAGAACTCCTTGAAAAGATGTGCCCTGCAAATTTAAGCTTCACTCTGATAGTTTATTTTTATCTGCTGTAAAAATATTCTCAAACTAGAAGCAGAGCTCAGTTTCTTGGGAAAATATGGATACAGGGTATGTCCAATGTTGTGTGCAAATGAGTTGGACCTATGATCTGATAATTTTTTCTTCATTCTTCCTACAAAATTTATGAGTGCAGTGTAATGTCAGTTGTAGCATTTTCTTACATGTGCTTGCTGTCTCAAGTAATGGAAGAAGACAAAGCTTTTTCAGTATAGCTGTTTCATACGTCTCTGACAAATCTATCTGACACCAACAGCCCTTGAGGAGATTAGGTGTACAATACATCTGCCTGAAAGAAGGAACAACATTTAACTTCACACCTAATTCCTAATTCCCACTAACGATAGCAGACTGCTGTTATCAGTGTAAATTCAGTTCTTCTGTGCCAGTAATTTGGTTCCATACAGAGTATACGGAAAGTGACTTTTGCAAGCCATGATGTGTGCTTTGTTGATATACAGTCAGCCAGTAAAACTTCAATGTCAATTTATGGTGACATCTCACCAGCACTGGTTATCTTTTAGCTAATTACCTTCTGCAATCTAAGATTCAGCAATCCTGCCTAATCTGAGCTTCTGCTGCAAGAAGTCTGTGAATACAACATTCCTGCTAAGACTGCACTTGAAACTCATACATTTTTAGATCGATGAAGTCATATAGAAGATAGGAATCCTCTTTGTTTACATCTATGCAGACTTCACCCATAATTTCTGTAAGGATTATAAGAAACACAGAAATAAATAATTAGGAAGGAGTGTTTTGGACAGGCAAAGAAGGTCTCTAGAAATCCTACAGATAACCATGCACTTCAACAAATTCATAAGGAAATACTCTCGCATTACTGCTAAATTTAATTGCCGTAAGTATTATTTTTCTGGAAGTCAGACAAAATAATGATTCTGGACTTCCACAACTGTGTTGAGGTCTTTCTTTTGTCACCTCACCATCAATACCAAAGTTTCATAAAATCATGGGTAGCTTATTTATGCTCACTTATTTTCCTTTTAATAAGCTTCTGCAGTATTCAACTAATTGGAAAGCAGACACATGTTCTTCTGTTGTTCTTGTCAATAAATGGATCACTTCTATGCCAAATAACTTTTTCCTAACAGAATTACTAAGGTGATACATAATCACTTTGAGGTCCCGCAAAACACAGTCTCCTGTGCAAAAAAAGACTGTTTTGAAATAGTTGCTTCCCAAATTAAGCTGCTTCTATATGTAGCAACTATAGTGAGGAGTTTCTCATCAATAAAAGAGAAGGCATTCTGATTTTCTTTTGTCTCTCTACATTACTGTTTACTGTTATCTTCCATCCATTCGTCTAATAATCAAATCATAATTAAGGTTAGGGAAGCTGTGGATGAACTCATCCCTCCCATGGAAGATTTACAGGTTAAAGTAATAGTATGATCAGACATAAATCCAGCTGGCATTTAAAAAATTGCTCTCATTCACAGCTCAAAATTAAGTGGAAAGTTACTTTATCATCCAACACCTGAAGCCACAGATCTTTAAGTATTAGTGGAAACTATGAAACCTGTGTTATTTGTTTTAGAACAGCCATAGTAAAACCAGTATGACACAATGTCCCAGACCCCGGAGTATTGTAACTAAAAATTGAAAATAAAATAAATACTACATTTCCAAGTATCTGAAACTCCTCTGCTAATTTGGTCAAATGGAACAATTCTGAGTGTCTTTGATTCCTTTGTTTTAATTATACAGAGTTAAATGAAGCAGGTTGCCATAAACATCATCTTTTTTCTTTGTGAATGGAGAGAAGGGCACCTGGTTTGGAACCAGTATTGTATGATTGCACAACTATAGAAAGAGAAGAGCAGAATTAAGGTGCGCTACTGACTTTCCAGACCTAAGTTTCTTAAATAATTACTTTCTGAGGAATATAATTTGATTTTCAATCGTTGTCTTTTGATTTACATTCACTGCCATACTTCAGATTAGTTCTGTTACGTTATCTGCTATGGCCTAAAGCAAATTTTGGACCATCATTTCACTTCTCAGTCTTTCTTGTCTCCTGTAATTGCTCTTTGACTTTTTTTTCTGTGCAGAGATGTATTCTCATCTGCTCAAGTGGCATTTTCAGATTACTAGCAAACATGTCAGGAGGAGAAATAGTTGGTGCATCCTCCTACTCCCATTATTGGTACTCTGATATGAACTAAGTAAAATCTGTTGCTTGGATTTTTGGGCTATTATTACACTTTTGTCACTGGTCCATCACCCATGCTCTCATGCCTGCCCCTTCCCTGACTCACTCCTCTGCACAACTCTCTTACGTGCCAAATAAAAAATTAAGCCTGCATATACTCATTCTCCTTCTTTTGTAACTTCTCTGAAATCCTCCACCATCATTCAAGCCTGCAATCGTTGAAAGCACAGTGAACTCCAATATTTCTTTTCCTTCAGCTTGTCACCAGATGCTACTGCTCATTTTTTTTTCCTGCTCACTTTCATCTCAGTTTCTTGGATCAATCTCTCCCTTCTCTTTTCTTGAGGAGCCTAGTATCCTTTTTAATGAAATTTCTTCATAAAATGAGTCTTTGTGGTTGTGTAGCCTGCCTGCTGCTCTGTCAGCCTTTTCATTTTGTGCACCAATCCACTAGTTTTCTCTTATTCTTCAAAGTCTGCCTTTAAATTCACTTCTTCCATGAGCATGACACATTTTAACTGGCATCAGAAATAACTGCATTAGAAAGGCTCATTAATAAGTACTCAAACACCTTATGGGCCTAAGACATACAAAGTGCTGGATTTGGATTGTATTTCTAGTTTATATAAACTACAGTGCAATCAATGCAATATGTCCCTGTAGAAAGAAAGGAATGCTACGTTATAGCAGCCTTCCAATACTTAAAAGGAGTCTAAAGGAAAGCTGGGGAGGAGCTCTTTATAAGGCAGTACAATGATAAGATGAGGAGTAATGGTTTTAAGCTGAAAGAGGGGAGATTTAGATTAGATATTAGGAAGAAATTTTTTACTGTAGGAGTGGTGAAGCACTGGAATAGGTTGCCAAATGAAGTCATGGAAACCTCATCCCTGGAGGTGTTCAAGACCAGGCTAGATGGGACTTTCAGCAACGTGATCCAGTGGAATGTGTCCTTGCCTGTGGCAGGGGTTTGGAACTAGATGATCTTTAAGGTCCCTCCAAACCCAAATCATTCTATGATTCCATGTCCTGATGAAATGAATGTAATGGAGTAGGAAGTGTACAAGAATGAGTCCAGGAGTGTATAGCACCTTGGATGTCTGTCATGTTTGTCTGATCTCCCTTCCACAGGGAAAAATAGTAAGCCTCTCTGTTTGGTGAAATCTGTGAACATACAAAATTTTTACAGTATGAGCTTGCTTGAACTGGCATGCAGAATTTGAGTCTGGCACCTTTAGGTAATAATTTTTAGAGGTAAGCAAATTGATATAAAAAATAGAATAGTGCTAAAGCAGAGCTATCAGGCATCTCAAAATGTTTATAAATGGTTTACCTGCACTTCTCTGCAGAGGCAAAATGAAAAAGATGAAACATTAAGAGCCAGGTGACAAACTGCACCATCATCTGCCTTTAAGACTTCTGAACTGAGAGTTATAACTCACTGCCCTCTTTAAAACTGCAGATTTCAAGGTTGGATGAGATTTCCTCCCATAGCTGACCTTGAAAATCAATTCAGAATATGCTTTTCATGGCCGGTGAATCAAGACCATGCACCAATCCAGTGTATGATGCAGATTTGCACAGGTACTACCTAGATTATGCACACCTGGGAACTGCAGGAACTTCTTTTTAGTGCAGCTAATAAGTCATTCTCTCATCCTTACTGTGGATAGTTATTGCAGAGAGTGGAGTCAGATAATCCATAAACAGACAGGATGGGTTGCTACACATGGCTGATGAGAATGCATTAGTGTTGTTCTGCTACAGTCAGGTCTTTCTCAGCATGTCAAGGTATCAGCCGGTAAGGTTATCTGCACACAACCGCTGAAGGCAGAGCTGTTTCCTTGGTTTTAATGTCATCATAAAATTAATAGAAAGGCTGCAGAGCCTAGTCTGCTGTGTATATTCACTGTGAGGACTAAGCTTTCTGATTCGCTAGTACAGTCTACATTACTTGTATTTCCACTTGAATTGGAACACAGGAAGGTTTCTATTATGCTGTCAAAGTATTATTCTTACAAAATATTCCCTTCTGGTTTTAACTGGTCTTCTTCACCATTCACATGCTTTCAATTTGCCTGTTTGTATTCCACCTACTGTTATGTGAAATTATTTCATGGATGGATTGAATGCATGATAAAATATGCATGAAATTAACTGCTCTCTTTCTCTCATTAGCCGTAAGCACTTCTAGTAAATGATTCCCCATCCAGCAAGAATTAAAAAAAAAAAAAAAAAATACCCAGCCTGATTTTATTAGGAGACTTAATATGCCCTACATTTTTTGTAAAACTGACATATGAGTATATAAATAAATTGCTTACTGTTTGTGCACTTGTTCATATGACCACGCACTCTGGTATGCTGATTTGATTTGCTAATTGCAATCGTTTCACTCTTTATTCCCACAATAAATTATCCTTCAGAAAGAGATGTCAATTGTATCTTCTGCATTTTTGGTTTGTTTTTTTTTTCAATAAGGAATGATAGCAGCATAGCTAAACCTTCATAATCTGCACAGAAACATTTTCTCACTTCACCTTGCTCCAAACTTATGTTAAGGAATTTGAAACAATTCAAAGGATGAAAACATTCTCTTGAACTTCTAATTTTTGTGGCAAACTAAGCTTTACATCTGGATAGCAAGATGGGTGGAGTTTGGGGAAGTCAAGCCATCCAGATGGTAAGAGCTAGCTGGACTGATAGCATGCAAAGGTGGACACAGTGGCTTCAAAAGGGGAGTCATTGTAAATGCCCTGCTCCTTTGGATTCCTAAAAAAGAAGGCCTGTGGCAGTCAT
Organism: Phaenicophaeus curvirostris; assembly: GCF_032191515.1. Taxonomy (NCBI): domain Eukaryota; kingdom Metazoa; phylum Chordata; class Aves; order Cuculiformes; family Cuculidae; genus Phaenicophaeus; species Phaenicophaeus curvirostris. Next base: position 89,876,854 of record NC_091394.1, read on the forward strand.
GACTTGAACAGTGGCTATTCGTTAACTAGAACTAGATGATCCTTAAAGTCCCTTCCAAACCGAACCTTTCTATGAGTCTATAATGCTAATGGCGCCTGCATATTCAATGGGCCTCTTGGTAGGTCAGCAAAGTACAAGTGGTGATCACTACTTGATAGGATCCTGAAGGAGCCTGGAGACTTACTTCTGTTCTTGACTCCGTCCTTAATATTAATAATTGTACTATCACAAAGCCCAGGAGACTAGTTTTTTGCTCTGTGGTCCACTGGGCAATACATTGCCCATGCACAGACCGCAAATGTGTCATTCCTAAGGTTTGCACAACATAAGTGGAAGAGTGGATGAGCAGACCTAGAGTAATGGGGAGCACAAATGAGCAAATACTGATTGGCATGTTTTAGAATTTGTCAGTGGCTTGAAACAGAAGTTTTTACTGGCATTTGTATCTGTGGAGCAGCAGCTCTGTCATGCATTTGAGCATATGGAATTTAGTAGGCAATGCTGTCATTGGACAATCCTTTCAGAATTTAAATAGATGGCACTAGAAAGATGGTGAACAAAAAAGCATTTATTAAATTAATTGAACCAGTCAAGTGAAGTTATTTGTTTTATGAAATGTTCACTACTGTCAAGCTTTAAAATACAATGGGTTTAGGGCTAAAAATATGTCTACGTGTGTATCAACAATATGGAAGAGATTTAACATCTCATAAAAATTCATTAATGGAGAAGTTTCTTGGAAGCTGACACTATGCTTTAACAAACAACCTCAGAGTTATTAGTGGGAAAATTGTTATCAGTTTGTTTTTATTTTAAAGGGAAAAAGGCAGCATACAGTTTAATTTGCAAGAACTTGCTCTTTCAAAACAGACAGTTAGTCCTTTGCTCTTAGCACTGCTCCTCCTGCAGCATCAGATATTCTTGTTGGGATTTTTATGCACTTCTGGTAGAAGAAAAAGCTAGGCTAGAAATAATTAAGTCCTGTATGGTGCTGAGTGCTACTTACAAAAGCAAACCATCACCATGTTAGGTTAAAGTCAACAGGCAGTAAAAGCAGTAAATAAGGTGTGTTTTGATGCCTAATCATAAATCCTGAGCCCAAAACATCTAAGTCAAATTTCCAGCTTTAAAACTAATTCAGTCGCAGCACTCTGGTGAACAGATTTTACTGGTGTGTTTGTTGCATCCTACCCATGAGTGACAAGCCTGACTGAGTCAGGTGGTTAAACTGAGTGGAGTCTCTTGGTGTTGCCTGAGTAACACAAAATTTAGGATGATGACCATGTCCTGACATTTTGGTTTTGATTCGCCTCTGCAATACCTACGGAATAACACCTACTTCAGCAGATGTTGCTGAGTTTATTAACTAGAGTGTGCATTCAATGTGCTGCAGAGAAGCAGAGGTTTTATGCTTGTTAATTTTTTTTTTGTTATTACAGGGAACCCTTTAAATCATAAATTTGCATATGCATTGAACTCAGTGTCTCAGTAAACAGCAAATGGCACCAGTTCCCAAATTGTTATCTTCTGTGGACAAAAACTCACTCACTGGAGGTCCTCATAGTTGAGTTAAGGTGATTATCTGTAACTCGATGAATCTCATTGCATTAACTATTGGTACAGAAATTCTAGGAGCAGTATCAGAGATTTCCTTCCCTTTTTGGCCTCGGGTTCAAAGTCCTGGAACAGAATTTTCCTTTGGCGACAAGGTGTCTGCATTGTACTGAGGTTCATGGGAAAGGGGACTGCCCCACCTTTGTTTTAGTGTCATGATGGCTGGATTGACATATGTATGTGAAATACCACTACTACTACTGCTACCTTACCACATTGGCTTCACCAGGCAGTCAACAGGTAGTTCTAATTCTCTAGTTGTAGTGGGGAAGATTTTCATTGTTAGAAGAGACATCTGACCTGAAAGAATAGGCAATAATATTGCATTGCTAGTTTTCTGTATGTAATCATGAAAATAAGATGTCTGGTAAAGTCAAAACTTTCAAGATGTTATGTCCACAGCTGATGTGACCCTGTGTGCTTTTCCTGATGTCAGTACTCAAAGTTATTTTGGGTAATTAATGTTAGGCATGGATGTTCTTTTCAATTACCTATTCTCAGCTATATAATATGTAGTCTCATTAAGTCTATGTGCATTTTGGACTTGTCTGTAGTTTGGCAAATTTATCCAATGTTATCACGTATATTTCTGCAATGTAACATTACAGTGTAACTTTTGTTAATTAAGTGAGCCTGTTAATAAAAAAAAATAAATAAATGATTAATTATTAGTATGGGCAGCAAAATGGAGTAAACTAACTGCAGGAAGTGCTCTCTGTGAAAAAAAAATAGCATATCTCCATTAACTGCTTTTCACAGTCAGTAGATGGCTAAGTGCCCATTTGTCCTTGGAAATAAGTGTGACAAAAGGGGTTAGAACACAGCAGTTCTTCTTTGAGGAAGTTTTTGCCTAATAAGAATGCCTAATGAGAAAAAAAAAATCAGCAAATGAATCCATTTGAGATGGTGATTAGCAATGAGAAACAATGTGGCACCCTGTAAAAATGTGTCAATCAAAGATCTAAAGTTAATGAAAACAGTTACTGATAACTTTTCTACAAGATCAATGAAAAGCCTGTCTTTAAAGACCTAGCTCTCCCAGTCTCACTGCTCCTTCTTTTCTTTTACAGTGATCTGTCTTAAACAAAAGATATCCTAAAATAGGACCTTTTAAAACAAATTGTAGACAGATTAAATATGAAACTATGAAACTTGCCTTACACATGAAAATTTGTAGTTTTAAAAAATGTAAAAGGGGTTGTCAATGATGATCTTTTTCTCTCATTGTATGAATATGACAGTGCTATAGGATAAGTTTGAGTGTATACATAGACAAATGGAAAAAGTCTGTGTAAGAAAGATATCTCAAATGGCTTGTGTTGCACAGAAATTCTAGTAGTGAATCTTAATTTCTCAGTTAGTTGCTTGATTATTCTTTGGTTCACAGATATGAGCATTCCTGTCACAGACCTTCACTCAACATCTCCTTATGAATCCATTGTTACATCTTCAAATAAACAAAGGATGAAAGATAAGCGTATCAGCTGAAAGTGGCAAAAGTACATGACAAGTTTGGGAAAAATGCAAGATGAAAACATGAAAAAAAATGATGCACAGACAGATCATATAATTTACTGAAGTGCTTCCAGGTACCAGCAGTGACATAGGGGTGTTTGTTCCACATTAGACCCCTTCTACTTTTCATTTTCAGCAATTTTAGTTAATTCTCCTTTGTCTCCTTGTTTACTTTATTTTCTAACTTAATTGTTTTTGCCTTGTGCTTTAAGTCCTGCTATAGCTTTTAATATTTCTTTCACTCTTTCCATATTTTGTTTCCTGTGTCATGAGATTTTCAATACAAGCATGATTTATTTCTTAATGTTAAATATATTTCAGAGAGGAAAATGGTATATATAGGCCATTTTCCATTTTTTTCACAAGTATCTTTTCAAAATGCCTTTTAAATGGCCATCTGTCTAACATAGTTGGTTCTGCTTCATTTAAACTCCATGTCTGTAGCTGTACAAGTGAATATTTGAATACAAAACATCATTGAAACCGAAGAAAACTGTCTATCTATTTTGTTAAACCAGAGAAAAGACTTGGAGGCCAAGTGAGTCTTCAAAATGTTCTAACACAGCTATGTTTTTATAATCCAGGGAATATGTTTACCAAAAGTATTAGAGACCTAAATGAATGACAGACAAATAAATCATACTGTACCATTCTGCTTAAATTCATTTCAGTACAATTGCTGTGCATAGACATGGGATCAGTCAGGTCCATGAAGAAATTAAATTGGATGCTACTTTTTCTGACACATTGAAAACATTCATTAAGTTTAACTATTGCTTTCAATTATTGTACTTGAATTCTTCGAGGCAAATCATTAACTCATATTGTACAAATTACTTCAGCTCCAGGTGAAAAGTAACTAAGACTTAAATAGAGATATCTATTTAACAGGCATTTGTGCATCTTAAGAAACAAGGATTGACCGTGTCATTCTGTGTCAAGACGGGCAACATGTTTACCGGAGAGCCATCCAGGGAATTCCAGGTAACAGTTTGAACAAGACATCTTGAGGGAGTATTAAGTTTTAGAGAGATTCACAAATCTTGATTTCTGTTTGTGAATAATTGTGATATCTGTGCACATCTACCAAGTGTTATTGCGTTTGGTTATCATTATAAATTGATTTCAAAATGTCAGATGAGTAGTGAGTTGTTTTAGTCCTTTCACAATGGAGTAGAAGCTTTTTCCTTAAGTTTAGAAACAAAATGTATGCATTGCACAAAATCCTGTAGCTTGATATTTCAACTCTGGGTACTGTTTAAATAATAATGCAAAGGAGCAGGTAATAAGATTTGGAGTTTGCAGTATTTTGGAATAGAATGTCCAAAATTAATTTTCTAATAATTATAATCTATTTTAAAGTATCTGCAATTTATTTTAATGCCAATAATGTGTTGCTTTCTCAGACTTATAATGATCGATGCATCTGGCTTTCTTAATACATTCACGGTGTGCAGTGTATAGACTGGGAAAAGAGAAAGCGTGTTGATCAGAGTTTTATAATTCTGTTTGATGTGATGTTCAAATTTTTGTTCTCAATCAATCATTCTACTTTATCTAGTCTTGACATCACTAAAGTAACCATAAATCTGGATGTTTTGACGTGTTACTGAAAAAAGCAGGATGTATGCTTTATGTTAGGGCTTTTTTTTGGTATAAGTACAAAGATAATTAGTGAGAGAACATATACTTGCCAATGTATGTGTGTGTTGCTGAGAGAGAGCATTAAATGCAACCATACTAATTGCTATTGATTCCTGTTACCTCTTTGATAGTTCATTTCTGTTTCCAGAGGAAGTCTCCCTGAGGGAAGAATTAAACTGGCCAGTAGTGGCCCATGTCAATTGATTCTTAAGGTTTGACTAATTGGCCAATTAGTAAATATTGTGTTTTGGTGGCAGGTTAATGAAAATGGACAAGTGAAGCAAAGTGAGGGCAGCAATGACTTACTTCTTGGCTTCCATTGATAGCTATGCCACAAAACTTGAAGTCCCCTACATTTGGGGTAGGATTTGTCTGGTAAATTGTAGGTGTCAAAAATATCAGCATGGAACTCTGAGAAGGTCCTCACTCTAATCACCCTCTATAATCAATGGATAATCTGTTTTCAGTAAGAAAACTTCTATCTCAATAAATCTAATCTTAAAGTAGATATTAGCATGTGATCCGATTACTTGATTCTTAAATTTCATTGACAATTTTGACCGCATTTTCATCAGCTGCAATGACAGCCTCAACAGCTAGTTATGGTATAGCCACTCAACTAAGAGGAGTCTAATGTCTCAGGATATCCAGGAGAAACCAGGAGACCTGGTAAGTGTGTGGAGACCAGTTCAGGCCAAGGTATAGCTTGATTTCACTCCATTACAATGTTTGTCCTCAACCACAAGCTTATGGCATAAGCCAAAATCAGTTACTATTATATTTATTTCATATTACTACATAAGGATGATGAACATAGCCTATGATTAACATTTCATTGGATCTTGCCTTGCACTGCACATGATCTTTCACTAAGCAGAAAATCAGGGTCAACATCCCCTCAAAAAGATAAAATATCCACACAGGTGATTTCTCTCTTTGGAACGACAGAAATAAAAGAAGCAGTAAAACTGTCACACATTACATTCTCATTATGCTACGGAAGCAGCCCACATGCCTATATGGAAGATATATTTGGAAAGCTGTTGAGTCAGGCTTACAATTTAATTAAGGCAGAGACTAAATGAAAGGAGAACGATAATAAAATATTAGCTACAAGTTATATACTCCTACTTCTTAATCACACTGCCAGATTTGAAACACCACAATGCAACAGAGTTAAGAAGTAAAGGAATGCTAATGATGGAAGATGGAGCAAGGCTCTATCGCATCTTGAATTAATGGGTATCTAGACAGATCAAGGATATATCTTCATGACACTTCCCAAAAAATAGACTGCAACATTCCACTTTGCTTAGGAACTACTCATAAGCATCTGAGCATACCTACTTAGCATTAATTAAAGTTTAATTAAAGATTTATGGAAGATTCTAGACTTGTCTTGGGATTTTCCATGTCTGATAAAGCTTAGTTGCAATGAAAAGCTGCTAATGAAACAAGAGTTTTAGAATATCAAGGTCCTCAAAGTTCTATTGAATTTCTAGTTATTGCATTTTTCCTCTCAATCTTCTTGTTTGTAAGTAACTTTTTATTTGCAAAGTCCTTTCCAGAAAGCAAAGGTTTACACCCTGACGTGCACTGATCAACAAATAAAGCTCATCAGTATGAACAAAACTCTGCACACAACTATATGATGTTTTTAATAACTCTGGCTCATAGAATCATGGAACATCAGGTTGGAAGGGACCTCAAGGGTGATCTGGTCCAACCCTTCATGGCAAAAGTACAGTCTAAAAAACATAGCCCACAACCTGTCCATCCAAACTGTAAAATCTGTCCAATGTTGGAGAGTTCAACACTTCCTGGGGAGATAATTCCAATGGCTAATTGTTCTCATTGTGAAAAATACTCCTCTCGTGTAAAATCAGAATCTCACCAGGAGCAAATTTTATTTATTACTCCTCCTCTTTTCCGTGTGACTCCATGTAAAAAGAGAGTCTCCACCTTCTGTGTAGCCACCCTTTTTATACTGGAACATGGTGACAAGGTCTTCACTAAGCTTTCTTTTCTCAAGGCCAAACAAACCCAGTTCTCTCAGCCTTTCCTCATAGGAAAACCTTCCTAGTCCTTTGATAATCTGTGGGCCTTCTCTGGACCCTTTCCATCCTGTCACGTCACTATGATGATAGTACATTTCACACTATCCAACTCAACAACAACTTCTTAGAAGACACCTTTAAATAGTTACATGCTTTTTTTGAACCTCATGTGAGACAATAGTAATTAATAGATATTTATGTGGTTATGTGTACGCAAGAATGTGTGTGCGTGCATGTGTCTGTGCACATGTGTGCGTTTTGGAATATGCTTTGGAAATGTCAAAACATGTTGTTCCAGCATGGTCCATCCAACATTGATCATCTTCCTTGACAGCTGAAGATCCTTGCAGGAGTTTCTATTTGAATGCTTCAGGCTCCTACTATCTCCTGTGGATTTGACTTTCCAGATGGACAATAATTCCAGAATATGCTATAATCTTATCACTCCAGGGTTCAAATAAAGCAGGTCAGTATACTGTAGTGTGCTGTGAATTTGATTAAGGCTAAAACTCTGACCAGTAGTAGAACTGAGGATAAGATGCGGTGACCTTCAAATTCCATGAAGATGGATCTCCAGAAAGGCGCAGACTAATACTGAATTGACATAAAATATTTCAGCTCAGTGTGACAAGCCAAATGTGTCAAGTTCATACAACCCAGAATGGGGACTGGATAAAAATACCAAAATTCAGATTTACAATGGAATGGACAACATTCACTATCCAAAATCAACAAAACAACCACCACAAAATTCCCTAGCCTCACTTTTTGTTACAAATCCAGTGTTTTCTCAGACATTGCTTTTTCAGATTTTCAATTCCATGATTTCTGGGCAGGTGGCAGAAAAGCCAGCAAACAGCCCAATCAATGTGTCTTTCAAACTTAAGCACTGAACTTCCCAGCTGTGAATAGTTGTGTGTTTTCCTGCTTTTTTTTTTCTCCTTTTTTTTTCTCCTTTTAATCTCCTTTATTTTTCTCCTTTTTTCTTTCTCCTTTTCTTGCTTTTTCTCCTTCTCCTTTTCTCCTTTTTCTCCTTATCTCCTTTCTTTATGTGAGTGTGTACCAATGAGAGAATGAATCACTCTTTCAGTGGCACACATACTCACATAAACTTACTCTCCAGCCTTTGCATTTTGGAGACCCCCTCATGCGCTCTTCGGTCTCATCCTTTCTTTCTGTAAATCACAGGTTCACACACACACATGCACACACACATACACACTCCTCTACACAGAGTAAAGTTTCTGTACTTTTCTTTAATCTCTCTTTCTCTTAATAATAGCTCAGTCTTGTAAGATAAAAGATTATCTCTTTGGGGACAACTGAAATGGTGAATAACATGACGGCATCTCATCTGTCTCCTTTATACTTTACTGAGGAAGATTAGGATGTAGCAATTGTGTTTTTCCCAATGAAAGCAAAAGGAGCTAAAAAGCTATAACTGCTTGCTCTTTTTATTCAGACTTTATTTCCCAAGATTCAGCCCAATTCAAATTTTACGAGTTATGAAGCATTCTTGTTATTATTATGCACTTCCTAATGCTGACTTCTTGGTGTGCCAAGATTTCCATATTTTTATTTGAAGTCTACTGCCCCCCTGTTTTGCTTATGCTTACCAATGTCAAGTGAACACAAAGCACACACTGTATTAACGATAAATCAGACTCCAATATATCAATATTTTCAAGAAAGCAAAAAAGACCAATGTCTTCCCTCCCTGGTCCCAGGAATGCTCAGGCAAATGTCTTGCCTAGAGTCTCAAGCACACGTGGCTCACAGGGTGCCCTCCACAGCTCTTACTGATGGGGTAGCAGGAGATGTCTTCCGGACTTACTTCAAGAAGCTAAGCTCAAATTGCTGTGATGGATGCCACATCTGGACTTTCCTATGTTCATGACAGTCAGGATGTGATCCATTGTCTCCTTGTATGGCAGTACCAGCCTGCTGCTCAGGATGACTGCCATCTCCACCGCCAAAGTTTCACATTGCACTCTTACTATCACAACGCTGTTCATAACATTTAAAGCAGATGCTAACTCCTGTCATGAACACACCTGTCATACCCACAGCCTGCCTTACCCCCACAGTTACAAGGCAAGAGTCATCCATATCTACTAACACTGCTGCAACATCAAACTCTGCCCTCACTCATTCTGGGCTCCAACTGCGATATTGCAAACTGGTTAGAAAAGTGCATCTTGGCAGAGAGCCAAAGGCTTTCCACAAACCATCTCTACGTGCAACTGTGATGACACCAACCACTCAGCATATTTTTTTCTACCCAGAGATGCATACTTATTGATAGGCACTGATCTGTCCTTCTTTTGCAGTACAAATCTTCACAAACCAAGTCATTGCTCCCTCTTTAGCCTAGATGCTGGAGAGCCTTGGTGATTTGGGGAATAGCCTTGAAGTTCCTTCAGGGGAGAAGCTGAGCATACATGTGAACAAAATAACAGAGGGTGTTTATAAAGCATGCCACTGTGCCCTGGTCCACGGGCTCTGGAATGGAGTAGGATGTTTATTATACATGGAGAGCCAATAGATTTTAAACTTAATTTTGTACAGAAAAAAGATATGGATTTTTGGAATAGGAGAGAGCTCAGAAGGAAACTTACTTGCTAGGCAAGATCATTGAAACTGCTTCTGGTTTTCACACAGGGCAACATCATATTCTCTTGGTGTCAACTTCACAGGCTGAACACAGCAGCAGTTTGCTACTTTTTGGAAATGTTCCCCTCTCACCAATGTGAACTATGGGTTTTTACTTGGATTAAATTTTATCTGTTTCCAGTTTGAATGGAAGGGGTTGGGGCAGAGAGTTGGGTTCTTGGTTAGTTTGGTTTTTGTTTGTTTCTTCCTCTTTTCTATTTCTTCATTTGCCACTTGATGCTGTTTATTTGGGACAGTGCCATGAAATGCTGACATACTGTGGAGACATCAGCTCTGATGAGAGAGAGACCTGGGGCCGTTCTGCTGCCCACTGGTGTGTGTTCCCTGGTGCTAAGCTCAGTGAAGAGCTGTCCTTGAATCTATCTTTTCCTTTAATAAAAACAGTCAAAATTTTAGCCCGTAGAAAACCTCAACATATCAGCATCGTGCAGTCCATATCCTCACTGCTGGAAAAGACAGCTCTTCTCACAGTATGAAGGAAATTTCTTTCTTTTCTTCCTGCTTTATTCCAGTCTTGAATAACGTGTCAGATTTTCAAGTTGCCCTCTTCCCCCTGCAGGAAGTAAATTACAAACCTCAACTCATTTCAGATAGTCTCCCAATATTGATTTATGGATGAAATCAGAGAGATAAAGGTAAGAACTCAAGAGCTCTTTATGTTATTCAAATGTCTCCAATTTCTCCTTTTACTATAGCAAACTTCTATAGAATTGTTTAAATCAATTGTTTGTATAGCTTACTCATTATTTAGATTTGCCTTTGTCGTACAGATAAACTAAACATGTCTTACGTCTTTCACTTATATCCCTTTTTTGCAGTCTTGTAATCTGCTTTATACAGAAAAAATAGCCATAAAGCAGTGATGTTCAGAGGTTTACGTCTCTTAATCGTGGCAGTTTACCGACAACACATAAATATTTTTATGTACTCTAAGCTAAAGACTTTCCATTGAGTACAACACTGATGTTTATACATAATTTTCATATGAAAGATTCAATAGAGATGAGAGAGTTTCATGCTGTCTTTCATTTAATGCATCAAGCTTAAAGATGAGTGGTCTTCTATTTTGCCTTTGAAGATTTATATTTGAGTTGGCTTTTTGTCTTTGCATATAGGGCTCAGTAATAAAAAATGCTTCAGAGCATCACCCTTCTACCTCAGGAGATATGATTCAAGTCCCAATCTAGATCAAACACAGAGAGGTTAGTGGTCTCATCATGCTCTCTAGTGGCTGTTTTTCTGCTGAGCAGCTGCCATGCTCCAGGGAGGGCCAGCTCTGGAGCACCAGTGATGCCACAAACTTGTGCAGCTTGAAGCACAAAAGGGAAAACTGGAGGGTCATTCTAACTTGCATCTAGTTACTTTAAAACCACGTCTTAATCTCTCACCCTAAAGAACTAGAGAATAAATATATCAATGACAGTCATACCATTTAAAAAATAATTTAATATCTTATTTTTCTGGCTAATTCCCCTAATTTGAAAACCAGAATTAATAATGGTCAAGCTGACAAAAAAAAATCTATATGACAAATCTGGTTTCTTGTTTACTTACCTCAAGCTTACCTAAAAACTGCAATGAAAAGAACTAGCAAATGGGAACAGAGGGAAAGGCCTGGCTGTTTTCAACAGGCTTTGAACCATGGGACCAAGCATTCTTGTAGTTCTCACTGGCACTAAATTTATGAACTGTTTTTCGAAACCAGTTTGCAAACTGGTACAGGCCCTCCCAGGGACAGATATTTTGATACATTTTAGAATTATAGATTTGTTGCTGAGAGCGCCTTTTAAGTACAGGAATAAACCACAAAAGTTTATACGGAATTGAAACCTTCAAAAATCTCTGAGAAATATTTGGTTCAAGTTCTGATTTACGATGCAGATCATAATTATTTTCCTAATTAAAAAAAATGCCATGGCATAAAACTGAAATTCAGCAAAACCAAACGAATCAGCCTTCAGATCATACCTCAGCCAGAGATGAAGTAATATACTGCTTAAGGAGATGACAGTTTTGCTTTTTAAGGTTTCTTCAGTTTAATGCTAAAATATCATGTTAGCAACATGCAGTGGCATCTTGATGGAGTGATTCGGTTGTGACTCCCAGACAGTGAGTCCTGGAGAGTGGCATGGCCCCTTCTCCCACCCACTGCAGCAGCCTGTCCACACAGTTCTTTTAATTCTCAGACATAGCTGCCCCTCAGCTGCCTAACTGTCACCATTTCCACTGAGGGTACGTGGCTGCTGGGAAGGTATCATATCTCTGAAGGCTGTGACCAAATGTGTTTGTTGACTTTCTTCCTCCACAGTGGGGGTGATATTGTAGGTGTTTAAGAGAGAAAAATAAAAGTGATGTTTTCTATTTGTAGGATATAGGTGGTCAAGGGAAACAAAAGCCCTTGTAGAAATTTAACATGAGATACACAGATGGCTTTGGGGGTGTGGCAGACTTGTTGATGTAAAAAGGATGAAGGAAGCCAAAAAAGACTTGTGACAGATGATCTCAAGCTATGGAGTATTTAAAGAGGATTGCTTTAACTTTATAAATGTTAGAAATGTTGCCTAACCAACTTTAGGTTTTGTCAGCAGCTGTGTTCCTGGATAAGACATGAGATGTTTCCTTCAAGATGAAAACAATGTAGAGCGGTAGTTAACACTGGTTTTGACTTTGAAACAACTTCAAGTGGAAGGCACTTGAAGCTCTTTCTCCAAGGGAGCTACCATGCAGACTGCTATGGCCTAAATGCAAACCAAAGGAAGCTTCAGCCATTTATAAAAATAATAATCCTGGCTGGGGACAGAGATATCTCCTAAAATTTCACTATGACTAACAAGGACAAACATATCAGAGGTCTAAAAGTGCATAAAACTTGAACTGATAAGGGTATTGGAAAATGGAGGAGCACCGAGTAGGTATACAAAGTGGCCTTCATCTTAAGAGACAGTTCCCACTGAATGACTTTGTCCTGGACATAACTTCAGGAAAACTGGAGAGCTTGGACAAAGGTAGCAGAGAAGCTACTTTAGAGTCAGACATGTTGAGAGTAGCAGGGGGCTTAGCGAAGGCCCGATTAAGAAAAGCTGCGCTATGGAGTCTTGCCTCAAGAGAACTGACAAGCTGGGATATCTTAAGTTGAACAGAAGTGTAGTTACCTTAGAAACGGGAATAAGAATTTCACTAAATTATTAACATGTATGAAAACTAAGAAAAGACAACATTTCCAGTTATTAGCAAACTAGGCTCTTTTCTGAAACAAAGACAATTTTAATAATGAGCAAGCTGAGATTTTTTTCCTTAGTCTTTGCTGTAACGAGGTAAGGGCTGCAAAAAGGACCCAAAATGTAGTTAGAATCATTTTTTTTAATCTCAACTGACACAAACCAAGTTTGCCTTCTCCCTACATATATGTTCTTCTCCTTGATTTTGCCTCCTTACTCTTCTTCATTCTGTTCAGTGCATTTGTGACAGGTTCTTTCAATCTTGGATACAGGAAGGAGTTCCAGTGTTGTGGAACCAGCGATTCATTGCTGTCCTTTTTGGCTTTTGGCTGGATTCATTCCCCTCCAACAAGGTGCTTTGGGCATCAGTTCTGCCTTAGAGAATGCCACATGCTATAAAAGGGGGATATCATGGAAACCTTTGAATTTGTAGAAGAACTTTATTTTGTTATATTTCTTCTTAAAAATCTACTTAACTGTAGAAGGGAAGAAATGCTATATCAGATCCTCAGGTATCTCCCCAGACAGAAGATAATTACTTTTTGAGAAATTGTCTGCATTTTTTGCCTGTCAAGACCAAATACTCAAAAACTTGGGCAAGAGAATTGTGTGTTTGAAGCCCCAACTTGATGACCACCTACCCCACTGGCAAAGCTGAAAATAATAGGTGTATAGGACCAAGATCTCCAGAAAAATAAAAGGACAGAAGAAGCATGTTTCTGCCTGAGAAACATTGAGCTGATAATCTACAAAGAAATCCAAATATTTGCTTGGAAATATTTTCACAGCTTGATAATGTCGTGCTGGAAACTCCTCACTCTGAGTCTCTATATCCAAAAGCAGACTTGGTGCATGAGTGTGCATCTTACTGCCAGTGAGTCACCTGGAAGATTTGTCATTCAGTTAGAGTATTGAGGAAAGGGGAGATTGCAGTTTATACTGTGCAGGATTACGGTAATGCCATCGTTCAGGCAAATACTTCAAAATGTTGCCCCTGAAGCAGTGGATGGCTACATTGCTTACTGGTTATTTCTACTTCCTGCATGCCTGCTGGATGCATGTTTACAAAAGTTAATTAGAGTGGACAATGTTATTTTCAGTATTAGACTTTAAAAGGAGAAATCTCACCGTATAATTTCTTTGCCTTGAGTGTGTTTTAACAGAGATTACTTTAGGGGAACTGAAAAGAGGCAGCAGGAACAAACTCAGCAATTATTCTAACGCAGTCAAGCATTCCTATCCACTATAGCGGCAGCATGAAATATTCCCAAGCTGGTTACCTGATACTGGATTGTACAGAGTGTAAATGCTTTTCTGTATATACCATATCACTGTGGGCTACAGTTTCTTTCAGACCACTGGGTTTCACATTAAATTTCAATATGAGTAACATAAGTAAATCAGATCTAGAAAACGTCACAGTTTTTTCCTTCTTCTCCTTTCTAACCCCTTCAATTTACAGTTTAGGAATCAATTCCTGTCTAACAGCAATTTTCTAAACTGTGTTTGTGGTTTCATATGATTTCTACCAAGGTCCGTAAGAGCAAACATGGGAAAGTTTAACTTTTACTCTTTTTTTTAATGCTACAAAGGCAAAAAGCTGCAATCCAAATTTCTTTGATAGAAAAGAATCCTTGGAGAATGTAAAGCCCCCAGTCATCCTCAGCAGGAGAAGGTCATGTTTAGGAACCCTAAGGTTTCACTCAGGGATCCCTCATCAGTGAAGGAAGTCAGGAAATATTAGAAGCAGATTCAGTCCTACTTTGTAGACATATCAATTACTGCTTCATGCCATGAACTTTCACAAATTTAAGCTGGGTCTCTTCATTATATGGCGGCTGTGGTAATATTCATGCCCAAAGGCTAGAGAAGATGCTGGAGATCTTCAGGATTTCCAGAAAGGCCTTTTATCAAATAATAGTGCTTTTTTCACCAAGGCCTTCACAGAGAGGTGCAGAAGAAAAGGAGGTTGGAAGGATTTGGCAACTCTGCTGGCACTGCTGCTGCAGCCTCAGTGGAAATCCAGTTAGATATAAACAATAATAAAGAACTGGAACTTTATAAAGAAATTCAGTCTAATCCTATTCCTTGCCCACATCTTCAGCCCCAGATTCAAATGCCACAGATTGTACTCAGCACAGGGAGCAGAATCTGAACAGGGAGATAGGGATAAAATAACATCCCTTCTTCATGCCTTCATTTTGACAATCCAGATTTCAGTTCCAAATTTACTTTTTGCTGCGGAGGTTGTAGCACAGAATGACATATCTAAGCAAGGGAAAAAAATCTGCTACCAAGACCATGTAAGAGAGGAAAGCTAGATTTTGATAAATAGGAATTTGCTCGTGTTTGTGCTTTCAGCACTTTACTCCAGTGACTTCAGCATCACGAGAGCTTGTTTTAGCAGGTTCTCACATTCTGCTTGGTGATATTAGGTGTATGTAGGTGGAGGACCAGAAAATTTTGGAAGCTTTTCACTTCCATCATTGAAGCCATCATTGAAGCCTTTTGTTGATTAAGATTCTGGTTCTTTTTTTGAAGAAGGATTTGGTTTATTTTACCTGATCTGCTTATGTATTAACGTATTTGTTAAACTATATTACCAATTCTGGAGCAGCTTTCAACGTATATAGCACTGATTAGAAACAGCAAGGCTAATAATTTATTAAGACTCATTCAATTGCCCCAGAACATTTGGTGGGCATGATTAAGATAGTATTCTGGAGTTCTCTTTCTTGCCTTCCCCAGCCCTAGACAGCTGCCTTTTAAACATGAACAGTGGTAGCTAAATGTGAAGAAAAAGATGGGGTAAAGCAAGAATCACATTCTAGGCTGTGGAACCACTCCCCCTAACAAGTATATTATATAACTATGTAACATAAATTTACATATATATATGTATTTGGGTGTCACGGGTTAGTCCTAGCCCAGCCTGATCAGCAGCTAACCACTGACAGCTGCAGTCACTATTTCCTACCACCTTCCCCTCCACCCTGGGAAAGGGGAAAGAAAAATGAGAAAGAGATTTTTGAGCTGGAAAATAAAACTACAATAGCTTTAATTGAATCACTAATTAAAAAAAAATAGTTTTACGGATGCTTTATGCCACACAGTAACCAACAACCCTTTATGAGTGAGGGACCATCAGGGCCTTGCCTGATGTGTTAAAAATAAGTTGGAATACTATCCATTCACTTTGGCACAGCAGTACCATAAACGTTGCAGTAATGATTTCCTTCAAATGCCTGTGTGGAATCTTCTGAGCGTGCATCCAATTCAATAAAGAAGTAACAAAAAGAACTGCTCCTTTGAGGGCTGTTCCCTCAACCAATCTATACCAAAGACAGATAGAAAGTCTGAATCAGGATCACTTGTCAAGTTTGGCTACACCTGGAGGCCCAATGTGACTTGATTTACTTGAACCATGCAATAGTTTGCAGACACCGAGTCCACACTCTCACAGCTGATGCTCTATGGGCACTGTTCATCATGTGTTACTCAGACTCTCTTGACTATTCAGACAACTATAACTTTCTGTAGCCAAGAATGCTTCTTTGTCAAAACAGTTCTGTGGGTTTTTTTCTGTGGCTGTCCAGCTCTGACACAGCTGCTGAGCGTGATAGATATTGTTGTTGACAGCAGAGCAAATTAGTGCTCCAGTGATAGCCACCTTGTGACAGAAATGCCTTTGCAAGTTAGGATGTTCAGAGAGTCATAAGCCTGAGGAAAGCACAGCCTGGAGAAAGGGAGCTGTGGCAAGCTAAGAGAGGCAAGGAGAACTGGGAAACCCGACAAGAAACATCAAAGGAGAAAGATGAAACTGAGGTTTGAAAAGGTAAATTTCAAAGCTGTTTCCATCTGGATGCACTGATTGCACTGAAGCAAAGCAAATTGAGAGGAAGCTGTTTCCAAAGGGTAACGAGACTTGCAAACGCACAAGGCAAGCGAGGGACACAGTGCCAATTTGTTGGGAATGGAGAAGCCTGCCTGAAATCATTGCCTGGGAAGAAGACAGATGTAGAGACAGGGACAATAAGGGCAATAAATACTCACATGCATAATTCCATCATCAACTGATTGTCATACTCCTTCTAGAACCTGACTCTCAGAGGCACACAGATGTAGAGTCCTCTGCCTGAAAGGAGAGAAGCTAAATGCATGTCTTGAGCATGGATAGAGCCTTAGAATAAGGTACTACATCCTCTCCACCACTGTATGTCAGTTATGAACCTAAATTTTCTTCAGATGTAAGCTTAAGCCTTACTTTCCTGACTCAAAGCTACCTTAAAAACAACTGTGTCTAAGACCTCACTAACCTTGGCATTTGAAGTGAAAGTTTTCCTTCATACTCAGAACATGTTGTTGCTGGTGCTGATTTTAAAGTCAAAGGTGGTGACACTGCAATGTTGGCAGAACTCTGCATTTAAAATCGATTTGGGATTTTGGGGTCCTTTGGAAGAAAATCCTCTATACTGATGATGCTTCCATACAGAAAAATATGTTTGCCAGCCTATTCATCACTTACTGCTGACGAGGTCTGTATCAAACCTCTAAGTGTGGGAGGCAGCAACTTTAAAATGAGTAACAAGACTGTTATTCTCCAAAATCTGATTTTATTACTATTTGACATTTTGCTTCATGAAGCTCTAAAGGAAAAAATCTAGGTATTCATACATGTTTGGACAATGTCTATCATATTAAGAGTACTGTGAAGAGAGGAGAGGTAGGTAACAGATGGGGACAAGTGAAGCTTGCATAAAAAAACCAAACTGAATGCAGCGGTACTGAATGCAGCGGTACTGAAAGCCAAGAGCCAACAAATGAAAAGGTATCTTCAGGAGCTGCAGTGAAATCTGAGCTGTCAGTGGTTTAGTACCTCAATGGCTGTGCCTGGATACCACAGGCACTTGTTAAGTGGAAATAAACTTTGGAAGTTCCATTAGGAAAGCTGCAATTTAAGTTTAGTTTATGGTAACAGTTTAGCCTACTGTTGGGAAAAAAAAATAGTTGAGGCTTTTTTTTGTTTTCTTCTTGTTGGGAGAAGAAGATTTTCCAATCCTCTTCTCAGTATTGCATCAAAAAATATCAGTGCTGGCCCTGCATTATGAGTTCTTTTGTGCAGGGGTTTGCCTTCTACATATCAAATCATCCCAAATTCCTGAATTATCTTTTTAATAGTCAAATCACAGACTAAAACCAAAGTCTTTTGTTCACCCTTTCTACAGAGACTACATGATGGACTTCTATAAGATGGGATAGGGACACCATTATGTACCTCCAAAAGAATAGTTGATAACTGATGTATTGTAAGTATTAGAAGCTGAAGAAGCAGAAAAGTAACTGTCCTCACAACACAATAGATGTTGCTTTTGATTCTGTACTGTATGTCAAAACCATCTTTAAGCATAATTTTTCTCCATGCTTTAGTGAGTCTTTTTGTACTCATTTAAAGCACTAAAGTTGTAGTCCACATACAAGCCCTTCCATTTTCATTAATACTGCTTTTGCAATGCTTGTCATATTTTGCCAGACATCAGTAGCAGTGACCACTCTGTGTTCAGTCATTTTCCCACGTGGCCTTCTCCATGCAGTTCTGGATTGTCTCCGTTTAGCCTTTGTCCCTGCTGAATTGAAGGCAGTGATCAACTTCCCCGAAATACATCAGTTCACTGAGCCTCAAAACAAGCTGTAAGCCCACTGAAATTTAGAAGCTACGAGGCAGTATGACAGAACTTCCTCCGCAAAGCGATGAGCACAGGGAATGGATCTGATGGAAAAGGGATTTTGTAAGCAAAGGGGTTTACATATATGAGGACTCATGTTTGCTGGCTGGTGACAAATCAGAGTGTCAGTGCTACAGTTAACAGAACTGTAGAGGATAAAGCCTCTATTTTTAAATATTGCTTCTCCTGCTGAAGTTCAATGTGGTTTTTCTTTTACCCTAATTTTCATTGCATAAGGGGTCAACACATTCTGCTGATTCATTTTATCAGAAGAGACAAGACCCTAATCCATTTAAAGAATTTCACTGACTCATTTGGAAGGAGGAACGTGGAAGTCCAGGATGAAGCTGTAGAGACAGCCAAGCTTAGGGTAGAGAGATTAATTGAATGTTTTTATTTTCCTGTCAGTTTTTGCCCAGTATACACAAACACATCATGGGAAAAGACATGTTTTGAAGCCAAAACATGGCTAGACTGCAACAGAGATTTAGCCTGTTTGCAAAGCTGACTTTGATTATAGACCTGTGATATGTTTTCAACTGAGCTTCTGCCTTGATATTCAGATGCTAAGATAGAATTAAATCCTCTGGTTTTGGTGTTTTGGATCCTGAGACTGGGCCAGGCTACTCTGGAGGTGACACAGCATTGGGGTCAGCGTGAGGGGCACTCTCTAATTTGCTGTCCTTTATTCTTTGTAGGCTCCGCAGTTAGCATTTTCACTTTAGGATACAATTTCCTTAGTAGAAGTGGCCTCCTCAGAAATAATACTGCATTGTTCAATGACTTCCTTGCCCTTGTACAAAAATTCTTGTGGTCTGTTGCATTACTTTCTGCACCTATCTGAAGGGGATCTGAGGCTGTGAGAATACAGCACTGTTATAACAAATGGGACATCTACCCAGACTGTGAGAATCAAATGATCTAGATATAAGTAAGTGTAAAAATAGATTTATGTGTATATCTACAAATATAAACACATAATGTTGTATACATTTGTTTACAATTTGTATATAACTTTTATTCTACTTGTGTGTATTGATATTTACTTACACATTACATAAATAAGTTTAAGGTTATGCATAAAAGATTAGAACTAGATCTGTCAGATGTGTGTGTATCTTACATAAATAAAACACAGCAAAAATAAGTTTGCAGATATGTGTTTCCCAGATACCTTTATCAGCATATCCTGAAATGAACACAAGGAGCAGCATAATTTAAAAATGTAGAAATATAATATTGCTAGCAACAAGGCAGGCTGGACCAATGTGTCAAATACATCTGCAACTGAAGCAAATCAATAGCGAAGGGGCGGATAATTTGTGGATCACTGAGAGCTTTAGCTCTCCCAGAGCTGAAGAGAGAAAAAATTCCCATGGGTGTAAAAAAACTATATTAATTCTGTCCATGTATTCATTCACACAATGTTTCCGCTTGCATCTTTCAGAGACAGAGACACTCAAGTATGGCTGCTCTCACAAGCATTTCACCATGAATTGTGGCAGTGGAAGTAGGACTGTTAAAAATGAATCCAGGATAATAGAGGTGACTGGTGGAAAGATCAGGTAGGATGTAATAGGTACTGACAGGAATGCCCATGGGTGTCTTCACAGTTACCAGAAAGTGATGTGGCTTCCCTGCAACTTGTACAGTGTTTTTTCCCCTGGTAGTAGCCTTGTTCAATGTCAGACTGCAGGAGATGGCCTCTGGACCACTGGTCTTGCTTTATTGCAAAGAAGTAGATGTGGGAAGTTGGTTATTCCCAGACTGTGGGTGAGGAATGAAGCAGGTTTTTCCTTGCTTTTTTAGAGATTAGTAACAAGGCAAAATGTGTATTTCTGTGGTTACAAACAGGTATTGTCTCTTCTGCCTCTGAGGCATGGACTGAACTGTGAGAAGTTGGGTTCTGTGCTCTTTATGTAACTTATTCTCTGTAGAGAGAGAATGCTTTCTGAATTATAACCTTTTAAAGAAGGAGCTGATCCCTTAGCCGTGTTGTATTTTTTTATATCCTTCCTCTCCATAGTACTGGGGTTCACAAATATTAAGAGAATTATGTAATTAACAATTCATTACATTCTTCGTCAAGTATGCTTTTCATCAGCTACAAATTTTGCTTAGACATCAGTCTTTGGTATCTTGATTTATTTCATGTTATGCAAAATATTACTTGAAGGAAGAGAATTCATGCAATATTAATGTCTGGAGTCTGATTGACTGCAGTGAATTCAAAGGGCTTTTGGAGTATCAATCTGAAGGCAGAAATGAGCTCTTTCAATTTCGAAAATTTATTCCCACCAAGTCAACCGGAGTTCAGAGCTCCCAACTTCCTTCAGGTTGTGCTTAGCAATTTGCAGTACTGGCCCACAGTTACACAATTTATCATTATCTGGGAACAAGAGGAGGGTTAAACAAGAAGCTGACAGAAATTCCACTTATGAATAATACATTAGAAGTTATTCTTCTGCACTTAAAATAAAACATCTTTTTTTCCCTTCATCCATGTAAAATTTTTCTATTAACATCTGGCTTTGTGTTTTCTGGAGACTATTTCAGTGCATCTATTATAAATATTTATGTGATAAGAAAAAACATTGGAACTCCTTCAAGGAAATTAGATGAGAATGCATCCACACTTCAAAAATAAATGTATAAAGTGAGCGTTCAAACTATGCTATTATTAAATCACTGTATTCAGATAGTGGGAGATTTTGTCATCAGAATAGATTAGTATGTTGTTACCTGAATGTGAGACTAAAATTAGATTCCATCAAAAAAATAGTTTTAAGTAAAAAAACAACACTAAGAGTGACTTGTGAGGTGATTTATAAATCTATCAGTAAAGCACATTATAAATAACCTAGTTATTTTAAAAGACTAGCTTTACACTTAATAAAACATAATCTCCAGAAAAAAAAGATGGTTATCTCTCAATTTAAACTGCTACCTTCAAAGAGTTTTTGCGCAGCACACTGCAAACAGAAATTAACAGAACTGCTTAAAGACATAAAATTACGAAAGTTTCAAAAAAATGAAAATGAAAACTCTTTCAGAAAAAGCACATACATGTGGACTATTTTATGTAAGCAGACTAATTTCATATAAGTTTTTCCCGTGTCAAAGAAAAATTTTAGCTTTGTTAGCAGAAAACAAATGAGAATAGTACATACTCAGTGATCCGGTTGGTCTCTTCCAACCTGGTTATTCTATGATTCTGTGATTCTATAAATCATTCATTTGAATTATGCTGTCTTCCCCACACTCTGTTCTCTCTAAATAAAAAAGACAAATCTGGATTCAAGGAAACAAACCCGCCTTCAGATGTGGGTGTGCATCTCACTTAAATGTCAGGTAGAGTCAGGTGCTAAGATCAGAGGAAAAAAATCAACACCATTATGAAAGAAAAGTCAGGGAGAGGAGGTTGGTGGGGGAAAAGATCTGTGGATATTTTTAAAGGAATAATTTTAATAATTTTTAAATGAGATTTGAAACTGGAAAATAAACTAAAAAATTCCTTCCATTTCAAGGACTAATTGTCCAGCGTTTAATTTTTTTTCTGATCTTTTTTTTAATTATTTGCTGACTGAAACCAAACAAAGTGTCCCAGACACAGCTCAAGAAAGCCAAACCAGCATCAATGATGTTGATGTTAATGTTAATTCTGCTTCAGAAAGTAGACTATGCCCTCTCAATTGCTTGATCTTCTACTTTCCTCCAAGGTCTGTTGATCTGCTGTCAGCTTAAAACTCCATGGACATGCCAGTGTAAAACCATTTACATTTGACTCAGCCTGGTCTAGGATGCAGACAGTGTTATCCTTTCTGTATGGTTCAACTTTCATTATTCAAATTGAGGAATGCTTAACAGGTTATTACCAGCTCAGAGTCACTTAAATAAAAATTAGTACCAGAACAACTAGAATCTTGAAGATGAGAGTGTTTGAATCTCCAATTTGACCGCATTCTCAGAGCTGCTTAAATTAATAGTTTCTTCACAATATCTACCGAGCATATATGTATGTATAATACAAGTCAATTAAATAGATTGCACAATGCCTCCCTTTAAGAGGCAACCTGATGAATGAGGTGTTTCTGTTGCTCTGAAAGATCATGGACAATGTGGGTATTGTAACGTGGATTCAGAGTGCTCCAGTGCAGCACCACGTCTCTGCTCAAAGGCTCTGTGGCCAGCTCCCTCATAAAAAAAAGAGAAAGTTTAAGATGGAGTAGTATTCAAAGTCTGGAAATTTTACCTGCAATTCAGTATAAAACTGAAGAAGAATTTCATGGTATTTTTTGTATTTTGGCAGGTTTATTTTATAGTTATGGGTATATCCTCTTGCCATTTTGAATGCCTAAGTTGTGTGGCATTGGAAATCTCTTTGCTCTGAGACAGTTTTGCACATTGCTCAGGCCAGCTCTTCATCATTTCTTCAAGAAGATAGTTGATTGAACTGCCTGGATTACCTCGAAAGGTATTATTTCCACACCTATAGACTTTTTACTTTTTTTTTTTGCCTTTCATAGTGCTTTCCAAAGAATTTATACACTTCTCATCATTCTTATTAAAGCAAAATTAGAGATATAACTAACTTAGTTTATTTAGCACTGCTATTTAGAGGTGAAATAATTCCCACTTGCTTTTTGTATAAATCAGGAGACTTGTAGAAGATTGCCAGTTCTGCACTCCTTACACTCCGTGTTTTAGATTCCCAGTACATGTGAACAGAACCTCTTATGTAAGATGACAGCCAAACAACAACATGAGGTTGGTTTGTTGCAAATATAAAGTGCCAAAGACATCCTACATGTCAGAAAACATTTCATGTAGACTGCATAATGGAATCAAAGAAAGTAAAACAATAGCATTATATAAAGCAAAGGTAAGGTTTGACCTTAAGAGTCTTCTAAAAGAAGGTCACTATATTATTATAGAAGAAAACCTGCCATGTGGAATATACCTCTACCTATCATAAATTTGTTTGGAAGTAAGCTTCTTTGGAAAGTAAGCCACAAATCCTCTGGATTATGTTTTTTATATTTTTGTTTCCAGACATGAAAATGAGAATATTCTCTCTCTAATGCAATCTAATGTTAGTGATGCTTGCCTTACTTTGTTAAAGTCCTCCGAGTTTTACATGGCAATTTAGCATTTCAGCTGATAGGCTGTTTCAGCAAAGAGAAGTGATTGTTCTGACAAATGAAAACCACAAAGCATTAATGTGGACTATTAGCACAAGACCTCTCTCCAGATGTAACTTTGATCCTTCTTTTGGTGTGGACCTATGATACTACTCAAGGAGCTTTAAGCATTTTTGAAACTATCATCTGTGATTATTATAGATGCTAGCAGTAAGATGCTCAATGTCAGATTTATTTTGCGTTATTGCTAGTGTTTGTAATGCGGGTCCATCTGAACTAGTCACACAGGGACCATTTTTTAGTGAATGGAAGAAATTAGCATTCTTAGGGCTTAGCATTTTAATTGTTGACTATAGGATAAGTGCTGATACCATCCCACTGGCTATAGATTTTTGAATGCAGTCAAATGCTATAACTGGTTACTAGAAATTTGTGCCAGTGTAAATGGAGTCATATATTCCTCTTGTTGCCATTTAGGTTCTTATTAACTTGGGAAGACCAAATCAAGGTGAAGTATTATCTCATTCTCCTAGAGTGCTCCATCAGTACAGACATCACACTTCCTCCTCGTGACTCGCTGGTTTAAGGACTTCAGGTCAGAGTGATACTGATATGACTCTTTCAGCTATTTCTTGAGAAACCTGGGGACATACCCGTGTGGACATTTGCAGCTGTCACAGCAGCTACCATGTGCCTTGCCACCTGTGTCTAGGTATTGTGACAAGCCTATTAAAGCCATTTTTGGCCTGACTCTGTTGCCAAGGTTACTTTCTCAAGCTGGAGGTGTGGGAGATAAAACCACAGAATCATAGAATCACTAGGTTGGAAAAGACCCATAGGATCATCAAGTCCAAACATTCCCATCAATAACTAAGCCATGACCCTCATCACCTCATCCACCCATCTTTTAAATACCTCCAGGGATAGTGACTCAATCACCTCCCTGGGCCTCTTCCAGTGCCCAATGACCCATTCCATGAAATTTTTTTTCTGATGTCCAGCCTGAACCTGCCCTGGTGGAGCTTGAGGCCATTACTTCTTGTCTTGTCCCCTGTCTCTTGGGAGAAGAGGCCTCCTTGCAGGTAGTTGTAGAGAGCAATAAGGCCTCAGCCTTCTCTTCTCCAGGCTAAACAACCCTGGTTCCCAAGGGAGGAAGTTTTCTAGTGATGTCCTTCACTGATGCCCTGGGTAGGCAGCTGACCACCCTGTGAAGTGGGTCCAGTCTGCAGAATGCTACTCTTCACAACAGTTTAATGTACACAGGTTGGGCAAAACTACATGAACATAGCAGTGTGTCAGCGTGGTGTCTCCTGAAATAGCCTTTAGAGTCTATAGCTGTTTTTTGTTTTGTCAAATCTTGCTATAGAGCTGAATTTCACATCTGTGCCATCGGATTTAAAGGTCCGTTTGCTTGGAACAGAAAAAGTGGAATTAAGCTTGTTTTCTTTAGAGTGGTAGAATTTAGTTCCTCATTGGCCTGTGCTGGCATTTTTCCTCCCTCTTGCCAGTTAAATAATATAGAAAATACCTGCCAGTCAGGCAAGGCATTTCACTAAGTGCCTTTGCTTTGAGTTGTTGTAATGGCTACAAACTAACAAATCCTATAAATAAAACTGTTTTTCATCCAGGAAAGACTGATTGATAAAGGTCACTAAATGCTTCACTGCTGGAGTGTGAAATCAACAAGAAGTTTAATTTTGTACGATCTGGCAATTTGTCAGGTTTAAAAGAACCCATGTGAGCTAAGGATGTAGGATACAGCAAAGAGATGACAAGAGATAAATGACTGACTGAGAAACCAAAAGCCACCATTCCCAGGCTTGATGCAAAGAAGAAAAGATAGCATGAACTACCCATTCATCAGCTAAAAAATAGTTACTTGTTTTTTTCCTCCATCATCATACTTTTTCATGTCTTCTGCTAATCCATGTCTGCCAGAGCAGTTAAGCATGATGATGGATATTTTGCTCCTTGCCTGCTTTCCCCTGTATAGTAGGTAGGCTGGGATTTACAAGACACGGGGTTGCCAGGGGATGCACAGTCTCAAAGACTGTGAGGGGTCCTGAAAATTTTTTAAAGTAGGGGAAAAACTTTGTCCTCCAGTGGGATCTATTCCAGCTGGCCCATGAAAATCAGCCTGACCTACACAAATTTTTATGCAAATGTACTCTAAAAAAACCTCAAAAATCTCATAGCTTTAATACTAAGAAAGAGATTACTCATGATAAAATTGCTCTATTAATTTCTAACTTCTTTGGGGATCATTTTTATTCTGGTTTGAGGGTTTTTCCTAATAAATTAGACTGCTAATTCTGAATTCTTCAGTCTCTGTGTATGTGAATGTCTGTCTGTTATCCCCAAATAACATTTGAACTATATAGCCAACTTCAACAAAGTTAACAGGACATAGAAACCCCAAAGAAAATTAAGTTTTTGAGACATTCTAACATAATATTCCAGCTATCAAGAAAACTTCAAATGGACCTTGAAATGAGCCTTGGGACATACATTTCATGTGGACTTCCAAGTTTCAGCACAAAGAAGGGCATTTCTCTTTTTCATTCGTAGAGGACATACACTATCCAAGTTTTGGTCCGGAATGGGTTGTTAAGTAACTCTGACGTATTGGTGTGGGAACAGAAGCTGATTCCAAAACACCTGATGAGCCAAGTCTGGGCTAAGTTTTCTCCTTCTCTAAATATATCTACTTCTTGCACTAAGCATTTCAACTACAGGTTCATACTCTGCCTAACTGGGCTTTTAGTAGTATCATATGATTTTGTTTACTGGAACATGAAAGTAATAACATCTCATAAGAGATTCCTCTACCCTTAATATTTTTGTTCATGGTCTCACTTCAGCACTACATATGTAAGCAAGGTCCTTTGGGAGATTAGTTTATTTGGGATGAGAACCAATAATCCAAGATATTCTGTGAATCTGCTAATACGTTATCAATGAACAGTAGCAGAAAGCCTCCCATTATCTTCATTGTCCTTGGGACAGAGCCCTCAGAGAATAGTATACACAAAATGAATCTGGTTTTTGTCCTGGACTTTTTAGAAATTTAACCAAGATACATTTTTTGGCAGCTCCCAAACTAAATGACCAGATCCCATAAACTGTTTACATATTTTTCCTTATAAATTGAAAATATCAGTGTAGAGCTGTCTACCCACTTTCTGACCTGTTAGTGTAAAAAAACCTGAAACCAACAAATGCCTTATCAAAGCTCATGCATTTTCAATAGCAGCTCTTAAAAAGATAGTTTGTTTTTGCCAGCTCTTATGGTTTTGCTCACATACAAGTTTTCTGCTGTAATAAAAGTGAAAACTGCTAAATTTGATATAACAGTGTGCAACAATATCCAGGATACCAGGATTTTAAATAATAATGCTAACATATTATCATTACAGAGTATGTACATAGAAGCTATCTAAATTTATTTTCAGGACTGTTTAATTCAGTACCATGTAATTGACTTTGCTAATAAAAGTACAGAGAGATGATTAATGTTTAGATGTTATTTCTTGAATATGAAAGAGACATGAACCTCCTTTTCACACAATTCCAGATTTAATTTGTAAATTTAAATACTTTTCTGGAATTATAGCAATGCAAATTACCTTCTGTTGTTCCAAGAATGGAATGACAATAAATGTATCTCTGAGGAAAATTGCTAAAATAAGAAGCACTTATTCGAAATAGAAATATGTAAGCTTTGTTATTTGGGTCATTCCAAAATCTTTGCACTAATATTTTAATATGTTTGCTAAAGGTAATTCACGATTACTTCATAATGCCACCTACCAACCAGAAGACATTATATTCCACATCAAATTATTTGTCTTATATTTTACCATGTTTTATGTAGATGCCCAAGTACTTCACTGGAAAACAACAAATTGGAAAACAAATTGTAGTGATATACCCATTATTGATGTATCTAAATCTTGCTTTATGAAACACTTAAGATATTAACTACACCAACAGGATATAAAACCTCACTGTGAACAGATTTATCTAAGAAACTGCATTTGTAGTCAAGAATACATGATTGCATTTTATACAATCAATCATAATTAGTCTTTTTGTAACTACTAAAAATAATCAGTCCTACTTAACTGTAATCACAATTCTTGCTGAGAAATACAGTTAAAGAATATAAGTTATTTCAACAGTACTCAAAAATGGAAACCATGAATAGATGAAGGCTTAATGTTTTCTCCATTTAAAAGCTTAATGAAAACTCTGATCTGCTTACACAGACAGATGCAATAGTTTTGCTTTGTCTTTTTTCCAGTCATCCAAAGAGAGACTATCCATAAAGTACTTATTGGATAGAGAGAGTGTAGCAAAAGTAAGGATAAGTCACCCAAAACAGTGGGTATTCATTCAACTACTTTACAACAAAATTATTGCGCTCCATGAGTAAAAGAATGTTTCATTACAAAATTGTTAAAACATGCTCATTGAAATTTATATTTGCCTTCTCCAGAAGATCAGTGAAACACTTTGGCAATGGACTCTGTGTGAACAGCCCTTTTCCTAGAAAGATGAACTGATTAGTGGTTGGGGTGGGGGGGAGTCATATTATTTTTAGACGTATACATTGGGTATCAAATCTTAATAGTAAGAATATTTCCCCACTTGCACACTGAGAGTACACTGAGATGGACGGCCACTGCCAGTAGGTCAGGATTTTCACCTAAAATGAATAAGGTGAAAATGATGAGGTCTAAAAGGAATGCCCTTTGGAAGGGCTCGTCAGAGTCTATGTACCTTTGCTGTTTTTTGATAACACAACAAGCACCCTCTCCAAACAGTCCATCTTCCTTCATGAAAGGAAGAAATATATATGGCAAATAATCCATTTCTATTTCACATAGATCTGATCCTTAACTCTAACAAGGACTTCCGAGATTGCAACAGATTGAAAGCAAGACTTAATTTAATCAAGGTTTCCCAGAATTCCTTACAAGAATGCATATAAGCATGATTTAATTTTTTTTCTTTTCTGAATATGAGATCATGAAAATAACTTTTAAGTAACTGGCATTACTAGTACAGCAGCACAGAGGTGGAGAACAGGCAATTCAAGCAGTAGCAATTAGTTGGTATGAATCCCTTATCTCTTCAACTACGTGGAAGGAGGTTATAGCAAGGTGGATGTTGGTCTCTTTTTATCAAGTAGCAAGTGGTAGGATGACAGGAGAGACAGGAGATTTAGACTGGCTATTAGGAAAAATTTCTTCATTGAAAGGGTTGTCAAGCACTAGAACAGGCTGCCCAGGAAAGCAATTGAGTCACCATCCTGGAAATATTTAAAAGATGTGTAAATGTGGTTCTTAGGGACACAGTTTAGCAGTGCACTGTGAGTTAGTTTCATGATTGGACTCCATGATCTCTAAAGGTCTTTTCTAACCTAAATGTTTCCATTATTTGCTTTGGGCTCGTACTCCTCACATAGAAAGAGTAGAAACAGGCTAATATGCCTCCACCAGGCAGCCTGAACACTTCCAGAAGCTGCAGAAACACTTCATAGCATGTGAGGGTTTCCAAGTTTTATTTAATATATACAGATATAACAGATTATGCTTCTAGTGTCAGTCTGTTAGGCCATTTCTCTGTTGCAACTCAATGTGCTAAAATGTGAAGATAAGTGGCTACAGAGGATGCAGATCACATCTTTGAAATTTGTCTAAGATCTAGTGAAAGCAAAGAACTCAAAGTGTCAATTCACAGTACAACTGCAATAGAATTTGTACAGGCTGCACAACTGGTTTCCTTAGGGAAGAACTGACTCTCTTTTTTAACAAGCAACTATTGCAATGCCAAATGTAAAACCTGGCCATCATGGGGCATAAATGCAGTGTGAAGAAAGATGGCGACACAGAATGAACTTCATCACGTGGTCTTGTTCCACTTAATAAAAACTGGGGGAAGCCAGAGGAACTAAATGATGACCCAGCCAAGTGCTGGGTCCTGCACCTTGTCTACAACAATTCTATGAAATGCGCTAGGCTTGGGGAAGTGTGGCTGGAAAGCTGCTTAGCAGAAAAGAACCAGAGATGTTGGTTGACAGCTGGCTGAACATGAGTCATCAGTGAACTTAAGAAGGCAAGAAGCCCAGGAGTACCCTGGTTTGTATCAAAAATAGTGTTGACAGCAGGAGCAGGGCAGTAATCATGTCCTTGTACTTAGCACTGGACAGGCTGCACCTGGAGTGCTGTGGTCACTTTTGTGCCCCTCACTTCAAGATGGACATTGACGTGCTGGAGCATGTTCAGAAAAGAGCAATGAAGTTGGTGAAGGGTCTGGAGAACAGGTCTTATGAAGAGAACCTGAGGGAACTGGAATGGTTTAACCTGGAGAAGAGTAGACTGAGGGGAACGTTATTGCTGAAAGGAGGCTATAATAAGGTTGGTGTTGGTCTCTTCTCAAGTAACAAGTGACAGGATGAGAGGAAATGGCCTCATGTTTCACCAGGGGAGGTTTTGACTGGATATTAGAAAACAATGCTTTAACAAAAGAATGATTAATATTAGAACAGGCTGCCTAGGGAAATGAAAGCATCTCCATCCCTGGAGGTGTACAAAAGGAGTGTAGATGTGGCACTTTGGGACATGGTTTAGTAGGCGTGGTGGATGTGGACTGGCATTTGGACTTGATGATCTTAGAGGTCTTCTGCAACCTTAATGATGCTATGATTCTACAATTTGCAGACCTAAATATGCGTCCTTTTCTTCGTGCTGATATTTCTTCTGCATTTCAGAGCTGCAGAATTCTTCCTTAGCTGCAGGTAACCCCAATTTTTACCTTTCCCCAAGGAGAAAACAAAGTCAGGTTTTACTTGAAGTTTCATAAAGCAACATTAAAGTCCTTTAGGGACATAAAGGGATTTAGCCTCACATTCTTCTCTGAGGGTGAAATTTAATCCTACGAGGATTTGCTGATTGTAATTCAGTCAATAGCAACAAGCTGTTTGTGAACAGAGTGGTGAGAGAAGGATATTCACTGCAAAATGTTACACAAACAGCAGACAAATATTTTCCAGGCCTAGGCAATCACAAGAAGTCTTGCATCTCATTTCTTTATTCTCCAGACTTCAGAAAGCAGATCTTTCTCTGAAAACATTTGAAGGGTTTGGATTTAAGGATGTCTGTCCCAGGATGACTAGGAAAGCAAAACACTAGAAGGCAGAGTGATCATGTACTTTTGTCTGTTGCAGTCTTTTTTTTTTTTTTTTTAATCTGAAGATACTTTCTGCTACAATTCTGAAAGGATCTTAATCCACTCCGCACTCCGCACTCCGCAGGGATGTACCTGGCAGCCTACAAGTACAGGCAGCTGCCCCTGCTGCTGGTTGGTAGGCATGGGGATCTTTCTTATCACTACAGCTATGATTGCTTGTGATTCTGCCAACACACAAAAGGACTAAGAGTAAGCCTCCAAAAAAAGGCCAAGCTAACAGCACCACTCTTTCCCTGAGCCCCTTGGAGCCTAGCTCCTACCTGTGACCATGTGGTTTCACAAACACAACACAGGTGGGCATCAGAAGTTGCATCCACTGCAGATGCTGTTACCAAAATTTTGCATGGTAATCCAAATTCCACTTAAATACCAATGACAAAATAAACCATCCAAACTTGCTTAAAATTAGATTAACAGTAAGAGACTTCTTACATAGTTTCTCCTTATATGAGAAATTTTTTTATTTTGAGGATCGCTTTGTGACAGAAATACTTGATCCAAATAGCTACTGTTGTGAGTGGAGAGACTTTTTGCTTTCAGTATTCTTTCCATCAGACCTGAGAAGATACACTTATTCAACCATTTATTCAGAATAACCTGGATGTTGCCTCTGAGAAAAACTGTTGCATTTAACCATATACTGCTATCAATCATAGGGATATAAACTGTGAAATGGTTTGACATCTACAATAACTTCCGTGTTGTTCGCAAAGCTTGCCATTCCTCTAAGGACTACACCAGTCAGGTAGCCTGAATGGGAGAGGCTGAGCATCAGTTCTTGGGCTGAAATCATTGCTGCCACTCTCAACTGGGCACTAATGGAAAGCAGTAATTAACTTGACCTGGCCGGGCCCAGAGAGGGGTGGGAAATGGTGTGAAATCCAGCTGGAGGCCAGTGACAAGTGGGGTTCCCCAGGGCTCAGTGCTGGGTCCAGCCCTGTTCAATGTCTTTATCAATGATCTGGATGAAGGCATCGAGTGCACCCTTAGCAAGTTTGCAGACGACACTAAGCTGGGTGGAAGTGTCGATCTGCTGGAGGGTCGGGAGGCTCTGCAAAGGGTGGACTTCTGGGCTGAGTTCAATGGCATGAGGTTTAACAAGGCCAAATGCCGGGTCCTGCACTTGGGGCACAACAACCCTATGCAGTGCTACAGACTAGGAGAAGTCTGTCTAGAAAGCTGCCTGGAGGAGAGGGACCTGGGGGTGTTGGTTGACAGCCGACTGACCATGAGCCAGCAGTGTGCCCAGGTGGCCAAGAAGGCCAATGGCATCTTGGCTTGTATCGGAAACAGCGTGACCAGCAGGTCCAGGGAGGTTATTCTCCCTCTGCACTCGGCACTGGTGAGACCGCTCCTCGAGTACTGTGTTCAGTTCTGGGCCCCTCACCACAAGAAGGATGTTGAGGCTCTAGAGCGAGTCCAGAGAAGAGCAACAAAGCTGGTGAAGGGGCTGGAGAACAGGCCTTATGAGGAGCGGCTGAGAGAGCTGGGGTTGTTTAGCCTGGAGAAGAGGAGGCTGAGGGGAGACCTCATTGCTCTCTACAACTACCTGAAAGGAGGTTGTAGAGAGGAGGGTGCTGGCCTCTTCTCCCAAGTGACAGGGGACAGGACAAGAGGGAATGGCCTCAAGCTCCGCCAGGGGAGGTTTAGGCTAGACGTGAGGAAAAAATTCTTCACAGAAAGGGTCATTGGGCCCTGGAACAGGCTGCCCAGGGAGGTGGTTGATTTACCTTCCCTGGAGATGTTTAAGGCACAGGTGGACGAGGTGCTAAGGGGCATGGTTTAGTGTTTGATAGGAATGGTTGGACTCGATGATCCGGTGGGTCTCTTCCAACCTGGTGACTCTATGATTCTATCATCCTATGATCATCTACAGAAATGAAGAACCAGGCTATTTATGTCAGTGTATCTAACTAATCATAAAAGACTTCGTTCCCCTGTTGTCTAAGAAAATTATCTATGTTCAGATGAGATAAATGGTCAAAAAATTATATAGCACCATGGATTATTGCTCTGGCCCACTGTGATAGGTGTCTTTTCCCTGTTTTTCTCATTCTGTCCCTTGTCACTAATGCTAGCCTGCTTTGTATCACACACTTATCACTGGTTACTCCTCCGCTGAACCCCTTATTGAGCATTTTGCTGCTGCACTGACCTGTCTTAGTGGACAGAAATAACAAAGTGCAGGTTGATTTGTGATGTTGTAGAGTAACTGCTGGACAGAAATCCACCATTATGCTAAGGAACATTTAAAGTAAGATCGATGGCTAAGTAGACCAAAAATATCCTCCCAAGGAAACGCACAGAAAGCATATGATAAAGTGAAGGTGTAAATACGGGGCCAAGTATGGAAAGTACTTTTTTTTTTTAACTTTCTTTTTACTCAGGCAAACCCATTGAGCTATTTGGAGTATCATCTTTTAGCCTGTCATCAAATATAATGTTTCTTTCTTCCTCTGATTTCATATAAAAAAATCCACTGTGAGCTTTCATAATAGAATTTATTTCTTGGCAACAGGAAGTAGCCTCCCAAGTACCACCTGCAGCATTCAGATTTTTTCCTTAAAAAAGGTTTCCTTAGATTGAAAATATAGCAGATCACAGATACACTTTTCTGTGATATTTAATTCTTGCCTGCATATTAGTTCTGTGGAGTAATGTGCAATGAATTTATGATGGATGCCCTGGGAATATTACCTATTACCAGTGCTTCACTGCAAGTGGACAGTCACCCTTATTCAAGCTAAATTCTGATGCTCAGAATATCTCCCTGCAATTTGTGTTGGGAAAATCTCCCCTATTTCTTGTATTTCAGTTTTTTACTCTCCTCTTTCCAAGGTGAAATCCTGCAGGCTTGTGGCATTTTGGGGAACAACTGAAAACTAGCTTTCTTTGCTGTCAGCCTTCAGACTTCCAGAGGGAGGTGTTACCCACTCTATGGCCTTTTCTACACTGATGGATAGAGCAACATTTTCTGTTCTGCACAGGTGGTGCAGAATAATAGCCTGTGGGAGAAAGAACAATTTAGTAAAAACTGTGTGAAACAACTGGGCACAGCTGTTGCTACTACAATAGATTTCTTTAGGAGAAACTTTAGCCTTCTCAAAAAAAGAGAAGTCAGACTAGCTTCTTGTGCAGCAAAGGTACATCATATTTCTACCATCTGCACTAATTTCATTATAAAGACAGAGAAATTGGAGTGTGAGGTGAACTGGAAACCGCTAGAAGTACCTTAGCGGCATTTTGGTCAGAAATGCAAGGGCAAAAGTAGAGGGTTGGGCATTTTTCCCTGAAATGCCTTCCCCATCACCATGCACCATCCTCGTTGTCTCTGTAATTGTAGCTGGTAGTGGTCTGAAGGCAAACCTAAGATGCAGAAAGTAGGGAGTACAAGCACTGTCTTACAGATTTCTTTTGTTGCTTTGATCAAAATTGCAAACCTGTTCACCTTTGAACTATCTCCTGTAAAAGTATCTTGCCAACACTGACCTATGAATGGAATAGGGAGCAGAAAGTAAATCTGGTGAAGCACAAATGTTCAATAAACTTACTTTAAATGTTTGCTTGATGACACTAGAAACTATCTGTTAAACTTTCTGGGGGAAATGCATTGGTGCATAGAA
Source organism: Phaenicophaeus curvirostris (assembly GCF_032191515.1). Classification (NCBI taxonomy): domain Eukaryota; kingdom Metazoa; phylum Chordata; class Aves; order Cuculiformes; family Cuculidae; genus Phaenicophaeus; species Phaenicophaeus curvirostris. The sequence continues at coordinate 89,911,316 of NC_091394.1, forward strand.
TGGAGAAGACAAGAGAAGAGAGCTCCTCTGTCCCTTTTGAAGTCAGCAGATAGTGGGTTTGTGCTTCTGAATATAGAATGGTTTGAGTTGGAAGATCTTCCAGTTTCAACCCCCTTGCCAGGGGCAGGGATGCCTCCCACTAGATCAGGCTGCTCAAGACCCCATCCACCCTGGCCTTGAACACTTCCATGGAGGAGGCATCCCCACCTGAGGAGAACTATTAGACATTCTGGGGGCCTGAAAGGGTCAAAGACAGAATAATGAAAGCCAAGAGCCTGGAGAGCAATATTCTGTCTGGCCTGAAAGGGTCAGGAACAGAATATCATGCCAACAACAAAGCTGCTCCTCCTGAAAGGGAGGTTGTGGACTATCGGGGCTCTTGGCAACATGTTTAGTTTCTCATCATTCCAGGGCCCGAGTTAAATATATTTCGAGGGCACCTGCAGGTCTAAGATAAGACCAGCACAAACAGAAGAATGTGTGAATCCTTGAACAGACACGTAGTCCCTCACTTGTAGAACTTGCATAACTTGTATTCTCACGGTAAGAATAGCAGTAATGTAAACAGTGCACTCAAGCTTGGTAGAAACTGACAAGCTCTCCCAGGAGAGTACAAAAACTCTGGTTGAGGAATAAAGAATTGCTACTTGCCACCAGAGCAGTAGTCCGTCTAGTCTCTCTTAGACGTCCCTGTGAGCTGGTCTCCGTCACCCACCTTCCCTGGGAAATCTGTTCCTGTGCCTCACCACCCTCATCATGAAGACTTTCTTCCTCACGTCTAATCTAAATCTGACCCTCTACAGTTTATTGCCATCCCCCCTTGTCCGGTCACTACATGCCCCTGTAAAAGTCCCTCCCCAGCTTTATTGTAGGCCTCCTTCAGGTACTGGAAGGTTGCTATAAGGTCTTCTCAGAATCTTCTCTTCTCCAGGCTGAACAACCCCAACTGTCACAGCCTGTCCTCACAGGAGAGGTGCTTCAGCTCTCTGATCATCTTTGTAGCCCTCCTCTGGACCCATTCCAGCAGTTCCATAACCTTCTTACATTGAAGATTCCAGAACTGGAGACAGTACTCCAGGAGGTGCCTTGCAAGAGGGGAGTAGAGCGGCAGAATCACCTCCCTCGACCTGCTGGCCACACTTCTTTATATGCAGCCCAGGACATGGTAGGCCTTTCAGGCTGTGAGCACACATTGCCAGCTCTTGTTGAGCTTCTCATCAAGGAGAATTTCTTCTTGACCGGGCTGCTCTTCATCACATCACCCCCATCCTGTTTTGAAACTGCAGATTGCCCTGACCCAGGTGTAGGACCTTGCACTTGGCCTTGTTGAACCTCATGAGGTTCACAAAGGCCCACTTCTCCAGCTTTTCCAGATCCCTATGGATGACACCTTGTCCAGTCATGACGACTGCAGTACTCAACTTGGTGTCATCTGCAAACTTGCTGAGGGTGTACTCAATCTCGCTGTCTGTATTATTAATGAAGATATTAAATGGCACTGGTCTTGTTGTCCATTGACCCAAGAGGGGTAAGGAGAGTGGTTGCCAGTGAAGACTGATAGGAGAAAGTTGATTAGTATCTCAGCCTTGTCTGTTGATATGTCACCATTTTCATTCATCAGTTGGGGTACGCTTTCTTTTCTGCTTGACATACCTGTAGAATCCCTTCTTTTTAGTCTTCACTTTCTTTGCCAAGTTCAGCTCCAGCTGTGCCTTGGCCTTCCTTACCACATCCCTTCGCACTGGGCAGTGTCCCAGTACTCTTCCCAGGTTCCCTGTCCCTGCTTGCACTGCCTGAGCAGTGCCTCTTGCTCTTCAATTTGACCAGCAGGTCTTGACTCAGCCATGCTGGTCTCTTCCCTTCCCTGCCTGATGTCCTACATCTCGGGACTGAGCACTCTTGCGCTTTGTAGAAAGCATCCTTAAATATCTACCAGCTCTGTTCTGCTGCCCTGTCCCTGTGGGCAGTTTCCCAGGGTGTCCTAGTTACTAACTTCTTGAAGAGCTGGAAGTTTGATTTCCTGAAATTTAGGGTCCTGACTTTATTTTTCGCCTGCCCCACATCCGTCAAGATCTTGAACTCCACCAGCGTGTGACCACTGCAGCCAGGCTGCCTCCGATCTTGACGTCACTGATGAGTTCACTTACATTGGTGACCTTCAGGTCCAGTATTGCATCTCCTTAGGTAGGGGTGTCTATTACCCAGGTTAAGAAATTATCTTCAATGCACTCAAGAAGTCTCCTAGATTGTCTTTAGCTTGCCGCACTACTTTTGCAGCAGATGCCAGGGTGGTTGAAGTCCCCTGATGCAATGAGAGCTTGTGAACATGAAGCCTTCTATAGCTGGAGGAAGAAGGCTTCATGGGTAGGCTCCCCTTGATTGAGTGGCATGTAGTAGACACCAACCACAAGGTTCCCTTTATTAGGCTCTTATTCTCACCCATAAGCTTTTGACCTGTTTGTGGCTAAACTTCAGGGACAACTTTTCACACTCTATCCATTTCCTGTTACCTTGCCCAGCACAGAAGCAACAGATACATTATAACATGCTGCATTTTTGGCTTCAGCGACAGATTTGTCTGGCAAATAAATTTGTTTCTGATATGCTGAGTTAATAGGAGACCTGACACTCTCTCTCCAGATGTTCCTGTCAAAATGGATAATTTGCGTTTGGAATGACAAAATTTCCTCCTGTTTAATTAAAGTTAATTCATAATAATTTACTTGTTTATCTGACAGCACCTATCTTTGCAATATGTGGCAACAAAGCATTAGCTCTTAAAGTCTTTTCAGCTGTCTCAAAATGATGAATATTTTAGACAGGAAACTTACTCATACTGCAGAACATCTTGGTGTGGCACTGAAACACATTGCCTAGAGAGGCTGTGGAAGCCCTATCCCTGGAGATGTTTAAGGCCAGGTTGGATGAGTCATTGACCTAGTGGAAGGATTTCCTGCCCACGAGAGAGGCTGGAACTGGATCATCTTTAACGTCCCTTCCAACACAAACCATTCTATGGTTCTATGACGTGTTCAAAAGTTGCAAATATAAAGAGGTACATAGACAGCTACAACAGCTATAGCTAATTCACTGTTGTCTTTCAGGAACTAAAAAGAGCAGTAGTTTAGTGGCAAAAGTAAGTGAAAGTGATAATGTCAGCAGCTTCAGCTCTTACAATATAATCCACAGGAGCCAAGCAAGAGGGTGTCTTACACCTGGCACAACAACATAGCCCTGTGAGATGTTGCTATAATTGACTGCTAAAAATCTTCAATATTTCTGTCTCCCTAGAATGTGTTTCCTAGCAGAAAATCTTTAGACAAGTCTTGCTGAAAACTTTTTTCTATGGATTCACAGATAGCAGAGGCTGTAATATTGCAAAGTTTAAATCTATGCAGACCAATCAACTCTTTCGTTCATTCTAGCCCCATGTGTGTTGCCTCTCATCCAAGGTTAAATTAATTCCATAAGTTAAATTTGCCTAAAGTATATCTGTCTTTTCTAAAGCTGTGTTTAGCTCATTTATAGTAAAAAAAAAATTAAAAAAACCCCAAATTAAATAGAGATAGATAGTAAGGTATATGAATTTATTTTCAAACAGATTAAAAAGGGTGGCTTGGGCACCTGGAAAAATGAGGACTGAGAGGGAGATACTTACATGTAGGAGTTAATAACAGGGGTAGTACAAAGTCTAAGAACTATGATCTGGGAATAAATCTTTCTAAAGTGAAAACTAGAAGAAGGACTCTAACAGCAAAGCAAGTTCTGTAAGGAGGTCCCAGACAATCAGGGAGATGAGGAACTTGAATTATTACAGTGGAAGTGATTAAATCATAGAAACTCAGGGTGTGATTTTTCAAAGGAAGATTGTAGGGTAGAAAAAGAATGAGAAAGAAGTTTGAAATTAAACTGTGTGATATCAGGATAAGATAATTTGTTTGGCTTCCCAAAAAGGGGATGAAAGTAGACAGATCATGGTGAGTTTGTTATGCTCTGCTCATAACAGTATTTAATTAGTTCACTGCACACTTCCTGGGGTCTACTGTTGCCTGCAGGCAATGGAAAGAAATTTTATCTTCTTGCTTGATGTCTAGATTTCCTTTTGGGAGGCACAGAAAATTGATTTTCTTCTGAAAAAACAGAGATTAACTACAGCTGGAAAATGTCCCCTGTTTGGAATATTTTGGTATATCAGTGACAGCGAGAATCTTTTCAATGCCCTGTTAGTGGTGTCTCAGTCACATATTCCTGGTTAAACTGACCTCTCACCTTGAGATTGGAAAAAACATTCTTCTAACCAGAACAACAATGACCTTAAGATATTTTTGCTTTCCTCCATGCTCAGGGCATGATCCACTTTCTGCGATTCTCTGCGATTTATAGCTGTCATGCAGCTGCAGAGGTTTCGGCTATTGCAGATTGTCCTCTTCATTTCCAGGGACACAGAACATAGTAGGAGTTGGGTCTCAGGTTTGCCCTGGGGGTGAAGAAACAATCTGTGCTCTAGGGCAGCAGAGGTTGAAAACAGTTCATGCAGACCTCTCAAAAGATACTGGCTATTATAGATGGGCCTCAGGGTCCTTGATGTTCTCATCCACATCTGTGGTCCAAAGTTATTCATCTGAATGAGTTCTTTCAGGATGAAAGTTCAGGACCAGAACTTAAGACAGGTACTGTATAGCTTGGGAGTGGTGATGAATTCAGTCAATTATGCATGGATCCTGCAAAGACTTATTGTACTTTCTACAAAAAAATCCTTGTCTAATTTTTCCATTGTAGCAAGGTGAGACTTTGATCAGACATGTACAGAACAAAAGATAGGAAGCTTCTTGATATCCTGATAAAGAAAGGCGCTGGGTTTGTGGGTAGTTTGGGGTTTCTTTTTGTTTGGTTTACTACATTTTTTCCACTTTACTTTCACGAAGTTCCCTCCAGAAATCACAGTTACAGCATTTTCTTCTTGTCATTAAAAAATAATTATTATTTCTTTGATACACTAATAATAATAGACAAATAATAAGGGAAGTGGATATCTCTCTGCTTTTCTAGCTGTTTTGCAATAGCAAATATAAGTTTCCTTGCAGTAGAAGAATATTTGAGTTCACCTCTCTTTTCCACTGACCATGACATTAAATTTGCAGGGAGTAAATACCAGAAGTTTACTTTTGCATCTTTGATATAAGATACAAAATTAAAGCAAAACAGAATGCATGACTAACTTGCCAGATGCGAAGTCCTTTCTCTCCTATGACTTACCATAAAGGCCATTCCATCCACCATAGGGAAATAAAAAGCTTTTGATGTATTTTCAGCTTAAGATAGGCACATCCAGACTTACATTTTGGCATGACTGAGTTACCATCTTCTCTCTGTTAACTCTGTTGGGAATGAAAAGTGACTCTTCCTGAATGGTGAGACTCCTTTTTGAATGCACAAACCAAGAATTATTGCCTGTCCGCCTTCGACACTCACAGTATCTTCTACCTAAACAGTGTGAACTATTCAGGGGGAAAAGAAGTCACTTTAACTTTTTCAAAATCCCCAGATGGATTTTCTCCGTGATTGCAATCTTGCCCTTCTATTTGGGCCAGAGCACGGATACGCTCCATTTTAAAATTCAAAGCATTCATGGGTGGTGGCTGGATCCTCTGTTTAGTTTTACTGCATACCTATTTTCTCTGTGGGATAATAAGAAGGTAGGTCTTCCTGTATTCATAGGTCCTAATGAGCCTTGACATTCGAAAATACAGAAATGTAACAGTATATTTTACATTGGCTTGTAGTTGTGATAAACTCACAGTGATCTAACAAATTTAAAAAATAGTAGTTATGATTAGCTCTTATTTTAAATGTAACCAGCATGACATTTTCACTTAAATAAATCTCACGAGACAGAATGTGTTATATTGAATTAACACCTTTGCAGGCTATGTGCTTTTTAAAACAAGTACATAAATTAACAATATTCCAAATGACCAAATCCTGCCTTTCTGCAATGCACAATCTGAAAGCTTATTTTCCAAATCTGCCATGGTGCTAGTGATTTTATTTTATTTTTTTTTTAGCCTGAGCAAAGGTCATTTTCATGTCTGTTGTCCATGAAAGGAAGAGCTATCAGTCATTTCAGTGCATCATCCAACTTCCGTGGTCGCCTATTCGAGCTCTTACTTTTGCTGATGTCCATCCCCTCTATTGTAAGTATGATCCAAAGGTCAGTTTCTCTGTTGGGTTGCAAGGATATCAGTGGCTTGCAAATTTGTCATGAACAAAATGAGAATCTCCTGATCTGGTTGCCGTATTTGTTATTTCTGGATGTTAGGGTAGTGTATCCTAGTACCTGGGCATATGAGGTAGGCTACAACAGACTCATGAGGCAAGGGAGGAATGTCTCAAAACCCAGAAAAAACATTGTGGTTTCTATGGAAACACAACTCTCTCAGGTCTTCTGCATCACACAAAGTTTCGTCCTGAGATCTTTGTAGATCTGATCTTCTTTTCCAGTTGCTGTAAGGCAGGAGTGATTTCATTCACAGTATGTAACAACTTAGTTGACATTGATAAAGAAATTTTCCACAGCTGGTCTTCTGTTGCTGTTGTTAGTCTATGGTATTTGCAACCTGAGTGATGTTGATTTTAAGAGGTGCAGGCAGGTTTCAGGGAGTGTGAGCAATCACACAAAAAGACTTACATAATGCAAGGATATGCCAAGTATATGAATCTGGTTGTTTCTCGTAGTCTATGGGTTAATATTCTATTTCCTTTACAAAGCATTTTGAATTTTAAAGGTTAAATATACAGAAAGAAGAAAATAAGCTATCATTATTTTTTTATTTATTCATTACCAAAGGAACTGGAACCAGCATTTTGCTATGAGATTTAGTCTTTCATACTCACTTAGACATTCTCTCTCATCTTTTCTTCTTTTGATGATAATCACACACAGTGGGAACCAGAAGATAATGAAGAATTAAAGGATTATAGATATGGAAAGTTTACACATGAAAAGCCAAGTCAAAGAGCAAAGAAACCACAACGACTGAGATAATGAGAGTGAGGAATATAATTCGTCTTCAACTAGTGACATATTAAAATATCCCCATGGCACTTCTACACAGGAGATACTGTTACCAAAACAAGTGGCAGACTAGCACAGCATCCCAAGGTCTTAAATGTTAACAGGTCCCACTGCTAAAATCTGGGGTGATAGAGTTCCCTGGATGTCTAGCTCTACTAAAGCTAATAGATCTAAATGTATACCTGTAAACGTATGAACCATGAGTAAAAGGAAATCATTCAGGGTGACTAGTTCAGATGTAGACAAATAAAGAGTGACTTCAGTGTCAAAATACCAGTTTTTGCATCCACATTAGAAAAGCTGCAGTAACCTATGTGGCTTTCTGCCACATCTCCAGAAAGGCATTCCTCTCTTGTGCATTTGCTTTCATAGCTGCTAGCCCTGTCCACGTCTCATCTGGTTTAGAGCATCTACAGCAACACCAGATGCTTAGAAAGGGAGAAATTCAAAGGCTCAAAACATTTGGTGGGCTGAATCCCACTACTGAGCACAGCAAAATGGTCCATTGTCACTGTGGGGAAGGCATTTCCTTAGCCCCAAGGCTTACATGCAGGATGCTAATACTTGGCACCTCAGTGAAGAGCTTTCTGAACTTCAGACACAAAGTGTTAATGAGGGTGGAATAACAAAGCTATACCTCAGCATCTGAAAATACAAGGTTGAAGGTGAGGAGCCTTTCTTATGTGTTCAAGCAGCAGAGAGCATAATCGCGTCTAAACCACACTTTGAGTCACTTTCATGGGATTTTTTTTTTCAGTAGCTGAAAAAGAACTAGTAAAAGGTCAATAAATTGGTCAAAAGTATTCATTATCCAATAATGACTTTAAAAATAATTTTTGAGTAAGGCGTAGGTCACTACTGAAATAAACGTTTTGAGCAATATATATTTTTTATCTACCTCTCCTATTTCTCCTTTTTTTCCATATACTGAAGTTGGTCAGCAAAGACAGTCTTTCTTTTCCGGCTTGTGCATACACTGGATCTATTATATTGTAGTGGTAATAAATCATGTCCAATCAACCTTAGTAAGGTACCTCTCTAACCGCTGTTATCACTGTGGAAAAAAAAAAAAAAAAGGCAGACAAAGATATCATGGGTCATCTTGTTATTCCTGATGGAAGGGCAAAGAAGGATGAATTTGAGTTGTTCAGTCATGAAGTTGTCAGTACAATGACCACTGATCATACCTGCTTCCACTTAGCAGAGAGTAGTATTTTCTGCAGTGAAGGCAATTACGTTTCTCTTCTGTGTAAGAGGATATTTTTGAGTCAGAAGTTCTGGAAAAATGTGTGGAATAAAATTTTAAAAGATATCTACTCACTGTTACTGGTATTTCAATTTTCTCTTTTCTATTTCTTGGCAATTTTCCACTTCATAAACAGACAAATCTTTCCAAACGAATAGCTATTGAACAATAGTAGCGCTGTTTTTCATTTCCATCACAGATAATACAGTGATCTTACTGTGAAAATTTGTGTGTTGTATTCCATTAGCAGTCATCTGTACCATCCTGACCATGCAATAACTTCTGTTGTTTCTGCTGCTGAGTGACATTTTTAATCTCAATTTCAAGCCAGAAATAACATTCTGGGAGCATCTAGAGGACATTAAAGATATCTGGCACTAGAGTCAGAGAAAACAGATTTATTAGCAGAAAGTATTTGCAGATGTCTGTCAGTTTATAAAATAATGAATATTTTATTGCAGACACTGTTTAAATTTTGGAAGTACAAAGCTGACCTACCAATAATACTAAGCATTTGATGCTCCTATAAAGGTCTGAATGTTTCACCAACATTTAAGAGATTTCATTTATCTGGGTTGCCTTTGTTTAGTAATCTGTACTCTTGCCACAGTGCTAATGAACGTGTATTTTGAAATCTCATTGACTAAACAGGATTTCAGGGTATTTTAAATCTTTCAGAACTGAAGTATTGTCAGTCTTTCTTAAGTATTGCCAAACACTTTAAAATACTTTCCAGTAAGATAGCAGTCCTTACTGTAGATATTTGTTTTCAAAGAGTTATATCTGGCAAATAAAGAGTAAAAGACAGAAGAGGAAAGAAGAAAGAGGAAAGAATAAAAAGGAAAAAGGAAGAGGAAAGGGGAAGGGGAAGGGAAAGGGAAAGGGAAAGGGAAAGGGAAAGGACAAGAAGATAAAACCTCAGAAAATCCAGGTCAGTATGTATTTGAGATACAGTTCAACCCAGGTGATGACTGTCACCAGTGCATATTCTTTGACTTAAATATGCATCTTTGCAAAGGCAAGTTAAGGAATGATACCAGGATGAAACAGTAAGGGTTATCAGAAGGTGAATGTAATTTCTTAATTAGTATAGACTGGATGCATTAAATGTGCTCTTTTTCTGTGTAGATAGAGAACATCATGAAAATGGTTACTGTGGCATTTTCTTGTCTCTGAAAGGAGAATATTAAAATTCTATTTCTTATGCTGGAATTATTTTCTTATTTGGGCTGATATAAGCAGCCATCTGAGACCTGATTCAAAGACAAGACATAATCGGTAGGTATCCTTACTTAGAGATCCTGGTGAAGGCAGTAACTAAGCAGTGCACCTCGAGGTGCTGAGGGGCATGGTTTAGTGATTGATAAGAGTGGTTGGACTCGATGATCCAGTGGGTCTTTTCCAACCTAGTGATTCTATGAAATATTTTTTGGTTTCTGCTGAATCCACCGAAATTGCCATTAGCAGCTCAACTAACCACGGAATGGAGACTGTGTGTTTCAAATGACTTTTATTTAGGAGAATGATTTTTAATTTTGTTATTACTTTTTAATCATGTGAGTACAGCTGGAAAATAAATTTTGATTTCAGAAGGAGATGTAAGGACAAGATTCTCAGAGGTCTTTATTTTAATCTATCATATGACATCAGAAGTACCTCACCAGTTCCTGCTTCATAAAATCAAGCTGGATTCCTATTTTCTACCTTTTGGTGTATTTGAACGCCTGATCCTTAAAAGCTCAAACTCTTTTGACAAAAAAGCTTTTCTCAGCAAAAATGTTCAGGAGTCTCATTCACGTTTTAAACATCAAATGAAGTGAACACAGCTAAAACGTCTGGATCTAGGTTTTCTACTTTGTTATTCTGTGGGTTTTGAGGTTTTTTTGGTGGGTTTTTTTTGTTTTTTTTTTAACTGATAATAACATTCATATGTGAATCTCATGAGGTTCAACAAGGTCAAGTACAAGGTCCTGCACTTGGGTTGGGGCGATCCCTGATTTCAATACAGGATGGGGGAGGATGTAATTGAGAGCAGGCCTGCAGAGAAGGACTTGGGGATGCTGACTGATGAGAAGCTCAACATTAGCCAGCAGTGTGCACTTGCAGCCCAGAAGGCCAACTGTATCCTGGGCTGCGTCAAAAGAAGTGTGGCCAGCAAGTCAAGGGATGTGATTCTGCTCCTCTATTCCTCTCTTGTGAGACCTCATCTGGAGTACTGTGTCCAGTTCTGGAATCCTCAACAGAAGAAGGATATGGAGCTGTTGGAACTGGTCCAGAGGAGGGCCACGAAGATGATCAGATGAAGGGAGCATCTCTCATATGACAGTCTGAGACAGTTGGGCTTATTGAGCCTGGAAAAGAGAAGGTTCCAAGGAGACCTTATAGCAACCTTAAAGCACCTGAAGGGGGCCTGCATTAAAGCTGGGAAGGGACTTTTTACAAGGGCATGTAGTGATAGGATGAGGGGAAATGGCTATAAATTGTAGAGTGGCAGATTTAGACTAGACATAATGAGGAAACTCTTCACAATCAGGGTGGTGAGGGACTGGGACAGGTTGCCCAGGAAAGGTTTGGATGCCCTGTTCTTGGAAATATTGAAGGCCAGGTTGGATGGAGCCTTGAGCATCCTGATCTAGTGGGTGGTGTCCCTACCCATGGCAAGAGGGTTGGAACTAGATGATCCTTCCACCTCAAACTATTCTATGATTCTGTGATTCTATAATTATTGAGAGAAATGTAAAGAGTAGAATAGCACTTGGACAGTTAATCTTTCTTGCCATCCTTAGACGCTCTAAATTGCTTCCAAACACTTGGCTGGTTTATGCCTTTTTTTTTTGTTAAATGAAATAGTCCCATAATCTACAGAAAATAATCTGTTTGTTTTCACACAGGAGATATTCCCTTCAGGGAAATCCAGCTTTTGCTGAAAGAAAGGATAACTAAGGTGCCGAGAGTTAAGTACTGAAAATGCACAAGGGATTTTAATGAGAGATCCCATAGTAGATTTGTAAAGTAGCAACTTCTTACATTTCCATGTAAAGACAAACACGGAAGAGACATAATGATTTCCAGGGATTTTCAGTGACAGTTCCTAAAAATAATATGAGTCATAAATACAACATACAAGCAGCCTTCTTCATCTGTCTGACAATTTGCAAACTCCCAAGGGATTTCTGATGATGTTATACCACAAGTTGTTGATCATCATCCTGGTATGAATCATATCAGCTCATTAGAAAAAGCCCATAACCCAGAGGAGGCACAGAAATATAGTATATAATCATTAATTTTGACAGAAATATGGAATTTATATCTATGTTGTTAAGATGATGTCAACAAAGCCTCCTTCTATCTGAAGCAGTGGAACGGAAGTGGGGAAAGATGTTTGATTTTTTTTGTCAAAGATAACATTTTTGTCAGTGATAACATATTTTCGGGGGAAAAAAAGGCAGTTTTAGAATCACAGATAATAACTAGGAATTATAGTCAAACTGAGTAAAGAATTCTGACGAAAATTAAATATATATTTTTTAAAAAATGTTTTGTTCCTACATATTTTGGTGGAAATATTTTCAAATAGTATGTATTTTTTAAATGCAGCTTAGATTTATTTTTTACAGTGTATTAATGAAAGCCTAATAATTAAGACATCCTCTAAGCTTGTCCACTATTGTTTGCTTGGGAGGATTTTTTGTTTAAAAGAGGAAAAGGAAGAATATTTAATTTTGAAATCATGAGAATCTGGGGTGTCCCAGCTTCCTCTATCCATCTGACAAATCAACCTCTTACTCATCTTCTGTGCTGGAGAGTGTTTCCATCTTGATTACTCATTTTCAGGAAGGCAGTATACATGTGGACTAATTCAGATGAAGGAAATCCTAGCAGTTTTAGAAGATTACTCCTGATTTACAAAAGTTTATAGAGAGAAAGGAGTCATGTTTTATTCTGGATTGTTTTGTTTTAATACAGTTCATTTAGGTAAAATTAGCCATTGCTATCTCGGCTAAAAATGAGAGGGATTTCCCTCAGACCTGAGCTTATAGCCCTGAATCTTAAGCTAAAGTTTCTAATGAGTATATGTGTTTTAAAATTTTATTCCACACATTTTTCCAGAACTTCTGACTCAAAAATATCCTCTTACACAGAAGAGAAAAATAATTGTCTTCACTATAGAAAATACTACTCTCTGCTAAGTGGAAGCAGGTATGATCAGTGATCATTGTACTGACAACTTCATGACTGAACAACACAAATCCATCCTTCTTTGCCCTTCCATCAGGAATAACAAGATGATATTTATAAAATTAAATGAAATTTAGGTGCCAAATACTTATTGTTTTCTCATTCCTGGTGTAATAGACTCCTATTTTTCTCTCATCAGAGCAAAGAAAGGAATTGATATGGCAGTTAATAAAAAGGTCTTGATAATGAATTATTTACTATTCTTGGAGATCTTTATGAAAATTAAGTCTCATCAAGGGTATAAATCTACAGTAGCTTGAGTGGATGGGTGACCTTATTGCTCTCTACCACTACCCAAAATGAGGTTGTAGAGAGGAGGGTGCTGGCCTCTTCTTCCAAGTGACAGGGGACAGGACAAGGGGGAATGGCCTCAAGCTGTGCCAGGGGAGGTTCAGACTAGATATCAGAAAGAAATTATCACAGAAAGGGTCATCACGCACTAGAACAAGCTGCCCAGGAAAGTGGTTGAGTCACCATCCCTGGAGGTATTTGAAAGAGGGATAGATGAGGTGCTCAGGGACATGGTTTAGTGGCAGATAAGATTGGTTGGACTTGATGATCCAAGATGATCTTTTCCAACCTGGTGATTCTACGATTCTGTGAATCAGAAAATACACTGCTATAAGTAATTCCCAAACTTTTCTCAGGGCAATGACAACTTTATTCCTCGATGACCTAGACGTTGTCATTCATTTTTGTACTGAATGTAATTGAGCTAAAGAGCACTAATATGATGACAGAGAGAGGTACCAGACAACACCTCCATCACTGGGAAGGTATTTGAGAATTCACAAGTCCACACGAAATATTTCCAAAAATAAGTGGTGATTGTGGGGGTCTTGTTTACTGAGCGTTTCACTTCCAGGAAAAATAATTGCAGGAAAAGTGAAGTTGCCTTTCATTTATCAGGAAAAGTAGACCCTTAAGCATCAGAATTGCTCAAGATGGGTTAAACTGGAATTCTAATTAGGTGATCAAAACAGCCACAAGACTTTGGAAGTGCTCAGACTGGACAGAGGTGAGTCAAATTGAACTCATCCCCATCTCGCTGCTAGCCAGCAGGGCAGGTATGTCTTGATACTACTAGCTATTGTTGTGTGCCTGCCCATAAGCAGGAGACTGCAAGTCCATGGTACCCAAAGAAGCAGGGCTGTGGCGAAGAGAAAGTGAGAAGCAGCCCAGGTCTCACCTGGCCTTGCAAGTACTGCTATCAGCAGGGACTGAATGATACAAGTCAGTTCAGAGCTCAGAGACTCACTGTGGGTGTTGGAGGAGGTAATTCTCTCCTGCTTCTGACTCAGTCTCAGTCTATACACACACATATGAAATCACAGCCCAACAATAAGAACTGGTAATACTGCTTCCTGATCTGACCAGTGGTGAGTGATGGTGAGTGAATTACTCTGGGAAGCAGCTTAAATGGCAGTGCTGCTCCACTCAACAGGCTCTTAGAAGAACCATCCCTCTCTTTCTATTGCCTGTAACTTGAGTTTGAACAACTTGTGTTTACTCCCTTACTGCTTACAGGGAGCTGATATTGTAACCACAATTGCCGACAACTTACTGTGTTCTTCCTCACCAGCTTCTGCATTGCAATGATTTTTTTCCCCTATGCTCAAAAAACAGTTTTCAGCCACTCCACTTTAGGTGTTTGCCATTAACTCTCCACCTAATTTTTTTTTTTTGTCCTTAAGATCCCTTCCTTGCATGACTGTGCTGAAGGCTGGGAGTGCAGGAGTCCAGGAGGCGAAGGAATCTCATTGCATAAAACCGACTTTCCTGATGTTATGCATTTGTACATGCCATCTAAAATGAGCAGTATAGGAACAATTGCTTAAAGGGATGGCTTGGCATCTCATTATAAAGCTGAAATCATCCAATTCATGCTTAGTAATCCACATGCACCAACATTCACTCACAGCAGTTCAGACTCTTTACAATTTCTCTAAAGAACAGTGCTGTGCTATAAACCTGAATTACTTACAAATATTACTGTTCCTGGCAAAAATAAGAAATAAAAAAAAACTCCAGCCAGATTTATTAATGTCATATGAAGCATCATAAATACTCTCAAATTAACTACATTTTCTTACCGTACCTGAATCATAACTATTCAGAAATGCTTTACCTTCATTCTTTTAAATTGTGTTCCCTACCCAGTCATAAGATCTTTAGACAAAAATGTCTTAGATCTGATTCATTTTCCTTTTGTAGGAATTATAATTCAAGGCATGACCTTAGACAACTCTGAAAATTGCTTCCTGTTAAACCAGTATTCTGTTCTTTTTAATCTTCTGGGGTAATGTCTAGAATTATGTGACCGCTGAAAACATGTGAATAATATGGATGCCACTTACACACACTTTGGCTTGGAATAGGAGAAGGTTTTGCTTTTTAACACAATAAAGTCCAATTTGTTGCAGCTATAATAGTTACAAGAAGCAGGGGGAGAAGTTTCCCTGTAGAATAACCAAAGGATAGCCTTATCTTCTCTTCTGCCTCACACAGCAAGAAAACTGTTGTCTAGTCACTGAGAAAGCTTTCAGTCAAGAAAGAGCAGATGTGAGATCTGAAATTTAAAGAACTGTTTCATCCCAAATGAATATGTGGCATTTGCTTCAAGAAGAAAAGCCTGAGAGATCAGTAACAACAAGACAAAAAATGGAAAAAACTCCATCTTTTTTTTATTTACCCCTTTCTCTCTCACAAATACGCTGTCACAAGCTCTGAACAATATCTCAAACAACTGACAAAGAGCTTCGACAAAGTTGGGTGTAATGTGGATGCTAGACTACCTCCAATGAAAGATGCAGGTAACTTTAAATGGTTAGAGGCTAAAAATTCTGCCTAAGGGAAGCAGTGGGATTCATGGAAGCACTTGGGAACCGTGCATCCCTTTGCAGTTCCAGAAATGACCTAGATTTCTCAGGAGAAGATAAGAAAGTACCTAAACCAACCCCAAAACTTCTGAGATGACCTGTTAGGGTATGTTAACCCACAGTATAAAAACCTTAGGTTCTTATTATTGTTGTGAAGATAGCTAGCATTGGGGTTTTATCTTCCAATAGTTCTTTAATGCAAAACATTCACATAAGACTCTACACTTCTCCTTTCCCGGTGTGATACCCTAGACACTAGGACTTCAGGCCTGTCTCTTCATAAAGTTACACGAAGCCCCCTTAACAGTTATCTGGGCTCTGGTAAATAAGTGAGCCAACTACCATTCCTTTTGGCTAGCAGAGAGAATTGTTGCACCAAAAAAAACTATAAACTTGAACGTCACTGAGAAATCAGATAATGTATTCACGTAGGTAAGAATATACAGAGTCATACCTGTACAACACATGTAAAAAGCAATACCCGTGGGAGAATAAAAGCCCTTTTGGTACAATGTGCAAGGTGGTATGTTCTAGTCAGCTTAATTAAAGAGGTTTTTGAACAACAGACAGAGGTGTCAAAAAGACTGTATCTGATGTTGATGGAGAAATTCAGCTTTCTTTAGGAAAATTTTACAGCAGTATAATCACCCATCAAGTTCTGAAATGTACCAAATACTTTTTCCCCCTCTTTTTAACGCCAGGAGCTAGAGGAGTCAACTACAAGAATGGTTATTTCAGCTTTCATTCCAGCTGATTAGGAGGAACTGACTGAGGATGTGAGAAAAAGGACCAAAGAATAACATTCACTACTTTAAGGAATGGGTGAAAAAGATCAGGAGAGTAAGGCTAGAAAGTAACTTGTCACTTGCAGGCAAGGCAGTAGGTAAGATCTCTAATGGAGAAGTACAACTTGAAGCCAGGAGGTGATCTGTTATAGATTGTATCATGTACTAAGAAGTAAACTCCCCTGATGCAATGAAAAGGTAGGAAACAAAGCATAGTGAGAAGTGGTTAGGGGCTGAAAGAAGAGTTTTTAAAAGGTTTGAGAAAAAAAAACATGTTAAAAATTGTACAATACAATAATAATATCACATAAGAAAGATTGAACATAAATGGATAGTACATAGGAAAAAAAAGCCAAAAAACCCCGTCAAATGACAGAAAAATAAAGAAGATTATGAATTCCTAGTGATGGAAAGAAAAATCAGTATAAATACTTTTGAAGCCAGAGGAAAAAAACCAACAAGGAAAACAGAAATTCATTCTCAGACAGGAAAGAAATCCTAGCAAAAGGCTAGTGACACACAAAAGGCTACAGTCGTGGTTGCTTTCTTTGTAAGGCCTCGTTACAAAGGTGATTTATGACCCAAAGTCAAAATAAGGTTCAACAAAAATGGAGTGAAGAAACAGAGAATAAAAAAATCATTTAAGGAATATTTAAGGAAGACTGCTGTACACAACTCAGCAGCTCAGCTGAAATTCACTGTAGCTGGCCAATCACCACATCTTTGTGGGTAACTTTAGTACCACATTAGGGATGGGTGGTAGTGAGAACTGAAGATAGACAAACATCTGATCCATCTTTAAAATGAAAGAAGGATCTCACAGAGGAGTTCAGGAGGCTTAGCCTCCCTCAAGCTGTTGGGATAAGACTCTAACACACCACTACTACATAAACATTAATAATAATAATGTGTTAGGAACAAGCCAGCATGGAGTTTTCAAAACAAATCAAATCAAACTATTCTAATTTCTTGCTGTGGTAGGAAGGCAAAGGAGGTGCAGACAGTCTAGATAATTTGCATTGCAGATAACTTTTAAATTTGAATTTTTAAGGATTTGACATGTCTCCCTTTATAATACTATAAACCAGCCAGGGAAAAATGTTCTAGACAAAATCATTATATTTGCACAAATTACTAGTGAAAACCACTTGTAAAATATCTTTACTGAGGTTACAGCAAACTGAAAGGGTGCTTTACTCCATTTATTTCTCTGTGTGATATTTTTGTAAATAAGTGCTGGAATCAGGTACATAGTGATGAAATATTGGGATGACCTCCCAGTCTATCAGAGCACCATTTTATTTTACTTACCCTTTGAACTTTTCATATCTATATGTATCTACAATGTTACACGTCTACAGTTTTCGAATCAACACATACTGTTTAGAATATCTTCTCCAAGTTCTAGCAAGCCAGATCTGCAGTTGTTTTCTGTCTTTCATCCACTTCATACATTTAAATTTAATTAAAAGTTTAACAAGTAATCACCTGGGGCTTGAAGAAGAAGAAGAAGAAGTGTCAACCATCTTGCAGTAAAATAAGAACCGTGATAAATTATTCTAAGTATTCTGTAAGGGAGGACAAGAAATATTTGGATCACTTTTTTAGCAAGAGGCAGAATACATGTTAGAAAAAGTTTCTGATTCTAAGACAGATGAAACATAGGGATGGATTTTGTGGAATAAAACACGAAAAATGGTTTAGATAAACATCAGTTGTTAATCATTTAGATCTATTGGAAAGATTAATATTATTGTGCCACATGAACACAAAGCTACACAAAGTTCTTGGAGACCATTCAAAAAAGCTGTAAATATAGACTTAACCAATGGCTCTGTGTCATACCATCTCAAAAAGTGAGTAGCTTGCCTAAAAACAGAAGTTGTGCCTCTTCAGCATGAAAAACATTGAACGAATAAAAGAACGTTTTAACATTCAAAAGGTATTTCACTGTTGTGATAAACAGATTTCACAAAAGGAAATAAAGAAAATGTGAAAAGTCAATACACCACATAAAATGTTCCTTAGACTATTCACAAGATCCTGATTGAGTTTGAGCTCATTACATAAACAGTACCTTCAGCAAAAAGCAGAAGTCTGCACAGAAAATCTAAGTAAAACAACATTCTGCAATTATTAATAACTCTAGAGGTTAAGATCATCATTGTACTCAAACATAAAATTCAAACCTCTCAAAGTGTATGTTTAAAGAATAATGGCTGAAAAAGTGTTTCTTTGGTTTATTCAGAATTTAGTTTTAGTATATTGGGAATGGACTATAGTGGATGGTCATATTCAGAGACTAGTGGTCAGTAGCTTGAAGTCCAGATGGAGATCTGTGTCAAGTGGTGTCCCTCAGGGGTCTGTGGTGGGACCGGTGCTGTTTAATATCTTCATCAATGATATTAAAAGTGAGATTGAGTGCACCCTCAGCAAGTTTGCAGATGACACTAAGCTGAGTAATGCAGTTGCCTTGACAGAATGACAGGATGTCACCCAGAGGGACCTGGACAGGCTGGAGAAGTGGGCCTGTGAGAACCTCACGAGGTTCAATAAGGCCAAGTACAAGGTCCTACACTTGGGTTGGGGCAATCCCTGATTTCAATACAGGATGGAGGATGACATAATTGAGAGCCGACCTGCAGAGAAAGACTTGGGGGTGCTGGTATATGAGAAGCTTGACATGAGCCAGCAATGTGCGCTCACTCCCCAAAAGGCCGCCCATATCCTGAGCTGCATCAAAAGAAGCGTGGTCAACAGGTTGAGGGAGGTAATTCTGCCCCTCTATTCCTCTCTTGTGAGACCTCATCTGGAGTATTGTGTCCAGTTCTGGAATCCTCAGCATAAGAAGGGTATGGAGCTGTTGGAATGGGACCAAAGGAGGGCTACAAAGATTATCAGAGGGCTGGAGCATCTCCTATATGAGGACAGGCTGAGAGAGTTGGAATCTTTCAGCCTGGAGAAGAGAATGCTCTGAGGAGATCTCATAGCGACCTTCAAATATCTGAAGGGGGCCTACAAGAAAGCTGGGAAGAGACTGTAGTGATAGGGCTAGGGGCAATAGGTATGAAGTGGAGAGGGTCAGATTTAGTCTAGACATTAGGACGAATTTCCCCACCATGAGAGTGGTGAGACACTGGAACAGGTTTGCCAGGGAAGCTGTGGATGCCCCATCCCTGGAGGTGTTCAAGGCCAGGTTGGATGGGGCCTTGGGCAGCCTGATCTGGTGGGATGTCCCTGCCCATGGCAGGGGTGTGGGAACTGGAGGATCTTTAAGGTTGCTTCCAACCCAAACTATTCTATCATTCTACGATTCTATGAAAAGAAATTCTAAGATCTTAAAAAAAAAATACATTGAAAGATGGTTGTGGATTTATGGCAAGGTTAGAAATAAAGCCTAGCTGCTCTGCTCTTGTACTCTCCCATTGGCACAAGTAGCAATATCTATGTTAGTGTATTATGGCAGAATTAACAAATGACTACCCAGGGCACATGATGGCCTTTTTCCCCCCGCAATTTCTATAGTAAGAATAAGGTAATACCAAAATATTTGGAACTAAATGCAAAGTTGGCATGAACTGTGAGGAACAGTGACTGTTTTTTCAGCTTCTGAATTCATAGCAGATGATCCATTAGAGAAGTAAGACCCTGTTAGCTGATTTAATTGGACTGAAAATAGGTCATTTTTCCTTAGCCATTTTTCCGTAATCCCTTTGATGCCTATCCTTACCATTAGATGGATTTTCAGACTGAAAATCACATGTACTGAGTATAAAATTTGAATAACAACCAGAAAGTTAGGCTGTCAACCTTTTCTTTTTAGTAGCATTTAAAAATACCTGCTAAATTTTTTATTTCTTCATCTACTAAATGAAGTTCTAATTTTTAAGAACCCTTTGGGACTTAGGGTGGAAATTATTGTCACTAGGCAGAAGGAATACCTTCAGCTTGTGGCTCCCAGCTTTACTGAAGCTATCACAATTTGCCTCTAAAATGTAGCCTTTCATGACTGGCATCTTTTATCTTTTTATCTACTATTTTTGGGTACTTTGCCTTTCTCCACGATCTAATGTAGTAAGGTATAGACACGTATAATATAGGCATGTAAGAGAACTATTATAGATATAAGTACGATGTGCTAATATTCTATGATAATCTATCTACACAAATTGGTTTTTGATTATTAACATTGAATTCAGCAGCATTAATCTAATTTTTACTGCAGTGTTGCAGAGGACAGAATTGAATTTGTACTTCCATAAGAATGAATCCCATCATCAGGAAGCCACTCATTAATAGGAACCTTAGGGGCAGATAATGTTAAATGTTTTGGAGCTGAATGCATTCTGCGGCCTAAGTATGATTCAGTTTAGAACATCAGTAGTCAATAACAGGGGGAAAAATGGTGCATTGGAAACCAGGTTGCAGTAGTTGTGCTGCTTACAGGCTATTTTTCAATTGCAAAAGTATATTCACTTTGAAATCTCTTCCTTTGGGACCTGGCAGAATTAGCAAGAGAGATCACCTTGTGAAGCTCTGGATATTTATTGATAAAATGGGATGGGAAAAAACCCCTCCACTAGTTATGCCTACAGCTCAAGAAAAGCTTAAACCATCTAGAAGGGGGTTACATTTTTTTTGAGGGAAAATTAGGTATAATCTTTTGACGACTGATTTTCTCTTAAAGTGTGTCTTTCTGAAATGAGTCAGAGGTTTTGAAGTTTAGAATAAATTAAGGAAATTACTAGGTGCCACAGTATGTAGGTACTTAAATTTTCTTCATCAGTAGATCCCTGTTCCATAGTGTAACTTGCCAATATCACTTTGCCATATGTAGGGTGTAAGTATGTATTTCATATAGGGTATATAACTTCTAACTTTACCGTGGCTGAATTAGAACTGTAGTATTTCAATATCAGGGTTTTAAACAGGCAGCTCCTTTCTTTTGTTGTTACTCTTGCCTGCTAATTAAGTGATGAGTTTGATGGAACTTTGTTTAGTCCAAATTCATATCATTATTTGAAGCTCTGTTGCGTGGGTTTGAAAAACAACATGAAACTGCGAATTTTTGATCAGAATGGTTGGACTCGATGATCCGGTGGGTCTCTTCCAACCTGGTGATTCTATGATTCTATGATTCTATGTATTGGCTATACTTGCATGAAAATAGCTTATCTTATTATGACTCAGCTAGGAATTCATTGGAGAACACTGGCTAGGAGAAATCCAATCCTATTTCCTTGGATTTGCAAAGTATTTTAAAGTCCGTTCACAGAAACACAGGTCAAAACATTGGGTTCTCAATGTGCATCTATTTTTCTACCTAGCCTTTCACTTTTCAGAGCCAACATTCAAATCACCTTTTTGATTACATGGAATAATGTGTGCACTAAATTGAATGTTAATGTTGTTTTCTGTGCTTACGAGGAAGAACCAGTTCCAGACAGCTGTCTCGTTTTCTCCAGATATATCTTGGAAATGATATGATTTGTGGAATTGTGCTAGAGGGTGATAACAGAGCCTTTGGTTAAAAAGTGATTTCTAGACTTGACAAAGTAAATGAAGTGTTGTTGTCAATTCAGGTAAGTCTGTTTCTGTCTATTGAGGGAGCTCTGTGTGTGTTTGTTAGGTTGTTGAGGGGTTTTTTAAAGGAAGAAGCAAAAATAATTTAAAATGGCTTTAATTTCTGGGAAGTTGAACATCAACCACAGAAGATAAAATGAGACAACCCTGAGCTTGCATCATGACTGAGAGCTGCTAATTCACAGAGAAGCTCAGACATTGGAAACTGCTAGACTTTTGCCACGCATGGCAGGAATCTTGCAAAATCGAATATGCAAGCTTCTTCCAAATAAGAACGCATCAGTTAATACTCACATACATGTATATCACATTGACGATGCATTTGTCTCCTAATTCCTTAGCATAGACATTTACCCTCGGGAGCAATATGTGCAAACTTGCATTATTGTATATGGTAGCAGCACAACTTCAGCAGGAAGTCTTTGTAGTCACATACTGTGGTTACTTTGGTGAGAATATGGGAATGATAAAGCACAAAGATCTCTGACAGTCGTGGAGGTTCTCCAAAGAAAGAGTGACATCCCAAATTCAAGCACATCTGGTGGCTTTGTGCATATAAAGAAGTTCTGAGAAGGCTTGTGGGGAGAATACCTCTTAATGTGGGCGTAGGAATAGTTCAAGTGCCATCCTGAATAAAAATCAACCAATAATGTGACAAAGAAAAGTATCAGAGTAAACATGGTATTTCTTCCCTGTTTCCTGAATAGCTCTGAGTCAACTCTGATCTCGAATGCATCTGTTGCTTGAAATACGAGGTATTTATGCAGAAGCAATAAATATTTGCATTTATAAATTCAGGCTGCGATTTCCACTAATGAAATACATATTTAGAACTCTCTTAGTTGGAATCACAGGTAGATGAAATAAAATAAAAACTACAGGCATTTTTACATATTTCAGTTAGTATTAGTGGCGTTTGCAGTAAACAGAGGGCAATAATTTTTTTCCAAATGCACCTGACTAACTGTTCTTTCCTTTCGGCCCCTTTCTTTCTGAACAGAAGACAACTGTGTAGATATTGCATGAAAATATCTTTCTGGATTTCTCTACTGCTGATGTTTTATTTATGTAATTTCATTTTCTGATATTACACTTGCTTGAATTCAATAGTTTTATGCCAAGCTGTTCTCAGTAAACTATTTGGAAACAAAGATTCCAACCTATTACAAATCAACCTATAAGATGAAAAACTAATATTAACTGAAAGTACTTATTACCTCTTCGCTAATATAGCACATCTCATCGCCGTCATAGGTAATTTTAAGTGAACAGATATAGTGTAATAGAAGATGAACATTCCAAGGGAGATCAAGAATATCTTCACAAATTGGGTACTAATGTGTGTAGAATGTGATCCCTACAGTGAGCAGTGGCAATTAATGTAGTCCTCACAAAATGTCAGAGCACACATTATTAGTCACATTGGGCAGTATTAGTTTGGATAAGACCAAATTTGCTTGATTTGATGAAAAAGTGAAAGGAAATAAAATGGTACTTTGAAGGTTTTGACAAACTAAGATATGAAGGACAAAAAAGAAGTCTCTGAAAGATTGATGAAATAAACAGAAATCACTTAAACCAACAGACTCAAAGCAAGAAAGAGAAGATTAGAAAGGAATTGCAATGAAGAAATTTCAATGCAACATGGCTATAGGAATTACGAGGTGCAGCAGTGGGCCATGGTGGTTAGGCAGGCTGTTTGATAAAAAAGATAGCTTTGCAGTTTCTTTTGAGATGTGTTCAGAGACCATATTGCTGTTCAGATGGCATGAGTCCAAGGGCAGCCCTAGAACAAACCTTGTCTCATACAGTCTTTGGACTTCCGTACCCAAACAGCTCAGGTTTACTTAGGAAATGAAAATGTAAACTCTTTCTTCTTTTCAAAGCTACTAAAGCTACAGTTTGATTTCAGCCTGCTGTGGAGCATAGGGCTGGCCATCAGAGATACATTACTACAGAAAAGACACAAGAAAAGACTAAAAAAGAAGAATGGGCAGAGAGTGTTTCCAGAGTTAACCAGCCAAGCTTATTTAAAAACCACCATAATATTCAGTGTTACATAGTCACAGAAATAGATGCTACTGCAAACCTATGCTTGCAGTCACATGCTATAGATAGGAGCTTATTTGAAGTGAAAGAAACTATTTTGATCCACATCTGAGGTTTGAAATCCATGTGGGAATGAAATAGTGAAGATGGAGGTGGTGCAAATTGTTCCTGGTAGCTTTACAAGAAGCTTGTGTTTCTGTTCTCATACAAAGGAATAATATAAAAAAAATTAAAATCAGTCATTCAAACCAGCTAATTACCTTGATCATAATCTCCTTCCAATTAAGAAATTATTAATACGGGGTGGGTTTTGAATCCAGGAAATTATTAAGCTGGCATTAAATATATTATGAAAGTTAAGTGTGCATGGAGACTTAGACAGACACCCTGATTCACTCCTGTCCAGCACCTCCTTTCTCCCAGCTGAAAAAGGACACAGATTTGGGCTGTTTTTTCAAGCAGAAGCAGAGGGAGATGGAGTAGGGCAGGAGATGCTGCAGGCCCTGGAGAGACCCCACTGGAACAGAGACCACCTTGCAGCCCAGGGAGGGAGGATATTTACTGCAGGAGCTGTGGATGTGGAGAGTCCAGGTGGGAGCAAATTGTCCCTGAAGGACTTCAGGACTGGTTCCTCCCTGTCCTATTGTGGGCAGGGAGTGAGGGAACAGCTAGGTGGGAACAGTAGGTTGTTCACAACACACAGATATGCTGCTAGCACCTGCAAACTTAGTATTTACTAGCATTAATTGTGAGGGTAGTGAGGCACCAGAACAAGTTGCCCAGTGAAGTCATGGATGCCCATGTGAAGGTGTTGAAGACCAGGTTGAATGAGGCTACAAACAACACAATCTAGTTGGAGGTATCACTGCCCATGGCAGGGGCTTGGAACTAGGTGATCTTTAAGACCACTTCCAACCCAAGCCATTCTATGATTCTACATAAACCACTTGTGATTTCATTTTTTGGGTGCTGTTGCCATACACCATTCCTTTCCTTTTTGGTAATAATTGTGTTAGTTTAGATGTAAATTTTGATATGGGAAGAAATGGAGCCAAAGCTACACTGAGAGGGTAAAAAAACCCAAACGAGCTCAGGTATTTCTTTGTAAATTCCTCTCTTGATTTTATTCCCTTGCAGATCTAGAATTCAATTTTGAAGTGCAACAATTTTATGAAGCAGGCTGTTGACTAATGTATTTCACAGCAGGAAAAAAAAAAACAACAAGAAAACAAGAAAATAAGCATTCACTCTGGGGTAAGCTTTTGATGAAATGATTCTTGCCTGTATACTGCCTGTTCTCCTGTAACTACTAAAGGGTAGAACAAAAAATAATGCAGAGAGAAAGGAAGAACTAAATCACAGATGATTAAATTCAATGTATACAATAGCCACACGTATACATAAGATTTAGTTTATTACAGATTGGATCTAGTTTTTATTATTTTCACTCATTCTAATATCCACCAGAAACCATAGAAAGGAGATTATTAAATCCTGAGCAAATATCTTAAGAGATGTTATGAAAGCACCAATGGTAAAATAAATAAATAATGAATAAAGGAAAAACAAGTGGAGTTTAAAGAGATTGCCTGTATTAGCAAACTGGCTGGATAACTTGATTCAATAACTATTTACCCTGTCTAATAGTCATAATTAATATTGTTCTTTCTATTGTTTTTTTCCCCTGCGATTTTTATTACATTTGCAGTTTAGGTACAAAACACAGCAATCATCTACCATATTACATTAAAACAAGAGATTAATCTCATCTTATTTAATTTGTCTCCAGGTCGATATCTTTGTCTGTTATAGCTGTCTTGGCTTCTCTTCTAGTAAACACAGACTGAATAAATGGAATTATTGGCATTTCTGTTGTGTTACATCACACAAAATGTAAGTAAGCGGTATATACCATATGATAATGAAATTCCAATGAAAACTTCCCTGCTTGATTTGACAAGCTCTCGGTATTGACTAAGGAGGTTTGGAATGAAACTTTCAAATATATTTTATATCGAGGTAGTGAATGTCATCTTCTCAGTTCAGAGTTTCAAGTGTAACTTTTGCAATGTCTTCGGACAGATGAACAGTTGCTTTACATGTATTTGGTACCTGTTTCCTTTTCTTTACAGGCTAGCTGTACAGGCAGCAGTTGCTTCAGTTCTCCAAATTGTGTTTTATGCAAATCAAATGTCTAGATTTAAGCAATTTTTCATGTTGTCAAAGTTCCAAAAGTGTCTAGGAAAAGGGTGACTGATCTCCCTTGTGAGAGCCTTCAAAGTTAAAAACGAAATGTCAGAATAAAACTAACAAATGTTACTGAAAGAATCAGTCAGGTTTTCTTGAGCTACTTTATCTTTTAGTCTACTAAAGAATCAGAGAGAGATTTTTTTCCCTTGTATACCATAATAGTAACATAACAACTAAAAAAAAACTAAAATTTTGTCTTAATGCAAGAAGCCTGTGTATCTTTAGTAAATCAAGAATTGGAAAATACATCCATTCCCTAAGTCATGCTTTCCTGAAATTTATAAATGCAAAACCTTTGTTGCCACCTCTGCCTATTCTGCAGTCTATTCAGGAAGCACTTTTCCACATTATGGCACAATGTAAGAACAGATGTGGCCAAGAAAAGCAATAAGCAAAAGAAATAGGTAAAAGCCTCCATTTTCCTGATTCAATTTTTAGCACTTTCCTATAAGATGGTTATGAATAAAATAATCTGATTTTGGAAAAGCTCATGAGCAGTTATATGTGGATATAAAAAAAAAATTCAGAAAATTCATGAAGAATCTATATATTCCCAAGTCATTATGACAGTTATTTTTGTATTTTGGAAATGAATTTGGCTTTTCCTTCCACTATAAAAAATCCCTGCTAAAGAAACCTAGGTCTTTCAAGATATCAGTGTCTCATGCTTAAATTCTATTAAGAATTGACCATTCCTAATGTTCTGAACTGTAAGAATTAACATTCTAAACCATTCACATTTCTTCCTAACTTTTATAACATCATCCTCTCAGTTTAACAGCAGGTTGCATTTGTCAGTTCATAGCATTTAAAATTCAAACAATACAGGTCTTCCTTGAGTACTTTACAAGAAATATTTATTTTAATATATTGTATTTTTTATTAAAATCTGGTTTTCTTAATAGAATTCATCTTTCCAATAACTTAAAGCAGTTGAATTTTATCTTATGGTCAAAAGACGTAAACCTGTATTCTTTGTCCTCCAGGGCCATCAGCTTAGGACCCTCCTTTGACTCGGTATTTTCTTATATAATGAAAAATATGGGCTTAGTGTTTTCCCTTCAAAAGGTACCTGGAATAAATTAGCTTTTAAGTTATTTATTTTATTAGAAACAATAGTAAGTTTGATTCTCTTACGTAAATTGAGACATTTCTTTAAAGTTAAATCCATTTCAATATCTTCTATGTGTCCTTTATATCCATTAATTACTCTTCTCAACATCCCAAATCAAGGAATCATACAATCATAGACTCATAGAGCGGTTTGTGTTGGAAGGGACTAAGAAGATCATTTAAGTCCAATGTCCCTGCAGTCAGCAGAGACATCTTCAATTAAATCCGGTTGCTCAGAGCTCTTTTACTTTAAAAAACTGGGCACCTTTTTCCAAACTCAGCCAGAAGTTCAGTGCTTTAAAACACAATATCAATAAACAGTGACATATTAGAGTGGATGACCAGGATGATGACCAACTCAGGATGACCAGAGTTTCTCTAAGCAAAAAATTGGTCCACAAATATATAACAAAAGGTTTGGATTGTGTGCAAGAAAATTTGAATATAAGGAACAGTTGCTAGTATATCTCTTAGCAAGTTTGCGGACGACACTAAGCTGGGTGGAAGTGTTGATCTGCTGGAGGGTCGGGAGGCTCTGCAAAGGGATCTGAACAGGCTGGACTGCTGGGCTGACTCCAATGGCATGAGGTTTAACAAGGCCAAATGCCGGGTCCTGCACTTGGGGCACAACAACCCTATGCAGTGCTACAGACTAGGAGAAGTCTGTCTAGAAAGCTGCCTGGAGGAGAGGGACCTGGGGGTGTTGGTTGACAGACGACTGAATATGAGCCAGCAGTGTGCCCAGGTGGCCGAGAAGGCCAATGGCATCTTGGCTTGTATCGGAAACAGCGTGACCAGCAGGTCCAGGGAGGTTATTCTCCCTCTGTACTTGGCACTGGTGAGACCGCTCCTCGAGTACTGTGTTCAGTTCTGGGCCCCTCACCACAAGAAGGATGTTGAGGCTCTGAAGCGAGTCCAGAGAAGAGCAACAAAGCTGGTGAGGGGGCTGGAGAACAGGCCTTATGAGGAGCGGCTGAGAGAGCTGGGGTTGTTTAGCCTGGAGAAGAGGAGGCTGAGGGGAGACCTCATTGCTCTCTACAACTACCTGAAAGGAGGTTGTAGAGAGGAGGGTGCTGGCCTCTTCTCCCAAGTGACAGGGGACAGGACAAGAGGGAATGGCCTCAAGCTCCACCAGGGGAGATTTAGGCTGGACATTAGGAAAAAGTTTTTCACAGAAAGGGTGATTGGGCACTGGAACAGGCTGCCCAGGGAGGTGGTTGAGTCACCTTCCCTGGAGGTGTTTAAGGCACGGGTGGACGAGGTGCTAAGGGGCATGTTTTAGTGTTTGATAGGAATGGTTGGACTCGATGATCCAGTGGATCTCTTCCAACCTGGTTATTCTATGATTCTATGAATGGAAATGTCAGAATGAAGCAATAGAAAATATACAACAGAAATGAAGGAGATGTACTTAAGGCAGAGAGTAGACACAGCCTCTATGCTGTGGTTATGCAGTACTTAAGAAAACAAATATTTAACATGGCAAAAGTTGACGAAGTAGGCTAGAAATGTAGCTCACAAGTCTGTTTTTAGCACGTATTCAAAATTATACCATCTTTATTAAAACAAGTGGTTTTCAGTAGTCTTCAATTTGGTAACGCTACAGCTCTAAGAGAATGAGTTAAAAGCCCTGCCTGTCTCAGTTGTCATGGAGACAATTATTTACTTCCATCTGGATAATCTTTATCATTATGGACCCGAAGCTAGTTGAAAAAGTGAGCGAACTACTGTGCTTTCTGTAATAAAAAAAAAAAAAGAGGAAGACAAATTGCCTACAGCCTACTACGCTTACATTAATAGGACAATCATGTTTAACCCAGGACTATAAAAAAAAATAAATGTCAGCCTGGGCCTTTATTTTCTCAATGTCTTTTCAGGTGAAGATTTTGCTGTCATTAATCAAGTTTAGGATTAGTTTTATTCCACAACTGTCACTGTTTTAACCCTAGCTGGCAACTAGGACGATGTAGCCATTGTCTCACTCCCCCTCTCTGCCTCCCAGTGGGATGAGGAGAAGTGAGAAAAAATGAGAACACAGAGTTGAGATAAAGGCAGTTTAATAAGGAAACAAAGAGAAAATAAGGACATTTTTGACAATAATAATAATGCACAATGAATTGCTCGCTGCTCAATGACCAATATCTAGCCAGACCCCAAGCAGTGAATCCTGGCCCCCATGCAACTTCCCATTTATATTATTTAGCATGACATTACATGTTATTGTCTATCTCTTCGGTCAGTTGGGGTCAGCTGTCCCAGCGCTGTCCCCTCCCAACTTCCTGTACACCCTCAGCCTACTCCCTGGAGGGATGATGTGAGAACCAGAAAAGATCTTGACTCTGTGTAAGTGCTGCTCAGCAATAAGTAAAACATACCTGTGTCATTGTCACTGTTTTCAGCACAATCTAAAACAGAGCACCATGCTAACTACTGTCAAGAAAAATAATTATACCAGCTGAGCATAAGTATTACCTCGTAACAACTAAAATAATGTGTTATCAATATTATGGTTGAACTCGATGATCCTGTGGGTCTCTTCCAACCTGGTTATTCTATGATTCTATGATTATTCTCCTATTAAATCCAAAGCACAGCAGCTACTGGGAAGAGAATCAACTCTATCCCATCCAGAACCAGGACAACAACAAGATATACTGTAACAGTGAGCTTATCCTTTTTCTCTATAGAGATCTTATTGTTCTCTATAACTACCTGAAAAGAGGTTGTAGAGAGGACGGAACTGGCGTCTTCTCCCAAGTGACATGGGACAGGACAAGAGGGAATGACCTCAAGCTCCACCAGGGGAGGTTCAGGCTTGACATCAGGAAAAAAATTTTCACTGAAAGGGTCATTGGGCACTGGAACAGGCTGCCCAGTGAAGTGATTGAGTCACCTTCCCTAGAGAGTTTAAAAGAAGGGTGGATGAGGTGCTAAGGGGCATGCTAAGGGGTTTAATGGTTGATAGCAATGGTTGGACTCGATGATCCAGTGGGTCTTTTCCAACCTAGTGATTCTATGATTCTGTGACGATAACTCCTATGACTAGCTGGCCATCTCCAGCAAAAATGCTGCATAAATGTTTAACAGTGCATAACACAGTTGTAATGCATACTGCTTGCACAAGAAAGAGTCATTTAGTTATCGGTGCACTGAACGCACTTATTCTGGAACTGAGAATCGTCTCATATTGTCATTTTCGCAAGCTGACTTGTCAGATTAGACCTCCAGTTCAAAGAAGCAGTGTTTTAAACCCTAAAGAGAAACAAATTACACTTATCACAATGTAAGATACTTCAAGTGTGTCTATTGTGGGCTGACACATAGGAGACTATGGAAAAAAGCATGCTATGTTTATGTCATTACAGAATATTACAAGAGTCACTTATTGACTAAGCAGTCGTATCAGGAAATAATCTGATTCAGGGAAATGTTCCTATTAATTTCCATTGTAAGTTAACTATCTGAATCAATGAGTGTCTAATTTAACTCCAACTGAAGTAAGACTTCTAATTCCCTATGCTAGTGGGTAAATATGGATTGGTGTTTTCCAAAACATAAGGCAAACATAATTTTCATTTATTAAAACAAACAAACAAATTGAAAACCTCGTAACTGAATAGAATGACAAAAAAGGTTTGTTCTTTAATTATTTCATATGCAAATGGAGAGTTGCCTGAAGATTCTGAATGCAGGCATTCAGTCCAGCTCTTTGCAGGGCTTAGACTTGGATGGACTTCAATCCATCTGCTGACTTGGACCTGCAAGGCAGAACACAACATTTCACTGCCGCCTGGCCAGCAATTCAAACACAGTATTTTATGTTTTTATTTTATAGACTGTTCAGCAGACACTAGGAGATAAATTATCAGTGATGTGCTATTCAGGTCCTAAAGATTGAAAATGCACTGCAAAAGCCCCTGAGCTGAAGGATTCCCTAAAATAAGAGTTGTTGAGATAGACCTGTGCGCTGGAAAAGCTTTGGTACAGAACGAACCATTCACTGGCCTCCTTTGCAGCAACAAAAGCCAAGAAAATATCTTGCAGAGTCAATGAAGATCATACTTAGAGAGCAGTAAATCTGCTTCAAGAGAAGTACAAGTACATATTCGTTTGGTTTTGATGCTGTCTGTAAGGTGGCAGACTGACCACCCCAAACTACGTAGAGACAAAGTGGCACAGATGGGCATTTGTTCAGTGGCCATCTCCACAATTACACAAAACCAAACTATTTTAAAACAGCCACCTTTTCATCAATTTACAACTTCTCTCATGTGAAGAGGAAAGAGTGTGAAGCCAGAGGCTGGATTATCCACTGCCTAGTACTCACTTGCAAGGTGTTTTAGAGAGGACAGCTGAAAGCAAAGACATTGCAGCATCACAACTGTATCTGAATGCCTGCATGATGTTCTAGGCAGAAAAAGTGACCTATAACACAAAGTAGAGTAATAAAACATGCCAAAATAAGAAACGGTGCAAAATCCTGATGTCTTTTAATAGTCCTTGGAAAAGATCAATTTTAGCCTTGAACATGGCTAAAAAGAAGACATGACCCTGGTGGCCATTATTGACTATGCAAGAAATCAGCTTTCTCCAAAAGCACCGTGTATCTGAATATCAACATTTTTCATCATGTTTTTAACATGGTCATTTGCAGCTGCCAAGCTTACCTGCTCCAACTTAGAAGTTTTGAGTATAAAGAATAAATTGTCATCTAGTGTTCTAATTTCCTCCCTCCAAAATGAAATGGGCAATCAGAAATAGCAATGCATTTATAACAAAGTTTTTCATAATGAGAGTAACTCCATACATTAAATGCCTGAATTCCAGTACTTCCAGCCAGGAATATTATTATTTTCTCCATAGCTATGTGTAACAATTTTTTAACGTGATTTTTTTCATAGCATTACAGAATTTTGAAAGATAGGAAAGGGACAGAAATAGTGTTGCAGCACCGTGATGCTGATTTCTCTTTCATGATCCCTTTGTCTATTCTTTTTCTTTCTATTTCTTCTATATTATAAGATTCCTATGAAGTACAATAATACTTCACAAGCAAAAATTGTTTCAGAGAAGCTGGTCTTCATTGAAGACAATGGTGACCAAAGCATTTCATCCATTAATTTTATAAGATATTGAGAAGGCAAATATCTAAATTCTGTTCACACTGTAAGAAAACTTTGGATGTAGGCTTTGTTTATTCATGGGAAGGAACTGAAAAATGCTTTACCAAACACACTTGGCTTTGTCCAAACAGCACAGTCCATCCATCCCACCTAGGAAAACATTCTTGTAATGTATGTCATTCTTATACTGTTTTTTTCTGTGTTTAAATTAAATGTGCTCAAGGAACATGTAACATATTTTTATGACTTATAACAGAATTCACTACAGATCCTGAGCTATAAAGCAGAGTTTTGGTTTTGAATGGCTGAACAGCTGCAGATGTAGATGATACAGACTAGCATTTAACTGAAAATAGCAACCTTGACTGAGAGCTCCTAATGAGGAGTAACATGGCCACTGTTAGAGATGTATAAACTTTTTAAAGTGCAAATCTCCATTTCAGTCAATGGGATTTGCAAGAGTTAGCAAATAATCAGGTTTGCAGAAGTGACCCAGGAGGACCTGCTGAACCAGAAACTATATTGGGACAGTGGTATACTGCACCATCTATATGGTTGTAAGTGCTGTAGATAAAATGCTTTGCTGAGAACTGTAATGAAAAATCCTAGTTATTTCCTAGATTCTATTTTCAAGTTCACTAGGCATTATTGATACAAAAAATATCAGAAATGCCATACTGAATTGCAGTTAGATTGTATTGCTCTGATATCTTGTACCCAACTGCACAACCTTGGGGAAGGTTATAAGGAACTCTCAACAGGTACATGTATGGCATAGTAACCTAGGGTTCAGAACACCATTCAAAGATCGGCTCAAGGGTGACAATAAGAGATTTATATCCCTCTCAGTCATTGCTATAATTATAATGAATGATGATTTTTATAGTGAGAATTGTTACTAGTCCTTTTCTAAATTCTCTTCTCTTGTAAGCTACAATTGCTTCCTGAAGCAAAGGGCTTTCACATAATTACAGTGGGAAGTGCACTTAGTTACTCTTAGCAATTTTCAGTTCATCACATTTCAACTACATTTAACATCCTCATGTTCATTTGCTGTGAAACATTGGGAATAGCATTTCTTGTCTGACTTTTTCCAGATTATTCAATATATGTATATTTTCATCTTATGATTTAATGTTCTTATTTCTCTTCCATACTAAACAATTCTGTTGTTTTCACTTACTTAGTCTGATAGTTACTTCAGGTTATTGGACCCTTGCAGGCTCTTCTCAAGTCCTCTTGCTGTGCTACACCATGCCTTTTAAGATGAGATGAAGAAAAACATTCTCCACTCAAGTTGAGGTTACACATTATGTAAAGAATTTAAGATATTCTCGTTTTCTGTTTTCACTTCTATCCTTTATTTTGGGTGGGTTTTTATTGTCCTGAGATTGAAAATAAAACAGGAATACCTCCTGAATTTTCATGTCATCTTTGTATATAACTAGTTCAATTTTATTCCTATATTTTACACAACTTTGCATTTAGCAGTAATTGGTTGCGTTCAATTGTTTCTTGATTGCTAAAATAGCATACTTGGATTTTTCTAAAGTTTCTTTCAGTCATCTCTGGATTTGACTAACCTATCAATTCTGTGTTATGTATGAGGCATGCTGTATTATTTCTAAATAATTCTAAATTACAGGTTGTCATAACACTTAAGTAAAGTGGAAGTCCTAAACTTTACATTTGGTTTAGTAATAGCTGCATTAAAATGAGGTTCAGTGTTTGCATTGACATAATTAGCATTTTTAACTAGGGTGCTTTTAGCTCAGCTGTAATGTTATTTGTATTTGTGCATAAAACCTAAGATACTAGTCTCCACAGGAAGCCTGATTGGCTAGTAGCCATAGTGCTATTGTTGACTGCATGAGCATTAGGAAAGAGAGTAAGTAATGAAATTTGCTGAGAGGCCAAGCTGAGAGACATTGTCAACACAGCTGAGAATTTCATAAAAGAGGCTAACTAGATAGAGTGCAATAAAAATTAGATCACGTGATAGTAACAAATGCAAGATCAGGTAACTGAGGACCATTACATCTGCAGCTATGAGCTAAATAATGTTAGCTGAAAATTACCAAGAAAGAAAAAATCTATCTAGAAATTCAAATGTATTTTGTAGCAGAAGACTCGACATGACGATATGTGGCATTTCGTCTAGTATCTAGATCTCAAATATATATGTTTCATTAGGTCATAGGTTTTAAAGCATAGAATACTACGAAACAAGAAAACCTTCAAGACTTTTTCTTAAAGAGTGTTAGAGAGTAGACTCACTAAACATTCAGATCACACTGAGCTAGGTCTATCAGTCAAACAAAAGGGCAGATAAAGGACATGCTTTAGCTGGAGCTTTATGAAAGACTTATGGCTTTCAGTAAGATTCCCTGAAGCTGTTTTCTGTGGCATATTCCAAATATATTCAGGGGCGGACCTGATCTCCACAGGCTGATGATGCTTCCACTTGGCTGATTATTGGCTCATCATTTTTACTCTCTTGAGCATAACAGGGAAGACTGTACTGTTGCATAGAAAGATTTTTAATCAAGATGTGTCATCATCCATCTTAATCTTTAATATGCTGGATCAGCTTTTGACTTATGAAGAACTGTACTGACAACAAAGGTGGTTTCTTCAGAATAGAATAGAGGACACTTCCTTTTTAATCAGGATGTCTACCAAGAGAAATTCACCTTCAATCATGACAGGAAATTTCGTGTTCAAAAATCAATGGGTTCTTTGGTAGCACCAGATTTCAAGCACATACCAGAAAAATCTTCATGCTTCTCATCTAGTAACAGTGATCACATTGACTAGTAGAGTTGCTCCAAGTAATGCAGTTCTTAGCCAATGCCTACAGGCCTTTCCACCTTGTTTATTATGATGAGGAGGAATAGCAGGGAGGGAGGGAGAAGGCAGCAGTAGTAGGCTAAGAAATAAACAGAAGTGCAAGACTGATGGATATGGTCTTGATTCTACTTGAGAAAAGTAAGTGACAAAATTTGGCAATTAAGACTTTGTTTTAAAATATCACCATGTATAGCATAAGTGGTGAAAGTGTCTTTGAACAGGATGAACAACTTCCCATGAGCATTTTCAAACATTCAGCACATGACTGCCCTTAGGATCCTATGACACATAACACTGGAAAGCATTTTTTGTCCTTCTGAAATATTCATCATTAAATTTAATGCAGGATTTCTAGTCATGAAAATTTGAAACAGACTTTAATATAAACAAAACATAGTAAAAGTCAGAAATTTTACTATAACCATTTGTTCTGTGATGTATATGATATTTAGTATCTGCTAAAACAGCTGTGAAGGGAATTTGTCTGAGCAAGAGCTAGAAGAACTGGGGAGTGTCACAGTGGCTGAAGCCTTCTCTGTCCATAGCTCCCACCAGCAGCAGAGAGTGAGCAGAGCTATGGAGGCATTTTTAAATGAGACTCCACAAAACCATGTGCCACCACTGGAAGCTGTTGAAGACAGAAATGCTTTAACAATCTATGGAGTAATAAAGATAAAGCTGCAAATAACTTCCCTCTAGATTTGCCTCTGCAGAATGCATGCATTATTGATAGCAGAAAAGCTAATTTCTGCATCTTCTTTAGGGACTGGTTTCCTAAATATTTCACATTAAATTAAATGTACTATTTCAAAAGAAGTCAGCCTCTTATGACTTTTATCTAGAGAAAAGCAACTATAGTTGAACATGCTCTTATGCAGAACAAAAAGGCCAGTCTCTTTCAGTCGGTTCTACTTGTTTGCAGCCTCTTCCTTCTTCAGAAGTCCACTGACTGCTTTTGGGAAGTTCACAGAAGATGAAAACTAAAACCATATTTTCAGGGGGTCTATATGGACCCAGAAGCTCCAGAGATGGAAGTTCCCTAACCTTTCTGGCCAGCACTGCTCCAGTGCCTGAGCACTCTCCTGATGGAGATTTTTTTTCCCTTATACCTAATGAAAAAATGCAGTTTCTGTGCATTGCCTCTTGTGCTTACCACTGTGCACCTCTATGAGTACAGCTCTGTAGAAAAGAAAGGAGGTTTCCTCTCAGTATCGGTTTTTAGTAAAAACATGTAAAATACA
This sequence comes from Phaenicophaeus curvirostris, assembly GCF_032191515.1. Classification (NCBI taxonomy): domain Eukaryota; kingdom Metazoa; phylum Chordata; class Aves; order Cuculiformes; family Cuculidae; genus Phaenicophaeus; species Phaenicophaeus curvirostris. The sequence continues at coordinate 89,947,752 of NC_091394.1, forward strand.
CTTCAGTAGATATCAAATCCATGAATAAACCAGAGTTGAAAGGAGATGTGATCACTATTGCAACAGCAGAAACGGTGTTTTATGTACTCGTTTATTACAACATATCTTGTGCACACTATACCAACAAAATCAATTTTATTGCACATTTGACAAGACAAGAGGGAATGGCCTCAAGCTCTGCCAGGGGAGGTTCAGGCCTGACATCAAGAAAAAATTTTTCACGGAAAGGGTCATTGGGCACTGGAACAGGCTGCCCAGGGAGGTGGTTGAGTCACCATCCCTGGAGGTGTTTAAAAGACGGGTGGATGAGGTGCTGAGGGGCATGGTTTAGCGATTGATGGGAATGGTTGGTCTAGATGATCCAGTGGGTCCTTTCCAATCTAGTGATTCTATGATTCTATGATTCCGACTTGCTGTCATAGATCCATGCAAGGTGTTGCTTCAGTTCTGGAATATTTTGTGAAAGTATTCTGCCACCTAAAGGAGATATCTCAGACATTGCCTCCTAAAAATAGGTGGTCTTCCATGATGAATTGAAGCCCTGTGTAGTTCTCCCAGTTTTAATTTTAAGATCAAAAAGATTCAGTTTTCACACTATTTCTCCCTAAACCAGTTAATCTCTTACTGATATTTTTCATTTCAGTAGATTTCACTGCTTCAGCCTTTCAATATGTCATTTTCCCATTTGATAAATGTAAATGTCCTAGAATTACAACAGTGTCAGTTTTCAGTCAGTGACTCCAATGTCTTCAGAAATTACTGCCATTTCTTCAAGGCCACACTAAATTAACTTAGTTCATAGCTTTAAAGCAAACATTACCATGCTCTTTGGTATACTAAAGAATTCTTGCTCCATGATTAAATAAAAAATTTAGAATTTCTGAAAGGTTGACTAAAGAGGAGAGAAAAGGCTAATTAAAAGAACTCTTTACTCTGACCTTAGACATGTACGTAGATATAGAGATGTGCAGATAAAGATATAGAGAACATTTCAGTTCCCTGGTGTATGGAGTAGTTCATTAAATCAACTCCTTTACAACAAATCTATTATTAATGTTTTCACATAATGAGCCAAATATGCTTTGCTCCCTTATTGTCAACTAAAGCAATGACATCCAACCTGATGTTGGACCAGAATATCCTCAAACCTTAAAGTTCATGTACAGCCCTGAAGTAAGCAAGTTTTTACTTACCAGGTGAGTACCTTTGCAAAGAGAAAGGATTTGGGAGCAGAGAGAGAGTGGGTAATAATACAAATAGAACAACATATTTATATCATATAACAGATTTTCACAGTTATTTTTTCCATATCAGTAGACTGGTTGAACTCAACCATAATTCTTACTGAAATAGAATGATAAATTGAATGTATGCATGAGTACATAATGTTACTATAGTTATATGCAAGTATTTTATCAATATAATGCTCTTTTTTTAATTTTTTCCAATTTTTTCGATTTTCTACACTTAAAACCTCAAGCCTAAGTGACTAAAATATTCTCAGAAAGAACTGTTTTTCATAGAATATATGACATAAATAATTATCTATAATTAAAATTGCATTTAATAATTCCATTTTTTTAAAAATAGAGTAGCTATTTAAACTTTTTCACTAGAGCATTAGACAATTACTTACACTGAGATCTAATTTTTGTGTTTACAAAGAAAGAAAATTAAAGTCTCCATTAGTTTTATGCATATTTCAGTAAGCAAAGGTCTAAATAAATCTTTGAAATAGCTAAGTGGTTGCAAGAATATTCAGCTATATGTCATTCACATTCTTTCCGCCTGAATCAGTCATCAATGGTCACTTCATTTTTGTGATTCTGGGAAGCATTGCTTTTGCAGTTTTCAGGGTTTGTCTCTTGTCTTCAATGAGTCAAAATACATTCACTTACCCAAGATACCTCTAAGAAAATAAATTCATTCTTGCTCCAAAATTTAAGGAAAAAAACTGAGCAAATGTTTAATAATATTCATAGACATTGCAGGCACAGGTAGCACATGCAATGCCAGGTTTCTGAGTTCCTTCTTCAGAAAATACTTTCTGTATTCATTCGAGATGAAACTCAATCTGTATTTTCAAATGATCAAAGCAAAATGTTTACATTAATACTTTGTATTAGCAACTTCCAACAACTCATTTTCCAAAAGCTTATCAACACTCAGTATTAGTAAAAGAATCGCATTTCATCCAGACGTGTCAAAGTTGTTCTTAAAACTGTATCAAAGATAATCATTAACTCCTTTAATAATCTGTGTTTTGTCGATGTTCGTTTCTACTTTTTGTTGAAATTAGAGAAACTATTGTTTGTATCTATATTTTAGCCTGGAGAAGAGGAGGCTGAGGGGAGACCTCATTGCTCTCTACAACTACCTGAAAGGAGGTTGTAGAGAGGAGGGTGCTGGCCTCTTCTCCCAAGTGACAGGGGACAGGACAAGAGGGAATGGCCTCAAGCTCCGCCAGGGGAGGTTTAGGCTAGACGTTAGGAAAAAATTCTTTACAGAAAGGGTCATTGGGCACTGGAACAGGCTGCCCAGGGAGGTGGTTGAGTCACCTTCCCTGGAGGTGTTTAAGGCACGGGTGGATGAGGTGCTGAGGGATATGGTTTAGCGTTTGATGGGAACGGTTGGACTCGATGATCCGGTGGGTCTCTTCCAACCTGGTTATTCTGTGATTCTGTGATTCTGTGATATATCTCTGTTCATTTTCTTTTTTTGGTGTATCCACTTAACATGAACGGCGTGACTAATTTCTCCTTCTCTCTTTTTTGGCATAGATTTATTTTTTCAAGAGAAACAACCAAACATTTTGCATAGCTTCTATTTTTGGGCATCCCTGTGCAGTTGCTTTGAGCTTTTTTGATTGTGAAGAGGAGTCAGGCAGGAACATGAAGTACAGATGAAGATCATCTTCAAACTGTTTTATGATGTGTCATACCGAGTCCCATGAAGAAGATCAGTGAGCCAGAATATTTTTTTGAGAAAGTGGAAGTACTTGGTATATGTATCATCTCCATACAAACATCCAAATAGATTTTGTTTGCTTGTTTCCGCAAAATTTTATATAGTTGAGAAATGAACATCAATTTATTTGAGATGAGATTTATCTTCAGTTTTCAGCATTACATCAGCTGCTGTCTGAATGGAAGCGATCATAGTATGATAGAATGGTTTGGGTTGGAAAGGACCTTAAATATCATCCAGTTCCAAACACCCTGTCATGGCCAGGGACACCTTCTACCAGGTCAAGTTGCTCAAAGTGTCATCCAACCTGGTCTTGAACACCTGTAGGGATGGGCCATCCACAGCATCTCTGGGCAGCCTGTTCCAGTGCCTCACCCTCCTCACAGTAAAACACTTCTTAATATCTAATCTAAATCTCCCCTCTTTCAGCTGATAAAGAGACCCTCCCCAGCTTTCTTGTAGGTCCCTGTTAAGTACTGGAAGGCTGCTATAAGTTCTCCCCAGAGCCTACTCTTCCCTGGGTTGAACAAGTCCAACTCCCTCGGTCTGTCCTCATATAGGAGGTGTTCCAGCCCTCTGATCATCTTTGTGGCACTCCTCTGGACTCAATCCAACAGATCAACGTCTTTCCTTTGTTGAAGATTCCAGAACTGAACACAGTATTCCAGGAGAGGTCTCATGAGAGCAGAGCAGAGGATCAGAATCACCTTCCTCAACCTGCTGGCCATGCTTCTTTTGATGCAGCCCAGGATACGGTTGGCTTTGTAGGCTGCAAGTGCATATTGCCTGGTGACGCTGAGCTTCTTATCTACCAGTTCCCCCAAGTCCTTCTCTTCAGGGCTGCTCTCAATCCACTAATCTTGTATAAGCTCTTCAGGAAGTGTCAACAAGTATACAATCTAGTTATAATTGATAGTCATAAGTTTCTGGAGGAGCCTGGATTCTTTCAGAACATCTTTTAGGTAAAGATTGAAAGTTGATACATTGCTCTACATCTTCAGGGCAACTTTTAGAAGCAAGATTTCTGCATTTGCTGCTTGCACAGAGAAAAACACAAAGAAGTCCTGACAGAAGCGTGCTCATTAGTACTTAGACAAGAGTTACAGACTATGGCAATCAGCTCTTTCTTCCTGATGAGGTCTGAATACTTCAGGAAAAGTTTTCTCTGAGAACCAAGGTTTCGTTTTTTTGGTCAATGCTTATCAATATGAATTATCTGAAATAAAAGCTTCTAAGTCTTATCTACTCTGGTGGAGAAATTCTTTATGAAACTGCATTCAGTAAAATGTCAAAGCTGACTGGAAGTTATGTATGGAAACTGAGTGAAAGAAACCAAAAGATGACTACCAGGGAACTCTTCCCCATCAGTGAGGGTGACTAGGGGCCTGTGGATAAATAATAAGGGAATAATAGAAGTTTCATCACAAAAGCTGGTAGAAAGAGGAATGGATGAAACCATGAAACTGTGGAAAATCACTCTATTTCAGCAGTGGGGGATCACTTACCTTTTTTACTTTTCTGCAGGCTAAGCATTGATATATATTTTTAGAGTAAATGCCATGGTTTTGTCTGTGTGAGTTTTGCTTGCGTAAGGGCATCTGGGTTTTAACTTATGATTTTATAAGCCCAATTCAGCCTGGGCATGAATGAGCATAATTACTGCTGACATCAATGACATGAGACATAACATAGTGCATGGCTTAATTGGATGATTGGATTTGCACTTCCCATGTATGCAAGCACTGCTCAGTGGCACACAAGTGTGCTTAGAATATTATCAAGCATTAACCTTAGGTTTGTGTGTCTAGTGCCTACAATATCTGGAGTAAATGGCTGTACATTCATAACTAAAATAAGGGCCAGCTTGGATACTGGTGCTGTTTTTTTTCAGATTCCTGCAAGGACAGAAAGAACACTTATCTATTATGAGTTCTGTACTACAGATAGAACAAGCAGCTCTTCAGTCTATGAATATCCTAAGATACCTAGGAGTATCTTAAAAGCTCACAGTCCTCTTCAATTCTGCCCTGGATATCTCTGATAACTTGAATTCCCACAAATCCCATAGGAACAACAGAAAGAAGCACAATAAATCTGCATTGCTCAGCTTTGAAGAGTGCAACTTAACTGCATAGATAGAAATATTTGCAAGTCATAGTTGCCAGCTTCACTGGAAGGCACAACTGTCTGTTTAACACATCACAGAAGAGATTCCAAGACTACGACTATATAAAAAGACAATGGAAAAATAGCCATGCATCTTCTAGCAAAAAAATCACTGTGGCAGAAAGAGCACAACACAAATAATTGGCCAGGGCATTGCTTTTCTGCTTGTTATAAATCGAAGCCTAAAGGAAGCTGTGTCTGGCCATTCTGTGCAGTCCATGGTTGTGTTTATTAGGCTGTGTGTCTCCTTTGTGTCGCCTCTATTCCTTTGCATACAATTTGAGTTATAGCACAGCATAGTCTAGGAAGTACAAGGGCAACAGCAGAAGAACTAGGTTCCCAGCTGGGATGAAATCATAAAATATTTCTTTGCAGCTCTTGCTCTTTCTGCCACCAATTGTGAAGATTGACTGCTCTTTCACCTTGTGAGTTGCTATTTCACAACTCAGAAAAAGCTGTGCACACTGCTGTTATAGTATTGCATTTTGTCACGTGAAATAGTACATAAAGAAGGACTGATAGTTATAGAGACAGGAAGATCATCTGGAAGGGAAGACTAACATAATATGAGCTCTGATTAGCCAGCATATATCTGCAGCCTCTGACAGAAGCTCTCTAAGATATTAATAGTCCCTTCTACATGACTTTCCAATATGACATGAAGAACAAGATTAGGCAGCCCCTGAAAATTGTGTCCCTTCCATTCAGTGACTGGTTGAAGCTGGGGAAGACATGGGCACAGCATTTTAGTGTTAGTTGCTTGTCAAAGCTTTTATGTGTGCTCCTTGGCATCTAGAACTTAGATGCCTCTGAGAAATGTGCACATATGAAAGCATGACCCTTGTTGAGCAAGAAATAGGAGAAGTATAGATGTTCTCTTCCAGGTGCCTGGGCTCTTCAGCTGGGGTTGTTTCTCCTGCCTCCTGAGTTTGATGGTGATGAGGTTTATGGCAAAGCCTATTACAAGCTGCTGGGGAGAGTCCTGGCTGAGACAACCAACAGAGTAATGAAGTAGGGCAATGAAGAGAAGGTTTTGAGTATTTACAGATAATGGGAATTTAAGTAATTTGCTCATGCTCAGATGGAAAGTTTGACCAGAGCTGGATGGGATCCAAGACCACTTCATCCTGGTCTGATGTCTTCTAGTGTGATTGTCCTTTGCTCTGCTGTATGCACCATGGCAGGATAAACTGTTATCCTGACATCCAGGACTGCCAATGCAGGATGGTAACAGTAATAGCAATAGTTAAAATGTCATCCTCTGGAACATCCACCTTACTTGTTGTGCAGGAGCTGGTCCATGAACTGGGAGTATAAAATTCTGGAAAGAGAAGCTTGCTAATTTCAGAGCTATTGTCCTTTGCTGGAGTTCTTGATGTCATTGTATGTTTACTAAGCAAAGATAAGAGAGAAGTAGTGGATCTATGCCCTGGTAATGTTGTCATCCTGAACTAAAGACTCAAAACAAATGTATTTAATTGCCAGTTTCAATAAGTATTATGAATGCTTTTGTACTTCAGTTATGAGTTGTGTCTGGGAGTGATTAGGCACCCTCACATGCCCTAAGAAACAAACACTATTGCACAAGCTGTGGCAGACTTTTACAGACATTCAGCAGCTATTGATTTCATTGGTAGTTTAGCATTTGAGAAATAAGTGAGGAATTCCAGCTCTTGTATTCCTAGTTCAGAACAGATTTAGGTGCCTAAACTCAGTCATCTAAGCTGAGGCAAATCCAAACAAATAACAATGACAAAAATATTGTTTTTATTCAATAAGGCTATTTTTATGGTCCCATAATTCAAATTATGGCAATGATGTTAAAACATTTCTTTCCTTCTCATAGCCATCATTTTTTAACTACTCCTCCTTCTTAAGGATGACAGATATTTTGATATCTTTATCATGGTGTTCTTTCACAAGATGGTGAATGGAAATCTCATGGATCATTTCAGAACATTTAATTTTCTGTTGTCCTCTCTGTGTTGCCTAAAATTACTGCAGAATCAAATTTTTACCTGATTATAATATTTCAGATTCTGAGAGCCCAGTTCTCTGATGATTCCTCTGTTGTAGACCTGCTTTCAGTTCCTACTTGGTATTGATATCATTGTTGCATAAACTGAGCAATGACTGTAATCAAAGCTTCGATGTTTTCAGCAGAACACAGCGGGTTTCTATGTGGTGGCAGCAGGGCAAGAGGAGTAGGCAGGAATGCTTTTTCGGGGAGTTGCTGTTGTCAGAAAAGATTTAGCCTGGGGACTGTGTGGATGAAAAAAAAAGACGAATACAATAAATTGAAGAGCAAACTATATTCACAAGCTGTTCTCTGTTGGTCACAGAGAATTTAATGCTAAATATTTGCTGTTAACAGGTCACTGAGCTCAACAGCATCGGTTATTACCTCTTCTTATATCCTATTTAAATCCATTGAATGTGAAGCTTGTGGGATCTGTGGAAGCCATTTAACCTTTTCTGCAGGAGGTTTCCTCTCCATCACAAATACGTTTCTTCTTACTGCAGTGAAGTTGAGTTACACGTCTTTACTGTTTTTTCATGGAATCATAGAACTATAGAATGTCAGGTTGGAAGAGACCTCTAGAATAATCTGGTCTAACCTTTTAAGGTAATATGTAGTTTAAATGAGGTGTCATGATGAGTCTTAAAAAGTATCCAGTGTAGAGGAATCTACCACTTCCCTGAGGAGTTTATTTATGTCATTTTAACTCCCTCAGACCTAGATAAATATATTATTTTCATAACTCAGAATTGAGCCTTTTGGGATTCACAAGTCACAGAAGTTACAATGTTTTGAACAGATTAAGATTCACTGACAGAATAATACCCAAATATTTCATTATTCAATAGTACCTGCAACTGTGCAAGTTTATTTCTTCATAATTAAACTGCTAGAGTTCTCCTGCCTAGCTTGCACCTAAGTTTTTAAAAATATATGCAGTACCATGACAGCCTAATAGCTTTCAATTGGCCTGTGATGCTGATAGAAATCCTGCAGTTCTACATGATACCAAGTATGTGTCCCAGATTTATGAATAATTACAGGGTCCTTACTCTGCACGGTATTGAAGGTAAAGTTTTCACTGCCTACTTCCAGTCTATGAAATCAATACCTACATTACATTTCAAAGAAAAAAATCACACCTTCACCTGAGTCTTAGCATGTCCAATGGCTATGTTACACCTCTCAAGTTCTGCCTTTTGTGGATCCATCTCCAAGGATGCTTTGGCACAGGCATATGCATATGCTCAGAGTGCTCTGTACTGCAGGAGGCCAACTTTACTGCACAAGCTTTATAGGCAGTGATTATACTAGTAAATTAGATAGAGCTGGGGAATGTTCTTGGTCATGGAAATGTGACAGGCTGTACTATGAAACCGTTTGAATAGTCCCTTGTGCAATTTTAGCCTGTGCCTTTTAGCAGTCTCCCAAAAGCCTCAGAGTACTATCTGCAATTCAGAGTAGTCCAGGAACTACTCTCAATACGTGATGTGTACAGAGTCACACTGTTTTGGGTGGCTAAGAGAGTTTATTAAAACACATGGCAGTTGGCTTCAGTGTCTAGGAATGTTCCTAAGCACATTCAGCTCTAAGTGCAAATGTTGCTATAGAGTATCCTTGGTAGACATAGTTAAAATACAAAGGATGTGCATGCAGTTCTAGACCTTCTGTGCATTTCATCAAACAAGGCACCTCAAATAGAGCTTCGAGGGATCAGACATTCTGTCTTCATTGCCTCTGGTGGGACATGTCCTGGATAACTCCAAGTTAGCTATAAGTCTTTGCAAAGCCTTCTTATGCTATGAAAGTCATCCCAGAAGGGCTTGATCAGAGAGATCAATAGGACCAGTAAGTATTCTAAATTATAAATATCAATAGGAGAAAACACGGCACATATAAATAAAGCCCTGATTCAGCCTAGATTTGCAGCTTCCTGGCCCAGCACCTTAGTATCAAAGTGGACACAGTGGTAGCAAACCCAGATGAAGTTAAACCAAGAAGCTTCATGATGACCAGTATGAACAGTCGCAATGCAGGTTTCACAGTGTAAGGTATCTATATATCTGATACCAGAAGAAAGAGGAAACAAGTTGTCGCAGGAGCTGCAAAGTTCAACAAGTCACAATGGTTCACACGAGAAAAGAGCCTTCTTAAGGAAATCAGAAGCAGAAACTTCTGATTCATTCTGGCAATTTAATCTTATTTGCGAATTTGTGCTATCATCAATTCTTTTTACAAAAGTACTGTTTTTCAGTAAAACATGGCATTGTTTCCCTCTGCCTTACTTACTTTCTCCATAATTATTTCTAGAGAAAGAAACTGCAACAAATATAAAAATAAAGTTAAAACATGAATGCAAATGGCCAAACCTGACTTGAGGTTAAACCTGGAAGGTAAGAGTGTGAGAAATTGTTTACCACTGCAAACAACGGAAGGGAAAAAGCAGGTGGCCAGCACCAAACTAGAAATAAACTAATAAATCAGTAATGAAGAACCTAGAAGATAAAATGTATGAAATGAGCATAAGGAACTGCAATGAGTGAAAAAATATCAAAAGCTACTAAAATGAGTATACTGGCTCACCAATAGTCACTCAGAATGACCGAGATTATTATATAGCAGCAACAGTCACTCTTGGTCACTGAGAATGACCGAGATTATTATATAGCAGCGTTATATCAGCAAAGCCAGGGCCCAGAAGAAAAGAGTAACCCAGAAACAGGCAATTAATTTGTGAGGGGAAATGGGAGGAAAAGTAGAATATAAGGTAAACGAGCAATGTGATTATGTTTGAGGAATCCTTGCATGGCATTTGATCTGCAGAGATGGGAAATAAATCTCTATTCTGACCATACTATATGTGCTTGCCTTCTTTCCTGAGCCAAGGGCGCCTGGGCTGCTTTCTTTAGCGAAGTCTGAGGGACACTACGAAGAGGACAGAGGGTGGACCAAACATTGCAGTATCCAATGATGGAGTAATCTGCTGGGTGCAAGGAGTGGCACAAAGTTACTCAGACATTCTGGGCCACACTCAGTGCAACGAACAGAACTGAACTGTGGTGCCATTTAATTAATATTATCTGTGGTAATATCTGCCTGGTTTTAGGAAGATCTTTTTTTTTAAAAAAAAAAAGGTTTGATCTTCTATGGGAATAAAAATATTTGCAAATAAAAATAGAAAATTCTCTAGGCCCAATAAAAGGCAAGATAAGGCCTAAATTGCATTCTCATTTCTATTAAATAAGATTTTAGTTACAGAGTACACAATTCTTGATGCATCAAGAAATGTTCAAGAATAGAAAGTACACAAGTGCACTGAAGTGAAATCTCCAGTTTGAGTTGTTTTTCTGCTGCAGGCTATGAAAATTGGAGCTGTGCCAGATAGTTGAGTGCATACATACTAAACCTGAGGTATTAGCTCATAGAAACAGAAGCTGGGAAAGACTCAGGCTCTGCAGATCTGTCTCAGAACAAGCCATTACCCAAGCTATTCTAGGAAGAAAGCTCCACTCTACAAACCAAACATGGCACCAAGGAGCACTCTCATCCAAGACTGATACACACGTTAAGGAAATTCTTTCCAGCCTTTATTTTTGTGGGTTTGGGTTTTTTTCAACAAGGTTAATATAGGGCCTTTGTCAATTCCACACTCCAACTGAGCCAGACTCATGATTTTCCACTGTCTGTATCTGATGCAAAGGATGGGATTTGGCTTGGGATTAGCATAACACGATTTGAGGTACCAGCCTGCAAGAATTAAGCTGTGTGTTACTTGAGTATGGTCATTGGAGATGAAGGGTTTAATGCCAGATTTCCAGTGCCTTTGGAGATTCTACAGGGTTTCCTGGCTGGCCTCCAGCTGTTGCTCTAGAAAAGTATAGATCTCCTACAGATACAGTGTCATATGGATGTGACTGGCACCTTTGGGCATACCACATGTCAGTAGGCACATGCCAAGGTAGGTGGGTTCTGCACAAAGTGTCTACCTGAAGGCAATATCAACAGCTTTCTTGATTCCACTAACTTTATGGAGTGGATCTCAACTGGAGTCCGGTCCTAGATCACAGGCACATAAGCTCTTTATTTTTTTGCCAAAGAACAAACACAAATTAACATCTAAAGCACGTTCAGATAGCAAAGACATTAACATGGGGATGAGATCTTCCTTAAAACCTTACGTGACTCATTCTCTTTTTGGATGTGGAACCAGCAATTACATGTAAAGCGGCACATCTTAAATCAACGTCCCCAAAACAAAGGAAAAATCTGACTTAGATATACCAGTATTAAGATTAAAATAGTTAAGCATTGTGATGTGAAGATAAATAGTAACAAACTAAGGGACTAAAGTGGATAAAACATGAAGATGTTTTTAAGAGCTGAGAAACTTGCCATTAATTTTTCAGCATTAATATTTGGTGAAGACATACATAGAATTTGGTATGGAACTAAATGGAAGGTTTCCAAGGAAACCTGGATGAAAAATGTGTCCAATTAAGGGGTCCAGACCTGTCTGCAAGAACAGATAAAGTGCTTACAGAGTTCATTGAGGAGTGCAATGAATGTGATATCCAAAACAACATGAGATAGATACAATGGCATCATAACAAGAAATGTACTGTAAATTGGATTGAGACAAATTAATGCAGAATTTTAATGGAAACTTTAGAAGGTGACAGAATTGGAATACACAGCCACTCTATCATAAAGGAGTCTTCTCTGCAATCTTTGGAGTGTGCCATGTGTGTGCGCACATACATCTCCAACAAAGGCCGTACCTGTCAAAATGGTAAACGTGAATCCTTGCTTTCTGTTACTGCCACTGTAGAGAAGCAGATGCAGTTCAACAGCCATTTGTTACAGCTCAAGTTGAAAAGAAATATTGGGTTTGTCATCACTGTGGCTGCTAATAAAAGGTATTACCCCAGAATACTAAGGTAAATAAAAGAAGTAAAGAAAACACTCGCTCAGGTCCAAGAACAGGTCAGCGCAGTGTGGTGATACAGACAAAACAGCAGGTTCTGCCCTTCGTCAGAACTAATTATTTCAGGCACAGAGACAGAGGCTGATTAGATTATAGAACTTCCTGGCCTAAAGGTAGTGCTGGCATCTCTGCATCATTTTCCACTGCAAGGAGAAAACATTGCCTCTAGTGACTCCACTCAAGGTAAACTAGTGCAAGCAAGGGCATTCACAGTAAAAAATAAAAGGAATTCTCATGAAGAGATTAGATTTACAGCCACAGAAAATGGATGGATGAAACTAGTGACCATCTCTGTTTACAGTACTGCATCCCATTTCTGTCCTAGCACATCAGGAAGGATCACTTGAGGTTCAAGTGCAGAGCAACAGCTCTAGGAACTACAGAAACATAGAATCATAGAATCATTTAAGTTGTGAAAGATATTTAAGATCATCAAGTCAAACCTAACACTGCAAAGTCCACTACTAAACTATGTCCCTAAGTGACATGGCTACATGTCTTAAATACCTCTAGGGATGGTGACTCCACTGCTTCCCTGGGCAGCCTGTTCAAATGCTCGATAACCCTTTCAGTGAAAAAACTTGAAGCCATTTCTTCTCATCCTAGCACTTGCTATTTGGGAAAAGAGATTGACACCTTCCTTTTCTCCTGGCTAAACAGCCCCAGTTCCTTCAGCAGCTGCTGGGAAGAAAATTAATTCTATCCCAGCCAAGCACAAACATTACCTGGCAACAACAAAAAGAATTTATATTATCAACAGTATTTTCACACTAAATCCAAAATGCAGCAGCTACTGTGAAGAAAATTAACTCTATCCCAGCCGAAACCAGGACATTGACATAACTAACCAAGAATTTCTGAATATACATATTCCCAAATCATGATTTGCAGGACTTTGTTCAAAACCTGAAATGTACTCCAAGCTAAAAATATTACAAGATAAACCCCCTCTAGGAAGTAGCACCCTTCAAGAAAGATCTGAAACAAGCTGCTAATTCTCCCGGACATTAATAAACTATTTTTTCTTTCTGTGGTGAGACAGACATGGTTTTCTAAAGAAGATTATTCCCCCATCTGTCTTTAACTATTGGCTGATATAATGGATCTGACAGCAGATGAAATATGTGCCTAGGAAAAGTGATGACCCTTTCCTGAGAAATGTATAAATCTTTCGTTTACCAAGCAGAATCTATATATAAATAAAAGGGCAGTCAGTAAAAACGAAGTGGTCTCCTTGGAAGATAAATAGCTGGTTGTGTTCCTAACAGTAGGAATACAGTTCAGAGAACAGTACTTTCATTTATTTTCTTTAACAGTGGGGGAATATTACCATGGAAATCTGTTTCCTGAAGTAATATCTACCTTGGCTTAACCCATTTGGAAATTAAGTTCTAAAATGGGCAATGGCCCAGATGATGTTCTTTTCCCTTATAAACTAGACCCCACTCAGTTTCTGAACAAGAAGGAACCAATTCATTTCTAGTGATGCAGTGCATCTATTTGTACTGATTTCCATGGACTTGCTCTTTGTTTTCAGCAATTCTAATGCTCTTCTTCTGCATAGCAGTGGAGCTGACAGAGACTCAGGAGTGAACCTTAAACAGTCCAGACACTAGACCAGACACTAAAACAGCTTGGCTTGGTTCTACATTCTCTGTTTTGCCTAAGGTTTTCAAGACCAACACAAACTATTTGGCTACATGGATGTTCTCAGACTCTTCGAAGCAGAGACAGCCATCAAAGAACACTGACTTTAAGACAGCTGGGGTTATACTAACAGCACTTGCAGTTGCAAAAGGATTTAGATAAGCTCAAAGACTCATCCAGTAGTATTCAAATTTCTTTTAAGCCTTAGTGAACTGTATTGCACTTGAGTCAACTTATTGATAGTGATTTATCTGACCTTTGATTTATTTGTAGGAAAAACAAATGAAATATTGTGATTCTGGGGTGTAGTTATAATTCCTTCACATGTCTCAGATAGATTCTCCATTAGTTATATAACCATAAACATAAACATAAACAGTTCCTTCTTTGTTAATATACCCTTTGTCTTGTCTTTTTTTTGTCTGCATTCAAATAACAAAATTTGAAGGTAAATTTGTCCTGAGTTTCACTTTATGGTGTTGTTTAACATCTTTGTCAGAGACTGGGATGGTGGGATTTAATGCATCCTCAACAAGTTCACCAATGACACCAAATTGTGTGGTGTGGTCAACATGCCAGAGGGAAGCGAGGCCATCCTGAAGGACATTGACAGGCTTGAGATGTGGGCCTGTGCAAACCTCATGATGTTCAAAAAGGCCAAGTGCAACGTTAGGGGTAGTCCCAAGCATAATTACACGTTTAGTGAAGAACAGATTGGGAGCAGCACTGAAAAGAAGGAAAGCTGTGAAAGGCTTTTTTTTTAGGGAGGTTAGTGATGGGATGAGGATCAAGGGTTTTAAGCTGAAAGAGGGGAGATGTAGATTAGATACTAAGAAGAAATGTTTTACTGTAAGGAGGGTGAGGCACTGGAACAGGTTGCCCAGAGAAGTTGTGGATGCCGCATCTTTGGAGATGTTCAAGACCAGGTTGAATGAGAATTTGAGCAACCCAACCTAGTGGAAGGTGTCCCTGCCTATGGCAGGGGGTTTGGAACTGGATGGTATTTAATGTCCCTTCCAACCCAAATCAACCTTTGATTCTATGAAATCAATACAATAAGATGAAAAATAATTTTGGTTCTCTGTCTTCCTGTATGGATATATTGCTCAATTTTCGTGCTTGGTATGAAGAATTACAATCCCATCCAGCTCAGGGGAATTTCAGCAACTTTCAGTAAATACAAATGCAATGTAATTACTAAACTAAACCAATAAACTGAAACCTGTTTACAAGAGGAGGTTGCATTAGCAAGCTCATCTATGGAAATGATAGTCAATAAGATTTTAGTTGAATTTTTTATGACTTGGGTTGCACACTTTTCTAGAACATCTTTTCAGAATAAGGATTTTGCTTGACTTGTATTAATTGAACAAAGCTAAACTTTCTTACATCGTTTGTAATATGACTGACAATCAAAGGTGTGTTCTTTATGGCTAATAGATAAATTTAGAACTCAGTAAGAATAAGTTACAGGAAGCCTGGATTCTTAATCAGCAATTTTCTACTCTCTAAGTTTTTCATATTTCATCCTTTTCATTAATCTAAACTTTCAACTACAACTCCCACTAGTTTCATTAGAAGTATTTCAGTGAGGGTGTAAAAAGTAGTGATAATTTTAGACATGAACTAATTCTTCTCCCAGTAGGTACTGTGCATTGAAACCTAGTGTCATCCTAAACCATTAAAAAATTCAGCCCATTTCTTACAGTGCCCTAGATTTGCATTTGCTGTCCCAGGCCATGGTGTCTAATAACTAAGACACTAAAACTATTTAGCAGGTTTCTTGGTTAGATGACAGCTGACAGCATCTTTGAGGTTCAGTTCTCTGATACTACTTTAGTATAGCAATGGATATCCATGTCATCTGTTTGTAAAACCTTTTTTTTTTCAAGTTTTTCTTTGCAACATTATTAATATTTTATTTATTCATCTTTTCCTCAGGTTTTACTTTCATTCCTGTTGCACAAAAAGTTTGTTGCAATACATATCCTTGCAGGACTTCAGCCCTGAAAGACTTATTTATGTAAGAACTCCCTTCATGCTCAGGTGCCTTTAGTGAACATCAGAAGATCTATGAGAAAGGGTATGAATTACTCACGTGTAGGCAAGGTATCATCCACTTCCATGTCACAAGCTAACAAGCATTGCCTGAGCTTGGAGATGGTGAACTCATTCTTCCAGTGTCTAGGAGAACAGCAGAAAAATCGAGGTAGTCAGCTAAGTTGCTAAGAAACATAAAGAATTTTAAAGTATGCAAGGTTACAAGGCTAATCTAAAGTTAGACTACTACTGTGTAGCATCTCCATGGTAACCAGGAGTGAACGGCATGTGAGGTGAAAGTAGAGCGGAAGGCAGAATAATAATCAGTAATAAATAAAACTTGACAGGGCTTAGTGTGATTATGTCGTCAATACTGCTGCCCTGCTGCAGTTCAGCTAGGCTGCTGGAGGAGAAATCTTGCAAGTCCAGAGGAAATGATGGATGACATTTTACAAGTAAGACTGTAATGGGCAGCTCTGTGGCTGCTGACTACTGGAACAGGCAAGCAAAGGAAAGAATCATAGAATAACCAGGTTGGAAGAGATCCACCGGATCATCGAGTCCAACCATTCCTATCAAACACTAAACCATGCCCCTCAGTACCTCGTCCACCCGTGCCTTAAACACCTCCAGGGAAGGTGACTCAACCACCTCCCTGGGCAGCCTGTTCCAGGGCCCAATCACCCTTTCTGTGAAAAATTTTTCCTAATGTCCAGCCTAAATCTCCCCTGGCGGAGCTTGAGGCCATTCCCTCTTGTCCTGTCCCCTGTCACTTGGGAGAAGAGGCCAGCACCCTCCTCTCCACAACCTCCTTTCAGGTAGTTATAGAGAGCAACGAGGTCTCCCCTCAGCCTCCTCTTCTCCAGGCTAAACAACCCCAGCTCTCTCAGCCGCTCCTCATAAGGCCTGTTCTCCAGCCCCTTCACCAGCTTTGTTGCTCTTCTCTGGACTCGCTCCAGAGCCTCAACATGAACGCTTATATAACAAAACATTCTTCCTTATTTCTTCATATCTAGAAACAAATTTCTATAGCAGATCTAATAATTGTGTCATCACTTTAAAGCTCTTACAGGCCTGATTTTTCTTGCTGTGCTATTTCTTCTAAAATGTACATCATTTTGCCAGCAATTATAGTATTTTACACATATGAACCTCCTACAAAATGCAACCTAGGTACAGCAATCAGTTTAAAAAATCAACTTTGGCCAGTTATTGTCTTTTATCTGTTAATGTTCATACTCCTCTGTAAACAAGGGACAAGGCCCCTGATCGAGGAGTTGTTGTCTGAATAACCTATGGATGCATCATGGGAAACATCATCGTCCCGCAGCAGAGCTAACACCTTCTACCCTCAGCCTTGCACCTCAGACACTAGCCTACATGAGCTAGTACAGTGTTGCCTGACACGCTGAATGTCATGAGCAAAACTTTCCTCAGTGGTCAATAAAAAATCTAACAGTGTCCCATTCCTGAGGATCAGCCACTCACAAGAGGTCTGATTTTGTACTCTTTGAACTCAAGAGAAGTTTGTTAATTCATTCTAGTGTATTGAATAGCAAATAAAGGTGCTTCTGAAAACACTCCTCTCTTCTAGTTAACACTGACCTTAAGATTTTGATGGAGATCTACCCAGTTTTCTTCATAAGGACTACTTGAGAGGAAAACACTAATAAATGATTTGTAGTTAGTACGGTCCATGCAAAAGTACTGCAGTGAATATTCCTTACTCAGCCATCATAGAATCATAGAATCATAGAATAACCAGGTTGGAAGAGACCCACTGGATCATCGAGTCCAACCATTCATCATCATCATATGCTTCTGAAATTTGGATTTACGAAAACAGAAAACTGATACTATTTGACCCTCGCACTTTTTCCAGCATAGCTGTATGCAGGTGCATACGTGAATTTTTTCATGTAACCTTTTTAACGAGGTTAAGTTTATTTGTGTTTCACAGCTGAGTACCACTACAGGGTGGAGAACTGAGCTCCAGGTCATCTTCTTGTTGCTTCTCACACATAAAAGTCATGGGTTTTATATGGCAATCTATGTGGAAATACTTTCTATTCATCCTATCTAAGCTGTAGTGCTTAATTATCTTCAGTCCTCATTTTCTATGTGATTCTGCCGAGCATTATGAAGGCAAGAAAAACAGGTGCAGTATAATTACCACCTGTTCTTAAATGCATGAAATGAAGACTGTCAGAGTGATGGGTAGTAAAAGCTGGTAGTCTCAAGCATCTGAAGCATTGAGACTCTTGTTTTCTGGTTGTGAAACAGGAGCCTAGATAAGCACAGCAAAGAAATATGTGTTTCAGCATAACATCAGGTCATCTTAGAAACTGAGTTCTGCCAATTAAACATGGACATTTCCAGTACAGGAATCTACATCTGACCAAATCACTTTAAACTCCCATTCAAAGTAATTGCAAAGTGGGCCTTTCATCTTAAAGCAGGTGAGTACAGCTGGTCAAAGAAATCACATCTTCGACTTCACCAACTGTACGTACTGTATTTCCACCAAGTGCAATGAGAGACTCCCAAATATTCCTTTCACAGAGTTACAGTGTAATGCATTTCACGGTACCAATTCAAAACATAGTGAGATACCATTTCACCTAGACATTGGGATTTAGAAAATTCTCTATTTTCTGTTCTTGTAAACAAAGAATTTAGCTACTAATTTCAGATCGGGGAACCTTGGACATTTTGGCCACCTGGCACCTAACCATGTTTGATAAGGTTTTCCTGCCATGGTTTCATGATGCTATAAATTCAAAAGAAGTAACAAATGATCCATTTATCTAACAGTAGATGACATGCTTAAGGTAGCACAGTAAGACTGAGGCTGAACAGAGATCTGATTTCAGTCTCTTGAAGCCTTCTAGATCTTGAGGGTCCTAGATCTGCCCCATCCTCTTTCTTGCTGTGTTTTTCCATCTTTGATGCAGTGACAGCAATATAACATTTCTCCATTAGGAAAGCTGTACTTTCTGACACATGAACATTTGACTGGCTTCTGTTAACCTGGAGACTCATTAAGAGAAGCAGAAGAAGATAATTCTGAAAATACTGAGTTCAGCTCAAAATTCACAAAAGCTGATGAAAGTCTGTCAATGAATTTCAGTGAGCTATGGATCAAGTCCACAATGTTCAAGCAATAACACTCATATTAGATTGTCAATGGTCCATGGTGTCACATGTGGAAGTTTTCTTAACAGTCTAGAATCAATCTATTCCATGACAGCAGTCCAAAGAATCAATGATGCACGACTTTTTAATCCTTCAGTCTTAAATGTTTTCCATGAAATTATTTGTATTTTCTATGTTATAATCTACATTTCCCTTACTTCCCTTTTAGCACATTTAAAACACTATTAGCACTGACTGGTAGAAATGCTTAAGGAAAAAAAAAATCACTCATGAACTCATTTATGAGAGTAAAAAGAATAAAAATGTATTTGAATCAAGTTATTCAAAAGGCTCTTATTTTAATTTAATCGAGTAATTACGCTATGTGAAGTAAATAACAACTGACTTAGAAAAATATCTAATTATATTTGCTGATTATAAATTCAAATCCAGATAAGTTATCATTATACTATTACTGCATAATTTTATTAGTTTTTCAAGATTTGAAAAAAAAAAAGATCTTGATGTGAAGGGAATAATCTACTGACTTCTGTGAGTTTTCAGACAAACCCTACAGCTACAGGTTGTGAGGCAAGATCCTCTGGGCCTCAGAGTACAGTCTAAAAACAGATGATCTATTATCCCCTTAAAGGAATCTGCTTAAAAACTGTTTGAAGAGCAGAATGCTATTTTTAAAAGTGGTTAGCTTGAAAGTATTTCCAGCCTGGAAGCTTCATTGTCTGAAGATCTCACTTGTAATACACAGAGCTGGCTTACTGGGGAAGAAATAATCTATTATTTCAAACCTGTGAGGACTGTTATCCAAATATTTCTAGCCCTTAATTGGCTCCCAGCATTTTAACCTTGCAATGATTTTCTAACTAAAAAGGAAAGCTTTATTTTTAAAATACAGTTCTGCTTTGAGTATTTTTTTTCGTTTTATAAATGTTTCCCCTCAATATATTAATTTCTCCAAAGTAACCACAAGCTATTATCAGCAGAGATGTAATTCCCCCTGTCTGATAATGTCCTTTCCCTTCACCTTTGCAAGAGGCTTTTTACAGATTAATTATCTGCTTATAGAACTGTTTCCAGTGCAGTTCTATGAATTTGAGTTTAAGAGTTATTTTTCTCTCCTTTTTTGGAGACACTTCCTCTTAATTTGGAAGCTGCTGCTGCCACAAGCCATTCCTACACTCAGCTGTACTTCCCAGGTCTGAAATTCATCCTGGCATCTGCTACCTGAAACCTGAGCAGATGGAAGAGTCCAGGAGGGTGTATTTGTGCCAGCATAAGGTAGCTTTATCTTTCTGTGGTAAATGTTCTCTAGCAGTAAAACGCAGCCCCAAATAGACCTGTCAGAAAACCTATAGCTGTTAAGGGAAGGGGTTTATAAGTATACAGTAGGATATATGTGTTATGGGGAAAAATAAACAAGTTAATATTAGCTAAACTAAAGCAAAACTGTATTTTACAATGCATTTATGACAGTATTGACTAATTTTCCTTTAACTATTACAGGCCTTATGAGGAGTGGCCGAGAGAGCTGGGGTTGTTTAGCCTGGAGAAGAGGAGGCTGAGGGGTGACCTCATTGCTCTCTATAACTACCTGAAAGGAGGTTGTAGAGAGGAGGGTGCTGGCCTCTTCTCCCAAGTGACAGGGGACAGGACAAGAGGTAATAGCCTCAAGCTTCGCCAGAGGAGGTTTAGGCTGGACATTAGGAAAAAATTTTTCACAGAAAGGGTCATTGGGCCCTGGAACAGGCTGCCCAGGGAGGTGGTTGAGTCACCTTCCCTGGAGGTGTTTAAGGCACGGGTGGACGAGGTGCTAAGGGGCATGGTTTAGTGTTTGATAGGAATGGTTGGACTCGATGATCCGGTGGGTCTCTTCCAACCTGGTTATTCTATGATTCTATGATTCTATTTCATAACTGTCTAGCTGATAATCTTAAGTTTATTGCAGGTGCCCTTAAATAGCTGAGTTAGAGGTAAGTGACAGTCCTTGATGAGGGGGAATGGCTATAAATTGGAGAGGAGAAGATACAGACTAGACATAAGGAGGAAATTCTTCACAATGAGGGTGATGAGGCATTGGAACAGGTCGCCCAGGGAAGTTGTGGATGCCCCATCCCTGGAGACGTTTGAGGCCAGGCTGGATGGGGCCTTGGGCAGTCTGATCTAGTGGGAGGTGTCCCTGCCCATGGCAGGGGAGATGAAACTAAGTGATCTTTAAGGTTCCTTCCAATCAAAACCATTCTATGATTCTTACATTTCTTAACATCTTTCCTTTGAAGCTTTTACTGATTTATTCTATCCTTGTTGCACCGTGAAAGCATACGTGCCAACTTTTTATTGACTAAATACCCTTCTGTCTCACTTGACTGGTGATATTGCTGAAATCATAGTATCGTATAAAGGAAAAAGTGTTGATCTCAACTGTACGTGTTACACTTTTAAAAACGTAATTAAGAACCGGCATATTTTTAACAGGAAGGGCCCGATGACTAGTGATGTTCTGAGGAAGGTAAAAGGAAAAGGTTGTTTATACTACCGAAGAATTAAGAAACATCCCAGTTCCATTAACAGGATTTTCTTATTGAAGTAATAACTTATTCAGAGACTCTGCATTTATAGCTGAACAACTAGACCAGGATTCTGGAAGCTGTGCTGTAGTTCAGCTGTCGTGTTGACTTGCTTTGGGAGTTCAGAAAAATCATCAACATTTAGGTGTGGACAAAGGAAGATAAAAACGTGGTGGAAACACTAGCATTTCCATATTTCTTGTGAGCATACAAGAGAAACATAATTTGTGTTCCTATTTTTTGACTGGTCACATTGAGATAATCACAAGTCATTCTCTGCCTGAATTTGTCCAGCTGTCTCCATTTATGTGGGCTATGATAAAACATGTTACCTTTTATTCATTCTTATTAAAAAGCAACAGCTATGAGTAGATTTAAGAATACAAGGTGTTTGCCTTACACTGTCTGAATAATAAGGGATTATTCTGTCCCTTGAATCTCATAACCTAAACCTCTGAACCAGAGGATGCTATTTTATTATTTTCTAAATGACACTTAGAATTTTTGCTTAAAGACTTCATCCAATAAATTACTGAAGAAACTATATTCTTTAAATCTTTATCTAATAGGAAGATATATTCCCCTGCCACCTCCCATTTTCACACATACTAGTTCAGTTACCCTTGGAAAGGTGAAAATATACCTTTTATGGTCATCTACCTAATGAAGGATGAAAATAACTGTCCAGATGGGATCATACAGAGCAAAAAATCTCAGTGGCATAAACAGTTTTGTTCTGACTTTATCAACACTTTGAGTCACATGAGATGAATTCCACAACGGCTGCCTTTGTTTTCATAGTCCATTGCAGTACAGAAGATTATCCACCACAGATTTATCAAAGGCAAGTAATGCCAGACTTACCTTATCACCTGCTACAACAAAATTATAAATTCTGTTGATGAGGAAAGACCAATCGCTAGTGCTTCCCTGGACTTCAGCAAAGCAGAAGACATAGTTTACCACATTCTCTTCCCAGCCAAACCGACAAGCTACAGACTGGAAGACTGGTCTGTGAGATGGGTAGGAAACTTCCTAAGAAGCTGCACTGAGAGAACGGTGATCAATGGCTGGCAGCCTGTCACAAGTGCGATACCACATGGATCAATACTGTGCCCCACGCTGTTCAAACTCTTCACAAATAATCTTGATGACAGGATTGAAATCACTCCCACCAAGGTTGCTGATAACACCAAACTGGGTGGCAAGGTGGGTATGTCAGAAGGGAGAGCTATCTTACAGAGAGATATGGACAGGCTGGAACAAAGACAAGCACAAAGTAAGTCCTGGACTTGGGATAGCATAACCAGAAAGCCCAGTGCAGGATAGGGTTTGTGTTGCTGGGGAGCAGCCTTGCTGAAAGGAACCTGGAGTCCTGGTGGACAAGCAGCTGAAAAGGATTCAGCAATGCGCTGCTGTAGCGCAAAGGCAAATCTGATCCTGGGCTGCATCTGCAGGGGCATTGTTAGCAGACAGAGATCAGATCAACCCACTCAGTACTTCTCAGGCCACACCTGGAGTACCGTGCCCAGCTCTTATCCTCACAATTCAAGAAAGACACGGACATACTGGAGAGGGTCCAAAGGCAGGCCATGAAGATGATAAAAGGGCTGTTGAACCTGATATATGAGGAAAGAGTGAAGGAGTTAGTTTTTTTCACCTTCTCACCCTGGAGAATATAAGGCTCAGGGAGGACTTCATCACAGTATTACAGTACTTAAATGGGCAGCTACAAAGATAATGGAGGCTACCTCTTTACAAGGAGCCACATGGAGAGGAAAAGAAGCAGTAGGTACAAGTTGCACTGAACAAGGTTTCATCTCAACATAAGAAATAAATGTTTTACAGTCAGAACATTAAATCACTAGAACAATCTCCCAAGGGCTGTGGTAGAGTCCATTCTGCTGGAGGTTTTCAGACTGTACAGGATGCTAGATTATCTAACCTAGGCTCCCTTTCCTACCAAAGATTGGACCAGATTATCTTTCAAGGTCCCTTCCAACCTGGGCTGTTGTATGATTCTGTGATACAGCTTTGCCTCAACTCCTTGCAGTGGTGAATTAACCTAAAACTTCTAACTTCTGCTGTAGTGTGCATACCCAGTTACAAAGCCACATCTCAACTGATGATCAGTGTCAATATACCACAGCAGGACCATAGCTAAAAATTCTGCTGCTATAGGATGGATCCAGAAATCCTAAATGAATATTTGTCAGACCATTCTTCTAAGAAAATACGTTGTCTGTTTACCTAAGTATTTTCATTCAGTGAGAATAAGAGCTCCAACGAAATTTCTGAAGATGGATTAAAACATTTGGCCAAATAGAAGGAGGAAGATCAAATTCCCCTAATCATCCCACAGTTGTATGGGCTCTATACTGCCAATATTAATAGAAAACAAGCAGAGATAACTGAGAAACAAATGAATTGCTTGAAAAAGGATCTTTATATCATTTTTGCATCTGGTTTCAATATAAGCAAGAATCCCACATGTGAGAGGAGCAGCTGAGTGATTCTCAGCAGACACAAGCATGGGCAGGGAAGGAGCTCAATCTGTGTTTTTTTTACAGATAGCTCTTGTAATTTTTACTATGAAATATCAAACTGTCCTGTGTCCCTGAGTCTCCAGGGTTCCAAACCTGTTCTTTTTTGTTTGTTTTTTTGTTTAACACACAATATTTTCCTCTCCATTTAATCAGTGGAATAAAGTCTTAACCAGGAGCTCTGTAAAGCTGAATTAATTTGTGTCTGTGGAGGACTCCTAAGCACTATAGAGAAACATGTCTTAAAACTGCAAAGTATTTTTGCTGCCACAGCCAAACTCTCTGAGGAGTGACATGAAAAAACATTAAGCGTGAATAAATCTGCAGTTTATGAATGGTGCAGACATTTACTTACTGTGGTGAGCAACTGCTGAGGTCTGCCTCACCCACCCAGCTACAGAAGCAGTCACTCAGCACTAATTACATCTTTTCTCCTCAGCAAACAGGTGTTCTGTGCCAGTCTTAAAATTCAGGAAAGACAGTAGCAGTTTGTTGCCTTGGTGCTGACACGTTGCTGTGTTGGATTTCACAATGTAATGACATACTGTGAAATGATTAAGTGGAAATTATTGTGTTTGCTTCTCCCCCTCCATTTTGTGCTCTGAATAAATGTAGCTTCCCAGTTTTACCTGTCTCCCTGGGCCACTTTCTACTCAAGGCTTGAAGTAAACTTCTTCAAGGTTTCACTGGTTTTAGTGAGATTTTGTACACCTCTTTAGCACCTGGTCAAGGATAGGATGGGCTGTAGTGCCCAGTACCTCCTTCCAGAGTTAGGCCAGAATTTATGTCTAGGTAATGCTTGGCCATTTTCATTAAAAATCCCAATCAAACAAAAAAAAATAAAACCCAAGAAAAAATGGTAAAAGATAAAAATCTAATACAGAGATTGGTCAGCTGTGAGCAAGACAGAAGACACTAATACTTCACCAGTATACAATGACAATTTAGACACTGGGGATATAGAAGGCATCAGCACAGGAAGGGCATAATCTCTTAGAGTGAGTCCAGAGGAGGGCCACAAAGAGGGCTGGAGCACTTCACATATAAGAACAGGCTGAGAGAGTTTGACTTGTTTAGCCTAAAGAAGAGAATGCTCCAAGGACATCTTAGAGCAGCTTTTCAGTACTTAAAGGGGGTCTACAGGAAAGTCATAGAATTTTAGAATCATAGAATCATAGAATAGTTAGGATTGGGAGGGACCTTAAAGATCATCTAGTTCCAACCCTCCTGCCATGGGCAGGAACATCCCACTAGATCAGGCTGCCCAAGACCCCATCCAGCCTGACCTTGAACACCTCCAGGGATAGGGCAGCCACAACTTCCCTCAGTAACATATTCCAGTGTCTCACTACTCTCATCGTAAAGAAATTCTTCCTAATTTCTAATTTAAATCTTCCCCTCTGCAGTTTATACCTGTTCCCCCTCGTCCTATCACCACAAGCCTTTATGAATAGCCCCTCTCCATCTTTCTCGTAGGCTCCTTTCAGGTACTGGAAGGTTGCTATAAGATCACCTCGTAACCTTCTCTTTTCCAGGCTGAAAGTCGGCGAGTGCAGTGATAGGACAAGGGGTAGTGGTTTTAAGCTGAAAGAGAGGAGATTTAGATGAGATTTTAAGAAGATTTTTTTCCCATGAGAGTGGTAAGGCACTGGAACATGTTGCCCAGAGAAGTTGTGGATGCCCCATCCTTGGAGGTGTTCAAAGCCAGGTTGGATGGGGATTTGAACAACCTGATGTAGTGGAAGATCTCCCTGTCCGTGGCAGAGGGGTTAAAACTAGATGGTCTTTAAGGTCCATTCCAATCCAAACGGTTCTATGATTCTATGCTATTCATCACGGAGTGCTTTTTGCTTTTGCTCATGAAGAGACTGGCATTAAGCACTTAGTTACACAACCCCTATGCAAGGAGACATCAGTGGGCACTGGGGGATCCCAGGGTTACATGGCTGGACTCAGGACCATTCCAGCTTGACCAGCAAGGAGGTAGTAAGTATGCAGAAACCCCCTATGTCCACAGCCTTTTCTACTGACAAGGGAAAGGCTCTCTTCCTTATTAATGTTCTTTGGCACCAATCAGTATATTGAGTGGTCTCCAAGCCCTTAAGATAAAGAACCGGAGAGAATGTAACCCATCACACGCTTTCACAGATTCTGTACAAAATAACTGAAAAAAGCAAGTTTATTGTCATTTGAATCAAATTGCCTATGTAAGGGTCTACATTGAAACACTTTCAGGGTTAAGTGAATAAAAATAAGTGATAACATGATCTGTAAACACTTTCACCTTTACTCAGACAAGAAGTGAGCCTGACTTGCTCCCTTTAATGAAGTCAGTGATACTTATCTTCATAGAGGTCTCTGTGTGGCTGGACACAATAGGATGGTGAATGTAAGGTTAGTGCTCACAAATTTTTGTAAGTGGGCTGGAAACTGCCACTGAACTAATGACTCATTTTCTCTAGCTGCTGAACATAGACAGGAACAGCAGGTGTTTATTTTTTTTCCTTCTGCTACTATATCATTTAGGAAGAAAAATGTGTTGAAAGAATGAGAAAATAATGAAAAGATAAATTCTTTGGACATGAAACAGCAAAGTTGTGAAAAGCTGATGAAGAGCAATGGAAGCATTAAACCTTTCGGAGCAAATAAAATTTATAGAGCAGTTAAGAAGGGAAACTTCTCTTTCACAGTCTTTAATTACAGTAAATATCATCACCCATCACCCTCCCAGAATTGTTCTGCTGTTCCCCTTACAACTGAGAAAGAACCACAGAAATTCCAGATGAGAGGGGGGATTAAAGAAAAGCACAAAAGATTAAGTGACTCATGCAAGATCACTCAGGAAATATGGCTGGCAGAGATGCTGCAGGGTTCCCAAGTTCTGTACTGTTCACGTCAGTGCAGAAGTATTATACATGCCAGCAGGGTACTACACATGTTTGCAAATGTTCTGGAAAAATAGTGGGGTTTTTTTTGAAATTACCATTTCTTGCAGCTTTTCGTATGACTACAAGTTTTGGAGAAACTTTGGCCAGAAGAGATTCTTCAGGTCCATGCTGGAAATTCTAGTCAAAACCAGAGATGAAACTGCAGTTAGCTAGTGTCCCAGAGTCTGACAGTGCCTTAAGATACAGGAAAATCAGACTAAATTCCTAATTCAATTAATATTCTACTATTTATGAGAGATCAGACAGCTGTAAAAGGAGAGTCTAAGACAGCCAGGAGGGTAAGATACTACATATAAGCAAAGATTTTCATATCACAGGTTCTTCTACTTAACTACCAGCTAAAGGCTGTCCTAAAGGGCTCTCACTGTTGGTTGCTGTAGCTGATCAGTTAGTTGGATATTTTTATGGTTTTGGTTTACAGAATCACAGAATCAATAGGTTGGAAAAGACCCCCAGGATTGTTGAGTCCAACAATTCCTATCAACGATTAAATACTGTTCTTTAATATTGTTCCACGTCGAAGGATGGGATCACACCGGAAGGACAGGATGTTATCCTGAGGGACCTGGTCAGGCTGGAGAAGTGGGCCTGTTAGAACCACATGAGGTTCAACAAGGCCAAGTGCAAGGTCCTACACCTGGGTTGGGGAAATCCCTCATCCAGTACATGATGGGGGATGATGTGACTGAGAGCTGCCTTGCAGAGAAGGGGGTGCTGGTTGATGAGAAGCTTGATGTGAGCTGGCAATGTGTGCTCACAGCCCAGAAGGCCAAGCATATCTTGGGCTGCATCAAAAGAAGCATGGCCAGCAGGGCGAGGGAGGTGATTCTGTCCCTCTATTCCTTTCTTGTGAGACCTCATCTGAAGTACTGTGTGCAATTCTGTAATCCTCAACATAAGAAGGATATAGAACTGTTGAAGCATGTCCAGAGGAGGGCTACAAAGATGATCAGAGGGCTGGAGCACCTTCCATATGAAGACAGGCTGAGAGAGTTGGGCTTATTCAGCCTGGAAAAGAGGCTGTAATAGGTATAAACTGGAGAGAGGCAGATTTAGATTAGAAATTAGGAAGAATTTCTTTACCATGAGAGTAGTGAGACACTGGAACAGGTTACCAAAGGAGGTTGTGGCTGCCCCATCCCTGGAGATGTTCAAGGCCAGGCTGGATGGGGTCTTGGGCAGTCTGATCTTGTGGGATGTCCCTGCCCATGGTAGGGGGGTTGAAACTAGATGATCTTTAAGGTCCCTTCCAACCCTAACTATTCTATGAGTCTATGATTCTAAATGGGGGGCAGGGAAATGCCATCCTGAAATACCATAGCACTTCCTTACTTTCAAATTTCAAAAATATCCCCCAGTCAGAGACAGCTGTATCCTGCATTCCTTCCCCAGGTTTTGTGTTAAAGTACACTAAAGTCACATGACAGAAACTATACTGGGCGCAAAAAGCTTAAACACATCTTACGTCTTGCATGCTTTGGGCAGCCCATTTTGCAGATGTTCTTACTGTATACAGCTTCTGACTACTCAGCCCTTAGCAAATAGTGCCTGTGCATCTTCACTGTTCCTGCAGAAATATTGGAAGAGCTGAAGGCTTGGATAAATCTTCCTTCCTCTTACATATTCTTCTGGGTTATGGTGTCTTATACTGTTTCCAGCCTCTAGATGGTAATTGCTTTTCTTGGATAGAAGAACTTTAGTGCTTAAATTGACAGATGTGTTGTTTGTTGCTGTTAAATTTTGGTTTTGAGCTAGGATGCCAAAGTTCCAACCTCATTTCCCTCAAGCATCATAGAATCATAGAATATTTTGGGTTGGAAGAGACCTCCACAGGTGCAACCCCTTGCACTAAGCAGGGCCATCTTCAATGAGATCAGGTTGCTCAAAGCCCCATCCAACCTGGTCTTGAATTTTTCCAGGGATGGAGGATATACCACATCTCTGAGCATCTGTTTCATTTTTACATCACCCTCATTGTAAAAATTCTTCCTTATACCTAGCCTGAATCTACCTTCTTTTAGTTTCAAATCATTACACCTTGTCCTATTACAATAGGCCTTGCTAAAAACTTTGTCCTCATCTTTCTTACAACCACCTTCTAAGTGCTTGTTAAATTTCCTGTGCTTGGACAGCTGTTATTTCTCACTATCAATTACCTCCAATGCGACTGTGTTAAAATGCAGAAACTGTTATACAGTCAGAATAGGAAAAAGACCAGATGGCATCAATAGCTGCTAATATACCACCACATTTATGCTCCAGCATGCATCTGATAGACGGGGTAAGTGCTAGCCACTGGTATTCTGTTTGTGTCAGTATTTGTTGACTTTGTTTTTTATTTAACCATATGCTCCCAAGGAAACCTTGAAAGCATGAGGACACTTCACATGGTCCCCCAAAATACACCTGAAATGCACTTCAGAAGTTGAAAGATTTTTAAAACATAAACCATTTTTATTTGTGAAGAGGAAATATTTCCCATGAAAATAAACTGAACTAGTTTCTCTCCTGAGTTTTATTCCTGCTTCTTCCACAATTGATTTCTAACAAAGAGCAGTCAGTCCAAGTATGTATTCATTTCTCATCTGTACAGTCTCTAAAGCTGTGGTTATGGTATGCATTTATTGTATCCAAACTGCGGAATAATTATCTATATGACCAAACAATAACTGGAGTCATTTTCATTGTTTGGTCTTCTAGGACACCTAAGCTTGTAGACACTTATGAAAGCAATGCAGGATGCAGACTGTCACATACCGTCTCTCTATGCAGTCAATGAAGAGAAACAGTTGCATTGCTGAAATTTGGCACCTGTAGTAAGCAACTACATGTGCTATCCTAGTTATGCCTCTCCACCATTCATGCTGTCAGCTTCCATATGGCAGCCTTAGGTAACAGGTTACTGGATTTGCCCTGTGGTCTTGCCACTGGGTAATCCTGAATGAGCTGAACCCTGAATGTATGTGTTACTTGCATTCCCTTGTTGCTTTTAGGGCAAGGTTCATATTTCCTAGCTCCCCCAAACTTCCCTACCTCAATTTGGTACCCAGAAATTTCTTATGTTCCTAATAGGTTTAATAGAAAACAAGTAATTTAACCAAAAAGATGTATCTACTTTAGGACGACATGAATCACACCCTATGCTTCTGTGGTTATTTAAGAACCCAAGGGCAAATTGTAAAGATGCTGATCCAACATCACCTTGTGTCATATGGTAGCTTGCTTAGTGTGCATTGCCTCCCCCTTAGTTTCTTGGCTTGTGAAAGAGAGATCATAC
Organism: Phaenicophaeus curvirostris; assembly: GCF_032191515.1. Lineage (NCBI taxonomy): Eukaryota > Metazoa > Chordata > Aves > Cuculiformes > Cuculidae > Phaenicophaeus > Phaenicophaeus curvirostris. The sequence continues at coordinate 89,978,061 of NC_091394.1, forward strand.
AATCAGCCACTCATTCTGCAAGAGATGAAGATAATGAGTTAATGTTTGTAGAGTGCAAAGGAAATACTAAATTCAACAAGCTGTGCCTTAACGACATAGTCTTAACCCATACTGGTGAAGACATAATATTTATCTATAGACAGTAAGAGAGCCATAAGCTCTGAATACGCTAGCAGCCCTTCAGGGTCTCTACATGGCTTTCAAACTTAGGTATTTTGTAAATAGGAGTGTTAGGGCAGATATGTTGGAAAACTTCCCTAAAGCAAACAGAAGGTTAGCAGCTAAGCTGGGACAGTGAATTTTTGCATGTAGCTCCTGTGACTATTGCTAATTGTCTGATATAATGTAACACTGCCTTGAGCAACCTGCAATTCTCTTATTAATTCCTGAGGAAATGCAGCTGATATTTTTGTCTCATTTTCTATATTGACTACTGAACGTTTAAGAAATGCCTTTGAATCTTCCAGGATTAAAAGAGATAGATAAATATTATTAATTATCATTGCAAGTCAGGTAATTTGTTCTGAAATTTCTACAGTGTTCACATATCTAATGAGTCAGGGTGTTTCATAACTCACCAGCCTCCAGCTGATGTTTTATAGCTTTCCTGTGTCAGAAGGAATAATGGATTATGGTTGTTAAAACCGTGGCTCAGTAAAGAATTATTGCTATCATCTATATATTACACAAACATCTTAAAACAAATCTTGGCTATAGTACTCCATCAAGACAACCAAGTACGATAAATTAATGTCTGCAGTAACAGTTGAAATTTGTGGTATCAAACCACCAAAATTGTTCACTTACTCTCCTTGACAAAATTTTCAACAACAGATAAATTTTCCTTAAAGGTGGAATAAGATACTGTAGACATGAGATAATCTCTGAGGTGATAAAGTCAAATGATAAAACTTTTTATTATATCCATGCATATAAAAGATGATGGGCCAGGGTAATACTTTCAGGAGAGTAATGCCACCCACATAGATTTAATCTGTTCAGTAAGAGCCAGATTTGCTCTTCTCCTCCCAAAAGTAATATGAAAAATACAATCAGAAAGGCTAAACTGCACAGCAACATATAGCTGTCATGGAATAAAGACAGACAATCAGGATAGGCTGTACAAAAACATCGGGATTAAAAAAAAAAACAATGAAAAAAGAAGGCAAAATTTAAGTATTTTTTAGATGGAAAGAAGAACTGATAATAAAAGAACAAGGATTAAATTATTCTTCAGTCTTCAAATGATAGTTAAGTAAAATTGGGGTATCACATCTATTCCTTTTCAGAATAGGATAAGAGTCAAAGTTAGAATAAGAAAGAACAGGCTAAGGAAAATTTCAGTAAATTAATTGTATTCAACATAACAGTATATTCAACACCAATTAATGAGTGATGTCCCTCAAGAGTCTCTATTGGGACCAATACCATTTAAAATCTTTTTTCAATGCTATAGGCAGTGGGGCTGACTGCAGCTTCAGCAAGTTTACAGACCACTAAGCCAAGTGGTGCAGTTGGTCAAGTTGAAGGAGGGATGCCATCCAGAGGCACCTTGACAGGCTTGGGGAATGGGTCCATATGAACCTCATGAGGTTCAACAAGGCCAAGTGCAATGTCTTGCACCGGGGTCAGGGCAACCCCAGTATAAAAACAGGTTGGGGCATGAAGGAACTGAGAGCAGCCCTACTGAGGAGTACTCAGAGGCACTAGTGGATGAAAAGCTGGACATGAGCTGAAAGTGTACGCTCACAACCCAGAGAACCAACTGTATCCTGAGCTACATCAAAAGAAGTGTGGCCAGCAGGCTGAGAGAGGTGATTCTACCCTTCTCCTCTGCTCTGGTGAGACCCCACTTGGAGTACTGCATCCAGCTTTGGAACTCTCAGCACAGGAAAGAGATGCATTTGTTGGAGTAGGTCCACAGGAGGGCCACAGAAATGATCAGAGGGATGGAATACCTCTACAATAATGAAAGGTTCAGAGAGCTGGAGTTGCTCAGCCTAGAGAGAGAGAAGGCTCCCGGATGACCATGTTGTGGCCTTTCAATATACGAAGCGCGCTCTTAAGAAAAATTGAGAGAGACTTTTTATCAAGGCCTGTAGTGACAGGACAAGAAGCAACGGTTTTAAACTAAAAGAGAGTAAGTTTGGATTGGACATAAGATAGAAATCTTTTATGGTGGGTATGGTGAGGCACTGGGAAGGACTGCCCAGAGAAGCTGTGGATACCCCACCATTGGAGGAGGGCTTTAAGAAACCTGATCTAGTGGAAGATATCACTGTCACAGTTAACTGAAACTAGATGACGTTTAACAGTTCCTTCCAACCCAAACCATTCTATGGTTCTAACATTTTTACCTGCTAAAAAAAGCAAATGTAATTTTGAAATGAACTTCCGTATATAACATATGTAAAATATCAGTCAACATTATTCCACTGTAATTAGTAGTAGGGGAATCTGAGCTAGAATTCAGTGACGAGCTCTGGACATCACACATTACAAATGTTTCTGAAAAAAATTGAGAGAGTGCAGAAGGTAAAAAAAAATTCAAGATAGCGAGCAATGTGGCAAGTAAGACCTATGGAAGAGGTAGAAAGAAGTGAGATTAGGGTAAAGTCTTCAAATATGCAAAAAACCCATATATTTCTTGTTCTGTGTGAATGGAACAAGAGGAAGTCAGTACTAATTTGTAGTAAAGATGACTTCAGATACAGGGGGTCATGTATGAGGATAGGGGCACTAAGTGACAAAGTACGCTGCAGACTGTCATTCACTGGATGTCTCTAAAAATGGACCAGACAAGGTCAGAATATCTAAACATTGAGACTGTCTAAATAATCACTCAAGGACTCAGACAGTTACAGTTCTGTTCCCCAAATATATTCTCACTGTTTTTTGTGAGGAAAGGAGATAGGGCACGGGCTAAGGATAGGCACTACTCCTAAGAAGCTGTAGCTGAATCCTATATGAGTTTTCTGGGTTACACAAATGGACCATTTTCAAAGTACTCTTATAGCTCTTTTCATAGGGGAGCAAATATGAAAGTTATTGCAAATAGTATTATTATGTGAAAGGCACTAGCAGAGGATGGATTAGCCCAGGTTTGGTGCATCCCATCAACTGTTATCCAGAGTTTCTTTTGTATTGCACAGAGAACAAGAAAGGATCATGAGTGCATTCTATTGGTAAGCAGGAGTAATCAGCTGAAGAAGTTTGCTTATTCTGACATTTTTGCAAAGGCAGGTTTTCATAGCTATAAGTGTAAATTTGATACCCAGTTGTCATTAATTTCCAGTGGAATTTGGTGATTTGTCATGGGATTATATTTATCTTGTCTTAATCAAAAGCCACTGGAGAAGGTATATCCTCATCTACTAGCTCAGCCTCAGGTTTCCCTCCAAGCATTCTACTCTGCCTGCTTGTGTCTCCTGGGATGCTTCTGCAAGTTGCCACCTGTTATAATAGATTCCTCCACCTACTGCAGCATCCTCCTTAGCAGCGATCATTGCTGCTCATCCCTTCCTTCATTCACCTCTCTTTCAGGCTAATTCACTGCCTTAAAACCCAAACAAACATAAATCACAGCTACTCTTCTCTTGCTGTCTTCCAGCCTCCAGAAATCAGGGTTGCAGAAGTGGCTAATTGCATATGGCATCCTGCTGGACTTGAATGACATCAAGAAAAAGCAAGAGTGATACAGCTAAGGGCTATTTGGGCATGTCAGTAGTTGCAAAAGCCCCACTTGGACAGCACAGGAGTGTGAAATGACACTTCTTCATAAAAACTGTGAGGCCTTTAATGTTATTCATTTAGTTACATGTTCATTAACTGCAGTGTTGCCCAGAAGTTATTTTGCTTTCAAATCTCTCATCAGAATAGGGTCAGTCTCTCCATTTGCTTTCCTGATGAAAGAATTTGTTAATCCTGTACTACTTATGCTGTTGTTTCTTTTAGGGTTGTGACAAAATTTTCTGTGAGGTAGATGGATTGAGAAAAAGCAACTGGCTATTTGAACAGGAGAACACAGGAGATCAAAACCAGTATCTCTACCTCCTTCATCCCCACAGAAGTCTGCTCCTAATTTTCCACCAATACAACATTCTATCTAAAACTGCTAGGAAAACCTATTCCCATGTATTTCCTGGTAATCTGTATCTGGAGATTTAAATAAATTCTAGTAAACCTCTTACAGTTTGTAAAAAAACCCAGCTCAGTCAACTTCCTAGCATGTTTTCACCTGAAACAGAGCACACTTCTGAGGAAGAACACTTCAAACTGTAAAAAATGTTGCTATACAAGAGGCCTATATGTGAATTTGAAGAAGTAAAAACCAGAATGGATGCAATAAAATCCCATCTCATTTACTTAGGAGAGGATAGAAAACAGTACTATTGTATTCACTGGCAGCTCCTTGAGGAAGCTGGATATGTTTTGGAAGGTTGTATGGAAATACACAATGTAAAAGTCAGTGGAAGACAGGTTTTATGAATAGAAAGAGATTAAAAGTCCATTTCAATACATGCCTTCTAAAGATCAGTAATTTTATCGCTCTCAAATAGTTAAAGAACAGACTATCATACTAATAGATCTCAAATGGTCAATTTGACAAACTCCTTCAAATGTACTTACCTAACACACGTATGTGGTTTCAAACCTCTATCAGACACAGTGACACACTTTATATTTTAGTTTTCATTCCTAGCTAAGGAATTCAGAGTTCTTTACACTATTTAAGGTTTCCCTTTGCCTAAAGCAACAAATATCATTAAATGGACTAGCCAAGAGATATACTCAAAATTACACAGTGTTTTTTTGACTTGAAGTTACAACTTTCGGCAGCCGGGTAAAGTTTAATCACCATGCAAGACCTTATTATATGAACTCAGTGGTAAGGCAGGAGAAGATATGAGACAGAGACTTTTAAAAGGCCCTTTAATTAAGATGAAAAGAATGATTGCCCTAATCAAGACAGACTGTGGCCAAGTCTTCTAAAATAAGCAGCAGCTGCCATACCAGGATGCATTTTCCTGGAACAGTGTTTCCTCTTGCAAGGTGCTGCTATGTGAAGCCCTTACAAGGAGCAGAACATCTTTAATGTTCACCTTCACATTGCCTACTTAGACATTCTGCAATAGCACACAGTAACAAAATCTCCTCTCCCGGTTAGAGACAGACAAACACGAAGAAATCAATACACCCGCCTAAGCAAGTTACTCATCTCAGGACCAAAACCCCTCATGGGGAAGTCATCGCAGTGACTCAAAACTAGTTCACCATAGAAGTAAAATTCTGGCTTAAATAAAATCAAGGATAAATAATACACCATGACCTGTAGCCTGTTGAAGCAAATAGGAAACTTTCAATGGATTTCAGTAGACTATGATTAAATTGAGAAAGCAAGCCTTCATAAGTAGATAACAAATAGAAGGGTTGAACATGAAGACAGGCTATCGGTCATAACCAGATGTTCTAGCATGGAGCAGCTGCGCACACTAACGACTGCTCAGCATAGCTGTACAAAGCTCTTCCATTAAATTACACAGAAAGGACAAGGCAGAAGTTGAAACATTCTGAGGCAGGAAAAAAAAGATAGCTGCTTTCTGCAGAGAAGAGAAAGGAAGATGTCTTTTTGACTTCAATTGTCCACAGACAAAGAAGCTAAATACCCGCTGGAAGATTGAACCTTTAGAAAATGGTCTGCTCTCTTCATACATGCCATTTTATGTTTAGCCTACTGTTTCAATGACATGGATAAAGCTCTATTTGTCTAGAAACATGTCTTACCACACTGGTACCGTCCAAAGGGAGATTAGAGGGGTGAGCCCTCAGCACCAAGACTTGCCTCTACAATCTCCTGGCAATAAACTCTGCCACAGTTCTATTTCTCTAGTTACTTGTCTCCATTGCTGGTGAGTGACTGAAGTCCACTTTCATCTGCTCCTGTGATGTGACAGATGGCAGTGGGTATTGCTGTCTGCACTGGATCAGCAACGAGCAATGTAGAGTAAATGTGGTGGAGATGGGCACAGAGCACACAGAGCACTTAGTATCTCACAGAAACCCAAAGCTCATCCGGCACCATCCATCTTGTCCAGGCTAACTGGAGAATATGTTGATGTCCAGGCAGTCAGCAGCAAAACACATGCTGGAAGAACTCTGCTGAAAAAAAACTATTGTTTCACTAGGAAGGCAGACTGATTTGGCATTTTGCACAGCTTGTACATCCAAACTAAACACTCCAATTGTTTCTGCTTTAATTCTGGCAAAGGAACAAGACAAGAACTTTATTTTTTTCTGCTGAACTTACCTCTAGCTGACTACCTGTCACCGCCACTCACTCCTCCATTTTCCCCACCTTCACCTTTCTATCCTTACCTGTACTGGAAATGTTCTCATTAAGATCTCTTCAGTTATCCTTAGGGTGTCAAGTACCTAACAGCCTAGAGTTTTTTAAAACTAGTATTATTTTAACACTCAATATTAATCTTACTATTCCCATAAATCCTGAAATGAGTCTAAAATTTGTTGGTTTACAATATATATATGTGTGTGTGTATATATATATATTAAAGAAAAGCAAGATATCTCCAGCTTTTCATGGCTCAGAGCTGAAAAAAAGATTGCTCCTGGGGTACCACTCTACTGAGGAATCTGAGAATTAGAGAAAGCCCAGAGGACCACAGGTGATTGTGGTAACAACAATTTAATAAGCTTCCAGTTATCTGCCAAATCACAGTAATTTTTGATATTTATTTTCATACACTATCCCCACCTGCCATATAAAAGGCATTCTCTCAAATCACTCTTTGAGCTGTTAAGTAGTTAGACTGCTTGTGGATAGCTGTTAATACTCTGAGGATGTTTATTTATAATCAGGGCTGTTTTCTTTTAACATGCATATATCAAAAGCAATACTAAAACATTTCTAGGTGATTCCTGTTGTTTCTCTCTGTTTTGCATTAAGACCTTGGTGAATATCAGAGTAAATTATCAGTAAATATGCCCATAAGTTTGAAATTAGCGCATTTCATCTGTGTGTATGCAAGTTTCATTCTCCTTTCTGCCGACATGCCAACTTCTCTTTACTGCCCATGGAAAGCAAATCTAGAGATGCAGTTTTTGCATGCCAGTATTTGTGGTGGAAATGATTGTGTTCATTCAGGAGAAGCTTGAGAAAGAGTTGTGAGTTACCTTAGTGAGCAGCACAGCTCAGAATTTGAATACACCAAATCAGTGTGTAAAGCTAAACATTGGTAAAAATAGTCATTAATTATGTACTCATAGCAAGTTCAGTTGAGAAAGGGAGAATCTGTTTTTCAGTATTCTAAAAACAGAAAAAGTGGCTATATTAACGTATTATTCCTGTGTACTTCTCTTCAGGTCTAATTGCTGTGCACTTTACATGCCTTTTACATGCAGGAGGGTCTAATGACTATGAATAAATAATACACTCCCAGGGTGATGATTGTTTCAGATTCCACTTCCTTGAGTGCAGAAAGAAGTGACAGATTAAGCTTTATGGACTGTTGTTACTCCACTCTGTTTGGGACAACACTTCAATGACATTTTTCCCATGCACTCATATCAAAGGCTCAGAGTGTTTGGGAGAGAAATTGCAAAGTGCAGTGGCATTTCTGAGAGGGTCAAGTCAGATCACATTCAATATCACAGTTTCTTGGCCTCGGGGGAGAGAGGCACTATGGATTGACAAGGGCTATGCAGGAATTGTGTGCACGTTATATGTGAGCCATTTCAATATGTCACCTCTTCTGTTCATCTCACCTGCTTTCACTAAGTGACAGAGCCTGCCAGTTCCTTTGAAGCTCATTTCTCTTGCTGAATACTGAATTCCCTGGATGTCAGTTTATTCATGCGTACTAAAAAAAAAAATAGAGAAAAAGAAAAAAGAAGGTAATTGTAAAAGGATATTATTGCTCAGGGAATGTCATTGCAATTTTGTCATTAAGAAATTACTGATCTAAATAACTTATGCTCAGAAGTGGAAGTGATATTATAGATGACCTATGTCCTATTAGATCCCAGTATAGAGGCTTGGCATCTTTTTAACTGATGCATTAATATGCGTCAGGTTCAGCCAGTCATCTGAAATTACTAGAGATTATTAATATAATGAATTGTGTTCTATTAAGTGTGCCCATATTTTGGTAGGACCCTTTCAGAGAGAGCAAATTAGATATATTAGCTGAAAAACATCCATTTTATATCTAAAATGAGTAGGAGGCAATAAGACACATTTCCTGCTTTCACAAATAATTCTATATATGAGGTTGTAGAAAAACAATGACGTTTAAAAGTAATAAATCCTGGCTTTGTTAAAGCTGATGATAATTCCACTGCAAACAGAGCTTGAAAAAATGTTCTGGCAAAAACTTTCTCATCACTGAGCAATACAGCTGTGAGAACTGACCCTATTCACAAACTTAGGGGACAGTTTAATCAAAGAAAGAGGAGATCCTTTGGTGGAAATGACACAATAACACACATTGGTGCTTTTATTCCTTAAAATGGATTTTTGTTTCAAAAGTGAATAAGGGACTTGGAAGGCTAACTAAACCCAAAAGAAAATGATATCTTTTCTTTTTGATCATTCTCTTTGGGACACAGAAAGGGAATAAAAGTGTGTTTGCTTAAATAAAATATTGTCAACTCCAAACACAAATATTTTTCATTTTTTTTAATTTCCCAAGGAAAAAATACATATCTAATCTAAAATTGCTTCTCCTTCTCCTTTTCTTTTTCTTAAATGTTCAGATAAAAAAAATAACAATTCTTTACTTGGCCTTAAGAGTGGCCTTAATAGATTATTTTTTTTACAATTCGACACAATGGCTATTCTGATAAGCATTTCAGACAGAACAATGATTTCTCCATCATATTTCAAATTTCACGAGTCTTTGCTGTGCTCCTCTGAAAAGGCATATTGTAATCCATCTGTGAAAAAGCAGGAGAAAGATATTAAGGAATTAATAAATACAAGCAAGAGATGTACAACATTTTGTTGTCCTTATGAGCAATGCAGTAATGGCCACACACTTAAATTAATAACTAGATGATGACAGAATTAGGTCAAAACAAACAAGTTTTTCATAGCCACATTCACACCATAAAATAATGAAGTGATACCTCACTTTGTGCTGTTCCAGCTGACATGCACATACATTACAGCACCATACGGGAGGGTATCAGCTCAGGCCTGAAATCTATTTACAGCATCCATGCGCTTACTGATAGCTTTGATGCTTTTTAGCTGGTGGGGATCTCAACAAAGCAATGTAGTCAACTTAAGTTTGTGTGCCTGTGCAGAACACAATGTAGACTTAAGAGAATGATAACACTGAAAGTAAGAACAGTAGAGGTTATCCTTTGGCAAGATACAACTAGCAATACTTATTCCTTATAGAATGGAAAATTGAGAATACGATCATTACCTACAAAGGACTTTATAACTTTCTCCTCCAAACCCCTTTTGTGCACAGCTCATCTCTAGGCACCTTGGGATAGCTGGCAAAATATTTTCAATGGGTTACTGTGCTGGAATAGACACACAAGATCTCTGCAACATGTGAAAGCCTTAAATAAATATATGAACTCTGACACAAAAGAAAAAAAGAGGACTGTGAGAGTAACACTTACCATTAAGAAAATGAACCATGATCACCTTCAAAATAGTTCCCTTCTGAGTTGACACACAGCTGCATATGATGCTGTCATTGTTCAAAGCAATTCCATGGATGAGAAAGGCTGTTGAGGATTTCTATAATTTTTGCTTTCCTGTCTTCTACTGACAAAAAAAATGAGTTGTTTTGAGTACCAACTTGATATTTGGGATCTCTTCACTATACATCTCGGTCAATAACTGAAAAATTTCTGTTGCAGATATTTTCAGTTTCACAAGAAACTTGAAGTTAACTCACTGTTCACTCTTGTTCACTCTTGCTCACCAACGTTTTCCAACTGAGGTAAGAAAATGTCTGTATTTGAATACATGTCGAGTCGTACTGAGTGAAGTGATCGAGTTGAGCCTTGTCTCACTGTGACAGGTTAGAACGTGTTCTGTCTCTTTGTCTCTCCCCTCCCATTCTTAGTTCCTGAGCTATAGGGCTAGTCTCTTTTATTTTTTTTTTTGTGTTGGACCTCATACACCAGTATGTAGATAAATGGACATGTCATGTTGTATGTCTTCACTTGCTACAGACTGCAGATTTCGCTGGCTTTTTCCAAGCTCACATAAGATGGGAATTTAGCAACAGACTGAGCTCAAGGAAGGGTCTGTAGGATAAATTTGAAAAGTCCTTTACAAAGTATCGGACCTTTTTATTCTTTTTTTTCTCAACCCATAACATTTAAATACTCTCCACTCTTTAGTATTACCTTGACAATCAATAACATTTACTGTTGCTGATTTGTACAAAACTGTTCTCCTAAATCTTTGTTGTGTTTTTGTCAATGATGCTTTTCACTGTTAAGGCAGAAAATAAGGAAAGATTTTTGTGAGGTTCATAAAGTTCTAGTGGGGAGGAGGCCTGAGGTAAAAGCCACCCCTGCATGTGATGATGTGCTGAGGCTAATAATTCTAGATTTTGGTGTCTTACTTTGTGCTAAGAACACCACGTTATTGCATGATTGGGATCATCACTTAAAGCACGAGACAGGCCGCTGCTCATATTAGACGAGGCTATTTTGGGTCGAATTATTTATTATAGCAGAGTACCATGTCTTCAATAAGGACCAGGAAGTAGATGCAATGGAAGGAGCACATGAGGAAAGGACAGAAAGGGAGGCATGCAGTGCTCTGCCAGCCTCCAAGTCACGTACGACTCATAGGCTTCTCAGAGAGTTGTCTTTGCTTTTAATAATCACCGGTAGATCTGGACTCTATAAAGTTGCCCAATCATTGTATGTAAATTTTTAGCACCCATGGCATCATGAGACAAGTTCTGCAGCCCTACCATACACTGATGGACCCTTTGCCCCACAGCTCCCCTCACTAAACAGCTTGCTTGCACAGTTTGAACAGGTTCTTTTTCCCTTCCTTTTGTAATCTAGAAGCCCAGAGTACAAATAAGCTGCAACTCTAAAGAAAGGAAAACAAATTCCAGATGACCAATAACCTGTCTTCTGAAAACCAGAGTTCCCAGCATTTTTTCCTGTCTTTGTCTACATGCAATCCATACTCATCACCATTTCACTCGCACATCTCTTCTGGCTGTGAGACAACTGACTTTTTTTTTCCCCAAGGACAACAGACCTGTTTCCTGCAAAAATCCATCAACTCATTTGTCTGTATGCCAACCTTCACAAGCTTCCTACTTGCTCCACCAGAAACAAGAAACTCCATCATTCCTGCACTCCCACACTGACTAGGAGAGGAGACGGATGATCAATGCCCTGAGCACGACTGCTTCAGCCAAAGTTCAGGCCACCATTATTTACCAGTGGGGCTGGTTACCTACTTCCAGCAGTCTCCTTATGCAGGCAGCTGCCTCTTCTTCTGATGCTTGCAGCCATATCTGGTGTTTTTTTCCAGAACAGCTAGGACCTCCTTCAAAGATTTAATGCCAGCAGAAAGACTGATTTTAGAAATGTTTTTCCACCATTTTCTGCTTCTAAATTTGTAGCATGATAAATATTTAAGTATAAATTATTTTTTCCTCCTTTGGTAAGAAGGAAACTGCAGACTTCCTGTGAATGCAAAACAATGCAGTGATTAAAAATTATTATAACAGATGACTCATAAGTCTATAGTGGTCTTTGCATCAGCAAATAAAATCGGTCAGGATAGATGGAAAAAATTGCATTGAAGTTTAACTACCAAATGTATCTTCCAAACTCTGATTTCCAATCTTTTTTCAAATGAAGTCTCTTGCATTGTAGATCACCCAACCACATTTTGCATTTGCTTTATTTTTTTTAATTATCAAGTGAAAGAAGAAAAATGGAATGAGTACTCAAAGCGACACCTTTCTGGAACAAGGATATGTCAAAATGCAAACAATTGGGGAGCTCTTCTAAGCTGCATACTCACATACACACAAGAAAAATCACAATGAAGGGGGAATTACTGTGCCAAGTGAAGACCTTGCCAGCTTTTACTTATTCACTGTTTCCTCCTTACAGTCTTCTGCTGAAACTCTTGTAATTATTCAGCTTTTTAACTTAGGAGCTCTTTTTCCATAGGATTGCCAGATTGGACAAAAATGCCCCATTAATACATCAAGCCGTTACCGATGTTCTTCCACTAAGAGTTGCCAGGACTGTTTGAGATGAATATTGAGTGGGTGGGAATGAATTAAAAGTTGACTAGGACACTGGAATACTATTTATTCTCTCTTTAAGGACGCTTTCTCCCATTCTCTAATATTTGGGAATGGGAAGAAAAAAAAGACTTCTTCCCCTTAAACAGACACCTTTTCCTTTCACAGTCTTTTCTGGACCTGTCTTTTTTTCTTACCTACTTTTCTGTCCTCCAGTATAAAATTATTTGCATTCTAGTCAGAACAGAGAGAAGAGGACCTCTCATCCTTAAAATGCCACTGAGAAAGAAGTCAAGGAACAGGTAGGAAACACAAACATAAAGAAGTTAAGTGATTTGCTCAAGATTGTCAGTAGCAGATTCAAGAATATTCAATGAGCACCAAATCTTGAACTTCCTGTGTTGGGGAACCAATTGATTTGATACAATATCTAAAGAGCAGCTACTTTATCTCAAGCAAATAAAGCAGCATTATGGATTTAGATACAGGCCCCAAAAGAAGATCAATGTGCCATGTAGAAATGGCTGAAAGGAAACACGGCTTATTACAGGGCAATACTAACCAAGAAAAACTAAACCTGCACCCTTCTCAGAGCTTGTATATTTACTTTTATCCTAAGCACAGATTACTGAGCAAGACTCACAGTGCTGTTGCCATCACCCATTTCCTGAATACAGCTTGGTGTTTAAAACATTCACTCGAATTCCTAAACTGAAGCCCGTCCTTAACAAAGAGGATTCATGGAGAGATTTACCACATATTTAGCCATCAGGATGTATGATGTAGATTACAATAGTGCCATGCCTCAGTTGCAGCTGGGTCACTGTTGTCAGACCACAGGATCTGGGTTACTCAGATGAGTGGGTGTTAGGGTCATATCCCTCTTTCATGGACCACTTATGCACTTCACGCTGGACAGCTTTTGGCTGTTTCCTCCCCTGCTGGTCAAAATATTTGCTCAGGGTCTGAATACCTGAGGGCTGCATGCTAGAAACCTCCCAATGATATCAGTCAAAACTTTCTTAGGAGTTAGGATTGCAATGAGTACTCAGCTCACCTCTGTACTGAACGCAGAGTGTACAGAACACCTTTCCTCTGTGTTTTCCTAGAAGTCAAGTATCCTTTGGTATCTTACGGCACTGCTTTTGAGATTATTTTCTACCATTGGGTTGGTAGGGTGAGAGGTGGTTACTTGGAAGAGGGCAGAAACACATTGCTATGGACACAAGAACCATGATGGTCATCCTGCTTCTCACCTGATACAGCAAGGATATCTGTCTCTATGCCTGTAGGACCACTCTCCATCCAACAGGCAAGTCTGTCCCAAGGATCTATGCATTAATATACCACTTATTATAAATATATGCATAGCGTTGCCTGCATTCAGCCTGGAGACACCCTTCTCTGTCTTCATCATACCTTAATATTCCTATCAATCACAGTTGTCAATGGGAACCTCCTAGACAGCAGTCTACATATTTCTCCCTGCTTCTGGGTTATCTCTGTTTGTGGGTAGAAAACTCAGCTCTACAAGAGGGAATTGTAAAATTGTTATTGGCAAACTGCTCATGCCCAGTAACAGAAAAAATTAGGCCTGGAAACTGGAAGGATGGAGCCAGACTCAGACTTGGTAGTTCAGCAGAACTTGCAGAGTCAAGTTAAGTGGGCCTCAGGAGATGAGGCTGGCAGATTTATAGTTGAAATAGTTGTTGGCTGTGGGTACCAGGCCAACCTCATTATCTCAGAAACAGCCAAAGATGAACTCACAGAGTACAAACCTTGTGCTGCAAACCACTTATACAGCTCTACTGTGCTAATTATATTAGTACTGGATTCCCTTTCCCTTCCAGCCTAACAAATCACTTCTTCTGACCCACATGTCACCTGGAGTTCATACTCTTCCTTACCTTCCGCACAAACTCTACTGTTCAGTGACCTGTTCTTGGTTAACAGCCACTGTAGTCATGCCAGCAAGACAGGTATTCTGATTCACTGATAGATTAAGTTATTCCCGTATACGATTTATAAAGTGCTTTGGGATGAAAGACAAGACACTCTCATCAATTATTGAGGTAAACCTCTGAACATTCTTCAGGCTTCATAAATACCTCTTCTCTACCTCTTGAAAAACATAATCAGCGGAATAACTAAATCCAGATTGAGGGATTCAATTCCAGTTCAGCCTACTCCTGCTAACAAAGCTCTGGATCATCACATGGGAGGAGCCTCAGAAAATGTTCTCCTACCAGCTGCTTTCCTGGCTTAAAAGAGTAAGATTTTTTTCACCTTCCTACTACATCCCTTTCTCCCTTTCCTGAATAGCCCAGTTCAACTTGCAAGTCACAAGATGACCAAATGAAGAAATAGTTTTCTTTGCTTATCCCACAATATTAGGAAGACAAACACATGAATACATAAATATCTTTAAGCACATACATGCATCTATCTTTTTAGACAAAGACTGATAAAGAACATTACACAGTTAATTTTTTTGTGAACTGAACTCAGTACCATGAAGATTAATTTTTAGATTAGGATTTGGAAATAATCTTTTTATTTTAATTACTGGCATATGCATCTGAAATAAAAACTTTTGTCAGAGGCCCACAAGGCCATTATTGTAATGGTGGCTGGGCAAGAAAAATGCAAATCTCTCTAAGGAGAAACAAATGTTAGATGAAATGTCTTTGTTGGAGTCAATCTCTCTTAATCACATTCATACTTCTTAGGTTTTTGTCATCTAGCTTCTGGTTTTTTCTTTAGGTACGACGACATTGCTTCAAATTCCTGCCATGTGGATAGTCCAAGTAGCATATAGCTGTTATTGGTTAAAAGCAGTGCAGTCCATTCACTTTTGTAAATGCTTTTATCTAGGGATCAGAGCTAAGTTAGAAGATAGCAGCTGGTTTGTATTAAAAGTGGAGTGCTCTGTCTCCATAAGACAGAGCTCTGAACTGCCTAATTATTCATTACAAATAAACATTGACAATTATTTAAAGTAGTAATTATAACTTTCCAGGAGCTTAAAATGAGCACCCAGGTTTATGGTTTGAGGAAAGAAAATCTTGCTCTGTTGACATCTTTAGAAAAGCAAAGATTTCAGTCACTCCCATAAGGACACAGAAGCACACTCACACAGCCTACCCGTAAAGTGTCTCCATTTTCTCTTGTAATAAATAGAGCTGAGAGTAGTGGCTGCTTATATTTCAGACAGAGGCATTCACTAAGCAAGGCTGAGAGTATTGATCTGAGCTACTTAGCTAATCAATACTTCTTTTGCATGCTTATCTGGAAACTCATGATCCTCCCAAGTCCAATGTCATTTCTCCAATTAAAACAAGAAGGTTAAACTTGGATTTGTTTCTATGAGTAACCTGATCCAGAAATAGAAATACTTCTTTTCCTTTTTATTAATCCTTAAAAAGTTCATAAATCCATCATCTTTAGCAGAGTTTGTGTTTGCTTCTCAGGACTATCTCTTTTTGATGGATCAGTAAACTGGAATGTTTGTAATAAGAACTCTTCAAGAATATGGATGTCAGGCAAAGGAGGCAGGAGGCTTAGATGAATGAATAAGAAGCTTCTACCCAAATTAAAAGATAAGCATACAAAAAGTGAAAGTAGGGGCAGGTGACCCAGGAAGTACATAGAAACATTGGGAGGTCAGGGATAGGCTACAAAAGCCAGTCTATCATCTGAAGTTGAATGTGACAAGGGATGTGAAAGGCTTTTACAAGAAGGGCTTTTACAAGTGTGTTAGCAGTGAAAGAAAGACTAGGAAAAATGCGGGCCTGATGCTCAATGAGCTCAGGGCCCTGGTGACAAAGGAGGTGGGAAGGCTGAGGTATTCCATGTCTTCTTTACCTCAGCCTTTGTTGGTTGGACAGGCCTTCAGGAATCCCAGGAGCCTGAAACCAGAGGGAAAGGCTAGAGCAAGGAAGACTTACCCTCAACAGGGGAGGATCAGGTTAGGAAACATTTGAAGAAACTGGACATACAGAAGTTCATGTGACCTGATGAGAGCTGGCTGATGTCATTGCAAGGCAACTTGATTATCTTGTAAAGGTCATGGTGATTAAGGAAGTTTCCTGAGGGGTGGAAGAAAGCAAATGTTAACAGGAACAACAAATGTTCAGGAACAACAAGAAGGGAAATCTAGGCAGCTACAGGCTAGTCAGCTTCACCTCAGTCCCTGGGAAATTAATGAAGCAAATAATTTCAGAAACTATTTCTAAATCTAAAAAGAACAAGTTTGTTGAGAGTAGTCAACTTGATTTTTTGGAAAGGAAACATACTTGACCAACCTGATAACCTGAAAAGAGATGCCTGGCTCAACATACCCTGGATTGGGTATGTTCTTTATCTTGACTTGAACTTAAAGACTTTTGACACTGTCTCTCAAAATGTTCTCATAGACAAATAGATGGAGTGTTGGCTAGAAAAATGGAGTGCAAGGTGGATTGAAAACTGACTGAACTACTTAAAGGCTTGTGATCAGTAACACAAAGCCCAGCTGGAGTACCCAAAAGGCAGTTCAACCTCTTCATTAATGTCCTGGATAGAATACTTAAATCATTTACATTGGAAAAGACCCAGAAGTTCTTCCAACCTTTAACCTAACACTGCCAAGACCACCACTAAACCATGTCCCCACACACCACATCTACACATTTTTTAAAAACCTCTAGGGATGGTTACCCAACCACTTCCATGGGCAGACTGTGCCAATGTTTGACAACTTTTTTGCTTCAAGGGCACATTTCTGGTTTATGATCACCTTGTTGACCTAGAAGAAGTATTATTTCTTTAACACTGAATAATTGTGGATGAACAGTTTGGAGCCAGCCACCAAGGTTTTAAGGCTATTAGGAAGACAGTAAAGACACTGCATTTTGGTAAGAGATCTCTGAATCAGAGGTTTAGATTTAGCTGTCATGGGGATGGCCTATAGCAAGGAGCTTACCTCATCTTCACAGTCTTGTTATCTTTTCCCAAAAACGTTTGTAATTTCTACTGCATTTTATTTGGTATGGACATCACTCCAGCCTGCTGCACTGGCACATGGTTCAATTACTGATTTGCATTTGTTATTTCTAAGTGTCCTGGTACCCATTCTTGTCCATTATGGTTGCACAGCAAGTCAAACTAACAGTGGGAATTACAGTAATGGAAGGATGGGCATCAAGAGCATGAGAGTGTGAGCCCTCCATCTTTGTTTATATCAATGAACTGCAGATGAAGCTGGTGAATTCATAGTGTTGCACTATCCTTGGCCAAATCCAACCAACAGGACAAAGGGCCTCACACAGATTCCCATTATTTTTCAAAGATATCCTTGAATTTCAAGTCTTTTTAAAGTTTATTTCACTACTAACATGAGCAAGGAAGTTATGCCAAAGGTTTTTTAAATAAAGTGAAGGTAAATGCCCTCTCCTACCTGCCTCTTCTAGGTCAAACTGAACAGCAAAATAATATCACAATGATGCTGTCTTTGTAAAATTAACATAAGATTTAGGGAAGACTAATAAATGCATGCTTAACCAAAAAAAATTAAGGCAGGTGTTTCTGAAAAAGAAGGAAGTAATGGGTTTCAAGTTATGTCTCATTATTATTATTAAAAAAATCCATCTTTGTTTGAGTGGGAAGAAAAAATGTTAATATTTTATGAGCTAACTCTCTAAAACGAAACTAAATATTCTGAGTACTTTAGTACTTCAAATAAAAAATTGCCTCTATTCAAATATTTTATCCTTTTCAGTGGATAGAAAGCACCCAATATTCCTGTCTCAGTGTAACTTTCATCATAAGCTAGCGATATTACTTTAAGGCCTATATTTTACTATCAGAAAAACCGAAAATAAGGTGAATCATAATAAAAATGAAACAAAACAAAAATGTCGCAGCTCTAGACTGAACATGGAGGTACAGGCACTGTTCAGTTCCTTTTATGGATACACCCTTTCCAAAAGCAAGAGAGGCTCCCCAAGGGTATATTCAAGCAATGCCTCATTTTTTAAGATATCTAGGATCATTTTTACTGAAATTTGAAGGAAAGTAGAAGGCTCATACCACAGGACGTTGAATGATTCTAACATTTATTTTTCTTCTGAGGCAGAACTCAAATCTAACTGATACACTTTTGAAGTTCTTCTAAATGTTTTATTTAGAATCAATAAAAATGTTTTCTTCAAAAAAACCCAAAATAATTTACTCCAAGTGTGATTTTTTTTCCGTTGTCATTGGTTGGATATGAACATTCAAAATCAGTTATTTTTAAGTGAAGAAAATCAAAACCTATTCTATTCTGAAAGTATTAGGATAGAACATTCAAAACTGAAAACACATTCCACCTGCAAGACAGGGACTTTCTCCACACATAAATATTTCTCCAAAATACTTCAACAGAGTCATTTTCTAATGGCAAATTCCTTCCATTGATGACATCCAAACTGACTGTAGCTCCTGTCTGTGATGAATTAGAAACATAGAATCATAGAATCATAGAATAACCAGGTTGGAAGAGACCCACTGGATCATCGAGTCCAACCATTCCTATCAAACACTAAACCATGCCCCTTAGCACCTCGTCCACCCGTCCTTAAACACCTCCAGGGAAGGTGAATCAACCACCTCCCTGGGCAGCCTGTTCCAGTGCCCAATGACCCTTTCTGTAAAGAATTTTTTCCTAATGTCCAGCCTAAATCTCCCCTGGTGGAGCTTGAGGCCATTCCCTCTTGTCCTGTCCCCTGTCCCTTGGGAGAAGAGGCCAGCACCCTCCTCTCTACAACCTCCTTTCAGGTAGTTGTAGAGAGTAACGAGGTCTCCCCTCAGCCTCCTCTTCTCCAGGCTAAACAACCCCAGCTCTCTCAGCCGCTCCTCATAAGGCCTGTTCTCCAGCCCCTTCACCAGCTTTGTTGCTCTTCTCTGGACTCGCTCCAGAGCCTCAACATCCTTCTTGTGGTGAGGGGCCCAGAACTGAGTCACTTTGTCATAGAAGGCGATCAGGTTAGTCTGGCAAGACCTGCCTTTTGTGAACCCATGTTGACTGGGCCTGATCACCCAGTTCTCTTGCATGTGCTTCATGATAGCACTCAAGATCACCTGCTCCATGACTTTCCCTGGCACTGAGGTCAGACTGACAGGCCTGTAGTTTCCTGGATCCTCCCTGCGACCCTTCTTGTAGATGGGCACAACATCAGCCAGCCTCCAGTCCAGTGGGACTTCCCCAGTCTTCCAGGACTGTTGGAAGATGATGGAAAGGGGTTTGGCCAGCACATCCACCATTGTTTGCTCAGTTTTCTTATCTCCTTTGTACTGGCAATCCTTTTTGCAATATATTGCTTGTTAGAATGAGTCAAAAAGTGTCTTCTTCCTACCTCATTCTTCAAAGCCCAGCATCAGAAACTCCATGAAAACCTAAATGGTATTAATCTTTTGCTTCTGATCTGAGTCCTAAAAATGAAATGTGTAAAGAGGTAATTTACCCGTCGTCTTACTTCAAACTATGTTTGATTTTATGTAATTAGATATAAATCAAAAGACATATGTAATTTTTTTTCCTAAAAACTTGTAGTGATTGAGACACCAGAACTCTTTAGACAACTTGTTTTCTATTTTGTGATTCATTTATTGCAGCATTATAAAGTTTCAAAAAGTGTCTAATTTTAAATAGAGGAAATTTCCCTTGTCTGGAGTTCAAGCACAATAGTTCTTCTGTTGTTCCCAACCACGTCAGCAAACAACTTGCAACCTATTCTTCCCGGTAGCCTTTTGTCCACTTGAAAATTGTCATACTATGTTCAGTCAGTCTTCCCCTTTCAAGACCAAATTACTCTTATTCATTCATTTACTCTTTGTTAGTCACGGTTTCTAGATGTCTGATCATCGTGTAAAGATTTTTAACATCTAGTCTGAGTTAGTCTACTTCTTTTTGAGCTGTAATGCTGAAATCTGGACCCTGAACTTCAGAATATGTGGCCCAGGTAATTTATTTCAAGTATTTAACATAGTATCAGCAAATTAATTTCTTTTTTTTTTTTTTGTTGGGATTTGTAGTGGTTTTGGTGAGATTTTGTTGTTTGGTTGAGGGTTTTTTGTAACAACATGATATCGTTGGATCCTACTACAGTCATCTAAATAAATAGTGAAGAAAAGCAGTCCCCTAATTCTCTGGATTCCTCTGAAATTTGTAAATGTGTGCCTTAAAATCACATCTCATGATCTGATATGATACAACATCTAAAATAGAACTTATCTTCCTACAGTGTTCTCATTAATGCATTTATGTTTGCAGTTTTTCCACTTTGGGAGAAAAATATAATACATAAGAAAGAAAGTGCACTAAAACCATATTAGAAATGCCCAAAGCTGCAACCAGGTCTGGAAACAAAGCAGTCAAAGGAAGCACAGACAAGAAGCAATTACGCCAAACACTTTTAATAAAGGATGAACTTCCTTCTGTGGGAAAACCTCACTCCTTATCTAAAAATGTTAAAATTTCAGAGTAATTTATTAAAGCTATTACCATTTATACAGATAGAGGTGTTTATAGAGATCTGAATATTGAGAAATTTCTGTTATGAAGAAAATAATGCTGATAAAGACATTTTCTCCAAACTTTCCGAAATGAGGTTTAGACAAATTATTAAGAGAAGTGTTTCCTGCATAGGAAGGTCTTGAATAATGATAACCTGGAAAGTCTTTAAACACGTTGTGGAGGCTGATGACAGGGGTGCTAATATCTATTGGTGCTTAGGAAATCAGATCTTCCAGGTGTTTCAGCAGCTAGAGTGATTAACTACTGGAACAACCTAGGAAGCACCAGAAGTTTCTCCATCATTAAGCAATGTTCATGTGAGATTTGCGATTGTATTTCCCATGAACATTATGATTATATATGAACAAAATAAAATTTGTGGTGATCATTTGGGCAGTGGTGAGTGTGTATTGGAGTCTCTTCTCTGGCCCTTTCATCCACCATGAAAAGCACACAGGAGAGGTCCCACTCTTTGTGGAAATTACTTCGAGGAGTTGTAATCAGAATCCAGTCCAGCTTGGCCTAGAAACACCTCACCTTCAGTGAATAGGCAAGGTTTGCTAAAAGAAAGGAAAAAGATTTCTTTTCTCGTCTCAGCTTGGATTTCCCCTCCCACCTTTACCTGTCTTTTGAAAGCAAGTAGTTGAGGCAGGACACTAAGGCTTTCTGTCCCTGTCTGTGCAAAGCTGGAGACAATAACGCTTTGGTTTTGGAAGGCCATCACAGTGCTGATGCAGCTCAGGCATGCACACAGCCCTCCATGAACCCAGCCATCAACATCAGGGATTGCAGGAGCTGCATTCACCAACACTGAAACTCTCCCGTCTTGTGAAACTCTGCCTGCAACATAAGTAGTATCTCAATCTCTGTATCTTTTGAGATGAGAGTAGAGGATAACAAATAATTTAACCCCAAACTTGGATAACTCCTCCTTCCACCACCTCCCCAGAATAAATGAAGAGTGTTTTAGAAAGGTTTCTCCTTTCGTTTTCTATTTAATCTGCAGGTTGATATTATATGGTTCGTTCAGAAGCATATAAATACCAATTATTAGAAAAACATGGCTTAAACAAGAAAGGTCAGTCAGGTTTCTTCAGGAAGGTATGGCCCTTGTCTCACCAAGGGACAGCATCACCATCTGCTCAGCAGTGTCAGGTCTCTCCCTAACTTGTTCAGATACAAACAGAACATCAAGGTTACTGAGACCTATGTGTAAAAGTCTGGGGGAAAAAAAAAACAGAAGGGAAGCTGCCCCATACAGCCATAAATCCAAGCCAAAAATACACCCAAAATACAAGCCAAAAATACACCCTGCTGGTGCATACTTTGTAATAGACTCTCTAATGCAGGAATTCCCTTTCGGCAGGGGTCTTGTGGACAGAGTGTGTTAGAGGGATTTGTTGTTAGCATCCCCTCTTTCAATGGAGGTCAGGATGGGGAGATGTGATTGCAGCTTTGTAGACAAAGAGAGGGTGGTGAGAAAGCCAGAAACAGACAAGAGAGCAAGATTTGACCTTTATTTCTTTACAGTGGCATAGGAGGGGGTAAGTAATTCCTCTAGCTGATGCTTTGGGAGGCACTGGATGACATATAGCTTAGCTGAAAACCCAGAGCTGCATTTTGTATCAGTGTGAACCGTGCTGCTGAGTGACAGAAATACAGGTAAAGGCACAAGCTCTGAAAAGTCAAGCATCAGCCATGTCATTCTGGGTATCCTCAAATTGGCCTGTTTCTTTGGCTGTAATTCTACGTGCTTTCTCACAGTCAGAATTATGTCAGAAAGGTTTATGAAGACTAAGTCATTAATATTTTTGAAATGCTCTTGTAATCTAGATGAAGAGTTACAGAAATACCCTTAAGAAATCTAAGTAGGGCAGGTTTTGATGATATTTGTTCCACAAGGGTGACACCAAGCATTTAAGGATACTGATGCAGAATATTAAATAAATTCAATGCTAGTGAAAGTATATAAGGTACTACAGTAACGCAGCCATAGTGGACCGTAACACAGACCAGCTCGATTTGACACAGGGGTATTGATGATGCCAATTTGTTTCAGTGACAGAACAGAATAATCCTTTTTACAGGATTCTGGGTGAGAGATAATTTTTACAGCAGGCGAGAAATTAATATGTACAAAATTGCTGACTATATAAGGTACAAGCTAGCATCTCTGAAAATAAATTGACAAGGATTTGTCAGCTTGCAGGCAGAAGCCACTGCTGCCTCTGCTGCTGCTGCTGCTGCTTTGCCAAGCAGAGGGAGTTAAGCAAAGAGAGTTTCAGTGCTCTGAGTAAGGAATTGTCACCCAGTTCTTCAGCAGGGCAAGGGAAACCTGTTAACTGTCAAAGGCCTCTGAGCATTTGAAGACTGTATATCCCCTTCTGTGGAGGTGAGCATTTGTACTCTGTGTGTACTCAGATGAGCAGATGCCAACCCATGGTGACATTACCATTCATGTCAGCATCTTTGCAGCTGCACAGGAAGAACTGTCAAGAATGAAAATTTTTCACAATATCATAGAATCACCAGGTTGGAAAAGACCCATTGGATCATCGAGTCCAACCATAATAGCTGCAAGGAGAATGTTTTGTTTTGTAAACACAATAATCTGGTGTGTCAGATGTGAGATTTTCCTTGGAATTCCCAGTTCACAGGAAATTCTGAATATTCCTGTCCAATTTAAGCTAATTCAGACTGAACATATTTGGTAGGTGAAATTTCCAAGAACCAGGAAGACTGCATGTAGACTGGTTTTAACAGACAGCACCAGGGAAATCAAAAACAAATAGAAATTCTAATAATTCTTCATTTGCTGCAGCACAGCATGGAAGCCCAAGGGAATCACATCACTTCCATTCCGCTACATGAAAAAGATCACCACAGAGGCTCAAAACATTAGTGGAAGACAGAGACCTGCAATAGCTCCAGCACCCTTAACCCTCTTAAAAGAACTGAGAAAGCTTGGGGGCCGTGGGCATGGGGGATGTGTGCACACAGATTGTGCTTCACAGAAGCTGTAATGCTGGAAGACAGGGAGTGAAAAAAGCATATATATGTCGGCACTGGATAGAGACTTTGGGCAGCAAGACACGTGGGAAGATGCTAAGAAGAAGCAAGACAGAATGTCCCTGTCCTCCAGCCATTATAGGGACAAGAGTGTCAAATTGATTAGACATGAAGTGTAAGTGGGATCTCTGTTTTTCATTTTCTTAAAGTCAAGTCCAGAAGTATCACCCAGGTGGATTCACAATTTGCTTACCGTTACCACAGACTGGAGAGACTGCTTTCAAAGATGCCAGCCTTCCTGGACATTTTACTGTATTACACACTGAGCTTGCAGTTGTCAGAGCTTGAAAATGAACTAGAATCCATTAATCTTTCACATCTACCTATGGTTGTTAATTTTCATTGTCTAGAAAGCAAATGTCCTGTTACTTTATCAAACTGTTATGGCTCCTGACAGCTTATATGTATATACAAAAAATATCCAAGCAATGAGCCAGATATAATGCAGAGAGATGCAATCATAATCTGCTAAACCAGCTGGGAAAAAAGTGTTGAAATATCTCATTCCTGAGACTAATTGGTGTATGTCTATTAATATGAAATACAATTAACAATTATATAGAATGTAGATTTTTTTCTGTTTTGCCTATTAATTAGCACAATAAAATTTTAACTATGAAAGAAATCTACCTTCAAGCCTTATTACAGTGGAATTTTCCACTGCAATGTTGAACACTGTGAAAGAAAAAGCTATGTTGTAATTCTGCAATGATTTAAGTCTTAAATAATTCAAAAGGGAAGTTCACTGTATGCCTGGAACTCTGATTACAGTGAAAGACAGTGACTCTAGGCTGCCCACTGATTTAAAAGCATCTGCAGGCACCTTATTTGTAATTAGAGACCTGGCAAAAACAGTGCAGGAAAACTTGTAAGTGTTCCTCAAATGTTATAAAAAATGCTGAGGCTGTAGGGTGATAAATTACTAGACCTGTAATTCAATCTCAGCGTCCTAATGATCTCATTGATCAATCAGACTTCATGGCTGCGATTCATGATATTGTCTGAGCCTTCTTTATTGAGTTATGACTTTGTTATAAATCCCACATTATCCATTATCCTTACATTGAAAATACACTACCTTATTACAGTAGCACTCCGCAGCACTGCCAGATTTGAAGGCTTATCAGTTATCCCATTAGAAATTCTCATTTTCAAAAGATTACAGATCAGCTAGGAGAATACACTCTGAGTTTAGTTTCTCTGTGTGATCTTAGGAAGGGAAGGATGGGGTTGTGATTAGGTTGCTAGCAAAGAACTTGTGCAAATCCTTGCTGCACACAGGTTATACAAACAACCTTGCTCAAGTCACTTGAGTGCTGTAGTGCTTAAGTGCATGGCTGTATCATCCAGTAGACTACAGAGCAGAGGGACCTGAACCTGCTTCTGACACTGGCTAGCAACAGCCGGGCAGGGCTGAGTGAATTATCCTGGGTAAGAACCCTCCTAATCAAATAGGGAAAGGGTCCAGATGAGGCACCTCTCTTGCAGAAGCAGTTTCACTGTTCCTGACTGTCTTGATTTATATGAGGAAGGTCATCGGTGACCATACTGTTTATTTCTTCTATGGAGAAAAAATGCTGATATTAACAGTCCTTGTGCAGAGGATGAATTAGTAAAATGTTGTGGTATTCACAGTATAGCTGAGCCACTTGCATGCATTGCACCGTCATGGTGAATTTTACAGACAGGTGAGATGCAATTAGTATAGAAGGAAAAAATTAATTCATTCACCAACACAATGCAAAAAAAAATGCATCTATGCACTCCAAATAAGCCTAAAATTGTGCATAGCTAAGCAAGACACTCCATGTCTGGGTCATAGCTAGAGAGCTGACCAGAGAAGGGACCTATGAAACTCATTGCTTTCTCCTTGCAAGAGGGCAGCTGCGAACCAACTCAAAAAACCCACCAGCTTCTCGCTTCTCGCCAACACTGAGGACAGTGGAGGGATAAGCTCTTAAATCCTCAAGTATCCATGGTGCCAAATGACAGATGTGTTGACTTAAGCATTATCTAATGTCAAACAGCATTAGGACTGAGACTGTTCCAGCAGGGATAGAAGCCAGGAGACTATGCACAGACAGAGACCGTTCCCTCAGTAGCAGGGCACTGTCCCATCAGCACAGTGCCGTCTGGCAAGTGACAATGTCCAGCTCTACCTACAGCCCTAGATGAGGTGATGATTCAGGTCCAAGGTCCATCAGAGCCCAGTCAGGAATAGCTCAAAATGGAGTTGGTAACAAACTTTGTCTTTTGTCCCCTTCTGCCATTTGAACGCCACCTTCTTCCTCCTGACACTTAACTAACACATAACATGGCCAAGGACCTTTTTCTCCTTTCCTCCTGTTCCAGGTCACTCTTCTGCTCCTCTCTTTGGTCACAGAGTTGAGGGTGAGCGTGTGCATGAACATGTTGAGAACATGCTAGAGCATGGATGAAGTCCACTGAGCCAAGGAGGCATTTGCTGCTAGTGGGTTTGAATGAGGTCCAAACAGTGCAAAACTGAGACCACATGGGCTGTTTTGAAATGGTTTCTGTTATGATTTCCAAAAGCAGGACATGAAAAGAGCAGGGCTTGCTGATGTCTCCCGATAATGTGCAACCCAATATCCATCTGAACTGCCTCTTCACCTCAACAGAGAAGCACACTACATTTTTTCCAAAGCGTAGTGATTAATTAAACTTGTCTAAGTCAGTTTAATTCCTCTTTAAGCCTTTCCTCTATTTTTAGAGTATATAATTCTGGCAGTTTTGGGGTAGTCTGCTCTGAAACGTCAAGGTGAATTTTCAGTGAGCAATTCAATGATGTTTCAAAAATTGTCGCCAAAGCACTTAGAAAATGCCAACTGAAAATAAATTTTAAACCAGCACCCCTGTTACAGACACGCAAAGATTAGCCTCACCTACCAAATCACCTAGATGCCAACATTTGTACATGGGATAAACAGAAAAAGATATTGAAGGAAAATTATAGTGACCTGGTCATTTCTTTTAATAGAAAAATATGTGGACAATAAACACATGCAATGGATGTATATATATTTTTCTACCCATTATTGCAACCATTTCTTTCTTTTTAATCTGACTTGAAGTGCTCATTTCATTAACCAATAGGCATCTCCTATTAATGAGAATTTATGATTGCTACTAAGTTTGAACATCTTATCTTCATTTTTGAGTCATCCTAAACTTATATCCACCTACCTGCTGTAAGCAGACAGGGTGTTGATTGAGTTACCTGCTCACCTTTACAGATGAGCTGGGTAATACTTCTCACAGAGAAAACAGTTTCCTTCCCTGAAGGCATCATTAGTAAAATTCTCAGACCTTCCTATGTTTGAGGTCAGACTGGATGGCTGCATTGTTCCATTTCAGCCTAAAAATCTGTGAGGTTTTTTTTTAATCACTTCCATCACATCAATCCACTTTTAGCAGAGAAAAAAATCCAACATTGTAGACTCATTTGGATGTGCTATATTCAGTGGAAAAAATGTGATAATGTGAGAAGAAAAGAATAAAGCATGATTCTCAGAGTCAGTTTCTATCACCACTAATTAAAAGAAAAATCATTAGTTTTTCTCCCCTGTAAATTGAGTATGTTTGATAATGCGGGGAAAAAATAAGTAAATAAATAAATAAAGCTGTTTTAATGAATCACACCTTAGAGCACAACTTTCTTTAAGGACATGTTCCGTAAGCCATTAATGAATCCGCATTGACTTCTGCAAACTTTGGTGCAAAACTGAGAAGTTCCTGTTTCCTTCCAGCATCCAGTGTGAACTGTGGTCATTAATGCTCCTGATAAAGGGATTCAGTTCCAACACATACACATATTAATTCAGGTGTCCACCTCTACAGATGTGGTTTAGTGGCTTCAGCAGAGCCTAGTGCCATTTGAGATGTCCCAGGAGATCACAAAATCACTAGGCTGGAAAAGACCCCCAGGATCCGACTTGGACTCCACCTGTCAGTCCAGATTGTCATAGATCTGCCATAGATCTTCCAGACCCATGTGATTTCTTCACATGTAGGACTTTAGATATCATAAAAAAAGCCTTAAATCCCCACTGACAATAATGGAAGCTGAAATGTCTGACTCACATGGATGTGTGAATTCGAGCATGTAAATTCATTACTCATTAACTGAAGCCGTTCCCAAGTTTCTAAATGGACTCTGGAGAAACTGGTCCTGACGCAGTGTGCACAGTTCTCTTCAGTCAGTCTTGGAGACACATGAGATACTCCCCATTTGCAGTCTCCAGTGATGGAAGCAGTAAGAGCGGTGTCACCAAAAACCAGCCTGGTGTTACCTTCAGGGAAGAAAAAAGGCTTATGGGTAAAAGTTGGTCAGATTTAGAGCCTAGAAGGCACTTCTTTCTCATATATGACATTGCTGAGCTAGTCCAGTACATTGCAGAGAAAGACTAACTACTCAGTACTTCTCATTACAAACTCTTTTGAAGGCAAGAAAAAACTCCTGATGGACAAGGCACAATGTTAGCAATAAGTAAGCTTTGAGACCTGACACAGAGCAGGAGTGAGTTTATGGACTTTCTAAATTGCATTGCCTCCCCTACAAAGCAATTACAAAGAAAAGCTTCTTAGTGATCTGTACAATACAGGAATAAATTGAAATGCAAGTTTTACCCAACAAGCCCAGCAGCACTTCAACTGAACTGCCTCTAAGGACAAAAAGAGATGCTACACTCTTTTCTGGACTTGTGCAGTCCCATCAATAAACGCAAATGGACCATGACAGCCAGACATCCTTAATCACCATCACAAAAAGCTGTCATTGCCACATGTTTATCCCCTACTGACAAGACAGATTCAGGTCCTCTGGTTACTGAATCCGTTCCATAGTCTGCTTCAGCAAGATAACAAAAATGCCAGGCGGAAGTATAAAATGTGCTGCCCCAGTTATCTATCCAGTGTCACACACTGGATAATTGTTACTCCTCTGAGACTCAGGGCTTGTTGAGGAGGGGAGAAGGGAGAACCAGACAGCTACCTTTTGAATCTGTGCTGAAATTCAGATTAACCACTGTACAAAGTAAAAATATATGAAGCACTCAGTGTATCTGTTTAATTACTCATGAATATAAATCAAAGGATTTAAGCGGTCCTTTAAATAAAAATTTGGACAAATAATTCTCATTGTAATAGAATACGTAACTGGCTGGTAGGAAGCTAAAACATAAAGATTATTAAAAACCTGAAAGCATTCAGCCCCATCCCTGACATTTTTCAATCATGTAAGTGTTCATCAGAGCTAGAATAGAATGAAGGCATCCCCACAGACAAATATTTTGCACCCATTAGATAGCAATGATCCACAACGCCTTCTCTAGAAGCAGAAGCAAGCAGAAAACTATGTTAGAAAGCTGCATTTTCTGGCCATAGCCCCTTTCATTTTGGGAGTCCTGGTGAGGTAAACCATGGAGCTGTGTTTCAGTCTGGATCATCTAAGCCTACTCCAGGCTATATACTTAGGTGTTGAAGTGAGGTGAATCTCATCTCACTTTACAAGTAAAGCAAACAGTGCTACATCCTTCTTTAGGCTTCTCCTAGCAATGATGGAAAAGATCCTGTAGGATCCTCTTTCTAGTTTAGAAGGGATTATCCCATACCTGTATTAACCTCGATACACCTTGAAGCAGCAAATGCAACACCTTCCCAGACATACCAGTAATTTACCCTTCTCTTCAAAAGATGGCATAAATAGCCTTTGTTTGCTTCATGAATATAAGTTTAGAAGACAAATAGAAAATTTTGTATAGTTGTAAGAGTAATGGTTAGGAATGGGCACAGTTGTTATGTAATCCATTTAAGAGCCTTCCCTTGCAGATTTCTGTGGGAATTGGGTATTTAAGGATCATCATCCTGGTGAAATTTCAGAAAGGTAAAGATATTCTAGAGGAAATATTGGACTTTTGAATATGCAACAACATCTTTGACATCTTTGATCCCCATTATGTATAAAAATTTATTGCTTTTTTGCAATAAGCAGAATAACATCTGGGATGTGCCTTGCTCTCTGTCTCTCTTTCACGCAAATGGAGCTCAGCAACTGGGCAACTCTGAGTATGTGGAGCATGGTTTGATCTACTTAGCTCTAGAGATTGACTGAAACATATACAAATAAAACAAAAGACAAACAATAGCTCTTGCAAGCATAACTGAAATAGAAGGATTTGTAGCTTTGTGGTATCTATGGGTTGCCATGGTGATTTTAGAGGGAATGGCAGTAGCTATAGGTGTAGTTAAGGTTACAAATATAATTCAATACCTTTGGATTCTCATGTCTTTGCCCTACAAATACTTCCACTGAATTAGACATGTACAGTTCATTACAAAGCCATTAATCTGAATCTGCTCACACCTTTGTAATACAACAGTATTTGAAAATAAGGGAAAGCTCACTTACAGGAAAATGTTTTCTTATTGATTATAATCAACTGGTTATTTCATTATGGTTTTAAGTTAAACAAGATTTGCTTGAGCCATTTTCCAGCTGGATTAGAAAAGTAGGTAAATACTATTTTGCTGGTTTTTAAAAAAAGTCAGATGAACCTATAAACAACTTCAAAAAACAGCTGCCTTTAAAAGGCACAATTACAATAACATGTTAAGTATAGGATTGCAATTTTAACTTGTGCATATATTTGCTAAATTGGGTGTCAGAACCTGCAAATGTCACTTGCATATTCAGTTATCATTTCTGAATATCCCCACCTCATTGAATTCACAGCTGCATACCTTTGCCCTAATGTGCATAAGAAGCATTCCCCAAACCACAGAATACCTAATGAAAACAGAGAACCAGAGCCAAAGCAACGAAGCACTGACATGTACTTCTGCACACAAAAAGCCCTCTTTGTGCACATCTATTCCATTGTTTCTATTGCCACAGTATCTATCAGGTTGGTTACAGTTGAAATAAAAAAAAAATCCTCAAGAGCCTATAACTGTGGCATCAAACGCGTAAATGAATCATAGAATCACAGAATTATTTAGGTTGGAAAATACTTTTAAGATCGTAGAGTCCAAACATAAATATAACACTACCAAGTCCACCACTAACCCATGTCCCTAAATACTACACATATTTTAAATACCTTCAGGGATGGTCACTCAACCACTTTTGCAATGATTAAAGTAGGGTTATTTTTCTAAAAGAGCTCCCATGCTCAGTTTTTGACAGACTCCGTATTACACATACCTGTGCAGTGTTGCAGTGGGTGACGCTGCATGCCTTTACCCCTGGTGAGCTTACTGCTCTGACACAATCTTTGGGGAACCCATCATCATATTTGTCACATCAAGATGTTTGCTGTCACTTGGATGTGGGAATGTTACTTTCTCATGGTCCTATGACAACCATCTCACTACAGTGATAACAGAAATCAGTTCAAGGAGAGGAACTACTTGACAGTGGGCTCTTTTCTTTAGTGTTCTTATGCAATTTGAGGGGCAGTGAGAAAGAAAAAAACTAAGATAATAACAGACACGTTTAAAAGAGGAAAGACTCCAAGCAAATCTAATTAAAACAACCACAAAAATAAAAGCATTAAGCACTGAAAATACCTGGTAACAGTTTGATTCCCTTATTTGCTTAGAATCATGTTTAGTTTTCTCAAAAGGTGGGCCAAAAATCAGTAGACAGTATCAGTACAGGCTATTATGAAACCCAAGTATCTGCCAAACTGTTCCGCAGAGAGCTTAGCTCCTTTCATCCATCCTCTGGCAGACCATCTATTGCTCCTGGGTTTGCTCTTCTGTCCACGTGGATAGCTCCGTGCTCTGCAGTTCTCCTGGTGATCAGTACAATTAACCAGAACTAAAACAAGCCAGCAGATGATATCAATGAGAGAGTTCTTAAGGGTCCTGTGTTCATGACTCACTCATTATTTATCCTTCTCAGTCTCTGCGCTGAAGTTTGCTCAACTTTCAATGATGAGATGCTTTCCCAGTTTAGAAACTGTGGAGAGACACGAAAGTGAGGTAATAGGTAAGTAAGAAAATTTTCTACTACAAAACTGTTGTAAATTGAGCTCAGCAATAATCACTATTTCCACCTCTGGTTACAGGAAATAATACATCCTGTTGGATTTACGCCAACATCAATGAGAGTTTGAGCAAAGTTCAATGTTAAATCCTACCTGGCTGAATTGGATGTGAACATCCACAAAGAGCATCCCTCATTCCTCTCATGTAGTTTCAGTTTCCTATCTCCACACCACAGTTTGAGGCCTGTTATTTGTAATAACCTTTTAGCAGGTTTCAGAGTTCCTACCATAAGGTCTTCTTAGTGACTGACATCAATTTTGATAATTTACTAGCATTATTCTGTTTTCTTTTTGTTTTTGTTGGGTTTTAATGAAATGAGGACAACTGGTACAGGGAAAGCCTCCTCAGATATATAAATTTGGAATCTTGGAATGAGGAAGTGGCTGTTACGGTGGTATTGGATCCGAGATCTACACTTAAATAAAGCATTGTTTTGTGCATATAGTGCACCACAATCCTTTATCCCTGGGTCTGCTCCAGCCACCTTCTTGTTGCAGAGGAAAGAGGACAACAGGAGACATTTCCAGCCTGTGCTGTCTTGTAAGTATGTCAGAAATCTTTTTTTCTTAATGAGATGCAGGTGCCAGGCATATGCACAGTTCTGAACACACCCACCTGTGAGGAAGTCAAGGGCCTTGTGCATTGACTGTCAGACACGAATACACTAGGGATATCACAGAGTGGGAAGTGTGATCCTTTTCCTGATGTGGGTGCTAGAACATACCAGTACCTGTGGCAGATGAGGACTGTTTTAACTCTATTACATCAAGTGTTATACTGAAACTGAATTTTGTCTCATATAATTTTTAATTAATAAAATTAATTTTCAGAAATCTGCACTTTGGGCAAATAATTAAGGTGAGTACTCAGACAGAGAAGAATTTAACTGGACTATCCATCAGATTGTGCTCGCATCAACCATCATATTACATTTTCAAGCAATGCAAAAATAGTATGCTCAAGGCAATGGTCTGTACCACTGTGGTCTGGACTGACAAAGAGATACTTATGGACAGAGACCTGACTGCATGATCTGTATGTGTAATTGCTTTCTTGGGAGATCACAATTGTCTCTACAAGAAATTGAAATGGTGCTGCATTTTAGGCTTATTTTTTCAAATACCCTGGAGGAAACTCATTCTATTTTATGACAGAGACTTACGTGTGCAGCTTTTACAAGAGGCAGGACATTCAAGCTAACACCATGTCAAATACTTGGAAACATTTAGCTGTTCTTTGCACCCACTTTTCAGCCTCTTCTTTCCTAACTTGCTCTACCCGAGCTGAGCCCAGGCTCTGCTCTGGACAGAGCTGAATTAGCTTTAAACATTTCTCTACACCTTCGTCTGGCTGCCAGCCAAGCTCAGCTTATAGAAGGGTAGATGCTACTGTTGTTGTGCATACTTCTTTCCAGAAAAATGAGTCAGTGAGTCCCCTTGTTTTGTGGTTCACTTGTGCAAGTTTTGTAAACAGGGAAGTTTATCCTCGTTACTTCTCTGCAAAAGGACATCACATTGACTTTTAATTTCTCTTTAGCTGATTGACCAGGACTGCTTCTGCCCCGAATCCTGGAGCTCTAACCCATTGAAGCAAGCAAATCCATATCTGGATCTCATTTAGGTTTCACTCCAGGCACGCATAGCCAGCAGTTCTCCACTGAGGCTGAGATGAGTGCAACTGAAATGGATGCTGAAATAGACACAGCTTCCTTAGTGCTAAAAGCCAAGACCCCCAGCTAGGAACTAATCCATGTTGTGCTGAACCACAAATGAACCTCTGCAAATCTCAACCATCATAGTGACCCTTTCCTCCACAAGAACCCAGAGAGCTGAAGCTGATGCATTCCTGTACAGTAAGTCTATGGCTGCAAAGCATTAGGGCAGTATTTTTAAGATTATTTGGTCACACACACAAGTGAGCTCATTGCAAGCTTCCGACTGGACAAAAATTCATCATCTTGGTGATTTTTCAAATCCCACATGGTTATGATTTCTTTATTTCCAAACCAGAAGCACACATTTATACTTGGCGCAATCCTTGTTGTCAAGCACTAGCAATCCAAGAATGGGTTTTGCCTTAATGCTTCACACCAAAAGGCAATGATATCACCTACATATCTAGGTATCAAAGAATGGGTTTACTCATGTACGTTAATGCTCAAATCTCTGACTGGAGTCTCTAGTCCCTGTATATTTCATACAATCCAATATATAGCTATTGTCCTGCAGATTGATATTGTTTTCCTTATTTTCATAATTTCAAAATACTTCTACCTCTCTGCCTCACCCTGTTCTCCCTTTCATGCTGAAGTTTTCTGCCCTCTCAGTAGAAACATGCACAGAATTGATTCATCATTCATCACAAAGAAGTGCGTGAAAACCTTCAGCAAGAGACTGAAAGACTAAGGAACTATTATTGTGGCTATTCCTATTTCTGTTATGTTTAATATTATAGACATACTAAACAACTTTTATCCTATACATTTCTAAGAAGGAATGCTACGGAAGCTCCAGGGCAAAACATCTTGGACATAAGGAATGTTACTGGCAGGAAATTGAGGAGAATTGGCAAGTCATGATAGTTTAAGGTACATAAATAATAAAAACATATATTCATGAATCTGCTATATTGCTCAGGTTGGAATGCGTTTGCTTTGTGAATATCCCAAGTTTTAGTATGTCTAATGTTGCCCTGGGGCTGGCTGTGCACCTCTGAAAAAGATGGGCCTTAATTTTCTCTTGGAAGAATCGTTAACTTCAGCACATTTTTAGTTTCTCATGGCTAAGGCAAGTTACCTACTCATTACAAGTTTTTAGACAGTAGTGAAAAGTGTACCTGAATGAATCACAGAGCTAAAGCTCTTTTATGAATCATAATTTTATAACTAAGAGTGAGTCATTCCAGGATGGAAACAGTTGTACTAAGTACCATCAGTTTCTTAGTCAAAAGAGTTCTCAGGAAGAGCATGTCATCAATGCTGGCACAACTTCAGAAGGGACTGGGAGCTCTGGACAGCAGGTCCACAACTGGTCCTGCTAGAGCCACACAGGAGGAGAAGCACAATGGGGCATTCCCAATTCTGACAATGGCAAACTGCTGGAAGACGCTATTCCCAATATTTATTGCATGCAGCTCCTTGTGTAGCATCTAAGAAGGTATTCTGAGAGCTACAATTTTCTGAAAACTCTCTCAGCTTAGATTCTTGCAGTAGCCCCTACTCCTAGCAACATTGCTGGAGCGCTGGACATTGCTACTTGATCCCAATAAGGCATGCCTTGTATCCTGGGTTCTTCTCTCTGGCAACTTTAAATGATGCAGGCGATAGAAAGTAGACTATAAGATTTCTGATAAAGTCAGGGGGATTAACTATTTTTCCGTCCCTCTCCTTCACCACAAGCAAGGCATTGTATAACTACTGCAGGTAAGATGGATCCCATCTAGCTGCAATTACCCACCATGTCTGCCTGGACACAGGGAGCACACATCACAGACCCAAGAAAGGCCCATTGACTTTTCACCTCCTTTGTGCCTTCACTTCCAACCTAAAAGGCCCCATCATGGATCACCGAACTCGGCAAGCCCTATGGGCTTTGACAAGATATGGCAATAGATCCTACCAGCCCTCTGGAGTGAAGTTATAGACTCTAAACATACCTGCCCTGACAACAACTCCAGGGTTTGTTAGAAGAGCTTTGTAAGGGAGTCTTAGAAATCTCATTGGAAACACTCATATAATCTGACAGTGATTTTTGAGCCATTATTTCAGATTTTTCTTTGCTGTTGAATGAGATTGGAACAGTTAGGATAGTCCAACTGATGAACGTCTGATGTTCAATCTATCTTGCGTACTGACCAATGTTTTTCAGACATGTCTTTTTTGTTATGGAAGAGCCTGCCTTGCCCTCCCAGGCTGCAGTTCTGTGCTTGCTCTGTTTCCCCTGACTTGTTCAGACAGCGTGATTAGAGATACTTTTCACCTAAGTGACAGGAAGTGGCTAATTAAAGACTCAAAGGAGACAAAACAGCTCCCTAGATGTGTCTGTTGGATATTCTCACAGATTCATTACATGGCAATGAACCAATTGGAAGGTGATCTATCTCAGTTTGCAAGCTTGGTAATAAATCATTTTTTGTTATACTTTATTTAACATTTTTATCTCAATGTCTTCTCTTACAGGAGTAGTATTTTTTGACAGAAACAGCTCATTGCCTAGGAAATCATGCCAATCAAAAGAACAAGCCTCTCCACAAGGAATACTTAACATTTTCCACTTCTGCATGGACTCCCCAAGGAGAAACATTCAGAGAGGGTCTTGTAATATGCTGGCCACTCTCATTTTATACAGCCCATATTCATGTGTCCAGAAGCACTAAGATTTCATGTCTAAGCCTTCCCGTAACCCATTGCTGAAATAAGCATATTTTCTCTCTCCCTTCCTGGCCCTTTACCTCTCACATTGTAAGCCACAACCTCTTTCAGTATGTTCCTCTTTCTGAGTCTGCTTGAGATTGATCCACAATAATTTTTTCCCCTTTTTATTGCTGCAGCTCATCCTTGTGTCTTGTAGGCTTCTGATAATCATCCCTGTCATTCTCCAATGACCACAGAGCAGAATCAGATGTGAATGAAGAGCCATTTTGCTAAGATATTTCTGGTTTAAGGCCATTAAAAGAGCAACATCTCTAAGCTGCTTTTTGCAGCTAGCATCCATTTTACTTGTTGACCTTTAGATTCCTTGAACAGCTTGATCCAAAGATTGTTTTAACCACATTAACAGCTGCTCTCTGACATTTCTCTACTTCTTATTATTGATTAATATGTCAGTAGCAATCATGTTTCTTTGATTTCTGTAAGCAGGAAGCCTTAGAAAAAATGACCAAAGGAAGCCAATGCTATATCTTAGTACTGGAGGTTGCTGTTAAGTAAAAGTTTAAGAAGTTTTTTTAACACCCTTCTCTTATTCCAAACCATTCTGATTTTCATGCAGCTCCAGTTGCTGGAATTCTTGTTTTAACTACACAATAATGCCACTGCTTTTTGTATAAGCCTAACTGCTCTTGATTCTAGTTTTGTAAAGCATCATGGTCATGAGTGCAATAACTCCACGATGAGTGCTGAACCACATTTGCCACAGCCTCCTCCATTCACAGAAAAATCACTGAGCAAATGGTCTAAAAGCAACTTGAAGAAGTTATCTAGTCCACTGCCATGTAGCTGGCAGTCCCATAATACTGATATCATTTGCACCATATGGAAGAGAATTCTTCCCTCGCCCTAGAACCTTTTGGTGATTTTAACATTTGTAACAGATGGAAGAGAATTGTTGCCTCACCCTAAAACTTTTTTTGTGGTTTTAACTATCCTACTCTTAATATTTCTTCTAAAGGCTAATCTGAATGTCCCTTACTCTAATTTAGGATGGCATATTAACTTTCTCACTAAAGCTGGAACACCGAGATGTTTTTATGTGTTTCAGACACTTCTGTAATTTCCCCCTCACTAAAATCTGTCTTCTCTGAAACAGGTTAAGTGTACAAAGTGTATCTGCTCTTTTTGTGTCTTTTGTTTCTTTTAAGGAAATCTTATCTGGATGTTTGTTCTTCCTTGTGCATTTGAGCAGTTAATTTGTGCAGTTGATTGTACATCTTCGTATTCTTGGCTGTTTCTCCCTGATCTATAGATAGATGTATTTGGTAAGTAGGATAGACAGTATCAACAGATTTGTATGAAGTGTAGTAATTACATGGCTGTGTTTTGGAGACCTGTGGATCTCTTTTGCAGCCTGAAGCAAAGAACCAAGGATATGATGCTGTTATCAGACAATTTCTGTGCTGTAAATGTGCAAATGATGGTGTAGGTATCTTCACTTCAGAGCTGGAAGAAGGTTTTAGGTAAATTACAAATGTCAAGTAATTTTTTTAAGTTTCTTGTACAGTTCTGTATTCATCTACAAGTGACTAAAATTCTTATAGAATCATGGAATCATAGAATGGGTTGGGTTGGAAGGGTCCTTAAAGATCATCTAATTCCAATTCTCCTGCCACAGGCACCTTCTGCTAGATCAGGTGGCTCAATGCCTCATCCAGTCTGGCCTTCAACACCCCCAGGGATGGGGAATCCACAATTTTCTGGGTAACTTGTTCTACTGCCTCATCACCCTCATAGTACTCTTTTTTCCTAATATCTAATCAAAATCTCTTCTCTCGCAGCTTAAAACTGTTACCTCTTGTTCTTTCACTGCACTGCCCCATAAAGAGCCTCTCTCCAGATTTCCTGTAGGTCCCCTTTAAGTACAGGAGGGCTGTTACAAGGTGCCCTCAGAGCTTTCTCTTTTCCAGGCAAAACAACCCCAACCCTCTCAGCCTGTCCTCATATGGGTGCTCCAGCCCTCTGGTCATCTTCGTGGCCCTCCTCTGGACTCACTTTGACATAGCCATGTCCTTCCTGTGTTGGGGACTCCAGAACTGAATGCAGTACTCCAGGTAGCTTTATTTGTGTATCTTTAATGCTTCACAGACTCATCCAGCAGAAGGGAAGGCACAGTGAAATCCTGCTTTTATGGTATTTTATTCAGAAGTGGTGTAACCTACTTGCAGACTTTCTCCCTTTCTAATCTAGCCATGAACAAAGTAAATCCCAGTTTATATATACATAGTAATAAACAGAAGAGGCTAATGCTCATTCTTTGACCCTAAGGCCAAGTGACACAGTGCTGCTGTCATTCATATGGATAAATTTCCCACCACCACCAGGAGAGAAAGAGGGTGGCTTCATGCAAAGCGCCAAGTGACACGGGTTCTGAGGACATGACAGAACCATGCACAGGCAATGCTCATGAGAGAGCTAGCCAGTACAAACCACACTGTGCCCTGGTCTGCGGTAATGATTAAACAACACGAGAGACACCTGGATGTTACTTCAGCTAATCCCAGTCTCTGATTAACATATTTGCTTAGATGTAGCTGGTAAGACCTTCTGGTCCAGCCCAGGATAACAAGGAGTGTTGCATTATATTTTACTGATATACGGTACTTTTAGATCAGTGAAATGTTTTAAAGGACTTGAGATAAAATATACCCTCCTATAATGTGAAGGAAGGAAAAGAAGATAAAAGGTAAAACGTCTATCAAAGCATGTCTGAAGCAGGTCAAAATTGATTGTTATATGACTTAAACGACTAGCACCGTACTCTAACTAAATCAATTTTCGAAGCCCACTCACTCTCCTCATCCCTCAGCAGAAGTTTGCAGCTTGGTTCAATTTAGTTGCAAGGCATTCTCTTGCAGGCTAGTCTTCATGATTATATGAAGTCGTTCTTTGATTAGGAGTGCAGGAAAAAAAAAGTAAGATGAGTATCACCAGAGTAAAAATGGAAACACAAGTTAGATAGTGAAATGAGTCATCCCAGCAGAGGTTCGTAAACTAAAAGCAATAGGAAACCCAGAATAGCTCTTTGTGAGAGAAAACACAGTAGTGGCTGATATCTATCCATGCAACGATTGGAGTAAATTACAGGAGATTTGACATACTTCAGATCATATTTGGAATAGTTTCAGTAAACTTCAGAAACATTTTGAAAAAATATTAAACTGAAATTTCCAGATTTGCTGCAAAATCATGACAATATCTAAAGAACAGAAAATAAATAAAGGAAACTTCCATCACTTACTTATAACAAAGATATTACAGATCAGACGACAGCCAATATTTTGTTATGATTTTGCATGTTATTTCCTCTTCCACTAAAAGCACTATATGAAATAATAACAGATGTGATTTTAACAGTGATTAAGACCCCTTTAGATATTCACCTGCATGGCATGAGCTTCTTCAATGACTGCTTGTCAGGTATGGGTAATTGATGGATCATTCAGGAAATTCCACACGGGCAGGCACCGTATGCTAGAACGCACACTAATCCCTACCTTGCTGCTTAGCTTATCCGTCTTGTCACGTTTAAGATTTTGGCAATCCTCAGTGGAAATTGTTGATCTTCAGAAAATTATGTAACTTTCTATAAATTCTATAAATTTAGCATTTGCAGCACATAAACAACAAGTGTCCTAGCTAAAGCATTACTAATGCAATCCCACCATATGCTTTCTTTTAAAGGCAAGCTGTATAACCATAGATACCTGTGTAACACTAGGCACGACGTTAACACTGCTTTGTCATGAAGTATTTATTTGTACATTTTTGGAAAGGTTCAACTTCCAGGTTATTAGGAAATGCTCTTCATGCCACTGCCCTGGACAATTCCTGATCCATTAAATCACTACAAATTGCAAACAGAGAGTATCAATATTAGGTATGTCTGTTTCCAATTTAAATCGGTGTCCACTTAAAGTGGTGTGTTCCCTAGTATTCTCACTAAACCGGCACTCTGCAACCATTTTCCACTACTTAAGTCAAGCCATTTCCATAATCATTTGGAGACTCCTGGCTCAGACTTGTGAACAGAGGTTTTTCTTGATGCAGTTCCAAAGATCCATCTTCCACAGTATGGGATTGTGGTCCTTCTTTGCTTTTCAGTCCACAGTATTTCATTTTTCATAAGAAAGAACAACTTTCTTCAAAATGGTATATATCATATCTTCAAAAAAAATAGCCTACAATCTACCAGGGAAGAGAAATCAACAAAATTGATGATGAGTGTTGTCACTTTTATCAGATAAAGAGTATATATTTTTTACTTTCCCTCTGGAGGCTGGTACATATGAAAGATGGCTTACCTCAATACAGACTCCAGTGGAAAAACCTTATGCTTTATCTGAGTTAATTCTTGCTTCTTTCTACTTCTTAGCAGCTTCAGTGAGGAAATGCACATTCACAGGGAAAACTTAAAGGAAGCATACACTTTTGGCGTTTAAAACAGCACTAAATCATAGAATTGTAAAATCATAGAATCACTTGGTTGGAAAAGACCTTTGAGATCATCAAGTCCAACCGTACCTGTCCACTACTAAATCATATCCCTAAGCATCTCATCTACCCATCTACTCCAGGGATGGAGACTCAACCATTTCCCTGGGCAGCCTGTTCCTGTGCCTGATAACCCTTTCAGTGAAGAAGTTTTTTCTAATATCTAATCTGAATCTCCCCTGGCGCAACTTGAGGCCACTCCCTCTTGTCCTGTCACCTATTATTTGGGAGAAGAGATCAACAGCCACCTTGCCACAACTTCGTTTCAGATAGTTGTGAACAGTGATAAGGTCTCCCCTCAGCCTCCTTTTCTCTAGGCTAAACAACCCCAGTTCTCTAAGCTGTGTCTCCTAAGACTTGTTCTCCAGCACCTTCATCAGCTTTGTTGCTCTTCTCTGGACACACTCCAGGACCCCAATGTCTTTCATTAAGTGGGTAACCTTCTAGTAGAAGGAGATCAGGTCAGTTTGGCAGGACCTATCTTTCATAAACCCATGCTGACAGGATGGCATTGCTATGTCATATATGAGGCATAGGGTATGTCTGGAGGTGGCATAGTACTGCCTCATTTTTTTCTGCTTTAGAGAATTTTTCATGCATTCTTCTAAGTTCTGCCCAGCCCATTCACCCAGAGTGTGGTACAAGGCACTTATGACAGTGAATGTGGTTTTCAAGATCTAAAATGTTCTGTCAAAGATTTCTTTTTATCTCACCTAAAAGACTATTATTACTGCCTTGTGCAAAATTCAGTGACAGAGTCCTTTGAACTCTGTAATGTCACAGTATCAGTTGCAAAATGCTTTCTCACACCTGATGGTAATCACTCACATTTTCATCTTGGCATCTTTGTATCCCCCACTTTTCTGACTCAGATGTTTTCAGGTTTTGGTAGCAATAACAAGATGATGATCATATTTGTTTTCTTAATGTAGGATTAAGCCTTTGAAGAAACAGTGCATTGCAGGATATAAACTATTTTCATGAATTCTGACATACAACAAGGGAATTTATTCACCACTTTCATATGCTTTATGATGGTTTCTGAGACACCAATGGGTCTTGGGAGCTGGGAACTGGCATGTTGTCCATGAGTCCTGAAAATATTTCCACCTAAATGAAAAATCAGAGCTAATAATTAGATGCTTGATGTATTTCCCAGTATCAGGAACTTTATCCACGTTTAGATTTTTGTTATTTCTCATCAGAAAATCAGGGAACACATGATAAGCCTCAGTGATCTGAAGACCTTTCTAGAAAGGAAGACATTCATGACTGCTCTCAAGAAAAGTGGAAATGCTGGACTTAATTAAATATCAATTGATTTAATATCAGTCTGGTATTTTAAATCTATGAGAAAATTGTTAAGGACAAGAACTCATCTTACCCAGGTGAGATTATCCATAATGACGCTGTTCCAGCCACTCTCTTTGATTATTATTCTCATTAAGAAATACCTCTTCATGGTCATCCTAAAGTTTTCCGTTTGTACCTTAAGGCCATTGCTTCTTATCATACCGTCCTCTGAGTATTATCTTCTTTATATTTGTTACTCTGAAACTATATATAAACCATGATCACATGCCTTCTGAATCTTCACTGTAATAGACGATATAAATTCAGCTCCCTCCATGTCTCCATTTCTATTTTTTTTCTCTAATACTTTTATCATTCTTGTTGCCCTTTGTATTTCTTTGGGTTCTTTGTTGCTTTCCTAAATGGTGTCATTCTTTTGCTAAAAAAACCCCTACTTTTTACCAATGACAGAAGAAAATGAGCAAAGAAAAGGCATTTTTTTAAACTCTCATTTTTTTTGCTTTACAAAGTCAGAAAGATTAAAGGTAAATTCTCTAGTTCTATTTTCTACCTGTGGTTGTTCCTATCTTTTAACCACCAGGAAAGATTATAAATTGCCCAAGAGTTAGGGAGCTTATAACACTACTCACAGTCTATAGCAACTGTTTCATACTCATTAAGTTTTCCTTTCCAGAACATTTCTCCAGGGAGAATAGTACAAATCTAACAACAATAAAAACCATTGTGGGAAAAACTGAACAGCGCAGGGACACTCTTTTCAGTAGATCTTTCAGAGATACATCCAGGAAACATCTGTAGTAACTTAACGTTGCAGTCATCAA
Organism: Phaenicophaeus curvirostris; assembly: GCF_032191515.1. Classification (NCBI taxonomy): domain Eukaryota; kingdom Metazoa; phylum Chordata; class Aves; order Cuculiformes; family Cuculidae; genus Phaenicophaeus; species Phaenicophaeus curvirostris. The sequence goes on from NC_091394.1 coordinate 90,021,069, forward strand.
AGATGAAAGTGTGTCTGTGTATAAGAAATGAAGTGTTCTCTGCAAAGCTGCTCTTTCACGCATGCAAATGTGTAAATTTTTAGAATGAGCTGTAGATAGAATAATGTTTCCTAACGTTTCTGCAGAAACTAGTTTAATTCCTAACAACCAGTGGCTAAAACCATAAATGTACTTTTGTCTGTATTTTCATTCCTCTACGTAGCAGAATAATTACTTAAGAGTATTTCTCTCTTATTCTTTGCATTTTGATCACTAGCTTTGCCAGTATTTTTGTATCCTGGTACAATTAAGCCTGCCCATGAAGACACTGATATTTGTCATCTTTATTCTTACTAAATAGCAGTTATTCCTTGGAAATATGACAAATATCAGAGATGCTTCATTTCTATTACTGTTTGCCCCATAGTACAGATTACTACAGTGTTAAGCGAACATATTTTTACATATCTTTTGTGCACGGGAATTTTTTATTTCTTTTTGAGAACCTGTGGAGTTTTCTGCTGCTTCTGAGTCCCCACTCTCTGTTGGGGAAAGGAATCTGCTCTTATGCCAGGATTTGTGGTTTTCTTCTGTTCTGCTGTCAGAGGGAAATATGTGGATATGGAACATTAGGAGAAACAAGAAGGACTAGATAATTTATCTATAAATCTTCTGCTATTCTTAGATTCTGATTTCTCAAATCCATAAGACTACATGAATTTCTGGCATCACGTTCATGGTAAGTTCAATAAGAAAGGGAATGTCAGGACTAAAAAACACTATGTTTCTTTTTCCACATTGAAATCCCTTCTCTCCTCTGAGTACTCAGGAGGCTTCACAGTGTATAACGGCTGACAACATATACTTTATTTCCTGTATTCTTTTCTGCACCAACTATCAATTCATCTGCAGAATTCAGAATGGGAGGCACACAATATCCATCATTTACTAACTAAGCATGAGGTAAGTTGAAAGTATATATCCCTTGGCTACAAGTGCACAAAACGAATATTGAGGAAAGGTTTTAAGCTTTGAGAAAACATAATTTGCTGTATTATGTACTACTTTGCCCCATTATCACAGATACAAAGCTCACATCAGTGAATCCTCACATAACGCCTGTATGATATAACAAAATAGTATGAGAATGTTTAGCAGTGGAGAAAGAAATGAAGTCAACACACTGGCAGGCAGACCCTGGTCCAGTGCTGCCAAAAGTACCCCTTTGACTCTGTAATAGAGTGTTTAGTTTTGATCATTAAACATTTTGCACTTGTCTTGTATGGAGTATTATTTGGTGTATTGCTAATACTAATCATGAATGTACAGTTGACTGATTGCCTTTTAATTACGTGTCAACCATATATGTATTAACAGCCTTGATCCTAATTTGAAATGAACTACATGAATTGAACAGTTTTCCCCTGCAGCAACCATCATTCATTCTATCTTTCCAGGAACAAATTTTTCTTATGAAGTAAGTTGATACAATAGTTTGGTCCTTAGCATGGTATGTTATGGTGCAGTTAACTCCAGAAGAATGTAGAGGCAATTTTGTCTAACAAGAAGGGAACTGGAATTCAGCACTACTGTAATTGACGGATAGGGAACATGACAGACATGTGGGAGACCTGCACTCTTCTCCGTTTTCCTGTTTACTTTCATCAGCATCAGTAACAGGAGAATTTGCTTCTCTAGACCTTGAAAACCTGAGCCTTTGTATTTAAATATAACCAAGGGGAGACTATATACTTTCCTATGTGTTGCATGACACCTAATCCAGTGAGGCCTCTAATCGTTTTGAGGCTCTCCAGAGGAACTGAAACAAGGGTGGTTGTTCCTCAAGTGCAGGACCCAGCATCTGGCCTTGTTAAACCTCATCCCATTGGTCTCTGCCCAGCGGTCCAGCCTGTTCAGATCCCCTTGCAGAGCCTCCCTACCCTCCAGCCGATCGACACTTCCACCCAACTTAGTGTCATCCACAAACTTGCTAAGGGTGCACTCGATGCCTTCATCCAGGTCATTGATAAAGACATTGACCAGGGCTGGATCCAGCAAACTAAAGGGTTTGTTTAGACATTGCTTGATTGTCAAGAAGATACTGTAGGAATGAGCAAGGCCTTTGTGGCCTTGAGAAAGTAAATGGCCTTGTGCTTTGTTCAGAGAAATGCCGTCATTTGGATTTAGACCAAATGGCTTCACAGGGAAAGCACTGCATGGTCTGCCAAGGGGGCCTGCAAATAAACACCATAGCTGAAATTAATCTGAGTTTGAGAAAGCTAATCTCTGTGACTGTGCTCTTCTGAAAGCCTTATACATAATAAAAAATAACAATTGTAATCTTATTTAGTTCTGAATGTCCTTCTCATTTCTCTGAAATAGTGATGGTGAGGGTAGATTTCATTGTGCCTCTAAGTGCATTCCAGACCCTTACTGCTGGTTTTTAACTTTTTACTTGAAGATGAAGGATATAAAGATTACATAATCCACCAGTACAGTGTAATTCTTGCTGTTTATACCTCTATAGCCACTATAAGCAGGACACCAGATGGGAATATGAACTCTGTCAGCAGTATCCTCACAGCTCAGAAACCCAGAGAGACTAAAATGTTGGATGATTAATCAGTGCTATGCACGGCACGAAGATAAAGGGTGGAAGGGTGACCCTAGGCATCTCCATGACCACTTGGGATGGTTTGCACATGACTATCCCACAAACTAGCTAACAGCTGGTTAGCTACTTAACCCACTAACTAGCTAATGGAGAGTGTGAGGTACTGCAAGGTGATATAGCCAGATTTCAAGCATAGTAGTAGGCTCAGAACATTTTTCATGAGGACGGGAATCTTGGAGCAGTGCACAGCAGACAGCCTTGAATACTGTCTCTCCTCTACCAAAACTTTTGCAACCATTCACCGTTTATCACCCTACATCTTGAGGACAGCGTAGTCTTCTCATACTCAGATCCCAGACCCATGGCATCAAACTGATCATGGGCAAAGCAGTTATGATGGCAAGGATTCCCAGGGAGCTATACTGCCCATCTTCCTTCTCAAAGACCATGAGGCCTGGGGCAAGGGGAGCTCCTTTTATTAAACATTTATTAATGAGAGTGTCCTGTTGCTGCAGACACAGGATTCAATTTTCCACTATTCCCATACAGGATCTTGTAGTGCACAATATCCAGACTCCAAGTGGAGAGATGAAGCAACTGATACTGGAGTGTCACTTGTAAAACACAGGAGAAATTACAACACATCTTATCCCTGCGAGTGACGATGACAGAGATGCTGACATATTCAAACAAGCCCCTGCCATCTGCAGGAAGCAGTGGGGTCATTGTAGAGGAGCCTATGACCAGGGAAGGAAAGGTTTGTGAGTTGGTTTCCCTTCAGAAAGTTTCACCACACATGTGAAGTGAGGAAGTTTACCCCAAGCAACTAAACTTAAACTAATTCATACACATTTCTTTGAACTACTTGTAACAGAGATGGTAAAGATTGAACACAAATCCCTTCAAATTACTGATACACATTGACTGTGCCAAATCACTTCTAAACACAGTTGTAGCCCCTAGCACCTATGTGCTGAGATTTTTTTCAAGCCAAGAGCCCAGAATCTTAAGACAGGACAATGGCCCTTTGGGATTTGGAGCAGGAGCTGACTTCTGCTCTTGCCCAGGTCAGAATGACCGTGTGAAAGCCAAGAGCTCACATTCATGAACTGTCACAACATTCAGCTTTGGATGTACCATTCCCTTTTTCCAAAGGCCTAATTCTGATCTAGATTCCAACAGACCCATGTCAATATGAGTCCTGATTTGCACCAATGTTCAAGACCTAAAAATACACCTTTTATGATATATTCTGTCTAATGACAAAACAGGCTGACTGGCACTTTTATTACTATATTCTCCATATCTCAATAAATAAATCCAACACAACTGTCATTTATGGAATAGCATGATGGCAAAACACAGTGGAGTTCCTTCATGATAATTCTTACTGATAAAGAAAACAGGAATGGAAAGCAAAAAAACCATCATTTTTGCCAAATGCCGTTTTCAGTTTGCTCCAGTATGTCATTGCTACATAACAAATATGAGCTGGCAAGCATACGCTTCTTAGCAGAAAAGTGGAGTATTTTGCTCGGGCTGAGGATGGTTTAATATCTGTGATAAATGATCTGTAGGAGGGAGGGAATAGGAAAAAAATGCTATAGAGCTCATGCAGAGAAGAAGGATTGGCTGTGCCTGCTTACAATTCAGAGCAGAACTTCTGCATTCATATTGACACCAGGAGCTTTGAGATATCATACCTCAATAGCCAGATTTTGTTCATCATAGGAATTTAGCCATCTGAAAAATAAGGTTAATTTGGTTACCAATGTGAAACTTAACTTCCCTCTCCCCTTTCTTTTCTCTTTTGAGGAGAACAAAACACAACCAATTAACCTCTTGCTAAAGGGATCACGTGAACATCAGTGGATCAAAGAACACAAGTTGATGTGAAGAAGAGACTAAAAGGTAAATCAAGGCTACTGTTGAAACAAGTCAAATGAATAGAATAGCTTTTGACAGCCTGAACTGGAAAAAGACAGCTTGTGCCAGCACAGGAGAGCTACTCTGCTTTGCCATATTCTTAGATTATGCAGGAAGAGCATAAATAGAAATATAAGCAGAGGTAATCACAGACCCAGAATAAATATGAGATCAACGAACCATTCCACACTTAAAAGATCTCACCCAAATGACCTTGGCACATTAAAGCCAGCAAAGTCTACGCTTTGTGCTAGTCTGTGATAAAAATAACTACAAACTGCAGTATCTGATCTGAGAATAAAACTGTCCTTTACCTTATATTTATGTCCTTTACTCATGTTAGTATCCAGATTATTGACCTAGTGTGTGACTTTCGTACTGCAGAATCCTGACTTCTGAACTTAAGAGGGAGTAAAAGGTAAGGACACTCCAAACAGAAAATAAGCTACGTGATATTACACCTTCCAGCCCCGTAGTGCTCTGGTTTCTCCCTCACAAAACAAAAAAATGAACTCTGTTAAATCCCTTATTGAGGATCAATTGTCAAGAGATATCACAAGCCTTAGGTATTTCTACAGCCTGGTGCATACACAGATCTAGTTCCAGTTCTCTTGGAGAAAAAAAACAAACCCATGTGGTCCAATTTTGTATTTGAAGAAGAAGTAAATCTCAGCTACAGGGCCAAGTAAGATTAGCTGATAGGATATACATATATTAGCTGATAGGATATACATACATTAGCTGATAGGATATACATACATTTTTTTATATTTCTTTTAGTAGGCAATATATATATATTTAAGAAAATGAACATATAGAAGTCTGTGGACTTATGAAAAAAAATTCTACATGTGAAAAAAAAATGTAAGTGTAGTAGAGTTACAGTCATACTGAAGAATCTCATTTGATCACTTTTAAAATCAACAAGAAGACATTAAATTCTCAGCAACTGATACTTCATGCCAGTTGTCATATAGAAAACTTGGCTAAGAATCCTTTGGGTTAGATACAGTAATTCTTTCATTTTAGGCACTTATCCCTCAGAAGAAGACCCAAAATCCAGAACTGGATCTTCTGAAGTAGTGTGAGGAGGCTATTTCTACTGCAGCCTGATCCAAGCTTATCACGTCAGAGCTGACTTTGAGGACCAGCAGCCAAACCCCTGAGCAGGGCAGAAGAGGTTGCTGAGGCAGTTGGTGTGTTCAGGACCATGACACCTCACTGTGGATCCAGGCTCCTGAGCTGGTCAAGAGGAGCATTGCCTGAGTTTGGTTTCCTCTCATGAGTTTTATAATAGCTCTTCTGAGAAATGCCTCCTTCTACTCACAGAACCAAAGTTAGCCCAGGGCTTAGCAGGTTGTCCCTGCATCCCTGCATGACAGCATCATGGGGAAGGGCCCACACTGGAGGAGGGAGAGGTGTGAGGAGGGAAGAGCGGCTGAGAGGGGCTGTGATGGACTGACCCCAGCCCCTATCCCGCTCCTGCAGTGGTCATGGGGAAATAAGTCAAGAGTGGAGGGGTGAAGCTGGGCCTAGGGGGAGGGGGAAGAAAGGTATTTTAATGGTTGTCTTTTTGTTTCTCTTTATTCAAATCAGTAATTTATTTTTTTGTTAATTTTAATTGGCAATAAATCAGTTTTCCTGAAGCTGAGTCTGTTTTGCCTGCAGTGGTAATTGGCAAATGATCTTCCTGACTTCATCTGGACCCATGAGCTTTTTCATTCTGATTTCTGTTCTCAGATTGAGGGGGTAAAGAACAGAATGGCTATTGCTAGCAAGGTGTTTCATTCATCCAGAAGAAATAAATGTTGAAGAAGCTGTGTCTGGAACACCATGACGTTTCTCCTGTCCTGTGGGATTTCAAAACATTGGGGACTCTTGTTCCATGTTTTAAGGCCCGGGCCCTCAGGTTTCATGGTTTCCATGTTGGGAAGTAAATAGGAAATTGTTTGAAGGACAGAAGAAATGTTTCTCTTGGAGATATTTCCTAGTTAAAGCTAAGTGACATGGTGATAAACTTTACCAGGACCTTTGGGAACGACTCCACCAGGGCCTTTCAGACTTAGCCACATCATTGATTAATGGATGTGCATTTCTAAAGCTGTTGTTTCTCCTCAGTAATTTCTTAATGTATTCTCCACTGCACTTCTAGTTCTCAAACACACTTTGTCTTTTGGGCATGTTGGGCAGGAGAATATTCCATTAAGGGCTGGCAATTTGGAGCACTCCCAGGATGGCATTGCTCTTGCCCACGCCTGGCACATTGCTTAGCAACACAAAGGAACATTTATTGCACATCCTGCTATTTATGTTTCTTCACATGTTGACATTCTCTCCTGCCTCTAAGTTGCTCTGATGGAATTGCTGTATGCTACATGCCCAATAGTGAAGGACAAACATAAACCTGCATTCTGCCCCTATGAACTAAGTAGGTAAGTGATTTCACCTACAGTGACAAGCCTGTCAGCTTCTCCTACTTGTTGTTATGGAAAGTTGCAGCACCTGATTAACATAGAGTATATGTTTGTTAAAGTAATGCTATATATTCACAGACACAGGAATTACAATAAGGATGATCCCAACCATTAACGCTTAATATGATTCACCTAGAGTGGTTTTTAACACAGTAAGACATTCCATTTTTAACAAGATCTTGCCTTCATTGCCCTGTTGGCACACTCCAGAACATCTCCTTGTCCTTTGGTGTCTCTCTGTGTTACTGGTACAGCTGAATTTCCAGACTGGTATTCCCCATGTACACTCCCTTCAAGGAGCCCAGCTGACTGGGAAAGACTGGGAATGATGGGGCAGCAGAAGGCACAAGTGGCTAATAGTGACCAAGAATTTCAATACCACCCAGCAAGTGTTGTCTAGTGGTTTTTTATATTTTTGTTCTTCCCATTTTTCTATGCCTAGAGTGTACACAACAGAAAGTGCAGACTGGCACCACAACGTGCTATGCTACAGTGCAGCAGCTGCAGTACGCATACAAATAATAAGGTTTAGCACTTTTCACCGAGGGGCTTCACAGCTTAAATGTATGGCTCTGTTTATAATTGTTTAGAGAGGAGCTCAACAGCTCAATACAGGTTCAGAATAGAAATTCCCCCTGCTACCCTCAAGTGAATGTTTTTCAAGGAGGAAGGAGAGAGGAAATTCTCTTTAGTATCCAGCTGAATTCCTCTACAGTGAATTCAAGTGCCTAGCAAAGAGAAAAAACTATATATGTTGTATATAAATAAGATATGTAAACATAGGGGAAAATATCAGTGATAGGTGCCTGAAATGCAATGAGCTAGATTCACACAGGTGTGTGAAAACCTTTTTTTTTGCTCTCATTTCATTCATCATGTCTCAGATTTCACTTTGGGATTTGGGGCTTCAGTCTGATTTTAAAGAATTATTTCTGTAAGCAGCCGAGCTACATTCTGGGAACTAATCTCAATAATTGAACATGAAGAATAAACTATGACTGTATACCTGATGCACTATTTCCATTTCCCTTATGCATTTGACTGGAATGAAGATGAGAAAGAGTATCTTATGGAATATTGTACATGTATTTAAGATAGCTATCTGTAGAATAAATAGATACTGTGACTTTAACACAAAGAATGAATTTGAACCTTGACATAAGCTGGCATGAGGCGGCAAAGTGTGCTTGCAGCCCAGAAGGCCAACCACATCTTGAGCTGCATCAAAAGAAGCGTGGCCAGCAGGGTGAGGGAGGTGATTCTGCCCCTCTATTCCTCTCTTCTGAGACCTCATCTGGAGTATTGTGTCCAGTTCTGGAATTCTCAACATAATGAGGATATGGAACTGTTGGGACAGATCCAGAGGAGGGCTACAAAGATGATCAGAGGGCTGGAGCACCTTCCCTATGAGGACAGGCTGAGAGAGTTGGGCTTGTTCAGCCTGGGGAACAGAAGGCTCCGAGGAGATCTTATAGCGACATTCCAGTATGTGAAAGGAGCCTACAAGAAAGCTGGAGAGGGACTATTCGTAAACGCTTGTGGTGACATGATGAGGGGGAGCGGGTATAAACTGGAGAGGGGCAGATTTAGACTAGACATTAGGAAGAATTTCTTCACCATGAGAGTGGTGAGACACTGGAACACGTTGCCCAGGGAAGTTGTGGATGCCCCATCCCTGGAGGTGTTCAAGGTCAGGCTGGATGGGGCCTTGGGCTGCCTGATCTAGTGGGATGTCCCTGCCCATGGCAGGAGGGTTGGAACTAGATGATCTTTAAGGTGCCTTCCAACCCTAACTATTCTATGATTCTATTATTCTATGATAAGGGGAAATCATTTCTGTATTTAGTCAAATACCAAATTGCAAGGGAAGAATGGAATGGTTTTGGGAGCAGAAATAAATATATTAGTTTAGAGTTGAAAATACAGAAAATTTGAGATAAATTACACTCATATGAAAATGGGTCAGCTACTACCATTACAAAAATAATGAAAGCACAACAGTGGCAAAATATCTGTTATGAGTTTCAGTAAGCTCAATTTCTCACAGTGTTAAGTGCTGTGAATCAGAGTATATGTGCGCAAGGTATTTCAGATTTTCTACAGTAATTGCAATGAAATCAGACATTTTGTCAATGCTTCTTTAAGTTTCCAAGGCACATCTAACTTAAATGGCTTCAGAGTGGAGATAAGATTTTTAGTTGCTTGGGTGATGTCCTGAAAGTACCATCACAGATTTGAAAGCTCACAAAGGAACAGTAGGAGAAAAATAAGTGCAAGGGAGAAATTGCCACGTGTATTTAACTGTTCATTATTAAATACTGTAAGCCATACAGCAAACTTCCTCAAAAATAATTTAAACTAGCAACAGACTCATAAGTGACAGTAGCTCACATCCTTCTGCTCCGTTTTGTCAATGCACTACCTACTGCTGGGATATTGAGCAGCACCATTTCCAGTGTTAAGGTATTTCTTCGTGATTAAGGGAGTGCATCCAGCAGCTTCTCATTGAGATACGTCTGCCTTTGTGCAAGATTCGTTGGGACCTGTTGGGACTAATACTTCCTTTGGAAACTAAAATCTTTGTTCTCTATGGTACTCAATGAGGGAGTCTCAGTCTTGAAATAACAATCACTGTTCACATCACATGGGAAACAAGGGTGTGTTCTGGCCTTTTTACTGTAACAACTGAACCAGAAGTCCCAGAGTAGTCACAGAGTTCATAAATGCTACATACTGATCAAAAAAAAAAAAGTGACAGCCATATACCCTCTGTGATTAGGAGTGTTTCTCATCAGGAAAAGATGGTAAGAACATATTCTAAATATGTTCCAAACTTATGTTCCAATATGTTGCAAACAAATACATATAGACATATTACAAATCCCTGGCAGGAGCTCAGTGATCCCTGGAACCTCAGCTTTGATCTGTCTAGCCACTGCCATTGCACCATCTTTCAGGGCAGAACCTTCCAGAGGCCAAAGGCATCGTAAGACAAATAACCCATACAGTTCAAATTTCAGATACAATTAGGGCTATTGGAAATTAGTACTGATGGAAAAAAAAAAATGTGCAAGCTACCAGTAAAGTTAGCGTACAAGGATTTTAGGTCAAGTGGGGACCACTGGTAGTCAGAAAACACGGTTCAACGTGACCTTCAGGGACCCTTATGCTTCTTCAGTTTTCACAGACAAATATTTTAAAGAAGCTGATAAACACTTGCCGGTGCATATATGTTCTTTCTTTCAGAAGACTACAGAAAGCACAGATTGTTTTAAGACAAACTCATCACCTCTTTTTTCCCCAGGATAATTCCAAATATATGCTGACACCCTCAGGCAGAAAGGCAAATTTTCATTTAGTTGAAAAAAAAGTGTGTTAAAAAAAAAAAAAATGTAGCTCAGAAGGAAGAGTTTGCTCATTTTTCCCAACTCAGCTGCCAAACTATCCAGAATTTGTTCATCTGCAATATCCTGTGCTCAGGGCTGTGGATAACAGGCCACAGTTTCTGTTCTAAGCAATCTATAACAGAGGTTTGAAATACAACTTATTTGCTTCTTCATCCTTGGTTATTCGGACCTAAAACTCCCTAAACCTAACTCCCTAAAACATGTTCTTTTACTAGACATTACATACTCTGGAGGTGAGAAGAGCTCAGGAGGCCCAGAGCACACTTTGGGAACTGCTGATGGATGGCAGTGGATGTCACCTTCTCTAGGTGTAAGAGAAAACCAAGAAGCAAAAAGGCAGAATAGCAACACATTCAAACAGTAGTGACAGGGCTACTCTGTTCCTGTAATTTCGGTCCTGCTCTAGCCACTGCAACAGTCTGATTGTATCATGGTGATGACTCCCAGAGTCCTACCCTCATTCTCCTTCTACTTAATCATAGTTTGTAAAGTGCCAGCTCTGTTTGATTAGGTGAGAATTTAAGACTTTTTTAAAAATAAGTTTCTTCATTTGCAAAGTTAAAATTAAAAAAGAGAGAAAAAAGGGGTTAAGGAAAAAAAAAAAGCTGTTTATTCCAATCACGTTATCATAAATCAGTTTCCCCCTTCTTGAGTAAGAAAATTTGCACTTCTGAGGCTAGTTTGAACCTTCAGCATCCTCATTTCCATGTTCTTCACTGCTAAAAGGAAACAACAGGGACACTGCTCAGTTCTGATAAAGGTTTCCTGTGCCATGCTGTTTTCTGGAGGAGGTGATTTTCCAGGTAAGGAACTACCTGTTGGAGTACACAGTTTCCTATGTACAATAGGAATTAATCCAGTAATCCAGATCTACTAGAGATACCATTTCATCTTACCACCACTGAAGACAATTTTAAATTGTCTTATTTACAAAAATGTAATCCAGAGTAACCATTTTTCCATTGCTATTGAAGATACAGTACTTAACACTTGATCTGGCTTGGAATTCTTCTCCAAAGGTAACATCTTGCTCAAGAGCAGTAAGTGCCACGTTGCCACGTGCAATTACTAAACATTACAGCAAATGCAGACTTCAACAGCAAAGGGGACACAGGAGTGGGTAACAGGATTGTTACAGGATAGCAGGAAAAAGTCTGTCTTTTCATCTTGTGTAAACATCATTTGTTTGAAGGGAAGAAAAAGTGAATTATGAGCTCAGAAGGATCAAAGTTGGCCTTCTGCAATGGAGCTAAGCCACTATAAGCCAGATGGAGTCAGTCACAGGGAAATTACAGTGCAGAAATGACAAAGATGTATGAATGTGTTTCTGCAGATTGAGAACTTGAAATCAGTTATTACTCCTTGATCTTCATCTTATACTTCAGATTTCCAAAGCTTCTTTGTGGGGTTTTGTTGTTTGTCTGTTTTTTTTTTAAAAGTAAAGCCTAGATTTTAACACATATCCTCCCAAGACCAATCTTTTCCTTTCTTGTCCAGACAAGTCCCCCTCTTCCCCATCTGTAAGAGGTAATCCAGAGAGAAGCCATCACAGGCCTCAACATCCAGCTTCAGCACCTCTACCTTGTACATCAAGGGGCACAGGAAAGCAACACAGAACAGAAGGAGAAACCTCAGGTGTCTGGGGCTCTTTTCCAGAGGTTTGAGGTCATTTGCTCAATGGAATCACCCACCTGGGGTTCTCCCATGGCATTTTTTCAGATCTGAGACAGATATATCCCAAATGCACGAGTCCAGATCTCTCTGCTAAGCTGTGATTTGTATCAAGTCCTTTATCAGAATAGCAGCTGCAACAAAGACGGTTGAGACTCGATAATCCGGTGGGTCTCTTCCAATCTGGTTGTTCTATGATACTATGATTCATTTGAACACAAGAAGTGACAAACACTCCAGAATGAAGGAAATCTGAATGCGCGGTATGAATGGGAAGAGAGGTACAACTGGGAGGATCAGAACCATGGGCATCATTAAGTATCTGCATGAAGTTCACATGCAGTCACAGTGGATTTTCCTCATTACCAATAAAGCATTCAAAGTTAAACATGATGTCAAGGATAATTATGTCCCTGCAGCTATGATAGATGTCAGCCATTCAACTAAACAGCAAGAACATTCTTGAAGCGAACAGATAGAGTTGACAGCAACTATTGGAGGAAGAAACAAGACTGAAAGATTAGGTCTAAGCTACCATTAGAGGCATCATTTTGTATTGGTCTAAAGAACCCTGTCGTGGTATAGAAATCAGGTTATTCTTCTGCAGTCGGTAGTCAAATATGGGATCAGTGGAAAAAGTAAAATATGGGAGCATTGCAAGGATAAGCCCTCAGGGAAGGTACAAAGAATTCCTAGACAACATCCAAGAAACAAATGAACCAATAATACACTAGTAGGTGTATCTGGAAAGTTCATTTGCACAGAAAATTACTTTTTAAATTTATAGTCGTTTTAACCAAAGTATGTCTCTGTCCTTCTTTGGTTCAGGAAGAAGACAAGGAGCTAAGGGAAGGAATATAGCAGAGAAAGGAAGGAGTAAAACTAAAGCTGAAAAGTCAGTCTGAAATCCAAAACACAAGTTGAGAGGTTAATGAATGCAAATAGCTCAACTGGGGTGCTGCATATTGAAAACCAACAATCATGTTGAACAAGGGAATAATCAAGAAAGGACAAAAGAGAAACATATTGGGACATGGTAAAGGCACAATGTACGTCTAATGCTTTTTCATGGAGATACAGCCAGTGTAAATGTGGTCTAAATTTGGAAAATATGATTTCCCCCTTTTACTCTTACTAATGAAAACACTTCTGCTGTTCTCATTTTTATTTGTATAAACATCCCTTTAAAAAAATACTGCTGGCTTTATAAAGCCAGTTTTAATCCATTAGGTGTAAACAGCAATGCTCTACAAATTGCTGTTCCTAATTACAACAGCTCAAAGGCTAATGGACACAGGATAAAACAGCAGTATTCACAGACTGATTCATGAACGGACACCAGCAGAAGTGAGGGGCTATAAACCAAGCTCATAAAGAATTACAGGAGAAAACAGTGACAAGTGTGTTGTGTTTGAAGAGCTTAGTCAGCGGGTCTGTGCACAACTGTTCTACATCACAGAGTGAGAATTTCACAGCAGGAAATGTCTGGAGTTTCAGCTAAACATGGCAGACAGGAATGTTGTACCTGAATGTGAGTATCTGCAAGTGGTTTTCTGTGATGACTGTGGGCTGTTCAGTTTCTAAATGAAGTTCCATTTGTTCTAGCCTATGAAACCAGAGAATGTTTGACAGAAGTGTGTAAGGAAGTTGTAGTTTTCCTTATTAACATCACCTGGGGCACATGGTCTGCACCACGATATGAAGAAGACATACTGCTATGGAGCTAAGCCCTCCTCCTTCCTAGCTCCTGGTTAAAATGCTTTGGATGCTTTCAGCCTGTGAAATTGCCTCTATATTTCACTTAGATGTTGCAGTATGACATTCAACAAACGTAACTTGGATTTTTTCTTTAGCAATCATGCTAAAAACACTTAAATGTAGGTTGAGATAAGGTAAACAGTATGACTTTCACTGAATAGTTCTATTAAATAAGGCTAATTTTCTCAGAAACATTTATACAGCATCCCAAAAATCTTTCTTTTCGCTGCTTCTTTAATTCATCAGGAGGGATTACTAGTATAAAAAAACAAACTATCATATAAACAAAAAAACCAAACCCTACTTCCAACATAACTGAAAATTCCTGATCCTAAATATGATCCAGGATTTTGTTTCTTTACCCCATGCAGTCTCGTTGCTACTTTACTGTAGATTATACTCTGTCATGGAAGAAGCAGCTTTAAACAGTTTTAAAAATGAAGGAAGCTTCTTATATGAGTATTTATAATCTGAAGCAACCTGAACCCCAGTAAACTTGTTTGGCCTGAAGGAGATGAGGTGGGATGTGTTTTGATGCAAGAGACAACTGGAGACCTCATTAAAGCCTATGGGAGACAAAGACTGCAAAGGTTCACATCTTATAAGAAGTCTGGGGTTTATCAGACTACAAGCTGTGGACCTGCCATATTCGAAAAAATGAGACTGTAGTTTCTATTTGTTTATTAATTAAAGTGCTTCTAGAAAAATCTGCCCCCTCAAAGAGCCAAAAAAGCTCAGTGTAAAATGATTTCTTTCAGGCAATAGCAAATTTTGGGAGGGACTGTTCACAAAGGCTTGTAGTGATAGGATGAGGGGGAATAGGTATAAACTGGAGAGGGGCAGATTTAGACTAGACCTTAGGAAGAATTTCTTCACCATGAGAGTGGTGAGACACTGGAACACGTTTCCAAGGGAAGTTGTGGATGCCCATTCCTTAAGGTGTTCAAAGCCAGGCTGGATGGGGCCTTTGGCAGCCTGACCTAGTGGGATGTCCCTGCCCATGGCAGGGGGGTTGGAACTAGATGATCTTTAAGGTGCCTTCCAGCCCAAACTATTCTATGTTTCTATGAGTCTAAATCCCAAGGAAAAAAAAAAGCATTTTAATCCTTCAGAATTCCATGCTAATATTTTTTTAAAAATCTGTCCTGTGGTGTCACTCTGTTCTGACCTTGAGTGCTGACTTAGATCTCAGAGCCATATTTCCAGTACGGGAGGATGTCATACAGTGATACAAGAGAAAGAAATAAGAAACATGAAATTTGTCTTCCCCTTTTTTGAATTAAAAAAAAAAAGGAAGAGAGAGACATATGTGATGACTCTGTACGAGTTAAAAAACTGCCAGTAAAAAGAAAGACAAAGATCACCCTCAGAACTCAGGGTGTGCTTTGTAGTAAGGGTTTTGCCCTGGGATTTTCTTTCTAAGGCAAAGACAAATAAAACAAAGGAAAACAAGCTCCATTCTGATGCCGGTAAACAGACCCATAAATGTGTACTTTTCTTGCAGAGCAAGGTGGTTGGGGCAAAAAAATATTTGAATCATTGAAAATAGATTAGAAGTTGCCCTAGGGGAAGTGGAATATGAGGGCTGGACAAACCTTGATGGGTTGAGGGACCTTTACTCATTCCCAGAACAACTATACAGTTTCCTCCTAATAAGCCATTAAGTTACATTGCTGAAATTACATGGTTTCAAGGTCTGAAAGGGGCTATTAGTCTTTTCTCAGTAAACCCAGCAGTAAGTAGATAAATGTAAAGACACCTGCCTGAAACAAAGTGTTACTTAACACATTACACAGAGCACTTTAAAGAGTTTACTGTACAAATTGGGGAGAAGATGGTAGAATTGCAGTTCACATAAGCAAAAAACAGCACTATGTGCAAAGCCTCCAAAACCCAAGCTTTTTGGTTTTAGTTTATTCTTTCTTGTATAACTCCCACTCCAAAAAAACAATCCTGAAAATGAATCAGCAGTATTACATCCTAGCATTAGCAATCTACTCCCTTAGCAAGGGATTGCTGTGGGGAGAGGTTCTCCTCCTGTCTAGTTAAAAAGTGCATCTGTTTTCTTTTCTTTTATACAGAAATGCTGTTCTCTGAACTCACCAAGAGTAAAAAAAAACAAAAACAAAAAACCCCAACCCAACCAACCAACCAAATCCACCAACCCACAAAGTCCCAGTGAAGCCAGAATTTAATTCTCTAATAATAAATGAGTGTATCAGAGACTGTTAAGAGAACAGTCTGGGGGACCTGTGTGGAGGAAAAAGTCCCTTAAGTGCTCAACTAGCAATCCCATAGAGCCTTTGTTATGCAAGTTCTGGAAAGAAGCTTTAGTAAATGATTTCCTCTTACTTCAGACACAGCACTTACCTTAGTAGAATTTGGTCAGAAGCTGTCTGCAGCCTGCTTTTAAAAACACAGCCTTGTGTCAAAAGTGCAGGAAGAACTGATGTGTAGCTTCAGAGACTCAGTTCTGTCCTGGCGTTTTGAGATGGTTTACTTTGTTCAGAATAGGCTTTCAGTAGCAAATGCAGAGAGAGCAAACACTGTGCTAGGTCTAAGTGTATGAGCAGCAGGTTGACAGTTCTGGCTGCAGCACTGATGGCAGCGATGTGAAGAACTGTGTGAGTGGCAACAGCAAGAAGGGGTCTGTACATGGCTGACAATTCACTGTGCACCTGATACTTTTTGTACAAATCTTGTGATATCTCCAGTATTGCCTTAAGTAAAATTGCTGCTACAATTACTATCCTGCTTTTCTACTCTGGGTCTGCCAATTCTTCTCACATCCTCATTCCCTAGAGCAAATCCCAGTTTATTCTCCTAATTTTCAAATGTCTCCATTTACCTCTGCCATACCTGTCCTTACCAGTTAGCAGGTAAGGCTAGATTGGCTCCTTCCTTTGCTCTTTAGGTGGCTGTATTGTTGATTTAAATCCTTCTGTCTGCCTCTAGTTCCTTTCTGCCATCTTTCTAGTGTGAAATAACTACAATTTTAAATGTTTTTAGCCTGCCAACGTGTCTGCACCACACCCTCACCTGAAAACGCACTATGCCTTAAAGCAGCAACTGCCATGAGAAACTAGATGAATGGCTGGTGCATGGCCACCAAACCTGTTGATTAGGAAGTAAGAGCACTGTCAATTTGTGTTAATGCTTCTCGTTACTCTTGCTACCTCAGACTTTTCCACTGTTATTAATTTCCTTCTTCTGATATAATTTCTCTGAAAACTGAGGCAAGTTCTTGGTGCCCAAGAACTGAAGTCCACTATGCAGTGGGATGAGTTCTGGCCAACAGGACTTTCTGCGTGGCATGAAAGGAAGAGAAGGGATTTTAATGTTTAGGCCTGTTAGTGGAAAGCTGTGGACCCTGGCACAGAAAAACTTAACCGTCTTTAGCTATCACATCATAGCAATCCACAAGTGAGGGGATGGTAGCCTTTATCCTACCAGGGATCACAGAATTTTGAAGGTGGTTATACTAACATATTAGAATTTTTGTAGCCTAGCCATGTGGAGGTGGTGTTTGCTGCATGCCTCACAGCTTGATCCCCCACAGCCTCTCCACTGCAGAGCTCATCTGAAAACAAAAGGCAGCTTATTCAGTTTTCCCATATAAGTAGCTCTTCTTTGAAGAGATGCAAAGAGGCTTTCACAGCTCTCAAAAAACCGCAATGCTGAGACACTTAATATACGTTCCTTCTAAATTATCTCTGTGTTGCAGAAGGGCTAGAGTATTTGTACAACATCATAGTGTGTTGCATCTGCCTGAGAAATGACGACTTCGTAGGTTCCCTGTGAAGGTTTCCTTTAAAATATGAAAAACCTCACGCTTTCCCCTCTTACTGTTCTTACAACCTCAGCTTGCTATTTCTTAATCTCCCCCCTACCTACCAACCACCTCTCAGCCTGCTGTTCTCAAACTGGTCTTTATTAATAGGGACAGAGGGTGAGCCGAGCCTGTGGAGGCAGGGGCTGCACGAGATCATTCCTGTTGCACTTTGCTGCAGTGTGGTTTTCAGGCTGAGGGGAAGGGAGAGCTCTGTGGATAGTCTGCAATAACCCGCTCCTGCAGCACTCACCCTTTGGTACTTGATACATGTGGGTTGTGGATCTGCAGGGCACAAGTCAAGCATGTGCCAGTTCAAGGCAGGGCAATTTGTATCTGTGAGTGTTCCTGAAAAGCAGCCAGAAGGGCAACAGCTCCCTTTCTCAGAGGTATGAAAGGCCACACAGAGAGTTCCTTCTCAACAGTGCTGCCTGGGTGCCCACCCTGGCTATAAGCACCATCCAGGTCTGTCAGAAATGATCACATTGTGTACCAAGTGGAGGTACCTGATGCGGCACCCCTCACACTATCCCCTTCCTTCCTCTGCTGCTTCTGTTAAGCTCACCTTGAAGCAGTGATGCATCTCAATGGAAAGTACAAGCCAGAAGACCCAAGATGAAGAATGGCCATGGAAATGGCAGCTCCATGGGGCTAAGGAAAGCTGAGGGTTTGGGGAAACTGTGATGTTTGTGCTTTCATAAGGGTGAGGTCATAGGAATGATTGGACTGGATGAGCTAAGAGGTCTTTTCCAACCTAGTGATTCTATGACTCTATGATTCTATGAGATGGCCTCACAAAAGCCACCAAGGGAAGAGCTGGGGTAGGTAATAGGTGATCTTGAGAATTTTTGTACTATTTTGCTGTTTGATGGAAGAATAATTGCCAACTTTTTTGACAAATACAGATCCTTCTCATTTCCAACATCCTCCAGAATGCCTACCCAATCTGGAGTGTACAGTTTTGTTTATTGAGGCAGATGTTCTTTGGGCAGTAGTCAGGTGGGAATTTCTGCCAGGGAATATGACAATTCTAATGTAACGATCTGTTCAGCTCTGTATAACAGCCTGAATATCTTTTAATCTGTTTCTTATTCTCTTCTTTCCAATGTCATCTTTATACATCGTCATTTTCCATTAATAAAGCAGGAATAATCATCTCTTCTTTCTTTTCTTCCTTAGGAAGATCAGCATGTTAAAGCCAAAGTTTCTAGGGTCTACAATACCACAGTCATATAGATATTAGAAACCAGATAGACACAGATCAGTCAAGTCTGTTTGGGTTATTATGGATTTTACTTTATCTTTCAGTGATGCCACTGACTACAGGTGCATTAGGAACCCTTAGAAAATCTCACTGGTCTCCACAATACCAAATTTTGCCCAATTCTTTTGACACCATCTCAGAAGCTGAGTGGCAGCTAGAGAAAGATAACAAAGAGCTGTGTTTCATTGCAGATCCAAGTTTAGAGCCTCAGTGGAGCTTTAGAGAGAGGATAGCATCTACTATTGCTAGAGAAGCCCATATTTCTTGCCCAACACTAACTACTAACCTGTCTTTACGTAAATATCAGTGTCTCCCTCATCAACAGCCACTCAGTCTTTTTCAGACTCTAGAACAGGCACTTGGTAGCAACAGGTTTTCTGTCTTTCCTGTCAATGATAATGTTTCAAATATTTGTTTTGTTCCTCATGTAGGTTTAATACTGCACATTGTGGTAATATTGTTACTAATGAAATAAAAACTGCATGACTCAGAAAACTCCTCTGCAAGAACCTTGAATAACAGTAAAAGTATGCAATTTCTTCAGGAGAAAGAGAGACATTTTTCCTTTTAAAAAAAAGTGCAAGTAGCAGTATCTTGTTAATGCAAGTAAATTGATCCGTGGGAGCCATCTCACTAATGGGAAGGGAACAGCTCATGGAAGTCCATTCCTTCATGTTTCACTTGTTCTGTTTCACAGTGTTCAGTAGTTGTTATTGTCTAGTTCTTCAGAAAAAAATGTTTTAAACTGAAGCTCTAGCACAGCTTTTAGTCCCAGTTCAATCGGCATTTGTTATCCTTTCACTGAGGACTTGCTAGAAGTCCAGCTGGTAGGAGATTCAAAGTCAACTCATAAGGTATTGTTCACCAAACCCTTTGGCAAGGGTGTACCTGACTCTCCTGCCCTTCCTAGTCCCCACATCTACCTCTAACTGTGAAAGTTTAGTTTGAGCTCATTTTGTAGCAGCTGATAAATTTCACTTCGGGTATTCAGGGATTGCTGCAAAAAGGCAACTGTCATGTAACAATTTCAACATCTGCAGAGCTAAAGCATTAGACATTTCATGGATAACCAACACTGCTGGCTATCAAGGTCCCAATTGCCTTTAAAAAAAGGGTGTCCACAACAGAATGATCAGAATCTGAAAACTGAAGAACATGTTGATTTTTTTTGACATGTATTTGAAAATATAATCCAGCATGTGCTAAATTAATGATCACAGGCGTGGATCAGACGGTTGGTACAAGAATCCACGTGCCATGTGACTGTTTCTGCTGTGATGTGTTGCTAATTAGTTCAAATATATCTGTTACATCTGTTGATTTTTGGTTCTACTTTTGAGTAATAATCCAATCTGCATCGTTATTTTTAAAATAATTTAGCTCTTTACTGCAGCAAAATTAAATATAATACTGTAAATAAACCAAACGAAGATTGCCCAAGTCCCAGGATTGTAATGACATACTGAACACAGACGGACAACTCATTTTAACACACACATGAAATATTATTTAACTGGTAACCTGCTCGATTTCTTCATTATATCATAAACAACCTTTAAGATTATGTAACAGCTGTAAATATAGCACTGAAGCAATTCATGTTTAAGAGAGGACTGACAGCAGCACTGTCTTTCTTAATTATTCAGCTATCAAACTGAGAGAGGCTTTGTTGATCCAGAAGCAGCAGACTTCTGCCCTCCAGTGTAATTTTCACTTGTGCTGAGCACCTGGTAAAACTGAAGTATGGTTTTCAAAAAGATGAATTTATCTCCTTTTCCATGATAAACATAATTTGTTGCTCTCTGTCACATCTGATTGCTTTTTTGTTCATAAACACTGAGCAAAGCATTGCGTAGGAGACTGGTTGCCCATAGAGACCTTAGATCTGCAGTGTCATCCCTATTTAGGACAACTCTCAAGCACCTGGTGTTGTGTAATCACACACACAGGTGCTTTCCTGACCAGAAATAGCTAAATATATCCATATCCAACTGACCTTCACTTTTTCGACCAGACCAGCTTTGAAGAAGTTCCCTTTTGCTCTATTCCATTAGAAAAAACAGCGTTTCCACAGTGCTAAAACAGCTCATAGGCTCAGGCTAATTTCTGACTGGTTTTAAGTAAATCCATGAGGGTCTAATACAGAATAGGGTTTCCCACTCTCTATCTGTCTCATGTATTATTAGAGCTACATCAAAAACTAGAAACTTAGCAAAGAGTTTAACCAGGACTGTACCAAGCCATGGTTCTGATTGTCAGGGATCTGCAGGATGAGGCATCA
The DNA here is from genome assembly GCF_032191515.1 of Phaenicophaeus curvirostris. NCBI lineage: Eukaryota > Metazoa > Chordata > Aves > Cuculiformes > Cuculidae > Phaenicophaeus > Phaenicophaeus curvirostris. The sequence goes on from NC_091394.1 coordinate 90,042,272, forward strand.
AGTGTTGGATTTGATGTTAAACCCTCAATGTATTGAAACCCACTAAGACAACTGGCTTCCACTGTGTGGAGTTGAGATCCGTAAGGATGCACATATCTGGCTCCTGTGGACAGAGGCAAAGAGAACACTGCCCTCCCTTGGGGACTGGCTGGCATCAGAATGCATCCACCAAATGTCTCTCCAATAGTTCAGTATTGTGCCTTTTAAAAGCAAATTATGTCTTTTTTTCTCAGATAGCCAAAATTGGTGGAGTGATCATGACAAGTACCATTTAGTTGGAATGAGGCTGGAGCACAAGCTTAACACCTCAAATAGAACCAGACTACATATTATATGGAGTAGGTTACTGAGTTGTAGGATGCATTTTCAAAGTAGAGAAAAGTCTGGCTGACCTCAGTAGTTCAGAATTGAATCTGTAAAATCAAAATGGACTCAAAATGTTTCCTTTTAGAAACTGAATAACTGTATCAATCCATAACACGATAAAGCCTAGTTATTTCCAAGGACTGAAGTATGGGAGAAGCAAGAGGCATGTATTGAAAGCATAGTCCTGTAGTAAGAATAAGATATGTTTAAGAATAATCTCTAGGTTGCCATATCTCCGAAGATGTCTGCAGAACTGGTCTCATGTAATTGAATGAAAATGCTGTCTTTCCTGAATCAGATAGTCTTAAAAAAATGTTTGTTTTGGAAAATTCATTTTCTGAAGGTGAGGGGAAGGAAGTAGAGCAGAAATGCAGTTTCACCTTAAACCTCTGTAAAAAGCTATACTTTATGAATCAAGTGAAAAAATCTGTAGAGTGTGTGACCATGGGTAAATAAAATATTTTATGTTCACAATAATAGACTAGACATTTCGGTAGGCATGCTCATGAGTTTTACTTCTAAAATTATTGAAAATTTTATATGAGTCTGATACTAGAGGGATTCATATTTCTGTTAACATTTCAAGAGCCAAAACTACTTATTTTCCCAATAGATATTTGATATTCTTGTCTTGGCTAGTTTAAGTGAAATATTTTCTTCCACTATTTACGAATGTGGATCAGAGGAAGAACTGCTTTTTTTCTGTGGATAGAAAGGAGCTTTCATCTGACTTTTATAAATTTAGGACAAACCAGCAAGCAATCCAACTACTGCAATCTCAACTGCATACTGTTTAGACTGTCAGATTCATAGACAAATAAATGACATTCTGACTGCTGGGTTTATCTTCCCTATAGATTTAAGTAACTTAAAAAGAATTCTCAGGATGCAGTTAGTTTGTATGGATTTCATGTAATTTTCAAAATTTCATGGTGTGGAAGTACCTTTAACGGAGAGATGGATCAGTAGCTCATTAGTTAGGAATGGGTCTAGAATACTTTGATGCTTGGCAAAATTGCATTGTCACTTCTTAGAGTAACAAAGATGGATTTAACCATGTTATTCTCTCAGCATCACTGCTTCCCACTGCTTCATGAAAGCAGAAACAATCTAACTAAAATATTCTCCTCTGTCAAAGTTTTAGTTTTGTTTCTATGTAAATAAAGCATATGTGCAGGCATGAGTGCTACTGTCATTAGCTGGGAATAAACCTGGAGCTTTCAGCACTGAAAGTACAAATCCAGACAATTTGAACAAAAGCAGCAATTCTCTCACATACTATTAAATAACAGGCTGCTATAGTCACTGTTACTCACCATAGGGAGAACAAATCTGCATGCATTAAACACCGTTTATAATATTGAATATAGAGATGCTAGTAGATTATGCAGAGCTCTCATGTGATCAGTTTTAAAAGGAAAGAATCAAGCATGGCATGGAAAGACACTGCACATACCTTTGCCTGCAAGCACGTCTACCTCACTGTTGATTTCTCTGGCTGTGTTGCAGCCATTAACTACCATAGCTGTGTTATTCAAAACAAAACAGACTAGAAGTAGCAACTGCAAATGAAATAATTAAAGTAATCACTGTTCTGCTTAATGGTAAGAGGCTAATTGTTCTATATTCACTTACCAAAAACCTGTATCTTTTTTGTGTATGAAATAGTTAAAGCTTACTTAAATACTGCAAATGCACCTCGAATGATCCAGCCAGAGGTGCAACTTGCTGCAGTGAAGAAAACAAATAAATGCCTTTTTCTCAGGTCTCAAAGTGATGAAATCTCAATTTCAGGGCAGGGCTGTCTTGAAACACCTGAGAAATAACCCATTGCATTGATATTCTGTCAGAGCCTTCCAGTGCTGAAGATACAGAGGTAAAACAAATAATTCCTTTTACTAAGAAGCAAGCTGTCCTCAATACTGGACGCAATGTTTGCAAGGTCAACTCCAGGCTCTCTACAGGCAGATCTGTTTATAACTGCTGTGTTCAAAACAAAACTCACCGTCAATTCCCATGTGCTGACAGCAATTCCTATCACACTGAAATCAAAATAATAAATTGTACCAAGCTTTCTTCAAAGGATGACCTGTATTCTTCAGGGTTAACTCCAGAGAAGAGGAAAGCAATGTCAGCATGGAGACAAACATTAAAACACATGCTGGAGGAGCTTTGAAGATCACTAACTCTCTGGGAGGTAACGAGTCCAGAAGTCACACTTTCCAAACAATCCCTGTTTCTCTAATTGTCAGTCACATTTTTGGTATCTTACATTGTATTATTCCATTCCTAAACTGGAAGCATACCTTGCCATAAGTTTTCAGGATCTGTCTTCCCAATTCTTCCTCTTTCAAGCTACATAAAGGGGGTAAAAATGAAGTAATGTGCTGCCTGTGGATGAGCGGATACCCTATCCTGTTCTGGATAACTGTATCTTACTCACAGAGACACTTTCATTCCTTGAATTCGCAAATTAAAATATGTGTATGGCTCTGTTTAGCTGACCAAACACTTATTACCCTCCCCGTCACCCTGGAGGAGGCTGAATGATGTTCCAAACGCTAGAGGTGTCTATTCTAAGGGAAAGGGACACAGCAGTAGGGTTTAGGGTCACCAATAAGTCAAGAAGGCAGCTGATCCTTCTACTAGGACACCAATAAACAGGTTATGAGAATCAGCCTTAAGCCCTGAACCCTCCTGAGCACATCTTCAAATCAAGGAGAGAATAAATGATTCAGGCAGAGAGAAAATGTTTAGGCTGTGGCTGCTCAGTTTGAAAGAGAGAAAGATGTTTTCCTCTGTTGATGTCAATAAGGTTGAGTTGTTTCATTTTGTTATTTGAGAGACAATAAAAGCTCTTTTGAAATGCTACCCTTGACTTGCAGAGGCACCCACCAAACTGCTGAAAAGTTGTCATGACCAGCCACCTGCAACGCATCAGCAGGGTAGGGCAAATGGGCAAAACTATCAACCTCTTCTATATGGAGAAACTCAGTGTACACCTTGCCAGTCTTCTTGTCTCATTAAATTAAATTAAATTAAATTAAATTAAATCACCTCTGAGGTCTAGATGGTAGAAATATTCACAACAGAGACCAATGTGTGTTTTAAATTCTGCATGAAGTGCAGATAAGAGGAGTGTGCATTTGCAGCTTGGTTTCATTGATGTGCGAGCTAGTATTCATGTCAGGTTTTCTTTTAAGGATACTTGAATGACTCTATTTTTAGACTGTACTGTGATCTTACTTCATCAGATATTGCATGCATAATGCATCATCAGCAACAAAAAATTTAATCATAGCATAAATCAGCCAAAAGATGCTGCAAGAAATCAAAGTCCAAATTGCTTTGCTTGGGGACTTGAGAAAATGGATTCTGCTTTTTATTTCCTAAATTCAGAGAGGTTCTATGGGGGATGCTCCCCAGACACATAGCAGGGGAATGTGTGTTGTAAGGCCCCTCAGGTTCAGTTCTAACCATGAAACATCATATTTCAATCTGAAAGAAGTTTCTACCTTTATAGTTTTTGCATAAGAGAAATTGAGACCTGAATTTGGGTCTCTCATCTAAATAATTCAGATAAAGCACAGCTCCTGTCTGATGGCAGAAAACCACTAGCTGATCATTCACAAATTCCAAACCAAGGAAGAAAAACCTGTGAAGTAATTTCAGTGCAGTCCCCCATGACACTTCACAAGTACAGGAGGCTTAAATGCTTCCAGTTTCATTTCCAGCAGCAAAGAGTAATTACTTGCAGCTCTGCCCTGTTATTAATGTGTTAAAGAAATAGAATTAAAATCATACACCTTACAGAACAGCAAAGGGCATGGAAAGTGAATAAACAGACCTGTTTTTCAGTTGGGAAGGCTTTTTAATCGTTGCTTTTTTATTATGGACAATGCATTTAATCTAGGTCAACAGCTTTAAAAAGTGGGTCCCATATGCTATTTGTGGGGTGCAGGTTTTGGAGGGAGGGTATATTCCTTTTCCTTGCAGGTTAAATGGATGTGACAGTACCAGCTATTGCAGCTAGATGAGACTCATGTTTGTGCAAGAAGATGTCTGCTCCTTGTTACCCTCTCTGGGCAGCAGAGGCAGGAGCAGCTCATTACATGCTCTGCGCAGAGATACCCCTGAATCATAGAATCATAGAATCATAGAATCATAGAATGGTTTGGGTTAGGAGGGACCTTTAAAAGTCATCTAGTACACCCCCTGCAACGAGCAGGGATATCTTCAACTAGGTCAGGTTGCTCAGAGCCCCATCCAACCTAATCCTAGGCTTGAAAGGAAGAACTCAAGGGTTAAGGTAGCTCTTACTGACTAAATAGCCACTTCAGCTTGGATGGATAAGCCAGATCTATATAGCTTGTCAGGAGTTGGACCTCTCAGTCTTGATGGGACAAATGTTGAGTGGAGGTATCATTGCATCTGAGAAGGATCTGACAGCAGGAATATTTTTTCTGACCTCAGTGACACTTCTTCAAACAGCATTTTATCTTTCATAAGGACAATCTTTCTTCTCCACAACCTTTGCAATCTGGAAGAGCCTTTTGTATTTCTCTGGTTCGTGGATCCATGACATTTTATCTTCAAGTTATCTCTTTCCTTTGATTAGGCCTTTTATTTCTCTTTTCCCTGGGCTATTCATCTCTGTTTCCACAGTATATAATTGAGCTGCTGAATATTCATTATTAGTCCCTAGAGTCACATAAAGATCTCCAGAGCATGATAAAACTCTCCTTGGGAGTGTTTTAGTTAGATTAGAGCCAAAGAACTAAATGGAACTGGGAAATGTAATTCCTCCCATTAGTTTAAAAAGAATTGGAGGGGGAGCGCTTATCCTTCTATAAGGGAAAGGAGGGAAGGAAAAAGAGTGGTGAAGTGAGAGAGAAGGAGGAGGAGAAAGAAAATATCCAGGCAGCTAGAGAGAAGGGGAAAGCAGACTACTTTAATCCAGCTACCATGATGTGAAATCCCTTCTGTCCTGACAGCATGATGTTTATTGAAAGTATTGCATCACTCCTTGGTGATAATGTCACAATATACAGCTTTTCAAAGCAGTAATGGTATAAGATTCAAGCAGCTAACTCCTTAGTCAGTCAAGCATACCTGTCAGAAACAAGTCCCCTTTCTGCAAGCAGAGCAGTAATAGTGCTAACCATGCTTCAGGCAGCTCAGGTATTAACATGAGAGAAGATCATATGCACCTGAGCAAAGCACCAATGTATTATTTCCCTAGTTAGGGTCATGATTTAGTTCCTTGGTGATCCCAGCCCCACGAGGGCATGAGCCTGTAGCAAGTGAAGGCTGCATGCAGCCTGCTGCCTTGCCTGCATTGAGACCTGTACTAGCAGGCTGATTTCCCCAGACTGAGTATAGAGGCAGCAGGGTGAGTAGCATGTCCAGAGGGCAGTTCAGAGCACCTGGACATCTCATTCTCAGTACTAACTGTTTGATTCATCCATGAAAAATTCCCCATCTGATATTGCTGGTTATTAGCTGAATACACAGATTAGGAAAACATGTCAATGTGCAAAACCAAACCCATCTCTTCCTTCTTAATAAAACAATCTGCATGATAGAGAGGTTTGAAGAGTTTTGGACTTGTCAGGCAAATGCTGTGTTTGACTGTGGTAAATATTCCTAACATTCTTATTTAGCAGGATTTCAGTTTGACCTTCTTATACTTTGCACTATGTGAAATATTCCCCCATGACTCACCTAGATCTATGTCCAGGGATATCATGAGTATTTAAAAGCAAAACAGGAGAGAATGAAAAGCTCCAGCCCTTCTAGAGGGTAGAAGGGCATGTTTCTGAGTGGGATATAGCTGGACCAAACTTCCCTCAAGAGCTGCATAAAATTGAGCCAGATCTTTCTCTCCACTCTCTATTGCTAATGCTTACACTTTTGCCACCTTCTGATGTCTTTGCTCAGACCCTTCCCCTCAGTATGAGCCATTTAGCCCTTCAAGGATCTGTGCGGTCAGCCAGCATGTTATGTATGCTGAAGTTACATTAAATTCACCATGAGAGTTTGCAAACAGTTTCTTACATTAGTATATTCAAAGTCCAGTGGTGAGTCTTTGCATTTACAAGTGCACACATGCAGTATTTACGTACTGAGAGGCAACAACGGGACGTATCCCCAGGATCACACCTCTCAGTACATACCCAAAGTGATCCCTGGCACTTCAAAGCTTGTTGTAATGCTAGAAAGAATCCAAAGTTCAGGACACATTGTCAGTTAAAAAAGACAGAGTTGAGTTATGAAAGTCATATTAATTGCAAAGCAGTGTCTTACAGATGAAGTTCCGTCTGTATGACATTTCATTTGTGCCTTAGGGAGTTTTCTGAAACAATATATTTTAATGAGTCACTGCTATGACTTAAAATTCAGTCAAAAATATACTTTCTATAAAATGCTACTTTTAATTGGAAATGTGAGAATATCAGAAAATATTAAATATCTGTTGTTCATGTAATGATTTTTAAAAAAACAGATGCAAACCTTTTCCTTCTATCTGCTGTGTTAATGGAAAATGCAAACCCTGGCCCAAGAAAGTAATTGTTTTTTCTTACAATTTGAATTACAAAGGAAAGTAATTTTCACTCTGAATCTTTATCACTTGTGCTTAGAATCTTTCTTTCAAAACAAACAAAATTAAAATTACTAAATGTCAAGAACAACTCTACTGAAAACTGACAGTGCCCATGGGCTGGGGATACTTAGCTGTCACACTTTTCCTTCATTTCATCATTGGATATACTGTGTCTGGTCACAATATGAAGCTCATCTCAGAACGGTCGGGGTTGGAAGGGACCCCTGGTGATCATCCAGTCCAATTCCCCTGCTAGAGTAGGGTCACCCACAGCAGCTTGCACAGGAACGTGTCCAGGTAGGCTTTGAATATCTCTAGAGAAGAAGGCTTCACAACCTCTCTGAGTAGCCTTTTCCAGTGCTGTCACCCTCACCTTAAAGAAGTTTTTCCTCATATTAATTGTCAACCAACACCCCCAGGTCTTTCTCCTCCAGGCATCTTTCTAGCCAGTCTTCTCCTAGTCTGTATCACTGCATAGGGTTGTTGTGCCCCAAGTGCAGGACCCGGCATTTGGCCTTGTTAAGCCTCATGCCATTGGTCTCAGCCCAGCGGTCCATGTATGAAAATACATAAAGAATATATTATATTATTTATTACACATAACCAGTTATAAAGGAATGTATTTTGGAAATGCTATGTGTAGTAATTTCTTAAGTATTACTATAAATAAAAAAACAATCAGGAAAGATACAGACACCTCTCCAAGACTTTGGTCAGGGAAAGGTCATTCCATCACCTTGTCTGATCTCACTGCACACAGCTGGACCTAGTTAGTATTTTTTTGTTCATGACAAATATCCAAATATGTAGCACTCAGTGTTGGTGTTTCAGAAGGCGGCACTGTGGCACTGAATCTGATCTTCCCTGAGGGGCTGAGGCATAAAAATCCAAACTGCAACTCTGACAACAAGATTTACAAATTTTCTGAACCACAAAACATGGTACATCATGTCTGCCATGAAGGTCAGAAAGGCATGGGAAATTTTAGAAAAGGCATAGAAACTCAAGCTACAGTGGCTTTTCATCATTAAAAACCATGCAATTGCTGATCTAACAATCAGTTAAGTGTAGAAGTGCAAGTTGCAACATCCCAGGAATGCCCCAGATTGGATAATTAAAGTCTACATAGCTAGAACCCCTCTCCTGGTTAACTGGACATCATTTGTGTGCCACCGTTTTCTTGACTGCTAAAGGTGCACTTGCTTTCCAGGTTTCCTGCTCTATTTGCATCTCTCTGTTTTGGATTTCTTTCCTCACACACGTGTTAGCTTGAGTCTTTTTCCGTGCTGAGCTTCATTTTGTTATTTTCAGCTCAGCTTTCAATGAGTTAGATTATGCTCATGCTGTAAAGCATTGCCAATCTTGTCATACCATCTGTTTCGAAAATTAGAAAAGAAGTTGAAACCCTTAATGGGATGAAATAACTGTACTTTGCTCTGGAAGTTTTCTTCATGGGTTATGTTTTTTTTTTCACTTGTTTATAGTCCCAAACTCTGTGGTCCAGTATTTTAACTGCCATTATGTTATCCACCACTGTGCTTTCCAGAAAGCTTCGTTTTGTCCAAGATTGCTGACACTCTATAGAATTCGATTTATTTTGTACATCCAAATGCAGAAATCTTTACAAGTTTTCTAAAAACTTAAGCACTAATGAAGAACAGCATGTTTTATAAGGCAATAAATAGGTGGCTCTTCTACTGATATTAAAGGCCATATAAACTTTTAAATTATAGCCTAAAAAATGAAAGGCAATAATTTTAGTATTACTATTTAAAAATGCTTGTGATTTTTATTTAAACTGACATTTTGAGCATTCAATTGCTTCTACCTTAGTAAATCATATCTGCAGGATTTCTGAAGAGTCAGTGAGCATGTGCTCATCTATCCCCTTGGCAAACAAATGGAAAGCACACTGAAAAAGGTGCAAGAAAAAAACAAGGGGCACAAAAGCCTGATTTAGATGTGGCTAAGAGACTAATATATGTTCCTCCTGTGTGCACGTCTGAGCATGATCTTGTCACACATCAGTTAAATTTCCAGGTCAACTCAGCAAACAGCAAAGGTGAGTGCACAGGCCTGCAACAACTAAACATGATCGGGTTTTGCTAAGGAAATGAGCATGCATTACACAATTAAAAACTATACTTTCTACTAATACAGTCCAGTCCTGTGTATGTATGAAAGTTTCTAGTTTCTCCAGAGGGTGGTATTTTCCACACCTGAGGGAGAACAGGGGAGACAGCAGAGCAGACAGAATCCTTCATGGCACGGGCCTTTCAGCAAAAGGGCCACAAAAAAAATTCAAGTCCATAAATAAATAGAAAAAACACTATATTTTTCCCTTGGATTGAGGAAGAGTATAGCAGTGGCAAAAGATTAAAAATGAGCAGAAGAATTCAGCTGTTGTGGGAAGTTCTTGTAGCAGCTGTTGATTGACTTCTCTATTTCAAGCCCAACAGCAAGCTCCTTATTGATGGGGAGCATGACAAGTCTTGTAGTCCTCAATCCCTGCTAAATAGTTTATTTTCAGCACTTTAAGTCTTCTTCCTTCAACTGACTTTCACCTTCTGCTGGACTTGCTGGAGCTGTTCTTGGAAAATGGAAGATAGTTGTAATTCAAGTGTAGAAACATGTACTGGGGCAGAAAGGGAGAATAGCTAGAAGCTAGTGAGTAGTAGGGGTCTGTGATGTCTCTCAAGAACACATGAATTGTCAGCAGTTATCTGCCCTGCCCAACACTCATAGTGAGCTCTACCTTAGCCCATCACCTTTGGAAAGCTCTGCATTCCCTATTCCCTGGAGTTGGGCAGTGGAAAAAAATCACTGAACAGCTCTTACTTCCATCCCATCTCTTTCCTTTATGCAAACAAATGAAGATTATAGTTATAGTTATAAATGTGGGTCTATTTTAAGAGTCAAATGAACTTACAGGAGTCAAAACAGCAAGATTTTATGGCATCATCTTCCATTGTAATTCACTGTTCTTATATCTGTTTCAAAGGATAAGGTAGAAAAAGCAGGATTAGAAAATGGTTGTTTCTATTAGGCAGGCTTAGAGTCCTGCCTGAACTCAAGGAACAGTTTTTCAGACTGGATCATTTTTTATAAAATGCTTATTCTTCCTTCAGCTGACCTTATCTCCTAAGCCCTGAAGTCTTGTCTTCTTTCCCAGTCTAACTTCTTGTTTCTGTGGGAGTTCTGATTGCATAAGCACTGCACATGTTCACAAGATTTGAGTTACTTTTAATTTTTTGTATCTTCTCTCAGATTAATTATTTATGTGCACTTTATAGAAACTTTAAAGTTTGGTGCTACTAATTTCATGCATATTTTCTTCTTTGGATCCTTTTGTTAGTGTGTTGTTCTGCAGCTCAATACAATGAGTAAAGAACCTACATTTTTTTCATTCTAATTAGCAGTCACATTTTTTAATAGCCTACAAAATGGAAATGACAAAGTGATTTATTTTTCAACAACCATAAGTTTAGTACAAATACTCTAATGTACTGTTTACCTTTAAAGCATAAAGCAGCCTGCAGCTGTTTGTGTTGTTATCTGCACAAGACTGTAATGCAGAATCATAGAACGGTTTGGTTTAGAAGAGACCTTAAAGATCATCCAGTTCCAACCCTCCTGCCATGGGCAGGGACACCTCCCACTAGATCAGGCTGCCCAAGGCCCCAGCCAATCTGGCCCTGAACACTTTCACTGAAGGGGTATCTACAGCTTCCCTGGGTAACCTGTATCACCACCCTCATTGTCAAGAATTACTTCCTTATATCTAGTCTAAATCTTCTCCTCTCCAATTTAAAGCCATTCCCCCTGTCCTATCACTACATGTCTTTGTAAAAAGTCCCTCTCCAGCTTTCTTGTAGGCTCCCTTCAGATAATGGAAAGGTGTTATAACTTCTCCGTGGAGTCTTCTCATCTCCAGGCTGAACAGCCCCAACTCTCTCAGCCTGTCCTTATATGGGAGGTGCTCTAGCCCTCTGATAATCTTTGTGGCCCTCCTCCAGACCAGTTCCAGCAGCTCCATATCCTTCTTATACTGAGGATTCCACAACTGGACACAATACTCCAGGAGGGGTCTCACAAGAGGGGAGTAGAGGGGGAGAATCACCTCCCTCGACCTGCTGGCTACGCTTCTTTTGATGCAGCCCGAGACATGAGCTTTCCGCTTCTCACACTGCTGGGGGTGGGCAAGAAGTTAGGGCAGAGAGGCACAACTGGAACAGCTGACCCCAACTGACCAAAGAGACATCCCACACCACATGATACTGTGCTTAGCAGTAAAAGCTGTGGGAAAGAGGGAGGAAGCAAGCGGATGTGTGGAACGACAGCATTTGTCTTCCTAAGTTACTGTTACATGTGATGGAAGCCTGCTTTCCCAGAGATGGTCAAATGTCAGCTTGTCATTGGGAAGTAGTGAATGAATTCCTTATTTTGCCTTGCTTGCACATGTAGCTTTTGCTTTACCTATCGAACTGTCCTTACTTCCGCTCACAAGCCTTCTCACTTCTACTTTTCTGATTCTCTACCCCATCCCACTGTAGGGGAGAGAGCAAGTAGTTGTGAGGGGCTTAGTTGCTGGCTGCAGTTAATCAAAACAGATGTCCTGGCATATCTAGAGTATTCCTGGGACACCAACATGCAGAGGTCTCCAGCAAGCAGTGTGCTCAAAATGGATAGGTCTAACCTGAGGGTTGTAAATGGCAACACTTTACAGGATTTGTGTGGGCAGATTGATCCTGCATGCAGAGAAAGCAGAATAATTGTACTTTCACAGATTCATAAAGAGCTAATACTGTGTGATTTGCCCCAAATTATAATTACATTCATCAAGGGAGCAGGAGTGACAGAACTTCGCGACGATCACACTGCAGATAACAATCCCATCGAGAGATGGTGCTGTATGTTCGCTTTACAGTTAGGTTTTACCTGATGCTTAGTGCTGGTTAGGAAACAGATGGGTAGAATCTACGACACCTGTTACAATCAAACTATTGACTTCTTTACAAGATCATTGCAATATTTTTTGCCCTGTTGCTGCTGGCAGAACTTATATCCACTCTTTCAAAGTATGCATCATCTGATTTTCACTTAGACTTTGCATCAATTGTGGTTATAAAGTCAAGGTGACCTTTGAACTCTTTTTTTAACTGAAGTGTTCTACAGCTTTAGTGGTAGATGTTTTTACTGTCAGTGATGCAAAAATTGAACTTCTGTTATTGAAATGATATTCCAGAAGCATCTTAGGTCAATTAAGCATTATAGATACCTGTCCTGTTCTGTTACAAATCTTGTGGATAAATGTTGGTCTTTAGGGACTGAAGTTACTATATTACACGTGAATACTGGAAGTTATTCTTAAGACATAACATAGATGTCATTTGGGCAAGAAAACACAAACCTTGCTTGAAGCATGGTCTTGAGTGCAACACCAAGCAGAAGATTTGCTTTTGTCTTTTTTTCACTGAAGACAGGCTCATAGGACTCGTAAAACAATTAACTAGTCTGGGGAAAACAGGAACTGGAAGCTACAGCCTGGTCAGCCTCAATTCAATCCCTGTGAAAGTGAAGGAACAAGTAATCCTCAAAACCACTTCTAAACATATGAAGGATAAGAAAGTGACTGGGAATAGTCAGCGTGGATTTACAGAAAGGAAATCATGCCTGACCAACATGACAGCTTTCTACAACAAAATGACTAGCTTAGTGGACAAGGTGAAAGCAGTAGACATTATTTATCTTGACATCAGCAATGCTTTTGACACTGTCTCTTCATTGACAAATTGATGAAATATTGACTAGATAATGGACAGTGGCATGTAAAGAAAAAGGGTTGAACTGCTGCGCTCAGAGTTGTTGGCAGCAGCATGAAGTCTGGCTGGAGACAAGTCACTAAGGGTGTATCCCAGGGTAGACTGTTCAGTACCTCCGTTGATGATCTGAACAATAGGGCAGCACACTCGACAAGTCTGTAGAAGATAAAAAGCTGGAGAAGTGGCTGTTATTCAATATATGTGTGCTACTATTCAGAGGGACCTGAACAGGCTGCAGAAATGGGTTGACAGAAATCTCATAGAATCATAGAATAACCAGGTTGGAAGAGATCTACCGGATCATCGAGTCCAACCATTCCTATCAATCACTAAACTATGCCCCTTAGCACCTCGTCCACCCGTGCCTTAAACACCTCCAGGGTAGGTGACTCAACCACCTCCCTGGGCAGCCTGTTCCAGTGCTCAATGACCCTCTCTGTGAAGAATTTTTTTCCTAATGTCCAGCCTAAGCCTCCCCTGGCAGAGCTTGAGGCCATTCCCTCTTGTCCTGTCCCCTGTCACTTGGGAGAAGAGGCCAGCACCCTCCTCTCTACAACCTCCTTTCAGGTAGTTGTAAAGAGCAATGAGGTCTCCCCTCAGCCTCCTCTTCTCCAGGCTAAACAACCCCATGAAGAAAGTAAAAAGGAAAGTTCTGTACCTAGCATAAAATAACCTCATGCAGAGGCTTGTAGCCAGCTGGCTGGAAAGCAGCTTGGCAGGAAAGGCCCTGGAGATCCTGGTGAACACCAAGTTGACCACGACACTGAACTAAGCCCTTATGGCAAACAAGCTCAAGAGGTTCCTGGACTACATTACAAAGAAGGTTGCTGAGGTTGGTCACAGGAGATGATCCTTCCCCTCTACTCAGCCCTTGTGAGACACATCTGAAGACCTAGGCCCAGTTTTCATGTCTCCATTCAAAAGAGACATTGAAGTGAGTCCAACAAAAAGCCACAAAGGTAACTAAGGGACTGAAGCATTTGCCACATGAGGAGACACCAAGAGAGCCAGAGCTGTTTATCCTAAGGCAGAAAATGCTCAGAGTGGGGGTGGGAGAGTGTCATCAACATATAAAAATACCTGATGGGGGGAGGGAAGTCAAAACCAAAGCCTTCTCAGTGATGTCCAGTGACAGTATGAGAAGCAATGGACACAAAGAGAATTTAGAAGTTTTCTATTTAAATGTAAGAAAACTTTTTCACTGTGAGGGTGGTTAAACTGTGGAATAGGTTTCCTAGAGACATTGTGGAGTCTTTATTCTTGGAAAAACCTGAATGGACACAGTCCTGAGCAGTGAGCTCTAGCTGACTTTGATTTCAGCAAAATGGTTGGATTAGATGATCTCAAAAGGTCCCTTCCAAACTCAGTGATTCCATGATTTTGTGATCATTTTCTCTCAGTGCATATATAAACTTGTTTTTCTGTTCATCTGTATCAGTTAGGATCTATCCCAGTGATCTGCTCTCTAAAGAGTTTCCTTTATTAGAAAATACTGCAGACCATGATAATGTCAAGGCTGTTTTATGGAGAGCTACAACACAACTGTTTCTGGTGTTACAATATAGCATTTACTTCACTTTTCTCCAAAAATAAATTCTGACTCTTGAAGACAAAAAATTATGTGAGTACTTCAGATAAACTCCCATTGAAACTGCTATACGTATTTTTTAAGAAGGACTCATCAGAACTGGCCTTTGTTTCTTTTGTCATTTTCAGAAGTCAATACAGTCAGATGCAGGAAGTGGAACATTCACTTTTCTCTTTAACATGCAAACCTTCTGTTTTCTGTATAATGCTCTTCTTCACACCTATGTCAGATCACTGAGCAGTACATCCTCTTCACTATTAGCATCTGTGGTAGGTTGACCTTAACTGGCATTTTATTTGTGTGACCAAGCCCCAACTACTGGACTTTAGGAATAAAGTTTCACATAAGAAGATAAGTCTCTGTTTGCCCTGAATATAAGCTTGAAATAGGACACAAGTATAAATTTAAATCTCAAAGAGCTGTAGGAAAAAAAAATATATTTTTGTTATTATTGCTTAAATTTTATGATAGTTAAGTCAGCCTCATGGTTTGGGTGAAGCACAGAAGTGGAGCAGATTAATGTATTTCTAGTGTTTGGACTGCTTACACTCTGTGTGCTGTAACAGGCCAAGATAGCAGGTGGGAAGATGGCCAGTTTGCAATATTAGCAGAACATCTTGCTCCAGTACAAGCGCTTTGCATCAGTGGAAGTGAATGTTCTTCATGGAGGATGTAACAATTATTGATCTTATTTCAAACATGGGAAACAGAAGAACAGATGGTGTCTTGCTCCTACGCACACAGTAGGGCAAGGGCAGAGTCTGTGTCCTGAGCCCCTGCTCATGGAGAATGCATTTATTTATGATGAGCAGCTTTCATAAACTACATTTTTCAGACAACCAACAACTTAAACAGGAAAGAAAAATCTGCAACAAAATGTTCTGACATAAACTTTATTTCCTGCAGATACATGTATTAATCAGGAGAACGTATAAATATGTGCCTGCAACCTGACTGTATAAGCTACATCGCAATGTAGGACCTGGGCATCAGTACCTCAGCATCTCTCTAGAGATCCTGAAATTAATAGCTATATTTATAACTGAATTATATTTTGAACCTTAGCAAGGGACATTGTGTATGAACTGAATCATATTGTTATACTAGTGAGATACTGTCTTGCTAAAGGAAGAACAGAACTGGGTCAGCCCTACCAAATGCAGAATCTATGTCAGGGAGAGGGCTAGTATTATCAGTTAATCATTTCTGAAATGTCAGTTTTCTTTCTTGTCAGCAAAACATTAGGGGTTCATTCTGTGAAAAGCAAATATTCAAAGACCAGCAACCCCTTCTCACTTTTTTTGTCTCCCAGTTCTAAATGTACCTTACAGATTGCGGGCTCAGTATCCTGTCTGTCCCTCCCTGCACTTCCCTTACTCTTGTCAAATGGGAGTCACTGAAGGATGGAGGTACCATGGAGAACAGCCTTGCAGATTCCCTAGTGCCCAAAACCTGCTGAGGGAGATAAAGAGCGGCTTTTGCAGAATCAGTAGAAGTGGGTGATGAAAGAAAAGTACTAACATCCCCTTCATCCTTTATGTTCCTCTCACCCTAGCTCATTCTTACCTGGACTGTCTCCTGAGACAGAAGCTACTGGAATAATGAGCTCTTCTGCAGTGCCAGAATGCTTCACATAACACTGAAATGTGAGTTAGTGTATTACAAATAAGGAATCACATACCACTTATCAACTATATTCAAATGTCTCATTCACTTCAGCAGATGTAACAATGGGTCTATAACAATTTGTTTCATAAACAAATGGTTCTATAATACAGCATTTGTTAGTTCTTCCCTCACTATGCTGAATCAGCTTGAACCTTATGGAGATTTAATACGTTAGGGGAAAAGTTGTGTAGTAGGTGGCCTTTCTGAGCTGTTCATCATTTTGAATTCAAAGTCATGACATAGCAGTCTGGGTGACAGCAGTTACTAGTCTCAGTTCTTTCCTCACTAGACTGACAGCTACCAAGGACATCAGCCATCACATCAACTAAACAGTGTGACTGCTCAGCTGAGATCTTCATTTTCCATAGGAGTCTCCTGATGTGCTGGGTGTTGCTCCTCAGCAAGGAAAGGGACGGGAATGTAAAAAGGTTAACTTCCCAGAGAGTGTCACAACTAGGGGCACAGTCGGGAGGAGCTCCTAGGGCTGAGATAACACTGACACCGCAGCACTGAGAAGTTATTCTTAGTCTTGAGGTTCTCCACTAACCTTTCTCTCATCTCCTATCCCTGTCATCCTTGCCCCTGCCATAACTTCACCCAGTGACAATTTTGTTACTGATATCATGGTTATCTCTTCTCAGAACTGAAGATAGCAAGTTTTCAAGATATTCTGATTAAAAATAAAAATTATCTGTTGAACATTTCAAAGACAAGGAAGTCTGGAGTAAACATTCTTCAAGGCCAAGCTGGACATGTAATCACATAAATCCATTCCTAATGAATGGTATGGGAGAATGAAAGCAACCTCATATGAAGAAACCACAAAAACCTACTATTTCTCCCTTCTTTGAAGAGACATTTTGAAACTCACTAACACAAGCCTGAAACACAGAAAGTGAGAGGCTGATGGAGTCCTTCAGTTTCTCAGCCTTCTTTGAGAAGAAATAAAATTAAGGATGAAGTGAAGATAATTGTCAAACAACAGTTGTGTTTTTCTCAATTTCAGTTTTGCTTCAAATACTAATTATTGCCTCTCATTCTTCTAACTTGTAAGTTGTTTCATGTCACCATACAGAGTGTCTGGAAAGCACTGTTCATTTATTTTTATTCTTCCTTTTGCTTTAAAAAGTCTTGCAAGAGAACAAAAGGATAATCTGTTGCAAGCCAAGTGGAAAGGTATCATTTTATGGACCACTTCTCTCTGGAATAGGACTGATGAAGTAGGAAGCAATTTCAGGTACAGGACCATAGCTGGGAGGAAAAAGAAGTTTATGCAAGCCTGTTCTTCTAAAAAGGTCAAATAAGGAGACAAAATCTTTCCCTCAAGATAGGTTTGATCATGTGACAGTCATGATTTCTACCTACCCTTTGAAAAAATGTATGAGAATACAGGGAATATTGAAGTATCTTCTGAGCCAATAAGTAGATGCAACAAGAAAATGACACAGTAATCACATCAGAACTTTGCAAATGTCAAATATCTGTCTAAAGGTAGTAGGAGAAGATGCAGGACAGGTTAGTCTTTTGCATTTTACAAAATTAACAAAACCAATGTACATAATATTTATTTAATCCTACAGTAAAATATTTTATCATTAATATAACAAAAATGTGCTTCACACAGTTGCTTTTCACTTAACGATCAGGCACACAAGTACCAATTGTAAACTGTGGACTGTTCACGCTGCAGTTTTTCTAAATAAAAAGAGAGCAATGCCAAAACTCTAAGAGGATCATGCCCGACACCTCAGCCTGCTTGTATGGGATCGGAACATGTTTAGATTCCCTGACAGATGTCAGATCAGACATTCAAAGCAAAGGAGTCTTTGGACATTATCCAAAATGAACTCCTGCATTTGGAGATAATAGTATTGCTGCTATAAATCATAGCAAAGATAGGCTAAACTGTAAATGTTATGTTAATAAATCTGGTGGGTTATGCAGATCAACTATGAGCAGTAACAACCAACAGCTTGGTCATATGCCTGTAAAGGCTAAACCTGGGCTGATTTATTTGCAAGTGCATCTATAGCCACAAGGCTTCTGAAGACAGTCAGGAAACGACTGAAACAGGTCTGAATTACATCATGTCACTGTATTTTTCAGTTGTAGCCATGAGTTTCTCTCCAGTACATATGCTGATAACTGTGGTTTGGTTTAAATGACTGATTTTTTTTAAAAAAATAATTGTTTGCATACTATAAGCAAAGCAAATTTTAATATTAGGCCTAAGTGAGAAACATTTCCTATTAGCAGTTTTCTCCTTTTACAGTAGAATATAGATAACAAGATCCATTAACCACAACATGAAAGGCCAGATAAGAGAAAGACAGAACTTTCATCCTGTCAAGTCTTATTCATTGTCAGATCAGCTTTACTCTTTTCAAAACCCATAAGGAAGTAGCACAGTCATTCATGATTTGTCATATTGATGCAATATATGATAGAATTATTTTCCAATTGCAGAGTGAATGTCATCACAGCTACTGAAAAAGCTACCCTGCTACACAGAAAAGGGAAGGAGGGAAGGAATGTGAGAGGGAGGGGAAGAGGTAAATCTGACAGATCTGTTTATAGAACTGAATTGAAGTCCTAAAGACTTGATTAATAATTGTAAAAGGAAAATTAAAAATCAGATGCATCTTACTTTGGCTTTATTATGCACAATCACAGAGGGAGTGATAATGTGGTAAATTTGAATCCTACTCCTGTATCTTGATGCCACAGAAGCATTTTAAACAGGCCTTTTCATAACACTGGGAAGATTTTAATGAGGTCCTGAAGAAAAATCTTTAGGTCCAGATGACGTGCATTTTACTTCACAGCAATTTAGAGATGCTGTTTAATCTCAGTAATTACCTATTCAGCAGAGTCAGGATTGATTAGAAATAGACATTTTCCTATTTAAAATATTAGAGTTTCCTCAGATGTGCTAAACACAGTACAAATGTCCTATCTGTTCTGTCAAAATCATACCAAGATAAAGGATAGAATATGGTCAAACAACAGATAATATTTTCTACATAGCAGTCACAGTAGATGAACAACTCTGAGCTAAATTTTGTTCATTCACATGGTTACTTCATGAACTTCCATAAGGCAAGGTGTGGTCAGAAGTTGACCCCTTCAGTGATTTTCTAAATAGCATTTCTTGAGGGGGATTTAGAATTCAGCAGTTTTGAAAAGCTGCACTTTATCACTATGTTCTTTTTATATGTTCTGTGTGTTTGGTGGTTTTTTAGTCAGATTACATACTATTTAAATACATGCACACTCCTTCACTCTGTCACTGGGCATCCCAAATAGCTTGTAAAGTCAGATGTATTTGAGAATCTCACCTGCTCTGAGATAGCAGAGAAAATGTTCAGGGGATTAAGAAGTGTGTGGCAGGACCTGGCTGTGCAAGTTCTAGGTCACTCCAGGCTAAATTAATAAAATCCAGTCTCTAAAGAAAAAGAATATGAGTGACATACCTGACTTTGGAAATGCTGGCCCTACTGGCTGTCACCTTTTTGACCAGCTTTAGCCCTAAGGAATTTTGTCTTCAGTGTGACGCCTCAAGTGAATCCTTCTTAATGAAGGACATACAGCTTAAAGACTAAGATTGGAAGCATGCAGGACCAGAGGGCGTACTTGAAAGCAAATCCAAAATTCGTTTCAGATTTTGATAGTCTCAGATGCCACATCAAGGCATGAAGTCTTCCCAGGCTGCTGAATCCAAAAAAAAAGCTAGATAAAGCACCTTTATCACAATTTTCTTGTTTATGAACTTGGCATAATGGCCTAAGTAAATGCATGAAAGAGAAGGGGAAGAGAGGGAGGGGGAAGGGAAGGAAAAGGGAAAAAAAAATAACGATGCCAAAGTTGGGAAATATTCTCTAATGTACGTCTTTGGTGACAGCAGCGTTTAGCTAGTTTTGGAGCTCTGCAGACAATATTCAGCTTGTTGGCAATGGAAATGTAGGCAGCCAATGGGTTAGAAGAAAGCTGCAGGAGATGATTGTAGAAAAGCATGAGAAATGCATTCAGGGGCTGAGAGGACCCCACAGTTGAGCAGCTGGCCATGAGGCAAGCAGGTGAGTTTGGGTGGCCTTTTGCTGAGCGATACTGACTGATGACAGCACGGCTCTACAAGGAAACAGAGTCTCTTCCCCCACCTACCTCCTCTTTTCCTCTCCCATTACCTCCCAAACCCTCCACACACTCCCTCCCTCATTTTGTAAAGCAGCAGTAATTGCTCTCTAAGACAAATACTCAAAAAAACCCCAAGTTTTCTGCATTGCAAGCTCCGTATCCCAAACTTGAATCTCTTTGTGCCTCGGCTGAAATGAGGTAAAAGTGCCTTATCTATTCATCTCAAAAACGTGCTGTGTAAAGCAAATTAACATGTTACGTTTTGTGAGGATCTCAGTTAAGAATCAATGAGCACTAAGGCAAAAGTCCATAAGGAAATTAAGTTTCAAAAGCAAAATCTGAGAGGTTACAAACACTCCACTGGGACACACATCGAACGGCAATGAGCAAACAAATTAGAGAATAGATTCTCATTTGGTAAACACTAATTGGTGTGTACCAAAAAACATGGCAGGAGTCCAAGTGGAAGCAAATGCGTGTGATCAGGTAGCTGTACTGCAAAACTCGGTCTTAAATCTGAGGGAGAAAATGAAGGAGGCATACGACATCTCCTGGCATTTCTTAAACAGAACAGAACTCAGCAATCTATTTATGTATTTCCCAAACTTTAAATTTGCAGAAAAAATGCTAATCTGACCTACATTCCAAACCCTTAGGCTGGGAAAAAAATAGAATAAAAATGTTGCATCAATATTGTTATTTTCAAAGTGAAATCTACCAGAGTTTTTGATCCATATAGCATTATTTCAAGTGTAACCTAAAAAGACAGAAAGGATTAAAATATTATAAACCGGCTGAACAAAAAGTTCTGGACTTACTTGCAGCTGCGGGGAGGAGGTGGGGGAGAATTAATTTTTTAATAGAAACGAAATCACGTGAGTTGATCCAAGACATTCATTAGCCACCTTTAACCCCAATGCTTCCAGTTAACCAGTACTTCTTATATGGATCAGCTAAGAGCAGAGGGGTACTGGGATTCCTGTGCCTTAGAGTCTGTTCCTAGCTCAGGAAAGAAGATGCTGTAGCAAGCATCGATGACCCTGTGCATTTCAAACAAGAGCGACTCTGTGTTTCACCACACCATCAACTCTTTCTCCCAGTCTCACTTCCCTCCTTGCATGCCATTCTTCAGACTTTTATCCCAGTCCAGGTCTTCTTACCAAACTGATACTACTTCCAGTAACAGGGTAAAGAAAACTGAGAAATGTTTTGGGACAGAAAAAGGACGAATCTCCGGTATAGTTTTGATACTAGATTTAAAATAGTTAATATTTTACCCCCCCTAGCATTTCCTATTACAATGTAACATCTTTTCATGTTATGATTTTATGCTCATTTTTTCCTAAATGTATTCCTGCCTATTTTTTTATATTTTCTGTATTTGCTTGGAAGTATTTTTAACATCCTAAAGCAGTAGGCCAATTTGCATTAAGTCAGCACAACTCAACTCATTTCAGATGAATCCTGCCAGTTCACACAAGCTGAGAATATGGCCCACTGTGATAGGAAATTAAGGTGGTTTTTTTCTCAGCAGAGGCTCTCGCCCACAGGCCTTTTAGAAATGTATTTGGTTATTTTAAGACATGTGACATGTCTTTCTCCAAAAGTTATTAACAGGAAAACCATAAATAATATTTTTTCTGTTGTCAGTTGGAACTAGTGAAACCTGATTTCCCATAGGCTTGTGTTCCATGTGCCTGTACCTCCTATGCCATAATTCCAACTCTTCTCTTATTTTCATCATGATCTCATAGAAGTATAGAATCATAGAATCACTAGGTAAGAAAAGATCTTTGAGATCATCAAGTCCAACCGTACCTGTCCACTATTAAACCATATCCCTAAGCACTTCATCTCCCTGTTTTTTAACTACCCCCAGGGATGGCAACTCAACCACCTCCCTGCGCAACTTGTTCCAAGGCTTAATAACCCCTTCTGTGAAGAGTTTTTTCCTACTGTCCAATCTGAACCTCCCCTGGTGCAACTTGAGGCCATTCCCTCTTGTCCTATCATCTATCACTTGGGAGAAGAGACCAACACTCACCTCGCTACAGCCTCCTTCCAGACAGTTGTTAACAGTGATAAGGTCTCCACTCGGCCTCCTTTCCTGTAAGCCAAACAAACCCAGTTCTCTCAGCCATTCCTCATAAGACTTGTTCATTCGCCTCTTCACCAGCTTTGTTGCTCTTCTCTGGACACGCTCCAGGACCTCAATGTCTTTCTTGTAGCGAGGGGCGCAAAATTGAACACAGTATTCATGCATCCCCTAATACTTTTAGTAGCCCCTCCACATTACTTCATTGCCATCTGGAAATGAAGAAGTACAGGTCAGGTCTGGCTTGGTATTCTATCTGGGCTGACTGTTGTTGGTTCTATGAGTCCTCTCAATGTGGTCACTAATTTAGTGCACTTTGTCTAACCTTTTAAGATTTTCATAAAACCTCCAGAACTATTTTACCTGTTTGACTTCTACTGGTGTCCTATCTGTGCCTGAAATTGGCTGTTGGTTCCCAAGTTATTAGGGACTGACCAGCGTGATTGGAAAAGCCTTAGAAACTAAGGAAAAAAACAAAAATAAATTGTATGGAATATAATATGTGTTATTTGTTATCAGCACTTTAAATTACATAAATATACTTTGAAGAAAAACTGGAGCACCTCCCTTCTTTTCTATAGGGTTTAAATCAGCTTGCAAAAAAAAAAAAATCTAGCTGAGACTGAAAATGAAAAAGAATAATTAGATTCTACTTTTGGATGCTATGGTAATCAAATATTTTGACATAACTCTCCTATTATATAGCAGAGGGAGGAGAATGCTTCAAGATCTCCAGAATATGCAGAGGTACATCAGCAGCTCAGTGGACTGGACTGGGAACTTGATTAATATTTGATGTCACTAATCTGGACTGTAAAAAACTGTAGTGTGATACATTGGGACCCATAACCAGCTCTCTTTACAGATAATACCTCAGGAAAACTGAGTCTCACATACAGTATTTGAGACATTACTCATTGCCACAATTTTGTATTGATGAAAGTTCTGTACATCATTCTCCTTTCACCCCAAGTTGGACAAGTAACACGGACCTCATTTGAATATGTAATTCTAAGTCCATTTACTTTATAGAAACACTACCACACTTAAAAATAAACTCTATCAAAATTGCTTCAATTTGCCAAAATAAAACCTGTGGATACCTCTGATACCTGAGTAAAGAATGAAAAGTACGTAATCCGATGGAATGTCTACTTCTCTGTGTGAACAAACTTTCTCTTTAAAAAGTCTCTTTAAAGACTCTTTAACTTTAGAATGAATGATTTAAAAATAAAGCATCTGTTAATCATGAATTATATCTCATTTTATGAGAACTTTTCTTACACACATGACAATTATGTACTACTAACATCCTTAGTTTTTATGTGGAATTTATTCTCCAAGTATATATGGCCATTGTTTTGAAACGTATTTGAGGATTTTGGATGCAATTTTAAGATTCTTGCTTCAAGACATCTGCAAGACACTAACTTTCCTTACAGCAGCTGCTCAGCACTTCCTTAGTATTTCTAAAAAAACTATAATGATTCCAATCTATTTTTACTGTCCCCCTGACAGCTGTCTTCCTAGTGAGCATAGCTGTCACTGAGAACTCTTGCATGAGAAGAGACTAGGGGGAAAAAACCTACCAGGAACTACTGGATGGTTTGAGCGGCTGAATTGGCATGAGCTCTCTGCTCTGCTCTCAGGGCTCGTTAATATTGTCAGTTTGCATCCACTGTGCCTCCTGCCAAAATGTACAATGATGGAGTAAATGTCTTAAAACAGGCCCTAAAGATCTGATCTCTGCAGCCTTACTACACTTGGTAGAAACATCTTTTATCATCAACGATATTTGTGTGGTCATAAAATATCGTAATTAACACTCATTTTTAGAATAAACCATAAAAATACGAAGTTGGGAAAATATGTCCTTGAGGAGGTATTAACAAAATTATTATTTAATTGGCAAATGATTATATAGGTAAAAAATATTTCAATTAAATGTCTGTGAATGGTTTTCTTTACTGGTGGCTAAGCACACCACAGAGTCATTGCTATGAACACTACTGTTTTCTCACTATTGAAAGCCAAAATCAATTGCTATAATGGATTTTTACAACAGAGTGGTGAGTGGCTGTAAATCACT
This sequence comes from Phaenicophaeus curvirostris, assembly GCF_032191515.1. Lineage (NCBI taxonomy): Eukaryota > Metazoa > Chordata > Aves > Cuculiformes > Cuculidae > Phaenicophaeus > Phaenicophaeus curvirostris. The sequence goes on from NC_091394.1 coordinate 90,066,638, forward strand.
CACCAGTCCAGCCTTGACTTGTTTCTATTGATGAGTTCTGTACATTTCCTTATCCATTTTTCTCTATCTACAGCATTTTAATACTTAACTGTACCCTTCTTAAATAGGTATAAGAGTAACATTAACCTTCTACCATTCCTGTTGTTGGGGTACTCCTTTTTTTATTTTTCTTTTAAATTCCTTGAAAAAAGCTTACACATTTAGGCCATCTAAGGCTAACTAACCACTCCTGTTACCCTTTTGAACATCCACTAGCATTTCAAACTAAGGTACATTTTGCTGCTAACTGCAGACACTGAAAATCTGATTGTATTTTTATGTGAATTAGTAATCTAATTAGAAAACAGAATTGCTATTGCCAAATTACTAATGCAATCCACATTTTATTACTGGCCACAAAACAGGATGTTTCTGTCTTACATCTTCAATATTTCTAGAGTTAAAACTCTAAAAGCTGTGCCTATGTACTGATTATCACTTCTTAAAAAATATTAAAAGCAGGCTACACAGGACGCAGGGTTTGCCCATGTGTGCATCAACACATATGTAAACTGTTGCTCCAGAAGATTTAGGAGATGTTCAAGCAAAACTGGCCAGTTGACTCAGATGGTCCTGGGATGAGGGAAAGTAAAACCAGACAGTTTGGCTGCAACTGGCCATACAGCAAATTCGCATGTGTGTAATTAAACTTCTTCTTAATCTTAATGGGAAGTTTGATTGCTACCCTAGATGTGATCAGAGGATAAGGTCCATCTTTCATTGGCAGTAAATGAAAAATCGGTGTTGGACAGAAAGCTGTCTGGTATTCTTCAGCTGTCCTCACTAAAATGAAAAATTCTTGTATTCCACAATTATATTTGCTACCCGTTACATAAGACATATGGAAGCTTACAGAGATCAACACATACATATGCATAGACGACAGCTGTTTGCTCTGTTCTGAAACTGAATTAGGAAAACAGTTGTTTTAAACAACAACACTACAATTATGCGAAGGGCTTTACTGATTTTTTTTCTGAATATTATATATCACAGTTTATATCATAATATCATAAAAGAGGCTTGCTTTAAAACATATCAGCTCTTTTCAAACAAACCTCAATTCCAACACTGCATTTATTTTATGATTTGAACTTCGTAAGTCCATTTTATATTCATGGATGTTTTCAATGCAATAAAAATGGAGAAAAACATTGTAAAAGCTCTTGGACAAGAAAAGGTATTAATCACAGAAACAGGGGCTATAACATCAAACAACAGAAACCTTGGTTTTAAATTGGTTTAGTGTTTCTTAAACCAAAAGAACGGCAGAGTAATCAGGGCATGTTAAACTGCTACATTTAAATCTGTGAGTAGTGAATGGCTAAAGGAACACCAACCCAGCCTGCTGATTGTCTCATTCACACAACCAGTAGGAAAGTGCCTGCACTATTTGCCAGCATTTTCCTGAAACCATATGGCATGACAAGTATGTTGGAGCTTGCACTGCCTCAGGCACAACTAACAGAAAAACGAGAGAAATAGCTTGAATGAGCTCTTCAATAAAGAGCGCAGGTTGCCTATGGATGATTATCAGAAGAATGATCTTTGAACTTGAAGCTGCATCTGACATGATGAGTAGAAACCATAATTCACTTGCATTTAAGAATAATGCCATGGTTTAGTGACACCTGAATTGATTGTCAAGACATGAGCAGTTGTGTCCAGTTCCCGTCCCCCCAGAAAGGGGAATGAAAGAAAGAGGCTTGTGGGCTGGAAAAAATTAAAACTAAAACAGCTTTAATGAAACAGTCATAATAAAAAATACCATTAATAAGAAAATAATAAAATATATACAAATATATGAAATGATGACTTCGATGACTATGTCATTACTAATGCTGCAGAGCAGGCACAGGGAAAATGACCCAAGCTGGACTCAGCAGCAGACGGAGCTGGGCTCAGGAACTGGATTCAGGAACACACAGATCGGGGCTTGGGGGAAAAGAATGGGAAAAGTCTGTGTCAGATGTCAATCATCACAGAAGAAGACTTGACCCCTGTGATCCCTCAGTTTTACATCGAGAATGATGTATACAAAATGGAATACTCTACTGGTTAGGTTTGGGTCACCTGTCCTGTCTGGTCTTCCCTGCAGACGTGACCCTTTTTTTGCCCATTTCACTCATGGCATTCCACTAACTTGAGGAAGACCCCTGTCTCCATACGGATAGATGTAAGAATGGCCTTTCTGCATACCAATGTCCCATGTTATCACTTCCAGAAGCGATTATTGTCTGAAAACATGTAGCTAACTTTCAGAAAATGAAGCTATTTAGATGCGGCTTAGCTGAAAAGTTAAGAGAAGATTGTTTTTGCTTTAGCTCGAACTAGAACAGATGATGAAAAATTTATTAAAACTTTCTGCTATATTTCAGCAAAGAACTAGGAGGGCTGTTGTCACCAGCTATACTTGAAGGACAGAGGACAAATGTAACTACATGGAGCATCCCAGTGCTAACTATTGCTGGCTGAAACATTAATATACTGCATTCTAATCCCATCAGCTTATGCTTTAAGGCAGTGACTCAATAAGAGTATCTATGGAAGGCAGGCCCTTCACTTTTTTTATTGTCTTCATTATGTCTGTCCCCAAAAGTTCCAAATCAAAAGCTGCATTTCAGAAATCATACAAACAAATAAGATTTTCATTTACTCTTTTAACTCCCCCATTTGCACCCACATGTGATAGTCTTCTCAGTTTTTCCAAATAAACACATTTTGGATACTGTTGAAAACTGTGAGACATGGAGACATCTCATATCCCCAGTTTCACATTTTTATGGAGACATGGAGCTTGCTCCTCCTATTGTGAAAGGAAGGAAAATAGATGCAGTGTAAGAAAAAGAAATGCTAGGTTTTCACAAGATTTAAGGCAAGTAGACCTGAAGACAGTGAAATATGTAAACCCTTACAAGGTTTTAACTCATAACTAAACCTAGAGAATACCTTGGACTCATCCATCTAACTTGATAGTTGGACTGGCTTGTCTTCCTTCAGAAAAACAGAAAACAAACTTTACAGATTTCCCCTTGCCTGTCTAGAGTATCACGCATCAAATGGATCAGATTGTGAAGCCAGTAATACTATTTAAAGGAGAATGGATTAAAGGATTATGCTGCCTTGGATCAGTGGCTGTTTCACATGATTTCCATTTGGGTTATTCACCACTGTCTGTACACAGCTGAACACTGGTCTAAGTCAAGCAACCAAGCATAGTTCACCCAGCCTGGCCCCTTCCCTCAGTCCCTGGGCAACTGGAGCTAAGCACAAACACAACTCCTGACTAATAATGACAGAAACACACAGTCAGGCCAAAGATTTTGTGCCGTCACAGTGCCTTATTGCCTGACTTTGACTCTGCATTGTTTAAAGGAAAAAATGCCTCCCTCCGAGGTGTTGTATGACTTGATTATTTTTTGCTTTAAATCTGCTTTAAAGTTACCTTGCAGAATGCTAGCAAGATGTAAGCTGTCACTATTGATCAACTTACAGAGCACCAGATGGCTTCAGCTGAAGCCTTGAAACAAAGCAAGTTTGAAATGAACAGTTCTTGTGAGATGCGGAGCCAGCAGAAACTGGGTGGGTTCATCAACAACAATAGTTAAGAGGGCAAAATTATCTGGTTTGCAGTCCATATATGGAGGCTTCAAAGGAAAGTTCAGTAGGAGAACAGCCATCAAGGATTGCTAAACACACTGAAGATCCTTGAAAACCACCACTTTTAAATGACTAGGCATGAACAAGGGAGAGGAGAAATATTATAATCAGTTTTGGGAATGTAATTAAAATGTATTATTATTATGGGAATTCTAATGAATATACATGTTTTCTTGTAATAAAAGAGGAACCAGCTGAGGGGTTCAGTATGCACAAACGGTGTGCAATGATTCCCTGTGCAGTGCTGTCAATGAAGGAATTACTTCTTAATATAGAAATTGGTTTTAAGGAGTTTTTATCTTATTTCTGATTTTCAGTGACACAGATACCCTGCTGTTGCACCCAGAGAGTAGTGGTCAAAGATCTGATGTTCAGATGGAAATCCATGACAAGTGGTGTCCCTCAGGGGTCCATACTGGGACAACTGCTGTTTAATATTTTTATTGATGATATAGACAGCAAGATCGAGTGCATCCTCAGCAAGTCTGCAGATGACACCAAGCTGAGTGGTGCAGTTGCCATACTGGAAGGATGGAATGTCATCCAGAGGGACCTTGACATCATGGAGAAGTGAGTCTGTGCAAACCTCATGAGGTTCAAGAAGGCCAAGTGCAAGGTCTGAAACCTGGGTCGGGACAATCCGTGGTTTCAATACAGGCTGATGTGATTGAGATCAGTCCTGCAGACTCGGGGGTACCAGTTGATAAGAAGCTTGACATGAGCCAACAGTGTGTGCTCGCAGTCCAAAAGGCCAACTGTATCCTGGGCTGGGCCAAAAAAAGTGTGGCCAGCAGGGCTAGGGAGGGGATTCTGCCTCCCTGCTCTCGTGAGACCCTTCCTGGAGTTCTGGAATCTTCAACGTAAGAAGGATATGGAGCTGTTGGAACAGGTCCAGAGAAGGGCTACAAAGATGATCACAGGGCTGGAGCACCTCTGCTATGAGGACAGGCTGAGAGAGTTGGGTTTGTTCAGCCTGGAGAACAGAAGGCTCTGGGAAGACCTTGTAGTGGCCCTTTAGTACTTGAAGGGAGCCTAGAGGAAGCTGGGGAGGGACTGGTTACAAAGGCATGTAGTGATAGGACAGGGGGAATGGCTTTAAATTGGAGAGGGTCAGATTTAGACTAGACATTAGGAGGAAATTCTTCACAGTGAGGGTGGTGAGGCACTGGCACAGCTTGCCCAGGGAAGTTGTGGATGCCCCATCCCTGGAGCTGCTCAAGGCCAGGTTGGATGAGCCTTGAAGCAGCCTGATCTAGTGGGATGTCCCTGCCCATGGCAGGGGGCTTGAACTGGATGATCCTTAAGGTCCCTTCCAACCAAAACCATTCTATAATGCCACAGTTCTTCACAGAGCACTGCTGTCCTTCACACACATTACCTGTCAGGGCCACAACAGAAAGATTTCAGGGGCAGTACAGTCCAATCTCCTTTAGACAGCACCTCCCTCTCAGAGATTCAGCTCATCTGGACAAGCAGAGCAGGTGCTTGGCACTTCCCTTGCCCCATTGCTGCCACCACTGCCTGTCCCACTGATAGTAAGTTTTTTTTCAAAAAGCAACTTTCCAGGCATTGTTCATTCTTTGAAGATGATCATGTCTTGTGTGAATTAATATGTGTGCTGAACAGATGTGTCTCCTTCTGTAATCACCTCTGTTTGGAGTCTCTGTCTCATAGTCAGGTTGAGTGTTGGAGCCAGCTGTAAATTAGCAAGAGTTCTAACTGTTGTGAAGTTCATAATAACATTAAAATTAGTCCCTGGAAGGTAATAGAATATGCATAGGATTTCTGGAAAAATTGATACACATGCAAATATGTGTATCTGTACTTATATACATATATAGAATCATAGAATCACTAAATATATACATATACGTATACATATACGTATACATATACACATACATATATACACTTAAAAAGTGGGAAATATATTCTGTAAACAGCTCTTATCTCGCTACACATGATTGATAGAGATCACCACCTCGTGTTGCTCAGGCCTGATAAAGGATGCTTGCTTTCTAAAACTCCAAAATTAGTCTTGAGAGAGTTTACTTGCCGGCATTTTTGCTATAATTACATCTTGTGTTACGTGTGATCTGTGCTGAACAGATGTCTCTACTGTAATCACTTCTGTCCAGGGTCTCTTTCTATCTCAAATACAAAGTCAGATAGAGAATTGGAGCCAGCTCCAAATTAGCAAGAGGTTTGACAGTTACTGAGTTCATAATAACATTAAAATTATTCTCTGGAAGGTAATAGAATATGTGTAAAATTTCTGGGAAAAAATTATATATGTGCAAATATGTACATATACTTATACACATGCACATATAGATTTACAAAGTGGGAAATAGATTCTGTCCCCAGCTCTTGTCTCACTGCACATGATTGATGGAGATCACTCCCTCGTGTTGCACAGGCCTGATAAAGGATTCCTGCTTTCATAATCCCCCAAAAGAGTCTTAAGATAGTTTACTTGCTTGCATTTTTGGTATCGTTACATCTTGTGTTACTTATGATCTGTGCTGAACAAATGTCTCTTCTTTAGTCATCTCTGTTTGGAGTCTCTCCCTTTCTCAAACACAAAGTCAGGCAGAGAGCTGGAGCCAGCTCCAAATTACCGAGAGGCGTAACTGTTGCTAAGTTCATAATAACATTAAAATGAGTCCTTGGAAAGTAATAGAATACGCATAAAATTTCTGGGAAAAATTATACGTGTGCAAATGTGCATATATACATACATAGATATATATTTACATATGCAGATACATGTATATAGGTATATATATATGCACACGTACGCTTACAAAGTGGGAAACATTCTGCGTTCTGCCCCCAGCTCTTCTCTTGCTGCACACGATGGATGGAGAGCACTGCCTCGTGCTGCCCAGCCCTGACAGAGGATGCTCGCTCTCTCAAACACCAAAGCGAGTCTCAGGGAGTTTATTTGCCGGCATTTTCGGTATCCCAGGCAACCCCTTGCCCCAGGATCCACCGAGCCGCGTCAGGGATGCTCCTTCATTTACCGCGACTCCTTGCGCGGGGACGGATGGGCGGTGAAAGGTCATGGCTCGGCAACTCAGAACTACAGCTCCCGGCGTGCGTTGCGGCCAGGCCACTCAATAGGGGAGGGTGGGGAAAGATGGAGGCCGCTGGAGCGTGGCTCGGTGACAGCAAAACTACAGCTCCCGGCGTGCATTGCGGCCGGGCGGCTTAATAAAGAGGTGGGGAAAGATGGCGGTCGCTGGAGAGCGGCTCGGCCGTCGCAGAACTACAGCTCCCGGCGTGCATTGCGGGCAGGCAACTTAATAGAGGAGGGCGGAGGGGGAAAGATGGCGGCCGCTGGAGCGTGGCTCGGCGGCCTCAGAACTACAGCTCCCGGCGTGCATTGCGCCCGGATAAGTTAATAGGGGAGGGTGGGGGGGGAAAGATGGCGGCCGCTACAGCGAGGCGGGTTGGTACCTGAGGTGAGTCTGGGGCAGTCAGGAAGCGTTCCCTTTATTTGTCTTCACCTTCACAGCCGTCTCCTTTTCTTTTCCACGTTCGGGAGCGAGGAGGCCGCGCCGGATGGAGGGAGGGGGCAGCAGGAGGTTCGCGCCGCCCTGGTGCGGAGGGACCCTGCGGGGCATCCCCCAGCCCTTCTCCCCGCACGGCCTCTGCGGGGCGGCCGGGCCTCGGCGCCCCTGGGCAGCTGCTCGCTCGGGGGAGGCGGAGCTGGGGGTGTCGGTGGACAAGAGGCTCGAGTTGACGGGTGCAGTGCGCTTGCAGCAGCAGGGAAGGCCAGCGGGATGCTGGGGTTCATCAAGAAGGGTATCACCAGCAGAGATTAAAAGAGTTGATAAAGAAGATGATAAGTAGGCTGGACCACCTCTCGTATGAGGACAGGCTGAAAGAGTAGGAGTTGTTCAGCTTGGAGAAGAGAAGACTTCAGGGAGACCTTATGGTAGCCTGAAGTACCAGAAGGGGGCCTGTAAGAAAGCTGGAGAGGAACTTTTTTACATGGGCATGGAGTGATAGGGTGAGGGGGAATGGCTGTAAACTAGAGGGGGGAAGATTTATAATAGGCATTAGGAAAGAATTCTTCACCATGAAGGTGGTGTGTCACTGGAACCCAGAGAAGTCATGGAAGCCTTCTCCCTGGAAGTATTCAAGGCCAGGTTGGATGGGGCCTTGAGCAACCTCGTCTAGTGGGACATGTCCCTGCCCGTGGCTGGGGGAATGGAACTAGATTATCTTTAAATACCCTTCCAACCCAAACCATTCTATGATTCTCTGATTATCCCACTCTACTCGGTGCTTGTCAGGGTGCATCTGGAAAACTGTGTCCAATTTTGGTCTCTGCTGTTGAAAAAGAGGTGGGCAGGCTGGAGAGGGTCCAGAGAAGGGCCACCAAGGTGATCAGGAGACTAGGAAGCCTACCATACCAAGTAAGGCTGAGAGAACTGTGTTCAGCCTTGAGAGGAGTATTATCTTATTGCTGTGTACCGATACTTAAAGGGTGTCTGCTGAGAGGATGGAGACTCCCTTTTTACAGGGAGTCGAATGTAAAAGACAAGGGGTAATGGGTATATGTTGCTCCTGAGGAGATTCTGATTGTATTCCAGAAGAAAATTTTTCACCGTGAGAGCAGTTAAACACTGGAATAATCTCCTCAGGAAAATGGTAGATTCCTCTACACTGGACACTTACAAGGCTTAGCTTCACAGGGTTTTGGGCCATCTCATTTGAACTATATATCACCTAAAAAAGTTTGGACCAGATGATCTTTGAAGTCCATTCCAGCTTGGCATTCTATGATTCTATGAAAAGCTGTCCAGGGGTGCTGGAGGAGCGAGGGAGACCCTCTTTCCTGTGCTAGGAAAGGGCTTGAGATCCTGCCGCCCTTACGTGGTGCCTCCTCTGGAGGTAAAGGCCTTCCATGAAGTGATTGATCATAAGTCAAAACCTTGTTGTCAGCAGTCATGTCTGATGCAGTCAGACATCCCTGTAGCAGTCTGAAAGCAGTGAAGCAGTGGAGGATGCAGGTCTGGGATTTCCCTAGGCTGATTTTCCACAAGTGGAGCGTAGCGCAGCGAGGTCTTGCTAAGCATTAACCGAACACAATGCAAATTCACAAAAGGACTGTGCTGTCAGCTTCATCTTTTACTTTAAAGTTAATTGTGCTGCATGGAGCCGTACTACAGATAATTGGGGGTAGGCTCACAAATCCTGTTACTGACAACTAATTATACTACAACTTCTCTTTCGTTAAGCTGAATACCTCTAGGGAAGTATCCCATTGTATGTACTTTGAGCTGAGTGAAATACTAGGAAGAAAAGAGATCTGGTTGACGACTGGGAAATCTCTTGGAGAACTTGTAGAAAAGCCAGTGACCTAGAACCAGAGTTTTAATTCCTATATCAAAATCAAGCTCATTAGCCCAAATGTTTGTTGTGCAAATTAAGTAGGTAAGCTAAAACCAGAGTAACAGCCAGTGGTTTGGGAAGGTATAGGTAATCTACTTCCTGAAGCCTTTGTAATGCATTCCAAATAATTGGAAATGTTTCCTTGAGTATCTTTGGCATTCAGGGCATCTTGCTGCAAAACTCAGTACATGGATGCCCTTAAATGTGGTAAAATTTTCCTGAGGAATTGCTGGTCTGGGGTTGAAATCTTGATTACAGTGTCCTGATACGTGTAAAAGTTTAATTACAAGTTTTTTTTAAACCTTTTAAGAACTAAAAAAATGCTGCTAGAATGGTATTAATTTCTGATTCAGGAAGAAGCTCACAAAAATGGGAATCAGCAAATAGTTTTTAATTAAGCAGCTGTATTAAATTTCTAAGTTTGTCATCATATTATGAATATGTTTGCAGTTATTAATGAAACATTAACTTCTTCCTGCTTCTGATCCAAACTTGTGCAGGACAAAATAATGAACAGATTTTATATTACATGCGAGTTGAAGAAGGCATTAGAATACTAATCAGACTTGTCAATCGAAATCTGGGTGTAATGAAAGGGGATTACACTTGTAATTATGGAATCTAAATTGTAAAATGTAGAGACTAGAATCAGCCTTGGGTTTTGTCACTGACTTTTAACTGCCCAGCCTAACTCTGTAATGGTATAATTATTGTAAAATTATCGTTAAACAAATGTGATTTTTTTTTAAGGGAAATAACATTTTCTGTAGTTGTCAGAGAGCAAAAAGTATGTAGCTGATGGGGTTTTATCCCATCATTTGAAATACATAAGCAGGCATAGCAGCGTTGCTTTTAATTTTGCCAATTAAATGGATGTTGGGTTTAGCTACCCGTAAGATTGTGGGGAGGGTTGCTAAGGAACATTTATTTAATGTGCAGGATTTTTCTTGTCCTGAACCTATCTGGTCTTAGAATTCTCGAAGGTGAGGCAGGACAAATGTACTTTCGGATGTCGGTGTTTGGATGAACTCTTGGGTGAGGGAACAGAGTAGCCATACTAATAGAGCCAGGCTCATGTGTGGCATTACTTCTCTGCCTGAGAAAGCTAATTCAGAATAAAGTCAAAATAAAGTCAAGTGCTTGCACAGAATTGCACTCTAAATCCATTTTAGATTGCATTTTTTGGAATTTTTTGGATTCTGGGAACTGTACTTGGAGCCCAACTGCTTCTATTTAGGAATAAGCCTCTGACTTATTAATGTTGCATTGCATTGGCCATTTGCCTACCTTCAAAACTAAAGGTGCTGATTAATTTTTCAAATAGGAAATATGAGTGGGGAACCAAGTGATGTAAGAACTTAATGTGCAGTATATTTTTAATTTTTCAGCTCAAGTCTACCCAGCTTGGGTTGCCTGACTGTCAAAGGTGCTTAAACCCGTATTCTTCTTTGACTTAATTTGGAGGAATGGATAGCTGCCCAGCTGGCAATTTAATTTTGAATATTCAAAACCAAGTTAATAATTTTTAGTGTTACATAATGGAATAATGTAATGGTGGACTTAATATAAGAAAATACAGGTATGCTAACTTCTGTTTCTTTACCTATAGTACCTATATGTATACATTGTTTCATTTAAATCTGTTACAGAGATCTATTGATGTAGGGCAGATAGGAAAAAGATGTTTGCTCTTCTGCTTGGCTTTCAGTGCTTTTATGGAGTAATAATAAGAAATAGTTTTTGCTAGTTAGCTGACCTTTAATTTCAGATCCCAGGTTATTTAATGACAAAAATATCACATGTAAACATGTAACTGCAAGAATATTATCCAAACAAATAAGTGGAACAAAGTGTATTTTTACTCCTGTGAGCACTGCTTGAATCTAATAAATAAATCAACCTTGGTTTTCTTTTTGCTAGCCAAATTATGTAGGATCTCCTTCAAACTAAAGTGAAAGGTTTTGTTAAGAAAAGTATCATATAAACGATGACCTGCTTTATAAGGTACATTCACTAGCATTGTACTTTGATTATAATTGTGTTTAGAATTAGTATTGTATCCTTAGGAAAACACGCTAACTTTAGTCCTCCGCAGAAGAGTAGCCATGACCGTTACTTACCTCCTTAAAATCCAGGATTCAGTTGCTTTGGTGCAGGAGACGTTGTATCGGTACATCACAAAATGACATGGAACATGTTAAACTCATAAGTGTTAAGAATACTTAGGAAAACTACATTATGTCTCATGGTTTGCCATGTCCTTTTTTCTAATTGTAGCCAAGTTTTATTTCATCAAATTCTGGTTTTAGTTTTTCCTGTCTCTTGATGTGTAAAATTTAATTTATTGACAAACAGCAGGAGAGACTTATGGTGGGAAGCTTCACTATTTTATTTTAGTTCTGTTCTGCTGTAACAGAAATCAGCATCTGTAAACTGAGCTTCGCCCTAGGCATAATGAGCTTGTGATTGAAGATTTTATGGAGAAGTAACAGTGTAGTCTGTTCTGCAGGTAGAAGGCAGGACACTTCCATATTGAATTTTTGGTCCTGTTACAGATCATAAAACTATTAGAAATTCAGTGAACTTTTTAATACAAAATCAACACCTTCAGTTTGAAATCCTGTTTTAGTTGCTAATACAACTTTTCTTGTAATTCCTGCTTTAATATCTTTTGAAGTTAGTTGACTTTGCTAGAGGCAACAGTGATAATATTCCAGCAGAATTTATTGAATATCTGATTGCTGGTGCTGATCAGTAAAATGCTGAGTCTCTGGCATTTGGCTTCCTTGGACCTCTTACCAGGCTCGTTGCATTTTTATATTCTAAAATGTCAGTCAATCCGTTTCCTATAATGTCTCAACTAAGTTCTTAGCTGCGCTCTAAATTAGATTAACTTTTCCCTGTGTCTGTTGAACATCACAATCAACTACACATGGGTTGTGGGTTTTTTTTGTTGTTGTTTTTGTTTGGTTGGTTTTTTTAAATTATGCTGCTAATTCTGTCCTTGGAGAGGGACAGGACATACAGCCTTCTAATGGGGTAGGGTGTTTTAAATAAATTACTTTGAAGCACTATTTTTAATCATGGTTGCGATCAGCTAGTTGGAGACTTTGATTCAAATGCATATACAATGAGAATAAAGTTTCTAGTATGTGATCATTAATACATATCTTGTGACCAAATAAAATACTTATTCTCACATCAGTGTCTGAGATTATAGTTTTTGGTATGCATTTGTAAACAAATATTAGGTGGATTTTTAAAATTTAAAATATTTTATCTTTGAAAACATCAAAACTCAGTCTCTTTAACTGAGTTTTTTTTCTTATTTCTGAAAAGGTATGTTTGCACGGAGGTTGCGTTTGTCAGTTAATAAAACCCAAATGTGTTGGTTTGATATATAAAGATCTTCAAATTATTTGCATTTGAATGCTAATTAAACAAATGGTAGATTAGGCTATTTTTATCCCCAAAATTGATTGTTGTATCTTCAGTTAAGTTAATTGTGTGAAAATGTCTAATTGCATCAAAAACGCTTTGAGCAGCTATTGTTTGTAGTAGTTTGCTCCTCTGATCTGAAGTCTATTTTTTATTTTGATACTTGGCGAAAATGGGCTTTTCAGCATCAATTTTCTTCCTATAGAATGGAAATATTTCACGGGCATTTAAACAGAAAGTGCTGTGGTTCACATTTGAAATGTCCTATAAGGCTACACACCATTTAACATTGTAAACAGTGGCAGTTCCAAAAGGTCATCCCAATAAATACAGAGAGAGATGTTTATTCAGGCATCATATGCAAACACAGAATGACTAAACTTCAAGAACTGGCAAAATCTATATATAATCTGGTCAGATAAAATGATATTGGGGTTTCTGTGGTAACAGCCTCTTTCATACTGGAGCTGAAGAATGTGAATTTGGCTCATTCTGCATAAGTTTCTACGTATATTGGGATGTAAATTGTCTAAAACTATTATCTTGACTTAATATTTGTTTTCTTTGTAGCTTATATTTTTGCAAAATTGAAGACAGATTCCTGCTTAACAATGCCTGGCAGTAAGTATTGTTACCTTACATGTGTTAATACAGTATTTAGGGGTATTTACTATTGTGGTATTTTCTTTAAGGGTTAAAAAATTCTATCAAAAGTTAAAATGGAAAATACCCCAAATTATGATACTTGCTTTAATTCTGAGGATATTTAAGATCTCAGTATTGTCCAGCCTCAGCCTTTGTAAATCTCCGTGAATTTTTCAAAGGAAAATGGGTTCTGCATTTTCCTTTTCGATAAGAAGTTCACAGTTTAACATTGATGCATTTTGTGATTTCAAGTATGTTTGAAAAATGATGTATTAAAAAAATAAAAAGAGATTCTGACATAGCTATAACCTTATATTTGGAAAATTACAAATTGTGTTTATAGAAGATAGATTTATTCTTTAGGGTATAAACCGATAAGGCTTATAATTTTAACATTCGAAGTTAAAGGAGGTTTTTGTGGCAGATGTTTCTAAGCAGCAAATTATTATTTACCTTGAAGAGTAGCAGATTTGTCTAATGCGAAGGCTCATGTTATGAAGTATTTTATGATAGCATTAATTCCAACTATTGTTTTTTAATTATTTTTCTGTTTAATTTTTTAAAAGTTCTGCATGGTCTCTGATAAAATTGCTAACCACAGTCTGTCAGTAAAGCAGATTTCCTGCTGTTACAGTACCAATCATATTGTGTTCTGTTTAATTATATGTTTGTGATGAGTTTCACAAGTGTTTAATTTAATGAGGAAATGTTTGAGCATTTGTTGTGAGCTGTGACTGCTGGCTACTTTCAAATGTCGTATAGTAATCCTAAGTTTTGTGTTACACAGTCATACTTCTACAAATGACTCTTCTGTAACTGTTAAAGTACTTTCATGTGTTGCATTGATTTAACCGCTGTCATGTAAAATACCTTACTGTAAGTATTCAAGTGTTTTCTGCTTTTGTGGTAAATAGTTGAAAATGCTCCTCAACATAAAAATTATTATTTTTTTCTTTTTTGGTAGCAAGGAGTTATGTATTGTATTGTATATTTACATAAGAAGCACCTGGAATAAATTGCTCCAACTGTACCGTGGTTCAACTTTTGCAATCTGATGAATTGCTACTGTGTTTTGATTGAGTGTTTAGTGCTCTTAAGGCCTCTCTTGCTGTGAAGGACTGTGTGGGGTTTTTTAAAAATTAAACGGGAAAAGTAAGTTTGTTTGGTGTTTTGTTTTTGGTTTTTTTTTTGGCTTTTAAACCAGATCTGCTTATGTTCAGGGTTTACTAAAGAGTCTGGTGGAACTTAAAGGAGACCAAAACAACTGATTGCTATGTATCTGTAGTGTATCTATCTGCGTAGCAAGGACTACACAGCTGCTTATTTCTCTTCTGTTTATTTAAGATGAGTTTTTTAAGTGCACGGGTGAAGGGTTAGATGAGTTTAAGTGCATGGGTGAAGGGAAGGTAACTTAACAGATGCATGTATATTGCAATTCTTACAAAATAACAGTACTTTCTTAATATTTTCCTTCCAAAAACTGTGGTTATGAAGACGTAGGATTAGAATTTTATGCAAGCAAGTATTACCTTGTGGCTAGTTGTACTTTTTATTAATGTGCACAGAGACAGCCTTCAAGACTATAGCATTGTTGCACATGAAAGAGAGAGCTTCTGCCTGCCAATTAAGGCTTTTTCAGACATTCCACAGGATTCTTTTCTGAGCATATTGATGAAACAGGTTGCTGCTATTTAGTGTTACTTTGAAATCTTGAAAGTATTTGTCCTTGAAATCTGAAAAGCTCAGTTGTTTTTAAGGGTTGGTATTTATTTTTTTTTTCACATGGAGTTCTCTCATCCCACGCATCAACCAGTGTGTTGAGCATCTTATTGAATAAAATGTGAAAAAGGCTGTTATACTGAAATATTTACCAAAAATGTTCTTTTATGCTTCAATGAGTTCTTTATAAATGATGTAGAAGAATAAAATCTAGATAAAAGGAAAGTTTGATTGCATTCTCAGGTGATGCTGACCAACTCTTTCAGAGTTGACCTGCTTGCTTTCTTAAGCCTCAGTATCAGTTCCTGGTAATATTTTTATCTCCTTCCCCCCGCCCCGTACAGTTGTTAGGGAGGGTCTGAGTCTAAAAGTGATGTTTTAGAAGGTCAGAAGAGCCCCAGGTACTGCTGTTATAGAAATACTGGACAAGGAGACTTAATTAGTCTCTTAGACACTTTAGAAGTCAGTCTTGAAGTTGTAGTACATGGAACATTCACAGGAAAATATACTTATCTCCATCAATATCAACTTTCTAAAAAACAGAAATGTAGTCAGAACTGCAATGTGTTATTGAGAGGGAGAGAGATGAATGTAGACAGTTAACCAAAGGTCATGTTTGTCTTACTTAACGTCATCTCAGTTGTGTGGATTATCAGATTTTCAAATGATGTTGCTGTTTAGTGATCCTGTGTAAGGCTATGGGGATGTAGTGCTGCAGTTGTCCTTAATGAAATAATGTTAAGGTTTCAATCTCAATGCAGTAATAGCCCATAAATAGAAAATTTTCAGTCTGCTTTCTTAATCTTAAGATGCAAAAGTGCTTGGTTTTGACTAGCCATGGCATTTGTTTTGCCATTTAGTGTGCAGTGGAAGTGTAATGCTGTTTAATTGCTGCAGCACTTGTAGCAACCTTGCCAAAGCCTTGCTTTTCCTATATTCTTTGTAGCTGTGTAAATTTATGCAAAGCTCCTCTTGTACAAATAACATGGGCATTGGTGCAAGATGTGCTTACAAATATGATGTCTTCATCTGAATTTGAAATGCAAGTTCTGCAATGCTGAGAAAGCAAATGTGTTTTCTCACTGCTATTGTAATACAGGAATTGATAGATTTGAGCCACCGCTATGTTATTGACTGATTTATCTGTGCTTTATCACAAAGAAACTGTGGATCAAAAGATTAATTAGTCCTTTTATTTAAAAAAACAAACCCAAGGAACTTGTAACCAGGTAGCCTTTGCAGCACAGTCAGCATGCGTTTTTCATGTGTCACAAGTTTGCTCTCAATTCATTTGAGAACAAAAAAAATTCAGTAATCTATGCAGATAATTTCCTTTAATGTACTTCTGTTACGGAATGCGGATGATTTTGATAGCTTTTCTTTTGTTGGCTGCATTTGGATTGAAATGTTGCAAATGCTCCTGTTAAGGGAAAAAACATTGCTAAATCATATATCAAAAACGTTTGTTTAAGACTCTGTTCTTTTTGGACACTATGTTGCAGATATTCACACTTAATCAGACGCTTGAAACAGTTTGGTAGATAATTATTTTTTTTTCAGAAATAGCTGACCTAGTTACTGGCTTCATTCCCTGACTTCAATTAAATATTTAACTTAAAGGCAGATTTTATACTAAAATGAAATTGCTTGGATTAGAAAAATTATATGATACAGGTAGGAACAGCTGTTGACTGTAAGAATGTATTTTGTTTGTGGTACAAGAGGGAATGGCCTCAAGCTCCACCAGGGGAGGTTTAGGCTGGACATTAGGAAAAAATTCTTCACAGGAAGGGTCATTGGGAACTGGAACAGGCTGCCCAGGGAGGTGGTTGATTCACCTTCCCTGGAGATGTTTAAGGCACAGGTGGACGAAGTGCTAAGGGGCATGGTTTAGTGTTTGATAGGAATGGTTGGACTCGATGATCCGGTGGGTCTCTTCCAACCTGGTTATTCTGTGATTCTGTGATTCTGCGTTTGGTTTTCTTTTCTGTTTTGCTATTGACGTAATTAAATCTTTACTTTGCAAGGGGTTGCTAATAATGATTGCTACATTAAATTGATCTTAGCTGCTGATTTAGCAGATCCTTTTATAACTGACTGTAATATGTGAGTTAAGAGAGTAAATAAATAAAAATAAGTATTTTGACAAAAGTAGTTTTCCCACATTTTTCCCCTCGAATAACTCCTGTGCAGTTTACCAATATGAATGTCCCTGGCCCATATGCTATTCTGTCAAGTATTTGCCAGTTAAAAAAGAGACCAACACTGTTTTGAGAGATACATTTATCAGTAATATGGAAAATCTTCCATGATTTGGCTTGTTGTGAAGTGACTGTTTTGGTAAGTTCAGAATGCTTCTCCAAGTGCATCGATTGCTTCTCATTAAAACTGCACATAATTTTATTTCCTCAGCTTTCCAGACACCATGTGGTTTTTTGCCAGCTGTCTTTGCAGAGACAGTCAGTCTGCAGTTGGTGTGTCCTGGTGGCTTCCCTTGTTTGTGTGAGATGAAAACAGACGAGAGAACAAATGAATTTTGATTATCTTTTTCCTTTGTTCTTGGACATTACTGGTTTCAGATAAGTTGTTTCATGGTCTTTAAACAACCTACCAACCCACGTACTCCCAATCAAAAAAAACCCAACAAACATTTACAATTATAATTTTCTTTCTGAACAGAGCTTCCTTGCCAAGTGTAGGAATGAAAACAGCACTTGAAATAGAATTTGAAATGAGTGAATTCTTAACTTATATTTAATGTTCTTAACTCATTTTAAAAGGCAGATAATCTCATTTTGAGATTCTTCTCTCACAACAATTTTGGGAAATTAACTTATTTGTCTTTTGTAATTCTAGTTTTTATATATAATAACAAGATCATTATTGAGAAGGGAAGTTTTATTTCCCTGTGCAATACAGTTTTAAAATATCCATAATGTTTTTAGTGAACATGATGCCATAGTCCTAATTAATAATGTCCTCCAGTCTTTCTATCTAACATACTTTTTTTTCTCATCTGGAGTGTGTTTCTCATTTACCCTTGATATTTTAAAAACCTAAATGGCCCCTTCCAATTAATGAAGCATATTTCATAATTGCTGTAATTTATTTTAAATACAGTAGAAACCTAGTAGTTTTCTGATAGTATCGTTGACTACTTGGAATAGAGTTAAAATAAATATGTTGTAATCCTATAAATTTTGCATGTTTTGGTTATTATGGAAGAGTTAAATGGGGAAGTATCTCAAGTAATTTTCTGCTGCTTGATTCTAGTACCTCAGAAGAAACAAGTAGCCCTGTACCATGTCCATCTTTTAAATACTAAACTAACCAACACAGGAACTTGAAAAACAACTGCCAAGGGAATGTCGCGGTTTGGGCTACCTTTAGCAGTTTGCCATTTGCTAGACCTAGACCAGTAAAGGAAAATAACCGTATTTCAGAATATTTGTGACTGTTAGAATACTGTGGTCTCAAAATCTAGAACAATAAATGCTTTCATCACATACATATTTACATACAGATTTTTTTTGAGCTGATTTTTAAATTATTTTCTTTTCTACACTGATAAGAAAATGTAGGAACTTCTCTCAGTGTATCCTTTCATTAAGCTAAGAAAAACAAACCCAGGAAGTTGTAGCTGGAGAACTGTAGGTCTTTGTAGATCTGTTTATTTCATTCATGAAACCATAAGCAACTTTGTAAGCTGATGGGGTAGTTGCTTCCATATTCTTTAACAAATCTGCCTGGGTTTCTTTAAGACTTGTTAATTTTGAACAGGTGTTCATTTGGGTTTTTTTCTGTTAGCTGTTAATTCTCTTTACCTATGCAATATCCTAACCCCATTTGGGAAAGTTAATGTTCGGATGCAGTTCCATAGATAGTGAAAATCACTTATATTAACACATTGCAAATAATCATAGAATAGTTAGGGTTAAAGATCATCTAGTTCCAGACCCCCTGCCATGGGCAAGGACATCCCACTAGATCTGGTTACCCAAGGCCCCATCCAGCCTGGCCTTAAACACTTGCAGGGATGGGGCATCTACAGCTTCCCTTGGCAACCCGTTCCAGTGTCTCACCACTCTCATGGTGAAGAAATTCTTCCTAATGCCTAGTCTAAATCTGCCCTTCTCCAGTTTATACCCATTTCCCCTTGTCCTATCACCACAAGCGTTTATGAATAGTCCCTCTCCAGCTTTCTTGTAGGCTCCTTTCATATACTGGAATGTCGCTATAAGATCTCCTCGGAGCCTTCTGTTCTCCAGGCTGAACAAGCCCAACTCTCTCAGCCTGTCCTCATAGGGAAGGTGCTCCAGCCCTTGGATCATCTTTGTAGCCCTCCTCTGGAACACTTTCAATAGTTCCATATCCTTCTTACACTGAGGATTCCAGAACTGGGCACAGTACTCCAGATGAGGTCTTAGAAGAGAGGAATCGAGGGGAAGAATCACTTCCCTCACCCTGCTGGCCACGCTTCTTTTGATGCAGCCCAGCATACGGTTGGCCTTCTGGGCCACAAGCACACGTTGCCAGCTCTTGTTGAGCTTCTCATCAAGGAGCACCCCCAATTTCTTCTCGACACAGCAGCCCTCAATCACATCATCACCCATCGTATACTGAAAACAGGGATTGCCCCAACCCAGGAGTAGGACCTTGCATTTGGCCCTGTTGAACCTCATGTGGTTCTCACAGGCCCACTTCTCCACCCTGTCCAGGTTCCTCTGGATGACATCCCATCCTTCCACTGTGGGAACTGCACCACTCAGCTTGGTGTCATCTGCAAACTTGCTAAAGGTGCACTCAATCTCGCTGTCAATATCATTGATGAGGATATTAAACAGCCCTGGTCCCAGTATGGACCCCTGAGGGATACCACTTGTCACGGATCTCCATCTGGACATAGAGTTATCGACCGCTACTCTCTGAATAGAACCATCCAACCAGTTTCTTATCCACTGTACCGTCCACCCATCAAATCCATATCTCTCCAATTTAGAGAGGAGGATGTTGTGTGGGACCGTGTCAAAGGCTTTACAGCATCTTGATAGTTCACATCTGTTTGTTTTCCCTTGTCCACTGCCGAGGTTACTCCATCATAGAGAGTCATTAAGTTGGTCATACAGGATTTGCCCCTCGTGAAGCCATGCTGGCTGCCATTAATTACCTCCATGTGCTTTAGCATAGCTTCCAGGAGGATCTGTTCCATGATCTTCCCAGGCACAGAGGTGAGGCTGACAGGTCAGTAGTTCTCAGAGTCGTATTTTCTGCCCTTTTTAAAAATGAGCACAACGTTACCCTTCTTCCAGTCGCCAGGTACTTCTCCCAGTTGCCATGATTTTTCCAATATCATGGAGAGTGGCTTGGCAACCACATCTGCCAATTCCCTCAGGACTCTGCGGTATATCTCATCAGGTCCCATAGGCTTATGTACGTTCAAGTTCCTCAGGTGGTCACAAACCTGATCCTCCTCTATAGTAGGAGGGGTTTACCCACCTAGTCACCATCTTGCTGTTGCATGACCCAGGAGGGGTGAGGAGAGCAGCTATCAGGGAAGACTGAGGCAAAAAAGTTAAGTACCTCAGCCTTCTCCTCATCTGTTGATACATGATCACCATTTCCAAACAGTAGGGGTACGTTCTCTTTGAGCTTCGTCTTTTGATTGACGTACCTGTAGAAGCCCTTCTTGTTAGTCTTTTGTTCCCTTGCCAAGTTTAGCTCCAGCTGCGCCTTGGCCTTCCTGACCTCATCCCTACACAACCGGGCAGCATCCCTATCACGTTCCAGGTTACCCATCCCTGCTTCCACTGCCTGTGCAGTGTCCTCTTCTTTAGTTTAACCAGCAGGTCTCAACTCAGCCATGCCGGTCTCTTCCCTTCCCTGCCTGATTTTCTACATACAGGGACTGAGCACTCTTGCGCTTTATGGAAAATATCCTTGAATATTTTCCAGCTCTGTACCACTCCCTTGTCTCAGAGGACCACGTCCCAGGGGATCCTATGGAGTAATTCCTTGCAGAGCTGGACATCTGCTTTCCTGAAATATAGTGTCCTGATTATGCTCCTCACCTGTCCCGTATCCCTTTGGACCTTGAACTCCACCAGTGTATGATCACTGCAGTCCAAGCTGTCTCCAATCCTAATATCACTGATGTGTTCACTTGTACTGGTGACTATAAGGTCCATTATTACATCTCCTCGGGTGGGGATCTCTATCAGCTGGACTAAGAAGTTATCTTCAATTCACTCCAGGAGTTGCCTGGATTGCCTGCAGCTTGCTGTGCTACTTTTCCAGCATATGTCGGGGTTGTTGAAGTCCCCAAGTAGGATGAGAGCTTGCAGGCATGAAGCCTCCTGTAGCTGGAGGAAGAAGACTTCATCAGTTGGTTTTCTGGTTCTCCTTGACCAGGTGGCTTGTAGTATGCACCAACCACAAGGTTCCCATTGGTTCTTCTGTCCTTAATTTTGACCCACGAGCTCTCATCCTGTTCGTGGCTACTCTTCAACTACAGCTCTTCACATTCTATCCCTTTCCTGAGATAGAGGGCAACACCTCTACCCCTCCTTTCCCAGTCTGTCCCTTCTGAACAGCCTGTAGCTGTCGATTGCCATGCTCCATTCATGGGATTTTTCCCACCACATTTCCGTGATGGCAACTAGATCATGGCTTTCTAGTAGCACGGTAGCTTCCAGCTCCTCCTGCTTGTTACTCAAGCTTTGTGTGTTAGTGTAAAGGCACTTCAGCTGGGCTGCTGGTTGCATCACCTTCCCAGTGGACCCTTTATTACCTACAAGGTGTTTTAGAGAAGTATACTCCCTAGCACCTGACCCCTGCCACCCATCTTCCTACCACTTATTATAGACTAGCTTGATGTCAACCCCCTCCCACTTCAAATCTAGTTTAAAGCCCTATCTAAAAGCCCTGCAAGCTCCTGGGCGAAGACCTTCGTCCCCCTCTGAGAAAGGTGGCTCCCATCTGAAGCCTGTAGTCCTGGTGCTGTGTAGGCCATCCCACTATCAAAAAAACCAATAATGTCCAGTAACATTATTAATATAATTCTATATTTCATTCCTTCCATTTGTTTTGGAACAAAGTTCAGCCAAGAAGTGAAGAATTTCTTCTCATCCTTTCCTTGTCAAAACCTGAAGATTTTTATTTCTTTTCTTTTTTTTAGCTCTTGTTGTTTATATGTATGCAGTCTGGGCATGTGACATAGGAAACTAAGTGCTGTAGACATGAACATAATTCTGTCTACATCCAAGCTTTTATGTACTTATAATCCATACATGGCCAGTTCAACAAATGGTAAAATGTAGCTTAATAGCTTGATTTTTTAAGGTTTTATTAAAATTTGGCTATCATTGTTATTTACAGAAATCACTTTGCAACTGGTTTTCCTATCAGTCGATTAACCTTCATGTGCAGCACTGTTTGCTATTCATTTCTCAATCATGGGACGAAAGGGTAAGAAGGCTCATGCTGATTTTGCATGCAAGTGTCCTGTTTTTTTGATGCATGACAACAAAGAAATATTGTTGGTTTTTTTTTGGGGGGGTAGGTTTTCCATTATGTGATTAAATGCATATCTCTGTGAAAAGACCAAGGTAATCTGCTTTTAAAAATACATTGACTTTCCCTTTACATTGTGTATGGATTTTATTTCCTATCAGTGGCTTTCTACGGAATTGGTTACTTCGTGAATTGCTGAAGAAAGATTTAACTGTGTACATGATTCTTTGCTTTCAAAGAGTGCTATTTTATTTTTAGGTAGTTATATCATTCAAGAAATCATTTGTAATGTTTCAATCCAATCAGTTGATTTTTTTTTTCAATCCAATACAGGTAACGTCCAGTACTGAACATGTTGCCCAGAGAGATTGTAGATGCCCCATCCCTGGAAACATTCAAGGTCATGCCAGATGGGCCTCTGAGCAGCCAGATCTAGTTGAAGATGCCCCTTCTCACTGCAGGGTGTTGGACTAGATGACCTTTAAAGGTCCCTTCCAACCCCAATTATTCAATATTTCTATGCTTTTAATTCATGCAGCAATTAGACATAAGTGAGCAGAGAGTAGTACTTAGGATGTGAATGAGACTCTGTCACACCACCAGAGCCATCTGCTAAATTGTGGATTTCAGCTAATGATCATGTCCAAAGATGAGAAGTGCTCCATTTTGCTATTTTGAAGGTGCTTAGCTGAACAGCTGAAGTTCTTTTTACAAACTCTAGAATACTGAATTGTCTGTGAAATATACTAGCAAATTCTGTTTGTTGCTTGTGTTCAAGGGAATGACCGATGGCTCTTACTGGTAACCCAGCTAGTTCAAAGAATATGAGCCTTTTGGTACCCACGTAGAGGCCAATATGGAATTTTCTAACACAAGGCATGTGTCATACTTGTTCACACTTCAAAAGTTAAAATAGTTATAGAATCCTTGTTTTGCACTCATATATTTAACGATCACAAGACTAGTAAGTCATTTGTAAACTAGGAAACTTCTTAATTCAGCCAGGTACAAAAAATTTAAAAAAATCAATTATGTTCATCGAGTACTTGCTGTTTTCCTTAGCAGAAGTTTAAATAAGTAATAGAGTAAATATTACAGTAATCTGACTTACATACTCCTAATACAGAGCAGAAGTGGTTAATTATATTTAAAGAACTGTCTAGCCTTTGATAAATTATATGCGCAGATAACTGGCCTTATGAAATAAACACTAGTGAAGTACTGATAATCTGTGTTTAAGAACTTTGGCTTCTTTCAAATTTTGAATTGTTTTTCTAAACTAGAAACATGGCAGTAAGAACTAATCTGTTGTATAGTTGTGCCAAATCCCCAACAATTATGTGAGAAAAGTTAAGTATTTAATTTCAAAATTAACGTTTTCTCATTCTTTTTAAAATCAGTGCCATTTAAAAAAAAATTATACCATATAAAATATAAGTGGAATTCTAGACCTCAGGATGTTAAGGAATAATTGCCACCTGCATAACTCAGATTTCCTTTTCATGTCCAGTTTGAGATCTTTCAGAGGTCTTGGTCCTTTCATTTTTTGCCAAGAGCATGACTGTGATTCTAAATCGCACTTGGACATGTTGCAGTATTTTGCTCTTTAAGGTCTATGCTTTGACCTGAAATGTGCACTCAAGAGTTTTAAATGTGGCTTGGGAATGCTTACAATTGATCTGTCTCTGATAGTTTGAGCTAGCAAAATGATGCTATGCTTTTCAAAATTTGTGTGTATGTATGGAAGTCTGTAGCTGAGTGTACTCAAACGAGGGTGAAAGTTGTTTTTGAAGCTCTGGTCATACCTATGTTGTCAATTGGAGTGTTTTAATAGGAAAAAAGATATTGAGATGAACACAAGTTTATATACAGTTTCAGCGGTTTACTCTGAACTAGTTAAAATCCAGTTCCCTGAGCTAAACTTTTCTACTGTATTTGGTTTGAGGCCTCCAGAAAGAAGGCCTGTGAACCTTTGCTTCCTCATTATCAGGACTTTTAAACGTGACACACATGCTGGTTTTGCTCACAGAAAGCTTCTCATGCCTTTTTTTTTCTTCTGGGTGCAGTTCAAGTGACAATGTGGTTCCTACTCTGTTATCCTCTTCAGCACTGTGCATTTGGGTAACAAGGGCTGTGAGTTGAGAATTTAATCTTCCCAGCCTAGATACAGGAGTCACAGGATACTGGTGATAAAATGACAGAGCTATTCTGAGCATCCCCTGAGGAGAAAGATGGGCAGCAGCCTAAGGTTTTGGGAGCTCTTATCACTGCAGTTGTGTTCCTCCCTTGTGGACTGGGTCAAGAAAACAAGCTGCATTGTCATAAGAAAATGGAAAAAGTACAAATAGTCAGGAAACTTCTTCGTACTTTTCTGCATTGAGATTTTTTCAGTGCACAAATTTTCAAGTGTTAATCACCCTGAGAAGACTTGCTGCCCAGGCCACTTGCTGACCAGTTACTCTTTGGTTTGAAGTGAGCTTTCCTTCTGTAGAGCAAGTGGTGAGTTTAGCAGTGCCATCCTTCAAGATCTCCTCAGATGGTGCAAAGGAGTAGTATTGTCAAAATCTTCATGACCTTTCCAAAGTAGGAAGTGTTTGACACTGTTACATCTATTGCTTGGTGTGGGGAAGACACAGCTTCATAAAAAGAATTGGCTTCCAAGTCATACAGATTTCAGCTGACCAGCAAGGGAAATCTTTAAACATTTTGGCAACTTTCTCACATGTTAGGAGTCATTCCCGTTTCTTCCATGACTCTGACCTTGGAATCAAGACATCTGCTGACAATCAGAACTGTTCATGGTGTTTGAGTGTTCTAAGAGATGCTAAATAATCCATCTATTCTTCTGCTATAAACCTGAGACTTTAAATGTATCATTAATTGTAATTTCACCACATTTACAATGGGTTCTTGTGGAATTTGCAGTGTCGCTGCAAGATGCTTGGCTTTGCTTTAGCCCCTACTTAACGGTCTGTCAATGTACCATGTCCTGATGCTCTGCCTAGACCTGTATCCAGACCCTGTGCTCTTGTTGTGGCTTCTTGTTGTGACCTCTTCTTCCCCTCCTCTCTCATCCTCAAAATGCAGGCACGTACAAAGGGTGTTCATTAAAGGCAATGATTTATGTCAGTTCTTGTAGAAAAACAAAAGTGAGCAGCAAGTGTTCAAATAACAAAGTAACTTCCTTCCTTCCTGAGAATGAGACCGAGACCTGTATCCAGTAATCTGAGGAAATGCAATGGGAGGGAGTGTGGCAAATCTAGTTTAAAAGCTTTAGAAATAGAACTGAGCACGTGGAGAGTGGCACAGAGAAAGTCCCTGTCAGCTGTCTGCCTTGCTGGCTGAAGCTGGAGCTGGGAAGAAAAGGTATCACCAAGCTTAAGCATCTAGGTGGGATTCTGTAGTCTGGACTTAAATAGCAGTCACAAAAGCTCACCAAGGCACTTAGGCAAGTATATATATTTTCGCCTGTAGTTGACCAACCTGCTGACCAGAAGTATAGTTTGAAGGCTCCAGAGGAAGACAAGTGGCCCTTTTGGAATAGTTTTGCCCTTGGGCACCCCTCAGGAAATGCTCGTTACTGACCCATGACCACTGCTTGTCTTGTTATCTTTCAACCATGTCTTCCACAGTGTCTTCCCTCTCCTTCATGCTCAGTGTCCGTCTCAATCCTGAGACATTGCAGCATCCTCTGCAGAATGGTCTTCCATGTCAGGTATTGCTTCCTACGTGCTACAATGGGGAAACAAGGTGGTATGGAGGGTGCAGGTGTTGCAGTTCCCCTGCATGGAACCCATGGAGGAATGTAAACCAAGTTTGTTGGTGTTTGAGTGCCTACAAAGGTAACGGCACGCTTGTCTGTCACTGCAGTGGTCCTCTGCAGATGCGAAGAGTTCAAGGATTTCGTATTCTGAAAACTGCTCATCTAGGTTAGAGAATTGGTTAGGGTCAAGTTGAAGCCAGGCTTTGGACAGTTTAGTCAGTCTGGTACTGGGAGTGTACTTCTATGCCAGGGTTAGATGGGGAGATGCTGTTCTGTACCCACTGTATCATGGGAGAAG
This sequence comes from Phaenicophaeus curvirostris, assembly GCF_032191515.1. NCBI lineage: Eukaryota > Metazoa > Chordata > Aves > Cuculiformes > Cuculidae > Phaenicophaeus > Phaenicophaeus curvirostris. The sequence goes on from NC_091394.1 coordinate 90,093,115, forward strand.
CCAGGTGTTTGGACAGAGTGTTTGTATTAAGTCATGAGAGTAGCAGGAGGTTACTGGGATAATGTCAATACTTCTTTTTATTTTAAACTAAATAGTAGGTAAAGGATATCCTGCTGGCTCAGTGTGTTACTGGATGAGTCGTTTAAGTACAATGGATATTTTGTGATTGTTTGTTAAGAATGTGCTTCTGCTCTGCTGCTTGTCTGGATGGAGGAATTAATGCCTATTCACATGCCTTAGAGATTGCACAAAGCACTACGTGCATTCTTTTCCCTCTCTTCCTCCTTTAGTTCAGTAGTTTGCTTATGTCCCCATTTTTCACTGATTTATGAAAAACCTTACTATGAAATCAGTGTTTGTTTAGAAATGGAGTATCATGACACAAAACCTCTTCGTTTTCCTCCTCTGGATTTATCACCTAGCACTCGTTTCCTGACTGTGAACCCAATATTGAAAGCAGGAATGAAAGTTAGACTTTACCCATTTTTTTTACTGTGCACAGGTTACCAGCTGTGGTGGAGAGGTGTCAAGGAGCTTTATGTAGGTGTCTTTCCAGGTGTCTTCTGAAGTCAGAGTGACAAAATTCCTTTTTTGTATTGCTTTAGTGATAAGAAGTAAATGACCTGGCTGTGGCCAGCTTAATAGGAAGATAAGTAAGGACAAGAAAAGTAACAACAAGGCCTAAAATTCATGATAAACCATAGGGCTCCTTTCACTGGATCCAGATAAATTTTAGATATTAATGCTGCATTAAAAATGGAGAATGCTGGTAGTGTCTCAGAGTAGAAAAGGAGGAGGTGATGTTGAAGAGAGTAGAAATGAGAAAGTAAAACAACTTGCTATGCAAGAACAACAAAGGTGGAAGAAAGAAGAGACAGTATGGAAACACTACAGGCATGGAACTTGTGAAAAAGGATGCAACTAGAGAACTTGATGTAATGGAAAACTTCCTTTTAATGGATTAGAAGTCTTTAAAAAGCACCATCCCAAAGATAATATCTTCCCTGGGGATTTGTTTTAATTGCTAATGGTTCTGAAAAGAATACTTCATTGAAGAAGCTTAGTGGCTTTTTTCTCCTTTTTGCTTGTAGCTTGACATGTGTTGTCATTTCTTGTTTTCACAAAATGCTTATATTCAAATTATTTTTGCATGTTTTTCACTGTAGCAGGCTGTGCACCTCTCCATGTTGATTCAAGTACAGAAGAACACACCTTGAAGTCATATCGCGCCAGAATTAGCTTTATAATTAGCTTTACAGCTTTACTGTAAGACTAAATTCTAGGAGCGAAGTTCAGGGTTTTTTATTTGTTCCAAATTAACTAAGCAGGAAAATATTTTTAAAAATAAATAGAAAATGGCCAAATTTAGGGAGTGGATGGAATTTGCCACATTGGCTGTTACTCAGATTTTGCTGTCATGGAGGTCAAAAATCTGCATCAAGATGAAGATTGTGTTCTTAAGACAGAGATTTCATCTGCTTATCAAAAGATGGGGAGGGGCTCTTTGTCAGGTAGTGTAGTGATAGGTCAAGGGGTAGTGGTTTTAAGCTGAAAGAGGAGGGATTTGGATATTAGGAAGATATTTTTTACTGTCAGGGTGGTGAGGCACTGGAATAGGTTGCCCAGAGAAGTTGTGGAAGCCCCAGCCCTCAGGGTGTTCAAGGTCAGGCTGAATGAGGCTTTGAGCAGTCTGATCCAGTAGAGAGTATCCCTGTCCATGCCAAGGGGGTTAGAACTGGATGATCTTTAACATCCTTCTAACCCAAACTATTCTATGATTGGATATTTTCCTTGCTGCGTTTTTGGTGCACAGAGGCTGGAAACCAACTGTTTACAAGTCAAGTAGCACTGGAGTGAGAGGTAGAGAGGTTTACCTGAGGAATAGGACTTCATACAGTCTAGATGATGAGTTCTGTGCTTGCCTGGGAGTATGTTACAGGAATGTTGCTATGGCTGATGAGCATGTCCTTAGAGAATTTATTCTTTTTATAGCAGGTTGAAGAATATTTTTAATTAACTCCCTTATATGGCCAAAATAATCCCCTTGTTCTACAATATTAGATCTGGTTTTAATAGGTAGAAGGGGAATGCCCTTGAAAATAGTTTTAGTTCTGAATTAAAGGCATTAACTGATACTAAAAACTTAAAACTAACCAGGTGTAGTCAGTGTAGTGATTGAAGGGTTATTTTATGCACTTCCCTCTGGATATTTGATACAAATTTCTTTTTGTTTATATTTCTCATCTCAGATACAGGAAAGAAAGTAAAATGAAAGTTTACTGTATAAAATTGAAGTACTTTATTTTTACATAGTTTTATTTAAATACATTGAACAACCAAAGGTAATTTTAATATTGCTCAGTTTCTTTGTGCCATTAGCAGAACATGTGTTTACCTGTAGATTCCAACTTTTATGTTAACTATGCTATTCTTTTTACAGAGTAGGATTGGATTTTAGTAAGTCTTGGAAGACAGTAAATGGATGACTATATCTATGCTTTGGACATAATAAAAATATTCAGTGAGTGAACATGAATTGTTGGTTTAGGTTGTTAATGTTCTGCAAACAATAGATAACAAAGTAGGGACTATTAAAATTTTTCTGAGAGAAATTCTAGCAACAGATAAATAATACAATCCACATGTTTTCTGTTTGGCTTGGTTGCAGTAAAAAGTTAACTAATCTGTCAGGTTTAAACTCAATGGGTAGAGTTTGGTATTTTATGTTGGAAGTCAGCTTGCGGGTTTTGTTTTTCTCTAATTTTGTACAAGTAAACTGTAGCTGTGAATGTTCAGAAAAACTCATTTGAAATAAAACTAGCTTGTAATACCTATTTTTCTAATTCACGGAACAGGGTTTATTTAGTAAACAATGTGACAATTTTTGTGCACCTCAGCATTTCCTCTAAATATATTTGCATTAAACACTGGTTCATTAGCACTGGTCTCTTCAGTCTAGAATTGGTATGGATTTGTTATTTAGGGGAAATTATTGATTGTGTACCTTATGATTTCCAGAGTTTTTAAAAATACCTATAGGAAAATCCTGTACTTATGTAATCCAAGTAGATACAGTGTAGGAAGTAAAACAATAAAACTGTTGAGAAATAACAGGAAACCAGAAAGTAACTTCAGAATCACTGAACTCAAAAGTTATTTTCTACCTGATGTATTGTAGTCTTTGTAAGTATGAATGTTAAGGATTTAAATTCTGTAATCCTTGCTTCTTAGATTCTGAAGTATTGTCAATATTACTAACCTATTAATTTTTTAAACACTTCTCTAATTTTAGAGATAAAACCTTGTTTTTAAAAAGGCTTTTTGGTCAGCAGTCTACCTTAAATAACTTTTTTTCTGACTGTTCTTCGGCAAGATAAAGTGAGTAGGTTTTGTTGCAATATTTATCACTCTACAGTGATAATGTGGCTGCTGACTGAACACAGGCTTTTCTGAAACTATACTGATATTTTTTTTTTCTCTAGACACAGAAGAAATGAACTGCATTTTCACTGAAGTAATCAATCTGGCTCTGTGCAGTTCAATGTGATGAGCTGCGAATCACAAACTGACAATCTGTCTTTTATTCCTTTCTCTTTTCTTGTGCCTGACCTTGTTAACAGAATTTGATACTGAAGTTTTTCACGTGTTTGGTGGCTTTATGTAGATGTCCCAGAGCTAATCAGATAAGCTTACAGAGTGCAGAGCCCTGGAGTGAAGTAACTGCTTCTGTGCTAGTGTGAGAGAGCAAATTTCTGGAAAAGGAGAGAGTACCTGGGGAGTGAAATCATATCCAGGATGAGGCAATATGTTCAAGTTCCAACTGTTGAGCAAGATAAAGCTTATGATTATAATGCTTCTTTTGAGCCAAGACCATGTATGTGTTTGGGTAGGTGAAATTACCATTTTCTGATAATGTGGACTGATTCTTCTTACTGTTGTTATGTAGAATAAATGTGTGCAAAAAAAAAAGAGGTATCTGTACAGCTGGGAAATATGTACGGTCTTAAAATGTAAATTGCAAATTACAGCATTAAACTTGGAAAATTCCACCATTGCAGAAGTAAACCTTTTTATATTGACTATCACGTAGCAGTGTGAACTTCTCTGTAGATACTGCTTTAACCTTCATATTTACTTGTATAAAATGATGTAAAGATATCTTCGAGGGGAAGACCATTAAAATGTAAATTTTGCCTGTTACTGAAAAGGAGTTGTCACAAGATATTTTGGAGATAAATTTACATAGAGTGGCACAAGTTCTCTTTACCTGGCTTAGTGACTGTTTAGTAATAACAAAACCACCTATTTACGTGAAACGAATCTGTTTGTTTGGATCAAATTTTATCTGCTTTTTTTATCTCTGAGAAGTAGAGACTGTTTTCTTTTCATCAGCTTCTTTCCATCTTTCAAAACATTAATCTTTTCTGGTCCATGTAGTGAAATGTTCCTAGGCTTTGTTTTTTTTTTTTTATTTCCATCTACTTTTAATATGCCTTGTTAAGACTTGATTTTTATGGGTTTTTTTTTAATATTCATACTTGTTTTTTAAAAAAACAAACTATTCTTGTTTTTATTAATCTTTCGTGGTTCTGTCAAAACACTGAGCAATGATAAATAAATTTCCCACAGTCTCTCTTATGACTTAATTGTTTTGAGGTTTACTTTTTTTCTTCTTTCTTTTAGTGTTCTTCAGAAACCCTACCTATATTTTTTTTCTGATACTGCTCTGCTTAAATTTCTACACACAAAATACCTTTGGAGGCTGAAATCTTTGATAGATTAAACCTAGCTTTCTAGTGTTTGAATGTTTCTTAGAAAATTATTTTAATGACAAAATTCATATTAATTTTAGTTTTATAGTTTGAAGATAAGTGTGCTATAATTAAGCATATAACAAAGTAAATATACTACTGAAAATCCAGGATGAGGAGAAGAGAAAGTTTTTAGAGCTTATGTAATAAGTTTATTGTTTGGCCTTTTTTTTATTGTCAAAATACCATAAATTTGAAGAGTAGTATTTGAACACTATTGAGTTTCCATTAACTGAAACCACTAAGTAATGGTGCTAGAATGAGTTGGTACTGCTATCTGATATTTCATCCTTCTCAAGGAGTGACTGTATCCAGGTTTTATGTCCAATTTATGTAATTGCCACGGTTCTGAAACACTGTTTGAAGACCTAAATTGTCATTCTTTGCAAGGATTTTCACTTCTGCCATTCAGAGAGGAAGAAACTAATGCTAGAAGAATATGTAATTACCTTTGTCTTGCATACTTTATTTCTGATATTTTCTGTTCTTCCTATGTTTTAGGTAGCTGTAGCATAATATTTTACTGTAGTTACTGTAAGAATATTTGCTACACTTAGCAGTAATTAAATATGCTGTTACTCTGCACCAACATTAGTGATCCGTAAGGTAGAAAATCAAGTACGAAAAATCAAGCACAAAATGTGTTGAGCCGGATGCAGAGCTGCATACCTAATTCAAGAAACATTTAAGAGAATTAGGCTTGGTTTTTGTGGATTTTGGTGGTGTTACTTGAATTTCCAAATACTGGGTGATATGCTAGGCCCTAATGAGATGCTCCTTTTTATAATATTTTACTTAATGTTAAAAAGCTACACAACATTACTCTCAAAAGAGTACATTCGTACAGCTACGCAAATTATTTCTGTTTCAAGTCAAGTAGTTTTTTAACCTATTTTGATAGCTACATTTTTCAGTGGCATATGGAATAGCTTTGATTTTATCTACTTAGCACCTGCCACTTTTATGTAAATGTACATTTTTACATTGGTTAGAATCCTGTGAGCAGGGCATGTCAGCAGAAGGAATCATATGAAATTAACAGTAGTAACAAATCTGCTCACAAAAATTCTCAGTATTCCAGTTCATTTCTGTGTGTTTTGTGTTCTTATCATTATGAATTGAAGTTTAAGACTGTGCTAAACTTACTGATGATATATGACTCTATAATTCATAAATTTGGTGGAAAGACCACTGAGGAGAACTTAAAGTGTGCTATTGAAATCATGGACCTGCCTTTGATAATTTTTTCTGCTAAAATAAATTACAAGGATTAAGTTGTCAGACTATGAGTGCGATTCAGCTTTTTGTCCAAAAGACAAGTAGTGTCAGAACAGGTGGAATAGGACAATATCTATGCATGCAGGGTCTTGTAATAAAAGCAGGTACAGCAGGAGAGGTCTCTGTCATGAGACTCCCAGATGTTCTGGTAAATTTAGTTGGAAACAACCAAGGTTATTTGGATATCTTAAGTAGAGGAATACAAGCCCTGATGGTTTTTTTCCAATGCTTCTTCACATCGAGAAAAAATTGCAGATAAATTATAGTCATCAAAGTTTCTGCCAAGATATCCTTTATTCTTTTCCCTTCTTTTGATTTGCAGTAAAAGCTTTTTCAGCTTGCTTTGTTTCCAGCAAAGTGTTTTATGATTTTTTTTGAGTACATAAATGAATACTTTTCTTTAGGTTTCTGTAAGATATTTAGGTACTCTGAATGCTTGAGGTGCTGAGGATTGAAAGACCAGGCAATCGCTGAACTGCCTGCATACTTGGTATGCTGTTGTTCAGTATATTATTTTCAGTTTATTGGTTCTTATGTATAAGAGCTGCTTTAACGTTAACATGAGGCTTGACCAGTCTGGCAGTATGTCCACTGAAACATTTAAAACTTGATTTATCAAAACTTTTAATTTCTTTGGGAATAAATCTGCAGTGATAAAACAATTGGACCAGATACCTAGAAATATTTTTTCAGTTTTTTTTTTATGTTGAGTTTTTAGTTCAAGTAAATGGGAATTACCCAAATTCTAGTAGTCGTGAATGCTAGAAAAAAAACCCCCATATTTTGTAGATTTCTATCTTGTTAACACAGGCAGTATGATTCTTTTTAAATTAATAAAATTGCAAGTACGTGTATTGTTCTGATTATATGAGTACAATGTTGGTAGTAGAGTAGAAATGCGATCAAAAAAATACCTTTTGTCACTTCAGTTGACTGTCTTTTGTCTAATGCCCAGTAAAATAGTGATGATGAAGGGAGAGCTGGTTTTTCATATTGTGCTTTATATGATTGCCTGTAAAACAGGAGATTTCATAGTTGACTTTCTTTATAGAGGAGTGAACATAGTGCTTGTTTGGTTGCGTTTTTGAAATGATCGTTCAGAATGAAGATAAGTGTTTTAATATTACTACATTTTAAAATATCTTATTTTTTTGTGCATGTACAGCTGGATGACAAGTGCATTCTAATACTTAACATGCTTGCATATTTTCTCATGTATTGCATTATTGTAGTAGTTTTGCTTATTTGACTTCTCAGTCATTTTCAATTACCGTAATTTTGCTTTGTTGCTGACAGTAACAAGCAACTGAATTCACTGTTAACTTTTTTTTCCACCTTGCTTGTCAGCTACTTGTGTAGCATGAAAATACCAGAGTTCCTAGAACTTAATTCTAAATTCTGCTGGGTAAATCTCTCTGCAGGAGTGTGCTGCTGCTGTGCTGCTTTGCGACCTCGCTACAAGCGTCTGGTAGATAATATATTTCCTGAAGATCCAAAAGTGAGTGATGACTTTAAAATTTTAAGAGATTGACATTTGCAGTTTTTTTTGTTAGCAACTTGTGCTTTAGTAATTTTATTTTGTTTTTCTTGTCTGTTCTCACATTTTACAGCAAATTCTGCTTTAACACTTCATAGCTTTATTAGAGGTTAGTATAACAATTTAGCTGGAAAGTAACTTCTACAGATCATCTGCTCTAATTCCTTCTCAAAGCAGGGGTTTGCATATTGAAGGGTGAAATTAGTATGTTTTGTTCAGAGGAACAGAGATTTAATTGAACAGGGTATTCTACAGCAGAGGTAACACTTAATTTTGTAACTACTAGAACCATAAACATTTGTTTTATTTTTGCAGGTGATACCTTTTTCTGCAGGATTTTAGTTTTCTATCTCTTGACATATTTACTGTGTATGTCTTTAGAGTTCTGGTAGACTGTAATGATCCAAAGAGATTTGCTGTTGTTTTTTTTTTATTTTTTTACCATTGGTCATATTCAGTTCTTTTCATTTCACTTGGACATTTTTGGAGCTGTGTTGTAGCCCTACTCTTACTGTCTGTGAAAATAAATAGTTTCTGTGTTATCATCTAGTAATGCCTGTATCTTCACATAATCACATGGTGGTTCAGGCTAATTCAGAGTTTATACTTCTACTGCCAGATTTTTTCAAATGTGTTAACAGATTTTGTTATCTAGTAGAAGTGAGCAGAACAATTAGCATTTGTATAACGTTTAGCTTATATCTTATAAAGTATGCGGACTTTTCTTTAAAATACTTAGTGCCAGTTACTATATAAGTGCATGTTACTGGCTTCAAAGAAAATGTTTTCTCTGTATATGGTTTGTTGAAATCATGGAACAATAAGGGTTTATATAGTTATTTGGTTTAATCTACTTGTTTTGTACAGTTTTAGAAACACCCTGAATGGCTGTATTTGCAGTCTTGTTGCTTTAATCTCGCTTAGTAGCTCTGAGTTGGCAGTCCTTAGTCTCTGCTTTTGTTAGTATTAACTGGTTTGGTACAGGACACAAGCCAGTCTGTGGTGTTTCACTGATAATTGTAATTATATTGTCACCTGAGGATATCCATAACACAATTCACATTGGGACTAATATGTTAATTTTAGATCTTATTCTAACAATTAGCCTTCAGGTACCCTGTGTGTCAGGTTTGTCCAGGAAGTAAATTTGAAGAAATAATGTTAAACTACAATCTTGTTGTATATGGTCTGAAAATTATACATGAAATAGACTTTGGAGGGGTGGTGAATGAGAAAAGAAAAACATTGTGCCAGTACGAAAAATGCACATCTTAGAACTTATAACATATTTCACCGAAAACCTTTTTTAAAAATACCTGCTCCTCCCTCTCCTGCTAGAACCCTCCCGCCCTGCCCCCCCAAAAAATGATGGGGAAAGATAGTTGCTTCATTCCTTTAAAAAATAGTTCACCTATTTTTTTCGGTTGCTGATTTTTGCACCTAAGCTATTGACAGTTTTGCTCAAGAGTTGGTTTTGTTTGTTTTTTTTTTTTTTTCCAGTAGTTTATTCCCAGGCTCAGACTTTGTAAATATTGAGCACACAAAATGAAAAACACTTAAAGCTTTATACTTTCAGTGAACTTTTGAATGTCTGTTTTTAGGATGGTCTTGTTAAAGCTGATATGGAAAAGCTGACTTTCTATGCAGTTTCTGCACCAGAAAAGCTGGATCGAATTGGTGCTTACCTAGCAGAGCGACTGACCAGGGATGTTGTCAGACATCGTTATGGGTAAGGAAATGTTAATGTTAAAAATAGGTGGTGACATGTAGCTGCATTTCATTGTGTTTGTTCTGATCAAGTTTAGGAGGCAGGACAGACTCTTTGTGGTGAGTTAACCTTATCTGGCTGCCATGTGCCCACCCAGCTGCTCTGTCACTCCTTTTCAGCTGGACAGGGAAGAAAATAAGATGGAAAAGTTAATGGGTTGAGATAAGGACAGGAAGTTCACTCAGCAATTACTGTTATGGGCAAAACCCCCTCAACTTGGGGAAGATTGATTTAATTTATTGCAAATGAGTAACAGTATAGAGTAGTGAGAAACACAAAGCTAAAACCACCTTTCCGCCAGTGCCCTTTCTTCCCAGGCTCAACTTCTCTTTTGACTCCTCTATCTCCTCCCTCCGGAGCAGTGCACAGCAGTGAGGAATGTGAGTTGCTGTCAGCTCATCACCTCTTTTCTCTGCTGCTTCTTTCTCCTCATGCTCTTCCTCTGCTCCAATGTTGAGTCTTTCTCACAGTAGATAGCCCTTCATGAACTGTTCTATCATGGGTCCTTCCTGCAGGGTGAGGTCCTTCATGAACGGACTGCTCCAGCATGGATCTCCTGCAGATCACAGGTCCTGCCAGATAAGCTGCTCCTGCATGGGGTCACGGCTCCTGCCAGCAGCCTGTTCTAGGAGCCTGCTCCAGCAGAGCCTTCCCATGGGCTGCAGGTTCCTTCAGGGCACATCCACCTACAGGGGGTCCTCCATGGTCTGCAGTGTGGATATCTGCTCGCTGGAGGTCCTCTCTGGGCACTACCAGTGTCAGTGAGGGGCTCAACTTTGGGACTGGTACATCCATTTTGGAGTCAGCTGGGAAGCTTCTGGTGTCTTCTAGTCACCACTGCTACCCCTTGCTACCAAAATCTTGCAGTGAAAACCCAGTACGCTGTTGAATGTCATTCAGAGTATTGGTAACTGGGGTTATCTTTCTTTTCAGCCCTTGAGGCTAAATTGTGTTGAAATGGGAACTTTAAAATTCTGCTATACTTGTAAGTCCAATTTGAGCTAGAAATTTTGAAGGACATAGAGTCAAAAGAGGTAGAAGATTTTAAGATGGAATTGGAGTAGGAAAATACTGAGTCCTAGAACTGGCAGGAATTGGAAAAGAAAGGCAACATTCATTACAGGCCATCATTTTTGGCCTTCATCATGTCAAAAGCTAATTTATAACTTTGTAGAATGGTTAAATGGCCATTATTTAGAGTAATTAATTTTGTTCACTGCTTTTATTTACTCTTTTTCATTTATTTAGCAGTCTGACTCTGCAGGAGCATGAATAAGTTGCTGGCTTTCCATAGTGGGAATTGTATAGGCAGAGAATCTGTAGGCTAGAAAGCTGGGATTTGTAATTGACAATAAAATGTGCTAGGAAAGAAAACTGAACTGTATTTACTCTGTTACCAATTATCATGACATCCCTTCTAAAACACTCAGCATTCCCCCCCCAAAAAAAAACCAAAAAAAAGTGTGAAGGTGGGAAATACCAGTAATTTCCAGTGAGAAATATGTGCCTTCCAGTCTTTCTTTTCTAATTTTTGTAATAATAAGGATGTAAATTGAACTAATTGAGGTAATGATACATGTTGCACATCTTTATCTGAATCTCTTAATTAATTTTCAGATATGTTTTAATTGCCATGGAGGCATTGGACCAACTTCTAATGGCTTGCCATTCTCAAAGCATAAAACCGTTTGTGGAAAGTTTCCTTCATATGGTGGCCAAGCTTCTGGAATCAGGCGAACCAAAGCTGCAAGTTCTTGGAACTAATTCTGTGAGTGAACTCAGATGCTGTATCAAATCAGAATAAATCTTTGCTTGTTTACTATGGGAAAGTAGTTTCAGAAGTCTCAAAGTATCTGCCAGTTAACATGAATTGAGAAGATTCTTTGCATGGCAGGCTGTACCATTTGGGCCTAAACACAGAGAAGATATCAGCTGGAAGCAGAAAATTGTTTCCTTTCAGTCTCTATAAGTATTTTGAATTCTGAGCTCATCCCCTGCAGAAGTAACTTCTAGAATAAACAGGAAAGCTGTTCTGAGACTATGTGTTTTGAAACTTTAAACAGACCTCCTGGAGCCATTCTATAGGTATGGCAGTGTTTTCTTGCTCTGTGGCAATGAGACTGATGGTATGAGATGGGGGAAATAACATCTTTTTCCACAGAAAGATTCCTGTTAGCTGAGAAGTAGCCTGGAGGCAAAAGCTTTCAGTGTTATAACCTCACCATCTTATATTTCAGGATTCAGATCTAGGCTTGAGTGGCATAACTAAAAGTGTCAAAATTAAGATTTGGAGATCTTGTTTTCTAAGTAGAGAAATGGGTGCAATCAATATTATAGTTCTCTGATACTTCCCTTCTAGCTGTTGTATTTCCCAGCTGGTACAACAGGAATATCGTAAATTGCAAGGTTGTGGACTGTTTTCACTTAGACTGACTGCTTCTACATGAGTAAAGAAGTAATGATTGCCATTATTAGCTGGGGGGAGGATAGGGAGGTGGGCGTGAGGGGGTAGGGGTGTTTATTGTGGATTCTGCAAAACTGTTTGGCTTTCCTTTGGACATGATTCTCAGTCGATGGAAATAAATGGGGTTGCATTTCAGGGTGTAGTAAAGCGATGCTATTCTGGAGCAGAATTTGTTATTATGGTGGAATGCAAAGAATTCTTGCTGTGATGTAAGGGAGGAGTGTCCCCTTGTGCTTCAGATTAACAGCATAACTTTACTGAGAGTAATCAGATACATGAAACATACATAAGTAGGTATTATTTATACATATTGATTTATCTCTTTTAATGTCTTTCTTTTAATCTCTTTCAGCTAGATTACCCTGCTTCTTGTGATTTGTTTGTATAATAATGCCTGGGTGAGAGCTCTTAGAGAAGTAACTTAGGAAATTATTTCCTGGTCTGCCAAAAGATGTACGTCAGTTTCCAATTGCTTAAGATACTTAGTGGCAGTTTCTGCCAGCCTCCACTTTAATGTACAAGACACACATCGCTTCCAAATGAGTGTTATTGAACAGAACTCCACCTTATGGTAATCTGTTTGATATGCCCATCAGTTCCGAAATGAGCAAAGTAGATTAATGAACTTCCTAAATTAGGAGACAATTAGTGTTTGTCTATTGTAAAACTCAGTAACCAAAAATAATTGTTTTCCTAAATAAGATGTCAAATTCTGTGAGGAGAGTGAATCTGCATTGCTCATCATCAGTATTCCAAAATCTCATTTTAGTCTAATAATGCTAATTTCCCTTGGTGCCTTCTGTAGTCAGTGAAGGGAAAAGATATGCGTTGACTCAAGAGTAGCAAAGTGTATTGACACTGACAGCTTGTCCGTTAACAAGGTCACTGACCTACTGTATTCTTAATTCAATTTTGTTAGATGTGGAGAAAGTTTACCATCACATTTAGCCTCTTTTAGTTTTTTCTTTCCTCCTGAATGAAATGAATGAACAAGGACACAAACACAAAAAGGAGTAGAGATGGTATAGCGACTGAATAATATTCCAAGTGCTTTCGTTACTCTGATGTAGCAGCTTGAAGCGGCAACTGGTATCACCTGGAAGAGAAAAAGAAATTCTTTATTAGATGTCTTTAAGCTAATGAAAAGTCAGGCAACCTTTGGAAAAGTTTGTATAATATTTTTAGGTTAAATTCTTGTTTTAGGCCAATACAAATTTATAGTGTGATTACACTTAAAAAGATATGGTGTTTGATTGTGGCTATAAGTAGATCTTGATTATTTTCCATCCCAAAGATGACTTTCAAAGTTTCACTAAGATGCAAAAGTGGTGATGTCTTTCAAGAGAGATTGAACTGTCTGACTTTTATCATAGTTTTTTCTCACGAACAGGTTTCTCTTTAGCTATGGGGACTCTTGAGCCATCAGGGTTTCAAATGAAATAAATCTGTGTACTGAATGACTCTGGGCAGCTTAAAGTCTTGGAAAGAGCTAGAAGTTCCTACTGTCTTCCAAGGGTTTTCCCTGACTTCCAAATACCAGATTTTGGATGCAGAACTTACTCTACTTGGTGCTCTGTATATTACAAAAACCCTGAAAGTTTCATTCCACTGTTTCACATTTTAAATTTATTTCTGAAATCAAATTTCAATTTTTAAGTTGATTTACTTCTAAAAAGGAAACTTGAAGATTACTGTTTCATAAAAACACTTGTTTGTTTTTCATTTGTGTACTTTCATGCCCGATCTTGAGGTTCCCTGTAATTAATCTTATGACTCTTTATATGTTGCATTTGTAAATTATGTTAGCTTATCTCCTATAGCAGCAGTGTTGTTTTTGGTTTGGGTTTTTTTATGACATCATTGTAAATCTATTTATATAGGGAGGTACTTGGAAACAGATGAAAATCAGTAGTGAATTTGTCATATCGTACTTTGTTTTGAACTAGACCAGATTTCAAATTGGCAGTGTCTATGAAGTTCAAAATGTCTTTTTCTATCATGGAAGATATTTTTATTAACCATGTGCTAGGATAGCATATGCTAGCAAGGGAGCTGAAAATATGTGAGGGGGAAAAGTGATGTTTCCTTGGCTTATGGATTACAGGATCTGAATACTGATGGCAGTAAGCTTTTATTTAGAAACTTATGGCAATACTAAATGTCTCTTTAAACATTTTGCAGGATTTCTGTAGCTGCATAACAAGTAAAATGTCTCTCATGTACAAATAAGTGAATGTATTGCTTAGATCCATAGTGGTTATTTTGCTTAGAATTAATCAGTTATGCCTGTACTTCCTACCTAGAGGTGAACAGTGTTTAAAATCTTCGAACCTGTCAATTTTTTCTAGGACAAGATTTTTTTTAAACATTTTTTATTTTATGACCTCTTTTTTTTTAGAGATTCCAGAATTTTTTTTTTAATTTGTTTTTTAGTGAGCATCTGGTCATAAGCAAAGGGGTATGTAATTTAGTAATTACTAGATTTAGTTGTAACTTTCATCTTAAGCTATGTTGACAAAACTCTGTTAAATGCAAAACATTTTAAGATGATTTAGAATGTTGATGGCTGTATTCTTTTTATTCTGATAATAAAAGAGTGTGGTTTCATCTGAAAATCAGCACATATATGTAGGACCAAGTATTACCACATTTTATATTATTTACCATAAATGCTTTCTCTAGTTGTTAGGGTGCTTTGTTTTAGAAGGGCAGTGTCTTCTTAGGAACAATGAAATATCGATACCATGAATGACAGTGTCTGTCTTCCTGTGCATGAGAAGGTGACTGTTATTGCTGGTTGTCATCATTTGTCACCTAAAAAGAAGACAAACAGTATCCCAAGTGGAAAATTAAGCAGTCAGTACCTGATGTAACAAGATTATTATTGTATTTATTAGTGTTGGCTTATAAAAGCAGTTGGATTTGGTATAATTGAAGTGTGTCTATATGTAAAAGTAGTATAAAATGTCAAGACTGAAAAATTAAGGATGTCAGAATTAATATTCCCCGTAGAGAATCATTTGTTTGTCTTGGTTGTCTGCACCATGCGAATCTGTAAGTATGTGATGGAAACTTCTTTATTCCAAGATGCTTCTCATTCTGTGTACCGATGTGGAATTATGTGCTAGTAGCAATTTAATGCACAGTGAAGCATTTAATCTCTAGGATTGCTGCTTTCTCTTTTTTTATAGGTGTCGATGGTACAGGGAGACAGGATTACTCAAAGCACACTGTCTCTTTCTGTAGGTTAATAAATTATTTTTTAAATTGCATGTGTGCATCTACTAGAATTTGAGTGATGCTGGGTAAATTTGTTTAGGCAGTCCTCTTAGGGTCATTCACAGTTAAGTATTGCTTCATCCTACTGATGGTTTCACTCTCTGGTCTTGCAGTTTCATAGCCACACTGGTGTGGCCCTGTGAGCCACATTGCTGACTTTGTTACACAACTCCACATGTGCCTTTCAGGATGATTTTCATCCTAGTGGCATTAAGTAAAATAGAATGTGAAGCTATGGGCCCCATTCCAGTAAAACTCAAAATGAGGAGTGTCAGGTGACCTTAACTATTAATAACTAAACTAAATCACCAATTTGTATTGCTGAGAACCTCATATTGTGATTATTTATTGTGATGATTTTAATACTGTGTTTGTGAAGTTAATGTATGCATCCAGTATTTGAAACTTTTCTATTTAGGTTTGAAGTACATACATACATTCACATACTTCTTGTTAATGCAGTGCTGCATAGTTTGAGAGTCATATGCTCATAGGATATCACATCTTCCTATGTGATAGTTCCCTAAC
The DNA here is from genome assembly GCF_032191515.1 of Phaenicophaeus curvirostris. Classification (NCBI taxonomy): domain Eukaryota; kingdom Metazoa; phylum Chordata; class Aves; order Cuculiformes; family Cuculidae; genus Phaenicophaeus; species Phaenicophaeus curvirostris. The sequence goes on from NC_091394.1 coordinate 90,108,780, forward strand.
AATGAAACAGAGTAGCTTTGTCTAGAAAAGATCTGTCAGTATCAGCACCCCCTTTCCTCCAGTGGAAACATTAGAAAATTGCAGGCTGTAGAAGGCAGACTGACGAGCTCAGTCTGGAACAATATTAGAATCTTAGAATCATAGAATAGTTTGGGCTGGAAGGCACCTTAAAGATCATCTAGTTCCAACTCCCCTGCCATGGGCAGGGACATCCCACTAGATCAGGTTATCCAAGGCCCCATCCAACCTGTCCTTAAACACCTCCAGGGATGGGGCATCTACAACTTCCCTTGGCAACCTGTTCCAGTGTCTCACCACTCTCATGGTGAAGAAATTCTTCCTAATGCCTAGTCTAAATCTGCCCTTCTCCAGCTTATATTCATTTCCCCTTGTCCAATCACCACAAGCCTTTATGAATAGTCCCTCTCCAGCTTTCTTGTAGGCTCCTTTCATATACTGGAATGTCGCTATAAGATCTCCTCGGAGCCTTCTGTTTTCCAGGCTGAACAAGCCCAGCTCTTTCAGCCTGTCCTCATAGGGAAGGTGCTCCAGCCCTCTGATCATCTTTGTAGCCCTCCTCTGGACCCATTCCAACAGCTCTATATCTTTCTTATGTTGAGGATTCCAGAACTATCTTCTGAACATATAATATCTTCCTTCTTTATTTTGTGATAGATTTATTTGTTTCTATACTGATTGAATTTTATTGGTTTCAAAATTAATGGAAATAAGCTGTTACCAATGTAAGTTCGTTTTTCTACCTTCTGTATTGTACAATTATAGAAGATGCTTGTACTGTTAAAACTTCTGTGATTGCAAGCATGACCAAATGACACATTTACATCTATAAAAACTTTGTAAGTGTATTGTATGCAAGTGCTTGGGCTTCTCAGAAGAGTTTTGTCCTTTTTCAGTTTGAATGTTTTTTGTATTTGAAGCATGCTTGAAAATATCTTAGATGCTTAGGAGTAAAGTATCCTTTATTTAACAACAATAACAGCAGAAGAGCACCACTTGTAAGCAGGAAGAAAGTATAAACTCACGTGTGCTGTAAAACCTTAAAATTTCTATAATGAAATAAAAATGCTTTAATATTAGTATGCTTTACTAAATGACAGTGGAAATCAAAACTGTAATTACAGTTAGCCTTCTACTGGCCTAAATGTTCAGTCATCTGAATCTTGGAATATACTTCAAAAGTGCCTTATGTTCAGTAGATGAAATTGCTGTGTTGTATATGTGGGGAAATGAAAAAGAAAGTGTCTCTGGACATTTTAGTGCATGTGCCATTTTAAGAGGTCTTGCTTCCCTGTGACAAAGCTACATCACGATGTAGGAGGAATGTCCAGGTCAAGAGAGGGAGACCCTGACACTTCCTTAGCATGAATTTGTAATTCATTCTTATAAAGCAGTTTCCTGGTACAATAAATCTTTCTTCTAGCAAAACAGTTATAAGTTATATTTTTTATGTTGGAAGATCCCATCCATCAAATATTTTTGTATTTTAGATAATATTAATATGCTACTATTAAATGCTAGATTAGTTAAAATTCTCACAGCCTCTCCCATAATATTCTGTGTTCTTTTTGCTTTTTTTGTTTTGCATGCTTTTATGGAAATTTGCTGAGTGAATCACTTGTAGACTTGAACACTTGAATGTTTGGAAAATACTAAGATCATATTGGTTTTACCTTTTTTTTTTCCCATACCTGGACGCTGTGCTTTATTAAACTGTAAACACTAATTAGGTCCCTGTCTTCAGAAAACTTTGGAAAATCTTTTTCTGTTTGGTTATTCAGTGAAACAAAATGGTGAGATGCAAGACGTTTAAAGCTTTTTGCAGGGTCTCTTGGGAAGGAAATTATCATTTTTACAACTCACTGTATCAAAAAAAAACCCGTATGGTTACTGTTCGTGGATTGTCCTTCAAGCTGTGGCAGTAGACTGTACAGAATTGTTTCTTGTCTGTATGTCACTTTATTCTTACCTGGCTATACAGGATTTTCTCTACAGAAGGACATGTCAAATGGACTAATTTGATACAATCTTGCTGCATTTTCAGTAGTGGCTGAGAACACAGTTTTACAAACACTATCATTTTCAGCCACACCTGTAGCTTTCAGTGGGTGAGCTGGTAGTGAAGTCAAAAGGGATGAATGTTCTCAATAAAACAGAAAAAAGACTAAAAGAGTAGAAAAAGTAGTGTGTTTTTTTCTGAAATACACAGGTTTCACTTTCATCTCGAGAACTAGCTCAAAACCGCCACAAATCAGTATGATGTATATTATGCTGGAGTGCTTTGGACTTGTCTAGGTGTATATGGGTAATGTGCTAATAAAAACAGATTCTGCCTCTTAAAAAGTATGCAAGAAATGCCTTAGTCTGTGCTTAGCACTTGATAGGAAGAACACTGGGGTGGGAAAAAGTGGAGAGATCTTAATGGGACATCTCTGCTTCAGGGCAAAATCGGCACTATGTTAAATCTTTCCTGACAACCTTCCCATTCACTTTTTTCTTCCCTCTGTAGTCTGTTCTTAAAACTGTCAGTGATGGAGAATTCAAAAGGTTTCAGGCAGTCTGCTCGCATTAGGAAAGTAGGGTTTTTTTAGTGTCTAACTTAGGTGGCCTTTGCTTCTGTCTAAGCCCATTATTGCTTTTTCTGTTACCCTTGGACAAAGAAAACCATTTATTTCTTCTCTTTTTTAGCTGTCTTCAGTATGTTGTAAAACTAATATCTTTTAGGCAGCTCTAGACTAGATAATTTAATGTCTTTCAGTCTTTTTAACAGGTGTTTATCTAAGAATTTGTCCTTCCCTTGAATAATTGAAGGACTGTATCTGTTAATCACCATCTTCAGCTGTGATGCTTCAGCTGGATGCAGTGCTTCATGTAAGGGCTTATTAGTGCCAATTAGATGGCAAAAAATTCTTCGTAAGTGTCAGGGGTAATATGGATTCTTTTTCATGCTGTTATGATGGCATTAACTTTTATTGAATGTACAGTTTGTTAGAACCCAAAGTTCCTTTTCTGCATTAAGCTGTGTCTGGCTTGTTTTTGTAAAGCTATCTTAAAATGGAAATTTGCATTTGTCATTCCTAAGTTGCTTCCTTGATTTTTCAGGTCCTCTTTCTAGTTTGTCAAGAACCAGGCATCAAGTGTGCCTACAGCTCTGCAGCTTAATGTTCTTTGCAGATTTGATGAGCCCACTCTTGTCATATAAATTTGTAGTGAAACTCAAATATTACTGTATTCTAGGCAGGCTCCTACAGAAGTACAGTCAGTACTTTAGTCAGCAGCATTACTGGAGTTAAGATATGACAGATGCTGCTTCACAAAATCTATTTCATTGTCATAGGAATAACTTAGCCTGGGTTGATGTGATTTGTTCTTGATAAAACCGTGTTGACTGTTACTTAACTCTTTGTTACTTTCTAAATGTTTGCAGATTGGATTTTTTTTTTCAGTGTCTTTCTGTGAATAGAATTTAAGTTGACTGAGTTATAGGACCCCCACTCCTCCTTTTTCCCTTTTGTAAAGCTAGATAGAATTGACAAAATGCCTCCAAGTTTATTTCCCTTGAATTTCAGTAAGTCAGAATCTTACTAGTTAACCTGCTGCTGACAGTGTAGCATTTGATTGCATGGATTGCTCTCTACAGCTCACTGAGAGGAGGTTGCAGTGAGATCATGTTGGTCTGTTCTCCAAAGTAACAAGTGACAGGACAAAAGACAGTGGCCTGATGTTGTGCCAAGGGAGGTTTAGACTGGATATTAGGAAAAACATTCTCCACCAAAAGGGCTGTCGAGTGTTGGAACAGGCTGCTCAGGCAGGTACTGAAAAGGTGTGTCGATGTGGTGCTGAGGGGTATGGTTTACTGGTGGAGTTTGCAGTGTTAGGTTTATGGTTGGACTTGGTGACTCTGAGGGTCTTTCCCAACCCAAATGGTTCTATGAATTGATGACACTCATTATTCAAGTGTTAAATGTTTCTGTATTGCATGGCATGCTGTATTTCATGCAGTTGCACCCTTTCGTAATAATAGAGGTTGGAAAAGACTTCTAAGATCATGAAGTCTGACTGTCAGCGCACCACCATCCTGACTAAACCATGTCCCGATAACGATCTGAATGAAGCTCCAGTGGAAAGGCTTTAGAAAGAAAACTCTCCAATTTAACTTTTTCTTTTCTGGAGTTAAATATTTAAGTACTGTCAAATCTGGATTCTTTCCTATTGCAATGTTTTCTGTCACCTCTTAAATGAAGCTTAGTATTCATGATTCTCATTTGGGAAATTTGTGTCAAAAGGTTTTTTTAATGTATTTCACTTTCCAGTTTGTCAAATTTGCCAACATTGAGGAAGACACACCTTCATACCACAGACGCTATGACTTCTTCGTGTCTCGATTCAGTGCCATGTGTCATTCGTGTGACCACGATCCAGAAACACAAACCGAGTAAGTGCCATTCTGTATGTATTACAGAAAACTGTCTTAGCACATTAATATAATCTGTAATATAGCTTTTATTAAAATGTATAAGTGGAATAGTTCATTGCATAGGACGAAAATGAAAATCTGACTTTCTAAACAGCACTGAATATTGCAAATCTTAGGTGGCCAGAGCTCCTAGAATATTCAAGTGAAATTTTACATGAATAATGCCTGCTGGATTGCATGATTCTCTTCAGAAAGGCACTACTTACTACTGTAAATGTGTGCGAGTTGCGTAACTCATTTGAGGAATGAATAGCAAAAGCATATTTTGAGTATCTGCTGTTTGAGAATTACTCACTAAAATGGAATTTCTTAGATGTCTGCAGTATGGTACCATGTGTGAAACTGAAATGCCTTAATATATTAGCATTACAAATTTTTATAGTATTATGTAAGCACAACATTTTTTTTTCTTACTTCCAGTCCCTCTGGCAATGCTTTCTTTATACACTTCATCAATCAGCATTTAACTCCTGACCATTTTAGAAGTCTGAAGGCTTTTCAGATTATATGGTTTTCATCTCTGTTGTACCCATCTCTTCTATTTCCATGCATTAAATTGTTCAGCCAACTATAAAAAAAAATTTCCATGTGCTGATCATTTATTCAGTCCTTTGGTTGTGTAACTGTTATGTTAGCTGCAGTGCCTAAGGATTTTTCTTAAAAATTTGCAGTTTCAAAAATCTATGAACTGTATTTTCAAAAAGAATGAATACTGTGTACATAAAAAAACCAAAACAAAAAAATCATTCCTCCTTTAGTCTTCTGGTTCATTCCTCCTTATTTTTTGTAATTTGCAGGCATCTTATTTATTGCCCTACTGCAGTGCATAGGGTTCTGCTGCAATTTTGTCCCCCAGAGGGTTACGATTAAATCTGCCGGCTGCTGCTGTATTTTTCCCCTTAGCCCCACCCCCTTTGCCTTTAGGAACACTATTCCAGTGAGTGGTTTTACAATATGACCCCGAGGATTCTTTGGGGAAGCAGTGAGGGACCAAAAGGCAGGTGTCACTAGTGAATCCTGTGTATCATCCAACTGCCTCGTATCTTAGGCTTCTGACAGGTACCTGAGGTGGGTGGTTGCAAATAGTATTCATAAATGTTTAAATGAACTTTTTGAGATTTTGCCTTTTTAGGCTTAGTGAAACTAAAACAGAATGTTAAACTGCTTGCTCTGATGTTTCATAAGAGTTTAGGATATGAGACTCAGGTCAGGATTTTAGTACTACTTTTCACCTTCATTGCCCCTTGCAAATGAGAGGTAATATTAGTAAAGAACCAGAGCATGGAATGAATTAAGACACTAATACATTTCTAATTCAACTACAAAATATGATCTTAACCAAAAGTAACATACCTCAAAGCTGTAATTACTATAGAAATAAGAGAACTGTTTTTATCTTTTGCTCTTCAGGTTGTCAGCCAGCACCATTATCTGTGTATCAGTTTGCAATGTTAATGTACCTTTAGGCCGGGAGAAATTTCATCCTAGTGGCATAAGTCTGTACATGACCTTGATTGAAATGTAATCTCTGCTTTAATACCCATGTGAGCCTTCTTTAGAGGAATGAAACCTTTTGTGTATGTGGTGAAATTTGATGCTGCACCTTCCTCAGTACTTCAGCTCTTATTTTTTGACCTCCTATACAAGAGTAAGAACATGAAATCGGTGCTAAGTGACACTCCACACACAAGTGTGGCCTCTTTTCCCCATTTGAATCAATTTTTACTCAAGTTAATGAAACATAGCAATATGACCTTTTCCACATCGCCCTAGACAGTTTAAATGTTTCTGGTTTGAAAGACATCTTTATGAACAGCAATTGTTCTTGGAGCTGGCATACCAGATTTGCTGTAGGTACTGAGGTAATATTCAGCAAAACACAGGAGTTATGACTGCAGATTAAAATTCTAAATGCAGATATCACAAGTCTGTGGGAAACCTTGGCTGGTCTGAGGAGTTAGTGTGTGAACTTAAACATTGGCCTTGAATAGATGCCCATGTATCCTTGGAGAAGCTGGAAGGCGCCAAGAAGAGCCGAGTAAACAAGATTAGGAAGCTGCCAGGCCGCAGGTGGAATCACCCAATTATGAAGTTACAACTGAGAAGGAGTCATCCAGTTATGAACTATTGGTCTTTAGCTAAACCAATCGTGCATGGACGCGCAGCTCAGGAAGGGGTATAAAAAGTCTTGTAAAATCAATAAAGATGGTCTTTTGGCCCACAACTTCTACATGTCGTGGATTGCCCTGACCATGACACAAGTTGTCAATACCATTGGTGGAAGTTAGGGGTTAATTCCACTCACCCAACAACAGACATCTAGAGTCACTTTTCACCTGCATTAGCTTGAGGTTCCACTGAACTGTGACTGGCGTGAATGGGAGCATGAACATCATCTATACATATAGTCAGGTAACGTTGGCTTCTGATCCTGAAATGGAATTTCACTAGTGAGATTTCGCTTTCAGCAGGGGCGGTTAGTGCTAGTATTTAATTTTGAAGACTCTGTTGTAGCTGATAAAGATTCATCCATCTGTGCTGTACGAATGATCCCTGTTAACCTCCTGAAACATCTGTAGTTGTTTGTATTTTCAGTAGATTGAGATGATCTGTATCTCCTTTGATAGGAATGGTTGGACTCAATGATCCGATGGCTCTCTTCCAACCTGGTTATTCTATGATTCTAAATCCACGGTATCAGCAAAATTTTATTACCTTAAAAATAATAATTGAAAAGCAAAAAGATAGCACTGAAATAGGTTGATATTGCACAGTTTCAACTGGTGGGTAGTAAATTGCATAGAGTTGGTGGGCTTTTACACATGTAATTTCTGTTGGAGGTGGTATATGCAGTTTACATATTCATTGATCAGTGTTAGCATTATCTTTACAGATCATCTTCTCCTGTTTGTTTTGTCAGCTTCCTTATGAGCTTTAAAGGCATTTAAAGGCAATATGGGCAACCTTAGCGACTTGGCTAGGTTTCCACATTACAGCTTGTGTGAACCTAATGGAATTCCACACTTCATAATTACTACTTCTTAATAGGTGAACAGCCGTACCAGGAGGAGCTGTGTTTCTCATTTTCGGTAATTTCTTGTTTCCTTTCTTAGAATCCGAATTGCTGGAATCAGGGGCATTCAGGGAGTGGTTCGAAAAACAGTTAATGATGAACTTCGAGCAACTATATGGGAACCTCAGCACATGGACAAGATAGTACCATCATTGTTGTTTAATATGCAGAAAATAGAAGATATTGACAGGTATTTTTATTCATGGTTGCTGGCACGTTTTTTAAGTGATCTTTGGCTTAGATTTTATGATAGATACTTTTCTCTTTTCTTTTTATTGGAAACAACTACTGATGTTTACTAGCTGAGTCTTTTCAAAACTGCTAGCATAGCTCTGCTTAACTGCTCTTAATGCTTCTTTTCTTAAAGTGTTTTCAACCACTTGCATTTCATTTTTTTTTAGATTCTTTCAGTCTAAAAATTACTCCAGACACCATATATCCATGATGGGATTTTTAAAAAATTGTAAAATTTTTGCTTTGTAATGTCAGACAGAGAGGTTAGTAAGCATACATTTGTGGATGACTCAAATGATGTTTCTAGTTATAGTTGTTATAAATGGAGTTTGTAATTCCCATTTACCCATTAGTAACAATTGTCTGTGTCGTCTGCAACAATACTTAGAGTGAGAACTTAAATTTTTTTATATGTAGACAACTTGCTCTTCTCTTGGTTGCAATTTCTCCTTGGCCAGGTATGCATTCAAAAAAGATCTCTTTTATAATTGTCGTTGAGCATATGCCAGTCACCTTACAACTGAGAAGTCACTTTTTTTTGGTCCATTTCTGTATTTGTGGCCAAACACTGTAGATGTAAAAAGTGTTAATTACTAGCACTGGGAAATTTCCATAAAGCTAAATTCAGCTGTGCAAAAAAGTTTAAATGTTTGTTTGATGTCCAGCCCTAGCTGCTTGAAAAACTTGTTTGGCAAGCAGGCTCCCTAGCCTTCCTTTAACTACAGGCGTTTCATGCTTTCACATGGATAAATCTCTTAGGTTTCTCTTTTTGTTTGTTGCATTTTGATGGGTTGTTTTTCCCATTCCTAAGCATTATTTTCTTTTCCGCTGTCAGTACCTGTTTCTTCTCTAAAGTGAACTTTCAGACTAAATGACTGTATTCAGTAACTGTCTATCTGTCCATGCTTTATCTATTTACTGCATATGACCAAGGGCCCACACAGCATGTACAGAAATATCCACTTGGATTTTATATTTCAAGGATGATCTGAATAAGAGAAAAAGGTTTCTAAAACTGCTGTCTGAACAAGAAGAGCCTAGTTAGCCTTTGTTCCTTCTTACAGGCATTTTAGATGCAGGTGGGCTCTTTTCCTTTGCTAGTCTTTACAGTGCCCTCAAGCATGTACTTTCCTTTATATAGCAACATTTAACTACCGATGGAAAAACTGACTGAAATAAGGTTTGGATCAAACCAGATCAGTTTATATGTATTGCAGGACTAATTTTTATTTGTTGAGCAATGCAATAGTGGTGGAGGAAAAACGAATCTGTCTAAAAAACAACTGTTAATTATATATCTGAGCTGGCTGTTTGAAACTTTTTCTGTAATACACATTCAACAGAAAAAAAGATGGTAATTATTTCACAAGTAGCAAGTAGAGCCTTTCATGATGCACATATGACAGAAAAGCTGAAAACTGTGTTTTTAAATTGTTGATCAGCTGGCCTCAAGTGATGTTACAGAGAATTTATCGTCTTGTTTTGTATGTGATTTCATATTTGTAGAGCACAAGTAGAGGCATCTTGAAGAGTAGGAGTAAGAAGCATATTGTTCTGGCAGATGGAATCAAAGCATTATTTGAGAAAGAGCAGACATTCCAGAAAATACCCCAACATAAGTCCATTGAAAACAACCATTTTTGTTTAAAGCTGAAGTACACATAAGTAAAGCATACCTTAAAGATCAGTAGCCTAATGTAAGATTCTTCTGAGTACATGTGAGATGAGACATTTTCTGGAGTTAGAAACATAATGTTTAAAAAAAAATAAATCTAAAAATAATTGTATTTGTGGCTGTCATTGCTTGTCTGTATATTTGAGTGCACATTCTAGTTACATGACTATCAGACAAATTCGCAAGTGTAACATTTCTAAAGATCAAATCATTTCTCTCTTGGTTGTACTTCGCTACAATTTTGAATTACAAAGTAATTGGTATGCATATTTCAGTAGAGTACAAGATATTGCTTCAAAGACCCTCCCTCCTTCAACTTTTCTAGAATAAAATTCGTAAGAGTTAATCATGTTTGTCAGTTTATGTGCATTTCTAAAATGGGGAAGGGTTATATGAAACTGGACATCAAAACAGTGGACTTACAAACTGAAAGTCTGAATGTGGAGGAGTAATATTTTGTAAGTATTGCAGTTGGATTCGTCAGGGGTTTCTATCTCTATTTAAAAAACAAGTTGGTCAAACAAAGTGAGTAGAATTACTCATTTGAATGTGGAAGCTTCAGAGTCTGTGCAAAGCTTTTCTTTAAAACTAAAAAATTAAGAGAGTAGTTTGATATTAATTATCTTTCATCTGATAATGCCAAGGAATACTTAGTGAAAAATACTTAGGTAGGTGCTGTCAAAGCTCAAAACAAAAATGTGATTCCTACAGAAAACAGGAAATAATTTTGAACATTTTGATGCAGCCTCACGTTTTAGACTTGGAAGACTATATTGAAATTTATTCTTTATTCTAAAATAAGACTCAAAACACTGCTAAGAAGTCATCTTATGTAGGATTTCCTATACGAACACTTAAAACATAACTTATTTTTACTCCTTTTTAGCTAAAATTATTCCAGGTAGACAGGCTTTGTGTCAGTGTTCTGCAGCCTGCTGTCTTTTTTCTCTGTCACGCACCTGACTTTTTAATGCTGCTGCATTCCATGGAATCTGTGTCACAACAGCAATGGGAATGATAATCCTGCACTGCTGTTTGTATCATCTTGGCACTGAGAAGGATGCCCATCTGTCTACATCAGAGTCTAGGTAGTACAGGGCGAAAATAATAGGGCAATTGAGAGGCACAGCAGTTAGGTAAAGCTGCAGTTTAGTGATATCTATGGTGGCTTATATAGAAATTGTCATGCTATTTAAAATTCTAATCATTGTTCATTTGTAAAACTTTCTCCTTATTTATCAAACAGGTGCCTAGGGCTTTTTTTTATTAAAATCTGGCAAGCTAGCAATGTTACGGTAGTTTCTGAAACACTGATGTTGCCAGAGGCAACAAGGTTTTTATATTGCAACTTTTAGATTGTAGTAGTCTTAAAACACTAGAAGATCTTTTGCTATCAGAAGATATTACAAATGTGTTGGTACGTGGTTTTTTGACTAGTGGCATGTCAGTATTTGACTTTTTATAATACTCTAAAGCTATGGCTTTATGATGCTGAGGAATAAGTGTTAACTAAAGCTGATGCTCGTTTAAACATATTTAATGCAAGGCTTGCACTGCAGAATTAAAAGTATGATTAAGGTTTGAGTGTACTGATTCCTGCAGTCTAAAATTGACCTCGTGATGCATAGGTACATAATGTTAATGTAGGTGAACAAATCCTCGCTTAAGTTTCTATAACATGTTTTGTGCAAAAAAAAAAAAAAACTACAACAAAGCCAAACTTGCCTCCTGTAGGTGCAGTACTTTTCAGTAACTAGGGGGAACTATTTCTTTCTTCCTCAGTCTCCCACTTCTTAACTGCTCAATTTAAATGAAATATTAATTGCAGCTTAATGGTTTGATGTGTGAAGCACTTAAATTCAGAAATACATCTCAAATGCCTTTAATTTGCTCTAGTAAGTCAGATATCTCTGTCCTGAAAAGAGGGTGACTGGGTGAAACAAAAAAAAGAAGCAATAATACCCCACAAAACCAAGACCCTCACAATCCAAAAAAATGAACAAAACAAGCATTACCAAGGGCTGCATTTGAAATGAGAACTAGGAAACTGGAAACTCTTCTGGAAGTTCTCTGCCTTTCACTGTTTACAGTGCAGGTCAGATTTTAGTTATTTCAAGGTACAGAGAGGCTATTCCCTTCGAAGCTCAGTGGTAGAATTCAGGCCTTGGTACATTTTAGTTAGACTAAAAGAGTGTGTAGTTTTTCTTGCAGCTGGATTCTGTCTTTAATTCTGTACGCTTACTCTCTTTTTGTACCATGTTGATTTTAAATAGTCAACTTAATTCCTAGTTTCAAAAAATTGCAAATGACAGTATTTGAATTTTACACAGGTTTGGTGATTGCTACTCACATGAGTAGAAACCATTAAAGCCTTCCTTTGCACTGCAAGTTCTATTAAGTTGTAAATTCCCTACAAAATTAAGTTGATATTTAGATGCTGATTATAATTCTTTCTTAATTTAAAAGAAGTTTTATTTTAGATTAAGTCATTTATTGGGGTACTTCAGCACCTGAAGAAGCAGTAGCTGCGGTTGTAATATATTCTTCCCCTGCCATTACTTTTTCCTTACCCTCCCGTTGTGTTATGATTTCTTATTCTTTTTTATCAGTAGTGCATCATCTTGTTAAAGGACAAATTTCTCAGCACAACTCATGCAATTTAACACTGTTCATGGTCTATATATCTGATGTAAAGTTTCACAGTCTGTATTTTTTCATTGCTATTATTTTCTGGCTGAAGAAATCAGATGCTATGTATGTTTTACAGAGTAATGCTTTTAGGGAAGGAATCCTCCTTCAACAAGGGCCACCTTTGTAAATACAGAACGGGGAAACAAACATTAATATCTAAGTCTTAAAAATATATTTCCAATTGTGAAAGGTGTTTAGTCTGCTACCTTCACCCCCAAGTTTAGTAACAAACTATGCAATAAAAATGGGAGTCCAGTTGCCCAATGGTATCATCGAGGTGAAGAAAACTACATGGCAAAAATCATCTTAACAAAGTACTATATTTTAATAAGGCTAAAAATTAGAGGTTTGTATGTACTGATGAAGACTCACAATAGACATTGTGCTTATCTTTCCAGTCCTTGTATGAATTAGCCTTGTCTAAAAGCCAAACTCCCATTGAGCCATTTGTTCACTCTCACTCCCACTTAACATGACAGGGGAGAAAGTAAAATGGAGAAGGTCATGGGTTGAGACAAGAAAGGGAGATCACTCACCAGTTGCTGTCATAGGCATAATTCACTTCATTGTCAATTAAAATAGATTTGGGTGGTGAAAAATGGAACAAGCTTGAAAACATCTTTGTCCCACTGCCCATTTACCCTGCCCAGCTTTACTCCTGACTCCTCTCCCCCCAAAGGCACATGGGTGGGGAGAAGAGCTGGGGTCAGTCCATCACAGCCCCTTTCATCTGCTCCTCCCTTTTCACACCTGTTCCTGCTCCAGCATCGGCCCTTCCCCAGGGTGCAGGGACAATCTGCTCCCACCTGGAATCTGCATGGTCATAGCTCCTGCATGAAATATCCCCCTGCTCCCACCTTGGTCCCTCCCCAAGCTGCAGGGTGATCTCTGCTCCAGTGAGATCTCTCTAGGGTTGCAGGGGATCCTTACTCCATGCCACAGGCACCTCCTGCCCTCCTATTTCTCCTGCCTGGGTGGGGCTTCCTCCTCCACCTTTTGCCCATTCAGAAACCTGTTTTCCCACCAACACCTGCAGCTCAGCTGAGAGGCTCAGCTGAGGGGCTAGTCAGCCCTCTCCATAGTAATGTGGGGAGACAGGTAGAGGGTGACTAACTTGTACGCTGTCTGGTTAGAGGTAAACATGTGGGTGATAATGTTCTAATTAGTTCAATCAGAATTTTTCCAACTCACAAGCCATCTGTTTCTGCTGAATTATTGCATTTTATTTAACACTCCCCCACATGGTGTGGGTTCAGTAGTGGGCAGGTGAATGAGATCATTAGTCTGAACAAAATGACTAAAATTCTGCCTAACATTTTGCATGGTTTCGTAGCTGTGATTCATTGTTAGTAATGGATAATAATTTGTTAAAGGATAGTGGGTAACAAGTTAAATCAGTATTTAAACAGCCGCTTTCTTACCATATAAATATTTACTAGTACACTGCTCAGTACTGAGTGAACTGATGATGATCTATAATGCTGCTGTAAGACAATAAAATGTTTTATTTAGAATTCTGGTTTGGTGCATATTTGAGATACAGTTCTTGCCTAGATCGAGGGCGTTACTCATGAACATTGTAGAACCAAGGGTGGGTACAATTAGGAAGATTAGTAATATTAATCAGTAGTAAAATCAATGTATTTTTGTTTTATTTCAGCAGAATAGGCCCTCCATCCTCTCCTACAGGCAGAGAGAAAGAGGAAAATCCTGCTTTGCTGGCTGAGAATTGTTTCAGGGAACTACTAGGACGAGCAACCTATGGAAATATGAATAATGCTGTCAGACCAGTTTTCGCGTAAGTTGAAAATTCATGGTAGGTCTTATCTTAAGAGATTTTTTTTTTTTACTTCATCCTCCAATTAAGTTGCATTAATTCCTTCTTTGTTTTCAACCCAAAGGATTCCCTTCATGTTTTTTCGAAAAAGTGTCCCTCTTTCAATTTTGTTCCTTTGTTTCCTATCTGTTAACTTTGAAGACAGCTGTGGAGAAAAGCATGTCCCATATTACCGGTTTTAGAAGTGCAATATTTGGATATGTTATTGCCTCAGCTGGCCTTTCTTTTGAATATGAACTGTTTATTCAGTATATTGATGTCGCATAGATGACTGTTGCACTCAGTGAAGAGAGAAAACAAGTAAAATGCAAGTAGCACAAAGGAATACTGTGCCCAGATTAATACATAAAGTTAAGATTTCTACTTACTTGCAGTTTTCTTCGCAGACTTGTTTTAATACTCTGCAAGGAATATCTTTAATAGCTCATTTAGTAGTGAATGACAGCTGTGCACACAGTATGCACAAATGCACACGGTACAAATTGTAGCTGATTTAGTAGCTATCAAATTAGATTTTCAGTTCTTTTCATTGCCCGAGTTTCTTTCTTAAAAATTATGATGTGAAAAATGCATTGAGGTAACTTAAATTTGCTTCTTTGACCTCTGCTGATGCGTACAAATTAGGTGTGTTCTTAGGGATGAATCCTTGCAGGAAGTCTAGACTCTGTGATACCATTTTCAAACTACGGCATTTCGTGGTGATGAGGAGAGCTGCTTGCTCCTTGTAGATTTTCAAGATAGCCACCTGTTAAGAGAACTATCTTGTCATAGATGGCCTAGTTCTTCCCATGAAGAATTCAATTTATATGCTGAAATACTTTCAAGCTACCAAAGGCCATTTTCAAGTCACTATTGTTAGGTAAGAATGGAAGTGCAAAAAAAGAGATCAGGTAGGCATTGAGGGCAGAAAATTTTTGTAGTCCCTTGCTTTTCACCCAAAAGTGTTAAATGCAAAGAACTATGCTAATATTTTACTTTCCAGGTGTACCTATTATACCAATTGTATAGGAGTTTTAGCTGTTGCAAAGTTGAGTGTTTTATTAAAAAAAATTCTTCCTTTCCTAAATCTAAAATTTATATTCCTCCAAAATAGGTGCCATTAGAATGGAGAAGCAATCTGGATGGGCTATTTAGAACTATATTGCAGCTGTCTTCTTACATCTTACAAGTTCCTTTTATGGATTTATCTCAGAATTTTATGGGCACGTGCAGTTACTTCAGTCTTTTGAATTATTTCAGTATTGGGGAAGTTTCCCATGCATAATACCTCATTCCCTAGACTGCAGTTAGTGCTGGGTTTGGGATTTGAGAAGGTGTCATACCTGCATTTCCTGTGACAGATCCAAAGTTTTGTGTATTTAAAGGGTTATTTCCAGCTTGATTTCTTTTCTTATTTACTGTAATCCTAAGGAATTACTTGCATCTTTGTGCACCTCTCTGTGCCACAGTGCTGCATTTGTGCACTGAAGTCGTAGATGATGACCAGTTACTTAGAATATATTGTCTCTTCTATGAATAGAGAGTCTTTGTGCTCACCATTTTTGTGTTCCATTTTAAGAAAAAATTTTGCCATAGAAATGTATCTTTTTATAAATAACTGCTGTATAGTTTTAGTATTTTTGAAGAACAAATGATGCAGAAAATGCATTTCCCAAGATATTTTTCCTATACTATTAGGGAGTACTGTATAAAATCATCTTCACTTTATGAATGACCAGAACTGGTAAAATCAAAGTTTGAGAGAGTCCAATGCATTTTATATGGTTGAAAAACCTGACTTAGTTTGTGTACCAGCTTAGAAGACAGTTTCTCCTAACAATTTTCAACAATTTCACATATTTTAAGCTGCAGAAATTAAGTTAAGGCCACTTACTACAGTGCTGATACTGAAGGTGAACTGAAGGCTTGCTTTATGTGGCATTGGAATATCAGTCAACATGCTGTTACTTCCTTGCAAAGCTGAAAGAACAGTGCTTTTGGCATGATGAGGCTGAGTACATTCAGTGACTGAGGGATTTAAATATAATTAGGATAGTTGAAATCTGATGTCAGTCTCCTGGTATGGGTTTGGATTCACCTTAATTCTCCTTGCCTTTGGCAGAAAATCTCCATAGTTATAAGTTTCTGCATACAATAGCTAGAAACTCTCACATTCTTGTTTTTAATGAAATCTTGCTGGTAAACTCCATAAATAAAGTAAGAAAAAATTATATTAATATGTTATGAAAAAAATTTATATTTTATGTCAGCAGTCACAGGCTGTCTAGACTCTGCAATGGTGAATAGATAAGGCAGATCCAGAGGGATCCAGGGATCCAGGGAATATAAACAACTTCTCAAATATAACAAGTTATACCCTATTCATCTCACTGTATTTCCATTCTTCTAAGTTATCTTCTTTGCAAGGGGGTTGAATATTGAGTGACTGGTGTTTAATATTCTTTCAGCAAACATGATGCATGAGAAGTTTGGTTTTTTATATTCCCATACATGCCTGGGTTCTACGTCATCAGTATCAGTCTATCACAGAATCACTAGGTTGGAAAAGACCCACAGGATCATCAAGTCCAACCATGCCCCTCAGCACCTCATCCACCCAACTTTTAAACACCTCCAGGGAAGGTGACTCAACCACCTCCCTGGGCAGCCTGTTCCAGTGCCCAGTGACCCTTTCCTGTTCAGATCCATTTGGAGAGCCTCCCTACCCTCCAGCAGATTGACGCTTCCTGTCTCTCAAGATCTCCCTACTCAACCAAGCTGGCTTTTTTCCCCCACTGGCTCCTTTTCCAGAACATGGTGACAGCTTGCTCCTGAGCTGCTAGGATTTCCGTTTTGAAGAGCATCCAGCCCTGGTGGGCTCCCTTGCCCTTAAGGACTGTCTCCCATGGGACTTTGTCAACCAGCGATCTGAACAGTCTGAAGTCTGCTCTCTGGAAGTTTAATGTGACTGTTCTGCTAATCCCCCTCCCCACCTCACCTAGAACTAAAAAACATATCATCTCATAATCACTTTGTCCCAGGCGTCCTCCAACCATCACATCCCCCTCATCACATCCCCCTCAAGGCCTTCTCTGTTCACAAACAGCAGGTCGAGGAGGGTGCCTTCCCTTGTTGGCCCACTCGGCAGTTGTGTGAAGAAGTTGTCTTACACACACTCTAGAAACTTCCCAGACTGCTTCCCTTTTGCTGTATTGTACTTCCAGCAGCCATCTGGAAGATTGAAGTCTCCCACAAGGACAAGAGGTAGTGATCTTGAGACTACTCCCAGATGTTTATAGAAGAGCTCATCAGCTGCTTCTTCTTGGCTGTGTGGTCTATAACAGAATCCCATCACAATATATACATTCTTGTGGGCTCCTCTGGTTTTAACCCACAGGCACTCGATCCCATCATCACCATAATCAAGCCTGAGGGTATCAAAGCACTCTTGAACATAGAGGGCTACCCCAACACCTCTCTTACCCTTCCTGTCCTTCCTGAAGAGTTTATACCCCACCATAGCTGCACTCCAGTTATACAAGTTGTCCCACCACATTTCCATGATAGCAACTGTGTCGTAGTCTACCTGCCCTACAATAACTTCCAATTCCTCCTGCTTATTGCCCATGCTGCGTTCATTGGTGTAAATGCACTTCATCTGGGCTGGTGAACCCTCAGCCCTCATAAGGGGAAGAGTGTTCATTCCCAATTGACTTGTCCTTGGTCTCCTCAGTACAAGTTTCATCCTCTCTGTCACCAGATGTACTCATGTCATTTTATACTGTAAGTATTACTTGCATGTGTGATAACGTGAGTGAATTCAGGGATCACTAGTGGCTCTCACTCCATAAAGCAGTAATTTACACCACTGGTTCTGTGGTTCCTTTTAATCTGAAAAACCTAATTGTGCACATTTGCTAAATGTATGCCACAGATATTAGTGGAATTCAGAATTTAGCACTTGTTAATCCTGCAAAGTGTTTTGCAATCTTACTTATGTATTCTTGATTAAAATAAATGTAATTGGAAAAAAAACTAGGCATGATGTGGCTTGATTTTAACTATATTAAATGCACCATGCTGAAAACACCATTTACCATCTTTTACAAAATGAAAACCACATTGAGCACACTGCCTGTATTATGATGAGTAAAATATATCATCTACAGTAATGTAATACTCCCTTTCTTAGGAGGAAAATGCCATCATTCTGATTCCGTTTTAGTATTTCTTGGAGGAAATGTGACATGTTTCAGAGTGAAAAAGGAGTAAATACACAAAGAGTAGCCCTTTTTTTATTTACTGTATGCATTATTCATGAAACCACTATGAAAATGAGAGTAGTTCTTAGAATATCTATTCTGGATGTAGCATTCAGCCTTAATTGTTTAGTTGCTCCTGATTCAAAGGAAATTTCTGTATCTTATTTAGAGTAAAAGTCTGCCAAGGATTTACAACCATCCTCTTCAGTCTGTCTGTTTCGTGTCGATAACCATATGTCACAGCCATTTTTGTGCATGCACTTTGCATGGAAACAGTATAGTCTTAGCTGTATATCTTTGGTATGACTAGGTTCCTTAAAATCTGAAGGCATGAAGTTTCTGCCACAGCCAAATGTGTTGTGATAACATACTAAATATTGGAAAAAATGCTTTTCTGAAGTTCTAGTTTTCTATCTAGGTATTAAGACATGGTTTAGAATCATTATGGAGGGAAATAATCCCTTTGAGGTGAATTTTGAGAAATCTGTGAGGTGCCTTTTATTATATCTGTGGAATGCATTATTTCAGAACCCTTCTTTTTTGGTTACAGACATTTAGACCATCACAGGCTATGGGATCCCAATGAATTTGCTGTTTCCTGTTTCAAAATCATCATGTATTCTATACAGGTAGGATTTTCTCTAGGTCTTGTTTTCCTTGCATACAGGTTCCAAGCACACGAGATGGGCTTAAATGTTCAGCTCACCATGATAATGATAGACGGTAGATGAAGTCAAAGAATCCAGAAGAAACCTCTTCATAATTCCTTAGCCTTATTCGTTAAACATTTCAAATAGTAACCTAGTCATGGTTTGTGATCAGAGGTTTTCTGATTTACTTTCAATTAATGTACAGTTGTAGAAGAAAAAGGCTGTTAAGAGATTCTCAATGGAACGTAGTGTGGAGGGCCCTCGGCGAGCTCCAGAACAAGGAACAGGATAGTTGTATTGATCTCATGTTGTGCTTGGTAAATAAATATCTCTAAAGTTTGTCATGTCTCCTTGCCATTACAACTGTAGTGCTTTTACACCTCAAGAAACAAACTTCACATGGAATTGTGTTGTGCTAGTTGATTTTTGCTAATAAGCAGCCTCTGTTGTAAATATGATCGAAGCTTGGTTATTGGAATAGATCAAGCACAGACACCCAAAAGATAAAATCATAATATTCCAGCTTTGTGGAAGAAAGCTGAGTTTTCTCAGCGTTTGTATCAGTGTAAAACCAGCTGAGGTCCTGGAACTGCAGTTAGCTGAACCAAGTACCACTTCACTCTTCCTCTGTTCTTGTAGATGTTCCTGGATACTTCAGTACTGTAACATTTTGTAGACGGTGTTCTATGTACCTGTCATCTATCTTGGTAGAGGTTTTTTAAAGCCATATTAATTATGAATTGATCGAAATGTGGATAAATTTGAGTACGAATGCTGCAGTATAGGAACATGGCCATGTTTGTAACTGAAGAGTGTATGAGTTTATTCTTACGAAAGTCACAGATCAAGCTTTTCTTTCTGTTTGTTTGGTTTTTAACAGGCACAATATTCCCATCATGTAATACAAGAAATTCTTGGACACCTTGATGTTCGCAAAAGGGACTCACCACGAGTTCGTGCTGGTATTATTCAGGTTCTTTTGGAAGCAGTTGCAATAGCAGCTAAAGGATCAATAGGTAAGATGTCTTAAATTAAAGGCATCAGGTCAAAGCACAGATTTGAAGGGTGGTGTTCATTTTGCTTTGTTTTCAAAGTGAATGAAAGCATAGATTTTGACAAGGTTTTACGGTTATTCATTTATTCTCTTTGTGCCAATAAAATACTTGAAATCTTACTTGGTTTACAGTTACTCAAACGTGTTTGGTTGGTTTGTTGATTTATAACCCTTTGCATTGAAAAAATGAGTAGAGATGTTTTTACAGCCTTGTGAAAGGCAGGAATTCCAGTTTAGTAAGAAGTTATGAAGTCTGAGAGAACTGTGTATTGACTTTACAGCTGCTGTGAGATAAGTGGTAATACAAGAGTAAAGAGCTGAATGATCTTTGAGAAATTTTACCTTAGTAACTGTGAAGCAACTGAAATAAGGTGAATTATATCATTTTTGGTACCATAGTTCCTTGAAATAAGTGTAATTACAAAGATGTGTTTGTATATGTTCTCTGCTATTGTTTTGGTTTGTTGCCCTCTGAAATAGTCCTGCTTTGCTTCATTACCTTGAGTTTGAGCCTGTCCTTTCTCTTTATACAAAACCCACTTACATGCACAGGCATGTGAAGTCTTTGATAAAAAGAGGTTATTATTTAATCCAAGATATAGAACTGGATTTTAGTAACAGGTTTTGAAATAACTGAAATTTGGGTAAGTACCTGCTGTTTAACCCATCATCAATGCTTAATTTCAGCAACCACTCATATTTTCTACGTAGGACTTGCCTGGTGGATTAAATCTGACCAGTAGCCGTATTGCTTACTTCCCTCTCCCACAAAACAGGTAGAGGGTAAAAATAACGTGAGAAGTCTCATGGACCACGATAAAGACAATTTAATGGGAAGCAAAAGCTGTCTGCACAAGGAAAGCAAAGGAATTTATTCAGTACTTCCCACTGATGGGCAGATGCTTAGCCACTTCCTGGAAAGCGGGGCCTCAGCATGCATAACAGTTAGCTGGGAAGACAAATGCCATATGAACAAATGTCCCTCCCCTTCCTTTTTCCTTTACTTGAGCTTTTGTTGCCAAGCACGACATTATGTGGTATGGAATAGATAGCCCTTTGGTCAGTTTGGCTCAGCTGGCCCAGTCTATATCTCCTCCCAGCTTCTTGCACACCCCAGCTTATTCTCTGTAGCAGTAGAGAGGGAAAAAGAAAAAATATTGACATGCGCTAGGACTCTTCAGCAACTGCCAAAACACTGGTGAGTTGTCAACACTATTTTAGTCACAAATCCAAAGCACAGCACCACCCAGGCTGCTAATAAGAAAATTAATTCTGTCCCAACAAGACCTAATACAACTTGATAGTAATGGATTATGCTTTTCCTGACTGCATTTCCTGAGTCCAAAATATTTTCTAAAATAAGACAGTGTAGGCATATTTCAAATGTTTATCCATAGGCCACAACCCTCAAACAGTGAATTTCGCTTGTTCTTTTCAGCTTAAACTGATTTCTCCTAGAAAGACATTGACAGGGTTAGTTTTCATTTTTCTTAAGGCCTCTTTCCCTTGGCAGGTGCAATCATTGTTATGTGTTGTTTCCAGGCCCAACAGTTCTGGAGGTTTTTAATACCTTGCTAAAGCATTTGCGCATCAGTGTTGACTTTGAGCTGGGTGATAGACGCAGTTCAGCAGGAAGTGCCACTTTTAGCACAAGCTCCAAGGAGAATGATGAGCGGATTGTCCAGAACGCTATTATTCAAACAATTGGTGAGTAATGACAATAACATAGGCTCACTTAAAATTCCTCCCCTTCTCCCCCTTCCTCAATGAGATGTTATTAAAACAGTTTGAATCAAAAAGGAATAATGTCAAGTGTCTTATCCCTGGTTGCATTTGCTTCTAAATCTCAGATTCGCTTCACAAATTTGATGACTTAAAATACCGTTCTTTTAATTGTTAACTGAGCAGAAAGTCAAGAAGCTCAATGAAAATTAAAAATGCTGGTGGATTTATAATACATTTGTTGTTTATATTATTATATGGCCCTGGAAATATAGACATCATTTTGTACTTCTGTCACAGAATTAATATTATTCCTTTTATGAAAATAATATTTCAAACGATCATATACAGTAATATTTTAGTACGTACTGCTTCAAGAGTTGTAGAAGCCACTGTTAAACATAGCAGCAACAGTGACACCTAATGGCTGGTTATGCTAGTACAGCTTAACTGAAGTACTTTTACGCACAATACTGAGAATAAAAGAATCATAGAATCTCCAGGTTGGAAAAGACCCACCGCATCATTGAGTCCAACCATTCCTATCAAACACTAAACCATGCCTCTCAGCGCCTTGTCCACCTGTCTCTTAAACACCTCCAGGGAAGGTGACACAACCACCACCCCGGGCAGCCTGTTCCAGTGCCCAGTGACCCGTTCCATGAAAAATTTTTTCCTAATGTCCAGCCTGAACCTCCCCTGGTGGAGCTTGAGGCCGTTCCCTCTCATCCTGTCCCCTGTCACGTGGGAGAAGAGGTTAGCACCCTCCTCTCCACAACTTCCTTTCAGGTAGTTGTAGAGAGCAATGAGGTCTCCCCTCAGCCTCCTCTTCTCCAGCATCAACTTCTGGAATGATTTCATTAAAATAGCCTCTCCCCTTTTTTCAGATTTTCTCCTTATGGTAGTGATACATGTTGCCGTGCATTTGTAATGTGTATTCTTTATTTAAAGAATGGTGGGGAATGTAACCTGAATGTTGTTCACTGATCTGTACCTTTGCTTACCCCTTGGAGCTTTGTAAAGCAGTACCAAATACGTAGTAGATTATTTCTCCCCATTACTGTAAAACTCCAAGTTAAAATATTACACACACACATACACCCCCCCCAACAAAACCCAACAAAAAGCCACAGCCAAACCTTTTGACGTAAACCTTCTTTCTTTCAAAGTTGCTCTTATACTGTTGCACAGCAACAGAATAGAATATCTTACGTTAGAAGGGACCCGTAAGGATTATTGAGTCCCACTCCCTGCTCCTCACAGGACTACCTAAAACTAAACAATATGTCTAAGAGCGTCGTTCAGATGTTCCTTGAATTCTGACAGGCTTAGTGCCCTGATCGCTTCCATGAGGAGCCTATTCCAGTGACCAACTACTCTCTCAAGGAAGAAGTTTCTTCCAGTCTGGGCTTCCCTGCCACAGCTTCATTCTATTCCCTTGTGTCCTATTGCTGGTCACCAGAGTGAGGAGATCAGCACTACCACCTCTCCTGCCCCCCTTGAGGAAGCTGTAGACTATAAAGGTCACCCTTCAGCCTTCTCTTCTCCAAGCTGAACAAACAAAGTGACCTCAGCTGCTCCTCGTAAATCTTGCCCTCAAGACATTTCACCATCTTGGTCACCCTCCTCTGGATGCACTCTTAATATGTTGTATGTCCTTATATTGAGGTGCCCAAAACAGCGCACAGTACTCAAAGAGGGACCACAATAGTGCAGTGTGGAGTAGGATGATCCTCTCCCTCAACCACCTAGCTGTGCTGTGCTTGGTGCCACCCGGGATATGGTTGACCATTTTTGCTGCCAGGGTACACTGTTGACTCATATTCAACTTGCCATCAGCCCGAACACCCAGTTCTCTTTCTATGCAGCTGCTCTCCAGCCTCTTATCCCCCAATTTGTACGTATAACCAGGATTACCCTGTCTCAAGTGGAGAAACCTGCATCTCTCTTGTTAAATTTCAAATGGGTGGTGGTTTCCGAGCTCTCTACTCTATCCAGTAAGTCTTCTCTACCCTAAAGAGAGACTGTAGCTCCTCCTATTTTCGTATTGGCAACAAACTCACTTCATGTATATTAGATTCCTGCGTCTAGACCACTGATAAAACTGAAGAGAACTGGCCCTAAAACTGAGCCCTGTGGGACTCCACTGGTGACTGCCTTTACGTCTTTCCTTCTGTGATTTCATTCAATTTTTATTTAGGATTCTTTGGAAGCAATCTCCCAGATTACCAGAGATCAGAAATTATGATGTTCATTATGGGAAAAGTGCCTGTTTTGGGGACTTCACAATCACTGGATACCACTCACCTTGGGTTTGTATATCCTACAGTTATTAATTTCTAATTAAAAATTTAGATTTTATAATCCTGACAAAGTAAAAATAATTAAGAAAAATGAAATACAAATTTTCATTCATCTGGGACTGTATTAAATGTAATGCAGGCAAGCTCAGTGTCAGTAGTGTGAAATCAGTCCCTGAACACATTACTGTTTGCAAATAACTAGTTGGAATGCAGCTTATTTTGCACTGAAACATTACTTCTCTCCACATCTGTATAAATGTTTCTGAAATTATGTACTTAATGGTGGTTAATTCCATAACTTCTTATATGTGTGTTTTGTGAATGAGGAAAATTGAACTAGGACTACATTTCTTCAAATACCTTCATAATTTACAAATGGGTTTTGTTTTTCCTCTCTTCTCTATGAGCTGACTTCAGCTTAAGAAATAAACTGCTAAAATTCCAGTGAATCTCTTGGTGTAGATTTTCCCTGTTTATTTACAAGTAGGAAAAAGCTAGAAATAGACAGACTCCTGTAATAAAATCATAAATAAAAAGCTGCCATATGCTGCAGTAATGTTTTTCCCTGCAACATAAATAATTATGTTTAAAGACCACTTCTGCTCAGTGTGGGAAAAGTTGCTGAAAAGGTTGCGACTGCTCTTTCCACATGTATGATCACCCGCTAGCTTGAGTAGGAAGTCTGCTGGCTTTGTGATAGCTTTCCGTATAATTTTGTGTCCTTGCAGTATGGAACACTGTTCCCTGGAAGACAGAAATCTCTCTGTGCCAGGCAGTTACTGCTCAGTAAGAAAGTATTTGAAATATAGATCCATTTAGAATTCTGTACTTAGATTACTACGTGAGGGGTGAGGTGTTTGTTTCTTGACTATACAATTTGTGGGTTTCTCTGTAAACATGGGACTGAGTAGTATGTTAGTTTGATGGATGTGTCATTCTGAATGAAGCAGGCTTTCTGACTGCTGATTCAGTCTTGCGTTACTTACCTTAAAATTTGTTATATGCTATGCAAGACAGTCATTCAAATGAGTGATGCTGCCAATTGGATCAAGCCAGAGGTATAGCCCATGAAGGTGGAAGTTTCCACTGTTGTGTAGGCTCACCTTCTGTGAAGAGGCTTGCTCTTTCCTTGCATTATTTGGTGGACACTAGGGTTTGTACCTTTTTTTAGTTTCTTGAAAGAGTCTTTGAATGAAATAATCTGTTCCTAAAGTGCAGTTTTAACTTGTAAGATCTTGCAAGAACAGTGCATATGTGACTATACACCAATAGATATTTAACTTCTTTTCATACCAGGAGATGTAAAAGAGGAACAGATGAAGAACAGGTTAAATGATGTTTTGTGTACTTCCTTGTGATCTGAAAACTGAGGGTTCTTTCAGGTTTTCTGGCAGATTTTGCGGATAACATTATTTCAACCTTAAAGTTTTGGGGTCTGATTTAAACAAGAAGTGCTCCGATTTCTTAAAAGACTCGATTACATTTTCATTCTGAAGAAACCGAGCACTGATGCTTGTGCAACTAAGTCAAATATTTATCAGTTGAGCATTTCAGATACAAAGAGACTTCTGAATGAATCAAGGTTTAGATACTCTTCATATATATCAATTAGAATTTAAACTACAGTATATGCTTTGCTTTTTTTAAGCTTTCCTGTAAACACCCCTTTCAAAAATATTCAGTTATTGCACCTTCTTTAGAAATATTTGCCCTTATTTGTGGTCATCCATCATCCCTTCCAAGACTGCTGTATTTGCTTGTCAAGAACACAGTTGTTAGATTGTCTGGAGTAGAATAATTTTCAACTTTTTTTTTCTAATTGTAGAGATTTGGGAACTAGGAGGATTCAAATCATGTTACTGAGATCTTTACTTATGGTAAGTCTTCTGTGTTCAGTATAAGCATACCATGTTTCACTTCATGTATACATTTATACATATGAGTACAGTATTACAACTCTGTTATGAAATGAAATATACCTTCCTATTACATAGACCTGGAGTTCTAGGTAAAATTGTGGCAGCATTTTTCTGTCTTACAGTAGAAGCAATTCAAGAAATATTCCTCCATCTCTTAGAGCACTTTAGAGAATATCAGTTGTAATTAGATCTGCAGATCCAAAAGAGCATCATGGAGTAGGTTGAGTTGACTCATTCTGCCAGCAGTGCTAGCAACATGAAAGTGAAATCCCTTTTGTCTCTGACACCAGAAAAGCTGTAATTATAACAGTAAAATGGCTAATATTTTTAAAACTGTAGGAATGGATTCCTATTTCCAGGCCCTGAGAGCCTCAGACACCTTTGTTCTTTCCTTTCTTGTATTTCCCAAGTTTCTTCTAAGCTATAATTAACTGCTTTATCATGAGTACATTTTTTCAACTGTAAAACTTCAAAGAGTATTTCTGGAAACACATTCCGATGGTGAGATTCAGAAGTGGGTGGTAAAGGATGCTCTTGCCTGTAAATCCTGACCTAGTTTGTCGCAGAAGCTGAGAGCTGGTGACTGAAGCAGGGGAAACAGCGTAAAGAACGATTTCGTGACTAAAGCAGTAGAATGCCTTCCTAGAAAATGAGTTTGTCTCTGCTTTGACTTGAAAATTCTGTGTGGTGTTAGGCAAACCAGTTAAACCATTCTTTGGTTGTCAGAATATGAAATCCTAGATTGTGGCTTGCAGAAGAGCTGAGCATTCACAGGTGCAATTAAAGGGTGGGAAACATGCTGGAAAGGACATCATGGGGTCTTTTTTGGACATTGTCTTCATTAAAGAGAGACTCGGCTATGCCTAAATTGTTCCTAACAATATTTGTCTCCCCAGTCTTAAAAATTTCCATTGAAGTCAATAAAAATTGTTCTAATTCTGTAAGTATATTTTGAGGGAGTCAAATTGTTTATGTGGAAGGAATTTTAACATTTTTGACACAGAGTTTTGTTTTGGATCCTCTCTTCAAATATGGAAGTAAAATCCCATTAGGCCAAAAGATGTGAGTGTAAATGTTTTGATGCTTAATGAATTACTCAAACATTTATAAATATTGTGGAAAAAATGTGGCAAAGAATTTGTTTTCAGAGCAAAGCTTTTATTGTGGTATGTGAGGTTTAGTCGGCATACATAATAAAGAACTAGAAACTGCTGAACCCTGCTAATTCTATGTACTGGAATGACCATTGTACATCATGTATTCTTTACAAAAGAATAACACTTCAGAACATATTAGTTTGTTGTCATACATACACAGAGGCAGACAACTTAATGTTTAGCAGGCAATTAAAATCTGGCACTTCATTAAAAGTGTGCACTTCTATTTGCAGCCTTACTGCTTGTAATATTTTGCATTTTCAAAATGATTGATTAGATACCTTGGTGTACCCTCCTCTGCCAGCTTCCTTTCAGCCTGTTTGGTTATGCTGTAGGAATAGTATCTGCTCACGTTTGCTGCCTCCTGAGGTTAAACTACAAAGCACTATCCAGTCACCTACTTTTCCCCTGTGGGATGAGGGAGTGAATCAAAAGGGTACAAGTGAGAAAAGTGGGTTTAGATGAGAACAATTTAGTCGGTCAAAAAGGGAAACAATGAAAAATAAAACCAAGAAAAATACTAACAAATTATAAACAACAGAATAAAATAAAACAACAAAAAAAGAACCCCCACCCAAACAAACCACACAAATCTCCACTCAAAGCCTAGCTTCTCATGTCCAGCTGCCTAATACCCAACCATTACGTGAGCAATGGTAGCCTTTGCAAACTACCCCCAGCTTTATATTCTGAGCATGATGTCATGTGGCGTGGAGTATCTCTTCAGTCCTTTGAGGTCAGCTGTCCCAGCTGTGTCCCCTCCCAGTTCCTTGTGCACCTTTAGCCTGCTTGCTGGTGGGGCAGTGTGAGGAGCATAAAAGGCCTTGACTCTGAATCAGCACTACTCAGTGATACCAAAAACTTCCCCGTATCATCAACACTTTTCTGCACAAATCCAAAACAGCACCATATATGCTACTATGAAGAAAGTTAACTATCGCAGCCAAAGCCTGTACAACATAATTCACATGTAAAAGCTATGATGGTATGAAGTATGCATAATGAAGATACGATTATTATGCAAAGTCTTAGATAAATATATGGTTGCTTTTATTATAGTTAAATTTTGGGATATTTTGTTCCCCTCATCCTCAGCAGCTTATTCTTGGTAGTTTCTGAATCCTGTTTTCTGGTAAACTTCACTTTAAGAACCAGCAACTCTGTAAACATTTGACTGGTGTAAATGTTCAGCTGATGAATATTTAAATTGTCAATCTGAAATTTTCTTTTCCTTGTGTGCCTACAGAGTTTGCTTTAAATAAAAATAATCAAATGAGGCAAGTCAGCAATAGTATTAGTTTTAAAAAAAACCCTAAAACACAGCACCATGGCGCCAGATTTCTAAAAAAGTGATGTTCTCCTTGCTTTCTTACTTTTGTAATAAAGTAGTACCCATACATGTTTAAGATGTGCAAGTAGGCCCTGTTTTCTCTTTCTAATGCATATGAGCATACTCAGTACCGTATATGAGCAGTTTGAGCTGAAATGGAAAAATCTCTATTGGAATTATTACTGCGTTCATTTTATGCCCTACAACTTTTTGTAGGTCATTTTTCAAAAAATATTTCATATTTTATGCTTTTGTTTTTAGTTTGGGGTATGTTGGTAGAGGAAGAAGCCTGCTCCAGCTCTGGAGCCCTCAGCACAGGAAAGACGTGGACATGTTGGAGCAGGTCCAGAGAAGGGCCACAAAAATGATCAGAGGGCTGGAACACCTCCTCTATGAGGAAAGGCTGAGAGAGTTAGGGTTGTTCACCCTGGGGAAGGGAAAGCTCCTGGGAGGCTATATAGCAGCCTTCCAGGATCTAAAGCGGGTTTACAGGAAAGATGGGGACAAACTTTTTAGCAAGGCCTGTTGCTTAATGATTTTAAACTAAAAGAGGATAGATTTAGACTAGATACAGGGAAGGAATTTTTTACAATGAGGGTTCTGAAACACTGGAGCAGGTTGCCCAGAGAGGTGGTAGATGCCCCTTCCCTGGAAACATTCAGGGTCAGGTTGGACGGGGCTCTGAGCAACGTGGTCTAGTTGAAGATGTCCCTGCTCAGTGCCAGGGGAGTTGGACTAGATAACCTTTAAAGGTCTCTTCCAACCCAAACCATTCCATGATATGATAGGAATGGTTGGACTCAATGACCCAGTGGGTCCTTTCCAACCTAGTGATTCTATGATTCTGTGAAATACCACTTAAAAACAGATGAGGAAGGTTATTTGAACACGAATATTAAAGTCCTTGCAAATTCATAGTGAGTTTAGGAAATCTCAAAACAAATAAACAACTTTTTAATCCACTGTTCAGATGCCAAAACAGACCCACTGAAAAGTGACAGCTGCAAGTAATTCTTACAATGCAATAATGCACATTAATTTTAATTCTAACTATAAACAGGTGACTTCAGGATACAAAGCAACAACAATAACTAATGCACTTCCACCCCCATTTCTGGACCCATTATTGTCTCCGTCACTCATGGAAGACTCTGAGCTAAGGCAGCTGGTCTTGGAAGTACTGCATAATCTCATTGATCGGCATGACAACAGAGCAAAGCTCAGAGGGATACGGTAATTCTTTTTGTTTGCTTTAGCCTACTTTAAATTCTAGTTAAATTTCTGCATGATAAGTACTGTTGATTTTAAAATACTTTTCCTGATATGAAATGTTAATGTACTCTTTTGATAAGAGCACAGTGCTTGGTGTATTTTATTGATGGCAAGAGTTTTACAGATAAGCCTCAGTGCATGATACTTTAAATGCCCATTCTAAATATCTGCTACTGTGGAAGACGGAATATAGTATTTTATGTAGAGAAAAAAAAATATGAGGTTGTTGTAATTCTGTTTATGGTTTTCCCTCTTCAACTGAAACTTGAATATCATGGTTAAACATGGATATAATTAAAAAGGAAATTGCTTCAAGATTTGTTCGAATAGTGTATTTCACATTCTCTTCCCTTACAACTTTTCTGCTAAAACAACGTCTTCATTTCCTTTGTAGAATAATACCAGATGTTTCTGATCTAAAGATAAAACGTGACAAGATTTCAAGGCAAGATGTCAGCTTCATGAAAAAGGTAATAGAATGAAAAAGGTTAACTTTTGTATCTAGAAAGAAAATAAACTAACTGAACCTTTGGTTTGCTTTTCTTCAACTGTATTTTTGCAACAGGTTACAAAGACCAGTATTGAGTGATTTTAATTCAAATTACAGGGATCTCAGTGTTGAGGTGCTCAGTTGAGAGGTGGTTCCATGGAATAAAATTTTCATTTGTGTCTTCAGTTGAAATCCTTACATGCATGAAATCAGAACACTATATATCTAAACCTGCTTATAGTTAGAGCCCTATGCAGGATTTCATTGATGCTCAGGAACAGTTTTTCATTTGCATGGCTTTTATTTTATTTTGTTCTCAGATAATTTTTCTTTAAAAAATCTTTTTTAAAAAGTGTCCCTTGTTTTAAATAAAGATGTCAAAGAAAGTTAACTCAGAAGAAAAAGCACACCTCCTTACAAGATTGTTTTATAGGACTTCATGCTAGTTCTGAGTATGTTTGGTTTTAAAGGAAAACAGGTTTTTTTATTTTGTTTTTTAGATTATGCTTATGTGGAGTGAAATTGCTTCATTACAGTAAACGCCTTTTTTTCTACATGGGAAGAATAAGTATTATTAGTATTTCTTGTCATCCCTGGCTATAGGTTGTCTATGTAGATATCTTTGTAAACAAAAAATACAAATTACTGAAGTTGGCTCAAGCAGGCTTTAGAATGTTTATCACTTAGCCACTTGAAAAATATTCACTTCTCACAGCTATCCCATGCTGCTTTGTTTTTATTTCCTATTATCTGTGAAATAAAAAATGCATGTCTTCAGAGTGCTACTTCAATATTCTCTTTATAAAAATCAGAAGAATTGCAGTTTCAAAGGTAAAAATACTATACGTATTATAATACAGAAGCTAGAGTTGTGCAGCTTTCAGGTAACATTGCGGATACACATTCTTGCTAACTCAGTACAGCTGATACTCTTTACTTTAAATTTTCACCTGTTCTGATTAATACTAGAATAACAGAAATATAAAGATTACTCCAACTTTGGCAATTATTAGTAATGTCTCTTTCTAAAAATTAAATTATGTTTTAATTAATCAACCTAATAGCTAGAATTTAAAGCAGTTCAATTAAGTTGTATTTACTGATTTTGCTGGATGAAAATCTTACCTGTCAAACTAAATAGTGTTAACACAGCTAAAAAAGAGGACAGGAGAGGAAGAGAGACTCTTAACAGGTCAAGAAAAGATTACATGGTCTTCTGAAAAAATATATTAACTCCATGGAATGAAGTGATTCAATAATTATTTATGTGATGCTGTTTGAGGTGCATATCAAAGTTAGTATTACTCACCTAGTGTAGACATACGTGTTAGCAGCCTACTTTTTCTAGATTCCTTGCATAATTAAAGGAGAAGGGTGCAGCACCTTCAGAAAGATGTCCATTAAGGTCTGAATGACTGTCCAGGTTTGTTTGATGTTAGATGAGGACCCTAAAGGCAATTGTGTATTGTACCTAGGAATTTCAATACCTAAAAATAGGTGAAATTAAACCAGACATAGACACAAAACTCTCTCTGTGTCAAGCTGTCATCTCAAAGCCAGGAGGTCTATTCCTGTCCTATTTTTAAAGGAAAATATTAAACTTCTTGCTTTTTGTGGTCTTCTAGGAAGATACTACACTTCAAGAAAATCCACATCATAGTTTATTTTCCTCTCTGGGTTTAATTCATTATCAGTGGGATGAATAATTCCATTAGTTTTAGATTACAAATATACTGTGTCTTTAAGAAGCTAACTTTACTGTGCTTATTTCATAGTAGCTTCTGTGCTTTGCTAATAGTGCTGTATCCCTCTTTTCTAATTAACACATATATTTGAACAAGTTTGTATTTGATTTTAGAAGTAATAAGGAGATTAATACTAGTCTTTGTTATTTCTTGAGTGAATATGTCCTGCTTGTAAAACATGTTAAAAATTAGTTTTCTTTCTCCTTCTAAAGCTGCACTAGTACTTCCAGAGGTAAAGCATCAGTCCTTAGATCTTGACAACTAACTGTGTCAACTGATACAGACCAGTATCCTTTACAGATTAAGATTGCTGTGGTGATAGTGATTCATGTATTACATACAAAACCTGCTTCTTAACCTGCTTTTCTGTCTTTTCATCATTGTTGTGTTAAAATAATAGTTTTGTTACAAAGATTTTGTGAAGGACTCCATTACGAGGAAAGTGAAATCACTTTTGAACTTGAGGATCTATCAAGTTTGCTCTTCAAGAAGACTTGCTTGGTGAACAAATTAACTGTCTTCACAAGGATAACTCTTGGAGCTCCTCAGTTACTTGGACATTCTTGAGAATGCTTCAAGATCTACTTTTCATATTTTCCCATTCTTAAATGGGATGGATTTTTTTCTTAATATTTCAATAGGAAATGAATACCAGTACCTGGCACACAGTGCAGTATTCATATGCAAATCCCTGTATCATCTTGCCCATCCATATACATCTACATAAAATCAAATAGCACTGTATTTATAAAATCGCTACTGTTACGGTAGTAAACTAGGGGTCTTCTTGATTAATCATCTACATGTTTGTATATATATGCATGTACCTGTATTTTATTCTTGTATATTTTTTAATTCTCTATCCAAAATTATGTAACATCAAGGTTCGCTCTGCTCGGAGTAGAGAGTTGGACTAGAGGACCTTTAAATATCCTTTCTAACCTAAATTATGCTGTGATTTTAATACTCATTTTCTCTTTTTGGTCTTTATAGCATGGTCAGCAGTTGTATAGACACATCTATTTAGGCTGTAAAGAAGAAGACAATGTCCAAAAAAACTTTGAACTGCTGTTTACATCTCTAGCTCTTATCACAATTGAGCTAGCCAATGAAGAAGTGGTTATTGACCTCATCCGATTAGCTATTGCTTTGCAGGTATGAGTCTGATTCGGTGTCGGGTTCATTGATTGATAATTTATATCCGTAAATGGAGATGTGGATGACTTTTTTTGTTTGCATATTGATCTTCAAATTGGCAATCACATCGTTCAGTCTTAAATGGATCAATCCATTTGTCCATAACACTTATTAGCAGGGAAACTTCAACTAACCAGATTTGTTGCAAACTTCTGCAACATGATCTCTTCGGGAAATATAGCAGATGTGAAAATCTGTTGAAATGTTACCTAAATTCACTGATATATTTGTTAGCAGATTGACAAGGTATTCTTAAAATCTTATGTCAGTATTCTGTATAAAATACATGGAATATTCTCACACTGGAAGAAAGCTTTTTGGTTAAAATATTTGTCAAACCTGGTTTTAATCTTAACTTGGAGTAAAATTCTTTCAGTGTGTTGACAGGCTTTATTCTTTAACCTTTCCTTTACAGGAACAAACATTATTTCATACTTGCATATAGTCCTTAGTGAAACTGTATAACTTAGTAGGTGTATCTGTGTAGAAATTAAAGCATTCAAAAAAATAGTGCTAGTATGTGCCATGGAAATTTGATGAAATGGGGTCCTGTATTCCCAGTTCCCTCTCTGTCATGAGCCTTATTCCCTGATGTGCACCTGCAATATGAAACCTCTGAATACTTAATTTCAAAATATGTCAACTGAACCAAATCCTTACTTAATTACAATGACATTAGGAGTTTTACTTGAGCAAAAATAATACAGTCTGAATAAACACAGAAATGCTAATAACTACTAAATAATTTCCTTCATGGTACCCTACCTTTGACACACAAAAGAGATACTTTTATTATTAAACCACTGTTTCTAATTTTCCTGAAAAAAATTATGATCAGCAGGAGTCCTTTTGGGAACTTCAGGACAAGAGACCACCACTTAGAGAAACAGAAGCTTGAGTGGAGTAGATTTAATTCTCTTCTTAAGGGTTGAATCCTTCAAGCTGTCTAACTTTAGATCAATATATTACCTAATTCAAGAGTGAGCTAGAAGACTAGAATTTTAAGGTGAGAGGTTTTAAATGCTAGTACTAGATAGTCATCGTATGTCAGTGTTACTAGTAATAACTTTGAGTTCCATATATTTGGGACAGCCTGTTAGTTTTGGAAGGTGTAACACTATGGTTTATATTCCAGGACATTGCCATCATCAATGAAGACAATCTGCCTATGTTTAATCGTTGTGGTGTCATGGCATTGGTTGCAGCATACCTAAATTTTCTGAGTCAGATGATTGCAGTTCCTGCATTTTGTCAGCATGTCAGCAAGGTAACACATAGTTAAGTAGCTTAAGTAATTTAGTACACATTCTGCTGTAAAATTGGTAAATAAATTCTGTCAAGAAATTGCTTGTGGTGTTGATCTCTGTATTTGTGTCCACCAACATTGCTCTTTGCCTTTGGTCATTGATGACATTACTTGCCAACTCTGAAAACAATGCACAGAATATTTTTCTCTTAAGGTATAGCATTTCTGTTTTGTTCGTCGTACTATATATAATGGGCTAAATTCCCATTTGATATAAGACTTTACAGCATCACTGGCTTTGGTAAAACAGTACTGATGTGCACAAAACCACAGGAACCTGTTTTTTGGTCTGAAGGGCGAGTGCCACAATCTATTTCTCCAGTTAAATGAAATTCTAAAGATGTCATTTGTGCTGAGGTAGATGTTAGTTAAGGATTAGTAATCTGCTACAGCAGAAACCTCTGTAAACAATTTAGTCATTGGAGAAAATAACTATGGAACTGCTTCATTTGTACTGTTTGTCTTGGATTTTTTTCAGGTCATCGAAACTAGAAGTCTGGAAGCATCTTATTTTCTACCAGAAACAATTTTCAAAGACAAATGCAAGTAAGTAAATACAGAATGTGAATTAATGAACAATTATATACATATTTTACTATTAAGAGTTGCGCATCATTCAAATATATTGTGTATGTGAAAACTAATTTCAAGGTTTACATCTGCACAATGCAGTGCTTGGTGTAAGTGCTAACACAGCAAAATGAACTTTCACTGAATCACAGAATGGTTGGAAGGAACCTCTGGAAATCCTCTGGTCCAGCCACTCTGCTCAAGCTGGCTCACCTAGAGCAGGATGTCCAGGACTGCATCCAGATGGCTTTGGAATATCTCCAAGGATGGAGACTCCACAACCTCTTTGGGCAGCCTGTGCCAGTGTTTGATCGCCCTCACAGTAAAAAATTTTTCCTGCTGTTCGCTGGGCACCACTAAAAATATCTTGGCTCTGTTGTCTTTCTACCCTCCCTCCCTTAAGAAGGCATGCCTTCTTTTGTCCATGTTGAATGGTCTCAGCTTTTTCAGTCTTTCTTCATTGGAGAGATTCTCTAGTCCCTCAGTCCACCTTACTGTCCTTTTCTTGGACTCTTGCAGTAAGTCCACATCCCTCCTGTCTTGGGGAGCCCAGCACTTGACACAGTACTCTAGATGGGGGGCCTTACCAGTGCTTAGTAGAGGGGAAGGATCCACTTCCCTTGTCCTGCTGGTAATAATTCTACTAATGCAACCCAGGATACCCTTAGCCTTGTTTGTCATCAGGGCATTTTGCTGGCAAATGGCAAATACTATTGCTCTGCAGTTTTTACCATTTAACAGAGACCATATTCTCTCAAGATGTAGCATAGAGTCATAGAATAACCAGGTTGGAAGAGACCCACCGGATCATCGAGTCCAACCATTCCTGTCAAACACTAAACCATGCCCCTTAGCACCTCAATAAGCAGAATAAGTGAGGAACATAATTGAGATAACCAAGATGTGTTCAGGTCATTAAATATTGCAGAAGTATTTAATGGACTCATTTTAGGATGTGTATTCATTCCTAAATAACTGAACAAGATTGACCCTTTTTGGTTGCTTGCAGACATTATGAAAGTACTTTACTTAATGGACAAATCTCTTCTGGTAGATAGTAACTTCAAATATGTGTCTTGACAGTCTTCCAAAATCCTTAGAGAAGGATGAAAAAAATTTATTTTTCCTGACAAACAAGATTGCAGAATCATTAGGAGGCAGTGGATACAGCGTGGAAAGATTGTCAGTTCCATATGTACCCCAGGTAACAGGTAAGTGGTGATTAGAAGCAAAACTGCTAAGTACCAGTTATTATGAATGCTTGCTTAATGTGTTGTGTGCCAGTGAAATGTAGCGTGAGTACTTGGTAACAAAACTTAGTCATAGTGTAATTTTGTTTTCTCAAGTTGCCTTTTTTTTTCATTAGCTACTGTATTATTGCTAAGAAGATTCAACTTTGCGTCCTTTTAAGATTTATTTTTTCCTTAAATTTATGAGGTGTGGCAGAAAATTCTTGGGCCCACTTCAGCTCTTTTTAAATGAAGTCTTTGCTTTCAGAAGATACCTAAGAAGATAGTAGTCATTATTGCTGTTTGTCTGTATCAAGCTTAGCTAACAAGTGAAGAAGGAATATACAAGTCAGCATACTTGATCCTTTTCATGTAGACACTGGATGGAATGTATTCTATCCTTTTGCCAGATGGCCTTGTGCTGACTGGAGTTATTTCCCTTAGTAAAATTCTCAATGAGCAGATGTTAATTTAATCAAGAACGTTATGTTTTCTTCCATTAGATACCTATCCTAGTTTAGTGTCTAGTAACAATGAAAATAATGTATGCCTAAGGAAGATTTATGAGAGTTCATGCTACTAAGGATGTATGAATACTGTGTGAATGACTGGCTAGTTTGTGATACTGTGTTTTCAACTTTTAATATATTTTTCAACAGCCAATTGAGCAACTGACTGAAAATAAATGAAGAATTTGTTTTATTAATCATGCGTGCTTTGTGGCTGTACATAACTGGTTCCTATTGTAATCGACTATGGGACATCCCAGTCTGACATCCCAGTCTGAAATAAAAGTGCCTAGCAGGCAAATTATTTCTATGCTTTGTAGCTCATGCATAAAGAAATGTACATGTGGACAGTGAATGCCAGATCTGTCCCACTTGCAGTATGGTTCAGAGACATTACTGCCTGCTCTTGAATAAGCCTTTTTGGATAGCTGCTGTGGGAGGGAATGAGTTCTCCACAACAGCAAATGTGGTTTTGCCCTGAGTGCTAGCAGGCAAACTAGTGATATATTCTGACACAGCTGGAATGTCTGTCTTTTCTGTTGCTGCCTGTCTTCTTTTAAAAAGGAAAATGTTGCAATACTTGACAGATTATTTCTTCTGGCATCCAAAATAACACTTAACATTATATTGTAATATTGACAGAAGAGGTAACTAGCAAGTAAGGAAATTCTACATTTTCAAATTTTTACTGGCTTTGAGTGAATGAGAGTGGAATGAGAAAGATAACTTCATATGTTAAGCCTCTTCTAGGAAGTAAGATTTATTTGTACCCAAATGGCTTTCTTAGGGTTTTCTTGGATACTTTATAAAAATGCGTTCCTACACAGGAAGATATGTAATTTCTGACATCAAGGTTAAGCAAATTTAGCTGCCAAGTATGTGATTGGCTGCCTCATCAGGTCATGACAGATGGCCATGTTTAATGCTAAAGCGTAGAGGGGGAAGGCATGGTGGTAATCTTTTTGCAAAGAGCAGTAACTGGTTCCATGTCTGTTGTTATTTCTAATTAGGATCATTAATGTCTGTGGGATATTGAGCCTCTAAGGTTTTTATTTAACTAAATCAGAATCAAAGTGAATATTTTGGAATTCTGAAACTTTTCATTTTTTACTTCAATGAAATTGTTTCCTTTCTACTGCTATACTACAATGCTAGAATATAGCATTTCAAAACTTGTAATTAATTCTAGTAAAAGATGGATCTGTTTTTTGTATATTGATGTGAAAGCTATGGTTGAACCCCAAAAGCCAGTAAGATTTTGTACTGAACATTTGTAGTATTTCTGAATATCAGTGAGACAGTGTCTTAGAATGTCTTGGAGACCTATAATCATGATTTTGTCTTTCTTTCAGGTTTTGGTACCTCTTTTCAGTTTGAAAGACATTCATATTTGCAACTTCTTGTACCTTGTTCTCTTCCTTATTGGGGAGGGAGGGGGGCGCTCATAATTTAAATGGGCATTTAATCTTTTTTTTTCTATACATATTTTTTTTTTTTAATTTAGCTCTATTTCCATCAGGCAAAAAACCTCATAAATGCAGACACAAGTCAAAAGGTAAAAACGAGTTGTAGGTCAGCCTGTTCTCCTGCTAGCTGTGGTGTGTCTGTATGAGATCTGCACAGTCAAAAGAAAAAAAATGCTTTTAGAACGCCTTTAGACCTTTAGGCCAAAAATTGTGTTGTACTTTAGTGTTTCCCTCTGCTTTTTTTTTTGTTTACCTCCTTGATACGCCCGCAACTATGTTAGCTGCTGCAAGGTTTGCCTTTGTGTTTACTCTTGATTTGGAATTCTACAATAGCATAGTTTCCTATTTTGTTTTCCTGAGCAGGTAGTAGTTCTATGGGTATCATTTTTGTCATAGTGCTAGTTACGTCTTTGAGATTACAAGAACTTGATAGACAGTTAGAAGAAGATCTCAGCTGTTCAGAGAATGATAATTCATCTGGCTGTTCAGGATAAAGGTCTATTAGTGAGATATGTATAAGTGCATGTTTTCTATGCGCATCCCAGCAGTAGCTGGTCTTAGATGCTCTACATACCAGCAGTCTCCTGGTTCCCAGTAGCTCAGTCACTGGCATCTGAGCGCATGGGTCCTCAAGGCCCATAGCCCCCATCCAGCTGCTGGGACAGATCCTCCTTGGGCAGGGTAATGTATACATGCATGTACATGTGGTTCTCAGTCAACCTCTAGTCTCCCTTCTCTTTCTGACAGGTGGCCTGGGTCTTCTCATCCCTCCAGGTGCACTCCCCTTAGAGACAGACTGACATACAGAGACACACCCCCAGATCTAAGGTTACTTGATGAATTCACCTACTGGTCCATCTTGATACTTCCTCATTATCATGCACTGGTGCTGTGCACCCTCACTCACTCCAGACACAAAGCCCCACTGCACCTTGGTCTGGCTCTGGTTCCTGTGCTCAGACCTCCATGCATGCACCTGCGCAAATGATAGTCCCTCATGCAGGTAAAGAGAAATGGGATTTAATGAATCATAGAATCATAGAGTAGTTTGGGTTGGAAGGGACATTAAAGATCATCTAGTTCCAACACCCCTGCCGTGGGCAGGGATGTCCCACTAGATCAGGCTGCCCAAGGCCCCATCCAACCTGGCCTTAAACACTTCCAGGGATGAGGCATCCACAGCTTCCCTGGGCAACCTCTGCCAGGGCCTCACCACTCTCATGATGAAGAAATTCTTCCTTATGTTTAGCCTAAGACTGCCCTTCTCTGATTTATATCCATTGCCCCTAGTCCTATCACTACAAGCTTTTGTAAAAAGTCCCTCCCCTGTATTCTTGTAGCTCCCTTCAGGTACCGGAAGGTTGCTAAAAGATCTCCTCAAAGCCTTCTCTTCTCCAGGCTGAACAAGCCCAACTCTCTCAGCCTGTCCTTGTATGGAAGCTGCTCCAGCCACCTGATCGTCTTTGTAGCCCTCCTCTGGACCCACTCCAATAGTTCCAAATCCTTAAGTTGAGGACTCCAGAACTGGACACAGTACTCCAGATGAGGCCTCACAAGAAAGGAATAGAGGGACAGAATCACCTCCCTCACCCTGCTGGCCACACTTCTTTTGATGCAGCCCAGGATATGGTTGGCCTTCGGGGCTGCGAGTGCACATTGGTGGCTCATGTTGAGCTTCTCATCGATAAGCATGCCCAAGTCCTTCTCTGCAGGGCCGCTCTTTGCTGAAAAGATGGGGTCATTAAAAGATGGGACAGGCTGCACTGATGAGTCTCAGCATGTGGCCAGATGCACACATTGATCAGCAGCCAGTTTACACAGGACTGATGCTTTTGTCCCCTTACCCGTCTATTTTCCTTGCTAACTCTTCTCTAGAGCATCTCAATCCTCCTTTCTCCCCCCGGCTTGGTTCCTTCCCTAAACATCCGATATTAAACCTTATGTAGTCCAAAGATGCTATTCCCCTGCATCCCACAGTATGCCCCATACCCCAGGCACCTTGGTCAGTGAGGTGACCCAGAGAGCAGTTCCCATTGCCCCATGGGGTGGGTGCCCCTCCTGGGACAGCCCTGGCAGGGTCCAGCACCATGGGTATTGGAGCCCCAGCACTTCCCTCCTGTCTCTGCTCTCCTTTGTGTGTAGTGAAATGAGCTTCTTATCATATAACAGATAAAATTGCAATTTTTCACAGTATTTTACCCACTTAATGTGTTGAAATTAGAGAAGAATGGGCATTTTATTAGGCATGTAGAGCAAAGCATCCATTATAAAAATGAGTTCTAGCCAAAATAGTCCTAAAAATGCGTCTTCTGGTGCTTGCGTGTCCGTTATAAAGAAATCAGCAAGATGGCAGCAAAGCTGTACTTTTGTCTTGTGTTTACTTCTGGAGGGCTAAGGGTAAGATTCTGCATGTATTGTGTTGTGTACCAGGGAGCCACCAGGGATTAAAAATTAACGACTGTTTAGGGACTCTGAGAACTTGGCAAAGACAGCTAGAATTCAGGTGTTTTTCACTAATCTTGTTCTTCAGCTGCCTCTTGATCATAAAATGGTATTTTATTTATATGACTTCTTGAAGGTATTTCTTGATTTTTAAAAGCTGAGTATGTTTAGCTCTGTCAGAATGAATTCTGTTTGTTCATGCTCAATATTTGCTCTGCAGAAGTGCTTTGCCAGAAGTGTTTTAGACAAAGGCTAGTTAAGGACCAGCATAAATTTTCTTGTGGTGAGGCAGTTTTACAGTCATTCTCCTTATCCTTATCTTAGTATCAAGTGCCTGTAAACTTGACTTTGTGTAGTGCAGGTCATCAAATAATAATGGCCAGGTCCAAATGGCTTGATCTCTGATGAAATCTAAAATGGGTCATTGCAAGTCATGGTTTTGTAAATGAAGTGGGTGAAAGTCAAGCCACTCAAGTCTCCGGGTGTCAGAGGGTTCTCATGACACATCTGTAAATGTATTTTTACTGGGATTTTTTTAATCGTATGTTAATACATTAAACATCAAAAATGAGAAAATATTGGCATATTGTCGCAGGAAAGCCATCACAAAAGGAAAATCTGTCAACTGCTGGATCATTTGATTGTATCTGTTTAAGCATTAATGACATTGTTTTGCTTCTTTTAGTATCAGCACAGTTGGTTATTCTGGCAGCTTTGTAGACCAGCTGGATTTGGTATAATGTTTGTAGGAATTTAGAAACAGAATTTTTTTCACCGAGTAGATTTTTTTACACTTGCTGAAAATGGTACTTGTAGCAAGAGGAATAAGGAAAGATTATTTTTCATTTCCATTCAGTAATCTATTCTGCCAGTGAGTCAATATAATCTGTTTTCTGTTTCCGAATACCTTCAAATCAAGACCTTAATATTTCAATTTTGCAATCAAAAGAAGTTGAGGCTTTTTTATTACTCTGCTGCAGTATATCATCATGCACTGTGATATTTATTATTCTACTGAATAAGAGCTCATCTAAATTTTTTTAAATTATGGGCTTTCAAGGGAAAGATTGCAAGATCAGGGACAAGAGAGGGGAGGGACAACAAAAAGGTTATTTTACTTAATATTTAATAATTTCGAGCAGTAGCTTATGATTTTTTGCAATAACAATCCAAATGAGAGAATAGATGCCTTTGGCTTAAATAGGCATATAGAAAGAAATCTGTATCTGATGTGTAGAAATTGATTCATCATGTTTCAGCTGTTAAACAGAAAGTGAAATAAGTTGTTTTTCTTCTAGATGAGGACCGACTCTCCAGGAGGAAAAGCATTGTGGACACTGTATCTATTCAAGTGGATATTCTGCCTGGCAACAGCACAGAAGACAAGGTATGAAGATCAAGGGATATTTTAAAGCAGCGGCAGCATCGGGGGAGGTGGGAATGCAAATGAAGCTTTCCTAGAAAGTCTAATATCTATTTTTTCTAGCAATGTTAAATGATTTGTGGTTTTGATTTTTTTTTTTAACTCCTACATTTGTAGAAATGTGTTGTTAAAGACAATGATACAGATCTTTTGGTATAAAAATATAAAGTATTTTGTCACTATAGTTTTTACACATAGTACTGCTGAATATGGGGTAGCAAAACATACATACAAGTAATATTTTGTGAGTAAATATCCAGAAATATTTTCTATGCATTTTGAGGGATCAAATGAAAATCCAGCATCTGTATCCCAGAGTCTTCTGAAGTATCTGAGAGTCTTGTTTGTCAACATGAGGCTGACAGATTTATGACTAGTGGGAGACTTGCTGTCTTTGAGAGGGGCAGATAAAGACTAGGAGGCCATGTGCACCACAATGGTGCAATATCACTTTTCCTTTCCAGAAGAATTCGATGTGCAGTGCTTTAAAGATATGGGAAGGAAAAGGTAGCAACAAAAAGGTCAAATGCAGGGTACAGGAGGTGATGTTAATTATTCCTTAGGAAGACAGCATTGTAATTAAATTATCCCACATCTTTTGGCACTACATTTGAAGTATTTCTTAATAAATTTCCATTTCTATTGAATCTTCTTCAAGGTTCTGCTGATTTTTATTATCCTGATTTTTCCTGCCTGCAATAGAGATTAGCTGTTGAAATACAGGTGTTTGTACATGCAAATGAATCTTACCTTTAGCACCTTAAAGCACAAGCCAGCTGAGGACGTGAAACAGAATATGTGGACAGAGTCAAGCTTAATCTTAATTAAAAATGCAAAGGAGCAAGCCTCATTCTAGAACTTACTGACAAAGTGATGTACCTTTTGCGTCATTATTAGTAGCAGTAGTATTCCTTTCTGCTTTGTGCTGATGATAACGCGGATGATATTCTGTGTTGACATTTTGTTACTGTACTTTAACAAGATTACAGATAAACTAGATAAGGGTTTAGGTGAAAGAAGTGTTTGAAAAATAAGCCAGATTATCAGTCTTCAGCTTCCTGAGGAAAGTAAATGCTCCTAATAGGAATGGGGTGTTTGCCATTAATATCCTAACAGTATCTAACAAACATTTCTCTTGAAAGTAGAATTACATGAGAAAAGCTTCCATTTCAGGTTCCAGATCACTATACTCATGTTAAGCAATGATCTATAGACATTTTCTGAACGGGATATATCAGTTGTAGGTAAATCAAAAATCTGTGTATGGGTTCTCAGTTTTATGTGGTACAGTATCATGGATAACAAATTACTCTGTGTGTCTCTAAAACAAGAATTTTATTAATCAGAAACACATCAAACAAAGTATTCCTTCT
Source organism: Phaenicophaeus curvirostris (assembly GCF_032191515.1). Lineage (NCBI taxonomy): Eukaryota > Metazoa > Chordata > Aves > Cuculiformes > Cuculidae > Phaenicophaeus > Phaenicophaeus curvirostris. The sequence continues at coordinate 90,152,183 of NC_091394.1, forward strand.
TTAGTTGCTTTGCAATGTTTATTTACAATGCAAAGGGAAAACCATTTTTTCTTAATTTGATGACTGCAAATTGGTCTTTATAGTTAAATAATGGATATCTGAAAAACTTTCACTGAATCATTGAATCATAGAATTATTTAGTTTGGAAAAGACCCTTAATATCATTGAGTGCAATTCAGCAGAATGAAAAAAAAAAAGGATCATAAGACTTTATGATTGAAAGCATAAACTACTTCAATAATGGAAGTTCTAGGATTAATGATATACAGTATAATTTTTACACTGAGATAGGAGACTGTTTACCCATAAAATATCTATTATTGTATGTGATACAAATGCAATTCTTCTGTCAGCACAATCAAAGGTTTTAGTTGTTGAAAATCAGTTATTGAATCCTCTTCAGGAAGATGGTTTATTTCACAGTTATCTCTATTTATAAGAAGGAAGCACTTGTCAAAGCAGCTAGTGATTCTGTGATGTTAATAACCAATTATAATGCGGGCTAATATAAGCAACTAGTATGGATGTTAATTAAAAATCTGAAAGGGTGCCATAAACAAGAAACATTTTCCAAATATGAATTGTATAAAAGGCGATTATTTCAAAACCTGAATGCTTTTTATTTCTATCATATCCACAAATATCTGAAATAAAAGATGTTTTGCTGGTTTTTTTATTAGCTTTTTGTATATTCAGAGGTAGAGAATACAGTGCTAATGTAGTAAAGTCTGTTAGAAGAGTATCATTTACAGGTCCATCTCCTGAAATAACACTGATGTGAAAAAAGGAATTAGTTACTTATTCTGGCTTTTCCATTTACAGTAGTCATCAGTGAATTAACAAATTATTAAAGAATTGACATTCTTCTCAATTGGGTGAAAATAACTTTTTGCTACAATATAGGTGTTTTACCTTGAATCACATTAGACCTTTCTAAACAGTTAGCATTAATAAGGAAAAATAGAAGTGCTGCCTGTTTACGTGTAGTTCGTTTTGAAGGTTTAAAGTGAGGCAATCCAAGCCAAGAAACTATATTATATTCAGGTGAACACCATTTTGCCATCTAAGCTTTCTCCCCTAGTACTATCACAGCGGTTTCACTGTAAATATACTTACTGATAGAGGAAATGTAGGTCGATAAAGAATAGAAACCCAAAGATCACAAGCTGGAGCTCTTCAGAGAAATGTTCATATGTCTTTGGTAATTTTGCAGCCCCAAGCAACTCCTAATGAAGTACATCTACAGCAGCAAATGGATATTCATATTGCTAAATAAACACATTTTCTCAGTGCATCACACATAGCTTGTTATGAAGAGCCCTTTAGCTCCAATGTTTATGACATAAGCTCCAAATTATTTGGAGCCCATACTTGTATGAAGTTTGCCTAAAGCAATAACCATTTTCCACCTTCTCCCCTAACATCTCATATTTTCGTGTCACAATCTCAGGAAGCAGTTGCTATTATTTGCAACAGCAGTCTAGAGAACCAGTACTGAGGCTTATCAGTATAGAAGCACCACAGTATATCCCTGACCCTAAGGATTGTTCTGCCAAAATTCAAGTCATTTTTCACATTATTGTTGCCATAGAACATCTTGACCAGAATTTGTAAAGTTTTCCTTGAACTCACTTGATAAGAAGTTCCTCACAAATTGGAGCTGCTTGAAAACGTGAATTAGTGGTCTGTTGGCTGTCATAGGAACTCCAGATAAAGCCATTAAATTTTTTTTAAGGCAGAAGAGCTCTGTGGCCATTTTGTCCTTCTGTATTTTTCATATTCCTTATTTTTTAGAAGCTTGTTACATATGAGCTTTTAAGGGGTTTTGTTTCTTTTTGTATAGGTTGATAATACTGAAGAAATCACCTTTGAAGCTTTGAAGAAAGCAATTGGTAAGTTGTATTACGATTGTGTTTATGCAGCATTGTTCTAGGTTACTGTGGAATAGCTAGAGAAAAAGATCTTTCCAGGATAACAATAATTAAAATATTAAATCGGTTTCTCTTCAGCTAGTAAGTTTATTTAAAACTTGATTTGTTTATTTCTAAATTTCTGAGATGATGTGATAATTTTAGTGTATTCATTTAACGGTTGGACTCGGTGATCCGGTGGGTCTCTTCCAACCTGGTTATTCTGTGATTCTGTGATTTCTGAAGCTAATGTGACTGAATGAAAAGCATCTGAAAATGCTTGTCATCTATTAAATTTGCCTTCAAAGGCCAAGCTATAAATAATATGAAATTTTCAAATTTCATTGAGTGGTTGTTTATAAAGCAACTTAAACATTTTTATATATTGACATTTTTCAGGTTTTTAGTTCATTCCAAAAGTAGATTTTAAGGTACACACTGAGGACTTAAAAAATACTTCATTTTTAGTTAGCTATGGATGCATATATATCTGATTTTGTTTAAAAGAATATTTTTCTGACAAGTGACCCAGCTACCGGAACTGTGAATTATCCAGTTTCCTTATTTCATATCCTCATAAATGATTCATAATTAATGCTGTCCAGGCACAAAATCCTTGCAGAAATATGGATTAGACATAGATGTTTTAAACAATAGACACTGACATTTTAAAAAAAGTAATTCAATCTGACAGTTTTCCAAACCTGCCTAATCACTGAAGTAAATTAAATTTAGCAGACTCTGCAAAGTTCTAGCTGGTTGTAAGTTCACTCCGCCTATGCAGTTTGAATTCACTTTTCCCAACTGTTCATAGAAAACCCTGCCCACCTGTCTGGGAGGGATACTGCTCCTATCTTTTCTCTTGGAGCTGAACTTCTGTGCAGTGAGTGAAAAGTGCAGTCTTGTGTCCAGGAAATAAAAGAAAAGGAAGCCTGGATGTACTGGTAATTAAAGCACAGATTAAGAAAGGGGTAAATCTGAGATCCTCAAACCAGTCTCTGAAATAATCTGCATTTTGCTTCAGAAGCAGTGACAGATGACAGCTCGCTTGATTATGATTGCGTCACTTAAAGTACAGTGTTTGTTTGCCTCTGCAGTGTACATTTGAAGGTTTATATCACCTGATTATACTTGATGAGCTGGGTCCAGCCCTGTTCAATATCTTTCTCAATGACCTGGATGAAGGCATTGAGTGCACCCTTAGCAAGTTTGCGGACGACACTAAGCTGGGTGGAAGTGTCGATCTGCTGGAGGGTAGGGAGGCTCTGCAAAGGGATCTGAACAGGCTGGACCCCTGGGCTGAGTCCAATGGGATGAGGTTTAACAAGGCCATATGCCGGGTCCTGCACTTGGGGCACAACAACCCTCTGCAGTGCTACAGACTAGGAGAAGTCTGTCTAGAAAGCTGCCTGGAGGAGAGGGACCTGGGAATGTTGGTTGACAGCCGACTGAACATGAGCCAGCAGTGTGCCCCAGGTGGCCAAGAAGGCCAATGGCATCTTGGCTTGTATCAGAAACGGTGTGACCAGCAGGTCCAGGGAGGTTATTCTCCCTCTGTACTCGGCACTGGTGAGACCACTCCTCGAGTACTGTGTTCAGTTCTGGGCCCCTCACCACAAGAAGGATGTTGAGGCTCTGGAGCGAGTCCAGAGAAGAGCAACAAAGCTGGTGAAGGGGCTGGAGAACAGGCCTTATGAGGAGCGGCTGAGAGAGCTGGGGTTGTTTAGCCTGGAGAAGAGGAGGCTGAGGGGAGACCTCATTGCTCTCTACAACTACCTGAAAGGAGGTTGTAGAGAGGAGGAAGCTGGCCTCTTCTCCCAAGAGACAGGGGACAGGACAAGAGGGAATGGCCTCAAGCTCCACCAGGGTAGGTTCAGGCTAGACATCAGGAAAAAATATTTCATGGGAAGGGTCATTGGCCACTGGAACAGGCTGCCCAGGGAGGTGGTAGAGTCACCTTCCCTGGATTTGTTTAAAAGACAGGTGGATGAGGTGCTGAGGGGCATGGTTTAGTGATTGATGGAGATGGTTGGACTAGATGATCCGGTGGTCCTTTCCAACCTAGTGATACTATGATTCTATGAATTCCATTTGCAATTATTTACTTATTTTTTTAAGATAACAATGGACTTGAAGAACAGGAAAAAGAAAAAAGGCGTCTTGTGATTGAAAAGTTCCAAAAAGCGCCATTTGAAGAAATTGCAGCACAATGTGAAACCAAAGTAAGTTTCTGAAAAATATTTTACAGCACTGGAGATGCTAATGTAAGCATTACTAGGGATGTTCTTGCTAAAGGCAATTAGTATCAGCATGTCACCGCTGCTGTTACTCCTAAAGAAGTTCAGTTCTTTGTCTTCAGCTATTATCTTTACTATTATTAATGTTGGGAGACTCCAGTTATTTACAGTGTGCTTTTGATTGTTCCTAGACCATTTGAAAAGGAATGGAAATTCCTTACATTCACATGCTTCTGCAGGGCTCAGAATCCAATCCTTGCAGCAGTGAAATACGAAATGCTGCCTAGATTTGACCTGTGGTGATGTGAAACTCGCTCACCTAGTATGGCCTGGTATATTCATTTTAGCTTGGTTCGATATATAGTACCTAATAATTCAATTTTAATTTTCTTTCCTAGGCAAACTTGCTTCATGATAGGCTTGCCCAGATACTGGAACTCACCATTCGGTAAGGCTTTATTGAAGAAGAATACGATGAATGAAAAATTAGTTATAAAGCAAGTTATAAAGTAGTTGTGACTACTTTCAGGCGGTCATGCTATAGAGTTCCTAGACACATGTTGTAGGCAGAAAATAATAACTGAATATTGTGATTTAACCACAGTAGGCATGTAAGCCCCACATAGCCTCTGCCTAACCACTTCAGTGGGATGGGGAACATAATTAGAAGCATAAAAGTGAGAAAACTTGCACATTGAGATAAAGACAGTTTAATAGGTAAAGCAAAAGCCATGCACACAGGCAAAGGAAAGCAAGGAATGCTATCACTATTTCCCATTGGCAACCATCTCCAAGAAAGCAGGGCTCCATCGCATTTAACAGTTAATTGGGAAGACAAATGCTATCTCTCAGAACATCCCTCCCTTCCTCCTTCTCCCAGCTTCATATGCTGAACATGATGTGATATGGTGTGGAATATCCCTTTGGTCAGTTGGGGTCAGCCTTCCCAGCTGTGTCCCCTCCCAGCTCCTTGTGTATCTGCAACCTACTCACTGGGGTGGGGGGTGAAAAGAAGAAAACATGTTGACTCTGTGTAAGTGCTGCTCAGCCGTAACTAAAACAACCTTGTGCTGTCAACAGTTTTCAGCACAAATCCAAGCCTGAGCCCTGTCCTAGCTACTATGAAGAAAATTAACTCCATGCCAGCTAAAACAAGTACATTGAAGAAGAGTACAGGCTGTCCAGGGAGGTGGTTGAGTCACCTTCCCTGGAGGTGTTTAAGGCATGGGTGGACGAGGTGCTGAGTGGCATGGTTTAGTATTTGATAGGGATGGTTGGACTGAATGATCCAGTGGGTCTTTTCCAACCTGGTGATTCTATGATTCTGTGATCTAAAACAGTTATCTTGATTTTCTTGTTACAGTTTTGAATTTTTAGATAGTGGGTAATATCCAGAAAGCATGTCATAGTATACTTATATTATTTCTTTGTGTATCAGTAATATTCAATAATGCTGTTTTCCGATGCTGTGTCTGAAAAAGTGATTATAAAATGGGCACCCAAAATAGTGGCATTATTATATGTTGTGCACATTTATTGCACGCTATGAACAGTATTTCTTAGTAATAAAATGCATTTGCATAGTTCTGTAACATCACTGAAACTGATGATTTAGACCATAGTACAAAGGAGAACCCACCTGAGACATAATAATTTCATTAGAATTTCAGGAATAGGATAAAATATTGGTCAGTGAGGAGAGGGGAGGGTAATTTAGTCAGCCATTCATGTATCATGTTATGAAAAAAACCCAGTTTAAATAACTATAAATTATATATACTGATTGTTTTTCTCGTGCAGTCCTCCACCTAGCCCCTCAGGAACGATGACCATTACTGCTGGACATGCTCATTACCAATCTGTTCCAGTCTATGAGATGAAGTTTCCAGATCTTTGTGTGTATTAAGTGTCTTCTGAAGTCTGCTGGACATTATTTAGAATAGAGTACAATAGAAAGAACAAGATGAGTTTTCAGATTTTTTTGTTTATTTCACCTAAACTAACTTTAAAATAATGATGGATATAAGCCAAATATCGATTATTCTAGTCAAACTCATGAGACTGTCCTGAGCTGTTTTCTTCTGTAATGTGTTTGAAGTTAGGTTTTTCATGTATTGTGTTTCTTCATTTTCATATTTGAGTACATGTAAAAGTCAGATTTAAACTTGTCTTGTCATATAGATGAATATTTCATTTACTCTAGGAATTTGTATGTCTGTAAATTCCTTTAATGTGAAGCATTGCAACTGAAGAACCTGTTAAAGCTTTTTTAATTTTTTTCCGTTTGTTTTGGGGGTTTTTTCTCCCCTCCACATCAATTATGTATCTAAATAGAATGCTTTTGGCTTACTTCATCTTCATAAATGTATCTAGCAGAGTACTGCCTTAGTTCCCTTTTGTTCGTGCTGTCATGGCTAGCCGACCTATTTATTTTGGAATATATGGAAAAAAACAATACCTTACATGTGTTCAAGTACAGTAAGTGAATTAATGGACACTTGTTAAGTATTTTTTTAATGCATCACATAACGTGCTTTTTAGATACATACACCCAGTTTATGTCCTGTGTTTCTTGCTAAAACTGCTTTTCCGAAGAGAGGAGTAATCTCCTCTTGAAATGCTGAACTGTGCAATATTTTTCATGTCTTAAAGTTTATCGTTTACAGACTGTACTTTTTAAAATGCAGTAGTATTTTACTGTCTCCTTTAGTATAAATACATGAGAGATATATTTAGTGTAGCAAAAAATAAACTGAGGACATTTTACAACATAAATACAAAAATTACAAATATATTCTATGAGATATTCTCTGTAGTTTATTACAGCTTTTTAATGGTATTTTAGAAACTGTAAGAATGGCTGAAACCATTTAAAGGCCATGAATATTATATGTTTTCAAGCAAAAGCACTTTTAGAGATGCATCTCTGTGTTTATTTTGTTTCATTCTCAAACCTTTTTAGAAATAAAGAAAATGTGGTAACTTTCATAGGTTTATGTATCTGACTATACTATTCAAATGTAAATAAAATAAAACTGATACAGTAAACCACTGAGCTTTTGATCATGATTGTCAGGACTGTCTTAATGACTCACTAAATTCTGCAGGCAAAAAAAAATTACAGCTTTCATTGATGCCAGGAATAGAAAGTTTCAAGTCCCTTAATCTATCGAAATCTGACTGAAGCAGTACAAACATGAATGGATGTTCTGAAGTATCTATAATAAATGTAAGGCATTTAAATTAGCCTGCAGTCTAAACAGTGATTAGGCCACGAACAAAGTGATTTAACTTCAGTTAGCTCTGCTTTGAGCAGGAGCTTGGTTTAGATGACTTCCAGAAGTTCTAGCCTAGATTAATCTATGATTGCATAGATCTGAATGGTCATCAGGCCAGCTAATTTACCAAGTGTTTTGAGCATTAGCAAACTCGCTATAAAACAGATTTTGAGGTTTTTGAAATGTAGTACAGTATTGCACTGGACTACTTTTAAATGCCTGATGTGAAATGACATCAGAGAAATATCAGCTACTTAAACCTATGAGATAACATGCTGAGAGTTTCAGAAAGCGTTCACAAAACTCAAAAGGTAATTGAGACCTTCTTTTCAGTTTAACAGTGCAATCACAGCTGTTAGTGGATGACGAAACAGCCCCTTATCTACAGCATTCCGTTGTGATTTTTACTGCTGCAGCGTATCAGCCTGATCAGACCACAGTCTACACATAAGTAGGACTCGTTACTTTAGCTTTTAGTTTTCACTTTTTGGTTTTTTTAAGGTAAGACATAATAGTTTTTTGGCCTATATAAAGAGTGTAATTTTTTAAATAGTAAATCTAACCTAGGGATACAATGTAAAAGACTTACTCTGTCATTTTTTAAGAAGAACACTGTGCACTTTTGTACAAAAAAAGGAGTCTAAAAAATAAAGAATGTACTTCTGTTTGCACTCTTGCAGTATAGAGACTGTGCTGTAAATACAGGATTGTTTCTGTGGTTGAATTCTGTTGCATGAATGCTGCATGTGAAAATAACTAGATTCTGCATTTTGTTTTCTGTTCTGTTTATGAAGTATTCTTCATTTATGCTAATGATGGGTTTCCATGGTTTCAGTGTTCAAGTGAGCTTTGTGTGGGAAATGCAGGTGTTGTGAAGGTATTGTGCAGGGAATGAAGAGCTTGTAACACTCTGTGTTCACATGATATTTAATTTCTTCCTTTTGGACATTCAGGGACTCTCTAAGTTGGTAATTGGTTCACTCTGGCCTTTCTAAACAGCTGGGAGATGGGAGTGACTGTAAAATGTATTGTTTTGATAGCTATTGTTATATGTAGCTAATGAACGAAACCAAATGAATGAAGAATTCTGTTGTACAGTATAAAGCTGCTTTTTTCACTTATCTCTTTATATCTCTTTATGTTCTTGAGACAAGTTGCAGAACCTAAAAGCTCTATATGCATACTGGCCCTGTATTATCTGCAACAAATTGAATACTGTCACAATGTCTATAAAGTGGTATCCAGCTGTTCAAATATGTTCCGGCTTTGGGTTCTCTTTCCCATTGTGTCATTTTGAAAAATTACAGCCTTTGATAGTGGGTCACTTTAAAGTAAATTATATCCATGTTAATTTCAAAAGATAGAAATAGATTTTTTTGTCCAAAATCAGAGTAGGGCTGAATTGTCTGTTGTTCTGATGGTCATATATTCTGTACTGTACGTAATGAACCAGTTTCAATAAATGTAAGAACACACGGTGCAATCTATATTTAAGCAATAAAATAAACCAAAATTCCAAATTATAGCATTGCAGCATTATTAAACTGCTAGTGTTATTTATGATTTAACCATTACTATTTCCAAGACCGCCGTAAGTTGATATACAATACAAAAGTTGTTTCCTAATAGCAAACAATCTTCAGGAAGATACATAAGCTATGCATCTCGGGCCTACCTCCCTGGTTAAGAAAACATATTGGGTTTGTAATATCAGTTTCAACCATTAAGGTTGTTGGTGTGTGTGAAGTTCTGTATGCAGCTCACTCATAGGAAGCATTTTTCAAACAGTGATGGCATCTAACTGGGCTGAGTATTACACTGTTTGCTGCTGTCTTTTTCTGATAGCATTCATTTATTTAAATGGTTTTACTAGTGTCACAGAAGCAGGAAGAATAATTCTTTTTTTGCCCAAGTGCACAGGACCTCTCAAGTTGTTTTGTGTTCATCTGCTTCAATACTTGTCCTCAATTGGTTGTCCTCTATCAGAGAAGAACGTGGGAACCTTCCTCATCTTCAAGGCTCTTGTTTTCATTATGAAATTTTTGGAACCAATGTCAAACTGTATGTTTGTTAATGGTGCTCTGACTAAATGCTTGGTTGATATTGCTAACAGTTCTTGCTGCTTTGTGCCCCCTTTTGAACACATGCAACAAAATCACTCAAATTTGCTTTTTATCCATCCTTAATTTGACAGCATAATATAAAAGAGAATAAACCAAACCCATTAGCATGAATAAATAGAGTAAATTTTGCACTTAGAAATGGTGTACCACAGGAACACTGCTAAATAAAAGATTAATCAAAAATAATCATTACAGTTTACAGTGACAAAACTTGCAACTACTTTTGCACCTACCTAATAGTAGCCATGCTTAGGAGGTTATTTTAAATATAAAGAGAAGGTGAAGAGGTGAATAAGACAACATTGCCTGAATAATAGCGTATTGATACTGGAATTTCTCTGTTACTTGATTGTCTCAAATGATTCATCTGTTATCTCTGTGATCAGAAAATTCAGCATATCTCAAAAATGAGTGTAAGCATGTTTCATTTCTATAATTGTGAATATAATACTGGTTTCTAATAGTAACCGGAAAGGGATGGTTGTTTTAGCTTAAGTGTGGATTTCAAATGCAGCCATCAGAGCAGCAGCACTTCTGTGCTGCAGCACTTCTTTCTCACTTTCAGAGAAATCAGTTTGTGTTATTATCAAGCAGAAATGCACTTAATTCACTTGTTTAAATGCATATTTTCTCCATTTCGGCTAATTAGCCATCTGACCTTCGAATTATGATTTTTATTTATAAATGCTCTAAAATATAAAATAGTCTTTATCACTATGATAAAAGGCTGATAGAAGTTCCAACTCTGAAAAATGTAAGCATATCAATATAATGCAGATCTCATCCTCAAAACTGGACAAAAATGGACATTTTACAAGTTGGGGGCATTTTGCTTAAACATTGAAGTGCCCTTTTCCTGTACAGCATAGTGGAGGGCAGGCAGTCAATGTTAGTTAAGATCTCATGTGCAGATAGAATTTCTCACCTCACTCAGCTATCCCTTCAGCCTTCCCTTACAGTCTTCATCTTCTGTTGTTTTTTTTTCACTGGTGCTAATGTTGACACTGTAGACAGTGGGATTCCTTGTGGCTGAATACTTCCGGGGTTTGGTTTTGATCTTGTTTTTTTTGATATTTTTCAATTTTTCTGCACTGCTCTAATCTTTTGCGGTTTTAATGTGTGAAAAATACTGAAGGGGGTATACCACCAACTACAGATTTATAGAATTTTAACTGTTCTCCAAGAACATTCACTGGCAATTTTATCTCCTGTTCTCACAGTGTCCAATTTGCATGAGGACATCAGATGGTATGATTTTAACTGCTTCAAGATTTGGAAGAACACAGCTTGCATGTCTGTATCCAGCATTAGGATATAGTCATTGGTCTTTAATAACTACATCAACCAGTTCCCTCAGGACTCTGGAATGCATTTTATCAGGTCCCATAGACTTGCATAAGTTCAGGTTTCTCAGATGGTCATAAGCCTGATCCTCTTTTACAGTGGGAGGGATTTTGCTCCCTGAGTCCCTGCCTTGCAGGCCGTACACTTGAGAGGTTGTCAGAGAAGAGTGAGGCAAAAAAAGTTGTTTGAGTCCCTCAGCCTTCTCTTTGTCTGTAGTTGCCAGCTTGCCAGTCTTGCTCATCAATGCAAGGTCAATTTCTTTGACCTTTCTTTTCTGGCTGACACACCTGTAGAAGCCCTTCTTAGTATTCTTTGCATCCCTTGCCAAGTTCAGCTCCAGCTGCACCTTGGCCTTCCTGATCCCATCCCTACAGAAGTGGGCAGTGTTCGTATATGCTTCCAAGGGTATCTGTCCCTGCTTCTGCTGCTTGTGCATTTCCTTCTTGCCCTTTAGTTTGACCAGCAGATCTTGAAAGCTGGGGACAAATGGCACCTGTGGTTTGACCTGGTTTTAACTCAGCCATGCTGGCTTTTTGTCTTCTTTCCTGATTTCTCACAACTCGGAACCACCAGCTCTTAACGCTCTATGGGAAGTGTCCTTAAAGATCACAGAATCACAGAATCACAGAATAACCAGGTTGGAAGAGACCCACCGGATCACCGAGTCCAACCGTTCCTACCAAACACTAAACCATATCCCTCAGCACCTCGTCCACCCGTGCCTTAAACGCCTCCAGGGAAGGTGACTCAACCACCTCCCTGGGCAGCCTGTTCCAGTGCCCAATGACCCTTTCTGTAAAGAATTTTTTCCTAACGTCTAGCCTAAACCTCCCCTGGCGGAGCTTGAAGCCATTCCCTCTTGTCCTGTCCCCTGTCACTTGGGTGAAGAGGCCAGCTTCCTCCTCTCTACAACCTCCTTTCAGGTAGTTGTAGAGAGCAATGAGGTCACCCCTCAGCCTCCTCTTCTCCAGGCTAAACAACCCCAGCTCTCTCAGCCGCTCCTCATAAGGCCTGCTCTCCAGCCCCCTCACCAGCTTTGTTGCTCTTCTCTGGACTCTCTCCAGAGCCTCAACATCCTTCTTGTGGTGAGGGGCCCAGAACTGAACACAGTATTCGAGGAGCGGTCTCACCAGTGCCGAGTACAGAGGGAGGATAACCTCCCTGGACCTGCTGGTCACGCCGTTTCTGATACAAGCCAAGATGCCATTGGCCTTCTTGGCCACCTGGGCACACTGCTGGCTCATATTCAGTCGGCTGTCAACCAACACCCCCAGGTCCCTCTCCTCCAGGCAGCTTTCTAGACAGACCTCTCCCAGTCTGTAGCACTGCATAGGGTTGTTGTGCCCCAAGTGCAGGACCCGGCATTTGGCCTTGTTAAACCTCATGCCGTTGGACTCTGCCCAGCGGTCCAGCCTGTTCAGATCCCTTTGCAGAGCCTCCCGACCCTCCAGCAGATCGACACTTCCACCCAGCTTAGTGTCATCCGCAAACTTGCTCAGGGTGCACTCGATGCCTTCATCCAGATCATTGATGAAGACATTGAACAGGGCTGGACCCAGCACTGAGCCCTGGGGAACCCCACTTGTCACTGGCCTCCAGCTGGATTTCACACCATTTACCACCACTCTCTGGGCCCGGCCATCAGATCTGCCAACTCTCTTCTGCTCCCTTGTCCCTGAGGGCAGGTTTCCAGGAGATCCTGTTGACTAGCTTCTGGGATATCTGGAAGTGTGTTTTCCTAAAATTCAGGGTCCTGACTTGACTCTTAGTCTGACCCATATCCCTCAGGACTGCAAACTCCACCAGTGCATGATCACTGCAGCCCAGGCTCCTCCAATCTTGGTGGTGCTCAGTTTGCTCACTTGCAGTGGTGACCACCAGATCCACCACCTTTGGTAGGGCTATTACCTGGCTTAAAAAGTTACCCACAATGCACTCTGGGAGTCTACTGGATCGCCTGCAGCTTGCCGTGCCACATTTCCAGCAGATGTTGGGGTGGCTGAAGTCCCCCAGCAGGACAAGCGCCTGTAAGCATGATGCCTCACTGGCTGAAGTAAGCAGGCTTTGTCAACAGGCGGCCTATAGTAGACACCAACCACAAGGTTCGCTTTGCTGCCTTGGTCCCTGATTCTTATCCATAAGGTTTCAACCTGCTTGTGGCTGTTCTCCAGAGACAGCTCTTCACACTCCATCCATTTCTTGAATATAGAGGGCAATACCACCACGCGTTACTTGTCTGTCCCTTCTGAGTAGCCTGTTGTCATTGATAGCTGCACTCTAGTCATGGGATTTGTCCTGGCAAGTTGCAGCAGTGGCAACCAGGTTGTAGCTTTGCAGCAGCACAGTAGCTTGCAGCTCCTCCTCTTTGTTGCCCAAGCTGCACACCTTGGTGTAGAGGCACTTCATCTGGGCTGTCACCCTTGTCACCTTGTTGGAGGAGCGTGCCTTTGTTCTTTTGATGTGTTTCACTGATGTTTCCCTCTTGTCTCCTGTTACTTCAGGATTTCCTGGCCTATCTCCATAAGTTGTCTTGTGTGCTGCAGTGTTCCCAGGAAGCCCCAGAGCAACTGGCTGAGGGCTCTCGCTAGCACCCTGTCCCTCTAGCCTTGATGCATCAGTCCATATGAGCCTGATATTACCCCCCTCCCCCATCAAGTCTAGTTTAAAGCTCTGTCCATGAGTTGCACTAGCTCATGAGCAGAGATCCTCTAACCTCTTTGAGAAAGATGAATTCCATCCATCCCCAGCAGGCCTGGTGCTGTGTAGACCATCCTGTTAACCAAAACCTCAAAACTGTGGTGGCGACACCAGCCACGAAACCATGTATTAATAGACTGGTTATGACTGAAACCCGCCCTGTACACCAAGAACTGCTGTGGACCAGGCTGGCATTGGAGAACCTTCCCTCAGTGACTGACTGCTAGTTTCGGTTATAGCTCCTTTAAATCTTTTCATCTAAGAGAAGGTTAGAAAGTGAGGGAAATTTTGATATTTTTTTCCATAAAATCATATTGTAAAATGCTTATGTTACTTTTTCATATTTTTTTTCAGTTAATAGTAACAAATTTTTGTTCATTTAGTAAGCAAATTGAAGCATTGAAGGTGATTATTCTTAGAGACTTTCTAGTTCCAGGAGTAAGTGAAACAGGTATGACTTGATCCTCGAATCAATTATAATTTCTTTTTGGATGTTCAGGATTACACAAACAAACCTGGCTCCTTGACACATCATTTGAAGTTGAACTTCTGAAGAACATTGCGCAAAGTAGGTAAAGTTTGACACCAATGTTAACATATTTATTAATCCTACTGTAGGTTTGCGGGCTCAGACTTGTACAATTCAGCATCTAAGTGTCTCAAGTAACATGGTACTCGAGCTGTTAATTCTGTGATGGTTAACATCTGAAGACACCTTAACTTAAAATTAAAAATGAAAATTAAAACTAGTGGTTTTAGTGTCTGAGATATCTGGGAAGTTATGCTGAGATATAGTGCAGAGCTGAACCAAGACTCTGAACTCAAACGCAGTTGTGGTGGGGTTGTTGGTCTTTGTTTGTCTCAGTGCCCAGCACTGGGGAAGCTGCTGGAGAGCGAGGTGCTGTTACTGCTTCCTAAAGAGTGAAATATGGCACTAGAAATCAAGGATGCAGTTGAAGAGAATGAGACAAGGAAATGCTCCCTTGTCTTTAATCCAAGGGGATTAAAAAAAAAGCAAACAAACTTGAGTTCACTAAATAGCAAAGAACATTATTCCAGCTTTACATGACATATTTCAGAATTAGTTTTAGGTGAATCCAGGAAGCAGAACCTTTAAATTTATTCCCTCTAGCATCCTGAAATCTCTCAAAACTGGAGATGACCATGCACAGTACACTGCACGGGGGCAAGGAATGTGTCTTTTATTGTCATGATCTGATTGACCAGCATAGACTTTATGAGTTGAAAATTGCAATTAGATAAGAAGGGAAGAAGATACTCATTTTCATGCAACTACCTTAGCTTTTCTTTTGAGTGTTTCTTGCTAAGCTCAGTAAAGGAAGAATGTCTTCAAAAAGAGTTGGAGTAGTTGCAGATAGGTTTAATTAAAAACCTGAAATACTTGGCCACCATCAACAAGATCCAGTCTGAACCACCTACACATGTAACAAAAATCAGTCTTTGATCAAAACAGTTTTTTACAGAGAAATCAAACAAAACTATACAGAATTCTGTCAAATAATTATTTAAGGTAATATCTGACTGAAATTGATGGTCCTTAATGCTGACTTCACTATGGTAAAGAGTTAAAGAGTTATATAGCTTAACATTTAATACCTAGTCTATGATTACATCATTTGTGTGCTGCAGAATGATAAGAAAGAGTAAGGTACGTAATGCCTGACTGTGAAAGTCTCCATGCCATTTCTCAAGTGTGTAGTGGGGTTTGGTTATCTGCCTTCATGTTGCATAGTTCTGGAGTTTCCAGTGGGATGGTATGTCTCTCTCTTTGCTCTCCTGAATACACTCCGCAGTGGGCCTTCCTCCTCACTGCTCTCCTCAGAGCTGGAAGTGCCGGTGCCTGTTTCTGTGCCAACTGAAGGCCTTTCGTACGCGCCTCTTTGACATAAGAATTTCTCCCCTTGGCACTCTTGGTTGTGAGGAAACTTAAGGCTTTCATTGAAGAAGGCAGAAGCCATGCACCCGGCTGCTGTCTCATCACAGGCACATATTAGTTTCTCACATATGGTCCAACCAATACCTTAAAAAGAAGTTTCAGAATTAAAGTTTGAAAGCAGTTACAATTAGTCAACATGTAATTTAATATGAGTGGATGGGATTTTGAAAATAAAATTTTCACATCTGCCTTGAATTTCCTCTAATGTGAACTTACATTTTGGCTTATGATCAAAACATACAACTTCAGATCTTGAACTTCTTTCTGCATGACATCCAAGTTTCTTAACTTGTTCCAGACAACAGTGATGAGAGAAGCAACACCTAAAGTAAACAGAAGATGTAGCTGAAAAATACTTATTCCTTCTACACTGTTCATAACCCACTTTCCAGATCTTCTCTTGGCCAAGTTTCCTGGCAACTCTTACCATCACCTCTATTGATATACTCTTCTTCCTGCTCTGCTTACCTCCCATTGTTCTCTTTTCTTATTTTAATTGAGTTAGTAAGTCCTCTTCAAAACACTGATGCAATAATAGAATGTCTTAGTGACATTCCTTAGTGGAATATTTAATTGTTTATGTATTTAAGTGGATACTTTTTTCTTCAAAACGCAGACTGACTACTGATATGTAGCTACACAAGGCCCAACAAAAGGTATTCTGATCTTTGTTGTCTCTAGGCACGCCAATAATGCTTGTAGTTAATGGTAGATTATAGAAGAGCCCATACCTGTCCAGTGCATCAGAAGGATAACCTCTTCCTTCTTGGCCACAGTAGCAACCATAAGACTCAAACTCTTCTGGGCATCGCTCAGTTAAACAGAACAGCATTTCTCCTAGCTGGGGTAGTTCCCTCTTGGCTCTTCCATTTCCTCTCTCTTGCAGAAAGGTTAATCGCTCACATGCTGTAAAGCAAAATCTGTTATTTGACACTTCATGTTTTCAGTCATTGGGGACTCTCTTGTGATGATAGTAGTAATTTCAGAGCTATCAGAAACTTTTAAAGACATTTTAGTATTTCAAAATTATTGCTCCAGTCTATGAGTAATGAGTCTTAGAATACCACAGAGAAAGACTTGGGGTGGGAAGGGAAGTGTTTAAAGGGGAGAGAGATCCCCATGAAGATATAAATTACAAGTCAAATTGGATTACAATGAGAGAATTTTGCAATCCTTTGTAATCCTTCATAGTTATTTTTTTCCTCTAGAAAAGTCAAACCTAGCTGAGTATTCAGTAATTTCTGTCTTGGCTAATTCAGAAAACAGAGTCCCAGACTGTTGTGCTTGCACAGTGATAGCTGAGAAATGACTACATTGGGCTGGAGGAAACAATAAGGTTTTTTGCATTTGAGATACCTCCAACATAGTATTAAAGGTCTGCTAGGACTAAGATGTGCATGATTTCTTCATGCTATGCTGATAAAAATTGTCCTGATAAAGCTTGGCTACCATCACAGAGCAATCAGTAAGTGTTGCTTTTCCAAAGGGAAGATTCTGGATTTTCACTTCAAAGAGAGTTGTTTCCTGATCCTACAAACCAGGGAAGACCATCTTGGATTATCACATTCACACATTTTAACTACAATTCCATTAGAGCTGTGATACCTCTATCCCAAATGAAGGTGCGATCTATCATAACAGTTACTGTGCTGCCAAGGTGTTGGCATCTCTGTTTCCCAGCTCAAATGACTCTGTGGCTTCACCCACTCTGGTAGAACTGATATTGTGGGAATTATCCACGAGGTTTGAGAGAAGAGTGTGTTCCATGCCAGGAAGAGCAGTGTCAAGGGGGCTTCTTTTGGGACCTGACTGAGGAAAGGACTTGAAGGGGCTGGTGACTTGATTTGGGGAGAGAAAGTGCAGGCTGCTGTTCACTGTGCATCCTTCTTGCTCCCGTAAGTAATCCCATCTTCTTTTTATAGCTGTAGACTGACTCCTCCTGCTTCTTCCACAGACTGCCCTGGATTACTCCCCCGAGCAGGAAATTCTGCCCACGTGCCTGCTTGGGTCTTTCCTCATTCATGTTAGCTCACCAAGAACAAAGCCTGGATTCATGCACTGATGTGCAGGAGTTGGCACAGAATAAGAAATGGTGAGAAAAAGGCCAACCCTGGCAAGACTTTGGCAAAAAGTCAGAGTGAGGAGCAGAGGAAGTTCCTTTTATTGCTTCTGCTGCTTATAACTCAAAGATGTTGTTAAATTACTGCCTAAAAGCAAGGAGGAATGTTCACTGAGCTCATTTTAGGTCTTATACTGTAGGAAAAACATACTTATATCCTAATCATAAATAGTTTATGTAAGTGTTAATAACAGTACATTAACTGTTGAAAACTTCTACAGGTCTATTGCATCTCCTGATCTTATAAATACCAATACCTATGCCCTTGACTAACTGGCTTAGAATGACTATAATCTTTATATGTAATATACACCTACCTTTTAATATAAAGGTAGCTGTATATTTAATTAGATATAACCGGAAAAAGAACTTCCATTTACCTTTTCCTGCAGATTCCTGGGGTCCTGTGTCAGAAGGAACCATTTCCAGAGCTACTGCAGAGGAAATTTTGCTCTGGCTGCCCCTGGCAGGGCTTGTCTCTGGATATGACAAATGCATAGTTAGACTTGCAAAGGCAGAGTAAACTCTTCTTTCAGTAATGTGTCCAAATGTGCATATTTGGAACCATAATCAATTGGCCATCTTCTAACATTTGTTTAATTCATAGTTGGAAGACTGTTCATTAACGGTTTATTAAGTTTTCCTGGTCAGTGTTTGACAGTGAACTCCCCTTTCAAGTGCAGTGTTACGCACCCTTTATTCTATGTAAACTATGCAGATTGAAGAAGAAAATAGCATTATTCTACACGTATGTGAAGCATGCTGAATCTTCAGATAACTGGGAACAGGGATAGGCATGTGCTATAAATTAGAATAGGTGTAATTCAGTTTTTACTTGCCGTTTTCTTTTGTCCTTGCAGATGTGCCTGCAGGTATCTTCTCAGTGGGGACATTTTTAACTTGCACAGGGTTACGGTCTCCTGAAAATGAGGCTGGGGAGGTGGTTATCTCTCCCACTGGGACTACAGCTTCCATGAATCCACCTTCCTCTAAATAAGGAGAAAGAGTAAAGCAGAAGAAGACATGGAGCAATAAACAGCAAGATTTTCATTTTAGATAGCAGGTCAGAGTAAAATCCTTCGGCAGAACTGGTGTGAACTGATGGTCATAGAGAAAAGAAAAATCAAAATGAAGACTGGAAAAGCATAGAGTACCCACACTGGGAAATTCTTCAGGTTTTTGCCTTTCATAAAACAAGATGATGGTTAGACAGGACCAATATAAATATTGATTTATTTTTTTTAAATAAAATTTTGTGTTGCATACTGATTTAAAGAGCTGTGCTGGTTCCTTAAAACCATAAAGGTTACTGATTAGTCAGCTGTCCTGAGACATAAAGTGCAGGTGTGATATCATTTTCTGAGTAAATTGTTAAAAAAAAGTGTCCATTCACATGAGGGTACCAAAACTGATAGCAACATTAGGGAAGGTAGAAAATTATTTGACTGAAGCAAAGCTGGGCAAATGAAGTATGTGCTTCATTGTAACCATAAACAAATATGAAGGAGAAAATAAATTGGGAATGAATTGAAACATAATTTTAAGGATTGGCATTTATTTTTAGGTTATCTGAAGCTTTATTTCTAACCAGGAATGTTTTATTTAACTTGAGGATTACTTAACAATTTTTTATTTCTCTTGGTTTTAATTTTCACTTTCACCCCCATGGCAAGGAGGTTGGAACTAGATGATCTTTAAGATCCCTTCCAACCCAAACTATTCTATGATTCTATGGTACAAGCTAACTTGTAAATAAAAATACTGTTATCAAATGAAAATTAAACGTTTTCATTTTTTCTATGTCAGTATGAAGAATGTGGCATTTCATAAACAAAACACCTTGAAAACACTAGTGAATATGTATCCACATTTTTAAACCCTTTCCTTTTATGTTTCATGGCTGAACTTATTAACTGGATTAAACTCAAATTGATTACATTTGTTCCTCTGAAGTTCTCTTTTTAGCATGGTTTTGAAAACAACGTGTCATAGGATAATAGATTAAAAAAAGGAAAGCACCACTAAGAACACAAGGAAGACTATAAGAAGTCGCAGAATGGGAACGATAGCAACACGCTAGTTTTAATAGCTTAGTAAAGCAAACATTTTATGCCAATTTGACAGTGAAGTGTTGAAACAAAAGCAATTCCTGCTAGATGTCAAAAATAAAACTGGAGTTTGGGAAATTCTGATTAGCTAAGAATACATATGACAAATAGTGTTCCAGAAGCCATGCAGACCTCCAAAGCAGCATACAGATTTTTCTGGCATATTCAAGTTAATGGAGGAGAACATTTAGTGATTTTGACCCATGCTTAGTACAACAATACCCTATTTCTGCACTGTGGTGGGAGATGTGGTCCAGACAATGTAATCAGAGGTGAAAAATGACTACTTTGTACTCTTTGTATTCAGTGTTCTTTGACATTTTTCTGGTACATTTCAGTCTGCCTGAACAATCCTTTCTATGAAAAAGGGGCCGCTGAAAATGTCCAAGTCTACCAATGTACTCCACTCCGAGCTGCATCTAGTGATGTGGCTGTGCTCAAAGCAAGAACAACTGTAAAAGCTGAAATAGGTTTTAGATGGGGAAAGAATTCCATGAAATTCTGTATAATAAAGGAGAAGACAAAATCAAAATGAACCCTTCTGGCAGCAGATGCTATGAATGTAGTTTAAAGAAACAACCATTACATTAGAAAACCCTTTATGAAGAGATTTTCACAAATACTTGCATGAGGAGTGAAAATGAGTGGCTGGAGGCAACAAACGGCTAATACTTTTCGGTCTGGCTTTATTGTTCTTCTGTCTGCTATCTGAGCCTGATCTAAATTTGATTCTCCAGCAGCCGCATCGTCACCATGTGTGGATTTTTCACCGTGATGCTTTTAGTTGAAGTCTTTCTGTGTCAGCCAGAGGAAAAGGAAAGCTGAGAGTCACTGACCTTTTATTGAGAGAATGGAGGGAGCAGGAGCTGTACCTCTGTGGTCCCTTGTGGCAACTGTGCAAAAAGCAGAGACATCATCTGGAGCGAGTCCAGAGAAGAGCAACAAAGCTGGTGAAGGGGCTGGAGAACAGGCCTTATGAGGAGCAGCTAAGAGAGCTGGGGTTGTTTAGCCTGGAGAAGAGGAGGCTGAGGGGTGACCTCATTGCTCTCTACAACTACCTGAAAGGACGTTGTAGAGAGGAGGGTGCTGGCCTCTTCTCCCAAGTGACAGGGGACAGGACAAGAGGGAATGGCCTCAAGCTCTGCCAGGGGAGATTTAGGCTGGGCATTAGGAAAAAATTCTTTACAGAAAGGGTCATTGGGCACTGGAACAGGCTGCCCAGGGAGGTGGTTGAGTCACCTTCCCTGGAGGTGTTTAAGGCACGGGTGGATGAGGTGCTGAGGGATATGGTTTAGTGTTCGATAGGAACGGTTGGACTCGATGATCCGGTGGGTCTCTTCCAACCTGGTTATTCTGTGATTCTGTGATTCTGTGATCATGGTAGTGATCTACCTGTTCTATTTCTGCAATGCATTTCTGGAGTGACTTCTACTGAAAACACCATAAAGGTTAACCAGACATCACTATTAGCCTCGTTTTATAAAGATGATAAGTAGGAGAAATGAAGTGGTTCGGTCAGGGATGTGCAGGGCAGCAGAAGAACTAAGGGTGTAACCTGGAAACCCCAACCTGTAGATTTTTGCCTGTGACACCACAGAGTATCATAAACCAATATCTGTTTTCCACTGGAGTTAGGAGTAACTCATTCATCAACAAAACTTTAAACAGACTCTTACCTCCAGCCTTGGAACTCCCCAGGACTGTTGCAGTGGGCTCAAAAAAAACCACTGTTGAAGACAGAACATATAAACTCAGCAAGCAAGTTGCCAGCACAGACTCTTATGAGATGTCAAGCTGTAGAGAAGAGCTTTTTCAGCAAAGCAGGAAGACTGAAGTATTTCATGTAAAGAGATTTGTTAATTTTTCTCTGCAGTGCATTGATTGTTGTAGACAAAATGAGACTGTCAAAACAATCTCATTGCTGCACTAAAATAATGTGCTTTACACAAATAAAGAAGCAGCGTGACTGAATTGGCAAATTCAGTATTAAATCCATTTGACAGACGAATATACTAAGGACATTAGGTCTAAAATCTCAGTTTTGTGCCCAGAAAGATTCCAGATTCCTCTTGAACACCTCATGTCTAACTGCATTGAAAGTCAAGTGGGGATGGGCAGCTGCAAGCCCAAATACTTCCCTAAGCTCACATTTATTTACTTACCTGATAAATATTTTCCATTTATCATCAGCTACATTTTCCTAAACTATAAACATATAAATTACATTACAAAAAAATCCCTCTGCATCTTTCTCTCTGTTGCTAGGATGTTGTGATGTGAGGAAGAATGCCATGGCCTTCAGCTTAATGTGGCCCCCACAGTTATCAATGGTGAAGCTCCTGGGCTTAGATGGGGAGACAACTTGTTAAATGGTAAGTGGTTCTCTAAATATGTCCTTCAAAGTCTGACTAGATATGTTATCTGTGATACATTTTCAGCTTTCTGAATTTCATAATACAGGTTTTTATCCCTTGGCAATGTTTAGAGCGATAGGGTGAATTCTGTCTCCTAAGAGAGCACAAGCAATCATTTTTTCAGTAAGTAAAAGATTGCTACAGATGTGTAAATACAGGTGCCCTCACTTTTCCAGGAGTTCTCGGTTTTCTATTACCAAGCCTCCCAGAAGCAGCTAGAAAAAGACAAACCAAGACTGGAGCTGTTGTTAGGTGAGAACAAGAAATAACTGTTAAAACACCCATCCTGATAATACTGGAGAGGTATGAAGGAACAGTGAGCACTTATACTTGGCATAAAGCCTTTTCAGATAGTTTCCCTTATGCATATGAGGCTTTCTTAAAAGTTAAAAAAAAAGAAAACCAAAAAACAAACGAACAAACAAAAACCAAACCAAATCCTATTAAAGTCTAAAGCATTGTTTCTTTAAAAAAAAAATTACAAACCCTTATGGTTTTGTGTTATTCCAGATTCACAGTTAGGCCAATGACTTGCTTGGAAAAACACTGAAGAGTACAGTAAAGATTGAATCTAGGTTCTTAAGTTAAAATGGTGTGACTTTCCACTCTCTCTACTCACACAAGATAACTCCTAAGTTTCTTTGGGTTGAGCAGTGGCTTAGTCCCACCAATCTGGTGCTAATTGCTTGTATGCTTGGGATCTTTGTACATGACTGTGTGGCTTTGCTCGTGATGGGGCCACATGACAGGAGTGACTCAGCCAAATTAGGCAGTGGATGATCAATGACTGGTCTCCTTCTGTGTTTCACTATTGTATGGCTTGACCCTCTCTTACTAGGTGTGCCCTCCCAGAGCCACCCAGGGCTTTGGATGACTTCTCTCCACAGCTTCTTGTGTTGCAGCACACAGCATGCAGGTCAGAAGAGAATAATTTCTCATAACGCAGCAATGAGATCTTGCAGGCATCCATTCCTGGAGAAGGTAATTATTGATCATAGCAGAAAAAAAAAGAAGATTGTCAGAAGAATCATGATTCTTCGTGGCTTAGGAGCTCACCCGAGAGATACCAGAGTGAAAGGGACTTCAATCTAGATCTCTATGTTGCAAGTAAATAAGCCACTGAACTGCTGGCTCATTTGCAACAAAGCACAGTTAACTTTTCCTTGTGCTGCTGCTTGAACTTATATAACCAAATTTCTCTTTAGAGACAACAACTATACAGTTGGCTATGGGTCCACTGGTTTGCATCCACACAACATCTCTGCAAACAGCTCACCTGCTGCAACCTCTGTTCCCAGGGGAAAAAAAAAAGATCTGTTTGGATGAAAACAGGTTTTGTTGTAGAGTGCTCATTCCGAGCCTTTGGGAAACTTACTGTAAACACTGTAGAAATTGAAAATTGCACCTTCTTATTCAGTCTCGAGTTTGATCACAAAAACATTGTATATACTTTTATATCAGTCCTTTAGAAGGGCAGGAAGAAAGGAAACAGCTTATACTTGTATTTTATTCTTTCAGCTATTAGGTGATGAAAACTGTGCTTTTTGCACAGTAAGATGCAAACCTTCTTCCATGGATGCAGTTGCAGCTCGTGTTTTGTCTGTTCCACGATGAAGGAACTCTGCAAAAATAAAAGCTTTCTTAGTCCAGAAAACCATGCCTTGAGATGCTTATTAGACAGGGTCTTAGCATAACAAGATCATAGTTATCAGATTGGAACTTATTTCAAAATATTATTACTGTTGTGCTTTTTGTGCAACATCCGTTATAGTAAAGAAAAACTGCTCAGTTTCTGTCATGAAGAGTTTCAACATAAACAAGAGAAACTGGCTGGCAATCAGCATTCTTTAAATTCCCATTTCAGCAGGAGCTTAAAAACATGGCCTGTAGTGAAGGTATGAAGATAAAAATTAAACATTTAGACAGAAAAATGAAATGTTTAAATCAATCACTTGGCTAGGAACCTGATTGAAGCAGGGTCTTAAATGTGCATGCAAATAGAAAAGGATCCATCTGAAAATATTTTTAAGTTGCTTTTAGTGTGTTTTTTCTTATGTTATTTATAATTGAGATTCAGGGCTTTCTTCTGAATCCTTCTCAGCAAAGGAGTCACTTGACTGAAATTTTCCTGTGCACCTTTGTAAAAGCTTGTCATAAAAACAGTGCTTCAGTTTATTAGGCTTTTTTCTCTTCCTTTCATATTTCGACATCATGCTAAAACTTATCTTTTCTTCTCTTCTCAGAAAGTAATCCATAGCTTCCAAAATAATCATGTCATTTTATCTGAGTATAAATTAATCTTGTTTTAATATACTCAAGTCAAAGAATCACAGAGATAAGGACATACCCTTCATGTGAAGTGTTGTCATCTCTTTCTTGCTGGTTGTTTCTGAAAAGGAGAAAGCTCTCTCATAGACTAACATGTGAGAAGGGGGGCTGTCTCTATTTAATCTGAATGGCACAACAAATCAGGTGTTCACTGAAGTTATTCTTGTTAAAGCAGAAGTTTTGGTAAATATACTCCTATTTCATTCACATTTTTCTCTGTAATAAAGAATCTACCAAAATCCTTTCCCTAGAAATATGTCAGGCAGGCTTTTTTTTTTCCCCAAAGCCTGAACTGGACAGATCAGTTACACATGAGTGAACTCTAAATAAAAACATTTCATTCAAAATGTTTTTTTTCCATTAAGAAATATAATCAGGAGAGTAAAATTAGTGGAGGTATTCAGTGAGCTAGAGCTGAATCTGTCTTCATCAGCAGTGGTAAAACTAGCGTGATTTTCCTGTTAGCACCTAACAATTCCCCTTTTATTTGTAATGTGTTCAGGTTGCTATACTTTATATGAGCACCATCCGATCCTGGTGAAGGATTGCTGACTAACACAAAACAATTTTGTGGCTTTGATAAAAACCTTGCTGTGGCATTCTCTATTCCCTTGACCTATTCACAATGGGATATGTGCATCCAGAGCATGATGGAAGTATATGTATCTGTCCTTAGCACTGGGATGTGTGAATACAAAACAAAGGATTAGAAAAGTTAGCACTGCTTTTTCCCATCTGTCTCAGCTTGGGAGTTCAGAGGTCCCCCCGGTTCCATGCTCTGATTGCAATCCATATGAATTAAGCTTTTAATCCTGTCCTGTTCCCACAGGATGGTGAGGACAATCTTTTTGAGGCTGTAATTTCAGCTACAGTGAGAGATCAGCATATAACAATGGAGAGAAATGTCCTCTTCATCACTAGAGAGGGTTTTTCCTTCCAGGATGGAAACTGAGTAACAGAGCAGAGTGGGTCTATTTTTGCCTTTCCAGCTAGTTTTGGCATCATTTAAGGGGACATTTGAGCTAGCAATATTTTCAGTTTGGTATTCTTGCTAGTGACCTCAGTGGGTCACTAGTCACCCCAGGTATCACCCATTCGTTCACACTTCACAGGGTTGGCAAGAGCCTCCAGAAGAAAAAAAAAAAGAAACAAACCCCCGTATTTAACCGTAATCTCTCTGTTGCAGTTGTGTCTCTTGCCTCTTGGCCTGTCCTTGTGCACCTCCAGGAAGAGTCTGGCTCTATCTTCATTCCACACCCCACTAGGTATTAAGAACAGTAAAAAGATCTCCCCTAAGGCTTCTCCTCCTCCTCTTTCATGATGTGCTTTCTGCTGCCCCCTCATCAGCTTGGTAACTTCTCCTGGACTTGTTCCAGGATGGCAATTATTTCACCTTCTTCTTCTGCCTTGATATTCTCTTGTGTAGCAGTAAATGGAAAGGACAAATGAAATAGAGACACATGAAATGAAGAGCAGGACAGTGCCAGATTTAGTGCAGGAAAGCACCCAGCTACTGCCTCATTCTTGCTAGGTCAAATTTGATGCCAGCGGAAAAACTGGCAGGATGAAGCAGTTGATCAGATCCTTATTATTACCTGTAACCAGAGATGGACAGAAGGAGACATCCAGCCCATTCAAAGAAGAGTTAATATGTGTGTTCATAAAGCATTCAATGGCATCTTTGTCACAGTTACAGAGGAATTGTTCACAGGGATCCTCCGACTCTGGCAATAAAATAAAAATCCAAACAAGGTACTATTGAAATATCTTTTCTGCCTCCTGCTTTTTCCTCCCTGTAAAGTTTGTATGTATATTCATTAATGGAAACCTATTTATGCTGCATTTCTTCACATTAAGCACAGTCAGGTTTCATAGTCCAACACAGTTTGGTTTTGAAATGCCATCCAATGTAGCGTGGCATGGCTGGCAATAAACTTCTTACCTGTGCTAGTTCATTCTGCAGAGTAGTGAGGACTACAGAGCAGTGCTTTGCTGCCTCTAGTTATTCCATGAAAAACTTAATGCAGCTGATACTGAGCCTGACATTTCACAGATTTCATTAAAATATTGCTCGTAACCTCAAGAAGTCGTAGTCCACAAACCACACCTCTTGTATAAGATGTGTTTTGCTCCTTTTAATGGATACAAAAGTTTCCCAGGAAACTCTTTTCCGACTTCAAAACTTTTTACCTTTCAGGGTTTCAAACAAAAAAAACTCCCAGTGACCTTTGGGAGATGTCACATTGATGTTTCACATTTTTTATGAGGACTACTCTTTTTTTTCTCTTTCTCTTTTTTATTTTGAACAAAATGTTTTCTGATTATTAGGTGTGGAAAGATCTAAAAAAAAGCATTATTCATGTTTAAAAGCACTTGGGCCTCTATAGATTGGCCTAAGTAGCAAAAATGGTTTTAATTTGTAACAAGAAAAGGAAATTAAATCAGGCTGTTGCTTTAACAAGCTGCAGTGGTAAGGGTTTGGGGATTCTAGTCCTTCTTGCTGGTATCCTCAAACCACATTCTAGCACGTAGTCTTTTCTGAGAGACAATACTTTCCGGAAATTATATTAAAACTGATTAGGTATTAAAGACCCCCACTCCACCCTTGACAGGACTGTATTATTATAGTACTGCACAGAGCAGCATCTATTATAGCGGCGTGGTCTCTGCCCTTGTTGATGATACTGTTGTATCTGAGGAGTGCAAACAACCCTGTGAACTAAGAATTTGATCCCTCAAAGTACATAAAAATCAGGCCTTGAAGCTTCAGAAGGCAACTTTTTTTTCAGGTCTTTCCCCAGCATCCACTGCATTTCTGATGTGTGGAGATAACTCAAGCAATGCTTAGCTGTCCTGCAAAGTCAGACAACCTTCTGCAAGAGGCTGCCTATTAGAGGAGCCCTGGAAAGCTTCTAGTTATTGGCCTTCAAATTTCCTGCCTAGTGGGGCTTTGATGCCTCTGTGTATTCCTATTTCTATTCACCCCCGACCAGAATACTTAAGTTCTTAAAAAATCCACATATAGAGGTGGTTTCTGCTTAGTATATATATGACTTGGTAGACAGACCAGAACAAACTTCTCAGTCATCGTTAGGATCCCATATTACGCTCTTGCAATAGATTTATCTTACCACAGGTCAGGTTTTCAGTAGAGCAGCTAGTGTCTGTAGAAATCTTTGATGGATCCCATGTGCACTCCATCTCCACTGCTTCCTCGTAGCATTTACGATGCTGGAAACAGCACCTTAAAAAATGACATAACAAGAAGTTCACATGATTTAATTTCAGTAAAGATCAGACTGCAATGTTTTTGTGTTAATATTACACAAGAATGCAAAAGATGCCAGGAAAGAAAAGAAGTCCTCAGCGTGATCCCTAGACACAAAATAGCCTGAGTACTGCTTTTTCCTGAGTCAATCTAGTGGGACAAGTACAGCTGGATGCAAAACTCGGTGGTAGGAGTAAGTCTGCATGCTGTGGGAGACTATACTTATATTTCTTTCCGGTGATACACAAGTTCTTACAGCTTAGCTCTGTAGGTCCTGGCTCCAGCCCCACCACATCCTTTCTTGCTTGGATTCATTGAACTACATAGAACCTGGCACTCATGGAGTGCTAATGCCTCTGCAATGCCTTGTGAATCCTTGTCTTTCATTTGGGCTATATAAATACGTGCAGTGTTATTCTCTGTTTCTTGCGCTTTCTCTTCTAAGTAATAATCAGAATTAAACACACTATTTAACCAGGGAAAGGGACCATGAAATCTTTTTCTCACACTGGAGTAAAGAGGCTTTCTCTACCACCATACAACAAAGGCAGTTAGAAACCTTGCATTTTGCTACACCCATGCTGTCATGCCATCCCCAAATGCCTGCATGATCACTTTAGCTGTGAATAGCAGCAAAATGTCAGCTAAAACAAGCTCTTCATCAATCCTCTCTTCAGCTATTTTTAACAGGCAAGTCATCTACTTCTATAGTATAACAACATCTGTGTGTGCTGACATCAGCTATAAATAAAACATGAGTAAAACATTCAGTCATCGTTTCCCCAGTATAAGATTGTTACATAAATTAAGCAAGGCCTTGCTGTTTGACTTCAATTAAAATATCCTCATTTTAGAGAAACAGAGCCAGAACATGGGCCTGTTATTCAATTGCTGTCTGTCTTGACAATTCTGAATGCAAAGACAACTTTAACACTCAAAAGAAGCATCTCCTGCCAGTAAAGGTTAACTTGCAATCATGATGTAAGGAAACTTTAATTAAGTTCATGTGAGATTTTTGCTGAAGACATAGTGAATGTGTTATTACACATCACCCGTAACCCTGCGTCTGCACGGAACTCACTGGTGAACAAAAGCTCTCCGGCACTGAGCAGAGCAGGCAGCAAATGCCTTGCAGGCTCCCTTCTAGGCTTTGCATTCACTTTTTCACTTCCTATATTTGAGAAGCATTTAATATTTTATCACTTAATATATTAATAAATAATTATTACAATATTTAATATGTCCTCACAGCCAGGGAAGCAGTCCAAGCACTAACTGTGACTAGGTTTTGGCTTGATGAAAGACACCAGTGATGAAGTTTGCTCAGGTTGCCAGTCGTGGATCAGGGCTTATGAGTAGCATTATCCCAGCTGATGAAGTTTTAAAGCCCAATTTCTCACACTCCACTGTCTCTGCCACCTAATAGTGTTTTTTTCTCCCTGCTGCAACCTGGTCTAGGAAACTGCAAGAATTTATTTGTTAGGGTAAATAGCATTCAGCAGGCCCTGGTGCTTCCTCTGCACCACAAATGCTATCCTGCCAGGCTTCAGAGGTGAGGCTGAAGTTCCTAAGCTCCGTCAGGAACAGAGTACAGCTAATGAAATGTCTCAAGACCTTCTCCTGTCTCTGCCTAAATTCTAGTGAGGTTACAGCACCTGAAAGGTCCTCTGACTGCGTAATTAGAGTAATATTAACTCGTTGCAGTTCATTTTTTGTTTAAAGCACCACAGTTACATCAACACTTAATGCAACAGTTCATCAGAACATTTACATGCCTTTCCTTTGCAAGCAGGGGATCATAAGACAGAGATTGTCCTCTGGGTTTGCTTCTTGTTCTCTATGGACTATGAAGGTAAACTAGGCTCCTAGGCTATATAGAACAATTAGCTACATTGGGAAATGGGGGGAAAAATGTTGGGCTTATGGGCACAAACATTTTCAAATGCCTTAAAATCTTCAGCCCTTTTTTGTGGAACAGAAATAGCAGGGAAAAAATACGAGGTTTGCAAAACTAGTTTCTAAGGAATAAAGCTAGGGGAAAAAATGCAGCGCTGTGGGAACTGTGTTTAAGAAGGACGTATAGCAGCCACCTGTTTGGAAGCTCCCTTGAACCAAGGGCATATCTGTGTCAGTGGCAAACCAATAATCAGTCTCCATTTACTGCAAACTGCTGCGGGGTTGCTATTCTGCTAAGGAAACATCATTGCAGGACTGCTAACAAATCTGTAAACACAAAGTGGCTCTGTGGCTGTTTCTCAGGACAAAACTGCTGATAGATTGTTCTGCTGCTTCTGTATTTATGTTGCTCTGCATTATAATGAAGCTGAGTGAAGCGAAATCCGAGGTGCTGAGCTCTTTGGGTATCAATCCATTGAACTGACTTGAGCTCTCATTTCAGCACGTCATCAGGATTGTTCAGAAAACCTTTCATAAGAAGTGCCATGGCTTTTTTCCAGTAACAGGTTTAGACTTTAATTTTCCCAGCCATCCCATGCTGGAGAGTAGATGGATTAATTTCCATCTGTCTATAGGAATTAGCCCTTTCTGAGCCATAGCTGTCTTCTCTCAGGGAATTAATACATTACTTCGTCGGAAAAACTTTTTTCTCTTCAGACATAGATAGATCTTGATTATTTTTTAATTTCTTTTCACATCTCCCACTATCATAAGTGAACATCCATTTGATTTTCCTCACCTGTGATTACATTTTTCCTTGCCCTTTCAGCATCTGTGGCAGTATCGCTCCAAAGCACAGAGTGGGATTTGGATGGGTTTGTTCCTGGTGCATGGTACTGGGAAAAGCCACTGAGCTACATTGTTCTCTGTGCCTGGATGCTCTAGTGACTTACAACCTCTGCATGTACACTGTGTATTAAGGGTAAGATCTGCTTAACCTCCTAACAGCCATTTGAAGTCACACTTAGCTGTAACTTAATTCTGTTGATGCTCAAATGCTCCTCAGATGCAGCATCTTCATTATAGTCCTCTATGGGTTTACATTACACAGTTCCTGATACCAACAGTTTGGAAACAGGTTGTAAACTCAGTAAACCGCTCAGATTAATGCTCTCTTACTCACCTTATAAAAAGGCTCATCAGTTCTTGGCATCAACTTAAGTGTGAAACAGAATTCCCCAGTACAAAGAAATTAATGAGGTTTTGTTCACAAAGAACTGTTCAGAATTTAGAGGTTCCTGGATAAGATATGTCAAGGTGGTGGATGTGGTATTTATTTATTCTACTGCATTACTGGACGCTCTTTGCAACCAGTTTAAATGAGCTGTACCACCAGAGCTGCATTGTTGGGATTATATATAGGTGTAGGCAACTCTGCTTTTACCTGTAGAATGGGAGTATTTCTCCACAGCAAAGTGTGGGAAAAATAGATGCTCCAAGCTAAAAGAAAAAGAAACAAGTGGATCATTACACACTTGGGTTATGACCACCTTGGCTTCCTCTGTGTCCAAGCCATGCTGTAAGGCAACTGGTACAGAGTGTTGGCTCAGCAAAAAGACAGTGCTCACCAGCAGGTAGGACTAACACAGGACAGGGCTGATAAACCAGACCTGAAGTTATCTTTTGTAAATCTTATCAGATACTTTGGTTGCAAGTAAGCGATGACGAGATTAAACAGAGCAGGATGGTGTGGGACTGACGCACTCTGAGAATTTTCTTTTTTTTCACAACTGTCCTTAAGTCATAGAATCATAGAATGTTTGGGGTTGTAAGGGACCTTAAAGATCATCTGGTTCCATCCCCCAAATCATTTAGGCAAGTGTTATGCTCCAGATCGTCAGAGCATGAGGGTGCTGACAGTCAGTCAGGGCTGAAGAGGACAGACATCTCAAGTATAAGACTTACTCATCAGCTTCATCCATGGGGAGACCTTCCATCTCAAACCGGCAAGAGCAACCATAGTCTTCAAAATCTCTGGGACAAAACCCAGTAACACACTTCATTTTGTTTACAAAGTTGAGCAGGGCAGGGAAGTTATTGAAGATGGACTGTAACCAGGTGAAGTGAGAACCCAGGCAATCTGGAAAGAAATAGCCATAAAATGCATGGTAAACAGAGGTGAGCCGGATGTGGGTCACACATGGATAAGATTTGTGTGAACGTAGAGTCTAAACAAGACAGTAACACAGAGACAGTGAGCAATGCTTGACACTCAGCAGTATTTAGTATAATAGTAGTCTTCGGGGAAATTTATAGCCTCAAAAATCCCTGTTCTTTTTCAGTATATATAAGAGCAAACTCCATAGGATTTCCATTCAGTACTCAAGTACAATGGGAACACATACTTACCGAAAAATAAGGTAACACTTTCCACATTTTGAAAGACTCCATTGAAGAATGTGGCATTATCTAAATGAGAAAATAAACAAACCACATTTCTTTTTTAAAAAAAGTAAATGGCAAGAATTGTCTCCAGATTGCCCCTGGTCTTGCTTCACTTGTTAGACCATTTTGAGACAAGAGTTACTATATATGTGCTAACAGCGCACTTCCCTGCCATGCTCCCAGATACGAGTGATTCCCCACTGCCATGCAATAACGTAGAAAGTAAATCTTACTCAAGATTCTTTCAGGTGTGTTAAGAAGCTCTGGCAGGAATGCTGGCAGCTCCAGTACTTGGCCACCTACCTCAGCAAACAAATTTAATGAGGAAAAGGTTTAAATATTAAAAAAATAAAACAACAACAATTACTTCAGTATGACACATACACTGCAGGCATTTTGAATACATTCCTACACTAGCAAGCTGATTTTTCAGAACCATGAAATACTTGCTTAGCTCCACTTGCATTCCAGAAAGCCCACAAGCATACCAGTAAGTCATATTGACTTCAGCTTAAAAATCAATCCTCTGTTAAAGTGAGCTAGTGATAGTGAGGATGCACTAACCCTTGTATTCCTGTGCTCTTCTGAACAATAGCACTTCCTGTAATGAATCAGTAGAATTGTTCTAGTTGCTCAACTACTGTCATTGTCCCGACTGTTTCTACCTCTGCAACCCCACGCTTTCCACTATCTGATGTCAAGAGATTTATTTTTTTTCTGAGTCCTTATTGCCTATTGTCTTATTACCTCTTGTCCTATCGCTATTTCATTCTTAAATCAATTATCTCTTTTTCCTTTTAAAGATGCTGTGTTATATTGATCTAAAAACTGAAGAAAAAGAAGCAATATTAAATTCACAGCACAGCTTATGTATCAGAATAACTGGCCTTAGGATAGCTGTGCATTTTGCCTACAAAGGATTCTGGGAAAGAGCTGACAGTTATTTTATGAATATGTTGCATTTTCCTGCAATAAATACAGGTGTAAGAAAGTAAAGTGGAGCACTAGGGTTTTTGAGATATAAGGCTTAACTCTATGTTTAGCAAAGGATTAGGAAAAAAAAAGGACTTTCCTTTAGATAGTGTAGAAGGGCCTTCTCAGGATGTCTGCAACTTTTCTGGAGTGAACAAGATGTTCACTGTAACAATTATATGCCTCATCAATTAATTTCTCAAGTTTAGCAGCAGGATATGGATATGGATGTGGGACTGAGGGAGGCAGGAAGAGATGCTTCCTCTTCTGTCATCCTGTTACTGAAAATCTTGGTCACAAGTAATAGCTTTTATCTGAACAGCAACCCATCAGAAATATCCTCCTTTGCAGCAGTTTTGAGGGAAATGGACCATTTTCCACAAACCAGAAAAGGTCTCCTGATAAAGTCTGGCCTTTTCACAGAACTGGAATGAGTCTGCTGAAAAGTTGGCAGCCATGAGGATTTCAGATTCAAGGGATATAATAGTGTGCCATGCAACATTTATAGCATTGAATGCTGTATATTTGTACTCATGCTTGTTAATATAAAGCATCCCCACATTTTCCTGCTTAAAGCCTGTCTTTCCTCTGCAACAATGAACATCCTTCCCACAATCTGTGTGCTGTCATCAAGTGCATCTACAGCCAGGTTTTGACACACTGTCTAACGCCATGGCTCAAACTCCATGTCTGTTGATAAATAGCTATTGATCATTAGTCCTTTCAGCAAAATTTTGGAAAACATCAAAATCATACCAAGTTGAAATGAGACAGAGGAGAGGATTGATAAAACCACGTTACTGAACTGCTGGATGCTGTGATTGCTCCAGCAGCCTTCACTTACACTTAGTTCTTCTCAACTTCTCAACTTAAAAACTTAATTTGCACACAACCAATTAATGCATAAATATTTGAAGCTTCCCTGGAGAAAATTCTCTACCACAGGGTCAGCAGCCTGGTAAACCTTTGGCTCTTCTACTCTTTTCGTTACAAAAACAGTATTTCTAGTTGTCACTAAGTCAAGATCAATGAACCAATGCTAGCTAACAGGATTTCTTGATTTGTTGAAGTTGTGGGAGGAGATACAAAAAGAAAACACTTTCTGGATGAATTAATCTCCTTTCTTCTTTTGCTGGCCTGCCTTTTGGGGCTATTGGTCTTAAGTCATACCTTATGTAGCCAACAAGAGAAAGACTGCACTACAAAAATCAACCCTTTAAAACCCAGAAGACTCCAGGGAGGTCAACTCCTCTCGCCTTTCTCTAAAACCCACTAAATGTCTTGGCAAGTATCTTGAGGACACTTGGATGATACAGCAGCTCTTGGGCTTTTCAGTTACATACATTATCCTATCCACAGAATTTCATTCAATATTCAGATACATGCAAGGGTATTTCTGGATTGTGCCTGTGACGTCGCTACTCTGAAAACACTTTTCTGAAGTGTTATCTGAAAAAAGCCCATCAAAAAAAACATCAATGCATATCCAGTTGGGGTTTTTGGTAATTGTGGCTAATTAAAATGTCATACTACAGGGCATGGACACAGTCATAGTCCCTGGGGAGCAGAAACTTTGATGTGCCAGGAAAAGTCATGGTGGAGGAAACCTAATGTATTTGATTTATTCAAGGTAAATCACATTAGTTCCTCACAAAGATGCTAGTTCATGCACAGATATTTGCGTCAGTCTCAAAGCAGAGATCACCAGACTAGATCTCACATAAATGTAAATCAATAATCCTCTCCAAACCTAAATGTAGTAACATTTTACATCTTTGTACTCAGAGGGTGTTTAGCTAGGGGAAATCTGAAATATGTGGCACAGCCTTTTGAGGTTTGGTGGAAAAGCTCTTTCAAATATTATATCAGAAAAATTACTGAGTGTCCACATATTTCTGACTGCACTAGTCATTATCTATCTATATATATATATAGTCCCCTTTATGGCTGGGGACTAAACACACCTTTATTTTTGATGAATAAGTTTTGTAGGTATTTTGGCATTCTCTGTCACAGCTTTAGGAAATGCTAATATTCTTACTGATTTCTATTCTTATCTATCATAGGAGTCTTAATTTTCAGCTTCATGTACGTTCAGCCCATGTGTGTTGTGTTAGACGTGTTTTTTTACTGAATCCCAATGCAACTGGTGAAGCTGAAGTAGTTCAGTGCAGAGTATCATCTATGCCAGGGTGCTGAGATTTCTTTTCCGTTTAGAAATAATCCCAAATGAATTGACCAAAAATAGTGTTATACCTTCCAAAAGTCCTTCTCTTTACCTGCACACCACTACTCTAAACGACCTTCTTACACAGCTCAGGGAATGCAGAAATTTGAAATGTTTGCCCATTCCTGTCACTAGGTAAGTCATTTACCCATGACAATAAAATCTGAGGAGTTGGATGAAGAAAAAAGTCTACTAATAGCAAAATTTGAAGGAGAAGCTTTAGCTGAACATGAGTTATATTTCAGGATGCACTGAAAGATTTGGAGAATTCAGACAACACAGATGAATTTAACGAGTAGAATTTATCTTACAACTATGTTTGAGACAAAAGGAGTTAAATAATACCTAAATGCTAGCAGAAAGGAGGTTGCAATTTTTTTGCTTATATTTTTTAAGCTCACTAAATGTTTCTTCCTTCACTGCACGTCCTAAGAAAAATATCTTTTATGAGTACTCCATAGATAAAATTATTGAAGTGCACTTGGGTGTTGAACAACTAGGTTTGTGGGGACATAAGGCATACTTCTAAAGGTTTGCTTCCAAATGTACATACTTTAAGTAGAATTTAGGCATAAATCAAACAATTATATTTGACATAAGTCAAACAGTTATAAAAATACATTGCCACTTACCACTGTACAAGAGCATTGACATAGACACCAGCAGAATTGCAATCATTTTTTGCTAAATTCAGACCCACGGAAAAAGTCACACAGCAGATTGTTGAGCCTGGTGAGTTAAATAAAATATTAGGCGGAATGTTATCTCCTTCAGTCTGGGAGTAAGAAGGTATCAGCTTAGAAAAGTCATTCATTTGTACCCTGGCCAGATTCCTTCTTGATGCAATTCAGTTTTTACTCTTATCCAGGTAAATGCACATATTACAGCAATGATGAGCCTTATGTATCTTTCAAATATTACCATAGTCCTTTATAAACCTGATCAACAATACTGATTTTGATATTGCTTTAGGTGAGTCAACAGTGTCTGCCAAATTTCCACAGACAGGGAAAGTCAATTTAGCAATGAAATGGTATACTTGAAGTTTCTTTTGTTTTGCAAACAGTTTTCACATCTTATTTGATCTAACTGGAAGTTTAATCAACTTTTCACATTCTGTTTAAATGCAGATATTGTGAAACACTGTATAAACGAAGAGACATTCTCAGACTACTTCTGTTGAACCCAGTTAATCTGCAATCCATCATATTATTTTGCCTCACATCACAAAAATGTCTCCCCCTTCATAGTCAAAGATTTAATCTGTGTTGAGACTGATCTAATGACATACCTTTCTAATGATAAACACTATGTTTTTTGGAGATCTTTGAGTTCTGAGTGTGCTTGTCCTTGCAGAAATGTGTGTAAAGAATTCTTCTGAAGCTAAAAGCCTTGCACTAATATTCATTAAATGACAAATAATAGATTAATTTTGAACAACAATCATAGTTTACCCTAAATGAAGAATGATTTTCTAAGTAAGTTTGACATGGAGTTTTTACAGCCAAATAAATGAACGTTTGGTTTTCAGTTTACAAATATGTATCTAATGCTGATTATCTGTTCCCCTATGGTCAAATATTAAATTGATTTTTATTAAAATGTCCTGTAATGCTTCATCGGGAAGTGAGGTTATAAATCTAATAGCTCTAAATATTTATAGTTTACTATCCCATATCACTTACCTACACTTACTCTACAACTGCACAGTCCCAAATCACTTAATCTACATTGTTTTCTTTCCGATTCCTGTATTACAGAGAACATCTAGAAAGGCTTACCTTGAGGGATATTACTCGAAAGCACTTGGATGGAGGACAAATGGATTTCAACAGTCAGTGCTAAGTTTTTTATACCCACTTGGGTATATACTTCACCCATGTGATCACTCGCTTTATCAAACCCACTTCAACATTTATTAATTAGTTCTCCCATTAAATTCCTGAGAGTCATTATGCCCACAGTATACCTAAGTAACACAGTTCCAGCCATGTAAAGGATCTATACGGAGAAAACTGTTCTGCAGGTGCATTCACCGTATAGTATCTTTCCCTAATACTCTTGGCTGTAATTAAACAACAATAATCTCATTGTTATTAATCACTCACAAAATCTCTGAGCATGTGAATGTGGCTTTAATAGCTTTGCAGGAGTTAGTGTTCAGTGATGAAAGATGGTTGAAAATTTATACAGCTTTAGACACTGGCATTCCTCAGGGCCGAGAAGTCTGCTCTTGTCTATCCACAGTGGCTCTGATCCAAAGCTGAGTGAAAGCCAGGGGAATGTTGAGGCAATGAGCCTTGGGAAGGCTTCTCCTCATCGGGAAGGTGAACTTCCTGCCAGGGTCAGACACAGCTACCTTTCAAAGATGCCATCAACAAAAAGTAAACTGTCCATTGAATTCTAGCATGGGGAAGTAAGAATTCTGACAAACCAGGAATTGTAAAAATACTTAGGAGAACAAAAGCTTGGTTCCTCCAAGACCCTGGTGACTGCATTGTCTTCAATAAGGCCTTTGACACTGTCTCCTGTAAGATGCTCATAGAGAAGCTTTTGATATATGCGCTGGGTGAACTCAGTGAGTCAGCTGCGTGTCTTTGTGGCAAAGAGGATCAAGGATATCCTCATCTGCATGGGGCAAATTATTGCCAGCAGGTGAAGGAAATAGATTCTTCCCCTCTACTGAGCACTGGTGAGGCCACAGCTGGAAATCTGTGTCCAGTTTAGGGCTCCTCAGTACGACACAGACATGGAAAACTTGAGACAGTCCAAAGAAGGGCAAAAGTCTGACCAAGCGACTAATGCTTGTCTCATATGAGGAGGGGCTAAGACAGCTGGGACTTTTCAACCTTGAGAAAACTCATGTGCTTCTCATCAACACCTATAAATACCTGAAGGGAGGGTGCAAAAAGGACAAACCCAAGCTCTTTTCACTGTTGCCCAGTGACATGACAAGAGGCAGTAGACACAAACCGAAACACAGGAGCTTCACTGGAAATCAAGAAATTGGTTTTTTACTGTGAAGGTGACCAAGCCTTGGCACGGGAGAAACTGTGGAGTCTTCCTCTTGCTCCCCTACTCTGGAGATATTCCAAGGCCATCTGGACATGGTCCTGGGCAACTGACTCGAAGTGGCTTTGCTTAGGCAGGCAGGTAGACCAGATGACCTCCTGGGGTTCTTTCCAACCTCAACCATTCTTTGATGCTATATTGATTCAGTATCAACATATTGCCAGGAAAAGGACTGGGTCCAGTCATACAGTTTCTGACACCAACTCTATCAAGGAACTTCATAGAAAAGTGAAGCATGGTAGGAATATTGCCTCTAATGATAAGAAAATTAATTTTCATGTGAGTTTTGGTGCTTCAGTTGAGGGCTGCCCAAAGTGTATTTTAACTTGTAGAATATTTTCAGCCTGACAAATCAGAGTGGGCTTGACTGGGCATAGTAATAAACATGAATCCTCTGAGACAGTGATTTGCCCATGTTCCACCATACTTTCTGCTCTTCTGCCAGTCATGCGCAGAGGCTTTGCAGGACCAAAAACCCTGGAATACGGAAAAAAAAAATTGAGGCCTTTTTTTGTGGAACTTGTTTTTTCATTCCTTCTCTTATTTCATAGTTTTTCTCATTAATTTTCATTATCCCCCTTGGAAAGCCAAACAGTAAGTCTTAAAGAACTGTGACAAGAAGGTTTTCATTCAGGACAGGTCCCACTAATTGTTTCTCAGCTCCTTTCACAAGACACCCATTATTATCTCCCCATGAACATGCTCAGGCAATAGCTCTCAGCCCTTTCCAGCACCTTAGAGGCAAGATGCCTGTGACCCACCCCCAGTGCCAGACATGGCTCAGGCTCAGCCAGTCCCACTATAGAGAGGTTAGCACTCTGTGCAAGGACTTGTATTCCTGCAGTAAAAACACACAATGATTTCTTACAAACACAAAAGTGTCCTTTATCATGGAGATCAGTGCTACAACTCAGAGCTGATTAGATTAATCAAAATAAAAATAAAAAATAAAAACTTTTAAAAGAAAAGTGTTTTCCAAAATTTTTTTCTTTTGATATTGTCTTTTTATTCACATTGAAAAAACCCAGAAAGTCAAACTGACTTCAAACATTGTTTTTTCCCCTTAGGTTCCTGCTTTCTTGTCCTTCCTGAGTCCATAGAAAACTTAATGGCAAAAATGTAAGAAAAATGTAAATTTCTATTATTTTTTTTTTAAAAATCATGCCTTCAGGCTTCAAGATGTTTCTGCGAGATTTAAAAGCAATAGTTGCACAAAGGTTTAATTCACAGAAGAACTGATCCTGCCTTGAGTGACGAGAGGTGCTGTGAAGTGAGATTTCTTCACGGCATTGCAATGCCATGGACACGTTAGTTTTCCCAATTTATATATTCACTGTATCAGCATTCGCATTTCTTCCACTGACCTAACTTTCAATATTAATTGTAATTAGTACTACTCCAATATAACCTGCTTTTCAATATGACAGAAATGCTTTCATCATGTTGTTGGGTGCAACAGTGGAATGTATTTTGGAAGGGAGCTGTTGATTCCCACCTCTCTCTGCAGGTAGTATTCCTTTTGGCAATACCATTCTCTTTGGCTTTATATTACTTTGAATATATATTTCTTCAGTGAAACATCTATGTGTACCAGCTGTAGTGCAAATAAGCCTTTTTGAAATACTAATGGCTTGATGATACTAATGCGTTGATAGTACTGCAGTGTAGCAAAATATAGGATTGCACAACTCCTTTTGTTGGTCTTTCCATTTAGAATTAGCTTTTAGTTCACCAGAGTTGCATATAAATAAGGAGATGGATCTTAGTGAACTCACACAAATATATCACAGAGTGACAGTACAAGAGGTGTGAACATTTCCTTGGTCAAGCTCTGCTCTAGGCAAGTTGCTGAAGTAATGGGAGAATCTTTATAAGGAATAATGCATAATCTGCATCTGTTTAAAGACAGGAAAAATCCTTCTTGTCTTCAGTATTTTGGGTTGCTTTGAAATTATTTTGTATTTGTTTATTTTGATTACTTTATCATAAATAAAGCTAGAATAAACTATTTGCATTCCATAACCAACCATATAAATACCCATTAAAAATGCAGTTTTTAAAAGGCTGTCAGTGTTTTTATTCCAGTTACATCACTTGTATAAGAGAAATCTAATCTGTTTTTACACAATATTTTTACAAAGTCTTAGTGCAAGACACATTCCTAGGTTAACAACTGGTTAACGGCTTGTCTTGTTACAACTATTTTCAAATAACATGTTGCAACCTGATTTTTACACTGAAAAACGAGACAACTAAAAAAGCCACCAATCTTCTAATTTGCAGTAAAATTCTTCAGTGCTCTAGACTGACGTGCAGATGTTTTTAAGGCATTTCTGTTTTAACGCTGGAAGAACACAAGAAAACTGTCATCAAAAGAGGTTTTACAAGGAAATTATTAAAAATATACAGGAAAGTTAATCTTTTAAGAACATCTATTGAAAATCATTACCAGACAAAACAGCTGATAAAAGACAGCATCTGTGGATATGTAAAACTTTTCATTACACTTTCATAATAAAGTATGTAGAAATAGATGTGTATGTAGAGATATGTATGGATGCCCCATTCCTGGAGATGTTCAAGGCCAGGCTGAATGAGGCTTTAAGCAACCTGATGTAGTGGAAGGTCTCTCTGCCCATGGCAGGGGTGTTGGAATTAGATGATCTTTCAAGTCCCTTCCAACCCAAAATGTTCTATGATTTTATGATTCTGTATAAAGAGAAGTGAATACTTACTTGGGGAGTAAGCAACTCTTTTGACTCTTTCACAGACATAACTTGCATTTTTCAGGAACCAGGAATAGTAATCAACACAGTACCTAAAGATGTAGTTAAAGTTAGGAGAGTAGTAGCTTGTTATCTTTTGCAGGCATAGCTGTATATGTATCATACTGCTAATATGGAATGGGGAAATAAAATGCTAGAATCTTAACTCAATTATATCATTGGGTACTTGGAAAAATTCAGCTGAGCATTATTCACCTAGTTTGAATACTGGAAGACAGATCCAATATCAATTGGTGCAAGGGGGACCCATTTGGGTCAGTAGCCACCAACTCTCAAAAATAAGCATTGATGAGTGAAAATTGCCTTTTGAAAAAGCCTGATGAACCATTTTAAGCAGAGAGAGACAGAAATCAGTGTTAGGTTTTACCTCATGGCTTCTTTTCTGGAATATCTTCTCTGGCCAACGCAGAGGCATAGCTGAAAAAACTTACACAGCTCCATAACACAGGGACTGATCTTTTGAACTATAAGGGTGACAGGAGGCGAGGTCACGCGGGACTCTTTGAGGATTGCCTGTGGACATCCTAGGAAAAAATACAGCTCTGAATCAGTTCAAATACTTGTCCCATTAAATTTATTGCAATGCCTTAACTAGACTATGAGAAACATGCAGTTTAATAAGCTTGCATAGGTATACTAAAATAAAATCCGTGAGGCAGATAACTGAAAACAATACACAGCCGGGTGGTTGCTTGAGTGAAAGCACAAAGACTGTTCAATCTATTATTATTTAGAATTTCTGGTTAGTTATTTAAAACTACATTGTTTTTATTTATCACAAATGTAAGGAACAGCTCTAAAGTTGTAACTTAGTTACTGTTACCTGTTTAGATGGAGGCTAGGTTACCACTGGAGCATCATTTTTCCACGGTGAAAAACGGCAACACAAAGAACAGCACTGTACAATTATTATAGTTGATATTTTCTATATGTATATGGTACTTCAATGAAAAATTCACTTCCAGTTCCACATTTCCACTATCCTCTAAATCTGAATCAGAGATTAAATATGACTGAGCTAATAAACAAACAGACTCTCACTGCTCTCTCTGTCACTGTTTTTTAGCCTCATTATCAAAATAAGCATGATTTATGCAAAGGTTATGGCTTGCTTTCTGTCCATCTCTCCGCCTGTCTGTCAGTTTTCACTTTCTTACATCTAGTGACTTGAATAATCAGATAATTTCAGCCAAATTTTTAGATATGGGTAAAGATCCTCTGGGTAAATACATTCCTCGGGTTTCATGAAAACTGACAAGTAACTACATGAGAAAAGGTCAATTTTTGCCTTCATTGAAAGGAAGGCAGGAATATTTTTTCTATTTTATTATTTGTTTGCCAGAAGCCAGCTGGTTTATCAGTGATTTTTCCTTCGATTGACCGCTGTTGTATCATTTTTACTTAAGAAAAATGCAAGGAAATGGTAATTGAGGATGGACTCCTCCTCGCCCTCTCTTGAGCTAGATAAAATAAAAATATCTAGTCTATTTTATTCATTGAATCTTCTGCAGCCAATAGGGAGAGAAACATTTGCACACCAAACATTTCATCCCACCAGCAAACTCAGCTGTTCCAGGCTACAGAACTGCTGTGTAGTTTTTCAGTGTCAAATACAATCTCTCCTCAGATTCTCTTTCTGTCAGAAAAAAGAAGGCAAGGTGAAAATTGGGTAAACTGAGAAAAGGTGAGGAAAATCAAAATATTTTTCAGGACTTTTTTCATCTTATTAAGAGAAAAATGTAACATTTGTCTTAGTCTTGTCATTACCTGTCAGACATCATCTTGCACCTAAGCTAACAACTATGTTACGATGGGTCAGAAGAAAAGTACTCACTAGAAAAAAAAATACAATATTTACAACAATCTAAAAGACAACCAAAGCATAACTAAAACAGATGTGTAACCACCTCTCTTTTGCATATTTAATAACTGTGCTCTGTAGAGGAGAGGCTGCTGGGTCACTGCAGTGAAGCAGCCTGCCCTGCAAGGCATCACATCTGACTCTCGGGGACTGCATGCGCACACATTGTGTTGTCCCCTGCATAGAGCAATCCTTCCAAAGGGATGTCTCCCTTGCACCAGCTCTCTGAAAAACAAGGTGGATCCTTGAAGATGCCACATTGGGGTTCTGAAAATGTAAGCAAGGATGAGTCTGTGAGTGGCCACAATTTACATAGAATCATAGAATTATAGAATCTCCAAGTTGGAAAAGACCCACCGGATCATCAAGTCCAACCATTCCTATCAATCACTAAAATGTGATATTGATATAATATGATACATGATGTGCATGTCTTAGTCGCATGCACCCGTTTGGGTGGAAGAGCCTGAACATGCAAAGCAAAGGCAGCTGCAGTGTGATTGTCAACTGTTTTTTCCATCTATGTAACTAGCAGCAGCCTTTGGCCATGTGTAATGAAACTGCCTTACCTGCGAAGTATAATCCCTTTCGACAGCATAATTGCATTTCCAGGTTCACATGCCTCATATACTTTATAGCTTTGGGTCAGCTTATGTTATGTGATAGGAGAGGTTACAGAGGTTAAATTTGGACTAATGAAGTTCTGTTGAAATAAGCTTGAGTCATCTAGTGCTGACAAGAAGTTTAATATAAAACGGCATTCATGGGCAGGAGGAAAATAAAGGCACTGCCAAGCTGAAAGAGATTGCTATGAAACTATTTCTCTTCTGTCAGCGCTTGCCCAGAGTAACAGGAGTCATAGAGGAGGAATGGGCAAATATCTGCAGCTCCCAAATGCAGGGGCCCCTCTGAAAACTAACTGTGTGTGTCAAAGACACTACACAAATATCACCTGTAATTATTCAGGGATGGCGAGAGGGAGGCTCATTTCTCCTAACCTTAGAAGTTTTGCATAAATGTCATTATGCTTTGTCCACTTAATAGCATTTGACACACCTTGATTTTTTTCCATTGGATGACAATTAAAAGCAAATGATTTCTTGCTTTAATAAA
Source organism: Phaenicophaeus curvirostris (assembly GCF_032191515.1). NCBI lineage: Eukaryota > Metazoa > Chordata > Aves > Cuculiformes > Cuculidae > Phaenicophaeus > Phaenicophaeus curvirostris. The sequence continues at coordinate 90,196,338 of NC_091394.1, forward strand.
CACTCTTCATGTTAATAATTGAATACCGGAGCATGAAACAATGAGATTTTTTTTCCCGAGAAACGGAAAATTAGAGTTGCTGTGAGTAATTAAAATTTGTGAAAGGCCACCCTCCTATGAATCTTCAAGTCTCCACCAAAGTGGGTACTCGCTATCCTGCCTAACAGGTGCTAATGATTGGCTTGAGTTGTGTGTTTTGCCAGCAGAAATCCATCTTTATTTAAATGTAAATTGAACGACTGCAGTATCAATTTGGATTCATCTTTGTGGGAAAAAGAAGTCAAATAAAAAAGCTGAAGTTAAACAAATTGTGTCGGTTTTCATTTTTGGCAATAAATTTAAAAATAGCACTACATTTACATAGTACTGTATTTAATGCTGAAGTTCTCATTCAATTAATGTTGCATTTAATCTTGTTTGGATTGGATCGTATAATTCGTATCATATTGTTTAAATTAAAATCTTCAGTGCTTCATAGTTACATTCTATATATCTACTGTAATAACTTTCTACTGTGAAATGTAATTTTTTTTATTCAATAAATAAGTTCACAGAATCACAGAATCACAGAATAACCAGGTTGGAAGAGACCCACCGGATCACCGAGTCCAACCGTTCCTACCAAACACTAAACCATATCCCTCAGCACCTCGTCCACCCGTGCCTTAAACACCTCCAGGGAAGGTGACTCAACCACCTCCCTGGGCAGCCTGTTCCCGTGCCCAATGACCCTTTCTGTAAAGAATTTTTTCCTAACGTCTAGCCTAAACCTCCCCTGTCGGAGCTTGAGGCCATTCCCTCTTGTCCTGTCCCCTGTCACTTGGGAGAAGAGGCCAGCACCCTCCTCTCTACAACCTCCTTTCAGGTAGTTGTAGAGAGCAATGAGGTCACCCCTCAGCCTCCTCTTCTCCAGGCTAAACAACCCCAGCTCTCTCAGCCGCTCCTCATAAGGCCTGTTCTCCAGCCCTTTCACCAGCTTTGTTGCTCTTCTCTGGACTCTCTCCAGAGCCTCAACATCCTTCTTGTGGTGAGGGGCCCAGAACTGAACACAGGATTCGAGGAGCGGTCTCACCAGTGCCGAGTACAGAGGGAGGATAACCTCCCTGGACCTGCTGGTCACGCCGTTTCTGATACAAGCCAAGATGCCATTGGCCTTCTTGGCCACCTGGGCACACTGCTGGCTCATATTCAGTCGGCTGTCAACCAACACCCCCAGGTCCCTCTCCTCCAGGCAGCTTTCTAGACAGACTTCTCCCAGTCTGTAGCACTGCAAGTTCCTACGGATTTGGATTGAAATGAAAAATAGAGTAAACAGGAATTTATTTTAGAAGTTTCTGCTCTAAGAATTTTCTTTCCTAAGCAATGTTGTCAGTCAAAACAGTCCAGGAAACACAGAAAATGCATGTTTGATATACGACAGTGGACAGTCTTTGTCATTATGGTTTCAGACAGGGAGACATTTACTGACTCTCCATTCACTGATCTTGTTGAAATCCAGACTTTTCAAAAAAGGTTGGTTCCCTGTCTTATGTTCTCCAGGGTCTGTAGCGTTGCCCACCAGAGAGCACCATCACATGAACAAACTCTGGACTGTGCACACCACAAGTCCAGTCACACACTCCACCAACATCCAGTTGGCTGGCCGTTATTACATCCTCAAGTCAAACTCACCCAAAGCAAACAAGACATTCAAAGAACTTGAATTTTGTTTTGTTTGTGGTTTTGTGTGGCATTTTTGATGGACGAGAATTGCTATAGCAGATTCTCTGCTCCCGGTCAAGACAAGACTTAGTTCAACTTAAATTCTTCTCTTCACACCATCTAGAGTGTCATCAAACTATATTTATGTGACAGGACACTGGCTCATTTTCTTCATGCAACCAAAGTCTGTCACTGGAGGTAAGATGAGAATTCTAGTATATTGAGCTCTTTAAACAGAAGTAAAGTGAGAGAAAAATCAAAAAGTGATATTTGGCTTCCTATCTCCATGGTTCAAAAAGCCTCTTACATCAAGAACTGCTCCTTGGCTCAGTACCAGTAAGTCTTCTCCTTGGAAACGCGTCTCAGTAGCTGAAGCCTTTTACTGCAGTGTTCTCAAGGCCACCCAGGGAATGCTCACCTCCCCCTCTTCCCTGACATCACCTTGATGCAGGGCTTGTGTTTGTATGATCAATTGATGCAGTTGTCAAATTCTGTTTTTCATGGTCAGTATTTTTAACTCTGATTACATTATCTACTTCTGAAAACAGATGCCCCACTGTGTCATATGGTCTCAAATGCTTTCTTTTCTAACAGTATGAGTGAAAAACAAAAAAATTCTTAAAAGAAAAACAAACAAAAAAGACAAGCAACTTGACATATGCTGACAAACTCAGCTAGACAGAACAGGACTAGGAACCTGATCAGCATCAGCAAAAACTATAAAACCTAATGGCACAGGATCCTGGTCTTGGATTGCTGCAATACGCAACAACAGCAAAACCAAGGGGAAAAGAAAACAAGACCTAAACTGCAAGATACTACTGCTCACCTACATTGGGTTTATTCCTAGTGACTGAAAACCTGAAAATTTTTGAAAGAACCTTTCTCTCTGACCCAAATATGTTTGCAACTTCCAAAACATCCTCATTACAGACATGTAAAGTCATACTGGAATTCAGCATGTAGCCAAGAGAAGTTAGTATTAAAAATATCATTCTAAATTGTGAGATTAGCAGGGAATCCAGGCCAGAATTTGGATTTTAAGCTTCCCAAAATGAAGACCTGAGGGTTGCCTTTAGGAGCCAGGAATCTAGCCTCAACCTCGGTGATCTGGGTCAACTCCATTAGCAGAAAAAGCACAAGAAGTCTGCAGTTTCCCTTTGTGCAAAAACCTTCTACTGATGCTCAGTTTTTCACTTTGCCACTCCTGTTTTGACAGGCTAGATACCAGTAGCAGTTTTCTCTTAGTTAGGTTTATTGGGAATCTGGATCAAATTTACTTTGACAATACAGGAATGGTGCAGTTCACTACTAATCCAATCACATACCATAGAGTCAACTCTTTGCTCTTCTCACCTACCATCCCTCAGAACTTGCAGGCATTTATTTTCTTACATGATCTTTTTTTTTTTTGTTCAATTACTTAGATGTCCAAAGAGACCTTTGAAAAAGTACTTGACTGGAATTTTAGTATTTGACTGTAATTTAGTTAGACTCCTCTGGTTTTTCTCTATAATATCATAGAATCATAGAATCACCAGGTTGGAAAAGAACCACCGGATCATCGAGTCCAACCATTCCTATCAAACACTAAACCATGCCCCTCAGCACCTCGTCCACCCATCCCTTGAACACCTCCAGCGAAGGTGACTCAACCACCTCTCTGGGCAGCCTGTTCCAGTGCCTAATAACCCTTTCAGTGATTTTTTTTTTTCCTAATGTCCAGCCTAAATCTCCCCTGGTGGAGCTTGAGGCCATTCCCTCTTGTCCTGTCCCCTGTCACTTGGGAGAAGAGGCCAACACCCTCCTCTCCACAAAATATCACACCCAAATGACACTGAAGACCTCTGCAACCACGTCTGATATGTTGGCTATGCCCTACCCAGAATCTGTGCTTCACTTAGTCACCGCACAGAAACACAGGCTGTTGATGAAGAGATTTCCAAAATTCCTTCTGGCAGTCCTCACTACTCAGCAAGACAGATGTTCCCACTCATTTATGGTAGTAACAGAATCAACCGCAACAGGGGGACCAAGGACAACCTCTTCTTAAAGTGTTCCGTGGGCTTAAACTCCATCACTGTCAGACTGCAGGATGCAGTCTTAATTCTCTAAGCTGTCAAAATGGCAGAATGCAGTCTTAATTCCAGGAAATCTTGGAATTGAGCCATCTACTTATTTGGAAAAAGTGGGGACCATTTTTTTCCTTCCTAATCAAAGGTGAGCACAGGCGTTGTCCCAGCTTCAAGCACTACAGGAGCTTTCATAGTGACCTCAGTAGTTACTTTCTTCTGGATCCCAGAACAAGCAATCTGGATTTTCCCTCCAAATACAACAATATGAAATCATAATAATACTAATATATTTTCTATATTAGTGTCAATGTTGAAACATGTACTGCAATGTACCCCTCACATTTATTTCCTTAACTACTAGGTTAATGGGGAGCATATAATCAGGAACTATGACTTACATGCAATTTCAACAGTACCTTGCCTGCTGCTTAGCTGGCCAATTGGCTTGGTTTCCAATGTGACATCTGGGAACAAGAGTACCAGACTGGGTGTGGAAGGACTCCAAGGGTGCTAAATACATCTATAGGATAGGGTGCGTTTCACCTAGTTTTAGGTGTCCATGATGCTGGTACCTAGACCTGAACTAATAATCTTCGGTCACCAAGACTGGGATTCATGGCAGTGATTTATTCCTATCATACTCCTGATCTCTACTCCTGCTTCATGCATTTGGGAATACGTAGCCTGGGCTCAGACACACACATGCTTAGCATCCAGAGTAAGTGCTGGACTCTCCCAGTGTTGAGAGTCCCCTCTTGGCATTGAATCAAGTCCAGTTTTTCAGAGCATATTAGCCCTTACTAATTATTTACTTGAAAATATAATTTTATCATAAATTTACTGTGCCGAGCTCTTAAATCCTAACTATTTTGGTGTTTAAAAGGAAAAACTGAGCTGTCCTGAAAATCTAGTTGATAACAACCCTTCTTTAGCTGAAATTGTTTGCAGTATTGTAAATTCAGGGTAATTCTGGAGATTTCACGAGGCGTGGATTGATTTAATAATTTTATCTGTACCAGTAAGGAGATTTAAAAGCATGATACTTCCCTTTGGAATAAATGAATTTTAATAATCCTCCCTTTAAAACTGACACATGGAGTACATACATTAATTCTGTTATCATAGTTTAATTTGTGTCTTGAATGTGTGATTGTGTATGATTCACAAAAAAATGTAGAAGCATTCCCTTGTACATTTTGGGTGTTGTATACATAAGTTGTCATGTAAATTAAAAGTGTGCCATTTCTGCATGGGAAAAATTGCATATTGATATAATTTTAAACATGCTACTGTTTTTGCTGCGTGAGGTGCAGCTACTTACTGGTAGCTGAGTAAAGTTTCATTGTCACAGCAGGCCTGTGGGGTGGTGCAGGCAGTACTGAGGAAGGCAAATCTGAAGGAGGAAAAAAAAATATAACTTACTTTGATTTTTTTTTTTATAAAGGAAGGTTGATTGAAAAAATAACAGTAAAGAAAAAATAGCTGAAGTCATAGACCACTAATAAACAGTTACATAAGCACTGATGTGACCTGTTTGTATAAATATATTTTATTTCCTCTCTTATAAATGTATGTACTGACACACGTTGTTATTATCCCACCTCAATCTCACCTGGCTCTGTTGGGATCATTTTGCTGCTTTCTTGAGGAGACGCTGTCTGCATCCAAAATGCGTACGTGTCAGCTACAAGAACAGAAAGACACATGTTTCATGTCATTCAAGATATTAATCTGTCTACTGAGAAGAACTGCTATATATGAGACAGGTCAACAGACAGAGGCCTTCAGCCGGCATATCCAGTGGCATATAAAAAATGTCAAGATGAAAAAGGAAAGACAAAAGCTTTACTTTCCTAGATTTTGAAAATCTGTGGGACAGGGAAGGCTAGGCTTTAAAGAAGATACGTTTAGGGGAAACCAAGAATAGGTGCTCTATATCTCTTTTTCCACATGTTTCCTCATCAAAGCAGGTACAAAACATGAAGGAAGACATGAGTGGTGGAAGCGTCCATGAGAAGCAAGACTTAGTTTTCCCCTAAAGGGTAAGAAACTGCCTATAATGGATTTCAGCACTTCTACAACAAAGAAATTAAATCACCAGTGATCCAAAGTCATCATACTTACTGGGGCTGGGGTGCAGGGCTGGAGATGGTGCCAAGCTGCCTCCAGTCACTGGAGGGGGACGGGCTGCGCCTTGAGGTCTGGAAACATCCACATGCAGTGATGGAAAACCCAGTCCTTTTGCTCCGGCTGTCTTTGGCAATGGTGGGAATCTTGTGATGGGGATTTCCTCCCCTTTCAGGGCAAGAGGGATCCTGGTAGCTGGAGAAGCAGGAGACACAGAGGAAGGGCACCAGCAACACATAGTGGGTGCTTGTGTCCCATGGCAGAAGCAAGCATAAAACACACTGGGGGACAATAATATCTAAATAAACCCAGAAAATCCCATCATTTCCTTGAGTGCTTCCCCTGGCAGTTAAGCAACCACTACTCCATATAATTTTAAACATGGAAACATAAGGAGTACTAATAACATTTGAAATATTACCTGAGAACATCTCAATGTGCAAGTTTTCGTAAACGAAAAAAGAAACTGAAATAGTCCTTCAAAGTATGGGTTTTTCTTCACACAATTTTTTATTCCCTAAACTGCTTCACTACAGAGAAAAGAGATGAAAGCTATGTAAAGGGGAGCAGGCAGATACCGGAATTTGAGAACTGATGACATTTTGTGGCAGGAGTGCCTCTTGGATCTTGGAGAGATATCAGAGGCTGGTATGTGGTTAGGCAAATTAAAAGAGCTTATAAAAAGACAGCAGATAGACTAGGGAAAATGTAGAATGTTTGTTCTAGAAAGATGCAGCTGCAGTGATGAAGACATATGAAATAAAATTCTAAATTTTCCTTTGCTCCTACTACCTGAAAGCAAGTGTGAAGATTTGCTTTTCTGCTTTCAAAATGAGGCAGACTAGTACTTTTCTATGTCGCAGTGTTGTGGTAAAGATAAAAGCCTACGAAATGCTCAAGTAATGATTTCTGAATGTCATATAAATTTAAAGATAAAGAAAAAAAGGAAAATATTACAATAAGAAAGGAAAGCCAACAGTTTGAACAGTCTTATTGTTTGTTTAAAATCAATAATGTTTTTTTTTTCCACTTCTCTGCCTATTATTTTCTAATAAAATGTCAATAAAAGGGGCTTTTTACAATAGTTTTTCTATCCTCTAGCTATTCAGTGTATTATTGACCCAATATTCTGCTGTTTGGGACAAATTTTTATTTTACTCTGCCATTCTAGTTCAACAGCAAGCATATGTGCTCACTTATCAAGATATTGATCAAGGAGAAAACAAATTTAGCTCTGACAATACTTGCTCACTTTTAATTGTCCACTCATGTTCTGCTGCTGGATCCACCATTTTGTTTGTGTCTTCCTGTAATTTCATGAAACTTGAAAACGTGGAATCTAGATCTTTGAGGTATGAGAGGATAGGGTCAGTATGCTTACCACCCACTGCAAGGGAAGAAATCAGGCTCTGGTATAATAGAAACTGTTGTCTTTTTTTAATTAATCTTTGACAAAGTATCTTTGATTTTTGTTTTTCTTTTGAATGGGAGAAAAGTGCTCTATAGGTTTCAGTGCAGGAAAACTTGCCACTGATTTCACTATCTACCTGTTTTAATCAAGCATTGAAAATGAGAAACAGTCACAGGCAGCAATGACAAATGAGCATCTGAAGTGCAGCTCAAGCTGGCAAAGCAGCCTTGAGCGGAGGAGCCATGCAGCATGCTGGCTGAACAGATTCAACTCCTTTCTGAAGGTAGGTCATGGAAAAGTTAGAAGTAATTTGTGCTGGGACCTAAGGGAGGTACCCATTTAGATTAAGAGCACCAGGAAGCCTTCCCAGTCTAGTGCAGAATTCTGTAAAACCTCTCATCACAGGAGCTTTTGTTTGTTCCTCCACTAGAAGACCTTGTAGCTAATACTTTAAAAGTCTTTAAATTTTACTTACATTTATAACATAAATATTATATTCCTTTTATAATAACATAAAATATGAGTCTATTTTAATGATGATAAATAAGTAATAATGTGTACACTTATATAAAAGTAATAATAAAAACATAAAATCATGTTTAAAAATATTTTTACATTGTGAAGATAGAGTACTCATTGCAATGCTACCTGCACGTGATTTTCATCATTATTGCTGTTTCCTTTTATTCTCAGTACTCACCCAGGCCAGAAGATGTGTTACTGGAAAATGTGTAATTAATAATAGGAGATTTTTCTAGTATTTCCCAGAAGTCAGACAGATTTCTCCCTGTAAATAAATAAGTTTATAAATATCAAGACAGATTTCTTTCTAGTATAAGTTATGACTGATAATAAATAGGGCAATATTTGGGTGTGAAATTTTTAAACTTTTTACCTGTCTGGCCTGTCATCACACAGATGTAGATACAATCTGAATCATTGTTCTGACGCACTGGAAGTAAAAAAAATATAGAACAGATCATTGTTACGAGTTTTCATTTTGTGATATTATCTTAAGCAGTTGAAAACATGAACACATAATGGCATGTGGCTACTGCAGCTGGCCAAATATTTTTCTTACAATTTGGTTCTTGACAAAAGCTTTGAACCAGCATCAAATCCAAATGACAATATGCCAAGGGGAAATGTTTCTATCTAATTAAATTCCTAAATTACAACTATTTTCACATGGAAAAAAAATCTTAAGATAATGTAGCCCATAATTATTCTTTATGAATCACAATTTCCCAAAATACCAATATTTAATAGCAATTCACCAATCTTTCAAACAAAACATAGCTTCTCGTGGAAATGCGTATGTCTCTATAATACATATATACACATTATATATGTACCTTGTTCCTCTAAGGACACTTTATTTAGAACTGCTCTCCATTCTTTGCAGGAAAAATGCTGCTGAGTAAGAGTAATGTGCTTTTAGACATATTTATGCTTGTTTCTATGCTAGAGAAATAAGGCCATGATAAAAGTTAAAAGGAAATGCAAACCTGAGAGAATAGAAGTGGATTTGAAAATTTCTGTGAGATAGCTGGTGGTATTTCCAATAATATCAACAAGTAAAGCTGTAAAATCTACAAAACAGAGAGAGTTTATGATTGAAAACACGTTTTCTTTCATGTATGCTAAGTCACAAAGTAAATTGTATATGTGATCGTATTTTGTATATATGTTTATATGTGACAATGTTTTAAGTATTTTAAAGCTCAGAAGTTTCTGCTGGATGGCAATGGTCTTAAGAAGCCACTAGAATACTCTGCAGAGGTACATTTAAAAGTTATAGCAAAAATAGCACCTATGTGCCTAAAATGAACTGAAGTGAAATTTATCTGTTCCAGAGAACAATTTAAAGTAACACTCCACCTAGTCTGCCTAAATGTCAGAGGAGATCCAAAGCCAGTAGGTTTCGCTTGAACTATCTGCCATGTACAAACTTCCAGGAGGCATCTGATTGTCTCCTCTTAGGTCTACTCCAGATGTACCCACAGTGATGTCAGCTCAAAAAGTGGGCAGTGGTGTCGTGTTATCCCTTTTTATATAAAAGGTCCTAGCAGTAACAGATCCCTGTTCTTACTTAATGAGTGACAGACACAAGCCCTGTGTTAGGCCTTGAATTTTTACCACTTGAGGGGGTGCTCTCACTCCCAAGATATTTGGGGAAGAATGATTAAAGTTTCTCCATTATCTTCCAAAGCAGACTGGGTCATTATACAATCAGGACTGTGGGATGTGTGGGTCAGGAAAAGCCATGAAAGCCATTGTGGCTCATGTGTGCTGTTGTCACATGCTCCTTAGAGGATATGGGTTCTGGCCCCTAGATGCTGAGCTACTCCTTATATCTTACATTAATCAGCCAGAGAAGCCAAGTGCTCAGATCCGTCTTGGACTGCTAAATATCATGAGGTCAGTGATGTGAATGAGGAATATATGTGAAGAATTTGCACAACAGCATTTTACACTCTGTTAAACATCCCTATGAAGACATTAATCCTAGCTTTTCACTCATATTTGACTCATTGAAGTTATTGGAGTCTCTTGGTGCAAAGAAGTCCTTGCTCATCTCCTGGGGGTTACCTCAGGAGAGTGAAAGTGGATAAGATAATGTATCATACAATGACAAGTTGTGTTTCCTGTGCTGTTCTTTATACTCCAAGGAGGAAAGCAGCATCTCTCTGAAAAGTAAACCTTGCCAGTCACTTGAAATACAGCTTCATCCTAGACTGGCTGGTTGGGTGCAGCCATCTGAGAGTGAATTCATTGAGTCCCTCCCAAGGTTTAGAGCAGTGACCTGTTGTGAGTAATGGCTGTTGACCTCAGTAAGGCAATGTTGCTCATAAGGATGAAGTCAGTAGAATTCAGGTTACAGTTTTCAGGTCCAAAGGAAATAATTCAGCTGAAGCACATGCAATTGTCAACCCCTCTTGCGTACCCACCTGTCAAGTCGTTTGTCACATTGTTCAAACAGTAGCAGTAATGCATAGGGAACTTGCCAGGGTCAACATTTTTCATGTTAGAAACTGTAGGAGAGATGGAGAAAAATCAGTGTCTTGATACACAGGCTGTGTGATAGAAAACGCTCCCGTGCCAAGCAAAGCACTGAGGCACTCACTGTTATAAATGGTGACTGACACTTTGTGGAAGGCAAGTGAGCTGTAAGACGTGATGCTCAGCAAAGAGAAGAGTTTTTTGGTACCTGCAGAAACACACACTCATGCTATTAGTGTTTGGAACAAATTATGAGACCAGCATGTTTTGACTTTGCTCATTTAATTTCTAAAAGAATCCTGAGGTGCTGATACTACACAGCAGCCTGAGACTCAATTCTTTCTCATTTCCATTTCCACTGAGGGAAGGATCATTTGTATTACTATTACTGTTTGTTTGGGTTTTTTTTAATTCAAACATACCCTGGATTATAAAGTGCTTTCTAAAGACATTCCATAAGTAATTATATTGTGTCTATATATAAACACACACTAATTTCTAAATTCTTTGGGGCTGACTGCTATCTGCATTATAAACGCGTGAGGGTAAGTTGCTCCTAGATTCAATTCTGGAGGCAGACAGCATGCATTTATGGCTTCTCCTGCTAATGCCATTGGTCCTTTATCTCACTGACTGCAGGGCTGACAGCCTGCGTGACCTGCCTGGCCTTGTCACATTACCTCTGAGCGCTGTGCTCACCATACCATTCACCAGCTCCGTCAGGTTAATAGCAGACAGATCCACAGACTTTGCAGGCAGCTCTGAAAAACAAAGGGTCTCTGAGCAGCTGGCTGCACAAAAGCACAAGGAAATGGAGGTTAATCCCTTGCTTAGATACAGTAAATATCTTCCAGTGTGGGAAAACCAAAATATTTTGTACAAGAGTACATGGAAAAGCCTGCGTTGGGGAAATAAGGATGCCAGCAGTGCAGAGAGGAGTCTGGAAAATAGCAAGTAAGGTGGGCAGTGCAATGATATGCCAAAATTTCAGTGGGGCTCTGTTACCTGTATTCCCCAGGTGAGCCCTTGTGCAGGCTCCCTGGAGACAAGCCAGTCCTGACGTTTTGGTGCCCTCTCGTGCTGGGCAACGGGTATTGGCTGCTAAAAGAGCAGCATCTCTGTGCGGATCACAAATGAAGGAGAAAGCGCCTAGAAGCTGTTCCCCGCTCCACAGTGCTACATGGAACTGGGATGAAAATACAGATTTGATTCTTCTTTTTCAGCTACCTCGGTTACTATATTGCTGTGACAGAATAAATTTACTGTAGATGAATAACATTTTTTTTTTATAACACATTTTCTTTCTGTTGGCGTTGCTTGTGTTTGTTTCTCCAAAGTCACAATTTCCAAAGATGTTCTTTTGCTTCCCTCCCACAAAGTCATGCAGAAACAGAGCAGTGCGGTGTCTCTGTGTGTGCATGACAGAGAGAGAAAAAACAGAGCAGGACGGAAAAAGAAACACAGAAACCCAAGATGAGAACAAAATCAAATTTGAGAACAAATATAATTTTCCAATGACACCAATATAAGTTTTAACCATTTCACAACTGAGATGCATCCCATGGCTGGAAGCAGGGCTTGTCCACAACATAAATGAGAGGAAAGGGAAAATAAAAAGGAATGAAGAGCTGGGAAGGAGAAAAAGGAAAAAGATAAAAGAACATTTTAGATTTCTGTGAGGACAGAGGTTAAACTACCCAGGGATCTGGGTAACCTCTTGGTTGAGTGAGAATTCCTTTCAGCAGTGGTGGATTGGGGCTTACAGACTGCAGCAGAAAGGCCCATCCATTGACACCCCCATGTGCAGCACAATACCTCCCCCTTCCTTTAACACTTCCACACAGGATCTCCTGACATGCTGCTTGTTACCTGCAGTAGCCAGCACTGCCACTTGCTTCTCTTTCTTGTTTTCTCTTCTAATGCATGAAGCTGTGAAGTAACAAAAGAGACTGAGGAACAGCTTTCCCTGTCAAAGCACCAATCAACTCTCTATTGAGTTTTCTGATTGGATTACTTTGCTGTTTTCAGTCATTGCAGTTCAGAAACTGATGGACATCAGCACTGCAAAGAATGCTACCGAGTATCCACAACAGCAGCCTAAGTACCTAAGGATAAAGATATCCAAAAGGACTTGCCCAGTCCTTTAGCTGTCTGGCTAAAGAGAGAAAACAGCTTAAATATATGATCTTGCCCTGTTGTTCAAGAATCAAAAGAAAAAAACTAGTAGCAAACTGTTGTAGAGATCTGCACTAGATTTGCATACAACATTGACTGCAAGGCACATAGTATAATAAGGCCAAATCTAAACAAATATTCATAGGCTGCATGCATGTTTGTTATTCAGAGCAATCATTCAGTTGATCACTGTTCTCAAGAGCTGTGTTGCAGGAAGGATGAAAGGGACCTGGGCTCAGGAAATTGGACTCTCTTCCTGGGATTCCCTCAGTAACTAACAGGTAAAGAGTGCAGAGCAGTGATTTAGACACTGCAGGACAAGTTGAAATGTAGGAAATTGGTGCTTAGGTTCCCTGTCCCATCAGTGGAGAGCTGACTGCCTCCAAAGAGTAACCCAGAAAGCTCCCCAAATGAGCCAGTGCTAGCAGATTCTTAACTCCCAGGGACCTCTGAAGCTTCATCTTCTCAATTCTTTCAAGTTTCCCAGAGAGAAGTCCTCTTCTGGGTGTTTAGAGGGGCTCACCTCAGTGATGATGATACCCTGCTCTGCATTAAAACCTAATGGAAAGAGCTCTCACCAGGGAGTAGGAAACCTGGGTTCAGCTTCCTCTTCAGTGAGATGAAATCTTTAGGACTGAAAGCACCAGAAGAATGAGGAGATGTGACTGCACAGTCTGGCTGTTTCTACCTAAACTGGTGAAAGCTGGGTACTTATCTTTATTGATACAAAAATCTATGCCTGGTACAAACAACAGTCCTTGGATACATTTATCTTTCTCTCTCTATATATATATAAAAGGAATAATACCTGATTGACAGTCAATGATAGAAGGCCTGTAAACTGTGACTCCTCACACAGTGCTAGGCAGCTATATTAACAGCTCACATGTCGTATGAGCTAAATTTGTACTGATGATCTACGTGGTAGGAGCTCTTTGAACTTTTCTCTCTCTTTCCACATAAAACATTCTGATTCCAGATTCATGGAATGGGATCCAAAAATAGACCTTGGCTATCACCTGGTCTGTCCTTCTGCATGGTACCAGTCCTGGAGCTCCAGTCCATCAGCCTTGCCTACATACAGTGAAAGAACCAAGTCTGCCATAGATGTGGAAATAGGCCTGTGGAACTACTTAGGAAAGAGATATCTGGGTTATTCTCTGGGAAGCACCAAACCATCCTCCTTACCTGTGCTGAAAACCAGAAAGAGACACAGAAATCCCAGGCTCATCTTCACTGCCACATGCCAGCAGAACCACTGCATTATAGATTCTGACCTCCAGTGGGTTTGGTTGCTCTGCGAGAAAGAAATATTATTTTGGTGCTGATAAAGTTTGCTGTATTGTACAATTTTGTCCAATCCTTGTCCCAGAATGATCATGAGGAAAACATTAAGTTCATACAATGTAGAGAAAAGATTTTTTTTTCCAATTTTTTTTTATATATCCTCCCAGAGTAACTAATCTTGCTAGCCTGTAGCAAGCCATTATCTTGGAGATAATACTGTTTGATTAACAAACTATTATCATCATGTTTAAAATCTTTCCCACCTTTAATTCACTAGAGAAGTAATGCATTGTGAAAATAGCTGATTTTTACTTATCAGTTGCAAAGAGACTCTTTCTTGAGATGAAATTACACCAAACATTTCTGTATTTCAAATGTCTGTGGTTGCTTGTCTGATGAGTCAAAATCATTTATGTACCAGCTCTAGTAATTCAAACTAAGCTTTGAGAAGACTATTAGGTAGTCCATCCTATATATTCAGTCCACCTGTACAATCCTTTCTACTTGACCCTAAATTTATATTTATCCACGTCTTCTGAATGACCTGTTCAGAAGACTGGGGCTGAGGTGGAGAGAAAGCCATGGCCAAATCTCAAATCCTCAGACTTCATGCTCCATCACTTTCCATGAGCTGCAGTAATTATGTGTGGACAGAATCCAGTGTCCTATGGATTAGTCCAACATAAGAAATCCTGAGCTTGACTCTTCTTGCAAAAATATTTGGGATCTGACCAACAACAAGACTACAGACCACGAATGTATTGCTGGCATGAGAATCACAGGGCTGAAACCCCACCAAGGCTACTGGTGCTTCCACTGCCTGGTATGAAGCTTACTGGGACTTGTAACAGCTTGTTCTATGGACCCGTGGACCCTGTAGTTAGGGGAGGCTGTAGCATGGTAGCTACTAGTCTGATAAGATGCTGATGCAATGGAAGCAGTGGTGATGTAGTCTGCACCAAGGTAGGCATAAAACCAATCTGTGCTTACGGATTCTGCTAAACATTATATTTTTTTCTTCTTCTTCTGTTTGACTGTGTGAAATAGATAGGAGTTAGTGACAGGTGCACCACAGTGGTGCTGAATTTTAAGAACTGATGTTTGCAAGCATGTGGGGAGTTCACTGTTTGGGAGAACAGGCTCTGGGACCAACTTGGATTGTGGAATGGAGAGTTGGGTGATCACATCAAGAGGAGGTTTGTAGTTACCAATGTTTTGGAGCAGAGGGACTATAGTGAGGGCTGGTGTGTCTAGTCAATTTGGTGTCCTGTTAAGGAGAACTGTTGGGTTTTTTGCTTGATTGAATGGGAGGATATTTTTTTTTTTTTAAATGGAACTTCATTAATTTTTATTGCTGTACCTTGGGAAGTGACTGTCTCCTTAGCTTTGGAAGATCTATGCTATGATGATCTGTGCTTCATAAGGACAGATCAGTGTTTATAGGCCACAGACCTCCTCCTGAGCAAGTTCCTCATGACCCATTGGCTACACACAGGGCGTGATCAGGTTGCGTGGCTGGTGCTGTCTCTGTGTACATTGGCCCCAGGGAAATCAATATGAAACGTAGCCAAACAGAGTGCTATCACTGCACTGTGCCTGAGGCGTAAGACTGATGTTGGCTAGAGGGCTTCTGCTGCCCAGGTGGGAAAAGAGCTCAAACCTCTGCCCTTCATGAGGATTTTGGCTGTGGGAGGAGAGAATATCTTCTACCCCACTTTGAGTCTGCCCCTACCCATTCATGGTCAGTGCTCATGCTGGAGTGGGAAGACTTGATTTCCAGCACATACTTTGAAGGACATGTGCTCTCCTGGGTTCTCAGTATATCGTGCTTGGGCTAATACAGAAATCCATGGTAAGGGTATTTTACAGAAGTAGCAAGCACAACTATTCTACAAAGTTTCACAAGCAGGAGAGTAAACACAAGCAGATTGTAAACAATTTCCTATCAGGTATGTAACTTCATTACTGACTTATTTAAATTGGTTTATGTCTGTTTATGGTGGCAGGATGGGAAAAATCATCTCACAGATGACTCAGTGCAGCTGGCTAGAGCAGGGACTAGAGAAAGGATAATCCTAAAGGATAGAGGCAACAAGATTGAGACATGAAGGAACTGTCCTACCAAAACACCTTAGAGAGAGAGGAAAGAAAAATCAAACAGCTGTAAAAGCAGAAAAAAAAATATCAACAGAGAGTGAGATACAAGGTCATGCTTGGAAGTACCCCCTGCACACTGAGAGATACTCTTTCTCACCTGAATCTGCAGCTCCCTTCTGTCCTCTCCTCTGCAGTGCTCCTCCTCACTAACCAACACACAAAATTTTCTCCACATATGATGCTGATTTGCTGCAGGAATTCAGAGCAGGTATTAGTACCGCCATAACATCCACATTTAACTGAGATGTAATTACAAACTACACACTCAATCAAGCAAAATATCTAGTGATTGGGACAACATGCAAACATAACCAGGAAGAATGGATCCTCGTCTACTTGTAGCAAAGAAATATTAAATATTGTTAGTACAAAAATGAATGGAAAATGCTCCATTCATGGGAAGACTTGTTTTGCCTGAATGCCATTTTTATCTCTGTGGTGTCCTCCAGCCAGTACAAAATGCGTATAAAGAAATTGTAGAGAAATTTCAATACTAAAAAATCATTTGAGAAGGGATTGCCCTTACCTCTCAGCTGGGTTTTTAGCTGCTTCCCAAAATCTTTTCCCAGCATTAATTCTCTGAACATTTAAAATGTTCAACTACATTTGAAAGCCATCCATGATTAATATTCCTAGAACTGCTGCCTAAAATATCTTATCTCTCAGTAAAGTGGATATTTGTAATATTAACTCTTATGATACAGGTCCTGTGTGCGTTACTGTGATTATCTGATATCTAATTTTTTTCAGGGACAAGTCTTTATTACTTTGTAATTCTATCTCATATATTCATGAGCAGACAGACAAATTGTATAAATTGGCTTAGTGAATATTTTCTTTCCAAACATTTATCTGATACAGGCTCAAGGTCAATCCTTTAGTTACAAATTCTCCCTCACCTCTATGGATATGATAATCCTCCTTTGTTTACTTTAAACTGAATTATATTAGTAGAATCTATTTTACTTAGAACTGTTGATCTAGTGTTCCCTGAACAGCTGAACTGGAGATTTTGATCCAGTTCAGATTACCTTTATACACTAATGGAGAACTCTTACGAAATACCTTGTTGTTATTCTGGATTAAGAGCAATCTTAAACCAACGTGTGTATTAGCCAGGTTTTATTTGAACTAATTTTAATGTGGCAGGTAACCATGAAATTGTATTTGTATTTTTGTGTTGTGGTTTTTTTGCGTTTTTTTACAAACACAATACTATTAGAGATTGAGCAGTTTTCCTGCATCTTCATGCTAAACAACGAACAATGGAAGTTAAGGGATCAGAGAAATAAAATAAGGAAATTCCTTGAGTATTAATTTCCTTACCTTCATTCAGTTCCAACATATAAAGGTCATCTCTCATTTTAAGCACATCATGATAAACCAGGTCTAAAGAAATATTGCATGTTAATATGGAAACACGTCCATGCTACAATCAGACACTTCATTAAAATGCTACAATTACTTTATAATTTCAGGTTTATTCATATGAGAATTTAATAAAATGTTATAAATGTGCATTTCATGCTAATACCTTTCATTTGCTTCATTTCCACTGAGCGTTAATAGCACAGTTGAAATAGTTTCCTTCAAGCACATGTGAAACCACCGAGATTTGGAATAGTTGATATTAACTTACCTGATTTCTCCTGACAAAGATTGTTATCTTCGGTGCATATATAAAACTGAAGGTTATTGTCAGGTCTCAATAACCTTTTTGTGAAAGACTTTGAGTAGATAGGCTTGATAATCTTGTTTTAAAATCCTGTGAAAAATTTTATCCTAATCCCAGGACTAACTAGAGGTAACACAATCATAAACACACAAAGTGCCTGTTGAATCCCACATGGAAACACTCTGTGGCATGTCAGGTGAGGACTGGAAGCTTTTTTTGGCAGTAACAACTGGAAGTGCAAAGCAGAAAGGATTTTTTTTTCCTTTTTAAAGGGACAGCTCATATCACTGCAATTAAGCCAGCACCACCTTTGATGGCATGAAGTAGGCCAGGCTAAGCCACTTTGGTAAAGCTTTAGGCACCTTTCAAGGAGTGATTTAAACAAGGGACATTGTCAAGAGGGCACAGAAGAAACCTTAAGTGTATCTTAACTGTAGAATATCCAAAGGAACGAAAGGACAGTTAAAAAGAGAATTGCCAGACGGTGTGGTTAAGTGGTGATGAAGGAGGAAATATCTGATCACGACAATGACATAGGGGATTTCTGGTGATGCTGAGTGATGTTTAGTAGTATCCAAGAGAGGATCACTGTTGGGAACAGTGCGTGAAATTCTGCTCTCATTTATTCCAGTGGAGTGCAAATGATTCCTATGAAACCAGCAAGTTTAGATGCAATACTGCTAAAAGCAGATAATTATACAGTCAGTAATTTCATCATAAGTCACTGAACACGTCAACTTTGTAACAGCTAAAAAAGGAAACCTAAATGGATGCACAGTCAGTCTATGAAACAAAATGTGCTTAAGGGTCTTGCACAAAACCTCAACAGAGACATTTTCTGACCCCTGTTAGGGAGAGGATAAAGAGGAGCCAGCAGCTGAGATGCACAGGATGGCTGCATACAAACTGTTGGGAATAGTCTGGCTTGGGAAAGTTTGGGGCTGCTGGTGAGGAGCACTCTAGGATTTTTCTGTCAATGTCATGACCCTACCATTACTATGGACATTTGGGTTGTTGAGCTCCCAGCACTACTTATTTTATTACTGTAGGTATTACCTGGGTAACTAGTGTCTTATCAGGCTTGTTTTGTTGTCACTTGCCTTTGTTTAATTGTATTTTCCTAGCCTTGCAAAGAAAGCTCTGATGTTACCCAAAGAAGGAAGAGACCTACTGCAACCCGCCAGCATGTTGGATATGAGCAAGTAATTTTGCTAGTTTCAGGTTTCAGTCATATGTTTTGGGGTGTCCTGGTTTCTCACAGAAAAGATGTTTATGGGATCATGTTTTGTATGTGGTAGGGCTGTGTCTCTGTCTTACAATCTTGCCTTCAACAAGAACTTCAGAACCTAGAAGGCAACTGCAGCCTCATTTAATAGTTATAGCTGGTAAACATAATGCTTAGCCATATGCATGCACACACATACACAATCTTACATTTCTTTTCTTTCACTCTGCCTTTCATGAAAAAATGCTGTCCAGTGGGATGATGTAGTATCTAAAATTATCTAATTCTATGTGGAAGTTACTGTTGTGACAAAAAGAAAATCTCTGTGACTAAATGCTGAGGACTAGCTTGAGGACTATGGAAACATCTTTTCTTTGACAAGACTTACTTTTACTGCTTTAATTACCAGTTGCTCAGTATCTCATCAAAGAAGGCTGGGATGAAAGTCCTCTCTGTAACAGCTGACAAAACCTGGTATAGACAGGAAAATGTGTGCACTGGGATCAGTTCCAACCATTTGAAGTTTGGCTATGAGGATAATTTGACTTTCAGCAGGTTTTACCTCACTCTGCGTTTTACCCTGGGACTCTGTAATTTTAACTTTCCTCAGCTGCAGAGTGATGCTCAGGTGACTGGGGAGGGGACCATTGTTCAGCCCCAACTTTGACTCTGAAGGACAATGCTGTGTTCTCACTCAGAGCATCACACTCAGCAAGTAGCTTTCTCAGGAGTATAGTCTTTACGCTCTTCCTTTTTCCAGCATCTCTTTGTGTGACTGTACTTTGTCCATAATTATCATTGCAAAATCCAGAATAGGAAAAGAAAACGTTTTTAGCATCGTCTTAGTAACACAGTATAGGCACATAATTCATATAAATTACTGAATAAATGTGTTCATTTGCTGAAGGCTGCACAGGGTAAGTCCCTGCTAACGCAATTTGAACAAACACATATTCAAGCCAAATACCTGTGATATATCTGTAAGAAAGGACAGCATAGCATAAAGAAAGCCAAGTAGCAGGAGAAAGCCAAGTACGAACATTGGTGTTATATCTCTCTGTGGGCTGAGAACACAGTGTGGAAGTCACACAGTGCTACTCACTTGTCGCTTTTTTCTTAGGCATTTTAAATACATGCTTCTGTGTAGCAGCTGCAGTACGCAGGAGTGACTGTGAGGGCTCCAGCCATATATTCGTGCAACCTGAGCCAGAGTCAGCAAACAGCATGCCCTCCCACTTGCTCTATCCCAGTCTGACAGTGTCCTCAGGTGCAGCTATCCACAGTCCTGGGTAGCTATAAACCATCTCTGCCCTAAAAGATGAGATGCTGCCCAAGGAAAACTCTAGTATCTAAAGCATCTTACAAACTTCCCTGAAGTTGTTTAAGGCATGGGTGGACGAGGTGCTGAGGGGCATGGTTTAGTGTTCGATAGGAATGGTTGGACTCGATGATCTGGTGGGTCTCTTCCAACCTGGTTATTCTATGATTCTGTGATTCTATGAAACTTACCTATTTTATATGTCTGGTAGGAAAACACATATCAAGCTGCACCTCTCTTATCAGATGCTAACATGTAACAGAGAATGAAACATGGTTGGAGTTTTATCTTCAGTTACAGTTTATTATAGGATGATAAATGCTGCCATGAAAGCAACTTTGAGTAAGTGTTTAATAAGTTTTATTTATAAAAGTATCAACTGGGTAAATTATATTTTTTTCTGAAAAATCTTGATTATAATTCAACAGTTCTCCTTCAGTCTTCTGCCATCACAATTATGCAGGATCTTTAGTTTATTTTATTAAGAAATGTACCGGCTCTACAAAGTTTATTTTCACCTGAATTTCATTTCAGATGTTGGCAATGTTCTTCTAATAGTATTTTATTTATTTTTGCATATATTTCGTCAAGGACAACTCTATAAATATGGTAATCTTTCTTTGTTACTTCTCTTTTAGAAGAATAAACCAAATTTGAGGATGACACTAAGCTGGGTACAAGTGTCGATCTGCTGGAGGGTAGGGAGTCTCTGCAAAGGGATCTGAACAGGCTGGACCGCTGGGCTGAGTCCAATGGCATGAGGTTTAACAAGGCCAAATGCCGGGTCCCCCACTTGGGGCACAACAGCCCTATGCAGTGCTACAGACTAGGAGAAGTATGTCTAGAAAGCTGCCTGGAGGAGAGGGACCTGGGGGTGTTGGTTGACAGCCGACTGAACATGAGCCAGCAGTGTGCCCAGGTGGCCAAGAAGGCCAATGGCATCTTGGCTTGGATCAGAAACGGTGTGACCAGCAGGTCCAGGGAGGTTCTTCTCCCTCTGTACTCGGCACTGGTGAGACCGCTCCTCGAATCCTGTGTTCAGTTCTGGGCCCCTCACCACAAGAAGGATGTTGAGGCTCTGGAACGAGTCCAGAGAAGAGCAACAAAGCTGGTGAAGGGACTGGAGAATGGGTCTTATGAGGAACGGCTGAGAGAGCTGGGGTTGTTTAGCCTGGAGAAGAGGAGGCTGAGGGGAGACGTCATTGCTCTCTATAACTGCCTGAAAGGAGGTTGTAGAGAAGAGGGTGCTGGCCTCTTCTCCCAAGTGACAGGGGGCAGGACAAGGGGCAATGTCCTCAAGCTCCGCCAGGGGAGGTTTAGGCTGGACATTAGGAAAAAGTTTTTCACAGAAAGGGTCATTGGGCACTGGAACAGGCTGCCCAGGGAGGTAGTTGAGTTACCTTCCCTGGAGGTGTTTAAGGCACGGGTGGACGAGGTGCTAAGGGGCATGGTTTAGTGTTTGATAGGAATGGTTGAACTCAGTGATCCGGTGGGTCTCTTCCAACCTGGTTATTCTATGATTCTATGAAAGTTCATCTCATAAAAGGAGAACTATGTATAGAGTCATAAAATCATTTAGGCTGAGAAAGACCTCTAAGAGCATCAAGTCAAACTGTAAACCTAACACCGCCGAGTCCACCACTAAACCATGTCCCTAAGCACCACATCTACGTGTCTTTTAAATATCTCCAGGGATGGTGACTCAGCTGCTCCACTGGGCTTCTTGTTCCAATGCTTGACATCCTTTCCTGAGAATAATTTTTTATACTATCCAGTCTAAATGTCCCCTGGAGCAACACGAGGCCATTTCCTCTCATCCTGTCATTTTTACCTGGGAGAAGAGACAAACACTTGTGTCACTATAATCTACTTTCAGGTCATTGTAATAAGTGATAAGGTGTCTCCTCAGCCTCTTTTCTCCAGATGAAACAAGCCCAATTCTCTCAGAGAGTCCTCATAAGACTTGTGCTCCAGACCTTCTACCAGATTCGTTGCCCTTCTTTGCACATGCTCCAGCAGCAAAATGTCTTTATTGCATTGAGGGGCCCAAAACTGAACACAGTATTCGAGGTGCAGTCTTACCAGTGCAGGGTACAGGGGAAGAATCACTTCCCTAGTGTTGGCCATACTATTTCTGATACAAGTGAGGATGCTATTGGTCTTTTTGGCCACCTGGGCACTTACACTGGCTCAAAGTCAGCCAGCTATTGACCAGCACCCCCAGGTCCTTTTCTGACAGGCAGCTTTCCAGCCACTGTTCCCCAGACCTGCATGGGGTTTTGTGACCCACGTGTAGGACCCACTACTTCACCTTGAATATCAAGTATGTATTTATACATATGCGTATCTATATACATAAAAATTTATTTATTTTCATTCATAAAACTTCTTTCTCATTTCAGGAAATTCATTTAGAATCACGAATGAACTCTGTCCTTTATGACATTTTTTCTTTAATCTTTCTTTCTAATATTTTGCTAAGACTAGTACTAACACCACAAAACCTCCTGAAAAGAATAAGCAGTAAACTATACAGCCATTCAGCTTAACTGCTTCCAGTAAGAATATTTTGTATATTTATTTTTCTAAAGTGGCAAACACTTTTCTTTAAAGTGTCTGACATTGTAAAACTTTTGCAAATTCAAGCACATTCTTAAGGAAGGGAGGAAAAGGAGAGAGACATGAATAAAAGGAGGCATGGAAACTGAAAATATGTAGTGACAATAGGCATGAAATTATCACAGCTGATGTTGTAAAGGATTATAAAATGCATTTGCAATATTCCTTGTCAGAAACTTACCTCAGCTGGAAAATTAGAAAGACAATGTTTCTCAGAAACTCTTTTCTGTCACCAGAATTTGGTTTCCCGTGTTTAAATGGGCCAAGACTTCTGCACTAGGAACACACAGAAGTTCGTAACTGAAGAATGCCGTTGCATGCTCCATGGAAAGTGCATTAAATGCATAAAAACTGAGTACCTGGGTGCTACTCCATTCCTCAACAATGTTGCTGGCATGTCATGACAACGAAGATTAATGCAGAGCTATATAAGCTGCCTTGGTTGTTGTTTACTGAGATACATTCACTGGAGAGTCTCAAAGACAACAAAGCCATTGTAATAATATCTCTGCAGAGCTGTGCCACCAAATGTCCATCCATAGTGTAAATATTTCTCCAGAAAAGAGGTGAGCATAATTGCTGTCACAGAAACTGCATAGCTCTGTTTCCCTGTCTGTCTTAAACCCAGATCATCTCTGGTGCAATCCGGGTGGTTTTGGTTCCTTTTCTGCATGTTACATTCATCCCATGAGATTTTTACAGACCTGCACAATACCTTGCACTGCTCCTTTAGGGCTTCCAAAGATGCTAGTTAGTGATCAAGCACTCCGGATTTGTAAATCTAGAGGTTCATAATGCTTTGATTAGACACAGAGACATTTCAGCAGTCCAGAACTTAGAAAATATTGAATGTTTTATCCAGTGCTGTAATTGCTGATATAATATGTGTCAGACACATAACTGGTCCCATCAAACTTGCCAATACATTCATAGCATATCTCACATCTCCTTTTTTTTTTTCCCATGTCTCCTGTTCTACATTCTGCTGCCTTTCTGCATCTGACCCAAGGAAGCAGGAGAGAAGTTGTGGTGCTGTCCCAAGCTCACTAGGTACCAGCTATGAGGATCATATACTGGGAAAGAATAACCTTAAAGGGAAATTTCTTTAAAGATAGTCTATCTCTCCTGCTTCTCTGTGCCATGGGATGTGGCTTCCCTGATTCCTTCCTTTCCCCGTGATCCAAAAGCATGCTCACTGTTAATCAAGAGATTCTATCTGGGCTAGTTTTCAAGTATCTGTAAAGCCTTGAAGCTCAAATTATCCAGAGAAGAAAAAGAAGGATACACTAAGAAACTTCCACTTCTGACACTGTGGCTTGTGCCATACTAGACACATCAATATTTACCCTTTCTAAACTGTTGAGTCTTAGTCTTACACTGCTCAGGCAGGGAATAGTTACATACAACCTCAGCAGTATCATATAAACATAAGCAGAGCCTGCAGGAAGGGAAAACTCCCTCAATATAAAAACCAAGTTACCTGAGGATAGGTATTACATCTTGCTCCCCTTTTAGAATCCATTTCACAAAAGATCAAACCCAGTGCCTCACTGAAATCCAGTGATTTGTCATGATTATATATTTGGCCAGCAGCAAAGGGGAAATGTGAATGCAACATATTTCAGTACAGGTGAACAAAAGGTGAGTGGTTCACCTATGGTGTCTGTGAAATAACCATTTCAATATCATTGCTTTGGTTGTCTGCTTTTCTTTGCAAAAGAATTCTACTGTGTAGTTGCTGTTCAGTTCAAATAATGTCTATAAAGGATGTTTGAAGTACCTTTGTGTTTGTCTTGAAAGAAATGTAAGGAATAAAGAAAATGTTATTGTTGTACATAAGAAAATTGAACCCAAGAAATTTAGAATTTCACACTTTGGTGCATAAGTTTAAAAAAATACTGTTGATCTTTGGAAAAAAAATGATAGTTGGCCGTGAGAGCTTGGCATTGACCCAATTTAAATTGATCTAGTTTAAAAAAACAAAACAAAACATAATGAAAGAAAGCCACCACAACTGGACGTTGGACACAGTATTTTTTAATTATTTTTTTTAATTATTCCCAATTTACAGGGATATAGAAGCAGATACAAAACTGGAATAAATGCTGAATAATTTTTTACCTACCACAAAAATTTAAGAAACAATTGTTTTAGGTTGCATTTGAATTGTTGAGTATAGCTGGTTCCTGGTTGACAATCATTATGTTGAAGCCAGAAGGAATGCCTTAAAAATATTCCGGTGGATTCAGTGATATTTTTGGGAAGAGATGATGTTTCACATGCTCCCCTCCTGCTTCATTTAGGAGAATTACCCTTCAGCCTTCTTTCCAAACTGATAGGATGGGATTCATCTCATTTTTTTTAGCAATCAGAAATATACGTGTTTGTCCAAGCTGGTCACCTTCAAATCTATAGTTAAGAAAGACGCCAGTCAGAGACAGGCAGTCTGAGTCATTTGATGTAGGGCTGCCTGGGTCATGCTCTGAAAAGAGCTGATTTGCCTCCACTCATTGCAAAAGGGGCTGAGCAAGAACAGAAATTGCTGTCTTCAACTGGATATTTAGCTGTTATGGACTGATATCACTGAAAGAAATCAAAGCCAGACAGGCTATATAATGTCCCTCCCCTCCCACACCCACCAACCCTCCTGCAATACTGTGAGCCAAGCAAATTTAGCTGTGCGTGTGCCTGCACACTCTGTGTCTTTTACAAGGAAACACATAACTCCCAAACCAGCAGCTGGGAGGAAACACCTATGTATCCTATATATCCTACGCATATATACTTTTCATACCATTACAATGCTATCCCCAGCCAAAACTACAAATGGAACTGTCTGTAGAAAAGATGTCTGAGGTGAATTTTCCTCAGTAACACCTTCCTATTTATGCAAGAGGGTAAGACCTTTTAAATAATTCATACTGTCTCACAATGATGCTGGGAGGTACGTGAGCAGCCTTCTGGTGGTCTCACACATCAGGATGACAGACACACAGCTAAAGATGCGAGGCTAAGACCACACAGAAATTCAGCAACAGAGCCAGGGGCAGAATTTAGGAAACTGAACTCCCAACCTGAGCTGTAGCCAGCTGTTAAATTCCCTGCAGAGGATATTCAGAGCATTTGTGCCATTACTATATTCTTCATACATTTTGCATGCAAGTTCATATTTCAGCACATTATTGTCTCTAATTCAAACATATTTTCCCCTAGTTTTCATTTTCCCACATGCATACGGTCAAAGCCATGTAAGTTACATGACCATGAAATTAAAAGAAGTCACAAATAATGGACTCTAGTGTGTATTGTATTATATTATGGCAGGACTAGCTGTGAAAGCCAGATAAAACTTACTTGTAACTGTGAGCTCAGTCTTGCATGGGTGAAATCAATGTCTTTGCTGGGGGCACATACAACACTGTGTTCCTTGAATGGGTGTGAATATATCACGATTTAAATGAAAATAAATTCCTCTACATCATAATTGAAATTTCTATTTATTAATAAGTGGTGCAGTTTTTAAAGACAGAACATAAAAAATCAGTTAAGAAGTATTGTTTGCATAATATATTGAAATAAACATATTAAAGTTGTTCAAATATTGGACAGTGCTAGAATATAAATTACACATACAGTTTAAAAATTACAATAAATAATATTATAAAGAACACTAAAGGCCACTTGTATAAAAGTTTTGTTCCCTTGTCAGCCAGAATCTGAAAAGCATCTTTGTCGCATGGAGAAAATTTCAGTGAGCAAGGCACAAATACTAGTAATAATAAGATGCCAGAACTAGAAAACAAAATGCAGTTGGCTATGTAACCTTCAGTCTCAGCATATTCTATAGGATGGAAATAGGATCCCATTTCCAGTATTTTGATTCACTTAAATTCAAAGGAAAGCTACTAAAAGCTGAATTGGGAAGGATCAAATCTTACAGTCTAATTAATCAGAAACAATAGTGATACTGAGAATCCTTGTTCCCACAGTACCCAGCTAAACCCACTTGTAAATGGCTTCTTTTACCTCTGTACCTCTGAAAATGGTCTTCAAAAGTGAACACCCACATTCAGCTGGACTCCAGAAAAAGTGATATCACACCAAAATTGTGAGGTGCTATAAAACAAAGGTTTGCAACACTTAGGCACCTAAAGCTTGGTCGTGGGGGCTGTGGGGGTGCAAGGAATCAAGATCCAGCTCTTTCTCACGTAATCTGCGCTGTGGGAAAAACTCAGTTCTCACACAGGTAGATGTGACACCCCTGTAACAACTGGGATCCCAGAGGGGCTGAATTTGCTCCTTAATCTGTGTTTCTGATTTCTCAAGGCTGTGATCTTGCAAACTGGTCGGACCACAATGCTGGCCTGAAGGCCACAACTCAGCGGCCCCTGCTACACATGGGTTCAGGTGGAAATTCGTTGGCGGTGCTGCTGGGCCACAATTTGAAGCAGAAAATTTTAAAATTATTTCCACTCTGAACGGTAACAATGCAGCAAAGTTGCACATAAGAACAGAGCATATATAGTCAAAGTCAGTTTAGGGGGTTTTCAATCAATCTCTTCTTGTGGCAAATTCCCTGTTGCTTTGATAGGAGCCAGATTGATTAATTCAGTGCAGGGAAAAGCCAAGGCAAGGACAACAGCCGTTACTTAACTAGATCTCTTTTAAAGGACCAACTGATTAAATGGAGCATAGATCACATTTTCTATACCTGCAGATTTTAGCTAACCATTCACTTCTGTCTTAATGAAATAAGACAGAAATAGTCTCAGTTTGAATCTGAAATGAGGCAGTTTAATTGATAATAGTACTGCAAAGACAGGTACACAAAGCAAACAAAGATTCACTGTTTCCGAAACTTACAGATGTGCGTGATTTGTTAGTGACTGAAAAATCAGCATAAAAATGTAGCTAAGAAAAATGTCTACAAATCAGTGCTCTCTTTCACAAGGAAATTCGTAGAGAGATTAGGACCCAATCCTGCCTCCAGTATGTCAGTTTTAGAAAGTTTCTCACTGACTTCAAGGACAGCAAAGTCCCACACTTTCTCATTATGAAATGAGATGTCAAGTTCGTGCCTAGAATGAGGAAGAATGCTGTTGACCCAGATGTCTCTCTCAAATGAAATTGTGAATAAATGATTCCTTGCATGAGGTGAACCTACTTCACAAAACAGGTCCTGATCTTTTAAATGTTGCCAGGACTAATAATCACATACATTTTATTTTGTTTTGTCCAGTATCTGTGGCAGAAACATAAACTGCAGTTTCAAGGCTGATGCACTCCCTGGACTCAACCTGAATTGGAGTCTTGTGAAGTGTGTGCACATCCCAGATCAGGGTTGTCACCTTGCTGGTGACATCTTGACATGTGACTGTCGTCAGCATGAACAGCAGAACAGATAAACATCCTATTTTTAATTCAGATTGTGTAGGAGGCAGAGAGCTGGTAAATACAACACCCTGTGAAACAAGCAGTGACTGGTTTTAGTGTAAAGAAATGTATTAGGAAAAATAAATACTAAAATAAGTTAATTGGGTCTTCCTTGACCTCTTCTTGGGTCTTTTTCAGAGGAACCAGAGATGTCCACTGCAGGGGTCGTTGCTGAGCTCACCACCAAGACTTTTTAAGAAGAGGCAGACCTTAAACAGCCAGTTAGCATGTCATTAAATATTTCACAATGTAGCTACAAATACTAAACCTGGTGTTTTTCAGCTGCACATAGTAAATTGGTGCTGACACTCCAGAGCAAATACTACCTCGAAGGCAGTTCAGTTGCTAAGTGTACACAGCGCTGGGCAGCCAAAATCCTGCTTTCTTTGGGTCTACAGTCTTGCACGTGAAGACTCATCCAAGTCTCCCCCTTGCTTGGATCTCCTCTTGGAATTAACATAGCTTTATAATGAGGTGACCCATGGATTTTCAGCCAGGTTTAATAACGAAAAAAGATTCCCTTTATATGATCTGGCATGGGAGAGGTTTGAAAAGTGAACTGAAGAATCTGAGGGAGAACTGGGTCAAGAATTTCGTGGAAGAGACACTGTCAAAGTTATTCACAAATTAATTTCTCAGATTTAACTTGGTTTTTGGCTGCCTTGAGTTTTTATTGCCTAGATCTCGAAAGCATTTTAAGAAGGGCCAAACTCAAATGAAATCAGTAGGGATGCTAGACACTTGACACATAAGAAGAGTGAAGCATGATTGTCTAGCATAAACTTACACCAATTACAGAAGTAGACTAGGAATGTTAAAATCATTTTTCATTCTTTTTCATTCATTTGTCATGTGAGGGTTAAATCTTATGAGTGACCTCAGGCCCATATTACTACACAGAAAGACTGCAGCAGGAGCAATACTAGTATTTCCACTGATGGCCAAAGAATTCTTCTCAATATGCCAAATTGTACTGAATTATACTTTTGTCAGCTAGTTTTATTCTCTTCAAGCTTAGTCATTAAACTGCACCGAACACAGATTACCTTTCAGGTCAATGGCTATTTTGTCAATTAAGTAATTACCAAAATTGTGCCTCACATCATCATAGTTACTGGCTTCAGAACAGCTCCACAGACTCAGCCCAGAATTTAAAGGCTGTGGCTGGTTTGCATTATTTACTTGAGCAACAATAACAATTTGTTCTCCCTGAAGATCTGTCCCAGAAGGTTGTATCACAATTTAGCTGAAGAAGCTGATGAAGTAAGAAGATATTTTAGATGGATTTTTAAACAGAGAATAAACAATGAAGATGAAGTCAATGCCTACATCTGGAAGCTAACAGAAGCTCCCTTGATGGAATGACTGTCACATGATGCCAACAAGACTGAGGAAGCAAACATTATGTTTACTAAAATGGGCAAAACCCAAGAAGGTATCTTCCATTGAAGTACACTCTATCCATGCCTGTGCAATGCCCAGTCACACATGGGAAGTCCAGTAATATGTATTTCTTTCTTGTGCTCTGATTTGATGTGCCAATGATACTCAGCTGTGCAGCTGCAGTGTAATACTAACAGTCACTACAGAAAGTTCACCTTCTAAAATCTCTCATGGGCCAAATCCTTATATCTTTGTTGGTGAGTGCTCTAGTCATGGGGATGAAGGCACTGTCTGGAGTGACAGAGGTCACCCTCATCAGGAGGCAGATATGAGCCATGGTAGAGAGGTTGCTCCTTGGATCAGTGGGGTAGGGGTGAGAGCTTTCCCATGTGTCTCTGATCATTTGGCAACTAAAGAAGTCATCCCCTCTTTCCCTTAAAGTTGGTAGAAAATTAGTGTAGATAATTGAATTATAAAATGAGATTAATCTCATCTTAAAGCTGATGTGTGCTTTGGCTCTTGTACCCTGTGCTCACTGACTGTACTGATCAGTATTTCACCAACTGTAAAAAGTGCACAGCCATCAAACTTAATGTCAAATAGACACTGTTTCATAGACACCTGGGCTGACATCAGATGAATCCTGCAGAGCATATTTGGACAAGTTGGTTTCATTAGTTGTATAGATACTACATTCCCGTTGTAGTGGTGAGATCTTTGATTCATTTCTGCCCCGTTTCAAGTGGTCTGGATTGTTTCCCTGCTCTCCCTCAACATAATTTCCGGTTCCCATGAAAAAATATTCGGCTGAGTCATAGGGAGCATAGTCATCCCTCTGTTGCTCAGGGACAGGTGACAAGAATGGTATTTATTTATTTGTACACTGATCTTAAGTATGGCACAAGTTGATAGATTTGGAGCGGTCCTTTCCCAAGAGAAAGGGTAACCAGAGAGAAACTGATCCTGGCACCATCCCACATTGTGGAACTCACAGGGAAGAGAATAGCAATACTTTGCACATCTAAGGAGATCATAGTGCTTGGCAAATATCAGTGAATTGAGCCTTACAATCTGTACATATATATGTAAGTATAACTCCCAAATAACAGATTGGGAAATTGAGGCACAATCACATTTTGCAGCTTACTTAGCAGCACATAAGTCAATAAAAGTGGAGTGTATAAACCTGGAATTCCTACACTGAACAACCTTATTTTTTTGGAACAGAAAGAAAATTTGGCCTCATAGGTAACATATGGGATTAGCAAAAATTTTCTACAAAATTGCATTGTAGTCATGCTTTGAGCATTATACAAACTACAGTGGTGATTTTCAAAGTAGTTTGAGGGATTTATATTTGCATTTTACAATAAATAAATATCCATGACCATTGCCAAGAGGTGACATTAATAACTTTAAATTCTATCCCCAATTTCATTTTTACATTGCATTTCATGAGTAGTTGTATAATAGATCACATGAGAAATATTAAGTTCACAAAACCATTTCAGCAGGGACATTTGCTTTGACTCAGCTTTTCCCCTGCTTTGAATATTAGATATTCTTGGCTACGTTCGTCAGAGATTGATTTACTTATATTAGAAAATGGATTCAGATGTTATGTTTCCAATAAGGGATATTGCTCCTGAAAATATTTTTACTTTGCTGCTCTGTTTAATTAATGTATCAGGGACCACTGTATCTCACCTGTTATCAATTCACCATTATTGTATTGAAGAGTATCAGATAGATATGTATCATAGAAGAAATCAGCTGTACCATTTATATAGGGTAAAGTCATGCAAACCATGCTCAAAACTAAGCTCCTTAGTTTTGGTAGCATGAAAAAAACTGCAGTAGTAAATTGTATGAAATGGTGCAGAATGACTACCACTAATATCACATGCATCTTATGCAGCCATTGGTGTTTTGAACTAGTAAGCTTTGGGTGTACAGTAAGTGAGATTTACAAAGTATGCTTACATTACATGGAGAAGTCAACCAGTGACTGCCCCCACACGCACTTTTAAACTGGCTTGTTTGAAGGGGTCCATATTGAATCGGAAATCCCATCTCCCGTAGAAGACAACGGCATGGAGCCACTTGGTGTAAAAGGGTCGGTGTCTGTGTCCGTCTCCCCCTCTGCTAGGTAGCGTTTCTCTTTCATCCATGCAGATCCCCCATTGGGGCCAAATGGGAAGTCATCTCTCTCTTGGGAGATACTGAAGCCACTTGGGGAGCGCTCAAGTTCCTCATGGTTGACAGAGAGAAGGGATAACGGAGTATCGCTGTCTCTTGTTAAGCTCCTTCTCTGCCTTGGAGACACCTTATCTGAGTAAGGGCTTTGTAGGTCTCCTTGAGAGTGGTAACTAACCTGGGAGTCCATTAATGTAAATATAGGCAAAACTGTTGGCCTTTCTGCATATGAAGTTGAGGAAGGTGTGGCTTGCAGTCTGCCAGAGTTTTGCCCACCTATTGATAAAGGTTGGGAATGAGTCATATGACCATGTGCTGAGAAACCATAAGGACTGACTTTGTTGACTGGAACCTGCTGGAAATTGTAAGGACTTTCATGAGCACACTGCTCAGTGTATTTGTATATTATTGTTTTTAACTCAGAATATTTGTTGTCTTCTCTCTTCTCCTTTGCAGGAGAAGCAGTTTCTTTCAATGGACTTATCTCAGCAACTTGTACTTGCAGCTGTTCCATATGATGCATATGCATATCAACAAGAAAATCCAGTTTCTTCCCCATGTCGTTCACCTGAAAAATACCAATGTTATAATATTGTCTTATGTCAGTTGTTCAATGAAAGAGTCAATGCTCCCATAGGTGCACTGCCTCCCGCAATGATGTGCTGCTGTCTTCATTGGTCATGAAGATAACTATAGGATAATCATGACTTTCCCTCGAAAGATGGACTGAAGTGGATTCCATCTTATCCTCTAACTGCCTCAGATTAAGAAGACCCACCCCTATGAACTATGCTAAAAAAAATTCTTAGCGCTGCTGGATATTTGGCAGCCCAGAATCCAACAGCATTCTTTAATGTTATGACCATAGTCTTGATGTCATATGGTAGATAGCTGCTTCCAAAATAGAACAGATGGAATTACCTTTGCACACAGACCTATTCTCTAACCCTTAATAATTCCACAACATCAGGTTTACTATTAGGATTAATTTAGTGTCTATTGTGATAGTACTTTGTGCTTGAACATCTAAATCCCATGAAAGGAATTGATGTGAATCAATGCCACTTGTTTCCATCTTACATAGTTATACTTTTAAAAATAACAGTGCCTTTAATTGTGAAGCAATAGGTTAGGATGCAGAAAGAAGGCCCAAAAATACATGTGGAGGCAATACTTTTGACTGCCAGACCCTGCAAAAGAAGGCAGTGCACTCAGCAAAACACCAGTTGTGATGAGTACGGAGCTTAAGGGAATGAAAAAGTCCCATGGAAACATCATGGTTAGGGTCTTGGGGCCTATTCATTCAAGAAGTTTCAAGATGCATACTTCCCAGTTAATTACATTCTTTCATGAAAACTAACAGAAGAGCTTTGTGATTATTAGTACAACATCTGTGTGAGCCTTTTTCAGTACAAATCTGACCAGGTCAGCCAAAGACTCAGACAGAGGTTATGTCAGCTTTATCATTTCTGTACAAGCACCTCAGTCTCCAACACTGCCATAAAACTACATACCTGTCGTTCAACTTTAACAAATTTGCCCATCATACTTTGGTCTTCAGTATCTGCTGTAGATGCTTTGGCTACATATGGATCATTTCTATAAAGAATTAATAAATCTATTAGTGTTCAACTTTTCTTTGCATCACAGTAAGTAATTTATATCCAAACACAGAATTACCATCTTGGTGATATATTCATATAGCTCCTTGGAGCCTCATTTAAGAAAAGATTGACTTTAGTTATTAATCATGCAAATGGGAATAAAAGTCTTTTCTATGTGATTCCAATGCATTTGTCAAAAATCTATTCCTGATTTTTAATTTTAAATTAGTTTAGTTCAAAATTAAGATAAAGATCAAGAAAAAAAGCAGAGCAAACAAAAAGTCCAAAATGAAAGTGGAAAGTAATCACAGACTTGGCAAAAAAATAAAATTCAGGTTCATGAAAAACGTTGACATAGTCTAGATAGTGGGTCTACAGATGGTCATTTAAATCTAATTCTTCATAATTACTGTATTTGAAACTGGAATCTGAGTTTTAAGGCTGAGTGGGCTTTTTCTGATTTTCATTAAATCAAATACTAAGTGGCAGACTAGAAATGCTGAAAAGAGACAGTGGCCTGGAGATTTAAAGTAGATCTCAGAATAAATTTTCTTCTATGGAATTTCCTACTGCCCATCCATCAGATGGACTAACTAAAGAGGTTAGAACTTGATCTTTGTTTAATTAAAGAACTTTGATTTTTAATTTAATTAGATTTAGGATAGGATAGTCATTATCAAGATAAATCTTTATCAAATTGTGTCAAAATTATCCTTAAAAGTGTCTACATGTTGCCGTAACTTATGTCAAAGTCCAGACAATTTCTAAGCACTTGTTCTTTAACATGATTTATAACCAGTATATTTTAAAACTTTTGTTTTAACAAGTCCAGTTCTTCTCTTTGTGACAAAATCAAAAATATAGCTGTGAACATCTTACTAAAGCAGATAACTAAATATAACTAGAACATGTTAGATTTTGCACATTGGGTTGCTGTTGATGTGGGCTTATTCCAATTTTGCAGTCTGCTTTGTTTCCCAAATGATCACTGCCTCTTTCACCTATGTAGGTCTCTGTGTTCACATTTGTGGTTTTAGATTTTTCACTGGGTGGGATCAAACAGATAGAGCCAAATTAATTTATTTTCTATAAGGTTACTTTTGTTCTAAGAAACCATAACAGCTTTGGGGACAGATTGTCTTGTGTGGTTCTTCATGGATATTTATTGACAGATTGATAGTTGTAAATAACAGAAGAAATGTCATTTATTATTGAATTCTTATTACCAGGAAGGCAGCAATACAATAACATGCTGTAACTTTCACACCCAAAAATCTGGTATTGTAATTTATATTCAGTAACTCTCATCAGTTATTGGTTTAAAAGGAGCATAATTAAAATTGTGCTTGACTTTTGGTGGCAACTATAATGGATTTTTTTTCACTTTGAAGGTTTACCTTCAAACTATTGTTGATTTTTACTGAGTTTTCAAGTGGGTTTACTAGTTGAATGTTAGAAATTCAGCACATCAGCAATCAAAGGTACACATTTCATATAAAACCACATTTCCAAACCGTGGAGAAGCTAAGCTAGACAACTAAGAAGATATTAAGTTTAGATTTCCATCATACATTGTTCTTAGGGAAGTTAAGTTTGTTCTGGTTCAACTTTTACATACACATATCTTGTAGCAGTATGTCCTCAGAATCATTACTATAACACTATACCATCTGGATGAATGAAAGGCATGCTTATTGGTATGAATGAACTTTTAATTTCTGGTTTGCTCTGTGCGAAATGCTAGGCATAAAAAGTCACCTGGGAGACTGTTGTGAAGGGTAAGAAAAAGCTCCTCCCTTTTGGGATTTCTTATGCTTGGGAGTAGATGGAGGTCCAGGTGTAAAAATCATATCTACTCTGAAAAAAAGAAAAGTGCAACTGCGTAAGTCCATCTCTAAATGCTAACACATGAAAGAAAATGCTACACATCTCTACAGCAAACTGTAGCACAGGTTCAGAAGGGAAACATATTTTGATTTGGTAATATATTGAGGATCATGACTTGTTTACTCTGTTCATGGTCCACAAGCAATACATTGAATTGTAATTACTTGGTAATTTCATGGTAATTAAGTAATTATCTAGATAATAGTTTCTAAATTTTTACATTTGAAAGATATAACTTCATTTTCTTCAAAGGAACTAAATAGTGTGGTTGTCAAAAATGTCCAAAACCAGCTGCCTCTAAAAATATCAGGAGAGACCCATCAGGTTTTGTCCTGCATAGTGAAAAGCAGAATTTGTCAGAATATGGGAATTCCTGATATCCTTAATAAAACAATGACTTTCTAGCAGTTATTCTACGTAATTATAAGTAAATATTTTTTTTTGTCTTTACTAATTATTCTTCTGGTTTGAAAAACAAATCTTGATAGGAAGTTTCACAAAGATTCCTACTTGACTTTTTATCTGGAACAAAATCAAAAGGATTGTTTGGGAGGTTCCAGCATATTTCAATACACACTTCTACTACATTAATTCCTTCTTTCATTTGGTCGTTCAACTGCTCAGGTGCAAGTAAGCCTCTGTTCATTCAGCCTACACACCAAACTAGCAGTCAGCCCTAGTCCACAGAGCAGTTATCTATCTTATCATTCAATCCATGGAGGTACATTGCATAGCTTCATGGTACCTGATGGAGTTTAAAAAATGGAACCAAAAAAATCTCCAAGCAAACCTTACATAGCTAACTAGGCATTTGCTAGGCATTGCTGGACCATCAGTCAATGTCTCATTGAACTCTTATGGCATCTCATTATTCATAGACACAATGACTAGGACTCAGGTCCTTGGTTTTGTCCAATTACAACCAGTGAAGATCCAGTCAACACAGTAAAGAAAATTCAGGGGAGAGTAAGGGAGATTGAACTGATCCATGAAGGCATCTGGTTTAAGCAGGGACTAATTGTGCCATAAAGGCCATAAGCTATGTTCACTAGCTCTCTGTTAACTGTAAGAGGAATCTCATATGGCTCGCCAGGATTATGCTTTTTCTTCAAAGACCTCAAAAAAGGTCTTCCCTGTATATGTGCAAAATGGTTGTTGAAATTTTGTGGTTCTTCTGCTACAGATTATTTTTTATAGCAGGGTATAGCATCGCTGAGCTGAACATTGCAAGGCCGAGGCTGTGCTCTGATTCTTGCCCTGACTCACCTGGGGTGTGTCTTTATTCCACAAAGCTCTACCATAAACACTGCGTGAGACAGGTCTAATCACATCAGGCAACTTTACTACTGCTAGGACTCAAGCGGGTATCTAAGAGGTGTTCTGCTGGCCAAAATGATGAGTCAAACACCTGAGTCTAAGGTAAAGGAAGGATCTCCAGTATAAGGTGTGTAGGCCCCACCATAGATGTAGATTTCTAACAAAATGAGCTCTCCTCAACTTCCTGAGTTAAAAAAGATATTACTGCATTGAAACCTAAGCTCGCGTGGTACAGAGCTCATTTTATAGAATAACAATTATGGTTTGTGGTATATAATTCAAGAGAGCAGCTTTCCTAGAGCAATAACAGTGATGTGGGAGTCAAACATTATACACTTGAAAATGAGATAGCCCAATACATGGAAAAGCATTTTGAAATAAGAAATTATGAAGTTCAACAGGGCCAGAGCAGCCTTACAAAGCCAAAGTAAGTCTAAATAAGGTCCAAATGTGCAGCAAGAGTTGCACTTGCACAGCCCATTCTTGGGAGAATCAAGAGTCTGTCTCGGTGGTATTTTGCCATTCAGAGTGACGGGGAGGGCTCTGGGAATGTGGGCAGTGCAGTGCTGAGAGTGAATAATACAGCTCCACACATGTGCACTCAAATCCAGATGTGCTTACTAGCTCAAACTCTGACCTGTGCCTGTGGCTCAGGATGCAAGTAGCCCAAATTTTTGCAGACATGCCCCAAAACCACATCACTTTATAAGGAAAGAGCTGTGTGGGCAGATTGCACCTGAACATTTACAAAGCCCTGAAATTCCGTTTTTCTTTTCATATAGGTCAATTTACACATGAGTGAAGGGGACGTAAAAACTTCTGTCCTGATGCATTTTTACACTCATGAGATGTTTCACCAGGCACAGGTCAGCAGAGAATCCAGCTCAAATTAAATCTCTATATAGAGTAACTATTGCTTTTATTTATCACCTACAGAAAGGGGAGAAGGGGAGAAAGTTGGACCTAATCAAATAAGGCAATGGTAAAGAAAATTCACAGGACTTCTTACTCTGATTTCTTTGTTCTAAATATGAGTCAGGTCTCTGCTGCAGTTACCCCTGTTAGCTGCTCACTTGCCTTTATGCTTTGGGGTAAAAGCTTTCTTAGCGACTAGCCACACGATACAAAGACATAGCTTCTGGGTGGCCTTGTACACAAATAGGCCAATTGTGCTTCCATTTTACCAGCACAGCTATATATTTTCCCTATTTTCCAGAATATTCTTACCTTGTCTGAAGATACTTTATTCTGGAAAGCATATCAAGATGCCCTGCTGAATATTGCTCTATCACATCCTTTACATCATAAGGCCTCAAAGTCTCCTTGAATTTTTTTTTATAGAGACGAAACTGTAGTATTCTGCATAATAAATAGAAAAATCACTAGCTTCTTATATAAACTCCATAATGATAATTTGCAGTTTTATCAAATAATTGATAAATACTCTGGACGTTTGGAAACTGAGCACGTTACTTCAAAACAAGGCAATAAAACAAAAGCTGAGAATCTTTAATATCATATCACACTTGTAATACAATATTATATAATAGTTGGCTTTTTATAATTAACATGATAAAACCAATTAAACACATAAATGTCTTTTTCAGCACTATCATTGCAATTAGAAATAGTTCAAAGCTACAAAATCATACATGGAATTTATTTTTAGGCAATATAAGCCACAAAGCTTTGAAAATGTGAAGCTGACACTGCTTTTTTATGTTTCAGCCTATTACAAAGTTAATTTATAGTATATATAATGCTTAGTAATTTTCAGCTTGGATTTCATTTTGCACCTGGGAAAGATTTGGATAGAAAATATTAATTAGATAAAACCAGGAAAGTTAAGAATTCAGAAGCAGTTAAGTTGTGGAGAAGAGTAAAAGTTTTAGAACTGTTAGAAGTGTCCTTGAAAAAAACAGCAGAATAACATTACTGTATTATTATTATTATTATTAATGTTATTATCACTATTATTATTAAATAATAGCAGCAATTAATAGCAGAATTCTTATAATAAGGGCCAGTGCTGTCCAGAGCACTTGCCAAACGTTTGACATACTTTTTTTCATTGTTTTCTTTTAATACATTACTTTGCACTCTTATATCTTGGTAGGCTAAACAAATAGACAAGAAACTTATGTAAAGAAAGAAAAGCACTTTATTTCTTTAATTTGTCTTAGGCTTGGTATCTGAGGGTTTTCTTTCTCAGTATTTTCTTTCTCAGTATTTTCCATGTTCTTATTGGTCTGAATTGGTGAATTGCTGAGGTGTGTTAAGACTCTGAGCTGATTTTTATTCAAGGTTGATGGGGGTTTTAAGCCTTTTAAATTTGTATAAACTTTATTTTAGGAAAGATACTTCTATTAAGACTTTTAAAAGGTTTTCTACTCTCTAACGCCGTTGTTTATAAATCTTCCAAGATTTCAGAAGTATACTTATGCCTATTATAACCCAACTCTCCATGATAATAACAGAACCATACTTAAAAAAAGTATAAATTAAAAATAGGAACCACACTGTTAGCAATTACAATTTAAAATCTCTTTGATCATGACCTTGAAAATCCATTAAGTGGTTTTGTCTGAAAGAATTACTTCTCATTAGCATTCAGGGTCTGGGTAAATTATAGAAGGTAAAAAAAAAAGCTTGGCTCAAGATTCAGTTTAAAGGGAAATTGCACAAATCAATTAGGTTTGCACAGGATGTGGGAAAGGAGATTTTGCAAAAGTAATAATAACATGCCTTACGGAGATGGGGTTGGAAAACAGGACAGATATATAGTCTGTGTTTGAATGCAAGCAGGTATCTGGGATAGAAAGGAAAAAACTGTGGAGGAAGCAGGGTTGAAGAAACTTCCAGTAGGAGGGAAACAGTCAAAGGTAACCCGAGGAAAGCCTGTAGGACATGGCTTTTAACAGGTTTGAGAAAACTCGGAATTTTTAATTACTGGTTCTCCTGCATACAACTGGAAAAGAACCAGGAGAATATTTGTTATGATTATACATATATAAGTACATGCTTATATGCTTATAACCACATTCTTTGAAGCTTTTCTAAGAAGATAATTTTGGGACGCTCCAGATTTGCAATATTCACCTGGAAGGTAGTAACTCCCTGGCCGAAAACTTAACAACTTCTAGAATACAAAGCAATTGCAATGAAAGCAGAGTGTTTTCCTATTGGGATATTTTTCAGAGTGGAGGAGGAACACAACATCAGTGAATAAACTCTATGTGCTTGATGTACTAAACATATTATCAATCCTTACTAGGAGTTTTCTAAACCTAAGGAGTAACTCTTGTGATATGAAAATAGATGTGACACATGTCACAAATTGACTGCTGAAATCACAAGCTGTTTCTGAAATGGAGACCTCAGCGTTTATTAAAACGTGACAGCTGAAATGTAGACTGCACACTCATACAATTGTTAATAAAAAAGTGTTGTGTCAGCTCAGAGCTGCTAAGCAAAATTTCCCATTTTACATTAGCACTATAATCATTAAATTGAGCAAGATACTATATTTGCAGCATATTCTAATAAGGAACTGTCTACACTATTATTTTATAACAAATATTTTTATGGAGGATCTTGCAAAAATGGCATGGTCAATGTTACTGAAAAATATTTTTCTTCCTGCATACTTTCAAAGAGGATTTCAAATACGGTGCTTTTCTATATATCTAGAATTTCCTTATCTATAGCATTTAAAAAAAAAAGTTAAAACAGCAACAGGTAGCAGCATGGAAATGTGATTTCCTGAAGCACAAGCATTCAAAGTCAAAGCAAAACACTGAGGAGCATCAGAGACATTTACCTGACAGCTCGGATGGCTGTCTTGAATGTGGGGATCATATCTTCCATAAGGAAGTCACTACTGTCGCCTCTTTCTTCTGCAATCGTTTCCCCTGTTCCTGCATCTGCAAAGCAGGTAAAAAAAACCCACTGTGTGAACACCTGACCACAAAATATTTAGAGGGAGATATGGCTGACTGAAGCACTACATAAAGTATGTTTAATTTGGTAAAGGAACATGTCTTGTAGGTTCCTCTTTCTTTGGTCAGCTCTTGAACGGCATTTCATAATTCTGTTGGGACAGCAGTAAAACACATTATTTCAGGGATCTCCTCTCAGATTCCAGCATTTCTGAAACACTGGGAACTTCTCTTTCTTCCCAGTGGATTAAGAAGTCCCCACTTTTGGAGCTTTTACAATGAAAAATCTTTGCCACAATTAATTTACATAAGGCCAAAACAGGTGTAGAAGCTACAGGCCAAGTTCTCCTCCCACTTGCACTGCTAGGAGATCATGTACATTTGTGGAAAAG
Organism: Phaenicophaeus curvirostris; assembly: GCF_032191515.1. Taxonomy (NCBI): domain Eukaryota; kingdom Metazoa; phylum Chordata; class Aves; order Cuculiformes; family Cuculidae; genus Phaenicophaeus; species Phaenicophaeus curvirostris. The sequence goes on from NC_091394.1 coordinate 90,237,261, forward strand.
AATAACCAAGTTCTCATTGTGGACACCCAGACTACATTCATGCTCATATGCCCAGCATATACTGATGCTAGGTGGCACAACGAAGAAACTTTTTTAGAGGACATTTAGATGCTATAGGCAAGAAGAAGAAAGTTTGTGCTGAGGGAAGCTGAGAGGAAAAACACCTTGTGATGTTACAGGGACACTTAATGGAAAGCTGATTAGGGGCAGCAGTCTTAGGGAGAGTGGGAGCGAAGCAACAGCTGACTCTATAAAACAAGCTTTTAAGAGAATGCAGTAAGGAGACATTTGAGATGCCTTGTCAAGGGCTAGTGCAGTGCTGGATGCAGTCTCAGAGGGAGCCACCTTAGCATAGCATCCCTGCTGATATACTGAGCCATGATGGCATGTATTCTTTTGAGGATATAGATTCACTGCCCAGTGTGCTTTCCTTTTTTCCAGATCACATAGGTTGATTCCACCACTGGCTTTATCCCATATCAACTGTTGATTTTATGGAAGGCCATTGTCTTATTTCAAGCACTGTGTTGTCTGGACTCCAGTATGCGTTTCTTGGAGTTTCCCAAAATGTGCCATGTAAAACCAGAGACTAGCCATGCTTGGCCCAGAAAGTCAAAGACCTTCAACAGAAAATGCAGAGGAACAAAGTAAAATGGGGAGAATAGGGAATGGATAGAAAGAAATCAACACAGATGGACTACCTTCTGAGGTTTGCCAAAAAGCGTATGCTTTCATTCGGAATGCAGTGCGAAAACGCTCCTTATTATTCAAGACAACATTCTTAGGCTCTTTTGAAGGACTTTCTTCAATGGCATCTACATTCAGAGGGGTAAATAGCTTTCCTTTAGTATTGGTACCACGAACCCGATCCAAGAGACCCAGCTTTTGGCTACAAAATAAGCAAAAGTAATCATTTTCCTCTTTTGTACACTTTTAACTTGTTTTCATGATGCTTTAAGTATATAATGGGCTAAATAAATATTTTGTACACAAGGACACTGCTGGGGCTACCATAATACGTCAATGTCTTTGTAAGCAACAGCTAAGCTCCACAGATAATCAACTGCTTTTTATAAGCATTTTTTGCATCAAAGTTGAAAATGTTACCAAAAGGTCTTGCCATCCTCTCTGTGTAATGTATCCCGGTGCTTCAGCTCCATTAGTATGACTGAAGAATTAGATTTATATTAAGAAGAGAAAAAACACTATTTAGGTAGTTATATTGTCTAATGATAAGGATGCTTGGTCTTTCCTGTTCAAGGTTTTCTTTAACTAGTGGGTCTGTGACAGGCTATTAAATGAATAACTCTTGTGCATAGTCTGAAGTAAAAGAAAGTCAGATGTGTTCTGAACCAAATAAACTATCAGCAAAACACTGAAAAAGCATTGCCAAGCAATTACTAGGTACATGGTAGGGCAGGCTACCCATCTGTCTTTATCATTCACTTTCAGTCGTCTCTCACTATACTAGAAATAGAGGTGACCTATACAAACTACAGTTGTGACATGTTTTGTTCCTCTGATGAACTCTTACGCTGTCCTCTTACAGATTTACTGACCAAAGGCATTTTTCCTTCAGTGACAACTAGAATTGCATCTATCTGCCATCAGTAACCCTGCTGACAACCTGGTGACTGTAATGGTCTTAAAGGCAATTACTAATACCACTGAAAAGAGCAACACAAAGGGAATTTGCTAAAATTTGCTAGTGAGTGTATCAGATTAAATATGCTCTGAACACTTCATATGTGATAGGTGGTATAAATACCTGATTTGCTTGTTCGCTTTTTTGCCTTTGTATTTGTTAATTGCACATTTGTTAAAAAGGACTAGATGATTATTACAGGTTCCTTGCAACTGAAATACCCTATTCTAAAATATGATGTTAAGTCATGGTAAGAAAGCCTACCTTCTGACCCATTCCTGGACACTGCAATGTGGGGCACCTCTGGGGAGAGGTTAATTGTGCGCAGATGGTCAAGAAGCATTTACATGCAGGACACTGGATCAGACAGGTTGAGTCAAGGGGCCTGCAGCTATCACATTTCTGAGAGCCATAGATGGGAGCACAGCTGAAGGACGAGTAGCAGTGGTGGCCAGGAGAAAGAGATTTCATAGGTATGCAAAGAGGTATCTATGCAGTATGCTTAGCCACTAAACTTGCTGACATGCGGGGAGGGTCCACCATGCAACAACACAGCGGACAAAGACAAAGACTTATGAGCAGACCTTGTGGGGAAGGGTCTCCCTCACTAAATTACTTATTCTCTACTTAAGGAATTATCTTGTTCAGATGGATTATTTTTGTGTTCTAGCATCTCTGGTGTCATTGGTGCACCTCTTTGAAAGAAGGATCTGTTTCCATCTCAGTGGTCTTTTTGTGGTATTATCAAACCACAGTGGAAGTTCTTAGGACACTGCCCTTGAAATGATAAAGGTGAGATGGATTTAAAGATGTGTGATGACTTTGCAACTTTCACAAGGGTGTTGACTCTCGTAGGAATATTGCAATTTACAGTATACAAAGCTCCTACCTGATCTGAAGCACTGAAGACCACAGCTCTTGCAGGTTTTGGGTTCTTTGACCCAGAAAATAATGAAATATGACGTTCCCCATCACAAAAGATGGAAGCGCTAAACCTTTATGTAGGATGGTTTTTCAGGCCTTCTGAATTTTCTTGTGGACAACATGACAATACTTGTGAATGCAATTTCTCTGGCCTAATAAAATCAGACACTTGCCCTTTCATCTCATGTATGAACTGTGTGCAAGCATGAAAGTAGTAGCTAAGAAGGGCTTGTTTGAGTATGGAGACACACCTCTTGTTCTGAAATAGCAGCACTGCCAGGACTGAAGTCAGTGTGAGGAGTTGAAAGTGTGGATTTGAGTGAAGAATTAGTACAATCTAAGTGAACAGTACTAATGTTACTCAGCCTTAATGTCATTTCCTGAGGAATTCATGGCATGGAGGAAAGATATAAGAAGTGCACACAAATGTACAGAGCAAAAATCAGAGATTACTTCCTTCTTTGAAGAAAATTAGGAAACGTTACTTGCCAACATCTGTGGCAAAGTAGTCACCACAGAATGTGTAGGGCAGTCTTATTTTCAGTCTTAAGAAAATCTGACAAAAATGAAATTGTTTCCATAGTGCTACCTTTTGGGTTGGAATCTTAATCTGATTGATCCACCAAGGTGCTCTGAAAGCTGAATTGATGGTGAGTCCAGGGTCCCAACAAGCAGTTTGTGTTCCACAATGACAGGGAGAATCTTGCAACATCTTTCCTGCATCACTATCACTTATCTATTCTTTCAGAGGCCATGCTTGAGAGCAGTTGTGATTTACAAAACAGATGTCTAAGAGTTGTCTAACAGATGTCTAAGTTGTGTGGGGTTTTTTTTTAGGAAAAAGAAATTCTCATTAGGAAAAAGAAATTCTCAAATACTATAGAGATAGTAATAAAACTAACATTTGAAAAATGAATTTATTTTGAGAAGGATGGTCAAGAAGAGCCTGCGATCATGGTACATAACTGAAAAAAATTTTAGGTCAAAGAAATTCACCAAAGATCTAGCTGAGTGATAACAAAGAATCAGGCAATAGAAACTGATGGGCATGAAGATATTAGAAGGAGTGAACCTGGGATGTTTTCACTGTGAACAAAAAAAGGCACAGCAATTAAGTATGCTTAGCATGGTGGTGATCTTTGTAAACTGAATAAGACTGTGAAATAAGAAACAAGAAGAAACTACAGCAGTTTTAGAATAAGTAGATATATTCAGTGATAATAAAGGCATTTTTCCCTTGGTCTGAAAAAATTATACATACAACAGGTTGTTGTGGAGATCAGCTTTTCCTTGTGTAGGAATTAATAAGTCACAACTTGTAGATGAATCTCAAATGAGAGGGGAGACTGTAGTCCACTTGTACTTCAGGTTCTCAAGATTAAACATCTTGGTGTAAGAGTTTCTGGAGAGACTTTCCAGGATGAGATTGAAGCTCTTAGAAGGATTAAATCTAGTGGTGAAATTCAGATGATTTAGATGATGAAGTGATTTTCTCAAAGAAAGGAAATAGTCACATACTATATGTTGGCTTTGAGCAATGCATTAATTTTCACAAGATTTGGTTTGGTAATACTACAGAGAAGTTCTCAAGAGAATATGTTTAAGGGAAAGAACCTGAAAGATGAAGAAGCAGAAAAATAAGTGACAGAAGATTGTTATTGTTTATTAAAAAACAGTTTATTACTATATTAGGAGAATAAATTTGTCATTATATATGGCCTCTGACTCTTTCTCCAGAAACTTGCTTATTCCTTCAAAATACATATCCAGATCTCTCAAAGTTTGCCCCTTAAAACTCACCTAATTGCCTTCCTTTACCAAAAGACAAGGAGGCATGAACTGCATTGCAAGGATCTACAGGGATCGGACCGGCAGGAAAAGTGTCAATGGATGATGAAAAGTATCCAAAATATTAATCTTGAAGATTTTTTTTAACATAAGACAGAAATATAAGCATTATATGCAGAAACAGCTGCCATAGAGGTATACAAGTATAGCAGTGATCAAGATACGGTATCATCTTCATAGATCAAAGCAGATCAAAATATTCCTCTACGCTGAGCACAAAAAGCTGCACATTCATTTGTGGGTTGTTGTGGACTTTTATTCTGGGGGAAGCTGGGGGGTGGGGAGTAAGGGAGATAATAGTAGATAAGTTAGGGGGTGTAAGGTAGATAATATGAACCAAAAGCATTTCCAAGTTCTCTTTCTAGGGAGTTTCTCAACTTCCCCCAATGATGTGTCATTTTAGGACCAAAAGATTGTACAAAGACTGCTTCTTGAGCATCTTAGGTTTAGGAGTTAGAACTCATCTAATCTGTCTTAAGCTATTTAAAACTTTGAATGTCACGTCTAGGATTAATCTTTAGATCCTGTAATTAGTGTGAAGTTAGTAAACTACAGAGTGCAGTTCAGCTCCATTTCACTTGGGATGACTTCAGAGCTGGGGGCATTTGTCTCTTGTTATTGACTTCAGAAAGATCTAGACCAGATGCTGTTTAAAAAGCAGGTGTCTAGTCTAAGTTAAAGTTACCTGAGCTAAAGTTCTCCTCATTAACTGAATCTTGATGATTAACCCTTAAAGTAACATTCAGATTCATAACAGTACATTTATGTAATAATAGAAAATTGTTTTCATATCCAGGCAGCCAGAGCAGTAGAATCATCAGGAAATAATCCCCTTCACATGAAAAAATACCACAGTATATTGTATACAAAAACACACAAAACAAAACCCAAGCTTCTTTCCAGATAATGACTAGGAAAAAAAATAACTTTATTCTCATTTCCAAGGGGTGAAATCTGGGTCTGCTGGGGTTTTTGTTTTCACTGTGCTTTTAAAAAAAAAAATTAGGAAACATTTATTCATATGACACAATCACCTTCATTAAAACAGCATGCGCATGGCTCAGTCTCAGGGTATGAAGCATGCGCAGTTACATCATCCTTCATGATAGTGGCTAGGACAGTGGTTCCCACCCACAGATTCATGTACTGCTGCTTGTCTTTCAGACTCCCACTGATATTAGCTCATCTTCCTTCCCTTGGGACAGTGGTTCCAATTCATTTGGCTTCCTTATATTCGATTAAGTGTGATTCCTGACTTCCAGAGAAGTTCTAGAAATGGGGGAGGATCAAAATGTGTTCCAAACAGGCTGATAATTGTGCAGAGTAGTTTCTCTGATTAGCTTGGATGTGTTGCCATTGCTTGTCTTGCATGCTAGTGTATCCTCTCTGTTGTGGTGGAATAAAAATTTTCCCAAAATCTTTGCCTTTGAAGTGGAGTCTCAGGATGAGAACTCCTTACCTCTGTGGTAGATACATACCACCATAAAGGGAGGAAGGAAGAAGCAGTGCAGAAACTTTGGCCTGAAAGCTTTCTACCTAAGCAAAAATTCAGTTCTCAGATTCTTGCTTCCCAAGGGCAGTGGGAATTACTTTGGAACTCCTGAGAGATGAATTTGGTGGCTGGATATATGAGAGATGGCTGGCTTCTGCAGCAGATGTATTACCCTTGCTCAGGATAAAGAGTGGGAACCACCGAACTAGAAATACTTTTCCAGAAACTGTCATGCAAAGGGATAATGCAGTTACACCCCATCATGCAAGTCAGATACTCTCCTCTCTGTGCTTTGCCTAGTCTTGGAGTTTCAAAAACAAATGGTACATGTATGAGAAGAAAAATAATGAATTAATGCTAACAATGAGTCAAGCATAGCCTTTTTCCATGTATTTACACTTTCACCTAACAAGGAGTGATAATAATCAAGAATTTATTTTTACAGTCTAGGTAATCATTAGATTTCGTTGGTCTCAAGTAACTGGAAGGAATAGGCAGTCATGTTTACTCCAATATTTTACTACATTATCAGTTGTACTTACATGGTGGAACTTGGCTTTGGGAAATCAAACATTTTGAATGGGATTTCCAGAAGCATTCTCCTTTGAACTATTCCCAGTAGAAATTAGCATGAAACTAATGTTATGGGGACAACTATGAGTCCTGCACTGAATACATTCAGCTAATCTCAGAGAGTTCGTATGTTTTCTTAATATAAAACAAAGAGCATTCTGTACTTCCAACGTACTTCTGAACTGTGGCCTTTTAAAGAAATCAAGTAACATTCCCTTCTATAGAGAGGAACTCACAAAATCATCCAGTATTAAAATATTTGACTAACATCTTGAAAAATAATGTCTTTATTTAAAAAGCCATTTTTCACCCTAAATCTTAAGGTCTAAATTTGGAAGTTTCTGGTGTGTGAGGAGGCAACATCCCCTTTTAGCCAACCAATTTCCACACTCTTTGGTGGCATGTGCTCATTGTTATTTAATTGTGGGCATGACTCTAGATCCAAACTCACCTACCATCCAGATTATTTGCCCAGAAACATGAACACAAGCCTTAGCTCAGGCTCAGCTTTGATGCCCTTCAGAAAGAAGAGCCTTTATACACACTAAAGGCCTTTGCTCAGCCTCTCTTCTCATCCACACTCTCTAAAGTGATTGGAAATGGTTAAAAATAAGCAATGCCACACAAATCCATGGGGATAATACATTCAATTCCACATTCGTTTTTTTTGTGAAAACAGGATGGATATTTTTTCACCAATGGTCGCAGCCAGTAATGTAGGTAGAACCCATGTAGATGTTGACCCATGCTTTACTTTATAGTGAATATATCTCTATGTATCAACAGCTAGAAAGAAAACCAAACTGCAAAATCAATGTCTCTTGACATTTTTTGCATGGGCCAATCATCCAATGTAAAAATGGAGTGCTTCACTAGCAGCTTTCCAAAAGCTGAAGAGCTTAGGCCAGGAAAGTTGAGTTGGGTGTTGATGATTTCATGTTTGTGGAATGAAGTGGGGAGGAGAATAATGAGCTAAAGTTGAATGATAGCAAGATGTTTGTGTGGGATAGAATAAAATTCTTGACAATTTTGTCAAAATATTAGTATTTACAATTATGTATCTTTCAGATTCCTGAAATACTACAAATTATTTCTTTATTTTTTTTGTAGGAAGATAAAGTTCTTGCCCCACATCTTAGGTCACAGTTCAGCAAGTTATTTAATCATGTCTTTAACTTTATTCAAAAGATCAAAAGCATCCACTTGCTTTCCATTTGCTGAACCAGAACCTGCAAATACACGTGGTATGATGTTCCATTGAAGTAAAATGAGAAGTTACTTGCATGAACTTGTATTTAGCTCTTACAGTGTATTTTTCTTACAGTATTTATCTAAATTATTTTCAGAAGAGGTTAGTATCACTCCCATTCTATGAAAACAGAGAGAAGCACTTGTTTCTAAGCAGATCATTGGCAGGGCCAGGATTAGAGCCCATGTTTTCTGAATGGCAGAACAACAAACTATCTGCAAGGTCATGCAACTTTCTGTTGATGCTTAAGTAACTTTTCAGTCTTATCTCTCATTTTTTATGGTGGTTAGATGAACTACAGTAGTAGAAACAGAAATTGCAGGCAGAGAATGGCATGCAAGAAATATGGAAGGAGTAAGACTTGATTGTTACTTGAATGTATATACCTAAGTTTTCTCGTGAGGCTTGATCCAAAGAATGACTCCCTACTAAACATGACATTACTGTAAAGTGAAGAGAAGTTATTAAGATGAAACATTAGTGATTACCCATGAGAAGCTCTATGAAAAAGAATGGGAACAGCTTTTCATTTGCAGTTCAAGTTGTGTGCAGATCAGAGTGGCTTGTTTCCCCTTCCTGTTTTGGGCAGGCACATTGAGAAGAAATATGCACAATGACATTTTCCACCTCACAAAGTATGGCTTTATTTTTATTATGCTGTTACTGCTGGTAGTGTAGGAATGCATCATGCATTCTTTCATACTCACTTACTAGGAAGAACTAATACCGATTCTGGCACTTAAAACAAAATCAAACAACCTTTACCAAGGCAGAGAAATATTACTTATCTTATAGAGATAAGGAAACAGGAAGAAATGATTTTTCTGCAATCATATAATAATCTAGGAATGAAAATGCTCTCCTGAGGTCTAGTTCTAGAGTTGGACAACACTGATTAGGACCAAGACCATAGGAGAAAGTTCAAAATCTTTCACTAAATTACCTGTGCATATAGGTGTTGAGACTTCAACACTAATCAAAATCAATGGAACAGCACTGAAAAATAAGGCCTGTAATTCCTCCCTTAAGTATAGACATAAAAAGTCGGTTCAAAATAAATAATATATCCATCAAACAAAGGCCCATTATAAGTGTAGGTCAGACACCCAAAATCTGCAGCAGAAATGAGCATTAATATTATATTTCTCATAAATCTTCCTTCTTGGGAGCTAAAAAGGTGAAAAGGCTTTGCAATACATGCAAAAGAGTAATGGCTATCTGAGATTTCATGGGTTGGCAAGTTTCAGCTTTGATTAAGGAAGCAAAATCTAGTGGCACCCTTGGCATGAAGTCAGTAAACTCCTCAGAGATTAGCAATGAATAGCCCTTTACTCCTGGTTTGTGGGACTATACAGGACACGTAGGGGAAATGCTATTCTTAACAGAGTAGCATCACATGTATCACTTCACTGCTTGCAGGACTCAGCCTATTGTCTAGCTCAAGGGTAGTCCAACGTGCTCTTCATCATATCTCACTTCTTCACAGTCTTAGTTTAAATAGAGCTTCAATAAAGCCTTTGGCTGTTGCCAAACTTTAAGCAGCTTTCTGCTATCACATGTACATCCCTACAACTTTGCCTTGGGATCCAGCTTCCGAAATGGACTCTTCCATTCTGTTGTTTCCCCTGCACTTTTCTCAAATGGTCTAAGAACAAGATGCTGCCTCTAACCATGACTTTGTCATCATGCCAGCTCCTGCTTCCATGGAGAAGTCCTAGAAGGATCTGCCACAGAATTGGACTTCACTGCTGTGGAGCTTCAAAAGAGCTTTTACACCACAGAATAGAAATTCTGCCACTTAAAGGACTACCTATTCTCAATTTTTTCACACAGCTGGGCCTCATTTTCTGTTTATTAACCAGTTCAATTTTCTGACTCTTCTGGGAACGTTTTGAACCGACTCCTCTCTCCTTCATCAGCCACTGTTCAGATAATGCAGTTTATTACAACAGTTTTCCCATTAAGTCCTGAGCTGATGCAAGAACCTGGAGACTGAGTGCACATATGGGCTGTTCTCTCCACTAGCACCTTATTGCTTCCATTTTCTTATTGCTCATTTATTTCAATACAGCCTTAAATGCAAACTGCAGTGGAGTACAAGTAATACTTTCAATAATAAATCACTCTAGGAAGATGTGGAATATATATTTTTTTAATTATCTGGTCTGTAAATAAGAATTTTATGACAAATGTGAGGTGGGACTGTCAAAACAAACAGATTTTATGGCTCAGTCCCATGTACACTGCAGTCAGTGGGTGCTCCCACAAGTGCCATCATTTTTCTGTTTACCTTGAGGGTTTCCAAACCTTCTTATTTCCATAAGCCCACTCCTGCAAACAGGGAGGCTCCCAATGCAGGTTTACTGATGATTTTGCTGAAGGTTATTAAATACGTAACAACATAAAAGCAAGATATATCCAGCTAGAACGAGGGGCCTTGGGATTACAGTTTTAAAGACTTTGAGCTGTGAGTCATTCTTTTCTGGTTTTAATCCAGTGTGTCAACACAAAATGACTTATTCTGCTGAATTAAAAGTCACAGTAACTCAGAAGCTACGCTGCAAACTCTTCAGTCACTGCAGGTGCAGGAGCTCCTCTAGAGGGGTTGTAACTGACAGCAAACTGCTGCAATCATTCACTTGCCTGATTTTAATCTGCTGCTGCATGTAAGTCATAGTATGTTTTGGCTGAAGGTATGGAGTTACATACTCAAAAGGATTTCAGCTCCTAAGCTCTCTCCTACACATAGAAGGCCCAAATTCAGCTGTTGCCAACCCTAGAGACGGCTAAAATCTCCAGACATCTACATTAATGCAGCTGAGCTTGTTCATGGTAGCTTAGCCTGGGCAGTGTAAAGTACTTAGGGTTCATGAGGGTTCACAAACTTGGCAACTCCTCTCCAGGCAGTCTTTGAATAAGAGCAGGTTACCTCCTCTGATGATGGTAGCAACAGGGGGAAGTGTTCTTTTCCCAGTAATTCAGCACTACAAAACTTGCCTGTATCATACAAAAACTTGGGATAGGTGTTTCTTTTCTGTTAAAGGAGGTTTGAACCTAAAAATCTCATAGAACAATAAGTGTGAATCTGTTCTTTTCAGCTTCCTTTATTGAAGGTATCATGTGCTATATGAAATGTTTAAAAAATAAAATAAAAAAGATAACTTTTCATCAGGCCAGGGACTGGGATCCAGGCCTGTACTCTGACTAACAGTTTTCAAATTTTGCTACAATTCTTGCTTTGTTTCTCTTCACTGTAAATGGAGATTCAATGGAAATATATTCGGCATGAGTATGGACTTATTTATCCATTACTCACTATTGACTTTCATTGTGGATGATCCATTGACAGCAGTTTAGCATTTAGTATTTCACATTTTCAGTGTAAGAGGTTAAATCATTTTTTGTGCTTTTGAATCTGCAGCTTAGCTGGAAGGGATTATAAATATATCATTTCCATTCAAGATTTTGCATGCTGACTGATAATAACTTCTCTGCTGTAGTCATCACTGACTGCCCAGTATTAGGAATGATTCCTTCATTCTCTTTGCTTGTAAATTTCCCAAAGTGTCTGGGAGCTTTCCCATCTCTTTCAGCAGGGTTGTGACCAATGCCTCAAACCTAATGTAGTTTATTCAGTACTGCCAGAAATATTTACTACCCTGCTGATCTATCTTAGCCATCCATCTTAGTATTTATCATCAAGAAATCTTTGCACATGGTGAATCACCACAGACTTGTTCTCCTACACTGCAGTATTGCTCAATGTAGAACTTCAGATTCACGAAAGAACAGCCTGGATGCTAAACCCTAACTTTATGGTATGGATCAGGAGAGACTATGATTAACTATAACGAACAAAAAAGCTGTTTACAGACAATCAACAGGCAACACTGCATTTGTACAATTCACATTTTAGCCATGTTAACTTGGGGGAAAAAGCAAGCAATTAGAAAATGGATTAGTTAATCACTTCTAATGACTACCTGTGGTGTTAGTAGTATGTTTTGGTTAACAGCCCATGAATACACCAAGAACAATTTAACCTGCATCCTCTAATAACTGTATTAAAACAAGGCTATAATAAAGGCAGCTACATACCTGGCAGTACCATCCAGTTGCTCTTTCCTTTTGCAGGAGAGAGGAAGCATTGTAAGAAAGCAAGAAAAGAAAAATTACATAATAAAGTCAGCAGATTTTTTAAGACAGAAATTGCTAGTCTATTGCTAACAGTTCATACATATTTTGTTCTGACTAAAACTGACAGCAGAATAAAAGCCACATTTTCAAGTAGCCACGAAGCAAAGAAAGTGATATAGGTCCCTGAAACCAATTTGTCCTGCTTAGACTGGCAATCCCATCCTTAGTGAGAAGTGAACTTCCTTGCCTTCTCCCCAACGACCTTATTTGCAGAAAACCTATTATATTTCAGGTTGCATTTGAATCACAGAAGAACCTATGTACAATGAACAAGCTTGAAGTCACAGTAATGAGTCTAGACTCCAGGTGAGCCTAAGAATTGTTCTCTGAACAAAAACTGAGGTCAAGAAACCCTCTGGAAATTACTCTATAATGGATAATATGGGAATAGATAGAGAATGAGAAAGAATAAAGAAAAGGAAGGAAATGTACTGAGCCTCAATTAAACATTTGTGGTGTTCTTTCTTCGAGATTTCCTTTTTGACGTATGTCAAATCAGTCCTGAAGAAATGGATTGCGAGTAAAGAAAAAAGACTCTTAGTATTTGTAATTTGCCCTTTGTGATGATAGAAGCCTGAAATATTTCTTGAGTCAGTTTTGAGCAACAGCTGAAACTGCTGTGTTAGTGCGGTAAGCACAACTTGCATGCAGAGACCTCTGTCTGAACTGAGCAGTAGTTTAAGGGCACTACTTTTTTTCAGAATGAGACATAACAGCTAGTCCAGAATGAAAAAGAATAAACATGGATAAGTAATGACCATTACTAGCAGCTGATAGCCTACACCTAAAAGTCTTGGCTTTTATAGGGCCAATATTTTAAAATCTTAAGACCTCAAGGTGAGGAAGGTGCCTGTTTCGTAGGCAAGAAATGTGAGGACCAGACTCATTTCTATAAACATATGAGCATCCATTAAGTCTGCATGTCTTTATGTATGGAATGCTTTCCATTGAACTCAGAGTAGTGATTAAAATATAACTAATGACCTCAACATTTTGAAAAGTTTCTTTGTGGACCTTCAGTTACTAGTTTCAGAGGGCAACAGTTTGAAATATACTTTGGCTGTCCTCCACTGAATCATCCCCTTGAGCAACTGGTATTGTCAAAAGAAAAACATTTAACAAGCACATTTTCACATTCCGTGGCCACCTCCATGAACAACAAAATTGTCAGGCCAGTTGAGTTAAAGAGAAAATAGATTTTTCAGCATAGCTCATATTTTAAAACACACAAACACATCATAGAGTGTGTGAGAAGTAAATGTGCCTGTAAAATACAGGGCTAAAACTTTATCAAGATCAAAATTACAGCAAAGAAGTTGAGATTTCCAGGGCAATGAACTCCAGAGTCTTACAAAGTGAAGCCGATGGCGAAGCAGTCTTCTTCTTTGTTTAATGCCAACATGAGATCCAGTGATGGAGTTATCCATGTGCCCCTAATATATCCCACCAGACGAAGGAAGAAGAAATGGATCCAGATGCCGAAAAGTATGTTTTTCACTCTCAGCCAAGAAGTTAACAGGCAAATCTATTTCCTACAAAAGCCTGATTGATATATGTATCCTGCCCTGAATTATACTACAGACAAAATGATGTTGGAGAGGTGGATAATGCACTTACCTGAAAAATGGAAATGATACAATTGATTCATAAAACCTCCAGGTAGCAACTAGATCAATCCTGTTGGGGTTAGTAGCATAGTATCTCCAGGCAGCCTGAATCACCAGGGAGAGGAAATAACTAGTGTTAGATAAAGTTATTCCCTAAGGTGACGGCAGCTAGATACGTGCAAAGAACATAATGATGCATCTGAGACACTATCTGGAAATGAATTTCTAATTTGCACCTGAGACACTACCTGGAAATGAATTTCTAATCAGCCTCATCAAACATGTGTCCATATGCAGCAAAATTATTGACACTTGATTATGATCTAAGAAGGTTGTTAATAGAGACAGGACATAAGAGAGAATCAACAACATTGATAAAACACTACATTTTACTAAACTGGCTTTATTCTCCTGTCTGGTATAGCTAAAAGAGTTTCAAGTGGTACTGGACTTGTCCAATATTTCTGGAAGTGCTTAAGCCAGTTTACTGTCCAGTGTACCAACAGAGGAAATTTTGCTGAGCAATTTTCTATTTCAATATTTAGCTCTCATCAAAATTCTCTAAGCACATGCCTAAAACATACAGTAGCTAAATTAGTTACCTACTGATGTTGAGATGCTTTAATTTAAAAGGTGAATTCAATTCAACACTCATCTCTGCAGCACCTTCAGTTTGCCAAGGTGTGTTTTTGATGAGAACAGCATAATGTGCCAATAAGACAGTTTCTCCTGAAAACTAGTTTGATCCTGAGGAGTCCTGAGCATCACAGCTTCCATCTGTTATCACAGAAACTTCCTCTGTCCTTCTGTGGCAATGATGACATTTACTTCACTGCCATCAGGGTGTGCTCCACACCTAGTAAGAGCAATTCCTGTCAAATTTCTCAGCCCCTAGACTAGAACCAAGGTGTGTTTCAGTTTTTACAAACACTATTTACATCATTTGCCTTGATTGAAACAGTCGCTGTCTATTGTTTTATTTCTGTTGCTGTTTTCACAAAATAAGAACATAACTTTGTTTGCATATAAAAGCACTCTCTCAATGGGACTGACAAAACCTGGATTTTGTAAAGAATATGTTTTCAACAGCTTGGGTTTTGTGATTTTGTGGCATTGATGCAGAAGTTGGTGGTTTCCAGAAGCTAGCAGATGAGTCCCTTTCTTCTAAAGATGCTGTTCTTCTGAAAGATATTCTGGGAATTGAAAGATTCCTCAAAACCTGCAAGGAATACTGGATTGTCTAGCTCAATGTGAAAAAAACTGACTCCTTCACAAACACAGCTTCACACCTCCTGCAATGGGAAATGAGAATCTGGGCAGGAGGGAAGCAGTGGTCCTTGTCAATGTAATGCAGTAGTCTTCATACACAACACTTTTTTCAAGGAGAGAATAAGTGGCTGCAAACCTGAATGAGTTCAGCTGCTGGCTTTCTTCTTTTTTCAAAATGTTTTTGACGATGTTGCTCCTGGACTTTCAGCGCCAGCCCTGAGCCCAAAATGCCCTGAAAGTATAGAGTGATGCAAGATTTTAGACATTTCTTACTCAGAAAAAACGTATGAATAATAAGAAGAAACAGATCTGTAGGTGGAGATATATATAATTATGTGGGACCTTTGTGAAGTACAGCATGCCTTTCCCACTGCTTCGCTTATGAGGCATGAGGTTGTCATGATTGTCTCAAGGGCCACAGGTTGCAACAAATCATTTTTCAGGTCCTCAACAGGCTTCTTAACTGTTTACTGCCTTTTCAGGCTGGAGGTGTCCAGGTGGTGTATTACTTTCCACTCAGGGTAGAGTGAAAACATGCTTGTGTGATAGAAGAGCTACGTTAACCATACTCTGGATTTGGGGGTGTGGGACCTCCCATCCTCTGTGAAATTCTTTCCAAGTCTTGATTGAAAGGAAAAAAATATCCTAAAAGGTGGAACTTGGATGGCTTGTGTTGCTCATTGGCCCATGTCACACAGATCTTTTCTTATTCTTATCTGAAGACTTTTCAGACAAGACAAATATTTGGCCCATGGAACACAAGGGAAGAAGTATACATTCTAAAGCAAATTAGAGATAACTTCTTAGGCAGCCAGAGTAGGATTCACCTGGCTAGATCAAAAATATCTGTACTGTCACCTGATATCTAAATTCCCTTTAATTTTAGTGGGTAGAAACAGCCCTTCGGTGGTGTCAGAGATCTCCTTTAGTAAGGAAGGGAAATAGAGATAAAATGCTCTGCATACTTGCACAGCTTATAAAGGATGATCCACTGGTCTGTGATGATTGCTGAGACAGATCTCTAGCTTGCACATGTTTAGAGCTAGGTAAGATGAGACCAATCCTAATTATTAAAACAAGGCCCCACAAATCCTTTAAAAATACATATTGTATGGCTATGTCAATGCCAGTAAACTAACCGGGGCCTGGGTACAGGCTTATGAACTGCCCTGTGACTTCCCAGACTGCTCACCTGCCAGATTAATTTTGTTCCATGTCAACTAGCACTGTCTCAGAAAATGCCCACACATGGTTTGAGGAGTATCAGGGTGACATATTCCCAATACGCTCTATGCAAAGTTGGGAAGAAAGGAGTTTGATTTGTGGCTATAGACCAGCTCAAGTGTCTGAATAATTCCTTAAAAAGGGATTTTGATTTCACTGGTAGTTTTGATCACTTTACTCTCTCTTTTGCAAGCCCATAGGGCTGGGCTGTGCCTAACAGAGGAGGGGAAAGGTACTCACTGCAGGAAGAGCGAAGAAAGACACTCCAATGAGAGAGAATGTAGCTGCAATCAGACGTCCCTCCCATGTTTTGGGGGTCTTGTCACCATACCCAATTGTAGCAAGGGTGATCTGTGGGCAGAAAAAAACAGGACTTTCCTTAAGAAAAACAAATCCAACAGATCTACTTTAAATGTCACTATGAAACCTGCATAACAGTCTTAGCTCTATGGGCTCTTATGTACAGCTTTTTAAAACAGGATCCTGGTGATAGGCCAACCATTTTTTTTAATGGTATCATAGTCCAGAGGCATTGCACTAGGGAGAATAGGCTTAGTCTTAAAGCAGCTGCCTCTCTAGGATCACAGAATCATAGAATCATAGAATTATAGCATCACAGAATCATTGAGGTTGGAAATAGGGATGTATGTTCTATTAATTGGTTGTAGGGACACCCGTAATTTAGTAATGTTATACCAGTAACATGCCCCTCACCCAAATTTAGCAGTACTTACACTATAATCCCTAGTATTAACACTTTATCTCTTCTTGGATATAAAGTTTTTAAGAACAGGATGAGGTATTTTTGGAGTCACTTACCAGCCCCCACCATAGTGCATCTGCATATGTTTCAAACTCTTCCTTCATCTCCACTCCATTAGCATCCTTTTCAGGAACATCTTTTTCAACCAGATAAACAAGAAATGAGGATAGGATGAGTGTCAAGAACCCAATGTACCAAGCAGTGATGAGTTCCTGCAAAAGAAGCAGATGAACAATAGAGGGACTAAAAACAGTCTCTATCTACAGTAGAAGGGTAAACATTAAGAGAAGAGGGAAGCACTGAAGGCAATAGCAGAGCTGTCACTGCTGGCTTAGTCACAGTCCATGACCAGCCCACATCAGCACTTAGTGGGAAATAATGCAGAGATTTACAAGAATTAGCCCTTACATGGCACCTTCCTTGGGAACAGCTTGGAGCGATCTGGAGCTGTAGTGCTGCATAAAGCTGGGTCAAGGACATAGCTGCACACATGACACAGGGTGCCGCAGGGCATGTCCCTGCCCTCAACTCTTCCCATTCCTGCTTCCCTAGGCATGGTCAGTCTTGGCAGGCAAATCAACAGCTCTGCCTTCTCCCTCCTCCAGAGAGACAATGCTGTAGGATACATTTTCTTCTCTTTAGGCATGCCAAAGCAGGTTTTGAGGTATGATTTCACCATGAATTGATGCAATAAGAACAGACCTTGAGAATTGTCTGTGTGAAAACAAACCTGAGCTTCCTTATTTTAGAGGGAATGACTACAATGGATTGTGTGGCTAATCCCACTGAGGTGGGAGATGCAGCAACCCAAGTTCAAATCCCTGCAATGTCTGAAACAAATCAGAAACATTTTGGTAAAGGTCTTCACAAGTGGGTAAAAAACCCCAATATTCCTTTTGTTTTCTGAGAACTGCAGATTTTAGCCTTAATGTCTCCAGTGAATTTCTTGCAACCCCTTCTTATTTCCCACAGCCAGCTAAGGTCCAAAGGAGGGTGGTTGGGAATCAAACAAGGAACATTTGCATGAAAATCCACACAATGAAACCTTAAAAGATTTCTGAACAATATATTTAGCAAATAGACTTCTTTAGCGATCTCAGTTTTCTGAGAAACATTTTTGACATAAGTGTTTATGTGCCACCTGCCTTGTGGCAAGTTTATATGGGGAAGAAGATGGTATGAAATGAAGCAGGGTGGATATCCCTATCAACCACTACAAAGAATCAAAGCCTAATTATGCTGTGCCAGCTGGCATTTTAAATTTCAACCCCCCCTAAAATGTCAGGAATGTCATTCATGGATAAGAAAAAGCAGTATGTAGTATAGGGAATGCACAGAGTATACACAATTTTTCTACACCCTGTGCAGATAAGAAATCTCATCTAGAGGATTTTTAAGCACATAGTTTTTAACTTGTAATAATGTTTGGTGAAAATGCAAGAACACAATGTAAATGTCTGGTGTGAGACAGGGTCTGTCTGACTATAGCATCAAGTCAGACTGAGTAAAGATGATTTTAGAAATTTTGTCTGCCTGGGTTCACACTCTGTGCATCTTTGTATTGTCTGACCCAAGCTTCCAAAGAGATATAATAATACCAGTAGCTCCCTCTGAAACCCTATTTCTGCTAACAAGCCTCTTTCCACCCCCCACCCCCGAAGTCCTGCTCCATCTGTTGATCAGACAAGTTTGAGAATCCACTACAAACGTGTTGCAATTACAGAGACATTTCTGTCAAAGATTTCAAAATACTCCGCTGTTAAAGGGATATCCCTGCTCTCATTCAGTGTAAAGGCTCCTCACTTACTTTGCTATGTGCACAAATGGCCGATCCCAAAAGTTTCCATGTGCCCCCCCGCCTGTCCATTCGGAGCATCCGTAGGATCTGAAGGAAGCGCAGGCTTCTGAGAGACGTGGCCAGAACATTGCCCTGGTTCCCAACAGCAACCACTGGCACTGAAGCAATCAGCACAAAGATATCTGCAAGGCAAAAAGAACAAAGCCTGCCAACAAAAGTGGCCCCATCACCTGTTTCTTAATCCCATCTGGTTGTGCTGCAAATTTCCCTAGGCAAATTTTAATGCTGCCTGAAAATGCTTTCTCTTGCCAATTAAACAGATATCTGCACCTGCCAGACAGTTGGCTTCATGCACAGAACCCACCAGAAAGCCTCGTAATCTGTTTACAGATTGACATGCTGGACTTGAGACACTGTCTAGTTTAAGGACACACAGAAACAGTGTCCTAATGCTGACATAACACCAGCCTTAAATTCATCTGTCCCTCAGGAACACCACGGTGAACAGGTCAGCAGATAGGAAGTTGTTGATGGTGCATCTCGTATTTTGTTCTTTTGGCTAAGCTTTCTCCCTAAAATCTCAAAGCCTTTATTTTTTGTAAAGGCTCACAGGGCCAATTTCCTGATCAACTGAAGAGGTTTGAGATGCAAATAACATTACTGCTTCTTGGTTTATTCGTTTTTCTTTGTCATCCTTGTTTCCCCCAGTTTTTTTGCTCCTATATATATACCAAAAAAAAAGTGATATCAAAGGGCTTCAAACACGTCCAGGCACTCAGTCTTTTAATTATCTTCATATTGTACTTCCAGCCAAAAAGATGACACTGGATGGATTTCAGAATTATTCTCTTTCTATCATTCTCCAAACAAACTTGTGCCACTGACAATCAAGAGATGATATAAATAAATCACGTGGGATCTTTTCTGTTCTTTACCCAGATATCAATGAAGATTCATTCTCAGAAGTTAGATGACTGAGAAGACATGAGATAATATCAATCCCACTTGCCCCGATTGGGCTCCACTACCTTCACAATTCTATTAGCAGTATAAGAAGTATTTATGCAAGAGTAGCACCCAAAGGAGCATTAACAAATTGAAGATAGCACAGATGTGCTAAGAAAATTTGTTACAAATTTGTCTAACATTTAGACCTACAAGATGAACAAAAGGACAGAGAGGGAACAAGATGACATGCATTCATATACCTGCAGCACCACATCTCCCCAGAGTGCTATGTGCTGTACAAATAAAGAAAAGAAGCCTAGAGCTTGGCCTGAAGAGCATCAAAATAAATGAGGGAGTACTGAAAATAGTGAACAAATGTGGATGTGCATGACATGTACTCAGGGCAGGGTGAGCTCCTAAATCTTGGCAGGTTGGTTTGTGGACACAGTGGACAGTTTTAGGAGAGGATTCAAACATGAATAATGAGTAGTTTTATGGATAGTTACAGGCAGTGCCTCCCAAGTCTGAAAAATAATATGGGTGAAAACACAAAGATATTTGCTTGGAAATGCAGATCAACACTATGAAGGTAAAACACAATATTTGGATTTGCAAGAGGGATGGCAAAGGTGGTATAGGGTTGGGATCTGAAGTGGTTTGAAACTGAAGGTGGTGATATACTTGGGGATGAGCTTATGAAAAATGCATGAGACTCAGGGAAAACATGTTTGAAGGATCCTTTTTTGTCTCACTGACCAGCAACCCAGGTGTCTCTTGGATGAGTCATTATTGCCAAGTACTTCAAATAACTACTTCAAGCAGGACACAGCCCCTAGCACAAAGTGCAGATCTCATTTCAATGTTCTTTGCACTACCGTTCACTGTTCTTGGACATTTCCCCAAAGTGGCTCAGAAGGAAAAAGTTATAATGAGGTAAACAGTAGCAGGTAAGTAGAGAGCAAGTGCCTACCCAGCATGCACAAAGGCTTCCTGGCAAATTTGAGTCTCCCCCTCCATCCTTTGTAGCGACAGCAACACCCAGCAGCCCAGATTCTTAAGGCAAACTCTGCTCCAAAGATGAAAATCGCAAATGTTTCCTGCATCAAAGACATAAACTACATTGTTAGACTCATAACAAGTTTTGCAGTAATTCTGGACACAAGCATATAGCTGAAGGAAACACATGAGGTGCAAGTGTTGGAGTATGCATGTGAGAGAGACAGGAAAAAAGGTAGGAAGGAGAATACAGGTTGATGAAAGAGGCAAGGAAAAGTGGGACATAACTCTACAACCTGCTCTGAGGCAAGCATGTGCCCCTGTTTTTGTGTAAATGTGAAGTGCTTACCCTGCCTTGAAGGAAGGCAAATTAATGCACAAAAAGACCTCTTGTTTCACAGTAAATGAAGAGGCATATTTGGATAACAACTGCAAAGTCCCCAGTGGACTCTATACCCACGCCCAGGTTTACCCATCAGCAGATTGTTCATGCAGCCATATCAGGAAAAATAGGGATAGGATATAATATGTTTATATGGTCATATTTAAGACAATGATAAAGGCATATACAAGATAAATTTAAGGCACATATTATCCCCTTAAATTTCTAATGAACAGAAGAATGGTATTTTCTACTGTACTTAAGAGCTCTTCTAAGCATGAGGAGGAAATGGGGAGGAGAGAGATTTTCCAAGGTGCTCAATGGAGACAGACCAAGGGCAGCATGGGGAACATAGTTACTTTTCCTCTCTGTGAATAGATAACAATGAAGAACAGGGGCATTTTTCCTTATGTTCACAAACACAGCTGCTAGGCACTTCTGGAAACTGCTGAGAGCCACATAAAAACAAGCACAGGAGAAGGAAAAATAAACTCAGGCTCTTTCAAATGTGAGAAGGTGGGTCTTAGCAGGGTAACAGGAAACAAAAGCGAGTTTCCACATTTTCTAGGGGATGAGAGTGTTTTTATACAGGCATTTTTTAAGAGGGAACATGCAAGGGAAATTCACCTTTCATTCCTTTCGGCATTTAGCTCTTGCTCGGATCTACATGTCTCTGGGGGTATAAGGGGAAATGGAAATTGAGATCCCAGAACTACCTTTGCTGTACAGTTTCCCTAAGGATGACTTTCTACAAGGCCAAGTTAAGGGATAGCTTGAGTTCTCTATTTCATGACAGCTAAGGGAACAGAGGAAGTTCTTTGTTAGGGTCACTTTCATAGAATGATGGATATTTATACTTAGTGAAGGAGGTTTTCCTATTTTTTTCTCCTTCTGCCAAATGTGAGGCATATAGAAATACTGTCTTGAGCATGAACTCCAGCATTTATAATACTAGCATGCTGGAAACAGAGAGAAAGGAATCTATCTGTGACAAATATACTTTCTGTCGTGTACAGTCATTGGTGGAACTGCTTGCAACAATTTCAGTTACGCTGCAATTGGGAGGAAGCATGAATCCAGTTCTGATGAACCCCCTTGAAACAAATCCTGGGATTGGCAGAATCCCCCAGAAGTGAATTTTCAGATGTGCTCAGGTCTGATGTGGAAATTTATTGATGCTTCAACGGGAGAACTATTAAGCAATTGTTGAAAATACATTATTTAAAAGCCTCAGGCTAGTATTTTTTCTCTCTCCTTACTTCCCTTTAACTCAGTCAGTTTTGGCAATGAACCAGGAACTCTCCAGTATGTAAGTGTATGGTCTCTGCTCCAAGACCAACAGAAGAAATTTTATTACATGCAGAGCTGGCAGTAAGTTTCCATCGCTTCTGAAGGGGCCGATTTCAGTTCAAAGACGTTACTGGAGTGATGTAGCAGCCAGTCTACTTACCAGCAAGAGAAGCCAGTCTCCAGAAACAGTTTCATACTCCTTGAAAGTAGTCAGGACAGCTAAGATCAAACACCCCAAGACAATCAGAAATCTGGAAAGAAATAAAATGAAAAAACACAGCATGATTGCCCCTCTCTGTATTTGCATTGGAGATATTGCCTATAAAAATTTGAGTGGAGACTTTCAAGGGGTGGTCACTTCCCCTCGCTGAGCAGTGAGATGGGCTGTCATGAAGATCAAGACTTCTCAGCCTGGACAAGGGGAGCCTGGCAGTTAAGAAATCATGTTAAGATCCTAAATCAGTTCTGGGACAGACATACATTAACTAACTTGACTGCATTCTTCAGGAAGGAAACTGATTATACTTTATTTGGGGAAAGGATTGCATAGTATGACAGACAACTGCAATGCTCAGGAGGTCTATTCCAAGCTGACACGCTGTGTGCTTCACAGAGTGGCACTGCAGTTTTAGTGGAATAAACCTACTTGGCACATCCTGAGGCCCAAGAAACAGTAAATGCTCCAATACAATGCAGCACCACGACAAATCTTCCCTTGAAAACTCCACTGAATTCCCCCTTTTCTTTCCCTTTTTGCACTCGTTTCTATGCAGATGAAAAAAAAAAGAAAAAATAAAGGTTTGAAAGATAAACAATAGAAAGGGTGAGGTTCTCCTCCCCAATAAATGTATTGTGCTATAAATCACTGTTCTTGTGCTATTATCTGTCTGTGAGGGTCCAGAACACAGAGATTTGATAGAAAATTTAACTCTCACTGCTGGTAAATCCAATTCAGTCCAACCTAAAGTCACGTTGATCTGCTTTGTAAAACTATTCCCAGGTTCAAGCCTTTCAAAATCATTTATACCTAAAGAGGTAAGAAATATCAAGGGTGTCTTGTGATTACTGTGAAGCAGAGTGAGAGAAGCTCATGTTCTAGTGTACTTCATGTACCCAGATCATGGGCATTTTAATGTGCTCCCAAAACCTGAGCCACAGGAACAGAGGGGCAGGCGGTCATGGAAATATTTCAGAGCTTAGTGAATAAATTGGAAGGACATCCCTGTAAAAGCTCTGGGTCTCTTACTTTCATAACTAGTGCACATCAAAGAAATGACAGGTATTAGGTACTGAAATCATCCAGGGGAAAAAGCTTGTTAAGACTCAAACCATGTTTAGTGCGTATTACCTGTTATGAATTTCAATTTGATACCTAAAGTGTGATTTCATTTCTTGCTGTACAAAACTCCACTTTGCTTCACTGGGTGAAATGAGCAGAGTCCACAGCATCGTTTTTGGAGCTAGAGTAACTAGCTAGAGTAGCTAGAGGTGAGCTTCAAACAGTTCCTACTGCCTTTGGGGAAGGGATTTCCTTCAAACAGCATCATAGTGCCTTCCATGCGAGGAACAGGCAATAGTGAAACACTTCAGAGAAAACCCTGAAGGATTACTTTTCTGTGGCTTTCCTAACATTAACTATTCAGATTGAAGTTTCCTATGTCAGGAAAATTTCAGATCAGCCATTTTGAGCAAGATCAGAACAGAAATAAACGCGTTTGATCATGCTAAATAATTCTGAATCTCTTTGATAAGTTTCACCTTCTCCCACTTACCAGCCATGCTCTAGAGTAAGGTTTATGTAGTTCGTAGGAAACAGCCTTTGGGTCCAGAATGTGTCTTGTACCTTCCACCTACTACCACATTCTTGCTGCTCAAGGCATTCAGTAGTTGGCAATTCTGCAATACTCCTGCAATGCTCTTGAGCTTGTTTTGTCACACCATACCTTGCTGTCCTCACCTTGCAACTGCAAAGCTCACTGGCTTCCCAAGACCTACGATCCAGCTGCCCTGCAAGTCTATGACCAAACTGGTGAGAGCCAAGACAATGTAAGTCCTATGATTAGCTATAAACCACCTAAGATCTACAATGTTACAGTCATTACAGTGATACCATCACTAATTCTCCATTCTGAATAGCCTTGAGCTACTGCTACTTGATGCTTTCCATTAGAGACATTTCTTCACCCATCAGCTCACAAGTATCTTTTAAATGATTTAATAAAAGGTGAAACACACTGAAAACAGTCCCAGGAAATTACATCATCATCTACTTAAACTAAATTTGTGAATTTACAACACCATTTAACAGAACAGCACTGTCAATTAAAGAAGATGCGCAGATTTTTCTCCAAGAGGAAGACAGAAGCTAAGTCAGCAGTGAAATCGTAATCTTTTGCTTAAAAATGCCCACGGTTTTACCACTAGAGGGTACCGGTGCTCCATAGAGCAAGGGGATTGGGCACTCTCCAGTTTTCCTTCCCCGTGAAACAAACTCAGTGCAGGCGATGTTCAGGTAATCACACCCATGTATTTGATATGCAAGAAAAGCAATTTCTTTGGTCACTAAAATAAACAAGATGTTGGTACTAACAGACAAAGGATGCTGCTAGCCCAATTGCTCTGTGTGCCACAGCCCATGCTGCACGCTCCACTGCTCAAAATAAGAGCCCACCCATGAAAACAACAGATTATGCAGGATGAAAAAAAAGTAAAACCAAGGTCAGAGGGTGAGACTGCAGATCAGAAGTCACCATGAATAGCTTAAATCCCAGCAGGGGATGTGGTCTGAACTACATGAATGTAGCCCAGAAGAGTCTCAGAGGTGCAAATGCTGTGCAGGAACTGCAGTCCCAAAAAACACACAGCCCATAGACTCAGGATCCTGCTCCTTCCTGCAGAACTCCAGGGTGCATAGAGATGAAAAGCCTATGTTGGGACACAATTGTAATCCATCTTGGAAGGGACAGCTATCCTCCTACTGCACTCTTTCCGCAGGATAAACAAACACCCACTGCAAGTTAATCAAATCACATCTCAGCAATCCTCTCCTAGCATCTGAAATGACGACCACATTCAGAGCACTTCATGAATTTTAATCTCCATTGATGCTGTGTGACCCACCAATTTCCCTGAACCCTTTTCTGGTTTGGATACTGGTATTTATGAAGCCTAGAAGTCTTCTTTCTACAGAAGATGCTACACAGGTGTCAGTGTCTTTTCATCAGTCCCCTTTGCTCTGAAGAAATCATAGAATAATAGAACCAAAGAGTCACTAGATTGGAAATGACATTTGAGATCGTCAAGCCCAACTGTACCTGTCCACTACTAAATCATATCCCTAAGCCCTTCGCCTACCCATCTTTTAAAAACCTCCAGGAATAGCGACTCAACCTCCTGCCTGAGCAGCCTGTTCCAGTGCTTTATTACCCTTTTGATGAAGAAATTTTTCCACCCAATCTGAACCTCCCCTGGCACAACTTGAGGCCATTCCCTCTTGTCCTATCACCTATTGCTTGGGAGAAGAGACCAACACCCACCTCTCTATGACCTCCTTCCAGACAGTAGTAGACAATGAAAATGCCTCCCCTCAGCCTTCTCATCTCTGGGCTAAACAACCCCAGTTCCTTCAGCCGCTCCTCATAAGACTTATTCTTCCACCTCTTCATCAGCTTTGTCACTCTTCTCTGGACATGCTCCAGGGCCTCAATATCATTCTTGTAAAGTGGGGCTCAAAACTGAACACAGTATTTGAGGTATGGACTCACTAGTGGTGAGTACAGGGGCAGAATCACTGGTCCTGCTGGCCACGCTGTTTCTGATACAAGCCAAGATGCTATTGGCCTTCTTGGCCACCCGAGCACACTGTTGGCTCATGTTCAGCTGGTTGTTGACCAACACCCACAGATCCTTCTCTTCCTGGGAGCTTTTCAGCCACTTTTCCCTAAGCCTGTGGTGCTGCATGGGGCTGTTGTGTCACAAGTGCAGGACTGCAGCTGGCCTCGTTAAACCTCACACTGTTGGTCTCAGCCCGTTGGTCCAGCCTGTTCAGGTCCCTCTGTAGAGCCTCCCTACCCTCAAGCAGGTCAACACTTCCACCCACCTTAGTGTCATCTGTGAACTTACTAGGGGTATATTCAATCCCTTCATCCAAGTCACTGATAAAGGTATTGAACAGAACTGGTACCAGCACTGAGCCCTGGGGAACACCCCTTGTTAACGAACTCCAACTGGATTTAACTCTATTTACCATAAGTCTTTGGGCCCCACCATTCAGCCAGTTTTCCACCCAGGAGAGTGTGCGCCTGTCCAGGCCAGAGGCAGCCTGTTTCTCAAGCTAAATGCTGTGAGAAATGGTGTCAAAGACTTTACTGAAGTCCAAGGACAGTACATCCACAGCCTTTGCCTCATCCATTAAGTGGGTCATCTTGTCATAGAACAATACCAGGTTAGTTTGGCAGGACTTGCCTTTCATGCTGACTGGGCCTGATCATCTGGTTGTCTTGCATGTGCTGTGTGAAAGCACTCAAGATGACCTGTTCCTTGACCTCACCTGGCACCGAGGTCAGACTCATAGGCCTGCAGTTCCCTGGATCCTCCCTTCAGTCCTTCTTGTAAACAGGTGTTAACGTTTGCCAACCTCCAGTTCAGTGGAACTTCCCCTGTCAGCCAGGACTGCTGGTAGATGATGGAAAAGGGTTTGCAAAGAACCTCAGCCAGCTCCCTTAATACCCTCAGGTAGATCCCATCTGGCCCCATAGACTTGTGAATCTCTAATTGGCTGAGCAGGTCTCAAACCATTTCCTCTTGGATGATGGGATCTTTGTCCAGTTAAGCCTAAGCTTCCTATTGAACAGTGTGTCACCAGGTGGCACTCCAGATTCCAATACTGTAAATCAGATCTGCAAAATGAAGATCTGAATTTGTTTTTTTCAGTTTATAGAATCATTCTTGCTGTCATTTTATGTCCTTTTCCACAGGCCATTACATTGTATCTATCTGCAGATCTATGCCTAAAATCCTGATTAGTTTGTTGTTTCAGACAACCAAATTGCAGTGCTCTTTTGTCACTGTCACAACTAATGTGTTATTCTTCTAAATATATGTTCTTGTCATTGGAAATCACATGTTTAATACTCATATTTTCTAATCACATTATTTTGGTATATTAGAGACAGTATTCCAAAAACAATGCGTATTTTTTTCCAGGAAAGAAGGACTATGCTAGACCAGGAATCTAATGCTTCTTGGATGAATGTCACAGACTGTTATGTTTGATATATATGCTTTCATTTGAAGCCAAGATAATACAGATCTAGTTGAGGACTTCTGTATTTATTCCATATACAGGTGCTCATCATGTAACCTGTTCACCATCTCTTCCTTCAAAATTTTAGGAGCAGTTCACATAGTAATTTGCCTGTAATCTATTCCAAAACAGCAGTCCTTCTGAAGCTGTCACAAGAAGGAGATACATCATCCACAGGCCAAACAATATTTGCATCTGGCATCATTTTGTAAAATTTTTGTGCTGTGTGACAAAATGTTGTCTCAATTAGGCTTACAGTTAATAGAGAGGAAAGTGTGCTTCCAGTGTACAACTCATGCTGTTTTAATGTAGATGGCTCAAGCTCATCAGAAACACTTACAGAGACCATTTCTTCTCTACAACTCTAAGGAAAGACTCTCACGAACAGCTGCTAGGGCAGGGTTTACTCTGTGAATTAGCTGAATGCTACCCCTTATGTTCAGCCTTGTTTCAGATATAATTACAAACACCAACTTTTAATTATGTTTATATATTTTAATTACTGAAAGAATTAGCCTACCAGCCATATCAGTCCACTTCTGACATGACCAGGTATCTCTGAAATCCCTTGCTGTAAATTTAGGTATCACATATGCATGCGATTGAGGATCCTGCGTACAAAATAATCTGGTCTCTGGGCAGGAAAGCCTCTTGAACAGTTACTAGTAAGAAATTCCTTCTGCTGCAACAGTGCACGGACCTCTGTTTGCTCTCACATTTTCAGTGTAATTTCTTGCAAGCCATTGGAATTTCCTCTATCTCTAAATGCTCTTACAACTCTGAAATTTGCTTCAGTTGGTGCTTTCCTATTTTCCCTTAAAACTTGTGTTCTAGTTTCGTTATGTTCTGCCACCTGGTAAATGCTAATGGATTTCTCTAAGATTATATTAGGAAAATCTGGCACTGTTTTGCTCAGTTTTCTGTTTATGGCTTCCGATGCAATATGGTCCTAAAATCACGGTTCCCACACACTTTCCCAATATCATATTGGAACAGCTTTCTTTTCTTCAGCCAGTGGCTTTTACCCAGAAGGATTAAAAATGCATTTTTTTCTCACAGTTCTTTCAGCTGCTCTATATGCCTACCCACCACCTTTTTTTCTGCATCCAAACTTCAGTTTTCACAGAACATCTGCAGTACCATGCACTGATCATTTTATAGTTGCTAATGAGAGGTTTGAGTAGAAATTTTAACACTAAAAAATGACAGTAACAAATATTTGAGAACAGCTCTTCAGAGAGAAAAGAATGCATGCCTCACTACACAGACTTCGGAATATTCAATTTTTAATATTTAGAGTCTTACTTCTCTGCTATTCCAAGCAATAGGCCACTTACCCTAACAAAGATTAGTACTCAGAAAAAGATGGTGAGGAAAATATGAAACCTTTGTGAGGTTACATATGTGCACTGTACAGTGGGGTATAGGGAAGTGCATTGAGAAATTCAATGGAGATCCTGGAGGAGGAGGAAAAAAGCAGCAAGTGTTGCAGGTAGGGATTTTCAAAGATTCCTCTTTCTCCATGACCACAGATTCCACTGAGAACACACAGGCCCCATGCCATCATACAGCATGGACAGAGTAGGAATGTCATTCTCAGCAAGCTGAGTTGCAGTCTTGCTCTGCTACAATGGCAGAGGCAGAGCAAAGAGCTGCACAAGATGCTGTAGGAAATCCTAGGAAGTAAGTAAAGGTCCCCAAAAGACCCTTACTTTCACTGATATACCTGCTGATCTGGTAGGTGACGAAGTTTTAGCCCAGAAAGACACTAGCCCAATTATTACTGAAGTGAGACACTCAGTCTCCTTCAGAGCAGGGAGCTGAGCCAAAAACGCCTAAATGCTTGCTTATGCCAGATCTTGGCTTCTCATTGGCAGGAGTGCCTCCAAATGGGCTTCACTGTTGTTTCCCGAAGTTTGGAAAGCTTTTAAAAGGCAAGATCTGGGAGAGGAAAGCTGTGCTTCACAGCAGGGCATTTAAGGTGCAAATGAACAGCTATCAAATCAGATGATTCCTCTCTCCTGTCATTCATGTACAAGCCAAGATTAAGGGCTCCCCCTCTTGCTGCTTTTTCTTCAGGTCCACTCCTAAAAACTGCCCTATGTACCACCATCGCCATCTTCCTTAGGGAGTCTGACATGGTTTGGGTCAGCAACATCACACAGCATGAACACCATCATCCTCGATTTTCTGCTCTAGAGGACATTTCGGAAGAATCACCTGACCCCTTTCCCAAGTTTGCTGGCATCAGAGTGCAAAATAGAGCCTTCCATTTCCCTGTCTGATTTTTCTCATCCTGGAAGACAACAGTCATCCACTAAGATACCATTTCCATCTTGTCTCTGAGACAAGCTTTAAAGATGCTCTGAGAGGTCTAGCGTACGTAGGTCACAAAAAGAGGCCTAGACATCTTATCACTTGGGCAACTGGGGAACAGATTGCAGAAGCGAAGGAGAGGCACTGAAAGCATTAACCACCAAGGAGTTCGATGTCTCCTATCCTCCTATGGCTTGAATAACGATGGAAAGACCTCTGACTGTCACAACTAAATATTCTGAGTTTCTCTGTTAGTGGCTTTAAATTCTATTTTTATATTAAGTGAATGACATTGGACTGAACTATTTTATCTGCCATGACTAGTGTATCTGTCTATGGGCTTATCTCTGGCTGGCAGCATGCAGCTAATTGAGTTGAGACTCATAGACAACGAAACACGGTGGGCCACGCAGCACAGCAAAGCAAGAACAACACAGAGCCAAACTGCATTTCCCAGCAGCCCCAGCTGCAATAATCACAAATTAAATGAGTTTAAGAAATGCTTCAAACAGGACATTCTACAAAGGACATTAACAAATCTGTGTGACACCTTTTGAAGGTAAATGTCAAGATTCATACGTTATTTTCTGCTAAATTTTCTGAAATAAAAGTATAGGACATTTGAAAGTCAGCCTGAAATTCAGCAGTCAAGTGCCCAGCCTTCAGCAAACCCCACAAAGAAGTAAAATGAATTTAGAGTATAAAGAGAGCCTAAAGTAAAAGCAGTAACCATCCACGTCAACATCCTGAGTAGGAATTTTCAGGAAGGTACCTTTGAAAGCATTACCAACACTGTTGTATCCAGAGAGATGGATAATCAAGGAGTTCATTTCCAAACATGAAAAAATCTCAAGGTTACTCAAGAATTCGGTTCTCTCAGACAAACATGCATTGATCTCCCCACAAACTCTTCCCAATTCTTTAGAAAGGAGGAGAGGAATGTGTTAGGGAGGTCCAAATAATGAACCGGGAGAAACTTCTGAACTCAGTGTTGTGCCTTTGTTTTAAATTTCTAATTTGTTTTAAATTTCTAATATCAGGGAGCCAGCACTGCCTGGAAACAGTCTCTGTAGTCTGTAATATAGAATTTCTAGATAGGGAAGTGATAACATCTATTTGGTTGCCAGCCAGGTTCTTACAGTGAACCGAAAAGAGACTCTTTACTCCTTACCTAAGACTTTCAATCCATTTCAGAGCTTTGGCAGTTTTGGGGTCTTATGTTGTTGATCTTACACTACAAAAGTACATACTTTTTTAAACAATGCCAGTACTTCCAACATTATCTAGCACTTTCAGACAGGTGGAATTGCCAAGCAAAAAAAGCAGTTTCCAATTTGGACTGTAACTTCTTTTCCTGTGCCATCTCTATCTCCATCATACACTCACTTTTACGTGTGAAAATGAGCATTTTATACAACGATTTCTATTTTCACAGGGAGTGGAAAATTCAGAATAAAAGTTGCATCATGCCATTCCCAATGGACTTTTTTTGCATGGTCACAGATTTTCAGCTGTATAAGGAAAAGGTGCATGGCTGCACATGACCTGTACCCTGCAACAACGCTGTCAGTACACTCTAGGCCCAAGGAGCAGTTCAGTGGGCAAAGAAGGATGTCCTGGCAGTGTACCTCCTGTGGAGCCAGATATATGGCTCACTTCTCTCAGATTGAGTGAGATCTCTGGATTACAGGAGATAGATATCATCGCTTTTTGAGTCCCTTCCTGAATTTTCCGGCATTGACTGCACAGAGAGTTCAGTTTCGACTGTGACACAGGGCAGTTGACTCAGGACTTTTCTAGCTAAAAGCATGAAGTATTACAGCTAGAATGGAAGAGAGATCTTTTCTACATGGTGTTTAATCATTGCCTGCACTGGAAGAATCAGAGGTCTCAGATCTTTGCTTTGAACCATCTAGCTGCTGGTTTGTTTTTTTTTAAGTCCAGAAGGATTTTTTAAACAACTTCTAATTTTTATGAGTGAAGAGTTCAGAGTCATCACTGCATCTTACTCTGTGTCACAACATTGCATATCAGTTTTCCATAACAAAGTGGTTATACCTATGACCCATTCACAAATCCAGTGGTGCTGAAATACTGTTCTTACTTTATTCACAGGGAGAGGAGTAGAAGGATCCATGCTAAAAGATGCAATGGCTAAACTCGCATCAGAGTAGCTGCGGATCAAATGAACAGCTGTAGTGTGGAGGAACTCTTTTTCTTGGGATACACAAATTAACAAAGACAAAATACTATGTTAATAGAGAAATCAAATCTCCATACAAATTAAACCAGATTTTGAGACCAGTTTAATTTGATGCTGTCCTATGAACCTTTTCTTACACCAGACTTAATTCTTCTTTCATGCTTCAAAGATAATCAAATTGTAGCCTATCACTGATGATCATGCAACTGACCTCTTCTTCTCCTCTCCTCTCCTCTCCTCTCCTCTCCTCTCCTCTCCTCTCCTCTCCTCTCCTCTCCTCTCCTCTCCTCTCCTCTCCTCTCCTCTCCTCTCCTCTCCTCTCCTCTCCTCTCCTCTCCTCTCCTCTCCTCTCCTCTCCTCTCCTCTCCTCTCCTCTCCTCTCCTCTCCTCTCCTCTCCTCTCCTCTCCTCTCCTCTCCTCTCCTCTCCTCTCCTCTCCTCTCCTCTCCTCTCCTCTCCTCTCCTCTCCTCTCCTCTCCTCTCCTCTCCTCTCCTCTCCTCTCCTCTCCTCTCCTCTCCTCTCCTCTCCTCTCCTCTCCTCTCCTCTCCTCTCCTCTCCTCTCCTCTCCTCTCCTCTCCTCTCCTCTCTCATAGTTCTATATCAACTATGAGATGATTTTTTTAACAATTCATTTGGAAGAGAGAAGAGGAACAGAACCCGGATTTCAACCCTAAAATGTCAGCTGCTGCCTTGATGGTTTAACATGTGACAAGATATGTGGTCTGAATAGAAATGTGAGGTGGATAGTCAGTTGCTTAGAGGCAAATCCCTTTATAAAGGCTTTTTGTTTCAATTCTACATCTTCAAACTAATGAAAGTATGTCAATAACTTGAAAGTGATTCAGTGAAGGTGCTTACAGAAGATGTGTCATGGAATTTCTACAGGATTGGCACCTCCACAAGAAAGAGTGTTGAAGGGTCCACAGCTCCCAGTGGTTTGCAGACTCGAGGTGCTAACACAGCTGCTAAGGCCAACACAGGAACAGCTGAAGCATATAGTACTGATAAGTTTTATGTTTTCCTTTCTCACCTCCAGTTCACATTCATTAGTAAATTATGAGTTGTGTTAGCATGGCAAATGAATCACATCCTCTTTGAAGGTGAACATTGGATAAGCTCTTTAGAGGTCATTCAATCCTCAGAACTCTGATTTACACAACTAAACAATAACAATACCACATGGCATTTGTACCTATGTACATTTGATGCCGTTTTAAAGTATTTCTGCTGCTTTGCATTACCATAAGCAATTAATCAGCATTCAAAATTCAGAACAATCATCTGCAAGCATGTGATATTTCATTTGAAGTCCGAAGCTGAAGTCTTTGGAGGTTATCAGCCTTTTCCAGACCTGCCCAATTTTATTTCTGAAGTGTTTTGCCAGCATCTGAGACAATGCTTCGCAACAAAATGTATGATGGCCCTTTTGCTCAACTGACTCACTAATATCTCAGACTACATTACTGTTCAACCTAACAGTCCCAAACAAATACAATCCAAGCAAAACTTCAGGAAAAAACAGCAATATGGAAGGGAATATTTTTTTGTTTTCTTAGAAGTAAGAGCTCTATTTAGTTGAGTAAGTAATTTGAAACAGCACAGAATTCAACATACGTAAGTACATTTAGAAAAATAAAACCCAATTTGTAGTAATGAGAAGTTCTGCTTGCAGAATACAATGTAGCAAAGCAGTTAAGTTTGTGCTAAATCTCTGTTGGGACTTAATTTTTTATATCCTCAAAGAAAATTAAATCTTTGGTTCTCTCTAAAATGGAGTAGTTGGTTTTACTGAAGACAGGACCTCTACAACAAGGAGTATTGGGCAACGTGGGATAGAGTCTCAACTTAACTCTACTATTCTTATTTCACATTCATGGGAACAAGAATGCCTGTTCCTAATTCAAGCTTTGCCACCTTCTTCTGTTGTGGCATCAACAGAGAGTGTGCTGGAATCTCAGTGTCATAATAAATATGTAAGAGTGGAGAATTAAGTCCATTTTCAGGTATAGCATGGCAGAACTGACCACCCAGTCAGCCAATAAAACTCATTCATGAGCTGAACTGCGCTCAGCTCCACAGACTGTACTAACTAGATCAGTGGAATATTATAATAGATACTTAACTCATATGTACACACGCAGAAATGTGCTTGCATTGCATTTCTTAATCATGAGTTGAATCTCACCTAATGTGGGTGAAGAAAAGCAGAAAGCCTGGAGCAGAACAACACTAATGCTATGCTCACAGCTTGAAGTGCCTCTGCCAGTCATGAATACTGTGATGATGGGGAAGCTTTGCATCAGGCAGGCAGAGCTTTTCCCTTTTCCTGTGAAATTAAGAGTACTGCACAGGTCTGAGTATCAGCTCTGGGCTTTTTTATTGACCTTCCAGAAAATTGTGATGATGGACACAGACATCTAAAATACATGGATTGTCAGATTTTCCTCCCTCCATATCCCACCAGGACATCTCCAGGGATGGGGTGACCCACTCATCATGTGATTAGAGAAATTATTAGTGAGCACTAGATAGCGACTCTTTCCTGGGTGAAAGATAAGAATCAAAGTATCTCTCCAGTATTTCAACGCTCTCATTATATATGAATATTAGCCTTGGCTATCTACAACACTGCCTGCACATTTGTATTTGGTATAGCATGGCTTGAAGTTTTTCTCCAAACTGATTAGTTATTTAGGTTACAGGTTCTAACTGTTCCAATGACATTACAATGACTTATGAGTAGTCTTGATCAAAATGCTCACAACTGATTTGACATTGATTTTTCCATTGCTTACCAGAAGCAGTAGTCCTATAAAGGCTCAGAAGCCTGGTCTATATTCAAAGTAGTCCTTTTTTTTTTTTAAATAGGAGATTAAAAAGAAGGACAAGATTTCTCTTTCAATATCCCTTTCTTAATTTTTTAATAGGATATAGTTCAAAGTGCCTTCAAATCAATGAGAACATTTTCATTGGCTTCAATGAGCACTGGAGCTCAGCCTTACCTTTCTGCCAGTTAAGATTTCTTCCTGTGTTTTGATTCAGTAAGAATTAGGCCAGGTACATGTGAAATACAGGCTGGGTGGGATTCACCTCATCCAATTGCAAACACTGCCAGTGCAAGTGTCTGCATCCCAGGGTACCTGGCTTGTTTTAAAGCAGTGCAGAAAAGTGAGGACCTTAAAAGTATGATTCATCTGCTCTGTTTTAGGTATCTACTTTAGGAGGAACTATGTATTAGAACTGCCTACTTCTCCAAGTGGTAAAAAGAGCCCCAGGTGACTAGGTCAGATGAATCTCACTCACAATGTCAAATAACAAGCCATGAATCAAACCTAACATTCTCTCACAATGTTGGGGATGATAAAAAAAGACTAAAAGGGAAAAAAGTTTTCCACTGAGCCCCAGGGCACAAATATCTAAATACAGCCTTTGACAACAGCAAAAAGAAGTGTTACATTTTCTTACTCTGTCTTACCAGTGTAACCACACATAACAAATTTGATACTCAGCTATTTGCCATATTGAATATTGAAAAAAACATGAGATGAAGCCAAAATTAACAATGAGAAGTTCTTAGAAATACCTCCCATCACCACTTTATCCCTTGAGGGTGCATGCATTCTAGTGGTTTTCTGTGGTCAAGATAACTATTAAAGTAATAGTTTCTAAAGAACAAAAGCTTAATTTCTCCTATCTAGGTATTGTTACAGTTAAAGAACTGTGGAAGAAACCAAGTATTGCAATTCTACCACAACGAGTAAAACTGTTAGACCTGGTAACTATTAGTTTTCCAGTTTTTTTAATTCTGAGGGTGCTGTGGTAAGTCTGATGATAAAGTTAATTACTCACAAGAACAAAACTTGAAAGGTTTTCATGGTGAATACTTCACATTAAATTATTAGCACTATTTCAGTCATTGTGAGATTTTATAAATAAGCACATGTTTACACACAGCTTTACTTGTAAGGTTATCAGATGTACGTCAAGGTGCCCACTGTAATTTTACGCCAATCATCTGTAATGTGGCAATGGATATTGTTTATCTAACACAAATGATTCAACATGCCCATAATAGAAAGCATATAATTCAGTTCTGCACCCACCACTACTAGAGTTATGGAAGAGACTAAGAAGTATTTCATGCTTTAGGCTCTTGAGGGAACTTTTGTTCCTTCCTCTAGCATGGATCATTCTGTTCTGTAAATACTTTTTGCCAGACACTTTGAATCATTCTCCTTATACAAGATATGCAACACTGTGCACAAAAGTAGGAACAGCTTTTCTTTTGGAAGATAATTTAATAATGTAGTGGTCATTATATACATTCAGTTGCATCCTTCTGCCTTGTTTTAGTGCTTAAACTCACAATGTCAGCATTATTTTTTCTGTCATTTTTTAATACGTGGAAATCCTTCATGCTGCAGGATACTGCCATACATACATTTTTTTTCTCAGTTCCTGAGAGCTGGTTGCTTTTGGTTTTTTTAAATTTATTTCTTGAAAAACTTTTATTAGTTACCTTGTTTACAGAGTAGGAAGTAAATTGCACGTGTCTGTCTAGACATTCTTTATTATAGCATTAAACTTTCCATTAAAAGATCAAAAGAAGGGTTTATACTGCAAACATCAGATCCAGCAATGACTTCATAGACTGATTTAGCAGCAATCCCTATTAATCAGTTGATGCCCCACAGACTTGAACTTCATGAGCTAGATGATAAAAGAAGAAACAAGAAGGAGACAATCCAGGGGTTACTGGCTCCTCTTCATGTGCTTTCACAGTACAGCAAGCTAGTTAGGAGTGGCAGAGACAATGTGTGAAAAACTGCCTGCAACCCCTATTTACTATCCCACTGTGCTTCTTGGGATGAGGAGGTAGAGAAGTTGGAAGTCAAGATGAGCCCAGGAAGAAGAGACAGATCGAGGGAAGACATTTTAAGATTTAGGTTTTTTCTTATTATCTTGCTCTGATTTGATTGGTAATAAATTAAATTAATATCCCCGTGTCCACTCTATTGTGCCCATGACAGTCATTTCCTGTCCTTATCTTGACATGAGTCTTCCATTATATTTTTCTCCCTTGTCTGCTGAAGAAGGAGGAGCAGTAGAACAGGTTTGCGGACACCTGACAATCAGCCAAGGCCAACCCACCACACCTGCCCACTAGTCCACTCCACCTACAAGACTGCAGTCTCCTCCATGCCATGCACCAGCTTGCTTACCTTGTGAGTAAACTCCAAACGGAAGAAGAGCTGGTAATCTCTCAAACTCTCTGTGCTATTTGTGGACTTTAGTACCTCATGGCCTCTTCAGTGAGGATAAAACTAACAGGCTGATGCAGAAATTTCTGAGGAAGCTGAATGATCACTTGATCACGATTCCATAATACAAGATAGATAAAACCTCAGTGATCAGAAGAGATGGCAAGACTCCAGCTTGTAGCACTCCAGCTACCAGCACTCAGGAGAACCAGCATAAATTGAAGTGTAAGACAAAGTTATCCTGGGTTAATTTTGTCTACTGATGCTCCACATAAGCACTGCTACTCTTGGGGATATTTTAACTAGAGAAAAACAGTTAATGAAGTTTCTAATCCTTGGGAGTCCAATAGCAACTGAGAAAATTTGAAGCATCAACATCGACACCTTGGACAGATTCACAGAATCATAGAATTGTTTGGGTTGGAAAGGAAAACTAGTCCAACCCTGCAGTGAGCAGAGACATCTTCAACCAGATCAGATTGCTTAGAGCTCCATCCAACCTGACCATGAAACTGGATCTCTGGGCAACCTGTTAAAGTGTTTCATCAACCTCATCATGAAATATTTCTTCCTTATATCTAGTCTAAACTGACCCTCTTTTAGTTTAAAAACATTACCCCTTGTCCTATCACAATAGGCCTTACTAAAATGTTGTCCTTGTCTTTGTATTAAGTCCCCTTTAGATACTGAAAGGCCATGATAAGGTCTCCCTGGAGCCTTCTCTTCTCAGCCTGTCTTCACAGTAGAGGTGCTCCACCCTTTTAATCATTTTTGTGATCCTCTTTTAGACCTGCTCCAACAGGTCCATGTCTTTCTTGTACTAAGGGCTCCTGAGCTGGATGAAGTATGCTGGGGGGAGGGGTGTGTGTTTCATCAGAGCAGAGTAGAGGGGCAAAATCACCTCCCTTGACCTTTCGGACATGCTTCTTTTGATGCAGCCCAAGACACTAGTGCACATTGCTGGCTCCTATCTAGTTTTTCCCTTACCTTCATTTCATCTTGTCCTCAGCCCTATAGGCTGGATCTTGGCACCTATGTAGAAAATAATAGGTTTAGGGGGAGTTTAGGTCATGTGAATCCATTTCCTAGGCTCCACTAAGCACCACAAATTTCTATTGACATCATTGCTTTTGCTTTTTTTTTGCTCTGCAATAGGATTTTGGTCCAGGTTAACAAAAAGATTATCTGTGGTCCCAGTGAACAAGTTTCTGAATGCACAGCTTTACAACCTTAACCTGAACTGGAGATCCAGATCAGATCAAATGGCAAGCCATACTATAGTTACTTGTTGGTACCTCTAACTTAACTGTAAGATGTTCTAGTATCAAAATGTTAGAATTAATCAAGGTAGCTAGGGTATTAAAGCAAATGTAGCTGAAGTAGAAATGGTTAATTTTCCATGTTGACAACTGATTAATTACTGCAATGAATTAATCGCCCAGTACAAAGTCTGTGCTGTCACAGTAAACCTATTTCCATTATCATTGTACCCTGGATAAAGCCAGCTCAGGTACTTCTACACTCCATGGAAACCTGTCCCATAGTTGTATTGCTTCTTAAATGCAGTACATATACAAAGGCCATCATTTAAGGAAAGTAATGACAGCTTGATCAGCTGTGTCATAAAATCCAGAGTCTTTGATTCACAGGATGACACACTTTGTGTACCTTACTTCCACAGTCTGAGTTAAACTAAGCACTGGATTTGGCATCAAGAAGGGATAAATCTTCACATCACTCTGGCACTGAAAATTTGCTTAGACTTAAATATTTTCTTTTTCCCCCAAAATAAGGTGTTGCCCATTTCTTACACTTATCTGAGAATTGTTTTGCTGTAGCAGGGAATTAGCACAGTCTCACTTTTCTTCATGCACATTACAGTTGAGACACTTGGTCTTTAGTATAGGCATTTTTTTCAAGCTCATTGTAGAGGTGACTTTGTCATTGTTCTGGTGAATGCAGTGCATAAATAGACAGTCTCTGGTACCACCTGAAGAAAACACCTGATCTTCTGTGGCTGCATGCCACTGAAGCCACAGGGGTGCAGGAGATGTTGTAACTCCAGCATATGCAGCGGTCAGGCCATTGAAATGAACCTAGAAAGATGCACATCTGTTCCCTTACTCCACCATCCTACGCTTCCTACACTTTCACTGACCCAGCTTTGCTTCCTGGTTCCCAGAACAGTGATAAGATCCTGATGTGAGAGTAGAGGGTGTTAAACGAAAAGTACTAAATAAAGAAAGCAGACATCAGCAGCTTCATTTTCCCCCTGTCAGTATTAAAATATCTTTTGATGAATACAGAGAACATCTTTTTATGTGATCTAAAAATATTACAGGAAATTAAAGAGGGCTGTGAAGATGTTAAATCTAGAAAGCATATTCAATCATTATAACATCTTTTACAGTGGTTTTAGCTCTGATTTAAGCTCAAAACCTGAAAGTAAACTTAACTTTGGAGCGCTTACAACATTTCCAGAGTGTATGTTGGTTGCTATATTTACAGACAGTGTTACATGAGTGTATTTCTCTCTTTACATGAGCTAGTCA
This sequence comes from Phaenicophaeus curvirostris, assembly GCF_032191515.1. Lineage (NCBI taxonomy): Eukaryota > Metazoa > Chordata > Aves > Cuculiformes > Cuculidae > Phaenicophaeus > Phaenicophaeus curvirostris. The sequence continues at coordinate 90,277,103 of NC_091394.1, forward strand.
TCAGACAGCATACCACCATGTAGTAATCCAGAATACATCTGCTTGGTATACAAGCATTATGGAGTCAAGAAAGTTTAATTTTACAGTTTTAACTGCATGAATTGTTGACTTGCTTAGATGTGAGCAACCAAAAATTAATTCACTATTTTTAATGTGGATACCCAGTTATTTATAAGCAAGCTTGTACACAGGAGTGAGCATGTACAGGTATAACTGAATTTATTTTCTGGCACTAAGCACCCTAGAAACATTGGTTTGCTGCTTCTAGGAGAGTTGGAAATCCGAACTAGCTTGATCAACTAGCTTGGCCAACATTAGGAAAAAGTTTTTCACAGAAAGGGTCATTGGGCACTGGAACAGGCTGCCCAGGGAGGTGGTTGATTCACCTTCCCTGGAGGTGTTTAAGGCACGGGTGGATGAGGTGCTGAGGGATATGCTTTAGTGTTTGATGGGAATGGTTGGACTCGATGATCCGGTGGGTCTCTTCCAACCTGGTTATTCTGTGATTCTGTGATTCTGTGATTCTGTGATTCTGTGTGATTCTGTGATTCTGTGATCATCACCTCTATCCTAAAGAAGAAAAGAGATACAGAAAGAACATCTGTGCTTTGGGGAATGAAGCCTAGAAACAAACATTTGGGAAAAGGAAAGCAAGAGCTTGATCTTATACTTACAGAAGTTACTAGCAAAACTCTTGGTGACTGTAACAGTGAATGATAAGATCTTAAAGCCTGCGCCTAAGAGAAGAAGAGAAGAAACAAGTCTGTGATAAATGACAGTGGGCACAGAGAAATGGTGACAGTCAGACAGCAAAGCCCATAGCCAAACACTTTCATGTGAAAAGCTCCATGCGTCAAGGACCTACACACTTCTGACGTCTGGTAATTTTGCTCTTGGGGAAGGTGGCTCCAAATGTATTGTCACTATACACTGAACTCAAGATGTTCAAAGGTGTTGATTATTTTTCTTTGACAATACCGTTTTTTCCTTTTAGTCTATCTACTGTAAGCTCAAGAATTTTTACCCCACTAGTTCTGGGTACCCATATCTCTAGTGAATGAGAGAAGCATGAACGAGTTCTTTAAAGAGAGATCTTACAGTTGTAATTTACACCTTTACATTGTAATAGCTGAGAATACAGATGGTAAATTGAGATGCCCTTTAGCTAATGCTGTAGATTCATGTGCTTTTCAACAGACAGAATAGGAGAAACCTACTAGAGCTATGAACAACTTGGAAGCATACCAGATTTGTTCAAGGTTTTATTAGGAGAAAGAATTAAGTTTGAATTTTACTGTGGCAGTTTTGAAGGCCTGGGGCTTTAATCCTGCAAAGACTTTACTGTGCAATCTGTGCTGGATGTTACAACACCATACATCATTCCCTATTCACAACACAATTCTTTTCTGATTGAGATTTTTGAAAACTTTCACCTCTCATTGATCAGCTGAACTGCACAAGGCTGCAGAGCTTGTTAGGATGTAATCCTTTGGGGGATTTACATTTTAACAGACTGCTTGGGTTATTTTTGGTTTGTCATGTGCAAAGTGACTGTAATCTCATTGATACCCACTGAGAAGGCAGAAAGGATGATGGCAGTGCTGCAGCTGGTGGTGCAAGGTTATTCTTAATTTTGATCTGGCAAAGGAGTTTTCAGCCATCATGAACGACAAGATTTCTTCTCCCACTCAGCCAGTGATGAGCAGACTTTCAAACATACTATCTTAAGAAGGTATAAACAAAGCCATTTCAAAGTCAAGGTTAAAAACCTCAGATACTTCATCACCCCTTAGTATGAGAATATGAAGTTGCACCCTTCTCTTTCCTCCCTGCCATGATCAGCTATTTCTTTAAAAAAATCTGCAATTCATGTTCTAGGAGGAAATTGACAGTTAAAGAATATCTTACCTTAAAATGGAGGAAGAAAATTTTTAGGAAAATGGGAGGTTTGTGGATATTTTTCACTGAACTAAGGTCTGGATCAACTTGTCAGGCAACAAAATGGAGGTCTTTAACATGACTTAAGAATGAATGAAGCCACTGGCTGCTAAAAAAAAGAGCTACTGGAAAATGCTTTGTTTTAATTTAGAATGCACTGTTTCAATAAACAAGATAAGTGGGAATGATTTCAAGGGTTTGTGGGATGACACACCACCTTAAACGAACAGAGTAAAATTTTCCATCAATATCAGCACTGATTTGAAACTGTGGATGTTTTCAAAGCTAAACCGGTCTGAGGGAAAAATATATAACAAATTATTTCCAAAGTAAATCCTTCCATTCACCCTCAAGGAAATGTCAAAAAGAAACATGTAAGAAGATCGTTCTATCTAATTACATAATGTAAGCAAATCTCTGAATAACAGCTGCAGCATGAAGAGGGCATTGTTAAGTCTTCAGCACAGGCATCAATGTCTTATGATTATCACTCATTACAATTACTTTGTTGCACACTCAAAACCCAGTTGCTAAGGGGACCTGAAAGCTATTTAAAGCCAGGAAGTGGCAGGCATTTTTATGTATTCTCAGTGTAATATTGTCTCTGTAATCCTACTAACTTTAATGCAAACATTTATGGTGAGGGGTATCACCTAAGTTGAGCAACATGCCTACCATCTTGCACATAATGATGGAAGAAAGGAAGAACAGTATAGAGGAATGATCTATGGCTAGCAGTCAGATCTTCATATAGAATGAGCCACTGATTTGCATATAGTCTGATGCCAAAATGAAGCCACTGCATTTATTCCACATGTCCATGTTCAAAACATTTTAAACCCTACCACTGATGAAGATCTAACAAACCTCTGTATAGTGCATGTCCTGCTACTTCCTATAGCCTGACAAGTATAAGATAGGTTACCTAACCTGTCTGATGCGATACAGTATGCAGGCTGATAACAAGAGAAAAATCTAAAGGAAGAACTGTAATTGAAGGCAAGTATCATCCCACATGGATAAATGCCAGATGCTTTACAGTTACACTTTCCTCTCTCATGGGATTTGTCCACACAATCCAAGATAAGATAAGATTATTCAAAGAATCTGCTTGACTCTAATCACATTTCTTAAAATTATGGGGTTTTTTTGACTTTTGGGTATCAGTCTGATGCCTTTCTGCAATTTTTGCAGACAGGGAGCTGAGATGTAACCTCAAGTACTGTCTCTCAGTGCAGTCTTGTGGTGCTCTTGTGATTCCCATAATTTTGAAACACTCCACAGAAGCAGGACCCAAAACAGCAGAGGAGAACATTGTTTGTTCTTTTCTTAAGGTGAACACTTCTATCAGGAGTTTTCTATTGAACCACATTAATAATAAGCCAATAAATTAATTCTGATATCTTCATAATTATCCTCGATGATGCCACTCCATACCTAGTTTTGCCTTCCCTAAGTTACACAGGTAACCTCAGCATGAAGCACAAATCCAGAGTTCAGCTGAAAGGTAGACTTCAAGAAGTAAAAATTTATACAAGCTACAGGGTCCATATCTCCTGGAAATTTCAAGGAGCCAATGTGCTAACAATTTTAATTAAGGGAGGTGTAATAGCTTGTCAAGACAGTCTGAAAAGTGAAGCTTGTACTCAATAATAATAATAATAATAATAAAGCCATGTTTAGTGTTATTAACACACAACAGCTTTGCAATTTCCTTTGCAGGAGGCAGGTTACAGACTTGGAATATGAATTACCTTGCACTAATCCTATCCATACCAAACACACACACACACACAGATGCTTTTACAATGTAACTGGTCTCTATACAGCCTAAATTGAAACCATCCGTTGCTTTCCAGTGCTTATCACCTCAGTGTCTGATTTTAGCAAAACCTGGCAGCCAAAAGCAGGAATTGAGTAGGAGATGAATGTTGTCTGGCAGTCAACAACTGTGGTGGATTTTCCAGTGGTGCTGATAATAACTCATTAATCACAAATAAAACCCTGCAGTAAAACAGCCACTGGCTCACAGCATAAGGGGGAAGCATAACTACGGTGAAAGTGAGGACCCTCTCTGCTCCCTTCCAGAATGCCACGTGGCCCATGTGGTATCTGCCAGCACAGCCCATTTTCACAACCATAACTGCTATCAACACACACATCCCACTTCCAGGAACACCTGTCTTCCTGACTAATGGGGTAAAAGCCATCTCTAGTACATGCACCATGGCATGTCAGACAAGGCAGAGGGCTCTGCTGGGGCAAAACTTCATTTCAGCAGTGGTGTGAGCTCACAGGTTGTGGCTATATAAAAGAAGACACTGGCAAAAAACTCACAGATAATATCATCACAAGGTTATCCAGGACCAAATCAAAGATAGCCACCCTTGGATGTTACCCTTTTTTGAGTCTTACAACTCTTCACACCATTGAAGCAAGCAAATCATTTTGGCACTATGAATACAGAAGTAAAGTGACTTCATCTAGTGCACAGTGGCTGTTGTGACCTTGGTGAAGGAGTGAGAACAGTTTCTGTCTGCCTGCGAGCTGTGGCTTGCTCCCCGTCCTCTTCTTGAGGAGAGCCTAGGACCTGCTTGTGTCAGTTCCCAGGTCCCTGCAAGCCCCAGTCCCTAGCTGAGCCCCTGACATAGAAAGGCAGGATAGACTTCACAAGGTGATAACCCACATTTTTAATCTTGCCACTCTGTGCCATTTTGCTCTTCCTTACTACTTACTATGTGTTTCTCCAGCAGTCTCCTAGCCTACACATGTTGGTCAGCTTCTCTAAATCCTGTTAGTTGTGGCTTTGTCCAGAAGCTGTAAAGCATAAAACATCACAGCCCATCACAACCACAACCCAGAAGCGATGACAGCTCCAGAGAGTATCTCAGGCTGTAAACATGTATCTGGTATTTAGGATTCATTTTATGTTATCTTTACACATGCAGACTGAGCATAAATTTTAATACATGAGCAAACATCCAAATTCAACATACCAAAAGAGAAAACATTCTCCTGGGACCTGCACAAAAGGCTGTTTAGTGGGTTTGGCCTCTAAGGCTTGCCAGTACCAAAACATTTTGACATTTATCTTGTAACTGCCCACTGCTATTTTTTTTTCCATCTTATTGTTTGCTCCCTAGCACCCTGAGGACACAGTGTACTTTACACCAGAAAGAAATACAAAGTTTGTCCTAGAAAAAAAACCAAACCTATAAACAGAAACATTTTTACTAGGGAAAAAAGAAAACCAAGGTATCCCTTACAGCAACTCTTTCCTCACCCTAGCAGAAGAGCTCTACCACCTTCAAAGCATCAAATGAATCCGTCCTGATCTGATTTAAACATTTATCCATTCACCTTTCATTTTAAAATATAGCCTTCTGGCTCTAAGATATTAAACACTTAAAAGGATGAAGGTTTCCCTCACCTAACAGTTGCCTTAGGATAATCAGTGTTCAGAGCCTAGGGGGAAAGATACACATCTGCAGTCTTGAAGGTACTAAGATTCAGACCCTATAAGGTGCAATTTCTCTCTTTCTTCTGGTTACAGTATTTTATTGACTTTCACTGGCTAGATGAACGGGCTGAACGTCTGTATATCTCATTTCAAGATAAATCCAAGAATATATAGTGGGTGAAGGTCTAATACATTAATAAATAATAGACATGCAGAGGAAGGTAGGAATTCAACACCTTTTGCAAATGCTTGCAAGGTTAGCAGAAGTTCCACCAGGCAGCCCATGATGAGCTGCTGAGTCTGTCAGACTGGAAGACCAAGGTCACAGTGAAGCCACAAAGAAACAACTAATGTGCCCTGATGATGTGTATCTGTGCTTTGTTAAAATTTTATGCCTGAAACAGGTGATTTAAAGGCATTTTTAATGTTCTGTGTTTCTCTCAGGGAGGCACTAGTGGTTTGTTAATGGTAAGACAGCAGAAGCCAAGTAAATGTCAAAGTGAAATCTTCCGACGCTGTCACTTGCAGTGATGGATAGGCTCCAAGAAGTGGTACAGCTGGACCTGACTTGGCTCCCTCAGACAGTGCATGGTGATCTGTGCTACTGGGCAAAACCAGGAGTCCCGAAATCAGACAGGCCAAAATACATTTGAGACTGTGCTCAAAATCAATTCTAAGCCATCCTCTAAAACCGCAAAGACATCACACACAGAAATTTATTTTCCATCTCACCTTTATTTTCTGTTTCAGCCATCTGTTGCTTTCCTGCCTTCCTTTAGGGAGAGTCCAGCTCTCCAGAGCTATCCCAGCTGTTTGTGCTGCACACAGCACAGCTTGACTCTTGTGCGAGGCACAAGAGCTGAGAGGGCAGGATGACTCAAGGGAAGTGGGGGCTCCCCTTGCAGGACACAACTGGTCCCAGACAACTCCAGTGGCCCCACTGCACGGCTCAGCTGTGCCTAGGAGGTGCTGCAGACCTAGAGCAGGGATCCCCTGAAGCTCTGGAGACACCTAACTGGAGCAGAGGCCACCCTGCAGCCCAGGGAGGGACCCAGGCTGCAGGGGCGAGGGGCGTAATCTCTGCAGGAGCTGTGGCTGTAGAGAACCCAGGAGTGAGCATTATCCGAATGCCTCTTAAACACCGACAGGCTTGGGGCATCAATTACCTCTCTAGGAAGCCTGTTCCCATGTTTTACCACCCTCTTGATAAAAAAATCATAGAATCATAGAATCATAGAATAACCAGGTTGGAAGAGACCCACCGGATCATCGAGTCCAACCATTCCTATCAAACACTAAACCATGCCCCTCAGCACCTGGTCCACCTGTGCCTTAAACACCTCCAGGGAAGGTGACTCAACCACCTCCCTGGGCAGCCTGTTCCAGTGAAGGGACCACGATGGCGCATAGAGAGGTGTTAGGAGGGAGAATCAGCCAAGACAGGCTGTGAGGAACTGACCCCAGCTCCCTTCCCAAACCTGTACCCCTCGGTGTGTGGGGAAAGTGCTTGCAGACCATGTTTCCCTCTGAAAGCTTGAGGCAGCCATTACTGCTGGATCACATTATCTCCAGTGGATGAAATATCAGTTTATTCTGGATTTTTTAATGTTTTCTTTATTACATAATCCAAAATTGAGGAAAAAAAAAAAGAGGATTCATTCTAGAAGATTGATTTCTTTTTGTGAGTATCTTTGTGGAGTTAATATTAATGACCTCTATCTATCTGAGTGTCCAGAAGGTATCTGATTCTTGATTAACAACTAACGTTCACACTCTACTGGACACTGTCAGAATTGGTTTTGTGTACTTTGTCTTAAAAAAAAAAAAATTTCAAAGTTCTCGCTGTAACCCAATTACACTCCATGTCAGAGCAAAACAAAAGCAAATGTGATTTTGGCTTCAAGCCTGCCGGCATTGTTCAGTGCTTCAGTGATTTTATTTCTCCTAAGTCAGCAGTATTTAAACTTCTCTGTAAATTATTCCTGGTAGTTCATTCCTATCCTAACAGCTGGATTGCAGCAATATATCCTACACTGTATCAGCGCAGGGTGAGTAACATGGAGCCACTGTTCCACAGACAGAATCTACTGATTTATGGCTGACTCAGGTAGACTTTACTTTGGGATGACATACAGAGTGGAAGACCAGTTCTCAATGCCCATTTGACAGCAGGGGGAAAGCAGCCACGGCCTAGTGTATAAGTGGACAGGAACAAACTCTAATTATGATGAGAAAAAAAAAGGTAGATGAAGGATCTTTTAATGTAGCCAAAATTCAAGACAGAAATCTAAATGAGACAGATCAAAGCAATCAATCCATCATTGTATAACTGACTATCAGGTGGGCATGGTAACTGGCCATGCAAACGTCTTTAGCCCTACAGCTGTGAAATAAAACGTAATAGATTAGAGCAGAAACTTCTGGATTGTGGAACCATCAATGATTTCAGCAATGGCTTTGGCTTTAGGAATAGCTTTGGCTAGGCTGGTAATTATGGTAACGATCTTTGTTGTGCTTCTTTTCAGCCCGTGACTTTAGTGTTGATCTCCAGGATAGTGTCTCAGCAGATTCTTTTATAATTGCTCATAATCTAGGGAAGAGGCACAGTGAAAAGCATTTTCTGGATGGATCAGTGAAGAGTATTTCAAATTTTTGTCTTATATATATAAAAGTATATGTATAAAACTTCCTTGTAGTCAATAAAGTAAGGCTGTCCAGTGTCAGCGAAGGATTTTCTGTCCTTAGTTCTGCTACAGATGCACTTCCTTAGCTTTGGATTACTCATCTGTGAAATGGAAACCCTATGATTTATCCAATGAAATGTTTGCAATTTCAGCAACTTAAGATGAAATCAAGAAACACTAAAATTTTATTGGGTTTTTTTTTAGCAATGTAAGGTATGTCCAAAAAGAACCCTAACACCTCTTTCTACCGGGAAAGACCATGGCAACAGAAAAACTCCCCTAAAGAAATTGCTGGAAATGCAGAAAAAGGAGTCTAACACAGTCTGTTTCGCTTTCATACTGGATTCAAATGCTGTTTAATCATTCTCCGCATTCATCAGCCCAGACAAATCCTCTCCACAGCACCTGTAGAAGCTCTCTGGGATGTTCCCAGCAGCTGAGCATATGGATGTATTTGTACTTTAGCTCTTGAGGGCACCATGCACAGAGATAAGGTGCTGTGAGACTTAACACCAGCTGCAGCAAACGTGGTTCAGGTAGCTCCCCAGTTGCCTGCTCTTGTGTATATTCAGCAGCAGCAGCTGCAGAACACTAACTCCTGGGTACCACGTTCCAGCTTCCATTCTGACTCACTGCCTGACCCTGGATAACTCAGATAATTTCCATTTGCTATTTTATGCCTGAGTGTTAAAATGATGCGGCATTTGCCCTTCCCATTATAAAGCTTTGGTAAATTACATTTGTCAACTGCTTTGGGATCCTTAGATGGAAAATGCTAAAGGATCATTATTAATACAAGAAAGCAAAACCTATAACATAATGCATGGAAGTTGAATGCAGCCATGTGCCCATTTCTGAGCAAAGTTCTATAGCATGGGGCCACTGGGCTTACTTTTCTTCATTTTTGACATAAGCATGATTGCAACAGCATCCTTGGATGGTTATGTTATTTAATAAGGACCAAACTTAGCAAAAAGAAATAATGACTTTGATACCTATGATATCCCAAATGTTTCTCAAATTGGTGGATGCAACGTCTTGCTGAGGCACCTGTACCCTCCACTATCAGATCATATATGTCCCATAAACATTCACAGAGCTGCTATACCCAGACATGTCATAACATCCTAATAAGGTTCCTGCAGTTTGGCTGCATATAAGTAGATTCCCATTGATGTGATAGGGTTTTTATCTGGTTCATGAGCATCCTCTGTCACACAATGAGAACTTATTTTCCCAACATATGATATTGAAGAAACTAGCACGTCTCCCAATACATAAGGTTACACCTATCTCTTTAAAGAACATGTGATTGCACTTACATGAAGGAAGCATTGGACCTGAGGCAGGCTGACATCTTAGCTTCCATTCATGCAGTCTGCATGTCTCTGAGGAATGACAGCATCAGGGAGTACCTTGCTAGAACAATTTGTATCATCTGTAGCTCTTCCATGGAATACAGACCCTTGAAAAATGTGACTGCGGGTGATGGTCAGACAGTCTGTCTCAATCTGTTTCACAGTGCACTCCTGCATTATATAATTCCTTTATTTTCTTTCTCATCCTTTAAAGTAAATTTTTCCTTCTTTGATCTGAAACACTGTTAGTCTGATTTTTATCATGTTAACCAGAGTACTGTTTTCATAAGAGTTTGTGCAGAATTTAGTCCTGATTAATGACTGGTAACTGGTGTACATTATGGTTCTAGCTTTATAGAATAGAATTCTACATGACTGCAAGAGAAACTAATCTCCTTGGTAGCCTGATGTGGGTACTGAAACCAGCTGAAACAAGACAGGGTTTTCTTTCAACACATCAGCCAATAGAGAGAGCTGCAAGTAGGAGTTTCTTGCCCAGCTTACAGGAGAGAGGGAGGTCTGTGTTCCTGTTGTCTTCAGGGAGCATCATATGCCTTGGAGAATTGTCTCTCTGCTGTCCACCATGGGTTGCAGTGCTACAGCTGCTAGGTAAAAACACCAGGCTATTTGCCTCTGCAACTCTTGCTTATGTCTAGCCAACCTTCCTTAAATAAAGTAAGAGCAAAGAAGATGGCAAACATCAAAACCAGGCTTTTGTAACTAGGAAAAAAACCAACTGTGAATCCACTGGGCTGGGAGATGTCTCCCTGTGCTTTTTTACAGTCTGGTCACGTTCTCTAATTGCTCTGGTGATTTGTACTTAATCATGGCCATTCTCCTCTGCTGCCCATTCCCCTCCCTTGTCTGGCTCTGGGATGAAGTCACAGGCTAAATTTGTGATGATGACAATGTTTTACTCTGCCTATAACTATGGCATATCTCTGGTTTTACTGCAGGGTCAAACAAGAGAAACTGAGCAGGGTAGGGAAGGGAAAATCTTTACTGTTTTTAAGGTAACTAGCTCCTTTCCACATTCTAGATGAAACAACATGTAGAAACCACACAAAATGAGTGGGGAAAGATAGAAAGATATGTTTTTGAGTATAGGGTATTAATGTGCTTTTGGGATTTATGGGAATCCGTAGTCCATTCCCTCACTGCTCCTGGCACTCTCTTTCAAACTAATTAAGCATAAAGAAAATTACATGCAACTTCAGGATGATGTAATGCACCTGTGTAATTGAGCAGTGCATTGTCAAAGAGCATTCAGTGTAATGTTATGTATATTTGATGGAACAATTTCCACTATTAATATTCACTGAGGATTCCTAAAATTAACTGTAATTACTGAGGGAAAGGGCCTAGATATGACTGAGCACAGCTCAAAGGAAACATCTGTTCAGTGCTCTGTGCTGGGCAAAAGCACAAGGATGATATGAAGCAGCATTAGGAAAGGGCAAGGTAACAAAATATGAAGGGAGGCAACTGAAGAAGAGTGATAAAATAATGAATGGCTTCAAATTAAAACCCAGATATAAATTGTACTGCTGACCTTGAGAAATAGAAAATCTGCAGAGTACTCACCCACAATTACCTGCTTCTGTAAGTATGAGACTAAAGAAATAGTGAAGACAGACAAATCCTTATTTTTATTCTAGAAATAATTTTTATCCAGGAAAGTACGGTAATAAGTAGGAAATCTATCTTATGAACAAAGTGATATATCACCATATAACTGTACTGCAATTCGAAGCCGAAAAACAAACACCCTCCACAAAGGATGAGTGTGAAGGACTGCAGTATTGTTCTTGATTTATTATAAGGAGACACAGAGAAACAGGTTTTGATTCATTAACAGACCAGGTCAAAACGTGGCACAGAAAAGATTGTTGTTTGTCCTGCAAGCTTGTGATGTTCTTGTTGATTTTCTCTAACGTTCCAGAATTTGACAACTCTAATGATGTAATTTTTCAAGTGAACAGATGCTATAAAGGTTCCAAAAAGCATGTATTTGACTAAGTAATTTTTCTGTCATTGTGGCTGTTATCTTTCTAGCATTAAGTTGTCCAATCTCATTAATAAAAACCTGGAGCAGGGATTAGCTTTTGTATTATGATTGCACTACACCCATTACAACGGATCCTTGATGTTGTCATCAACATAAAGAAGTGCTTGGAAGCAGGCTGGTGAACTGGCCACTATCTAGTCTGCTATTTATTCTCTGCCCTGCACCGAGCATATCTTCTTTTCTCAGTTGGGAGGCAGGCCTGGTGGATCTGGGTGAATAACTACATCTTTTCAGGATTTCTGGAGGCATAAATATACAACAGCTGTAATGGGCTTGGGAGGTCTCAGCTACACAGCCTGTGACATCTGCCAGTGTCCAAAGCATTCTGGAATGGCATGGATTAGTGCTGTTTTCCTGCTTCTACACTGGTTATGAAATAACTTCCCAGCAAATTTTTGGGATGACCATATTGCATCTTGCTAAGGAGCAGGATTCCTCATCAGCTGTGTTCAGTCAGCACCCAGGAAGAGTACAGTTTGCTCATTCTGGTGTCTTTTCATGAACCTTATAATAGATGGCCTTAAATTTCTGTCTTCCCAAAGCATGATGTAGTCTTGGCACGTTTCATTCCCCATGTGCTTACATTTTGGAGCTGATAGATCAGATTCATGAACACAGCTGATGCCCACACACCATTTTGTTGAGAACCGAATTCTAACATATTTACTTCTTAGCTGATCTCATGCACTTTGTAGGTCTAGTAATGGAGTAAAACACAACATATTATGAATAGATGTATCAGGCCATAAATTTTCAAAGCCACATGAAATCCTTTCGGCTGAACAATGACATGCAAGGCTACAGTGAGCCATTTATCATAACTACTAGCACCTAATCAATTGCATTAGTTGAACTTTAATTTCTCTTAGACGTCAGGGAGGTACAATGTTTTGTGTAAAAGTAGCCTTTGAAGACTTGCATGAAACTTTAAGTCAAGCACACGGGGAACATTTTTTATCCTGTAGTAGGAAAACCTCTGCCTTAACCTTGATGGTGCAAGGATCTTTCAATCTGACAGGTTATGGGATTCAAAGACCAGTGTGCAGTGAGGCAAATTACAGGAATATAAAACATCTGAGGGAAATCGATCCCTTGGGTCATTACAGCCCTGCTATCATGGGACATCACATAATCCTGTGCAAAATCATGTCAGATTCCATCTCCATTGCTGTGCTTGCCTCTCCTCCAGTGCTTCTAGTGGGAGAGTGTCACAGAATCTCACTCCTCAACTAGTCATAACCTTTCTTGTTTTCAGCCTGAAATATTCATGAGCAATATGTCCACATTTGGTTCTGCCAACACTGTCCTGTCTTCTTAATAATTGTTTTTGCCTCCCCAGTGATCACACACTGATGTATTGACAGACAGCATATATTTTTGCAGCCCCCACTTTGCTGAAGTTAAACAAGCTGACTCAGTTTGTCTCTCCTTATAGGAAAACAGTCTTTCTGTTTCCTTTGTTATCCTGTAGCCCACTTTGGCAACTGACCCAGTTTGAACTTCTCTGCTCTCAATGTGGACAGCCAGAACTATGGGCTGTATTTTTCTCAGTCTCTGGCCTTTCAGAAATTCTTGAATGGAGTTGGGGAACCTTTCCATGTGGCTGAAGGCCTCTGGAAAACAAAACTGATTTTCTGATCTGTCTTTTGTTCAGCTGCTACTAGTCCGTGGACCTCAAATAAAAAGCATACAGTCTTGCAGTATTTTAGATCATAGTATTTAGCAATAGCTTTTTTCAGTATTTTCCCCTCTCCAGTGGCAAAAATTTCTGATGCAACCTACCAACTGCATTTGCCTTTTCTCAGTCACATTAAATTTTCTGTTTACCTCCTTCTTTTGAAAGGAAATAAGTCTCACAGCCCTGTATGCTACTGAGGTCAGACTGCCAGCTGGTATCTGCACACATCACCTTCTCAGCAGCTGACTACAGGTAACATGCTGATTATTGCTCATGCAGATGCTGTCACTCAGTTTGATAGATTTACTAAAACCACTCATATGAAAACCTATAAGTGAGTTTTTCAGGACTCTGGGACAAAGAGTATAATGTTCTCCCACTGTGAAAGTCTTACTTTCTTTGAGGTTTGTTTCCGTATCTGAAGTGTTAACTTCTTTTATTATGTATTTACTTTGTATTTTCTGGCTTGTAATTAAATACACTTCACTCTTTGCTTTACTTCCCATGCATTTCTGTTCTTATTCTCCTTTTATTCATACTGCTAGAAAACTTTCTGTCCTTGCTTTCAGTTTCCTTCAAAAGGTTTAAATCAGTTGGGTTTGCAATTAACATATTACTCCTGTAATGACACTGTTTTTCCTACTCAGTTCCTTTTTATCCTTTTACTCCTTATATGTATTTTAGCATGGGTAGTTTAAATATCCTTGGATTTTTTTATCTTTTGTTTCTTTAGATTTTTTACTTTCTTGTGGTTCAAATGAAAGAGTGGTAAAAGTGTTGGAAGGAATGTCCTGTAAGGAGTAGCTAAGGACCTTGGGTATGTCTGGTTCTGGGAGGAGGGGGCTGAGGGCTGACCTCACTGCTCTCTACAGTGTCCTGAAGATGGGAAGTGGAAAGGGAGGTGCTGAGCTCTTCTCCCTGGTATCCAGTGATAGGATATATGGGAATGTTCAAAGCTGTGCCAGGTGCAGTTTAGACTGGACATTAGAAAGCAGAAGGACGCAGAATGAACAACAGTGACAGGGGATGAGGAAAAGGCTGAGGTTCTTGATGCCTTCTTTGCCTCAGTCTTTAATTGTAAAGAAAGTTGTTCCATCTGTGTACAAACCCAGGAGTTAGAGGAGCAAAATGAGGCTCCCATGATCCAAGAGGAGGTGGTTCAGAGCCTTGCTAGCCCGACTAGACACCCACAAGTCTATGGGGCCGGATGGGATTCACCCAAGGGTATTGAAGGAGCTGGCAGATGTGCTGGCCAAACCCCTTTCCATCATCTTCCAACAGTCCTGGAAGACTGGGAAAGTTCCACTGGACTGGAGGCTGGCTGATGTTGTGCCCATCTACAAGAAGGGTCGCAGGGAGGATCCAGGAAAATACAGGCCTGTCACCCTGACCTCAGTGCCAGGAAAAGTCATAGAACAGGTGATCTTGAGTGCTATCATGAAGCACATGCAAGAGAACTGGGTGATCAGGCCCTGTCAACATGGGTTCACAAAAGGCAGGTCTTGCCAAACTAACCTGATTGCCTTCTATGACAAAGTGACTCGGCTGCTGGATGAGGGAAAGGCTGTGGATGTGGTCTTCCTGGACTTCAGCAAAGCCTTTGAAACAGTTTCTCACAGCATTCTGCTTCGGAAACTGTCAGCCTCTGGCCTGGCCAGGCGCACACTCTCCTGGGTGGAAAACTGGTTGGATGGCCGGGCCCAGAGAGTGGTGGGAAATGGTGTGAAATCCAGCTGGAGGCCAGTGACAAGTGAGGTTCCCCAGGGCTCAGTGCTGGGTCCAGCCCTGTTCAATGTCTTTATCAATGACCTGGATGAAGGCATCGAGTGCACCCTTAGCAAGTTTGCGGACAACACTAAGCTGGGTGGAAGTGTCGATCTGCTGGAGGGTAGAGAAGCTCTGCAAAGGGATCTGGACAGGCTGGACCGCTGGGCAGAGACCAATGGCATGAGGTTTAACAAGGCCAAATGCCGGGTCCTGCACTTGGGGCACAACAACCCTCTGCAGTGCTACAGACTAGGAGAAGTCTGTCTAGAAAGCTGCCTGGAGGAGAGGGACCTGGGGGTGTTGGTTGACAGCGACTGAACATGAGCCAGCAGTGTGCCCAGGTGGCCAAGAAGGCCAATGGCATCTTGGCTTGTATCAGAAACAGCGTGACCAGCAGGTCCAGGGAGGTTATTCTCCCTCTGTACTTGGCACTGGTGAGACCGCTCCTCGAATCCTGTGTTCAGTTCTGGGCCCCTCACCACAAGAAGGATGTTGAGGCTCTGGAACGAGTCCAGAGAAGAGCAACAAAGCTGGTGAAGGGGCTGGAGAATGGGTCTTATGAGGAACAGCTGAGAGAGCTGGGGTTGTTTAGCCTGGAGAAGAGGAGGCTGAGGGGAGACCTCATTGCTCTTTATAACTACCTGAAAGGAGGTTGTAGAGAGGAGGGTGCTGGCCTCTTCTCCCAAGTGACGGGGGACAGGACAAGAGGGAATGGCCTCAAGCTCCGCCAGGGGAGATTTAGGCTGGACATTAGGAAAAAATTTTCACAGAAAGGGTCCTTGGGCACTGGACCAGGCTGCCCAGGGAGGTGGTTGAGTCATCTTCCCTGGAGGTGTTAAGGCACAGGTGGATGAGGTGCTAAGGGGCATGGTTTAGTGTTTGATAGGAATGGTTGGACTCGATGATCCAGTGGGTCTCTTCCAACCTGGTTATTCTATGATTTTTTTATCAAGAGGGTGGTAAAACATGGGAACAGACTTCCTAGAGAGGTAGTTGATGCCCCAAGCCTGTCAGTGTTTAAGAGGCATTTGGACAATGCCCTTAACACCACGATTTAACATCTGGTTAGCCCTGATGTGGTCAGGCAGTTGGACTAGAAGGTCATTGTAGGTCCCTTCCAACTGAAATTATTCTATTCTATTCTATTCTATTCTATTCTATTCTATTCTATTCTATTCTATTCTATTCCATTCCATTCCATTCCATTCCATTAAATTATTGATAGCTAGTTATACTCTTGGTAAAAGAAATATGAAGTTTATACCAAATTCATTTCGCTGAGGTTTCTAGTGCCAATGGCTTCAGCCACTAGATCCCCTCTTTTCTCAAGGATTACATTGAGTATTATATAGATTATAGAGTATTATAGATTATAGAGTATATTATATAGATTATAGAGTATTATATTACATTGAGTATTATATTAGAAGTGGACATTTAGGCAAATGGCTTTAATCAACTAATAGAGATGAAAAATAGTAAACATAAGTGTGAGTCCTGGGTTTAATGACATATTACTATATAGAAATACTTACTACCTTTATTTTTATTCCTGTCTTCCTTGAACATGTGATTGACTTTATTGCCTGTATGTCAATCATTATAGCAACTCCAGTACATTTTTATTTCTAGAATTGTTGATTTATTGTTCCACATCTGCAGGCTATGCTGCCTTCCTTCTACTCCTTGATTTAATGAGCAAACATCTCAGTTGCTTCTCTCTCTTTCTGGATCAACCTGTCATTAGCACTGTTTTGCCTAGAACATTTGTGAATATTTTGAAATGATGCTTTGCTCTGAGGTAAATAATCTAGACTAAGCTGTTGCATTATTTTTGAACAGGGTCCATACATAACTGTCTGTGTTAGCAGGATTGGCTTTGTGCACTGTGCTCTCCTGATGAGCTTTGGTCTCTATTGTGTTTCACTTCATATGTAACCATTTGATAAACTATACCACTGATTTTTTTGCCCAAGTTAAAGTATTGTTTTGGTCGCCACAATCTGTAATTTGACATGTTTCAAAGCCTTCTGACCTCAAATCTCAAATGCCATTCTGCCTCAGGTCTCTTTCCTTATTTTGCTTCTTGGTTTTTGGTTTTTTTTTCCATAGCCATGTTCTTAGAGTCCTGATGATCTTTAGTAAGCTTCAGTATGGACTGAAAGATTTCTCCTTCTGGGCAAATTACATTTACAAGGACTGACGTTGATTTGCCAACCTTTGTGCACCAGATCTCTCTGTCAGTCCAATCTGGTCTCTGAAAGGATTAACCCCCCCTTACCAAAGTGCTAACTTTGATCTTCAGTCTTACAGAAACCATGTTGCTTTATGAGTTCACCTTCTCTTTAGAACACACTTGTTTACATGTTTTATTTCTACCGAGAGTGAAGGTTTCTGTAACACCATTTCACATGCTACCTATCCCACCAAAGCGCTACATGGAAACTACTTAAAAGTATTGAGAGTTTCAGAACTGGTTTTGATTCCTTTTTTCCCTGTCTCTTATGTCTTTCAGAAGTTGTTTAAAAACTTTCCCTTTATTAATCTGTATTTCCACAGAGCTTCAAGAGTTCCACCCTTTTTTTCATAGTGTTTTCTTATTTCATTACACTCCAGGTGCCAGTTCATATTCCAGATTAACTCAGACCAACCATGTTTTCAGAGCTGTGAGTTATTCAATAATCACTTCTTGAAGGATCTGTTGGATTTGACTTAACTATTCCAGATGAAATGTGAAATCTAACCAGGGGTTTCTAAGTGAAAGGAGCTGTGACCATGAGAAACCTCATGTTTTATGGAAAAGCAGGACTGATTTTTACATAACAGCCTCTCCCCAGCCCAGGATTCATAGCTGAGCTGCAAATGAATGCTGCATCTCTATTCCAGTGCTAAACAGTCAGCTCCATGAGCACATCAGAATTTAAGCTTTACTCATCTGCTCTTAACATTTTCTTGACTAATTCACATTCTACTTTCAGTGATAAACCTTACCCTTGGGCAACTAATTGTCTTCACATGTCGTATAATGGTCACAGAACCTCAACCAAGCTGCAGATTCAGCTGGTCTGGTGGTTGTTGAAGAGCAAATTTTAAGGCTATGCTTAAGTTTCTGGGCTGGTCTCTCTGTGCTCACAAATTAATTAAGTAAGAAATCAGAGTATGGCTGAAATGGATATCTCCAGAGAAGTGAGAGTAGAACCTGGGAGTCCCAGCCAATAATAATATTCGGAAAGAGAATTTTCTTGGAGCACCTCAAAGTTGGCAGGTTATTTCAAAACTTATTAGGAAGCATAATTGTAATTTTGGCTTTGTTCCGATCCAATCATGAACAGAGCCACAGGACTGTGGCCTTTAGAGTGCATGAGAAATTATTTTTAATTTTTGTTCAGGGACAGTTCAGGGACGATGCCCTGAAAGAACAAAGGGTTTTTTTCATGGATACAGAATGACATTGTGAGGTTCCTTGTCATTGTAAGAGCTGATTATACTAGTTGGTTGAAGGATCCTTTCTTGACTTTAAACTGAATTAAGGCATGAGGATGTATGAGATTACATTTGAGGAGAAAACAAGTGGAATATATTATTCCCTTTTGGCATATTCAGTAGGATTCTGTGAAACCTCTGTAACAGTTTCTAAAAAGAGCAAAATATCCTAAATCTGAGAGCTGATTTTTACACACCTTTCCTAGTACATAGATGGCATCAGCTTTGTTCTAGTTTAACAGTGAAATGGCTCTCTTTTTAACAAATAAGCTTTGTAATTGCTGACATTTCTTTGAAATGGAGCATGAAAATCTTCCACAGGTAGGAGCATATTGTCAGAACATTCTTCTCTTTTCACACCAAAATCTTCTTCCCACCTCATTCCTTAATGGCATCAGATTTGTACAGATCTGAGGATCAAACCACACCTCTGAACCTGCCCACAGTATTCTCAATCACAGCAGTTTATTCAGGTGGTGACATCTACCCCCATTTTGTGAAGGAAAGTTGAAAGGTGTTGGATTGCTAAGGATAACTGGAATTTTTCTGTTGTGGGTCATTTTGACAGAAACAGGATAGGAGGAGTTCCTATCACATCTTTTCTAGCAGACCTGAGAGGGCGATAAATTCCATACTGAGGTAGGAGGTGAGAATTCAGTTGAGGTAGGTGAAAAGGCAGTAACCTCTTTCTCTGATATATGACTTCATGTTGTCTACAATCTCACAGGCCAAAACTTTCTCCCTTAACATTTTTTTCAGGTGAGCTGCTTTGCCTACCTGAATACACAGTGGTCTGGTAAAGAGTTGTCAGAGAAATGCCCCACTAGCTCAGAGCAGTGGTCCATTAAAGTGTTCCCTTTTCCAGAAACAATATAGCGTATACTGAATAGGATCAATACTGAGTGTAACACATTTTCCAGTGTACTTCCTGCACACAGCTGCTGTATTACCAGTGTTGGATGTCTGTATTATGCTAATATCCTTCTAAAATCCAGCTCTACTAAGGCCTATTTCTAAAATGTTTATCTTGCTAGCTCAATAAAGGATGATTTTATTACATGTAAGTAAAATGCAATCTTAGAATGAAAACTGGAAAGGGTGATCTAACTGAGATTGGGAAGAAAAAAGTGCAAATATTTGTTGAGAAGAGAGAAAGGTCAATAGATAGCAGGAGGCATTTCATAATGTCAAGGGAGACAGGAGCTGACCTACAGCAGAGATTCATGTTTTGGGTCATGGTCCTGATGAAGTCTGACTGAAGGAACAGGGACTTGAGATCCCAGCTGCTACAGTCACAGCAGGGCTGAAGGGTGTGGACTGCATAAGCTATAGCACAGTGATCTCATGGCAGACAGCGTATTTTTTTTCTCACCTCCAAGTTTCTTCTGAAAGAGGATGCAAACAGAGTATGGTAGTGGAAGTGGCTCTCTGCTTTGACTCTGGAGACAGGACAAGCTTTGTGTATGTTTCAAGTCATTCTAAAAGCCATCAGAGGAAGCTATCAAGCTTTGGGGGGGTTGCAGCCAAGGTCTGGGAGGTTGTCTATGATACTATCAACAAGCTAAGTGTGGCACACTTATGGCTGCACCATGTTTATGTGTGATTATAGCATAACCCTCCAGTGTCATGACAGCGCTATAACAGCAAAGCTGGCAGTGAAGAGGTGCTCATGAAAGTCACTCAGCCCTATTTACCTGATCACAGTAGTACTCTGGCTGTAACGAGAGCTGCAACTATGAAAATGATCACTCTTTCTTTGAAATAACAATCCTAAACACAATAAAGTGCATCAGAGCAGGGTTAATTGTGAGACTAAATGGAGGTCTCTACACCAAATGCTCAATACACAGGTAGACTAGGCATCTACATTTCTCATTATCAGTAGTAGAGAACAAGATGTTTGTTTGTTTGCACAGACATGGTTATTATTTGAGCTGCCATGGGGGACTTTCTGTCCTGCTTACCAACCCTTAGTGATATTTTTGGGCATCGCAAATGGCACTGAATGCTTATAAGTATACAACAAACTGAGTACAAAATGCCCCTTCCTCGCCTCTACAAATGAAAGAGAAACAAAATAAATGAAAGAAAAACAAAATAACCCTTGACCAATACATTCTTCCATTAATAGGGTGAATATTGTATGTTGGCATCTTTCACCCATTTTTAATGTCTAGTTCAGGCAAATTCAGACTCCTGAAAGCTGGGAAAACATGAGTTTAGTAGTTGTTCACACAACCTTAAAGAATGATGCCTTGATATGCTTTCATTCTGTGTAAAATCTGCACAAGCTGTAATCATATATGGGGAGGTGTGGGTGTGTATGTGTGTGCCTGTCACTGTGCTGTTAATGAAGTTCTGGAGTTGAAATTCCTCTATTCTTACTTTGTCATCCAGTGTTTGACCTCTAATTTGTTTGTAAAGGATGTTCCAGACTCCAGTTTCTTTTCAAGAAAGCTTAAAAACATCATCTACCCAGAAGTGCCAGTCTTCTTCCTCTAAACAATAATTTAATTACATTATTTTTTGAGCTTGTCATAGCATGCCATTTCACAACCCCCCTCATGTTATTGTCCTGATATAAATACATCCTCAGCTCATTTGCTCAAATCTGACTGTTGGCAATCACAACAGGAGATGGAAAATAATGAATTCAATCACACGGTAAGGTAAAGAGGCTAGCCTAGTTTACAGAGAGACTTTCTAAGTACAATGATTCCATTAACCCCCTAATGACATCCTCAAATGAATGTTTTAAGCCAGAACATAAATATAACAGCAGCATGCCTGTGCTTGCTGGAAATAGGATATATCCACAATATTCAGTTAAATTCCCTTCTGCCATGAGTTAGGGTGCTGTTTGCTGCCCATGAGGTCCCCAGACCTGCGAACAGAACAGTTAACACTCAGATAGTGCTCATCAGAGTCAATGCCTAATTTGGTGGGAAGTCTAAGCTAGTTAGCTGAGCTCGGCGTCAGGGAAGAACAGGTGCCTCAACAGGAAGAGTCAGCGGATCTTCGATATTTCTCACAGGGTGAAATGAATTGCTGTATTGCAGTAATTTTAATTTGGAAGTCTCAAATTAATTCAAACTCACAACAGCCCCCTGGTATGCAGCTGAAAAGTGGTTTCTTTGAAAGTAGAAACAGAGGAAAAAGAAAGTTAAGCTGCCTGTCTTGAGCATCTACTGAAACAGAAGCAGCTGGCAACTGATTTGACAAGTCTTGACCCCACACTGCAGTGATATAAGCTCTCTTTAGATCCTAAACCCTACCCCTTTTGAAACACAGAGGCCCTGGCAAGCAATTAAGTGAATATCTGCAGATTTACAAGGCTCCCCACTTTGGCAGTAGGCCACTGGGACCTCTCTGAATGGTCACTGGGGATCTGCTTGGGGAGGGTGGGGAAAGTCTTTGTCTGTGGAGCTGGAAGCAGTGCTGGAAGCACAAGAAATGATTCTCCATTGCATGAAGGGCTTTTCAGCTGCTCTGGCAAAATAAAAGATCATTAACATATAGTGGAAATGGTCCTGCATATTGTTCCCTGGCATGGGCCACTGGCGTGTCAGTGGCTGCAATGCATCCCTCTGCAACTGCTCCCCAGTTCCAAATTTAGGCTCTGCCCAACACAGATAGTAAGGCTACAGAAAAGTCACAAAGGCGTTGATCACTCTGTACACCTACTGAGAATCTGCTTCAGAAAATGCAATACTTATTTTATTGCTCACATTTCAATTGCAACAGGCAACTGAGCATATGCAGCTCTTGGGAGCTGTGAAACTTTGTTCTTGACTGGGGGAATCCCTGTAAAGAAATTAATTAATTTCTGGAGAGCCAAGAGTTTGCTGCATGTGGGGGCAAAGACAAAGGGAGGTAAATTGAACTTTAATGTTGCCCTAAAATAATAATCATGGAGCTATTCTTTCGGATTCTCAGCCTAGGGAAGATTTATTGTGGGCAATCTAAGCTGAAATCTCCTTGTAGATCTAGTTGCTCAGAGAAGTAATTCTTCTGACAAATTGCAACAATATAACATAATATTCAGCATTTTTCTTAAGCCCAAACTCCTTGAGCTAAAACATTACGAGAACCTCCAATTTTGGTAAAATAAAGAAAAAAAAATTGTAGATATGGCAGCTATACAAAAAAGTCTGAGAACCAGACATGAAAGCTTCAAACTCAGAAAACTGATAATATTATTTGGTTTTAATTTTTAGAGTTTTTATTTTTTTATTTTGGGGACTATGCTCATTATTTCATTAATGCTACTGGGATAGAGGACAAACAATGGCAGGAAACTAATCAGATAACAGTTGTTCACACTTCAATGTCCATAAGAAAACATGCTCTCTTATGATGAGTAAAGTTCAGGAGAAACATTAAATAACAGGAATAGAACAGGTCTCCATGCTATATCCCAGAAACTGAAGATGCCCTGGGTACATAAAATGTGCTTACCTAAACAAAAGAACAAATCCAAAGGCATCTTTACCCCTATGAAAGGGAGCACTGAGGCATGACTGCAAGCCTATAGCAGCTCTGTACTTGGCATTTTGCTCATGAGAACGATGCGCTCCAAAACCCAGGGCTTGTATCAAGGTTAAGTAGCTCACAAACACTGCGCAAAGCATCACATCTACCTTGAGGGCACTGAGGACCCCAACAGGCCGCAAATCAGAAACTGGAAAAGAACTGGAAAAGAAACTGGAAAAGCTCCCCACCACACATGACTGAGTGGAGGAATGTAATTGTGTTTGTTGCCTCTACAATCACCATTTCCGCATGCTTCCAACAACTCCTTCCTTGCAGAGTGGCCTGTTGCTGTGGCTCCTGGGCACCAGGAAAGCACTGCTCAGCTCCTCCTGATCTTCCTACCGCTCATTCTCAGTATTTAACTCCACTGGCTAAGAATCCCAAAAGCTTATCAGGGGCTTTTCTAGCTTAGCTATGGATAAAACTGTCCACTAGTTCTGTCATGGTGCCCTTCATTTTAAGAATGCAGGTTTGATTATAAGAAGTAGAAGCAATGTAAAGCAAGCCAGTGTTTAACTCACTGCTAAGGGTAAGAGAACAAAGGCAGTAAGCAGTGATTCTACCATCTCCTGTTTTTTTCACAAGAGCAGATGCTATTATATCACAGTGCCTTAAACAAACAATTTGGGTATTTGTGGCCTGATCCAAGAAGGCCTGGACAGTTTTACATGCACAAACGTATAAAGATTCTTCTGACTTAAACGTGTGTGCTTTAATTATATAACACCTAGATGTCTGAACTACAAATAAATTTGTTCTGCATCCTTGTGTCTTTATTTGATGAAGCATTCTTCACTCCCAGATCTGGCTTCATCATGCAGTTTTGTCGTGTTTTGTAAACAGACCTCTCAGTTGTTTGTAAAGCTCTTAAAAAATTCAATCAGTTATTTATGGCTGTGCCAGATACAGCTGCATGAAATGTAGCTTCTGATTCCACCTGTGCCCTGAGAAACGCATGTCTATAAATCTTTCTGAGATCCACTAGAATGAAAGATGCGGCATTTCTGAGCCATGTTCAAGTTCAAATTCATTAACAGACTTCTGTCAATTTACTCCAGGGAAAGAACTAGGACAATTTGGTTTTAATCACTATACAAAGTGTGAGAAAAATTTTAAAGAGGTTCAAAAGTTTCATTCCACTAGTTGTCTACAGCTCTGGTACTATGTTACTCCTTTGATCTGAAATCATATTAACACTGAACAGGTTTCCTCTGAAGTTTACTTCCTCTATATATGATCTTCCAAGCTTCCTGATGTTTTTTCTTGTTCTAATTCCTTATTTCCCAGTAGCTTCCAACTTTTTTTACTTTGTTAAGATCTAATTTTATTTTCAGAGGCACAGCTATCATACAAGGACCTAGTACCTCAATTAGTTTTTCTTAGTCTGTTTTCATACTTTTCACTTCTTATAAACAGTCCTGAGGGTCTGCAAACCCCAGATTGGAAGCCAGAGCTCTTTATTCAAAATACAGCAAATTTTTCACTGTTCAGGCTGCTGAGAGAGATCAGGGGAGAGAAGGACAGAAGGAAGGAGAAAGGGAAGGGAGAGAGGGAAGAAGGGAGAGAGGGAGGAAGGGAGGAAAGAAGGGAGGAAGGGAGGAAACAAGGGAGGAAGGAAGGAAGGAAGGACAGAAGGCAGGCACTGAGGCTGAAGAAGGCCCAGCCTAATATATTTAACAAGTTAGTGGAACAATGTATCTGCCAAATAAAGTCCTTTTAATTAGACCCTTAATGATTAAGCCTGGAGGAATTTTACAGTAATTTAATTTCATAATGTTCCTGAGGATCATTTACTACATCTGAGGTAGACACTGAAGTTCATTCATTGTATTTCACTGAGTATAAATGCTGATTGTGACTTCTAACCCCCTCCTCCACCCTTATGAGTTTAGTTCTGCTTTGAATCAATCGGGAATCATCTTTAGGAAAAAAAAAAAAACAAAAAACCCACAAGCAAACAAAAAGGAGAAATAGGGGAGAAGAATAGATCTGCAGCACAGGTTTCTGCAAGGTAGACATCCTTCCTTGCATAACAATAACCTTCAGAAAAGGGAAGAAAGGCAGGCAAGACAGAAGTATATTAAGCTTACTTTGCTTATGGTGGATCTTAGAATCATAGAATCATAGAATAACCAGGTTGGAAGAGACCCACCGGATCATCGAGTCCAACCATTCCTATCAAACACTAAACCATGCCCCTCAGCACCTTGTCCACCCGTGCCTTAAACACCTCCAGGGAAGGTGACTCAACCACCATCTTAATTCATTTTGAGGAAAGAAACTATCATTGGTTATCAGCAGTATGTTACAGAGGTGCCAACATATGGAGACTCATCATCCCACCCATGAGAAGCTACATGCCAATGGACAGCCCCTGACCTGTCTTAGTCCTCCAGCACAGCCTGCAGGAGTCAGAAAAGGGTATAGCTGCATAGGTCGAAAAGAGGAAACAGACCCTTAAGTTACTAAGAAGTCTCTAGCACATGTGCCATCCTGAAAAACAGAGTTATATGTGCTTTTCTAATCGTGCCAGGTTATTAGGATCTGTTTCAAATGTAAACTCACTCTCGCTACAATAGATCTGAGGAGCAGTGGAGCGGTTCTGTTTGTTTTCCTAGCAGATTGTTTCATTTTATTAAGCATTGTAATACAATTATTTGGGAAACATCTCTGGCCTTACAACTCTGTTATTAAAAGAACCCATCTTAGATGGCTTGGCTGGGAAATCAATGCTGTAAGCTACTACTAGCACTATGTAGTGACTTCATACCAATACTCCAAGGATTAACTTGTATGACATTAAGATTTTACCCACGCATTTTTCTGTCTGGGTGAAATAGCTGTACTGTTTAAAAGTCTATAAGGAATTCCCTTATACAACACATCATGAAGGACAATGACAAGAATGCTACAAAGTTATATAAAACAGGATGTAAGAATGACATCTTCAGCCAGAAATGAGGGTTAAGGCTGTATTGGCAGAGTTTAAGCAAGTATGTTCAGAGGAACTTCTGAAAATAACTCTATGTTTCTTTGCTTATAGATATATTTAGGTATACTAGCAGCACAGGATGGATGAGACCAGCTGGGTCTCTGCTCAGTCTTCACAATTGCAGGTAACTATGGAGACTTTTTTTCTAGCAGTACTCACAAAACCTACACTCCACAAGTCATCTTTAGAGTCAGTAACAACGTAAAAGTACAAAGGATTAGAAGTCACCAGTACTACACAATATAGCAGAAGAGAGCAGGAGAGTTTGAGGACGTCATTCCTTCAACCACAAAAGCATTCAGGTGGAAAGAAACTTTTCTTCTTGTGTAGTAGATTATACCCCAAACTACTTAACAAAAGAAAAAAAAGGAGGGGTGGGGAGAGAATGATGACACCACAAGAAAAAAAAACAACAAAACAAAACAAATGAAAAAAAAAAAACCAAACCCAGAATTTCTCCAAAATGCAGAAAATTTTCTCAAAACCATGTATCTGATAGTCAGTTTAACCCAGCTTGCATGAATAAATCTCTGGAAATATACAGGTATTACTTGCAGAAACACTGATGTGTTCTGGCCATCATGCAATCTCTTGTCATAGCCAACCTCTGCTGTTTCAAAAAAGTGGCAATCACTTTATTCTATGAAACCAAGTGACATGCCAGGTTTGGAAAGCCAAGTGTGGGGGGTTTCCTTACTACCTGTTACAGGCAACCAGCCAGTGTAGGGATTTGGAACAAAGTAAATGTCACACTGACTGAGGACTGAGACTGAGGACTATTCTTAGCAGCTACACATTGTGCATATCTGGATAATAGTGATGGCAGGACCTTTGCCATTACAAGATCCAGACTGTGCCTGTTACACTGAGCAACGTGAAAGTCAAGAGAAGAAGGACGAGTACATCTCCACCAGGAAATCTATCCAAGTTTTCAGTAAAGACTAAAACTAGCAAGAACGCAGGATAACTCCAATTCTTATTC
The DNA here is from genome assembly GCF_032191515.1 of Phaenicophaeus curvirostris. Taxonomy (NCBI): domain Eukaryota; kingdom Metazoa; phylum Chordata; class Aves; order Cuculiformes; family Cuculidae; genus Phaenicophaeus; species Phaenicophaeus curvirostris. The sequence goes on from NC_091394.1 coordinate 90,304,046, forward strand.
CCTTATCAAATAATAGAGCCATTTTCCCTAACAAATCTGTTTAGTTACAATTATTCTAATTTGACCTTGGTATGAAGGCTGTTTGTTGCTACAAAATTTGTGTATTCAGGTAGACGAAACATACTTTTAAAGCCTCTTCAGCTGAACAGTTTAGCTGTACCAAGAGACATGTGGCAAGGATACTGCCATCCATCAGAACACCAGAGGGTATTGAGCACTCTTCACTATTAACAATTCGTGTTCTCTTCTGCAGAAATTCAGGCTCTCGTAGGTGGAAAAAAGCCAATGATATTGACCTCCCCAAACTTGAAATGTGAACTCAAAAGCCTGGGAAAAAGAGAGTCAGCCTTTCTCAGAGTGAAACACAAGGCAGTCAAGTTCAATAAAGTTATGTGAAGAGAAACAGATTTCCAAAGATATTTCAAGCTTTTACATTTCAAAATATCCCCTATCACAAAACACTTAGTAATAGTGGAGAACAATGCTCCAGTATCAGGCAGATGGAGAAAACTCACATTCACACTGCAGAAGAGGGTGAACCTTACTCCATTAGGAAAGGTAGTTTTATTATATAGAACAGAGAAGAAGAAATTCTGATGCTGTATGTTCAGCTGTTGGTTTTACCAGGGATATTATGTGTGTCTTTTCGCAAGTTACATGGCTTGCAATTGAAGCACTTGCTTAATTTACCTGCTTTCCACTAGGCATACTCATTAGTTTAAGTCTGTGCTTGACTTAACTTCAAGGTTATGCTTAGCATTGTATACGAATTTAATATCTCTGCTAATTAGGGATAGGCTGAGACACATAATTAAGTGCTTGCTGAATCATCCATAACATCTAGAAATCACCTTGCTGGAAAAGATCTTTAATAAAACGTCCCTCTTTCATGAGGAAAAGCACATCTGATGGTAAGGATTTGAGGTACAACAGCACTGGGGCATAATAGTAAATTGTCCCTATTTTGTTAGGTTGCCTGTGCTCCTCTAACAGTGAATGAAGAGAGAAGCACCTTGGTGGGACAAGCTGCCCATTTATGGAGAAACCTGTCCACTTCTGCCCATTCTCTTAAACTCTAGAGGTAGGTGCCTGTATCTTTCTTCTGGCTAATATAAGGTCCTTAAAGCAAAACAATTCTTGCCATACACACTTCACATGCTTTAATTCAGACAGGCAAGACTATCCTGGCTGAACAGGTAAGGAGATAAAGTTATTCACTAGCTCATATTTTATAAAAGCTGAGCTGCTTGCGCTTAGCAGATTTTCTACTGCTTCTTTTGCTGAACTACTCTGGCATAATCAACAGTCAGTTTAAATTCCTTATTTCTCCATGGCATTTGATTACTCCCTATCTTCCCTCTCCTCCTCCCCCCTAAATCACACTTTAAATTCCTATGGGCATTTTTACAGCTTTCTCCTCACTTATCCGTAATTTCACAACTGAATAAGATAGGAACTCTTTTTCAGATAAATTTTTGTAATGAGTCTTTATTTTCCAATGCAATTAGCTTACACCCCCTTAAAATAACTCATTAGCAAAGAATGCACCAGTAGGGTGAGCATGAAATCTGTTACAGATGCACATGTGATATACCTTCAGAGGGAGAGATGGGACTGGGATGGGGTGAAAAAACTGGGAACAGAAAACTTCCACTTGAGAAAAGGCTTTGTAAGGTCTACGTGGAATAGTTGAGAAGGAAGGGAGTTGGCATAAGGAACAACTCTAGCCTGTTAGACATGAGCAAAGCAATTTATTCTTCTGTCACACCTGGTGATCCAAGGACCAACAGAAGCAGCAGTTTTGCATTAGATTTACCTGGTTTGTACCCAGCAATACAGTATCTCCCAAAGACATAGAATCATAGAATCATTAAGGTTGGGAAAAAACTCTAAGATCGTCAAGTCCAACTGTCAGCCAAACACTTCTATGCCTACTAAACCATGTCCCAAAGTGCCACATCTACACATTTCTGGAACATCTCCAGGGATGGTGACTCCACCACTTCCTTGGGTAGACAGTTCCAATGTTTTACCATTCTTTCAGTAAAGAATTTTTTCCTTATATCCAGCCTAAACCTTCCTTGTCCCATTGATAAAGAATGATTTTTCCATATGAAATATTTCTTCTGGAATTAAATTTGATAGCTAAACACTCCCATAGAAAATATCACTGTATTCAATAAGAAAAAAAAAAAAAAGATACATTCCTCTGTGTATCACAGTTCTGTAAACATCTGAATAGTTCATGTTCAGTAATGGGTTTTGGCTCCTCTGCTAGGGTAGGTAATAAGGTATTAGCCTTATTTTGCTAAGGAGGAACCAAACCATAAAGTAGATTAAGTGAGCTACCTGAGAGTGCACAGAACTGTTTCATCATAGGCTTATATGACAAATATTCAGCAAAAGAACTCACAACAGCTGAACTGAGAATTAATCCCAGATCTCTTGAATCCTATTTACAAGATTAAATTTTATCAAAACTTTTACTAGGACTTCAGGACTAAGAGATGTATCTATGTTATGCACATTTCATGTGTTCCTAAATAAGGCCGATGCAAGCTCAGGATTATACCTTGGCAATAGACAATGTGAGTACTCTCATCAGTGGTTGAACAGGGAAGATCAAACCACCTTGGCTCTGCTCTGAATTCTTTGAAGAAAATGCTGTTAATTGCTAAAGGAATATTAGCTACTCTGTGGCATAAGAGACTTTTCTCTTTACTTAAAGGAAAACTACTTTGGGTATAACTAGAAAAAACTATATAAGTCATTAAAGCAACAAAATCAGCCATAATCCTCAGGAAAACTCAGGCAAAGCAATCCTTTCCACTTGTATGATACCAGTGTTTGGACACCAATGCTGACCTGTGCCAGCTACTCTCAGAGGAAGAAGTCCCAGTCATTATGCTGAGGAGTTAAACCCCCAGGGAAAATCTCTCCTTGTGGCCCTGATCTTCCACTGCTGTCTGGTTCTAATCCAAGCTGCCATCTAAGATGTTTAAGCTATGCACACCTTTACAGGGGTGTAGCAACGAGGTAGCCTTCTGCACATCATCAAGGAATAGCTAAGGTCTAACTAGTCAGACTGGAGAGAATAACCCATCCCTAAATCCCACAGTTTAGCCCAGAAAACAGATAGATCATCTATCTTGGAGTAAAAGCAGCCTTAGCAACTGCCTAGCAACACTACCACAGAGAAAAGCAGGAGCTGCTGCTTATCCGGATGCTAACTCTCAAGGATGAACCACTGCCACCCAGAGCTCAGCAGCCCCTGATGCACAAAGAGAACTTTAGCCTTGTCTCTCTCTCAGCCTTACAAAAGAAGGAAGTTCCTGTCAACAAAGCAGGGAATATTCAAAATACATTAAATCTTTTCCCTAAAAATCTGCTTTTCTGTCTTCTGCCTCACCAAGTAGATAAACCTTACAGGTAGACACGTTACAAGTAATTCAAAGGCTAACAGTCACTCCCAAGCCTTAAAGGGTGTTTTTATCATCACAATTTGGATATTTTTTTCCTGATTAAAGAAATGACTGATGAGTTGTGGAACTCTAATGGTCATCTCAAATTCCTCCTTGGAACACTGCACAGTCATAACTTTCACCCTTGCAGTTTATAGCTTCTGCAGTTGCTTTATTAATGCTGCTGCAAAAAGATAAATATTTCTTGGGCAATATATTGGTGCCCATTAGTACTGCAGACTGAATGCTCTGCATCATAGTATAATGTCTCTGATGCCACAGCCAAAATGGTTACAGGGTGAATAAGGCTATTAACTATAGTTATTGTGAGCAATTTATATTCAAATGTTTCTCTGCCTTTAAAAAAACATGCTTGCTCTATGCTCAGAGCTTACAAACCTGAAGTCAGCATTTTCCAGGTGCAGAGACGTTCATATTAAAAACAGCTGAAAGCAGGAGCAAATTGATAACTTTTGAAGTGTTCACTTTGGTTGTCCAGTTGTGAGGTTTTTTTTGTGTAATAGCAATTATTTGTGATAGAATAGAATAGAATAGAATAGAATAGAATAGAATAGAATAGAATAGAATAGAATAATTTCACTTTCAAGGGAGCTACAATGATCATCTAGTCCAATCCCTGACCAACTCAAGCCTCACCAAAAGTTAAGTTTTGTTATTACAAATGCTTCTTAAACACTGACAGTCTAGGGGCATTGACCATCTCTCTAGGAAGCTGTTCCAGTGTTTGACCACTCTCTTGGTAAAGAAATGCTTCCTAATGTCCAGCCTAAATTTCCCCTGGCGCAGCTTTGAACCATTCACACACATACTATCAATGGATCCCACAGAGAAGAGCTCAGCACCTCCTTTTCCTCTTCCTCTTCTCAGAAAGCTGTAGAGAGCAATAAGATTGCCCCTCAGACCTGTTTTCTCCAAACTAGACAAGCCTAAAGACCATAGCTACTCCTCATAGGATATTTCTTCCAGCCTTTTCACCAGCTTTTTTGCTCTCCTCTGGATGCATTTAAGGATCTTCACATCCTTCTTAAATTGTGGGCCCCAGATTTACACACTGTATTCAAGGTGACACTGCACCAACATTGAATACAGTGGAATAATCCTCCTGGTTATAATGTTTGATGTACCTCAGGATGTCACGTGCCCTCTTGGCTATCATAGCTTTGTGAAACTGAATGCAGTTATAAATATGTCATGAGGTAATTACTAACGATTCATCTTCTTTTACCTAATATGCAATTTGATATTTTAGTTCAGAAACAAGTTCGCAAGATGCCAATTGAACAATGAGGTCATTTATATTAAAGGTACAAGACCGTAAGATTTCACTTTAAGTTTACTTCCTACTGAAGTATATTTATGCTATTGCATACAATCTCCACCATCCTCTCTTTCCCTATTTTTATTCCATTGATTACTCTAAATGCCTTGATTTCCACTTGGCTCATTGTTGGCACAAGGGTAAACTTTTAAAACTATCACTAGATTTTTTTATGTGGTTTTGTGTTAATTTCCAGCCTAAATCTCCCCCAAGCCCTGTAAAATGGCTTATTTTAAATCACATTTTGCTTTAGTTGCTCAGTGCTGCATACTTACTTGAGCAATGAAAAATAGTCTGAGCAGGTCCTACATCCCTGGTACAATCCACTGTAATCCACTAGTGTTTTGGATTTCCAATCTTTTTCTCAACAGATGTAGGATTTGAGTACTCACTGGTCTGAACATAAGGCATGAAGTCCATCCAGGATACTTACTCCATTTCCCACACAGACGTGCAACCATACAAAAGGAGCAAAGTCTAAGAAAGCTGACTTTCATGTCATCCTAACAGCCTGCAAATGGCTTGCTTTTGGATGATGGTGTCCAAACCAATTTAGACTACATTACATTTGAATATAAGCTGTCAACAGCTGAAAGTGCTGTAACCTATTTAATACAGTTGAATGCAAAGCACTTCTAAATGGTTTTCCCTGTTTTACAGAAAGCAAAGACTATAACACTGACATTTATAAGTTTTAGATCATCCCTCACTCTTCTTACATTTAGACCTGAAATGCTTTTCACCTCCTTACAACTGCACAAATGATAATACTCAGCTTTTCTGATCCCTGCTGGGACCTCTCTGTTTTACTTTGTCTTGGTAAACCCATTCTGATAGAAAGGACAAGGCAACATCCAGCTACTCATATATAGTATAATTCCTTGACTAAGTGTGAGGAAAGCAATGAAAGATTTAATGATTGCTGGGAGCAGAATTTGGGATTTCTATGATCATCAATTTTCCTTATAAAATCCCTCATTTAAAATACAATTAATACATATATTTCCTATAGGAATGATTGTTGGACTGCTTTTTCTAAATACGAAAATGCCAGGTAGCTTTTACTGGAGTCTATTTGGAAGCAATGATGAGGATTAACAAAGCTTACCCAGTATTATGGGTATGAAAAGATTTGTGGATCCAGCTATGTATGAGGAGGAAGACAGGATGCTTATCTTAACATCGCTAGTGTAAGTGCTGCAATCTCAGTCTTTCATTAACTGCTAAACCAAGTTGCTATTTCAGATTCACAGTTAGTTCTATGATGTTATTTCCCTTTAACACCTACATCAGAAACTATAATGATTCTTTGCACTATTTAAGGACTCTTCTAGGAAGACGGAGACAAGTTATTGCACAACCCAAGACATCCAGATTTAGCTTTTCTGTGAGCCCCAGCATAAAATAGGTTTTCAAGTAAGGAAATTACTACAATAGCTAAAAAAAAAAATTTAAAAAACACAACTGATTAACACACCCACCACATTCATTGCAGAAAAGCAGGAACAGGACTGTGACAGTCCCATGTGTCTGTGGGGATGAAGGAGCCTGCCTTCATCATTTCACTTAGGAAATCAGTCTGTAGTTTTTGGATAAGCACAAATTGAAAGAGAAGAGGAGGAGGATCAGTATTTGCTGTTAAAAAGCACTTGTTTACTGTTTTACTCCAGCAGAGCAGGGACTCGGTGGAAAAATGTGTTCAATCTTTGTGTAGGTCAGACTCGCAGACCTGCTTCTGGCTTGTGCTGCTGAAATCCAGTGTAAATCCAGATTGGATTTAGCTATAAAGCTGCACCTTACAAAAGTGTATCTGTCTTCTTGTCACCAGTGAAAGAAAATAGTAGGGCCAATGGATGAAAAGCCAAGGAAAACTACATCTAAGATATAAAAAATACTGAATAAAAGTCAGGAAAATAAAGAACACTTTCTGGGCTGTGAATCTGGCCCACATCTAACCAGTATATTCAGAGCATGTAAGTTTAGCCTAGAGAAGGTAAAATATGCTAAGGACTAAATTTGCAAAGAGCACAGAAATGGCTAAACAAATGGTAACAAATGTTATATTAAGCTTTTCTGTGCATTGTGGAAAAGAAGTCTATTTTTTTCAAGCCATCTGAGATGATTACTGATAGTTCTCTGTTAGAAAGTTGCTCCTATTAGAAGTAAAACAAATGTTCCCTCCTCTACCTTCCCCCAAACAGCACTTTTCTTTCCAGTGTGTTTTTCAATAGGAGTGCATTTTTTAAGGAACAGTAACTTACATGCCGACATGAATTTTATAGGCAAAATCAGAATCTCTCTCTCCTCCATTCTGCCTCCAGCATACATAGCAATAAATAGTTTCTGATTATAAAATTAGTTCTAACATAAAGACATCTGTTTGTGTCTCAATAATATATTCTTTAATGTTAATAAACTAATATTTTCAAAATGTTCAACTAATATAATAATTTATATTGCAACATTCAAAGAGAAGATTAGATTCATAACGACACAAACTACAGAAAAAAAACAGCCCTTAACAGTAGAACTGACATTTTTTTCAATAAATAAATACCTGCATGTAGGCTCAGAAGTCCAGACCTGGCATTTTGTTCTACCAGTAGCCTCACAATACATAAAGAAGTATATTCAACCAACAGACCAAGCATACATTGCTCAATTGACATATCTTTGGATCTGTAGTGGAGAGAATATAAAGATGAGAAATATTTCAATTATACGTTTTTAGCTCCTTATGTTTATATGCACCTAGCTGACATCTGCTAAGTATAGATGTTTCCATAACTACTTCATTCCCATCTGCTTCATTTTGAAAGCAAAGTACCTGGATCCCCAAAAAATTGTTCACGTAGGCTGCTGTTGGTAACAGTTTGCATAGTTATGGACATTTTGAAAAACACATATTTCCAAAAACAATCTCACAGATCATTTATCTGGCCCATACTCACTTCTGCATTGATACTTCACAACTAGACTTACACTTTTGTCAATAGTTGGCCTGCTGCTTCTTGCTGTCATTCACAAATGTGACACATTTTCCTTTGAAGCCCAATCAATCTTCCAGCTATACAGTACAATGTACAGTCCAGCCTGACTCCGGCATCAGCCTGGGCATCACTGAAGCTCCTCAGCTCCTTCCTTGTTAAAAAGACCTCTGCAACTTCGCTTGCCCGCTTGTTCCACTTGCTAAACAAGTCTTTCACACAGCCACATATTTCACTTTCAATGCTCTGACCTCAGGACATTTTTCTTCTCCTTTGTGTAGTATTTAGTTTGATCAACACTATCACTCTTCCCTGTCTGCTATAGAGATTCTCTAACACAGTAAGTTTGGCTTTTTTCTATGTTTATTTTGCCTGACATCTTTCGTCAATTGCATTGGTTGCCTTTAATCACTTCAACACTAAAAGCCAGTAGTCATTTCTAGTGCTCCTGTTTCCTGGCATTTACAATAAAATATCCTAGTCCTTCTAGGTTTCAAATGAATGCTTTCAGATACAGCATGTCTACAAACAATGATCCTTAGGAAAACAAGACTCAACAGCAAAGCTTCCATTGCTCTGTCCTGGTGCCTGTGTACCATGTGGTTTCACTGGCAACAGAGCTGAAATTTTCTAAAGCAAAAAATGGTCATGGTTTTGGGGAAGTTTCAAAAGGACGTCCTTACCTACATGGGCTTGAAATCAGCAGGTAGAATGGACGTGTAATGTAATGTTTCTGAGCAGAGGAAAGGAAATAAAGAGGAATATTAATACTGTAAAGCTTATTTCTGCCATCAAGGTGAACAACTTCTTCAGAGATAACACTGAAGAAACAGAAAATTCATCTTCTATAGTTTGTCTGCCTGCCTGGCCTTGCAATAGCACTTCATCTGATCTAAATATAAAAGATGACTTAGGCCTGTGAAAGAAATAAGGTTTAGTTCTTTTTAATAGGATAATTCTGGCCTTTTCAATATCAAGACTTATACGGTTTGCAGGGATTTCATCTGGAACATCTGGATAATGTTTATCTACTGCAAGTGGATTTTGTTAAAAGTGTAAGGAAGATTTAAATAGGCATATAACTGAGAAAGGTCAGTCAAATTAAATGGGTATTCCTCTCAAGGTATTTAAGTGTGCCCTATCCCCTTTTTTCCTGTTTTGTCCTTCCAGTATGGGAACAGAAAACTTTCTGGCTGAAGAGGGAATATCTCTTTGTAAAAGGAGATTTGTGGAGTTTGGAAAATCTTTGGGCAATGAATGTGAGGAGGCCTCAAAGAGGTCAAGGTTAGATGTATTTATAAAGATAAAACTGGCTGAAATCAGCTCTATTGGCTTCACTTCAAGGTCTTCAGGCAAATTTCTCGTGGTTCAGAAGCCCTTAGAGAGCTCTGGAATTTGACTCAGTGATTTTCATGACGTCTCTATTTTCAGAATGTAAATGTTGGGCTTCATCAGCTTGGGTAGGGCTGGTCCATTGGGGCACTGTAATGATTCTTGTGTTTTAAAGTTGCTACTTCAGTTACCCATACTTGTTGGAAAACAGCATATCTTACCTCTTTTCTGCTAAGAAGTTGGGTGCTGATAACCCAGACAGCTAGCTTAAAGGCAGCTAAGGTATTTCTAATGCTATGCTGTAGCCTTTTCTGTCACTGTTTTAGACTTTCCCTTGGTGTTTCTATACTTAATATAGCCCATGCTGGGGACCATGAAATAATAGGCAACCTTATGTCCCTAGAGATACTGGCACTGTGAAAAGTCATTTCTGATGCCAGAATTCTTAGAAAGCTTTCAAAAGCTTGAAGAATGCTTCATTTTTAGGGGCTCAGCTTCTAAATCGTATCTACTGCTATAAAAGTGATACCCATTTAAGCTCCATACTGTTCATGCATTTTTTAATATTTCTATTTAATTATTTGCTTGCTTGCCTAAGCCAATTTCTTTTCTCTTAATAAGAGCAAAATGAAGTTAAAGTGTATGCATTATTAAATTTAATACGAAGTTACAATTGAATTACAAAGTAGTAGCCATTTCTCTTATTTATTACGATGTACTGGTGTCTCTCATTCACCCACAATGGATCTTCATTTTCTGCTTGTAAGATACGGGGTAAATGGCCTAATAAGCTGTCTTTTACAGCTGAGATTTTCAGAGCAACATCAGATGTCTGGATGCCCTCATCCCATTTAATTTAATGAGGACTGAGAATCAAATCCCTTAAGCAACTACAAAAACTTCAGAAGGGAGGAAGGATACTCCAGCAGCCAGGGCCTTTGTATGCTGAAGCTGTCTGGTCCATCGGTGACTCTCTCTGTGACTTGAGACTTCACCTTACTTTCCTGTCTGCAAAGTGTGGACAACACACATGGGGACATTAAAGACTGAATTTTCAGACTCCAGAGACAGGGGTGTGTGTCTAATACAGAAGTCGGCAGTATTTCAGAACCATTTCCTTACATTGGCACTGCAGTCCTGGCATTTCATACATATCTGTCTTGTTACAGAAAGTTATAAACATCACCAGGACAGGATCTGTGTTGTTTGATACAAAAACCCACCAGTCTCCCTGAATAAGAGGGTCAAAAGTAATGATTCAGGGAGAAACACTGAGAAGAAAAAGAAGCTGTTTAGGTTAAGAGAGTATTCCTTCCCATCAATTAAAACCAGTGAATAATGGCCATGAGAATTTTAGGCTACAAAACTGGTAACAATTAGATGGCAGTAGCTCTGGCACAGTCTTACAGAAGAGGCAATAGAGACAAAAACATGTAGCATGATTATGATTTAGAGTCTATAAAATGTAGCAACAAACAATTGGATATAAAAACTCAAGGTTTCTTTCAATTCTATTGTACTGAAAAGCATGTAAAAGTCCTTCTTTCAGAGTGAAGATCTCTTTTTATAACCATAGTTACCTCTGTTATGTAATTCCTACATGACTTTGAGAGACGTGAAGGCGAGTAAATATATATTAGTTTCTAAGGCACATAGAAACTAACTGAGGGCTGGAAGAAAGGAAAGAAAAATAAACAAAAATGTTAATCTATCAGAAAAATATAAAAGGAGATCTAAAGCTGATCAGGAAGTTTTGACTGGAAATAATATGCAAACATATTAACACAAAGGAGTGGCATAGATCACAAAGATAAGTGGAATGAACTGGCTCTAGAGAGACCAAGCTTGGATCAAACACTGGAGATCATCTCAGGCTTTGATCACATATGCAGGTCCCTCCAGTAGACCCCACAAGGAACACAGCTGAACTTGGGCAGGGACTGCACCTCATAAGCAGGGACTGACATTGGCAACCCGCTTAGTCAACAGCCCAGAGATCAAACCAAGGAAGGGTGAGTTGCCCATATTACAGCAATGGAATGATTTAGTGTTCACAGCCAAAGGCATTTGCAATGAAGAAACCACCACCTCACTTAGAGAGGATTTTCTCCCCAGCTGGCCCACAGAACATGAGAGACCTCAAGTTTTTAACAACAGTTGCTGAGCATCGTATTTCCAAAAGTTCACAAGCCTCCCAGCTTAAAAAAGGTGAAGGAGCACAGGACTGGACAGAAGTGCTCTCCAATTTTAATCCACAGCATCTGACTGCTGATAATATAGGCTATTAAAGCTCCTTTAGGTCTCTTCAGAGCACTTGTGTCAATTCTTAATCTATGGATCATTGACATGATGGAACATAATGGCAGCTTCAGAGCCCATTATATTTTCAGTTGTCAGTTGAACACAGGGAGATGCTCATCAGCAGAAACTCACTCTAACACTTCATACAGACATGTTTATGAAGCCTTTAATGTTTCATACCCGAAAGGTAAAAACCACACCACTCCGCATTTTTTTTAATTACAAAGGGCAACTTACCAAGTATAATGAAACAAAATTATTTCATTAGAGTTGCTTTTTTCTCATTTCTAAGCTAAAATATCGCAATTACATCATCATAGATTCAGAGTAGTATTTTTGTTTCTTTACTTAGTATCTGATTAGAAAACATGTTTTTAGAGGCTGCTTAAAATTGCTATGCACCATTACAACTTTCCTGACAGATCTCACTTATGAGTACATTACTGTTTAGAGGTGAAGGGTTACAAAACAGGATCCAGGAGGGTACTTCAGCAGCAGTCTCCCCTAAAGGCAGATTAAAAAGGTAGCAGCCAGAGCAATTAAATAAATCGTACCTACTTTCACCTTAAAAATTTCAGTAGTAAATTTCAGCTCTCTACACTGCCCCTCACGTGAGTAACGATGGAATGGGTAAAAGTCATCAGTTTTGCAATTAAATGAGTGCCAAGCAGACTTGGCAAGTAACAACAAATGCTAAGTATGTTTTAATTGTCAAAGTGTTCATGAGCTGGTCTTTTTTCTGGCTAAAGAAAAGAAGTCTTTCCAACTTTCCCTCCACTTAAACAAGTTCAAAAGGGGAAGACTATAGCTTTTTCCTCAACAGACAGAAGCTGAAACAGAGAACTCATATGGAGGTCAGGATGACTATAAGAGCTCAGTGAAATGAATTCAGCCTCCACCATTGCGTGATTCACTTCTGTTTCTGTCTCTTATGACTGAGCTTGTCTCTTAAGATGACAACCTTGATGGCAACATCTTGAGAGCCACTCTAAAGTAATTTCAAGCAGTACACAATTACCATAGGGCTGAAAGCTCCCAGCTTTCAGAACAATAGCAGCTGTGTGAAAGCTGACCCATCTGTCAGATTGAAAGCTCTGCAAGTTCTTCACCTTTGTTTGAAAGCAAATAACTTACCCACTTGATCACAAAACAATTCATTGAGGCTTCACAAGATTGGTGGTTGTGTCTCTGCCTTGTTCTCTTCTGAGGAATCACAGCATTTCTCCAAGGACAAGGAGTTGGCATTTAATGCTACCAAGACAAACATCATTGAAATCTGCAGGATGAACACCAGCAGGGCACAGGGAGCAATATAAGCCACAGCACAGCTTCCTCATACTAAGCATAATCCTGGTGTAAGAAATATCAGCACTAGTGAGCATCTTGCTCAGACCCTTTACTGAGGAGATCGATGGGTTACAATATCCAGATTCAAAGATCTCTCCTAATTTGAATCTGGATTTATGGTTCGCCAACACTGCCAAATATGCTGTGTGCTTAATTTTAGAATTTGGGATCCAGCTCAGCCTGTATCACATAGTCTATTAGGAAACAGTAACCTTTAGCTATCATTGTTCTTAGTCAGGCTTCAGCTCCCAGTTGGAGTTTGGAGTTCCTCTTCAGAGCTTTTCCTTCGTGTTAATGACAAAAACACCAGATACAGGAAATGTATTTTAAAGCGATGCCTGTAAACAGCAATGACTTTTGTGGCATCTACCTAATTAATCTTGAACGTTACTCTGTTAATAGTGGAATTTATCTATTCTCTCCCTCAAAACTCTCATCCATTATATGCTTGGCAAACATCCCTCCATGCATTTACATTGCTCAAATAAGTGTTCTAAGTATTCACTATTGATAGGTTAGGAGATGACGATTCATAAGTAAGCAGATGGTTTTTCTCTGCAAGTTATACACAAAACTACATAACTCAGGAAGACAAGCAGCTTTGATAATCAAATAATTTATTAGACTTGGAAAACTAGTCACGGCAAAAGCTCACTCATTTCTTTAACGTTCCAGAAAGCTCACAATGTGCAGTCTTGTTCCCATACCCTGGTTCTGCACCCTGACTAAGCATGTTCTGCTAATGTTTACGTGTGATATATTTGAGCTCTGAAACACAGAATACCTTCAAGCTCAGGAAGCCATTTATGCTGCACTTGCTAAATCTTACTCGCTGCCCAGTCTCTGGTCAAAAAAATGGGGCTCCAAACACTGTTTTCGGCAGAAACAAAGCCATGCTGTCTGGATTTGTCTTACAGGAAAAGCAAATCCAAACTGTACTGCCAGCCTCACAGTATAAGAGGTCCCAACCTTTAAATATAGTTACATGTCTCCTAAAAACAAAAGATAAAAATAGTAAGCTTTTATTTTTTTCTATTTTACTATTTTGACATGCAGAAGTGCCAGCCAGGGCAGATGCCACACAACTACAGAGCAGGATCCCAGCCATGGCCCTCATGTTGCTCAGTGTGGTCTGTGTGGGCTGTGCCTACATGGAGTGCTGGACTCATGCAAAACGACCCTATGCAAAAATGTTGATGCCTATGACATGGATTTCCAGCAGTGACATGACAATCCAGTTCACGCCTGTGCCCTGTGGTTCAAGGGAGAAGGCCCCTATTATCCTGGTGAGACTGCACACTGAATGAGAAAATGCCATGATAAAATAACAGTGAAGTTCTTCGATGCTCTTGAATGGACTATAATTACTGCATTGCCCAGAACAGTAGCTCACCACAAGAAGGATGTGGAGGCTCTGGAGCGAGTCCAGAGAAGAGCAATGAAGCTGGTGAGGGGGCTGGAGAACAGGCCTTACAAGGAGCAGCTGAGAGAGCTGGGGTTGTTTAGCCTGGAGAAGAGGAGACTGAGGGGAGACCTCATTGCTCTCTACAACTACCTGAAAGGAGGTTGTAGAGAGGAGGGTGCTGGTCTCTTCTCCCAAGTGACAAGGGACAGGACAAGGGGCAATGGCCTCAAGCTCCGCCAGGGGAGATTTAGGCTGGACATTAGGAAAAAATTCTTCACAGAAAGGGTCATTGGGCACTGGAACAGGCTGCCCAGGGAGGTGGTGGATTCACCTTCCCTGGAGGTGTTTAAGGCATGGGTGGACGAGGTGCTAAGGGGCATGGTTTAGTGTTTGATAGGAATGGTTGGACTCGATGATCCGGTGGGTCTCTTCCAACCTGGTTATTCTATGATTCTGTGATTCTGTGATTCAATTAACAGAGATACATGCGGTGGGGGGGGTGGTACTGAGGCAAAGAACACTTTCCTTCTAATGACTTTCTACAGAAATTTTTACTCAAAGAGGATTTAAAACATATTAAATGCTGGGCAAAAAGAACACTGCAGGTAAAGCTCAGCTGCGTTATTGAATTTTGAAAGAAAGAACAATTTATATCAGTGGATATTTAAAAAACAATTCAGGCACAGATAATAAATGATTAATGACTATCAATAAATGGTTGGTCAGTGGTTATGACAATTTAGAATCTAAGAGGTGGACAGATCTGCTAATGTGATGGGATTACACTATGCATAAAGTATGTTATTCCTCACAGTAATATGCTTTTAACACCTCTTTATTTTTATTTAGCCGTTTTTATCTGTTTATAAAGACACACTGAATATTAATTAATTAAAAAAAAAGGGATTGGATCCTATTTGCTCTACTGTAAAGGTACAATTGTTTTGAACTCTTTCCACTCACTGTTAGCTACAGACAAAGTATACAGGCCAAAAGTCAAGCTGATAGACTGTAGCAGTCTGGTGTGTGAGGAAGAAAGGCAGCTGAAACAGACACTAGTTATTTATTCTCTGATGACTTTTTTCAGTTTGCATCAACCTATTTGTATCTGTGGTCCCTCCAGGTTAATCCAAGAGAGATTTCTACCTGCTTCTGCAGCATTATGGTCCTCTTTATAGTACACCTGCTCCTCCTTGCATATTCTGCCTTCCTTGCTTTCACTGCAAAGTCGCAGCTACCCTCCGCTATTGCAAAGATGGATTCAGAATCAGTCTGTACCAAAGCAATACATCTAGGGCCACTACCCTCCGTCATGGACAGAAAGCATCATTCCATGGTCACTGTCAATCTTTATTTGGCTATAAAAGTGATTCACTCTCCCTGCTATGCTGCTGACCTTTTCAGAATTACACCCACAGCTTGTCCTGAAGCTAATAAACTCTTAGTGCAAAGGGAAATAAACCCACATTAGCCCATTGCAGGTCTTTCTAATTATGTCTGAAATACTTCTGTGTTTACAGTAGATCTTAGGGAGTCACTGGGCAATGGAGCTGACACATACAAAAGCTCCTTCCCAAATCTGGGAGAGCATTCAAGAATAGGCTGACAATGCCAGGTTTATTTCTGAGGACAGACAGATGCAGATGCCATGTCCCTACAGAATATGTTCAAAATACCTATTAGTATGCTGTTGGCAAATATTGATACATCTGACATACCTAGGTGTTCCGACTTTGTTATACCTGAACTATTTTTCAAACCTCTGATACTGAATCAAAAATCTAGTTAATAGAGTCAATGGGGACTAAATTTAGGAGACTTAGGATAAGGCAAACTTCATCCTAAACACCGATTTTACTGACTAACTCTTCCCCTGAATATAATGGGGAGTCAGGGACATTTGTTCAGATATGGGTGTTTATGTTGTAGATAACCACATTACCCAAGTGCATTTCACTTTGTTTATTAACAGTCCATGGAAAGGAAAAGGGATTTCCCACCACAATTTCAGTCTGCTCAGAAAACCTGTGTTGACTTCTGGTGTTTAATCTCCCTGTACTGCAGCAAATACTGACATCTTTCGAACCCCACACTAGGGAATGGTTTCACAAGCATCTTATACATACACAGTCCTGTAACTACCGAAGCAAAGATTTTTCACAATAATTTTTTTTTTCTGCTACTGGGCTAATTGAGAAAAGACAAGCTGTTGTCATTAAGATTCTATTTTTTACATAGGAGGAAACATACTGATTGTCAAAAATCAGTCGGCAAATTGTGAAATTGCCACCTCTTCCTTTTCCTTAGATGGCTAAGCAGAAGGGTGCATTATTCTCTCCTTCAAGAGTCACTACTGTAACTGCATAAGCTTTATGGAGTGACTCCAAATTTACCTTGGTAGATGCACTGACAGTCCTGAAAGACTAGGATAGAAGTGAATTTTACTTTGCTCCTGGCTGAACTACCAGCTGTGTGAATTTTCAAACACAACATAGTCTCTTCCTTTGTCTCTTGCAGGTCACAAACAAGACCCAACAGAGTTTCCAAACCATTTTCTGACAAATTCAGGCAGTTGGCCTATTTTACTTTGTTAAAGACCCTGTGCAACTGTATTGGGGTGAAAATTGTGGAAATGACTGATCATAATTCAGGAAATGTAATCTTTTCATATTCTAGTGTATGATTCCCCATACGTGGTGCACAGAAAATGTATTGTCTGTGAGAAACTCTGGTGTTATCTGCTGTGTACAGGAAAGCCAAAAGTTAAAACTGAGACTGTGAGAAAAATATGTATATAGGCATGCCTATACTGTTTCTCATGCCCATAGGCAGGAAAAAGGAGTAAGTCCTACAGCAACCCAGAACTCAATAGCCCTTCTCTCTCCATAAATGTGGGAGGCAGCTTTGCTAGTCGATAGAAAAACAGTCTCCCTTTGAGCTGAAGTGCTTCCCTTCTCCTGAGATATTGTTGAGAAAGCCTGGAAGGACATTCACTGCCTCTTAATCCATCTCCCTACCACGGGGGAAATTTCTTTACTCCCGGCTGTCTGATGTCCTTAGTTCTTCCTCAAGGACTTGATTTCTCAGAGATCCCACTTAGGATGACTTGGGATCCTACTTGGTCTGTCTTGAGATCCAAAAAACCTGAGTGGCATTCCCAGCAGTGTTAAGACAGCTTGAGCGTGGGTGGCCACTGCAGAACACAGTGACTCTGGAGAAAGAAAGGCTCATACCAGTATGTTAGGAAGTAAACAGTGTGCCAAGACACAATTTGGGTAGCTTTAAGCACTTATCTACTGAGTCTAAACTAAGTATATTGTAATTTTAAGCTCCCTTATATGCCTGTACCATGAATTTGCTTTGGTTTCAGCGTCAAGAGTATCCTTTATGCGCTGGTAAGGACCAGAAAGAAAACACAGAAGGACTCCCAGATGTCTCCATAGGGCTTTAGTTGGGATGATTTAGGCTTGATACATGTGGCAGGAGTGGAAACTTGTCCAAATTAGGTTCTGACCTGTGACAACCTTGATCACTGAGTGCTTTTTAAACAACAAGATCTGGCCCAGGCAAAGACTCCTGAAAGGTAATGCAAACACCAGCTGGAAATGAACTCACCAAAGCTTTGTTATTGAAAAGCTCTTACTGGCCTGAGCTCAGGATTATGGGTGTATTCTTCTTGCCAGTCTGGGGCTGTTTGTGCAATGCAATTAAAACTGAGGATATAGGTGATCTGGGGAAATTATTCAGTTTATTTCAGGACTGGGTACTTAGCTGGCTTTTCAGCCTTTCTGTCTTATCTCATTAGGAAGTGAATCAAAGGCAGATCCATGTACACAGCTTTTAATGAAACTGCTGGTGCTACAAAAGATAACAAAATAATTAAATGCCATGCTGCACTTGAGCTAAACCAGAAACTTTTTATGCTTCTGAGGTTGCTAAATTGGCCAATACTTGTCAGCTTATTAGTTTTAGGCAAATTATAAAGGCCCCTTATATCATGCACAAGGTATTCCTCAATGGTCCTTTCCCTATCTTAAAATTCAAAGAGCACATATTACTTAAGGATTAGCTCCATTGCATGCAGTCACTTTATAAACCTACTGAGATACTGAGTACTGTTCTCCAAATTGCCAGTCTTGTCTTCTGTTTAGTCCTTTGTTTTGTTCTTCCGTCCTGCTGTGGTCTTTTATACTTCATCTACTAAATTATATTTCTTTGCAGTAGTTCTGAATTCAATAACTGCCTCTCTTAAAATTTAACCATTAACAAGATGTGAACAACAGAAAACACCTAGAAAACTAGAGTTGTAGTTCCCTCTAAATAATGAATTTTTACATCAAAGTGCTCTGTATTCCATAGCATCCATATCTCCATTATTTTCTCTTTTGTATCTTTCATATCTTCCCTTTTGTAGTTATTTATGCTTAATTCTGTCTTTAACTGTTCAAGCTGACACTTGACTAACCTGTAGTTACACTAGTTAAAAATGTACCTGAGTTAAAAATTGCATTTATTGAGAAGAAAGAGATATAAAGAGTCAGCTAGAGAAAATCATTCTGTCATTGAAAGAAATCTAAAGTACTTCTTAAAATATAGAGTTTTGTTTGTACTGACTTCCTTATCCTCATGTTTGGCATAACAGCAGCACTATCACTCATTGCTGCATTGAAATGGCTGTTTATTCCATGGCTCTATTGTTCAGCATTACAATTCAGACGCATAAATGTAGACACAGACATGTAAGTCAACCAAGTAAAAAGACAAAAAAAGAATTTGAAACATTTTCATTTTGACATTCCAAGATTTTAAACCTGGATACCTAACCTTGGGAGATTCAGGCATATTTAAGCAAAATAAAAGATATTTTATGATCTAACATGTCGAAAGGACACTAAAATCCTTTTAATTTACTGCCTAACTTTGTACAACCCTTATGAAGTGCATTAGATTGCTCATTTGGTACATATATGCTTAAAATTCCTATGGATTTTCTAAATACGAATTTAAACATTGATGTTCAGGTAAGTACCATTGTTATTTGTTTTATTGAGCACTCATAGATAGTTTTGATGATACAGAGAACATGAAGGTTACAAAAGATGCTGGAACAACATTTGGAAGCAAAGCTGTGTCTATCTACACAGTTGAAACAGCTCAGGCACCACTCTGTATTTGCTTACCTTGTCTTCTGCCTATACTTCTGCAGGACTTCCAAGAACAATCTTTCTGGATGAAGAGGATGTCTTCAAGTATGTCCAACCCAGTCCTGGTCTCTAGTGGGACAAGCTGTAAGGTTGCTAACTGGTATCAAACATAAAGGCAATCTTTACTTTGGATGACTGTCCATTAGGAAGTGGTACAAAGCAGGTGATGTCCATCACTGTTTTCTATTTTGAAGTAAAAGAAAGCACCTGCTAAAGACAGCACCTAGCTACTGGTGCTGGATAGTCCTACCTCCAGAAGCCAAGATGTAAAAGGCGGGAAGTGGAAATGTATCAGCACAGATACAGTCATGCTTCTACTGAATATCTCAGTGGCTGCGTGACAAAATATGATTTTGCATGCTTTAAGGAAACAGAATTTCACTGCAAAGCCAAGCAGTTCATTAACCCAAATTCTACTCTCCTGAGGGCAAGACTAGACCATCTAGCTTGTTACAGTTATCAGCCTTGTAAGGGAAGCAGGTAACAATCCCAACACTCTGTCATTACACAGCCACAAACACGACTATAGCGCCCTAAGGTGAAAATACATTACATTCAATTCAGTGTCCTGTGCTTCTTTCATGGGTCACAGCATGGTGAAGGAAGACCTCAGAGGAACTTACTGTTTATTCCCTATGCAAACTGGCAAAGAGTGTCTGGGGAGTGGATGGCTGCCTACCAGTTTTAGCAATCCCACTGCAATGGCCTTGTATGAGACAAAGAAGAATCTAGTACAGATTGGTTCCCTAATACATCCTCATTCAGTCCCTGAGCTGCCCCTGCAGAACCCCTGAGGTTCTCCTCAGTCAAGGCAAAATGCAAGCCATACTTACATTTGCCTACCTCCACCTGCATTGGAAAGGACTAAAATGACAGTCATAGGCAATCAAGAGGTGATTCATTCATGGGAAACCAGCCTGTAGGCTAAGGCAGAATTGGTCTCCATGGAGCAATGTGCTTACAAATAGACCAACTAAAAGAAAATAGAAAGTGAAATTTAAAGGAAAACAAATGCATGTTTCTTAAAGCTTCATGCTCTCTCCAAAATTACCTGCTGTATTTTCTATATACAGACAAATCCTTGGGCAGCCTGTGATATTTTGCCAGTTTAGTGGGTTGTCAAGTTCTATTGATAAACGTGCATTGAGCTGTTCTGTCATTCCTCTGTCACAGTCCTGTATAATCAGAGTGAAATGGGCCTGAAGGGGCATGGAGTTGGCAGTCCCAGGCTGGAATCATCTGTTTTGGACAGATGATTGTCAAGCTCAGCACCTCCTGGAAGAGCCATCTCCTAATCTCTTACATCTTCTTTGCTCATTTAACTAGAATCATTGCTAAAACATCTTCCTAATTTCTAAACTAAGAATCTCTTTGAGCTGTTCCTGCACTGCCTTATTTCCCAGGTGGAATGAATGTGGTGAATGGACTGTCTCTGCAGTAATCATCTCATATATTGAACACTGTTACTTGACACCTGTCAGTCTTTCCCACACCAAAAAACCCCAGTGCTGCCCATCTTCCAATGTACGTCACTAGCGCAATGTCTCTAGTTGATCTTATTGTTCTTCCCTGGGCTTTCTCCAGCTAGCACAATTGGCTTGTGGTGCTCACAAAACAGACCAAGCTCATACCAATACTGAACTACATGGGGTGATTACTGCCCTCATGTCTAATTTTGTTGTAAGAGCACGAATTTGTTTACTTAGTCAAGGTCAGCTTCTCATCCACTATAATTTCTAGAGCCCCTCCTGCAGATCTGTTTTCCCAAGAAAAAGCCTGGTTTTCTCCTTTGATGCATCCCTTTGGATTCCACCCTGCTGTGCACTGGTCTTGCTTCACTACACATTATGGACAACTGCACAGAGAAACCTTCTGGCAGAAATGCTCACATTTAATAGGAGTTTGTGTCTCAGAAATATGTCAAACATGGGAAACCTTTTTCTCCCACTCCATGGTAAGCTGCACTAATTGAAAGTCACTGGTCTCATCAGCATAAGGCTAACTAATGATGCTGCTTAGTAATTATCTTTGAGGAGTCCTGAGACTCAGCCTCATCCTGTTGATCAGTTCACCTAAATGACTTATCACAGTCTCAAAAAGAAAGGAAAAGCTTTTAAAAACAGTTTCCAGAAGTATATGTGTTGTTGGGGTTTCTTACAAGATCTCCTGAAGGGATGGCTCTTCATCTGTCATCTTGCCTTGTCCTGCTCTTCCAACCCATCTTTTATGCTGAAAGCCAATTTCTATGCTTTTAACAGAAGAGTAAGCAATAGAAGCTAAAGACCCTTTTGACTGATATCAGCAGGAAGTTATGTGCCCATTAATTCCACTGATTTGTATGTTAATGGTATGAAAGAATGATTGATCTTGACAAACAAATGGAATTACCCACAGTCTTTGAGGGTACTGTGTGCTAAATAAACTTCCTTAAATTTTCAGGATTTTTGGAATGAAGGCCCAGATCCATAAATGTATTTCTCTGCTTGGGTCCTGCTGAAATTAATGGGAGTCCAGAGCAAGAATGCTTTTGTGAATCTTGGCCAATGTGCCCGAACTGCAGTTCAGCTGCCAAGGACTAGAGGCAATGGCATACTTCCTGTAGAGATCAGTGGAACAGGCTTAAAAAGATTATTTATTTTTTAAAAACTGATATTACGGCAGAGCCTTAGCTGAAGTAAATTGTCCCAGTCTTGCACAAGTCCATGGACTTTGAACAATCAAAACTAGCAGGGAATTGTCCCAGTTCTTTCACTGTTTTGCCAGTTGACTCAGATGCGTTCTAACAAAACGCTGCTGGCAGAGGCCACAGTAGTGGCCTTTTGGACTACAGGAAGAGTGTGACTGCTCTTTGCACAATTTCCCCATTGGAGGACATTTCCATGGAAGCAGAACAGAGAGATTGATGGTACATAGATACCCTTAGTTTGCTGAAGTCTCTGAGACATTGTTAGAATGTTCCCAGAGACTGCAAAAGTGGAACAGTTAGTGAGGAGCTACAAATCCAGCTAAAACACAGTGTTGGGTTAAAACATGCCTCCCATTGTTTTCCCTGCAGAACATTAGGTAATTGGCTTTTAATTATTTTATTTGCTGTGAATTTCGAGTATTTAACCAGCATGCTGAAATGTGCCAAGAACTGTGGCTTTTTATATTTAAGCCAAAACTCAATAATCTGTTGACCTGTCAAATATGACATTCCCAACACTTAATAATAATTTTAAAAATCCCATGAAAGTTAGTTCAGAAAATTTTCCTGGTAAACAGACACTGATGGCTGCTTTGAACCCTCCACTCAAGGCCTGCACGGAAAAGACTAAGGGATAAGAGCAAAGCCAACATATCCTTTGAGCACTGTGATTAAAGTATATAAGAGATACTTCAACAGAACTGCTGGTGCTGTCAAAATACTGCTACTACCCTAATGCTCCAATAGTGCACCAGTGGAGAGACCATCGAAGCACTTCTGTCTTTAACACACACCAGCTTCTTATGATAAAACACACTGGTGAGACCCAAATCCCACAAACAACAACAGAAGTCTAACCATTTGAAATTAACACACTTTGGATCAGATTGCTAATAGCCTGATTGGACTATTCATTTTAAGTTTTTTAAGATGAGTATGTATTACTAGTCCTGTTGATAATGACAGGTTAGCTGTGAAGCGTGTTGATTTGCATACACACATGTCCAGAGCAGCCAGAACATGTCAGCAATGCTAGCAAATTGTACCAGCACCCCCAGGGACTAACTGCATTTTTTTCAGATTTGAGTTGCAGGATAGATGAGCTGCAAAAGACTCCCAAGTTGTTGATCTCATCACTGAATTTCTTCGTACATATATTCATGCACAATGTGATGGTGACAGCTCCCCTCATCTCCCCAAGTAAACCTTATTTTAGATATTATTCTTAAAAGAGTCAAGCACATTAGAGCTGAACAGACAACTGAAGAGACCGGGGTCTTTTGAAAGCCTACACTAGTAGGTAACAGAATAACAATTTCATTTGCGAAGTCCTTTAGAAAGAAGGAGTAGGTAACAGTTCCCATCACTGCTGAAATCACAAACACAACCATATGATCCTATTGAAAATGTAATCAGGAAAGGAAATCAAAAATATACAAGATGAGCTTGATTAATACAAAGAGACGGAAAAAGTTTTACATTTCAAACTCAGTTAGCAAAGAAATTAAAATGACCTTCCTAGTCAGAAGCAAAATACATCTTATATTATTTCCTCTTAAATTAATCAGGTTGGTAATTAGTAAAACTGATGTCTTGTGGAATTAGCAAAGATTTACAATGACTTACATTTGTACTGGGGAAGTGCTTGTGGTTTGCATTTTCTGAATAAATAGGAAAAGAAGAGGTTCCTGAGGGATCCAATGATGGCTAAAAATTCATGCCTGTGTACTGGAAATGCAAATTAAGTTCTAAGCCAAGAGCTTGGACCAGTGTGCTACTGTCTACTGCCAAATGCAACAAAGCCTGATCAAGAAAAAAATCCTAAAATTGCTGACATTTGAAATGGGGTTACTTACGAGATCTCTAGTGCACACGAGTGCCTGAGAATAGCCTGAATTGAAGAAAAAAAGAAAGCTAAGCCAGAAAAAAAGATATTAGAAGTGTTTCTCCATCTTGTTTAGTTTCTGTCACTTTCTTGTACATTGTTCAGTACTGGTTGGACTCTCTAGGTTTGTTTCTGAGTAGGTTGGTTCAGGCTCTCTACCCACCATGGCAGAGGGGACACCAGAGCCTCACCCTCAGCACAGAAAGACAGCCACGTTTTCATCCACATGCTCTCAACTGGGTCATAGTACACGGCTGATGTGCCCATAGCTCTTTCTCTGAAATAAAGTGCCTAAAGTATGCCCACTGAGTGTCCTTGAGCATAGCAGAGATGTTAATATCAAGGTGGAAAACACAGAGACAATATATGGAAACAATAAGGAGACTAATGCCCCTTAGCTCTTATTATCAGTCTAGGTCAGAGGAGAATAAGGCTGCTTGTCTTCAAGAACATCACACCAAAACAAAATCACCTCAGTGAGTAGTGCACTAAACCTCTGCATAGCAGCACTCTGCAAACTGCAGCCCCCAGCTGGGCTCTGTGGAGGAGCTTGCTAACATTGCAAAAGGGTGGAAACCCCAAAGTTCTAAACTTCCTTAAAAATGGTCTCTCTCTTATGCTATTTCAGTTCCCTGTGAATTAGGAAACAGTGATCCCTCTTTTCTTGGGTCAGGGGTGCTTATTCACACCCTGTCTTGTTTTCTTGGTGCTCGTAGGTCCCAGTCTCCATTCAGGGACTGGCAGAGAGGAAGGATAGATGGAGCAGGCTTGGTCAGTCTCAAGCTCACAAGACAGTGGGAGGCAGTAAGAGGGTGAAAATGGATAGATGTGCTGCCTCTGATGCATGCAATGTGTGGAGGGAGCAAGTGTGCTTGTGACATAGTCAGAAAAAACTTGAACAAATTGGGAGTGAGGGAACACATCAGTATGTCTGGGGGGATGGGGCAGGCAGAAACTGATGCATTTTATATGCTTCTAACCAATTATCACTATTGAAAAACTACTATTGAAAAACTACTATTGAAAAACTACTTTGTCTTACATGTGTAGTTACAGACAAAAAATGGAAACCTGGGGAATGTAGATGGCGCTAGAGTTGTAACATGGGAAACATCTACCTGACCTAGTTAAATCACAAGTTAAAATGGTGACCCCAGCAGAACTGTAGTGTTATGGAACTACTCCTTCTGGAGGGGACCATGGGAGGTCTTTAGATCAAATTCCTGCTCAAAGCACTGAAATAAGATCAGATATATTGTTGAGCTGAGTCTTGGAAACTGCCAAGCACAGAGATCACGCAAACTTTCTGTACAACCTGTCCCAGTGCTTAATTATCCTCATACAAAAAAAAAAAAAAAATCCATTCATTCAGTCTGAACTTCACTTGTTCCAATTTATGACCACTGTCTGTCTTTCTTCCACTGCACAACTCAGGAAAGAGCCTTGGCTGTCCTCCTTGATAACTTCTGACATACTAGAAGCTCTCCTCAAAGCCATCTGTTCTCCAGGCTGAACAAGACCTATTCTCTCAGGATCTCCTGACTAGGCACAGACTTCAAACCATTATCATCTCCATGGGGCTTTTTCCAGCATCTTTCTTGTACTGGGGCCCAAAGTTGGACAACTTGCACAGTACAATAGATAGGATCTAACAACTGCCAGGTAAAGGGGAATAAACATTTCCCTTGATCTACCTGCTGTGCTTGTTAACATAGCCCTGTACACTGCAAATTTCCCTCCTGCCAAGGCACACTGCTGTTGCTTGCTGAACCTACTGCTCACCAGGACTGCTAGGTTCAATTTTTTTTTTTCTTGCTGTAGGTGTCCACTCTTGCTTAAGCTATATTTCATCGCAAATGTATCTAGCACCTGATTTCACCACTCCAGGAAGCATGAAATTAATTCAATGACTGCAACTGAAAACATAATGTGAAGGAGACCAAAAGACAGACTGAGAGATCCACACCACAAATATCTGCCATCACGGAGCTGTGTGACTGTTCTAGCAGAACCAATTTCACATGCAGATGTAGCCAGAAATCTCCTCACAGAGAAACACTCCCTCAATTCCTGCTTCTGAGCAATAACAGCCTTAACTCCCCCAGGTGTCCAGCACATCTGAATATTTCTTTCTGCTACTCAGTACCTCTTCAAGTGGTCTAAGCATAGTCCAGACTGCCAACCACCAGTCACTGCTATTTGAAATACTTCTCATTTCTATGCTGCCCACTGGTAGCAGCAAGAATTTTGAAGCACTCTGCCAAGTTGCCAGAGCAGGGTAACATAATTTCCAGCCCTCACTCAGAGTCAGCCCTTGCTATGGCATTGGTGTAAGACTGAGCGTCTTGGCTTCTCAGTCTTGGGCACTGAGCTCAAAGTCACCTCACCTCATCTTAACTCTAGCAGGAGATTGCAAAGCTGCTCTGAAACAAGACATGGTACATAAGAATAGCTTTCCTTTCTGCTCAAGGGAATAAAGCAGCAATGTTGTGGAGTTTGGAAGTCCTCTTCTGTCTGCCAGTCACAGAGAAGAGCCCCTCTAAGAACTAGGAGGCATTAATCAGTGTATCCGGCTCTGCAGGAGCCACTTATGCAGATCATCTCTCTGCTTTGGCTGCACTATTTTGTCTTTTTGAGGATCTCTCAGGGGTTTCATGAGTAGAAGTTTAGAGATGCTGCTGCCATCAGACATCTGCTTTCTCCAGACAGTTCCTGAGGATCTGCCTGCTACACCTATACTAGTAAATAAAAGGAGCAGGACTCATTAGTTGTTCTTTGGCATAGAAAAGCATGGCAGCTCTCTTTTCTCCTAACACAGCCTGGCCTCATCCCTGCTCCTGAAGGGAATCATCCTTGCCTGTATTATTTCACATATTATGTGACTTTTGAGGAACTTGCCCTGGTTACAGCCACGCCAAGAAGCATGCTAACAACTGTACAGTCTGGACAGTCAGGACCATTCTTACACCCATACTCTACCACTGTTTAGTTTATTAGTGCAGATATAACCACTGATTCCAGCATAAAACATTAAGGACAAGATTTTCCCAACTTAATGTCTAGGATAAGATTTAAACATGCTTGTACTTTAAAAACAGTTTGCTGAAAGTGGAGAAACGCTTACATACCATGAGCTTTAAATATGTCTAAATATTCTTTTATTTCCTGGATAATATGTAATGCTGCTTGTGGATATGGTCAAAAAAAAGAAACAACAACCTATGGGACTTGCAAATGAATAGAATGAATAGAGCACATAACTGTGAAATACACTCTTGTATTTCCATTTCAGAAGCAAGGTTTTGAAAGGTTTATTTTTAGGGGGCTAAATTGACACAACAGTATTTGAAAACTTCATCCTGTGTGTCAGTAAAGTTGAGAAAATTAATTCTCCATTGCTCTGGAATAAAACTCACCAAAACACTTTTTCTGTGTATTTAGGATTCACTGGCCTTCTGTCTGCTTGCAATACTGGTAGTAAAAATATGAACATTACCAATACGTACTTTAGGTGTGACAAGAATTTTGTGTGCAAGAAAGAGAGATCTCACATCCCTTGAATGGATGTTTCTCAGATCTACAATGCCTCACCTGGAAACATCTTCCTGAAAACTCCCCTTGCCGTAGATGCCGCTGATGGACTGTGTGCATCCAAAATAACAGCAGATTTCATGAAGGTTGACTGTCAAGCACACAAATGCAGACAGCTTCTGTCCACTTCATGTTGCCAAGCAAGTTCTTCATTTAATATGTGATAAGAGACTAGCCATACTGGCTCAGAGCACGTGTGTAAATAGATTGAGAGTTTTATATTGTACTTGCATTTGGTAATGGGAGAGGGCACATCATATGGCCATATCAAGCTAATGAGATGAGGGACTACATTCAAAACTTTCAAACAATAAAGACTGAGAACGGCAAGAGTCAATATGGTGGGTTACAGTCATTTACTAAGGGCTTATTCATGTCAGAGTATCAGGTTCCCAGCACACACTTGTGAAAAATGCTTAAGACAACCAAAATATATAACATGTCATAAAATGGTGAGAGAGAGCAATAGAAAAGAAGTTCTTTCTATTTTAACAAACCCAGGAGCTAGAGGAGCAAAATGAGGCTCCCATGATCCAAGAGGAGGTGGTCAGAGCCTTGCTAGCCCGACTGGACAGTCACAAGTCTATGGGGCCGGACGGGATTCACCCTAGGGTACTGAAGGAGCTGGCGGATGTGCTGGCCAAACCCCTTTCCATCATCTTCCAACAGTCCTGGAAGACTGGGGAAGTCCCACTGGACTGGAGGCTGGCTGATGTTGTGCCCATCTACAAAAAGGGCCGCAGGGAGGACCCAGGAAACTACAGGCCTGTCAGTCTGACCTCAGTGCCAGGGAAAGTCATGGAACAGGTGATCTTGAGTGCTATCATGAAGCACATGCAAGAGAACCGGGTGATCAGGCCCAGTCAACATGGGTTCACAAAAGGCAGGTCTTGCCAGACTAACCTGATCGCCTTCTATGACAAAGTGACCCGGCTACTGGATGAGGGAAAGGCTGTGGATGTGGTCTTCCTGGACTTCAGCAAAGCCTTTGACACAGTTTCTCACAGCGTTCTGCTTGAGAAATTGTCAGCCTCTGGGCTGGACAGGCGCACACTCTCCTGGGTGGAAAACTGGTTGGATGGCCGGGCCCAGAGAGTGGTGGTAAATGGTGTGAAATCCAGCTGGAGGCCAGTGACAAGTGGGGTTCCCCAGGGCTCAGTGCTGGGTCCAGCCCTGTTCAATGTCTTCATCAATGACCTGGATGAAGGCATCGAATGCACCCTTAGCAAGTTTGCGGATGACACTAAGCTGGGTGGAAGTGTCGATCTGCTGGAGGGTCGGGAGGCTCTGCAAAGGGATCTGAACAGGCTGGACCACTGGGCAGAGTCCAATGGCATGAGGTTTAACAAGGCCAAATGCCGGGTCCTGCACTTGGGGCACAACAACCCTATGCAGTGCTACAGACTGGGAGAAGTCTGTCTAGAAAGCTGCCTGGAGGAGAGGGACCTGGGGGTGTTGGTTGACAGCCGACTGAATATGAGCCAGCAGTGTGCCCAGGTGGCCAAGAAGGCCAATGGCATCTTGGCTTGTATCAGAAACGGCGTGACCAGCAGGTCCAGGGAGGTTATCCTCCCTCTGTACTCGGCACTGGTGAGACCGCTCCTCGAATACTGTGTTCAGTTCTGGGCCCCTCACCACAAGAAGGATGTTGAGGCTCTGGAGAGAGTCCAGAGAAGAGCAACAAAGCTGGTGAAAGGGCTGGAGAACAGGCCTTATGAGGAGCGGCTGAGAGAGCTGGGGTTGTTTAGCCTGGAGAAGAGGAGGCTGAGGGGTGACCTCATTGCTCTCTACAACTACCTGAAAGGACGTTGTAGAGAGGAGGGTGCTGGCCTCTTCTCCCAAGTGACAGGGGACAGGACAAGAGGGAATGGCCTCAAGCTCCGACAGGGGAGGTTTAGGCTAGACGTTAGGAAAAAATTCTTTACAGAAAGGGTCATTGGGCACTGGAACAGGCTGCCCAGGGAGGTGGTTGAGTCACCTTCCCTGGAGGTGTTTAAGGCACGGGTGGACGAGGTGCTGAGGGATATGGTTTAGTGTTTGGTAGGAACGGTTGGACTCGGTGATCCGGTGGGTCTCTTCCAACCTGGTTATTCTGTGATTCTGTGATTCTGTGATTAACCAGGTGAAATGCTCCAGGCCTAGTTCTGATGTCAGATCAGGTTTTTACTCCCACATTGAGTCATAGAAGAGCAAGCAGACAGATGCATCTGGCCTACGCTGCTCCCCAAGAACCACCATGATTCACCTCTCAAGAACAACCATCGTATTGTGCCTCTAAGATTTATGAAGTAGGTAAATCTACATGTTGAAAGCAACCCCCAAAAATTCTCACATATTTAACCACATTTTTACCCCTTTCTGGGTTTATGTTTCATGGTTGTTCCCGCATTTTGATCGTTCCCAGAAGATATCAACCAGATGGAGGCAGCAGATGTATGTAATGTCAGAAACCATTTACATCCGACCTACACAGACCCTGATGCAAAGCACAGTGAAGTCAGTGACAGGCTTTTCTTTCCTTCCTATAGCACTAGATCCAGTTTATGAAACTTCAGCTTGCAATGGGAAACAAGAGCCTGCACAGGTGGTTACTTCAGGGTGCAAAATACATTGCTTTTACTTTTCAGTTTTTAGAGGTGATTGAACATATTTTTTCAATCTGAAATTGCGTTTTCACCCCAGGAATTGGGAAACAGACTTACCCTTGTGTACAGCCGAACTAGGACATGCAAGCCTTGGGCAGTGACACATAAGTCACAAACATTAACATTTCCATTGACACAAAACACAGAGGATAGAACAGCAAGTCTGAAATCTTGTTATTTCTAAGACAACAGCAGCCTTTCACATTGTGAATCTCTTGTTTATTCACATATTTACCTTCTGTTTACAATAGATTTTCTTGTGAGAGCTGGTGATGGAAACTGGAAAACCCCAAGGTTGAGAATGTCTATTTCAATGGATTTGAGAGACAAGAGCAGCAGCAAGATGAAGAATTAAACAAGAGCTGAGATGGTGAGAAGTCAATGCACTAAGCCCCAAAACTAAACCATTTTTTAGGGACATTCTTGACTCCTATGTCACTACTTCTCTTGTTCAAGTAGAAGAGAGCAGGACAGAGGCAATCCTTAATCTTAGAAACTCCCAAAATACCTATACCACATGCAGATGGTGAACCCGAAACGTGACTCACTGATTTCCTGATGCTGGACTAGAGGGATCAAAATCAGAAGAGAAGTTTCGTATCAGCTGAGAGACATGGTGCATTGGGGGCTTCAGTGGGGATGGCAGCTTCACAAAAATGCCCACTCCTCCCCACAGCCACAGCCTCAGTCTTTCCCTTGTCACCAGACAAGGTATGTGCACATTACGTGACTTGATTTGCAGGTATGATTGTCTGGGACAGAGTTATGTAGGCTCTCAGGATAAAGAGAAAGGTGAGGAGGAAGAGGAGAGGGAAAGTAGTGCAAATATTTGGTAATAAAATATTGTCAGATTTTGAAATTTCTTTGGAAACAACATCCCTCATTTTCTTTTCCTGCAGATAACTACTACAAAGAGTTTTCACATTGAATATCACTGCCTTTAGGGAAGAAAAACGGGAATGACCTCTGTTGTTCTTATGGAATCCTAAGCAGTTTCCTTGGACAAAGTAACAAAAGGATACACATAGGGGAGAGAAAAGAACAGCAAAGATAAAACCTGTCATTTCTGATTTTGGTGCTCTCTTGTAAACATTCTCACTGTAGGAGAAAGATAGACACAACATACTTTCAGGCCTCCTGGAGACCTGGCAAACTTATGTCATTTTGGTACTCGTTAGAGCACTGCTATTTAGCTGCCTTTTTGTTGACGAGTCCACTGCCAAATGTTCTCTGAACATGATGCCTTTTTTAAGCACATGGCAAAAAGAGATGGGAAAGAGAAAAAGGGAGCATAGAAAGGAAAAGGAAACATAAGATAAGGAGAGCTACTATAAACTCATTCCTTGAGCTATTAAAGCTGTAGTAGAAGCCAGTCGACAAAGGGAAAAAAAATGCTACACCTATTTCTTCACATCCAACTTGTCTGGTCATCTCTTAAAGTAGGTATGTGAAAGTTCAGCATCAAGGTGGTTATCACAGTCCAATAGATGGAGGGAATAATGACTCTGCTCTTCTTTGCTCTGTGTGCATCTTCTCCAGTCATCACTCCTATAGTTTCAAACAAATGACTCCAAAAAGGTTATATGTCCCACTGACTCATTTTCATCTTTGCCAGTCGGCCCTACTTCCCGACATATCACTTTTGGTCCACTGATTTCCAGCTCTACATTTTTCTCTTTACCAAACATGATCTTAGTATCATCTTCGATTGGTAACCATAGGCCCTTTGTTTGGACAGCTCTTGCTGACTTGTATGATCCTTGGTATCAATTTGAACCAGTCTTTTAATTACTTTGGATTATGTGAAGTTTGGATCTCTACAGAAGCATTCTAACTTCCTCTATAGTCTGGGAAACCATCTGAATCCTTTGGTATCATTTACTAGCTGAAAAACTGGGATAAACACAAAAGTCCCGCCTGCTTTAGGAATTATGACAGTAAGCAAGGAACTGATATCAAAAAGTACACGGAAATATTTTCAGAAGCACCTGTTCTTAGCAGGGAGCAAGTGGTTTACAAACTGGCTGTGGCTCTTCAGGATTTCCTTGAGTTAGAACAGTTTGTTATCTAATTTAGGGCACTATAGAGTTATCCTTGAAAAAGCCCACTAGCAAAACCTATTTCACCTAGTGAATTCAGCATGAATCCCTCTTTCTTGCTGGTTTGAGATGATCATTGCAAGGAACTCTTTACTTACTGTGACAATGAATAAGGACACTTAGCCCCAGATCACACCTCAAACACCAGCTAAGTCCAGGGTTTAACCTTTACATCTCTTTTTGTTTAATTGTCCTATCTAACAGGAACTTGCCCTTTCCAAGAACGCTCAGGTCCAAGGTTGGTGAGCTGAGCTGGCTTTTTATCATAGGAAGTGAAATACTGCAACTTTTTGGTCTGAGGCTTCTCCTTAGCACCCTAAAGATGCCAGCTACAAACTGATCCCAGCCCTCAGGAATGAGGTTCTTCATCCCCAGCATGCCAGGTCTCTGCTGTCAGCTGATCAATAAAATCCACAAAGAAGATGGAGGGACCTATAGTCAGGCACAGGATGACTGAAACTCCTGCCTGACTAAAGAAACACTGGTGGTGAGTCAAAAGGTGCACTGTAATCAAGTGCAGGTTTCCCATATAGCAGTCACACTCTCAGCATCAATAGTGCTTCAATATTGATGCATTTCATGAATGTTAAGGAGGAAAATAATGCTTTTTCTTGAAAAAAAAAACAAAAACAAAAAAACCAAACCACAAACCTTCGGAGTTTATTATTACTGTTCTAAGAAAAGAATTAGAGAAGGGGCTCAACATACTTACTTTGGGACGCATTCGTTCAGCACAGCATTTTCCTTCATGTTCTGTCACTACAGATTTTTCAGAAATTTCTCTATTTTAGATAGCCCAATTAGAAGAATTTCTTATTAGGTTAAAGTGTCTCTGTTAAAAAATCTACTGTATTTACTTGTCAGGTGTGCAGTGAGGGACAACTAGGTAATGATAGCAAAGGTTATTGAAGGTAGGAGTGCCAAGGCACATCACTATTACTGCTAAATTCTTTTCATGCATTGCTAACAGGCACCCCAGATTACTAAAACTGCTCTGAATCTCAAAAAATTTGGTTTCTTTATGTTTATTTTTTTTCCCTTCAGAAGTATAGACTGTAGCTCTGGCAGCTGTTTCAAAGTATTATATTAAACATTAGCTTTCAGTTTTGCCCTCATTGCAAACTAATTGACAAGTAATTAGCATGGTTGCATCTGAAATACTGTGTCTACATGTCTAAGCGTGCAAGTGTCCTAACAACACTCAAAGATCAGTGACACACAGAAAACAATGGAGGCCCATCTAAGAAGAGAATATCGGGTTACAATCCAGTCAGTTTAAATCGGTTTGGATTCATCAAGAGTGTAAATAGTAGGGAGGGAGAGGCATTCAAACCATAAACCAACACTGGCAAAAGCTAAGGGGAATAAAGGAGTTACAGATAAATGTTACTGAGCATCAAATAGTGAAGCTCCAAAACTAACATTCATTTTGGAGTTGTGAGGGTAAAATAACTATAATCTTTTCAGACTGAGCTTGATATCTTCAAGTTGTAAGGGGTTATATGAAATGGTAGCACTAGAACTGGTCTTGGATAACTCCCTAAGGCCCCTCGAGTCCATAAATATAGTCAATGTGCTGAAAATAACTGAATGAGATGGACAAGATGTATGAAAGAGGCAGACATATGGAGAACCCGTCAATAAATATGCTCGATTTGCAAGTGAAATGATCCCCACATGCAAACACCAAGTGCCAGCCTTGCAGATGTAATTGGAGATCTGAAAGTCAAATTGTGACCTTTCTGCCTTCCTCCCCTTCACCAGGAATGAGGATATTTGTAATCACAATTTAGCTGACTTGGGTTGGGGGGAGGAGGGTGGTAGTAATGCATGAGGCAAAATATCATCACCTCCCTCATCTAGAGACCTGTTCACTCTGTGAAAGTCATATTCAGTGTGTGGCAGACAAAAAATGTGCCTGAATCACACAGAAAAGCCACGTCTAATGACTCACTACATACTATTTTTACTCAGATCCCCAGGTTATTCTTTTATTTTTAGAGTCACTTATTGTATGATTTGTGTTCAAATCTTCTGCAAAGTAGCTTGGAATGGCAATGTGGGTCAAATAAGAGACTCAGATGTATTTTCAACCTGTGACTGATTCAAGACAAAGGCACCTAGCAAAGCACAGAAGATGGACAACTGTCTGATTAACCTTGCTCTGTTATTCTAATTTATTGTCGAACACTCTGACATATCCTTCTACAGAAATGCCTATGGTGATGCCTCCATCTATTACCTACACAGAAGTTCTGGCAATGACAAAAGTTGTTCTAGGTGACCTAATACATCCTTTTCAAATTCAGACTCTATGAATCTAAGATGAAACTACTAAACAAAGGCAGAAAAAAAAATACTGAAATAAAAGATTGCAAACTGGGTCACAAGAAGTAAATTAAAAGAATTATCTTTATGGTGCCTATAAAGTGTTCTAATAATAAATTAATCAACTACATGATAAAAATCTATAGGGAAATCACTTAACATAAACTAGGCAAAATCTGACTTTGAATGTCTTTCATAGAGCAATTTCCTAGGTTAGGATGTAGGTCAACTGACACACTAAAGCACAGGATTCATGAGAATGGCAAAATGAATCATAAGGCAACTCTAGGCTCTTTCAGTCAATAATCCATTATTGTAGAGAAGCTGTGCTTGATTAATGGCTACAGACTTTTGGGGACATTATTTTTCTATCATGAGAAGCATGGCACATAATTCACATAAGGGAAAATACAGTGACTGGCCCCACTGTGAGACGATGTCTACAAGAAAGGTGGAAGGCTGTACTTCTTCCTGCAGTTGTTAATTGCACTAACCAAAAAAGATGTTTCTTGCACTTATAAACAGGCCATAGCATCCTAAGGGCTGAATTCTGAGAGTTGTCAAATGTTTGTACTTCCTGTTTGGTTTGACAATAACTTCATTCTCAGGAAAACCCATGGTCTATTTATCAAAAGCAATAAACCACAAGGTTTGGATGGGATGTATGTAAGGATAAATAAAGTAAAAATAAGACGGAATATTTTTAAACAGTGGCGATGATTACTGCCTTCTCCTCAGTGAATTGTAGTAAAATCATTTTTCAAGTCTGAGACATAGGACACATATTTGATTACTTCTATAGCTGAGGAAAACAGACATTTGAATTCAGGTAGGTAAACTGTTTTGTGTCCATCCTAGCTCATTCTCAGCTTCAGGCAAATTTGGTTCTAGACTCAGTCCAAATTCATATGTCTGTGGACACAGTCAGGGAATTGGAACTTCAGAGAGCTGAGGATTTTATAAGAGTCTTCAGTCAATTTGCTTACATAATTTCCAATTCATTCTACAGCGAGAATCACAAAAAACAGGACTGAAAAGGTCTTTGGAAGGTCATCTAGTGTACACTCGTGCATCAAATCCACTCTTATCTAAACTTCTTCCAATTACAGCATTCACTAGTAAAATATATTATTTGGATGTGTCAGCTTCTTGGCCAAATGTAAGAGCGAAGAATAATCTTTCCTTTGGAGTTCAGGCATGCAACTAAATTCCTTAATATTCTGCTCAGGCTAGACCACTATTTTTTCTAATGTAATCCGCCCAAGGTCCTTGCCTTCAGCTGAACTTTAAAATATAAAATCAACACATTTTTACCAAATATAGAACTTCTTACTGAAATGTTTTATATATTTTTTTCTCCTCGTTTCAGAACAGAGGGCATTAACCTGGTGTACTTTCAGACAGACTGTAAAATCTCTAAACAACAGCAAACTGGAGAAGACCTAATAGAAAGCAAAGTGCAGCATTACTGGCACTACTGACCATAGGAAATTGAGTAAAATAGAAAACAATGCAGCAAGGCTTTATACCTCTTCACTTTCCCACTGAAGGGAGATAGAGATTTTTCTGGAATATTTTTCAATATGACCTTGCAGATGAGACAAAAAAACTCTCCAAGCACCAAAGTAATGAGTATTCATTCACTAGGTTTCCAACTAAATGGTATTTTTAACCTGAAATGTGTGCCAGCGCAAGCAAAACAGAAAGCTTGGGGATATAATCTTCAAAACCCACAAATAAAAAAGAAGAAAGAAAAAAACCACTTTTAAAATAAATTTCCTTATTTTCAATCCAGATTTCCATAGTCTCATATGTCTGCGTTGCTGTTTGGATCAACATCAATGGCCATATTCCCTTTCAAACAAAATGGCTGTTGATAAGGCCATATGACTCCTAGCAGTAAGAGTGCCCTATTTTCTGACTACAAAATCTGCAGCTATCCACTTGTCCTTGTGCAGCCAAAAATCTACTGCTAAACAGTCCCAGCTCCTACTGTGTCTGCCCTACTTTGTAATAGCAGGTTATGCAGTTCTCAGTCTAATCTACCACAATTCAAAGGAGTAATGTTATTAGCCACATTGCATTTATAACCACAATACCAGTAGCATCTCTGGAAGCTGACTGTAACCCCCTTAACATTTCTTGGGCCACTCGTGAATTTTTACTATATCAAAGGCTTTCCTTAAAGTAGCTCCTGATCCTATATGATTAAAAGGTATACTTTTTTCTTCTGCAGCCCCCTGCATAGAAGTAAACTTCCAAGGCAGATTTAGATAACCAGTAGCCTTAAAATCAAGAGGTAATGAATGCTAAAATCATGACCTAAAAAATGAAAAATCATGTTTTTGCATCCTCAAGTCTTGATTTTTGCATGCATTCTTACAACCATTCTATCTATCAATAAGAAATTGGTAATACAACTTTTTTCCCTACAGGGTGATCATCAGTCGTTTTTTAAGGAACTTCTGATTGATAGGTGATGTAGGATTCATCTTACTCCACGAGCAGATCTGTAACTGTAGAAGTCTTATCTGAGCAAGTCACCAGAGACTTCCTTATACACAAGAGATCTAGCCAGGCTGTTCAAAGGAATTTAGCGTGAGATTAATCTCAAATTATTCTAATTATTCATATAATCCATGAGTTATATGAATACTCTTCATACATGCTGAGATGACCTCAAGAGGAGATCAAATAAATGGAACAATCTTACCTGCACTGATTATCACAAAAGCCTCAATTAAATCTTAGAAACAGATACCAATATCACAGGTATCTGAACATTTGGTTTAGTATTTGATAGGAATGGTTGGACTCGATGATCCAGTGGGTCTCTTCCAACCTGGTGATTCTATGACTCTATGATTCTATGATTTTGTTCAGATTAATTTCACCTAGGTGTCTAAAAGTCTCCTTATACACCATTAATTGTCGTGTATGGAAAAAGGCATCTCTATAAGACAGTATGTTCAACTGATTTAGACACCTGTCTTGAGATCACAGCCTTCCAAAGCACTGGTTATAACATGACCCTAGCTCAGTAGTGCAGACTGGGGACTTATATATCAAAGTGCTAAAGCCCGGTGAGACGAGAGCTGCACTTATGTCCTGTGACCTTTATGGGCAGGGAAAACAAATCAGGGAAAAATTATGCTTTTGACAAATGCTTGTGCACAATGAGTCTGTTATAGTGTGGTTCCACTCCAGAAAACACTGTGAGACGGTTCCTCAATAAATGAGCTATGCCATATGTGTTTTTTTCATAGCATACATCTTTCCTTCTTTGAAAGTCTGGTGGTCACCCTGTTTTCCAATGATAAGTGAACTGAACAGCTTCTAGTGTTGACACTGTGATTTGATGTCTGTCTGCTTAACAGAATGAGAGGGGCATGGCCAGCTAAAAAACCTGGAAATAGACTCAGTTGGCTCATCTCTTCACAGAGAAAGGCTCCTCTCTCCTTGCCCTGCACATGTGCAGCTTTCTCTTCAGGCTTCCTAATACTGCTGCTTGCTCTGGAAGTCTGTCTGCCACTCTGACAAAACAACCTCAGCCCCGTCGAAGACAAAAGTACACACCTAAGAATAGATTTCTAAGCGCTGTGCCTTTACAGGTTAACCACTAAGGAGACTGTGTAATGATATCCTCTTGTTTTATATGAACAAATATGAGGCTTTGTTTCAGCCTTTGTTAGGTTTAGTTTTTAAATGCTTATTCCAATGATTCTACTTTTGTTACTTGAATGACTGTACATGTGCGTATTGTTTCACATCTGATAGAGACACAATACTTCTCTCTAGTTGTTCTTTAAAGTTTGAACAAGAAACTTGAAGAGGTTCTGTGTATGGAAACTGAGCATGTCAATCAGCATGGAAGAAATATGAAGGACCCTGCTTAGCATGGCGTTGATAGGGGCTGGATATGGTTTCTTGATTCCCTAGTCCAGGCTCCAATTAGAGCAGCCAACAGACTGTACACCTACTGAGAACAGTCAGAGAGCACAACAGCATGCTGTGGCAACTACTCCCTACCACGGCCTGACAGCAGAGCGCAAAAGTCCTAGCTTGCCTGGAAAAAATGCCATTGGGGTGTTTGGCATGCTGCTCTGGCGAGCAGACTGTGTGGGAGCATCTGCCCCTGAAAACAGAAGAGAAGAAAGAACAACGAGGATAACGCAGGAGTGCTCTTGGACAAACCAAAGAATCCTACTGATGCAAGCACAAGCATGAACAAAGAGTCATTCTGCTCCATCCTTTGTAATCCAATCAGCTAATATCCCTTTTTAATTAGCTACAATCAAGTTAGCATAATGAGTGCCTTCTTTGTTTACAAGCTTCATCTGTCCTCTTCCATTCTTGCATCCAAATCTGCAGTGCAGCTATGGCTGGTTTCAGATGATATTTGCTAAGCAGCTTGACTGAGGGTTCTCCCAACCTCCCCATTCACCTCACAGGCACTGAAACGCACCATTCTGTAACTATTAGGCACTGACATAGAATATCCTGCTGCCCTTATTCCTAGTCAATGTTCTGCCCTCCAGACAACAACACTTACCCCTCTGGAACGATATTCATCTGTTATCTATAATCTGATCTAGAGGCCCTTGCACAGCCCTCATACCTGTGCAGAAATACAGATAGGGAGGACATTGAAGGAGCATTCAAAGGACAGGAAAGAAGAATAGCTGATCTTGAAACCTAATTTGTCACCTATGTTTATTTGTACACAAAAAGTATTAAAATATAAAACATGGTTCAGAGATTTAAAGCACACTTGTAGCAATAGTCCAAGACAAAGTGTGTTTTATAAGAATTTCCTATGGATCTTCATATTAATACAATGAAATAATTCTCTTATTTCACAGATTATTATTCTTTGTCAGATTATTGCACAGATACTGGGTTTTTCTTATTGCTCAGTGGCTTTTAATTGGTGTACATTGTAGGAAGGGAAATATCAATGCAAGAATGACTTAGAAATGCAAAACAACTAGGTTATTATCCCATTTTACAGTAAGTCTTCTTTTAATAACCACTCATTTCTGCTGTTCAAGCAGCCCCTGTGATAAGGGATTTTGTCCTTCAGCCAGAATAAAAGACATCTTGATGCTAAAAATAAAAGAAATGGGAATCACTTGCTAGAGCTGGACTCCTCCCCTGCAAGAAGGCTCTGACAGTGCTGAGGCTAACAGAGGAGCGTGGTGTTGGAAGAAAAGCAACAACAGCTCTGAGACATACCCTTCTGCACAGCAGGAGGAAAATATTTATAAGGGTCTGTATTTCTTAGAAGCCACCTAGTGATGCTGTGTCTACTGTCAGGCTCACTTAAAATAAGGCAATCCTTTCCATCAACTTCACCAAGCTTAGCTGAAGATTTTCTAATAATCGCCTGGAAGCCAGCACAGCCCATATATGTCAGTGTAAACGGGGCCAAAATAAGGTTCTGTGGATTAAAACCTTAAGTTAGTTAAAGCAACAAATGCCAGAGTTTGTCCTTTATTTTGTGCTTTCCCCTGTTCTTTTTTCTCCCCTCCCCCATTTCCCCCCTTTTTCTAAGCTCATACATATCTACTGCTAAGATAAATCAGAACAATTCATGCCTTCAGCTGAGCAGTACCAGTTTACAATATCTCAAGATCTGATATATACAAAATTGAATGTTCCTGTTGTAAGAAATATTTACCTAAAGATAGTCTGCACCAGCAGTCAGACAAAGGAAATTACTAAAATGGGAGATTCCTCCCTTAAAATATCAGCTTTTTAAAATCCAACTAAGAAAGCTGCTTTATGTCACATACCAGCTCAGCCACCAAGTGTGCAGCAGCTAATTAAAATGCACAGCTCCAGCTAGGAAGCTTGTTCTGACTTCTGGCTATAACTGGCATGCTTCAGCTGGCTTAGATAATAGATGATGAGAAAATATAGTGTCAGACAGCTTGCTTTCTTCGGCTTTGTTCCTTTTCTTGCACTCAACAGGAGCCAACCTACAACAAAGGGTTGAAAGTCTGTAGCTACTCAGTCTTTCTCTTCACATCTAGCACACAGCCCTCCTGCTCCCCAGCACTGATCCTAACGAGTAAGCCTAGTTCAGCTAAGTGCAAATGAGTTTATATAAGGTGATGTGTTAGAGACATTATCAACGTGATACAATGATGCTAAATCCATTGGTATTCTTGGGGAACAGTGGAATAGACCAAAGGCCACCTGCCTCAAGGCCAGGTACTTAGACGTCATGGCTGGTATTTCAGCATAAATCTTGGACACATTGCTCAGGCAACTGCCTCTATCAAACCAATGACATGATGCTTTTAAAGGTATATACCGCTAGCCAGGCATCTCTGAAAGCCAATATGACTGCACTTGCAACACGCCCCAGCTGCTGAGTCTAAACAGCAGTTCAGGCAAATGTGATGCCCAGCAAACTCTCATTCCCATTACTTGTTTGGTGATGGACAAAGACCATAAGCAGTCTCTGAGATAGCTCATGCAAGGACACATCACTTGTAACAGGTCTGACCTTCGTTACTTTCTCTGTAGCTTCCTTCTCTGCAGTAAACCAGAGAACATACCAGAGTCAGAAACAGCCTGAAGCAAAGTGTATCTCTCTGAGATGTTCTTCACTTCAGCTATCACTGTGTTGCACATGCAGGAATGCTGGTTCCCTCTTTACTTTTGTTTAGAGTAAAGGTCCACTGCTGTTTTTATATCACACAACATCTAGTGCATGATGAAAAGAGTATTCAGCTGCCATCATACAGAGTTTAACAAAAAGATCTCCATAGCATAATTACAGAGCAATGACAATATATCCTTTCCTATCTTTCAGGATTAATTGTAAAACAGAGATAAACTAACTCATCAGTAATCCAGTGATAGCTACAAATATCTCATTAATCCTGAACTGTGCAATGTCATGATGCTCCTTAGTATATCTGGGATATTTCTTCCTTTGCTCACAGTAAAAGCAGCATACAGACTATGGGTCTGATGCTTGCCCATTTGAGATGAGTGTCTTTACTTGATTCTAAAATCAAGCTTGATGTTAGTACCACTGAGTTACTGGTTTGGGTTTTTTTCCCCCTAGCTATTGCAGAGATACCAGCTTAGATAAAATCCTGCCAGCCTATCTCAAGAAGCACAGATACATTACGACTAAAAGAAGTCACACTGAATGGAGAAGGTAGGGAAGAGCACAGAGAAAGGAACAGTCTGGATCCACAAGAAAGAAAATATCTCCATTTTTGTGAGGTCTGTGTGCCTGGGTTCCTGAACTCTGAAGTTCCCTAACTCCTTTCTTGGCAATTCTTCCATATGCTGGTATGCTGTTAGCACATTGCAGGGACACAGATTTCCATGATGCAAAATGCTTATTTTTCCTTAGTCCTTCACTTTGTTTGTTTAACTTTGTCTATATGCTTCCCATGGCAATCTCAACTTTGATGACAGAATTATTAACAGTGGTGAGAGCTGATGGGGAATCTCAAGCAGAGTAAACACAAACACATACTGATGTAGCACAGTGTTTGTTATTGCGTGTGTCATGGTAAAACTTTATAAAAAAAAAAGAAAAAAAAAAAAGAATGTTCCACTTCTTATAAAGCTAGTTTCATGGCATATAAGCTATTCCATCAAGGAGCTCTAACAGGATGTTGTAAATGAGCTTTTTAGCCCTAATGAGTTGATTTTTATTACCGCTCATGTCCAGATACGAATGTGACACAATATGATGGTTTAGGGTCAAAGCATTCAACAGCCAAGAAAATACCAAAAATGGAACAGCCATTTAAACTTCCATTCCTTTATATCCTATGTTCATTCTTCAAGGGTACTATGATAGACTTTTCGGTCTTAAAACAAAGTTTGGTTTAAGGCTGAAACAGAAGCAGGTGCATACAGGGGCATTCCTCTGGTTAACCACATAATCTTGTTGTCCCCTGCCTTATTCATGATACAACTAGAATTAACAGCCCTAATATCCAGCTCTTCTAGGGGAGAGACAGAGCTCCTTCCTTCCTGCTTCCACACTGTCTTGTTACCAAAATAACAGACTCTGAGAACTCTAGTAGTAGTCTTCCTGCTTCTCAGTGCTTGCAAACAAATGCTAGTGTCAAGGATTACGAATCAAGAGGACAAATCTTTCTGGACCTCTGATTTGGCACTTGCTCAGTAGCACAGGAATGGGCTGAATGCAAATCACTAGAACACAGCAGAAGAGCAGAGGATGGAGTAAATTTAACATAGTCAGAACTGTGGGAGAATTAATCTCCACAGTCTCCAGGAGAACTACAGAAAATAAGATCTCAGATCTTTGACAGATTCAGGCAATTTTTCATAGAGATGAAACAGTCAAATAGGAGATGGAAACCACAGCAGAAACCTACCTTTCAAGGGCGGAGAGCCTCTTTCTCTGATCTACTTCTTAGGATACTTCTCAGGGTGACATATAAAAAAGCATCACTTCTTTCTGTGAGCTTAATCTTCACATTTACAGCTGACAAGAGCAAAGCTCCTCACAAACTCACTCAGGAGAAAAGAATATTTAGCACTTGCATAGATACTTACTTTTGCCTCTGCATAACTGGATGTCATGAAATCTGGGATCACTACAAAGTGTTTGCCTAAGCACGCTGAAATTTGAGCTGAGCTCCCTGCTCATCCATAGCCTTCTTCGCACGATTTTGAAGCTCTGGGCCTAAGGGGTTTCTCAAATTTATTTAAGAATCTGCATACAGTTTAGATGCCTGCTTTCCTTTGGCACCCATTTCACCTGCACACCTTTGAAGTTCAAGGCTTTATCCATACTGTTTCAGTTTTCTGTCCACAAGATAAAAGTGGCATTCTCTGACCTTATGACAAGATAAGAAAGAGAAATGAGCGATGATTGGTAACACGCTCCACAATTCAACAGGCAGCCTGAAGACTGATGAAGTTCTGCCTAACAGTACTACAAGCATTTTAATTTGCCTGTATGCGTACTGCCCAATGTGGCAAGGTAAATTTAATTCAAAATAAAAGATATGTAACTTGATAAAGTTAAATGAACAACCATGAATTCCCTGAGAAATAAAGGGGTAGTGTAATTAACGGCATGCTGCTTGCTGCCCTCCACATTCTGCTTTTCGCCCACTTATTGTACAGAATGCTTTACTACAGCTGCTCTGCAATATACTGGTGGATGCTGTGCAGGCACATGGAGCCCAGGGGAAATGCAGAAGAGGAGTTAACAGTGTATTACTACATATTTTCTCATGCATTGAGATGGGGGTTATTTGCTGACTGGAATTTATGAGAAATTATTAGGACATTTAATGGTTTGCATTAGCCAAATATACACCTAGTCCTGTGCTCCTTTCCTCTTATTTCAGTTTGCCATTGGTGAAAACATAGTGATTTGTTCTGAAGAACATGCGAAAGGAAGATAAGGATCGTTAGTCACCAAGTGAACACAGATCATGACTGTGAAGTGTAGCCTTACAGAGACTTAATCTCTGAGAGGGAGGGATGCTGTGATGGAGCAGAAACCTCATGAACTGAGGCCCAACGTCTGCAGGCTGCAAAAGAGGGAGTGAAAGGCAAGCTGCCTGCTTAGCCAAGAGTAGGATGTACACACCACATCAAATTACCAAAAAATGGAGGTTAATTGGGCATTTAGTACATGACCCCTCTTTTTCCACATTAAAAAATTCCTCTTACAGGTCTGGATTGTGCTCAGTTTTTGATGGCAGGAGCTGTTTTAAGTTGTAGGAATGTCCTGTTCTCATGGCATGTGGTACCACACTCTAGCATGGAGTCAGGTATTACTTTAATTAACAGCAGTGCTAGCTGTGATGACCAA
This sequence comes from Phaenicophaeus curvirostris, assembly GCF_032191515.1. Taxonomy (NCBI): domain Eukaryota; kingdom Metazoa; phylum Chordata; class Aves; order Cuculiformes; family Cuculidae; genus Phaenicophaeus; species Phaenicophaeus curvirostris. The sequence continues at coordinate 90,348,488 of NC_091394.1, forward strand.
AAGTAGAGAAGGGACAGCTAAGCGCACAATTTAACATAAAAATAAATTAGATCTCAAGAAATGGGATCACAAGTATATAATACTTCACAGACAGAGGCTGCTAAGCAGACAACTCCCCTAACCTGAAAAGATTAATTTAATCCCTGTATGACACTCCTTTTTTAAAGTATCACTTGTATAAGCACAGTGTTCTTCTCTATTCTTTTGACTTTGTGCCAGAGTGAGAAAGAGGACAGCCAAATTACCTAGCTTTAAGAAAAATAGACCTTCAAACACACTATCACCATATTTCTGCAGTAACATATTCTGTAGCAGGGCTGGTAAACCCTAAACCCATAGGCCAATTTGTGTTTTAATTCATGCAGCAAATAGCCTTGTGAAAAACTCAGTATTAACTCATTTATCATCTGCTCTTTTTTCTGCTCAGCTTACCAGCTACAGCTTTATTTGCAGCCTAAACGCTGAACTATAGATAGCTTGAGAGGCAGGATTGAAATGAAAAATGAATGCACCTTAAAAACTTAGCACCTTGAGTGGTGATCTTGTCAGGCTTTACAAACTAAGCAGAATTGGGTTAGGCCTGCACTGAAAGGAGAGACATCAAGAGGGAAAGGCAAGAAGAATCAGAATGTGACATTCAGCTTTACCTTCACCAGGAGCGCAGAGACAGTTTCCTGATGAAGCCCTGGGCAGGTGCTGAAGAAAAGCCATAGTCTGGAGCAATTTAATGCTCTCAGCTTCGGTTCTCAAAGTATTACAGGAGAGCTTTGCGTTGATGCTTTTTTATGATTGCAGCTTTTTTCACTATCTCCTTTTACATTGCATCATCCTTTTGCAGTATTTGCAAATCAGACTTTCTCATTGTAGTTACTTATTGGTGGGGCAGCAGTACCAATGTCTATGACTAAGCCCAGTGCTGTCCATTTGAAGCATGTTGTGCACTTGTGTGTCAGTTTTCTACTAAAATAAAGGAAAAATGCAACTGCTGCAAAGCTGAGACAACATGAACTTGTTTGGCTTAAAAAGAAAATGGACCAGAGACAAGAAATAATGCAAAACCAAAGAAAAATAAATACAAAAAAATGCTGTGATGATTGGAGGATATACAAGACTTAAAAGAACGAAATACCATTGCTTAGACAATTCTTTTTTTAAATTTTATTTTTACATTTTTACTCTCTGCTAGGTTTTGTACAATGAAATCAGCCTCTTTGTTATCATTAGCACATCCCCATATCTTAGCTTGGTTTCATGTGAAACCAAAGATTATATTATCTGCCTGCCAGACACTTCTCCACCCTTTTCTCACAATGCATTAAAACCCTCTTCCAATTTCATACATTCAAAGATGGACAGGAGAATGTTAAAGACAAATTCTCACAAGCTTCCTGAAAGTGTCTCTCCACAAAGAAGCAGGAGAGTTGAATGAATGAGTTCCTCAAGTGGGGAAAATGCTACAGTGGAAATTCATCTGCTGAAACTGTGTTGCATGAGCATGTACCCACCAGCTGGCCATGAAGCACATAATACAACCCCACAAAACAGTGCAGACACATCATGTCCCTACACACAGGGCATACCTGCCGCATCAGCTGCTATGTGACAAGTCAGCAATGAGGAACTATGGGAGGCAAGTTGAAATGTGTGTCTAAGGTGGCAGTCCTACTATACATAGGATCAGAGAGGGCATATGTAAAAAAAAAAAAGAAAAAAAAATTGAGGGTTTAGTTCCACTGGATTTGATTAAATAATTGGTCAATATTTGCCACCAGCACAAAATCCCCATGACAGTTTTAAGATTAAGGTCCCAAACTGCTCATGTCTGATGGTGCCTCACTATCAGACTGGTTGTAGGTGTCAAAAGGTACAGGTGAAAACTCAGATGAGTAATTCTGAAAAATCAAGCTGTTTACAGACAGAGAACGAACGTCAAACGTTGAAAGCATTTAATTTGGTAGGCACTTTATTTTGACTGTTTTGGTCCTCTCCGCTGATCAGTTCAGTCTCAGATGATGCTCTTCATATTATTTTTTAACTTTCTTAATAGTAAGACTTCTCCCTGGAGGGGGGTTTGTCTCTTTGTAGGGATGGACCTTCATGCCTATTAGTGCTACAGCATGAAAACAGGCTCTCCCTTCATTTACTGGTATTCTTTACAATTCACTTCCATTGCTACTTAGCAGAAAACCAACACAACTTCCTTGTAAGAAGAAGAGGGTTCTGAAAGGCTGAAACCTCTGAAGCCTCCAGCTTTTACTTGAAGCTATAGGCCTTCCCAGATATCTGTTTTCTATTTCCACGAAAGTCAAGAGGTATTTAAATCAACTATCGTAGCCTATACCAAACTGGTGTCCTTGGCATGAACACTTTTATGAGACAGGCTAACAACAAAGTGCTACTTCTTCATAAAATTAAAGAGGATGGATGATCTTGGTAATAGACGTGACCCCAATTCTTACCAGCTTCCTCAGCAAATCAAGTTATGTCATTAAGGCAACTTTTCAGCATTTGCCACTAATAGGAACAGCAAAGCCCTTAGAGAGTTGATCTGCCATCACAGCTGACAAGAAACATGTAGGCTATTAGTCACGATAAAAACTGCACAGAGGTACATTGATTTTTCAAACATCTTGGGGACAGTCCTTAGAATAACACAGAACTCAATACAGAAAAGAATACTGAAATACAGAGTTTGAATTGCTACCTCCCAACTCAGAAAATTATAACAGAGCAACAGACAGAATCCTTCAGCACACCTGATCCCAGTGAAGATATCTCTGAAAATTTGTAAACACTATGTCATCTGCATAAAAAGTGAATCCCAATAAAAAAATAAATACATTTTTTCAGGTGCAGTGATTTAAATGGGACTGATGTAGGTCTAAGGAGTTCTATGGGAAGCAGCAATAACAGGCATCTGTGTGTGAAAGGCAGGTGGGACACTGAGGTAAGGGAGTAGGACCTTCCAGTACCTGAAAGAAGCCTACAAGAATGCTGGAGAGGGACTATTCATAAAAGCTTGTGGTGATAGGACAAGGGGGAATGGATAGAAACTGGCGAAGGGCAGATTTAGACTAGACATTAGGAAGAATTTCTTAACCATGAGAGTGGTGAGACACTGGAACAGGTTGCCCAGGGAAGTTGTGGCTGCCCCATCCCTGGAGGTGTTCAAGGCCAGGATGTATGGGGACCTGGGCAGACTGATCTAGTGGGATGTCCCTGCCCATGGCAGGGGGGTTGCAACTAGATGATGATTAAGGTCCCTTCCAATCCTAACTATTCTACGATTCTATGATTCTATGACCTCAGTCTTTCCTCAGCAATGAGCTAAGCCCCACTGGATGCTTGAGCAGTTTTCTCCACAGCAGCAAATGAATCCATTAAACTTCACACCTGTTTCTGGAGCACTGCATGGTGGGGAGAATCCAAGGCAGTGGTATGAACTTCTTCAGAGCAATATGTTGCTGGTAAAGTACCGTATATTATATCTTGACAAAATTGCTACGTTATGTAAGAGATTCTGACACCATCTTGGGAGGTATAGAAAGGTATCTGATGGCATAATGAGCCCAAAGAGAGAGAGAATTTATCACTTCATAAACTGTTAAATACAGCTTTTGCAGAGTGTGAGGTTTTCTTGGATGAGAATGTGCCATTTTTCAGTCTTCACTTTCCACATATCAGGGGAAAAAATAATAGAAAAAAAAAGATTTAATCATTTTTACTAGACAAAAAACACCTTTCAAATAACACATTCTGCTCAAGTGAGTTTTGTCATGATTCTTTAACTTAGCAGATAAGCAACTTTCTGCTATATAATAATTTGTGCTCAAAGAGCCATTCTCCATCCTCAACTTAGACCCAAGGCACAAAGGAAGTTGACAAGGGATTCAAGGAACAGGAGGTCACAAAATGTGACCACAGCTTTGGTACAAAAGCATTGTACTTCTAGTGGGGTCTCTTCCTTTACAATGATTTGTCTCTATTTTCTCCTGTGCCTGAGTCGTGGCTCTGCCAGAAAGAGAGCCTGCTGCATAAAAAGGTGAGAAGTGCAGTACACATTTTGAGGCCAAAATTTCCAAAGCCATCTCAAAGATTCAGATACATATCCATCAAATACAGTCTATATCTAAAATCCTGATTCCACATTGAAGATCTCATGACTTTTTTTTTTCTGTCTTCAGGACTGTTTTTCACTGTTACAACTCTGAAATCTTCTGCGTCTTTTCTGGACAAAAAGCAAGATTTTCTTATATCTCTGCCTGTCTTCTTACTACACAAGATATACTGATATATTTACCTGTTTAAAAGAACAACAATTAGTTTTGGACAGCACCAATTTGGTTTAGCTTTACCTATAGAAATATCTTTATAATAACTATGTGGAGTGAAAAATTTGGCTTATGAGACATGGCTTGAGGTATAGACAAAGGAAGGGGAAATTTGTGAAGGATTTAGTGCATGTAATATTGCAATTCATAAGCATTAAAATAAGTTTCTTGAAAGCTATATTGAAAGGCCCAATTTGGGAGCATCCCTTTATTTGGGTATTGTTTACATGTACACATGCACCTTGGCAGAGGTACTTTCCAGCAATGTCTCCTGGCTGTACTTTGAGGAACAGCAGCAGGAAAAGAAAAGCTTGAAATGTTTACTATGAACAGCTTTGTTCAAAACTCCTATCCATCACTGCTAATACAACAGAACAAAACAAAAAATCCCAGCAGATTCAGGGGGCATGAGGAGCCTTACTCAAAACAATTGCTGGACCTGGTACAGAAAAAAGTCACTGGGAAAGCATGATCTGAGCCAAGTATGCATTCCAATCAGGCCACTTCTGCTGCTGGCGAATAGAGGCCATGAGTAAAAGCTGTTGCCAGTAAAAGAACAAATCTTTACTAAGCGACATTATGTCCTGCAAATATCAAGCATTTAATACATCTCAGAAAAGGACTGCAAAGCACTCTGCAAAATACTGATGAAGCCCCATCATATTCAGAAAGGCAATCAGTGCAATTCATAGAGGAAAAAGCTATTGAGAGATGAAGTTTCTTAACAGTGGTCATGCATTACCATCAGTCAGTAGTTCTCTACTCTACCCTGACTGATTTCCTGAAACCTCTGAATGCAGAAACTGCGTGCAGATTCATGCTCTTACCCTACCATGTTTTCCCTCTTATAAATATTTTCTGTACAAGCGTTGACTTTCAGACATGCACGGCAGGTCCTTGCACTCACTGCACATGCATCACAAGCCCAAGCCTGCCTTTGATGAGCAATGGGGAGTCCCCAGCATCTCAAGAAGAGGTCATGCAGCCTTCACTGCTCAACTGCTCCCAGAAGAAAATGCTAATTTAAAAGAAGCTATTTAATTTAGTCTCTTAATCAATATATCAGGAATATAAAATACCATTTAAGCAACCACCATAGGAAGGATTTATAGCAGTGCTAGTTACTAATGAGGAATTTTAAGTAACCAGGCTCTTTCTTGAAATAGAATTTAGACCCCAGTCTCTCAAAAGATGAAATATGTGGTTGTCTCCCTCCTCGCTTACTGGAACTGAAGTGTGCTGTTGAGTCATTAAAAAATCAGGATCAATTTAACTATACTTTTGTCAGTTTCATTTTAAAACTAATGGATAAATCATTTTACAATACATTGTAAGTGTACTGTCCTATTATTCACAGTTCTTGTTTACCAGAGCATCATAGATGACTGTTCACTGGTGACAACGCAGAAAACATGCACTTTGCTTCTACCACTTCCTGTGGGCTGGAGCTGATATATATATTCATGCTGCAGGCAGCCAAAAACACAAACATGACCAGCCAACACAGCACTCCTTAAGCTGCATTAACTGACTCCCCACCTCTCCTGTGACCATGCCTCAAGCCCTGCTGTGTGGGTAGCCCAAGATCATATGGAAATTTTGTGGCATAAAAGCAAACAGGCTATGGAACTTCCCTGGCAGGCGAAAGCACTCTCGTCATCCTTTGTCAGTAATAGTCTCAAAGGAAACCTGGACAGATGCAACACTAGCAACTCCAATGAATGTAAAACATTACGGAGAGGTCATGAAGAGCTCCATGTTTTATACTTCTCCCCTAGTTCTGCCACCTCTTCCCTGCAAATCTTCAGTTCAGTACCCAAATGCTTCCTTGACAGTTTGAATTCAAACCGGGAGCGATCTAATAGACACCGGAATATGAGTGTCTAAGTATATTTGTTCAAACTAATTCATTCTCTTCCTTTTGTATCCTTGACATTGAGATAGGGTGGAAGAAAATTCGTTATTTGATGACACTTTACTTTTTTCCATCTATATCCATCTTCCCCAGTGCTTATTTAATAGTTACATGACTTGAATTTATCATATCAAGTGTACACTAAAATTGAATTGAAACAATTTGAGTCAGAAAGCATACAGATGCTCATACGTTTCCCGTAGCCAAGAACATCCTGTTACAGTAGCACAGCTGCAAATGTTGAAACATTTAAAAAGAAAATTGCTTTACATGAAGGAAGGGAATGAGAGGAAAGATGCCTGATTTTAAGCAATTCATGTTCTGCATTATACTGGCTGGTGTATTTTTTAAGTTTTAGAAAAGGGAATGCTGGGTAGAAAGGAGGAAAATTCCATTACTGTCTCCACAAAGTGTTTTAATGATGCTCTATAAAGTGTTTCAGGACTGTAGAGCTTTCTTCTAGCCGCATTCTGCAGGGTTAAATCAGACACATACTTCTATTGAAAATTTAAAATAGAATTAAAGAACACACATTAACAGAGGCTTTAAGAAAAAGATAAAAAAAAAACAGTGCTAGGTTCAAATTCTCAGCTGATGCAAATGGGTGGTGTGAAGTCACTGAGAACTTGATCATGAATTTCTGAACAAATTTCAGTTGTGATTTTTACAAGTATTTGCGCAAGAAGGAGGTTACTTGGATTTAGGGTTTATTTAGTGGCGTGAAGAGTTGGCCCAAGGCAGAATCCAGAAGAATATGCTGAGCATAATTATACCAGAGAAAAGGATCTGACAGGAATTAATATTTACAATCAAGTACTCCTGCACATAACTCTGCTGCTGTGTAACAGATACAGCATTCTTCTTGCAGAATTTCTTATTTGTGCTGCACACAATTACTGTCTGGAAAATGCAAGTGAAAGACTTGGCTGCAAAAAAAAACCCCAACAGGTCTTTTCTACTTGTTTTCACAAGTAGCAGAAGAGAAAAGGTGAAAACATTCATTTCAGCTCTCCATAGGAAAACTGCTGTGAAGTTATGCTGTTTTTCATGATACTTATCAGGGTGTTTCCATTTCATAGGCTGTAAGTGAAGGAAGAGACTGAAAAACTGAAAAGGCTGAGAACCTGTGGAAATCCTCAGCCCTTTGACACTCTTCACTGTCGCAGACTAAACAAGTAATCAACCAGCCAAGTCTTCAGGCCACATCTGTGTTCTTTCCAGCTAAACAGTGTCAGCTGCAAGACCTGTTCATAAGGTTCATTCATCCATGGCAACAGGAAAATAGATTCAAATCACTTCTGCAATCATATTCTCATTCCTACAGCCACAAAAATGGGGTGTAGGGTCTTCTGTAAGAAAATGATATCAAATCACAGAATCAGAATCACTAGGTTGGAAAAGACCCACAGGATCATTGAGTCCAACCATTCCTATCAATCACTAAACCACGTCCCTCAGCACCTCACCTACCCATCTTTTAAACACCTTCAGGGAAGGTGAATCAACCACCTCCCTGAGCAGCCTGTTCCAGTGCCCAATGACCCTTTCTGTAAAAAATTTTTTCCTAGTGTCAAGCCTGAACCTCCCCTGGTGGAGCTTGAGGCCATTCCCTCTTGTCCTGTCCCCTGCCACTTGGGAGAAGAGGCCAGCACCCTCCTCTCCACAACCTCCTTTCAGGTAGTTGTAGAGAGCAGTAAGGTCTCCCGTCAACATCTTATTCTCCAGGCTAAACAACCCCAGTTCCCTCAGCTGCTCCTCAAAAGACTTGTTCTCCAAGCTCAAGGGTATCAAAGCACTCTCTAACATAGAGGGCTACCCTGCCTCCTCTCCTACTCTTCCTATCCCGCCTGACGAGTTTGTACCCCACCATAGCTGCACTCCAGTTATATAAGTCATCTCACCACATTTCCATGATGGCAATGACATCATAGCCTCCTTGCCCTACAACAGCTTCCTATTCCTCTTTCTCATCACCCATGCTGCGTGCATTAGTGTAAATGCACTTCAGCTGGGCTGGCGAACCCAATTGGCTGGTCCTTGGAATGTATATGTATACCTTTTAAAAGCATCTTTCTCAAGGATCAAATAGATGTATTTATTTATTTGTAGGAAGTTGCATATGGCCTCTAGGAAGTGACCTGTAGAACCCAACTAGACTGGGTCCCTTTCAGATGGAAAGGTTCCCTTGGCCCCAGAGGATTTGGCCTTGAAAGTGAAGAATGAAAGCATGCCCCATTGATACAGGTATGACTGTAACTCTGGAGGTTACAAGACCTGTGGAAATGGACTGGACCATCCAGACCAAAACCTCCTCTTTGGCAAAATGCATCACAGGATCTTTAGTGATTGAATATCTCCAGGACAAGGATGCCTGCCCCTACATGACAAGAACAAATGGGAGACTAGCAGCCTTGTACAGCTGGCACATATTAAATCATCAACTTGACCTGCAAATACACCCAGAATTAGTCCCTAAAGGTATTTTTATTCAAGTTCTAACTTGGCTTGATATCAATTAATTTGAGACATATAGCAAGATCACAGCAGGAGATGAAATGACTGTATCTTTGTATGCCCCAATTCTTAACTATTGAATTTTCTAATTAAAATATGCATAAATAATGATCCGAGATCTTATAAGTTATTTTAATTAGAACATAGAAATAAAGCCATACAAGAGCATCCAGAGAAATAGCAGTAATGCTAACCAAATGTGGATTCATTAAACAGTTGCTTATAGCACAGCTGGCGCTCCCTTTTTATTCATATAGCTTGGGATAAAAATTACGTGAATTAAAATCATGACAACTTAAACTGAAACACCTGAAAGCCAGCACCTAATTCTTTATGTGAATACCTTCATAAAGAAGAGTTAACTTGCAGTCCTGTAGAGGAGAATCACTTGGCTAAAAGAAGGGAGTAAATATCACCTGATATGTTCTAGGTTATCTGATCTGGCATTGAGAAAGTCCAGATCACATTCCAGAAAGAGTAGGTCCCCTTCAGATCCCATCTGATTTCTGCTACCCTATGTATTAATAATTAGCTTGGATGACCTAGAATTTTCGTACTAGAAACCTGTGTTTATGCAACTAAATAATTTCCATCAAACAGCACTGTGTCTTCAGGCAACACTGATAACTTAAGACTTTTGCAAAGCCAATATTTGTTCTTGACCACAGGAATTGATTGCTGCAGACAAACTTGTCAAAGTAAAACCAATTATGTATATACTTCAATTACCGCCAAAGGAAATCTGTAACAACTGCAGAAAACATAGTTCATTCCAGCATAGAGTTATATCACATGAAGTACACCTATACTCTCCATTTGAGGAACTACTTCATTTATTTTCCTGGTAATGAAGCAATTGATATGAAAAAGGTTTCGAAAGTCAAAGGTATCATGGAGACAGTGAAAGGGTAAACAACTTCCAGCTGTCTTTTCCAACAAAATAGAAGGAATAACAAAAAAAAAACAAACAAACAAGTGCCAGTTGAAAAAAAAAAAGGAAAAAAAAAGAGCGAATTAATTACATGCCATTTTTATAGGCAACTGTAGATAGAAACCATTACACAATTTCAAAACGTAACTCAGCATTAATGGAAAAGAAACCAGATGAGCACTACAAATATAAGAACCCAGAAGACAGCTTTACCTCCAGACATTTCTGAGTCAAAAATATCAGGAAACTGGGAAAGTATCATGGTAAAATATCAGAATATAGTTATCCTCTTAATCTCTTTCTCAGCATTCACTTCAGACAAGTATTGAGAAGAGGATCTTGACCTGGTAGATCCTTTCTGATAATGAAGACTCTTATTTTAACAAAGTGCAAGTGTAATAAATGCTGCAAGTGTTCACTGGGAAGAATGAAACACTGGTGACAAAAATGACCTAAATGTGTCTTGATTTCCTTCCTTTACTATTCTATGTTACCTATATTACAGGGTGTAAATCAGTAAGATCACATAAGACATTTTAGTGGAAGGAAATACCAATGAAATGATGAGATTCTACATTTTGTCTCATTCATAGGTGACAGCAGAGCTGCAGCTGGGAACGTGCATTAACCAGTGGGACTCCTCTGGCTTGTATCAACCAGCCAGCCTGCCACAGGGCTTTCAGCAGACCAGAGGGAATGTGGCATTGTACTCCCAAAGCAGAAGACAGAGCTGGGCAAAAATCATGTGTCTTCTGTTCAACACCTGGGATTTTGCTGGTCCATGGCTCAATTTCAACTGAATAGCTCTCTTTTCCAGGAAGCAGAACAAAGCCTGTTCCTACAAACAGGTAAGGATTAGGAACTGATTAGACCATGCAGACCTATGCTGGGTATTTCATAGTCACTGGGACATACAGAAAGCACTAGGAAATTTGAAAGTTTCCCTTTTCTCTTCTGAAATAAGCAGTTCTTGCAATAATCCAGCTTCTCCACCCAGAGATTACCAATAGTTCAATTTCTATGCCCACACTACTATCCTGCTTACTCAGTGGAACTTCCATTTCTGCCCTTTCATGTACATCCTCCGCCCTACATGATCTCTCTGCTAGTACTCAGCCCGTCAAACCTTTGACATATGTAATGGAAAATTAATTCCCACAAATTCAAGTGCAAAAGCTACCTGCTTCAACACTGTCAGAACTGGACTCTAATCCCCACAGGAAATGGTTACAGAGAGCAGTGTTTAAGCTGCAGGAGTCAATGACCTAATTTGTGCTTATGCAGCACCTAGCACAATAGGGGTTCCCATTTCTTTTGATTGCTACATGCGGCACTGTAATAGAAATAAATAATAAGAAGATTGCAGCACAGATCTTGCTGTTCCTTGCTACTGTTTAATGAACTCTCATTATTATATTAAGGAAATCCAAGTGTGTGTTCTGTAATTAGTCTTCTATTTCCCACATAACATAACTAGTCCTTACATTATCCCTAATGATATTAGCATGGGGGCTAAGAAATGCATTCCCCTTTAAAGACAGACTCTATATGTTTCACTTCTATTAATTATCCTGGTTTTAAAATATGTGAAACAACAGTATTTCTTGCATCTGCCTCTCCTATAATTTTATTGAACAGCTCCCCACACCTTCAGAAGGAAAATCTTTCCTTTTAATTGTACGTTAGAGTTTCTTTTTGTAGGGACATATAGCTATTTATTCATTTGGCTGATTCCTCTGACAAACAGAGTAGTTCAGCATTCACTGAGTTCAATGTGGGTTATCTGTTGCCACTGTCTGAAACAACTTTCAGATTCCCAGGAATCTATATTCTTCAAATTCCTCTGTGTAAGTCTAGAGCTTCCTTACCAGCATTAGCAGGACAATAGTAAGTAGGATTGCTGATACCAAAAAAGCCATGTTTGGTCTCTGATTTCTACTCATGTAGCTCGTGCAGCTAAGCTTAGCATCACTAGGAATGTGATATATGCCTGTTTGTCAGTAAAGAAATGAAAAGAGTCTGACAACGTTGGAAAATCTGATGTGCCATAAAATACCTGGCAATGCAAATCATGATAATATGTGCAAGCAACTCCTAAAAATACCATAGATCTTAAAAATAAATTAATTCTGGTTATTTTGACTAAAGAGAGGTGAGGGAAGAGGAAAGTGAAGAGCAGACACCAGTACAGACACTAGATGGAAGGAATGAAATAGCCCCTGGTGAGAAAATTGCCTCATTAGGAGTCATAGGCTTATTGGTGCCTGTATGATGTCTGTATATAAAACTTCTGCCAATAAGTCTGCAGTACTCATAGATTTGTACATTATTGACTGATTTTCTGACAGATGGCATCAACCATCTCTGTCTCTCACCGTAAGGCCAGTCTGTCCAGGTATGTTTCTCACTGAACTTTCTATAGAAATGAGTGAATTGGGTGTCAGTCAGAAGCTCCTGACTGGGAGGAGAAATAGCAAAACCCCCAAGAACCACACAAGTTGATGTGATGGAGAGCAGTGTGGCCGAAAATGTTCTTAACAAGAGGAAGTGTTGCTGTGCCTGCTGCCAAGAGGTCATGAGCCATTTCCTAGTCAAAGACAGATACTCTTGAAGCCAAAAATCATCTCCATTTTTTAATCTTTGTCTTCCTCCCCAGTGACTTCCCTATGTTTTTGCACTTCCATTTGGGCAGGCTTTGCTGGTATAGTGTATTCCCCTTGAGGAATAAAGACCTGCTCTGTTAATGGAAATGAGCAGCTGGTCTTCCACAAGGAGGGATTGCCAACAAACAAAAGGATTTTCCAGCATGTCCCATTAAAATGACTTTTGGCAGGAAAGTGAGAATCATTCACAATGGAGCCATTTTTAAGGGATGTCTGTACCAATTTCAACAGAAACAAAACATTTGATTAAAATTAAAAAGGCAGAGAAACACAGCAGAAAGAGATTGGTCTATAAGCCCCTCCACCAGCTAGGCTCTCCCTGGTCTCTCCAGCTTCCTATGGGAATTGCTCCACTTCACATACATAAGCGTTGCCAACCCAAAGAAAAGAGAGAGAATGATGCTGTGCATTTACTACCATGTCTTCTTTTGCTCCCCGTCAACACTAGGTGCCACACATGCCTACACCTGTGACACGATTCCACAGCTCCCATGTTTTGCTCACAGTTATTTTCACCCTACTTTTGTGGTCCTTTCGCTCTAGCTAAGAAATTAAAACTCAGAGGTGAGGTCCATGATATGAACCAGACAAAGTAGGAAGCAGAATTTCAGGTCCCCTCTCCTATCATTATCCTATCACTTGAGAATACTTCCTCTCTGAAAGGCTTTGTGTTAGTTCTGATGAGAAGCTGGGAAGTCTGGCTTCCCACAGACTTTCCCAAGTGGGAAATCACTTCTGTAATAGCAGTAGTTATTTCTAGAGTGGCAATAGCAATTAAGACTGCAGTACAGTCTGACTTCAGATTCAAGATGCCTTTTCCAATATTTTATAACTTTGTATGAGCACAACCACTTGTTTTGCTCTTGTAATAGCCACTACAATTTCTATTTACTTAAAAATTCAGATGAAATTCATACCGTTTCTTGATTTCTTTTCTCCTCATGACAGTAAAACATCTCAAGGAACAAGGACTTAAAAAAAACTTTAAGGTTGACCAATGGTGCTTTACTTTTTTGTCTGGGAAGGGCTGCTCATCAAGTTGTTTTGGCATGAAAGGGCTCTCAGCTATAGCTCCTCCTCAAGCAGGTAATTAGATCTGTGGTATATGGACAGCATACTGAACCTGTTAAATGATTCCAAGGCTTCCTAGAGAGATGAATTTACTAAACATGCAATGGACATCGTTGGCATTGCACATACAACAGTAGCTCTGTTTTGACCTCATGAGCTAAAAACAACAATTTGTTCTTCAGAGTATTTTGGAGTGAGGCAGAGAGCAGTAGGTAAAATGAACTGTGGTAACCAGCTCCTCACTCCTCTTTTTCTATATTTCCAGAAATACACCACTCATATGGCAGGGATGGGACCAAAGAAAGAAGGCTAGATGTATAGACCCACTGTATAAGCATAGTACCTTGTTCCTGCAGAACTTTATCTTAAACAGATGATTTCTTGTCCTTCAGCAAGGTCCTCTGTTGTCCATAGCAACAACACTAGATCAAGCACACCAAGGGACTTCTCCAAAGCTTCATCATACCAGTGCTCACAGTCATTCCCCTAGACCTGCCTACATCTTCCCTTCAGTAATTTCAGCTCTTCATAAATAGTTATACCACCTTGTACCACCCTCTGTAATTCCCCTCCCTCCTTGCTGTTTACACTTTTCAGAGATGCGTGGGCTGCCCACAGCAAGAACTTCACTGTGGCTCATTAACATTTTAAATCTCCAGCAAGATATTTACAAGGTTACTTTTCTTTTAAGCCAACCAAATATATGTGTCCTGCTATGCAATTGCATATTAAGATAATTAAAAAATACAGATATTGACAGGAAAATAGAAGACTTAGCAAAATGCATAGAAACAATTTCCAGCATTGCTAAAATATATTGTAGGTTTTCTGTACTTTTATCTCTCAATTGGATGTCTTCACTGCTACCTTTAAATTTTGTTTCTCCAGCATCAAGAGGAGGTCACTGCTGCATTCCCTTCAATGTTATAGGTTGCATTCAATATGGAGAATCAAGTCTAAATTCTGATGCATACTGACCACTTTCTAAAAAGATAAAAGAAATTCCATCATCTCTGTTCATATCCATGGTCTGTGTGTTTTCTAATCTGGTGCAGTTATGAACTCCAGCTGTTTTAATTGTGCAAACAGTTTGCTAGTAAGAGTGTTCTGGAGAAAAAAAACCAAATTCTACATGAGACACCCAAATTCTGTTTCAGCAACCCCCATCAAAAAAGAAAAATAGCTTTACAGAAGTAGTCTGAAATCAGAGGCATTTTACTATACAAGTATGGCCCTGCTTTCCATAAACCCTTGAATATCTCATTCCACACAGGTGTTCAGCTATTACAGGAAAGTACAATGAAGACACCTGCACAGCAGAGATCAACGCCAGAAGCTCCAGTTGGCAGATGCACATAGCTCATTATGTTGTTTGCTGGGGCAGTAGTAAAAGGAAGGAGAAAGTTTCCACACTTCTCAAGAAAATCAAACTGTGGGAAGCAAATAAACAGAGTCAGCCAAGGAGGGAAACAAGAACACAAAGGTCAGCCATGTTCCACAGGATGCTAAAAATGTCTGTGATCTGCACAATCACAAGCCTGGTCAGCAACAAACAGCCAAAACCTTTCTAGCCTAAATGGCATTGATCTGCAACTGGATTGCATAAGCTGTTGATTTCCTTGCCAGTAAGAGGAAAAAGAAGCTTTATTTTTGGAGACCACAGTTCAGAAGTTCAGCTTTGACTCTAATTTCCAGTATTTGCAGCAAGGTCTTGTAAACATAAGTTCCTTCTCTCTTAAAATGTTGACAAGGGGATTTTTTTCCTATTTCAAACAGAAATTCAGCAAGGTGTGGGGAAGAGTACAAATGAATGATATCAAGGACTCAATTCACTTACCCGTACGTTTGTCTTGTGCCACTGGAGGTATCTAAGAGCCTTCAGACATCTCCAGGGCTGGCTGATATGGCACAGTAATGCAGCCTTCCAGAGGAGGCTGCTGGGAGCAGCCACAGTGCCCTGGGGCATCTTGCATGGTCTATATGGCTGAAGCTGATGCTAATGCATGAGATCACCTCATCTATCTAAAACCATCTGTATCCAAGAAAAATGCCTTATTTTTTTTTTTTACAGATCATCAAGAGAAGCAGGTGCATGTAGATCACAGTTTTAACAGCTTCTCTGCCCTATTTTAGGGTGATATCAATCCTCCACAAAAGACCTGTTTCTCTTCATTGATTAGATAGGAAGCTCAGATGTGGGGGGGACTAACTAAAAGTGGAATGTCTAAACTGGGAGCATGTAACATCATCTGAGCGTTGCTTCCCACAGATGGCTACAAAAGGTGAAGGCTCATCTCTAGGTTTCCCTTCTAGCTAAAGAAGGTTTGTCATACAGCCAGTAAGTTTAGAATGTCATATATGTCAAAGTGCATGCTTGCCTTGACTGAGACAAATCACGTCTTTGCATTCATTCAAAGGAATATTGCCTAAGGCTTGGTCTAAGCCTGAGGCAAGAAAAACATACCAAGAGTAAAGATTTGCAACTAAGGGAAAATGAGAAGTGCTGCTGGAGTGTTTGAGGTCTAGCACTCTAAACTAAAGAGGTCAGTGTTCGTGCTCTGTAGATCTAAGTGGTACATGATCCCTTCTAGAGGTTGGGAACTCCAGAGTAGGTTTTTTTGGAAAGAAAGAGGAAAAAAAGGAGAGGAAAACTGATCCCTGCCCTGTCCTGAAAGAACTCAGGTTCAAAGTGAAGTTCTGCTGCTCCTGCATCTCTACATTCTCACCCTAACAAAAGTTTGGGTCAAAGTTCAGAATCAGAGTAAATCAGCTTTTTTAATGAATCATTTAGTACTTACAAAATAATAAAACATCCCACAGCATTAAGTTAGCAGTGATTAATGTTCTGTAAAAAAATTCTGCATGTGTGGATATCTGTGCAATATTTATCACAGCCTCGCAAGTCGCTGGGTCAGCACTTTTATGATGAACCTCTAGAGCCTCTAATCTCAGATGGGTATAAATTAAGAATAGTGTGGAACAGAGAATCATAATAATCTATTTCTCCTCTGTGTGGGAGGGTTGTGATGTTACAAAAATATTAAGGGTGCAATGTTTCACAGTTTGAAACTTAGAAAATTAGTCTTAAAGTTGCTTTTTAGTCTTCCTCATTATCATTTTAGTGGAGAGCTGACCTGTTGTCCATTTCATTCACTGAGTAAAGGAATGCATTTCCTTTCATTAGGACTCCTAATGCTCCAGCATTTTCACTAAGGAGACTTAGTTGGAGAAGTTTAAACTGAGATTCAGTAATTAGTTGCACACGCTCATGGTGCATTTCAGGCTTAACAAGAGAAGAGTGTAATAACTCAACCCTACTTCAGCCTGACTCCTGGACAGAATAGGTGGGTGTTAAGAGACAAGTGTGAGGCTCATACCAGTATCTCTTGTTCAAGGCAAAACTTGTAGTTGTGCCACAACTCATCTTCCCTTCTCATTGCATGAGAAAAAAAAAATAGAAGTGTTCTAGGGTTGGTTTACACATGCTCTCAAGGTTTTCTGTCAACTTCTAATATCCAGGTTATATTTTTAATCCTTGCCAATGTAGGAATAACTGTTTTCTAGGACAAATCCTTCTGAGATACTCAAAGGCTAACTTTTCTCCACTTTTCACCTAAAGGGCTTCTTATATCTAGGAAAAGTGATTCTGAAACTGATAGGCTTGATACAGTTCAGAGATTCAGCTAATTACCTCTGCATGTAGATCATCTCTCAGTGCAGTCTTCCTTCAATGTAATTCAGAGTCCTGCAGATTTGCCCACTCACCATTCCAAAAAGTAGGCTGGAATAGGTGCCAAAAACCTGCCCTAGCCTCCTAGCTATCTGCAAGCTGAACTGTGTGGTATAAGGAGGATTTTCTGTGACCTTTTCCTTTATAAATCAGTATTATGAGCTATTTGCCTGTCAAAATCAGAGCAGCAGCAGTGCTAAAAGGTATTCAGAGCCAACGGGAGTCACCTAGCTATGGCTGTTACTAGCCATCAGGTCAAAGAGGAGTCTTCCTTGCAACACAGAGAGACCATCTTTGTGCCATTGTGGCTCTCCTTCACGATTTCTCAAGAACAGTTGCTAAATGAGAGGACAAGACTGTTATTTTATCAAGTTGCCACTTGGGTGGTCAGCATCTGGTTTGTAGTCAGTGCACCACGAGTACTTTCTGCATCTGTTCTGGGCTGAGCATGCAGGGTGTGAGAGCACGGAGGCCACCCGGGAGCTGCCAGCTACAGGCTGAGATACCTCAATGTAAACTTCTACAGCAGAGGTGTCTGTCTGGGAGAAACATGTGGAAACCCACTGTACTTGAGGGAGTTTTCAGAGTGATTCTTCTCATCCTCAACAGAAACTGCCAGGCTCACACAGATGCCAAGGATGTTTCAAATAATATTACATGTTTGTGTGTAGAAAAATTCAGACCTGGGCCTCTATTCAGTGTGAGGGCATAGACACCTATAGCACACTTTAGACATCCAAATGTCTGAATCTGAAGCTAAATCATACCCCTGGGGCTCAGTTCAGTGCCTAAATATAGGCTGCTAGTGCCATCTAGATGCTTTGAAGTGTCTGAGGACCTATGGGCCAGGCACATCCTGGACAAGTAGCTGGAGGCTGGCTGGGTACCCCAAGGCAGCTCTGATGGCTTAGAGAGCTAAGCAGTGCGGCTCAGCTGACCATCATTGGTCAGGAAAGTCAGCATGGAGGTCAATTACAGAGCTATTCAAAAGTTTTTTGTTTGGGAATTTCAGGTCTCTTAATTTTTTCATCTTAAATTTTTAATCTCAAGCACTGTGAATCAACAGTGTTATCAACATTTGCATACTAAGGAGGTACCTTAGCTTCACTTCATTTATTTTCCATAGGAAAAGCTGAAAGCAATAGTCTGTGCACTACAGGTTGTTAAAAATGAACTCTTTCCTTTGGGTGTTAAGAAAAACACTGTCATTAGAAATGAAAATGTTTCCAACAAAATGTTAAATTAAAACATCTCTTTTTCATCTCCATGTCTTTCCTCTTTGTCTTGCCCTTTCTGTTTTAGTGATGAAATAGAACCAAAAAAAAAAAGAGGAAACAGAAGCCAGGATCACAGAAGAAAACACAGAGTCCAAGATAAAATAAGGGAGAAAACTGTGGAAAGCAAATGCTTTTCTAAACTCTTCACATCAATCACAACAAAAAAAGTTTCTTTACAGAGTGCACTGAACAGCATTGATTTCAGTTGTCTGCTTGTTTTGTGAATTTTTTTTTGACAAATTTTCAGCTACTTTCAGAATCAATTAAAACAACATTCAGACAAGCCGATCTGCACCAACTGCCCATATGTGATTTCCAGCATCACAGGCAGCTCCACCATTTGCTATAGATGCTCTTTATGTTCCTACTACTATTTATGGACATTACAACAAACCAGACAGATTAATCATCAATAAGGTAGTTCCCAAGTCATGGTCATGGTAGCACAGATGCCATTTGTCAGTCATCAGCCGCTGGTCCGCTCCTGGCCTTGTAGTTCAATGAGCTGTATCAGTATGCTCTTTCCAGCCTTTTCCAGCCAAAATATATCCTTGGATACACCACAGATACAGCAGTAATCTGTACTCCTCTAAAAGTACATAATAATTGCAGAAAAATATTTTCAAATTATTGATCAAGCTTTCTATGCAGTGGCAAGTCCTGAAACAGCGACAACCCTAATAAGCACATATCCAAAGATGGTACCTTCATATCCTTCTTTTACATATTATTTTTTTCTAGTTCACTACACGTACACTTCCATATCTTCTAGTCTTGTTATTGCAAATGTACCTTGCATTCCATATTGCAAAATGTCTGCTGTGTCATCCAAAGGTCATGGATGTGGCAGAGGTTAAGGAATTGGTGACACATCCTGTGGTTTCTCAATGACCTCTAATATGAGATCCTGGAGTCCTGAATCTTGATCTGTTTTCAGCCTTTCTAAAAATGAATGTGTTCATTATTAACATAAAAGGGGAAGATACGTCAACATATGCTGAAGTATAAAAGGTCCAGTATGCCTGAGGACCCTAATACAAAATTCATGCGAGAGTACCAGCAAACAGTCAAAACAAACTCTGAAGCTACATCCACATTAGCAAATATTGCAAGACACAAATGAAGCTGTTGGATGTCTGTTAGTTCAGAAAAACTTTTAATGCAACATGCTCTCACAAAGATTTCTCCTCAGAGAGGTTATTTTTCCCTTTGTAACACAAAAGATGATGAAGACTGAAAAAAAACATTGTGATCTATTTAAAAACAAGTGGATATTTATTTAGGTTAGGTGAAATAGAGGAGAAAATAATTTCTGTTGGCTAATAAAAGGGCTACCACTAGGCTACAAAACAAAGAACAAGACCCATGGCTTCTCCTTGGGGTCTAGCATGGCCTTGGTCCAGAGAGAAAAGCAAAACTGAGACCACAATCATCAAAGTTATTTAATTCAGGTTTAGACAAGAAACCAAGCACTTGATCTGCAGAAGCATTTTTTTACCTAATATATGTTGAAGTTTCCAGAAATTGTGTCCACTTCTTTCACTGACCCTCCATAGCCTTGGACCCACAAACAGAAGATTTGTTGTTGGGTTTAGTGCATTTAAAATTGACTCTTAAATGTTTAGTTCTTCTGATATGTTTTGAAAAACTGGTCTTTGACCAGGCTTACAATGTGTTTATCATCCAGTTCTTTTGTCAATGAGTTAATCTACACATTATTAGCCTTTACCATGTCGGTCACAGTGCTATCCATAACAGGTGATTTGCCTCAAACGTACTGTTCCTACCTCTGAATTTTTGGTACCACATTAGAAAGTCAAGAAGTATCTAAAAAATGTAGGTGGTCTTGGAGCTAAAAAACCAAGATATGTAAAACCACTGCAGAAAAGTTATT
Source organism: Phaenicophaeus curvirostris (assembly GCF_032191515.1). Lineage (NCBI taxonomy): Eukaryota > Metazoa > Chordata > Aves > Cuculiformes > Cuculidae > Phaenicophaeus > Phaenicophaeus curvirostris. Next base: position 90,368,814 of record NC_091394.1, read on the forward strand.
TTCATATTATCAAAAAAAAAAAAGAGACTTCCTCAAACAAAGGCAACATTACGCAGAGGCAATGAATCTAAAGAAAAACATGGTGTCTGGAACTCTGCATATTGAATAATGGATTTGTTCTTTCTTCAAAAATTTTCTGTCCAGCAACGGCTCAGTGAGAGAGATGAGTTTATATTATAGCAAATTTAAAAGCTATTAAATCAGATGTTCCCTGATGTACTTTTATATTTTATCCCAAATCAGGTTATGGAGACATTGAATACAGCTATGTGACAAAGCCTGTACTACATTATGCCATATTAATCCCTCTATGAGAAAATAAATATTCTGCTCCCATTAAAGTGGATCTTATTCATAGAAATAAACAACTAATAAAACATTCTCAGCCATGCATACAACATAAGAATTCCTTGAATTTATTAATGGAACAGAGTAAGTATAATATCATAATACAAATAATTCTTCAATTTCATCAGTTCTTTTTTAAAAACTATAGAGATTGAACATGATGGAATTTGCAAAAGTCTGATAGCTCAGAAGTCATTTATCTTTCTGGTCTCGGAGTACATGTACATGCCTCAGGATACTTCTGCTAGCCAGGAGAAAGAGAGGAACACAGATTTGGCAGGAATTCCTTGAGGCAGCACAGCACATGAAGTCCAAAGATGATTGCCTCCTCACTACTGTTTTCTACTTTTACATCTGTTCATAGGAACCGCCTGTCTCTTCCAATGAGACTGAGGTACAGCTGGAAGAAAGTTCTGTCAACACCTCATTTTGATGTCAAACTGGGTTCTCCACAAAGCAAAAGAGATCTAAGAAAAATTTGACTTTCCACCTGAAAAGTCAAGTCTCCCAAAGAGCTCTTTCTTCTCAAGTTACAGTACTTCTGGACTGAATAATTTTCAGGTTGGGAGAAAAATACTTCTTTAGGTAGGTAGGAGACAATATCCAGATGGTGTCCATTTAACAAGGAGCGCTGTGAGCTTCTCCACTTGGAAGCTTTTGGTGACAGTGTCACCTTGTCTGGACCACAACTATCATGAGCTTCCATATCCTGCTGGGGCCCAAAAAGTTAATGAATAAATTATAATAATCATCACTGAAAGACACAATGACAGAAACCAGGTTTCTTGATTCCAGTTCACTGCCCTGTTTACTAGAGAGAGGATAGGTAATTGCTTATGTCCCAAAAATCTGCTGGATGATACCCTAATAAACATAACAGGACTATGAATGTGTGGACACTCAAAGATTCTGCTAAATTGTCATTATAATATAATCTTATGGTTGGAACATAAATACTTTTAATTAACTTTCAAAAATTTAGTCTTATCTGTAGCAAGCCCATTTGCATGATTTAGGAACAGGCTTTCTCTAATGAGTCCATCATCCACAGTTGCAGAGACTGAAAACTTGTTTTTGATAATGTATTTTCTCAAGAGTCCATAACCCTAATAACTCTAATAAATATGATTTATGCCTAGATCAGGAATCTCTTTTCCTGCAGGATGTTTCTTCTTCCTTTATGCTGGTCTATCTACTTTGTGTGAACTGATCTTATTTGTTGGAGCTACTTCAGATCAAAGGCCTAGCATAAATAAATAACATCCAATGCAGTGTTCCTCTCTTATTAGATTTGGGGCCTCTGGAACTCAGAAAATAAAATTATGTTATTATTACATTTCTTATCTTTCTAATGGTTTATTAGGCCAAGCAAATAATACTTTGGAACCAACTTAAATCAATGTTTTTCACATGCCCTGCACCTAAGAAAAACCTACCATCCAGTGATATAGTATAGAGGGTCTTCAAATTGCCTTTACTGAACTGCTTTCCTCCAAAATGGACTTTTTACAAAGGCATGTACTAATAGGACGAGGGGGAATTGGAAAGGGGAAGATTTAGACTAGACATTAGGAAGAAATTCTTCACAATGAGGGTGGTGAAGCACTGGAGCAGGTTGCCTGACAAAAGTTGTGGATGACCCCTCCCTGGAAGTGTTCAAGGCCAGTCTGGATGGGACCTTGAGTGGCCTGATCTAGTGAGAGGTGTCCCTGCCCATCGCAGGGAGGTTGAACTAGATGATCATTAAGGTCCCTTCCAACCCAAACCATTCTATGATTCTATGATTCAAAAGCTAGAATAGCAGTCAGAGAAAAACTCTGTTACCTTAATTTCTTATGCTCTCTTCCCTTTCCAGGTACCTGCTTTGCCTATTGATCATGTTTGACTTGCAAGATCACCAAGGCAGAGACTGTGCTATATATTTTGCACTGTTTGCACAGTCTCCAGTAGATAAGGTCTTTATCCTTGAGAAAGGTTATGAGGCAATATTACATTGAATCTAAGCAGTATTGCCAAACATCTACATTCAATTTTCCTCTTCATCATATCCTTCTCTTCCCGTCTCTACCTGGAAAATAGGAATGGGGGTTAATGTAATACAATTGCCTGTATGAAATATCTTACATGTTTTATAAGGACTGAGGAAAGACAATCCCAAATTTCCATATTTTTGTATGTGTGCCTCATTCTCACACTAGGAATTGCAAGCTGTCTTCACAGTGCATCAGAACTTGCCCGTATGACTGTCCTTTCCCAGTAAGGTTTTCTCAGGTTTCTGTCTCAGTTATTTTGAAAAAGAACTTGACAGGTGGGTGCTGCAGACTAAAAGCACTGTTGAAAGTTGTCCATGTTGGACTTGGGTTGTTGCAGCAGCAAAGAGATATTTTTGTGAGGCTAGGGCAATTGCATCCAATTCACCTACACTGAACTGGAGACCTTGGCACAGTGATTTCTTCTTAGAGGCCAGGAATGGTCACTGCAGACAAACACAAAGCCTGCTTAGGATGACATAATCTTGCCTTTTATGCTTAAGTTCAGAAAACACTGGTGCTTCATACTCATATTGGTAGTACAGAGTGACTTCTTTGGTGCCCACTCAGAGTACCGGAACACAGTAACTGATTTTATAGTGTGCTCTGAACGGATGCGAATTACAGAGAGTTAGAAGGAATTAAATACTCAGCTCCCACCACTGTGTTTGGATTTACTTTCTTCTTAGCTTATTCTTTCAGGAATATCTCAGCCTTCCGGAGGTTTCTATGCATGAAAAATGGAACGCAAGCACTGTTTTTGCATAACAGCACCATTTTCAGAAGCCATAGATAAGAACACATAGGTGAGGCTAAAAATATCTCTATGAACCTTCTCAAGAGAGTGAAATGTAGCAGATAAAGACAATGTTTACAGCTTAATGTTCTTTCCTACACTTAAGGCAAAATTCCAATTTCATTGAAAGCTATGGAGAAATTAAATTTTTGTGGAGTCAAGATTTCACCTCTCTTTCTTTTCTCCAACACTATGTCTTCATGTAAAAGTAGAAATTAAATCCAAACAGTCTTTATTTGATATAAAGAAATATTTTCAGCTTCTGAAATTTTAGAAAGGCCTTGCTACAGTTTTTCTAGAAATTTCCATAGAAAAAAAATAAGGATATTTTTCATTTGACTGTGACCACGCCTAACTGAACAAATTGTAGTATGGGGCTCTTTAAAACACACATGTTCATATATATGCACAAACACACAATTGCACTGCAATATGAAGTTCAGAACATTATCTATTATTTTTGACAGGGTAGGACCAAATGGCCAAGAAGGACAGTGCCCCTTGTAACAGGTAACTGATAAATGCAAAGCTGTGACTGGTTTCTGTCCTGAAGAAAAAAACTAGGAATTATTTCCACATTCCCTTCCTTGAATCCAGAAAATAAAAAATGAAGTAAATACATTGACAAAGAAAAGAAAATCATGCTGTAGGGAGTAAGGATGTTTCTGTACAGAACGATATTACAGACCTTTTCCATCACTCACTAAATTAGCCTGCTCCTCTAGCTGCTTTAGCAAGATGTTATCATTTAGAAAGTTATTCAGTAATTGCACATGCACGAACCTTCATTTGCCTCCCCTGTGCTCATACATTATAATGAAGGCTTTAATTACAGGTGAATATATATGATTATTTTTACAGGTTTCACAACTTACTCAATGCATTGGAAGAATGGAGCACACCAGGCAAATCTATATATGATGTTTCCTTATATCTACACCCTGTATCTGCACTGTGTATAACCTTGCTACACACTTCAAAACCCTGCTAGGAAAATAAGACTATTAGTTTCCTTACAGCCCTGCAACCTTCACAGACTCACACAAATTTCTTTTCAGAAATCTGCCATGACATCAGAACGGTCCCAGATATATTTTATTGAGGGGGAACTGAGGCCCAGAGGACTAGATCAAAAGAACAATTTAATTTTTGACAGCTCAGAATAAGGACACTACATTTCTTTTTTCTATTCTCAGAGTTTTTATTAGTCCACAGCACAGCTCTCACTGACTTTGGCTGCAGCTAGAAGCGATGAGCACTTTTGCAAGTCAGACATGCTGTCCCGTTTTCCTGTCACACACACAGCCAGCCCTCTTCCTCCCTGGGGCATCAAGGGGGGAAGTCAGCCTCCTCTCCTCTTCCAGCCTCCTGCTGCTTCTGTGGAAGAAATTGTCTCTGGGGAAGTCCTGCTGAGACCCTCCAACTCAAGCAGAATCAGAGCTGTCATAGTCTCAGAAGCAGCTAGCTGCCAAATTTCAATGAGTTTCTTCTGAGAGACCATGATTTTCCACAAGTCACTGTTTCTCCATATTTGGTCACTTCTACAGGAACAGCAAATGAAAACATAACCTGCCTTTGTCCCAGGCATAAAGGTAGCATTTCTTACCAGTACTAAACTCTAGTACTAAACATTAATAAAAATGCTGTAAGTTCCAATGTAGTATACTTTTTTATCACGAAGAATAAATATTTCCTGATTTCACTTTCTGAAATGGCTTTTTGATTTTGTTGAAAATTTAAAGTAGACTGGTGGCAAATTTTTAGCTGGAGGTCAATGTTTAAACTTTTTCCTATAATGTTTGATTAGTATAATGACAGACATCAGCACTAGTCCTACCTATATGTCACAGAAAAGGACCTGCCTACCTACTGCCACTAGGGAATACAGAAGTGCAGCAATATTTTTTGAGAAGAAACATCTGGGAGAGGCTCTTTATCAGGGAATGCAGTGATAGGAAACTGTTTTAAGATGAGAGAGGGGAGATTTAGATTAGATATTAGGAAGAAATTTTTTACTGTGACAGTGGCGAGTGATGAACAAGTACCATGTTGCTGCAGGTGGAATCCAACCCTGAGGATGAGGGTGATGGCTCCCACAGCCTAGAATCCTTCCCTAAGCCACACCATCCTCAGAAAAAGATAAAAACATCCTCCATTAAGAAGAAGAGGAGGGTGATTGTTGTAGGGGACTCCCTCCTAAAAGGAATGGAGGGACCCATTTGCAGACCGGACCCGCTCCACAGAGAGGTCTGCTGCTTACCGGGGGCATCAGGGAAGGAGGTAGCTAGAAAACTTCCTTCCCTGGTCCATGAGACAGACTACTATCCTCTGATAGTAGTCCAAACTGGTAACGATGATCTAGTAAACAGAAAGACCAAAGCCATCAAGAAAGACTTCAGGGCCATTGGGAAAATGACGGAGGGCTCTGGGGCACAAATAGTATTCTGCTCCATCCCAAGGCTAAATAGAGAGGAGCGGGAAGCCAGGAAGAAGAATTCGATTAATGCCTGGCTCCGAGCCTGGTGTGAGGAGAGGGGCTTTGGCTTCTTTGATCATGGGGTGGCTCACACACCCCCAGGCTTTGTTGCTAAGGATGGGACACGTGTGTCTCCTAGGGGCACTAAAGCCCTTCCTAAAAATGTAGCTAAGCTCATAAATCGAGCTTTAAACTAGATGTGAAGGGGGTGGGGGTTGAGACCAGGCTAGACAAGAGCGAGCCTGGACGTGGGGCAATGGTGATTCGGAGAGGGTGTGTTGGTGTGGACCACCAGTACATCACCACACAGAAAGTGGGGGAGGACACACCTGGGGATGGTAAGGGAGATACAGGCACTCTGGAGCTAGCTACTCCAGTTACCAGGCAATTGGAAATGAACTCTGTTCCCTCTAAGAGGGCTGAAGGCTCGGCAGCTCAGCTGAAGTGCATTTACACCAATGCAGGCAGCATGGGGAATAAGAAGGAAGAGCTGGAAGCTGTCATAGGGCAAGGAGCCTATGATGTCGTTGCCATCACAGAAACATGGTGGGACGACTCATATAACTGGAGTGCAGCTATGGCGGGGTACAAACTCTTCAGGCAGGGTAGGAAGGGTAGGAGAGGAGGCGGGGTAGCCCTCTTTGTAAGGGAGGACTTGGACACCATTGAGATTGGTTGTGGCGATGAGGAGATTGAGTGCCTGTGGGTTAAAATCAGAGGAGCCCACCAGAAGGTAGATTTTGTGATGGGAGTCTGTTACAGACCACCCAGCAAAGGAGAAGCAGCTGATGAGCTCTTCTATAAACACCTGGGATTAGTCTCTAGATCAATGCCTCTTGTTCTTGTGGGAGACTTCAATCTTCCTGATATCTGCTGGAAGTACAATAGAGGAGAAAGGAAGCAGTCTAGGAGGCGCCTGGAGTGTGTGAAAGACAACTTCCTTGCACAGCTGGTGAATGAACCAACAAGGGAAGGTGCCCTCCTGGACCTGCTGTTTGTGAACAGAGAAGGCCTTGTGGGGGATGTGGCAGTAGGGGAACGCCTAGGACAAAGCGATCATGAGATGATAGGGTTTTCTGTTCTAGGTGAAGTGAAGAGGATGGTTAGCAGGACAGTAGCATTAAATTTCCAGAGGGCAGACTTTGAACTCTTCAGAAGGCTGGTTGGCAAAGTCTCCTGGGAGACAGTACTTAAGGGCAAGGGAGCCCATGAGGGCTGGGAGCTCTTCAGAAAGGAAATCCTAGCAGCTCAGGAGAAAGCCATCCCCATGTTCCGGAAAAAAAGCCGGCAGGGGAGAAAACCAGCTTGGTTGAACAGTGAGATCTTGAGTGATATCAAGAAGAAGAGAAACGTTTATGGGCTCTGGAAGAGGGGACAGGCCTCTTGGGTGGACTGCAGGAGGGAAGTGAGATTGTGTAGAGAAAAAATCAGAAGGGCTAAGGCTCAACTAGAAATCACATTGGCAAAGTCCGTGAAAGATAACAAAAAATCTTTCTATAAATATATAAATAATAAAAGGAGGACTAGGGAGACCATACAGTCCCTATTGGACACAGAAGGAACAACAGTGACAGCGGATGAGGAAAAGGCTGAGGTACTTAATGCCTTCTTTGCCTCAGTCTTTAATTGTAAAGAAAGTCGTTCTGTCTGTGTACAAACCCAGGAGCTAGAGGAGCAAAATGAGGCTCCCATGATCCAAGAGGAGGTGATCAGAGCCTTGTTAGCCCGACTAGACACCCACAAGTCTATGGGGGCCGGATGGGATTCACCCAAGGGTATTGAAGGAGCTGGCGAATGTGCTGGCTAAACCCCTTTCCATCATCTTCCAACAGTCCTGGAAGACTGGGGAAGTCCCACTGGACTGGAGGCTGGCTGATGTTGTGCCCATCTACAAGAAGGGTCGCAGGGAGGACCAAGAAAACTACAGGCCTGTCAATCTGACCTCAGGACCAGGGAAAGTCATAGAACAGGTGATCTTCAGCGCTACCATGAAGCACATGCAAGAGAACCAGGTGATCAGGCCGAGTCAACACGGGTTCACAAAAGACAGGTCTTGCCAAACTAACCTGATCGCCTTCTATGACAAAGTGACTCGGCTGCTGGATGAGGGACAGGCTGTGGATGTATCTTCCTGGACTTCAGTAAAGCCTTTGACACAGTTTCTCACAGCATTCTGCTTGAGAAACTGTCAGCCTCTGGCCTGGACAGGCGCACACTCTCCTGAGTGGAAAACTGGTTGGCTGGCCGGGCCCAGAGAGTGGTGGGAAATGGTGTGAAATCCAGCTGGAGGCCAGTGACAAGTGGGGTTCCCCAGGGCTCAGTGCTGGGTCCAGCCCTGTTCAATGTCTTTATCAATGACCTGGATGAAGGCATTGAGTGCACCCTTAGCAAGTTTCCGGATGACACTAAGCTGGGTGGAAGTGTTGGTCTGCTGGAGGGTAGGGAGGCTCCAAAGGGATCTGAACAGGCTGGACCGCTGGGCTGAGTCCAGGGTCCTGCACTTGGGGCACAACAACCCTATGCAGTGCTACAGACTAGGAGAAGTCTGTCTAGAAAGCTGCCTGGAGGAGAAGGACCTGGGGCTGTTGGTCGACAGCCGACTGAACATGAGCCAGCAGTGTGCCCAGGTGGCCAAGAAGGCCAATGGCATCTTGGCTTGTATCAGAAACAGTGTGACCAGCAGGTCCAGGGAGGTTATCCTCCCTCTGTACTCGGCACTGGTGAGACCGCTCCTTGAATACGGTGTTCAGTTCTGGGCCCCTCACCACAAGAAGGATGTTGAGGCTCTGGAGCGAGTCCAGAGAAGAGCAACAAAGCTGGTGAAGGGGCTGGAGAACAGGCCTTATGAGGAGCGGCTGAGAGAGCTGGGGTTGTTTAGCCTGGAGAAGAGGAGACTGAGGGGAGACCTCATTGCTCTCTACAACTACCTGAAAGGAGGTTGTAGAGAGGAGGGTGCTGGTCTCTTCTCCCAAGTGACAGGGAACAGGACAAGAGGGAATGGCCTCAAGCTCCGCCAGGGGAGGTTTAGGCTGGACATTAGGAAAAAATTCTTCACAGAAAGGGTCATCGAGCACTGGAACAGGCTGCCCAGGGAGGTGGTTGAGTCACCTTCCCTGGAAGTGTTTAAGGCACGGGTGGACGAGGTGCTAAGGGGCATGGTTTAGTGTTTGATAGGAATGGTTGGACTCGATGATCCGGTGGGTCTCTTCCAACCTGGTTATTCTATGATTCTATGGTTCTATGACACAGGAACAAGTTCCTCAGAGAAGCCAGGGATGCCCCATCACTAGAGGTGCTCATGACAAGCTTGGATGAGGCTTTGAGTGACCTGATCTAGTGGAAGGTGTCCTACCCATGGCAGGGAGATGGAACTAGATGATCTTTAAGGTTCCTTCCAATCCAAACCATTCCATGATTCTATGATTTGTTGAGACTCTTGTTTCTCCTACTACCCAGCATTTAAGAGGCAAAAAGCTGAGAGCTGAAATTTCAAGACAGCAGAGACTTAAGAGGGATTTTACATCTAGACTGAAAGGGCTGTGTAAGCTCCATGTTCCCACTACTTGCTCCTGCCTCACTGTAGCCCAGGCCCATGTGCACAGTCATTGCTAGCTGCTACTGCCCATGCTGATGCACCAGCCCTAAAATACAATGTTTAACTTTTTCTTCAGGCAGTCAAGGCTCAGTTCATTAATTAAGTTACAGCATCACTTCCAGCTGACATTTCAGTCCAAGGCTCAACACTTTTGCAAGAAAGCAGGGCTGCGGCCAGGAAGGACATGCCCACAATCACATTAAAACCAGTAGAAAAAGAGACTGTAAAAGAGCTGACTGTAAAACACATGAAATATATTGCCTAGTTGTAGGTCTGAATTACTCTACATGGAAGTTACCTGCTCTGAGAATTTAGGCAAATCTTGCATGTGATGGTTTGCAGGATGCCGTGCATTCATAATATGCTGGGCAAAGGCAACATGGAAAGGACTGTGAACCCAAGCAGGTATGGGTTTGTCAGTAATTTTTCCAGTGAGGTACAAGATTGTTCTGCTCACCCTGAGGCAAGCAAAAGCTGATAAGTAGCAGCTAGGAGCATCTAGCACAGCACCAACCCTGAGCTAAGACGCCTGCTGATATGGGTGCATTAGCAAGGGCTGATGCCCAGTCAGCTTGGGCTGAGGAAACAACTCCCACCTTCCTGCCGTGGGACAACGCTTCCAATGTGGGCTCATACACAGTTTTTCTCATCAGCATATCTGAAGTATTCAGGAAAGGAAGGCTCAATATCCCACCTATGCTGGGAAAATAAAGACACGCTCTGGGTGATCCAGCTGGGCAGCTGGCAAAGATGAACACTGAAAGTTGTTCTTCCAGGTTGAAGTCAAGAGTACTGAACTATGCTGTACAGCTGCAGCACTTGGCTGGCAGTATTTTTTAACTGTGTTTCTTTGTTTATGCACCCAAACACCTCTGGGTTTGCATTAAGGGCTACTCTGTATAAGTACTTAAACATCAACATTCAATTCAACAGGATATCTCAGTAAAAATGAGCCTGTGCGAAATTTAGGGATTGTTCTTCAGTGCCCAGCCTTCAAAGCACCTCTTATGAATTAAGCACCTCCTTCTCACCTCTTATGAATTAAGTCATTCTCATGTTCATATCTTTGCACTATAACTTGCCCCATTTTAATGTTTCAGAGGTTTGTCTCATCATCTTTTGCACAAGGGGGTAGGTGGCATGGGGCAGCTCTAGCAAAGGATGGGAGAAATATTCAGAGAAACAACATTCTCTAGATATTGAGGGATAAATAGAGTGGTTTGGTTTCATTTGATTTCACTGTGCCTCCACTGTACACTGGTTGATACCAGCAAGAACTTTCTGTTTACTCTTCTCATCTCTATTTGTATTAAGATTTGGGGATTTTCACAGGCAGTGAAGACAGTAGGATACCCAAACAGAAAATGAAAAGAAGTGCCTGAGTAACAACCCAGATTTCATTCTCCATTTTATGAACTAAGGTTTCTATCCTCATCACCTCAGACCTAACTGTTAGACCTAAGAGTCAGTCATTGGGAAGAGGTGGGAAGAAAAGTCTGATTTATTAAAATATGTTAATGCTTTATACTGTAAGTCTTGAGCAGGATGTGTGTATGGGCAGTTGTTTACATCTGCACAATGTCCTATTCATGGATGAACAGAGCAGGAAGGTAGGCACGGGGTAGAAGGGGAGGTGGGTATTACTTTCACCTAAATGACAGACAAAAAGCAGCTTGTACTTCCAGAAAATTCACTGTTCTTGTTCTTCTAGCCACTTTCAGTGTATTTATATTGTCAGACAGCTTAGCATCACACTTCATGCACAGGTGACCACCGCATAGAACAGCTGTGCAGATGTAGCCCGTAAGGTTGGCTCAACTTTGGTCTCCGAAGAGCTCTTTGGACTTTACTTCTCCAGGGCAGACCTTCTAGTTCTTTCTCTGGGCTCCTTCTTCACTCCAAAAAAAAAAAAAAGAAATATTCACTACTGCTCTTTCAGCTGCATTCAGCTGGGGATGCCAAAATGAGATATTAAACACAGGATATTGTATTTGTTGACATAGGCAATCAATATATCAGTGTATGTGAGTAAAAACTCAGACATAAATACTATCATTCCATCCTACACATCTCTGTCAGGCTCTCTCAAGCCACATGGAAATACTACAACATCAGTGAACTGGTTCACACTGTGAAGGTTTCCCTCCTGCTAGTAAAAAAACACAGACAAGGTGTTTCACTTATTTTCTGTAATTTGCTTTTTTCAGGCAAAGATCAGATTTTAGAGCTCTTGACAACAGCTTGAAACCCAATAACAGCAGTGATGTATCAGTTGGCATCTTTAACTTTAGCTGTGGTTTGGATAACTTTGGAATGTCTCAGCTGGGTACTCTGCATGACCTCTTTCAAGAGTCTTAAGAGGAAATTTAAGACACAACCTCTGCTTTGGGAAGACTGACACAAACAAAATAAGATTGATGTGTTGGCAATTTATTCTTCCCTCATATACGCATCCCTCAAGTTATCCAGAGAACTTTAAATTCAAGAAGGTTGGTTTCAGCTAAAATTCATTTGCAAAGCAGTATCTGAAATGCTCAGTGATGAGTCAAAAATCTTTTTCAGTTTGGTCGAAGAACTTGATACTTCTTGTTTTGATATTTCATATTCAAAATGTTCCTAAACACTTTCTAAAATGAAAAAAAAATAAGAAAGTAATTTTAACATTGAATTCCAGTAACAGACAAATACACATGAACATTTAAACTTCTCAGAGTGGGGTTTGGGTTGTTGTTTGGTTTTGGTTTTGGGGTTGGTTTTTTTACAGCTCAGCTGCTGATATCATTTTGTATAAAACAAGTGAAGATTATGCAGTTTTCTTGGTCAGGTAAGTGAACTTTATGAATTGACTGAGGAACAGTTAGCAAGCCTTGAAAAAGAATTAGCAATTGACAGAGAAGATGACGGAGAATTTAATCTCAGAACACGCAAAACAATCTGTATTTTCAAATTGTTTTATTTTTCTCATAATGCCACTGCTGACACTCAGTTCTGTTTAAGGATGAGTTTACCCTCTCCCAACAAATGTCATCAAGAAAAGACCCTGCTCTTAATAACAGGCTTTTAATGAGTGAAGGGGAAGCTGGGCAGATATTACAGTAAGACTATTTTATTCCTGCATGGAACAATTTTGCGCAATCAACTCTCAGAAAGCTGCTATTTTCACCCACAGCTGGGAAACATTCAAACCATATTTGATTCCTAGAATGACCTTCAATATGAAATGCTCCATGAAACATTCCTTCTGTTGCATGAAAATTGCTCATTTCAGAAATATCCCCACTAGGTCTATCCATGTCATAAACCTTAACAGAGAGTACACAGGGTCATGCTGTAAATGCAATACATGTCCAAAATGGAAAAACGTCTCTGCAACTTAACGTGGCAATTGAAGAGTCTGATTCTGCAGCACAGTTTCTTACCCATGTCAAAGATATAACATTAGCACCTTCCATTACATTTTATAATTTCTGATTGCAAGGAAAATATGTGAGGATGAACTTTGTTCTGAGGTTAATCTGCACTGTGCTGCAACTGTCACAGCTTCCAGAAAAGAGGCAACTAGTGCAGCCTAATGGCTCAATAAATGGAATAGAATAGCCACACCTTTTGTTATCTCATGACTTCTGAGTGTCTTGTGATGTTTCTACACTTGGGACCTGATTTCTCAAAGAGGTTCCTTCTGAGCCCTTATGATGGTGCTGACATATCTTACTGTGCTGGGACTTCATTTTGAGTGGCCAGATCCTTCCTGGAGCCCTTTGAATCCAGATCCTGAAAAGTCTCCTCAGGAGAGTCAGACTATTAGAATAACAGTCGTATGATATTTGATTATATTTGAACACTTCCATAATATCTGAGGAAGGCTGGAAGGCAGACAATATTCACTTGCGTTCCGTCATGCCCCCTGAAAAATTTTGGGGCTGGGAAACAAAAGCTAGGGTAATGACATGCCCTTTCCAACTGCAGGCTTTTCTGATGAAGACCCAGAGCTGAAAGGGATCCCACAAGTTTCCTAGCTCCGTTGCCCCCTCTTCAATGGATCCATTGACCCCACATTTAAAGCTCCTCCATCTGCATCATATGAATGATGCAAATCCATGAATCATATAATGACGCATAGAAGCACAGTCTCTGGCTGAACAAACACACTCCCTGGCCTTTCTCGAGGTAGGCTGCTGCTGGGAGGTGACCTGAGTCATGCTCTGGATTTCACTGACTATGCTGTGTTCATACCTAATTATTCTGTGTCCTGCTTTGACATCGCACCTGGGCTCCAGCTGCCAGTCCAGAAGGCTTTGGGTTTCCTGCAGGTCCTGTGGCCTGCACCTGCCCACTCCATAGGGGAATTTCATACCCACAGACAAGTATCTGAACCAAGCCCCAGCTAACCGCTGACTAAAATCGAAGATGAGATGAGTAGGCATCTCCACTTAGATGTCTTAAAATCAAACTGAAGCCCATGCTTATTTTTTGACTCTAATATTTGTGTATCACCCTTGGAAAATGGTATCAAATGCAACAGTCCAAACCAAGTGTACTGTGCAGGACTTTCTTTTTCTCACAGTGTCATAGTTTTTAAGTGGCTGAAATGGACATGGTATAGTCCAAAACTTGTGTGATTCACTCATGAAAACATAAAAAGGGAGAAAAGGAGGAAGTTTCTGTTTCCACAGGTGTTTTCCTGAGGGTATCACGACCAAAAATGCTACCCCACTATGTTATAACACACATTCTGGGAGAAACAAAATCTTATTTAATAAACCTTGAGGAAACCCTCATAGTCACATAGGGTATTCTGACCTCCTGCATCACACAAGCCACAGCTCCTCCCCACAGAGCTTCCTTCAAGCACACTATTTTAACTTCACAATTTACATATCATTCTGGAGGACAAATACCTCTAAATGGACTATAAAACAAGCAGAGAATCTACCAGTATCACATCCACTAAGTTGTTTCAGAGCCAAGATAGCTTTTGTGTGTTTTTTAAGAGCAGTTGCCCCAGTTTCTACCCACTGGCTTTTTTTTTCACTTTTCTCCTAAAGCAATCTATTCTCAGCAATGTCTTTCCCATGTAGTTTTCCATAAAGTTCTCTTGAATGAACTTAAGATCTTAAGAGAACCTTTCCCCAGATACATTAAATATTTCTTCTGAGGTCTCCTTCTCAAATGGACATTCTGAAAACCTCAGGTATGTCTTGTTAAACTTTGCCAAAATCTTTACTGTTTTCTAAAACCCCTATTAAGGCTGGACACATTACAGTGTCTGCCAAATTAAGCTGCCTCCTTGATATTCTCCTGCTGCTACAATAAGGATTCTATTCTCCCTGTTATCTATTGATTGACTAAGAATCCCCAGTAAATGAGTTTGAAAGTAATTCACTGGAGGAAGTCCTGTGAGTGTTCTACTATATTCTGCATATGTAATTACCATCACTATATTACTGACAAGGAAAAGAGTCGTTTCATGAATTCAACACTATTTATCATACTCTATTCACCAAATTAATATTACATGGGACAAGACCACATATAAAATTTCTTTTGCTTCTCTTTTTACTATATGCTTTAATCCTTCTAACAACAAATAGAAATGGTTTCGGAAAGCAAACTAACAGACAATCAAGGCTGTGTTAATTAGGCTCCCTGTCTCCCTACCACAGCCAGACAACACTGTTTACAGCCAGATGCTAAGAATTAATTGTATCCATGACTGAATGGAAACCAGCAAGCAGCTTCAAATGCAAATAGAATAACTGAGATACAGAGGTTATCCCTTTCATACGTCATATGACAACAGATTGGGAAATCTTCAGCATTTCTCACCAAGAAGCTAATTAAAACGAGGGGAAGAGGGAAAGACATTTCTCAAAATATGTGCTGTAATTATGTAAATAATGAGACAAAACAAAACTCTATGCTTGCACTTGGGAAAATAACAAAGAAGTTGCCTACTTACTGCCAGTTTCCCTGCTCCCAGATGTTCTGTGCAAGGATTGCTGCTGGGCCAGTTGTCTTCACACTCTACAGCCAGATTACTTAAGCTTAATATCACTAATTGCAAAGGTGTTGCTCCAACTTCCATTTGCACAGAGGCAAATATTCTGTGACTGATTACCAAATATTTCCTCAGGTGCCTGATCCACAGGTAGGAAATATTAGCAAGTGAATAGAATTCACTGGAGTGTTAAAGGATGGTCATCAGGACAACTTACTCCTATTTATGATACAGGGACAAAGCAACACTCACCACCTGGGCTGCAGTGTGCAGTAAAATAGGTCTTCATTGAACTAGGCAGTCCTGTTATAAAATTGTTGACCGGGAAAACAGAAGAAAGTCATCCGGCTGACTGCATAAAAGAATGATTAATGACAATATTTGAGCTTTTTTCTTGCAAATGAGGTTATTGGGAAGGACACACTGAAATTAACTTCCTTCACTTACTTACTCTATTTTAAAGAATTGTGACTCTAGAAAGCAGGAGATAAAAGCTTATGAAAACTACAGAAGATCTTAAGAGTGGCCATAGGCCACATACTACGATGTGGCTCTCAATCTGCATGATAGCGTGAAAAAAACAAGGTGAAGGGTAGCTATACAAATGGCAAAGCTAGAGAGATTGCTGGACCATTGCTCCTGAGGCAATATCCTAGGGAATATGCTGAGGAGCAGACTCTTCTGGGCTAACAAGGGAATTTGGGAACTGTCATTGGTAGTGGAACCTTGACTCGGAGCAGCAGAGGTAGGAACAGCAAGGGGAGCGTCAGTATGGATCTCAAGAGAGAGTTGCATCACTCAAACTGAGCCCTAAAGGGGACCATAAAGAGCAAGTGCACTAACAGAGCACTGTCATGCTGGAAGCAGTTTCAGCGCATGGTTATGACATCTCTTTTGCCCCCAGATATCACATATTAAAGAAGTTTGTTTCCTCGATCTCAGGTTTCCTGAGGCAGAGTCTCTGACATAAAGTACTTGAGGCTAATTTATTGGTGGTACAGCAGCAGTCTACAGCTTGAAGTGGCTGCCTCCAGAAAGGGACCTCAAAGATCAAAATCCCCGGGCAATTATACCCTCACAATCTAAGTTCCATCCCTCACGTGATAGCCTGGTCCAATCATAGAATCATAGAATCACCAGGTTGGAAGAGACCCACCGGATCATCGAGTCCAACCGTTCCTATCAAACACTAAACCATATCCCTCAGCACCTCGTCCACCCGTGCCTTAAACATCTCCAGGGAAGGTGAATCAACCACCTCCCTGGGCAGCCTGGTCCAGTGCCCAATGACCCTTTCTGTGAAGAATTTTTTCCTAATGTCCAGCCTAAACCTCCCCTGGCGGAGCTTGAGGCCATTCCCTCTTGTCCTGTCCCCTGTCACTTGGGATTATTAGGGTCTGGGGTCTTCTCATTCTTCTTTGGGGCCTTTCCTTGTTCCTAGGTGGGCCATTTCTTATCTCTAAGGTTGCAGCTTCTGTTAATGAAAGGAGCTTTCTTATCTTATGGCTTGAATGGGCTGTTGGGCTGCCTTCTACTTAATTAGGTAGAAGTTCAGTGTATCAAGGTAAAAGTTCACAGCTTGTGGTCTAGGGCTTCACAAATTCAGCTACTAATGGTAAGCCAGTTCTGCTGTGTCATGCTTCCTTGCCATTTTGTGAGGCTTCATCTATATTTCATTCTTACAGCTTAACGCTAAGCAACTAACTTTAAAAGGCTGGATTGATTATGTTTCAGGCTAAAATTATTTATATTCTTTAACACCAAGGAATAAGCAAAAATGCTTTTGCTATTTCCATACCATCTGTCCCCAGCACACAAGAGAAAAGATCTCAAGAGAAGTGATGTTTGTGGCAGGACAGAAGCATGGCACATAAAAAGACATGTTCAGAAAATGCCTCCCAGGTGGAGCGTTTCCCCCACTTCAGCATCACCTCCCAGTAACAGCTTAGCACAGTCAACACTCCCCTATCATCTTGCTAGACATGGGTCCCACACAGAGACCACTGCAATACCATCCCCCAAAGAAGAAAATCCTTCAGAGGTGAGTCCCCAAAGTGCATAGGGAGAGTAAAGTTTGGACATATTGTGCAGTTTCTTTCAGAAGATGAAAACATCAGTAGGAGATAGATACAGGGGCTCCAGCTATGGCCATCAGTGAGCACAGATGTTATCAATGCACAGCAGGTCTGAGACTATTTCTGAATGCAAGAATGACTCAGCCTGTACCACAGCAGAGACTGTACAGCTGATATATCCTTTACACAGAAGATAAAAGCTTAAGAAAAAAGCGTTCAGACCCAACAACAAAGGCAAATTCCAATATAGACTCCGACTGCAAGAGCAGAAAGGATTCAGTGAAAATTTTGTTATTTGATGAAAACTAAAAACCAGTAATCCACACTTTTCAGATCCATTTTAAGAGAGATTTAAAGGCTTTGGAAGAGAGGAGTAGACACAATGCATACCTAGGACTAACAAACTGAAAAGATTTGTAAACTGAACCTATCCTTTTGGTGTTTGGAAAATAGACTTGAAGATTCTCTGAGGCCTACAGGAAAGACGGAGAGGGGCTCTTTATCGCAGGGATAGGATGAGGGGTAACAGTTTTAAGCTGAAAGAGGGGAGATTTAGAATAGATATTAGGAAGACAGTTTTTACTGTGAGGGTGGTGAGGCACAGGAACAGGTTGCCCAGAGAAGCTGTGGGTGCCCCATCCCTGAAGGTGTTCAAGGCCAGACTAGATAAGGCTTTGAGCAACCTGATCTAGTAGAAGATGTCCCTGTCCATTGGAGGGGGGCTGGAACCAGATGATCTTTAAGGTCCTTTCCAACCCAAACCATTGTAAACTCTGTAAACTATAATTACTTTATTCTGAAAAGCAGACCTTTTGATGTCGACAGTCATGCATGCCTGAAAAGGGTATCTCAGACTACCTGCATCAGTAGAGATTTTAAAGTCCTAGTGAACAAAATCTCAAAATTATGAAATTGCATCCTTCCATGGACAAAGGAGTAAAATGAAGCGTTAAATCAGTGTAAAAACATTAATGAGATGGACACATCTCAGTTTTATTGGCAGATAAGCCTGGAAAATAAGAGGTACCAGCAGAAGCACTCACAAGGTCATAATCTGAAACAGCATCAGAACTTGAAATCTCCTGCCAATATCCATCTAATCCTTGCCCAAATGTCTCCGACCCCATCTAGTTCCAGCTCAAGTAGATGTTTAAACACAGGCTTAATATTAAAGCAATAAAGTTCGGATGTATAAAAGTATCTCTTAAACTAACAAATGCATGTCTAACTCTTTGTGTTATTTGGATTCCATGGGCCTTTTAAGAAGCTGCCCAAGGGTAGCAGGACTTAAAGACATCCCCAATTCTTTTGTGGGCTTGTTCTAAGCACACATTATATGCATTAAGTGTTTTGCTTACCTAAAGCTGTAATCTCCTCATAACTCACTCCCCACATCAAGATCAGAGACAATTTTTTTTTCCTTCCTTCCTTCCACCATTGGTATATATTGTTAAATGCAGTTTCTTTGGCTGCAAATTCTTTAGTTGTCAAGACAGAAAATTCCCTAGCGCAAGAATTGTATCTCATTATCTGTTTTAATAATGCACAACAAGGGATTAGCAATATCCTCATATAAAGAGCAAGACAAAAAAAATATTCTTTAACAATATTAAACCTTCCTCAAATGTACATTCCCTGTTCCTCAGATCATAACCACATGCTTTTAAAATAATCACAGAATCACAGAATCACAGAATAACCAGGTTGGAAGAGACCCACCGGATCACCGAGTCCAACCGTTCCTACCAAACACTAAACCATATCCCTCAGCACCTCGTCCACCCGTGCCTTAAACACCTCCAGGGAAGGTGACTCAACCACCTCCCTGGGCAGCCTGTTCCAGTGCCCAATGACCCTTTCTGTGAAGAATTTTTTCCTAACGTCTAGCCTAAACCTCCCCTGGTGGAGCTTGAGGCCATTCCCTCTTGTCCTGTCCCCTGTCACTTGGGAGAAGAGGCCAGCACCCTCCTCTCTACAACCTCCTTTCAGGTAGTTATAAAGAGCAATGAGGTCACCCCTCAGCCTCCTCTTCTCCAGGCTAAACAACCCCAGCTCTCTCAGCCGCTCCTCATAAGGCCTGTTCTCCAGCCCTTTCACCAGCTTTGTTGCTCTTCTCTGGACTCACTCCAGAGCCTCAACATCCTTCTTGTGGTGAGGGGCCCAGAACTGAACACAGGATTCGAGGAGCAGTCTCACCAGTGCCGAGTACAGAGGGAGGATAACCTCCCTGGACCTGCTGGTCACGCCGTTTCTGATACAAGCCAAGATGCCATTGGCCTTCTTGGCCACCTGGGCACACTGCTGGCTCATATTCAGTCGGCTGTCAACCAACACCCCCAGGTCCCTCTCCTCCAGGCAGCTTTCTAGACAGACTTCTCCCAGTCTGTAGCACTGCATAGGGTTGTTGTGCCCCAAGTGCAGGACCCGGCATTTGGCCTTGTTAAACCTCATGCCATTGGACTCTGCCCAGCGGTCCAGCCTGTTCAGATCCCTTTGCAGAGCCTCCCGACCTTCCCAGAAATTACTTCATCTTTTGTTCTAATTAGCAAGAGCTGGCATATGCCTTTTGATATTGAATGGGGAGAGACTCTAAGATATTAGCCATAAACTGTTTATCTTCCCAATAAATGAGAATTCTCAAATCTACTCTTCTTCCTTGCTCTCTGTGAACAGACAGGAAATGTATCTCACAAGAATGTGCTACTCAAGGAAGAAGCAATAGCTCTTAGAAAAATAGAGCTTTGCATGAATCCTGCAACTTATTGGTAGTGCTGACTGATGATGTGTTTACAAGCCATGTACATGGCATTTAATACACAATATTCAAAGTATCAATTGTGTATTGAATAAAATAAAAAAACGGAAGATCTGACTGGAAGTTGAATTCAGATGTTCTTGTCAAAATGTACCCAGAGTAAAATCTTCAAAGAAATTCGGTACCTCAGTCCAAGCACAAGGAATTAAGTCCTGTTTCTTTTCAGCAATATATTTCTCCAAGAGATTAAACTCCTGCTTAAATTCGATTATGTCCAGAAGGTCCTGATTCTCCTTAATGGAGTCATCAGCTCAGGGTATCTCCTCCTTTGCACCAAACACTGGGGTACTGTAAGAGTCCAAGCGAGGTATGGGCCACCAGTCTAGGTCCAAGCATTCCTCCTGGGGTTGTCCATATATTCCCCCTCTTACCTTGCCTGCTGCCACTCTTCTCACCTACAAGAATACTTCATTTCCTGTAAACCACATCTCCTTTGGGACCATGATGAATGAAAAAAAAACCATCATCTTCCCAAATAAGGCTGATGATTATTCTACTTTGTAAATTAAAGCAAAATAAGGTTGAGCATCAAAGCCCTTGGGAGGGGACATAATACAGGGAACTTCACCACCTCACTTGTAGTCTCGAGGCTTCCAACAGTTTTGTGGAAACTTCCATTTTGGACTTCAAGAAATGGAGTTCTTTCTTTCGTGGTCTTTGCTTTTAAGGTTCTTTGTCTCTAAAATAAAGTCTTTATTCCTGAGATGAAGATTAGGCCTGATCATTCCTCTGACATTTTTTCAGTCTGCAGATATTCGTGAAATACACTGGCCTTTTTGGTTTAGAAGCACTGGCAGGGCTGAGCCCTCTGTCTGCTCTGCATGGTCCTTGTACTGGTGGGGATGTGGTCTCTTAGCTAATCCTACATAAGACTAACTTTGACTATGAATACATTCTTTCCCAATGAAACTACACCATTTCCTGACAATATCAAACTGAGTCAGGCATCAGACTCATTACTGTTCTTCTTAATGCCTCCCACCCAGAATGCTAATGACTCAAGCTATGGAAGTACCCATGCAATAAGGAAGGAAACGGGGGCACAGACTGAGATGTGCAAAGAGAACTAAGACAGACTGCTGCTCTTTTCCCAAAAGCCACAGAGTCTTTCAAAACCATAACCTACACGAACTGCCCAAACCCACTGAACAAGCAAGTCAGATACCTATTTTCAGTTTCTAGAGTTAATCTACATTAACTGGTGTCCTGAGAGGTGGTGCTAGTCAGGATATGCAGCTCGAAAAATATGCTTCCACTTCTACCTGCGTCACATGAGCTTGGAGGAACCTGGGGAGAATAGTTTTCTCTTTCTGTTGCACACTAATCTCCTTCGAAAAGCACTTTGGGAAACCCTGCAAAGGATAGTTATAGTAGAGCTAGACACTATTATCATTGTTGTTATTATTTTTTATCACTATTATTACTACTAAGAGAAGTTCTCCAGACAGGCTTGATAGCACTGCACAATACAGCACTGAGCAGTCAAAAAGAGGTTTTACACCCAGAAATAGCTTTAAAAAAAGCTTGGTGATGAAACATCTAACTGTCCCATTCTGCTTTCAATTGCATGTATCACCAAAAAATTGAATTAATTCCCACACCAGCAGGAGTGGAGGAACTGCTGGTTCAGAGCAGCCTTTATGTCTCCATACTTACAGCATCTCATCTCCCACAGGAGAGTTCAGCTCACAGCTACCCAGAACACAAGAATATAACCTCTAAAGAAATTATCTTCATAAACTCATGTGATTTGGAAGCTAAAGCTAAAATGATGAGGTGTTGTTCCTCACACAAGGCAGACAGGTAGCACCTTGTTGATCCGACAGCTAGAGGAGATAGAGATGTGAAATGATTTGCCAAGGCATCCAGGCTATTGTTTATATTGAGGAAACTCCCTTACAATGTGACCACATCCATAATGCAGTTGTCTGCACTGGCCTGGGGCAGGGTTTAAACTGCTGCAGACGCCAGTAGAATCTCTTTTCAGATTAAAGCAGATTGTCTGTATGCACAAACTACCTTAGATGTGGCACAAATGACAGCTCCCAGTACCAAAACCTTTTGCCCAGAACCACAACAGACCTCAGTCCTGCACTTGATCAGTCAGAATCTCAGCACAAAACTGGTTTAATTGCGCAATGTTTTGATGCAGCTGAAGCTTATGTTGTGATATATCCTATTGTAAGAGAGCGTTCTAAACAAATCTTCCGTGTAAGGAAAGCGTTCCCTTTCTTACCATTCCTATAATTCAAGCTGTGCAGCTTTGCAGCAGTGAGCAACAGGCTGGGCTGTGTCACAGGGAAACCCCTCTGCTCTCATCACAGATTTATGGCTGCTCATGACAAGCAGATGTATCTTTAGCTTAGCCTGGAAGATGCTTGTGAGGCTGTCTAAATAATTCATCTTTAAGAGCTCATGTCAGCCTTTGCAAGGGCATGCTCCAGTGAGAGCTGCCTCCTGCAGCTAACAGCCAGAAATCCCCACAGTGCACAACGCAGCCTCAAGCTTGTATGGGAAACGTGCATTGAGACTACGGCAGTGCGTCATACTGCATTGCAAACACCAGCCATAATGAATAAATTCAAATGCCTGAGACAGACCGTTGTCTCATTTTGCTCCTACTGTCTGCAGTACTGCTGCTGTTTTGCTATTTGTACAACAAACAAAGCCCTGATCTGCTCGATACGCTGGAATCAATATTGCTCTTTGGCAGGCTATGCAGTTATACACAGTAATGAAAGCTAAAAGAAAATAACTAGGGCTTCCCAGGAAAACAGAAAGCTAGTCTATCAACATTAGGACCCCACTGGTAAAGGATTGTTAACAATATGTCAACCTTTTCCTCATCAAGTCCATAAATGCAGCCACAGCGTATCTTTAGAGAAGACACTAGACTGGATGTAAAGATTTCAACTGACAGAGAATCTTCCATGATCTTACTAAGCACCAAACACTTCCAGCCAGACCAGCTGCATTGCACCCTTTTCACAAATTACTAAGTTTGGAGTCAAAGAAGCAACTTCTGAAGGTCACAAAGAGCACATGATGGCAGAAGAAAGTTGTTCTCCACCTTGGTCCTATTTCTAACTGAACATTCACATGCGGGCAGCAATTCTGCAGGGGGCCCTGCAGCCTCTACCCTCTTAAAAATCACCCAGATCTCTTTGGCATCTTGGGCCGTGTCCTCGGCCCTTTCCATGGCATGACGCGAAGTTATTACCAGCAGATTCCAGAAACAAAAATCAACTTATTGGGCAGCAAGTTGAATAAACAAGTTGAACTAACTGACAAAGACATTAACATCCTAGCTAACTGAAACCTAGACTAGATTCACAAGAGAACAAAGCCCCACCAGTAAACTCAAGGGGTTGATTCTGAAAAGTTTAGCTGCAGCTACACTATCCTCTGCGTAAGTTTTGCCTCCTTCATCCCAGGCAGTCCATTTTCATGCACATAGTGTCTGCACAGCTACATGACAGGGAAACCCCCATCTGCTCCCATTGGGTTTACACTCAGCCGTGACAAATTACTGTAGCTTCAGCTTTCTGCTAGAAGATGCATATAGAAAATGAGGTCAAAAAGGCTCACTTTAAATAATTCATAGTGAAAAATTTGCCCTGGATTTTCTAAGCCTGTGCAGCCAAAAAGGAACCACTACCTTGCTGGAGCCATAAGAGCTAATCTGTGTGTTAATTCTGCTGTCTATAGCTCTGCTTTATATGAAGGAAGGCAAACACAACACCACAGCAGGGATGTGGGAGTGGGGAGATCTGGATTACTCTGTTCCAAGCACCAGCTGTCTTCATGTGTCAGCCTGGAAGAGTCAGAAGCACTGATTTGGAGATCAGAAGGGCCTGGGTTGCTGTTGGAAAATCTCCACAGTGAAATCCCCAATCTGCATGGTGTGAAAGGTCAGACAAATTGATAATATGAGAAATACAGGAAAATCTTTCAGGGACTACTAGGATAATCTGTCCTGATTTTGTGATGTAATGCAGAAATTTAACATGAGAATTTTCTAGAACGCAATTCAGTTATTTTTGGTTAGGTGAAACAGAAAGGCTTGCTGGCAAAAAGCAGTTGGATGCTTTAAACATGTAGATCTTTCCTTCAATTCAAACTATGTTGACATTACTTTGCCTGTCCCTGTGTACAAAGGCTTCACTTCCCACATCAATTCCAGCTTTATTGCAGTATAGTACTTAACCACTTGCTACACCAGAAGACACACCAGTTTTTGAAAGAGAAAATATTTCAAGCAAAAGAAATGCATGGGAAAACAACATGTGCGTACTGATGGAAGCTAAAAAGTTGTAGGTCAGTTAGTATTGTTGCTGCACTTTTGGTGCAAAGTTGCAAAAGTCAGAGTGAATTCTCACAGAACGATGTGCTAGACTGCGAAATTCAGGGGTAATAAAATCAAGTATATGTAATCTACAGCAAAGATGCTGTTCATGCTGCCATTTATTTACCTGGTTTGTTCACCATTTATGTAGGCTCACTCTCCTTCAGCTGTCTTTTTCTTTCCAAAGGGATTCATTTACTCTTATTTTTCTTCAGGCTCCGCATACTCTTTTACAAACACCTTGTGTGACACAACAACCTAATTTCAGTGTATTTGTCCAGGCAAAACACGGTACGTCTGCAGTTTGTTACTTGGTTACACTGAAGTAAGCAACTGCTTTATTATAAGCTAGTAAGTTATTGATCTCCACTGGGACATTGCAAAGGGTCATTCCAAAGTGCCAGCACCTGCCAGGGTCCCGTTAGCCCCACAGAACCTCCACATCTCAGTGTCAGGTTCTTATAATTACTTTATTTTATTCCATTGCTAATTTTATTTTAATTAATTTTAATACATGTATGTGCTTTCATCTCTGCCTATATAATTCTGGGTTTAGCATCAAGATGGATGAAATACTAAATTATAATTTCTTTTTTTCAAAACACATAGAAAGATTTCATTTTCCTGAGAACAATCACTTGCTCACTTTTTGCCTGGGACCTCTTTTTGGAGATCCAGACCTAGAAGATATTGATCACAGGGACATGCTTAATTTAATAAATCCATAAGTTTTGAAGAGGCCCACTCACATAAGTTAAGCTGTTAAAGCTGAAAGAAAGCAAAGCTCAAGTTATGCGCTTCACAGAGATGGCATTCAAACACTTATAGCAACAAACACATAGACTTGTCCTAGAGGTTACAGAGGGGTGTAGATTCTTTTTAGTTACTTCAAAATAAGTATTTCCTGTAGAAGGCTGGTTTGTAAATAAGTTACAAGATAAGGAAAGTAGAACTAGAAAAGTTCCAAGCATAAATGTTAGAAGAAAAAAATCTGCAATCTCAACGTTGCCCAGCATTCCAAAAAGCTCCCCTACATGGTGTGCATATTACTTCATGAAAAAAATAGTGAGTCTCATCAGTACATTCAATAATAAGGCTGAACAGGCAAAAGTAATATTGGTCCTGCTCTGAACATCATCAGCCACAATGGGAGTGAACATCATAAAAACAGCCTCACGACCTTTCAGATTCTGCTTTGGGAACTGGAGCATGGACTTGGAGGGCAGAGAATGTCCCCAGTGCCATTCATTTCAGTAATAGCTAGAGAAATTTAATACCCTCTGAGAGGCATGACTCTGCACAAGGTTGGGCTTTTGCATCAAACCGAGAGTGAAAGAAGGAGGAGAGAAAATAATGCTATAATGATGGTCACTGAATAGGCTTTATTTACTCTCTTGGAACTCCATAAATACCAGTCTGCAGTCAACTAAATGCATTGCCTGCTCAAATATTTTTATAAGCAAGAAATTTACTCAGCTGTACCCATAACTTAATTGACCAATTATTGATAAGAACACACCGTCTACACCAGGATTAAGAGCTAAACATAGGTTTTGTTAAAAATACATCAGGAAATTAAATAGCTATGTGGTCTTTATTGTTAATAATACAGTATGAGGGTAATGCCTAGAGACATCAGCTCAGATCAGAAACAAGCATGCCAGAAGCTACACCAATAGAGGATAGGGCAATGTACAGAAGAACAGGCTGAGAAGATCAGAGGAGGCAGAAAAATATGGGAGAGGGAGAGCAGGTAGCAGGAGATGAATTATCTAATCATGATTTTTTTCTGTGGAGTGGGTTAAACAAAGAGTGTGGATGTTGCTGGGAGGGCAAAGAGGAGCCCAAAGGGTAGATGGTCAATGCCGAGTTAGAAAAGATCATGAGGAAGGAAGTGGGTCTACTGGCAAACAGAAAAATTGAAGTCAGCTGTTAGTCGAATAGTCAGGAGATGAGACGAGATGAGGTGAGATAAGGGTAGTCCACCTTCTAGCACAGAAAGCCTTACAGGACCACACACAGCCATGCAGAGATGAGAAGAGCCTGTTGGCAATTTCCCACCAGCCCACAGATGGGATGTCCTGGGAGCCTGGGGAGGGTCTGCACAGATTCACTTCTGTTAAGATCCAGCAGGTTCTCACACATTCCCAGGTGCTTTGTTCCTGTTGCCTTTTTTAAGCTCTCCAAGTCCCCAAGCGTGGTAACGCTTCTGATTACTTAGCAGTTGCTTTTCCTCCCTCAGCTATCACACTCCTTTCGTGCCCTTACAAGGGTGCTTTCCTCAGCTTTCCTTATGTCCTTTCTGTTCCATTTGGTGAGTCCTAAATCTCACAGCACAGCTTCTCTTCTCATCATGGAGAGGTGGGAAGTTCATCACAAGCTATACCCGTTGCCTTCTGCTCCTGGCAGCGGGAGGATGTTTGAACTACAGGATAGGCAGCGTATATGCTTATGTCTGTGATGCAAATCACTTCCCATCACCAGCATCTCAAACCCTAAATAGGCAACCATTTAGAGGGAAAGTTAGAAACCTGCCTTAAATAACATGTGAAAATGTGTAAGTACTGGACCTTGCGCAGTTTACTTAATTTTTCCAGTGCTGCTCTGCAGGGGCAGCCTGAATCAAGGGCTGCTGCCTGTCCACACTTTACACGTGCTCCTGGGTAATCACTTGGTACACTTGGAGGATGATATATACGGGCACCCTCAAACAACCCACAGGAGCACACTTTTCCAGCTGAGGCACAAGCCTGGTGTCCAGCTCCTGTTCTGGCAGAATCATCTGTCCCATCCTTCTTTATAGTATCATACCCTGACTGATGTTTGGCAGAGACAAGGGCTCCCTAAAATTGCCCTAGGGCTGCTAGGATTTAGACATAGGCTAATACAAGGTTAGCTTAGGCTGCCTACAGAAACGGCAGCACAAGTTTCAAGTGATAGAAGCTCAGGTACAGCATGTAGGAGTTGAATTCAATGATCCTTCTGGTTCTCTTCCAAATCAGGATATTCAATGATTTTATGTTAACTGAGCTACTGTGCCCTCATGTTGGGGGTTTTGGGTACAAGAGAGTATATAACTGCACAACACCTTCTCACCAGACAATTCTTGCCTCATGTCATCTTTCATCTCCCATTTGGGGACATATATCAATACCGAATGACTTTCAGGAAACTCAAGGAAGGATGACTGTCATTTTAAGTAAGTCCTAAGATATAAGGCATTTGGCACATAGTTATGCGTGCTGATTACCATATAGTGTATGAATGCATCTATTTGACTTATTCATTTGCTTATGCATCAATCCACATTATGTATGAAGAAGTGGCACTCACAGAGACAAATTAAGCATGCAATACAATGGCTAAATTGTCTAAATAACATGAATGTTTATCGTTCAGTTCCCTGCGTGCAAGACAGGGCTGTTAATAATTAGTTTCCTACCTCCAAAAGAGCACGCATGTTAATTAATTAATATTTGCAAAGCGCTTTGAAGTTGCAAAGCACCATAAGAAAGCTATCCATTATTATGTATAGTAAATGTACTTCTAAATGAAATAATTTGCCTATTTAAAATCATTTCCCTCCCGAAATCCCCCAGAATCCCTCATCCATAATAGTAATTAGCATCTAATAAAAAAAATGTGTGTTTAAATATTCATTTGGAGCTTCAGCAACTGAAATGCTTTTGCACTCACAGTGTGCCAAGGATAAGATGGAGTGGCATATTCAAGTACACGAATGAATATGATTGCCTGAGCCAGATACCACAGGCAGGGCAAAGAAAAAGGCATACAAGAGATGAGAGACTCCAGGCTTATATTGTGTTAATTTGGACCAAGAGACCTGAGTTTAACTAGCAGCTCTATGGTGAATTTCTCTGTGACCTTGGTCTTATGACCTACAGGGTGGGATATCACCAGTCAACTAATCAAGCCACAGCCTTCAAACGCAAAGGTGTTGCATGAGTAAATCAGCTAGGATGCCTTGGTTGTCAAGAAAGAGGCTGATACTTCAATGGCATAATCCAGCCCAGCAACTCATGCACGTGATGAGTTGTCCCTTCAAGGTCCCAGACTCTCTCCTTGGAGGTGCTCCTATTGCCATCAGCATGAAGCCAAGTCTAGAGCTCCATCTTTCCTGTTTTCCTCAAACACAGTCTCAAGATGTATCAGAAACAGCTCTGAAGCTTTATCTCATGTCACATGCCAGCTTTTATTATGACCTACTGTCCCGTATCCTTGGACTTCAGGCCTCAAACGCTCATGGTGTACATTACTCTGGTGGTCTGCTCTTGCCTCACAAGGAAGAGTGTCTTCATCTAAACCATATCCTAGGTGAATATTTACCTATGCAGAAATTGCGTTGAATGTGAAGCATCACCCACATTACTGAGAGTGAAATAGCAAAGCAAGACCTCAAGAGCCTGCAGTAGCTCTACTTTGCTGCTGCAGGAGGACTCTGCAAACAAGCACCACCCCAGCATTTCTGTGCTGCCTGAAAGAAGTAGTTGATGTTCAGAATGATGCAAAGAAGACTTTCAGATTAGAAGCTTATGGGGTTCCCTTTCTCAGGATTTCCTGTGCCTTCCAGGCACCGAGAAAGAGCTAAAGAGCTATGTACTTCAATGAGAAATTGGTACCTAAAATCTTTTGGCATTTGGGGTATAGTCCTTCAGCCTGGTGAGTGCTGATTGAGGATACGGGTGAAGGATACCCCACTGAAGAAAAATGTTTCATATTTCCCACAGCCTCTGGATTCAGTACTCTGCACTATAGCACAGTACTAGCATAGGAGTAATCTCTCCTAAATCAGCCACCAACTCACTGAGTGACAACAAAGAAGCCACTTCACCCCTTTGGATCATACTTCCAAATGAAGAAGGAGAACTGGATACTACCATTTATCAATTTCTAAACCTCACTGAAGAATTTCGTGATCTGACTCATAAGCATTAGCTTGTACAGAAAAAATTCATTATGGGTGACTTCACTCGAGATTCCTCTTTTGGGCAAGTGCAATCAATAACAAAACTTCCCCAGATATTCTAAAAATATAAGGTAATTTCTTGAAAGAGGAAGTCTTCCACCTAGCATAGTGTAACTTAATACTAGACCTTATTTTGACAGACAAAGAAAAATCAATTGATGACCTAAAAATGAGTGGTTGCTTAGATACTGATGATTATGATGGTGATCTGATTACAGTTATTGTGTGCAAACAGAACACACCAGCGACCAGCAGTATAAGAATTTTAGAAAGACCTAATTTTTGCCAACCTAGTGGGATTGTCAGCATCACTGCAAGGGACACAAATTTAAAGCAAGAAATCCTAACAGAAGATTGTAGTGGGAATTGCTCTCAAATTTCCTACTGGAGGCTCCAAAAGCCAGAATCTCCCAGACATGGCAGTGTTCTGCTGGGGAAAAAAAAAAAAATCTTGTTAAATATTGGTAGGGGATACGGAAGTGGCAGTAAGGCATTAATTTCACAGAATCACAGAATAACCAGGTTGGAAGAGACCCACTGGATCATCGAGTCCAACCGTTCCTATCAAACACTAAACCATATCCCTCAGCACCTCGTCCACCCGTGCCTTAAACACCTCCAGGGAAGGTGAATCAACCACCTCCCTGGGCAGCCTGTTCCAGTGCCCAAATTTTTATGTATTTGTAGAGCCAGGCAGAAAATGGAAAGGAAATGGCAATTAATATAAATTATAAAACACATGACTGATAATGGGGAAATGAGAGAACAATGAAATGACCAATACAGCTAGAAATAATTACAGCATATTTTTCCATGCGAATTATTGCTAGAGGCACACAGCAAAACTGTTCTTAGGCAAGCAGAAAAAGTAGAAATTTTCAAAGGATAGATATTTTTGTCTGTATATCAAACTGAACAGGAATTTTATACCGAGGGTGGAACAGAAAGATTGCCATCTGTGATGAAAAGGGGATGTGAGGTAGCATTTGCTAAATTTAAACATTTTTTAAAAACAACAGACACATATCTTGCACCAAGAATCTTTAAGGGATGAGGAACTCTCAGTAAAGTTAATTTCAACAAATCTTGTGAAACAAAGAAAATTTCAAATGACTGCAGGACTACCAACATTATTTGAATTATTGAAAAGTACAAAAGCAATGAACTAGGGAATTACAAACCAAACAAGCTGATGCTGATTCTGGGTAAATAATATAAAGCTGATTTCTAGACTATATCAACAAAAATTTGAAGGAAAAACGTAATTAAACCCTTCAGCATGATCTCATGTCAAGTGGGTTTTTCAAACTACCCTTTTTTCGATTAAAGGAACAACTGATCAATTACAGTATTTGTATTTAAAAGTATGTGACTTGGTACCACACAGCATTTTAACTTTAAAAACTTGAGGTAACATAAAATAAATGGGTTACGGTTGGCTTACTGACAGATCTCAAAAGGCAAATGTTAATGGGAGATATTTTTTAGAAGTTCCCAAGAATTAGCCCTTGGTCTAGCACTGTTTTTATTTTTATCACTATGGTCACTGATAGATTGCCTTTAGCGGTAAAGTTTGCAACAATACACAGATCAGCAGGTAGAGAGTAACAAGAATAACTCACTGCTGCAAAATACATCAACTGCCACAGCTACAAAACCAACCACAAACCTAGGCAAGAGGATTCAGACGGAAATTATTCATGGATTATGGACACAGTATGTGCTCTTGTTGCAGTAATAAAAAGGACCAGGGGATGTATGATTTATAAGAAGAGCAAGATCAAACATAAGTGAGTATACTGAGAGACAAAAGGTATGAAGTGATGGGTTTCAAACATACATAGAGGAAATCTGTCTGACAGGAAAGGTAAGTAAATGGAGGTAGATGGTCTAAGGCATTATTCACTCAGCGTAATTTCAGATCTTTAAGAGGCTGGACAAATAACTTTCACAAATGACACAGATAATGTTGATCAGCTTTGGCTACTGGTTTAGGGGTGGACTAGATGACCAGCTAAGGTCCCACCCAATGTTACATTCTGAGGTTATACTAAGTTTAGGGGAAACTGTATTCTCTGGAATACACATGGTGGTCAGAAGAACATGAAAGGAATTGGCAGAGTTCAAGGAAGTGCTATAAAAAGATAAAATTATCAGGTGTTTCACATAAGTCTTCCTCCCAAAGTCCATTTCCTTCAGAAGTGGATAAATTACCCTTCAAGCTGATTTAATAGAACTGGACTCCAGGAGAGAAAAGGTTACTCTCATGTGTGTTTCTCAAGCCTACATCACTACAGCGGCTCTTTAATGTTCCTAAACACCACATGACATCTAATGGAGCTTGTTAATAACACAAGATAATCATCCACTGGATTCTAATGAAATTTTAAAAGCTATTTAAAAAAAAAAATCCTGGTTGCCTATTAGTTGCTTGGGTTTTCTTCCTCCTCCTCCATCAAATCATTGGCCCTAAACTTAACACAAAGGGGGCAGTCAATCACAGTCATTTTTATCTGATCTTTTTGTCATCATTTATCTGCACAGCTCTAAAAACAAAAGCTGTATGTGGTAGTGTCAGATGCTTCCCCTTTGTGCATTGCTCTCATCACCTGTCGCACTTCTCTTGTTAAATCTTTGATGGGAGTCTTCAGCACTCCTGTGAAATAATTTATGCGCTTTCCCCACCTCTGCAACTACCTTGTGACAAGAACAAGAAAAAATCAAGGAGATTGTAATTAATATACTGTCACCATCTGAAATTCTTACAGTAAAATCAGTGCCCAGCCTTGTCACAATAATACAGCAACTTTGTCTCCATCGACAGAACGGCACAGCTATAACATGGATTGTTCTGACCATCATTCATCAGTGAATCTCAGTCACACCTTAGCCCATGTTGGGGATTAATTTTGCAGTTTAAAGGAAAGGAAGACTATAAGTCTGACATCTGTACAAAGATAATCTCTTTGATCCCTTTCTAAAGCTGGGGCTTAGCTTCACTGAACAACCCCATGCATTGAATCCTTCAGACATGAAGTTAAATTTTAAAAAAGAAAAAAAATTTAATTTGTCCCGTTAAGGTTAGCATTTAGAGGATATACTAATCTTTTCTAAGAAGTATGGAAAAATGGAAATCAAGGATAGATGTATCTAAAGACGAGATGTTGAAAGAAATTCACTAAGCAAAGAGCAATACAAAGAGCAATACATCACCATAATTATACCCAGAGCATCTTCAAACAGTCTGGAGGTGCTTCTAAGGGAAATAATGGGAATTCATAGGGGGATTTATGGGAATTCATAAGGAGTTCATAGGGAACTGCTAATCAAAGGGGCAAACTCACTGACACTGTCTCAAGGGACTGGCAGGTAACAAATGTTGTAGCTGGCTTTTGTAAAGCAAGTAATCCAAGACCTGAAGACTTTACTACAGATGCAGACAAGATGTCAGTGAGACACCAGCCACCAAACGACTCTTGAGGGCCATTGGCTCTGCTTCTTGGTGCTCAAATAGCAGAACTGGATGGAGATCTCAAGAGTTTCCAGCAGCTGGGCTCCAAGACACGCCAGAGCCTCCATCAGAGGAGCAAAGATTAGCTTTGGCATTTCCAGTACTCTAAGGTATAAAGTTAGAAGAAAAGCTTTCTGTATATTTTTAGGCACTCTTCCTGCCTATATTACTTTTCCTATAATAAATCATAAGGGAACAAAATGAATTCAAGTTTAAATTTAACTATTTTCAAGAAACCTTTAAGAGGAGCAAGTACTTCCATTAACAAGGTCTCTCATGGCCCAGATTGCTGTTCTCTGTCTCATTTGTTATAATCATAAACTGGGCAGGTGGAAAGAGAGTCCTTATTCTGTGTGCTTATGCAGTGCCTAGGAAAATTAGAAGCCTGGTCTTGATCCCCTGATGCCAATAAATCACAAGACAGTAAGAGTCTGTTTGAGTTAACTTCTGGCTCATATATAATTAAGCAAGGTGGCAAAAACTGTGAAGAGGTCCAAAAAAGTCACAAGGCCGGTTTTTGGCTCTTTTCCTCTTAGATCCACAAATGTTATCTGTTCAGTAAGCTGTTGAGATAGAAGATGACTGCATCCTTTAATTATGCTGGGGAAGTGAGGAATGGGGGAAGCAGAAGAGCTGTTTGAACTGAAAATCAGCATTGGCAAAGGACAGAAATGAATATACACAGGCTCTGCATAAATATAGATATGGAATTGAAAGGTTTTGAGCCACTAAAATAGCAAAAGCCTTGAACAGCCTTCAAATAGCAACCGTGGGAGCAAACCGGCAAGATCCATGTACCCAGCAGTGATGTGCAGATGTGCCCAGGCTCTCTGTACACTGTTCGCTCTTGGGAACTGCCTAGCTACAGAAGCATGGACCTCAGCTGAGGTTAATTTGCTGAGTATTTCAGCTTTTTTCTCTCCTTCTCAACCTCCTTCACAGCCCCTGTAGAGCTCCATTCTAAGCCGCTACTGATACCTGAGCTAATCATCCAAAGCTAGTGCCAGTCCGGTACTGCACTGCAGTCCTGTTCTGAGTCCAGTACAGACAGCCTCTAATTAGTTTTCCCAAAGACTTTATTCATTTAAGGAAAAGATCACATTATGTGCTTTCCTTTGCTGGAAGAGGACAGAACTCAGTCCCAGCGAAGATTTCCTTCCTGTCTTGGATTCTTACAATGCTGGCTGCCTGTTTCAGAGAAACAAATTAAAACCTCCTTTGTCCCAAAATTTCAGTCATTAGCTTGCCAAGGGAGTCTGAGAGCTATGAAATCTCTCCTGATGTCCAAATGACGGCAGAGCCTTCTAGGCTTATCAGGGCAGGATTCAATTTTGCCCCATGACTGTACAACGTGCAGCCCAATGCAGTCCTTATTCACCAGGACACTTGCCAGATGCTCCTAAAATATCACACAATTAAATCGGATATTGTCTTACACAATAGCTACTGAACAGACTTCTTACTTTTTCCACTGAACTACACCAACTATTTCTCCTTCTGCCCTCATAATCTCACCCACACCAGTTTTTTTAGATTATGAACCTATAATGTTTAAAAAAACTTCTGCATTTTCACTATGCTGGAAAGAGAAAACAGCAGCAGCCCTTCACAGGCAAAATCAGACCTGAGTGCCCAGGAAAAATGAGAAGATTACAATTTCTTTTTTATCAAAGTTGATTTGATGTTTTGTTTTTGATTTTTTTTTTTAAAAAAAGCATGTTTGAGAGTATTCATTTTTCAGCTTTGTATCTTGGAAAGCTTATACATACACCTCTGTGACTGCTTGGAAACGTAAACCTTCCAAAGGAAAAAAAGAATAAATAAAGATGATTAGCATGTATGTAAAAAGCTGCTAAAATTATCACAAAAGGGCTCTTATGTTTATGAGAGCAAGAAACTGCAAGTATCTTGGGACCTGCACCGAAGCCAAGTGTTAATCTCGCTAAGAGATATTTTCTAAAAGATAGTCAGGTAATCTGTAAATCAAAATTCAGTAAAGAAATGTGCTTGTATTTCTTTTAAAGAGTGTTTGCCTAATGGTGATAAAACAGAGACATTATATATCTAAGGGGATTTTTTTTTTTCCTAATTGGGAACACCAAAAGAAGCATTCATTTGGAAATGTCTTTGAAACTTCTAGCTCCTAAATAGGTGCTAGCAAAAACAACTATGAAACTAATTTTTGTAGGAGGATCCCTGTGCTTTCTCCAAACACTAAGATACAGGCAATACCAGCAAAATACAGATATCTCTAAAGGATTGTGCCTTTCTATTGTAACAAAGGCTGGTTTACAACCTTGAGAAAAACTGGAATATTTGACTGATCTTTATATAATCTGCTTATTTTCAATGCCTACCTTTTCGCCTTTCCTGGCTATAAATAGCCCTCCCTCTCATAACACAGCATACCCACAGATCCCTTGCATCTCTGCATGTGGTAGATACCCCAAGGGGTGTGCAGGAACAGTTTACAAATCATTCCTGAGTTGGTCAAATTCTGAGAAGGACATGGGCATTAGACATGGACAAGAAAAAATAACAGAGGAACCATGTGCTCCAAAGAGCAGGTACCTCACAGGCACAGGGCTGACTACACCAGATCTCCTCTCTGCTGTGGGATCCATTCCTGACTGCAGAGCATACCGCACCGATATCGCTTGCTGTGAAAAGATGCTTCACAAAACCATAATTAACATTTAAAACGGCAGTTACAGTTAAGACCTCCTTAGAAAAGAGGCACAAATCTGTTTTCAATAAAAGCATTTTAATTGCTTTAAAGGTTTTATTAAAATCCCAACAGACCAATTACACTCAATTGTTTCCAGTCTCTACCTGCCTAGTAATCATTCCGTTCACAACAGTGAAAGAGATGTGCTCCATTACATGCTCTCATCTCCCTCTCTCCTATAACTACATTTTGTACTCAAAACTACACTGCTTCCCAGGTAGTCTAGCAAGTTTGGATTGCCAGGCTCTTTTGCTAACAATGTTTTTGATTACACTGAATTTAGGTGTTCATATATCAAAGGATTTATGTCATCTAAAAGGACAATGAAAGATTCCCCCCAAACAAAACAGCTCTGTATCCAGAAAAAAATTGATTTAGAGAAAATACCATGTTTGAAAAAGCAGTGACAACTTAAAGAGGAAAATAAAAATTCTAGGTAAAATATTCTTTGCATTGGAGGCTTACATCTTCAATGTTGGAAACAGCTAGCAAATCCTCACCATGCACATTATCACCCATTCAGCTTTTCATGCCATGGCAACAATGCCATTAAATTAACCATCCTGTCAAACTGAAGAAGCTCAAAAGGAAGCGCTGCCCTAGGTTGCTTCAGAGGCCCAGGACACACAGGTAAGCTTCCAGGCACAGGAGCCAGAGTGAGGTACTTCATGGATGCAGCAGTGTTCAGAGGGACCATGCCCCTACTTTGGCTCAGCCATCCTATCTGCTGCACCCACCACAGCCAGAAAGGGCCCCAACAGCTGACTTTAATGCAGTCATATGAATAGCTTGAGGTGATTAAAAGATGCATGTAAAGGGAGATGACAACCTAGAAACATTTCTCACTTCTGAGATTTAAGGGGCTAAGTCTGTGCCTGGCAGGTCTGTGAGTTTACAGCAGAGGCACCGCCTCTATCAGTGGCAGTGCCTGTACACCACATTACACACCTGGAAATAAGTTTGATAGTTACAATCCATCGTGAGAAATTAGCATTGCACTATAATCCTGGAAATGTTCACCTCCATCGTGCTTTGTAGTGGAGGATAATGTCTGTTTTAATAACCCCATATGAGGAGCAACTGAAGTCACTTGCTCTGTTCAGCTTGGAGATAAGGAGACTGAGGAAGAACCCTTTGGAAAACACCCTCAGACACATGGGTGAGTTTTGGGGTTGTCCTATGCAGGGACAGGAGTCAGACTTGATGATCCTTGTGGGTCCTTTCCAACTCATCGATATTCTATGATTCATCAAAATGGAGAAAAACCAAACCAAATCAGATATTTCTTGTTTATAATATTTGTGTTATCCAGCCACATTGTTCAATACCAACAGAGTCATTTGTGAAAGCAGTGGTGACATTTAAAATGCTTACACTTCCAAGTTAAAGCCACATGTAGATACAACATGCTGCTTCTGGTATCTTCAGTTTTGCCAAGTCATAAAAGTTTTATGTACCGTGGAAGTCTTCTGGGTTTATTTGGAGGGAGTTGCTTGTTTTTTAATAGCTGACTAACACAAGAAATAACAAAAGCCT
This sequence comes from Phaenicophaeus curvirostris, assembly GCF_032191515.1. NCBI lineage: Eukaryota > Metazoa > Chordata > Aves > Cuculiformes > Cuculidae > Phaenicophaeus > Phaenicophaeus curvirostris. The sequence goes on from NC_091394.1 coordinate 90,406,054, forward strand.
AGAAGACATTTTATCCATCTCACTTATAATGTTTTTCAACTGTTGTCTCCAGAATACGATTTCTTAATTTGTTCCTCCACAACCTGCAGTTTTCTAGACAGAAATTTATAAAAACAGTGAGCAATGGCATACCGTACCAGTATTATAAAATTGGTTGCATGCTGATAGTTATTTCCAGCCTCTGGCAATCCAATTACAAAGCCAAGGGACACCACACCAAAAGATGCTGATAAGCAGAATGTCTCATGACTTTGCCAGAAAAAATGCTTGTGTCATTTATGCACTTATAGGCCCCTGCAGCAAATTTGTTTCTTAGTTCACTTCATCTTCACCAGAAGATACAGACAACTTCCAGCTCAGCTTACAATATATAGAACTAACATTGGTTTTTAATTAGAGCCCTTCAAAGTCCTATTCAGAGACATTAACTCCTTTTTCCTTCCATTCATGTTGTCAATGATAACCTCCAATGCGTTAACAGACTAGACAAGGATCCTTCTGGAAAAACCATCTGCATCAAGAGAGGTACTGGGCCTCATATATATTTTTCCTGAGACACAACAACAGAAAGTGGTAAATTGTACGTTACTGAAGTGAGATCTTCAGAGCCCTGCAAAGTTCATCCAGGATCTCCCCATGTTTCACAACTAAGACTGAGGAGCAGACATGCAGCAGAGGAGCACCCACTATGTTTTGCAAAGCAGTGCATGTTGTCCTTAGGAAAACTTTACCATTAAGGGCTGGGCTTCAGTGCTGATGCCGGAGCACAGCCCAAATGCTAAGAGACCATCTTGACTGAGAAATGTACTTCTGAGTCATGATTCCTCCTGTGCTTTCTCTTGCCTCTTGCTGGGAACAGCAATTTCTCCTAGATTTGTGCCAGCGCTTTATCATATATCAGATCTTTATTGCACACGCCTCAGATGCATTAGTTGGAGTGGCACAAGTGGAAGATGCAAAGAGGCATGAAGCTACTTCACTGACTTTTCTAATAGCCTTTCTTCAAATTATCCACTCCTGTGCCATACACAACATCATTACAGTTTATACTGAGGGCAAACTGGGAGTACTGCCAGTGGTTCTTATTTCACCCCTCTTCCTCTGGATCCACTTGTTAATTCCTCTATTACACTGAATTTGTAAGGTCTTTGGAGCAATGACCAGTTTGTTATTCTGATTCCGAACAGCTTTTAGCCCAGTGAGATAACAGACTATAACTGAGTTCTTGCTGCTGCTGCAACACACACATTTTAACTAAAGTCCTATTTCTGATCAACTGACCGTCCATTTTCTTCGCTTGCTCCCCTTCCCCTAACTACTGAAAAATTAGCAATATTCAGCCATTGACCCTCCATATCCCATTTATCAGTGTTATCCCACTGTAACAAGTTTTGGCCATTGAAATTACAAAATCAATCCACTGCCTTCTCTTGCCAGCCCTCCTGGCCCATCTCTCCTCACTGTAGCTTTCTTCCTCAGTTCAAACTGACATCTTGCAGCAAGGCCCACTTGTTGAGAAGATGCAGATTGCTGCCTGCGAGAGCGAGACAGGCAGGTGTAATCCAGCACCTGTGTAAATGCTGCCCACAGTGCCTGCATACAGCAGCTCCACATATGGGATGCAGACGTATGAAAACAGGCTTTACTTTCCAGAGTTGCCAGAAACAAAGCCAACCGCAGCCTATCTGCATAAATCAACAACATAAACAACACAGATGAGCTGAGCACTTGCCACCAGAAGGATCACAACCCAGCTTGAGATTTGTGCATAGGATTCAGCCCATACGTCTCCCAAAATGCAGCAGCAGCTGCTACGAAATGCTATTGCTCACCAACTCACAGTGGCCCAGAAGGCAAAGAAAATCTCCATGTTACACAGTTCTCTACTCTCAGTCACTTCCCTAAGTCTTCTGCATTTCCATCAAAGACAGGCCACTGCAATCCAGGACAGGCAGAGGTGAGACAGATCACATGGAGGGGCAGAGGATGCATATAGGCTGTCTCCTCAATTCTTCAGTCCCCCAGTGGTAGGAGGTCCAGAAAAACATGAGGGAACAGCAGAGTTCAGGTAGGTGAATTAAATTAAACTGCCTAATCCATCTGGAGCTTGCATATGAATCTGAGTGAAATGTAGCTGAAAAGCATAGTCTGAGAATGCAGATAGATGAGACCTCCAGACCAGTCAGAAACACAAACCAAACAAGCCCCAGCAATCAAATGTAGTAGGTGCAAATGCTCCACACAACACTTCGTGTGTATAAGCAGCCAGCTGTGTAGGAGAAGCCAGTGGCATGACCATGCATGAGAAACCAGCCACAAAACAAAACATGTTCTTGGATGAATGCCATCCACTTTCTCCTGTCTCTCATGCACTATGAGCAGAATAGTCTCCAAGTCCACAAATGAGTTGCTCCTTCATCCTTCGTGAATTGAATTGGGATAAAGAAATTGAATTAGCAGCCCTGAAATATGACAGCCTTTAGTTGGTTCTCTCCCTGGGAGTAAATATACCATAAGCAACAAGTTTATGTGTCCACACCTATTACTATCTACGAGCCCCACCTGGGCTCAGAGTCCACCCTCTAAAGAACAGTGACAAAGCAGAGGTACCCTAAGAAAGTCATTTAATCTGTGGCATAACCAAAGACACTGGCAGTGAGGATGTCAGCTTTAGAGTTAGTTTTTACATATAATTTCAAGACCAGTTAAAGGGACCAGGCTCTCCAGTGGTCCCTGACCTTTAATTCCCAATGTCTTCCCAAAACATACCACGAAGGGCTGAAACCCCAGTTCTCTGAGAACATTGAGCCACTGCTACCCTTGGAGTGACACGACTCTCTTTTTCATCAGTGATATCAACTTATTACCCTTACTTACTGGCCCACTTTTTTCAGACTCTCCTTTTCACTGACTGCCCCCTGTACAATGAAGGAGCAGTCTGTGAGAATCAACAAATTCAGAAGGATGCTCCTTCCAGTCTTCCCTTTCAAGAGGCTTGTCTCTGTGCCATGCATGCAAAACACTAATAATACTGGACCACTGAGGCTACTGATTAATACAGTAATCATAACTGTTTTCTTGTTAAATTATATCAGCCCCAGCTGGTAATCGTAGTAATTTTCCCTGTCTTATTATGTATGAACATGGACACACCTTGGGGCAAGGATCCTCTTTGCTATACATAGGCAGTGCACAGCTCAAAAGACACTGCTGGGCAAGGTGAACTGCATCTTGCTGTGGAGATCAGATGTGTCTGAGTCTCACCAGCTTCTCAGGAAAATGTTGGAGGTCTTATGGAAGCGATGTAATGGGACCTAAAAGAGTTGGAAGGAGACTGGGGTACTGTGGGAGGTACAAGGATAAGTAGCCCAAAGAGCTTTCCTCTCTGCATCTCCCAGAAGGTACTTCTATAATGTATATAAACATATTATACATAATATTTTCTGGTTTAATTAGAAGGCATATACTACATCCAAACAGGAGTATGAGCTGCAGTGACTGTGCGGTCCTGTGCTATTTGAAACATATATTCATTGGTATGTCAGCCATCACCTTTGCTGTCACATTCACCTCCTATTCATTTCAGCTTATCACATGACTGCACACTAATAATTTCCTTATCTCAACCGAAAATGTCAGAGGCTTAAAAAGGGTGCCAAGACACGAAGATTAATCTCCATCAAAAAGCCTGATTCTATGCTAGATTTTCTGACTCAGAATGAGGCCAGCGGCTTTCCTCTGCCTAATCTTAAATAAAACTCCAAACCATCAACCTGCAGGGAACCTCCTGTAGATGATATAAAACCATGAAGAGAGAATTAGAAAAGTTCTTGCACCTTGATACCGCATTGCAGGATAAGGCATTACATAAGTCACAGAAGTAAAGACCCTTACTGAAGAGAGGTATTGTCAAGCCATGAGAATGGAGGAGATAGCTAAAATCATCACTCCACTTATGTGTTTTTAACAGAGCTGCAAACTCTTAGGCTTAATGTTGTTTCCCTTAATCCCCAGCTCGTGGAGCCAGGATGGCAGCCTCAGCTTCCATTTTAAAAAATTAATAAATGAAATCTGAAAAACCTGACCACATAGTACTGACCTGAAGAACCACAACCCAACTGGTAAATAAAACCCCCTCAGAAGAAGTAATTTTGACCAGCAACATCTACAACAGAAACGTTTTCAAACCTCATTCAGCATGAGGATGCTTTCCCATGCAGAAACACTGGCAGACGCTGTCTCTCCAGGGCTACATCACTGAAGCCCATGGCTCTAGCATTCGGGAGAAAGAAAGTGAAACAGTTGTTTGTTATCTCTTTTGAAACCATTGCATCATTACACAGTGAGGACTAACCGCAATGGCATCATCGGCATACCCCTGGATCAAGGAGTAGAAGCTCTAAGCTTGCTTTCTCATTATAGATACTCCTGGGTGGTTGTCATTTGAGGTAACAGCAATATTGCTCCTAAGAGTCTTTAAGCAGAAGTGTAACCTGCCTTCTTTCTCACTGGCAACTCTTTGAAGCTCAAAAGTAGACAAAGCTATTCCTCTTTAGTCCCCATGAAGTTACATTTAATATGTCTTGAAAATGTCACTCCTTTAGTCTCACTTTTTATTCTTTAGACCTTCTTCAGGATTTGCTGCTAAACCATGAGTGTGTAGGGCTAAGAGGGAGGTTCACTGCCCCAGCATAAACCCTAAATTGCTACAAAGCACCCTGTTCCTGGATTTCAGCTCTGAGGGCTGCGCTCTGTAATAAAATAACACATGAAGTTCAATTCTCCCCTACTGCTCTTTAGGTGCCATTGTGGAACTCATAACTCTGTTCTGCCAAGGGAAGACGACAAGTGTGACATGTACAAAGAAGATGAATACACCTCAGAAATCATAGTCCTCTGGCTTTTTGAGGAAACCTTTTTTTTTGAGGAAAATAGGCAACTTGCCTGAAACAAGGACCAAAGCACCAGGAGGGCAATTAAGCTGTTTTCTCTATACAAGCAGCACCTGGCTCCTAACAAGCTGTCCTACAAGAGTAGTTTTAATTCCCCTCCTGCTTCTGTTCTACCTCTCACAGCACAGTTACTTCTCTTTGTTTTCCATTTTGCAGCTTTATTTCCAGCATCTCCCTTGTCTCCTTCTCCAGCTTGGCTGCTGTTTTGTCATCATCACTGGAACTGCATTCACAGAAGCAGGCTTCTTCCCTGCACCATTGATGCTCTCACCTCACTGTAAAAAAACAACATTGTCTTTATTGCGTATTTCCACTGCTATCCCTGTTTGTTTTGGGGTTTTTTAACTAAGTAGGCTGAATACCATTCTTTCTTCCCTCCGGACAGGGCAAAAACCAAACAAGTCAATCTGTTCTCCTTGCAGGATCAGTGGCAAAAAAACTGTGTGGACACCCAAAAACTACATCCCACTCTTTAACAGAACTGACAGCTATGAAGGAATGACCATATTGTAATTAATTTTTCAGAGATACATCTAGATCTTTGTGCTCTGGAGAAGATAACATTGACTTGGGGCCCTTTCCAGACAAAAATTCCCCATGTTTTGGCAATTATTATTTGGACATCAATGTAGGGACCGCATTGCCTAGAGGGACCAGCCTCAGCCCTGCAGGTTATGCTTTCATTTCTGCATGCAAACGGAGCTTGGGGTATGTCAGCAGATTCCCATAGGAACCTAAGAAGCACAATACAAGATTTATGTATAAGACTGATTCAGAATCCAGCGCTGCAGAAATTTTGTGGTCTCTGATTTATTTACCTGCTCTGAGAAAAGTGTTCCAGGCTGTATGAGGCCTTAATGTTTGAGGCAGTCATCCTAAGGTCAAAAGATTGGCTCCATTTTAACCGCCTGTACAGAGTACTTTGCAAAATTATCCTCCCCACAAGGCCCTCAAGAATGTGATAAGGATGAGATTCATCTCACTTAAAGTTAGTTTTTATAATGTAGGTGCCTACATCTAAGCCATATATTGAAGCTCCCATCATAGTCAAGGGAGATCTATTTATTCAGTATCATCTCTGGTGATCAGGATGTGATTTATCAGTGTTATCATTTACCTCGGGATGAGTTGAACATTCACCAGTACTCCTATAGCATTGATCTATACTGGCAACTAAGAAGGTTGAAGTGAATAAATCATATTTAGACACTTGGAGGTAAAACACCTACATTTACTCCTAGTAATCCCAGCCTAATCACTATTAGCACTACTACTCATGCTATGTTACATTATGATGTTAAAAAATCCAGTTAAGAAACAAGTGAATTTCTTGTTCCTGAATTACTTCACCGTTTGTTTATCTGTTGCTAAATTAAAACAAAATAAAACCAAACCCAGCGTATTCCCAGTAACAACTGCAAATCCTGCTTCATATCAGTCAAGAATATGCTGAATTATTGATCCAATCCCATATTTTGCAGCTAAGATACAGCTATGCCTGTATTTTTAGAAAATTCTCCAAGTTTTGTTGAAAAATGACAAGTGTAAAATTGATAATTTCTTGCACAAATTCTTTCAGCACATTGCCACTCCCCTATTAAAATTTATCCATAACCTGAATTTATCTTGCTTCATCTTCCAACCATTGCTGTATCATCATTTATGAAACTGAAAAGCCCTCTGCTATAACAGAAGCTCTCAGTCTTCATAGCCTGGAACAAACATTGATGGAACACTCAGATTAATGCTTATAAACACATACCCGACTTAAAATTGCTTGGAAATTAACTCCTGATAGAATAAGTGAAAACAACCACTGCCAATGAAGAGGAGCACTGACACAATTCCATCTGCCCAAAATCTTTTTTTCACTTATCGCAATAATGTCTTCTTCAGAGTTACTGTTTCCAGAAAACTATAAGGTATAATTCTTTAACAGAGGAGCTTTTCTGAGGTCTCCAGCAAAATGTTGATTTGGAGGTGATAATGTCCTGCTTTGGTCTCTGGAAGCAGTGCTATGCTCTGGTCCCATTTGCTGGGGAATGTTGCGATTCGTGCAGGTAAAACAGAGCCTTCAGTCCTGCCTATATGCTCACTCCCTTGAGAAAGTTGCTGTCCGTTTACTGTAACATCGCGAGCTCCCGTCCTTTATTTTTCTGCTTATTGACAATGGCAGTAAAAGGAGCTGTAAACCAGGGCATTGTATTATAATCTCAACTTTGAGAGCAATGGCTGCAGGTGTGGTTCAGGCTGTGTATGAGGTAGCATGCGGATCTTGGATTAGCCTCTCAGTGGTGCTCCTAAACACCTTCCTCATACTACTGAGATTAGGAATGTGGAAAAACTCATAGGACAGATACAAGCTCAGTTTGTACCCTTCCTGGGAAAAGAGATGGGTATCCACTTCCACTTCATGATCTCCCTTTCTGCAGTGAACAGCTGATTCACGGCAAGAAATCTGTTACCTACACAGGTCATCAATAAATCGCGCTTTCCTTAACGCCACCATCACCCCTAGAGCAAAGAGCAATCAGGAACAGTGACTCAGAAGTGTGTAGGTCTGAATCACAACAACTCTAAGAGCTTCTCCTACAGTGATGCTGTTTGCATAGGGAATCTAACTTAGGGCTGTGCCCAAAGTCACACCCTGGTCCAGAGGGAGTACTCTACCACCGGATGCTGAATTCAACATCAGGGAGCTGTGCAACCAAAAAAGAAACGCTAATAATGATGAAATACAAGGTGATTCAGAGATAATTTCTGCACCTAGTCTACCTTGCACCACATGGCAATTCCTATTGAGTCCCTATTCTGAGCAGCTTAGAGGCACAATCTTAATGCTGACATAGGTGAACTCAATGTCAAAGTCCTGTAAGTTATAAAAGTATAAAAAAGACGAAGAAGTAAATACAACTATGTCTGAGTAAGAGAAAAATTGTCATGTCAGTTCCATCAAACAGCTCTAAGCACTTAGGCCAACTGAATTTAAGTCAGATTGAAGTCAACAGTAGTGACACAAAGTATGAAAGGATGACAGCTCGCACAAAAGCACAGCTGGACAATCCAGTGATTGGCACCTTCAGTAGTGAGGTGATGAATGTCACCAAGGGAAGGAGAGAGGCATTGAGCTAGGAAGAGAAGGGAAGAAAGAGATAGGAAAGTCAGGAGGAGTTGTAGAGCTTTTATAAATTACTGAATGATTCTTCCAAATTATAAACAATTAATGGAAATGTCAAATTACAACAAAGCTAGTAAAAAAATCAATATGTCATTGGCAAAGTTTTCCTGTTTTCAATGAATTCTACTGATTAGTGTTCACCAAAGATCACCCCTGGCATTTCCCAGTATCAGTACTCCAAACAAGACAATGTTGGTAAGAGCTAGCCTAGCAGCAAGCAATTTTCTTTTTGATTAGTATGAGGGTTGTTTCCTCCACAGTGTACTGACCTATCCAGCATCTCTGCCCAGATGTTACATCTCATTTCTGTCCACACATATGTGGGACTGAAAGGAGTGGGGAGGGAAGAGGACTGTCCATAATTCAAGGCCCGGAAGTCTGCTTATTATGAGAAATGCATAAAACACCATATTCTGTGATATACAACAAAATCTCTCATTCCTCACAATATAAAGTAGTTCAAATCCTGGAGATCTAGAAAGCTTTACTGGATACAGTCCTAAGCAACCTCATTTGGCTTTGAAGTGTAGCCCTGCTGTTCAGATTGAACTGGAGACCAGTAAACCCTTTCAAACTAAATGGTTTATGGCTGCAATTGCCAACTCCCTCATATAGTCCCAACATCGGACAGGACCTACACCAATAAATGGACAGAAAGATGGTGCTTGGCGTTCTCAATTTCCACAGCTTATTAAATTCAAATTTATTAAATAAATAACTGCGTTTACGAGGGAGGAAAGATCTTCTCTCTCCACTTTGGGGAGCAGGGAAAGATGGGAAGACTCCATGCTTGTATAAGCCAGTTCCCAACATGAAGGAAGCAAGCGGTGAACTCCATGGTGTGAGTACTGGCAACTCTGGAACAGGTTGGTGCTTGCTTGTTACCTTGACAAGGGATCTCCATCTCTCCTATTTAGCCCATTCCTGAAGCTCACTTCCTTTACTGGGAGGGCAAGTTTGTTGTTGCAGGAAAGTATCTGACCAAAGATGAATGACCTTGACCTTGGCCTCTGGCACTAGCAGAATGTCATTAAAAAAATGTGTGGTGGATCCAGAACAGGCTTGCAGTGCAGCAGCCAAATCCAATTGTTCTTCTAACTTGGTTTACTCTGCATTTGCACTGACATGACTAAAAGAGATTGCTGGCTCAGTATTTCTGCAAAAACAAGCAAAACGCAAACTAGCAGCTGTTAAAGGAATACACCACCACCCAAAAACACTTCCTTATGTCAGGGCATTTTCAAGCATTCAAATTTTTTACAGTTTCAGTATTAACTTCAATTATGCTTGTTTACTGATTCAGCTGGTTTATGGGAGTGAATACACCCTCTAAAATACTGAATGGTGCTTACATATCTACAAAGTCTCCAGCTTTACAGAGAAAGCTATAGCACATAAAGAACAGCCTAAGCTTATGAATGACCTACACAATCACTCTCATTCATCCCAGGCCTTTCAAAATTACTTTCTACATTTGTTGCAGGCTTCACAAGGACAATGTCCAACCCATTCACAAAGTGTCTTATTGTCCTTAAATGACACCTTCTAGAAAGAAGTTTTGTCTATTCATTAATTTGGGAGTTAATTTTGAGTGGTGAAGACAAGAGGAGCAAGGCAAATGGACAGAAATTCAGGTACAGAAAGTGAAACTGCTCCTGGCAGATTCCCACCACAGTAACTCCTGTGCCCAGGCAAACCACAAATGGCCACAAGAAGATGCAGGGAGAACTGAGTCATCACAGCATTTTTATTTGAAGCTCAGTACAAGAGGTAGTTAAGTCTGGATTTGAGCATGACATCAAGATTAGCTGCAACTATAACTAAAGAGGACACCTATGGGAGGACTCAGGGAGATAGAACCCGTAGCAAACCAAAGTACAAAGGGAAGGTTGAAAGGTATACTCAGGAATCCCAGCCTGGGAAAGCTCTTAAAGCTACTGAAAGCAGCAGCATAAGTAGGATGGCAAAACTGAGGACACCAACTACACTGTCATATTTTCCTTTGGCCTAATATCAGGAATGACTGTAGACCTGTCATGGCCTGAGATAATAAGCATTCACACATGCACAGCTCTTGAGGAAAGGAAATTTTACGTTGAGCCTAATGTTAATAAAAGTCTATGCAACAGTAAGATTCATATTCCTTTTGCCTTTAGAGGCAGGACTCGTCTGTCCCAAAGTGGTTTTTACTGCAGACATTTACCAGAGATCAAGTCACCTCAGCTCCTCCTACAGACAATGGAAAGTTGCTAAATGGAGCTGAAGCTGTGATTTGTTTCCATGTAAAGCAGACCCCTACATCTGGTAGTATGAAATGTACCATAAAATCTGTTGACTGTATTGACTAGATCTCCACTGAGTATAAACAGAACTTAAATGCCTATTGCACACACAGACAGAACCATATCTAAGAATATATCTAAATTCAGTTTTCTTTAGTGTGGCTCTCAGGTCAGGCGAGTTTTCCATTCCTCATGCGGTTTTGGTGTAAATACCCAAATTCAAGTTAGTAACCCAAGGCCTCCTTTGTAGTCAGTGGAAAGTTTGAGGCACTGCAAGAGGTGATTAATCTCACCTGTTTTAGAATCATCTTTAGAGGGAGATTAATTGCACTCCAGAAATTTCTATTTTCTGGTTTTCTTCAGCAGCTATAAAAGGAGTCCAGACAGCTACCTCAGATAAGGCATTAGATGGATGGATCCCATCATGAATGTTGATGGAAAGCTTCTAAAGCCTTGAGGAAAAGCAGGGATATACAATTGTTTTAAGGAATTTAACACTGAAAAGAGTATCTGAGAACGTACTGTGTGCTAATGCCATATTGTGAGAGCAGTAATTGCCATGAGCATGTGGCGGCCAGACCCCACCTCAGTGCAGTGTCATTGCACCCAGGATCTAACCAAGTAACAGAGCAGCAGCTACAATAATGAGTGAGACAAAATCAAAAGAAGTGTCCAAATATCAGCAACAACACAATGATTCTGTTTTACACAAATCATAAAAAGTTTGGTAATGAATGATCAGTAGAGTCTTCCTCCTCCATTATCAACACAAAACAATTATTCTTTTGCTCATATGCCAAGATGTGGGGGTGAAGTATTTGAACCTCCATGGGACTTTGATCAGCCCAAGGGATGTTGAAACATAAAAAGCAAAAGCCTTGACAAAGTCCCATGAACAGGAAGAAAAAAGGATGTAAGAAATACAATAAGCTATTGGACCCAAACATAGAGTGAAACCTACATTACTTCAGTGAGTTAGGATTTCTCGAGTCTTCATCTAAGTGAAAGATCTTATACCAAACCGAAGTGCCTTTTTGCATAGACCCTATAGTATAAGGTCTGACACAAAAACCCCAAGACTGACCATACAGCTTGGGGACCAAGATTAGGAGGGGAGAGACAAAGATATGATTGTAGAATATGTTTTAACCTGTCGCAGTGAGACAAGGCTCAACTTGATTGCTTCACTCAGTACGAGTGGATGCATGTTCAAATATAGATGTTTTCTAACACTTGGTCAGAAGATGTCTGCATGTGTCAGTCTGCAATGCTTTCTCTGTGAAGCAGTTTTTAGCAGTTTTTATCTTTGCTCGATCACCCACCATTATTTGACAGAGATTTCTAACTCTTCCCAAAGATCAAATCGGTGCTTAAAGGATCCTATTTTCCATAGGTAGATCTGAAAGCAGAAACAATGGAGATCCTCAACAGCCTTCTGGAAAATTACCTGCAGAATTGCTTTGAATGTTGGCAGCACCTTATGCCACTGTGTATCAACTCAGAAGGGAACCATTTTGAAGGTGATCATAGCTGATTTTCTTAATTTGTTTAATAAAAAGAATTACAGGCAGAGTCTCGGATTTTTTGTGTGAGATCTTGTATATCCTCAAAGTGTTAAGATCTCATGTAATAACAATTACATCTGTTCTAGCAATTCAAAGATGCACGGGCCTGCTTTCTGTCTATGAGGTCAGCTGGCATAACCAGTGTCCATATCACTTACCTCACTCACCTCTCAAAGCAGAAGTCACACGCAGACTCCTACTGGGAGTGGTCCCTGGTCTGTGGCAACACTTAGAATCATAGAATCATATAATCATTGGGTGGAAAAGACCTTTGAGATCATTGAGTCCAACCATACCTGTCCACTACTGAACCATATCCCCAAGCACTTCATCTACTTGTCTTTTAAATACACCCAGGGATGTTGACTCAACCATATCTCTGGGCAGCCTGTTCCAGTGCCTGACAACCCTTTCAGTAAAGAAACTTCTCCTGATATCTAATCTGAACCTCCCCTCACACAACTTGAGGCCACTTCCTCTCATCCTATCTCTTGCTACTTAGGAGAAGAGATCAACACCCACCTTGCTAAAACCTCCTGTAAGAGACCGTTACCATCAAACTGCTTTGGCTCAACATCGCTGCCAACCACCACAATCTCGTAAGAGATCTCTATTTGCAATGAAGAGCTGATCATGTAAGAGCTGCCAACCACAGAGACAAACTGTCCCCAACAGAAAAACCATGACATACACCCAAAACGTGCTTATCAAGTTGAACACCTGGGCATGACAATGCCTTCCTGGAAATGGGTGGACTATTTGGGGAAATCATGGGGACTGGGGCGATAAATGGGGGAGCCTCTTGCTTCTTCGTTGCTCGGTGGGCTCGGGGTGCTCGGTTGCTTCATTGCTCAGTGGGCTCGGGGTGCTCAGTTGCTTCATTGCTCGGTGAACTCCGGGTGCTCGGTTGCTTCCGACCTTGTATGTGTTGCTGCGTGTGCCCCCCCCCCCCCGGTCTACCTGGAGCTTGGAGCATCATCATCGCTCCATGGCCGTGTCTTCATCACCACCTGCACTGAGACCGATCTGACGGGACATCGCTGGATTCGTGGTGGTGGTAATTAGCTGTATCTCTACCGTCTTCTTGCTTAGGGATTCTAACTTTTCTTTTCCTCTCTGTCCTGTCGCTGTTGTCAGTTGTTAAAATAAAGTTCACAAGATTGTACAGCATCTGACCTCGGTTGTGTCTTAATCTTGGTCTCTTGCAATCGTTTAAGAACCCTCCCCGATATTGGATCGGGACACCTCCCTTCAGGTAGTTGTAAAGAGCTGTAAGGTCTCCCCTTAACCTCCTTTTCTCTAGGCTAAAAAATACTAGTTCTCTCAGCCGCCTCTTGTAAAGCTTGTTCTCTGGCCCCTTCACCAGCTCCATTGTCCAGTCATTTAGTTGTCTCAGATTAAAACAATGGCATGAGTCACCCAGCAATGTTGTGTTACTGGTGTCTGTGTACCACTGGTTAGAAGCATCCCTGACACAGCTTTGCCAATTAGTCTGGACTTAGATAATGACTGTTCTAGGCATAAGAAAAGCTGCCATCGTGTTTGCAGTGCAAATATGGTCCTGAGCCACGACCCTGTGCATCTGGTGCACAGGCAGTGTCTAAGGTCCAAACGGGGAGCCTCGGTCAGTTGTGTGCATTGAAATTCTTCCAGCATGTCTCACAAGAGCAGCAGTGTTAGCAAAGGTAGAAGAGCAAATTCCAGTTCATGTAATTACCTTCCTAAATTAATTCCCCGGCAATTTCAATCAGCTGCTCTTGACGTTCCCTCCTCAGGGTATAATCCCTCCTCATAAATGCTCTGAGCAGTGCATGGGGAGGCATGAGGGGAACAAAGGTAAGCATAGCTGAAGATGCACTGCTGAGAGCCTGGTGGGCAGCTCCCCACTGTGTGCACTGGGGATTTCACTATCAGTCCCTCAACAGCTGTGCTTGCTTCTCCTCCATAACCACTGAAAACAGAACATTTTAGATTCTGTATTTACAGTCAGTGCGAAATATCCTGTAAAGGGTCTTCTAGGCTAGGATTAGCATCTCTGTCCTTCACCTTAAATTAGGTATAACACAAAGAAAATATACAAGAATTAGGACTTGGATGGATCAGGGCATTTCAACACTGCTTTAGCTCTAGTGGTGGATGTCACTAGGAAACATTGAATTATTTTGTTATACGAGACACACACCATGTCAAAAGCATGCAAAATCTGAGATGGGAAGATAACAATTAAATGCATATTGCTGAATTAAATTGATAAACAAAGCCCAACAATATGGTTTGAACAAAAAGAAATGAAATATTTGCTGTTTTGACATAGGTGTGATGTCTCAAAATCTTAGTTTGAGCATTAATTCAGATGACTAGGAGAAACGACATGAAACGAAAAACTGGTTTCAGAGCTATAAATAAAGCCATAAGAAATAATATCATATTAACAAGGAAAGGGGGGGGACTAGTTATTCAGTGAAATACTGAATGGATTTTCTTAGTTCTGGTCTTATTAAGTGCTTCCTTAATGGTCTATAGAAAGAATTAAATTGAATGTTAACAAAATTACAAGGTTGTTATCTGGAAGGTGATCAAAACACCAGTGAGGACAGAAGAATGTAAATATGAAAAGCATCTGAGATTAGAAAATACCACTGGAGAGTAAACATGGCAATCACAAACTAATACAGCTTGGCAAAGCAACCCAGAAACAACTCTGAAAATAGGGAGGACAAGTGAAGTGCAATATCCATAAAATGGCCATTAAAGACAAAGGAAGTACGAGACAACAGTTAACACAGAGGGAATTAGGGTTCTTCAAATGTCCCTGCCGTACAAGGGACCTGTAATGCTCCACCATGTACCAGCAACCTAGAAAAAAGGAAAGTAGGAAAGATACTAGCAAAATTGATGCATGCAGGGAGTGAGAGCACATGGCACCTCAAGAGAAATGAGATACTTCTGATGTCAGACTCTCATATCTCTCCTCAAAGATTTAGCAGTGTTGGAGATATGCAACTCCACTTTGGCACAGTTTTTAAAACCCACTTACAAACCAGCAAAAGGCAGGTACTCTAAGGAAGGCAAGGTGTTATCCTAATGACTATAACCAGAGGTGAATTTTCAGGTATGGGAGGGATGAAGGCCTTTGACAGACCCCGTGGAGAACTGTACCTTAGGAGGCCCAAGTAGATCAGTAAGCTGATTGTGCTGAGGAAGCTAATGGGAACTAGTGCTGCTTTCCACCAAATCTCAGTTGCACTTTTCTGTTTCGGATAACCTCAGTCTCACCTTGGATAGATTCCTCCTGACATCAGTGGTACCTTTCCCTTGTCTCCAAGTTAAATATGTTTTTAAGTAGTTTGTTCGCTTAAGGCTGGGGAAGGAGATTTACACATTTCCAGCCTGAAAGTTCTCCCAAAGTGCCTTTTTTCAAAGTAGGTTACCACGAACCTAAATATCCCTAGGCATGTCCTTCTCTCCACAGAAAATGCTAAATTTCCCAGCTCTCATCTTAAGATAGAAGGCAGCATATACTTAAAGGCTCTTGTGCACCATATTTCTTATAAAGCTATTAATATTTAAGTTATCCCATTTAATACAGTATCTGCCAGAAGCATTAGCAGATGCAATGTCTCCATGCTCCATTCCTTCTGTAAAGTTCCACACACAAGAAGAGAATATAGCTGCATTAAATACAACAATAAACATTATTATTTATTTATACCATGCAAAGCTGATCACAGTAGTATCCAACCACTCAGCTGCCTAGCTGTAACTAACATTTCTAAACAAGATACAAATGATCTTAATGCTCACTTGACCGATTTTATTTGGAAAGCTTCTTACAGCTTTTAAATTAGATCCAAATTACTCAAGTCTAGACTTTGTCCTTGAATATGCACTCCATCACCTGACTTTGCATAATACATCTTAATGCTGAAAAGGACTTTTTACTGACAAAGAAGTACAGAATGGTGCTTTACATACATGTGCAAGTTTGTGCATTGGCTAACCTATAAATAAAAGAGGATTTAGTCAGGTGAGATTTGAAGACAAGGAGTCCTAAAGAAAGAACAGAAAGATGCTGGATGAGTAGCCTTTGGAGTGATGTTTGGGAGAAACAGGAACTGCTGAGGCAACTTCATGTTCATTTGTACATACTCAAGCACATAGTGGTATATAACTGGCATTATATGTATGCAACTCTCTTTTAATCCAGCTGTTAATATGCATGGTCTTTAGTTACCATTTTTTCCATTAGGTTTGTTTTGAAAGTTTCTACATTCTGCACCAAAACCAGCAAAATGGGGATGGAAAGTCTCTCCCTGATCATTTCTTAAATGCCTCCCTAACCTCCTTCTCAGATAAAATAAAGAAGTAAAGCCCATGTGGCCTCAACACCAGACAGCCAATCAAGACATGTCCAGATTCTGCTGTACCCCATGAGGATGTGATGTTTGCTGCAAGAAGAAAAGGGAGACACAAGAAGAGACTGAGAAAACTTTTATGTGACAAGTGATACCTCCAATCAGACCCTTAGCTGCTGCGCTGAAGATACTGCAATGAATTTAGTCCTGGGCTTCACCACTGACGGTGCTTTCAGGGCTGCTGAGGCAGCATTGGGGTGGTGCTACTCTTCTCTACCAAGTTTCTCAAAATAGAAGAAAAATATGATTTGCTGGTGGCTGGAAGGGCTTTGCTGTTTCACCTCTGATCAAAATGATGATGTTTGATTTTATAGAAATTGCACCAGAGGCTCTGATTTTTTTTCAGAGGGACTCATTCCTAGGCTGAACTGACAGCATCAAAAGACCCAGTGATCAGTTTTTGCTGCTGTTGGTGGAACCGATGCTTGTTCACACATCACACCCTCCGTTGTGCATTGCCAGCCACGGTGGACCTCAACTCCCAACTGCATGAGACTGCATCACATGGCGTAAGCAGGGGATTGCACTTGCAGAAGGGAGCTCAGGGACCTGCATCCCCAGGGATTTGGGGTGGGGGCACTGAGAAGCATGCCTGTGCTACAGGCAGCCGTATGCCTGCAGCTCCAGCAAGCCCATCAAGCAGGCATGAGCAGCACCAAAACTCAGCAAGTTAGCAGCGTAGCCATGGCAACACTGAGCACACAGACTGACTGACCCAACCACAGGTACCTGCTCCAGGAGCGAGTCTCACTGTCAGCACGGATGTCCTAGCAAAGGAGTCATGAGGCTGTAGGTGAAAACACACCTTTTCCCACCACAGGGCCAGGTCTGTCATTTCAGAGGTAGTTTGGGTGCTTAAACAAGCATTGGGCGCCTCTTTGCTGCTGAAGTGATTCCAAAGCTATGGTGGGGGATCACAAACCACTCACATTACACAGCCTGTGGCTTTTGCAGTCTCTGCTGCCTCTTCTCATTCCTACCAGCACACCCCAGCTTTCAGCACCTGGTCACCACAGCCTGTGACACCAGCCAATCCCAGCAGCTGAGATGCTGCAGCCACATCTTGCTAAACCACATGCAAACCCAGGGCAGATTTCACAAGTCTTAATGGATATGCAATAGCAGAGGTGTGCGGTGAGGTCTCCATTGACTAAGACTTCATTATTTTTTACAAAGTATACTGCATAATATTTATCCATACATTACGATGAATTAGCATAAATAATTAAAACAGAACTTGTATTGGCAAACATAGAAGTAAAAGACACTTGCTAATGGACCAGGCTTGCTCTGCTGCTCCAGGGACTTAGTTAGAGACAAGTTCATGCCAAACAGGCCAAGGAAGGATTCATATTTATCCTTCTTTTTACCTCAGGCTTGTTCCCATCTCACCCCAGAGGGCTGACATAGGCTGGTGCATCAGTGCATCTTAAGGTGCATCTACCAAAGAGCAAAGAGGAAAGTAATGGAAAATCCCCAGACCTTCAACCTGTTCCCTGAGTCCCTCAACACTCTCTTCTGCAAACAAGCCACCCACAATCATCATGCAGAGGTGCTCACCGGTGCTTCCTAGAAATACTGATGATTTGATGAATCGCATGACTCTGCCTCCTCTTTTTATTCCAGGTATGAAGTGATACTGAAATAGAATTGCATGGCAAATAGGGAAGGGTTTTCAAGTGCCCCCTATGGTTGCCCTCTCTCATCAGCAGGTACGCTGCGGTGATCTGCACCAGCAGAGTGCAGCCAATATTGCACACTTTCCAAAAAAATAAAATCTCATCCCAAGCCTTTTCCTAGTCTTCTTATGAAAGCAAAGGACATTTAGCTCAGAGAGTGGTATGGAAATAAGAATATCTCCTAGCTACCTCTCCTTCAGCCCCTCTTTTTTTTTAAGTCAGGCTAAAAATTTCCTACAAACTGCAATTGCAAGCTTGATCTGTATTTTGTTATCTTCTGGACTCTGTCCACTATCCACCAAATACGTTGTGCTTAAAATCGGAAATAAACTGAAAAAGCAAAACCTTGACTTGTTTTCAACTCTCTATCTATTCATCTATGCTTTTGTGCATAAACAAAGCATTTTGATGGCTAATGGAAGCGAACAGGTATTAAGTCCATCTCCTTGCCCAAAGCACACATCCCATGAGGCACAACTACAGGGGTTTCCTGCAATATATTGCACTGCTCAAAACAAAGGAAAATACAGTATATCAAATGAACAGCAGCTGTACCTACAGGGACGCTAGCTCAAAAAAGAGCAGAGACAGACTGTAGCCTGACCTGCAGCCCCCAAGAGACATTTCCAAATTAACAATGTCAAAGCTTAAACCAGATATTATTATTATTATTAATATTATTATTATTATTACTACTATTATTATTATTTAAAAGTTCAACAGAAATTTAGCTCTATAAAGATGAATTTTTTTCATGGGAAAATCAATTTTCTCATAGCAACTGTCATTAAGATATTGCCATATTGCCAGTAAGTTCATGAATCCTGGTGTTTTTTACGGGTGTTCTGTAAATTTTGACTAGGATAGCTTCCAGAGAATAAGTGTTTTCAGATGGAAGAGGAAACTGAGTCAGATAAAAAGAAGAAATTCCTCACCTTGAGGATGGTGAGGCACTGGCACAGGTTGCCCAAGGAAACTCTGGATGCCTCATCCCTGGAGATGTTCAAAACCAGGTTGAATGGGATCTTGACCAGCCTAGTCTAGTGGGAGGTGTCCCTGCCCACGGCAGAGGGATGGAATCAGATGTTGTTTAAGGTCCTTTCCAACCCAAACTATTCTATGATTCTGTGTTTCTATGATTCTTTAGGACCAAATCTCCTTTCTGTTTTCTGTAAGGATAGGCTTGGACCAACTCACTTGTGCAAAACAAGGAAGGAGGAAGAATCACATGAAAAATATATCATCTCAATTTCCTTAAATCACTACCAGTGAAAGCTGAACAATAAAATCGCCATCAGGAATTTCTGCCTTTCTCCCCTGCATCTTTGTCCCTCGGGCTTCATATGGCCTTATCACATTTATGAAGTCTTATTGAATTATTTCAGTAGGTTGAATCACTTCAATACATCTAACCCCACCTAAACCAAAGTGAATGTTTACAACAGGGAGTGCATCAAACTTTATTTATATGCACATTATAACAGTGAGATACACAAAGGATCATGACCCCTTTGTAGCCATATGGGCATCACTGTACAATTTAACAAGATCCCATGTGTACCACTTTCAAAAGTTCTGGCATCCAAAGCTTTTGCAAAGACCTTGCTAAGACCCTTCTTGTCACGTCCTGAAAGTTGGCAACCCTCTTCCATCAGCAGCTTTCAAATTCCTGAATCCTGAGACACTGGAGTCCTTTGCATCTAATCTTCCTGAAACACCTCTGAATGTTTGGATCCGTAAGGAATCCCTCACACCTATCTATGCTGCAATTCCATTTGACCCTCACCTGTTTGTTCTTTGGTTTGTTTTCTTTTTATATAAGAGCAACCTTCTTACTCTTAATTTGCTTGCATGGTATTTATTGCAAAGTTACTCAGAAGACCAAGATAGCGTGACTTGTCCTTAGGAAAAAAGGGGCTATTCTTCAAAATTAAAAAAGCATCAGATTTGTAGATTTTATGGAAAGGCTGGACATCTCTCGCCTACCCAAGGGAAAGTATAAATTGCTTTAGTGTGAAAAAAAATACTGAGAAACTGCTGGGATGGCACTACACAGTGTCACAGCAGCACTGCCAAATTGAGAAGGACTCCTTTTTGGAAAGAAAAAAAGTTAAACACAATTCATTTGAAAACAAGAACAAAGGCTTTGGATATCAACTTAGGTGCTGCTTCTCTGCTGCAGAGTTCCTGCTCTCAAGCAAGTCATCACTCTCCAGTCTCAGGAACAAGCCCTGAAGCCTTGCAGCAAGATTTCAGTACATCCTTCCATCACTTTTGGCAGATTTCTTTTGTAGGGCTTGATCCTACAGTGAGATAGGAGTCCACAACACCTACCGAGTTCAGAAGGAGCTGAGGCTAAACAGTAACACAGTGTGGCCAATAGCAGCTTAGGACCACTGAGCCCTCCTGGGTGTCTTGGGAAGGGATGGGATGTCTGCACTGGGCTGACAGGACTTGTATATTTTACTTCTTCTAAGTATAAGGGCTCCTAGAAATGGTTAATTTTTTCATTAATGTTGAATTTGGCAATGATTGTCTTTACAAGACTGTTACGCACTTCTGTGACAACAGGTCAGACTCACGTCTCAGGTCTGCAGGACTGAGTAGTCACCAAAGAGAAGCTGGCCACAGAGCGTCAGTTCCACTGCTACGAAGGATCAAACCTTGCAAATATTTTTCCCATTCTAAAATCCATATTGCTTAAGGATCTTAAGTTTAACCACACAACTCGACAGATAGCTAAAATGAACATTGTAACTTGGAAATTCTTAAACCATTGCTAACAAATGTGAATCTTTACGCTCACTTGAGCCTATCTAGAATCATCCACTGTCCCAGTGCTTATAGCAAGACATGAGCCCAGGCATGGATTTGACACAGTTGCCATAGTTGTCTGCGAGCAGAGAGATGCCAGGTGCTCATAACGCTTTGGCATGTGCTAAAGCCTCACACACAATGTGTGGGGTCTGACCCAGACAGGATGAGCAGGTTGCCCCTCCATCCAGATATGGCTCTCCCCGACGAGAAGCAGCATCATGCAATACTGAGCACAAACAAACAGCAAGCTCCGGACCTAAGAGTCTTCTCAGCATAACACACTTTAAATGCTGTCGCTCAATGCCTGATAGCACAAGTTTTCCTACAGCAAAAAGGGGCAAAAGAACTGAAATAATGTCACAACATCCAGTGTCCACATAGAAATCAAGCTGGAAAGCAAAAAGCTGTGTCCCAAGACGCACTTTCTGAAAACACTGAAAGGAGAGGAGCAGCGATGAGTGAGTGATACACAGCAGCACTTCAATAATGAACGCTGCCTTTTCCTTCTCTCCCACAGCTAAATCCCTGCAAACTTCAACGAGAAATTTGCCTGAAGGTAAAATCACAGCCCTACACTCAAGGTGTTGGTTGCAAGTGCAAGAACTACACCGATGATCAGGACTTCCCAAGATCCAGCTCCAGGCTCAAAGCCCATGCAGCCTAGAGCACTTTGTCTTTGGCAAATAAACCAATTTCAGAAATCACTGCTTAAATCCTCTGTCACGTAGTGCTCTGTATACATTATAGTATTAAAGAAAAACAGTAACTCCGTGATGACTGATAATCCGTTGTGTTTTCAAACACATTCACAACACTAAACCCCTCATTTATTTTAATAGGACTTTATCAAGTCCATGGTATGCTGTAAGCAGAATTATTTTTTCCTATATTCCTTGTGAAAACTTAAGAGAACAGAATTTTTAGGAGTGCAAAGCAGTGGTCTTTAGCTTAACTTGTCATCTTTGGGCTACAGAATGAGTTTGTTAAATCTCAGTTTAAGTTTCTGGTTGACGATGCTGCAATGCTCGGGTTTCATAGACTGCAGGGTGACGCTTACTGAACCAAAACCTGATGGTTTATATTTGACACTTTCAACTATTGAAAGAGTCGGTTCGTTCGCAGTTTACAACAGCTAGTTTAACCACACGCAGTGCTCTAGGCTGAACTGAAGCTGGCAGTATCCCTCTTAAGCACTTCGAGCCTTAAAACTGCTCAGAGCTCCGTCCTTTCCCGGAGGCTCGGGCACATGGACACGATCGCTCCAAGGCAACACAGGTGTATGTACAGGAGAGAGAAAGACTTAAAAGAAGCTGCTTATTTTGGAAAACCCGATGACAGAGAAACTAAATAAATAAAACCACCCAGCAGCACATCCCATAATAAGACCCTTGCCATCCCCAGCTGGTGCTGGTGCAAGCCCCTCAGAGTCCCATTACGCCAAGAATGATAAAGCAAAACAGCAGCGGTGGGAGATTATCTCCCCGGAGCATCCCCCCACAGCATCTCCCTGGGCATCTCTCTGGGGCACCTCCACGGGGCACCTCCCTGGGCATCTCTCTGGGGTTTCTCCACGGAGCATCTCCAAGGGGCATCTCCCTGAGGTACCTTCACTGGGCATTTCCGGGGACCATGTCCCTGGGGTACCTCCACGGGGCATCTCCCTTGGCATCTCCCTGGGGCACCTCCAAGGGGCATCTCCCTGGGGCATCTCCACAGGATATGTCCCCAGAGCATCTCCACGGAGCACATCCCAGGGGCATCTCCCCAGAGCATCTCCAAGGGGCATCTCCCTGGGCATCTCCCTGGGGTACCTCCACGGAGCATCTCCACAGAGCACATCCCAGGGGCATCTCCCCAGAGCGTCTCCCCAGAGCAATTCCAAGGGGCATCTCCCCGGGGTACCTCCACGAGGCACCTCCAAGGGGCACCTCCCGGAGGTACCTCCACGGGGCATCTCCCCGAGCATCTCCCTGGGGTATCTCTCCGGAGCATCTCCCCGGATCATCTCCAGGGGGCACGTCCCTAGCGCATCTCCCCGGCTCTCCGCGCTCCGCGTACTCACACGAAGGCGTGATAGAGCAGCGCCCAGCCTCGGGGTCGCTCCAGGGCGTCGTAGATCAAAGTTTGGACGCGGCGATACTTGGCGTGGTTCCGCTTCACCGGGCGGCTCAGGGGGGTCTTGGCCAGCAGCCCCAGCCCCGGGGGGCTCCGCTTGCCTCCCTCCTCGCCGCCGCCGCCCTCCAGCAGCCGCGTCCCGTCGCGGTCCCCGCCGGCGCCCAGGGCGAGCGAGCCCTGCTCGGGGTCTCCGCCCGCCGCCCGCCGCCCCGCGGCCCCGCCGGCCGCGCTACCGCCCGCCGCGCCGCGCCGCGCCTTGAGCCCCATGGCCGCTCCCCGCCGGCGAGACGCGGATCCGCAGCCCCGGCAGCCCCAGGGCCATGATCCGAGCTCCCCGCCCCTCCCCCGGACGGTGCTTTCTGTAGGTATTTACATATATATATATATATATATGTGCGCGCGTGTGTATATATATATATGTATATATGGGGGGGGGAGGGAGGGTTAAAAAGAAAAAAGGAAACAAACAAAAAAAAAAACCCAAAAATAAAAAGAAAAGGGTGGGGTGGGGGGAGGCGGTCACATCCCCGTCAGGTCATCCTCGCCGGCGGGGACCTGAGCCGGCGCAAGGCAGGGAAATCATCGCGGAGTTTATTTCGATGCCCGAGCCCCTTCCCCCCACCCCCCAATCCCAAACCTCCCTTTTTCTCCTCCTCTCAGCTCCTGCGCCCCCCCCAGCCCTCACGTTAGGGAGTGGCCCATTGTATGCAGCCAGCAAATAGCCGGGCGGCCGCTCCCCCCGCTGCTGCCCCGGCCCCGGGTGTCCCCGTCATCCGCGGGGCTGCAGCCGAGCGGGGAGATCCCGGCAGCCGGCGGAAGGGGAGACCCCGCTCGGCACCCGGGGATCCCCCTGCAGCATCACAGCCCCCCCCCCCCTCCTCTCTGCGGCTGGAGGGGAGGGGGAGGGCATCCCCGGAGCGGGGAGGGGGTGGGGGGGAGGTTGGCTTCCACCGCCGGAGAAGGAAGGAGCGGAGGATGGGGATGAAGGATGCCGGGAGAGGCGGGGGGTGGGCGGCTGGAGCCGATGCGGTTCCCTCCGGGCTTTGCGGGAGATGCTGCTTCGGGGGTCCCCAGCCCGGGTGGCTCCTCGAGGGACCGGCTGCAGCCCCGGGGGGGTGGGGGGGATCTACCCTGACCTGTCAAATCTAAGAACTCGTCCTCCCTCCGCTTTAGCGTTCATACCAGCACCCTCAAACCGAAATCCTGAAAGGATGAAATCGACAGCCCTGCACAGGGCTCTTTTCCTTTCGGATGGGAAGAGTCAGCTTCCGTGTGCCCTGTACCCTCTGTGCCCTGGGATTTGTGTCATAGCACACCAGAAACATCCCTTCTTCTCTTAGAGCAGCTCTTGAGTAAAAACCTGCCTGCGGGGGCTGAGTGTTTGCATAGCTGCACCTTGGGAGGATTCAAAGGGTCTAGTTGAGCCTTTCTTTCTTGCCAATTTAAAATTAAAATAAAATAAAATAAAATAAAATAAAATAAAATAAAATAAAATAAAATAAAATAAAATCCGTACAGATTTACAAAGACAAATCCTTACAGATTGCTGGTTGTTTTTGTGAGAGGTCCTCCTCCTCCAGATTGGGGAGTTTTCCTGGTGTCTCCTGAAGAAATGCCAAGACACCCAAGAGCCCTTCCAGACTCATACGAGAAGCAGATTTGCCACCTACTCTAGCTGCTGCTGCTCCATTCCCTGAGGGATTTATATTCTGAGCAGTCCTTCTCCTATTTCATACACCAGGAAGGACAGCAGATGGAAAGGCAGTTTCTGGAGGTGATTCCTGGACTCACTGAAGGGCTGCAGGGGCCGTACTACTAGTACAAGGCCACTACTGGAGACGTCCCAGGTTACTCAGAAATGACACTTCTGTCATTGAATTGCTGTGTGGAAGAAGGGCTGTTTCCCCTTTGATATTTGACCTTCTGAGGTTACAAATTGAGCAGATTCTGTGCCAAAGGTCTAAAAACACCTCTGCCTTTGGCTGTGTGAGTTCCAGCATTAATACATTTCAGTCACCATCCTATTTTGAGCCTTTGCAACCCCAAGGGATTTGTCCACAAGCAGAAGTGAGCACACAGTGCAGTATCTCACCCACATGGCTCTCATGTCGGTGGCCAGTGTCAGGTTAGCTGAGATCTCCATGACACTATCAGCAAGAAGTGCCCGGCTTGAGCACGGCATCAGGAATGCACGCATTCTGCTCCCAAGCTCAGCTAACATCTATCAGCATCATTTGAATGTCATTTATAGCTGTATTCCCAAGGAGGGCTGTGGGAAGCTAGGAAGTTTTGGTAACTAGGCCGTTTATATCTCTCTCCAGCTCCTGTTCTACCTCAGTACAACAGTGATAATACTTCCCAATACCACAGGGGTGCTGTAAGCATTAGCGAGGATGCATGAAGCACCAAGAATAGAGCACACACTTCAGAGAACACTCCATGCCTTAGCCTTCATCCCAGCATTACATAGGAAGAGGTGGAAGAAGGCAGAAGAAAAGAAAATTTATAGGTAACCAATTCATCACATCTTTGAACCACAACTGTAAATGTTCAAACCAAAATGGGTATGGTAAATAATTTTCACAAGGCAGGGATGGGCGGGAGGGAGGGCGGGTAACTCAGTAAATTATTTTCACTTGCAAAGGTTTATATCAATTTCAAATAGCAATAGGTGATTGATAGGCAGCTACACCAGCTTGTTTGGCTTTTATAGCCCTTACATAGGAACACAACCCTTGCCAATATCAATTATGTGGTGGGTTTTTTAAGTCACATCATCCAAAAGGCAAGCTCTGTGACATTTTCAAGTCCCAAATCACTCCCATACAAACTGCCTTTTAAGACCAAACAGGACAGAGTTTCCATCTCTTCTCCAAATTTAAAATCCCATTGCTCACTGTCAGGAATTCTCCTCCTCCATGCTCCATCTGGGATAATTATTGTGCAGATGTAGCAGTACTGTCTGGGAAGCGGTGTAACACAAGGGGAGTTAGCTAGAGCCTTCTAAATCAGCGCAAAGGCACCCAACAGTTTCAAGGGGATCTGAATCAGGCCCTAGTACTGATGCTGCTGTTCCTCTCCAGAGGTACCACTGCTTGGGACCTCAATCTTTTCTCACACCTGCTGGCAAAGCTCCCACTGACGTCAATGGGAGCTTGGCCAGATGGAGCACTCCAAGCTATGATTTGGCTTAATGAGCAATTACGCTCCATTACTATTATTTATGATGTGTTTCTGGCTGCACCCAATGCACACAGGTTTGATATCCACCTCCTTGGCTGGCACTGGAGATGTCTGTAATCAAAAGCAAGTGCTTCTGCCGAGCTGGAGTTTGCAGCCAGGAAACTATAACAGACTCTGTCGGGAGCGTGAAGGTAAGCATCTCCCAGCAGATTATGCTGGCCCTCGTTAAACAGAAAAACTGGTTCAGTCAGAGATGTTACAGTCTAAAATCAGAGGAAAACAGGAAGGGATTATATCTGTTGGTCAAGATAATATAGATCTTGATTTATTCATAGATCAGCTGGATTCTTGTGAAAGGCAAAGTACGGGACTGCTTGGTAACCCACACACAAACACACAGAGTGTGTTTTTAGTAGATCCACAGATAAATTCAGCTGGAACATCTTGATCATGTTTACAAGAAGGAAAGCTGCAAATGGAAAAGCAGACTCTACAAAGACTTCAGAAGCAAAATGGATGAGCAGCTGTTCATAAGCTTCAATGGCAGAGGAACAGAGATATGTTACTTGAAAAAATGGACGGAGACTGTCTAGGAATCAGGAACAGAAAGCAACACTGCCTGTAGCATGAGTGAAACTGTCATTAAAATGCCATGTCACATTTAGTAGGAGAAGGATGCTTTGAGAAAGATGCTGAAGAGCAGAACCACAGGGAACATTTCCTGAGATGAAGGATTTGAAGCTTGAGGACCTCTTGACCTATCAGTCTTGGATATAACAAGACACAGCACATGGAGGGTGAAGCTGTATAACCATAGAAGTGAGATCTGTCTCAGTCTAGGCACATAAGTGGTGTCACATTTTGTTAGCCTTCTCTTTCTATCTTTCTGCTGGCTCCTCTGTCTTATCAAGCAAAATTTTTTCATTGCTTCAAACCTTCTCATTTCTTTTTGAGGGTAACATGTTCTAATCTCATTTTTGGCTGATCTCTAACACTATCCTCTGCTCTACCTTTGGTAGAAGTTCCATAAAGCACCCTCTTTGCTCTCTTCTACAAAGCTCCAAAGTCTTTGTGGAGGACGCAATCCACACACAAAATGCTACCTCGTGATTGCTTTCAATCTTTTTGTTAAACCTCACTAGTGGGATGCCCACAAACTCTACCAGCCTGCTTGCACACAGTCTGGAAGCACCTATTTAGGGGATTGTTATCCTAGATACAGCGCTGTGCTACCACAGCATCATTGTTCAGGCACCCAACCTAGGTCATGTACTGTGACTTCAGGGATCATCACCATATAGATACGGTGAAGCATTTTCTCTCTCCTCTTTTTGCAGCCATGTCCTCCTCCTTTCTTACAGTTACGTGTCAAGCTCACTTTTTTTTTAGGACTTCATTTTTAGGGCTTAGCATAGGGGGGAATCTCTGCTGTTGCCATTACTCCTACCTGCTAAACAAACACAAAATGAAACTTAACAGTCAGTCAGTGGAACAGCCTAGTCAAACATGAAACACACTCAGACTTAAGTCAGAATTTCAGGTTTGATCTTTATTTTAAAAAAGCTATGGCCTAGTTTAACTCAAAGTAGTGGTCTCTGATCTGCAGGTGATCAAAGTGATCATAATGCCACCTTTTGGCTTCCACATCTTTGCATGAGCTCTCTGCAACTAAGCCAGGCAGAAGGATACACGGAAGCCTTGTTGGGGATACTGAAATCAATGTCTGCTCTTTGAATCCGCTGGTGGAAGGAGAGTGGAGAAGTCCATGAAATCTCAAAGCTGTGCAGGAAAAGGCAGTTACAACATCTAGTAATTCCTCCCCTAGACTACAGATGAGCCTCATGAGAAGTAGCTGCTGCCTCAAGCTATTTTCCTTTTCTCTGTGGCCACAAGATGCAGCTGGAAACCAGAGATCACATCCTGCTCTGGGTCAGAATAACTGTGGGGTGGAACCGCTGGTTACAAACTGGGCAAAACCATTAATAATAATAATAATACCCAAAAAAACACAAAACACCAACTGTAAAATTCCTTCACAGAAACAGTGCTCACCTGAAGGATGAACTTACCAGGTCAGGCCCTCTTGTCTGTGAGATGGCAGGTCAAATGTTCTCTGGATTGCTGCTGCAGCAGCTTTGACTTGGTAGGCAATATCATTGTCTGCCAGCAGTGGAAGTAAGTTCACAGAAATCAACCGTGCCAACTCTACTCTCCCTGATGTTCAACGATCTTCTGAGCACAAGAGGTGACTGCCAATACCATCCATAGAAATGGGACACTGCCAGCTGCCATTGACCTCAAAGCCCATAAGCTTTACAGAAAACATAAAGAGGAAAATAAATCTCTACCACTACAAATTACTGCATGGGCAAAAGAAAATCAATACAGTGTAACTTCACACCATCTCAATGCCATTAAAAGATCGTTGCAAACCAATCAAAAGAGCATCCATAATTCACTTATGCTCACCTTACTGAATCCATGGCACAGTGCAGAAAGCATGTGTGCATCCTTAATCCTGTCTTATCATTTTGCACAGTGCTTGTCTTTGAGACAGGAAATTGTGTCCCATCATTTTGCACAATATTTGTCTTTGAGAAAAAAGGAGGAATTTCAGCCAGCAAGGTTAATTCATTGTATGGGCCATGTCCAGCAGCATGCAGCTCCAAGCCTTGGATTTCTGGGTCCTTGCTTCCTCTGCCAAGCTCTGACCATCTTAGTCTGTGACTGTCTTGAAAAAAATACCTGTCCTAAACTTTTTTATTTGTCAACTCATTGAGCAGAGCATGCTTGACCTTTTCAGGCTTTTGGACCTGCCTTACTATTAATTTACAGGCATGCCCCTTTGGTACACCAGGTATGGCAGCACTGTAACATTAAAAGTCAAAAGGCTGCCTGAAAAAATAGCACAGTTCTTCAGGGAAGGAAAGCAAGCAAAAAAAAAAAAATTGGGTTTTCATGGGTCTTTCATTTTCCCTCATCTAATCTCATGTTTTACAATTTTTTTCTGAGCCACTTGGAAGTTCTCACTTCCCCTCCTGACTGTAAGTGAAAGAAAATAAGGTGAGAGTCTCACTTCCAGGTGCTGGGACATTACAGGATCAACCCAAAATCCTGGCTTTTGAACTCGTATCACTATGGCTGGAAATTCTGAGAAATATGTAGTGGAATCATTACCAACTGAAATTGGTAATTCAGAGATTTTCAATTTCTTTTCAGATAACTTTTAAGCTTCCAGATTGCGCCTAGCATTTTATAGTCTTTCTCTCTGTTAAAGTTGGATATTTTCCCTTAACAACAGGATAATTAATTGAAATGTCAGTACTGGAAATCTGATCATGCTATGGATTCCACAACAAATGAGATCACTCTGGAGTTACTAGGAGGTGTAGCCTGTGCATTTACAAAGAGCTCCCACCAAATTGCCTTTTTGCATTCACACCTGAAGAAGTCCTGTTTGCAAGGATGTGACTTGGAGGGAACCTGCCCACTAGTTTCCTCTACATTGTGTACTTTTAAACAAGGAAGCAGCCTGGATTAGCAAAACAGTATCTCATTTGGGTATTTTCTGGAAATATTTGTCCAATGCTTCTAAATTTAATCAGAATAGGAATGGCCATGTGACATGATTTGAAGCATAAAGAGAGGGGAAGGATGGACACATACAGGAGAGAACTTTGAAGATTCATTTATATTTGCTATAAAATGACCCACTGCAAATTCCTCAGTCACAGAATCACAGAATCACAGAATAACCAGGTTGGAAGAGACCCACCGGATCACCGAGTCCAACCGTTCCTACCAAACACTAAACCATATCCCTCAGCACCTCGTCCACCCGTGCCTTAAACACCTCCAGGGAAGGTGACTCAACCACCTCCCTGGGCAGCCTGTTCCAGTGCCCAATGACCCTTTCTGTAAAGAATTTTTTCCTAACGTCTAGCCTAAACCTCCCCTGTCGGAGCTTGAGGCCATTCCCTCTTGTCCTGTCCCCTGTCACTTGGGAGAAGAGGCCAGCACCCTCCTCTCTACAACCTCCTTTCAGGTAGTTGTAGAGAGCAATGAGGTCACCCCTCAGCCTCCTCTTCTCCAGGCTAAACAACCCCAGCTCTCTCAGCCGCTCCTCATAAGGCCTGTTCTCCAGCCCTTTCACCAGCTTTGTTGCTCTTCTCTGGACTCTCTCCAGAGCCTCAACATCCTTCTTGTGGTGAGGGGCCCAGAACTGAACACAGGATTCGAGGAGCGGTCTCACCAGTGCCGAGTACAGAGGGAGGATAACCTCCCTGGACCTGCTGGTCACGCCGTTTCTGATACAAGCCAAGATGCCATTGGCCTTCTTGGCCACCTGGGCACACTGTTGGCTCATATTCAGTCGGCTGTCAACCAACACCCCCAGGTCCCTCTCCTCCAGGCAGCTTTCTAGACAGACTTCTCCCAGTCTGTAGCACTGCACAGGGTTGTTGTGCCCCAAGTGAAGGACCCGGCATTTGGCCTTGTTAAACCTCATGCCATTGGACTCTGCCCAGCGGTCCAGCCTGTTCAGATCCCTTTGCAGAGCCTCCCGACCCTCCAGCAGATCGACACTTCCACCCAGCTTAGTGTCGTCCGCAAACTTGCTAAGGGTGCATTCGATGCCTTCATCCAGGTCATTGATGAAGACATTGAACAGGGCTGGACCCAGCACCGAGCCCTGGGGAACCCCACTTGTCACTGGCCTCCAGCTGGATTTCACACCATTTCCCACCACTCTCTGGGCCCGGCCATCCAACCAGTTTTCCACCCAGGAGAGTGTGCGCCTGTCCAGCCCAGAGGCTGACAGTTTCTCAAGCAGAACGCTGTGAGAAACTGTGTCAAAGGCTTTGCTGAAGTCCAGGAAGATACATCCACAGCCTTTCCCTCATCCAGTAGCCGGGTCACTTTGTCATAGAAGGCGATCAGGTTAGTCTGGCAAGACCTGCCTTTTGTGAACCCATGTTGACTGGGCCTGATCACCCCGTTCTCTTGCATGTGCTTCATGATAGCACTCAAGATCACCTGTTCCATGACTTTCCCTGGCACTGAGGTCAGACTGACAGGCCTGTAGTTTCCTGGGTCCTCCCTGCGGCCCTTTTTGTAGATGGGCACAACATCAGCCAGCCTCCAGTCCAGTGGGACTTCCCCAGTCTTCCAGGACTGTTGGAAGATGATGGAACTTGGAGATAGACAAGAGAACCTTTTGTTCTGAGTGACTTAGATGCCAGAATTGTGTGTTTCTGTGACACGGACTCCATCACTGTTGGTGAAACATGAGGACAACATCATCACTAGGTAGGACCATAAAATAACCTGGTTGTATGTAGTATCACACAAGTTGAAATGTTGATGTTGGCTGTCAACTCATCACAATACTGTCTTCTTCATAATACTCAATAGCCCTATTCCAGTAGACTCCTAATAACTTCAGTGGGAGCTCTCTCTGATGGATAGGAAGTACTCTTCAGATAGTCACAGAATCGCAGACTGACTGAGGTTGGAAGGGACCTCTGCAAGTGATCTGGTCCAACTCCCCTGTTACAGCAGGACCACCTGGAGCCAGTTGCCCAGGACTGTGTCCAGACAGCTTTGAAATATCTTCAAGGATGGAGATTACACAATTAATTATTTCCAAACACTGTGGCTGTGAGGCAAAAGCCTTGAAGTCCACACCACATACGTATCCCAGTTTTCAGATGACTTCTCTCAGGACATTGTTCTGCACAGGCAAGTACAATTCTCCCACGTGGTCTCTTCATGCCGAAGACAACAGTGAGCTGCACAATGCTAGTGGCTCTCAATTTTTTTTCTACTTGCTTTGCAGCTGAACAAACCCACTATAATACATGTCCCTCTTGAAAGATGTTCCCAAATTAATGATTTCTGTTAATCCCTGTTGTTGCTTGTCTGTTTCATAATTCGCACCTTTTGTATGCTAGTTTTCAGGAGGAGAAATGCATTATCATTGACTGTAGAAAGCTGTACTTTATTGCACAGCAGTAAATATTGATCAACCTTCACAGTATCAAAGTCAACTTCAGGCAAGAATCGTAGAACTGCCAGGTTGGAAAAGACCTCCAGGATCTTTGAGTCCAACCATTCCTGTCAACCAAACCATGTCCCTGAGCACCTCATCTACTCATCTTTTAAATACCTCTTTGCCTATCCAGCAATTTGCACTTGATGAAACATTGCAAATGTGGGTCTGGGTGAGTCCGGGGTACCTATCCAGCAACAATATGGATGTAATTCTTAGAACAGATTATTGCTTTGCCTTGTTTCAGAATGGAAATTGTGATCAGTGTGTCTGGAAGACGCAGCAGGAAGGAGTAAGATTTGGTTTCAACTGTACAGGAGAAGAGTTGATGTGACAATTACTACGTATATGTAGCACTTGCTTTCTCTTCCTACTATTACGTATTCCCTGTCTAACTGTGATAAATATTACTCCAATATTACTTTGTGTCCCACTCAGGCGGTGGTTGGTTGTCTCATTTCCTTAGGACTTGGTCCCATGCTTCATTTTCTTCCAAGGCCACTGCACAGAGTTCACTGGAGCATCAGGACTTTAGTGCTTTGAGGCTACAACATCTGGCAGTATGCAGAGCCTGGCATGATGAATGGCATCCCTAAGCACTGCAAGAACAGAAATGCTACTTTATAAGCAGGTGAACAAGGATGTGTATAGCAGTGCAGTTCTTAACTATATGGTACCGACAGGGAAGCACATCTGTTAGTTTCATCTTCACCAGATGGTTCCTTTCAGTGCTCAAAGTTACTGTCATTTATTTAATCGGTAATTTAGTTTAGGGCTGGCTGAGGAGTAGACACAGACCCAACGTGAGACATTGTCTGACATGTGAAAACTTTGCTAGGAATATAAAACTATGGAAATTCTTCAACAATAACATAAGAATTCATTCAGAGTTTTCTTTTGAATGTTATGAACTGACAGAAAAAGAGGGAAAAATTATCAACATGTGATAAGTTATTATTATTATTAATATTGATGACAATGACGATGAAGAAGATGATGATGATGATTATTTCTTGGAAACAAGTTTTGGGAGAAGGCAGTAAATCACTTTTTGTTTGCTAAAGATCATTTTAAAGCTGATTAATTTTAGTTTAAAAAAATAAAAACAACAAAATGGATAAGTTTGATAAAAAGTTGTTGAAAGACTGAGCAAACAGTAATTCACAGCTTCAGTGTCTGAGCAGCTCCTCATTCTTAGAGCTTCAGGGAGGTTTAAACCAGTGCACTGTTTTCTGCTTGCGACACTGAGGACCAGGGCAGTGTCACTGTGCAGCAGGGACTGAACAGGCTGTTCCCAGACAGTCCAATGTCGGTTTGCTGACCTGTGGACTCTGTAAACTGGGAAGATTTGAAGTGTTTTTAACCAAGGTTCAGTAGCAAGGCCACATATCCTCATGCCTGTCTGAATCTTCAGACAGCCTGAAATCATGCTCAGTGTTGTAAAGTTTCACCTTTTAAAGAGGCTGTCATAACCTCCTGGGCTCCCAAGCTAAATGTCAGGTTTATTGTCTGGCTTTTTGATGAAAAACAAAATCTTTCTTCTTTGCATATTCACCTAGTTGTCCCATCCCATCTTCACAGCAGCAGATTCTTGGGCTTTGGCTGTGGCTGGACTTTGGCTTGGGGTCGGGGGGCTGAAGCCAAACTGAAAAGCACACAAACTTAATTCCAGCTTGATCATCTATGTTAGGCAAAAGATCATTTGTGATACCCAGGTTCATTTCAAACCCTCATTTTGAAATCTTTGATAGGTGTTTCTGAAGAGTTATAAGAACAAAGGCTTCCGTCTATTGATTCTGTCTTTTGAGATCACGATGAGGCTTCAAGCTGAGCTGAGGGGAAACATTTTTTGGTCAAACTGAAAACATGTTGAGGAAAACAGTTATATTGCTGAAATGGGGGGGACATTGTCTGTATTGTAGAAGTTTAGATGGAGTAAAAAATTCTCATGTTATGGTTTGTTTGAAGTGTTTGTTTTACCTTTTCACAGTTCTCTCTTAGAGGCTTAAACCAGTAATTAAAAAGAAATTTGGTCAAAGCCAAAATGCAGCATTTTGAACAGAGAAAAATTAATTGCTACCATTTTCCTTTCCAAGCACTGAGATTACTTACAGTACTGTTTAAGTTTCATGAGGTTCTGTAATGGAGTTGGATTTGCATGAAGTTTTTTATGAGGTTACTTTGCATTCAGCAACCTGACAGCAGCCAGAAAACAGTTTTTGTTACTTTCCAGTGTAGCATTTCTGTCCCCCTGTGTTTGTAATGTAATCCATGAGTGTAGTTGTACCTTCTTAACAACCTCAGATACCCAAACCCCAGTCACCCAAGACTGGTGGTGGACAAGGGGTATTGCTGGAGCAGCTGGAGTTCGGGGCGCCATGGTTTCCTGCCCAGTGCACAAGCTGAATTCTGCCTACAGGAAAATTACTTCTGACTCTGCTGTTTTGGCTACCTACGCTGGTTATTGCTCTGTTAAGGTAAAAGGATGTCCTTTCTTGGTTGCAAAACATCCAAGATGAGGTAAGAGCCTGGGGGATCTGATGGACTCTCTTTTCTGCTCTGGGGATTTACCATTCCAGATGTGTAATCCCAGTGGGGACACTTCCCTAGAACAGGAGTCAGGCAGCTCTGTAGTTTCAGAGAGCACTAAAAACCAGCTCATCCAATTTCATGGGGATGGGAAGAACAGGTTAAAAAAAATAATAGGGTCGATCTTTTGAGGGGAATATGCCTTCAAGTTGGTTTGGAAATTACCAAATGCCACAATGTGAGGTCTTGGAAATCACAGTCCCTTGCAGGGCAGCGGCTTTGGACAGGGCAGAGGCTTTGGACCAGAGTGCATCCCAAGACCTTGCTATTGCTTGCAAAGGAGCGTGTGGCATCCTTCAGTTTAGCAGAATCTTGCAGTCTGTGCTTGGATATCACCACTTTAAGGTATTTAATTTTATTTTAAATTTTCTTGTTCCTTGTCCTTATGGTCCTTCTGAATGTAACAGAGTTCAGCACAGAGACCAGTCAGTGAGCAAAGGCAGACTAACTACTGTAAAATGAGCAAAGGGGAAGAGTTGCAGATAAGGATCCATTTTGCCAGATCACTACCTACTTTCAGGCTGATTTACAGCTAGTCTGCTCATACCTTGGCCTAATCAGTCTGCCCTTAAAAGAATGATCTAGCAAAGAAAGTCTAAATATATCTAGCCTTGCAGAAAAAGCTCCAGTAGTTAGTTATGGAGGTAAGTGACAGAGCAGTCTGAAGGTATTCTCACTGCAGCTTCTTCGCCTGTAGCTGAACTTTCTGCTTGAAAAGAGACTTAATTCTTTCAGACTGTCAAGACCTTGTTCTTTGGAGGCATCACTGTTTGCTAAAAGGGAAAGTGCCTCCACCACAAGATATTTTTGTTCTTACCAGGAATGTACGAGAACATTAATTTAAATGCATTAGCGAGATGTTACAGATTTGTGCACGTTGGAGGGAAGCCCGTGTTCCTCCTCACTGCCTCAGCTGCCTTTTGGCATTTCCATCTGTGGCATAGCTGCGCTGGACCAGAAGTGTGACGTGCTGCTGCTACTGGAGACTGAAAGCTGGAAGGGAAGGAGATCTGGGAGGCTGAATCTGAAAATCCCAGGTCTCACCCCAGCAGCTCACAGCATGTCAGGGAGCAAGCTGCTTGGCCCACATTTGCTGATATTAGCCTTCAAATGATCTAGTCATAATTTGTAGTAACCATCAGAAGTTCTGCACTAACAGAATTGATCAAAAGCTAAGGGTAAGTATGACTTACCCGAACCAAAAGACCTCATTCAGATCTTTCGAATACCTTTGTATTTCCCCAACAGATTTCCAGCAAATTTGGGAAGAACACTGCAATTAATTGGAAATTTTCAGTGTAGATTTCAGTGTCTAGACTGGGGGTCGCTGTGTTTGAAAATCTCAGTGCTTACTCCTCTGTGCCTTAATTTCCCTACCTTCAAGTGGGAATGATAGTCTTGTGGCAATAATTAGTATCTGTAAAGCACTTCAGATACTTACACAGAGCATTCCCTAGAGCCAGTTACCTACAATCAATGGGATATAATGGCCTCATATTATCACAATAATTAAATACTTCCAGCTCTTTACTTAACCAGTGTTTATAGTGCACCAGTGAGACAGAGGAAAACTGAACTTTATCTGGTTGACAGAGAACATATGTAGAGGAAAAATAAGCACAATATTGAGAACAACTCTCTAACGTGAAAAACCCTCATGCTTTTCTGAGCAATTAGATTTGAAAGAGTTGTTAGACAGCTTAGACTACTTGATTTAATTGACATGCATCCATGTCCTACACTTGCACGTCCTACACTTGGATCCCAATAATCAAAATTGTACAGAATATATTTAGAATAGCGGTACTTCTGTGGCCCTCTTCAAGACATTCGCTGTCTGTGTGTCTAAGAGACCTTCAATAAATCATTGCTGGGACAGAAGGAGAAATATTTGTTCTCTGAGGTATCTGTCTTAATAGTTAAAGCCTTTTGGAAATTATTGGTATTTCACTTGTGTTTACAGGTAGATATTTTATCCACACAACAATTTGGAGATTATTTTTAGGTTTATCACACTTATTGTGCTAAATAAAAAAGTCTTTATTGACTGGATAGACAGTAGGTGATAGAGGCATTTTGTAAATAAAGGTAAATAAGATATAATGTAAAAAAAGATAAAAAGGTTTGTAGCATTTTGTGTCTGAATGGCTGTGCTCAGTCCTTCCCTTCCTCCAACCTAGGAAAGGAAGGATAAATCAGGAGAAGACAAACTTATTCTGTAGTTCAATATACATCTATTCCTTCTACTATAAACAAATACACAGGCTAGAACTATAATCGCAAATGCTGCCTCACCCGAAGCTGAACTTTTGTTGACCTACCCCTGCATTTTGTTTACTTGAAAGAAAGCAGAGGATAAAAGATGGATCCGAAGAAGACAATATGTTCTGTGCATAGCAGGATGCAAAGTGCATCCCCAATGTTATCACCAGGAATAAAGTAGGATCGTGTAATTTCAAACTGATTCTGAGTCATAGAATGTGTCCCTCAGAGAATTTACTGCAACAGAAGTAATAGCCATCCGACCATCCTGTGTTTGGAAAACATATTCCATTTGATGCATCTTCTGAGTAATATTGAATAATAGAAGATATTGTGTATCATCTTAATTTTTTATGATACAGCACCACAATACAGGTCAAATAGAAACATTCAATCTTAAAACACTATGACTTGTGTGAACTTTGCTAAATTTGGCTTGCTATAGGCTTGGGGAAGAGTGACTGGAAAGCTGCCTTGTAGAGAAGGATCTGGGGGTGTTGGTTGACAGCTGACTGAACATGAGCCAGCAGTGTGCCCAGGTGGCCAAGAAGGCCAATGGCATCTTGGCTTGTATCAGAAACAGTGTGGCCACCAGGACCAGGGTAGTGGTTCTGCTCCTGCACTCAGCACTTGTGAGGCTGCCCTCGAATACTGTGTTCAGTTTTGGGCCCCTTGCTATAAGAAAGACATTGAGGTCCTGGAGCATGTCCAGAGAAGGGCAACGAAGCTGGTGAAGGGGCTGGAGAACAAGTATTAGGAGAAGCGGCTGAGGCAGCTTGGGATGTTTAGCCTGAGGGGAGACGTGATCACTGTCTACAACTACCTGAAAGGATGTTGTAGAGAGGTGGGTGTTGGTCCCTTCTCCCAAGTAATAGATGATACCACAAGAGTTCTGGCCTCAAGCTGCGCCATGGAAGGTTCAGATTGGACATTAGGAAAAAGTTCTTCACTGAAAGGTTTATCAAGCACTGGAACAGGCTGTCCAGAAAGGTGACTGAGTCACCATCCCTGGAAGTATTAAAAAGATGGGTAGATGAAGTTCTTAAGGATATAATTTAGTAGTGGACAGGTACAGTTGGACTTGATGATCTCAAAGGTCTTTTCTAACCCAGGGATTCTATGATTCTGTTTGCTCAGAGTCCTTCAAATATGGCATCTGATGCCATTTTCTAATCCTCAGATGAAGAAAGCACACTTTTCTAGCAGCATGTGAATGAAAAACGAAAATTACTTCTGCTGTCTATTTGTTTTGCTTCCTCTTGTTACTCTCAGATATAAAATTACCCATAAGCATTCATAGAGAAATTACAATTCATCTTAAAGTAACTAGATCTATCTATTCTTTAGGCCTGACCCAAAGATCACCTAGTAATTCTATCATTCCTAATGGGCTTTTCCATCAGATGCCTGGTGAAAGATTCACTGAAACTGACAGTAAAATCAGTGTAGTGTGAACAGAAGCAAATGTTAACAGTGCATAGCAGACCCTTGGACTGTTGTGAGATACCTTTGCCCCAGCCTTATGCCCTGCATGCCTTCAAATCCAAAACTCTCCCTGCTCATTAAATCCCTGCATTGGGTTCAAGTGATCAAACAACTTTGTATCAGTGCAATCAATAAATATGAGATTTATGTGAACCACCACAATATTAGAGAACTTCTTGTTGGCTTAAAGGGACACTAAAAGCAAGGGGAAATATACAAAGGCCTCCACTTTATTAACATCTGCTATGTCTGTGCACTACATGTGACTTGAGAAGCATTAGCATTTTGTTTTGTTTCGGTCTTGTAATTAGGAGGATTGTGCTTCATTATCCTGCTGTAGCTCCCGCTGTGACATGGTCCCAGTTATCTTACTAAAAGAAATTTTTCATACATGGTATCCAATTCTGTCAATTCATTATAAAAGCTTTGGAAGCTTCTCCATTTCTAATTTCAAGATGGTATTTAAAGGAAAAGGGAAAAAATCCCACTACCATTTATTCCTATGGGATTATTTTATCCTTGGGGATGACAAAAGAAACATTTAAAGCAAGGATGTTTATGATGAGGTGCTAAGGGGCATGGTTTAGTGTTTGATAGGAATGGTTGGACTCGATGAGCCGGTGGGTCTCTTCCAACCTGGTTATTCTATGATTCTATGATTCTGTGATTTCCATAGAAGTGAATATTTGGGGGTTTAGACGCCTTTTGGAAGTTTTGTTTTCCCCCTTTTTGTTTGCAGGATGGCTCTAATTAGAAAGGGGTGGAGGGAGGGAACAGTCCACATGAATTGGTGGATATAAATGTGATGTAGGGGGAAAGGAGCCTGGATCATTGGTTTTTTTACCCCAAAAGTCCCAGAAGACAGTTTTCTATATATTGTTTAGAAACAGGTAATTTTCAGTCTAAAAATTCTCCGAGGTTGTCTCCATGAACTGTATCCAAAGAGCTCCATCTCTTGCTGCTTTCTTCTCACAACATCTGCCGATATTTTGCCCTTCCTTTAACAATCAGAGCCTCCCCCTGTACAAAGCATATGTTCATAGCTAATAAGATGATATTGTCAGTGATACATGTAATCTTATGTTCCTGTGTGCATATGTTAACTACAGTATTCATTTTGAGTATTCTTATATTCAGAAGGGAAAAGGTCTTTCCTATATTTATGCTAATTAGCATAACATACTCTACCCAGAATTCATCATATTCTGCTAAGCTCTGCCAGAGAAAATGTATTAATAGCTGAACTGCTGAAACCCTTTATTAATATTGGCATTGCAAGTTCTGTACCAATTTTAAGGCTTACCAAGAAGACAGAATTTTTGTCCTGATTCTTTCAAGTCTTTATGACTAAGTAATCAGAGATAATGAAAAAATGCTCCAGGGGAAACAGCTTGAGTGTAAAAGCAAGCAATGTTTAGTACCACACTGGATTGTTTTCTCTTGTAGCGGGTGGATCAGTGACATGACTCTAGGTCTTGCCTTAAAAAACAATCTAACTGTGAAAGAAGGGTTGTGAAAGACAATGAATACTTCTAAGAATTGCTTGGTATCAAAAGAAACTCTGTCTACAAAGTGGAATCAGGCCTGCACATTGCATTGTGTTGTCTCTCTGTCCTCCTACAGCACCGAGCATCAGAAATGACAAATATCCAGAGACCTTGATTAAAGACAGAGATCATGGCAGCACACTGGATTTTAGTCTCCAGGCAGATACACATGAAAACTACAGGTTTGTTAACAGGATATTTCTTCAGCTCCAACTCAGGGAAACATCATGTGCTTACTCATCGCAGATAAGATAATACTTCCACCTTAAGTCCTTGCTGTGCAGGCCAGGGGAGGCCGACCTGATGAAACACTTCCCAAGGAATCCAAAGTGGAGGTGTCGGCTCCTTGGAAAGCTCAAGACTGACAGTGGTGTATTCTCACTATGACTCACTTCAACCTTCTCCTTCCCTTCAACTCGGCTTCATTCTTTACTTCCTGTTCTTCCATTTTCAGCACTTTCTCTGTGTCCTTCACTTCTTTTCTTCAAGAGGTCACCTTTTCTTATCATCTGATCCCTGAGTGGCATAGCTGGACTTGGGACGTGATTTTTGCAGAAAAATGGAAAGCAGAGGGCAGGTTAACATGCCACATGTGGTCACTGCATCATCAAATATGTCATATACTCTCTCTACCTGGAGGATCTCTGCTTTTGAAGGCTTTTAACAGAGGAACTTCTTTGCCTTCATACGAGATAGACTCATTCTTCTTGGTTTCCTGGGTACAAACTGACACAAATTGGATTAATATGAAAATCCAGCAATTGCTGCTGTTTGATAAAAAGAATGTCATCAACCTGCACAGGGAAAAATGTGAAAACATGGAGAGAAGGATAAAAGGTAATGAAGTGCATTACAATTTGTAAAAAACAAATGCATAACAATAAAGCAGAAAGAGAAATAACGTGAGACGACTGCAGAACATCATAGCATGTGAGCTACTTTCCTGTGCCACAGAACGGGCAAAAGAAATCATTCTAGCAAGGCCTGCAGATGAGCACCATACCAAGAAAATAGCTTTATCTAGGCAGAAGTTTCACCAGTTGGCTATACTGACCAAGATAGTGGAAAAAAAAAAATAATAGCAGCCACATGGCTCTATTTGGCATAGTTTTTACAAGCTAATTTCTGGTGCAGAAGCATCTCTCCTAGTAAAATTAACCCCCTGCATCTGCTGTTGAACACCACAGCAGGCAATTTTGTTTCCTAAGCCCTAAGATAAGGGCTGTCTCCACAGGTGTCAACAACCTTCCTTTGCCTCTATTTCTTACTATGGTCTTTATTCTGCCCTAAAAGTGCATTTGAGATCCCACTGGCTTTAATGAGGTCTAAATTTCACTAA
Source organism: Phaenicophaeus curvirostris (assembly GCF_032191515.1). Taxonomy (NCBI): domain Eukaryota; kingdom Metazoa; phylum Chordata; class Aves; order Cuculiformes; family Cuculidae; genus Phaenicophaeus; species Phaenicophaeus curvirostris. The sequence continues at coordinate 90,447,511 of NC_091394.1, forward strand.
ATCATATTCTTTCTCACTTTATTAACATTTCATTGAAGAATATTAGCAAGTGGCCACATATATGAGAGCAGCAGAAAGGCTCTGCCTAGGGATGGGTGGAGAGCCTGCTGACAGCTTATGCATCAGGAGTAGGGGTCAGACAAAATTGAGTTATATGGTGACAGATGTGTGCTAGAGGCCACCTGAGCTGAAAAAAAATAAAAAAAATCAGTAGGTAATATCTTCTTCGGTCAACTGGACGAAGTCTAATGTTAACACACCTTTGTCTGCATGGAGGAAATGAAGGACTTGAATCACTCTGGTATCTTCTTGAGGGGCAACACAGCAGGTCACAAATAACCCACTGCCAGGCTCAAAGATTTGTTAGCAGCAGTCTAGCTAGATGCCATTCATTAGTGGTGTAACCTGGGGCTGATCCTGGGGAAAATATTAACATCCACATTATTGATGTAGATGATTGGACTCCATAGTTGCAGAAAGTGTTATGATGATATGAAACTGGAAAGAGTGACTGATACACCAGAGGGTCATGTTGCCATTCAGAGGGACCTCAACAGGCTGGAGAAATGGACTGACAAGAACCTCATGAAATTAAAAAATTAGAAAATCTTGCATCTAGCAATGAACAACCCCATGCACTGGTATGTGCCGGGTGCCAATTAGCCGGAAAATAGCTTTGCAGAAAAGGACCCAGGGATACTGGTGAATACCAAGTTGAACGTGACAAAGAAATGTGGCCTTGCAGCAAAGAAGACTGAAGGCCTCCTGGACTACATTAGACAGAGTATTGCCAGAAGGAGATGATCCTTTCTCTCTGCTCAGCATTGCTGAGAAACATCTATACGCTGTGTCTAGTGGTTGGCTCCCAAGTACATGCTGCATCAATACCTGTGAAGGGCTGTGGAAATGATGAGGAGATTTGAGCATCTCTTATGCAAAGAGAGGTTGAGAGAGCTCAGTCTATTCTGCCAGAAGCAGAAAAGTATCGGGTTATGTTATCCATATGTATAAATACCTATTCAGAAAGTAAAGATGTTGGAGCTGGAGTCTTCTCGGTGCTCAGCAACAACAGAAGAGGCAATAGGCACAAGTTGACATACAGGAAATTCCACTTAAAATAGGAAAAAAGCCATTTGTACTGTGAATGGAATATGTTTCCCAGAGAGTTTGTGTAGTGTCCGTCCTTGGAGATACTCAAAACCTGATAGGACATTGCCCAGGGCAATCTGCTCTAGGCAACACTGTTTTCAGCAAGGAGTTTAACTAGATGAGCTCCAGGTGTACCTTCTAACGTCAACTAGTATGTTATTTTGTGAAATACAGAAGCCCAACCCACCCAGTAACTGGATGCAAAAGGCATTCACATATTCTTTGGTTGAAAGTCAGTCGTTGTATAACTTACATTCTCAAGATATATAAAAGAAGGGGTGACAGAATGGTTTTTGTTGGTGCTTCAATAAAACTAATTGTTTCAAGTCACATTTTAAGGTAACTGCCTCCATCCCAGATAAGAGCTGAGAACTTGCACTACAGATCTGACATGCTCAGACCTTTAGCACACATAATAGTGTTATTTAATTCTTAAACATGTGACTTTTCATCAGTTTTACTGGGAAGGTGGTCAAGACAAGAGAGACAATGAGTCAGTAGCTGACCTAGAAACTAAAGCCACCCTTCAAGTTTAAGATCAGAGCTCCACCTGTGAGACTGGAACAATAGGATATGTTCTTGCAGTCAGTCTGCTGCCAGCTGTCTGAAATAAAAGCTCTGTGACTTAGATATTTTCAGGAGTCATTGCTCAGGTTTGAGCAGATTTGTCCTCTTGCAGAACAGCAGTCTTATTGGAAGTTCTGATTTTATTATTTTAATTAGCCAAGAATAAATACATTTGCTGTCACAGCACAGTAAATCTATGTACGTCAGCAAATAAGATAGACAGATCAAATTGAAACGGCAAATATAGCCACAGACACTGCCATGCTTCTTTTTCTCATTGCATTAGAAGTTTTTGGGGGAGAATTTCCTCCAGCATGCAGGGCCTTTCTCTTGCATGAATCTCATAGAATCATAGAATAGTTTGGGTTGGAAGGGACCTTAAAGATCATCTAGTTCCACCACCCCTGCCACGGACAGGGACATGTCCCAGTAGATCAGGCTGCCCAAGGCCCCATCCAACCTGGCCTTGAACACCTCCAGGGACGAGGCATCCACAACTTCCCTGGGCAACCTGTTCCAGTGCCTCACTACCCTCATTGTGAAGATCATCACCCTATTTTTCTGCATCCTTAAGGTACTGTTTAGGAAGAACAGTATCCTCTACTTCAGCCTAATGACTTCCTGATCTGCCCCAGTAGGGATTCAAAATTCCTAACAGCTTATATATGGTAAAAAGAAACCAATAAATATCTTTTGAATACTGCACTGATGCTCACTTGTACCTCTGATACAGCAACAAATAGGAGGTATTGTCTTGGGTCATCTTGAGATAGTAAAGGAGAGGGATTAGGAAGTGAGAACCAAGGTGCTGGAAGTCCTGTAAGTAAGCAAAGGCAAAAGTATTTGAAGTCAGCAGACTAACAGTAGATGAAAAAGACTGAACATCTCAGAGTAGCTGGAAATGGCTTTGTGGATGGCCTCATCCATGTAGAATCATGACTAGAGAGCCTGGGAAACATATGCTAGAGGTTTCTCAGAGTCCCAGGTCATCTAAGAGTGACTTGAATTGTCACAGCTTGTCTTCTGGCAAGCCATGAAATGTGTAGCAGGTCCCTGAGGTTTTGGTAGCGTTCTTTGTCCTGGAAGGAAAGAGATCTGGAGCTCCCCCAGAAGCCTATCCAGCAATAGCTGAGAAAGAGGCTGAGTCCGTTATGAGAGTTATGGTCATTGAGCAGAGTCTTGGTTCACATGATGCAGCATGTAATCCCTGGATGGAAAAACCTTGACCAGTGTTCAGAGGGAAGTATATGGGTAAGGCTATCTGTTGCTATACAGAAGGGTTACAAGTCAAATCAGGACAACTATACACTGCAGTTAAAGAGAAAGGAAAGAGAACAGCTGCTGTGTTGTGAGATCCAGCCACTAAATATGAAGAGGAATATATAAAAATGGGGTTTTTGGTGCCTATTAGCACAGCCCTGTGAGTCACTGGGTCAAAATCATCCCTGGTTTAAAATGGCTGATATCAATGAAGTCACCAGCAATGAGAAATTTAGCCTTTCCCTTCTCTAGAAGCAAGTTGTGACCTCTAGGTTCAAATACCTACTTTATATCAGAGAGAAACTGCAGATCACAGAGGCTGAGTACTGTGTTATTAAAGCAGGTGAGCTAATTAGGGCTTTCCTGTTTATAACAAGGACTGTGTCTAGCTCCTAAGTGTTGTTATATCTGAGCTCTCCTTAAGGGTCACACATCCTTTCTTCTTTCTGTCATACAAGTACGGTTTTGGCTGGGTTTGTGGAACAAAGATGACACTCAGTGGCTGGTTAGGTTATCACAGGTATGTTTCCAGCAGTTTACCAAAGGGTTTACCTTAGGTGCTGTTAGCAGAGGCTGTTCACAGAAGCCAACAGTGCCATGTTGGGTACAACACCATCTTCAAAGTCCTGGTGAAGGACAGTACTGCATGCCTGACACATCCATGCTAAGCAGTGATTTATTTTTCACGTACATTTATGATAAATACATTTCTTAGCAGAATTTCTCATGGTTTTTAGGAGGTGGGAGAGAAAAGATTAGAGGAATGACTCCATGGAATTTGTCTTCTTTAAATTCTTTGTAGCAAATAGAATCACCTGCTTATTGTATTCACGAACACAGCTTTCCCTATGCCATTAGAAGAGCCTCCACTGCATAAATTCAAAGCCCTTTGCAAGCACTGTAGATATTGGCTTTCCAATGCACCTAAGATGGTGTCGTACATCAAGACCACAGTGATGAAGCAAGTCAAAGGTAATGTTCATGGGCCAAAAGAAGAATCCAAGCAAGCATTTACCTGGTTATAGAGGAGAAATTAGTTTCAAGGAGTTTACCCTGTCTCTCAATGACTTCCCACTGGCATGGCTGATGGAGCACACTGGTGTGGGAATAGAAACCAGGAACAGAAGCCACCTAACTTGTCCACTTTGTGACCAAAAGACCTCAACAAAAGGCAATCAGCTGTATATATGTAGCACATGCATTGTAACTGCTGGTTAACTCTGAAGTGCATGCTCATCTAATTCAGCACCTTCTCATCATACCCGGTCCACTTCCAATACAAGAGTTATGCATAGGCTCTTACATTAATTAATATTGTCATACATCTTCTCCTCCCTCCCAGTGAACCCCCCAGAGGAAGACTGTATGCAGCTTGGAGGTCCTACCACAAGTGTGATTGTCTTCGCTGAAGAGCTACCTAGACAGAATGAGCTGTCCTCTCCGTCCCATTTCTCAAAAAATAGGTGACTGCATCCCAGAATGAATGTGCCCATGAGCCTATTTCATTAGCAACGTAAATACAGAGAAGACAGAAATTCAATTCCTTCTGCTCCCTGCAGGTCTTTGGCGTTGGCGAATAAGGTATATTAGAAGAAAAGCAGAGACAAGCTGCACCACTGCTGCCTATGGTCTTTCTGGGTTATAAAAGGAGAGCTGGAGCCTGCGAGGCTGGTCTGGCAATGTTTGCTGTCATTAAACTGATGTATCAATAAGGAAGGGAAAATGGATGGACAGAGAGAGTACATTTTCTAAATAGGAGAGATGCTCATTTGCATAGTGACTGACACTGGGAAGTGATTGGCAAAGTTCTTTTTACTGATAGTCCTCAGGCTAACGAAGACAGCAAGAGAATCTCCCACTGAGAAGGTTCTGCACAGAGGTCAAGGACAGACTAAAGCATTCCCGTAGTGAGAAAACTCTGAAAATAACTTTGTGCTCCACTTGCTGCAGTGAAGAACGTCCTTTGCAGTACATCATCCTACTTTTTCCTCCTTTGCAATCTGATTTGGATTGCCTTGCCTCTTTCTTTTTTGCCCCACTTTTCAGACTCTTCCAGCTGCCCCACCTAGCAATGCAGTCCGTGTCAGGGCTTCTATTAATGTTATATTCTAGAATTTACATTGGGCTTTACAATTATTACCCAGCTCCAGGCCTCAAATATGAAAAAGCTTTAAGACTACAGTTATATTCCTTTGATGCTTTTTAGCACTGGGACCACCTTTTTGCCTTGTGTCTGCAAGGCACAGTGAATGATAGCAGGTCGTATCATAACTACCCTAATGGAGAAAAATGGTGCAGCTAATATCACCAAGAATAAATATCACAAGTGGCAGGTACAGACCTCATTCAGAGAAGTTGTCCTGAACTGCCTGCAGTAGTGCAATGCTGCAATAGTGCTTGTGTTTGGTAAGTCCTGGTGGCAGAAACATTGGTGATTTGGAAGACATTTATATGCCTATAAATGTATATAAGCTTACATATATTTTGTTGGTCATACTATGTAGAATAACTGTCAAACATACAGGTAGAGTGACTACTTCAATCAGAACAAACTCTGTTGCCAGGCTTAGATTTTGATTTGTCATATCTCTAGGTTTTATTATTTCTGACACATTCTTCTCATCCCTTCAGAACAGACTGCAATAAAGTGATGCTTCTGGACTGTATCTCCTTATATCCATCTGGGACAGCACTTCTCAAGTTAAAGACTTTCTGTAGAGAATCATCTCCCATATAAACTCACATGGAACTAAATGCTGACAGATTTTCCTAACCCCAGTTTCTTAAAAGCAGTTTAGATGTCTGATACTACTGAAAGCAAAGCAAGCTAGGTTTCTAAATGCTTCAGAGTATCAATTGTTAAAACAGATGCCTGGGAGATCACTGGGGGTGTTTTGTGGGGCAGGACCTGACTAGACTAATTTAGGATTAGCTTTATTGTTACTTCTATGGCCCTTCTCACTGCCCTTCTGCTGTGTAAACTGCTCTGTCCTCTCAGTCCCCTGTTTACACGCTCTATTGGCAGCGCTCCTGGTCACTAGTGTTCCCTAGGACCATTTAATCTCCTGCAGTTCCTCCTGGAAATGCCCAAGTCATGTAAGCCACTCTCATGAGACCTGCCAGCTCCCTGTGGGACTCTCAGCTCCTTCTTTGGCTCCCCTGGGTCTGGAAACCACCTGCACACCTTGATCTAGTGCTCAGCCACAAAACTTGCTTTTGCCACAGCTGAATGCTTCACTGACACAAAGCCTAAAGAAACCTGAAACTAAAGTGAAATCAATACATTGCTAGCTTTGAACAGAAGGATGCAGTGCTACAGACTAGGAGAAGTCTGTCTAGAAAGCTGCCTGGAGGAGAGGGACCTGGGCATGTTGGTTGACAGCCGACTGAACATGAGCCAGCAGTGTGCCCAGGTGGCCAAGAAGGCCAATGGCATCTTGGCTTGTATCAGAAACGGCGTGACCAGCAGGTCCAGGGAGGTTATTCTCCCTCTGTACTCGGCACTGGTGAGACCGCTCCTTGAATCCTGTGTTCAGTTCTGGGCCCCTCACCACAAGAAGGATGTTGAGGCTCTGGAACGAGTCCAGAGAAGAGGAACAAAGCTGGTGAGGGGGCTGGAGAACAGGCCTTATGAGGAACGGCTGAGAGAGCTGGGGTTGTTTAGCCTGGAGAAGAGGAGGCTGAGGGGAGACCTCATTGCTCTCTACAACTACCTGAAAGGAGGTTATAGAGAGGAGGGTGCTGGCCTCTTCTCCCAAGTGACAGGGGACAGGACAAGAGGGAATGGCCTCAAGCTCCGCCAGGGGAGATTTAGGCTGGACATTAGGAAAAAGTTTTTCGCAGAAAGGGTCATTGGGCACTGGAACAGGCTGCCCAGGGAGGTGGTTGATTCACTTTCCCTGGAGGTGTTTAAGGCACAGGTGGATGAGGTGCTAAGGGGCATGGTTTAGTGTTTGATAGGAATAGTTGGACTCGATGATCCTGTGGGTCTCTTCCAACCTGGTTATTCTATGATTCTATGATTCTATGAAACTTATATTTGATAATGCAAATAGGCTCATGAGCCCAGAAATGAATAAATGGAAGGAGGAGTGCTTAAAAAGAGCAAAGTTTGCAAATACTAGAAGTCAAGAGCTGCTGTTTGTCAACTACTACCCATACAATCTGGGCTGGGAGAAACCTAGCTTTCCAGTGTAAAATTGTTGGAGCTCTTGGAGCTCTTGGAGCTGTTGGAATGGGTCCAGAGGAGGGCTACAAATATGACCAGAGGGCTGGAGCACCTTCCCTATGAGGACAGTCTGAGAGAGTTGACTTGTTCAGCCCAGAGAAGAGAAGGCTCTGAGGAGATCTTATAGCGACCTTCCAGTACCTGAAAGGAGCCTACAGGAGAACTGGAGAGGGACTATTCATAAAAGCTTGTGGTGATCGGACAGGGGGGAACGGATTGAAACTGGAGAAGGGCAGATTTAGACATAAAGAAGAATTTCTTCACCGTGAGAGTAGTGAGACACTGGAACATGTTGCCCAGGGAAGTTGTGGATGCCCCGTCTCTGGGGATGTTCAAGGCCAGGTTGGATGGGGCTTTGAGTAGCCTGGTCTAGAGGGATGTCCCTGCCCATAGCAGGGGGGTTGGAACTAGATGATCTTTAAGGTCCCTTCCAACCCTAACTATTCTATGATTCTATCATTCTATACTGCTTTCTTTAAAAAAAAGTGTAGTTTCCCTAATGCTTTGCAGGCTTGTATCTAAATCAGTGTTTGTGGCTCCCTTATGCCTCCTTCATTAATATTGCTTTCACACTGTCTTTCTCGTATTCAGTTTCAGATGATTTCTTTCTCCCTCCATATATGAACTTGCATTATCACTGAGTCCCGTTTTATTATTTCCTGCTCTTACTGTTAACTTCTAAGAGGGCTCAACCAGTAAAGGTCTGTCCTTTGTGCCTATTGTGTGCCCATCAGCTGTCGTTACTGGGTTCAACAAGGCCTTAAATGCCTCCATGTTCTCCAGTTTCCTCTGGAATCCCATCAGTATTTGCAGTTGCTATTGATGCATTTCTCAAACTGAATGTAACAAAAGCAGAGCAACCTAATTGAAACTCTTTTTCTTATATATTCTCTGTGTACTAAGAAGACATTTCCAAAGTAGGACAGTTCTTTTCAGTCTGAATCTTTATCCTTGGCAAAGCGAACTATTAAAATATCACTGCCTTTACATACTGCCTTTGTCTCTGTACTGGCTGTAAAGTAGTTGGGATTTCTATAGAACCCTCTTCATTCCAGTGGGTTTGGAGATCTCTGTTTCCTACACAGTGATTGAAAACTACTGATGGTAATAAATCACCCAGCTTCTTAGTTTCATATTTTTAACATAACGAACCCTTTATTCATCTTCCTGGTACCACTTATAAAAAGGCTTAGTGCTAGGCAGTTGTAGGTGGGTGCACATAGTTGAATTTAGTTGTTGATGTAAGATTGTCTTCCACAGACATTTGCATAACTCTTTGGAAAAATCTCAAATTCAAACTCAAATCAGGTTTAGTTCCAACACAAGTGAAAGAGTAAAGAGAAAGAAGAGCTACATCAAGATGTCCAAAGAGCAGTGTTTCAGAGAAAACATCAACTGGGAAGCAATGGGAAAGCATGGCTGGGCTTTTTAAGAGTCATGACACACAGGAAAACTTGTTGTGGAAGGGATAAGCAGTATTTTTTGCTCACTGAGGGCAAAACAAATGAAGTTTCCTTAACCAACAGCCATGAAACAACACAGCAATAGATACTGCTTTAAAAGGCACATTAGGCAAACATCTGAGAAAAAATTGAGTACAGCTGTTCTGACCTAGAGGAACTGAAATGGTTTCTATGTGCCCTGCGAGTTCTAATTCCCGTGGTCCTGCGGGATCCTGCATCAATGCTAGGAACCGGACCCAGGCTCATGCAATGGTGTGCAGGTGTGGGCACAACAAGTTTTTGACAACAGGGCCACGCTGGGATGCAGCACATCAGCAATGAAGGGCAAAAGACTATAGTCTTTATGGCTGGTCACATCTTGTTCCCCAAGGAATAGCTGCTCCATAAGGAAAGTGGAAGGGGAGACCTCAGAGCCAGTCACAGCTTTGCCAAGACTTATTCTGCTGGCATAGCCTCTCGAAGTCATCAGTGATGCTGTTTTAATTGCATTTACATACTGTGCTATTTCTGAACACTATGCGCAACCAAGCTAATTTTGCTCTCAATGAAATGTGATGCCTTTGAGCTTCCCTGACAGTCTAAGTTTTAACTCACAAGTGACACATAACCTTGGTTTATGATCACATCACTCAGCACTGATCCCATTTTGTTTTATCACCACATCTGTCTCTTGGTCTTTAGATTAAACCATCAAGCAGGACTCTGTTAGGGGAACTCAAAGGCTCTCAGAGAATCATAAAGTGACTGACCTGAACTCCATCTACAGACCCTATCTACCTCTTAAGATAGAAGTGATTTCCTCTCCTGCTCTACCTACGGAAGAGACAATTACATCAGACTGCAGAAGAGTAGTAGAGCTTGTCTGCACTTCCAGGCAGTAAAGTTCTCGATGCTCTTAAAGAGGAACCATTGGTAAGGAAGTAGGATAGGAGGGTAAAAGACAAAATTTAGGTTATAGGGAACGTTAAATCATCTCCCTCAAAAAATGAAGCAATTAATTCAATATGTAGGTAAGGAAAGAGTCAATAATTCTGTTGTTAATATCATATCACAAGACACAGCATGTACCATAACTTAAATTAGAGCCAGCCTACAATTAATATACTGGAAGGCATTCAGACATGGTTTTGAGGCCTGAAATGGTGAAGATTTTATCTGATTTATCATGAAGTTGTGATGGTTAATCTCCCTCTTAGTTAAACATTAGCTTTGGTTTTCCATTTCTGACGGTGTAGTTTCAGTTTGTAGTCACTGGATCTCAATGCACTTTCATCTGCTGGATTAGAGGGCCCATGTCTGGCTGTCAGCTCTTTGAGGAGCTGCTTACAGATTCCCAGAGAGTGTTTCAGCGATGTCTTTGGGCTCCCAGTGTGGAGGCTGGGTCTAGGGCTCCCATTGCAGTGTGTGATTTTAAGAGCTCAAATCACACTCAGTCTGTGCTGTTAGCTCTCACAGAAGCATCACTGGCCATGCTTCCTTTCTGTGAATGATCGTACACAGCTCTCATTAAAATCCAATTCATTCATTTGTGAATCTAATGCATGCATTTCATTCTCTGACTTTGATTGGTCCCCTATTATCTATTATTTGCAAACATAGGAGAAACCACTAGCTATCTATGAAATGGTCACCAATCTCATAATTTTCAGTCATTGTGTTAGTGCAAATCTATTTTTTTTCTTATGTTTTACCCTCTATTCCTTTTTATTAGTTTAATTCTAGAATAAGAAATATGCTTAACATCATTTGATAGTTGAATATTGAACATTTAGTTCTATTAATAGACTGAAGTGTTCCTGTTGCTGAGGAAGATTAGTAGAACCCTGTTTGCTGAATGAAAGGTAATAAAAAGAAAACATTAGCATAAATGAGGATTTTTTTGATTGTTTGCTGCAGTTGTCCTTGGTAGTGAAATACAAGGTGAAGCTGTAGAAATAATATGACCTTGACAAAATTGTAACGAATTTGAATAATTTTGTGTGTGCAAGTAATCAGTAAAAGGGACTGATTTCTTCATGTTTTCCCCATGACATTGTTCCTAAATATCATGCCATCTTCATCCATACAGATGTTAAGGTAAATAAAGTAAGGACTACAAACTAAACCCCCCCTGGCAAGTCCTCTCAATATACTTTCTACTATATACTACATATTTTCATTATATATCATAAAATAGTGTAAAGATGCAGGAGTATCTTTCTCAACTGATTTCTAGTGAAAAGTGTCATAGGTAAAAAATGTTAACATACAATCCAATTAAAGTTCTTAAGTAGTCCTGGTGATTAGAAGTCCTGTCACCCTCTTATATCAGTGACACTGGGTTTATAATCTCTTCACTGATTCTGAATACGTCTCCCACAAAATTATTGTCTGCCGGTCAAAATGTTCTCCTTATCCTTTATAAGGTATATCTACTCAGGCTCTTCTAAACTGATGTTGGATTGGCATGACTAAAGCTGACTTTCTCCATGGCCTTAGGTAAGCTAATAAATCTCTGTTCTATGTCAAATTGAATTTCATAAACATATACCACATACCCAAAGTTAAAACTGTTCCAAGATCAGCTTTACTGTAAATGAATCTTGGAAGAAAAATACTTGAGAGTAAAAAGGCACAAAGTGTATGTAATCTGAGAAACATTCAGGAATGAGCTGTCACTATGTGGCAGGTCAGTATCTATTTAGCTTTAACTCTCCTTTCTTGTATATGAATGTCAAAATACTAATTATATTGCCATTGTAGAAAAGCCAGACATAGTAGGATAAACATTGAAAGTCTTATACAGGCATGCACTGAGACCACTTTGGGTTCGCTTTAAGTAATGCAGAGCAAGGGTTGCACAGTAGCTGCAAGATGTTGAACTTTTCCTAGGCTTTCTAGATTCCTGCCAGCCAGGACAGACTCAGAGAGGACAACTACTGCATCAAAATTGCAAATAAATTCAGTTCTATTTCTGCTGACAGTGCTTTCTTGCTAATCTCTCTTTACAACACACAATACTATCTCATGATTGCCATGTTTGCTCTAGCCTTCACAGAAACTTTATGCCGTAGAATAATTTTTATATGATAAGGAACGTAATGCCCCATATTAAAGTCAATGAGACTAATTAATAATTTTAAGCACATACTTCAAAAGACTCTCTTGCCCATTTATGATTTCTAAAATCAAGGCAAATTTTAATCCTGGTTTCACTGAAGCTGATGGTAAACTCCCATTTTCTCTATTGGAGCCTGCATTTTCTTGTTATGGTGCAAGTCTCCAAATGCTTGTTTTAATTGGATTACTTGCTAGTGTCTCTGCTGATAGGCAGCAGAGACTGACAAAAGCAATTATAATTCTGATATTCTGGACAGCTCTGCTACTCTAGCTCTCCCCCAGCATCTGAAGAATCACCAGTGCTTAGAAGAAAGTCCATACTAAATTAGGAACTGTTCCTCTCTCCTCTGTATTAACAGCTTGCAAGCAGCAGGATACCAAGGAGTTTTGCTCTATGAATTATTTTTTTTAAATGGAGAGAATTAGTTCTTTTCTTGTCCTCTGTTTTTATTGCAACACTTTTGCCAGGACTCCATATGCCAAGATGTAATTAGTTTTCAGAGGAGACATTTGGAGCTCTGGCACACACCATGGATAGTTTGAACAGCTTCTTTTCTCTTTCTTCTGAATATTAAGCAGAACCGTATAATTGTCTATGACATCTTTCAAGACACCTCTAGAGTTTAAGTGATTTTTCAGAACTAAATAAATCAAAAATAAGAACAAAATTAACACAAGTATTTTTCAAAGAAGATATTTTAGGCACATAAATAATTTCCTACAGCTATTATGGTTCATTGCAGTGCAAATGCAGCTCTATCTTTTAACTATAAATATATTTACTGTGTTTTCCTTTCTGTATAAAGATAGTGAAGACTGAATAAAGACTTCCAGGTGTGTGCACTACAGAAGAGATGATTTACTGAGGGCAGCCATGTCTCTTGGTATGCCTTGTGTCTGGAGTGCTTGATAGTCCATACATTTCTCTTTATATTTTGTGGCTATTTCCTCAGCAATTTGGTCCTAACCAGATATCTGGAACTAGCACAATACTTCCAGTGAGCTGCAGGATCATTGGAGTCATTGAAAATTTTTACTGATATCACTAGGTGACATGTCCCCTCTGCCTTTCATATCACCTAAAAACTGAGCCTGAAGTTCATAGAATCATAGAATCATGGAATGGTTTGGGTTAGAAGGGACCTTAAATATCATCTAATTCCAACCCCCCTGCTATGGGCAGGGACACCTCCCACTAGACCAGGCTGCTCAAGGTCCCATCCAACCTGGCCTTGAATGCAGGGGGAATCCACAACTCCCCTGGGTAACCTGTGCCAGTGCTTCACTGCTCTCATTGTGAAGAATTTCCTCCTAATGTCTAGTCTAAATCTTCCCCCTCCAATTATTAGCCATTCCCCTTAGTCCTATCACTACATGTCTTTGTAAAAAGTCCCTCCCCAGATTTCTTGTGCATCATATATTGTATCAGCCATAACTACACTGCTGCAGAGTTCCTTCAGGCTCACTGAGTTTTAGTGTTTTAATTCCTACCATCTTCTGAGCCTGATCCAAAGGAAGAAAAAGCTACAGTCATGGTGATACTCTATCCCACTTTGCACTTAAATAAGGATGTGGGCAGGAGTGAAGTAAATCAACCTCACTTCTAGACAATCTGAGGATAAATCAATACTTTCTGCCTGCACCTGCATATCGACAGATGGATGCTGATGGAAGTTACATTACCAGTGATACACTGATTGTGGGATGTCCTTGTGTGTCCTGTCTGCAGTGTTCATCCTTTATAAGTAATGGCCCCTTAGACTACAACAGTCCCATGAATACCTTCTGCAAGCACGTCTGGGCCTTTTTCCATCTCTCAGTTTGCTGGATGACTCTAATCTCTGTGGGCCTGTGTTCTTAAAGGTGACTGGCATTCTGGAGTGCCCTTTTCTGTGCTCCCAACCTGGCTCCTCTGTGCATGCCTCACCTGGCTCCTGCTTCTGTGTAAATGCAGCTAGCTGTAGGATTTGCAATAGCTACTCTTGATGGCAGTGAACTCCCTTTAGAGTCTCCCAGAAGAAAAGAAATTGCAAAATCTCTTAGTTCTGTAAGGCTGTCAATTAAGATAATGCCTGTATCAGATAGTCCATCATTATAAGAACCTGAGACACAGGGACACTGTGGAAAAACTGGTGAAGTCACCTTGCATAGGTTATAGAATCATAGATTCATAGATTCAATGGTCTGGGTTGGAAGGGACCTTAAAGTTAATTTAGTTCAAACCCCCCCAAGACTGCACTGCACATGGCAATCCTGCAGGAGAGCTGCAGCCTATGCAAAGACCTGATTGTTGACGGTACTTTTCATATAAGTAAAATTTGGCTGAGGTAGGAAGAGACACTTGAAAAATATAGGTCCTCAATTAAAATGGAGTGCTTGCAGGTGTCCAGTTTAAAGACTGCTTAGGATTTTAAAATAATAAGGGCGAATTGGGTTGAATACATAGAAATCATAACCAAATTCAAATTCTTTCCTAAAATACCTGACCGAAGTGGTTTTCTGCTTGACTGCTCCTTGGCAATGCACTCACAGCAAAAAAAAAAAAAAAAGGGTCTCAATTTGCTCAGCAACTGAATATGTAAAGCTTCAACAAAAAAGATTCAGTGTTCACTGACTTGGTAACAAAGACTAATCCATTGCAAGCCTGGAAGAAATGTGTCTTGGATCTTACATAATCTGCACAGCTTAGTTTCAAAGGGATGCATTTTTTCATTTTGGAAAGTGGCTCTGGCTAATAAGACATTTAAAATAAATGACATGGTTTTGACAAAGAGAAAGTAAGAAACAAGCAGAATGTGATGTCTTCCCTACCCTCTGGCTCCCCCAAGAGACATCTTCAAATCCCATGTTAATTAGATGCATGTACAAACAACTGATGGGTCATGCATTTAACAAGTAAATGTTTGTATTCCATGAGTTAATTTCACCAAATAGTCCTGCAAATCCTCCCTTATCAAAGAGCAAGGGATGCTAAAAATGGCTGAGTACCACATGCTGTGGATCACTTGCCTTCAGCCTTCTGGTGTCACTCTCCAGCTGATTCTCACTGCCTGGAGACTTCAGGGTGAGGTATCTGCCATCAGACTGCCTCCATTACTACCAGACAAAAGACTTCAAACAAGATGCTGAAGACTTTCTTCATCTTTCCTGTATGAACACTCACTCAAGCCCCAGACCACTAGGCTAGCTGTCACCACTGGAATGTGGTGCTACGGATACTGTAGTGGGAGACTTGTGAGAAGCCATGAATGTCTGCTCAGAACTGTATCCCACTTATGAAATCCAGCATAAACCATCTGGAGATTGCCAATGCATCCAGTTCCACACAAGTCCCCTCCTACTACGTACTTTTCACCTTTCTGTGCATCCTCATCCTCTGCATGTCTAAACAGGGGCTTGTTATGATTGTTCCAACTGTCCCCCAGGATGTCGGGATCATCTCTAACAAGATTCTCCATTATCCCTTAATTTTGTTCTCTGCATTCCTGTAGAAGATGCCATATTTTCCCCCCAAGGATGACCAAATCCAGTTCTTCCAGTGAGGTATGTTCTGTTCATCAAACTCTCAGTCACAAAACAAAGGTAGTATCAAAACCAACTGGGGCATGAAGGTCTTTCTTTTTGTTTCAGTCCATTAAACCACTTAGCTATGTCTCAAACAGCAAAGTTCTCATAGTGAAAGTTAGCCTGGAAATGTATTTTTAAATGTATAGGAAAAATGGTTGGATGCAGAGAAACACCACTGTATTGTTTATAAAGCTTTCCTTTGATGGACCAATAAAGAAGAGTAAATGTTTCCTGGGTCACGCTCCAGTATTGACTCATCTTTCCTCCTGGTGCAAGGTTATAAGATCATGGATAGTGAAGAAGAAGAATAATCAGCATTTTTCTGCATAGAACTCACCTTGCTAAACTTGGAAATGTTGGAAGGAGATGCAGGAAAATGATGCGTTTCTGTCCATTTTGTCATTTTAACAAGATCTTCCAAAATTTGTTTCCTTCTACATTATTTTATCTTTGGTCACAGAGTGCAGCATGAAGATCCACAGACATTTTCACAGCAAATTTTATATGATGAGAAAGATAGCGTGGAAATACCTGAAAAAAATCAATTACCCAATATTTGGGTTTGTCTGCCTAAGAAGTTAGGCATGTACTTCCATCAAAGTGTCTAGGTTAGAAGCCTACTCACCCTACAAAGAAACTTTCTGGAAGTTTGTCTTTTCATTGACTATCAGGGAACCCAGTCTGTTACTTAAATTTAGGTGAGATAAAACACGTTCTTTTTTTCTGTGAAAGTGCCAAGGTTTGCTCTGAAGTTGGACATGAGGCAGGGATTGATGCTGACCCTCTTAAGGTGACATCCTGTAGATATTTTATTTTTTAGATCTCTTTTTTCCTCTCTGACCTACAAAAAAAAAGTTACTTCCCAGTAATTTATGCAGTAACTTTGGTAACTACTCTGTTTACTGTCGATTAATGTCTCAGACACAGCCTTTATTCAACTCTCTAGATGACATTTTGCTTGGAGTAACAAGGATGACAGAGGCAGGTATATGTAATCTCTGGAAGATGTAGGGATGTAGGTTACATTAAAAAAAAAAAGGGAATGAGGACAATAAGAAAAGGAGTCTGAGGGGTGACCTCATTGCTCTCTACAGCTTCCTGAGCAGGGGAAGCAGAGAGGCAGGTACTGATGTCTTCTCCATGATATCCAGTGATAGGATGCATGGGAAGGGTTCAAAGCTACACCAGAGGAGGTTTAGACTGGACATTAGGAAGCATTTCTTTAGCAAGGATTTTTTCCTAGGATTCAACACCTACACACAGAAATGCAGTTGGATTCTTGATTGCACAGCTTTTCTGGTCTTGAAATGCCAGAATGAAGAGGAAAAAATAAAAAATACTCAAGTTCATAAGGATTTAATGGAAGAAGAATTAACACCTGTTTGTAAAACCTGGGCTCAGACCACAACTCTTTCTCCTGACTGACATTCTCAGGTTCATCGATATATTTGCTACTGCCATTTGAAAGGCTATATTTAGACTCCCAAGTTGTTTCACTCCAAAATTCTTTACAATGGAATTCACATGAGTTTCTTGACCTAGGCCTAAAAAATCTCTTGCATTTTTTTATGGTGTGCCATATTTCTATGTTACACTATCCGAATATCCAAGGGTAAACTGTCAAGGTCTGAATACTCTGACAGAGTACAGTAATAAATTTAGTGGAGCCACTGTAATTGCTTCTGCACAAAATGTCAATGAATGTGATGAATATGGTAAAGCTTCTCACTGACCCCTTACCATTTCCCAGAAAGATACATCATATGCATATCCTAATTTATTAATTGCCATACAGTCAGACACACAAATGATGTACAGAGTGGATCTAGTAAAGACCATTCACATGCAAATGATATGTTCTTTTAAGTCTAAACAGAAAAAGAGAACATTCAGTTCTGCCCAGCTACAGTGAGAATAAGAGTTCATTACCTTTGAAAGAAACCTTAAAAAGGAATTTGGAAATGGATTTCTAAAGGTAAAAGTAAAAATTTGCACTGCTAGCTGTTGGAAAACTTTCTTCTTGAATGACCTTCCAATTGAAAATGACATTTCTGAAAAACATTTTACATCCAGATTGCTGTGGAAGTGAAGGTGCAAAGGTCCCAGTGATTTACTGTCAGGAACTGACATGGACAAAAGTGCTCGAAGGGTTTTTGCCCTTTGGTGCCTTTGGCATCTCATCATGTTCTGTCTCCTCCTCAACACCAGTCCAGAAGCAGGAAGGTCTCTAACTCTCTCCTCTGCTTTCTCTGCAAGTGGCAGCACCTTTTTTCATCCTATCTGCTTGTGTGGAGAAAAAAAAAAAAACCAAAACAAAAAACAACCAAACTCTCGTGCATTTAGCTTACCTAATATGAAAAAAGCTGGATGGGAAGTAAGAAGTGTCTGTTTTGTGCTTTCTGGAAGATGTGTTATTGAAAATCCTTACCATTTTTTTTTGTGACCAGCTGTTGTCCTCAGCACAATCAGAAATGCCATTGTATTCTTCTTCATTCTCGTGTATTTCCACAGAGCCAAACTAAGTTTTTAAGCAGGAACTGGTAATCCTGTATGTTCAAATTTAAACTTTTCTAAGGGACTGATTAAATGCAGAGGTTCAGCACTTACTGAAGAAGTAAAAAATCACTGCCCTCTAAAGACATCGTAGATTAGATACTAAAAATGGACGCAACTGAAATCACTAGTCAGTTGAAAATCTTACTGTCAGTATTTCAACTCAAATAAACAGAAATATTTTTAGTGAGTGTACAGAAAAGGATGTTCTAGTTGATATAATGCACTCAGTTTTGCAAAAAGCTTTTGATAAGGTTGAAAGATTATGAAGGGAACAAAACTGTCACAGCATAAGAAGGAAGGTCACCTCAAAAATTAAGAATTCTTTAAAGACAGGGAACAGCAGGAATAAATGGTCAGTTTTCACAATGGAGGAGGATTATCTGTAAATCCCCAGAGAGACCTATACTCAAAGTTGAGCTGCTCAACATCTTCCCAAACAGTACAGAAAAAGAAGTGAAGAACAAGATTAAAGCATTCACCAAGATGAATTTTGAGGTGATGAAATGACTTGCACCGGTCATATCTCAAAGTACCTGAGAAGAGCACAATGATTTCTGAAAATCCCAAGAGGTCTGGTGATTGAATGAAATAATAGTTCAATGTCTCTAAATACAAGGGGGAAAATAACTCTGCCTAAAACAGTATGATCTGTCAGT
This sequence comes from Phaenicophaeus curvirostris, assembly GCF_032191515.1. NCBI lineage: Eukaryota > Metazoa > Chordata > Aves > Cuculiformes > Cuculidae > Phaenicophaeus > Phaenicophaeus curvirostris. The sequence goes on from NC_091394.1 coordinate 90,466,056, forward strand.
ACATAGTGGCAGGTTCTTGACTAGCTATTGAAACTCAGGAAATAAAATTTCAGCTCCCTGTAGATAGTTTTATAAATATTTTGGCTCAGTGCTTGTCAGTATTCAAAAGATAAGAGACCATTAAGAACCTGAAGGAAGGTGAGAGATAACATGCTGCTGTGTAAACCACAGAGCACTCCTTATATATTGCCCTAGTCATTCCTGGATGTAATAGAAATAGAAAAGATTCTGAGAAAGATGACAGGAAGAATCAAAGGAACTAAGAATCCCCAAGGAGATGTCGATAGGCTTAAAATAAACTAAATCCAATATTTACAAGATGCATAATTAAAGCACGAATCTTGTAGCTGCAGGATACAGAATGGAGGTTTATAAGCATAGTTAGTGTGAAATAATGACTACACAGACTCACAGAGGAGTGTTCCATCAAAGATAATTGCATGTTAGCCCCTAGGTAAGAATATCCTACAGTTGCTGACAGCCTGAGATTGTATCAGGGAAGGATCGCTATTTTAATATTTCTTGTAGAGAACTGGGTCAATACTTCCCAGCAGAGCATGCTAAATTCAAATTTGCCTCCCCTAGAATGAGGGGGAAGGGACTGAGCTAGGCTGGAGTATGGAAGAGAACCACAGTCTCAGTCCTGCCTCTCCTAGAGAGTCAGCAGGTGTGGAGGAGCAGTCATAGAAATGCCTTCAAAGTGGTGGGTATGTGCCACTCACTGCATTTTGCTGGCCTGTGAAATGTTCTGCTTGATACTGAGCTACATCTTGGGCTAAACAGACTTCTGATCTGGCTTTACCTGGTCTTCCTTACAGCCACTGCTGAGGGTAATGTCATATGAAATTTTTCAGTGCATTTGCACCTTGTGTCCTGAAGTGATAGGCTTCTTAACTATATCCTCAGCTCTGTCACTGTTGCATTGAGTGACTCAGGTATGTCACTTTATCTAATGTTCTTCACATGCTTGGCTGTAAGATAAGGATACCTTTTCCCACTTTTATCTCTTGTTTCAACAATAATTTCAATGTGAGTGAAGCTGATCTATGTGTGGGAAGCTTCCAGGCCTCCTCAGGAAGCTATTAAAGCCTATATAAAAAAGTAAAGTTCAGACCTTTCAGGAAAACTGGAGGGTATGATGCATGGAGTCCTGAAGCAAAGGACCTGTGCACCTGAGTGCTGAGGATTTCTTATTGTAAAGGCATTTCACCTTAAGGAACTCTGAGCCTGACAATAAGCCATACTATATGCAGAATTTAAGAGTTACTTTGCACACCTATAAAAGTTGTTTACTCAAATTCCTTTGGCAAAAGAAAATGGCAGGTTCCTATGAACACGAAACAAGAACTCTAAATTCAGTGTGAAAGATACAAAATAGCACCACATTCACCAGCAAAAGTAACCTGGAAATGGCCTAGTGGAGCCTGTTTTAGTTCAGAATTGGACCATGCTTTTGAAACAGGCTTCTGGCTTATCTCCATTTGCTGTGCCCTTGTTTGCAATGTCAAGCAATAGCTTCCTAGAATTACCTGCAAGAAAACCCTTTTATCATTCTCTGGTAAGCACAAGGAAGTACAAAAGCAGTGAGACAATATTTCAACACAGGCAGTGGGAAGAACATTTATATTTGCATCATACACAGGTGCTCATTCCTTGGACAGACTGAGAAATAATTTGGATTGTATTTGGGTTTGGTAGAGGAATTCTGCAAGGATGGCTTCTGTGAGAAACTGCTCAAAGCTTCCCTTATGTCTGAAAGAGCTATTCCCAGCTGGCTCCAAGACGGGTCCACCACTGGTCAAGTTCAAGCCAGTCAGTGAGAGTAGTAGTGCCTCTGTGATAACATATTGGAGAAAGAGGGGGGAAACTGCTGGGGAACAGCTACTTGGAGAGAGGAGTGAGAATATGTGGGAGAAACAATACTGCAGACATCAAAGTCATTGAAGATGAAGAGGGAGGAGGTGTTCCAGATGCCGGATGAAGAGATTCCCCTGCAGCCTGTGGTGAAGACCATGGTGAGTTCGGCTGTCCTCCTGCAGACCCATGGACGTTACTGGTAGGGCAGATATTTGCCTGCAGCCCACAGAGGATCCACACAGGAGCAGGTGGATGCCTGAAGGAGACTGTGACTCCACTGAGAGACCAAACTCTCCAAGCTGGGCAAGAGTGTTCATCTCCTTGAAGGGAGGAAAGGTCTGCAGAGGGATCTGCACAGGCTGGATCAATAGGCCGAGGCCAACTGTAAGGGATTCAACAAGGCTAAGTATCAGGTCTTGAACCTGCACCACAACAACTTCATGCAATGCTACAGGCTTGAGGAAGAGTGGCTGGAAAGCTGCCCAGTGGAAAAGAACTTGCAGGTGTTGGTTGGCAGCTGGAAGAATATGAGCCAGCAGTGTGCCCAGGTGGCCAACAACATCCTGGCTTGTATCAGAAATAATGCGGCCAGCAGGACTAGGGAAGTGGTCATGTCCCTGTACTCGGTGTTGGTGAGGCTGCACCTTAAATACTGTGTTGAGTTTTGGACCCCTCAGTACAAGAAGGACATTTTGCTGCTGGAGCGTGTCCAGAGATGGGCAATGAAGCTGGTGAAGGGACTGGAAAACAAGGAGGCTGCGGGGAGGCCTTTTCACTCTCTACAACTACCTGTAAGGTGGATGTAGCAAGGTGGGTCTCTTGTCCCAGGTAGCAAGTGATAGGACAAGTGGAAATGGCCTCAAGTTGTGCTAGGGGAAGTTTAGATTGGATATTAAGAAAAATTTCTTCATTGCAAAGTTTGTCACGCATTGGAACAGGCTGTCCAGGGAAGTGGTGGAGTCATCATCGCTGGAGGTATTTAAAAGTTGTGTAGATATGGTGCTTAGGGACATGGCTTAGTGGCAGGCTTGGCAGTGTTAGGTTAATGGCTGGACTCAGTGGTCTTAAAGGTCCTTCCCTATATAAATAATTCTGTGAGTCTATGACTTGTGACCCTTTGGAGTATCCACACTGGAGTAATCTGTTCCTGAAGGACTGCACTCTGTGGAAAGGATTCACACTGGAGAAGTTCATGGAGGACTGTATCCCATGGGAGGAACCTCATGATGGAGCAGGAGAAGAAAGTGAGGAGGGAGGAGCAGCAGAGAAATGTGAAATAGCCATAACCCTCTCCCCTATCATTCTGTGCCACTTGGTGGGGTGAGGTAGGGAATTCAGGAATGAAATTGAGCCTGGAAAGAGGGGAGGGGTGGTGGGAAAGGGGTGTTCAGATTTTTTTTTTAATTTCTCATTACCTTACTCTGATTTCCTTTGCAATAAATTCAATTAATTTCCTTGAGTCGTTTGTTTTGCTTGTGACTGTAATTGATGAGTAATCTCTCCTTGTCCTTATGTTGACCCATGAGCCTTTCATATTTTTCTGCCCCTGTCCAGCTGAGGAAGAGAATTTTTAGAACCTCTTGGTGGGCACTTGGCAGCCAGCCAGGGTCAACCCACTGCACAGACCTTCTTTCCCTATCAGAGGAACACTCCATGTCACAGAATGACATACAAAATCTTTACAGCCAAGAGGGAAAACCTGGAATCTTAGTCTATCTGACCAAAGTACGCATTTTTTTCCTGACTCGAGAGACCAGTGCTGAAATCCAAGTCTGATATTTCAAGAGCTATCAGGTGCTGAAACTAATTCAGTGCCTCATATAAAAGGCAGACTCCTCTAAATAGGTGTGGTAATTTTCTTTAGTTGTGTGATTCAGATATTATATCCAGCTCATTTTCAATAATAAGGTCTCTTCAACTTCAGTCCCAAGCTGATTTAAGTGGAGATTTTGTGAGCTGTCCTTGAATTCTCTGCTCTGAATCCTGAACTAATACAATACAATGTGAAAGAACAAAGAGCTTTCCTGTCTGCTGCAAGAACATGAACTAGGTCTAAGATTTTCAATGATGAGATGTCAGGGTTGAGTTGACCCAGAGAAATTAATTTGACAGAATAACTATGGCTTCCATGCCTAACATCTCTCTACTACTTGAGAACAAATATTAAACTAAGTATTCCCTTTGGAACAGGCTTTAAAAAGCTTCTATTAGTCATTAAACCCTTTCAGTGCCTCATTAATTCTAGCAGTATAATCTGGTTTTGATTAACCAGTTGTTAATCGTCCACTGTCAAACACTGATAAAGAGGGATAATTTGCTTTACAGATCACGGGCATGTAATTATGTGTCTCATCGCAGCTGATAAAGTGTGAGAAAATACCTTCAGCCTCACAGAATTCACCTCAGTACAGTTAGCACAAAGTAATCTGTCTACATGTTCACATCTATAAGATGCACATTAACATGTCTTAGGAGCCTTTGACACCTCACTACTGCTTTAAGAATGTTCAGACTGAATCTCAAGATTTGTAAGAAGGGAACTGAAGAAGTTTAATTGACTGATCTAAAACACTATGGGCCTATACTGGAGATTGACTTGGAAAAGAATGTTTTACAGTGACTTAGTTTCACACATGAATTGCAAGACTGAGCTAAACAGTATGCATAAATTTAAACAGACATGTATTTTTCTTTAGAATAACAAAAAATAATTTCAGTGACACAAATATATCTTTTACTATAGACATAAAGAAGGGTGATACTTTTTTTAAGGTTTTAAATGCCTGAAGATGTAACTAGAGGATGAGGAAGTTCTAAAAATGATGCAGGATATCAGCATCTTTGAATGTTCAGAAGTGCCACACAAAGTCTCAGGTGGATGGAAATTAAAACAAAATTAATGACAAAAATTGATTTCCCTCAGAGGTTTTCACAGAATCACTAAGTTGGTGCCCCTCAGCACCTCATCCACCTGTCCGTTCGGTGTTCGGTGCAGGAAAATCAGATAGCTTGGATTTCTTTCATAGGTGATGTCATGTTTCACTTCAGCTATACACCATAGATGACTGATAAATCTCTGTTATTTCCCTTTGAAGATTTTGTATTGCTGAGGCCCTTTCATCTAAATATGGAAGCATATTGGAACGTTATTATCAATCTCAGAGAAATCCTTAATTAAAAAGTCCCATGGCTGCCTGCCGGGCTGCAAAACCAGAGGAGCCAACAGTAATTTATGTACACTCTAAACCAGGCATAATTATGCTGCCGGTAGACTTGCAGATGGTTAGCACTGAAAGCACAAAAACAAGGGTCAAAGTATAGCCGCAGCTCACATCTTTCTAACCAAATGTTCACCAATCTCTTCTTCTAGACGCGTATTTTCTGTGAAGTTTCTGAGAAGAAAGATGAATACAGTTTAGAGCTGTGGATCTTTTAAGTGCTTCTGTTCATATGTTATACACTATGACTGCACAGATATTTTTCCCCAGACGCTGTGCGACACTGCAAACTGTATTCTCAGTAACAGCAGTACAGCTCCCAGTGTGGGCTTGGTTATTGTGATTTTTCTTATGCTTCATACTAGAAAAAAAATCTGTTGTCAAACAGAAGAAAAGTCTCTTATAGGTTGAGATACCTCCATACATTGCCCTGTATGGGAAAATGGCCAAAGTGTGGAGATCTGAACTCATCCAAGAATAAAATATTATGCTAGCATCCAGACAAAGTAGAGGGCAGGTCCTGTGCTATACCATCTCCTTAAATGAATGGACTTCTGATTCTTTATCCCTAGACAGTTCCCACCATGACAGGGCTTCCCTGTAGAGGAACTGTAGAGTTCCTTTAAATAAATGAGGCTCTCATGGAAGCTTTCTGTTGGAGATTCTAATCTGTGTTAGGGTGTGGCTGTTATTATCTGTAGAAAGGGCTTGTGAGGCAGAAGAGACTATGTCTAGTCAGTCTAACTAATTTGATGTCAAAGTAAATATGGAACAGAAGTAACATATCCAATGGCTGGTTATTTCCCTTCCTTCTTTTTTCCTTCTAATTTCAATCATTTTTTAAAACAGCTCAGCTAATTCATGATGACACTGAAAAGAATACAGTAAGCAGTTTTGAGGCCCGATATACTCTGTCATTCTTGTGTTTTGACTGGGAAAGGGTTAATGCTGGAACAGTTTGTACAAAACAGAGCCTGGAGAGATCCCAGCTGATTATTAGGTAGTTCCAGTGCACAACTAACAGGACCTATGTGCTGGTGGGTAGGGGAAAGGTTTGTGCCATGAATCCAATCATTTACTATTCATCTAGTTTGTCTTTTACTCCCAGAGATCTGTCACTCTGGCTTTCCACGCTGTTGAAAACAAGTCACTTCTCAATCCAAGTCACTGGTTGGTTGGGCTCATAGAATCACAGAATCATAGAATAACCAGGTTAGAAGAGACCCACCGGAGTCCAACCATTCCTATCAAACACTAAACCATGCCCCTTAGCACATCGTCCACCCGTGCCTTAAACACCTCCAGGGAAGGTGAATCAACCACCTCCCTGGGCAGCCTGTTCCAGTGCCCAATGACCCTTTCTGTCAAGAATTTTTTCCTAATGTCCAGCCTAAACCTCCCCTGATGGAGCTTGAGGCCATTCCCTCTTGTCCTGTCCCCTGTCACTTGGGAGAAGAGGCCAGCACCCTCCTCTCTACAACCTCCTTTCAGGTAGTTGTAGAGAGCAATGAGGTCTCCCCTCAGCCTCCTCTTCTCCAGGCTAAACAACCCCATGACAAATTTCTTCACTCTAAGAAGAGATTACATATAATTAGGTTGGTGGTTATATGTCAGCTGCTATGATTAGTTTTCAATCACAAAAGCAACTATTACATCTTTGTGTGTAAAGCTGCTTTTTAACAAGCACCATGCAGTCCATAGATGTTACCTGCATTAGACCTGCGGGCAAATACTTGTGAAGCACGTAAGTGTTTCTCTTTATTGCCACTTCTTTTCTACAAGTCCTTCTAAAGTTTGCTTCTGACTTAGGCCTTCATGGCAGTCCTGCTGGGATCCTAGACGTCAGTGATACAGCATCTTATGATATAGGTTTTGTTTCCATGCAGAGGATGGTATTGATAATGGCATATTTTAAAGGAAAGAGCCTGACAGGTAGGACAAAAGATAAGCATTAAATGCTAGCCTCTGAAAGTATGATTCATAAAGTTTATAAATTTATATAAATATCATAAAGTTTCATGAAGTTCCATAAAATTCAGTACTGCATCCTCTTCTGGGCTCATCAATACAAGAGAGACACGAACACACTGGAAAGCTCGAAAGACAACGAAGAAAATTAAGGGACTGGAGTGTTTCTCCTATGAGGAAAGCATGGAGAAAAGAAGTTTTGAGGGATTCTTGTCAATATACATATAAATACCTGAAGAGAGGGTGTATAGCAGGATGGAACAAGGCTCTTAATAGTGGTGCCCAATAATGGGACCAGAGGCAATGTGCACAAACTGAATCACAGGAGGTTCTGCCTGAACGTCAGGAAATATTTTTTTACTGTGATGGTGACTGAGCTCCAGCACAGGATGGCCAGAGATGTGGAGTCTCCAATTCCCAGAGATATTCAAAAGCTCTCTGGGCGTGGTTATCATTAACTGGTGACTTATCTCCAGGTGACTGAGCAGTGGGGATGGAACAGAGGACCTCCAGAAATCACTTCCATCATTAACCGTTCTATGATTCTATGATTATGTGATTTTGATTGGGTGAAGTTACAGTTACAAACACAGTCTAGCTTTAACAGCTAACACTTGGTCTTTACCAACTGCTCAGAAAAATAATAATGCTCCAGCTAACCTACAGATTTCTTTCTCTATTCATTAACCCGTAAGAAATGTATTTGCTACTCACCAGCTTGCCCTTATGGGAATTAGAATTTGAAACATGCAGTGGGAAAGCATATTTTGCATGGTCAGTACTGTTACCCATACTGGATCATACTGGATACACTCAGATATCTACACTAAGCATCTAAGGCTGTAAGACAAAAGGCAATTTTGAATCATGCTTTGCTATTTTAGTTCATGTTGCTCCGCAGTATAGCTGTAATTGTAAATGCAGTATAGCTTTACATTGTAATAATGTAACAGATTCTCTTCTACTTTTGGGGGTTTGGGGTTTTTTTGATCCAGCTCTTTTGATCAAAGCTCTGTGGGAAACCAGGCTCCTTCTGCCTTGTGCATCAACAACAAAACTCTCGTTGACTTGTGAAATCCAAAACTTACATCCCATCACCTGGTTTTAGAGTAAGGGGAAGATTTTGTGGCCTTTCTGAACCACTGTACGTCCTCTTTCTTCTCAGTACTGCCAGAATTTGTCATGAGCCCCATCCATCTCCTGTCTACTGGATAATGAAGAGTTCTCTCCACTGCATACTGCTTAAATTCACCCTATCGCCTAGTTAGAGGTGAAATATCACAATACATACACACACCCAGACAGTACTCTCTGGAATTTCAATCTGCTTAACCCAATTACATAGTAAGAGATAATGCTGTACATATAATTGCTAAGTCTGCAGAGGCAGAACAAGGCAAGTGGCAAATGAAAAAGCCACACTTTTTTTCCTGCTATAGGTAGGAGCAACACACTGCAGATGTACAAAGGCTTTGATCAGCTGTCACATCCTTAACCGGGGGGACAATGCTGGCACTGTTCTTCCTTCCTTGCTCTTCTTTCTCTTGTGAAGGCTGTGACTATCTTTTATTCCTTTTGTTATTTCTTTGCATTTGCATTCTACAGGAGATGTTTTATCTACGTTGGCTGCATATTCTTTGTCCACATTCTTATGTCTTCTTCTCTTAAAGTTGCATTACCTTAGTGATCAGTAATTGACACCTTGTGATGTGTGTTTATGCTCTTGTAGGCCATTGGTATCATCTTGTACTTGTACACTTTGTTCCGCTCTGATCAACCTCTGCCTTTATTCTCTATGGACCATATACACACTGAAAATTTTATAGAAGCTGATTCTCAGAATATACTCCACTTTCAAATCGGGTCACAAGATAACGGCACCATGTGAAACAACTCCTTCTTCAGTAGTTTTAAGTATATTTTGGTACTTGCTATTAACTTTCATATGATAGGTAACTGTAGCTCAATACAGCTTGTTTTATTTTACCCCAAAAGAGAGCATTATTTATCCACTAGAAACCAGGTGAAAAATAGAACTAAGTTGGAAAGGGGAAAGATCCAATTTATTTTCCTTTGATTTGACAGCAGAGGTCAAATTTTATAGCTCTCTACTTATGAAAAAAAAAAGAAATAATCTTATACAATCCAGCTGTATTGATACCTATTTTCCACAACCTCCTGAAACTCTTGACAGGTTCATCCAAACTGGCTGATGGTCTGAAAGGCCATTTCTCCCTACCAGATTTTCAAAACTGAGCCATGAAGAAAAAGAGGAAGGCCTTCAATGTGTTTACCTCTTAGAAACACAAGAATCAACAAAACAATATGAAGACCTTTTTGTATCTGTTGCCATACTAACTTTTATCTTCAAAAAGGTCATGGAGCATTTTGACTTCACTCATCCCAAGCTCAGTAAAATTTGTACTTCCACACATAAAAAAAAAGGAAGCAGTCTTGAAAGGAATCAAAACATAAATAGCCTGTCTGACTGCTTAAAATTACTTAATGCGTGGCCTGTTTTCCAACTAGGGCTACACAGTTAGATAAAACAGCACCAACTTTTATAATTCATGGACTTTTCCTGGGCTGCAGGGTGGTCTCTGCTCCAGCAGGGTCTCTCCAAGGCTGCAGGGCATCCCTGCTCTGGGCTGCAGCACCTCCTGCCCTCCTTCTCCAGGCCTGGGCTCTCTCTGCTGCTGCTCCCTCCTTGGCTTCCTCCTCCTCCACCTGTGTTGCCTACGGTCCTTTTGGAAGCCTGTTTCCCCAGGCTGGCATTCCCAACTTGGCTGAGGGGCTCAGCTGTGTCCTGCAGCGAGGCCATTGGAGCCACTCTGTGGGCCCCCCAAGCCAGCACAATACAATCTGAAATGCAGATGTTTTGATGTAGAATCCAAAAAATGATCCATACACATCCTTATGGACATATAACTATTTGGTGACATCAAGAGGTAAAGCATAATACTGTCTTTTCCATAGTTAGCCTGCATGATTAGGAATTTATAGTGAATAGGAGTATATTGCAAAAGAAGTTGATTGTTTTGTACTCCGTTTACCAGAATAGAGACAACTAAATAAATTTCAGGGTTGAGAAGCTTATATCATGGTGGAATTTTTCTGGAATTGGAAAAATCAAGTCACTGCGCAAGAAAAATCCAAGATAATACCATAGCAGATAAGATGATGCCCAAATTCAGCTTTGGTTTATGTCTTTGTCATAGATAAATTTTCTTCTCAACTCTCAGTATATGTGCAGAATTAACACGAAACTTCAATTTTTTATCATATATCCATTTCAAATTGTATCCCAAGAAAATGTATCAGTCCTACCCATCAGTCTAAACTGATGGATATGTTCTGTGCACTTTAAGAAAGACTATTTTTATCTTCCATCAAACATCCATGGAGAATCATAAAGCACGTTAAAGAGGCTAAAACCCCCAGAATTTAACAGCAATGTTTTCTCTCTAACTGTTGAGGTTTTGCATTACGTTTTGCATCATACAGCACTTTTGAAGAATATATCATGAACCTGACTAGGTTCTGAGGGATATTATGGGCACTATTTGAACCTAGACTGCTACTTAAACAACGTATTTTAAATGGAGTTTTAGCGATTCAGTTATAAATGCAGCTTATTAATTTTCTACCTTAAAGATGAAAACTAGATCTAACCAGAAAATATTTGTTGATTCTTCCTGAGTTGAATTTACTTTCTCTATTCCATTTGACTAGAAGCAAAAACTGGTTTGAATCAAAGGTATTTTCTTTCTGCAGGGCCAAATGAAGCCTTCATTTACAGAAAACCAATTTCAAATTCATTAATTCATTAGCAAGTTAATACAGGTCACTGAGTTTGGGGTTTCTTGGTTGGAGTTTTTCTCTTTGCGATAATAGTGGCCTTAAAATGCATAAAAAATTAAAAGTATCGTTTTTATTATTTTTTTACTATGCTATTAAATACTCATTCCTCAATTAACAGGTCAAAAGAGACATTGAAGCACATATATATCCTTAAATCAACCATTTTGCAGACAGTAGAGCTAATGAGGCTTGATTTCCTCTGATTTTATGTAGTGTGTCTTCTGCATATTCATTTCAACAACACCCAACCCAGAATTACTTGTTGTGACCCTGCTTCTGCAAAATTTCACTGTCTTCTGAGTATCCAATTTTTTCTTCCTTAGTAACTCAAGGTCTAACCATATTTTCTAAATACCTCCCACGCTCTCCTCAGCTTTCCCCTTGGTTCCCAGAGCCCATCATGACTCCTGCTTTCTTTGACTACCACCTAGGTGAGAAAGATAACATGAGAAAGATAACATGTACACATTGATTAGCTGAGTGGCTACTGTCAAAACACCTAATGGCCGAGTTCTCTATTCCCAACAGTAGCTACATCAAAAGAATCACTTTTTACCATTAAGGGATGGTTTTCACAGAATCACAGAATCACAGAATAACCAGGTTGGAAGAGACCCACCGGATCACCGAGTCCAACCTTTCCTACCAAACACTAAACCATATCCCTCAGCACCTCGTCCACCCGTGCCTTAAACACCTCCAGGGAAGGTGACTCAACCACCTCCCTGGGCAGCCTGTTCCAGTGCCCAATGACCCTTTCTGTAAAGAATTTTTTCCTAACGTCTAGCCTAAACCTCCCCTGGCGGAGCTTGAGGCCATTCCCTCTTGTCCTGTCCCCTGTCACTTGGGAGAAGAGGCCAGCACCCTGCTCTCCACAACCTCCTTTCAGGTAGTTGTAGAGAGCAATGAGGTCATCCCTCAGCCTCCTCTTCTCCAGGCTAAACAACCCCAGCTCTCTCAGCTGCTCCTCATAAGGCCTGTTCTCCAGCCCTTTCACCAGCTTTGTTGCTCTTCTCTGGACTCTCTCCAGAGCCTCAACATCCTTCTTGTGGTGAGGGGCCCAGAACTGAACACGGGATTCGAGGAGCGGTCTCACCAGTGCCAAGTACAGAGGGAGGATAATCTCCTTGGACCTGCTGGTCACGCCGTTTCTGATACAAGCCAAGATGCCATTGGCCTTCTTGGCCACCTGGGCACACTGCTGGCTCATATTCAGTCGGCTGTCAACCAACACACCCAGGTCCCTCTCCTCCAGGCAGCTTTCTAGACAGACTTCTCCCAGTCTGTAGCACTGCATAGGGTTGTTGTGCCCCAAGTGCAGGACCCGGCATTTGGCCTTGTTAAACCTCATGCCATTGGACTCTGCCCAGCGGTCCAGCCTGTTCAGATCCCTTTGCAGAGCCTCCCGACCCTCCAGCAGATCGACACTTCCACCCAGCTTAGTGTCGTCCGCAAACTTGCTAAGGGTGCACTCGATGCCTTCATCCAGATCATTGATGAAGACATTGAACAGGGCTGGACCCAGCACTGAGCCCTGGGGAACCCCACTTGTCACTGGCCTCCAGCTGGATTTCACACCATTTCCCACCACTCTCTGGGCCCGGCCATCCAACCAGTTTTCCACCCAGGAGAGTGTGCGCCTGTCCAGTCCAGAGGCTGACAGTTTCTCAAGCAGAACGCTGTGAGAAACTGTGTCAAAGGCTTTGCTGAAGTCCAGGAAGACCACATCCACAGCCTTTCCCTCATCCAGTAGCCGGGTCACTTTGTCATAGAAGGCGATCAGGTTAGTCTGGCAAGACCTGCCTTTTGTGAACCCATGTTGACTGGGCCTGATCACCTGGTTCTCTTGCATGTGCTTCATGATAGCACTCAAGATCACCTGTTCCATGACTTTCCCTGGCACTGAGGTCAGACTGACAGGCCTGTAGTTTCCTGGGTCCTCCCTGCGACCCTTTTTGTAGATGGGCACAACATCAGCCAGCCTCCAGTCCAGTGGGACTTCCCCAGTCTTCCAGGACTGTTGGAAGATGATGGAGAGGGGTTTGGCCAGCACATCCGCCAGCTCCTTCAGTACCCTAGGGTGAATCCCGTCCGGCCCCATAGACTTGTGACTGTCCAGTCGGGCTAGCAAGTCTCTGACCACCTCCTCTTGGATCATGGGAGCCTCATTATGCTCCTCTAGCTCCTGGGTTTGTACACAGACGGAACGACCCTCCTTACGACTAAAGACTGAGGCAAAGAAGGCATTAAGTACCTCAGCCTTTTCCTCATCCCCTGTTACTGTTGTCCCTTCTGTGTCCCATAGGGACTGTATGGTCTCCCTAGTCCGCCTTTTATTATTTATATATTTGTAGAAAGATTTTTTGTTATCTTTCACTGACTTGGCCAATCCGATTTCTAGCTGAGCCTTAGCCCTTCTGATTTTTTCCCTACACAATCTCACTTCCCTCCTGTAGTCCACCCAAGAGGCCTGTCCCTTCTTCCAGAGGCCATAAACATTTCTTTTCTTCTTGATATCCCTCAAGATCTCTCTATTCAACCAAGCTGGCTTTCTCCCCTGCCGGCTTTTTTTCCGGACCACAGGGATGGCTTTCTCCTGAGCTGCTAGGACCACCCCTTTGAAGAGCTCCCAGCCCTCCTGGGCTCCCTTGCCCTTGAGTACTGTCTCCCATGAGACTTCACCAACCAGCCTGCTGAAGAGATCAAAGTCTGCCCTCTGGAAATTTAATGTTACCGTCTTGCTAACCACCCTCTTCACTTCACCTAGAACAGAAAATTTTATAATCTCATGGTCGCTTAGTCCTAGGCGTCCACCTACCGCCACATCCCCTACAAGGCCTTCTCTGTTCACCAACAGGAGGTCCAGGAGGGCACCTTCCCTGGTTGGTTCATTCACCAACTGTGCAAGGAAGTTATCTCCCACGCACTCCAGGAACCTCCTAGACTGCTTTCACTATATTTAGAGGAGCTGCATATTTCTGTGAGCTTCCTTTTCCATCAAATAGGGTGAAAATAACAGAAATGACATTTGAAAGCAGAGCTAAGAATGACACAATGGTTGTTTTATCAGGAAACCAGGCAAAAAAAAAAAAAAAGAACCACCAAAAGAAATTTGGTCTTGCCAAATTGCAATAATTTTCTCTTTTAACTCAATATGCATTTGTCCTTTGATGCTGCATGTATCATTTATGGGGCAATCCAGAAGCTGAGGGAAAAAATATGGTAATGGAGTCTCTCGTTGCTAAAAATGGGCTGGAAAGCAGGGAAGATTCTCACCCTAAACCAGCTGCTCAACCTTATTTCATCCAACAGCTAAAAATTAGCGTTAACATTTTTAGGGAATCCTGTAAAATTTTAACATTTTAGAGTACATGCATGAAGACAAAAAATAGTGGTCTGGCTGATTTCTCCCAGTTTCCCAATGATGCCATATCAAAACTACTGTGTTCAACATTATTCTCTCCAAAAAATCTTAAAGGAGTGGCTTTGTTATACCACCTTTAGAATCCAGGAGCTTAGCATTATGCTGGAAAATTCACTGACGTATGGCAGGTTACAGCAATAAGTTTTTTTACTGTGGTGCTTCATGAAAAAGAACATTGAAGGAATAGATAGAAATATTTGCTATCTTCAGTTTATTGAGAATAATCATAAACCTTGTAACAAGTGCTTTCCTCCTTCCTTCTCTCTTTTTTTACAGTAATGTCATCTTTCTAAGTAGACAGTAAATTCTTTGAAAACACAACAATGACTGACATATGGCTCCTATTCCTGACTTACTAAATAAACAGTCTAGAAAAAAAAGTAGTTATATAGCAATATACTAACAGAAAGCGCTGCAGAAAACAAGGGCATAACAAAGTTATTCCTAAGAAATGTAATATTTCCATCTTCAGCAGCATAATACCTCCTTTATGCATAGGGGCATGAAAACAACTCAAGCATACACGCCACATGTAAAGGGACTATTTAAGAATGTTTCAAATTAAGGGAGGAACTTCTTCATTATCTTCAAGATCAACACAACTCTTCTTTATCTTTGTAATTTTCTCTGGTTGTAGCCTAATAGGTCCCTTTCCAATTTGTTCCTTTTCATGGACTATCTTTGTCACATCAGGGAATGAATATTTATTAGAATCCACTTCTAATTTCTCAACTTGTCTGCTCCTGAAAGAGGGAAAGAAATGGAAAAAAATTAATTTCACTCTCAAATATAACCAAACTATTTTGAGTTTCCATTTATAAGCTTGTTTACTTCAGTGTGAGGGTTGTTACTGACTTCAGCTAAACAAGGATTAAGAGTTCTTGTAACTTTAAAATTGATTGCTGTAAAAATCTCAGTATAAACACAGAAAAGTACTAAAAAATCTTAGATTTTGTACAAAAGAATACTTAGCCTACAAATATCAAATGTTAGGTTTTTTACATCTGTAATTTGCTTTATATCAGAACACGGTGATTGCTGGTATCACATTAGAAATGGTTGGCTTTTGATGTATGACAGAGGTATGGTAATATGGATACTCACTCTGTTTGTATAATGAAAAAATAAAATTAAATGAAAGGATAAGAAAGGACAGAGTTATAACCAAATTTCCAAATTCCCTTGCCATTAAGGATATTCTTTTGTATCACATTTTACAGTCCACACATTAAGGCATCACACAATAATAAAAAAATTGAAATATTGTTATATTTGGAGCTTTAAAGACACTGTTCTTTTTTAATAAAGGAGTTTAACAATTAAATAGAAAAAAACCTAACTTATTTTCGGTTTATAATTTTTACATGAAAAATGGTAAAACTGCAATTTACTTGTACAATGATGTTCTAATTTCTGCAAATTCCAACACCGGTTGTGCATCTTTGTAATTTTCATTTTATAGTGAGTGCTTCTTTGTGTCAAGGTTCAAAGCCAGCATTACAAAAGACACTGCATCACCTCAAAGATGTGAGAAAAGTACATGTTTACCCAGGAGATCAAAAAGGCTTATTAGGACTAGAACAAATGAAAAGTAGCAAAGTCACTGAATGAAAGAATGCATTTCTTGGGTGACAAAACAGGTAATGAAAAAATGTAAATAAAGGATATTAAAATATTTTTTATTGAAAATCACCATCTTCAGCTCTTAAAACAAAGAAAGAGTTTTGCCAAGGAGCTTCTGAATTGTGCCAGTGTTTCTCCATCAATGTTCTGCGGGATCTGAGCAGGCATCTGAGCCCACATCCATGTGATGTGGATCCATCCACTCCGTCCCAGTGGAGGAGAGATGGTGAGGGATTCATCAGAGACTTTCTCCTCTCCTTCTATGCTAGTGCGGAGAAAAGTATTTCTAACAAAAGAGGCTCTTCAGCCTTATGCCACTAGATTTGTTTTGTGCTATGGGAATTATTTGCTTATTTTTATTGAGTGGCAAATGACCAGAGAAATATCCTGCTTTAATAACCTGTATAACCTTTTCCAAAAAACAGCACAAACAAAAACTAATCTGAGGAGAATTTTATAGGTAATAAAGAAAGATACAAGAAAACTCTTATTTCTTTACCCTGAATGTTCTTTACTTTATAAAGCTGGAATTTTTTTCTTATTCTACACAGTTTAATGAAATAAAAGTGGATTCATTTTGTGGTAACAATCTAGAAAATATTCATTCCCAAGAGGTAAGAGATATTTTTGTTTCCTCTGCAGTTTGTGAAATCTGCTGTGACCTGGTATCACTTTATCAATAGCTGTTTAGGAGACTTCAAAGAGAGCACACTCTGTCCTGAATCTCAGTCTAATCACTAATTACTAATCTGAAGCATCTCTAGGAAAGCTAGAAAAGCATAAAGATAAAAATTAATTACCCTCAGCCTGTGTTTCCATCACATGATAGAAAATATTTGCCTTGATTTGAAGTATTTTGGTAGTGGCAATTTACATTTGTTCAACAGCTCTAAAATTGTACAAATTGCTAGTCATAAAAATACAATAAACTCTATCAAGTTTGAATAGCTTATTGCTTAGTAGCAGAATAAACTTCAAGACACCAGAAATTAATAACAGTGAATGTCATAAGTAACAATCCCCATTAACAAGCTATGAAAGGACTATATACATCAGTCATTCTCACAATTTCATCAGCACATGTCATCTAGACATGTCTGTCAGCAATAGACAATAGGAAAGACTGAGAATCAATCACAGGTGGGGGTTTTTCCCACAAAGGAAGTGAATTTTTATGTACTTATATGCACAGAATCAACTGTTCTGTACTTGTTTAGTAAAGATTCATAGTGTTATCTCAACTACTATGATACAAATATTTTGCTGATGACAAGATTCAGCTGTGCTGAAGTCAATACAGCTAAAAAAAGGTACAGCTGCTGTGGATCTGCTCCTCTCATCACGTAACTTAAGCAATGAGAGTCTGGGTAGCGGTGATTTCAAGATTAACCACCTGAAAATTTTTGGAAGAAGTTTATTCAGGCAATCTAAACATTTAATTCCACCTAGCAGAATAAAAGCAATCTTGTTCCTGAAGCAACAAGACAAGACTGAATAAAACAATAAAACTTGCAGAATCAACTACAGCACGTACCTGGAAATCCCAGTGTTTGCAAGTAATTCCAATTTCACGTTTTTAAAAAAAATGAAATTTACAGTTTCTAGCACCAATACCTGATGCTGAGGGTTCTCTACTTAAGAGAAAACTATGGTCTAAAATTAGAGCACTGTACAAACTGAATAATACTGGATTAAATCCTTAATTTTTTCCTGGAATTTTCCCCCCTTAGATGGGCTATTTCTATCTCCACATAGTTCAACAACCATTTTAAAAAAGAAAATGAAAAGACTTCACAGTAAAGAAAGTCAGTCCTTCCATCCTGTATAACTATAGCAGTCTGCTGAACAATCTGGAGTGTGACAGAGCACATATCTGATAATTTGATATTCTTTGATAATTTACACTTTTGTTCACGCAGTTCTTAATCCCTGTCTTTGATATTTTAATGATTTGACAGTTATATTTCCCATTACAATTTCTGAATTTCAATAAAATTTAAATTGCTAAAGATTTATCATGTATTTCATCGAGAATATCAGTTTTTTTGACAATTGATTGAAAGTTTCCTTTCTGGCACCAGGGTTTCCAAAGATATTTACAAGTGATAACTGACAACTTTGGAAAGGCACTTTTTCTAGTCTTCTAACATTGTGAATGAAACAGCACAAAAGCCGTTGTCATCTTAGAAAAACCTTTTCTTGAATGAGAAGATAAAGTCATTTCAGTATATGGAATTATATCTTATTTCAGAGTCTTGAGAAAGACAAACCTTTTTGTGTGTTACAAACTGATGGTGAATGTATGACGCTTGTCATACTCTGGTCTCAACTTCTGAAAATACAGGCTTAGAAACATCTACTAAAGGATGTAAGCAAATAATCATTGTTTTATAAATACTTGGAATATGAATATTTCTTTGATTACATAAGAAGCCTTTCAAATCTCTCTGTATAGGCATAATCTGAAATGAACCTATAACTGTAGTCTTCAGAATCAGTGGCTGGTAGAATGAAATTAATTTTTCAAGGACTAAACTACAATCAAGGAGAACTAACAAATCACTAGTAAAAAGTTATGATAAATAAAAGGCTGATAATATCTAGGTCATTCTGTTCTAAAAGACATATACATCACATGAAGAGGATTCATCAAACTATGAAGGTGTTAAGACTTTATTTAGAAAGTTATGGAAAGTTACAAAGACACTTTAAAGTATGTCTCTGCCCTCAGACTTTTGTCCTCATTTATATATGGACAATTGGAGATTAGTTATCTGAACAATCTGCTTGAGAACGCTGTTCCCTAGAATGGCATATTTCTGAAGTCTCCTTACCCTCCTTAGAGTCATGGATTACCAGATGCCTCTGTGTGTGCAAACTAATTTTCAAATCACTTCTTAGACATCCCACCTTTTGTTAAAAATCCTCATTCATCAAATTCTAGAGATGTATACGCTGCATTTTGATTTAGCTCCAGACCTCTGTAAGTATGCAAATGAATCTACAATTTAAGATTAACTTGAGTAAAAAGCCTTTTTATAATATATTGCTTAGATATATCTGACTCCACTTTCTGTTTAAGAAGTCAATTGAACTACAACTCCTATGGTTCATCCTTTCCCAGACAATGTTACCTGCATTGTAAAAATTCTCATTGTCTTCATGACAGCTAACTAAGTATGTAGCCTGAAAATTGTATTCCTGCAAATCTATTAAACTCTCAAGATTTACAATGTACTTTCTGGTATTTATAGAAGGCAAACATGACATGTCAATAGAATTGATAAAGATTTGTCATTTGTGATCTTTCCAATGGTTTATTCATCTTGTGTGCAGGTCACACTTCAGATGTGGATTTCTTCAAGTTAAAATCTTCGTGCTCCATTTAGGCACAGAAATGAAGGTGAATTTGGGTTTTGAAAGGTCACATAAATCCTCTTGCAATTCTTTCAGGATAGTTTGTCCACAGCTCCATTCAATTTCTGACCTCATCTTGCCTTAATTTCTAGTCTTGAGGAAATTGTTCATTTTTTTCCACTGTATTTCTCTTTGCAACATGAAATTCTCTTCTTTCCAACTTTTTTACAACTCTATACCTCCCTGTAAACTGTAGAAATGCAAAACTGGGAGAGATACCCAGCCATTAAGTCTGTGGAAAGGAAGGGAGTTTTTCTGCATTTCACAGGGATTCTTTCAAGGATCCACATGAGAAATTCTCTCTCCCAAAGAATGATTCTTACTCTTACATCTACAAATTTCTCCCCCAGATTTGTTCTTTGCATCTTCTCAACCAAAATGAACCATCCTAAATTGGGGTCGTCTTGGAAATCAGACCTTCGCAGTACATCTCATCTTCAGCAACACTGTTACATCTCAGGTGAGACAAATGTGGAATTTTAATTACTCAGTCTTTCTTTCTTTGCTTGTTAATAAATGGAATAAAAATCTCAATTAAAAATAAAAATTACTCCAAGGAAAGTAAATTAATTCTTGTCCATCACTATGAAACTGTGAACCATAAAAATGTTTTGTTAATGAGTCAGATGATGTCAGGTTTGCTAGAAAAAGGTTGGAATTAAAATCCAATACAGTGATTAAAAACACCAAAGTCTTTTGTCCTTAAGTTCAACATAACTTCCAGACACTTTTATACATTTGATGGCTTTCCCAGCTAGTGAATTTTGGCTAGTCTACATAACCTATTCAAAAGCATTATAGGTGCACCAGCTGACAGTGGTAGACATTACAGCATCCTATGTTTTTCTTTTGTTTTCCCCTTAAGAATACAGATGAAAAAAAAACCCAAAACATTGCAAAGCAAAAACCCAGCAACCCCCCAAAAGCCATAAAGCACACACTGCCAGTAAGAACTGATTCTAGCAGAGTGTAAGTCAGACTTTTAACCTAATGCATTAGGTATTTTCTATAGCACCTCCTTGCTTAGTCAACAAGTGCAATGTTACTTAACTAAGAGGAGAAAGGCACGGCACTCAAACTTTCAATGCTTGAACTATTCAAATAGAATACACCTTTGCCTTACATTCCTAATCTCATTATAAGAGATGTATTACAGACTAGAACTTGCTGAGTTGTTTTTAATTTTGCTTTCTGAAGTACCCTAGAAATTGCTGTTCCATTCCTTTGTCTTCTTAAATTAACCCATTATCTGGCTGTATTTCTCAACATCTATATGTAAAGATGTGAGGCTTTGAGCAACCTGGACTAGTGGGAAGTGTCCCTGCCCATGGCAGAGGGGTTGGAACTAGATGATTTAAGGTGCCTCCAAACCCAAACCATTTTAAGAGCCTATGATCTGCAGTAAAAAAAAAAAAATCTCCTCACCACAAGAAGGATGTTGAAGCTCTGGAGCGAGTCCAGAGAAGAGCAACAAAGCTGGTGACGGGGCTGGAGAACAGGCCTTATGAGGAACATCTGAGAGAGCTGGGGTTGTTTAGCCTGGAGGAGGCTGAGGAGAGACCTCATTGCTCTCTACAACTACCTGAAAGGAGGTTGTAGAGAGGAGGGTGATGGCCTCTTCTCTCAAGTGAAAGGGGACAGGACAAGAGGGAATGGCCTCAAGCTCCACCAGGGGAGGTTTAGGCTGGACATTAGGAAAAAATTTTTCACAGAAAGGGTCATTGGGCACTGGAACAGGCTGCCCAGGGAGGTGGTTGATTCACCTTTCCTGGAGGTGTTTAAGGGACGGGTGGACGAGGCACTGAGGGGCATGGTTTAGTGTTTGATAGCAATGGTTGGACTCGATCTGGTGGGTCTCTTCCAACCTGGTGGTTCTGTGATTCTGTGATATTCCTACGTATCTTTCTTGTTTTTCTTTACTGGAGGAATTAAAATGTCTATATATTTACATTTAGAGACATTTTGAGGTTTATTTCATTTTTTTTCTTTTCCAACATCTTAAAGAAAGAATAGTCTAAAGCTGAGGGTACAAGACAAAGATTATTGACCTTATGCAACTGTTACTCTTTAGAGTTCCAGTATGGCTTCAGAAAGGTCAGTTCCTATCTCTGTTTGAATTTCACCTATGCAGTTGTGGTGAGCTCCACTTGTGAGGCCAGTTATGGTAAAGGATGTCATACTCAGCTACTACGTTAATAGAGGCTTTGTAAGTATAAAAAATCTGTCAAATTCCTCTCACAGAATCCTGTCTGTTTGAAGGTCTGAAATCCAGTTTTACACACATTATCTTATGTAATGATAGTATCATCATGTAATCTAGCTAACTAGAGTTAAAGAGTCTAAGGCTTAAAGAGATTTAAAGTACTACATTATAGCTTAGCAGATTACATGTCTGACAGCATTTTGCTAAGACATCTGCAGCTGTCAAGTGTAATCATTGTAATGAATGTTCTTCTGTAATCTAAGAGACTATTCAGTGAATTTTTAACATCTGACTAGTCAGCGACTTTTTGACTAAAGAGGTTGAAACTTGCTATTTTTAGTAAGAATTGTAATTCAAAAACTTTTTACCTACTTCTCCCTTTGTGATATAAATTCCTGTAATATTTTAACAGCAAAATTTGTACTTTTCCTTTAAAATCTACAGTAAGAATATTCATAATTAGTTAAAACTGCATTGAAACTAAACATAAATTCATGGAGTTTCATTATGCCCTGGAATATCTTTAGTCTGTCAGGTAGCAGGAAAAAGGACTGTTTCACATTATTACTTCCATATATCCACTACTACTTCTACTTAAACATTTACTCTGTAGCCAAAACTAAAGGCATACAAAGGGTCCTGAGGACATGTATATTCCTTATCCACAGGTTGCAAACTCTTCTGCTGTTTGGCAGAATCCATTTGGAAGAGAGATAATGTCAGTTATCTAACGAAGGAAGGTGTAATTTTATCCAGGAAATAAAGCTAAGACTTTTTTTTAAACTGATTTATTTTAATGTACTTCTGTGGGAAAGAATCATAGAATAAATTCATAGAACAGTTTGTGTTGGAGGGATGCTTTAAAGGTCACCTAGTCCAACCCCCCTGCAGTGACCAGGGAGATCTTCAACTACATCAGGTTGCTCAGAGCCTCATACAAACTGACCTTCAATGTTTCCAGGGATGGGGAATCTACCACCTCTCTGCTCAACCTGTTGCAGTGTTTCATCACCCTCCTCACAAAAATTCCTTATTATATCCAGTCTAAATCTATGTCTTTTGGTTTGAAACCATACTCTTTGTCCTACTGCTACAGGCCCTGTTAAAAACTATGTCCCCATCCTTACTATGAGCTTCCTTGTCCTCTTGACCTGCTCCAACAGGTCCATGCCTTTTCTGTGCTGAGGGCTTCAGAGCTGTATGCAGTACATCAGGTAAGGACTCACAAAAGCAGAGTAGAAGGGGATAATCACCTCCCCCAGTTTGCTGAACATTCTTCTATTGATGCATCCCAGAATACGGTTGGCCTTCTGGGCTATGAAGCGCATGTCATCTCATGTCCAGTTTTCCATCCATGACTACCTACAAGTCCATCTCAGCAGGGTTTCTCTCAATCTTTCCATCCCCCACCTTGTATTGATACTGGAGTTTGCCCCAGCCCAAGTATGGGATCTTGTCCTCGACTTTTTTGAACCTCATGATGTTAACGAGTCCATTTCTTGAGCTTAGCAAGGTCCCTCTGGATGGCATCCCATCCCACAGGTGTGTCAACCACATCACTGAGCTTGGTGTCATCTGCAAACTTGCTGAAGGTGCACTCAATCCTACTGCCCATGTCATTGATGAAGATATTAAACAGCACTGTTTCCCTAGTACAGAGGTGAGGCTGACAGGTCGATATATCCCAGGATCATCCTTTCTTCCCTTTTTTAAAAATGGGTGCAAAGTTTCCCTTCTCCCAGTCACCAGGGATTTCCACCTGACTGCTATGACTTTTCAAATATCACAGAGAGTAAGTATCCACCATTTGGTTTGGACCTTTTGAAAGTATTTTAAATACTTCATAATCGAGATGGTGCAGTGTTTTAATCTGTGCTGCCTAAGAAAAGGGTGCTGTTCTTCTGGATCATTAACCTGGGACGTGTATAAGGATGCAGGAGAGGGGCAGATTTAGGCTAGACATAAGGAAGAATTTCTTCACCATGAGAGGCACTGGAACAGGTTGCCTACGGAAGTTGTGGCTGCCCCACCCCTGGAGGTGTTCAAGGCCAGGTTGGTTGGGGCCTTGGGCAGCCTGACCTAGTTAGATGTCCCTGCCCATGGCAGGGGGATTGCAACTAGATGATCTTTAAGGTCCCTTCCAACCCTAATTATTCTATGATTCTGTGATTTGCAATCTCAGCAAATTCTTGCAGTTGCCCTATTCTCTTCCGAACAGACAGGTCATTTAAGAAAAGAAGTCATGACTGATCTTCATTAAAAATAAGAAATAAAACACAGAATTAATGACAACAGACTCTTGCAGAGCTTTTTTGGTAGTGACCTAAGTATTGAGACCAAGAAGAATATCTATAATACATAATGCCATTCTTTTACTAACTGCTTAGGCTTTCCATCGACACCCACCACAATGAAATCAAACAAGAAAATAAATGCAACACTTTAAATATACGCAGAAAAATGGATTAACAAAGTTTTTCATCACTGTATCTTATTCTGGTATGAATATCATTGTCTACGGCAACAGGAAAAAGAAAGATTAAAAGATATATCATATTTGTAGATAGACCAGGTGTCCATCAACTCTGTTTTCTGTCTACAGCAATGGAAGTAACACTTGCTAAGAATCAAAACAAAATTAGTGCATCACTGATAATTTCTTGCTCCTGGAAGTCATTATCAGCAAGATTTCAAGAGCTGGAGTTTACAGCACATTTACTAGCATGAATGTATGTTATAAAATCTTGCAGAATTGCTTTTTGAACCTGTTTATTACTGCAGTAGCTCACTCTGTATACTAGCAAGCAAATACATTCATGAGAGACACTCAAAATCATTGCTTTCTAAATGATTTTCAGACTTGGGTTACATACCAAAGAGCTCTGCAGAGGCAATTCTCAGCAGGTGATTTGGTTTTAGCATATACCAGTTTAACAAACAGAATGAACTGATGGAACAAAATAAATTGGCAGAAATATGTGCTTTTTTGGCTCTTTTTTGGACCAGATCACTTTATACCAGACAAGCCATTAGTCTAAAGCATTTAAACATTGTTTTAATCTACACAAATCAATGTTTTCAAAATTTCAGTTATAGCATAATAAGAAGCATATATTGTGGTATGTGACCAACAAATGCACAAAAAAATAAAATTAATGCAAAAGAAAAAAGTAATTACCTTCTTGCATTTTTTCGCAGTGCATTGCAGTAGGAATCTTTAATTGAAGTTGATACTTTTTGCTTAGCCAGGATTATTTCTCTAGCCTAAAATAAAAGCCGATAGAAAAATAAGTATCATAAAAGTTGATGTTTATGCTCACAAGCATTTACATAATCTTTCAAAAATAGAAATATTAAGAGATTCTGAATAAATTTTCTCTTATGACACTTGCTCTTTCTGTTAGATATTAACACATGCATCAAGCAATTTTAACCAAGTAATCTGAATGGACATATATTCAAATATATACAAAAGAATATATATATAAAAAGCAGTTATATACATCTACTTGTGTTTAAATGTATGCTGTCATGTTTAGTAACATGTCAATAAAGCACATTTCTGATTTTTTCCATAGCTAAAAAACTGCTCCATGATGTGCCTCTCACTTGCATTTCAGTTTTGGTGTCCATGTAGTTCAGACATTTTTATTAAAGAATCTGCTGTAATCTGGAGACTTGTGTTCCTTACTTTGCCCTCAGAGCACATCATCAAGGATGGTGAGGAAATTGGCTGATTCTGCAGTCAGAAAAGACTTCCTTGAAAAGAAGTGATTCTAGTACTTAGGAAAAGGTTAGGATTTGCCTACTAAAACATCTATTATCAATTATCAAAAATTCTTTGACATAAAATCTCTTCTGTTCAGAATATGTCCTCCTAGCTCTATTCAAGAAAAAAAAAAGTGATAGTCTCCAGTTTTTCTTCTTTTTGAAATACAACTTCATATGCAATAATGGTATGTGAGCTTCCTCAAGCCAGTAGCTGACTGTCCATTTCTTCATGTTAGCTCAAGCGAGGATAACTGCTCTGGAAAACAGAACTGTCATAGCTTCAACTCTGGCCAAAAATAAGACTTACAGCTCAGAAAAAAGATAACTGCATGAAATATAAACCTGTGGTATACAGGAAGATGGACTAAGTGAATGTAATTAAGCTTTCTAGAAGTTATTCTGTGAAACTAGTTCTAATAATTGCTTTACTCAGAAAATAGAAAGGAGAGTCCTTGCTATCAGAGACTTCTAGGAATGTACATGTTAAGTAGAACTGTGTTCAGTTCTAGGCTGCTCACCACAAGAAGGACGTTGAGGCTCTGGAGCTTGTCCAGAGAAGAGCAATGAAGCTGATGAAGGGGGTGGAGAACAGCTCTTACAAGGAGCAGCTGAGAGAGCTGGGGTTGTTTAGCCTGGAGAAGAGGAGGCTGAGGGGAGACCTCATTGCTCTCTATAACTACCTGAAAGGAGGTTGTGGAGAGCAGGGAGCTGGCCTCTTCTCCCAAGTGACAGGGGACAGGACAAGAGGGAATGGCCTCAAGCTCTGCCAGGGGAGATTTAGGCTGGACATTAGGAAAAAATTCTTCACAGAAAGGGTCATTGGGCACTGGAACAGGCTGCCCAGGGAGGTGGTGGATTCATCTTCCCTGGAGGTGTTTGAGGCATGGGTGGACGAGGTGCTAAGGGGCATGGTTTAGTGATTGATAGGAATGGTTGGACTCCGGTGGGTCTTTTCCAACCTGGTTATTCTATGATTCTATGAAAATAAGGAAAGTAAATTTTTAAAACATGACACAGAATATCTCAGAACTCTAAATAAAACCTTCTTGTTAGTAACACTGTTTTTGATACTGTTTGTCAAACATTAATTAAAATGCTACTAGTGTTATCTACTGATGACATTTTACAAAATCACTGGTTTAATATGCCAGGTTTTGTCAGTCTGTTACGTATACTCTCAGTTTTTAATTTTCTTGCATCATTTGCAAAGATAACACTGCTAGAACATAGAGGTTCAAAGTTTAAAAAGCTTCATGGCATAAATATTTTTCCCAGAAAGGAAGCAGGTAAAAATTACCCAGTATCAGCTCCTTACTCATGCAAAATCTCTGTACATATGATTATCACAGTAGAAACACAACACTTTAAAAGCGTCACTATATAATTTTACTGAATGTCATGTCCTTTAGTTTGCTTTGATGAGCTTCCAAAATATCTTAATAGACACTGCCTTAGAAAGACACTTATTCTACAATGATTCTACTGTGTAATAAACAGCACATTTAAGAAAAATGTTTCCAGAAAAGCTGGTGAATATGATTTCCTTTCTTTTAGTTCATGTGGAATTTACTGTGAAACATCTGTGGCATGCCAAGGTCATTAGAAGGGCAAGGAAAGAGGTTTTGGTCTTCATTGTAAAGGCTGGAAGATGACTAGTGAAAGGTTTAGTAACCCGATCAGAAACTCATTAAAGTAAGTGTAAAACACTTGAGTTCAGTTACCCTTCTGTTCTGTTACAGAGAAGAGAGATATATTTTTAGTATAGTATTGCAAGAAGCATAATATATGAGACCATTTTTAGGCTAACAATTTTTAACATTTCAGTTACCTAAGGGTAACTGGGCACTACTGAATACAGCCTTTCTCTATCCTGCTATACATCCTCCCTTTAGGTATTTATAGATAAGATCTCCTGAAACCTTCTCTCCTCAAAGATGAACACTTTCTGCACTCTCAGCCTTTCTTCATAGGAGAAACGCTCCAGCCCTTTAATCAATCTTTGTGACCCTTCTCTGGATTCTTTCCAGTATGTCAACATCTCTCTCGTGCTGGGAAGCCCAGCACTGGACACAGTGCTCCAAGTGTGTCTCACCAGTGCTGAACAGAGGGGAAGGATTGCCTTCCTCAACCTACTGGCAACACTCCTAATGCAGCCCAGGATACATTAGCCTTCTTTGGCCGAAGAGGATATTGCCAGTTCATGTTCAACTTGGTGTCCAACAAGATACCCAGATCCTTTTCTGCAAAGCTGCAAGTCTTTTGATCCATTGACAATGAAGATAGCAGACCATGCCGCATTTCATTCATGCATGTCTCTCAACGTTCCAGATACACAAGTAGTTTTTAATCAAATCAAGGCAAAGCTCAGAACATCAACCCAGTTATTCCATAGAGCTTCTGTCTTTTTCAGATCTCACAGATACCTGTGAATCACAACATTTTGAGATGAAACAGGCTCTGGAGCCTCAGGCAGGTGAAATACATAGGTGCAGCTAAAATACCAAAGTAGGTGAAATGTAGGCGAAATATAAAGTTGATAATGGAATAAAGGCAATCGTCAATCACAATATGAAGAGATAATATTTATTTTGCTGATTCAGATATGACTTTCTAGGCAGGCAGCAGATTTAAATATATCTTGAGACTCTTTAAAATATTTACATTTTCAAAGGCACTGATCATCCACAAAGGGATGAGCAAGATGTATGAGTAATAAAAGCAGGTTATGGGATAACAAACTGATAGTATTTAAAATATCCAAAAGACAAGTTAATAGTAAACAAAACATTGAGAACAACATCCCAAAGGGAAAAATCAAGGTCTCGGTTTCAAAGAAAGAAATTTAGTAAAGAATGAGGTTTTGCAGGAGTGAATTTTGAACCTTAACAAAGTAAGGATGTGAACCAAATGAGTACAATTTTCAGCATTCTTCAAACTCCTGGAGAAACTGCATGCTTGGTGCTAGAGTGACAGTTTGTGATTTAATGACAGGCTGTCCGTGTAAGGAAAGACAGATGGTGTGGGACTGGAGCATAGAATAAAACATAGAAGGTATAGAACCATAAGTGGAAAAAACCAAAAGCTGAAAAATAACTTTTCAGTTACGGCTACTAGTTGCATAGTCTTAGAATTAAATCAGAACACAAAGAGAAAGAAATGAACCCAAATAGCATCTTCTTTTTCAGAAGAAAATGCTGTAATTGATATATCCTAGTAGCTTCCAATGTAACACCATGTCCCACTGCTCCTACACAGCAGAGAAACTGCTAGAAGGGTAAGGCTAGAGCACCAAGAATTACGTTTTTCCGTAACTACCATTGGGCAGAGTTACCCTAATATGAAAGCCAAAAATACAAGATGTAGTCCTGGAGGTTTTAAGCAGTTCAGTCCTCCAAAGGCAGAATGGCAGAAGAGCAAGATACTGAAGTTTATTAATCTTTCCTACCATACAATCCATTCTTGTCTCTTCTCCAGAACTCTGCCTTCCTAAAACTTCCAGTTCCCTGTCTGCTCCAAGCCCTTCAGTCGATCTCTGCTCTTCCTGCAGGTTCAGGAATTCAGTCTTGCACCAGATGACATCAAGTCCAAACTTAAGTGCCTTCCTGTTTCTGCCATCATCCCACCCACTATGCACTGATACCTGGAGATACCCCTGACACTCACATTCTTTCTGCCCTTGTCTTCTATTCTGGTTTGCACTTCTGCATCTTCCTTGTATTTAAGCTCTAATGCCTCCTAAACTTTCACTGGTTGCTGGCTAGCCACCCATTACCTCTCTCGCTGCCTACTGCAGTAAGACAAGTTGACCTCCACTGTTCTTTTTTTTTTTTTTTTTTGGCATATGTGTGAGAACAGGTAAGAGATGTCCTGATTCCACCTTTAATTTTAACTCATTTACTCATAATGCCATCCCACAAATCAAAATACCACAGTAGAGGGTACAAGCAACATTTACCGAAACCACAGGAAGACACACTGTGGAGAGGAAATAAAATGAACATATCAGTTTACTTTCATTTACCCTGCAAGAACAGGACAGGGAAGAGAGAGAATAAAAACCATACTTTAAGCCAATTTACTTTTACTTGCCAGTAGAATTCTCAATTGACTTGAATCCTGATCAGCATAAGATCACACAGGCAAATATCATAGCACATGGGAGATAGGAGAGCACAGAGTTAGGAATAGTAGGGGAATATGACTTCTACTGAGGTTTTTTTAAGTACTAGGGACTATTGTGCAGCAACTTAGGATGAGAGGGAATGGCCTCAAGCAGTACCACAGGAAGTTCAGATTGGACATCAGGAAAAAATTCTTCACTGAGAGGGTTATCGGGCACTTGGACAAGCTGCCCAGGGAGGTGATTGAGTCACCATCCCTGGAGGTAATTAAAAGACAGGGAGATGAAGTGCTTAGGGATATGATTTAATAGTACATAGGTATAGTTGGGATTGATGATCTTAAAGGTCTTTTCCAACCTAGGGAATCTATAATTCTGTGATTTTTAAGTTGAAACCCCATGTTGTCAAAACCCTCTTACTCTGTGATTATATATACTTCATACAGCTGGTTTGTGAACCCTTTCCAGACAAAGAGAGCATCAAGGGAAAATGAGGTAAGCAACCTTGTGCTGATCACCTGAGATGTGAGACTGCTACATCATCTTCACAGATATGCGTGCCACACAAATTTTGAGAAATTGATTTGGTTTATTATTTCAGAGACGTAAAAAGAAAGTAGGTAAGTTGCTTACTTTCAGTTATTTAAAAAATCTATCTTCTAACACATTTACACAAGTCTCACACATTTGCAGAGTCTCTTTTCATATATAAAAAGATGGTTTTGATGAAAATAAAGGAAATACAGGTAGTTCTATTAATATGGATTTTCATAATGTTCCTTTAAAGGAATCTTAAACCCTAAGGTTTGGCTCTATAATTAAATTGTCTTTCTGGAATATTTTTTCCTTGGAAAATATGTCAAGAAAAGAAAGGCTAGACTGAATAACTTTAGCTAGCTAGATATTACCTGTAACTCAGAAACATTCCCAAAGTACTCACAACGTTTTAGGCATAATTGTATGATGCCTCCTCAGATTATTTTACATACCTTTGGCATGCTGACAACTAAATGACCAGTTGTTTGTGATCTTTTAGCAGAGCTGCAATCTGGCTTCACTTCCTCAGGGAGCACAAGCTGAAATGGCTATAAGAAAATAGGGGATTCAAGTATATCATACTAAAATATATTTCTTTTGCTTTGCTTTTTTTTTTTTTAATTTGAGGGTTTTTTTGTCCTGGACAGAACACATGCAGACACATCACTATCACATCTGTTCATCTTAAGGACAGTATAGGTCTAAATCCCCTCAATTTATATGTAGTTTTATTAATCCTAATAAATGATTAGCATGCTAAACAGCTTTTACTTACAAGTATAGCCACATGTATATTCCTGAATTGCTATAATTCCTGAAGTGACATTTCTAAAGAACGGTAAAAAAATGATGCTTGACTTAAATTAGCAATTAAATGAGAAAAATTATCCAGGCTATTTTAGACATAAAGTAATGCTGAAGTTTTGTTTATGCAGTTGGTATAGTAAAAAACAGGGATTTTGATTTACTCTTTAAGTATTGTGAATTTTTCAAAAAAAGATAATAAAATTAAAAATACTGAGAAGAGAGAAAACTGGAATGACATTATAAATGCCCTTTCAAAATAATATACATCCATTTGTTTCTGTCAGCTATAAATTCCAGACTGTGAAATTGCTAAATTCTAGCCTAGGGCAACTAGCAAGCTCTCTTCCTAAGTGAATTATGGTACACTGTTTGGGGGTGGGGGAGGGGAAAGAAGCAGAGAGAAGGAGAGAAAGAGATAGTGAAATTTCATTTCAGGCATTGCACGTCCTTCTGGCTAGGAATTCCACAGTTTATGTGTGGTCCAAAATAATGAAAGAATATTTTTTCTGCATAGGTGCACACAGTTTGTAACTCATAAAAGTCAGATCCAGAGTCCACTGAATAACTATGGCAAACATTATCTCTTGATTTGAAATGAATATAGTAAGAAAACACTAACCTTTCCCTTCACTAATACTCGTATGTAAGTTGGCTGGATATCAACATCAAGCAGAGAAGTGTCCAAATGTCTTCAGAATAAAATATAAATAAATCAATCAACCTACAATACAGCCCAGTAAATAAGCAGCGTAGACCATATAGCTCTTTAATGATAATTTTGTAGTTTATAATCTATAAACCTCAATTTCAGTTATTAAGTTAATGAAATATTATTAAGATTTAATATTTTTCAAAGAAAAACATGATCTTCCTGTGTGTTCACAGAATATCAATTAAGACAATGTTTAAATTCTATCAAGTCCACCACATTAGTTATAGTATAACTGCAACAATTCAAATTCAAAATCTTTGTGGAAAATGAAAATGTCCTTTTTCTGTTAGTTTAGTGCTTTACTTTAATATGAAAATTAATCTATTTGCTATTTCAAATTGCAGAAGTATTTTGCCACTATTTTTTCTGAAGACTTGAATAGTAAATTTATTATGAGTCCTTTTATTGCACAGAATTTGCTGGAAAATAATCAACAGAAGCATTTTACACTCCCTGAAAACACAGTACTTCTAAATTTCAGTACTGTCAAACAAAATTTGTGACCTGTAAAAGCTCCACATTAACATCTGCCCTTTATCATGTGACAGACACTCATGTTCCTGTGACATACTAGTCAATGCACAAGTATATCTTGCCTATCTCCCTTCTTTTGTAACGTTCCTTCTTAGGTGAATTTTTCAAACCTTTTAGTTTTCATTTCTTATAAGTGAGCACTGCATATTACAACATATCCAACACCTGAACAGATTTTCTCAGGCTCAAAAAAAAAATCCTTATCATTCAGAAACACGGAGCAGGCCTCTGTTGAGGGAAATTACTGAACTGTAAAGGAATAACACCTGGCATGAATGGAGTTTCTATGGTATAAAACTAGTTCAACGTTTACTTCAATAAGTTTCTATTTTGGGTAAATAAGCTTGTGGTTTTCCAACACCTTCCTGAAGTGTGGGCAAGGCTACTGTTCTGCTTAGTTGCATCTACTATTAAATAATTGTCAGGTTTCCCTGTCATATCTTGGCCTGGTTCAACCAAGTTTCTTCCAGGTAATGTCCTGGCACAGCTCAGGAAATAGCATGGGCCATGGACTCTTCCCAGTAAGCAAGGGAACTAGGACAAGGCTACCCTACTCTGTCTTGGGGAGGAGAAGAATTTAACTAGAAAGACATGAACTGTACTAGAGAACTTATAGAGCCAGAGAATAGGCCAACCCCCCATTTTCTACAACTCTAATCTGCAGTTGAAGAATGGAAAAGAGTTTACATAAGTATAAAAGGACAAGTGTGGAGGAAACCTGCCTGTGGACTGCAGAAAACACCAGTTTGAAAAAGGACTATTAGCCAGTCCTCATTCAGGAGTAACAGAACAGTCTGAAGGGGGTTTGGTTTATTCAGCTTCAGTTCTCTGGCACAGGCATCAGGATTTATTTCATTACTGCGCGTGTGATTTGTTTTCCTCTTGAAAAGTTGCCATACAGAGAGGAGTATATTAGAAACACTGTGTATTACAAATCAAGAATGGCAAAAATTAAGAGAAAACAAAAATAATTCTGACCTGTAAACGGCAAGATCCAAGATGATTTGGTTGTTTTCTTCATCATCTTTCAAAGAGAAATTAAGCCTAATAATAATGCAAAGAAACACCTCCAGGATAAATACAATTGGAATGAATAACCAAACATTACAGTGCACTTCAAATTCAACTGCTAACAATTTTAGATGACTACAAACACCATTTAGACAATATATCATATGATCATTTCAGAAACAGTCGCAATTTTCATCGTGAACAGAAAAAAATACTGGCATCTGAACTGAAGTAATTCTTACATTTGTTTTCTGTTCTCCCCAACAAATCCAGAAAAAAAACAAGAAAAACAAGACCAAAACAAAAGTACTGCTGAAGGTCAGTTAAAATCAAGATCAGTCTGTCGACGCAGAAAGAGGGACATCTGCTGGTGAAATCTGCCTGCCCTTTAGCATCTGCATAGAAGCAAGAGTTCATGAAAAGCATGGAAATCCTGGAACCAGAAACCAGGTAATTATAACCTTATCATATACAAAATAAAAATAAAAATAAAAATAAAAATAAAAATAAAAATAAAAATAAAAATAAAAATAAAAATAAAAATAAAAATAAAAATAAAAATAAAAATAAAAATAAAAATAAAAATAAAAATAAAAAGCATCTTTGTTCACAGCAATTAGTTTGACAAGTAAAAATACCTGCCTGTGCATTTCCACAGTAAAAACTGATTTGCACCATATCCTTGAGTATGCAAGCTTTGTAATATTTTTTGGAAATGAGACTGTAGATTGTGTTAGCTGCATGTTTGTGATCTGCTGGCTTAGTTCTTAAAATGTTAAAAGGATCTTACTGGTTATACACTGAAAACAACATTTATTACTAAAATTATAAGAAGATCTAGTATGGACTTACAATTTCTGCTCATATACTCAAACATTACACATGTATTAAAGTAGAGAAAATCAGAATAAACCCCACCTATTAATGAGAAAATTTTCATAAATTAGTTATTAGTATGAAATGAGAGGGGTTTGCTTAATGTAACTTAACTGGAATAGTTCAGTGACATTGAAATACATAGATATTTTGGACTCAGGTAACAGAAGAAGCTCAAATGCTAACAATTTAGGTGATACCTTTTTCAGCAATAAAAATATTTACCAGGTATACTCTTCTACTCTTTGTTCTCCTGCATTCAGACACAAACAGCTTTCAAGAAAGCTTATGGAGCTTTTAGTTTATGGGTACTTTTAAACGGAAAAGAATACAAAACTGCTTTGTTTCCCATTCATGCTTTTTTCTTTTACTGGATCTCTAATTTTGAGAATTCACTAAAACATGAAGAGTGAAAAAGAGAAAAGGATCATAAAATTTTCTAGAGAGAAGCTTCATCAGAACTGAGGAAGAAAAATGCCCTGTTTTCAAATACATACAACCATTCCCCTTGCTAACCTTCCAGAAGAACATCAGAGAAGCTTAGACATTGCTATGGACCTTAGACTTTCACACTGATGCAAAAACTTTGGAGAATACCATCTGTCTACTATAATCTCTTTATTTATGTCTCTCCAATACACTGCCAGATTGCACTGCAGAACTGTGATATTCTTGTGGAAGCCATGACAAAAACTGCTTATTGATGTGTCTGTACGTGGGCAGATCCACAGACTAAATTCTAATCCAGAAACCCTGAGTGACACAAACAAGGCTGCTATTGACAGTGTACTCTGGGAAACTACTTTTCTTCTAAAAAGATAGCTAGAGCTTTCTTGTCTCTGCTTTTTAAAGGCATAATCAAATTCTATTAACACCAAATTTAAACAATTTTAGAGTCAACGTCTTTGAACTAGAAAATTATTGAAAATTACCTTTCAGTCGACACATTTTGGGAAAAAAAGTACATCAATACAGTTGTAAGTATCTTCTGGTACAGATGGAGAAAACATGAGCTCTTCTGCTACTATCTTTCATTTTCCCTACACTTCTGAAAATTATTTACTGATCCAACAATGTAGATTTTCAAATTCCTAGAACTTGTATGAATTTATGAATTTCCAAGACTGAGAAAACATTCTACATGCTACTTATAACTATGTTCTTAGCTTTGATTTTGCAGCTAAATCAATCATAAGACAGAAAAACTTGTTCAGAGGACAGTCTCTAGAAGGCTCCCATAGAAGGCTCTTTGGGAAACCATTTATAAGGAAATACTGCTTGCATTCTCTGTCTTCCTTTGAAAAGGAAGGCTTGATTCAAGTGAAAACAATGGTAACACATGGCTGATATCCCTGGAAACTTATTCCAAAATACTTGAATACCCAGATGCCTTTGTCAACAACAAAATACAAGTGATTTCCCTGTATCACCATCCTCCAGTGCTAGAGACCTCAGTGTCAAAGGCACTCATTTCATAGAATTTAATTACATATCCTTCCCAATTCTGCCAGTTTTACATCTGTCGTAAGAGGACAGAATTATTTTGTCCAGAAATACTACTTGAATGTATATTTCCACATTTAAAGTGGATACTCATACACATTTATCTCCAATAGTCAGACAAGATAAACTTTTTCCACTATTAGCAAGACGCTTCAAGAAAGAGAGCCTTACCATAGAAGAGATAAAACATCTTATATCTTTACAGAAATACAAATTCTTCAATCATTAAAGACCAAGATGTTAAATTTAACAACCTTCAGCACTTTACTCACTGAAAGCTAATTATTTTTCCACAATCAGAACATAATTATAGAAGTCATTTTCTCACCAAGAATATAATATTGCAACAGCAATTTGTCAGCACTCTTATTTTGTATTGGCACATATCTTTAAACAGTTGCTCAAATCAACTATAAAGAGCTTAGCCTGTTTAACCTCTTAATCTTACATACTTAGGCACATTCACATTCAGAACTTTTCCTTCCACAGTGACCAATGTCCAGTGAGGCTTTTCTCTCTTTTTTGATTCCCTAAACAAAACAGAAAGAAAAATACTTTATAATTTCACATTCCAGTATATCATGCATCATATCAAAAAAGAAAGAAGAGGAGGATGAGAGGGAAGAGTTACTGGTATTTGATGTTAAGGATAAAATTTATTTCAGGAACAAATCTAGTTATGTCCAATTGCACATTAAATGCATATGGAAAGATAAGCAAATGCTTTGTAATATCGCATCTTACATTGATAATAACATCCACATGTCACACTGTCCATTATCAAACAGAAATATGTCAAATGGTATGACTTAAGAAATCAGCAACTTACTTAAACAGATGAAAAGGGACCTTTTTCTAGCTATGTATGGTCATACTAATGACAAGGTATCATTACCGTTAACTGATTTTATGTATGTGCAAGCAATTCTAAAAACATTTTTTATTCCTGATAACTTAGTGACTTTCACTGAACAAATGCTTGACTGAACAAATAGCCTGTCTATCAGGCCCTATTCTGCACTAGTAAAAACAATTTTAATGGTCAAAAGATTACAAGCAGCACCAAATAAGATACAGTATGACCAAAGTGCATACATGTAGATGATCTTTGATGGAACTATTACATTTTTCTTGTGTTCTTCCTTCAAAAAATGCAATATATATTGCTGATGGAGACTTTAATCTTCACTATCCTTGTCCCGCTATCAGCAATTAAATTATATCTGGGTTTCATTTAGTACAATAAAAAAGCTACCTGAAATTTATCTGCCAAAACAAAGCGGATTGCTGTGAGATCATTAAGACTTGTATTATAATATCGGTGTTTTCCTTTATAAATTTTTAGATCTTGAGCAAGAAAAAGAACAGTAAGGAATCTTTCTGTTGAAAAACAAAACATGAAAAAAAAATGTGCTTGCAGCTAGGCAAAAAAGGCTATGTTTTCTTTAAAAATACAGCACTGTAATTGGCGTTTTGCATTAAGCCACTCTTCAGCTGGTCAGTATACTGCGTATAATTACCTCAGCTAGTATATGAAAAAAACCCATGTCTCAAAAGGACAACATTGATACATGCTTTTTGTGTTCCCAAATCAATTTCTTACTAGAAGTTCAAGATTAAAAGAAGACTAAAGGAAAATCCCTAATGAGGGAAATAAATATGCAAGATTTAGAACTCAAGATTTGGTCTATAAATACAATACATTTTAAGAAAATAAAACTATTCAAGTGGAGCTACAGTAATGACCACTTAGAAACAACTTCTGTTTAAGAAAGATCCACAACTATCCTGTGTTAAATACTATTTTACAGTATAAATCAGAGCTTTGATGTGGGATTTGTTGGCTAACAGTTTCTATACCTGAATACCTAATCATGATGCTTAAATGCAAAGTGAATGAGTCAGCACTTTGTTTTAAAGATGCTGTTCTCAGAAATGCTTCAGGAAATTATATCCTACCACCTCTTAGCTGTTAATAATCTGTTTCTAGATGAAATCTGTCTTCTCATATGAGCTATTTTAAGGCAAATTCAATCATGTCATAATCATTAGACCTTACAATACCTTGTTTAACTTTGTCCTGAGATAAGCTGAAAGGCCTTGTTCTGGAAAAGAGCAGCTAAAAGAGATCCTGTCTACCTTTCAGCTAAAACTGATTTTACACTTGTCTGAATTGTCTTTGAATGAAACTGCAAGTATGGATTCATTTGTCAATAGCCAAAGCAGCTCAGTTTATTATCAACTGTTCAACTATACCCAGCTGGCAAACTTAACATTTGCTAACATGTCATTGGTCTGATTGATTTCATGTCAATTTTATGCTACAATAAACACCCTTTTATACTGAGTAACTTAAATTAAAGCTACATTCTGGATCCTGTCTACCAGCAAGGGTGATGTGAAATTGTCAGGGGCACTTTTCTGTTCTTACCTTTCTCATGCTACCTGAAAAATTCTCACCATCAAAACATAATGAACCGTGAAAGGATTTTTAACTCTCTTAAATGCTTTGAAAATTAGAAAAATCCAGAAAGGAATTATTGTATCTTTATTTTAAATATGTTTTGAATCTCCTTGAATATTTAGATGAAGCATTTGCAACACATCTACTTCTGACTAGAGCAAGGCATCCCCAAACACAGCAAAATTCTAACTTGCTAGCTTCTGGGTTTCACAGTAGCTATTCTGGGAAAGCGCTAGACCTTGAATTAATAATAGCAACAAGTTATGCAGATTTCTAATTTCATGGAGAGTTCTGTTGGACTGTCTTTTTCAATACTTAGGCTTGATGAAACTTTTAAAAAGAATTAAAAACAACAGCTAGAAAAATCTTTAGCAGAAGTACTGTCATGTAAGCAAAAGAAAAAAAAAACAAACAGGAAAAAGAAGACATTTTTTACAACACTTGTGGAACTGATAAGCCAGCAGCAATAAAATATTTTTTTTCACTACTGTCTGCATTAATTTTCCATTGTCAGCAAAATCAGTGGCAACTTTTGAAAGTTTTAAATGCTTTTCAGGGGCCAGACTTCTTCAGATTTACCATGCCAAATAGCATAGATAGATAACATTAGTAATCTTATCACTCAGGACAAATATCTTTGATTAAGTATGCAAAAAAAAATCTAAGTCATATAGAAAAGGTGTCTGAAATGCCACTTCTGCAAAAATTTTGTAGCATGGCCTGTAGGTCATTTATATAGTGCAAATAACACTTCGGATAGATATATGCTTTTAGGAAGAATATTAAACACTGAACTAAACAAAACATATTAGTTAGCTAACAGACAAATGAAACTTCTGAAGTCCATAAAATGGAGTTGAAAAGAGAAATTATATATAAAAACTCTATTTGTAGAAAACCAAATTAAAGGGTCTCAAATTTTAGAAAAGGAAGCCAGGCAAAAAGAGCATTCTGAATATATTATTTAGATTTTATCAACATATTTGCACAGGCAACAGGTATTAAGCTGCTAGTTCTCAATAACAGTCAATGTGAGGCAGTTGCTTATCTCTGCTCTGTACCTTTGAAAATTTCCCCTTCCTCAATACATAGAATATATTAAAACAAAAACATACCTTGTGTTTTCTTTAGCTCTCCGTTTTTCTTCAATATATCTGTGAGTTTCTAATCTAGATTCTGGAGTATATGGTGTAGGCTCCTCCCAGAATTTCCTGTCTTCATCATCATCTTCAATTGTTCTCCATGTTTCTTGCTCTCTGTTTCCTTCTGTCTGATGAATTTCTTTGTTCTGCAGGGAGTCTGGGCTACATAAGATTACATGGAAAATTATCCCAATGTAATGAAGGCAGAGTAATAGTACTTGCTCATTGATTCTTGCAATAATATTTGTGTAACCCAATACTAATAGCTGTACAATTTCTACCAAGAACAGTATCTTATAGATTTGGATCACATTGCCTGCCTGCTTCTTTCATCAATCAACAAAAAATATTTTGACATAATCTTTTTCACTGACTTAACTAAGAAGTGATACTATGGTTATGCCTAACCCTCTAAACACCCTGACAGACAGTTCAACAGATCTAATTTCACAACTTTCAGGTGAAAGAAAACCTTCAGTCCTTGTGATGTTTAAGTATTCCTAGTATCAGACAGCAGTAGATCAGAAATTTATAGGATAGGAACATTTTAATAATGCATCTCCTCAAGTGCAATCTTAGAATCTGATTAAGTTTTCCTTCCTAGTCCTAAGTTTCTGTTATCTTCAGAAATTCTCTATGAATATAAAGAAAAAAATAGATTTATGATGCAGCTGTGATCTATGAAGACAAAATTCCATAGCCAGCATCATGGAACTTAGACTCTATTGGATTAAAAATAAGATGGATGGCAGCCAGTGGAAAATGACCCCCAGATAAAAATCCTTCAGTTATCCAGGTAATTGCAGTGATATTATGTGGAAGAAGTATAGAAATCAATAGTCCGTAGCCTTTTACATCTGAAAAGATCTGCAATGTTCCATTTCAGTCTTGGAATCTAATAATTCTAAAGCAAAAGAAATTATAACTGCTTTCTCTGGAACCCTTGCAACACCGTAAACAAGAATTGGCATCTGTTCTCCTGAAAGAGGCTGTCAGTTACATTATTTTGTCACCCAGAAAATTTAACTTGAAGTTTTGAGACAAAAATTCTATTGCACTGTCTCCAGGTTAGTAATTAATTATACTTGTAATTAATTATATTTTTCCTTAGAGATAATATGCATGAGGAGAAATAATTCTGCAAGAATCAACAATAAAACAAAAAGTATTTAAGAGGAATTATAGAAACCCACAATTCTTAATGAAGAAAGAGAAGAATGATGCTTACTCACAAACTGTTACTGCTTACTGTTACCTGTCAAATTCAAAGTGAGATTCCATTTGTTTCTCTTTCTTGTCTTTTCTTTCTTGCATCTTTATTTGAGCCTCTTCTTTTTCTCTGGCCCTTTTGAGAAGGTAAGCTTGTTCCTGTTCTCTGATTTTCTGTTTCAGTTCTGGATAGTTTTGAAGTGCTTGAATTCTCTCTGAGCGTTCTATTTCTTTACTATCTAAACACTTCCCAAGGCAGAAAGAAATCAAGAGACGTGAGAAATTTTAAATGTGTTCATATCAATAAATTTAGCAAACTGTAGGTTAATTTTGCTAGATTACTTTCTGTATAAAATTATAACCACACCCTCCATACCTTCATAATACTGTATAAGTTATCACAGAATCACACAGAATCACAGAATCACAAGGTTGGAAAAGACCCACAGGATCATCAAGTCCAACCATTCCTATGAATCACTAAACCATGCTCCTCAGCATCTCATCCACCCATCTCTTAAATACCTCCAGGGATGGTGACTCAACCACCTCCCTGGGAAGCCTGTTCTGGTGCCCACTGACCCTTTCAGCGAAAAAATTTTTCCTAATGTAAAGCCTATTATATGTCCTATGCTCTATCAAAAAGTATTAACAAAAACTTGCTATTCAATCTGAAATAAGTCACGTGTGTTTGAGAGCTGACTTTCCATGTTGCAGGAATTTCAGTTATTTTTATTAGACTATGCAGTAGAGAGAATCCCTTTAGCTCTTTCTGATATCTGTCTGACCTTGATTCAGCTCATGAAAGTATGACAAAATTATTTATTTTGATGTGTTAGCGTGCTGCCAACCAAGTGAGCTGAATCTGCCCTTAGTAACCTTAAGCTAGTGTTCATACTTCTCCAAGGGAAATTGTGCGGGCGTATTTGAGGAGTGCCTCTTTTGATATCAGGAATCATTACTTCATTGCAACATTGCACAAAAACTCTATCACAAATTACATGTTTCCAGTTGATGCAATACAATGCATTTTTAGATCAATTTCTGTCTTTCTACTGCATTACACTGTTGGTTTGCTACACATTGTTTGTATTGTAGCAACAAGCTGGTAGCTTTCTGCACTCATGAAAATAACTTAAAAATACATTGTCTATATTAAAAAAATAGATAAAAAGCCAGAACTGCAGAGTGCATTTATTTTTTCAAAAGTTGGTTTAAGGCTCTCCAATGGAAAAGAAAGAAAAGTAATAAATGCATGTGGTTTAGTCAAACCAGAAGCGATTTATTATCACATTATTTACTGTAGTCACTTATTCTTCAGAAAGGAGTTTAATTTCCTGTGGACAGTATGAAAAACACTCTTCGTTTTCCCACTACAGGCATTTATTTCTTTTGGGATTAATATATTCAGTCAACAATGTCAGTTATTGATTTGGATATAAATTTAATTTTTAAAATCTTACTTTTAATTGATGAAGAGTTGCCACCACAAATTGCCTATAACCTTCAAATTCAGTACATGGGTTACCCACTAGAAACAGTTCCTTCAGATGTATATTATATTTTAGGGCTTCAATACTGGAGAGTTCACCAATAAAGTTTGCCGTCAGGTCAAGTTTCTTCAGTTCTTCACAGCCTGTTTGAAAAAAACACAAATCAGTTTGTCCATGAGATAAATATACATGACATACACAGACACAAACACACACACACACGCGCACATACTTGGATATAAAATTGTCTCCATTTGTTGTCCATATACTGATTTTGTCCTATCCAAATATATCTTCTCCAAGCCACAAGTGAAAAAGTGACTCACAGCTTAAGTTTATGAGGTCACAATATTTAAAGAAAGAAAAAAAACTCAATAAAATACAAAATATCAAAAGTTATTATTTGCTTTATCACTATCAAAACATTTTAATCAGTGCTTGTATACTAGATGACCTATTAAATTTTTCATTTAGGGATAAGCTGGGCTTCAGTTTTAACAATCTGATTGTCTTGGTGAGACTTCACCATATGGCTAAAAGATATTGTAACTGCTTCAGGTAAGCAGGATCAATTATGGGTTTCATTTCTGTGTACTGTTAAACGTAGCTAACATTAT
This sequence comes from Phaenicophaeus curvirostris, assembly GCF_032191515.1. Classification (NCBI taxonomy): domain Eukaryota; kingdom Metazoa; phylum Chordata; class Aves; order Cuculiformes; family Cuculidae; genus Phaenicophaeus; species Phaenicophaeus curvirostris. The sequence goes on from NC_091394.1 coordinate 90,508,423, forward strand.
TCAAGCGTAAAGATAAAGCCTTCTATAACTTCAGGTGAAGATGACTTTCTTCTCTCTATGGACTCAGCTATCATAATAAATAGTTAATCACTGGTTAAATTGCAAATACAAATGAGAAAATGTTGCTAACAAAAAAGCAAGTCATAAATGGAAACTCTACGTTAGCTAACAAAGTGCTCTGGGAAATCTGGATCCAAAATTTATCAGGCTCTCCTTTTATCATAATCTGTCCACGCATCATAACCTTGACTCTAAGAGTAAAAATGTTTAGCTAAAAGAAAGCTCAACTTTGGTGTTCATCATTATAATAACTTATTCTCCTTTGTGGGTCTTGTTTGTATTTTATGCATAATGGAATTGAAAGAAAATAAATGTCTCAAAATGATTTATTAGGTGATGTAAATTACCCAATTTTTGCAAGCCTCATCCCAAAGGTTCAGACCTTTAAGTAAATGACAAATCACAGTAATAAATAATGCAGCCTGATAAGGGAACATAAAAATTACTGGAATGAAAATAGATGCAAGTTTCTCAACAAATTGCCAGATATGTAATGTACTGCTTATTTATTCAACTTTTCCAAATTTCTGCTTAGCCTATTCACTTATTTTTTCATTTGATTTAAGCCAGCCTCTTGAATCAGCTTGTAGACTTAAAAAAAAACCCAAAAAAACAACAACGAAACAAAATAAAAAATTAGGTTTTTTTATTGTTCCCTTGTTAAGGTGAACATTTTAAAGATTGAGAAACTGGCCTAATCAGTACCAAGAATGAGAAAGAAATCAAATCAGAAATTATTCAAGTTATATTGAATGTGTCTATGGACAGCTCTAAGTCTTAGATTTTGGTCTTGGAAAATGCTAGATATTTCATAGAATCATAGAATAACCATGTTGGAAGAGACCCACCGGATCATCAAGTCCAACCATTCCTATCAAACACTAAACCATGCCCCTTAGCACCTCATCCACCCGTGCCTTAAGCACCTCCAGGAAAGGTGAATCAACCACCTCCCTGGGCAGCCTGTTCCAGTGCCCAATGACCCTTTCTGTGAAAAATTTTTTCCTAATGTCCAGCCTAAATCTCCCCTGGCGGAGCTTGAGGCCATTCCCTCTTGTCCTGTCCCCTGTCACTTGGGAGAAGAGGCCAGCTCCCTCCTCTCTATAACCTCCTTTCAGGTAGTTGTAGAGAGCAATGAGGTCACCCCTCAGCCTCCTCTTCTCCAAGCTAAACAACCCCAGCTCTCTCAGCCGCTCCTCATAAGGCCTGTTCTCCAGCCCCTTCACCGGCTTCGTTGCTCTTCTCTGGACTTGCTCCAGAGCCCCAACATCCTTCTTGTGGTGAGGGGCCCAGAACTGAACACAGGATTCGAGGAGCGGTCTCACCAGTGCCAAGTACAGAGGGAGAATAACCTCCCTGGACCTGCTGGTCACGCTGTTTCTGATCCAAGCCAAGATGCCATTGGCCTTCTTGGCCACCTGGGCACACTGCTGGCTCATGTTCAGTCGGCTGTCAACCAACACCCCCAGGTCCCTCTCCTCCAGGCAGCTTTCTAGACAGACTTCTCCTAGTCTGTAGCACTGCATAGGGTTGTTGTGCCCCAAGTGCAGGACCCGGCACTTGGCCTTGTTAAACCTCATGCCATTGGACTCAGCCCAGCGGTCCAGCCTGTTCAGATCCCTTTGCAGAGCCTCCCTACCCTCCAGCAGGTCGACACTTCCACCCAGCTATAGTGACAGGATAAACAATTAAACATGGATAAAACAAGTGAGACTTCATCCAATGAAAGGAAAAAGAATCTTCTGAAAAACTCCTTAAAAATGCCCCAGACTGCCAATGTAACCTGTGCAAAGAGCAGAACCTGCTTCGGTGTGATACTTGGTTGCTGAAGTGAAGATGGCTGCTGAATCATTACACAAGAAAGACCTTCAACATGCTGAATAGCATTAAAAAAAACAACCACACACCACACATTACTACAGCTAACCTACTGTAACAAACTGTCTTATCTATAGAGTAGGAAAATACAACTTTGGATTCCTGCTTTGTAAAGTATTGAAGCATAAAGCTATCACAACTGGCAACACAAGTGAGAAAGTATTCAAAAAGTGAGTTAAATTACATTTAAGAAAGTTCTAAATCAAAGCTGTAGCATTAGGAAGCATTTGCTACGAAGATGCATTTGTTGAAATGCTGCACTTAAAACGGCTCTGGGCATCAACAAAATACCTTCAGCAGTGGACATACTTAATGGCTTCCATTCTCTTTTAAACTAAGTCACAACCTAAGTGTTTGAATATGCAAAGTAAAAATGGTTCGTTTAAAATCTGACCTTCCAGATTTTCAATTCTTTCAATGTTGTTCAAAGCTACATTCAAATATTCCAGCTTTTTTAATTTGCTGACATTTTCTGTAACAAAGCATAGATAGGTTATTTCATTTTTCTTCAGTGGAACTTTACTTGCTTACTTTACGTCAAAGAAACAATAAAGCAAAAAAAAAGGACAGCTAAATTAGAATATGTATGAGATTACTATACATTTATATTTTAATATTAATAAAAGACAAAACAAAAAATTATCTGAAAATACAAATTAAAATTAAAAAAAGTAATAAGAAATAAGGAAGGTTATAAACACACTTTATTATCACAAATACATAAACCAAGTATATAAAGCAAGAGAATTGGTGAAAAAGCATAGTTGAAACATTCTATTTGTCCTCAAAGTCAAAAAGGATCATGTCAAACTTAGTCAAGTTTTATAAAATCAGAGTTTCACACTCACTTATATGGAAAAGATTGGCTTCTTCAGTGTGTATTTCACTTTAGAAGGGTTAATACAAGAAACTTCTGCCTTTGTAAAAATTTTGCAAATAGGGCTTGTATGGCTTCAGTATGAACAAAACTATACATACACACCCACACTCCCTTCTAATCTGGAATCTAACCTGAATTATTTTCACCATAATTTATTGAAATTAGCAGGTTTAGAGTGTCTGGAGTTGTGCCAGAATGGCTAGCACTTCTTCCTTTGAATATACAAAGAGGGCAAAGAGGGACTATGGTAGCAAAAATTTTCATCAGTCCCAAAAACGTGTGAAGAACGCAAATACCATTGGAGATAAATGACACATAGGTTAGAGACATAACTCTTAGAGAAGATAACTAGTATAATTTGCATCAGGGTTCACCAATTTCTTCCCAATCACCCAGTCTTTCAAAGATCAGACCAGAAAACCTATCCAATAAAGTCATAAAGTTTACCTCAAACTCTAATTCACAAGCTGCATTGATTAATGGCTGTACAAACTGTCCCTGCTGAGACAAACAAAGAAATTTAAGCAGAGTTTCATCTCACCAACCCAGATCATGTCTACAGCTGGGTTAGTTGTCTAGGCCCCTCTATAATCAATAAAGACATATAAACTCTTCAAGGTGCAATTTGTCTTATCTGAAATTGGCTGTCTAGAACCAGTGAACCAAATCATCCTCAAAAATAGGTCTTTTCTTCATCTCTGGTTAAAAAGTGAAGCTACCAAAACTGCCTAAGACACAGATGCCTAAAAGTTTGATGACATGAATCCTACTGCTTAGTTTACTAAGACCTTTTAGAGACATTTTCTTCATAATTCACAAGCAGATGATAAAAATAATTTCTCAGCAAGGACTTGTGCAGTTTAGGTTGGTTGTTCGTTTTTCTGATGGTATTTCTGTAACAGCAGTGCCTGTATATATGAAGATGTGGGAGAGACAAGTGTTGAAGCTAACAGTCTCTTGTGGGATTTTTCTGTTTATAGAAAGGACAGGGCCAGGACTCATCCATACAGTGGATGCCTTATAACTTGCTGATAAGTAGGCAAGTCGGATCTTGAGAGCCGAATAAAGATTTCTTTTAAGAGGAAAAAAAGACAGTTCCCAATAGAGCCAATACAAACCATTAGGCTATGATATTCTGAAGCATGCTTGGAACCCCTGTGTGCTCCACAGGGACATGTTGGTAGCTGCTAGGAAGAATCACTTCTCAAATTTAGTACCTTGTAACACAACCCTTACTGGCAACCCTTTTGGTAACTACTCATATAGTGAGTAGTTTGTTACTAAGGCATTATCTCAGAAAGCTGTTACATTATACAAGAATGTATGAAGTAGGAAGTTGCATGCTTTTCCAACTCCTACAGTTCAATTAAGTTAACACAAAAGTTTAATGTCTTAAAAATTAGATTGCTGAAAAAATCATGTTTCTGAAAAGCAAAAATCTGAAGGGTAATATAGCATACTAATCTAAAGGAGGTATGACTGTGGACAAAAGAATGAGATTAAATCTAGTGCCTTATTAAAAACACAGTAACAGGGAGAAAACCAACTTATTTTAGTCCCACTTTTGATGGGTCAGAGCAGCATAAGGCAGATTCAAAAGCCTTATTCTCTCTGGAAGTAGATTCCTCCACTCCAAAAAAAATGCAGATATTATCAGTACAGATACTCCTAAGAGTTTCCTGATGAGCCTTTCCAGAGGATTCACAAGCCTTTTCCTACAAGTCCCAAACATAAAATTTCAGCCTAAAACTTCAGAATTCTTTTCTTGCTTCTAAGGAACTTCAAAGAAAGATACTAATACAATTTCTGAGCACTTTTGATTTTCCATTCTTCACTGGGAGAAGCCTGGCTGGAAAGCTGCCTGGAGGAGAAGGACCTGGGGGTGTTGGTTGACAGCCGACTGAACATGAGCCAGCAGTGTGCCCAGGTGGCCAAGAAGGCCAATGGCATCTTGGCTTGGATCAGAAACAGCGTGACCAGCAGGTCCAGGGAGGTTATTCTCCCCCTGTACTCGGCACTGGTGAGACCCCTCCTCGAATCCTGTGTTCAGTTCTGGGCCCCTCACCACAAGAAGGACGTTGGGGTTCTGGAGCGAGTCCAGAGAAGAGCGACAAAGCTGGTGAAGGGGCTGGAGAATGGGTCTTATGAGGAGCAGCTGAGAGAGCTGAGGTTGTTTAGCTTGGAGAAGAGGAGGCTGAGGGGAGACCTTATTGCTCTCTGTAACTACCTGAAGGGAGGTTGTGGAGAGGAGGGAGCTGGCCTCTTCTCCCAAGTGACAGGGGACAGGACAAGAGGGAATGGCCTCAAGCTCCGCCAGGGGAGGTTTAGGCTCGACATAAGGAAAAAATTCTTCACAGAAAGGGTCATTGGGCAATGGAACAGTCTGCCCAGGGAGGTGGTTGACTCACCTTTCCTGGAGGTGTTTAAGGTGTGGGTGGATGAGGTACTGGTGATTCTGTGATTCTATGATTCTACGATTCTATGATTCTATGACCTGCACACTGTCTTTCAGCTCTGAACTTTTCCAGTCCAGGGCCTGATGTCTTATCTTTCCGTAGAGAGCTTAGCAAGCATGTGAACAACAAAACACAGGCCAAATGAAATTATACCTTCTATGGTGCAGGAAGACCATTGAGACTTTACTGCAAAAAGTTGTCTTTATGCACAAAAGAACTTTATCTGGATAAAAATTATTTCAATATCACCAAAAAATATTGTTTGTATAAAAATCAGATTTAGAAATGTGCCTGAAGAGACCTCGTACTAAGATATAGCAGTCCATGGTATACGTTAAAGTGTTTGTCTCTGTTTGCCACAAAGAAAGGGTATTTAAGTTATATCTTGGTTTATGATATTTTAATCAATAAAAGGTTTTCCACATTCATATTCTAGTGACTTGTACCTTAGTATTGTCTTTTTCAGTTAATATTTCTCTTGCAAATTTCTGAACTTCTTAGGAATTTACTAGGGAGACAGGAAAAGGAAACTTCTGGGAGCAGCTCCACAATGAACTTTTCTGTAGTTACTCTACATTCCCTTAAAGTATAACACAATATTTTTCCCTGATTTCAAATTATGCACATAAACCTATTTAAAAAGAAATGTATCCAGACAACACTTACCAATTTTTGGAATGAGATTATTCTGGAGATAGAGAATTTTTAACTCTCTACACCATTTGTCAAGATACTCTAGTTTCTCTATTTCCTGCTGATGTAAAGAGATTTCTTCCAGTGAAAAAATTTCACAGTTGTTATGTTCTGCACGTCTTCTAACAAGATCTTCAGTGACTGAAAGAAACATCAGATGTCATATCTCCCTTTAGTCATTTTCTGCCATGTGACTTATGAAGAACTCATAAAATCATTAAAATCTTTTGTCCCACCATACCAAATAGAAATCCAGTAGGAACACAAACAGAAGTAAAATCTGCTAGAAAAGACATCAAGCCCCAAGTAACTTCAGCCTGCTCTGCCCCAGTAAACATCATTTGTGAAACACATTCACGTCACCTGCAACATTTAGAAAAAGCCATATGAAAACTGCTGAGTCTTCCATAAGAGTGTGATATAACCCCTGCAGAAATTAATCCAGCATCCATTATTTTCAGAACAGCTCGGGTTGCAGATTGATTCATGTAGATAAGCAACGGAGTGGTTTATGCTCTTTTATTTCCTGATGCCAGATGTTCACAAAAAGTAAGCTAGCTACAGTGTGTCACCATATTCTTCTGTCAGCTGTGTGAGCACAGAAAGAAGAAGGATGATTTCTGAAAGTGAGCAGTTATTTTTTTTTTCATTATTAGTGCTTGAGGTAAAGGCATAATTAATTCATGCTTATAAATGTTTGTGTTAGAGTGAAATTTAATCCTAGGTCACTTAAGTCACTACCAGCTCAGCGGCAGCCAGCAATGTGGTTTCAGTGGTTGAAAGACACCAGAGACCTGGGTTCAGAATTTTCACACAGTAATTCTGGATTTTCACATAGTAAAGTTTAATGGCAGACAGTCTTGCAAACACTGAAAAGGCTCTATATATTGAAGGTAAAGAAATTCTATGAGAAGAAATGCTCACTCTTGAGGTAGATGTTATTACTTTTTTTTCCAGCCCACTGCACCAAAAAACCACAAGCATTTTCCTCTCCTTGACAAGCAGTGAACTATAGTGAAGTACCGATTGAAAAACCCAGGGTTTTATCAAATTAGCATAGGTATTTTCATAATTGTTAATGCTGAAAAAAAGACTAGCAAGCCTTTCAAAAAATTCTTAAGAAAGATAAGTAAAAAGTATAACTACAGAGATCTGTGAAAACAATTTGTTCCTACCATGCATTAAATAAAAATATTCTTTTATTGCTTCTTTGTCTCAGGGAGGTTTTGCGAAATCATCTAGTTTTATTCGTGGTGCTGGAATGGCTGCACACATTCACATGGACTGGTCTGTCACAAGCTACATAGCCCACACTCACACATGTCAGAGCAGCTCCACTTTCTACAGCCTTTGGAAAATAGATTAAACTGGTTTTGTTTATGTTATGTTATTTACAATTGACCAGGATTAAATCTCCTTTCTCATCTGACATGATTTACAGAATCATATAATGGTGATACTGATATTGATGTAAGAGGGGATCCTGTCTGCATGTAAAACATACTGGGAGAGTTGTCTTTTTCTCTTTTAAGGCAGGTTTGCTGCATCCAAACAGCTATCTTCTCTTCAATACCCCATTGATTAAGCTAACAGAGAAAATTGAAAAAAATGCCAATAGTCATGACTAAATATTATAGTCTTCACAGAAAATAATTTTTAAAAAATGGCATTTCTAATAAGCTACTTGGCAAATCTGCTTTAAATTAACAAAACCAAAATAGCCTGTTTGGTGGCAGAACTTTCAGTGCTGCTATTTCCAATGCAAATAGGTATTTTTGAGCGAGAAAACAGCAATATTCCACAGTCTGCATACATACCCATTGGAGACAGCACCCTTTATACAAAAAGAAGTCACACAAACTATTCTAGACAGAATTTTATTACATTCAGATTTCCATTTTCTGATGAAAAGAAAATTGAAGTGATTGTTGCAGTGATTATGCAAAAATGTCCACTTTCATTACCAGATGGTTTGGAAAGCAGAGACAATCATTCCCAATAGAAGCTATGATGGAGCTTTAGAGATCTATTTTGCGGACCTGCTATGGGGAATTGAGTGAATATTTTGACATTTTACAAGCTATCCAGTTCATTCAAGAGGAACGAGAGAAACAAACTTGCAAGAGAAAACAATTTTAAATAAAAGCTTTCCAAGGATATTGACAAAACATATTGTAACATTACTTCTCACTGAGAAGTTCGTTAACAAGATTATCTGATGTTGCAGTAATAGGAGAATTAGGAGAATATGCAGTAATAGGAGAATAGGAATGACCTGGCCTATCACAGCTATTCTTGTGTTCCCACAAACACAGGAGGAAGTAAGAGATGGCATCAGCCAGCTGAAGATAACAGATCTAACAGATCTTACAGCTAGGCTTGCAAAAATTGCATCTTTTACTGAAAAATTAACAGATACAAACAGAAGTCTTAAAGCCATGGAAAGAATAAGCAGGTGGATGCCTCCAGGCATAACAAGATGCAGGAGGGGAACCTGCATTTCAGAAAAGTGAAATATTTAGCCATTACTTCAAGACTCAAATTCGAACCATGCTGTTCAGGAGATGAAGCCATTCTCCTTCAGGCAGTGCCTCAAAGCAGGCATTTGCCAGCATCATGCAGAGAGATGGAGTTTCTTTCCAAATCACTATTTTAGCTCAGCAGGGGACTGGCAGTCCGGTGACAGTACACAGTCAAAACAGATTACAGGAAAAATCACAGAGAGAAGGAATTCCTCAGCAGTTTCTTTCCTGGTGATATGTATGAGCACTCAGCCTTTTAGTCACACTGCTTTACCTCTACAAGATTATGGATTCATAAGTAGCAGTGTGGTATATTTTAACCTCATTCAGGGTTTTTTACATCTCTGATAACGCATCTGCATTGGCTAATTTTACCTACCAAAAAAATAAAAATACTATGTAACACTGAAAATTGGTAACAGCAGGGAAAGTATTGTACTCCTGAGCAAACCAATATGAGCTGCTGTGTAGACTGCAGTGTCCATACTAATGCCTAATCTAATTATACAAATCAATGAATAGAAAACTCCTTGGTTTGAGATATTCAAGGAATAAAACAATGAAGGCTGCAAAAGACCAGCATCCGGACAGTGCTTCAGGAGCCAAAAAAGATGAGAGGTCACAATAACCTTTATTTGAACCTTATATGAAAACTTCAAAAGGGGCAGGTGCCAACAAAATACAGTAGAGGGCTTCTTTGCAGACCTCTGACTCAATCATAGAATCATAGAATCATAGAAGAGTTTGGGTTGGAAGGGACCTCAAAGATCATCTAGTTCCAACCCCCCTGCCATGGGCAGGGACACCTCCCACTAGATCAGGCTGCCCAAGGCCCCATCCAACCTGGCCTTGAACACCTCCAGGGATGGGGCAGCCACAACTTCCCTTGGCAACCTGCTCCAGGGTCTCACCATCCCCATGGTGAAGAGATTCTTCCTTATGTCTAGTCTAAATCTTCCCCTCTCCTGTTTATGGCCACTGCCCCTCGTCCTACCATTACAAGCCTTTGGAAACAGTCCCTCCCCAGCTTTCTTGTAGCCTGAAGTATTTCTTGCAATACTTCAGGTATTGCAAGGTCGCTATAAGATCTCCTCGGAGCCTTCTCTTGTGCAGGCTGAACAAGCCCAACTCTCTCAGCCTGTCCTCGTATGGGAGGTGCTCCAGCCCTCGGATCATCTTTGTAGCCCCTCTCTGAACCTGTTCCAACAGTTCCATATCCATCTTATGCTGAGGATTCCAGAACTGGACACAATAGTGCAGATGAGGTCTCACAAGAGAGGAATAGATGAGGAGAGGGAGAGGGAGAGGGAGAGGGAGAGGGAGAGGGAGAGGGAGAGGGAGAGGGAGAGGGAGAGGGAGAGGGAGAGGCTCCCAGGGGAGTACAGGCATGGCAAGCACAGGTGGCAGCCGTGGAGGGACGCCACACGGTGGGCAGGGAGTGGGACAGAGGGTGGGAAGGAGGGCAGGAGAGCGAAAAGAGGAGGAATGTCTCTGGGCGGCACTCACTCCGCACCATGGCCGCCCCCAGCTTCCCGTCGCCGACACCGGACGCCGCCGCGTTGCCCCGACAACGGGGGCGGGCGGGACGCGAGCTCTTCTCTTGATTTGAGGCCGGGTTCTCCCAGGGCGCCCTCCGGACCCCCTCCTTCTACCTGCAGCTAGAAAGAATCTGATTGTAACAGGGGTTTAGCATGTTTACTAGTTGAAAAAAGGAACAATTCAAGCATTGAAAGGACAGTGCCGCGGCAGGAACGAAGGACAGACCTGAGCTCACCAAGAGACCTCAGTGAGGAAGGAGATAACATATAGACCATCACAGGCTTACAAAGACACAAAGAAACTGTGATGTGCACACCAGAGTGAGTGATAAACTGGGATAATAAATTCCCAAAAAACCCGCATGTTCCCAGGAATCAATATGAATGTGTATGTTTAACCAGTATTTCCCGAAATCTCATAGAATCATAGAATAACCAGGTTGGAAGAGACCCACCAGATCATCAGGTCCAACCATTCCTATCAAACACTAAACCATGCCCCTTAGCACCTCTTCCACCCGTGCCTTAAACACCTCCAGGGAAGGTGACTCAACCACCTCCCTGGGCAGCCTGTTCCAGTGCCCAATGACCCTTTCTGTGAAGAATTTTTTCCTAATGTCCAGCCTAAACCTCCCCTGGTGGAGCTTGAGGCCATTCCCTCTTGTCCTGTCCCCCGTCACTTGGGAGAAGAGGCCAGCACCCTCCTCTCCACAACCTCCTTTCAGGTAGTTGTAGAGAGCAATGAGGTCTCCCCTCAGCCTCCTCTTCTCCAGGCTAAACAACCCCAGCTCTCTCAGCTGCTCCTCGTAAATATTCATCTATATGAATATGTATGTTTAACCAGTATAAAAGTCATGTAACCAGTCTCAATAGTTGGACACATCAGGTGGATTACCCCCGTGTGTACCTCGGCACCGTTTATTCAAGGAGTACCTGCCTAATAATCAAATTGACATAAATTATTGAGTTGGGCATTTCACATCCTCATAACGATGTAGCAATGCTTCACATCCTTGATTAAGTTCCCCATGGATAAAGTTTTGGCACCTCAAACCTTCAAAGAAACTGGATGGGACTGCACATTTCAGGACATGGCTGATGAACCTTATGGAGTCCTTCATCTTGTTCTGATCTGGTGGCCACCAGTTTGAGTTCAGTCCCATTCAACAGGAAGAGAAGTATGCTGACATAGTGTACGTTTGATCACAAACTAATAACATCGAAGGGTTCATACTCGGATTTAAGCTCATATTGTCTTCTTTACCCTGTTCATTCCTGTGTCATGCCTCAGTCACAAACTTGTAACGGCCCTCATCATTGACTCCAAAGCTTGGTTACAGAATGCAAATTGGCATAATTGTCACCAGATTGAAATGGAAACATCAGGAACGTCAGCATGTATGCCAAACTTCTTTGCTAACTCAGGTCTTCATTAATCTAAAGGTCTAATCAAATCTAAAGGTGATCTTCTACTAACAGAAAATTCATATACAAGTTTAAATAAGGCTGTAGGAATTTTTTGAAATGAACAAGTTAATTCATTAACTCATTTACCTCTGATGTAATACATAGAACTCCTACTAAGTTCTGTGGATAATGAAATACAAATCAGCAGAAGTAGCATATGTACTTTAGTTTAACTCTATAGTATTTATCCAGGTCTTTCTAACCAGGTGAATAACAAATCAATGCTGAGGATGAGGATGTTTATGCAGCTGGTTGGATGACAGTATCTTGTGGCCCACACCCACCCCACAGAGCCACCAGCAAGGCCTTCCACCATCCACTCATTTCATATTAAATTGTAAATCCCTTTAAATAATATTGTTATAGCTGCACCTTTTCATAGTATTATCAATTTTTTACTTGAAAGCACACCTCATAATCAAGGTAACTGATTTCAAGAAGAAGAAAAAGTCTTATTCTTGCCATGACCAGTATTTTAAATGCTGTATCTACTGCAGAGAAATGCCTACATAATTTCGTTATGCTAAAACAGGGTTATTTTTCATCCCTTTTGCAGACATTCTGTATGGTAGATGTGAATAAAGAAATACTAAATCTACAACTGCTTAAAATGCAATATTATAAAGTGCAATGGGTTGGCTGAGGCTAGCTGCCAGGTGCCTAGCAAGCCACTCTCTCTCTCCCACTCCTCAACAAGACAGAGGCAGAAAATGCAATGAAAAGCTTGTGGATCAAAATAAGGACAGGGAGATCACACACCAGATAGCATCATGGACAAAGCAGACTTGACTTGGGGAACTGTATTTAATTTATTGCAAATTAAACAGAGTAGGTAATGACAAATAATAACAAAACTAAAACCATCTTCCCTCTTCTCTTCCTTTTTTCACAGGTCACTTTCAGTCCAAACTCATGAACTTGTATGTCCTGATTTACACCACAGTGTTGTAACCAGTGTATATGAAGACCCTGGTTTGCTCAATTTAGTTAAGGTGTAGGACTACTTGTTTAAGCAGGTAACTCCTCACTTGCCATGAGCATAAAAGAGGTCTTCTCTGTATACCAGTGACTGAAAAGCTCTCAGAGCATATTTTTTTTGCTCTTGTGAAGAACAGCTTTGTTTACTCAGTGCTTTGTTTACTCGATGTTTTTGACCCAGTGCTAAACTATTCAATAAGTCAGAAAGCAGTGGTTTGGAGCGTGCATTTACAACACACTAGTCCTAACCTGGTGGACCTGATCTTTTGGGGGAATAATGACATAGTGACAAAGTGTAACACACCATCCTTGAGTGTCTGAGGAGTTGTGCTAAGATGCTTGGATGCTCAAGATCTGAGACTGTCATTGCCAGATGGCTCTGCACGTTGTGCCTTCTTGTTTCTAACTGCGAATACACTCAGTGCAAAGGCTAAGACGTTTGGCCAGATTGCCTTATTGCCCTTGGAATACATAGAACTCCTGAACTCTCACAGTTTCGGAATTAATTGTGCCCATGTACTGGGCATTGATGAAACTGCACCTGGAATACAGTGTTCAGTTTTGGGCGCGTCATTACAAGAAAGATATTGAGGCCCTGTAGCATATCCAGAGGAGAGCAACAGGGCTGGTGAAGGAGCTGGAGAACAAGTCTTATGAAGAGCGGCTGAGAGAACTGGGGTGTAGTGGACAGGTAACGGTTGGGCTTGATGATCTCAAAGATCGTTTCCAAACTAGTGATTCTATGACTCTATGTTTTTAGTTTTAGCAGCATTTTAGATTCGACACATTCAGAAGAATTTTCTGATGCATAGAAAGTGGAAGAATTGCAATTCATAAATCCAGCACATGCACTTGTGTTTGCAGCATGGAGGCCTACGTATGAGCTGTTCTTATAATATGCTTCATTGACAGTGTTTGCAGCCCGTACAACATTATGAAAATATACCAAATTTAATGTAACTTGGAGGCATGGTGTTGCACAAATTCTCAAGAGACTTTTGCATTTTCAGATTAAATACAAGTTTAATATTTACATTGATTGATGTTATTGTTTTCATTATTTTCATACAGTTATTTTTATACAGTTATTTTTAACTCAAACTGTGTACTAAGAACTAAGTAGTGCAAGCCTGAATTCTTATCATGAAGCTATAGACATGACAGAGATACTGTAATGAGCCACACTACAAACAGGAGAATGGAATTGAGAAAGAAGGAAAAGGGACCTATCTGACATGCCTTCCCTGAAGAAATTGACTTTGCTGCTTTAATAAGTTACAAACTGAAAAGACTGGTGGCTGCTCCCACACAGAAGGAGCCAGAACTGGAAGCTGTTGCTGGTCCTCACCTCTCCTTGGCAGCCTTTTCCCAGCCTCACCAAAACTGGTGCTCTGCACTTGCTTTGCCACCTCTTGGTGCCTCCACTTTAGGACTGAAGGGCACAAGCCCCATATACTCAAGAATGACCTTGAAGTTTAGCTGAGCACATCAAAAAATACAGCTCTAGAAGACCAGGTGCAATGATAAAAATAATAGCAATGAATTGTATCTGATAATACACTGGGGGATAAAAATCTGTATCTTGAGATTCTTCTTTGATTCTCTTTTTTTTTTAATAAGGTGCTGTTTTAAAGAGGGGTAGGAGTTTAATCACTGTGGATAGCAACATAATATTCTAGTTGTTTTTCTGTTTGTAGATGTGCCAGTTATGCATTAATTAATAAGTGTTTTTATTTTGCTAGAATTACATTTCACAATTGTCGTCGGCTTGATACTCTAGTAGACAGAAGCTGCCAGTAAGAACTACCTCTGAAAGTCTGGATTTAAACATTTAGGTTAGAAAATGTTGTCTTCAATTTTTCATCACACAGATCCTGGCTTCAATTTTTCATCCAATAGGACTGAATATGTTATTGTGCCTCTTTTCAGAGAAACAATACAAGACTTAATTTTATGCCTATTGGAATATGTGGAGGGGAACTGCCAAAGCCAACTGGTCTGGTAACAGAATAGAACTTTGTTAATTCAATATTAATGAATATCACAGAGGGCAGATTTATAAGATCCTGAGATTCTTATAATATTTTTAGCCCTTGAATTCCAAATGCCAAGTTGTCCCAGAACTTCCCCCTCTTGAGATCAGGACAATTCTAATTTACAGTTTATACTTATTCATAGATGGATTAGAGCAATTCATTTTAGACCAGATTTTTGGAAGCTGAGTCAGCTTTTTCTTCACTATTTTACAGTGAACTGACTATTTTACAGTGAACTCAGGTTTTTCAAGTTTTCAGCATAATTTCAATGATTGCATGGTAATTACAGTCTTAGATTTTCTCTCAGCATAGGATTTCACTTACCAGATTATTCTTCCAGGAGATTATTTAAACACTAAAGATCTTTATAATCTTTTAATTTAAAAAGTGCATCTAGTAAAGTACGTGTTACAAATAGCCATAAAATAGGTATAACAAAATATTTGTATGTGTTACACAACAATATTTACTATCAGTGTCTCCATAGTTAAAGTAAATAACCAGAATTATTTAATACTGACAAAGTTATCCAGTTTTATTAACTGCAAATAAATATGAGAATGAGTGCTATAAATACTGTTGTATTATAGTGGCATTATGTATCAGTTTTATGAAGAAGACCATTCTGTTACCACCATTTATTGAAACTATGAAACCTGATCTTGTTATATCAGATGCTGGGGCTTCATATAAAGTCAGTTTGCACTGGGCAAAAGTACATTTCTAAGCAAAATTGCTAATTTGGGTGAAACATCCCTCTTTGAGCACTTAATGCTGAGCTATTGATTATTATCTTCAAAACATAACCAGCATATTTTTACCATTTGAAAGAGAGATGGACATTTTAACTTAAGTATCCTGTTCCTCATTGTATCATTTGTTTGGATTTTTATGCTTGAAATATAACCTCAAGCTGTAACATGCTTGAGTTTGGCTTAGACGCAGAGTTGGACTGACAGAGGTGTTTCAGTTTTGTTGAGTCTTTTTTCCACCAGAGCCTTTTGTTTGTGTGGTTTTGCTGCAGAATTTTCAACCCCCTGTCATGCCTGCCAGCCTGATTGTACACCATCAGCAGACCTAACCCTTCCACAGGCAGCATTTCATGTCTTATTTCCCAGCTGGGGCTGTGCTGGCATTGCTTTTAGCTCACCAGGGGACAAGTAGACTAGAAGCAGAGCTAGTTATAGAAGTATTTGGTGGGCAATAGCATCTTCACACATTATCATTGTTTTGCTGCGTGGGAAGATTAAATCCATGCTGTCCTAGCTAAACTGGTATACAGGGAACTATTTCAAGCAGCAGATTATTAAAATCTTGCAGTCATAAGATAACAGTTTCTCATTACCCACAGATCTTACATGTAGTTTAGTCTCTGTCATAGCAAACATCCAAGCTGAAAAATAAGGTTTAGAGTTTCCAAAGTAAAGTTAATACCTACAGGTCTAGTAGTTTTGTAACTGAATCCAGGAAGTTCAAATTCATCATTACTTCACATCCTGACTCCTGGTTTTCTGAAGGGTGCTTTACTTCTGATAATATTTCTTTCTTCCTTTCTTTTCTCTTTTCTTAGTGCACAGGATAAAGGCCAAAACACAGCATACACACGTGATACAGTAAAGCTTCTGAAATATGTTGCCACATGTACCTAGTCACTATCCAAATCCATTATCTTTGACAGCATGTTGTTACAAGAAATTACTATACAAAGTATTGGAAGGCATCAGCTGTTTACAAAAACCAGAATTACTGGGGACTGCAAAACACTTTATTACCATCAATTTTCTACTAAAACATTTGTAGGACCCCGTGCTTGTAGGACTTCAATGACATAAGAAATGAGAGGTACAGTAATTCTTTTGCATGACTGTATTCAGGTAGACACCAAGAAATATGGTCTCAACCACAGTTTCACCAGAATAAAAATATGTCAAAAATTAGTTGTATTTTGAAGGGAGAATATTAACAATTCTGTTTTGTGGGGGTTTTTTTCCGCAGCAACATGTAGCATTAACCATAAGAAGGTACCCAGTAGTTTGATGCTGAAGAGCTGAGAAAAATAAATTTGAGGAAGTTGAAAAAGGAAAACTGTTAGTGAGCTGATTTTGAAATATACAGAAGTAACTACTCTGCTTTTAAGTTTCTATGAAAGGCAAGATACAAGTTTTGTTTGAAATGAAGGAGGTCCTGCCTTGCAGTAACCTGTGCCAGTCTGTATTTAGTTTACTCTTGCTAGAGTAAAGTCCCAGGTTCTCCGCTCCATTGTGTAGTACCTGCTTTGGTTAATATTGATACTGGCTTTAAAAATGGGAGTGAGATTTAAAGCTCTGTTCTTGCGACCCTTACATAAACAGTCCCATTGGCTTAAGAAGTGCCATATCTAGAATCCACGGCTTGGCACACTGGATGAATGGGATGTATTTTTCATCATAGGCTTCAGTAAGTGTGCAAAGTGATCAGATGCCTGCACACCATTCTAAAATGCTCAGGGTGAACATCCTTTTTCTGACGACTGACTGAAAGGTTTTCCAGGTTGTGTCTGCAGCTGTGCTGCTGCTTTGAGATCTTAGAAGCTAAACTGCACTTATCCAGTGAGCAGCTGTTTTATCCACACCATAAGGAACACAAACCTGGCCACAGCTCCACTTAGTTCCTCTTTTTCATTTTAATGTTTTCAAGGGAAAGAGATAAAGGAAATAAAAAAGCCAGGACTGGGATGGCCTGCTCCAAGTAGAAATAAATTACTGCTCTTATTTTAAGGGTCCTGAAGACTGAGGACGAGGCTTCACTGAAAAACAACAGAGAATTAAAAAAATCTGTAAGTATTTTCTAGGTATTTGGATTGATACATGTTGATGCCGCTGCACTCCTTCAGTGGAACGGTACCAGTTACAGCAGTACAGCACCTAACCCTACCGTTCTGTTTAAAGAAATGAGGACTTGCTTTGCCTATTACTGAAAAACATGTTTTCTCTGTGCTGAAGCACAGCAGCTGCTTAACAGCTCACACTATTTAGCAACTGTTGGCAAACAACAACAAAAAAAATATTTCATCCAAAACAAATGAAAAAGGAGTTGTAGACAGCAAAGTGGAGTAATTCACAATGGAAACTGGCAAGGGTCCTGCAGCTAAACCTTGTCTTAATGAAAAGTCCAGGGAATCTTTCGGGAATGCTTAAAATCTGTTTTCACAATAGGCCTTACCCCAAAATGTAAAGAATTATTACTAAACTTAGACATATACTCACCAATTATTCTTTCTTTCCAGTTATTTCCTGGGGAGGGAAAATAAAGCATACATTTTTGTATCGCCTGATTTCAACCAGTTTGTTATACTACCAGTTCTGATTTGCCAAATTTATCTAAACTGTAGGACTCCTTGTTTGAACAGGTAACTTCTCATCTCTCATGAGCACAAAAGAGGTCTCCTCTGTGTACCAGTGACTAAAAAGCTCTCAGAGCTTATTCATTTTTGTCTTGTGAAGAACAGCTTAGTTTATGACTCAATGCTAAACTATTCAGGAAGTCAGAAAGCAGTGGTTTGGAGCATGCATTTACAACACACCTGGTGGACCTGTTTTTTTGGGGGGAATAATGACATAGTGACAAAGTGTAACACGCCATCCTTTAGTGTCTGAGGAGTTGTGCTAAGGTGCTTGGATGCTCAAGATCCGAGACTGTCATTGCCATATGGCTCTGCATGATGTGCCTTCTTGTTTCTAACTGCGAGTTCACTGAGTGCAAAGGCTAAGAGGTTTTTCCAGATTGTCTTGTTGCCCTTGGAATACACTGAACTCCTGCACCCTCACACAGTTTCAGAAACAATGTCCTTGTTGAATTTCACTTTTGCGACACAAAAATTCATATAAGCCCAAATGCTTTTAGTCTTAGCAGCATTTTAGATTTGACACACTCAGAACAATTTTCTGATGCATAGGAGGTGAAAGAATGATCATTCATAAATCCAGCACATACACTCATGCTTGCAGCATGGAGGCCTATGTTTGAGCTTGCTCTGAAGTTGTAATTACATAGTTAGCTATTTTTTCCAGTCAAAAATAAAGACTTGGTTTGGTGGCCTGGGAGTGGACTTCAGTGCAAAGCTTGAAAGCACACCTCTGGATTCATAATAATTTACCATCCTTAGTCTGTCTCTGCCTTTTCATGTTATGCTATACTGGTTTATAGGTATGGTTTATATTCCTCTTCCACTAACAAAGAAGTGTTAGGATATTTGTTGCATTTTATTAAAAGGGATTTTTCAAAATAAACAGACGTTTTCTATGAATACAGATCAATAACAGGAAAAAACAAACCCTCAATCAATAACTTTAGAACATGCCTTCTATCTTTTGACATGTAAGCAACAATAAGAACATCTCCTTCCTCTTTTTAATATAAAATTTCTAAATTCCTCTATTCATCACATGACACTGGAGTCACTTACCAAAATTTAGTTGTTTTGAAAGAAGCATCAAGACTGAAGAGCGATGACACAGGGGTGTGTTGGGACAAAAGAACTGTGAAATTTAAATGCAAAATCCTGTAACTGATTGAAGGTTACATTCTGTCCCCATATGCCCACATATTGCTCTTATTAGCATCAATAAGAGCTGTTGATGTATATCCAAGGATGGATTTAGTCCTCTAATGTAACTCAGTAAAATATTGTGTGGTGAATATAAAGAACGTCTATACTTACAAACTAAGATTATCAGCAACAAAGTGGCAGAAAATCCTCCCAGAAAATACCTGAGAACATAACCATACCAGTAAAGATCAGGAAAAAAAAAAAAAAACAAGGGATGCATATTGGGTTAGTAGAGGTGAAGCCTGAGTGGGAGGAGGTGAGAAGATTATTGCAGATGAACTCTCTGAACTCTGGTAGGTGAACTGTAATTTGAAACTTTAATTTTCTTAAGCTGTTGAGGCTAATCTCCTAGAAATGAAGACCCCAGCATTCCCAGACTGAGGGAAATACCCATACTGGTCTCTCAGAAATCTTCTGAGAATCTTCTGAGTCTTCTCAGCCTTTCAAAACCCCTGCCCAAGCACAGCTGACAAAGTAGCTGCCCTATCTGCATATGTATTTCTTCTTTTTGTGCATATCTATATAACTCGGATATTTGCCTGCATCGACTATCATCTGAAAATATATTTTCACATTAAGATATATCTAACTTTGCAAATATGATCCTTAATTTATGTTTCATTCACCATTTGAAAGTAAGTAAAAATTAATTTCAGAAACAATAAATAAAAGAAATAAAAATTACCTTGTACATACTGAAATGATTAAACACGTGATCAGTGTAACCATCTGACAAAGGACATTTCGCACTGTCCTGGATTCTAAAACAATAATCAATAAAATAATTTTCATGCATTTTCAGGAAAGTAGATTTGTGACAAAGTATTTGCAAAGACTGTCTTCAGCCTGTGAGGCCAGTCTCTTCAGCTGCTTTTTAAGAGAATTCACCTAGAGTCAATAGACATGGAAAGCTAATTTTCATGCTCTGGGTGTCTCTCAGAAGTCTTTTTCCCCCATGACTGTATAGACACTGTGCCCTCCATGCTCTCAGAAAATAAGCCTTTCTGAATAATTGCCTGTTTAAGTATTTATTCCCATGCCCTTTCCTCCATTTTCCTCCAGTCCACTTTTCTCTTTTTCTGTTTAAGAGGAAAAGATCTGAGCAGGGAGTAATGAACAAATAAATACTAATTTTAAAATTATATTTTTTTTTATCAGTCATTTAAAATGTATGTTATAGGAAATACGTTCTGTTCTGCAAGGAGCCTTATCAACATTTTTAATGTGAATATTTTCAGTTCACTTTAAAAATGAGTCATGTCAGGATAAGAATGTAACTTACCTGCATTGCTCAAAGTCTCTTCATTTGCATTTATCATAAATGGAGAGGGGTACTGTGAAGCACAAAATGGTTTCCCAGGCTGAAGAAACTCCTTATATTTCGTGAGAGAGGCTCTATTAGGTGTCGGAGTTTGCCTTTGTGGCACATGGCTATTATATTCAGAAAAGTCAGAATCACCTACAAAAAGTCCAAATGTAATTGAGATTGCACAGAAGATGAGCTTTGAGACTTTGTTTTAATGGATTGTATGGTGGAAAGTTAAGTACTTAATCATCAGGAGGTTTTCAAATTTTTAGGGGTAGGGAATTGGCTGGCTCAGTGTCTCCAGGAGAAAATGTAGAGTTACGAGAGAACTGCATAGAGCATAAAATAGCCATCTGACAGCAGACAGATCCAGTTATTAATGACACCAGGATAAACATCACTGGTAAAAACTTCTTTTCTGGCACAAAGGTCGTTGTGGATTCATACTGTCTTTTAATGCTAGGAGCTCAAATCACCGAATTCAGTTCTGTCATTCATCTGTCCTTTGCCTGCACATCTTGGCAGACAAGCCCTGCAAAACCTATAGAAACAAACATTCGAGTCCCACTAAATATAGACTGCAGTGTTGTAGCTCAATTACTTGGCACCTAGTCAGGGCTTACCAATATCACTCTGACTGGCTTCCAGTTTACTACATCCTTCAGGCCAAGGATCATCCACATGGCAAGAATCCATATTGCTGAGAATGGTGCTGCTGATCCATGTGCTGGAGGCACTGAGATTGAACAAGCTGGCTAAAGAGCGACGAGTTTTCTTCCTTCGCCGGAATATGCTAGAAAGAAAAGACAGGTTTTGAAGGAATAGAGTTAATTATTCTTATTGAACAGGAACAGATCTCTATAGTTTGCAGGACTGATGTGAAAGAACAAGGTTCTGGGTGCTGTTCCTAGCTCTGGTCTTGACTCTGGGGTAGATCCCTGTGAATGACTGCTGCACACTGCAATAAGAACAGGGGATGTATTAACAGCACGGCAATACATCATGCTGTTGTGTACTGGATATTGTGATACCAAATGATCCTACAGTTATTGGGCTCGGATACTACAGTGCATGATCTCATGCTACCCATGAGTTTCACTCTACCATATCCCATTTTGTGCCATCTGAATCGACTGTATTTCCAACTGTTGTGAACTGCATTTTATATACCTTCCTAAACTGATGTTCTTCTGAAATCAAGAGGGATTTTTCCCTGAGGAAGAAGAACAGGATAGACCTATACTTTTATATATCTATGAGTTTATATACAAATATGTATATTTTGTTCCTATGTGGTAACACCTCACTGGCAAAATGAGCTGTAGCTCTCCATTTTCTTGACTGGACATGACCCCAGTTACAGCAACAACTGTCTACTGGAGAGGTTTGGTGTAGTAAGATTAGACGTGACTGAAAATCAAGTTATTTCAATCATTGCACTGTCTAAACTAAATCAGTGGAGATGTTCGATTAAGAAGCAATGCTGATCTTATGCCAGACAAAAGGTAGAGAATCACATGGATACCTCCAGGTAAGTGCAGAAATGTGGTGGCAATTGCCAACATTGAGTAAAATCTCCATATAGTTCACTTACCGAACTAAATTCTCTTTATATATAACACTTGTCTGGGATGGTGTCAGTGTTATGTTGCCCTCTTCATCAGACAGAAAACTGTCTTCTGTCAAAACATAGTAACCATTAGAAAGCAGTCGAGGGCTGCGGCGACACGTGGAAAGGGAGCCTGTCAGAGGATTTGTGGAACAACACTCATAGGCAGGGTCATCATCCAGAAAGGCACAAGCGTAACTGAAAAGGAGAAATTAAACCTTGTGATATAGTGAATGTCTAGACAGAGCAAAATCAGGATTTAATAATAACGAATTAACATTACCAGCTGACGGGAGCTGGTAATGACTTAGATTTAAATTATGTGGATATGACAATATTACTTCTGGACCTGAGAGGTTTCAGCACCTAGACTGTGCCTGCATCAGACTTCCCAGAGCTGCACACTACAAGAAGGCTTCATGCCAGGTGGAGCATTTCATGAATGTATGGAGCCAGCTTGAATTGAGAAGAGCATGGTGTATTTCTGTGGCAATGTTTTTGACCAAAGAGTCCTGCCAGATCTACGCCTACTTGCAGCAATCAGAATTATTCCAATATTTTACTTCTCTGGGTTACTCTGCATGTTACAAGCCTGACTGCCTCTGAACTAGACAGGATTTATTGGCTTTCTACAACCTAGCTGTACTTAATGAAGATTTAAGAACTTTTAATTCTCATAAATTCTAAGAACACTGTGCAGCTAGAACAACATGGGATAAAGTCTACATATGGTGGCAACTTCATCCACATTGTGATGACTTCATTCAGAACCAATACAGTTGACTTTGAGATGAAATATGGGACAGAGAAATATAGTATGTGGTATTTAAAACAGAAGTGAGTAGTGACAGAGGTGAAAGAATCAAAATGTTGTAGACATTTGACATAGCTCAGGTAAAATTGGATTTATGATTAGTCTTTTCACCTCAGCACCTTTGAGTTCCAAATGGCCATGCAGTCACTTTCAAGGAAAGAAAGGAAAATACAGTGTTTGTTGAGTGTCTGACATGGGTTTCAGTAGCAGCTTTAATTATCCCATATGGCATATCACAGAGGGATATCATCATTTCAGTGGAGGGAAAAGCTGGTGGGACAGAGATATTTCAAAACCTTGTAACTGCAAAGCCAGTGCTTCCAATCTCCACAGGAGTACTTCTGAACTTCCATTTAAAGTAGTAATTAAATTGATATCAGCATTACAATTCTAGAGTGGCCCAGAACAGATTTTACAAAATCTCAAACAAAATAGAAATAAAATTAAACAAGTGTAATTTTCTTCAATACCTTTTAAAAATACGTTGTGAGAGGCTCTGTCTGTGTTCTCCATTAAATGCTACTGGACCTGCAGAGACAAGGGCCAAATAAGAAGGAGTCATTATTGTGTCCGCTGACAGCTCAAACAGTTGTCAGGTCTTCACTGACAGGTACCTTGTGCATATCAAAAATATTATAAAAAAAGCTAAAAGAAAAGGAAATTAAGGGAGAGATTAAAGGAGATAAAACATATGAAAGAATGGGGGAAAGACGCAGTATTTATAGGAAACTCATCTCACCCAGGACATCACAGAATCAGAGCCGATACAATCAGATACTTGTATTCTGCACAGCTTAAAACCTTGAGAGAAATAACTAAGAGCACAAATACAATAGCTGGAGAAATTTTAATAGTGTTTTCCCAGAAATCTGCTTCATGCTAAAAATAGTACATGTACTGCTGATAGATACAGAGTAGAATGGAAGAGCTACCATTACCATTACGTTACATTTTTCAAATAAAAATTGTAGATATAGCACAACAGGCATTAGGATAGCGACAGCAGTGAAGATTTGACAATAATATTATGGCAGAAGACTAAGGAAATAGGATTTGTCTGGATTACCATGGTTCAGGTCTGCAACATGTTGCCAGGTGTTCAGCATCTGACAGAATCAATCT
The DNA here is from genome assembly GCF_032191515.1 of Phaenicophaeus curvirostris. Lineage (NCBI taxonomy): Eukaryota > Metazoa > Chordata > Aves > Cuculiformes > Cuculidae > Phaenicophaeus > Phaenicophaeus curvirostris. Next base: position 90,532,370 of record NC_091394.1, read on the forward strand.
TATGAGATATGAGCAACAACTATCCATAGGGAGAATTTCTATCTGTTATTACATGGAAAGATAACAGATATGATCTTTCCCTATATTACCTTCCCTCTCCTGCATATTTAGAGCACTATGCTTACAAAACTTAGTTAATGCCAATCATTCATCTACAAGAGAAGATAGGTCTAAGAGATTTTTTTATAAAAAAATATTCAGTTATGCGTTGAAAAAAAGAATCTTATTTATCCTCATTTAGAGCTCAGTTGTCAGTCAGCCTGGATGTGAAGGCTGACTGAGCCCTGGGACTAGACAGAGTCACCAAAGAAGGGAAGTAAAACCTTCCAGGGTATTTTTTACAAACCAGTCCTATACTGTATGCCCATGCATACTGTTTTCTCCTACATGTTGAAAAAAAGAATTTACTATACTATGAGAAGATTATGCTCTAACCCTTGCAGAAAAAAACTTGTGGAGGAGAGAACTGGAAGAAATTTGGTGGAGGTACAAAAAGATGAAGTAGCATCAATCAGAAAGCCACACAGCAAGTTGTGCAAGTGAGAATGATGCTGTATTTTATAGTCTGACATGTTGTAGACCTATTTTTTTCCTGTACAATTAGCTCCTAAAATAATTTCTCTTATTTCAGGCAAAATCATTAGTTTTAATTGTGCAAAAATATTGTGCTCAAACCCAAGAAATTAATCCAAACCCTAAAAGAAAATATAGTAATAACTTGACAGGTGGTTTGTAAATCTGCATATAAACTAAAATCTGCAAAATCCCAAATCTTATCATTCAAACAAAACCCCTCCACAACAGAATTTTTTTATCAAAAGCTCAGATGAATGTGCACAAATTTACTTGCTCTTGGTGTTGATGCAACATGTGATATTCCATACATCTTGAAAAGGATTTTTCCATACACCTTGGCATAACAGACAATACAGATTATCTGTAAAAGAGTTTTAAAAGAAACAGAATTATGCTTTATTTTGTCTTGTTTGACGATCAGTATGTGTAAAATCTTGTCATCAATATATAATCTTGTTAGTTATAAAATATTCTTTCTTAGACATAAGTGATTTATTTTAGGGCAAATTTGTTTGAAAAGGGATGTGGATGTATACTGCATCATCAGTTATACCCATTACAACTCCTTAATAATGTGAGAGTGAAACTTTCCAGTAACTGAAACCTATAATACAGTTGTATTGCACATGATTTTCTCAGTTATGATAATACAAAGTAGCAACTACTGAAAAAGAAAACCTTTTAATAGTATCTTACATATGGGTAGTGCTTTCACTAGAAAGCATTGACACATACTGATCAAAGTGGCAGAACAAGCCACAGTGCTTCCGTTAGTAAATTAAATTGTCTCATAAATTGTCTCATAAATTTGCAAAGTCTGCCTCTGCAGGACGCATGTTTATCCACCAACCTCTGCAGAAGTAAAAGGTAAAACAAAGTATATGTATAAACTTATAACAGAAAGTGAGAGATATGCGCAGGCAAATATATTACTGGGGAAGTGATGACTTTCTCTCCTTTGAAGAACAATTAATAAGCAGTTGTAATTAGCTTTCAAACTATGTTAAATAATTATAATATCAAGCTTATGTAAACAGTCACAGAATGGCAGTCAATGGATATTTTTGCTGCCCGAATCCATGAAAAAATGTGTCCCATGCATTAATAAAGGGGGCTCCTGAAAATCATAATTCAGTCAATGCTGGAGAAAGCATGGAAACATCATGTTGTAGACAATACTGCACAGTGTTCTGCTTTCATTTAATATTCAGTCCCATTTCGGGGCTATTAATAGCATGAGAAGCTATAGTAACAACATAAGCAAGCCAAAACAAAGCATCTCAACTGCCACTGTACAATGAAGCGGTAGTGTTATATCTGTAATCAACAAAAGGAGCACCAGTACAGAACCTTTAAACTATGATATGAGAAAAGGCCAACAGCTTTAAGAAATCTCACTAAAAGTGAATCTGAAGTGAACCTGGCAATATTTTATGTCAAAAATTCAACTACAAGTTTAAGGCAACAACCCCCCTTGAATTTCAAAACACCCAGCAGCCCACATTGTAATGAAAAAAAAAAAAAAGACACTGCCCAAAACAATCAGTTTTAATCAACTTTCCCTCCAAAAATCAAATTAAGATTTAAGCCAATGATGTCCTCAACTGGTAGTCAGCAATCCCCTGTCTGTATTTCCATTCAAAATATTTACATTAGTAAGTACCAAAATATAGTGCTAACTATTAAAACAGCTGAAACCCAGGCAACCAGTTTTATTCTATTTTACCTACCAAACACAAGTGTCTGCAAAGATAGTCTTAGTTTTCCACACATATAATTTTTGAAGAGCAACCTAGCCTTCTCTCCCTGCAGGTAACGATAAAAACATTCACAAAAATACAAAACTTCCTGAAGAGCTGTACAGAAATGAATCCAAAGCTTACTTATTCCTCAGATGGCAAATATATTAAGTGGCAAAAGTGTAAAATCTTCCAAACTGGAAAACCGACCTCACTATTCAAGCATGAATGCAAAAAAGTTTCTCATCATCAACACGCAAGCCTCTGAGATGTGAAGTGGAGGATGCTCTTTCTGCAGCTGCCTGGAAGAGCTTAGCCCTATGTCTTTGGAACGGCAGGGCTACGAAGTCCCCTGTTTCCTTTTGAAAACAGCCTGTGCAATCAGCTGCACAGAAGCAGAATGAGGTCATGCTTCCTGTAAAGTAGCCTCACATCAGAAGCATTCATTTTGAAGAGCAAACCGAAGATTAAGATTAGCTCAATAAACGCTCTTGCAGGCTGTTGTGAAAAAGAATACAGACTATAAATAAAGTTTTTCTCCAATGATGATACGGAGAACGCAGACAGAACCTTTTCTCATAAAGAGAGCTGACAGAGATTTTTCCTTCAGCTTCACTTTTCTGCCTCACTCAGAAAACTTTAAAGTGATCTATCCAAGTATTGACATACTTGTAAGCCTGACAGGAAAATGATCCAGCAACCAAAAAAAATCCAAGTATAGTAACAAGGCATTTCACAAAAGCACTATTATACAGAATCAGAAGATCCATTTGGTAAGAGTTCAGAGTTGTTTAAGTTTCACAATCAAAAACAACATTGCAAATACTTAACATGTGATGCTAAGATAAATTCCCTTCGAAGGAGAAAGTAATTAAGCAATTCGTAAACATATTCATTGTTCCACTCTATATGTTTCACACTACCGTGTCATCATACTTTAAAGTATACAAAAATAAAAGTGAAATCCATGTAAGAAAAATGGAGCTTGAAATAAAACTTATTTGGCTGTAAAACTATTACACAAAACTAATATAAATCAGATACTTGCTACTGAAGAATTATACACACTTAGGGAGCAAAACTTCATTTCTAGACAAACAGATAAAATATGCTAGTAAGTATCTCCTGATGTTTGCATGTATCACTGAAAAAAAGAAAGCATAAATTTAGTAAAATATGACTTTTTTGATTTAGTGATAGTTTTTTTTCCCCTGGAGAAGGAAAAATACTTCCACTGACAACAAAAGAATGTAAAACTCTCACCTCACAGAAAAGGAAACAAAAATAGGAATTAGGCAATAAAGATGTTACAAAAGACCTTCTGTTTTGGAGGTAAACTAGAAAGAACATTTTAAGGTCCTCTTTTGCTAAAACATGAAAAGGCAGGGCCATGCTTGCTCTCCACATCACTTCTTTTAATTTAGAGGAATTATGCCAATGAGGAAGCCTAGCTCAACACTATTTCCACGGATACATCAGCTTCATCACAGCAGGATTTCCCTGGCCACCCTGTTTCTCTACAGGCAAGGGAGATAAATTCCCAATGGTCTTTAAAACTAGGTCACCTACTGAAAGATTTCTATACCTGCATTGATTTACAGCACAGGTTACTTCTTGGGAGTATTTTTAGTTTCTTTTCTTGCTCTTCTCAACAGGAAGTAGTTACTTCTGAGCTTGGGCTGCTTTTTTGAAGAACACCAACCGGCCTTTCATGTTTGTCTGCATAGTTAAAATACATAATGTCTATATCATACTTAGACTCAGAGGTGTTCTACTTCTGAATTGCTACGGTTCATATCTGGAACCCACTGTTCCACAAGCTTTCAATGCATAAACTTTGTGCAGTAATGACTATTTTATAAGTATGTGCTAGCCTATAGTTTATATACATACACACAGATCTTCATATACAGCTCAAGCCTCATCTCAATCATCAGATTTCAAATTCTAGGAAGTGAACACACCAAAAAGTGCAGTAATTTTATGTGCGTTGCATGCATTACAAGTTCAAAACGCAAAAGGAAGGAAATGAGAAATTACAACACTAAATACCACATAGCTTTCTACTCTTCTCCCAGGCTAACTCTACTTTCCATAGCACTACAAATAAGGAGAAATCATATTTCAAGTGGAAAACATTGTGCTGGGTCTGGCAGTCCAAGAGAGGTGAGGCTGGGGTAGCTTCATGCCTGAGGTTCCACTGTAGGTAAAAGCCCATGATATTTTTAAAAATATCTTAGGATCATCATCAGGCAGACTTACACAAGATTGTTCCCAGTTAATGATTATCTTTTGTAATTTTTGTGCTATCAGAACATGTACTTTTACCTAAAGTTTGTTCAGCTGAACAGTTTTCTACAGATAAGAGAGATTAGGCTTTTGGAAATAATAGTGCAATTTATTAGCATGACTTTTAAATGGGGAATGGGGAACTTAAGTAAATAAAAAAAGTTCCAAGCCAGCAATTTGAATGCACTGAGCCAATAATTGAGAGGAGAATGGGAGGAGTTCGTAGAATCGTAGAATAATAGAATGTCCTTAGTTGGAAGGGACCAATAAGTGAACTTCACAGGTAATTTTTGGGGTAACCATCACCAGGCACCCCTAAAGACCCTTGGAGCACAAACAGAAGGAGCAAGGAATGACCTGGTATTTATTATAATTACATGTAAATATATGATTATGTGCATGATGAATAATACATGGCTTTGTGTAACTGTGTTTAAGTTAAGGTGACAAACCCCTTCAGGTGTGCTTGATTTGAGGAAAACCTCCAAGCACCTGGGATTTGCGCAAATCTGAAATAAAACAATGTCTCTCCATGAGGAGATGTTACGGCTTACTGCACACAAGGCAGTGGATCCATATTTTGGAGGACAACACCAGCACTGAGCCTAAGCATGTATATCTGGTAGGTACAAGCACACAGAGCCCATGTGTATGTATACAGATACATGCCATATATATACATATATACATACATACAGAGCTGGCAACACACATAACAAAGACAAGCATAGAGCATTCACACAGACAGCATCCTTCTCAACTCCTGTTGAACAGGATGGAAGTCCACTAGTAAGAATATACAAATATATACACATTTGTACAAACTCGATCCCTCCAGCAACTGGGCTCAGACACTCAGTCTGCCCAGTAGCTGCCCCTAGATCCCAGTCTCTCCATTTGCTGGCACCTGGACAGATGAGCCCCTAGGACCATAGCTCTCAGTGGCTCAGTGGCTGCTACAGAACATCGCACATACAGCTGGCTGGGATTCCCTTGGTCCTCAGCAGCCTGTTCCCTACAGCATTGCCCTTAGAGACACCTCTGGCCATAAAGTGTCCCATGACCCCAAGCAGCAACCATCCTCAGTCCCAAAGGAGCTCATTTGGGTTGGTTTCCTCTCTGCACACTGGGGCTGAGGCTCCTCTGGGACAGCCCTGGGAGGGGCCCAGACAGGGCGTCACCACCTCTGAATCGTTAGTTTGGGTTCCTACCTGCCTTTGTGCCACTGGGCTCCTCTGGGCTGGTGTTGATGGGCCTTTGATGGCTCCCGGGATGGACCTGGGAGCAGCTGGGACAGGGTATTATTTGGGCTCCCCATCCTGCAGTTGTCTCTCTGTGCTCCTTTGTGGGCGTGCAGATGAGCTTTTAGCACATATTATACCATAAATCTAATCTCAGCAACCCAGTGTGACTCAATGCAGTGCACTATTATGTTAAACATACAGTTTCTAACAGGGTATTTTGCCCTGTAGATTGAATTGAGTGATCAATAGAGTACTTATTGACTGAACACAATTGAGAGCAATTTAATGTTTCTGTAACTCTCTTTGAACCTCTTGGAAAGGTAACAGCCTTTAGTTTTTTCCACCAGCTTCAGTGACCATTAAATCAGGCCATTTGTCCCATATCACAGCTATTTGCTAATGTTATTTATATAGTTCTCAACAAGTAAAAATAATTCCGAGACATCTGAAAATTAACTAAAACAAGCAAAAAAAAAAAACCTAGCAGGGGTTAAAACTAGCTGGTAATGAGAACCTCAGAGCAGCCATTAGGTCAAACTGAAAGCCTATGAAACTTTCCCTGTCTGCAGCTTTGCTGCAGGGAAAACTAAGACTCATTTTAATTCACCTTTTTTAATGATAACATTTGAAGCAAAGTGTATTCCTTTAAGCAGCAGAACCATTTAGCAATGTTTGAGGTATCCTGGTAATTAAAAAATATTCTCACAAATCCAGACATTTTATTTCAGTTTTAAGAGAAGTCCTATCCTGCATAAAGTTAGCATTTCATTGCAGTTTACGGAACTGCATATATACTGCATACGGAACATCATATATAATTTTAATAACCTTATTCAGTCAGCAATATGAATGAAGATTAATTTGCTTAGAAAGAGGAACATATTCATTTTTAGTGTTATTACATGGAAATCCCTCTCCACCTGATAAAAGACCTATTTAGTTTCAGGTTTGATTTTTTTTCCCCAAGTTCATTATTTTACCTTAATTGCTCCTGCAATACATGCAACAAAAGGCATTTCTGTTTCCCACGATGAAGTACAATGCGTAGACCTGTGGAACTCAGAATTAACTCTGACCTTGGTGATACATCCACTTGAATCATAGAACATAGAATCATAGAACCACCAGGTTGGAAGAGACCCACCGGATCATCGAGTCCAACCATTCCTATCAAACACTAAACCATTCCCCTTAGCACCTCGTCCACCCGTGCCTTAAAATCTCAACAAAAGCTAACCTGCAATAATACTATGTCAGCTACCTCTGTATTACACTACATATACAGTCCAGATAGATAGCCAAAAAATGTTTAGAAAGGAGCTTCCTCACAAGAAGATCTGACTATTACAGAACTCACCTCAAGTATTGTGTGCAGTTTTGGGTGACTCAATATAAGAAGGACATCAAACTACTATAGTGTGTCCAGAGGAGGGTGACCAAGATGGCTGAAGGCCTCAAGGGCAAAACTTATTAGAGAAATTTGCTATTTCTGAGGTCGGTTGGTTTGTTCAGCTTGGATAAGAGAAGGCTGAGGGGTGATCTAGTTGCAGTCTACAACTTCCTCAAGAGGGGCAGTGGAGGGGGAGGTGATTATCTCCTCACTCTGGTCACCAGCAACAGGACATCAGGAAACATAGAATCATAGAATCATAGAATAACCAGGTTGGAAGAGACCCACTGGATCATCGAGTCCAACCACTCCCATCAAACACTAAACCATGCCCCCTAGCACCTCGTCCACCCGTGCCTTAAACACCTCCAGGGAAGGTGAATCAACCACCTCCCTGGGCAGCCTGTTCCAGTGCCCAATGACCCTTTCTGTAAAGAATTTTTTCCTAACGTCTAGCCTAAACCTCCCCTGGCGGAGCTTGAGGCCATTCCCTCTTGTCCTGTCCCCTGTCACTTGGGAGAAGAGGCCAGCTCCCTCCTCTCTGTAACCTCCTTTCAGGTAGTTGTAGAGTGCAATGAGGTCTCCCCTCAGCCTCCTCTTCTCCAGGCTAAACAACCCCAGCTCTCTCAGCCGTTCCTCATAAGGCCTGTTCTCCAGCCCCTTCACCAGCTTTGTTGCTCATCTCTGGACTCGCTCCAGAGCCTCAACATTCTTCTTGTGCTGAGGGGCCCAGAACTGAACACAGGATTCGAGGAGCGGTCTCACCAGTGCCGAGTACAGAGGGAGAATAACCTCCCTGCCAAGCCAAGATGCCATTGGCCTTCTTGGCCACCTGGGTACACTGCTGGCTCATATTCAGTCGGTTGTCAACCAACACGCCCAGGTCCCTCTCCTCCAGGCAGCTTTCTAGACAGACTTCTCCTAGTCTGTAGCACTGCGTAGGGTTGTTGTGCCCCAAGTGCAGGACCCGGCATTTGGCCGTGTTAAACCTCATGCCGTTGGACTCAGCCCAGCGGTCCAGCCTGTTCAGATCCCTTTGCAGAGCAGAATAAAGTTGTGGCAGGGGAAGCCCAGATTGGATATTAGCAAAAAAATTCTTCACTGAAAGGGTGGTTGGTCACTGGAAAAGGCTCCCAAGGGAAGTGGTTATGGCACTAAGCCTGTCAGAGTTCAAGGAGCATCTGGGTGATCCTCTTAGTCATATATTTTAGTTTTAGGTAGTCCTGAAAGGAGCAGGGAATTGGACTTGATGATCCTTATGTGCTCCTTCCAAGTCGAGATATTCTATGAACAAGAGGGCAGGAACACTAAGAGAAGCAACAAACAAACCTACACTCACAGCTGGCTGAATTAATTTTATTAAGAATTACAAAAGTTCATGAACTGGCACTCGAATTGTCTGCAGCGGCTGGAAGTGGCCAGAACAGAGACAGCTGTTGGTCAGTTGTGCTCTAGCAGCATCTTTTGCACAGAGGAGAAACATTAATGTGTTGGTCACTGGTCTAAATGGGAAATGAGTGGGAGTGGGGCTTGGGGTGACAGGGGAAGTGCTGCATGAATGGAGTGTGTTCATGGTGCCTGGTCTAGCAGATCACAGAGCTCCGGCACAAATAAACATGCAGCATCTCAGGACACCTGGACTGAGAGGGAAAGGACAGGGACTACACCAGGTAGGGCAGTACAGGGAAACTGATCGCTCTTAGCTTTAAAGGGTATAAAAAAGCACATCCAAACCCAGCACAATGTGGACAGTGAAGGCTTCTGGGCAACATATCATTCTAAAGGATCATAGTAAAGTTTATATACCTTGAAAACCTGTAGTTCAGGAGGTGCTTGTAGTGCTGGTTCTTGAAGTAATGGTACTGGCAAAATAGTGATGATACTGATGCCATTGTCATTTCTAGAATAAATCATACTGATTGATGCATAAATTAGGACAAAATAACAGATGACAGTGATGCTCTAACTTACTTTAAAAGGCCAACTTTTATGCTGCTTTACACAGTACCTTTATTGGCTGTCTCTCTTTTTGTATGCAAAAACACACCACAGTCCGACAGTGAGTGAGTCCCTTTCTGCCTGTATACCAGTATTTAAGCAAAGTCCAAATCTGTGAAACTTAGTACTGAGAGTCTGCAGGCCTTTCTGGAACTGTCTGCAATTTTTCCAGCTATGCTTGTGCCATCCTTACTTGTCTAATTTCCAGTTGAGTCAAAACTGATGTCCTGGACTAGTTCAGCTGCTAGGGGGAGGAAAAGGCATAGCCGGCCTTGATATCCAGTGGAAGATCATGATACACTAGAGGCAGAGTGGTTTTATAGTTTGGATGCCATCCAGCACTGCATAAAGATCAAGAATTTGAATGTGGCCCATAAGGCAATTAAGGACAGAGACCAGAACTCTGAGAGCCTTCCAGGAACCTGTCCATGCAATGCCAACACAGACTCAATGGCCAAGTCTCAAGAAAAAAAAGTGACTCCTCCCATAAATAAATGTTTTGGAAGCATTTTACAGGCAGGGTTAGATGCTCAGGGATAATCCTTTAATTGACAACAATCCTGCAGCCCCTGAGGACACCCCAGTTTTCACAAGACCACAAAGGAGACAGGAAAATATCACATTGCTCTTACTAAGTGATTGGTATTGCCTGATGGAAGATGTGATTCATTTTATTTCATTCTCACTGCTGGATTCCACCAGATTGGACTGATGGGAATTTTGGAGTTCTGTTTTCCTTCAGTTCAAGTTGCAGATTCTTTCTATACATCCACATTGGCAATCTGACTACAAAATTGTCCTTGCTAGACTGTGTATTTTGCAGTGATTTGCCTGTTAGTGTCTCCTCCCCTCTGAGAACACTCCTCAACATCATTATGACAGTAATAAACATCCAGCTGCTGAGTGCTCAAATCATGACTCCAATACAGTCATCATCTTGGCGGGACATTCTTTCTGTCCCTTTCCCTTACTTACCATGAGGATAACTCTCAAAAATGGCTGATTATGAAAAACTTACCACAGGGATATATTTTGAGTCAAGTGCTTTGTTGATCCATCATAAAGTATATGCTGGACTTCGGTCTCATAGGGAAATAACCTAGGAAATCAGTGCACAATGATTGCAGGTATTAGCATAGCTTTTGTTCAGTACTGTTCTCTTCAAGGCTTTAAAGAAAAAAAAAATCAGTAAAATATTTATTGCTGTGTTCCAATCTACAGACCCCTCCCCAAACCAAAACACAATTCAAGGCATATGGCTGCAATATGCAAGGCAGAAGTAAGCAACACATTGCACAACTCTTTTTCTGAGGCAAAAGCACAATTAAATATTAAGTGGTCTAACATTCATTGCAAAACAATTTTCATTGCACAGTGAATGTTGAGTATGCCCCCAAAAGATACCAAATTGATACACAGAAAGTGATTTAACTCAGCTGTAACACGGCACAGCAAAGCTGCCTTCATCCAGGGTAGCAGCTGCTCCCTTCCAGCCATGCAGAGCATCAGGAAGTACCATTCTGGTGAGCAGTAACTTCCCCTGCATCCCAGGATTTCCTTTAACCTCCATCAACAGCCATCATTTGCTCTTTCTTCTCTTTCTTTGAGAGTATTTTTTACTCTCTCACGGCTGTAGGAACTACCTGTATAAATGCAAACTTCATTACAGAATCAAAGAATCATTTGAGTTGGAAAAGACCTTTAAGAATATCAAGTTCAACTGTAAACCAAACACTGCCAAGTCCATCACTAACCCACGTCCCTAAGCATCCCATCTACATGTCTTTTAAATACATCCAGGGATGGTGACTCAACTTCCCTGCTCCAATGCTTAACAACCTTTTTGGTGAAGTAGTATTTCCAAATATTGACTCTAAACCTACCCTGGCACAACTTGAGGCCATTTTCACTCATCCTATCACTTGCTACTTGGGAGAAGAAACCAGCACTCACCTTGCTAAAGCCCCTTTTCAAGTAGCCGTAAAAAGCAATAAGGTCTCCCCTCAGCATCCTTTTCTCTAGGAAAAACGGACCCAGCTCCCTCAACCGCTTCTCATAAGACTTGTGTTCTAGACCCTTCACCAGCCTTGATGCCTTTCATAGCACATGCTGCAGCAGTAAAATGTCTTTCCTGTAGTGAGGAGTCCAAAACAGAACACAGTAGCTGAAGTACGGCCTCAACAGCACCAAATAAAGAGGCACAATCACTTCTTTAGTCCTGCTGGCCACACTACTTCTGATACAAGCCAGGATGCTGTTGGTCTTCTTGGCCACCTGGGCACGCTGGCTCTTGTTCAGCCAGTTGTCAACTGGCACCTCCAGGTCCTTTTCCACTGGGCAGCTTTCAAGCCACTCTTCCCCAAGCCTGTAGAGTTGTATGGGGTTGTTGTGGCTCAAGTGCAGGACCCGACTCTTAGCAATATGGTTAGTTACCTTTCTGGCTTTAGTAGGGCTCACTCCTTAGTATCCTCACCTTTCCATGCTTTACCCTTACAATATTGCTAGTATGGAACCTTATTCCTGGTTTATAGCTTTGTGTCACTTCTCCAGCATGCAGTGAAATACAGTGCTGCGGCTGCAATACTTGTCAGCAAACAGCCAGTTCTCTGGGAGAAACCATTTACTGAGTTAAAGGCATTCTGCAAAGAACCAGAGAGCAATTGAGTAAAAAAATGGCCAGCTTCAGTGTCTTTCAAAGCTGGAAAAGACTGGGGCTGGTGTTCCAGATCCATGAGGGGGCTACTATTTTGTTTGGTGTCCATGGCAATGTCTGTCAGCTACTTTCTTTTCCCAAACAAGGCCAGATGCTCCAAAACTCAGCCACCTCAGTATATTCCCCAACATATGGAAAATTTAGGGCTTTAAAAGGAGAAGAGAAGTGTTTGGTGAGAAAGTGGAAATCTTCACAAGATGAGGGAGGAATTTCTGGAGGGGAAAAAGTTTCTTGTATGAGAGAAAAAGAAAGGCAGAGAAACAGAAGATGCAGATATAGCAACTGATGCCGGACAAGGTGTCAAAATGGACAAAGGAAGTGGCATGAAAAGGACAGATGATGACAGAGGCTGATGCCAAGCCACCTTCACAGACAGAGCAGGGCAGAGGTGCTGCTCTGTTTTCTAGGCTGAAGCTGTGCAGGCACCAAATATGCCTTCCTACTATATTAAGGATTAAAACAAAGATGAAGTTTTATTCCATTGTCTCTCACCTTGTGATTGCAATAGGTGACATTTAACGTAGTTCTTTTATGGACTAACGCAGTTGCTCATAAGAAAAAATAAATGACAAAATAAACAAACTGTTGACTGGGCCTCTCAGCCTCATGTCTTTTTTTCCCAGGTGTTTGATTATTTTCACAGATCTTTCCTGAACCCTTCCAGTTTTCGGATGGCTTTTCTGAACAGTAAGTTATTTTAATAACAAGGTACCAGTGCCAAGTGCAGAGATAAATGTCACCTCTCTACTCCTACTCAGTCTTCCCATGTGCATGTGCTTTGCAAAGACTGCATTAGTCTTTTCAGCACCAACAGCACACCATGAGCTCATGCTCAGCTGATTATGAAATCCTCTCTTCCCCCTCCAAGTCCCTGTGAGTCACTGGCAAGATAAAATCTCCTATCCAATTTGGTTTCCAACTTATGGTCTGGACCATATTCACAATGCTAAAGACAGGCTTTGTGACAAGATAAAACACCAAATTTTGTGAGGTGCAGAAGTAATTAAATCTACCTTACTGCACCTCTTTGTTTTGTGATGTTCTGATGTCTACAGGAGACTAAGCACAGAGCTTTTCTGTCAGAAGAGGCTGACACAGTTGCTCTTCCCTGCCCAGCTGAGGCAGGCTGGGATGATGTGATGAGACCTCTGTCCCTCTGTCAAGCTTTAAGTAAGGCAGAAGTTTCAGAAGTGAACAGAGAAAGGGAAGAGAGAAGGAAGACAGGCAATGCAGCCACGTAAGCTCTGTTTTCCTAGGAGGTGATACTAAATATCAGAGGTGTTTTCACGCCAAAAGAATAAAAGAAGGTCTTGGCCAAAGTTGCTCCCCATTGGTTTGATGGTGGAGGTGGAACACAGTAGGTGAAATGGTGTCCTGGGCCATGGGGAAGGCAAGGGAGGCAGGTCACAGTCAGAAAGGGCTGTGGGTGCCCCCAGGGGCACAGCAGGGCAGGGATGGGTATACTTGAAATGGCATCAAAGAAATGGGGACACTGACTGGGGCTCCCTGATTTCTTAACTATTCCAAAAATAGTGCAATGAAACGTTGCCCCATACTGCTGGAACACAAGCAGACTTCTGTTGTCCTGAACACAGCGTGGTAGGAGTCACACATAGCACCCTGCATTGGGATGTTCCTTCCTCTGAATCCTTAATTTGGGTTTCCTTCTGCTATTGTGCCTCATGCTCCTCTGACTTGAGGAACTAGGCCTTTGATGGGGTGATGGCTCCTGGGAGCCGCCTGGTCAGGGCATAATTCAGGGTCCCTCTCCCGCTGTTGTCTCTCTGTGCTCATTTGCAGGAGTGCAGATGAGCTTTTAGCCTGTATTGCCAGATGCCTGGGTCTCGCTGTGCCTCTGCAGTATGCCTCAGCTCTGCCTCCCTCTCCTGACAGCCTCAGCAGTGAGGTGATGCTCATAATGCCACACACTGCTCTGAGCCAGTCTCACATCAGAGCATAACACCGAGCATGACTCAGCCACCCACAGGTACCCAGTCTCATCCTCGCTACCTCTTTTATTTTTCCTCCATCCCCCTTTCTCTGGACAGAAGCACGTTCACTTTCCTAACAGCATCTTGATATTCTACATTCATCGCCACACAGAGAGGTTTAATTGCCCTTGCCACCCTGCAACAAACCCTCTAAACAAAAGCCTGCATCAAAACTACACTCAGGGTGGTAAGAGCTGGGGAATTCAAATGAATGCAATGGCAACTTTGTTATTAAAGAGAGAGAAAAAACTTTTAATTTTTGTTTTGTACCTTCCTCCTTCAGTCTCTCCTGCTTGCCAACAGCATCCAGAAAATTTGAACAGGGTAAAATCAAAGGAGGAATTAAAAAGTCCCGTAGCAAATAAATAGTCTAAAATGTCCCATTGCACAGTATCTCTGCAGAGTCTTGAAGTGGGAGTCAGCCTCATAGGGACTAACCAAAGCTGATGGGTTGATCTCGGACTGCAGCCAAACACCCACACAGCCACTTGCTCACTTCTCCCGCAGTGGGATGGGGGAGAGAATACAAAGAACAAAAGTGAGAATGTTTGTAGATCCAGACAAGGACAGCTTAATAAATGAAGGAAAGCAAAGAAAAAAAAACCCAACCAAACCGAAACCCACCCAAAGAAACCCAAGCAATGCAAAATCAGTCACTTACCACCTCCCACCAGCAGACCTATGCCCAACCAGTCTCCTGGCAACCTTGGAAGACAAAATCCCCTCCATTCTTCTTCCCCTGCCCTTGGTTTTATTGCTGAGATTGATGTTGTAATGCATAGAATATCCCTTTGGCCATCTCAGGTCAGTTGCCCCAGCTGTATCTCCTCACAGTGTCTTCATCATAGAATCATAGAATCATAGAATAACCAGGTTGGAAGAGACCCACCGGATCATCAAGTCCCACCATTCCTATCAAACACTAAACCATGCCCCTCAGCACCTTGTTCACCTGTGCCTTAAACACCTCCAGGGAAGGTGACTCAACCACCTCCCTGGGCGGCCTGTTAAAGTGCCCAATGACCCTTTCTGTGAAAAATTTTTTCCCAATGTCCAGCCTAAATCTCCCCTGGTGGAGCTTGAGGCCATTCCCCCCAGCCTACTTGTTGGGGTGGGTCAGAGTGGAAAAATGAAAACAAACTTTGATGCTGTGCAAGCACTGTTCTGCAAATGCCAACACAGTGGTGTGTTATCAACACTGCTTTAGCCACAAATATAAACACAGCACCCTAAGGACTTCTATAAAGAAAGTTAACTCCATCCCAGACAGACCCAGTACCACCTCCACTCCTTGTTCCATACCATCTGCACCATGCTCAGGTCCTATACTCTCCCATACACCATCACCAATCACCATCCTACTCTTTGTCCTTTGACACAGACACAGATATCATCCTCTTAGTCTATGGGCCATCCACCAAATATCTGTAGAAGCACAGTTTATTTGGTCCATGACTTGCACTTCACACAGCAGCTTTCCACACCAGATGGTTTCACACAACACAGCAGGATCCACTGGTAAACAGAGCATATTGCCTTTCAATTTCTGCTAATTTATCATGCAGTGGGGCCTCTTGGGCTTGAGTCACCTCCTCAGGTGATGCTCCGAAATCTCTTCTTCCTGACCGAACTGTGATCTCTTCCAGGACTTATTGGCAGTTGAGAGTCCACATTTGAGCGCACTGAATGACTAGCACTACCCACTTATTCCATGTAGCAGCAGCTGCATGAGCTGTAGAGGGGATCCTTCCTATGAACATCTAGTGCAGCACAGGCACCTTGGACCCTTGAAGCCCTCATTTCCAGAACTCTGGATATTGATCTTGAGTCTCTCCAAGTATTTTCTGCAGCTACAGTGTAGAGCATATTTCTTACAGCTGTTTCTGTCAGCTGTCTGTTCTTGTATGGGCCCAAGGGCTACCTCCCAAACTATCTCCTGTCTGTCCTGCTGCTGTTTAGGGCCCAACTTGAAACATTTCTTCTTTCAGGTCTCTCAATAGAGAGGTCTCACAAGCTGATTGTGACCCAGAATGTGTAGTCTACAAAAATCTACTATGCCTGGGAAAGCTTGCGCTTCTTTTTTGTTACATGGGAGAAACTTCACTGTTATCTTACTGATCACATCTGTGAGGATGTGATGATGCTGATCTTGCCATTGCAACAAGGTTGGAAACCTGGAGGAGAAAAGGATAAAGGTCTCCATGAGAAGTTTCCTGGAGTACTGGGATGGCAGTAATGCAGGGGCCAAACGACACACTTGGCTCAAAGCCAGCACTTTTATCATAGGCCTCCCAGGCAATGCAAAACACAGTGATAAGCAGCACAGCAAACAGCAAAAGCTGACAGCAGCCATTAGGAAGCCCTGGAGTTTAATTTGCAGCAAGAAAGGGAGCAAATATGTCACCACTGAAACCAGTAAACAGCTGTGACACCTACAAATCCAGCCTAGCACACTCTGACTGAATCTGTGGCTATCTAAAGCCCCAGGCCAGGTGCAAAAAGGGATGGCAGTGGGCAGGTCCCACCAGCAGCCGAGTGACCACCCAGCTGCTCACTCATGCCTGGCTGCCAGCGAGATGGGGGAAGAGACTGAGAAGAACAAAAGTGAGAGTTGAGATAAAGCTGGTTTCATAGAGAGGTAAATATAGGCTGCGACGAGGCTGTTGCTCTGTGCATTCCATGAGATTACTGATGCCTGACCTCAGTGGCTGACTCAGTGTCCACTTCCAACCCTTTCTCCCTCTCCTCTGTTTTTATGGCTGAGATTGTCAGTATGTGATGGCATGGGGTGATGCTGTGACGCAGCACCACTCACAACAGTGTCATCCACACAGCATAACCTCCCCACCCCAGGGCTGTCAATCCTGCAGCAGTCAATCATGGGGCTGTCAATCCCAGTGATACAAGAAGTAGTTGCTATTACATAAAGTAGATTTTTTTTTTTATTTAAGTTTCATCTAAGCAGTTGTAATTTTTTTTGGAAGTTAGACAGAATATCCCATTTTCTTCCAAACGGTGTTTTTCTACACTCTTTGAAGATGATAACGTCTTGTGTGAACTATTATATGTGCTGAACAGATGTCTTTTCTTCTGCAATCACCTCTGTTTGGAGTCTCTTCCTATCTCAATTGCAAGGTCAGACAAAGAGTTAGAGCCAGCTCCAAATTACCAAAAGTTTTCACTATTGTTAAGTCCATAATAACATTAAAATTAGTCCTCAGAAAGTAACAGAATATGCACAAGATCTTTGGAAAATTTATACGTATGCATGTAAGTGGGAAATATATTCTGTAACCACCTCTTGTCTTGCTGCACACAACTGATGGAAATCACTCCCTCGTATTTCCAGGCCTGATGAAGGATGCTTGCTTTCTAAAACTCCAAAATGAGTCTTAGAGAGACTTAGAAGGACACAATGTCATTCAGAGGGACCTGGACATGCTGGAGAAATGGGCCTGTGTGAACTTCAATAGGTTCAACAAGGCCAAGCGCAAGGTCCTACTCCTGGGTTGGGGCAATCCCTGATTTCAATACAGAATGGGGGACGATGTAACTGAGAGCAGCCCTGTGGAGAATGACTTGGGGTACTGATTGATGAGAAGCTTGACATGAGCCAGCAATGTGTGCTCACAGCCCAAAAGGCCAACCGTATCCTGGGCTGCATCAAGAGACACGTGGCCAGCATGGCGAGGGAGGTGATTCTCCCTCTCTCTCTGCTCTTGTGAGACCCCACCTGGAGTACTGTGTCCAGTTCTGAAATCCTTGACATAAGAGGGATATGGAACTGTTGGAATGGGTCCAGAGAAGGGCTTAAGAGATGATCAGAGGGCTGGAGCACCTCTGCTATGACAGGCTGAGAGAGCAGGCGTTGTTCAGCCTGGAGAAGGATCCAGGGAGACCTTATAGCAGCCTTCCAGTACCTGAAAGGGGCTACAAGAAAGCTGAGGACGGCCTTTTTACAAGGTCATCTAGTGACCGGACAAGGGGCTTTAAATTGGCTTTAAATTGGCTTTAAATTGGAGAGGGGCAGATTTAGACTAGAGATAAGACAGAAATTCTTCATTAATTTCATGAGAGTGGTGATGCACTGGCTCAAGCTGCCCAGAGAAGTCCTGGATGCCCCCTCCCTGGAAATGCTCAAGCCCAGAATGAATGAGACTTTGAGCAACGTGATCCAGTGGGAGGTGTCCCTGCATATGGCAGGAGGGTTGGAACTGGATGATTTTTAAGATCTCTTCCAACTCAAGCCATTCTGTGACTGTATGATTTGGTTTGCCAGCACTTTCAGTATCATAGGGGCAGCCCCCATCCCGAGGATGCCCATCACCAGGGCGCTGCCCCTCATCCCGATTTTCCCCACAGTCTGGGGCTCCCCCACATCCCAGTTTTTCCACGACCCCGGGGCTGCCTATCACCCCGGTTCTCCCCCCATCCCAGTTTTTCCCCCATCCCAGTTTTCCCACGACCCCGGGGCTGCCCTTCACCCCGGTTATCCCATCACCCCGCTTCCCCCATCACCCCGGTTCTCCCTCCATCCCAGTTCTCCCTCCATCCTGGTTTCCTCCATCCCGGTTCTCCCATCACCCCGGTTCTCCCCCATCCCGGTTCTCTCCCACCCCGCCGCTGCCCATCACCCCGGCTTCCCCCCCGCCGTCAATCACCGCTCCCACCGCGCATGCGCGCAGCCGCCTCGCTTTGTCTCTCTCTTCCCCCCCTCCCATTCCCCGCCCCGCCCCTCCCGGCGCGTCACGCGGCGGCGGCCCCGCGGTCACGTGCCGGGGGCGGTGTCATGGCGGCGCCGGGCCGCGCCTCGCAGTCCCGTCGCGGGGTGGTGACGCGGCGGCGGGGCGCGGGGAGGATGGGGCTGTGAGGGGCGGCCGCCGCGCCGACCCCCCCCCGCGCCGCGCCGAGCGGGAGCAGCGCCCGCCGCGCCGGGGCCGCCGCAGGCCCCGCCGCTGCGTTACGAGGCGGTAAGGAGGGCGGGGAGGGCGGAGGCCCCCGCCGGGCCCAGGGGCTCCGCCGCCCCCCTCGCGGCGCCCGGGCCTGGCGGGGCGGTGCCCGCGGTCTTCGCGTCCCGCCCCGGCCCGGCGGGAGCGCCGGGCCCCCGCGGGCCGAGCCCGGCCGGGCAGGACCCTTTGTGTCCCGCGCGGGCCCAGCTCCGAACCGGGGTCCCCCGGAGGCCCCGGCCCCGCGGCCTCGCCCCGCGGCCGGCTCGCTGTGCCCCGGGAGTGCGGGCGCTGCGGCTGAAAGTCTCGCTTGTCGCGAAAGTAGTGGGGCAGAGCAGTGATTTTTTTGTCTTGTGATAGTGCCCGAATTAACAAAAATCGTGGCGGTCGCTTGTGAGTGACACTGACTTAGTGCTGTGAATGAGACTCTGGAGTGTGTAGAAAGCCCGAAGGTGGCTTGTTTGGTTTTGTGTTTTGATAATTTCGTCTTACTTGTCCTTTAGCTCATGTTTCTCTTCAAATTTATGTTCTTGGTAAGGTACGCTTCTCTTGATTTTGCCCTTTTCTGCAGCAGAGGGAACACCCATTGTTTCTAGGTAACTCTTCAAATTATGTTCCAAAAGGATGTCAAGAAATCACAGCATATTACAGTTTCAGAGATGAGCACAAGATTTTCTCAGTTTACTGACTTAAGGTTGATAACTTTTCTTTTGGGAGAGAGGAAACCCAAATAAAACTACGTGAATTTTATCTTATGCTTTCTTTGGGCCTTGACTATATTTCTAAATCTAAGCAAGCTAATAAGTGTAAGGATAGAAATTTCACATCTCTTTCCACCCTCTGGAATGTATATGGTGTCAGTGACAACTTTTAGACAATGCTGTATGTTTTAATATGATTTTTTTTCTTTTTCCTTCAAAGGTAGCGAAGAAAAGAAGAAGATATCAAGATGAGTAAGAAGCCTCCAAATCGTCCTGGAATCACGTTCGAGATTGGTGCTCGTTTGGAGGCACTGGACTATTTACAAAAATGGTATGGAGGATATTGTGCAGCATTTGCAAAGAGCATAATTATTTTGTTTGTATAGCATATTTTGGTGTGTAATTCTAAAACTTAGTACTCTCATTAACTGACTTTTTCATGTGAACTTTAAGAATTTCCACATAATAAGTCGATTAGAACTATTAACTTTTAGGAAGACACTCTCCCTTCAGAAATCAAGCTGAAGTTTTCTGCAGGTTATTGGTTTGTTTGCTTTTGGTTGCTTGTGCAGCTGTAGTAAGCAAAGAACATTCCAAGAGTAGCGTGGAATGCAGTGTCCGTTGTGAAATGATCAATGTGTTAATGTGGCAGACTTCTGTGACTGAAACTTTTTGTTTTCATTTGAAGGCATACAAGTGAAATTGTTTGGTAGGCAGTTATCACACTTCATAGGTTCACAAAATTGGTTTAAAAAAAGAAAGCATCCTTAATTGGAGTTCATGGAACAGGTAAGTATTGTATAAAACAGTTGGAGGAATGAGGTGCTTAAAATTGTGACTCTGCACCACTGAGGTGTATCGTAAGAATCTAGCCTGTAAAATGGAAGTTAATGGGCACAGAGACCATGCTACACAAGCAGGTGTATTGTGAAAGGAGCCGTTCTTTAGAAATATGTTGTTATTCAAAATTTTATTAGTGCAAGTGGGACAATTTCATGATGTATACTAGCCATGCTATTTCTGTTTGGAAAAAATCCTTTGTTTTGTTTGATAGCACAAGAAGTTGAAGCTTCTACCCAGAAGTTTTATCATAGCTGCTTCTTGAGTAATTAGGGCTGGGAAATGTAAGAGGCCTGTACCTGCTTTTCTATTGCATCCCCAGAGAACTAAACATGTTCATGTAAATAACTGATCCTTCTAATTGTAAGTTTTGTGATAGACAAGCCTGTGTAGTATGTACCTGTTTACTCCAGTAGTTATATGCTTTGTGTAAAAAGTTGAATTAATTTTTTTATCTATAGCGCTTTGGTTTTAATTATAGCAGAACTGTTCCTTTTCATAAATGCTCTCTAAAGGAAAAATACGGTTTACAAGACAGTTCTTGTTCTTACCTGTTGCTGTGGATTGGGTTTTCAACATTCTAATCATATAACTGAATGCCAAGGTCATGAAACTTTCCAAATAACGCTATAAAAATAAAATAATTTTAATAGAACTTTTTATTGCATCTCCTGTGACTAGAGACAAGTGGATAATGTAACTAAATAACAAAAGTTAATCGGAAAAAAATAGCTTCAAGGTAATTGTATTATTTAATCACTGAATATCCAGTGCAGGGTTTGTGTCAGATCTGCCCAGCTTGTTAACAGGAAAGGGTTGCATGTCAGTTCTTAAGTGCTTGTCTAGGTTTGGCCTTGTGATGTGTACCCTGTTGCAAGCTCAGCGGCTGAGTTGCTTGGTATTTTCAGGCAGAATATAATTTGTCCTGAACTTCCTAGGAATCGGTTTGTCATCTGGACCACCAAGTAGAACAGGTCAAATTTGTATGCGTGTAAAGTTTTGTGGCGCTATATACAGGAGCGGAAAGTTAATATTGAAATTTAGCAGTTACAGCAACAGTGAAAATAGGACTCAGACTGATGACAGAAAGTTATTAAATATATTTGAGATGATTTGGGGCCTGAAATGCATGACCTGTGAGGAGAGAGTGAGGAAATTGGACAAGTTTATTTTGGAGAAGGTTTCAAGAGGCGCACTAGCAGCCTTCCAGTACCAGCAGGGATGTCAAGAAGACTTAGCCAGGCTCTCCACAGTAGTGTATATTTGGAGGACAAAAGACAGCAGGCACGCTGTTGAAATGAGAGATTCAAGCTAGGTGCAAGGAGAACCTTTTTCTTCATGGGACTGTCAAGCAGTGGATCAACTTGCCCAAGGAATTTGTGGTGTCCTTGACATTGGTGGTTTTCAAGACTGGGCTTTATAAAACTGGAAAACTTGGTCTGATCCCATAGGTGACCCTGCTTGGAGTGGGAGGTTAGCCTAGAGGCTTCCACCTTGAATTATCCTGTCACCTTATAAAAAATCTGATTTATATGCACCCCACCCATGCCTCTCATTGATGAAACAAATAGAAAGGCAGCAAAACCACATATATCTGCAGTTACGTGCCCATGTGTAAGACTGGTTCTTAAGCTCTTTTTCTGTTTTCTTGTCTCTTTTGTGCTTCTAGCTCTCTACTGATTGTCCTGTAAGTGCCAGATGTTACTTAGTAAAAACAATTCTGTCAGTTTCCTGAGACCATAGTCTTTATTAATATGCTTGATTTAAGCTGTAGGTTAGGTGATGAAGGAAGTACAGTTATGTGGTCCTTGTTGCACTTCTGGAATGGAAACAACTCATTAAAACTCTTTTTTTTCAGTATGGAGGAAGCTTTTTCCCTCTAAAACTTTGGGAAATGTCATTTTGTACAGTCCTTGCTTTGGATTTCAGTCGACTGCGTTACCTGACAGCCATGTATTTGAAAGGACTGTGAAAACTCTGCTTCATATTGATGTAATACAACATATTTAATAAAAGATGGAGTGCTAGCAATAGGTGTTTGCAGCGACCAGGATACTATCTGTGGAAAAATCACACTGGAGGGTATTTGATTTTATATCCTGTACAAGGTGGAAGAAGAGACTTTTTTATCATTATTGTGGAGGCAGGACTGTGTGTCTATTGCTAAACTTGTAGGTGCAAGCTCAGTCAAATGCACAAGCATTTTTGTATCCTTTTTTACAGTTTGAAATTACTGTTGTCCCATCTCACAGGCAATTCACTGCTTTTTTGATCACTTTTGAAGGGTCAAAACAAAGATCATGACGTAAAAATGAAAAATATTGTCCGTGTAGCCATTATTGTGTTGAGTACATTGGAGAAAATGTGTGGGGTTTTGTTACACTGACAAAAAATTAAGACTGGAAATTTCCAATTATTTTTTACTCTGTCAATGTTGGATCATTGTTGTCTGACCAATGCTTCATAGTGTAAATTTTGTAATCCAGATTAAATTTTGTAGCATTACAAATGTTTCCCAGTTCTTATGGGCTGGATCTACTGGAACCTGAGAATGGAGAGCATGCAGTATGTAAACTGGACAGATATTATCAGTTAACAGTTCTCCCTCCTCTCTTAAGAAAAACCTGAAACCCAAGTGCCCTGAAATTTGAATGAGACTTTATTTGGGATTATTAAATAACGTTTCCAGCATGTGATAAAAAAAAAAAAACAAACAAAAATCCAAAACAAAAAAACCCCAAACTTGCAATTTATTCTTTCCCTGCAAAGAACATTTTCGTTATTGAACTGGAGTGTGGTTATTTTTTCTTGTGAAAAGTAAGGACTTTTCCTCAGTTTTTTATAGTGTATTTTTCTGGTATGTGCTGAACAAATGCTGGCAAATCTGTCTGTATACCAAATGCATTCCAGTCCCTTAGTGTGGAGTACTTGGTGGGAGTGAACAGGAAGAATTAACCTGACTGGAAGGTTGGGCCGTAGACATAACACTTCTTAATCCCTACTTGTGGCTTTGCAATGGAAAGAACTTCTGCATAAAATTTCTTATGTGAGTTGTAACCTTGTTCATATTAGCTATAGTGAAAGTTTTCCTGTATGCTTTGTTATGCTTTAAAAAGGCGGATTAAAAAAAAAATCTTGCCACTTTTAATTTTATCAGCAGGAAATGTATACTTGCTTTTGAAATATTTATATAATTTTGCATTTATGAAATTGATTATTTTCAGTAAAAGTGCAAGAACTGTAACTCCAGAAAAATGTTTCTGTGCAGTATAAAATTTGCAGTAGTAAATTCTGCAATATATAGGCTCTGGTCTTTTCCACTGTGGGACTGGTATTGTGAAATATTAGTGTTGGTAGATATTTGTGGCACATTGTGTTGCTAAATTTAGTGTGTATTGAGGGTAATGACTTGTTGCTAAATCCATACAAAATTTTTTTGGGGTTGTCTAATAACTAGTCGTGTATAGCTTGGGTAGTTCAGAGATTTGCTAAATCTTCCACCTCTGACAACTGGAGTTGAGTTGGCTTTATTTATCTCGCTGCCACTGTTTTAACATACATTGAAGAAACATAAATGATTGGAATAAAGCCTTAATGTGATGACAAGGTTATTGTAATATTTAACTGTGCAAAACCCAGTACTATGGGCTTTGATTCAGAGCTGATGACATTTTAAATAGGCTTTGATAGCATACATCATATTTATCATAGAGAAATTAACCAGTAAATACTTGGTGCTGCATTTCCTCTTTTGAGTGATTCCTAATGAGACTTAATATTTTGCGTATCTTCTATTAACTAATGCTAGATTCCTTTTTTTCTTGGTTTGCTGAACTTGCATTAAAGCTGCTTTCTTTTTTATGTATTTGTCTTTAGACTATAGTCTGTGCTTTGCTTCCTTCTCTTACTCGGTTTTTTCTTTCCAGGACAGGGTACTATGTTTTTCTAGTTTATCTTCTGTTGTCTTTTACACACAGTGATCAGCATGATGACTTGCTGATGATGACTGGTGAAAGTTACCAGCCCTGGCACCAATAAAAATGTAGCAAGGGAGCTACTGTAGGGTAACGCTGTGATGGGAACAGTATTTTCATTGTAGATGCTTAGGAAAGAGAATTTGGCTGGTGGTCCCTGAACTTTGTAAAATAACTACCTGGCTGGCATGCGATGAACCTGAAATTTCCTACTGTAGTGAGGAACAGCACCATCATTCTCATCTTCCATTTCACTAGTGCATCTTCAGTGCTTGTGCGTAAGCTCTAATTTGTGATTGCTACAAAGTGAACTTGCTGTCCTCCTGCTTTCCTTGTGTTTTTCATTCCTTTTGTTAAATGCTTTCTGTATCATTACTTACGTTTAGTCAGAAGTCTTTTAGATAATATCCTTATTCAAACATCTGCTGTAGTAATAGTAACTTTTCTCTGCTTTGCTACTCTTCCTGCTTATTCTGACACTTGGTGTCTAGAAATTGGAATGCTGGGCAAGATGAAAAAACTAGTAAGAAATCTTATATTAAAATTCCTAAATGTAGCAGCATGTGGATTTAAGAAAGCATTGTCAGAGCCAGGGCTTAGGAAAACCGTCTCTTGGCTGACTGACTTTCATGATGCCCGTTCAAAGTTAAACCAGAATGCTGATGGTTGGTTTCAGGTTTTGACCTAGGAGTTTTACGTTGTTTTGATACTATATATCATCATCTTCACTGTTATTATTAGATTGTTGTTGTCAGCCTACTTGAAAAGGGAAAGGGGTTGATCCGCTGAATCCGGCCAGCTCCTTTGACAGAAGTTGCATGGAATTTTTCTGTCTTAAAAACAATTTTGTTAATATAGTGGCAAATGATAGTCCGCAGTTTGAGACTAAGACATTGTGTTTTCTTGAAGCTCAGTGAGAAAATGCTGGGAACTTAAAGAATGGCTATGAAAATAGTTTGCATTTTTAAAATGTATGGATGAAAAATGCACAGCAAGGGGTTGGACTGTGTGCGTTCTGATGTGATAGTGAAATTTGACTGAAGTAGTTGCAGTAGTAGCCTAGAAAATCTGAGAGTTTTTTTTCATTAAGCAACTTCTGAGGTGTTTAGATGTTGGGAAGCTGTATGCATCACTGCAGCTGAAGAAGCAGGGCTAGAGAAATGAAGGAGCAAATTGAGATTGACGCCTTTTGTTTTAATGCCCTATTCTAGTCACTGGGAAAGCCTGTGCTTCTTGAGAACTTATATTTTAATCAGAACGTTGTGTTAACAGACTCCTCTATCAGCACCATCAGTATTCTGGAGCGAAAGTATTTGAAATCAGAAATGTTGTCAGGTTTCCTGTATACATCAGTTGCGTTTCTAGCTGATTAAATTTGCAGTAGGACTGGAAATTGATTGCTCATCCTCTGTGCTTTTGCTGTTGCTCCACAGTAGTGTTGCTCCGCTTTGTTAGAAAAACAGCTTACCTCTTGAAAGTGGAAGACAGCTGTGCTTCTGCTGTGGTCTTTCTTTTCAGTATATCTATTATTAACTTCAGACCATACCTAATATAAACTGGAGAAAATTTAATGATCCAATTAACTTTGTCTTAGGATATTCTTTGCACTTATGAATCCATTTCAGTGCTTTTGTGAAGGGTGGAAGGAGCTGAATTTTGCCTTATTCCAATTTTCTCTGCATTTCATAAAGTGGATATAATAGAATCTATAATTTTGATGAAGAAAGTAGTGTGGCAAAACCAGTTTGTGCCTTGCTCCCTTACTAAAATGTTATGAAATACTTCACTTTGAAACAGAAATAGTAAGACTGAATGTTAATGGCTGAAGTTAGAGAAATTTGCTATTTTTCTCTACAAATGTAGTCTCAGCCTTTGTGGTTCTTAAACTGCGTATATGCTGAACCCAAAATTAGGTGTCTAGGAATTGATGTGGTTACAGCTCAGTCCTGATTATTTCTACTGAGCACATACAATGTTTGCAAAGAGGAACATTCACATGTTAATGAAGACTGACGTATATATTTTAGTGCGTATGGAGTTAGAGAGGTGACTCCTTAAAAATAGTTACTGTGAATCAAATTTAAAGGCAGTGAAATAATGGAAGCTGATCTATGAATTGATAAGTGGCTTAGATTAACAATGTTCTGTTGACTTCTGGGTTTGATTAGTTACTCAGATTTGTCTGGAATCATGGTATAGTTTGATGAAACATTTGATATAAGTAGTGAAGTACTCCTAAAACACTTCTATATCCTCTCCATCCCCGAGTAATCAAAAACTCTTACAGGGTTTTGTTTTAGGCAAACACAGGTCTTAAAACTGATAAGCACGAATTTCTAATCCCAGTTTCACACAGTCCTGGTCTGGGAGTTTGAGGTTTAAATTTGTGTATAATCATCTGACTAGCATGGAGCTGGTGACATATCACTGATGTATATAGATTACTTGTAAGTATTATCCTGCTATCAATTTAGTAACTTCATCTTATTCAGCCTTGGAGATTTCTCAGTACAAATTGTTAATGTATGTCTATGAATGGTCATGTAAATGCTGTTGTATGCAAGTAAAACCTTAACCACTAAGTCTTTAAAATGCTTTGAAATTTATTAGTTTTTGTTCACCATTCAAGGTATCCATCTCGTATTGAGAAGATAGATTATGAAGAAGGGAAGATGTTGGTCCATTTTGAACGCTGGAGTCATCGCTATGATGAGTGGATTTATTGGGACAGTAATAGGTTGCGACCCCTGGAGCGACCAGCATTAAGGAAAGAAGGGCTGAAAGATGATGAAGAATTTGTTGTAAGTGGCATGCTTACTGTCTTTTTTTTTTTTTTTTTTTTTTTTGTAAACTGTCCTCTTTGTTTTCCTACATTAAACCTCTAGCACATAATGTTTGATTCTTTTCAGGAAATATACATATTATGCACTATTAATGACTAAATTTGTATAAAATAGGATTTTAAGCCTGGAGAAGAAGTCCTAGCTCGTTGGACAGACTGTCGATATTACCCTGCAAAGATTGAAGCAATTAATAAAGAGGGTATGTATACACGTGTGGGCCATTAGTAATGACTGTTTGCCTATGCTGTTGCTGCATATGTAGTCTGCTTAAAAATGACATGCATTTAGTTTTCCTTGCTGCCTTGATGTTAAGTGAAAAGGTTTCTGTTTAATCAAATTTAGTAAGAGGTTCGTTTTTTATCTGTATAAAATTAGAAAACTGAAATTCCTCCTGGAAAGCAAAGTGCTTAATATTTCCTCAGTGTTGAGAAGACTATCTTGCACACAGTTTTATTAATTTTGTGATGTTGTTGATTTGGGCTAAGGGTACATTTAAATTTTGGTAATGGTGAATCTCTAATGTTCTGCTCATTTAAGAAAAACAGTGGAAAATTAGGAGATAAAGGAATACTTCAGATGCAGTGCTGCACAATGGAGTGATATTTCTAATGAACATGTGTAGAAGTTGAAGTTTTTACTGTAGTTTAAAGCAAATGTGTATCAGATTGTGAATTGAATTGTTTCCCTGTTATGGCAACTTAAATATTACACAGTTCTTTCAATGAAATTTAAGCAAAAGTGACACAGTAGCTTAGACTGCTTGAAATGTGTGGGCAAAGAACAACAATGTAAAAGCAGAGTTTCATTGAGGTGTTATTTATTTTTTTCTTAAAATTCTCCATCCTGATTGTAGGTAACTCCTTGTTACTTCATTTGTATAGCCTACAAAACATTTTGCTAAAGTTTTAATTGTAACAAGGTGTGTTTTGTTTCTTAACTACTCATAGTGATTACATCAATCCTCTTCTAGGAACGTTCACAGTACAGTTCTATGATGGTGTTATTCGATGTCTTAAGAGGATGCATATCAAATCTATGCCAGAGGATGCAAAAGGACAGGTAAGAATACTTCAGTTACCTCTCTGTTAGGTTTTATGTAAATTTTTTGCTTGATATTTTTGATAGTAAAAATGTCACCTGTCACTACTAGTTTTAGGTTACAGTCTTTGTTCTAGGACCTAGACTGCATTGCTTTGAGTTTCATGGATGATGCTCTAGAGTGTGCTGCTCAAGTAGTTTTGCCTCTGTCTGAAATGTCTGGCTACCATACACCCCAACTGCCAACTAATATGTTCCCAGAGTTTTACCTTCCAGGGTTTACAAAACAAGGGACATCCAGAGACTTTTTCCTCTGGTGTCTGTTTGCTACTGTGGTAGCTTTTTGCCCTTGTGTTCTTGTTAATGTGACTGTTCTGTGGGGGTTTTCTCCCCTGTGTCAGAATTTTGGAGGATTCAGACAGGTAAATATTTCTTTATGTCCAGTTGATGTTAAATAAGAGATGCTGAGTAGAAGTTGAAGGAGGCTGTGAAGCAGAGGACAGGATTTAGTTGCTAGGTATATTTTGCAAAAGAAAAACAACATTGAAAATGGTAATGTACTTTGAGTGGAAATGCCATTCCATGTTTTGCTTGGTAACTGTTCTCATTGTTAATGTGCACTAGTACTATTTGAGACTTGGAGACAAGAAATGTGAAAAAACTGCTCTTATTTGTTCCTAGTTCTCTTCAGAATACTCCTAACATGGCAAACAATAGAATTACTCATGTAACCATCTGTATTGTGACAAGGGCAGCTGGATAAGTGAAATGGCTTGAACACATTTCTGTATCCTGGCCTCCAGGTTACAGGTAGTTGTATTCTAGGGTTGCTTGTCTATGCAAAGAGCATCGGAACTCTGTCCAGACAACACTACACTACTTAATGTCTTTATGGAAACAAAGTTTAAAGCGAAATCCATAGTCACACTAACACTGCCTTCTTGCTGCAGTCTTAAAACAACTCTGTTGAACCAGTATATAGTATTTCAAACAATTCTTTTTGGTGTGACAGTAAGTTAGGAGGCCAGAGTATTTAATTTTAATTCACAGAAAGGAAAACTTGGGTGATGTGATTGTAACTGGACTGAAATAGCCCCTCCGTGACAATGTGAAGTCATCCCTTACTCTGTCCTGTGCTTTTTTCTAGGGACATATGTTGTGTCTCATCTTGAGTTACTACTTTTAGGCCATAGGCATTTTCAGCTTTGAAAAAGGTAGTAAATCCATTTCTTAGCAGCAATTTTCATGTCCAGGCATGCTTGGTGGCAGTCCAGCTCATCTATTTCTCATTTTTCTCAGTAGTTTAGAGTTATGATATCAGCTTCATGCATCTTGGGGACCAAATGTAGGTGGCTTTAATGAAGTCTTCAGAAAGAATAAGGGGGGAAAGCTTACACTTTCTGAGATGAATTTAGAATTTCTAAGTTGTCTTGCAGCAAGGACAACACCAATTATGCTTTCTATAATGCTAATTGGTACTAGTCTTAGCATTTCATTTTGCAAAACTGGAGATAGGCCTCAAGTTCTATACCTTCTGAAGGTAAAGATATATTTTTTTTGTCTGCAGGATCTCCTACATAGTTATGCTGCAGTATTTGAGAATAAAAACGTGATCAGATTTAATTTGAAAACAAGTTATCTGAAACTGAGCTTTGTCGAAGCCTAGAACTCAAATGAGTGTTTTTACTTGTTTTGTTATTTATTTTATATGAAGGCATTTACTAAAAATTATGTAAAGCTGAAAAAAATGCCAACTGTAACTTGATTTGAAAACCAGAGGAGATGGCACCTACAACTTGTTGGGTATTTTTTGTTTTTTTTTCTTTGGAAACAGATGAACATTTCAGGAGGTGATTGTAAGTTTAACATACTTCAAGTTCTACTGCATTAGCAAATGTAACAAACGTAAGGTCTGTTTGGAAGATGTGTGCTAAGCATGCAGAATTTGAATTACATGGAGGAAGACACTAATTCTTTGATTTGAGCTTAGTGTACCCTAAAGGAAGAGATTGTAAACACTGTAGCACTCAAACTGTTTTTGAGTTGCAGCAGAAGACTCAGCTGTGAGGGTTTAAAGGCAGGCTTTTTAAAAAGTGGAAAATATTTGTGTGATTCAATGAAATAAGATGATAGATTAAGTTGTTCTGCAGATAAGTATAAATTAATTGAAATCACACAGAAGTGGGATTAACATAGTGTGGAGAGAAAAGAAAAAAGATGGGGATATTGAGACTGCCCTTGTGAGAGCACATATAAAGTATTCAGATAACTTACTTTTTCTGTTTCATGTTTTTTGTTTTATCTTCGATATAATTAGGCGCGCGAGAGGGAGCAGATAGCGCCGGAGCTGAGATTAGTGCCGGAAATCGAACCAAAAGAAGTGAGTTTTGAGGAGGGTTTTGAAGGAGAGGGAGGGGACCTGGCACAGGGAAGAGGAAGCTGAGGAAAAAGCATGGATTTGTAATCGGGACAGAGTTAAAAAGATGATGTGGCAGGAGACAATGTGAGCCAGGTTGTAGGTGGGGCAGACTGTTTAGAATTGAAAGGTGAGGGTCAGGAATCCAGGCTGAATTTGGAATCAGCCTGTCAATAGTTTTGATGATGCTCCACAAATGTGTGTGTATGAATGTGCGGGACTTGTGATGTGCCAGGAGAGGGAAAACAGCTGAATCTTAAGTATTGTAGAGGAGCAAAAAGGTGGTGCTTGTAGGCAGACGAAGGGTGTGTGTGAATTCTGCTATTGGCACAATGGTTGGATTTTTAGAAATTATTCTGGTTCTGCCTTCTCACTGTTGCAGGTTTAAGGTTATGTGAAGGAATATTTTAAAATACAGGTGCTTTAGCCAATCAGTGTGTAAGGCTGTTGGGTAATTTCTTCTAACTTATTTCTTGATCCTGCAGTTTCCTGAGCTTTGATTTAGTGAGTCTAATTATCATAACGATAGTTTTCCTCAGTAGTGATAATGTTTTGTCTTTTAACCATAGCATTCGGCTACTTCTGTTATTTTTCTCAGCTTGAAAGATGAATTTTAGTAAGAATAAAAAAAAAGAAGGAAATAGACTTTAAAAAAAGAAAGTTATATATTTGAATAAAACTTTCTCTGGAGTGGAATACTGTGGGAACTGTGAAATCGGGTTGGAAGATGCAGAGTTACAAAACCATAGCCAGTAGAGGGACAATGTCAGGACATGAAAGAGTAGTAAGGAAAACCTCTCTCAGAAGAGGTTTTCCTTTATACTTTACTAATTTGTAATGTATTCATATTTGGGTCCTGATTTGTGTATACTGAATATTTAGTCTTTGTTTACAGCTTCACTGTTGTATGTGTCCTGCTACCTTTTGTTAAGCTCTCTGTCTTAAGGAGAGTATTGAAACAATGAAATAAAATGCAAACACTAGACCCTTCATGTTGCACCAGAACAGCTACGAATAGAACAGGATACCGAGTTCAGTGTGGTCCTTGGAGCTCTGTTTCTTCACAAAGCTTCTGATTTCAGGATGCTTGTCTTGACTGAAAATTAAACTGGTCTTTAGAAGCTGTTTTATTGCATGCTACATTTTGTTTGCTTCCCACTTTTATCATATTATCCAGGCTCCAGCGATGTTACTGATACTTGTTTATCCCTTGGCCAGATTACAGTTTAAGACTTTTACTCTCAGGTCTCCTAATTCCTCACCAGCACAAATAGCACAACCCTTTTTTTGTCCTGCTGGATGGGCAAGGCTCTGGATGCTAATGTGTGTGCTTGTTTTGGCTGGCCAGAGAGGTATGTGTGGTTTTGATTTGACTGTGCAGCTGGCAGTTAGAGGTGCTTTGTGGCTGGCATGTCACCAAATGGCCTTGTTAGTTGCCTGTTGTGTAAGCATTGCCAAAGCCCTTACAAACTTTTCTGCTACTGGCCGGACTAGGTGTATGTATCTTGCACTGACAGTTTGGACACACTACACTTTATCTTAGAGGAATCAAAACTGTTGGTGTTACTGAGTACATGGCATGACACAATGTAGAAACTTAACCTATGTAAAGCACTGATTTAAAAGTATTGACCTATGGAAAAGCATAATACAAGGAAAGGTAATAGTTGTTTTGTGTTATGCTTTCTCATTCGTGTGTCAGAAAAAGGCAGAGAAACCTCAGTAGAACAGAGATTTGAAAGCCTTCTAAATGTAATTAGTGGGGAAAAAAGATGTATTGAAACAAGATTTATAAAATCGAGATACCTCGGATATCTTGTATGAAGCATAGCAACAAGGGAACAGACCAGAATAAAATATAGTCTGTTTACAGTGTGTGGGGGAAGTTTTACTATTTGTAAGGCACTTATGCAAAACTAAACAAAAAATAGTCTTTATTATACCTTTTTTCATATAAGGTAGTACAAATCTGCAAATACTATTGTAGCACTTTGCAACACAGTAAATTAATTCTTGTTCAAGACACTTGGGTGCTAAATTCTTACTGGTGGAGGATGAGCATTGCTATTGTTTTTCATACTGCATATAACTTCTCTGTGGAAAAATTCTGGACCTTGAAAAATTTATGGAAAATTTAAAAAAATGCTTCATTGAAAAGGATCAAGTTAAACATTTTAGGATCAGATTAATCCATAACGCTCGGAAGAGATAAGGCAGGAGTCTGATAACTCCAAACTATTGGAAAGAGCCCAGTCTTGGAAGTATTTAGTTCTCTCTGACTTAGAGGTGGCTAAACTTCATCCACATGCCGAACAGTAGATGAAATTGTTCTGTTCAGTCATAGAATCATAGAATAGTTTGGGTTGGAAGGGATGTTAAAGATCATGCTGTTCCAACCCCTCTGCCATGGGCAGGGACACCTCCCACTAGATCAGGCTACCCAAGGCCCCATCCAACCTGGCCTTGAACACCTCCAGGGATGGGGCAGCCACAGCTTCCCTTGGCAACCTGCTCCAGTGTCTCACCACTCTCATGGTGAAGAAGTTCTTCCTAATGTCTAGTCTAAATCTGCCCCTGTCTAGTTTATAGCCATTGCCCCTAGTTCTATCACTACGAGCCTTTGGAAACAGTCCCTCCCCAGCTTTCTTGTAGACCTCCTTCAGGTATTGGAAGTCCTTGTGAAAGAAGCCATTATCCAAAATGACACTTTGATTACCTTAAATGTGGATTGTGAAATTTGGCCGTATTATAGAATGCTTTGTTGAAATTATTGAATGAAACTTGTAGTATATAATACAAAATGAGTGCTGTCTATAGTTACTGTAGAAACTTGAATATAATAGAGTCGATCAGCTTTACCAGTTTAATTCAGAAGGAACTCTGCCTGGTCATGCAGCTGGCTGGGCCATTCTTTTAGTGTTCCAGGTGTGGGAGTTCCTGGATTTCTAAAGCTAGGATTCATAAAATAGGTTGCAGGGAATGTGTGCAGCCAGAATTCTTTATGCAGTGGTTTTTCTTGGAAAGTTTTTTTCTTTTTGTGTGGCATACTGATAATACTTTGCTTAAGCAACTTGGGAAAGTTATTTTACCACTCTTGGAATAGTAGCCTTAAAAATAAATTCAACTGCTTTTGAATGTTTCTAGATGAAATTTCGCTGGGCTTATAAGTATGTTCTATTTGAGTCTCGGGTGCTTTTTAATACTTACTTACCTTTTTTTTTTTCCTTTTTTGGAGGATTGGATAGCTTTGGTCAAAGCTGCTGCTGCAGCAGCAGCCAAGAACAAAGCAGGAAGTAAACCTAGAACCAGCGCAAACAGCAATAAAGATAAAGAGGACAGAAAATGGCTAAAAGTTCCTTCAAAAAAGGAAGAAACCTCAACTTCTACAATCATGCAGGAAGTCCAAAAGAAGGAAGAGGAGCCTACATCTAGTGACACGTTTGGTAAAAACAAATTCTATCAAAGATAAAATACTCTTTTTCTGTAATGTAGAAGTAGGATTCCTGTTATTAATTTTTCAATTAAGTAATAATTAAGAAAACTTCCTCTAGAAATACTATTTGCAATCATGTTAACTGTTATGAAACATAACATTTATCAGTTCAGAAATAGTACTTACCAGATAAATCCAGTTTGGTCAATATTTATGCCTTTTGTGAAACTTGCATATAGCTCAAAGAGCAGAACATGGATTTTTTTGTTAGTTTGTTTTGTTTTACTTTTAGTTACTTCATTGTATGTTCATATTCCTGCTTCTTCTATTACCCTGAGATAATCCTTGATTCTGTTCTAAGAAAAAAATTCCAGTATTTGAGATATCCAAATTCAGGGATTATGAAACTTATTTCTGAGTTGACAAGAATTTGTTCATTTTAATAGTCCTTAATGCTGTATTTCTTATAATATTGAGTGAAAATTACAAATTTTGAGGTAAAATGCATCTACTGCTCTGACGTGTAAAACTGCATCTTCAGAATGTGTCATTTTGATTCAGAATGTGTCACTTTGATTTTAAGTAGAATTTTAAACTTCCTTTATTGCAGTATACTAGTAGAAGTTCTGAAATATTTCAGTATTTGGGTGTTACATATTTTTTAAATGTGAGTTTTAGATTTCTCTTCTGTTTACAAGTAGGATTTCCTGTAGTGGATGTTCCAAAGATGGCCTTTGTGCAGGCAGAGAGCACGTTATCACACAAGAGGAAAAGTAATCTAGGCAACTCGTTTCAGGCAAAGAGAGCGCGTCTCAACAAGATCACTGGTAAAATACTTTTGTTGTTGTTGTTGACTTTTTTCCTTTTTAATGTAGTGAAATCTATAGGCTTACATGTAGAGTACGTTGATATAAGCATATTCACAAGGCAGATATTCACTACAGTCCTTCACTTGTTTGGAATTTTAAAGGAATTGTTTGGAAATAGGAATTTTAGAGGAATTTTAGAGGAATTTACGTTGCTCAAATTCAGAGAATGGTCTCGACTTAACCTGGTCTTTTTAGTTTTCAGGAAGATAGCCATCCTGAAATTATGAATTTCTCAAGTATGTTTTAACTCCAGCTGCACAGGTTTCTCCATTATCATGTCAATTTGTGGTTTGTCCATGTTCTTAACATGCTTATGAGTTACATACCACCACTGTAAATTAAAGCTTTTGTAGCTGTGGGAAAACTAAGTATGTTGTTGTAGTTTGCCATAAAGTAAAAATGTTGCTGAAAGGAGTTTGCGGTATGTCTTTTAAAAGTATACAAGCCTAGATACAAATCAAAGCAATGAAGATCTGGAAAGTTTTTTTCTAAGGCATTCACTCCCTATGTTTATTGCTCAAGGGTATTAATGGAGAAAAGTATACAGCTACAGAATACAATTTGTACAACAGGAAATGGAATAATAGATAATTGGTCTTGTCTTTGAAAGCTGAAAAATACATTTAATTCCAAAACTTAATAGAAATTTACTCACCGGTGAAAAAATTATCTCAATTTATATCCTTCTTCCCTGTGCTTCCCAATAAGCAAATTGTGATGCCAGTGCTGATCCTGTCAGTATTTAGGATGAGGCATTGTGTCTGTACCTGTGCTGGGAAAGTGTCAGATGCATTTCAAAAGCTGGGTAGAAAGAAGTCATGAAGTCAGTCTGTTGTCCCCTCCTTGTAACACAGGGACCCTTGGACAGACAATAAGGTAGAAATGCACTCCACTCATTCTAGTGAATATTTTTTGCGAAATCTGGCAATTTGTTCTGTGCTGCAGATAAGAGGGGATTTTTGTTTGATTTTTATTTTTTGGAATTGATAGGTTATGATCATTCATATAAAAACTCTGAGTTGTTTCTGTAAGATAAAAGTAATCTGATTTACTGAATTACGTGCTGACTATTTTCCAGACTTGTTTGGGCCAATCCAGCTTTTCACAGGTCAGCAGTGGAGGATATTCAGTGAATTTTCTTATATGTGGTTCCATTTCAGTCTCTCAACCAGTACTTTGATGTAAAGGAGAAAATAAATTAAATGGGCCAGTATGGAATGTGATATGAAGGAAGCAGCCTCTAGAAAAACCCACCCTCTGCCTGCAACATTTTCTTTCCTAGAAGGCTTCTTATTTGGTACCAAGTTTAGTTAACAGATGTCCAATTTATCAGCCTCATTTCTACTTTCCTTTGCCCAGACTGCACACGCCCTCAGCTAAGTCCCAATTTAATTGCTGCTACGAGCAGTAGAAGTGTAAAATATATGCTAGTGATATCTATTTTCAGATCCATGTTTCTTTCCAATAGCCGTTAGTAGGAGAAGATACCATAACCATCTGAAAAACCTGTAGCTCTAGAAATCATATTTTTCTGTGTTTGTGAATAGAATCTCCTAAGGAGCTTTGTGAAAATAATAGCAGTCCGACAGACATTGGGAACTGGAACAGGCTGCCCAGGGAGGTGGTTGAGTCACCTTCCCTGGAGGTGTTTAAGGCACGGGTGGACAAGGTGCTAAGGGGAATGGTTTAGTGTTTGGTAGGAACGGTTGGACTCGATGATCCAGTGGGTCTCTTCCAACCTGGTTATTCTATGATTCTATGATTCTATATAGAGTGAGCTGAATAATCAGAAAACATCATGTTACAGGCATTGACTTGATCATTCTGGAAACAATCTCTGTCGCTCTCCGTTCTCTGTCTCTACTAGCAGAGCATAAGTTACCATTCAGTGAAAGTGAATTAATCCTTTCATTAGGAGATGATCATGCTTGGTAGTTACTTTGTGTAACTGTTCTCAAATTAACACCCTTCTGCAACTCATAATGTAGTAAGCTTTTTATTATTGCATATAATAGAGTATTTTGAGAATGTAACTGCTGATGAAATTTCTCTTATGTTCAAAATACTTGTAAATTGTTGTTTCTGTCTCTGACACAAGCTTTTAGTTTGAAGCAAAATTGTGAATTGTGCTGGTGTATACAGTGTAGCTGTTAGGAAAGCATTCATTTACCAAGTGTCTTATAGGTGTATTGGGGAAATTGGGCAAATAATGTGGCTGTAGGAGTCAGTCTGAGGGGAACTGTTTTCTGGATTTCAATTCAGCATTCAGTATTTGTTGCAGAAGGTTCTTCTTGTCTGCCACAAGGGCCACAGCTGCATCTAGCGTTCTTTGCTCACCATTCAGCAAAACAAAGTTGCTTCCTTTGCTCCTTTTTCTGCTGCTACTGCCACTGGGGAGAAATTACATTTCCTGAAGGTGAAGGTTGTCTCCTGCTAGTCATGCGTTGATGTCTTCTTCTATTTAATTTCTGCCTCTGGAATACTTGCCTCCACATGTCCTGTTGCAGTGTTAATACCTAAAAGAACAGAGATCATCTGCACCAAGCTTACAGAGCAAAACACTTCTGGTTCACTCTACCACCCTGTGCTGCTTATTTGTTAGGCGCTGTTACAGACAGGGGATGGGGAACTGCTAATTCAATAGTATTAGCTGTGTTTCAGTTAACCTATTTAGCTGTAAAATTAATCAGTTTGCACCTCTTGCTATGGACGTTTTTCTATAATAGTAGTATGTAAATCATAAGTACTTCCTAGTAAATGGAATCATAACTTAATTTAACATAAAGGAAATGAAAGAAAGCTCCTAGTCTTTATTGTGTAGTGCTGAAACATGATAGCCGTCTAGCAAAATACCGCACTGAATTTTGTGTGTTTTATCTTTTAATGTCCTAAACACTTCCCAAGAGCCCAGGCTTCACTAATTTATAATTCTTTGGGCATTGTGCACTGTAATTTTGAGCACATCTGATTTTTCATAGAACACAGAAGGAATTCCCTGTGGATCTGTCAGCTCAAGTTATGTTTAGGAACTTAAACTCTCCATCCCCAATATTGACATTCCCGGGGTTATAATAGCAACTTTTGTTCAGATTTGTGTTTTTCCAGTTTTATCAGTTAGCTTTGTCTTTATGGCATAGAACTTTTTCTCTCTCTGCGTATTTCAGTAATTGAAGTTATTGTGTGAAGCAGAACAGAAGCTATTGCTATTTGCTTAGCCAACAAAAAGCTCCCTTGTGTTTATGTTGACCTGTCTTTTACAGACTTTTTTTTTTTCAATAGTAACTTAATGGATGAGGTGACATATTCTGATGTATTTGATCTCAATATGATCTTGTAATTGGGGCAATTTGGGAGCTCCACTGCTGAGAATATTCATTTGGAAATTAAATCCCTTGTACTATACTGCCTAAGAAAGGTTTGCGTGTGTTAGTGTTAAGAAGTAGTAATACAAATTCTGATGTGAATTTCTTTAAGACCAGAAACGGGAGAGATAGAAAAGGTCTGTAAATAATTTTAATCTCTCAGAATTTACTTGGTTTGCCTTGATTTAAAAGCTTGATTTTAAATAGGCTTTTAAATAGATCTTAAAGTCCAAGTGCTTGGGCTTTTAAAGGATGGCAATGAATTAATTTGTAATTGATAATTTGACTTTTTTATCTTGTTAGTGGAAATGCCAGAGAAGTACCCTTTGTGAAAGGGCACTGTCATGAGACTGTCTTGAACTTTTTGTTTCTTCTGTTCAGCTTTGTGTGGAGCTACTTCAAAGACTATTATATTCTAGATAAAAGCTGTTCTTATTTCTCTTCTCACTTTTTTGCTGTTTTCCACAAATTCTTATTGCAAGCTTCTTCTAACTAAAAATCTCTGCAATTTTTCTCCAAAGGCTTATTGGCATCCAAAGCTGTTGTTGTGGACGGTGCTGAAAAAAAGGATTGCAACAAAGAAACAGCTCCAGTCCTGGAGCAGGTATGAAATGGTAGAGTTTGATTCTTTTGCAAGGTTCCCACTGGAGTGTGCCATGGAGATGTAGTACCTACAAAAGTAAAACCTGCCCCTTCAGATAAAACAGGGAACCTAAAATTGATCTTATGTTTACATTTCTGGCAGAGCCAGAAGTATGGAATTTGTCTCTAAATACAGTGTTAACTTGTATTTTAGTAGCGGAAAACAAAGGGGAAACAAGTCTCCATGCAACAAATGTGAGACCACCAGTGTCCTAGGGTCCAGTTTTATAGCTGGAACCATGACTGGCTTAGGAAAAGGCCTTTACACAGATTTTATTTGTTTGAAACAGGGGTTTTGACATCAAGTAAACTTCTTTTAAAAGAAGTTTCTTTTTTTATTGTAAGAATTTGGTGTTGTAGGCTTGTATGTGTTTTATGAACCGCTCAATGAGCCATACATTTTGCAAGGGTGTGTATTTTAATAAATACAAAAAAGAAACTTTTAAATAATATTAAGGGTCTGATTTTTAAACCTGCATACTTGCAGGATGTGAAGGCTGCCTCTTTATCTTTGGCTGGTTCCATTGTGTTCAGGCATTGCTTGACTCAGAGTTGTGCATTATCTTGCATATTAAAAGGGCTGAATGCCTGAGCATGGTCAAGCAAGCTAAGGATGAATGGTAGTCTTGATTCAGGACATCTTTGTTTTCCGATGATTTAAATCAGAGCCTTAATGTAGTTTTAATACAGCTTTTTTGTATTCCTTTTCATTCTCTTGAGCAGCAGCATTTGAATAAAACAGCCTTGCTGCCCACAAGTCTTAAAAGAGCACTTCTGTTCTTAAGCCCCGGCACACTCTACAACCAGTCCCTACCCCAAACTTCATTTGATATTTTGGTTGTACTGGTTCTTTACAACTGATTTATAAGTGCATTGCTGTGATTTTTCCATTGACGCCACATTGGATGCAAGTCTTGTCAATGGAACATGATTTTCTGTTTTTAATGCTGTCCCTGTAACGGCTAACGGAGCCACTGCGGTGTCAATGCATTGACCGATATTTTGCATAAAGGTTTACAATGTATTGACGTGACATTCCATTTCTCAAATTTTTGCATATTAAAGATGCTATGATTTTATTGCTACTGTGTGTGATATTTTCAATGTGCAAAAAACTGTGAAATGGCTTACAGCATGTTGTTTTTGGAAGAATCATTACAATGTAAATCTTCTCATGCAGAATCCCATTATGGTGAATGGGACTTCGTGGTTTACATAGACTGTGTATGCAACAGTATAAACTACAGTGCATATTTACTAAAAACTTTTTGTTACTTCTTAGACTTAGTAACTCGGCTGTTTCTGTTTTGTTGGTTAGATTTTAAAGAAAAAAAAGATGTCTCTGTTATTGTTTACATGCTAATGGTCTAAAAAACCTCATTTTTGGAAATAATAGTTAAGCCACATTAAAGAGGCATCTAAAATCCCAAATTTCCTATTTCTTCACTTCTAACTAAAACCAGAAACCTCACAAATATTTAAATAATTTAATGTGGGAAAGAAAATTTTTGAGCTTAAAGCTTTTTTCACTAAGTTCTTGCTCAAATTCAAAATAAAACGGCCGAGTTATAAAACTCCCCATAAGGTTTTCTAATAGCAAAGCTGACATACCTTAGAGGTTTTGTCTGCTACTGCTGTAAAATTGAATGAGTAAAATATCTTGTAGGTTTTTTTAATAATGTCATACAAAACACGGTAGAAGTATTCAGGCCAATAGCTGAAAACTGACTTTGTTGATGGAAGTTTATTTTATTTATATTTATATATTTTTAGTTTACAGTGGTCTTAAACCCAAAAACTCAGATGATTAGTTACAGATACAGTAGTTTATTTAACTGTATTAGGGTATGTCATGTTATATTTCCTTTTGACTGAGACCTGATTAGATGAATAACATTAATTCATTAAGTTTTTAATGTTAATTTGTCCTGTTACGAGGTTAAGCACCTTATCAAAACATTAATTTAATTTTTTTTAATCTTGTTTAAATAACTTTGTAATTTGAAAGTAATGGATGCTGTAGTAATGTCTTTCACATCTGTGAAGATGAACAATAAAATTGTTTATTTACAAGTTACGACTCTAATTTCTGGTAATATCTTTCATAACCAGCATAGGTATACTCCACAGTTCACGGAATGCTTTATTTAAGTGAATAAACTGCACTCTAGTACATGTGTAATTGAGTTATTCAAAGTAGAACTGTCTGCTGAATGGGATGCTTTGCACCGGTCTTTATGCGATACTTCCAGCAAGCTGATTCATGTAGCATTCAGGGGTGCCCTTTTACAAACATTGAATGTGCACTTGTGGTTTTTTGTTTTGATTTTTTTTTTTTTTCCATTGGGACACAAAGTTCCAGTGGAAAACAAAATTGTGATTTATAACAAAACCCAACTACACCTTCACATCATCAGATATGTGACCTTTTTAGTTTGGATAAAGTGGTGCATACATCCTAGAAGTATTTTCTGCTTTGTTAGTATGGTTCTATTAGAAGATACTATGCTGTATGATGTTACTGGGACAGTAAAGGGCACAAATTTAAGAACACCTCTTCAAATATTGCAGTTTGCCATTATTGAGCAAGTTGTAACATGTGCACTGTTTATTCAGCAAAGTGGGAAGAACTTCCACTTAAAAATCTAAAATGCTAATGTCTGTCAGTGCATGCTAATTGTCTAATAATAATACTTCAGTGTATGTGCTTAGAAGGATAAAAATTGATGAAATTGGAAAGCTGCATTATATGTTGGGTTTTTTCTGTTCTTTTCCTTCAAAAACTGTTTTAACTCTTTATCTGCTCATTTTCCCCAGCAGTTAGCAATCTATTTAACCCTGTGGTGCTAGAAGTTGTGATTTCTTCATGTGTTTGCACAAACATAATGTGGTGAAATCCAGACTCCCAGCACTGAAAGGGGTTGTGTGAGAATGTGTTCAGTATTTGGAATCTTTCTTGCTTTCAGACATTTCTTAAAGGAGCATTATCAATGTTTTCAGGTTCTTCTTCAGAAATGTAATTCATGTTTTTACTCGGAACTTTTTAATTTTTGATATTATTTAGTTTTTTTGCTTTAGTCAGGAAATGGTTGTGAAGCAAAAGCCTTGGCAACTTTTTTTTAGAACTGCAGTCCTCTGAAAAAGAATTGCTTGCTCATCGCAGTGCGAAAGCCTGTCGAGAGTTCAAGGAATGTCTGGACAGTGCTCATGGTTTAGATAGTCCCGTGAGAAGTAAGGAGTTGGACTCAATGATGTGGATGGGTCCCTTCCAACTTGAGATATTTTATGGATATAGATCAGTGTATGTACTTTAGTTCCTAACAAGTGCTCTCCGAGTTATCCTGCACTGACAGTCCTGGTCTACTGAAGATGTAAATAGGAAACTAGAAAAACTTTTAAGCTTTTTAAAATGGGACTAGAGAAAAAATGTTTTATTTTCAGGCTTTTTGCAGGTATTTCAAATAGTAAGAAATGAGGATGTTCTGAATACTGAAATAATTGATAGTGCTCCTTTAAAAAGAAAAGTATAATGTGATGCGTTTTAAAATAACTTTCATTTGTACTGAAAACAATTTTGCTTTAAAATGTGTTTTGAATACTAAAGTTGCTTTTAAAAAGATCAAAGTAGAATACAAGAACTACAGCGAAGAAACTGAAATAAAAGTATCAATTTTTTATTATTTATTCAGGAGATTTCACCTAAACCACAAAGTCAGAAAAAAAATGAAGCTGATATTAGCAGTTCTGCCAACATTCAGAAACCTGCACTGTTATCCTCAACTTTGTCTTCAGGAAAGGCTCGCAGCAAGAAATGCAAACAAGAATCTGGAGATTCTTCTGGGTGTATAAAGCCCCCTAAATCACCACTTTCCCCAGAATTAATACAAGTCGAGGATTTGACGCTGGTCTCTCAGCTCCCTTCTTCTGTGATAAATAAAACTAGTGAGCACAGACATTTTAAAAAAAATACCGTAATTACTTATAAGAAATATACAGAAATTTTTTTGGGTTGTAAATTGCTATTGCTTTTAAAAATGAGTCTGCTTTAAATAAAAGGTCCAAGTGGGAGAATTAAGGGTAGCTCAGTGTTCTAAAAGTTGTGTCACATAATAAGACATATGAATTATTCTGTCAGGAATAATACATCTAAATAATATATTTATATTTGTTTATAGTCATGGCTTGTAATGGTTGACTTTCCCTCCAGCTTAGATCTCCACATTAGTATTAACAGTGGTACAGGAAAAATCAAACCTCTCTTTTTTTGAAGGGGCCTGATTCATTAAAAAGAAAAGATGTACACCTTGGTTATGGATCTTTCTTTCACTGAAAGTCTCTGCCTTCAGCAAGCCGATGTGCTGTGCTGTTGACTGTGGCATTCTTCACCTTATGTGATATCCCCTCCAAAAATGAGTTCAAGATCTGTGTTGGGGAAATATAAAAAAATCAGGCTTCTTTGTCTCAGAAAGATACCATAGGTGTTCAGCTTCTTAACATATGGAACTGATTTGCAAAGTACCAAAGTATTGGCTATCAGAATAGGGAAGGGTCGATGCTGCACCTTTGAATGTGCTATTTTTTTTCAGTATTAAAGTATTTCTGTTTTGTTTTTTTGGTGTTTTTTGTTTGGTTTTTTTTTTTGAGATTACGTTCAGCTTTTAGTGTTGCTTAGGGTCAGGCTCTTTGCTGCCTGAAGAACATTAAATGGTGAGGCCAAGAGTTGAAATAAACTTGGGTTCCAGTATGTTTCACTTCTGGAATAGTGATTGAGGATAGAAGACTATACCTGCATCGTGTGTTCCCCGTTAGCCTTCATTTGATATTTTCCGTTAGGAGATAAATTTCTTCTAGTTCTTTCTCACAGATAACTTTGAATGGGAGAGAGACGGGTGCCAATTCAGTCACCTTTATTCAGGACACATTGCTATAAATTGTACTTTGACCCCACATATTTTTAGTAGTTTTCTATACTGTAATACACCTTCCCTTTTTATCCCTAAAATAATGGTAAGTAGCTTTCCTTGAGCGTGTTTGTGTTTTGAATTAAGTTAGACTCTGTAGCAATATCTTAAAATAAATTAGCTAATTTAAAAATTGAGTACTGAATAGCTTAGATCTTGTTAGCACAATCTTTCAGACTTTGGCTTCCAAGTCTTTACCACCTTTAATGAAATTTAGTTCTGCTATGTCTATTTTTAAACCTCTTCACCTTTGACTCAAACCTGCTTAAGTAAAGGAGAGATTAGGGATGTAATGATAACTTAAATGTTTTTCTAAGGCAGATGTTTGTGAAACTGAGTAAAATTGGAGAGGTGTAGAGGAGTGTGGTTTTTTTGTTTTTAATGAATCAGGCCTATATCAATCCCCCCATCTTTTTTTTTTTTTTTTTTAATTGATCTGTGAGGTTCTTGAGCCTTCTTACTGTGCCATTATTGCCAGTGTGCATTTGAAATATAGTTGGAGTTTTCATAATGGGTTAGCAGAAAACGGGAGGTGGGATATAAAATTAGCCACTGCTTTTGATTATTTGATTTGTACGTTATCACTATCCATGGCTTTTTAGATCTTTAACTGTGATCATTTGTTCTGTTTACTGTTCAATCCTATTGCCCCATTCCATTATATGTAGCCTGCTCTCATGGGTTGTATGGGGGGGTTGCTTTTTGTAAGTACACTGTTTGCCTAAACCAACAGCCCTTATCAGTGGGGAAAGTAGATGCCCTAGTAATGTATAATAAGCAAAAAGCAGAGTCATATCTTGAACATAATCT
Organism: Phaenicophaeus curvirostris; assembly: GCF_032191515.1. Taxonomy (NCBI): domain Eukaryota; kingdom Metazoa; phylum Chordata; class Aves; order Cuculiformes; family Cuculidae; genus Phaenicophaeus; species Phaenicophaeus curvirostris. Next base: position 90,577,145 of record NC_091394.1, read on the forward strand.
CTTTTTTTGCCTCTGGTGGTCACAGTTTATTATTACCTTTTACCAGTTCTGCTGTGATCACCAGCTTTGCAAATAAGAACTATTTAAAGCACTCCCCATCTTTAGAACTCAAATACTGCGGTAAGATTATGGTGTATCTCTCTGCTTCATGAACATTGAAAGATCTCTTTTTAGGTCCATCACAGCCAGTGAATTCCCCTAGATCCTACAAACATAGCCAACGGAGAAGAAGATCACAGCGTTTAGCCACTTGCTCCTTGCCTGATGATTCTGTAGAAAAAGTTTCTTCTCCCTCTTCAGTTACTGATGGAAAAGTGTTCTCCATCAGTGGTCAAAACCAACAGTCATCAAAATTGGAGGGTAATGTATCTTAATCTAATAAAGAACTGCCCAAGAGAAATTGAATCGTAAAAATTAGACCTTTCACAGTTTTCATCTAATGGGGTATTTTAACTTATTGTAGCTAAAGCTGTATGGTGTTCGTATGTTATGTAACGCTGCAATCCAAACTGTTATTCGTTGGATCTGTGTATCTCTTTTAATATTACATTTTTTCTTTTATGTAGTACCTGATGTTGCTCATATGTCCCTTGAGAAGCGTGGACCATGTCTCCCTCTTGATTTAAGCCGTAGTTCGGAAGTTGCAGCACCATTATCCACAGAATCCACTTTCCATAATGAATATCCCAGTAAAGACAAGGAAGATATTCAGATGATTACATATCTTTCTTCCAAAGCAGTAACTGATGGAAGAGTAGCTACAACAGCGTCAGGTAAAGAGATTCAGTATACAACAAGTTAGGTTTATAGTTGTAGGGTTAAAATGTGTGTGTTTATTCAGTCACACAGAAAGAGGGGGTACTTTTTACTTCCTGCACACTTGCAAACCTGCCACTCTTATCTGGGGTCCCTTCATCTGCATATTCTTCATCTTCCACTGCCTTTGAGCTACATTAACACTTCTACTAACACAAGGAGGATCTGAGAGTGTGAAATATAAAAAGCAGTATTTCTTTCGAAAATAATTGTTTTATTAAAACTTGTAGAAATAATCTGTGAAGTTGTTAACTAACATACTAAATCTAGATATACTCATCGATCTAGTGGCTTCAGCTCTAAAACTTAATAGTGTTTGTAAGGCATTTAGCATACCTTTGTTTCTGTTAACAGTGAAAATTTTGTTATTTGCTCAATACAAATGTTATTGAAAATATTTCTGAAAAATCTTCTTAAAGACCTGTTTCACCCTCAGAGTAGAGCATAGAGCGCAGTACTGGAACTGCCTGCCTCTCACTTTGTAACAGTTTACTGGCTACTGTTGTTTAAGTGAATCATTTGGATACAGGCAATTAAGAGATTTGGGGAAGGGTTTACATAGTGATGTTGCAGACCCTAAGAAAAAGTGGGTTGTTTTCATTCAGTGTATGTTAGGTATCCACATACTTTTTTTTCGTAAATAAGCCTTGTGGGGCTGAGTATCATGCCATTTTTAGTTGGCTTCCAAGAAAATATTCTCTTACATACCTTGAATGGTAAATGGGATGGTTAGTAAGGGAGAAGAATGTGATCTTAAAGTATATAATTATGGCACTCAAACTATAACTTAGTCTTGTTTAGGGGGAAGAAAAATAAAACAACAGCTTTGCATTGAACTGATAGTATAGCTGCAGTGCTCAGTAGGTTAGTGAAGCATTTTGCATAACCTCTTCTTTGGTGTCTGCCCACACAAGCTGCCGCTGAAAGCGTAAAGTGATTGCTTCATCAAGATGTAGCAGAGCTGTTTAACCTGGTGTAGCAAAAGCTGGGGAGGATTGTTGGATCAATACTGTGTAGATTGTGTAGATCATTGTAATTATCTTTTTTCCCAAAAAATCCCCCATTGATTTCTTAAGCTACTTTGTCAAAATAAGAGATACAGGAATTTCTAATGAGCTGCCACTTAAGCTTTAAAAATATTAGTTAATTTCTCAAACAACATGGCAGTCTTCATTTGCCTTTGATACACTGCATAGCAGTAGAAACACAGAATTATAGGTTCCTGGGACAATTTTTTCTTGTATCTTCTGCCACTGAGAGAAGTGCTTTTGAGAGTTATGTATTTGCCCACTTATAGAACAAGATCGTAAAAGAAACTAACAGATTGTAACTACCATCTGTTTCATGTTTATTATAACTCATTTTAGTTACTAGGAATTCAACTTCTGACTTTTCTGATACGTTTTCTGGATCATGTAAGGTGTAGTTGGTAATGCTGATGGGTATTTATTTTATTTATTTTGCTTCTGTCATAGGACTGGCTGCAAGTCTAAGTGAACTGGTTCTGAACCCAGCAGCCATGAGTACACTTGTACCTTTTTATTTGTTGAGCTGGGTCATGGTCTTGGCCACAGCTGAGTCTAAAGAATTAATCCATTTCATTTATAGCCACCTTTATAGCCACTCAAAAATAATTGACATGTCCACACACTTTGTCAGGGAAAAACATTCCCTGACAAAATCATCTGGTGTTGCTACTTGAGTCTGGAGCAGGAAGTTGGAAGTACTTGCAACATGTGCTGCAGGATACAGCTTATACTCTGTTTAAAGCTTTTTTTGAAGCCACATAAGTTTAAGAGTCAAGCTCTCAAGAAACTGAATTTCTGGCTACCTTTTTATCTTGTAGGGGTTTTTTTTGCCTTCCAGACAGACTTGTTTGGGTTTTTTTCCCAATTTTCATATAGTACAGTTTGCTTTCATGTAGAACTTTGTCTTGAGCTTTCATGCTGACTATTTGTCCAAATGTTAGTTTTCAGAAGTATGCAGGCCAGGATCTGCTTAAGCAGCATCAGCTTTGTTTTATAGGCTCAAAGACTTACTGTAAGCAATTTGATATCTTTAATTCAGAGATTTCACAGAACATTCCGAAGCTAGCCAACTGTCATTAGTATCTCTAGGATTCCGTAGCTGAAATATGTCTCTTCTGTGTTCATCTCAAGCTTCTAACTTTGGTGAAGCTTATTTGTCTCCATCCTTCTCATGTTCTTCTTAAAAGAATAAGGAAAATGTAGTTTTTAAATTCAGGTTTGAAACCTCTGGAGTTACTGTACGCTTTTAAATAGCTTTTGTTTGTTCTCTGCTTTAGAAGGCATCTTTTTGCTTTTGAAATAGTATAGACTCTAAAGTTGTGTTGGTTAAGCACACATAAGTGCATGAAATTCTTGCATACTTCAGGAGAATGAATAGATCCCCTCTATTTATCACTACTTCTCTAATGAGCCTGTTTAAACACTGTCAAGCCAATATATAAAGGAGAGTTGCCCAAAGATTTCCTTTCTCTTTCCTATTGATGCTTGAAGTTGAGAAAAGTTAATTTACATTATTCAGAAATGCCTGCCGAAATGTAATTTATTTTTTTGAATTGTTTAGTATATGCATAGTGACTCTGCACATTGCAATTTGGAACTCTGGTGTAAAATCCAAAATACCTGTAATTGTCTCTTTCCTTTAATCTGGAAAAAGCCTGTAAATCAATATCCTTTTATGGTATTTCTGCTGTTTAGATTTTGTTGACACCTCCTGGATAGATACAGTGTTCTAGATTTTGACAACACTGAAGTTTGCTAAGTGCACTTAAATTGGACCTGCTGCCTTTATAATCACTGAAGTAGATAGCTAACTGTAGATACTTTCAGATATTATGGAGGTAATGGAAGTATTTAGCCTGAAATGGCCTATTATAATCACGGACCCTTCTGTAAAAGATCTATACTGTTTTAGACTTCCAATGGGAGTTACCAGTTGAGTCAATTGAAAGTATAATTTTATGTTGTTGATGCATTTCATTGACTTCTTTATTTAAAAGGTACTGTCTTGGTGTTATTTATATGGGAGGGATGAGGTGCACCGAAGTGCAAAGCAGAAATGGCAGCTCATAGTATTGACATGTAGATTCTTTACCAAAAATCATTGTTCGAAATGAACAATTTGCAGTTTTGTAAAGGCACACAAAAGAACTGTGATCAATTCCTTCAGTCCACAGGCTACATGGAATTACTGTGCACTTAAGTAGACACTGGTACGCTACAAATTTATTGTTGAACAGAGATACTGTTTTGCCTAAACTGGTGTATGGACCTACTTATGATCACTTGAATTGTACACATGTAACTAAGGATCCTTGCTTTCATTTGTTGCACTGCTTTAAATGTAGATAACTGGCCTTCTTGTCACTTAGCCTTTCATAGACTTTAAATTCACAGTCAGTCTGAATATATGCAAAACACTGTAGTTTTCCATTTCTGACTACATGAAGTTCAGATCTTTCTGTAGTTGTAGTATGCCTTAAATTCGATAGTTTTTCATTTCTGTAACTACACCATTTGTGTTAGTTTAACTGTTATGTTTTGAGTTAACATAATTTCAGCAAGCCATCTGGATTTAAAATTTAATTAAAAGGAAAATATTGCTACATTTACTAATACAACAATAGTGATATATTTATAAAAAATATAACAATATTATCGTTAGCTGTTATTTCCTTTTCTACCTGGTTTTGTCTAGATGATTTTGCCAGTAAGCAAACATTAGGTTAACTATATGGAAGAAATTAGCACTTAGTGCTAAAAGAAAAAGGTCTGTGTACTTTGGCATAATTTTATTGAAAACAGTTTACTGCAGCAGGAATGAGAAATGGCTGATGTGCCAAATTTTCAGAAAACAAGGTCAGTCGCTTTTTAATAAGCTCTTGCCACTGTTATTGGATACTCTGCTTTTAGGAGAGATATTCACTAGACTCTTGTGAACTTAAGCTCTTGTTACTTGGGAGCTGTTTGTTTTACTCTGTTTTATCTGTTGACAGTAAGGTTTACTGCCTAATTGAAATGTCTGCCCTTCTTATTTCTGTTCTGAAGTTCCCATCTGATTCTCGGGGTAGTTAGCGGAAGGCAAGTAAGAACCTTTCATGACCTCATCCTTCCTGAAGAAATTGCTTTGTGCAGAATCTAGTACTAATCCTGCATGTTTTTACAGCGTATTCAGATATAACATTCATCCTATGCACTTGGGATTCAAACCACAAAATTAATTATGATAGGACTATGAATTATGGTGGTTGTGTTGTATTAAGTTGTATATTAATGCAGATGATGTTTCTGCTGTTAGGAATATTAAAGCACCAAAAGCTAAGGAATAGAATATTATTCAACAAAAGTCACTTCACGTTGGTACAGTTTATTTTAATTTGCTAAGCCAAGTGGTACGACTAAAAGCCCATCTGTGCTGCAGCACTTTTGTCCTCTTCTGTGCCTGTGCTTGCATGAGGGAGTTTTGTGTCGCTTCACTGTGACAGGCCAGACGAGATAGCGCTGGAAATATGTTGTAAAGCTGATTGAAAATTGCTGTGGTTTGCGTTTGTTTGCATCAGTCTTCTGGTGATAAAATTGGTCTTAGAACAAAGGCATAATCAGTGGTTTATCAAGTCTAATTTCTAAGCATCTTTCTCTCTGCTGAGTATTAATTGCAGACCTCCCACACTGTGCTGTGTGGGAGGTGGCTGGCTAAGCTCCTCAACAGGAATGAAATTGCAATGAAAAGTAACAGTTAAAAAAACCCATGGTAGTATTTCCATAAAGGATTTTTTTCATAAGCTAATATTTTTCTTGCTGTATTTGTAACTTGTCCTTCAGACTGTGTTTGTCTACTTTGCCTGATTTTTGTGGTAACTTGCAGGGCATAGTGGTTGCACAGTTGAAGATTAGACTTTGCAAGCCTGAAGACTTTTCAGACTTCAAAATTTGGGATTCTCTATCTAGAATGATTTCTCATTTATATAAGTAAAAGCAAAGAATACCATTGCAGTGAATTCAGGCATAATAGTTTTTCTTTTCAGGTCACTCTGGAAAGGCAGTCTGAAGAGCTCTGTCATTGACATAGGTGTTTGTGTAACTGTAGCAGATTTCTGTTTAACATAAAGGTTGACTCAAGCAGTTATTTAGTTACAAGCCAATTACTTGCCAGATGTGCTTGTGTTGAAAATTGAGATATTAAAATTTTATTGTGTTGTGGTTATTGATACCAGAACATGTTTGAATGTCTGAGGTCAGGATTTCTCCTGATTAATGAACTTTAAATACTAATTTGTCTAATATTGAGACTACCTATCTCTTGAGATTGTTTGGATTGAGCGTTCTCACATCTTTTCATCAAAATGGCAGTGGCCTAACCAAATTGTGTGCATTTGGGTGATCCTTTTGTGCTCTTCATTGAAGTGAGACAAGACGTTGATAGCACGATAATGTGGAAAAGTGTCACTTTTTTATTTTACTGAGGTGTTAAAATATTGCTTCACAGATGGCAAAGCATTTCAGTCCTGTAACAGACGCAAACGTTAGTTAGGAAACCCAAGAAAGGAGTAATTTGGATAGTATTTTGTATCGATACTAAGTATCCTGGCAAGTTAAGTCCACTTGAAATACAGAGACAGGCAAGAGCCTGTGTAGTAGACTGGTTTTGAAAGAATTACGGTTTTAGGTGAGATGGTTGATTTGAGGTAGTGGAAAGGCTTAAGTAGCCTCAGCCATGGTTGTGCACCTTGTGTATTGTGTTAGAAGCCAGCAAGCAGAACGGAGCTGCTGCTTCTGGCTAATGTGTAGGATTGCATGATATGGTGATGGTTTTCATCTTGGAGCTGGGAACATCTGACAATTAAAGTGCTCTGTGGTGTGGTAAGTGTTATACTACTTGCTATTGCTTTTGCTGCCCCTGAGGCTTTCTCACTCTGTGGCATTTTGATTGTTTTCCTGAGGAGGCTGACCAAAGGCTGGATTAAGTTTTGTGTAATGTGTATGTTATATCTATGTGTACTGGAACTATGTTGATCTGTCCAAGCCTGGAGGGCTGCCTTGTGGAGTCAACCCTAAGATGTTCTTGCCTTTTCCAGAGTCCTTTTATAACTGATGAATTTACTAAATTATGTTAACACTGCTTACTTAAATGCTTTTTGTTGTTTTTATTACTGAATAATTAAAAAGGAACTCATTCCAGATCAGCTTCGAGTTAGGCCTTGTTTACTTTCTTGACCACTAGCAGATATTTTTCAGGACTTTTTGGTTCAGCACTTTAACACGCAAGTGATTTTTTACATGCTGATACTTTTGTTGGGATCATATGTTGAGAGACACTGAAGGTGACTGGGGCCTGAAAGTGTTTATGGTTGACATTGAGGATCCTGAACCCATTAAGACTTCGCAGAGCTGCATTTTTGTACAGTGTGTCCTTGACATGGTCCTGAAATATTCTCAATGGTCGAATGAAGATTGGGCTTTCCTAATTACATTTAAATAAAACTTACAGCTCTTTTAATGTTGATGAAGACAATAACAGAGTTCTGAGTGGCTTCAGTAATGTTCTTTATAAATAACTTTTCTAGTTCATTTGAAAATTCCATTGTTCTATTTGATTATAAGTATTAGCAATGACTATTATAATTTGAGTTTTGTTTTGCCATGTTATTTCCTGATTTGCATCAGATAAAGATTAAAAACCAGCAAAGTATTTCACTGAATAAACTTTTCTGAGTAGTTTAAGAAAAGATTTGTCAGTACGCAATGCTGAGTTCTGACAGATTACCACACTATTTTGCATGTAATTCAAATTGAATTAAATATACACATGAAAGTGAACAATTTAAATATTATTATAATAAATGAAAATTGTAGTAAGAAGTGTACATTTAATATATAGCACTAAAAATGTTATAGCAGAGCTTAGTTTCTCTGTTCACATAATGGAATATTAACCCAAACGATATTCACAATGTCAGCACCTTTTACCCTTACTGTTTATGTGAGTTACAGTGAAATAAAAAGGAAACAATAGGCTAAAAAGTAGAAGCAAAAGTACCCATTAAACAGTACAAGAAGTTTAAAAGTGAGTGCAAATTCCAAAACAAAGAAACTTTTGTGGCATGTATTGTCTTGTATGTAGGGCTAAGACCTAGGCATTCATATGCAGTAATTATATGTTAACTGTGATGACATTATTACCAATACTTGATATTTCACTGATCTGAACCAGCCAGTGATCTGGCTGCAATCCTCATGGAATGCCTAGTAAATGTGTCTTCTTGTTTTCAGCACCCTCGTCCCATGTACATGCCTTGCATCTGGAAATGCCTTTAACCAATAGTCTAAAGTTAACCAAAGGGAATAGTAGAAAAAAGAGGTCTTCCACATCAGTGAGCTCTGAAGGGACAGAGATACAGTGCTCTGTGCCTGTAAAGGAGAAATGTTTTGAAAGTCTGAAGGAGAAAATATTAAAGAACGTGATTGAGAAGGACAAGCATTCAGAAGTTGGTAAACTACGCTACTTTTTGTTTCCAGTGTTTTAGACAATAAAAATAATCATAAAATGACATTAAAAATAATAGTATTTTTTCTGTTTCTTATTATTATGTACCATTAGATTTTTTACAGTCTAATGACTTTTTCAAGAAAGTGGGTCATCAGCCAGACGTTGCACTTATGTTATATATTCTCTTTCAATTTGCAGGTGCAACGAGAATGGAAAGAAAAGGAAAAGTAGAAGAGAAAAATTCTTCAACATACGGTATGTAGAGAGCAATAATATCTTTAGGAGAAAAGGACAAGTTCTCTGACACTTGATGTCTCTGAAGAGCAAATGTAAAAGTGTAAAATATTTCCTGGGCTCAGTCGCCTATCTTTTGTTTGCTTAGGTCTTGAAAACAGGTTTTACATATAGACAAGTTTATAGTAGAAGAATAATTCCATATGAAAGAAGATGAAACTGCCCACAGTAAACATTTGGAAGGATCCAGATATGTCTGTGAGAAGCCTGAATAATAACTGACTGATTTAGGGGGACAAAAAGACAACAGTCAAGTGTTACTAGCAAAACATTTGGCAATTCTTGAAAGAAAATATAAATTAAGAGGATTTTCAGTTTATCCTGTTTAAAAAAAATAATATATTGACATGGACAGGAATTAAGAATTCATCATTGATTTTGCCTGTTTCTTCCAGGATGTAAAAGTTCTATTTCTATAATGCCCAAAGAAGTAATAAGACTACAATTTGTGTGCAGGAAATGATCCTTAAGTACTGTCCTTAAGGATTTATTTTCTGTAGCAAATCAATTTCCGTACTGTTGATCTTGCTACTAATTGCTTAAAAGTGACAATGTTGTGGGATATATTTTGTCTGAGGATAGTTAACTGAAATGAACTGCAGCGTGAAAAATTATTTTTAAGTTCTAGTCAGAATCAGTTTTCTGTGAGGATGTTGCTGTGTAGTAGGAAGTGCTGAGAGCATCAGCAGTTTTGCAATACTGAAATTCCTTTCAGATAACTTTCTCTATGCTTACTGTGTGTTTTTAAGACAATGTTATATTTTTACCTTGGAATTTTGCGCTTCTGAAAGGCTTTTCTCTTGCCCAAACATTTTTGTTATAAGCTGTAAATAAAATAGATATTATAACCTGTTTAAATAATATCTATTAACTTTGTGTGCTTTACTTTGTCTTCTTCTGCTACGATATCTCATTTGGAAATACTTAAAATGGTGAAATCTTAGATTCCTTTGAATCATTCTACTATCAGTTAATAAGTCACATCCAAGATGTCATTTAAATGATCTGAACCATTTTGATCTGATTAAGCAACTGGAATACTTAATTTTGAATGTCACATTTAGGTTAAGCCAAATGAAGCAAGTAATTTGGAACGGTATTGATGTTTTAAATGTTTAATATCTGTTTCAGGTAAAAGGAAAGAGAAGGAAAAGGAGAAGAAGGAGAAAAAGGAGAAAGATCATAAAGCAAAACAGAAAAAGAAGAAGAAAAAAAAGAAGAAATCTAAACTGCATGGTAAGTTCAGATTATGTTTCACATAAGCAGTCAGTGTATTGCTGACATTAGGTGTGAAAATCTGTTTCTAAACAACACAAATGTCAAATTTTAGATATTTCAAATATGTTTTGGCTTTAAATTTGAAAGGAAACACCTGTGACCTCTTTTATTTTTATTTGTGGCCTCTTTGTAGCATGATAGATATTTCATAGATTTTTTTATTTTCTTCATTCAAAGTACATGCTTGCTCTTCTCATCTCTTCAGATTCTTCATTTGAAGCTCTCTATGCACATGCTATGTGTTTTGCTTGGACAGTAAAATTAAAATCTAGTCTGTTGCTAAATTTCAGTGATTTACTGAATTAGCAGCTGAAGTTACTCTCTGTTGCAACAACCTTGTCTGTAAACAAATGATAATTCTATTTGTCTCACTTCTCTTTTCCAATTCTGTGATAATATCACTCATCTTTTTCTTTTCTGTTATTTGTTCCATAGAGGGACAAAATTATTTTGGTTTTTAGATATGAGGCTCTAGGCAGCTTATTCCTTTTTAACAAAACAAAAGTCCTTTCAAATCACTCTGTTTTTTTCCCTTCTTGTTTGAGAAGTATTTCTGTAAGAGTGTAGTTTAGTATTGTAGTGCATCCATTCTGTAACTCTGCTTGGCATGATTTCTGTGGAAAAACTGGACAGTGTTTGGATTATTCTGCTGATCAGTACAGTTTCACTGTTTCTTTTTCTTCCTGTCTTCCACATCCTTTTCTTCTTTTGATTTCCCATAAAATCATATTACAGGTTGCTTGGTTTACCTTTTTATTGCATCCAGAGTCTTAGTTGAAGCATTTAGGGCAATAAAAACAACAGACCAAATGCAGACTCATGCTGTCTTTTCTTCTTGCCCAAGTCAAACTTTAATTTTTGTGTGCTATGGCTCCTTATTTCAAAAACTGGTTCAGGACTTAAAATAGTCCTACGTATTTTTATCTTCCTTGTGATTTTTGGTGTGTGGTTTTGTTTGTGTTGGTTTTTTTAGAACAACTTTAAATATGTGAAAATTTAAAAATGAGAGCAGAGACTGTCCTTTCTATGCCTATAAGATTGACTTTACCTTTGTGTTCTTTTGAAGTGTACTTTGTTAGGTACCAGTCGTAGTAACAGATTAAAATTTCTTAGAATATGAGAAGATTAAAATTTTAAATGTATCAAACAAATTTTTCTAGAAATTTTTCCTCAAGAGCATGTGGGAAAACCCAGTGCATTAAATGAAACTTCTGACCACAGACTTTTAAAGCAGCTTTGTGTTTTTCTAGTGTGAATATGTGTTTCTGTCCAAACCATTTGCTATAAGATGAAAATGCTCCCAAATAATTAAATGCTTGAATGTGAACAGAAATAATCTTGCTTTCATCTACTTCACCATCTTTATATTGAAGTAATGTAAACTACAAACTTGAAATATTTATTTTACCTAAAAATTACTGGGAGTTTGTTACTTGCACTAGGAAGGCATTTGCAAGATGATCCTGGATAGTGCTAGGTATGCAAGAGCCAAAAAAAGCAAAACCTCAAGACCCTGAGCAGTTCTGACTACTTCGTCTGTGACTATTAAGACAATGCAGAGTGAGTTAGTACTCTCTGCAGGTTCCGTTTTTAGGGAGATGTTAAAAAACTAATGTGCCATCACCTTGTGTAGAGCAATATCCACTGCAGCACTGGAAATACAGTTTGATAAGAGTAAGAAGAATATTGTATAGTTCTCTGTCCTTTTGAGTATTGACAGGCTGAATATTGCAATGAAAGTTTTTGGAAAAGAACTTGCATAAAAATAAGCAAAACTATGATTGAAGTATTTGCTAAAAGATCTGTTGAGCAGAACTGTTTTAATAGGTACAGATTTGAAATGCATTCAGAGCTACAAATTTGTATTTTGTAATGGGGTGACATTTACATGGTATTTCTTAGAACCTTCTGTTTCATGCGTTTCCAGACAGAAAGGTAAATAAAGAAGTCATCTGTTATCTTTGTGTTGAATCCTGGAATTTAGATGAATCAGCAGAAAATGCTGATGCACAGTTCAGAAGGTTTGAGAGGAGTTCGTCAGACTGGTGGCTCTTGTCTGAGCTTGGGATACTTTGCTGTTTCATGAAACTCTGTGCTTGAGATTAGAGAATCTAAGGCTTCGTGCTGTCTTGGGTGCACTTGGTTCTCTGGTTCCATGCACCTCCAATGTGTTCTGCAAACCCTGTTTATCTAAACTGATTCAAGAAGAGTACCTTTTGCAAATTAACATCAGAGATGTGTTCTTGTGCCTAGTGTTGTTCTTTGGTTTTAACTTGTTGAAGTTGTAAGGTGAGTTGTTGTGGTGTTTGGTATTTTTGTTTTTCTTTATTCCTTTGGTCTTTTTGCCGACTGTATGGAAACTGAAAGGCTTGGCAGAGGTACCATGATTAGGTTCCAGCTTCTAGGGATTGGATCCAATGCCTGTAAGTATTCGGGTAAAACTGTGTACCTCCCAATGTTCCAACAAATAGAAGTCTTAAATTCAGATGGAGAAAGCAGTGAGTAAAATTTTAAACATTTTATTCGTTGCAAATTCACCTTATGAATATCTAGTTCTAGAAATAGAGGTATTATGCCTGGATATATATTGTTTTGTGCAAAGCTTTAAAATAAACCAATAAAAAAACCCAAGAAAAACGTTTTTTTGTGCTCAGATATATGCATAAATGACTGTTCATATAAAACCCATGTAACACAGGCAGTAGATAATTCCTGTTATTTGTACTGTTCTGTTACAGTGAGGTTTATAGCAGTACAACATGAAATAATCAACTCTACTACTCATTGAGTTGGCTCCCCTAAGGAGAATATTTCTATGTGTAGATAGTGTGGTTTTGACAGAAGGAGAAAGTAAATATGAACAGTGGTTTTATGGAAGGTATTTAGGAGTAAAGTATGTTGTGAAACCCATTGCAGGAAAATTGTAGATACAGGTGGTAGCAGGAATGCTTCCTACAGAAGGATGATTACTCACTTATATTCAAAGTAATAAGTTTTAAGAGGAGTAAATGGACCTACTTGAGTGAGTCCAGAGGATGGCTGTGAAGGTGATTGGGTGCTGAGAGGTTATTTAGCCTAGAGGAGAGAAAGCTCTGAGGAGACCTTACAGCAGCCTTCCAATATTTAAAGGGGTCCTATAGGAAAGCGGGGAGAGGCTGTTTATTAGTGATAGGATGAGGGGTGACAATATTAAGCTGAAGGAGGGGATATTTAGTTTTGATATTAGAAAGAAGTTTTTTCCTGTGAGGGTGGTGAGGTGCTGCAACAGGTTGCCCAGAGACTCCTTGCAAGTGGCTGGAACTTCAGTCCCTCACTCCAGTCTCTTCAGGTGCTGGCACTACAAACCTATGGGCCCTCTGTGGTCTGACTCCGTTTGCTTGCACTCTGACTCTGTTACGCACATACTGAATAGAGAGCCTCTCACTTTGGTCAGAGTTAGAAATAGAGTTTAATAAGAATCACAGTAATGGTTGAGGTTGGAAGGCACCTCTGAAGGTCCTCTAGTCCAGTCCCGCTGCCCGAGCAGGTCCACCTAGAGCCAGTTGCCCAAAATGGTGTCCAGATAGCTTTTGGGTATCTCCCAGGAGGGAGACTTCACCACCTCTACCAGCACAGAAACAACAGACTGCTGATTGGATACAGGGCATGGCCAGACAAATGTACTGATCGGCAAACTGTTTATGCTTGACTGGTTCTTTTTATCCCTTTATTTATCTATTTTCCTCACAACTGTCCTCCTCAAATCATTTAAGTCTAACCGTTTTCCCACCTGTGGTTCCTTCACTGAACATTCCGTAAGTGACACCAGACTGAGTGGTGTAGTTGACACATTGGAAGAACGGGATGTCATCCAGAGGGACCTGGACAGGCTGGGGAAGTGGGCTTTATGAACATTATGTTCAGAAATATAGTTAATTTTTTTTTTTACACTTGTTATAAACTTTACTTTTGTAAAGGGGACTTATTTTCTTTTTCCTTTTCAGATTATTCAGATTATGAAGACAGTTCTGTGGAGTACTTGGACAGATGCTCCTCTCCATTAACACGGTCCTCGGGGAGCTCTCTGACTTTGCGCAGCATGTTCTCAGAGAAGAATACCTCATACCAGTATCCAAGAGCTATATTGTCTGTAGACCTTAGTGGAGAAAGTAGGTTGGCTGAATGGCAATTTTCAGTTTGTAAGCTTAATTGTTTAAGAAAGAGTATTTTAAAGGAAATAATGTCTTACATCTTGCATTGTGGTGACTGACGTGTACTTCATCTATTTAAATCAAAATGCTTACGCTCTTCGTGCTGTTGTGCATGGTGATTGGCTTAGCTTAAGTGTTGTTACCCTGCTCCTGAGGAGATCACATTTTACAGAATTCATCAAGAAATCTAATGTTCCAGCAGTGTGTTTGACAGTGATTTTTTGCTATAACCTTTGCAGGTTAAAACTTCTGACTGCAAACCCACCTTTATTTCTGTCAAGTATTGCATCTCTACACACACAATTTCTCATTTTTATGTTTACTAGACCTTTCAGATGTGGAGTTCTTGGATGATTCCTCTACAGAGAGTTTGTTGCTTAGTGGTGATGAATACAATCAGGACTTTGATTCCACTAACTTCGAAGAGTCTCAGGATGAAGATGATGCTCTCAATGAAATTGTCAGATGCATTTGTGAACTGGATGAAGAAAATGGCTTTATGATTCAGGTAAAGAAATTCGAGGGGAGGGATATATTTTCCATTCGAATGTCATGCTTCTGAAGATGCCCTTTTGATGTGTTGGTGACTGAAATTGCGTAGAGAGCTGTAAATATAAGTGAACAATAACAAAATATTTGTGTTCTGCACTTGGTGGAACTCTGTTCAGTGTACACAGAACAATTGCTCTGGGATGGGTTTCTCTGTAGGAAAAGGTAACCTTTTTCTGTACAGCCAGTTGTTAAATTTGAAATAAAGTATCCTTTCCTGCACACAGATCATTGCTTCTGTTCACAGACCATTGCAGTTACCCCAGGCCTTCTGGTTTAGCCATTGTGCTTTGCAGTAACAATTGTAGAAACCACTGTGCTTACTGTAAATGTACCTCAGCTGTATCCAAGATCTCTGCTATACTAACACGAATATTGTCAGTAACTGTGACGTGTGTCATGTGCGTGCTTCATCTTTAGAAGAGCAGTTCTCAAACTGGAAGTCACAAGCTGGTATTAGAAATTGCTAAGAATTTAAATTTTACTTGGTGTAGAAAAATGGGAAGAAGAATATACAGCGTCTACGTAGTGTTCAGGTGCTAATGGATTGCAGCTACTGCTGCTTATTTATTTGTACTCCAATGAGGAGTGCAAATTTCCCATCTAGTAATAAATAACTTCAAGTCTTTATCTCTAGGAATTCATAATATAGTGATTAGATCAGATGCCAGCAACAGTGAGGAAAAACTCATTTGTCAGTAACTTTAAAAAAAGCCATGAACTTCCTGTGTGTTTTACTCCACTCAAAACCAGGTTTGTATTCAACGATTTATGTGGTACAGTTTCTGTTGAAAATGGTGAGCCTTTTTAGTTAAGATTTGAAGGAAGCGAGTATGACTGTCTTGTGAAAATGTACTTTTGGAAGCGGCAGAAAGACTTGAAAATGAAAGACACAAAGGGTGTCACTGCAAACACGTTATTGAAATGCAGTGCTGTCTGGAGGAGCTAAGCAGAACTTCAGCTATGGTAATAATATGGAAAAGTGGTCCAATGTAGTAATCTTTGGAGAGAGGAAAAGGAATGGTAGCCATAGAGACATGACAAGGAAAGGGGACTTCAATGGTTTGATGTCTGAGAGCATGTCAAAGGAAAGAGGAGAGACTTTCAGTAGTAAACCAGTAGATTTTTTTAAACACAGGCAATGCTGAGTTGAGAAATCTATTTTTAAGTGGTAATTTCTTGCCCATTTCTGAAGTCCAGTGACAACCATGTTTTGATTGCTTCTCCTCTTCATGCCTTGTTTCATTGAGAGCAACCAGTTTGCTGTTTTTAGGCTCTCGTGTCTTACCACTTCTATTTTGCTCTCCTTTTCTCTTGTTTCTCCTCTTTCATTTTATCTTAATTTTCTTTTTCTTTTAGATTTTCCATTGGTGCGGTATTAAAAACACATCTTTCTAGCGCACTGGAGAGATGCTTTGTAAATATAAATAATTAAACTGAAGAGTTTTCTACTTTTCACTGTTATGCTGTAATGTATTACATCATCTTTCTACTTTACTGTAATATTATGCTCCTGTCTTATGTTTCACTAATAAATATTTAGGTGCTAAAATGCCGAATGTTGTAATAAAATATTATAAAATATTACATCTTCAATTTCTTTTTTTTTTTTCCAGTCTGGAATTTGTGGTTGAGGTAACTTTCAGAACTAGAGTGATGCTTTAGCATGACGTTTTTGCCTACCCAAACACAAATTGCCCAACTAAAATACTCTTACTCAAAGCAGCTAGTTAAGTTAAACTACTGTCCTCTGCAATTTGATGATACAAGAAGTAGCTTCTTTCTGATTTTTGAATCTACTTATCTCAGTTTCAGTTTTTGCTTTTGTTTTGTTTCTAATGTCAGTGTGAAGAGTGCTTGTGTTGGCAGCACAGTGTATGCATGGGACTGTTGGAGGACAGCATTCCAGAGCAGTACATCTGTTATATCTGCAGAGATCCACCAGGTATGGGTAAAATTTGCAGCTGTCTGCTTGGGATTTTTAAGCAGATGTTAAGCACTGCTTAAGTTTTTAAAGCTTTGTCTGTTTTGTGTTCTCTCTTGTACTTCTTCGGGGCAAGTGATTCAAAGTTTGGCTCTGAGCAGAAACTTATTTTCATGTTAGTAACATCTGGTTCAGCTATGCTAAATCGTATTGATTCGTAATTACCATTACTTTAGTTGTTGAAACTTAATTCCCCTCAAAACTTAGCACTTTCCTGTCATTGTAGTCTGAAAAGTCTTTCTAAACAAATCATTCCTGTTCAGCTATATGTTTTGCGTATACTTGGAATCACATCTGTTCATTTAAATGTTTCTTTTTTTAGAGAAAAAGGACTTATTGCCACAGTACGTTTCATATCAATTGCAGTTTTATAAGGTTTGTGTTTGTCCAGAAATATGTAAAGAAATTTTTGGAGCTGAATATATAAAATATGAAAAAAATTAACGCTTATTTTGGTAAACAATAGTGCACGAACAGCACGTCTTGAACTTGAGATTGTTAGGATAATCTTGAACTGGTAAGAATTAGGAAAAGTCTATTTACTTTTAAGCTTAATTTGATGAGGAAGATGTTGATTAAAAATGATTCTGTTTGTAAACCTATTTTTCTTAGCAGTTATTTGGAGAAAAACTATACACTTTGGAGGAAAGTTTTAAGCATTTTTCCTGACAGTTGATACAAACACACATATGTGTCTTCTGGTGCAATATCCAACAATCCAGCTGTTTCAAAAGGGCAGTGAGACTGCACCCCCAAATTTACTTTCATTCTGAATTTAAGAAATGAAATCTGAAAACTGTTTGCAGAGGTTTTAATAAGGGACAGTTTTTATCAGTTATTTTTGAGAAGAAAATTTAGGAAAACAGAGCTGGACAGATGTGACTTCTTCCGTTAGGCCCAGTCTGAATCTAAATTTGTGGTATGTAGTCTTGTTTGATAGTTGTGTGCTGTATTCATTGAACAGCCAAGCTTTTTCTTATTAAAATCAACTAATTTGTCTTGTCTTCTTTCCCTGCGTTGTACTAGGTACTTCATTATCCCCTGCTATGCAGAGACTGTGTCCCTAACTTATATCTTCTCTCCCTTCCTAACCAATACTTCTTTTCTTTCTATGTCAGGAGAAAAAGGTCATTCACAATGTCAGTATTTTAAAGTGTATTGGGATAATGGGCAGAAAGGAGATAGACAGGGTATTCTCCTGAAAGGTATGAAGGGCTTCCATCAACCCATTCTTTGTTCTGTATATGATGATAGTCTGGTATGAAATTGGGTGTAAGATATTGCGGTCTTAGTCAGTCTGTTTGTCTGGGTTCCTCGTTGTAAACAATGATATTGGAATAATTAGCATGATACATTTCTAGTTTTGTTTTTTGTTTTATTTTTGCATTTTATGGGTTTTGGTTTTTTTTTTAAATAGTTTTTAAGTTACTATAGAAGCACTAGCTAAATACTCATTCATGCCTGTTGGGTTAAGATTGTAGATGTTGCTGTATCATGGGAAACCTAAGGCCCATTTATGTTAATATCCTATGTGTTGGTTTCTGGTAAAAGGCAATGTAAAAGGAGCGTGTAGGAACTCTGCTTTTTTTTATGAGGCCTTCTTTTAGCTTCTTATGTAGATCTTGACTTCAGTATTGAAGGAAAATCCTTGTCTTTTAGAAACAAACCAGGTGTTTTGAGTAAGTCCATATAAAATCCACTCTTTTAACATCTCTTGGTAACTTAGATTTTCTTTTTTTTTAAAGTAAGCTGCAGTGGCTAGATAAATAAAATGCCAATTTACACATTTTTTTTCTTGCAATTAGATTGATGACAACATAGTTCTTAATATCCTGTAATTGGGTTGCAAAGGTGATTAGATTTTCATTTCAAATGCTGGTTAGAGAATTCTTGAGATTTCAGGTTTATTTTTGTTCTTTTTAAGTGTTAAGAGTTTCCTCTATTCCATGAAAATTAAATTTTAATATGTTAATAGTAAAACCTTGTATCATCGTTTAATGGATAGTAGGAGACATTAGGAGAGTACATCATATATAATTGTAGCACTCTATTTTTAGATACAATTCTGTTGTCTTTGGGTGGCCCTCAATTTGTTTATTGCTTACCCCAGGTCAGAGGTGGAGTGCCAAATATCTTTATGATAAGGACTGGCTAAACAATGGGCACATGTGTGGATTATCATTTTTGAAAGAAAACTACTCTCATCTTAATGCTAAAAAGATTGTGTCAACACATCACCTACTGGCAGATGTATATGGTGTAACTGAAATATTGCATGGACTGCAGCTGAAGATTGGGATATTGAAGTAAGTATCTGTCCAGGGTTTTTTCTCTACCCTTATGTATTAGGTAGCAGAAACTACAATTATTCCATATACATTGTTTTCTCAGATTAAAGTTCTTACTTGTATAATAGTTTAAATAATCCAGGTGCAAGATGTAGCCAAAGTGGATGCGTAATAGTTCAGTGTTGCAAGTGATATTCTCTATAGCTTGCCTTTTTTATTCCCTTTTGTTGCAGAAATAAACATCACCCGGACCTTCATCTCTGGGCTTATTCAGGGATGCGAAAAGAACAAGAACAAATAACTGTTGGGGTAGAGAAAAAAATAGTGACTTTGCCAGATGCCGTTAATCCAACTGAAAGGACGTGTCGTGGTCAAAACCATAAAGAGCCCCCCAGTATACCCCTGAAGATGGAAGAAACATACATCACAAGTGAGCACAGTTACCAAAAACCGCAGAGTTTTAGCCAAGACTGCAAAGCAGTCGCTGACCCCATGAGCTCAGATGATGAAGATACAAGTAGTTTTGAGGAAGATCAGGAATTTCACACAGAAAATAAAAACTGTTTACAATATTCTTTTAAAGACGATGGCATGAATGAGCAGGTAAGTATCATTCTTCATCTTGGAAGTTTCTTAGCTGGAAGAGTATTCAATCTGATAAACTTTTGCATGTAGAAGTATTTAGAAATGTTCATTATTATGAGTGTCGACTTATATATTCTATGAAATCAATCAGTAGAAATCACTAGAAGGAAAGCTGGATCATAGGAATAGTTTAAGGTGAAATATACTCGTTTCAGCTGGTGAATGAAATGCAAAGTATGGTTTAAGTATTGCCTATGCCAAAACTGTTTATGCTTAATACAGTGTTTGGGGAGTGGGGGGAATCCTACGCTTAAGATGAAGAGTCTTGACACAGAACTTACAAGTTTTTTTCAAGGTAAAGAAAATGGGATGCTTCCGTTTTTCTCTCAAGTCTTCTTTCTATGTGTTTCTTCTGTTGTTGTGTGTTAAACTGAGATTTGTAATACTGTTTATTGTACCATATTCTTTTGAATGCAGCACTATCTGGAATTCTGTCCCCAAGTAATGTTTTACTAACCAACTAATTTCACCTCACGTGCAACTTTTTTTGAGTCTTTTATATTGCATATTTCTTCTAATTAAACATTTCACAGGTTTTTAGTCAGGATTATACTTGGCTATTGAAACATGTCTTGCTTTTACATTAATAGTTTGAATCCATTACTTTGTGGAAAAGATCTGAAATTTGTTGCTCTAGTTTTAGTGAAGAGTTCTCTTTGAGCAAAAACCAAAGTAAACCAAACCTTTCTGTTTTCTACAATATCAACTGTGTGAGAATAAACCACCCAACTCATCCCCCTTTTGAAGTACAGTTTCTGGTGTGGAAGAAATGAGTAAGATACATCTTGTTTCTCTTAATTTTTGTTTTGAATGTGGCATGTCATCTCTATAGACTGAATGGAAAATTTTGGCTCACCCTAGTTAGAAATAACTTTGTATGCTAAATCACATGATTATACTCAGTTTGTGTAGCAAGGAGACATGCAACAGTGTGAAATACACTTTCCTTCCAACAATAGCTTAAATTGTCGTTGTAAACAGTATAAATATTTTTAGAATTAAAAGAAAATGTATTTGAGCAGTGAAATGAAACTAATGTTTCCTTTAGAGACTAAGGCATATATCTATAAAGCAAGATGCTCGCTGTTTTAAACCAGGGTGTTTGAGGCAGTGTCAGAGTACTCTTGTCTTTGGGACATTATACTTCACCTTGTTGTCCGTAGTCAGCCTCAATAAGCCCTGCAAGGTGCAATAGGGCAGCTGAAAAGGCCCCTTTTGTTTCTTGAACATTTTTGTGCTTACCTTAAAACCACGATGACACTGGCATTAAAGAGCTATTTTTGTATGACTTAACTTCGCCTCTCTAGGGCTTTGGATTCTCTCTTCTAGCATCCCATAGCACCTTGAATATTCTGGTTTTTCATAATGTTTTGTCTTATCCTAACCTACGTTTCTGTTACTTTTTTTCTTTTTTAGACAGTGTTCAGATTGACTGTTATCAAGTCCCATTTTTGACAGTTAATCATCTTTAAAATTGTATTTGGTTTCCTTTTTCTTGCTTCTGAAAGCATCAGCATTCCTCACCTGAACCTCCTGTTTATTCTTCACAAGCTGTGTCCTGTACTCGGCTTCTCTTGCCATCTCTGCCGCTGCTCCCTGATTGTGTACTTCAATCTCTTAACTTACAGAAGGACCTGTTTGATTTTGTGTTTTATGTTTTCAAGGAACATTTGCTAGCCATTTGAATAAATGCAGAGGTCATGCAAGGGAAAAAGAAATCTTTAATAATGTTAAGTTACTTAAGCTTTAAGAAATTATCTGACTTACTGCAGTGGGCATTTAAAAGATTCACCTAACAGACGCTCTTGGTTTTAGAATTATGGAGTAAAGTCACTGTAAAGCCAGGGAAAACCAGCATTCTTCTTGCATGGTTTGAGAGGTGATCTGAAATCGTAAGAAATGAGACATTTCTTATTTACAGAGGAAATACCCTTTATAAAGATTAATAACAGTTCTAATAGTAAAAACACTGTGGAGGCAAACCTGTGTCTTGAGAGATGAAAGATTTTATCTGAAAAGTTTTGAGAGTTTAGAAGCTTTCATGACTTCTAAAATCTATGTTTGGTAAGCAACACCTTTAATGAATGTTGTGAGCATTAAGGATAGTTGTCCTTCAGGACTTAGTCATAAAACTGCAAGAAGGTTGGTCCAAGTTTTTTTTAATTGCTAATAAGTCTTAAAACCAACCATTACTTTTTTTCTTAAGAAGTAACTTAAAATCCATTGGCCTCTGTTTCCTTATTTCCCTCTCCTCTCATTCTTCTCATTCTTGACTGAATGAAGTAATACTTTATGAAAAATATGGTGTTAAGTCTGTTATTGTGTAACATGAAAAATAATTAATTAATCAGGGACATGTATCAATATGGTAAAATTCACACCTTGCTCTGGCGTTTGCTATGAACTGACACTGAGCACATGTATCGAGTATTTTAGTCCATATAATAGAATTATCAATAATGACATAAATTCATCAGGTATGAAGTCATAATGGGTGCAAAATGGAAACTGTGGATGCTGCTATTTAATGGAGATGCTGAACACTTAAACTCATTAAATCCAGTATGCTTCCTTTGGTCATTTCCATTAGCTGAAACATCAAACACAGAAATATGAGGAACTCATGTATTATCTCTGACTTGCTGTGAAGATGAAGTCAGTCTTCCTCAGATACTATGTCTGTGTAACTCTGTGTGTTACTGCACTTGTAATTACCCCTAAACACGTTCAGTTCTGTCCCAGACATGTGCTTGCAAGTTATGTGGGACCACGGCAGGGGCAGGAAGGCAGGTCTTTTGTCTTAAAGAACAAATAGGATGGCCAGCTTATTTGTGCAGAATGATGACTTTTGTCATCTTGGATATTATTGCTTTTTCATAGAATCATAGAATGGTTTGGGTTGGAAGGGACCTTTACAGGTAATCTAGTCCAACTTCCAGTTTTAAGGGTTTTTCCTTCATTGTCTGGCTAAAGTTCAAACAAACCTTAGGGTTTTGCACATTTCTGACGACAGGTGACTGATGCAGGCCAGCACTTAATGATTTAAGTAATGATTTATTTAAAAAGGGAACAGAAATGCAGTCTGTCTTACTGCATTAAACAAAGTGCTTGAGCTGGTCAACCTTACCTCTTGCCTTGTTCCCCTGGTGCTATACGTGCTTATTTGTATGAATTTGCATTTTGTTTGGTTTAGACTATCGGTGTGTCGTGATACGTCACTTTTTGAGTTAGCTTTTTGTCAAGTAGACAGAAAGACAATTCTAAAACAGCGTAATTGAGTATGTGACTCATGTTGACATCAACACTAGAAATTAAAAAACAAAACTACTCTCTTTAAATTACAATTTTTTTCTTTCTGTTGGTCCTATGAAGAACTCTGCTGAAGGAAACACTGTGTTTGTTTGTAATGAAAGAAAAGGCTCAGAAGAACAAATGGACACACATCTTCAATGGCAGCTAAATCTCCTTACCCATATAGAGAATGTACAGAATGAAGTCACCAGCAGAATGGACCTGATTGAAAAAGAAGTTGATGGTAACTGCATTGCAAGACACTTTTTAATACACCTGTAGCAACACCTTTCATAGGTTGAAGGTGATTTGAGGCACTGAGGATGTATTTTTAAGAACTGTAAATATTACAGTACGTAAGTTTGCTCACCAGTCATAGAAATTAAGAACGAGGGGAGATTGTATTCTAGTCATGGGAGTTATCTTTTGACACATAAAGTTGTCTTATTACTCTTTGCAGTTTTGCTTTCAATGTTCCTGCTTATACTAGGCAGTATTTCTAGGCCAACGGGGTTGATCTTTTCCTTTCTCTGTCTCTACAAGCATAGAAATTCCTTTAAAACCATTTTGTAATCTGGCCCTTGTAAACAGGAACCTGTTAAAAGTGACAGAATTAAGCCTTGCATTTTCTGTTGCAGATCTGTTATAACTAGAAGGCCATGATCTGAGGTTTCTTTTATGTATGTAGATGGTAAATTGTTGGCTGAGGTTATAATGTGTTCCTAAGTATGTTTTTCTAGTACAGTCAAATTGGAAGATTAGTTTGTGTTGTTTGAGTGAAACACAGAATTATTTGTTGTTTCCCTAATAAATGTTTCTTCTTTTAAATAAAAATCACAGCTTCAGTGTATTTTCCCTTCTTAAAATAGACAGAGTAAGAAAAAAAAGGTTTAAATTTTTATGAAAACTGTTTCTCAAAGGCTCATTCTAATCAGCTTCTTTTTCTTCCTGTAGTTTTGGAAAGCTGGCTTGATTTCACTGGAGAACTTGAACCACCAGATCCTCTGGCAAGACTCCCTCAGCTTAAGCGACGTATCAAACAGCTCTTAATTGACATGGGAAAAGTACAGCAGATAGCAACACTTTGCTCTGTATGACAAAAGGAAGAATAAAGAAGTAAAAATAGATTCTTGACAGTGAATTTGCTTACTAGCCACAAGACTTACAGGAAGACAGCAAAAAGCTGAGCATTTAACTGGTTCTATGCCGATTTCATTAACAGCCTGAAGCTTTAGAGAGAGGAGAGTAAAGATAGAGTAAGGAATGTTATATTTAAATCTGAATATTTGATGTCCAAGCTTCAAAATGTAATACGTCACATAATGAGAAATGAAGTTATGATGTTAATGTGCTAAAAATGAAACTCCCCATATATAAGAAAGTTGAATAAACACAAACCCTGCGAAGATCAATGCTATGGTTTTGAAACCTTTGGCAAAAAAAGTCTAAATTCGCAGAATTCCACTGACTAAAAATTCTTGAACTGCTTTTTTAATGAATTCTCTTTATCTTGCTAGTGAAAGGTAGACACAGAGATCTGTATCCTCTCTACAAGGAAAGTTTTTTAGATTATTTCCTTCTCTCATGAGTGTTCAGAAAAATGAACATGCTAGCTTTGATTTTTGAAAGAAGTTACTTATCATGATTCTCCTTTTTGAAGTATTTTTAAAAATAGAAATCCTTATTACAGCACCCTTAGGCTCCTTTAAATCTTAAGTGGCAAAATAGTGGTCGGATGTGCCAAATAATACTAAAACCACTGGGATGAGAGTTAAATTGTGACTTTCATGAAGATTTCTTCCACAGTCCTACTTGGTGCCAGCAGTCAATCCAAAATTGTATCTAGTTTATATTTTTTTTTATTTTCTATTGCAGTATTCAGGATTCAAGGTACAATTTTTGTCCTGGGTAGCTCTGTTCTGGTGTTGGCCCTCTGAGGCTTTACTGTCCTCAACTGGGATGAGGAATGGTAAGAGCAGCAAAACTGTCTGTGGCTGTGAATAGCCTAAACCACTAGAATAAATATCACAAGATACATTATCCAAGATGTTTTTATTAAATCTTTCAGCTTCAGTGAATGAGACGTCATGAAACCAAAGGCAACCTACTTGCTCTGTTAGCTCTTGCTGGATTTTGAGCCCAGGACTTTCCCTGTGCTTATAAGTTGCCGCTGTACCCAGTGCTACGTACATATTTGTATGTATATGTGTATAGTTACACATGTACATATATGCATAATATATACCTTTATATCTACACATGTCTAGTTTTATTACAATAGACTATAAGAACTGGTGGTTAACATGAAATGTTACCTTTTAACAAGCAGTTTCTAAGATTGAAAATAATGTATGTACAGGTTTTGAAATTTGTAAAATATGACTGTTAAAAGGAGGCTATTTAACTGATGACATTAAGATACTTGAACATTTTATGCCTCATGTCTGTTTATCAGTTCTAGTTATCTGTATAAATGCATTTTAGAACCGATAGACAGTAAACTTGAATTTACTTTTTGATAAGAATACAAGCCACTGTACATTCAAAAATTATTTAAATTTGCAAACACACTGTTCTATATGTAAGGTACTGTATGTAAAACTGTTTATTAAAACTATTCTGCATACTCTACATTTTCCACTTTTCTTCCTGATCTACATGCAAATGTAAAAAAGAAATGATTGTTATAATGTACAGACCATCAAAAAAAAATCAAATACTCTTGGATTGCCTTTTGAGGATGCATAAAATTGAAAAATGTGCCAAAGATGGATTATCTGGGAAAGACTGTGCAACCAGTGCATTGAACTTTCATGATAAAACCATTATTGAGAAAGCGAGCAGCATTGCTGGTTCACTGCTAAAATAAACCTACCCTGACATTTCCCTTCTGTCTATCGTGTCTGAAGTGAGTTGTCACTCTTGATGTACAAAGCAATGTGTAAACCCCTGTTACAGAGTGGTTGCTATTTAAAAAGTCTCGCCACGTCATACTTCTAGGAGACATTACAGAGCTACATGGTGACATGGAAGTTAATGGTGGAATCATGATTGGCAACTTCATAATGCAGAAAGAACAGAAGAGCTAAGGAGTTGTTGACATTTTTATAGCAACTGTTAATGAATAAAATACTCTGTTATATAGTTGGATGCTTAAATAACTACTTCAAACAATATGAATAATTGAGTGACTTGCTTTTGGATACGTGAGATTTGTTAATATCTTACACATTTGCTGCATATCCTTGAATGTAGTACTGTGTGTACTGTATAAGAGAAATGTAAATACAGATGAGTTACTTTATTTCAAAGTGGAGTGTATTTACATAATTTATACAGCATACACTGTAGCAATATTATGCAATGTGTGTGCATGTGTGTGGTGTAATATAATTCTAAATGTTACTGAAGGTAGGGGTGGTCTGAGAGATCACTGGTGGGAGAACAGAAGTTTGATGGTTAGTGCAGAGATGGAGGGTTAGTATCCTGAAAAGGAAATCATAAGGTCAAAGTTAAAGTTACTCTTGCAGCTTTAACTTGTCTTTTGTTTGTATATGTAATGGTCTCTAAATTTACATGAGTATGTAATCTTATTCCTCGGGATCCTGCCTCATTCAGGACGGACCGTGCTTGAAAATACAAATAATCTGTTCAGTATCTTTTATTTTCATTTCCTATGTAGTCATGTATTATAAAAATTCCTGCAAGCATTCAGATCTAAGAAATACAATCCGAGTGTCCTTACAGACAGTGCTGTCATACATTGTGTATTGCTTGAACGCTTCACAGACTTCTGAGTTTGCTTTCTCAAATTGTGACGTTAGTCTGTAACATGTGAACATTAGTTTTGGCCCCAGTTTCTCAAGTATTCAAAGGTTTGGGGTTCTTTTGAAGTTTTCTCTTAACACTTATAAGTCAAGTGCCATAAAAACGATAAGTGTTTTGCACAGAATGTAACCTACAGTTGATCATTTTGCTTGTCTGCCACTTGAACCCACTATGATCTGGCTTGTACCAGCATTTCTTCTAGTTGGCCTTATCGAGAGGATCTTTTTCCTGTGGGCATTGTTTTCCATCTGTCTTCCTGCTTCCTCTGTAAATATGCCAGGGACCTACACACAGCCTATTTGCAGTGTCATTTCTTGGGGTGTGAATTGCAATTATTTGTGTTGTATGATGGAGGAGGCAGACCCTCTTTGAGGAGGGAAGAAATAGTGTATGATAATGTAAGGACTGGTTTTGATGCATGTACGCAGAAAGGTACATTTGCAGCTTTCTTTTAAGTTAATATAAGTTCTCAATAGTAATAAAATGGAAATGCTATTGTACAGAAACGTCCTGTGATTTCACAGGACTAAATGGCAAACCTGAAGAGCCTTTAAAAGACCAGCCTTTTGTCTGAGGGTTAGGATTTTTTTTTCGCGGGGGTATCAGGGTGAATCATTTCAAAGCCTTCTCTTTCCTGTGCCCATGGCATCAGGATTTCTGCATTTTCAGTTGTGGTGATAGCAGTGGAATATCAGTATTGCAGTCAAGTATTAAATACAGTCTTGGTGACATGATCAGATATTGCATGATGGGGCCATCTGTTTTAGTTACAAAATGGAGGTACTTCAAGTTGTGTGGTAGGGAATAGGCTGGAGGACGCTTCGTGCTAACCCTTGAATAGCTCAGGATGGTAAGTGTGTGTATTGTGGATATTCTGGCCTTTGTTCAGACGTGGAGTAATCTACAGTGGTAGAAGTCTGTTGTCCTCTTTAAGATAGTTGAAGAACGTGGGTTGCAATTTTCTGATAGATTTCATATATCTGCTGAGTGGCAAAGAGTTGAAACTGTTCTTCCATGGGTGCAGTCCTCTTGTATGTCTGACAACCACCCGTCTCTCTTAATTTTGCCTCTGAGCTTCTATGTGTTCTTATATGTTTGTTCTGCAGCTTGGATCTGTTTCTCCTTCTCGGCTTTCTGCACTTTGTCATCTTCTGTGATTCCCGGAGGGTTTCGCTCCTCCATTCTGGTGCCCAGTTCTCTCTGGCTGCTGTGGAAAGCAGTCATGAAGGGAAAAGCATCCTCTGCCTCCAGTGGCAGTACTGCCTCTCTGGCAGTATTAGGCTCCAGAGCTCCTTATCAGGCTGAAGGCTGGGATATGTAAGGAGTTGCTTGAACATCACAGTAAAAATTATAGAAGTATTTTGAGGCTTGCAAACCAGAATATTTTTGTATTTGAAGGGAAACTGTGACTATTTTTCTTGGCTGAAGCTTTAAAAGATGCAGAACGGATCCTGAACTGAACTGAAGCTTGGTGTAAAAATGAATTACAGAAGCAGGGGGTAGGAAGAGCTCTGTGAACAGGAGATTCATAATGAGAAGTGTGCAGTCAGGCCATCTTGACTACCTTGCATTGCTGTTATATGGAGGTGCAGATGTGTAAAGGTGGTGCATGCAATTATGCCATCAATTTGCAAGGGATACTCATCTTTGCCATGTCAGTTTAAAAATCTGGAACCGTAGATTTTCTGTATATGTCTTAGATAAGTTGCAGTGTATGCATCTTAATTCTGGAATGCTTATTAAGGTCAGAGGCTTGATCACTTTGAAAATGCCCATTGATATCGTCACATTTTGTTTGACACTTTTTTTTTCTGTTGTATTGAGTCCATATGGCTTAGGTGATGATTTTACATAGGATGTTTGAAATACTTCAGTAATGGTTTTTATTATACTGTGTTATGTCCTGGCCACTGGGTGCGGGGGGTCTGTCTTTAGCAATAAGTATATTATACACTATGTGTATATCTGTTTATATATGGAGAACAAGTGTGGAGCGTGTAATGATGGTGAAAATACACTGCACAGAGAGCAGATGGTGCATTTGGCAGCCATTCTGCACCAGCCTGAACAAGACAAATAAAACACAGGAGGCTGCATAGAGGAAATGGACTAGCGTGAAAAATCATTCAGTGAGTTTTCCTTTCCATACACAGTAGGCCTGTGTGCAAACAGTAGGTGAGCCAGCCTTATTCTATGGATTGAATAACCGTAGCTGGTTCAACTACTGTTTGCCTCAAACAGCAGCCTTCCTTTCTTTAGAACTGGCCAGAGCTGCCTCTGTTCAGCTGTAACCTGTGCACCAGTGTATTGTCACTATGCGCTCTGAGAGAGGTAGGTAGTAGTGCACTATTATTAAATCTTCTATGAGAGAAGCTAAATACTTTCTTCTGTGAATTGTTTTTTATAATAGCAATAATGTTGACTGCATTCTAATACACACAATAAAGGTCTGTTGAGATTGTTATGTGCCTGGGCTCCTATTTAGTGGACTTTTGCTTTGGTGAACTAGTGAGTGCTTGTATACATTCTAAAGCTTTAGGGAATCTTCAGTTGTATTTTTAGCCTGTGGTCAATAAGTTATATACAGTAATTGATACTCCCTCATTTGTACACATTGCAAAGCTTTAGGGAATCCTCAGTTGTATTTTAACCTGTAGGCAATTTATGCACTCAGTAAATTATTTACAGTACTGGATTACTTACTGCATGGCGAAGTAATTAGAAGATTTTTCTGTTCCTGAACTGCTTTGGTGTTTTAAGAGTTTCAGGATTTGAGTTTTGCAATGCGCTTAGTTCTTTGAAAGACAATGTCTTTGAAAGACAATGTCTTTCAACGCCACATTCACAGTGTCGACCTCTCTTCTTGTGGGCAGATGTCTGCCTTCTAAGGGCATTTCTAGTTTTGTGCCTTTGTACAATCCTCATTACAAAAGTTCGATTTGCTTTTGGTGATTTCTTATATTTTAGTATTGCCTATAAACTGTTGTCTAGGACACTTTTATAGTAGGAAAAAAGCAAACAATGCTAAGAAAGTTTATATCCTATATGTACCGTGGAACAGGGTTGAAATGGTAAGTGGCAGGTGAATGAAATCAGACAGAATCTAGAGGAGTTAGCAACAGAGAAAAATTGTTTGTCACAGCCAAAATAAGCATGATCTTAAACATGCAAGCAATTCCAAAATTTAAATTCTGAACCATTTAATCATTATTGAAGACACAATCTCAAAGCTTTCTCAAACTTAAGATTGAAGGTCAAATTTAGATCTTGGAGTGAATAGTACACTGAAACACTTATTCTAATTAGCAGACTTATTAAAGAAGAGGTTTACTGAATCAGACCAAACCTCTAGCCAGTTCAGTGTCTTATCTTCACTAGAAGTATGGTATCAGCATCTGTAGAAACACACTGACTATAAACGATCTGTACAAATTGGTCTTATGCTTAACGTATCCTTCAATGCTGGTAAAGTGAGGTTTCCTTTACCGAGGTTTCCTTTACCAAGTCTTCATGAAAGCCATCAGTTTTATCAATCAATGACAGCTCCATGCTCCATGAGTTTGGTCTATTTTTTTCATTCATTTCTCTCTGCAACAGCAGGTGGCATACTGCATTCCACAGCTTTGTTTTGTGGCAGAAGGAGTAGCATTTGTTCTTGAACTTTCTTTCTGACTCTGCTGCCTGTAAACTGTTGCCTTCAGATCAAAGAAGGTGAAGTACTGCATTATGAAAAGGAACAAGAGTAGTCTTGTCCTACCAGGACTAGTAGTTTGGTGCCTTGTCACTGCCCTTGCGTGACAGGTGGTGCCTTTTCTGACTGTGTTATCTTTTGGACAAACCCTGAGTTGATTCAGAATGCAAATCTTATCTTTTGTGACACTGCGGGTGGCAGAACTGCTTATACTTGGGGTCTTAACACAATCGCCATCCCAGATATTGTGAGAATAAAATAAATATTTTTCTACCTTGCACCACTATGGTACTATTGGATAGAGAACTATGTTATGTCCAATGGATAAGAAAAGAAAAATCCATTTCACCTGTCCTAAAAATTGTTCATTTCTGTAGTGACAACGGCAAATTCTAATGTTCTTACATGGGATTCTTTAGGTCTTTTATTACAAAAGGCACTTCGGTGGTAAATTATATATATTTTTTTTAATAGCCAGCTGGTAAATTATAATACAAAAAACCTGAAAAGTCCTCTGCCCACTATTCTGATCTAGTCAAATGTAGTATAGAAGTTACTGGAATGCCCCAATCATTCTTTCAATCTGAAGAACGTATCATGTATGAAGTGACTGAAACTTGTATTGGTGTGGCAATGTTTTTTTCCTTATCACCTTTCAGTTTTGCTTCTCATGAGGACTTCTTAAAACTTAATCAGAGATAAGTGCTTCACAAGGTCTTGCCAAAATCATGTGAAGAAGATTGAAATGTATGTCTCATTCTTGGAAAGAAATGTACTAATTGTAAAACTAGTTCTCCTCTATCTGTAAGTGTAATAAGTTGCTAACAAATAGTGTGAGTCTGGTTTTACCTCATCTTTTCTTGAAACATGGGAGAGGGTTGTCCAATACTGGTGATTCATTTAACACAGAATAGTAGTTCATTATTTAAAAATAAATTAACTAATTGATATAGGCATAATTTGATAATGTTTTTAGGTCATGAATTTGTTGCTTCAAATTCACTACCTCATTCAGGAGGCACCGTTATTGTTTCTTGAACTAATGTTGACTTCTCGGGCTCAAGTTTTATTTGGGTGACAGCAACTTCTCTGTGGGTATAGGTAATGTGGGTGTTTGTTCATATATAGGAATTATTCACCTTTGGGCTTTTCAATATGTAAAAATTGCACAAACTGTATTTTCTGCTAAGAAAATGTATGGAAAACTGGAACAATTAATAAATGGTCTGCTTCTCCCTTGAGGCTGTGATTTCAGTATTTAATCACACAGATGGTTTTCTTTCCCCTAAACAATTTAAGTCTAGATTGAGTAGCTTTTTGCCAATGTCCAACAAACGAAACTCTGATTTCCAGCACTAGAGCAATGATTTTGAAAACCTATTAGTTTTAAGGCCATATTGGCCACAGCACCCATTTGACTTACTCCTTTTCTCCCCTTCATTGGTGAGCTAATTTAAGATAATCCTCAATGTTTTCCGAGGTACTAAAAATAGAGGTCAATTCACTTGTCCTTTCACTGGTTATGCAGTGAGGCTTTTCTTAATTTATATTTGACCAGCCATAGATGACAAGTGCCTTTTTTTCTTGGAAGAATGTGGATTGCACATATTGCTCTGTAAACTATGGGGTTTTTTTAATCCATGGGCTATTGCATCCCACTGAAATTGCGTGTATTAAGATGCCCGTCTTGGTTTGACGCACATCTAGAAGTGGTTTAAGTGATGCCAGTTGCTAAAACTCACTTTCTTACTTTGTTTTTCAAGAGACTCTTAAGAGTTGGCTGATCTTCCCAACTTGCATAGTTCAGAGGTGATTTTTCTGAGTGTTTCTGAAGCGAATAAAAGTAATCTTTGGAGTCAACTCTATGTAGGTATTGCAGATTTGTGCTTCTTTCTGTTAGTAATAGCACTTTGATACCACCTTGGTTTCCTGTCTGCTCTACTTTGTTTTCAGCTAGTAATGGCCTTTGATAGCAAAGAATAAAGGAGGAATTGAATGCCTACCTTGATAAGCTTGCTTCTCTCCCCATTTGCTGTGCAAGGAACCTGAATTACAATTGTTTTACTAGCTTCAGAAAACTGGAATAGATCAATATCATGCACACCCCCTCAACGCACTCTGGCTATAATTTTCAGTGGCTTGGAAACCATTGTGCCTGCAAGAACTGACCCTGGAGAGCCTGTGACCCTGGACCAGGCTGTTGCCCTCCTGTAACTGCCTGACTGCACTGGGAACCAGACACAAACCTGAGACTCTTGAGTGAGAAATGTGTGATGGTCAACGTTTTCATCTTTTCTGATTCAGCCACCCTAGTGTTCTTGCTCACTATTCTTTGGTTGCTCTGTATATACATTTCCCTACAAGTGCTATGCTAATCCAGAATTTTTTTTTCTATGCCTGTTTAATCAGTGTTGTTACAGGATTTGTCATCTTTATGCCTCTGAAGGTTGCCTTTTATGGTTTGTCATCCATGCTGGACACCTTCATTTTTTCCCAGCTGGATCTTTCTGTGGACTATTGACTTACGTCAAGTCCAGACAGGTTGATTGAAAGTTTAAATGAGTGGGATTTTATTTGGATTTTAAAACGCTAGTCATGTTAAAGCAAACTGGTGCTGCTGTTTGAGATCCCATTTACAGTATGTATCAAACATAGCACTGCAGTGGTCTACAGCCTACAGAGAATGATGCCTTTAAGTGCAACCTTAGTCTGTAAGACAGTATCGGTAGAGTCATTTTTAGACTGTCTAGTACTCATGAATCACAAACAACTGTGCTGTCATCACTTTTTCTTGAAATTGGCCTAAGTCTAGCCTCAAATGTGTGCTTTTGTTATTATCTTATTATTCTGGACTCATTTGTCCAACTAGCTTTGCAGAAGTGAAGGTGAGTTCTCATAATTCCCAGTGCAAGCAACTGCTAACTGGCAGTCATAAGAGATGGACATGTAAGAAGTTATACTCTGGAACCAAGGAAATTATATTTCTGGTATGTTTTAGGTCTAGAGTCTTGCATGTAATTAGTACAAAAAGGCTTGACTTAATGGTTATGATGATCGCACACCTGGGTGATGAAGCCCAAGAAGCTAAGCTGCTTCCTGTCAGGTACTCGGCTGCATTAAAGCATGTGGTGCGAGTGGGAGTAAAACCAAGAAGTCAAATGCAACTAACTCTGACGCTCAGTTCCCTTCATAGTCAGTGGAGGTGCATCTGTCTTGTTTTTCACTTAATAAATAACCACATTATGAATTTATTTACTCCCAGTCCTCCAGTGCGTGGAGGCCTAGCTCATGCCTGTCTTCTCAGCAGGCTTTTTGGAAACAGAAAACTGTGCTTCTAGTGCAGAGCACTAAGTGTGGTTGTTGCACGGTGCAGGTGAGAGCCTGAACTCTGGGCTAGGGTCAAGTCAAAATGCTCAATTTGCCTGTTGATATAACTAATTTCCCCCGTGCCACCCATGCACCTTCTGCTGCTTGTTCTCTCTGATGACTGGGCTCAGTAGTGCTCCCTGGAGCAGGGATGAGAACCACAGTGGCTGTTCCAGGTGACTGAGCCTCTTGTGGTTTTCTCAGAAGCATCATATGCGTCACGCTCCCAATTTTGTGGCCAGTCTACCAGCACATAAGTGAACCCATCAGTGTGGTGGTTGCTATAAAAAGGCAGGTGAAAGTTCCACATGGAGTGCAGGGCTGCCTCTCTGACAAAAGGGGATGGAGCTCTCCCATCGCAAGATGGGCTCCATCCCATTCTGCACACTTCTTTGCTGCTTTATTAGCATAACAACAGCGAATATATTTGGTAAGTATGTTTGTTCTTTTCCTTTTCCTGTGTCCAGTAGTGGCTGTGCTCCTGTGATCTTAGTGCTGCTCTGTGTATTATTGCGACTGAGTCTATAATGATCTTGGATCTTGCACAGTGAAATCTTGCAAACTTAGCTAGATGAGTGCTGTGCAAACTGATTTTGAGCTCCAGGTTAAATACTAAGCTATGAGATCTTTAGTGGTCAGGGTTGTCTGAGATGAGTACACCTGGAATTTGGATGGAAAGAAAAAGTTTTCTGGAAGAGCAACATGGGCTAGAGGAGGAGCTCGAGTAAGAAAAGGTGATGCTGCAGGGGTGTGAAGGTCCTAAAATTCTTCTACTTGCATGTGCTGTCATCTGATTTAGGCTTTAACTTTTAAGATACTAGATGATCTGAGTACTGTCCCCAGTCCCTGGGTCTGAGTTTAGTAGTCCTGCACAACAAGCAATTTGAATCACTCAATCTCTACTCAGATGTCTTAGACTTTCTTTAGCACTGTACACGGGGATCTCCACACATCCCAGAGCAACTGGCTCAAAGTCTTGTTTGAGATTAAAATGGTGAGGTCTGCCTACATGTAGATGTCTATAGGTGATACCTTTACACTCTTATGAAAAATTTTACATGGACTTAAGAGGACACAGTAAATACTCACAGAAAGAGAAGTGATTGAGAGGTCTTAGGAGTACAGAAATCATCTGTGATTAAAGAAGCTTCTGAGCTGCGAATTATTGGAGGCTGAGAAGTAATCAAAATACTTATGATGTATTTGCCCTAGTATATGTGGTCACACTCAGACCAAATACTGGATTAAGTGAAACTTTGGTCCAAATCTCTGTAGCTGTGGTTTGTTTGTTAGCTGTGTTTTTATAGAACTAGTCAATGGAATTAAGAGCATGACATTCATTGAATTTTGAGGATAGGAAAAGTGTCAGATCAACTAAGCTGTTGTGTAAAAAAGAACCTAATTTCTTCATTCGTATTAAACAGCATCGAAATATGGGTTTGAATGCATTAAGTACTGAAGAGTCAAACTGTTTTTTTGCTCTATGGCTTCAGTAGTTGTCTATTTGTCCTGGTAAAAATTGAGAAGTACTCCTAATATGAATGAGTTTGCTAACTACTAGACATTAATTCTTTTTTAGGTCTTTTGCAAGACTGAGAAATACCTCTCCTTTTGGTGGAGCAGTGAGGGACTTAGCTTCAACAAAGAATAGATACTCAGTAACATTAATAATGTTATGATTAATATTATGGTAAAGGGCTGTTTTGTGGTGACAGCCACAACTAACTCTGAGTATGCAGGTACCAGAAAGAAATAGCTGTACCAGCACAGAGCAGAGCTGAAAGTAATTAAATATAGGCTTGGAAAACTGGTTCATGATGGTCTCAGTCATGTTCTTATCCTGCAGCTGGCTGCCCAGCAAATTTATTCTCTACTTCCCTGTGCTGTCCTGTGCAGGAATGTGGGCAAAGAGCAATGAGGAAACAACCAGGGAAGACCCATGAACTCAAGGATTTTGCCATGCAGCGTTGGCACTAATAGATTTTTGGCAGAACAATCTTGTGGTGAAAAAATCCTTACATGTTTACCTTCTTGCTGCTTTCAGAATACCAGACAGATTCCCAACCATTACGCCCATGCGAACTTCAGAGGGAGAAGGCTTTTTCAGGAGGAGAAACCTATGTTCCTCAGTGCTCTGAAGATGGCCAGTTCAGGTAATTAATACCTGCTATTATTCTGCTGTTATGTGACGTGACCATTCACTACTAATGAAAGCTTTATCTTCATAGAATTATAGAATAGTTAGAGTTAGAAGAGACCTCAAAGATCATCTAGTTCCAACCCCGTGCCGTGGGCAGGGACATCCCACTGGATCAGGCTGCCCAAGTCCCCATCCAACCTGGCCTTGAACACCTCCAGGGATGGGGCATCCACAACTTCCCTTGGCAACCTGCTCCAGTGTCTCACAACTCTCATGGTGAAGAAATTCTTCCCAATGTCTAATCTAAATCTGCTCCTCTCCAGTTTATACCCATTCCTTCTCATCTTGTCACCACAAGCCTTTATGAATAGTCCCTCTCCAGCTTTCTTGCAGGCTACTTTCAGGTACTAGAAGGTCACTATAAGATCTCCTTGGAGCCTTCTCTTCTCCACGCTGAACAAGCCCAACTCTCTCAGCCTGTCCTCATATGGAAGGTGGTCCAGACCTTGGATCATCCTTGTAGCCCTCCTCTGGACCTTTTCCAACAGCTACATGTTCTTCCTATGTTGAGGATTCCAGAACTGGACACGGTACTCCAGATGAGGTCTCAGAAGAGAGGAATAGAGGGGCAGAATTACTTCCCTCGACCTGCTGACCAGGCTTCTTTTGATGCAGCCCAGGATACAGTTTGCCTTCTGGGCTGCAAGCATACGTTGCCAGCTCTTGTTGAGTTTCTCATCAAGGAGCACCCCCAATTTCTTCTCGACAGGGTAGCTCTCAATCACATCATCCCTCATTGTGTACTGAAAATGAGGATTGCCCTGACCCAGGTGTGGGACCTTGCACTTGGCCCTTATGAACCTCATGAATTTCTCACAGGTCCACTTCTTCAGCCTGTCCAAGTCCCTCTGGATGACATCCCATCCTTCTGATGTGGCTACAACACCACTCAGCTTAGTGTCAACTGCAAACTTGCTGAGGGTGCACTCGATCTTGCTGTCAATATCATTGATGACGATATTAAACAAAACCAGTCCTAGAACAGACCGCTGAGGGACACCACTAGTCATGGATCTCCATCTGGACTTTGAACTATTGATCACTACTCTCCGAATGCAACCAGTTTCTTATGCACTGTACCATCCACCAATCAAATGCATATCTTTCCAATTTAGAGAGGAGGATGTTGTGGGGGACCACATCAAAGGCTTTACAGAAGACTAGATAGATAACCATAATCACATTCAGTCTTGAAGAGCCTCATTATTCGTGGAGTGGAGGGTGAGGGGTGCAGGAAACTGAAGTGACTTCATTGAGCTGCTTCACAGATCCAGCCTTAGCTGAATGAATTCCTTGTGGCTGGAAATAATCTCTGAGTTAAGAGATTAATCTAAGACTAATAGGCTAATTTTGGCCACATTGTTTGCATGTTAAATACTCGATGCAGTTTGATGTGTAATGCAGCTCTCGTGTTCTTATGCATGCTCATGGGTGCATGTTCTGTGACCAGTTCTGTGATCAGGAAACCTTTCTAAAGGTAGTAAAGGAACCAAAAAGCACACAGAAAACAGTGACTGAGAGAGCAACATGTTGCCTGAAGATGCAAGAAATTGATGAGTTAAAGCCAAGGCTGATGGGGAGTGCAAATTTTAGTGTTCTCTACTGTTATCTTTTTGGCTGTTGCCTAGGGTGGGGGACATTGACAGTTCCAGATTTGACTTAGAAGATGTCTCAAAATGTACAGTAAATTTCAAATATTGAGAATCAGGATTCTGTCCAACCTACTTTCTTCCTGAATGACTTCAAATCACTTACCTGTAGTTCCTGAAGACTTCAGGAAATTATTAGAATTAAGAGCTCCTTCAGGTAAAGTTAGAGCCATCAGAAACATGGCCCTTTCTGATTACATTATTTGCTGTGTTAAAGTATTTGAAGCTGTTTCACTTGGTTTGTGTTTTTGTTTGTCTGGCACTGACTGAGTACTCCATCACTGACAAAACAAAATGTTACTTGTGATCTCCTTCAGGACAGTTCAGTGCAGTAGGAATGGTCTTTCCTGTTGGTGTGTGGATGAGAATGGCATTGAGGTTCCTGGCAGCAAACAGAATGGATATCCTGTATCTTGTAAGTTGCAAGCTTCTATTTTTGTTCAGATTGGATGAAGAGCCATTTAAATCTGCTTTTGAACCACTGAAATCAATAATAGATTTGACAGACTCTAGTTTGTTGCAATTTGCTGAGGTTTTCTAGTGGAAGTTCTGGAGTTTCTTTGGAGCTCATCATGGAAATCTGATACACCTGGTTGGTTTCTAGTCATGAAGATCACAGTGAAGTGAATCATAGAATTGTTAGGGTTAGAAAGGACCTCAAAGATCATCTAGTTCCAACCCCTCTGCCATGGGCAGGGACATCCCACTAGATCAGGTTACCCAAGGCCCCATCCAACCTGGCCTTGAACACCTCCAGGGATGGGGCAGCCACAACCTCCCTTGGTAACCTGTTCCAGTGTCTCACCGCTCTCATGGTGAAGAAATTCTTCCTAATTTCTAATCTAAATCTGCCCCTCTCCAGTTTATACTCAGAGGTTGTCTTATATGATTCAGTGCCCAACAAATACCTTCCTCTAACTGTGCCCTACTCTGGTGCTACAGGCTTATCCTTTTGCCAGCTGCAAAAGCAGAGGATCTTGGTGAGTCGATACATCAACAGCAGCAGCATCTCCTACATCCCTCAGTGCCTGGATTCAGGGGCATTTGATGCAGTGCAGTGTGACATGGAGCTGGGTCAGTGCTGGTGTGTAGATCCAGAAGGAATGGAGATTTATGGCACCAGGCAGAAAGGAAAGCCAACACGGTGTAAGTAATATTCAACAAAACAGTGGATTTTATCAAGTGGGAAAGTTTGGTGTGAATGAAAGGTGGCTGATCAGGAGCTTGGACACTGCAGCCTACATTTATCCTTAAGTGAGGAATTTAATTCTTCTTTTCCTTTGGATATAAAAAGAATGCGAGGCACCTAGGTGTCCACATTCAATACAATTAATCTAAACCCCTTCCAAATCATGTGATGGCTACTCAGCTGTTCATGAGAAATAAAAACACCAATAAACATTACTTCTGTTCCCTGTTAGGTCCAGGGAACTGTGAGATCCGAGATCGTCGCATTCTGCATGGGTTTGGGGAGAAGAGCCCATCACAGTGCTCATCAGATGGAGAATTTCTGCCTGTCCAGTGCAAGTTTGTCAACACTACAGACATGATGTTTTTTGATCTCATTCATAGTTATAACAGGTAAGAATGTAGGTTTCTGAAACAGAGAGGCAATCCCGCATGCTGCTTCAAGTCAGTTTCTTACTGCATTTTTGTTTCCACATGTGACCGCATATGATTATATTTTCTGTTAGTGAATGGACT
Source organism: Phaenicophaeus curvirostris (assembly GCF_032191515.1). Lineage (NCBI taxonomy): Eukaryota > Metazoa > Chordata > Aves > Cuculiformes > Cuculidae > Phaenicophaeus > Phaenicophaeus curvirostris. Next base: position 90,616,430 of record NC_091394.1, read on the forward strand.
AAGTAAAAAACTTTTTCTTCTGAATTAAATATTCTCCTATGGAAAGGCCTGATATTCTGTCCCTGCAGTTTAATCAGCGTGTCCTCACACAGCAGTGGATACTACATTGTGTTCTGTATTTGGAAAAGTATGTAGGGCTACCTTCAGGAAGACACACAACAGCAAATTAGATAAATGTAAAAGGAAGAGAGGAGTTCAGACATACATGTGAGGTAGGAAAGATGGGCAAGTGGCAACATGCAAACAGCAAGGGTTCCAGGGTTGCTGAACAGGTGAAGCAGCAAGTGATCAGTGGGTGTGCTGAATACACAACTGACTTTGGGTTGTTTGGCTGGGCTGGGGAACACTTCATAACACTGGATTAAATGCTTGTCCATGGGAACAGAAAATGGTTGTCCTGTGGAGGAGCTAGGAATTAATACAGAGGACGAGAAATAAGGGATGGGCCAGGGGAACTTCAGGGAGCGGAATTTGTTTCAGTGCAGGTGTTTAGACTTTCCAAAGAAATCTTTTTGTCTCTTGTGATCTTGGCATCCCAGTTAATGCATTTCTCCAGTGGAGGGCAGTGGAGTAAATATAATGTCTCATTCTGACTTGCCTCTGTGGTAGCAAATGCATTTTGTTGTAAATGTCAGTTTTGCTGTTTTGAGGGTTTTCTTCTTTTAATCTAAGGAAACCTGAAAGGCAGACCCAAATGCATACTGCAAATTTGTCAGAGCTTTGGAGAGGTTATTTTGGCAAGAACAAAATCTTCTATCTAGTTTGTTGGTTTGTAGAATGTGGAAATACTAAAAGAGCAATTACAGAGGAGAAAGCAATGCTTTAAATTACCATTTTTTTTCTCCCATTGAGACATTTATCTGTAAAGACCTGCAAGACTGGACTTTTCTTGTGTCTGTGTCATGCAATAAATCACAGCAAGATCATTCCACTCTCAGCTGACTACCTTTATAATTATGGCATTGACTTAACCCATTGCCATCACATCCGAGAATCTCAGGTCATTAATATATTCAATTTCACACTATTCCTTCCTGAAACGTCGTTATTGGACAGGAGGCCAGGAGATGAAGTGATGAATTCCACAGCAAAGAACTATAGGACAACAGGGTTTTAAACCCATATGTTATGTTCACGTGGAACCAGTGAAGCAACTTTCTTTGGTTCCACAGACTGATTTTTGAAATCTAGACATGTCACACTAGCTCCCTTCACAAATATTTTCCCTACACACTCATAAATACTCCAGAATAAATAAATATGTTTAAAAAAATGGAGACATTCAGAAACTTAAAGCTAAGTCTTTCCTGAGAAAAAGACTTTGAGGAAGAATGATGGGTCTAAATTTCCTGCATCACCCTCATGACTTGGCTGCTGTTACTTATTTTATACAGACTGTGCCTGGGTCCTACTTGGATGGGCAGCCATATAGAAAGCCCTGTAGCAGATTGGGGAGAAAGATCAAAAAACCAAAAGTCAAGGAGGATCCTTTTTACTTTCTTGTTGTAATTCTCATCAGGCTGAAGACTCTGTGTCACTGTCTTTATCTCGGCTCACTAGAGGTTCTGTCCTATTATGTATTATTTTGTTGGCAGTGGAGAAAATAGTCAATGAGAAAGGCAGCTATAACTTGAGCTGCACATCTGAAACACAGAAGGGGCTGCCTGCAAACCTGCTTCTGAAGATCAGTAATAAGTTATCTTTGCTGGAAGCCAAGAGCAGAGGCTCACAGTTGGACGAAAAATTCAACAACCTCACATTTATTTACTTTTGCAGATTTTTTAGTGCAAGCATTCTTGTTGAAACGTGTGGATACACAGCAAATTTATCCATGACTTAAATGTAGTCATCTTTTCTTCAGCCATTGTTTGAGACTGGGTCTGATAGATGAGGTGCTATCTATTATCAATACTCGTCTCGATGGCTGTGATTAAAAAGAGGCTGAGAAAACAAAAAAAGCAATAGGAAGTGGGTTTTCCAAATAAGGTGAGCAAAGTTCCATCCTCTTGTTTGTGTGAGTCTATTTTATATCTGTTTGTATGTTATTTAGCTGTGCTCTTAACCTGAAACAAAAAGAAAAACAGAATGAGAGGATATGACCACACTCCTGCCCCATATAAAAGTGGCATAATTATGCATGTGACTTCTTAACATTGGGGATGAAAGAAATCAACATGCAGATTTTTTTCATTGCATCCTGTTTCATTCTGCTATATTCTGGGATGGTGAGGTAATGAGCTTCAAGGAAACAGGCAGTGCAGAGGTCTACATTTGAATACAAGGGATTTCCTACAAAGATGGAAGATTGTGTTCCTGCTTGGGCAGTGGCCAGTGCATGATAATGCAGGGGACCAGAAAACTCTTGAAATGCTCCAAGCCATTATGCCCATGTGTTCATAGAAAACTATAGAAAGATGACATTTAACTGGTTAAATAGAATCATAGAATAATTAGAGTTAGAGGGGGCCTTAAAGATCAACCCCCCTACCATGGGCAGTGACACCTTCTGCTAGATCAGGTTGCTCAAAGCCTTGTCATTTTAATACCCTTAAGTACGACATTTTGATTCCTATTAGTATGCCAGGGTCAGCAGCAGAGCAGGATTTCATGAACTCATGTGGAGGGAGTCAGCAGGCTTTTACTCTGAAAACTTCGGAGAGTGCCAGAGCAGAACAGCACTATGCAGGGATGTGTAAGCTCCGAGACAGGAGCACTGCTGGATAATGCTGGGACAACCCTAAGGTTATCAGCCCCTTGCTCTGCCAGGAGGTGGTATTGCTTTGTGTTTCCCTCAGCTTGCATTTTGTGTGTTGAGGAAGCAGTAAAGCAGTACCAGGGAGGTGGTTGAGTCACCTTCCCTGGAGGTGTTTAAGGCACGGGTGGATGAGGTCCTGAGGGATATGGTTTAGTGTTTGATAGGAACGGTTGGACTCGATGATCTGGTGGGTCTCTTCCAACCTGGTTATTCTGTGATTCTGTGATCTTTGGACTCGATGCTATAAGAGATCTGTTCCAACCTGGAGATTCTATGATCTTCAGCTCTCCCAGCAATTTGTGGCAGAGCTCTCAGGCAGACCTGTGAAAGCAGCAAAGGGCCCTTGCTCCACACCTCTTACCTGACTGCTGGGATTCTGCCAGCTGTGAGCCAGACAAGCATTTACCTGTGTTTCTTAGGGACACTGCAGAGTGCATGTGCTGGAACAGCCACAAAGCTGCTGGAGGGCGACATAGAAGTGAGGCTGGTCATAGTTAGTTTCACAGGGTCACTGTAAACTCCTTTGGCACGTTAATCTTTTTCCCAGTTGATCATGGCTTAATTCAGCATTATTTTTACTGCTAATTGTCTTTCCTTGGTAAAAACCTACTTTGTGTAGTTCTCTGAATGTCTTGAGCAGAAAATTCCACTTCCCTGTTGTTAGATTTGTCCCAAATAAGCCACATAGAGCTTGACACCAGACCTTTATTGCATTTTAGGGTAAGGGTATGTGTCTGTAAAATAATATAAATGTTTTGGAACTTGGCATAATTGTACTGCTGGTTATACTATCTGAATCCAGAAAAAAACCCTATCTTCTGTTTGCTTGGAGAAACTTTAGTGTATCTGTCAGATAAGATCACATTCATTATGCTTTTTCCAACTTTGACCCTATTAAGTTTCCTTCCTAAATCATTGCTTTCCTGGAATCTGGCTGTTGTCACTCCATGAATATTACACTGGAAAGTAGCATCTCTTTGATCTCCAGAAGTAAAAGCCGATCTTACTTGCAATATGTTAAAATCCCTTTCTCTTTAATCTGTTGAGCTATGCTCTCAAAATGAAAAAGATTAGTGAGGATTTTATCAGCTTTTGTGCTTAATTCACTGCAGAAAGTGTAAGTAGTGTGCAGGGAAAAGGAAACAACCTGTTTATTTAGGCTCTCTGCCATCCCATGCAGATTTGTGGAAGGAGCTAATGAGCGGGTGTTGTAATACATTAAGCAAACGTCTGTCTACTTAAACACACTTTCACAGACTTTCAAAGATGGAATAGAACTGCAAATGAGTGTTAGATGCCAAGTACCTGCTTAGGAAGGGTCAGAAATCTGTCTGAAGGGAAATCTTATTGTCCTGTGTTTGCTTAAAAAAAAAGGCATTTAAGAGATGTTAGCCTGCTGAAACACTGATTTGGATCATATTAGAGTCTGGTTGCCACAAAGAGACCAACAAGTTTTCTAATGACTTTGTGCTGCTCAGACATCCCTGCCATACAAATTCAGGAAGGAAACACAAATGCTTCTTTTCTTGCTGTCAGCACGTCTTCCTAGGCTCTTCACAGGAGGCTGCTTTTCCTTCCAGGCTCCCAGAGGTTTTCCAAACGTTCAGCTCCTTGCGGGACAGGTTCCCAGAGGTGTCTGGGTACTGTTACTGTGTGGACAGCCTGGGGAGAGAGTTAGCAGACACTGGTAAGTACTGATCCTTTAACTTGAGTGGCTTTGAATTCCCAGGGAACGGACAAAATATTAGTCTTAAAATTCATTTGAAACTTCAGTTTCATTCTTACAAGGGGTAAGAGAACTATGACCAGTCTAGTGACCAGTGTAATGACCATGGGAAAGACTAAAGCTCGGTCAGTAGCAAGTGGAGTTGCTACTGGGAGCTAATCCGGTCCTTTTTTGGGATGATGCAACAGGATTTCTGAATGTCCTACCTCTGCCCGCACTAGAAAGCTGTATTGTATTTGCGAAGGCAAATTAGCAAATGCAGGAGAACATAAAGAGCCTGGGCTGTGGATGTGGTCTTCTTGGACATCAGTAAAGCCTTTGACAGTTTGTCATAGCATTCTGCTTAGGAAACTGTCAGCCTCTGGACTGGACAGGTGAACAAACCCCTGGGTGGAAAACTGGTTGGCTGGCCGGGCCCAGAGAGTGGTGGGAAATGGAGTTAAATCCAGCTGGAGGCCAGTGACAAGTGGGGTTCCCCAGGGCTCAGTGCTGGGTCCAGCCCTGTTCAATGTCTTCATCAATGATCTGGATGAAGGCATTGAGTGCACCCTTAGCAAGTTTGCAGATGACACTAAGCTGGGTGGAAGTGTTGATCTGCTGGAGGGCAGGGAGGCTCTGCAAAGGGATCTGAACAGGCTGGACCGCTGGGCAGAGTCCAATAGTATGAGGTTTAACAAGGGCACATGCTGGGTCCTGCACTTGGGGCACAACAACCCTATGAAGTCTGTCTAGAAAGCTGCCTGGAGGAGAGGGACCTGGGGGTGTTGGTTGACAGCGACTGAACATGAGCCAGCAGTGTGCCCAGGTGGCCAAGAAGGCCAATGGCATCTTGGCTTGTATCAGAAACGGCGTGACCAGCAGGCCCAGGGAGGTTATTCTCCCTCTGTACTCGGCACTGGTGAGACCGCTCCTCGAATCCTGTGTTCAGTTCTGGGCCCCTCACCACAAGAAGAATGTTGAGGCTCTGGAGCGAGTCCAGAGAAGAGCAACAAAGCTGGTGAAGGGGCTGGAGAACAGGTCTTATGAGGAGCAGCTGAGGGAAGTGGGGTTGTTTAGCCTGGAGAAGAGGAGGCTGAGGGGAGACCTCATTGCTCTCTATAACTACCTGAAAGGGGGTTGTAAAGAGGAGGGTGCTGGCCTCTTCTCCCAAGTGACAGGGGACAGGACAAGAGGGAATGGCCTCAAGCTCCACCAGGGGAGGTTCAGGCTGGACATCAGAAAAAATTTTTCACAGAAAGGGTCATTGGGTACTGGCACAGGCTGCCCATGGATGTGATTGAGTCACCATCCCTGAAGATATTTAAAAGACAGGTGCATGAGGTCCTGAGGGACGCAGTTTTGTGGCTGATACGAATGGTTGGACTCAATGATCCAATAGGTCTTTTCTAACCTAGTGATTCTGTGTGTGATTCTGTGTGAGACTGAACTATTATATTTCCTTCTTGCTCAGCTAAAATCATGGAATGTGTTGGGTTGGGGCGGGCCTTTAAAAGTCTGTCCCTTCTGTCACGGGCAGGGACCTCAGATGGTCTTTCCTTTCCTTTTGTATACTCAGGATACCTGTCCGGCATATTAGTGAAGATCTTTAGAAGAAAGAAAGAATGCTTTTTCCAAGAAAAAGGAATGAAGAGGCTTAGAACTTCAGTGTCTTTTTTCCTTAGCTGGTGTGATTTAAAATAAAAATCCCAGAAAACTGCAAGGAATCATGGCTTAAAAATTAGGTGGTAAATGAGAACTTCAGCATTTAATCCCCAAGAGAGTGAGAAGTTCTCAAAGTTTTGCACATACGGAGAAACTAGTGAACATATTTTATTTACTTAAGGTGAACAGCCAAGGAGATTAGGAATTGTTTTTTTGAAACACTGGTTCCCCAAAACATTGATTGTTCTGCTGCAAATGAAACCTAACAAAGCCACAGCACAGGACCAGCCACAGTTTCTCCTGCTCATTTTGGTAGACGTCAAGGCATAAAGCAGAGGACTGGGCACTTGCCTGTGGGTTGTATGGTGCAGTGCATTAGGTTTGTGCAATATGAGTAATTGGCCTGTTTAGAGGACTGGTATTTTATTATAGAATCATAGAATGCTTTGGATTGGAAAGGACATTTACAGGTTACCTAGTTCAACCCCCTTGCAGAAGCAGGGACATCTTTAACTAGATCAGGTTGCTCAGAGCCCCATCCAACCTGACCTTGAATGTTTCCAGGGTTGAGGCCTCCACTACTTCCCTGGGCAAACTGTTCCAGTGTTTCACTACCCTCACTGTAAAATATTTCTTCCTTATAACCAGCCTAAATCTACCCTCTCTTAGATTTTAAAGATATCCTGCCTTAGTTTTTCCTGATAGGCTTCTAATTCTGTTACTACATCATAAGGAAGGTGACTTCTGTTCTAAAATCAGACTTTATGCTAAAAGTCTCTGTTTCCTAGGCTTGGAACTGCTACTTGATGAAGTTTACGACACAGTTTTCTCTGCACTGGAGCCTGCTCGCACATTTACAGAGACCAGCATATATCGGATCCTGCAGAGGCGGTTTCTGGGAATTCAGCTAGCAGCCTCTGGCAAGTTCAGATGTAAGTACCCCCCAGGTGATGCCTTGTAAATAAGATGACAATTTTGGATACTATATGTGACAGGTGCTGTTGGATGGATTTGTTTTAGGAGTCTCTTGTGCTAAAAGCATATAATATCACAGCCTCCATGCAAGAATCCAGGTCCCTGAATTGCAGCTGACTTTTAAACTCTATATTGTACATTCTTACCAGCAGTTTGTACATTTATTCTGATGAACACTTCCCCATGCATTCACTTTAGTTGAAAGCCCATGACCTCTCTATCTTCTGCCTTGAGAATACAGAGATGAATCTGATGATTTATTAAATTAAAGCCTGAGAAAATGCTCCCTAATTTATGGTGGTACACGTAGAAATAGGAAGGATCTTACATTGGCCCCAACACACTTCATCTCCAGGAGGCTGTACAAGGTTTTATAGTGTCTTAGCCAGCAATGCTGAACTTCTGGATATGCCCATGGGTCCATCCCCTCTCCAGTCAGGGCAGGCAAATGAAGAAGGAATTTATCTGCCTACTGGCAGTGAACTATATGGGACAGGAGGTCGCATACCTCCTCCTCTCTGCTACACCAGAGCCCAAGAGAATTGCCTCGGATGGGGAGAGTTTGAATCCCCTGATGTGATATTTCACCCTCCCATCAAAATGTTGACATTGCCATCTGACCCTCACTAAGGAGTTGCATCACCAGAGTCATTAAGATGATACCGATGTGAGTCTTCCAGCCACATAGTCATGGGGTTCTTCTATTTCTTGGACAAGCTGATCATTCTAGGGTTCTGGAAAGAGTCTTGCCCCTTCCACTCCACAGTGTTGAGCAATAAACTGACTGTAGCTGGGCATGCAGCGGCTGTCAGCAAAAATGAAGCTGTAACAGCCACAAGATGGAGATGTGGCCACATTCTTCAGCTGCTGAGGGGGACTGCTTTGGTGACTTACCCACCTGAAGCCACACACATTAGGAAAGTTGTCAGACTTCCTTAATGAACAGTCTGCTCTGATGTGATGCTTTTGCTGCCTCAACCTGATTAGCCAAGTGTAGCTGGCGAGCTCTTGAAAGTGAGAAATATTTAGACGGTAGGATTTCAGGTTTATATAAACAAGCAACATTTCTGTTGGAAAGGTGGAGTCTAGTACTGAGATATAACTCAGAAGTTTTGCTTTATGAAGTTTTGGCTGCTCTGCCATTAAGGCCAGTTTGACAGGATGAGGATCTTCACATCCCTGCAGAGGGAAATATGAAACTGGGTGGTCCCAGACCAAATCTCCATAGTCAGATGCAGATCCTTTTGCAGAGCAATGCCTCGTTCTCTTCAGAAACATTGATGTTTGCCTTCATCTGAGTCTCCCAAGCTGCATACGTGTCTCAGTTGACCAGCTTTGATAAGGGCCAGAGCTCACCTAGCCTCCAGCACAGCTCCTAGTAGATGCTGCTGTTCTGCACACCTGCAACTATGGCTGAAAAACATGTTGAGGTTTTATTTTCAGTTTTGTGTTTAGAAATTACTACCTACAGCAGAAAAACCTGGGGCCAAATCTCCAGGGGAAGAGAGGGTGAAGAATCTGCATTTTAGTCAGGTACGTGAAGTTTCACTGAAAACAGTCAGGAAATTAAATTCTTTTTCTTACTTTTTTTTTTTTTTTACTTTTTTCTCCTTCCAGATAGTCAGACAATGGGATCAAGCAGAGATGGCTCTGAAACTTTTAAGATTTCCCTCTTTAATGCATACTGTTTTTCTTCCAGGTCCCTCAAAGTGTGAGGTTGAGCGGTACGCAGCCCTGAGTTACCAGCATGCATACGTACCGTCTTGTGATCCTGATGGGGGCTACACACCAGTGCAGTGTCAGCAGGGAGGACAGTGCTGGTGTGTGGATACCAAAGGACAAGAGGTCCAGGGCACAAAGGGACGAAGACAGCCACCAGCATGTGGTATGTTTGGAAAAACAAGCACGTGCCTTGTGTTCATTTACTTGCTCCAGTCTGTGTGCATTGCTTTCATTTTTCTTGGAAAAATCAAAGAGAGTTGAGGGCAATAATTTGGTTGTAACTGTCAAAGCATGGTGCAAATGCCAGACATTCCCCTTTGGGGTTTCTCTCAACTGGTGTCTGCAAGAGGTCAACCTCGGTCTGTGGGAGATATACGAAGAGAAAAGGAGCTGACAAGCAGTATTGCCTTTTTAGATCCATGTACTCATTATAGAATCATGGAATCATAGAACTGTTTGGTTGGAAAAGACCTTTGAGATCACAGAGTCCAGCTGTACCTGTCCACTACTAAACCATATCCCTGAGAGCCTCATATACCCATGTCTTAAATACCTCCAGGGATGGTGACTAAAACACTTTCCTGAGCAGCCTGTTCCAGTGCCTGATAACCATTTTGGTGAAGAAACTTTTCCTGATGTGTAATCTGAACCTCCCCTGGTGCAACTTGAGGTCACTTCCTCTTGTCCTATCACTAGTTACTTGGGAGAAGAGACCAGCATCCACCTTGCTACAAACTCCCTTTAGTTAGTTGAAGACAGTGATAAGGTCTTTCCTCAGCCTTCTTTTCTCTGGGCTAAACAATCTCAGTTCCTTCAGCCTCATCTCATAAGACTTATTCTCCAGCCCCTTCACCAGCTTTGTTGCCCTTCTCTTGGCATGCTACAGCTTGTCCATCTTGTAGTGAGTGACCCCAAACTGAACACCAATGCCAAGTACAGGGACATAATCACTTTCCTGGTCCTGCTGGCCATGCTATTTCTGAATCAGGTCAGGATGCCACTGGCCTTCTTGGCCACTTGGCCACACTTGGCCACACTTCTGATGGCTCCTGTTCAGCCAGCTGCGAAACAACACCCCCAGGTCCTTCTCTGCCAGGCAGGCTTCCAGCCACTCTTCCCCAAGCCTGTAATCTTCAAATTAGAGCCAGGTCTGTTCAGGTCTCCAAATACTTCATCTGCTGTGGAAATTTCATCTTTAGAAAGAAACTCTAAGGACCAGTTTCTTTCCTGTCTCTGATAGATACTGATGTTCAAATAATGATATCAAAAAACCTTCCTGAGATTAAAAGCCACGTTATAATTAATTATTTAATATATTATTGCTTTAATTTTCCTTTATGAACTTTCTTTAGCCTTTCATTTTTGCATACAGCAAGGATTTTCTTCACAGCTGTGGTATTTGTCTCTTGACTTTAGGAGCTGGGGAGTTAAGTCAAAATATCTGGGTTAGTATAAGGAATCCATTGAGGGTGGTTTCAGGTTTTACCTCCTCCATTGGCTAAATGCTATTGAGTTTCTAAAGCATTTCTCATTCTGAGCACATTTTTCCCCATCTTTGTTGCTGCATATTTGGCCATGAAAGTTTCCAAATACGGTAAAAAAGCCACCCCAAATTTTGACAGGTGTATTGGCTTGGGCTTTCAGAGATTTTATTAAGAATACACCATCAAATCAGTGCCCCAAATGGAAATGACAGAAGAAATGTCAAGGGGCTAGGGGGGAGGAGGAAAGTTCAAACATTTCACTCTGAAGCATGCTACCTGAATATCCAGGATTGTGCTGGAAGGCTGGGGCGCAGGGTCTTAATGCAGGGGCTGCCTTTGGGGAAGGTAATTGCTTTGTCTGTGGAATATGGTCTTATCAGGCAGATAGAGAGGGAGAATCCTTCCCTGGGTGTTATGGCTCCAAGTGCTCGGAGTGCTCTGGGCACAGGCAGGCTTACTGTGAAATGAAAATGTTAGCATGCCTCCAAGGCTGATCACCAAGGATATTGCAAGAGAACCTCTGAGAGGCCTCGCCATATGTTGGGACTGGTTGTTTTCTCTTTGAATGTGCTGTGCTTTGAGCCCTTCCGATGAGTTTTTTTTGGAGAGAGGGGAAAGCAATGACTTGAGGCTGCTTGCAACTTTTATTGGCGGGCTCAGGAAATTTAAGCAGAGAAACATTTCTGCAGACTAACTCCTGAGAAGGTATTTCATAAGGATATAGCTGGTATGCCATGAGTGTGTCTCCTGCTCTGCTCTTTTTTTATTTCTCTTTGATGTCCTCAACTCACACTCAGCAGTGTGAATGCTGGAGGAGGCAGAGATGTAGGTGTGGGTAGCATGTTGAGTACTCGCATGACCTGGGGCACCAGGTAGTGCTGACAGGGATATGTTTCTTTTCAGACCTTGACAGTAAATTCACCTCAGCAGTGCTTCTCTGTTTATTCTTTCTCACTCTGCTTTGATTTGATTTGATTCAACAGTGGGTAGGATGAGAGAGTGTTTAAAGTCAGTGATCCTACATTTGTTTCATATTACCATACTTGTGGGATTATGGCTTACACAAACCGTTGGTCTCCAGAGGAATGTTCTTCATCCCTCTTACCAAGAACCAACACTGAAAACAGAAGGGCCCATCCTACAGCAAATGCCTTTATAAAGGGAACACTGTGAAAGACTCTAGGCCCCTGCCAGGAACTATGGAACAGGACAAGTGTGTGAAGGAAGGCTTGAGAAAGATGCTGATCACAGAACCTCAAATTACTTGCTAAATTATTTTTATCAGCTTTTAAAATTTCCAGCTTTTATCCTTACAGTTAACAGGATTCTCAACTGCTTTTTCACATTGCTTGTAAGTGGAATAAATGGGGATGGGGCAGGGAGACCAAGAGAGGCCATTCTGGAGCAAAAGAAATCTATTTACCCACCATTGTGTCCCCTACAGGGACAACAGTGGTGCTTAGGTATAAAGCATGGAAAATATGGGAAATGCATATAGGTTGCATATGTTGTCCCTGTTACCTGCCAGCTAGGGAGGCCCCAGACTGGAGGTTGAACTTGGGTCATTGTGTTCAGCACTTCTCTATGGAGTCATGTTCCAAGGATTTGTCTAAATATTCTTTACATTTTTATCCTTCCTAGCATCCTCTGGTGAAAAAAAAAGATGATTGTAATTATGTTCTTTACTTCTGGACGATTCTAATTCTTGTACAGTGAGAAATAGTGAATTATAATTGTCTATTTTGTTCTCAGTGTCTTTAAAAACCTAAGTCCTTCATTTTTTGATGTCTTTTGAGCCTTAAGCTGACTTTTTCAGAGATCCTTCTTCAGTCATGTCATCATCCCAACTTGGAGGCCTTGCTGTCTGCAGCATACAGACAAAGCTGGATGCAGACATGCCTATGACATAGCTTAGCCTAGGATGTGGCCAGGACTACTCTCAGTAACCTCAGTACCCTGACATTTGACTATTTATTGTTGAAATTTTGTACTTTTTGCATTGTGAGCTCATTTGTGAATGCCATCTGGTCCTTAGCAATGTGCATAATGTGTAGTTGAAGAACCAGAAACACGTTAAACTATACTTTTATGTAGTTTCTGCTGAGATTGTGTTGTAAGCTAGCCATAGAGTTAAAGATTTGTCTTTTTTTTTTTTTTTATATCTTTGTTAAGGTGAAGAACAAACATGCATCTCTGAGAGACGACGGGCATTATCCAGGGTCTTCTATGGCCCAGCTGGGTACTTCAGTCAGCCCAATTTGTTTTCCATGCCAGATATGCAACCAGAGAAAATAGCTGGCTTTTCAAGACCCTGCTCTCCCTCCTTCAAGGAGCTGTTTCTGGACTCTGGGTTATCATCCCCAGTTTCACAAAGCCCATATGCCAGCCAGATTCCTGGGCTAGAAACCACCCTTAGTGAAGCCATTACAGGAATGTTCCCATCAAGGGAACTGGCTCAACTGGCACTGCAATTTACTGCCAATCCAAAGCGTTTCCAAGAAAACCTCTTTGGAGGAAGATTCTTGAAGAATTTGATTCAGTTTAACTTCACAGGGGCACTTGGCACTAGTGGGAAACACACCATTGGCCAGTTTTTCCCACAGGAGGTGGTGGCAGATGGGGATAATGGCCAAGGTGTTCTCAAATCAGATGAGGCATTTTCATTGGAGGTATCAAAAGGGAGCTCTATTTTGAATAAACCACTTGTGGGCAGTTTTGGCCGCACAGTAACTCTACAGGACAATCAGAATATGATGAAGTTCCTTTCCTCTGTTCTGGAACTACCAGAGTTTTTTACTTTTCTTCAGCAAGTGATTTCTGTCCCCAAAAGTGTTGCTGAAGATTTAGGTGAAGTGGTGAAACTAGCATTGGGATCTGGAGACTGTGATGAGGAGCCAAGAGACCTATTTGTTCCAACATGCACCAAGGAGGGGAGGTATGAAGAAGTTCAGTGCTATGCAGGAGAGTGCTGGTGTTTGGACACTTCGGGTAAGGAAGTTCCAGGCTCAAGAGTTCAAGGCAAACGTCCAAGGTGTCCCACTGACTGTGAGAAGCAAAGAAGAAACCTGCAAAACTTGAAGCAAGGCCTGCCTGCGGGATCAGATCTTTTTATTCCCTCTTGTACTGAGGATGGAGACTTTCTGCCACTCCAGTGTTATGGGACGAATTGCTTCTGTGTTGACTTGAATGGCAAGACTATTCCAGGAATAAGGGGAAAAACTGGAAAGCTGATGCAATGTAAGTTCTAGAGACTAGGAATGAAAAGATGCTTCCTTATTGTGTTGGAATTCCATGATTCATTCTTTGTATTTAATTATATCTGGAAATGTATGGATGTTGTATCCAAATGGTAATATTGTTTCCTAACAAGTGAGTAAGCTGCAGGGGAACAGTGAGAAATACAGTGTGTGTAAACTTGGATATCCTACATCTTAAAGATGGTCCCCTCTTCTTTCAATGGGCTAGAGTAGGCACACTTACAACAGAGAAGCCTGAGGTCTCATCTTGTTCATGAACATGTCATTGGCATCTGTCTGTGCTTGTGTGTAGCTAGTGTGTATAACATCCATGACGCTCAGGAGACCTGGGAGATCTGTGTAGTGTGACCCATACCATATGAAAAATACCCTTTTACTGCCAGGATTAAGTCACCTGGGCACTGTCACTAGCTCCTCCTGGTCCTGAGAACTGAAGAGCTCCAGTGCCTTTAACCATAAAACTCTTTAGTCATTTAGCTCAAGAATATATCCTCAACTTGGTAGGATGTCACAGGAGTTCAAACATAGGAGAGGGATTCAAAGGCTAATAGATTTCTCATAATGGTCATGCAGTCAGGCCAAAAAAATGAGTAAAAAAGTGATCTGGGATTGAAAATTTATATAGACTATAAATTGCCTCTTCTGCCCTTCTAAGAATGTAATACAAAGGAAGAGGGAAGCACATAGGCTAGGAATATTTGTTTTTCAAGATTCTGTGAAATGAAAATGGCACATGAACAGGGAGAACAGACCTAGAAAAGGGACTGCTTCTCATTTTGTAAGGAGTAGCATAGTATCCAACAGATGATAGTGGTATGTAGTCAAGGAGCTCCTTTGAATGGAAATTTGCAGAAATAGAGGGGAATCACAAGGTGGGGCATGAAATGATTTGAATCAGTAGAAAATTTATATCTAGCAACCTATCTGTCATGCAATCAAAATCAGGTTCATAATTCTCTGGTACTCAAAAAAAGATGAGCTCCTATGTTTTGCTATGTTTGTAGAACTGCCTGATGGCAAAAAGAAATTTGGCTCTGGAAATTGCAAAGAAAGACTTCCAAAGCAAACTCACTGTAGCATTTTTGAGGGACAGTATTTTTTTATATTCAACTGCAATGGTTGGTAGAGAGTAGGAAGAGAATGCCACAAAATTTGAAAATTCTAGTTAGGTCCAAGAAGAAATAAAATCATAATTATCCTACTATTCAGATGGTTCCTTTTGAAGGGATTGGTGGAATAAGAATTAACTGTCAGATTATCAAGTGCATTTGAAAATATCTAGTTGGCATGAAAAGATTCAAGAAGGCATCCAGTGACATCAAGAACCTTATGCCCTTCAGTGAGAACTACTTCCATCTAATGTGCCCAGATGTTTTTAAAACTCATCACTATGTGCATCTTTCAGTGCCCACAGGCCTTTGGAATACTTACCCTAGTTCAGAGTAGGAGCTGAAGAGCTCTGGGTCTCTTAATAACAGGCCAGAAATGTTGTTGTTAGTACTGGAGTAAGATACCAAGTTTTAGTAATGATGTCTGTCTACTGTACTAGGGGGTTAGCAGGTATTGTATATATTCAGTGCATTCATAAGATACGCTGTGCATGTTTTTCTTTCCTCAGGCCCAAGTGCTTGCCAAGTAACAGCTGGTCAGGAGTTTCTAAAGGCTGTGAAACTCCTGTTGTCAGGTCCAAGTGCTCTGTCTCAGCTTTCCAGCATTTACCTCCCACAGTGTGATGCTGATGGTGCCTGGAGGCAGGTGCAGTGCAGTGGCCCCACGGAGCAGGCTTTTGAGTGGTACGAGAGGTGGATTGCAGAGAACAATGAAGGAAAACCTCTGCCAGTTGCTAATCTATTGAACGTCATAACTGGGTATAAAGAGGCATCTTCCAAAGGCTTTTCAGCTTTTATTAAAGCTTTGTATGAGGCTGGACACCAGAATGTCTTCCCAGCATTCGTGACTTATTCCTCCTTCACTGATCTCCCACCTGAAGTGCTGGAAGGAAATGTGACCTATGCATCTGAAAATATTTTGCTGGATCCATATACGTTCTGGCAGCTTTTGAATGAGCAGTTGACTTATTACCCAGGACCATACACTGATTTCAGTGTTCCATTAAGCCACTTCGAACTTCGTGATTGTTGGTGTGTTAATAGCAAAGGAGAGGAGCTGCAAGGTACAAAGGCAAAAGTGAGCCACATCCCAGCATGTAAGTAATAATTTCTGGCACCTAAATACCAGTGTGTCTGGTCTCTACTTTTATGCCACAAGAAGAAAGTCCTTTCAGTTGTTGGGAGGTAGGAGAAAATTACTCAGTGGAAAGATCATCAATACTGCCATTGTCACTGTCCACCAGTTGTAGGATAACTAAATTTGGTGAATAAGTGGTCTTGCAGCCTTGGAAATAAGGATTAAAGTTCCATATCAAGTTTGTCTAAGTTTTATAATCTGGAATTTGGACATATAATGCTTTTGCAGAAAATACTTAGCCAGACAACAAAGGATGTTTGGAAGCTAGAAACTGTGTGTGAAAAATTGTATGGAAAATTCATGATTACAGTGTGATGTAATTGGTTTTCAAAAATGGATTAAAGTGAGGCAAGAGGAATTTTCTGTACTGTTTCTCACAGAGTCAAAAGTAACAATTATCCCTTAGAAAGCTCTAGGAGAAGAGTGAGGCCAGCATTGGAGTTTGGTAAGACTTCTGTCTAGACATCTCCACCAAAGCTGCTGGGGCCTCTTTGGGGTTACTTCAGCAGATGACCTATATTATAAATGTAGTCATTAAAGCCATTGTCAGGACATAGAGATTTTCTGTCTGGAAGGAAGAAACATAACAATAAATGGCACACTTCCAAATGGGCAAAACCTGCTAGGGATGCCAATCCTGTGGGCACATGGGGAATAAAGAGGGTGAAGCAGTGTAGCAGAGTTATTTTAGTAGAGAAGCTTTCGCTGAACTAGTCCACTGTGTTGAACTGCCATATCTGAGACAGCAGGTGTGTGGAGAGGAAAGTGTCAGCTCCCACTCCAGTCTGGAAGGGTCAACCTTCTATTTCTTTCCTCACTCACTTTTCTGATTGTCCATTATTTTTATGAGGGATAGCTCTGTAAAGATGTATTAACTCTATTTGTAACGAATGAGAAAGAGGTAACAAAATTATCAGGCCTTTGGCCCAAGACTTGGAGAATATTTGGATGATTCCCAGTACTCTTTGACTCTTGTGGTTATGTAGCTAAGAGCTGAAGAAGCTTGGTTGCTTGCTTTGTTAAGAAATTAAAAAAACTTTGTTAAGCAATTAAAAAGCAACTGAAGGAGGAAACAGATGATGCTAATTAAAAGACCAGCTAGTTTCGCGTGCAAATCTTTATGGGATTTAAATGAGAGGTACTAAAATACCCTCTGGTTCTACAGGTCCTGGGGTGTGTGAAGGTGTTAAGCAGGAAGCTGTGAAGTTTATGGAAGAGGCAGAGCTGCTCATCTTAGCATCAAATAGTTCTCACTTCCCTTTTGGAGAAAGCTTCTTGATGGCAAAGGGAATACAGCTCACAGACGACAACCTCCTACGTTCTGCTCGGCCCTATGAGAGGGAGGTGGTGATCTCTGAAAAGTTATTATCAGGCAGTGACTATGCTCTCCAGCTGGCTGCATGGTCAGGTAGGTGAAAGAGAGTTGAGAGATTAATAAAATTAATTGAAGCTCAGGATATGTGCAAGAGTATTCTATGTCAAATTCAACTTGGAAAAACTGGTGCAGGTCAGCAAGTATCATTAATCGGCATAATTAACCTGCCAACCCAAGAGCTGATTTCAGTTGCCTTATATGTATGAGACCATGTGTATAAGATCTGGACACCAACCAGCCTTGATGCACTTGCAGCACTTGTTACTTTCCCTTTGAAAGTGCAGGGAACAATCAGGTGTTTACAAACATGCATTTAAACTATCTCCTCTTAGATTGGTCACTCATATCTTTCTTCTATAGTCTTGCATTTTTACTGGCGGAGTCACTTTACTTCAAAACGTTCTGCTGGGGAAGCAACACAGCTGGGATTCCTCCCTTACATCCCACAGTGTGATGGCCTGGGAAACTGGGAGCCAACTCAGTGCTATGAGAGCACAGGTGAGCAGTTGCTATCAAGATACTCTGGGCTGTCTGAACAAAGAAAAACTAAGGAGAATTCTAATAAAAAGATGGAAAAATTGTGTTCTTTTAGCCAAACTGGAGACAAATTAGTCTGTAAGGTGGGCGGAAAATCAACCGGAGGGAGGGACTCAGGTGGCAGCTCACTGGCGCTTACAAGTCAGTTTAGTTCCTTGCTGCTAGTAGTATTCTTCAGGGCTTAGTTAAAGGGCTGGTGTTGCTTAATAGCTTCATTAAAAAACAGAATAATGAGATGGAGTGCACTCTTAGCAAGTTTGTGGATGATACCAAGTTGCTTGGAGTAGGTGATACGTTGAAAGATAGGGCTCCAATGCAAGGATCTCACAAGAACTGCGACGTTTTCATTCTCATACCTGCTCTCAGGTGTGTTCTACTTATCTCTGGATAGCAGAGTTAACTGTAACTTAGATTTACTGATCATTTCCTATAGTGCTGCTGCTGCTGAAAATTTTCCCATACACACCAAAGCATAATGCAGTACCTTATCTAAATTAAAAAGCTGCTTTTCTTCCTTGGCCAGGTCATTGTTGGTGCGTGGATGAGAGAGGACGTTATGTCATGGATTCCTTAGTCTCACGCTCAACAGAACTCCCCAAATGTCAGTTGGTTTTTCTTCTTAAAGATTTGTCTTTACCTGTTCTTATGGATTTTAATATTTATTGAAAATTCTAGTATGTGATATGCATGAAGCAAGGCTTATTTCCAATCATTGCAAGAAAAGAGAAGAATTTTATGCTTGTTTTCACTAATTAATTTAATTTCACCATATCTGAATTTGGCTTGCATGATTTGAGAATGGACCATTTACTGGTGTTTGCCCTGTGTGAGCAGGGGAGTTGGACCAGTTGTCCAACCAGATGTTGCCAGAGGTCCCTTCCCAGCTCAACCATCCTGTGATTCTGTGGTTGTCAATCATTGATCAAGCATTCCCTGCCTGAGGCTGTTTCAGGGCAGGAGCTCTAGCTTAGGTTTGAGAGCTTGACTTTATTTGAATAGTCATATATATTTTTCCTCTTACAGGCCAGACGTCATGTCAGCGATCTCGAACCAATGCCTTAATTTCCAGCTGGAGACAAATTGGTGCAAAGCTGGATGCCTCTACGACTGATCTGTTTGTCCCCTACTGCCATGAGGTGATCTAACATGACTGAGGAAGGAAGAAACAAAACCTCCTCAGTTTTGCTTTTACCATGCCAAATGTCCCTACAGTTTCTGTCTGCGCTCCTTAGGCATCCCTTTCGCCTTCTGATTAACCTGAAAGAGAAGCAAGAGACAGAACTAACAGTGGTCATTTCCCGCCAGAAGGCAGAATTTAAATAGTTTCAGATGAAGACTGGGAATAGAAAGGTCTGTCCCTGCCTACACTTCCCTCCTACAGGGTGGCTCTGCCTAGTTTTTTCACAGGTCTGTGCCTAAAAGGGATGGTTTAATTTACTGACATTTGGGGCGTTCCCTCTTTTGGAGCTGTGAAAGAATGTGAGAATGAGAGGGAGGAAGATGCAGGTATCCCAAAATAGGATCTGTGATGCTCTCAAAATATGGCAGTGAGCATGATAGAGCCCTGAGACTGGCAGGAAACAGACATTTCAAAACAAGGTTATACCAGAACTATATCTTACTGGGCCTTCAGTCTGCATATTATTTCTCTTGGGCCTTGGTCTGTGTGTGAAATTAAGTAGATCGTATTTTAATCTTTTGTGTTTATTTTCAATGTGTGATATTAATGGAAAAAATGTAAATGTAATAATATTTTAAAGCACCTTTGGGGTGTGGTTTGTGGCATGTCTGTATTAATATTCATCGCTGTGCAATGACATGTAGTTGATTCATTTTAGACAGGAGAATATGCTGTGCTACAGAGATCCGACACGGATATTTGGTGTGTAGATCCTATGTCAGGAGAAGTATTTCAGCCTGGCAGCACAGATTTGGATGGCAATCCTGAGTGTGAGTACTCCTTTACCTGCAGCCCACGATGCTAGTGGAAATACCTTTTGCTTTGAGGCATACGTACTTTCCTTTTTAGAATGATGCCTGGGAAACACAGGTAGCTTGCAGTTTTATTCCTCAGTGATATGTACATGCAAGCAAATTGTCATTTAAAGGATATCTGAAAATAGTTATCCTTTACTTTCATAATGCCAGAAATATGCCGGTCTAGACAAACTGATAAACAGGTTTCTATGCATTTTTTTTTAACCTTCTATTTCTTACCATCACAGAAAATTGTTCAGGGTTGTGGATAAGTTTTTTAACTTTCCTGAACTGTGAGAACTGGGTCACGTGCAGTTATTGAATCCATTTTAAAAGGTTAACAACTGCTCCATGTAATGCAATTCAGTCTATAATACCTTTGCATTGTCTTCACATAAAGACAGAGAAATGCTGAGTTCTCACTAGAGATGGTTGATCCAAAAAGTTGAAGAATCCCTGCTCATAGGAATTAGGCTACCCTGCTGGACCATGTGCACTGGCTGTACTCTTCTGAGCAGTACAGGCACCCCAAGAGCCTACCGTTCTGCTGTGCTTGTTTCTTCAGTTCTTTAGCTAGTAATGTTCTCTTTTCATCTTCCAAAGAAGGTTTGGGACAATAATAGGCTGGCTGCAGGCAGGCCTCCTGGAACATCTGTAACACAGTAGATAATTGCTCAGGAGAGGATAGTGAGTTAGATAGTACTTCTATCTGACCCAGCAAGTCTCCTTTCTTTTTCTTTACATAGGCTAATGATAGAAGTCTATGAAGATGTGCAATGGGCCTGATGAGGGATAACTAACTGCATGTTCACTGAGGAATTGATTGTGTAATGGTTTGTTACACAGGTTTACAAGCTTACTTTGAAGCTTGCAGATAAACAAAATAAATAGGAACCAGCTTTCCCTCAAGTTTGATTTGAACTTTTTGGGTCTTCTTGTCAGAGTGTTGTTCTGCACACTCGTGTCTTATTGTTTGTTTGTAGAAGACCATAAATGTTACTATTATGTAGTTGGTGGTTTTTTTCCAGTTTTGAAGGTATAAAACTGGGACACCTTGACTATTTTAAAATGTAAATGATCATGTTAATACCTTTAAAGTTATCTTGATCAAGAATTCTTACTAAAAAGATTAATTTGATTTAAAAATATTAAATATCAACATTTAAATTATACGCTACCAAATTATAGCAAAAATTATTTAAATGCAAAATATGTATCAATATTTTTTCAACTATTTTATTGATACAAAACCGTGTAACTTGCACTTTAGAAAAATGGCATTTTTCTAGTGGAAGTACCATTCCCTGTTTCTATAATGATTCAATTTATTTATGGTTTCATTATCACTCATATTTTTTTTCTAATAAGAGGCAGAAAGCACTGCTGTTAAAGTCTTTAGGACAATTTGTTGTCTTCTCTATCTTGAAATGAATTTCTCTCTTTACAGGTCCTAGTTTATGTAATATGCTGAAGTCTAAAACTGGTTTGGGAGAAGTTGGCAAAGGCTACACCCCACAATGTGAAGGGGACAACATGACTTTCTCACCTGTGCAGTGCAGCCAGGATCAAGAGAGCTGCTGGTGCGTCTTTGACAATGGAGAAGAAGTGCCAGGGACACGAATGAGTGATGGAAGTCCTGCATGTGCAAGTGAGTTCCCGCTTGAATTGCATTGGTTCTGAAGTAAATCCAGGTCTGGATCTTGACTCAGATCCTAACTTGTTCTAGTTTTTAGTCATATTTAATCTTCTTTGTTCAGACCTTTATAGAGACTTTTACTCAAGTGATATACTTATTTTATAGCAGATTTCAGATCTACCTGGGCATGGTGTCTAGTTTTCTTCAAGTACTTTGCTAGGGAGAAAGGAGAAGGAAATGGATCTTTGTCTTATTCATAAAATTGGTTAAATCAAAGCAGTTGAACTATAAAACTGAAATGAAAAGTCAATCTGAATAGCTTGCTGCAAACTTGAACCTGTTCCAGTCTGAGCTGGCTCTAGGAGTAAAACCCATTCAACTAACTAAAATAAAATTTGAAAAATATATGTTTCTGCCATTCCTAATCTTGGCTTGTGACCAGAGTTGTGAAAAAGATGTGCCAACACACTACATATTCACAGAATGTTTCCTGCATGGACAGAGTTGCAAAGCACAAGAATTCACTCACGGTTTCCAGTGAAATGTCCAGATGCGAGTCTTTTGGATAAACTTAATTTGTTGTGGACTTTGTCTTCCCACAATTGAAGTAAAACAAAACAAATTAAACTTTCTATAAGGCAATACTCCAAAGTGTAACAGTTAATGGAAACTGGAGATGCAAAGAGGAAAACTTCAACCAGTGCTTGCAGGAGGCTACTGTTTCCATAGTTCTTTTTTTGTTTTTGTTTTTAAATGGAGGCTGTTGGCAGATTTAAGGCATTTTAATCAATTAGAACTCCTCAGTCAACTTGGAAAACAACAGTTTTCTTTGAACTGTCTTGTACCAGAATAGAGCTATGTGGATGGGATTATATGAGAACCCACAAGGAGACCCCAGGGTTGTATCTGCCCCTCACGGTGTGCTGTTGTGTGGAGATGCCCAACTGAGCTCTGAAGAGATGAGCTCCAGAGCTAGGGTGACATAGCCATGACAGCGCAGCGGTCCAGTATAGGTTTATAGAAAGGAAGAAGAGAAGCAGAGCTAATGTATGTGGTGCTGCTGTCATCCTGCTTTCAGGTCATGGGCTAGTATCTCTGTGGGACACGGGGCTGTGTGATATTTATTTTGTTTGGAACAGCTGGAGGAACTCAGCATGACAGCCAGCACTCAGCGGTATGGATTGACCCTTCCATAGACTCTGATGTTGAACAGGGAAGAGTGGTAGTGTTTCTAGTAGGGGCAGAGAAAAGTCATAACTAGTTGCAAATATTACGTCCTTGATGTCTCTTCCTCTCCATGACAGATAATTTTCTAGATTTCTCCCTAAACTCTAAAGGAATTTATGGAGTATGCACTAAGGAGGATCGAGGTGTACCCCCAAGATATGCCCTTAAGATGATTTTACATTTTGTGTACACATCTGTGGTTTCTTGGGATCCTGTAATGCTGTACTATTCCTAGGGGAAGTAGTGACTGAATGATTAGTGACTTTTCTTTAAAAAAAACCCCAAACCCAACAAACTAAACAGAGAACTGCTTTGAAAATATGGTGAAAACCTGGCTTTACTAAAAGCATAGAAATACCATTCAAATATTTTTTAATGATTTTCCTGGATTTTGAAATAACAGTGGAACTTTTTCATGTTATTAATCTTAGTTATTGTGTAAGAATAAAGAAGCAAAAGTTATTTTTCCCCTCAGTCTATCTATTCATTCCCCTTTAGTCCCAGGAACTACTATTTATTGCTCAGGAAAAGGGAAAAGAGTACTATCTCACTGTCTTGGAGATCCTGTCTGTCAGCAAAAGAAGCTGTTGTATGGAGAAA
Organism: Phaenicophaeus curvirostris; assembly: GCF_032191515.1. NCBI lineage: Eukaryota > Metazoa > Chordata > Aves > Cuculiformes > Cuculidae > Phaenicophaeus > Phaenicophaeus curvirostris. The sequence continues at coordinate 90,639,589 of NC_091394.1, forward strand.
ATATGATAAACTTCTCCTCCAACATCAGACCAGACAGCTGTAAACAACAAGTAATAACTTCACAGTGCCCAATGCATGCAATGAGGTTTTCATTAGCTTAATCATTTCCATCAGAGGTAGAATCCAACTTTTTCTAGTTGACATGCACTTGAGAGATGATGCCAAGCATCCTAGCAATGTTCACACACGTATCCCATCCTCACGCCATTTCCCACAGCTCTGAGTAGAGATGGAGGAGAGAGAGCCTTCCAGAGAAGGTCTTGGAGACAGTAATTTCCTTATGGAAATCTTTAAATACCTATGAAAGAAGTGTCACTGTTCAAAAGGTTGCTGATTGACTCCTACAGGACTAATTGAGGCAGAAATAGAAGAGCAGGAAAAGAGTGCAGGCTTGATAAAAATAACAAACAAGGAGACATCTGTAAAGGAGTAAATGAACTAGTTACTGTTTGTGAACTGAAGCCTGTGCCACACACCAGGAAACCATCCAGCACTTATGTTTTGGGGGCTGGTTGGAACAGAAATTAAAAGATTGCAGCAGATACAGCTGAGACTGGATTTGACTTGTTGGACATAAGAATGTGTTAGAGTAATAAAGGGGAAACACTGTTTTTTATGTACTTTGTATGAAGAGATATTAATGCATTTGGTACTGGTGAGACCTCACCTCGAATACTCTGTTCAATTCTGGGCCTCACACCACAAGAAGGATGTTGAGGTTCTGGAGCATGTCCAGAGAAGAGCAACGAAGCTGGTGGAGGAGGGGGAGCAGCTGAGGGAATTCTGGTTGTTTAGCCTAGAGAAGAGAAGGTTGAGGGGAGACCTTATTGCTCTTTACAACTACCTGAAAGGAGGTTGTAGAGAGGATGGTGCTGGCCTCTTTTCCCAAGTGACAGGTGACAAGACAGGAGGGAATGGCCTCAAGCTCTCTGCCAGGGGAGGTTCAGACTAGATATCAGGAAAAATATTTTTCACAGAAAAGGTCATTGGACACTGGAACAGGCTGCCCAGGGAGGTGGTTGAGTCACCATCCCTTGAGGTATTTAAAAGACAGGTGGATGAGGTGCTGAGGGTCATGGTTTGGTGGCAGATAGGAATGGTTAGACTCAATGATCCTGTGGGTCTTTTCCAGCCTGGTGATTCTATGAATTCACACATAATAGTGGATGTAGTTCACATTGTCAGGATAAGTATTACTATCTCTTTTACAGTGATATTTTCTGGTCCTAAGATCTATATTAAGTGTTTGTTAAGCAAGGATGCCAGGTTTCCAGCTTTACTGACAAAGAAACTGGATGCAGACTGTATGAGTGAAGACGAAGAATGTAGTGGCCCCATTTACAGAGTTATTGCAGAAAAGTAGCTATAAAGGAGACTTGGAAAAAATGCATTTGGCAATTCAGAGAAGCTGATATGAAAGCCTTTTATTCTGGCTTTGTAATGTTTAAAGGTAAAAAACCAATATGTACCGTGCCTACTGGATCCCAGATTCATCCTGCAAAGTTTTAAGCTTTAAATGGAGTCATTGCTAAGCTAAAGAATAGATCTTCATATCTCCATTGGAAGGGATGTGAGAGAGGCTGCTCAGACCTGAAACACCAGCAATTAGACTTCCTCCAGTCCCCTCCTAGGCAGGTGGGGACTGATCTGAGCATTCATCTTTGGTAAATGCTCTCTATATATACACCAAACAAGTGAATTGTATGTTGTGAGAACATATTTTTACTCATATTTATTTCTAAGTGAGGAAGTTGTTTTTTTCTTCTTATAGTTTGTAGGTCTAGAACTCACAAGCGTTTAATCATTACTAGATATATTCAGTAGCTAGGTTGGGATTGGGCTAATACTGAGGGAAGCAGTTGGGTTGTACAGGTTAGTAGAAATTAATTATTACTGTAGTTATCTTGTTATAATAGTCTGTTACAGTAGGCAGCAGTGTTGAAATAACTGTATAGATACAGAGTGAATTGAGAAGGTAAACTTTGTATTCCAACTGTAGCTGTATACTACAGCTAAGGACCTACAGCATCACAGTAAACATCCTCGTGGTGTTGAAGACATCGCAGTCACGAGCTCCTGATCTTAAATTTTTTGAAGTTCATACTAAAGAGAATTGAGATTTTTTTTTTTTAGCCCTGCTATTTCCACTGGATGTCTTTTGCAAAGATTTGTTCTGCAGATGGTTAGAAATTTCCTTCTTATTTTCTGTTTAAATTTATTCATAACTGTTTTAAAGTTATCTGTTCTTAGAAAACACGGACATAGCTTTCTGGACTCAATGCATTTACCCATCAAAGTCTATATGTGTCTTTTCATCAGCTTTAGTATATAGCACTGTGCTGATTTCAAAGCAGATCCAAGCTGAGATGAGTGAGAAATGCACAGAATGTTGTCTAGGTTTTCTCTGTTGATACAAGAGTTATGTGGACTCCTTACTAGAAGTGCTACCCGGTATGCCACTAATATGTCTCCTTTCTCATGTGCATAAAGGTCCGCAGTGTGCTCTGCCTTTTGGAGCCTCATCTGTTCTCAGAGGAGCTGTATTTTGTGAAGATGTTTCTGAGCAAGTGTCAAGCATTCAGCGGTGTCGGCTGGTGTGTCGTCAGGGCTTCCACAGTGCCTATTCCAACACGTCATTTCAGTGTGATGTGCAACAGCGTCGATGGGTCTCAGCTGCTCCGCTCTATCAGGCCTGTCAGAGTATGTCTGAGCTGCCATGGGTTGGGAAGAACACAGAGCAATATAAATAGATGTACAGAAAAGCGCTTTCATGACAAAACTGCTGAATGGCAATAACAGGACACAGCAGTTATATGACTGTTGCTAAATTAAGGTGCAGAAGATTAGCCCTGTATTCTGCCATCTTCATCTCTGGCTCTTGGCTGGCTCCTATGCCCGCTTTTTGGTATTAATATAGCTATAAATAGTTATTCAATCTATATGCAGATTTTTCTTTGCAAGTTAAAAGGTGCTGGCACCATGAAGCAATTCTGATGGAACCACTTAGTCCTGGAAGAACAGATGAGTGCCAGATGTTTGAATTTGGCAGAACTTAACTATTTGCATAATCAAGTTACTGTTACTTCTGCATCTTTCTGCAGCAGTCTGTTCTTTGGGATTATTGTTGTCTTTGTTGGCTTACTTCTGGTATTTTTCAAACCATTTTACTTTCAAGAAAAAATGTCACAACACTAAATCCTGAAAGAATCAGTTGTCTATTCAGAGCTTATGTAATTGGCTATTAATTTTGGCCTTTCAGATAGAGATACCTTCTGATCAAAATGGCAATTTGTAGCACTGCTGACCTTTGAGAAATGCAGATCTTGATGCCAAGTTTGCAGCTACTCTTCATCTGCAGAATGAGTTAAATCGTTCTGGAAACCTCTGTATTGACCCATTTCCAGTTGTACCCCAGGTCTTCTATTCCTAATGTAAATTATTTTAAACTTTAAAGCTTAGACAGAGATTTTTGTCTGTCTTTAACCATGTTTGCTAGCTTTTTCTAGCATGTTATGAAGTAATTCTCGTTTGGCCGGTGGCTGTTGAATAACTGTTTCTAAGGACAAAGGGGAGTGTGGCAGTCTGGTATAAACTGACATCTAATGGAAGCAAAGGACTTCCCAAACTAACTTGTGTTTGAAATAAAGCATGGTTTTAAGTAGAAAGAGGAAATTCCCAACACATCAGGAGGTGAATGAATAAACTTCACAATAATAGGGAATTCACCACAACTCTAAGTCATTTTTTCCAATGGAGAATTACCCACACTATTAAAAATCTTGTTTCCTGTTCCTTATAGGTACACTTAAAGAATGTGGTTAAGTCAGCTCTTAACTACTCTCTGATAAAATAAACAGATAGAGGGCTTTGTGCCTTGCTGAAAGAAGCAGGCTTTGTGTCCTCTGGTCTCTCCAGCCATTCTCCTTGGATGCTCTCCAGGCTTTCCCATGCTTGTTTTCAGGGGAGAGGGATGGGGAAAATTGTGCTCCAGCACTTGACACTTCTACATGATACGCAGCGGGTCTGTAGAAGAGGCAAATCAAAGAGAGCTCTGCCTCTTCTCCAGGCTGGTGGAATAAGAGACAGCTTTAATTTGGAGCTGGCATGACAGTATCACTACTGTGCTGAATCTGAGCTAACAAACTCTCCGTGAAGCCTGGGATCAGTGTCGTTCCAGTGGAGACAAGATTTTTTTTTTTTCCTGGCTAAAAACTGGCCAAATAGGTTTTCATTTTGAGACTGATGACCTCATGAGTTTCTCATCCATTTGTGTGATTTGCATCACTTTAGTTTGCTATAAAAACTCGGAAGGCCCTTGTAGATGTCCACATCAACATCATTATTACACAATCATTTTTTTCTCCTAAAACTTCATTCCCAGGTTGAATTAGTAATAATTTCATTAACCATTTAATTCCTTTTTTAAATAGAAGACCTTTCATGATTCTGAGGGAAGCAGAGGTTGACATGTCAGTACTTCCCATCTTCCTATTTCTTTTCTAAGTGTTGGCATAATGTCAACTTTTATCTAGTTCTCTGGAAATTCCTATCTGATAAGGCTTATAAAAAATCATTAATGATCCAGATCGTTCCTTATCCTTCTGTGAGTTAGTGCTCCAGTGTAAAATATCTCATTATTATTCTGTAATTATATCACCTGGCTTTTTTCCCTAATGCACAATACAGATATTTATTAAGCATGCCTCTTGCTGCTCATTACTTCCTACAAGTCTACTGTTTTCACCTTGAAATGGGGAGGTCTGTTGATGCAAGATCTAAATGCCAAGTCAACTTTATCTTTTCTGAAAGTAACTTTGAAAGTCAGGTTCTTTATTAAGCACTAGTAAATTTTTTTTTTTTTTAATTTTAGAGCTCCAATTATTTCAGACAGTACAAGCTCAAGCACACTTTCAACTGCTACTGCCTGCTGAGAAGACTTGTAGTGCAGACTACTCTGGATTACTGGAGGCATTCCAGATATTTATCTTAGATGAGTTGAAGGCTCGTGGTTTCTGTAACCTCCAAGTAATTTCAATTCTTTGTTCTTTGCTGCGGTGGGTATCTGGGAGATTTTTGTTTGTTTATTTTTAAATAATAAAGGTGAGACTCAAAGTAGAACTTATACTGTTTGAGAGAGATGGAAGAGCAGAAAATGCTATGAAATCTGTCAGAAATGGCAGCAATCTCATATGTATGGCTTTGAAAACAGGATATTTAGTCTCACAGACCCCATATCAGCAATGAGCTGTAGCCATAGAAGTTGTATTACATCAGCCCAATGTTTATCACAAATATATTTTGATGGAAAAGAACTTTGACTATCCTTACATTGAGTAAATGACCTGCTAAAATTAACTTTTCCTACTTCTACGTATGTTTTTACAGGGCCTTTTGAAAAATGTTCCCTTTAAGCATAGCACAGTGCAAATCAATAGGGAAAGGCAAGAACAGGAAGGTTGACTAACTGTGGTTTCATTTAATTTTGAATTTGAGGTAAATGCATTTGGAAATACTGGCTCGGTTTCTGTCTGTGATGATTCCAGTGTCTATGTCGAATGCCTGAGCGTTGACCGCCTAGGGGTGAATGTCACATGGAGGACTCAGCTACAAAACATCCCAGCAGCTTCTCTGCCTGACTTACATGATATTGGTAAGGTTTTTTCTCTGACATTTCTTGTGAATTAAGCCTACTTTGCTTTTAATGGTTTTGTTCCCCTATGGCTGCTTTTAGGAGGCACTAAAAGGTATTATAAATCCTCCCTGAAACAGTCTGGTTTTATGATACTGGAGTTGTGGCTTTGAGCTCTTACTGTTGATTTGAGCTCTTTTCAGGCTGTGACTGCACAGTGGAAAGGAGGTACATTTGAATGTTTATTTCAGACAGGACTGCCTCTCTCATCTTCCTTAAATGAGATTGAAAATCACTTTATCGAGCATGAGCTGAACTGTCCCAGATGTTAATTTCCACTGGACAGATCCTCAGGGTGGAAAAGATTGTGTCCCGTATTGGGTTGTACTCGGAGAAACACAATTAAGATGTTGCCAAAAATATAACTAATTTCTTCCAATGTGGTTTTTTGTTTTGTTTTGTTTTGGTTTTTTTTTCCCCCCGCTGTTCTTTTTCTTACATTGCCTTTGATACTAAATAATGGCTTTTACCTCGGAAGTCCCACAGCAATTATGCAGAGACCACAGACTGGTGGATCTTCGCTGTGATCTCCAAGTGAGTTAGGGATGGTGTAAGGAACTTCTTTCAAAGCACTCAGTCTTTCCCTTTAAAATAAAGAAGTAAAATACATATCTCAAGTTCAAATACCCTCTGTGCCAGCATTTCTCTAGTTCTTCTGATTTCCAGTTGTGATACAAGCACTAAATATAAATAACTACGTCTGCATGTATCCTTCCGTCTAACTTTGGCACTTGGAGATATGCGCCCTACAGCATTTTCTGCCTGAACAGAACCGAGTTCAAAAGCTTTCAAGACACTGACAGTGGCTGCAGAGGCTGTGTGGTTCTTGGTTTTCAGTCTGTTTATATTTGTAGCCATTCAGTTGCTCCAGATTATTAGGGAAACATGGATATCCAAGAAGTTTGCAGAAGGTGCATCAAAGAATGTTTGGTTTTATATTAAACTTTACTTTTGGAAGTGTTTTGCTTTGAAGGCATTATATTTGTCCCTCTCCACACTATAATTTCCCTGTAGTCCTAAAATTGCTTTCCAGGCAATGACTGTATGATTTCAGAAGAGGTGGTATGAGTCTAGTCTGGGGAGATCAGACAACTAGGAACCTGCTCTCTGAATCCTCTTGGCATCACCAACTTCCATTACCTTCTAAGACAGATTTAGGTCTTTCTGTTTGAGGTGTTTTCTGATGTATTTATGCAGAGGGAGGAAATTTGCTCTCTGGTTTGGAAATCTACATTACTAAAATAGCTTTGTCCTTTTCTAGCTTATTTATGGGTAAATAAGAAGGCTTGCTCTTGAAGTAGCTGAGAAAAAAAAAATCACTAAACAGAAGCACAGTGTACATATGTTCCCAATGAAAAGCCTCAAACCTAAATCACTCATGAATGCTTTATTACTTTTTTCTTGCAGATATTTTCATGTATTAAATTCCGAGGCTGTGTGAATGCCTTCTTGAAGGATCTTATGCCATCTGGCTTGTAGCTTAGACCTCAGCTCTAAAACAGTGAGGAACACTTGCAGCAACTTCTCTCTTTTCTGTTCAACAGGCCGAAATACTAATGATTATAAAAATGAGCTCTAGGTGGATGAACATACAGTAAACACTTCCCATTCATGAGATTGGAGGAAACAAACCTCTGCCTTATGCAAGCAGTATTTCTCAAGCTATGTGTTGTTGTCTGTATTTTCCTTGAAGAGGAATAAAACCAAAAACAAACCACAAACAAATTTACTTTTTTTTCTTTCTCGTTTCTCATTTGGCCAATATAGATATATAATCATACGATTCCTCTCACATTGAAATTAGTGTTTTGTTCAACAAAAACCTAAATCAAACTTCTTCCCAGTGCATAACACAAGATATAATTACTTTCAGGGTAGTTCTGTATGTGAAAAAATGTGTTGTCTCCTGGAAGTCCAGGTCCCTAAAGGCTGGAGGAAACAGAGCACTGAGAACGCAAGGTCACAGCTGCTGCTTTAATACAACATTTGTTCACTTTAGCCCATAAATGTAAAATCCTGGTGTCCTTCCTCTGCAAGGGATGAAACATCTACAAGACAACAATCATCTATGGACCAGCATTTAGGAAGAAAGAGCACCTGTGGTCAATGTTAAAGGTCTGGGATGATCTTTCAGAAAAATGATGGTACCTCTGTGGTCCACTCAACACAGGCAGGATGGCAATGCTGCATTGCTAAAGCCTCATACCTGGCTGTGAAATTCTCTACTCATGCAACTGAAAAGCCACTTCTGTACTACAGCACAAAGTTAGGAAACTCACCATGTCAGAGGGCAACAGTACTCTCAGCTATATGCCTTGGATGCACCAGTCACAAAATAATTTTTGTAAAGCGTATGAGCTGTAACATTCCTCACACTCTCTTTATGTATATGATATATAACATGCTCCCTGTGAAAATTCAGCATCTAAGGTTGTTGGTACACTCACAAAACTCAAAGTACATAGTATGTAGAACTTCCTGTTTGCTGGGTTACTGGACTGTTCACCTGTAGCTACTGGGGGGCCATGTCTTGCAAATTTGAGGCAGTAAATCTCACCAACAGTGCCATAAAGACTGCAGGGATAAACAGAATATGATAGCAAAAAAAATCTGCTGGCAACACTGTTCTTGCAGTACTTCTGGTCCTGCAAAACTGAGGAATTCTCTCTTGATCTAGTGCAGAAAATTGTCCTGGCACAAGTCATAGAGAGGGAAGCTGTCTCGGCAACTAAGAACATAGAGAGAATGTAAGGTACTCGGTGTTTCCAGCTATCAGCACCAGCTTTGGCATTTGTGAAGAACGTGTCTGTTGCACAGGGGGACATGTTAAATATCAGTAGTGTGACAGAAAGTGACTATTACTTTGTTACAGATGCTGGCCTTCAAAACAAACCAACAAAGTGCTGAAAAAGAAGTGACATCCATTGAAAATATAGAATTAAATTAAATCTGAATGTCAAATGATCCTCGTTTTCACTGCTGAACTTCTGTAACTTGTAAATTTTGTTCTCTGATCCTTTAAGTTTTGAATATGTTGCTTTTGTTGTGTTTTTTTTTTGTTTTGCTGTTTCATTAGCACTCTACATATACTGGGTATGTGTAGATAGACGACATACAGATTCATTATTGTCTGCTGTTTAACGTCTTTGTATTTCTGTGTCTAACTATGCTTTTAACTTAATGTTCACCCATTTGTGTGTTATCTATTCCCATATTGGAAATCTCTTACAAGCTATTTTGTTTTATTTTTCCCTCCTTTAGAAAATGCAATTGTTGGAGAAAAACTCATTGGAGCATTTATAAAAGTGATTAAGGATGGTGATTTTCTGCTGCATTTGGACTCCAAGCAATTCTTAGGAGATTCTTTCATTGATTTTCCCCGGGATGAAGACTTTGATCTCTCTCCAAGTGTGCAGCTAGGATGTAAAAGTGGGTTTCGAAGAACTTCATCTTCTGGGACAGCAGTCCAAAATTCGCAAGGATGTGGTAAGTCTCAGTTTAACTTTCCCTTTTGGTATAAAGCTGAAGTCAAAACATCATAACTGAGCTTGTGTTTATGGTTAATAAATGAAAGGCATGAAGCATCAAAGCAAATGACAAATTTGTGGAGAGATGGGAATTAATGCTTTGGTTACTGTTCCATCCTTGTGTTGAACCAGTGATATGGAAGTAGGCTTTATGGCACTGACACAGAAGACTTTGCAAACATTTTTTTTTTATTTTTTAGAAAAAAAAGAATCTAGTATTAGAAGGTCTTTCTGTAATGTATGTGATCCTTAATAAGTTTGCACAAAGATAATGGAGCCAGATCTTCAGATGATGATGATACACTACCCAGAACAGAAACCTAGATGCAAACACGGCAAAAGTCCTGAGATTGTGAGTTCCTGGACCAAATCGAGCCAACTCAGATGAAAACTTTCTCAGTGCTGACCAACGCTCAGACCTGATTACATTCCTGCCTTCTTCTCATCTTCTTTCCGTCTGTTTAGTTTGCTTCCCTGGAACAGGCTGCCTCTCTGCCAACATCTTGGTTAGGGTTGCAAATCTTACCTCATCGGTAGGTTCTCATGGCTGTGCCTGGCGCTCCTGCCTAGCAGGTCATGCTACTAAAGAGCCTTTGCCTTAGCAGGCCTGCTCTTGTTTCTATCAGTTCCAGCCCTCCCACAGTTCAACTCTCATCATTCTTGTTGGCCAAGTTACCCTCAGTGAGTCTGTCTTTCTTATGCCAATTTGAGATGTATCCGCTATGTCTAGCTCATTTCTTATTCTTGGAACAGAGTGGGGATGGACCACCTTTAGGTATAAGATCAACAGTAGCAGGTATTGGATAATTTTTCCAAAATAGGGAATATTTTCAGATGGGAAAACATCAACACTATGAAGCCTAAGTTAGATGCCCTAAGAGCAAATCAAAATATGTGAAAACAACTTAGCTCCCTTCTTGGTGTGATTGTTCTCTTTAATTAGGAGAGCTTCCTAATGCATGGGCAAAAGCTTCAAAGTCGCTTCAAAGCATTCAAGTGATGAATCAGTTCTGAACTGCTGCAGTTTCCAACTTAGACCTTTTTTAAGTAAATTGACTGCAGTTTCAGTTCATCACCATAGTCTTAAACACTTCAGATTTATTTACATATTTGATTATACACCATGCAGAACCCCATTAATTCCTGCTGAGAATCCAGAGTGTGTAACAACTTGTGGTTACTTAACAATATATACTGTTGTACTGATTACTGGTATCTTTATTTATTAAGTAGAGTCCATCACTTAAAGCTGAAGAGCTTACAAAGAATTGGATCTTTCTGCAAAATATTTCCTGCCAAGGATAAAGGACTCTAGGAAGCAATGAATGAAGTTGCTTTCTAAGTTACTTCATACATTTTTGAAGAGTTAACCCTAGAAAAAGGCACTAAGTAAAATGGAATTATAGAGATGCTGAAAGGACACAGTTTCTGCTCCACATTTTTGCAGAGATTTTGTACTGAGATGTCATAGCATACACACTGCTAGTCACTGGTTTATGTTGTAGGAGTGTATTTTATTCTAAACAGATGATTAAGGAATTCATTTTCTGATTCCTCTGAGAGAGACATGTCTATATATCTATTTAGTTTTATTTTGCATTAATATATTCTGGTAATTTATCCTTCTGAATCTGTTTATCTACTAACAGTAGGTGCTAGTAATAAGTTATCACCTGTGATTACAAAAATTAATGCTATATGAGAGTGACAGGGATTCTTTCTTTATTTGCTTCCATTTCCTGTTCCATCATGTTGTTGAAATAAAAATTGTCTTTTCAGATCCTGATCTTATTGACTTTTTTGGTTTTGTTGCTCTGTAACTGACACTTCCCCTTGCTCTAGGAAGTGTAGGCAGCTCTTAGTAGCAGCAGCTTTATGCTGTTCTTAATAAACCTAACGTGTTTTATTTAGGAACATCCAGCTTGCATCTCTCACCCCTTCATCTCTCATGTATTTTCCTTATAGTCATATGTTTCTTTAGGTTTGCATCTATTATAGCTTTGTTTCTTGCTTTTCTGCCTGGAAAATTGGTAACATTTATTGTGCTTTTCTTCTATGACATTTTTCCTTTGTCTCCATCTTACACTGAGTTATTTTACCCCACAACTATTTGTGAATATAATTCCTTAAGGATCTGAGGCAATAGTTTTATTTTAGCTAAATCTTAAAAGGACAGAAGACATTTTCTTTGCTAAGGTGTGAATCAAAAGAAAGAGCTGGAAACTGTTCAGGAGGCAGGTTCATGAAGAACCCCTCTCCCCATATTTATTTCAGGAGAAAGCCTGAAACCTGTTTGTGAGTTTTCTTTGATTTATTATGTGTATTTTTGCTGGTTCTTTGTATTATTTAGACTGTTTGGCAATCCAATCAGAGTTGCTTTTAGCAGAGCAAAGTCTGAATCAAATGGAGTACTACATTTATAGCTGAGCGGGCAGCTCAAGTCTCCATTTATAATAAGTCGGATCAAGAATCTGGTATCTCAAACTTTCCCACTGTCCCTGGAGGGAGAAAAGAGAAGTGCAAGCATTGGTTAATGATCAGTTGTGACAGCCTTTAAACATGCTAGTCTAAAGTAAAAGGAAGCTACTGTGAGGAGTGGTGCTACTGTGAGGAGTGGTACCCCTGTGTGGAGTTGCTTTGTGTTTCCCCAGTGAGTTGTTCTTTAGCCTGGAAAACATTACTCAACATGTTGTTCCCTTGCTACACAGAAGCCTGAGTCTGGTTAGAAGAGAGGCTAGGTTACTAATCTGATGTGCATGAGCAAGGGATTCAGTTTTGGTGTTTAAGTTTAAATATTATTTGATTATTTGGTTTTATTTATTCATAGAATCATAGAATAACCAGGTTGGAAGAGACCCACCGGATCATCAAGTCCAACCATACAATTCATTATTGTATCCTTAGAATAGGAAACAAATTTTGAGGCCACTGCTACCGCTTAGTTCTGAGACTTTGGCTCAAGGCTGTGCTCCAGTTTCTTACTCGTATTGTTAAAACCTATGAATGTTAAAGCTTGAAAGAAATAAAATATGATTGTTTATCTGACTGCTAGAATCAAACTTTACCTCCCCGATTGTGTTGAGTGTAAACTATAGCTGAAATAATACATATCTTCAAGAGTTATAGACTTTAGAAACCATGTGTCTCTGCACCAATGTTTGGCTGTTCTTTGTGCCCTTTTGTTAATCTAATGTGTGAGACAAAAGACAAAAATGGTTCAAATATGTTTGGAGACACAGACGTTACTTTCACATGATGATTGTGATGACAAAATAAAGAGGATGCTTTGAAAAGCTTCATTTGTTGCTTTTTAAACTTTAATTGCTTAATTAGCATCCCTTGTACTTTGAATTTTGTTTAATTTAGTTATAGATTACTCATTTGGTTTTAATTTCTACCTTTGTTCATTGGCAATGAGTATGATCATTTTTGCATGTGTTGGAAAATTGTCTTTAAAATGTATCAGACACTCTTGTGTATTAAATAATGTGTGAGAAAGGAGCATTCTGTCTGATCCAGGATTTTTTGTTTCTATAATTGATTTTAAATATGTGTTACACCTAGAGCAATTGCCTTGGTATTTAGAGGATAATATCCGTCTCTCAATTGCCTCATCCTAGTTTTTCCCATTGGAGCACTTAGAACAGATGAAGGAAGATATGATCATTTTTATGCTAGCTGTCTTTTTATTCTATTATAATTTAGGTGCTCCTGTAAGTTAAATAAGTTTACATTCCAATGCGTTGGACAAAATAGCAGTTCATCATATGGGTTGTAGTGGGGATGGCCAATTTTCCGTGACTATTCCTCTCTCATACAAGCTTAAACTGCCGTCAAGATGTAAGGCAAAAACAGAAATGAAGTTTTGCACCTTGTCAAAGTCCCAAAACATACATTTGATAGTGTTTTGAAGGAAATCTACATCTGGAAAGCAGCTGTGAAATAACAAGTAAAGGTATTGTCCTGCAAACGTGTCTGTGACTCTTCTGCTTTAATGTTCATTTGAATTATCTAGAAGGGAAGATATTGTTTCATTACCTCCCAGAAGACTAAGAGTTTTCTTGGAAACATGCAACAGGTCAGCTGGAAATACTACTCCTAATTGTTCTAAAAACGCTATATATACAGACTAAGAATATATTTTTGTTTTATGTTTGGGTTGTCATGTGCACAGCTAATGACTTTTAATCCAATCATTACTCTTTAGGTTGGAAGTGCTTAGCAAAAATTTCATTACCAGGAATACTGAATGAAAGTGTTACCATATGGTGGGTTTCTGTATGATGTTATTGGAGTTCCTACTCCTAGGAGCCTTCCTGTTTCTGTCTGTAGTGTCAAAAGTTACTCTGTTTGTAGCTTGTATGCCTTTGTTTTCTTTCACAACCTATCCACAAAGTTATCTTATTACAAATGGATTTGACGTATGAAAATTAGGTCTGGACTTGGCCTCTCCAATGAACCTGATGTGCACTAATTCAAGAAAAAGTTTAGGGTGACATGAGAGAAAAAGATCTCTGTCTATGTTCCAGACATTGGTGAGTTTAATGGACATTTAAGGAGTGTTTGCCTGTGTTATCCCACCTAGAAACATATCTATTAAGAGTTTGAAGCCTATGTAAAGTCTACATATATATATACACATACAGATATGCACACCCACACCCACATGTGTGCAAAAGCCTGAATTTATTGGATTTAAAAAGAGTCATAAGGTGGTTGTTCTCTTTGCAGTTGTTTGTCCTCCGGGCAGTTATTTCCAGAAAGATGAATGCATTCCCTGTCCTCTTGGCTACTATCAACATGAGACAGGACGTTCCTCCTGTATCAAGTGTCCTGTGGACAAAACTACCAGCTCCAATGGGGCATTCAGTGCTGATCACTGTAAGTTGAACTCATTTTTTTCCCCTTATCCTTTGTATTCTGACTTCAAATAACTAGTGGTTTTTTTTTCATCAGTAAGTTTTTTTAAAAAATAATCCTCCCTCTGGGTGTTTTTGGATGGATACAATCCCTTCTGCATACATTCAAAGACAATTTGCAGAGATAGGACGACATGTCTGGTATTTTGACCAAAAATGCATGATAAACAAGTGGTCAGTCTCGTCCAGATTGTTGTGGTTCCTTCAGATGTGTTTAATGTCCTCAGAAATGACATCTGGGTATTCAGTATCAGTGAGAAAGATCTTACTTCATTTATTGGCACTTTCATGCACTTTAGAGTAATCTCATTGTTGTGAAAAACATTCACCTGCAAACACAGATACTTCTCACAAAGCAGCTATCGAGATGCTCACTAAAGTTGGTACATTCAGTTTAAATGATTGGTGGAGTTTGCAGTCCTGAGAGATATGGGTAAAGTTAGGACCCTGAATTTTCAGAAAACAGATTTCCAGATATTCCAGGAGTTAGTCAATAGGACCCTCTGATAAACTGCCCACAGGGACGTGGGATCAGAACAGACCTGGCAGATCTTTAAGGATGCTTTCTATAAAGCACAAGAGTTCTTGATCCCTAGGTCTAAAAAATCAGAGGAGGAAGGCAAGAGGGCAGCATGGCTGAGTTGAAGCTGGCTGGTCAAACTAAGGGGCAAGAAAGAAGTGCACAGGCAATGGAAGCAGAGACAGGTATTCTGGGAAGAATATAGGAACACTGCCTGGTTGTGTGGGAGTGGGATCAGGAAGGCCAAGGTGCAACTGGAGCTGAACTTTGAAAGGGGTGCAAAGAATAATACGAGGGCTTCTACAACTATGTCAGCCAGAAAAGCTACAAGAAATTGTGCCCCCAACCCCACACCCCTCCCTGACAAGCAAATTGGTTGCAACACACAAATAGTTGACTGAGGAATTCAAACAACATTTTTGCCTCTGTCTTCAATGTGAGGACAGAGGGAGCAAAGTCCCTCCCACTGTAACTGGAGATCAGATATGAGACCACCTGAGAAACTTGAACATATATAAGTCTATGGGACCTGATGAGATGCATCCTAAGGGAATTGGCTGTTGTAATTGCCAAGCCACTCTCCATGATACCTGAAAAGTCATGGTAGTCAGGTGAAGCCCTGGTTGACTGGAAAAAGGGACATATTGCATCCATTTTTAAACACAATAGAAAGGAAGATCCTGGAAACTACCAACCTGTCAGCCCCACCTCTGTGCCAGGGAAAATCATGAAACTTTCTTCTGGATGTTGAGGCTCTGGAGTGTGTCCAGAGAAGAGTGACAGAGCTGGTGAAGGGGCTGAAGAACAAGTCTTATAAGGAGCAGCTGAGGGAACTGGGATTGTTTAGCCTAGAGAAGTGGAGGCTGAGGGGAGATCTTACTGCTCTCTACAACTACCTGAAAGGAGGTTGTAGAGAGGATGGTGCTGGCCTCTTCTCTCAAGGGTCAAGGGCAGGACGAAAGAGAATGGCCTCAACCTGTGCCAGGGGAGGTTCAGGATGAACATCAGAAAAAAATTTTTCATGGTTGAGTGATTCTGGTGATTCAATGATTCTATGATCACTGCAAGTTGAATTCTTCATTCTTTAAGAATGGAGTGTGTGTACCTTTTCTTTCTACTGAAAGGGAGGTAAAAAAAAAAAAAGCTGGGGGTGCAACAATTAATAAATTGATGTGATGACTGTTGTGTATTGGTTCATAACATTTTATAGATCCAATGCAGCAGGCAATGAAAAGACAGTTCTCTATACTTTTTACTATACGGTGCTTAGCATAACTGAGATCTGATCTGTTGCAGAGGATCCTAGAAATGTTTGCAATATGAATTTCTGTAACAACAAAGGAATGCTTCAGAGCACGTAACACTATGAAAATTATAGATTAATTTTCAGTGAAATCTCGTGTGTACCTAAAGTGCTTTTGTTCTTAAGCATTGAAACGTTGCCTTGCTGCACTGACAGGGCCAGAGGTAATGGGAGAAATTGAAACACAGGAGGTTCCTTTGGAACATCAGGAAACACTTTTTTTCTACTGTGTGGTTGACTGAGCTCTGGCACAGGTTGCCCAGGGAGACTGTGGAGTCACCAGTCTTGGAGATGCTCAATAGCCATCTGGACATGGTCCTGGACAAGCAGCTCTAGATGGTCTTGCTTGAGCAAGGGTGGTTGGACAAGAACTACAAAGATCTCTTCCAACAAGAACCGTTCTGTGAAAACCAGTGATAGCATTATCAAAGTACTTTTTTTTCCTTTTCTCGTTTACTTGTAACAGGTGTCACGTACTGTCAAAGCAATGAGCAAGGTCTGCAGTGTGATGAAGATGGCCAGTATAGACCCTCCCAGCAATACCCTGACACTAAGAAATCCTTCTGTGTCAATAGCTTTGGAGTGGCACTTGACTGGACTGAAACAGATGATCTCCTTACAGACTACCAGTGCCTAGGTAAGTGTCAGAAGAATGTTTTGGGTATATCTTGATCCCAAGTAAGTGAAAGCTCTTTATGACAAGACTCATCGCTCCACAACTGGCTGACAAGCTTACGGGGATTCATTTTCCTATAGTTGTGGCCCCTGCCATAAGCCACAATGTTTCTCAGTTTTGTGTTTCTTGACTACATTGGGAAAGTTATTTCCTGTCAGTGAAGAGAGAGAAGCGGGTTTGTTGCAGTCTCAGATGGCTGACACCTTTCAGTGTATGTTAGTCTCCTGCTCTCTGCTTGGAAACCCAAAAGAATAATGAGATGGCTAATAGGAAGAAAGCAGAACGAGGAATTTTCTTCTTAACTTATCACTCATCAGTGTGTTCATGTGAAATACACTGTGTTTGGCAATGACCTCACTGTGGCGGCATAATGTCACCCTCTGGGCTCCCGTTGTATGATATGTGACTCGGTGAATGTATTCTTGTAATCTGGAGGAACATACTGCTGCTTGAAAACAGTTGTGAAATGCCAGTTCTTAATGATGAATAATTTGGAACAAAGTCATCCGTCAAACAGTCCCCAAATGGCTTGCAGTAAGGTCTAATTACACTGCTCAACCCCAAAGATTTTACCTTGCCCAAAAATACTTTTGCAGAATTTTTATTACTCATTGTATGACTGGCATCAAAATTAATGGAATATTCTGTCTAGAAAGTGATATTATATTGTGCTCTGAATTGGACAATGTCTTATGACAAGTGTGATCAGTGGAAGGAATATGAAATTAAAGGCCTCGGTTGAGAAGAGGATACAAAACTATCCTCAGTTAAAATATTTTTTCCTCTAAACATACTTCGAGACTGATTGTAGTTATGAATACAAGGATTGTAGTTATGAATACAGCTTCTGCTGCTCTCAGTCACAGGGTAATCAGGATGTTTCTCTGAGCAGAGGACTCACAGCCACTTAATTCTCCTGTTACTTATTTGTCTAGAGCCAACCTACATAAACATTTATGACTCTGTCCAGGACAAAGCAGTTGTAGATATCTATGCAAATTTTTTTGTGTCATGCTAGAAGATTTCACTACAAATAAATAGTTATAAGTGTGGACAATTCAAGATTTAAAAGAACAAGAAGGGACACCCGAGAAGTCTGGTTCTATTTTTTGTTTTAAATACTTTACAAGATAATTCAATTTCAGTTTTTCTTTTATAGACCATGCTGCACTTCCAGAAAGCATTACATGATGTGAAACCTTTTTTTAACTTTTCCCTGCCTCTCTAATTTCCTTAACTGAATTCAGCATGCAAGCAAACAGCAGGGTCTGGAGACTGACCTTGCTTTGACAGAAGACCGGTGTTTGGCAGGGTCAATAAATAACCCAACTGTTCTTTGTTTTTTGGAGCTGCAGTGAGAGGAAGAATTTCCTTTTTTGAATGCACAGTAAGAAGCTGTAACAACCCATGCTAATTCTTATTCTCTCTATTGTTATATTTTAAGCTATGCTGAACATTTATTGCAATAACAGAGAGGGATATAGACCTTTACTCTATAGTAACATGAGATGAAGGAGAACTTCGGCTGTGGACCAAGCCCTGAAATGGTTGAGAAGTTGTATAACTGTTGAGAAGAAGGCACTGTGACTAACAAGGTCTTGAATATTTAAGCTGGTAGAATATTTTTCACTGTACTTTTTTGTCCATAAAGTAGCTTTGTAAACACAATTTTTGTACCATTCTTTATATTCAAATAGCTAAATTCAAGAATTAAAAAAGGCAGCTTTTCTATTAGCTTTGTGACATTTTCTGTTTAAAGTTTCATCACACTATCTCTTCTCTACTTTTCTCTAGTGTTACTGTAGAGAAAATGGAGCAGTGGTATGAAGCCAGAATTAGGAAATAACAAATCAGAAGAACAGAAAAAACATTTAGAAAGTAGTTTTTTATTTTTAGTTTTACATTAGAAATGAGAGCAACAAACAACTGCAAACAACATAAAAACATGTCTGCTTTTCAGTTTTATCAAAATATGAGAATTCTGTTTTTAACCAGACTGCACCTCGAATACTGTGTTCAGTTCTGGGCCCTTCACTACAAGAAGGATGTTGAGGCTCTGGACTGTGTCCAGAGAAGATCAATGAAGCGGGTGAAGGGACCAGAAAACAAGTCTTACGAGGAGCGGCTAAGGGAACTGGGGTTATTTATCCTTGAGAAGAGGGGGCTGAGGGGAGACCTTATTGCTTTCTACAACTACCTGAAAGGAGGTTGTAGAGAGGAGGGTGCTGGCCTCTTCTGCCAAGTGACAGGGGACAGGACAAGAGGGAATGGCCTCAAGCTTTGCCAGGTGATGTTCAGACTAGGTATCAGGAAAAAAATTTTCACAGGAAGGGTCATCGGGCATTGGAACAGGCTGCCCAGGGAGGTGGTTGAGTCACCATCCCTGGAGAGATTTAAAAGACAGGTAGACAAGTTGCTCAGGGACATGGTTTAGTGGCAGATAGGAACAGTTGGACTTGATGATCCAAGAGGTCTTTTCCAACCTGATTATTCTATGATTCTGTGATTACTGCAAGTTGAAGATGTAGAAGGAATTCAGTTCAATGCAGAAGTAAGTTAATACTTATATTTTGGTGTCCTGTATTTCTAGGAAAGAAAAGCTTCCACCTCTGTTTACACCATTATTCATCCCTCTCCCCAGCTAAGTCACAGTGCAAGGATTTTTTGTGTTAAGTGTTTGGCTAGGCCTTCTGTTTTTTCTGAGCAGAAATGATGTTTTTATCAAAAGCAGCTGCTGACTCAGCCCTGACAACAGTGGACATTTGCTTCTGATTTAGTCCTGGCTGTTTTGCTGTAAGAGTACAAATGATTGTTTTAAGAACTTATCCCTGACTTTTATTTTGTGGTTTATCCAGACATTTAAGGGAGAGAGGCCTGGGATCCTCCTGATGGATCTCTGTGCCTATGTGAGTAATAGAGAGAAGGGTTGAGCATCCAGCTTTTCCACACACAGCCATCTCCTGTGGGCTGAGATCAGACCGAGGCTCCTGTTTCTTAGTACTGTTATATCTAAATCAGTCACTGGCTGCGATGAGCCAGAGTTTTGCATTCATTTGGGCATTTAGAGGACAAGTCTGATCAATATAGGGGTGATGCTAAGTCACCTTGTTCTTCCCTTCTCCTTAATACACTATGTTCACTGAAAGGTATTAGTATACCTACTGGCAGTCTCACTACACCAAAAAAAAATTTGTAGTACAGATATTAGCACCCTGAGCAAAGTAGAGTAGAGTAGTGGCACTGCCATGATATGTCCTTTCACTAAACTATAATCTTGTTCAAGGCACAGCCAGGGTCAAACCTTCTGGACCTTACATTGGATTCCTCATCTCATTTAGTGACCTTTGCGTTTTGCATCTCCAGATCCTACAAGCTTTCTGCAGTTTGTGAACAGTGCTGCTTGTCACACTTCCCTACACTCAAATGTGGTGTGTCTGATTCAGTGAGTGAGTAAAAGGGTTTTGTAAGCGAAATGACAGTCTGGAGTTAAAGGTTGAATGAAAGAGTCAAACAGGAATATTGCAGAACATACCTTGGATAGATCCCTGAGCCCAAAGTCGGAGGAGTTCAGTGTTGTTTTGTTCTTGTAAACAATAGATTTCCTTTTTAGCCAAGTTCTGTTGAAGCTGTCTTTTGTTTCCATGGCTGTTTTGCAGAAAGTTGGCTTCCCTGTTGTCTCAATAGTGGTTTAAGTCCTTGAACAAGTAATAGGAGATGGCTAGTCTACTGCTAGAAGTCTTGCTTGACTATAAACTCTCAGCAGGCTCCAAGATAACTGTTTTCAAGAGAAGCTGTCACTTTTTCTTTTTTAGAACAGATATTACAACCTCCGTCCAGTCATCTCCTGTTATCTGTGGAATTATGGTACACGCTTTATTAAACAATTATTTTTCTCTACAGAGTTCATGGATTTTTATCTACTTGAAGTCTCCTTGTCTCTTTGCAGTGTGGGAGCTGATAATAGTACCTGGTTGCTTTGAATTTTCTTTTTAGTGTTCAGAAAATTTGAGAGCATTCCTGCTTCCAGACTGCTTTATGGATCAGAAGAGGCTCAGATTCTTCAGTCGCAGTCATTTGGGGGAGACCTGCAAAGTACAACTTTTCAGTGCATTTCAGGTGAGAAGACTCTCTGAAAATTCCTTAAGACAACACTAATAATTATGGAAAATAATAATCTTTTCACATGCTGAGCTTATGGTTAAGTTCTTACGTGAACTATGTATTTTGCAGTTCAGCGACAACTTGCTGCCATATATTTACAACTTTTGGTGACTTTTTTGGGGGGAAGAGATTGGGCTTTCTTTCAGAAAGAAATCTCTTGACTATGTTCCATGTTAAACAACTCATCTGGCTTTAAAGCCAGTTGGTATAGTTAACAATATGGATGAGAGCTGAAATTAAGATTGGGAAACGTGGATTAAACTCTTCAGATGTACAGACAAGAGAAGGATTAGGTGTTCAGGACATGTGAAAACCAAGCTTTTGCTGCTTCCCAGATTACTGGATTGACACATAAAAGAGGAATAATTATCCTTGTTTGCATTAGAAGGATATTATAACGAGTGCAGAGATATTCCTCTGCCAAGCCTTACAGTGTATATACTATATATTATATATTGCATGTGGATACACCATGTTTGCTGGTTTATATTGATTCAAAGCCATCAAAAACCAAGGGGAATAACTTTGCTGCTTTCGGGGTGCTTTGAATCAGTGTCTTGCTTTGTGTCTACCAATGCTTAGATTTGTGGAAAGAGGCAGAAATGCTTACATTCAAAATAAAAACACTCTGGCAACAATAACACTGGTGGCCTGTTTGTAGCACAGACATCACCAAAGTCTGACAAAGTCAGTGACTTCATGTCACATACTCTTGTCTAGCTGGAACAGTCATCTCATGCTTAGAGATGAATCCATGAAGCCTTTTATGACTTACTATAATGATTTTCCTGCACCAGATGATCCCCTAGCTTTACAGTGCAAGGTTCCTTGCACCTTCCTCTGAAACTGGAGATCTTCAAAATCACAGCACTGATCTGAGAGGACTGCAGGAATGAACTTTGGGAGGAAAAGTTGCCGCTTTGTCAAATGATACGATTCAGTGTGCGTAGCCTGTATTATTATGAGTAGCATCCACAGTCAAATGGCAGCACTGCTACAAACTATTACTGTTGAGGTGCTCACTGAAACGTAAGGCTTAACCCTTCCCTCTCTGCTTCCTGACAAAGTCAGACAGCTTAACTTACATTTCTGATGATGTTTTGGTCTGTGCTGGTTGATTTTATACTAAAGGCATTTGGAAACATTGGGCCACTTTGCCAGTGCATCACATGTGCCTGATAGAGTAACCCCATGGCAAACAGGTTGTGACAAATATTTGAGTGATAGGAAGGAGGGAAACATTAAATTCGTCAATCATGACAGCCACTGCTGCAGCTATCACCTGGCCAGAGCAAGCAGCCACTGCCTCTCCAGATTTATGAGTAGGAGTGGCTGAAAATCCTTCTGCCTTTGCAGACCAACCACAGCCCTGTTCCTGGGACAGGAGGCAAAATTTTGTCTCAAGCAAAATTATCGAGCAGACATTACATATTTGGGTGAGTGGTTAGACCTAACTGAGCTGTTTGTATCATCAGATGATGAATGTTAAAACAACTTTTTGCACTACCACAAGTTAATTTAAAAACCTAACCTTGTACTGAAATACTTGAGTACTGAAGTCCATCTGGCTAACGAGATTCGTGTGTCTGTAGTCTGATAAAGGTATGAAAAACTAGGTAAATGGTAATAAATGGGGAAATTACAGTGAAGATTTTGCACATGAAATGCTAGGAAACCTAAGATCTTTTTTCTGTTTTTCAGACTGTGAGGGGGAAAAAGCGTGCAGTTTTGCCACTGTAACTCCTGCCACTGCTGAAGTTCTGTGTGAACTCTACAGTGCTTCTGAAGTCAACTTCAACTGCACTCCTTCTGGATTGGTAAAAATGATCATATTTAAAAATATGTATTTATCATAATACTGTAGATTCAGTATAAGTAGAAAGCATCATAGAAGAAAGGCAGGCTGTTTCCTGATCCCTTGGATATTGCTCTTCACTATGGCAAAAATAAATTTCTGTGTGTTGGCATAGAGGCTACACCCAGATGTTCCTAAAACTGACTTTCTGAATGCCTCAGTATTTGGCTGAAATGTCATATGTGCTGAGATCCCACAATCTGGAAAACAGATTAACTTGAAAGTGGGATTTAACTGAATAGTCCCAGCTAGAAGTACCCAGGTCAGTAATCAGGTCACCCGAAACAGTCATAATACCTCAATCGCTTCCACTGTTCGAGGGTATAAATCATGTGTTCCTTAGCAGTGTAACAGCTTCCTATTCACTGCTTTTAAACACAACAATGTGACATCGAAGAGTCAAGATCTCAGTTTGAGAGAATAAAAACTGTCTACATTGGGTCTCATGGAGCTGCGATGATTATAAACTGTGTGTTTATTCCTTCAAGTTTCCTAATAAGGAAAATGTATTTTAGGAGAGGAAAGAAATTACATTTCAGTTATTGTGCATGCCTGTTCTTTTTCTTAGGTGCAAGGTGTTTTGGGGAGCCCCACTGCCACCAGCATAGGTCATATCAGCTGCCTGCTTCACATCAGGAATCCAGGAGATGCAGTGATGGTCTATTTGAAGAAAGGTATCAGATGCAAATCACTGTCTAATGTTAGACTGCTGTGCTCAGCTTTGTAATTACTTTTATGTAGGATCATTATTTATTGGGGGAAGGGCATCTATGTTCAAGAGGACACAATGCTTTTCAGAGCTTAATGTTTAGCGGCAGAACAGAAATCTGAGCAAATCTTCCTATCATGTCTTGTTCCTTAGAAATTAAATTAGGGATACATTTTTTGTAAGTCATTGTGATGGCTGACAGTCCCACAAAAACTCAAGTTTTGTTCAATGTATTTTTCTCTGTTCTATTCTGTTCTGTTTTGTTGCACTATGGTTTCTCTTTATTAAACAATTTATTTGACTATGTAAGGCTTTATCAATTATTTGCTTGTACAGAAATTAACAGTTTGCATTAATTTTGACTGTAAAACGTCCTACTAATATATCAGCCAAGAAATAACCTGCTCTCCATTGAATCCCAGAACAATTTAGCTGAACTAATCAATGTACAAGATATGGGGTTTTTTTTTGGCGTGTGATTGGTAATACCGTGTGTCCCATCCAATATGTGTCCAACTTTAAGCCTCATGCCAAATCTATGAAATACAAAACACTCCAGGGTTTGGGTCAAAACTCTCCACTGTTACCACTTTCTTTTTACTTCTATCCAAGCCTCAAGGTCAACATTTATTAATAACAATAGAAATGAAGGGCTAAGTCTCACCTGAAAAAAGACAAGTTCCCCGAGCTTGTTGCAATCAATGTAATCTTGTTGATACCCAATCTACTGTAGATGTCTACTGGTTGAATACAGGACTATATGAATCAGGTCCTAATGCATGTGTCTCATCAGTAGAAGTCTTAAATCCAGATGTAATTATGCTGGCCAAATTACACATTTTATTTTACTTAACAAGATAAGTTTGTCCCATTTATATATGGGAGTTATTCCACAGCTAGAATGTGGAATATTAACAACCTTACTGTGTATTGATTTAGAAGCCCTTTGCTGGTACAGTGGACAGTTTTTTCTACCTTGGCAGTACATTCTGACCAACTACACAGGCATAATTGCACCAAACCACTTGATCTTATCTTGCATCTGAGACCTAAGTCCAAAAAAGTATTTTTAAGGCTGAGTTTTTATCATAAAACTTTCAACCAGCTCCAGCCAAGTAGGAAATCTGAAAGCATCCTGTCTCCTCTTGAGCTCTTTTGAACGCTTTTTTCCTTTCTGTTTACCCAGAACAAGAATTTAACTTATCTGGATTCAAGACCTTTGAAAGGACCAATTTTCAGAATGTGCTTTCTGGTGTATATCGCTCTGTGGTGCTCTCAGCAGCTAGCACGTCTCTGACTGATGCTCAGCTCTTCTGCCGGCAGACATGCAGCAGGGATTCTTGCTGCGATGGCTTCATCTTGACTCAGACTGTGCTTAATGGAGGTATTGCAAAATAAAAAACTATGTAGTAGAAAGCCAATGCTAACTGAGTAGAACTGATTTTTGGACACAGTACAGAGCCTTTACATCATACAGGGATGTCAGCAACCCGTATCTACATCACTGAAATTTTTTGATGCAGGCAGAATTTGAGTAATGCTTACTTTGCCTGGAGCAGTAGAGATTAAGACCTTAGGTAGCAAGCTGCTTTTGGTAAGAAATGGACATTTTGAAAAGGCAGTTCTCTTGACCTGCTTTAGACATCTGCATCCAATAGGATAAACCATTCTGAAATAGCCCCTCTCCTTATGTAACGCAGCTTGGTTTCCAGAAGCCAGTGCCTTTCAGCTGATGAGGGAATTAAGGTGGTGCCTCCACAGTGCTTGTAGTGCAAATGTAAATCAACTCCTTTTGGGAGTAGGAAAAGAGGGTGCTAAACAGGGAAATTTCTTATGGTTTTGCATGCAGGAATGCTATCATCCAACGTCTGAGTGTCTAGCAAGGACACCAAGTGGGATGGACAGAAACTGGCAGAGGTGGGATCTAAGCAGACCCCATGTTTCTGTTAGCAAATTTAAACAATGTTACTGCCTGCTTTTTGTAGTTTCTTTTTGAGGTTACATGGGATCAGCTTTCCCACTGGAGGTACATTCTCTATATGAAAAGTGAAGTTCTAATTGAAATGCTTCAGTTTTTTAAAGACAGTCTCTTACATTTCTAGTCATGTGCTGCGGGCTGCTATGTGGTAAGCACTTCTCTAGTTTGTAGGGGAACTGATCCTGGATTTGAGAAAACTTTCTTTATGGAAGTTGTAAAGCAAACCTTTCCAGAATATTATTTTCCGTTTTTGAATTTCATATTTTTTGCATCAAAATATTCTCAGTGATTATTGTAAATCCATTTCTATATAAATTAACTATCAAATTTTTGGGCTCTCCATACTTGTGAGCTTAGGGGGTTGTGGAGAAGGTGAATGTTGTAGAGTTCTCTGTCTAGTCGTAGTGACTTATGTGGGTCAGTCATATGGGTAAATGCATTATTTGGATTCACCTTTTATTAAGAAAAAGAAAAAAAAAATGGTTCATGCAGCATTTTGTATACCCAGTTCATTAAAGAAACAAAAATTAGGAAAAAAAAAATCGTAGAAATACCTGATCTATGACAGCAAGTACAAAGCAAGAGATGAGTATTCTCTAGATGTTATGGTAATAGACTGATGCCAGATCACCTGGCCTTAAGTGTGCTGGTCCCCTCAACTCACACTGTGATGCTGGGGGAGACTCAAGCCTGACTGAAATCGGGCACCAGTCCAGGAAACCATCCCAGTAAAAATATAAGTGCTTTCTTGGTTCAGAGCCTGAGACTGCAAGACTGCCAAATGGTTGAAAATGTCTCCTTGGTGGTACAAAAAGCTGAGAACCATACGGTATTATCAGATAATAATGATATTTTATTAGGTGGTAACAATATGTGCTCTAAATCTCTCAAAAAGAGGCTACAAATGTTTGTTTTAGGCATAAATAGCTAAACTTAATGTTCCAATTTAAGTGAATGGTTCTTGCCCTGCCCCCCCACTTTATTTTTTCTTGATAGCAATACTAAAGGGTATCTATCTGAGTGATACAAGTTCAAATGGCATTTTGAGAAAGTAATGGGATGCTTGGATGAAATGTTCTTTGTAGATGCAAAGCATTATTAGACTGATGCAACTCTCTCTTTGCCTGAACCTAGGTACCATTTTGTGTGGTTTGATGAGCTACCCAGATGTGCTAATCTGCAATACAAATGCCTGGAGTTCAACACCAATGTCTGTTGTAGATGGGATATGTAAAGGTGTGAGCTATGACGAAAAAGAGATGATGTTTTCTTTCACCCTGGGAGGACAAGTATTCAGTGGAAGTATGTCAATGAACTGTCTCAATTTACACTACTTTTCCTTAATTTGTATACTCTACTTCTTTCACTAGCCTGCTCTGCTAGTTCAGTGCTTTTTCATAGATTCATAGAATGGTTTGGGTTGGAAGAGACCCTAAAGTTCATCCAGTTCTAATGCCCCTGACATGGGCAGGGATGCCTCCCACTAGACCAGGTTGCTCAAGACCCCATCCAGCTTGGCCTTGGAACGCTTCCAGAGATGGGGAATCCAGAACTTCACTGGTCAACCTGCTCACCACCCTCATTGTGAAGAATTTCATCCCAATGTCTAATCTAAATCTCCTCCCTTCAAATTTAAAGCCATTCCTTCTCACTCTATCACTACATGCCCTTGAAAAAAGTCCCGCCCCAGCTTTCTTGTGGGCCCTCTTCAAGTACTGGAAGGCTGTTATAACATCTCCCTGGAGCCTTCTTTTCTCCAGGTCAAACAACCCCAACTCTCTCAGCCTGCCCTCATAGCAGAGATGCTCCAACTTTTACTTTCTCTGAAGTAAATCCATATGTGCACAATCACAAGAGAATAAGAACTCCCTGACTGGGTGCACTGTTAGATGGATCTTTCACATTTTGGTGTGTGAACATCAATGGAAGTAAAGTATGTGTTTGTTTTAGTATGTTACCATGTAATACATCCAATTTAAATTTAGGCAGATTGAAGCTAATAATCTCAAAGAAAGGTAAACTCTGGAGCAAATGCAAGAAGATAGATGTCCAGAGCTACACAGAAAAAACAGTGATGGAAAACAGAATAAAGCCTTGGTATCCTGGACGCAGACTAGCACCAGGACATCCAGGTCCTTCTTCCCTAGGGTTCTGGATTTTAAATAAGCTCATGTTTAATCTAGTGATGTGTTTTTGATGCAGTTTCTGAGAATTTCAATACTACCTGTTTAATTAGAGCAGCTATTCTAACAACCCTTTTTCTTTATTAGTGTCTAAGTTGGCAGAAGAGGCAGAAAGAAATTTTACTACCTTTCAGCAAGTTTATCTGTGGATGGGTGAGTTATCTCAAAGTATTTGTTATAAAACCTTATTATGAACTGTAGGCAGTGTTCTATAGATCTATAATGGAAGTGTCATTCTCACTTTTTTTTATCATCAAAATTGAGACTCTCTACTCAAAAATCTTTTCTGGCTGGGGAGGATGTAATCTGAAGTAATTCTACTACTGTCAGTTTCATGATATTTTGGGTAAATTCTTATGTCAGGAAATATGCTTTGTAACTTTTTAGTACCTGTAGAAAATGGTATTTTGGAGACACTTGCCTTTGTCCCATTAGTGTCCAGGTACTCTAATAACTTCACAGAATCACTAGGTTGGAAAAGACCCACTGGATCATTGAGTCCAACTATTCCAATCAACCACTAAACCGTGCCTCTCAGCAGCTCATCCACCTGTCTTTTAAATATCTCCAGGGATGGTGACTCAACCACCTCCCTGGGCAGCCTGTTCCAGTGCCCAATGACCCTTTCCATGAAAATTCTTTTCCTGATATACAGACTGAATCTCCCCTGGCGGAGCTTGAGGCCATTCCCTCTTGTCCTGTCCCCTGTCTCTTGGGAGAAGAGGCCAGCTCCCTCCTTTCAGGTAGTTGTAGAGAGCAATAAGGTGTCCCCTCAGCCTCCTCTTCTCCAGGCTAAACAACCAGAATTCCATCAGCTGCTCCTCATAAGACTTGTTCTCCAGCCCCTTCACCAGCTTCACTGCTCTTCTCTGAACATGCTCCAGAGCCTCAACATCCTTCTTGTGGTGAGGGGCCCAGAACTGAACACAGGATTCGAGGAGGGGTCTCACCAGTGCCGAGCACAGAGGGAGAATAACCTCCCTGGACCTGCTGGTCACACCGTTTCTGATACAAGCCAAGATGCCATTGGCCTTCTTGGCCACCTGGGCACACTGCTGGCTCATGGTCAGTCTGCTGTCGACCAACACCCACAGGTCCTCCTCCTCCAGGCAGCTTTCTAGACAGACTTCTAGTCTGTAGCACTGCAGAGGGTTGTTGTTCCCCAGTGTAGGACCTGGCATCTGGCCTTGTTAAACCTCATGCCATTGGTCTCAGCCCAGTGGTCCAGCCTGTTCAGATCCCTTTGCAGAGCCTCCCGACCCTCCAGCAGATCAACACTTCCACCCAGCTTAGTGTCACCTGCAAACTTGCTAAGGATGCACTCGATGCCTTCATCCAGGTCATTGATAAAGACATTGAACAGGGCGGGACCCAGCACTGAGCCCTGGGGAACCCCACTTGTCACTGGCCTCCAGCTGGATTTCACACCATTTCCCACCACTCTCTGGGCCCAGCCATCCAACCAGTTTTCCACCCAAGAGAGTGTGCGCCTGTCCAGGCCAGAGGCTGACAGTTTCCGAAGCAGAATGCTGTGAGAAACTGTGTCAAAGGCTTTACTGAAGTCCAGGAAGATACATCCACAGCCTTTCCCTCATCCAGCAGCCGAGTCACTTTGTCATAGAAGGCGATCAGGTTACTTTGGCAAGACCTACCTTTTGTGAACCCATGTTGACTGGGCCTGATCACCCGGTTCTCTTGCATGTGCTTCATGATAGCACTCAAGACCACCTGTTCTATGACTTTTCCCAGCACTGAGGTCAGACTGACAGGCCTGTAGTTCCCTGGATCCTCCCTGCGACCCTTCTTGTAGATGGGCACAACATCAGCCAGCCTCCAGTCCAGTGGGACTTCCCCAGTCTTCCAGGACTTTTGGAAAATGTTGGAAAGGGGTTTGGCCAGCACACCTGTCAGCTCCCTCATTACTCTTGAGTGGATCCCATCCAGCCCCATGGACTTGTGGGTGTCTAGATGGGCAAGCAAGTCTCTAACCCCCTCCTCTTGGATCATGGGAGCCTCGTTCTGCTCCTCTAACTCATGGGGATGTACACACAGGGAACGACTTTCCTTGCTATTAAAGACTGAGGTAAAGAAGGCATTAAGTAGTTTGTCGCATTATGTGTAACAGATGGGTTACTTTTAATCACATGATAACTATGTATGTTTTGCTTTTTCAAATTTACTTTCTGAATGCTGCAGCTTACGTAGCAGGACCTGCACAAACAATTTGTGATACTGCCTTATAAACACACACAGCCTCCAGAGCACTGATGCTGAATCCACAGTCATTCTGGATATGGCAAACAGCTGACTTCAGTTGATGTTTTTCCCAGAGATATATGTAGATGGTTTTACTCATTTTTGAATCATTAGTTGGTGGAACTATGTAAATAGTTTTCCAATATGGTGTACTTTTTAAAATATTTGCTAAATATAGGGAACTATGGATGATCTTGTCTTGTGGAAGAAAGTTAAAGGGATTTACTATGCTTTTCAATTCCTGTTGTGTTCCAGGCTCTGATATGATCACCCGGACTAGGACCTCAGAGTGTGATGCTACTGCTTTGAAGGCAGAGGACAGTCTAACCTTGTCAGGTATTATAGTAAAGGCAGACAGAGAAGGCAGCAGAGGATTGCAGAAGAGGATGCAGAATTTAAGCAGAAAATATATTTTACAATATAAGTATTGTGAAGTCCAAAATATTTCTGTTGGGTAGATTTTGAAAAAGATCTTGAAAATGCAAACCTCCCATCTTTCCAGGTTTTACTTTCCCAAGCCAGGTTGTAAATTAGTGTCTTAAGATGTTCTGTGAAAGATTGCTCTTTCAGACTTACTGAATATAAAGGCTCAGGAAATATTATATTTATTATATCGTATTATATATTTACTGCCATTGACAAATATGGCTGTAAATATAATGCCTAGAGCAACGTGGGATGAAACTGCAATCACAAGTGTTTCCTCCATGCATGATGAAAGTGAGGGGCCTTTCAAGTTCTCTAGCTCCTTTGTTATTCCAGGGTCTGCTCTTCCTTTCTCTGCCATGCATATACCCAGAATAATTTTATTAAGTTACTAGTGTTCATTTGGGCCTTCAGGACCATAATCCTAAGCGAGAGGCAGCAGTGGAGCCTGTTTAGAGCACCTTGGTTTCTCTTTAATGAACTCTAATATTTGCTAAGGAGTCTTGATGAATACCTGAGCATGTGATTTAATATATGTAAAATCCTAACATGAAGTGAATTGCCCATTTCACTTGTGTCACTCGAAAGGAAGGTAAACTAAAATGCCCATTTACCTGGTGGTGCTCCTATACAATTGGTAGTATTTTAAAGTCTAGACTTAAAAATGAAAAACAACTGTACTTACTGCAGAGGGTGAAATTCTCTTGTGTTTACATGCCAAGGCATGAGTGCAGCCCTTAGGGATCTCCATTTACCTTCTTGCGGCTGACGTTATGATTAAAACCTGAGGTTATGCAAGGAATGCAGTTTCTTCCTCTACCCTTTAGTCTTAGTCACGATACAAGCTATTTCAAGAGAAAGCGAAGGCTGAAGTTCAACCTTGAGATGTATCAAGACTTACAAGTCACCTTTTTAAGAAAGTTATGGTTACATCTGGTAAAATGTCTACAGAGCTTTTATCACTTGATGATCAACCTTAAAGAACATCGAACATATATTTTTTATTTTCTGATAGAAAATTCAAAACTATTGTGCACTCCCAGCATGTCAGTAGGTGCTTCAGTGTTTCAGTTGCAATCATCAACATGTCTTTCCTATTTTAGTTTTTGTCTGGCTGTTTCAATGCATGTAGGATTAAATTGCAATCACTCACAGTGTTGGACTAACTGTTGGATTAGACCTGATTAGATTGATTAAGGTATTGTAAGCATCCTCTAAGGCATCATACTTCACCATTAGGATGATGCTTTGCATGACAGAAGAGAGAGAACCTCCCTCCTTATTACTAGGAGCTGTGATTTTCATCTAGGTTTTGGGCAGCAGAAGTAATCTGACAATGCTATGTCAGTGCAGCTCGGCAAGGAGGCATTGTCTACACAAACATCAATAACTGTGGGTGGACAATTCTGTTATTAAAAGCAGCCTTTGGTGTACACTAGCTCTACAAAACAGTTGCAGCTGTTTTACTGTGAAAGGCAGAATTTTATATATGAAGAAATTTAATTTATTCCAGAAGTTTTTTGTGTGTTTGAGTGGTTTGTTTGTCTGTTTGCTTGAATCTCAGATTCCACAAAGGATCTTTTCTACCTAATGGACAACAACCAGATACAAAGTGACCAGAACTATTCTCTCCCTTACCAGCAATATTTGATCTTCAGGCAGAAGTACTCAGCAGAGGAAGCTGTGCTATGGTGTCTCACACGTAAGGCATCTTGGAAACTGTTATTGTGTAGGAAATAATAATAATACTTAAAACTTTGTGACGGGTATTATGATCAGTAGAAACTTGGGATCTAGAGAATTTTTTTGGGATCAACACAAACTTTTCATGGAAGTTGTGAATAGGACAACCTGTTTCTTCCTTACAGTCTGTGACAGAAAGGGTGCTTATCATTCATTATCAGGGTATTCCTGTTATGGGCAAGAGAAGTAGGAGATTCAGGTTAGACAATACTCTGCTGGTCTTGAAATGTACCCTGCCAAATAGATGACATAGTGGTAAAAGGAGAAGGTAAAATTCAGATATTTGGGGCTAAGGGTAAAGTATTTTTTGATATGATAAATGGAGGAGAGTTTCTAGCTCTGACTACCAGGAAGGCAGAACAGAAAGTACAGTACAGTGCATGCACTTCACTGTAAGAAGCTGGTTGAGCTATGCCCATTTAAAATTAAACATTCATGCATGTTTTTACAGAAGCCATTACAGAATCCAAAAAGGATTTGACAGCTTTTTGTTTTTTTCTGAACATGTGGTATTACCCTGGGGCAAATTTCAGTGCAAATTGCTGTAGGCAAAGGCTCAAACAGTTGATTCTAGAGAAGTTATTTATATTTTTGTGTTATTTATGAACACTTCAGAAATATTTCGTGCATAGACATCCTATGACATTGTAGATTTTTGTCCTTTTTATTCTTTAAAGGAAGAGATACATGTCTGATGCAGAGTTCTTTTGTGATTATATAGCCTGCATGTCAAATTTACTGAAAAGAGAGGATGAGGCTAATGCTTGTCATAGCCAGGAAATGTATCTTTCCAATTAGATGTGGTGTAACTCCTTTTCTGTGCTCTCCAGGTTACCCTGCTATTCAGTGTCATCAGGAACAGAATCTGTCCCTGTTCCTTTTACACCATGACAGAATAATTCAACATTCTCACTTTTATTTGTTTCCTAATGGGTAGCTTTAAGTGAGCTGAAGACGTGAAGAGGAATAGAGAGGGGAAGAAGCACTTGTGTGTGTGTAACTCTTTGTAACATTTCTTCCTAGGTTGTGCACAAGAAGATGAGTTTTGTAGACTGGCAGATCTTCAAAATGCCACAGACATCTATTTTGTGTGCACCCTCTATCCAGAGGCACAGATTTGTGATGGCAGCATTGATCAGCTACCAGAAAACTGTCAAACTGTGCTACCTCGGCAACCGCAGACATTGTATCATAGAATAGGCAAGTTTGGGGGTTTAGATGTATAATGTGTGTTTCGACCTTCTCTTGATTCCAAAACAAAAAATCTTAATGTATGAATGAGTCCTGGGAAATAGTGGGGCAAGGGAAGGTCAGGCAACTTTGGGTATGTTTTTTTTATGACAGATGGACAAACAAGCCTGTTATCACTGTACAAAGAACCTAATTTTTCCAGTTTTGTTTTTCTTTTTCCTTCCAGTCACTCTCAAAAGTTCTGTGAAGAGCTTCTACGCACGTGTACCATTCCAGAAAATAACTGGGATCTCAGTGAGGAATAAGACTGATATGAGCACAAAAGCTGTTTCTGATGGGTAGGACATTACTGTTCCTTTGGTTTTAGTGGAGGTTTAATCATGACTGGAATACTAAGGCCCTGTTGAACAGATGAAGGGAGTTAGATGTATTTATCCCAGAAAATCATTGTTTGAAAATATTTAACAAAGAAATAAAAGCATGTGAATTAAATTTCAATTTATAATTAAGTAATAAATAATAATTTATATAATTATTAATTATATTATATATATACACCTCTATGAATTATGACTTATACTGCTATTAAGTTGCTGGTTGTCCAGTTAAATTTCTTGACAATAAAATATAAGCTGATATTTCTAGGACCGATATCAAAATACTAATCTAAATTATTAGATGTAGTCTGGTAAATAGTGTACTGACAGAAAAAGATTTCATTTACAAATGGAAAACATATGGAAGTATTTATGCAGTATGAAGAACATGAGATGGTCTTAGAGTGAAAGGCATCTCTATAAGATCTCAGTTTCCCTTCTGTATGCAGTATCCCCTCTTCCTTTCTCAATGGCAGAGAAAGGTTATGACTGATAATAGAGCTAATGAGGTTTTTGCTTTCTCAGGTTTTTTGAGTGTGAGCGTTGGTGTGATGCTGACCCCTGTTGTACAGGATTTGGCTTTTTTAATGACTCCCAGCTATCAGGTATTTTTTCAATATTTTTATTTTAAAAAGAATCTCTGTCTTCCTTCATTATTACAAATTTTACCATTCTCTTGCTGTGAAGGGCACTTAAAAAACCCTTGCAGATCTTATGCAACTCTTTTTAGCATAGCTTTGAGTAACCATAACAATTTCTAGTTCAGCCCAATTACATGCTCCACATCTCAGAAATTAAGAAAACTTTGTGAGAATGAGTCTTTAAGGGACTGCAGTTCCGACAGAGTGAAACCCAAAATGATAAAAATAATCAGAATAGTTACTTCTTGTTTAACAACCTCTTTTCCAAAATGTTGGTTAACTTTTTTTGTGACTTTTTTATTTATTTTTGTTTGTTTCATTTTTTAAAGCTTGAGGGATTTAGAACCCTTAATATCACTGAAATTAAATGCAAATTAAGCACATAATGTCTGTGGATAATTTGAGGCAGTTTAGCTTTTTGGATTTCTTGGATGTCTGAACTTCTCTGCTCCCAAATGTTATTACGCTTCTTGAGAAAGAGTGGCTGGGGACATAGGTTGCCTATAATCCCCTCCTTACGATTTTATTTAGCCACTGAAGACATCTCAAGTAGCGTTCCTGGTAGTCTGAGGAAATCAGATCTTGAAAAAGATGTGTGGCTTGAAAGCTATTAGAAAGTCAAACAAACATAATTTACCCACCTGAGATAGCTCATTTGAGGGTATTGTAACTCTATGCTCCCTCTATAGTTAGCAGAGAGATGCACAGACACAACTATAGGGTCACTTAGAGCTTTGGTTGACTGAATTCTGCTCTGGAGGTACTTTTCTTTCTCTCCACTGGTTGTAAAGTAAGTGCTTTACTTAAAAGAAAATCTTTAGCAGGTGTTTAAAGTTGGATGCTATCCAGGTCAAGGTCAATGACGCAGGTTTTAATATTTTATTCCAAGTTCAGATTTTGGCTGCTAAAATGGCCAACCTTGTTTTCGTAAATGTCATGTCCTAAACAACTCTTCTGAGGTCATTAGGATGTGCTGGGTTTACAATTCATTTGAGAACTTGGCACGCTTCAAAAATATATATTAATTCCCTTTTTCACTGAGCTGACAGAATTTTCATTCAGTCAAAAATGATTAGCTTGGAAAACTAATACCATGCAGTTTAGATTGGGATTACTGTGCAAATCGAAGTAGTTCACAGTTTTTATTTTCCTCTGTGTGACCATGTGAAATTTGAAGTCTTAACTGAATATGGCTTTAAATGTCTTTAAATTGTTCTAAAATAAATTAAGGATTTTAAAGCACGGAATATGCAAAAGTGATGCCTCTTAGTCTAATTGATTACTATTTATTTTCTGTGACATTTCAGACATTCACCCCGGCACTCATATAGAGAAGAGAACATTCAGGAGTGATTTTAACGTGAGCTAGGTGAATCTTCACCGAAACTGCCAGCTGTGTTTCAAACACTCATCTTTTTCTCAGGCACAGAAATATTTAAACTAGGTCTTTGAAAGGCAGAATTTTTCTTTGATGTAAGTAGGGGCCATGTTTCAAGAGGCACTCAGGTTTTTAATTTCCCAGACTGTGTTAACCAGAAGTAGTTGCTTACTCAAAGACGGTGTCCAGATCTTTGCTCAATGGAAATATTCCTAGTGACCTCAATGGGTTATAATATCGGTTACCCACCTTCCTTCACATTGTATTCATTGTGATTTTTCAACAATTTTCAACAACAGTAAAAATTGGCCCATTTTAGGTATTTCCCTCCTTTGATTTCTAAGTCAGTGGAATTCCTTTTGACACTCAGTGGAACCGCGCTGTGTTCACTTTCCTCAAAATAGTATCTAGAACAGGAAAATTTTCCTCATCTTTTCTATAACCGTGGATTTACCTGACAGGTGGAAAGATCATGTGTCTGACTCTGAACAGCCTGGGCATCCAGATGTGTGCTGAGGAAGAAAGAAGTGCTTGGCAAGTTTCAAATTGTAGTTTACCAGATACTAAAGTCAGAATACACCCGTTTGGCTGGTATCAAAAGCCTGGTAAGTGATAAAGGGCATATAGTCTTTCTCACTGATTTTTTCTGCATGTTGAAGCTTATTTATGTAGAGAAGCTTCAGCTTTCAGATGGAGGACCTGTTTGCAGAGACCACAACTAGACAAGGCAGACAAATATGTCCAAGTGAAAGAAAAGTTCAATTTAATCTCCATTTTTATAGAGAAGAGATAGAAATATCTCAGAGAGGTATGATTTAATTTCTTAAATTGTATGGGAGACTTGCAACCAATGTCAGAATCCAAATATATCCCACTGCACAGTCCCTCATCAGGACATCATTCTTTGTTTCTCACTGGTTCTTGGCAAAGAAAGGTCAAAGACCACTTTCCAAGGTAACACCGTATTCTTCAAGAAGCAAGAAGCCTTTGTGTGTTTAAACAGAAGAGAAATTATGAGAGGTTAGGTTATTTCCTTAAGAGGAATCAAACCTACTGCTAGTCATAGTGAATATTTTTTCCATAGTGAAACAAAGGCTTCATTACTTTACTGAAAATTTTCAATGGGTTTTTCATTTGTCACGCTCCTTTTGGCTCGATCTCATTCTACTTTGTTAAGCTTTGATTTAACATAACTGAAACAATAAGGAAAACAAATGCCTGATTGACTGTATCCCCCATTATGGCAGGATAGTGTATGAGCAACCTTCCAGTACCTGAAAGAGGCCCACAGGAAAGCTGGAGAGGGACTACTAAAAAGACTTGTGGTGGTAGGATGAGGGGGATTGAGTATAAACTGGAGAGGGGCAGATTAGGAAGACATTAGGAAGAATTTCTTCACCATGAGAGTGGTTAGACACTGGAATGTGTTGCCAAGGGAAGTTGTGGATGTCCCATCCCTGGAGGTGTTTAAGGCCAGGTTGGATGGGGCTTTGGGGAGCCTGATCTAGTGGGATGTCGCTGCCCATGGCAGGGGGGTTGGAACTAGATGATCTTTAAGGTCCCTTCCAACCCAAACTATTCTGTGATTCTATGATTGAGTCTATGTAGGCAGAACCTCCACTGCGAGCAGCAAGGCCCCATGGGGGCAGATCTGATGATGTTGACAGAATCAAGGAGGAAAATTGAATAAGGAGTACTTTTTCTACTTTTAAACACCCTTAGTTCTTGCAGAGCAGAGGAAGATTGAAATCTGAGTGGAGAGGGAAGGCATGAAGTGTGGATATATACTGTCCAGTGCACATGATTATAAAAATAATCCAGTTAAAATTGCGTAGAGCTAAATCAGATGTCCTGACAATGTGCTCCATTTTACAGTGTTGGTAAACTTAAAGAAAACCCTCATCTGTGCTGAAAGTGTTTGAAATATGAAATTTATTCTGAACTTCTCCATGTCCTATGCTGGTATTCTGCCCATGGAACATCCATTTCCACCCACAGCAGGGCAACCCTTGTTATAGAGGAGGCACAGCATGGAGTTGAGAGGACACCATGGAAGCTTATAGGTTTTCCTAGATCCTTGGTGTGGACTTGAGGAGGGAGGGACTGTGGGTCTAGGACTGAGAGCAGAGGTACAACAGCCCTGATAAAGTAGGCAATGGCAGGAGCCTGTGTGTGGGTGGAGCTGAGAGGGGTAAGAATGAAGAATGGTAGAAAGGCTAAGTGAAGAGGAGACAACGGAGGCATAGATGCGCTTCTACTTCTTGATATTTTTTTTCCTCTCGTTGACAAAGAACCAACTAAAAATAAAGGGTGCTGCTCACTTCATGGACAGAGGAATTATGAAGAGGAGGCTGGGGTGCATGCACAGGGGGAAATGATAGGAGACACTGACATTTCCTTATGTAGTGAGGAAATCAGATATGTTTCCATCATAACACACAGCAAAGCACAGATGTTTATGCAAATGGAGACATTTGCAGACAAAAATATATATCAGTTGTGCTCGTGTGTTGGGGGTCTAGAAACCAGGAAGAGGAACAAGAAAGCTCAAGCCTAAAAGGGGAGATGAGTGAAATCTGCAGGAGGAATTTACCATAGGCAGTGGGACATTAACATGAAGCAGGATCTTTGGTTTTAGACTACAGTCTTCTGTGTAGGAAGGTACTTGTGTCACCACATTTCATAGTACATTATTTTGATGTGTGAGCTGTTTGCCTGCATGGCTCTGGTCCTTAGCATTTTGGCTTCTTACGTATAGACATGGTTGCATCTCAGTCAATAAGGGTTATGTAGTACTGTTTTAAAGAGTTTGGAACAGCCCTAGTTCTTCACTCCTGTCAATGCAAATGTATATGATCATATATATAACAATTTTGAGTTTTACATAATATCTATTGGTTGCATGCATGGGCAGTACAGAAAGGGAAAAATCAATTAGATAATCTGACCTGTCTTCAGCT
The DNA here is from genome assembly GCF_032191515.1 of Phaenicophaeus curvirostris. Taxonomy (NCBI): domain Eukaryota; kingdom Metazoa; phylum Chordata; class Aves; order Cuculiformes; family Cuculidae; genus Phaenicophaeus; species Phaenicophaeus curvirostris. Next base: position 90,678,081 of record NC_091394.1, read on the forward strand.
TTTGTAGGGGTCATGGTTTATTTTTTGTCTTAGTAGAGAATTTATAACTGATTTGAGTAGCCCAAGTGATTTGAATAGCCAAAAATTTTAAGGGAAATGTTAGCAAATTAGCAGTTTCATGTGTAGAAAGTATGAATGATTATTTGAGTTTTTATCTGAAAAGCTTCCTGCTGGAAACTGACATGTCCCTGATACCCCTTTTGATAATTTCCAGTTTGCTAATCAGGAAACAGAGAAAATCTCATATCTCGTATGATGTAGGAAATCAAATACAGAAGGGAACATGGAAGAACATACTGAAACAAGTTGTTCATAAATAACTGTGCTTTGAAAAGTGTTTGTAGGACTGCTTATAAATATGGAAATCTAGGGAAGTCTGATTTCATGTACAAGCTCTAAAGGATTAGATAGCAAAGTAGTCTTACCCTTTATCGTTACCCTGCTTCATTATCCTTGATGCAACAGAATCCAGAAGTAATACTGGAAATATTAAGGTTTTGATTAAATTTTAAATCTTCAAAAGTAATTGTTTTCAAATGTTGTGTTTTCTGCTTTTAGCTGACTTGAAGAACACCATCCCTAATCTATGTCCACCTGTGAGTTTACCACTCAGGCCAGAAAGTGGTGAGTGTATAAAAAAGGACAAATCCTTTATTTTGGATGTCTTACTCAAAGATCACACTATAATGGAATGGTTGTGCTGCCCATGAGTTAGTTCATTCAGATGTATCATGCATTCTTTGTATTAACTGTGTATCATTTAAATGATAAAATTATTGTCAGCAACAACATTGGCCTAATATCTCTCAAACTCTCTATCATAAGAGGTCACCGAAGCAAAGTATTTGCAGGATTGATAAAGAAATTTATCGTTTATGATTTTCACATTGCTTTCAATGTATATAACTTCATCTATTAGTGTGGTAGCAATGAAAAAAATCTCTGGCCAGAGTAGCCTCCTGAAAAGCTGTTTGTTGTATTATAGTCCTCTGTAGTGGGATTTCTAGTGCCTTTCCTATTGCATCTGGTACTTGCCAGGATGGCAAGGGATGACAGATTAGACAAATCACCAGCAGTTTCTGTCAGTTATATGAATGCCAGGAGTGACAATTAATTTTCAAATAGTTACAGACATTTGCAATAGAAATACAAAGTCAAAGTTAGCAAATGTTGAATGGTTGGACTCGTTCTTTTCCAACTTGGTGATTCAATGGAATCTACTTTTCCTCAAAAACCAAAATAACGAAAGGGATAATTCCTCCAGAAATTAATGCAGGTTTATACTGTTTTATAATTGATGGTAAAGAAGAATGATAAACCATACTGCCCTTAGTCCTTACTTATTGTTTCCTACAAGGGTTGGAATGTTATCTCAAAGATTATTCAGAACTGGAACACAAGTAATGTTGTATTTGAGATGAATTTTGGGTCTCAGTTTTGAAGAGATGTTGTAACTTACTATGAAACAATCTTTTTTTTTCTGTGTTGGGAAGAAGAAATTATTTCACTCTTGCAGTAAATTAATCTTGTGGTACTCACATGTTATTTTAAAAGGGGGTGGATCCTCTTAATAAATGAAACTTAACTGTTGTCTTTTGGGGCTTTGTGTTTATCTCCCCTTAAAAATATATGCAAATTGTCAACAGCTGCAGGCTTCCCTTCTGTCCTTTCCAGAAATACACAGCATATCTACTAAATGCTGTGTGTAATGGAAAGAAAGCAGTTTGACTAATCATTTGATAACTCAATTTAACCCATCACATTATACTGAAATTGAGTAGTCTCATCCATCTCTGCACTTGATTATCTGTTTGACCTGAGCAGATTTGTTAATCTGTTTGTGTCTATCTTAATTCATAAGCAACTGGACTTGCAAGAGATGGTTAGTATTCAATATTGAGTTCAGAATGTGTTAATAACTAATTTATCATCATATCTATGACCACCAGTCATGATCATGTTCAGACAATTTGATTTTTTAGTAGAATTTCTACTTTAACAACGATAATTTTTAATGTAATTGAAAGAAAACTATCGGTAAGCAGAAATAATTTTTGTCTGAAATGCTAGAAAGAGCTAGTGGGGTAATGTGTAGGTTGGATAATTCAATTCCTTTGCAAAGTGTTTTGCAACAGGCTGTAGAAAACTGCTTTACTAAAGCTTTCTTTCTCCCAGTGTGAAGACTTGTAGTAGTTTTGTAATTTTCCTTTTATGTTTTTCTTGCATTCTTAAATCTAGAAAAACAGTGACCTATACAGCACTTAAGGAAATTGGGTCTTACTATTTGTCATTTGTTTTCTACTCTAAAGACTTCCCAAAACTTAGCCACAGCAAGCAAAGTGTTCATCTTACTCTTAGTAACAGTCTTGATCTATCACACCCATTTCCAACTCATCTTTCCAAATGCAGAGAAAATAGGGAATTCTTTCCTTTGCAAAGGTCTGGTTAACCACTCAAGCGAGCAAACCCTCTCACAAAGAGGCAGGATCCTGGATTGAGGTAGTTGTCCTGAGGACCGCAGTCAGAAGTCCCTGAATTACTAAGGGCACAACTAGCCTGTATGTCAAACTACCACAAGTATCCTCTGCTTGTTGGGTCTCTGACACCAGTGTATGCAGCAATAGATTAAAAATACAACTGGGCACCACCTGTTCTTCTTATGTCCTGCCTCATTTTGATAGTAAAAGTACCAGCCTGGTTATTTAGGTCAGATTGCTCTGTGTTACGTTGTCAGAGGCACTGAACATATTAAAAATTGTTGTTTCCAAACTCTTTATGATTATATACGGTGTATTAACATTCACTGTAGAAGATTAACGGTTCTAGAACTGGGCAGCATAGAAAAGATAGCAGTGACTGAATTTGCTACACTGTGGTATTGCTTGTACATGGGGGGAAAAAAATAATACTGTGACTCCTCTGTAGTAACCAGATGGTGAGTGTAAGAAAACACCACTATTTAAAGGAAACTGTTGTGTATACATTTATATATGGGTGTATGTGCATATAAGCATACATATATGTAAAAATATGTATAAACCTTTCCATCAAAAGATCAGATAGAGACTTAAATTTGAATAATTTTCCAGAAGGCTCTGTGAAATAGTGATGTTAACGTTACGTCCAATCTAGAGTTGGAGTTTACTAAAGCATAATCAAGGCCTATATTTTAATATATAGTTAAAGAATTTGACTGCTTTATTTTCTAGTTAGCCAGTTTGCAATGCTCAGCACAGAGTTCCCAGCGCTTTGCTTCCCACTCTGTGCAGCCAGAGGGCTGAACCCTTCCAAGTCTGTGATTTTTCCAGCCCTAATTTGTTGTGAAGAAATGCAGGTTAGCAAACTTATTTTCAGTCTTGTCGGAAGTAGATACTTTGCTTGTTTTACTCATCTCTCTGCTTGATAGAGAGGGTAAAGGCATGTGCAGGACCACAGAACAGCGGAAAAAGCTTCAACAAGAAGGGTTTCTACAAATACACGGGCAGCGAAAGAAAGAGTAGAGAAGATGTGGGTCTGCTGCTGAATGGGGCAGGAAACCTGATGGCAATAGTGGAAAATGCTGAGGTACTTCATGTTTTCTTTGCCTCAGTCTTTAGTGGTAAATTCAGCTCTCAGGCCCTTGAGGCCAGGGGGAAAACCTGCAGCAAGGAAGATTTGTCGTTGATGAAGCAGGATCTCAGGGAACAATCTGGACATAGAAGTGCATGGATGCACCCACAAGTCCAGGGAACTATAGGCTGCCCAGCTTCACCTGAATCTCTGGGAAGGTAATAGAGAAACTGATCCTGGAAATAATTGTTCTACAATGAATCCAGCTGTCTCAGAACTAAATTGTCTTCCTTTGGACTTTCACCACATCTTACTTTCTTATTTTATGTATTATTTAAATTCCGAATCTGTCTGATTTTCATTTTGTTTTGTTTTTTTAAAAAGCTTGGATATATAATCTTCAACTGTCAAAACCTAACAAGGAATAGGAAGAACAGTTGAATTTATCCTAGTATCTGCCTGCAGGTAAAATTCCTTGAGCTAAGGGTATGCAAGGCATTATTCAGCCCCATTAGTCCCACCATAGACAAAGCAGGGTGCTGTTGCAGTCACTTCAGCTTTAAAAGATGAAAACGAGATTTTAAAAAACCCCATAACCCTTCCCTGTGTGAGGCTAGCCTCAGGAGAAACACAACAAGAGGGAAGGCATGATGTCCCTCCCCTGCTTTGCCTCAGAAGAATTTATTAACCCAGTAGCCCAATGATTCCTTTCTCCAGCCTGAGGCTCCTGTTTCCCCAGCTTACTCTCCCTACAAACAGCACCACTAGATGTTTCTAATACTCATTACATGCCCCATTACCCTGAAAAAAATTGAGAATAAAGTGCTTCTTAATGCCTGTAGGTCACTGCTGTCTGGGAGGTGGGAGGTGAGCTGCACAGTGTCCTTAGTGCCTTTTACCTGAATTGTTGTTGTTTTACTGTTGCCTCTTTGTATTCTTGCAATACCCTTTCTGGGAAAAGGTTATACTCTGCAAGTCATCATCGCTAATCTGTAGTGTATTTAACCCTGCATGTGGTTTTCATCCTTAACTAAATTAATACTTTTATTTGTGTTCTGTACATCTATCATATGGAGCAGAGCATGCTCCTACTGGTCTGTTGTGATTTCCATGTAGTCTCTGTTACTTGAGAAATAGTGCTTGAACAAACTTGGAAAGTCTGACTTTGTACACTCAGAGAACTTTTTCCCCTGAGAAGTTAATGTGCTGCGGTGACACTGAGTATGGAACCATCTGTGGTGAGTTTTAGGTATGATCTATGACCTTTAATGAGGGGAGGACAGCTGTTATTTTAAGACTGCCTGTACCGAAAATGCTAATATGTCATGCTGCAGACTTGGTTTGCTTATGCTAGTATTTAAATAACAACTCTGCGGAGTTGTGTGAATATGGAGAAGTGTTACATAAAAGAGAAAAGAGCCAGGTCTAATAAATAGATTTGAGATGGAACTTTTCGCAGACAGTTGTAGAATATGGCAAGATAAGAAAATTTATTTTATGATCGTATAATGCTGTTGTTCAAATAGTTTATGCACAGGGGTTTGAGCTGTGGATTTTTTTATGTCTTTGCAACTAGGACTGAAAGAAGCAAAGCAATGTATGAAACATGTATTCCTTCTAAAATGCCAGATAACTAGTGCTGGAAACTAACTGCAAAGCCTCAATATATTCCTGTGCATGTGGAAGAGAGGGGTGATGCTGATGTATAACTTCTGCTCTTGTACTTTATTGTGAGATTTATGAATTGTTTACAGTAATTATCTAAACTTTGATAAGCATGTGTGTCTTCAGTTTCCTCAATTTTAAATAGGATAGGGATATCCATCTTAGATTTGGCAGCTGCTAGGGGACAATGGACCTTAAATGGTTATCTCTGCATGGGACTACTGATCATATATGGAAGTGTGTGGAGGGGTCATATGAGTTCCATTCACACTCCATCTGAATCAAGTAATTCATTGCAAAACCAAGGCATATGGATTTCATGATCTATAAGGGCCTTCTGGTTTCTGCCTCCTGTGATTCCCTAATGATTTATAGTTGTTCCCTCAGTGCACCACTGAGTGGTGGCTGTGGGATTTTCCAACGTGGGAACAAATTTCCCACTGAGCTGTCTCAGCACATGGGGTATTTCCATTCTCAACAGTGATGCTTATGATAGTACAGGTGCTGGTATCGCTGACTTTGATGATTATCATTTGTCTTCTTGTTTTCCTACAATGCTGAGGATATGTCAGAGAGAACTTGGATGTGAAACAAAGGCAGTCTTTTTACCTACCCTTGGGAACTGATCTACCATGCCCCCATACAGCATATTGGAACTCTGTTGTAGAATTACTCAGTCTTTTGTCTTAAATCCAATTCTTATTCTGTTTGTAAACATGAAGATTTTAGCCTTTTGAAAACAGTTTATTTTAAAACTGGATAAATATCTGGTACATTTTTAGTATCCTATACCATTTAGTATAACCAGCACTACTGAATGAGGGAGAAAGCTTGGATTTAACATGGATTTAGCAAGATTGTTCACTACTGAAGGCCATAAATAACACATTTGTTAATTTGGGACATGTTTGTCTGAAGTGTGATTATAGTTATTATATAGCATCTTCGAGTGAATGGATAAAAATTAGAAGATACTATGTTTAAGAAAGGGTGTATTTTCTGTAGGTCTGCTCTGAGCTCATGATTTTCTGGTTTAAGAGATTGTTGGTACATAGGCAGGTTATCAGTCTTCATTGGAAAAAACTCTAAGTGCAAGGAATACAAAATGCTGAGTTCAATCCATAAGCATATTTTCAGCTTAAGTTTGGGCTATTAAATATGGCTCACGCATGTCAGAATTGAATCAGACTTTGTCTTTCAAACATAAATTAGGAATAATGAACCCAGAGATCTGATTCATGTACCTCCTGAACCTTATGTTCACCTCAGCTGATATATGTTCCTCCTGAACTTCATGAATTTTCTTCTAAATTTAACTTGTTATTTATCTCTGTTTCCCAATATCAAATGTCAAATTTTCCAGCAAACTCAGAACTGACCTCACTCTGCTTCCACTGAAGTCAGTCGTGAAACTTTGTTGACTTTATGAAAAGGATTTATTAGTGCTATTGCCTGTGAAAATGGAAGGCTGAACTCTGTGCCTCCAGGAAATCTGTTCTAGTCTTGTGATCCTATGACTTGAGTGGGAGCAGAGTAAGAGCAGTGTGAGTCCTTTTGCAAATCCAGTCTTAAACTTTGACTACCCGAGCAAGAGCATCTGGAAGAGAGAGGCTTCCTCTGTGTGGGACACCTATAATTTTGCAAAAAAAGTTACAGGGCTGGCTGGATTCAGAGTTCTGTAATCATCCAATCAAAGCAATTGCCAAAATGTGGTTTGGAAGGTCAGAGCTAAACTTGTATATGAAACAGAAATATCTTCCAGCCCATCAGGTGCACTATGCATTTTTGGTGAGGCAGTGCCTGTTTGTAGCTTTATGCCTTGTGAGAGCAGTTTCTAGATGAAGCAAGCCTAAATCAGACATGGAAAGTTCTGGTTTGCCCAGAAGATGAAGTGGGTGTGCATGGCTGCAGGCATTGCCAGATTTGCTGCCAGGAGAAGGGAAGAAAGAAACGACTAATAGCCAAAATGTCATTTGCAGCTGTTGACTGGAGAAGTCCACAATGCCACCATCCATGGACAGCTCTGGGTTAAAGGGCTTTTCTCTTTCATTGCAATAAGCATTAATGTTTCTGCCTTCATCTGGGGTCAGCTAGGCAGAAGTTCAGCAAGGGAAAACACTGGAAGCCTCAGTATACAAATCTGATCTGTGACAATGAATGCTTCATCCAGGACCGAGAATGAAAAAAACCCCAGCCTAAACCCCAAAGTAGCCCAAAAAAACAGCCTCACATGGATAGTGGGATGTTGCAAGAATCACTTCTGTGAGATTCAGGGCAAAGAATAAGCAATGTCAAATTTTTTTATGTATAAATGTGTGATCTATGGATGTTTGTAGTATGAGTGGTCACACTTCTGTGACTAGCATGGTCTGTTAAGTGCCTATTGTGTCTTATATGTATTTAAAGTGTGAATGTTATAAATTTTACTCTATCCCAATTAAAGGGATAAAATGAACATCTTTTAATATAGAAGCAGGAATTTTAGCTTGTGATCAAGTGCAGAATACATATTATGTATGTTATGTGTCAGTGTACACTCACAAGCTTATTTTTATCTTCAGAAGATTTCAACAACAGTAAGCTTGTAAACTGCAGGAGTATAGATACAGAAGGCCAAATTCAAGTGATGGAAGTGTAAAGCCAAGGAATTTATTTTGCTTTTGTGGAATTATTTTGAATTTCTTTTAGGAAACAGCAGGATTTAGCTTTGTCAGTGTGCTTCTGAATGTTTTACGTGTGGGAAAATGGAGGCATATGAGGATTGAGACTTGTCCAAGGTCACTTAATGGGTCAGGAAAACTATGGGAAGAGAGTCAGTACGGTGAAGTTTTCTTCTAAAACCACTGATGCACCCAAACTTGTTGACTTACAATGGAATCCAGCCAAGGTTCTTTTATGAAAGAGCCACGGCTAGTAATTTGAAGCTTTATATCTGAACCTGGAGAGATTACTTGTTCAGCAGTAGGACCCCAGTTACTAGTACTGAACACAGAGCAAGACAGCAACATTGCTCTTTCGTTTAAGCATAGTTGAAGACATATTTATTAAAATGAATATAGTTCATATTTCCAGAAAGAAAAAATTAGGAAACAGTTGAAAACACAAGCCAACAAGATGCAATCTGGCAAAGTAAAACCTGGGGGATCCAGAACTTCAGGCAGATAATCTTACTGGAGGATGTAATAGTTAGTTCTGCATCACTTAGGGAGTTGATTTTATTTTTAAAACTCTTTATAAGTGAATGCTACAAACTGTCACCCTAGATGTAGAAGTTGAAATTTTCTTACATGGGTCATGCAACAGGTCATATTAGACTGTTTTGAAATATAGAAAATATTGACAATATGAAATGTAGAAATTTCTACATGACTAAAATCACTGTTATTCTAAAATAATTGAATAGCCAATTCTTAAAGGGAAGAAAAAAATAAATGCAGTAGGTTTATTGCACAAGTTAGGCTGTGATTGCAGGTTCATTACTCTCTTACTGTTTCAGACTCTCTCTGCATATAGTGCTGATGATGACTTTGCCACTATGCGATGTCAAGTAACCTTGTGGTCTTTAACAGCGCAATACCAAATTAACCTTCATTACTACTTAGCTGGAGGTTTCCAGCCTCTATGTATTGGAAAAGTTGCCCCCAGATATAACATGAATAGAATAATTTTGAAGTGGTGGGAGAGATCTATGGAACCCAATGCTGCTTTCTTGCCTCTAGTTCACAGGTTTGACCTAGGGCTGGGCTGTTTGAGAAGGTATATGGAGTACAGTAGGTTGATTCATCACTCCATCAGACATTTTCTTCAGCAATGGTGAGAGCCAAGGAACTAGCACTAGCACTTGCCTTGGCCATGGTGGAGTTGTCCTCTGGGAGATAGCCCTTGCTTGAGGTTTACACTTCCTTGGAAAGGATTTATATTGCAAAAGCGAAGACTTCCAGCATCAACTTAAATCCCTGGATTGTGGTGAATTATTTGGAATAAAATAATTTTGAAGTCTGATATGGTCGTTGCTATTCCCTGCCTATTTCCCTGCCTTTTTCCCTGGGAAAGAAGCAACCAGGCTAGTCTATGGTGTGTTTTGGGTTTTCATCAGTTGGACAAGTATGTCAACACTAGGATTTCCAAGTCGCAGGGAGGGCACATCACAGCCCTGATTGCACGGATTCCAGATTTCAGCTTCAGCTTCGATGTTGAGTGGTATGGTCACAACTGTCTTTCTGTGAGGACGGGAAGAAAGTGGCCATCTTTGCAAGTCACTCATTTCTCAGAAAGATAAAAGAAATCCTCAATGAAATTAACAGTCACAACTTTTGCATCTGTGTGGTAAATTAATTCAAGCAATAGGGCAAGATCTGCTCACCAGAAACTGCAAGGCAACAGCTGACTCAGCTCTGTCCTCTCCCTACAGTTACACAGAGAATAACGCCAACGTCTTGTTTAGGACTCTGTGGCCACAGCAGGGCGTTTTTGCTTTTGAAACCTATTGAACTGTTGAAAGGAACTAAAATAATTAAAGGCCCATTCTTGCCTAAGCATTTTTTTTTTGACCTCTGTGTGCAAAATAGAGAGCCTCTTGATATTTTTATCTGTTTGTGTATGAGAGAATGTTTGTGGCATTTTTTGAAATACACCAAGAGACAGAATATTGATGAACGCTAGCATCAGTATGTATGTGTATTTATATGCTCACACAGGTTTATGCATGGGTACCTGGAAACCTGTTTGTACATATGTATATACAGATGTGTATGTATGTACATATACATATTTGCATACGTATTTACGTGCATATGAAATAGAAATAAATCTTAATCATGTAGCAGTTAAATGATATTAGAACAGTTGATAGAATTTCATGCTATTCCATCTAATTTAAATGATCAAAATAATCCTTGTGACCTTTAAAAATAATTCTCTAAATCTGTGAAAACTCCGTGTGTTTCTGTTGGAGTTTGGTTGATTGCTTGTGAGGGAAGTAAGTACAAAATGTAACATTTGCAAAAAAACATTGTCTCATTTTCACTTAGTCTGTAAGGTCAGGACTGGCTTTCTGATTGTAGATGTATGCAGGCAACATAGATACCTCCATTTCAGCTACTCGCATGAGGTTCCCTATGCAGACAACGTGGACATTTGATTCATGCAACCAGTGGATTCCTGTGGGAATCCTAAAGCAGACATCTAAAGTGGGAAGAAGATACAGTAAAATTGTTTTTCCTGATATAGCAGAAGGAGTCTAGTTTAATTGACTCAGTTGTAGACATTTACCTTGCAGGTCATTGAGGTGAAGCCTACCTTAGGAAACCAACTCCTGTGTTAGATATAGATATGGATGTCTGTTGGAGGTTCTTGGGAACGCTCAGTCACATGCAGGATCCCCAGTTGCTTTGCAAGGAGCTAGTGGCTGTACCTGCTCAGGAACTTGGATGCAGGCATTATGACCTGTGTCCTTTAATGTAGTTAGGTGTATTCAGAAAGCTTTTATTTAAATCAGTTGGATCTACATGCAAACATGGATGGAACTGCTCCCAGTTTACCTCTTAATTAAGTGAATACCTTTGTAAACCTGGTTATACGTGACCTCTGAAGAAGAGAGTGGACCCTCTAGTCGATCAGAAGCCTGTGAATATTACTGTTCATTTATTCCCTGTTGATGCAAAGGAAGTCTTTCACTGTGGAACTCCCTAGTGCTTTGCCTCTTTATTTATTCTGAATTTTTTACTGATTTCTCTAGTTAAATTATTTGTGTGTGGTTCATTTTACAGAGTATTCAGATATATGGCAACCCTTAAATGTGTCCTCTGTTCTCATGGATTCATCCATCTCGAAATTTGAAGTTGTGCAAGTCAGCAGAGATATATCCAATGACTTTTCCACTGCCAGAGACTTTTGTCTGTCAGGTAAGAAATGGTTATTTGTAGCTTTGCAGAAAATAATGGCTTGTGAGACTGAAAAAACCCATCAATAGCAGCTTCTCCCCTCTCTCCCTATACCACCCTTTCTTACACAGACACATTGATTTTAATTGCTTTTAAAACCAACCTAGTGTCTGTGATTTTGAGAGCAGCAATCTGAAATTATTTAGCTAATTGAAGACAGAATGTATACAAAGTGTCACATGGTGGTTGGGTGATTTTGACACCTCTTCGGGGCAGAGACCTCTTACCTGTCCAGATATGGTATCGCTTGGAGAATATTGTAATGCCTAATTACAGGCAAAACGTAGTTATTTTTTAAAGAACAGTTAAGAGATCTTTATCAAGTGAGACAGATGATAGTCACCTACAATTACCTAGAGGAACCTGTAGGTGTGGTGCGGGAAGGCAGGTTAGCTGAGAGCTGGGCTTGGGCTGTAGTAGCAACAAAGGAAACTGCTTTAATCAAGAGCCTGACTAGACAGCAGAGTCCTGGAAAATCCTCAGATGCTACAGAGTGGCAGAAATTTGATGCTACAGAGTGGGAACAAGTTATTGTTCCCACCTACCTCAGAAGATGGCCCTTATAATGGTCCTATTTTTTGCTGAAGATGATCCTCACTTCATGTAGGTGAACATAGTATTATTTTTTCCTTTCCTTTTCCCATATCTTTTTGAAGAAGCCTTTCTAAAGGAAAAGTGTAGGATATCCGCCTCTGCGTACAAACTGGGGCAAGTGAGAGGATCACTTTTCTTATTCTGAAACCTTCCCCTAAGGCTCCCTGGGGACAGCTGAGATCTTCAATACTTCCTTAGACAATGTTTCTGTTCTCCTAATGGCTGTGATACCAGTTCTCTTGCTGTATTACTCTGTTTTAAAGCCAATATAAATCTTTGGCTATTCTGGAGAATTTCTTGGCTATTTTGGAGAATGTTCTGGGGATCTTAGGACTTTTATGCCTTATTTTTCTGCTTCAGAGCAGAATCCTTATGCTTAACCCATTATAAAACCTTTCTTTTAAGCATCTTATAAGTGTCATAGAAAATACATTGAACATACATTTTTACCTGCCTTTTTTATTTGTCTTCACCTTACAGTTTGTTCAAAGAACCAGTTGTGTATAGTGGTCACACTGGAAATCCATCCTTCAGCCATAAGATGTCTTTTCTACCCTGATACACAGATATGCACATACGGCTTGCAAGGGCACAGCTGCTGGGTTTTACTCAAAGAACCAGCTACATATATCTATAGGAGGCAAGGTAAGACAGGTTAAGGCTGAGGAGGAAGGAACTCGACTCTGGTGGCCTGTGCACTATTCTTGTGCACAGGAGTGTGAGGAAATCTTCAGCAGACATGAAGCAGTGTGGATGTCTCCTAGCCAGTTGTCCATTGTTGTTTTAGTGGAGTTTCAGACAAGTGGGAGGGGAAAATGTCCCCGAATATTTTTCGACAAAAATGTATAAAATCATGATGTTATCATCTAATGTTGAAGTAGGTATAATAAGGAAGTCTGATCTGTAAAAGAGGTTTTGGAAAGTGCAGAATGTTAAAAACAAACAAAATCAGCATTAAAAGTCTAACTCCTTTCTCTTCATCTCCAGTAGATGTTTTCAGATGTTCTTCCTTCTAAGGTCTGCAAATAACAGAAGACATGTTGAAAACTCACTGTCAACTGACAGTGTTAAGGACTATCTCTGCAGAAAAGAAAGAAAAAAATCAAGCAAAGATCAACTCATATTTTTAAAGAAGTGAAAACTATATATGAGAGAAATGTCTCGCATGATAAAACAGTCACTGGAAAGGGGACTGAATTGAAAGTCTTTCCTGGGGAGAGTCCAAATCAATGACCTCTGTGGTTTTCTTTCTTCTCTCTGACTCACTATAAATGTTTAAATACTTAACATTGTGCTTTGTAGAGTCAGGGGGGAGGGGGGAAGTTTGAAAATCTCTCTAACTTTTTATAGAAATGCTCAGATTTGTATTCTAATGTGATGTCTGATCTGGAAGAAGTGTTTGAAAAAGTGTTTGGAAAGTTCAGTGTTCATATCCAGGGGCTAATATCTAGCACAGCCTGAACTGTTTTATAGGGAGAAAATGACACAAATTTATCTATGCTTCATTTGAAGAAGTGAATTAGACATTTAAAAGTTTAAAATTAAGGGAAATGGGATTAATTTTCATTTCTGAAATGAAAAACTTGAAAAATCAATTTATTTTTCCTCTGTTCCCCTCACAATAGATTTATTCCTGCCCATTTCGGAGTCAGATTTAAATCCGTCTGTGTACATCCCATCCCATGGAGATCTGATGGGCAAATCCCAGGTGATCCACATTGGTTCAGAGTGCAGAAATATCAGCCAGTTCCTGGGCATCCCATATGCTGCACCTCCCCTTGCAGAGAGGCGCTTCAGTCCTCCAGAGCCGTTTGCTTGGGTAGAAACCTGGAATGCTACTGTAGCTCGGTAAGAAACCCCTTTGATCATCTGCAGAAGTGCATGTCCATCCAGGTGTAGAAAAGTATCTGGAGTGATGACCATAATAGTCATGTCCTTTCTTGCAAAAGAACCTACAGGGTACAGATACAAGTTTGGGACTTTGTTTAGCACAAGGAATAATTTCTCCATCTATTTGTTAATGCATGCAAGCACCTCAGATTACAGTACATTGCCTTGATTCTATGCATAACTCCCCACTGACTGCTGTAAATCCACCTTCATTCTGAGTACTCGTAAGTTATCTGTAATATTCATACAATTACATTTTACTTTTGCTGAGACATACATTTGTAGATTATTTAATCAAACAGGGGCACTTTAACTGTGATGTAACCTGAAGCTGTGGCTCTCATATAGAAATCCTCTGCCTATTATTGTCTAGGAGATCAGACTGAAGGACTCAGCTAGCCTTCTCTGTCCAAAAACTATTAAAAGCCAGATACTTTCTAAATGGCTTGGACAGAAGTACAGAAGTTATAAACATTTCAGGTAATGCCTTAAGAGGAAATGAGAGCTAGGAACGGTATTATCAGATGAGCTAAATTTCTCCTAAGCGTCTATGTCTAATGTGGGCTGACCCTGGCTCTCCAGGGCTGGGCAGACATCACAGTAAGTGAGTTTAAGTTGGAGGGTCTCTATGCACAGAGCCTTTGTCTGCAAGTTTGTGTTTCATTTAGTCTTGTGATATGAATCTTCATTTTGTTGCTTTGGGGAACCACAATGGCAAGCTGTGAATGTGTATTTTGTAATTAAAGAAAAGAGGGTTTGATAAGGCAGGTCTTGCCAGACTAACCTGATCGCCTTCTATGACAAAGTGACTCGGCTGCTGGATGAGGGAAAGGCTGTGGATGTATCTTCCTGGACTTCAGCAAAGCCTTTGACACAGTTTCTCACAGCATTCTGCTTCGGAAACTGTCAGCCTCTGGGCTGGACAGGCGCACACTCTCCTGGGTGGAAAACTGGTTGGATGGCCGGGCCCAGAGGGTGGTGGTAAATGGTGTGAAATCCAGCTGGAGGCCAGTGACAAGTGGGGTTCCCCAGGGCTCAGTGCTGGGTCCCGCCCTGTTCAATGTCTTCATCAATGACCTGGATGAAGGCATCGAGTGCATCCTTAGCAAGTTTGCAGGTGACACTAAGCTGGGTGGAAGTGTTGATCTGCTGGAGGGTCGGGAGGCTCTGCAAAGGGATCTGGACAGGCTGGACCGCTGGGCAGAGTCCAATGGCATGAGGTTTAACAAGGCCAAATGCCGGGTCCTGCACTTGGGGCACAACAACCCTATGCAGTGCTACAGACTAGGAGAAGTCTGTCTAGAAAGCTGCCTGGAGGAGAGGGACCTGGGGGTGTTGGTTGACAACCGACTGAATATGAGCCAGCAGTGTGCCCAAGTGGCCAAGAAGGCCAATGGCATCTTGGCTTGTATCAGAAACGGCGTGACCAGCAGGTCCAGGGAGGTTGTTCTCCCTCTGTACTCGGCACTGGTGAGACCGCTCCTCGAATACTGTGTTCAGTTCTGGGCCCCTCACCACAAGAAGGATGTTGAGGCTCTGGAGTGAGTCCAGAGAAGAGCAGTGAAGCTGGTGAAGGGGCTGGAGAACAGGCCTTATGAGGAGCGGCTGAGAGAGCTGGGGTTGTTTAGCCTGGAGAAGAGGAGGCTGAGGGGTGACCTCATTGCTCTCTACAACTACCTGAAAGGAGGTTGTAGAGAGGAGGGTGCTGGCCTCTTCTCCCAAGTGACAGGGGACAGGACAAGAGGGAATGGCCTCAAGCTCCGCCAGGGGAGGTTTAGGCTGGACGTTAGGAAAAAATTCTTTACAGAAAGGGTCATTGGGCACTGGAACAGGCTGCCCAGGGAGGTGGTTGAGTCACCTTCCCTGGAGGTGTTTAAGGCACGGGTGGACAAGGTGCTGAGGGATATGGTTTAGTGTTTGATAGGAATGGTTGGACTCGATGATCCGGTGGGTCTCTTCCAACCTGGTTATTCTGTGATTCTGTGATTCTGTGATAATGCTACTTAAAATATCTGTGCTGTGGAACCTGTTAGGACAGTGGATTTTTTTTTTTTTAATCCATAGAAATAGAAATTTAGCAGCAACAAGAAACAAGAGACGAAAGTGGAATATTTTTTATAGTGTCCTGGCTCTGTGTAATAAAAGCCAACTGTAGAGCACATGAAACCCATTTGAGCGAGCGATGCTGCACGTGTTCAGAGGTGGTTCATACACAAGAGCTAGTTCAAATTTCTTTCTATGAAAAGCAGACTGTTTCCTGGCAGACATGAGGAGCTGCAAGGAAAAATAAGATTATAGAAAAAAAAAACCAGAAGATTGAAGGTGTAGAACATTCAGAAGGAGAAAGACTGGTGGAAGGGACACATCCCACTAGATCAGGCTGCCCAAGGCCCCAGTGTTGTCTTGAGGAATTGAAAGAGCATCTGGCCTTTGGTACTCTCATCCATCAGGATACACCTTCAGGAGCCATGCAGCTTCATGTACATTGACGAGATCTAGTGAGATGTGGCTTTTTGTTTCCTCAGGTGCACAGTGATATTAGGTTAGCATGCACACCACCAGATCTTTGTATGTGCAGCCACAGCATGGTGTCTGCTAGGACTTTGGTAAAACCCATCTGCTTCTGTGGTCTCTCTTTGAGGACCTGTTGTTGCAATGAGCAGCCTGGCTGAGATTTTCAAAGCAATTTAGGGATGTTAGTTGATCTGCTTCTATCTGTTGAATTATCAGTGCTTCCTCAGGTTGGTGAAAAACTTAGACATAATCTTCTATTAACTAGTTAAGGTTAAAAAAAGAATTCTTGGAACTTAGCACCTTGGAAGTGCATTTGTAGAATCAGAAGGACCACAGTCTCTGTATAAAAAGAATTGATAATTACCTTTTTAGGGCTCTATTTTGGTGTTGCGCAATATTTGTACATAAGAAATTCATGCTAGCAAAGTACCATTACTGACTGAAGTACCATTACTGATATTTATCAGTCTGGACATGATAGAAGACTCTCTGTCAAAAAAAACCCCAAAACTACTCAACTGAAAAAACTTCCAAAACCTCCTCTGGTTGTTGTGAAGTCTCCAGCAGCTGGATGAGCTGTGGTCTTGCCTCAGCAGGTGGCAGCCTTTCCCTGGAGTTGATCTTGGCATGAAGAGATTCTGGGAGTGGGAGGTGCTGGGATTCTTGATGAGCTAATAGAAAAAGCACGGGTGATGATTACTGCTGCCCTGTTGAAGGCTGCACGATTGATAGCATTCGATCTATTGTTCTGGCTGAGTTCCTACCTAAGAATTTGTATTTTGTCTACCTAAAATGGCTTGAGCAGTTTTGGTTGGAGATTGCAGGTTTCTCTAAGTTGATGTGAAAGCTTTTGAGTGATACTGCTGTCTTAGGAACCTCCCTGATGGAACAATTTTGTAGAATCACATTAAAGTTGGAGCTTTTCTTTGCAGTTTTCTATTGAGTTCTTCAAACCTTCAGTGTAAAATTTTATAAAGGCATTAAAAATGATAGTATGATCTCAGAGAATTATTTCTAAATCGTCTTTTCCATAGCCTCTTTTAGCTTTTTCTGTAATAATTTGTGATGTTTTTCTGTAACTTGTGTGATGTAAATACGTCTGTGAAGTAGAAGGAACTGGCTTCAAAATAGCTTCTATCTGAACTGCAAAAGTCATCCATTTGATTCTTGTTGTGGAGAGAGCTCAAGCATAAGAATCTCATACAGTAGATGGCCAGAAAATTATTTTCTATATGTGGCTGGCTGAATTCCTCTCAGAAGTTTGATTTTAATATTGCTGGGTGCTGCTAATGATCTGCTATGTTGCTTAGAGTGAACAGATGTTAAAAATGCATTGAAATTTCGAGTTTAACATTTTCCCACAGACTGTTAGGAATTAAAATAAATATAATAAAATGTAGCCCACAGACTATTACAAATTTAAAAAAAAAAAACCTGACATTTCAGCAAAAGAGTGGATTACATAGGTGTGCAGGCAATAGCAGGGGAAGACCTGTGCCTGAGACCTGCAGTCCTGTTCCTCTCGCATCTGGTGCTAATTTTGTGCAGGTTATGTAAAACATGAGTTTTTCTGAAGGCTTATTTTCAAGTTCTAATCTTTTTCAAATGTGGCACGTTTTATGAGGGAAAGATTCTAGACATGAAAATTCAGTGTGGTTTTTTTGCATTTGTATGTGTGTATACAAACCAACATTTGGTTATTAAGGTGGACATAGTTTTAAATGTGATGGAGATCAACAGATTTAAAGATTTTATAAGGTTAGTGCATCAAAATATAAGGACATAGTAGCAGTGGAAAAAGCATACAAGCCTTCTTATTGTAATTTTCTCAATCAATGTCTCTAGGGCAGCTTGTTGGCAGCCAGGAGATGGAGAGGCTCCATCATACTCAGTCAGTGAAGACTGCCTGTATTTGAACATCTTTGTTCCTGCCACCACTGTAAGTTGAATTTTTTTGCAGCAAAGCACTGTGTCTTTTCTAAGTACTAATTGGCATGAATGACTGTTTTCATGTGGTATTCACAAAGCCCTGCAAGGTTAAATTAGGCACTCTGCTGTTTTCTCTGGTGCAGGACTATTCCCTATAGGTCTTCAGGGAGCCTGTTTTGGTAACAGGGGGCAGCAGCAAATTAAAAAGCTAGAAATAGAGAGACAAAGAAGGAAAGCACACACAAGAGGAAGAAAGAGAAATTAAGGACAGAAATGACAGTGTCGCTGAAATGGGACTGTTTGTCCAGGAGACAATAATGCATTACAACATGTCATATCAACACCTACCACCTGTTGAGTGGCAGCAGATGAGACTTTTTTCACCTTTGTCTTTATTGTTCCTTTGTTGCCATCCGTGGGAGCTGTTGAGGAATGACAGTTGCAAGAAATAGTGGTTTTGTGCCCTACCCACAGAGCATAAAAGTAGATGTTTCTAAGATCACTGGGCCAATAGTACAATCTGAGAAAGTGTCATTTGAAAGTTCTTGAATTTCTTATTCTAAACAGCTGTAAGATAAAGCTTTAAGTTACAGCCAAGCTTAGATGGCTGGCCAGACCCCTAGGGGGCTGGGTGTAAAGATGCTAAATAACATGTTAATCCTGTCAAGGAGTGGGCCCAGAGCACAGGGAGAGTCTTTCCACAGTACTGGTGATTTTCGGAAAGGAATGGGGGGGTTATGATAGAAATTTATGAGTCTGTCATAATGCATGCCTGGAAAAAGCTGATCTAACTATCTGAGAGCAGCACACAGAGTCCCTTGCAGGTCCTTTTAATCACCAGAAAGACCAGCAGTCTGTTTTTTCCCTGCAGCATCAGACTGTCACTTTGCCTTGAGAGCAGTCACTGCTGATTGAAAACATCGGGTCACTGTCCCAGGCAGTTTGCCATCTCACCCTAAGTTCTGCTTTCAAGATAGCTTATTTGCAAGCATTGTATTTCTACCATCTGATAAACCAAACTGGCCTGTCTTTTCACCTTAGCAGCACCAAGAACTGAATCCATCCTGCCCTTTGTAAGGTAGAAGTAGGTCCAGTCGAGTCAATCAGTTTCACATGCATAAGTCTATCCCAAGAGAGAACCAAAACTTCTGGTTTTGCAGAAGTAGATGAGAGCAGAAGACATGACATTTTCGCCTCCCTCCCTTTTTTTTTGCAATCTCTATTTTTTACTCACATACAGAGAGTTATATTTATATATATTTAGCCCACGGAAACTTAAATGAGCTAGTAAATACTGAATACAAAAATCTCCTGGACAGCAGCAGATGCAGAAGTCATTCAGGAGTATTTTGAGCCTGAAAAAGAGCATGGTGTGGGGACTTCTGTTTGCCACTGAAGGACTCTTTACATGTCAAGCAGTGAAGAAGGTGAATGACATCACCTCATTTTGCTTCCATAGCTACGGGTACCACATAACTCTCCAAATAAAACTGGCACCTCTGAGAGATTTTTTTTTCCACCTGTAACTATTGCTATCTATCACATTAGCAAAGCAAAGTTGTATTTCAACTTGATTTGTAAAGGGTTCCAATGAAAGATCAAGAGTTGAAACTCTTCACTAAATAAGAACAGAAAGCATACCCTCTCTCCTTTTCTCCCATCCCCTGCATGTTTTATTTCCATCCTTATTGAATCAGCCCTGTTGCAATCAATTCTTTACAGAGCAGTATTGTACAACAGTTAAAGCACTTGAGGTTGTCTGGCTTAAATCTATCCCTGTCAAATATCTCATTAAATGCTTTACAGAAGGATGGTGAAGATAGTTCTGAATATTGTAAAACCTTTCAGACTTCTAGCTGACTTGCAGCTCCCTGTTGGATGCTGAACTTCTCTCCTCCTTAAGGGTTTGCATATGGGACTTAAGACCCTACAGTTGTGAGACCAAGGCAGAGCTACTGGGCTTCTTTTGACAGCTCCTTTGCCTCACAGATTTACTTGCTGTGATGCACTGATTTTGAGAGCAAGGCTTGCATGTAATTTACTTGTATTCAAGATAGATTACTCAGCAACTAATGTATAGTTAAAAATTAATTGTCCACCAAATATATGGATAGATAGATTTGTGATATGAAATACCTCATATTGTGAGGCATAGTTCAATTATAACATGAAAATATTTGTGCTATGCTCTTAAAATGTCTAACAAGAAATAGAAAGGCCATTATGTTAAAGAGCCTTCATCTCAAATGCCTGACTCAATGGGCTCTGATATTGAAATCCTTTGGGAATAAACCCCAGATTATTTTTCATGATAGTTTACCTTCACATAGGGGAGAGGGATCTGTGTGTGTTTGACGCAGACTAGAAATAAGAATGCTACATCGAGACGCTTAGTGCTAGGCATAGCCAGTTCCAGTCCTAAATCTTCCCCTGGATTGCTCAATAGCTGTTGCAGCAGGCTTTGGTTTGCTGTTTTTATGTCCCATCTTTGCCTTTCTTAAACTTTTCATCACTAGAGCGTTGACTAAAGTTGCTGAGCATGAGTTGTAACACAACTTACAGGGCAGTTGGAGGTCACAGTGAATGCAGGCTATGGACATGTGGAAAATGCTTGGTTTGAACACCAGGCTTAATCTTGCTGAATTAAGGGGACAGAGCAGGCTCAACATTACATTTAATATTGTCTTAGCTGACAAGGCTCAGTGTTGTATTTTGGAATTATTTTCTATATGAATACAGATTTGTTCAGTTTTTTTTTTTTTCTTTGCCCCCATCTCTCTGTGCACTGTGTGTGGTGCAGAAAAGAGAACCAGGGACAAGGCACTGTGAATTAAGCAATTTCTATTCAGGGGCAAAAGTTTCTGAAAGAGCAGCATGTTTCAGTGTTTGCAGGTTTGGGGGTTTTCTTGGTTAGATCGTGGTGATTCTCCAGATAGATAAGTGAGGAGTGCACACTGTTAGGACAAACTACGGGCAGATGGCCGTGAGGGCAGTTTGTCTTCTGTCCTGTAATTTTGCAGGAGTCTGCAACCAACAATTCTCTGCTGCTTCTTCTGTACAGTTAGTTGCATTTTTGATGGGGACATCCTTTGCCAGAGCAGATGGCACTGTTGTGTTAAGCTAAACTCAATCCAGAAAATAACAGCAACAGAGCCCAATGCCCTCTAGCTGCAGGGAAAAACAAATCCCAGATGTACTTTGATGCTGATGCTGGGGCCACCAGCCCTTCTTTGAAAAACACTAGCAGCTGCCAAAGCAGAAAGCAGAACAGGTGGGTGTTCATGGCGTGCTGCTAAGCAGAAAAGAGAGGACTGTCAGTCAGGATAGTCCCAAAGCAGGCAATAGGGGTTGAAAGTGCTGAAAAATTCAGGGTACACTTTGAAAAAACATTTCTAGTATTGGAACAGTTTATTCTGGCAGATAGGAAAAAAAAAAGCAAAACCCCAAACCAGAATCCTCCATATATTTCACTGGTATTTCTTCTAATTGTCATCTTGACAGAGGTGTAATCTGCTGGAAAATACTGAAGACACCCAGGCAGCTCTGCTTTTGTGCTGCTTGTGTTACAGCAGCCTGGCTGCAGCCCTGCTGTGTGTGCAGAGAGGGTCCACACAGATGGGGTGGTGTTCTGGGAAAAAAAGAACCTCAGTTTCTGAGCAAAATTTAGTGGCTCTGCAAGAAGTATAGCATGGACAGCAGCCCATCATAGTCCTGCTGGGCTCTCTCAAAGGTAGACACTCTCTGTGCTTCATGAGAGGTGAGTCTCTCCCATGCAGTGACAATATTTTTCTTCAGGACCCCATGTAGCAGTGGCCTGAAGGAGCAATGAAGAGCTCTTGTCAAGTGAGATTTTTTGAGACTAAGCAATGTTTAAGAGCTGAAGACTAGAGAGTATGAAGCAACCCTACACAGCTATTGAGTTAGTCCTGCTCAAGATGAAGCAATCCAACAAGCCTTTTCCTTCTCCTTTTTCCCACTTGTTTGAACTTTTCCCACGTGTTTTTGTAAAGCAGACATTGCAGCAAAGACAAGCTCTCCACATGCTCAATGGCCATATTAGCAGGATGGGTCTGACTAGAGCTAACCTGGTAGAGTTGTTGGCTGGTAGGACACAGTGGTGGCATTAAGTGGTGGCATTCCATTGACAGGACTGGTTGGACTCGATGGCCCTGTGGTTCTTTTCCAACCTAGTGATTCTGTGATTCTGTGAAGTCATCTTTGTACTGGAAATAATGTGCTCTTTAATGACGGACAATTTAGCCCTAGTATTTCAGATAGATGGCCAGATCGATAACCCCTCATGATAGTCAGAGTTAGAGCGCTTTGAATGGCTTTGATAATGTTAGTGAGCAGGATGCTTGTGTTCTCATCAGTGACCTACAAGAGCAGTTTGCTGCAGGAATATAAACCTGATTGTTTTCATGACAGGTCAAAAACATGCCAGTGCTGCTTTTCTTCCACAATGGAGGGAGTTACAGTGCTGAGGTGGGAAAGACAACCATAGATGGATCATACATTGCTGCCATCAGTAACGCCATTGTTGTGACAGCAAACTACCGAGTTGGTGTTTTTGGCTTCCTTAGTACTGGTAAGTCATGGATTCCTAGAATAAACACATTCGCTGACTAAATTGCGTTCTGTAGTACTTCTGTTTCTAGTATCTATTTTTAAAGGTTAGTTACTTTTAAATTTAAGAAACTTGTATCTTTCACTGGCTTTGGGGAGAAAAATGGCAAAGGGTGGGGGTCTTGATCTAAAGAGAAAGAGGAGAGACTGGAGGCAAGGGACAAGGACAAACAAACCCCAAGCATCTATATCAAAGCACTGCCTAGACTTCTGTTTACAGATGAAATTGTGAATATTGGATTTTGCAGATGAACATGAAGATAGGTTAGGCATTAAAATTCCTGCTAATCTCAGTAGCCTGTCATTGTGAATGTGGTTTTCAACGTATCCAACTTCAGCTCTTCCATTTGTGATTTTTTGCTAATGCTTGATTGTACCCATGTTAAAATGGAGAAGAGGCAGAGAGAATAACTGCAGGTTAATGGTAAGAAGGATGTGAAAAAACAGAAAGTACAGTGCAAAGATAATTTTTTGGTTCCTCAGTAATTAAACCGGACTTCTCTGAAGGACTTGCCATGTTGAATTTGAATTCCGTTAGCCCCTCTTACTATCCTAGACATGACTGAAATTTGCATGTTCTCTACATTCCTTCCCCATATGCTATTGTAAAGGACACTTTTGTTCTCCTACTGCCTCCTAAGACAAATTGACATTAAAAATTATACAAATTCCCACTACATACAGGAATCTATGTTCTGCAAAGAGGCATGTACAAATTAAAATGCACATTCATGTCTCCCTGCTGATCCTTGGGATTATTTTTTTTTCATTCTGCTTTTTATTAGATTTGCCTGTTTAAGCAAGTAGGGGACACTTTTCTTTCTACCATCTTTCAGTTCTGTCTGGGCAGGGGAACTTAAGGTAGAGAACCATGGAGAGAAAATGCAACAACTGCAAGTGAATCTCTGGCTCCATCAGTCTGGTCACAATTCTTGCTTCCTCTAGTGCACATTTTAGTAACTTTATAAACTTTAAGAGGTCATACTTGCCATCCTTGCAAATACCAGACCTATGTACTTTTCCTAATTATTCTTTTGAGTATTTACTGACAGTGACACTGGGTGGATTTTACCTAGATTAGTTTTATAGCTGTGGCTATTGGTTATTGTTTCCTTTCTCTGTTTTACTGTTTTATTCAAAGCTCACTCCTAGTAAAGACTGCTTTTCATTCAGTAACAAGAAAGCTAGCACTACGAACTCCTTAATCATTTAGATAAGAAGCTGGTAACAGGTATATCTGGGGAAAGAGGTACTGCTTTACGTGCAAACCGGATACTTATGAAAGTGGTATCGTAGCTTAATTTTAGTTAGAGCCAAGTGCAGCCTGGATACGTGCTGTGTGAGCTTCCATTACGCAGCACTGCCCACACATTACCCACTAACCTCCTTCAGCCCTGTGAATCTCACCAAGGTTTCTTCCTAAGTGGAAACTGCTAGCTGGGCTGAATATTGTATAGCAATATCTATGTGATGGTCCATAATTTAGAGATTAGGAAAATTCTCCAGCCTGTTTTTCATAGGGATATGCACTCATATCCCCAAATGTCAATGTACGAGTTGAATGTACCGAATTAGAATTTCTGCACATCTTCAGATGAGGGTGGTACATTACAGATAGGGAGTGTTCAGGGACATTCTTCTCTGTACTGTAGAGCTATGGTCAAGGAAAAGCGCAGTCTTTCCTGGCCTCTTCCCCTGTGGGATATCCTTGCTGATCATTAGGGACATCCTATTCCTCCAGAGGGAACTGCACCAAGTAGGAAAAGCTCTTTGCCAGAGTTCTTGGAGCAAGCTAAGCCTCACAGTCATGGAGAGCCCTAAACATTCATTCAGTGCCACACTTGTGTCACCTCTATATTCCTTTAGTCCATTTTGGGGTGACAACCTGTATGTCTGTACCATGTTTTTTCAGTCATATCTATTCTGGTGAGTAATGCACTTACTGCAAGATCTATTCTTTGGCCCTCCACCTCTGACTCTTTCTGTATATGACCAGTAGCTGCTAGAGATTTTCAATGGAGGTTATCAAACTGAGTCAAATACAGCATTTTTCTCAAGACTCAAATGATATTTCAGCATCATTTCCACCCTTACAGAAGGCTTTGGACAAATCCTGGTGCTTTGGAATTTTTGCCATCAGTTTCAAAGGGGGTAGGAGCTTACCCTTAGGATTGTGGGAACATAAGCAACAGGACTGTTGGAAGGATCTGAATTTACAAAGAAGGGTTATGATCTTGTGAGCAATATCAGTTTCATTGTCCAGCTGGAGTGAAGTACTGAATCCTCTAAAGCTGAGTTGTTATAAATTGCAAAACTAGAAATGAAGATGTTAAATGGAGATTTTAGGGGAGGAAGGGAAGTGAAAACCGTAGATTTCCTTTTTTTGTTAGTTTTGCAGTTGTTTTGGCCCCTCATTGGCTGGGCTTTTACAAACATTCAAAGATCTGTTTTTCTAAGAATATTGGATATTTAGTTTGATTTGTTATCATCCATTAATGTTGCAAATAGTGATGCACATTCTTACTAGTGCCTTCACCTCTTTCTTTGCACCCAGAAAAGTTAAGATGAGTGATATGGATGGAAGAGTATGGAGAAAACATTTATGTTTCTAGGCCTGGTTCTTTTAAGAGTCCATGAAGTCATGTCAAACCGGATGATTTTCATGCCTAGATTTAGCACTACTGTTATTCTCCAGTTTAGTAATTAAAGAAGGGCATAAGTTTGTCATTGTTTACTTCCTTCTGGACACCGCTTTCTTTTCATTCTCCTGTGGTCCTCAGGAATATGATCTTTCCCTGCAAAAAGACAGCTTTAGAGATTTATATCCAGACCTATCACTCAAGCAGTGGAAAAGATTGCTGGCAAGCATGTTTCTTTTGGTCGAACTACTGTGACTGTCCATACATATATCTGTTCACCAGCCATGTGCATTTCACAACTTGGCTGTGGTTTTTGCCAGGGCAGAAGGAACTGGTTATATTTCCCTCCTCAGTCTTGTTGTTTAATATACTGTTAGCAATGCACACGGTGTGGGAAAAACTTTTACATGGATTTCACTTCCTCTGGGAGGTCTCAAGAGGCAGGAAGCAAGCAATTGAAATGAGATTTCCTTTTTAACAGCATAAAGTGGGTTTGCTGCTGAATTGAGAATCCTGGGAAGTGGTTATGGTTTGCAGAAAAAAACAAAAGAAAACTCTAAAAACTAGAGAAGAGATGTTTTGGGTATTTTTTCTCCATTACTTCACTGTTGCGTCTTGGCCTGACCGTCTGAAATGATGGAAAGTAATAGCTTCTGGGATAGGTGGAAAGCAGTAGCTTCTGGGACAATTTACTTCTTGCCTGACCTACTGAAAGGGCACTAGTAGTGATGGCTGTTGTGATGTGGGGATCTGTGAGATTTGCAAGGCTGTAAATAATTTGGTCTTCTCTATATTCTTTTCTGCTGCTTAAATCAGTCTCTGATATCTCAGTAATTCATTACAGCAGGCATGTTGATGTCTACTACAAGATGGATGCTTTAAATTCCTCTTTGCCTGAGACATAGCTACCTGTCCACAAAGGCGCAGCTTTTTATTCCGCAGTCTCTTCCTTTTAATTCTCTAGTTTCTAAACCTATCCATTAAAATTGTACTTTTTGGTCTTGGCAATAGAAGAAACAAATAGTTTCAACTCTGTTTATATCCATGGATTTTCTGTCTTTTTAGTTGTTGGCTGGGTGTATTTTTTTCTTCACCCTAGTTTTGAATATGGTGTATTTGAAAGTGTTAAAAATAAATAGCTCCTTGTGAATTAAAAATAACTAGACAGAGAATAATTATTTTCTATTCCTTTGTTAGATGCTGTGTAGGAACTACTTATTTCTGCATTGGTTGAAGTAAAATTAAGCTTGCCTAGGGGCTTATGTAATTAGATGATTTCAGCATTAGTTTCCTGTTAATCAAAGTATCAGTTTACCAGTGGCTGGTGTTGAAAATAAAGTCTTTTAAGCGGTGAATGATAAGCATAGGAGTATATGGTTTATTACTTTTCTTTTGATTCTGTGAGAACAGAAATGTGAATACATATAACTCCGATCTCTAATTTAGACGTAGTCCAGTCTCAAAGGATACATATTGTGGTATTATAATTTCTAAAATAATATCTGTACCTGTTTAATGAAATGCAAGATGATGTGACTTAAAAATTGTTGGTCAGACTAGTAAGTGTAAAAGGTGTCTAGGAAGCAGAAAGATGCAATTAGATGTACTCCAGGGAAACAGCCAATTGAATTTGGCAAACATACTGATTATTATTTACTTTTAATTAATCTAAAGATCAGATTACTTCTTTAGAAAAATAATCTCATGTCCTCAGTTTATGGATACTTGAGCCTGGATTCATGTCTCCTGCCACGAGGTGTCCAAATGAAGCTTGAAGTTGGAGTGCTATTTTTGTATGATAAGGAAAGGCAATTAGGCACCTCCAAGAATGCAGTGGGAAGAACCGTTAATTATATTAACTTTCTATGAGCTGTCATTTCTTGTATTTTTATTAACATGCTCTTGCCTTATTATGAAATACACTAACACTCTGTTATGGGGCTTGGATAAAAAATTCCTGTGAAATGGTATCTAGAGAAAAGGATGTTCAACTGTTTTTAAAAGTGCTGAAAATTAAACAGAATAAAGTTTAGTTACTCTTAGCCGCATCCTATCCCAAATACGTGTGCTGAATATCTTCTTGCAGATAGAGACCACAGAGTCCTCTGCTCTGGTTTGCATCACACTGATAATATGAAACTTCTAGATGTTTGTGTCGGGAAATCTTACAAAATATCTGATAGTTTCAGAAGCTTGGTGAATAAGCATACATAGTAACTATATTAGCTTTTTTTAATTCTTGAAGCGTTAAAAACCGAAATTAAGTCTGTTGTTATAGTGAAGACCTTGGAAAAGATCACTTCAGGCTTTTAAGCTCCAGCATCGGTTTTGTCAAGGTTCAGATGCAAGAGCTGCTAAAAATATAACAATGTCTTTTTTTTCAGGTTTATGTCTTTTCAGACCCATTTCTTTAATTTCCACAACAGGTTCTCCTGAGGTGAGTGGAAATGCTGGCCTTTTGGATCAGCTGGCAGCTTTGAAGTGGGTGCAGCAGAACATTGCTAGCTTTGGAGGAGATCCAAGCCAGGTTTCTTTGGGAGCCGACCGTGGGGGGGCAGATGTTACCAGCATTCACCTGCTCACAGAGACAGTGGATATGGGCCTCTTCAGGAGGGTGTTGTTGATGGTAAGTCCTATTCCTGCC
Organism: Phaenicophaeus curvirostris; assembly: GCF_032191515.1. Taxonomy (NCBI): domain Eukaryota; kingdom Metazoa; phylum Chordata; class Aves; order Cuculiformes; family Cuculidae; genus Phaenicophaeus; species Phaenicophaeus curvirostris. The sequence continues at coordinate 90,706,073 of NC_091394.1, forward strand.
ACTTCAGCTTCATTGTGAAAGGCTGCTGTTACAGTGATGATGTTGCAGTGCGTGGGTGCTGGTTTTATTTCATCTGTACATTGGCAAGACTAATAGGGCTGTTGTTGCTGCTGTTATTTTTTATCTCACCTGTGACTGCCATCTCCAGGAGCTAGGTGCTTCACAAGGATGTACAAGACATGCAGTTTGGTGATTGATTTAGTCATAGTAAGAATCTGGGTTTCGTCATTGTGGGTTTTGTGTCTTATATAAATAGCCTTTTTTCATAACTCAGAGGTACAACAAGTTAGTTTCCATTCCATAAATACTATTGTTGATCAGCAGGTTTTAGACTCCAAAACTGATGAGCAAAACACCCATATGTTTAAAGCATCCAATCTTTTCATCTGATCTCATGACTGATTTCATTTAAAAGAGAAAGCAAGTTTCAGAGAGTCAGTCAAAAATCCCTTTACATATGTGCTTTTTTTACTGTCAGCTTGGACTGTTTTCACATTCACCCCAAGTGATCTGTATTTTTGCAGCCCTTCTCATGCTGAATCTCAGGACTTTGAGATCATCTTTGTCAGCATCGATACTATGGTTAATCTTTAAAGCCTCAAATGAGAGCAGTGTGCTCTGAAATGAGGCTTAATCTTCAGTGGAGGTTTATATATCTGGCAGAAACAGAACTTGAACAAAATGATCTCTCTGCAAGCAATGTTCAGTTTGAAATGTGAGCAGAGCAACAGAATTCTTGGTCCAGAAAACCAAAGGCCAAGTTAAATAAAGTCTTGCCTTGAAAATAATGGCATCTCTACTTCTCCAATTTTTTTCAGTGTGTCCTTGCTCCAGGAAACATAACTTGCCTTTTGCATCCCCATGTCTCAATAAGATTATTTTAATTGTATCACTCTAGTGGTGAAAAGAAGGGAAGTTGTTCAAAATTGCTGTTCAGTAGTTGGATATTTTTGTGTCATTTTCAGATAATTCCTCACACAGTTCCCAGATTTTTACAAGTCTCTTGGCATAGTGGCTAATTTGCTAGTTGACCCAGAGTCCTTTTCTCTTGGAATACAGTTCTATTCTACTCTTTCTCTGAAGTAACCAACCCTTTACCTAAATGTCTTATGATGTGTCTCTGTGACGGCTGTAACAAGGTACAGAGCAATTTAGCAGTTGAGCAACTGATGAAAGGGAAATGCAAGGACCTCTTTGCTGATTATTATTGCTGGAGTGTTGTTCCACATTACATTTTTTCTGCTATAAAATAAGTTTTGAACTCCTACAGTAGAACACTGAATAATAGAAAACAGCAGCAAGTGCAATGAGCAGGCATGTGTATCAATTCTTCCCACTAATACTGTGTTTATAACAATTCTCTTCCTGGGAATTGTGCAGACCACTATCTTGGCAAAACCAGGATCTCCACTTGTTTCAAACTAATGTTAAGTATTTAACCTTACAGTGTCACGGTGGATTTAGTTTTCTTGTGAAACACACTGCTAAAATAAAAAGCAAGAAGTAATGACAGCAGCTTAAAAATATACTTCATCTGGTTACCTTTTTTGTGTGGGTTTTTTTCTTTTTTTTTAATGAAGTGATGCAAAATGCAACTGTTGGCTTACTTAGATTTCTCATTTGGACCTCTTGTAAAGGGATGTATCTTGGTTTTGTTCCAAGATGCCAAAATCATTAAGTACTCTTAAAAAGAGTTGCACACAGGTTAAGAATCATGAAACTGTGAATATACAACAGATATAGCTTTCCTGAGAGAAAATCTCGTGAAGCAATACAGCTTATCTGAAAAAGATAGTTTTACAATCCTTGCTTGGGTCTTTTTCATGTGTAAAGAAATTATACTGCCTGCAGAGAGGTGTGATGTATGAAACTTTCTCCACAAGATGTGCAACTGAAATAGTAAGATACTTTTGAGTTTCCTATGTCTGCCCTATAAAAAAATTTTTTTGGAACAGATCTAAAAGATTGTTTCTAATGATACTACTAAAAGATGGAATAAGTTATAAAAAGTCCCCTTGAGAACTTTGCATTGCTTTTGTGGCAAAGTGGTCTCAGTAATTATGGTGTTGTCTAAAATAATTTAAGAGCATTAACATGGTGTTTGACTGATTTATTTACCAGTGCAATTTTGATGAAGAACACTGGATCAATGGTATGGCTTGCCTCTGTCTCTTGCACAAGGCTGTGGAGGGCAGATCTGTTAGGTATTTCCTCCAGGCATACCCTGGAGAGTGTTAGAAGGAGAGCTCCCAGACTTCCTCCACCGAAAGCAAAGGAAGACAGCAGGTCCCTCCTGCACATGGAAGCAGGTCAGCCTACGTTGGAAAGAGCAGATGTATCACCCTACTGAAAACTACTGCAATGAGGTGCAGAGCTATCTCACATGAATCCTAAATATCCCTGATCCCATGATTAGCTAGCTACCCATTAGATGCCTTTTCTTCCCCTCTTTCATATATCCTTTTATTTTCCGCTTTCCCAGCATCATTCCTTCTCAAACACACCAACCACCTCTAATTACTTTTTTTTTCCATTGGTTCCAGTTTTGCTACATCTCTACCTAAATTTAACATTTCTGATCTTCCTTTTTAGGTAATCTTAGATTTGTATAGAATCACTTTGGTGCTGTTTGCCATTGAAAACTGTGCTTCTCAAAAGGTCCTCCATGTTGTCTTTCAGTTATTTGTGAGAAATGACCAGACCTTACAGAATTTCCCCATAGCTATCTGTAAAATCCACCCATCCCTCACGAAAAAAATCATAAGTTTTTGTCACCTTCTCATTATGTTACTGTGAGAGTGACTGAGTGCTGGCATGGGATGCCAAGGGAAATTGTGGAGTCTCCATCCACAGAGATATTCAAAAACTGTCTGCATGTGATCCTGGGCAACCAGGTTCTCGTGACCCTGCTTGAGAAGCAGGTGACCCTGCTCGGTGACACCTGCTTGGGGCTGCACCAGGTGACCTCCTGTAGCCCTGTCCATCCTGAACTAGTCTGTGATTACGTGAACCTGTTGTCACCAAGACATGTCTCATCGCCTTCCTGCAGAGCGTGTTCCAAGTGCTGCCCAGTTACAAGGGCTCTTGGATCCTTTTGTCACATTCCAGCAATGTGGAAGTGTCTTCTGGCAGTGTCACTGCATGACTAGGTGTTTGTACTAGTTGCACGCTAGGTTTTCTATTTTCTAAAAGCAATAAAAAGAAACTACTGGATATTATTTTAATGAATAAATACAAATCATGACTTAGAAATCTGCCATGCTCCCAATATACATGTCACTGGATAAAACGCAGTCACCTTAACATATCAATGATCAGTAACAGTAATAAGTTTCTACAAACAACTAGGGTTCCCAAGTTCATTTTGCTTTGTGATGTTCGAAGTTTCTCAGCCGCATTACATTTACGCTTTAAGTTCTGAAATATGTTTAAATAAACTGTGAACTATTTTGATCTCTGAATGTCTCTTGCCAGTGCAAATGATCTTTTAGAAGATCTAAAGAGCATACAGATTTGTGCTAAGAGGTATTTACAGAGGGAAAAAGACCAAACCCATTTCCCTGTCTCTTCAAACCTTCATTACTAAAATCTGTGCAAAAAGGTATGACAGAATATTAGATCGAAAAGATCTTCACTTGAGAACATAGATTGCAGCATTTTACACCCGTAGATATGATTATTTGATTTAGAAAGTCGTCACAAATCAGGTTCAAAGGACTCCCTTATAACATATCTAAGGATACATATATACAGAAAAAATAATTTGTGATATTTTGTATAGCCTATTTACAAATCTTTAATTTGATGAAATGTGTCATTTCTGTTTGACAGAGAAATTCAGAAAACTCTAACATCCGCTCTTGCTGATTTGCTCACTTAGTTTAACTGTTTTAAAGCAGCTGCTATTAATATAAATAGTGTACATAAATATTGGGTTGCTTTCAGACGATGAGGTTAAAATCTGGTCCTCTACACATAAAACGTCACACAATTGCAAGCCTACCCTTGCAGTTAGGCATGATATTATCACATTTTACTTAAAAAACACTTTATTCTTAGATGTGTGTCTGCTAGACTATGGGCAGCTGAATTATGCTTTTGCATATACTTGTATTCCCATCTCAGTGCTAAGTAGGGGTTTCTCAGTGAGTTAAGTCTGTTCTAACTTTTGTGAGACTGCAGGCCACTAACAGCAGTTGAATTAAATGCCACCTGGAAGGACAATAGTTTTAATTTTGTCCCCTAAAAAGTAAAAATGACAGAAGTATGGAGTCAATACAGTCATGTGTCTCTTGGACGCCAGATGTTGGATACTTTCTTGGGGTTATTAACAGCTTTTTGACCCACAGTCAATGACAATGAATGATGCTATACAGTGAAGAAATAGGCTGGTTTTCTCAGTGTGGGTGGATTCTGTAATGATGGTTTTCAGCCCCATGGAAAATGTAAGACTAAGGCTTCTTTTAAGTTCTTGAGATGTAGTTAGTCCTTCCCTATGCAATCACCTTTGTACAATGGTTAACACCACCCTTGATGAAGACATCTGCCTCACTTGGCTCTTAACTTAGAGTCTGTCTAAGTTTGTTGTGCTCTTGAGCAGGCTCTAATTTCAGGTGCGCGGGGACATTTCCAGCATATGCTGTGGCTGAGATACCACTCTTAAGAAAGTCTCCGGTTAACACTCAGAAGAGGAAATTCAGAAGCATTGCCAGCATTTGATCATCCACTGGCGTGCTTGTGTCTCAGCTGTTGAAGGACTGCAGGACCACGGGACGTGCTGGGTTTCTCTTCTAACTGTTCAGTTGTATTTCTTTTTCCCTTATTGTCTTACATTTAGTCTTCATAGTATGTAGGGGGCAAGTGAAGGTTACTCTTGCGTTTGCTCCCTGTGTATATAAGAGATTGGGCTTTCTTCTTTCTGGCACTTGCAAAAGACACGTTGTCATCCCCTGTTAAGGACAGGTAGGAAGCAATACTTTCCCTCAGGCCATAGCTGAGACGAGAATCATCTATTGCTGCCAGGGTGCTTTCAGTATCTTCAGTCATCTCCAGCCTTTAAAAGAACAAAATTTTGTTACTGTTTCAGCTACTTGAACAGAGCCTGTTAGTGTAATATTAAGTTATTACACTAAATTATGTTAATCTTGTTGTGTAAGAACTTTCCTGTCTCATAAATCAACAGATTTTTTTGTCACTTAGCAATTTTCTGAAACAATCAGTACAACTGTAGTATCTAAATATTTTTTGGCACCTGGAAAGGAAATAACATCTATACGCTTTCTCTCTTTCCTCTTTATCAGTAGGAAAATGGCCTCTACTGCACAAAATTTTCTTGCATTTGTAAGCAAATTAATATATTTTGTGAAGGAAGAATTGTGGAGGGAAATTTACACATCAAAATTAAAAGGTGCTTTTGTTTCTGAAAGTGGTTGTTTCACCAGCTTGTGAAACCTGACCTACTTTCTCTAGATGCAGTCATGATATTAGAAATCTCATGAACTGCAAGTGGGCTCCTCTGTATTGAGAGACACACAGCAGCAAAGAATTATGCTGGGAACGTGTATTCATTACACTTGTGCTGCTTCAGGGATGGCAACCATGTGAACAGGAGGGAGACACTTCTGACTGTAGAGGCTCACTCGTAAGCCATTGCACATTAATGTGCTGATGGTGGTGGATCTGGCTAGGCTTTAGCGCCCTGCTCTTACTCCTACTCCATCAGTGAGAGGACTTAGGAGTCCCAAAGCTACTGCATATGTGGCCACACTCTTAGCTCAATAGGAGAAATGGTTGAAAGTTTACTATATATTCTTTCAAAGTCAGACAAAGACTATCAGTTAGAGAGCTGAACATCCAGTTTTCATGGGTTAACCTGCTGTCAACAGCTTTGAAGATTGTCTGGTCTTTAAAACATGTCTCAGAAAAAGGAAATGGCTGCTTCTTCAGTGATGTAAGTGCAAGTATATACAAGACTGGAAAAAAAAACCTAGTTTCTGGTAACCTGCATTGCATGTGGTACCTGTGAATGTTTCTCCAGTTGAAAGTTTTATTCCGCATCACCACAGGAGGAACTTGATTCATTACACTGTTGTTATTAGTGCATTGGGTAAGACAAGGTGTTGTAAGGACACAGCAGAGACCATCAGCAACTTCTGAACAGGGAAATGAATACATAGAAAGTTAATCTATGCTCATTGTTACCTTCACTTTTTTCCCTTCCTGGTGCACGTTCAAATAAACAGTTTTGGACGTAGTAGTAGTAGTCATTAAATTGTGTGTTCTCAGCAAGGACACTGAAACACAGGCTTAACTTTTTCCTTTCCTCATACTTTTGCTTTTTAATTTATCATAGGGTGAATTTCCCAGTGTACAAGTGAGGAACTGAGATATAGAATGATAAAATGACTTGCCCAAAGTCTAGGAGGAAGTTTGTGACAGAGCAGGGGCTTAACCTCAGGCTTCCTGAGTCCTCAGTGAGTTCTGCTTTTGCCTCCTATTGTGTCAACCATGCAAACAGAGTGTAAAATAGATGCAAGATGCGACCACTCAGATTGTTTTGTACATGCATCTATCCTACTATGGAACATGGCTATGGAATGAATCAAGGTTCACATATCAGTTTCATCTATGTTTCTTCTCTTCATCCTTTTCTTCTTGCTCCACTAGGTATATTGCATATGGTTTTCTACCCAAGTAGAGAACATTGTGGCTGAACACCAGCTTTTTACATCTTTGAGCCTTATTTTACAATGAAATTCTGTATCATTTTGTGGTGGGGGAAAGGAGTTAAATCTCACTATGTCTGCTGTTACATCTATAACACAAGTAAACATGTCAATTGTTATATGTTTGGGTTTCTACCTCCACAAATTTTAGGCTTTGTTTGCTTCTTTCTAAATAGAGAAAGGTGTCAGCTAACTAAAATCTAAAAAGAAATAAATAAATAGAGATGATCCAGTTCACATTCTTACTCCTGTATTTATATTATTGAATGTGAAACCTTCTTCCACGTGTTTTGAGTGTGAGTATGGCTTTTCTTTCCAATTTATCAGCATACTCTTTGGCTATTGCACTTTTTCATTTACCTATGATATGCACAGATACGGTGGCTTTACACTTTTAAAAGTACAGAATACCCATTGTTAATTAAAGCATAGAATCTACTCTTCTTTCATAACTTTTATGTAATTAACTTCCTTCTTATCTTAAAATGTTCCAATCTTAATGTGTGATAACTGCAGCCACTTAATTGTGTTGTTTGTCAAGTTATCTCTCTGGCGCAGGTTAGATTCCCATGAAGGCAGAAAACTATCTTTAAAACAGATATCATCCACTGGACTGATATTAGTAAAATTGACAGGTAAATTTGAGCAAACATCTTGACCCCCTTGACAACTTCTGCTGATGAAATCCAGCCATACTGTTCTAAAATATTAGGGAAGAAACCAACAACATTTCTAAGAATTTTCTGCTGCAGATAAGGTTGTGTGATATAGCAGTTCCTAAGGGAAATGTGATCGCAGATCCTCATCTTGCGTGCCCTGATGCTATCTATCTCCTATATGGTAAATAAACAGTAGACATGTCCATACTGGTAAACAAAATGAGCCAGGAGTTGAGCTCTGGCCCTGGGATCCAGAAGCAAGACTTGCATCCAAGCAGCTTAACATTTTTATACTCTTGAACTTTTGATATCAGCTGTGCACTGAGAGGTGCTGGCCATCCCTGGCCTGTGCTAACCTCCAAACTGTGTTTTAAAGTTGTCTAGGGAAATGGAAGACACTAGTTTGGAACAAAATAGTGTAAAGGACAGCTCTATTTAGTTGTCCATACAATATTACATGCCAATATGGGCAGAGCCTCTCTGTCTTTATTTAGCAGATTTCTTGGGTTGATTTCAGTTGCATATTTGTATATAGGATAAAACATAAAAGATATGAACCAAAGTTTTTTCCATTACTTGTTCTTTGGTAGGAGTTGCAAGTCTCAGATGTAGGCAAAACTTCTTATTCTGGACCTTTTATATCATAGTTTTACAGTTGCAAGTGGAAAATGTTTATTCTGTAGTTCTTTTTACCTGAGTAGTGATTCACAAGATCTTCAAGGCACTGAAAAGTTTGCCGTGGAGAGATGTAATACCAGTTATTTGGAAGGCGGAAAATCCTGTAATGTTTCACTTGCCTGTGCCGCACCGACAAGGAATATAAGCCTGAAGAAAGAGGAGAACTCATTAAATGAAAGTAGGGCCCTGGTTTTGGATAGATCACAGTGACCTCAAACAGAGTATCTATACGGTGTAGGGCTGTAATTCCAGAAAGATCTGAAAAAAACCTGACTGTCCATCCTAATTTCTACTTACATAGTGTCTGAGATTTTTATTAAATTTAAATATCTGGTGTGTTTTTCAATCTTTCTTCTAGTAGGGATTTTTAAAAAAATACTGTAAAGAAAATGGACTTTTTCAGAAGTTGTTTGCCTTCCCCTGAATATGGGGACTATACTCATCTGCTGGCATGGTGATTTAATCAGCCTCTACCAGTGCAGTAGCTGATACCTACTGAGTTTTAAACAAAGCAATAGGAAAATTCAAGTTGTCTTCTCCTGCCAGAACTGCGTTATCAGGTAAGGATTGAATGCTGATTCTAAATTTCTTTGAATTTAGTTTATGTATTACAAAACGAATTGGCATGTGGTATGCAAGAAGTTAGAGAAGTTGGATTATTGTTCTTTTATAATTGCAGTGTCATGATCTTATGATGTGTTCTGGAGCTTTTATAGAAGGGAAGATACACATTGCACAATGATATATTCCCATTAAAGAGAATAAAAGTATAATATGTGAACAGTACAATTACCATGTAGCGCAGAATTGCTACCACAAAAAACAAAAAATTGAAGGCATGTCATTTTTTAAAAGTAAATAAAATAATCAGCTGTTTATTTAGGAAATGCACTTAGCAGCCACTCCTGCTTCTTGGTCTGTATTTTATAGCTTTTTCAAGCAATATTCTGTGAACCAAGGCAAAGTTCTGACTTTTCCTCCTTTTGAGAAGTCCCACTGCCTAGTAAGTTTGCATACGACCAAAGTAAATAATAGTGTTCAAAAACCTGTCACGTTTATGCTTATGCTTGTGGAACTTTCCATGGCAATCACTAACCCTGTTTCCATCACCCCTTGTAAAATAGGTGACTGGTGAAGACTGGCGCTGGGTGCCTTTGCCTTCCCGTTACATACATTTTCTGGTTTCAGACTGATCCATACAAAGCAGAACAAGGAATGAATTAAAGAGCTGTAAAACTGTTAATAACTGAGATCAAGGGGGAAAAAATGTGTTTTCTCACCTTTCCTAGTTTCACTCTCTCTGATCATGAAGGAGCCGACCTTGGTGTTGGGTAGCTGTAGAAGTTCTTCTGCTTTTTCTCTTCCCAGCCCTTCAAATAACCAGCTGTGAAGCAGGAAAAAACCAAATTCTGAAATTTGGACACCATTGAAACATGTTGCAGCATGTGGCCTTGAAAGTGCTACATTAGCCAGGAACAGTGACTGTAAAACTAACACTGTGGCTTTCTGTAGTTATTCTGTCAACTGTGTCCAGACATATTTCTCCAGTTTGTGGAGAAAATTTTGCTCTCCTTTTTCACATATTGAGTTCCATTAACTTTTGTGAGACTAGGAGAAGAATGAATGAGGTTTGGACTGAATAGGGAAAACTAAAGTGTTCAAATCACCTTGATCTGAACAGTCACAACTGTACCGTGTAGTATATTGATGGCCTATCTGTGACATCAATTAACCCCCTTTTTCATTTAAACCACTTCTGTTAAGCCCAGATTTTATTTTATTATATTGTAAATATGCACAAAATGAAATAGAATTTTTCTGATTTTGCTAGGGCATAGTCTAGTAATTTAAGTTAATTTGCTTCGTGGAATTAGTCTTGATTGTTGTCATCAGTAAGATTTGATAGAGTCTGCTCTCAGCAAAACAGTCTTGGGGAAACTTCAAATAGGATCTTTCCATTACCCTACCTGTCTTTGGGAAACATCTCTAATTCATGAGGATGTAAAAGCATATTAAAATTTAAGCACTTACATAAATCACAGTAAAGTTCACAGTTCATATGCTTAAAATTAAACAGGGATTAAAACATTTGCCAAAAAAGTTTTAACTGTGTGCTTTAATGTTTTTTCTTTTTTTTTTTCTGACCGTTGTCCAGGGCAACAGGAAAACTCTGAACCTTCCTTAGCTCTTCTAGTGTGAGAGTTTGCATTCTTGAATGACTTGCTAGTCTTTCTATTTGTTCTTTTCAGCCTGTTTTTTTTTTAATGAGTAACTGCAGCTCAAATTTTACTTTTTGTAAATATTAATATTAATAAGGGCTCTTTATGCACGTCCTAAAATTAGAGATCAGTCTGTGAAACAAGAGTATTTTAAATATTTTATACAATGTTTGAGTTATTTTTGAACCTTTCCAGCTCTTAATCCTAGGATTTTCCTTTCTGTATTTAGATGGGGATTTAATATTCTCAGATTTCAAAGAAATATAGGACTATAAACTAATGAAGGGCTATAAATAAATAAAATCTCTGTCTATCTAGTCACTATTGGAATTTTTTCTTTTATTATGGTACTCTATTCAGAGCAGTATATGTACAATGTACAAATGTAGTGTTGAAAGGCCATAGGAAATGCATTTACTTACCCATGGTAAACCTTTGCTACGTATTTTCCTGGAATATAGTTTTCTCGACCTGTTGTAAGGGAATGGACTCTCCACCAGCCTCCTTCACTGTGTGAAAACAAGAGAAGGAATATTTTCAGATGTACTTTCAGAGCTCGTCCTCATTTTAGAAATGAGTTAAGATATACAGGCTAGCCCGTGACCTTCTGTCTGTGTGCTTGAATCTATGCATTCAGAAAGAGTCTGAAGTTTTGTTTCTTTTAGATTAGTTCCTTTTCTAAACTTGCCTTAGGAACAGCTTTGGACACAGAAATAAAGTGCATTTGTTCCATTTAAATTACGTAAGTAATAAAATATTTTTCTGTAGCTAAAAGAAGAAGAGTAAATACTCAGTGGTTATACCATGCTGTTCTTTCCCTTCCTGCAGCTAGGCTTATACTGGTATCCTAGATATTAAGCTTGCAGCTGAATATGCTATTTCTGGACAGCCCTGTAGTTACACCAGGGCAGAGATACTCAGCAAAAGGACCTTGTCTGCCGGGGAACGTGTTTTCAGTTTAGCAGAACCCAGTTCATGGTTTGCCTTTTTCCTTTTCTTCAAAGAGCTGCTGACCAGACTCCAATTAAAATAAATAAATAAATAAATAAAAAACCCACCACCAAACCTCATAGGTGAAACTAGGTGATCAGACATGTTTCTTCGCTGATATATCTTAGAGTCTTGCTGTGATACTGAATACTGATGTTGGCTTTTGAATCCTCTAGCAAGGGCAGAGTCACAAGGATTTTCACATGGATACTGCAGAGCTTTAGTGATTAGTGCAAGGATGCTGATGATTGGCTTCTCTCTACCCTTTTCTTTAAGAATTTGAATCCAAATAATAGTGTCTCTTGTGTATGAGAATTATTCTTGTGTATGTTCATACAGATGCTCCTATATTATGCCTGGACTGCAGACCAGAGTCTCAGTATGTCAAAACAGTTGCATTGAAAAACCCTGGGTTAAAACTCCTGAGTTATAGCTGCTGGGACCATGGTCCAGAAAGCATATGCTGAGGAAAAAAGGCAAGTGTCTACTGCTAAGAGCTGGAAATTTGAGGACCACACAAATTTTGCTTGTGGGTGTGCAGCTCACATGAAATTATCTGTAAGAAATTTAGGTTATTTTATGTTTTTTCCCACAACTTTTCCAGACAGAACCGAGAATTGCAATAACAAAAAAACTGAGAGACTCAGTAAACAGTAATACTAACCCTGAAAAATCCCTTTGATCATTAAAAGTCCCAAAGCAGCACCACAGAAGTTATGTAGGTTGGGAAGGATCATTGGAGGGCATCTGGTTTGACTTCTGCCAGCTAAATGCAGTTGTTCATCTCGTAATGAAAGGTGCCGGACAAGTATGGAGAGTGAAGAACTGTGCTAGTGATTCTTATAAGATACTGCCAGTCCAGAAGAGCAGTAACAAGTATCTGTGAGGAGCTGTATTTTCTGTGAGTGTTCCATGTATCCATATCCTGACAGAACTGGTTGGGCTGAGCGCTGCTACACCTAATTGCTGTGATAGAAGGCTGCTGAGCTGCCGTTATAGAATAGAAGCAGTATACGCTGGCTGCTCGTGCTACCTTCTCTGTGGTGACTCTGTTACACATGCTCTGATCATGCCTGCAATGCTGCTGCTCTCTTCCATTCCATTTCCCTTCTTTGGTTAAATTGAGAAAAAGATTGTGTCTGGAGATTATGTTCAGCAAGAATCTGCATGCAAACGCTTCCTATTAATATCAGGAAACAGCCCAGCAGGCCAGAAAAGACCCTTCATTAGGATACGATGATTTGCATGGAGCATTGGAGTGTCCTGTCTTCTGTGAGCACACTGATTCAAGACAGAAAGAGGAAAATTCCCATCAGTGCTTGCTTTGGTTCTTATTCAGTGTTAGGAGAAGTTCTTGATCACTGCCAAACCTGCCGCTACAGAAGCCTAGTTTTATTCAGAATTTATTTCTCCATTAGATGATACTATGAGCACATCTATACATATGATACGCCACACATAATTCACACATACAGGCATATGTACTTATGTGGAGTTATGAGGGCTCATAGCCGATGAAGGCTGCAACTGAAGCTTGAAGCTGGATTTTCCAAGCTAAGACAATTATTGTACCACATTGTGTATGTTATGTAAACTGCAGCAAGGTTTAAACAGCTGGAAGTTAGCAGAGAAGAGTTCCCATGGTTTAGGGAAGCTCTCAATCAGCAGAAAAAGAATCTGGTGGTATTGTCTGAGCCTTGTGATCTCTAGGTTCAGGGAGGAGGGAAAGTACACTTTGTCAGCAGCATGTAACTGTGGCCATTCTGGGTCAGATCAAAGATTTGCGTAGCCCTTTATCTTGTCACTGACAAAGGCCGTTGTAGGTCATGGTGACCTGGACAAGAGTCCAGGAATTCATCAGTCATATGTGATACTTCTTGAGTATTTCTGTTGCCCAACCATTTGTCACTCTAACTTTCTCAGGTAGATAATTTCTTTAACAAATTTAAAAGTCATTAGAGGATTTCCCTGTTAGGAATGTGTCTGGTCTCCCCTTGAATCCATCTACTCCACCAACTGCAAAAATAAAATTTTACACAGCTTAAACAGAAATTAAACAGTCGTTGTGTGGCTGAGTAACTTCTAGGAGGTCACTGTGTAGTGATACAAGTTGTGTGCAAAAGAATATCAATGTTGCTGGCTTCCTTTTTTTCAAGAAGTGTGCTCACTCTTGTATGGGGTAATATTTGTACTATGACAGACTAGGGTCAGTCTGAACTAGTGCTTTCAAGCCTACTTCTTTCTTGAGCTCGTAAATTTCTGAGTGGAACTGGCTGAGAAATCTTTGACATTTTTTTTCTACACTAAGAAAATGCAGAATCGATTTAAAAAGTTAACAAGAAGAATAGCACTATTTCTAATTTTATTTTTGTTAGTGTTACCTTAAATCTAGGATGAAGTTCTAAGACCTAATCATAGAAGAGTTGTTCAATAAAAGGGGTGATAGAGAAAGTGAGAGACACACCTGACATAGAGACATACAGAATTATTTTCCTTTTTGACTAGCAAGGGAAGGATACTTTCTCAAAATAATTTTAAAAAGCAGAATTCTGTTTTGAGAGCTACTTTAGAATAGAGTCTGAATCCAGCTTCAGAAACCACGTCAGAGGAATCCAAGGATCAAGAACAGTCTGAAATCCGAAACCCTTAGGTTATAATGAAATTTATAGCATAGCTAAGCTGAAAGAAGAAATTTTTTACTGTGAAGCTGTTGACATATTGGAACAGGTTGCCCTGAGAAGCTCTAGATGTCCCATCCCAGGAGGTATGCAAGGCCAGGTTGGATCAGGCTTTGAGCAACCAGATCTATCGGAAAGGGTCCCCGCCCATGGAAGTGGGGTTGGATGAGATGATCTGTAAGAAGGCCCCTTCCAACCTATTCTATGATTCTATGCTTCATTGGAAATGCTGAACTCAGTTCATTTTGCTGAGCTGCATCCAGTTTGGGCTGGGTGTATAAAACAGAGCTTTGTATCAATTATAACAAAACCTAATTTTAAAAAAAAAATAATGGATCAACTTACTCTGATAGCACACGTAGTTTTTCCCCTACGTGAAATATAGGTTGGCTTATGTCTGCTGAAGGATAGTCATAGAGGACAGCAAGGAAATCACTCTCCTGACCTGTTAAGGAAGAAAATAAATGTCACTTAAAACCAAAGTAGGGTTCTGGAGCAGAAATCTATTTTTCATTATGTATGTTTTATTTCACGTAGTATGTCAAATGGGAAAAAAAATCTCACTCTGAAATGTCGCTTGATAAACATAAAGAGCTCAATATGAGCATATAACTTTCCAAGAAGAATATGGAGATATTAGAAATGAAGTAATTGGGTTAATTGTAAGCAACTAAATTTAGACTACTTTTTCTAGTAATTACATATTTAAAGGCCATATTCAGTTTGAAACTAGCAAAATTAGTAAGTATTTATAGTATTAGGAAGTAACCCAGTTTGATTACTGTCACTGTCTCTAAATGTCTCCAGCTACAATTCTAAGCCAAGCTGATGCTTTGCATTTAAGGAGAGGAAGATGCATGTTGAATTGTTCCATCATTTAACACCACTGATACTTTTCAAAGGTATGGCATTAATTAAGATCAAGGGCAATAAGAGTGTGGCCATTATTGCTGATTCCCCATCACTTGAAAAACTTAGCTTGATGAACAGCTAGGGTGCTTTATTCTGCCCCTTTGTGTGGAAACTGTGCTAGAGGTAGCACATGATACTCTTATATTCAGTTAAAGAAGAGAGGCAACATAGTAGTTTTTAATTAAATCACTACACAACTGCAATTTGCAGAACTAAGGTCAGTAAAGTGAGAAGATGACCTTTTACATAAGTTAGGATTGCTCTGGGATTTGCAGCACTGTGTAGGATGTGCTGAGTCTCCTGTGTTTCTGAAGGATGGAGAAGGCATTTTGCACCAAACTGGAACCATCAAATGTGCAAGAGCTCCTCATCCAGCAGGAATCTGTGATGCCTGGTAAATGCCAACAGGTGGGAGATACAGAAATGTGTCATGCTGGGTGTTTTCAGCTCTTTGGCAGGAGTCCTCATGAGAGGTATCATGCAATTCCCTGCCTGCATTTCTCCTGGAAATAGGTCCTTTCCCTCTGCACGTTTGAGTACCCTCCGCCAGTACATAGAGCGATAAAGCTTTCCTTCTCCCTCCAGCAGGATCAGCGCCTCTTTAGTAATACCATGTAGTAGTATGTTTGCAGAGGTGGTTTGACTTCCATACCTGCCCACTCTGTGCAGCTCACCACATGCAAAAATAAGAATGAATTCAGGGGAGGAGAAAAAGAAATTACCCAGAGAGATAGACACATTTCTGTACCTTGTTAGATTTTCTCATTTGATATGGATCCCTCATGAACTTGTCTTTAGGGAAGATAGTTTCTTTAGGGAAACCTAGAAACAGCATCCTGAATGAATGCTGAGATTGGCTTTGTGTTTTCAGCCTCTGTGCCCCAAGGACTTGCAAATAATTCACAGCAGTAATGATGAAAGGCTGGAGGAAAAATGCAAGTCTGGGGAAAATGATATTTTTCAAGATGAGAGATTTTACACTTGTCCTTACAGCAGTGATAATGAGAATATAAGTGTTAAGGAAAATATTCCACATAAGTGATTTAGAGGAAACAAAAAGCAATGCTTTCTCAGCTGATTTTGAGTAGCTGTTTGTTGTTATGTTATAGGGACTTGTTTTATGCAAAGTAGCGGGTCATTTACCTTAACGGTAAAACTGACTGTAGGCATTGTTGCTCTTTCTAAAGTTTGCCCATTGAAGTAGCCCTACATTGCAGTTAGGGAGCATCCTTACGGACATAGATGTGTGGAGTCTGAATTAGACATTGATTAGTTTGACAATGTGTTTAGTATCACCATGATTTTCTTGATTTATTAGTGTCACTGAATCAAAAAGTACCTTTGTATTAATCGGCCAATTGCTGTGATTAGTGTACTGTAACTTATTATATAATTAGTTCAACTATACTGAAGTAATTCTGCACTAAAAATTGAGACACCTTCTCCGCCTATGAAGCTGCTTAGTACCTGAGGATGGCGAGACCTGGGTATCGGTGCTGAGTTCTTTTCAAAGAAGCAAAATTTTTACCATGGAGTAACAGAAATACATGCCACAAGGTAACTGCAGAATAAGGATAAAATGCTATTGCCTAATTTATTATTGCAGGTTGTAAGACAACAGTTCTACATGGAATGCCAATTTTTAGCTTAATGGCAATGTCTTTAGCAATGCTACTTTTAAAACTTATGCTGTTTATTGATAAATGTTTTGTTTTCATACTGAAAGGGTGGAAAACAAGTGCTTTTCTGATCTTCCTTGCAAACGGGTGGTTTGCATTTCGTTATGCACTGCAGGGTATGTGACTTTTTCTCTGCTTTAGCAAGATCTGTGTTACTTTGCTTACACTTTGATCTTTATATTTGTTTCTGTTTCAATTTTACACGTTAATTTGTAGTTCTGAAAAGGAACTACACAGTGTTGGCTGCCACATCCATGCAAAAGTTAGCTCTTAAACTACATGTGCTTATGTTTGAGTGAAAGTAAATGGGTTTTGTACAGCCCAAAACCTTTCAACCCTCCTACTCCACAAAAAAGATCTCATTTTAATTGGTATTTAAATCAAACCTCACCGGGTTTTTTGGTCATGTAAAATACTTCACTGCACAGAACCCATACTAGCCCCTTTCAAATACAAAAGCCTCGAAACAGGCACTAAACAAATTACACTGTTTCTCCACACCTGAATTTCACAGTGATCTAACAGATTTGATCTGATGAACTTCCCACACTTTTAAGTTGTAAATGAAAAAAGAAGAGTTTCCTCTTCTCCTCAGTGCAAGTGTAGGTTATGTCTGAAATGGAACAACTCAAAAGTTAGAGTGGAAAGAGCAAAGCACAGTCATTTCCACTGAATCGGGTGTTAATTCTGGTTTGTTTGGGTGGTTTTAGGAGTAGGAAATTAATGTGAAATACATTCTAGTTTAGATGTCTGCACCCCTTGCAACGTGTGAGACTGAATAATGCATGCTTCCAATAATTCATTGTGGATAGACTACAAAGCACTATTAGAACGGAGAGCATAGGCAGATCCAGCTAATCACCCACAAAAACCACTGTGCTCTGTGTGCACCAGTGTGGTCCCTATCTTGAGTGGGAACAATCTAATTAGAGCTCAGCTCCCTGGTTTATTGTGCTGCAGAAATACTGTCATTTGTGGCATGGCATATGCCAGAGGGTAAAGGAGAGCACTGGTATGTATCTGAGAGGCTGTTTGTGCAGCAGCCGTAAGGTGTGGCTGCAGAGTTGCACCGGTGTACCCAAAATTAGATCTAAACCAACCAGCTTGGGAACTGAGAGTTATGCAGGTGCAGCTCAGTAAGGATTAGCCCTTGATTCAAGGTCCCAAGGGAGTAAAGGGAACAGGGTGGGCTCACAACTCCTGCTGACCCCTTGCTGTCATAACTACTCTGTTATCAGTACTTCGGTTATGCCAGGAGTGCCCATAGAGTGTGCTTTTTCAGATGGAGTGCAGTCGTATGTTAAGTCCAAATGCCTCCTTGGGAAATGCAGCTTATGCACTGTTCCCATTCTCAGGACCAAGACTCGCGCACTGGAGTTGAGGAAAGCATAACATCTTGCTTTCAGTGCAGCTCTCAGGCAGCATAAGAGGCTTATAGAGGTCTAATGAACATATTTACACATCAAGTCTGTGAACTCAAATTACCTGTTTTCTTCTGTCTTCTTGGTGAGTATACTTTCTTTTCTCTCTTTCCCTCCTGTTCCCGTCCTTCAGTTTACTCAGTCTCACTGAAATAGGCCAGTGTAAAATCTGCTTTACCTAATTATTATTTGGACTGTTGTAAGTCCAGGGATTGGTCCTCCACCTCACTTGAATCATGGGTGGCTGTTCCTGGCCTGGGGTACAATCTTCTGTGTTTGGCGATGTGTTTGGAGTTTGATCTGCTCAAGAAGGTCTCCCTGAAGCCTTCTCTTTGCCAGCCTGTAAACCCCAGCTGTCTCAGCATTTCCTCATAGGAGAGTCATTCCATTGTTCTGATCATTTTTTTGTGGCCAAAAAGCCACCTTTGTGTGCTTAAACATAGGTATTCAGTGCAATTTCATCTGTGAGAGTGTCTGAGATATTCCTATGGTCTTGGCAGATGCCACTGCAGCTATGGGGGACTTGTTTCCTCCCCAGGTGTCAACAGAAGGTCAGGCACAGTCTGACAAAGCACCTCTCTAGTTGTGCTAGACATATAGGAGAGCACATGTAGATCAGGCTCTGAATTATTTAATGAGTAATTTCCCCTTGCAGTCATTGTGCTATCGACATTTGCTGAGTTATCTCTTTGGGGTATGTTTTATTTATGTCACTGGATGGGATGCAATTGGCTTTAGCTGTGCTAAATCCTGACTTTTAGTATGTGCAGGAGAAAAAAGAAACGTATTCACAGCCATGGCAGACTGGCCCCGCCCTGAGTGTACGCATGTTTCTGTTTTAGTGGTTATGCTATTTGTGACAGCAATTGTTGGGAATATCAACATAAGACACAAGGCAACCCACAACTGTCAGCTCATATTATGGATCTCTGAGTAGCTATTAAGAGAATTTGTTTCCTGCTTTATTAGAACTACATGGATAGCTGTATCAGCTAGTTCTTGGCCGTGCTAGAGGCAGGGCTGAGTTTCCTTCCAAAAATAATGAAACCAGGCTGATCCGCTATTCTCAAAATTACAATTAATGCCTTCCCCTCTAAAAATAATCAAATCCCAAAGCAAAACCCTAAAAGCTGTTTTCCTCACCTCTTGTACCAGCTGTCTCTTGTACTGAGGCATGAGAGCTGAGGTTGTAGTGACTCTCCATCTCCTCCCTTGCAGGTTGGGAGTAGGAGCTTGCTGAATTCCTCCTGTTTTCCCCCTTAGATACATGATCTCTATCAGCCTATAGGGAGGTGGGAGCTTTACAACTTGATTTTTTCACATGTGGATGCTTAGAGCAGATGTGTTAGATCCCCCTTTGGCATCTCAGCCTCTGAAATGTGTGTATCTGTACAACCTTTGTTGATAAACCTGATGACAAGTTGACTGTGTGCCACTTTTAATGCAAATGTCTAACAGTGGTTCAGTGCAAGCATATCATTATTAACGTTTTTAACGTTAAATGAAGCAAAACCAAATCTTAAGAACAAATTTGTATAAAATATTACATGCAAGTATGTCAAAATACATTATTTCTGTTTTCTGAAATGGTGTTTCTGTGCTTTCTGAATTGAAAGGAATGTCTTTCAAGGAGCACCAGCAAATAATAGTTTTAACATTTGGGGTTTTTTTAATTAAATAACTTCTTGGAAAATAAGCTAGAATGTACCTAAAAATAGGCACTGTCTAGAGGATGCCCTCCTTCTCCCACAGCAGTCATGGATTTGCCTGATTTTGCTGTCAGGTGGATGAAGGGAAACACATGAAATGTACCATATATTTTGAACATCTTTCCCTTGAAAGAAATTAAATGAGTGCTTACCTGTTTGGCTCAGTACATTTGTTTCTTCGGAGGCTCTTGGTGTTTTCATACTATTTCCCATTGTGCTCTGTAATTCTGTTAAAGCTCTTCAGAACTAAATCAAAGGAGACATTGAACTTAAACATCAGAATAACACCTGCTGTGCCAACAGATGAGAAATGACCTAGTTTGGGAGTCTCCTATTTTATAGAGTTTTGCTTTTGAGAACTCTTGTGTCAAGTTCGTGTGAGAGTTTTACATACTTGCTAAACTCTCACCACTTTGGTGCTTTTATCAGGGGAATAGCAGAAAACCACAGCTAGGGAAGTCACTCAGAACAACGCAACGTAGTAAAAGTTTCCATTACCAGTACCTCAGCACAATAGGAAGTCACAGCAAAGCCATGCCCATACAGTCATTTCATATACAAAATGTTCTTTTCAACATTGGGAGATCTGAAGTTACAAAGCAATTAAGTAGATTATGTACCTTGTTTTCAGTGTTGTTTATATAGCATATCACTTTATGCCTGAACACTAAGAAGATTATTGGGTGTTTTTTTCATTTAATATAGTTGTGCTTGCTGCAAATGTGGGCAATGCTGTTTTGCCTCTTATTTATTTATTTATTTGGTTGTTTGGTTGTTTATTTATTTATTTATAGTAACTTCTTGCTTCAAAGTATTTCATCTTAAAGCACTCCTCCTGCATAAAGCCAGTGGTGCAAATTTTGCAGATGCCTGTCTTAAAAAGTCTACAAGAAACAGTGTCAACCATAAGACTAAATATCGTGAGAGTAACAATTCCTTCTCATGGCTTTACTGCACCCATCCTAATTCTCCCTGACAGAGTACAGAGTGAGAAATGCCTTGGATATGGAAGTTGTCTCATGCTATTGTGTATTTTCAGAGACAGAGGAGCTACAGGCTATAGAGGAGCTATATCTATTTGAAATTGTGCTTTAAAGCGAAACAACACTACTACCTGATAGGTAATTATTTCTTAAAAATATATTTCTGACAATTGCCCTGTACAAATGATAACAGGAGCTCTAGCAGCATCATGTGGGTATTCTGTATCTTTCATTTTTTTTCTAGCTTAAACATTTCAAAGGTGATTACTACCTTTGGTAAGCTGCCCTTTAGTTAAAACAGACTAGAACTTGACTGAAAGAGTACTGCTGAAATCAGTGAGCCTCTGTTACTACTTGTCTTTTGGAATAAGACTGGCAGAATTAATTATAGTGCTTAATATCATAAATTTTTCATGTCTTGGAACAAGTTTTGGAAGGCATCCTACCAAATTAAATGCCATTCAAAAGAAAGAGAACGAGTCTCTTATCAACACAAAAAGATCACTGCTAAGACAGATGGTAATGCACAGTTTGACACTACTTCATCTTATTTTCAAGCTTCTTAGTGTTTGTTCCCCAAGGCTCTTTGCTAGTTGTCTGTATTTCACCGGCCAAATGGTGCATTATCCTTACATTGTCTGCATTCAGGAACTAGCTTGTGGCACATCTGTAGGATGCAGCTGTGCCAGTGTCTTTCTGACAAGTGTCTGAAATCTGCTTGCATATGAGCAAAAAGCTGTTTCATTACCTTAAGTAAGCCTAGAAGCTGAATATAAAAGTAGCCTTAAATTTAAATAAAATATTTGGCTATTCAAGTTTGAATAAAAGGATCTTTCTTGATAGAAAACATGAGATCATTCTCCATCTAAATGCACTTAAGTTTCTAAAACTGAAATCAGAAGTAATTTTGGCAGGCACTGTCTACTTGCAAGATTATAATTTCCTGAACTAATTATGAATGTTTTTTCACAAGACTCAATTTTAATTTCTTCAACATTTTACTCAGTTGTATCCCATCAAGAATAAGAGGTATATGCATAGGAATAGTGCAGCCACTACTTTGGCTGCAGATACTGTAGATGTTCCTGGCTCATCTTCAAAATAGCCAGCAAGATTTCCTGGACATGGAAATAGAGAGCTCAACATGGCTGAAAAATTCCGCCAAAGAAGTGTGATAAAAGCTTGCACAAGTAATCTCTGCTGAGTTCTGTGCTCTAGTACCTGCATTTTTGCAGTACTTGAAAAGGGTAGTTCAATTTGGCTAAGTGTATAGTAAGTAAGCTGCAGTTATCAAAAATTTTATGCAATTCCAAATAGGTGCATGGCATGTCAGCATAAATATCTTATGACCATTGATAATTTTGACACATGCAATTGTTATTTAGAGTAGCACTTGAATTTTGTGTTCTAAAAGTATGGAAAAATAAAAATACTAGAGTCCTACCTCTATGTACCCCTTTATTCTGTGTTGTGGTATTTGAGGGCCAGGAGAACAAGTCATCCTATTAGTGATCAGACTGGTGACTGTGTGCTTTGAAGGGCTTTCTTTTGCTAGCCTTAAGATACAGCGGATACAATTTTCAAATGTGCCTGATTCATTTTGGAAAGTAATTCTTAGCATTTGTCCATGATGGAAAGACTTCTGAAAACTTTACCTCACACTTACAAATTTTCTGAAAGCATGGCACATTTGAGCAAGACACTTCCATTTTCCTAGATGGTATTTAGGGGTCTAAACCCTAAACATTGCTTTAAAAATAACTGAAGTGTTTTTGAAGGTTTTCTTATATGTAGCTTGTAATTAAACCACTTGCTGTCTAGTCCAAATGGATTAAGTACTGGATAACAGGCATGTGCCTATTTCATATTTTTGCAGAGCAGAGCCAAAACTGACTTGGCACATTTATGCCATACAAATCATCATTCTTCTCAAAGGACCCTTATAGTCAACAGGACAGAGCATGCAGCTCAGTGCTGCTACCTGAGATGTGGAAGAATCTGACTTACGGAAAATACAAATGTCATTAAATACTCACAGTAACAGTGAAGAGCAATGACGTTTTGGACTTTGATGTCAGTCGTGTGACAGTTTGTTGTGTTTAATTACATTTTCCATGCTCTTTTACTGTCACTAATTACCATTGGCAGCAGCATAAAGTCTTGAAAGGGGCAGAGTTCAAGATGTTCTGTAGGCTCACGGAAGGAATGCTCAATGAAAATAACGGAAAGCTGTGACTACTGCTACTGATTCACTTACACAAAGTGATGAAAAGGAAAATGATAGATATCAGACTAGGATCTACCAGTAAGTCCACCATCAATTACAGATTTGGGCAGAATAAAGGTGCCTATAATGCAGTCAAAGGTGGTGGAGTGAATTCCCTGCGGTATGGCTAAACTCCTAGACGTTTGAAAATGGGATGTAAATGGAAGAAATTGGAAGTTTTGTTTGAAAGAGTGCGGGGGAGAGCAAAAGATTATTTCTACATGCTTGCTGGCAATGGTATATCACTGGTTTTAGAGTAACAGTGTATGAATTTGTATCCTAGATATTTCTAAAGCAACAGTTCGCGTGACTGCCAATCCTTTTCATTGCTATATGATAGACTCTGAGGTGGTTTTCTGAATTTTTAAGATACTCTACAAAAACAGACTTACAGGAAAGTGTAGAGCATCTTGTGGCTGAGCCAATATTTTATTATTTCAGTCAGCAATGGAGCCATAACAATTTTATAGATAATACTATTTTGAAATAGCAAATGTGCTGCAGGCACTGCATCTCACTTAAAGTTGGCAACTAAGCTTGGCATATACATAGAGGTGACATCCCTCTGTTGTAAAAGTAGCTAATTATGCCAGATCCGAAGAAAATAATTCATGGAGGGTGTTTTCAGAAGAATTAAGGAGATGCGATAGACTCTAAGTTCACCTTGTCATATCAACCCAAGGCCCTGCATGGAGGAGCACAGCTGCTGTCCAGCTTGGAGGAACTGCTGGGCTGCAAACAAAACTCTACCTGCAGCTTTCCCCTGCTCATAGGCACCTCATCAAGCTTGTGTGGAAATTTGATTTTAACCATTAAGACCATGTTTGCAGTCTTCCAAGCTGTGGTCATTCCTCCCCTCCCCTGTCCACTTGTGCACATACTGTTTAAGGAAAGCAGGTTGATTCAGCTGTAGCCGTTTGCAGACACACAGCTAGTAGGTTTTACTGATGTTTCTTGCTTTATTTTTGCTGCCAAAAGGGTGGTGAGTAGCATCTACAGCCCCGCTCCTGCTTTGTGTCCTATCTATCAGTGGCAGAGCTCTCAGCAGTTATGAACTCTTTAACTGTCAAGACTGGAATCTCAGTGACCTACATAGGGTGGGTCCCAAAAACCTGTGGTACAATTTACACCTTCCGTTCTGGTGTGCAACATACCTAGCAATAATTTCCTTTCACAGAATTTGTTCTCTGAGAAAATGCACTTCTGGAGCAATTAAATGGAATGGTGAATAGGAAAGCCTATCACAATTTTTTCAAAAGTCATATTTAAAACTATTGAGGGTGAGTAAACATAAATAAAGGAAAATAAGAGAAATAAAATGGCAAGGTAATCACCTGAGTAAGCCCCCTCTGCAATGAATGCAGCAGACTTGTAAAATTAGGACATTAATCACTCCTGAGATGCTATAGCTTACTTTATATTTGTTACCAGATATTCATGTCTATATCGCCAAGGTCTTAGAATTTAATTTTCAGTAAGGTTTACAGGTAGTGTCTGAATCCTATTTATCTTGAAATTACCAGTATCTTTTATTTTTCATGTGGGGAAAAAGTGGCTTAAATTTCAGAAGCTCTATATTTTTCGATTAATTTCCCATAATTTGTCATGAACCAAAATGAGCACCTTTTCAGCTTTTAGGCACTTGTACCCTTACTCTCAGAAAGAACAATGTAACACTGTAATCAAGGTCATTCACTGAAACACATAACTATGAAACAACACAGAATTATCACATTATGCAAACTTCTAACGCTTTGAATAAAAAGCTCACTAATCTATCTGTGACATATCTCATATTTTGTGTTATAGTAAGTTGCAGTTTGCTTCAGCATAAGGTGTTACACATCTATCTTACTGTGAGCTTTGAGCAGAAATGCTCCTTGTCCCTTCTATCTTAAGTACAGGTCCTTATTAAAAGAATCAAAGCAGGCTTTTCTATTTATACCTTTGGTGGTATTTGAAATTGATAGTCTGAATACTGTCATTATTAATGAACTAGAGCTCCCTGTTATATAAATAAAACAGAAATATTTGGTCCCCTAAGCAGATTAAACGTACCAGAGCAAAGATTACCTTTAAATGATAAGCATGGTATTCCAGATGGCAGTATTTCTTAAAAAAGCTGTAGTCATAATACTGCTCTTGTGCTGCCAGCAAGGTTTAGCTGATCAAGTCGAGGAGCAGCCAGTCGAATGAGCGTGTTATGAAGTTCACGCTGTCATGTAGAGCAGCATTTGCCAAACAGGCCACATACTTCCTCTCTGAGAAATAAGGAAGGCTCAAAGTGTTTGCAACAGATGAGGTTGCTGTTGCAAGTCACTACTCAAGCCACTTTTTATCTATGGGCTGAGGAAAACAGGGAGGTTTTTACCATATTGCATCAGGGCTAGTGAGAGCAGATATGAAAAATGAGCAAAATATCGTTCTACATTACTTTCATAGAATAGGTTTATCTTTCTTCTTATTATTTATTTTCCCCAAAATCTATTTAACCAGTCATGTTTGGTCCCAACTGTTTTATTTTATGTATTTTTGTTATTT
The DNA here is from genome assembly GCF_032191515.1 of Phaenicophaeus curvirostris. Taxonomy (NCBI): domain Eukaryota; kingdom Metazoa; phylum Chordata; class Aves; order Cuculiformes; family Cuculidae; genus Phaenicophaeus; species Phaenicophaeus curvirostris. Next base: position 90,731,533 of record NC_091394.1, read on the forward strand.
TTTTTTCAGACAGGCAGGAAGAGGCACAAAACTTTGTTTTCATTTTTTATTCAGGCTGCATGGGAATGGAAGGTTTGCTTTATTCTTTACTCTGCGTTTCAAAACACCAATGTTTGCAAATAATTGAAAGTCATTGTCAGCAATGAAATAAAATGGAGAAAGCCTGCCTATGAAGCACATATTCGCATCAGTTGTACAAAATGCAGAAGCAGGGCTGCAGGACCTCTCTCATCTCAGTGTCTGAGATGAGGAAAACAAGATACTAGCCTGTTAAATAACCTGACTGAAGTCCCTAGTACTGCAGATATGAATGCAGAATCAAAGGAATTTATTAAGGTTTGCCCTTTGTTTTTATGATCTGAAAAACTCGCATCTAATTTTGTATTCTTAATTTTATAAATTATGTTTCTGTGTTAAAACCATCAAACAAACAATTTTTTTTTTAAAAAAAAACCCCTCACCACTAAAATACCCAAACTAAACTAAAACAACCACTAGAAAATCCAGCAAACCCAAGCACAGTTCCTACTTTACACCAGAGCTGCTGGGAGTAGGTGCTCATGCAATGCTGATCTGTTTGGTGATGAAAACTAAAAGTTGACAAGTATGGGAGCTGTTGTGGAACTGTTATTAGAATCAGGAGACAGTGATTGAATTCCCAAAAATGCACCAAAATTTGGAGCTATGGTAATTACAGGAGAGCATCCTCACCTTGAAGGGACAGGAAAGCATCAGGGAGCTTGATAAACAAGTCAGTTTACAATACAGAACAATGACAGCATTATAGCCAGTGCTCTAGGGGATTGGTTTTACCATAATGCCCCATGACTGTCCCTGCCAGTTATACTTTGATTGTTTAGGACCTTATAGATTTCTTCAAATCACAGGGATATGGCATGCATGTTTCCTAATGGCATCCACTGAATGGATGTTCAATCTTTCTGGAATTACTAAAAGATCACGGGTTGAGTGATGTCTGCACCATACATGGGAACAGCCAGTAGCAGAACTCTGCCTTTTTCTGATACTCCTCACCTATGTCTGCCTCAGGTTGGCTCTGACAGCCTGTGTGCTTTTGCAAGAAGTCAGGTTGCTTCCCAAGATGCACTCATGAACAGGGCTTTCTCAGACTAAGCTGGAAAGATTGGTCACACTAAAGAAGAGATTGAACTTGCTTGGTGGAACATACTCTGAAACACAATAGATCTCAGCTATTTGTACTGTTCTTGTAGAGGAACAGATGAGTTTGCAGGGGATGAAGGTAAATAATATTCCCTATTTCCATGTCTCTTTCTGGTGACCAATTTACCCTGGCATTGTGTTCAGTCAATAGTGTGTTTCAAATTCTAAGATAATTCATAAGGTAAGGTTTACATCTAAATAGAACAAAGTTTTTGTATGCATTAAGCGGGGTTTTATTTATCATCTTATAAGTATTTATTTCCTGTTATTTAAGTCACTAACCTGACACAGGAACTCAGTGCATTACTTAAGAGTGGAACATTGCACTTGCAGGACTGTCTCTGATCACAATGAAGCAGGATTTGTCAAGAGTCATGTATAAAAAGGAAGACTTCTTCAAAACATCGTTTTTCTTAGAAGAGGAAGGACCCCCTCTCTCCCCCATTTTTATCTGGAAATCAAAATTCTAGTAGATCATTATGGATGGAAAAACTTTTTTATCTCAATCTCCCTTTTCATTGCTGGGCTGACCTGCCAATTCCTTATTAAATTTTGTGTGCTAGTATTTGCCACGCATCTGGCATATAGCTCCTTAGCTATGATAGAGACTCCCTGAGTTGGTTCCAAAGATTTCTGTTCCCCCAGGTTCTTGAAGGCAGAGTTCATCTGAAAGCCTGGAAAAAAAGATATCTTCACAGAGAGCCTTGCAACCTTGTTGTGTTGTAAGCACTTGCCATGTGCAGAATATGATATCTAAGAAAAAGATATGAAGGATACTGAAATACAGCCCTGTAAAAAAAAAAAAAGGCACCAAATTGAAAACAGCTTCTAAAAATACTTAAAATCCAGTCTTTTAGAGAATAATTTATTATGCTAATTGGAAAAAAAAGTTAGTGGTCACTTAGTTGCAGCTTGCTTATTTTTACAGGGAGAGAAAAACCAGGATATAAACAGTTCCTTTAATGTGGCACTAACTGAAACTGAAGACATCCTTGAACAAAAATAAGATGCAGTTTTCTGTCAGTGAAGTGAGTATCTTCAGGCATGAACAGCAAAGGAAATGACTGCAGTATCCATTTCTCGGTGTCTCCGAGATCAGCTTAGATGCCTTGTGCAAGATCAATCTTCAGTCAAACACAAACCAGGCTCTAAGTGATAGGAAGCATTTGAGCTCAGCAGCTGGGAAATAGAAGAGCCTTGGCAATCCTGGAGGTCAAACCAGGTGGTCTGACAGGTATTTCTGGCTGTGAACTGTGTGCATCTGAGCTTGGAGAGTGCCTAACGGTATAGGGACGAAGCTATCTTTAACAGATAAAACATTGCTATACAGCTGGCTTTTTTTTTGAAAAGTAGAAGCATCAGGACATTGGTGAACTTGAGAGTGTTAGGTCTGCAGTTGGACTTGATGATCTTAGAGATGTTTTTCACCCTAAATAATTCTATGATTTTATAATTTCATTGGTTTAACAGTTTTCATTAGATATTTTTTGTTCTTGATATTTGGGTGGTGTTGCTGTTATTGCCATTTGCATAGTCTATATAGCATGCTTCTGAGAAGACAGAAAGCCTGCTGCATGAGGGGTCTGCCACCTTGTAGCTGTCAAAAAATTGCATTAATTTAAAGGTAACATATGTGTCAAAAAGATGAATGTGGCTCAGTTTTCAGTTTCAAGTCAGGTTGGAAAGACAAGAGATCATGATGTGACGAGAAGCAGCAGGTTTTGGGTTTATAGAGCACAGGTGATAAACAATAGTTTGCAGTGAAATTTCCAATCATTAGATCTGTGTGAATCAGTTTTTTTAAAAAACTTGGCAGAATTTGGTTTCCAGAGTAAATGAAGAATTACAAGACATTCAGCACTGTGGCTTATATGGCAATTGTCTTTTCCAGGTTTGTTGGGAGGCAGAGGTAGAGCTTATATTACTAGTCTATATATTCTTTTTTATTGTGTAATCAGAGTAGCTGCAAGGGGTGCTATTTAATGAAAAGCTCCTGAACTGTGAGACATATGAAGCAGAAAACAAGCATTTGGCTAAATGAGAATAGATAGATGTGCGAGCAAGTAGAGGGAGAATTGGGATGGACAGAATAGCACCACTGCCAATCTGTGAGCTGTGATGTCACAAGAGAGAAGTCTGCAAGAGGTAACAGACTCAACTCAGCCAATCACAGCCCAATATCAAAGAACTATCTACATTAATATCTGCATGTAATACTGGTTTGCATTCATTAATGTCTCACCATCATGAGTCCCAACTTTTCCTACTATGTGAATTTCTGCTGTCTAGCTTAACCTCTAATTTTTCAAAGGGAAGTAAAGAAATGCTTGTGGAGCTGCTGGTGCCTGAACTAAATAGTATGGAAAGCTTTGCCTTCCATTTTAAATGCCATAACTTGTTACAGTACATACTATTGCCCAACATTTATTGTAATGTTTCCACTTTTCCTATGAGTTCAGGGAGACAGTGTAATATTGCTATTGTGGATTGCACAACACAGCTGCAACCATGTCTTCTCAGCTGTTCAGTACTGAAGGCTTTTGTCTGGGTCATTGTCGAAAATGTCATTGGAACTTCCTCTGATGGCAGTGGGTCAATCAGTAAAGGACAACTGAGACAAGGACTGCAAGTGACTTCAGTTCCCTGTGGAGCCCTTCTAAATGATGCTGAGATAGGAAATACCCTGTAACTGCAAGAGGGATAATGTTCACAATTTTATTGTATATCTCACACTGTTTTAAGGTTTGCTTTCAAAAAACTGCACTGCAGGATTGTGTGGAGATCTCAGCTGTTAGATTTAAAAGTGATTTTTTTAGCCCTTGTCTTTATAGGTACAGAAGAATTCCTGGAGAATTAAGAAAAACTGAAGACTAACAAAAACAACACAGTGCTTGTTATTTTTGAGCTGATCTCATGATTTTTGTTTTCCTTATTCATGATTCTGTCATGTTGATGCTAATATGGGTGTTGTGTAATGGAAATGAATAGTCCTCCACTATTTCTGCTTCTGCCTAAACAGTCCTATTTTTTTAAAGCATACAACTCCTTCATTACTGGTTGCTGGGACTAATGACACAAATAAATTATAGTTTTATAGGGAAAGAGGCCAACAGAAATGCTGAATGTTCTGTGTCCAGAGTATACCTCTAATGTGGCTACAGCATTTAGGGAAGACTTCTTTTTAATGCGAAAACTGCCGGCTCGAAAAGGAAGAAATGAAATTTGAGTCAGTCTCCATCTTCTGCTCTCACTTATTTGTTCCTGAGTTTTGGTGAGGATGAGGAAAAAATGTGCATGAATTGTGATGGGAAATTGAAAAACAGAGAACTACAGTTTTGCTTGCCTAACTTTTGCGGTAAGAGAAGTCTTGTTTCCAGAGCCTGGAACATATTTCAGATGCACCAGAGGAAGGAACATAAAGTTATTCCTTCCAAATACTTCTTGAATGATGTCCTAAGTTCCTCTATCACCCACTTCTGGTCCCAATGAAAACTAAACATGAATAACAGTAGAGGATACCACATCTCTTTCAAACTGAAAACGCAAGACATGCTTCCTGAATGCGGATGTTAGCAAAAAGAAAAAAACAACAAAAAAACCCCTAAAAAAACAGAGGAAGTGGCCATTACCATGGAAAACAGAAGGAAAAAACAGAATAAAGAAAGGCATGTAAACCTGTTCTAAACACTTACACAAAGAAGAGAAAATATCCACAGCTAGTATAAGCCTCCAAACAAGAACTCTCCTCACCTCAGAAACATATTTGCAGAAGTTTTGAGGTTTTTTTTCTACACGTAGACCTTGAATCATATGTAATGCTGCCCAAACATATCCAGTGCTGTGACATAAGGATTTGCCTGTCCAGACTTTTAGCATTTCCTCTGCAGAAATGTCTTGTGGGACACTGCTATCCAGAACCTTTCGTAATCTTTGTTTGACTCACTACTTGAACCAAGGGCAATCTTTCAGTTTGTAGAGTTCTCATAGACAGAGGAACTTTGCATAGCTTTTAAAATACCTGTGAGGAGATGTGTTAAAAACAATACATGGTTTTTCTTGGTCTCAGTGAATTTCTGGTTTCTGTATGTCATGTGATCTCATTATTCTCTTTCCCTGTCAAACTTAGCCATTTATTAAGGCAACTTTGGAATTTCCACAGAAACTTCAATTTTCAGAATCTGGGAAACCAAAGCTCTTTAACTTTTTATGGTTTGGGGTTTTTAGTTTAGTTTCATTTTGTTTTAAATGAATGCTATTTAGAGGTACTGTATACTTCATAAAACATGCTGACCGCATTCAGATCTGATGTTGAAGTGTGTTTGCCATATTAGTGAGTAAATATTGTGCAGTTCTAGATCTGATTTCTCGGCTGTACTAAGGGGTCATGTAATTCTTTGCTCCAAATGAACAGCAAGGAAGCTTCTCTTCTAAGGAAAACTGGCAGGTAGTTTATCCCTTTTCTAGCTTACCCATCCCAGTTCTAGTGAATGTGCTTTTCTGAAGGCCAGACGGAAAAGCAGTGGTCTCATTCTGCATCCTGGGGAGACACCCACACACACAGAGATGCTCTCATCAAGGATATTTGTCTTTCTCTCTCATGACCAACTGACTCAGTGCACCTAGTCAGCAGCTGGCAAGTATCATGCCAAACAAAACAGGCCACCATAAATCCCACGTGAGGATAAAGCCCATTGCTCACGCATGTTCTCATCTAAATGGAGAACAGAAGTGAGGAATAAGACCAAGTGGTGTTTATTCCTTCTTCTTTAGTCCTTCTGCTCTCTTAAAACTCTGGCTCTTCTAGTGCCCCAGGACTGACAATCTTACCTGCAACCATCTGTAACACAGTCATTATGCTAATAACTGCTTGTTTTCTATATCCTTAAAAAAGAAGAGAAACCTTTCAGCAAGGTAGTTGCACTGGAAATTCTACATGCAGTGAACTAAAAAGACTGTTTCTTATTCTAAACAACAACCTCTTTCTAATTACTTTTGGAAACGAATTTGTCCATTTGTGAGCTAAAGTATCCATTAGTATCAATGGGTCTGCTTGTTTGAAGTATAAAAAAAGTCCTGGGTGCTGGCCAGGGCTGCACAGAATTCTTTGGGCTCAAAGTTTTGAGACTTTCAAATTAACAATTTTCTGTTTGTTTTCTTTCTAACTTTTTTTCCCTGGTTTTATGCTTTCCCAGACCTGTAGTTATGCTTTGAGCATATTCAGCAAGAACTGGCTGGGTAGATCGGATTATTTCATATCATGCATCTAGGGTGGTTTTTTTTTTCAGAAGACAGAATCTAAACTTAGCAGTAAACTGATGCAAATGTTTGGAAATTAGTCATTTGAACGATGTCAGTGCTATTCCAGCCTTTCTGTTCTAGGTCAAATCTTATCAGATTTATGCTAATTTATCTGCATATTCCAATAAGTACTTTTTGTGGTTACTCAATAACATTGTCCCGTCTTTTCTTGGTGAGGACCTTTTCCATGCTGGCACAGCTGTAGGCAAGAAAAAGAGTCTGGGATAGAGATTTGACTGTATCCTGTGCTCTGATTTTGATGTGCTCCAGCTCTGGTTGATCTTCTGCAACTTGGTTTAGCTTTGTTCCTGCTACCTCTGCTCACGTTTCTCATAAACCCTCACTGCTCCTTGGGTTATGTATGTTAACCTTTTTAGCCTAAACTTATTTACTCTCAATATGTGTAGTTAATGCCTACATGACCTTGTATGAGCATTACCCTTCAGTTATAAATATATCTTCTTTGTGGATTTACTCATAAAGATCATGCCTGGACTCAGTCCTTGTTTGTCACATTTAAGGAAATAAAGGTCTACTTAGTTTCCTCTTCTAAGTTGGACTCTCCATTCCTTGATCTGTCTCACACCACCTTCTTTGTATCTGCTTCTGTCTGAATGTTTCTCCTTCTAGCAAAGTTTTGAGATAGATTTTTGACTTGATTATAGATGTAATATAGACACTTTTCAGATGTCTTCCAAAATAACCATGGCAGAGCTGGAAACAGCCAAATCCATCCTTTGATATGATCATTAGAACTTTGCTTGTTATGATTTACATACTGGTGGTTTACATTCTGCAACTGAGCTGATTTTGTTTCTCATCTTTTTTAACCTACACAAAGGGATCAGGTGTTTTGACAGTAAGTGTTGACTGATATTGTCTTTCTTTTCCAGGGAGGTTCAGTTTTTTCTCCAGCATCCATTATTACTAAGAGGAGAGCACAGACCCAAGCAGCAGTCCTGGCTGAAGATGTGGGATGCCTGTCATCCACCAGTGAGGAAATCATAGGTTGCCTACGCCAGTTGCCTGCTCGTGTCCTCAATGATGCACAGACTAAGGTACACCATGACAAAATATATACCATTTATAGGGAATCAAAAAGTTTCCATTGACAAGAAGCTGTGAAGAAGCTTAAAAAGTAAATTGGGCTGAATCCTTGTGCAAGCAAACTGGACTGTCTTTGGTGGAATGATAGTGATGTCTATGACATCCACCTCTGGATTATGAAAACTCACAGCTTGATTCTCCTTTAAACTAAATACCTTTTACATTACTTTTACCAGGTCTTCCAAAATTAATCCAAGTATAGTTTTTATTTTCTTTCAGTCCACTTTTATCTACCCTAAGTGTTAAGGAAGATCAAGTGTTTGTAACTTCAGTAAGGCCTTTTTGCAGAAAAGGAAGTGGGGAGGTATCTCAGTGCTCTGTCTCTAAAGTAAAAGACTTGTGAAAGCTGCAGTATAAACAGTTCTAGAAACAGGTCCTCTACCCACAGATTAAAACATGTACTGGCAATACATTTCTGGTTGAGACAAGCACAGAGCCAATCCCTAATTTAAAACAATATTTTTATGACTATAAGACAATCAGTTCTCTTGACCTATTCAGCTTGTTTCATCTACTGAGACTGTGCTTCCTGCCAGTAATTAGTTTGAGCTTACATTAACTGATCCTTATTCACTTAAATGCTATCAACTCAGTTGTCTGAAGCATAAGCAAAATGGAAATTACCAGGGTAATCTAATTTAACTGCACTATTCTTGCTTTTTTTTTTTTTTTGCTAACCTAGCTTCTAGCTATAAGTGGCCCATTCCAGTACTGGGGTCCGGTAATGGATGGAATTTACCTTCGGGAACCTTTAGCTAAAGCCCTGCAGCGTCCACAACTTCGGAAAGTAGATGTCCTCATTGGAAGTGCTCAGCAAGATGGGTTGATCAGCAGAGCTAAGGCAATTAAGGTAGGAAAAGACTCACTGTTAATGAACAGATGGTATTGCTGTTATCGTAGTGATGACAGTACACATATGCAGCCAGGAGGTATGCTTATCGATTTCTAAAATTTTTTAATTATACTCCATACCAATATGCAATGGTATTGGCCATCTCTGGACAGTCTTGCTTAGGGTTATTGATGACATTATCATATTTGTTGATTAAAACAAATATAATATGGGAGAGATATGAAAAGGTAAGAGATCAGTAATGACTTAGCATGTATTAATTAGCATGTATCTTCTCTCAAAAATGGAGAGATATGGATTTGATGGGTGGACTGCTTGGTGGATGAGAAATTGATTGGATGATTGTATTCAGAGAGTAGTGGTCAATGGCCTGATGTCCAGATGGAGATCCGTGACAAGTGGTGTCCCTTAGGGATCCATACTGGGACCAGTGACATTTAGTATCTTCATCAATGATATAGACAGCGAGATCAAGTGCACCCTCAGCAGGTCTGCAGATGACACTAAGCTGAGTGGTGCAGTTGCCACATCAGGAGGGTGGGATGCCATCCAGAGGGACCTGGACAAGCTGGAGAAGTGGGCCTGTTTGAACCTCACAAGGCCAAGTGCAAGGTCCTGTACCTGGGTCGGGGCAATCTGGGGTTTCAATACAGGATGGGAGATGATGTGATGGAGAACAGCCCTACAGAGAAGGACTTGGGGGTGCTGGCTGATGAGAAGCTGTGTGCTCACAGCCCAGAAGGCCAACCGTATCTTGGGCTGCATCAAAAGAAGCAAGGCAAGCAGGTTGAGGGAAGTGATTCTGCCCCTCTGTTCGTCTCTTGTGAGACCCCTCTTGGAGTATTGTGTCCAGTTCTGGAATCCTCAACATAAGAAAGATATGGAATTGTTGGAACGGGTTCAGAGGAGAACTACAAGAATGATCAAAGGACTAGAGCACCTCCCATACAAGGACAGGCTGAGAGAGTCAGGCTTGTTCAGCCAGGAGAACAGAAGGCTCCAATGAGGCCTTATAGCGACCTTCCAGTACCTGAAGGGGACATATACGAAAGCTGGGAAGGTACTTTTTAGAAGTGAATGTAGCGATAAGATGAGGGGGAATGGCTAAAAATTGGAGAGGGGCAGATTTAGACTAGACAGAAGGAGGAAATTCTTCACAATGAGGGTGATGAGGCACCGGAACAGGTTGCCCACGGAAGTTGTGGATGTCCCATCCCTGGAGGTGTTCAAGGACAGGTTGGATGGGGCCTTGGGTAACCTGATCTATTGGAAGAAGTCCTTGCCCATGGCAGGGGGGTTAGAACTAGATGGTCTTTAAGGTCCCTTCCAAACAAAACCATTCTATGATTAATATGCAGCAATATGCTTTACAGTCACTATAATCCTATTTATATTGCAATTTCAGTTGTGTCTCACGTAGAAGAAAGCAAGCTCGTAACTTGGTTATGAGGTTCTTCATTGTGCAGTAGAACTAAGTCAGTCTTTTCCATGCCAACATTTTTTTTGTGACAACAATTTCTCTCTGTTGCTGTTAAGAAGTGCATTTTCTTTTAAAGATAATTCTGAATACAGACTAACTATGACTAAGAATAGCACTGGCCTGACATGTGGGCTAAGGTTTTGGGGCATAAACTAGTGAAATGAAAAAGAATTGCATTCATACTGTACTTTGGACACAGAAATCCTCAGAAATATTAAGGTCTACCCAGAGGGATTCAATATCCTAGGAACTGTCTGGTGCTGTTCTTGAGACAGCATATCAACCTCTTCTAGTTCATATATACTTCTCTGTGATGGGAACATTAGCACTTTCCTGTTTAATAGTGGTGAATTAAATTAAATCTTCCTACCTGCTCAGATATGTGCTAAGTAATCAACAGGAGAATGTAAGACACCAGGAATTATTTTGAGGGTTATCTAAGTGAAACAGAGGTCTGTTACTCTCTTTCTGTCACTGTGTAGAATTCAACTCTTAGGAGACAGTGAAAGGTCAATCGCAGCATCTCTTTGCTGGTAGCCAATAACATATAGACCAATTTATTTCAGCATTAATAAAAAAATCACCCCTTTGAAAGAATGCTTTTTTACCCATATGTATAAAGTTTATATTGCTTGTTCAGTCTCCATTAGAAATTTTCTACTCTTATTTTATGTATCTTTCTTGGAATCAATGAAAAGAGGAAGTCAGTCATAGGATACAGACTGTGATGCTGGACATCTGCAGATAGTGATCCAGACCCTGCCAGATGGAATAAACCTCAGTAACCTCTTTACAAGTCATGTGATGAAGATTGTGAAGTGAAGTTCTTTCCTTTACTGCTGTTTCCACATATGACAGTCTGCATAACCAAAATGAAATTCCATGATGTATTAGAAACTGTGCAACAAATCATCGGGTTAACAAAAGACATGAGTGCTAAAAGCCAGCACTGTCACGTTGAAATGAAAAGCAAAAACACTTCCAACTAAGAGCTCAGCAGTAAAATGTTGCCTTTAAAAAAAAATTAAAGTTCTGGAATATCACCTTTATTTAAAGGCTCACAGAATGTAAGAGTGGAAGGGGACTCAAAAATTTGATGCAATTCAACCCTAGGAAATTATTATGTCTACCTCAGCCTAAAAGACTTGTTTCAAAATCTCCTGTTGTGGAAGATCTGATCTCCTTCAGCAAGGGTCTAACTATTCTTATTTAGAAGGGCAATTTTCTTTACTAGCTATTATAATAGTATCTCCCTTACTTGGTGCTACTGCTGTAAGTCAGATTTTATCTGTGTTCCAGAAAATTCAGATGTTCATGGCAGATGGTCAAATTTTGTTTTCTCCTTTTTGACTTCCTTAAACTGTTTTCTTGTTCTTAGAACCAATTATTTTATTATGCTCGTTTTCCTCTGTTTCTATTTTCCTGTGTCTTCAGGTTTTTTAGGGCTTGAGGATATATGACTGTTCTAACAGATCTATATTCCTGTCTTCAGACTGTATTCTTAAAGACTTGCTGCAAGGTTAAATTTTCCTGATTTCTTCTCTGTGATGCAGATTGTATTAATTGCTGGGAAATTTAATGCCTTCTCCGTCACCGTGATATTTAAAAACATGCATTTTTTCAGGTCTGCAAGGGCATTTGTATGTCATAGCCATGACAATGTGTGGTTGCAAAGTCAGATGATCAAGTTCTGAGTGGGCCACAGACGTATTTAGCTCCAGTGGTAGAAACTGGTATGGGTGGTAGTTGCTGCCGAGAAGTCTGTACCCCATTTCCTCTGTCGTAATATCATGTGGGATCTTTGATCTGTGCTGTCCTCTCCTAACTACAGACCTAGAAGGATTTGAGACAGCTCCCACTGTATCCCACTCTTCTATTTTATTTGTTTTAAGGGTTCCCTTGAGGCAGATTTGACTTGAATATTTTTGCAAAACCTCAAAGCTTGTTTCACCAATACATTAAGGAAGGTGAGAGGGCTTAGCTGGTGGGCAGAGCACTGAGCTCAGCTAGGGGAACTAAGACATAGTTCCTAGTTTACCTCTGACTATAACAAAGTTATTTAATCTTTTCTACAAAGAGGGGACCTTACCTCCCTGGGTTGAAAATCCATCTGTGGATGTGCTCCAGCTCTGTAGAGAAAAGAACCATGCATGCATTTAGGTAGATAAATGGCACAGCTAAAAGGACCTGTGGAAAGGCTTTCATTTCCCTCTCCTTTAGGATGACCGATTTTGGTTTAGTCAGATGCAAAGAGTGATGGAACAGAAAAATCTAGCCCTTCCTGACCCTTTCCACAAGTCCCTGGAAATGTGCTGGCAAACACAACTAAGGGCTTGATCTATTAATGCGGGTCTTGCTTTGTTAATACTAATTTGGTAATGGTGAGGAATCACTTTTAGCCATTTGAATTCAAGCAAGCTTAACACATGATACAAATCTTGTCTTCTTAGACTGGAGTTGCGTGCGAGTTTGATAAGACTTTCATAGCAGGAAAGTCTTTGGACTGAGAGTAAAACCTCTAGACTGCCACCTGATCTGACATTGGTAAATCCAGTTGACACTATGTTGTTTTATGTGGGCTTACTGACATTTGGCTAGGTTGGGTGTCTGTACTCCCGCTGCAGCACTGTGCTTACGCCTCTTAAGACCTTTACTATCAAAAATTAAATAGAAAGACAGAAGGCACCACTTACGTGGTAGAAAAACATCTGTATTTGATTTGTTTACAGTTAAAAGCTGAGTTCTCTCAGTGATGCTTGCAGCAGAGGGTAAATTGAACATTCGTGGTCAGTGTCTTGCCTATGGAAATGACCGTTTTATGGCATTCACTTGAATGCTTATTCATGTGAACTGAGACAGATTTACCACTTCCTGGAGCACTTCGTACTCACCCTCAGTGCAGCCATCAGACAGTTGAAACTAAGTGAGAAACAAAGCAGAGCTTGTTAAGGGAATGGCAATTGGTGCCATAATGCATTTTGGTCTGGCATATGGATTGATTGAGCCTGAACCTATTAACTGCATTTCCCGTGGCAGGCATCCAAGGATGTTACTTTTGAACAGACATAGATTAGGCCAGTTGAGCATAAACCTCTGAAAATTTTGATTTCAGTTCCCAACTGGGCAAAATTTTATCCCTGTGCTACATGTGATGCTTAGATGGGTGGATCTAATGGTTCCTACTGGCATTAAACACAAAGTTACTCATGCTGATGCACATCTGTGTTTGTGTGTATATATAAGTCAGTATGGCCTTGTTTATATCCTCCATATGTTCTGTGCTTACTATCTAATCTCCATAATGCAAGGACTATAAACTTTCCTTTTAGTTGGAACACTTTGTGTATATTCTTTCTTTTTCTTTCCCTCCTTAGAACAAATCTGTTTGGCTGCAGAATCCAGAACCAGGAAATAGGAGAAATACAGTTTATTTAGTCCATATAAGCAGCTGGATCTATGCAGACCAGATTTTCCATCCAGCTTTACATTACAGTCAGTTAATTTCTTTATGGATAAAGGTATTCAGCAACATACAACAGATGGTAGATGTGTGTATATTAATTTTCATGACCAGGGTATCAATATCTTCATAAATGTCATCAGTGAGGAGAATGGCCTGGTATCAACTCCTTACTTTATCTTGTAACTAGCTGGAGCCCTTGAAGCACTTGCTGACTGGCTGGCAGGTCTTTCACCATCTTCTGTGACAATGCTTATCAAAAGCCATTTAAGACCTAAGATGCTCCCGAAGTTCTGCTGCAGCAACAAGAACAGCAAGCGTTATATAACTCATTATGTATACAACATTTATGACTCCTTTGCATCACCAGAACAGTAGAAAGCAGTGAACCTGCTGTCTTTAAATATTTCTGACGTACTTCCTAAAAGAAGTTCAAAACCCCACTGTAACTCTGAGGCCAGTTGCTAATACTCCTTTAAAGGTTAGCAGAGTGTAAATTATTTTACATCATGAGCAGCTGTTTCTATTAGTGTGGTAGCAGCTGTTGTATTGACTGCTATTTAGAAATTGTTCCTTGGTCATACATTTTCTAATGGGAAACATTTGTTGGACATGAAAAATTGGTCAAATTGAATCAATTTCTGAGAAGTTAAAATATTTTTACTTTTTCACTGTTTCATGGATTTTCTTTTGATTGTATGACTTTGTTTTGGGCTGTCATGCTAAGGTTAGTCGTTTACATTATATTGTAGCCAAAGTAACACTGAAGACATCGTGTTTCAGGTTGTGCTGTTTTAGTGCTGTTTGGGATGAAAAATCTCAAAATGTCTTGTAAATGCCAGTTCTGTTTCTCATCCATCTCCACCTCTTGAGTCTTCTATCATCTGACTTAGTACATCTCAAGAACTCCACTCTGTTATCAATGATTGATAAGAAGGGTCACCAGAATATTTAGTGCATTTTGAAGATCACAGAAACTAGTACATAAGCTCAGTGAAAACTCAAGACCAACCACACTGAGTCAGATCAAAGGGGTGTGTAGTACAGAATGCTGTTTTCAGCAATAGCTGAGTGGATGTTTGTAAGAACAAGGTGAGCAAATCTGATACTTCTGCTAAATGCTCTCCAAATTTCTAGCACTTTGCCACTCAGGGTCTTCCTAGCCTGAATTGATCTTCTCATATTTAATAACAATCAATTTTATTTTTTTTTTTACATTAAAAAACTTGTTCATGAAACTTCATCTTCACCAGTTTAGGTATCTGCAAAATCACGTGGCAAGGAGTTCCTCAGTTTAACTGTGTGTTATATGATGATCCACATCTTTCTCTGTTTTTTTCAACTGTAATATTTATTTAATGTTTGATAGCTGATGAGGCAGTAAAGGTTGTTTGTTTCTTTTTTCCCCCTCTTTTAAGTAAGCATGGTAAGTGTAGAATAAGATTACAAATCCCTGTAAAAATCCACAACATTACACAAAATTAAAACATGAAAGTTGCTTTGTGCCTCTTCTGGTTAGTAGGAACCTGAATCGACATGTGCTGAAGCAAATGGAAATACAACTTTTGAATTTGCACTCCTGTCATCAGTGATGATTTCTGTTTCTTGCAGGAAAATATACGTGTCCTTACTCTATTTAAACTGAATGATTTTGCAGGCAAGTGTGCTATGCATTTTCATATGTGCCATTTGTGCACATGAAGTGACGTGTCATGTGAGTTGCAGACCTTTTTCAAAGTACAGAAGTACAGCTGCATTACTAAAGCTGGCACCAGATGGCTCTTTTCACGTTGCATGGGCCAAAATCTAGCAAAAAGAATTTATTACAAACACAAGGAGAATTTCCAAGATCTTTTTGGACCTTTGGATATTTGGTAGTATTTTAAAATCTCTTGTAAAGTTACTTATCAAAATTCACAAAGCATCAGAGTATGTCAGTATGGACAGACCCCAGACTCAGCAGTCAGGAACTTATTTTCCATCTTTCATTTCCGTGAACCTGTTGAGAAGTAATTATTCTCTCCGTGCTTTCTGTATAGGGTTGTGGAAAGACCTAGGTGCGTGATGAAAACCAGCTGTAGGCCATCAAAATAATATATTCAGTAAAGCATCGATGGTAACTGGAAAGGCAGGCAACAACCTATTTTTCATCAGACAGACTACCCAGAATAATAGAGGTGGTTTATTATATCTTCCTCTCTCGAGTTCGTATACCAAGTTTCAGCCAGTGTGCACCTGCAAGGTGCCTTCTTTAGAAAAGAGTTGATTCACAGGAAAGTTCAGGAAATAAGTGAGAAGTCTAAACTGATATACTAAAAATCTTTCTCAAAGTAGGATGTATTGAAAACTTCCAGCGGGCTTTCACTTTGGTGAAAATAAGATGGGGTACACTTTGGCACATGAGATGGTCCCTCTGCTATCAGTGATTCTGTAGTGACATGGATGTTTTTCTTTGGTGAGAAAGCTTTTATGTCAGGAAAGGTTTCAGACCATAGATCTGGGGAAAAGGGCTTTTTTAGGCTGGTGTGTCTGAAATGCCTCAGATCTTATGAAGTTTGAAGATTCCGGCTGCTGCTTTCATTGGGATTTGGAGGAGGGGGATTTCTTTTCCAGGGCTAGGACAGATATTAGTTCAGAAATGACAGAAATACAGGTTTTATGGCAGCCACATTTCTTTGTAGGTGTTTCCAGAAGAGGCACAGTGATATGGCCATGAAATGGATATACGGTGTGTTTGGCTTGTGGACTTTCCAAAGGATGGGAACAGTCTTCCTCTTCCCTTTCAGTGTTCCTGCAGGGAGCTCATAAGAAAGACAGCATTGGGTCAGCATTTACTAACCTGATCGCCTTCTATGACAAAGTGACTTGGCTGCTGGATGAGGGAAAGGCTGTGGATGTGGTCTTCCTGGACTTCAGTAAAGCCTTTGACACAGTTTCTCACAGCATTCTGCTTCGGAAACTGTCAGCCTCTGGCCTGGACAGGCGCACACTCTCCTGGGTGGAAAACTGGTTGGCTGGCCGGGCCCAGAGAGTGGTGGGAAATGGTGTGAAATCCAGCTGGAGGCCAGTGACAAGTGGGGTTCCCCAGGGCTCAGTGCTGGGTCCAGCCCTGTTCAGTGTCTTTATCAATGACCTGGATGAAGGCATCGAGTGCACCCTGAGCAAGTTTGCGGACGACACTAAGCTGGGTGGAAGTGTCGATCTGCTGGAGGGTCGGGAGGCTCTGCAAAGGGATCTGAACAGGCTGGACTGCTGGGCAGAGTCCAATGGCATGAGGTTTAACAAGGCCAAATGCCGGGTCCTGCACTTGGGGCACAACAACCCTATGCAGTGCTACAGACTAGGAGAAGTCTGTCTAGAAAGCTGCCTGGAGGAGAGGGACCTGGGGGTGTTGGTTGACAACCGACTGAATATGAGCCAGCAGTGTGCCCAGGTGGCCAAGAAGGCCAATGGCATCTTGGCTTGTATCAGAAATGGTGTGACCAGCAGGTCCAGGGAGGTTATCCTCCCTCTGTACTCGGCACTGGTGAGACCGCTCCTCGAATCCTGTGTTCAGTTCTGGGCCCCTCACCATAAGAAGGATGTTGAGGCTCTGGAACGAGTCCAGAGAAGAGCAACAAAGCTGGTGAAGGGGCTGGAGAACAGGCCTTATGAGGAACGGCTGAGAGAGCTGGGGTTGTTTAGCCTGGAGAAGAGGAGGCTGAGGGGTGACCTCATTGCTCTCTATAACTACCTGAAAAGGAGGTTGTAGAGAGGAGGGTGCTGGCCTCTTCTCCCAAGTGATAGGGGACAGGACAAGAGGGAATGGCCTCAAGCTCCGCCAGGGGAGGTTTAGGCTGGAC
This sequence comes from Phaenicophaeus curvirostris, assembly GCF_032191515.1. Lineage (NCBI taxonomy): Eukaryota > Metazoa > Chordata > Aves > Cuculiformes > Cuculidae > Phaenicophaeus > Phaenicophaeus curvirostris. The sequence continues at coordinate 90,748,755 of NC_091394.1, forward strand.
GTTAGGAAAAAGTTCTTTACAGAAAGGGTCATTGGGCACTGGAACAGGCTGCCCAGGGAGGTGGTTGAGTCACCTTCCCTGGAGGTGTTTAAGGCACGGGTGGACAAGGAGCTGAGGGATATGGTTTAGTGTTTGATAGGAGTGGTTGGACTCGATGATCCGGTGGGTCTCTTCCAACCTGGTTATTCTGTGATTCTGTGATTCTGTGGGTACACCTACAGTGGGAAATTCTCCATGTGGACTACTAGTGTGGGAGCCACCTATATTTCTCTAGTATTAGAAGTGAATCTGCACAGCATTGTACCTATGATTTGGACCTGCCATCTTAGGGATTCAATCCTATAGTACATTTTGAGGAAACCAATACTGCTGGCTGGCTTGGGAAAGTGAAAGTAGGACTGTCCCCTCCTTTTTCCCCTGGGAATCAGAGATCACAGTAGAGTTCCAAAAGAGGGAGATCTCAGCCTATACTGTTCCGTTAAAAATATATGTTTCATTTTTCCTTCTAAATTCCATGTATATATTTTGTTCTCAGAAATTTGAAGAAAGTCAAGGAAGAGCCAACAGCAAAACAGCCTTTTATCAGGCTCTGCAAAACTCTCTGGGAGGAGAAGACTCCAATTTGTTTATTGAAGATGCAGCTACATGGTATTACTCCCTTGAACACTCAACTGATGATTATTCATCATTTTCCAGGGCATTGGAAAATGCCACTCGGTAAGAAATGCATCCTGTAACAACTGTGTGTTTGGGGTTGTTTATCTCAAGTGTCCATTTATATTTTGAAAAACTTGAGAAATTCTTATGCAAATGAACAGAAAAAGGGGAATATGATTTCATTTTCTATGAGGCTTCTAATGTCATTGATAAACAGCAACTGAACTGAATTTTATACCTTGTGAAAAGTTTGAATTGTCTTTCCTCAACTATGTTGAATTCAGAGTATTAATGCTTCTTTGTTTACTCGTTCATGTCAAAGACATCTTGGTTGTTTGCGTACTCTGCATCAAATATTTCTTGAGTCTTCTCATCCCTGTGACAATAAAAGAACAAACAGATTGGCTTTTATTCACAAATAGTCACCTGATTATACAGTTAGATGCTTGTCCTAGCTTTTGGAAATTTGGAGAGTGGTCAAGCATGAAAACTTTTATTTCAGCAATTACATTGATTTTTATGTTATGAAACCTGCAAAATATATTTCTTCACAATGTGGGGCTTTCTACAGGCAAATATCCTGTGTAAAATAGCAAAGTATTTGTCAATATTAAGAAAAGTGACTCCCAGCCCCGTTCTGTGTATTGCTAATATCTATTTTACCTATGGTAGAAGAATCTCCTGAAACTTATTCATATGTTTCCTTGACCCTTGTGTAATCATTTATGCCAGTGTACAGTGATTGTATAATGTTGCTTAATCCACATTTTGGTCCCTTTGTGTATGGTTTCCCATGTGGACAGAAAGCAGAATCAAGAATTGGGATGCTTCTATAGGAAGTCTTCTAGTGGAGGTGAAAGGAGAACACACAATATCTGACTCTTAGCTTGTCTGATCCATCAGAACACACTGCAGACCTACAGGGGCTCTCAGCCTCTTCCAGTGGAAATTGTGATGAAATTTCAGCAGACACATGAGCAACTTGCCTCCAGTATCCACACTCCCATAATTTGCATTGAAACACTGCAGGCAGGAACCATCAGGAAGTGGAAGAAGAGCAGCGGGCCATGTTCACACCACCTAGTGTATATATATAGATTTGTCCTTTAATTGGGTATGGCATCAGGTTTCAGCAGTTCTGGATAACAGTCAGTTTGAAGAGTTTGTGGTCTTCTTGAGCTAGGACTCCACAGTAGCTGTGAAACCTGTGATACCTCTGATAGGCCACAGAGTTTGGTGGATATCTTTATCTTGAGTCACATGGTGGTTTGGTCTGCCGAGAAGACTGTAGATTTTGCTTTCTCCCCAGTGGGCAGCTATTTTACTTTAGCCAGTTAGAGATCTCGAGCTGTGGTGGAGTGGTGCCTTTTTTTGAAAGGAGGCAATGTGAAGGAAAATCTCCTTATGTCCTTTTTCCTGCCTCTGTGCAATCTCAGGGGCTGAATATTAAGTGGAGCTGATTTTCAGGATATTAATCAAGCAACTGTCCCTATTTCTGTCAATGACTCATAATCAGACTTGTTATGAAATCTTTTTACATTTCTAAGTTTATATGTTTTATAAGCTGGCGTTTTGTGTCCTAGCATGCCCATCCAAGCTGTTTCACGTCTGTTTTGAATTTGAGACATATCTACAAGCTGCTAGTATCAGCACTCTTAGCTTTACAGCTTTCTGTCCCACGGTGACCCTCTCCATGAGACCTTAGAGACAAAGTTTTCCTCCTTTCTGGAAGGTCTTCATCCTCTGTGAAGTGTAAGGTGTTGCTCAAGGATAGCCTTGGAGAACAGGAGATGAACAGAAGCCATGACTATCTTGGTAACACCCCATCTAACACAGTGGTGATTAAATCTGTTTGGGAAAGGATTCTGAGTGGTCCATGTGTGCCAGAGCATTAAGGTCATGGGGTAAAAAAGGCAGAAGGCTGTAGGTTGATCTTTGTGCCATTTATCAAGTGTAGAACTGTGCCACATTTGTCCTGTCTTGTCTGTCCCAGCGACAAACCATCAGTCACTGCAGTGTCTTTGCCACTGCATTCAGCACGCGTGGAAATGCTGTGGTTCATGAACATTAAAACTGAAGGCAGAACTCATCTTGAATCTCTTCCTACCACCACCATACCTGTGGGACTATAATTCATTAGTCAGACCAGTAAAGTTCCAAGCCATAACAAAACATTGAAGGGCTTTAAATTTTAATCCTTTTTCCTATCCAGAGTTACCTCCATAAGGAGCTATTGTAACATAAGGTCGTTGCATTTGGTCATCCACATTCAGCTCAGGTCTTAGAGTGGTTCAGACACTGACTCGTGAAAGCTACAATGGGTAGCAGACTGCTTGGTTGCAGAAGGGATGCAATGTGCAAATAGCTCCTCTGCCTCTCAGCCTACGAGTGCCCCACAGCAGCCTTGTGGGCATAGGGTTTACCTGCTTGTTTGTGATACAAAGCCCATGACTTGGCTAAGGAAAGAAGTGAATGGCTTAAAGAGCCACCATGAGCAAGCAGAAGTATAAGTAGTGAAACCTGGACATCTGATGATAAACTTTTGGTGTAAACACTTTGGAAATTACTCCAACTACAGCAGAAAGGGAGGAGAGACAGCGGTTACAGTATTACAATCACCTACATCAGTATCACATACTGACGGTGAAAAGGTTTTTATTCTGTTTTTTTTTTGAGTGCTGGTTTGGGTTTGTTTTGGGGTTTTTTTTGGGGGGGAGGAGGGATTTGATTATTTTTATTTTCTTTTTGACAAAAGTCTTACTACCAGCATAGATAAGTAACCCAAGAAACTCTCTACCAGGAAGTTATAAATAATTGCTTAAATTTTAACAGATTGTAAAGTGTGAGAAAATAGCCTAAGCGATTGTTAAAAACTAGATATATTGTGCATGTTTTGCGATTTTAAAATATTTCCACTTCAAAAATTGTTTTAGCTGCAGTTCTATGGTATCTTTCCTAGGTATAAAATTAGTTTAATTTTCTTTTTCTTTTTGTTCACCCCCCCACCCCTTCCTCCCCATGCCCCTAACTCTATTTCATGCATGTAAGAAACAGCCATTTCATTTTTGTGGTTCTTGGTTTTAGTTTTTTACTTCCCCGGAATAGCTGACTCTTTCACCCCGTGACACCAACAGAGAATCAGTTGTAAGTGGTGAAATGTATCTCAAAGCATTTTTCGAAAGCTAACGCTCTCCATATACTCCCAAGATTTCGAAGACCATCTGCTCCTCCAAAACCCCATGCTGGCAGGCATGTGAAGAACAGTAATTTTGATTTTGTATGGGTGTTGTCAACCATAACTGTCAAAGACCATTGTGGTCAGTGAACCCATAGCTTGTGGTGTCACAGATGGGCTTAAAATAAACTCTGCTGAACCAAGATAGCTACCCAAACAGTGGCTTTCATAGTCATGCTAGTTAAATATAGCAACATGTTTTTATGCTTTTCTAACGCTGTTCTTTCTTGCCATCAGTCATTCTTTTTATTACCTACCAAGTCTGAAGGAGCAGCTACTGTTTCAGATTAACTAGACTGAGAATTGAAACCTCCTACTTCCGCAGCAGATATAGGTGTGTGTGCTCGGGCAGTTATGGATATATAAGCACCCAAAGAGTGTGCTGAGTCTTAGGGCATGTGTAGAAGTGATGATATGTGTACACATAATATTACATGAAGGAAACATAATGAGATACCTTGCAGTAAGGTGTCCTGTGTTCTGCCTGCCCCTCATGAACCACTGGTTTTCCTTCTAGAAACTGTTTATCCCACCTTCCAGCCTCATTTCTTGGGGCAATGGAAGCTTGGAAGGTTTGGATATATTTGTTTTGCTCATACTTTTGTATTGCAATACCTGTTGATAAATTGATCCTTCAACTATCTCATTGCACTCTTGTTTAAGCTTTCTCTTTCAAGCATACTGCACCACATACTCCATATGACTCCATTAATGAGCTCTGCCAGAAGTCCTGCAGGATATTTCCAAAAGTGTTCTCTTACGTCTTCCAGCTCTACAAACTTTACCTCAAATAATCAGACAGGTCCAAATGTAGAAACAATGTTATTGATCCTTAATGAATGAAATATATGTCCTTTTACTAGATGCTACCATAACCTAGTGGTGCAAGAAGAACGACCTTTATACTATTACAAACACAGGCCCCCCAAAATTAGACTAAAATGAGCTTGGGTTTTTTGGACAAGATACTCCTTATGTGTTAGATCTTGTATATTTACCATCATCTTTGTTTAACACTCCATTAAACAGTAATTTTAGTGAATTCTAAGTTGTCCTGGGCTCATAGATGGTTAATATGGTTTCCCTCAGCACACTAGAAGGTAGAGATTTGAGCTGTTTTGGCAGATTTAAAGAAAGCTATTAATATAGAGAGATGCCTGTTGATTGAAGGTTTTTTTTTTTTCTTTCTGTCATTCTGGTATGTGACTGTCTCTGTTCCCTCTTCCTTATTTTATCAGAGACCAGTTTATCACATGTCCTATCATAAACATGGCCAGTCACTGGGCTTCTACCTCTAGAGGAAATGTCTTCATGTACTACGTCCCTGAGAGCTCCACACAAAGCAGGTAAGGAGATGTATTTTATTATGTTCCTTCGATTTAAAGTTTGCAAAAACAAGGTCATCTATTTGGGCATCCTGTGGAGTAAATGGATAGATGTAGGTACCTTAAATAAACAGTTCAGATTAACGAAGGAGGGACTGGGCTGTAACAGATTGTTTCTATCAGTTGACTATAGGAATGCTCTTTCCGAACTGAGGCATTTCCAAGGTAGATGTCTAAATTAAGTGTCCATTTTCTAAGTTATGGACCTTTCCAGTTCCAGATAACCTAGATTTCTGCTCTATATCTGATAAATCTTCCACAAAGAACCAAAATATGGCCTGAATTAGCAGGAGTCCACAGCTCACAAGGTAAATGGCGTAACCCTTCCTAAGGACTTTATTTTAATGTAACACTGCCCCCTTTTGAAGTCAGTGCAGTTGTACTGCAGTTACACTGACTGGCCTTCAGTGTGGACAGGGTCTGGGATTTATTCCTTCCTGCCCAGCATCATGACCTGTGATTAGATGGCAGACTGTCTCAAGGAAGGAAAAAGTATTTTTTTAAAACACATATTTGCATACTCAGGGTCTATGTCATCCTTCATGTTAGAAGCTTGCTTAAAGAATTTCCAGCAGGAGAAGCTGTATCATATTTTACATGGAAAGGTCTAAATGCCTGTGGAAGATGCAAATGCCTTGTTCCTTGAGCGTAGAACAAACTGGTAGTCAAAGTCTATTAAGGTGACCTTCCCTGGTTTTTATTTTAGAGCCAGCATCTCTCAGGAGTCAGGATGCGGCAGCGAGTTCTGCAGGCAGTGGTCAGCACATTGGGCTGCTATGTAACCCACCATGGTAGCTCCTAGTGACTTCCTCTGAAGGGCTAGAGGGACAGTAACCCCCTCTACTCCCAGAGATCCACATATTAGGGCAGCAAGTACACAGGGATGCTTATCTTCCAGTTGTTCCCTTATGATGGATCAGTAGTTGTCCCTTGCTTCCTGTACTTCTCCAAACAAAGAAAGATTTTTGAGACCTTTTCCTTTTTCTTAGGCTTTCTCCTAAAGGGCTCAGGGCAGGAAGAGTGGGTTCCTGCTGGCACCATTTGATACTCTGAAGTTCCCTGTGAACTATGTGGGTTATTTTTTCTTTTCTGATAGCATAGTGAAAAAGCATTTGAAAGAAACCAGCCAAGATCTAGGTTACAGATGAAGGCCATTATACTGCAGTAACACAGGCTCACTTTCTTTTTAGCTGAGAAGAAGTTAATCCTTGGGGAGACATTATTTTGCTGGCAGCTCCAGTGGGAATGTTCACAGTGCTCTGTTTGGCTACTGATAGGCTCAGATAACTGACTTTTCCAAGGCTCCAACAGAGCTGAGCTATGCTATGCCAAAAATCCAGACGCATAGAAAGAATAGATGTGTTCTCAAATTAGGTAGCAAGTTTTCTCTTGCTTTGCAGAATGATAGTGACCCAGTCATCTACAATAAGGTGTTATTTGAAAGTAGATGAAATAGTACTTCTACAACTTAGAGTGACTAGCTTGGAGGCAGTGATTTTGAATTGATAAGAATGTCCTCTTCTATCTAGCCCTACTTAAGGTTTCTCTTGTGTTTGTGTTATTTAGCCCTCCTCACACTCTCCAGTGCAGCAGTGTCTTATGTAGCACTTAGCTACACTTTTTAATAATGTTTATGTTGTCAGTTGTCTCCTAAGATAATTACTTTAAATTTTAATGCAAAAATTATGATTGTTTTACTGTTACATAAATCTATTTAAAACCCAAACAATGCCAGTATGCAGTCTGAAACTTATGGGAATGTGAGGCAGAGGCTCAAATGCCTTAGGCTAAGCTACTTGTAAAGAGAAATGGGCCCAAATTTTGAATGCTGTGTTTGCATTCTTACTTCTTTCATCTTTATTTATGCTTAAGTACTGTTAAAATAAATGTTGTTTAGGTTATAAAAGCAAGCACTTGAACAGAAATTGCATAATTCAGCATGTCAATGTGTTGAAGGATCTCATTCAACAGTACAAAGTGACTATTTATGAAGTGATACCTTCATTTTCCCAAGGGACCACACACTATGACATTTGCTGAATATACTGCAAGGGTTTTGGTTTTTTTTAAAACATTGTAATAATTCATTCCTATGAGTTCTTCCTTATTCTTCATCTCATTTTTGCCATTTGGCCTCCCACCCTCTCCCCGCAACTTTTGCCCTTCCGTATAGCATATGCGCATTGCAGGCTGTCTAGCAGCCTCACTGCATGCCAATGATGTGATGCTGTTGAGGGTAGCAGCTTCACATGGGAGAGTGACCTTAACTGCTAAAAAATGTAAGAAACCATCAGTAATGTGAAACCAACAAAACATAGTGTTTGGGAATATTATTGGCAATTTGCCCTACCACATTAAACCCAATAACATACATGAAACAGACTTCAATTGAATACATAAACTAATCTTGGGGAAAGATCTGGAAAACATGTCACCTCTTCCTAAGGGACTTTGCTAGCCACTGGGGCAATGAATCGTGCCAGTTCTCAAGTTCTTCTTTGAAAACTGTGACACTTTTTAGGAGGAGGAGCAAAGGCAGACACTCTGCCAAGTAACCTACAGCTTAGGCTGGAAGTGAGGATATACAGGTTTGAACTTGCTCAACAGAAGTAAGAACTGAACCTGGGACCCTGCAGACACTCTAGCTAGTAGATTCCTTAATAGAAGAACCTTCCTGCAGCGATTTATGTGAGTTAATGAATGCAAAAAAACCAACTATGTTTTGCACATGGTAGGCATGTACAGACATTCTGTGAATACACAGGCTTGATCAGATCCCCTAGGTGCATCGGAGCTAGATGATATTCCCAGTCACTCATATGTACTTGACAGAAATATGATTTCTCAAACTGCTTGATATTTAATCACATCTGGGTCTACAGATCTGGGTTTCTTTCCATAGGGTAACATCAGAGATAAAATAATGACTTTCTGGTCTTTGGTGTCTAAGTTCTTCTTAAGATCTCTGTTTAAACAGGATATGGACCTTTCCCTCTTTGTGTTTGTTATTTATATCACAAAGATGATGATGATGTAATTATGTACCACCTATAATAATTGCTAATAGCTAACTCATATGGGTAGAATGCATTAAAAAGAAAGAATACATTAATCACAGAATCACAGAATCACAGAATAACCAGGTTGGAAGAGACCCACCGGATCATCGAGTCCAACCGTTCCCATCAAACACTAAACCATATCCCTCAGCACCTCATCCACCCGTGCCTTAAACACCTCCAGGGAAGGTGACTCAACCACCTCCCTGGGCAGCCTGGTCCAGTGGCCAATGACCCTTTCTGTAAAGAATTTTTTCCTAACGTCTAGCCTAAACCTCCCCTGGCGGAGCTTGAGGCCATTCCCTCTTGTCCTGTCCCTTGTCACCTGGGAGAAGAGGCCAGCACCCTCCTCTCCACAACCTCCTTTCAGGTAGTTGTAGAGAGCAATGAGGTCTCCCCTCAGCCTCCTCTTCTCCAGGCTAAACAACCCCAGCTCTCTCAGCCGCTCCTCATAAGGCCTGTTCTCCAGCCCTTTCACCAGCTTTGCTGCTCTTCTCTGGACAATATTATTAAAATAATATTGTGTTCAGATAACTACAAGAATGGAAGGCTATTTAGCCTTAGATAAAATATTCTGGCTGGGGAAATGGCTATTCATGAATTAAGGTAAGAGGCAGTATAGCAACACGTTCTCTAATTTCTACTCTGTCACTTCAGTCTTATTTTATGTGTGTCTCCCAAAATGTGTAATAGAACAGAGAGTTAAAATGCAGAAATTAAAAAGTACTGGTATTTCCTCTTGTTTCACATGGAGCAGTCCCTTAACAGCAAAATAAACAAGAGGGAGGAAGAAGTCAGCCAATATAGACAGACCCAACTGCAATGATGCAAAGTAGAAACAAAGTTATTAAACAGGGAGGATTTTTTTTACCAGTAGAATTCAATTAACAAAAACTCATCTCACAACTGGATGTTTCTAAGATGTGTACACGTATACACATTCAAGCGTGCATAGATATGGGATAGGATTGAAAAGGCCACTCTTGACTGATATCTATGACATATGTGGAAAATTGCATGAAACCATGAACTGACAGTTTTTATGTAGGTGAACAGACCTTGTAGAGAGCAAACTAATATCTCCTTCCATGTGGTAGCATTCTCCTCAGCTTGGCATGACACCATGTCTGCTTTAGTCTTCAGTTCCTATTTGAATAAGGAGTGAGACGCATAGCCAGCTCCTGCATTAATGATCCGTGGTAAAAACATATACACGATCCAGATGCCAATTTCTCACTCTCTTTTTGAGAACATTTAGGTCTTGGAGTAAACACTCATTGTAAACAATGTGGGAGGAATGCAACTGCTCAGCATTGTCTAGTATTAGTGGTGAGGGCTGGAGTATATCTTTAGTTACAGAAGGAAATATGTGATAGGAGAAATATGTTTTAACAAGGAAATATTATTAACTGTACAAAGATTTGCCTCATTAACCCTTCTAGAGCTTTCTGGATGATTTTTGCATATTATATGAAGTAGCACTGCTTGCCATGTAAGAGTAGTTTCCAAGTCACACTGATGCCAGATGTGCTGCCTTAAAGACAGTGGATAAAATCGGTGTTCTGCTCACTGAGGAGTCAGACTATCAGCTGCAGCAAGATGGAAAACTATCGTTCTTGTCATTGAAGGGGTCTAAACTGGGACTTAATGAGGCCCTATATTATAGTCATTACTTTACCATAATAATTGTCACAAAATCTTTTGTTAACCATTGTGCAATGCACAGATTCATCCAAAATTAATGAGGTGCTGTCTGTTTTGAGTCATTTTAATAAAGGCTGTCTTCACCTCCTGACTGTGTGCTCTCGTGTACGCTGGTGTGAGTTGTTCAAAGACTGCTCCATGCCAATGCTCACATAGTTGGCTGGATTTCGGTGACACAATTTTTATGATTCCTGTAACTGAAGGCGAGAATTTCTGACTGATGAAAATGTGTACAAACCCGTTCCACTATGCAAAGTATTTTCATTTTCTGTTTAGTATTTATACGCTGTGTTAAGTCTGGCTGTTCTTAATATCATTTTACTTAAAAGAGATTTTTCTACTCTCTTGATTTTATAATAATCATATTTCTGGGAGACTACTCTGCAGTCCTTTAAGCTGTCTGCTGCTTGTTGTCAGCTTGAGGCTCTCCCCTTGACTGTAGCTTTTAGTCCATGAGTACCAACACCCCATAGGTTGGGGGCCTACAATTTGAAGTGGATGCTGTGGAAGCAGACTGAAAGTTATGTCTCTGGGCTTCAAAGAAACCCATCTAAACACAGAGGGCAGGTAAGATACCAGAAAAGTGGTGACAATAAGATGCGCATTGCCTCCATATCTGGGCAGGCACCAAAATGACCTTAGGTAGCTACGTGCACTTGCTGCAACAACAGCTTCTAATTTTTTTTCTATAAAGATATACCCCCTCTCATCTCCTAAAAGTTGTTTTGCTCCTCTTGATGGAATTGCCTCTCATCCCACTTGCCTTAGCTATTGCATTATGCTAACTTCAGCTATGAAAACATTTTCCCACTGATTCAACCACATCACGGCATTCTCAAGTCTTTAGACAGTTTTTGTGTTGCTAACGACTTGAGGTCTAGACAATTTGTTTTTCTTCCCACAGAGTGGTTTAGGGGACTTTATGATTCAGTAGATTTTTCACATTTTGGAAATTAGCCATGAAACGAAAAGGCCAAGTACTAAACTCAGAAAAAGCAGAAATCAGCTTAAGTTAAGTTAATCAAAGTTAAGTTAAAAGACCCCAAAAAGTACAAAACAACTTTTGGAACTGCGTATGCTGCATGGGGACAGGCTGTCCCCACAAAATTTAAGCAGGAAGATAAGCACAAAGACCATATACCTAGAGAGGTCTTCCTTGGTGATCCAAGGTCTTTGGATAGATACATCACATTTTTAAGGAAATTCATTCCCTCACTCAGCTCAGGAGTAGGTATACTGAACAAATGAATAAATTTCTGTCCCCCAAGGATGCACTCAAATGTCAATATGCCTATTACTAGGTTTTTTATATAGTAATTCCCTAAATAAGTTCTGTAATCTGTATTATTGAGGAGTTCTGACAAGATGATAAAAGTGCTTTCTTCCTGCATTAAGATCTACTTTATTTTTTTTCAATTAGGGTGAGCTTTCAGGTTCTTGAATTTATTATCTGCTACTTCAGTTTCATTTCCTTCAACTGGCACAGCTGTAACGCAAAGTAGAACATTGTGTGTATTGGGAGTAATCCGAGTGGAAAAGACAGAGCAAACTGCAGGATACTTTTGCAAGTCACATGTATCTATAGGGTTTTTTTGGGACAAAGGTGGATAAACTTGGCTCTTCAGTCCTGTTAGGAGTTAAGATTTTTCCATATGTCCTGATTTTCCTGAAAAGAAGAAAAAAAACATTCATCTGTTTTTCACATGCTTTTCCCCCATTTGTCTGGCAGGACTTTGTAATGTGAGGAGTCACAATGGGCTAAATGCATCACTAGAACTGCAGAGGTCACAGCAGACCTTACATTGGCTCATTAAATTTCTATAAATATTCAGCTGTCTTTTGATTACTTTTTTCTCCCTGTGATCACGTACCATTTCCTTTCCTACGATGTGTGGTTATGTATAAATTTTTAAAAATTATTTTTTCTTATCATCAAAATGAACATATTGGTCCAGGCTACATGCAGTATTGGCAGGCTGCTCCTCTCCCATGACACCGATGAGATGGTGTCCCTTAATGGCTCAGGGTACTTGACACCATTCTGCAAATCTGGTGGTATTAATACGAAGAGAATGTAGATGTGTGCAAACAACCACATTTAGTATTTTCAATAATTCTTGGAAAAAAAACTTAAATTCATTTACTGAAAATAAACACAGAATGAGGCCACAAAATCATACAGACAGTGGCATTTATATATAAACCATATCCTTTTCTCCAGCGACATGTTTATTAAAAAATTGTATCTTGACTCAAATTAGTGGGGGGTTTATCACCAACTCTGTGAGTCTGGGTTTCACCTATGCTGTTCAATCCAATTAGCATGTAAGTGTTCTCACCAAAGCCACGTGACAGTGGATAGGTGTTTGGTTTTCCTAGTGATAGACCTATCATTGCCAAAAGGATACTGAACTGAGTCTTGAATATGAGGCAAGGAACTCAGGACCATAGAATCATAGAATAACCAGGTTGGAAGAGACCCACCAGATCATCAAGTCCAACCATTCCTATCAAACACTAAACCATGCCCCTTAGCACCTCGTCCACCCGTGCCTTAAACACCTCCAGGCAAGGTGAATCAACCACCTCCCTGGGCAGCCTGTTCCAGTAAACAATGACCCTTTCTGTGAAGAATTTTTTCCTAATGTCCAGCCATGATCACATCTCTAACACAGAATTGTTAGGATGAACACTTATGCTCAGATATTTTCACATTTAATGGATTAATGGCATTCTTATCTCACAAATCTGTCACAGGTTGCCAATACCTGCTAAATTTAGTGACTAATGTGTGTTTGAATACACTATTCCTTTTACTTTTTTTCCGACAATCGTTGTAGCTGAACTAAAATAAGCAGATCTCTCTATTTCATCTCCTGAAGAGGGTGGGTTGCAATGCTCTAGATTAACTGAAAGGTTTATGCAGGCCCTGAAGAAGAAAGGAGTTGCCCAGTAGACCACTTATCACTAATGATGCTACTGCCCCAGTGTGATGGGGCTGGGAACTTAAGCCTCCAAAGTTATCTGCTTAGATTTTTCCTAGGCCTGTCTTGCTTGGATATGTAGCCTGGCTTTATATCACATAAAGTAGTGGGAACTTAGGCCAATATATCTAGTCAAAGCTGGTGGAGACTAAAGATAATTTGGGAGTGAGGGTTTTTCAGGCTAGGGCTTTCTCAAGGATCTGTGACACTATATTTGTCCTAAACTTCTCATTCATTAAAAGAATAACTAAACAAACGAACAAAAAAACTCCAAACCCAGAATGCCAAAACAGCAAAAAACAAAACATCTGCCTTGTGAAAAAGAAGGTGCTAGTATCATAGAACAGGCAATAGGTTGAGTATATAAAATTGTATGAAAATCAGTATGAGGAAAATTAGCTAAAATAGTTTGTAAGGATGAACATATAATAAATTTTGAGGTGAAAATATGAATTAAATCCCTCACAAATACTATTTAAAATGTGATGTCAGGTTCTTTAGTATGTTAAAATTCATATTTGTCTGGATCTTTTGTGATGTTATTAGTAAAAAAAAAAAAAGAAAGCACAAAAAGAAATGGAAACTTGTGGCTACACATGAGTTTATTGTTCTAAACCATATGTTAGAAAAATATTACATCAATAGTTGGGTTTGCTCTGTGAGGACTGAAATTATTATTAGTAAATACAGCTAAAAAGACTGATAAATAAATATCCCTTTGGTACATTCACTAATGAGAAACCAGTTCTTCTGCAGCAAGCTTTTTTATCCTGAGCAGTTTACTGGTAAATCTGGCTGAACTCTACCAGAGTTATGTTTGCCTTGTTATTTTAAAATTTAAATGAATGGATAGCAGTGGGAAGCTTGGTATTTTGGTATGGTATAAGATGTCATTTGAACTCTGAATTAAGTTACATTGGCTTCTATCTGTGTGTGGAGTTTTAAAAAGAACCCAGAACTGCATGAAGCCAGCTAATAATAGAACTTGTGGCTCAGAAGGGATTGAGATTAGTTGAAATTGTTACATTAGGAGAGTAAGGACTAATTTTAAATTGAAGAGAAAGAAAACAGAGAAGTATTAAGCTATAGTCAGTATTTAACCATCAAAATAAGTTTCTAGTATGAAATAATTAGCCAAACCTACAACAAGGATAAAGTTCAAAATGGGATATATAGAATGATTTGGGTTGGAAAGGACCCTTAAGATCATTTAGTTCTAACACCCTGCCACAGGCAGGGACACCTCCCACTAGATCAGGCTGCCCAAGTCCCCATCCAACCTGGCCTTGAACACCTCCAGGGATGGGGCATCCACAGCTTCCCTGGGCAACCTGTTCCAGTGCTTCACCAGCTTCACTGTGAAGAATTTCCTTCTTATGTCTAGTCTAAATCGGCTCCTCTCCAGTTTATTCCCATTCCCCCTTGTCCTATCACTAGATGCCCTTGTAAAAAGTAGCTCCCCAGCATTCTTGTGCAAACCCTTTAGGTACTGGAAGGTCGCTATAAGATCTCCTCAGAGCCTTCTCTTCTCCAGGCTGAACAACCCCAACTCTCTCAGCCAGTCCTAATACGGGAAGTGCTCCATTCCTCTGGTCATCTTTGTATTCCTCCTCTGGACTCATTCCAACAGTTCTATATCCTTCTTATGTTGAAGATTCCAGAACTGAACACAATACAGGAATCCCAATTACAATGTCCCAATTTACAGTGGATCACTGTGTGAGGTCTCTGCAGACCCAGCTCCAAGTTGTGCATTCAGTCCTAATGTAGACAAGCATGGTAATTTTCCAGGTCGTGTTCTTCTGTTCTGACTACTATGATTATGGATAGCCAAGAAGTACTAGTCCCATGAAGTCACCAAAGCCAAGATTTCATCCTTACTTGTAACTACATAAACTGCTGTTATTAAAATCACAGATATGTTCCTTGAAAGAGATTTCTGTTGGGGAAGTTAGTTGGTATTAGTTTTCCATCCTTAAAAATACTTTAAAAATCCCTTTTGCCATTGTCTGTGCAGTCCTTCCATTTATCTGTCTTCTGAAGTCCACCAGTTGCTGGGCACTGCAATTCCTCATTAAGAGCTGAGGCTTTTGAGTCACTTATATGGCACCCTGGGGTTTCAGAATTGCAGTTTGGAGCAGCTCAGCAAAGAAAACTGCAATCCTGCAGAGCTAGCAATATGCAACATCAAAGATATAAATACTTTTCTGTCACTCCTCCCTTCCTCTCACTCCACTTTTCTTCCAGTGAAACCAGTATCACTGCCCACTGCTATTTTGAGTATGCTCAGAGATCCTACAAGACTCCAAACTCTTTGTTTGGGTGTATCTGGCCATTTTACACTCCTCTCTGGTATCAATGGATGATGATCAGAGTTTGGCAGAGGAGAGGGAAATGTTCTCCTGATATTTTCAGTCTCACTGCCATCTAGATATTTCACAGCTGTCTTTACAGCTGTTCTGTGCATGCACGTTTATAAGTGCCTCTTTCCCATCTTAGTCTTATGTTTTCTTTCTTATCCTCATACTACTGATCCCCCCCTGGCCAGGGTGTGATAGCATCAACCAGAAATACTGAAACCTGCAGAATTATAGTTTTGTACCGCTTTATGTCTCTTTATCAAAACTATTGCAGATGTGAAAATAATTTCAATCCTAATATGTTCTCTGGTTAGGATTTTACTGAATTTTAGTCTGGGCTGTGACAGTAGATTTCACTTCTAGAAACATAAGGGCTAAGAACGCAGTCAGTTTCAGGGGAAACTCTAAGTCCCAGCTCACTCATTTTAGATCTAGAGTGGAGTTCATGTCTGCTATGCCTTCCCTAAACAGGTACATTTCTCCTCTCCCTCTCCCAAAACAGCTCCTTGAAGAATATAGTACCTTTGCTTCAATACCGACACCAAATATTGCTGTAATATACTAGGCCAAGCAAATTATTTTTTAAGTAAAATTATTAAACTATGATCTTGCTTAATCCTTCTATAAACATTTGAGGAAGAAAAATATGCTTTAATCTTGTTTCAGTTCTACATTTTTTCTGTGAATAATTCACTTTCCAGATGCAAAGTATTACTGAGGTATTATGATAAGACGAAGGAAAATACAACCGAAGATGTATTTGATTTAGAGCATTGTGTGTTTGTTTTTCAAAATAGAGCTATTGGTGCCACCAGTCATAAAATGTAGAGGAGTCATCTTATTTTCAGTCCACCTGCCCATAATGGATTGCACTGCAAGCCTTATTCTCTTAGAAGCAGTATCGGGGTCAAATCAGTGCTGCTGCATTTCATGTCCAAAGATAAAATAGTTTCAGTTGTGCCACCTTTTGACAGCAACCTGTGCAGCTACTGCAGAAGAAATCTTGCTGAGTGGATCAGGGATTTGTTTGTCCTACAGACATCTGTTCCTTCTCCCAGGGCTTTTGTCTGAATGTGGAGTACAGAAAATGCAGTTGGACTCCTTACCAAAAATGTCTCCTATGATCTGTGATTTAAAGGTATATATTCAGCATAGCTTAGTTATAATTTTATTAGTAGAGGTTGCCACTGGTCTTCTGTAGGATTTGAATATGTTGAGTTGTGTAACTTTCGCTGCTAGGCCCTACAAGTGTTATTTTGCCTGGCCAATCTTGTCTCTGAATTGTTAAATATTCCTTCTTATATGTATCAAGTATTACATGGAAGTTAGCAAGAGTATTCTTTCTTAAATCTGATCTAGGTGATTATCTCAAGCTGTTTTGACTTGACTGCCGGATAAAATTTGAGGAGAACTATATGAACCAAAACCACCCAGCCAGCAAAGAAATTGGATTAAAAATATGTCTAAAAGAAATCTTCATAAACATCTCTTATTACATCTTTCCTTATTCAAAGATTTGGGGCAGAATGAAATCCCAGTGAAGTCAATGGAAAAACTCCAATTGCTGTTAAGAAGGGGCAGGATTTTATTCCAAATCTGCGAAATAAACCATAATTAACCTTCCATCGTGGCTGCCAGATTCCATGTCACCACTTGCTTCCACTATCTGAATTTAATTTTAGCAAAAATCTGTACAAAACTTAAGAGGTGTTTAAGGAATAGCCAAGTATCTTTTTCACTCTATCACTTTCTCTTATATGCCCAGTTAATTTCGAAAATATGCCCTGCCATCTTCCACAATTTCCTGTTGTAATAGATGTTAAAGAGACTATATTAATATAAAATTCTCTTATTTAGTGCTTGCTCTTCTTTTATGTTCTGATTTGAAGAAACTCCACAGCTCTCTAGACTCTAATTAATGATCATTAATTATTTAAAACTGGTTTATTCTTGAAATTAAATTAGCACCCTTTCTCCATCAAATAAATAAATGATGGTTTTAATTGCCTTCATATTAATATTTTTTCAGTCCAGGTCAAGAGCTCTTGCTGGATGTTCAATATGCATTTGGACTGCCATTTTACCCAAAATACGAAGAACAATTTACTTTAGGAGAAAAGAGTCTTTCCTTGCAAGTTATGCAGTATATCTCCAATTTTGTAAACTCTGGGTAAGTGTGTGCCATTTAAGAATTGTTTTGACTGGGGAGGCGGAAAGGAGTAGAGAGAATATAGTCCAGATCCTGCCCGCACTCAAGGAGCTTCCATTTCTTCTAGAAATTTGTAATCCTAGAGGGGGGCTTTGTTCAACACTGCTGGAAAATCATGTCCAAGTTGTCAACCAGACACCAAAGATTTGTGGTATGACACCTAACTAGAATCTAGTAAGAATTTTATCTCTGCGGAACAGCTGCAAATTCTGATTAAATATACGTGAGCTACAAAGGCCTTGATGGCTTTTCCAGAGCTTAGTTCTAGGACCCCATTTCTGAAGAGTCTTGGCTAAGTTGGCTAAGTTCCCAGTAGAAATGGGAAAGCACATGAAGACACAGCATATCGTTTACCACCTACCCTGTGAATAACTCAGCTTCACTGTGCTGTGCCTGTGCTCAAGAATGAGGAGTCTCTTTGGAAAGCAAGTGTGGGAAACATGACATTACATGCTTATTAGAGCACCTTGGGTTGCTTTGGGACTGCGGTATGTTCAGGGTGTTCTTGAACCCATGTCTATACAGGTTCTGTGTACCTGATCTATAGGAAGTGAACCTGACTTACAAGTTACTGTCAGGTGAGACACAGTGAACAATTCACCAGTTTGGACTGAATTTGAATCCTACTTATCAGAGGGACTAAATACACATTTCCTTGACCCAGCTGATCTCCTTCTTCTTTTTATTATTCATCTAGTTCTTTTCTAATGATCATTTCTCCTGCTCCCATAGAAATCCAAATTACCCCTATAGCTTCTCAAGAAGAATGTCAGGGGCGATGCCCCCATGGCCTATGTATCTGCCAAATGATGATGGTGATAACTACAAGGAATTCACTGTTTCCTTGCCAACTCTTAAAGGACTGAAAAAAGCAGACTGTTCCTTTTGGTCTGATTATATCAGAAGACTGAGAGCATCCACAGGTGAGCAGCATGTTTACTGTAATTAAATAAAACTGAAATTATCTGCTTAATATTTTCCTCTGTCTGTAGTCCTGTTAATATTATAGTTATGCCAGTGTGGAAAAATACTTTTCATAGGTGAAACAGCATTAATGCTTTTGTTCAACACATAGCCGAACCACAGTTTTCCTTCAAAACTAGACTTGAGATTTCATGCAGGTGCTTTCATCAGTTTCTTTGTGTCCCTCAGTGTCTTTTAAGTTCAAAGGGGATATTTTGACCTCTTTGATGGTTTTCCACTGGTTGAGATAGTCTTAATTTGCAAAACTTGATTCTGATGTTTAAACAATCCTGGATATAGCTTCTAGATCTTTTGGAACTTAATCTCACAGCATTATGGATGTTGAAGTCACAGTTCTAGTGGAACAACAGTTGACCAAGCACCATGGACAGAGGCTACTCTCAGCATTTACATAAAATCCCAGGGAGAGGTGGGAAAGTATTTGCCAGGGAAGATTGTTTTATAGATGGAGAAGGTTTAAACCCATCCAAACTGGCATAAGAACACAAAAGCATGTGCATAGGTCAGTCCAAAGATCTGCCTAGTTCAGTATCCTGCCCTTGTCAGTGCCCAAAAACCCCAAATACTTGAATGTTAAACATAAAAATTGAGAGACTGAGAGAAAAACACACTGAAGGAGTTCACAAAGTTAAGTCAAATTCTGGAAAACAAATCACATAATCTGAGATTTATGGAGTACAGATTGTCTAGGAGAAGGTTTAAAAAGTACACGTCAACATATTATTCTGCAAGCAGAAGTGAATACACCCTTCCTGCTCTTCTTGGCCTCAGCACTGTGGTAAAGCAGTCACTCAATTCAATTCTACTGAATTCCATCTCATAGCAGCCGTGGCTTGTCACCTTACTTTGATAGTCATCTTTAATTTTACCTGACCCTGGAATACTGAAGCTTCTCATATAACTTCCACTTAAATAGGTGTCTCATCCATCCTATTTCAGCTTCATACCTCAACACAGGATAGTAACTTACAGAACCTCCTGCTGTGGGTCTCTTTTTAACAATCTGAGACTAATTCCTTATGAAAAAAAGGAGATTTGGAATGTTTATCAGTTCAGCTGGAAGGACTGCATGAACTTCAGATGATGATGGCTGAATACCTTCAATTTCTTTTTGAGAGGAAGTTGCATAAAAATTCATGCCAAAGAATTTTCTGTCCATCAGTACATGTTCATCACTTGAATTACTCCAAAAATCACATTCAGCAGGAGTAGACAAGTGGGACTGTGGCATCTGTTCAGTTCTGTTCAGTCAAGGGACCTGAAATCTTCAGATTTTTTTTGTTTAAGTCACCAAATATCACCTTGCTGCTTTGTTAGTGTGCCTCCCTGAAACAGAGATAGCTTGCTGTATCTTCCTTTGCAACTGAACCACTGTACCTCTGTTGTTACCTGCCTGCTCCAGAGTCTGTTTCTGGAGTGCTGCTAGGCCATCATATAAGATCCTGATATGATACAGGATGCTAGATTTGAGAGTGCAATGCTGAAAACTATTTTTGACTGATACATCTGGCACTCCATCCTGAGGGAGAGATATTCATCAGCTATGAGGTCCAATATAACACATACTTCGTGGAAGAAAGAGTATTTCTTGGTTTTATGTAATGAAATATTCATGATAGCATTTTTGGACTGAATTGTACACTTAATTATGACTTCTGAGTCTCGGTTGCTCTGGGTCACAATTTATGGCCTCACGCCAAGTAGATGGGGTTCACAAGTGTATCAGCAAGAGGCACTGCTAATGAAACAATCCAGTTTTTATGTCCAGGTGCAGTGCTATAGAGGGTCTGTTCTGATGCAGTCTCAACCATGATGAATCCTGTTTTGTCTATCTGACCTCTTTCTTCAAATCAGTATCTTCCCAGCTTAGGAAATAATCTGTGATCTATAACAAGAAAAAAAATCAGTAAAATGGAGAAGAACCAGACAAAGCAGTGGTTGTAAAATTGAACTGCAACTGGTTTTTCAATTTTTTGTTTCTTGATCCTTTGTTTACTTCACTTGAAATGCCTTGACTTAGAAATGTCAAATTTGGGATAACTAAAGGCTCAAAGCTCTATATCTTAGACTCTAAGTCACAATCCAACAGAAAACTGAGTTACTCCTAATTTCATAAACTGCAGTTTCTGGAATAGAGCCTCTCATATTTAGAATCTCTTGTACAATGGAAGTTAAATATTTTTTAGTTTGTTCACTGCTGGAACTAGAAGTTGTTTTGGATATATCCAACATAAAAGGTACCTGTAATTTTTTTTTCCATTTACTAACAATATTGTCCAAGGTGAAGCAAGTGTTTCGTTTTGTAACCAGACTGCAATATTTAATGACAGAATGTATCATTTGTCCCTGGTATATAATTGAAATATATGTTGTCATAATTGAACACAACTTATGAAAAGTCATTTATAATTTAAATGATTCTTCATGGTATTTACTAGCAGTGCCTTTACAAATTATGGAGGAAAGTGAATCTGTTTCATTGCAGCTGATCTATCAATCTGTTAAAATTTTGTTTGAAACCAGTTTGTAAAATTGGCATTTTTGATTGATGATTCAACTGGGGATTTATTAAAGTGAAGGAGCTTGGAAAGGTTTGGATTTAGTAAGTGGGGTTCCCATGGCTGCATTTCAAAGACATACTTTATATTCTGAATCATGATGGTTTCCATGGGAAACATCAAAATGAGTAACAAGAAGAGTGGCCATTGTGTAAAAAAAAATGTGGATGGCTTTTTCCAGGGAATGTGTTAACAACTTAAAATTCAGTTAAAATCAGGAGCTCCAGAATATTTACGCATATTCAGACACTGTGTCTGAATGCTAAAATGTCCCTTGCATACTGTGGTAGACTGCACTGCCTGGCAGTGAGTCCCTTTATAAGGGCCTCTCACTGCATTCCAGACACGTAGACCTGGATTCAATGTACATATCTTACTCATCTAACTGGTATCTAAACAGAACCAGTCCTCCTAAAGCAAGTGCCTCTGTAAGCAGTGTTGCACCAGTGAAGAAGGAGATACCTTTAGCTTCTCCAAGTGAAATCTTGTCTGCCTAACTCATGTGCCTAAATTTAGACATTCAGGCATACTTTGTGTCCAAGTTAGCCAGACTGAATGCCACCTGTAGAAAATTCAATGTCTAGCAAAGCCAAAGCCTTCTCCATTAGCTCGGAGAAACCACATGTAGCCAAACAAAAGTCCCAATAAAGCACCAGTATTCATAGTTCAGACTTTCGAATCAAGACAGAATCAGAAATGTTGTGGTTAGTATTCATCTTTTACCAATTCTATTCACACCTTCTTTTTTTGTAATCTCCACTAGAAAACAGATTCTTTCAGTATGTGTGACATGTGCAGTAATGAGAGTGCTCTGGCTAGGATACTTTAAATAAACACTGCCAATACAATTTCTTGGCAAAGTTTGGTGGTATTAAGAGAACTGCACTACTGAAACGGAGTGGAAGACTAAAATCGTAGAAGATAAAGAAAGAGAATGATAGATCTATTGGAGGTGGGTGCCTGAGGTTTTGTGTATGCCAGACAGGTGAAAAAATAACGTTCTCCAAATTTCTTGCCTGGTTAAGTATTAGGATGTAACACAAAAAATAGAACACATCTTGCACAAGTGGAGTGCAAGCTATGATGATGATGATGATGATGATGATGATGATGATGATGATGATGATGATGATGATGATGATGATGTCGCCGTCCATGGCAGGGCAGTTGGAACTAGATGATCTTTAAGGTCCCTTCAGACCCAAACTATTCTATGATTCTATGATTATACATTCCCATGGCAGTTATGTAAAGCATGCTGGAAGCATGATACCTAATTACCATTAGATGGTCTGCCATTACTCTAAAGCATTTGCAAATGGACTGCCAACTGAGAAAAAATTTCCTAAGCATTTATAGCTGCATAAAAAGGCTCTTAAGTGTCATTGACAAAGTGTAAACCTTCTAGCTTGCTGCATCAAGGATGTGACATTTTTTTAATCTTAATTATATTGTCTTTTCAGGAAATGCAAGTAACGGAGAGCCATCTGCAGAAAACAGCCCTAGTGAAGCTCCCACTGAAGGGCTTACCACCCAGGAGAGCCAGCCACTGGGAGACAAGGTAGCTTACAGCAGGTAGAAAATCACAGTGCTACTGCATGCGTTTGTCACACAAATATACATTCATGTAACTGTGCCACACTGGATGAACAAGTTGCTTCCTTTAATTAACTTTCTGAATAATTAATGTAGAGCTTTCAAGAAAGTACTTTTTTAAGAAAAATGTTGTATATGCCACAAAATAGACCTACAGCTACTATTTTAGTTCAAAAGAAACTGTAATTTGAAAAATAAAGTATCAATAAAAGCTCAAAACACAAACCAAAAGTACTTGGACTTTATTTCTTGCAGGTACACAAATTTTAACACATTGTTTTACCATCAGCCAGAAAAGGATGTGCATTGAAACCATGAGAAGTCCTCCTGCTGATGAGGCTCAAATTCACTAGATGCCTTATCTCACTTGTTCTTTTTTATTACTCATCCTATGACAAGTCGCTGATAGGTGTGGGAGCCTGGTTTGACATTCTGGAGAAAATTAAAAAGCTTCAGAATGGGAAGGGATTGAATCCAGGAAAAACGATGTAAGAAGAGAACCAAGAGTATGCATTGAGTGCGTTCACATGAAGTCAGGCACAGACACATGCTATATTCAGCTCATGCTCACCTGTGGAAATATGTATAAAATCATTTGGGTAAAGCACAACACATGGCAGAGATAATACCAAGCATGTATTAATTAAAACTTAAAATACGCTGTCCATGGAACATTTATCTTCTGTAAAGAGAAGATGAGATACAGGGTAATTTTGGAAGCATAAGGAAAAGTGCATCATACGATATCTTTAGTGACTCTGAAAGTATTTTTTGTTAGGTTGTTAATTCATTGCTGAGATCATTTGGCAACAGATAATTCTTAATTGACAGTATATCACTTACATCTTCATGATACTTCAGAACACAAAGTTAAAGGTTGCCATGAAGCTAGTAGTAAAATTTCCATTGATTTCAGTAGGACCCAAATATATTGTTCAGCATTGAAATGATTTAATAAAACAACTCATAAGGTTTTGTTTGCTGCTTGGGACCTTTGCCAGTGCATGAGCAGTTACCACTGCCTGCCATGGATTATAACTCATCTAAAAGTATTTTAGGCCACTGCACTCTCTATAGTAGTCTTCCTGTCTCTCAGTCCCAGCACTGAGTCGTATTCTCCTAGCTAATGATCTTTGTTTCTGAATTGTACTCTTCTAAAAAATCAAATTGTCCAGAACACCAGCCAAATCCCTGTGAAATAATGACATTAAAAGGGCTGTGGATCGTGGAGAATGGACTTGGGATAGTCATATGCCAGTCTGTATTTTCACACTGAGTCAAATAATCACTTTGGGGGAAAATGGGTCATAAGACTAACAATTTTGATGAATCAACCCAATATCCCATAGCTCCTGTTGAAGAAACGTTAAAAGGTTGTTGTATGGACACTGGAATGCTTAATATACTACCTAAATAATTTTAATTGTAGTAGACTATGAACATATACTTTTAATTATTACTTTTTATAGCTTAATATTTACAAATAGATATGCAAATGAAGAATTTTGTTCCCTGCTGTGCATTCCACCTTTGGTACTCTCATTCCACACAGGCCAGCTTCCTAAAAAATAATTAATTTCAATTGGCTTCTATACTACCAAATCCTAAGAAAAAAAAACCCAAACCCTTCCAATAAATTCAGTAACTCCAACAGGAAATGCTCAGCTTATTAGGGTTCCTTTCACAATACTGTGAATGTACTGTCTTCTACTTTGTGACATCATAAAGCATAAAATAACACACAAAATTAAATACCTTTAGGAACTAGGTACTGTACACAGCAACCCCAGTATTAATCTGCTTCCCATGGAGCTGTTAGACAGATTTAAAAGGCTTCAGTACTGAATCCTGTTAGTAAAAGCTGATATATATATAATCTTTCCCTTCTCACTATTCAGCTCCACCTTGAGCTCACATAAGCCTGTGTAATTTGAGAAAAGATTTTAATTCTAAGCTAGGCACTCAGCAGCTTAGCCTTGTAGTCTCCTAATGACAAGTCTTGGCCTTCTGGTAGGTTTGGTAGGTAGGAAGGTATGACCAGGCTTTTAGGTCACCCCTCCTAAGGTATTGAGCTTGACTGTCAGTTTGGTAAAAGAGCCTTTTTAACTAATGAATTTCTGTAAAACATCTTTATTTCATTAGCGACTGACTGCTCCATCCCCACCCTGTGGCATAGGATGCAGCTCTTTAAACTATTCTCTCTCTTTCTCCCTCTCCAGGTTCCCTAGAAGTCCCCATACTCTGTTCTATAGCCCTCTGTTTCCTCCTCCAAAAAAAACAATACTCTCTCCCATTTCTCTGCACTCTCTTCTTCCCTTATGCTGGTTCTGTTCACGCTCCATACCTCCTTCAACTCACTTCTGCCAAAGTCCATTTTCATGCAAACACAGTCTTATGATCCTATAGGTTTATGTAGACATATATTTCAACCATCTTCTATCCTGCATCTGTGAGCTCAAACATCTTTGAAATCTAAAGTGACATTTGCAGCAGTAAAAGTGATCCACTCTTTGGCTATAAATCTGTTCATCTTCCTGACTTTACTACTATTCTTTATGGGGAACCACGCCATTAGAAATAGCCCAGTCAAATCCAATAAAGACAGTTAATTAGAAAAGCCTATGTGTAGGCTGATTGACAGAGAGGTCAGGAGACTTTAGTGTTAGTGATACTGAGAGGCCAAGTCTGCTCCCACATATAATTCTTAGTAATTTAGGTCATTGTGCTTTAAGCTGAAATACCAAAGGCCTCAGTGATCTAGTAGTGAGACAACGCACAGAAGCATGCTGACTAGAGCCATGCTTTCCTCCCTCCTACTGGAAATAGCTACAATTTATTAAAAGTGAAGCATCCTTTGAAATTTTCTTAGGAACACACACAGAAGTAGACCAAGTTAGTTGTTTCATTTGAACTATTTGAAAGATAAGCCATCAGAACGTTTCTGTATATGGAGCTCAGTTATGTTGCATTTTAAGGCCTGAATACCTAATGTACAGCATTTTGTGTGATTCTTTTGCACAGGAGATATTAGGCAACATAAAAAATGTAAAGTATTAGAAAGATTTTACCATATAGAGTTCGAAAGAAAAAAAAATGACAAAAATGGTAATGCTGGAACGTTAATTATTTTCATATGTACTTGACACATACAGCTGGAAAAGCACAGTTGTTTTCTTGCTATTCCAAGGACCCACATCATATAATTCTCTTGGCTAAATTTAACAACTCAGTCTTTCACCACTGCAACATCACAGCTAGTGCTCTCTGTTATATGAAAGGCTCATATTCTTTCTAATTTGCTCCAGCTACAGTATATAGCAAGGGCTTATATACTAATAATTACAGATTTATGGACCATGACTCCTCACCATATGAGGTTAAAAAAACCCAAATATGATCACAAAGCCAGAGATCCTCCACATGCTTCTTATTTGGTCTTTGAAACACAGACACCCGCCTAGCAGGGATTTTATATAAGTTTCAGGTGGTGAGAGAATTTGGCTAATAGGAAGTATGGTAGTCAGTGCTTTCAACTTTTTCTATTTCCATGATATTAATCTCGCCCAAAGCAGAGAGGTCACTAATTCCTGCCCCTGCAGATGTGAATCCTCTAGCATGGCCTTTGGACACAATGATATCTCCCTCTCCTAGGTTTCCAGCTGCCCAAGAAAGAGCCTTTGATTCCAGCAGTGACTACAACTCAGTGAACTTCAGCTGACAGCTGATATGTCATCAAGGAGTAAGACAGTTTTGCATCAGGATTCTTGCCGAATTTGCTTACTCTTTAGGAGACTGGCTATATGACTGGGTGTGGAAAATGCTGTGTTTCACAGCACAGATTTTGTTATTACAAAAGCTGTTAGTTAGTTGTTTTATGGAGACTACCATTTCCTACCTCTTGTTTATGTATTCTGCTATCACAATACTAGACACAATATCTCAGTAGTTTATGTTGGCTGCTTCCTATACAATCACTCTATAGAAAGGCTACAGAGCAAACTCAATGAAGCTAATAGGTAGTATCTTGTAGGCTACTGTATCAAAGTCAGACATAACAGGATAGATTTTAAACACGACATCTGTTTTCAAAGCTGACTAAGGAATTCTGTAAGTTATATCTTACTAACCTGTAGGGAACTTGGATGCCTGGTTCCTATAATGGCTTTGGAAAAACCCACCCAACATCTGTGCAATGGTCAGTACTCATTTAGGAGTCTTGTGGGCAGATGTCCACATTGAAAAGCACTGTTGCAACTGGCAGCAGAACATTGGCTTGCAAAGGGAGAATTTAGCCTTTTGCTTCACTTCCTTGGTGAAGACTGAGATATTTAGTAAAACAAAAAAATGTTTTTTCATGTGAAAATCTAGACATTTTTCAGGGGCAGCTAATGCTTTTCATGACCATTATTCATAATTAACAGATGTATTCTCTCATGTCACGTACCCCTATTTCACAACAGTATAAAAGAAGTCAGTGGAGTCACAGCAGTTTATCACAGCATTTTATATGGGCCACTTAAGGTAGAGATCTGGTTTGCATGTGTCAGGCCATGTACGTGAAATGAGACCCCAAGCTGAAAAGCAAAGTGACCTACTGTTTCTTCTCAGTTCAGCTCTCACACACACATCATGTGCAGAGACTGCATAAAGAAAGGCTAAAAATCAAATTTGGTCACACCAAAGGAAAAAAAAAGAAGAGAAAAAAATGGTTTTGTAAAACCCTCCAAGACTTTTGTCACCCTGCAGGAGTCAGATTAACTGAATTTTTCCTTTTTTTTTGGGAGAAGGGGAAGAGAATTAAAATAAAACCAAAAAACCACCAGTAGCAGGAAGGCCATGGTTTTGATTTTAATCCACTCATAGAAAGAATTACATTATGAAATCATAATTGCTCAAATACATAAATTTTAAATAATGGAATCATAGAATCACCAGGTTGGAAAAGACCTCTTGGATCATCGAGTCCAAACACTCCTATCTGCCACTAAACCATGTCACTGAGCACTTCGTCTACCCATCTTTTAAACACCTCCAGGGATGGTGACTCAACCACACCCCTGGGCAGCCTGTTCCAGTGCCCAGTGACCCTTTCTGTGAAAAATATCTTTCTGATATCTAGCCTGAACCTCCCCTGGTGCAGCTTGTGGCCATTGCGCCTTGTCCTGTCCCCTGTCACTTGGGAGAAGAGGCCAGCTACCTCCTCTCTACAACCTGCTTCCAGGTAGTTGTAGAGAGCAATAAGATCTTTCCTCAGCCTCCTCTTCTCCAGGCTAAACAACCCCAGCTCCCTCAGCTGCTCATCGTAAGGCTTGTTCTCCAGCCCCTTCACCAGCTTTGTTGCTCTTCTTTGGACACACTCCAGAAGGATGAATTTTCAGTGAGAAGTTTTTTTCTTAAAAGATTTTTCGCTAGGTACCTTAAAACCAGCTTATTTAGGTAAGGCAGGGATTTATTCTGGCTCTGAAGAGCTTGCTTGGTACTTGTATCATAAATCACAGCAAATACAAATTTAAATGAATGGATGATCATTGAAGTGACAAGTCAAATGTGAATGGCTGGATGCTCACAACCTTATTCTGTAACTACCCAAACTGGCACAGCTCAAGCACAAAAGACTGATAAGCCCTAACTCAAGCAGGCTTTTAGTTGCATCTAGCATAGCCCTTAATTACCATGACTATGATGAAAATTGCTCTCAAAGGCAAATACTGAACTTAAAAAACCTTAAATGAAGCATCTCAGTGATGTAGTAGACCAAGACACGATGCTGCAGCATCATGATGCGATGAAACCTGCACACATGCAAAGGACCCCAGGCAGCCAAGTAGAGATGAGAGATGCTGCAGTAGGAAGGCTGGCAACTCACTGATCAGAGGGATGTGACCTCAGATCTGCAGTTTGCAAACTAGAAGTACCTAGATTTGATTGCATCATGTGGGATGCTAGTAGCTTGGAGGTTTGAAGTAAAACTTGTGCTCAGGTGAAAGACAGAGAAAAAAACTGACCAACTAAATGATCTGAAATCAAAGGAATAAGCCAAAGCAGCATCATTAGGTTCAGAAGCTGAGCCCAGCCTGAAGTGCAGAAAAGCTCTAAATGGGTGGGATTTGTTCAAAATTCTAACTCGTAGCAGAGGTAAAGTGTATGGCAGTTACACAAATCAGATCCTATCACGTAGGATGTAGCCAGGAGTGGTGCACAGCAGCAATTTGTTCAGAAGTAATAGGGATGTTTCTAGCAATGCTTACAGCAGGGGAAGGATGGGTCTCATCCCATTTCTCCCTTGCCGGGGAGGGGCTCTGCGGGGGATAAAGCATCCAGAAAAGAGACAGTTGCTTCCTAGAATGTGCTGAAGAGAGACCTATCCCATCATACCATTTGATCCAAATTCAAAGTTACTTAGGCACCTAACTTAACAGCTTAGGAGCTGAGCATTTTAGCACATCCATTGTCTAGTATTAATTCATGTAGGTAGATATTGCATAGTGAAATAATTTGTTAAATGCCCACATAATACGTGGGCATGAAATAAGACTTTCAAAGCTACCCAGATTTGTGGCAAATGGCTCGACTCTAATACTACTTTTCCACAGTTTTTGTTGCAGACTCCTGAGCTGTCAAGGCTTGTGCTGTGAGATGAAGGCTGAACCCCATGCACATCATGATGTAAGGGGTACATGCCTGCCTGTAGGAATCCTCTGGAAATAGCACTTTCAGGAGACAGGCTCCCATGAGGCCAGTTAAGTGATCAGCCTGACAAATTGTTTCCAACCCAGCCGACACTGTCAAACACACTAGTCATGAGCCTGGCCGCTTTCAAAGGCAGCAGAGAGCTAACAGGCAGAGAAAGAAGTCAAACTGACAGACGTGTTTGCTTCAGATCACTTGCATGGCAGTTTACACCCCTTTCATGTCTGGTAATAAACATCTGAATATCGGCTGAAGCTCTTAAATTTGGCACTGATCCTTCTATTAAAAGCCATGGACCTGCTTTTCAGCTGCAGTCAGAAATGCCAGCAGAGCCAGAGGCTTCAAGCTGCCCTGATTTACACCAGTTGCACTTAGAGTGGTGACTGTGTTTATGAGGGAACAAATTGTTCCTTTGCCAAGA
Organism: Phaenicophaeus curvirostris; assembly: GCF_032191515.1. Classification (NCBI taxonomy): domain Eukaryota; kingdom Metazoa; phylum Chordata; class Aves; order Cuculiformes; family Cuculidae; genus Phaenicophaeus; species Phaenicophaeus curvirostris. The sequence continues at coordinate 90,778,597 of NC_091394.1, forward strand.
TACCACAAATCTTCCAAAAGGAGCACTTTCTCTGAGAAGCTATTTTTCACAAAAAAAACCCCAAACCAACAAACACCCCCAACAGTCCTCCTTGGAATCCAGTTCCAGAGTGACACCCTTTTTTAAGCTTTTTTGAATATTTTAGCATGCTAAAAATAGGCCTCGTAGTCTGTGTTTAGCTCTCAGTAAGGGCTTTGTGTCACCGACTGGAAATCAGTGGAGCCTCATGGAAGACAAGAAAGCTGATTCCCAGGGATCAAGTGCTTGGGATCTTCCCAGACAAACCTAACCTGCCACTTTGATCGTCAACTTTTCTTCTGGGTGAAATATGTATTCCCTTTTACTATTCTCATTGCTGTCTTGTGCATGCAGTTCCCCATGGCTGACCAGGCTGGATCTGGTAGAGGATCTCATATTCCTCTTTAAAAGACCTTGTTGGTGACCCAGGGCTAGTGTTAGTGGTTCACCTCCTTTAGTTATTCCTCTCACTGGCTTCTAGGTTTCATGGTCCCTTTTTGCTGATGGCCATCACTTCAAATTTGGTGCTTACAGAACACAGCATTGTGTGTAAGCATGATATATGTGGTGTATCCCACCATAGGTTGTGCAAGATGATGCTCGAGAGCAGCTACTACTTTTAATGCTTAATGGCAGTCCTTGAGGGAAGGTGAATGCTCTATATCTCCAGAAATTATGTCTCTGTAGGATGTTTCTCTACGTTTCGCAAACAAGCAAACAGAAGTCAATGATCTTTTTTTCATTATAGTTCACAATATGAAGCATTTACTTCTACTTCCTGCATACAAAAGGAGGAGTTTTTATTACTCCTGTTTTACAACCAGATGAGTGCAATAAAGACCTACTGTAACTAGCCTAACTAAGAAATGAGAAGGACCTCTTTCAGATTTTCAGTAGGCTCTTGAGTTTCACCTTGCCAGCAGTGTCATGCTTACACCTCTGCAGTGTACCAGTTCACATGCAAGCCCGTCTTTGACAGCTATAAGCCCCCAGATACATGTGCCCAGGCTTCTTTCATTATTCGCTTGACTCTTTTTTTGTGTTATCTTGGGAGGGCCACAGGAGCGGAGTGGAATGGAGAACCAGGTAGGTTTTGAGGTACAGCAATGCAAGAAATTACTCTCAGGAAAAGATAAAGCAGAGGAGACCACATTCGCACTCTACTCTTGATGCTGCTATAGGTCAAGTCTGCTCCAGAAAAGGGTTGTGAGGACACTTCAAGTTGTGTAGTTGGTCCAGCCAGACCCTTCTGCACAAATCAGCTTGTACTAGTGTAGAAGCACACCTACTGTTCATGAGACTCCAGAAAAGGCCCTTTTCATACGCAATAGTGGTGGTTGTGCCAGTACAGAAACATTTCAAGAAATTCACATTCCCCAACTGATATTGGTTTTGTCATAGCTTCTGAGTCAACAGGAAATGCTGTCCTGGAAGGGTCCTGCTCTATATCCACAGCCATTCCTTGGCCTGCTGAGGCTTTCCAGCTTTCCAGCACACAGTCTCTTTCCTACCCCCACTTCTTCCTCTTCTCTGCAGCTGCTTTTTCTGTTCTCTTTAACCCTTGATTATTTATCTCCACTTCATCCCATATCTTCAGGCTGCCCATGCTAATTTCACGCAACTCTTCTTCCCCATCTTCAAGCTGAGACTCTGATGCAAAGCAAGCACCTGGGGTACATTGCAAAGTCCCAGCAGGGAATCTGTCTTCTCTCCAGATGACTGGCACTTAGCAAGGAATCCAGTCCCTGCTCATTTTGGCTTCTGTGGTTTGATGGTATTAGCTGCAGTAGAGCCTAACAGAAAATTTTTACCCACTGTTCTTTGCAATTACACTGTTGCATGTTGTTGTGCTGCTGCTGTAAGGAACTTGAAGACATTCCATTTTTTTTTCATGATATTTACTTCATCATTAATGATGACTTTAAATAAAAAAATAAAATAAAGAAACACCCGTCCCCCCCACCCTAAATTAATGTGTCGTTTATATTAAAAGTATTAAAAGGTGCTTGGGGAGTCAGTTTAGTACTAATCAAAGGAATGGAGCTCTGCAGAAAGTGGCTGATTCATAGCCACAGAGAGCAACATTTAAAGGTAGTAGATAATATCTAATGGTAATAGTACAGTGGAAAAAAAATAAATAAATAAATTCAAACTGCACTGCAGTGGTGCCTGAGACACAACATGGTTAATTCCTACTCGGTATTTTCACCCGTCCACCACAGTAAGTAGGTCTGTGGACAAAAGTGTGCTGAGATAAAAACCCCTGAAACACATCTGACATCAAAGGAAAAGTCTTTTTTTGCCTGATACACTGGAGACTTTATTTGAAAACAATTCATTCAAGTGAAATTCTGACCGCTAGTACCATAGCCAGATCAAAAAGTCTTCTTGCAGCTGGCCAGAAAAATGTCTGGGCCTGGAATCAGCCCGAAGTTCTGTTTTGGGTACACTGAAAAAAACAACAGAGGGTCAAACAGAGCTGAGGTCTCCTTCCACTGGAACTCACAGCACAGATCTCCCTGACTTGCAGTCAGGAAGGAGTTCTCTGATGAGAGGAGTGGACATGGAAGGGCAAAACAAACATCATGGTATTGCAAGACCACCAAGCTCCAGCCTTTAAAACCGAATATGATGTAGGGCTGAGCCTGGCCCATAGCTAGTTTAGAAATAAATAGGGCATAACTCCAAACCCCCATGACCCTGTGGGCTGCAAGACAGAGAGAATCCAGATAAGAAGTAAAAGCATCACATATTATATCATATTTGATAACTGACTTAGGTGTTCACTTTCTGCAACAGGAAAGACCAGAAATCCACAGAGGCAGTGAGAGCAGGACAGACGTTCATGAGCAGGGAATGAATGGAGGGACTCCCTCACTTCATCAGCCAACTGGGTAGGAGAAGGAGGAGCAGTGCTAGGGTTAAGCACGTTGCTCAGTTGAACACAGCTGTGCCCAGCAGGATGGAGGCTCACTCTGTCAGTGCAATTGTCCCTCCCAGGGTGTGCACCATGCAGGAAGCCAGAAACTCAATGCAACTGAAATATTGTTACTATTACACAGACAGATATAAGGACTTCATGAGACGGGTCCAAAGTGGCAATGCTCACACCATTGCAACTAACTGGGGAATAAGCCAGGCCAACCAGAGTAGTGCCAAATGTTCCTTAGCTGGCTGCCAAGATGAGAACTGGAATACCAGCCGCCTCGAGTGTTTGTTTACCAATGCAGACAACCTGCAGAACAAATAGGAGGAACTAGAGCTCTGCAACCAGTAGGAAAGTTATGCTATCATAGGAATAACTGAATCATGCTAGGATAACTCAAATAACCAGAGGATCATGATGAATGGCTACAGGGTGTTTCATGAAGACAAGCACAGAAGAATCATAGATTCATAGAATGGTTTAAGTTGGAATGGACCTTAAAGATCACGTGTTTCAAACCCCCTTGCCATGGGGAGGGACACCTCCCACTAGACCAGGCTGCTCCCTCAGACCTCAGCTGGAAGGAATTTTGTGGGAAGCTTCCATGGATGATAAAGAAGCTAGCAAGTGCAGGGTGTTTTTTTAAAAAAATGCTCTTCTGCAAGCACAAAACCAGTTCATTCCCTTTACAGGCAAGGGAAGTAGGCAAAGTGATAGACCCCTTTGGCTTAACTGTGAGCTCCTAAGTCAGCTCAAAACAAAAAGAGATGCACACCAGAGACGGAAAGGTGGATGAATATTAATTGAGAAATACAAGGGCATTGCCAGGGCATGCAGAGATGCAGTTAAAACAAAACCAAAAAGCTTGGCTCGAATTTAAATCGGCCAGAGATGTCAAAAACTACAAGAAAGGTTTTTTTGGGAACATGAGCAACAAGCAGAAACAGAAAGAAAATATGGGTCTTCTATTGAATGGGAGAAGTAAATTAGTCACAAACAATGCAGAGGTTCTCAACGCTTTCTTCACCTCTGTCCTTACCAGCACTGTTGGGCCCTAAGCCTCACGAACGAAAATCCAAATTGATGTAAAAACAGACCCATAATCAGTGAAAGAACAGTTAATAAATGAACTATTACAGGAATGTGGCCCCTACAAATCAATAGGACCTGACAATACCCATCTGAGGCTGTTAGGTTAGCTGGCTGACATCATTGTGAGGCAACTCTCTGTAATATTTGGGAAGCTGTGGGGACTGGGAGACATTCCAGAAGTCTGGAAGAAGGCTAGCATGATTCCCATCCACAAGAAGGGATTAAAGGAGGATCCAGGAAGTTATAAGACATTAATTTTACCTCAGTCCCTGGGAAAGTTATGGGAAAAAAATCTTCCTCATGCCTATCACAAGTCAAATTAAGCATGTAACTGCGAAAAGCCAGCACAGATTCACCAAGGACAAATCATGCTCTAAAAACCTGGTCGCCTTTTATGACAAAGTCACCTGCTAAGTTGATGTGGGGCAGGCAGTTAACTTCATCTATCTGGATTTCTCCAAGGCTTTCATTACAGTTTCCCACAGCCTCCTACTAGAGAAACTGATGCATTGTAGCTTGGACAAATGGTCTGTGCAGTGGGTGGGGAACTGGATGATCCACATTCAGAGGGTGGTGGTAAATAAGTCCTTTTAAAAGTCACAACCTGTCACAGGTGGAGCTCCCTAGGGATAAATATTGGCCCCAGTGCTGTTTAATATCTTCATAAGTGCTCTGGATCACCTGAACTTTATCACCTGAAATGTCATCAGCAGAAGCAGCATAAAGTGATATAAAAATAATCTACAGAGTCCTGACTAAAGCCTGTGACAGATAAGGCTGTTGACAGTCTCAGAAAAATATGTATCTTCTCAGTTATTAATGGCCAGAACTGTCAGGAGAGTTTAAAACTTTCCAAATTGTCATCCAGTAGCTGGTGAGTCAGACAACCTTCGGATGAAGAGATGAAATTTTCCTTCATTTTTTCTTCTCTGCTTAAGGAATCCAAGTATTCAAAGCTCTGAAAAGCCTCAGGCTGCCATTCAGTGGTCTTTGGGGATTAAAGGTTGTTTCTCAATGAAGAAAAATAAAGTGTTGATAGAACCAAGTGCTGCACAAAAGGCAGAAATTAGAAAAAAATAGAAAGGGTATGGCAATTTGTTCCTTCTTAGATAAACATTAGTTGTTTGAAGAAATTTTGTTGTAGAGGCTCCAGTCATGCTTCCACCATGAAGGGTGAGGCAGAAATTTTCAATCTGCAGATGTTTAACTTGAAATAGAAGAATACTTTTCTCATTTCCAAAGAACAGCAAACACAGAAAATGCAAGTTTCATTTCTTATCTTAAGTGATTGAAAAAAACAAACCAATCTGAGCAGCAAACAGGAGTCCCTGAATCATTTGCTTTGCAAGCTGCTCAAGGGTCCTCATTTTAATTTGTGCTGCAAGAAATCACAGATGATCTGGGCCAGGTGTTTCATTACTACTCCAGATGTCTGGATTACTTCAAACTTTTCTGATCTTTATCTAAATAGTGTTTTGAAATGTTTTGTCCACACAAAAATATTTCTGTTGCCTTTTCCTGTGTTCCCTGGTATTGTTTATTGTCCTTCAGAACTAATCATTCTGAAAAGGAAGATGATGTGAAGTGATGGTGACAATCCAAGGCTTGGGAACACAGGAACAACTGCTTGTCTTGCCACCTGCTGCCCTCGAAAAAGATCAGTGATGATGGATGCACTGCTGTGGTGTAACATCATGGATGTGCAATAAATGAATGTGTAAGTAATGAGTGTATATTCTTGGTAGACCAGTGTTGTAGGCATGGCCTGGTCCCTTCCTTCTGTGGTTATGTCAGTATAACATAAGCAAACCCAAAGCTGAGTCCAGCTGTCACAATACAGCCATAATTTTCAGCTTGTTTACGTCCCACACAAGGGGAATGCATATAATGAACCTACTGGAAATGATTCCCGGTCTGTGCTAATTGGGAACAGTTTGGGAGAACCCTAGTCATCATGGGACAGTAACATGCCCAAGCCCTTACTAATAATTTAACATTATAGAAGGTCAAGTGGCCCATGTTGTCCCCATCACTATTAAATCTTCTGGTACAGCTGTAGCCTGTAAGCTGTAATCAGAGAAATGTGTGTTACCCAGAAGATGGATCAGGGTAGAAGGTCTCATAATGCAATCAAGTAAGGTGGGAAAAAGGTATCATTCTAGGTGACACTTTGGGCCTCGAGTACATATATCACCCATGTCTGACTGTTTTTTGTGGTAGCCCCTTTGCAGTTCCACAGCGTTTTCACCAGCACAGTAGCCTGTCCCACTCTCTGCACAGCCCTTCTGACCTTTCTGAGCCTGAAGACATTCCTTGCCACAAGCATCCCAAACACTCTCCTCCTCTAATGTGCACACACCAGGATTCCTGGCTTGAGGCATTTGGCTCAATCACAGCTGCTAAGCTTTCTTGGAAATTCAACCACAGTTTCATAATTCAAAGGCATGTGTTCACTTTTTCTTTTGTATTGAGATGAGAAAACATGAGTTTCTGGTCTGCTGTGATGGAAATTTCACCATGTCTATGGCTGTATATTCCTTTTGTTCCCTAACACAGAGATGCAGTTACTGGAGGCTGTGTTTTGTGGGTTCCCCATATCATAAACACAGATTTATTCTCTATTATATTTGGTGCCTCCATCAATGAAAATATATAATTTTTACCACAGTTAAACTTGTATTTTTGCAAAAGGTTGTTTTGTTTCCAAGTGTTACTAATTCCAGTGTGACTAACTTAATCTGGAAACCTGGAAGCTTAACGCTCCCTTTACTCCAATTTTTTACACAGCCAAGTTCAGAGCCTTCTACTGAAAAAAAAAGATCTACTTCTGAATGTTCCCCTTGTCATCACATCACTAGTGTTGATTAGTGTACCCTGTTACCTGTAGTAACAGACGAGACATCATTAATCCCTCCCTGGCTCCAATATTTTTCTTGTGCCACTGTCAGATGTATTTAATACAGCACATTAATAAATAGTGCTCTGACTGATGGTGCTTAGAGTTTTGGAACTGAATAATGATTACCCTTTTGAGGATAAATACAAAATGATCAGCCCCCCCCCATCAAACTATGAAGACATTTAGGGCAGACTCTCATTCTAACTTAGTACATTCCACTCTACTTCTATCTGGAATCAAATAATCAATAATGCATGATGTATATGAGTTGTAGGCATTTTAGGTAGAAGGCTGAACCATACATTTGAAACAGGATGTTTTTTAAAACCCTCCTTAATGAAAAGCTTACTGTCCCTTACACTTAATGTTTAACCATGCAATCTTGGTTACAGTGCCCTCTGTGAGACATTGTCAAGCTTAGAAGGAAAATTAAGTGGCATTTGTGATTGGCTGTAGTGGACAAATTGGCCTGATAGCAAATACTCCTGTATAAAAGTCCTACCATTCCAGAAGATCCTTGTGAGCATTCTAGTCATGATTTCCCTACTGTACTGATTTTTTTTTTCTAAAGGAACTTGTTGAGGATAATTTTCCTTATTTTCCCCATTTTCTTGATTTACATATCTTACCACCTTATAGTGGTGACATTGATTTGGAAAAGGTTGTGTTTCAGACACAGTGAGAAATCACACAGAGACATTATTAAAGGAAGGATTTGTTTTATTTAATTCAGACATTATAATCTGACATCTGACATAGTTCAGCCTTAACTCCTGGAAGTTTAGGCCAAAAAAACAGAGATGTTCCACCTGAGTGTCTTGGGCTAACCTCCCCTCTTAACCTTATCTCATTCAGTCAAAGGTCCATGTAATTTAAATTACCTGGGACAGCCTTGTAAGCAGAGGGTTGCACAGTAGGTTAGATTGCCATTTTTTTCAAGCAAAAGTACGGAAAAACATCCTAGGACAGCATAGGAGATAGCCCTAAGGCATACACCTTCTCTCATAGGAATGGGCCAATGGAAAAGCAAAGAGTCATGGTGATTATCAGACATTAGGCCTTATTGCATTAAAAAAATGGCAAATCAAATAAAAAATACTGTTCCAATAGGAGAATAGCTAGTACAGAAATGAAAATGTAGCTGTAGTAAGAATATTAAGACAAAAAGAAGAACTGACCACAGTATTTTAAGAGGTAAAGTATATTTTCAAAAGTAAAATTAGAAACTCAGAAAACCAATCTGATGTTGTCTACCAGTTTGGGGTGGCAAGACTTCTTCAACTGTCTTCTGGTACATCATAGCAGTATACTCCTTCTGGGCTGTATTTCACTTCAGATGTTGAGCTGAGCATAGGAGTGCAGAGGCAAACTAACTGTCTTTATTACTATAGCAATACAGTGTTACTACAAATCATATCAACATATTTCATTTCAGAGTCAGGGCTGCCAGGACAGAAGGTGATGTAAACTATGAAAACATTAGAGTAAGTATCAGAAGATGAGTTAACCTCACACTCACTATTTTGTACATTTATTAGCCTATCTGTTCCCTCATTTCTGGAGTACTTCCAGGGAATTTATGTGTCATTGCTGATCTAAATGACAGAAACATTTCTTATGCATTGACAGCCATCAAATGCACACTCTGTTCATGGCCTCTAGGATATTATACATTCAAAATGTTTAAATGACATAATTCCCATTTATATTTCAAATATGGAATCTCAGTGAAAGCAAATGGATCTAAACCACAAACTAAAATACCAGTTTAAGATGCCTGATAATTACTGAGGATCCAATAAGGGTCAGCTCACTTTGCTTCTGCTGAAACAGCCTCAGGAAATTAAACTTCTGACACATTTAAATGGCTTCTCTAAAGCATTATTCATATTTTTCCTTTATTTCAGAACCCAAATTTTTATAGCAATCTCTATTTAGCAGTCATGATTGAAAGTGTATGGCTATGTCTACATACTTTAACTATCTTTCATATAGACTGTGGGAGGGGATCCTGCAAGAAACAAGCATAGAGAGGAATTACAAGTTCTTCATGTGCAGAGAGAAGGGGACCAGGGGCCAAGTTCTTCAGAGATCTTTATTAGCTCTGAGGGGTTGAGTCAATGCCTTGATGAAAAATATGAAACAAATGTCTACAAGAGCCAAATCTTGAACTTGGATACCCTTCAATTTCATATCTTAATTATAAAAAAATCTTGATGCTCCAAGATGTGCTAAGACAAATATATTTTCACAAGGATTCATGAGCGACAGGACCCACCCACCTGGAGATTGTTACTAGATTGGGGCCAAGGGCTGTCTTCAAGCTATGTCTGCAAACAAAGGTCAAAATTCATGTTCATTTTGCAGGGCTATAATTAGCACAGCAGGTTTAGACAGGAAACTGCTCCCTCTAAACCCAATTTCAAGGCACTTAGGGTTGCACTCTTTCACCATGGTGCTTCTGAGCTAAACCTAAATAACAACAATGGAAGTACCCATTACTGTGCATTGTTGTGGTTTGGCTTTGTGTGATGAAAGAAATCATATGTTCTAATTATACCTCAACATCAGACCAAGGGGAGCTTGGGGTGGAGATGGAGCTGAAGATCATCTGCGGAATTTCAGTGTGTTTCTGTTTTCCAAAGATACTGGTGTGCGTATGTATTGCAAGTGGGAATTACTTGCACAGCGTTGAAAATGAGTATGCAGTCTTACAGCTGTTTCCCTCTTGGGTTCACTGCCCTTTCAGTACTACTCCATAGGATTTTGGTTTTTTAAGATGACTGTGTGTGTTACAAGAACTAATTTCACAAGAGAAATATTTTAGACTTATTATCACATCCCAGAGGACTGTAACATCCAAAGTTCAGGAGCAGAACAGCAATGGGACAGCAGATTTCATCTTGTGTAGAGGAGGCACATTGTTTATGTTCCACTTCAATGCTATTTTGAACCACTCTTTCATGTATGGTTTCTGCTCTGGCCTTTTGCAAAGGTTGGTATTTTCCCAGAACGCTTTTATACTGCAAGGCGTGCTATGACTTCAGAGGGTCTGTAGAAGGCATACAGGGTAGAATTAAGGTCATCTAAAAAAATTAGTTTATGCATCTGTTATGCATGTATTCCAAATAGTGAGCTAGGCTCCCTCTTTGGTGAGTGCCAGAGGGAAATTGTTCTCCTTCTAAGATATGTGTTTAAAATAAATTGCCTCAATTCTCCATTCTAGTCTTCTTCCAACGGCTCTGGAATGTGCCTATAATTAGTTAACTCGGGCATCTTAACATTTTCGTGGTCAAACTGATGAACTCCGTCTCTCTTGCTCTCTTCATCCTGTCTTTAGTATTTAGCCAGAGATGTAGGATTAGACTAATGGTAAGAATAAAACTAAGGAGAATGATACCATTGAAAGACCCATGACTTTCGCTTTTCTTCAAAAGCAAGCTTTTGGGGTCATGTAATTTTGCAAGGCTTTGATTGTTCTTTTTAAATAAAAAAACACTTCTAACTGTTGTGGTTTCATTGAAAAAGTAAACCTGCTTGGATAAAAAAGAGGAAACCGTATGAAAACAGCCTCAAATTCTGAGTGCAGAGCAGTATTAATGTTGACCTTCTTCTGTGGTTTCTGAATCAGTGGTGGAACGGGAATTACTGCAGAAGAACTAGCAGGGAAAGAATGTGTTTATTTTAACATACACATCCTTCATGCTGTGTCTGACATAACTGCGTTATTAAAGAGCAGCACTTGGAGCATGGACAACAACACATATCTTGAATTCATATCCTTTTTTCTTTCCTGGGTACATGTGATATTTAGCTGAGAGTAATTTTATTACTGGTTCCTGAGCAAATTATTATGATTAATAATAATTAATAAGAGTTATGAGATCATAGCTAGGATTTTATAGCAGAAATTTATATTTGGTCCACCGTAAAGAAGAAAAAAATACAGAAAAACTTCTCTAGAATAGCATGTCCATGGCCTTGTAAGAAATATAATCAATTACAGATGAGTAACTTGCCCAAATAAGTTTGAATCCAAGAACAATAAAACCTCTCCATCCTATTCCCCATAAACAATGGCAAAGGACTAAAAATAAAAAAGAAGTTGCAAAAGTTTTGCCCTTAACTGGTCTTGTCATGAGAAAAAATGCTAAAATACAAGGCTGATTAGATCCTTTCATGGTTTCAGTTTGTGATGGACTTCTCATCCCATGACTGGGCTCATACTTTTGCTGTATTTAATGTCCTTTATTTTGGAAGACATTATCTGCTTTGGTCCCGATATACCCCCATAGCTCTGTCTCAGAAATGCAAGCTGGCAACACAACTTCTACTTTTGAACCTCAAAAATGCGTTTTATCTCAGGATGAAAGCATCTATTAGCAACCATGTAGCAGGGGCTCGGTTGAGTACAAAACCACTGCCTGCCTTCCTATCCTCACTAAGCACTTCCTAATGATCCATAGGTTAATTTTTTATTATATCCTGCCCTGAGAGAAGTAACGTTCTAAATCCCAGAATAAAAAATATCCCAACACTATGGGCTTTATTGTGTCCTCACTCTGCAGGGAAAGAGGGCATCCTGTGTAAGGAGCAGCTGTTAAATATTTAAAGATGACAACTTGCATAAAAGTTACACTCCACACATCAATGATTAGCCAATACAGCCCCCTATTTCAGCATAACAGACATTCCATTATCTCACCAAGCATTCCAACCAGTGCTTTTATTATTTTTTTTTAAAGAGGAAAAAGACAGAACTATTTTGTAATCATGAAAGGACAGTTAGCTGTGGATGAGGAACATAAATTGTCTGTACTGCTGCAGAACAGTCTTAGCTTTTTGTCTTGTGAGACATCTGTGATATGTATATGGAATAGTAATGAACACTTCCATTCTTGGCAAACCAACTTCTTTTTGTCTTATGCCTTGTAAAAATGTGAGCCTCAACTGCCATGAAATAACACTGTCTCATGAAATAACATGAGGTCTTAATAGAAGTATGACCCTCTGGATTTTTTTGTGTCTGTGCTAACTTGCAGGCATTCCTCAGGATTAGGAACATCAAGCTAGATTCAAACTCATTTGTACTGCTACAGGTATAATATTAAAATAGGGGAATGATCTTAATCATGCCATGGGCATGCCTAAGGTTTAATTGCTAACACAAATACTGGTACAGTTTTGACCCATGCCGATCAATGCTCCCCTTTGGATATTAGAGGCAGCCTGTCCAGGGCCTAGGGATGGGCTAGCTTGTCTGCCTGAGGAAAGAAATCTACCTTAAAGCTTAGGACAGCTGACAGTCATCTAGTCGGTTCAAAGCGTATCTGGGTAGCTACATGCTACGTAGTTGTCACTTGCTGCAGACGTAGCTTACAGACCTCTTAAAATTGAAATAAGTTTCTAGGCTTAGCAGGGCTGCGCTAAGCAAAGCAACTCACTGAGGAAATTGCTAGAGTCAATATACTATAAACTTGCTTATAATAATTTAATGTGTCCTCTCTGTACAAAGATGCCCCTGGTTTGCAAAAGCCTCATAGGTTTAGTGGGTTTTCCCTGAACAGATTCTGTGTATGGCACTGCATCTTGTCTTGGTGGGTTATGGATTTTCATGTACTGGATGTAGAAGGGTTAATCTTCTGGCATTCTCCTAATCTTGCTGCAAGACATGGGAAATGAAAAACACCATCCTTGTAAAAATAAAAACAGTTGTCAATAAAAGTCAACATTGCACTGAAGAAGCTTTACAAAGTCAAATGTCTTTCACTGTATTAAATTTGCTATAAACATGAGTTGTTATTAAATAAATGTGTGTAAGGTAAATAGTAATTTACAGTGAGAGTGGGTGGGCTGAGTTCATAAATTGAATCTTGAAGGAGACCAGATGAACGAGGCATTAACAAGGACTGCAACAGTGAAACTTCAGCTTGTCTTCAGCTTCACTGCTGTGCTTCTCTGTGATATATCACCCATCAGAGCAAGACTTAGAGTCAGGGAGGTAACACTTGGAGTCACTCTGCATGACTCTGCTGCACCTCTACATGACATCCCAGAACTCTCTCCAGAACAGTCTGACAAGCTGTGGTGAACATACAATGGGAGTTAAAGACAGGCCATACTTCTTCACAGTTGTGTGAGCCAACACTACCTAATCTCAAAAAACCCACAAACCAATATATACATGGCTACTCTTAAAATAAGGATTTGGGCCATCTTTCACAGGAAGACATGTTTTTATTGCAGGACCTGGAGTAGAACCTTGTGTACTGAAAGCTAGAGAAATTTGTCTCTTCTTCTGCAGACAGGGGAGGACATAATATTCCAGACCTTTTTACTGATATCAGTTAATGTCCTGTGAAAAAAATGCATGGACCAATGAAGACCATGCCCTCCAAGTGAGTTTAAGGATCTTATGAATATCATACCCCATGGGCAGGACTTGTGCTTGGGTGCTTACCCAGCTGAACTGCTGTGTATGCTGCATCTCCTGCTCACTAGTGAATCTTTCTTCAAAGCTCCCTGTTTCACAAAGGCCAACATAGAACAATTAAGGGTCTCCTGCCAGGAGATATGTGCCCAAATGGCTTCTATTTAGTTACTGTACTTGAGTGAAGGTCCTCAAGAAGGAAAGCAGGTGGCTAAGTTTCCCTCAGCTTTCAAAGATGAGTCAGTCACTTAGGCAATCCTCAGTGATGTGGGATGAACTTATCTCTGAAAATCTCTACCCTCTGGTTTTTTTTGGATCGGTGTTTCTCATTCTTTGACAATAGAGTAAGACTAGAATCAAAGCTAGCTAGGCTAAATATGGACCTAGGAGATTGTCCAAAGTTACTCAGAAACCTTGTAAAAAAGTCCTGTGTCCCAAGACCTTTGTTTAATGCCTTATCTTTGAATGTTATAGTAATAGAAAGGAAAAAAATAAAGCAGTAGTCTTTAACAATTTTGCTGATAATATTGATTCATTTAAGCTGCCCTTGAATTATTTGAATGTCATTGTAAAAAACAGACTCTACTACCAACTGCAGTATTTAAATAACATTAAAAATCACTCAGAAACCCACAGAAATAATATGTTCACAAATTAAGATAAAATACTTTTCAATTCACCCAGACTGCCTGAGTGCAGAGGGAAAGTTCAGTCTCTGAGAGATCTCACTGTAAGCACAACATGAGACATATGCTCTAATAGTTAAGCAATGTGGCATGAATTAGGGGTAAACTGGAGACCTTAATAAAGCATTTTCATTACTATCATGGGTTGCAACCAGGCCTACAATGTTATTTAAACATAAGGTTTGTGGGTTTAATTCCATGACAATTTTCCAAGGGAAATGATGGGATCCAAACACCAGAGGATGCTTCTTGCAGTGTGTAAAGTGTATGATGTATCTCACATAGCATTCCCATGACATACTGTGATAATAACAATAATTTCTTTATTTTCAGAGGGCTGCTGGGGATTCCAGGGTTCTTTCACCATTTACGGATATTTGTATATTCTACAGTACTGGGGGCACTGTTTAGTGAAAAATTAAGTAGGTTATTTTGTTATATATATATCTGGTACCAGAAATAGCGTGGCTAGCAGGAGTAAAGAAGTGATCTTCCCCTTGTACTCAGTGTCAGTGAGGCTGCACCTTCACAGTGTTAGGCTTATGGTTGGATTTGATGAACTTAAAGGTCTTTTCCAACCTAAATGATCCTGTTATTTATGTGTGTTAAACATGGATTAAGACATATTGTTTGGATATTTCAATTTAAGAAGTGGTTACTCTGAGTATTTTAGGAGAAACAGAGAGATAAAATCTCTTTCAGATGCATAGAGGACTGCATGTAGAAGAGTTAAGTGGAAAGACTTTATTAACCCCACAGCCAACGCAAAGACACTTCATGTTGCATTTATATTGTTTAATATGGCTATTAAAGCCATTTGGGGTGTGAAGATAGGCCCAAAGCCAAATCATTCAGAAAGCTTTTATTCACATCATTCACTTACTAGTTATCACACTACACAGCACTGGTCTTTTCTGAGCATCAGGTATCACGTGCCTCTAAGATATAGTTTTCCATTTATATACGTTATTTTGTTTTGTCCCTAAGATGAGCTATCATCCATGACAGGTTTTATGTCAGATGAAGAGGGAGTTCACTTCAAAAGAATGCACAAGTTACAATGCATATTTAATCAAAGTGAATGATCAAGGGAGCAGCCTTGAAAGAAAATTTTGGGTTATGTTATACAACTGTGTGAGTGTATCACCCAAGATACTCTAAGAAAGAGCAGAAAAAGGCAAGTACATCACTCAGAGATTAGGGTCAACCGTAAAATGTGCTGTCCTCTGCTCCTGTCATTTACAGTTCACATGCTGTCAGCTGAAATAATCAAAACAAGATAATAAACATGGAATTTATAAATGGCTTCAGCAAAAAAATACAGACAGACACAGGATTTCAAGTTGATGACGTTGTTTGCAACTTTTCAGGGGACTTTGCAACAAAAAATTGTTTTCCAGCATCTTCAGAACAAAATCTATTTTAAAAAATGCTGAGGACAGTCAGGAAACAGAGCCAAGAATTCAAGTTTTCTATACAAATGTTCAATCTGTAATTAATTTGAAAGACTACAGATCTTAAATTTTCTAATAGTTTCCTAAAAAGTGTTCCAGAGTAGAAGAGCACAGCTGGTGTCACTCAGCCCTCAAAAGATCAGCCAGTGATGGCTTTATAGAGGAGAACGTGTCCTGCCAGGATTAAACCCATCATCTGTAAAAGAATCCTTCACAGATTTCAGTAGCTTCCCAGGGAGTAAATTATATTTCCCTCCTCTGGTCCCTGTGTCTCCTGCATCGGTTTCACAGCTGGTAGATCACAACATGCTCAGCAATTGCCACACTGATGATACAGCAAAAGAATTGAGCAATACAAATAGTTACCTTGACCTTGTCATAACACAGGGAGAAGTATATAGCCATTTATCAGACTTCCTGAATTATTCTAATCTTTTTGAGAAAATCAAGAAAAGCTTTGCTGTTTGCTGGCCTTTGACATTCCGGGGCCAAGAAGCCTAGAGTCTAGATATTTGTGTTTTTCTTTTGTTGTGTAGAATTCCAACCATAGCAGTTTAAGCTATGTTTAGTCATAAAAATCAGCTCTTTTCCACGGTAGGTCACTGTCAAGAACACTCTCTGAGCTTGCTATGCTGCTGGAGCATGAATGTGTTGCTACATGTATTTATGGTCTACATAGCGGGGTCTCTGCCAGTGAAAGAACACTGGCAGTGGTTCAGAGACATAAAAACAGGAGGCAAATAGAGAAAGACAAGATCTCTCAGTAAACTCACCCGTGCCTACCACATCAGACTCAGCAATGCAGCTCTTCTCAACACCTGCCTGGCTGTGGCCTGGTGCTTCCTGCAAGTGGTTAATATTGACGCTGAATTTGGTTCAAGCTGTGTTGCTGGTGCATAGTGTGGAGGCTGATGCAATACACTGCAGGATTCTTCATTTACCACAAAAGAGGAGAAATCCATGAAAGCAAAATATTAAAAAAATTAAGGAAACAAACACCAATGTATGAAAAGACAGTTGTTTTCTTCCCTCAGAGAAAAAAAACTAATCTCTGGAAAACAGCATATTGAAAAAAAGCAAACAAGTGAGAGGAAATACACAGAAGAAAACTTTTTCATTGCAAGTGGAGTCTTAGACAGTTAGGAATACCAGATTTGTGATAGCTTCTGCAGCCTCCACTGAACTCGTCTTGGGTGTAGATATCTACTATACAATTTATTTATTGTTATCTGTTTATATTCAAAGGAGAAGTTAAGAGAAAAAGTTGACAGTGGTCACAGAACTGGGTAGTGGCAGAGGTCAGCTGATGACCACTTCTCCCAGTAATCAAACCAATGCCCTGATGCCCTGCATCTGGTTCTGCACAGATTACTTGCACTGATTTTTTATTTTATTTTATTTTTTATGCTCATAGCTAATGTGTGTATGCTGGGACCTCCTCGCTGAAATGCCAAGCTCTTTTTATCACTTCTCCACCATTACCCACAGCAGAAATGGAAGCAGTGATGTTTACGTATAAGCCTGTGACTTGCAATCACTGAAATGCACGAAAAGAAAAAAAAATAGAAGTCACCAGGAATAACTGCTGAACTTCATTTATGAAAGAGAACACATCAGTTTTAGTTCAGTTAGTGCAGCTGGTAAGTAAAGGCAATGAGTGGAAGTAATTTAAAAATAAGAGAATATAACAAGTGACAAGGTTGGAAATATTTTTCATAACTTCTTTCTAATTAGGTGGTTGATAAGGGAAGCTGAAGACATCAGACGCTATCCAAAGCTGAAAAGGACAAAGACAGGAAGAAACAGAGGGGTTTCAGGTGTCTCGGGAACAAATTAAATGCTAGTAACAGTAAAGGTACCATAATTCTAGTCTGTATTTGGGAGCAAGTAGGTGATACACTAAGTACACATGAGGATGATTAACTACTTTCTGAGCCTTTAGTGGTTCAGAGAACATGAAACGATTGTTTTGAAATCAGCAAAGTTGGCTTGGGTATCTTAAAGTGAAGCTGATGTGACTTCTGATTCCCTGATGTTTCCTTTTAGTCTCAAAATACTGGGGAAATTACAAATGACTGGAAAAATGTTCATTCTCTGCCAATAATTGCTAAGGATAAACAAGACAATGCAAAGATAGGCTGACAGCCAACCAGCCATTTGTATCAAAAAGAGATTAATTGTTAAATCAACAATGAGTTTGAAGGCGAGGTCTACAATTAATGACCGTTAATGACACGTTAATATGAAAATAGCTCTTATCTAAAAAACTGATATTTTACATAAGGCAGTAAAATGACTGATTAAGGAGACTGCATAGTTTGAACATACTCTAGATATTTTAGGTTTTCAGTATCATAAAATATTCTAAATAAAATAAGATAAAATATGCCCTGTACAACATTAAAGCATATTTTAATGGATTAAAGAACCCCTTAACTGACAGCTATTAGATTTTATCTTTAGTGAGTAGTTTTTATTAAGCAATAGATGTGGACGTCACAGAGATTGGTCAAAACACTTCCAAGTTTTTATCAGCAACTTTGTGGATAAATCTAGAGTGTCCCAATAACAAAAAGACTGAAAGTTATCCTGTAACTAGGCAATAGCAAGAAGATCGTGAAACATATTTTTAAATTAGGCCCATTCAAAATAAATGCAATTGAACAAAGTTGGCACCTGCATCTTAGAAGCAGAGATCAAAGCAGACCTAAAGATAATATTGGATACACAGTGCATTTTAACCTTAAGAATGATGCTGGGGAAAATGACACCACTTATGTGACCATCAGACATACACAGAGGAGCAAAGTGAGTAGGAAAAGGGCTGTGATTTCTACCTCGGTTTGCAACAGTGTGTACTTGAGTATGTGTATTGACTCAACAACCATTTTTTAAAAGGGATGTTGAAAAATTGTACAAGAAACAGAGAAAAGCCACAGCCAAAAATAAAGGGCTGCATTAAAATATCTGACAAGGAAATAAGTAAGTTATTAGACAATCTGGCTTTTGTAAGCTGCTAGGTAAGAAGTATGCGCCTCTTGGAGTCATGGAGAAAATACAAAGAGAAGTTGCACAGAAACAACAGCTAGCAGTTAAAATGGGACAAAGTAAGGTAGAGGTAAGGTCTGTCCAAAAGGAGACTGATTAGATCACTGGAACAAATCAGCAGGAGGTGTGGTGGCAGCTCAGTCTCCTACTGTTTCCAGTCATGACTGGATGTTTTTCAAGATAATCCTTTAGCATAACCTGATTACAGGCAACTGGAGGTTGTTTCCTATGAATTACAGGTCACAAAATAAGAAAGGTGGTCTGAAACCTTATAAAAAAAGCACTGCTCTGAGCTGCTAGTAATGCTCAATGTATAGCTATATTTTACTATATAGACATTTCACATGCCATTGCTTTAATATCTGTAGGCATATCTCATTTTTTAATGAAAGATTATGAAGCAGGATATACGGGAGTTGCTTTTTTCTTTTTCTCTGTTCTTTTTGATCTCTTTCTCTTCCTTTAAGGGAAGAGCATGCCAAACATAGAACCATAGATTCATAGACTCATAGGATGCTTTGAGTTGGAAGGGACCTCCCATCTAGCTGGTGCCTGAGACTCCTATGTATGCGTCTGGCATCACAGTGATGAATATCCACCATGTAACAAAATTCCTACTGAAAGAAAACCCAAACTCAGACTCCAAAACCATGCAGTTCTATGGAAGGGTGACTTCTGCACATTCTCAGAAAAGTCTGTAAGTGAGTTCAACACCACATAGTCCACATCTCCTCAGAGCCTTCTCTTCTCCAGGCTGAACAAGACCAACTCTCTCAGCCTGTCCTCACATGGAAGGTGCTCCAGCTCTCAGATCATCTTCGTAGCTCTCCTCCGGACCTGTTCCAACAGCTCCATATCCTTCTATGTGTCTATAAGTTTCTAGATGTCTATAAGGTGTCTATATGTGACCCAACAAACACAAGCTCCTTTTATGGTCAATGGAGAACCCATAGAATTCCACAGAATTGAGGAGGTGGTTGATCTCCTGAAGTGCTCACCTATAGACATGTGGATAAACCAAACCATAAACTCCACTGACTCTAACGGATAAGTAGGCAGCCCAGACATCCAGCTCAGGTTTATGTTCTACAATGACAGATGTGATGAGTGACACCATTTTTGGTCCTACAGATCTTTCCTTAATGCTGTTGCTGAGGGGATTGATGTGAATAGCATATGAGGCCAAAAGGAATACACTGCTTTGGCCTATATTGCAACTACTTTTATTTCATATGGTAAAAGAAACTAAATGTGTCTGCTTTTTTAGATATGGCCAAGAAATTCCTTCAACACGCACATAAGCTGCATGTGAAAGTCTTTACTACACAGAAATGTTGATCATACTAGGGTAAGGTGGGTTTATATTTCTATTACCTTACACCTGTCTCAGATGGAAAGTTATTTAAAACAAAAATCTACCTTGATACATCTTACCTGTCACTTGTCTCTTTCCCCCTTCTCCTCTTATCTGAATGTGGAGTTAAGAAACAGCTCCTAGAATTCCTGCCAACTGCACATGACAATATGATGATGTAATATAATTTCCTCTCTGTGGTCCACATGTGCTAAGGCAGAGACTATGCAGATTTGCCATATTTATGAGATAATGACAGTATTTGCTAAAGCAGAGCAATTTTTCACTGACTGTGCTGGACTCCAGATCATTACTGCATCTTTCAAACAGTATTTCCCTAGCCCCATGATTAGTAGGGTGAATGCAAAGAAGTGCTGCAAGGAATTACTCAAGATCAGAGTAATTTATACCATAACTCCACCATATTTAATTCTGTTTACAAAGAGAAAATATGGCAGTCACATAATCTGAGGTTGATCTTAGATCAATATATATAGCAAGATGGGGATATTCAGCCCTACTACATGTGTTCAGGTCCAGTGGAGAAGTAGCTGTCAATGGGGCATTGTTCTCTCTCAACAGTGCAGCTGAAGGAAGGCTTTGCCTCATTCTCAAGTATGGTGTCAAGCCCAAAGATTTGTGAGTCCTGATCCAAGTCCCAAAGGCTACTGGGAGAAGCGAGTTCTACTGCTTTCTCTGGTGCTGGTTCCTGTCAGACACTGTATAGCTGGTCTGAAAACTGCACAGCAAACAAAAAGAACAAACTGAAGACTTCGGTGTGCAAATCACTTCTGAGACATCAGCCATTCTGCATGTACAAGGACAAATCCGTCTCTTGAAATATGTTGTATAAACACCTTCCGTTTTAAAAAAGGCATAAGAAAGCATCATCTATAACCCTGAGCTCATCTCAGTGTGAAAAGTTGGACTATATGATCTCCTAAAATCCCTTTGAGCATTATGTCTATGGCTTTAAGGGTTATGCCTTTCGCACAACAGAAACTACTCTGTAAATGCCAGATTCTCCAGGGTACTTAAACTACTTTATGTTGTTCTGGGAAAGCAGAGCAATTAACTGCTTAAGCTTGCTTTATAGATGTTTTGTGTCTCTGGGGTAGTGCAAAGGCGTCTGATGCATTTTCTCTTGTAAAGCCTAGGGTATTCTAATGGTAAGTGTAAGAATAAACATTCTCATCTGGGAGAGGGCAATAGAAACAAGCATGCCCAGAAACCGTCCAGAGACCCAAAGCACACTAAAGGGCACTGGACTTAGGAACCGGGGGAACAAAAATATATATTTTATGAAGTTTTCAAAATAATTTGGGACAAATCTCACTTCCAGCTAAGAATGGGTGCAGAAACACTGCTGGATGTGCAAGAACTACCACACGTGTGATGTAAGGGATAAACTGCGGAAAAAATATATCACCAGCAGCTAGATTTGGGAATTATATGCCCATTACAACCTCTTTTTCCATGTAGTAATACGATTTTACATTATCTAGCCAACCTGCATCCCAAGATCATGAAAAGTTCATGCATATGAAACATCTGTTTTATCATTCATGACAATGAGTCAAACAGCAGATAATTTACTCCAGCACTTTCTTCACCATAGCTCTCCACAGGAAAGCACAGTGGAAACAATTATCCCCCAGTAAGCCCCACCCCCACCCCAAATGCTTACAGGGGAGATGACACAAGAAATGCAGGCGTTGTGCTTATTGATATGGATGTGCTGCCATTTTGACCTTTTCTAGAACAAAACATTTCAAAAAAGCTGAGCAAGGATTCATGCCCATTAGTGTGTGTCTGAGACCATTTAATACCCTATTCCTCTTCAGAATTCCAATGCCCCAGTTTTCAAGGACAGTATTAAGAGACATTTATAATTGAATAAAGGGGAGTAACACTTCTGTCATTTGATAGCACAACTCTTTCCTGAGTGTCTACTACTCCAACCAAGTGCAGCACTGAGTTTACCCTTTACCTCACTCAAAGAAGCAATGATCCTACAATATTTCTTCTTAGGAGTCTCATCCTCGTGAAAAAAAGTTGATAGTGAATCCTGGTAAAACAGCCTGTTCTGGTAACGTCTGGCAATTGCATGCATCAGACAGATGGTCTATGAGGACATGGAAGAAGTGGAAAGTAGGTCAATTTACTAAAAATGCATATAAAAGAATTGCTGAAGCATGTAGGGACAAAACCGTAAAAGCCAAAGCACAGAATGCAATACAACCAGCAAGGGACATGAAAGGTAGCAAAGAGCTTTCTATTAATATTTCAGCAGAAAGAGGAAGATGAAGGAAGAAGCTAGTCCTCCACTTAGTGAGAAAGGAAAGCTAATAATGCCTGGAGGGCTGAAGTGGTTAATGTCTTTTTCATATTAGCCTTCACTAAAACTGCTATGAGACAATGACTAATATGATAACACCAATGAGTGGGACAGAGGGATTCAGCCAACAGTAAGGAAAAGGTAGGCTAAGGGAATTCTTTGAAAAGGCAGATTTTAATTTTTTTTTCAAATCAGAATTGGCTAGCCACTGTCTTGAAGGATATGTAAGACGAGAGAGAGAGAAGGGCAGATCTGGAACTACTGATGTGGAGAAAAAGGAAGAGCTAGGGAATTAGCAACCAATTATCATACTTTCCACAACTAGAAAAATGTTGAAACTAGCACTGGAACATACCATTTTTGAACACTTTGAAGATCAGAAGGAGCTTAGCAACACCAAGTATATGCTGATTAAAACCAATTTATGATTAAAAGAACATCAGATTTGTGACAGATCTTGAGGATATGGGAGACAGAGTACATGTTGTAGAAGATGATAAAGTTGCTGTGGTGGGGTTTCATCTTGACAGTGACAAGACTTTTGGCACTGACATAAAATATGCTCAAGAAAGATGAGAATCTAGCCCAGATTAAATCTTGTACTGTGGTTTGCTATATGGTAAGAGAGTTATTGTCAGTGAGGGTTATCCATGCTTCTTTCCTACCCTGGAGGAACAGCTGGAGCAGAGCTCTTGGATGTATCCTGGGGTCTTTCAAAACTTCCTATCTTGGACAGCAGCAAATAGGAGATACATTGGCGGATGACACAACTCACAGTTTTAAAAAAATGATCCCGCAGAGGTTCTCTGCAACAGGCAGTTCATAAAGGAGTTCAGGAAAACAGAAGGAACGGGATTGGCTCAGGATCCCCAGAGTATCAACAACTCTGACATTTTTTTCTCAAAGAATAAAGGAGAATAGGATTGACATGGGTTTGTCACAGGAAAACTAACACAGAGGAAATAACAGAGAGGGAGAGAAGTAAAGCCCTGCAGGTTACTGGTTTTGACAGGGCATATCTGGAGGTGGTTACTGTTGCTGTTGAGATTTTCTTGCTATTATCTGACATTTTACCCTATTAGATTTAACTGATGTCACAAACATCCTCCTTCTTCTGCTGTGACCAGACTTGCTGTTAACAGTGTTGTGGCCATTCAGGTGACCACTTGTTTTGGCTTGAGAGTCATCCACCTCAATTGTAGCAACCAGTGTGGTTGGAGTAGGTGGCTTCATGCAGAAGTTGTCTAGGGATTGCTGGTCAAGAAGAAGTAGGCTGGAAGTAAATGAACTCTAGGAAATGTAGATATGAGATCTTTATTTAGCCCAGTGCTAGTCCTGGTTTTGAGCACCTGAATGTTTATGGGGAAAGAAAGGCATTATGCCTGGGGTCTGAGGCAGGATAGAGGTTATGATGGATCCCACCCAAGGAGGTCCCTTGCCAGCGTCTGGAATCACTGATACCCTGAGGGAAGCAGGCTCTCTCCATCACTTGGGTGGACACTTTCCTCAGGCACATTTCAAGGATCCTGACCCAGAACATGGTAAATAAATAAAGCCAAAAGGCTTTTAACACATGAAAGCTCTTCTAAGCTGGCCACCTCAATTGTAGTCTCAGCAGCTATCTTGAAGACTCAAATGGGTCAGTGATTTTTCTTACAAAGATGCCTCTGGGAGGTGACACAAGTTGGAGACAACAGTCTCCAGTGTGCAAAGAAAAGGGTGGCTTTCCTGTGAAACTTCTTACCTCCGTGTCCTGCAACAACTTGAAGTAACTGAAAATAAAGAAAACTGTCTACCCTTCAAGGGCACTGTGGTGTTTCAGTCATCGGGGTGATCTGTGCATTTTCCTGGGTCCATGCTAAATCCTGCTCTGTGAGGTGCTGGAAGTACAGCCAGACAGTCTCTCAAGATCTGTCACCATGAACCAGGGACATGACAACCAAGAAAAAAGCACTTCAGACAGAAAAAAAAGACAGAGAAGACTGCAAAAGGCAACAGAAAGACCTTGCCAAGTTAAGCTAGAACTTAATGGGCAAAAGTGATCATTTTTGCTTGAAATTCCAGATTTTTCCTTTAAAACTGAGCGCTTGCATTCAGTCTGAAGGTTTTTCTTTGCAGTGTCCCAAAGGACAAGCTGAGAGGTATGGGTCATGTTGTGATGTGCCAAATGGAGGTTGAGGAGTCAGAGTGAGTGGGAGTAATGAAAATCAGCCTGCATGGAGCTGAAGGACCCAGTGGGATCAGTGCATGGTGAATTCACTACAGCTAAAGTAGTTCCCACTGTATTGCAGCCTGAACACACTATTCAGGAACTCAAAATCAGTCATGATAGGCCCTGAGCAACAGTCCTGAGCTCCACAAATGTAAAGACTACAGCTTGTAACCTAGTAGAAAGGAACAGCTAAATCAAAAAAGCTGCTGGATTGGGAACAGAGTGAGGAAGACACTTTGATTCACTGGAATCAGCCCCCAACATCCAAAGTGATGTTGGTCCTTTTGGGATACTATGGCCACAAACTTCTCGCTTGTCAAGAGTGGGTATCATGATGGATTTAGGGCAGAAAATTGTTTTGCTGAACATGGTGAAGCATTTTCTTTTTTGGCATCTAATTCTCCTACTAACAAAGAATAGAATTCCAACTACAAATAATAGGTACAATCATATCAGTGAAACTGAATGTTTTTCAGGGCTGATGGAGGCACAGATTGTATTTTTAACTTTCCGTTTTTTAAAAAAAAAAACAAATCAAAACAGACCAAACCAAAACACACTGACCACAATATTTGTTAATTGCAGGACATACAGAATTAACCCTCTATATTTTTCTGATGCCCAAAACCAGGATGAGGCTCTAAGCAACCTAATCTAGTTGAAGGTGTCTCTGCTACTTGCATGGGGGTTTGAATTAGGTGACTTTTTTATGATTCTATAATTTATGAATAAGTAATGTAACCTCAAGAGCATGGTATTGTGGATCCCATTGCGGGATCTTCTTTTCTTTCCCTGCTCTTTTGCTGTGCCTGACTCACATGGTGTACCAAAACATGCTTTCCTGTCCAAATTCCCTTTGGGAAGCCTTTCCTAGCTAAACATGTGCAGCCTAGCAGGGACTTAACAATTTTAGGCGTGATTAAAGCCATGTTAAAGGGAAAGAAGTACTGCCAGACCCATGAAACCATTTTATTACTTGATGAAGAAGAAAAGCATTTGCTGGATCAAGGTAGACGTCAACTACTGGGCCTTCATCAACCTTTCCCCTGAGTGTGTGGGCTCAGGCCCTTGTTCCAGCCTGTTCTTCTACTTTCCCTCAGGTTGAATACAAGTCTGTATCATCGCATCTGCTTCAAATTACTGACAGGAGGAAGAGGAAGGAAAAATAAGCCAGAAGGAAAAAGTGATTATTCTGTGTGGTGCCCTCAGTACAGGAGAGGGTGGAAAGGTTTATCACATTGGGCAGGGAAGGAGGAAGGTAGACACTGATTATGAACAGCAGAACTTGTAGTGGTGACCTGCTCTAGCACTCTGGGTATGTTACATCAACTTCCATGCCCCATTCCCTTTCTTTGCCTAAACTGTGCCTTTTGAGTTGGCAAACAAGAGTGCTTCAAATGAAATCAGGAAAACTTTGTAAAGCTGGTAATGAACATTAACAGGCCTTGTGGTGAACACCCTCCAGGGCATGAAAAGTAGTTTGCTACCTTCATTATAATTTTTTTTATATACTTTAGATACAATTATCATTGGTAATGAAAATGCATGTATCCTGAACATTCTCCATAGCTGAGACCTCCTTCTGTTGAGATCTCTAAAGCAGCCTGTATCAGACCCTCAATTCTTTCAACTTCTTTAGGAAGAACCACTCTATACCCACTGGAAGGTGACTATGCCTTTGCACTTAAAAGAGTCCAGGGAAGAATTTGTGATGGATTTAATATTTCATTTCCCAAGGTGGTTATGGGAAAATGGATCCCTTTGTTTTCAACCTTTTTGCTTTCATAACTGAGACTAAATTAAGGAAAAATATTGGCATGGGCTGGGAAGAGAGGAAACTTGAAGTGCTGCTTGCAAGTAAAAATAAAAATATGACAACTTGAGAGCATGTGGACTATGTGTGCCTTAAGTAGCAGTATTTTTGTGACAGCTACACCAATAAAGCCTCATTCCCCACAGATTTGTGTCTGATGGCTGACTGCAAACTCCATCTGAAGTTGTTTTCCTGCAGTCGGCTGTCTGAGAGGTCTCAGCTGTGTGGCTTCTCTGGCGTCTAATAGTGCATGAATAAGCACTCCACTTTTCCCAAAGGTATGATACTCCTACAGCCTCTCTCTTCTTCTTCGGTGCCTCCTTTCACAAAATGCTCAGGAATGTGATCATCACTGAGATATCTCTCTTTCTGTCAAATTTGGCTTGATTTTGGCCAAGAGGCTCAAAAACTACTGTGAAGGGATGCAGACAGACAGACATGAACACGTACGATGCGATTGCATAAGCTCCATTTCCCCAGGAAATAGAGACTGAAAGCAGCTCTGTTCAAAGAGAAATGTTTACTAACCAAATACCAAAGGAAACTTTGAATAAAATGTTACCAGAGTTAGACTACAGAATTTGGATACTCAGGCCATAGAGTATCCTTGAGTATTTCATGTTTAAAACAAGTTTTATTTCTTGGGGGTCTGTTCACAACTTTTCTAAACGTCTCATAAGATTTCTTGCTTATTTTCTTTAATGTGAAAAAAAATTGTCTGCATTTATTAACAAAATATTTTAAAACCTACACATGGGCTAGAAGGGTAAACGTACTTTCCAGTAGAAAAACAAGCCTATCTGAGATAGGAGACAGTTGTGCCTTATAGTCTTCACTCTTTTACACGTAATGCAATTTCATTGGTTAGTTGATTGGGTTTTTTTCCAACCAAAGATACGTAAGATCCCTTTTCATATGCATCAAGAAAGACAACTGCAGGAGGCAAACCCAAAAGTTAATCTCTCCCTTCCATTTCCCTCATTTGTTCAAAGACTGAATGAATATTTCTGAATAATGCATTCTACCCATGAATCTCACAAATCAGTGCAACTCCAAGGATTTCATTTTTATACCTGCTGAGGCTCAGACTCAGTATGTGTTATTAATCCAGCTTCTTTTATTGGCTAGCTAATATTTTGTAAATCTTTATTTCCAGAAGACTGCTTTTCTACAACAAGGATTTATCAGAGCCTGTTCATACTCCTGGAAGGTTCCTGATTATCCATGGCCTGATTGTTTTGGTTATTAATTATTCTCAGAGCTTGAAACCTTATTGGTTTACAAGTTTGTTGTTGGGGGGGGGGTGTTCTATTTTTTTATGCTTAATTTTGTTTGAAAGCTTAAATGAAGAAATTGATATTTTTTGAGAGCAGATAGAGACAGGTCATGAAAAACTCTGGATACTCCAGAGTACTCTTGCTGTTGTGAAAAATGCCTGCTACATGATCAAACCAATCAAAATACCTTTGTGCTCATATGATGGCTACATAAACATCCAACAGGTAATTATGACAATTTAAGAATAGATGAGCACAACAGTCAGACTATTGCTTTTGAGGTTAGCAAAAAACCCACAATATCTGAAGTTACTAACATCAATAACCAGAAATCTAATACAATACATATTCGTAAATTGATATAAAGTCTACCTTTTTTTTGTTTTGTTTTGCTTTTCAATGCAAACTTACATAAACTAGTATTTTAATGCCTTGGGTTTTTGCTACTGGCATTCAAACTCTAGACATTTAATTAGCGGAACAGCTCACCTGCTGTCAGCCAGATTAATACTGTTGAAATCAACGGTCACACAGATTGACACCAGCTGAAGACCTGTCCTAATAAATCTGAGTCTATTTATGGGGGATAAAACCATAGTCATGTCTCCCCAAAGGCAGTATTCTTACTCAATTATAAATGGTTTTGGATGCCTGAATGAATTAAATATTGAAGGTTCCATTTTTCAGACTTAGCTGTGGCTTCACCTGTATCAGCGGATCTGATTTATACCAGGTCTTTGAAGAAATAATCCTTCAGTTCTGGAGTGTTAACAGCAAGGCTGGTTTTCCTGGACCAGCAGAGGTTTTTTAGCTTTTGTCCTCCTGCTGTATTGAAGCTTCTTGCAATCTATGATGTCAAATATCATAGATGTGAAGGCCAATAACTGTGAAAATGAGATATTCACCTGTGCTGAAGTGGGATTGGCTTAGTGTTCAGGTGCTTGATGTTATCAAGATTAGTGGCAGCCAGCATGGCTTCACCAGGGAAAAGTCCTGTATGACCAATTTAGTGGCTTCCTATTATGCGGTAACTGCAGCAGCTGACATGGGTAAACCTACAGATGTGATCCATCTGGACTTTTCTAAAGCCTTTAACATGGTCCCCCACAACATCTTTTTTCTCTAAATTGGAGAGATATGGATGTGATGGGTGGACAGTTTGGTGAATAAGAAATTGGTTGGATGGTTGTATTCAGAGAGTAGTGGCCAATGGCTCTAAGTCCAGATGGAGATCCGTGGCTAGTGGTGTCCCTCAGGTGTCCCAGTACAGATTGGGAAAAGTGCTGTTTAATATCTTCATCAATGATAGTGACAGTGAGATTGAGTGCACCCTCAGCAAGTTTGAAGACGACACCAAGCTGAGAGGTGCAGTTGCCACATCAGAAGGATGGGATGTCATCCAGTGGGACCTGGACAAGCTGGTGAATCGGGCCTGTGTGAACCTCATGAGGATCAACAGGGCCAAGTTGCAAGGTCCCTCACCTGGGTTGTGGCAATCCCTGATTTCAATACAGGATGGGGGATGATGTGATTGAGAGCTGCCCTGCAAAGATGGACTTGGGGTTACTGGTCAATGAGAAGCTCGACACGATCCGGCAACATGCACTTGCAGCCCCGAAGGCCAAACATATCCTGGGCTGCATCAAAAGAAGTGTGGCCAGCAGGTCGAGGGAGGTGATTCTGCCCTTCTATTCCTCTCTTGTGAGATGTCATCTGGAGTACTGTGTCCAGTTCTGGAATCCTCAACACAAGAAGGCTATGGAACTGTTGGAATGGGTCCAGAGGAGGGCTACAAATATGATCCAAGGGCTAGAGCACCTCTGATATGAGGATAGACTGAGAGCATTCGTGTTGTTCTGAGAGTGTCTGGGTTGTTCAGCCTGGAGAAGAGAAGGGTCTGAGGAGATCTTATAACGGCCTTCCAGTACCTGAAGAGGGCCTAAACAAAAAGCTGAGGAGAGACTGCTTACAAAGGCTTGTAGTGATAGGGCTAGGGACAATGGCCGTAAACTGGAAAGGATCAGATTTAGACTTGATTTAAGGAAGAATTTCTTTATGATTAGAGTGGTGAGGCACTGAACAGGTTGTCCAAGGAAGTTGTGGATGCCCCCTCCCTGGAGGTGTTCAAGGCCAGGTTGCATGAGGCCTTGAGCAGCTTAATCTAGTGGGACGTGCCCCTGCCCGTGGCAGGGAGGTTGGAACTAGATGATCTTTAAGGTCCCTTCCAATCCAAAATGTTCTATGGTTCTATGATTCTATGAAGAGTCAGCTAAACCAGATGTTTCATACTCTTGTTTCTAAAGCTTCTTTGCTATTTCAAAGGTCCAGACTGATGTAACTCTCCTTCCCATCTCCTAAGCAGTAATAGCAACAACAACAACAAAAATAGGTGGTGCAGTTTGACTCCACTACCTCCCTTCCCACTTCATTATGTGTCTCCTAAAGCAGGTGAGGTTCCCAGCCTTGCTGCTTACTGAAGGCTGAGCAGGGCCCGCACTTCCCAGCAGGGAAATCCCACATGGAAGTGGTGTATCCTCCATCACCCCGACGTGGAGAAAGGCAGAAACAAGGGCACGCTGATAGAAACTTATACAGCTACTTGTTTGACTTGTTTAAAAGCCAGATTCATGACTCAGCCTTTACCTTTTATGAGTCAGGAAATTCCAAGGTGCTCTTATTTTCCTTTGGACTTATAAAGAGACTCTGATCTCACTTATTACAGGCTAAATCCGCTACAGACAAGGAACTATTCCTGCCACACATTTGTGAGCAAGAGAAGAATCCATCCTCCCTGAACTCTCATTCTGTTCTTCACAGTGCCTGTGTTCTTTGGCCAGCTACAGCCCTCAGTAAAAGTGTCAAGTACATCAAACAGCATAAAATAAATCAATCCATTTCCTTGTTTATTTAGTATAAAAAGACTGTAAAATGGAGTCAAATTGAGAAATGTGTTTATGTGGCCAAGACACCTAAGGGACATATAGAGGAAGGAGTGATATTAAAGTATTAGGCTAACAGAATCAGAGCTAGTTTGCACTAGGGCATGCCACCTGTTTCCATTTCACTGTGGATGGAGTGCTGTGGAGTGGTGGATAGTTGCATTCACTGACATAACGTCCATGGAAAGTGAAAGGCAAAGAGACAAACGTCATTAAAACTGTAAAATTGCTTCATGACCCAGAAAACCAATTAAATGGTGAAACTTAGAAGAAATGGGGCTTCATTATTTTATTGAAGAGAAGAGGCAGCAGTGATTTACTGAACTATACATCTATATGTTCTAAGAATGTACTGAATTCTCATCAGACAGGCAGACATTGGCAAAAAGATGAAACTAGAAAACTCAGACTGAAAATATGGCACAAACTTTAGTAGTGGATCTAACTGAACTCACCAAAACATGAAGTGGATTTTCCATCACTTGAAGATCTTAAATAGAGTTTAAGTGTTTGAACTAGACAGAAGGGTTTTTAGAGCTTTCATTTATTGGTGTCAATACAAGGATTAAGTTAGGGTGAGACAGGATTACAATGAATTCTTTTTACCACTAGCATGTTTAGAGGAACCAAAAGCCCTCAGAAGGAGAAGCCAAGGTGTGGACTGCTGCCATCACTGAGTTAAAGAAGAACCTGAATGTACCTATTATTTGAGAAGTAATGAAATGGCCTTACACCCAGTAGCAATTGTAGGTTCACTGATGTGCCATATCCACACAGGATTCATTATCAGAAAGGCTGCTGAGGCAGCTGGATACCTCAGCACCCCTGCCCTGGAGCTGCAGGCTCACTCTGTGAACCCTGTCTCGTCCGAACTAAGACAGTGTCTGGCTTGTGGTCACTGCATGACAGACTCCCATGGCCAATATGAAATGAGTTGTGGAGGTGCAAGCAGCCAGAGGCCCACATCTCAGACTCCATCCTTGCTGACATGCTTAACCACAGCATTAGCTAAGGAATTCACTGAGGGGAACGAAATACACAGCAGAAATAGTCAAAAGAGAGTGAGAAAACCAAATGTTTTTTGGGAAAACCAAACCCCAACACACTGCCATTTCTAATGTCATTTATAAAGAGTTCTTTCCCTTGATTTCATAATCTAACAATCCAGGAGCTTTGAACTCTTGCCCCTCACTCATTTACAAAGCTGCTTTTGCTAGGGCTGCTAGCATGGCCCTGTCAGCTCCAAGCCAGCAAGCACAACCTGTATGAGGCGTTAGCCGCTCACTTTACATCTGACCCTATTACGCTAGGCTAATCAAGAGGACATCTCACCTAGGTAAGAGGATTACACTCTCAAAATGCTCTTTTCACTTAAAAAAAAAAATATTCAGGGATTTGGACCCCAAAATCAGGCATGGAGTGATGGACACATGCAGATGAATTCCACTGCAGATGACATGAAGATAGCAGGCTTTTCTAGATTCCTCAGCAGAGAAAGAGAGTCCCCATGACTGAGGGTTGATGATTTAGGAGGAATAATGTGTGCTGGTGACAGATGTGGGTGGAGATAAATGTTGAAATAGAGAGAGGTGGAATGAATGGAGGAAGTGTGGAAAGGAAGGGAAGGATATAAAGGAAGGAGAACAGACACAGCCTTGGAGGATCCTGACAGAAACTACAATCCCAACCTGGTCTTCAGGATGGTATGACCTGGGAAGGGGCTGTGGTAGGGGTGAATGTGCTGGAGGAGGGAGAAGGTGGCACTTTATCCAGTTTGCAGCCAAGCTCTGGCTGAATTATTTCCCAGGGCAGACACGTGTCCAAGCTATCACATAAAAATCTGGTCCCTGTCCCAGTTGGTGTAAAACCACCAAACTGCCAATGTCACATTGCACAGCATGAAAAGATGAAAATCACTGGAAGAACACATGTTATTGGATACAGCTTCCTTGCTCTCCCCTCTTCACCTGCCGTCAGCCACAGCTTTGACCAGTCAGACATGCCAGGTCTGGAGAGCAAACCTCACCGCAGCGCCAACAGCCCTGGAGATCTGGGATTGCTGCTGGAGGTTCGGCTGGGACTGGCTCACCCCAATCTGACTTGGCACACCAGAGTTACAGAAGGAAGCAGAGGCCAAACAGAGGTTAAGACACCATCTCTGTTCTAGTTTGCCCATCAGTGTTCACCTGCACATCACTGCCCAGCCTGCCAAGCAGGAAGGTTTGACTACTTCTGTATTTAACTTCACACCTCTTTTAGCCCATGTCTCACTCCTTCTTGAGTTTAAGATCTGTAATATTGTTTAATATGCTTTCTCTTCTCTCTGTAAGGGAATTTGCCTTATATTATTCTATTTCAGTTTAAAGATGATAGAAACTATAAATTCTTTGAAATTCAGATTTAGAGAGGTGAGGGAAAATACTGCGCCTGTGTGTAGGTAAAAGCAGAAAACCACATCAGAGATGAGCCAGCCAAAATCATTATATTAACAGGGATACAGGTGATAAGAAAATTTACCTCTGTTCAGGGTGGGGTTTCCACTCCTGTGTACTTGGGCAATATTTGTTATGCCCACTACTGACACAGGATAGAAATATGGCTTGGTCCAGGAGCTGATGCATACCTTGATACACTCCACCAAAACCATCGAAGGGATGCGTAGCATGGCAGGGAATAGTACGCCGTTCCTTTCATTAATCATGTGGGTTACTCTGTAAAAAGGAGGGTCCAGGGGGAGCCATTGGAGTGCTTCCCATGGGGTACACTTCAGGACAAACACCCTTCTGTACTTCAAATTAAGCCACTCTTTTCAAAAGAAAATAAATTAAACATCTGTGCGTATTTGTATACGTGTCAGGTCATTAACCACAATCAGCAAAGCCAGATCAAATGTTTCTTGTCATACTAGCTAAACTGCAAGACTCTGCATGCCACGAGCAACACAAGGTGTAAGCCCTGAGCATTTTGTTGCAGTGATGAAATTGCAGTGCGAGGGACCACAGTGCTGCAGCTTTCCCTTTAAGAGCCCTTTGGCTAACAGCAATGCAGGAGGTGGGACAACACCACACACAAAAATGAAGACGTGAAGGCAGGAAAAGTTTCTTCAGAGGAAAAATGCAGGGCTTGTCCTTCTCCCTGACGTCAGATCTGTCTTTAATAAAATCCCCAAAGAGCCAAGAGAAAAAGGCAGACTGCCTAGGGTAGGTTGCCAGTTCAGGATTGCTCTGCATTCCCCAAAGTGGTGTTCTTGTTCAAAACGGCTCTAAATCTGGGTTCAATCAATGTATTTAATCCCGGCTTCCAGGGATGAGGTGGCTTTTGCCCTGGATTCTAGCAACAAGCAGCATTTTGCAGGTGAGTTTGGAAACTACAGGAGAGACTTCTGCAAACACACTTGGATTTAGTGCACAGCGGGCTGGGAGAGCCGAGTGTGGTGCATGGGTACCAGTGAGCTTTGAGGGGGTGAGAGATGTGAGAGCAGAGAGGGGAAAGTGAGCCAGGGAGGAAAGGAAAGGGAGGGAAAGGGAGGGAAAGGTGAGCCGGGAAGGGAAGGAAAGGAGGAAAGGGGAAGGGAAAGGGGACAAGTGGGAAAGGAGGGAAGGGGCGAAGGGGGGAAGAAGGAGAGGGAAAGAGGGAGAAAGGGGAAGGGGAAGGGGAAGGGGAAGGGGAAGGGGAAGGGGAAGGGGAAAGGTGAGGAAAGGGAAAGGTGAGGAAGAGGGAAAGGAGAGGGAAAGAGAAAGGGAAAGGGAGAGGGAAAGGGAAAGGGAAAGGGAAAGGGAAAGGGAAAGGGAAAGGGAAAGGGAAGGAGAAGGGAGAGGGTGCAGAAGCGTCTCTGAATGAATCCATCTCTGCTTAGCATCCGGATGGACCTGCACAGAAATCAGTAGTGAGCACTTTGTTTACT
This sequence comes from Phaenicophaeus curvirostris, assembly GCF_032191515.1. Classification (NCBI taxonomy): domain Eukaryota; kingdom Metazoa; phylum Chordata; class Aves; order Cuculiformes; family Cuculidae; genus Phaenicophaeus; species Phaenicophaeus curvirostris. The sequence continues at coordinate 90,812,987 of NC_091394.1, forward strand.
TTTTTCCCCCTCCTTTTATTTGTCCCGCTTGTATTGTGGAAAGAAGTAGGACAAGATGACCCGTTCCTGCCCGAAGCAGGCAGGGTGAGGCTGCCGGGGGAGCGGGCCGGAGGGGCAGGGCCGGTCCCCGAGGGGCAGCGCCGGTGCCGGTGCCGGCGCGGGAGCGGGAGCGGAGCCGGCGGGGCAGGTGCTCACCAGCAGAGGAGCACGGGTTTGTTTCCCCCTCTCCCGATCTCTGGAGCTGCCCGATCCACGCAGGCAGTAGCTGCTTTCCTTCCCCTCCCCCTTTGGAGAAACTTGTGCAGGAAACCCGCTTGTTTGAGGAGATGCGTGTGTTTTGCTTTTCCCTTCACGGTGCGTGCGGCTTGCGTGAAATCCCCAGGGAAGAGAGGTGCTTGCTGAGAGCTGCTCTACCGAGGGGGGTGACCACCGCGACAGTGGGTGCCAGGAGTGTCTGTTCCCAGAGGGACCTGTTGTATCCCTCACCCTCATCCCCACACCCGGAGGCGACGTTGGACGGGGGGATCGGGCATCCCTGGGGACCCCAAAGAGAGGTACAAGAGATCTGAGGGATGCTCTTGAGCTGCCTGACTTGCAGCATTCCCCTAGCCAGACACGTGTGAAGCGATGTCTGAGCATCTCGTCTGTTCGGAAAGGGGGTAACAACAACTGCTTTGCGCGGGGGGGGGGTTAGCTTTGCATGGCTGCTGGCATCAGGGATTGGCTTGTGTGTTGTGAGATAAGGCGAGGCTTTAAATCAAGAAAGTAGCAGGCATGGCACAGTACGCTAGGCGCACCTGCGTGAAAGCAGATGATAACGCGATAAGCCCTGCGTGAATGTGGAGATGGACTGATAATGGTGCCACTTCTAGCAAAAAATATGACACAAACCAAAACACAGAACTAAAAGCAAACAAATAAAATGCATCTCTTAGGCTCTCTGAGGTAAGTTAATTCACCTTAGTTGATTTTTGTTGAACAAATCAAAAGTCATGCAGAGGAAACCCTCCTCCCCCCATCCCAGCACAAATAGTGTTACTAGAGGAGATCTGTGCAAGCCTTGAAAATTTTACAGTGGTTGTCTCAGATTCCCTTCATACTCCCTGTTTGTATGAAAAAGCTGCTGTAGTATGAAAGGACGTGTGAGTACATGCATACATATGAGCTTGCAGTAGAGGTGAGCAAGTGGGTGCAATCCAAATATTTCTGGCAACATATTCGGTTTAAAGAGTATCTAAAAGTGTTTGAAAGCATGTCAAAAGTACCCTGAAAGGAGTCCTGAGTCTTGACTGATTTAGTTCAAGCTCTTCATTGAACGGGGCAAGCAAAGCTGTGTCTCTCTGGATCGTCCCAGGGATATTGTCACCTCCTGAACAAACCTGCAGAGTTGGACCTTAGAAGGTTGTGCTTAGAAACCATTGAGTTGGAACAATTTCTCTCAAGTAATAACCTGAATTGCTGTCGGTTTTCTCCATACCTGAACTAGAGTGGAATGTGGGGTTGGTAGACTGATGAAGGGCAGATTTCTGTCTGACATGCATAAGGGAGCAAGGGAACAGGGATGTAAAGCATGGAGGGATGAGAGGGGGCCGGAAAGAGCAACTGGGAGGCAGTATTAGCCTATGTAATACTTAAAGAACTTCTGGGAGAAGAGCAGGCTTAGTTAGGTGTGTTTAGGGTAGGATGACTGAAGGAGCAAGGGATATTGTGATTGGTGTGGAATATTGTGAGTATTTAGCTGGCCTGGCCACCCTACTCATGAGAGATGTCTTAGCTAAGTCATAAAAGATGAATGCTCATAAAGCTCTGACACTGCCCCCCTCATTGTCTGTTGTGTTGCATCTTTGATGGCATCTTCACAATAGTATGGAAGATCTTTCCGTGCAGAGGCATCCACAGAGTGGTATTACTGGCAGGTCACTGTGCACAGGCAAGAATCTATAATCCCACTGTGGGCTTGTCACCATTCACATATACGAGGAAATACAGATGGAAAAATATACTCCAAGAGGAGGGTTGACTATCTGGAATTTATCTGGAATATACACAGTTGTTGCAAAGAGAAAGGCAGAGGAGTTGGTATGGGAAGGTCAGGCAGGTCTCAAAGGGCACCTGTCACCTGTCCTCCAGTTCTGTATTGAGCTGCAGGCAGCAACTGAGTTTTATCAATGAGTTTCGTTTTAATTAAGGCATAATTGCAAAGGTGATTGGCCTGGGAAGAGAAAAATAGTAGGAATTTGGGGCGTTAAGTTTTCCAATACTTCTTAAAATACTTCTTTCATAGATGTAAGGACAGACACCATGGGAGTGCAGTCCTGTCAACTAGGTTGAGATTCCTCAGTGCCTGACTCATCAGTGCAGCAAGGAATTTTGCAGCAAGGAATGTGCTGTCCCCTTTCAGTGCTGCACATTGAGGAATCAGAGCCAGGATCTTCAACCTTTAGTCCTGATGACCCAGCAGATAAGAGAGTCCTTATTTAAGCAGGACAAAATATCCCAATGAAGGCTGATCATTAGAAAAGCAATTCTGCACTTTGTACATAATGAGTATAGGAAGAAGAGCATTGGAAGTTTCTAAAGCTTTTGAAGTAGAGGAATGGGTGGTGCATGGAACAGAGATGAACACTAATCTGCAGACTTTTCCTTTAATGATTGTGGTAATCAACAGGTGAAAGAGTAAATAGTATCAACTAGTAGACAGGTATTGACACTTTTATTTGATGTGATGGCAGTCACAGCACACTATCACCAGGCTTTTGCCTTTAGTGGGAGGGAAGAAGCAGAGAGATGTTTGATGACAGTTTTATATAGGTACCATTTCCTTTGTGAGCATTAATTTCACTAAATAGTCACTAATAATGACCCAAGATCAGGGGCAGCCTCAGGCTGTGTGGAAAGCGGTTTGAGAACCATAATGTGGAGTTTAAACTTCTCTTTTTTATAAGACTTATTGGCACAGATGTGAGGTCAAGAATTTTGGTTTTGGTGGCAGGAAAACATGATCACATTTCTTTGGGCTATTCCAGGTGAAACCACATTCTGACCAGACTTGAACCAAAAAAAAGAGAAAAAAAGAAAAAAACAAAAGGCTACAGATTGCTTTATTCATTTACGTATTTGCTTTGCTAGCAGCTCATATATAGTCTAATGCTGAAGGTTCCAGACACCTCATTCTTGCCTGAAAAAATCCCATGGCTCTCTAAGGAAGGTGAGCAGAGGCTTGTCGACTGAGTGCTTCTTAACAGAAGGCTACAGGCTTGCAACGTGAATAATAATGCACAGACAACCTTAGGCAACATGGGCTCAAAGTGGATGTGTCTTGTCCCTCTAACCTTCCCACCATTCCTTGTTGCTTGACACCATCTGGTTATCAGAGACAGGGTCAATGCACTTCTCTTTAGAGAGGCTTCTATCCTCCACTTTCATATTGTAAATGTCAATTAGAATTACTCTGGTTATAGCAGCTGAACCTTCAGTTGTGCATATGAGTATCTTGTGGCTCACAGCTGGCAGACATAATCCCTAAAGGTATGACTGGATCATTTCTGGGGCTTTCCCAAAGCTGGTCTTTCGTTTTGCAGTCCCTCTGCACAAATCCACTTGCAGAATGAAACCATTCCAAGGCAAAATCTTGAAAGTAGCACTGAACGTGCTTCAGATGGATCAGAGGTTCAAATCCAAGTCTATTTCTGATGAAGAAAGGATACTTCCTAAGAACACAAACACACACACAGAATTTTTGCTGAAAGCAGCAGGGTTTTACACATCTTCATAACTTCCCCTGTCAGTGTCTAAATGTGCTTTGAGAGCCATCAGCTGAGAGTGTGCAACAGTCTTTTTGCCAGCGTTCACCAAAACAGAGCTGGGGACAGGACCTGGCTCCCTCACCCTCCTTGCAGTTGTGCCACTGCCTGTTTCTGTCGCCTCGGGCAGGTCCTCTCCCCGTTTCACACTGTGACAGTCCTGCCTGCACTGCAAGTATTCTGTTAGTGGAGCTTCTCTAGGGAAAGGCATTAGTTAAAAATGATAACTGTGGGCTTTAGCAAAAGCATGAGATTTACGTGATAATACTGGGTATCTGTCCTTTGAAAGGCTTGTGTATGCTTAGCTTCCCTTACCTTCCCTCAAGTGCTACGAAATGACATCAGTCAAAAATTTCAGCAGTCCTCCATACCCACATGGGACAAATGACTTCTTTTTTTTTCAGAAGCTCTAGGCTCCCACGTTGGGATGTTAAGAGTTGCTGTAGCATTCTGGCAGGGCTCAGTTTATGAAGAACTGCTCTTTTTGGATGGTTTCAGTGTCCCATAGAGGTCTTGAACATTTCTGTCTGGACAGCCCTGGCTCTCATGCACAAGTGGAAATGAATCTGTTTTTAAAAGAAGAAATAGTATCCTGTATGTGAACACTGGCAGCTGTGGCCTGGTGAAAGATGAATGCCCACAGCTTCAGTTGAAGATAAACTTGAATATCAATCCTGACAGTATCTCATGTTGTAGATCAGAAAGCAAAGTAAGGCTTCCTCAGTCTTTCAGATTTGTCACTGAGAACTGCAGGTAGGCTCCCTTGGATTAAACTGTTCCCCTGGATTCTCCCTTTGCTTTCCTAAAACACAGCTCAACTATCATCATTCTTTGGGTGTTTATATTAAAAGCAGAATTTTCCGTTTCTATTAAATAGAAACTCTTACTGACAGCCGTTGGCTTGGCAGTGATGGCCCCAAACTAAGTCTACCCATATGTTTTCTTTCTGTGTTCTTGTGTCCACCATGAATTCAGGCACAGTTTCTTGGACTGGGCTTACATCACCTAATCCTCCATCACTCCCTCTTCGAAGTTTTGTCCCATCCAAGTTTTGCTGCATCCTGGGATGAGTTACCTTCAGCCTCCCATTGCCACAGGTTAGCAGGGTAATCACAGGACTCTATTTTTACAGGTACATACCTAGGTCAAGGGATTTTGACTCTGCTGCTTTAGCAGTTCTGTGCAAATGTTCTCTGGATTTCCTGGCTGTGGGTGAGGATCACTAGTTCTCCTGCACCCTGGTTGTCTTCCCACTCTGGGAGGTACCTCCATTGGTGTTTCTTTATTTCATCCATACTGAAACCTTTTTTATTTCCCTCTTGGCTGCAGCTTGTTCTGGCATCCTGGGGGAAGCTTCTAGAGTCCTCTTAATCCCTTGTGCCTTCTAACAGACTACTGCTGGGCTTTGACGTGTAATCCTTGCTTCTGGGCTAGATATGGAAAAGCAGAAGGAAGGAAAAGCATTTTTACCTCCATGGGAGCCAACAGCTGGCTCTGCTCCACAAGTAATTCCTCTTGTGGATGGGGAAGGAAAGGAGAGCCTTTGGACTGAAACAGCTATGGAAGAAGATAACACTTAAGCTAAGCACAATTTAAATAATGAATTTCTAATACTTGGGCTGGTAATGCATTCCAGGACTGTGTGGTCATCTCTGTGTTCCTCTTCTCTTTCTCAGTGTCTCCCACGTCTGTTTTATTAGACTTAGTCTGTCATTCTACTTAACCTATAAAGCAAATGAGGTATGAGCAACTTGGAAGGCCAAGTTTCATGAACTCGAGGATGGCATGTGGTCAGCCCAAAGGGGAACCTGAGAGGTATTTGTAGAAATAATCGTGGGCATATGCATCATCCATGGAGGGTCGTGAGTCTCCTGGATCCTGATGTTGCTGGACATGTACACAGTTAGAGTTTTGTGGTCATGGAGCAATTCCAGCCCTGCAAAATGACCTTCCCTCAGAGCTTGCCTTGCAGTTTCAGAATGAGTTATAAGAAAAAATATCTCATCCTTGGTGATGGGACAGCATAGCAAGGTCACTTGGTCCAGCAGTTCACTGACACTCAGATGAACAGAACTCACAATACCTTTAATGCTTTGGCTGCTTTTATACCTTTTACTTAGAGCTCAAACAAACTCCTAGTCAACTCAAGGTGAACCTGTCCTTTCCTTTCCTAGCGTACTGAAATAATACAATCATTTAGGTTGGAAAAGACCTTTAAGTTCATCAATTCCAGCAATAAGCCTAACAATGCCAAATCCACCACTAAACCATGTCCATAAGCATCACATAGAATCATAGAATCACCAGGTTGGAAAAGACCTCTTGAGTCATTGAACCCAACCATTCCAATCTGCCACTAAACCATGTCCCTGAGCACCTCGTCTACATGTCTTTTAAATATCTCCAGAGATGGTGACTCAACCACATCCCTGGGCAGCCTGTTCCAGTGCCCAATGACCCTTTCCGTGAAAAATTTCTTCCTGATATCTAGTCTGAAACTCCCTTGGCGGAGCTTGAGGCCTTTCCCCCTTGTCCTGTCCCTGTCACTTGGGAAAAGAGGCCAGCACCCTCCTCTCTACAACCTCCTTTCAGGTAGTTGTAGAGAGCAATGAGGTCTCCCCTCAGCCTCCTCTTCTCCAGGCTAAACAACCCCAGCTCTCTCAGCCGCTCCTCATAAGACTTGTACTCCAGCTCCTCCACCAGCTTTGCTGCTCTTTTCTGGACTCGCTCCAGAGCCTCAACATCCTTCTTGTGGTGATGGGCCCAGAACTGAACACAGTATTCGCACCAGTGCCGAGTACAGAGGGAGAATAACATTCCTGGACCTGCTGGTCACGCCGTTTCTGATACAAGCCAAGATGCCATTGGCCTTCTTGGCCACCTGGGCACACTGCTGGCTCATGGTCAGTCGGTTGTCAACCAACACCCCCAGGTCCCTCTCCTCCAGGCAGCTTTCTAGACAGACTTCTCCTAGTCTGTAGCACTGCATAGGGTTGTTGTGCCCCAAGTGCAGGACCCAGCACTTGGCCTTGTTAAACCTCATGCCATTGGACTCTGCCCAGCAGTCCAGCCTGTCCAGATCCCTTTGCAGAGCCTCCCTTCCCTCCAGCAGATCCACACTTCCACCCAGCTTTGTGTCGTCCGCAAACTTGCTAAGGGTGCCCTCGATGCCTTCATCCAGGTCATTGATAAAGACATTGAACAGGGCTGGACCCAGCACTGAGCCCTGGGGAACCCCACTTGTCACTGGCCTCCAGCTGGATTTCACACCATTTCCCACCACTCTCTGGGCCCGGCCAGCCAACCAGTTTTCCACCCAGGAGAGTGTGCGCCTGTCCAGCCCAGAGGCTGACAGTTTCTCAAGCAAAACGCTGTGAGAAACTGTGTCAAAGGCTTTTCTGGAGTCCAAGAAGACTACATCCACAGCCTTTCCACAGACATCTACACATCTTTTAAATACTTGCAGGGATGGTGACAAAACCACTTCCCTGGGCAGCCTGTTTGAATGCTTGACAACGCTTTCAGTGTAATAATTTTTCCTAATATCCAATCTAAACCTCCTTTGGCACAACTTGAGAGCACTTCCTCTTGTCCTACTGGTTGTTACCTGGGAGAAGAGATCAACACCCACCTTGCTACAACCTCCTTTCATGTAGTTGTAAAGAGTGATGTGTCCCCTCAGCCTCCTTTTCTCTGGACCAAATCTCCAGTGAAAGGCTTCAAGTGGATATAAAGTGTTATGTTGATTATTACATCTCTAGCATGCAGCTGTCTAACTTGACAGAGTTAGTAGCTACATTAGACATAGAAGCATGGAACTACTATATGTAGTAGATATATAAAATGGAAAGAACACAGTAAAGCCATACTTGACCTGTGAAAGGAATATTATAGAGCAAAAAAAGGTAGCATGGCTTTGCTGAAAACCAGTTTAGTGCCATTTGGGGGCAACACTAAGCACCTGAAGCAGTGACTCTGATGAATTTGTTTTACTCCATGAAGGGGCCAGCCTTCTTGCACCAGGCAGATGACTAATACACCAGAGCTCTGCAGAGAGACTGGTAACTCCCCCCTAAAATGCCATTGCTATCTTAAAGCATTTTGTGACTGTGCTCTGAACACTTGCATCTGATGGGTCTTTTCCAACCTGATGATTCTATGATTCTATGATCTTTTCACTGCCATACCTGATAAATGGTGTCTTTGTCATTCTTGCATTTGTAGTGCAAAAGGTCACTCTGCATCTCTGTTTTTTAGACTTGTGGATCTCCTTTCTGGATTTTAAAGCCCACCAAAATATTCCTGGATGTGTATTATGATCAAGCAGACTACAACTCACATGCATGTTCACCACCTTATATCTGCTATGAAAAAGGGAACCTTCTGTATCTGGACTGATAAGAAGGTAGAGACATGAAAATCCATATGGGGGGAATTAAGTGCTCCTCTGAATGGCTGGTAAATGTACTTGGCTCCCCACAGACTATGAATTCCTTGGGTTTAGAGTAACAGCTGGGTCTTTTTAGCTGTTTAGCAAGGAAGGACCAAACCACAAAAACTGTAGCCAGTGCTGAGAATCTGCAAGTGGATTACACTATAAAACTATTTGGTTACAGTTTTATGAGAAAAAAAGGGTGGAAAATTAATTAGGAAAATATCCAGATTCCATTAACTATTCTGGCCATTCAGCAGGTGATATATTTATAAGCACTGCTGGCAATATTTCCTGTTGGATCTTAGTCTTGGAGGACTAGGTCATACCTATAGCATCTGTGTGTGGGCTGATATACTGTATTATATGAGAATGAAAGCAAATTCACTTGGCTTCTTTTTATTCTTTCATATTCGGCCCTAGGTATTGCAATTACTGTAGTTCATTTATATGATTACATCATTGTTATCTACCATTGTACTTCGTTTATGGAGATCAGTAGCTATTAATATTCACTTTTTTATTAGAGTGCCAAGCATATATATTTAAAATTACATTTAAAAATATGTAAGGGTCAGAGAAGCTACAAGCTGATGTCTATGAGGTAGTGGATTTCTGAGGGTCACTTGACTTATTTTTCCAGATTTTGTGTCAAAAACTGTACTTAGCTTCCTCGGTGCACTGGGGTTCCCCAAAGAGGTGGTGTGATTGAGCCGGTGCAGGCTGGTGAATTCCTCACCCACCAAAGCTGCCTGGGTGTGGGTGAGCTCCTGAGTTTGCAGTGGAACAATGCATTACATGCCTGGTTTCAGGCTCAGATAAGAACCTTCTGCTTCTTTTAGTTCATATGCTTAATTCTGTGTGATTTACATAGACATACATATAATGCATGTTCACATATGCCCATGTTGCCCCTGTATTTTTATGTTTTGTGTCAGTTGATCCATGCATATCATACAGGCAGTCTGTTTGCACTTGAGGAGATGTTCATGCTACATTTCTGACTGTTTCCCGCCAGCCTCCCAGCAATATTAAAATGCTTTCCAGAGTATCATCTGAGAAGATAGAGTATTTGTTTAGAGGAATGAATGTATGTGACAGGAGCACAGTTAAGATCCCTTTAAAACCCCTGCCTCCTTGATGATTGTACCATTTTATAGAGGAGTAATTAAAGAACTGCATTTGTCTCATTCCCTTGTGACTGTATGACCATAAATGTGTTGATCCTGGTTTTATTGTTCACCTTGTAAAATAAAAGGGAACCTTTCTTAGAAAAACTGCCTCTGCAGTGGGTGCTGTGTGAATATAAATATTCTGGCTTAAGACCTCCCTCCGCATACACTTCCCAAACGTGTTTTTTTTCTGGCACAAATGGTGCCTGTGGAGCAGCCTTGGCCCAGGTGGGGATGCTCTGCAGAAGCTGGGTGCTGTGCAGGGCTGCGAGGGAGCACCACAGCCTTGTCATTTGTGCACCAACACTGCCCTCGCGTGTCGGTGGCTTCAGAGACCAAACTTGTGCCTGCGTTTCAGCTCTGCGAAAAGCTCCCACTTCTGCTTGGCTTATTGTGGGCTCCAGGCAGCCAACGCTAGTTGTGCAGAGACAAGCAAAAATGTCAGCACCCACGTAATGAGAAATTTATCTTCATAGAATCATAGAATCATAGAATAATCAGGTTGGAAGAGACCCACCGGATCATCGAGTCCAACCATTCCTATCAAACACTAAACCATGCCCCTTAGCACCTCGTCCACCCGTGCCTTAAACACCTCCAGGGAAGGTGACCCAACCACCTCCCTGGGCAGTGCCCAATGACCCTTTCTGTGAAAAACTTTTTCCTAATGTCCAGCCTAAATCTCCCCTGGTGGAGCTTGAGGCCATTCCCTCTTGTCCTGTCCCCTGTCACTTGGGAGAGGAGGCCAGCACCCTCCTCTCTACAACCTCCTTTCAGGTAGTTGTAGAGAGCAATGAGGTCTCCCCTCAGCCTCCTCTTCTCCAGGCTAAACAACCCCAGCTCTCTCAGCCGCTCCTCATAAGGCCTGTTCTCCAGCCCCTTCACCAGCTTTGTTGCTCTTCTCTGGACTCACTCTAGAGCCTCAACATCCTTCTTGTGGTGAGGGGCCCAGAACTGAACACAGTATTCGAGGAGCGAATGAGAGAGAGAGTACAGAGTGAGAGAGGTGAGTACAAGTACAGAGGGAGAACAACCTCCCTGGACCTGCTGGTCACACCATTTTTGATACAAGCCAAGTATCATACATGATACATCTTCATCCTCCTGGAGACAAAGCACATAGCCAATATCTTCCTTTGTGTATGAAAGCAGCAGTGTTGACAGCTGAAAAGCTGAGATGCTGCCACTTTCCACTTTGGAGTTGTTTAGGTTGTTTAGAATGTGACAGCATTTGCATGATGTAGTTTTTGGGAGGCAATATGGGTGCTGATGGGCATGAAGTCTAAGCAACTTTCTCCTTGTAACCTGCCGAAGTGTTTCAGTGCCACACTCCAGGACTCCCAGTGTCAGTGGGTTTTGGTGGAGATGCAGCAATACCTTGGCTTAAGCAAGGGGGTTGGGGTTTGGTTGTTTGGGGTTTTGTTTTTGGTATTTCATGCTATTCATGGTGTCAGCAGACCTCTGGATCAGAAACAAGAGTTTTGTTATCTGTTTGTTTTAGAGCTGTGTCCCAGCAGGTACCACAGCATAACCCACTTAATTACTTTGCACAGTTGCATCACTTTATGAACTGCTGAAAGAGTTTTGCCCTTTTGCAGGCATCAGGTGAATGCGATGGCTGAAAGATAAAATGTTTCACATTTACATGACTTTCCTGAATTGACAGAGTCTGCTTAGTGGAACGATTTCTTTTTCGCATCCAGTAAGAACTAAACAATGTAATTTATTAGCTGTGTGTAGGAGGAGGGATCATGGTATGGTTACAGTGTAGGAACAAGAAATCTAGCTGCTATTTTTGGCTCTGCCACAGACATCCTGTCTGCCTTTGGGACAGTCACTTCAGCCCTTGGGACCCACATTAGAATTGAGTTATTCAACAATTTCCTAGTCACAAAAGGTACTGCTTTCCACCATGAGCAATCTCTCCTAGAAGCAGCCTGTGACATGGTCTGCTTGCCCCTGCAAGTGCTGTTTGTGCATTCCCATCCAGAGAGCTGATACCTCTGAGTATATAAACCTTCACATTTACTGCTTGCACCAGTTATTTTAAGTTCATTTTCTGGCAGTTTTTTTACCAAAGCCCTTTATTTCAGTTCTGTTTCCACTGACTTAAGGGGCAGGAGGATTCATTCTCCAGCACAATACATAATTTTCCTATACTAATGACTTCACTCTTTTTCTTTTTTCTTCATGATTTTGTGCCAGGAGGTGTTCTAGTTTCCCAACTTGTAGTTTCCACTGTATTTAATTTGAAAGCAGTGCTTTTGTTCCCAAAGACTTGTAAAAGCTGAAGGCAAATCCACTGGCTTCTCTCTTTTTCTTCCTTCCTTATTTGCAATGGGTCAGCTCTTGTTGGGAATAGGAGGGAAGTTACAGATGCTTTTAGGGGCTTTCTGTTGCTTATTAAAACAGAATCTGGGCTTCAAGTGTGTCTGGAGTAGTGTTTATTGTGCAAACCTTAGGTTGGCTTGAAAGCTAGCTCCGGCCTCTTCTGAGTTTGCTCTTTTGCTGGTTTTGGGCCAGTTCTTCAGAACAGCCTGTTCCCCTTCTTCAGGGACTCATCACCACCCCCTCCTTCATTTTCAGAACATATGGGAAAAGATGCTGTCTGTAGCCATCACTCTGCTGACTGCTGCCCTGTAGTGATTCTTGCTAAAAAAGTGAATGCCCTTTGGAAAAGTTGTTTGGATCAGCCCACCTCTCAAGCCTCACATGGGAGACTTACATGGGTGGTATTTTCTCCAGGCTCCCCTTGGCTGTATCTCCCTGTGATCCTGCTGGCTCCTCATCCTTGATGCTCTATTCAGCTACTGCTACGAGCAGCCAAAATATGGGTGAGAGCACCCCGTGTTGTTACCCTGTCAGCATCAGGGGCACATTGTTTCTTGGGGCTACAGTGTGGGTGGGACTGGCCAAGGCAGTTCAACCAGGACCAGTGACCCCATTGCCCATGCACCCACAAACTCAGATGTTCTCCTCTTCATATGGGTCTCCAGAGTATGAGATGATCAAATGCCTGCTGCAAAACTGTTTTGCAATGTAATGGTCATGCAGGTATGATCTCAGAGCATTGGTGGATGGGAATTTATTCACGAACCCCATGTTCTGTTCTGAAGAAGCACTGTTGTGGAACAAAACCATTCTTCTATTCCTTTCTAACTAATGTCAAGCAAATCAATATGAGATATTGACTAGTAATCATTCTGAATGATCTTAATGTTATGAACGCACCTGCTGCCTTGCCTTGGATTTTCAGCCTGTGCCTGGGGAAAACCCCAGTGTTTTTTTGTATCTTTTAATCTCATGCTATTTTGTGATTATTTCCGTTTAATGCTATTAAAGTTTAAATTATGCATATTTCCTACAGTTTTCACACATTTTTTTTTCCTCAAACTACTACCTGAGTGGATTATCTGATACGCTTAAGATCTACTGCATGAAATGATAGATCAACATATACACTGAACTGGGTAATGATCTGAAAAAATACAGGATCTGGCTCTAAATCAGTCTTAAAGATGAAAAATAAGACAAAAATGTAGCAGAATGAATGTAAACCCCAGGCATCCTCTTCTGAAAAGCCATTAAAAAGGCAGACAGTATCTGTTGGCTTCTTTTGGAGGGTTAATTTTTATGGCGTCTTTGAATATGGGGTGTGAGACAGTGGTCCTGAAGGGTCATAGAATCGGAATAGTTTGGGTTGGAAGGGCCCTTAAAGATCATCTAGTTTCAACCCCCCTTCCACAGGCAGGGACATCTCCTACTAGATCAGGCTGCCCAAGGCCCCATCCTATGGCTACAAGCCTTTGTAAAAAGTCCCTCCCCTGCTTTCTTGTAGCCCCCTTCTGGTACTAGAAGATTGCTGCAAGGTCTCCTCAGAGCCCTGGGTGAACACTAAACTGCCCTCATTCACAGTGCAGTTCATAGCAGGCTTGAAATTATTGGTTGTTGGCTTAAAAAAAAAATGAGTGCATTTGGAAAATCAGTGTTGCTTGTTCTCATTTTGCATCAGGTTCTGTATAAAAGGTTTCCTTGCTTGTGTGTTTGTATTTCCCAGTAATAGAGGCTGAGCAGGCAGGATCCCACAAATGACATGTGAGTAGCCAAACTGACATATTTTTACTCATCTTCTGATAAAGCCAAATGTATTCTCTGCCTTTTTCTATTGTCCTGATGAGCTAGAGGGATTTCAGAAAATGCATGTTATCCTAGGCTTTCACAGTACATTAGCAGGTATTTTCTGTAACAGAAAGGTGGAGAGGGCAGGGGTGGGGAGAAAAGCCCTTGTGTGTTACAATCAAAATCCTGAATTCAACTGTTTTCTTGGAAAGCTAATGGGAGCTCTTTATAGGGTCAGTATCCTCAGACTACATCCACATATGTGTTCTGATATTTCTTTATTTTTCTCTGCTTTGTGTCTGAATCCAAATTGAAACCAGTGAGACTTAAGACACTCCTGAAGCTGTGAGCTTGGCTGAAAAAAAATGGAGAAATAGGAAATTGAAATTACAACTTTGTAGGTTAAATAGCCAAGGAGAGTAGTACAGAGAGCAGAAAAGTGACCTAGAGATAAGGCAAAATGTGGGTGTGTATGTTGAGAGATGGACAGTCACAGGAGGTCTGGTCTACAGTGTTTTGGCTGCTTCTGGCTTAGCTCGACCTTAGAGCCTGGCAGTCATCCTCAAGCCAGTAAATTCCCATCATGCGAGACTTACTTCAACCTTGAATAGGCTTTATGTCTTCGTGGTGGCCTGGAAAGTGGATGCTGTTGCTGATAAGCGCTGTTCAGCTGCCAGCACAATGGAGCCTGCTCATTCCCCTCTCTGTACTTCACTGCTGCAGAACCTACACAGTCAAGGTCTTTTTTTTTGTATTAAATCTCAACTGTTAATCTCTTTGGTAGATTTGAGAATGAAAAGGACAAGTTAAAAAATGCACTTCTGACTCCAGATTCCACTTTCCTGTTGATACAGCTGTGTTGCCTATTCGATGGCTCAGTAAATAGACAGTTTAACCCTTCAGATCTTGCAATTGTGTTGTTTCAGCATCACTGGTTTCTCTCCTTAAAGAAAATTTCCCCTCTTGTCTCTGTCCAAAGCAGCCTTTTTTTTTTTCTCTCCTTCTTTTCTGCACATCGCCACATATTTCACATCCTGTTGTGGTTTAACACTTTATTCAGAAAGAACAGGATTTCCTCTTGCTTTAGGTGAAAACACTTCTCTCTTTTGCAGCCCACACTTTCTGCTATTGGGTTCCTAAAGGAGAAAGTAATAATACCTTCAAAGTGTAACTGAAAACAGTTAAAATTCAGCAAATAAATTCCCCAGCAAAGGCATCAGCAGAAGACCAGTGTACCAAAATTCTGTAAACAGAATTTTTATTGCATGAGATGAGAAAGTGTCTACTGGAATTCTTGGGATAAATTACATGCCAAGAGTATTCCAGCTCTTCATACCAGACCTAAATCTTCATCATATCTGTGTCTGTTTTCATTCTGCTGGAGCTATTTAATTGATGGTATTGGTGGCATCACACACATCGATAGGGATCTGGCTGCATCTGGCTGTGGCATCCTGAGTGAAATTTCTCTGCTGGTGGTGTGTGGAGCTGCAAGTATATCCAGGATGAGGAATATGCTTGTTGTCAGATAACTGTTCCCCTTACGTAAAGAAAATGGAGAAACATTGTCTTTTTCCTGCAATCTTTTATGACACTGGACAGTGAGCTGATGATTTGCTTAGGCACATTTTTGGGGCCTTTGTGAATATACATTTGATTGTCAGTAGTTTTTATTTGTTGACTGGCTCTGAATTAATTTGACTGCAAATCATCTGACACTGATTAGCTTCAATGTTCTTTTACGGCATTCATATTTTAGTCAAACTGTTCTGGATGCTATTTATCCTTTGTAGTGACTTTGAGAAGCACACAAGGTGCATCCATGTGCAATAACAGCATGGATATGTAGTCTGTATTAGAAAGAAACTTCCTTTCTCTTAAGCAACTCCTCTTAGAAGCAAGCTTCTTACACCATCTCATTTTAGTAGTCTCATTTGTAACGATGTCCTACTGCGTTGGCATCTCCAAATCCCAATAAAAACTGATTTCCTCCCACTCTCCTCCTCTCTCCAGCTACATTCCTAGATAAATAAATCTGTGTATATCTTGTGACAGGGCTTTTCTATTTCTGGCATTTTCTAGGGGAAAGCTGATCACATATCCTCTTGGTTGTGTAAGAACTTAGTAGCTTCTACATTCACTGAGAAAAAAGAAGTTCTTCTGCATGACCAGTGTGACCAGCAGGTCCAGGGAGGTTATTCTCCCTCTGTACTCGGCACTGGTGAGACCGCTCCTCGAATCCTGTGTTCAGTTCTGGGCCCCTCACCACAAGAAGGATGTTGAGGCTCTGGAACGAGTCCAGAGAAGAGCAATGAAGCTGGTGAGGGGGCTGGAGAGCAGGTCTTATGAGGAACGGCTGAGAGAGCTGGGGTTGTTTAGCCTGGAGAGGTGCTAAGGGGCATGGTTTAGTGTTTGATAGGAGTGGTTGGACTCGATGATCCGGTGGGTCTCTTCCAACCTGGTTATTCTATGATTCTATGATTCTTTAATT
This sequence comes from Phaenicophaeus curvirostris, assembly GCF_032191515.1. Taxonomy (NCBI): domain Eukaryota; kingdom Metazoa; phylum Chordata; class Aves; order Cuculiformes; family Cuculidae; genus Phaenicophaeus; species Phaenicophaeus curvirostris. The sequence continues at coordinate 90,829,004 of NC_091394.1, forward strand.
GGAAGAATTGACTCTCAAATGTCTGCGTACTCCAAAACATTGCCCTCTTGATAGACTTGTCCTGGAAGCAGGATTTTTTTCCCCTTTCTTAAAAAGATTGCAGGTTAATTTGTTGGTTGGTTGGGCCTGTTGCTCAGGTGAAATTAATTACAGCATTCAGAAAATGAATACTAATATAAAAACATTTCATGGTTTTCCATGTTTTATTAGATGTTCTCTTTGAGATAGTGATGGTGTCTATTTTCAACATGTCTATTTTCCCTAGATATGTTATAGTTTCATATGAAGTACTCAGATTGGGGCCAGCTTTAAGAAATTAGTTTCGTGCTAGCTGGCATTCAGTTTGTGGACTTCTAATGTCCTTTTGCATATCTATTAGGCTCAGGTATTGTGCTGCATTGCACACCTGACTTCCACTGAGATTGAGCTGAGGACCTGGGTAAGAATATCACTAACTCTCAGCTTTCAAGATGTCAAAGAAAGAGGATACTTCTTTCCTTCATTCTCCTTTTGGTAGACTGTAAACTATTTGCAAGGCCTGTCTCCTGTAACAGGTCATAAAAAACTCAGCACAGGAGTATCCTGGATCTAGTACATCTGCTGACAAGTACATTGAATGTACTCAATTTATTGCCTCCTCCTTTCTGCTTACAAAACCTGTACTTCAATCTACTTCAGGGTCCTGACTATCACCTAGAAAACAAATTCCATATTTGTTTACTGGTTTCTTCTATCCCCATAGTTTTAGCCCTCATGATTTCCAGTATCATCTGTGTAAGGGGTCTTTGCATACATGTTTTGGCAAGCAGTGTCTCTTCTCCACATATTGAGCTAGTAAATTCCTTCACTTAGGCTGGCCTTGTTCCAGGGATTTGGGGCAGATAAGCTCAGCAAAGCTTGGGAAAAGGAGGCCTCTAGCTAATCATCACACTCCTGCTAAGTAATCTCACCATAAATTTGGCAACGTTTTTTGCTTTGTTCTCATTTTAATGTTTAATAAGATCTTACAGTGATTCATTATTTCTCTAGCTTATGGGTCACCATGTCTCTGGCTTGTTGTCTACTCAATGTGCACAGGCATAGAGTCCCTTCCAGTCATGTTCTGAGTGGTCCTATGTGTCTGAACTCCAGAGCTTGCATCTACTTTTCTATTGAATTTACTGATTTTATTTAAAAGCCTTTAGTCTTCCTCTGTGAGTATATTTATGTGTGTTCTTATTCTGTGGATTTTTGCATTTGAGTCAGAAGAAAAAATGCTCAGAAGTAGATGCTTAGCATTCTGCTGCTTGCTTCTCTTTCAAGACATTGGGTATTACTGTTGCAAAGAACTTAACATTTCCTTTTAGAGTTTCTTTTCAGAACAAACTAAAACACAGTGACAAAATGTGTAATTAAATCCATTGAAGGGGCATTTAAGAGGCATTTTTTTTTTATATTGATATCCTGTGATATGGCCAAAAGCTTGATATCAGCTTTAGGAAGAAAACAGATTAAGAAGGTAATGTGTTCCCAGGGAATTCAATAATGAATTTCTTGAGAAAGTGATTCAAAGCAGCATCTGCTCTGTGCTGTGAATTGTTTTATGCCTTATCTTCAGATCCCTGATCCTGTATTAGATTATTTTGATATGCACTTGTTCGTGTGAATCAGTTTATAGCACTCAGAGAAATGTAATGGGAATGTTTTCTAGACTCACGTATATAGTGAAGACAGAGAACTTAACTGCTGGCAATAGCATACGCTATAGCACTGTTTCTGTCCTGTTGCTAATGTGATGAGATGTCACTAGAACTTGGTGGGAGAGGAGGAAGAAGGCATTCAGTTCCTTTTTCCTCTTTCTGACAACATGGGCACTCAGTTTATTTTGTGTTTGTGTTTCCCCACCACACTCCCTTAACCATTTTATATGACTTTAACTTGCAGGGAAGTTTTGTGGTTTGTCTCCTGACTATGTAAGACTCTTGACTCTGCAGCCTCAGTGTGTTAACAGCATGCATTCACTTCCCATAAATCCTAGTATCCCTACAGTCCTGTTTTCAGAGATTTCCAGATGGTTGGCACTTGGTCAGAACCTATATACAACCTCTTGCTGTCTGGATGCATCTTCAAGTCCTGTTTCCCTTCCCTAAATGCTACTGTTCCTAGCTCTTAAGTTTTTAACACTATAAATACTTCCTTTTAACTCCTTGAGTTTTGTCCTGTCAGACTTTTCACACTGTGCACAGTCACTGATGAGGAGGGGTGCAGCTTTTACCATCTCTTCAGTGTTCCCTATGTCTGTCAAAATTACTTTTATAAAAATAATTTATGTAATGACCCTCATTTTTTTTAAAAAAAAGGGTCTGATTTTCATATACAGCAGTTAAGATTCTTTTATACTGCCATGGCCTTATAAAAAAGCTAAGCTTTCTGTATTCCCCATAAAGTTATCAGTAACTCCATGTCATCTGTACTAATCACGGGAACTTGTTTTCCACTGTCTGGTACATCATGTACTCATTTCTACCTGCGTGCAGTGAGCACAGATGATTTAGTAGCCTCTTGCACAGATGTTTCTGTGGATGGAAATTTCAGCTCAGTAAGCATCAGTCCATGATCTCTGCAATTTTATCTGTTTATTCTCATGGGATCTCATGGTGGGTCATACCAGCTGAATTTTTCACAATACGGATCTGAAAGCATCATAAGGTCTCCAAGTATAGTGATATTATTGATATTATTATACATATTGAACAAAGGTCAGTAAGGGGGTTTTCATTCCCCATCTCTCATCCTTCACTTGATCTCTTGTTCCTGTTCTCTCTGGTTTGAATGAGACTTGATCTTGACCAAAGGAGAATTTATCCAGTGGTGAATCCTGCAACTTCTTCCTCCCACTTTCCTGGTAATAATACTTCTCTTTTGAACCAAAAAATCTTCAATGTTCTCCCATCATTTGTAAACTCTATGTACTGCAGATCTGCTTTGGCACTTGGCTGGGAAGAGGAATAAGTGTCATAGTCCAGGAGAAAGAAAGAAGGGGTCACATTTGATTGTTGCACAACTTCACTGCTGAAGCAGAGAAGCTGTACTCATTCTCAGTGAAATTAGGTTGGCTCTGTAATGGGAAGTGGAAGAGAGGATGGAGCCAGAAGTGCAGTAGAGCTAGGCTGGGTGCACAGAGTGGTGGACATAGAGGTGTAGAATTTGCCTTTGAAAGAACAGCACAGGAATCATGTGCATGGGGTTTGGCATTGCTGGTACTTAGAACTGCAGTATTACCACTATTCTTTGCCACTGCTCAGATCCAATCTGATGATACCCATTTTCTGGATTTAAGTGGGTTCCTGATTTGGTTTTCTAGCAACAGCTTCAGGCACTGGTCAGGCTCTGGTTGAACACTAGGATTCCATGATTCTGTGGAGAAAAGCTGCTTTCCCTGAAAAAGTATGAACAGACTATACCCAGATCAGATGACCAGGCTGTGGGTTGGTGTGCCTTTACTTCAAAAGTACTAATGCTGCTTTACTGATCTCTCTGCACACATAGAGCAAACTCACTTCCAATGCTCCAAGAGACTTTTGCCATGATTTTGCCTGGCAAAGGGTAAGATATCATAAAGTATATTGCTTCAAGCTGAGTCCTAATGCTCTGTAATCAGGCCCTAAATTAGCTTCAGGTCCTCCTAGAGTGTGCAAAGCTCCAGCGTCCTCTGTTGGTCCTATAAGGATGTTGCTGACCTACACGTCTTCCATCTGTATTCTCCATATAGCAGATCTCATATAATACCTTAAGCTACAGTTTCCCAAAAATGCCACACCTGGAGCAGAAATATTCTTTCCTGACATGACTCTACCTGGAATTGCTGTTGGTTATTTTAAGAGTTGTCGGCTCATCTTTTTTTTACTTAACTACATGGATGTAGTAATACAGTCTTACTGCTCATCTTTCATGGAGAATCTTGAAGTGTTTTTGATATAATGATACAATGATATATTAAATGGCATTTATGAATTTTTTTTATGAATCTACACATATCATATTTTCCAAAGGAGGAATTACAGTAGCAGTAGCGATAGCAGCAGATTCTCTTTCCTTATATTATCTCAAACATCTTCCAGCTACAAAACCAGACTTCTGGTATATTTTCTATTATCAGATAAAATAATAATTAGTTGCCAAATAGCATTTTTGTCTGTCCTTATGGTATAAGACGGGATGCATCTGCAAAATAGGATCCTCTTGTCTGTATTAAATGCACCATAGAACAATATTGGGTTTTGCTTCACTGTGCCAGAACCAGACTTTAGGTGGCAAAACATAGGACTAACCAGATGAAGACATCTTGTTGGTCATTTGATTTATGGCCATAGTCCACACGGGGTTTCGGCAAAGTATGCAGTCACAGGCTGACAGAAAGGCTAGTTGTCAGTGCCCTCTGGAGGTCTTTAATCCAACAGCTGAGGACAGAGAATTGGTGTCTTGTCCCAGTGCTGCACCTCTCTCCAAGTGAAGATGTCACCTTCCTGGTGTTCAGACTAAACCTCCCCAGCTACAGTTTGTGACTGCTGCCCTCTCTGAGAAGAATTAACTGATGTTAGATTACCCATTAGCCTTTTTGCCAAAGCTTAGCTCTTTGAAGCCTCAGCATCTTATCCTAGTCATGATCTTCATGTTTCTGACCATCTTGGTTGCCATCCTCTGGACTGCCAATTCCTTGATATTCTGTTTAAAGTGAGGGCTCAAAACTCTAGTCCAGGCAGTGAATTAAGCTATTAAGGTTTCACCAAGACCAGACTCTTGTCTGTATTCTGGCTAAACAAACTATTTAACACTAGCAAAATGAGAGAATAGCAAATATGGTGTTTAATACCTGGTTAGCAGAGTCCGCGATGGCAGTGTCGACTTGTTAATAATGCCTGAACATGTTTAGGCTACGCTATCCTAAGAAACTTCTACTTTTCCTGGGACAACACTTAGGAAACATCAGGTTGCTTTTTAATGGTGAAGTTATTTTCCTCTGAGCACTCCATGGAAAAATGTGAAGAAAATGGGAAGCCACACTGAGTTTGTCAGCAATATTTTGGCAAAGATGTGAATATATGTAATCTTTACTCTAAACTAACTTTACTTGTCTAAACTGAGTTAGAAAAGACTATTCCAAACATCTGCCTACATTCTTCCCACAGATATATTTCCCAAAATAAAGTTATGGGAAGTTGTTTATTTATCACTTACAGAAACACAGAAATCTTAATGATTAATTCACTGTGAATATTTTATATTCTTAGGCTATAAAATGTTATGCTTCATGCAGAATGTTCTTTTCTGCTCAGCCTGCAGTGCACAGTAAGAATAAATCCAACTGGCGTCTGACATCTGTGAAACTGTCTTACATTTTCTGGGTTTGGAGTCAGTTATTTTACAATATGTTCTGGAGATTTCATCTCTGGGATCAATTTTAATGAGGCATCTAGAAGCTCATGTGTGCTCTGGGGAAGCTGAGCCCTGAGTAACCATATTTTCCTCTTCACATTACGTGTCCTGTGGAATCTGATTTGTATCTCTGTTCTGATGCTAGCCTACTTGTCACTAGTCCTACCTTGTGATATTTTATGAGCATTTATGGGGACTTAGGGATTTGTAGCAGGAGTATAACAGTGCAGAAGTCCCAATGGCACCATGATTACTGGTGATCTTGCTGTAAGAACTGGCTCTTTGCTGACCCATCAGTTTAGGGTTTAATAACAGTGCAAATATACAGGCATGTTCAGCTCAGATATTCAAACTGAGTGAGATCGAGAAACAAACTTCTACCTTGAGGGTGTGATTTAAGCCCACTGATGTAAGCCAAGCTCTATTTTCCATTGTTGATGTGCCCATCTCTCTGACATGCGTTATGAGCTGTTAACTTCTGTCTGTTCTGTTATGAAACTAAGCAATGTCTGTCCTTGCCCAAAGATGCAGCTGAGGGATGGAAGGATATGTGGCCTTATTTAATCTATTATTTATCTTTTATTTTGCCTTTTTGCATTTACTTCTTTATTAAGCTCCAGATATTCCATTCCTCTGGAAATTGTGCTATGTCAGATTAGTATTAGGATGTTTGCAACTCTGTGACTGTGAACATGAGCCTCCAGGGGTGCTTTTAAAAATCATTCTGGTTAATGGGAACATTTAGCAGGGGGTACGTGGTGTTGGAGTTGGTTCAACAAACGCTTCTGCTTGTGCAGTCTAAATAGTTCAGCCAGTAGGTGGAACCAGGAGAGAGCAGATGCGTCATCTGGCAGAGGGACAGTGTAACTGCTTAGCCCTTTCCTGGGAGATGCATCCCTAGGTGTCGGAGTAGAGTTGTGGTTTTACCTTCAGTATCCCTGTTCAGGACAGACAAACTGAAATTCTGGAGTTATTTCTAATAGTGACAGGCTGATGCTGTCAGGCATGAACACTGGTGCATGAACATCCTCCAGGGAGGATGTTTGTTATCAGTCTACAAATCAGCTGATTTGATCACATAGTACTAAGAAGGGCATTGTAATAGATTTCCTCACTGACTGTTTTCTCTTGTGAATGTGCCAAAGATGCAGGATAGAGGATAATCCAGATCACGTTGTATCCCTCCATCAATGACATCTGGCATTTGCTTAGAAAGGCAGTATCAGAAATGTAGGTTAAAAGTATTCCTTTAATGTGCTCTACCATGAGAAATTTAAAGGAGCCTGCTCAATGGCATGTGTCCTGCAAAATACAGCTTGTGCAGGTGAGAGTGAGCTCAAATGTCCTTCTTTTAGACTGAATTACCATCAGGGATAAAACAGCAGAACAGCAGGAGGTGACAAGGTACTATGATTTGAGCAGACCTCTATCTGCCAATTTCTCGTAATCAGATCTCCAACTCTACCAGTAGCAGAGGAATTGAATTTAGCAGTCAACATCTTTCCTGGACATTTTCTTGTCAGGAAAGTGGAGGGGAAGAGCACCCTGCTCAGTGTGATGGGAAAAATACTTGAAAGAAAAAAGCTTTAAGAGTAAAATCTTGCAGCACAGAAACAGTGAAGTAAATACACATTAATATATTTTTAGACATCTGTAAAAACCAGAAGCAAAAGAATATATTGCAATGCATCTAGGGCTTTGCTGCTTGAAAGCAAAGGTAGATTTTTCCTCATACATCATATAAAAGTTCTATTATTTTACCATCTGGCTTGCAATTTGGACTTTATGCACTAATTTCAACACTGTAGATTAGTTTTCTCAGTTTTCAAAACTCAACCCCCCTTACAATTACAGTGTTTTCTACCAAACTGAAAATATGCTTTGCCAGTAGGTAGAACACACTGCTAAAATGCTGGTATCCACTTCATATCTTTGAGACTTTGATAGTAAAACTCATGGCTATTAAAAATATTGAGTTTGTGGCTGTGGTAGACAGTGAGCAATTTTTTTAATTTCTACTTATCTCTTCTTGATTGTGAACACAAAAATTAGCTGAAAATTGTTGCTAGTGAAATATTATCCTTTGCAGATGAAAAAAGAAAGTATTTTTGGAGTTTGCCAAGCATAAATCAGAAGCAACTTTAATAAAGATTTTACACCTATGTCAGGATGAGAAAGGCTTTGTCTTGATTTAATGAGAATGGGTTTGTACCTCCAAAAGTAGAAAAATCAGAGCTCGTGAATAACTTCTGGTGGAATATTTTGACATTTGCATCCAAGATAACAAACCTGAAGACCCCAAGTTGAAAAGTAGTTGTAAAGAATGAGTTAATTACCAGTACCTGGGAAAAGTGATGTCCTAGCAGGCACAGTCTTTTGTCTTTCTGACACTTTAAAATAAACTTGTCAATTCACTAGCACAGTCCTTTTTGGTGCAGAGTTTCTCTTCACTCTCATTTTGAAGTTCTTACAAAAGTTCTTTGCTGTATGTTGATTCACAGACACTTTTGTATCTGCATAGGGTAGAAGCTGTTTGCTTGCTCATGCTGACAATAGAAGCTAAGGAGTGTAAAGGGATTTACTTAAAGGGTTGGGCCATGGCAATGGGCTCTTTAAATAGCTGTGTGACTTTTGTCCATGTATCTCGATTCGATTATTAAGCACTTTTTTAATGATCATCAACAAAGTAAACAGATTTATTGCACTTGAAGAGACCTGTCTTCTGAAATGAAATACTATTGCACCTATTCAAATTATTGTGAGTGGAATGAAAAACACCACTATTAAAAGACCAGGGCTTTTCATTGATCTGAATGTTCCTCTTTTAACAACTTTGGCAGCATCAAGGAGTCTTAAAGTGGGAGTAAATTATATTGGTATGTTTTTGTTTAAACATGAGTTTAAATGTGATCTTAAGCCAACTTTAAGGCCAACTGTTTGTAAAGGGGGCCTTAATGGAATTGGGAATTGTGCCCAGAGCAAACACATTGCCTATTTGGCAGTGATTAGCAATGTGGTAACAATTTAGTGTTCTAAATACAGGGTAACTAATTACCACGGTATTTAAATACATCCTCAGATACAGCAACAGCAGGTTTGCAAATGTATTTTAACAAAATCTAAGTCTTCTGGTATGGAAATTATAGAAGACAATAAAACAAGAGCTTTGCAGAGGTATCCTGATGGATAGCTCATCAGCTGCGATTTTGCGGTTCTTGGGGTTGCTTCTCCCTACAAAGCCTTGGGATGGGGCATTTTCTTATGGACAGGTGGTGGAAAGCCTTTTGTTTGAGACATCTGAAACTGTAAAGAGGACAAAATACTGAGGAATATGTAGCACTGTACAAAGTACCCAAGAATGGATAGGATTGCCTTAGTAATTACTAGACCTTGACTTTCCTTCTCTGAACTATGTAGGTTTACACAATTAATCTTTGCAGCCCTTACATCTTGTCACCAGAAAGAGCTTCTGGATCACACGTGCCCAAGCCGGGTCATGTTCTGGCTGCTGTTGATAGCCTGTAAATAAACTCATTTGTTTCTGTGCCTGCGCTGCTGTGCCCTGCTTGACTTCCATGTGCAGCTCAGGTTTTCTGTGCAGAGATCCTAGTAGAAAATGCATACCTTTGCTTTGTAATCGTGGTGATTTGCACCCTTCCTGCACCATAAGCATAGCTAGTCATCCAGAGTTTGCTCTGCAGGGACTGGAGGGTTCAGAAGTCAATGAACCTCTGCCCTTCGTGGGTTTTTCTATGAGCTAGGGTACCGCAGCATTCCATTATCTCAGTAATAGTGATCTGAATGTGTCTACCGTAGTAGCATTAATGCATTAAACAAAATCCTTTTTCTACCTTGATTTACCTTGATCAATTTTATTATCTGATTGTCAAATTTAATTAATTTCCAGTTTGTTTTTTTCTTATTTGCCAAGGAAACGGAGATCAGGAAATGGAAACTTGGCTATATCCTCCTTGTAAGAATTTTCCTTCCTTGCTCACCATGCTGGCAAATACTTGTGCATGACTAATGGGAGAAATACTAAAATTATGAAGCTTCATTTACACTCATCCAACTTATAGGTCCCACGGTGACTCCAAGCAGGATAAATGCATGTGCCAAAAAGTGTAAGTGGAAAATGACTGCAGAAATATCTTAATTGTCTGGCTGTGTGAGCCAGTGCAACATCATGGGAACTGTAGTGTGAGACCTGGAAGAGCCCATCACAGACAGACTTAAGAACCTCATGACTACTTTCAGATTCACAGAGTGCATTTCAGCTGAATATGGTACAGACTCTGCAAAGGATGGATAAGGATACTTGTCAGAGTGCTTATAGGAAATGCATGACTTTTTAATTTGCTTATTTATTATTATTATTGTTAATTTTTTAAAATGCTGTAGTCACAGTGTAGCTTTGTTGCTTAGGGTTAGGACTGTCAGGGAGCTAAACTGAATGTGTATTGTGTTGTAGGTGTGGAGACAATAAAAAAATTTTTCAAACAGAAATGGGTGAACTTCTACTTAAAAATAGTCATGGATAATTAGGCAGATTTTGAGTTCAGAGGTTATCTTTTCCTGTCTTTAATCTCATCTCTGTTCAAGTTGAGGGGCTGGAATACTGTAAGGCAGAAGTTACTGTGGTATTGGTGCACTGCAAGAAGAGGCAAAATGTCCAAGACTTCCTCAGGAAGTCCATGATGGTGTGCTAGGGCTGTGCGTTTCAGTTCATCCTCACAATGCAGAGGTTCATGACTGAGTGTCTGTGGGGATGGCTTGCTCCCAGTGCCCTTATGTATTTATGGGGTCCCATGTTTTGATTGCAACATCTACTCCAATATGGATAAAACTGAGGAAGACAAGGCTAAACAGGGCCACATGCCACATGCTTTCACACTGCAACATGATGACTTTTGTCTGGCTTGATGACCTGAAAGGCAGTGACTGCTGCCTGACGAAGCCTTTGAGTATCCAAGAGGCCCTACAGACATCTCTCTCTCGGTGAATGGGTATGACAGCTATGGGGTCAAACTATCCTGTGCCAGAGCCAGGCACCACAGGGTGACACAGACTGAAGATATATCTCACCTTCTTCTCATGTATCAGAGGGGTCTTGACGTATGTGTCTTTATTCCTACATGGGGAAAGATCTCTGTTAAGTGATGAGAGGTCTGAAAAAGGTGCTAGTCCAGGCTGCAGAACATTTGCCTTCAGCTGGTATCTGAAGGGGTTTACAAGACAGCAGTGACTGCTCCCTTTCCATAGCTATTTGACATTTATTCTTTGGTTTCTTTGCAGTCTCCTTAGACGTGAGTGGGGATTTACTGAGGGCTAATCCCCACAGGGTTCACAGCCCCCTTGTCTCTGGAATGCTCTCCAAGCTGTGTTTCTTTGTTTGTAGGCCATTGCCCAGACCTCCACCACCATGAGCCCCACCATCCCTGCCGTGACAGAGGCCTACACACGGACTCAGTACTGTAAGTGGCCGTGTGAGTGTCCGAAGTTCCCACCTCGGTGCTCAGTAGGCGTCAGCTTGGTCACAGACGGCTGCGACTGCTGCAAGACATGTGCCAAACAGCGTGGAGAAAGTTGCACTGAGGCCGACACCTGCGATTTCCACAGGGGCTTGTACTGTGACTACAGTGGAGACAGACCTAGGTACGAAATAGGAGTATGTGCACGTAAGTGATGTACATATATTTTTGACATAGATACACATGGGTAGGTCTCCTCAGTTTGAACAGTGCCTGGTATTTCGTTAGATACCTGATTGTACGCTCATCAACTCTGCCATCCATCATCTTCCATTTCGTTATAGCTGTCTTTATTCTCAGTGCAGTCGGCTGGATGAGAAATGACATGTCTTTGAGCTGGCTGCAGCCAAGAGCAAGGATCAGCCAGCATTTGGAGGTCTTTATATTTGCAGGTAGATGATTCCCCATAACAGGAGGAGCTGCTGCAGTGGCATAAGGATGAAGGAAGCAGATATGCAGCTGGCTTTAAAGACAAGCAAAATGGATATCTACATGAAAACCATGACAATAAGGAGATGATTTTGTTTTATTCCCAATAGTGGATCTCTAGGTAGGATAACACTTGGTATCCTGTCAAGAAGGCCATGGATGAGTCATCTCCTAGCAAAGTTTCTCAGAGAAATTGAGGTCTGAGCCTTAATATTACAGTGGTTTCTGTTTTGTTGGCTGCCATGAAGCAGAAGGATTTCTTCCTGCCTGACATAACAAACTCTTGGTGGGATAATTCATGTGACTGGAATGTTTTTATTCCAGAAGAAGACAAGAAAGAAATAAAGCAATGTTTTGTATGTCAAGGATATATCCACTTGTTCTGAGATCCAGAATGTGATAGGAGTTTGATCTGCTCATAAATGTCATAAATGATTGAAAATCATTACTCTGGGAATGAGCAAAAAGGAAAGGATCATGAATGCAACCACGCAGATAGCTGATTAGAAAGGACATTGTCTATCAAGTTATTAGAACATATTAATTGTGGCTTTAGATTCATAAATCACAAAAAGTCATTTAGATGGAGGATCTTCTAGGCTAGAATATGAAGTACCAACAGAAATAGTAAAGGTGGAAGGAAACCTGGAGGTGACCTGATTGTGAGATGAATAGACAGAATAACTGATCTACAGGAAAGAAGAAAGATTGCAAACAGTAAGCCTCAATAAACTTAGAAAATCAGCAGACATTTTACAAGAGGCAAGTCTGAGCAGTAAAGAGGCTCAGGGTAGATGGCAATTTTTCGCAGAAATGATAGTAGGATTTGCTGTTCATCAGCAGAAGGATGGGCATTGCAGTAAGAAATGAACTTGGCTTTGCATTAGCTCAGTCACAAAAATAAGCATGCAAAAACTGCAGTCTAACCAGATTTTTGTAGGATATGGGCAAAATAGGAGGTATCTGTAAGGAGCTTAAACAGTGTTTTTCAAGATTAAAAAAAGATCCAAGGTTAACAAAAGAGGATATGAGATCATTCAATGGTATTGTCTGGAGTGTATGTGGAGCATTCGTGGGAGGTCTGTAAGAATAGATTAGACAAATATCTGTCAAGAATGACGTCGTTACAGCTAGCCCTCTGTTGGGAAAGGAAAACAATATAAATGATGTCTCAAACTACCTCAGCCTTCCTAGGCCTCTTTAAAGAGTTTCACATTGCTTTATGTTTATTTACTTAAATGTTTGTTTTCTTAGTTGATTTTTTTTTGTTTTATTGTAGTCCTCCCACACATCACAGGCATTTGATATGCCTGTGTCAACAGCACTGTGATGTAGGAAGATTGATCCCCAGCTTCCCCAGTGACATCTGGAAGTATTCCCAATCCAGGGCATTTTTGCATGAGTACTGCCACAACAACATATCCACGCTTACGTGACATTTATGGTTATATGGTAGGGGGCATTGTGGTGATCACAGCTGAGAGCCATGAAAAACAGCTCTTTCCATGGTTCAGAAGTGAAGCAGCTTGTCTCTGGCTGCTATAGAAAGCTGCGTTCCACCCCTTGCTTTCAGCATCAAGGATCAGCAGACACGTCCTTTCTTGTGCGCTGGGTAATATATGGGGTGCATCAGTCCACTCTGAGTACACCAGCTATTGCTCTGACCACAGGGTGGGGGGAGGCAAGAGAGGATCTTCCGTGCTAGGTGTTTGGGACTAACTGCTGCGAGGAATTTGCTTTGCAGCTGGATGCCGAAAGAATCTAGAGAATCCTGTATGTGCAGGACTAAAGAATCAATATAATCTGTGAAAAATAAAGAACCTGAAAGAGCTAGGAACTGTTATTTACAAAGAGAATGGAGTGAAACCATTGGAAATCCAGGTTGTATCTGTATTGGCATGCTGAGACATATCCCAGAATCTGGTCCCTTGGACGTCAGATGGGAGCTTGCTGGGACATTACAGATCTCCTTTGGATGCTGGCTTTTCTCTGCACCAAAGCAGGGAGAGCAACGTGCAGACCTCGTGCCCAGGTGGGAAGGCAGGTGTTGTGCATGTGGGGTCAGGAACTGTGACACGCTCCCAAATAACCTGACTTAGATGCAGATTCATCATGGTTCTGCATGAAGGCATTCAACAGCCCCTTTGTCTACGTTTGAGGATGTTCTCATGATGAACCTCTTTGTGCATGAGAGCTGCAGGAGGCTAAGTTACCACAGTCCAGGAGGGACATGTTGGTACACCAGGAAATACAGCTTTTTCTTAAACTCTCATAATCCCTGTGGACATCTAGAAGTTTAACTGAATCCTCAGCTCCAGCCTCAGCACTGAGCAATGTCTCTTCAACATGTAGGCTAAAGCATTATGAAAACTGGAACTGAGAACAAATTGGAGATCTAGATCTGTGCTTAAAATTCCAATAAGTCTCATTTCTGTGCAGAAAGAATTTGTGTTTGATGTTTTCATTCAGCCTATTCTAACATTAGGAAGCTTTTGCGGAATTGCAATCAGCATTTCAAATTGTATTGGCCCTGAAACAAAGCAGCTACATGGTAACTTTGACTTCTGACCGGACTTAAAGCTTGAGCAACCTGATCAGTGCATGCGCACTGCCTCCATGTGACCAAACATGAAATTGAAGTTTGAATATCCCATTCCAAGTTTTCCGCTACTGATTCCAAGTAACTGACCATAACTTCGAAACAAAAAAAGTTTCTGCTTTATACAACTTGTATCATATTTCCTGAATTAATGTGATTCCTATTCACAGGCAATCAAAACCCTTGATTTTTTTGGTGACTTTATTTAAAAATATACATCAAATACTGAGTTTCATGGTTTTACAGTGTGTTATTTCATTTTCCAAGAAAGTTGTTTTGTGATAAACTGAATAGTGGGACCTGGTTGCCTAAATATAGGAATCCAATGCCATTTTACATGCTCCTTTGCTACCCTGGCTGTGCTCCTCCTTCTGTTTCAAATGGGTACCAGTGTTGTGAAGAGCTGTGTCATATTTGCAGTTCCACGTAGCTCTCTCACTGGAAACCTTGAATTTCACTCAGTATCTGTTTTAATTAATTTGCTTGCATGTACTGTGAAATAGATTTTACTAGCATGCCATGAATTGAGTTTAAAGTGAGCATTTGTGGATAAAACTTGTTTCATTTTCTAACTTCTTTTTTTTTTTCCATGAAGCATTAAAAGATTTTTTTTTTGCCATGATTCAGAATGAAAACAGTTTCCCAGACAGTGTAACCACATTTGGCTCAGCATCATGTTAAATACAACGCCCTGCAGCCCATCTGTGTCTCCACATTGGCTCCGTTAGACCAGGGAACAGCTTGGTAAAGAAACATATCAGTGCTGTTTGTTGTCAGCATTATTTTAATGGTGCTCTGTGTGTCTTTCTCTCTTTTTCTTTTCTTTCAGAGATTGTCGGTGTTGGATGTGTCCTCAATGGAGTCAGGTACAACAATGGGGACACATTTCAGCCCAACTGCAAATATAACTGCACATGCATTAACGGGGCTGTGGGATGTGTTCCCATGTGCACAAATTCACGCCCTCCCCTTGTATGGTGCCCAAACCCAAAGCTGATTAAGATGGCAGGGAAGTGCTGTGAGCAGTGGATTTGTGATGACTCCAAGAAAATCAGGAAGACATCTCCACGCCACATCTCCTCTGCAGGTATGGCGGGAGTGAGGTAGACCTCTCCTTCATTGTCAGGGAATTGAAATCAGTCTCTTTAATCAAAGCATCCACTTGTACTGCCAGGTCTGGCAAGCATCTAATATGTCTCTCAACAAGGCACAGAGACTCCTATACACGGTGTAGGGAAGCACAGGACATGCAAACACCAGTGACGTGCTTGAACTCCTTAGTAGCAAAATGAGATTCATCAAACATGCTTGTGTGACAAAGCCCCCTTTGAAGCACACATCTGCTGGCACTTTTAAGATGCCACAAGTCCTTTTTACTTTTCACAACATATTATTTTTTTTTCTGTTTAGCCCCCCTGGAAAACAGAATGGGCTCAGTATAATTTGAGACTGAGGCTTTCTACCTGGGTTATATTGCTTTAATAGTCTGATTTTAAAGTTCTTGTACCTTATTAGTCCCAGACCTAGGTAACACTTTGAAAACAGTTATTGTGGTAGAAGTTTCACTGGCAATTGGACTAAATTGTCTTTGTGTTAGTATAGTGTATTAACAATTCTGGACTGATGACAATATTGAACTACCTATTTTATCTATCACGTCAGGTGTCTTCTTCCCTCACAGTCATATTCATAATGGGGATCATATATCCCACTGCACAGCAGGGGTACCGTTTGCCACAAAGATGGCTCCAAATACTTAAGATGGGCTCGCCTTGCCACATGTCTTAAATTTATCCTCTTAACACCTTGTGATGTAATGTAGAGATGTTACCTGCATTAGTCCCATTTTAAAGACTGTCTCACAAATACAGAGCTCAAGGAGAAATAGGCTGCTTGTTGTAGACCAGGATTGTTGTTCCTTGATGGTAAAGGTTTTTTCCCAGTCCTTGGTCTGTAATTTTGCTGCACAAAACAAAGTTGCAGTTTCCTTTCTTTGGGTTAAAATCACCAGAGTTTAGCCCTCGCTTCTGTTGCTGGTAGCTTTGAACTGTGAGGTAGGTTCAAATTCACATCTGCAGTAGAAATTGGCCTTGTGTCTTCATGCTTTGTGTCCCAAAATGGGCTTAACACAGCCTTCCTTTCCTGACTTTTTCTCTTATAAGCAGAAATATTACAGAAATGAGACTAGAATTTATTACATTTAATATAATAATTAGTATAATAACAAATATAATAGTGAACAAGCTCACTGCAGCAGAGTTTCTATCAGAGTTTTGCCTGTGGGATGCTCTGTAAGCTGCAGACAACTAGTGACTTTGGTCTGGGCTGTGAAGGAACCTGAAATGGCACTGTGGGCTGCTTTCAAAACAGAGCCCACCCTTTCTTCAAGTGGCTGCCAAGCTCCCTGATAGCTATTCAAGCTGCTCTTCCTCCCAGTGAAAGGCTGTGGCTGCTTCCCAAGCTCCTCAGCCATCCAGCAAAGACTGTCAACTGCTTTTTGCTACAGGGAATCAATTGAATGGGCTCAGAAATAAAACTTGGAGGGGGCCGGGGGCCGTGGAATCATGTCTCCTCCCTCTTCTGCACAGGCTGGCACAAGCTGCTGTAATTAAGTGTTTGTATTGAGGCAGCACCTGGGGGCCCCAGACAAGGACCCCCTTGTGTGAAGCTGCAAAGGGAAATAAAGAAATGAGTGCTGGCCCCAAGTGCTCACAACGCTGGAGGGTCTGACACAAGTAGGTCAGCAGCTAAGGGGATGGGATGAGAAGGCTTGAAGGAATGCTGAACAACTTTGCCATGGTTTAATTATTTGGGTTAGGGGCCTGAATGTGTAATGACTTGGGGAGAGGGTGTTTAATATGGAAAGCTGCCCTGGCTGAATAATAATAGAGGGTTAATCTGGTCTCTGCAGCTTATGAGGGAGAGGATGAAGCCTGGCAGAAGAACTGCATCGTTCACACCTCATCCTGGAGTCCCTGCTCAAAGACCTGTGGGCTGGGCATCTCCACCAGGATTTCCAATGATAATGATCAGTGTCGGCTCCTGAAGGAAAGCCGCCTGTGCAACATGCGGCCCTGTGAGGTGGATATAACCCAGCACATTAAGGTGAGGACTATTTCTCCACATGCCTCTTGAGCTTTGCCTGGACATGGGGTCAACCTTTGTTTGGCAGTGTTCAGGCCCCTGAGGGCTGCACTTCTAACCTTGGAGGCTATTAGAGTGTATATGTGGACTTTCTGTCTGGCAGAAAGGTGAAAAAACGTGTGCTTCCTGTGCTTCCACATGCCAGTATGAAAACTTTCCCGAGAGCTTTAATTTCAGCCAAAAAAGACAAACCAAGCCTGCTGTGCTTACTGCAAGTTCAGAAAGAGCTGTCATTCAGCTAGTGGAAAAGTGGTGGTGCACTACTGTTGTGGCTATGTATTTTGAAAGTATCCTCCTTGCAGCTTCTGGCTTCTATGATCTAAACGTGTTAATCTGTCGCACCCACTAGATTAGGACTCTAAAATTCCTCATAATGCCTTCAAAACCCAGTGTGTTGGGAAGGTTGTTTGCATGTCCTACCTGTGTAAACCATGAATATTAACCTGACTATTTTTTTCTGCTCTTCTCTGATTTAGCCTGGGAAGAAGTGCTTGGCTGTCTACAGGGCCAATGAACCAATGAACTACACCATCTCAGGATGTGTCAGCAAAAGTCCATATAGACCTAAGTACTGTGGCATCTGCACAGACAATAGGTGCTGCACACCCTACAAGTCCAAGACTATTGAAGTGAGGTTTCAGTGCCCAGATGGAACTGAGTTTTCCTGGAAAATCATGTGGATCAATGCTTGTTTTTGCAACCTGAACTGCAAGAACCCCAATGACATCTTTGCCGACTTGGCTCATTATCACGATTACTCTGAGATCGCTAATTAAATTGGCTGAATGCTGGAATTGACCCATTGCTCTGATTTTACAGAGGATTTAAAATAAAAGGAGAATCTTTCATCCACTGCCAATGTACAATTTGTTTTTTTTCCTCAGTTAGGATGTTAAATCTCCTTGTTTTTCCACACTGTTTTTGGAGAGGTCTTGAACAACCAGGGTTTTCAACTCTAATAGACCTCCATCCATTAATGACAGACAGAAATTACTCTATGCACAGATTCCACAACTTAAATGACAGATTTGTCGGTGCTGCCACATATTAGGCTAGCAATTTGTTTATTTGCCCAAAAGAAAGAATGGTACGCTAGTATGACAGCAAAAGTATGGCTGTCAATAGCTTAGACGTGAGCTTCAGACACTATTACTTTACTGTCATTTCTTAGATAATGTGGTCTAGGCTGGAGAATGAGCATCGGCATATATGTTTTCTTCAACATTAGAGTTCAGTCTTTGATGCAACTGACCCTGGGGACTTGACTCTGATCTCTGTCACACTGAGATTAGTTATAGAACTCCTCCTCTGTGGTTCTCAATCAGATCCCACCCCATGGTGAAATTCATGGGAAGAATGAATGGCTTCTCTTGAAATAACTGTTTAAGGAGTCCTTGTTTCACTGCCTCTGTGAGATCCTCTGTGCCCTGCTCTCCTTGAACTCCCATCGATCTCTTGGAATATCTTGCACCAGGGACATTTTCACATTTTCTCAATCAGCTCTGATCTTGAGCCGCCCGAATGCTCTGAATCCAAAATGGTCACCCCAAAGCTCACATTTTCAGAATGGATCTTCTTGTCCATGGACTGCATACTGCTCCTAGCTTAGCTTTGCAGGGCTGAAGGATGAAATGGAGAGTCGGGTGAGAGGTAAATGACAATACCTCATGTGACACTATATTCACATAAAAATTATGTGATCTGTGCATGGGGGTCACCACCTCCTCCTCCTCCTCCATGTGGTGTTACCAGCATGGAGGTCGTGTTTCCCACCGCCAGCTTGCCAGTGACATATACTGGCTGGGGTAAATGAAAGAGACACATGCTAAATGAGAAAACAGGTTTTAGGTTCTCCATCAGCTCTGTGCATGAATGGATGCAGAAGGAGAGGACAGGCCTTGCCATAGCTTCTGGCGTATCATTTGCAACTGGGCTGCTACTTAAAGTAAACATCAATGTAAACATTTTCTGCAGAAGTGGTTTCACATGCAAGTGTCAGCTAAGAGAAGAAAAGAATTGTCATTACCTTTCCAGACAATAAATTTATCATCATTGAGGGATGACAGAGGTAGGTTTTCTCCAACAAGTGTTTAGTACAGCACCCATGTACCATAGCACATTTGCTGTTGCTTCAACTGGGAGAGCAGAAATGTATTTCTGCATGGGCAACTACTTCCAAAATCCCTGCTGGCGTAGCAGAACTACTGAGTAATACATGTTCTGGTGACTGGACCAGTACATGACCGAAATTCGTGTGATGCAACGGTTTAAAATCAGTCATTTGTTTTGTTTTAGTTCCAGCTGTTGAATTATCTGTCTTCATCTTGATATTCCAGAGGAAGTTAGATTAGTTCCTAGGAGGCAGAAATCTTCCTGGCTCTCACAAATAAAAGCTTCATGCAAGCAAGCTGAAAATAATGCAGTCCCTATGTAAACACGTCTAGGAGAAATGCTGTAGATCTTCAAAGCATCTGTTCTTGTATACAAGTATTTGGCACATGATTTTTTCATAGAGCTAGGTCATTCAAATCTTTGACAGTTTTTTGGGTTTTTTGAAGCTTCCGTGAAATCCCCAGTGGCAGAAAGGAAGGGTGACTCCTATCTGCATGCTCCAGAGCAGGTGCAAAGTTCCTCACCTGTTTGTTCCTCTGTTGATAATGAACCTGAAGACACTAGCATTTTAGAAGATTCAGCCTTAGGACTGCCTTTGGCCTGGATGATGTAACAGGAGAAGTCACATCTGACCTTTATACCTCCACCCAGATGAGACCTCAGTACTTGCAAGACTGAGCGTATTGCATACTACATTTTAAATTTCATGACTTGGCAAAAAAAAGTCCATGAGAATACATGAAAAGGAGGCCTTGGCAAAGAAGGTGACAATGTTTTCCAAAAGGGAAAATGTTTTTTAATGAGGTGCTTGGTAGAGAAGCCATACTGGACATCTTTCTCAGTCATATCCTGTAAATATGACTTGAAATCCTATGTTCTCATTCTAGCTCATCTTAAAATAGCATATATATGTGTGTGTGTTTATATACCTATATGTATATGCCTATATACAACTATATATGCAAATACATATGTATACACACATATGTATAGATAGATATGAAATATTACATGCTTACATTTATATAATGTTGTATATAACATTATATATTAAACCATATCTGAACATGTCCATGAATATGTATGTGTTTATTTGCATATGCGTATTCCCATAGTGCAGTCTGTGGTGCATAAAATAGAGTGCATAGATAATGTGTGTTTATATATGTAATCAGTTTTTCACTATCTTACATGTGCACATAAGGAAACAAGAAAACAGGATCAACAGACATATCCAGACTTTAGAAATTAATGGGCTTGTTTTGCTTTGCAATTAGCTGACACTGTAACCACCATACTGAAATGCTGCCATGGTTGAAACACGCAGCTTTCATTGCAAGATAAAGAAGCTATTGTAAGCTAATGCATGACCAACAGCTCCAGTGTGTGTGAAGGGAATGCTTAGAAACCACAGATCTCACCCAACCACCCAAGATGTTTCTGTTTCTAGCCTGGTTTCCTAAGGGAACAAGACACGTGCAACTGGACCATCCATTTGTTTGTCTGTCAGTCAGACCCTTTGTGGGAAACGTCAAACAAAGTAGGTAAAAGAAAAAAGATCTCAGAAATATTGTGGATCCTGAAATAAAAAGCGAAATAAAATAGCAGGACAGGGGAGAGGCCCACCACATTGCTCTTACCAAGCCCACGCACATCTGTCAGGCAGCCAGCACATCTGCAGCATGGCCCAATCACAAGAGCAGCTTTAAGAGATTTTGAATACATGCACGAGCTGGAAACAAGCAGTCATGGAAGAGGAAGAGCTGAAGGCCTCATGGATGGGGAACAGCGGCCATTACACAGCTGTAAAGAAGTTTCTGGGGACATTGGACACAAATCTTCAGGAAAACAAGTCTCACTAACTCTATTGCTTGTGCAACTGCTTGTCTCTGTGGTGATACTGAAAGGGAAAAAGTAAGTGAACTTGTCTTGCAGTTTGTAGGGCATTAGAGATCCTTTGTTTTAATGGATGTTTACAGGAAGACTAGCCCTAGAACTAAGGCAATAGCGTAGCCTTCAGATTCAGTTCCCCAGTTCCCTGTGCGCTTGGGCAAATAATTTATCTCTACAAAAGTACTTTTCTGGTTACTGCTTAAATGCATTGCGGAGCTAGATCCTCAAAGGCTTTCACGGATCCAGCCCTTTGCTTTGCTTTTCCTTATTTCTTCAGAGCCAGAACAACAAAGCCCCATTGTTCATCCCCTCTACTGAGTGTGAAAACTCCTCCAGCAGGAACTGATGCTCACTGTATGTTTGTGCAGTGCCTTGTACAGTGGCCTCAGGTCTCTGCTGGGACCTGAAAGCAGTACCATCATCCAAGAAAGCAACAATAACCACGTTGAGGAGATACTAGGTTCAAACTGGTTCTAGACGCCTGTGGTGCAGCAGTCCAGGGAAAGGCTTGAGAAACAATAGGAGTGACAATTTCATAGAATCATAGAATCAGTAAGTTTGGAAAACCCCTCTAAGATCATCCAGCCCAACCCTATCATCCGGCACAACCATATCATCGAGTCCAGATTTCACAGTCCCGGCTAAGCCAAGACAGTTTGACACATATCTTGCTCATGCAAATCATCCTGTTGGTTTGGTAGTCTGGTATAAGGGTGGAGGACGGAATTTTCAGGCTCAATTCATGCTGATAAGAATGGCAGGACTCCAGCTAGCTCCACTGACCATAGCCATTAGCTTTCTGTAGGAGCTTTATCAGATTCAGTATGGTAGCTCTAGCTGCCTTGTTTGGGAGCCCCAGAAAGCAGGTCAGTCACTCACTGCAAGATGAAAAGAAGCTAGAATGTCATTTACAAAGATATCATTACGTTTAATGTTGACTAGTATTTAAAACACAACTTCAGTGTACATGCAACTGGAAAAAGAGTGTAGTGCAGCTACTTTGTTTTTGATGTGCTCACTAGGATTGTGTGGTTTATATGTAATACTCTAGGAAGACCACAATATTCAGAAATGCTGTGTCATCTTGTAAATTTAACTCTGAGGTTTTTTTTCTCCCAGTTTTTGGAATAGGTTTTAAGACAGGCAGCTTATTAAACTGGGAGTGCTTTTGTTAACTACAGGCACATATCCATACATGCACCTTTTCAAACTGTGATTTTCCAGTGTAAATGGTTCATCAAAGTTGCTTCTATAAGCATCATAGGCAGAAACACATGAAAAATTAATGGAGAAAACATACTGGTTTGGCATTGTTAGACTTACGTCAACTATGTAACATGTATTACTTGTTCGTACAGCATTATGGTGAGGTTTTACAGGTGTCATGCTGCTGCTACAGTTTAAATATATTAAATAACCTCTTAAGTGGTAAATGATTAATGATTCTATGACTGACACCTCATTTAGAAGCTTAGGCAAGCAAAAAAATGTGAAATATGTTTGCCACTGACATTTCTTTTCCTTTTCAAATCTTCTCACCTGGCCAATGTCCAAGCATGCATTTGCAATGTGTGACAAAGCCCTGAACTGGAAGACACATAAAAAGAAAAAGCCAGTAACGTGGTAAGAAAAAACAAAGATGCTCTGAGAGCATTTCCTTCAGTGTGAACATTTTGGCAGCTTGGAAAAGTCAGCAGTTCCCCAACTCACATACCCTTGTTTGCTGGTCTGTTTCTGGCTCTGCATTTGGTGGGTTTTTTCTTTCCTCACACTCTTATGGGACTTGGGATAGACTGTTACAGTCTTTGAGCAAAGTGAAGCGTGTTACCCAATCTGTATAACCATGCCTTCTTTATCTCCTCTTTTGAAACACTGCTGGAGTAACCTGTTTGCAACAGCCATACAGATACTGTTCAAAGTTATCAAACATGTAGAAAAGCATTTAAATTAAAGAACCGTTATTCCATAACCCTGTATTTACATATCCTCAAGGCTAACCCCAGTTACGTATTCTACCATTTAATTCTAGGGAAAAAAATCCATCAAACTGTTGCTTGCATTTTCCCACAAATGAGGTTCACCTTCAGGTCTGAAGTAGGTTACCGGCCCCAGTAGGAACTTGAATACTTTTAGTGGCCTCCTGTCTTGCACAGTGATGGGTCTGTGTTCTAGGCTTGCTTGTGGCTACTGGGGCATTAGGCAAGAAAGCACCCTCTCCCCAGCTGCTTCCTTCAGGGTGCGTTCTTTCTTCTGGGAAGTCATCCATATTTTTAAGGGTATTCCAGCCAACCATGCCTCTCGGCAATGGCTTTCAGCAAAAGTAGCACATTTCCCTGCTATGTTTACAGGCACCAGAAATCTCATCTGGCTTTCTGCTTGCACATGTGGCAGCCACTAAGCACACTTGTCTTTCATGAAGGGCTTCCTGGCTGCTTTCTCAGCCACCACATTTGGACTAGGCAGGGAAATCCATCATCTCCTGGCTACTTTGAACTTTCCAAGAGATGTACTGCCCTTGTGGCAAGTGTGCTAGGCTCCATCCCTGCGAGACCTCCCACCTTACTGAGCCTATATGAGTGGTATGGAAGGACTCGCCACAGAATCAAAGTTCAACATTAGCAGCTGGTGGTCAAGAGCTATCATCTTCTTTGTTTTGGTCACTGGTTAAGATGAAAAATAAGTGAAAACACATTGCAATCAGTCAATAAACTACAATTTCCCAGCTGGAGAAGTGCAAGTGTAGGTGTGAGGTAAGACAAAGGGGTTGAACTGCATGCATCCCACCAGTGTGCAAGGGGCTGGCATGTCTGCTTAGGGCAGGCTCACCAAGCCCTTGTCCTGGCCCATGACAACACTGGGTCCTAAACATGGGGTGAAACCACAGCTTGGCAACCACACCTTCGCTGCTTATCTTGCTGTGTGAAGAGTGCTGAGCCTCCATGCAACCTGCGCATATGCGCATACTGAGAGCCAAGGTCTGCAAACTCCAGGCTGGTGACAGCTCTTGCTCTCTTCTGAGCGCCACTGCTCATGGAGGCTTCAGCTGGAGCTGCCCTAACCCTTCCCGAGTGCAACCACTCAGCAAACAGCCCTTCCCTCCCCCAGTCCCCTTTGTGCTGTGGCCTTGACCTGAATACCATAATCCACTTCAGCCATAAGCAATTTCAGAGAGTGGCAGGTCATCCAAGGATATTTTTTCCAGTGCTGCTGCATGTCACAGCTCTCCAGGGTGGTGCTGCTTGGGAATGAAGAACTGCCTACTATCACCTTTCCAAACCTATGGACTCTTCCAGAGAAGCCCAGTGGTGTCTGCATTCAGCGCATTATGTACCTCCCACAGCTACCAGTGGCAAAAATATACCAGTTAGATGGGATGAGGGGCTGCTGCTTTAATTACATCCAAATGACAACTCCCCTCCAGCCCCCAGGAGGTGCTGGGAGCGAAAACAATCCCCACCCTGGGTTGCAGGGAACAGACAATGAGCTGTTTGGCAGTTGTAATCAGAAGCCTTTTTTTTTTTTTCTTCCTTCTTTTTATCCTCAACACTGGTCAGCAGCTGTGTTGTTTATAAAATGAATGGAAGTCTCAATAAAGCAATAGATAGAAACAGTGAGAGGCTGTGTCTGTTTGTTACAAAGGACTGGGGGAGAAGGGCTGATCTCTTAAAATACCCTGACATTTTTTCCTCTTAGTTATTTAAACATTAAGCAGAGCAGCGATCAGCCATCAACATAAAGCCTGTATTTGGCTCAGTGGAAACACTAAATCCACACATCAAAACAGCTGTTCCTATATACAGACCCACAGAGATTTTCCTTTCCAGTGACTGTGAAACAGGGCAAAAAATACAAAATAGGGCAAGAATGAAGCAGACAGCATGTGAGAAGGGGGAGGACCAGGTTGTAAGCTGTGCGTACCAACCACTGCTCATTGCGTTGTGTTGGTAGAAACAACAGACCTTGTTACTAGCACATTGAGGATTGCAACAGATACTCTGCCTAAGATGCAAAAACAGACAGGAGGAGGATTCCAGCACTAGAGAGAAAAAATAAACAGTTTTGCTATGAACAGTTTTCGCCCTAGCTCAGTCTATTTCTTGCAACACACATTAATCATAAACCCGTAAAACACATCTAGGTTAAAGTTTCCAGCTCTTTAGTCGTCAGAGATCTTTAAAGAGGAAGGGAGCATCCTTCAGCACAAAAGTCCCGCTGTGACGACATGGTATTGGCACACCCTCTCCTACTCCTCCTGGGCAAGGACAGAGAAAGGGAAAGCAGCCTTGAAGCTTTGCCAGATTTTTTACAGTAGATGTTGAGGCCCAGGCAGAGGTGGAATGAACTCATATTTCAGCAATGACATCCTTTTTACTAATGGTTTTGAAAAGCACCACTACTGCAAATATTTGCTATAGAGATACATTAACGCAATCGGGAATCCCACTGGTCCCTGAGGGCCCATTCTCCTCCTCTACCCTATAACATGCCAAAAGCACTGTGAGGGGAAACTGTTTATTTTTTGTAAACTTCCCCTTATCCAGTTCAAATCTCCTCTAAGCCACAAGAGCTCCTTGCTCCATGCCTTTTGTTCTTTGGGAAGAAGGTGGAACCTCATCTCATCTTTTCTGGCTTAATGACACTGCCATACCCAGGCTAACTCGGTCTCAAGGAATAATGCAGAACTCAGAATTTGCTAGCTCTACGAAGAGGCTTTATAGAATTTTCTAATAAATCTGCAAGCCACATGCATCTCTTCTGTTACAGACCAAATGAAGGATGTCAGCAGACCAGTTCTGCTGGGAAAGAGAAGTCATAACTCCCGATAAAAGGTAAAACACCACTTCTCTGTACTATCATCCAGCTTTTTCTGTACAGATACACACCGTTCCTTGCCAAATAATTACGTTTTGTTGCAAAGCTGACATTTATAGTGGCCCTAGCAGCTTCCCCTCGCTGCTCAGAAGTGCTTGCAGATCCCTTTGTGCTGCAAGAACACTTGGATGCGTTCCTCCCTGTTAAACAAAAATAAACTGCCTAGGCTTGACAGGCACACTATGGTGTCCTTGTGAAAGGAATGATTAGCCATTCCCAGAAAAGTTCAGCAAAGAACTTAACTTTGTCCTTCTTTTGTAAGATGAGTTGGCACAGGTTCCTCCCACTTGCAGTGGCATGGGCTGTGGTTAACCAAATTAAGCCCTCTGCTGGTATCAGACCAATCATGACTGCTGAATCAGCACATCTAGCAGAGGCCTAGCTCAGACACACCAAATATTTGCTTTTGGCTCTTCCTATCACAGGATTTTTTTGACATACAGGAGGAAGGAACACTCCAAAATAGTTCCAGCAAAGCTATAAACCCAGCCCTCCCTGAAAACCCCAGTATATTGCATCAGTCACTAGGTAGGAGCATCATCTCCTTAACTAAGGTCCCATGCAGAGAGCAAAGCAGAGCCAGTTTAGTGACCAAACTTTGTTATTTTCTCACTGCTTCCCACACTGAACAGCATCAGTGGTTCCAGCTCCCTCATAACACAAGGAAAGGAGCCTCTAAACGTGGAGACGGATGCTTCCCCATGGAGGGCAGATACTGCTCATTACAAAAACATTAAACCACTGAGATAAATACAGGCTTAAGGTGAAAAAGGACAACTGTAATGCTGCTTTAAGGACAGAAATGAAAGTTTTAATTCTTGCTGGCCCCTTTAGATCCCTCTCCTTGTACTTGCAGGGTCTTTTCAAATCGTATTTGTGAAAGGTTAAACTTGTCCTTCCTTTGCATCCATCTCCTTGTATTTGCAGGGTCTTTTCAAATTGTATTTGTGAATGGTTAAACTTTTCCTTCCTTTACTGAAGTTACTTGTTGCAAAAGGTCCAAGAAGAACAGATTTTATAAACTCAAAGTGGCATCTGCAATTTAAAAGCAAGAGGCCCTGATACCTCCAGAGGTTGTTGAGGAACATATTGCACATCAACAGATTTACAGATCAGGTTTGGAACAGAGAGTGCAACAAGCATGGCACCAACTCCAGGGAAGAAGTCAGCGTACAGACCACAGCTATACACACTAGACAGTTACTGTACCAAGGGAGAAAAAGAAAACGTCAAACAGTAAACAAATAACACTCTATATCAAGCCCCCAATTTTGTTACACATCTGATAAAGCAAATTATCCTTTAGTACTTTGGATAGCCAGTCACATCTAATACAATTTTTTTGCACTTATCGGCAGCACCTGACAGCAGGATGATGAGTTCTGTGGTGGGGTGGACTTTTTGAGGCGGTGGGAGCTTCCCTGAGCCGGGAAAATCCCAGAAAAACCCAGGTGGGGGCGGGGCTCCTGACAGCCCCACAGGCTGGTCCGTGCGGGGCCTGACGGGAGGGGGCGGTCCCGGCGGATAGCGGGAGATTTAAACAGTGCCCTGGGAGCACTGGCAGGTAGAGCGGTGGTTTGAGTGGGCAGGGTGAGAAGGCAGGGGGCGGAGAGCATGAGGATGCTGGCTCCCACAGCCTAGAATCTTTCCCTAGGCGGAACCATCCTCAGAAAAAGATAAAAACATCCTCCTTTAAGAAGAAGAGGAGGGTGATTGTTGTAGGGACTCCCTCCTAAAAGGAACAGAGGGACCCACTTGCAGACCGGACCCGCTCCACAGAGAGGTCTGCTGCTTACCGGGGGCATCAGGGAAGGAGGTAGCTAGAAAACTTCCTTCCCTGGTCCACGAGACAGACTACTATCCTCTGATAGTAGTCCAAACTGGTAATGATGATCTAGTAAACAGAAAGACCAAAGCCATCAAGAAAGACTTCAGGGCCATTGGGAAAATGATGGAGGGCTCTGGGG
The DNA here is from genome assembly GCF_032191515.1 of Phaenicophaeus curvirostris. Lineage (NCBI taxonomy): Eukaryota > Metazoa > Chordata > Aves > Cuculiformes > Cuculidae > Phaenicophaeus > Phaenicophaeus curvirostris. The sequence continues at coordinate 90,856,966 of NC_091394.1, forward strand.
CACAAATAGTATTCTGCTCCATCCCAATGCTGTAATAGAGAGGAGCGGGAAGTCAGGAAGAAGAATTCAATTAATGCCTGGCTCCGAGCCTGGTGTGAGGAGAGGGGCTTTGGCTTCTTGGATCATGGGGTGGCTCACACACCCCCAGAATTTGTTACTAAGGATGGGACATGTGTGTCTCCTAGGGAGACAAGGGCTAAAGCCCTTGCTAGAAACCTAGCTAAGCTCATAAATCGAGCTTTAAACTAGATGTGAAGGGGGAGGGGGTTGAGACTAGGCTAGACAGGAGTGAGCCTGGACATGGGGCACTGGTGATTGGGAGAGGGTGTGCTGGAGAGGACCACCAGTACATCACCACACAGAAAGTGGGGGTGAACACACCCTGGAGTGCTAAGGGAGATACAGGCACTCTGGTGCTAGCTACTCCAGTTACCAGGCAATTGGGAATGAACTCTGTTCCCTCTAAGAGGGCTGAAGGCTCAGCAGCTCAGCTGAAGTGCATTTACACCAATGAACACAGCATGGGCAATAAGAAGGAAGAGCTGGAAGCTGCTGTAGGGTAAGGAGCCTATGATGTTGTTGCCATCACAGAAATGTGGTGGGATGACTCATATAACTGGAGTGCAGCTATGGTGGGGTACAAACTCTTCAGGCGGGATAGGAAGGGTAGGAGAGGAGGCAGGGTAGCCCTCTTTATAAGGGAGGACTTGGACACCATTGAGATGGAGTGTGGCGATGAGGAGATTGAATGCCTGTGGGTTAAAATCAGAGGAGGCCACAAGAAGATAGATTTTGTGATGGGAGTCTGTTACAGACCACCAAGCCAAGGAGAAGCAGCTGATGAGCTCTTCTATAAACACCTGGGATTAGTCTCTAGATCAATGCCTCTTGTTCTTGTGGGAGACTTCAATCTTCCTGATATCTGCTGGAAGTACAATAGAGCAGAAAGGAAGCAGTCTAGGAGGCTCCTAGAGTGCGTGGAAGACAACTTCCTTGCACAGCTGGTGAATGAACCAACAAGGGAAGGTGCCCTCCTGGACCTGCTGTTTGTGAACAGAGAAGGCCTTGTGGGGGATGTGGCAGTAGGGGAACGCCTAGGACTAAGCGATCATGAGATGATAGGGTTTTCTGTTCTAGGTGAAGTGAAGAGGGTGGTTAGCAGGACAGTAGCATTAAATTTCCCGAGGGCAGACTTTGAACTCTTCAGAAGGCTGGCTGGCAAAGTCTCCTGGGAGACAGTACTTAAGGGCAAGGGAGCCCATGAGGGCTGGGAACTCTTCAGAAAGGAAATCCTAGCAGCTCAGGAGAAAGCCATCCCCATGTTCCGGAAAAAAAGCCGGCAGGGGAAATAACCAGTTTGGTTGAACAGAGAGATCTTGAGTGATATCAAGAAAAGAAATGTTTATGAGCTCTGCAAGAGGGGACAGGCCTCTTGGGTGGACTGCAGGAGTTAAGTGAGATTGTGTAGAGAAAAAATCAGAAGGGCTAAGGCTCAGCTAGAAATCAGATTGGCAAAGTCTGTGAAAGATAACAAAAAATCTTTCTATAAATATATGAATAATAAAAGGAGGACTAGGGAGATCACACAGTCCCTATTGGACACAGAAGGAACAACAGTGACAGAGGATGAGGAAAAGGCTGAGGTACTTAATGCCTTCTTTGCCTCAGTCTTTAATTGTAAAGAAAGTTGTTCGCTTTGTGTACAAGCCCAGGACTTAGAGGCTCCTGTGATCCAAGAGGAGGTGGTCAGAGCCTTGCTAGCCCGACTAGACTCCCACAGGTCTATGGGGGCCGGATGGGATTCACCCAAGGGTATTGAAGGAGCTGGTGGATGTGCTGGCCAAACCCCTTTCCATCATCTTCCAACAGTCCTGGAAGACTGGGGAAGTCCCACTGGACTGGAGGCTGTCTGATGTTGTGCCCATCTACAAAAAGGGTCGCAGGGAGGATCCTGGAAACTACAGGCCAGTCAGTCTGACCTCAGTGCCAGGGAAAGTCATGGAGCAGGTGATCTTGAGTGCTGTCATGAAGCACATGCAAGAGAACCGGGTGATCAGGCCCAGTCAACATGGGTTCACAAAAGGCAGGTCTTGCCAGACTAACCTGATCACCTTCTATGACAAAGTGACTCGGCTGCTGGATGAGGGGAAGGCTGTGGATGTATCTTCCTGGACTTCAGTAAAGCCTTTGACACAGCTTCTCACAGCATTCTGCTTGAGAAACTGTCAGCCTCTGGCCTGGACAGGCGCACACTCTCCTGGGTGGAAAACTGGTTGGCTGGCCGGGCCCAGAGAGTGGTGGGAAATGGTGTGAAATCCAGCTGGAGGCCAGTGACAAGTGGGGTTCCCCAGGGCTCAGTGCTGGGTCCAGCCCTGTTCAATGTCTTTATCAATGACCTGGATGAAGGCATTGAGTGCACCCTTAGCAAGTTTGCGGACGACACTAAGCTGGGTGGAAGTGTCGATCTGCTGGAGGGTCGGGAGGCTCTGCAAAGGGATCTGAACAGGCTGGACTGCTGGGCAGAGATCAATGGCATGAGGTTTAACAAGGCCAAATGCCGGGTCCTGCACTTGGGGCACAACAACCCTGTGCAGTGCTACAGACTAGGAGAAGTCTGTCTAGAAAACTGCCTGGAAGAGAGGGACCTGGGGGTGTTGGTCGACAGCAGACTGACCATAAGCCAGCAGTGTGCCCAGGTGGCCAAGAAGGCCAATGGCATCTTGGCTTGGATCAGAAACGGCGTGACCAGCAGGTCCAGGGAGGTTATCCTCCCTCTGTACTCGGCACTGGTGAGACCGCTCCTCGAATCCTGTGTTCAGTTCTGGGCCCCTCACCACAAGAAGGATGTTGAGGCTCTGGAGTGAGTCCAGAGAAGAGCAACAAAGCTGGTGAGGGGGCTGGAGAACAGGCCTTATGAGGAACGGCTGAGAGAGCTGGGGTTGTTTAGTCTTGAGAAGAGGAAGCTGAGGGGAGACCTCATTGCTCTTTATAACTACCTGAAAGGAGGTTGTAGAGAGGAAGGTGCTGGCCTCTTCTCCCAAGTGACAGGGGACAGGAGAAGAGGCAATGGCCTCAAGCTCCACCAGGGGAGGTTTAGGCTGGACATTAGGAAAAATTTTCTCACAGAAAGGGTCATTGGGAACTGGAACAGGCTACCCAGGGAGGTGGTTGAGTCACCTTGCCTGGAGGTGTTTAAGGCACAGGTGGACGAGGTTCTTAGGGGCATGGTTTGGTGTTTGATAGGAATGGTTGGACTCGATGATCCAGTGGGTCTTTTCCAACCTGGTCATTCTATGATTCTATCATTCTATGATTTTCTTACTAGAATTAGCAGGCAAGAGTGAAAAAAAACCAAAACATTTAGCACAAAAGTAAGGAAGGGCAGAAATATGAGGCACAGGAAGAAGATTTCATTGATATAAAGTGACAAGAATATCCTCCCACCAAGAAAGACTACTGTACCCTTGGTAAAACATGAAGACACCAGACATTGCAAATTACAAATTTATTTGTCTTCAGAACAACCAGCTGTGAAAAATCTGTCTGGTGGAAAGGTATTGAGCCACTAGCATCAAAGTAACCCAAGGTATCAGGAGGCTACCTAAAAATATGTAGAACCAGCCAGTTAGCATAATGCCAGAGGAAATAATATATGCTCAGGATATATTAAAATGACCTTTTTAGACATCTGGCAGGAAAACATTTCCTTTAGTTATGTGCATAAAGTACACATAGATGAATGCATCAAAGTAAGCAGTTAAATGTTTATAATGCTATGATTGCACCCCAGAAACCCAGTGCCTTGACCCTCCAGCAAAGCATCAGCTAGAGCTACAAATAAATGTTTTTGCTAGGCAGCGGTTGCTAGCTTCTTAAAAACAAGGCGATAAGAGCCAGTTACAAGTTCAGTTCTAAATTTCAATAGTGTTACTCGATATTGACCTGAATGACAAACAAAGGAGAGAGAACAAACACCTAAACATCAGAGGTGAGAGGGAAAAAATGATTTGCTGAGATTGTGGATGGCAAATCCACCTGACTTGCCAAGGGAAGCAGGGAAAGCCAAATTATAAGAGCTATCTTGAGTGCATGCAATATTTTTAGAGCATTTCATTTTTCCTGCCACTCCACCCCTCAAAGTCAACCCAACAAAAACACTCCTGTTCCAAGGAACACTACAAGCTGAAAACAGTCAAGCTGTAAATTACAGGAAACCCCAAGTCCTATCGAGGATTAGTTAGCAGCAAAACAGGTCTGTAGCAGGATCCAGCATCAGCCTTATCCCCAGACTGAGCAAAGGCTGGCCACTGATTGAGAATCTGAGATAGGGTCAGGTTTTTTCTTAAGTTTAGTCTGCCATGTCTATGTGGTAGGTCAGCAGTTTAACTCCTCCATATTAGGAAGAAAAAGCACTTTAAAAAAAAAAATCATTGTTTATTACAGTTCAATAAAGAGATACAGAAGGAGTTCCCAGCAGAAGAATGACTAAACTTGTTTCACTAGTGGCATGCTATTACACTCATTGCATTTTATTTCATCAGCAACGAGCTGAAGGTTGCACCCATAGCCTTTATGTCAAGTATCCAGCCAAAGCCATTGCACCATCCTTTTCTGTTTGGAAGCACGTTTTATCAAGTTTTTGGGAAAAAAATAATTTCCAACAGTAAGATGTCCCAGGAACTGTGTCCACATAAAAGGCAGGGTGACAAAACTTTGGCTGATAGATCAGCTGTCTATATTCATCTGATGTTGCTGCTGAGGGGCAGGCAAGCACAGGAACAGAATGAGTTGGTTTGCACTTCCACTCTGCTGATGGCTTTTTTAAAGCTTTCCAAATACCTCAAGAACAACTTTGAAAGCTCTAGTCAAATTGATTATATGTTAGTGAAATACTGAGCATTTAGTCTCACCTCCAGTATTTAAAAATGGTACAGCTGAGAAATTCCCTGTTGTTAACAAGAAGCCCGTAGTCTGGTTTATCCCACTAAATACTCCAGTTGTTCTGATATATGTTTTAGCCTCCACAACTGATGAACCATTCTCAGAGTGAATTACCAATATCTTAGCTCAGTCCCATTGTACTATCTATCTTTCTCCCCACTAATGCACAAGGTCCTTTTCCCATTAGCTAATCACTTGAGATGACTTAAGGCACTGTCAAGCAGAACTTTATACTGGGGGAACACAAGTACCTCCACCACACAATACTGGTTCTAAGAGCTGGACAGCCTCTTAAAACAGTTTCCAGTTAGAAATCAGGTAAATGTATTTACCTGTTGTAAGAGTTGACAAAGAGATGAAGGTTGGTTTGATTCATATCATTAATAATATGCTGACGGTAAGTATGGATCAGGTCATGGTTGCTGTGAATCTACTCCTACAGTGGAGAGAAAACTAAAGACCCACTCTATTTCAGCTGCTCTGGAGTTGTCTTTTATGCTAGTCAATATATCTGTGACCTGCCTTTGCCTGTGGAGATGTGTCAGTCTCCACCTGGCAGGCCACACATGCCAAGAGAGGAGTGTCTGCAGGTTTCCTCCCCTTGTGCATGTGCTCCTTCTGGTGGCGGTGGTCGACTTGGGGTCTCCTGATGAAGGCCAGTAGTCATCATCACCTTGCGTGCATGCTCTGTTGGCTATGGGTCTGTGTTAAGTCCCGTCATTAATCTTCCTGTCTTTTCCTCCTTGCTTCATGGATCTTTCACAATGGTAGGGAGCAGGGAGGCTTGAAGACAGGTGCAAAACATTTTTGAGATAAGGAGGCAGGTACAGATAGTTAGGTACAAAGCATTCGCTCTGTACCAGCTCTGGCCATTTTTCTGAGGCCTGCATTTGTGATTTATGGCAAGTTCTGAGGCTAAAAATGAGAAAATGTTGAGACAGAAATCAATCCTTTGACCGACTCTTACACACAGTAGTCATGTATCAGACTCATATCTACACAAGAGGAGTGCAGCTTTAGGCAAGGGACAGCTTCTAGCACCGAGTGGTGTAACTCAGACTTTTCATGGTGGTTTCACATGCAATAGTAGTACTACTGCTCCAGGCATACTGTTAAGAAGCCCAAATTAAGGCAAAATTGGTGGCTCAGACTAAGAGATTCATGGCGTGGCGCTGTGGCTGCAATGAGCCAGAGGAAAACTAGACACCCACTAGACCTCCCACTACTTTCAAATGTTGAACCTTTGCTGACAGCCCAGGCCAGCAATGCATCTACACAACAGCAGCTGTGAGAAGCACACACATGAAGGACAAACAGATACAAATTAAAGTCCCTGACTAATAAGGTTTTAAAAGTGTGCAGCACATGAATCATGTCCTGATGCCTAAGGGGATGGTGTTACAGATATCCAAATTAAAAATATCAAAACAGGCATTTGTGGGCCTAAGCAGCCTAGAATGTTCTCTACTATTTAGTAATATCTTCTCTGAAAACCCTTTGCCCAGACACCACAGGTCCCTCCCCAACCCCAGCAAATTGATATGCAACAGGGAAGAGATCAAACATCTGGAATCATAAGACTCTGGGTGCTTTGATACCCAAACATTGGTGGCCAGGTGAAAAGTTCCATAAAAAAAATACCTACTGTATCCCATTCCCTGAACGAAGTATTTGAAAGCTTCAGCAAGCTTGGCAGGCTGGAAAAGAAAGAGTATAATTGTATGCAATGTTTTTGCAACCTGAACTGCAAGTATGCCAATGAAATCTTTGCCGACTTGGCTCATTACCACGATTACTCTGAGATCACTAATTACATTGGCTGAATGCAGAAATTGACCCATTGCTCTGATTTTACAGAGGATTTAAAATAAAAGGAGAATCTTTCATCCACTGCCAATGTACAATTTGTTTTTTTCCTCAGTTACGATGTTAAATCTCCTTGTTTTTCCACACTGTTTTTGGAGAGGTCTTGAACAACCAGGGTTTTCAACTCTAATAGACCTCCATCCATTAATGACAGACAAAAATTACTCTATGCACAGATTCCAGAACTTAAATGACAGATTTGTCGGTGCTGCCACATATTAGGCTAGCAATTTGTTTATTTGCCCAAAAGAAAGAATGGTACGCTAGTATGACAGCAAAAGTATGGCTGTCAATAGCTTAGACGTGAGCTTCAGACACTATTACTTTACTGTCATTTCTTAGATAATGTGGTCTAGGCTGGAGAATGAGCATCGGCATATATGTTTTCTTCAACATTAGAGTTCAGTCTTTGATGCAACTGACCCTGGGGACTTGACTCTGATCTCTGTCACACTGAGATTAGTTATAGAACTCCTCCTTTGTGGTTCTCAATCAGATCCCATCCCGTGGTGAAATTCATGGGAAGAATGAATGGCTTCTCTTGAAATAACTGTTTAAGGAGTCCTTGTCTCACTGCCTCTGTGAGATCCTCTGTGCCTGAATGTTCTGAATCCAAAATGGTCACCCCAAAGCTCACATTTTCAGAATGGATCTTCTTGTCCATGGACTACATACTGCTCCTAGCTTAGCTTTGCAGGGCTGAAGGATGAAATGGAGAGCCGGGTGAGAGGTAAATGACAATACCTCATGTGACACTATATTCAGATAAAAATTATGTGATCTGTGCATGGGGGTCACCACCTCCTCCTCCTCCTCCATGTGGTGTTACCAGCATGCAGGTCGTGTTTCCCACCGCCAGCTTGCCAGTGACATATACTGGCTGGGGTAAATGAAAGAGACACGTGCTAAATGAGAAAACAGGTTTTAGGTTCTCCATCAGCTCTGTGCATGAATGGATGCAGAAGGAGAGGACAGGCCTTGCCATAGCTTCTGGCGTATCATTTGCAACTGGGCTGCTACTTAAAGTAAACATCAATGTAAACATTTTCTGCAGAAGTGGTTTCACATGCAAGTGTCAGCTAAGAGAAGAAAAGAATTGTCATTACCTTTCCAGACAATAAATTTATCATCATTGAGGGATGACAGAGGTAGGTTTTCTCCAACAAGTGTTTAGTACAGCACCCATGTACCATAGCACATTTGCTGTTGCTTCAACTGGGAGAGCAGAAATGTATTTCTGCATGGGCAACTACTTCCAAAATCCCCGCTGGCGTACCAGAACTACTGAGTAATACATGTTCTGGTGACTGGACCAGTACATGACTGGAATTCGTGTGATGCAACCGTTTAAAATCAGTCGTTTGTTTTGTTTTAGTTCCAGCTGTTGAATTATCTGTCTTCATCTTGATATTCCAGAGGAAGTTAGATTAGTTCCCAGGAGGCAGAAATCTTTCTGGCTCTCACAAATAAAAGCTTCATGCAAGCAAGCTGAAAATAATGCAGTCCCTATGTAAACACGTCTAGGAGAAATGTTGTAGATCTTAAAAGCTGTTAACTTCAACAGCATCTGTTCTTGTATACAAGTATTTGGCACATGATTTTTTATAGAGCTAGGTCATTCAAATCTTTGACAGTTTTTTGGGTTTTTTGAAGCTTCCGTGAAATCCCCAGTGGCAGAAAGGAAGGGTGATTCCTGTCTGCATGCTCCAGAGCAGGTGCAAAGTTCCTCACCTGTTTGTTCCTCTGTTGATAATGAACCTGAAGACACTAGCATTTTAGAAGATTCAGCCTTAGGACTGCCTTTGGCCTGGATGATGTAACAGGAGAAGTTACATCTGACCTTTATACCTCCACCCAGATGAGACCTCAGTACTTGCAAGACTGAGCGTATTGCATACTACATTTTAAATTTCATGACTTGGCAAAAAAAAGTCCATGAGAATACATGAAAAGGAGGCCTTGGCAAAGAAGGTGACAATGTTTTCCAAAAGGGAAAATGTTTTTTAATGAGGTGCTTGGTATAGAAGCCATACTGGACCTCTTTCTCAGTCATATCCTGTAAATATGACTTGAAATCCTATGTTCTCATTCTAGCTCATCTTAAAATAGCATATATATGTGTGTGTGTTTATATACCTATATGTATATGCCTATATACAACCATATCTGCAAATACACATGTATACACACATATGTATAGGTACATATGAAATATTACATGCTTACATTTATATAATGTTGTATATAACATTATATATTAAACCATATCTGAACATGTCCATGAATATGTATGTGTTTATTTGCATATGCGTATTCCCATAGTGCAGTCTGTGGTGCATAAAATAGAGTGCATAGATAATGTGTGTTTATATATGTAATCAGTTTTTCACTATCTTACATGTGCACATAAGGAAACAAGAAAACAGGATCAACAGACATATCCAGACTGTAGAAATTAATGGGCTTGTTTTGCTTTGCAATTAGCTGACACTGTAACCACCATACTGAAATGCTGCCATGGTTGAAACACGCAGCTTTCATTGCAAGATAAAGAAGCTATTGTAAGCTAATGCATGACCAACAGCTCCAGTGTGTGTGGAGGGAATGCTTAGAAACCACAGATCTCACCCAACCACCCAAGATGTTTCTGTTTCTAGCCTGGTTTCCTAAGGGAACAAGACACGTGCAACTGGACCATCCATTTGTTTGTCTGTCAGTCAGACCCTTTGTGGGAAACGCCAAACAAAGTAGGTAAAAGAAAAAAGATCTCAGAAATATTGTGGATTCTGAAATAAAAAGAGAAATAAAATAGCAGGACAGGGGAGAGGCCCACCACATTGCTCTTACCAAGCCCACGCACATCTGTCAGGCAGCCAGCACATCTGCAGCATGGCCCAATCACAAGAGCAGCTTTAAGAGATTTTGAATAAATGCACAAGCTGGAAACAAGCAGTCATGGAAGAGGAAGAGCTGAAGGCCTCATGGATGGGGAAGAGTGGCCATTCTCCGGGGTTGTTTAGCCTGGAGAAGAGGAGGCTGAGGGGAGACCTCATTGCTCTTTATAACTACCTGAAAGGAGGTTGTAGAGAGGAGGGTGCTGGCCTCTTCTCCCAAGTGACAGGGGACAGGACAAGAGGGAATGGCCTCAAGCTCCACTAGGGGAGGTTTAGGCTGGACATTAGGAAAAAATTCTTCACAGAAAGGGTCATTGGGCACTGGAACAGGCTGCCCAGGGAGGTGGTTGATTTACCTTGCCTGGAGGTGTTTAAGGCACGGGTGGACAAGGTGCTAAGGGGCATGGTTTAGTGTTTGATAGGAATGGTTGGACTTGATGATCCGGTGGGTCTCTTCCAACCTGGTTAGTCTATGATTCTATGATTACACAGCTGTAAAGAAGTTTCTGGGGACATTGGACACAAATCTTCAGGAAAACAAGTCTCACTAACTCTATTGCTTGTGCAACTGCTTGTCTCTGTGGTGATACTGAAAGGGAAAAAGTAAGTGAACTTGTCTTGCAGTTTGTAGGGCATTAGAGATCCTTTGTTTTAATGGATGTTTACAGGAAGACTAGCCCTAGAACTAAGGCAATAGCGTAGCCTTCAGATTCAGTTCCCCAGTTCCCTGTGCGCTTGGGCAAATAATTTATCTCTACAAAAGTACTTTTCTGGTTACTGCTTAAATGCATTGCGGAGCTAGATCCTCAAAGGCTTTCACGGATCCAGCCCTTTGCTTTGCTTTTCCTTATTTCTTCAGAGCCAGAACGACAAAGCCCCATTGTTCATCCCCTCTATTGAGAGTGAAAACTCCTCCAGCAGGAACTGATGCTCACTGTATGTTTGTGCAGTGCCTTGTACAGTGGCCTCAGGTCTCTGCTGGGACCTGAAAGCAGTACCATCATCCAAGAAAGCAACAATAACCACGTTGAGGAGATACTAGACTTCGAACTGGTTCTAGACCCCTGTGGTGCAGCAGTCCAGGGAAAGGCTTGAGAAACAACAGGAGTGACAATTTCATAGAATCATAGAATCAGTAAGGTTGGAAAAGCACTTTATCAGATTCAGTATGGTAGCTCTAGCTGCCTTGTTTGGGAGCCCCAGAAAGCAGGTCAGTCACTCACTGCAAGATGAAAAGAAGCTAGAATGTCATTTACAAAGATATCATTACGTTTAATGTTGACTAGTATTTAAAACACAACTTCAGTGTACATGCAACTGGAAAAAGAGTGTAGTGCAGCTACTTTGTTTTTGATGTGCTCACTAGGATTGTGTGGTTTATATGTAATACTCTAGGAAGACCACAATATTCAGAAATGCTGTGTCATCTTGTAAATTTAACTCTGAGGTTTTTTTTTCTCCCAGTTTTTGGAATAGGTTTTCAGACAGGCAGCTTATTAATCTGGGAGTGCTTTTGTTAACTACAGGCACATATCCATACATGCACCTTTTCAAACTGTGATTTTCCAGTGTAAATGGTTCATCAAAGTTGCTTCTATAAGCATCATAGGCAGAAACACATGAAAAATTAATGGAGAAAACATACTGGTTTGGCATTGTTAGACTTACGTCAACTATGTAACATGTATTACTTGTTCGTACAGCATTATGGTGAGGTTTTACAGGTGTCATGCTGCTGCTACAGTTTAAATATATTAAATAACCTCTTAAGTGGTAAATGATTAATGATGCTATGACTGACACCTCATTTAGAAGTTTAGGCAAGCAAAAAAATGTGAAATATGTTTGCCACTGACATTTCTTTTCCTTTTCAAATCTTCTCACCTGGCCAATGTCCAAGCATGCATTTGCAATGTGTGACAAAGCCCTGAACTGGAAGACACATAAAAAGAAAAAGCCAGTAACGTGGTAAGAAAAAACAAAGATGCTCTGAGAGCATTTCCTTCAGCGTGAACATTTTGGCAGCTTGGAAAAGTCAGCAGTTCCCCAACTCACATACCCTTGTTTGCTGGTCTGTTTCTGGCTCTGCATTTGGTGGGTTTTTTCTTTCCTCACACTCTTATGGGACTTGGGATAGACTGTTACAGTCTTTGAGCAAAGTAAAGCGTGTTACCCAATCTGTATAACCATGCCTTCTTTATCTGCTCTTTTGAAACACTGCTGGAGTAACCTGTTTGCAACAGCCATACAGATACTGTTCAAAGTTATCAAACATGTAGAAAAGCATTTAAATTAAAGAACCGTTATTCCATAACCCTGTATTTACATATCCTCAAGGCTAACCCCAGTTACGTATTCTACCATTTAATTCTAGGGAAAAAAATCCATCAAACTGTTGCTTGCATTTTCCCACAAATGAGGTTCACCTTCCAGTCTGAACTAGGTTACTGGCCCCGGTAGGAACTTGAATACTTTTAGTGGCCTCCTGTCTTGCACAGTGATGGGTCTGTGTTCTAGGCTTGCTTGTGGCTACTGGGGCATTAGGCAAGAAAGCACCCTCTCCCCAGCTGCTTCCTTCAGGGTGCGTTCTTTCTTCTGGGAAGTCATCCATATTTTTAAGGGTATTCCAGCCAACCATGCCTCTCGGCAATGGCTTTCAGCAAAAGTAGCACATTTCCCTGCTATGTTTACAGGCACCAGAAATCTCATCTGGCTTTCTGCTTGCACATGTGGCAGCCACTAAGCACACTTGTCTTTCATGAAGGGCTTCCTGGCTGCTTTCTCAGCCACCACATTTGGATTAGGCAGGGAAATCCATCATCTCCTGACTACTTTGAACTTTCCAAGAGATGTACTGCCCTTGTGGCAAGTGTGCTAGGCTCCATCCCTGCGAGACCTCCCACCTTACCGAGCCTGTATGAGTGGTGTGGAAGGACTCGCCACAGAATCAAAGTTCAACGTTAGCAGCTAGTGGTCAAGAGCTATCATTTTTTTTTGTTTTGGTCACTGGTTAAGATAAAAAATAAGTGAAAACACATTGCAATCAGTCAATAAACTACAATTTCCCAGCTGGAGAAGTGCAAGTGTAGGTGTGAGGTAAGACAAAGGGGTTGAACTGCATGCATCCCACCAGTGTGCAAGGGGCTGGCATGTCTGCTTAGGGCAGGCTCACCAAGCCCTTGTCCTGGCCCATGACAACACTGGGTCCTAAACATGGGGTGAAACCACAGCTTGGCAACCACACCTTCGCTGCTTATCTTGCTGTGTGAAGAGTGCTGAGCCTCCATGCAACCTGCGCATATGCGCATACTGAGAGCCAAGGTCTGCAAACTCCAGGCTGGTGACAGCTCTTGCTCTCTTCTGAGCGCCACTGCTCATGGAGGCTTCAGCTGGAGCTGCCCTAACCCTTCCCGAGTGCAACCACTCAGCAAACAGCCCTTCCCTCCCCCAGTCCCCTTTGTGCTGTGGCCTTGACCTGAATACCATAATCCACTTCAGCCATAAGCAATTTCAGAGAGTGGCAGGTCATCCAAGGATATTTTTTCCAGTGCTGCTGCATGTCACAGCTCTCCAGGGTGGTGCTGCTTGGGAATGAAGAACTGCCTACTATCACCTTTCCAAACCTATGGGCTCTTCCAGAGAAGCCCAGTGGTGTCTGCATTCAGCACATTATGTACCTCCCACAGCTACCAGTGGCAAAAATATACCAGTTAGATGGGATGAGGGGCTGCTGCTTTAATTACATCCAAATGACAACTCCCCTCCAGCCCCCAGGAGGTGCTGGGAGCGAAAACAATCCCCACCCTGGGTTGCAGGGAACAGACAATGAGCTGTTTGGCAGTTGTAATCAGAAGCCTTTTTTTTTTTTCTTCCTTCTTTTTATCCTCAACACTGGTCAGCAGCTGTGTTGTTTATAAAATGAATGGAAGTCTCAATAAAGCAATAGATAGAAACAGTGAGAGGCTGTGTCTGTTTGTTACAAAGGACTGGGGGAGAAGGGCTGATCTCTTAAAATACCCTGACATTTTTTCCTCTTAGTTATTTAAACATTAAGCAGAGCAGCGATCAGCGATCAACATAAAGCCCGTATTTGGCTCAGTAGAAACACTAAATCACAGAATGATAGAATCATAGAATAACCAGGTTGGAAGAGACCCACCGGATCATCGAGTCCAACCATTCCTATCAAACACTAAACCATGCCCCTTAGCACCTCGTCCACCCGTGCCTTAAACGCCTCCAGGGAAGGTGACTCAACCACCTCCCTGGGCAGCCTGTTCCATGCAAAATTTTTTCCTAACATCCAGCCTAAACCTCCCCTGGTGGAGCTTGAGGCCATTGCCTCTTCTCCTGTCCCCTGTCACTTGGCAGAAGAGGCCAGCACCCTCCTCTCTACAACCTCCTTTCAGGTAGTTATAAAGAGCAATGAGGTCTCCCCTCAGCCTCCTCTTCTCCAGGCTAAACAACCCCAGCTCTCTCAGCTGTTCCTCATAAGGCCTGTTCTCCAGCCCCTTCACCAGCTTCGTTGCTCTTCTCTGGACTCGCTCCAGAGCCTCAACATCCTTCTTGTGGTGAGGGGCCCAGAACTGAACACAGGATTCAAAAAGTGGTCTCACCAGTGCCGAGTACAGAGGGAGAATAACCTCCCTGGACCTGCTGGTCACGCTGTTTCTGATACAAGCCAAGATGCCATTGGCCTTCTTGGCCACCTGGGCACACTGCTGGCTCATATTCAGTCACTGTCAACCAACACACACAGGTCCCTCTCCTCCAGGCAGCTTTCTAGACAGACTTCTCCTAGTCTGTAGCACTGCACAGGGTTGTTGTGCCCCAAGTGCAGGACCCAGCACTTGGCCTTGTTAAACCTCATGCCATTGGTCTCTGCCCAGTGGTCCAGCCTGTTCAGATCCCTTTGCAGAGCCTCCCTACCCTCCAGCAGATCAACACTTCCACCCAGCTTAGTGTCGTCCGCAAACTTGCTAAGGGTGCACTTGATGCCTTCATCCAGGTCATTGATAAAGACATTGAACAGGGCTGGACCCAGCACTGAGCCCTGGGGAGCCCCACTTGTCACTGGCCTCCAGCTGGATTTCACACCATTTCCCACCACTCTCTGGGCCCGGACATCCAACCAGTTTTCCACTCAGGAGAGTGTGCACCTGTCCAGGCCAGAGGCTGACAGTTTCTCAAGCAGAATGCTGTGAGAAACTGTGTCAAAGGCTTTGCTGAAGTCCAGGAATATACATCCACAGCCTTTCCCTCATCCAGCAGCCGAGTCACTTTGTCATAGAAGGTGATCAGGTTAGTCTGGCAAGACCTGCCTTTTGTGAACCCATGTTGACTGGGCCTGATCACCTGGTTCTCTTGCATGTGCTTCATGACAGCACTCAAGACCACCTGCTCCATGACTTTCCCTGGCACTGAGGTCAGACTGACTGGCCTGTAGCTCCCTGGATCCTCCCTGCGACCCTTTTTGTAGATGTGCACAACATCAGCCAGCCTCCAGTCCAGTGGAACTTCCCCATTCTTCCAGGACTGTTGGAAGATGATGGAAGGGTTTGGCCAGCACATCCGCCGGCTCCTTCAATACCCTTGGGTGAATCCCATCCAGCCCCATAGACTTGTGAGAGTCTAGTCGGGCTAGCAAGGCTCTGACCACCTCCTCTTGGATCATGGGAGCCTCATTTTGCTCCTCTAGCTCCTGGGCTTGTACACAAAGCGAACAACTTTCTTTACAATTAAAGACTGAGGCAAAGAAGGCATTAAGTACCTCAGCCTCTTCCTCATCCCCTGTCACTGTTGTTCCTTCTGTGTCCAATAGGGACTGTGTGGTCTCCCTAGTCCTCCTTTTATTATTTATATATTGATAGAAAGATTTTTTGTTATCTTTCACAGACTTTGCCAATCTGATTCCTAATTGAGCCTTAGCCCTTCTTGCATGGTTTACTGTTAGATAGGAATGGTTGGACTCGATGATCCGGTGGGTCTCTTCCAACCTGGTTATTCTATGATTCTATGATTTTTTCTCTACACAATCTCACTTCTTTCCTGTAGTCCACCCAAGAGGCCTGTCCCCTCTTCCAGAGCTCATAAACATTTTTCTTCTTCTTGATATCACTCAAGATCTCTCTTTTCAACAAAGCTGGATTTTTCCCCTGCCGGCTTTTTTTCCGGAGCATGGGGGTGGCTTTCTCCTGAGCTGCTAGGATTGCCTTTCTGAAGAGCTCCCAGCCCTCATGGGCTCCCTTGCCCTTAAGTACTGTCTCCCAGGAGACTTTGCCAACCAGCCTTCTGAAGAGTTCAAAGTCTGCCCTCTGGAAATTTAATGCTACTGTCCTGCTAACCACCCTCTTCACTTCACCTAGAACAGAAAACCCTATCATCTCATGATCACTTTGCCTAGGCCTCCTCCTACTGCCACATCCCCCACAAGGCCTTCTCTGTTCACAAACAGCAGGTCCAGGAGGGCACCCTCCCTTGTTGGTTCATTCACCAGCTGTGCAAGGAAGTTGTCTTCCACGCACTCTAGGAGCCTCCTAGACTGCTTCCTTTCTGCTCTATTGTACTTCCAGCAGATATCAGGAAGATTGAAGTCTCCCACAAGAACAAGAGGCATTGATCTAGAGATTAACCCCAGCTGTTTATAGAAGAGCTCATCAGCTGCTTCTCCTTGGCTGGGTGGTCTGTAACAGACTCCCATCACAAAATCTACCTTCTTGTGGGCTCCTCTGATTTTAACCCACAGGCATTCAATCTCCTCATCACCACACTCCATCTCAACAGAGTCCAAGTCCTCCCTTACAAAGAGGGCTACCCTGCCTCCTCTCCTACCCTTCCTATCCCGCCTGAAGAGTTTGTACCCCACCATAGCTGCACTCCAGTTATATGAGTCATCCCACCACATTTCTGTGATGGCAACAACATCATAGGCTCATTGCCTTATGACAGCTTCCAGCTCTCCCTTCTTATTCCCCATGCTGCATGCATTGGTGTAAATGCACTTCAGCTGAGCTGCTGAGCCTTCAGCCCTCTTAGAGGGAACAGAGCTCATTCCCAATTGCCTGGTAACTGGAGTAGCTAGCACCAGAGTGCCTGTATCTCCCTTAGCACCCCCAGGTGTGTTCACCCCCACTTTCTGTGTGGTGATGTACTGGTGGTCCTCTCCAGCACACCCTCTCCCAATCACCAGTGCCCCATGGCCAGGCTCACTCCTGTCTAGCCTGGTCTCAACCCCCTCCCCCTTCACATCTAATTTAAAGCTTGGTTTATGAACTTAGCTAGGTTTTTAGGAAGGGCTTTAGCCCCCCTAGGAGACGCACGTGTCCCATCCTTAGCAACAAAGTCTGGGGGTGTGTGAGCCACCCCATGATCAAAGAAGCCAAAGCCCCTTTCCTCACAGCAGGCTCAGAGCCAGGCAGGTTTCCTTGGTCTAGTAGGAACTTGCTGCCACTCCCCATCTCTTGTCACCCCAACCTTGCAGTTTGCAGGTGGATTGTGTTTGGACACACCAGCCCCAGCAGGCTGCTGAGTTAGTGAGAGGGCCCTGCTCCACTGGTCTATCTCCCTCTCACACTCCCTGATGGTCCTCAGCCTCTTTACCTCCTCCCTTAATTCCTCCACCATGTGAAGGAGTTCCCCCACTCGAGCGCAGCTTTCACAAGTGGAGCCAGTACCACAGGCACGAGCCGGTGTGGGAGGGGGGCACTGCCTGCAGCCCAGGGTCTGGGGAGCTGCTGCACCCACTGTAGCTCTGTCTGAGTGGCAGCATCCACCCTGCCTGCTGCAGCACCCGGAGCAGCTTTAACCTTCTGCCGGGTGGCCACCATAGTCCTCGGTGTCTTCTGTCTAGTCTCTAAGTCTTCTCTGCGCCCTGCCCCGCCCCTCTTCGCGGTGCTCCCAGGGGACTGTTTAACTCTCCCGCGGCGGCCGCCGGGACCGCCCCCTCCCGTCAGGCCCCGCGGGCCCAGCGGTTCCGGCTGTCAGGAGCAAAGCGCCGCCCGCCCCGCCTCCGCCTGCGTTTTTCTGGGATTTTCCCGGCTCAGGGAAGCTCCCACCGCCTCCAAATGCCCGCCCCACCGCAGAGCTCACCGTCCTGCTGCCGGGTAAATCCACACATCAAAACAGCTGTTCCTATATACAGACCCACAGAGATTTTCCCTTCCAGTGACTGTGAAACAGGGCAAAAAATACAAAATAGGGCAAGAATGAAGCAGACAGCATGTGAGAAGGGGGAGGACCAAGGTTGTAAGCTGTGCGTACCAACCACTGCTCATTGCGTTGTGTTGGTAGAAACAACAGACCTTGTTACTAGCACATTGAGGATTGCAACAGATACTCTGCCTAAGATGCAAAAACAGACAGGAGGAGGATTCCAGCACTAGAGAGAAAAAATAAACAGTTTTGCTATGAACAGTTTTCGCCCTAGCTCAGTCTATTTCTTGCAACACACATTAATCATAAACCTGTAAAACACATCTAGGTTAAAGTTTCCAGCTCTTTAGTCACCAGAGATCTTTAAAGAGGAAGGGAGCATCCTTCAGCACCAAAGTCCCGCTGTGACGACATGGTATTGGCACACCCTCTCCTACTCCTCCTGGGCAAGGACAGAGAAGGGGAAAGCAGCCTTGAAGCTTTGCCAGATTTTTTACAGTAGATGTTGAGGCCCAGGCAGAGGTGGAATGAACTCATATTTCAGCAATGACATCCTTTTTACTAATGGTTTTGAAAAGCACCACTACTGCAAATATTTGCTATTGAGATACATAACGCAATCGGGAATCCCACTGGTCCCTGAGGGCCCATTCTCCTCCTCTACCCTATAACATGCCAAAAGCACTGTGAGGGGAAACTGTTTATTTTTTGTAAACTTCCCCTTATCCAGTTCAAATCACCTCTAAGCCACAAGAGCTCCTTGCTCCATGCCTTTCGTTCTTTGAGAAGAAGGTGGAACCTCATCTCATCTTTTCTGGCTTAATGACACTGCCATACCCAGGCTAACTCTGTCTCAAGGAATAATGCAGAACTCAGAATTTGCTAGCTCTACGAAGAGGCTTTATAGAATTTTCTAATAAATCTGCAAGCCACATGCATCTCTTCTGTTACAGACCAAATGAAGGATGTCAGCAGACCAGTTCTGCTGGGAAAGAGAAGTCATAACTCCCGATAAAAGGTAAAACACCACTTCTCTGTACTATCATCCAGCTTTTTCTGTACAGGTACACACCGTTCCTTGCCAAATAATTACGTTTTGTTGCAAAGCTGACATTTATAGTGGCCCTAGCAGCTTCCCCTCGCTGCTCAGAAGTGCTTGCAGATCCCTTTGTGCTGCAAGAACACTTGGATGCGTTCCTCCCTGTTAAACAAAAATAAACTGCCTAGGCTTGACAGGCACACTATGGTGTCCTTGTGAAAGGAATGATTAGCCATTCCCAGAAAAGTTCAGCAAAGAACTTAACTTTGTCCTTCTTTTGTAAGATGAGTTGGCACAGGTTCCTCCCACTTGCAGTGGCACGGGCTGTGGTTAACCAAATTAAGCCCTCTGCTGGTATCAGACCAATCATGACTGCTGAATCAGCACATCTAGCAGAGGCCTAGCTCAGACACACCAAATATTTGCTTTTGGCTCTTCCTGTCACAGGATTTTTTTGACATACAGGAGGAAGGAACACTCCAAAATAGTTCCAGCAAAGCTATAAACCCAGCCCTCCCTGAAAACCCCAGTATATTGCATCAGTCACTAGGTAGGAGCATCATCTCCTTAACTAAGGTCCCATGCAGAGAGCAAAGCAGAGCCAGTTTAGTGACCAAACTTTGTTATTTTCTCACTGCTTCCCACACTGAACAGCATCAGTGGTTCCAGCTCCCTCATAACACAAGGAAAGGAGCCTCTAAACGTGGAGACGGATGCTTCCCCATGGAGGGCAGATACTGCTCATTACAAAAACATTAAACCACTGAGATAAATACAGGCTTAAGGTGAAAAAGGACAACTGTAATGCTGCTTTAAGGACAGAAATGAAAGTTTTAATTCTTGCTGGCCCCTTTAGATCCCTCTCCTTGTACTTGCAGGGTCTTTTCAAATCGTATTTGTGAAAGGTTAAACTTGTCCTTCCTTTGCATCCATCTCCTTGTATTTGCAGGGTCTTTTCAAATTGTATTTGTGAATGGTTAAACTTTTCCTTCCTTTACTGAAGTTACTTGTTGCAAAAGGTCCAAGGAGAACAGATTTTATAAACTCAAAGTGGCATCTGCAATTTAAAAGCAAGAGGCCCTGATACCTCCAGAGGTTGTTGAGGAACATATTGCACATCAACAGATTTACAGATCAGGTTTGGAACAGAGAGTGCAACAAGCATGGCACCAACTCCAGGGAAGAAGTCAGCGTACAGACCACAGCTATACACACTAGACAGTTACTGTACCAAGGGAGAAAAAGAAAACATCAAATAGTAAACACATAGCACTCCCAGTTTTGTCACGCATTTGATAAAGAAATTATCCTTTAGTACTTTGGATAGCCAGTCACACCTAATACCAAAGCGTTTTGCATTTCCTTAGTAGAATTTGCAGGCAAGAGTGGAAAAAACCCAAAACATTGAGCACAAAAGTAAGGAAGGGTAGAGGCATGAGGCATAGGAAGAAGATTTCATTGATATAAAGAAGTGACAAGAATATGCTCCCACCAAGAAAGACTACTGTACCCTTAGTAAAACATGAAGACACCAGACATTGCAAAGTTACAAATTTATTTGTCTTGAAATAAATACAAATACTTCATTAAGAAACTTTTCTTGATAGACTTTACACAATAGCTTTATTCTTTCTGAAATTGTCTGTTCTTCCCACAAACCATTACAGATATTCTACACAAGAGCTGAAGTTAGTCAATATAAAGTAACCTAGACTGTGTTCTTCTGAACAAGCAATCCCAAAGTATTAACATCTGCTATTTAACTGCTCAGCATTTGAGTTTTCTTGTTTGTGTGAGGACTGCAGTGCAGCAGGTACTCACTGGAGCTCAGGAAATCCTATCCCACTACTTATGGAAGGACAAACTTTAGAACAACCAACTGTGAAAAATCTGTCTGGTGGAAAGGTATTGAGCCACTAGCATCAAAGTAACCCAACGTATCAGGAGGCTACCTAAAAAGATGTAGAACCAGCAGATCATTAACATTTATGCCATCGTTAAATGCTCTCACAGATTTAGTGTTGCTGCTCTGCCACTTTGTGGAACATACTTCTCGGCACCAGTGAGATCTCAAGAGTTTCTAATGTAGTAATTAGTGGCTGTTGAATGTGCAGTATCTAATTACATGCCATCCCACAGTTACTCATCTCTCCTGACAAAGAACAGTTGGATCTGACTTCACTTACAGAAGTCAGAATTTATCACAATTGTGCTGGACACAAAAACTTGAGCTGCAAAGATAAGAGGCTGTCTGAAGGAAGAAAGATCAAGCTGTTTCTGCTTTGCTGGTACATACAGCTACCCTACTTGTTACAACTACACCAACTTTTGCAGTATGGCATAAACCCTTTAGCCCAAGATCCAAGGAAATGCTACCTTGCTTATTAAATTTAAATCCTGTCCTTATTTGGCTAAGCAGGTTTTAGGGTCTAGAAGGGGGGAAGGAAAGGAATACTGGAACTAAATCTCAAAAAAGTGAAATAAAAAAAGCTCAAAGATTTAGTTCATCTCAAAGTCACATTAAAATTGTCTATTTTAGTAGTATATTATTGTACATAGGAAAACAGGCTTGAATACTAATGAATTAGAAGGCCTATAAATGCACAATACATTAACTTCTCTATCATTTGAAGTCAAGCTATATACAATGAATTCGACTCCAGCTTCAACATGAGGCCATAACACATTCGTTTCATTTCCTTCTTCAAAAACCATCTATAATAGTGATTTTTTTTCTCCCCCTCTTTGAAACTTGTCTCAAATTGTGCCAGTTTACTTCAAGAGAATAAGAGATAAAGGGGCATGTAACAGTTTTGATTTTAAAGAAGGATATTCAGCAAGTCTGGTTTGACTCTGAAGTGTTTACAACCACATCGGCTTTTGGCAAGTATCCTTTGGAATTTGGCATCCATTGAAGGAGGACACAATAGCAGCAACTGTCTGAGTTACAAGAATAACGATAGAGCAAACGAGATGCTTCTTTTCTTTGGTCCCTGTCAGACCCTGGTGAACAAAGTTCATCCTACAGAATAACTTCAGATTAATACCAGTTATATTTTTGTATACACAGGGGGCATCCATTACTTTTTCACACTGTGACCAGTTTAATCCTCCCACGGCCATCTAACAGGACACTTCCATGGATTTGGGGCTTGATTGTTCAGCATTGCTTGCAGAGTTCGGCGTCAGCTCAATGCGTGTGTCTGTGTGGGAGCGGTTCCTGGCACCGTCCCCAGTGTGGGATCGGCTCCTCGTTCCCTCCCCAGTGTGAGAACGGCTCCTTGTGCCTTCCCCGGTATGAGACCGGCTCCTCTGTCCTTCCAAAGAGGTTACGCTGGAGCCAGAAGCAGTGCGGGACCTCATCAGCCTGGTCATGCTAGCAGAGGGGACTGGAAGAAGCGTCTTTTGTTAATGCCTTGTTTTGTGGGCTTGGAAGGAAGCCTTTGCCTTCCCCTCCAGCCCTACCTATGCTTGGAAAAGTCTCCAGGGTTCAATATATACTTTTCATGGTGGTTTCACATGCAATAGTAGTACTACTGCTCCAGGCATACTGTAAAGAAGCCCAAATTAAGGCAAAATTGGTGGCCCAGACTAAGGATTCAAGACAGAGCTTCACTGTGTGGTGTCGTGGCTGCAACGAGCCAGAGGAAAACTAGACACCCACTAGACCTCCCACTACTTTCAAATGTTGAACCTTTGCTGGCAGCCCAGGCCAGCAATGCATCTACACAACAGCAGCTGTGAGAAGCACACACATGAAGGACAAACAGATACAAATTAAAGTCTCTGACTAATAAGGTTTTAAAAGTGTGCAGCACACGAATCATGTCCTGATGCCTAAGGGGATGGTGTTACAGATATCCAAATTAAAAATATCAAGATAGAGCAAAACAGGCATTTGTGGGCCTAAGCAGCCTAGAATGTTCTCTACTATTTAGTAATATCTTCTCTGA
Organism: Phaenicophaeus curvirostris; assembly: GCF_032191515.1. Classification (NCBI taxonomy): domain Eukaryota; kingdom Metazoa; phylum Chordata; class Aves; order Cuculiformes; family Cuculidae; genus Phaenicophaeus; species Phaenicophaeus curvirostris. Next base: position 90,879,810 of record NC_091394.1, read on the forward strand.
AAACCCTTTGCCCAGACACCACAGGTCCCTCCCCAACCCCAGCAAACTGATAAGCAACAGGGAAGAGATCAAACATCTGGAATCATAAGACTCTGGGTGCTTTGATATCCAAACATTGGTGGCCAGGTGAAAAGTTCCATAAAACAAACACTTACTGTATCCCATTCCCTGAACGAAGTATTTGAAAGCTTCAGCAAGCTTGGCAGGCTGGAAAAGAAAGAGTATAATTGTATGCAATGCTCAGCAAATTAGTTACATTACAATGTTAGAGAAGCACAGATGCCCTGCCTCAACAGGGAGAACTTAAATATTCTCTGGGTTCTACTGAATGTATGAAAGTGTCATTTACATGAGAATATTCCACCATTCTCCTCCCTAGTCTGTTCCCCTGCCCCACTATTTTACCAGATGGACACACACATTTGAGCATGAAAGTTCCAGAAAAAGTGACTAGAAGTGGTGGAAGCCTGGTCCAAACTTTGGTTGTGCAGTTACTGAGGCAGGTGAGCCAAACTAAAAAAAATGCCCTCAGAATATACAAGGCAGTTCATATAGGGTTGGTAATTGAGCAATTCCTAATCAGCAGAGAACAAATTCAGCTAGTTGGTGTGGGTAGTTATGTTTATAGGGCAAAAGAGCTCAGCAGGAATACCCAAGCACAACTGTCTATGACTGACATTCTTACTATTTTTTTTTTTGCTGCTGACATAGTTGCCAAATAAGCCTCGAACTCAATTGACCTTGCAAATATTGCCTATTTTTGGTTATAATTTTATCTGAATCCCTGCAAGGAATAGACTTTGTATTACAGAGGAGCTATGACAACACTCCTGTGTAGCTTTGAAAAAGCCTTTTCCCTCCTGCCACTATAAGAGCATGCACTGCCTTATATCAAAGCACTCAGCTGCAGGTAATTACAGATCAAGTCTCTTCCTGAAATTTGAGAACACCATATTATACTGTTTAGAAATCTGTTTAGAAAACACAACATCCTAAAACTGACTTACAGGCTAGCTGTTTTAGTGGAGCAATACTAGAGCATAGGTAAATTTTAACTTTCCCAGCCTGGCTTCATTAGCAGCCTTGGAATTTATGCCTAAATATATTTCAGAAACTACAGTTCACTCTCATCAAGCTGGGTCAGCATTGTTATTTCCTGCCTCCCACTTTCCTGATCCATACTATAAATAGTCCAAATAAAAACATGTTTTTAAAACACTAGTGCTGAAGCCTTAACCCACGTTAGCTTGGTAGACAGGCATAAAATACCTCCACATCCGCACCTCAGATCTTTACTTGGTTAAGACTTAATTACTGGAAGCAATATCCTCTCCCAATCTTAATTTTGCACTTGATTGGTCTTTAAGAAAAAAGAAAGCTTAGATGACCAACTGACATCATTATTCGTGAAATCATAACCATCCTTTTGGCTGACATTTGGGAACTGTGAGTACCCTAGAGGAAAACACCCATTTGTTGCAGTCTGACATTCTGCAGAACAGGATTAGTAGGTATTCTGTCAGCCAAATCCTACCTGGGAAACTTGAGGAAGCCCACCACAGTCAGCCATCTGAAACAGGGACAAGAACAGCCAGTTAGCATAATGCCAGAGGAAATAATATATGCTCAGGATATATTAAAATGACCTTTTTAGACATCTGGCAGGAAAACATTTCCTTTAGTTATGTGCATAAAGTACACATAGATGAATGCATCAAAGTAAGCAGTTAAATGTTTATTATGCTATGATTGCGCCCCAGAAAACCAGTGCCTTGACCCCCCAGCAAAGCATCAGCTAGAGCTACAAATAAATGTTTTTGCTAGGCAGCGGTTGCTAGCTTCTTAAAAACAAGACAATGAGAGCCAGTTACAAGTTCAGTTCTGAATTTCAATAGCGTTACTTGATATTGACCTGAATGACAAACAAAGGAAAGAGAACAAACACCTAAACATCAGAGGTGAGAGGGAAAAAATGATTTGCTGAGATTGTGGATGGCAAATCCACCTGACTTGCCAAGGGAAGCAGGGAAAGCCAAATTATAAGAGCTATCTTGAGTGCATGCAATATTTTTAGAGCATTTCATTTTTCCTGCCACTCCACCCCTCAAAGTCAACCCAACAAAAACACTCCTATTCCAAGGAACACTGCAAGCTGAAAACAGTCAAGCTGTAAATTACAGGAAACCCCAAGTCCTATCGAGGATTAGTTAGCAGCAAAACAGGTCTGTAGCAGGATCCAGCATCAGCCTTATCCCCAGACTGAGCAAAGGCTGGCCACTGATTGAGAATCTGAGATAGGGTCAGGTTTTTTCTTAAGTTCAGTCTGCCATGTCTATGTGGTAGGTCAGCAGTTTAACTCCTCCATATTAGGAAGAAAAAGCACTTTACAAAAAAAATCATTGTTTATTACAGTTCAATAAAGAGATACAGAAGGAGTTCCCAGCAGAATGACCAAACTTGTTTCACTAGTTGCATGCTATTACACTCATTGCATTTTATTTCATCAGCAACGAGCTGAAGGTTGCACCCATAGCCTTTATGTCAAGTATCCAGCCAAAGCCATTGCACCATCCTTTTCTGTTTGGAAGCACGTTTTATCAGGTTTTTGGGAAAAAAATAATTTCCAACAGTAAGATGTCCCAGGAACTCTGTCCACATAAAAGGCAGGGTGACAAAACTTTGGCTGATAGATCAGCTGTCTATATTCATCTGATGTTGCTGCTGAGGGGCAGGCAAGCACAGGAACAGAACGAGTTGGTTTGCACTTCCACTCTGCTGATGGCTTTTTTAAAGCTTTCCAAATACCTCAAGAACAACTTTGAAAGCTCTAGTCAAATTGATTATATGTTAGTGAAATACTGAGCATTTAGAGTCTCACCTCCAGTATTTAAAAATAGTACAGCTGAGAAATTCCCTGTTGTTAACCTTAACAAGAAGCCCGTAGTGTGGTTTATCCCTCTAAAATACTCTTACACTGGAGGAACTACCCTTCCACATCAGAGGCAGATTCTCACTGTTATCTGTACTACAGTGCATTGCTCTCATTTGACTTTTTTAGCTAGTCCAGCTGATTTGAAATGATGGAAATGTTTATTTTAAAAATTATCACTTATTACCTTCAGAAGTGTGGTCCTTGTTGGGTCCAGCTTTGAGTTGCATTCAACCTATAGTAAAGCATAGCAGCATAAGGCATTATACCCAAGATTTTAATTATGAACTGCTGGATGAAAAGAGATTAAATACTTCTTATGACTTAATAAAGACTTAATTAGGTTTAATAGGCTTCTGTACCAAGACTCTGTTTATACATATACACGTCTGTAAATCCAAGTACATCGGTTCACATTTCCATCTGTATTCTTTTCTATGTATAAACCAACTGATTAGTTGGGTATTTGAGAATTTTTAAATCTGTTTCTGGGACTCCAGTGGCAACAAGTGTTGTTTATCTTGTGATTTGGGGTCATCTGGTAGTGTCCCAAGTGGTGAGCAGCCACGTGGCCCCAGGCCAACAGACTGGGCATGCCCATCAAAGCATAACATTTGAAGTCATTCAGTAATCTGGGGCGAGTTATAATGGTCAAAAAGAAGCTCTTCACTTCCATAGTGACCCAGGACAGAGCTCCAATGCCACAGAACAAGTTGAAATACCAGCAGCAGATTCCTCTCTAAAGGAAAATATTTGCGGTTCACTGCAACTGCTGTGGCGATTGTTTCTAGTGCAGTAGCTATTAAATAATAGTGCATAGACAGGGGACAAACAGCAAGGAATTAATAGCAGCTCTCCCACGGTCTGAAAGGGGAGAGCTAGCTGGGCTGTAGCAATAGCCAGCAAGGTTGCTGCGCAGGCATGAGCTCTGCTGGCCTTGTGCAGCTCCTTGGCTTGCCTGCCCATTAGAAAAGCACAAAGTCAACTTGATATACACACCACAGCATCCACTGCTGGGGAACTGTCACCCACCACCAGGAGGACAGGGCATCTACAAGAAAGCATAAAAAAAGAGGTATTATCTCTGATCTCATCCAGACTTGCCCTAAGCTTCATTTTGTGTTGCTTGAAGGATGAAACAGTCAAATGTGCAAAAAAATGACTTATTTTGTATCCCAGACACTTTATATATCCAATCCACTGTATTAGCTGCAGATCTACTGACATGCTGTGATACCTTGCCTGAGAACCTGTCATTTTCCCTACCTTGTAGCAATCAGACCTCTGTAGTGCTCTTATTCCTTTTGTCATAAAAACTGTATGTGGGCATCTGTATCAAAGTCTCACCCCCAATACCTCACGCCCCTGAGCTCCAGCTTTTGGACCTGTCCTTTCAATTTCAACCAGACTGGCAGGGGAGCAGAGTCTCAAAGTCTCCTGTGTGTAAACATCAGCATCTGAGCAAAGAAGGACTTGAAACTGTTAGGTTGCACAAGTGGCCACATAAGCAAAAAGTTATTAGCAGAAGATCTGGCAGATAGTCACTTACATAACTGCTCCATCTTCCTTAATGTTTTGTTGTTTTGGTTTTTTTAAATGGTTTGGTTTTAGTTGTGTACAGGCAGCTCAAGTGTATTCAAAGCTATAGCTTCCAAGGTCTAAAATATATTTCTGAATGAAGCTAAGTACATCTACCTTTCAAATACTTATTCTGTAAGCCCAAGCTTACAGAAACATAGTGACAGGAACTACTTAACCTTCCATTTCAGCTAATGTGATCACGTAGCTTGAAAAGCAGAATTCTTCCTAATAGCAAACCCTGACTTGCAGTAAATTCTTATTTCCCATACAAAGTTACAAGACCCTTTTCTAGCGCATGAGCATATTCAGCTATGGCTCTGCAACACACCCTCTGATCACACCTCTCAGCTCATATCACATACAGATGAAACAATAGGAAATAAAATACTTACTGAAGGGTGACTACATTTATGCCAGGAACAGGGCGCTCAATCTCTAGGTCTCGCCGACTAAAAAACATTGAGAGGACAAAGGCTTTTAATACAATGAAATTTTAAAGATACTTTCATTTCTTCTAGTCCAGAGAAAACAGACACTCACGTATGTCAAGCTGTTCTGATATGTTTTAGCCTCCACAACTGATGAACCATTCTCAGAGTGAATTACCAATATCTTAGCTCAGTCCCATTGTACTATCTATCTTTCTCCCCACTAATGCACAAGGTCCTTTTCCCATTAGCTAATCACCTGAGATGCCTTAAGGCACTGTCAAGCAGAACTTTATACTGGGGGAACACAGGTAACTCCACCATACAATACTGGTTCTAAGAGCTGGACAGCCTCTTAAAACAGTTTCCAGTTAGAAATCAGGTAAATGTATTTACCTGTTGTAAGAGTTGACAAAGAGATGAAGGTTGGTTTGATTCATGTCATTAGTAATATGCTGCCGGTAAGTATGGATCAGGTCATGGTTGCTGTGAATCTCTTCCTACAGTGGAGAGAGAATCGTTCAGAATAGGGGCTATTTTCTGAAAGGATCTGAAGACATGGCACAGTAGTCATGTGTCAGACTTATATCTACACAATAGGAGCGCAGCTTTAGGCAAGGGACATCTTCTAGCACCGAGTGGTGTAACTCAGAATAAATAAGACTCCCCAACAGCAGTAACACATTTTTTGCTTTAAAACTTCAGTATGTCGTAATGTGAAGATCTTACGACTGCAAAACATGTAGTTGTAGTGCAGATGGTTACACTCAAAACAAGTGTGAAGTTTTAAAACAAAAAAAAAAAATCAGGGCAAGAAGCTCAATAAACATTCTCAGGGTAAAGCAGATGCTGAAAGCTTACAAACATATGTAACATGGAACTGAATTTCACCATAGTAAATATCTAAGCTCAAGGAATTCAATCGCTAACATTTTCATATGCTGTGATTCTGAAGTCTTTACTGATTACTTCTTGTTCTACTGGAACAGAGTTTTCCATTGTATCTACCAACAGTTTCAAATAAAGCTAAGTAGCTTCAGAAAACAGTATAGCACTTTCCATTAAAGTACGCTTGCACTGAAGAGCAGCATAAGTACTATTAACAAGCTCTCCCAGAGTTACAAGCATATTATGGTATAAAAAACCTGTGGGATAATTTTGCTCAGAACGTGAGCATGTAAAACACATACTCATGTTTAAATATTGGCTGTCTAAACAGGGACCTGCCCTACTGGGATTGTCATGATTGAGATGGACTGGAATGAGACGTTACTGGAATGCAAGAAGCCCCATAGCAGCATATCCCCTCCAAGATACTGGGAACACGAGTATGAATCCCGTCTCAGTTCAACTTTGTACACTGTTGCTTAAGTTAAGACTTCTCCTCTCCTCCCAGTCCCAGGAGTTAAATATAGATGACTAAGCCCAGAGTAATCGATTGAATGATCTTACCTTTCCAAAAAGATGTGAAATGACCATGTCTGGTAAAGCATTTGTCCAACCTGAAATCTGAACAGTGAGATTATTTAAGTATTCAATATTAAAACAATCCTTGCACAACTGAAACTTTTCATTTACCCTTAGGTAGACCAATGGATATTTCTCTGCAACCCTTAAGTAGACCAATGGACGTTTCTCTGCAGTCCTTATATGTACAATATCCTGGACTGATATTTTTTCCCCTCAGCAACTATAACACCAGTAGGTGTCGTTTGAGTTATTCTCATAGAATGTCTTTACTAATACAGCTATATTGGGAACAAACGACAGGTGGCATAGGCATATATAGAATCACTCCCCATAGGAACACCTAGCAAATCAGTCAGATGGGCACGATTTAATCTTACTGCCCAGTCTCCTCCCTAACAAGCCACACTGACAATACATTGCAGCTGGTACCTAAAGCTCACCCACTGTAGTCCTAAGGTCAGCAATAGATGAGAGGCAGAAGACAGAGGCAGACATGGAAGAATTAAATTACCATGACACACATGATTATGTGAGACTCAAGATGAATCAATTCATACATCTCAATGTAGAAGAGTTACTAAATATACTTCCAGATCAAACTTAGCAAAACAAACTGGTATGCAAAAATATTTCTTAAAAAGTGAGTAATTAAGCCTTGAAGGCATGTTACATCCCAGTTCTGTAAAGTTTCTCCGAGTATTCCAAGGTTGTCATTACATTTAATATCACCCTATTGCAATAGCTTTACTCTGTGTGGTTAAAAGATTACGTACTAAGTTTTGTACTTCTCAGAGTGATTACAACAACTACCATTCACTTAAACATGACCTTGAATAATATGAAGGGCTTTCTATCAGTTTACTCCAAAACAAATGTTCTAACAGGTTAAAATCTGAGTGACATATAATGTAACTTTTATACTTATATATACTAGTTCCAGAGAGTTTTTTTTAAAACAGTTTTTGATGCTTGTCTTTCCCCCATACATTTAACAGAAGCTTCTTTGTATGTGAACTTTTTTTACTTAAGAGTCTGGTTGTATGGACAATCTGTCCGCAGTTACCATAGCTAATGCCCTTTCCCAAGTCTTTTTGGCCTCTAAGACTCAGTTAGATTATTGAAACCTCAAAGATGTTCTGAACATTTTTCTGTGCTCTAGTTCATGTTTTGGACTGTGCTGGTAAACAAAACCATGAATAAGAAAGAACTGAATGTTACACTATGCTTGACTTTTACTTACAAAGAAGTTGTTTCCAAAATAACCAGTGTCTAGGCTAAACCAGGTTTTACCCAGCAGTCATCAGCCCTGAAGAACTGTCCATACCAGTAGCTCCATTATACCCACTAATATCCGTTTCCTTCAAGTACTTATTTTTATCACTAGTCCTTGCAGGACATACGTTTGCAAATGGAAGAATAAACTCCAAAAGGAATTAACCTGGGATATTCTGTGTTTGCAGCCTCGCCTTGACACACAAGCTTGCCCAGCTCTTCAAGCTAACAGTAGAATTTATTTTTCTAACTTAAATATGTTTACCTTAGTTGCTGCCCAGTCCATCCAACCTTCAGCACAAGGGTTTACATTAATGAGAACTAATCCCTCTACCATCTCTGGGTGGTTTAACTGCAAAAGAAGAGATTTAAAATTCATCATATATCCTTTCAAACTTGAGAGTCAGCATAAAATTTAAATTATCAAGTTATGTCCTGGGGAAGAAGGCAGTAGGTCTAGTTTTATCTTGCACAAAACAAGCACACATATGGAAAAAAAAAAAATCATCAGAGCAATTCAACTGAGCAGCTGGAGAACATTAAGATTTAACTTCTTCTCCACCCTCAGTTTAAATAGAGAACTCCCATTAAAAAAACCTTCTGCAAATTAACTGGGTAGAGCACAGGCCTTAAAATGGAAAATCTAGGTCTTCTGGATTAGCTATCCCGCAGATTGTGGTATTTCACTTAAAAGCCTAACTGCTTACTTAGGTGGGCATGGCAGAACAGGAATTCTCTGCACACTCTATGGGGGAAAACACATCAGGGAAATCAGATTTAGGCTTTATGGAAATTCTGTGAAACTTACAGCAAATCTTGTTAAGATGTAGGCACCGGCTCCAGTTCCCATTCCTATAATGGTCTTCAGCCTGCACAGCAATTAAACAGAATGAGTAAGAAAACACTGAAAATAAACACACAGCAGCAACCTTCCTCTTTCACATGTATGGCACACATATCTTTCACATGCCATCATGTGTTTAGAGGGTGGGCTGCACCTCAGGGAAAACATGGACCCTAAGCAATGCCACTGGCCCCAGAAACAAGCTCAACATAGCAGCTGGTTTGTTTTCAGCAGATCTGCATAACACTAGTCCTCATGCACAGCAGAGCAGCAATTCTCACTGGTCTTTAAGTAAATATACTGAGCAACCATAGCATTCTTCTAATCCCAGAAGGAAATGGTTACTCTCTGCTAGAAGATCTTATAAGATACAGTCCTGAAATCTGAAATACAAAGACACCCCCATCCCTAGTCTCCCTGTGCCCTCCCCAGTACAGCTATCCAACTGGGATGCTGATTCCTGTTTAACAGGAGCTGGCAGAGAAATCTCTTATGCTATCCAGACACTGGGATGATTAAGTTTAAACTTCATAACCAAACAGGGCAGGGACAAACCAAATATTTGCATTAACTGAAACTGGTTATAAAGCATCACTTTCAATGTCTTAGAAAATACATTGAACACAATACTAGACAAAACCACTCAAAACCAGGTTAGACATTGCTTTTAGGAAAATACCTGACTACAGTTTTCATTCCCATTAGCAATGTTAAATCAAGGCTTTGTAATCACACTACAGTTTAATTTATTTTCAAGGTACTGACATTACGCTAGTACTTTATTCAGTGCAAGTGCAGAACTGTGCCTTACATTAGGCATTTCAAAAAACAAATCTCTCAAGAAGGTAGTGACCAGCTGGTTCAAAGTATTGCAACAGCTGGTTATAACAGCTGAACAATTGCCTACATTGGAGTGCAGGTCTGAGACTACATCCTTCACCAGCAGTCCAGCCTGTGTTCTCCATCAAAGGTTGCCTAACCCTGAATGTCAGGTTTTCTCTGCTTGAGCCAAGAACACCTTGGAGGTGCCCACCTGTACTCTGTACTGCATACCAGGAGCACTAACTCCATAGAGAAGGTAAGTTTCTCAGCTACAGTTCCTGCTGAAGTTAAGCTTTAAGGGAGGACACGCATCTAAACTTGTTGCAGGTAGACAGAGGAACACTGCCATCAGGTCCTTGACAACAGCAGGATGGCATCTGCACTGAGTGGCAGATGACGCTTAAGGTTACACTGATCCCCTAGACACTCAAGCCACAGAAACAAAACACTGAGTGCCTTCAAAATGGGACAACTTTTTTCTGCTAACCACACAGGAAAACGTGGGTTGTTACAGCAGGAAGAACAGATTGCCTGTGCCCTGCCCCTGTCAGGGCTATGCGCAGAAAATAATGGAGGAAGCCCCTAAATTAGGCACATGGGATTTCACTGAAAGTTGCTTCCTGTTTAAAAATAAACAGATATTTCAAAAAAAGGCCAAAAAATGAACTCTTTCTGAAACAAAGGCGCAAGTGATCCATCTGTAATGGAGGAACTAAAATACAACTCTAACTGTAATTCTAACACACAAAATGCTAGACTGAACCTTCAGGGGCAGCACAAACATCTACTCTGCCCTGCTCTTTCAATGTGCCACAGGGAAGAAAGAAAAATAGCTAAATAATTCTGCACTCACCCAAACTGTTTCAGGATTCCAGGAAGCATTTCAGCCAGCTGATCCATGGAGGGATACACATACCTACAACAAACAGATGTTTGTGGAGTTACTTTACCACTTTCAGTAGAGTAGGCTGGGATATTTAAAGACAGTGATCACTATGGATTTAATACCAAATATGCTCATTATCAGATCATTGACAATATGAGCTGAATTTAAATCAGGAGAAGGTACAAATAATTTAGCAGAAACATAAGTGTATTCTATATGATATTCTGAGCTACAAGACAAACCAAGATAATTCCAGAACTGGTAAGAGAAAGACATAAGAATGTTATGGTGCTTAAGGGCATAGCTTAGTGGTGGACTTGGCAGTGTTAGGTTTACAGTTGGATTTGATGATCTTGAAGGTCTCTTCCAACCTAAACAGTTCTATGATTCTATGATAGATGTCTGGTGTGGCTGAGAGCAAAACCTCAATCTTTTCCAAAAGAGGTTAGCAGCTAAAAATTATGAAAAAGTTTGAAATTGATAGGTGAGTTTCCAACCACATTCACTACATTTGTTGTTTTGGTCCACCACAAAGAAGTTTCCCCATGTTGCAGAATCAGACTACAGCAATGAGATCTAGATCTTTGGCAAAAAAATCACATGTATGTTTTCAGGGACAAACAAGTTTCCAGCTGTAAAGTGAGGAGAGCTTTCTATTAATATTCATGAAGAAAATGAAGCCTACAAAGCTACTGAAAATGTTCAATAAAAACAGCTGCCAGTTAATGTTCTTGATCATCTGCAGAGAAAAAAGAAAATTGAGGGAAGGAAATTCTGAACAAAATCTCAACTGAGCAGGACATGGGGGGAAAAAAAAAAAAAAAAAAATCACCCAAGTAGCTGGAGAACATCCGCCTAGAACATCTTCAAATCTTTGCTTCCTATCAAGGCTACACCTAATGATCCTCTAGTGTGGTCTCCAAAGGAAAACCAAACAAAAACCCAAACAGTGCAGATCTACTTTAAGTTACTTTCTTGGAAAACTAAACTTTGTCATGAAAAAGCTAGTGTCACCACAATAACTATGACTTAACTTGAGCACGATGGCTAGAGAACTAAAAAGATACAGACATTCATGCTGTCATCATGATGCTATTAAGCAGTGGTTTTTACTAGTGTAGACCATGATGTCTGCCCTCGACAGCTGCCAACTCAAAGTTGTTAATACTTGTTCAGGACACAAGGGTTAAGACACTTAAAAGCTTGTGATTCAAACAAATACAAGGAGGGGTGACTGAAATAGCTTTGTAGGCTGCTCTGGTAGACAACTGGGCCACTGCACTTAACACTAGGTGAAAACCTGGCCCATTGTGACCTCCTCAGCATCAGACCAGCTTAAAAATTAAGAAGGAAAATAGACTGGCTCATGCAATAAGGGTACATATAAGCTCCTTAATACGTAGTTCTTACAGAACAACTGTTCCTTGCTTTGTACCCTCCCCTCAGTATGCTGGCAGCTCAATTCCTCAACCAACCTGATTCCTATCCAAGAGGCATCTTAAGGCAAATCTGTCTTATTTCAGCTAAATGGGACAAGCATGTCACTCGAGGTTTACAGCATCATACATGACACAGTCAGAAGTATGCAGCTATCTATGATATTCTATGCGGGTACATCACTTTTTTACTCTCCAACAACTTGGATTTTCCACATAGGTTATCAAGCCTACCTATCAACACCTACCATGGTGCCATTTCATCAAAAATGATAGATTTAGGAAGGATGTTATATTGTGGCTAACGCCTACTTTGTTTATAGCACCAATTAGTTCTGTATTTGTACTCAGGATGTCATTACAAAACAAGGTAACTTGACAGTTAGATTGATAGATGTAGCATTTGTCAAGGAATTGCTTTACAAGCAGTCTGTTATCAGAGGTAAACCACAAAATTACAGTGACAAAGTCTATCGAGAACTGGCACAATACAACAGGGCTCCAGTAACTTAGAAGTATCAGGATTTAACTTCAAGAGCCAACTACTGTGTTTGCTTTTTAATTACACTTCAGATCAACAGTCTCTTTTCAGAAAGAGGATAACACTGAAAGCATGTGCTGTTTCTCTCACAACTCACCCAGCTTGGAAAGACGGTGCTCCATCCTGCTGACCAGGTGCATCCACATGGCAGACTGCAAAGTGCTGGGTGATTTCCTGCATGTCCTCAAAATTGAAGAGAGGATTGAAGCAGGTTTTATCTTGAGAAGGAAAGAAAAGGCGAAATTATTATGCTGAATGGAAATAGTAAGTTTGTAGCCATAATTATGTATTAAGCTGTCCTGTGGGTTAATGAAAAGTTGGTTCAATCAGGTGAGCTCTGTTATACACTGGGAAGAGGGTCAGTCCTTTATTTCTAAGGAGGAAATACTAGTAAAGCTACTGCCAACTCGCCTCAATTCCTTTAAGCAAAGGAAAAAACAAACCAAAAAACCTGAACAGCTCCTTCCTCAAGGCCAACTAAGGTTTATCAGTGTTATCTTGATACCTGCCAGAAGCATATGTCTGGTACAGCAAAATCTCAAAACATGTTTATCTGAAGTGAAAATACTAATAAAACACAGTCAGGAGTGCCTGGTTTTGGCATAGGTGAAATTATCCATTTACTTATCCCGTCCTTTTTCTTTGGACTGTGTCAAAACAGATGGAGGAAAAAAGTAGCCAAGGCTGAGATCGTGATTTGTGCTTTTGCCCAAATATTACAAAATAAACATTACATGAGTGGCTGCTGCAGCTAAAGACAAAAGTGTCCTTCTGGGATATTCAGTGCTGTAGGCTCCCCACTTGGAAGAGGTTTTATTTCTGATGTGGGGAAATATTAATGTGGAGAGAGAGTTAGCATATTTTCCCTCTTCGTGTGGAAAGCATGAATTCTGTAGTAATTTCTTTGAGATAACCAGAAAGCAGTTCAATATTCTGTATGCGTTTCTGAATGTCCTCGCACTACAACATGCAAGCAAAATCACTGCAGAATATAAAATATTTCTAGCTAAAGTCAGTTTTAGCAGAATATGCAAGTTTGGGAAAATGTTCCTCACCTTTCAAAGGGCAAGTTTATTCACTATAAACATAGACTTTGTAACTCTAGAAGGAAAAAGTCTTATTCAAAGATGAGATTCAGATCAAGCTCTGTTCTGATCCACTAAGAATCCAAGATAAAGTAAGGCAATTCCACAAAAAAAAAAAAAACAACAAGAAAACTTTTTTTTCCTATGAGTAGTACCTGCTCCCCAGCAACAGTCAGAGTTTAAAGATCTGCAGGTGTTTTTAAATGTAAATATTAAAAACAGTAACTTGTGTGAAAAACAGTACTGGTGAAAAGAAAAAATTGGAGCTGATCTGGATATTAGATCATTATATTCTTGGATCTGACAGTCATGATAAAAGGCACTTATAGTTATTTTCTTAATGCTGGCTACGGACACAATGACAGCACTTATTTTGTTATGCTGATTTGACATGTAATTCATATAAACCCACAGCAGCATAAAACTGGTTATCAGGCAGGAACCTCAGCCAAAGCATCAGCAGTGTTGGCAATACACTCTCAGCTCCCCCCTACAGCTGTTTTTACAGCATTTATACATGATCATTATAAGCTACCAGAGATCTTTTGCTCCTCTTAAGTGAAATATTCTGATTATTTACTTTGGGAGAATTAAAAACAAAAAAAAAAATCTAAGAAACAAACTTGCTGTAAGAGAAGAATTGGGTACCATCTAACAGGTTGCAATACACAAACAAGCAAGGACCTGGGAAAGGTGTCCTAACCATCACTGCTTCCTCACCTTTGATTATGGCAGTACCGTTAAGGAATCAGATCTTACCTGTACCGTTAAATAAAAGGTCTACTTACGGTTCAGCCCAATGTCATGGTACGTAAGGATAGCTGGCCGGTTCCCCCTAGGAGTCCCACACATGGTGACATGGACTGAGCCATGAACAGTCTCCACATCTTGCTCCTGGCAAAGAGGAGGAATCTGTCAGGGGCTTGTCCAAGTGCTCCACTAAATACCCACTACAGAAGACCTCTGACTGCAAGCACAGGTCCTGCCCCATCCCAGGGGCCGCTTGCAGCTCCAGCGGTCTCTGCAATTTCCATGCTAACAAACCTCATTGTCCCCTATGGTGGGAGCTTCCTGTTCATGTTTTACATTTGGGTGGCACCTACTCCAGTCCACACCACTACAGAAGCACTTGAGCTGCTAGCTTTAATAAGATGCTGAGGAAATTGTTAAATAGTTTTTAACCTCATTAAAAGGTAGTGTAAGAGAAATAAAACCTAGCACCCTTCAGTGCAATAACACCTAAAATAACAACAGTCTACAACTACGACTGTTAACACTTAGAAAAGTGCAAGTTGCCAAGAAAAAATACTTCTGTTCTCAAGGAAAAGGACTAACCCAGCAAATAACTACTATTCCCTAAAGAAAGCAGTATTAAGTAGCCTGTATTTCCCATAAAGACTTACCACACTGTGGGGCCTTGTGATTGTAGTAGCCTTCCCCAATAAACACAAAAGCCACGTGCTAGCTTTATGGCTTTGCTAAGTATAGACCTGAGCATAAACCCAGCTGTCTAAAGATTGCTGCAGAGCACTATATCCACAGCATTGTCCTAGTGATTATCAGAGAAACAACATTTAAAAGCACACTGCTATTATCTGAGATAAGAGGTTATTACTATTTAATGATCTTAAAGCTAAGGACACCTTTATTATCAAACTAAAGATCCCCTCGAGTATCATCTTTTATTTACTGGATGTCTGTGTAAGTTAGACGTGACTTGGGTCATACTAACATCTACAACATACAGAACAGCTTGTTTCTTCTGCACTTGAACTTGAGATTGGGATAAACAATTTGTTATTTTGCCAACATGTATAAAGGGAATCACAAGACAGCAGTTATGACAGTTATTTACCATTATGCTCATCTAACAGTCAAGGCAATATACAGTTAGTAGCCAGTCTTAAGCATTTCAACAGAATTCTTTATTTACTGTACAGGACGCATCTGTGTCATTCAGTACAGTGTACTGTCTGCTGCTGCTGGACTTGCTTGACTTGCTGCGTGTAGTAACGCCCAGATGCAAAGTCCAAGTTAACTACAAATTTATTAAAAATTATCCTACAGAAATCAGGAGTGTAGAAATCAGCCTCTGCGAAAACCTTTATAGAACAAAACCCAAAAGCTCTTCAGAGATCTGAGGCAGTAATTTGATACATTGAATGCATCGCACATTTTGTTGAAAATGCTAGACGACACCATTCCACATCTCGCCTATTTCCACACCATTAATGACACATTTACATTAGTTTTAAGTAACAATTACAGATGTGCACCCACACACCCAACTTGCACACTGGGCAAGCTAAGCATCACTGCTATCTGAACTACACTCCACTGAAACACTAACTTTTAGCTTTTATATCTCCTTAAAGATTCATTCTTCTGCATACTCACTGCATTATTTAGCAGGTAAGCTGTATCTTCCATATCGAGCACCATCTTTAGGCAAAACAGGGTGACAAATCCAGCAAGTCAGACAGAAGACAGTAACTGGTTTCTACTTTGTCCCAGCAGGAAACTGGGTTATATAGACAAGCTGCTATCCTGCATAGGCTTATGACTCCCATAATGCATAGCTAGAAAAAACGAAACAGACTAATACATGAGGACGTCATTATTAAATAGGATTTGGGTCAGGTTTGACCGGCAGAAGTACTTAGTCAATAGAGCTCAGACATCAAAGATGAACTAGGTCTGCCACAGTGTATGAAGTGCCAAATTTCAGACCTGGGAATTAGTAGTCTTTCCTGTTGCTGTTTCCATCAGGTTTTGATAAGTTTAGTTTCATTTCTGGTTTTATCTCAAATGCTAGAATGCCCCAAACTTATTCTAAATTAAATCAGAAGCAAGTTCTTTCCTAAAAGTCAGGACTAAAGTTTCAAGTGAGAACATAAGACTTTGAAAAGTTAGTGTAAGTCAAAATAGTTCTCCACAACTACAAAACTGAGGACTTTAAATGTTTGAAATTCAGTATTTCCCAAGTAGATAAGCAAGATTTGGTCTAAAGTATTCCTACACTAGTCATGTTACTGTACATTTCATTTTTGGCAGAAAATAGAGTATTGTAGGTATATTCATTATTCAATGCTCCAGAAGAGATTTGCAGTAGCAATAGATAACAATAATAAAAATTAATAATAGCAATTAATATTTTCTACATTCTACCTTCCTTCTGTAATTATCTAATTTTCAATATAATGCATAAAAAACGATAGTTTGGCAACATTAACACCAGTAACAAGAGAAAGCTATATTGTTTAACAGATCACTTGCTGAATGTGGAATATAGAAATCATCTCCTCAGTTAGAGACTAATAGGCATTTTGTACCATCAGATTTTTATTGCTAGACCCTTCCAGTAACAGCACTGAAAAACTAGAATGCATTTTCTTAGGAGGGGCCGCTTTTCAAGAGTTGGGATCTTGCTCCTTTGTGTATGAAAATAAAAAAAAAAACCAGTCCATAGTAAATAAAGCCCTTGAACCTGCACATCCCACTGACCTCCTAATTCTTCTGGAACTAGTAGCCTCAGTCTAGTTCAAACTCAGTGCCAACTAAAAATAGTTCAGAGACAAGCAATCGTACTCCTAATTACTGGCATAAATCACAGTCATTTTAACAATTGGTTTAATTCCTCATTATCTTCACAGTAAGACTCCCCTAATTCAAGAGTTCTGTGCTACTTCCCATTAGCACAAATTCTTAACAGTGAATACTGAAAATGTTGTCCTAATAACCAATCAATTCAAGCCGGTTTCTTCAGTGACATCAAACCAACAACTTCCCATCCCTATTGATCCTATTAAAGATCAAGAGATTTGGCTACATGATGTAGTAGGGACGGATGTTTTCAAAATGCAGAGCACTGAAAACAGATGGCAGCACATCCCAATCAACGTCAACATTATAGTAAGAGGCTCTTCACCAACTGATTTGTATTAAAACGCTATCTTGGAAAAAAATCCAAGGTACACTAATCCGATAGAAGGATAAAGACATACACCATCTGTTCACATCTCTCACTTGAGCAGAGGTGCAGTCTTATCTTACTGCCCTAAAAAAACACGTGAAATACTTTTGATATGTGTAATTCAAGTGAAGATATATTAGTTTGCAGGAGCTGATCCATTCTAAAATAGATTTCTGAGGAGTCAACTGACATTTTTTGACATTTTGCCAGGAGGTTAGAAGGGGAGGCAATTTCTAAGTCGATAACAGAGGAGAGCTCAATTATTCCTTTCCCTCCCTGCCCCAGCTAAGTAAGCACAGACTGAAGAATGTGTTTATGAACAGGCAGTTGTTTTCTGAACTATGGGATATGCAACCAAAATGATTTGGAGATCTAAGAAGGAAGACCACAGATACTGCACATTTTGCTAAGAATGCTGTATTTTATATGTTAAGTAAAACACTGCATTCCATCAAGATTATTTTAATGCTTTCAAACATACTTAATCCTCAACTATCATCTCATGCTTTTATTTTAATTTATAATATTTTCCTGTTAAATACACTTCCCTCTCTTGCCTACATAAGTAAGAGAAGACTTTCAGAGCTTTCAAAAAGTATACCAATCACTTAAATTGCTAGGAGACAGTATATTTCAGGTTCATATAACTTATGAAATTTAATACACTAATACATGTACATGCTATTTTTCCCTTTTTTTTTCTCCAGTATATTGAAGATCAAAACTACGTGAGCTTTTAATGTGGTCTTGCAACATTGGGTTTCAGATCCCCTTTGCCCTGAAGCTATTTATCATTTTTTTCCACAAGGTTTTACTACTCTAAAATAGCTATTTAAATTCATCTTATGTTCTAAAACCCCAATACCATTCCAGATATTTTCTCTCTTTTTTTTTTTCTCCACTAAGACTTCTATGTTAAACAAGCAGTATTAAGAAAAGGTTCCCTGATTCAGGTTGTGAGTTGAGTACATTAATAAGTTTATATGTAAATGCAAATGATTCTGTGTGGTAGAAGCCAGTAACAAACTTTGGTGCAGAAACTGAAGCAGATTGAGATAGTTCCGCCCAGTAGTTCTTCCTAGTCTTATTATTATTGGGTCACACTGCTCTGCAAAAGCAGAAAAGCAGAACCAACACCATCTCTTTCCTTCAGGCACCTACAAGGACAAAGAAATCCACATAATATGCTGAAAAGTCCCAAACCACATCACCAACACCAGTGGGAAACCCGCACCGTTGCATCACGAGGACCAGTTATTTTGTCTCACATTGTAAGGCAGCTCTTTCTTTCTCTCGCAGGGGGAGGCAAAACAGAAGTGGTCCTTGCATGTTTGTGGGTGTAGATAGCTGTGAGCCATGAATTGCAAGGGACAAACTCATCTCTGCCACCTACAGCTGCTACACAGCTTCAAAAGTTTTGTTTAGTTACTGAGAAAGAAGTCCCCTAATGGACTGCTCACTTATAAAACACAATGCTAGAATCGCATACAGTGACAAGGAGCCAAGTCTCCATGGGCTCCAATGCTACCCAGCTAGAGAACAGGCAAATATATCAAACTGGAAATACAATTAATGTGCACCTGGCATTAGGCCAACATAAAGCAGCACAGGGCACATTGCCCTGTACCAGTTTATCATTAACTGTGCTAAAACAGGTTTGGTCAGGAACACTCCCTGTCTTGGGAGTCTAGTGACCTTCACTTAAATTTTCAGGTTGGTGCTACAGAGAGACATACAGTGCTGACTATAGGTAGTCCAGAGCTGTCTATTTTTCTGTCTTGTCTTGGCCATCCCCTGCTAACTCCATCAAAGAAAGCTTTGCCCAGAGAATAACCACATACAATGTGTTATTTCAGAGGGCAATACTGCATTACACAGTGGCTTGCTTAATAAATAGAAAACTCACGTTTGCCTACAATATCCAGTGAAATAAAAGTTTAATTCTTTCTAAATCTGAAAAACTCAATAAAATTTATTCTTGGAACCAAAACACTTCATAGGCAGTCACTACTTTTCACCAGTGATAGAAGTGAAGCTATTAACTGAACACTGCAAAACTCTTCCAATAGGATGGAGCGAGTTGCACGAGATATGGTAGACACCCATATCCGTACACAGGCACTAAGTAAGAAACTCCATCCTGCCAAGTGCAAATCCTCTCTTTCCCCAGCCCGATCCCTCCTCCTCCTCCCAAATGTGGCTCAAGGGACAGGTTGCTTGTTAAGTGCACACATGAACTTCAGTGTCAGTCCCAAGTGACCCGAGTCCTCAAGGGCCACACAAGAACTTCTGTAATAAACCAAGCAATTCAGTCTCTCATAACAGCTTCAAACTACCTCTTTAATAAGTCAACTATGTAAAAACTTAAAGACACCTAGTTAGGTTACTTGTGGTTTTAAGGACCAAAAAGCTAAGTCTCCTTTCCAGCAGCAGTTCTTAATGTAACGGAGTTACTATTCTTCCACGCTTTTCCTTCCTGAACTAGAATAACCAAAGATTAAACTCTAGCAAAAATCATTAAAAAAGAGAGTTGGCAGAACAGGGCTAAATGACAAGAACCACTGCTCTGGATTAGTGACAGTTAATCCAAAACATGAGGGGAAAAAGCCAAAAAGGCTTAGAGAATTTGATCTTGCAAGTTAAAAATTCTATATATACACACACGGTTTACAAACCAAGAAAATTTATTCCAAGAATAGAAATTAAATATGGGCCACTTCTGGAATCTTAATCAAAACACTGCAGTATTCCTGTTAGCAGACTTAATCTGGGATTCAGATTTATTTAGACCAAGTGATCAATCTGGACACAAGCTGAAAGCTTCTCCCATGCTCTGCACAGTCCTGCAAGTCATATGGTGACAGCTTTAACTTGCATTTATCAAGACTTCAGGTAGTAAATTTATCATTAAAAAGGACGAGGGGGAAGATACAGGATTAATATAAACTATAACTTTACTATAGAAGGAAAAGCCACTGAAAGATGGTGAAGATATTTGAGATAATGATCTCCCTTGACTTCCAGGGAAAAATTGCTGAGTTCGTGCTGCATTTTTACTGGAGTTGCACAGCACTCAATACAAACATAGGTAGGTGCAAATAAAGTGCAATATGCTAGAAAGTACTAAGGTATTCCCTTCAACAACCTCCATCTGCATGTTCAAGAGACTAGAACAATTTAATGCTTTCCTTAGTCCTGCATGATCTACCTCCCTCCCTACACCTTCTTTATAAACATAAGACACTCAGCAAGCCTCTTTTGCCAACGTATACACAGTCCTTGTGCTCAGTAATGGGAATTCATCACTCACTCCTTCTCAAGATAGCTACAAGCTCACTGGTCTTCCTCCCAGCTCAGCCCAGTTTGACTCCAACAGCCATGGACTTCCTTAGCCTCAGCTTAAGGACCATCAATTCCTAGTCAGATGCCACATGGCAACAAAATAACATACAAGGGAAGCTAAGAGGATTATAAAGACACCTCTCAAAAGCATGACACCATGGAAAGTGGAAAACCACTGTTTGACCTAGTGGTACACTTTATGAACTTCTATGTTCCGGCTGTAAATAAACATACTGAAACCACCTCTCCTGTTATGTGCAAAACAGACTGCTTAGCACCTTCACCTTCCACAGGCTTCAGGAATTTTTTCAAAACTTTCAATGACAATAGGATACACTGAGGGGTACGTTTCCTCCACAGAAATACATGTACGCTGCTAATGAAAGCAAATTAGTTTATGAAAATGTGTGTCCATGGGGGAAGGGAATATTTTGTTTTCACTGCCACTGCAAAATAATCTCATTCTCTTAGCAAGAATAAAACTGTTTGCAGCCCAGTCACCTCTTTTGGATGAAGCTTTCTCAGCTTCAGTCTGAAAAGACCTCCTGCAGTCCCCTTCACATCACTATGTCAGAGCCCCATTCAGCCCTCTTTCCCACAGTAACAGTATTTCTGGCAAGCAGTCTGTCATTTCTGACCACATTTTGCTGTTTTCAAGTGTCAATTCAGTTCCCCCTTTTAAGAAAAAAAAAAAAAAAAAGAGAATAGTTTTACTTGCCTGAACATCGAAGTCTGGAAGGAGGCGAGTGATAGCCTGTGAAAAGATTTTAAAGCATTGATGCAGGTAACTTTTGCAGCTAAAGAAATCCATTGGTTCTGCAGCCAAGAGCTCCATCCTGCCCCCTTCATTCAATAGAAGCTCCCTTGCTGAAGATAAAAAGTCACCCAAGAGCTTTTACCTATTAATCTTCACGGAGAACATGAAAGCAGTAAAACATCAAGATTATAGGCCAGGAAAATAAAGCACAAAACCTAGTACATCTTCAGTTATTATTAAATCATTGGATGAATCAGAGCTGTAGAACACTGAACCATTATTTACTGTAGCCACAGGACAGCCAACACCCACCTCAGTTCTGCCTAGGATGGAAAGCCGTTGTTCAAGAGCACGCACCAAGCACTTGCAGCTCTGCTAAGCAGTAAGAACTGAGATTTGGTTACATGATATGAAAGGTGGGAAGGGTTTTATCCTAGCCAAAATCAGCCTCGTTATGTTTGGAAAGGTGGCTGAACAGAGAGGTGTGTTCCAACCATCTGTTGGATGGCTGTGCAACCAGCCATCATTACTACTGACAAGTTCCTACACCTGTTGAGGATCTCCACCAGAAAAGGAGTAGGGTGACAACATCCCCTCCAGAAAAGGAAGAATGCAAGCTCATATTTCCACTATAGGGCTGAAAACAGGGGAAAGAGCAGCCAAGCCAACACTTGGTATGCTGCAGAGTACTACAGGGAAGCCAAAGCTTGAAGAAGTACACAGATAAAAAGCTTAGGATGCTGGCCGGAAGGTCACACAGTCCCAGAAAATTGCCCAAGTAAAATAAGACATTAGAAGCAATATAGATGCCCTCTTGGGCAATACAATCTCAGATGGCAGATCTCAAAGCATCACAGTCTGACCTGTAACTATGACAGGACTCTAGAGCTGTGGTCTTTTAGTAGTTAGGTAATGCTTTTTACATATAAAAAACATAGCTAAGGAGTTGACGGAGCACGTGGAAGTAATGTTACACAGCCTTAGCTTTAGATAACACTCTGTTTTAATCTTACTACATTGTTGGTCTCACAATCTTTAAAGTATAGCTAGTTTCATATATTGCTGTTCCAGCAAGGTCTAGAGTTGAAAGGAATAAGCAGATATGGCACCTGTCTAGAAAGCATATGAAACAAGGCTCCATCACTGTTCAGGAATGAAGACTCAGCTGTAGAAGAAACTTGGACACAACAAGCTAGGATGCAATCGTAAAGCTTAGCATGTGCTGAGTATCCTTCAGGGCATTCTTTCCCCACTTTCTCAAAACACATTCAGTAACTTCCTTCACTCTCCATTAAGAATGCCCACAGAGGAAATCAAACTCTGTGCTCATTTACCATGCAGGCAAAAATGAAGGTAACATCATGAATAAAAGCATATAGGACTGTTAAGATTTCAACTTTAGATCAGTGTGCTACAAGAACCCAGGAAAATAATCTATGTTTTAGGATATTTCTGAGGTTTAAAGAATAGGCATTTCAGTACCCATCAGACTTTGGCTTAGTATCTACTTCACTCTCCTACTGCTGAATAATATTGGCAATAAAAAGGGTTCTTAAGTTTCTGAAAAAATTGAGTGCTGCTTTCACTGCTATCCAAACAACCTCTGCATTCACACAGTGTCCTTGGCAAAGGAGTTGTGTTTAAAGTTTCTCTAGCTGTTTCACTGCAGTAACAAGTGGAAATGGTTTTCCAAAGTGTTTACGTGAAAAAAGTAGGGAATAAAAGAAAGTAGTAGATAGAGCAATGAACAGTTCTGTTGTGGAACAGAAAAAACTCAACACTCAATACATCATTGTCGAGAATTATAATCATTGGGAAAACCAGAAAAATCTTGGTTTGAGTCAAGAAAAAAACCAAACATGTATGACAGTGAATTATTTGCTATGAACATACAAAGCACAGTATTGCTAACACTGTAGAGTCAGACAGCCACTGAACCCAGATACAGTGGACAAGTTTTTGAAGAAAATGGCGCAAATGCAAATGGAAAGAAATATAAAAAGGTTAAACAAAAAAAGGCTAGGATCTTTCTACACTGTAACCCCTGAGGAAAGGCTGTGGCTTCTGCACACCCAGCCAGCTGCAGACCAGGTAGCAGTTTGGCTGTAACACATAGCTCAGTGCATACAGAAAGGACTAGATGGGGCACAGCTGTACCTCTGGCCTCAGACGTGCCCAGAGGAAAAGTAAAGGCCCTCTCCATGCCTCCTTGCTGACAAAGCAGAGTTTATATCTCTACACTGCTAAGTATACAGGTGCAGATGGATCTATATGAGATTGCCCAACTAGCATCATTCAAAGCAGCTAAAGACACCTAGGACTGTCACTATTCTGAAAAACACCAAAAATAAAATGTCATCACCAGATTAGCACTACAGAAGAGTAAAACCAAAGACTTGAGAAAGAGGAAATAATTAAGGCTCAGTTTTGCATTACTAAAAAAACACCACCCTCTTATTCACCTCTTGTTTCTTCTGTACAGTATGTTAAAACTAATCTAAGAACTCGTGCAGTTCCAACAACAGTCCTTTAATAAAGCATGTAAGATTTAAAAAGCTTTAGAGTAATTACCTCCTCCTTCTCCACCAGAGGTTTCACCTCTGCAAGGTGAGAATCCTGGAACTCTGTTGACATAGTCAGTAGTTGGTATCTGCAAGGATGAAAAAAAAGACTTGTTCTCAGCTTGCAAAGATTAAACACAGGAACAAAGAAAGATCGCGCTCCACCCTCCCATCTCCCACCAACGACCCACCGTCTCAGGTTATAGTTTAAAATACCTTTGCAAGAAAGTTATGAATCTCCTGTAAAATCCCTCCCTGGCTTATTTATATACACACTCCTAAACAATAAGGAATTGAAGAAATGTTAGGGCTGCAAGATCAAATAAGTTTGGCAGCTTCAAAACAGAGAATGCTGAAGGAAACAGAGATGGAATCAGAAGAGAGTGTTATAGACACTGTTGTTTCACAGTTAATAGGAGATATAGCCAAATCTGCACAACTACCACCCTACCCTTAGACCTACGTACTCCATTCTTCAGGACAGAAACATCTTCCTTGATCTGAACAAACGAATGGTATCAAGAATAACTCATATTTCTTTAAGCAGACACCAACGAAGTGCATGCAGTAGTGCTATTTTCAAAACTGTCAAAGTAAGGAACAAGATCAACGTGTCTTGCTCTAGGAAAAGGCCAGCATCATGATATCCATCCCTCATCCGTAGGAAGCTTAACTGGAAACAAATACAGCTGAACCCCAGAAGAGGCAACTGCCAAGGTAGATGGAGCAGAAGGTTATGCTGCAGGTGTTGTGCATCTTCTGCACTTGGATCAACAGGCATCTCAGTTCAGCAGCCACATCAGCCCAAACTGGGTGTTAAAACGAACAGCATGTTTTCATTTTCTTGACAGAGATAACGTGCCAGAGGCAGAGAGCTGCTCCCTGTGAGGCTATAATGAATGATCAGAAATACTTCTCAAAAGAGATACTGAAACTGTTCTAGCAGCATGATGACAAATAAAAAAGTACAAGCATGTTTGTTATATGTTTTCAGTCTGCTCGAGAAATGCATATCATGTGTGTTTTGGGTCCTTTGGACAAAACTGGAAATTTATTAACTACACAAATACAAAACAAATCAATTATTTACTTCTTAAGAAAAGTTTAGAACTGTCTTGAGTGAATCATATGAGTAAATGTACTCATAAAGCAAACCAAAAGGCTGAAATACTTTTTGGAATTATTGACTAAGCATCACTACAAGCATTTTAATTATCAACAGTTTTCCTGAAGATAAATGCAAAACTACAGAACAAAATTAAAATTAATTCTTAAACCATGATTTCCCACCTCCTGACTTAAATCTGATTTAAGCCAATCAATCAACCCTGTCTACATAACTGATGTGGTGCTCAAGAAAGGCTCTGAAGCCCACAGAAATATTCAGGAGCTGGCAGCGGCAGCACCATTTTCGCTCTGTCTCATGGGTTAACTCAATGGACTTTCCCCTGAACAAAGATGCTCCAGTGAGAAAGTTTGCAAGATGGCTGGATGCTGCAGGAAAGCTGTGACATGGCACACATAGATTAAGAAAGTTAATGCTGAAAAAAAACACTGGTGTACTTGCACATACAAACAGCTTCAGATTTTAGGAATCCTTGTTCTAGCTATGCAATTGAGTGGATATTTCATAAAGAATCAGACTAATGATTTCAAGCTTAGTGAAATGCTTCACGAACATTCAACCCTATCAGTTGAGGTATGGGGACAGGAACAAAACTGACCCTAGCGCCAGTAATTTGTAATTCAAATTTACAATAAGGCACCAGAGACAGATAGTCATGAGTCATTACAGCTAATTCCCCAGCAGTTACTCCAATTCACCCTTTTTCTCCAAGTTTTCCAGTAAATTTTGCCCGTTACAAATTTTAATCAGAAAATCATAGAACAGTTTGTGTTGGAAGGGACCTTAAGGATCATCCAGCTCCAACACCCCTGTGATGGGCAGGGACTCTTATCACTAGACCAGGCTGCCCAAGGCAACCTGTTCCAGGGTCTCACCACTCAAAAAAAACAAGCAAAAAATCAAGTTTGTCAAAGTGATTTTGATCTTAAATAGTAAGGTGAGGTGTTCCCTGGATATATAACCTCATGAGCCAGTGAACAGGCAGGAAGAGCAGAACAAGACTCCCTTGATCCAAGGGGAAATGGTTAGAAACCTGCTAGGCAAATTAGATATTCATGTCTATGGGGCAGGATGGGATTCATCTAAAGATATTAAGGGAGCCTGCAGAGGTGCTTCCCAAACCTCTTTCCATCATCTGCCAGCAGTCCTGGCTGACTGGGGAAGTTCCATTGGACTGGAGGCTGGTAGATACTACATGCATTTACAAACAGGGCCAGAGAGAGGATCCAGGAAACAGACCTGTCAGTCCAACCTCAGTGCCAGGGAAGGTCATGGAGCTTCCCTGATGATCTTGGGTGCCATCTCACAGCACATACAGGACAACTGAGTGATCAGGCCCACTCAGCATGGGTTTATGAAAGGCAGGTCATACCAAACTAACCAGATAGACTTCTATGACAAGGTGACCCGCTTGACGGATTTTCACAGAAAGGGTCATTGGGCACTGGAACAAGCTGCCCAGGGAGGTGGTTGAGTCACCATCCTGGAGGTATTTAAAAGACAGGTAGATGAGGTGCTCAGGGACATGGCTTAGGGGCAGATAGGAATGGTTGGACTCGATGATCCAAGAGGTCTTTTCCAAACTGGTGAATCTATGACTCTATGAGGGAAAGGCTGTGGACGTAGCCTATCTCTACTTTAGTAAAGCCTTTGACACTGTTTCTCACAGCATCCTACTTGAGAAACTGGCTGCCGCTGGCCTGGACAAGTGTACCCTCTGCTGGGTAAAACACTGGGTTGATGGCCGGTGGTATTTGAAGTTAAATCCAGCTGGAGGCTGGTCACAAGTGGTGCTCCCCAGGGCTTGGTGCTGGGTCCAGTGTTGTTCAATAACTTCATCAATAATCTGGATGAGGGGGATCAAGTGCGCCCTTAGCAAATTAGCAGATGACACTAAACTTGTAGGAAGTATCATTCTGCTGGAAGGTAGGGAGGCTCTACAGAGTTCTGAACAGGCTGGATCGATGGGCTGAGACCAGTGGGATGAGGTTTAATAAGGCCAAGTGCAGATTACTGCACATGGGACACAAAAACCCCATGCAGTGCTACAGGCTTGAGAAAGAGTGGCTGGAGAGCTGCCTGGAGGAGAAAGACTTGGGGGTGTTGGTCAACAGCTGACTGAACATGCACCAGCAGTGTGCCCAGGTGGTCAAGAAGGCCAATGGCACTTTAGCTTGTATCAGAAACGGTGTGGCCAGAAGGACCAGGGAAGTGATTCTCCCCCTGTACTCGGCACTGGTAAGACCACTCCTCGAATACTGTGTTCAGTTCTGAGCCCCTCACTATAAGACAGACATTGAGGTCCTGGATCGTGTCCAGAGAAGAGTGACAAAGTTGGTGAAAGGGCTGGAGAACAAGTCTTATGAGGAGCAGCTGAAGGAACTAGGGTTGTTTAGCATGTAGAAAAGGAGCCTGAGGGGAGACCTTATTGCTCTCTATACCTACTTGAAAGGAGGTTGTAGAGAGGAGGGAGCTGGGCTCTTCTCCAAAGTGATAGGCCTTAAGGTGCGTAATGGGAAGTTCAGATTGGACAATAAGGAAAATATTCTTCACAGAAAGAGTTGTCAAGCACTGGAACAGGCTACCTAGGGAGGTGGTTGAGTCACCACCCCTGGAGGTGTTTAAAAGGCAAGTAGCTGAGCTGCATGGGGCCATGATTTAGTAGCAGGCAGGTATGGTGGTTGGAGTCAATGACCTTTAAGGTCTTTTCCAACCTAATGATTCTATGATATTTTAGAAACAGTGTTACATATTTTCACAGTTAGTCATCTGAGGAATCTGCCATCCAACACAGTGAGCAATTGTGCACAGCACAGAGGGAAAATGTATGCTGCTGCAATATTTGGAGGTCAAAAATATTCACATGCAATTTTACATAATTTAGATGGCTTCTTATTGCAATTCTTAAAATTCTGTTATGGCAGAAATAGCATCTTAATGTTGTACCTAATTTTGCAATAGGGACTAGAAGCATAAGAGATTTTTCCATGTTTCACCTATTGGGAAGGAAAGTAAGAAGGCAGGTTCCCTGCAGTTTTCCAGTAAGAAATGGCTCAAGGAACAAAGCCACAGCTAGTGTTTGGGGAAGAAAGTTGTTTACATGGGACAGTTTCAGACATTCAGGGACTGGGAGCATTGACTACAAATGACCAAAAAGACTGTGCCAAAAAGAACAAGATAGATGTCTTTTATAGCTTTAAAAAACAATCCTGTTTTCTTAATAGTTCAAAGTTGTTGCTCTATGTTTCCGAAAGAACCAGCACTAGGAAGTGCTGACCAGCAGATTACACGACTGCCATAAAGTCTGCTGAACAAAAGCCCAACGTGTACCAAGTTCTCGCTTCTGGAAAGATACCAGATTTTGGAGCTACATGATGTTTTCAGATCAGGCATTTCCAGGCTCTGGGCTCTTTCCTGCACCTGGAATACCTGAAACATTCCTACCATGAAACAACCTTGTGATAAGGTGGCAGAACAACATACTATTTGTTCACAAGACAAAGCTTCACTATATGACAGCGGTGTAAAAAAAAAAAAAAATCTTGTTTTCCAAAGAGAAAGATGCTGGGGAAATGGTTTTGTACCACCCATGTTCAGCACAAATTTTATAGTCTCTAAATAGGTGCTTTGTGCTCCCCCCTTTACACGACAGTGTAGCTTGAAGCTAATGTAACTGCATAACTCTCCTAAACAGATAACCATACAAGCATTCCTGTATACACATTTCAAAGCACTTGCCTCACAGAAATTTTCAAAAGACAAAGTTCATTTATATGTGCAAGCAGCAGTGTGAAGTTGCCAACTTGGAGAAAAACAACTTTTTTTTCCACTCCACTTGGCCAATTCAGCTTGCTGAGAGGTCCCAAGTTCTCTTCTTGGGACATACCATCTCCACACAGTGGACACCTGCCCCCCTGCACCCAGACATTTGTTAGAATTGCTACTGAGAGGATTAAGTTTTAAAACAATCAATCGTACTTCTAACTAGGAAAAAAATAAAGCACATTGGCAAAGTGCTTTAAAATTAATCACATATCTACCTTTTCCAATTAGACAGAAAGGCAGCAAACCAGTCTTTAGGAAGTTAGGGGGTTACTGGGAAGAGCAAAGTAACCCGTGCAATGCTATGCCCACTAATTTGATTCAAAGAAACTTCTTCTGTACTCATTCCAGCCCAAATTCACCGCTCCAAAGACACCAGAGCAAGTGTCATAGCCAAGGATAGTAGCTCAGCAATCACTTTACCAAGACTGATTATTTTGCTCTTAAAGGTTCAAGGCATCATTGCAGGAGGGACAGTAATTGCTGGAGCCTTGTTTTGGTAGCAAGAGATACAGGACAGATGGACACCCTGGCTTTACACAACAGCGTGCAAAGGAGCTAAGAAACCACACATAAGGCCATCCCTCCTCAGACATCAGCAATGTTGCAATCATGAGTATCAAACATTAGGTTATCCTAATATTTATTCCTAGCACAAAAGTGAAACAAGTGCAGAGATCCTTTGCTTCAAATTTTAGAGACACACATATGGTTATCCATGGTTTTGCCACAGGATGCACCATCAAATGTGATGGTTTCACATCCCTAAAGAGCTGGAAGAACTGCAGCCAGCATGACAGGATTTACCTGTCCTCATATTCGACTATTTACATGCTATCATGGAAAATAAAGAAGAGGAAGACTTTTGCCTGAGTGTTCCATAACGAAGGCCATTTCCTTAAAACGGCTTGATCAAACATTGGCAGCAGAGATTATTCTCCTTTTGAGTACTGATATACAAAAGGGTAACCTCACCAAAGCAGCTTGATGGCATCTCTATCTTTGCAGGCTGAGCAAGCAGGAAGCACAGCAACCACTTTCCACATGGTACTATGTACTCATGAGCATGCGATTACAAAGTGGGAGAAGGCCACGGCAATGAGGGCCACGCTTCCCAAACACTGGTGTTGCTTTCTTTGGAGAGAGAGAGAGACACCATGTAAGACTTGGGCTCCAAAGGCACATGCAGGAGGTGTTTCTAAGCCAGCCACATCACTCTTTACTTTATCCCTTCAAAGTCACAAGCGTATTCAGGGCTCAGGCACCAAAGCAGGTAGGAAGGACAGGGGTGACAATTTGATCCTTGGTCCACCTGCAGCAGTTCAAAGCAGTATTAAGCAGCCTCCAGAGGTCTGCAGAAGTTGATTAGCAAAGATCCCCATCAGTTCCAGGTCAGGAAAATAACCAAACAGCTCAGAGCTCTGACAACGAAGCAAGGAAAGTTACTGTGATTCGTAAACAGAATTTGAGCCTTAGACATGGTCAATTAGACCTCTTCCAGTCATTAACTGTGAATGCTGTAAATCAGTCTGACTGGCTCCAAACTAAAAAATGGTTACTGTAAACTGGAGAACAGCTTGAAAAAAAACCAACTTGTCTGTGGTCACAGCAGTGGCCAGAGCCCCAGGGCTCAGAGCTTGGTATTCCAGACTCAAAAAGCAGCAGCCAGAGCCTCAAAATTCAGAGCAGCCAGGGCTCCAGAGCCCAAGGCTCAGGGATCAAGGGCTTAGGGATTTAGGCTCGAGGCAGCAGACAGGGCTCCAGATGACACCAAAAATGCTGGCAAATCCAACTCTAAAACTTGTTTTGGAGGTTTAGAAAGCAAGCATCCTTTGTCAGGCCTGGGCAACATAAGGGAGTGATCTCCATCAGTCACATGCAATGAGGCAAAAGCTGCTTACTTCCATGCCTTTGGATCAATTTTCCCAGAAATCTTATGCATTTTCTATTACTTTCCAATAACTTTAATGTTATCAACTTCACAACAACCAAAATCTCTGCTAATTCAGAACTTTGGAGCCAGCTCTAGTTCCAATCCCACTGCCATCGACAGGGACACTTTCCATAGATCAAGTTGCTCAAAGCCTCATCCAACCTCATCTTGCACACCTCCAGGGATAAGGCAACCACATCTTCTCTGGACAACCTGTTCCATTGCCTCATGACACTCACAGGAAAAAAATTCTTCCTAATATCTAATCTAAATATCCCCTTTTCAGCTTAACACCACTACTTCTCACCCTATCACTGCACTCCCTGTTAAAGGGCCCCTTCTCAACTTTCCTATAGGCCCTCTTTA
Organism: Phaenicophaeus curvirostris; assembly: GCF_032191515.1. Classification (NCBI taxonomy): domain Eukaryota; kingdom Metazoa; phylum Chordata; class Aves; order Cuculiformes; family Cuculidae; genus Phaenicophaeus; species Phaenicophaeus curvirostris. The sequence goes on from NC_091394.1 coordinate 90,910,984, forward strand.
AGTACTGGGAGGCTGCTATAAAGTTTCCTCAGAGCCTTCTCTTCTCTAGGTTAAACAAACCCAACTCTCTCAGCCTGTCCTCAATATAGGAGGTACTCCAGCCCTCCCATAAAAACCATACTCCAACCCATAAAAAATTATGTTTGTGGCCCTCCTCTGGACACGCTGTAACAGGCTCACATTCTCCCTATAATAAACTTGACAAATCTTACCTTCACGTTTGATGCATTTGAATATTATTTATTTCGCTAGCATCCAAAGCAGCTCATGTGTAAGCCTCTGCCCATGCCATGCCCTGTTTAAGCTAGTCTGTTACAGGCACTAATGTCACAAGGTCCTTTGTGTACCGAGTAACTGTTTTTCTATGACATAGTCCCACAGCATAAACCAAGAAAGATCTTAATGATAGATCCTTTAAAAAAAAAAAAAAAAACAGATGGCAGTTCAGTAGCATCTATTTGACTAAACAGTCTGAGCAAGTGTTGAAAGTTGAAGCCACTCAACTGCTTGGGACTCTAGGTTTCCGTAGACTAGTTATATATGATTATCGAGATTTGCAACAAAGTCCCTAACCTGACGCAAAGGGAGCTTAGAAGCATAAGCCTTAAATAACCTAAAGTTGCAAAACAAATGGTCAGAAACCAAAGCATTACATTAAATATCAGGAAACAAACAACTATGCTGCCTGGTGGATTCGCAGACATCCCGTGAACTGCCATCAACTCACCCTCTTCAAGCACAGCACACTGCTGATTTTTCGTTTGTTTCTAACGAATTTGCTTTATTTCTTTTCAGCCTCTTTTGTGAGCTACTCCACCAGCACACTTTAGTGAAGGCTCTGGTTGAAAATAAGTGCTCAGGCTGGTGTCCAGGAAACAAAAAAGTGGGGTTTTAAGATTGTGATGTAGCATAACAGTGATTTTCAAAGGCAAAAACCAAGATGGGCTTAAAGTTTTAGCCATTTTTAAGTTTAGACTTATTCTACACGCTAATCAATCTGATAAGGAATCCAAAACACTTTGGCCAAGAACTTGAGCCCCAAGCCAAGCAACAGCCAGCAGAAGCCACATGCAGACGACTGCGAGGCAAGAACCAGCAGCTGAATCCACAGGCTCCCACAAGTAAAACGCAGGTGCAGGTTCGCAGTGCCTCCCACAGCTACACTTGCCTGTGGCTTCAGCACACTTGTGCAGTTAGAAAGACAAGATCTCCAGGCTCGTCTCCAGACCTTTTGTTCTGGCTGTTTTCCGCTTCTGTGACTGGCGCCAGTGCCTGTATGAGTGCAGAACAGTTCAGCTGCAATTGCTCTGGTATTTGACACAGCCTTCAAACTGCCAATTCCTCAGACCAGGGACTGGTTACTCTTCACACACATGATACTCGCTGGCAGCTGCACATTGATAGTAGCAGCAAAACAAAGTGAGCTGAAAGCAACCCTTCTGTCTACTCCACAGGCATCAAGCAAGGAAACTTGCAATGCAATTTGCACAATTCTCTCGCTGGGAGATGCAATGAAGTATGTTCCTTAGAAAGCTCAGGGTCACCCCTTGTTTTACAGGAGCAGAAATCAGCTGTGAGAAGGTTTGATGTGCAGGCCAAAAGGACACGCTGCTGCCCCATCTCCCTTACTCTGAATAACCCTGTTGTTCACACACACACCCCCAGTAAAAGGAGCAGCTATTCTATTCCTAGCTGGCAGGAAAACAGAGAGCTTGAAATGTCTTATGGCTTTTTTTCCTGTTGTAGCATCCCTAATACTACCTGCATTATAACATGACAACTCTATGAGGGACAGATTATAAACCCTAATGACATTCTCATTCAGGTTTCTTTAGCACCTGACTCGAAACTGCTTCTGGTCACACCTCTGAAAACTGGTATCTCCAATAACATGAGATCATTTCTTTAAAGAGATGAAAAATACTAGTGATTCCCAGGATGGTTTAGCTACGCAGTGTTGTCATCCCAACCTGTCTCCTCAAGCAGACACTGTTCACTACTGACACGGCTGTAAACAGTTCTTGCGGACGTGATGGTACAGGGCAGAGGTAGGAGAACCTGGGGCTTTTGTAAGAAATCCTACATCCACCTGGCAATCTAAGTTTATTTGGAAACACATCATGTCTATTTCTACTGGTGTCAATATTGTCCTTCAGCTTGAAACAACTCCAGGCTGTGGGTGGCAGCACTGCAGGGTGGAAAGTGCAAAGAGCCATCAGATGCCTTCCCAGGCTTCATTCTCTTCCACCAGCCTGTCTCCTTCCTTGGCCCTATCACCCTCCCAACATCCTTCATTGTCCCACTTCTCCTTCAGCTGACTGTAAACATAAAGGTCTGAAGCAAAATTTAAAGTGGGTGCATTGATGCAGATCCTGACAGCTATCTGGGCTACCTGACAGCTACCTGGGTGCAGGCAGGTTAACTAAGAAATACTGCAAATATGCATTGTTTCATTACATGAAAGAGACTGCTTCTGCCACAAAGACTGCAGTCTAAACTGACAAGAAATGAGCTATTGTTTCTGCAGCTCACCAGTGTCAGGCCATGCTCCCCACCCCCTCCTATTCTCAAGCTGCCATGCTTTAGTAGTTCATAGCTTCTGCCCAGCTGCAACTGCTTCAAAAAGTGGGTGGTTCTGTGCAAGTTAGATGCAATCCCCCCTGAGATTATTCTAGAAGGGGCAGGCCCATAGTAAATTCAGATGAGGAATATTATCTGGCTTTCTAAGCTGCACTCTTAAATACATAGTGGTTTCTTTTTATGTATTTTGCATTTTTGAGTTGATGTTGCAACTATGAGTACTTAAGTTACAAAACATCACAGCTAAGGTTGATGATGTGTCATAACTTACATCTATTTATTAGGTCACACTGTATAGGTTACAGCTTCTGAGTACATATATGACTTGTTTTGTCACCTATTAAAATTGCTTGCTCATCACTGTTACACATTCCCTTCATAACCTTTGCCAAAAAGTCCAGACTAAGTTTTCCATGACAAATGTCAGAGTTTGTTTGGTTTTAAGAGGGGGGAAAAACACAATTTGCAGATATTATTTTGCTCCTGTGAGTTTCCAGTCCCCTTTTCTAGCATGAACTTTTGCATTCTAGTTCTTTAACTGTACTTAAACTCTGCACAAATGGCCATTGTTTTAATGACACATCTTTTGTTCTTCCCAAGAAAGTCCCATTATAAAACTAGACAAATTTAAGCATTTTTATATGCTGAACTATTCATGACTAGCTTTGGGTAACAGTCTTCCATTGCCAGTAAGCCACAGCACCTAGAGATACAATATCTTCCTTATGGCTGAGTACATTCCTGCCTTTACTACAACAGATGGGACTGGCAAGGGAGCGTGTAAGACATCTAGTGCCAAAATGCTCCATGCTTCTCAAAATGAAGCTTTTCAAAATCCTTCAAAGTGAGCAAAAAGCAATTCTTCATCCTTGTCCGACTTTTTTTTCAAAGCCTTACCCATGCATGCTCCAGGTTAGCATCTATTTCATCAGGCAGAGAACTGATAGTTATCACTCTTCAGGCTTTGTTTACAAGAGGGGTTGGAGTTATACATGCTGCAGTTTTTATTTAAGATGGGGATTTTATAAACAATTTGACAAAATTCAGTATGTTTAACATGGGAAAAATGTAATATTCTTAAAATATATCATCTAGGAAAGAATTTTGTATTTGCCAATGGATCATGGAATGGTTTGGGTCAGAAGGGACCCTGCAGATCCAACTGCCCCCCAGCCACAGGCAGGGACACCTTCCGCTAAATCAGGTTGTTCAAAGCCTCATCCAACCTGGTCTTGAACTCCTCCACACTGGCATCCACAACTCCTCTAGGCAACCTGTTCCAGTGCCTTACCACCCTCACACTGGATATTTCTTCCTAATATTTAATCTAAATCTCCTCTCTTTCAGCTTAAAACCATTACCTTCTCTGCACTCCCTGATAAAATGCCCCTCTCTGCAATGCCTATTTTGTAAATACTCACATAACCCGACACATCACAACTTTGACCAAAGAAACAAATGCATCTTAAAATTTAGCTGGGATATGTTACATACAACACATACAAAATGTTTAGAGCACTCTACATCTACAGCAGTAGGAAAATGATATCATTAGTTTGACAAGGTGCATGTAAGCTTCCTGAAGGAAGCAAGCAAAAAAGCCACAGCAAGAGCAGTCCTTCCTTCCTCTAATAGCGGATTTTCTATCTGGATATCTGTTCACAAATAAGGTGAAAAAGTTGCATTCTACTTAGCTGATTACTCTTCCATTTCCATAAATAAAAAACATTACCACTCTTCTGCTTTGAACACAAGTGCCTCCACCTACAGAGCCTTTGTCAGGGGCATTACAGATTAAGATCCTTATTTAAGTTTCTCTTCCTTAAAAAAAATAAAATCAGGATTTCTTGAAGAAATCATCTTGCAAGAGTGGTGAAACAGCAAAGAAAAAAACATACACAGACAAAAATATCCCCAAGGGGTAGCTGAAAGCACATGGAAAGATTTGTTTTGCAGTCAGTTAGATTTTCATGCTGCACTGGCTCCTTAGGTTTGCTCTTTCCACTAATTTTTCGATCATACATACAATACTAGCAGAATGGCCTTACACATCCATGGTAGGAAATCTAAAAGAGCTATACTTTTGAAGTTATACTTAGTTCAGGCAGGAAGCAGACAGTTATATGCTTGGAATAGTGGTGAATATTCAGTTTTAAAAACAGGGCTTGAAAAGGAAGATCTGCATTGACCAACTTCCAGCTAAAAAGAGAAAAAAAGCCTGACACATGAAAAATATATTTTAGAACTATGACAATTAGCTGAAAGGAAGTAGCACAAAGCCCAAAAGAAACATAGGAAACACGATCAGCCACACAAAACAAGATCAGTAAAACTGACATACATCCTGCTCTGTACAAACAGATACAGCTATGGAAAATTTCATCAGCACCAGCAATCCAGTTGTGTATCAGCACACATATTGCTGAGCAACTTGGCATGGCAAACACCTCCTTTGACAACAAATCACTGGGCATTATCCGAAGACAACGCTCTCCTGCCAGCTGGGAATCAAAATAGGCCTGATCCTGCAGCAGCCCTTAGCTAAAAGTAAAACTAAACTCATATCCCTCATCATCCAACCAAGAAGCTTGCACATTCAAGTCTGAAACTTGAATAATTGCAGTCTTGAAATCCAAGCACTTGCTGCGCTAGATTAAATGGCAAATACTGGTACTGATTCTCATGAACAGTCAGTACTGAGTTTAATTATGTTGTAATAACACTTTAATGATACATGATCACATATTCAGGAGAAGCTGCGAGTGTTTGTTTTACTGCTGCTCCATCTCCATAGCTGAAGGGAATTAACAATAGGGATTACCTCCCGCTGACTGGTCCCACTAAAGTTACCCAGGGCTCTGGAAGTGACACAGATAGGAAAAAACCAGCATTTGAGAGAAACAGCAAGTTCGATAGCCATTATATTCACAGCCATTGATTTCCAAGAGGCCTAACCCAGATTTTAGCCATCGATAGCAACACACACCAAACCTGAAAATGGAATTGCCTTACTCTCAGCCCTTTGAAAAGTTTCACAATATTTCCCATGACTTTCCAGCACTAGAAAGTGATTTAAGTGAAACTCTGGGGACATAGGTTTCAACAGATTCGACTATTACTTCCTTGAATTGCAGACAGGTGAAGATCCACGCCCCACACAACAGTCCAGGGAAGTTCTTCACCAAGAAGAATGCGAGGGCAGCACCATAATAAATTAGGTAGACTTACAAAGTTACACATAAAAGCTGAAGCTAAAGGGAAGTATACATACAACACCATTTATTTAGCAAACAGTGGCAGGGCAAAGTCTTTTCTTCTGTATTTCTGCCTGAGACTCCTAGGTGCTGTGATGTAAGGCAGAGGCTAGATGTAAACAAGCTGTCATCTGGAAGTGATACTTGGTCTCACGAATGAGGATTACATCACTATTAATATCAAGCATTTGCATCTCCTGAGTTTTGGAAGGCTTTTCTTTCAAGTGGTCAAACCAGACTGCGTACTGCTGGGGCTGAACAGATTCAGGCTGTTTCCCAGACTGTACTTTCCCTTGACAGTAAATGGGCTTCTGCTGCCTTAAGCTTCCAGCTGTACACAATGTAAACATTGCTGATGCACCACAATTGGAATCTGTATTATTTGAGAGGTTCACATTTTCTATTTGTCTTCATTCTGAAGAGCTTCAAGCCAGTTTCACCCCTTCTACATCATTTCTTTCACACTTTGGCTATTTTGACACAATAAAAGCAGGCAATACCTTACTATGTATGTGTTCCATATTTTCTGCAACAGATTCTCAGGCTCTAATGAGGTTCAGTAGAAAAACAGTATTTGCAATGGGAAGTTAGAAGTTTGCCAAAAACCCTTAAGCTGGTCATGAGAAGATGTAGGTTGCACTTCAGTCAAACAAATTAATCACTTGGGTTTAAAAACATAAATCAAAGACTTTTTCACAACAGTTCACTACTAATCCCACCTGAACTACAAGAGTAAATTACTCAATTGCTTTGTAAGTATTCTTAAGGATCAGATTCCCATGCCTAAGTGCTTCCCAAGATTCGCTGTTATCTCCCCATGTAACTCTCATACTGCAAAAAAAAAAAAAAAGGAATATTCAAAGAGCAGAATATTTCCCACTGGAGGGAAGAAAATTGGGAAATCTTGCCGTGTTTACTGAGCATTCATACCATCTACCCAGCTGATCTGTCACAGTTTTAACATTCCTTTTTATTTTGGCAAGAACAAAAAAGCCGCTGTGCAGGGGTGGAGAATCTTTGAGTCTGGGTTTGGTTGCTGCAGATGCTAGATCCCAAACACAGGCAGGCACATGTAGCAGTGTTCCCTCAGCAGTGGGTGTAACTTCTTTAGCTACTGCCAAATTCCGTGGACACCTGACACTGAAATCTCTAGCCTGCAGTTACCTTGGGTGAAGTGGCCAGGGAATGTAGGGAATCAGTACACAAGCTCTTTTTCCCCCCCAAGGGAAACAAATGAAAACCCCAGCTTGTCAAGAGCTTCTAGAACCCTCTCCCCTAGCCAGGTTCAAGGCCAGCCACTTTTGCAGAGTTCCCATGCTCAAGGGGATGAGTTCGTCTCTTAGTTCACAGATTGCAGAAATTTAGGTTCAGAATTTTCAAAGCTGAAATCCAGCCCATTCAGGTATCTGCTGAATTGCAGTGCAAGGAACTCTCAGAAGTTGCAGTTGCCAGTTCCCCAAACTGTTATGCCATGGCATTTTTTTAGTTTATACTGAAAAATATTAGGTACAGAAACCATACACACCCTTAGTAGTCTGTCGTAACTACATTAAAAGCTGTTTCCATCTGTATTTCCCATGTCAAAACATACACCAGTTCCTCCAGAAAACATTCATATATTATTCTTGAAGGGCAAGGAGTTTTTTAGTACTCAGTATAAATCTTTAAGGAACACTTCAATTTTGCTGCATCTACTCTCATGTTTTATCGTTTCATCCAGTCATTAAATTCTTGCTGTGCACGGGGCATTGTACAGCAGCAACTGCCTGCTGTTTATTCAAGTACTTGAGACAAAAACACAGTCATTCTATGTCAAGCTACGTTAGACTCTGGTTAAAAGAGCACAAAACTTTAAAAACATGTTCCCAAAGCCAAGTTCAAAGTGCACCACCGTAATGCCACTGGCTGAAGTTTTGATGTAAGTAACAAATATTAACAGCCAAGCCTAAAACCAGCAAGACAGGCTTCTCACATGTTTACCTGAAGCAGTTGATATCTCCTGTTTACAAGCTTGTTTGCCCTGGATGGTGAGGTTTTTAGCAGCTGTGTATCTTTGACACACTTGGACACACACAAAAAAAATTGGCAAAAGCCAGAAGTTGTCAAAACAGTACAGACAGCCTGGACAGAAAGTTTCGGGTAGGTCTTTGACCTCTTCCGTGCCACTATATCTGCATTTCCTAGGTTCAAAAGACAATTCCTATTTAAACAGACAACTGAGAAGAAAAAAAAGTCCAAATAATAGTAGGTAAATACTTATTCCGAAGTCTAAATGGAGTCCTGTTCAGGGATGGGGTACAAAATCGGGCACTGTGGTCTTTATAAAAGAGTGAGCAATGCCAGCTGGCAAGTGTTTCATAGGAAAACCGTAACACAGTGGAAAGCATTAACCAAAACATCCTCCCTAGCAGAAGCGAAATCACTTATTTCATCAGTCGCAGAACACGGCTGTTCCTCCACTGCAAAGCCTGAACCCGAGCACCGCCTGGAAGCAGGGACAGCAAACATCACCTAAGACAATAACCCCAACTGAAACAACTGACAAGGCTGGGCACAAGTCTGTCCTCTACTCCAAACCCAATGCAGAGCTGTGATAGCAGAGACACAACCAACAGGCACCAGCAGTCAACTGCCGTAGAACTACGTGCTTTCATTTCGCAAAACAGCTGCTTTCCAGCCCAACCCAGTCCAGTGCTGCCAGGGGAGCCTGGACCACAGCAGCAGCAGCATCCCCCAGCAGTGAGTCAGGCCAGCCCATGGCTCGGAGCACCCCATCCACCGCTACCTGCTGGGACAGCCCTACCTGGACAGAGGGGCTGTGGGGAAAGGGCATTTATGGGCAGGAAAAAAGATGCAGGGTGATGTAAGGATGCACCCTCGAAGGGGCTGCGTGCAGGGATGGACAGGTGGATGCAGGGATAGGGATAGAGGGATGGGGGAGAGAGAGGGAGGGACAGGCGGAGGGAGGGATGGGGAGAGAGAGAGAGGGAGGGACAGGCGGAGGGAGGGATGGGGAGAGAGAGAGAGGGAGGGACAGGCGGAGGGAGGGATGGGGAGAGAGAGAGAGGGAGGGACAGGCGGAGGGAGGGATGGGGAGAGAGAGAGGGGGAGGGACAGGCGGAGGGAGGGATGGGGAGAGAGAGAGGGGGAGGGACAGGCGGAGGGAGGGATGGGGAGAGAGAGAGGGGGAGGGACAGGCGGAGGGAGGGATGGGGAGAGAGAGAGGGGGAGGGACAGGCGGAGGGAGGGATGGGGAGAGAGAGGGGGGAGGGACAGGCGGAGGGAGGGATGGGGAGAGAGAGAGAGGGAGGGACAGGCGGAGGGAGGGATGGGGAGAGAGAGAGAGGGAGGGACAGGCGGAGGGAGGGATGGGGAGAGAGAGGGGGAGGGACAGGCGGAGGGAGGGATGGGGAGAGAGAGGGAGGGACAGGCGGAGGGAGGGATGGGGAGAGAGAGAGGGGGAGGGACAGGCGGAGGGAGGGATGGGGAGAGAGAGAGGGGGAGGGACAGGCGGAGGGAGGGATGGAGAGAGAGAGAGGGGGAGGGACAGGCGGAGGGAGGGATGGAGAGAGAGAGAGGGGGAGGGACAGGCGGAGGGAGGGATGGAGAGAGAGAGAGGGGGAGGGACAGGCGGAGGGAGGGATGGGGAGAGAGAGGGGGAGGGACAGGCGGAGGGAGGGATGGGGAGAGAGAGGGGGAGGGACAGGCGGAGGGAGGGATGGGGAGAGAGAGGGGGAGGGACAGGCGGAGGGAGGGATGGGGAGAGAGAGGGGGAGGGACAGGCGGAGGGAGGGATGGGGAGAGAGAGGGGGAGGGACAGGCGGAGGGAGGGATGGGGAGAGAGAGGGGGAGGGACAGGCGGAGGGAGGGATGGGGAGAGAGAGAGGGAGGGACAGGCGGAGGGAGGGATGGGGAGAGAGAGAGGGAGGGAGGGACAGGCGGAGGGAGGGATGGGGAGAGAGAGAGAGGGAGGGACAGGCGGAGGGAGGGATGGGGAGAGAGAGAGAGGGAGGGACAGGCGGAGGGAGGGATGGGGAGAGAGAGGGAGGGAGGGACAGGCGGAGGGAGGGATGGGGAGAGAGAGGGAGGGACAGGCGGAGGGAGGGATGGGGAGAGAGAGGGAGGGACAGGCGGAGGGAGGGATGGGGAGAGAGAGAGGGAGGGACAGGCGGAGGGAGGGATGGGGAGAGAGAGAGGGAGGGACAGGCGGAGGGAGGGATGGGGAGAGAGAGAGGGAGGGAGGGACAGGCGGAGGGAGGGATGGGGAGAGAGAGAGGGAGGGACAGGCGGAGGGAGGGATGGGGAGAGAGAGAGAGGGAGGGACAGGCGGAGGGAGGGATGGGGAGAGAGAGGGAGGGAGGGACAGGCGGAGGGAGGGATGGGGAGAGAGAGGGAGGGAGGGACAGGCGGAGGGAGGGATGGGGAGAGAGAGGGAGGGACAGGCGGAGGGAGGGATGGGGAGAGAGAGGGAGGGACAGGCGGAGGGAGGGATGGGGAGAGAGAGGGAGGGAGGGACAGGCAGAGGGAGGGATGGGGAGAGAGAGGGAGGGACGGGGAGAGAGAGGGAGGGACAGGCGGAGGGAGGGATGGGGAGAGAGAGGGAGGGAGGGACAGGCGGAGGGAGGGATGGGGAGAGAGAGGGAGGGAGGGACAGGCGGAGGGAGGGATGGGGAGAGAGAGGGAGGGAGGGACAGGCGGAGGGAGGGATGGGGAGAGAGAGAGGGAGGGACAGGCGGAGGGAGGGATGGGGAGGAGAGAGAGGGAGGGACAGGCGGAGGGAGGGATGAGGAGAGAGAGAGGGAGGGACAGGCGGAGGGACAGGCGGAGGGAGGGATGGGGGGGAGAGAGAGGGAGGGAGGGACGGGGAGAGAGAGGGAGGGAGGGAGAGGGATGGGGAGACAGGCGGAGGGAGGCGGACGCACGGATAGGGGAGAGAGGAAGACGGATGGGGAAGAGAGAGAGGGAGGGAAGTGGATGGTTAAGGGAGAGAGGCAGATGGATGAGGAGAGAGGGAAGGAGGCAGGCGGATGCACGGATGGGGAGAGAGGGAGAGAGGTGGATGGACGGGGAAGAGAGGGAGGCAGGCAGACACACAGGTGGACAGGCAGGTGAGCGCCGGGCCCCTCCCTTACCTGCCGCGCTGCCCGTGCCCCCGCGCCGGCGCCGCCACAACCACGCTCCGCCCGCGGCCGCCCGGCGGCTTTATAGCCCGCGCCCCGCCCGCCGAGGGCGCCGCCGCCGCCGCCCCCCGCGCCCCGGCCTGCCCGGCGCTCCGCCCGCCCGGCCCCGCGGCGCCGCCCCGCGCCCTCGGGCTCTCGGAGGGGCCGCGGCCCGGGTGGCGACCCCGGCGCTCAGCGGGGACCCCGGCGACGCTCCCCCCCCCGCGTCCTGCGGGTCGCTGCGCAGCTGGAGGGAGGCTCCGCTCGGACACCCCCTTCCCGGGGAGCATCTGGGAGCCGGGAAAGCCTGGTCCCTGCTTCCCGAAGAAGAAAGGATTTCCCGCAGTTCGGTGAGGAGAGGCGGGTGTGTGCGAGGGGTTCGCCCGAGGACGGCTTAGCCCGAGGTGAGCAACAGGTGCTCAAAATCACGCAGACGTGTAGAATCATGGAATAATCATAGAATAACCAGGTTGGAAGAGACCCACCGGATCATCGAGTCCAACCATTCCTATCAAACACTAAACCATGCCCCTTAGCACCTCGTCCACCCGTGCCTTAAACACCTCCAGGGAAGGTGAATCAACCACCTCCCTGGGCAGCCAGGGAATGGTTTGCGTTGGAAGGGACCTTAAATTTCATCCAGTTCATATCCCCCCCCACCCCCACCCCCTCCGCTATGCGCTGGGACACCTTCCACTGTATCAGGTTGCTCAAAGCCTCATCCCGCCTTGTCTCAAACCACTATACAAGAATAAGTCTTTTTACTAGATCCTGAATTGGTAAATCTTACGTTTATACATTAACATGACTACTAGGAAGGAACCCAGATTACAGTAGAAAGAAGTAGATGCTTTCACACATTTCTGATGAAGTTCAGAGGGTGCAGCGGGTGCTGCAAGTGCCGTGTGAGTTTCCCAGCAAACAATAATTTTGCAAGAAGTGCAGCTAATCGTTTTTTCCAAAAAGAGGCCCCAGTCTGCCAAGTAAAGAATATCTCTATATACACAGTCCTGAGAGCAGCCACCTGCCAAGGGGCAGGTTAAAGTGTGACAGCCTGAACTGCTTTTTCTGTGGCTTTTCTGTAAAGCACGTTTACCCCATGCGTGTGATTTCACTTAACGACCTCACTTTTACGGCAGGTTACTGTGACACACACTGATGAAATCCACAACACGTTATCATTCTCCCTCATGCAGTAGCCGGAAGAGGAAATCAGGAATTCCTGAAACTCTGAAACTGTTAAACTCTATGCCTCTGTTTTCTCAGCTATACAATAAGCTTATTTAGTCCAGTCTATAAAAGCTTGCTTCTGTTCATATGCATATTAGCTTCTCTCCTCCTAAACCAGCTTCTGCACCTGAGTCAGAAAGTGCTGCCTTTGGAAGAAGACCCCTGGAAGTCTGATTCCTTTTTTACCTCAAAATGGTGGGACATCATGTTGCTCAGCAATAAGTATCACTTTGTGTAAAATAAAAGGAAATTTTTTATCATGCTTTCCTACCTTTGATTAGTTAGCGTCTGCAGGGTTGAAAACTATTTCTAAAACAACAAAAGAAGCCTTTATCATTCTAAGACACCGCTGCTCAATGTGTGCTTTCATTTTTTGTTGGTTTTTTTTTTCAACATAAAAGGTCTAACCTTTTTCATACTCATTTTAGAGTGTGAGGCCGGGAAACCAATGAAACCATCACAAATAACTTAATTTGCAACTGACCCTATTTTGAAATCACATCTCCAAAATCATATAATCAAATCACTTACTTACTATGTTTGTTATGGAAGATCTGTCTAGCTCAGTGGCTGCTAAAGTTATGGAACAAGTGCATATGCTGGTACAAAAAGATGGGCTTGACTAATTTTCCAGGGGTTCAATCCTTCCTTCATCTGACCATGAAACAAAAATCCTAGCTCAGAAACATTCAGTCCTTCAGAAAACAGATCTGGGTCAGTGTTTGAACTGTATGGTTTGGCCTGTCCTCAAGCACGTTTTCAGACTGCTGTGCTTGGCTGGTTTTTAGGGAAGGGGCTGAAAGCTCCAGGGATCAAATGGAATGAACCATTCCCTGTGCACACTTTTGCAGCAAAAACAAGTGCTGAGTCTGGAACAAACTGGAGAACAGGACTGAAGTGTTTTCTTTTGCTTTGACCTTTGCAGTTTGTTTGTTATTTGGATCACATGTAGTGTTGGACCTTCAAAAATGTTGGGTAGGCAGGTACAAGCCAGGAGTCAGTAGCTGGAAGCCCACGTGAGTAGGAAAGCTTGGGAAAGTGTGCATCCAAACTGGGCTGTCACTACCTCAAGCATTCTTCCCAGCTATTTTGCTTAGTGATGACTGAAAATAACATGGTGATTTACAGTGTCTTTTGAGAGCGATTGGTGGATTGCAAAATAAAGTGAAGTCATTTCAAAAATCCAAGTTAGGAAGAATTTTTACTATGTGAGGATGTAATTGCTGAAGTTTCTACTCAGGAAGCCAAATCCTGCCATGTGCCAGAAAGAAGCACAGCTGAAAGCTTGGTGAACATCATTCTTCTCTGCTTGAAAAAGTCTACTTAGAAGACAAATACAGACAAACAGTCATTTCAAGGCTTAATTTGCCTGAGAAGCACCACTAACAATGGAACAGCCTCTGCCTCCATGAGCCTTTACCCTGTGCTGGGCTGCACAACTGCTCACACCACATTCCCATAGCAGCTGAGTGGCTCATGTACCAGTATCTGTACGTGTACAGACGTGTGTACTTTAGAAACCACTGTGCTAGAGGGACAAGGCAAGCTGCCACCAACATGGGCCTGCTGAAAACCTAATGAGTACTTCCACTGTAAATATTATTTTATTTAATAAACCAACTTTGTGCAGCTGGCATGCACTCACCCTTTTCCAGAAGAGCAGCTTTGTAAGGGGTGGCTGCCCAGCCGCAATCTCCATTCCCGTACCAGCCAATGGGCTGTTTAAATTAACCTGAAAGCATGACTCCTCTCCAGGTCTGTCTATGGCTTTCACTTGAGATGACAGCATCAGTCTCTTAAGATTTTTAAAAGCAAAGTAAACAAATATTTGATTTACTGTTTTATTTTGTCTTACTAAACTGGGTTATTATTGGTAGTGCACACATTGAGACACGTATGCACAATGAAGGGAAACAGTGTACTTCCATGCTAGAGAAAGATAATCCTAAATGCTGAGCAGAAACCAATACCTGGCAGTAACAATATTTCAGCGTTTAAATAGCACTTGAACACCATTAACTAATCAATGCTTACAAGGCTCCAGGGGAAAGAGTATGGTACAAATGAAGAACCACCAGGCTAGAGACCTGATCCAAAGTCCACTGAAGGGTTGCAGCTCCATGTATTTCAATGCTACGGAAACAGATTTCAATTATGAGTCTTTTCTTCTTTCCTGTAACGTTCTATTCCTTGCCATGCCAGCATTAACACAGTAAATTTCAGCAGTTTTGCTGCAGCAGCAAAGAAGGAAGAAGAGTTGAATAAAGTATGAGCACAGCATTTTTGAAAAAAAAAATGTGCATTTCTTTAGAAAGATCTCTGCACACTGTTTACATTTAAGCAGTGGTAATATTATTAGTCACTGCAAAAGTAACTGGGTGTTCCCTTGTACTCACTAACAATACAGCAGGGATAATTTTGGATCAAGCTACATGTTTTATGAAAATATACTTGATGTTTGCTAGTTCATGTCAAAAGAATTCCCTGTGTGACCCATCAAATCTCACACCCTTTCCAATGGGAATTTTATTCTACTACAGCCTTTTGTTGTTGTCTTTGGATCCCTTGATGATGCTGACATGTAGCCATATGGATCGGTTATTCTTCCAGAAATTATCCAATGCAGATTTGAATCAAGGGCACTGACCTCAATAAAAAATATAAATAAATAACACCGTGGATTCACATGCCCCTGTCAGAGATTTGCTTGATACTATTCACATCCCCACATAAGTACTTATTTCCAGTTTGGAAACTGCTTTTGGCAAGTTTATCTGGTTCAGCAAAAGCATAGATGTGTGGTGAGTCATTTAGTTGGTCTTGCAATATGAACTTCCTGTCATTTGCAAGGGAAGTAGATTATTTTAATATATTGTAGAAGATTGGGGTTTATCTGTAAGTTCATTCAATGAATAGAGGGTCTGGGTGGGGTGTTTTTGTTTTACTTTGAATAGCGATGTCACTTCAAGGGGTTTTTAGTGTAGAGTTTTAACAAGAGAAACATTTTTGCAGGAAGTTCTGTTGATTTGGGTGGAATCTGTGACCTAAACTCACAGCAGGACTCAGCTGCTGAGTAATAGGGCTGCTCAGTCCCACATTCGGAAGTCACGCTTTCAGTCCAATACACGTGGAGAACTGAGTGCCTGAGAATTGGGTTTCTGAGAAGTCAACATGATGAGTGGCGAATACTAAAGCTAGCCAAGAAAGACAAGGTCTAAAATAGATTTTATGTTTATTTCCACATAAGGGTTTTGACTGTGAGTTTGCTCTGAGAGATGAATACCTATGGTCACTGGGTGCTTTCTCTAGTACTGCCTCACAGTTCATAACCCACAGATAATGCAGGCATCTGAGGGACTTGGCTTCAGGTACCGTATTTAATCAGTTGTGTTTGAGCACAGTTCTTCTGCTTACCTTAACCACAGTCCACCGGGTGGTTACATACCCATTGCGTAACATTTTGCTTGCAACTTCTCTTTTTCAGAGCTAATGCATTTTGTAAAAATGACGGAAATGCATCAAGCCAGACAGGAAAAAGAAATAATTTAGTTCTGCAGATCACAGCTGTCACTGTGAAGGTGGGGAGATAGTTTCATATCCCTGTTACAGTTGGAAGCGGAATTGGGAGTTGCAACATACTTCCACTCCTCCTCCAAACAGAAGGGGCTCAAATATCTAGATTAAAACCTGTCTGTCACACCAAGAGAGAGCTTCCATTTTCAAAACTGTCTTGTGCAAAGGTTAAGCCAGCAGGGATTCTCTGAAACTTACACAGGGTAAAACAAAAGAGAAGAAATCCCAGCTAGGGTTTCAGTTAGGAGCTAGACCAACTCCTCTTCCTAGGCTGACAGTGGTTCCATGCACATCAAGTGGTAACAAAAAGTGCTTCCTGATTTGCTGGCAACCCAACAGTTTCAGAGATGTAAGTTATACCCATGTTTCAGGCTAAATAGATTCAGGTGAATTTCAGCTTGCACATTCACTGCAATCAGAATGCTTTCCACTGCTGCTGATTATCTGTCCTGATGTAGTCTCAAGTTGTCTACTCAGATGGTCTCCTTGTGTTTTGCTTCTTTCTCACCTGCTTGCCACTGGGCAGAAGAAGCTGTACAGCACGTTGTACCATGCCTGTGAAGAGCCCTCTGCTCGCTGATGGCCCCAGCATAGTATGCATGGTGACCAGCTACTTACTTGCCCTCTTGTTTGCCTACTGAGCTAAATAAAGCTATCTGGGGCTTCTGGGAGTTCGAAGAATTGGTGTTATGGGTACCTGATAGCCACCTGTCCAAGTTTATTTAGTCCTGCTGGAGTAATATTGCACCTGTTAAACACACGTGAACACAACTGTATGTACAATTGTATAGTGCTAGTTTCTTTAGGGATCTACACTAAACATATAATTTCCTTACATGTATGGCTTTACCAAGCTGGCATGAGATAATTATTTATCTTTTTTATTCATGTTGACTCTTTTCATGATCAGCTATGAGGAGGCAAGAAAGTAGAGAGACCTGTTTTAACTGTGAATTAAAAGCAGTTCCTTAACTGTACGCAGCAGCCAGAGGTAGGAGAAATGAAATGCTGTAAGACTCCATCAGAGGTAGGTGGCCTTCTCCATTCCATTCCCAACAAGAAATTTTGTGTTTACCAGGAAATGTTTATTCTGGCTAAAGGAAGCTGGTTAGAAAGTACTGCGTTCAGCTTTAACAGCTGCCCTTCGACATTTCTTCTTGAAGAAGCATCTTTACTTTTCTTCCCAGAATGACCTAGAATAAAACAAGCTACACAGGTCACTAACTCAATTTTTGAAGCATCAGATAGGTAGACAATTTAACAGGGACCAACTGATCCCCACAGTTAGTCATCTACAACTTCTTGCAGCTGTAATCCTTCCTCAGTTTGCCTATCCAACACCTTGAGGTGCCAGGACTCTCCATCTCCATTCAGTTACTGGGGAGAATTTGACCATTTTTTGCAACTGCTGTTCTCCACTGCAAAATCAATGCAAAGTTCAGCAATGTGTTTTTAAGTTGTAAATATGTTTTCATAAAACGTGCTTTCACATACTATGAAACGAGGATTCTGTGTACTTAAGCATGATGAGGAGAACCATGCACACATTGACCCTAGAGGCACAGTGTTATGGCCATTCAAACAGAATTAATTTGGGGACTGCACAAGCAACATTTAGTAAGCTGGGAGACTTCAAGTCATCTATATAAAAAAAAACTTTGCAGATGTGTGACTAGGGAGGTGCTGGGTACGAGTGTGTGCTCTGATAAGTTAATGTTTGCTGTTCCTCTGTTTGGAACAAGAGATCACAGGACTTGGAAGCCACCAGAAATCCTCCTAATTCCAAACATTTTGGTGGGGGTCACATCAGCCAACATGTCTGCAGCTTCCATAGTGATTAGGGCAGAAAGCACCAAATGCTATTTAATGTCTTTATGATTCTCTGTGATCATTATTTGGCTGAGCAAAATTGCTCCAAAATTGAACTAGTTGTGCTCCTCTGTCTCCCTTTAGTCACCTTCTTTAGTTACTGTATTTTTAAAGAAGTTTCTGTTCTAGCTAGAAATATGGAAAGCAATTCCTTTTCCCTCACCTCTTCCTCCCACTCAGTCTGGCTGAAGCATTGCTATACACACAAATATATAGGCACAAATATATGTGTGTGTACCAGAATCCCTCCCACTCTCTTTTTCACAGCTTCTCTGAAGGAACATCCAACTCACATCTCAGCTGAACTTTTGAACCCACCAGGACAGAGATGGCTTGAAAACAAGCAAAACAGGCTGTTCAGTGCCTGTCAGTTCAAGGAGCACCTAAGCAAGTAGAAGTCAGAACTCTGTTCTCACTTATGTCTGATAAGGAAGAGCTGGTAAAAGGCGTGATCATTGTCTAATCTTCCCAGCATAGAAATGACACGTGCTCTCTGCTTGAAAATGTGCTAGGAATATATGTCCTTTTGCCCTGAGCATACATCTACAGAGCAATAACACAGCCAACCAATTAACGAAGAGAAAGTCTGGTTCTGCAAGACCCTAAATGACCTGTATCACTTAACGATCAGTTAAATGGCTACAGCTGTTTTCTAAAGTTTTTTGTTATAAATACTGCTCTTAAAGCTTTGAGATCACAGTCAAGGAAGTATAAAGTAATTTTGCTGGTTGGCATCATGGACTCAGAGCTGATTGTACCAACAGGCCTGGGATCACATTCATGATCTTGGGCTTCTGGACATAAAATACAAACAACTATGAAACAAATAGCTCAGGTTTCTCCCCTTCCCCATGTTCAGGCAGAGAAGATAAAGGTTGGCTCAATTCTTATAGAAGGTTTAAAGAAGAAGGTGCTACAAAGGAGACAGGATAGAAACAGCAATTTTTTATTACATTCTGGTTAAGGAATCTCTTCAGGCATCATTTGACAAAGATCTGATTTGTAGCTTTTATACAAAGTAATGGAAAGGAGTAGGGACAGGAGAAGAGAGCAATAGGTAAGCTGATTGCACTCTTGCAGCAGAACTGGATGCGCTTTTTTTGCCAGTCATTTCTAAACAGTTGCTCAGAATCAAACAGCCAGCTCTAAATCAGCATTTCATTCATTTAATTGCTTTAGAGGCTGTTTCCTATTAAACAAGACATGGTAAATCTGTTTCAGATTAGCAAATCAAATGAGTCACAAAAAAATCCCACTTTGGTGTTGAGTTTTGGTCTGTATGAGCTGCGTTGTAAACAGATGCTGTGTCCATGCTGCTAAATATAAAAGGGCTAAACCCCACTCTCTGGCCCTGACACTAAGTGGTATGGCCTGGCTCAGGGTTCACATCCTAGGACCAGCCCTCTTCAGCAGACTGACCCCGCACACGTTATATGGCACTTGGCCCTGGATCTCTTCTGTGCTACAAATGGTGTCCCTGTGGTCCTAAGATATGATATTTTTTAATATGTTTTTTAGTTCAAAAGCTCTTAAATAAGAGTGGTGTTGCAAGCCACAAGCATGATGTTTTTATGGCATGAAACCAAAGGGATGTGTTGCATACCCCAGGTTATGCAGGTATGAGTGTGCACAAAGATACAGAGTCTCCTGGGATACTCTTGGGGAACTGCTTAGGCTGTAGAGCATGGTCTACTCGATGCTGCCTGGTAGTAGCTCCTGGGTAGAGGCCAGGGAGCAAAATAGCAATTAAGTGTGTGGCCAGTCAAGGATCTGGGTGTCAAGCTCAAACCCTGTCCCCTTTTAGCAGACACATATCCAAAGGAACTGAGCAGGCTCCTCTAGGTTTTATCATCACATGCATCTAGC
This sequence comes from Phaenicophaeus curvirostris, assembly GCF_032191515.1. Lineage (NCBI taxonomy): Eukaryota > Metazoa > Chordata > Aves > Cuculiformes > Cuculidae > Phaenicophaeus > Phaenicophaeus curvirostris. The sequence goes on from NC_091394.1 coordinate 90,930,515, forward strand.
TGGAGTTAGGCACTGAATAGAGAACAGCCCCTGCAAACATCTCAAGCTCTGAGTGTCCCTCAAAAACTTCTCACTAATGAAGAATTGCAGCAGGTGAAGCACCTCCACTGGCAGCCTCTAGGTAGGTGGAAAATACTGAGAAATTTCACCAGCATTTCATCTTATTTCTGCCTGAAAGTGGATACTATAAAGAAAATAGTAGGTTTATTTCTCACAGCAGCCAAAATTTTTGATGTGTTAAAAGCTTTCAGTTAACTCAAGAACAACTCTGAAAGTTGTTTAGTTTTTTGAGTTTTTTTAACAAATATATAGACACTCCCATAACAAAAAGACAACTATTGTATTTTTATCAGAAAGAAAAAGCAAAAGGAAAAGAAATGATTTCTCACAATACCACAGAATAGAGAGAGTGCAACTGCAATCCAAATCATACTTTGAGAAAGCTTTCCTTAGCCTAAGAAATCATTCAGCTATTAAAACCAGCAGAGATAAGCAATTATGATGTTGATGTCTATCATCTGCAAAACATCATGTCAGTTAGTGGAGGTTCCTGACAATTGGAAAAGAGTTGCTGATGGAAAGACTGGCAATGTGAATGAAGAGAATGTCTGTCTAGAAAGCTGCCTGGAGGAATGTCTGTCTAGAATGTCTTTCTAGAAAGCTGCCTGGAGGAGAGGGACCTGGGTGTGTTGGTTGACAACCGACTGAACATGAGCCAGCAGTGTGCCCAGGTGGCCAAGAAGGCCAATGGCATCTTGGCTTGTATCAGAAACGGCGTGACCAGCAGGTCCAGGGAGGTTATCCTCCCTCTGTACTCGGCACTGGTGAGACCGCTCCTCGAATCCTGTGTTCAGTTCTGGGCCCCTCACCATAAGAAGGATGTCGAGGCTCTGGAGCGAGTCCAGAGAAGAGCAACAAAGCTGGTGAAGGGTCTGGAGAACAGGCCTTATGAGGAGCGGCTGAGAGAGCTGGGGTTGTTTAGCCTGGAGAAGAGGAGGCTGAGGGGTGACCTCATTGCTCTCTACAACTACCTGAAAGGACGTTGTAGAGAGGAGGGTGCTGGCCTCTTCTCCCAAGTGACAGGGGACAGGACAAGAGGGAATGGCCTCAAGCTCCGACAGGGGAGGTTTAGGCTAGACGTTAGGAAAGAATTCTTTACAGAAAGGGTCATTGGGCACTGGAACAGGCTGCCCAGGGAGGTGGTTGAGTCCCCTTCCCTGGAGGTGTTTAAGGCACGGGTGGACGAGGTGCTGAGGGATATGGTTTAGTGTTTGATAGGAACGGTTGGACTCGATGATCCGGTGGGTCTCTTCCAATCTCGTTATTCTGTGATTCTGTGATTCAGAGAGGGGTGAACAGAATATACATTATCTCTGGTAAAAATTTTGAAACCATCACCCACAATATTCTTACTTTCGGGTTGAGAAAGTATGGGATACATTGGTGAGGCTCCAAAAATGGCTGTACAACCGAGGTTAAAGTGGGTAATAGTTAATAGCTTAATATCTAGAAGAAGGTCAGTAACAAAGGAGCACTACAGTGGTATGGAATGGTATTGTTCAATGTCTTAATCAGTGATTTGGATGATGAGACCGTGATGTGCAATCTGCAGGAAATCAAGGTGATGCTCAGTGAAGGAAAGTGATTGATATACCAAGTGACAAATCTTTAACCCAAATGGACTTCAAGAAACATGGAAATTGTGCCAGTAAGTACTTCCTGAAATTCGTCAGGGAAAAATGGATAGTTCAGTGCCTGGGGTGGAATAACTGCATACATCAGTTCAAGTTGTGAACTGAACAGCTGAGACTACATGAAAGAGAATCTGGCACATCTGGTTGATGCCAGAATAAGAGGCAATAGTCTGCTCTCATTGCAGGTATTGCAGATTGCACATTGAGTTACATCAGGGCAGGCATGCTCAGCAGATCCAGGGAAATTATTATTTCCTTTACTCATCTATGATGAGACCGGTTTTTTAACTACCAGGATGACAAGAATTGTAAAAAGCTCAGCAAAGAGCTGCAAGGGTAGTCGTGGGGGGAGAGGGCACTTGAGGAGCTGGGGAGTTGAGCTTGTTTAGTGTTGGCAAGAGGAGACTCAGAGATGAGCAGCCTACATGTATCTGAAGGGAAACTGGAGAGGTTGTGAAGTTAAGCCCTTTTCAGTAGTGGCAGAGAATATAATGGGGAACAGCTACAAGTTGTGTCTTGAGAGGAGGAGATTAGATGGAAGTTTAAGACACTAACATAAAACTAAGGAAACAAAAATAAGTTCTGCTCAGTGGAATTAGTAGGCCCAAGGGAAAGCATCGCAGGAAGTTATAGGGTACATCACAGGAATGTTGGGATTATGGCCATAAAACAGATTGAACAATGAAGGGTGGCAAGACTACTTAAAAAGGTGGACTCCGGAGACTTCATCTAACTAGTCAAAATAACCAGTTGCTGGTCTGAAACACTGCAGTGCAACATGTCCCCTGGAGATGGAATGCAGGCTTAGAGTTTTAAAAATCCAAGTCAAAGATTAAAGAGGCAGAAGGTCTGAGTTACTATTAGCAGTAAATGGAGTTATCCCATGCCCAAAGGGCAGATGGACTAGTGCTTTTCTTAAAAAAGATCAAAGATATGTCTTGAAAGAAGAAACAGAGTTTAATAATCTAGTAGAGGAAACACTGGAGGTTTAATGTGAGCAGTTCAGTCTCACTTAAAACTTGCAAATATTGTATTTTTTAACAAATAGGTGATCAACATTGGCAGAACTACAGCACAGGATGGGCCTTAGATTGGAAAATTTTAGTTAAAGTTATTGGTAGGGAGTGGTTGCACAGCCTACTTGCACCTCCAGTTGTCACTGGAAAAGGAGGAGCTCACTGGTGAATTGAAGTTGAATCAGAGGCACCAGACTGGGGAGCACCAATTGGAGTAGGATGGAATTCAGGTGAATATGCTGAGGACAAGGATGTCAAAGCCATTGAAGACTCTCGGGGCTGTCTTGGGGGGTTTCCAATGAACAAAGATAGCAAAAAGTCTGAAAACTTGCCATTTTTATGAAGAGTTTAGGCCAAGCAGGTTAAGAAGGAAAAACCAAACCCACTGTTAACAGTAGCTGGAAAACAATGCATCTTAAAAGCTTAGTTGTGTTTATTAGCCAGGATGCATACGTCTTTCTAGTTTCTACCCTAAGATAGTCTTGGCAGAGGATACAGTACTCAGATATATAATTTCTCTTTACTACAACTACAGAGTATGCTACATAGCTGGTAATTCCCAGCAGTGATCACAGCTCTGTGGGCATGAGCATCCAGAGCCTGTAATGAAATATATGCGCACACATGCTGCTGCTGTTTCCTTACCCTCACTCTCAGGCGCTAATCACCAATGACACGAAATTTTTTTTCAGAAAGGCTAGGCAGCAGGGTTGAGTTTAGTCCTGTTTAGCCTCATTGAACTCTGTAAGTGTCTGCCAGCATAACTGAGTGTGCTTAATTTAGCTTCTCATCACCCAGCACTGATACAATGTCTCTGGATGCAAGGCCACAGGTGTTTAATAGCATGTAGAAAAGCTTTACAAATATGACTGATTATTATTCATTAGCATTGGCGTTACATTGCTCGCTAAAGCTAAGGTTAGGAACCCTGCTTTGCTATGGTTTACTAAAAATGAATCTCAAGAGACACTGTGGCAAAAATACTTGTTACTGAAATGATGACATTCCCTGTCATCTTCTAGATAGGATGCCAAGGCCAGAGTTTAAATCTTGAATACTTCAAGGTAATTAGTAATTACATGTAGTGGATCTAACATGCATATTAGTATTGTGTGATGAGTAGATTTTGAGTACATGTAGATACACTTAGTAGAAAGGACTGAATGTAGTAGTCTGCCTACACATAGTCTGTCGTATGGGATACCCTTGCAGAAAGGGAGAACCTAACCACCAGAAAACAATGCTCTGTATCATGAAGCTTTCACTGGATTGCCACACCCTTGGTGGTGAACGAGATCAAAGGTCTGAACATGGTAAGTAATACTCATTTCACTCTGGGGAATAGGATGAATATACTGAAACAAACTGTTTTGAGCAATGAGGCCCCATATCTGAAAAGTCTGCCTGTACGACACTTTGTGTCCCTTCAGCTCAGAAAGACCCTGAGCAAACTGATAAGGGATGACTTGAAGAACATTCATTACTGAATGTAAGATTTCCTGTTTAGCGTGCTTTCCCTGCTGGAATGCATTTATTGCTTTGTTTGTCCTAAACATCATAGGTTGTTGTCATCTCAGAAGCAGCTCTTTAAATTTTATCAGAATTTAAAAGAGGATAAAAATCTGTTGCTGATTTTATGTTCAGTTTTCAAACATGATATCTCAAGCCATATTTGGACAGAACTTCAAAGCTATCTTATTAGAAACTTAAATAAGTCCTGAAAAAAATTATTAACTCAGAAAGAAATCCATGTCCATAATTATTTAACACATTGGGAAAAACATTAAATTCTGTCTGCAGCAGTATTTAAAACCGTGAAGTACAGTAAAATTGGGGAACGTGCTTTAAAAAATAGTATTATGTAGCATAGACAGAATCAGAAACCTTTAACTAGATTCTTTCCTTCAAAACCACTGGCACATCTAATTCTTCCTACTGTGTTGTCAGTGTCATTATTTCCAGGACACAAAATGCCACAGGAGCCAAATTTAATCTAACGTTCTATCAGTGGCATTTGATGCAGGCTGGGAGAAGAGACAGAACTTGCTCCCCTGGGCAGCTGTGGAGCTGCTTTATAGCAGTTTATTTTCAATGGTGAAAGGAGTTTTTCTAGGTCCTTTCTATCTGTTGCTATTAGAAACTCAAGACAAAGGCTGTAAGCAGACTTGAGCTGCCTGCAAAACCTGTTATTTATTGACCATTCATCAAGCTGGTGTTTTTAGCTTAACCCTAGTCTTGATCAAGCCAAAACTTTGAGATGCAGACGTGAAAGGCAGAACTCAGCCCTTCCTTCTGTGGGTGTGATGGTTTTCCAGGAAGGGTCACGAAGATTTCTGGGCTAGCTGCAGAAAGTCCACCCAGTTCTGATCTACCACCTCTTCATAAGCTCAGCCAAGAGCTAGTGCAATGAAAAGCTCATGTGCTAATCAATCAGGCGATGAAGGAATCTGGTGAATTCTATGCCTGAAAGACAAGATTTGTATCCTTGGCTCCTGGAAAGCAGCCTTATAGTGGAATTAAATCCTTTAGGGCTTTTTCTAGATGAGAGAATCCACATCCTTGACTTGGATCCTCCTTAATGCTAATTTGCAAGAGCAACTTCTCAGAATTGCTGGTCTGGTGAAGGTGCTGCAGAAAATAGGTCCTCATCTATGACCAAGTGGCTTCAAAGGAGTGTCTGGCTGTTGGAGGACCAGCCGCTGTCAGTGCTGCAGAGTAACTTGTACCCCCTGCCAGGATGATCACAGACAGACAGCAACACACGAAAAGACCAGGGGGGAGGGGGGAAAAAAACAAATAACATGGCTGATGAAAACTACTGGTACCAAGTGTCCTGGGTTTGGTGGCTGCCAGTGTCTGTTCTGAGCTGTTTGTCAAAACAGAACTTTCTGCACCAAAAAGGGAAGTGGCCTTTTCCCCAGCAGCTGCAATGTACTGAACTAGACACTTTTAGAGCCTGCATGTCCATTGCCAACATCCAGCAGCTGCATACTCAAGACTTTTCCTGGCAAAGTATCAAACCTCTCTGGAATAATCTTAAGGGGCCTCAGTTAGTATGTTCCCTGGTACTGCAGCAACACTGAGCCAGGGCATAGAGGTGTGATGCTGAGCCTGCGGATCTGGTAAATATTTAAGGTTTGGATTAGCCACTATTTTAAATCACCTTTTTCTGATAAACACTCACTCATGCTGTGACACCCAAAGTCCTTTCTGCAGCTGAATAACAATAATGATTCATTGTTGTCATTGATAGGTGTTTCAGTTTAAATAATTGAACTTAAATTGGTTCCTTAACGTAGGAGGTTTGCTTTTAAAAGTGGAAAAGGAATGACATGTCTATCCTAGACTGAATGATTGACCAAAGATCTGAGGTGTTTACAGTTAAGTTGAAAACCTGAACATTGTATCAGGTACTTTGTTCAGTGCTTTTGTATCTTGTTAGTGACAAATCCCTGTTTTACTGATGTAGTAGCAGGAAGTGAAAAAAAATGGGGGGGTAGTGAATCTGGTAGCTGACATTGTGTTCTTCAGACTGTTTCTCACTTTAAGGAGAAACATAAGGGATTTCCACTACTTTTGAGAAAGTTTAGCCGCATGTAAGATGGTTTTAAGTCTAGGAAACTCCACTGAGGTAGCAGATAGTCCAGATGGCAAGGGCTTTCAGCTCAAGATGGGCATATATCACTGTACGAAGCAGGCACAAACTCAGTAACTCTGGAAGCTGAACGTATCTTTTTCTGTTTAGTGCTTTGTGCTCAATTTACTGATGGTGTAGATATTCGGAGAAGAAAAATGGCATAAACGTCACAGGACCATGTGGAGTAGGGAGGCACAGACATCCTGGAAATGGGGATGTGACCCTGCAAGAGACTGGAAGAAAGTTTTTCAATCAACTTCCTATAGAACTGAAATTAAGAGAATTTCAGGTGGTTTATTGTATTGGAAGCTATTTAAACAGCTCAAGACTTCAAAAGAGATGTGCTGCAGGACTGCATAAAAGGACCGAAGGACTGCAGTGCTGTATAAAAAGGGATTAAGAGAAAGATACTAGATGAAAATGCTGCTGGAAGTGCTAGTTTACTGTATACATTTGAAAAAAAACAGGCTACTAGCCTGAAGGCTTTGAGTAAGAGTCAAGGCTTTACTCTATTGATAGGAAACCAGAGCTGAAAAGAAATTCACAGCACTTTCCAAACATTACTTCTTTCCCCATCAAGCGAGAATGCTGCCAAGCAACTTCTATTGGAAAGAACAGAACCTGTATTTTCGTATCAAATAATAGAAAATTAGAGTTGAAGGGAACTCAAAATGGGAATCTGTCTGCCTCTTTGGAAAAAGGATCAAGTAAATGTAGACATCCCTTATCAAATCTTTTTACATCTGTTTTAAAATCCTCCAGCAATAGAGTTTGGGTATTCTCTAGGTTACGTCTTCCCAGATACCTTACTTTAAAAATTCTTTTATCTTCTTTTCTTCCTTTTGTTTCTTTCTTATCATAGATGAAGGACACTTGGAGAACAATTTTTCCTTCTAATATGTAACACTCTCGATAACATTTGCATGTAGAGGAATACTAGCAGTTTGGGGCTTTGCATTCTCTGTGGCATTTTTACTACTTGTCTTCCCTTTTTACTATTTTGAAAAGCAAAACAAACTTTATTTTTAAAACATTTCCTCATAATTCTTGTTTCCTAAACTGCTTGCCAGGTTCATAGTTCTTCACTGAAGTGTCTCTGTTTTCTTTACATCTTTTTTAATGCACAGTATCCAAAGCTGGCACTGAAATCTGGAAGTCGCGGTGCTGAAGGGTGTCTACAGATTTGTTACTCAAAGGGGGCTAAATGAATGGCAAAGTTTACCTCCTGTGTTTGACTTACAGTAGTCCTGCTAATATGCCCCAGGTTAACATTTACTTCATTGCCCAAGTACCATACTTTTTTTTTTTTTTAATTCAGTTTGTAGATCCTATTCTGTGCTATTGCTGCCTTGCAAGCTCTTTTTTTCCTATTTGGTCTATGATTTCTCATTTCTATGTTTTTAATAAATCAATCACTTTCAGCCATTTCTGCTGTTTAATGAGGTCATTTTGAGTGTTGAACCTGCCTGCACAGCCTGGTGCTGGTTGCACATAGAATCAGAGAATCATAGAATCATAGAATAACCAGGTTGGAAAACACCCACCGGATCATTGAGTCCAACCATTCCTATCAAACACTAAACCATGTCCCTTAGCACCTCGTCCACCCGTGCCTTAAACACCTCCAGGGAAGGTGAATCAACCACCTCCCTGGGCAGCCTGTTCCAGTGCCCAATGACCCTTTCTGTGAAAAACTTTTTCCTAATGTCCAGCCTAAACCTCCCCTGGCGGAGCTTGAGGCCATTCCCTCTTGTCCTGTCCCCTGTCACTTGGGAGAAGAGGCCATCACATGTAAATTGCAATTCTATTTTACAGTGATACAAATCACAAAATGAAAGGGGCTACTTGATATGCCATCCTTATTGGGCAGCAGTTATTGCAGCCTGCTCTGAGTCATACCACTGAATTTTGTGGTTCCATTATAGCAGATTTGTGTAGACTATATATCCCTGCTTTCCTTATGAGAACTTTATCAAAGTCTTACTGAAAGTTATATTGCAAATGTAATAAATCGTGTGAGTCACTTCCCTGTTATCATCCGGATGTGTGTGGTGGATTGACCTTGGCTGGCTGCCAGGTACCCACCCAGCTGTTCTTTCACCCCCACTTCTTAGCAGGACAGGGGGAGAAACTGAGTTTAAAAGCTTGTGGGTTGAGATAAGAACAGAAAGATCACCCACCAGTTACTGTCATGGGTGAAACAGACTCTACTTGGAAAGATTAATTTAATTTTTTGCCAATTAGTAATAAAGTAGGACAGTGAGAAATAAAAGCAAAACTACAACCACATTCCACCCACTGTCCTTTCTTCCAAGGCTCAACTTCCTCTCCCCTCCTTGAGCAGCACAGGGGAATGAAGGTTGAGGTCAGTTCACAACACGCTGGCTCTGCTACTGCTTATTCCTTATGCTCTTCCCCTGCTCCAGCAAGGGGTCCCAGCTGCAGGACACAGTTCTTCATTGAGTGCTCCAGCATGGGCCCTTTCCACAGGGTGCAGTCCTTCAGGAACAGACTGCTCCTGCTTGCGTCTCCCATAGGGCACCGGTCCTGCCAGAAAACCTGCTCCTAATTAGGCTCCTCTCAATGGATGACAGCTCCTATGAGGAGCCTGCTCCAATATGACCTCTTCACAGGCTGCAGTTTCCTTCAGGGTACATCCATCTGCTCCCGCATGGGTTCCTCCGTGGGCTACAGGTGGATATCTGCTCTACTGTGGATCTCCATGGGCTGCAGGAAGGCAACCTGCATCACCACAGGCTGCTGGGGAATTTCTGCTGCAGCACACGGAACACCTCATCTCCCTCTTTCTTCACTGACCTTGTTGCCTGCAAAGTTATTTCTCTCACACAGTCTTGCTCTTCTCTCAGTGTTGCACAGCAGTTTTTTCCCCTTCTTAAATATGTTATCACAAAGGTGCTTCCACCATTGTTGATGGGCTCAGCTTTGGCCAGTGGTAGGTCCATCTTGGCAGGCGCTGGCTCTGTCTGACATGGGGGACAGTTTCTTGCATTTTCTCACAGAAGCCACTTCCAGAGCATCCCTGCTACCAAAACATTTCCACATGAACCCTGTACAATGAGTTACCATGTCAGAGAAGAAACAAAATTCCCTTAACATGCTTTATGCTTGACAAAACCACCCTGGCGGTTTCATGACATCGTATTATCTTCCAACTGCTCACAGGCTATTTAATAATTTGTTCCAGTAGTGTTCCACATTCAGCTGAATTCTTTGGATTTACTCCTTTTCTCTGCTTCCAGCTCCTTAATGGCAGATAGGCCACCCACCCTCCAGAAGTCCTCAGAGCTTTCCTCACTCTGGTCAACTTTTAAAGGTTCCCTCATTTAAGGACTTTTCTAGGAAAAGCAAGTAAACAAGAACACACTTGGTGACGTGCTTGCTGGTTCCAGTTGCACACCTCTGTGTTCCTCTTTCTTCCTAATGTTTTTATTTGGCATGTGTTTAAGAGCCTTCTCTTTCTCCAGTCTGCCAGGATAGGCAGATGATGCCTGTCCCACACTTGAGTTCTGCACAAGGAGCCAGAGTTTTTGACACACTCTTGATTCACTTTTGATAACACAGCTCCTGCTTTAACAATCTGGCGTTTGTCATAACCATGCAGTTAGCAACAAAAGGTCTTTGTTAGATGTTTAATGCCGAAGTGCAATCCCTGCAATCAGGTCTGTTAGACTGAGGAGACTATGCAGCATACAAGGCAGGAAGAAGCCGGAGTGAAAATAGATTAAAAATGTGGAGTTGTTGTCTAGGTTCTGTACAAATATAGCTGATGTTTTATTGTCTTTAAAGGTGGAGGATTTCCTTTTGGTAATAGAAATCAGAAATCTAATCTAGTGAAAATCAGAAATTTAGTCCCTGCTATAAAAAAAAGATGCAGACAGGCTAGAGAGGGCCCAGAGAAGGGCCACTAAGATGATCAGAGGACCAGGAAACCTACCGTACAAAGTAAGGCTGAAAGAACTGCGTTTGTTCAGCCTTGAGAGGAGAAAGTTTAGGGGAGACCTTATTACCATGTACTGGGACGTAAGAGGTGTCTGCCAAGAGGATAGAGACTCCCTTTTTGTGAGGAGTCACATGGAAAAGAAAAGGGCTAATAAGTTGCTCCTGAGGAGAATCTGAATGAATTCCAGATGAAAATTTTTCACCATGAGAACAGTTAAACATTGGAATAATCTCCCCAGGGAAATAGTAGATTCCTCTACAGTGGACACTTTTAAGGCTCAGCTTAACAGGGTTCTGAGCCATCTCATTTAATCTATCTATCACTTAAAAAGGTTGGACCAGATGGTCCTTGAGGTCCCTTCCAACCTGGCAATCTATGATTCTATGCTTCTAAGCTTCTATGAATGATCCACTTATTAAAATAAAAATTGCAAATCACAAATATGCTTTGTTTTATTCTCTATAAATGCTTGATTAAAAAAAAAAGTCAGCAGTACCCTAGAATAGTTCCATGTAAAAAGAATCAATTATAACAAACGTATTGGTTACAATCAACTTTTGTTGATTTGCAGCAACTTTTATAACAATAGTGACATTTCTTCCTACAGCACTGTTGCTCTGCAGAGAAGAATAAAACTACACTGCAGCCCAGATTCATCTGCTATCCCTTCTTATATATGTTGGCCTTAGAACAGTTTCAAAAAGACTGTATAATGAAACTTGATTTAAAGACAGTTTTTTTGTTTGATTGAAGATTTTTATTTGGGAGGGATGGGGGCACTTGGTATGTATTGCTTTCTCAGTCTGGAAAATAATCATCCTATGTTATTGAAAGGATATTGTTAAAAAAGTAAAAAAAATGTTCAGGGTGTTTTGAGTTGATTTGAAGAAGCCCATTAAGATTGCAGCATACCTACTAAGTGTGATACTGATAACTTGCAAGTAACAGAAAATAAAATCCTTGAATCAAAGCTAAGGTGAAGAGAAAGGTCTTCACATTTAAATTCTTAAAACAGAATGTTAATGAAGGGTGGAAGCACTCAGCATAAAACCTCATTTCAGGGGAATTAGAAGTGTAAATAGTGCCCTGTACATAAAAACATTTTGTGTTTGTATTTTCTGAATTGTGCAACCAAGGAAGGATTTAGCAAGTGATGGCCACCTTTACTGTCCAAAAAAAAAGGCAAAATTCCCTTTAGGATGGCATTATTCCTTAACGAAGTCATATTTAAATTAATTCCCTTCCTAAAGGGATAAGATTTGGATGACCTTTTCAGGGCATCATATTAAAGCATGCTTTGTTTATTGAGCACTTTTGAAACTGCTTGGACCAAATTGCATTTTTGCTTAACAAAATGTAGCTGGACCAGTTCCATTGCCCTCCCCCTCACTGAAGCCCACAGGACTAAATGGGTGTAACAAAAAGAAGAATTTGGCCATTGACCTGCAACTCCAGTAACCCTCTCAGTAAAAAAGTGTTTCCTGATGTTCAGTGGAATTCTTGTGTCTTTCAGTTTGTGCCCATTGCCTCTGGTTCTGTCAGATTCACCACAGTGCTAAGGGGAGGGTAAGAAGCGTTCTGGCTTGGACAGAAGAAAAGCCATGTTGTATTGCTAGCTGACCTCTCTTTCAAACTCAATATTCAGACTTCATACTTTTGGATTTGCTCCTGTAACCGAGTCTTTGCATATGGAGCTGGAAACCTTGTGGGAGTTTTGGTCAGAGGGTCTCCAGTTCTATCAAACTGGCTTGGTATGGAGCTGGCTAGTTGTTCAGATCCCTGCATTTGCAGGTGCTCTCCACAAGGCAGAGATATACAGAAAAGTCCCCTCAAGGGCATTTGTGCCAAGGTTCTTCAGTGAGGTTGTATCTGTGAGCCTGCTCTTTCTGACTGTGTACTCCAGCAGATAAGCTATGGGCAAGGAAGAAAAGGAGGGATGTCTAAGGTGAAATCTGTGCATAACCTGCTTGCATTTTTGTACCATTCTTATCTACATATTTTCTTTTTATATCCTTTCACCTGGGATGTGTGGAGCCATTGTCCTTCTTCATTCACAGGAGCAGAGAATACTGTATGGTTTCCATGCATTTTATTTAAGGATATTAGTTTTACATTACATATGAGGATTGCCTAATCCAACACATCAGCCAGCCAAATTGGAGCGTTTTCTTATTTTGCTCAACCAGGGAGCTAAGTGCTTTCTCTGCCTGGAAAAATTATCAAGAATAATTATTTTGGAGAAAATGTTTTGGAAGCATCATTCCAAGGAGGGATTAGATTTGGTTTAGCTAGGAATTGGAAAGCTGTATAGACATTTTAGAGTGCTTGATGACATGTGGAAGCTTAAAGGTGAGACTGACTCATAAAAGTGCACTCAGAGCTGTTTTACAACAGTAATTCACAGTGTATCTGATCCAAAACAAAGCAGGATTTGCCTGCCCTCAGGGATCACTGTGTACATACAGAGGAAACAAAGGGCTTACATCTTTCAACACAAAATATTTCGGTATAAATAGCTCACAGGAACGCAGCTAATCTCTAAGGCCTTCTGTCAACCAGCTGCAGAAGAGGGAGGGAAGGAAAAGCTTTTGGTGCAGGGCATCTTCAACATGCAGGGTGGGCCTTTTTTGTAGCCTATATGCCACATGCTTGGTGCTTGGTTTCTGCATCTAAAAACCAGAGGGGTGATTACATTAAGCAGGAGAGCCTCTTTCAAAAAACAGGGAATGTGTCTTCTCTGTCTGTGAGAGAATGAACTGTAGAATAAGCTCTGAATGGTTTGATCTCCTGCCTGTGCTCTGGGGTTGTCTGCCCTGTTAAATATCATTCAGCGAAGAAACTGAGGCAACAAAACTGACTGCCTGCGCTATAAAACCACTTCTTCTCCCCCAGGATCTGTTACAGGCCAATCCAATCAGCTCTGCCTAAGACCAAACCCCCACATAGTGTAGGCGACGCCTCCTTCCAGGTAGCCTTCCCCACTGGCAGTAAGGGCAATACCAAACCAGATGCCTTGCATTGCCTTTAGCATCATCCCTGCTGTCTTTGAACCCCCAGGCTCTTGTGCTTTCCCATAGGGATGTGCCCTCAGCTTCATATGATAAAATCATCGCCCTGGTAGACCTTATGATAGAAGCGAAGGATCACTTCCTAGAGTGGGTAAGGGTTTAGTGGTGTAAATACAGTCCCATGGGGTCACACGGCTGGTTGTCTGGTGCCTGGGCTACTTTTCAGTGAAATCAAAGCATTTTAACAACAGAAAGACAAATCCTGTCAACCAGCTTGTAAATCTGCTGTCAGCCACAGGAGGTTGTCTAAGAGGGATGCAAGGAAAAGGGTTGTCTAAAAGTCAAGCAAGAGCAGTCAGGTAGTGCAGGCTTTGTATGTACACACTTTTAAGGTTCACAGCCTTCTAAGAACATGCTAAAATTCAAAGCCTAAATTCAAAATGACGGAAAGCATCTAAGCACAAATTTGGGAGTTAACCTCATAAAGGCCTTCCTTATGTGCTAGGTTAACAAGGTCTACAGATCTGGTGTTAGCTCCTCAGGTTACCTAAACCAGGTGACCACAAAACCCCAGAAGACTGAACTTCTGATTTCCAAATGTTTGTGAAAAAAAATAATGGAAATTAGGGACATATTTCCAAAGACACATGGGAAGAAGACAGAACAGAGTAGATTTTTTTGCTTCAAAAAGTGGTGGAGCTGCTGAGTAGGTAAGTAGTGCAATAGCATTGTGGCTCAGAGGACTCGGCATTTGTTGGTGTAAAGACACTGGCAATCAGGTGGATAGGTGGTCTCCTTCCACTAGGACTGTCACTGCTCCATGCAATGCAAGGGAGCCAAGCCACTCCTGAGGTGGGCAGCAAATGGAAGGAGACATAGTTCTTGTTCAGCCCCTGTAGTAATCCAGTGGTATGACTGAAGTGGTCACAGTTACAAGCAAGCCAGATTGTTTAAGAGAGTTATGAAATGGTCATTCATGGTTTCTGCCAGCTTAGTTTATCTCTTTTTGATACGCACACACCTTGCTGCTATAAAGAGGATAAGGAGCATGTTCTTTCATTCAGCCACACTGGCAAGAGGTTGACCTCCCTTTTCCTGGACTATCTGTGAAGGAGTCGATCCTCCCTGACAATAGTTAACTGCTGGGAGAGGTGGTGGGCAGGAATGCCTACATGTAAGAAAAGGCCAGGAGTGGCTCGTTAGTCTGTTTAATATTTCAGCTGCACAGGCACAAAGACTGCTCTGTGCACAGCAGAAATATTGTGGAAAGCAACTGACTGTAATCACCCACTGAGATATGCTCTACTTCTAGTTGAATCCCAGTGTTTTCCCCATCAAAAATGTGATGCTCCGTTGTAGGACCAGTGTTGAACACAAAGCAGCAAAAACACATTTCATCATGAACTGAGAGGTGACCTTGCAACAAAACAAACTGTTCTCAGAGGACCTGCGGCCAGACATTGGCCAGACCCCAGGAATGCCATCCCTAGGCTGTACATTCACAGTTCTCACAATGAAATCCAGAGAGAAGATCCCCTAAACAGTGCTTAAATGTGATCTAAATGTGCAGAACAAGGGCTGCCTACTCAACAGGAAATAAGAGGTGCATGGAGTTGTTGCACTGCTGTCCTACTTTGAATTTATATGCCTGAAGCAGAAGAGAAATGGAGTTATCACTGTCTGCTGGGGATTAAGGACCTTCTTCTGAGAGCCAGAGGACTGTTTTGTATAGATTGTTCTTCTGGACGCAGGCATCTTCTGCTCTTGGCTACACCATGACCCAGCTTCAAGAGGAGCACTGAAACAGTGACCTATTCAAAAGTGTCTGTTACTTGTTTTAGGGTACTTTACAGATAGCTACAGGATGTACAATACAAATATCTTCCAATATAAAAGATGTCTGCCATTACTGGTGTATTAATGCTGCTGGTGCAAGCAAGAATTGTGAAGAAGAGTTCTCAACCTGCAGAAGACAGTTTCTGCATGTGTATTCCATCCTTTCTACTGCGGTCCAAACTGATCTAGTTTCTAGATCCCAGGAATCTGTCTGCCCTTGCTGTGGCAATTATGAAGACTCACAGTTCACAGCTTGGTTCACTGCGCTCTAGGGGGCTACTGTGGTTGGGTAACGTGAGAGAATATAGGGTTTCTATGCCCTGGCTGGTGATTTTACACCTTTTTAAGCTCTTCTTGATGTACTCTACTGTCCCCACCTTTCATGCTATAGTGACTGCCAGCCACCCTGCAGTCAAGGCAATTTATGGAAGCACCCTTCAGTCAGCTGCTGATGCAAATCAGCTTTGATGGACAAGCTGAACAGTGAAGGAAAATAAATAATAGTCCCAGAAGTGGATCATCCAATAGACTGGCAGTGACAAGCAGCTGGGAGGGGTAACTACTGATACAGCCACATCGCAGAAAGACGTCTAACTAGGTGGTCATTTCTCTTTGGGTCCCTATCAACCTTTGTTCTGCCTGTGAATCTTTTCTAGAGAACCATATCCTAAAAGATATCCTTCCCCGCTTATACTTTGGTTATCCAAACACATTTCACAAAGAGTTGTTTCAGTTGAGATCCACCCTACAGATCAAATGTCCAGTGCAACTCTCTCTTCCAGAGAGCTTTTCTCCATGTTGGTCTCAATCGTCTAACTGCTCTCATGCCATTACATTCACTTAGGAAACTGATCCTGAAACATCCCAGCTCCTGATCAGCTGACAGAGCATTTCTTTTCAGTTCTCATTTAAATACACACATATGTTCTTTGCCTTGGAGTCTGCACAAAGCCCTGCTTTGTGTGCTGCACCAGCTACTAAAACTAGCACAGTTGGCCTAAACTTGCCTTTTTCAAAGATTTCCCCTGTCTTTTATGAGCAAAACAAAGCCTTTTGTACCCTTGTGGCCAAAATTATTCAAGAAGGGGAACCACAAGGCATAAAGAGCCCCTAGGTCATCTCCCATTGCAATTTGGAGTCCATTTCCCAGCCCAATGTGAACACAAGGGACAATCTCATGGCACTGTCCTGTATAATTTGCTTTTCAGAGAATTCCTAAGGAAATATCTGAAAGCAGAGATGAATGTTCATGCCATTTTCTCTGGCAGTCTCCAGAGCTGGTAGAACTATGAATTTCCTTCCCCTGCCTCTGATAAAGGATTCCTGGAACATCAGCATCGTGTTTTGGTTTTTGCTGTAAATCTTCAACTTCTTTGTGATTTTCATAATGACTTTTGGCAATGGGCAAGGTGAATATATAGGAATTAGAAATGTATAATTTTAAGTCAAAATGTGAGTGATTGATTTTGTGAGTTTTTGGAGAGAGAGGGCAGGGCAGGAGCAGAAAAAAAGCATTAAAAATGAGGTGTAGGGTAAAGAAAATCAGAGAGGCAGAGTTGACTGAAGAGTGTACCAAACACAGACACAAACATGTGCATGTAGTAGCAATGTTTTGCTTCCTGAATCAGTCTGACCACAGAACTTGTTCAGTGACTGATGCTTGTGAAATACCAGGCGAGCACAGAGGCTGTAAATAACAAGTCCCCTATCAGCATTACAATGGTATCAACAGCAACACGCATGCTGTTGAGAGTGGCAGAGGCAATCAGTGAAGGTCAAACATGAATATATAAGGAAACTCTTATCACAATATTAAGTAAGAGATCATGTGAAGTTTTGCCTGTGCCCATTTAGTTGCCTGGCACCCTGTCTTTAAGCCAGTCCTTCCAACTTGCCCCAGACCCAATGAAACTCAAAGGTGGTTCCCTTTGCACTGGGGACTTTCAGTAGAGAGAACCTCTAGCAGAGCACCGCCTGCTCCTCTGTGACATGGGACGACATGACTCACTGATCATGGAAGTCTGTACAGGATGTGTGTAAAAGATGACAGCACAGTCATAGGCGGTTATCACCACAGAAGCATCAGATACAGTGTATGACAAGAACTCCTCAAGGGATAAGAAAGGTCGTCCTTATTCGGGTCCTGGCAAGGGTCGGTTCTACAAAATATGATGCAAATTCTGTCCCTATTCTCCATCTGTGAATGCTTGTAATCATGATGTTGCATGATGAGGTATAGATGGGACTAACCAACCAGTTCCCTAAGGGCAAGTTGTATGGAGGTTAAAGTGAGGCAGAGCCTGAGGATTTAATTATTCTGGATATATGAGGCTGGGCTACATGCCAGTTCACCTAAAAAAATAAAATAACGATGGCATTGCTTCAGAGAGCCATAAGCAAGCGTCCCAGACATAGAAGAGCTGTGAGGTAGACACAGGATCTCCTTGGCACTGGTTCGCTGCCCATTGCTTTGCAGAGCTGCCTCTGTGCTTCTACTATTGCCAGTACCCATGGCACTAGGGCAGAACCCCTCTTGCACTGGGCTGTGACGTGCTGGGAGGCAGCACTAGGTGTCTGGCAGATGGGTGGCAGGCAGGAGCAGGAGCAGGAGCAGACCCTGAAGGGAGGCCCAGCCACAATTATGGTCTGAGCTAAAGCTCTCCCCTGGCAGCAGCCAGGTTTGGTGCTGAGCTCCTGGAAGTGTTCAGGGGACAAGATTTCTCCAGCCTTCGATGACTGTTAATGACTGGCTGATAAATCTGGGATAAGGCTACCTTTGTCTGCAGAAGGTGGTGTTAGCTAGTCCAGGTTGTTAATGAGGCTGGAAAAAGTACAGTTTGCTGACAAAGTTGAATCATCACATATCTTCACAACAGAGTCTTGTACTGGGTGATATAGTTGAACACAAACTATAGTTGTCTGGTTTTTAACCTATACAATATTTGGATTATAAACAGACATATTGTGACTAAAAGCATAGTTTTCCCCATTTATCTATTAAAGTCATATTACATAACTTGAAGAAAACAAACTTATTCTAACACAATGACTAAAATACTCCTTTCAAAACATTCACTATGCCTTTCCTCAGTTAGGAAAATACATTATTCACCTATTGAACAGTTAGGTAACCTTGGGCACAGGACTGTAAAGGAACTAGTCCATTCTGAACAAGTATGCATGGTAGCTGGAAACACTGTAGCCTTATAAAACAGCCTTATAAAACTATACCCATAGAATTTATCCTAATTAGCCAGTGACAAACCCTCTGGCCCTTCTGTTAGATTGCTTTTTGCATCTGAGCTTTCACTTAGTTCATGCTGGGTGCAGTATAGACATTCATTTCTGATGAATCAGTGGCAGAACTGTAAGTCATCCAAGATAACTGACTCACAGTCCCATGATTTTTAGCACATAGTGGGTGGTTTTAAATACCTAGTAACACCATTTCACTGAAATCAACGTTTTGGAAAACAACAGATCAATTCCTCAGAGGTACTCCACACATCAATCAGTGTAATGCAGAGTCGAGTCTAATTCTCCAGGCAGCACACCAGCTAGTTATCTGAACCACTTTTGATTGGCAGGTCAGCTATAAAGATCTTTAAATCAATTTAACAATTTTACTCTAGGCTCTTTGCTTGAAATAGCTTTAAAATACAAGGTACAATTCCTGCTAGACAATCCTGGGGGAAAGTAAACATGCTATGAATGATTAGCTAACTTGACCTCAGCTTTCAAGTGTAACAATCTCTTTTATATGGAAAGCTGGTAAATGCCAATGAAAACTGATGTGTGACTGCAATTAACATTGCTGATTACTGTTGCTGTTTTGCCACACACATTCTTTAAGAGGCCACTAGAAAAATGTTCTCTTTTCAAAGCTCATTTAGCAATGCTGTCACATGAGGTGCACAGGTCATGGTTTTCACAGTCACACAGCACACCAAACTTTCATGCGCTGCAGTATTTTGTGCACAGGACTGTTTTTTTCCACTCAGATGGCAACATGCCAGATTTAGGTACTCCTGATTTACTCCAGTGAGGGGACATTCATGCCCTTTGCTACCAACTGTTTTATAGCTTGAAATATTGTCTGCAGTTGCCAAGGATGAAATCTAGGTGAAGAAGCTCAGATAGGTGAAAAAGCCCAGCTAAAGAAGGAAGATGGGTTTGGTGGCAACCAGAAAATGATATTGACATGACATAGTACTGAACAGTGTCCTACAAGATGGAGCTTCATAGAAAGGCCCCAGAGCAGTGGAACTCTGGTGTTGTGAGGCAAGTGGTGGGACAGAGAGAAAAAGAAGGTTAGCATGAGCTGCGCAAGGGTGGAATCACAGGGAAGACTTTGGCAAGGTCAATGAACTTTATAGGAGGACAGTGAAAAGGAAGGAAACCTTTGGACTTTGCCCATTAGCATTATTTGAGAATGTGTATCATTTCTCTTTGTACCTGGGAGCATGCCATTGGAGATATTTTTCACATGCAGGAATCTGGGCAGTTGACAGCAGTGGGCAACACAGAGAAGTATTTTCTGTGCTTCTGGAGGGAGGGGTTGGTACTTGGACTTTGGAAGGGCTGAGAGAAAGTAGACTCATGGACAACAATTTCAGAACGGATGGAGATACGGCACACAAAGAATACTTAGACCAAATAGCTGCTCAAAATATTTAGTCTTGGCTGAAGCAGCAAGACTGCTATGTAAGCAAAGGGACAAGTAATAGGGTCCTGTGGGCAGATGCAACTTGTTCAGTGTTTGTGTGTAAGAAAGATGCAAATAAACCAAACATGAAGGCAGAAGCTCATAAGACATAGACTGTATGTGCCTTTCTTAAAGAGCTACTTCAGACATGATTGTGAGCACAAGGCACCTCGATCCACATGGAAGCCTCACAAGCCTCTGGCCATCACACTTTCTACAGGGCTGCCAGCAGAACCTGTGCTTCAGCAAAGTCAGCAACATCCAGGCTGCCTGAAGTAATGTTAAGCCTTCCTCTTCTTGCTTGGATGAGTTTAAAAACAACAGCGAAGATGGTCTCTAACTCCTGCTGGGGAAGTGCTTCTGCTTTACACATTAGATAGCTGCAAAGCATCCCTGTTGAAGGCACCTGGCATACCCAGAGAAATAGTCAAACTGAGGTGGACACAGAGCTGAGACTGTAACTCATAGGAGCTGGCCTGGGAAGCTCCGCACATATAATGTTAAAGTCAAATACCAAGAGGCAAGACGTGGCATCTTTACCAGCAGAAAGGACACAGTCCAGTGCAGGGGGGTCAGTAATGTGAAGATCTATATAGATTGAGAACAATCTAAGACTTTTCTCCCCCTTCTCTTTTTTTATGAATGAAAATAGACTGAAACTCTTCCCTGTGAAGGACAAGTTTGAAAAGCGATGTGATGGTTTAGCATAATGGAGCTGAGGCAGAAGAAGAGGTCCTCTGAGAGATAAGTATGTGAATAAAAATATTTATCATGCTGAAAACACTGCATTTACTGAGACAAAAACAGCTAAGCAATTCACATCTTGCGTAGTTGTCAACAAGATCTGTACCAAAAAAAAAAACATATTCACCTTTAAGCACTCATGAAGACCAAGCACAGCTGCTCTTTACTATATACAGGCTTTCCCAATGCCAAAACGGGATTAACTCACATCCTTCATGACCAAAAAGATGCCAACAAGACATCTTTTGGTGTAATGTGCTTGTTGCTCAACTGTTTCCGAACACTTAACAATGAATTATTAATAAAAGGGAGGTACTGTTCAGTAGATCTGATGATCTGGAGGGAGCAAACACAAAATCTTTCCCCAGACCTGCTACTGCCTTTTGCTATCTTTTCTTGGCAAGCTATTTGGTCTTTCTGAGTTTCAGCTTGACTATCTGTAAAAAAGAGATAACATCTGCATACTAATATAATAAACAAACTTAGCCTTTCCTTCCATTCACAAGGAGCCTGATTCTCTATGTGAATCATTATTGGCCGATATATTTCTTTACATGTGCCTGGTTACAAACACAGTATTTGTTTTCTAAAATTGATACATTGATAACCAGAAATATTTTGGCTTACTAGTCCATTATTTTTTTCGTACTTAGAAAATTTAAAGATAATCTCTCTTAGGCAGACTGGAAAAAAAAAAAAAAAAAAGAAAATTATAATTGAAAAGGAGGACGTCCTCAACATGGAGTAAACCTAATCCTTTCATTGACAAAATATTTTAAAAATTGTCATCAGCATGTTTGCAATGGGTTAGCATTGATGAATGAGAAACAAATTAGTTTCTGGCTCCAGGGCTGCAAGCAGAACAGTTTACCACTGCCTCACTCCATCTACAGTTCAGTCCTAATGTTACTTAGCATGTGACAGGCAAAAAAGAAAATTGTAAAATACTCTGTTCTTATTTTGAAGAGTAATGATTAAAATCTCAACAGAGAGCCAAATCCTGCCTTCTTCTGCACAGCAGTGGAGGAATGAATAGGGGCAAATAGACTCCTCCACACCAGCTGGAGACTTTCCAAATCTGGTGCTTAACAGAGTGGTAAGCAGAACATCAATTAAATAGGACATGGGCACAGTTCGTACACCATGACCTGGAGAGGTCAAGCTCCCAGCCCTATGCTGAAGTTGAATTGCTCTAGTCCAAGCAGTTTCCCATCACCACTTCACTAACTGAAAAAAAGAACAAGCTCTGCCTATATTTTTCTCCCTATTTCTGTGTTTGCATTTTGTAATGCTAGTCAAATTTAAGGGCAAGTCATGCTGTGGCCTTGGGAATTGTGGGAGTTGCAAGTAGTAGACAACAGCTGCTGTGTTTATTTTGTATCTCTGGGTTAATAAATCAAATCTGCTGTATTCCTTCCATAGAGAGGGGAAATTTTAATCCTAGCATATTGCAACCTCTCACATTGTCACAGATTTGAACTTTAATGACAATGTCTTTAAAGAAACTGGTACTGGGACCAGAGTTTTAGCAGTCATACCACTACACCTATTCTGTTTGACTGTATTTCATACAAAATGCATCTGCAGACTCCTACAGATGCTGCTCGGGCTGTAGGGTTTCAATCAGAAGTGTCGCTTAGTAAACCACCAATCTAATCAGGGTTCTGTCTATTTATCACAAACATGTAAAAAATGCACTTCACCTCATTTTAAGCTGAGTTCCATAAATATATGCAACATCACAACTAACTTTTGAGTCTGGAAAATATTGTAACCTCCATTATATACTTAAGGAAACTGAGGCAAGGACAATCTAGCAGCAAGAGTCCAAAATGGCACTTAGCTCCACAAAAGAGAACTTAGAAAGTGAGTGTTAAATCCAAGGAGATATCCACAAAAAAAGCCACTAAATAACTTTGATACTTAGGAGCCCAGAATTTCCATTACATTACCTTCAAACCTATAGACCATGGTGCTGAGAGTATCTACAGCAGGCAGCAAGCACTGAATCCATCACAATACATTGCTCCTACACTAACACACCTGAGCCCTGGGCTGCAACAGCCATAGCTAAAAGCCCTCAGCACCGAGCTGGACACATTCAAGTCTACATTTTGCCCAATTTCCCAGTGTCAGTGTGTGTGCAGAGAGACTGATGAGCATCACTGTTCCTTTTGCTGAAGAGGACTCCACTGTCACCAGTGAGGAGGGCATACTCATGGGAGAAGACATTAAAGCTGGGACCAGGAACATGAATAAAAAGGAGCAACCTGGTCTAGTGGAAAGTGTCCCTGCCCATGACAGGGGTGTTGGAACTAGATGATCTTTAAGGTCCCTTCCAACCCAAACCGTTCGTTGATTCTATGAAATGGTCTCTTCTCTCCTCTTGAGAATATACTGCCTAAAAAGCAAGATTCAGGGAGTAACAAGGAGTGTGAGAGCAAGTGAGTTGCAGAAGCCAATAAGGAGGTCTCCCATTCTGAGCAAAGAATCTAGTTTTCTGTTTCCTTTTTGGATTGTTTACGCATTTTTCTTAAAAAGAGACATTGGATGGAAATAGGACCCATAGAGAGTGATTTCTGGGGAAAAACTCATGCTAACCTGGAGTAAAAGCCACAAGGGGTGGGATGGGAAAAAGAAACCTCAGTAGAAATTTGTCATTAAAAGCACCAAACCAGCCAGTTTATTTACAACCACAGAATATAGTATGGCAAAAAGAGTATGTCCCAGGGAAAGTCATGCCTCTGAAGGCCTTTTGTACACCCACAGTAGGACTTTACCCCACCCTGTGTAGGAAGGCTTCAGGCTTTCCTTAGGTGGCTGGTGGCAGTTTCCCAAGCCAACTGGAGGCCTTCAAGTTCAAAACAAAACAGAACAATCCCTTCCTAGGGAGTTTCTTCCCGTCAAGCATTTTTGTGAGGAATCCAACCTCTCCCGAGAGATCTGGTGGTCAAAATTCAGAAAGCAAATGTTTAAGGGCTTCCTTCACCCTTTTGAATCACATTGGCTTCTCTTGCAAGAAGCTGCATTTATTGTGTCCAGGGTGATTCCTTGCAAAAGGCAAATCCCCTGGCCATGAGGCCATAATTCTGAGGCCTCCTTGAGCCAGAAAAAGGAAGCTTTGAGATATTTCAAGGGTGTCAGCTGAGGCCAGGGCTTTCTCTCTGACCATGGATGTCCAGCTTGGACTGATTCCTCTCTGATTTCTTGCCTGCTGCCTGCTGTTGAGGCCCTTGTCTTACAGAGCAGGCTTGCAGAGCCATATGCACCTCAAGGAGTTTTCACATACCACTACGCTGTGCTAAAACATCCTCCTGGAGAGGGAAACAGAATGAAGAACAGTGTGTGGTTTCAATGATGGCTACCTCAATAACCTTACTGATTCTGGAAATGAGAGTTGGGCAGTATCTCTAGAAGATAGCGTGGCTGGCCCTGTGCATGGGGAGAGATTTCTCTTCTGTCTCAAGCAGGAGGACTGACCTCCATTCTCCCTTCCCAAAAGTCATTTTGCTTCCCTGAATGCCACAGGGGAAGTAATCCAGCTCTGCCAAGGTCAGCCAGCCTGCTCCAGCACCAGGACTGAACAAAACAGGGACGCAACAGGGCCTGTTCTTGCTTTGACTCCTCTGTCACCCTGGGAGACAACCACCATGCTGGCCAAGAGAAAACCTTGCCAACCCTGAAACTGCTGAGATTGCTGTAAAACTGAAATACCTGATGCTTCCAAAATTGCTGTACATCACAAATGCAGCCTTCTTTTATCATCAGCTTTTGTGATTTCTGTTACTTCACTTTTTTACTCTGCTTGACCTCTTGTTGCCTGTAGCAACAGCAACAAGCATGGGTGAAATCCCAGCCCCAGCTCCCTCTGATCCTAGGAGAAAAAGATCCCTCACGTCACCTGCAGAGCTTAGAGAATTTCACAAGGATTTTAAGGATGTTTGTTCCTTATATCTGTCCTGCAGTGAGATACACAGAGCTGTATAGCATCACCCCAAACACTCCACAGACACGCCAAAAGCTGCAGATACCTATCTTGACAGACTCCTGCTCACCTGCTAGCCCACCCATTTTTGCATTGAGTTTTCATAATTTATCCACCATCCCATTGGCTTTCCAGTATTTTGAAATACAACTTAACCTTTTACCAACGTCATCCTTTACCAGCTTGTGTGACATGGGCAACAAAAATTAGCTGTTTTTACCTCACTGGTCTGACTAGTCATGAGGTCAAAAGTGTAAAAACTATTTACA
Source organism: Phaenicophaeus curvirostris (assembly GCF_032191515.1). Classification (NCBI taxonomy): domain Eukaryota; kingdom Metazoa; phylum Chordata; class Aves; order Cuculiformes; family Cuculidae; genus Phaenicophaeus; species Phaenicophaeus curvirostris. Next base: position 90,955,370 of record NC_091394.1, read on the forward strand.
TTGAAATTACAGTTAAGAGAAACTGAAAACTTACCAAGGTGATGAAGACATCTTTTTTCATAGTATAAATATTTGTTCTTTACAATTCTATGTATGTATATTACATGTGCATGTAAATAAACACAAATATATCCGTGTATGACTTGCAGTGTATAGTGTGCAACCACATTTTCTGTTTCTTGAAAGGGAAGCATCGCTGCCATTCTGCATTGTCTTGGATCTGGCTATTGTAATGAACTTTAGGTGGACATATTTTCTGCCACCGCAGGATCTTTGAAGAGCTCAGACTGAGGCTAAATCTCCGCTTGCCCATTTTAGTTTCATGGCCCATTATCCAAGGGTTTGAGGTGCCACATCTGGATATTAAAACTGAATTGTATGTGCACATTACACTGCTTTTATACCTACAGACATTTTGCAATCTAGTCTATATACCAAAAGGCATAGAGCCGAAGCTATTACAGAAACAGTGGACCATAGCCAAACCTTAAGCATGTCTACAGTGTAATATCTCATCTGTCTGTCATGCTCTGATATCAGTATTAGACAATCATCTCCCTGTTGTGATTAGAATGTGGAAGAAAAGGGGAAATATGAAGAAACTTTGAAATTGGCTGAAGTACTCTGAATTGCCTTCTAAGAGATTTTTGTTTGGCTCACAGATTTGTTTTGTTTTATTTAAAAGTTCTGTTCTCTCTGCCACAGAGATGTTTATTTAACAAGGTTGATGCTTTCTTTTTCTGAAGTTATAATTACATTAGCATTGCAGACTGAAGTTTTAATCCAAACCACATTTTTAAAATTTGGGCAGTGCTATATCCAAAGATTATTTCTTGTCTTTAGATATAGCTCTCTTTAATCTATGGGTCAGATTTTCAACAGCTAGTTTGTATTGATTTACACCTGCTGACTAGCAGGGCCATCATGTCTAACAAGCTGAGGCCTAAACTAATTGTCAATGTCTCATTAGACAACTGCATAGGCGATCGAGTCCTGATGTATTTACATGTTTACACAGGTCTTGAAAGCAAGGGCAGGGAAAATCGTGCTGTGATTCTTTACAATTAAAATAACACTGTGATTCCTTACAGTTCTGATTCAGATCCATATGCTACTTTTTTCCTCCTGTTACTAGTAGTTGATTTCAGTGCTAGAATATAATTAGCAAAAGCAGAGCCTCACTCATTAGGCATGAGTAAGGTGAACAGCGCTGCATATGACACAGACAGTCCCTGCCCAAATTGCTTATGATCTCAACAAGACAGTCACAGAGCAGACAGTGAAAAACATGACGAAGGATCTGGCTTAAGGGACAAATAGCTATAAATTATTATAATGGCTATTATAATAATTTGCTATAATTACATGAGAGACCGTTACCTGTTTGATGATACAGCAAGCATTGTTTTGTTCTCTGGTCAAAAAATAAGTTTGTGTCAAAAGAGAATCCTAGCTGTCTTTCCTGGCTTGTAATGCCAACGATATCTATTCAGCAGCTGACTCTAATAAAGTCATCTGGCTTTTTTGAAACAAGCAGGAGGGGAGGGTGGCAGCTTGATGGGTGACCTCAATTCGCTGAGCTGCAAGGCCAGTTTTTTAGACTCCCCTTTTATAAATGTTGCAATTATCTTCTGTACATAATTCCAGTCACAATTCTGATTGGAAAATGGAGCTGCTTAGGGGAGCTTACAAGGCGACATCTGTTCAACAACAGACATCTGTGCCAGAACAGCAAACCAGGGCTGCCTGAGGCGGGGTACTCAAGTGAGATGCATGCATAGACCCACATCTGTATTTGCTACCACATACTAATATTGGTTCTTCTTCCAGCAAAAACTGTTTGTAATCCAGAACAAGTTCACTTGCACTCTCTGCCCCATCCTAAAAGGCATCCCAAATTCAATCCTTAAGGAATGCTTTAAAGAAGAGTTTCTTGTAAAAGAAAACTCCTTGACTGTGATGTCCAGCAATCCACTAAACAAAATGAATTCCACAGACATCCATCCCCCACCCAATGCAGAGAAGTAGCAGCAGACATTTACAGATAGTTTCATTAAAGGATCTTTTGCTGAATCTTTGGACTTATTTAATCTCCTTTTGCTAGCAGAGGACTTGTGCATTTGTTGCATTCTCTGCTAACCCACCTACATCCTATCCTGCCAGCCTGCACCTACAGTGTCCCTGTTTGGGTATCAACAGCAAGTCCACTAGTTATACATCAGTCTACTTGCCCCCATTTCAGAGAAGTTGGAGCAAGCAGCCCTTCCAACCTACTATACTCCAGCCTGAGCCCTTGAGTTTTGTGTTGGGCTACTTGGTGTATTATAGACAACTCCCACTTAGTTTTATCATACTTTTGTTAGTTCTTCTTGTTTATCCCTACAAGGCCTTCCAAATTACTGTCTCTTCTTGCCTCTGCCAGGGTAAAGTGCTGGTTAGCAGCTGTGGATGGAGTCTGCATATAATGACTCATATGTGCCAGCAAACTGGCCAGTTCAGCCTGTAAATGGGTATTGCAAACCAGTATAGTATGTAGCCCAAGTAAAATCAAAAATATTCTCCTCTCCCGGTCTTTCCTCTTCCATCACCTCACTACCAAAAGAGCCAAATTATGACATGACTGTTTCTCTTTATTCAGGCAAAGGTCACAAGACCTGCCTCTAAGTGATCAAAAGCTTTTAAATGAGGAAACAAAGAAAATAGATAAACAAGCAGAAAACCAAAGAGAACCATCTCTAATACTAAGCCACTTTTGAACAGAAAGATTATACAATGGCAAAAAAATGTTATGTATATGAAAATTGCTCTAAGGACTCTCCTCACATGAGATCAATGACTTTCCTTTTTAAGGCTAGTTGAGAGGTGCAGTTTAGAGCACACTATAATGTACAGCAGAGTAATACTTGACATAGTGGATAATATGCGGAAGCTTCATCACATACACTGTAAAGAAAAATTGCGGAATGCCTGAAGAGTGTGTGCTGCCCCACACCCTCTCCTTAGAAACACTCAGCAATGTATGGCTCTAAAAGTCACAAATCATGTCACTGCTCATACCTGACCCACCCGCCCTGCTTCAAGTACGTAAATGGCTAGCAGTGAATGGGAAATTTCAAGTATCGGAGAGCCTTGAAATGTGGAAGTGCATCACCGGGCTCACCCCTGCATTACCTGCTCAAATAAACTATTTTCTGAATGCAATACGCTGAATTTGGCCAAATGTCTGCTTATGGGTTCCCTTTCTGTTCATTTTAGTCCTCTTCCCTGTCTGGTTGGTGATCCTCCAACTGGGCAATGACAGAGCTCTTAGACCAGTCTTTGTACCAGTGTTCGTGTTGTTTACATGCTGCTGTTTCACTTCAGTGGCTCACCTGAAAAGCCCTGTTTGCTCTCCGTTCCCCGTGCAATTTACCATGTGCACTGCAACTGGCCTTAATCGGGACCAGATCCCATTATACTGGGCTTTGTGTGAACATCTGCAAACAGCAATTCAGAACTAGAAGAATTTGAAATCTCTGCCAACCTAAATGCAAATTTATCTGCTGTCAACAAATTGTGAATTACAAACAATGGTGGTCTAGTTTGCAAATACAAGCCCTCTGTCTCCAAAGTGTGCAGATCCCCTTTCTACCACCTAACCCACCTTGCCAGTAGTACTCTTTCCAAAGTTTGGGGCAGGATCTCCTGCAAAGCTAAGTGCAGGAGAGCCCAAGAAGATCAGATCTCTCTGAATCTTACCTCTGCCACGAGACTGTAGGACATTATTTGTGGACCCAAACTTTGGATAAGTTAGATGTCAGCCAGCAGATTCACTGCTTTTTAGCAGGACCATTGCCCAGTTGCCTGCAAGAAAGTGGTTATTATATTGTCCCTAACTCAGCCTCAAAAGTTTGGAGTGGAAGGGATTAGGCATGTGAGTCGTGGTTTGGGAAACATACTTGCTGTCTGCCAACAGACGTGCAGACAATCACGTAAAGCAGAAATGCACACACTCACGCAGCATTTCTGTTACCGAAGAGGTGAAACTCCTGTTGCACCAGCCATGACTCAGAGCAGCATTTGCATACCCTTGATCAAAGAAAAAAAAATGGGACCAGGAGCTGAAGAAGAGCAGGGTGATTGGGAACAGCCAAGAAAAAGAAAGGCATATTCAGAAGTGGGTGAGGCTTTCCTCCCCTGGGACGTGCTGCTTTGCACCTGAAAATGTCTGCTCAGGCATAGCCCCCGCAAAGCCAACTTTCCTCCCACATCCAATATTCCCATGCAGGCTGATACAAGCAAGCAGGAGCTGTGGAATCTGGATTTGCCATGTCTGAGTGAGGTGTGCTTTTTGGAATCGTTATGTCAGCAGGAGGGAATTATGCACATAATGACCCTTATCTACACACTTATTTTTACACCATTAAACTCAAAGATGAATGTTTAATTTCCCCTTACTTGGTTCCCAGGAGTTAGACATTATCAGGCTGTTGACTTTCGAGATTTTCTGTTAACGGCATAATTACTGAACCCCCCCACCCCGCGCCATGAGGTTCGAAATAAGATACTATATTATTTTCACACACCCACATACACACAAAGCAATTTTACTAACTGAAATTAAGATAATTCCCCTTAATTGACAGAGCCAATAAAAAGAAAGTTACTACTTAAAGTGTAAAATGAGATGAGGTGAAAATAGCCCCTTCTGGAGGCACAAATAAATGATGCAGTACTTTTAAAGGCAGGTCATTTGTTTAACAGTGAGATCAGGATAAAAGACAGCACCACTTTTTCACATCTCCCTTTCTGTGGTGACAGACACGTATGTCCAGCTACAGATATGTGTAACCAAAGATGCTTATGTTGAAAGAATTCAGGAGGTGTAATGAAGCATGTTTCAATTCTATTGCTAACAAAGTGACTGAATCCCATTTTCAGCTGGAAATCTCATCACTAGCAATGCCTTTCGAAGAAAGGGTCGGGCCCTGCCCTGATTGGAGAGGGAAGCCATCCCAGAAAGGCTTTAACTAAAACAGTCTTCTGAGGAAGGAGAGACAAACTCCTTTGCTGAGGGCATCTGAGAAGTTCCTTTACAGCACTGATGTCTTAACATCAGGTCCGGATGCAGGTGTCTGCCCCAGTGTGTTCCCACTTGCCGTCTGATGTGGGATGAAGCACCTAGCACATCCCAGGATGAAACACCTTCAACCTGGCCAGGCTAGATTGGTGCCTGTGGGGACAGGGTTTGCTGGGCAGATTGGAAGGTTGAAGGACACCTGTGGAAGACCTGAAAAGGTCAACCTACCTCTGTGTGTCCTTCTGGCCTGAGTAGTATAGCTGCTTGCTAGATACTCTTAAAGCCAGGGAAAAGAGGGCTTGTGAAGTGCATCAAGCCCATGGTCACTGTCAGAAGCTACACAGGTCCAACAGAAGAGTGTCCAATATTGTTGCAGACCTCCATGCTGCAACAGCTTTTATTCCTGCAGAATAAGCAGTGGTTTGCACACGCTGGTGAGGTTTTCTGGGTTAGGACTGGGGGCTCTGTCATGAAGGTACCATACGAGGGTTTCAGTGAATCCATCTCAGCTTCCCAAATCTTCTCCAGAGATACCTGGAGAACACAGCCCTTACAAAAGCAATCTTCTAATCTAAATCAGCATCCTACAGATGCTGTGGTGTGAGGGCCACAGGATCAGGCACCTTTCAAAGCACTCTCAGCAAAAAAAATGTATAGAACAAATTTGAGACAATGTTTTTTTAAGCTATCTTAGAGAGTTTAACATGGTAGTAACTGAAAAGTGGTAACCATAAGGCTTCACAGCCCTCCTGTGAGATACTGAAACTGAAATCTTTGGTCATGTTTGTTTGTTTTTTTTCCACACATGGCTTTCTCAAGATCATCTTACACATCCATCCTGGAGCAGACAACAGAGGTTTTATTACTCCCACATTCTCCTTCTCCCTGTAGGCCCTGGACACACATTCTTTTGCCTCTCAAATTAAGTAGGTTAGCTTTATTTCCTAATGTTAATACAATATTACTGTAAGGGAATGTAGCAACTGGATGTTGATTTGCTTAAAATAAATAGGATGGGTCATTTCTGTTTTTATGAACCTCATATTGTCTGTCACTCCAACAAAGCTGGAGGGGAGAGGAGGTCCTCTGTCTGACCACGCTCTTATTTTTCTTCTCAGTCATCTCTTTTAGCACTTCACTATGGTCACTTTCCTTACTGTTGTTTTTTAATGGTTTGTTCTCTTTCTGTGTGTGGTAGGCATATCCCTCTCTGTTGTCTTTCTGTTCCTTTCCTTCCCTTTCTGAGGCCTTTGACAATAATTTTGGCTGAAGACTTATACAAGAAACTCAAAGTGAACATAAACCACCAAAAAACCAAGCAAAAAGTCTTAAGATTCAGCCTCAAGGTTCAGACTAATTTCAGTCATGGAAACAACATGGAAAATTGCAGCTCAATGCCCTGAAATGTAGCAGTGTTCCCAGTAATAGGAAAAAAAGGGTTTAGAGCCAAAATGCCAGGACAATGTGAAAAAAAACAGAAGTGATTCCAGCTTGACCCATCTCAGTTTCCACGCAATTTGATGGAAACGTCTGCTCTCTTGGGTCTGATCGCCCAGCACACAAGCTGATTTTACTTGGGAGGCTGAAGCAGAAAGTGTGACAGTTCATTTCAGCACCTTATTAATCTCATTTTGTACTTATTGTTTGCTTCAATTTTTTTTCATTTATAACAGTCCTTTCCATCAGACTTTGCTGTTTGTCATAGGAACTTATTAACCAGTCAAAGGTAATCATTTTGACATCAGTGGCTTGGTTTCTTATCTTGAACTTATGTTGTGATCATATTTCACACACCTATACAAATGCACACACACTGCAGAAAAGCAGATCCTCCTAAGTCTGGAAAAAATACTTCCACTTACAGGCAACACACTTGCAGGCCTCCCTGTTAATGCACATTTTCACCACAATTTCACCACAACTCCTCCACAGGAAGATAAAAAGGTCTGAGGCTGCTTCATTTTTAAATGCAAAGATCCTACAAAAGAGTTTCCTGAGCCGCAGACCAGTAACTGTCAGTCTAAAAAGGCAGCTGTGGTTTGTTAGTAAATGTCTGTGTTCGTGCAAAACACACATTGTAAAAATAGGACTGTGCACACAGAGTTTTGTCAGCAGATGCTTTACAGTGTAAAAGCACTTGAATGTTGGTGGTCCTCAAGTCTTTTCCATCTTCCAGCAAAATGATTAAATCACATATCCTGGGCCAAAACTATGGGCTTCTTTCTCACTTACAATGTCTCGTACTCCACCGTGCAGTGCAGCACCACACCCTGTTCTCATCTTGTTATCCTATGTGCCAAGATAATGGATCCTGTAATCAGCTCATCAGCCATCTCAGGGAGTCATAACTGACTAATCAGGTAGATGGCCACATGCTGGATATCATCTCTTCATGCTGGAAGGACACCAGGGCATTGTGCTGCAGGTGAGACCTACCCCTTCCAACCAAGCCTACTGCATGAGCCAGCTTTTCACATATGTGCCTTGCTGCATGGCTCTTTGTCTTACATGCCCCAGTGAGTCTTTGGCACCTTCCATCAAACCCTTCTGCATGGTAAATGAGGCTGTAAAAACTGCTGATTACAGGGGACAATCCCAGAAAAAGAGAAGTGTGAGGGCTGATGGCTCAGGAGAAAGACAGAGAGGGGCCCGTAGAAGGATGCCAAGCAGAGTGCACCAAACCATAACCATCAGGGCTGGAAGGTGTCTGGAGATGCTCTGCTTGGAGATGTGAGAGCAGAAGCAGACATGTGGCTGCTGCAAACTGGCTGTCACACTAAAATCTTCCTCCTGAGGGAGGAGAGGTATAATTGTGCCCCTGCTCCCTTATTCCTTCCGTCAGCGCTGGTTCCTGAAAAGGGATCACATGTATGTGGAGACATTACTAGTACAGCTAACTGCATTTTTTCCACTGAAAAGGTTCCATAAAACCTCCTTTTTTTGCCCTCCGTCTCCATATGTCTTTGATTAAAAACTTTCAGTGGTTTTGTCTTCTTAAATAGCAAGATGATTCATTTTCATTTCTGGAATCCAAAAGAATAATTTTCATGACATTATTAAAATACATATACTAGAAAATATATATAAATTATGGGGCCAGATCTGCTTGTCAGGATTATGTTCTGTCTGTCGTACAATAGTACATTTGTGATCAGCCTGAGGATATCTCTGAAGATTGAAACTGGCGGTCCACTTAAGCTCTTTCACAGATGATTACGGCGGTGCTGCTGAAAGCAGGATAGCAAGGTCTAAGCTAACAAAACTCATTTGAGTGAAAAGAAGCATATAGAGCAATGGGGCATAGAGACTGCTGTTTATTAACATTGCTGTTCAGGCTAGTCAAGCAAACAGGTTGAATTTACGTGATGGATACAATGAAGATGGTGGATTCCATCAATCTGTAAACCAGAGATGTGTAGACAGGGCTGCCCGCTGCCAGCGGGTTGAATCTCTGTAGTTCTCAGAAAATTACCCACCTTCCTAGAACATTCAGAGCACCAAAGGGATAAATTAGTACATAATATACTGTCTATGTAGAGCTAATAACAATGCAAAGAATACAAATGTTGACCTGAGATTTCAGTCACCGTGGGGAAAAATACTAGTGTCAATGGGAGATGTAGTATCTGATTGATATAGTTTCAGTCACTGTACCATGGGAATAAAAGCAAATCCATAATATTTGCTTACAGCACAGTTAGCCGGGCACCAAATAGTAACCACTTTCAATATAAAAAGTACATCATCTGTGGTTGTAAAGATGCACAGTTGCAACTTTAAGGCTTATGCTTTTGAGATACTTGGTAATTCCAAGAGAAAAGCAGAAGGACTAGCTGACACACAAGGACTTGTTTCATTTAGCTAGCAATGACAAAGCTCATGTTGACAAAAACATTTCATCAATTCACCTACCCGATTGCATCAGCTATAGAAATATAAATAAATAGGCTCCTATTGTATGTATATCTTGCCTCTCCATGGAGAGTTTTCCAGAAAATATCACTATTTTAGTTGACATCATGTTTTTTTCCCACTCAAGGTCAATATAGAGACATCAACAAATCTTTGTGTTTTAGATGTGCCCTAATCTAGCAGTGTTGGGAAGCATGGGGATGTTTCCTGATGTGCTTGGATGCAAGCCACATCTGATCTGGCTCCAGCTTATTGCTGCTAGGTGTTCACTTCAAACTTCCACTTGCCAGAAGTCAGGGTTTTGGAGGCTAGGAATAGCTCTCAGTTAATATACTGAAATTTCATGTAAATGTGTGATCATACTTCCTGATGGCACTGCTGTGCTGTATGGAACTGTGATGCTGCTGCCTGAGGCCTGGCTGGGTGATGCTCAGAGCATCTCAAATGTAGACTTTCCCCCGCACAGAGGCTGATGGGCAAGGGGATCTCCAAGCAAGAGATTTCCCTGTTGTTTGCTTGTGTTTGGGGATCAGATGTTTGTATCTCCATTAAAAATAAACAAGAATAGTGCCAAGAAATATCTACTAGCAATTTTTCTGAGCATTAGAAATAAAAATTGCAAGGCTCAGACAGTCACTAAATATTATGTGCAACAGGACATGAAACATATGAAATCTTTGCTATTATGTTTTTTAGAAATCTAATTGGTTGAACTTACCTTAATCATCAAAATGTAGCAGGGAAAGAGACTGCAAGAGGTCAGGCAATGTCCAGCATTGACCAAGAGACCAGCAGTGATCCTGTGCAGTGATCTCATGACTTGGAAGCACTCACTCAAATCTGTCATATGAAGCATCAATATGTAATTCTGTTTCTTTTGCATTTTGCTCCTCATACTGTTTATAATGAAGATTAAGGAAAGAGTGTTGTTTTAGTCAGGCCACAAGGAATCTGAAATGCTTATTTTTATCATAGTTCTCCCTACAAGTTTGCAATTATTTTTGCTGGCAAAATTTGATTTAAATTTTCTTTTTAGTGCAAAAAGGAAAAAGCCTACTGCACTTCATACTTCCACACTCTCCTGAGTGGAAAACTGGTTGGCTGGCCGGGCCCAGAGAGTGGTGGGAAATGGTGTGAAATCCAGCTGGAGGCCAGTGACAAGTGGGGTTCCCCAGGGCTCAGTGCTGGGTCCAGCCCTGTTCAATGTCTTTATCAATGACCTGGATGAAGGCATTGAGTGCACCCTTAGCAAGTTTGCGGATGACACTAAGCTGGGTGGAAGCGTTGATCTGCTGGAGGGTAGGGAGGCTCTGCAAAGGGATCTGAACAGGCTGGACTGCTGGGCTGAGTCCAATGGCATCAGGGTTAACAAGGCCAAGTGCCGGGTCCTGCACTTGGGGCACAACAACCCTATGCAGTGCTACAGACTAGGAGAAGTCTGTCTAGAAAGCTGCCTGGAGGAGAGGGACCTGGGGGTGTTGGTTGACAGCCGACTGAACATGAGCCAGCAGTGTGCCCAGGTGGCCAAGAAGGCCAATGGCATCTTGGCTTGTATCAGAAACGGCGTGACCAGCAGGTCCAGGGAGGTTCTTCTCCCTCTGTACTCGGCACTGGTGAGACCGCTCCTCGAATATTGTGTTCAGTTCTGGGCCCCTCACCACAAGAAGGATGTTGAGGCTCTGGAGCGAGTCCAGAGAAGAGCAACAAAGCTGGTGAAGGGGCTGGAGAGCAGGCCTTATGAGGAACAGCTGAGAGAGCTGGGGTGGTTTAGCCTGGAGAAGAGGAGGCTGAGGGGAGACCTCATTGCTCTTTATAACTACCTGAAAGGAGGTTGTGGAGAGGAGGGTGCTGGCCTCTTCTCCCAAGTGACAGGGGACAGGACAAGAGGGAATGGCCTCAAGCTCCACCAGGGGAGGTTTAGGCTGGACATTAGGAAAAAATTCTTGACAGAAAGGGTCATTGGGCACTGGAACAGGCTGCCCAGGGAGGTGGTTGATTCACCTTCCCTGGAGGTGTTTAAGGCACGGGTGGACGAGGTGCTAAGGAGAATGGTTTAGTGTTTGATAGGAATGGTTGGATTTGATGATCCGGTGGGTCTCTTCCAACCTGGTTATTTTATGATTCTACGATTCTATGATATTTTTCTTTAGAAAGTGTCAAAAGCTAATTGTTCTGTCCTACCTTCCTGTTACATGCAGAGTGTTCATGATGAAGAAGAGTTGTGGCATATCACATTTCAGGGAGAAAGTGAACCTCAGGTGCCTTAGGCACTCGTCCTTTCATACATCATTTATCAAAACAGGATAAGAAAGTTTTGCACATAGTATTGAAAAACTTCAGCTTTTACCTCATGCTTTTCTGTGCATCGTTTAGTTTGCGATAGGAAGAAATTCACTTGTTATGCAAAAATTGTGTCTTGCATTATATGTGGAGGTTTCTCAAAGAGGCATGAAAAATCAAAGTCCATTTCTTTGCCTCTGGCCAAATGACAGGTTCATTTTAAATACAGGATTGGTGCTTGCAGATAGCAGCCAAAGAAGTAGCCTTTATCCGAGCTGAGATTTGGTGATAATTGGGTCACTGGCCTGTATTTGGATGTGTTTTCTGTGGTTTGCTACACACTGTCAAAACAAAGCATTGCTTCTTTGGGAGAATGGGTGCTTGCACAGCCTGTGGTGTCACTCATTTTCACTTTGGTGAACTGATGACTTTGTCACTCTTGCAAACCTCATCTCTCCTCCACCTGTTCTTCGGCTTAACCACATTTGCACAATGTCACCATCTACTCCTGACAAGCTCATTTGGCTTCAGCAACCACTGAAGACCTTCAAAATGGTCTTGGGGTGCTGGTAAATGGAGATCTTGGGTATTAAACTAAATATTGATGATCCTGAAACAAAACCCAAGAGTTCTGAATCTCTGAAGCACCTTTCCAAAAGTATTTTCTCTGTAGACTGCAGAAGATAAAACACATGGATAGCAGGACAAAGACTACCAAACCAATGAATCACAAAGTAAAACTCTCTGTTCTAATGGTAATTAATTATTGCATGTGCAGTGTTACTGATTAAACATAAGTGGAGTAGTTGTACAAGGGAATATCCTGTCGACTACTAAATTAAGACACTCTCAGGGCAGGGATGAACTCTTCTGATGAAAACAGGGACACAAGACTAGATCACACTAATCATCAGACTTCTGGCTAAAGAGCAACAGCAGTCTGAATGTGATTAATTTAAACTGTGTTGGACCAGCTTCTTTAGCTGGCATGGGGTCTAAGCATGCCAAAGCAGAAAGAGACATGGCAAGGTGATGATGCATGATGATTCATGATTTTTTTAAGGAGAGCAAATGGAGCAAAGAAATGAGGCAGAGGGAAGTGCAGAACAGAGTCGTAAGAAGTAGAATGGACATCAGGAAAGGGGCAGAGCCAAACCCAAGGGAGCTGTAATGTTCCAAGAATGATACAGGGCAACGTAGTAGGATCAGCCATGAGAGAGGCCAGTGACCTCGGTTAGGCAAATCTCAATGCAGCCTGCTGATGTTTGGAAGTCTCTTGCATGACCAAAACCCACAAGTGAGAAAAGTAAAGAGTTGCTCAAATGTTGGATCTTGATGGTGCTTAGGTTGAAATGGGACCGCTGATATGCAATGGAAGTCATCAAATGCCAGAATTTCTAGGTGTCTTCAGACACAGAAAAATTATTTCGAGTTTCTCTTGGTGCTTGGACTGTTGTTTCCCCTTGTATTTATAATCAATAACTTGAAAGGACATCTAAGCTTTACAAAATATTGGTAGCCACCCTAAAATATGGTTGCACAATCCTGAAGGCAGGCTTGTACTGCAGATGAAATAAACAGCTTTGTTAACTATAAACCCTCCCTTTACAAAACAGTGCCAAGAATGGTTTGTGGTAGCCTTCTGGTCAGGTGAATCTATTTAAATGAATAACAGCTATAAATATACACTCAGCAAAATTTCACATAAAGGCAAAGGGCTTAGCCTTTTGCAAGGCAGAGGCAGTGGGAGAGTTGTAGTGTAGACAAGTGAGACAGGGTCAGATGTTTTTCCTATATACTGCTGAGACAGCTGAGCTACAGTGCAGGGCTGGGAGAACTGAGAGTAGGAGGACATTGTCTCTTTTTTGGATGTCATTTGTGTGATTTAAAAGCAAGATTCATCTCTGTTAAGAAACAGATCAGTCATTTGCAGGCAATACATGGACACCTATGAAAGATAATTCATCTCACCCTTAAAGGAGCATCGAAGGAGGGCCTGAATTGTTTTCCCCTGTGTTTACTTTCTCCGCTGATTACAGAGGGAGAGTACAAGATTAGTTTGCATTAGATAGTGCACGTTTAGGTAGGCAAAATTAGGTAATCTGATCCTTGAGAGTCCTTCTATAAATTAGAGAGGGAAATAACCTGAACTTTTGTTACAACAGCTATTACAGTGAGATCTGGCAGCTAGTTCATGAGGGGTGTGGAAAGTCTTTGCTTACTCTGGCTTAAAAGGTCTGAGCATCCTACACAGTGAGAGCACAGTGGAGTCCACCAGGTCCTGCTCTGCATGTCCATGGTGAAGGACCATGCTGTGCCAGCCCAAGGGTGCTTCCTTTGGCATTTTCACCAGCCACATCCTGGGCTTTGACTGGGATTGTGAGGCTACTTGCAAGCAAAACCAGAATCTGCCTGAATAAAGCTGCCAATAGTTGGGCTGTTTTGTCTTTGTGCAGCAGAGAGTTGCATGGATTTTTTGTCTCTCTACACGGAAACTTACTTTACTCAATAAAAAAAAATCTCAAGCCTATTTCAGTTGGTCTTCTAAGTGCAATACTGCCCACCACTCAGGAAAAGGTAGATGAGCTGTGGGATAGAAGTCTCCATCTAGTTGCTATGGAGGTGCTGGACTTGTAGCATTAGGTTACACCTACATGTGCCTCCAAGTACCAGCTTCATGCACCAACCTGAGCTTGTGGGTGTTGCAGAGACAGGTACCACGTGGGACCTAAGTGTGAAGAGCTGCTAAGAATTAGGGAAATCTTTTGCCACTGTCACATTGGGATAAGTAACTAGAGTTAGGCTGCTGAGAGTCCTTCAGATGCATTTTTCTGTCCCTCTTTTTTGCAGGGAATGCAGAATTCCCTTTCCTTCCCACTCTCTCTCTATGGTATTTGCAAGGACAGCTTTGCTAGATGCTGCCCCTATAAAAAGGTACTCCAAACACAACTTATAAAGCTAATAAAGTTTAAAAAAAAAGAGAAAAAAAATAGTAAGTCTCTACCTGGACAAAATCAGAGCAAGATATTCCTGTATCTTATCTCAGATTGTAAAAAAACAAGAACTTTCTTAGCTTAATTCTTTTAACAAGATGAATAAATTTGAACAAGAAAGAATGGCTGTTTGGTAACTTGTGATGTGGAATATTTCAGGAACAGTCTGCAAAAATTTATTACAAAAAAACAATTGAATTTTTTTACAATATTTTTATTTTTTTAAGTACATTTTACTTTGATAGCTAATTTAAGTCATTTAGAGAATGACTCTAGCCCACTAGTGAAAAAGAGTAAAATTAAAGCATGATTAGAATTCAAGTGATCAAATTAAAATTTAAGATTGGCATGTACTGAAATCTTGGAGCTATATGTAATGGAATTATTTAGACTCCTTATTTCAATAGAGTAACCTTTACATCACAGCCAATATGCTGGAATTTGAATTCCTTAATCTAAATGTACTTGAAAAGCCCTCATACCTTAGACACTTAGACTGAAGAAAATCTGGCTTTGAGTTAGACTTTGAAGCTTGAAAGTAGAACTTCGTAAACGAGTACCATGCCTCCCTGCAGTTGTTGCTTAGGTGTCAGCCCAGTTTATGTAAAAATAAACTGAGAGTTTGCTGTTGATCCAATCAATTCCCACCCCATCCAATAAAAGACCTATGGGCTATTAAGAGATAAGGCTCCAAAATCAACAAAACAGAATCTTTATTATACTTTCAGAATATGTAAAGTCATTAGACTTTTCAGGCATGATTTCTTGGTAACTGTAGGCACCCTAGAAAGCCCCATCTGGGATGGCACATCTGCTTTGGATCAGTTATTATGGCTGAGGCTGTATCCTCCAGCCGTACCCTTCTGGTTATGTGTCCTCCTGTGGCCACAGTGCCTGCTCAGAGGCGTCTAAGCTGAGTCAGTCAGTGTTCATGGCCTTCCTAAACCCATCAGGATTCAGGAGCTCAGCAGAGGCTTGCCTGGAAGACCCAGTCCCTTAGGTACTCTCAGAGCACAGATAAAGCAAGTGTCTATCAAATACAATTGAAGATACCCTTCTTGGTGTGTGTGGTCTCTACATGTTGATAAGAACACTCGCTAAATAATCCCTTCTGTTGGGAGTGCCGTGACCACTCTGGATTTAGACGTGCTTCTGCCACTCTGTCCTTTGACACTAAGGCTCTGGCTGGATTTACTATCCTACGTTGTCTGGGCATTTATGGGTTTGAATCATCCAAGGTCAAACCTCAGCTGGGACTTGCAAGCCCCATTTCTTGGGCAAATGCTTTAACCATTGAGTATTATGTTAACAGATGGACATCAAAAGCATCAGCAGTCACTTTTTAAAAGGAGTAGTCATACTTTGATTTTTCAGAGAGGCCTGAGTTTTCCAGGATGAGGGAAAAAAATGGAGCAGGACCCCCAGGGGACTGAGATGTTCCCTAGCATAGTTTCAAGACTGAGTGAGCATGTGGGAATAGGTACCAGACTGACTGGGCAGGGCAGCAGAGTGCATGTGCAGAAGCCCCTCCGTATGCTGTTTAACTGGGTGGTACTCAAGGATTATTGAACATTGACAGTTACTGAAGTCCTGGTTTACATGTGTTGATCCTTTTTTTGCCAGAGTCATGCAAAAATTTTAGATGCAATATTTTGAGTGCATCCTTGAAGCTCTCTAAGCTTAAACATAGTGTACAGCAGGCCTTGAGGCTAGAATTGACTGACCAAGGCATGCAAAAGCATTTCATTTGGGTGTCTGAAAGCTGCACCAAAATACATGGAGTAAACAATTTGCATTGGAAGATTAAGATGACCCAAGGCTCCAATAAATGTCTGATGAGATTAGATTTGTTTTTTCTTTCCTGAGGTCAAGCTGTTCTTTGTTCTAGCAAATTTATTTAACCATGCTAACCTCCTCAGAGATATATTTTGTGTGCAGTTTCCATGCACTGCAGCTAAGTTCAGGTCATCCTTTAATATTGTATCATGAATGGGTAACTCCTTGTTTGACCAGTGAATGACCTCCTACTCCACCCCAAATAACTATGAAGTTTTCATCTCTGTGGCAAGAGCATTTACTATTATTAGTGCCTTAGAAATATTAATTTTGTTGTATATTTATTTATGTATGGGTACAGACAGAAGGGTGTGAGCAGCTATGTGTGCATACACATGTGTGTGCATGTGAGAGAACTCTGTTAAAATTAATTGCACTGGCTCACAAAGGCTTCTGGATCTGTTTACATTCCTAAGGCAAATTCCGTAAAATATCTGTAGTTAAACTCTTGCACAGCATCTAAGTGCATGGCTTTTGTATGCTATGCACCTTCCCTGCACAGAGAATTGCTGAAAACATTTAATGCTGGTGGAGAATAAATGTGTCCCTGATACAAACACAACAGCAATGTGTTCATATACTCTGCTAATGCTATTTAATCCTGAGGATAATGTATTAGATTTTCTGCATAGTATCTTAATATAGCATGGGAACGGGAGATTGTTTGGTTTGGAGACTGGAGAGGTGAGCAGGAGGAAGAGGGAAGGGATTGTTTAAACAGCTTTGGTAATGACCTTGGTGCTCATGGGGAACTCCCACTCACATTAGGAGTTATGCAGAGTGTTTAAGTTGAGCAAGATCGTGCTCAATGTGTCAGATAATTTGTAGTGTTATAGGCTGGGCACTCATGATTCAAGATAGCAGTAAGAGGTCATTTTAATCCTACAGGAGAGCAGGTGGGTGTTCCAGACACTGGGAGAAAAATGTGGACCTTGGTCTTCATGGCTGATATGTGTGCAGCACAGGGCAAAGGTGCTTATGTGTTCTCCTGCTGTACATGCTGCTGTCCGAGAGACAAATAAAGATCTGGATGAGATGAAAGAGAAGCAGATCTACAGCTCCAAACACAGTGGCTCGAAGACAAATGCAGGACATAGATGCTTTGGGGCAGAGTGCTTGTCTGGAAATGCAAACAAACATCCGTATCCCTTCTTTTCTGACTCTTCTTAGTTTGATATGTAGGATCACCTCTGAGGAACACCTTATTCCATCATTAATGTTATGAAGCACATCTCCCATATGGCCAGACTTCTCAGGTAAAGCCAGCAGCAATATGTTACAACCTCTGAACAGAATATATGTATGCATATGTCTTCTTTTCCAAAGTAAAGATTCCATCAAAAGAGTAGGTTATGCAAGAGATATTTTAAATGGAGTAGCAAATTGCTGCTGCAAATTATCTTTCTCGGTTTAACAGGCTTCCTGGTGTTGGAGGCTAGTATTTGGGAATGTGGTTTTTCCCAAGATGATGAGTCACTGGAGTTTATTCAACAAGTACTTAATATAACATCTTGCCTGTTTTGTTTTTTTTTTTTTTTTAATGCAGGGTAAAGAAATGAAGAAATCACTTCAGTGTTACGGAAATATATATTGCTTTTGGGAAGAATATGTCACTTATATCTGAAGTTCCTTTTATTTGGAGCATTTCTAAGACTAAACAGCTTTTTTTTACTTGATGCTGATTATTTTCATACTGGCAAAGCCTAGAAACTCCCACACTACTGAGAGCTCCAGGATGCAGACTGCAGGGAGGTCTCTACAGTATCTCTCCACTCCCTTCTGGCTTCTCCGCTCATCATTGCGTATCTTTAGTCCGTCTTCACAAACAGCAGGCACTGCAGCTTTCACATATGTTTGCAGCTCCAAGCTGCTTCCAGCAGCATCCCATTCTTCCTTGATCCTCGTGATCTTTCCACTGCATCATGATGAATATAGAGACAGATAGAACATTATTGCGTGTTTACAATCATGTGTTTACAGTGATCATAGCTTGGAATAGCACCATGGGGAGTGTCTTGGGTCATAGAAAGAACACCCTGCAAGGAAAATAAGCGACCAGGCCTTCATTGGTGATGAAAATCAACAGAACTGCTGGACCCTAAATGTATCCCATGTATACCTAAGGGAGGAAGTTTCCCTTTTACAAGACATGTGGTTATAGCCACAACACAAAGGACCTGTGCAAAAGGAATGGGAGTTAGCAGAGATCGTGAATCATGAATAGTGCCTCTCCAGCTTTCCTGTAGGCCCCTTTCAGGTACTGGAAGGTCTCTATAAGGTCTCCTTGGAGCCTTTTCTCCAGGCTGAACCACCCCAACTCTCTCAGCCTGTCCTTGTATGGAAGGTGCTCCAGCTCTCTGATCATCTTTGTAGCCCCCCTCTGGACCCATTTCAACAGCTCTATATCCTTTTTACGTTGAGGATTCCAGAACTGTACACGGTACTCCAGATGAGATCTCACAAGAAAAGGACAGAATCACCTCCCTCACCCTGCTGGCCACGCTTCTTTTGATGCAGCCCAAGATATGATTGGCCTTCTGGGCTGTGATCGCACATTGCTGGTTTATGTCAAGCTTCTCATCAACCAGCACCCCCAAGTCCTTCTCTGCAGGGCAGGTCTCAATCACATTATCCCCCATTATGTATTGAAATCGGGGATGTACCTGTGAAGGAGACAATGCTAGCTACAGACTTGAGGTCCCTCCTTTTGGGGCTAATGTCTGCTGATTTCACCTTACACATCTCCAAATTAGAGCTACCACCTTGATATCAAGCAGGAGACAAACTACTGTTCTTGCTACTGTTCAGGAGACACTGTTTATTAGCACACTTGGACTCACTTTCTTGAGTGTGTTTATTCAGAGCAGTGTTTGCTTGAGCAAAGATCAGTGGCGATTTGTGATACCTGCTGAAAGCCTCCTGAAAATCGATTATTGATTAAATTCACATTATCATTTGTAACAGACTACTGTGCTATGGGAGCTCCTGGGTGCACTCGATGCAATTTGCCTAGGGATGTGGCAAAGCTTGGTCAACATCATTCTGAAGTTAAGTACTGCTTTATCGTGCTTTCTGCTCAGCAGGTGTTTATGAGGGTTCAAAATGTAAACATGAAATTTTGACTTTAGATAAGAAGACCTACCCAGAAGTACGTGGCAACTACTCAGCCTTATATGTCCATCTGGCACCCTGTTCCTTTGAAACATATGTCTTTTATCTCTCACTTATGTCTTAATAGTGGCCATAATAGTAACCACCCAGGTTACTGTATATAGACTGTGCGCAGGGATCGCATTGTTCAGCTCTGAAACACTCAGTTGTGCAACTGCAGCACTGAGAGGGATGAACCAAACAGCAGAAAATAAAGCTCTAGGAAGAATTTAAAACGACACAACTCAGCTGCCAGTGCTGCAACTTGGCCCTGTCATCCCAGGACCCGAGCTCGGAAGGGGTAAGGGAGGAAACAAGGTTAGATGGACTCCAATCTGAGCAGAAACCAGTTTTCAATCAGTCAGTGTCTGTGCCACACTGCAAACAGCCTGCAGTCCAAAGCTCACACCACTTATCCAACCAAACTGCTCAAATGCACCATTTACTGTAACAGCGCTGCCTCCAGGCGCTCCATCATTTTGTCCAAATTGTCAAGGTCTTAGGAAAGATAACTTTTCCTGAAAGACACTAGTATTTTGAAACCTTAGACAGCTGCTTGGTCTGCCTGCTGACCTTTGCAGAGAGGCCTGTCGGGAGTGGACACACATTTATTGAGAACTTGCAATGCATTTCTCAGAAGCTGAAATGTCCTGTAACTTGATTCACCATTCTTTTAAAAAAGCTGCCTCAGGCTGCCTCAGTTAAGGGGAAGTATAACTTCCCCCATATTATTTTTAACCAAAACAATGGACATTATTGTATCCTTTGTTGGCTCTGGTAAGTGTGAGTGGGAGAAAGCAAGTCACAAGTTTTAATTACTAGACAGATTGTTTGACTGCCTTTTAAAAGCACCCCTAAATTTAGGACAACAAAACTGCAGCCACAGCTATCTTTGAGGTTTTACATTCCTCCAGACACTTGCACTGACGTACAGATGGTGGATCAACATTGGGCACCAAATACTATCCCTTTTACTTTGTTTCTCACAAAGGAGTACGCTTTATGTTTTAAAATGTGCCTCCGCCATTTAATTTTTCAGGTGTATTTTACACTTTATAAAGTCATAAATGAGCAAATAAATAAATAAACAAATGAGACTGGAATGTAGGAAGCAAACAAGCCAGCTGAAGACTTCATGCACAGCCATGCTGGAATGTTCATTGCTAGTTAGGGAATGTGCTCTTAGGAGTTTCTGTGGCCACCAATGTCAGAGCATCATTTCAGAAGGGACGTGACATCCATACAGGTATTTGAATATGAGAGAGACAAAGTCTGCATGAAAAGGTTATATTTCCACCTGCTGCAGTTGTGCAAATCACACCAGCCTGGAGAAGGGCTTGCAGTCCAGGAGTACTTCTGCCTTTTCCAGCAGCATCAACTAACCTGAGAAAGGCCATGTCCCCTTATATTCCTCATCTCAGTCTAGTTTTGTTGTTTCAGCATCCTTTAAACATAGCTGCGTGGCTCATTCTCACTGATCCCTGTCCTGCCAGCCCTTTATCACCATCTCTCATCCCCTCTTCACGCTTGCTCAGAGATGTCCATCTCCACAGGGCTGGGTGGGCTGAAGCAGGACCTCACAGTGGCAACACTGGCAGTCCTGTCTCTGCGCTCACTACAGCTCCAAACCAATTGCCTGTTCACTCACGCTTGCTCCACACTAAGGGCTGCAAAATGCTTCTCTTCCCTTTTCTTCTGACAGAGTTTCAACCTAGAGGTCCCCCTAGCTGGGAAGTCTCTGCTAAAGTCTCAGTACTCAGACACTAGCCAAAATTCAGTGGGGCAAAATATCCCTAGATCTCTTGAGAACCAGATGTCTTGATCTTTGAGGGCTGCTTCCTGCCCAGATGTTTCAAAAAGCAACCTTAGCTCCACCAAGCAACTCTGAATTATTATAGAAAAGGGCATTTCAAAATGAGAATCTTGATTTTTTTCATTGGAAAAGCAAACAAAACTTTTCATTTGAGGTGATGTTTAAGGCTTTTTTTTTTCTTGGTATTACTGTTCAAAATGCTGAATTCTTTAATCACCCTTTCCTGGGATATGTTTTGAATTTATTTACATCTGCATTTTCCTATGAAAGATGAAGATTTCTCAGAAGCTTACCAACAGGCTGTGATCACAACCACAAAATATCTGAGGTCTATTGCAGATGCACACTTCCCACACATAGCATGCATACACACACCTATACATCCCCCTCTCCATCACCATCCCCTCAAAAAGGATATTTCTCCAGTTGACTGTAAGGGAAGACATTATTAATAT
Source organism: Phaenicophaeus curvirostris (assembly GCF_032191515.1). Taxonomy (NCBI): domain Eukaryota; kingdom Metazoa; phylum Chordata; class Aves; order Cuculiformes; family Cuculidae; genus Phaenicophaeus; species Phaenicophaeus curvirostris. The sequence goes on from NC_091394.1 coordinate 90,976,868, forward strand.
TATTTTATTATTAATATTTAATGGCATGTCCTTGGTGGACTGCTTGAGGTAGACTGGATTAGGAGTCTATGCTGGTGGACACACCCCACCCCAATGGGATTCATGGGGAGTGGTTACTGGATGAAGGCATTATTCTTTGCAATAGGGCACCAACTGCATCTTCCTGGCTTCTCTCAAAGAGCAGGAAATCCCTGATAAGAATGAGAGGAGAGCGTGGCCTAGTTCCCTACAGATACCATACTAGATAACACTGGAATCCTTGAGATATTCAAGCAGAACCGACCCCAAGATAAGTTTGATCCACCTAACAAGTATTTCAGGAATGCACTTGAGATCCTGCAAAGAATAGCCAGGTGAGGCCCAACCTGCTTTTAATGGGGAAAAACCTGAGACAGAGTCCCTGGGTGGGAGGCCAAGATGCTGGAGTCTGAAGATGTTGCACTGAATTGCAAAAGTTTGCTTTGGCAAATAAATCCTGTAAGAAGTTAGGCAGGGGGGTTGGAACTAGATGATCTTTAAGGTTGCTTCCAACCCAAACTATTCTATGATTCTGTGATTCTAAGCAACTTGTTCCATCACAGCTGGACTTAGTACGATACTCCATGATAAAAGAGGTGGTAGGACCTGCCTGCCTAGTGCTGAGTAGGACCAAGATGTGGGGGACTTCCAAGAAACTGGGTGGAAGGCAAATCTGCAGAGAAGAGTGTGGAAGAAGGATTCTTCCTCTTCCTGACACAGTTTTTAAGTTTCTTCGGGTAGAGCTCTTAGGACTGATGAAAACAGTATGGCTGCCAGAAAATTTGTGAGAAAGCCTGCTGTAGGCTAGATTTATTTGCTAGATAACATCTAGTGCAGGTAACCTGCAGACTTTCTTACACTGAATGTTAAAATTTCTCTGTCTGACAGTGAAATTTGATTTACAGGAACATCAATTAATACTTGCTGGGACTCTCAGTGCAAACTGAGAGTCTTGGGGTCATATTTTATACCTTTCATCCTCCCAGAGAGTATTTACATTGCAAAAAGGTCAGGCATCTAATCTAACAACTGATACTGGAGAAGCTTTGCATTTCTGAAGGATTTGAATAGTGCTATTCTAGCCCATTTGCTGCAGGTTTTGTTTCCACAAAAATGTCATAATCATCATAAATTGTAGTTTTTGTATATTGCTGTGCATGCTGCAGATTCATATGGTAATTCCCTGAAGCATCTGTCCCTCCATATTCATATGTCCTTTACAGGATCCCAGTCTACTACTATAGATCTTTGCTTCCTAATATTTCCTGAAATCTGCCAGAGATGAAGAGTATATTTCTCATCTGCTTGTCAGTGAAATATGGAATATATTAAAGGTGCCTTGGCTTGTCATCCTCTGAAAGATTTTCCTAACTCTGTCCTCTTGAAAAGACTCTTCAAAGCACGAGGTAGAAGGAGTATGTAAAGTACTTTGTGAGAGCTAGGTGGTATTAATTCTGCAGCTGTCTTGGGAAAATCTGGCATCCAGAAGCAGGTTTGGCAATGCTGACACAGGGTGATGCTCTTCAAAAGCTGGTTAAGTGCTTTTCCTCTCCAGCAAACCTTTTCCGGGTATAATTAAGACTGAAGCAACTTGCATATTTAAAAGCAATCAGATTGTGCTGTATTGGTGCTTTTTCCAACACCAGCTTCCAGAGCAACTGCTTGTTTACAGCTTTTGGTAGGGTTTGTCTGGTCAGGGAGCCAGTCCGCACTGGGACCTGCAGCGCTCTAGCGAAAAACAAAAGGAAAGGGAAAACTAAGCAACTGATAAGCTCCTCAGACATCACTTGTTAAAACAGAAGTTTTATGTCAATAGCTGAACTAATACAATTCTTTTTCCTGGACTTTACTGAGTATACCTCTTCTTCAGTAGAGTTGGTGCTAGTTATGTGTTTGGTCACTTGTATACCAAAGGGGAACCTGGGGCTTTAACCAGGGCTCCATTGAGTGCTCTTCAATTTTATATTGGCATTCCTGTATTGCAGTAACATCCAGTTACTCAACTAGTTTGGTCACAAGGCCAGGAATTCCCATCCCAACTCACACAGGATCTCTGGTTTACAGTAAAAAAGATTTTCAGTGCAGGCCAGTAGCAAGAGCAGTAATAACATGAGTTTAATCAGGAGAACATCTGTTTTCCTTTCAGAGTACAAATACGTAGAACTTGAGATATGAGAACAGACACATCCTCTTGCTCCATATACAGCCTGTCCATAATTTTGTTGTGCTCTGTTTGAGAATAGGGCATATTCAAGATTTGGAGAAGTCAAGAAGATATTTCCTTGGTGAAGGAAAACACAGATGATCCACTGCAAACTCAGAGCCCCATTCAATCTAAAATCAAGTCTGCAATGTGTTACTAATTTGTCAGGCTCTTCAGAAATCCCTTATCCCTCTGCCATACTCAGTCTCCCTGCTGCTAAAGCAAGACTTTCCTCCTAGTTATGACCCATCAGGAAGCACTGTCTGGGGTAGGGGGTAATGTCTTTCCTTAGTATTATCTTCTTTTTGTTGTTCTGTGAAGATGGTGCAGAACAGAGCATTTCAGATTATTCAGTTTTGCTCAGTTTTCACTGGTTTTCTACCAGGTGATCAACCGTAATTCTTTGGTGTGAAACCACACAATGGGAGGTTTCCCATTCAAATCCTGGGCAAGTCCAAGCCTAGCTTCTAATAACAAGAAAGTTCTGATCATTAAAAACAAGCTCTTCTTTCATTTTTTTTTTAATATTATAAATAGCAACAAAAGAGGAGCTGGTACTACTGTGTCTATGTGTGAATGGTGATACTCTGTTTGCTACTGGCACTTGTACAATCCCTATGTAACTAAGAGGCCTGTATCCTAGTCCACACTCATTTCCTTAAGAAGATCATCACCTCTGTTCCCCTTTGTCATGTGCTCAGACAGAATTTTTTTCTCCCCTGATCCCAGCCTGCAGACTTCAAGGAAAGGATTTTCAGAAATGACTAAAAGAGTTTATGTATGTCTTGAATAATCCTAACTCTCTTAATCTCTCATCTCTGAGTTGTGATGTGCTGTGCTCTTTTGAGTATCAGTACATGTGCACCACATCGGTTATAGGCATGGTTCTGGTATGAGGAAGTTGGTGTGTAAATCAAGACCTTTCTCTGTAGCCATGCTTGATGACAAAAGTGTCTTACCTTAGCTAGAGGAGCAAGGTGAGTCATCTGATGTGATGACATCATTCTACCCACGCACCTGACAGTGTGAAGTGATCACATCATTTCCTTTCCTTGTGTGCTGGAAGGGTGAAAGATCTCCCACATGAGTTCAAGAGAGTATGGGGAGTTTTAAAACAGAAGAGAGAAGGAACCTATAGAGATTCATAGGAACCACTTAACAGGAGAAGAAAGAGATGGACATTGTTTTGTCAAGACAAAGAACTAATATTAGAAAGATTGAAAGGCACCTGGGAATTCAGAGAACTGTTATGGATTATATGACCTGAAGCCCCTGCCATCCTCTCCTGTTTTTTTAGTTCCTTTGGGTCTTAGTTTGTAGTTTTCATTATATAGAAAGGTGAGGAGAAACAATGACCTCAGAAATTTAGTGTGAAAGCCCTGTATATTGCTGCATGTGCCTCTGGTATGTTCCCCTTGAGCACCTCCGGCAATGGCAGTGGTAGTAAAAGCTGTAGTGATGTACAGGGCAATCTGAAGGCTCTGCACCAGGCACAGGAGATGGTGTATGTATGTACAAATATCCAGATTATATTAGGCCTTTGTGGGTGTGCATGGAGTCCAAGGCAAGGCTAATGGTGAATTTCTGCTGAGACCCCACATTGGTTTAAACCACTCTGAGGCTTGGGGATGCCTTGGATCTTGTCAGTGTCTGATCTGGGGAAGAGGAGGAAAACTGGACCTAGAAATGCCTTTCAGGTGGTTATTAGGAACAGTCATCTCCAGACTCCTGCTCTTGGACTCCAGTCCTTGTAAGTGTAAATGCACAGTTGGGAAGTTTTCTGTCTGGCATTGGCAGGAACTGAAAACTTGTTGCTTGAATGATCAGTTTTCCCCAAATCTGGTTTCAGCTTTCCAGAAATAAAGCAATGATTAGAAGCACAGGAGAGGAAGCAAGGAGAAAAGTGCAGGCAAAGTTGAAGGTTAGCAGATTATAAACCTTGTTAGGCTTGGTGAGGTTCAGGCTGAGCTGTGTAGCGTTAGGAAAGTAAAGTAAAATTTTAACCCAGACAAAAATCCCAGTGAATCAGCAACTGATTCTCTAAAATTACGTCCCTGCAAGCACGTCCATCTAAAACTTTCCTGCAAGCACGTCCACCATGTCTCAGAAGAGTGGGTAATACCCTTTCCTGGGACACACCTTTCATGTGATGTTTCTGAGTTCAGTACTAAAAGAAGAACAACACTGCCTGGCGTGTTTTGACCTGCGAGAGCTCTGAGCACGTCATTGCCTCTGATGAACCGATCTCTTTCATCCTCCCTCTTCCCTTCTTATTTTTGAGAACTAAGGTCTATGGCCATAAAAGATGCTTCTGCTCAAGTAATTTGATTACTGGTCCAGGTGTGATTTGATTCCATGTGAACATATTGGTATGTGTCTGGGAGACAGTGCCATTTCTTGAAATGCACACAAAAAGAACACCTGTCTTCAGGCAAGGCAAGCTATAAAGTAAAGCTTCCCAAACACAGTGGATTAGCTTTCCTGATTTGCAGGTAATATGTGCATATAACACCTGGTTCTGCCATGAACACTGTTTATCAGAGGACTTCAGAATATGTTAACAGTGCAAAGACACCTATGTGGAAAAACTTAGCAGGAAATTTTGGGAAACTAAGACACAGGGAATTTACTGTCTTGATCTTTCGCTGTTTCATCCATCCAGCCATTCTCCTACCTTCACTGACAGCACACAGTCTTTATGTGCTCATCTCACCTGCAATCACTTGACTGAACGTACCCACCAGAAATAATGACATATTAGCAGCTGCGGAGAAAAGATGAATTGGTTGCACTAGACCTAGCTGAATGTTCATAGAAATGTACAAAGTCATTACTAGCTTGTTAGCAATCACTGAATAGGGCATCTAGAGGGTTACCATAATTACAGACTGGAGTTCCTCTGTGCCTCGGGTCAGGTTCTCCCCTCATTGCTGCTCCTCTTTTCCTCCTGAAGGTTTTACTATAGGGAAAGGGCTACGAGTGATCAGTTCTCCACCACCCTAGCACAGAAGTGCAGCCTCCTCTTCTTCAGACAGATCTCTGAGGAGGCAGGTAAGCTGTAAAGCTGTGAGGGTGGCTTGCACACCATCACCCCTCTTCAGATGCTCTGTAGATTTCCTTGCAGTAAGCTCTAGTTTGGACAAAGAGGACAGGCTCGGGAGCCTCCACAGTAAACACACTTGGGATGTGGACTGCAAGCACTCTGTATTAGGGTGCAGGCAGGCACCAGTGACTTCCCAAGAGCCCAAGCTTTGTTACCAGACAACTTACATTGCAGGAATGTGGTGACCGACCCAAATAGGTCAGTGCACTAACTCACACCCAACTTCCTGGAATGCTTATTGGCCTTTGGTCTTGTCTTGTATTCATGCGTCACTTCCATAGACCAGCCCAAAGTTGCAGGCAGTCACTCACACCACCCTGGCAAGGCAAGAGGTCTACATTTCAGCCTATTTTTGAGCACATGCAAACAATAATGTAATTGCCAGTTCATGCTTGGATGTCTCAGTTCAGCAAGGTGCCACCTGGGTATATAATTACAAAACACATTTGAGCTGTATAAGAAACTTTGTGGTGCTGTCAATGGCATACAAAATACTGCACTGCAGGTAAACATGCATGCACTCAATGTCATCTCTTACTACAATAAATTAAAATCTGTAGGTAAATATGTGAAGGCTGAGGGTAGTGAAATTTTTAAGGTTTAAAACTTTGGAGAGCCCATAATGCATTTTACACCTGGACAATGCCTCAGCAGAGTATACAATATTTTATAGTTGAGAACTCTGCATCTGCAGAAGACTGGTTTCTTTGATTGCCTGAAGATTATGGAAAACGCTGAAGAGAACTTTGCATGCAGGGATGAAGACTAAATCTCTTCAGCCTTACTAGTGACTTTGTATGGCATTTGGGTGCTCAACAGCAGACGTGTAAGGAAGGCCAATCCATGCAACACCATTAGGCTCCCATTGCAGTCACAGGTTTTCTTGGCACGTTCTGTGGAGACTGATTTCTGTTCATGCTGCAGAGCATATAGCTTTGCCTATTCTTTATTATTCTATTGCCTTTGATAAAATTACTACTTTACCTCCAGCAAATAACAAATGGAAAACTACTGCCCCCCTTTTTTGGTGTCATGTCTCAGCCTTGTTTATTCTTTTCTTTTACCTCCTTTACCTCACTGCATGTAACAGACAGAGTTAATAAAAAATGTTAACGTATAAAAATATTGTGCTTTCTTGCCTCTCTAAGGAGCTAGGGCTTTTCAGGCAGCTTAATAAATAGTACTGTGAACCTCGGGATGTTTTTGCAATGTGTGGCTTTAATTAGTGTTTAATTTAGGGTGGAAAGAGAAGGGAATTTCAGTCTCAATGCCAGGAAGTTAATAACATCATTGCCAGGTCAAGAGAGTTTCTTCTCTCAACCACAATATTTGCCCTGCGGAGTTCCAGATTTGTTGTTTCTGGCTGTCTCTGGTCAGACTTTTTCAGTTTACAGAAAAAAATTGTCCATCAATCCATCCTTCCTTTCCTAGTACCACTTCTTTAAATGTTGCCTGGGCTTTTGGCATCCAGCTGTGTGCTTTCAGGCTCAGCCAGCATCACCAGGAGCAAAGGCTGAAGAAGTATTTCTGCCCTCACTTACTTTCATGCCCCTGGCTTTTATTTCGAGTGTGCTTAGGTCCATGATCACAACCTACTTTTCTGCTGGAGGTGATGTGGGTGAGGGGGAGCTCTGGGGCAAAGACAGCCCTAACCAAGAGGATAGAAATTAAGTTGAAGAGAGCACTTCTGCTGGGGAAACAAAAAAACAACTACCAAACCAAACCAACCAACCAAACAAACAATCAAACAAAAAAACTCACACACAAAACCCCCCAAGAAGTTAAACCTGGTAAAGCATATACTTATCAGTAGCAAGAAGAGTGAATTATGGATATGCACAGAGCTTTGACATCATAAACTTCTTTAACAGATGCTTTGAGAGCTGCATTTTGAATACACACACACACACACACAGTGAAAAGCAATGAAACATACTAAGAACCTGTGGAGAGATGAAACACAAGAAAGAATCAAAGCAATTAGGTGGGAAGGGACACAAAGAGGTCACCACATCCCTTGTACAGGAAGAACTGCATAAAAAAAATATAATACTTTACATCACCTTAATAACACTCTTCCATAGATGTCCAAAACCATACTCAGATGATTTAACATTGCAATGTTCACACACCATGTTGCTTCAGGTTATGTGTGAACAGGCAGACTTGTCAACTCATCCACATCCACACAAGCAACAATGACAAAACGACAAACAACAGCCCTGAGTTGTCCCCTATAGAAAGTAACTAACCCCAAAATTCACTCTACCACAAGATTTATTCACTTCCTTGCCCCTCTCACAGTAAATGGAAGCACTAGTATAGGGTAGAGGGAAGGTAAATGCACCAGATAACCTCCAGAGATCCCTCTGCTCCAAGTTCTTCTGTCGTTCTTTATGAACAGGTGGGAAGGAAAAGACACGAGGAGCTGTTGAGAGAGCATACAAGGGGTAAAGTCAAACCAGTGTGTACATGGAGACGCATGCTGACAGAACCACAGTGAAGCTGGGAACATGCCAGACTAGGCTGTGGGAGTGACTAGCCAGTATTGAAGGGCCTGAATTCTTTTTTTCTCTATAAATACTTGAATTTTCTTTCTATGTGCCAATGAACATGGGATACAGATACTTACAGCCATAATGGCCACCACTGAAACGTCCTAATATGTTGAGAGAACAGGTGTATTTAATCACTTTCCCAGTAGTTACTCATTAAATGAAGGTAAAAAAAAAAAAAGAACCCACCAAACAGGCAGGTATTGCAAGGAAGGAATAAATAGTTAAACATGGAGCTGATAAACATCTGAGTTACTGATTAACTCTTGTCTTTTGTAACCCCAGCAGTTTTTAAGATGGTTTACTGGGAGACCAAAACATAGTGCTGTGCCAAAAGGCCTCAACATTTAACAACAAACATTACACTTTTTTTTTTCCTTGCAACGAGTGTCACTGGGCTGTGACAGCGAGGGCAGCAGTGCCCTCTATTGATGGGAATAATGCAGACCTGTTTCAATGCCTGCAGCTGGAGTGTAGGTGACTCAAAAAAGCAAAACAAATATATTGGGACAGGACGAATTGAAATATAACCTCTTATTTTGGTGTGTCAGCTGGGAGGAGTTGGAAGGAGAGGAGAGGAGAGGAGAGGAGAGGAGAGGAGAGGAGAGGAGAGGAGAGGAGAGGAGAGGAGAGGAGAGGAGAGGAGAGGAGAGGAGAGGAGAGGAGAGGAGAGGAGAGGAGAGGAGAGGAGAGGAGAGGAGAGGAGAGGAGAGGAGAGGAGAGGAGAGGAGAGGAGAGGAGAGGAGAGGAGAGGAGAGGAGAGGAGAGGAGAGGAGAGGAGAGGAGAGGAGAGGAGAGGAGAGGAGAGGAGAGGAGAGGAGAGGAGAGGAGAGGGAATAATTGACTTGCTCTGTGCGCACATCCTCAAGCATCTACTGCAAGACATTGATTATAGATGGGATGCCATGACAGCTGAGACTTTGGCCAGGTTTATTATCTCTGGGTTGGAAAGGAAAGGGAAGACACATTTCAGGAGCAATTGAAGCTAGTGAAAGCAATGCGGAGTGCTTGGCAGGATGCAAAACAGGCTAATGCTCATTTGTGAGTAAGAAAAGGGTGATTTCAGATGCCGTCATTGGCTTCTTCCATCTGGAGCAGCCTGCACCCTCCTGCACCCAAGCAGCTCCATCCAGTCTGGAGCGTTGCCTCAAGTAATATCTCTCCCTCACTGTCATTCTTGATGTTGTCACTTGTTATTGCAGCCTGTCACTTGCCTTAACTGAGAACATGCTGGTTGTCATCTGCAGGAAAGACTGAGAAGCAAGGTGGCAATAATAACTGCAATTAGGGGCACAGTTGAGCCTCCTTAGAATCTGGTTCTCCCTTATGATGGTTGGCTGGAGCATCCTGAGCGTAACTGTGGGTTTAACTAATATAGCTTGTGCTTGAGCAAACTTGCTCTGGCAATGAACTGATGCTGAAAACCTCCAATCTTTTCTTCACTCAGAGGGGGTAAATGTGAAGAAATGATCAGGAGCAATCAGCACCATCAATACAGATGACACAGACTTGCTGGATGAGCAGGATGCCCAGCACTGATAGGAGCCAGGGGCCCAGCAGACTGGGAGTGGATAGTAGGTCATGGTGAGCTGGGGTAGGCAGGGTCCAGATGAGTTTCCAGGGATAAAGGCTGCCCTGTAAATGGAGCCTGAAAGCTTGCAAATCTTGTTTGGGCTTTGTCTTACTCCTGCTCAGTCTCTAATAATACCCCTCATTACTAAGCCAAAACCAACAACAGCCATCAAAAATTACTGACTCTTGTTCATCTGCATCAGCTGTCACAGAGGGTAAAAATTCCCATTTGCTGGTACCAGCTCATTCTGCTGCCTGACCTGCTTTTACTATGCTCAGCTTTATTTTTTTTCTTTAACAATTTCACAGTAAGGCTCTGTTTTTGCAGGTCTCAGACAAACAGCAGGGTGCACGCTGAACAATAGTGAAGACTTTGGCAGCATGCAGGTTCCTGCCTCCGCCAGAAAAGCTTCTCTGATGGCCCCGAGTTCCTCTTTCCCTGCTTCTGCCCAGGACTGACATCAGGGAAAGAGAAAATACAATTGAAAGCCATCAAGAGTAATGTCCTGTTTATTTTCCTGCTAACAGAATTATTTTCAGGACATCTCTGAAATCAGAAATGGGAGCAAGGGAAGGAGGGGGTAGGAAAATCAGAACAAGCAAACATTGGGATTTCATTAGCTGTTAGCAGAGAAAAGACTAGAATCAGGAGCAAAATGCAGGTCAGGGACAGGATAAATGAAGCTGTACATATGTCATGTGCCCTTGTTTACCCTTCTGGGAGAAGACTATGAGGAGCTGGAGGGGTTTCTGTGCCGGTAGCAGGACGATGTAATCTGTTAATTATGTTTGTGACCATACTTTGGTTTACTTATTGCTGGCCCCTATAGCTGTATGGGACCAACTCCAAAGCAGTGCTAGCATTGACATGGATTTACCACGGGAACAAAGCGAGATTTGAGCTCCTCATAAGCAGTCACCACTTCTGTTTGTCCTTGTGTCAAATGATGTGGTTGTGCAGCTGTGTGGCCCCTTTTTTGCTGTTAAGGTGAAATTACACAAAATGGGAGAGCCAGCCTGACATCTCTTGGCTGCTGGAAGAGACAGGTCTCACTTCCTCTCTTTTCACTTCTCTTCCTTCCCTGTCTGCAGTTGCAGCAGCGCAGTCCATCTCTTTTGCACCAGCTCTGGATCTTCTTGGATGCAAAGCAGAAAAAATATGCATCAGCATGGTCTGGGCTCTACCAGTTTTTGTAAAACAATTTTCTTTTTTTGTTCATTAAGGCTTCTGGGTTAAACTTCTTTAGCTCTGATCAATGAAGATCCTAGACTGTTTTTGTTCGGTAAAACTGTTCTGACTTAAAACTTGCTTCTTTACCCCTTAACAGAGTGGATCTTAGCGTGGTGAGCTTTCTTATCCACCACAGAATTGCAGGACAGGCGGACTACCCAGCTGAGTTATTGAGTTGTGCTGTATGACGTGGTCTTCTTGTGTTAGCAAGGTCTTCTTGTCCAAGTGCTATGTGGCTGTCAGAGATGCTCATTCCTGCCCTCCAATCTTTTGATTAGTTCTCAGGAGTTCAAGCATTCTCTCTGTTCTGTGCAGGCCAGGAGAAATGGGCTGGGACACTTGAGATGTGGGAGGAGGAAAATGGGGTGGCCACTGTTTAGGTGTGCTTTGCAAAGTGGAAACCAGAGGTCAAGTATGCTGCTCCTGACCATGCGGTGTCTGGACCACCTCTGCCCACTCCTGCATGGGAGATATGCCTCTTCTTGATAACCAGCTCCTCAGGATAGCAGGTTATGCTGTTCCCAGTGCTCTAATGCATCCCATTTCTGCAATTATAACTGCTGTAAGTGATGTGGATCAATAAAAAAGTGATGAGAAAGAGTCTTTCCTGAGGCTACTGCATGGAGCAGGAGGTGAGGAGCAGAGCAAAGGGCTTTCCAGCTTTTCCTCCTATCTAGCCAAGGTCAGTGAAGACCCCAAATCAGGCACACCCAAGGGCTAACTCAGCAGGGATCTCACACTGAGGTTGCTACCTGCTTCCCTCTGAGTCTGCCAGCAACTCTGTGGTTGGCTGACCACACTGGAGATGATGGGAAAGAGAAGATATGAGGAGTGGATGGTGGACCTGTTGCCTACACCTGGAGTCAGGCTGATATTGGCTTAATTGGGCATGGATTTGTGGGCAAAATAGGGCACTTGACCTCTCTTTCTTCTTTTCCCAGGGAAGTTCAGGGATGTCTTACTACTGCTAATTAGCTATTAAACGAAAACATAATTTTCCAAAAGAATTAGTGCTTTCCACAGGAAAGAATGAATGAAGCCATGAAATTACATTTCTGTCCTTTAAAACAGCATTGAGATCCACACCTCAGCAAACCTTTGAACTTGGACAGGCTACTTCACTAATCTGTGTACTGTTAACTCCCTTCCCTTACCCATTCCCATTTTGATAGGGACTGTATTCATGGTGTCTTTTTCTTCCTATAATTATTTTCCACCATAAATCACTTTCCATTGTTCCAGTCCACCACCTAGTTGAAAAGCAAAAATGCACAGGCTTTGATTTTCCTCTCTCTTGCAGAAGAGGAGAAATGCAAAACCTGGTCTCTGAGCCAAAGCTAAGAGTAGATGGCCAACACCTTCTCTGCAGTGGGGAGAAACAGTGATGGTGATGGCAGATAACATGGGGGAGGCTCTGCCTGCCCTGGCAAAGTGGACTTTCCCGCTGCTCAGGAATACATTGGCGGGATTTGGGTTTGAGCTGCCTCAGGCTGGGCCCATACTCTAAAACAAAGGACAGACTGAAAACCTGTCCCACAGTTGTTCCTTCTGTTTAGCTACCTGCACGTCTGCTGGCCTAGTTTTGGGGCCATTCCCACCTCATATGTGGGTCTAAATACAGCCAGCTGGGTGGATGTGAGCTATTCTGTCCAGTAACACCAACACCAGGGAAAGGTCTGTGACTTCTGTTCACTGGCATGGACATCACTTACAGTCCTAATCCAAACCCACCAAAGAAAATGGGAAGATTTCCCAGTGGCTTCAGCAGTGTCTGTGTCATGTCCTAAACCGAATTCAGGCCAACACGGGATCAGACCAACTTCACATAAGCAGCTTTAGACTGATGTCAGTGGAGCTGTTGATATGAATTTTCAATAGCAGGGTTAGGGTTGTGGGGTGAAGGCTTCCTGAAAGCCAATTCTGCACATTTGATGTCAAGTCTATGAATTCATAACTGTGAGCATAACACAGTTCAGTCAAGGTAAGTTTTAGAAATGCTGCCTGGACAGTGGTTAATGACTAACTTACAGAAGAATAATTTATTGTAGCATGAACTCTCTTAAACTCATGCTTAAAGCAGCCTTACTGTATTCTCTTTCCATAGATCAGGACTCTTTCTAAAGGGAATGAGACCTCATAAAACATTAATTTTTGCAATAAAAATTTTCACTTTGCTGCAATGCTTATTGCTTCAATGTAAATGCGGGTGCTTTTTATTTTTTTCTGACTTTCAAAATTCTCCCATAACTCCTAAGAAATAGGAATGGGGAAAAAAGATTGGGACAACTTGTTGAAAAAAATAATCAGGAAAAACTTCTTTACTGTAAGGGTGACAGAGCACTGGAAAAGGCAGGACAGAAACGGTGTGGAATCTCTTTCTCTGCAGATCTTAAAAATCTGCCTGGACTTGTTCCTGTGCAATCTGCTGTAGGTGAACCTACATCAGAGGGAGAGTTGGACTGAATGATCTCCAGAGGTCCCTTCCAACCCTGACCATTCTATGATTCTGTTGTTCTGTGACAGAAGTGCCATTTCTTCTCCTGGCTGACCTTCTCCTAGTGAGGGTGAATTTCTCCTAATTTCTCCTAATGCCATTGGTGCTTCTACTGCCATTTGATACTACTGTAATGATCTTGTCTCAGCCATCTTCACCTCTCCTTAACACAAAAGCAAGGACATCAAAGACAGGCAGTACTTCTCAGCATCTTTATAAATTGCTTGCTTTTATTGCAGAGAAAGAGGCGTGGGGTATATATGAAGTCTAGAGACCAACTAGGATCAAGCCGCGTCCTGAGGTCATACATACTGTTTAGTTTGTAATCTGCTCCCTGGCACTGTTATAGCTCATGGCTTCTCATTCCCTCTCAGAAAATGCTCAGGCTCGGCCTGCGGCAGAGTGCGAATCTAGAACTGTTCTCAAAAGACAGTATAGATGAAGATAGTCATTATTTTTAAGACACAGAGGTTTAGCTGTACAAGCATGCTCCATGGTACATCTGTGTCCTTGGTCACAGTAATGGTACTCAACCTATTTTATTATATCTTATCTTTTTATCTGCCTACTGTTAACTACCAGCTGCTAGCTCATCCTTTCTACTCTCCAGCTCTCCCCTCATGCCACCTCTGGGAACACAACAGAAGCATTCATCTTTGTGTCATAGGTATCCCACTAAACTGATGGTGCAGCACTCTCATGTTATTTCATATACTTTTACTTAAAATATGTGTAAGTTTTTAGTGATAAGTCATTAGGTCACAGGGACAGTACTTTGGGCATACAGGAGATGCAGGGTTAAGTGCTAAGTAGCATAGATACAGTCAGTCAGCTGGAGAGAGCTTATCTTCAGTACTGTGGATGAGGCCACCTCCAAGAGATGAAAAGCCAGCAGTGCTGATGTAGCCACATGAATTAGTAGAGATTTATTCATGGACATATGTGCAGAATTGGTGAGTTGAGCCTTCTGGTGCTTTCCAGTATCACAAAGGAAGCATTTGGGTAAAGTTCTCAGACTTACTCTTTCTTGCAAATGCAGGTTAGTGTGGTCACCATAATACAACCTAGCTGCCCCTAAATTCAGGTGACACAGGATAGGACTGTTCTCAAGGAGGTATAAACTCAAAGGGAAAGTCCCATTACAAACCTCTGCACATCATTTCCCTATCTGGTCTGGGATTTTTCTTCTCATGGACTATGAATAAGGATGAACTACCACGCTGCTGAAAAGAACTAAAAGGCAATAGTGTCTAGAGCACCTGCAAGCTGGGCTGGCCAGTTTTGTCCTGGGCTCTGTAATCCTGCATTACCTGTGGTCAGTCGTGAGGATCTGGTCAATGAATGGGAGATATCTGGCTTGGTGGAGGGCCTCAAACAGATCTCAGAGATTGTCAAAGAATGAGAATAATGAGCAAAAACTCTTCAGTTTGCAATCATGAGTGGACTATGGAAGAACTCAGCAGAAGAGCAGTGCAATTGTCAACTGTACTGATAACATAATATTGAAAACTCAGGGACCTAATGAAGTATTAGGACAAAAAGTTTAAACTGAAGGCAATAGATGTTCAAATACTACAATTTTAAACTGGAGCTCCTACTACTGGAGACCTCAGGAAGGACCCAGCATTGCCAATGTAAGGTACATCTTTCCAGTGTAGACTGAGCATGCTGCAGCGAGTGAGTCTGAGAGCAAATAAATGCCAAACTACACAAGTTGATTGTATTGGTAGCATAACCATGTAAGCCTTGTTAGAAACAACTGAGTTGCCTTTATGGTGCACAAAGGACATCTTGATCTGCTATAACTAAAGGCTTTTACATTCCCAGCTGAAAAGTATTACCACATAACCAGCCATCCCAAATATTAAGGAATTAAATTTCAAAGAATAATTTGCCTTTCTTTTTTTTTTCCAATTATGAGCATTTTTAAAGGGTCGGTACAAAAAATGGCACACACGTAGCTGGGAGTGTCATCGCCTCTCAAAGCAGGAAAGGAAAACTGACTGGATAACAGCACTAATGCAAACCTTAAGGGTATGTTGCCCTGCAGACTTATCCTGTCTTGTGCTCCACCATCTTTTTCACGGTCAGTGGGCTCGTGCATTTAGTTCTCATCCAGAGGCTAAAAGAGAATTAGCAAATAAATCCCAAGCCTGAGAGCTGTGAAGATAATAGTGTCAGGAAGGAGCTGATGACATGACGCACGCAGCTATGAGAGCTGTGTGCTCCAGAAGCCACTGGATAACTCGTGGGTACAGGAAAACAGCACGCTCTAGTGGGCAAATCATTAATATCTATTAGTAAACAAACCGCTGCTTTAGAGGGCTGGATGTGAAAGCAGCTGTTGCTTTGTATGTCTGTCTAGTGTTTCTTCTCCCATCCCTGTGTATCTCCAGTCACTTGTTGTCCATCATACAAGGGGGCGGTACCGCTGAGGCTGTCCCACCTGATGTCACGCAAGTTGGGCTGATTCCTTTTTCAGGAACCAGAACTGAGTCCTCTCTCTCTGGCTTATTGAGCGCGTTTGGCACATTGTATGTTTGCCCATGCCAATGTGGCAGGGCCAGTCATAGGGGTACAGGGAGGACAGTTGGGTCAGTGACAGCAATGGCAAGGTACCCTACAATCAACGTAATTAGACAGCTCCTTCACTCTTTCTCCCTTTCCGTCACCCAGTGGAAAACTCCATCTCCATTAAGGAGAACTCATTACTGGTGAAACAGACACTAATCAGATATTAGTTGTAACCATTAATGAAAAAGCTAATGAGGTGCTGAGATTCCAAGTGCTGACTGAAATGAGTTAATCACATCTCACTGCTGAGAGACCCGTTAATTTGCATGCATGCTGATGTTTCTCATTCCTTTGCTTATTGTAGGCAATAAAAACATTGTTCTAGCTTCATTTACTTGTGTCTGCCGGATCTCCCTGCTAAGCTGTAATGTCACATAGCTGTGGGCCAGACTTGCAACTGGTGACAAGCACTGAAGTTTCCTTGGCCTCCCAAGGAGCCACCACAGAGAGAGGACTATAACTGGAGGAATGGCATACACCTTCAGGGAAGAAAACTTTGTACCAACCCAGTGAGGGAAGAAAACAGCATGCACACAGCCGCATAAACAAAGATTTCTTATTGCCTCTGACTATCGGTTTAAAATATTATTCCAGCTCCTACAGTAGCATCATTCTATGATTCCATGACTCTATTTGGAGGCTTGGTTCAGACCCTTGGGGGATCACCATTGTGCTGCAGGATATGGGGTTAGTGGTGTAAGCCAGGATGTTTTTCTTACTGATTTAGTGTCTGGATGGACAATGGACTCTCTGATTATATGGAAAAGTAACTATTCTAGGAAATATCCTGTCTTATTAGACATATTAATGTCACAGGCACAGAAAAATTTCCATATAGACATATTTATCTTTTGCAAGCCAAAGGTTACCTTAGAAACTAAGGAGTAAAGCAACACAGAGAATTTCTTGTTGGAGAAATGTAAACTGAAAACACGGAGATTTACCTCTGCATAGCACTACCTAACCTCAGAGAACTTCTCACCGTGTGAACAACATCTTATTTCACATTGCCCAAAGATAACAAAATGTAATGAGATCTTCTCCCCGAAAGTCTGTAGGAAAGACAACTGAAAACAGAGATTTTTAAAGGTGGCAAGGGACTCTGTTGCCTTCTCATTTGTTGGGTTTAATTGCTATCCTGAATATGGACTATCAAAGGAAACCATGCCATGAATTGAAACCATGTTGCTCCCTTGTGGGTACTTTCTTTCTTCATGTGGTGGTATAAGCAAAGTCCTTTGTCCAACTCCTGTAGTCAGTCCATCTGTCTGGATATGGCTGTTGTTGCTGCTGCATGACTTACTGGTCTCAGGGGGTCTTCCAATAGTAATTTTATGCAAATTACCTCCTGACAAAGTAATTTCAGAACTTCAGAGCTTCTACACGTATGTCAATCAGAAAAGGAAGGCGAAAGAGAATGTACCCTTACTGATGGGTGAAAATAGTGACCTTGTATCAACAGATGATGAGAAGGCTGAGGTACTCGCCAACTTTTTTGCCTCAGTCTTCACTGACAACCGCTGTCCTCAACCTTCCTGGGTCAATGGACAATAACATGGTGACCAGGGGGATAAACCTCCTCCCACTGTAGAGGAGGATGAGGTTCATGACCACCTGAGGAATCTGATCATATATAAGTCTATGGGATCTGATGAGATGCATCCCATAGTCCTGAGGGAACTGGCTGATGTGGTTGTCAAGCCACTCTCCATGATATTTGAAAAGTCATGGCAATCAGAAGTCCCTGGTGACTGGAAGAAGGGTAACATTGTGCCCATTTCTAAAAAGAGTAGAAAAGATGACCCTAGGAAATACTGACCTGTCAGCCTCACCTCTGTGAATGGGAATATCATGGAACAGATCCTTCTAGAAGCTATGGAGGACAGGGAGGTGATTAGTGGCAGCCAGCATGGCTTCACCAGAGGCAAGTCCTGCCTCACCAACCTAGTGGCTTTCTATGATGGGTTAATGACAGCAGTGGACACAAGTAAACCAGTGGATGTGACCTATCTGGACTCCTGTAAAGCCTTTCACATGGTCCCCCACAACATCCTTCTCTTTTATGAGGAATGGCTGAGTGAGCTGGGGTTGATTAGCCTGGAGAAGAGGAGGCTGAGGGGAGACCTCATTGCTCTCTACAACTACCTGAAAGGAGGTTGTAGAGAGGAGGGTGCTGGCCTCTTCTCCCAAGTGACAGGGGACAGGACAAGAGGGAATGGCCTCAAGCTCCGCCAGGGGAGGTTTAGGCTGAACATTAGGAAAAAAAATTCACAGAAAGGGTCATTGGGCACTGGAACAGGCTGCCCAGGGAGGCGGTTGGGTCACCTTCCTTGGAGGTGTTTAAGGCACGGGTGGACGAGGCGCTGAGGGGCATGGTTTAGTGTTTGATAGGAATGGTTGGACTCGATGATCCGATGGGTCTCTTCCAACCTGGTGATTCTATGATTCTCAATTGGAGACATATGGATTTGATGGGTGGACTGTTGAGTGGATAAGAAATTGTTTGGATAGTTGTTTTCAGAGAGTAGCAGTCAATGACTCTATGTCCAGATGGAGATCCGTGACAGGTGGTGTCCCTCAGGAGTCTGTACTGGGTCCAGTGCTGTTTAATATCTTCATCAATAATATTGACAGTGAGACTGAGTGCACCCTCACCCTCAGTTTGCAGATGACACCAGGCTGAGTGGTGTAGTTGCCCCACTGGAAGGATGGGATGTCATCCAGAGGAACCTGGATAGGCTGGAGAAGTGGGTCTGTGAGAACCTCATGAGGTTCAACAAGGCCAAGTGCAAGGTTCAACACCTGGGTCAGGACAATCCCTGTTTTCAGTACACAGTGGGAGATGATGTGATTGAGAGCAGTCCTGCAGAGAAGGACTTGGGGTTGCTGGTTGATGAGAAGCTTGACAGGAGCTGGCAATGTGCACTCGCAGCCCAGAAGGCCAACCATATCCTGGGCTGTATCAAAAGTAGCATGGCCAGTGAGGTGATTCTGCCCCTCTATTCTTCTCTTGTAGAGACCTCATCTGGAGCATTGTGTCCAGTTTTGGAATCCTCAGCGTAAGAAGGATATGGAGCTGTTGGAATGGGTCCAGAGGAGGGCAACAAGAATGATCAGAGGGTCAAAGCACCTCCTATAAGAGGACAGGCTGAGAGTAGGGCTTGTTCAGCCTGGAGAAGAGAAGGCTCTGAGGAGACCTTATAGCGACCTTCCAGTACCTGAAGGGAGCCTACAAGAAAGCTGAGGAGGGACTTTTTGCAAAGGCACGTAGTGATAGGACTAGGCTACAAACTGGAAAGGAACAGAGTTAGACTAGGTGTAAGGAGAAATTTCTTCACCATGTGAGTGGTGAGGCACTGGAACAGGTTGCAAAGAGAAGTTGTGGCTGCCCCATCCCTGGAGGTGTTCAGTGCCAGGTTGGATTGGGCCTTGGGCAGCCTGACCTAGTGGGATGTGTCCCTCTCCATGGCAGGGAGGTTGGAGCTAGATGATCTTTAAGGTCCCTTCCAATCCAAACTATTCTATCATTCCATGATTGTAACTGGAGGTTGCATTTCTGTGCTTGTATTGTTAGTGGACAAGAAGGAAAATGTAAAATTGTTTTCAAGAGAAAGCTGTTCCCAAGTGTTATTTTACTTTTCTGAGGATGACAGAGGAGCAAATGCTTTGCATTTCCTCTGCACAATGACAGAGCCACTGTGAAGGACAGTCCAGTTTTATAGCCATCCCAGGTTAACACTCCTACTTACTGTATTTGGCACAACCCTATAAACAGAGTGGATATAGAAAGTCTGAGCAGAAACCAGGTTTTGGGACCTGAAGTGGCTGAGATAGCTCTTCAGATTTCTGTGCCTCCATTTCCCCCTCATTCTCAACAAATGTGATGGTGATTGAGCTGTATCTATTAACAGTAGTTAGTAGCTCACTGATGCAGCATGTCTAGAGCCCAAGTTGAAAAGTAAAGTGTGAAGACGCTCCTGAGAACTTGCTCTTCTGAAGGTCCTGCTGGAAAGCAGCTTACTGTGACTGTCAGACCCTTTGTTATACCTGAACAGGAGCTTACTGAGCTGCCCTGTGATGACTTCTTGAACTTCTACCACTAAGCAACAAGGTTGCTTGCATTTCGGTTGGCAACTTGCATTGCTGCTAGGCTGTCTACCCCATTCACTGCTCTTAACAATGAATGGAAATGGCACACAAGGAAACTGAGCAACTTATGAGGTCCACAAGAAGTGGTTTACAAGGTAGTAAACTTTTCCCCATGCAAAGCCATAGTCTTGGAGCTGAGTGGTGTGGTATGCTGAAGTGATACCTGATCAAAGTTGTTTATCTACTAGATAAGGTTCTTCTATGACTAAATTGCTTATGTGAACATAGAAACTAAAGCAGGCACTTAAAATAGGGACATGGGTGGATCCTCAGCATCTCTCCTACCAAAGGACCCAGGTCTGTCAGCCCCAGAGAACAGGTGAATCTATTCTCTTCTCAAGTCACTGATTTCTGAATCTACCTTAATTTCCCTTATCTGTAACCTAACTACAGCACAGATCCATTAGGAGACCATAGGTATGAAGTTTAAGGTTCTTTCCAGAGAAGTCTAGAGCTGCCATAAGCTAAGCAATGTGATACTCATGACTGCAAGCATCCTGGGAGCCTGAAGCATTCATTCCTCTGCCAATGTCACCTGAGGGATAAGTGAGCGGGAAGTGGAATAACGCGTCATTACACTGTTATGTGATAGAGGATATTCCAGGAGCTATTGGGAATACTCGGGGAAGAAGTGTGCACAGAAACACCTTTGATTTGATTACAATAAAAAATTTATTTTGATTCATATCATACTGAAAAGTTAAATAAATAAAATGTCAAAGAATGATTGAGTGAGACTCCCCACTGTCAGACAAAAACAAAGCTATCATAACTGATCATGTAGTCAAAGAAAAATAGGAAGAAAATCTGGTAATGGTAGACAAAAAGTGCTCAAGAGATTTGGCTTTGGTAAAAAACATAACACACACTTGAGGAGTGCTTCAGAGACTTTGCAGTGGTGGCAAGAAAGGTCCAGGAGTTTGAAGCCCTGACATGTCGCTAAATGTTTTCCTTTGTTGTTCTTTTAAATAAAATAAACCCAGAAAGTTTATAGCAGGAACACAGTCTTTAACACTAACAGTAGGAATTAATTCTTCCCTCAGCATCATCTGTTGGTATCTCCTTATTCTGAAGGCATTTGAAAGAGCAGCAAAATTGTGGAGAAACTGACAGATATAACACAACAGTCAGTTGCCTAGAAGACTCTAGAAAAAGTTCTTCTGGAATAGAAATGTGATGGCACAGACTATCCATCATCCTACACCTAGAAAGGTTCACTTTCTACTCTCTTCATGCTCTGAAAAATGGACATCAGTTGTACACAGTTACTGCTTGCTGCCAGCAAGAAAATTAAATGGGAATTGCAGCTTGTTCCATGATGAAGACACTAAACGTACCCACGACACTATGAGTCACAATGTTTCATATGTGCTGTCAACAGCAGATTATTCAGGAGAAAATTGGAAATTTAATTTGGACAGCAAGAGGAAACTTTCAGACAACACAGACTAGAAGATCCGGTAACCTGATCTAAAGATGTCCTTGCTCCTGCAGGGGGTGGGGGTGTGTGGACTAAAGGACCTGTAGAGATCCCTTCCAATCTAAAGCATTCTATGATTCTGTGATAAGATAAGTACTTTCTTTGATCTCAAACTGCCACCTGTTTTTTAAAAAAATCAGTAGTAAACAAGTATCAAGCCACCATGAGTTTTCTTCCAGGTCTTATAAAAAAGACAGAAACAGCAAAAAACTGTTTCTGAATTACTGACATCTGCCTACGAGAAAGAAAAAAATGAAAATACTTGAAGTTCATGATGAAAAAAAATATCTATAAATCTAGTCAAAGGGTTAAGATACCATTGGGATCTTCCATGGAGTCTTTTTCCTCTTTAAGTTGCTTTGCTTGTATTATGGTGACATCTCACCAGAAGCATATTGTTGAACAACAATTTAAACAGTGGGAATGCTTAAAACAAATAAACATGGTTCAAGTAAAAATGATTAATATTTTTACAAAGGACATGTAGAAGACAGTAAGCCCAGTGAACTTAGTGTACCTGGGACTCACAGGTGAGTGTTGCTGGCCACCATGCTAGGAAAGGGCTTTTTGATATGCGTATCACGAAAACAGGTCTCAGCATGAGGATTTGAAATCCTGGCTTTTCCACATTGCTAAACTGAGGGTCATGTGTGCACAGCAAAGTGAGCTCAGTTCCCCCTACAGATGTTCGGCATCCTCATCTCTTTATATACTGTAAGACCAGTAATACTCAGGCGAGTAAAGCAGTTCACGTTGGCAAGTTGTGCTGTGGCCCAAAATACGCATATTCCAGCTGACTGTGCCATTGTGCTGTGAACTGCTGCCTTGGTGAGAGGCTCAATGTTAACAATGGGCACAGAAAGACAAGGAGATAAATCTTGGACCGAAGCACATCGCTGGTCAAAGGACTGGCCTTTCACTGAGCTCATGTATTCATCCACTTGCACATTCTGTCACAACTGGCACATGAAAGTCAAGTCATTTTGATGATTTCTAAACTGCCATGAACGCAAGCCACTGTAATCTATTAAAACCAAAATATGTAATTTTTTAAAGTGCCTTGAAGTCTATGGCAAAAACTCCACTGTCTTCACCAGAGCTGAAAATGGGTCAATAATCTGTAAGTCCTATTTTCATGATAGTGGGAAGAAAAATCCTACCGTTCCCCATCCTTCACTACCTGAAGTTTGTTCTTGTATTCATACTTCACCTGTCCTTGACAATTAAGCACATTTATTCTAGCAAAAATCGTGAATATAAAGTCTGCACTGTCACTTCCCATATCTCACTGCCTAGAGGCACTGACATTAATACAGTCATTCCTCCAGAGATGCACATAATTTTGAAGTCTGGCTTAGACTATAGGACCAGCTTGAGCAGTTTGTGTCCTTGTAGGTGCTGCTACAGGGCAAGAGATTCCTCTTGTATTACTAGCTGATATCCCAACTCATGATATGTCTTCATTTTGAATAGAGATTTTTCAAAGAGATTTGTAAAAAAATAAAAGGATAAGCTTCTTTAGAACTTTTGGATATTTTCCCATAAAAAAAGGTAAAAGCTACCTTTAAAAATTCATTGTGTTTGTGTTTGCTCAGATATAATATAGGAGCTGTTATTATTGTTTCTGACTACAAAATATATCACATGGAGGCTAGACTTTGGTTAATTTTCCCCCCTTTTATAAAAAAAGTTTAATTTAGGGTTTGTCATCTTTAAAAAAAATCACATCACTTGCACAATTATAAAAGGCACATAGAAAAGACTGAAAGAAAAATGTCTACTTTCTGACCTTAAATTGATTAAATAAAAACAAGCATTCCAGCATTATTTTCCACCAAAAATAAGAGAAACAAAAAATATACATAACCAAACAAGAAAAACATACAAGTTGCTAAAAAGGCCTTTTTTTGTTTTTGCTGGAGTTTTCAGTATTGTTTTCTCTCTCATTATGGCTGTATAGGAAGCAATATTAAATGATACATGATCAGAGATGATTTGATCTATATTTTCTAGATGCTATCAATGCAGAATGAGGCAATGGTTGAAAAATCCACTACTCCAGGCAACCTTATCATCTTTTTGCTTAATATAGCACGAAGCCAGAAGTAATAGAGGAAGCAGGTGAGACAGTTCAAAAAGAAGATCAACAGCAGAAGTGAATTCATTTCTTTGAGGTAATCCTTACTATGATGTTCACAGCTGCCCTAGAGGGTCTCAAGTCCCAGAAGTTGTTTTCACTCTTCTTCAAAGATCTCCTGCCTTACTCGAGGAAAGAACGGACACACAAACAGCAATTCCTGTGCCCAGGTTTCCACTAATTGCAGCAGGCAGATCTTTCATCAGTAATTTAGAAATCAAGCTGTAGAGCCTACATAGAGATTCATTTATTCCCTCAAATGATTGGTAGTTCCCAGCAATCTGTAGATAGGAAATGATGTGCAGCGTTGAAGCCGGTCCTCGGCCAAGCTCCCTGTGGTGAGCGTTAGAGCAGTGAGATGCTCCAAATCCATCGCAGATTCACGCATTCAAACCTGGCTGGCACCCAGATCATCTTCACTGAGCTTTGTTCTGCTGCGTGTTGGAAATTGCAGCCCCTACTTCTTCCCATGTCCAGGGTCATCTGCCCTTGAAAAAATTTATTTTTTCAATGGAGGCAAGAGTCAAAGTTACATTGAACTCAAAATCCCCATCATGGACGCCTGTTTTCCGGAAAGCCCCAGCTGAAGCATTGTTTTCCCAGTAATGATGCCAGTGTCCTTTGCTGTCTGCTCCAAAACCATACACATCCACCTAGGAAGTAAGAAAGAAAAAGTGTTATAGCCTCAAAAGCAATTGGTCTTCATCTGAAACACTGAAGAAGCTCTACTGATTCTCAGTTTATTTGCAGGAAGCAGCATCCGAGGATCTTGGTAGCGTTCCCAGTTATTTTGATGCATAAGATGTTGCAACCACAGCCCAAGACCTCCTCAAGGGACTTACATTCCTAAGCTATGCTATTACCACTGCCATACTTGAACCTAGACAGAAAAGGAAATTTTTATCCATGAATTCTTGTTAATTCTTGTTTAGCAATGTGAAAAGCACATTCCTGTCCCCTAAGCATGATGTTTGACCTCAAGAGATCAATGACTTGGGATAGAAATCTCCTCTGTAGCTGATTAAGGCCATAAAGAGTAGAAAAGTTTTGGGTTTGCTCGCAGTCTTCCAAATAATGACCCATGTCGACTCACACTTATATACCTAATTTTTTGACATTTGCAGTCACTTTAGAGGCAGACAGACATTAATTATGCTTTTTTTGTGTATACTCCTACGGCCTTTCCTCGACTAAAGTCTCATTTATCGATAGCTATGCCTGTCTTATTCAGTAGTAAAAGTCCAAATATTGCAGTCAACATATTTAAAGTCAAGAGGGGTGATATGGCTTCTGAATGGGTCATAGCCCATAAAACAAGTGCCCCAACCTACACAAACCTGGACCCACCCAAATATGAGCTTGTTTTAAGTTATTGTTTGGTAATGGCAAAGCTTTACTCATTGCTTGCTTACCAGAAAACAAGCTCCACCCAAGCATCCCCTCCTATCTTCCTTGACTATGGTACAGTTTCTGCTAGCATCCTGATGAGTATTTTCACCACTTCTCCAAGTCACACAGGCTTGGGTGATGAAAGATCTCTTTCATCAGAAGACCTGTGTCCAAGCCAGGGATTTTGCCAGCATACTGATTTTTATCCCCTATGCTGACAAGCCCATGTTTGCAGGATTTTGTAGAGCTGACCTGGCCTTAAACTAACTAGCAAAGTCTCCTGACACCTAGGAGCATCCCACATCACTCAAGCAAGGGAATTTCCTCAAGTAACTGCTGGAGTAGGAGCATTTACCATAACCTACTGTATAAACCCATAAGCTTGGGTTAAAAATAGACCATCTGTACCACAAAATTGGTTTCTGTAAGTGCTGATCATCGAAGTTCTTCAGGTGCAATTGTGTTTAAGATTTAGATATCCAAATGGAAGTGCCTGAGCATCCACTGCAGTCAGTGCTGACTCAGGCAGCACGGTCACTAGAAACCAGGGAATGATCCTTCTCCCCCAATGTCTTACAAGGAGGCTGGTTTGCTGAATCAGCACCTTGGCTCCACTGATTAGACAGATTAGACCTCAATGTAGCTGCCCAGACATAACTGCCATTTCAGATGTCTTTGGTTACTCAATACATCACTCATGGCAGGCAGATGCCACACAAGGCCAAGAAATTCGTACTTTTCTGGCCTGGCAGCTGGAGATGGAGTGCATGCCCAGGGTAACACCAATGGCTCTATGTGCCTAAACAGTGAGACAAAATGTAATTTGGGCTTCCACTAACAAAAAATGCAGTTACCATCCTTATTTAGATGTTTTTTTTAATGCCAAGTGGAATCTCACTATTTATGTTTAATTATATTGCCTTGGAATGCATCTTAAACTCTACTACTTGCTGACATTAAAAAAATCAGTCACTGTCAGTTAAGCATATCTGCATGTTCCCGAGGACTTGGCATCTGTTTGAAGAAGCATATGGCCAAGAAGATGGAGAAGGGGAAATAAAGGCTGAGTGGCCAGGCATGTTCCTCGCACTTCAGTATGAAATATCCTAATTTTTTAATCTGTATATCCAAAGACAGCCAGACCTCATCGCATACGTGGAGTGCAAATATCAAAGACAGAAGTCCTGTGGAGGGGTATCTTCCATGATGCTGGAGCCAGTTTTCATAGACGTATTTCATAAAAGCTGGATTATAAACCAAGATCTAGGCAAAATTGGAGAGAAAGACTCATTATTAAAATACTCTGGGGAAAAAAAAACCCCAAACAACAGTAGCATATCATCCCTAAAGGGAAGGGAGAAAGGAATAATAGTAATTCCCTGGGCAGGTGAAAGGGAAAAATAAAGTCCCATAGTTTAGTGCATTCAGGAGTATTTCCCATGTGCAATTACATATGAATATTCCTTCCTTGGTTTTGAAACCCTATCTGTTAATACTAATGAATATCTTGGATGATAATAAATAAATGGATACGAAACGGCACAAGTGAGAAGAAAATTGGGCAACCAACTCTCCATGCAGCATCCTGCTGTAATGCAGGTGAGCTCTGAGGAGATGCAGACCTGAGCAAGGCAAGTCTAAGATGTGATGCCAGATTTCACAGAATCATTGAATCATCTAGGTTGGAAAAGGCCCTTAAGATGATCAAGTCCAACTACAGTTTGGATGGGAACGTAGAAGCAACTGCATCTTCTGTATAATATGCCAACCATGTCTTGGTGTCTATAGACATACAGATCTAAGGAAACCAGGAGTCAGATGTAAGCTATCAGGAAGCCTATCAGGTTGCATCAGCTGCATTTTTCCTGTTTCCCAAATATGCAATTTTTCTATGTATTTTTTTAATAATTTTTATTTTTAAAGGGCATAAATTGCACTTGGTTATCTCCTGGGGAAATTATGAGGCAATCTAATGGAGAGAGAGCACTAAGACCAGACCTGAGTGTACAGTAGATCCAAGGACTGGTGGGATCCCTTGGTTTCAACTCCCCTCCCTGAATCAGGCAAAGAGAGGTTTTTCCTCCAAGCTGCATTTGTAATAGAGTGACAGCATTTCAATGCTATCTGGTTAGCTGCAGGGCATTTCCTTTTACAAAGTCAGAGGTTAATTGCTGATATTGTATCTGTATGTAATTGCTTCTCATAGGGTGTTTTGCATTACACAGTGTGGGAAGAAATACAAGCTTCTCATCTCCTGGCTGGGGAAGCTGCTGCATGTTACCAACCATACCCTGGGCTGGTGCTACTCAACTGTGACTGAGTTTAACAACCTGCTGTAGTGCATCTTACAAGAGTTTTGCAGAGGTTATTGTGTTCCTCACAATAGGTAGTTATGAGCTAAGTGATTATTTAATACCCCCTAGAGTTTCACAGTTTGAAGCACAGGGATATAAACTGATAATGGCTAAAGGTCTTGTTTGAAGCCTTTGGCAATATCTAGCCTCCTGAATGAAGGACACGTGCTTTGAACTGTAATTTTAATGCTCTGGGGCTAATGTCATACTTTATCAGCCCCTGAGACATCAGAAGCCTGAGCTCCTTTGAAAATCAGCCTTTCCAAAGGCTGAGAGAATGAGAATGATATTTTGCAGGAAGGTCTTTGGAAAAGGAGACATTTTTCCTCTCCCTACATAGCCTGGCTTCTTTATGTTCTCAAACCACGCAGCTACAAAACCAGAAAATGTTTGCTTGGTGGCTAAGGTTCCAACAAGGGGATGACCATCCTACCCCTGGGTAATTGTGCCTCCAGCAGCAGGGCACGTCTGTTAAGCCCCAGCATACGTCGGCAATGAGTCAGTAGCTGCATGGGATGGACTTTCCTATTATTGCCATAGGGTGGGGAGCAGTTTTGTCCATCTTTCTTTGACCTCCTCAGAGAAGCGAGACCCTGTGACTGTTTGCCTCCTATATATCCTTGCTATGAAATAAAATGAGTCGGAGGCATTTTGTTAGCCTTGAGGCAAGCATGGCAGACATTGTGCACACATTGCTCAATTCTGTCCCTGTGCAAAACAAAATATTCCCTTATCTGTCGTATCTTCCAAACCTTGTTTGAACATTGCCTGAGAGAGTATCAATACACTTTTGGGCTTGGCCTGAGCCCAGTCTCCAGGCTTGTTTAATTTGGTACAGGCGGTTATTACAACTGTGGGTTAAGAGCCTTCCCCAAAAGCCACTGACACCTTCTTGAATTCTTCACTGACTTGAAAACATAGAGCTTTATTTGTTCAGAGTACATTTTGTTCCAATTTATAAGGATCTGACCAGGAAGTGAGAAACATCCTTGGCATTCAAATAGTCAAATTATTTAAAAAAAACTCCAAAGGTTCTCCACAGCTCAAGGTCTTCTTATCTTGTTCAGTGGGAACAGCAACTGCTGTGGAGAGTGAGCCCCATTCACCAACAGTGCGTCTTAAATATCCCTGAGCCATACCACAGGAAGCAATATAACCTTCAGAGCAATGGCAATGCAATGACATAGTCCAGCAGCAGTTTCTCTCCAGACTTAGTTATTTAGAGGTTGATCTGTGGCCTGAATGGCACAAAGTACTTAAACTTTTAGCTTAGCTAAGCCTTGTAAAGACTATGTATTTTGGTTGCAGTTTTTATGAATGTTAAGGGCTTCCTTGGATTCCTGCAGTCTCCCAAAGTGGTGAAAGACCTATGAGTAGCAGAAGAAATTCACAAACCAGCATTTCTCACCTTTTCTTTTTTGACTTTGATTTTCCGTGGAACTGGAACATACGTGCTGTAAAAACAAAAAAAGAAAATCCCAACATCTTAATATTTTCCTGTATTTCCAAAGAAAAAAGAATATTTTTCATATAAAGAAAAAAAATTATTTGAAAGCAATAAATTCAAGTAATTGTTAGAAAATGAGGCTACAATTAATTAATACAGCATTAAAAGAACTGAGGTGTCACTGATGCAAGTTTATAGGAAGGCATTACATTTTTAAATTTACAAGTTAATTATTGACAGTAGGATGCCAAAGATTCAGTTGACAATATATTGCAAAGTCAATATTACATGGAGTCCATGATTTCTAATTCTTGCCCTATGACTGTTGCATTCTTTGCATTTTGATGACAGGAAGGACTTTCCATTTATTTTCATGGCAGAAAAAACTTTTCCCACCAGGGGGAGACTTTTCCCCTCCTAATACTCGTAGCCACTGCATGATTTTCAGAGTAGGTGGTAGTATAGTTCATAATTTTTGTGGTTATGTGCAACTGTGGCTTTCCCAGTACGCAGCCCCTCAGCAGCAAGCTATTCCCCTCCTCCTCAGGGGGATGCTGGAGGCTTCCTGCAGTTTCCAGCATAAAACTTTCAAGTTATACCTTATGACTGGGTCGAAATCACGAGTCGTGTCTTGAAAACAAAAAAATCTTTTCATCTCCCTATCTCATGCACAGTGCATGCTGGCATTGCACAGCTCATCATGACTGCTGTAAAAAAATCTCTGTGAATTTGTTTCAAGTAAGAAAATTTTGAACTGGCCTTCTAACTGGGTTATATCCCAAAATACACCCTGCATACTTTTTAGATGGGCTGCGATATTATAGAATCACAGAATCATAGGATGGTTTGGTATGGAAGGGCCTTAAAGATCATCCAGTTCCAAGTGCCCTGCCACGGGCAGGGAGGGACACCTTCCACTAGATCCAGTTGCCTCATCCAACCTGGTCTTGAACACTTCCAGGGATGGAACATTCATGATTTCTCTGGGAAATCTGTTCCAGTCCCTAGTCACCCTCAAAGTAAAAATTTTCTTCCTAATATCTAACCTAAATCTACCTTCTTTAGCTTAAAACTGTGACTATACACCACCAAAATCTTCCATTAGTTCATTTAAAATGTTTCGCTTGTTTTTTGGTAACAAGTCTCCTGTGATTAATGTTTTATTTCTCTTTGATCCATGGATCATCGGCTCTTTGAAACATGAATCTGTCTCCCCAAACCAGTGGTGACCTGGCAGCATCCTCACCTCCTCAAGCACTTCTGAGCATCTTAGATCCCTGTCCCAGGCTGGATGCATGTGCTGGTTTTGGCTAGAGCAGAGTTAATTTTCTTCATAGCAGCTAGTACTGGGCTATGTTTTGGATTTGTACTGGAAACACATAAATGTTTTCATTACTGCTGAGCAGTGATTACATAGAGTCAAACAATTTTCTGCTCCTCACTACTCCAGGAGTAGGCTGGAGGTGCACAAGAAGTTGGGAGGGGATGCAGCTGGGACAGCTGACCCAGCTAACCAAAGGGATATTCCATACTATATTACATCACAATCACAAATAAACTTGGGGATGGTTGGCCAGGGTGCTGCTGCTCAGGGATGGGCTGGACATTGCTTGACTGATGGTGAGCAATTGCTTTCATTTGCATTACTTGCCTTTCTTGGGGTTTATTTATGTCTTTTTGTTATTTTCATTTTTATTGCAGATTTTTATTACTGTTATTTTATTTGATTTCAATTATTAAAATGTTCTTATCCCAACCCATGAGTTAACTCAATTTTACCCTTCCACTTCTCTCCCCTCATTGTGCTGGAGGTGGCAGTGAGCAAGCGGCTCTGTCGTGTGTGGACAGGTGGGTTCCAGCCCCCCAAGACATGACACAAGATGCTAACAGGGAAAGAGACACCCATGCATAATTCTTAATCTACCCTCTGCAAATCTGCCCTTGCATCTGCTTCCCACGCCTGACCTTGGTTAGCAAAGCTGGTAGAAGCAGGCTTGGTGATCGCATGTCCTTTTTATTGTTATGAAGATACAATGTGCTTCTTTGCTGCTAAAATATCTTCATTATTATATAAACGAACAGCCAGTAATGTGGAGGAAACAAGAGGGCCATATTTCCTGGACATCTAGCCAGGTACAATAAAAGACGAAAGTGAACAGTATGCAATATTCAAGACCAATATTTGCAGACCTCTAATCCAAGCAGGAGACTACTGTAGCTCTTTTCAGATGACGTTAATAATTTTAATCATGGGACACTATTTTTTTCAGAAGAATTACCCAAGTTCTGCTGTCATTTGGCTGCAAAATTTCATAATACCACACAGAAAGTATTGGCAAACAGATCAAGACCAAATAGAGACCTATGACATTATGATCACATAAAAACTAGGCTGCATAGAGGCCAGAGAGTTAGTGAACCAGTAAATACTGCATAAGACAGGAACAAAGAATAAAGCCTGTGATGAAGGTGGCTACAGGTGAAATTCATATAATCTGGAAAATGTCTTCTATCAGCCACTTGGCAGGGCTCTTGTGAAGTCTGCCAGCATCACTGGCCATGTTGTACAGGACTGTACACTTCACCCTAGTGGAAGACATGCAACAATTTAAGGAATGCAAAAATTGCTCCTTGCCAATACAAGTGGAGCTTCATATAGCTTTTTTCACTATGGAGATTCCTAGAAGCCTTGCAGAAGCAAGGTAGGGAACTAGGCTAAATATATGACAGATAAGGACCCGAAGGTTTCACGTCCCGGAAGACTTTTCTTAGTCTTTTCTAGGACAATGTTCAGTCTCAGAGAGCCACTTTGAAATGGGATGCCCAACAGTCAAATGGGATATGTCTGAGAGAATCATTCACCTATCAACTCAATCTATTATTAAGGCCATCTGCAGTTCAGCTTTTCTTTTGATCCATAATACAGGATGCTTATATTTTTTAACTGTGAGTGCATTAAAGTGAATACTTCTTCTCTTCTAAAATACCAAATTTCATATGGGTTTTATTTTTATTTGATGCCTTCTCTGTTTTACAAATCTATAGTCAACAATTTCCTTAGACACTATATCTGACATTGTTTGTTTACATCACGCTCAAAGGTTTATTCTACTAAATTACATTAAATGTATTATTATTATCGTTGTATGTATGACTTTCTGGTTTTATTGCTCCACCATGTGCCAGTTTATTAATTACTCAATTTCCTTGCTTTGAGTATGGCAAAAATCTTAAAATACTGGTATTTCTTTCATGAAGTTAAAAACTCACACACTAATTTATACCAGATGCTTACCAAGCCCATGTATACAATCTAATTATAAACATATAACATAATCTGTAATTTATTAAGCAAAGACAGTTTTCCTTTCATGTGCTGTGACTGCATTCTAGTCAACTAGTTATATCTTCCTGACAGGCTAAATGCTCACTTGACTTTACAGCTGCAATCCACTTGCTGCCACTTCTGAAGGTGAATATTAGACAATAAACAGTAAAAGGCTTTGCAATCTGGACACAGAGCAGCAACAGTGATGGAAACATGGATGGGTGACGGTGGCAGCAACTGTGGGCTGCTCTTCCTAGTGCAGGCATGGATTTGACAAAGGTGCAGCAAGTGCCTTTGTTCAAAGGCTGCTGAAGGCAGCTGGAAGCTTTCCATTGCTTCTCATAGGATTTGGATCCAGGCTTAATGGGGGAGGTTCTTGATGAAGATATATATCAATATATCTTCCAGAAAAAAAACCACTACCCAAACCTTGCATAAAATGGCATTGATAGTTTTTAGCTGATTTGCTAAATGGGCTGATTTTTCTGAGTTATGAGCATGTCTTGAAGATGGACTTTTTCTAGATAATTTATGATTGGATATACTAAATGCTGGTGGAAAAATAAAAGGTAAAAAGATACTAAAACACATTTGTTACATCTTAGGAGCATCTTAACAAGAAGTGGAAAGAATCTAAAATGCATTTGCAATTAGAGAAAAGAAAAAGAAAAGAATAAAATGTCATTTGTCATCCACTCAAGAAGTTTTCCTTAAAAATGAGAAGTGGGTCTTATCCTCAGTCAATAGGAACATACTTTGGCAAGCTTTTCACATTCTGACACTCTGAAATTGGGAAAAAAAGTTGAAATGTCTTAAAATACTTCTCTCTGGAATAAAGAAATCTGATCTGCTGTTGCTGTCTGTGTGTAGCAGGGCTCCACTGAGCAATCCCACTAGGCTGTGGCTCTACATCCAGCAGATAATCTCACATGTGCAGTACAAATGTCACGTATTTCATTCTCTGGATTAAGAAAAGCCAGTTTATAAGAAGGGAGAGAATTTGTTAGCAGGCATGTAGAAGAGACGCGAGTTTTGTTCACATTTCTAATTCCAGTCTGCCATAAATGAATTAAACAGGACAACATTTACTTCTGAAAGCACTCATAAAGAAGAACAGAAAAATAAGTGGCAGTGTGGCACTTTATTGCCAAGTAGAACACGTTCATATAGGTCTAAGGCACACAGGTGACACAAAACAAAGGTGTCTCTTCTGCACAGCTCTCAATTAAATTCCACCAGGAAAGATGGACCAAGCTCCTGACCAACCTATCCAGGGAACGATGCTGTGGGTGAGGGACTGAGTGCCATGGTCTGCTGCTGCTCTCACTGTCTTGCGTAAGTAGCCTGCACAACCTCTCTGCCTTGCTGTCCCCTTCTGCAAACACAATAATATATGTTAGAGGACAGCTTGGCCATGCAAGTGTCTCACGTGGGATAATTCAGGTGTCTAGGACCATTGCTGAATGAATAACCTGCCAAACACCTAGCACTGCAGACAGCTTTTGGATGGATACATCCGTGTAGGGGCACGCTGGCTGCACCCACTGTGCTCCCAACAGACTGGAGAGGAAGAAGAATGAGCAGAAGCCTAAAATGAGGCACTGAACCCCTGAAGTCCAAGAAGCCCCTGCTCAAACTGATTACCTCCAGCAGCAAAATCCTCTTTTTCATTTCTCTGAGACCATTGTGTTGGGTGGTGAAGAGCTGGATCTGGATCTTCACCTCAAATACTGCACCATAACATTATGCTTTTCCTAGAAAGTGTTTAGGGCTGAGCTATGACCTGAGAGGGTCTGTAAAGCTCCTTTATGCCTTATCGGAAGTGGAGATGTGCTCAGTGTGGGCTTTTCTGTCCTACACCGACATGTGGTTCTCCCACCCCTTCAATCTGCCCACTTGGGGCTACACCTCCCTTACTCACAAGTTGATGGTGCCTGTGGTGAGAGCGGTGACAACCCAGCGCAGGTCCAGGGTTTTGAAGGGGATCAGGATCATGCTTACGTTTTCTGCCAGCTCTTTGTAGCTCTCAGGGTAAACAAACTGGTGAGTGGTTTTGCTTCCAACATCCGATTCATAGCCAGTTGTGGGGGCACGGTTCATTCTGCAGCCCAAAATAAGAAGTGAGAGAGTAAAGGAGTGAAAGAGGAATTAGGTAGATACAAACATGTGCGATTGTTCCCCAAATCAATTCCTTCATGTAGCAGGAAAACGCTCCCAATGACTAAGGAAAGTGCTGTAACCAGGCTCTTCAGAGAGCCTTGACAGGGTGTAGTGGTCCTCAAGCAGACTGAAATGACCATCACCCATAGTGAATAAATGAAAAGAAAATGAAAGCTCAGCTTTAGTGGAGGATTCTTTGGGCTAAATGGGAGTTTCTGCCAGCAAGTATATCTTTGAGCACATTTCTTGAGTTCATTTTACAGTCAGCAGAGAGAGGTTCAAAAAGGCAGTGAGTCCATGAGGACACATCTTCTTTCATCCTCCTGGCTTCCAGGAGATGAGAAAAATATTGCCCTGAAGTCCACCAGCTTGACTCCTCACCATTTCATTACCCTATCTGTAAAGATGTAATTGGATGTCCAAGGTCAAGGTAACAAACATGTTATGTGTGATGAGAAATAGAAAATATTTCTTATGGTCCTTCCATAAAGAGGCACCAAAGCCACACTAATAAATCCAGGACCTATTCCCAACACTTCATTTACTCAAACAGTGCTTTCTAGTATGTCCCCCAGCTTTGATACATCTCAGGGTCACTCTAGCCCTGGGGTCAGTGCATGGAGATCCGTCCAGGGGCCACCAGGACTCAGTCAAAATGTGTTGGCCAAACAAGGCTACCTTATATTGAGGGAACAGAGTTGGGGGTTCTGAACTCAGGACTGTAGGAATGCCACTATGCTTGTGTTCACTCCTGAAAGAAAATCTGGTGACACATCAGCAACTTGTCCCGTGCTGCATTAGCAGCTCACTGCTAGAAGAGATCTGCCTGTTTCTGTCATGCAGTGTAATGTGCATTAGAGAGCCCCAAGCTGGCTCTGGGCAGAATAGGGGTTCTCTGCAGCCAGAGAGGAGTGTCCTGCAGAGACATTAGCTCAACTCCTGACAGAAGTGCAGGGAGAATAAGGGAGGATGTAGCTGACAAGGTATTGAGGAGCATCGTACATTGCCAGACAACACATTTGTCTGGTCACTGATAAACAAGGGAGGTAAAACCTGTTTATCAAATCAATAATTTTGTTATAGCAGTATGCCCCCAGGTGAATTGGTTAAGTTTCTTCTAACTCCCTCAAAGGGAGTTATTAGTATAGGCATACTACCCTCCCAGTCTATGTGGTTTGTTATGGAGTTAGCCTCTTCCCTACCAGCGACCTACTGTGTAGAAATACTTAGTAAAGCTTGAATCCTACTATCTTGAGATTAAGTCTGTGGGAAACCTCGGAGTTAGAGTGTGTGAACTTAAACATTGGCCTTGAATAGATGCCCGTGCATCCTTGGAGAAGCTGGAAGGCGCCAAGAAGAGCCAAGTAAACAAGATTAGGAAGCTGACAGGCTGCAGGTGGAATCACCCAATTATGAAGTTACAGCTGAGAAGGAGTTGTCCAATTATGAACTGTCGGTCTTTAGCTAAACCAATCGTGCATGGACGTGCAGCTTGGGAAGGGGTATAGAAAGTCTTGTAAAATCAATAAAGATGGTCTTTTGGCCCACAACTTCTACATGTTGTGGATTGCCCCGACCGCAACAAAGTCAGTTTAAGCTACAGTATATAGGCTTTTCTTTCTGTCAGGACATGGCAAAGGTGGCATCTTAGTTATTTGACTCAAACCCTGCCCTTGGGTCAGTGTCCCTTCTCCACCATCCATGGTGGGGCTGGCTCCGTAGCGTGGCAGAGGGCAGCATTCATATTCAGTATATGCAGGAAGGACTAAGCAGGAATTTTTTCCATTATGAAAATACATAGATAAACAAATAAAAGTGGGCAGGAACACAGTGTTTGGAAGGAAAGGTTTCTCAGAGTCCTTGCCTCTTCTAAATGCTTGGCTGTACTGCCAGAGCACGTGCAAGTCAACATCAGGTCAAAGGAGATTTTGTTTCTCGGGTGAACACACGGATTGGTCACCTTCTCTGTACAACTTTCTATGGCAAATCCTAAAATCTAGTGCCAAGCCTTCGGACATGGCTTGCGATCGTTAAAATATAAATCTAAGACTGGAAGGTTAAATTCCAAGTCACAAAGAGTTTCTCCCTTGCCAAGGATGCACAGCTATGAGAAAGATAACACCTCAAAGCAGAAACACACATCTGAGTGCGTTACTCATTAGTTACTACTCCAAATGACAGGCAAATATGCTTCAAGCCTAGCAAAACATTTTCTGCATGATTCTGGAAATACAGGCCAGGCAAAGTAAGAAAGTTCACACAGGAATGGGGCTGCCTCCATAGCAAGGGACTCAGATTTAAGCATAAATGCACCTCAGCTGCCTCACATTTGCAATCTGCAGGACTAATGCCAAGGACTCTTTGCTTCCCTTTGCATATCTGAAGACCAGGTTAGCTGCATCTGCCTTTGGGGAGGTACTTTGGACAGGGGGCAGGGCACACAACTGACAAAGCAACTCCTGAAATGATTTATTGTGAACATTTAGATGTCATTCAAAGACATGCTGAAGACACATTGGAGGCCTAAGTGCTGGTCTTCTGCTGATTCACTCTTGATTTCAGTGCAGAGCTTCCTGCTAAAGGTTATGTTGTTTCTGACAGTATAATCCCATGTGGTATTTTCAATAGCAACCCCTCCTTACCAGGCCCTCTGACCCACCCTGCGTTGCTCCTCAAATTGTCCTGTAATGGCAAATGCAGTGTGAAAGCTGGACAATGCATTGGAGATGAACTAAGTCAGCCCAGACATCTTAGCTGCCCTCTGTGTGATTAGCTCTGCTTACCTAGTTCCTGCCTGCATTTCAGTGGGACAAAATAGCCAACACTCATTGCCTCAAAAGGAACAGGCCGTGCGACCCTTTACAAAGTAGCCTCAGTTAATCAGCTGTCACCTATACATTGCAAAGTGACTTTAGCTTTGCCACCTCATTGTTACTTAAGAATGAACTGGAGCAAGAAAGTCAAATATGATCACTTGGGAGTACTATCTGCAGAAGTAACTTTTACTGCAGGTTTTTTCAGTTAGACTTTTTAACGCAGGTGATTATGGATACTGCAGAACAATCTACAGTATCAATATTTATGCTTTCTTTTTTTCCCAAAACTATAACATGATGTCGTATCTCCAACACACACAGTTTACATCCCTGGAGCTTAGATTTGACCCAAGTACCAGATTTAACAAGATGGCCCCTGAAACCTTGTTTGCTCACTTGTCCCCCAAAATACCAGTGAATGTTAAACAACAGAGACACCAGCAGCTGAAGTGGTGCCTACTCACCTGAGCACAAAGTCATGGGAGTCAATATCTTGGCCATACCGAGACTGCCGAAGGTTCCCAGAGTTGCCCACGATGGCACATCGTCTACATGTGTAAGTGCCTCGCTCCTGCAGTGGATCCCCATCCCCAGGAATGATCTCAAACAATTCCTTGAGAGTACCATTAATATCCTTTGGAGTTTTCTCTCCTTGCAATTTCTGTTAGGAAGAAAATACCACTTCAGGTTACCAGTACAGCTAGCTTTTCTGTAAGCGAGATGTAGCTTCAAATGGCTTCTCAAAGATCA
The DNA here is from genome assembly GCF_032191515.1 of Phaenicophaeus curvirostris. Classification (NCBI taxonomy): domain Eukaryota; kingdom Metazoa; phylum Chordata; class Aves; order Cuculiformes; family Cuculidae; genus Phaenicophaeus; species Phaenicophaeus curvirostris. Next base: position 91,014,628 of record NC_091394.1, read on the forward strand.
GAATTGCATCTACTTGCAGACACTGTTTCCTGCAGCATGTGTTATAAGACTCCAGGTGGGGAGCAGAAATGTGAAAAAAGTGGAAAATCCTTTCCCATTAAGTTTTTTAACTTGGTTGCTCTTTTCCCTTCTTTTTTCTTAGATTCCCTCACCTCCTCAGCCTCTATCAAGCCATGGTAGAACAGATCATGCATTCTCTCCAAGATTGAATAAGCGGAGTAAAAGTTCCTCTGGTGTCTGTAAACCTAATCCCACATTGGGCCAGATATATTCTGTTAAGACACGCATAAAATTTCTTTTAACCCTCCTAGGAATGACAGAAGAGTCTCAGGGAACCTGATGGAGGACCAAAGTGGCTGACACCTTCCAAAAATTTTGGCATATGCTAGAAGAGGGAGATCTTATTGTTGCTGTTCTTTGAGACTGTGGAGGAACCAGCTGCTAATGTAATAGGAAATTATGGTAGAGTTAGCCCTGGGGGTTAGAGGTGTAAAATCAGATAAAAAATTCTACAGGATGAAGAAAACCACACGGACCTTGGTCATTGTACCTGTTGCCATGGATGGAAACTCTTTTGTAGCAGCTCTGTGGTGCATGATGGAAACAATGGGTGGATCAGGAAGGTACAGTCACGGTGCAGGGCAGGTGATGGTCAGACACTCCTTTTCTGTTGCTCTGCTCTCTGAGGATTACTAAAGAGGTTGGTAGTGGTGGCTCACTCAGAAAAACCATTGCTCTCCCTCGTGGTGCTACTCGCTTGCAAGTTCACAAAGGGAGAATGGCTCTTAACATCTGCCAAAAGGCTCTGCCAGCCCAGGGCAAGGAGAGACAAGGAGGGAGGGAAGGAGAGAGTAGAAACACCTTTTCTCACAACTCCCAGCAACAGCCTGGGGTAATTTGGCTTGACTGTACCAGGAACTTATAATTTGTCCTGCTATTTCTCTCTCTTACACACAAACACAAAAGAGATGTATCACTAATTCTTGCTTAATACGTAAAGCAACTTTATTTGCACTGAATTGAACAACAGGTCTGTGGAGCTCAGAGCTATAAGACAACATTAGGGCCAAGAATTTGAAACAAAGAAGACAAAGAAATGTTGGACACATAGTCTCAATCTTCCTGCTAATCCTTGCTAGTCTATATACGCATATATGGGCTGCACAAGGTGTTTAGGATGCCCAGACAAGCACTGTCATTATTACTATGTATGTCACTATTTAGTGGATAGCTCAGTTATTTAAGTTAAAAAGGTCTGGTCTTCTTCTGATGCTACAAACCTGTGCTCACATATCTAAACTCTTGTGTATTCTTTATTAATCAAATCTAACCTGGTTTTACTCTGAATATATAAAAACCACTTAATGAGTATATTATCAGGTGTATAATGTAGAAAAATCCAACCTTTTTAAAAAGGAACTTAATTTTGAGTTATTTGAACACATATGTGCATACACCCATGTACACTCTCACTTTGTAAAGGGGAGTTTACTTTAACTGTTGTTAAGAAATGAATAGGAAAACAAGCAAACACGCACCAACAAATTTTTAAGAGCACAGTTATTCTGGGGGGGAAAAAAACCTAAAACAACCAAAACCTATTCTTGAACTGATTTTGCCTGAGAATATTCTGACAAGGAAGGTAATTTTCAGAAAATTCTAAGTATCTGAGCACCCTTTTTAAGTTAAATTGCCATGTTAGCAGGAATGATAGCATCAGGAAAGGAGCTGGAGTATTGACTTCTGTTTGATTCATTAAAATAGTAAGAAAAGTTACCACAGACAGGCACTTCCATGTACACAGGGATCTGCCTTTTCTTTCTATTATGTAGCTGTCAGTGCACAATAAATCTATTGTAATCAAGTTAAAACATGGGCACCAACACCAGCCCAAATGCAGGACACCGTCATCCTATGATCCCTCAGTTGTACACAAGTTCCACAGCAGAGATTATTTGTGTTAGAGATTTCCTCAAAGACCTTAAATAGGATCATGACCATTTTGCACTACGTGCCGAACAGCTATAGAATAAGACATCTATCTTTAACTGACTAAAAGTGCTCTGCTTTAATTTCTGTGGTGATTATCTGATTGGACTACACTTTTCAGGCCTAATCTTCACTCAGCATTGGTTAGCTGGCATTTCAGCAAAACAAAGCAGAGCGGGCAATGACTCTGGCTAACTCTAAGGCAGATACAGCTTTTAAATCTTCAAACTTAATGCACAGCCAGTTCCTTATTGCACAATGTTTATATGACTTTTTGAAAAAGATAATTCTAATAGCACTACAAGACAGTTACAGTTCACTTTCCCACACCAAATTTTTGTCCTCTTTTGAGTAATGTTTTTTCATTTTTCTTTTTTTTTTATCAAGCTCCAACGAATCTGATCTTTCCTAAAAATCAACAAAAACACTGGGTGAAATGTGTGATATGTGTTTGGATATAGTCGCTAGAATTAGGCTTAAATACACTGAAATATCTGACCCCTGTGTTCTGAGTGAAGTGGCAGCTTTTCTCAGAAGTCTGTCCAAGAAACAGCCGTGTCTAATGATGCAGCTAAACCTCTTGCCCAAGTCCAAAAATCATCTTAACCCACTTTGTGTCCACATATGAAATACCATCAGCTTACTTAACGCACCAGCTCCCTTCCATAAAATACTTGTCTGGCACTTCAGAGTCAACTTTTCACCTTAGGTTGTTGAAGAATATAATTGGCAGTCCAGATTGAGAAGTTTCCTAACCATCTCTACAAGGAAGACAAAATACCCTGCCCTCCCAGCCTTAGAAACTCCACACTTCACATACAGAAGTTTACTAGCTGGTTTTGCATCTTCTTATTTAAAAATAAGCAAGTGAACAAAAAAAGCAAGAAAAAAAAAAGCCAGCCTTCAAAGTTTATGCAGTTCCTTTCTTCAGCTATGAATGGGTTTCTGAGGAAGAAAAGCCTCAGGTTTCTTCTCATGTCATGGTGTGAACACCTACATTAAGGATGAAAAAGGTCTGCTGCTTTTCTAAACTTCTTGGATGGCTTTCTTGGGCTCTTTGGTACCATCATATCACCAGCGATCACCAAGATGCAATACCCCAAACTCAGCTAAGGGGATGCAGAGGAGAATGTGAATTCAGCCAAGGCTGGTCAGAGCTAATAGCTTGGAGTGGTGAGGACACAGCTAAAGCCATGAGAGCCTCAGAGGGAAGCTCTCCTGGTGACTACGCATCCTGCATCCACAGACAAGTTTGGCACAGTACTAAATACACCTTCAAAATCCCAACTTACTAACAGGTAAACAATATCCTGCTAAACCTGCAACCACCAGTGTGTTGTGGATGCAGATGGAACATGGATCAAGATACAATCCTTGTGGCTGACAGGCAGATATAGGTGTGGGTCTGGCAGCAGCCAGCACTGTCGGAGCAGCCCTCCTGCAAGCACATAGCCAGGCAGCCTGCAGAAGTTGGTCTAATAATACTGTTTTTCATGGCTTTTCTAATTTTTCAACTGTTTTTAGAAGATAAAGAGGTAATAAAGCCCCATGAGAATCTGTTTGGCACAGCTACTAATTGTCTCGCTGCAGCAGTTTGGAGGCATTAATACTCACATAGTGCTCCCCAGCTATAAGACCTTGTACAAAGATTAATCCTAGCAACAGCCTGGTGGGGCAAATCCAGGTAAGCTTCATTTTGCAGGCTGAAGGAAAGAGGTTAAAAAGAAACCATCACTTTTAAAAATGCCTCCTTGGTCTGGAAAATATGGCAGTGTTATTGTTACATTTAATGTCCTGCAATTACTATGCGTCAAAGAGATTAAGAGGAAGAACACAGGGGCTTTCAAGAGTTTGGGCTTTGTTTAATAATTTGTGTCTGTCAAAAAATATACACCCTCAAATATGAATGCAATGTTCATATATTATGTAACTAACACAAAATAGTATGTATATGAAAAATTCTATGATTACTGACTTCCATGGCTGGTACGGGTCACCTCCACAGTACTTGAAGGAGTCAAGACGCTGCATCCACCAGCTCCGTGTTCCCTTGTTTCTGGCTGCAGAAAGCTTGCAGCTCTGCAGAGCACTTTTCAGTGCTTAGGGGACCGAGGAGCTTGGGCCACCTTCAGATCCATCTGACGTACACAAGGATAATGGGATAATGGGTAGCCCATGGACAGGTTCACTCTCCCAGTATGTCCAAGGATGGTCTAAATGTCAGGCTTGCACCCAAGCAGTAGGACACCAGCTGGGACTGGGCATGCAGCAGACACTGTGACTACAGCCTGAGACCTGGCCTGGGTTTGGTACCACCTTCTGCAGCTATCTGGCAGCTACGAGTTATCTTCAGAGCACTGAGCCGTATGCATTGCTTTCAAAGTATCACAGACCCAGTATCAAAGCGTCCCACTTTAGAGACGTCTGGTGATCAAAGTATTTGGGCAAATTTTCTACAGAGAGCATTCAAAACACATGACTCAGGTGTCACGTAACTCTTCTGCTGTCTTAAAAGTAGGTGCAGCTTCCATGACTTCCCCCCCAGTGCATGTGTTGGGGATGCCCTTTTGTTCTCTGTCTGGTTAAATCTTTAAGCCATATACTACACTTATTCCTACAAACATAAGGACGAAAAGCTAACATTTTCTTTTAGATACGCTAATCATATAGCCTCAAGAGTTGAGCTTTCTTCCAAGAAAAAAAGAAAGCAAACTCCTCAGATATCATGACTCAAGATAAAAAATGTTATAACATGGCAGATTATGAAAAATGTGCTACAGATAAGATTATTTGGGAACTCTGAGCCTGATTTTACTTATCGCAGCTTTAATCCATCAACCTGAACAGCGTTATTTTGGATTTAGAACAGTAGGTTCTGATCTCATACTTTTTATACTTTCTGACCACCAAAAACAATGCCAACTCCCTCCCCAGGAATAAACCAGGAAAACTGCAAATAAATGCTATGCTGTGTTTTAGCATATAACTTCTACTCTGCTTCCTTATACACTGGTTACTTAATTTAGTGGATTTCCACTAAATGTGGACATTTGTTCGCAGGGTTTGTGTCATGGAACAACAGTGAAAAGCTTGCAGGTGAGCCAGCTGGAGGAGGTGGGAAAGAAAATATAAACAGGAAGAAATGCACCACAGAACATTAATTGCCAATTTCCAAAACACTGAGACTCTTATAGTTGAATGTAAGATGAGGGAAGGCAGATGGATGGACAGACAGAGAGACACACAGGCAGAGGAGAAAAGAAAGAAATAGAGAAATGAGGAGAGGGAGGGAGGAAAGGAGGAAGCGAGGGGAGAGGGAAGCGAGGGGAGGAGGGGAGAGGGGAGGAGGGGAGAGGGGAGGAGGGGAGAGGGGAGGAAGGAAGGGAGGAAGGGAGGGTCAGTAGTCAGTGCAGGGTATTATTAATGCCTAGATCACACCTGAGAGGAGGACTGCAATTCACCTTGAGGTCATGTGAAGCACAGAGCAGCTGCAGGGGTGTAACCAGGGAGAATTTCGGTCATTATCTGCTATCTGATTAAAGTAACCATGGGAGAGTTTATCAGCTGGGTAGATTTAAGCAAATGAAAAGCGTGCTACAGCCCTGACAACAGCCTCCTTGTTTCCATGAACAAAGAAACAAGTACCTTCTCCAGAACCAGCTCTGTCCTGTGCAGCAGAACAGGATAAGGTATCTGTAGGGATAGTGGCACGACCTTTCTCCTCTGTGCTCCTTCCCACCCGCACAGGCAGTATCACTGACTCCAGTACGGACAATGCAATTTTATACACAGCAGCCAGGAATATTTCTTTCCAAAAAGCCACATCCTATCAAGATGGAAGACTTTAAACCATATGTTCTCCAAATGCACTGTGAAGCAGCCTGGCAGCCATGTGAAGAGCTGCAAACAAGTGAAACCACTCCATCCTTTGCCCCCAAATGTCACTTCACCTCAAATACCGGTCAGAAGGCTCTGGAATCAGTCCTTACTTTCCTAAAACTGGAGAGATACTAATGCTACAGGACTATTTGTATAAATAATCCTTCTTCAAACGTACAGCAACAGGGTTAATGGATAGTGGGGGCAGACTGAGCTTGGTAGAGAGACAGCTCTCCAACAATGGCTCTGCCTGTGTTAGTCCAAGCACACCACATGGGTTTTCCCATGACAGGAAAACCACAACCTTATAATAAATAGGCCCAGTGCAGTCACTGTCTCTCAGTTACAGCATAACGAAACCACCATGCAGACTGATGTCAGTTCCTGAAGAGTGAATGCATAGTCATTTCTACCCTGAAATGAACTTTCAGCAATCTCAGGTCTCCTCATGCCCAGTCTTTTAAGTGCAAATATAGTAAAAAAGTCACAAAATATTGAGTTGGCAAAGTAAGCAACATGGCCATGAGCAGTATTTTCTTAAAGACTGGCAGAAATCTCAGAAGCACTTTGAAGACAAGCCTAGAAATGATCAGCAAAAAAGGTGCGTAGTCAGGATGAACCTGGGAATTACTTACTGTAGAAATGACACTGACTGTTTCAGAAAGGCTTACCCAAAGCAACATGTATACAGGAAATAGGTTGCAGTGAGGACATGAGGTTACATCGCGCCTGGGTATACCCAGAAGCATCTTTCAGAGGGGTCAGGACACCCTCTCTGTCTATTATAGATTAGGGTAAGTATTTTCAGTAAGCAATTGATAGCCAAAAAACAATATGGTTTTGGCAGACACCAAAATATTTCCCATGTTCTAGTTGAAGATAAGTTCTGGTTGAAAAAAAATATGGTGGAAAAAGTGTAGAAATCTTTAAAGATTTATTTTTATTGTCTAAACAAAACATTGCTTTACATTTGTGTTCTAAAGTGGTGTATTTCCTTTGAACTTGACCTGAATTTGAAAAATAAATGAAAACCTAAAAATAGGGTTAGACTATCCTGAAAATTAATGGACAGCTTTGGGCTGGGGGCAGGGCGGAGGGAAAGAAGTAAAAGACTTATAGCTGTCCTGAAAGTTGCTATTTTTCAGTTTAGCTGAAAAAGAAACAAGCCTCCCCCCTAAATGTCTGTTTCAGGCTGAGCTGAAGTGAGATACTTGCGTATTTGTTTTTTTCTTCAGTTTCACTACAAGAAGGAGATCAGGAAAACAGACGTCTGTATTGTCACCAGCTTTTCATTCCTTTTAAAGTTTTTTTGAGAGAACGAATACAAGTCTCATGTTTAAATCAGAGTGGAGTCTGAGTTCGGAATGCAGTGTAGCTATGCTCAGAGGTGATGCACAAGCACCCAGGGGCCAAACTCCATTAGCAGAGACACCCTGCCTAGCCAGCTGTGTCTTGCAGCACTCCTCAGCCTAGGTGATGCAGGAGCACAGCCCCCACATTGATGCCAGGAGTAAGGATTGATCATCTCTTCAGTACCTCCTTGTTTATGTATTCAGAGGCAATTGAGAGACACTTCACAACTAGCCTCAACACTCACAGTGTCCATGAAACCGCTCATCCTCTCATCTACTGAGGTCTATTTGAAGTATCCCCCCCGATCCAAAACCTGCCAGTTGTTACATCAGCACAGCTCCCTGGTGAAACTTCACCCCCACGCAAGGGGAACTAGGACCATCTTCCCTTCTCATGGCTTGAGTAAAGCCCAGCTAGGAAATATGTTCTCTATCTGGACTTCTGCAAGGCCTTTGACAGAGTCATAGAATCATAGAATCACCAGGCTGGAAAAGACCTCTTGGATCATCTAGTCCAACCATCGAGGCCCCCACAGCATCCTTCTCTCTAAATTGGAGAGATATGGATTTGATGGATGGACTGTTTGGTGGATGAGGACTTGGTTAGATGGCTGCATCCAGAGGGTAGTGGACGACTGCTCAATGTCGAGATGGAGATCAGTGACAAGAGATGTCACTCATGGGTCCGTACCGGGACCAGTGCTGTTTAATAACTTCATCAATGACACAGACAGTTGGATAGAGTGCACTCTCAGCAAGTTTGCAGATGACATCAAGCTGAGCGGTATGTTTGACATACCTGATGGATAGGATGCTATCAGAGGGACCTGGCTAAGCTTGAGAAGTGGGCCCGTGTGAACCTTATGACGTTCAAAAAAGGCAAGAGCAAGGTCCTGCACCTGGATTGGGGCTATCCTTGGTATCAATAACAGCCAGGGGATGAAGGGATTGAGAGTAGCCCTGCCAAAAAGGACTTGGGAATACTGAAGGATGAGAAGTGGGACATGAGCCAGCAATGTCTGTTCGCAGCCCAGAGAGCCAATCATATTCTAAGCTGCAACAAAAGCAGCATGTCCAGCAGATCAATGGAGGTGGTTCTGTCCCTCAGCTCTGCACTGGTGAGAACCTGCCGGGAGTCCCGCATCCAGCTCTGCAGTCCTCAGCACAGGAAAAACATGGACCTGCTGGAGCAGGGCCAGAGGAGGGCCACAAAAAGGATCAGAGGGACAGAACACCTGTCCTGTGAAGAAAAGCTGAAAGCGCTGGGGTTGTTCAGCCTGGAGAAGGGTCCATGAAGACCTTATTGCAGCCTTTCAGTACTTAAAGGGGACTTATAAAAAAGATGAGGACGGACGTTTTAGCAGGGCCTGTCGTGAAAGGGCACAAGATAACGGTTTAAAAATAAAGGAGGGTAGATTTATACCAGAAGAAATTTTTTATAATGAAGGTGGTGAAGCACTGGAACTCCTTGCCCAGAGAGGGAGAAGAATCTCCATCAGAAAGGACCAGAAGGAAAAATGTCTAGGTGCTGCAAGAAAAAACACAAGTAATGGGAAATCTGAGTCATGAACCAAGAGCAGATGAAAGGATGCATACCTGGAGTATGTGAGACTCATAGCAAAAAAGAGAGTTTCATCATTAAATGAGGATATAATTTATGCAGCAGTTAAAAACGTCAGGATGGCATCTCTTTTTCAACAGTAAATGCACCAGCCAGCAGAGTGAGAAGTGATAAATCGGATACAGCCTCATTCTCACAGCACTCAAAACCTCTTCCGAAACCTGAACGTTCCCACTGCAAAAGTGGGTGCCTGCCAGAGTGGCCTTCCCCTGGAAGGACTGAAAGCCCTGAATTCAACACCAAGTGTCGTGCTTGCCGCAGGACACCAAGTTGCAAGCAGCTATGTGTTCAAAGAAAGGCACAGGCAGACTATTCTTTCTGAAGAGGGGAAAACCAAGTCAAAATGAAACTGATTTCTCTGGGTTGCTGCAGACAGAACCTGCACTTTAGCAGTCCAGCAGCACAGGCTATGAGCAATTAATTTAATCAATGTCTCATTTCAAGAGAACATAAAAAGGGCTTTAATCAGGCAAAATGTCAGGATATGCCTTCTTCCCTTCTGTACTTTTTGAACAAGGTATCGCTAGCTTTCATGATGGTTGAACTGGGCTTTCTGGACCATGATACTCAGAAGATATTCTGCCTCTTCCTAGTGAACCATGGCTGCCCCTTTACAGATCCATTTTACATTACCAGCCACAACAGAGATTATTTTCATGTAAATGGAATTAATAATTTTCCATTTAATCCTGCTAATTATTTACATATTTTACAATAGGGAGGGCCCGAGGGGAATTACACACTTCACAAATTTTCCTTGCTAACTCAATGGACGGCAAAGCCCTTTTTACCATCTGAAGTGAAAACAGCCAGCTTACAAGCTTTAATCTTTTGAAGACTAAGGAGAAAAAAGGTAATACTGACATTTGAAAATTCTGCATTTGCCACCTAACTGTGCAAGGGACTTTTCTAGCTCAGAGCAAGTGAACGTGCTCTCTGAGTGCCTGTGAGCTAAACAGAAGCATGAACGCCCATTTTCTTCCGCCTCTGCCTGCCTTGTCAGATGAGATGGCAAATGCTTTTGTCAGCAACCATCTCTTGGTATCTGCTCAGCATCGCTCAAAGCCTGACACCACAACCGTCACACAAATACTGGGCTGTATCCACACCTACCACTTACCAGCCACCACCTGTAGCTGTCTTCTGGAATAAAGGCATTTTGTGAGGTCAGGAAAGGTTGCATAGTTGAATTAAATCTCTGATCGAACCAGAGGGAATGTCCCAGCTCAGAAATGCATGTGCGACAGCTGCACGGTCTCCTGGGGTACTTGAAGAGTTTCTGGACTTGATCTGAAAACTGCATGATAAGATGTCTCAGATCCCAGGTGGTTGTGGTCACCTGGTGCGTGTAGTTCAGAAGAAATGATGTCACTGTGATGAGCAAAAAGGCAAAGGTAAACACTTTCACGTTTCTCCTTCTTACAATGACCATCTTTCCCACTTGGGTTCTGCTGTCACCGCAGACTGAGTACGACGTAGGTTCCAATGTAAGGCAAAAAGAGGTGCTGCAGGTGCCCGCCGGCTACCACCCCAGTCTTAGGCTGAATATACCAACTCCACGACCTCTGTCCATAAGTGAAGAAGCTTCATTTCCTCCAAGTGGGCTTAAAAAAGGGAAAATTGGATATTTCTTTTCACCTTGTTACAGTGCTTCCAAGTCTCTTCCACCTTTCAGAGACCTGTTGCTAATCTCTCCTGATGAGGGTTCAACAAAAATGGACCCTTGTCATTCCACGTATCAGAAGGGGAGCAATATCAGATTAAAAATATACGTTTTCTGTGTGGGAGCAAGCCATAAATTAAAACAACTGAACCGTAGAAAGAATAGGGCTGCTTTTTTTTTTTTTTGAAGTTAGTTCACGTACAATCAGATCATCCGGTGGTGTACGTTCCAGCAGAGAGACGTGCTTTGATGTCCGCTTAAGCCATTGAGAGCTGTTTGCAGCCTGGAGACACACATAAACAAACAAACAAAAAAAAGAAGAAACACAAATATTGTCAGGAAGTTTTTTGCATTTCACCAAATCTAATTTCTCTGCTTTTCTCTGCCCATCCCAAAACTTCTTATCAACTCAGAGCCCTCAACACAGCAGCACCAGCTGCAATTTCTGCTGTGGTATTTGCATACTGAGAAGTTTCAGGGTGAGATTTCAAGAAGGCAGAGCATCGACCTGTGGACATTTGAGTCCCTTTGTATTGAATCAGCCTCTGCGCTTGCTCTGGCCTTATTTGAATTACAGTTTGTAGCTATTTGAATGGCAATGACTCACCTCTTTCCCTTAGGCTGACCTTGATAGCCAACAGATACGCAGCAAAGTATTCATAACTCAAAGCAGCTGAACAAAAAGCACCCAGCAACGGAGGGAGGAGCAGGACAGGGAGGACGAGGAATTGGTTCTTTCTCTCCCTCCCCCCTAGCGATTTCTTAAGGATGGGGCTGGACTCGTGATTCAGAGAAAACCGAGCAAGAATGGCTCATACATCCTGGGACACACAGGGGCGAAATCAAAGTATAAATGGCCTTTGTTCAGTGTGGATTATTGCTACTTTTCCTGCCAAGAAAGGGCAGGTAAGGGCAGCCCGTGACCTCAGAGAGTTCCAGTAGATCCTGAGCCGCGCAGGCAGGCTGGAGGCTGCTTTCCCTCAAGGAGTTGGGGGATATAGAGGGACCCGGAGCTTCTTTCCACTCCTCTCCTAGTGTACCCTGCATGGCAGCAGAGATTTAAAGAAGTTTTTAGAAATGGATTAGAAATGGAACCCTTCTTCCCACAATGCCATTGTTTTGTGGGAAGGAAACAACGTTGTGAATTTTCAAACTTTGGATGTTTGCAAAAAGCCCCCAAAGTGCCATTGCTTAAATAACACTCTTTTGATTTAAAAAGAGAGAAAAAAATCGGATAATTAACTGTGTCAGAATATGTGCAATTTATGAACAAGGAGAAGCCCAGAAAGAAAAGTCTCACTCCCTACTCATCTTCAGGCTTTAGAATAGGAAAAAAAAAAGAACAGAACTGTAACTGTTACCTCATTTTAACTCATTCTGTGCACACATGGATGCAGGATCCCCCCATCTTATCCACCAAAAGCCAAACGGGGGGGAGTGCATCTCGTGGCCACAGATCTGGGCTGAGCACAGCATCCCCAGTTTTGCTGCTGCCTTTTCCCCTGGGGATCCTTGTTTGCTGCCCCAGGCCAAACTGCTTTTCCATGTTTGACATGATGTCTTGGAGACAGCACAGGCTTGGTTTTTTGAGGCGGTGCCACATAAATATTTAGTGAGCCCCATGAAGCCAAATTCAAAGGCAGGAGCCTCAGATTGTGGTCTTAAGCCTTTACTCTGCTTCAGATTTCTCCTCTGCAGCATGTGATGGGCAGCATGTGCCATTCAATTAGCTGCTGTTTGCCAAATGCCTCAAGATTTATTTCAAGTCTGGCCCCTACAAATGCATTTATAGGAGCTCAAGGGCTGACTAGTGGGTCAGGCTGGATAACAAAAGGCTTTATTAACCCCAGCTGCTCGGACTTGCCTGCACCAGTAAATTAAACAGCACTGGGGAACAATCCAGTGCTCGCTTTACCTTTATAGAGGGAAGTTTTGGAGCTAGCCAAAGTCTTCCAAACTATGCTCAGGTACAATTCAGGAATCGTAACCCCAGAGGCAGTGGGGATTCTGCTGCTGTGCCTTGGAGAGTTAGAAATGGAGCTGAAGAGCATGACCCCCATGAACAGCCCTGTCCATGCCAGCTGGCCTTAGCGCTGGACAGCAACCCCAACAGGTTTACTTTGCTATCCTGGATGTCGTTGTTAGTCTAAACAAAAACACAGCCTCTAACATACACACACACAAACCACTATTTACAAAATCCCAGAACACAACTCTGAAGTGGATAATTCAAGAGCTGCAATGCTGGGGGGCTGAATCCCTGCTGCTGTTAAGACCAGGCCAGTTCAGTATTTGTAAACACAGTTCTGTTATTTTTCAAGTGGAGGAGGGAGGGAGATGATCCAGCCTCTCTTGGAAAAGCCTATAAAATGGAGCATTGTTCAGAAAAGAAATAGTTCTGGCTTCCAAAACAAACACCCACTGCACGAGATTTTTTTAATTATCTTTTTTTTTTCTTTTTGTCAATGAACTAAGGTTAAACTTATATTTAGAATTTGAACCAAAAACCCCAAACTAGTGTTTGGGGGACTGCATTGCCACCAAATACCTAGTCATCCTGTTTTTGTAACATGTGATGGGAAGGTGAGAAACCAGAAGAACTCCCAAGGCCCTTTTCCAGTATGGAAATAAACACTTGATACTCTATTTTAATTCTCGTTACTTAGAGTTTCCTATGAATGCTCATGTTCCCTATGGATACATGTGACAGAAGAAAAAAAATACGTATATAACCTGACAGGAAGGCTCTGGGGAACATAAATGCGACTTAGGGCCTGAGGAAAAGGAAAGCTGAAATGAATGGAAAATGGTTTCTTTGAGTTCAGTGTGACTTGGACTGAGACCACTTTTTTTCTTTTCTTAAAATGGAAGTACGATGCAACCCAGCCATCAGTACTTCCACTCTTCTCAGCATCTCGCATGGCATCTCAGACCATCTCCCTCTGCTCAGATATATTCATAAATCTTCACTAAAGTGTTTCCATATGGGATTCACCAAGTTGCGAGGAAGTAAGCAGGGATGATGCCGAAACAACAGCTGGTGTGGGAAACCACGCAGGGCTGCTAACTCCAGTCCCTGAGAGTTAAAGAGTTTAAGTACAGTGTGTGTTCAACTGCAGGCAGCTATCCCAGCTCAGCTCATGCAAGCAGCAGGTTAAGCAATCAAAAGTGATTGAGTGTTTAAGGTCTTATTCATGGTCTGGATTTCTCTGCTACCTTCCCGCATGCTCGCTTGTCCTACGTATATGCTTGACCCTGTGTAACACACCCCTGAACATGCCAGAATAACTTATATTTATGTTGTCAGCTACCAACACACAGTTATACGGAATACAGGGAAAATGTGAGAAGATGTGTCACAGGCAAGAGCAGAGAGGGGCAGGTTTGGAAGAAGGGGCAGGCTCCTCCAATCTCTGTCCTGAGCTTAAGAGTGAATCCAGTGTTATTAAATAGTCATAATAGAGAACAGAGCTTAGTCTTTTGTTTACTTTTAATATTACAGACTATACTGGGATCAATCCATTTTGATTGTCTCAATAGTCTTCTCACATTTTTAGAAAGAAGGAACAGAAAAAGCTTTTCTTTCTTTCTTTCTTTCTTTTTTTTTTTCCCAGGGTAGATCTTTGTATTATAAACGCACAATATGAAGAATGTCCCTGGTCTCTTGCCAGACAACTATTAACAGACAACTATAAAAACATATCAGTTCAATGAACTAATATAAAGCAATTCTTAACACCTTCAGGAAATATTTTTTAGACAAATACACCTACAAACGCAATGTACTCTCAGTGCATTTGCTAGGTTATGTGATAAAAGCTCACCTGCACACCCACAAAGGAGCACAGAGACAACAGCAAGAGAAACACAACTAATACCCTGCCTCAAAGGCTCACAGGTCCATCCCAGGAGACATCAGCTGATCCAGGGACCATTTCCTCAAGTGCAGAGGAGCACAGGGTCACAACGGTAGGCAGGAACCTGAAATACTGACTCAGCAGAACTGACACCCTGTCTGGGTCCCTCCAGGGCTGTCCCAGGAGGGCCTCAGCACCAGGTGTGAATCTCACTCAGTTGCGTCAAGACCACAGCAACTTTGGGACCATGATGGGTTGCTGCCTCGGAGCATGGGAAGCATTATGGGGTGCAAGGGAAGAGCATTTGAGGATTACACAAGATCTCTGTGGCTGGCCACACAGTATTAGCAGAATCCTTCACTTCATTTTAAAACAACAAGGGTCTTAAACAAAGAATATGTAGAAAATAGTAATGAAAGAAAAACTGAGAAAAAAAATCACTGCACTTCTTCTCATCCCTTAAGTTGAAAATGTCATATTATGGTAGAGTTTGACCCTTTTTCGATGGCTACTTTGCTAGCAAAGAAGTACTTAGATCAGCACCATTTTGAGGAGACCTTTATTACTCATGTTAGATGCTGATGATTTGGGATCCAGCTTTTGCCTTCTGGTCCATAACTTACATTCAACCTCAGTCACAGCATGTCAGGCAGAACAGCTCAAAGGCAAGAGGGAACAGCATCCCTTTACAGAGGTATTTCCAGATTTCCATCACTGCTTAAATAGTTCAAAGGTCCCAAACCCTTAGACAAAACCCGCATACTCTTCTGGCAGAAGCAGGGGAAGGACAACGTGACCTGCTGCAGTTCACTCATGATTTATGGTGGCCATTGTACAAAACTTCTACTACCCACAGTATCTTACAGCTGGAAACTGTATACTTCAAGGAGTAGAGATTTGCTGCAGTTCTACTTCAAGAGAGTGTGCTGCGCTAGAAAGGTCTCAGTGTCAGAACTGCAAGTGCCCATTTTCAGAAGTGCAACTCAGATCCCACCCCCTGAAAATCTTCCAAAGACAACTTAGTTTCCCAGCTAAGCCACTGACTGCTATACTATTACAAAACCTTTTGGTAACATAAATGGTATGTCCTCAAACATCCCTCCTACCGCTTTAGGACTCCTTTCCCATTGACACCCCTCATGAGTAACTACTTGAGCAACCCTTGGTCTCAAAGCGCTGGCCTGTAAGAGGATGGAAGCATAGAGCAGTTTTGGAAGATGTCATCCTGGGGCAGAAAAAAGCCTGTCTCTGGAAAAATACACATAAATTTCCACTCTAGGTCTTTGCTTAGGCCTGGATAGGAACAACAGAGGGGACTGTTTCACTCCAAGCCACAAGCTTGTCTGCCCTGCCCTGGCTCATCACTGGCTGCCTCCCACTGCCCAGAGCTGGCTGACATTTAGAAAGAAACACTTAATTGGTCTGAAAACTTGCCAGAGACCTCTGAGCATGAGGCTTTTGCTATGTGAGATACACTGTGCAATTACAAGACAGCCTGGTAGTCCATCAGAGTTAAACACAGGGCACAAACCTGAGTCCCCCTTAACCACATGATACTGGGATCCCATGCAGGAACCTCTGGTCCAGCTCCAGCTCCAGGAGATGAGTCTCACCAGGCACTGAAGGTCATATGAGGGCTAGAGAAATGGGTGGGTGCTGCCTCTGTCCCAGCACAGATGTGTCATGATGTGACTTCCCAAGTGCCACTGGCCCCATGGCACTGGAAGGCAAAGAGGAGCCCTATCTTTCAGTCACCAAAAGCTACTACAGGATGCAATTTTGGAAAAGGACCAGCTGCCACATGACTTTGCCCTTTCAAATGCATAACTTAATTATCAGACTGCTTTTTGTTTCTCAGAGCTAACTGGCTCCTCTCTCCTCTTTATATCATTGCAATGATGATAAATGTGCTGCTGCCTTGTGTGCCCACAGCCACAAAAAAGCAGCCTCAAGTCCTACCTGCCATTTAATCAGGGAGAAAATTATCTGTAACTCTTCTGCTGTGTCCCTGACCACGCCATGAAGTGTAAATCTGTTTGACTGCCACTGTCAAATGGGGTTGCAGCATCAAAATCAGGCAAGCTGTTTGGTATATTGCTCTTGGATTTATTAAAATGCTCACCCCAAGCAACTCCCAACTAATCATATTGACATTGCCTAGAAAACAAAACCATTCAGGAACATTTAAGCCATGAGAAAAAGCAGACAAATTTGAAGGCAATTCCTCCATGCTTCTTGAATTTGGAGCCAGCTGTTGGGCAGTGTTTCATCCATCACAGTGAATAGAAGAAAAACTGGAAGTGGTTTATGGAGCGTAACTGCATGGCATTTTAGGTACCAGTGATCTGAAAAAAAATCATTACGTACTTGTGTTATATCAGTGAGCAGGTTTGTTGGCAGGCTTGGGCTGGCCAGATAGATACAAGATCTCCCTGGTACTGCAACACACCCTGCCCTGCTTACGTGCATAACAGGTCTGTGCAGTGACGGTAAAGAAATAGCATTTTGTGCAAGATATGTAGAAGTTCAACAGAAACTTGGGTGGGGAAGTTGCATTCTGTTGCCGCAAAATAAATCTTTATCTTGGCAGACTTTGTCAGGCATCTTGCTGAGCAGTCTGGAAGTGAAAACTCCCCCGCAATACTTGAGGAAAGGGCTCGAGGCTCTGGCTCTGAAAGGGTCATGATCCTGCCCTTACCCTTGGGCCACGAGAGCTGCCATCACTGCCTCCTCCCACTGAGATGAATATGCTTTGTCCTTTGCTGCTGTGGAGGGGTTTGCAGCGGCATAAGCTTCATCCTCCCTCGCATACCAAGAGTTGATTCCTGCAAGGGATGTTGGGTCTAGAGAAACTGCTGTGTTAATATCCAGAATTAATTGTGCTGCCCTCCATGGGCTATATTTCCTGCTCAAGTCTTTGTGCCAAGTGGGAATTTTTGCCATGAAAGATGGTCTGGCTCCAAAATCTCTGCCCCTGCCTGTCCACCACACCTATACGAGAAGTGTTAGGAGCTGAGCATGGGGAAATGTGGGTGTTCAGCCACCTCTCCTCTGCGGCTACAGGTTAACTTCACTCCACTCCTAGAAAGACAGTGTGACCACAAATGGGTCTGAAACAAAGTTTCAAAAATTCTGACCAATTAAGCTTGCGTCATACTCTAAACGAAGAACTGTCCAAGAAAAACTGACAGCCTGGGCTTAGCTTTTTGTTCTCCTGGTTGATCCCAAAGATCTCCTGGATGGAGAACAGTGATGGCTGATGTCACTCAAAGGTCCAGTACTATTCAATATCTTCATCAATGACACAGACAGTGAGACTGAGTGCACCAAGTTTGCAGACATTTTAGCAGTCCCTGTTGTGATAGGACAAGGAGTAGTGATTTTAAACTTAAAGAGGGGAGATTCAGATTAGATATAAGGAAGAAAATTTTTACAGTGAGGATGGTTAAACACTGAAACAGGTTGCCCTGAGAAGTGTCAGATGCTCATCCCTGGAAACATTCAAGGTCAGGTTAAATGAGGCACTGAGCAGCCAGATCTGGTTGAAGATGTCCCTGCTTACTGGTGGGGGTGGGGGCTTGGACCTTTCAAGGTCCTTGCCAACTCAAACTATTCTACATTTCTGTGACTATGAAATGCTGATGCTATAAGTTCATCCCAGGATTCCAAACTGCTGTGTCCCCTACTGCCATCTCTTCATATGGCACCTAATCTACAGCCTTGAGAGAGGAAATAACCTGAGTTTAGGGTGAAGGGCAAGGCCGTAGGGAACCCAGATCCCTCCCTTGGTGGCACCAGCGATGAAATAACAACATTCACCTGGGTATCACTTATCACTCAAAACCACAGACAATTGTGACTGTGGCAATAAACTCATGATCAATTTATTTCCAATGGGAGCTATAAGGGAAATAAATAAATTTTAATAT
Source organism: Phaenicophaeus curvirostris (assembly GCF_032191515.1). Classification (NCBI taxonomy): domain Eukaryota; kingdom Metazoa; phylum Chordata; class Aves; order Cuculiformes; family Cuculidae; genus Phaenicophaeus; species Phaenicophaeus curvirostris. The sequence goes on from NC_091394.1 coordinate 91,032,918, forward strand.
AATAGTTCTTTGTTAATGCGGCCAGGCTTGGTACAATGCCAGACTCAGTGAAAAAACCTACTGATAATGTTCCAAAACTTGCCAATATAAACCTAGTCTTATCTTTTCCAGGTTATTATGGTGCCAAGGGAGCGCTCAGTCTGCAGACCATGAACCAGTCACCTCTTGCAAACTGGTGTCCTTAGTGTCTTCTTCATGGGATAAACTGGAAAAGGCCAGTGAAAAGGGAGATTAATTCAAACATAACAGGCAGCTGACCTGTTTATGGTCCATTCCTTTGACTCAACACTCAATTCAAGTATTTTCAGGCCCAAATAGGAGCACCAGAAAAAGAGCACTGTCCAGTCAACCCATGAACCACAATGATTACAGCTGAGAGAATGAAGGCTGCCAGGTCCCACCATGGAAGTGCTGAAAAACAACAGTGGAAAAATAAGCAGGTGGTAGTAACATCTTCCACAGTGTCTATCATGCTAAAAAGTGATTTTGTGGGAGCACTACCCCTTTGCACACTATGAATCAAGGAATGGCACTTCTGCTTCCTTGGTGGTACTTCATTTTCATTCATATATTCCAAACCTCCTTCCCCACAGACATATTGAATTTTTAATAGCAAATGTATCACCACAGCTCTTAAAAAATGTTTTTCCCTTCCCCATCTTTTCGTTTGTAATGCTGGACAGACACATAGGTCTAACCTGATGGACTACAAGCGCTTTTCTGTGGTGGTGGGCCAGGACCTACCAGTGGGCTGGGCTGGGACTTTTTGTGCTGTCTTTATATTGGCTGGCACCCTAAAAGCCCAAAGCTGGGGCAATAAAAACAATAACTTTAGAGTGAAAATCCTAAATTAAAATTCACTCACTAACTGAAATTCATTTACTCTATCTCTGTGAATTTCTCTACTTCAAAGAGTTCTTTAAAAACATCCAAGCAGAACAACTGGACACGAAAAAATTGCTGTTTGATTTCTGTTGACATAGTGGACAGAGTGCCCTTGTACTCTCAAAAACTTCCCATACCATTAGGTGATTTGTAGGCAGGGATCAAAGTTCTGCTACCCTTTTTGTGGGAAAAATGGAGCTGTCAAAGGAATTTCCAGGCACTTACATTTCCTGGGCTTCTAGTATATTTCTATAATGGTTCATAATAGGACAACTGTAAAACTGGAAAGGAGTTTTTTAAGCATAGTTTTATTTCTTTTGTTTTTGATCAGTTTGTGAAAAAATGAATCATTCTGTGGATAAAATTCTTTTCATCTTGATTTTCTATTTCAAGAAACTTCAAAAAAAGAAGGATCTTTGACACTTTAAATAAAAAACAAATTCTAGTTTTCATTTTTAAAAAAAATCTTTTTGTAGGAAATGTGTAATTTATGGTAATTAAAGGAAAGCAAAACATTTAGACGTTCAAAATGAAAAAAAAAAGCTCTATTTTCACTTCCACTAGAAGAAAGATGAAAAAAAATATATCACCTCTACTTTTTAGTTTTCCTTTATATCAGGCTATGTATTTTTTTTTTAAGTCTTGCTAATTCCCCCAAGACAGTAAGATTGCTTCTTTCAGGTAATCCAAATACAGAAAGATAAATTAACAGCAACAGCAATAGCAGAAATAGAAGTAAGCTAAAAGTATCATGGAAGCTAATTCCTGTGCATGCATTAGTTTCAGTTTTATAGGATTACAGGTGAGGATATAGGATTATTTCAGATTATAGGACACCCTGAACTAAAGGCAGAACTCAATCACATTGACAGCAGGTGTTTTGCTAGCCTATTTATGAGCATCCAGCTCAAAACAATTCACCAATTTTTTTCTTCATTAAAACAGTAGGGAAACATATGCGACTATACATACAGCTGTTCACATGGAACAGACTTCAAAGAATATCTTGTGAGAAACCTTGATTTTTGATTTTAAGAGAGTGATTAACATACACAGCGACTCTCATACTGTTATAATTCTAAATGCAGAGAACAATTAGATGATAATAATAAAATTAATGGTATTGACAATAATCTCCAAAATCTAGGAATTTGTTTCTGTGCCCATGTGAGCATCTCTGTCTCCCTTCAGTGGGATTCCTGCCTTGAAGCAATACCAAGCAATCGTCGACACTGTGAGGTTGTTAACAGGAGCTCACACTGATGGGCTTCTTGTTAAAGAGTGATTCTCTTACAATCGATGACACCAATGAGAAGATTCTGCATTAAACATTTATTCATCAGACTGAATGCACTCTAGAGAAGGTTTAATGACACCACAGGGATTTTCTCCTTCATTAACCTGGGATTTCCTTTTAGTCTTTCCTGTACTAAGAAGGCATAGGTCTCAAGGTGCCCACAATAAATTCAGAGATGTTTTAGCCTCTGTGCCTGTTCTGGACTGAGCAGTCAGTGTAAGCTATGGCAAGTACAAAACAGTACTTCAAGGTTTCCTTTTACCATGCATACTCCTGAGAGTTTGGCAACTCCAGTAAGTTTATAAAGAATCAATAAATAATACATTAAAAATTTATCACAGATATAAGTAATACATTTTATAATTAATACACTGTGCTACAAGTCAGAATTACAAACCCATTAACAAGCTACTTTAATTGATTGATCATTTATACATCCTTAATAGGAGTACTTAACCTACTTGGATCCACATGCACTATGTGCTCTTGCTCCCAGCCCAGGCATCATCCAGCCCTGTGCATACGGTGACATTCCCATTCCAGGTTTTGCCTTACTTCTACAATGGTGTTGTCAAGAAAAAAATAAATTATTCAGATTATCTTTTGTCCAGAGGACTGCCAGATGTTAGGTTGTTTCGAGTACATGATCAATAGAAGCAGCTGCCCAGAGCAGGCAATATGAATTTGGCTCTTTGATGCTCCATCGGTGGAAGCTTTGCTTTCGACCATGTAGTAGGCTGTGTACAGAACCACAGGATTTAAGTGAGGAAGAAATTTTATCGTTTTGTTTGGACTTTTAAAGTGTTTTTAGAGAAACAAAGATTAGCATACATCAGAGTGGCACAGAAAAGGCTTCCCATAATCCTGAATATGAAAATATGTCAAGAGCTGCATGCAAAATGGATTTGCATACATCAGAGCTGCACATACAGACACTCAGCTGAGCATCCTGAAGTGCATTAGAAATGTTAATACTAAATTATGTGAATGCTGATAATTGAGTGCTGGAGAAACACACACATAGATATACACAAAACTAAGACTTCTTTTCCACTTGTCTTACTTAGATGGTTAAAACGTAAAAATGGAGGCTGCTAAGATAGCCAGAAATCCTTGAATATTTGAGGCCTTTCTGGTTCAAAGAGAAATTTAGAGTATAACTTATCCATATAAAAATAATCAGCAGAGGAAGACCTAATTTATTTAGTATTGAAATTTCGGTTATAAAATAGCATCATTTATTGATCTTGTAAAAGCAGAAATTTTAAGACAAGGAAGTGGTGACCAATTCAATATTGCTTTGGTCTTGCCATCTGCAGTGCTGCCAACCACAACCTATCTAGAAATTAAGCCATAGCAGGCCAGATGCTGAAAACATCTGCCTGTACTTACACTTTTTAACTATGAGAGAGAGTGGAAGAAGGAAGATCTCTTTCCTTGGGCTCTGTATCAAACCAGGACAGAACAGCCCCTGTTGCTCACTTTTCCCCAACAATAATTTTCAACATCTGCCCAGCTGGTGGTGCGTTAGAAAACCAGTCTTACACAGGCTGGTTTGGTGCTGGCCAGAAAGCCTAGCATCAGACTTAGGGTCACTATACTTAAGTTTCCACAACTGTATCAGCACTAGGTCAGCACAAACCCCACAGAGGAGCAACTACTAAAGCTAAATGATCTCTTTGGGTTCAAAATCACATCTCCCAATTAAATATTGAGAATGGAATGCCACACTCATTGAAATATCTTTTCTCCATCTAAAACATTCCTCTGTTCTTGGTGGGGCAGGGAAGCTTTTCAAGCTTTTGCGATATTACTGTTGCAATGAACAAGGCACCCCATTCTCACTCTGATGAAGTTTCACAGTAACTTTTAAAATAGGGCTTACAAAAATGTCACTGTTTGCTCTAGCATTAAAGGTCCTGGCAAGTTTTAACAGGCAGTGTTAAAAATGAACAGTCCCCAATGACTGTAAGCAGCAGAGCCTTGGGGCTTTGGGGTTTCTTTTAAATGAGCCACCAATTTGTGTCAAATAGTTTGCTTTGCAAGTGGCAGCTGTAAAATTTTATTCGTTATTTGCCTTTATTCAGCAAAAGAAAAAAGAAAAGTCATTTCACCTTTAATTAAAACCTCTCAAGGATTGCTGGGAACTGTATACTAAGAAACTTGAAAATATGCCGTTCTGCTTGGCTTGGTTTCAAACAGGGTAAGATGAGTTTTTAATCTCATTTATTACATTTTTCTTACTCAAAAAAAAGAGAATGCTGAAAAATTATTACTACATCCAAAGGGAAGTCATTACAATACAGCTTAAGTGTTCCCAGAGGAGGACTGACCTATGACTTGTTATGCAGGAGATGTAGAATCATCGGCTGAAGGGCATGGGTATTTTTAAGTTGTTCCAAAAGAGGACAAGAGTCCACTGCCCCAGAAACATTGTCACACTCAGCTACACAGAACTGATCCTGTACATGGTAGTTGTTGTTGCTGGGATGTTCCTATCCCTAGGAAAATATAGTGGATACCAGGCCATCCTGTATCTCAACAGGTTGCTGGACCACTCCTAGATCTTTGTTTAAAAGATGAAGTTTCCAGTGGCCAGCATCATTATTGCAGAGATATTTCCAAACTTGCAGCTGATGGAACTAATTCTTATTTTACAGACTCCTGTATTTCTTACTTCTGAATTTCACTGACCTTGCTCTGATTTACACACACGGTAGATTTGGCGCATCACTGATCAGTATGGCAATCAGTAAGGAAAGCGCGGGAGACAGACGGCAATGGAGCTCATAGTGACAGCACATGGCACATGGAGGGACTAAGACCTTGCCTGAGTACTACAAATATATGCAGTCATTTTTGTTCATGGAGCTACTAGCCAGAAAGGCAGCCAGGGAGAGGATGGCTTACCCCTCGCATCTACTCAGGGAGGTGCAGCTTCTGGCTGACACTAGAAACTGAGACAGTTTGGCTTTAATTCTGGAGATTCTTTCATAGACTCATAGGAGGCTCAGCTGGGTGAGGTGGTGAGAGGTTTCCTCCTGAGCAGAGGATGAAACTACACAGTTACACATAACTATTTTAACAGAAGTTTGTCTAACTCCTCCTGAAAACAGTCAGCAGAGGAAATTCTCCTGCCTCTGTGAGCAATTTTTTTATCACTACAAGAAAACAGCAAAAAAACCCCAACTGTTCTACAAACTCCCATTTGAGTCTTAAGTAATAAATTGAAAGAAATCCAGCTTTCAGATGAAACACTACACTGCGAACCCTTCAGCCCTGAATCAAAACCACATTCTCTGGGGGCACCTCAGAGCATCGCCCTGTAGCGTCTTGCCAGCACTCAGCTGCTGCTTAAGTCACACTGCGGCACGCACAGTGATGCAGTAGAACAAGAGTCATGGAATCATTTAGGCTGCAAAAGACCTTTAAGATCATCAAGCCCAACCGTAAACTGAATACTGTGAAGTCCACCACTAAACCACGTCTCTAAGGGCCACAAGGGAAGTTAGTTCAACCACTTCCCTGGGCAGCCTGCTTCAACTCCTGACAACTTTTTTGGTGAAGAAGGTATTTGGTGAAGAAGATACTTTTCCTAATATTCAGTCTAAACCTCCCCTCGTGCAACTTGAGACCATTTCCTCTCATCCTGTCACTTGTTGCTTGAGAGAAAAGACCAACACCCGCCTTGCTATGACCTTTCAGCTAGTTGTAGACAGTGATAAAGTCTTTTCTCAGCCTCCTTTCCTTCTTTTTTTTTCCAGATATAACAGCCCCAGGAGGAATGTCCCCCTGCTTCCACATACAGGCATCCTGGGAAAGAGGCTCAGGTTGTGATCCCATCCCTCACTTACAGGACATGAGACTGTGCTGGGAATGACAGGAAAAATCCTGGGATGCTGCACGCCAGGTGGCCAAACGGGGACGACCACAGGGGGATTAAGCTGTATCTGAGGGAGCCTGATTTTGCTCTCATGCACATACCAAAGTGTGCTTCCATGCCTTTCCTTTGTCCTCACTTTTTTGAACCAAGGTAGAAGAAGAAAGAGGAGAAGGTACAAGGAAAGAGGATTTGCCTGGATTATATGGGAGCAGGAAGGGTCTGGCAGGTTTACTGCCTGGCTGACAGGGCTTACAGCTGGAATTAACCCTTATATGGGTCATATCACTGTGTGCAAGGAGGTGGGGGGCACACAAAGATCCAGCCACTCTCCAACTTTTTGGTAGTCTGAACCAAACCAACCTCCCTTCCTCTACAGCAAGGGCAGAAATAAATGAGAGGGACGTGGCTGCTCTTCCTCCCCATGGCTTGTATTGGAATCATTCAATAGTTAGGATTGGAAGGGACCTCTAAAGGTCATCTAGTCCAACACCCCTGCAATAAGAAGGGACATCTTCAACAAGATCAGGTTGCTCAGAGACTGGTCCAACTTGACCTTGAAGGCTTCCAGGGATGGGGCATCTACAACCTTTCTGGGCAACCAATTCCAGTGTTTCACCACCCTCAATGTAAAAACTTTCTTCTTTATAACTAGTCTGAATCTCCTTGTTCTATCACTACCGGACCTAGGGTATTAATGGTGATCTCTTCAACTCCTCTCCAAAGTAGGGTGGGGGCTGCAAAGCATCCACAGGTTGAAGCATGATTTACAGCTCAACCTGCTCAACATAGGTGGGATAAGAATGGGATTTGCTTTCAAAAACAGCTTTACAAAAACCATGGAGGTGAGCTGCACATTTGGTGACTGGGTTACACAGCATTGTCCCAGCAGACAGAGGGAACAAATAAATTTTTACAACCCCACTGTGCAGATGGGGAGGAATAAAGCCTCTTTGGTGCCCAGATGCCCATCAGCAATGTTCTCCTGCTCACAGGTGATACCTGCCCTAAGCCCAGATGATATGTCTTTGTGAGAGCACACATGGCATGTACATGTTCTTCCAAATCCAGGCTATCTAGCCTTGATATGTAAAGCCCTTGGCTTGACAGGTGTTGCATGTTACTTCAGGTTGGCCAGACATCTTTAAATGGCTGTAGAAATACCAAACTAATTAAGAAATGAAAACAGAGCTGTCTTCCTGATGAGCAAGTGGAAAAAACCAAACTCTAATAGTCCTAGACAAAAATAAAAAAACCCACAACAAAATCCTTGGCAATGCCAGACTTGAAGTGACTAAATCTGGGTCACATTTGTAGATGCATGATGACAGACAAGTAATGGCTGAAGCACTCACTCGATTTCATTAGAGGATATCATTTGAGGTGTGTGGGGGATGAGTTTCCAGAAGTGCTGCACATCCACCTCTCACTGGCTTCCGTAATTTTAGCTATTCAACAACCCTGGGAAGCCATAGCAGAATCCCTCAGGATTCCTGTTCCTCAAACTGAGAAACCCCCAATTTACCCCTGATTTCAGCAACATCCAGCTTTGGTCTGACAGCATCCCTTCCCACTTTCCTACACAGAAATAACACACACTCTGGCTGAGATAGTGCTGCTAGTTTCAAAGGACATTGGAAAGTTATCACAAAAAAGGATTTCTCTCTGTTTTCATTTCCCGACCCATGGAGATTGGTTTGCTATGGGAAGATTAATCTGGGGCCAGCCCTCTGAGGGGGAGGTTGCACACCATGAGACAATTACTCAACTCTCATGACAACTCCACCACAAGAGTTTTTTGCCATGATCCCTCCAAACACCGCTGTGCGCAAGACATGCTTCTGCCAGCTCTACTTTACAGACAGGGAAGAGGTGAATGAGCCTGTGGCCATCCGTCGTGTTCTCACCCTTACAGAGCTCAGGGCAGAAATGCACCATCCATCCCTCTGCTCCTTCCCTTTCCCACTGCTGCTTAGCATTCTGAAGGTAAATCATTACGAATGGGACGCTGAAGCAGTAACAGAAGTGTTATTTTGCCCTTTGCAGCCCCCTTCACACCCTCAACCTGCAGCTCTTTCAGGGCTGTGCTTAAGCCTGGGTCCTCTGAGCACTTGTTAGGCAGCTGACCATGGCAAAGGTAAAAATTAGTTTAAGATGGAGTTGGCTGCTGTTCCCACTGCTCTCTGCCAAGTCTGATGCTGCCCTCAGCAAACTTTCTGGCATAGTGGACCACAGTTGGACTGAAAAAGAAGCACAAGCCATGCAAGGGCTACTGATAAGGGCAATTTAGTTTGCAGATGCATGGCTAGCTATCCCAACTTCAAGAAGGTAATACAAAACTCTCAGTATAAGAGTGCTCACACTGGGCACCCCTCAATCATTAATGACAGCAGTCTGGGGATCCACCAGAGATCCTGTGCCGCCCACTGTCCCACACTGCGCTGGGACATTAAACCCTACTGCCACTTCCAAAGGTGTTCATTTTGGAGCGGCTACAATGGCTCCTGCTGTAGAGCCTTCCCATTCCCAGCTGCCTTTGGGGACACCAACAGCGCTGCTAATCTGAGTTCCTGCCACCTGCCCCCCATACAATAATCCACATAAACACAAACCCTGGAGTTAAGGGGTCACATGAAGCTTTTTATAACTCTACAACCAACTCAGTTTTTAAGAGTGTTTTTTTCCACTGTTCTGGACAAGATTAGCCACTGCAATTTGATTGTATTGCTATGGCAGTAATAAGAAAAAAATGTAATTTTGTTTTCTTTAAAAAAATAAAAATCAATAATTGGTATTACTGTGTAAGGTCCCTGACATTAATTACAAATAAATGTTAGACCTACTAAAATAAGAGAGTGAATTTACAGCAGCAAGCTGCTAGAGAAGCTTGTGTGGCTGCCACAATACATACAAAATATAAAAAGTATTGGGGACTGCAGTTTGCATTTTATTGCCTAGGAAAATGAACGTGTAAATAGCAATAAAAGGCACAATTATTTAACACAAAGCCAAAATACTCCGCAGCATTTATAGGCTGATGGATGGCTTGCCTGCCTACTCTAATTTGCCATAAAACAAGGAAGACAAGGATGGAGGAAAATAAACAATGGCTCCTGTCAATATGATTAGCTGTGAGATGCCAGGTGAGAGCAGCTGGTCTCCAAAGAGGGTAACACTATACTGCTTCAGCTGGCTTTTGCTTTGGTAATTTAGCCTGGATTGCTGTGCTGCTCGGCATAGGCAGCACCACGGGAGCTGAGCGGGGAGGCAGGGATTGCTTCTCCCAAGGACTTTATATGTCTGATGCCTGTGGCAAAAAGATGGAGCAGCCGCTCAGGCGGTGAGGGCTTCATGCCTGCGGCAGGAGGAGGGGGTTATTAGGCAGCCTTGTAACAGATTGTTTTCTGAGAAAAAAAAAAAGCTTGCTGGCATATAAGTCAGTGGTCAGCTGTCAGGGGCATCACCCATGACATGACAAGAGACAGGGAAAGCCTAAAAAAGTCCAAGGATAAAAAAAGGTGAACGTGCTTCAATGCCATCTGCTAAAAAGTGAGGAGATGGAGAGAGAAAGAAAAAGCATTTGAAACACTTTATGGGATAAAGTAAACTGCAGGCACAGAGAATGCTACCAGCTGGCTTGCTGGCTGCGATTCAGCGCCTCGCGGTGATGCCTGCAAAGGAGCTGCAGGGTCCCAGGCTGGGTCCTGGCAGCAGGAACCGATTTGCCCAGCACCAGCCATCACAGTTATCTGCTGCCTCCACCTGCGTATAGGAGACACTGTGCTATTGTCACCCACTCTATTCAAGAGTATTTACGAATGTGACGTGGGTACACATTACCCACTTAAGGTTTTTAGTTGTTTGTTTTTTTAGCTATGTATTTCCGTGTAGGCGGACGAGCCCAAAATACTGCTGGGGGGCAGAGAAGCCATGTGCATGCACCCCACATTTACACAAACTCTTTCAGGCCACTGAGATTACAGAGATGCGAATCTGTTTTTTAGTGTGGTATTACTCACAGGTTCCTTATGCAGACTTATGCATTTGTGATCCTGCAGAGGTTACTATAAGTCACCTAGGGATGAAGGAGGTGGATAAGATCCTGGATCACAACCCATGAACAGCCAGGAAGAAAGCCAGGACATGCAGCTCCAGCCTGATGCTGGGACACACTCTTCAACCTCACACTTTCAACTGATACTTGGAATTTCCAAGTTAAATTCTTATGCTGAGAGAACGTGGTGCAGGAGTTTGCTCCCTCCATTGCCAACATGGGGACCCTTACCTCCTCGTTTACTGGACTCCTAATTTAGACATCAAAACCAAGTGCCTAAGGAGAGGCAGGGTGAATAACCCAGAGGGCAGGGAAAGGACACATCAGCTGACACCATACACAGACTTTTTTCACTGCTGGACTTGTCAGTATATTTTGGGCCTGCTCCAAGTTCACAAAAGCCAGATGAGTCTTCCAAATTATTTCCACCAGCTGTCTTATCCAAAGCCCTCTTTTTAGAAATTCAGGATGAATTTTTGGATTACTTTTTTTTTTACAACAAGGGACATCACCTGCAGGGTAACTCCTATATTCAACTAAATTAGGACAATAAAAACACAAAGTAACAGAATAAGGATGGGAGCTCTCTACCTAGATCTACTCCATTCACTTCAATGAGAACTCCAGAAGCAGGTCCTGCAAGAAGCATCTTTCTTACTCTAGCTAGAGCAAAGGTGGCTTGTCAGACCTTGTTCAAAGCACAAAGCTTCTAGCAATCTATACGAGGATCTTTCATGAATTATCAAGCTGGAATGTAGAAACAAAAGTAGAATGTTAAATATTAAGCTCTGCCCTTTCCCACTCATTTCCCTACAAAAGACATTAAAAAAAAAAAAAAAATCAGCACTCATCAGTACGACTGCCTGCTTGGATTTGAAACCAGATAATAAACAGTACATCTGCCTTTTAGTTATTAGCATAACTAAGCTTATTGCATAATATATGCTTATTTTTGGAAAGCAGCCCTTTCTACCTGTCCCAACAGCACATTACTGAGTTGGCAAGATGCAGGAGCTTTTGAGTGAATAAGAGAATTTCTTCAGATCAAACTCACTTGCCAAAACTTTCATCTCAAAAGTCTGGGTCACAAATTATGCAATTTTCTGAAAAAGGAAGCCCCTTTGACTTAAAAACCCGCTTGTTGTAGTATCCTTGATCAGCTTTGCTGTAGCTTTCATTTCATATGTTGGTGTCTGATGCTTGCAGTTTATTTATCTCATGAATTATTACCAACAAAATTTTGGTAGAGAGGACTCCTCTCCCAGATTACACACTCAGAGAGCTGAGATGACACATCTCTTACTATCTTTCTTTGTTCAGGACAAAACCTGCTGCTCCAAACCTAGGGTTAGACTCTCAGAAAAGTGTCCTCAATGTCTATCATCCTGCACGGTGTCCTGGTTCTGCTCCCTAGAAGTGAAGGCTTGATCCCAGACCATGCAGAGGATGAGCCCCCCTAGAATAATACCCTGATGGGGTCTGGGCTCAGATTGTCTCATTCCTGCACCAGCAATAGATCTGCAGCACCTAAGGACTTCCTGCAACATTGTGAGGGCTCTCAATAACTGGATAGACTGGTGATATAGTCTGAACGGCCAGTCCCATTGTGCCTGTCATCCAGTGTTTATATTCCTTAGTTCAAGCTTCATAAAAAAAACCCCAATTGCTGGTCTTGGAATGATAAATCAGCATTTCAGAATTTACTCTTGCTTCCATGCAGTGCTATCAATCACACCCAATATATATTTTATACTGCTTTCCTTTGACTTAACTTTAATATTGCACAAAGCATGGTGTTAGGAGGGGAGAATACCACCAGCATGTGTCTGAATATGAACAATTACAAGATTTTAGGGTTTAGATTGCTGTGTTTGATCTGAGCGGAATTCTCAAGTTTTTATGAAGATGACAATAAAGCCCCTGCTCCATGCCCTGGGAAGCCTCAGCCCTCTTGTGCTCAAAACCTTGGTAGAAAGGGAAGGGCCAAGTCCATTAACCTTTCTGACTCTGCTTAGTCTAGTTTTGTCCTAGCAAGGGAGTGTCAACACTGCAGGAATACATTATCACAACAAATAAGGCACTAGATGGCACTTTTAAGTGGCTGCCCCTCCACAACAGTGCAATGCGCTGTCATCATGCAAAGCCAGGCATCAGAGGCACTGAAGAGACACTGGTCTCATCCCAGGCTCTGCCCAAAGGCAAAACTGGTCACAGCCCCTTTCCCAGACAAGTACTGCTCTGAGATGTCCTTTTCCTGCACACTGAAAAACGTTTCTAGTTCATAAATTTGTGGCGTGGGTTCAAGTGCTTCCCAGAAGCTGTTTCAGCCACAGCCACAAATATGGTTTCGCTCTTCAAACGTTGCATTGGCAGCAAAATCAAAGCTTCACCACTGCTCGACCATTCCAGCTTGGAAACAAATTTTTTTAGGCAAGATTTCTCCAGTCAACCTACTTCCTACTCACCCTCAACTGCACCAGTCTGCTCAGATGAAGGCAATAGCCTGAATTCTTTGTCTAGAGAGAAGTAACCCCTTGATTTTTGTGGTCTTGTAAGCTTTTCCTCAAAGGTGATTTTTTCTGTGTGAATCATTTAGACAGAACCACTCTTTCCTGGCTTGCTATTGAACTGCCTAGGAGACAGCATTTAAATGCAAGAAGGCAAAACAACAGTATTGACTGTCCTTTGTCCGGGTTTATTTAATTCTGTAAAGCAAACAGTTTGTGTGAAATGCACTCCTGGTAATAAAATCGTATTGCACATTTGCTTATAGAGGGTCACCAGGGAGAACAAATGCGCCTATACTCAGCAATAAATGCTTGATTCCGTGTTGCACAGCAATTATTTAAAATGAGAGACACTATTGAATCCAAGACTGCTGCCCTTTAGGACTCAGCCTGTCAAGTTGCATTGCTCTGTACTTTTTATCCAAGTGGATTTCATGTCCTCACTCTTATTGCTGGGTGATATTCAAGTCCTCACATCCAAGTTGCATCGAGCTTGAAAAACAACACTCGACTACCAGACTGCCTTTCTTTGTCAAAACAAGCACAGCTTTTATTATTATTATTATTATTTATCAATATGCCATAGCATATTAAAGGAGAGAAATATAAAATGCATGGAGTTCTTTTCTGAAAGGACAGAGATGCTTTGATTTAATCACCCCTAAAACTGCTTCTTCCCCAGCTTTAAAAATGCCATAGCTCTAGACATCATGGGGATGTTGTCATCATATATTTATTTTCTCTGGTTTTTGTACATAGTTTGGAAAATTACTAGGAATCTGGCATTTTTCTGTCTTATGAAATTAAACAAGAAATCACTAATATACTTCACACATACATCTCTCTATAGACACTTTCTCAACATTTATTACTCACCTAGCCTTGCACTTGATACACTTTTACATGAAGAGAAATACAAGGAAATTCCACAGAGCTTAAGTACACTCAGAGATGTGTGCCATTCCCCCCTGAAGTAAGATTTAATCAGCGCAGTGCCACCTCAACCCTGACCAGATGATCTGTCAATGCTGCTCTGAGTAATATCTTGGAAAGGCTGAGCATACAGACAATTACAGACCACTTAATCATAAAATTTAATCAAGATAATAATTAGGCACTGCATCCTGTTTAACACACAAGGATGTGAGCCCTCCAGCTCCTGCTGCCAGATTGGAACTGAACACAGGAATAGGGGAATCAGTGAAGCCAACAGACTATATATCCTTGATGACAGAAGAAAAACTGAACTCAAACAACTTGCCAAATCCTTAAAAAGAACCCCGGCACCCCGTGTAGGGCAAAACTTTAGCCTTACAAGATTATTCAAAGCCCTGTTTCTTCAGAAGACCAATTTATTATTTTTCATTTGACCAAGCTTGAGAGAGAAAGCTGAGGGTCCTGGCACAGTGGGTGTGCTACTGATGCTTAGTAAGCACTTTTTGCTCTGATAAACCTTGCCCTAGAGAACGAACAAAGGTGGAAAGGAAAAGCTCTATGAAGTTACTTTGTCAAGGCCAAAATGAAGAACATAAATCTGTCAGTCACCTCCAACACTTTACTACCCTGCCTCTGTTGGGTCAGCTTTGTAGGTCCAAGCAAAGAGATATATGATTCTGTAGCTAATAAATTGTTTGAAGCACCTCATATTTACTGTAAGCTAAGCAAAGTCACTTTCTGGGACAGATGCTATTAAGAGGATTTTTCCATATTTTCCTCTAACTTCAAAGTGCCACGTGAGTCTCCTTTTTAGAGCCGAATGACATCCACACATCACTGAGCTGGAGAACTAGCAGCAGCAGCAATGCACTTGTAAATATTAAAAAACCCAGAAACACGAAGGCTTGGAAGAAGGAGTAGAGAGTAGAAAATGGACTAGATGACCTAGAAGGTCACTTCCATTTCTAAATTACACAAACTCTGGGTTAAAAATAGGATAAAAGTAGCCTTTTCTTTAAACCAGTGCTAAGTTACAGGTTCAGAGGGTCACAAGTAATTAGAGGGTCACAAGTGGCTATATATGCTCTGTCTGTGAAGAGAGAACATGTCCCAGAAACAGTGCTAAACACTGCCTTGTCTTCAGGGCAAGGATAGGCACCTTTTAAAGATGTGTTGGATAGCTTTGTTGATCTTAAAGATCACGTGCATCATAGTGGCTGGAAATCAGGTGCCAGGTCATTTGAAACAACATCCTGATGTTACCTACATGTGGTCTTTACTTCTGTCTATGCATGATTTGCTGTGAAAGGAAGAAGGGCAGAAAACCCAATGAAAGATGCACACCCTCCTCACAGGAGTCTCTGTCTCTCGTGCTGCAGGGCTGGACCAAGTTTGCATCAGCTGGGGATACCGGCTACTATTTTAAATTGAAAAAGTGAGCAGCTTTTCATAGTGGCCAGCAAAAATCAATCTCTACAGACTGGTGGGGAAGTCAAATCCTTTCTTTAAACACATATGACTTAAAAAAAAAAAAATAAAAAAGTAAAAAAAAAAAAAATAGAGCTGAATAATGGTAACATTTCAATCTTCAGAGCCGCTGTTAGCTGTGATGGATCCCTTTTGTGAATTCAGTGTCTTGAGCTGAAAATACTTATCAAGTGTATTACTTTCAGCAAGAGTGAGCCTGTAAACAGGAATTCCCTCTGTATTTTAATGGCTGCTGGCCATACCCATCAAAAAGAGGCCTCTAACAGACATACAGTTATCATTGTTCAAATTTTAATGAATATATGGCATTCCCATTCATTATTTAAGTGACATTCAGATGCAGTTTCAGTCAAAGCTGTCTCTTCATAAGCGTTATTAGCTACAAATGCACCTTTAATAAAATATTACGCCATGCAAAAATAAAGTGTACTGATAATCAAAGGAAAATGAACAAAAGGAACTAAAATCCATAGCAATAGAGCCTGAACTCCTAATTCACTCAAAAACCTCTTTGATTTTAATGGGTGATTTCCCAGAGCCCAGCACAGGGTCAGGCCCACTATGCATACAGAAAGACACAAGAAACACCTTCTCCAAACTCTTGTGGCTCACACACTGACTGCTACCCAATTATTTGAGTCAGAGCAGGTCTATCTGTGGTCAGATTGACCACAACTCAATAATACTGTCTGCAAATTCAACATACATGGCCCTCCAGACAGCTTTACATTCATTATCTAACTGTTTGTGCCTTTGGAAAACAGTCTCTAAATTAGTGTTAGGGCTGTGGAATGTGGTTCAATGCAGTTAAGGCTCTGCTTTTCTCACGAGGACATGTATTTTTTGACAAATTTGTGTGCTGAGGTATCTCAAGTTAGGCACTCGGAACTGAAACATCCTAAATTTAATCAGGTTGGAAATGCTGGCCCCAGACTGATTATTGTCCAAGCCAGGAACCAGCTATTTATTTTCTCTAAATTAATCCCAGCTCAGCAAGACACTTAAGCACACATCTCACTTTATAAAGACAGAGTGCATTTCCCACTCACTTAAATAATGTGGATGCAAATACTCTGCTGAATCAAGCCTATAAAAATCCAATAGCACTCAGTAACAAATACCGTGACATGCAAGAGCAATCTCTGCTCCACAGCCAGGAGGCTGGACTGCACTGTTGGGATCCGTAACGCATTGTCCCTGTGAGTGCCATCGGGATTACCTCCACTTCCGTGCAACCTGTTCTATCCCCCAGGCTGAGAGCCACACACACTCATCCTTCTCTGCTCTCAGTCTTGGAATAAGATGTCTCTATATAGAAGGCATCGATTATGCAAGATTTATCTTGGATTTCCCTGTCTGCTCTTCTAACTGTGCATTTGAGATGAAAATACCGTCAGCGCCTAGGCTGGGTGTCTGAAACAGGAGAGGCAGAAATAGAGGCAGTTTATTTGCCAGAGCAGAAGGCTTTTTTTCTTCAGCAACTTTGTATTAAATTGGTTTTATTTCTACCAGGATACAAGAGCAAGCCAACACTATACTGGAGTTGTGTACCTACCTGCAGAATGCCAAAGAAGAAGGCAAAATAGGTCCCTACTAAACCTTGTCAGCTCTGACAGACTCTAGTCCAGGAAACGGTTAGAGACACAATGACAAAAGACTAAGAAGGATAGATGAGTGCAAAAATTTGCACAACTACCACCTTCTAGTTACAAGCCCTCTTCCCACACTTGCACCTAAACTCTGCAGGGACTTAGTCTTAAAGGAAAAAGACGTAGTAGTAATAACACTACTACTACCAGTGATAATGGTAGTAGCAGTAGCAATAGTAATGTTCCTAGAGGTATTGAGGGCAATGCACCTGCACATTGCATCAAGGCAGGAGTGAGTATTTGCTATTTATCTCATGGCTAAGCAAAACAGGCACACAAAAATCAGGTATTCCTCTGCCTGTGCTTCCTTGGGGTTACCACATTGTATGTGTTGTGCCCAACACACATGGGAAAGATGGGCTTTTGCAGAAAAGTCAGCCACAAGCCTTAGTTTTGTTGAGAAGGACACTAAAAGACATCCCCCTTTTCCACCTCCGAGTGCACTGCTCAAGATCTCACCTGCAGGATTAATAATCTGTACTCTGAAAGAAAATAGCCAGTACTGCTTGGGTTTTTTGGGTTTTTTTTGGTTTTTTTTAATTTCTTTTTTATTTGATAAGCAAGAAGAGCTTGACGGATGCTTTTGGGTGAAGGTTCAAAGTGAAGGATCAGGACCACAAGAAAGGCAGCCTCCTTGTAGCCTCGAATAAGGCCTTCAGAAAGGCATGACCTCATGCATATATGGGTCCTGTGGAGGATCTGTCCTTGACTGATGTAAGACATATAAACAATACCGCCTGAGTGAAAAAAAAACAAAAAACCAAACTAGAACAACCTGCTAGCATTAGCCAGTTTAATAGCTTTAAGATGGTCCATCAGCATAAAGAAAGACAGGGACATGTAAAGTGCAGTTTCATCAGAGTAAATCTGGATTAATTGAACAGTTTGGGGGAAATATTCATCCCAAAGAAACACACCAGTTTCTGTGTGCCCTTCACAGATACCCACCGTTTGATCCTAAGGGTTCAGTTTTGTAAAGAAATTGCAGTGGGAGGTACTTATCCTCCTGCCTGGGTGGAATCTGTCACTGTTGTCATTTTAGAAGATGATCATGAGAAAGCATCTCACCCAGGCTGCAAAAACCCAGTATTTTAATCTTGAAACTTTCTGCTCTGCAGGATTATTTCCATGGAGCCAGAAGTAAGAAGAACCCTCTCCACTGCTGTTCCTCGGGTAAAGTTAAAATGCTCTCCAAATCATACATTTATGAGCAAGGTAATTTCTCAGTGCCTGTGCTAGTTTTAAAAATGAAAATTAAAGCATTATTAGGGGCTAAAGGTCAGCCATATACCCAGCCAACTGCCTGGCAATGACTCCACCTGGAACAAAGAGATCCCAAAATAAACTTTTTTAATGAGAAGAATGGCAAAAAGCCAAACAGAAGTTGCAGAGGATACCTCATTAAAGAAATTGATAAGCCTAAATCAGGTCAATCTGTTCAAGTAACTCAATGGCTTCAGTCAGATAGGAATAGATCTGTTTAATTTGCCTTCAGCACAGTAGGAGTGGAGGAGACCTCATGGGGAGCCGTAAGATTTCCTTAAAAGTCAGTAATCATGCAGGAAGTTGCATCTGTGGTTTACTCACTTGGAAGAGAGACGTCTCACACAAAGTGAGCTGAAACAGTTGTAGGCAGCAAGAGCAGCTACACACTAGGAGTGGGTCTGTGTTAATACCGTGGAATCTTGCTGGCAAAGACACAGCCTGTACCAAGGAACTTACCGAAAGAGTCAATCAGGCAAACACAAAAGAATAACTTTAAGGCATGATCCAGAATACCATTCCTTTTTACACCTTTGCAGCACTTTGAAAGTTTCACCAGGAACAAGATTGCTAATTTTCTGCTGGAACAAAAAGCTCAGAATACAGTTTTCGTTTTGGAAGTCAAGCCCAGGGGCCCCAAGTGGGAAAACAGATCCTTGCCTTTCAAAAAGATTGTGCTATGAACTAAACAGCACTGCCTGGCTTCCATCAGGATGTCCGCTCTCTGCTTCTGCTTGCCTGTTCTGATGGCAGGGTTATCACTTCAGGATTTCCGTAACGCTGAGAACAGCATAGCCACCAGCGTGTCTGTGTTTCTAGGCTGGAAACTGCTAACAGCCAAAGAGCATCTTGCTAATGATTGCTGCTTACAGGGCACTGTATCAGCAGTAATTAGCAAACCACTGCTAAGCTCGGAGACCTCATTTGCAGGTATCCAGATGACCTCACTGATATGACTTCCGGGCTAATTTCATCATTAGGCAGAAAAATAATGTTTTTAAGTAATTGCATGGCTTGGTAATAGGTAAATAAGGACTTTGCTTCAAAAAAATTACAATGAAACACTGGTTTTATTGGGCAGATATCAGCAGCAATGCAGTAGGAGGTATTGTCGTGCTTGGGCTTGATCTACCTTCTAGGGAGGATATATAATAAATTATCAGAATGATTAAGAGCCAAACACAGAATAAATGGAGTCCCTATCACCCAGGCTTCAAGGAAACATTAAGCTTTATAACGTATGAGTGTACACAGTACTGAATAAGTATGTCTCTCATCTCTTACATGCTGTTGCTCCTTGCCGGCATACTCAGGGGTTTGGCACCCATCAGCAGCTCCAACCATTAAATACCCTTCAGCCGGGCCTCAGAAATCAGGAAGTTTTGAATTATTTGAATACACCTTCTGGTCTCAGAATTGGCAATCACACCTCCTGCTATCAGGAATGTTAGAAAACTACTTAAAACATGAAGGGACAGCTTCCCACATTTCTACCCAACCTGAAGATGGAAGTGTTTTGGTAAAAGACCATTAAGATAACCATGACAACATCGTTAATCTTATAAACACAGCAATAATCCACAAGACTAAAATCTGCAGCTCTAATGTCAGCGTGAAACTCGTTTCTCTGGAAATGAGTAGACTATATTTAACCCTGGGAAAACATAGTACAACCCAATTGAAGGCTCTCCTGATTTTCCTAAAGGGACTATGTTAGATATATACTTTACTTGGGATATGGGCATCCCAGGGGTTGTGGCCACTATTTGCCTCACCAGTACCATTTGTCCTACTCATGGCATGGAATCATAGAATCACAGAATGGTTTGGGTTGGAAGGGACCTTAAAAGATCATCTAGTTCCAACTTCTTTGCCGCAGGCAGGGACACCTTCCACTAGACAAGGGTTCTCAAAGCCTCATCCAATCTGGACTTGAACATTTAACAAGGCATAACAAGGACCCTCCAATATCCCACCACACACAGAGAAATATTGTTCCCTTTAGGTTGAAAGGAAGCAAACCCAGGAGCTACACAGGTTGGAGGGATGAGGATATTTTACCTAGGATTTTGGCTAGATGATTACTGTAGACCATTAAGCTGTTCTCCTCTGGCTGGATTTATTGTTGATTCAACAAAAGAAAGTGCAGAGGGCTGAGTACCTGCCAAGCCTGTGCAAAGCACTTGTGCCAAATGGAAAAATAAGTCAGTGTAGATTCAAAGGGAAGCCATATACAGTTGTTTTTTTTTACACCTGCAAAACCAAAGCTAACTTCCCTTTCCTCTCAATGGAAAACCTGCAATTGCAAAGCTCTGGGAGTAAATCACCCTGCACTATGAGTAAAGTGGATGTTTAGAACTCTCGCTCCCATCCAAAACTTCAGTTTCTGAAGTTCAGTATCTTTTGATTCACCTTCTAGCCATTTGAAGTTTTTCTTTTATGGGATATGAATGGTAAAGAATGAAAAAGGGAAGAAGTAAACCTGAAAAATGCCCACAGCCCCAAAATAGTCAGATCTGAGCAGGACACAGTAGGAATTACTTGTGTCTCAAGAGAGGCAAGGGGTGGGTAATCTGGATCTGCAGAGAGCTTGAGTTAGTCAAATGACTTTTTCAGGGCCTTGTGCCAGAATGAAGCAGAATGAAACAGAGATAATCTGCTGAAAGGATGCCCCATACAGCAAGGGAACAGCCAGATGCTTCCTGTGCATCAGATTTCAGGGTAGCACAGCAGGTCAGCAGCAGCAGGTCAGGGGAAATAAACAAGTAAAAAAAGAGTTAGGATATGGCAATGTAAAGGCAGAACTACAGGGCAAATGCTTTGTGCTGAGAAGCTGTCAATCCTTGAGATCTGGCATTGAGAAACAGCAACAGCCAGAGCACTGGAGAGACATCCCAGTGCAAAGCTGCACACGGGCTGGATAGCAATTTGGGGCACTCTGTGAAACCAGATACTCATGAAAGGTTCAGCACCAATCAGGAAAGTATCACTGTGAAGCAGACTTAGTATTCTCAGCAACCCAAAATGCATCTTTTGATTTAAAAGCTACTGCAATGAAAAAATAGAAAAAAAAAAAAAGTCAGCCTGCTAAAATGGCATACAATAGAGGTTTGTTTGTTTGATTAGAAGCACCTGTATTTTGAAAGTCTAAGAATAATCCATCACAGTAATTTTAGATCTCAAAAGAACTACTTGCAACTTAGTTGTTTGGGTTTTTTTTTTAACATTGCTCCTTAAATGCCTCAAATTAGGTAATTAAGTAAATATCAGCTTTCTGTGGTCAGACTTTCCAGTTACATCATGTGCTCTTTAGTAACATCTTTCCTTGCCTCCAAGTATTTCAGTGTCTCAGAGGATTTTAAATCACATCACATCTAAGGTTATAGCTGTCCATTTAGTCACAAATACTTCAAATATTATGAGCTGAACACACAGAGAGACAGAGTGGAGCACTGAGTGGCAGAGGTATGATGCAGAATTACAATCCAAAATCCTCTGAACAAGAATCATGTTTTCACATCCAAGAGCTGCATTTGCAAGGCAGCAATCCTTTCAATTCCCTACAGAATGACAGATATTAGTTTTGTTATTTTACATATTTAGTTATTAGCAGAGAACAGAAATTACGTTTCTCTACTAAAGAAATTTCACTTCTGCACCCCCATCTCTTCCTGAGAAAAGCCAACAAAACAGCTTTTTTTTTTTGTACTGGCAGTGAAGATGTGCGTAAGAGCAATGGGCTATCATATTAAAGGCAAATGTTATCATGTCAGCAGTGACTTGCATACACAACAGACCTACCTTACTGAAAAAAACAGCTCATGAATCCTCTGCTAAAAAAAATAATAAATCAGAAAAATGCATCTGAATGGTGTGAAAAAGAGAAATTACCGTAGAAATTACAGCTGATCAGGGTTAGGGCAGGAAAAATTCCTTCCACAGGGTATCACCAGCAATTAGTGCTTCAGAAGAAAACCAATGGAAAGTTGTGAAACGCTTCTTAAGATAGGTAAAGGCATCTCCTCCACAACCTTTTGGAGACAATACAGCCCAAAGCATGAGATTCAGTGTGTGGCATATCAGAAACCCTGCTTTTCTGGCTTACTCAAAACTGTAGGGCAGTGGCAAGTTTCAGGGTCAACTAGACTTTGACAAAGCAGCAACGCCTCACTGGATTTTAAACACTGCTATACTTTCATTTAAAAAAAAATGCTCATGTTTGCCCTGTGGCAGAGGGCTCAGCATCTTTTCAAGAAGAGGACAAGGCCAAGTATTAAATACTTCAGGAAGCTGTTTTCTCATGTGGAAAACAAGCACTCTGCAAAAGGCTTCACTCTTTTCACATGTGGGTGCCTGGAATTAGGTCAGTCTGGACCTCTCATCTGCAAGAGGGCACAAGGTCGGTCATGCTGTGGGAAAACATTGGCTGGGTTAGTTTTCAGCTAAGCCAAGCATTTTAGTACGACTGATTATTTGGATTCTGACTCATTGATTTTAAGCAAGATTTTATAAAAAAGAATATGGATCCTGGGGTCCACAGAGCAGCTCTGAGTCAATCAGGCCAGTAATAGTTTTCCCTTCCTACAGAAAGATAAGAAGATCCTGTTAATTTTGGACCATAAAGAAGCTTCTCCATCTTTTTCACATTCATCTATAAGGGACAACTCCTATGTGCTGGATGGTTTGGTTTTTTTCAATAGGTAACACCAAAGTATCTACATTTTAAGAAAAAATGGTATAAAATAGGTAGGCACAGTTCTTACTAACTTTCAGTAAGGTGAAGACAAGTCAGTGCTAGCTGGACTCTGAAAGCCTCCCATCTTTACCTGATGGACATAGCCCTAGGGCTTCAATTCTCAACAGAACAAGAAAGCCACAAAATCAACACTAACTCCTTCAGTTTAGATGCTCTAGTCTCTACCCTATGGCATTTGCATCCCTAGCGAAGAGGTTAATGGGATCTCACTCCTAGCCATGCCAGAGCAGACCCATCTGATCTAACTTTAAACCTCAATGCCTGAGCAAGTCATCAAGGATTCCTTAACTGTCAATGGGGATAAAGTCCCAGCTCCAGAGCCTGTTTTTAAGATGTTTCCACTAGAATGAGGTTATTCCTATGCTAAAGTACCTTCTTCTCTTTGCAGCCTTTAAAAGGAAGACAGATAACCAGCTCTGACAGCTACACATGCATTGCAGATGCTTGCACTTGGTCAATGCAGCCCACACTGATTTCCTGCACTCCAAGAGAAATTCCAAAATATGAAAATATTCTCTACTCTAGAACGAGCAAAACATCCCTAATCCCATGCCTATCCATTTATTTCATAAGGTATGCAGATTTCCCCCAATTAAAAGAAACCAGAGTGTTTTAAAAAGAAAATGAAGCTCCAATTCCTTTTGTGATGCTGGAGAACATACCTCCTTCTGCAACACCATTTCTAAACTACAAGGTTGCAGCAACATATTAATCCCAGTACTGATTCTGCCAACAGCACTGTCAGCGGGCAAATGGAACAGGAGTCTTGTCCATGAGAGCCACACATTTGCTAGACCTGGAGGGAGACACAGAAACCAAGCTGCACCCTCAGTGCTGAAAGGCAGGGCCTGTTGCCAAACTCAAGCATGGGTTTCTTCATATCTTAGTCATCCCATGTGGTTTTGTGCTCTCTTGTACTTCCTAAAGAAGTAAGTCCCAGAAGCCAAGCTTTTTTCCTGTTTGTCTTCTCAGCTCCTCTGAGCACTGACTCTGCTTGGTGGCTTCCCCTCACCCCTTCTGGTCCTCTCAGCCAGACCAGGATACTCAGATGGCATGTTAAAGGGCACAGAAATGAAGAATAAAGACATACCAAGGAACAAAATATACTCAAGTTGTCTCAGATGGGAAGCCCTGTGACTCCGAAACCACCTTCCCTGACACAAGTACAATCACCGTATCTCCATCCCTTTTCCCAGTGTTGTGACCAAGAGGAGACAGAGGTAACTGTTCTAGGTTTCATCTTTCCAGAGAAGACAAGACGGTAGTGGCTCCTTCCACTCTATCACTGTATGTCAAGTGAGGTACGAGAGTAACATCTCTGAGTAGGTACTAGAGTAACTGCAGTCCAGATGGCACCTCAGATTATGGAATTGCCTGTGCAGCAGCAATTCCTCTGCCCACCAAGGTTTTCTCATTGAAAGACTAGCACCTTTACAGCTATTTTGGGCCTGGCAGCCCTCCAAAATAACAATCCCATGTGGCACTACTATGCAGCTGGACTGATGCATTCCTGTACCCATATACCCTTCGCTGTTCAAGGGTCATCAAGGCTAGATTTCACAGGCCTGCAGCCAGTGGCATCCCACTTTGATACCTACTGCAAGAACGTTCCACTCTTTCCCAAGCAGGGCCACCAAATCCTGCTGAGGAGCATTTACTCTCAGCACACAGCCAACCACATGTTGTCATTTGCAACCACGTCTGCTACCTATCAAGAGCTTTTAATGAGCCACATTCATCCTCATCTTGTATATTAAGGGTTGTAACTTACAAAACCAAAAGTATTGAGTTAATAGTCTCATATTGAGAGATCGGATATAAAATACCTGTCCAACAAAAGTAAGCATAATTTTATTTTATAAATGGACTCTGACAGAGGTACAAAGTAGCAGTTAAACTGTATAGCTGTCAAAACCACACCAGTCAAAGCAAAATTATCATCTCTTGTATGGCAGAGATAGAAATTAAATCCTTTCTTGAATCTAGTGTCCTATCCAAAGCCTACCCCTTTTGCTCACTTCAAAAATGAGTGGAATCTCTGTTTGCCTAATCCCTACACACAGGACCACTTCAAAGGCTGAAATCAGAGATTGTATAACACCCCTTTGTTGGAACAAAGATAAAGTAAATGTTATCTTGTTTTCCTGAAACTGTAGGTCACTAGTGCTCAGCCTGTGATTATACAGTAGTTAAGAATAAGCTCAGATCAATATTGTCACTGAAACCCATCTTTTCAAAGCATTGGCTATAACAGCACTGCAGGTAGAGGGGTTGAGTGTTACCACATGTTGTTGGAAATTGCATTTGGGAAGCTAGTGATTCAGGCTCGTAACAGCAGAACGCAGTAAAGACGTAGTCTGGTTATTTCATAAATAACAGACTTCAGTCAGCCGGAAGCGGTTTCCCTTGACCAAGGATGGGCGGGGGTTAATGTGTGTGCACACGCATGTGTGTGCATGAGTGTGTGTGTGTGTATCTCCTCACCTGCTCCAAGAGGTAACTTGCATAGGGTAAATCTGTGCTCATTTTACCCTAATACTCCATCTAAACCTGCCTCTTTTTATTTCCTGTACATTACAAAGATGCTCTGATTTTTCATGTAGTTTGGGATCTCACAATGTAGACCTTGCTAGCCATTATTATTCCCACATATAGGATAGTTCCCCTTCCCATTGTTATCCACTGACACATTGTCACTGCAGGGGGAAAAAGGAAGGAGAAGGTAATGACATGAAACAAAAGGTTTCAACTTGAAGTTTTTTCCCTTTTGGCTGTCTGAGGCTGCTTAAAGCATGAATCTAGTTCTGCTGTTTAAAAAAGGAATTACTAAAGTGACTCACCTCTTGCTGAAAGACCGCTGGCTCCTTCATCATGAGCCAGCATTTAGAGCACGCCACTTCTCTGTGCTTACAGCAAGAACCTGATTCCTGCATTTCATTCCTGGGTCTGCTGCAGATTGCATGGCTTTGGAGAAATCGCAATAAAGACTGGAAAACTGGATCATTTGAAACTGATGGTTCCATTCCCAACAGTCTTGTTTAAGTTCAAATACTTGTTAAATACTGAAGCTGAGATTTTAAACTTGTGCATACATTGTAAGTCTCATTCACATAGTCATTAGCAGCACTAAATTGGGGAGAATCTGCTATGAAATTCAGTCATCTGGTACCATGAAAAAGTGCTGGCATGGTTGTTTGATGTTCTGAGAGGGGCTGGTACTCCAAACTAGAAGAATAGCAGAGCTTTTCAAGTCCTGCTCATTATTTGCTTTGCGATGACACAGGAAACAGTAAGGGATTTAATCTGTAAATACTCTTTCCTTCAGGGATCTGGGAGTGATGGGCAGGACATAGCAGATGCATTTTTTCCCTTCCATTAAATGCTTCATTAAAGTACTGCTCTCTTAATAACAAGCTTGAGGAGAGAAAAAGTGATGAGTTTTTACCTGAAGCCAAAACTCCTGTACCTTTTTGCTCTCATTGTACTACAAACAGCTTGTCTGAGTAGCAGGAGATTTGGGTTTGCATAAGAATGCTTCACAGAAGATGGAAAACCTATTCTTAAACACAAGGGAAAAATTAAGAGGAAAAATGCAAGATAAGACAGCCAGATGAGCAGTTAAAGGCTCCAACACCTTGATCTCAGTACATCAAATAGAATACATCTACTGACTATGCTCTTCTCCTGAAAGTACACCCTTGGTGCACAGATACCCAACTTCAGATCAAAGCCTTCTCAAGGATTTTGTTTCTTTCAACTACTTCCAGTCACTCCCTCCAGTCCCCTCAACTCCTTCCTACACCCCTTGATATATCAGATACAGGGCAGCACTTTGGTTTTGAGTTTTAATACTGCATATCACCGTGATTAATCAGATTTCAGCAAAAGGACTATGTAATGATAACTTCAGAAAGAGGGAGGTTTAATTTCAGTGTGATATTACAAATCAATCTCCATTTTAGTGTAATTAATTCCAGTAGCTATCAGACTGGCAACACGCACTACTGCTGCAGGTACCCAATAACAGTACTGCCCAGGTACCTTGCAGCAATGTTAACTAAGACAGATTTATGATGTGACTCTTCTGCCCAGTTGTTTCAACTAGTGAGGCAGTAGTACTGCAACAGTTTGCCCAGAGAGGCTGTAGATGCCCCATCCCTGAAAATATTCAAGGTCAGGTTTTACAGGGCTCTGAGCAACCTAATATAGTTGAAGATGTCCCTAATCATTGCAGTGAGGTTGAACTAGATGACCTTTAAAGTGCTGTCCAACCCAAACTATTCTAGGATTCTACAATTCTTTTACGCTGCCAGCCTATGCCCAAGATGAGAGACAAAGGTTATAGGAGCAGTAAATACAAGACGCACCTAAGCCACAATGCTTATCCAGACAAAATGAAGTGAAATCCTGGCAACGACAGATTTCGTAAAGATTGAAGACAGAAGAAGAAACTCAATAGTCTGATTTGCTGTAGCTAGCTATATTAAGGATCCTGGAAGATGCACTGATGATCCTGGCTTAATACGCAAGAGCATTAAACTAAAACTTTCGGCAAAATTATGTTCCCATTTTAGTTCACTTAGATATGTGAAAATGAATTGAATTACTCAAGACCTTCATCTACGTAATAAAGCTGGTCATTTTGGCTTCGCAATCTGTGAATACTCATTACAGAACCTAAACCACAGGCTCACTCCAGATGGTTTGTCTCTACAACACAGCATACATCCAAGGCACTTCACAAACTAATCACCTACTGATTGTATCCTTTCAATTAAAAATTACTCAATATTTCCAAGTGCTGGCATTTATTTTAGAAATACCAGAAAATTACAAAGTGCTTGGCTAATAACATGCATCTTTTCCTCTATTAGAGATTTATCAACTAAACAATATTAACCAGTTTGGTAAAGCAGTATAGTTTATATCTGGCACATGGTGTATTTCCACCTCTACATCTGCTATGGCAACAGCCTTCATGGGACCAGCTGAGAACAGAGACAAATAGGGAGAAAATACCTCTTTACCCTACAGTGGAGGTACAGATGGAGAGAATGTTTTGAGCAATTTGATTCAATCAAACGGCAAAAGCTCTTTGGAGGAAGCTCCAGAGGAGACGTGGGATGGGAGAGGAAGCTTCAGAGAAGACACGGGAGGGGAGAAATTAGCTGAGTAGAGTTAAGCAGGAGGCTTCGTTCCCCCACTAAATGGTACACTTGTTTACATGGCCATGAGACTTACTCTGGTGTATATCAGGTGAACCTAAAAGGTGTGACGACGAAAAATACAGAAAGCTCACTCCACAATTTTCTGGGTTCCTTATACAAACTGTAGGCACAATGTCAATTGGGTATTTTATTCTTAGTGCAAACGCCTCAGAGCACAGCTCACCAGCTATTTTAGCTTGAATCAATGAAGTCTCTTCTCCACGAATAAAGTCATTAGCTCCTCCAGTCTCTGCTGATAGACAGGCAGGGCTTATATTAGTCATGGCTAACTACTTGGAGCAACTGAAAGCTAAATTGTGGCTGTGATGAACTAGCAGGCTTCCTTACTCCTTCTGAAGAAAATTAAGGGTCTTCTCCAGTTAAATAGCTGTGCATGTCAAGTTTGGTTCAATATATTTAACATCATAGTATATTTAACACATAGCCTACGCAGGAAAAGGTGGCTAAGCTCCACAGCAGGAACAATATTTATATGCTGTAACTGAATTAGTACAAGCAAAATCTTCCTGTGCTGTGCCTTTTTGACTAACATTCCAGAATTCAGTGGGTTTTCACTATGCTGAGGGAATCACAGGCCATAGGTATCCCCCAGTCTACAAACACAGGACCCTCTGCGGTCATCTAAACAACCTTGTCATTGCAAATACACCCTACTAGTCTCTTTACCATCTCTTCCCAAAGACAGTAATTAAAACATTTGGTTCTGCCACTCATGCCCCCCATGCTTTTAGTGTTTATAAATATTAACAACCCTGATTGATATATCACACTACTGCAGTTTAAAGCTTGGAACATCTCAAATAGTCATGGCAGAGTCAGCTGTTGGGAAATCAAAACTGACAAGACAATTCAAGAAAAAAAAATTCAAAGGGAATAAGGTGGGTGATTGCATGAGGCCACCCATCTTGCTCTCTGACGTGGCTGCATTCAGGTAGTTCAAACACTCTGCAAATGTGTCACTACACCAAAATTATGCTTTTTAGCAATGACAAATGTGACTTATTCATTTGAGATTATGCACATCTGTATAATACATGTCAGTTTAGAGCAGCCCTGTGAAACAGCATATTCCACTTTCCTTTTATCATGATACACATGAGTATGATATAAACTCAGCCTTAAAAATGGCTGCACATTGCATATATGCATATAGCATTTTGGGGCTGCAAAGGAGTTGGGTATGATGATCTCAAGGCAACCTGTGCTTTCCTTCCTCAAAACCTTTGCCTTGGGTATTTGTCTCAGTGAACACTAGATGAATTTGTGGTAACAAAGATCAACTTTCTTCATAGCAGACAGGTATGTCATAGCCTTTATTCCAGAAGCCTCACTATTTTCAGCTAAGCGCTTCATCCTGTTCTAGGTTGCAGATCTTTTCTTATAGATGCCATCCACTTATGACTTAGAGACCCAGCATACTAGCTTATTTTTACTTCACTGCTAGCAACTAGAGTCACTGCAGGTCATTAAAGAGACTTGCCCGGCGGAACAGCTTCCAGAATTGCAATAATACCCTCAGATGAGAGGTACTATGCACATAAAGAGTGCTGTGTTGTACCAAAGAGGGTCCTCTGATTACTGTTTCATATTAGTCCAATAGAGGTAAATGGATTCTAGCCTAAGTTTTTGCAATATAGCCTCCTGGATAAAGAGTATTTAGTTTAAAATAAACCATGATAAACAAGCTATAGTCCACTTAACCTGACAAATTCAAACAATTAACCTGCAGGAAGCCAAGCTTCTTTTTCAAATTTGCAGGTCAGCTGCCTTGAGACAATGTCAGAAGTACAAACTGACTTTCAGGGCCAGATTCCAACTTCATTCATCTTGGTGTAAATCAGGAATAATCCCTTTGGAGATTAGTAGCAGCGAGATCAGGTTCAGGCTCTTGGAATTAAGCACAAACCATGTGCTTGCTGGGCTTATTCTAATTCTGCTAAGTACAAAGCAATTCTCCTTCAGCATGTCCCTCTCCCATTCTGTCTAAAGCAGTCTGAGCTAAGAGACAAAGGAAGTGCTGCTGATAACACCCAATAGAAGATATTTGTCACTGCAAAATATTTTTTGCTTACAAAGTCATTTAATAATCCTTGCAAATAAAAAAAACCAAAAAAACAAACACACAACAACAGAAAAAACCATGAGAAACCTCACTCTCCAAATTACAGAGGCACAGCAAAGTTGTGTTTAAAGATCCCTCCTAACCCCCGAACCATGAAATGAACTACAATAACCACCTTTTACAAGAAAACAACACATTTAATTACTTTGCTTTACTGCATCTGTCTCTGGTTCTGGTTATATATCAAAGGAAAACACAAGCAAAGCTTTAGTCAAATGCATGTAATATCCTTAGGAAGCTTCTCAACAGGAATTCTAGCATTGTTCCGAATTAAGTCACTTGTGTCCTTCCCCCTGCCTCTGTCTCCTTTGAATGGTCAGACAATAAAAATACAAATATGTCAGTGAGCACGTTACTTATTTTTAGGTTAAGATCGAAGGTCACCACATTGATGAAACAAACTGCGTATCACTGTGCAACCATACTAAAAGTTTAAAACATTTGCCATTCATCGTGCTTGTTGTTCATCCTACTAACACACCACTCTGAGCATGCACCTAGAGAACCCTGGTGAGAGAGGATAAGATATGACTTCATACTATTTCGATCATGATACAAATCTCACAAATGATGAGGAACTATAATGTTATCCACTAAGAAGGATAGTGTGAACCTGAATAAATAATATCCACATTTGATGTGGAGTAGTTTAATCTCTGTGCTATGGTGCATTGTTTATGCCTCCCAGAAGACCCTTCTGGGCAGACTGAAAGATACCTTTAACTCCAGATATTGGCTGTGTTGTTTTGTTCTGTACCTCCTGAAAAAAAAACCAACAAACTTTTCCAGCACCCAAGTCCCTCTGAAGGTTCCCACTGCACGCCTTAAAGATTACTCATCAGGTTTGATATATTTTACCACATACTGTTGACAAGGATCCTCTACCCCGTGGCCCTTGAGGAAGAAAAAACGTCTTGTAACAATCTCATGTTCCAACAATTTGAACAGGAAGTTGAAATTCAATAGGAGCTGTAAGTGGAATGTCAAGGGCTGTCACACCTATGAAATAATTTCCTTTTGGAAGGGGAGGGTATCTTTGTAAGAAAGAAAATACTCTCTTTCCTTACCTTCAACAGGACTCTTAGACAGTGATGACTGATGGCTCTAAGAAAAGCATTCTGCTATACTTTAGAATTCTGTTGGCTTTGGGTAAGGAAATCACCATCAACAAGCCTGTCCACGCAAGTACCATGTGTTTTAAAGATTATGAGGAGTCACAAGCTTTGTAAGTCTCATTAAGCAGATGACAGCTACAGCAATCGATTCGAACACACGTGCTGAGCAACATCCCTGTACTGACTCGGAAGGAAGCATGCTACCTGCTCTGTCTCCAAGAGATATTTTGGTCTTGCCTTCAACAGTCTCCAGGTAATGAGCACATCAAGCCCTAATGAGCTCATTAGATATGACAAGTCTATACTCAACGTTACTGTGCATGATCCTCTTTCTCTCTTGGAGAAAAGTGAAACTGTCACACAGCATTTGTTACTGGAAGAGAGGATTAAAAACAAAACACAGCGCTTGGTCCGAGATGTGGAAACACCTTAATTTCCTTGGAAGTCAATATTGTTGGTGCCAGCAAAAGTGATGGTGCCATGTACTTGCTCAGGAGTAGCAATCAGCTCAGAAGAGAGCATGGCAGCTGGAAGGGGAGATCTGAAAGATTGATTCTGACAGCTAGAAAAGCAAGAGGGTTTTTAATATTCAGAAAAGTGTCAGTGCCCTAATAACAGAATTTCCATCTCTAAGAGCTACACTTGTCAAATGAAACCTGATTAGATATGAAAGTAAAAAGGCATTCGGGCTCTGACAAATTTGGAATGCTTCCATTTGTGGAAGTGACGGACTGTGAAGGAGATGCTTTTCAAAACAAGTAAATGTCACCCGGTTTTACCCTCAACTTGACTCTTGGACAGTGATGGCAGAATGCCACAGTTCACAAATTAGTTGAGGAGGACACCAGCAGGAGCAGGTGGCACCAGTTTCAATGGCACCAAGTTTCACCATGTGGAAGAGGTCCCTTGCAAAGCCAGCTGCTTTTTTCCCTGCGAGTGGAAAGGGTTACACACTGCCCAAGTAATTCCATCCTTGGTGTATGTACCTCTGCCAAGCAAGCCTGAAAATCCCATAGGAAGAGGTGCAGGTTGGTCCACCTTCAGTGTGTTCCATGGGAAATTCCTAACTGTGAATACACACTTCTGTGTCCATGAATCACAGCCAGTAAATTTCCACGCAAGACAGTATGGGTGTAAAATTTTTACTAGCAGACAACAGCCAGACCCATAATAGTCCTTTGCAGATTCAGAGACATGCCAAAAGTGTGGTTAGTGGCTCTAAGAACAACCTCAGGGGAGAGTTATACCTTGATGAAATGCCATTTTCCAAAATGAGGCTGTGCTGGGGTTTTTTTTCCCTAAAATACAGGGAATCTCTAAGTTTGCTTGCAGTAAAATAAATCAGGGAAATTGCATTCTGAGCAAAGGTTCTTTAAGAATTCAAACACACGGAAAAAAAGGAAAGTTGGATGTGCGGGTCCCTGAAAGCTCACCTGAGAAGGATCTAAGGATCACTTTCTGCTGCACTAACATGGAGTTAAATCTAGGTGTAGGCTGGTCATAAGTGGTGTTCCCAGGGCACAGTGCTGGGTACAGTTCTTTATCGATGATCTGGATGAGGGAATTGAGTGTACCCTAAGTAAGTTCGCAGAGAGCATTAAGCTGGGTGGAAGGGTCAATCTGCTTGAGGCCAGAGAGAATCTGAACAGGCTGGATCAATGGGCTGCAATCAGTGTTATAAGGTTCAACAAGCCCCAGTGCTGGGTTGAACTTGAGACAAAATAACCTCATGCAGCGCTCTAGGCTTCGGGAAAGTGGCTAGAAAGCTGCGTGACAGAGAAGGACTTAGGGTGTTGGTTGAGAGATGGCTGAATATGAATCAGCAGTGTGCCTACGTGGCCAAGATAGCCAATAGCATCTTGGCCTGTATCAGAAACAGCATGGCCAGCAGGACCAGGGTAGTAATTCTGCCCCTGTACTTAGCTTTGAATTCTGTATTCAGTTTTAGGCCACTCATTACAAGAGGAACGTTGAGGTCCTGGAGCGTGTCTGGAGAAGAGCAACAAAGCTGGGAAAAGAACTGGAGAACAAGTGTTATAAGGAGCAACCAAGGGAACAGGGTATTTTTAGCCTGGAGGAAGGAGGCTGAGGGGAGACCTTATCACTGTCTACAACTATCTGAAAGGAAATTGTAATGACGAGTGTCTTGGTCTCTTCTCGCAGATGACAGGGAATAGGATGAGAGGGAATGGCCTCAAGTTGCAGTAGGGGAGGTTCAGATTAGACATTAGGAAAAATTTTTTCACTGAAAGGGTTATTAGGGACCAGAGTAGGCTGCCCAGGGAGGTGGTCAAGTCACTATCATTGGAGGTGCTTAAAAGACAGGCAGGTGAAGTACTGAGGAATATGGTTTAGTAGTGGGCAGGTATGGTTAGACTTCATGATCTCAAAGGTCTTTTCCATAGAATCAAATGATTCTATGAACATCTACCTCTTGGTCAGGCTTGTTCATGTAGGACAACTGTCCTTTTTCTAAAGTGATAACTTTAAATGGGGCTAACTACTTAACGGTTGTTTATCAATTATTGTGATGACAGTCCCCACAGATAAGACTTGGGTAGTTTAAGCTACAGGGAGAAAGGCCTACTGTCTAAACTGGGTGGGGGAAGGTCTTCTCCAAGAAACAATAGTGACTGCACTAAGCAATTGTGCCTTAATCTGGTACAATTCTAGCATTAATCTGGTACAATTCTAGCATTCCTGATCCAAAGCTTTTACAGAAAAAGTGACCTGCTTTCAAGCTGGCAGAAACAAAAAACAACAAATGAGCCCCTCTCCTATGCCCACAGCAGGTCAAATTGCAGCAAGGGGAGAAACAAGCAGCCTCTTCTCTGGGTGCTGTATGAAACAGACACATCCCCCTGGGATGGCAATTCTTCTCTATCCAAATTTCTGGGTTTTCCCCTATTAAAAAAAAATAAAAATCCCCTAATGGCAATTGCATAGCTACATCCTCTACCAGTACTTACATTTAACTCCATATTGACAGGAGACCCTCAGCCTTACAGAGAGGCAACTTTTCTAAGCTTGTTTCTTTGTTACGAGCAGATGTTTTAGACACTTCTGCAATTACTGTAACACTTTGTATTTTTAAAAACTTGGGTTTTGGTGGCTTTTTTTTGTTTGGTTGGTTGGGTTTTTTCCCTCTCAACAGCCAGCATTTCTTTTTGAAGAGCTCCCAGCCCTCATGGGCTCCCTTGCCCTTAAGTACTGTCTCCCAGGAGACTTTGCCAACCAGCCTTCTGAAGAGTTCAAAGTCTGCCCTCGGGAAATTTAATGCTACCATCCTGCTAACCACCCTCTTCACTTCACCTAGAACAGAAAACCCTATCATCTCATGATCACTTTGTCCTAGGCATCCTCCTACTGCCACATCCCCCACAAGGCCTTCTCTGTTCACAAACAGCAGGTCCAGGAGGGCACCCTCCCTTGTTGGTTCATTCACCAGCTGTGCAAGGAAGTTGTCTTCCACGCAGTCTAGGAGCCTCCTAGACTGCTTCCTTTCTGCTCTATTGTACTTCCAGCAGATATCAGGAAGATTGAAGTCTCCCACAAGAAGAAGAGGCATTGATCTAGAGACTAATCCCAGGTGTTTATAGAAGAGCTCGTCAGCTGCTTCTCCTTGGCTGGGTGGTCTGTAACAGACTCCCATCACAAAATCTACCTTCTTGTGAGCTCCTCTGATTTTATCCCACAGGCACTCAATCTCCTCATCACCACACTCCATCTCAATGGAGTCCAAGTTCTCCCTTACAAAGAGGGCTACCCCGCCTCCTCTAGTACCCTTCCTATCCTGCCTGAAGAGTTTGTACCCCACCATAGCTGCACTCCAGTTATATGAGTCATCCCACCACATTTCTGTGATGGCAACAACATCATAGGCTCATTGCCCTATGACAGCTTCCAGCTCTCCCTTCTTATTCCCCATGCTGCATGCATTGGTGTAAATGCACTTCAGCTGAGCTGCTGAGCCTTCAGCCCTCTTAGAGGGAACAGAGCTCATTCCCAATTGCCTGGTAACTGGAGTAGCTAGCACCAGAGTGCCTGTATCTCCCTTAGCACTCCAGGGTGTGTTCTCCCCCACTTTCTGTGTGGTGATGTACTGGTGGTCCTCTCCAGCACACCCTCTCCCAATCACCAGTGCCCCATGTCCAGGCTCACTCCTGTCTAGCCTGGTCTCAACCCCCTCCCCCTTCACATCTAGTTTAAAGCTCAATTTATGAGCTTAGCTACGTTTTTAGCAAGGGCTTTAGCCCCCCTAGGAGACACACGTGTCCCATCCTTAGCAACAAAGTCTGGGGGTGCGTGAGCCACTCCATGATCAAAGAAGCCAAAGCCCCTCTTCCTCACACCAGGCTCGGAGCCAGGCATTAATTGAATTCTTCTTCCTGACTTCCAGCTCCTCTCTATTTAGCCTTGGGATGGAGCAGAACACTATTTGTGCCCCAGAGCCCTCCATCATTTTCCCAATGGCCCTGAAGTCTTTCTTGATGGCTTTGGTCTTTCTGTTTACTAGATCATCATTACCAGTTTGGACTACTATCAGAGGATAGTAGTCTGTCTCATGGACCAGGGAAGGAAGTTTTCTAGCTACCTCCTTCACTGATGCCCCCGGTAAGCAGCAGACCTCTCTGTGGAGTGGGTCCAGCCTGCAAGTGGGTCCCTCCATTCCTTTTAGGAGGGAGTCCCTTACAAGAATCACCCTCCTCTTCTTCTTAATGGAGGATGTTTTTATCTTTTTCTGAGGATGGTGTGGCCAAGAGAAGATTCTAGGCTGTGGGAACCATCATCCTCATCCTCAGGGTTGAATGCCTCCTGCAGCACCTGGTACTTGTTCACCAGGGGGATCTGGGGTTTTGCTGTCTGGTTGAGGGGAGCAGGTTTCCTTTGTCTGGCAGGAACTTGCTGCCATTCCCCATCTCGTCACCCCAACCTTGCAGTTTGCAGGTGGATGGTGTTTGGACATACCAGCTTTACACACAACTCTTGTTGGTGTAATTTAACTGTCCGAATTGTGAGCCGTATGTCAAATCAGAGTAAGACCTGGAGGACAAATAAATAAATTGATCATTTTTTTTTATTTCCTGAAAACTGCCATGATTAAGAAAAATACAAGTAAGCACCTCAATTTTGACCACATTTATTTCCTGTAACTGGAGTGAAATTCCCACTTGTAAGAGACTTAAATAACCCATTTTTCCTCAGTCTGAAATATGCATCAGTTTCCCCAGTGCCCTCAAATATTTTACACTGCACATATCCTACAGGTGAATGAAACAGTTTCTCAAAGGGGCCAAAAAGGACCTGAATATCATACACAACTACATAATTACACAAGTCTTATTAAAATGAATCCGGTGGCCTGGGGCAAATTTTGTCTGTAATCACCACATGTTTTAATGTGTTTGCTTTACTAGGTTGTCCTACAGACTACACATACATCTTGCTGCCCTAGCAAGCTAATGAAGTGGCCATTTGAGACAGCACAATGGCTACATTCCAGTGTCCCTGCGGTTCCAGCAGAAGTTGTGTAGCTACCGATATTTCACGCATCCTGATAGTGTGATACAGGCTCTTCCTCTAACATTTCTGATCTGAAGCAGATTTTAATTTTGCGTATCTATTTTTAAATATTTTTTGCAATAATCACAGAAAATCTGCTGCAACAGCCATGGTGAGTCAATGACACTTCACATTCCCTCTGTAAGGTCTCAGGGTGAGCAAAAGCAGTGCAACAACAGCCACGTGGTAAAAGTACCAAGCTGAACCATCCTTGCAGCTCTACAGTGATCAACTCATTGTAGTAGTCAAAGGGGAAGTACAGGCGATTTTTATTGTACCAGCAGTGCTTTTGCACATCTCCAATGACTCAGAGTGGCAGACAGTAAATGGCTAAAGCTAATGTCTCATCACTAAAGGTCTTCTGTCCACACAGTTGACGTTTTCCTCTCACTTTCCCAATTTAAAAATCAAGCTGTGGTCAAAAGGGGAACATTTATATGTTTCCTGGAACCTCCATGAATTTTGAAGGCTGAACACAACCTCCAGGAAACTGAAACACTTATTTACAGCTGGCAAAACTGGAGCAGAGAGCCTAGACAGGATGGGACTTAGCTGACTCCAGGCTGTCAACCACAGAAGTGTCTTCCCACTACCATGCTCTTGCCTTCAGATGCAAAGTTTAAGTGCCACCAGCTCTCCCAATGTCTTGGTTCAATCTGAACTCAGCACACAGTGTCAAAAGCATGGCAGAGGAAGGGGAATGGTGGGAGTAGCAGAAATCATCTATTCTCCTGTGGCAAGGAGTAGTTGCGGAAAGGAGACTGATGATATGAAGAACACACACCAAAGAAGGACAAAATCCACAGAAGCTACCAGAACTTTAGGACTGAAGAACGTTTCAGTGTCTACTCAAGAAGGAAAGAAATGAAGAAGAAACTAGGAAAGCTCTCCCCGATGCTCTGAAGCAACTCAATATTTCACACTTTGTACTTCTCTGGACAACTCACATCACCACACCGCAGCCATCAGAATAATGTGAGTGGAGGTAAGTTTTTCACACGGAGTTAAGAACTTGAAGCACAGTCATATCCTCTTGCCCCAGACCTGCACCTCCTGCTCAAGTACTCCCTGTGAATCCAGCAGAGTTCCCAGTTACCTGGGTAAGCCACACCACAGGCATTTCTGGCAGCCTGAAAGAGCAGAGCCACCTTTCGCCTAATTTAGAAAGCCTGCCCACACTATTTTTCCAGACTGTTTTCTTCCTCTTAGCATCATAAGAATGGACTTTGATTTCCACATGATATTTGTAAGAGCTAGTTTACATTTGAATATTGTCTTCCTAAGCTTAAGTTCTTGCAAGGGTGTGTTTAGCCACTAACCTTTTAGAAATGCTAATATAATTTCTCCCTGCATTTCTGTGTTGCCATCACAGTACAATCTCCAAAGCATGAGAGAACTTCAGCAAAACTTGCATAACCTCATTGGAAAGGTTACAGCATTCTCCGCTGATAAGCCGTATGTGCCTGCATATCCCACCTGCAAACATGATACCTGCCTGCTTAGCATTTCAAGTTTGATGCTGAACTTTTGTTAACAGGATACAAAGAAAGCAAAAAATTAATTTTTACTTTTCAGGTCTAGAATTAAGCCAACTTTCTGGTAAGAGCAACAGGTCTGTTGCTAGAATGCAGAGTGAAGCCACAGGAAACCTGATCACACAGTCATCACTTTTCAACAAGAAGTTTTATCTGAAGGAAAAAAGCAGAGGATGTTGGAGGAGGAAGATAAGAAAGAGAGATCAAGAAAGAGGATTTCTAATTCTTCTAATAAGCATTAGACCAAGAATCAGGAGAGATCCCTTCTTTACTTGAAATGTACAGAATTGCTTCTGAAGATAAAAAGCTGGGAGAACCTTCTGAAGAATAACAACTTCAACACAAAAATAGTTTCAAAGACACAAGAAAAAAAAACCCCAAATTCAGGTATAATATCAGTATTGCCGTTGGCCAACAAACTGTGTTGATGCAGGTCACATCAAATTCAGAGGAATCATTCTGACATTTCTGAAGTCATACTTTCTTCTTGACTCTTTGAAAATGAGTAATTTTGACTATCTGGGAGTTTGAAATGGACCTGGAATTAAGAGTAAGTAAACCAATAAAGCAATAATGTCTCAATTGATCAAAACCATAATTATCTTGATCAGCCTTTGATTAATTAAAGTTTGCTTCAGTTCAACGTAAACCAGTATTTTTCTCAGTTTTGTCTTCAAAAAAAAAAAATTTAAGTCAGATCCACTACTCGAAGTGATTTAAATTGAGACATCGTAAGAGAAAGCATTAGATGCACAGAGCAATAGTGTTACCTGAAGTCTCACACTAGTGCAAGCCAGAGCCTGTACACCTGCCAAAGAGCAAGTCACATAAAAGGCATCACCAAAGGCATTAGACTAAAGGAATTTAAGACACAGGCATGGATGCCCTTATTTCACCCTGACAGCTTTGATGCTCTGTAGGGTGTCATAAGAGAGCAAAATACTGTAAAGTCAGCTCCAATTCAAGTTGCAGGTAGCCCTATGCCAGGTTTTTTACATATGACTTTGTACAAGTCCCAGGATGAAATAATACAGAGCTCCAATTCAAGACTAATCCCAAAGGATTGTCTGTAAGGAGTCAAATCAGTGTGTTTCAACCCAGATTTCAGCAGACACGTCCAATTTGATCTACGGTTTTGCATGCAAGGATGTAAGCAGGTACCTTAACAAAAAAAAAACAACAAAAAACAACCAACAAAAAAGAAAATCCAAATCTGATTCCTACCTAGGAAAAAAATGGAGGTGATACCTTATGCTACCCTGTTAGAGTCATATTAACTGAGCTGGCAGATTTGATAGAATTAGATTTCCTTGTTGAGCTGGTACAGCACTGATGTGTCAGCACACACAGCATTTCAGATATGCAAGATTAAGTCATTGATTGAAGATCCAGCCTCCAGAAATAATGTAGTGTCCTTTAAAAGGAATAACCTTTGTTTTGTGTTGGCTTACCACAGCTAAATAAAAAAACAAATTAAAACATGTACCTATCCTGGGAAAACGTCAGTAGCAATTATCCAGTCTAGAGAAATTTTTAAATTGCATCTTATTAAATAACTCTGCTTCACTGTGCCCTTTTTTTCTGCTGTTCAGAATGATCCTCTAAAGGGATTGGTTAAAACTGATCTGTCTCAGGGTGTTCCAGAGATACCCAGAGTATGTAAGGCTACCTCCATACCAGCAGCTGTCCTGTGTCAGACACCAGCAAAGTGAGGAAGGTCTTGTTTGGGCCCTGTGGACTCTGACCACAAGCACTCACTCCTACATTCAGACACTTCAGGGCACTAAGCAGTGGAGGGCTGAGCCTGCATTGAAAACTATTGCCAGGAAAAAGGACTTCCAGAGAAATGGAAGCAGGGACAGCTAACCTGGGAAAAGTCAAGGGACACTGCCCAATTGCGTAAGGATGAGATTGGGAAAGCCAAGGCGCAGCTGGAGCTGAACTTGGAAAGGCAAGTGAAGACTAATAAGAAGGGCTTCTATAGGTATGTCAATCAGAAAAAGAAGGTTAAAGAGAGCGTACCGCCAGTGATGGATGAAAATGGTGATCTGGTATCAACAGATGATAAGAAGGCTGAGGAACTCAACCTTTTTACCTCCGTCTTCATTGACAAACACTCTCCTCACACATCTATGGCCAATGGACAACACGGGGACCAGAGGTATAGACCCTCTCACTGTAGAGGAGGATCAGGTTCATGACCACCTGAGGAAAGTGAACATATATAAGTCTACGGAACCTGATGAGATGCATCCCAGAGTCCTGAGGGAACTGGCAGACATGGTGGCCAAGCCATTCTCTAGCATATCTGAAAAATCATGGCATTCAGGAGAAGTCCCTGGCAACTGGAAGAAGAGTAACATTGTGCCCATTTTTAAAAAGGGTAGAAAAGATGACCCTGGGAAATATTGACCTGTCAGCCTCACCTCTGTGCCGGGGAAGATCATGGAACAGATCCTCCTAGAAGCTATGCTAAAGCACATGGGCAGGGAGATGATTAGTGGCAGCCAGCACGGCTTCCCAGGGGCAAGTCCTGCCTGACCAACCTAATGGCTTTCTATGATAGGGTGACTACATGAACAGACATGGGAAAGGGTGCGATCTATCTGGATTTCTGTAAAGCCTTTGACACAGCCCCTCACAACATCCTTCTCTCTAAATTGGAGAGATATGGATTTAATGGGTGGACTGTTTGGTGGGTAGGGAAGTGGTTGGATGGTCTTATTCAGAGAGTAGTGGTCAATGGCTCTATGTCCAGATGAAGATCCATGATAAGTGGCATCCGTCAGGTGTCCGTACTGGGACCGGTGCTGTTTAATATCTTTATCAATGATATTGACAGCAAGATCAAGGATGCCCTCAGCAAGACTGCAGATGACACCAAGCTGAGTGGTACAGTTGTCACACCAGAAGGATGGGATGTCATCCAGAGGGACGTGGAAAAGCTGGTGAAGTGGGTCTGTAACAACCTCATGAGGTTCAACAAGGCCAAGTGCAAGGTCCTACACCTGGGTTGAGGAAACCCCCGATTTCAAAACAGGATGGGCAATGATGTGATTGAGAGCAGCCCTGCAGAGAAGGACTTGGGAGTGCTCATTGATGAGAAGCTTGACATGAGCCAGCAACACACTT
Organism: Phaenicophaeus curvirostris; assembly: GCF_032191515.1. NCBI lineage: Eukaryota > Metazoa > Chordata > Aves > Cuculiformes > Cuculidae > Phaenicophaeus > Phaenicophaeus curvirostris. Next base: position 91,074,327 of record NC_091394.1, read on the forward strand.
TCAGCCCAGAAGGCCAACCGTATCCTGGGCTGCATCAAAAGAAGCATGGCCAGCAGGTCAAGGAAGGTGATTCTGCCCCTCTATTCCCCTCTTGCGAAGCCCCACCTGGAGTACTGTATAAGACGACGGAGCTGTTGGAATGAGTCCAGAGGAGAGCTACAAAGAGGATCAGAGGGCTGGTGCACTTCCCATTTGAGGACAGGCTGAGAGAGTTGAGGTTGTTCAGCCTGGAGAAGAGAAGGCTCTGGGAAGACCTTATACCCACCTTCCAGTACCTGAAAGCAGCCTACAAGAAAGCTAGGGAGCAACTTGTTACAAGGGCAAGTAATGACAGAACCAAGGGGAATGGCTTTAGATTGGAGAGGGGAAAATTTAGACTAGACATTAGGAAGCAATTCTTCATGAAAAGGGTGGTGAAACACTGGAACAGGTTGCACAGGGAAGTTGTAGATGCCTCATCCCTGGAAGTGTTCAAGGGCAGGCTGGATGGGGCCTTGAGCAGCCTGGTCTAGTGGGAGGTGGCCCTGCCCATTGCAGGGGGGTTGGAACTAGATGATCCTTAAGGTCTCTTCCAACCCAAACCACTCTATGATTCTATGAAATGAAAAAGCTACTACAAAATACAAAGGCATCTGTTAAGATGATGTCCTCAGAACAAGAAAGAACTCAAACATTTATCACCAGATGGAGAGTGCAACCATATATATTGTTTCTCTTTTGTACTCTGTGATACCTTGTGATTGGCCAACAGACAAAGCTGCGGTTTTATAAGGTTCACAGACTTCCTGAAATAACACAGCCCCTCTCTGCCAAATGGCTTCGTGATCTCATATGCAGGGCACAAGTCATCATCTTCCAGAGAAAGAACATGCATGTCAGTCTAGATCGAACAACCTAATCTAGGGGATTTTGAAGTGCAGCCAGGAACGAATTGCTTTCCCCACCCAAAACTGCATTTTAACAATTACAGAAGTCTTTACAATTGATGACATCCCTAATTGTAACTCTTGCTTCATTCAGAGCAGTTTCTTTTAGATAGAGCTCCTTGTCCCTCAGGACTCCCCATTTTCTATGCTCCACGGCTAATTCATATCTGTGGGTGCTGCACAGCCCTGACTTACAGAAGCTTTCCAAAGCCTTATAAGACATTTTCCACAAAAGGGACTTGAAATTGCTATTTACAAAGCAGAGCATGGGATGCTCAGCACCAGTGCAAAGAGAAGTCTGGAGTAAGAGTGGGAAAGGTGACCAGGAATGTGATGACAGTTCCTCTGTGGCTGTTGTGAATGAGTGCTAGTATGGCCCAGAGCCTATATCAGAACAAGAGCAGTCACATGAGGCAGAAGACAGCTAACCCCTTTTTAATGAACTTACATCCTAAATAGAGGCCACTTATGTTGATAATGTTATCTATTCTGTAAGTTAAGGGTTAGAGCCCCAAAACCACACCTACTTCCCACAGGGTCAATTGAGTAGCCAAACGCAGCCACTGGAGATGCCCTAGACAGATAGTTAGAGCAGCTCAAACGGCACTAAGTGACTATGGTTGAGAAGCAAAAAGTCCCTTAAGTCAGGTACATTATTCAAAGCTCCCCGTAGCAGATACCTGTTGGGCAACACAGACCAAATACCTACTGGGCAATAAGCTAAATTAATCTTCAAATACCAGGTTAACCCAGAGAAATGCAGACCTGCCCTGGATGGGCTGTTAAGGAATTTATCCATCTCACCAGCCAGACAAGGCATATCTTGCCTGCCAGGACTTGAGAGCAAGTGGGAGCCACCAACCAGTCTCCATTAGTCTGTTACCTGCTGACACAGGCAGTACAACATTAACAGAAATGCAAACATCTACAACAGCAGTCTGCCTGGAAGCTTGCATCGCTTGCATTAGTCAGTGCTCAAGAAACATCCGTACTGGACAAGGAAGTTTCTCACCGTTCTAATTCATTCCACTCTGGGGTGCAAGCTGACACGTAGCCCTAAAGTTATTTTTAACTTGTATACCTCTGACTTACTCAGATTCTTATTTAGCAGTCATTAGGCATAATATGAACACAACAGACAGTTTGATGCAGTTAGGCAGCACTACAACAGAGAGAGGTAAAGGTATCTTTGCCACAGTTCAACTTATTCAGTGGAATTCACACCCATGTTTTAGCCCGTATCAATAAACTCAGATCAGTCTCTGCTTCGCTTCTCCTTGCAAGCCTGACTGTACAGGGGCTGTATGGCAGGTATTTTAGATCAAATTTTATGTAAAAATGATTAGTACAAAGCTAACTGAGCTTGCACTGAAAGGTTTCATCAGAGTACCTTGGAAGACAGGCTGGCCATTACAAATAATCCTTGAACTTAGGAAGTGCTCCTGGGTGAAAATAAATAGCCTCTGGATGTCCAGGTTACAGTCATGCTCTATGTCAGCATCATATTATCTTTCAAAAGATAAAAAAAAGTGTGTTGCAAGGGAAAGACAAGGACAGAAAGGAACACATTTATCTCCTGCTTTACCAAGTCATCTGTCTACAGACAAATGCTGTTTCAGATGAGACACTGATAACGCTATCCTGCTTTCTGCAAAGCATAGAATATAAAGAAGATATAGAAAATTAATTAATTGCTGCAAGAAAGAAAAAAGTTAAAGAAACTGTGTGGCATGTGACAGTGTTGAAACAAAAAAAAAAAGCATCCTCATTCAGAGTTCCCTCAGCCAGTGCCATGAAAAGCTCCACCAGGTGGTGGGATTAACAGCACTTGAAATAAGCTATGGAGCTGGTTTTGCTCTTATTTCTTTGCTTTTAAAAGCACATTTCTGCTTCACCACACTTTTGAAAGTACTTCTAAAAGAAGCTTCTACTAAACCCATATTGCTACTATCATTTAACAGCAGCATTTGCAAAGCATTTGGCATAAAAGATGCTGTTCAAACCTAGAACGCGAAACTAGCATCTGCATGACCCTAATTTCCCCTCAAATTACCCCTAGTTTTACATAAACAGAGAAGCAAATAGGCAAGCAGATATCAAGTCTTATATAAAATAATGCTAAGCTTTAAAAGATACCTTCCTCAACTGAGAAGCCACCACCATTATTAATATCATCAAGATTGGAAGAAAAACTGCAAACAAGGCTGTAAGTTCCTTTTTGGCCAGAATAAGTGAAAAAACCCATACAAACAGGGCAACTCACTGTCTCCACTGTGCACCAAGTAAGTGAGCCAAAACAATAAGGAATTGGATCTTTCTCTTTTGCTCTTTCAGAGACTGTGCTTTTACGTGTTACTAGCAGAAAGGTAAAATAAATGCATATTAGGCAAACATGTACTTTAAAAATCGAGCTTTAAAGCTGGTTTGGCAGGACCGTAGAGCGGGACTTTGTTGAGGCACAGGATCTAAACCTGCTGCTGCTGAAATGTCCTACAGCAGCACCAAAATTGAATGAAGTGAGAAATTGGCAGAGGAACAGAGCACCAAGTTCACCATCGACTTACTCTTGGGTTTTGTTGTTTTCAGGATAATCAAGAAAACATCTGCTTCTATTTAATAAACAAATCCACCTTTTTTATTTAAATAAAACCGTTCCCTCCTCCACCCCCAGCCAAGGCCTGAACATGTGCTCAAATACATTAAGAGCAGTCAGGTTCCCAGATAAACCCAGAAAGGACGTCAAGCACAGCCATGCCCTGAAGTTGAACATATGAGTGCAAAAGGCACTGGCTGGCATGAGATGATTATGGATATAAAGATCCAGCTATTTCAACGAAACGCTTCACATGGAACCATCCCTCCCATTAAAACCCTGTAAACAATCTAGGAGTGTGCCACTAATTGAGTATCTTCTGAATTGCCAAGAGGCAGGAAAACTCCAGTTAGAGGCGACTCTTCATTTTAACTTTTGCCACTGAAGAGCACCAACATAAATGAGCTCCTGAGGCCAGAATCAAAGTGGAATCAGGGCTTTCTTTTTTATATCCTTGAATTTCCTGTCTCTTTTCCACACTGAAATTTAATTTCCTTTTCACAGAGAGCTTTTGGAGCTTATGAAAATTGACCCAAAAGATTACAAGGGCTTTGTCACCCTTCCAGTCTCTCTGGAAGATCCATAATTAGGGAGGCTTTTTCTTTAGCATGTGCGTCCAATGAAGAAATATATAATTCAGCCTTACAGTTATGAGTTATTTCAGCGCAATGTAACTGTATACAAGTCCAACCATCACAAAGAGTTGAAAAATCTTGTGTGCCTCAAAATATGCACCAAGGCATTTTCTTTTTTCTTCACCTGTTTGTTTTCATTTATGCCAAGACTAAAATCAGTCACAGTAAGGACCTGGTTGCTCTAGTCACAAATATATCAAGGGCAATAAAAGCACAGCTAACTACCAAACTGCTGAGCTCCAAGATTTGTCTTTTATACTCCACTGGAAATTAATTCCGCAAGCAGAGATGCGCGAGTGGGTAGCTAAGGCGGCCAGTCTCCCTCTCTCCCTTTTAACAGAGTAATACTAGCTTTCTTCTCTCGCCACACAACCTACCCAAGGGGAAAAACCCCGTAAAGAGCAGGGGAAGGCTCGGTGCCTCCCGCCGCAGGAGCGCTCCCCGCGCCCCGGGGGATGCCGAGCGGCCGCCCCAGCGCCACCCGCCCCCGGGGGCTGCGGGGGAGCCGCTGCGGAGCCAACCCCGGCCGGGCGAGGAGCCGGGCGAGCAGCCGGGCGGGAGGGGGAAGCCGGAGCGGCGGGAGGACTCGCAGGTAAGCGGGGAGCGGGGCTCGGTACTCACGGCGGGGCGCGGCGGGGAGCGCCGAGCCCCATGGCCGGGGAAGGGCGGGCGCCGCTCCTGCTGCCTCCTCCGAGCCGCCTGCCCGCCGAGCCGCTCCGGGCGCCCCGTCCCTCCCCTTCCCTCCCCGCTCTTATACCGAGCCCCCAGCCACGTGGACGGCGCCGGGGGCCCCGCCGGCTCCTCCTCGGAGCCGGGCAGGGCGGTGCTGGGGCGGCCACCACCCCCGCAGCCGCCCCGCTGCCTTCCCCCCCGGCGGGGAGGTGCGAGCCTCGTCGGGGTGCCGAGCGGCTCCCGCTGCTGCCAAGGACAAACTCGCCCCCCGACGAGACCCCCCGCTCCCGGCATCACCCCCCGGGGGGGGCAGAAATACCTGCGTCCGCTCCCCGCCCCGGGGCCGGAGCGTGGATCCGAGAGGTGGTCGCGGCAGGGGAGGTGGGAAGAAATCCGGCGCTTCGCAGAGCACGAAACAGACTTTGCATCGTTAATAATATTAAAAAGAGCACACGGCTTCTTTCGGGCCGGCGTCAGACATTTTTAAGGTGACTATAAAACACTAGAATTAAAAAGAACACAGCATCATTAAAGAATCGCCCGGACCGATACATTCAACTGATAAAGTGTCTGCTAAAACTATGTAACAACATAATACTGCCTTTTTTTTTTTAGTGTGGATGTGTAAAGACTGGAGCCAAGGCGAGAAGTGGGAAGGTTCTACCACCTCCGAAGAAGCAAATGATCTCTCTGGTCTTCTTCCCAGTTCCCTTCCCGCAGGCAGCGTAACGGTGAGCATCCACAGCACATCTCAGGGAAGAGAAAGTGTTCCTGAGCTCTGAAAAAGAAGTTCTGTAACGTTGGGCAGCCAGCGTGTAGCTCCCTTTATGAAGCAGATGAGTTTATAGGCTATTAATCTACTCACTGAAACTGCCCACGTTGTTGGTTTATTACATCCAGCACAACATTCTTCCACTGGAAAGTGTAACACGCTACATAGGAGCTGTAAGTCATCAATCATCACTGAGCCTGTTTCCATAGAGTTATATTAGTAAAAGCTTAAGTGTGAATTTAGACCGGTGTCACATTGCGTACCGCGCTGTGCAGATATTTGCATTTGGCTGTGAGTACCTGTGACAGGGCTGAGCATTCTACTTTAGAGCGTAAATCCACACAAAACCTTCAAGGGACTCACCCCTTCGCTAAATCCTGGCCCTGGATACTGTAGAGTAACGTAGTATTATATCCTTCATAAACAGAACTTGGAAGGGATTTAATCTAAAGTAATGAGGGTAATAAAACCGAGGCTTCTTTTACAGGGAATATATCAACACAAGGAATTACTGTGTGGGGACACAGTGTATTAAAAAGCTTTTCACTGCTTTTTCCCACGGGCTAATTGATGCTTCACTGGAGGTGGGATAGGGCCCTTGAGGAGCTCCATTTTGATCACCTGTGACAGTTTGTGTAACCCTCTGGAACTGATACACACCTTTAGGAAAATTAGTTAAATTTGCTGCTTCATTTCCTTCCTGATAATCATCAAGGTGAATGGGTCTGTTTATGAACACATCCTCTGTGGACCAGCTCATCAGCAAAAAAATTAGGCTGTGTGACATGTTTGGAGATATCTCGCAAGCATTTTTGAGGTGATGGAGAGAGTGAGAGGGTGATGAGGGCTCTAAAGGGTATCCTAAAAAGCAATAGTGCCTTGCGGAAGAAGGGTCTGAGCACTCTGCATTTCATTACCTGTTATATCACACCCGGTCTGTCCCTGAGCCTAACAGAGGAAAAAGACTGATTCTAGTAAAGCAAGTGATTTCTCATAATACAGTATCTAAAGTTTTACTAGTGTGTTTTCAGGATGTATCAAGGAAAGCCTTACATTCAAGAGTGTCCTAATTAATGGTAGTTAATCAAGATGACAGTAGAACAGGTTACCCAGAGAAACTGTGGATGCCCCATCCCTGGAGGTGTTCAAGGCCAGGTTGGATGAGGCTTGAAGCAGCTTGAGCTAATGAGAAAGTGTCCCTGCCCATGGCAAAGGGGTTGGAACTAGATGATCCTTAAGGTCCCTCCCATCCCAAATCATTCTGTGATTCTGTGATTTTGTGATTCTGTGGTTGAAGAAAGGGCGCAGGGAATAACACGAATTTTTCTTTGCATTCTCAGTCCTATCTCTGCATAATTTCTCTGGAGTACGCAAAGGACAAGACATGGTGCACCCCTCTGAGCAACCACACCATTTTTTATTACAAGTTGCAAGAAGAAGATATGTAAGAGAGTTCTGCAGTGGCAGGTTTGGGTCAGAAAAGTCCCTTCTCTAGAGTAAGGCAGAACAGGAGGGTGCTTGCCCCAGAGGTGCCTCGAGGAAGCATGACACTATGATACAGTTGGAGCATGGTTCCTCAGGTACCTGCCAGTGCTTAGCTGAGCCAGGAACTGAGAAAATGATCAAATCATCCTGAAACAGCAAGTGTGTAACCTATTTCTCCTTGTTATATCAGTGTTACACTTAGTTAACTCCTTTGGAGGCTCTCAACTTCTACGATGCACCCCAATGAATATGCAGATAGCAAAGGCTCTCCAACAACACCCCAGTAATTACAGCAGGGACCAACCTGGAGGATTCGATTTGCTCCCTTTCTTAGTGTAGCATTTCCTAGTAAGTGTCATTTAGATGTTTTTGGGAAGGAATCCAGGATTTGTTTCACAGACAGTATTTCCTCAACAGCTCAGTGAATATGAAGTAGTTTGAACTAACCATGCAAATCTCGCTTGTCTTCTTATGTAGAGAAACGATATCTATTCTAAACTCTGGGCCAGGGCTTTCAGCTGCTGTTGGGGGATAGCTACCTGAACATCAAAGGAGCCGTATCAGTTTTCACCAAGTGGGGATCTAGCCCTTTATTCATATTTTAAAGCACAGAAACTGTGTCTAGGTAAAACATTTTTCTCTATATTCTTAAGTAGCGAGTATTTTATTTTATAGCTCTTCCCTCAGTGGCAGGATTGTTTCTCTATAGTCAATGTTTAAATGCCCTTCAAGGCTGAAAGGATTAAAAATGAATAATTTAAAGCTGGTCTATGATGCAGAATTTTTAACATATGTTTTACAGGCCATGTAGAACAATTTTTTTTTGTCTTGTCAGTAGATATTCTACAAACATGCTGTGCTGGAACCAAAACCGTTTTTTATTTAAGACTCAGATTTGATCCCTGCTATGCATCGACACAGTGGCATACTGGAGTCTACAAGCCATAACAAGCAAATTATTATCACTGGCACTGATCAGAAAAGTGGAGAAATGAAGCAATTTCACTGCTTTTTCCTCTCACACACACTGGCAAAACAGATGTGGGCAAAACCATGGCTGTCAGGTCTCAGAAAGCCTCATCCCAAGGTATAGAAAAAGGAGCTACAATTTTTTTAACCTGAAGCTGCACAACGACTGGACCCAGATGGCGTTAGAGAAGGAGGTGTGAGACTGCTCACGACATGTTGGGTTTGGGCTATTTTTTTGAAGGTTGGCTGCAGTATTTTTTTGCCAGTTTTCTTTTAACAGCTTAAACAATGTAGTGTTAGGAATGCCCGCTTAGTCACTCTTGGGAATTTTAATAGGCAATACTAATTGCTGATAAATAACCAATGATTCACCTTTCATAGATTTAATTTCTTGTCTCTTCCTAAGTCCTTGCAAAAGCAAAGGAAGGGAGCATCTCTGCGCAAAATCACCCTGGGATTGAGCCTTATGGACTGATTTGCATGCTCTTCCTTGTTTTCTGAACTGACCAACTTTTCATTTCTATTTTATGGTTACTCCCGATTTTCAATTAAAAAGAAATAATTTTGATTATTTTAAAAGCTTTTTGGGCTCCAAACCAATTTCAAATAGAATAGAATCGTAGAATCATAGAATGGTTTGGGTCGGGTTGGAAGGACCTTAAAGATCATCCAGTTCCAACCCCTAACTAGACAGGGCTGCTTAAAGGCCATCCAGCTTGGCCTTGAGCAGATCCAGGCATGGGACAACCACAAGTACCCTGGGCAACCTGTGTCAGTGCCTCACCACCCTCATCATGAAGAATTTCTTCCTAATGTCTAATCTAAATTTTCCCTCCTTCAATCATAAACCATTCCCCTTTGTTTTATCGCTACATGTCCTTGTAACAAGTCCCTCCCCATCTTTCTTGTACACTGCCTTCAGGTACTGGAAGGTGGGTATAAGGTCTTCCCAGAGCCTTCTCCGTGCTGAACATCCCCATCTACCTCAGCCTGTTCTGATAGCAGGGGTGCTCCAGCCCTCTGATCATCTTCGTAGCCCTCCTCTGGGCCTGTTCCAACCAACCAGTTGCATATCCTTCTTATGCTGGGGATTCCAGAATTGGACAGAATACTGTAGGTGGGGTCTAACGAGAGTGAAGCAGAGGGGGAGGATTACCTCTCTCACCCTGCTGGATGCACTTCTTCTGATGCAGCCCGGGCAGGATGTGGTTGGCCTTCTGGGCTGCAAGCGCACCTTGCTGGATCATGTTGAACTTCTCATCAATCAGTACTCCAAGTCCTTCTCTGCAGGGCTGCTCTCAATCACATCATCCCCCATCCTGTATTGAAACCACGGGTTGCCCCTGTCTAGGTGTAGGACCTTGCACTTGGCCCTGTTGATCCTCATGAGGTTCACACAGGCCCAGTTCTCCAGCCTGTCCAGGTCCCTCTGGATGGCATCCCATCCTTCCAATGTGGCAACTACACCACTCAGCTTGGTGTCATCTGCAAGCTTGCTGAGGGTGCACTCAATCTCACTGTCTATTTCATTGATGAAAATATTAAACAGTACTAGTCCCAGTACAGACCCGAAAGGGACAACATTTGTCACAGATCTTCATTTGGACTTTGAGCCATTGACCACTATTCTCTGAATAAGAGCCCCCAACAACTTGCCTATCAACCAAACAGTCTGCCCATCAAATCCATGTCTCTCCAGTTTGTAGAGAAGGATGTTGTGGGGGACAGCATCCTTTCCATGTCCATTCATGTAGTCATCCCATCACAGAAAGCCACTAGGTTGGTCAGGTAGGACTTGCCCTTGGTGAAGCCATGGTGGTTGTCTTGAATCACCTCCCTGTCCTTCAGTGTGCTTTAGCATAGCTTCTAGGAGGATCTGTTCCATGATCTTCCCAGGCACAGAGGTGAGGCTGACAGGTCAGTATTTCCCAGGGTCATCTTTTCTACCCTTTTTAAAAATGGGCACAAAATTGCAGTAGTTCAAGTATTTCATAAGGTTAGGCACTGCACTGGGAGAGTGTGGATTTGGGCTTTTGTTTCTTTTCTCCTCATTTGGTCTTCCTGCAGTAGGTAATCTGCCATTTTTCAGAAAAGCCACTTTCCATTGTGTCTAGGCCAAGGGAAAGTTAAAATAGAAAGTCAACATTTGGTGTGTACATGGTTGCCAAGAAGCTATTTCTCCTTGCTTGTGTAAATAAATTGTCATTCAGAAATGGTTGGCATGTTCTAAAAGATGTGCTAATTGCTACCGCTGCACTATGCTCCCAGTGGGAGGAAAGAGGCAAGGATCCAGGAGTGTGGCCGACTAATGCCCCATCCCAAGCTTCCCCCACTAGTTCTGTCAAAGGGGACCGTTCTTTACACAGGCCAAAATGTTGTTAGATAGTTGCAGTCACAGTTAACATAGCAGGAGTGATTACTGACCTTGCAAATTATGTCCCCAGTCCAGGAACAAACTTCATGCAGGTGGATCCCTTCACAAGGCAAAGGGATTTACTGGTAAGTCTACATATTTTTTTTGTAAATAATTATTCACATTTATTACGTTTTGTATGGAGGCAAACCTATTGACTGGCACAACTAAATGTGAAAGAGATGAAATGCTTCCAACGAAACTTCATTAATGTGAAACTAAGTATATTGACCACAAATGGACTTTACACAGCTTCTTTGTTCTTGACTGGTAAGAGAGCAGGTTGTCTATGTATGTCTTATCTTCATTGAAGAGATAAAAGATGTTCTAAAAGATCTTCTATATTTGAATGTGTAAGAGTCATTGCCCTTCTTTTACATAGCTTGTTACAGTAGTGCATTATACACAGTGAGAACAAACTTTATAATGCTGTGTGACTTTGCTGTTAATAATAGATAGTTTTATCTTGCCAGCTTGGTCTTCCTGGCTTTATTTTTTTTTCGCAAACAGCATCCTGCACTTCTGACAGATGTCACAGAACTGTTATAGTGTCCCCTGATCCAAACCCTACTAAAGGCAACTGGTAAGAGCTCAGAGGTTTAAAACAGGCTTTTAGTTCACATCCTCAGGCTCCACACTTCACAGAATCAGACTCTGGCACTGAAATGTGTTAAAAGCAAAGAGAAAAGAAACAAATGCATGCAACATCCTCCTCTGCTTGCTCTTGGAGCTCAAATGGCAAGGAGCTACAAGAACTCGGTTGTACTGACATATGGCTGGTGCTCTCAGCATCTGCTTCACAGCATCTAGGTGCAAGACCACATCTGAGATAACTTTGACATCAAGGCAGAATTTCTTTTGAGGCCAAACTGTTACACAGAGACATGTTTTTACCTTCTAGGACTCATTAGTGCTGTATACGAGAGTGTTGGCTGTGGCTGAAGGTTGTGATATGGCACAACCTACTCTCTAAATAAAGACTTGAGAAAGAAAAACATTTCAGCACATAAAAACACACAGCAAACACCAAAAGCTCCATTTGCAGAAATAGTCAGCAAATCTGGAGCTCACACAAACTCACATAAAAAACAATCTGAGCTATTAAATACTTGTTTGCTTTTGTACTCTTAGATAAATGCAATTTTTGCTATAAGGACAATATAAAGCCTGAGAGGAATAATAAGCACTAAAAAAGAATAAAACACTGTGAGGATATTAAAATAGATAAAGCCGTAGGATGTCTGTCAGGACATAGGAAGTTAAATTAATGTAGAAACATTACTTGGCCATCAATAATTTACTGCAGAACAAACAAATGGCATAAGCACATAAAATGAGGATAAAAGTAAGTAACTATATGGCAAAGAGCAATAGACATGGTATACTTCTTAGGTGTTTCACATCTATGTAGTATGTTTAATGTCCCTTCTTGGCAGTTCAGGCATCACCTACAGAAAATCATAACAGTAAAATTTACCTGATTTACCTTCAAGCACCTTGATCCCATAGTGCCTTGAGTACCATCTATTCCCAACTGTTTCATCTAAAAATAATCAGCTTTTCCCTAGCAAAGACTTGAAAATATGTGCATTAACTGATTGTGAAGTTTTTAGCATCATTTTGCTTTATTTCATTTCAGCTGTCCCCCAGGATAGTCAGGAATAAACTGGAAGGTGAATTTAGACTTAGACTCAGGAAGTAAAAGCTGTTGATTAGGTTGAAGTATCTATTAGGCTTGTGTTTGAGTTTCCCGCCCACAAGAATGGCAAGCAAAGCCTGTGTAAGAAACATTTTGACAAGAATGCATTTTTGTGAGACTCAAATAAAATAAATATAGTAACGCAGAAGAACCCTTTCAAAGTCAGGCTTATGTGCTTGTCTAAGCAACACCAGCTAACCGTTTCATCTCTCTTAAATGTCACAGAAGCACGCAAGCTGTGCCACTGTGCAGTTTTCAAGACAAATGTTTTTCCTCAAAGGACATGGCACACGTATCAAGGGCTGTACATGCTACATTAAGTTAAACACACTAACAAAACAAAACAATAATTTCATGTGGAAGTCATCCTTTGGGAAAGTGAGTAAAACAATGGACCACACCTGGCAGATGTTAGTCACATTGCTTAATTTAGTATGGAAAAGCATTTATGCTGAATGGTAGAAAAGCAATATGGTAAGATAGATAGGATAGAAAAGGTTTGTTCTTGCCAGATATATAGGTTAAAATAACATTTTGCAGTTCCTTCCAGCTATTGCAGTGGGCTAGGCAGAGGTAAATGGTATAGGCAGAATCCTTCCATGGAGGGATGGTGAGCAGTTGTGCTGAGGTAGTGTTGAAGATCTGCCGTTGACCTATAGCTTGGAGTAGAACAGAGTATCTGATATATTAATAGTAAAAAACAACAACAACAAAAAAAGGTCTATAAATAAATTTCCCAGATGTAGATTGAAAAATACTTAGGTCACATTATTTCTTTATGCAAAAACTAGCAGAATTCTTCACTAAAGCAGCACTGAGTCACCGGTAATGCTGTTTTAGATCTGCAGTTAACAAAGCAGTGATTAGAGAAGAGCTTCTCATCAGAGATGACTTTGAGTAACTGGTGATGACTGTTTTCCACTTAAGTTGCATGGCAAGGTAAACAAGCAAGACTTCAAATAGTTCTCTGACTGCAGGAGAGTAAAGTTGGGTAAACTAAGAAATTGCTTGAATGATTAGAGATGAGTGTTGGACAAAACATTTCAAAGACTTGAAAATGCTTTTTGTGTAGAGCAAATAGGTGCTATGTTCAGAACATGACCTACATCTAAGAAACAGAAAAGTAAGTGATTTAGAAAAACAGAGAATAATTAATCTAAGCTTAATATAGTGTGATTTCTTAGAATAAGTTTAGAAGGAAAAAATAATTTAAGATTTGGAGATAAATAAAAAATGGGATAAAAGGCAAACGTGTGTTTACCAAAGGGAGATTGAACAAGATTAATTTTTAAGTTTGTTTGTGACAAGAAGTGATTCTCCAGAAAAGATTAGTGTAGTAGATTGTGTTCACTTGGTCTTTGATGAAGCAGATGAAATGATGCTACTCAGGCTGTTTTCTTGGAAGCTAAGGGCAGAACAAGACTGGTGGTCCAAAGTCCACGTGTGCTGAGTATGAACAGTTATACACAGAGCTTTATGTAAAAGTCAATTCAAAATAGCTTCTTAAGAAGATACGGGAGCCTTTGCACTTTTCTCCATCTCCTACCATTTTATTGGATATACCACTTTTGCCTGATGTTGAGGTGCTCACTTTCACCTCTGCAGCAGCTCAACTGGTCTACAAGGCTCTGTATGCAGCCATTGGTGCAGAAATGTGATTTTGCCCCAGCCATGGAGCAGAGTACATGTTCAGTGTACAAGGTCTGATGCAAAAAAGACAGGACTCTAATGGTAACTCTGTTTAACAAATTAAGAAAATCGCCTTCAAAATAGTTCCCTGTTGGGTTGACACAGCTGCATATGATGCTGCCAATGTTCAAAGCAGTTCTGCAGATCATTTTCTGTTGAAGATCTCCATAATATTTGCTTTTACGACTTCTACCAACAAAAAATATGTTCCTTTGAGCACTGAGGGGAAGAGGTAGAAGTCGCAGGGAGCTGTCTGGCAGATAATGTGAGTGCTCAAGCATAGTGATGTTTTCATTAACTAAAACCTGCTTAATAGACAAAGCATTGTGGGCTGGCACCTAGTCTTTATGCAAAATGCACCCGTTTCTCCACAGTTTTGGTCATTTCCTTCTCACGCACTTGTGTAGTTTCAAGACTTCAATGTAGTGCTGCTGATTTGCTGTCTAGCCACTGGAACCCACTCCTCGATTTCGAAGAAAACAATCAACATGGCCTTGAACTTCAAAAGACTCACACGTACTTTTTTTGGTCTTGGAGATATTGCTGACTTCTACTGCACTGATTGTCACATGATTTCTGGATCATATGTAAATATCCAAGTTTCATCAAAAGTAATTACCAAATTCAACAAATCGGGTTTATCCTCAATGTGTTGCAAAAGGTCCAAACACAATTTTCTGTGACATTCTTTTTGTTCATCTGACAGCATCTTTGGAATCAATTTTCCACAAACATTTCTCATGTTCATTTCTTCTGTTAGAGCTCTTTGAACAGTTTCCCTGTCCAAATGGACTTTCTCAGCTACTGCTCAAACATCCAACCTTCTGTCTTTTCAAATCACTTCTTGCACATTTTCAATGTTGTCATCAGTACCTGCTGTGCGTGGACAGCCTGGATGATCATCTTTCTCTCCCCTCCAAAAATCATTTGTGCCGTTTTAAAACACATGCACAAGACATGCATTCTTCACCATAAGCCTCAGTCAGTAATTGTAAAGTTTCCATAATGGATTTCTTCAAGAAATTTGATAACTCTCTGTTAATTCTTGCACACTGACATTATCTGACTGAGGGTAAGAAAGCTTCTATAGTTGAACATGTGTCCACTTGTACTGAGTGAAGGAATTGAGCTGAGCCTTGTCTCACTGTGACAGGTTACAACATGTTCTATAATCATATCTTTTCCTCTTGTTTTCCAAATTATAGAGTTATTCTCATGTTTTTTTTGTTTTGGACCTTGTAGCTTAACATGCTGCATAGCACATCTCCACGCTATCATGGAGAGAGTAGGGGATCTTGTCATCCAAGTCAAGCTAAAAGATAAGCCCACCACTCAGGAAGAGAAGGCAGCCAGCTGAAGCACAGTTCTTGGCTGTGTGGAAAAAGTTACCTAGGCTGGGGCTCACCTGCTTCATGGCTGGAAAGCAGTCAGCAGATTTGAGGGAATTGTCAAGGTGCACTCTAGTCCAAGGTGAGTGAGGTAAACCTCACCCTTAGAAATGAATAGAGCTTTGAGATGAGAGTTCTTTACTTGCTTCCAATGAAGTAGGGGAAAGGTTATGGTGTACAAGGTGACTATAAGCTGCCAGCAGAATGAAGCCATGAAACAGGCAAAAGAGGTTTGCTCATCCTTGCAAAATGAAGCTGAGGGGAAATCTGCTGTTGATTGTTTGGGAATTAAATGTCAGGGAAGGGGGTAATGTATAGCAGCTAAAGAAGGAATGAATATTAGCTGCATGTGGATGCATTCAGGCTGTAAATTAAAAAAATGTTGCTATCAAACAAAACGACAAAAAGATACAAGCCTCTAGTGGAGAAGGGAGAACAAATTCTCTGATGTTTACATTAAATCTTGGAAAATATTTTATATGGCTTCCTTGTTGTAAGGTAGTGAGAAAACGACCTACCTTATTGAATTAGACCTACAACTCCTTATGTAAGGAAAAATGGCTTGATGCTGTGTATGCTCAAACATATACATCACTACCAGGTGGCACCAGTTACATTGTGCTAAAAGAGTAAGAAACAAAGAGATTAAGCAGGCTGGCAGAGATGCTGCTGGTCCAAGCAAAAGCCGCTGTTCAGGACCTGTACCTAACCTCTCTGATAGGCAAAGGGGTTACTCCTGTGAGAGCTCTGACCGTATGACCAGTCCGAAGAAGGCTGAAAATAGGGAGCTGTTTGTCATGGGAAGTGTTGAGACCTGGTTTTCTATAATATGGTTACACAATCAATCATATCCTATGCAACCTTAAAGCTTCCCACAGATAAATTATTATAAATGTGGTTTCTAAAGGTTCACTTCTGGACAGAGGAAAGCTTTTTGTTAAAAAAAAAAAAGAAGCTAGCTTGTACAGCACAGTAGTGTTTCCAGTACCGTGTTTCCAGTACAGTGTTTCACTTCAGTTTCCTCTGTTACTACTAGTTTGTGTCATCAAATGTACTTTTAGTCTTTTTCCTTACTTACCTGGTACTTTAAGCAGTTCGAAAGATCAAAATAAGTTTTGATCAAAGTATAGAGGGCAGAAGGGAGAACCTGCTGCGGTACAGTCTAACATTCAAGTTTCATCACTATTAATTAAAAAAGGATGTGTTTCAAAGTAAGCTTCATGAATTCATACAAGGTTGCAATGCCTTTGCAATTGTCTCAGTCTTCTATTATTAATATTTTTTCAAAAGGACATTTTTCCCTGGTTTAGAATTCTCCCACACAGTGTGCCTGAGCATTGAAACCTGATCTATCAATAACTTCAGACATAAGGGCTCCATCCTTAGCTAATATAAATGAGCTTTTTTGCACCTTCCATAGATCTATGATAATTTCTATCATCTGGGAATCTACTTTCAGCTTTTATTTTCATAGAATCATAGAATCATAGAATAACCAGGTTGGAAGAGACCCACCGGATCATCGAGTCTAACCATTCCTATCAAACACTAAACCATGCCCCTTAGCACCTCGTCCACCCGTGCCTTGAACACCTCCAGGGAAGGTGACTCAACCACCTCCCTGGGCAGCCTGTTCCAGTGCCCAATGACCCTTTCTGTGAAAAATTTTTTCCTAATGTCCAGCTTAAATCTCCCCTGGTGGAGCTTGAGGCCCTCTTGTCCTGTCCCCTGTCACTTGGCAGAAGAGGCCAGCACCCTCCTCTCTACAACGTCCTTTCAAGTAGTTGTAGAGAGCAATGAGGTCTCCCCTCAGCCTCCTCTTCTCCAGGCTAAACAACCCCAGCTCTCTCAGCCGTTCCTCATAAGGCCTGTTCTCCAGCCCCCTCACCAGCTTTGTTGCTCTTCTCTGGACTCGCTCCAGAGCCTCAACATCCTTCTTGTGGTGAGGGGCACAGAACTGAACACAGGATTCGAGGAGCGGTCTCACCAGTGCCGAGTACAGAGGGAGAATACCCTCCCTGGACCTGCTGGTCACACTGTTTCTGACACAAGCCAAGATGCCATTGGCCTTCTTGGCCACCTGGGCACACTGCTGGCTCATGTTCAGTCGCTGTCAACCAACACCCCCAGGTCCCTCTCCTCCAGGCAGCTTTCTAGACAGACTTCTCCTAGTCTGTAGCTGCACAGGGCACTTGGCACTTGGCCGTGTTAAACCTCATGCCATTGGACTCTGCCCAGTGGTCCAGCCTGTTCAGATCCCTTTGGAGCCTCCCTACCCTCCAGCAGATCAACACTCCCACCCAGCTTAGTGTCACCTGCAAACTTGCTAAGGGTGCACTCGATGCCTTCATCCAGGTCATTGATAAAGACATTGAACAGGGCTGGACCCAGCACTGAGCCCTGGGGAACCCCACTTGTCACTGGCCTCCAGCTGGATTTCACACCATTTCCCACCACTCTCTGGGCCCGGCCAGCCAACCAGTTTTCCACCCAGGAGAGTGTGTGCCTGGCCAGGCCAGAGGCTGACAGTTTCCGAAGCAGAATGCTGTGAGAAACTGTCAAAGGCTTTACTGAAGTCCAGGAAGATACATCCACAGCCTTTCCCTCATCCAGAAGCCTAGTCACTTTATCGTAGAAGGCAATCCCATTAGTTTGGCAAGACCTGCCTTTTGTGAACCCATGTTGACTGGGTCTGATCACCCAGTTCTCTTGCATGTGCTTCATGATAGCACTCAAGATCACCTGCTCCATGACTTTCCCTGGCACTGAGGTCAGGCTGACAGGCCTGTAGTTCCCTGGATCCTCCCTGTGACCCTTCTTGTAGATGGGCACAACATCAGCCAGCCTCCAGTCCAGTGGGACTTCCCCAGTCTTCCAGGACTGTTGGAAGATGATGGAAAGGGGTTTGGCCAGCACATCCGCCAGCTCCTTCAATACCCTTGGGTGAATCCCATCCGGCCCCATAGACTTGTGGGTGTCTAGTCGGGCAAGCAAGGCTCTGACCACCTCCTCTTGGATCATGGGAGCCTCATTTTGCTCCTCTAGCTCCTGGGTTTGTACACAAAGGGAACAACTTTCCTTACAATTAAAGACTGAGGCAGAGAAGGCATTAAGTACCTCAGCCTTTTCCTCATCCTCTGTCATTGTTGTTCCTTCTGTGTCCAATAGGGACTGTATGGTCTCCCTAGTCCTCCTTTTATTATTTATATATATATATAAAATTATTAATTATATATTAATAATTATAGAAAGATTTTTTGTGATCTTTCACAGACTTTGCCAATCTGATTTCTAGTGGAGCCTTAGCCCTTCTGATTTTTTTCTCTACACAATCTCACTTCCCTCCTGTAGTCCACCTAAGAGGCCTGTCCCCTCTTCCAGAGCCCATAAACGTTTCTCTTCTTCTTGATATCACTCAAGATTTCTCTGTTCAACCAAGCTGTTTTTTTCCCCTGTGGGCTTTTTTTCCGGAACATGGGGATGGCTTTCTCCTGAGCTGCTAGGATTTCCTTTTTGAAGAGCTCCCAGCCCTCATGGGCTCCCTTGCCCTTAAGTACTGTCTCCCAGGAGACTTTGCCAACCAGCCTTCTGAAGAGTTCAAAGTCTGCCCTCTGGAAATTTAATGCTACTGTCCTGCTAAACACCCTCTTCACTTCACCTAGAACAGAAAACCCTATCATCTCACGATCGCTTTGTCCTAGGCGTCCCCCTACTGCCACATCTCCCAGAAGGCCTTCTCTGTTCACAAACAGCAGGTCCAGGAGGGCATCCTCCCTTGTTGGTTCATTCAAACTCCCAATCACCAGTGCCCCCCGTCCAAGCTCACTCCTGTCTCGCCTGGTCTCAACCCCCACCCCCTTCACATCTAGTTTAAAGCTCGATTTATGAGCTTAGCTAGGTTTTTAGCAAGGGCTTTAGCCCCCCTAGGAGACACACGTGTCCCATCCTTAGTAACAAAGTCTGGGGGTGCGTGAGCCACCCCATGATCAAAGAAGCCAAAGCCCCTCTCCTCACACCAGGCTCGGAGCCAGGCATTAATCGAATTCTTCTTCCTGACTTCCAGCTCCTCTCTATTTAGCCTTGGGATGGAGCAGAATACTATTTGTGCCCCAGAGGCCTCCATCATTTTCCCAATGGCCCTGAAGTCTTTCTTGATGGCTTTGGTCTTTCTGTTTACTAGATCATCATTACCAGTTTGGACTGCTATCAGAGGGTAGTAGTCTGTCTCGTGGACCAGGGAAGTAAGTTTTCTAGCTACCTCCTTCACTGATGAAGGAGTGTCTTTTGTAAGACATTTATTATGCCTCTCCTCTTCTACCATTCACATCACTAAAAGTTACATCCAAGTATGAAACCTGTGTGAAGTACACATCTTGGGAACATAGATTGTACGGTAGGACTGAAAATATGTGATTGTCTAAGAAATAAAACACTGGACTCTTACATTCCTTTTTTCACCACACTATCTTCATAGATCTTCCCAGTGATATTCCCTGCCAATTTTTGCTTCAGAAATACCATCCTAACACATACAAAATACCATTTCTCTGTTGCCCCACTTCCCTTCTCTGTGCTGTGTTACAGTGTATGTATTGTCATTATTGGACATCTGTATTATAGGCTAATGGTTTTGGTTGGAAGGGACCTTAAAGATCATTCAGCTCCAAGCCCCCTGCCATGGATAGGGACACCTGCCACTAGCTTAGGTTGCTCATAGCCTCATCCAACCTGTTTTTGAACAACTCCAGGACTGGAGCATCCACAGGTTCTGTGGGCGACCTGTTCCAGTGCCTCACCACCTTCACAGTAAAAAAACTTCCTTGTAGTACCTAATCTAAAATTTTTATCTTTCAGCTTAAAACTGTTACCCCTCATCCCATCACTGCACTCCCTGATAAAGAGCCCCTCCTCATCTTTCCTGTTATCATTTACACTGTCATCATTCCTAGCAATCCCCATGAAGGGTCAAGGGCCTATCTACTACAAACATAAAATATTTCCTACTGCAAATATCTTCTACTCCAGCCACTTCTCCTCAAAGAGCAGTTGCATTAGGAGCTCAGATAGCATCCTTATGGGCTATTCTTCTGTCTCTGGGTCCTGAGAAGAGATGCAGCTTTATTCAAAAGTATTTCTTCTTTTAGACCAAGGAAAAGGAACAAATTGGGTAATAATATGTACAAAGAGAAAAGAACAGAGTGCAGCATCAACTCCCCTCGTGGTGCATTAACTCTGCTCCATGAAGGAGGCAGAAGAGTTGATTGGCAGAGGTTCACATTAGGCAGTAGAAGATGTTCTACTGAATTCTCTAAGGTCTGAACTGAGCCTGAAATGCAGAGCTTAGGGTAAATATTTTTCTTTATCTCAGAAACTAGAATGTTATGGAAACTGGTATGACCTGAAGGGGCTGAGAAAACTCAATCCCCCTAATCTCCATTTGTCACTCAGAGGACATATAAGACTGAACAACTGTTGTTTCCAGGGACAGCTCTGAAAATGTGTCCCATTTTTCTTGCAAAATAGTTCCTATCTGTGCAGACCAAATCCTTGCGATCATTTCCGTGACCATGTAGAATGTATTTGCAGTTAAAAAGGATTAGCTTTTCTTTTCTAGCAAGCAAATAACCTGCTGTATTTTCTTTCTTGATTATTCTCTTGTTTTCTTTCCCCTACAGAACAGAGGAAAGTATAGCCTTTTAGGTCTCAGAGAAAAGAATGCAGTCTTTAAAATACATTTAAGACAGAGATCAACCAGAAGATCTGAACAAGTAATTTGATCTGATTTCTCAAGCAACACGTGAGTTTATTCAGTTAACCCTTATTATGTGGAACAAGGAGCATTGGTCTAAAGAGGTGTTTCAGAAAGAAGACAGCGGCTCCCAAGAAGCCACCTCTTTTGCTACAGTTTGACAATGGTTTGTCTCAGTCATTGTACAAACCCCCTAATTTTATTTTTTTTTCATGTATCTTGTCTTTAGCTCACAACTGTTAATTCTTGTTTCCCTCTGTTGGATAACAATGCCTGTTGGAAACAGAAATGTCTTTGAAGGTCCTCCATGCTGTAATCAAGTTAGCACTGTGATCTGCTTCTGGTGAATTAAGTAGATTGAGTTTTTCAATCTCTCATGTGAGATATATCTGACCAGATGTGAACTTCTACACAACAGATGGCTATATTGCACTAGTCACCATCCGTTTGGAGTCAGCACAGAAAAATGAGCCTTTCCAGTGTGAAGTTCATCTCATCCTAAAATGAATGTTTAAAACAGACCAGATAATATCACTTGCATTATTCCTATTTCTCTCTAGCAACAATCAAGCAAGCCTGTGTTGACTACCTCACGTTACTGCCTGCGTTACAGACCTCTCTATTTGTGCAAGATGATTCTAACTCTGGCTAAGTAATTTTTCCAGCTTTGAATCAATTCTTTGTCTTTCCCCTCTGCACATCACACTCATGATACTTTACATCTCCAGCAGATACATGCCTTTAATGAGGAGGCCTTATTCATTAGTGCTGGGATTGCATACTGGGGCTGTGCACTCAAGTTCAAGTTAAGGAGGTATAGCTGGATTTGAATATGCATGTTGTCCGTAGTCTGTGCTTTCTATTGATTGTACCTTTTTAATGAGATACATATGGCACTGATGAGAAAATGACTTAGTAATTGTGGTCTTCCTGGAAAAAGACCAGATTAGGTAACTATTAATCTCGATATTTTGGTTCCAGATCTGTTTTCCATTTTTCTGATACTAACAATCCCTGCAATATCACAGACTTCAACTCCTTTGGTCCAGCTTGGTTTTCTAGCATTAGCTATTCAGCTGTATCTAATCATACCAGGCTCAGCCACTAGCCCAGCTAGACAGCTGCCAGCTGTTTTATTTTTAAATAAATACTTACATCTGTCAAGATATAAAGCAGAAAGCGGTGAATCTATTCTTGATGACTTCGCCTTCCCTGGAGGTGTTTAAAGTGTGGGTGGATGAAGTACTGAGGGGCATGGTTTAGAGATTGGTGGGAGTGGTTGGACTCAATGATCTGGTGGTTCTCTTCCAACCTGGTGATTCTATGATTCTATGACTTTTTTTTCTCTGCTATGGAGGCATGCCATGAATTACGCAACCTCTGCAGCAAACGACAAAGGATTCATGTATTTGAACAGTTTCTATTTCATTTATACCAAGCATATTTAAGTGTTAGTGGCTAGCCATCACTCCGTAGTGGTTTATTAGGTCTGAAGGAAAGAAGTGTAATGGAAATCTTTTCTCTTGCCCAACACATTATCCCTGTTTTAAGCATGGCTGGTTATAGTGGTCTTGTGAGATAAATATGATCACTATAATATATTTATATGGAGATTTTGAGCAACAGGCATGGCTGAATAGAAACTTGCATGTGTAGAAATGAGAAAGAGTTTTCTCATCAGAGTCTTTCTGTTCCCTTTAGAGATCTTCTATCGCAAACTGTAGGAATAGCTCAGGCTTGCCCTGTCCTCATCTGTCCCTCTCTCCACTCTATCTTGCCCATTCTGTCTCCATCTCGTCTCCTTCATTCCATCAGATTTAGTATCTCTGATTCCAGACACTTTCAAGGAAATGGACAGTACATTTGGTTAACTGTTGTCATGTTTTCTTACCTTTATTTGTGGCCCACAGATGTACAGACCACCTTAGAGAACCAAGTTTCAGCCTGCAGTTGGTGTGTGATCTCACATCAACCTCACTTTTACCTATAACCTGATCCAATATAGATATTGAAGGCCGTTTATGATGTTGCCTTTTCACATGCTCATACCATAGTCTTCTTTTTTTGGAGTAACGAATGAATCACGGTATAGAAGAGATTCCTCCAAATAACTCTTTTTTTCTTGTTAATTTTGCTGCATAGTGTTGTGGTCAGTGAGGTGAGATGACAAAACCCTCCTGCAGCTCCCTTCACATTGCTCTAAAAGTGATTGGTATCTACTTAATTTTAGTTGGTAAGGGTTAACTCAAATTCACAGAATCATAGAATCATAGAATGGTTTGGATTGGAAGGGACCTTAAAAATCTTCCAGTTCCAAGACCTCTGCCATGGGCAGGAACATTTTCCACTAGAACAGGTTGCTCATAGCCTCATCCATTTTAGTCTTTAACGTCTCCAGGGATGGGGCATTCATTACTTCTCTGGGCAACCTGTGTCAATGGCTAAATTAAATCAATATCATGTGGGCTTCCATTGATATGAGAAGATTCATGCACTTGTTTGTGCTTGTTTAAATAATAATTTTCAAAATATTCGGTACCTTTAGTTAAAAAACCTGGCACATAAGCCAGTTTGCGAGCTGCAGATAAAACAAGTGTTTTTAGCAGTGGTTCACTGCAGGGATAGTAAAGAGTAGGCAAAAGTGAAAATCTTGTGGGATAAATGTGTAAATTTTAGAGACATGAAATAATTCAGTAAGAATTCAAAGCATGTCTAACATTTGGAAACTAATCTTTACTTAGCTAATATAATCCTGCATATAAAAAATTACATAAATGTAGGGTGTTCATTTCTTTCCTTGTTTTTCTGCTATTTATATCAGAAGATTTTTATAATCATCTATTCACAACATCACACAAACAACCCTGTGACAATTGGAATAATGTTTTCTAGTGGATTAGGGGAATTTGTAGAAAGAATCATTGGTTCATGTGGGAATAATCAAATACTCATGGCAGGCATATTTGTTCTTTAATTTCTTTGTGCTGGTACCTTGATTTGTTTATCAAATTTAAAAAAGAAGGGTACAAAGATGCTAAAAATCTAAAATTACAATATAACCATATGGAAATATTACATTTAGGAAGTTTAAGCACTTAAGCCAACTGTTCAGGGTATTTTCTCCTTAATGTGCTTACATAAATCACATTAGTTTTAATGAGAGTTATTTTTCAAATTTATAGACTTCTTCAGATGGATCTTCATCTCCCAAGGTAGCATATATAAAGGCTGAGCATATTTCTGCGAATTAAAGACTATGGAATTAAAATTTTTACTCTGACACCGCATTTCTAGATGTCATTGCATACACCATTTATGACCAGACTTTTGGAAATAGTTTTTACTTTTCTATGCTTAGCTCTAGAAAGCTGAATTTTTGAATACTCAGCATTCTAGTTACTGATGTAACATGCAATATTTGTGTGGCAGTTTTAGAACGGGTCTGTGCTATAACTTCATCTATAACAAAAATTAAAAGGGAAAATAAATCCCTGCCACTATTTGAGCTAACACAGTGCAAAGAACTGCTGTCTATCTCGGGCTTCTTATCAGTGTTTCGCTGAAATTCTCCATTTCTGGAAAGAGCTTATTTGGGGGTGTTGGGGTTTAACCCTGGTAGGCAGCTCACCCCATCAAAGAGGGATAGGGGACATAACTGGAAGTGTAAAAGTAAGAAAACTCCTGGATTCAGATAAAGACAGTTTAATAGGTAAAGCAAAAGCCACACACACAAGCAAAGCAAAATATGAACTTCTTCAGTACTTCTTATCTGGAGGAAGGTGTTCAGCCACCTGCAGGAAAGCTGGGCTCCATCATACCTAATCGTTACTTGGGAAGACAAACACCGTAACTCTGAATGTCTCCCCTTCCTCCTTTTCTTCCCAGTTTGTATTTCTAAGCATGACATTGTATGGTGTGGAGTATCCCTCTGGTCAGTTGGAATCAGCTGCCCCAGCTGTGTCCCCTCCCCAACTCCTTGTGCACCCCCAGCCTGCTCGCTGGTGGGGTGGTATGAGAAGCAGAAAAGGTCTTGACTCTGTGTAAGCACTACTAAGCAATAATGAAAACATCCCTGTGTTATCAATGCTATTTCCAGCACAAATACATTACAAAGCACCATATGAGCTGCTATGAAGAAGAAAATTAACACTATACCAGCAAAAAACAGTATAGAGGAAAATCTCATCATTTAGAAAAAATATATTTCTGGCTTTGATGAGTTATCTTAATATTTATGCATTTAAATTTTTATATATTTGCAATGATACTTATATAATGTGAATGTATATTAATTGTATTTTTATTTATATATATTATTTCTACTTTTAATAGGAATATATACTGAATGTGCCTTCAAGATTCAGAAAGCAGAAGGCAAATAAAAGCTTTCCAACATTTATTGTAATATGAATGTTGATTTATTTCAGTATTGATTTGGAGATTTTAGGATGTCCTAGTTCACTGTGCCATCCCAAAAAACACTCGTGCTCAGCCATGAACCGTGGGCTTTAATTGGGAAACATTGGTGAAACACTGAGGTACCTTATGCAGAAGTTCAGCAGACATGACCAGGATGACTCCTGCTGGCCTTATCATAGAATCACAGAATAACCAGGTTGGAAGAGACCCACCGGGTCATCGAGTCCAACCATTCCTATCAAACACTAAACCATGCCCCTTAGCACCTCGTCCACCCATGCCTTAAACACCTCCAGGGAAGGTGAAACAACCACCTCCCTGGGCAGCCTTACTGCCACTGGTACTGTTCTTTCTGCCCTATATAATGCTTGCCACAAGGTAAGCTTTCCCTGACTCAGGGCTCCTCTGACCTTCTTGGTTTCTCAAGCATCACAGTCCTATCAGGCTTGAGAAAGCTTTATGACTGCTTCGATCTGTGTTTTAAATACTTTGCCTTCTAGCTGTAGCCTAGTTCCTGCTCCTCAGAAATAAGCATTGGCATTTAACTTCAAGATTTCATGGCTTTAAAGTATTTTGAAAAACAAACACTTCATTTTGGTTCTTTGCTGATGTGGGTAGGTTGGACAGGTCAGTGTACGTGAGGCATCATAGCTACATAACTTGCTGTATTGATGGTGTGAACTGGTTGTTGTATAACTCAGACCAAGACAATGTGTACGTAAAGGGAAAGACATTATGTGGTTACACAGTGTGGGTTTTTTTGCCTGGACATCCAGACTTTCACATCTTATTTATTGTGGGGAACATTTTTTTTTCTCTTTCTTTAACTAAACAGTTAAATACAGCAGTATCTCCTGATGTTGGGAGCAAGCAAATACGCCATGAACTGGGCAATTACCTGTATTACACTTCCTTGAGACAAAAATAATTGCTGTGTGCTAGAGAAAAGAGCAATTTCCTTTCCATTTTTAATGGCAGGTGTCACCTGTTCTGCAAAATGCTTGGTCCAATAAGCTTTTCAAAATAATCACCTCTTAGTGGAGCTCAGCTCTCATTCCCATCTCCTTCCTGGTTTTGGGGTTTTTTTTGCTGCCACGGGTTGGGTAGGGCTGTGCTGTGCTGGGACTGCAGCAGGCTTACAACGCACAGTAACAGTTGCCAGATTCCTTCAGCTCAAATGGCATTAAGATTAATTATTTTCTGAAGGAAAAACAAAACAGAGAAGGATAAGAGGAAAGTCTATGTTAGGGAGCACAGCACTTTAACCAGCTGTGTCTGTTCCATCCTGTCCAAGGGGAGTGTTCATGAAAGACAGTTCACTTCAAAATGCAGAGGTGTGACAGAGCCAAAAACTCAGATACATCAATGCATGTCCCAGTGGACTTGTTGTTACATGATCACTGTGCTTCTTTAGACTGGTTAAAACAACCTTTTAATTTATCCTAAAGTTGTTGGCTTGATGTTGCTAGAGGATTTGACATATTGAAGCCTCTTTCCAGGCTTTCCACTTTCTCACGAATTTCATCTCCAGGAAAGATCTTTGAAACAGTTCAAGTCAATCATTGATTTTCCTCCCTATAATCATAGACGAGCATTTTCTCACCCTCATAGGCCTCCGTGGAGAATTGTCTCTGGAGTTCACATTCCCCTCTGCTCTCTGCACCAGGTGTTGGAGAGCACTTGAAGAGCTCCAGACTCACTGGAAATTAGGAGAACATCCATAGAAAAAGTCCTCAGATAATCTATAATTCTAAGCTGTGATTTTTGAAGTTACCTAGCACCTACAAATGCAGGAAGTGGGATATTTAAAATCCCAAAAATATTACACATCAAACTTACATTGATCCTCCTAGTCTACCCCCCTTCCCCTTCCCCTTCCCCTTCCCATTTCCTTCCCTTCCCTTCCCATTTCCTTTCCCCTTCCCTTCCCTTTCCCTTTCCCTTCCCTTTCCCCTTCCCTTCCCTGCCTTTCCCTTCCCTGCCTTTCCCTTTCTTCTTCTCTGTCCGTAAACACTACTATTAGCCAGAGCTATGCGTTTGCCTTTTTTACTTTTTTTACACCACCAATCCCTCAATGGGCACCATGCAGCTGCAGATAGAGCAGTTCAGGTGATGGTGCTTTTGTAAATAACCTACTGTGAAGCGGCACATTCGTATCAGTGGAAAACTCTACAGATGCTTTCTGCTCTCTGAACAGAGTAAACATCTCTGTGGCACCATAACGAGGAGACCATCCCTGTTATTGTAGATCAGAACAACTCTGTTCTTTTTGATAATATTCTACAGCACAACCTTGGGTGCCACAGTGAGCTGCACCAGGAAAGCAAATCTGCTGACTGCGCCATCAGTGCACGCAAAGATTTATTTCTGAAGAAAAGGTTGAGTGAGATAAAATCACCATGGCGATGTTCAGGTATCTGAGGCTCCAGAGATTACAAACAAGCAGTAGGGTAAAACCAGACACCATCAACAGCTGAGTGGGTATCTCACACCAAATCATGGTTTTAATTAAGTTCACCCTTTTCCTAGCCACAGACAAATCATTAAAGCTCTTGGAAGTCCTCTACTTGATTATAGTAATTACAAATCAAGCCCGTTATGCGGAGGAACATTGTAAGTATTTTGTATCTGTTAAATTCCCTGAAGCCCTGGAGACAGAGGATGTTCCAGCATTCAAGGCATTTCAGAGACTTTGAGGATCTTGTCACTGGGTGAATTCTACTTTGAAATCTTGCCTTTTGCAGTCAAGGGAATAACTCAGAAGTAACCTTATCTCCTGTTTTTAAGGCAGGATCCTGGCAAAATGAAAGTTGCACAAGTAATTAGGCTGGGAGACAGATTGTGTCACTGCTTTCTTCATAAGGAAAGCTTGTCCCCTACAGGTACCTGGACGACATAGGTGCATAGAAACACCCAAACAAGTCCATAGCTACTGAAAAGCAAGTATCTGTCTTTAAGCTATATTCACATACCCTGATCATCCAGCCATCCTTACATGTTGCCTTGCAGCCTGGTTGTAGTCAGGAGCCAGCAAACTTCAGGCAACACAAGAACCAGCTCACACATGAGTGTGGATGTAGCCTAAGATAGTTAAGTCGCCCACATCACCATAGTAACGGCATGCTGTTGCATTAATTTCAGCAAAATAAATGAAGCTAGTAAGTCAAAGGGTATCTACACAAAGCAGTGCAATAACACGTAAAGAAACTGCAACAATTCTGAATGAGACAGACAGGCTTTCCTGTCTGGTTTATCCTGCTTTTCAGGAGGGCTAATTGCCTGGTTGGAAGACTTTATTATCATGCTTAGCCTGCTTTCAATATCTGAGCTGATGTGTTCAGATATGGCTTGGCTATACCTGCACTGCACTGAGCCATATAGGACCAACCAAAAGAATGAAAAAGCCAATACAGTACTGGGCAGATTTTCAAAACTGAGGTTGTGATAGAAGAATTCAGGAGGTTTTAATATTGTCTTTCTCACTGGTGAGGTTTTCTTAGCATCTTTTACACATTGATAAAGACAGGATGAATTTTTCTTTATGGGGAAAATGAAAAACTAGCTAAGATGGGCTGGATTCCTCATTTTGCTGCTGTTGCCAGAAGCTCATCCTCTTTCCTTTAAAATATCAAAGAAGCATACTCATTAAAGGTACAAAATTCTGATTTGTCTGAGCTGACTTAAAGGTAATCTTGCTGGGAAGGGATCAAGCAAGCACTGCTAAAACACACTGGTGTCTGGTAGCGTGTGGCTGTGCTTGTTAACTGTCCTCCTGGCAACGAATCCAACCAGAAGCAGGACAGAGCACAGACTGTCATGCTCACAGGTGCTCCAGAAGCATCTCCGTCCCTGATATTTTGACAGTAACTCAGGAACATTATCTGAATGATGACTCCAGGCTGCCTGTGGCCTTAAACTTCTGCAGAACTCCACTGGGAGGATGATAATAAAAAATGGAAGGTGGTCTGAGTACCAGCTCATTGGAAACTAGAGCTACTTCTGAATAACTGCAGGCTGGGGAGAGCATTTTGGGGGGCTTTTGCTGAAGAGGACACGGAGATAAGTTTGTGGCATCCCTGACCTGTGATTCACATGGACCAGCTGCACTCCGTACCCGCAGATTAAGGATCTTCTGATCATGTCCTCTTTGCTTATGTGCAATGTAAGGAAATGTAAGGGGGGGTTAAATTTTATTTTAAGAAATGCTCTGGCCACAAGTCTGATTTCTTTTCCCTGCAAAGCTACCCATTTTCCAACAATCCCTCTGGCAGCACAGACAGTGATAATTCAGGCCACAGGTTTTGATGGAGAAACCACATCATCAGCAAGTCCCTGCTAATGAATATGTTTCTTTCTCATTTCTCATGGATTTTTTTAATGTCCAGCACTCCACTACTTGGAGTGGCAGTGAAAGATTTGTTGCAGCTGCTGCTTAGTAACCCTGTAAAGCCCTACATGGGACTGCTCCTTTGCTGAACTTATAATTAATGGCCTCAAGCTCCACCAGGGGAGGTTTAAGCTGGACATTAGGAAAAAAAAATTCACGGAAAGGATCATTGGGCACTGGAACAGGCTGCCCAGGGAGATGGTTGAGTCACCTTCCCTGGAGGTGTTTAAGGGACAGATGGATGAGGTGCTGAGGGGCATGGTTTAGTGATTGATTGGAATGGTTGGACTCGATGATCCAGTGGGTCTTTTCCAACATGGTGATTCTATGATTCCACAAAGGGACATGAATTCCACAAAGGGACACAAGGTGAACAGCAAAGTCACACCCAAGTTGGGAAGTCTGCAAGGAGACATTGTGCAACAGAGGGAGCATCTGAAGGCACTGCCAGTGTCTCTGCAGAGATCAAATGAGGATGTGGGAGGGTAAGAATAACAAAGCCATGCCACAGGGCAAGTGTTGTTTTTTGTGCAGAAGCACAGTGTTTTGGCTGACCCTCCAGTGGGAGGGTACACTGAAGGAGGACACTTTCTTCCTGCTGCTGGCCAATTGCACAGGGCTAGGCAAATATATAGCAATAATTTTATAGCAAATACAACACTTTTCAATCACATCATGATGTTTCACCCCAGAACCAGTGCATCAAACAGCTGTTTTGTTAGAAAATTAAACCAAAAAATACTCAAATGAGAGTCAGAAGTTGACTAGACAGCAAATCCTGTTGTGCATTGATTTCATCACCCAGGAGCTCTGGGCTGAGCTGAGGCCACAGACAGATTCTTAGAGCAAGTCGATTGCTGCTGCCAATGTCATCTCTATAAATCAGATATATCTCAATTGATTTCAGTGACACTCTGCTGGATTTATACCTGAGAGCAGACACTGACCTTAAGCCGGTGGTCTGAACAGGCCCAGTCCTACTCAGCTGAAGCCATTTGGAGATTTTCCAATACCATTTTCCAATACCATTTGATTGACATTAAGGCTGGATTCATAATGAAAGAGTATATAATAGCTCAAGAATTGAATCAAATATATCTAACCTGGGTCAGATTTTCAGACAGGAAATGCTGATGGATCTTAAGCCGGCTCACTGCACTTTTTAACCAAAAATCAGGATGTGGATCTTCAAACATTACTGTGAGAGGGCCATGCTTGATTATGTAATAACAATGTTTTAATTTGAGCTTGTTCCTCAACAATACGCATGTTGCTTGCTCATTAAAACTAATAAACTACTTTCTCTGGAAAAGTCAATACGCACACCTATGTTTCAAGAAGAGTGTGACAAGAATAAAAGGAAGTCATGACAGATCAGGAATGCCCAGAGCCCTTCCTCGCTTTAATGTGATGCAGAGAACAATTTTGCACAGCTCCTTAGCTGGAACAGCTCTCACCCCTGGGCTTTCCAATCTCTAATTTCTATGACCCTGTGAATCTGGTGTACACACAATGCGTGACTGATGCTTCTACATGGAACAAGCTACATTAATTTTTTATTCTCACCAGTGACAGAATTAGAAAATTGCTTCCAAGATTGTGTGAAGTTCATCCCTGGAAAGACTTTAGTGGGTGGATTTGAACACAGATTAGGTTTAAAAAGGTAGGAAGGAGGGAGAAAAGTGTTGGCTAGATTTGAAGAGTAATTACACATTTTCCTTTACAAAGCCAGGAGCTTCTTAGAATGCAGGTAGAGGGGAAAGGAAGAGAAGAGGGGCTATAAAACCCACAGGTCAGATGGGCTCATGGCTGACAGGTGTAGCTGCTACCACAGCCTGGCTTTTGTAGCTGTGTTTTCCCTTTCCTTCTTTCCTTGTCCTTTTCTGCTGGGATAGTGACATTGGGTTGCAAGAGATGGGTTAGGTAGCTCTACCTACAGGTGTCATGTCAGTGGTGATGGTTCCTGTTAGGGGAGGTTGGATCCAGCAGTCGGAGGGAGATGAATGTGAGGTATCTCCGTGCTGCAGATACTGGCAGCAGACAGGCTGAGCACGTTCCCTGCAGGCACACACACAGAGCACACCTACACACCCTGAGTATTCACACATACGTGGCTGGCCACACAGCTCACAGACAGACACAGAGCACTCAGGTGAACACAGACAACACCAATAGCTTCATCCTGCTCCTCTCTCTGTCTGAGCAGGATGACAGTCATTTAGTGGGGATATATGTATATACACACACGCATATATTTACAGTTTGCATCTGTCTGACAGCTGGGTTCAAGACATCCCATCTTGATCCCAGTCCCCTCAGTTGCTGGCACCTGGCAACACAAGCCACCAAGGACAGCCTCAGACCAGGTGTGGCACAGACCATCTCACTTGCATGCACACACAAAGTGCTTTATTCTAAAGTGTGAAAAAAGAAAATGATGCTTGCACCGATTTTAATTTTTACATGAAACATTAAGGCTTTAGGGAATGGCCTGGCTGTCCAAATCCATTTAGCCTCCACATTTTAATATGATCCTAAATGACAGCAGCTTCCAAGCCCGCATTTATGGTGTTGTGTCACCTCTGTTGCAAATGTGCTTCCTCCCGTCCTGCTTGCAAATGTTGCTGCTGTGTGGTGAATGTAGAAAATCATTCATGAAAATTAGTGGAATGGGGAACCCAGAAGTAATGAGGACACTGTGAGGAGATCTGAGGTTTGTGGACTGGAGTGTTGTTTGATTTTTAATTATTTTGGCATTTAGAGACTACAGTGTCCCCTTATACACTGCAACAAGCCAAAGTTAATACTTGGGTTCACTAAGACTCATTTTTCACACCAACTTGAATAATACTTAGGGTGAATTTTTTCAGGATGTTTGTATACAGAATTCATACTTAAGAAAGTGGCTTTAAAAAAGATGTCTCCGAGTTCTCTTCATTGCATAAGAAGAGACTAGGCTATCAGTAAAATTTTGCTTCATCCCTTCTATGCAGGACTCCTTTGCTGAGCTGAGAGATACAAGCAAGATAACAAGGAGCACAAAATGGGATCAGCAGCCTGCTGGGTCACATCTGTTGCTTTTCTCTCCACAACCCAACATTTACTGTCCTGCCAGCATCTTGTCCTATAAAGTGGTGCTAGAAAAATTGTAAAGATATGATTACTAAATTTTAATTAAAATAGACTGTTTCAGATAACTCCAATCTATGCATAGAAAGGATTTAGCAATCCAGCATAATGGTTCAGGAATGTTATGCTACATAGTAAATTTAATTATCAGGGTAATGCTCAGGTTAATCAACTCCAGCCTACTTGGAATTTGCTGTTAATCATTCCCCAGTCATGATATCATGAATGACTCTTTCAATGTAAATAAAATGCAAAGGAGTTCAAAAATACTGTTGGCTGAAACTGAATTTAAAATTACTTTGCTATTACCAAATTTTAATTTCAAAAGCTCTGCCGGGTGGTGTGTTTGAAAGAGAAGCTTTTCAGTGGTCGTCAGTCAGATCTGACTAGGGAATGAGTTTCAGTCAGGTTCCTTTGTGACCCTCAGGCAACTTATCCCCTCAGGCTGCCTTGGGATGTTGGGCTTCTGTGTTCCCAAAGGGCTTAGCCCTCAAGACAGGAAACGTGGAAAGAATTAATGTTTCTTATAGAAGGACACCTTTTCATTTGGGTTTTTTTTCCAGAGCTCCTGGCATTGGCATCTTGTTTCTTAATCTCCAGATTCCTCCACCTACCTCAGACAGCAGAGAAGGTATGAAAATCCACGTCAACCTAGGGCTTTCAAGTCTTCCAAATTTTTCCAATAGGCTTGGGAGTGATACCAAAATTCAGGACAAAATTTTTAATGGTTTGAGATTGCTTGGGATCTGATGATTGATTAAAGTCCTTAATACCTAACAGTAAAGTAGCGAGGCCTGGGACCTTCTATGGTTTCCAAATCAGGATTACTCAGGGTTCTTCAGTAGCACTCAAATGTGCCATGCAAGTTCACAGTTAATGAAGGATTGCTGCAAATAGTACATTTCCATGGTTATTTCAAAATGGTGTTTTCTAGCGAAATTTGGTTCTATAAACTGCATAATCTTTCCTGCTTGTACTCAATTTACGACACTAATCCTTATCCTTCTAAAGTCTATACTAAAGTATGCAAAGACAAAAGTTATCAACAACTAGGAAAATCAAGAAGTTTTCTAGGAATTTGTGAATCTCCTTGGCAAAGAAGAAGTGTCTTCAGTGTCTAATTTGAGAGCCGCTAATCCTGTTTCTCATCTAGATTTGTCAGATAGTCTTAGATTGCTGTTTTGGGACTACCATCATTTTATTTCCTACCCCCAATAAACACACCATCAAATTGCTCAAAGCCTGCCTTCACAGCAGTGTTTTGCCACCGTCACATGACTGCAAAGCACAGATAGACCAAGATTCTTCCTCTCTCTATTATAAATGTTACTAGCTGTGCTTGGTCTTTATCTTCCATTAGTTTAACTTGCCTGGTTTATACATCCTTATGGAATACAGAAAACATGGAATATAGGATGCAAACAGGTTTATGATTAAATGTTACAAATGAACTACTGAGGGAAAAAACCCCAATCGGTTATTAAAGTCCAGCTCTTTTTTTTTGCATCTTTCTTTGGGGAAAAAAAGAATCCCAGGGAATATGCTGCTGTGGTGGCTGGCTTCATGCAAGGCAAAGGATCCATGCTGAACCATGGGAAAGTGACAATTACTATGCCCTTTAGCAAGGACCTTATAGGCTATCTTTTCTTGCTAGCTGAACAACAGAGTAGATGGAGACAGAAAAGTTATATAGATTTGCTGTCATATAAATATGGTTTGTACACAGTGATGAATTCAACAAATGTAGTAGCCCTTTCCCTTGGGCTCAAGGGAGAAGATGAAAGAAGCATCAATACCTGGGTTTTAATGCCCAGACTGAGGAAGATGGACAGACTACAGTCCCTCAAGGCATCAGGGCTGGTATGGAAAGTTTTGCAGTGTGGGCTAAAGGGTGTGCGGTAGCATATATTAGCGTGAGTTTAGAATTCTGACCTTACACTTTCCCATGCCCCCTTGGAGGCTTATTCCATGATGCAGAGACCACAGATCATTTTCACATGACTAAGATTTCTAAGTAATCTTTAACTGAACCCAGATATCTCAAGTCCCCAGACACTATAATTCTCCTGGGACAATCCTGTCTCTCTCTTTCCTTTTTATTTCTAACATACTCTGGCAGAACATAGCCCTCTCTGTTCCCTACTTTAAACAGTTTCTCAACCAAGTCTTTGGTAATATCTCAAAACTATTAAAAAAGTTTATTTCACTAATGCATTTTGCAGGCATGTACAACATCATCACCCTTCTCCACTTACCCAGTATATGATGCCCATAGTATACACCTACTAAGTGTCATACTCAAAGCCTTACAGCAAGGCTACAACACAAATGCAGATCCCAGAAAGCAGTAGGACAGTTCTAGGGGTTTGTTCTTAAGCATCTTCATTCATCTAACTGAAATATTCTAGAAGAACTGTATTAGGTTGTGTTATTACAGGCTCATGTCTACACTCAAATGTAACCCAGAGGCACAAGGGCAAGTCGGGAGCTACAATATCCCAGTCAGAGACACAAGCCCCTGCCCCAGGGGAGCCTCAGCCTCATGGACTGGAGGTGGCACCCAGGGGAAACAGGAGCAGCTCCCCTCACATGTCAGAGAAGGATTACTGCCTAGGGTATGATGGGACACATTACAGGATGCAAGGGAAGAGCTTTAAGCTAGATATGAAGGATGAGGTAGACAAAACCATGCCTGATTGATAGGAAAAAGCCTGGGAATGGCACTCCAGTGTCGGACGGATGGTGTGCTACTGTGGCCCTTTGGTCTGCTGCCTCAGAGGAAATGGGGGATAGTACTCCAAGAGTTAACAAAGATGCAAAGGTTATTGATGGGTTTGAAATGGCAACTGGTAGTCACTTAGGAATTAAGACAATTCCCTTCAGGAGAGTGGTGGGATCAACAGCCCAGTTGAAGTTCGTTGACACGAATGCACACAGCATAGACAACAAACAGGAGGAATTAGAAGCCACCATATGGCAAGAAAACTATGATATAATTGCCATAATGGAAATGTGGTGGGATGACTTGCATAACTGCAGTGCTGCTGTGGCTGGCTATAAACACTTCACGTGGAATAGGCAAGGAAGGAGAGGCAGTGGGGTAGCCCTCTATATTAGACAGTGTTTTGATTGCCTTTAGCGCAGTTATGGCAATGATAGGGTTGAGTGTCTATAGGTAAAAATGATCAGAGTGCCCAATAAGGTAGATATCAAGGTAGGAGTCTGCTATAGGCCACCCAGCCAGGAAGAAGAGACTGGCGAGATATTCTACAAGCATCTGGGAGAAGTCTCATGATTGCTAGTCCTTGTTCTTGTAGGGACTTCAACTTTCCAGATGTCTGCTGGAGGTATAATACAGCAGAAAGGAAAAAGATTAGGAAGTTCCTGGAGTGTGTGGAAGACAACTTCCTGACATAACTGGTGAGTGAGCCAACCAGGGAAGGCTCCCTGCTGGAGTTGTTGTTTGTGAACAGAGAAGGCCTTGTGGGAAATGCGATGGCTGGAGAACACCTGGGGCACATCAATCACAAAATAATAGAATTCTCAGTTCTTGGAGTACAGAGGAGGTGGAGGGGAGTCAGCAGAACTGCCACCTCAGATTTCCAGAGGACAGACTTCGAACTGTCTAGAAGGCTGGCTGATGCAGTTCCTTGGGAGGCAGTCCTAAGGGGCAAAAGAGCCAAAGAGGAATGGACAGTCTTCAAGAAGGAAATCCTGGTGACACAAGAGCAGGCCATCCCCATGTACCAGAAAATGAGCTGATGGGGAAGAAAACTGGCTTGGCTGAGCAGAGAGATTTGGGTGGATCTCAGAAAAAAGAGCAAAGGGTATGAGCTTTGGAAGAGTGGGGCAGGCATCTCAGAAGGACTACAAGAATGAAGTGAGATTATGCAGAGGGGAAATTAGAAGGGATAAAGCCCCATTAGAACTTAAGTTGGCCAGTTTTGTGAAAGATAATAAAAAATGTTACTGCAAATGTATTAACAACAAAAGGAAGGCCAAGGAGAATCTCCACCCTCTACTGCAGGGGAGACAATAGTGACAAAGGATGAGGATAAGGCTGAGGTACTTAATGCTTTCTTTGCCTCGGTCTTTAATAGTAAGGTAAGATGTTCTCTGGGTACTCAGCCTCCTGGGCCAGAAGACAGGGAGAGGGAGCAGAACAAAGCTCCCATGATCCAAGAGGAAATGTTTTTAGACCTGCTCACCCAACTAGACATTCACAAGTCTACGGGGCTAGATGAGATCCACCCAAGGCTACTGAGGGAGCTGGCAGAGGTGACCATCAAACCACTTTCCAACATCTACCAGTAATCCCGGATGACTAGGGAAGTTCCACTTGACTGGAGATTGGCAAATGTTATGCCCACTTACAAGAAGGGTCAGAGGGAGGATCTGGTCGGCTACAAGCCTGTCAGTCTGATCTTGGTGCCAGGGAAGGCCATGGAGTAGGTCATGTTGAGTGCTATCATATAGCACACAGGCCAACAAGGTGATCAGTCCCAGTCAGCATGGGTTTATGAAAGGTAGGTCCTGCCAAACTAAAGTGATCTACTTCTATGACAAGTTAACTTGCTTAACAGACGAGGGAAAGGCTGTGGATGCAGTGTACTTGGACACTGGTAAAGCCTTTGACACCATTTCTCACAGCACTCTGCTTGAGAAACTGGACACCACTGGCCTGGATGGGTGTACCCTCTGCTGGGTAAAAATCTGTCTGGATGGCTGGGCCCAAAGAATCCTGGTAAATGGAGTTAAATCCAGTTGGAGACCACTCAGAACTGGTGTTGCCCAGGACTCAGTGTTGGTTCCAGTTCTGTTCAATATCTTTGTCAGTGATTTGGATGAAGGAATTGAATGTACCCTTAGTAAATTCACAGATGACACTAAACTGGGTGGAAGGGTTGATCTCCTTCAGGGTAGGGAGGATCTGCAGATGAATCTGATCAGGCTGGATCAATAGGCTAAGGCCAATGGTGTGAGGTTCAACAAGGCCAAATGTCTGGTCCTGAATGTTGGACAAAACACCCCCAATGCAGTGCTACAGGCTAGGGGAAGAGTGGCCAGAAAGGTGCCTGGCAGAGAAGGACCTGAGGGCATTGGTTGACAGCCAGCTGAATATGAGTCAGCAGTGTATCCAAGCAGCCAATAAGGCCAATGGCATCTTGGCTTGTACCAGAAACAGCGTGGCCAGCAGGTACAGGGCAGTAATTGTATCCCTGTACTCAGCACTGGTGAGGCTGCAACTCGAATACTGTGTTCAGTTTTGCGCCCCTCAAGACAAGAAAGACATTGAGGTCCTGGAGCATGTCCAGAGAAGGGCAAGAAAGATCGTGAAGGGGCTGGAGAACAAGTCTTCTGAGAGGCAGCTGAGGGAACTGGGATTGTTTAGCTTAGAGAAAAGGAGGCTGAGGGGATGCCTTATCTCTGTCTACAATTACCTGAAAGGAGGTTGTAGAGAGGTAGGTATTGGTCTCTTATCCCAAGTAGCAACTGATAAGATGAGAGGAAATGGCCTCGAATAGCACAAGGGGAGGTAAGGAAAAATTTCTTCAATGAAGGGGTTATCAGGCACTGGAACAGGCTGCCCAGGGAGGTGGTTGAGTTACCATTCATGGAGGTATTTAAAAGATGGGTGAGGTCTCGGGAATATGGTTTAATAGTGGGCAGGTATAGTTGGACTTAAGATCTCAAAAGTCTTTTCCAGCCAAATGATTCTATGATTCTATCATCTGGTGATTGCACAAGACCTATAATAAGACAGTTTAGGAAAGGAAAAAAAGACAGCAGAAGGGAGAGTTCTGAATAGTTTAGGGAGGAATAAGTGTAGAAAAATAGAGGGAAATGGGGATCAAGTGGCCAGTCCTATGTAAGCAGGTTGCCAGTCAGTATGTTTTTACGTAGGTCATGCTCTGATTACTAAGTCCAGAAGAAGAGATGTGTGGGCATTCATTAGCAAGAATGTGGCTCTTTTTCACAAGAAGAGCTTTCTTCTGGCAGTTGATTGCTTCAGCACACACTTTGCTCTAACATAGCACAGTAAGTGAGGTGTTATTCTTACCCCAGGGAGCATTAATAAGTGGAGAAGATAGGAATGCATCTTGCTGCTCTGTTCCAGGTTTCTCTTGAGTGTTTGTAGAATCATTGCCATCTGCACAACAAACTGAGATGTTTATCTTCTGATTTCCTTTAGAGGCAATTGCACTTCTGGGGCAAGAAATCTTCATTGAAAGCAAGAAATCTTGGGAATATTTTTTATTAAACCAGTCAGAATCAGACGCATCCCTCCTCCTGCCCCCCCCCGCCCTTCCAATTCTATCAGATAAGGGACTTTCAGCCTTGAATAAACCTGGATTCAGTTCTGAATTTGCTAATTTAGAAGTCTGAGAGCTCCTAAAAAGACCTAATCTGTGTTGCAAAACACAAGTCCCCATAAAACAGCAAAACACATAAATCCTCTCTGTACTAACTGTTTGGCAGATGATGATTAGTGTTACAATACATACCAGGGTCTGGGTTATGATCCTGAGGAGCTGATAAATGCAGCCATCTGATGATCAGAATTTCCTGTTGGATGTTATTTCTTTGGGTTTACTTTTAATGTGTTTGGCTCTACCGTGGATTAAAACCATTATTTCTTAACCTGGAAGCCCTCCAGTCTTTTGCTCTCCACCAGACTGATGTTCTTGTCAGGTTCATAGCAGAGATCAACTGCAGTGAAAGGGAGCTTTGTGTGTTCAGGGTCACAGGGAAGCAGAGCAGACCCACTGGGTTCAGACACCTGCTTTGGATTACTGCACAGCTCTTCTCAAATACCAGATGTTTTCAATGAAGCAGTGTGAGCTTTGTGAACTGGAACTCTGCATAGGAATATTTCTGAGGAGTTTTGCTGCTATATCAAAACTGTGGGTACCATTTGACTTCTCCATGTATATTCTTTGGGTAGTTTGTGTTTTCAAATGCTTTGGGATACCATCTTTTCTACTGCCCAAGTCTCAAACGTTGTTTCACATCAGAACTGCTCCTGAAACACTCTGATTTGTATGACTCTGCTTTGAAGCATGGTGAAGTGACTCCTTGTGAATTGTACAGCTCAAGACAAAATATAGTGCAATGAAAGGGAGGTGTATTCAAAGTCTGTAAACAGTTCTATACCATGCAAAATATCCCTGCTACTTACAGTGATGTGTTCAAGCCGCATGGAAAGACAGAACTTCCCAGTTTATCTTGCTGGCATTTGCTTCCTGGGTTTCAAATCCTTATGAAGATAAATCCTGCTGATGTAGGAAAAGGTGTTCTGCATCTGAGAAATAAAATTACATTTTTTGATGACCAAAGGCCCCACAATGAGCACATATCAATCCTCACACTGAAGACTTATGTACCTTAAGCTCCTCAAAGCAATTGAGGCCCTCAGCTTCCATTGGAGTCCATAGGGAATGAAAATTATTTGACATTTGGTTGGAGTATTGTAGGATGAGGCCTCACTTCATTCTGATGTATTTAAAGGCCTTAGAGTATTTATTTTTGCATTACAGTATTCTTTCCTCAAACAACTGGGAACAGTATGCCTCCCTTATGGTGGAAATTTGTTTTGATGATACAATATATTTGACATTTTTCTTTAACAGGTTGTCTTCTCAAAATATCACATTAAATTGATAACCTTCAAGGAAGCATTGTACCTCATGAGATGACTGCTTGGTATTTTATCATGACAGTGAGAGTTATTTTAAGATCTCCTACTCTTTCATCTCCCATAGGACCTGCAAGGAGGTAGGTGGCACTCATGTGACACCTGTGCTGATGGCTCAGGAATGTCTCCTACCAAATCCTGTGCCATTTATGCCTTTGGCAACTGGCCTGAGGCTCTGAGTGAGGCAAGCAAGGTGAGTAGGCATGTGAAATGGAGACACCCGTACTGTCGCTCTGTGCATGCATGGTGAGAATGATGCTTGCTACCTGCAGTGTTTTTGTAAATATTCCTTGCAGAAAAAGAGCTGCTTCAATTTTGTGAGCTCTGACTTCTTTCATGGTCATTACCCACTATGGGCAAACCAGTGCTCCTGGCTGAGTTTTTCAGAAGGGTTCACCTTCCTTGTTAAGACTAATTGAAACTGATGTAGATATGGGGATGCAGATTTCCCTTTGAGTGTGGAAGACTGAGTAGTTTCATTATCCAAAATTTTATCTACCAGAGAGCTTAATTAGAAAAAAATTAAACATAAGCTAGCTAGGTTTTTTTAAGCCCTATGAAGTCTATGGAAGAGGCCCTATAATCCATACCAGTTTCAGTGATTAGATCATATGCACTTACTGCTGTGAGGTTACAAACATTGGTGTTGCTATGGTGAGGAGACATCTTAAATCAGGGGCAATAAAATCACTGCCCTAGTTAACAGATTGACTTGGGTCAGCAATGTGTATTCTATCTTGCAGACATACAGTCATCCTGCCCATGCTTTTAATCCCTACAGAAATTCCTTGTTTCCTTGGTTATGTACATGTGTCCCACATGGCTCATGCATAAGTATTTCAGAATAATCAAAATGCCTCCAGTCCTAAGTCAAATTTTATTACATTCTTAACAGTTTATTTTTAAACTTAGTAGGATGGACAAATTTCACTCCAGCCTAAGCAGTGCATGACCTTTAGCTTTCCTTAATAACAGGCCTCTCCATCTGTGTGATCTTTACAAAGCAAAATGTCGTTCAATTAAATGTAATCTTCCATTTGCAGTTCTTGCCAGAGTTGCTTCTGCTGCTGTTTTGGGCCTTGCTGACTCTGCCTGGACCAGGTTTCTATGTGAGAAAAGGCACATGGGCTGAGAAGGAAGTTTCTCAGTTGTTATTTAGGTTGATTTGCTACCCTGCTCATACCAACATCGGATCAGGACAGGACTAAGCTATCCCAACCATGGTGTAATTTTACTAATACAAGCTACAAACTACATGGTCCTCCTGTTGGCATGGTATGAGAAGCAGGTGATTGCTACTGTATCATGCTCTCTCTGAATCAAAGTTTAGTAACCTTTTTTTTGCACTCCTGTTGTTTTACACAGAGGGGAAGGAATAGAATAGGTTTTAAAACAATGGTATATGTCCAAGTCACTAAAGACAAGGCTTGAACTAGCCTAGGTATAATTCCCCCTGGACATCTTAAAATAGACTCCAGAAATGTGTCCACATTTGTTGTCAAGAAGAGAATTGTCTACAGTATGGTCCCTTGTCTTAATTGCTATAGCAATTGTAGCAAAGCTTCTTGGAGATGATTCTTGGCAGTTGTAAACCATTGTCATTCTTTGAAGGAGAAGATCCTGGATCACTCTCCAAACCCTAGTGACTATCCTGTTATGCAGAGGGAGGGTATATAAATAGGAGCTCATGTGTTGTATTATAAGTAATTGATTGGTGCCCATTTCAATTTCACTACAACAGCAGTAGATAAACTCCAGGACATGCAGCAATTTGATGGTGTCACCATTTGCACCATGAGGACATCAGGTGCACAAGACAACCCTAGATAATAAAATAACCTTGTAAATTGTGAGCACTGACTTCATCTGTAACCTCACACTTCCAGGGTTTTTCAGAGGCTCTTAGCTGATACATAAACCAAGTTATGCTTATTGTCTTGAATAAAACTAGATGAAATAACTTCCTGAATTCTATTGACTGAGGAGCAAAATCCATTTTAGAAGTCTGTGATCAAGCTGATTCCTGACAATAAGATTAAAAGGGCGGCTGGTAAATACATGACAAAGGCATCAGAGTGGAGGGGGAATACAGACATGCATTACAGGATAGCCACAGTGGCAAAGTGTCATTCTCTGCTTGCAGCCAACAGCTACAGCAATACATGGATGAGGGATTATTTAGGGAGCAATAGGTTGCCTCATTCAATAAGGTGATAATCTGCTTCTCTCTCTCCCCCTTAATGGATAAAGTTCCTGTCTGAAGGCAGAGTGGATTATTCTCTATGTGGAAATTGGATTACAGCTGAAGAAAATGAAGTACTCTGCTGCTATGGCTCCTTAGACAGAGGCTTAAACGTCACCTTCCCGCAGATCTGCTTGGTTCAGGTGCTGGAGGCACGTGTTACGAGCTATGCGTCCTGATGTGGTTCAGGGTGCAGATGATACATATTGGAAATTCTTTTGCTACTGTGAATGTGAAAAAAGGACCAGGACTTGACAACTGTACAGAGAAACCCCCTCTGCTTTGGGCCTGACTAAACCCTCAAGGTTTGGTTTTTTTGGTATTTAGTTGCTTTATCAAACCAAGATCCATTTTAGGCTCTTCCCCTCCCCTATTTCCTCTAGGTATTGGAGGTGGCTTAGGCTGTGCCTGAACAAGTCAGTTGATACGGCTGAACATGTCCACTGGATTTGGCTGGGTCCATATGAGCCTTTGCCACTGTTAATGCACATTCAGTATGATGAAGACATGAAGGCAGAGCAACTGTCTTATGACCAGTGCAGGGGCCAGGTTACTCAGACTTCCCTCACAGGTGTCCTGTCTGGGCTATAGATGGATATTGTCAGGGCCTTTCTGGTTCATCTGCACCTCACCTCCAAACGTATTGCAAAGCTGCACTGCATAGTATGAGAGCCTTCTATGGAAGCAGCATGTTCTTCCTCCTTCCCCTGTCCAGTGATACTGGTGTGCTTTAAGGCTTCACACTGAAGTGGCAGATGACATTTAAGTGGTTTCAGTCACATATGGAAAACAAATCCAAACTATATGCCTCAAGGACTAAAGGAAAAGCAGCGTTTGATACTGAAGGAGAATATGTGACTTCTGCCATATGGCTCTTCTGAAAAGGAATTTAATGCTGAATGGGCAGCTGGAGGACTGAAGGACTGTGCACAGCCAGTGAGAAAGGACATGTCCTTCATAGTGTGCCAGTAAAGTCTCAGCTCTTATTTGGACAGACTACTTCCCTAATATATCTTCCTCAAAGACAGAATTCCCTTCCCTTCCCTTCCCTTCCCTTCCCTTCCCTTCCCTTCCCTTCCCTTCCCTTCCCTTCCCTTCCCTTCCCTTCCCTTCCCTTCCCTTCCCTTCCCTTCCCTTCCCTTCCCTTCCCTTCCCTTCCCTTCCCTTCCCTTCCCTTCCCTTCCCTTCCCTTCCCTTCCCTTCCCTTCCCTTCCCTTCCCTTCCCTTCCCTTCCCTTCCCTTCCCTTCCCTTCCCTTCCCTTCCCTTCCCTTCCCTTCCCTTCCCTTCCCTTCCCTTCCCTTCCCTTCCCTTCCCTTCCCTTCCCTTCCCTTCCCTTCCCTTCCCTTCCCTTCCCTTCCCTTCCCTTCCCTTCCCTTCCCTTCCCTTCCCTTCCCTTCCCTTCCCTAGGAAGCTCTCAATTTCTTTCTTTCCAACATAAATCAAACAAAAGATTTGCTACTGAAAGAAAGAACACCACTGACAGCCATAAATTATATTTCTGGAAAGAAAAATTCTTGCTGTTTTATCACTGCAGATGGTTCTTACTGCAGAAGAGAAAGAGAGCTGCAGGAAATGAAGTGAAGGCAGCAAGACCCTTTCCCAAAGCTGGATAGAAATGATCAA
Source organism: Phaenicophaeus curvirostris (assembly GCF_032191515.1). Classification (NCBI taxonomy): domain Eukaryota; kingdom Metazoa; phylum Chordata; class Aves; order Cuculiformes; family Cuculidae; genus Phaenicophaeus; species Phaenicophaeus curvirostris. The sequence goes on from NC_091394.1 coordinate 91,118,814, forward strand.
TGTGCAATGGTAGACATGTATCATCCACTTATCTTCTGGTGTTTTTTAAACCATGCAAGGCTGTATCTCACTATAACTTCCAAAATCCAATTTTTGCCTGCCCTGGCATAACTTCTTGTAAAATATAAACCACTTTTTAGTCTAAATTTGTCAAATGTATATACTATAGGCAGGGTAGAAGGTTACAAATAAGAAGTGATTTAGTAACACAGGGTACCCAAAGCCTTTGTGGAATCAGCTTTTGGGGAAACATCATTGAGCATGACCTTTACAGTTCATTACATTTTTTTAAAATCCAACCCGCAACTAAACTACTGTTTGGGTACAGGATTCCCTTGTTGACTAATTGTGTCCTGATCACATCTGATCCCTGAAGTGATTCCCGACTGATGTAATGACAAGGATGAGAACTATTTTTCACATGGGAAGGGTTAAGTCCATGGCAAAATCATGATTTCTTCACCTGAAGATTACCCATGACTGCTATGGTTTTGTTCTGTTATAGTGGCTACAGCTAACCTTACAGAAAGAGCCAACAGAGCATGACTTGTGCACTCTTCAGTCAATTTGAGAAGCCTGGTGGCATGTAAACATACTTGTTTGTTCACCTGGGTTTCAGCTTGTCCTTGGGAGGGATCCCAGTGTACTTCCAGGCCCTACAGTACGCCTGAGCCTTGTTGAGAGGACACAGACTGGGGCTTGGATATACAACCAGTCTCTGTGAGATATTAAGGTATTTATGGGCCAAAATGATGTGCAGTGCCCTGTGGACTTGATAAGACCTCACAGTGTAAGTCAGAAGTCTAATGGGTCTGTCCATCCGTCCTTCCTTTCTTCCCTCCCTCTCTACCTCTCTCCTTCCTTCCTTCCTTCCTTCCTTCCTTCCTTCCTTCCTTCCTTCCTTCCTTCCTTCCTTCCTTCCTTCCTTCCTTCCTTCCTCTGCCCAGCCGTTCTCCAATGACTAGTGCTAACACATATATTAGAGGCATCCCTCTGGGAGATAGATTCAAGGGGATGGATTTCTTTTGCAATAGATCCATAGGGTTTCACTCTATCCAGATGCAGACAATGTGATCTAATAACCCTGTGATGGGGTTGAGACTAGTGCATTTTTTGATCAATAGATGGCTATCACAGGAATGCAGATGAAGACTCCAAGAGTGTGATATGCTGAATCTAGTGTGTTAAAACTTCTCTGAGAAGCTCATCTGAACTGCAATGCCCAGAACCATCATCTCCTACCCAGATTAAATGTCCTAATAGTTCCACAACTACAGTCCAAAGCTGATTAGTAAGGCTTTGTTTATAATTCTGATAATTATCATTATCAGAATGATAATGATGAAGGATTTATTGCTTTCCTAATGCAGTGCCCATTGGCAAGACCTCTGTTCAAGCCATGAAAAGTCGCATAAGTGGGACCCTTCCCAGTCTACAGAAATGCATGGCAATTTTCTATATGGAAATGATTAAAAGTGGAGGGAAAAAGTGGAAGAAAAAAATGGGAGGCACAGATGTGAATTGGTTTACAAAGCTGCTTTGATAATCAGTAGAAATACTACTAAATCAGAAAAAACAACCATTCTTCCTATATCTGGATGTTTCTAACACTGCCTGCTCATATACCTTCCCAAAATAAGAAAAACCTTCTCCTTTGCCTTACCATCTGTACAGTCTGCAGCACAGAAGCAAGGTGCAGGGCCTTTGCTGACCTTTTCCAACTACTATCTTCTAGTTACAGTGTGAGAGTACGTTCATAAGTTTGTAGGGCTACCAATGTCCTGACAGTTCAACACAAAGAACTTGGCCTTCTGTTGCAACAACGCACCTCGGAGTCACTGCACAGTATTCTAAAGAGAATGTTAATTAACTAATAACCAAGCAGAAGGATTTATTGCACACAATTTCTGAAACGAATTATATCTCCTTTGGGGCCTGGGTAATGAAAAATCTACTGTGTGTGTTCCCAACGCACTATAAATCTGACATGTTCTTGAGTGCCCTCATCTGAAAAATGGGTCCAAATTGGCAGACGGACAAAGTATTCAATTTAGGATCTCCACCCTTTTTAAGAATACAGGAAAGGGTTTTTTTTTTTTTTATTTGCTGTGGCTGTTGTTGGGGTTTTTTTTTTTGGAGTGGCAGTTTGGATAGATTTTTGTTCTTGGTTGGTTCTTTTCAAAATAAAATAATGCCCAGTTCCTGAGTTATTTATTTTGAGATTCAATTTAATTTAATTTCTATTGTCATTGTATCTCCAGGATGCTACGGATTCCACCCCATACGTACACACTTCTCATAACTGTAGTTTCTTAGAGGTAGCAAGACAGCATTTGCTATGTAATTCAGACATGTATTTCCAGTTCCTTAAGACTTTTCATCTTGAAGCACCTGAACCTAAATTAATTGTAAATTTAAATCTCTAAATGTTGTACATGTCAGTCCCTGATAGGAATAGTGAAGAGAATATGTTTAATTATTACAAACACAACACCAGATATATTTATTCCAGATGCGCCTGGTATCATGAATAATTATACAGGATTCCAAGAAAAAAATGGGTAAGAAATTGTCAGTGTCTGGAACAAGATTCAGCAAATCAGAAAGAAGGGTCAAAGAACTGAAACTTCACAGCCAATGTGTTTATGCAGATAGAAAGTTCTGCTTTTCTCTTATAACTGATTAGGGTAGTGACTCAGAATGCAGTAGTTCACCTTTGCCCACTCTTCTTCCTTTAATCACCTCCTTATTCATAGCTGCACAATGGTGGTATCTTTCTACACAGTAACATGTGGGACTGAATGATATATTTCTCAGAAGTGTTTATGCATCCTTATTACCCATACCAGTCCTGAGAGAAACCCACTGCCTCCAAGGACACAGCTCCTGCTCAGCCTTGTTTGCTGTGGGCAGTGTGCTTTGCTTCTTAGAGCCGTTGTCCAGCTTCCGACTTTTAATTGCTTATTTGGCTAGACTGAAATATCAGATTATCACTTTTTTCTGTAGCTTATACTCTGTTGGATGATGTCTGTGGACAGACAGTCAGCCAGGTGGATTTCTGGTGTACAGTGATGCAGTGTGAAAGAGGACAAGAGAGTCAAGGAATTACTTTTGGTGGAGAGAGATGGTATGGTGCTGGTTGTGTGCTTAGCTCACGTGTGTCTCCTGCTGCTGCTACATCCTTGAGTTGAAAGGTGTAAACATAGGTTTGAAAAGACCCATTTTTTAGATTGCCTCAAAAAGGATTGGCATGGGAGACTCTCTCTGTATGAAGCAGTGGTTAACCATCATTTCCTTGTTTCTTGGTACTGGACAGTACTAACCAGGCCATTAACAGTGGAGAAAGTTTCTTGACTTCTACCCCCATAGTGTGCTCTGCTCCAGTTTGGCAGAGCTGGGCAGAACAGGAAAGAGGATGGGCAGGTCTTCCAAGCTTTGGCCTCCAAGTTGAAGGGTACAAGTCATGACATGGTTACCATATCCAGCCACTATTTTCAAAAGAACAAGGAACATAAAGCCACCAAGAAATGGAGATTGGAGATAGGAGATTGGCATGCTTGGCTGACATTTGTGAGATTGGTTATAGAGAGGAACAAGCTTTGGGATGCCACATCTCTTAAGTGAGCATGGTAGGATTGGAGAAGCGCCACCAAAGGCAGAGAAGGAGGCCTCTACTTCAACCTTCTGACCAGCACTGCAAAGAAAGGGAAGGGCAAAACATCAAATGTGCATGCACAGTGGACAGAAATAACTCAGTGGACACTCAGACTACTCAAGCTAGCAAGGAAGCTCATCCTGAAGTATTTCACTTTCTAGATGTGCTGATTAAAATGACTGCAAGTCTTCAAACCATATCTGACGCAGAATAGCAATAGGTGTCTATGAACTTTTTTTCATCCTGCTGTCACTATGACCCAAGCTGGATGCAGGAGCTAGAAGGTAACTAAGCCCCAAGAGGAAAAGCTGGTTTTAAGCTCCTGCTGAGGGCAAAGGGGTCTTTAATTTCTTTCTCTCTTTTGCTATCAGACCTTTATTTCTCCTTAGAAATATGGAGCTGAAACACATGCTCGCAAGCAGTGATTTCTTTGATCTCAGGATAGGCTGTGTCTCTCTTGTAGCAAGAGGGAAGCATACTTGATGGTTTGGTCCCAGCTATCTCCTTGCTAATGTACCGTTCCTGGGGAGGACGTATCACTATACAGTTCAGCTTGGACAGATGGAAGGGTCCGTACCTTTTTCATTTACATCTTATGGATAAATTTGCTCTTCCAAGAGTCCTGCTTGTTTTCTCTCTGGTTCACTGTGTTCTGCTCCTTGCAGCACAGCTACATACTGCTTCCTTCAAACTATTTTTCCATTTCATTTCCCTATCCCTCTCTCCTGTCCCAGTTTCCATTTTCTCTCATCCTCCTCTCATTTTCTCAGTGTGCCTTTTGTCTCTTGCCCTGATTCACTGTCCTCCTCCCTCCCCACCCTCACTTAATCTTTGATTTTCCATCATTCTTTATCAACTTTGTGTTCTGCACAATCCCCATTGCTGCTTCTTTTCTTGTTTAATGTTCCCAGCCTCCCCTGGTGCAAAACCCTTTCTGCTGATGCAGCTTCCCTAGTGGCTTGAAACATGGTTGACCTCTCCCATGCAGGAACCAGAGATCACAGTTTGATATAAAAGACATTTTAAGACTTAGGTTTTCACTTGTGACAGCAGGCACTTCAATCCTCTAGAGACTTGACTCTCTGGGTCATTTAAGCTGTCACCAGAGGTATCTATTCAACTACTGCAGTTCTTCTTGTCTGATCTTCAGAGTTTCTTAGCCTGTTGCTTCTTGGACCATTCCCCTGTGAGCTGTGGATGGGAGCAGCCTGCTTCCTTCCACACCTGCATCATCAGGAGCAAAAGGGGTAATTTGAAGGGAGTTTCAATCCACCTGACTCTCTGGGAAGACACTTACCCAAAAGAGGCTTGCTGAGGAAAAAGTCTTGGACCACGGGCATGGCCTCCCTGAGCAGTGGGTGTTCCAGGAAATGGATATTTTCTGAGTGAGACCTTTTCTGGCATGGCATGAAGGGGTGGGGAGCTTCAGGGACAATCCTCTGAAGGAGCCCAAGAGGTACAACATACACAGAAAGTCAATGAAGAGATGCATTTATTAGATTGGGAGGTAGCTGATGAAAATACAATCGCTTCATGTCTCCCAGCCCATCCCCAGGCCCTCTGCCTTTCCAACTGAGACACATTTGCCTCGTCAGCAAGAGATTTAGTCTTTTTAGCCCTTTGGACGTATGGACAAAGACAAAAGATGTTCTCCCAAAGCCTCATCAGTCTTCAGCTTTCATCTTGTTCATAGCATAGTTTGACACTGAAAAACTCCTACCTTATGCAATTTTAAGATGATGAACAAGAAGTAGTAGGGTGTCTGGGGATGCCCTGCTATTGAAAAGCAAAAGGAACTCTCACTCTTCTCAAAAAGGTTATGTCAAGACAGCAGCCAATTAAGCATAGTTATAAATGGATTTATTTTATCCTTAATAAGAGCAGAGGAATTCCCTAAAGAAAATAATCTCAGAGTTCTTCTTGTTGACAATGTAAGTGCCCAATATAAGCCAAACCAGACTCAGAAGACATCATGTCCTGCACAAAAAAAATCAGTTATAGAAAACTGAACAACCTAAATTAATATCTGGCTCTGTGCTCTTTTTCCTTCCTCTCCCTTGATCCCAGCCAATGTTCCAACAGGATATACTGAGACTAACTGGAAACGTTCTATACTGGGCTAAATGACATATATAATTCCAGAAGATGCAGGATATAAACAAGATAGAGCAAAGGGTTGGTAGCCCAGATTACTGCAATATTGCTGTAACACATACAAAGATCAATATCATATAACATAAACTTATCTAATCTGTCAACACAAAAGGAATAAGAACTAGAAAGTTGGAACTTGTTTCAATTTTTCTCCAATTAAAAATGTTTTAAAAAGTGCTAATTTGTTGAAGTGATGACTGCTTGTGAAATATTTTAATTGGAAAAGCAATGCCTCTTCTTTCAGGAAAGTTGTATTGTCACAGCTGCTCCAGGGCCAGCTCCAAGGGGGACTCTCCTGAGCAGAAATAGCCACGCTAGAAACCACGGTTCTCCCTGTTTGTTTTCCACCTGCTCATGCCACCCACACGCAGATGCACACATGCTCTGCACTCCCCAGGATTCGGCGTGCTGGCAGCATGCCTGGTGGCAGCCCTTCCCCTCCAAAACCAAGCATGGAGAGTGCTCAACACCTTTAACTAAGTTCAAATCTTCTGGCACAGCAAATTTTGTGCCATTTATTAGAGGTGTGCAGTTTGCCTGCAGCCGTAACACAGTAGACCGGACAGGAGCTAGGCAGGACAGGGACAGAGAAACAGCTCCTTTACTCGTGTGCTCCTCACTCTCCCTTTAATCAGTCCTCCTATAGGAAGCGCCTCAATGCTGCCCCATTTATTCCTATATTTTGGCATTTCACTTGCCTTTTGTTAAGATTCTTTTCCATTTGAAAACCACTTAATATGTTTATTGCTAAAAAATGGGATCAGCTGTTCTGGGAAAGGAAGTGCAAAGTCCAGCAGTTTGGGGAAGAACAACTACTATTTGGGGCTCAAATAGTATTCTGCTCCATCCCAAGGCTAAATAGAGAGGAGCTGGAAGTCAGGAACAAGAATTGGATTAATGCCTGGCTCCGAGCCTGGTGTGAGGAGAGGGGCTTTGGCTTCTTTGATCACGGGGTGGCTCACGCACCCCCAGGCTTTGTTACTAAGGATGGGACACGTGTGTCTCCTAGGGGGGCTAAAGCCCTTGCTAAAACCTAGCTAAGCTCATAAACCGAGCTTTAAACTAGATGTGAAGGGGGAAGGGGTTGAGACCAGGCTAGACAGAAGCGAGCCTGGACGTGGGGCACTGGTGATTCGGAGAGGGTGTGCTGGAGAGGACCAGCAGTACATTGCTGCACAGAAAGTGGGGGAGAACACACCTGGGGGTGGTAAGGGAGAGACAGGCACTCTGGTGCTAGCTACTCCAGTTACCAGGCAATTGGGAATGAACTCTGTTCCCTCTAAGAGGGCTGAAGGCTCAGCAGCTCAGCTGAAGTGCATTTACACCAATTCATGCAGCATGGGGAATAAGAAGGAAGAGCTGGAAGCTGTTGTAGGGCAAGGAGCCTATGATGTCGTTGCCATCACAGAAACGTGGTGGGATGACTCATATAACTGGAGTGCAGCTATGGTGGGGTACAAACTCTTCAGGAAGGGTAGGAGAGGAGGCGGGGTAGCCCTCTTTGTAAGGGAGAACTTGGACACTCTTGAGATGGATTGTGGTGATGAGGAGATTGAATGCCTGTGGGTTAAAATCAGAGGAGCCCACAAGAAGGTAGATTTTGTGATGGGAGTCTGTTACAGACCACCCAGCCAAGGAGAAGCAGCTGATGAGCTCTTCTATAAACAGCTGGGGTTAATCTCTAGATCAATGCCTCTTGTTCTTGTGGGAGACTTCAATCTTCCTGATATCTGCTGGAAGTACAATAGAGGAGAAAGGAAGCAGTCTAGGAGGTTCCTGGAGTGCGTGGAAGACAACTTCCTTGCATAGCTGGTGAATGAACCAAAAAGGGATGGTGCCCTCCTGGACCTGCTGTTTGTGAACAGAGAAGGCCTTGTGGGGGATGTGGCAGTAGGAGGATACCTAGGACAAAGCGATTGTGAGATGATAGGGTTTTCTGTTCTAGGTGAAGTGAAGAGGGTGGTTAGCAGGACAGTAGCATTAAATTTCCAGAGGGCAGACTTTGAACTCTTCAGAAGGCTGGTTGGCAAAGTCTCCTGGGAGACAGTACTTAAGGGCAAGGGAGCCCATGAGGGCTGGGAGCTCTTCAAAAAGGAAATCCTAGCAGCTCAGGAGAAAGCCATCCCCATGTTCCAGAAAAAAAGCCCACAGGGGAAATAACCAGTTTGGTTGAACAGAGAGATCTTGAGTGATATCAAGAAGAGAAACGTTTATGAGCTCTGGAAGAGGGGACATGCCTCTTGGGTGGACTACAGGAGGGAAGTGAGATTGTGTAGAGAAAAAATCAGAAGGGCTAAGGCTCCACTAGAAATCAGATTGGCAAAGTCTGTGAAAGATAACAAAAAATCTTTCTACAAATATATAAATAATAAAAGGAGGGCTAGGGAGACCATACAGTCCCTATTGGACACAGAAGGAACAACAGTGACAGGGGATGAGGAAAAGGCTGAGGTACTTCATGCCTTCTCTGCCTCAGTCTTTAATTGTAAAGAAAGTTGTTCCCTCTGTGTACAAACCCAGGAGCTAGAGGAGCAAAATGAGGCTCCCATGATCCAAGAGGAGGTGGTCAGAGCCTTGCTTGCCCAGCTAGACACCTTCAAGTCTATGGGGCCGAATGGGATTCACCCTAGGGTACTGAAGGAGCTGGCGGATGTGCTGGCCAAACCCCTTTCCATCATCTTCCAACAGTCCTGGAAGACTGGGGAAGTCCCACTGGACTGGAGGCTGGCTGATGTTGTGCCCATCTACAAGAAGGGTCGCAGGGAGGATCCAGGGAACTACAGGCCTGTCAGTCTGACCTCAGTGCCAGGCAAAGTCATGGAGCAGGTGATCTTGAGTGCTATCATGAAGCACATGCAAGAGAACCAGGTGATCAGGCCCAGTCAACATGGGTTCACAAAAGGCAGGTCTTGCCAAACTAACCTGATCGCCTTCTATGACAAAGTGACTCGGCTGCTGGATGAGGGAAAGGCTGTGGATGTATCTTCCTGGACTTCAGTAAAGCCTTTGATACAGTTTCTCCCAGCATTCTGCTTCGGAAACTGTCAGCCTCCGGCCTGGCCAGGCGCACACTCTCCTGGGTGGAAAACTGGCTGGATGGCCGGGCCCAGAGAGTGGTGGGAAATGGTGTGAAATCCAGCTGGAGGCCAGTGACAAGTGGGGTTCCCCAGGGCTCAGTGCTGGGTCCAGCCCTGTTCAATGTCTTTATCAATGACCTGGATGAAGGCATCGAGTGCGCCCTTAGCAAGTTTGCGGACGACACTAAGCTGGGTGGGAGTGTCGATCTGCTGGAGGGTAGGGAGGCTCTGCAAAGGGATCTGAACAGGCTGGACCACTGGGCTGAGTCCAATGGCATGAGGTTTAACAAGGCCAAATGCCGGGTCCTGCACTTGGGGCACAACAACCCTGTGCAGTGCTACAGACTAGGAGAAGTCTGTCTAGAAAGCTGCCTGGAGGAGAGGGACCTGGGCATGTTGGTTGACAGCGACTGAATATGAGCCAGCAGTGTGCCCAGGTGGCCAAGAAGGCCAATAGCATCTTGGCTTGGATCAGAAACGGTGTGACCAGCAGGTCCAGAGAGGTTATTCTCCCTCTGTACTCGGCACTGGTGAGACCGCTCCTCGAGTACTGTGTTCAGTTCTGGGCCCCTCACCACAAGAAGGATGTTGAGGCTCTGGAACGAGTCCAGAGAAGAGCAACAAAGCTGGTGAAGGGGCTGGAGAAGAGGCCTTTATGAGGAACAGCTGAGAGATCTGGGGTTGTTTAGCCTGGAGAAGAGGAGGCTGAGGGGAGACCTCATTGCTCTCTACAACTACCTGAAAGGAGGTTGTGGAGAGGAGGGTGCTGGCCTCTTCTCCCAAGTGACAGGGGACAGGATAAGTGGGAATGGCCTCAAGCTCTGCCAGGGGAGATTTAAGCTGGACATTAGGCAAAAATTTTTCACAGAAAGGGTCATTGGGCACTGGACTATGCTGCCCAGGGACGTGGTTGATTCACCTTCCTTGGAGGTGTTTAATGCACGGGTGGACGAGGTGCTAAGGGACATGGTTTAGTGTTTGATAGTAATGGTTGGACTCGATGATCCTGTGGGTCTCTTCCAACCTGGTTATTCTATGATTCTATAACCCCATGCACCAGTGCATGGTGGAAATCACAGCTGGAGATTATCTTTGTAGTACCTGGACGTGTTGGTGGGTACCAAGCTGAACTTGAGACAGCAATGTGAACTTGTAGCCCTTGCATATGCATTAGGCAGAGTACTTCCAGCAGATTGAAGGAGGTGATTCTTCTCTTCTACTCAGCACTGGTTAGACACATCTGGAGTACTGTGTCCAGCACTGAACTTCCCAGTGCAATAGAAGCATGGACATGCTGGAGAGAGTCCAGCCAAGTGCCATGAAGATGATTAAGGTAAGGGAACATTTATCATATGGGGAAAGGTTGAGAGAGCTGGGATTATTCAGATTGGAGAGAAAGCTGAAAGGTACCTTATTTATTTATAAAAATACCTAAAAGGAGAGTGCAAAAAAAAAAAAAAAAAAAGCCAGTTTGTTGTTTGTTTTGGTTTTGGGGGGTTTTTTTGGTTTGGTTTTTTTTTGTGGTGCCCAGTGACAGGACCAGAGGCAATGGGCACAAACTGAAACACAGGAGATTCTGTCTGACTGTCAGCAAATACCTTTTTTACTGTGACACTGACTGAGTGCTGGCACAGAGCACAGATTGCCCAGGGAGGCTGTGAAGTCTCTATCCTTGGAGATATTCAAAATCCATCTTGATGTTGTCCCGGGCAACTGGCTCTGGATGGCCCTGCTTGAGCAGGGGGGCTGGACCAGAGAATCTCCTGAAGTCCTGTGCAATCTCAACCATTCTGTGGTTCTGTGATTCAGACTGTAGAGGTGCATATGTTGCTCTGTAGTTTTTCTTTTACTAAAGAAAAGAACGCGGAAAAAACAAACGCCTTCATGAAAAGGTAGTAGCCTGAGGTTCCCAGAGGCAGAGACCTTCCTCTATACACCCATGCCTTTAAGGGACACTTCCATGCTTCAGGGATAGTGAAGCAATTCAATTTTTCACAACCAGTCAGGCCTTGGCTTCTCTGCTGAGTCGCTCAGCTTGCAGCAATAATTGCTGCAGTGTGGCCAGCTTTGTCTGCTCAGCAGCACTAGGCTGATGGCAGGGAGGTTCCTACTGGAAATAAAGGAATGAAAAGTGATTGCAAATGTAGTGAAGACAGGAGCAAGTTTATTCAGCGGTAATCACTAATGTCTCTGAGGCAAAGCACCCTCCCAGCCTGCCCAGAGATCTTGCTATAAGCTCAAATCAAACCTCTCTCCACCCTGCCCATATCGGCCCTTTCGATGTGTTTGAGACAACTGAGCGCAGGGTATTGATGGAGGCAGATGGAATTGAGCTGTGGTGGTACCAGACATCGATGTGGGACCTTAATATCTGCCTGGGTTGAGATCATGTGCTGGTCTCTCTCAAGGAGCTCTCCCTGCAGTGATGAGTCAGGGTGGCTGTTTTCAACAAAAGAGGTTTTTACAGCTCAGTTTTCCAGGAAGAAATAACACAAAGTAAAAATGTCTTTAAGCCCACATGCTGCTTAAAGAAAAGCTTGTGGATTGGTAATGCTGTGAGTGAGCATTATGACCACCTGCTCCAAACAAGTCAGCATCCCCCGGCAGCTTTTGCACTTAGCCTAGCTCTTTTCAGAGCAAGGTGCCTTTCCACCCCTAGTCCCTGCCTGGATTCTCATGTGAAACCTTCATGGGAGTCTCCTCTACCACCACTCCATCTGAACCAGTTCTTGAACTGATGCTCACTCACCTGCCACCTTTGAAGTCCCTCTAAGCTGGGCTGGACTGCATCAGCATCCCTTATTGCATGACCCACCCCATCCCATGTGGAGATTTTTGTTTTTTTCACAGCATCATTACATCCTAGAAATATTATTTGTTTATCAGCAAAGCAACAAGCATTCATTCATTGTCTCTATCAGGTTACACATAACAGTTTATTTGGATATTATCTGAGTCTGTGATATGACCTTTTGAGCTAATTAAATTTTGTTTAATTGTCTGTTTGTTCCAAATTTTCCACAACTATTAATCCATTATCACTTTGTAGGCAGACACAGCCTTTAAGAAATACACTATAAGAGTGTACCCATTTCTTTTTCCCAAGCAATTCATGAAAAATGTGAAGAAATCCCAGTAGCTGTCTTCAGGTGCCAGGATTTAAAGCAAATTCTTTTCTTTTAACTACTATCTGACATGTTTGTGGAAAGTATTTGCAAGCCTGAGTGACCACAGACATTTGTGGTTTTGTGAAAATTGACTTTTGTTTCAGCAAAATATACTGACCATTGAAAGAAATATTTTAAAACCATGGCATGTTTTCAAAGCCGAAGGAGGTGTCCAGATAAAGGAAATGTTTTTTTTTTTAAATGCCATATTTGATCTAGGGGAGGGGAATTTCAAGAAGCTATAAACTTGAATATTTCTGGATCAGGAAGCTTCTTTATGAGATATGGAGAAAAGATCTCCAGCTGACGTAAACACAAAGCAGAGCCAGCTGAGATCGCTGAAATTTATATACCCACTGCTTGCCTTGAGGGAAGGCCAGACTCTCCCTGGAATTTATTGTGAAGCTGGAGGAAATGCAGCTTCTCTCACGTCAAGATCCTCAGTGGGAGTGGGGGCAACTATATCGGCCAGACAGGGTAGGGTTGCTTGTACCCAGGAACTGGCAGGTCTGCTAGTGCTCAGATACTGCTTCATACTCCTGGGGAAGCCAAACGAAGAGCTCTGCCCTCCTGGAGATAGTTTTCCAGTCTCCGTGAAGAATAAGCTGGATCTTGCTCTTTTGCCTCATTTTGGAAGGGTTAGGATGGTTGGGTTTTTTTTGGTGTATGTTATTATTTTAAAGAAACTTTAAAAGTTGTTACTTAAAATGGAAGGGAATATTTTTGCTGTGTTTCTTTCTCTCCCCTCCATGGTTACCACTCCCTTATGCCTTGATTTTTGACTGTACCAACTTAATGGCTCTTAATGTACACTGTGCAGTCATGCTACTTTCAGAAAGGCTATACCTGCTACAGGAAAAGGTAGAATCTCACTGAAAAGCTTCATCTGAGAAGGGAAGTGCTGTTTTGTTTGTGGGGGTTTTTTTACCCTTTTCTTTTCTTGCATTTTCATGTCAGTCAGTACATGGGGGAAATTCCATGAAGTTAAGATGTTCCTCTAGGCTGACTGCAACCCATAGTCACATGCTACAAGCCAGTGTGTATATGTATCTGCTTCCTTCTATCTTACTGCCACAACTCATAATAATTTTGATTTTAGATTAAATGCCAAGTGGGTCACCTTCTACACAGGAACATCTAAAATGCTACAAAACTTGGACTTCCTTACCAATAACAATGACAAGCATGAAGTTACCTTTAAGATATAGCTTTGATATTAATAACATTTTAAAGAGAAGATGAATATACATGAATGGAAAAGGAAACACCACACACGTTGACAAGTATTCCCAAGAATTCTGGGTTCTCATTTGGACTGCCAGTTTTTAACCAGAGTGTAAGACTGCTGGATAAAACTATGTGGGCAGCAAAAATGAGACAGCTGGTTTTAGTACAGACAGACAGAGGAAAGAAAATGTTGAATCCTCTTCTTGTTCCCCTGCTTTACCCAGGAATGTGTGGGTGCAACCCTGACAGATGCTGCAAAACTCTGTTTGACAAGCCAGACCGTTGCTATGTTGAGTGGGATGTCATTAAGTCACCCACTGCCAGTACATAAATCTCAAATCTTGGCATCTTGACCACGTTTTAAAAATATTTGTCTTCCCGTGTGGTAAGGTCTAGTTTGCATATTCTCTCCTTGTGCTAAGCAGCAGGGTTTCATGGAAAGATTCCCTCTGGAGCTCAATGAGGCTATTCATTCCTGCAGATGTTCATTGCTTCCATGGTTGCCTAGACTAATCCAGGATCGAAATTTTTAAATGATGCCTTAAACGACACTCATGTCCCCTCAATGACATTGAGATCTAAGTGCTTAATTTACTTTTCAAATGACATGAATGTTGACAAAAACGTGATGTGATTTTCAGGATAAGAAATGGATGTTTCTTTAGAAGGAGCCAACAATGGCAGGCTTCAAAATAGAGCCCTTTTAAGCATTAATATGCACAATTCCATCCTGAATGTTCAAAGCACCATTAGTAATTCTGGGTTCACAACTTCTGTTATCAGAAGCACCTGAGAGAGCACTGAGCATGGTGAATCCTTAAAAACCAGGTCCCTTTCAAGGTCTCTCAAGACATCAAAAAATATAGTCAATTTGGATTCCAAGTCATTCTACAGACCTTTTATTGCTTTTCCTGTACCAAATATACGTGTAGAAACTCAACACCTCCTCTGCCCCAAAAGTGCCTTTTAGGTAGAACTATTTAGTAGCAAGCAATACTGTACATCCCACAAAACCCATAAAGTATTGTAATGGAAAACCAAATTATTTGCAAACTGTCATTTTTGATTTATATCAAATAACAGATTCCCTTTCAGTCTTCCTAAGTACCAGTACTTTTTTTTTTTGATGAAATGATATCTGGGAGTATTTACTGCATGTCAAATCCCTTATTTATGTCATTCCATATAATTATCAGTCTGGGAGATTAGATCATAGCTAGTTCTGGAGATGTTGCTTTGAATTATTTGGAAGTTATAAATCTAAAATTTAATGAATTTTAGGAATATTTTTGCATTAAAAAATGTATCACGGGGTTTAATGTGTGGTTTTAGAGTTGCACTAGGCATTTTTAATTAATTTTTTAACCTGGCTAAGTGCTTTTTCTTCAGTGTGAATAAGTTGTCCGCCAAGGGGAGTTTTGTGGTGCTCTGAAATGTACATTAGGCTCTCTGTCTTGTGGTTTGACTTACAAAAAGAAAAAAAAAAGGAGGGACCTAAGTGGAACCATTTCTCTGCAAGACTCTACTGCACAGTATTTCCCATCATGCAGATACTCTACTTATACTGCCCACTTCGTGATTCCAAAAAACCTAAGCAAAATGTCAAATTGACTATGACACAGCCCTCAGTTTCTGCATAGAAGGACATCATGCATAGTGTAAGTTAAGAAGACTGAAATCTTTAAAAATAGTATAAGTAATGTTGTGATTGAAATCACCGACTCAAGCTTCTTGTTTGGTAGAGTTGTTTAAGAAATTTCTGATTGAAAGTTTATCTTTTTCTATTGAAAAGCATAATTATTTTTTTCCCAAGCCATTTGGAAAACAAAGTTGTTTTACAATCTCACAGGTATCACAAGAGCATAGGAAAAACTGTCATGAACATTTCAGTGAAGGGATCTGCAGACAGACTAGGATTAAAGGAGGGATGGTGATTCTCCTTCCTTTCCTCTCCTTCTCATACAGCAGCAAGAGAAGATGTGAGGAAGCAGTATTCCCAATGTCTGGTCATCCTGGAACATGTGATTGGTTTAATTTTTATTAGCAAAGTCTAGGATCCACATAACTGCTATTTGACCTCTCCTATAGTTTAATTCTGGAGAAACACTGTCCTATAAAAAGTGCAGAGGGTTTGTTGTTGTTGTTATTGTTGTTGGCCTTTTTATTTCTCCATATCCAGAACAGTTTCTACTGCACAGAAATGCCACGTTCAGCCTTCATCTGTTCCTTCATGCTATATGGGACACAGAGCAAGATGCCAGATGAGGCTGGCCAGGGAGCAGAGCAGGAGTCCTTGCCTGTGTCACTGGCTGGAAATAATCTGTAGGTACTGGTTATCAGCCATCTGAACACATTGGGATCTTTGTGCTATCAAGCCAGAAGAGGAGGGTATCAAGGTTCCACCTCCCAAAGATCTGTTGTGGATATAGGGAAGAGAATCCAGCCTCTTTGTTAAACTCAGCACAGGCTGCTAACAGACATTTAGATCCATCAGAAAATAGTTAACAGAAGTTGTCAGTTAAAAGAGGTGGTATATTTGTGCTGTTACTTGCAACCCCCGGAAGATGTCAAAAGCTTGTGGAGGAAGTATTTGCTGATCTCTATCAGCAGTGTAATGAGATGGGTGACTCAGAGTAGCTCTAATTAATGCATGGAAAGACCTTTTCTAAAATACATTTGGCATGTTTCCCCCTGGAGATAAGAGATATCTGCAGCAAGCACATCCTCCCACACCTCTCCTGGGCACTAGAACTTATTAGCAAATCCCCTACTGATGCTCTTTTATTAGGGCAGTTACTGCTGTAACAACTATGATGGGAAATTCAGGGTAAGCAGAGCTCAGGAATTTTGGCAATGATTTTTAAATTAGTCTTGTGCCATCTAACCGTGAGTCTTAATAGCACATGCTAAAGGTCTGTTATTGCACCTAGTCTGTAAATGAAATGCTTTTGTGTGAAGGAGGGTGGGTGGAGCAGCCAGAAATGATAATATAAATCTCAGGTCTCTGGCATCACCTCTAAAGAATTTAAGGTACTTTTTGGATATCCTTTCTCAGGAGGTCACTATCAAGAAAGTTTCTTAATGTTTTCACAAAGTTACTTGCATAAGAAAATCCTTAGCTCATTGGAAAAAAAAAACCTGCACGACCACGCTGCAAACGGAGAAAGTGATGGCTTAAGTGCAATAAAAACACAGCAATGTCTCACAAACCATTTTGAAACATTTATGCACCTGAGGTTAGCCTCATGCTGGTTTTTTTTGGTTTTTTTTTTTTTCTCATTGGAAGGATTGACAGTGTTAATTTGTTTTCATAAAGCAGTAGAACTTCACAGCTCTGACATCTGTCAATACCTCTGGCCAGGAGGTTCAGAGGCTATTAGTATGGATCAGAAGGACATGCACAGAGCTTAATCAGACAAACCCAACTGCATTGGTGAAAGGAGGCTTTAAATAATGAGATTTTATTCTGGAAACTGGGACCAAAAGAGAGAACTAGTATTACTCAGGAATGTAAGACATTTTATTTTGTCTTCCCATCACACCTTGAAGTCATTGCTGGGATCATTTGTCGAAGGCCACTAGCGTGGGATCAAAGTAGAACAATCTCATCTGGGACAACCTCATGTGAGTCAAGCAGAGGGAGGCCAGTAAGACCACTCAGCAGGCAGAGAAGGGCTCTCATCCAGGCAAGGAAAAGAGTACGATGTGATGTCTCTATTAACGTGCTTCTTTGCAATGCTCCAATCAGTGATTACCCAGGAGACCACAAAGTCTGCATTAATGGCTTTAGTAGCAATGAGTTAGAGGTGATCTGCCTTTCCTAGACTTCCCTTCTTCCTGTGTAGTGATTTTTGGTTCCTTTGCTGGGTTTACTTACCACTAGCCATGTCATTCTGTGTTTTACATCCCTTTTTCATGTGTAGAGTTGGCATCAGTGACTGACACCACCTCCTGTGTCACCCAGTGTGGTGGGTTGACCTTGGCTGGCTGTCAGGTGTCCACCCATCTGCTCTCTCACTCCTTCTTTTCAGCAGGACACACAGAAGAAAATAAGATGACAAATTCATGGGTCAAGAAATAGACATTTTGATGAAAGAAAGCAAAGGCTTTGAATGGAATAAGAGAGAGGGAACCCCCCCCGATTTATTCTTTGCATCCTATCAGCAGGCAACATACAGCTACTTCCTGGGAAGTAGATTTTAATATGTATAATGGTTATTTTGGAAGACATACGCTGTAATAACACATGTCCTGCTTCCCTCTTTCTGTCAGTTTTTCTTGCTAAGCACATCATAGGGCATGAAATATGCTTTTGGTCAGCTTGGGTCAGCCGTCTCAGTTGTGTCCCTGTCCAGCCTCTTGCCCACACCCAGCCTACTGGTCTTTGAGGGAGAATTTGAAATAATACCTTGATGCTGTGTGACTACTGCTCAGCAACAGCCAGAACACAGGTGTGTTAGCACAGTACTAGCTACAAATAAAAGCACATCACTAGGAAGGCTGCCACAAGGAAAGGTAACTTCACCCCAAGCAGATTAAGTACAGGCCCACAAGAAGACACACAGAGTGGGGTCTGCAGGTGATATCACACTGAACTTATCTGGGTGAATCAGCCTTTTCCTCAGAGTTAAACCAGCTACTGTCTTTATCAAGGCTGTGAGAAGCACCTGTTCCCTACTGTGATAGTCAAGACAGGCCTTGATGTGAACTCTGTGCTTGATTTCACAAGGTTTTGTGCCCAAGACAGCCTCAGAGAAACTTTCTTGGCTGGGTGGAAAACATTAGTATCCTAGAGAGAGCCCTCAAGACTGATCTTCAGGTTTGATGTATGATATATCATTAAATATATCTGCATGACCTGAAGGATAACAGCTACTGCACCTGAAGTGGAAACCTGTTTGTCTTGTCTCTCTGGGAGCGGATTCCTGTGTTACTTTCCCATGTGTTTCCCCATACCTCTGTGAAAAGGTGAGTTCTGCACCCACTCACCCTAACAACTCTCCAGAGAAAGTGACTGTCAGGTCTCAGATCTATGTGGAAACAACAAAATTTTTGAATTTTCCTCTCCACTTCCTTTATGGCTAATAAGAAGGAGTTAGGAACTGTGGAGATGCTGTTCCTCTCAGTGGTTTTTAGGTTCTGCAGCATTAGATGAGTTGCATCCTCCAACCTCTTGTCTCTATTGACTATACACTCCTTGAATAAAGGGTGCTGAGAATTACTTCCTCTGATGTAGCTTTTGATATGTTAGATATCTGTTGGCTGTCTTAGGACACGCCTGGCAACATGTGGGTGTAGCTTTATGGCTCCCTGGCCACGTTGGAGCAGATGAAGTGCAGTTGCTTGCAGTTGATAAATTCTGCCCAACTCTGCCTGGACCTGCCTATGCTATTCATGTTTCTACACAAAACCAGAGGTGTTCCTCCTGCTTCTTAGTCAGATACTCATACTCCTTGAGTTATCTCACATTATTATTCAGGAAGAAGATTTCATAGAATCATAGAATAACCAGGTTGGAAGAGACCCACCGGATCATCGAGTCCAACCATTCCTATCAAACACTAAACCATGTCCCTTAGCACCTCATCCACCCGTGCCTTAAACACCTCCAGGGAAGGTGACTCAACCACCTCCCTGGGTAGCCTGTTCCAGTGCTCAATGACCCTTTCTGTGAAAAAATTTTTCCTAATGTCCAGCCTACATCTCCCCTGGCGAAGCTTGAGCAAATAAATGAAAAAACCCCTTATTTAAGTCATCACACAGTAAGTTTTCTTACTGACTTAGCAATACCTTCTATCAACAGAGGGGCAGCCAAGCCATCTCTGTGAGATATTTTTTGGTCATTGACAAACGCTTTGATCCAGCAAATTTATAGTGGTCTGGTAAAAGTCTTCAGCTGGTGTTTATCACACTGATTTACACTAGCTGAATACCTGCCCTGCTGTGTCTCCCAAATCAATACATTTTTTTTGTGTGTGTGTGCAGTTCTTTTCTTGCTTTAGGAGCAAAACAACAAAAACCCCCACATCTGACCCTGTCAAATAAAAATGAGCACAGGACACACAAAATAAGCTCGCAAAAGGGAGACATTGTCTCTTGGAAGAAAATTGAAACCCTTCTGAGTGAGAACATTATAGCCTATGGCACTCTCATGTAGTTGCACTTTTATAATGGACAGAATATAATGAGTGCTGTTCATGAAAGCTGGTTATTATATCCTAGCTGGAGGTCATACTCTGGCATATGTAGAGCCGGTAATTTGTACACAGTGAGAGTTATGAAGCTTTTCTGGCATTCTTAGGTTATGTCTATATCATAAGGTATCTGCATATTCAAGTTCACTTTGCTCCCTGAACTATCCTATTGCCCACAATTCAGAGATGAAGTTTGAAGCTCAGTTTCAGCTCAAACCCTTGAGATCTACTGATGTCAAAGCTCTTTTCTTGATCAGTTTGTAAAGTGATTTTAGTGTGGCTCTGAGGGGGTTACTGAGCTTGAATGCAAAAAGTCCCTGTTCTAGTCTGCCACTGGTCTAAGCTCTTTTGGACTCTTCTGTTACTGCTCTGTGTGATGTTGGACATCAGGTTTTCCTCATGCACATTTTTTCCATGTGTTTGAGTTTAAGAAAAATCTGTCATCGAGTTGTTCAGTGAGTGGCAGAGTTTGGTCATACCTCACAGGGGTGTTGTTGCAGAGGTTGTAGGATGGCTACAGGAATTAAGAGTCCTTGGCTGGTACTGTCTTGTTACTCATCCAGGTGATCATCAGTCACCTTCAGCGGCAAGGCACAAACCATTCATTTCTTGTTCAACCTCTCATATGGTACTTCTTGGAGAAGACAGAGCCAGTCCCTGGGTACAAGTCAAATGACACCTGCATTGGTGGTTTAGCAATGTTTCTCTGGCAGGTGCCTTGGTCCTGGGAGAAGTCGCTTTTGAGTTTGTCATGTAGCAGGAATTCTAGATGGTGGAGTGTTCACTGAAACAAAACCACTTCTGCTGGCAGGTATGACTGTGCTTATCTCTTTTGTATGTCTTTCGGAGTTCAGTTAAACCTTTTTGTTTGAAAACTTTCCATTGTTGGCTGTTCAACTGTGAGAGGAGAGAAAAGAGCAACTATGCCAGAAGTTTTACTGAAATATAAAAAATCCAATAGTCTAAAATGGCTAATAAGATAGTGCCATGTGCCTCAAACTACAAGTAAGAAATGTTACATTGGAACTGATGCTTAATCTAGTGGATAAAGCAGCTCTTGTCCATACATAAAATTAATTAGGCAAAAAATACTCAGTACAGGCAAACAGTTCCCATTATCCCTGAGGTTTCATTCTATTAAGTAAACAGAAACAGAACCAACATATTAAAAGTTGGGTCTTTTTCAGTAAAGCATTTTCTACCGGATTTTACTTTCCATCACACAGCAGCTATGTTAAGTTACTTGTTAAAATAACTGATGTGTTACAGATGAGAGGGCATCTTGCACCTATGTTGTGCACAACTTCCCTTGGCAACCTGTTCCATTGTCTCACCACTCTCATGGTGAAGAAATTCTTCCTTATATCAAGCCTAAATATGCTCCTCTCCAGTTTATACCCATTCCCCCTTGTCCTGTCACCACAAGCCTTTATGAATAGTCCCTCTCCAGCTTTCTTGTAGGCCCATTTCAGGTACTGGAAGGTTGCTATAAGACCTCATCAGAGCTTTCTCTTCTCCAGGCTGAACAAGCCAAACTCCCTCAGCCTGTCCTCATATGGAAGGTGCTCCAACCCTCTGATCATCTTTGTAGCCCTCCTCTGGATCTGTTCCAACAGTTGCCCAGGGAAGCTGCGGCTGCCCCATCCCTGGAGATGTTCCAGGCCAGATTGGATGGGGCCATGGGCAGCCTGATCTAGTGGGATGTCCCTGCCCATTGCAGGGGAGATTGGAACTAGATGAACTTTAAGTTCCCTTTCAACCCAAACTGTTCTGTGATTCTAAGATTCTATGGTTCTATGAATACGACCATCCAATCAGTTTCTTATCCCCTGTACCTTCCACCCATCAAATCCATATCTCTCCAGTTTAAAGAGAAGGATGTTGTGGGGGACCGTGTCAAAGGCTTTACAGAAGTCTAGATAGATCACATCCGTTAGTTTAGCTGTGTCCACTAATTATGCTACAATTTCTTTTCCTCCTACCTGCCTGCTTCTTCTTCAAGCACAGTCCCTATTTCTTCTCCACAGAAGTAGTCTGTTACGTCTGTGTCTCTTCTCCCTTCCCCCTGTCAGTGCTACTTCCTTACCTTCCTGAAACCCTAGGCTGATCAAACAATATATGCTCCATCTCTCCGTGATTGGTGGGCTTGTCATGTCACTTTATGTGCCGTAAATCACATAGAACTCAAAATGAAGGCAAACGCATTTCCAGCTGCCTACTCTCTGACTATGGTTTTATACCCTAGGACAAGGTAGGGTATTTTTGCATTTTCCTGAAGCAGAAAGGACAGCTAGAAATAATTTACAGTCAGTATTTTTTACAGGGAAATAACATTACAGAGTACATAAAAATGTGATGGTGTCTCTGCGTGACAGGATACTATATCCTGTTGTGTTTGCAGATATCTGCACTAGCACTAGAGCTAGCTTAGCTACTGAAGTCTTGTTCTCAGCAATCTTCTTTGCTATTAAGAAGGCCACCAAACCCACTGGAGCAGGATCCTTGGCAGCGCTTTCATTGTGCCTTTTGCGCACAATGTTTTGTCATTTGCTTCTGAGAGAAAAGCAATGGGCACACAAGTGTCATCTAAAGCCTCTATACAGTTTGAACACTGAATTGCTGATATCCAAAATATACATTACTTTAAAGCTAGTAGTTATTTCTGACACAATCTTGATGCTGGCATATCGTGGGAAAACTTTCAAAGTACATGGTAAGAAACACGGTAAGTAGGAGATGGACCATCCACAGGAGCCCAGAAGTGATGGAGCAAAGGCGGTTTCAATTTGCCTTCAGCACACAGCTTGTCATGTCAGGGCAAGTCTGTGCTGTTATTTTTTGGCTCCTGTGGCACCAGAGGAGCAAAGGACATAGTAAAGATACCTGGAAGAGAAAACACGTCTCCACTCTGGAGAGTGGACATGGAAGACAGCATGGCCAGAAAGCCACTTTGCACAAGTGTAGCCCCTTGGGAGCTTTTCTGGTGCCCCAAGGATCTAGCTGTTACCAGGATACCTTAAAAACCTGGAGCAGAGGGGAAATAACAGTCAATGAATCCATCTTTGGAGTAACAAAGTAGTGATGCCTGTGTGCATACAGAGGATCTCCAGTGCACAAAAAATAATGTTCCCAGGCTTTTTTTTCCCCTCTATGTAGGTCGTTGTTAAGAGAGAGTGCAAATGAGCAATAAATTTCTTCTTGTGAATTTTGCGTACCAAAACCCGAAGACAGGATGTAATAGAAAACACTGCACTGCCCTGTGTAAACAAACTTCACATCCCACCCCTCTTTAAGGCCAGGCACAGTGACAGTTTAGCCACAGAGGACTTTGTATATCTGCATGGTATGGGTACCACCTCCTAAAATAGCTTGAGGCCCTAGTAAGACAAGATGGTCTGCTGTTCCCAACAGACCATAAGAGGAGCAGCAGGTCTCAGCCGTGCTGGGTGCAGCATGCTAGTGGCCTGGGGCAGAGGCAGATGGAAATCTTCACGGTCTCTTTTTTATTTGTTTGTCTTCTTTTCTGATTGCATAGATAAATATATAGGGACTGTGTCCAAGGGACAGTGTAAACACTCCAAAGCAGTTAAGGAGAGCACTGCCCCAGGGCAGAATGAAGGAGGCAGGGATGTGGCCAATCTGATAAGGTTTCAGGGTTGTGCCAAGACTTGTATATCACACTGGCCATCTACCTGCAGGAGGGCACGCTACTATGTCAATACTACTCTTGGGCTGCACTTTCATGTTCCTGGTAGATCATTTGACCATGATTACTAACATGGTAATGAATGTGCTGACACGCAAGGAGGGTGCTCTGGTGACAGACAGTTTGGTGGTCAGGCAGAAGGCTCCATTTAGATCCAAATATGGTGTCTGTGGGAAAAGAAGTTTTTTCATCCTTAATGTGCCGGGATGGCTGAATTGAAAATACTTTTTCCAGGTAAAATTCATTTCCATTCCACAGCAGCAGGCAAGGTAACATTTATGGTTAAAAAGGAAAATTCAGCTGATTTTTGAGTGTCTTGTTCTGAAAAAATAGAAACAATTTGTTGGGATTTTAACATAAAACTGTAGTTACTTTGCATTATAGATTAAAAGAAAAGGGAATACTGCATGTCCAAGACTCTTCTTCCATCTGCATCATCCCATCTAATAAAAGACATTAATTCTCGCTACAAATCATACTTCACCATAAATTATTTTCATTTCAAAAGTTTCAAAACCAAGCCATTTAACTTTGATATGCTTCATTCTTCTAAGATCAATCTGCTGAATTGTGTATTTTTATTTTATTTTTATTTTCTTTTTGTGTAACAAAATATTTACTTTCATTTTCTAGCTCAGCAGTAAAGCATTTTCCAGCACAAATGTATTTTGACTCAGGGCTTCCTAAAACCCCATCAGTTATTATAATTGCACTGGTATGTCCTAAGGACATTTTATCAGTGGTATACTGCAGGGAGGCTGAGCAATGTAGTTTAGTAGATATCCAGTTTTATAGAGTCCTTTACTAAAAGTTCTAAAAGGTTTATTTCTAGAAAATTCAGAAAAAAACCCACTAAAGTAAAGGATTAAGTAAGCCTGTAGTTACTCATGAGACAAGTGTAATACGTCGACCGCTCCTCGAATACTGTGTTCAGTTCTGGGCCCCTCACCATAAGAAGGATGTTGAGGCTCTGGAACGAGTCCAGAGAAGGGCAACAAAGCTGGTGAAGGGGCTGGAGAACAGGCCTTATGAGGAGTGGCTGAGAGAGCTGGGGTTGTTAGCCTGGAGAAGAGGAGGCTGAGGGGAGACCTCATTGCTCTCTATAACTACCTGAAATGAGGTTGTAGAGAGGAGGGTGCTGGCCTCTTCTTCCAAGTGACAGGGGACAGGACAAGAGGGAATGGCCTCAAGCTCCGCCAGGGGAGGTTTAGGCTAGACGTTAGGAAAAAATTCTTTACAGAAAGGGTCACTGGGCACTGGGCACTGGACCAGGCTGCCCAGGGAGGTGGTTGAGTCACCTTCCCTGGAGGTGTTTAAGGCACGGGTGGATGAGGTGCTGAGGGATATGGTTTAGTGTTTGATGGGAACGGTTGGACTCGATGATCCGGTGGGTCTCTTACAACCTGGTTATTCTGTGATTCTGTGATTCTGTTTTTATAGAACAGCTCACATACTAAAGCACCATACATGCAGAAGATCCAGGAACTCTATGTTTGCACATTCCCAGGAACCTGGAGCAGGAGTGGAAGGATTTAAGAAGCTGCTTGCTGTCTCCTTAATTCTTTGAGTCAGGATTTCACACAGATTCACACAGAATCACTAGGTTGGAAAAGACCCACAGGATCATCAAGTCCAACTATTCCCACCAACCACTAAACCATGCCCCTCAGCACCTCATCCACCTGTCTTTTAAATACCTCCACGGATGGTGACTCAACCACCTCCCTGCAAAGCCTGTTCCAGTGACTCTTTCCATGAAAAATTTTCTCTGATGTCTAGCCTGAACCTTCCCTGGTGGAGCTTGAGGCCATTGCCTCTTCCCGTCCTCTGTCACTTGGGAGAAGAGCCCAGCTCCCTCCTCTCTACAACCTCCTTTTGGGTACTTGTAGAGAGCAATAAGGTCTCCACTCAGCCTTCTCTTCTCTAGGCTAAACAACCCCAGTTCCCTCACCTGCTCCTGGTAAGACTTGTTCGCAGTTACTGTTTAACCAGTTCAGTGATTTCCAGTAACTGAGGAAGCAGATGGCAAACTAGCACTGATGTCTTGCATTTCTTGATTTCAGAAGAACCCTGGCATGCATTTCATGACTTTCCTGTGTTGTGCTTCTCTTTCTGTGGTTGTCAGTGATGCTAAAGCTAAACGATCTCTATTTGTTCCTGGTGAAAACTGATTCAAGGCTAAATCAACACAGGAAGAAATAAATTCCATGTCTATCAAGAGCTAATTAGTGCAACAAAAGGATATTAAAGATTTGTTTCCACTGGAAAAAGCAGAAATGAAATGTCAATAACATTTACCAGTATGAATACTCTCAGAATTGCTCCATATTTAATTGCTACTTTGGATTTAAAAGTCTCTCTTCTCTCTGTATAAGCCAACACAGTTTATTCACCCAGGAACAGAGTTCCTCTCTCATAAGAAACAACATAAAAAGTCTCAGTTCTGCCTTCATGGGAAGCAATCTTAAATATTTGTGAGGAAAGAAATTGATCTGGGGTCTGAGTTTTGGTCTGCTGCTCTCTTTTTCCTGCTTAGCTATTTCATCTTTCCCTTCCTGGTTAGCAATTTCTGCACCCATTCCATCTACTCTAGCTTGACCACTTGCCACTGCTTCTTCCACTCTCTGCAGCCTGGTTAGGACAGCCCTTCTCCCAGGACTGACCGCAGCCATGGCAAGGAGGCTTGAGCAAGGGCATGTCTCCTACCATGGGCCAAAGCTTTCCTGAATGCGAATTCCAGTGTCATTGGGCACTGGAACAGGCTGCCCAGGGAAGTGGTTGAGTCACCTTCCCTGGAGATGTTTAAGGCACGGGTGGACGAGGTGCTAAGGGGCATGGTTTAGTTTTTGATAGGAATGGTTGGACTCGATCCTGTGGGTCTCTTCCAACCTGGTTATTATTCTATGATTCTATGATTCTATGAATTGAAGAACAGTGACAAGAATGGGCAGCTCAGTAGTCTGTCATTTTAATTGGTATAAAAGGAAAGTCAGACCGTAGCACAGCACGCATCAGAGACATGAACGTACGGCCTGAGGTTAATAACAACATTGGCACAGTCTTCTCCATTGAGAATCATTGAGTGACAGCTGAAGAGTCATCCCTTTGCCTCTTTCTTGGGGACTTATTTGTCATTTAGCTTCTCCACATTCTTTCACTTTGACTTTGAAGGCATAGCCTTGAAAAATGTACTCACTTTCCTCTGAAACAGGATATTGCTTGCAATACCTGCAGGGCTTGTGTGAGCTGACAGAACCAATAAGAGAGGGACCTGCATTGCAGCTTATAATCCAGAAGGCCCCAAGGAAACACCATAGCTAATCAAACATACCTGTCTTTGTACATATCTTTGGGTTAAGCACTAGAGGTGAAGCTATAAGAAAACCCGGGGATCATGGTAGAGATGCACTTCTGTACCTTAATATGGGCCTGTACAGGATGAAGTAGGAATTTGCTAACTAACTGGTGTCAAAGTCAACTCTAAAATCACACCAGAACATCTTATAGCACGGCTGTAGTCATAGGCTGAGAATAATCCTGTTATTAGTGCAGATAATTAGAACAACACAAGCTTATAGTTTTTTCTTGAGTTTTGCTCTTTTTCTCTAGCACAAGGTAGAGGCTACATTTTCCAGTGCACAGTCTTCAGATTTCCATCTAGTTCTGCATGACTTCTTCAATATCTGGGGTCATTAAGTCATTCATTTCTTCGCTTAGTTTCATTAAACAATATGACTTAAACTGTGCACAGAAAACTGCTTCATTTGCTAACCATTAATTCTTTGAAGTATTAAAATAACACCTGACCAGCTTCTCTTGCAACACACAGTTAGCTTGCTTTGTTAACGTTTCAATACAAAATGTGTTTTAAATGTTACATAGAAAAATACACATGTATGTAGTTCTTTCTCCCACCATGGCTATGACAACCCAAAAGAGGGATGTAAACAATGTCTATAAATCATGAAAGGCTTAGAGGAAGTAAACTGGAACAGGTTTGTTAAAGGGATTGTTGATTTATTAAGCAAATACCGGATGACATCAAATAATACAATGGAGAGGCGAAGTAAAAGCACACGGAAAAGTAACTACTACTCCATGCAGAAGATCTCTACCCTGAAAAGCTCCATTCTGCGGCTGAGTTTTGTAACTGATACAGCCCAGGCAACTACATGTTTGCACTCAAAATAGTCTATCCTGTTATTGAATTTATATTTGCACTGAACGCAAGAATCATGTGCTTTTTAATTCTACCGAGACAAAGTAAAATTCCTCCCCGTCATGGGAATTTTCACATTGTCTCTTGATCCAAATACTATCTGCTCTTCCTTTTGTTACAATCCTGGACTGTGTCTCCTACATATTGGTTTTCCAGAATTCCCAGGAAGCAAGTAACACATCTGATAAACTTTTGTCCAGTCATCAGAAAGTACAATCAAAGCTCTTATCACCTGCTGTCTCAGAAGAATCTCAGAGTATTTTTATCTAGTAAAGTTCCACCTTTACTCAAAACCTTTTTAGAGTTTTCATGTCTGCACTTAGACAGGAAAATTAGTCCACCTATGGTGTTATGCAGCACATGAGGAGGCTCAGGCTTCATCATTATTAGCTGAAAGATTTTTACATAGACCAGAGAGGCACTCCAATTTGATTTGTTTCCTGTTTGGATTACATAAACCCCCAAACCCATTGGAAATGGAAAGAAATTTCAAGCAGTGTTGTGAGATGCACTTAAGTACATTTTATAGTGAGTAGCACAAAGCAATATCCAGGCCCCTGCTGCATTATGGTTTACTTAATATGATTAGAACTGTCTAGCTTTCTCTTCATAGCAAACTACTGCAAACGATATAGTACTGTACACACAACATATGTCTTGCAAAAGAAAACAGCTGGATCCTGATGTGAAGGAACTTTGTTTGAATTGTCTATGCACTGTTGGTCATCTTATATCACCATTAACACAGTTTGCAAGTGCAAAGGGAAAAGCGACAGTCTCAGAGCATCTGAGCTTTGAAGAACAAGGTGTTGTGGGGTGCAGCAGTTAAGTTTACCAAAGTGGCTCTGAAAGCTTTCTAGTAGTTAACACAGCCAAACAACAAATATGGTCCTGACTCCACCTTAATGTTGGCTTTTAAAATATTTTGTAGATGTAGTATGGCTGCCATATGTCACGGGTCAGTAATTTCTAGGATAATTTTGGGAAAGTTTACAGTTCTGATGTCATCCTATTCGTGTGTGCTTGTGCATGTTTGTAGCTGTATGGTTAAAGGAGCATACTGGGGCTTATCCAAAAAGATCTTTAGAAGTTCTTTTGCTTCTGTGATCCCTCTCTGTTTTGAGCTGATAAGATTTTCTAAGGATGCAGTAGACACAATGTGTGGCTGCCACAATTCCGAGCACATTGACGGAAATGCATGTCCCCTTTTTCATCCCATCCACAGCTGAGTGTCTGTGCAGAGAGGTCTTCCAAGACTCCTAGGACACCACTATTCAAACTGTAGGTGGTTGAAAACACCTATTGATTCATTAGAAGGAGAAAATGGTGTTGGGACACTTGACACAATGGAAGAGAAAGACCGAAGGTGGCTCATATTTAATAGAAAGACTCATACAAAACAACTGACTGCGCAAGCCTGGTTAAAAATATCCATGTGCCAATGTCAGCTTCCTTTTATTTTTTTCTTAGAATAGCAGTAATGACCTTGGCACAAAGCTCTGCCTGGAGACAAATGACCAGCTGGGATTAATGGTCCTTGACTTAATTTCTGCCCATCAGCACCTCCCAGCCAGTCATTAATCCTGCTGAAATGCTCTGTGCATTGATTATTATTGATTCATTCATTGATTGTGTTCAGGGTCTGAAGTTAGAAGCTGAAGTACAGAGGGCACCCTGGAGACTCTTCTAATAAGATGAGTTTGCTTAATTCATAGACTATTTGAGGTGCTTTAGAAAGAAGTATCATAAAAAGAGGTAGAAAAGGTAAGATCACTTATAGGGCAATGAAACCTAGAATACTATTGCTGTTAGAGTTGATGGCATGTATCAAATTACTTTGAATATGATTGGTATCTAAAGCAGGACTAAAGAGGAATCTGACATGTATTATATGTGTCACCTCCCAAGGAACAGCAAGATTCCAACCAAGAGAGCCCATCAGATAATCTCTGCCTATGGTAGAGAAGGCATTTGTGTTGCTAACGTCCCATCATTCTTACTGGAAACATCACTGTTTTCTTGGCCTTCAAAAATACAGTGGTCTTCTTTTTCTGCAGATTACCTGGATGTGTTTTGTTCCTTTTCCCCTTGCACTGGTTGCTGTCTGACTTCATCTGTTCTGGAAGGAGCTGTATCTGAATAATTAATGTAGCACCCTTCAGGAAATCGGATTGATTTTTTCTAATACCTGCTTTATGACAGAATTTGTGAATTGCAAAACAGAGGAAAAATGGTTTAAAAGATTATATGGTTTAATAACCTGCCACCTCCCTATTTTCTTTTCAAGTTGCTCTCCTGATATTCAATGCAAAGGATCACAGAATCACAAAATCACTAGGTTGGAAAACACCTCTAGGATCATCAAGTCCGACCATTCCCGTATACCACAAAACCATGCCCCTCAATACCCCATCCACCCATCTTTTAAACACCTCCAGGGAAGGTGACTCAACCACCTCCCTGGGCAGCCTGTTCCAGTGCCCAATGACCCTTTCCATGAAAAATCTTTTCCTAATGTCATGCCTGAACCTCCCCTGGTGGAGCTTGAGGCCATTCCCTCTTGTCCTGTCCCCTGTCACTTGGGAGAAGAGGCCAGCACTCTCCTCTCTACAACATCCTTTCAGGTAGTTGTAGAGAGCAATGAGGTCTCCCCTCAGCCTCCTCTTCTCCAGGCTAAACAACCCCAGTTCTCTCAGACGCTTCTCGTAAGACTTGCTCTCCAGCCCCTTCACCAGCTTCGTTGCTCTTCTCTGGACTCGTTCCAGAGCCTCAACATCCTTCTTGTAGTGAGGGGCCCAGAATGCAGTATTCGAGATGGGGGTCTCACCAGTGCTGAGTACAGGGGGAGAATAACCTCCTTGGACCTTCTGGTCACACCGCTTCTGATACAAGCCATTGGCCTTCTTGGCCACCTGGGCTTACTGGTCCTTCTCCTCTGGGCAGCTCTTTAGCCACTCTTCCTCTAGTCTTTAGCTCTGCATAGGGTTGTTGTGCCCAAAGTGCAGGACCTGGCATTTGGCCTTGTTAAACCTCATGCCATTGGACTCTGCCCAGCGGTCCAGCCTGTTCAGATCCCTTTGCAGAGCCTCCCTACCCTCCAGCAGATTGACACTTCCACCCAACTTAGTGTCATTCACAAACTCACTTAGGGTGCACTCAATGCCTAAATTAAATAAATTAAAGTGAGCAGCAGCATCTTTTGGTGGGTTCCTTCATGTTTTTTTATGTTCCACTATGCATTAAATGGCAGGAATGTACATGAAAGAGAAAATTTATGGTTGTAAGTGTTCCCAAACACACATTGCCAAGGTGCTTCCTAAGTGCTGATGGCTGCCAAGCACCCCATGGTGATGCAAACACTTTTGGACAAGTTGTCCTGATTCTGAGGAATGTGGGTAGTGGTTTTCATAACTGAAAAGAAATAGGGTAATTTTGGCTGAAGAATTGCTTCTGTATTCTGGATTTGTAAAGCACTTGAAAGAATCTAGTTATTATTAATTAGCCTCCATTTTATTCACTACCTAGCCAACAGGAGGAAGAATTTTCGAGGTCATAAAGGGCAGAAAGTTCTAGTTCCTGCCTGTATCTGCCTACTCCTTTATTGCTGACTATGTGACCCTGTTTAAATCTTATAATTTTTTTTCTGTTTCACAAATCTTGCCATTAAAAATGATTACTGTTTTCTTCCATAGAACACTTAAATATTTTAATGGTGTAGAGTGCACTGAGGTCTTTGCATAGGAAAAGTCTCCTACTGTGTTATTGTGAGCAAGCAATAAAGAAGCTTGATGAGATTGACTGTCTCCAGCCTATAAAACTATGAACTATTTCTTCAGAAACAATCAAATTCATATAATGGGTTTCATATAAAAATACCTTCTTATGTAGGAGAACAAAAAACAAACTTGAGAAAGTTGTGATCCCTGTGAGTCGGAGGTCAATTCTTTAGAACATTTTTCTTTTGAAACTAGGGGTCTATAATAAAAACTGCGATGCCTTGCAGATATGTGTATCCATAGAATTCATCTATCAAAGCTCATTAGGATCATCCTCAGTCAATAGGGAGAAGGAAGAATTTTCAGGATGTGATTTGGTGAATCTGTTTTATGCATCCACCTTAAGATGAGATGGCATCTAATCTGCTTTGTTTTCTTTAAACTCTAGTGGGAATGTGGTATGTTGAGGTCCCTAGTATTATTTTAAACATCCACACTTAGGTAGATTATTCTTGTATCAAATGTATGTCAAAAGTCATCAAGAAATCCACAATCTAATGATTAGAAGATAAATCAATGTAAAAGACGTGTCATGGATGAGGTTTGTAATCAGTGAAGTATTTTATAAAGGAAGAAAATATCCATTTTCTCCAATATCTTAGGCAAAAGGTGTAGAGTGGCCACAGAGGTTTCTTGGCAATGTTGGTCCCTAATCATCCCTCCCTAAAGCCCCAGGTTAAGCATCTTGTTTTGTAGAGTTGTGGCATGTATGATTGTATCTTTGATAACTTAAGCAGCCTTCCAGATGTATTTTGTTGATCTCACTCTAAGATATTTAACTTTTTCTAACCTACAAAAACAGCCTAGGTGTCTAAGGGAGTCATGTGAATTTTATGAGTGGAAGACACATAAAAGTTAAGGGCAATCATGGCAAGTCATGCGAAATATATGGCTTCTCTGTTTTTAGCCTTACTGGTTTATCTCTGGGTATAGCAACAAAGCCTTGTAATCTCCTTGCAGTGAACATTTCATCTCTGTGTGTTTGGTTAGCCTCATTTCCTTAGTGGCATGGGATTTAATCCATTTGGGGAAACACTAAAAAAGACAGGAATTGGCAGTAATGCTGTAGTCCCTCATTTAACGTTTGGAGACATCCATGCACAAACATTGATGAACGTAATCTGTGCTTTGTGTCCAACTACTTTCTTCCCTTTTGTCAAATCTTCTGAACTTTGTGTGGTTGTTTTTGTTGCTTCTGGGATACTGCCTCTGGTTAACAGTGATGTAACTTGGCCATCCTCTGGAATATCTGTAGGAGTCTACCCTCTCCTCTCATATATTCGGATAGTTTGCTTTTCTCAGTAATGCTCTCCTCCTCTTTTCAGTTTTTAGAACTGCTGTTAGGCTTTTATAGCCTGCACAGCCATCAATACAAAGCTGTCAGTAACAAAGGCAAGCAAATGTCTTTTGCTAGTGCCATCATGAGCAGTGAACTGCCACATCTTACGCTCATTTCCTGTGTCTGTAAATCCATAAAGCTGTGAGATTCCCAAAGTAAACAAATGTAATATTTTTTGGAAGGAAAAATACACTGGCAGGTAAACCTTAATGATAATTGCGTCTAATTAGCACTCCCGCAGGATGATAAGTCTTTTAATCACAGCAGAGTGTCACTTGAAAATGCATATTCTTGTTTTGCCTTTGAAAATATCAAAGAAAAAATATATCTATTGATTTTAGCCTATTGCCATATTTTTTCCTTAGAAGCAGGGGGAAGAAATGAGAGGTGAAAAGCAGGAATGGCTATGACAACTCGAGCAATGGCTTTGACAAAATGAGATCTACTTTGAATGGAGTATTGTACTCCATTCTGCAGCAAGTTCCCTACTTTTTAACCCTCTTGGACTCACTTCCAAAATTTCTTCATGCACATTATAGAGAGTTTTAATAGTTAATAATTACTGAGACACATCGAGTTTGCTGAGTCAGGCTTTCCCCAACTGCGGATTAAACATACCCAGTAGGAGCTCTCAATGACTAGCATCGTTTTGAATGAATGCAAAGTGGGATGTAGTACAAGAGGTATTCCAAACTGGGATACCATCACTAAAATACTCAAAAGACATGTTTTCCTCCTTTTTTTTTTCTTGCATGAAAACTAGAACAGCCTTAAAATGAATTTCTATGACAATCAGTATCCATCTGAGGTAATTCTTCACTGGGGTCAATGGGACTGAGTAGAGCTGCTGTTCTAGAAACTCATATCACAGACAGTTGAATCAACTTACATTTCTGAGGATTTTTTAGAAAACAAAATGTGGCTAGAAACTTTTCTTAAACCAACTGGTGAAATTCAGAGGATTCAAAAGTAATATTTGATGGAAGCCTGTGCTGTGCATTGCTTCTTTACTGCCTCTCCTTCCATGTGACCACTAAGAAATGTGGGAATTCATCTGTTCCTGCAATGTGGTGCAGCCTATTTCTTCCTTAAGTGAGAAATATAGGTGCCATACACTGTCTTCTTAAACAGGTGCGTGAGGAAATACTGCCATAGGTGCTTTGTAGGTATTGACAGGTAATCTTTTTAATTCCTATGAGAGAAATCTCCATTTCAGCTAAGGACTGCTGTGCCCAAAAGCACAGTTACAACCTTAGGTGGGGGTGCTTGTGTAGGACTGCTGCTTAACCAACTTGTATTTTGTGGAATGATTTTTCCTATATAAAGACGGGACTTTGCTCTTATCTATTACAGAATTTTGCTCTATTCTTTTACAGCACATCCTATCCGTTTTCTGAGATATTTCTGAAAACTCACCCTACTCTCCAAAACATTTGCAAACATTTTCCAGTTTTATATGACCCATTAATTCAATGAGGATATTCTATATTTCTTCATCTAAATAATTAAAAGAAAGCATTTAAAAGGACTAGATGGATTCTTGCAGAACCCCGTCCAATGCCCTCTTTCAGTTTGATACTAAGCCATTCATAATTGGTCTTCCTCATTCTTAACCTATGCCGTAACCTCACTTCTTGAACTCTAAAGCAGGGATGATAGCACTGCTATAATTTAGAGAAGTGCTCTGAGGATAAATCTAACCATGGTTGTCAGATGTAGCCTGCTGCAGTGGGCTGAAACCCAGATTTTGTCCACCTTCCTACGATCCTGGTTGTTAGTGTGACCTTTCTCAAAGCAACACGCACACATAGTTAATCAGGTCCCTTGTTTACATCAGAAAATGTTAATTGGAATTCCAATACTAATTGGAATTTCTTGGAATGTGTCCAGGCAGAAATGGTTCTTTCTTTGTCAGTCAGAACAAGTTCCCTCTTGAGGGTCTAGGGAAGGGAGCTGACTCACCATAGTCTGTTATGCCAAAGCACAAGGAATGACAAATTAAATAAGAAGAAACAGAGAAAGGAATGACTAAGGGGAAAGCCAAGTACCTCAACATTCTCTCCTACTCTGTCCCACATTTCCAAAATGGTGATTATGCATCTCCTGTTGACCTACATGGGCAATGGGTAATTCAGATCTGAGAATGTGTCCAGATCTGTGTCTCTGTTTTTATCCCGACTACAATCTAGCCTTTGTTTTGATGTTGTAGAACAAAATAATTTGCTGCAGTGGATTATGCATTCCAGTTTATACCATGGCTGAATCATGACATAGTAAAGCTCTCAACAGAGAGGGTTATTGTTTAATTATAGAACATAAGAATGTGAGGGCCTCAGTAAAGACAAATGGAGCTATTGTTTCAAGATAAAAGAAGAATAGGTTCATCCCAATTAGAAGTTGCCCTTTGGTCAATTTACAACCCCTCAGGCTATGCATAAATATGTCATTATTTATCTTGGGCAGTCCTACTGTTACATGTCTAGTAAAAAGTTATACACACAAATGTTGATTGCCAACTCAGTCTAGATATGTCAGACTTCCTTTCCATGATTAAACATTCAGGAACCACGTAGGCTTTGCAGTAATAACAGAGAAGGAGCTTGCCTCCTCTCACACAAAGCTCAAGTTTATTGATCCTGGTTTAGGTCCTATTTTTGTTCCAAAGTACCACTCTGCAGCATGAAATCTCCAAAGATCAACTGAGATTCTTAGACTGCTGAATTGTCTTTAGGAAATGCTGGCTTCTTTCTGTGATCTAGAGAAGGTACAGAAGGTATCTCCATTCCTAATGTAGATTCCTTGGTTAAACACATTTTTAAAGTCTGGGTGAATATGAGGCTATCCATAGGTGCTCTTCTGTGATAGTCAACAAACTTAAAAGCAACCAGAAACCTCATGTGTCCCGTGTATCCTAAAGTGATTCCAGGCCATTCCACCCATCTAAATTAAATTTCATATCAATTTCTATTATTTCTGTCTCTAAATCCAGCTGGTGAGAAGGAAAAGCCTGTTAGAGTACTTTGTGTTATAAACATCTAAATGCTACTGCTTATGGGACTGATATATTTTTATTGCATTGAGGATGTCAGTAAAATAATTACATGATTCAAAAATCCTGGGATTTGATAAACTTTAAGTGTATTTAAGAAATTATCTTTACTGCCAGTGACTCCTAATCAGATATTACAGATTTATCAGAGGTTTTCCTAGGATCTTCTTTAAATATTAAAAAAAGAATATTTGCAATTATTAGAAGTTTCTCTTGTTATTTGCATCTCACTCATTGTGATTACACTAACTGTGATATATAACCCTCCTTCCAGTGTAATTACCAGAATCCCATAAACTGCAGCTATTAAACCTAAGGGGCCACACAGGTGGAGCACCTACTAAGCATAGTACAACATGCATCCTCACCCCACAAAACTGTTACTCCTTGGGACCACATGCAATATAAAACACCTTACCATGTTGTCCATATGTCACAACTGCAAATATCTCGAAGGTGAAGTTAACCATGTAGTCCTGCTTCCTTTTCCAACTCAGTTACGTTTTCTGGCTCTCCTGATTTTTGCTAGTGCAAGTCTCTATATTTCTAATTCTCCATATGTGAACAGTTGCTTTCCTATGAAATACATTTCTTTAGTGTAAATATTTTAAATAAAAACCCTTCCATCCCTGTTCTTATATCAAGTTTTTAATTTAAAAATCAGCTGACAGATCTCTTTACATACATATATCCCTAGTGTTTTTCCCAAACAAAAGTAGCTTGAAGTATCTGCTCTTTTTGCCTAATATGTCATGTTTTTTGCTTCTTGCTTAGCTGCATTTTGTCAATTGCTTTTCTGATTCTTTCAATCATGAAAATAGTTACTATCTCCTCCCTCTGTTTCCTTCTTTTTTCTTCCATTTTTATTTTCTTTTCCTATTTTGTTCTTTCAATATCTTTGCTATTTATGTCTTTACAGCTACTATGATTTTGTTCAATTTCTTTTTTTTCATTTTCTCTGTTTTTCACTCTTATTGCTAGAGTTAAATTGAGGAATATTCTGTCATAGCTTTGAAATCTTCCATTTTCTTCTAGAAAATATAAGAGTTAAATTCCGTGTAGCTTACTAAAAAAAGAAGAATGTAAATTTTTATGTCTATGAGAAGCAAAGAGTATTCATTCAGCCATTGCATTCAACTCCAGGCAGTCTTGCTAGCTTCAGATGGCTTATTCTGAAGTTTATTTTGATTTTATGATTTCTTCCTGGCATATTTAATGTTGGAAAGTAGGAAGGGTTTTTTCGTTTCTCAGGAAAATGCATTCACCAGAAGTTGACGATATTTCAAAATACCTTAATGAATGAAAGGATAAAGAGAGCATTAATCCTCTTGGTTTGAAATGAGCCTTTATTTCTACTTATGCGCTATACAGAGGTTTTGCTTTTTCCTAGTGCTTTGCTCAGAATTAATAACTTCAGACTTCTGATAAATATTGCTGTCTCCTGAAACCTCTAGATATTTTCTCATTCTCACTTGCATTTTAGATGACTCTGTTTTAGATTACCTCTGAAATTGTGATACAATTGCATTGTCTGATCCAGCAGCAACTCAGCTGGGTTTTCCTGTGGGCTGACAGAATCAAATTGTTCTTTGTGAACAGATGTGTCAAGTTGTTCAAAGACAGCATCTCGGGTGATGTAAATTCCTCTTTAGGCACTGAATGTAATGCTCGTTACCGTAGTACCTGCGCCTCCAGAACATTAATAAAGTAGACACTGCTTTGAGACAGAAAAGTATCATCACTTCAGCTTTCATGATGCAGGGAACAGAGCTATGTTAAGCTGGAATCAGTGGCAGCCTTAAAATAGTAGCCTAAGGTTTTTCCTTTATTAAGACAGAGGGAAGTCACCAGTGCAGCTATGTTAAGTTCCTGCTCTGAAATTTGCCCTACAGGAACCTCCCACTATTTACTGGTAAAGCATTGAGCTTAAAAGGACAGTGTAATTATACCAGTGTCATGCTTGTACCCTGCACATAGCAGGAGTGAGCAGAGAGAGACAGTTTTCTTGTGTCAGAAACCAAAGCCTAACTTGTCAGTGAACTTGATGCCCAGGAGCAACTCAGTCTCTCAGCTCGCTCTTGCCCCACCCCAGGACTGCATTTCCACTCCGTGTCACACTACTTGCTAGTTTTGTTATGGTTCTTTCCTCCGTATCCCATGTGCTCAGACAGCCAAAGCCAGTTGGTGCTGAGGTCAGACCCTTGCGGTAACTCTGGCACCCTCATCTTGGAATCAGCTGTTTGGAGTGGCTCTTGGTTTACTCTTCTGATTTATCCCAGATAAAATGTATCATTGACACCACTTGACTTTAACGAGGCCTGCGACCAAACTTTAAAATCTTCCCGCATAATGCTGTAGAAAAGATGTTACTTGTGTGAATGCTAATGAAATGTAACTTTCATGAATACGAGATCTTATTTACAAATTGCTCAATGTTCAGAACAATCCAAATCCTCAAGGGCATTTGAGTATGTAAGTCCTTGGAACCAACATCACCTATACAGATAAATCCCTTTGAGACAGACATAGTCTGTGTCATTGTGAGATGTCGGAATGAATGGAAATCAGGCAACTTGCTGCTAGACCCAAGAGGAAGCTTATGTTGCTTTTGACCCACATGTATTTTGGTTTTCCCAATCAGTATCTTTCAGTTGATTGTTCATGATCATGAGTCTGAGCTGTCCCAGTGAGTTTCTAGCCCTCACAGAACCCAGAAATTAATCTTGAAATTAATACTAGGCTACTTGGAATAGAGGGTACAACTCCACAAAAAAGGGCAAACTACTTTGCCATGTCATTAATATTTCTTTCTTCAGTGAAATAACACTCACTAACAACTGCTTGTTCTTGCAGTTCTTCCTTTTAAGGTCTTTGCCACCTGTGATGTCTAACTGTTCCTTTTCTAGGAGAAGATATTGACATTCGCTGACATTGACCTTCTTACATTGCAATATTCTTGAAGCATTGCATTCTGCAAGCACTTTAGACACAAAATCCAGGCTGTTGTACACTTAGGTTTCTTTTCTTGGAAAGTCGTATGACTAGTCATGTCCTTAGGCTTTACATTCTAGAAGAATAAAAATAAATTATATATATGACACCAAACTGCAGTCCTGATGTTTTGTAGGTTGTTCTGTGACTCCTTCATGCATTCTATTTCAGAGTTGGGTGTAATATGAAATGAAAAATAGATATATGGGAGCTTTCTTATTTAAAATGCATAATAGGAGTGACTATTCTTGCTGTTCTTTTTCCCAGTTTTTCGAGGATGCAGTATCAAGGTAGGCAGCCGCAGAAGGCAAAATCTGTTTACTTTTAATTTACTTTTTATTGTATCAGTCTGAAACACTTGGCACTCGATAAAGTTTCAGACAATAACATTAAACACATCATTGCTAAGCAACCAGTACAGCCTTTGACACAGTCCCCCATACCATCCTTGCCTCTAAATTGGAGAGATACGGATTTGATGGATGGACCGCATGGTGGACGAGGAATTGCTTAGGTGGTTGTATCTGGAAAGTAGTGAGGAATAGCTCAATGGATATTGCTAATAGGTGGTGTCACTGAGGGATATGTACTTGGGCCAGTTCTGTGTAATGCCTCAATTATATAGACAGTCGGATCAAATGCATCCTCAACAAGTTTGCAGATGACAGCAAGCTGAATGTTGCAGCTGACATATCTGAGGGACAGGATGGCAGCCAGAGGGACCTGGGCAAGCTCCAGAAGTGGCCCTGTGAGGACCTCATGAGGTTCAACAAGGCCAAGTGCAAGGTTCTGCACCTGGGTCAGGGCAATCCCCATTATCAATACAGGCTAGGGGGTGAAGAGGGGAATTAGAATTAGAGCAGCCCTGTAGAAAGGGACTTGAGGGTACTGGTGGATGACAAGCTGGACATGTGCTAGCAACGTGTGCTCACAGCCCAGAAAGTCAACCATATAATAGACTGCATCAGAAGTAGTGTGACCAACAGATGGAGGTAGGTGATTCTGCTCCTATACTTCTCTCCAGTGAGATCCCACCTGGAGTACTCCATCCAGCTCTAGAGTGTTTAGCTTAAGAAAGATATCAACCTGTTGAGATGGGTCCAAAAGAGGGCCACAGAAATGATTAGAGGCATGGAACACACCTCTGCTGTGAAGACTGGATGAGAAATCTGGGGTTGTTCAGCCTGGAGAAGAGAAGGCTCAAGGAGAACTTATTGTGGCTTTTCAGTACTTAGAAGGAGGTTATAAGAAAGATGGGGGCAGACATTTTAGCAGGTCCTGTTGCTATAGGACAAGGATCAGTAATTCTAAACGAAAAGATGATAGATTCAGAGTAAATATAAGGAAAAAAAAAATCACAGTGAGTGTGGTAGAACAGTGGACCAGGTTGACCAGAGAGGTTATAATGCCTCACCCCTGGAAACTTCCAAGGCGAGGTTGGATTCGACTCTGACCAACCTGATCTATTTGAAGATGTCCCTGCTTACTGGGGGGTGGGGATGTAAGACTATATGACCATTAAAGGTCCCTTCTAACTAAAATTGTTCTATCATCCTGTAATTCTATATAAATTAAACAAGCTTATTGACCTCCAGCTCCATAATGCCACAGCTGGTGTTAATCTCACCTGTCTTAAGACATCTTCACCTTTGCACCCCAGGAGCAACACAGAGGACGTTCAGCCAATGTCTTTCCCCTATTACTCTAAACAGTCCAGGAAATCTTGCAGATATATATGAAAATAATTCATCTGGAGTTTGTAATTTTGTAGGACAATGGGGACAAAAAAAGATGAAATTGAGGATGGCAGCATCTGGATTCTTTTATTTTTCTGCATTAGAATCATAGAATCATAAAGGTTGGAAAAGGCCTCTAAGGTTATCCAATTCAACTGTCAGACCAACACCACTGTGCCTACTAAACCACATCATGAAAGTGCCACATCTATACCTTTTCTGAACACTTCCAGGGATGGTGGTTCCACCACTTCCCTGGGCAGCCTCCTCCAATGCTCTATCACCCTTTCAGTAAATAAATTTCTCCTAATGTCCAACCTGAACCTCTCCTGACACTACTTGAGGCCATTTCCTCTTGTTCTGTCACTTACTAGTTGGGAGAAGAGATCAACACACCTTGCTACAACATCTTTTCAGGTAGTTGTAGAAAGCAATAAGGTCTCCCTTCACCCTCCTCTTCTTCAGGCTAAATAATCCCAGTTCCCTCAGGACTATAACAGAAGGAGAAGGAGCAGTTACAAAAGAAGGTCTCATGTGGAAGGTGAGCTTGATTACTCTCAGTGCACAGTGAAAGCATTCCCACCACAATCAATCTTTCAGAAACTGTGATTCTTGCATGGCCAGAGAATTCACAGAGAATGGCAGTGAGGTGCCTCACAGTGCTTTGCTCATTCTTGTTCCAGCTGTCTGGGACCTGACCAAAGATATAGGAAATGTGTTTGTTTGGGGCTTCTTTTTTTTTTTTTTTTTTGAATGTGAAAGAGATAAGAGACTTGGAAGTTCACAATCTTCACAATCAAACAAAGCATGTCCAAGGATGGGTCTTCAGCTGGTATTAACTACTGTCACTCTTTTGAAATCATGAAAATGTGCATCAGGATGTTAATGCCTTTTTTTCCAAGCAAATGTATTTGCAGATTAGAGGAAAGGGCAGAGGATGACAGATCAATTAAAAAAAAATATTCCAAATACCAAATACTAGCACTTTTCATAGCTTCACCTCTATATTCCATGAAATAAAGAACAGTATTACACAGTGTAACACTTGGATTAAAAGCATATTTTGGCAGCTCTTTAATGAAATTTCCTTATTTTAAAGACAGTTTTACCATTTTAAACACATGACTTAGATTTTTTTTTTTTTTGCAATTTGAGAAAGATGATACTGTATAATGAAAGAATCTGAAATGTACTAAAAGGCTCAATGTTATTTTGCAGCTACTTATTTGTACAAAACTACCAAGGGGAAACTATTTGCTGATGACCAATGCAGTGTATTCACTGCACCACAGAAGGTGACTCTCTTTCTAATTTAATTTTAGCCAGAGTTAAAATTCCACTTCAATATTTATTTGTAAACATTAAGATGATATGGCCCAGATCTTCCAGATGATACTGTTCCTGAAATGACAGTTATCTGTGATTACAGGATTGAATTAACTTCATCATCATCTAACTCTGCTGGTATGTATGAATATATCTCCCTTAATAACAGCCTGCATCAGTCATTTGCAGGCGTTCTATTTTTATTTTGGAGATAGGACAAATAGTCTTCTAAAATTCTAAAATACTTCTTTAAACAGCAGTTCTCTTCAAGTGATATCTCTTAGTTCACAGGAACAGGATGTACGCTGCTTCCTTTAAGAAGAAATATCTTCTGCATCAAACTGACAGCTTGCGTGCAATCTGCATAGACACAAATACTGTCACAACATTTTATCAACAGGTGCAGGAAATACCCATGCCACATATAGTCATGGCAATATCCATGACCTTACAGTAGAAAAAAGCGATTTTTCTTAAAATATAAACTGAAAAAAAATGCTTTCACTGATTTATGCTATCAGTCTCTCACTCATGAGCAGCAGCATGTTTGTGATGACCTGACATCAGCCCAACAGCCAGACATCACAACACTTGTGCCGAAATACTAGATCGAGAATCTCTTGCAATGATATGGAGGGCAAGTAACAACAACTGTCAAGCATTACTTGCGTCTCCTGAGTTTCTCTCAGGATATGTAGGTGTCCAGTATGCATGTTTGTACTTTTTCAGGCCTGGCAGTGATAGTGTCTCCACCCTGTCCCACCTCTGTGAATCAACAGGTCACAACCATTCTTCATCTCCAGGTCTGGGTGTCTTGTAAAACCACACGTAGATGTGCTGAGGTCTTGATGCACGGACCTGCTGATCTGTGTGCCGTTAACACAGTCCATTCTGAGAGTCCTGTCCCTGCTGTATGTTCCTGCTGGTGCCTCTACATCCAGACGTCCCCATGCATTCTCCTTTCACACTAATCTTAGTCTTTGTATTACAATTCTATATATGCTGACTAACCTAGATCTGTGTGATTAAATTATAACGTCAAGTTATACTACTAGAGTTATGCTTTGCTTCCTGATAACCTTTCAGCTCTCCTGATGCACTGCATTTCAATCTAATAAAACATGCAACCTAAGACAAAAAAATATATTTTTCTACTTGTTTAAAACCACTGAGTGTTTGTTTTGATTCTCCAGGTAAGATTGATTTTAATTGTCTTCAGCTATCAAGAATTAAATTTGTACCTAGTCTTCATCAACTAGGCATGGTCACTACTAAAAATCACATAAAGTCCTAAAATACATGTTTGAGGCAGAGGAAATCATTCCCTGTTGAAAAGTATATTTCCTTGTCCCCATCAATTAGGAAAGTTAGTCTTGAGGTGCTCCAGTCAGTTGATTTTTCATTGGTTGAAGATGGATACAAAGAATCTTATCTCTAAGAGAATCATGACTGGAAATGCTTCCGGATGGTCAGAAATCCATAAAGACCAACAGCACACTCTGACTATCCACTTGTCAAACAGACACTGCTGTTCTGAGAAGGTACAGAAAACCAATGGAATTGGTGTGCAAAGCTATAAATAAGCTGTTTAATAAAACTGAATAGTTTGAGACTTAGAATTCTTGAAATGACTGATATACAACAATAAGATCCTTACTACCTTGTCTGTGTTGATCTAGGGCCAGAGAAGAGAAACACTGAAGAGTTCCCCTCAGCACTGTGGATTGGCCAGGCATGGAAACTTACACCTGCCTTTGGAGTGAAACAAACTGCTAGCCTAGTTCCTAAAACTTCAGGAAAATCAAGGTCTGGATCTGAGTTTTGTGCATCTGCATCAAATAAAAAAATAATGTCAACCTGACAATTTCATTTTTTTAAGGGAACACAAGAAGCTGATTATCTAAACTATTATGAAAATACTGGGGGTTTTGCTGATGAAGGGAGCAAAGCATTACTTCCCCCCCATGCTCTTTATCTTTCCTAAGATGCCCAGATACTCTTTGCTCAAGTTATGTGCTGTAATAGCTTACAATATGCTCAGCATTGTCTAAGAACAGAAGGGAAAATGAGGAACGATACCATTGTATTAATCTCACTCTCCTACTTTTTTTCAGGTAACAGTACTACCAGCTTTTGAAATCTAGAATTAATTTGGTGTTGGGTAAATGATGCTAATACTGCACAATGCATAAACTGCTACTGCCAATAGGTGCTTAGGGATAGACATTCTATGTGAAAAATAGGCTATCAATGGAAGTATTTCCGTCCAGAAATATTTTATGTTTATTATATGGTATTATTTTATGTTTCCTGATGTCATGGAAAGGAACTTCTTGGAAAGCTGCTGTTACATTGTCTGGATGAATGACAACAAGTAGTTTACAACACCCATGGAAAAAGGACTCTATCTCTCATTTGTAACTGCAAGGCAAAACAAATGCCATGGGAAAGCAGTCTCCAAAATAGAGACAAACCACTGCCTCAAAAACCCTACGGAAGCAGCTGCTTCTGAATATCCTTTTAAGCCTATTGAGCCTTGATCCAGCTGTTAAAAATAACAATGTTTTCCAACCTCTGTAGTAATCGGATATAGCGGGGCAGTGCTGGACGAGC
Organism: Phaenicophaeus curvirostris; assembly: GCF_032191515.1. Taxonomy (NCBI): domain Eukaryota; kingdom Metazoa; phylum Chordata; class Aves; order Cuculiformes; family Cuculidae; genus Phaenicophaeus; species Phaenicophaeus curvirostris. The sequence continues at coordinate 91,163,043 of NC_091394.1, forward strand.
TGTTGCATAAAAAAAAAAACAAAACCCCTTTGGTTATATAATAAAAATGCATCATAAATCTCAAGTCACAGAGATGCCATATGGGTCAGTGTGGTAGTCTCTGACCACCCCTCTACAACTCACTGTGCTGACAAAGGCATCTGCTGAAGGACTCTGACACCTTTGCAGCTTTGCAAACAGCTGCACAGCTTGCTGCCATGCTCGGACTTGGTGACCTCTCTGTCCCTCTCTGTAGGAGGTTACATAGAATCATAGAATCATAGAATAACCAGGTTGGAAGAGACCCACCGGATCATCAAGTCCAACCATCCCTATCAAACACTAAACCATGCCCCTTAGCAAATGAAAGAGGTCATGTGTCTGTACCTCATCAGGTGTGTATCATCTCACTTCTCTGGTGACAGTGGTTTTATAAAGATATTCTGGACTTCGCAGTGGGGCACCTAAGTCACTGCTCTACTCTCTTTGCTGTGGTATCCAGAGAGGAGGCAGGATACGGGGTTGTGGTAATCGCATCTCCTGATGTTGTGCATGCATTTACAGTGATTACCTCTCAGAGCTCCTCTCTGGCTGAATGCCAACAACAACCCTGAGATGATGCACCACTTTGCTTTCTTCTGCCACCCCAGGAGCCAAATTGGCACCCACCTGGAACACATTTTCAGATCAAGAGAGCAGAAATTCCCAAAGGCAAAACACTTAAGCCCAAGCATAAGCTAAGTCATTCAAGCAGACCCTCTGGAAGTCAGGAGGACATTTCACACTGTCAAGTACTTCTCTGGACTGGTCTCAGGCTGAGCCTGAACTTTACTGTTTTACTTACCATAAGATTAACTAAGAATGAACAAAAGTAGAAACAGCTAAAACTTTCCTTTTAGAGAAGCTGAAAATGAAGACAAATATTTCCCTGAAATTTTACTATCAGTAAGGTTGGAGAAACTGTTGTGGGAAAATATGAGACCTATTTCTACAGAGGCTTCCTGTCTATTTTTAGCAGCAGATTTCAGCTGATATTTCTTTGTATGCTCTGAACTGCACTATGTGTTGCAGTTGGGGTTTGCAGGATGTAAAAATCCAGAAGCAACTGTCAGTAACTGCCTTAATTAAGAGAAATTAATTCAGCTCATCTTAACTGAACATGCATAGGCAAGATGTGTTTTGTTCTATTATTGTCTCATGCCAGGAGAACTCCAAAGTGTTGAGAGAGAAGAGGCTTATCTAGTGAAATACCTGATGGAAGCATTACACTTCAGGGTACTTTTCAGTCTTTGAAGTCACAGCAGCCCTCGTTTGCCCAGTAGAAATTGGTATTTGTGGATACTTAGAAAACATAGTTCCCTCCTAAGAATATTTGAATCCTTTTCCAGAGATCACCATGATGGAATCCAGCCTGCCGCTATGAAGGGGGAAATTCATTTTGGCAGATGTGTAGAGAATATGCAGGTGTTTTGGGTACTTACCCATACACCACAAGAATGTCGAAGATTTCCCAGTTTGCAAAGTACACACCAGATCCACACCCTCTATACATCTTGAAGAAGGATTTTAAAGAAAAGAAGTTACTTTCCAAAGCCTTTGACATCCTGAGGGGAATGCTGGAATATTTATTTATTTTCCTCATAGGCAGTTTGTTTCTGACCTTCAGTAGTACCCATCCATGGACAGAGCCAGGAGGAGGACTGACAAAATCCGTGTTGCTAAATGTGTAGTAGATAGAGAGGCTGTGCTTGAAGGGACAGTCAGTCTGAAGCAGGTACCTCCAGACATGTGAAACTGCTGCTTTTCTTCTGAAGTCTTTGGAAGAAAGAACCATTGGAAGCTACTCAGCTTCAGGAAATACCCAAGTGGAGGTAAGAGGAGCACCCTAGGAGTTTCTGAAAATGCTTGGTAAGTTTCACCAGTACATAGATGCAGCTGGCAAGCCCACCAGACATTCTCTTTGCTTTTCAGCTGTGCATGGTACGCTCTGTGTGATGCTATGACTTCAGTGAGATTTCTGAGAAAGCAAGCACACCTCAAATAAAACCTCATGGGTTTTGATCTGTCAAAATCATGAGAACTTAAATTGGCATATTTCACAGAGCTCTGATTTCCTTTCCTCTTGCCTGCAGTTTTCTACCATCTAGGGTACCATTTGCTCAATCTATTACAATAAGTGCTTGATTTCAGTCCCCTACTTTGAGACCTTAGTGCATTTTCTTCCTGAAAAGGATCACAATATGAAACACTAGGTCAGAGAATAATGAGTCTAGTATTTTTTAAAAGCCTCCTGCACATACGTAGGGTATCGATTGATGATTCAGCAGGTGATGGACTGTAATAAGGGGACATTTTTCCCTTTAATTGCTGTTGAAAAGGGAAAGAGGAGCAAAAGAAATACTTGGTTTTCTGAGACAAGGATCTCAGCTTCACTGGGCTTTGGTTCACTAGAATCACCTAACAGGCTTGAACATAAAGAAGTGGCAAAACTAAAAGGATAAATAAACTGGTGAAAGCCTCCAGCTTGTCTTTGTCTTTCCAGTCTGAAAATTGGATTAAATATATCATTCTACCATTATGTAAACAGATTGTGGAAAAGGCTGTCCTAGTGGTCCGTGAACTGAACAGGATGCAGGATCTCCTGGTTTCTGCCTCTGCCAGACCTGTTTGCTCATGACCGCAGGTGTAACTGTACAAAGAATCACAAGAACTAAGTCCAGAAGGGACCATTAGAGTCACTTCGCTGAACTGTTGCAAAACTGATCACCAAGTATTTTTGCCCAGTGATTTCTGCACTCATCTAGTTGAGGGTTATCAAGGACACACTTGTGATAAGCATAATTGGCAAGGCCAATGGGTGGATCATGTTTTCTTTCTCAAATTAGAGGTTAAAGATGCTCTATGGAAGGCAATAGAGGTTTTGTCCAATGCAAGACGAAGACAATGTTGCCATCGGCAGCACCTGGTGTCCGTGTGAGAGGGGAACTCCCAGTTTCTGCCAAGCCCTTGGCTGGAGCAGAACTGACATCTCTTAAGAAGCCCATTCCCAACCATGGCAGCTGCCAAGCCAAGCCCTGGCCCAACCTGACTGCATCATCCAGGGGCTGCCTACGTACCATCTCAGCTGTTGGTCCTACAGCAACCCAAACAAAGGTCAAGATTCGACAAAGAATTTACAGTTCTTGCAGGTAGATTTTGTAATAACTAAGTGTACAAGGAAGGAAAACCAAAAAGCCAATCTGATGATTCATATTTTCTTATAATTAAACTTTTTTTCCCAGTCTTCCTGCTTCTTTAAATAAAAGTTAATAGATATCATGCTGCCAAAACAACAGGAAAGTTCATTGGATAACAGGTAGCATAATCTCAGAACTGAGTGTTGCAGAAATGAAAAGGTTTTGACTGACAAAAAGTAACATGATTTATATTTTAAAACACCTTATTTGCAGATATTAAAGTGTCATTTATTAAAGCAGAGCAGTCATTTCTCCATTTTAATTATGCTGAATTGTTGTAATCTACAGCAGCTTTATGTAACATGTTGCTTATTGTATGTAAATCCAAGGAATTCTCCCTTTCCTTCAAATAAGCATCAGATATACTCCAAAAAAACCCCTCTTCGTTTAACACTTTGCCACAATTGCTTTATACCTTGAAACAAACAAAACCACAGCAAAACCCCTCCAAACCTGGACCACACACGATTTCCTTCATAGAAAAGTTCAACCAGCCATTCAGGAATGAAACCTCCAGAAATTTTACTTTTTTTTTTTTCCCAACCCTGGTTGTGTGTTTTTCCTTCATGTTTTACACTCCTTTCTACCTGTCGTTTTCTTATCTGAAGCTCACTCTCTCTCTTTTCTGTTTGACCTGAGGTTAAATGTGTCATTTATTTCCATGGTATCCTTTGGCAGTTTGCATTTCTCTATGAAGTCCTCAGCCAGCTTCCTCTTCACAAAAGATTAAAGAAAGTTGGTTTTCATGCTGTTTTAAGTAACAAGGGTGTGAAAATCTGCAAATGCGTCTAGTACATTCGCATGTCAGTCTCCATCGCCTATGCCCTCTGCTCTTCGCTTACAGGAAGAGAAACAGTCTGCCGCGTTGGCTATTTGTACATCCAAGAGATGAGCACATTTGCAAAATTTACAGCTTGTGATGACATCTCTGCGACCCTGAGAAAGTTACTGATCTACTCAGAGACAACAGGGCAATATGACCGATAACATGCTCCAAATACCTGAATCCTAATCTGGCACCTGCTGATCTGCAGAGAGGCTCAATTCAGAAGTAAACTCACAGACGACTAGTTTACAACTTCCCTCCCAAGCCGAGCAGAAGGGGAATCTGATATGAATCTTGTGTCAGCTGCTATCTGTAGGTCAGTATGTTCTGCATTTACAATGTGTAAGGAATGATGCAACTCGTGGATTCTAGCTGTTGTAAAAAGTATACACAGTGCTTGGGATAAAAATGAGGTGTTTCGAGAATCCTGCCTTATATACTAATGACAATTAGAGCAGTAAAAGCAAATATCAGACCCAGCAAGCTACCATAATAATACTGGGAGCTTGAAAGGATGCACGTGAGGAAAATATTGTGGAGATGATTTCTGAGGTGTACAGGGGGACAGAGTTAAAAGAAAAAATAATGTTGTGTGGACTTTGAGGGAAAGCTAAAATGTAAAGTTCGACAGGGGTGGGGAGTTTCACAGTTCAGTATGTTCTGTGAAGGAACATCATGCTTTGATTTGCTTTGGTCTGGACCTAGGGGCTAGATTTATTTGACAGCCCCTAGCTGCCCACTGGCAGGGACTGGGAATAATTTTGCTCTCATCACCAACTCACCAGGACTTAAGATTTTATAAATCACTCAGCTCCCCCTTAACTGTTTATTCCGTGATAGCAGCTTGATGAGAACTAATCTCCTTAACTGCTGTCTATTTCTGCAAATCCTGTTTTCTTCCCCTTGAACATATTCTGCTTCCTAGTAAAATAGTGCACCATCTCTACTCAAATGTGCATGGTGGATCCGTGTTTTGCCATAAGAGCGTTCTTTGCTTTTTACCCTATTTTGTCCTCAGCCCTTCCCCTCCCCTCCCCTCCCCTCCTTCTTTCCTTTCTTCCTATTTCTTTGTCTTTTCTTTCTCTTGTTTGGTTTTGGGAATTTTTTGGGAAGAGATGGAATAGGAAGAAGAAGAAGAATGAGGGAGGAGGGGGGAGGAGCAGCTCAACACTCCTGCTTTTTCCGCAGAATTATAGATGACCTGGAGTATAAGCATAGAAAGAGATTAGCTAAGGTGAAAAATGTGGATCAGACATGATGATTGCCAAGGATCCAGTGAACAAACAGGATTTCAGGTGGTGAACCTGGATGGGAAGGAGATTCCACAGAAATAGAATATGCAGGGGACAGTATGTGGCACTCCAGTCACCCAGCCTGCGTATTGGGAACAACCTTGCTCTTCTCTCCTTCCTTTCCATTTTTCTCTCTTTTTTCCAACAAATTCTTTTCTCCTTTCCAGTCTATCCCAAGCAAACTAGGGAAGCATAACAGACCTCAATGATGGAGGGCTTATGGGAAGGGCTAATTGCTTTACTTACTTTATTCAGATATACAGGCCATTACTTAGAATCATTACCCAGCCATCATACATCATACAGACCAGTCCCGTTTTCCATGCACTAAATATGTCACAGGCATTGTATTTGTCACTAATTATGCAATAGGTTGTGCAGGGCTGCTTTAGGAGCTAGTAATTTGTTAATATGAGACATGGGACTATGACTTTATCTCGAATTTCCAAATATTACTGAGGCTGTTAAATTTCTTATTTGTTTAAAAGGCACCACGAGCCACACTTTCTGTCACTTTTATGAAACTCTATATGAATCTCAGCAATACTCATGTTATAACACTGCATTCTGTTATAGTACTGCAGTCTGTTATAATAATGATAAAATTACTGAGTGCAGTTCTGAAAAAGATGGCCATTTCTTCCAGGCATATCCAAGTTTTTTCTTTGTCTTTTTGGCTCCCAACCAATTTAAACTGCAATTTAAAAGCTAACTGTGCATCAGCATCAGGGAAGAGTAGTGCTCCCTGAGCTGTGAGTTCCTCCAGCCTATTCTGGGTGTGAGTAGCCGCTGTGCAAAGCTCTTTCTGGACCAAAATATTTCCCCCTGACTTTGTTTGGATTCAATGACATCAAACATTTTGTTCCAATCCAAATGATTCTACGGTTCTCTTAGGCTCCAGGGGGATCATACCCCATGGTTTGCAAGAAGCAGCACAGAGGAACACAAAGGGAAGGGCCCCAAGACAGAACCAAGAGGGCTGGGACATCCACACAGTGTCCTGCCCCACCATGTAAAGAGTCTAGCTGTCATGTGGAAAGTTGTGTAACTTACAAACGGTTCTTGGGTTCATAATCCACTGTCTCTCAAAATTCCTTATTTGTTCAGGTAGAGATCTGTTGGAGCTATTATAAAGTATCCTATTCCAGAAACAGCTTGGGTGTAGTGAGCTTGGATATCTCTGTGTAGCTCCCCAGTGTAAACATAGATAACACATCCAGGCACAGGAGAAGAGGATGCAAAGATGCCCCAGACAAGGAGTTTATAACTGATTTATCCTCCAATCTCAGTGTAAAATTTGTGAGCTGCCAGTTAACACACAGATCTGCAACCAAAGCAGACAGATAGGCAGGCAGTACTGAATCTTCAGCCATCTCAGTCTCCGTGTAATATAAATCGCCTGACGTTTCCAGAGGTCTTGTTTTTACTAAACGCAGTCATATACTTGCTGTTTCTCATGGGACATCCGGACAGGGGTTACCTAGCAGTTAAATGTATTTTTGTATAAGTTAAATAATGACTTTTAAGGATGAGGCTGCCCGCTGTCAGCCTAGTGATGTTTTCAAGTCAGCTGAAGTATGAGCTGTCCTCCAGGAGTCCAGGTTGGTGTGGCAGCAATCTGGATTTGCCAGCCCAGACCTTTCAAATGGGATTTTCTCCCAATGCCAAATCCAAACTCTTGCAGCCAGGCTGCTATTATGCCTAAGCTAATGTATTTAAAACTACATTACACTGTGGTCAATGACAGACGTACTCAGTCATGTCATAGGATAAAGGATAAAAAAATTAAAAATGGTAGGGTTACCAAGAAAAGTGAGTTTCCTTTTATCTTGTGATGTTTTTTGAAGGCTTGACATTTTTTTTAGAGGTGTGGAATACTGATTTTGATCCTTCATTGTTGTAAACACTTAAAATACTGCTTATGTATAGATGGAAGGGAGGAAACCACTCGGCCTGGGGCTAAGAGTGGGAATGGTGTCTGCCAAATGGCCCAGCTCCTGCCCTATAACCCTATATACGCACACACACGGGGGGAGCTACAAAAGCCTTAGTCTGCGACAAAATCTACCTTGAACCTACCAAGATATGATATACAAGACAATATATGTACGCTGAGCATAGACTCTGCTTCCTGAGTTGATTGGTAAAACGTGAATAATGGTTTCAAGCAACTGTAGTCAAAGGAGCGAATAACTCACATCCCTCCCTGCCTCTTGTGTTCCAGATTATGCTGATATTTCTTCATCACATTTGCCAGTACCTGTGTATCTGTAAGTCATGTATAGGCTGCCAGTTAGCTTTCAGAGGTATGTGCAATTTGGCAGAGATTCTCTGCCTGAATGAGTGCTGTCAGAGCAGACAAAATCAAACCTTCATCTCCTGGCCTTCAGCAGTGTCACCATGATGGATGGGAGGCATCTCCTTTCTTCTCTTTGCAGGTTGATCCATTCCATTTGACAGTGTTTGAATGATGCTTACTTTGTACTCCTGAGAGATAGTTTTCTACCATGTCCTTCAAGGTAGGGGAAAAAATGTATATATACCCAAATGAATCACACAAAGAAAAAAAAACTATAAAATTCCAATCTTCAATAGTGCCAACAATGTAAAAGAAGTTGAAGAGAGAACTCAAAAGGAGTCTTATCTCAGCATTTACTTCTGAGGCCTTAGGCCCTCTCCTGCCTTCACTGTCACTACCAACACAGGAACTCAAGTTTTGCAATCAAAGAGACACTAGTACTGAGAGCTCTGCTATGTCCCACAAACTCCCTTGAATGTGCTCACTTGCTTCTTGATTAAAGTGCACCCTGCACCGAGAAAGCCACTTTATTCCAAATGCCAATACAGTTTGTTCTCCGCCTTCCTGAGAAGACCAGGCAGCTGCAACATGGCACTGCCTGACTAGAGAACATATTTTTGAGCTTAGAGTTCTGCTCTTGCCTTATATCTTCATGTTTAGCACCTTCCAGAGAACTTTTGTTGGGAAAGGTCTGTACTGAGCCAGTCAAGGTGTGATGTTGCAAGTACAGCAAAAGTCTGATAGGACCTGAATCTCTCATTTTTTCCTCTAGATGTGTAAACACAGGCATTTAATGTAGTTTTTCTTCCTTGTGTAGCCCATTTGCCTCCCACTTGCATCTCCAGGACGGCAGAATTTCCATGTGCCCTATGTCATACTGCCAATCTTGTGAATATGTATGATAGTTGAATAAGATGAAGTAGCCAGCTGAAAATTAAGTGAATCATAGAATCATAGAATAACCAGGTTGGAAAAGACCTATTGGATCATCAAGTCCAACCATTCCTATCAATCACGAATCCATGCCCCTCAATACCCCATCCACCCATATTTTAAACACCTCCAGGGAAGGTGAATCAACCACCTCCCTGGGCAGCCTCTGTCAGTGCCCAATGACCCTTTCCATGATTTTTTTTCCTTATGTTCAGCCTGAACCTCCCCTGGTGGAGCTTGAGGCCATTCCCTCTTGTCCTGTCCCCTGTCACTTGGGAGAAGAGGCCAGCACCCTCCTCTCTACAACCTCCTTTCAAGTAGTTATAGAGAGCAATGAGGTCTCCCCTCAGCCTCCTCTTCTCAAGGCTAAACAACCCCAGCTCTCTCAGCTGTTCCTCATAAGGCCTGTTCTCCAGCCCCTTCACCAGCTTCGTTGCTCTTCTCTGGACTCATTCCAGAGCCTCAACATACTTCTTGTGGTGAGGGGCCCAGAACTGAACACAGTATTCAAGGAGTGGTCTCACCAGTGCTGAATACAGAGGGAGAATAACCTGTCATCTGTCTTTCCCTAGCATTTTTTTCCCTTTGAAAAACAAAATATTCCCTTGCAGAGGTTTGTGCTTTAAGGCAAGTTGTGATGATTAGTGCCATATTTTCTAATTGACATTTGCGTTGTCCTTTTTAGTCATCCTTTGTAACACGTTATTGTCTTTAAGTGATCATAATTATAAAAAATAGTTGGTTAAAAACTTTCAGGAGTTTTCCAACTCATTACCGCTAATTAAGAACATAATTTAGTGCAATCTTGACAGCTGGCATACACCTAAAGAAGCATTAATTTCCAGTCTATTGCTGGTGTTGCTGTTGTAAGTTGTGCATAGGAGACACCCTCACTTTCTATGCCTCTTTTAAAGAAACTTTTTTTCTAGGCTGAAAAATCACTTGTCACTGGTTCTGCACATCAGACAAGGGGAAAAGCGCACAAACAGAAGGCAGGAAAGCAAGATGATGTTGCAGTTATTGCAGCATCTGTGTAACCTTTGCTTCTCTTCCTTTTCTAGCTATGATTTTTTTTTCACAGACTTTAACAGCTGCTATTTAAGAAATTCAGGTTTCTTTGCCCTAAACTGCCCTGCCTAAACTTAAGCAAATTAAGCTTTCATTTCCTCAGCTACTTTCCTATTTGAATGCAGAAGAGCTTTTCCAGAGCAGATGTAGCAAACATGATTTTTCCAAAGCAAGGTGCTCATTTCCTGGGGAAGGAACGTATGAATTGCACTCCCAGATAATGCAGTAGTTTGAAACTCTTGCTGAAGCCTTCTGCATATCATGTGCTTGAGGAAGATTTAATAAACTGAAGTTCATAAGGCACAAGGAGCTTATTAGATGAAGTATGCTATTTAATTGTAAAGCCACAATTTACTATGATTTCTTGTTGTTTTTAATACTGTAATTATTTTTACAGTATTTTGTGGTTCAATCCCTCTCTCCTGGTATGTCGGTGTGTTAAAAATCTCCATTTCCTGTTGGTTTGCTATTTTGCCTGTATTTTTGCCTGTTGATCATGTTCCCCTTACTAGTAAATGTGCTTAGAAATGTAACCAGATTTATAGAAGGGAAATCTGTCTGAACCAAATAGGTCAGAGTCCAAGAACAATACAAAAGAAAGAAAAAAAAAGAGGAAAAGTAGGGAAATTCAATATTGTCCTGATGGGTTGAAAGCAGTAACTTTGCACAATTTGCTTCGCCTGTACCGCTACAGTTTAAGGGCTTGGATCAATAGAAAAATCATTCATTGGCTCCAGTGGGCTTTTGGTCAGGTCCTATGTGCAATTCAATTGCCTAATGAGCTCTCAGGAAAGGCTGGAAGCCGTGCAGGCAGGATGCAAGGACAAGTTCTCATTGTAGCTCTTTCAGATAAATACAATGGGCAAAACTTTCGCAGGTTTGAATAGCCACTGGGATCATATGAGGACATGTTCCGCATGTCAAAAGTATGGGCATCACATACACTCAAAGGTCTTCTATTTTTATCATGAGATCGAAATTTTAAAGAAAATAACTCTCACCTAATGGACCTGCAGCTGGGAGTGGCTCAAACTCTGGTAGAAGAGAGCACATTGTTTAAGAGCTTGCTTGTACTGCCTTCCCATAGGCAGCACAGGAACAGCTGAGGTGAGAGAGCAGTGCCTGTGTCAGGATTCATAGACCTCTTCACATTGCAAGTGAAAAGAAATGAGGAAGAGCACCCTTTTGGAACCTTCTTGCCCATGTTTTCTCTGTGCAACAGGTTGCATGGAAACATACAAAGGAGAGGACTGAGTGCAATTACTGTTACCACCTGGAGGAAGAGAAAAGGCATGTCAGATCATAGCTCATTTTATTATGAGTCTGCATTGAAGTCCTGTCGGGGCTTATATTCACAGTCACGTGCAGTAAGACCTGAGGGAGGCTTGCAGCGTTGAATGGATTTGAACGTACGCAACTGAGATAAAATTCATGTGGCTACATGAGCATCATAAAGCATGAGCATCACAAGAGCATCATAAAGCTGTGAATGGGCCACAAGCCATTTCTAGGGTCATTGTGATTGCAGAAGAACAAACGTGTCAGAGCTGCAAGGCCACCTATCTGTGCCCAAGGCTTTGCTGAGCTAGTGCTAGCCTAGAAACAGTGGCAGTGCAAAATAAGGTGCAAGGGACAAACCAAATGATATGTGACCATGAGCAAGCAGCAGCTGGGATCATCTTTACCAGGGAGTGCAGCAATAGGACAAGGGTTATATTTTTTAAGCTGAAAGAGATTTAGATTAGATTTGAGGAAGAGATTTTTTACTATGAGGGTTGTGAGGCACTGAAACAATTTGCCCAGAGAAGTTGTGGATGCCCCATACTTGGAGATGTTCAAGGTGAGGTTGGATGAAGCTTTGAACAACCTGATCCAGTGGAATTTGTTCCTGCCCATGGCGGGGTGTGTGTGTGTGTGTGTGAAACTAGACTGTATTTAAAGTCCCTTCCAACACAAACTCTTCTATGATTCTATGATCTTATGGAAGAAATTTTTTCCTCCAATTCTCTTTTGTCTCATAAATTAATCTCACCTTTAAATAACACAATTCCATTACAGTTTCTGTTCTATTGTCAACCTAATCTGAAAGCTTTGTTGTGACTTAGCATTCATCCTGAATTGATAAGAAAGTTCAGAATTTGGCCTTCAGCTGATGTCCCTTTTCATTGCCAAACTCAGAGAATGGTTGGGGCTTTGTTAAGCTGGACAGCAGGGATGTAGGGCCCCAGCATGGCTGGTGATAAATGGTCAGTGGGGGGTTGACCTTGCCTTGTGAAAACCGTAGTGTTGTTTCCTCAATGCTCTTTTATAAACTTTGTTGCTGAAATAATCTGGTGAAACTGAATCTCTCTTCTTTTCCTCAGCCTTTTTTGATACCCAGTTCTTGTATATGTATTGTACTGGGTTTGGCTATGATAAAGTTGATTTTCTTCAGAGTAGCTTGCGTGGTACTGTGTTTTGGCTGAGTGACCTAAACAGTCTTGATAACATAGGAATGTTTTAGTTGATGCTGAGCAATGTTTATACAGTGCCAAGACCTTTTCTACTTCTCACTTTTCCCTGCCAGTGAGTAGGCTGGGGGTGCACAAGAAGTAATGAGGGGACACAGCCAGGACCTCAACTGACCTAAGGTATATCCCATACCACATGATGTAGCGCTCAGCAATAAAAGCTGTGGGGGAGAAGTAGAAAGGGAGTGGAGTTATGTTTTGGAGTTAGGATGTTTGTCTTCCTGAGTAACCGTTACGCATGATGGAGACCTGCTTTTCTGGAGATGGCTGAACACCTGCCTGCCAGTAGGAAGTAGTGAATTAATTCTTTGTTTAGTTTTGCTTATGAGTACAGCTTTTGTTTTATCTATTAAACTCTCTTTATTCAATTCACAAGTTTTGTCATTTCTATCCCTCCAATCCTTTTCCTGTCTCAACTGAGGTGAAGTGAGTGAGTGGCTGTGAGGGGCTGAGCTGCCTTACTGGGATTAAACCATGACTCTTTAGGGAGTTTTCTCCTGTCCAGTTCTTGTACATGCATGTGCCATCTCGGGGAAGTGAGCTCAAGGACCTGCCAGTGCTGGTCAGGAGCTCAGAGCCCCTTGACAGTATCATTGCCAATTACTGGATAACAAATTTGCACAGATCATCGTTAGCATTTGTGTACCCAAGAGTTCACATCGCAGTCAGACATGATTGAACACAGCTGTTCAGATTGCTGAAATATGGAAAAGGCAAATCAGGTATTGCACAAAAAGCTAGACAGCGGGTGCTCACTTCCAGAGTGAGCCAGTCTTTGAGACAGTATGAAGCTGCAACTCAGTGCTCTACTACCTAAGTAGTTCATGCAGTGGTTCATCTGGCTGTCAGGATCTGTCTAAGCTTGAACCAAACATCTTGACAGTGTCTGACTAATTCTGTGTGAACTATACTGAGTGAGATAGGCAGTTAATACTCTGTATACCCAGAAATATTAGCATCTCCTTCCCTGTCTTTCCTGGTGGTAGAAGAAGAGATGAACGACAACTCTCCTGGCTGCAACACCAGCTGCACTGAGGAACTGCATGTGAAATGTGTACATGTGCATGCAGGAGATATAATATGTAGATTTGCAGTTGTCTTTTCTCATCAGCCTACAGTCATGGAAAGATATAGATGCAGCTTCTCTGAAATTATGAAGGCCTTGAAAGTTATATTTCCTTCCTGAACTCTTGTCACCTCTTCCATCACCTTGTTCTTCTCTAGGACACTTGGGAAAGAGCCTCTGAAGTTCTGTTTTCCCTAGCATTGCAGTGGCAACTGGGCTGTGATTACAGAGCTGCCTGCATATCAGAGGAGGAGAAGACTTCACTTGTGAGCAGGCTTTTGTGTTGCCTACGGAAAAGCTGAGCTTAATCATTGGTTTCTAATGCAACAAAGCCAAGCAGGCTCCCTAGTTATTTGTAACCAGACTCTTAAGAAAGAAGAAAGACTTGAGCAACACTTTTAAGTATATTGAATCAGTCTTCCTTGCTAATCCCAACAACTTTCTTAAATCCTGGATGTGACTGGAGCTTAAAGGACAGCTGTATGATGCTGATATATGAAGAGAAAACCTGCTGGGTCAGGGGCTACCCACTTTCTGCTCCTCCATGTCATCTGCAGCGACAGAGGGTAGTGATGTATGTCCTTAGCAAGCCAAACATCTGCACAGTCAGGTGAGGTCTCGTCCTGCCCATAGACACCCGATCCATTATCCCACTGGCCCCTGACCAGCTCAAAAGCCAGTTCTTATCGCTCTCGCTCTTTCTGGTGATTCCTTCTGCTGTGGTGGCCTGAGAATGGCAACATCTGTGAGCTATAAGAAAAACTGTGGTCAGAGATGCATCTGGTTCAAAGGAAATTTACAATTATGTCCAGAAACTACTATTTGGGAAAGCATTACGGGTTACAAAGTATGTAGTCCAGTTTCATGGCAAAGATAGTTTTAACAAGATAGCATTGTGCTGTTCTTATGTTCTTATGGTGCACATTTCATATGCTTAAATGAGATATTATGTCCCCTTCCCTTTTCCCCCTGCTTCAAAATGCAACTGCAGGCTGAATGTGACTGACTGAAAGTAAAGTATGATATTTTGCTCTTTAATACCCACAGACCTCAAATATGCATTAGAAAACCCTTTACACAGCATCCAACTGATATGCCTTGGAGCTGATTTGGAAGGGACTTCTGTTAGATGAGAAAGAAGCCTAAATCCAAAGTACTTTGAAATCAAAGAGGATCTTTGACTAGCTTTAATGGATTTTGAATAAAGCCTCTCTCAGGCTGAGAGTGCCAGAAGGAGACTGTTGACAGTCCTAACCATGTTGCAGGGTGTTGTAAAGGTGGCCAGACACCCCTAGAAATTGGATTGAGGTGGTGACATCATATCATGTTTTTTTTAGCCCAGGTAAGATTTGGAGAAAGAGGGGAAAGATGGGGCCCTGAGATTTTCATTTAGGGATAAATAGGGAGAATAGGAGGTGTGAGCGGGAACAAGTCCAAGAGGAAGAGGTGTTTATATGAGGCCAAGAAAGCCAATGGCATCTTGGCTTGTGTCAGAAACAGTGTGGCCAGCAGGTCCAGGGAGGTTGTTCTCCCTCTGTACTCAGCACTGGTGAGACCGCACCTCCTCTTACGAGAAGCGGCTGAGAGAGCTGGGGTTGTTTAGCCTGGAGAAGAGGAGACCTCATTGCTCTCTACAACTACCTGAAAGGAGGTTGTAGAGAGGAGGGAGCTGGCCTCTTCTCCCAAGTGACGGGGGACAGGACGAGAGGGAATGGCCTCAAGCTCCGCCGGGGGGGTTCAGGCTGGACATCAGGAAAAAAAATTTCATGGAAAGAGTCATTGGGCACTGGAACAGGCTTCCCAGGGAGGTGGTTGAGTCACTATCCCTGGAGGTGTTTAAAAGATGGGTGGATGAGGTGCAGAGGGCATGGTTTAGTGGTTGATAAGAATGGGTGGACTCGATGGTCCTGGAGGTCTTTTCCAACCTAGTGATTCTGTGATTCTGTGATGTTGCACTGGGGACCTCATGAGCTCCCAAGGACCTTCTGTGCTAGCGTCAAAGGCCTTAAAGTGAAGAAGCAAGCACTGAATAGATCAAAACAAGGCACATGTCTTAGCACAAAACCAAGTCTATTTACATGCTTGTATTCAGGTACCAACTAACTTCAGAGGAACGTCTACTTTAAAATATGATTGTGGTCTAAGCAAATGATTGGATATATTTCAGCTATGCCTTTGTAAATACCTATAATCCTGTACTTACTCTTATGCAGGAATGGCGATCCCCTGCAACGAATCATGACTGGATACCTAAAATGGGAGGGATGTTCACTAAAGACTAGCTTCAGTGCTGCACTTTTCCTCCTCTTCACCTTGGTGCATTGTGTCCTCACACCTACAGTTTGTGACCAAGATGTGAACTGCTCTTGTGTCCTTTTGCTGCTCCGTGTCCATTTGGCAATAGTTGGTATGTCTTCCTCTCTAATGGTATAGAGGCAGGGTCAAATGTCCAGGTAATATAAAGCATAGTGACTGCGTTGGCTTTGTATATAAACATGTCTTAATGCATCTACTGTAATTATTCAAAATCCAGCCCCTTGGAAAGCCTCAGTATTTTCAGAATTTTCAGGATTTTTCAGCTTGAGAATCTCTATCCTTTCTCCCTTTCTTTAGCTGGATCTGTAATTCTTATCTTCTTTTGGCATCTCTTCTTCTTCCCTTCTGTTTTCTCACTCCAGCAGCAGAAGTAAGAAAGGCCCACATCCCTGTGTTGCACAGCCCCAGGCAGCAGGATGGGCCCTGCAAGGACCTGAATCAAGGGCTGGGAGCTGCTCTGAGCTGCTCTGAGCACCAGGCGCATTCCATCAAATTCCTTGTCCAACTGAAAAGCTAAAATGGCTTTTCTGTGCAGGGCGGATTGAAACCAGATCCCATTATTAAATTTGCTAAATGGGAACGTAATGATTTATGAAGGAGGTAGTGAACCCTCAGAAAGAATTTGGCAATAATAACACTGGTTGAACGGCAGCGTGGAACAGGCTTCAAAAGTAAATGATCTGTTAAAAAAAAAAAGGCAACACATAAAATCCCAGCCAAACAAAGCTACTAAATGTGAACCAGATAAAAACTTTAATTATTTCTAATGAGATCAGCAAAGCAAACAAAGGACTGAAATGGGACTCAACTGGTATAAACAATAAGAAGCACAGGCAATATCATTTTACTGTCACACTTGAGAAGTTCAAAGCCATGCAATGTATTTAACCACACACCAGTAATGCTGGCAGATGTGTAACTAAATCCTAGGCATTACTTTGGAAAAAAAAATATTCAAATGTCTCTGTAACTTTTTATTTTTCTGGAAAACATATGGTGAAATTCAAAGGGTACTGAAAGTTTTAAGTGAGCACTATACTGAACACTATTAAAAAGCTTAGGTAATTGGTGCAAATTTTAGGCAGTTTTGAAAACAATACACTGACTAAAGCTTGTCTCACAAGAAAAGGGATGAGGATGTCTGTTCATGGGTTTGTATGTGTCTAAAGCTACTTCAAGAGGGATATCTCTTCACTTATTAAAAGAAAAAAAGAATTTAAAGAAAACAGGGGGAAAATGTTGTGGCTTTCCACATCACTTTGCAATGTGTCCATGCCACAGTGAGATCACAGCAGTGAATGCTACAGGGCTGAATGAAATGAAAGACTCAGAGTAGCAAGCAAGCTACTTGTGTCAACCTTTCTGATCCTAATCCACCCCCTGATTTCGCTGGGATATTAGGTAGCTCATCGGGTCACTCTGGTCACTCAGCCAGGAAAGGAAACTCAGACCGTGAGAAAAGTTGGAATAAAAGAAAGCAACAGGTCTGATACAGTAACTGTGTATTACTCTCAGCTACAATAAGACATAGCATTATGTATGCAGATGTGGTTCCAGGCTCTGTCTGACTCAGTCTCACCCCTGGAAAAGAGTGGTGGCCCACCACAAGTGGAAGGAAACATTTCTATGGGTTTTACTGCTTTTCTAAGGAAGGCAGGATACCTCCCCTTGCATTCCTTTCCTTCTGTGGCTTTTTCATCACTAGACTTTTAATACTGCCGCTACTTCACTTCCTTGCCCCCTGCCCCCACCCCCTTTTTTTTTTCATGTTGGTTGAGTTTATTTCTGCAGACATTCCACACTGTGTAACAATGTGTGTTAAAGGGAATGTTTACTTTTGCAGCACTACCTGCCCTGAGAGTGGTTAGGCATCCTGTGAAACAGCTGTGGCCACTAATTCACTGCAACTGCAGTCTGTCTTCTTAGCATCAGCTACATTTCTTTTCCATATGCTAATTCCCTCTTAGCTTAATTTTCCCATTACCAAGCAGTAACATTAAGTAACTGTGTTGGGCTGTATTCAAATGCAAATTAATATCCCCTTCTGCCCATTAGCTCTGCTGTTTCTTGTCTAGCCAAAGCAACTGGAAACAAGTGAAGAGCTTGGTTCAGTGGTCGGACAGAGGGGCCCTGTCTAGGCTGGGACTGCTGTTCATCCCCGAGAGCAGACACAAAACAGCAGGCTGCAGAAAGGAGAGGTCCTTCATCAAGATGTTTCCTGTCAAATAACCCCTGAACTCCAAACATTCAGCATATGCCTTGGCTCTCTTGAACCTCAGTGTCTGACGTATATAATTTACACAATGCCTATGCTGTGCTCTGGATTGGAAACATCTGGTGGACTGACATAGAGAACCCTTTAAATGAGGCATGAGGGAAGAGGAGCTGAGGGGAAGAGAGATGTCACCGAGCAAACTGCATGACTCAAATCTTAAAAACTGTTAGTGAGACAGGCTGTTAGGCTAAAGAAACCTTTAAGCAGAACAGGCTGGCATAAAGCAAGTTCCCCAAAAGAGAGGATATAGGCATGAATGCTGATACTGATAGCATGAAGCGGGGGAGGGGGTTGGGGAGAAGAAAATACGTACAAGGAAAACATTTTTTTTCCTCTCATTCTATGGAAAAGATGGGGTCTTCTTTTTAAGCATTACTTTGGACTAGAAATACTAGCACCACATACCACATAGGGAGGAAAGAAGTGGTATAATTCCTCTGTGCTCCCACCCAGAAAATTAAGCTCCACCCATGTGAATCACCAACCCCAAAAAAGGCTTATGTATTTCTTCATGCCTATGAAATTCTGAGCTTCATTTGAATTTGTTTTCCACTCTGATGTTTAATCGGCGGTTGCCTACTGGTCTCGCCTTTCCCTTTTCAGCACAGGCATGGGCAAATAGCATTATTCCATGCTAAGCAAATCTGCTGTTTTGCAAAGAATGTTTTTACAATTTTCTATTTTTTTGTGCCTTCTATTTGGAAAAAAATGTAGTTTAAGTTGATTACTTCCCTTTAAAAATCCCAAAATTGAAAGTGATACAAGAACAAGAATAACATCCATCACTTAGAGGGCTTCAGTGCATGATAAGAAACAAGGTCAAGAAGCAAACCTATGCTGACTGAACCCATGACGAGATTAGTTCTGGTGGCATACTGGTGTGGACAGAGTGCATTAGTTTATTAGTTTTTCAAAAGGATATGCACCACTGTTCTGACCAGAGTTCCTATCCAGTGGCTGAGCTAGTAACGACAATCTGACAATCGTTCAGTCAAGAGGCATCAGAGAGCATCCCTCCTCTTGGAAGAATCTCTGCAACACCGATTAGAAGTCTTAGATTTCTGAAAACGCTTGTAAAAAGTTATGTGCAAATTAGCTAGTACACCAAAAATGGATGTGTAAAGGTATGTACCTAGCATGTGGATAATGAATAAATAAGAGACAATTGTAAACTGTTCACAAAGTGAAAGGGAGGAAAATAGTCCTGGAATAAATTACTTACAATGAAAAATGCACTGCTCCTTGGAAAACTCACACCTTTGAGTTTACGATAGGTAAAGACCCATTTTTTTCAATTTTCCCTTTCTGAGTTGTTCAGAACATTACTTATGTTCATCTATAAGATCATTTCACGCATAAGAATTCTGTTCTTCCAATGCAGAATAATGATCGTGTCAGCCCAGATAGCTGCTGAAATTCAGCCATCTGCAAGATGCTGCCGTGGGAAAAGCCTATTGCATAGGACTGTTTGGCCGTGGAGGTTGTTCTGGAGATTGTACGTTTTGTACAAGACCTTGTTTTTTGTTCCCCTTTGGAGACACTAAATCCCATGGTGGGTCAGCGTTGTTTAACCTTAGATATGCAAAAAAAACAAAGGCACTACTTCTTCAGTACAAATATGTGCTACCAGGAAAGGAGAGGTTTTGTTACAAGGTGATTTAAAAAACATTTTCTGGACAAAGATGTGAGAAGCTAATCCAATAGTGACTGAAAGAAATCAGACAAATGTTACATGAAACAAATAACTTCCATCTCTGACCTACTCACAAAGGACAAGCACAAAATAAAGGCAGGAAAAACAACCCTTGCTGGCCTTTCTTATCTTTTAAGAGCAGCAGCAACTGGGTTCCCAGCTTTGAAGTCAATCAAATGATCAGCCTGCTAAAACTGATTAGCACATGCCTGCATGTTGGGACATCAATAAAAAGAAGAGCTGGGAATGCAGAACTCTGAAGTGGAAACAGTTGGAAAACTCTGAGGCTGTGGGGTAATAGAGGTACGTGTATAACCCCTGTCAGCTGCAAGAGTGAGAGTGAGCAAAATACAGGAACGGTACTTCATGTTGCATAGTTCATTGCTTTTGCATTTGCAGTTTTCTCCTTTCTGCAACTACAAGCTCTCAGTGTGTCCTGAGCCCCTGAAGTTTTTCCTGTCCAAAGCCTTGTTTCTGACAAAGCCTGGCATCAAATGTGTCAGATGTAGTGCAAAAAACCTCATAATGCACGATAATGGAATAAGAGGCCAGAGGGAAAAGTTTCTCCTAATAGCCAGTGATTGGTTCAATAAAAGCAGAGCACAGAACAACAAAACCAGAGAGAAAATTGGCAGTAGGATTGGCCCTACTGTTACTGCAGAGATCAACCAAGAGCCAAATAGAGAGCAGCAGCAATACTAGGGTGCTATTCTCCCTCTGTAGGATACAAATAACTCCCACTGAAATCAATGACATCTATTCATGTCCTGTGGCAATAAAATGGAGCCTCCTATCTACTTTTCTCAGTGGTGCTGTTGCAGTGAGATCAGTGAGGGTGAATCATGTGTGCGTGTGTAATTTGTACCCTCTGTTCGGAACACTTAACCATCATGACAAGCTGCAAAAATATTTCCAGTGTATAAAAGAGCCTGCAGGTCCCTGTCAGAGGTAGAGACGGAGCCATAAAGCTGTGTGCAGGCATTGGAACTGTTTGACTCCTTTCCCATTTTATCTCTTGTTGGCAGATGAGTTCATCCAATGGAGAACTCTCAAGTGCTCTTCCTTGGTCTTCCTTGCATTTTGGGGTAGAAAGTGCCTATTAATTCCAGTTTCTTCTCTTGCTCTACATACTGGGTTACCAGTACCACATTAAGATGTGAGGAATGTCAGGTATGCATGCAGAATCAAAGCTGAAGAAACCTTGTGTTGCCCCTGAAAAGGCTAAGAACTTCACTCTGGGGCTAGGGGACAGGTGTCAATGGCTTTGCCCACACCTGGAAAATGTTTTTTTCTCAGGATTAACCCAGGGAAATGAGATTGGAGTTGCATGTTGAAGGCCAGGACCTGAAGTTAAAGCTTTCCAGAGAGGGGGGCAAACAGTGGCAGAAAAAGAGATTTGAATCCAGAGTAGCACATGTATCAGGGATATTCTGTTGTAGAAATACAAGAGGGTAAATGATTGCTCAGGTGATTCTTGAGAGAGGCTCTTGTTGGGTTTTGAACAGTTAGCAGGACACAGCTGAAATCAGATCATGATTTGACTGAGAACTTCAAAATAGGGAGGATAAAATGTGTTATGGGAAAAACCTCAAGTTTTTTTTTGCTGTAACAGAAAAAAAAAAATTTAAAATCTTCTGCCTACACCAGAAATACATTGCTGGTTCTTTTTTTGTTGTTCTGGTCAGTGAAGCAAAAATTCTACTGGAGATATAGCTAATATCAGTTAGTAGTTAATTTGTCAATATCAGACAGACTTAAGCTGAACAAGATCAAGGCCCTTGTTCCAGAAGAACTGCACCCACACATGGCTATAGTTACTCTGGTCGAAGTAAATATTTAAAGGAACAGTGGTGCTATATCATAAGCAGCCTAACTCCTAAACAGATGTGTTGAAAGATACAGAAAGTGGAATTTCCCTTTTTGCACTGCATCAGAAAGGCTACCTTCCTTCCCCCCTCCTTATTCCTCCTCTCTGAAAATCCTATTAATTCACCAGATTGGAGCTGTGTAGGAACTGCTACATTCCAAGGGGATTAGATAACACAGAGGGAGGAAGGGAAGGAGTTGCTGAAGGTTCTTAGCAAAACTCAGGAGCCTTATCCCTATACCTTTTCCCCAGTCTCTCTTCCTTGAGTTCCATCAGAAACAATAAAAGTCTTGAATTCAAACAGACACAGTTGCAGACACTTGCTACAAATCCCTACAAATGACCACATCTGAGGTAGGATTCATAGCAGTGGCTTGAATCTATTTAGTCAATACCAGCTGGAGACTTTCATGGTTTGTCAGGTAAAGCAAAAGATCATTGTGCAGAGACCCATAAAGTACTATGGAACTGTTTTATTAATTTAGCCTCACTGCACTGAAAAATGTAAAATAAACCCCCCAAAACCGAAAAGTAAAATGAGGACTCAGACACTCTGAAACTGTAATAGTTTAGCCATAAGTGTGAATTTAAACTGAGAGAAAATCTCTTATAAATATTATTATTTCAATTTAGATTACGTCATCTAGAACACTGACTGACAGAAGTCAGGAAAAATCCTGCTTCTCTCACACATAATGTCACTCTGAAATGAATTAAGTTTTTCATAATCTAGAAAATATTAAACTGCATGAAAATTATCTCTATTCAGTCAAGAGTTTCAGTTGAGGGGTTGCCTACGAATAAATCTTCTAGAGTTTTGCCCTTTATGTTCAGGCAATTCTGTTGTTGTTGCCTTGGATTAGAAATTAATTTGTTGTAATTAGCTTGAAAGGAAAGAACAGTGTCCCCATGGCAGCCTGCTTGGTTTTAACTGGTGCCCCAGTGTATCTGGGTACCACACGGGGCTTTAGCACGTTAAAATCGAGTATCTGATTGCAGTGATATGAGCACAGCAGACAGGAGCAGAAACCTCTCTGATCTAAAAGGTCAGTGTAACTATAACTTTGTCAAAGAAGTGCTTGCAAAACCAGCTGCTAACATCATCCACTGAATCTGCACCCTGTGAAGATGGAGTGTGGAAACCTTCAGTGTGACTGGGAATCTGGAAGCACCTTGAACATAGAGTGACTATTGAAACCTAGCTAGGTAGATGTGTGCTAATCTGGCTGTGTATCCCTCCTACAGTCACATCTCATGAAAGGCAGAGGTGATCCTTGCATTGGACTAGGGACTCTCTTTACTGGTTTTCCAGAGGCAACACCTAGTTAAATCCACATTAATTGGAAAAATGTTGAAAGAAATTTTGGAATCATAAATTGGGATAAAGATCAAGCTGCTACCAAAAAGAAATGCCAGTAACTCTGCTCTGAAGTTCACCAAATGAATCATGACTCTAAGGACAAATCTACCTTGTAATCTGGGTGGTGACTGATCAGAAATCTGACAGATGCAGAATGCTTCTTACTTTCACAAGCTATAATAACAATACTGAGTTTGATAAAGAATACAATTTTTCAAAACATCTAGTCACCCTACAAACAGGAAGAATTTGTCCCTCATTTCTTGCAGAACACTGCAAGCTACCATAAAATTTTTTGCAGTCTAGTTTTGGGAGAGAGATTGAGGATTCTCTTCAAAATATATGTATAGTTGTTTCCAGAAGAAAGGAGTGCTCAATGAGCCTATAGTGTAGCCAGGGTAAAAGATACATTGGTATGATAGATCTTATGCATCTCTCCATACATTCATATTCAAGCAATTCATCATCAGACTGACAAGTGGTCAGCTAGTGGCTGTAAATCTGTCCATTTGTGTAACTCACTGTAGTCAGATGCATTTGCAGAAAGCCCAGGAGCAAACTCTGTCCTGTTTTAAATAGCAGCTAAGTGTTGTTCATGTGTGCCTTATCAATCTCAGAGTCATAACACAAAGGCATCCATGGTATAGATGGACATAAAGAAAAGACTAGGCACTACTGGGATTGTTGTTTATGCAGACAAGCAGGTGAAGTATTGGTCATTTTTATTCTAAAGAGCAGAGAGTACCAAAAGAGTCAAATTCATTTTATTTCTACCTTTAAAGGTCAGTGCCTGATTCTTGTCTAAATGCTCCCACGCAATTTTACTCTCTGAAGGTAAATGTTCAGGATCTTGACAAGAACTCAGGGTTTATGTCACTTATCTTCAGTCACCTGTGAAGGCAGCACCCCACGTACACCAATTACCTAATTTTCTTCCGTAATTAGCAAGAGAAGTAATTTAGGGAAGTTGCCCCCTATGGTTCCTTTTCTCTGGGTTAATGGTGGAGGGAAACCATATTATGAATATAAACAACCTTCCTGAATCTAAGATGCAAAACACTGTCCAGGACTTGCTTTTTCTGGGTTTCAGCTAACCAAACCTACTTTTCAGACCCCTGGGGAGCCTTTATATAACTAGCACCTGCCTCACTGCAGCTGCAGCAGCTGGAAAGAGGGGCTGTAATCAGGGCACTGTCACTCTAACTAGACCTGCACAGAACAGGGGGAGGATGAAGTGCCTCAGTGCACTTGCATTCTACTTAATTCTCATCTCAGACAGTGGAACTTCCCTGCTTTCCTTTCCACTGAAAACTAAGCAGCTTGCAAAAAATGACCTTTCTCCTGAATTGTCCACATCACAGTTGAGGTGCCAAGTCAAGATGGCACTAAGAAACCTTTCACTTCCTTTTGATCTGCAAAATATTTATGCTTCTACAAGGGTCTAGGATGTTCAAGGGACAGAAGTAATACATAAAGCTTCCTCTGGCAACTTGCCTCTTTCCAGTTGCAAATTTGGGAACTTTCCATAATATACAAGCTTCTGTTCAAATATTTACTACTTGTATTCTGCTTCTTAGACAAGTCAAAACACGTCCCCTCTACCAGAACTCACAAGAAGTTGCAGTCATTAAATGGCCTTTTTCAAGTTCTCTAGAATCTGGACTGGAGGAGTAAAGATGGACAAGGGAGGTTTCTGACTCTGTTCTCTTCACACAGCAGAAAGGAGTCAGGAGAGGTGAAGACAAGAAAAGTGCTATGTACCATTACTCATCTAAGAGTGCATTACTGCTGCTCCCTTACTTGCTGGACAAGTTTGTCTTCTTTATTCTTGCCTTTACCACTTTGCAAAATCTAGTCTGTGATGCAGTTAGATTTGAGATCTATCTGTATCCTATCATCACTGGCTTTACTCAGCAGAGCATGGCAGTTTTCCACCACATTTACAAGGTTTTCACATTCACACCCCTCACGCTACCAATTCCACAAATACTTATTGCTTCCTTGTGCTGTCCTTAATCCTTCATAATCCTTATTCACACACTCCTGCCCACTCACTGTTTCCACTTGGGCCACAACCGTGGCCTGACCAGTCAGTTCCTATCATGCCCTACATTTCTCAAATATGAAGTCCAAGTTAAAAGTGCATTCTCTCTTTATCCATTTGCGTTTTGCACATTGAAACGCACAATTTGATTTTCAGATTGCTGACAACAAGTGATTGCAATTACTACATTTTACATCTCAGAATTTAACAAATACCACAGATGAAAACCCTGCATGTGCAATTTGCATAAGTGGGGAATTCAGATGCAGTTGCCCTGTGTCTTTATGAACTACAAGAAATGCCAGATGACCAGTCACTCTAATTGCTACATGGTTTTGGGAGTATTTGATTTCTGAGGAGCGATTATGCCTGAAACAGATTGTGCCCTAAGAAAAATGATCTGCATGAAAATGTACTTAATTATGAACTGCCACAGCAGAAACGGAATATGACAGCCCAGCTGCCCCATAGGACTTCTGCATACAACACTGAGCAGAAGAAATGATACTAAGAATCAAAATTGTAAAATCCACTGACAGGCACCAAAATAAACTCTGATTTTCAGAAACAGTTGGTTCCAGAGTAGCTTTCATGGATCTACGGGAAAGTACTGGATATGCAGGGCATTTAAGAGGAGAATTTGGTAGCATCAACACTTGCAATCATTTACAACCATCCAGAATCAGAGGTCTGATGTTCATGGAGGTGTATATGTGTGCTGCAAGTTCCTCCTGTAGAGACTGGGACTTCACCAAACAGCACTGTACATTGACTGTGTCTTAGGGGTTTACACCTTTATCTTGTTAATTCCTTTACACTGGGATTGAAGCAGCTAGGCATTGAGTTCCTTGGTCTATCCCTAAGGAATAAGATGCTAGATATGATGAATGTCTAGCAGCACATCATGCGCAGCCAGTGGCAGATTGAGGGAGACATTTTCTTCTGGTACGACATCTGTGATGTGAAAGGTAGTTGCACATCATAGAGCAACTAAACAAGGTAGCACAGCACAGTATAGCAAACATATGTCATTAAAGGATACTGATCACCATGATTCATCAATTTCCAGACCAAAGCTCCTCACAAGTGTGGTAATAAAGGTGGAGAATCTACAAGAATGATCACGAACAACAGGGAAAGAGAATAGGAATAAAGCATTATTTTCCCTACCAAAGAATACAATGGCAAGAAATGAGTAAGACAGGAATAACATCCAAGCTACTGGCATGGTATATACTGTGGATGCAGACATAGTAAAGCTATTGGGAGATATTGTTTTATTTGGAAAGAAACCAATTAGCAAAAGGAACAAATGCTTGTGTTAAAGAGTAAAGATGCTGAAGTAGATGTGGGTCTGTTAGTGGGACCTCTAACTCCAGCAGATCAGAGCAGATTTAAATCCTATATAAATGCCAGCAAATAGTAAGTACAGTAGGCATTTATGAGGAAGGCATCAACATCATTGTGCAGAATAAGAATACAAGTACCAAACTAAAGCAATGGGACACACATTACAAGCAAATTGTCTAAGGATGGTCTAGTTAGTACATTAACAGAGCTTCCATAAAAGGCAGAATAGAGATTCCAGGAACCCAGGCATCCATGCAGGACCATGAAGGCTACGGGAACATCAGGTGCAGTATAGTGCTCAGCAGGACTAGTTATCTTCAGCGGAGTACTGCACTAACACAGTTGAACTGCTTTTGACACCCAGTCTTATCTGTTCAGATCTGAGTGAGGCCTCACCACATGGAACAATGCAGCATCATGTAAATGCCCTCTATATCCCAGAAATCAAGTACTCCAGGAAGGAAAACCAGACGATCCCGTAGACTGGTTGAAAATATATGAAGATTTCTAGAGAACAAGAAAAGATCAGTAACATGATTATAGCACAGTCTGATGGTTTCAATGCACAGACACTGCTGAAGGATGCCAGCCCTTCTCTTAGCAAGAGAAAGCCTGATTGCAGCTAGACTATGAGTCAATTGTAATAAAGAAGAAAATTTTATTGGAAAAAAAAAGTGGCTAATGCCTGAGGATCACAGCTAAATGCCAAAGGGAAAATGCAGACCACCAAATCCCAGAAAACAAGACATGTTGTAGCTTGTCATTTATGCTAATGCAGAATGAGTTGACATGCAGAATGATTAACTACTGTGAGATACCAAGGAGCATGACACCAGAAAATTCTCAGTGCCAGAATGATATCTACCTATAAACACATTTTTTTCAAAGCATTCTACATTGTTTTAGCTAGAAATAGTGCAATCTGAGCCTGTTGAAACATCTGGATACCTTTGATCTGGTGGTGGTGTTGGAAAAGGAGATGTCAGGACTACAAATGTAAGGTAGAGCCAAAGCATAAGAAACCAGCAGGTAAGTAAATCTGAATTGGCTTAAGGCTGCTGTAGAGAGCAGTGTTAATATATTAGTAACCTTTACCAGGATCTAAGAACACACACAGTCTTTTCAGTGTGCTCTGCTGGGTGTCAGTGTTTCATTGGTATATGCCCAGAGGGGCAGGTGTTACTGGAAATGTATGACAAGGAGGGTAAGGCCCCGTGTTGCTATGTGATCAAACCACCAATTGTGCCTCCTCAACCTCCCAAACACAAAGATTATAACTGATGGCCTTTGTATAATCGGGGAAATAAAGTCCAGACAAAAATATTGGCTTGTAAAACCACCATGCAGGAGATCCTGAGAAGGCTCCATAAACCATTTAAGGTAGGATAAAGGTAAGAAGTTTTAAATTTCAAGGTCCTACTGGACTTTTCAGGCTCTATTGCTAAATTCAACAGTATCAGAGAATATTCTTGAGCACTGGAACATATTTGCCTACTATCTAACATCAGCAGACTGGTATCTGACATGGTTTCGGCCCAAGAAGCCTAGTTTTCTGCTGAATAATTTCTAGACGCAATTTGGAAGTTAGCCCTGGCCAGGTCTATCCCCAGCAGGCAGTTTGAATGTGTATGTCAGGGTTAGGGGAATTCAATGTTACAGGCATGGGTTGTTCTGTGTCTGCTAGTCTCCACACCAGGAACTTTTTCTGGACATGTTAAATTGCCAAAGGTATAACTTTGAGAATCTCCAGGCAATCCAGTGAAGATAGAGTGATACAGACAGTAAAACCAATCCATAGCTGCACTCCTTTCCAGAAGCAATGAGGTTATGCCCCTCTGCTGAGAGAGGTATTTGTAGTGCATGTATGATGGAAACCTGTTGAAAGGGAGTGAACAATCTTTCCATCAGACCATAGTGGTAGCCTGAGATGGAGGCATACCCCATTCTGAGGAGTAAAAGCATTTCTCTGCCAGGGACTTTTTATATGGGTAAGGCTCAGTTTATAGAAAAGAAATGTGCAAAAAGGTCATGCTGCAGAGCTGAGCAAGTCTGAGTCTAGGAACAAAGACCTCACAACCTTTTGGGAAAATGCAACAGTTAGTTAGGCTAGGTAATGTGTGAGCAAAAGACTCAAAGCAGTGGATGAAGCAAAATTTAAGAACAGTGGTAGTGAACGGAAAACACATTGTGAAATATAAGGCAAAGTCAAGGTGCTAGGAAGATCTCGGAAGAGCATGACTGTCCATGACTGAGCCAGACATGGGGGAATTAGGACAGAGGAAACACATATTTGGAAGAAAACCCAGACTCAACAGGTTGCCATGCAACAGAATGAAGATAGCAACAAGGTTAAATGAAGTTCATAATCAAGGTGTTGCAAACAAGAAGTAGGGCAACTGGTTTGAAAACAAACTAATTTCAAAATAAATTACTTCAAAACATTAAAAAGGGTAGTGGTTAAAGCCACATCTGTGGGCACTAAAACCCACTTGCCTTAATGGCAATTGATGCTGCAAAGCACACTCAAGTTAAAATTGTTCAAAACGGCTGTTTAACCATTTTTGTGTGACTTAGAAGGAGGGGCATATCTTTCAGGAAAGAATTCTTTGGAGTTTTACCAGAGTCACTTTCTCTGTACATAGCTACATGCAATTCCACATTCTCTGCAGATATAATAAATGTCCAGTTTGTGTTGCAAAAACCTCATGATGTTATCGAGTACTGAGAACATGAAATGTCTCCTAGTCATTGACTTGTACACTTCCTTCTGCTTCATGTAGCCCCATAGTCCTTCTGTAAGCAGCCTTGACACAGGCAAATGAGGAAAGATAGCAACACAAACTTTTTAGGAAATCAGTTGCAAAGCAATGATCATGCTGGTGTTCTGCCTGCTTCAGATGACATAAAACTCTTCTATGTATTTCAGAAAAAAAGCAAGAGCTGTAAGCAGGGAAGTATCAAAGAAGGGATAAAAAGTAAGGGAGATGAATCATGCCATGTATCACATGTTTCTATTAAATCAGTTTACGACAGAGAGATGAAGATTTCATTGTGTAGAAGAATGGTGGTGATCTCCTGATAAAATGCCTGACTAAAAAAGAAGCAGTAGTGTGACAGGAATACAACCCAAAAGGCAAACAAATATTTGCTTTCTGTCCTGGGATATTTGAATTGTGTCAGGTTTCTGCTAAAATTCTGGACACACTTTGGAGGAAGGCAAACCATGTCCTAATCTTTTAATCTTGCAAGGTGTCCATGCCAGACCATACCTGAACTGATTCCTGCTCTGTGGCACCACCTCCTGGCACAGGAAGACAACACGAATCTGAAAGGAAGAAGAAAAGTGAACTTTCTGTGCAGCTGTGGGCTTTCCATGCCCACCCCAGGTTCCCTGTGTCTTTCAAACTTACTGTATAAACATAAAGAAAGGAAGGAACTGCTGACAGAAAGAAATCACAAAGTTCTTTTATGTGTCATGTAGCAATAGGAGGTTTTCAAAAAAGATCTCATCTGTACAGGCTGCTCTGCCACTTCTGAAGCCAGCACAAAGCCACACTGTTGCACTGCAGCAAAGATTTCAGTTTTACTACACCTGAATCACCACTGGATGTTCAAGGTGAACTGCACTAGCAAACATGGCTCACTACAAGCCATTAAGCTGGAGAAGACTATTTAGAGTTGAAAGCATGGAGGCATTTTTCAGAGACAATCCTTGGTCTCTGCCCATCATTCTCCCTTCTCCCCAGAGGGGAACCTTGCCTTCCTTCCATGTTTAGAGAAGGGGTGATGTATGAAAGTGGGCATGTGGCTATGTACAAAAGTTGTTCCTATTTTTGCCCCCTGTTGCTTTTTAAAATGTCTTCACCTTTAGTCTGCAAACTGCTGAAAAATCAGCATTTGTGCTTCCAGCAGGCTACAATGTCTACTTTCTAGACATAGAGTAATCAGCTCCAGTCTTACCCTCATTTCCATATTAAAAAATGTGTCACAGTAGACAAGCTAATGGTTTTGGGTAGGAAAGCCATCTGAATATATTGTGTTCACCTTTATTAAAGATTTAGAAGTGAGCTGGCAAAAATATCTTCTCAGAAAAATAGAAAGAATTCGTTTAGGAAGAACTGAGAGGAGTAACCTCAGTAAATGAGTGGAAGGCAGGACTATTTTCTATTTAACTAAGATGTTTCTGCATTTAGGAAGACTAATCAAAAAGGTAAGTGTAAATAAAATTTGCAACTGATCTTTCAATATGATAATTTTAAAAATCTGCTTAAATGAGTACAAAAGAGGGCAGAAAAAAGTTACTGATCTTGTCACTTTGCAGGTACAGAGTTCTGATTTTGGAGGAACAGAATAGAGACTTACAAAACTGTTACTGGACATTTTTATTTCATGTACTTGAGAAAAGGAAGCATATTCACCAACACAGCAGAAGAGGAGATGCTGTGGGGAAAAGGTTCCTATTTAATTAGATCTGCATTTTCGTCTTCCTACAAAATAGAAAATCTGAGAAGATTGCCTTTAATGGTATTCTGTTTGCCCTGACGACAGGGAAGTTAGGCTCAGTTCTTCATCTTTTCCCTTCCATGACTGTGGTTTTGTGCAAAAAATCAACTCCCCCTCTACCAGATCTGTAAGAGGAAAACAGTCATTCTTCCTACTGGTGTGAGTGCAAGAAACATTGAGAGTTGCTGCCAATACCTTCTGTACGTAGCTGTCAGGACTGGTTGCTAGATCTATATCTGAATGTCATGACTGGATGAATTTTGCTTGTTGCAGTTTCAGTGATCTTGTAGTGATTTACAGTAAATTTTTTCTTGTTTAATAAGGAATAATAAAACCACACAGAATATCGTAAAGGCAGCATATAGAATGCAAGTCTTGTTGCAGTTAACAGAATGTAATTAACCAGAAGGAGTGATTTGAAGTTGAACTAACCTTCTGATTTCAGAATATCTCAAAAATTTACTTTTCAAGACACTCAGGAGTCTGAAATCCAGATGCTAACTTGGATCAATGTTTCTGTATTGTTAATAGGATGAATTTTGATGATCCACTTCTTGAAGGGCCTCAGATAAACTCAGCAATGAACACAGCGGATTTTGGAGCACTAAGATGTCAGGCAGCTTATTCATTAGGTATTTATATCTACTGTCCTAGTAATGGGAAAGGTGCCATTGTCTTTGAAAGGATAAAATTAGATGCTAACACTATACACTCACTGAAAAGTCCTGCAATAGCACATGCCAGTGTTCTATGAAGTAGAGTAGCAAAAGTAATACAGCAGAAAAAGAGAGGACATGATCAAGATGTGGTTTTGACAAAAGCATTTATTGAGAGATACTGCCAATGCCAAGAATGTGGAGCTCTATGAGTCTGGGTTTTTCCCAGTCATGGCAGGAAGGAATTGAACTGCTGTGGAAAGCAACTGTGCCATACAGTACTGTTGGGTCTCAAAACCATTTAAGAATTCACTAACCTTTTCTTCCTTCCCTTCTGTAGTACAAACCCTCCCTTTTTCTCAAAGGTAACTCAGTTTATAAGCACACCTCCTCTTCTTTCAGGCTAAAGGGAAATTTCTTGTACATTTATTTCCCTTCTCATATTTCCTTCTCCCTGACCTATCTCCTGTATTTCCTTTATTTCCAATAAAGAAATAATGACACGCAGGTGTAGGAGGTTTTCTGGACTTAATTCAAGCAGTGCTTTCACATCATGCTCGTTGACATAGTACTTTCATGTTTAAACACTTTGCTCAGAACATTTGCATAGATACTGAAAAAGCTTCTTCCTCACTTTGATTTAAAAGCAAGACACTCAGTAACATAAATAACAGACTGAAGGAGGAGGTCATCCCAAATAAGTAGAGATCTTACTAAAAGAGCAGTAAGAATAATGACCTGCTTATAACAGCTCTCTGAGACTGATCTCAAGCAGATTGAAACATCTGTTCTCCAAGGTTCTTCCTTTTATAAGCAGCAGCACTGACAGCAAAATTAACTCACATGTGTTAGAAGTTCAGTCTTCTCTCCAGGTTTCCGATGCACCTGAATGGTTCATATTTGCTAGTAAATAGTGCAAAAGAGATTAAATCAAGAGACATGGTAAATCACCTGTAGGAAGAGCCGATGTCTCTTACTTTCCAAAAGATGGTGGCTGCATTCAACTCGCTTTTTCAGAATAGTCCTTTCTCCTGCTGTCCCCCACTTTTGAACATGTGAAAACTGGAATTACATAATGTATTTTATAATTTCACCAACTTGAAAATAAGATTTTTTTCCCACATGGCACTGGAGACACTAACCTCTGTCAGAAGCACAAGGACTGATGCAGGGACTATGGATATTGCTTGTGTGAATGCAAAGGAGACTGCAGAACAGGATAATGAGTTGAGGTTGTGGCCTGACACATTAGCCTGTCAAAGGCTTACATTGCCTTTATTATTCTCTTGGCCATTGAAAACCAGGTATGACTCAAAAATTTAGAGCTTTGAGTTCAGCTTTAGGGTATCAGTAGTTTTGCTCATGCTTGCAATGGAGGTGTTCAGTCCATTACAATGAATGGCATTGAGACCCAATGCTTTTTGTAAATTTGATGGGGGAAAAAGTTCAGTGAGAAATTTGATCCCTTTCTCACACAGATAAAAAGCTTGTGGGTAACTATTGGACAGTGCCTTTCAGACTATTTCACATACCAGAATAAATAAGTTCTCAATGAATGCTATCTTATTTCCAGTTCCAATCCCAAAACCTTTTAATAAAAGTGATATTACTCGGTTTCCTAAAATAATACAGAGGGGAAAAATGATGGAAAAGGATGGGTACACCTTAGTTTGCTATGTTACCACAGAAACTTAGCAGTGAATTTTCTTTATGTGCTTTTGCTAGACTTCAACTCTCCTGTGTGCATCTATAAATTTCATCATGACTGAAAACACGCCAAATAAACACCCAGATGCATTAAATGATTTCACTTCCTTTGAAGAAACTTAAACAGGCATTGGAATAAAAAGAAGGATTAGCAGGAGGTTCTGTAGGAAGACAGATGCAGGCACAACTGAAAGATCCTGTGTCCAGAACTACCTTCCTCTTGGCCTAACTGTAGAAGAAATTAGGTAGCACCTGGAAAAGCTGTGCGGTTCCACAGCAGAGAACCCAAGAAGAATATGTTAGGAAGACTCTTCTGCCTAAAATATGTTAAGCTGTTCACATGCTGGGCAACTGATGTCATAGGTACTCTGGGATGTGTTATCTGAGATCAGTTCTATTACACTGAGGCAGCTGATCAGTTAGACAAGGCATGAAGCAGACTTGGGAACAGCAGACATTTTTGGCTCTGGGTGATTTAAGAGAGAACACGTGGTTGGTACAAGTAGGAAAATATCTAGAGTGGAAAGAATGGGGTAATCTAATGCCTCCTGAAACACAAGATTCCCTGAAAAACTGGAGGAAAGGTAGTCATTTTGTCTGTGTGAGAAATATGGTCCTGTAAAATGGAACATGATCTGAATATGACCCAGCTGTCAGATGCTCTTGATCACAGAACAGTTGGGTTCCTCTAGAGAAAAAAGAAGAGAAGTAAACAGTGACATGAGAATCACTCCAGGACCCAAAGGTAGAAATGGTAGACTTATGATACTTATCAACCAAGTTTCAATAAAGGAGAGATAGCCTCAGTCATGACAGCCTCTTTTGTTTCCTTTGTTATATCTAGTTTTCTCATGCTGTTAGTTCTACCGCTGCTGAAGTCAGGTTCACCCCTGCATAGGTTCTTCAGATATGGTCCTATTAACCATTCAGTATGGCATCAAAAGCTGACATATAACCGGTACGAAAATAAACTGTTTAGTTAGTTCTTGATTCAATAGAGATATGGGGAAAGAGGCCAGAATTCTGCCAGGACTGTTGTTCTTTGCCCCCTTTTGTGATTACAAGGTCAGTCTTGCTTCTCATCAGGTGTGACCAGTAGATCAAGGGAGGTGATTCTCTCCTCTACTCTGCTATTATGAGACCTAATCTGGAGTACTGTGTTCCGTTCCGGAGTCCTCAGCACAGGAAGGACACCGACCTGTTAGAGCAAGTCCAGAGGAGGCCACAAAGATTGCCAGAGGGCTGGAGCACCTTCCATATGAGCACAGGCAGAAAGAGGTGGGATTGTTCAGCCTGGAGATGAGAAAGCTCCAGGGAGATCTCACTGCAGCCTTCCAGTACTTAAACAGTGCCTATAGGAAAGCTGGAAAGGGACTCTGCCAGGGAATGTCAGGTAACATTTTTAAGCCAAAAGAGTTATTAGGAAGAAATTTTTCCTGTGAGGGTGGTGAGGCACTGGAAGAGGTTGCCCAAAGAAGTCATGGAACTTATTCCCTGGAGGTGTTCAAGGCCAAGTTAGATGAGGCTTTGAGCAACCTGGTCTAGTGGAAGGTGTCCCATTGCAACTCCCTGCCATTACAGGGGTTTGCAACTAGATGATCTTTAAGGTTCCTTCCAACCCAAACCTTTCCATGATTCTTACAGTAGATGATTAGAGTAGATTGATAACTTTGACATTTTTCATCTATCTTGGACATAATTTATCATAAGACTATACAGAAAGAGTGTGGGGAGTAAGACATTTCACATCAGAAATTGACAGTTATTAATTCTTGTTGAATACACTATGTAAAGTGAGGTCAAGCAACAGGAATGATAGCGGAACAAACAAAATTTGTTAAGCTTTGGTTATACAATAATAAACTTATTTCCTATTAAGGGATTTGTATAGAGATCATGTAGGCAGGAAACATATGAAGTTCTTTGTTTTATCTTCAGGAAGGGCAAGAGAATGACGATGAAGAAGCATCCTTGGAATAAGAAAGTTGTTAACAGAGTACAGAGCTAAACTGAAAACCTACAGCCTTCCTACCAGTTAAACTCATTATCACAGTTCTTTTCCTAAGCAGAGGCTGGCAGAGGACCTTACTTGGTTTGTTGCTGTAGGGCTCACACAGATGAAAAAACATAAAATCAGGAAAGCTGGTGAACTCATTGGTCACTTGAAAGCCTCTCCAAGCGAATAAGTGCAAAACATCTCATCAGTACAGACCTCAAAGGACTGTATACATGTTTAACAAGGATACACTTTCTCCTCCCTACCTGGGAAAAAATGCAGGAGACAAGGCCAAAGTCAAGTATTTTTCTATGCCTGATGTATCAGCAGAGTTCTGACAGGTTCCCTAAGAAAAAAGGAGCATGCATTTGTGGACAGTATGTGAGCCTTTTGGGATACCTTGTGAGTTGGACTGTGCTATGTACATAAGGTGTTTCACAGGAAAATATAATATATTCTTGACACTGAAACAGGTTGTGAGATTTTCCAGGTGAAATTTTGAGCTGTGCAAAAATAGTAGGCAGTATTAGCAAAGCCTCTGAGGAAATCAGGAAAGCCACAGAACAATGGTGGTTAATGCAAGTTCCCCATGTTGGATTTGACTTTGCAATTAGCACAGCAAGGTTACAGGTAAATTACAGCAAAGGTGTAACCCTGACTAACACATTTGCTCCCCTGAGGAAGGATGGGCACAGAAATTAAAAGGAAGTTTTAAAGAGTCAAAATTTCATAGGAAAGTTAGTAGATGGACAGCTAGCATGAAAGTCCTGCTATGTAAAGATGTCCAAAAGACAGTGAGTGGAAATCTTGCTTGAATGTGAGAATGTGGTAGAGTTAATCAGAAGCTCTGAGTTCGAGATGCCCTGAGAGTAGACGCAGCTAAACTCAGCAAGGCACACTCAGAACTTGGAATGGTTGAGGTTGGCAGGGACCTCTGGAGATCATCTGGTCCAACTACCTGCTCTAGCAGGTCCACCTACAGCAAGTTGCCCAAAACTGCATCCAGGTAGCTTTTGAATATCCTCGAGGATAAAGACTCCACACCCTGTGCCAGTGCTCACAGTCACTGGAGATCACTTGAAAGAGCCCGGCTCCTGGCACTTTTCTTCTCCAGGCTGAACAGTGCTCTCAATATTTCCTCATAGGAGAGAGGCTCCAGTCTCTTCATTGTCTTCCTGGCTCCTTGCTAGACACTCTTCCATGTGCCCAAGTCTCTCTTGTACTGGGGAAGCCAGCACCGGGCACAGAAAACTACAGAAAAACACTGCTGAAGCCCGGGATTGAACCAGGGACCTTTAGATCTTCAGTCTAACGCTCTCCCAGCTGAGCTACTTCAGCCCGGCTGGGGCACAGATTTCCATGAATCTTTTTTACAATTACCTCTCAGGAGGTATTGGCAAGGTGTGCTTACAACATCTCACTCATGTATTCCAGGAATGCCAACAAAAACAGTGTTAATGCAGCTGGAATGAAGAAGGATGCAAAAAGTTTCATTTATTCACAAGACAGCAGTGTTGGCTGCAACTAACCAGAAATCAGTTGATTTGGGTTGTTTTTTTTGTTTTGGTTTGGTTTTTGGGTTGGTTTTTTTTTGCCATTGCCAGCCAGGAGGCTGCAAATATAGACATAGTTTGTGTGATATTTTTTCCCAACTACAGATCTGTCATTTCCAAACTGGAAACCTGGGAGAGATATGGGTTATAGATACTCTCTAAGGATGTTATCCTTACCTTTTTCATTCCAGTGATGGCTTCACAGGAAGTCACACTTTATGTGTGTGGTCTTTGTTTTAGCTGTCTGTTGCTGTCAGGCTATTCTTTTACTGTCCATTGAATAGATGACTGCACAACAATTCCTGAGTTTTGAAGTGGCCCTCTCTAGTTCACTGCTGCAGCTAGGGTCAGACATGTTAATTCACATTACTTAAATATGAAAAGTCACCATACTACATCCAAATGTAGGTCCATCTATCCCAAAAGCCTCCCATGGCAATGACTGGTAGTAGAAGCTACATGCATGGTGAAGAACATAAAAGGCATCCTCCAATCCTCTAGTGACCTGTAGGGCAGATGCTTCTGGAGGCATATTTTTGTGTCTGATAGCCTTTGTGTAATTTCTAGGTCAGCTTCAGCATCCACAGTCTATTAATGAACTTCTGCAGTTAGCAAGCTACTGATTTTGAGTGAACTTGACATTACTTGTTATGGTAATTTGATTGTTAAATTATTTTATCTTTTTTGGTAAAAAAATCCTCTCTGTCCTGAATATTGCTGTTAACAGTCAGGTACTGAGTAATGCAGACCATGGACTGGCCCCTGGGGTCTGTGTGAATGCTGAACAAGACAACCATTAACAAGGTAAGAACCATTTATATGAAATCATTAATTGCAATCAAACTTTCAAGATGCTCTTGGGTAGACAAATAATATCACTGAAGTACTTAGAGCTAGGCCAGCCACTTGGAACAGCTATATTTTAAGTACTAAGAGGAATGGTAAGTTTAATATATTCTGATGCATAATGTGTGCACCTTAAGACTATGTAAAAAAAAAATAATGAAAGAAAAAAAAAGATAACAAGGAAGAATAATGCTAAAAATTAGGTATAACCACTGCTCTTCTTTCAAGAATTTTAATATTTCATATGGCTTTTTAAATGGAGCTAGTTAACAGCAATGACAACTGTTTTAGTTGAAGCACAGGCATAAAGGATGGGCCCAAACAAAGACACTTGTAAAACATTCATGAACATTAAGGAACAATTCTCTACTTTTCAGCAAGTATTTTTGAGTCTCTGAGAAGCCAAAAGATGATACTAGTGGAGAGAATAGCCAGAAGAAAAGTGTCAGATTTTGGAGGAATAACCTGTGGGACTCGGAAACAACTTGTGTAGGATGGGGATGGGGGTGAGTAGTGCTGGGGACAATTTAGGGAAAGAAATTATCACAATCACAGAAATTCTGCCATATTTCGGTAAGTAAAAGAGGTTCCATTGAAATGGTGTTTGTTTCTGTCAGCAGTTTTCCCTAACTGAAAAAAATACAGAAGATCAGTCTGTTTTAGCTTACTGTGCCAAAAAGGGTGGCAGGAAATGTTCCAGTATTGCAGGATGCCTGTGTTGAAAATATTTGTCTATGAAACATAGATGGGCAAAGAAAAAAGAATGAAATTAGAAGGGAAAACCTACCTAGAGAAAATTACCTTCTCAGTGTTTACCTTTTGGTGTTTATACCTCCAAATACTCTCTTCTTCTAGCCTTTCATTTACCACTTCTTTAGAAATTGCTGATCTGGCCCATCATCCAATTATCTTCAGACTGAAAACATCCCTCAGTAAATCTATCCTAAGCACTTCCTGCCACCGTTTCAGTCTGTTAGCAATCTGGTCATTTTATTTTCATTTTGTGCTTGTGTGCTTCCTGACACAAGACAAAATCTAGGGGAATTATTTTCAATTCATATTGGCTTCAATTGAATGCAACTCTGCTGGCATAATGTTGACTTTCCTAAACTGGGCAAGGCTTTCAGATGGAGGGGTCCTTTTGTGGTGCTATTATGTTCCATGGGCATAAAAAAAAGCTTACTAAAAACTGTGTGCTTGTGTTTTGTTAGCCTTGGTGAAGGACCAAACTCCCACTCAGCTGCTCATTAGCAATGCCTGAATAGGACAAGAGAAGAAATAAGATGAGAAACCTCATAGGTCAAGATAAAGACAAGGAGATCACTGGACAGTTACCATCACAGACAAACTGGACTTGACTTGGGGAAAATTAATTTAATTTATTTTTGATTAAAATAGATTCAGATAGTAAGAAACAAAGACAAACATCGAAACACCTTTCTACCATCGTCTTTTACCCAGTTTCACCCCTGCACTCCTGACACCTCTCCCTCTGAGGGGCACAGGGGTGCGGATGGGGGTTGGGATCAGTCTATCGCAGCCCCTGTTTGGCTGCTCCTCCCTCTTCACACCTCTCCCTGCTCAGTGCGGGCCCTTCTCTGGCTGCAGTCCTTCAGGGACAATCTGCTCCCTCCTGAGCTCTCCACAGCTGCAGTTCCTGCAGGAAATACCCCCCATTGCAGCCTGGATCCCCGGGCTGCAGGGTGGTCTCTGCTCCAGTGGGGTCTCTCCAGGGCTGCAGGGAATCCCTGCTCTGGGATTGCAGCACCTCCTGCCCTCCTCTTCCTCCTCCAGCCTGGGGCTCCCTCTGCTGCTGCCTCCTCCTTGGCTTCCTCCTTCTCTGCCTGTGCTGCCTTTGGCCCTTTCAGAAAAGCTCTTTCCCCTCGGCAGCCCCAGCTCAGTTGAGGGGCTCAGCTGTGTCCTGCAGTGGGGCCATTGGGGCCAGCTGGGGTCGGCTGTGTCCCGCGCAAGGCAGGCCCACTGCCAGCACCTGGGCATGGACACTCAGTGTAGGACTATGCGCAAACACAGACATTAAAGATTGCTCCTCAGACCTTCTCATGGGTCTGGACTGAGCATTTTGTTCATTGACAGTATGAGGGTATTTCTGGGCATATCCACACCAAACACATGTCCAAACCTTTGGGGTGAGCTGGAAGCTGCCATTTCTCTTTGCAGTAAAGCCAAACTGTGATGGAAGCTGCAACCAGCCCCACTGCTGGGAGGATTAGACCACAGAATCACAGAATCACTAGGTTGGAGAAGACCCATTGGATCATCGAGTCCAAACATTCCTATCAATCACTAGACTGTGCCCCTCAACACCTCATCCACCCATTCTTTAAACACCTCCAGGAAAGGGACTCAACCACCTCCTTGGGCAGCCTGTTCCAATGACCCTTTCCATGAAAAATTTTTTCCTGTGTCCAGCCTGAACCTCCCCTTGAGGCAATTCCCTCTTGTCCTGTCCTCTGTCACTTGGGAGAAGAGGCCAACTCCCTCTTCTCTATAACCTCCTTTCAGGTAGTTGTAGACAGCAATAAGGTCTCCCCTCAAATGATGTTGTGCAGCCTGGGGCTGCCTTTCATCTCCTTCCTACCCCATTCCATTTCCTTTAACATGTAGCACCTTCAGAAGCTGTCAGTTTTGGAGACGCTCTTTTCCAAACTGTCAAGTCACTCACAGGGATTGACAGCTGCCTAATGGCCATGGTGGCTGTCCACATCCCAGGTGAAGTGTCACTCAGCAGCTGGGAGGCAGGCAGAAAGGCCTCTCTCCTCTTCAGCTCCTCCTCCCACCAACCAGGGGAAGTTCAGATAAAGCAAAAGATGTTTCTTCACATTTTCCTTCCTGGTGGTCCCCTGCTTTCCTGTTTTCTCATGCTTGAGCAGGGCAGTGAGGGAGAAGCTGAGGTTGCACCCATTGCCGTGTACATGGTGTGCTGGGAGGGAATCACAGCCAGCAGAAGGCCATGACAAAGTCAACAAGCATCTTTGGGGTTTTGCATGTTGTAAAGCCTAAGAACAGGGGGATGTTCAGGAAAGCAGAAGCATATCAAAACTATCAAACTCATGTATTTTTTTATTCAGAGCGGCAGTAGGAGTTTTCCCAGGACAACAACTCAGCAATGAGTGAATGAGGATTAGACTTTTAATGTTACAGAGGACATTCAAAGGCAGAGATGTTCAGACTAACAACATTTTTCAGTGGGATATCGCAGTGCATGTGTTAGGGATGGAGTCACTCTACCAAACATTAAAATAAAAACTGCCCTGTAGTGGAGGAAAGATAATCCCACATCTGCCTGCTCCCCAGGAATGTAGTAGGTTTCTCCCATGCTGGGTTAGGGATGCTACTAGTCCGGTCCAGGTCCACGGCCCTGTGTCTGGCAGCATTATAGCTTGTTTGTTGAGACAGTACACTTTTAGGGAAAAGTTTTGCTTGTTTGCTTTGATTTGCTGCTTGTTAATGTGTGGGAGGCAGTTTAACCACAACCTAGACTACTTGGGAGTCACTTTCATGGTAAGAGACTGTCTCTTTCAGATTCCTCCTACTAACTAAAGTAGGTTGACTGTAAACAGAGCCGTAAAAAAGAAGGGGAAGTAAATTCTCCCTATCCTCCGTGTACATTACTCAGTGAAGCACATGGTCCCAGTCACAAAAGGACACAATTCCCCTCCTTCTTCTCCTGCTCTAAAGTAAGATGTGAAAAATCAGCAGAATGGAAAAACAGCTCAGAACATAGGCTAAGAGAGAACTACATTAAGACATGGAAACATTATGGCAATAATAAGTAGTTTCTCTTTATCATAGTGATTGGGAACCTGATGAAAATGCCTTTTGTTGATAATACAAGTTCATATCAGTTTCCATTTCAAGACTTAAGGGTCATTAAATGGCTTTAGGAACTGTTCAAAATAAGCAGGTAGGTTTTGTTGACAATAGGTGGTAGATCTGTGCAACTCATTAAAGTCTTGTGCAGATGCAAAAAG
The DNA here is from genome assembly GCF_032191515.1 of Phaenicophaeus curvirostris. Classification (NCBI taxonomy): domain Eukaryota; kingdom Metazoa; phylum Chordata; class Aves; order Cuculiformes; family Cuculidae; genus Phaenicophaeus; species Phaenicophaeus curvirostris. The sequence continues at coordinate 91,204,410 of NC_091394.1, forward strand.
TTTTAATGGGTTTAAAGGGAGACAAGACAAGGTTGAGATTCTTTGGAGACCATGAGTAGACAAAGAACATCAGTCTTAGACTCCCTGAAAAGGTCAAAGACTGGGAGAGTGCTTGGGAGAGCTTAAACATGCTTGTCCTATTTCCTTTTTTTTTTTCTCTGAGTATCTTTTTTTTCACTGTTTTCCTCAGATGTTAGCAGATATGAGATTAGGCTGGCCCTTAGGAGGAGTGATATGTGTATGCTCTTATGAATATAGCTGTTACTCCATGGTGTTGTATGTGCGACTGCAAACTAATCTCACTGGAAATATTTAGATAAAACCAACTTTAGACAATCCATAGTTTTGGAGAAAAAACTGAAGTCCTGGTTTTCTGCCTATATCTTTGCCCATAAATTCTTGCTGGAATAGGAGGAAGAACTCAAAAGCATAAGCATCTTCTTGGTTTGAGCTCATTCTGATCCATTGCCATAGCAATTTTGTGGCTTTCGTGGAAACTCTAATGTCCTCCAGTTCAAAAACAGTTGTCTGGCTTTCCTTGAGTGAGGTTGCTCCTTCCAGCCTTTCAAAGGTCCTTCCTGCCCACGTTTCACCAGTGAAGATTCTGAATCAGCTCTGACTCCGTTGATCATCTTTCATATGTGTTGGCTGGGGCTCCAACTGCAAATTCCTCTCATCCCCCAAATACGAGAAGAGTGTGAGAGCTAGACAAAGGTGATTATCAGTCATAGAAAGATCTCTGTATTAATCGTACCCTTCAACAATACTTGCCTTTACATATCCGCAAATCTCATGTTTAAATTTCATTTTAAAACTTAGTACAGGAAGCAAACTTAAAATATTTCTGCCAATAGCTACAGATTTTGACTTTGCAGTGTGTTGGAAAGCTCAGGCAAGGCACAGGGGGACATTAGTTGTTTCACTCATCTCCACAAGCTAATGTCTATTAGTACAACTGCTTCAGGAGAGGCCATGAGGTTGAAAGGTGATATCCCCAAAGAAGCAATGTGTTGTGTTTTTTCTACAGCAGCTTGGCAAGTTGCAGTCTAATAACAGTTCCTGGTCAGCCTTTTTTTTTCCTATCATCTTCACGCCTACGTTCCTGCGGTTTTACTTGAAAGGAATACATGACATAAATCTATACAAGTGCCAAACATGCTCCCAGCTGCTGAGATGAGCATTTCTGATTCAGAATAGCACAGAATAACTGCACAAAAAAGATTTGGAATAGCCTTAGAAGAGAATGGAAAAAAAACCCAAGCCCAACAAACAATGCAGACTTCACAACATTCACATTGAAAAGCTTATAGATGCAAGAATGACTGTGACAAGACCTGACATGTCTTTGACACTGTCATCAAATTATATTCACTAGAAATCATAGAGTGATACATTTTTTTATCAAGGGAGCTGCCAATGCAGGCTTCACTATGGGAGAGTCCGAGAACCTTCAGTAATGGATTGTAAGGCTTATGAGAATCCTGTAGGAACATGTCTGGTCCTCCACCTTTTACTTGGAAAGTGAGTGCATTTGCAAAGCTTTCCTGTTAGACACAAACTGTTCATCCTTTTCATAGAATCATTGAATCATAGAATAACCAGGTTGGAAGAGACCCACAGGATCATTGAGTCCAACCATTCCTATCAAACACTAAACCAGGCCCCTTAGCACCTCGTCCACCCATGCCTTAAACACCTCCAGGGAAGGTGAATCAACCACCTCCCTGGGCAGCCTGTTCCAGTGCCCAATGACCCTTTCTGTGAAGAATTTTTTCCTAATGTCCAGCCTAAATCTCCCCTGAAGGAGCTTGAGGCCATTCCCTCTTGTCCTGTCCCCTGTCACTTGGGAGAAGAGGCCAGCACCCTCCTCTCTACAACCTCCTTTCAAGTAATTATAGAGAGCAATGAGGTCTCCCCTCAGCCTCCTCTTCTCCAGGCTAAACAACCCCAGCTCTCTCAGCTGTTCCTCATAAAGGCCTGTTCTCCAGCCCTTTCACCAGCTTTGTTGCTCTTCTCTGGACTCGTTCCAGAGCCTCAACATCCTTCTTGTGGTGAGGGGCCCAGAACTGAACACAGGATTCGAGGAGCGGTCTCACCAGTGCCGAGTACAGAGGGAGAATAACCTCCCTGGACCTGCTGGTCACACCGTTTCTGATACAAGCCAAGATGCCATTGGCCTTCTTGGCCACCTGGGCACACTGCTGGCTCACGTTCATTTGCTGTCAACCAACACGCCCAGGTCCCTCTCCTCCAGGCAGCTTTCTAGACAGACTTCTCCTAGTCTGTAGCACTGCACAGGGTTGTTGTGCCCCAAGTGCAGGACCTGGCATTTGGCCTTGTTAAACCTCATGCCATTGGTCTCTGCCCAGTGGTCCAGCCTGTTCAGATCCCTTTGCAGAGCCTCCCTACCCTCCAGCAGATCCACACTTCCACCCAGCTTTGTGTCATCCCCATGATCAAAGAAGCCAAAGCCCCTCTTCTCACACCAGGCCCGGAGCCAGGCATTAATCGAATTCTTCTTCCTGACTTCCAGCTCCTCTCTATTTAGCCTTGGGATGGAGCAGAACACTATTTGTGCCCCAGAGCCCTCCACCATTTTCCCAATGGCTCTGAAGTCATTCTTGATGGTTTTGGTCTTTCTGTTTATTAGATCATTGTTACCAGTTTGGACTACTATCAGAGGATAGTAGTCTGTCTCATGGACCAGGGAAGGAAGTTTTCTAGCTACCTCATTCACTGATGCCCCTGATAAGCAGCAGACCTCTCTGTGGAGCGGGTCCGGTCTTGCAAATGGGTCCCTCCATTCCTTTTAGGAGGGAGTCCCCTACAACAATCACCCTCCTCTTCTTCTTAATGGAGGATGTTTTTATCTTTTTCTGAGGATGGTGCGGCCTAGGGAAGGATTCTAGGCGGTTGGAGCCATCATCCTCATCCTCAGGGTTGGATCCCACCTGCAGCACCTGGTACTCGTTCACCAGGCGGATCTGGGATTTTGGTGTCTGGGTGAGGGGAGCAGGTTTCTTTCGTCTGGCAGGAACTTGCTGCCATGATCATGACTTTTGATCATGACTCCAATACTGAGTCTCCATCGTTCAAGCTACCACACAAATAGTACTTTAATTTTGTATGTTATAGCAGTAGAGATAGTTTTCTGTTCCTTCAATGTCTAAAATGTTTTAATTCATTTTGTAACAGCTTTTCCCTTCTGAAGGTCTTCTGAGCGATCTCAGTACATTGCTCAGGACACACACACAGAGCTCAATGCAGGCCAACACTAAGGTGAAGATCTAAATGACTTCCCAACATCTGAATAAATTAAATGTTACATTAGCAATATTTTTTCTATACGGGTCTTCTTACATAATTTCCTATGGCTCACGTTTTCTATTATGTTTGGGGAAGGAGAGGATGGATACTGAACAAATACCTTATAGTCTAAATATAAAGCTGTATTTCATAGAGTCATAGAATAGTTTGGGTTGGAAGGGACCTTAAAAATCATCAAGTTCCACGCCCCTGCCATGGACAGGGACACCTCTGACTAGATCAGGCTGCCCAATGCCCCGTCCAGCCTGGCCTTGAACTCCTTCAGGGATGGGGCATCCACAACTTTCCCGGACAGCCCGTTCCAGTGCCTTATCACTCTCACAGTGAAGAAATTCTTCCTTATGCCTAGTCTAAACCTGCCCCTCTCCAATATATACCCATCACCCTTTTCCTATCACAAACAAATTGATATTTGATTCATTGATTTAACACTCAAGAGCTTTTACCTGCAAAAATGCATACTGAAGGAATATTAAGATTGCAAATTCAAGAACCCAGAAGAAAGGAAATGTTCAGCTTTAATTTTCCTGTTCGTTTTTCCTTCATCCTCCTCATTTGTACACATATGAAATCATTCCTCAGTGACAAATTAGGATGCTACTTTTAATTTGGAACAAATCTCTTTGGTGACTTTATAAAACATTGAATAAATTTACAATAACTTCTTTCCCCCACATTTTTGTTTAGCGATGTATGTCTGATATACTTTTTGCTCTTCTATGGCGTTCAGCACTACACTTCCACACAAACACGGACACAAATATACATGTAGAAAAGTAATCTGTTTTCTCAATACCTCTATTTAGAGATAGAGGACTGAGGTTGCAATCTGGCATATACATAAATTCTGGACATCCTATACTATATGAACACTACCAGTTATACAACTTCTGTGTCTGAATGTCATGGTTTAACCCCAGATGGCCATTAAGCCCCACACAGCCTCTCGCTCTCTCCTCTCTGGTGGGATGGAGGAGAGAATTGAAAAAGTAAAAGTGAGAAAACTCGTGGGTTGAGATAAAGACAGTTTAATAGGTAAAGCCAAAGCCACGGACACAAACAATACAAAACCAAGGAATTAATCCAGTACTTCCCATTGACAGTCAGGTGTTCAGCCATTCCCAGGAAAGCAGGGATCCATCACATGTAATGGTTACTTGGAGGACAAAGACCAAGACTCCAAACTTTCCCACTTCCTTCTTCCTCCAGCTATATATGCTGAGTATGACATCGTAGGGTGTGGAATGTCCCTTTGGTCAGTTGGGGTCAGCTGTCTCAGCTGTGTCCCTTCTCAGCTTCTTGTGCATCCCCGGCCTACTCACTGGTGGGGTGGAGTGAGAAGCAGAAAACACCTTGACTCTGTGTAAGCACTGCTCAGCAATAACTATGTGTTACCAACACTGTTTGCAGCACAAATCCAAAACAGAGAACCATACTAGTCACTATAAAGAAAATTAACTCTATCTCAGCCAAAACCAGTATGCTGAAGCACAGCTGTATTAGAGCAGGGATAGAACAGAGACGCTAGCAGCCCTATCAACCTCTAATCCTCCGAGACAAAGGATTGATTAAAGGGAGAGGATGTAGTACTACCCAGACAGAGTACTTAGCAGCCAAAGATAAGGACAAAAGGCAGAGGTTCTGTTTGCCTTATCTATCTCAAACACTGCTGGTCGTTAAAGAGCCACTAAATTACATTCTTTGAGCCACTGAAGTCTTGCTATAAAAGCAAAAGGATAGAGACCAGCAGTGAGGAAAAACTTCAGGTGGACTGCTCCTACGGACTTAAAACTCTGCCCTCCCCACCCCCCGCGTCAGCTGGATAGCGTAGGAATCAAAACTGGTTATCCCTTTTCCTTTTCCTTTTCTTTTCCTTCTCTCTTCCTCTCTTCCTCTTCCCCTTCCCCTTCCCCTTCCTCTTTCCTTTTCTGTACTTGATTAAATGTGTGTCATCTTTCTGTTTTTTGATTAATGCACAGCATATCATAGTATTGTGTTTGGGGCTGCACACTTTACATAAATATCATAGTATTTTAATTGTGCTTGATTCTGCATATTTTGTGTGTGTGATTAAGTATTCTCGCCACATATTTGCAGTACATTTTGTGTTTATGGACTTTTGATGTTTTTGACCACATTTCTAACATAGGGAATTTAGAAAACTTTAGCCTTCTGTCCCCTTACAGGATTAGACAACTGCTTGCTTTTGACTTAGGACACAATTGGACATATTGGGCATTTTTGTAGTCGATCCTCAGTGCCTAACTTAGGTGTGCAGAGACTGAGGAAAACACAGCAGTGAGGACTTTATTGAAATACAATTTCAAACCTTCATGTTTCCAGCAAACTGGAAACCTGATTTTTGGCAGCCTTTTTACAGTTTCCTTTGCATCGATGAGACATACAAGGGATGGAAAGACTGATGAAAAGAAAGCATATGAATTAAACTAAACTTGAAAAAGATTATGGGTCCTCAGGTTCTTTCAGCGATTAGCTGAAAATATTTCTCTATTTTTGATTAATGGAAGTTCTTGCATTGACTGTAATAGCAGGTAAATGAAATCTCATGGGACACAATGCCTCATTTCTGTGCAAAGTTCATGCTCATTTAATTTAATAGAGCCTTATATTAGAAAGCAAACTCTCTTATGAAGTTTTCTTAGGAACCTCCCCACTCCCCATCCCTGTCATTTTTTAATGAAGCTTTTCAAATCTCCTTTTTTCAGAATTTCTCAGACCGAACTGTCACTCTCCTTCCAGCGATGAATCCCATTTTACTGCAGTGGTTGAAGGGAAAGGTGTCCAAAATGCAGGGACTACAAATTCACGGATGTAATCGGCCACCCACTATGGTGCTACTTTACCCTCCCACTTCCTCCAGACCTGTAGCTTATTAGATGTTTTGGCCAAAAGCTTAGGGTCTTGTAAGTGTTGTCTCTAATGCATGGAAAATTAGCTTTTCAAATCACAGCTTTTAAGTAAACCACTCTGTTTTAGGAGTGTTTCATGTCTGCTTTTGAAGTCAGGGTGTGCTCATTGCTTAAGGCCTTGGGGCACTGTAACTTCTTCAGTACTGGTTTGGGCAGAACCTTGAAGCAGGCTGCAGTCTGACATGGGTATCAGACTTTGCTAAACAGTTTTGTTTTTTTTTTTAATCACTGTGTCCTCCACTCCTGTATTCTCAGTCTTAGCACCCAGCTGTATTCCTGGAAATAATGCTCATTTCTTTATTCATTTCTGGGCAAATATAATGTATGTAGGGCTAAAATTAAAGATGGCCTAAACAAGCAGAATTTTGAAAAAGAACCTTGTAGGGAAGAGGAGAGGGATGGCCTGGCCTTCCTTCTTCTTGATTCATTATCTTGCAAAAATGCAAAATTAAGGATGAAACCCCACACATAATATAAAGGATCAGCTCTGGCTGCACTTTTTGATTTTACATCAACATTAGCCTGAAGAAAGTGACAGCGTGCCAGCAAATGGGAATACTTGTGTACATGTAAGCACATACACGTGTGCACATGGAATTTTGGAAGCATGCATGTAAACATGCACTAGACCAAAGTTTGCCACTGAAGTTAGCTGCAAAGCGAACAGAAGGACCACAACCTCTGACTGGGACAGTCAGGAGTCAGCATCCTTATCCCTGGCTTTTCTTAAAGAGACCTATTCATGGTGTGGCCCTGGATGAATCATTAAGGTGAGACTTTACTCCAATGTTTCTCCTGTGGGTGGCAGGGAGAAAAAGCAGTAAAAGCGGACAATTAAAGTCAAATCCAGCAGGGATTGCCATGTAATGAAAGGGAGCTGAGCCATGTAATGTGTAAGGGAGCTGAGACTTGTGGAATCATTTGTTTTGTAGCTAGGAAAATAACCAACACCTTCTCTCTCCTGCTGTTGCTATATGGAATGAATACATACTTCTGAGACAGCCTTTATACGAGACATATTTATGGCAAAGTTACATTTTATTAAAAATAATTTTGCTTCATCTGAGTGATTGTAACACGCAGGATATGCACAAAGCTATTCCATCTCCAAAGTTTCATTAGTTTTAAAATGCTGAAATATTAAAACCAAGGTTAAGTATAAGATCTGTCATAAATACCAAAAGACTATGGCCTGAAAGACTAACATATAAGTATTACTCATCTTGTAGTTGCAGCAAGAAATGTGATTAGGCTCAAGGCATCACTGTGTGAGGTGTCATGTGAAAAAGAAATGAAGAGTGATCCCCAAGCAGGGAGCATTCAAGCTGTATTTCAGGGGAAGGAAGAGGACACCCAGGAATGAGGCAGATGAAGTATTTCTTTAAGTTTTTGGAGCTGAATAGAAAAGCAGCAATCACCAGTTTCCATACACAGTTCTCCTGTGGAAGATGCTAGCTCGTCTGCCAACACCAGCTGCTGACCCCACATCAGGCAGATTCTGAATCTAAAACAGGAATAAACACTAACAAGAGAAAGCCAAACAGATGAAGCAATGCGATAATGCGCTGGAGATGGCCAGTTTATCCTGGTTTTAATAGGCACATGTGTACAGCCTGCTGAAATAGCTAGCAGGACAGGCATGGGAACCAGAACGTTGGGGACAAGATGGATGAGGTTATGCTGTGAGCTGGGCTCTGTAGCTGGGTGCTATCTCAGCCGTTATACTCTATGGGCTGGCACAGATGGGATGGTGTGTAACTCAACACTGAGTTGCACATGCTGTTAAATAAGCCATTGAACATCCCCATTTGTCTGGAAGGGCATTGAAATTAACAAAAAAACCACACCAAAAAATCCTTAGTTGGAATATGGATTTGAAGGTTTCATCTGAATACCAGCAGCCCTTGCACTCTTTCCTCAAGCTTAACTAAGAGTGTTTATCACTAACAGTAGTAAAAGCCACAATTCCTGTGAGGCAAGACACGTGCTGAAAGAAACAGCAGTGGGAAGGAAAGAAACAGCTCATGAGCATTGTGACTCACTTTGCACTATAAGACTGGCATGCATGCAAGGCGAGGACTTTTTTCTCAGCACCTTTCCCAGGCATGGGTGTGCTGTCTAACACAGACATAAATGACATCAGGCAAGGAACATCCTCTGATGTTGCGTTTTTATTTTTCCTCTTGTGATCCCAGATTTGTCCCTGGAATGGTTTTGTCCCATGTTAAATGGCACTGACACAAATCCCAGTGCAGGTGGGGAGTTAGTGGGGCTGGAAACTGCTCCCAGGAGACACTGTGGGTACAGACACCTTGCTCTGAAGGTGAAAGGAGTCCAGGAGTCCAATTTGGGACCACTCTATGCCAGCTCTCCTTGGTACCAGAGAAAAATCCTGTAACTATTCAATTTAGTGATATGGATGTAACTTAGACAACACTTTTACCCCAGGCTCAATCTATTCTGCAATTGTGGTTCTGAGGCCAATCAAATCAGGTGGTCGGAGGCACAAACAAATTATCATATAAAGATCTCTATCAACTACAGATAGAAAACATCCTCATGTCTATTCGGTCTTCCCTAGAGTTAAGATTCACACATTCAGGTTAAGCTTGCCTTTGTGTTTGCTTCTCTGGGTCCATATTATTCCCTAGCCTGTTATCCTTCTACAGAGGTAAAATATAACAAAAAATGTGCTAAGATTGAAGCTGAACAAAAGATGCCTTGTTTCTGTAGGTATGGACTAGTCCTTGCAGAAAAAAAGAGATATCAAAGCTGCTATAAGTGTTAAGAGGATTTTTTTTTTTTTGGGGTAATGCTTTAGAGATGTGTGTACGTATGCCTTGTGAAATGGAATTAAGTGTTAAGAGTAAGAAGCCTTAGAAATGAATCCTTCCATTTATCCACAGATACACTATTGAATAGGTTTAATATGCTGCTTCATCAGTGTATCACAGTCATGAAGGGGGTTGAAAGTCCATCCACGCTTTTCATTTCATTCTTTTTAAAATAAATAGACAAAAAAACTTTGCACAATTTTGTTTCCTCAGGATGTTTGTTCCTCCCTAAATATCTCAGTTGATTCATGGAAAGGTATTTTCAGAAAAAGAAACCAGCTTCAAACCTCATTTCCTTCTATTTAATGAAAGCCAGTTGTGGATAAAAACAAAAAAGCAGGTTTTGTTTTTTTTTTTAAAATTTAGCTTCCCCAAGGAGAGATTAATGATTGCCAGTAGGTTCCCAGATAGGCAAGCTGTGGAATTGTGCAGGTTATTTGACATTTGGTCTCAGTGCTGACCCTCTCTTTCTATTCTACCATGTGCTGAAGATTTCTGGTCTCTATTGGGTACTATCTGGAGCTTTTAAGAGAGGCTGAAGTCTTTAACTTCCATGTTCAGTATGTGTCCTTAGCTTGTTCTACGACAGAAAAATCATCAATGATATTCACATGATGAGCCTGAAATGTAACTTTTTGACACACCATTTCTAGGGGCTCAGGAAGGACCCAGGCTGAGCACTGTAGTCCAATATCTAAGAGATTAAAGATGTTCAGGGAAAACAGTGTAGTGTTCAAACCCAGAGCTCCTAACAAGCCTTGCGAATACATCATCAGGCGGAATAACTCATGGCACACTACCTGGGTTTATCTCCATGCCACTTTTTTGCAAATCCTTGATTTCATGCATGGGATTTCATCCTTAATGTAGCTCTCTTGTCATTTGCCCAAGTGCTCTGGGACCTGAGAGAAATTGCATGGGAGAACTAGAAGCCCTGTTGCCAAGGAAAAGGAGCAGTCCCTCAGGCCATGTGCTGCTGTCTGATGCAGAAGGCCTGTCTTCCAATCCTTGCTTCCCTGAGACCTCTCCTCTGTGCACATTATCCATGTCCAGGTCCTCAGGTAATACCTGGGCTTCCAGACTGCAGTGAGCACATGTTGCTGACTCAGACTTCTATCACTGTCTGCTACCCCCCAGGAACCCTGTTTAGTCATTTTGGGACATGTCTTCATAGCCCTATTGCTCCAATTTGGGTTGCAACCTGGGTTTGTTTAAACAAAAATGTTTAAACAAAAATCTTTCTTGGATGTACCAAGAAAGAATCAGAGCAGACTGGAGTCATGCAATCCTCCAGGCAGGTCCTGCTAGGACAGTAGGAATGCAAAATGGGTGGCAGGGCATGCTAAAGCATGAACCTGGCCCGAGCTTAACATATTCTGTGCCACCCAGCACATAGGTGTTTCAGGGTGACTCAGAGAGCTGAAGGCAGCACTGCAGATGTGCAGGCTGAATCACTGTCTAAGCCTCAGTGTCCCATTCATAGCAGCTCAGGGATTATCCTTTCTTGCAGAGCAGGGACTCAAGTTCCTGCATGAGAAACCTGAGTTAATGGGAACCCTATAAATATGAAATCTTGCTTGTTCGGTCTCGTACAGTAATGCACTTGCCCCTGAGAAGGAAAGAGTAATTGCTACAGCACAGAAAATGTCAGCTCCATCAATGCACACTGATAACAGCTGTTCCTTTCATTCAGCCGACAATGACCTATCTCATCTAAGCGAAAAATACCGTGATCCTATTCTGCAGAAAAGAAACATATATAGGGTTGCCTGTAGCAGGTGAGGTACTTATTACACAAGACTTCACAAAGAGATCCCTTGGAGTCACTAGATGCCTGATAGTTCTTTCTTATCTGCCCTTTGCAGGATACTAAGACAGGTTCTGATCAGGACAAAGTGGTGCTGTAAATGATTTTTGCCCCTTCTCTGAATGCTTCCTGCCACTCACACTCAGCAGTCTGCATGCTTTGTCTTCAGTAACAGAAAAACAGATTTCCCCAGCTGCTTATGGCAACATTTGAAATAATTGAAAAAGTTGAAAAGACATTTTTATCATTTTGTTTCTTGAAGGTCAGGTCCCTGATGCAAATTAGGCTAGCTTGCAAACCTCCAGCTATTTTGAATTATGTGGAAAATCTTCTCCCAACTTACTGTACCATATATCATAATAACATATGACTTTGATAACTGTGTTCAGACAGCAGGTGACTGCAACAGCACAGGAAGGATGTGGCGTATTCACAACAGTGATGAATAATGTGTGAGATTTTAGTCAACAGAGAGGTTAGAAACTCAGCTTTAGTTTTTCATATAAACCATACTCATCTCAGATGTGAACATACCCAAATGATTTTCAGCCTTACGGCCCTGCGATCATACACCAATTGCAATTAGCTGAATTATCTTCCCTTATTTTAAATGCTTCTTGCTCAAAAAGTATATGCAAGGAGTATTAGAGGTCTCTGATAGGTGTGATGGAGAAGTTATTTTTGCAAGAAGACAACATGGTTCTTTAAATGCTTATCTAAAGACGTAATTCCCCATCAATTCCTTAAGCATTCATATGTCTGAATTAACAGCACAATCTTATTATAACTTCATATTTTAAAATTTTCTGTTAAACTTCCTTTTGTCAGTGGGTTTTCAAGATAACAAAATCTTTCAGAAAGAGTTCAGCCAAAAAAGCTTTTACACTGGAAGAAAGTTTCCATTGTCCCTGGGAGCAATGAGGGAGGAGAGGATATCATCTAACCAGTCCAGCAGTTTGGTTATATTTGATCTGACTTTGGTAAAGAAAAAATGTCTTGTTACTCTCCCTCAGTTAACAAATGTGTTTGCTGTTCATAAAACACTGCAAGACTTCTTCAGCTCTGTTTGAGTACCATCAAAACTTTTTTGTTGTTTCTTCTCATAAGAAAAAATCTTACAGAATTTTCTGTATATGAGGAGTAACAGAAACCTTTTCATCAGGTAAAGCAAAAGGAACTGTGTTTTCAATAGACTCTTCATTCCTTTCGAGTAGCTCATTCATTCCTCCTATCTTTGTAATTTTATACCGTTAGTCCTTATAATCTTTCAGCTTGCAAGGATAAAGATAGGAACATCAATTTAGTGGATGAGCTTTTGAACTTGTATTACACTAGCTTCTTCCTGTGTATCTAAAGCTAGTTTTCTTTGCCTCATGCAGGCTTTAATTTGCAATTTCAGATATGCCACTGTGTTTATTCATACAGATCTGAACATTCCATCTATAATTGGAAGTCTGAATAAATTATACTGAATTTGCAAATGAAACTAAGTTTATTCCTGAAGTTATAACACAATTAGTTATTAATTCAGCAAGGTGCTTAAGCACATTTTAGTTCCTTTGAAGTCAATTAGACTGTTCCCAAGTTTACAGTTATCCCTACATTTAAAAGATTTTTGTTGAACAAAGACTTGTTGACTTAATTTTAAAAGTTAGAGCAAGAAACTGAGTGTAAGAAACTTTAACTAAGGTTGCCAGAGATCAGAAGTATGATTAAATCATTGTATGACCTGAGGTAAACTGTAGAAACTCAACTATAACTTAAATACAAATGTAACTACATGGGATTTTTTTCCATGTCATTGCTGATTATCCTGTTGACCAGATGCTGTACCACTGATGGTTTTCTGGGATATTTGAAGGCTAGCTGTTGCTGTTTCATCGCTTTCTCTATCACCTCTGGGAAATGTTTTTCAAGTTATTTGACAGAATCCTTTCAGGAAACAAAATTTTAGTCTAGGCAGCCTGAAATGTGGAGATGAACAAACTCATGCTGTAAATGCCATAAAAGTTAAGGGGCAACTGCTATAGCCATTGACTTTGAAGCATTCTGGAAGATGGAAAAGGCTACAGACACACTCTCTCCTCTTGTGGGAATTTCCTGTAATGAGAGGAAGAACAGCAAACTGGTAAACCAAAGGTTTCATACAACAGAAAATAAACCAAGGAACCAAGTCTCTGTGTTCATGCACCAGTTCACATTCCAAATATCAAAGTCCTGCATATTGTCCTGTATTGTGTTTTCAGAGGTAGGTTTTGGTAGGGGAGGGGCTACAGAGGTTGCGTCTGTGAGAAGATCCCAGAAACTTCCCTGGTGTCTGATGGAGCCAATGTCAGCCAGCTCCAAGATGGAGTAGCCACTGGCTAAGACTGAGCCCATTAGTGATGGTGGTAGTGCCTTTGTATTTGTGACAGCATATTTAAGAAGGGGACAACCCCCTCCCCTTTACAACTGCAGCTGGAGGGAGGAGTAAGTCTATGTGACAGAAACAACCCTGCAAACACCAGGGGCAGAGAAGAAAGAGGAAGAGGCAGTGCTCCAGGTGCTGGAACAGAGATTCCCCTGCAGCCCACGGTGAAGACCATGGTGAGGCAGGTTGTCTGCTTGCAGCACATGGAGGCTAATGTTGGAGCAGATACACATACACTTGCAGCCTATGGAGGACCCCATGGTGGAGCAGATGGATGTACTAGAAGGAGCACAGACTAGCCAAGTCAGTAAAAGATAACAAAAAAATCTTTCTATAAATACATTAACAATAAAAGGAGGACCAGCGAGAATATTCAGTCCCTATTGGATGCAAATGGAACAACTGTGACAAAGGATGAGGACAAGGCTGAGGTGCTTAATGCCTTATTTGCCTCAGTCTTTAATAGTAAGGAAAGTTGTTCCTTGTGTGTACATACCCAGGAGTTAGAGGAGCAGAACAAAGCTCCTAGGATCCAAGAGGAGGTGGTTAGAGACTTGCTTGCCCAGCTAGACACCCACAAGTCTATGGGGCTGGACGAGATCCATCTGAGAGTATTGAAGGAGCTGGCGGGTGCACTTCTCAAACCCCTTTCCATCAACTTCCAGCAGTCCTGGCTGACTGGGGAAGTTCCACCGGACTGGAGGCTGGCTGATGTTTGCCCATCTACAAGAAGGGTCGCAGGGAGGACCCAGGAAACTACAGGCCTGTCAGTCTGACCTCATTGCTGGGAAAAGTCATGGAGCAGGTGATCTTGAGTGCTATCATGAAGCACATGCAAGAGAACAGGGTGATCAGGCCCAGTCAACACGGGTTCACAAAAGGCAGGTCTTGCCAAACTAACCTGATCATCTTCTATGACAAAGTGACCCACCTACTGGGCAAGGGAAACTCTGTGAAGAGCTCTCCACCTGAGGAAAAACGAGCAGCAGAGACAATGTGTGATGAACAAACCATAACTCACATTCCCCCATCCCACTGTGTCACTAGAGGGGGAGAAAGTAGAGAAAATGTGGAGTAAAGTTAAGACCAGGAAGAAGGGGGTGGAGAGGAAGCATGTTTCATAAGATTTGATTTTATTTCTCATTATCCTACTCTGATTTGATTGGTAATAAATCAAACTAATTTCATTAAGTCAAGTCTGTTTTGCCCATGACATTAATGAGCAAATGATCTCTCCCTGTCCTAATCTTGACCCATGAGCCTTTCATTTTATTTTCTCTCCCCTGTCCAGTTTCAGAGGGGAGTGACAGTGGCATTGGTGGACAGCTGGCATACAGCCAGGGTCAACCTACCACATCTCCCAATAGACATGCAAAATTCTTGCTTCCAACTGGGTGCAGAATGTTCTCCAAGTCTAATTTTGTGGGTATGGATTGCTCAATATGGTCATGTATGACTTCTTCAGGCCTGTGCTTGGACTGCTCTCTCTTGCACACGTACTCGACTGAAGAGTAAAGAAAAGCCATACATGGAAAAAAAAGAAAAGAAAAAAGACAAAAAAGAAAATCACACATGTCATAACTGGGAGTAAATGGAGTGAGTTCTTATTCTTAATTCTATATTGAGTTTTGCAGAAGATGATAGACTTTTACTAGGATTAACCCAAAAACCTGTGGTCAGATCAGATCCCTGATCCTGCTCACAGTTATGCTCATGGTTAGCTATGGCAAGGTGAATCTATGAGGCAACATCTGCTAGGGTTCTTTAAGTGCCTGGGAGAGAGTTGAGTCTCCTTCCCTATCAATTCTAGCCTGATTCTCAATTCTGATAGAGTACCTGACCATCAGTCAAGTATAAATGTTAACAAGCAGGAATAAAATCCATCTAACCCATGATGATTGACGATTGTGGGCTGTGTCACGTGAATTTCAGATAAAACAATTAGTTAGGTTGATCCACAGTGTTGGTGTCTCGTAGCCTGCTAGTTTCTTCGACTACCCAGGAGGTACAGATTTGAAACAATTGCTGATAAATCAAATACAGTTTGGGGATTGAAGCTCATATGTATTAGCAATGTGCACTCACATCAGGCCTCCTTAACGAAAACAGCATCACACAATGGAACTAGTGGCATGAGGACAATGGCAGGAAGGAGGTGAATCCTTCAAAACACTGCTCAGTGTGAAGCAGGTGACCAGCAGAGGCTTTCGCAGGAGAACGGTATGTCAAACCAATGTGGAGAATTTTCTGTACTTGGACAAATTATTATGAAAGAGAAGATGAGAGGCACCCTGCGAGGATGGAAATGTGGATAGATATTAGACTAGCAGGCAAGATTTGTCTATGCCATCAAAGGACTAAATAGGAACTGAACAAAACTCCCATGGTTGTACAGAGAGGAGAATGGGAAATATTTCAACATCGAATCATAGAATGGTTTGGATTGGAAGGGACCTTAAAGATCATCTAGTTCCAACACCCCTGCCATAGACAGGGACGCCTTCCACTTGGTCAGGTTGTTCAAAACCTCATCCAACCTGGCCTTGAACACCTCCAGAGATGAGGCATCCACAACTTCCCTGGGCAACCTGTGCCAGTGCTTCAACACCCTCACCACTACAGTAAAAAAAATCTTCCTACTATCTAATGTTAATCTCCCCTCTTTCAGCTTAAAACTGTTACCCTCGTCCGGTCACTGCACACCCTGATAAAGAGCCTGCCCCCATCTTTCTGTAGGCCCTCTAAGTATTGGAAGGCTGCTATAAGGCCTTTGCATAGCCTTTTCTTCTTTAGGCTTAAGAAGCCCAACTCTCTTGGTCTGTCAACATAGTGTTTCAGGTTGCACAGCATGAACCAGACACGTGTTCCTGATAATGATTTGAGTTTGCTAACATGCTCAGCATATCAACATAGTAATTAATCAATTGGAAAACTCTTGACAGGCACACAGTATAAAGTCATATCTGCAAGAAGGTTACATGATACACAGTACAAAGGACTGTCAGGGCAGGTAACGAGGAGCAGGGAATTATAACTTTTTGGTTGAGGCTCCAGGAGGTTTCTGAGAGGTGCTGGGCTGTCTCCCAACAACTGAAATTAATTCAGTGGTCAGTCCTGTGTCAAATGGAAATGTGTGGACTAGATATATAGAGCCAGTCTGACTACTAGAAGAGACAGGACTCTCCTGAAGCCATTATGTGAGTGACTGCACCTTGGTGAGCTGGGAGAGAGGAGTTGGAAGATGAGCAGGGTCTCTGAGACACCTGGAAAGCTGTTGATTGTGCCCAACTGGACAGCACAGTCTATTGAAAGAGAAAGACCTGGGAAGGAAAACAGCTTAATTCTGTAATCTACCTTTTGCCGTTTCCAATTAATTGTAGTCCACTGTCACCTAACTGTTTTGTAATCTCACCAGTGAAATCAGTTTCATCTTTAATGCGCAGGAACAATTTCTGCTAGTGTGAGTTTTCATGTCAGTTATGAATCTAAACCAGGGGAATTATAGCACTACTCACAAAGGCAGTGAATTGGTGGGAGAATGATAAAATGAAGATATGGTGGAGGAGTTCCTATTCATCGAAGTTGTTTAAGCTGATGGAGTTCAAGTGGTGATACCTTTGCATGCTACATACTGCATAAGAAAGTGAAATATTTGGTAAGCTGGTTTCTGACAGCTGGAATAGTGTAAATATTGCTACACCTGAACCACCTGATGCAGATTCTGCATCACTGCTGAGCGTGTTAAAAAGCTCGGAATCACCCCAGCCTAAATGTTGTCTGGTTGTTCACAGCAGTAAGCTGGCAGAGTTAATCCTGGAGTGGCATTGAAAGGTTTATTAGAGCAGAAAGGAAGTGTAATACAGAATAAAAGCCTTGTCTTCATAGAAATATCTTGGAAGGCATCCAGATATGCACTGTAAATGATGCTAACCAGACAATTCTAGAGAAGAAAGGGACATTCATTGATGGAACAACAAAAGCTTCTGGTGGGCCAGACAGCCATGTCCCTGGGACTTCACTAGCCAAAGCAAAGCAGTATCTCTCCTTCCCTCTTCTGGCCTCCTCCTCTTTCATCCTACAGCACTTGCTCTTTCCCATTGCCGTCATTGTATTCCCACTCTGAATTCAATGGAAAGGAGGACTGATTTATACGGCACAGGAGCTTATACCACACTAGCTGATATTTTCAATGGGGAAAGAGTCCTTTCCTCCATAGAGTGATTCTCAGCTAAACAGCATAATGCTGTGAGCCCTAATGGATCATCTGCCTGCCACATCAGAGGACAGGATTGACAAAATAACCTGTGTCACCTGTGCTTTGTCATGTGTTCATTACAGTCCTGTTTCCAAGTGTCCACTGAAAAATCAGCTAGTTAGTAGGTTGCTCACAAGGGATACTTAATATTTCGTGCACCCTTTATAGTCATGCTTAAATATCCTCTCTTTTTTATACTAGCGATTTGAGAACGTTAGCATTCTGAGAGACAATGACCTAGCCTGCTGCCAAAAGAAAATGGCTTCTAGATTAATTCCTTCAAATGTTTGGTTTATGAGCAGGAAATATTTCCAAATTAAAACTACTTCTGCAAATTTATTGGAAAATTCTTGGTGGGGTTTATATTATTATATAACTATATGCAAACAGTTGCTGTAGAAAATAGAGATCAGGGTAAGCACAAATTCTTTAAATCCCATAAATGAAAATGTAATGGATTAAATTATGTACCTAAGCTGCTTCTTACTGAAGTCTGTATCTTCACTGTTTTGCTCTTCATCTATTTCTTCTAAATACTGAAGAGGCTCCATTCAGTCTCATGGGCCACTTATCAAGGATTGTAAGTGGCTATACATGATTTTCTTATTTCCTAGTTTCATTGTTGGCCCCAAAGACAACTGGTACATAATAGTCAACACTGGCCAGGGCTAGTACTTCTAGAATGATTTTTCTATGGTGGCACTACATAGCAGTTGGCCCTGCCTCTCCTCCGATTCATTTATGCTGTGCCTCTGACCCTCTGATACTACTGAGGCTTCATTTGAAAACTTCTGGAGTTCAAACTTCTGCTCTGAAGCCCCTCAGAATACTATTTTCATGATGAAAAAGACACAATGGGTATTGTGACCCCTGAGATGTGGTATGAGAACACATGGGGCTATCTACAAAATGCAAACCTTGTTGGAATAATGCTGGATGTAAAGCAGGAGGTCTCAAACCTGATCTGGATACCACAAGGAATATAGAGCCTCATTCAGAGTGTAGTTTCAGGACTAATATAGTCCCAAAACTGGATTAAAGTTGGTTTCAGAGGGAACTGGTCAGAGAATTAATTTACATTGCTGATCCAGAGAGAAATTTAACTATATTTCTTGCAGGCTGACTGACATCTTTCTCTACTCTAAATGAACACAGCAGGAGAACTGGGAGTTTTAAAACTCATTATCAATTTTAAAGGCAGTGGGCAGCCGGGAAGGAGAGGTTGGCTTCCAGTTCTGTGGTGCCTGTGCTGAAGAGATCTGTATAATTGTACCTGGACTACTCCTAGTCATGGAAAGAGAAGTACTGTAGAGGTACAAGTTTTACAGTAACAACTTGCACACTGGCATGCAGATCACAGATGATAAGCTATTGTCAATGTACTTCTCTGTCCACAGAGGCATTTTCATTTTGGCAACACAAAATCTCGATTTTATTGGTAGGAATCAGATGTGAATGAAGAGAGGTAGAAATCCATGCCAACAAATAAACAATTATGCATGGTTTAGTGTTTGATAGGCATGGTTTAGTGTTTGATAGGAATGGTTGGACTCAATGATCCTGGGGGTCTCTTCCAACCTGTTTATTCTACGATTCTATGATTCTATGATTCTATGATGAATTTTTGCAGGTAGATCTTTTTAGTACATCTCAGAGCTTTCATTCCCTCCCTACCACGTATGCTGTCTATTTAGTCAGAAAGTTCCTGTGTGTTTGTCTAATGCTTGGTTAAAACAAAGACTATATACCCTCATTAGGTGCTACACTAATAAGTATGATTAATATGCATAAT
Source organism: Phaenicophaeus curvirostris (assembly GCF_032191515.1). NCBI lineage: Eukaryota > Metazoa > Chordata > Aves > Cuculiformes > Cuculidae > Phaenicophaeus > Phaenicophaeus curvirostris. The sequence goes on from NC_091394.1 coordinate 91,223,765, forward strand.
GAACTCAATTTACCTCTCATTAATGGAGTTCCTGAAAGTCCTCAGATAGCACTGTTAAGGCTCTGAGGATATTTCCTCCCATTGCTCTGTGCCAGGTGAATTGCAGCCAGATCTGATCCAAAGTGGCTGTACCCATTAAGAAAGCACAGAACTGCCTAAGGGAGTAACGCAGTCCTTGGAATAAACCTTCCCCGTGTTCTGGAAGCTTTCAGAGAGAATGCATCTATCTGTTGTGGGCTGGACAGATGTACTGTGTTCCAAAACAGACATCAACTGGTGCTCAGGAAATGCCCGTGCTGGTAAATTGGAAGGCAAAATGAAGGGAGAAAAAGTACATCTTTCTATAAAGTAAATGCAATATGTTCTTACAGTTCAGACTAAGGGAAAAATCAGCCAGGCATTTGTTCACCTAGCAGTTAAAAATGCTTCTTGATGGAATGAGTAAGGCCCCTCCAAAATGCTGCTCCAGCTGTACGTGTCAGAGGAAGCGCTGGTTAAGGTACACTAAAATAAGCAGAAGAAACTTAGCTGTATTCAGTAAGTAAGGAAATGTTTGTGAGGGGAACATCATGTAGAATAAAGGCCTACTTTCCCTCCCCACATTTCCTCACCCTTCTGGGACCCTGGTCTGTAAGCTCACCTTCCTGCTTCAGGGTCTCGGTTGTCCAGAGGGCAAGAAAACATGGAATTAACCTATCACATTTTCAGAGCTATTATTTAAGACACATTCCTCTCAGATGGTCATGGTAGCATTCACTGGGACCTGAGTTAGACATGTCCCTGTAATGAGGCCAGACATGTGCATTGTGTTGTACCCTCTCTCATGAACCAATGGCTATACTTAGATCCATAAAGAATATACTTGAGAAATTGATCTAACCCTTGGTAACACATTACATTTTTCTGTGATTTTTAAGGGCATCATGAACAGCTCTTCCCAACTCTTGTTGGGCTTTTAGTATCCTCAAAGGCTGGGATCCACTTTCTTTTCTGCTACTAGTGCTATCCATTTTCTCAGCCTCTCCTGCTTCCGTGAACATGCCAGTCCTTCTGCAGTGTCTTTTCTGCACTTTCTGTGGAACTGTGAAACCATTCCAATAAAATAAAATGGTACAACTGTGAGCAGCACACAGCAAAAGGACTGCAGACATTATACTGCAGACTTAATACTGCAGAATTCATGAGTTACCTGACACTTCCTTTATGTTTCCTTGGCACTCAGAGAGATGTTAACCCTGACCAAGTAGAGGAAGCTCGTTCACTGACCTCTAAAACTGTAGCCCCTGGGAAAAGTCCATTCACTCTAGGAGCACGCCAGTGTTTCCTGGGCAGAAAAAACTTCCTGACCTGCATGTGTCTAGACCATCAACTTCCCTGACAAGTGGGAATGTCACCCGTACAGCTTTTAGCTCAACAATTGTTTTTCTAGGCTGTCCACCTATGCTTGAAGTATAAAGCTAAGGTGTTTTCTAAGAGAGCTGACTCACAAAAGGGAAGCAAGCTCCTGAAGCTGGGACCCTCCACTCTATACCCAGGCTCTGGTGTTTCTCACACAGCAAGGACAACTCATGTGCCTGACAAGTGGCTCCCACTGCTTGAAGTCTGGCATTTTAAAGCCATTCAAAAGAAATTTAATTCCTGTTCTTCCAACAGGTTCATATTATTTTTTATTTAAGAGTAAAGACATGCTTTAATGCTAGCTCTTCACTGATGTGTATGTTGTCTTCTTTTTCTTTCCTTAAAAATTATACTATTGAAAGCTGAAAGACCAATACAGTAGAAGCTAAGTTGTTGTGACCCATGCAGTCATTATATGTAAGTGTTGACATTATGTAAATCTGCAGTCATTGTGTATAATTATTTAGGAAGTTGTGTAACAAAGGCAGAGGTCTATCTAGCAGAAATAAAAATGTTATGCTGGAGATTGCTATTGACACACGACCTGCTGAGATCTGTGACTACACCATGTTTCTTTCTTTTCATTTTTCTAACTCAGTCTTTCTCAGAAAGCCAAGATGTAAATTAAAACCAGATTTCTTTAATTAAAGGCATTCAGCAACCCTAGTGGGAAAAAAGTGACATTTAAATGCAAAATTAAAATCAACTTATAGGTTCCCTCCTTCCCACTGCCCCAACTCTCCAGGTGCAATGAGGATGTTATTTTCTGTCTCTGTATTCCTATTCTTAGCACAATAAAAGTGAAATGTTAGTTATTTGCCAATGTTTTTGTAAAAATGTGAAACTGTGTTGTAAGCAAATTGATCAGACCAGTTCAGTTGAGTTTAACTCAGCAGTGTCTGCACATTTGAAAAGTCACAATGAGACTGTTAGGGAGTGATGGGCTCACTCTAATTAAAAATAATACAGCCATAGGTAGTAAAATTAAATAGGAATCATAGACAAAATACTTCAGTCAGAAGTGAAGGCACCAGCACCCAAACAGAGCCATGGCTTCAGCAGTACAAGGGTAATTGAAGCCACTAAGAATTTCTTCAGTTCAGCCTGAAGCTGGTACGGTGGCAATAGAACCTTATTTCCATCCTGGGTTCTGGTGTTGAAACTTTGGATCACAGGCTCATGGTGAAGAAATTCTGCCTTGTTGAAGGACACAGCAAATCAAGAACATTTACCCTTGTTCTCCACATGGAGCTGCTTAGTAAAACAGAATATATCAGTAAAGACAGGGTTCAAGTCCTCTCTAAAGCAGCTACTGCTTGCTTCTGTCCTATAAAGACTTGATTGCAACTCCCACAATTGTCTCAGATAGCATTCATCTGCGTCTGGCACAGACACAGTTTAAACAGACTGTAAGGGTGTTGAAACACAGACCACTACAAAGCCTGGGGCGTAAATCATCCAAGGTTGTGCTCTCCTCATGCTTCAATATGTAGCAGGAGCCAAATGTGACGATCCCGCTGGATGTGAAGCACCCTTAATTTCTTTTAAGTAGGCTTTGAAGAAATGTATGTCAACACCCAGTAGCTACTTCAACCTTGACTCACTTATGAAGATATATGCCATGTGGAAGAGCTCAGAGAAAAAAAGGTGGACCGAAAACTAACACACTTCATTGCTGAGGTGTGTCTTCTCTTCAAACTCTCTAAGGCTCAGCCAACATGCTTAGTGCCTCCTTGTATGACACAAGCTGTCATTATTCGTTCTGGATTTGGTCTCAGTGCTGTGATTGGCAAACAAGTGCTAATTGGTGTGAACAAAACCGAAGATTTCTGGCTTCTAATGAGCAGCAGACAAAAGGCTTTGCAATGACTCATTAGACAGACAGTCCAGAAAAGAGCTCTCTGTTATGAATTTTGTACCATTAGGAATACTTTCAGCTTGGGAATTCTGGGAAGGAAATGAGAGGCTAAGGAATTTAGAGTGAGACCTTTATATACGACTACTGTTGCAGAGGGCTGTGTTCTCTGGTAAGTAGATTCTTCCAAGGAACTTTGGGACACATGGTATCCCAGCTTCACATGGAGTAATTCACTTCATGTTTCTGTATTATTTTACCTGTTTCTAATCCTTCTCTCTTCTTAATTTCCTATGACCAATGGCCTTTTACTGTATTTTTGCTGTGCTTGTATCACTGCAAAGCACCCATTTCTGCTGGAGCTTTTAAGATAATACATGGATACTGAGTAGCATACTTAAGCATGCAGCATTTTCATCACTGTTCTGTTAGTGAAAGTTCACACATTATCAACCACACATTTATTTTTTTTAGTAGAAAGTGCATTAACAAATTTAAGTCATCATTGAGAAATAGACTGTGGCTTTTCACATGGCACAAATGTATGAACCTTGTTATTTCTTTTCTCTCTCTGGCTACTGTTGCCAGGACATTTACACTTTGACATGAAAATCAATTGATGTATTTAACTAGTGTTTACTTCTGTTCCAGAAGTAGTTGTAGAGGATAAAAAAAGATGAGGTACTGAAAGTAGACATTTTTATAAATCAACAGCTTAGAGCAATTTGTGTCCAAGTATTTAGAAGAACAAATAAGACCCTGGCTAAGAACTCCTGTCTCCCATAACATCCTTATAGGCAAGCTTAGGAAGTGTGGATTAGATGAATAGGCAGTGAGCTCAGAGGGTTTTGACTGGTGGCATAGAATCTAGTTGGAAATCTGTGACCAGTGGTGTTCCCCAAAGGTCAGTACTCAGGCCAGTCTTGTTCAATATATCCTGGGTGAGGAAATAGAGTGTATCCTCAGCAAGTTTGCTGATAATTATACAAGACTGTGAGGAGCAGCTGATACACCAAAAGGCTGTGCTGCCATTCAGCATGACCTGGACAACCTGGAAAGCTGAGCAGAGAGGAACCTTAGGAAGTTGCAGGAACAATGCCATGCTCCAATACAGGTTAGGGGTTGACTTACTGAAAAGAAGCTCTGTGGAGAAGGAATTGGGAGTCCTGGTGGACAGCAAGTAAACAATAAGCCAGCAATGTGCCCTCGTGGCCAAGAAGGCCAATGATATCCTGGGGTGTTTAAGAAAAGTGTAGCAAGCAGTTTGAGAGAGGTTATCCTCCCCCTCTACTCTGCCTTAGTGAGACCTCATCTGGAGTGTTGTGTCCAGTTCTGGGCTGCCCAGCTTGAGAAAGACAAGCTACTACTTGAAGATGATTAGGGGACAGGAACATCCCTCTTGTGAGAAAAGGCTAAGAGACCTGGGTCTGTTTAACCCAGAGAAGACTGAGAAGGGCTTTTGTCAATGCTTATGAATATCGAAAGAGCGGATGTCAAGAGGATGGGTGGCACCAGACTTTTTTCAGTGTTGTCCAGCAACAGGACGAGGGACAATGTATATAAACTGGAACACAGGAAATTCAACCTTAACATGAGGAAAAACTTTACTGTGAGGGTGACAGCACTGGAACAGGCTGTCGAGGGAGGCTGTGGAGTCGCTTTCTCTGAAGATAACAAAAAACTCACCAGGATGTGTTCCTGTGCAACCTGCTCTAAGTGAACCTACTTTAGCAGAGGGTTTTGAACTAGATGATCTCCAGAGGTCCCTTCCAATCCCAGCCGTTCTGTGATGTGTGAAAACAACAGAAGGCTCATCCATGCCTGCAGCAGGATAACCTGCAATGAAAGTGAGTGCAGGAGGAAGTTCTTCCATTGTCTAGGCTGGGATGGAACTGGTCTCACAAATATGGAAAATAAACAGGTCTGGGCAGCCTTTTCCCAACTCAGAACTTGCCCACTTGAGCTCAATGTTAATGTTTATTCCAGTTAGATGAAGCATCACATAGCAATACCTGTCTTGGCTTCTTCAGGAGATTGTGCACACTGGCTAACCTTGTTTAACATTTTGCATCAGCACCTACAAGTCCTTAAAGGCAGGCAATGCTTTTCAGAGCCTGTCTGTGCATTCCCTGTGTTTTGGACAGAGCTGTGACAGATTCCACATGAACATTTTCCCCTTCAGCTTCTTGCAGACTTTGGTCTGCTGAGATGGGCCTTTCAAGCCTAGGCATGAGGTGCTTCTGGTAGTGTAGACAGAAAAAGCCCCTTCAGCTGTTAGTTTGCACCAGTTTTGAAATAAGTGACAAGTTACATGAGCTAGTCAGAGGAACAGGCTGGATTCTCACCTCATTGATGTGAAGGCAGGTCAAAGGTTTCCTCAGTTAATTGATTGCATCACAGCAACAACAGTGGCCACCAACACTGAGCTCCCCTGCACTGTGGCAGAGCTTGTCCTGATCATTAATTTTGGCAGCAAAAAGCTGGTATCCACCAATAAAGCCATTACAGCTATGAAAAAGAATGAAAAGGGGAACTTTTTCCTAGATGACAGAGAAATACAGGGCAAGTCAAAACAGTAATTCCTCCTCTTACTTGCTCACCAAAGTAAAAAGTTAAGTAATCTCTTTAGGAAAAAAAAGATTATCAGAGGGCCTTGCAGAGCTTATAAGAGCCTGAAACAAATACAATCAGCCGCAGTTTACCAGCTAGGTATAGGTAAATCTGGTATTAGTTAGTGTAGGGGAAAAAAAAGATTGGTAGTGAAGCTGTCTGGGTTCTAAAAGAGAATGATGTTCCAACACTTAAAGTGACAAATGCATGAAATGTCCAGTGGAGGAAATTGATCAGGAGCACAATGGAAAGGAAAATCAAAGTAAGTCTCTCTTTTTTGAGGAGACAGAAGTGGGCCTTTTAAGAAGAAACTATTTTGTCCATTTACAGTTTTCTCCTGTGTTGGTATATACCTGATCTCAGTTGGTTTATAGAGCTGGTGAAGAGTTATGTTTTTCAAGAGAGGAAATTTGTCAAAATGTAGAGGGCAATAATTTATACCCTATTGGATATAATAAACTGATAATGGAAGTCAGTGATGATAAACTCTTATTATTGAGAAAGGTCCCACATCAAATCCCTCTTCCAGCAATCCAACCATAGATGTCTTGAAACTCTCAAACTACTCTCTAATGAGAAATTAAAATTTCTCTCATTTTTTTTCTTAGTGTAATCCAGGACTTCTCTGACAGCAGATTCACTGCACCTCTTGGTAATCCTCATTTGTTCCTCCCCTCTGTGATACACACACATGTGTAAACATAGAATAAAAAAATTAAATCTGTTGTCCTATTTCTTTTACACTTTTTGAGTCTGAGAGAAACTCCTTCACCTGTGCAGTGAAGAAATACTAAGATAGCTTTAAATGCAGCTATCTGTATTAAGCTACATGCAAAACTGGACACCAGACCTTTGTATATCAAATGATATTTCCCACTCCATTGTATTGCTTGATCCTATTTGGGATGTGCTTTAGGCATTACTAGGCAGCAGTATTAAACTGAAATATTTCAATAATTTTATTTTTCTCTTGTTTACACTGTATATGTTACTGTAATTTGATCTGCTAATTTATCTTCGGTTTAGTTGATTAAGTAAATGGGATATCTTGATTTAATATCTGCATGAACAGAATTATTATTAAAATTGTAGGTGATTACAGGCTTCATGATAGGAAATGTTGTCATGCTTCCGGACTTTGCTTTCACCTGCATCATCACCAGTTTTGCTTATTTAAGCCCTTCTCAGAACAGTGTTGACTTTTGGGCAAAGGTTTGGCAGAGGCAGAATCATGGAATCATTTAGATTGGAAAAGACCTTCATGATTATGAAGTCCAAACATAGAGCTAACACTCACAACTTCACCACTAAACCATGTCCCTCAGCACCACACTTGCATATTTTTTAAATACCACCAGGGATGATGACTCAACCACTGCCCTGGATAGCCTGTTCCAATGCTTGACAACACTTTAGGTGAAGAAATTTTGCCTAATATCCAATCTAAACTTCCCCGGCACAACTTGAGGCCATTTCCTCTTGTCTAATTGCTTGTTGCTTGGGAGAAGAGACTCACACCTCACTACAACCTCCTTTCAGGTAGCTGTAAGGAGCAATAAAGTCTCTCCTCTGCCTCCTTTTCTCCAGACTAAACAGCCTCAGTTCCCTCAGCTACTCCTCATAAGACCCCTTATAAGCTTTGTTGCCCTTCTCCGGACATGCTCCAGCACATCAAAATCTATCTTGTACTGAGGGGCCAAAACCTAAATACATTATTTGAGATATGGACTCACCAGTGCAGAGTACAAGGAATAATGACTTGCCCACTCCTTCTGGCCATGATGTGTTCTATACAAGCCAGGATGCTATTGGCCTTCTTGGACACCTGAGCACACAGCTGGCTCATGTTCAACCAACACCCCTGGGTCTTTTCCACTGGGCAGCTCTCCAGCCACTCATCCCCAAGCCTGTAGTGTTGCATGGGGCAGTTGTGGCCCAACACTTAGCTTTGCTGAACCTCATACAGTTGATCTCAGCCCATCAATTCAGCCTATCCAGATCCCTCTGTAGATACTTCCTTTCCTCAAGCAGATCAACACTCCTGCTCATCTTGGTGTCATCTGCAAACTTACTGAGAGTGCTCTCAATCCCCGCATCCTAATCATTGATAAAGGTACTAAACAGAACTGACCCCCCAATGCTGAGCTCTGGGGAACACTACTCGTGACCAAACACCAACTGAATTTAACTCTATTCGCAACAACACTTTGGACCTGGTGACCCAGACAGTTTTTTGCACAGTGAAGAGTGCAGCCGTCCAAGCCATGGGCAGACAGCTTTTCTGTGAGAATGCTGTGGGAAACAGTGTCAAAGGCTTTACTAAAGCCTAGGTAGACAACATCTGAAGCCTTTCCCTCATTCATTAAGTGGGTCATCTTGTCATAGGAGATCAGGACCTGCTATTTATAAACCCATCCTGACTGGAATAGTTTCAGTCTGCAGTGCAAAACTTTGGCAGGATTGAACTCAATCACTTTTGTTGTGACTAAATGAGGAGAAAAATTATAGCAGGTCATCTGATTTTAAAACTGTCCATGAACTTTTCAAACAATTCTATGGGAGTATATAAGATATCCAGGAAATATTAGTATTCATCATCTTCTGTTTCCACTGTAATCAGACACTCCATAAAAATGAATTTAATACTGATTTTGATAGAATTATAACGAGGTCAAACCAAAAATTGTACCCCTTATGATTTTAGAGTTCACCAAGCTAATCCTTCCTGATGAAAAATGACTGTGACTACAAGTCATGATTAATGGAGACTTCTTGTATGGGATCGCTGAAAATCAACTAATTGGTTGAACCCAGCTCTTGCACAGTCAAGTCTTCAGTTTAGTTCTTGCTCTCCTAAAGCATCAGGCTCAGCTTGGTTCCTTGATAACTGCACATTTTTTGAAAGGTACCATTACTTGTCAGGTCATATCTATTAAAAAAAGTGTGTCTGGTCTCAGCTCACTTTAGAGGCCTACAGTGAAGAGACCTGTATATGGCATACTTGTCAAGGCTCCCTCAGTAAGTAATGAAGACGTTTACAGAAGGTGATATATTTTTCTCTCCTTTTAGTTTGGGATAAAATGACCCTGCCTTTCAAGTGGCTGTAAGGGGAGCACAATTAGCCTAAAGCTACATGCCTAAGTTTAGGATGATAGAGTGAAATGAATATCCAATAGAAGTATAGGAAATGGTGACTTTTAAACCTTTCCGTATAGCTTATAGAAGCAGGATTTGAACCTGCTTTATCTCTTCTTAGAGTGCTCTCTTCATACTTCCACATTCTGCAAATCTCATTATTTCATTTACCTAAGCTGGACACATGTTCCTAATGCCTAAAACAGACCTTTCTCTTTCACCTCTTTGTCATACTCCATTCTTCATTTGGCCATTGGCATTTGCTTATTTGTTTGACTTATGATTGATTCTTTTCCTTTGAGAACCCATCAGGATTTTTTTTCAAAGTAAAGTTTGCATTGCCCTATCTGCAAAAGCTCCCTTTAGAGATTGCACTACAACAAGCATATGCACTTGGCATTTAACAGGCTCAGAAGTAAATCAAGAGTCCAACATGCTTTAAACAACAAAGCTCAGGTGGTGTTTCTCTTTTCTAAAGGAAACATGGACCTTTTTAAGGTTAAACATGTAACCAAACTAAGGGAGTATGACTCTCACTTAATCTAATTTCTTTCAGCCAGGTGTTGGAGGCAACCAGTCTTGAAGAAGGTCACGAGCTCCTTGTGGCTAAGAGTAATCAAGAATTCCTTTACACAGGACTTCAGTGGATTAACAAATATAGCTGTATAAGCAAATACCACAGGCAGAAAATATGTGAAGAATCAGCCATGAGTAATTCACTCAGTAATGCTTATTATCGGCTCAGAAAAAAAAAAAAAGAATTAAAGTCCAGAGATAGATAACTTTCTTAGAATAAAGTCACTTTTTTTATTTGTCTATAGAGTATTGCTCTCCCCACTAGCACTTAGCGCATGGTGTAAGTAGCTGTGCGGTTTAACTTGGGATTTATTACCCACTTCTCTTTTGAGACCTGAACCTGTAATGAAAACTAGATCATGCTACAACATCTCATTTTAATATAAGTGAAAATTAAAAATGAGCCTATAAAGCAGAAGCTGTCTGCTGGCAATGAGCTACAGTCATGAAACTATTTGTAAGTACCTTAATTGAATAGTTTACACTCTAAGAATAGCAGGTTGATTCCCTTCACAACATATATTTCACCAGCTGTGCAAGAAGAGATGGTGGGGTCATCTGCAAGTCACCTTACAAAGAAAACCAGTTATATATCAGCATTTCCACAACAAACAGCTTTTTCCCCAACAGTTCTTCCTCTTCAGATATGTTCAAGCAACACTGTATTGAAAAATCAGCTTGCTCTTTCTCCACTGCCATAATATATCAAGCAGCCAGAGCTCATGCTGTAGCAGTCCACCCTCAATGCCCTGCCACACTCGCACCTTTTATCCCATAAGCAGCCTGATTCTGCATTCCTCACTTGCGGAAAGTGCCCCAGGAGTGCTGGCTTTAGAGATTTTTCAAAAAGGTCACTCAAATGTAGCAGTAGGTGAGGGGTAGTTGTGAAAAGCAGGAGATTTTTACAATGATTTGCTTTAAGTTTTCTTTGCTGTGGGCATCTTTATTTACCATAATTAATTTATTAAGGAGTTTTGTCTTTCATGCGTAAATCTTGCATTCACACCTTAGTGTAAGCCTAGACCATGGGGCTCCTTACCAGTTTGTTCTCATTTAAAATGCTTGTAGAGCCTCAGGGTTGGAGACCCTAGTGAGGAAAGATCCCTGTGCAGGAGAGATGAGCTCTCTGGGACGTTTCCATTACATGCTGTGCTGTAAATTTGGTCTTGCTTTTGGCATGTCACACTCCTGGTCTTCCTGTGCTGAAACTAACAGTTAGTTACAAAAATTGAAGGTTTGTCCAGACTTAGTTTGGCCATTCTTTAGATGTTTGTGTGCAAAGTATACAAGAACTGCAAAATCTCATTGTACCATCCATCACATAGTTCCCATGACTGGAGCATTTATTTCTTCACTGTTTGAGAAGCAAACACACCAGTGTAAGAGCAGTGATGTTTTGAACTACCATCTTTCAGATGCCAAGCTGTCACTGTGTGTGGCGATTTAAGAAGGTATGACAAATGTTTAACAAGAATTTTAATGGTTGTTAAATCCAGTGTCCTGGATATATTCCAGTTCAGGTAATTACATTCAGCCTGCTTAAAGACACTAATGGGATAGATCATTCTCCACAGAACCTCCAGTACGGAAAGAATGAAAGAAACACACAGCACTGCTGGCAGGCAGAGGTGGGAGGAAAGCAAGGATATTCCTGAAACCATGGAGCAAGGAGAGTCATTGCTTTGTGTATCTTTGCTGTAGTGGCTGAGAACAAGGAGCATTTAGTAAGAGAAATAAACCTACCCTAGAAAAGCAGAAAAACTATTTAGAGTGTTGAATTTATAAAAACTGAGTCAGATGACAGACTGAAAATCAGGGAACTATGCTAAACTCAGTGGTTAGTTGGTGCTAAATTCCCTAGCTGGTGCTAAATTACAAACATGTAGTATTTTGAAAGCTGCCATTTCAAACATCAAGCTCCAGCCTAGGATGCCTCAGGATGTTTTCCAAAGAAGCAAGAAATCAGGCTTGACAAATGTTATCTTCTCTTTTTCAACTCCATAGCCATTTCTAGCTTGTGTGAGTACCAGCCTTTTAAATTTGATAAACCTTATAGCCCTGAAGGGTCCTTTATACAGCTATCAGCTAGCTTTTCTTTTCTTACAGCTGGTCTGCCTTCCTGACGTAATTTCATTTTCTTTTCTTACTGAGGAAATTGAGACAAACTCACAGATCTATAGACCCAAATTAATCTGCATATGCAGACTGATTTCAATGAATTGGATAGCACATATTTGTTTGAAAGAGGTAGAAATTGCTGGTCTTTTAGGCAATGCTGCAGATAACATCTGTTTTCATGGAATTTTGAAGGGACTGAGGGCATGGGAACTTTTTTTTAGTGTTGGTGATTTTCTATCACTTGTGTAAATGTTTAATTTTTAATAATTATTTTCTTGCTAGTAGTAGGCAGAGCAAGCAGAGAGAAAGTGCATAATGCCAGTCAATCATCCCTCTCTATTTCTGTGATTCCAGAGTAATTTCATTTCTATCAACCATGGTTACTGCTGTTGATTGTCTTTAAGCAGGGCTTACACCTGGAATATCCACATTTTTATGCCCGCTTAGACATTCTCTCTCTTGTTCATCTATTTTGCCCACTGTTCACAGCTTGTGCTATTTTGAACAATTACTTATTTATTTTAGAATACAGTTTACGGGTTTGAGTTGATTTGTAATAGCAGGTGACAAATAATTTAAAGCAGGTAGGTGAAATGGAAATTCAGATCTTCCACTAATTTTCTTGGGATCATTTTATTTCATGCACACTGGACACCTTTGGTTGTTACAGGAATAATGTTTCCAGGATTCAAGAGAAATTAAAAATTTCTTAATGGTGCTACTTCTAGTTCTAGTGAATGCTGGACACAGTTAAACCACAGCAATGTGGGCATACAGTGCAACAGGGTGAAGAGACCAGCCTTGAGGTGTTTGACTGTAGGAAAGGATAACATGAAAGAATCAGCATTTCAGGATGGGCAAGGATGGTCTCGTGTGTGGTTTCATGGATGATGTTGCACTGTGTCTCTTACAGGTATTGTGAATGACAGCGTGGAGGAACTGACAGGAAGGCACTGAAAATCCTGCTTGAGTCTAGAGCAAAGAAAATGTTGTTCTCCCACTTCTCCGGCACTCTTTTAGGTATTGTTAGGCAGAACACACACAAAGGACGTATCCTTACCTCTGTAATCATCAATGTATAACAGTGTTCTTAAATATAGATTATTGTCTTTTAAAGTCTGAATAAAGAGTTTGAGTCAGAGAGTAATTCCCTGTTCCAGGACACATGAAAATGAGAGTTCATTTCCTGATGTTGCTTATTCTGAACCTACATCCTATAAACCAGTGTCCTATCCCAACCTCTATCCCCTTCTCTCTTTAAAATAAGGTGTAGCATCTCAAATCCTTCTGAGAAGGAGGATAAAGTGTGAGCAGTAGCCACAAGGATATGTTTTTATTGGGTGTCTTAGGTTCACACAGATCACTGGGGGACTGGAATTGGCATTTCCTAGCAATTACTGTAGAACGTAATTGAATTGCAAACATTCTTAAGAACAAGAGATGTCTAAGGGGTATCCTGCTTATGACCACAGAATGAGTTTTTTAAGCATGAAAAAAACCCCAGAAAAGATAGAATAGGTTGTTGGTATATGGGGTTTGCTCATGGTAGGCTATAGAGGAAGACAGGATGGTGTGACAGCTCAGCAAGTACATCCAAGACTGAAAAGATATATATGACTGATTTTTATCCATGAGATGATGTGTGTCTTCCGCTTCATGAATCAATACCACTGCTTGGGAGAAATGTTGACTGATCTACGGTCTACTGCTCTGCCAAAAAAACATGAACTTGATTATTTCTACTACTACTAAGAGAAAATAAGACCCTTTGGGTCCCTGGCACTCTCTCCTTGATATTTCCTTTAGATTTCTGTCCTTGAGGCTTGGGCTTCTTCTTATGACAACTTCTCCTAAATGCTGCCATGGTGAGGCAATGCTATCAGCTATGAACAACAGCTCTTCTCCTGCTGCCTCCTAGCTCAGAAATCACCTGAGGCAAGCAGTAATAACTCATTATCCCATAGGCTAAGCAGAAGCAATAATGAGCTGGCTGCTCAATTAAAATCCTATATTCTGTAATAAAAATGCTGCACACGGCTTATAGAATTTAAGAATCTCAGGGCTTAATTAGTATGATAAGAAATTCTGGGAGCAGTGACTAATATGGAACAGTACATTGTAGCTTGGAATTAATGTGTCTCATAAGTTTAGATCAGGGTCTGGAGTATGATGAGTGACTTGCATGGCTGACAGGTTGAAGAAGAATATATTCCCTTCTGCCAGTGAATCTGGTACTTTGATTACAGGAGGCCTGCTACTCACTGTCATGATAAACAATAAAGTCCTATTAATTTTCCATTCCCTGTCTGTCTGCATCTATCCAATATCTCTTGTTTTACACTGAGTTAGCTAATGCAGGAATTGGAATTTCCCTCTATTTGTGTACAGAGTGTCTTGGTGTCCCCTGAGTGGCTACAGGTACAGTCACCTCATAAGGAGACACCCACCTCCAATGCAAAGATGGAGAAGATGAACACCTGAAAAAAGGTCACCTCAGCTCCTGAGTGACAGCTGCCAGATCATCGTGCCTGAACTTGTTGTGTGTTTCTATAAGTAAATGGCTGGCATTTCTGCTTAACAGTTGTGTTTTGTGCACTTCTACTCATTCAGTCAATTGTATTTGGTCTTGGAGGTTTCAAGTCACCACTCAGTTCAAGACAGTATAGCTGAAGTCCTTCCTTCACTGAAATGGCTTCATAGCAAAAATCTCTCATTCATATAATTTGCAAACTTTTTTCTCTTCTACACTTTTTCCTAAACAGAGGGGGTTTTATGTTACAGTTTTATGAGACAAAAATGGCGATTTGTATTTGTTATTTTGGTTTTACTCCTTTTTATTTTGCTTTTTAGACTCTCTGGTGGATAAAAAAAATTAGTTTGAAAAGAATATGTATCAAATTCTACAAGACTGAAGGTTTGGGGGAAGGTGGTTCTTATGCTTCACTGGCTGCAGGCTCCTCTGATCTTCGTCTCTGTGAAAAATCTGTTCCTTTTCTAAGCAGGTCACTGGCATGAGACTTGGGGAAAACAGGCTCCAATTCCCATCTCTATTAAAGCTTCAGGAATGGAAGATGGGAATGAGGGAGTGCCTTCATGTGGCAAATTTGAAATGCTTTTCCATCAGGTCTCTCTGGGACTGATACAGCCTGTCTCTCCATCTCTTTCCATTTCTCAGGGTGGAGCTACAGCCAGTTAAAGAGCTTCCCACTACCCTGTCTCCAGCTGAACATATTGCATTTTTTATCCCATCCACTAAGCCAATACAATTCCTTCTGCAGCCAGGAAATAAATCTTGTTACCAACACAGCCAAGAGATCCCTGTGTCATGCAGCTGTTGCCTGGTATTTTGCACCAGAACCAGAGGAAGACCTGCTCTCCTGTCAGTGAGCTAACAGAAGCATCATGACTGGCTCTTCAGTTTCAAATCACTCACAAAGCCCCGACTGCTCCCTCTCTTTTTTCCACTCGGCAGAAAGCCCTGTACTCCTAAATTTTATTTTTATAGGAAGTGCTGTGCTCCTCAAAAATGTAATGCATGTTCATATTTCTCCATTGCTAACTGAGGTAACTGGAAACTATTAAGTGCCCAAAGCAGCATTGTAAAGCAATTTCTAAGTGTTTTTCTTTGTCTTCCTGGCACATTGCTTGCAGATACCCAGTGAATTATTCCAATTTTCCCTGTTTGCGTCTTTCGCATTCCTCAATCCTCAATATCTGGAATGGATTTTAACTGCCTCATTCTTCTTGATAATATATTTTTTATGCGACAGCCTGTGTTGTTTAATAAAAGCCAAGGAATAAGGCCTTGTACCTCCATGGAGCCACTCTTTAAGGACATACTCTTTGCTTGTTGCAGACAAGGCCAGAGACTATTTTGGGGAACACCTTCAGGACAGGTTTCTAAAGACAGTTTGAGCCCAGGCCTGGAGGTAAGCAATCACCAAGCAGCATGGCCTCCTGAAAGCTAGAAATAACTTCACTGAGGGAAGGAAAAAAAAAAAAGCAAAAACCCCAACAAAATTTATCAGAGCAGAGCTAGATGTAATGATCCAAAACTATTAGGTTATGTGGGCTGTGCGTCACTCTGCCCTCTTGCAGGTACTCTCTTGCTGTGGTTCATCTGATCCTTTTACTGTATCTTTGTCAGATTATGATGGTAATAGGGCTTTTTTTGTATATTCGTAGAACCATTTAATCACAGAATGGTTTGGGTTGGAAGGGGCCTTAAAGAACATCTAGTTCTAACTCCCTGCCATGGGCAGGGACAATGTCTTTTCCCACTCAGGTTCTTTCCTTCCAGAAAGAAAAGGATTAGCCTACATGTGATCAAATGCACCATATCCTATCTACTGTTAGGAAAGTGGTTGCTATAAATACATGATGTGTGGTGAAAATTTTTATGATGGATAGCTGCAGTTCACATGTCTGCTCATCCAGTAATGCATTTTGACTGTTCAGTGTCAGGGGATGAAATCTTTCCTTTTTAATGAGGTCAGATATTTTTTATGTAGATTCTACAGAATTTAGATGATTCACAAGGTATGTGAGCCATTCATACTCCATGGAAATAAGTAGGACAAAAGAGAGGGCAATTGCTTTATTGCTCTGTCTTCAGTAGTGGAGCTTCTGAACACAAGGGGTCTAATTTTGAGCCAGCAGCAGCTCACCACAGCTGAAGATCTTCAGAGTGTGATTCTGAGAGGAGTATGGTTGAAGGTTTCCTGATGAAAGGAGGATGAGAAGGCAAAATGCATTGCAACTAGCTAATTAAAATCGATGCCAGGAGAAATATTTCTGATGCCTGGGTAGTGAGCAGCCAGCAGGTGTCTTCATTACTTAGACTGCTGGTGACAAGCTACATATAAAATTACAGGTTAGCTTGTTTAATTTTATCTTCAAAGGAAGTCTTAGTGAGCCTCTGGAGAAGTAGAGTGGGAGGAAAGCCCATAAAGGCTCAGTCTGATGGCTTGATATTTGGACAAAGAGTGTTCCAGAAGAGATGACCAGCATTCTTGTGAGCTTAAAACTTATTTGTTTAAGAGCAGAGGGAATTAATAAAATAGGGTGAACCTTGGTTTAAGAGATAAACAATCAACATCCCTTAGTACTGCTGTTGCAAATGGTTTGACTTGCATCCCAGTGGAATGCTGTTGATTTCAGCCAGTCTTATTTTCTATGCAGAAATGTGGGAATCCTCCTCTAGCAGCCCCAGTGTGCACCAAGCTACAGGGTGCAGAAAAGGCAGCATTACTGGTGCTAATGGCTGCTCTTAAGTTCCTTCTTGAAAAAAATGGCTTGCAGGATGGAAAAATATTTCATCATTAGCTGCAAGCTGTTATCAGACTTGTGCAGGTTGCAGCTGTTATAGCAAGGATGCAAACCAGGATTCATTCCTTTGGTGGCTCCATATCAGAACTGGGCAAAATCTGCGGACATATTGCAATGCAATAACAAATGGCATTTTCATTGTTTTTTTTCATGTTGATTCATACAGGTGATTTCTGTCTATGAGATTTTAATAGCTCCTGCCTTATAGGGGAAAAAAAGAAAAGCAACTCCTTATTTCGTAGGGAATAGAAAGAGGGGGAATGTGTATTTGGAGAACATCTCTTCATCACATACTTTGGATACAAGGTCCCTAGTTCTTTTCTACCTCCTTAGGATTCTGTTAAATCATCACTCAACTGTGACAGTGCAGGAATTGTGAGGAAAAAAGAAGACTGACAAAAAATGGCAGGACTTGAGAAAATGTTGTTTCAGTTCTGTGGTGATGATGATTTACAAGGTCAAACTAATAATTGGTGTCCCGATACTTTAATGTGATATGGGAACATTTTTCCATACATAAAAACCTGTTATTATAAATAAGACGTCCAGTAAATTGTGTTTGAAAACCACGACATGATGTAAAATATGATATTAAAATACCCAGATATCCTCTTTTGTTGACTTGCCAAGATTAGAATTTGTTTTATTTTAAAGTTCATTTTTCCAAGTTTGTAGTAGAGTTTGAAGATAGGTCTAATGTACTGTGATGTGTCTTGTCACAAGGAAGTGGGAAGCCTTTGATTTATTTTGAAACTCTGTCTGCTGACTCAGAGTAAAAGTAGTGTGAGAAGGGAGATATAAAACACTGTTTTGGGTTTGCAATTACTCTTCTCATGGCATCTTAATGGATAGAAAAGATATGAGTAGCCCAGGACAGGTACTTAGCAATATATTAAGTTAATTTTGAAGGAAAAATAAACACGTGGAATCGAGCTTAGCAAAACTTTGACCAACTAGAAATATAGCTTGTGATAAGATTGTTGAAACATGCATATTTGCTGCCTCACAAATCAATGTTAAATAATTTACACTCCACCTTCATCTTTTTAGGACTGTATTAAAGCTTTGTTCAATTTCTGACTAAAGTAGTGACAGAGCTGAATGGCAGGATGTAATAGGCTAAAAATTAACCAATTAAAACCTCTAGCTTTTCCTAGGAATAGTAAAATATCTCTCAGCTGCAATCAAGATAAGGTTAGAATATTGTTGGTTAGAGTGACAGGAAAAGTTCTGGAAACTGGAGTGACAGAGTAGTTTCACATCCTTATTTCATTTCTGTTAACTGCAGTAGAAGATGATAGTTTTGCAAACCTGAGATTGCTGCTGAGGTTGTATGCATGGCAATCAGGGAGCAATTACCGTCAAATAAAACTTGGTTCCCGACACAGTGTGAGGGAGTCTGCTTATTTGTATTTTCATGTATACCATGCAGATAGTAAGAAATAGCCAACTGCTCCTCTGTACATTTTCTCTTTACTTAACATAAAATGTTTGTAAGATGCCTAATGAAAAAAAAAGAAAACTACAAATAATCATGGTAGTCATTGCAGATATATTAAGGCTTGCAAAGGATAGTAAAACCAACAGGGGATGGGGAATTCTGAAACACTATAGTTGTTTGCAATGTTGTTGTCTCCAGCAGGAGATACGTGTTTGTCTTTTCCAACTGAAATTGATGGGTTTCTCTATCAACCAGGCAAAACTAGGGAAGTTATGCTCAGTGCTATGAGAAGGAAAGCTTCTTCTTCAATCTGCTAGGCATGAATGAGGCTTTATTTATTAAGCAGCACCTTTCAAACCAGCAGCATAGCATATCATTACAGGCAAAGGGCCTTGAATAAACAAAGTGAGATATTTTCAGAAGAGGGAAGATGTGTGCCAAGGTACAATGCCAGCAACTTATTAGCACCTCAGAAATGAAGACATATACGTGAAAATTAATGCTACACAGATGTGTCCAGAAATAAATCCGCCCGATTACTTTGATAAAGACCTGACAAGCAAGCAGGATTTTCTTTACCTATTTGTCACACAAGCAATCTTTGGGCAGGATTCTGACTACGCATCCAAAAAGTTAATTGTGTAGTCAGCAGAGGAAGAGGATGGTATGCAGGTACATGTACATGCACACTTAAAGCAGCTGAGCTTCACTGTCCCATAGAGGTGCTTGTGTCCTAGAGAAGTACTGGTAGCAGCTAACTTCTGGGGCTGAAGACAGTCTGGCTTCTTATGGCTTTGATGGCAGCATCCAAGCATGCCACCCTGGTCATCTTTTTAGCAACAAAGACCTGGTAAACAGAGTTGTTGACATGCAGTTTATCCTTGTGTACATCCAGTCTCATAATTAGCAGCCTGAGCTCCACTAGCTATATTGACTAGCTCCCATCAACAGCAATGGAAGTCTAAATTGCTAATTCAGGTGTCAGTAATATAAGCTTCTGCTGCTGAATTTAGTGCGGTGGGAGTAACAAATCTGATTTTAACCAGCTGAAGTTTGGTGGCATGTTTCTTAGTGTAGCAGAGATAAGTTGATACATTTGTCTTTGATAGGTGCATAGCTCCCGGGATGTAATACATGAGAATCCTTCAAGCTCTGTTGAACATATCCTCACTACATCAGTCTGAGAGAGGGCAGAGATGCTTTCACACACAGGAACAGAGAACACAACCGTGTTGGTGTATCCACTAAAGCCCATGGCCCATAGAAGTCTTTAAAATCTGTATAACTACATGAACACAACACTGCATTACTGAAATGTCCTTTGGTACAATTAATTAATTTATACTTTCTAACATACCCTTCAAGTATTCCCATGTAATTGTGGGAAATAAAACCAAGGTTTCTTGAAGTGGGGCCCCACACTGTTCATGAACATCTTGTTCATGTTCATCCTGTGAACTCATTCAGATTATTCCTCTCTCTCAATTTGATAACCATAAATAACTTCTTCATGGCTGAAAAACAGCTTTGTTTTCTGGCCTGGGGAGAGTTCACACATGAGCTTTCTAGGCTTTATAAACTTTTTGATGGTGGTGTACAAACAGGGTTCAAACTCAGCTTCAATTTCATCTGCAGTGGCTGTGCTTGATCAAGAGCAGAAAAAAATATACCTTTTAAATTTAAACCAGCAATAATAAAAGAAGCAGATTTGTAAAGCAGGAGTATGTTGTTAGGAGTCTTTTTAGCTGAATTTTTCAGTATGGAATAAAATAACAGTGTAAATTTCCTGCTGCTAACAGTTACATGTCTCTGTTCTCTCAAAGGAGACCAACAAGACTGTCAGTGTTTAAGAGGCATTTGGGCAATGCCCTTAATAATGTACTTGAACTTTTGGTCAGCCCTGAATTGGTCTGGCAGTTGGAGTAGATAATCATTGTAGGCTTCCTCCAACTGAAAGGTTGTATTCTGTTGTGTTCAGTCAGTTCTATTTTATTCTAAAATTTTCACTGCAAACGTTCCAGAATATTTCCCCAATTCAGAACTTTAGTGCTTGCATATGATCATGGACCAGAGCTGAGTCCAGAAACAATTAAAATTTTCATCAGCTACCTGTATGATAGGACAGAATATATCCTTAAATTGTGTAGGTGACTTAGCATTGCAAGTATTTGTGCACTTGTAGGTGTATAAGCTGGTTTATTACATTTAGTGCTCAAGAATAAGGGTGCTTTTAAGTGCACCGCTAAGCTAGAGCTTTAAAAGCTCATGCTTATGCAGCAGTTATCATGGGATTTGGGAGTGTTTCATGCAATGCGCTGCTATTGGAATGCCATTACCACAGCTATCTCTTAAGGCCTGGGGTGTCCAGATGGCTGCTTATCACTGTGTGGTTTTACTTGGAAGGTATTAAAGATGGTAAAGAGCAATTTTCTTCCTGCCACTGGCTCAAATATTATACTTCTGTTTTATAGTCTTCATTAAAAGAGAAAGATGAAGATGTACAAACAGAGTAGTTAAGTTTAATGGTAGTAAAAACAGGTTCCTGGAATATGTATCCCTTGAAAAAATTCAGTGTATACTTGATATAATTTATTTTCCACTAAAACTATCCCTGAGCAATAGCTATTAATTAGCATTGTGATGTAGTATACTAGCAAGGTCATGAGTGGTTTTCTTAGCTGTTTCTTGAAAATGAAGTTTGTGGCTACATCACAAAGACATTTCATGTCGGCTTGAAATTTTGGCTGCCAAGTAGTAATAGATGGAGCATATAAAATATTACAACTCTTGCAGATTGTTGAGCTTTTTCAGTTACCTGATCACACTTCTGTGTTGCTGAAATTGTCAGTTTGCAAGATTCTTTGATTAGGGTGTATATTTTGTTTGCATTAGGAAGCCATGTATTTTTAGAAGAGAAGGAAGATTTTTGTCCCCCCAGAAAACCCCTGTTGATGACAGGTGCTGTTCATGAACTTTATTTATGTGCCATGCACTACTGTACATTCTTATTCAGTTTTGTTTCCACTCTACACAAGCATGGAAAAAAGAGTTATGAGTCTATAATTGGGAAGGTTTATGAATGTGAATGAGAAAATTTCAACAGGAGAAGGAGTAGTGTTTATTAGACCAATATGCATGCTCCCCTGCAGGTCTGGTCTTGCATTTGATTTTTGGTTGTTTGTGTGTTCCATTTGTATTAGCTCATTGAGTGAGAGACGTTATCTTGCCTAAGAATGGGAAGGAAAAATTAGGCAATTTTCTGCAGCATCGAGCTTCTGTAATAGACCAGTTTACGGGCAACTGGAAGTTATTGCTCCCCTCCATTCCTAACTTCTTGTACTTAGTCTGCAGGGTGCTCTGTGGAGTGGGGCATCTCACTGCTGAAATGGCTGGTGAGAAGATGCTGCAGTTCCCTGTCAGGCAGCTGGCAGAAGAAAGGGCAACTTGCCCATGAAAATTCAACACAATGTCAGAGGATACACTGCAGTTTTCAAATCAGATTTTCCAGTATAAAAACTTACACATTAAAAATTTCTGTAACTGTCTTGAGCAATACAAGACAGTTTAAGTTTAAGACAATGATTAAGTATCATTGGGACTTTTTAAGATTTTCAGAGAGACAGAAGGAATAACATTTAGTTAAGTTCGTATGTGAATCCTGTGGCAGAGGCAAAACAGTAACATCATGGTGCCCAGGTCTATTTCTTCAACTATATCTCAGGACACATCATTACTTAATAACAATTTAAAAGCTGAAAAAATTGCCTGGTATACCTGAAAGCTGCTCAAATTCTGATCTGACTACCAAAGGCCCTGTATTTTTCTCTAAAGACAGATTTTTTTTAAAAAAGAAAAAACAAAACCAACTTGTAGGTAACATAGAGACACTATCCAAAAGTTACTATGAAAAGGGACTAATCATTTACCTCCACTGCTATCTGTGTAACAGGGTTTGAACAGAATAGTCTAAAATTTGGGTGCATCATAAGTAATCCAGAGCTATGTCCTGTCAACACTGTTCAATGGTGGCATCACACCCAAGCATAACAACAGAAAGAAAAGTCTCCCAGAAGAAAGAAGATCTTTCTTGCTACTTCTTGCTTTTACACCCTAAAGAGCCAATGATTTTGCCATTTCTGTGTTCTGAAATACATCTAGAAGAAATGACTGTAACAACCTCTGTAACAATACTGGTGTCTTTGGTTGATCTTTTGTTTTGAAACAAAATTGTAGGGTCTCTGACCTGTAGTGAAGAAATTCAGATTCTTGATTTGAAATCAGATATGCAGATTGTGGTTAACTAGATTATTGGATACAAGAAGGAAAAGTTTGGCATGTATTTTTTTCTTCACTACATTGGAAATCTGAATTTTTAATTTGCCCTTATTTTCATTCTAGTATATATAAAGTCCATCTCAAAACACTGCATTTTGCACATGAAACAATATCCAGATTTACTTTGTCTCAAGGAGCTATCCCTGGAGTGTTTTATTAGCTGTATAGGAATATTGTGACAAAAAATGAGCATGAGCAGTGCATGCAATTGACACATCAATATGAATTTAAGTAGCAGAGCAACTTGTATTGAATTTTTCCTCAGTAGAAGGATCAATACTTTGTCTATTGACAAATTTTAAGTGTCTGTAAGTGGCAAAGAATCTAATTTTCAGTTCTCTGAAACATGATACTTCAGTAACCAGTGACTCCAGGTCATGAGTGTGTGCATGTTACAGACTTCTTCAGTCTCTGCTCTGCAGGAGACAAGTGTATTTGGGATATTTTCACTTTGCTACTCCATTTGTGAAGTGACTGCTGCATGCTGTAGTGCTGGAAGCCTGTCATTCAACTTTATATGAGGAGTCATAATCACCAACATATATTGGGACTGCACATAAATTCACCTTTTCTTTCACATCCTAAGTTGGGCTCTAATGAGACCTCAGGTGATGGTAGTAACCACTTTACAGTTGGCATGACATTTCTCATAAGCAGTGTGCTGGTTCAAAGTGGGTCAGGCTGAGAAGACTAAAATTTTTTTTTCCTCTAGAATATAGTGATTTGGATTGTCTTGGATTTGTCTTGATGTCAACCTTTACTAAATGTAGAGAATCATAGAATCATTTAGCTTGGAAAAGACCTTTAAGATCTTTGAGTTCAGCCATAAGCTTAACACTGCTAAGTCCACAACTAAACCATGCCCTTAAGTGCCAAGTCTATACTTCTTTTAAATACCTTCAAGCATGGTGACTCCACTACTGCCCTGGGCAGCCGGTTCCAGTACTTTACCAATTTTTCATTAAATAAATTTTTACCCATACCCAATCTAAACCTCCTCTGGTGCAACTTGAGGTCATTTCCTTTTATCTTATCACTTGTTACTTGGGAGAAGAGACTACCTAGTTAGCTCCTTTCAGGCAGTTCTAAACAATGATGTGGTCTTCCCTGAGCCTCCTTTTCTCCAGGCTAAACAACTACAGTTCTGTCAGCTGCTCCTCATAAGACTTGTTCTCCTGTCCCTTCACCATCTTTCTTGCCCTTCTCTGGGCACGGTTCAGCAGCTCAATGTCTTTCTTGTAGTGAAGGGCCCCAGACTGAATGCAGTATTCAAAAGTGTGGCCTCACCAGTGCCAAGTAAAGTGGAACAATCAGTTCTCTAGTCCTGCTGGCCACATTATTTCTGATACAAAATTCAAAACTTGCAGAGAGTCGTTTTAATACTAAGATTATGCTCAACCTGCCAGGTAGTGATGACAATACTCATGTGATTACTGTCTTAATGACCAAGCAGCCTGAGTAAGATAGAGAGCGTGGTACCAATGTGCTACGTATTGCTGGAATGGAATTTAAACTATTCGAGCGTATAAATTGAAAACTCATTCTGAAGAATTGCTTTGCTTTCCTAAACTGAGTAAATGGTAAAAACAACCAAGAAATCCAGGAGACTTATCACTGGAAATGAATGTAATAATGTAATTCGTGCTGTGTAAGGCAGACTTTGGTCTTGATAGATAGTGTTTGGTTGGAATTAAACTCTGATTTACAGAATGGGAAATTCCTTAAGGAAGCAAAATGTCTTGCCAAAGCTGGCAATGCAAGTACAGAGTGATTTACAGTGTGCCAAATCATCCACTAGTGACTCAGTCAGCCAACACAGCCACAAGCTGGTTTGAAAACACCATGAAAGCAATTTATGTATCTCTTCTAAATTTAAAGTAGAACTGTATAAATGCCAGTTTAATAAATTCATCTTTAACTCAAGCTATTTCTTTACAAGATAAAGCTGGAAAACCTTCACCTGTACTAAGAGGAGCTGCTCTCCCTCCTCTGCTCACCAAGGAAAGACTCATGTCCGTTTTCTCTTTGTGCAGAGCAACATTATTCAGGGACTAATTGTGCAATCCTTAACTAACTTTCCATACAGTCTCTCCTTAAGTAATTCACTGGGTGAAATGGTGAGATTTTGCTGACAAGAAAGAAAATTTACTGCACATTCTGTACACCCTGTACTTCTGCCATCTTATCTCAGTCTTCCAGTATTTTAGGGGCAGACACTTTTCAGATCCATTTATCATTCCTTCTGCAGCAATGCCCTCTGTAAGAGCTGTGAATGTGGTTTAAGTAGCCCATGGTTTTATTCGACACATACTCTGCCCCGGGAATTGCTCTGTTCTTGTCATAACCAAGGATGCACAAGAACTGGATGGTTCCTGGTCACCTCTATCTCAGAACTGGAGGAGTTTAGGCAGCTGCAATTTCTATAAGGTTTTCTAAAGTCCTGTGCTGAGATTGATAAGGTTCAGCATAAGGTATTGGCAAAGGACAATCAGACATCTGTAGCTCCATCCATACGTACTCCTTAGAAGAACCCAGCTTATTTTATGCACTCTTTGTTCAGGATGGTGCATGGTGAGAAGGGAATGAAACTGAGGAGGAACTAAGTGGTTCAGCAGGCTCAGGTGTGGTCTTTGAAGAGCTTTGTCCTATCTCTGTTCATTCCTGAATGACTTTTGGCCAAATTTCCCCAACACCTGTTCAGGCTTATGGGTTGTGCTTCTGAAGGTGCACTAGTGATTCGGTCACAACTGATGCATAATCCTTCCTCATTTACTTTTTGTCTCCCTGAGTCCCAGAAGACAAAGCAAATCCAAGCACTGTTAGCAAGGTTGGGTGGAGGTGGTTGGAGAGAGAAAAGGTAAGCAGTACTTGCATACTTACATCCACCTTCTGCTTCTAATAAGGCAAAAGCCATTAGCCAAGTTGGAAGAGCAATAATGTTACTTTCAGATTTAGTAAACCATGGGAAAGTACCTGCACCTGTGAAAATCAGTGGTGACATTCTCTGATAGTAACAAACAAAGTAAATTGGAGAAGACAAATATATTGAATGGATGAGCCACAGACATAGCCCCTTTGAGGAGATTTCCCTGGAGTTTACGCAAGGAAGACTCTCTGTCTATGAAGCTGTCATTTCTTAAAATTAAGAGCTGGGAAGGAATTGGGATCTCTAATAATTAATAACTGCCTTGCTGTCTCACAAAATTATTCGACAAACCAAATCAAGACACAACTAATTTTCTAGGTTCTGGTGGATGTCTTCAAGACCCAGATATTCAGGAACTACCACCTTGGAGTCTTATAATGCTACCTAAGATGCAAGAATTTATCTCTGTCATAATATCAGTCCTTTACACCCTGCTGGGCACATGGGTTTCATGTACCCTAGACTCTTATATTTCTCTTACTTATCACTTCAACTAGTCACTATAGCAACTCTTGTACCTCTTCCTAGGCAGATCTCAAGTTAATTAATACCTCTACCTGCAAAGGATTCCATAATAAAGAAAGGTGATTTGTTTTGTTAACAACTTGGAGGCAGTAAAATAACCTTCTATGTTCTTATATACCAGTCTATGGAAGAAATATTTAATGTTTACTATGTCCCCAGAGAAAGACAGTCTTCCAGGTCTCCAATTTCATCATAAAATCATAGAATCATAGAATTTCCCCAAGTCAAGTATGTTTAACCCATGACAGTAATTACTGAATGATGTTTATGTTCTTATCTTGATCCATGAGCCTTTTGTTTTATGTTCTTTACCATTCCCATATCCAGTTGAGGAACAGGAGGGATTATGCAGCTTAGTAGGCACCTGTCATCCAATTAAGGCTAACACACCACAGCAAAAAGCACAAAAAGTGCTTCCAGTGATGATCAGATGGAGCAGAAATTTGATAGTTTTCATCTGAATTCATGTAAATATTGTATTCCCTTCTTGCATTTCTAGATAGATGTTACGATGAGAAATGTAGACCTAGATATAACCTGCCAATGAATTCACAGTAATTTAAGAGCCAAACCCAGCTTGTTATTCGGGTGGATAAAGAACTGGACTATGCTCAGCAGAGTACCCAAAAAAGAAAATTTATCTGCATATTTGCTAGAATTAGAGTGATTTAAGCAGATGGTGGAAGTTTGAATTCCGAGGGTTGGATCTGCTGCCTAAGAAGCCTCAAAATGTTGACATTATTTAATGTAACACATTAGTCTTATAATAAAAGTAAATCCTATTAATCCCAGTATAGTTTATCAAAAACATTAACACCTACAAAACAATAAAGGAAAGGAGAAAAAGCAATCCATTTTTAACATCAGTTACTGGGGAGCCTAGGATGAAAGTCCTTCCTTACAGTATCAGGTGAAAGTCCTTCCTTACAGCATCAGGTGCTGTGTCTTGCACTGATTCAGATAGGCCAGGGCTTCCATACTACTTGGGTCAATGTTTATGAACCAAGAAGAAGCTGTGACTTGAAAGACAGTTTTGTTAAACTTGATAGTGTGGAAGTGGGCTATTCCGTATATTCCTGGCTTATTCCAGTCCATAGTCATTTGCAACATACATCACGTACAAATGTTACATTGGCCAATAAAAGAGCCTCCTTAGGATAAATGATTAAAAACTGTACTTTTCAACAGAGTAAATAGAGGTACTGAATATCAAAGATCTGAAGAATGGCTTTTCTTACACTTTAACTTTGAATTTTAGTGTTTTTTTTCTTTATTTCTACAATTTTAATACAGAAATATGATTTTAATACTAAAAGGAAATTTGCTTTATTATATACCTAATTTTTAAAAAAGACATGATTGTGTCTCTACATTATTCTAGCAAGTAATATACCCACTACTGCTCCTGCCTGCTGGTGTTATTAGTCTACCATGTATGAACATAGTTTTCTTCTAAATCATAATTAAGTCCTACACAGTCTTCCAGGTCTTTAATTAGCATCAATGACCAGTGGATGACACTTAATAAAAGGCTTGTCCCCATTCTTGTTGTAACCCTGTGATTATTCAGCTCTGCAATTTATGGGAGGGCACAATAGAGTGAATGTTGAAAATCTTAAGTTTTAATCTCACATGGTTTGCATGTGGTGTGACAGAGCCACACCACTATCTTCCCTACTTGAAGGATAGAAATTAGTCACAATAACGTTAAACTCCTTTATACAGTGCTTTGGGCAAGATTCATCTCAACATTGTGTGTTTAGAATGTACTTGTCCACATCAAACCTCCCAGTACATTCAGCAGCACTCCAGCCACAGAAGCCATTAAATTTTAGAATGTGATTCATCTGAAAAATAAATAGGTTTCCACCACAAAATAAGGTGAGTTCCCACTAAACTCATTGCAATATATGACTGCTCATTTTGCCTTTTTTTTCCTTATGTCCAATCAGAATTTGTGCAATCTGCAAACACTGCCTCATTTTTCCCCAAGCACCTCTAAGAAGGAGTCTAGCTCCATCTTTTCTACATCTTATCATTGTGCTTAGCCTTTCTATATTATTTACATGCAGTCACACTGCAAGACAGATTTTATTTTCACTTCAGAACAGGCATGTTCTTAGTTAATAATGTTAGTATTTTCAGAGTGACAAACAATGTGATGACAGACTGAAAAAAAGCTAGACATTTTCCACTGACAAATAAATCTGAATAATTATCAGTAAGTTTCAGGCTTCTATTGAAACAGTTTTTTCCATCAAGGCATTTTAAAGACTATCTGTGTCTGTTTCTACAGTAGGAGTTGCTGAAGGTAATCATCATCTATGTATTTTCAGCATGGATACTTTGGAAATTACCAAGCACTCCTCAACAATTTTGTTCTTTCTGATATTTTTGAAAACTGATGAACTGTGAAATGAAGGAAGAACTGGTAAAAAGGGTCACAGTGTCTTTTCCTGTGATCTGCAGAATTAGGCGTGGGTGAATCAAATAACAAAAGAATTGAACTCATGTAATTATTTTTCATTATGAATCCTTAGCTGTTGCAGATGAGTGAAGTAATTTAAATTACTGATGCAAGCTGTCCTGAAAGCATCTTCATTATGAAATGGGAGAGAGATAAAATAACATGGCAAAAAGCTTTCCCCACTTGTATAAATGTGTTGTGACGCTGAAAACTATTTTCAGGATATTCCCAGTCTTTACTCAATATCTTGGGTGTTGAGGTATTTATACTACTAAATTAAACAAGCTAGAACCTTTTTCTGTGGCTAAACGTTTCCACAAAAAAAAAAAGCTGTGTCTGTAACCAGTCTGCCGGCTGGGTATTGTTCTTGGCATGTCTTGCTTTTCGCGTTATTCCAGGCATTGCTGGTTGACCCATAACAAATATAGGGTAGAGAACATGCAATTAGTACAGATAAGCATGGCCTAGTCCTTAAACTTAAAGACCTAGTCTTGTTTATTTACTATTGTATATGTATCTGAGCATTCAGTGAGCTGCTTTTGTCTTCTGGTAAGTCTGGAGATGTTCTTTTCATACCCAAGGCTCTCAGTACCTTTCATTCTGATAGACAATTATGGTGTATTGAATCATTGGCTTTCTGCGGCTTTCTTTGTCATCACATAAATTACAAAGCTGTGGTTTAGTACACATCTTCACATTTTGCTGATGTAGCAGACAGCAGGATTTAGAACATGTTGGACCCTCATCACAACATTACCTGTCAGATAGATCTTCTACCAAGCCATATAAGTAACTTTACACCTAAAATTTTCTTACTGGAAAAAATACAATATTTTTCCTCCTATACAAAGTGCCATACATACAATTTAACTGAAGATAGACTGTTATTTTTACCAGCCCACTTCCGTGCATATTCTGAAGTCTTCAAACAAACCTGTTTCAATCTTGACGAGATAGCAGGAGTGGATGATAAGCAACTCCTCGCTTACATTAAAATGTACACTCAGGTACTGAAACTTAAACTGTGCACTACCAGTAATTCTTCACACTCATACAAAAACTGTGTAGCCACTGGAAATATCAGTGCCATGGATGGGTCAAGAGGTACAGCTCTGTTGTTGTGATTTTTTATATAAACCTTTGCTCCCTTGAATAAAGTTTGGCAACTTCCACTTAATTTCTACTTCATCATACCTGTTTTTCTCTAAGCTTTATATGTTTCATAGAACTCTTTCAAGAATGAATTCAATGTGTTAAGAGTTCTGCACTTGGAAAAAGCTAAAATGAAGGTAATCCTCTGAGAATTTGGGGTTTTGGCTTGGATTTATTTTTGGATTGAAAAGAAATCTCTAGACGTATTCAATGCTAATGCTGACCTGTCTGTGACTGCAGCTTATTTAAAATACCACTCTAAATGCAACCTCTTCTGTGCAGTCACAGCTTTGCTTTAAATTCCAAGTGCTTGCCAGTAGCTTGATTATCTGTTCCAATATTTTTTCTAGAAGTTCAAGCTAGTCTGACCAGCCTTTAATTCTCTGGCTCAACTGTTTTAACCTCTTAAGGGACTTTCTGCCTGAGCTAGGCAACTGTGTTCAAATTCACTGACACTGAGGTATAATTGTGTCTGTGCTGACTGCATTTCTTAAGGGTGGGAAGCACAGCTGCAAACATCAAGGGGATATCTGCAAGAAGTGGAACCAAGTCTTGAAGACCCTGGATTACAGGGATAAGTAAGTTCCTATCACTGTAAACAATGCTTGCTATTCATGGATTTATCTGGAGTAGTTACCTATACTGATACTTGATTTTCACATCTTCCTGCAAAGGAAGTTTTCCTGAAGATAAAAGCCCAGGATCATCTTCTTCTGAGCTAACTTACATAAAGGAAGACAATGTATGTCATACTTCTGAACTCAATGTCCAGACTTCAGTACCAGGAATGGGACTCAAGGTTCTGTTTCGAGGGTGGGCTCACTCACCTGCAGAAGAGCAAGTCAGTCATCAAGTTTGTCACCTTCATGCTTTTATGTGGGCAAGAGGGTAAGAAGAAAGGCAGAAATCCCCAAATCCTTCACCAAGGACAAAAGTAGGGTCTTAATCCATAAGAGTGTAGAGGTGATCTTTACTGACTTTAAGATTTCTAGTGCTAGAGCCAGTTGAAGCCACCGAAACTTCGTTTTCCTTCATATAACCTGGATGCTCTGTCTTTGCTGATATCAATATAGTAATCATCTCTCCACAGCCTTCAGGAAGGATTTATGGGTGTCGTTAAAAAAAGCACAGTTCTCCATGACACAGTGGTAACCCTCAAATAGGAATGATCAAGATACAAGAAAACATCACTGTTACGTAGTCAATCTTTTATAGACATATATTTCATAACTGTAAGTCTTTGGAATCTAAAGCATTGTATTGGAACACACAAAATCCTTTCTTCTAGACTATTTTCCACTCCTTTTTTTTCAGTTTCTACACCTAAGAAAATGGGAGGTGAACACTCCATTGCATATGAACTGATCCCCAAACAAAGGTAAAGTTTAAAGCACCCCAGTGACTAAAGTCAAAGGAGTGCTTTCAGATTGCAAACCAGGATTTTAATATCTTACATCTATGTACATTTATTATGGGCTGAATGGAAAACTGGGATCAAAAGCTGTCCCAGAGGTCTACTATAATTGTTAAGGTTTTGTTGAATAAAGAGTTTAATACAGCCCTGTTGTCAGAGAAATTCCTAATTAAGTGTACAAGTCCAAGGGCAGTAAACAAAGATTTACCACTTCATTTTACACAGGTGATCAAAGCAAAGGACTAATTAAGCAACTTGCCCAAAATCTGGATAAGCAGAACAGAACAGAACACATACTTCTGTCACTGTGCACAAGGCCATCCATCCTTCCCTGGACTTCTATGGCTCAGACCTTTTGCTGCCCTCTGGCATACAAAATAGTGCTGCTGATTTGGAAGAGGGACAACAGGTGAGCACTGCCAGTAGGGTTGTGACAGCAGGTACCACAAACAAATGTGATGCACTCAGTTGGGATGGAGGCAAAGAGAAAGTTGCGAAAGGGTTAAAGCCTCTTTGTATCCTTATCCTCCATATGAATTATCATCTACTCCACAAGACACTGGAATCTCAAACTCCATAGACTCCATGCTCTAGTCCTTTGTGACCTCCTGCAAAATGGGAGGTTGTAGATCATAACCATATAACATGGGTATGAGGCATGGGAGGAAAATTCATTCTAATTTAGCAGCTAGAGTAAGATTCAGAAGCATAAAAACCCTTGCATTTTCCTTTCTCTGCACAAATCCTCATCTTTAAAACTGGGATAAGCTTGACTTTCCTCACCCAGGGGCTAAGAGAAATCCATTAATATTTGTGCAGTAAAATGAAAGCTAGAAGGTTAAGTGGTTGTTGGTGATGCCAATAATTCATCACACTGGGCATAACATTAAAGTTGGCAGTGACCTTTCCTTCCTGAAATCCTCTCTTTTGTGCCACAGTCTGGTATCTCTTCTTCTGTCATAAATCTAGAATACATATATTCATAAGAGCAGAACTGTTGTAAGTTTGCAGTGGTAAAAACTAATCAGAATGTTTTACTCTCTTTTTTTTTAATTAAAAATTCTTATTAATAATCAGATTGCAAAGTTCATGCAAATCCTTCCAGGCAAATAAATATTTTTTATTGCTGACATAAAACTGATGATAAATTAATTGTCCTTCATTTCCATAAATGTTTCCAACAGTAGAATGTCTTTCCTAGATAATGCAATTGCCTATTAATTATTTCCTTGTCTTGCTGAAAATGAATGTAAGAGGACAGAAAGAGAAATTTATATATACACAAGAATATAAGGGAAAACTTCGCTTGCATATGTATATGCGTTTACACAGAGCTTCACTAGTGATCTCTTCATCAGCTACACATTTTCAGGATTGTAAGTGTAATTATGACTCTTGGCTCCAACTCCTGTCATAAATGAAGGGGCTTTTTTATGTACACTTTTGCAGAGAAAAGTATTACTAATCTTAAAATCAGCAAATGCCTGAGTTAGAGAAAGTTTGGTACATACATATGTATACACACACATCTTTGCCAAATATTCTCCGGGGCTGGGGGAGGAGGGGGGAGAGTTTATTCAGAGGCCAAGGTAGGGAAAGATCATTGAAACATCTACAAAAACGTTACAATATTTGACTCAATTCTTTATACACCTGGAGAACTGAACTGCTGTGTTTTACTTACATTCAGATCCAATCTATCCTTCAACCACTTCCCCTCTGAAAAAATCTAACTTGAATCTTTGCTGCAAGAAGTATGCCCTGAGTTGTGTAGTTGCAAAATCTTAGTGAGGACAAATGATTTATACTACTACTTTAGCGTAGATGCCCACAGATGAGGTTTACTGCAATTAGACAAATCAATGTAAAATTAAGACTGTTTTGTCACTTATTAACTCAAATGTAATGATCTTGACTAGTAAGTACCTCTTTTTGCTCTGAAGACAAACTCTGAGATGCTGCAGAATAAGATGGTGGTGCTGGAGGCATAGAAACCTCCTTTTTAAATTAAACCATGGAGGGCAATGATGCATCCTAGTGAAAAGGAAAGACCCAGATCATATTTTGCCTATGGTCAAAATCCCTAGAGCACCTCTATTTACATACTTCTAGCAAGGATTTATGCAAAAGTAATTGGCCAATGTCGCCTTTCATCTATTCTCCCTTTACTGTTACTGAAAGCTGTGAAAGAGGAAACTGATATGTCTGTGTCACCTGTATTGAAGGTGTTTATTTCAGAAGTCCTGCTCGATGGCTGACTTCTAGTATTGTATGAGTTGAAAGCACCATCAGAAAGCTGTTTCCATTTGGCTTGAATTTCTCTCTTTATGTTTCCTCAAGTTCAGGAATTTACTGGATCTCTCAGATACCTTTAAAGTAAGATTAGCCTGTAAAAAATAGAAATGTCAATATCGTGGGCATTGCTATGACCAGTATCTCTCCATTGATGTTAGAAGAGTTATTCACAGGCATCAGACAAAAGGATGAAACCCTCTCACATCAGAAACTAGTCATTGTCAGCATTTGCCCGCTCCTTTTAGAAGGAAGGAAGGAATTGCTTGTACCTGGGAAAATAATTCAACAGACTGATCTCTTTTGGCCCCTGTGAAAAATATTCAGAGACAGCCAAAAGTTCAAGACAACAATAAATACAGGATGTAGAATGTTGGCAGAGCCAGGATTGGAAGAAAAGGAGACAGTGGCATTTCCTTTCTCTTGCCATTAGTAACACTACCCTTAGGGAACTGAGAAGAAAGAGTGCTCCCTTCTACTTTCTCCATCCCCACATCCAGTTTTATCTTGAAGAATCACTTTGATGCAGCTTTATTCAGGAAGGGTGACAAATGATTGAAAATTATAGGAAATCAGAGATCCCAGGTGGGGAAAAAGTCCTACTTGTGCATGTGGCTCCACATTTTCTCTGATGAGCTCTGTCCCTGGACAGCTTTATGAGGGATGCAGGCTGTCTGCATGCTCCGGAAATGAACCTGCACTGGATGAAAGGTGCTCATACACACTCACGTGGGTACCACTGTGGGAACATTTCCATTTCTGCATGTGGATGTGTAACTAATATAACTTACAACAGTAAAAATTGTGTTGGGACCTATACCGAACCCCAGAAACTTCTCACTGATACTCATAAAAATCTTTCCTAGGAGGCACAATTCTCTGTATACTCCCTCTTGGATGAAATTAGGCAAGTGAAATGGTAACTAGATTGCAAGAGTGACTACATCGATGTCAAGGGCTGTGGATACTTCACAGTATCAATATCTACTTGCTACCAATACAGATTCTACCTAGGGAGAACCTGCCAGAAAATCAGATATCTTTTCTTCTTGCCTTTGTGTGAAACCTGAGGCTGTGTTTCTACTCTTAAATTGAATAGTGACAGGAAGAAATTGTGGGTATTGGAAGCTGTTGTCTCTACTGCTAAATTGCTAGAATGGACCCCAGTGTGGCTGCAGTCAGGGTCTGAGTCATGGCTTATGAGGTAGCTCAGGCCCATTCTCAACAGGCACTTGATGTCACTATCCTGATTTGAAAGTTAACAGAGTCTGATAATATGATTGTAGGTTTTTCCATGCTCTGCTGCCAAAGAATGATCCAGACATATTTAATTTATTAGTATAGCCATAGCTTAAATTTCACAGAGATGAAATGATAATAACACAAGAGATCAAGAATTCATTTTATGTCAGCAGAGTATGTTGTGCATGATCTTAAAATATAATGTGTACTTCAGTGCTAGGGATTATATATCTCGGTGTAGAAATCTCACTTTTGTAATTGATGTTGCTCCATTTTCTACTGGGAAATATAATTCGTGGATGGAATGGAGAAACCTTAATGAATCAATGGCACAGTGTTAAAATGCTTGAAAAACCTCTTCCTTTTATGGCTGTGGAATAAAAGTAGAATGGTATAAATGATACAAGCAAGTAATCCTATCTCAACTTAACAAGTCCCTGTTTATCTGTAGGGCTGAGGTAACTGATACTCAGTCCATCCCTTTTGAAACAGGCCATGTTTGTTTAAAATCCCTTCACAGATATTGATTCACTGAAGCTCATTCCTCCTGCCTGGACGTTATTTTCCTGATACTAGCGACCAGGAGCTAAAAACATCATAAACCTTCAATGCAATTTAAGGTAAAATTTTTAATCTTTTGACCAGTATGCTAAAAGATGATAAGCATGGATAACACTCTGCTGAGAAGTGTGAGATCATTAAGCTAATCTTGCTCTTTATAGTTGTCAGTCCATCACGTATGAGCAGTCATTTTTTGCTTCTCTTAGTACTTGTGTTCAACTGATTAAATAATAAATGGTAAAAGTGAATCAACAGCAAATTATATAGATGCTTAAAGAAGCTACTTCAAGGCAGTCTAAGATCTCACAGAGTGTAAACTGCCACTTTGTAAATGTTGGCAACAGTTTTTCTTGTGAAATGTGAGGTTGTTTAGATGTCTGTGAATTGAGATCAGCCAGTATCTTGCATGTCACAGAAGAGGTTAATCCACGGAGGATGGAAGCATAAAAGTAGAAATTCAAAGCTAGTGAAGTCAGCTCATTATGATTCACCATTTGTTTCAAAACTGCTGTAAGATAAGTTGGCTTCCACTGAGTTACACACATCTACTATGGCAGGGAAGTACTGATGAAGAAAAGTGAGAGAATTGCACCTGAGTGTTTCGTTTTGGGTGAAGGAAAACTTGTGAGTGTGGCTTGGTCAACCTCCCTGTCAAGATGTTTTTTCCCCGATAGTCACAGGCAAAGATGCAGGTAACACGGGATGAGGACTCAAGCTGTGCCCATAATTGTTGACCTGCAAACCTCAGAAGAGAATGATAACACTGCTTCTGTCCATTTTTTTTTTCCAAATCAACTCTAAAAATCACTTTAAATGAAGTGGGAGTTTTGTAAATATACAGAAAGTGCTACTTGAGACTTTTAATTAAGAATTGAATGTTGGGGTCATTTTAATTTATTTTACACTATCATAAAACTCTGTTCTCAGATAATCTAGATTAAATAAAATTAAAAAATCAAGCTAAGCAGACGGGAACTTCTGTTAGAAAACTAATTTGCAGAGAGAGAGGGCTCAAAATTCAGCAAGAGGATCAACTTCCTTCTTAATTTAGATGTTATTATTACAGAAAAGCCAAGGCAAGTCTGGTGCATAACATTTACCACGATGATCCCATGGGCATTTGGGTATACAAGAAACCGTCTACTGCTAATACAGGAGAGGGGGAGAAGGTAGTTTGGGTTTTAATGCAAATACATCCAATGGAGCTATTTTTTTGGAAATGAAAATGAACTTAAAGACACTTTTTCAGTATGAGCCCAAATCATCAGCTTGAGATATGCGTACTATTTACTAAATGTTTAGAAATCACTAGCTTTTGTTTCATCTGCTAATTAAACTTTCAGGAGCTTTGCAGCTTAAGAAAACATCTGTCAATTTAAATATCTGTTAAAAAATACCAGTTCATTCCTTATGTGCTGAGTTACTTTTCTTCCCCCTCCTTAATGCCACCAGCGACTTGCTGCGATGTGAGCTGGCTGTTGAAATGCTCTCAGATGCACTTGAAGAACCTGATCTTCTACCGAGTCAAAGACAAACTCTTCAATTGTTTCAGTGGAGCTGACCTTCGGTTGTCACTTAGAGGTGAGAGCCCCTCTCAACTGGAAGCCCAGGAAGAAATGAGGATGAAACATGACTGAATTTGTCTGTTTCTGTCATGAAAGTGACATCTGAATATAAGTGTAGTAACTGGGTTTTGTCTAGCATTAAGAAAGAAGCATTGGCATTGTTCCAGATTCAGTCTCTGAAAAAATGCTTATTAATAAAAAACAACTCTATTCAGAAAGTTTGGAGATAGAAAACTTATTAATTTCCGACCCTTTTCTCTTAAGAAACAACCTTCCTTGTTTTCTGAAATGCAGGAAAAATAAATGTTTAATATTTTTCACCCCAAATTAGAAAATTTGAAGGAAAAGGTGAATTTCCCAAAAATCTTTGACTTAATGGCTTTTATCTCCATCAAATATTCCTTTAAAATAACTGCATTCCATTTCATTGTGCAACTATGCATCTCACAGGGAAAACATTTGCTCCCACTCTGAGTTAAACTTGTTTCTCTGAAGAACCAGTTGAACTTCTTGTGGGGGCAAGGTTTGCTTTGGTCCAGAGGGAAGAGGTTAAGCTGTATCAGCACAGGTCATAAAGGCAATTTCTTCCAGGAGTACATACTAATGAGGCAGCTGTTCCAGCCTAATTAGAATTATAGTCATTACCTCACTCATTTGCCCTTGCAGAAGCATTATTTTTAATTGGAAGCAGCACTTATGAATCGCCTTGTACAGTTCATTATGAAAGTCCATTGTCACAAACTAGCAGACAACATAATGTATTCACAGGTTCTTGTGTGCTCTCCTTCTCCATGCTAGCTCTATGCTTTCCCTCCCCATGGAGCAGATAGCTTCAATTGAACACCCTAGCTTCTCTGATGAGGTTTTACATATGTAAGCAATGAGCAAAAAGTCACTAATGTGTCACATCGGGGTCCACTTCTTTGCAGGAAAATGATTATCTCCCTTGAAATACTCCTGAGGGTGGTACCAGCCTCTGGTTGCTGATTCTGTATTGAAGAGAAAAGAGGAAACTAATGGAAGGGATTAGAGGAAAGGTGATGAATAGCAGCTGAAATGGGACCCGTTCAGCTCTTCTCTTATTGCAGATACACAAACTAGTTGTGTTTGTACTCTCACAAAGGAGATTTTTGTCCTGTCTGAGATCCCCTCAGTACTACCTACATCAGGCTTGCAGGGAAGGCACACAGTGCTTTCTGTTGTGCAAGGAATGCATAAGTCTGTATTTGTGGTGCAATTTCTGTGTCTAAGCAGGCAGGACAGCCAGGTAAAATCAATGCAGACAGTGTCCTAAAGATAGGAAACTTGCTTTTACAACTCAGTCTTGAAAGAAATGCCTTGAACCCTGAATAAATCGTTTGTTGAGAGTCAGTGCTCTGGCATCTGGGAGTTGTGTTTTGCATTTGCAGTCTTGCATTCACAATATGTACCTTCCTGCTCTGCTTCATATTATGCAGCACTGCCAGCCTTGCTGGGCTATCAACTAAATATGTAGAGTTAGCCCTCACTTTACTGACTTCGTATTTGATAGTGTTCAGTCCCTGAAAAGGAGAAATATCAGCTTCAAAGGCTTCCCTCGAAAAAGCAAGACTGCAAAGCACTGAATCAAACAGTCATACTGAAACCTACTTAATTTGCTTTTCTTACATCTTCAGCAAGCCTCCTTCTAAAGCCAGATTATCTCAAAGATCGCTTTACCTCCTACTTTTGCTAAGGCATCGCCTTGAGATGTTAATGTAACTTAAGTACTTACACATTCACATTTTCTAACGCCATCCTTTACCACACATTTAAAAATTGCTTGCCTGGTTCAAAAATAATTTTCACACATTTTTCACATTTGTTTTTGGTTTTTTTCTTTTCTTTTTCTTCTTTCTAATGCCCTTTGGAAGGCTGCCATCTTTACTCCTCCATTTTGGATTATGATCCAGAACCCACTAAGTCATTGGAAAGTTCAATTGAGATTAAATTAAGGCCTTAAAATCTTCTGGAGACTTCATCTATCTAGAGACACTCCTAGCAAAGAAATAAAGAAGATGCTACCTTGCATTGTTTTTGAAGTGTTTGTAAAATCAACAGGCAGGTACAATGGTATGTACTGTGTTGATATGATATGTATGTATTCTATCAGCCGTGATAAAATGCATTCAACAACATGGCATATTCAAAGGATAAATACCTTCTTTATTTTAAGATACTGCAAACTGACTATTAAACTGGATGCAAAAAAATAAGGAAAAAGATAACCTTAGAAAAAATGATAAGTCAAGAGAATTTATTTCTCTAAAACTAGGACTTGGGATTAATCTTATTTTTTTAGGAGATTTTGGTCTTTTCCACTGAGTGAGAAGAGATTAGGTCTTTTTTTTCACAGACTTCTCATTAGACTGGGGTCAATGTCTGTCTGAGATGACGGAATTTCTAAATATAGCTGTTCACACACAAATAGCTACTCAAGAGGCAGGTTTCTAAATTCATATTATAGCTAATAGAGTCCTGACCTAGATCTCATTCCATGATACAAGTCCTACTTGGCTTCCACCTGCCAATTCAAGCAGATCCCATATACTGTCAGTCTCATGAAGGTGTCTCAGAGATCTTAAAGCATTTTAGATGGCTAGGTGCAGGTTAGGAGGAATATCCTATAGACCCTAAAATGCCACCAGGCCTTTATGTTTTAAGATGATTACTGCATTGAGTGCAAAGTGGGGCCATGTCTGATTCACAAGTGATAGGACTCAGATGGTTAATTGTTGCTTTCTTGTTACATCTTAGGTGACCAGGATGCCATTTTTGTCCCCCTGTCACCACAGAAAGATGTCAGTCTCCCATAGGTCCTCTGTCCCTTTGGACTGCCTAATGATGCTGTAGCTGGAGAGCTTCTAGGTTGCCATCTAAAATAATGAATTAAGGGCCAAATGCCTCCACATGTACTTCGCAAGATGGTTACATTTAAGCAAATGAATCTGCCCTTTGTATTTAAATCGCTTAACTCATAGCTGAGTCCCATCACTTGGTCCTTTCTACTTTTCAGAGGCTAAAGTAGAGGGAAATTAATTCCTGCTCCTGTGATAGATTCCTGGTCTGGAAATATTACAGAATAGGGTTCAAAATAGAAATAATTACCTTTGTGTGGCTTCAAGGTGACTGCAATTGGAATCCTTACCTGCATGCTAATTTCGGTCACATCACTCTTTAACAGAAAAGCCCAGACCATTACCAAGATGAGATGGATCTAGTATCACAGGTCTATTAAAATGTCATGCCTACTTGCAGAGTTCCAATTATGACTCGGAACAATTGTGCATGCATTGTTTTTAATAAATATGCATCAGTAAAATAGAACACAAGTACTGCATGCAGTGTAGTATTGCTGAATTAGTTTAATTGTATTTGCAAACAAATATATTGGAAAGTGAAAAACTGCCAATTGATTGTTCTACTGTGCATCTAAGATTTTCACGCTGTCATGATATGTCCCTAATCAGCAGTCCTTGCCCAGCACCTTTGCCTGCTGACCAGAAAATATTTAACAGCTTTTTTCAAAACTAATGGTCTTATTTAGATATGGTTTAAGTCAGCCATTCTTCATCTAGGAGCTGATCTCTTCAAAATACTGAGCTATTTTGTGATCATAAGAGGGGAGAATAATCTATTGTCTGTATAGTACTACTGTACGAGTTTTTGCCTAGTATGTCAGTCATTTCTCCATTACTGGTTGAATATAAGTATTGAAAGGGTCTTGAAGAATTAATTGAACCTTCTAGGGTCTTAGAAATACAGAAAACCTAGAGACAGAGAGTGAGGCTTTTGCATTCCTGAAAGCTTTAAACATTTGGATGCATTTTCCTCAAACACTGACAGACATCTCTGGAAAAAGAAGAATTGTCAAGAATGAGCAAAAAAAATCTACGAACAATATTTACTTGTTCCCACTAAGAGTGCAATTTTATCCACTAATAACATGTCTTGCCCTGAACCCAGGCCACACTGGATCTAGAACGTGACTTTAATTAACTGCAGTTATAGATGGCCTTTGGTAACCACCACCCACCACCACCCCACCACCCCCCGCCTCCAAAACATGCCCAGGAAAATTGAGCTTAGCTCTGGAAGTAATTGTCTATGTAATGCCAGTAGGACGTGTTTCTGAAAAGCTGGAGGGACTCTACCCTGTTTAAGAAGAAAGGGAGACATTCTCCTCTGCAGCAATACCTGGCCATTTCAGTCTAGATTGACCTACCAACAAGGATGTGCATTGTTGTAATGCCAGTTCTTGAACCCAGGTTTCCACGGGGAGACCAGAGTTTTGTAAGTGCAATAAATCCACTAAATTGTCCCTTATACTTAAATGGTGCATTTGAGTTTTGTAATTGAGAAACAACCCAAAATATCACTTAAATAGAAATTAAAAGAGCATCTCTTGTGGGGGGGAAAGGCGAACCCCAGCCAAACATTATGTTGTTTTTTCCAAAGGGTTTACCCATGAAACACATGTTGGGCTTTTATTAGTAGCACAAGCACACTCTAAGTATCAAAAATTATTTTTATTCTAATCTTAAAGAAAATTTCATAAAATTGAAAATGTTGTAAGCAGAGTTAGAAAGCAGTCTTCGAGGATGTTGTTGCTAGTGAATAAAACCAGAAGCAGTAAATCTAGAACTCTGTACTGGGTAAGCTCACTTCACAAGAATGTGCCAAAGCCCCACAAACTGATAAAAAGAGTTGATGATAATTAA
The DNA here is from genome assembly GCF_032191515.1 of Phaenicophaeus curvirostris. NCBI lineage: Eukaryota > Metazoa > Chordata > Aves > Cuculiformes > Cuculidae > Phaenicophaeus > Phaenicophaeus curvirostris. The sequence continues at coordinate 91,265,444 of NC_091394.1, forward strand.
AACTATGTAAGTCAGTCATTTTCACCCAACTTGTACTGGGGTTCTTGGGGAAAGGCTACTTCTTACAAATTTGTGCAAGAAAAATATTTCTAAAGTACATTTTACTTTTGTTTAATATGATTTTGATCAAAATAATGCAAAAGCCACTGGAGAACATCGAAATACGATGTAAATCAGGACTTAGGCTTCCAGCTGTGGCCTTGACTTAGTTCATTTTAGGATAGTAAAGGTTGAGTCTCTCTCATATGCGGTTGACTCATAACATGAAGGTGCCAATTGATACTCGTTGACTAGGAAAGTAATTTGGAGAACTAATTTTTTCCTGACATTTAATCTTGGTGATTGATGCTGCCTCCCTCCAGAACACACTTAATCTATGGATATAAAAATATTGTTTAAGAAGTTTCCCAACTCTCACACCCACCAGCAAGCACAGATTATCTATGGATTAGTGAAAAAGTACAACTTTCAGTGGAGCAATTCCTTAGTGAATTTTTCTGGGAGAAAAAATTTACTATCTTCACAACAGCCATATAAATTGATATACTTTACATGAAAGAATAATCTATTTTAAAATATTGCCAAACTCATGCATAGTTGAGCACACTTTTTTTCCTTTTTCTTAGTGTATTATAGCTTCACCTGTTTCCTTACTGAAGAAGATATCTTGCAATAAAGACAGGTGCTGTTTTTCAGTAAGAACTCTTCATAAAAAAGGGTATAATGTTTATCAACAGAGGGAACACACTTCTTCAGTACAAGTCCATGTGTGGTCAGCAACATCCATTTTGTCTGCATCATACTATGTAGGAATTCATATGACTTCTATAATTTCCTTAAATCACAAATTTCTTTTAATTAAAATGTAACTTCAAGTGCTAAAATCTTTTTTATAGTCTGAAATCTTAATTGGCTGTGTTATCTGTCCTCATGGCCCTTTGCAGTGCACCTCAAGGCTGGGTTTACTGAGGGAAGCAAAGGGCTTCCCTTGCTTTTGCTTCAGCCAATGTAACCAACTCACAATACCGTTTAAATAAGAATGGTCCTGAAGTTGCAAAGATCTGTCTTTAATCACTTAGCAATAATCTTGGATGCACATATTACACCTCTGGAACAGCTGAGAACAGGTGGCTTGTAGTTGGTCAACATTATAGCACAACAACTGAAACATGGATCCTTCTTCCTCTTTAGAATATGTTAATCTAATTATTCATTTGATTATTTACTTTTACTAGTTTATTCACAAGCTCAAACCTGACTCCCCATTGATGCTGAGTCTCATCATCACTGCATCGAATCTTGTACCTATTGAATTTCAGGGTGGAAAATCTCCAAGAGAGAGAAATATTATATATACATTTAGATAGGTAAATATAAAATTTATAAATGTTTGTTTGAATGTAGATGTAAGTATGTGAATTATGTATCTAAATATAAATGTATAAATATGTAAATTTTTTAATTTAAATAACCATTGCCTTCTTTAGGTATTTAAATAACTGATGTTATCTTTGAACAATAGTACCACTTTTTAATGGCTCTCAACTAATATTAATTGTAACTCAAGGCATATGTACACACAAAGGCCATTATCACTGTGTCTGAACATCTGTTGTTGCATCAGCTTTTGGGTATCATTAATTTCCCACTTAAAGATTACAAAACATTATATTACATTTAATGGCTCATCAAAATTACAAGCAATTGTTGTAACCACATCTGCACTCCCAGGAGTCGAAGCACATCATGATTTACATAGTCATCAAGGTAACAGAGTAATAAAAAGTTTTGAAGGAGAAGGAGGTTGATCTCTGCATACCTGAAGAGTTCTTTTCATGTTGGGAAGAAAAGCATGGAAGAAAGATGTTTTAAGTCTTTCTCCTTTAACTAGGTTATTTAATTCATCACCCTTTTAGGCTCAGTTGTAATTTAGCTGTATTTAACAATGACAAAATAGTCTTCATTAATTTGATTTTGGCAAGTGCATCTTGGCCTCTGGGCTGTTAGTGAAATCTAAGAAATTTTCCCTATAAAATTTCTTGCAAAGTTTCAGAAATTGAAGTCCATCTTACAGGTATGGGGTGGTGGTGTTCTGGTGGCACCACTTTTAAAACTGCATACAGGACTCTTGCATAAAGTACCTCCAGTGCATAAAGAACTTCTGAATAAAACATCTAAAGTGTCCATGTATCTACTGGTATGCCACATTTACAGTCATAACTTGAACTAGCTCTGCATTTAGCTCCGTGGTGAGCTATTGTATATTGAAAAGAGCCGCATCTATTTGCAATCTTAGATATATGTTGTCATATATCAGCAACTCTTGTACACCACTCCCTTTCAAATTTCTCCACAGCAAGTTTGTGCTGTGTAAATAACTAAAAAACTTCTCCAGTTTATGTCTGCAATAGCACAATGGCTTAACTTACTCCCCATTCCACTGCAGGTCATTGCTCCCTAGACCATCCAAACTGCATGCAGACCACTCCAGGTTCCTAGCAGCTACCTTTATTTAACTAGGCACAGCTGACAGGATGGGTTTTTTTCAGGGGAATGCTCCAAGCATTAAGAATAAGTTTTACATTATTGTCTCTAAAATATGGCCTTAGTGCCAGGCTGTGAAATCCTGTAAAGCATCATTTCATTATTTCATTAATTTCAAAGTGTGAAAAAAGCAAAAAGATGAATTGTAACTATGCCTCAAAACCAAAGCAGTCACACAGGATGTAGAGAAGGTGTTGACTGAGAGCTATGCAACATGTACATGAACTAGTCTGTGCAATTCAGGACTGGGACTCCAGCCCAGTTGCTACCCACAAAACCAAAATAGTCATATTTTATTTTCCCTACTCTCAAATAATTTATGAGGCTTTTAATTTCATCCTGCTGAAGTTTGCCAATTTTTTCTTATCGTATCCTTAGTCCAGGCAGAATGACAGCGTCTCTCCCCATGGCTGTGCAGGGTGCAGCCTCCTCGCCTCTCTCACTATTCTGTCTATCCACAGCGTTTCTGAGTAAGGAAATTGCACAGTTTGTTTCTACCATTTTTAGAGAAACAAGATTTTAAAGATTTTTTTTATGAGCAATAAGGTTAAACAGAGAAAATGATGGATGTTTTGTTTACTTGTCTTCCCCAAAAGAAAAAAAAATGTAAGTCTCCTGAAAATCGCAAACAACTCAGGTGAAACAGGGAAACCCAAGACCAACATTACAACTGCCTATAAGAAATCTCCTGGGATGAGACTACCTCAATACCAAATAGAAAGAAAAAGGTTTTGTTTCCTAATTTGGTTTTGGTTTGGTTTTGTTTGCTTCTATGTTGGTTGGGTTTGTTTGAGTTTTTTTTGACAATTCTCCTTCTCTATAAGGTCTAAAAGAGAATCACTTTATTGTTGACTTCTCTGAATGCTCATACACCTATAAACTACTGAAAAAGTAAAATCTCTGAAGAAATTCTTCTTTTTGCCAACTGAGTGCTGTGTTGCCTGTTAGAAAATCAACATATCTTGAACTAGACTGAGATTTACTATTGCTAAGCCTTGTTACTTGAAAGAAGACCTAGGCGCCTCTAACAACAGGACTTGGATTAAGTTGGAAAGCATGCCCTTCATACTTTATGGCAGTGGACTCCCTAGTAATCCAAGTAGTTCAAGACCAAGTGCCTTCTTGGGAGTATGGTGAAATTTGGTAGATGCTGGGTTTTCTAAGCTGCTACTCAATGGAGAAAGTTAATGAAAGCCAGAAGCTGCTTTAGAAATTCTCAGCAGAATTTCTTACCACTCACTTGTATTTCTTGGGTCAGCCAGAACATGAAAGTTTATATTAACTATCTTCCACATTCCCTTCATTCATTCTTCCATGGGATTTGTTCTCCCTCTCTCCAGAGATGAACACTGGTAAACAGAAGCCCACTATTTCTAAAGCAGACATGTAACACCAGACTTGCTGACTGAGGGTTTTGTGTTTGTTTTTTTTTTAACGTCTTTGTGCAGTGTTGTTATTTTGGTGTGTGTATGTGTGTGTGTTTTTACTTTAATTCATAAAAATGGATCAACTTTCTGTTTATCTTGTATTTATTTAGTTATTTCTCACTGCCTTCTGGGGGAGGCTGAATGGGTGTGCCGGGGGAAGAGAAGAATTTGAAGTTTAATGGCATCTCTTTTGATGAAATTTATCTTAAAGCCAAGATACCATTGTGTGTTTCAGTATTATGGTTAATGACATATAAAACTGTGAGAAGCTATTCCTTTCCTCTAGTTTATGCACTACTATCACACACATGCATGCACACATGCAACCAGAGAAATTACTTATCAAAGGTGTTTAGAATGAGCATCTCACAGTCCAGAGAGAATCTATCTGCACAATCCCCTGTCAACCACAGCGTGCTGATACCTCCCCTTCTTTCTCTGTCAAGGGAAAGAAAGAGCCTACATACCAGAAGATGCTGCAGGAACTAGTTTTGTGCTCTTTGTCTCTATGTTGACACTAGGCCATCTGACGAGCCATATTATGTTAGCTACCTAACTTCTAGACAGCCAAAAATTACGGGGGATGACTCCCATTCACTGTTTCTTGTATCAACTCATATAGGAAGACTAATGAATGCTTGTTTCTTATGTCACAGGTTAATAATTCGGTCACTAAATTACCTGCATTCTTTGTTCAGTCTCTGATGTTTGGTAGCATTTTTGGGTATCTGCACATTATAAATATTAAGCATTACCTTCTTTTGTATTGAAAAGTAATACAGGCCTTTCAAAGGGTAGGCAACAGGATATAAAAACTGGTCCAGCTGAGCCTATCCATACCCAGGGCCTTACTCTGCTTTTGGCAACACAACAGGACAAACCTTTCTTCATAGGATCACAGGATGATTCAGGTTGGACAGACTAGGAGAAGTCTGTCTAGAAAGCTGCCTGGAGGAGAGGGACCTGGGGGTGTTGGTTGACAGCCGACTGAATATGAGCCAGCAGTGTGCCCAGGCCAATGGCATCTTGGCTTGTATCAGAAACGGCGTGACCAGCAGGTCCAGGGAGGTTATCCTCCCTCTGTACTCGGCACTGGTGAGACCGCTCCTCGAATCCTGTGTTCAGTTCTGGGCCCCTCACCACAAGAAGGATGTTGAGGCTCTGGAGAGAGTCCAGAGAAGAGCAACAAAGCTGGTGAAAGGGCTGGAGAACAGGCCTTATGAGGAGCGGCTGAGAGAGCTGGGGTTGTTTAGCCTGGAGAAGAGGAGGCTGAGGGGTGACCTCATTGCTCTCTACAACTACCTGAAAGGAGGTTGTAGAGAGGAGGGTGCTGGCCTCTTCTCCCAAGTGACAGGGGACAGGACAAGAGGGAATGGCCTCAAGCTCCTTCAGGGGAGGTTTAGGCTAGACGTTAGGAAAAAATTCTTTACAGAAAGGGTCATTGGGCACTGGAACAGGCTGCCCAGGGAGGTGGTTGAGTCACCTTCCCTGGAGGTGTTTAAGGCATGGTGCTGAGGGATATGGTTTAGTGTTTGGTAGGAACGGTTGGACTCGGTGATCCGGTGGGTCTCTTCCAACCTGGTTATTCTGTGATTCTGTGATTCTGTGATTCTGTGACCTCGGGAGGCCTCCAGCCCAATCTGCTGCTCAAAATGGGGTCAGCTATGGGTCAGATGAGATTTTTCAAGGTTTTATTCAGCTTGTTCTTGAAAACCTCTGAGGAGGGAGACTGTGTGAATCAGTTCAGATATTCCGATCAATAACAATTACGGGCTCCTTACAGACAAAATAAATGGCTCAAAACAGACAAAGAAAAACCTGCATCAGAAACAGTATAGCTAACTCCATTTTCTTAATGACTTGTGTCTTCTGTCCCTTAAATCCTCCCTGATCCAAAAGCCCCACCTCTCCTCCCACTTGCAGGGCAAGCTAGAGGTGGTCCAGGCTGGGCTGTGGCCATAAGAATGCAGGTTCGCTCTGCGTCCTCACATCTCAGTTGACTGCTGCCAGGCACTACCTATAATGCCTGAGTCATTTGTCTCTGTCTCACTAAGGTCTAATTTAAATCTTTCTATTCTACTCAGCTCCAAATTTCTGCACAACTTTAGGAATATACTGCCTTTCAAACCTCTGGCCTTCTCCAAAATTTGGTTGAAATTGGTTAGTAGATTCAAAGGTTAGGGAGAAGCCGAAAGACTGATAGGTAGATCACAAGAATACAAAAAGCTTCATTTCTTTAGGAAGCAAATCTGAAACGCCAATTATTGTATGATTTCTGTACAAGACTCCAGAACCTTGAAGCTGAGAAAAATGTAGAAAACAGAATATTTCCTCAAACCAAGAAGACTTTCAAACTTTTTTGAATTAAAATTACATTATTTCCATTGCAAATTTTCTTCTCAGCGGCATGAAAGTCACATCAGTTTCTGCTGTTATGCAAAGATATTAATCCTGTTTTAAATGTCTGTAGGCTTTTCAATCCAGCATCCCTAGTGTGCTTACAATAATTAAGTATGCCATGCAATGCTCCAATGAGTAAAGTATGATTTGTGGCAAGAGGTAATATCTTTTATGAGACTAACTGATACAGTTGGGGGATAAATCAAACAAGCCTTCGGGCACACAAGTATTTTTTTCCAGGTTAATCACATAGTTTGACAGTGGTCGTGTGCCTCGCACCTTTCTGAAATAACTATCTTAGACTGAGTAATGTGTTAGTACTCCAAAGAATTTGGGGAATATCACATATAGAATGGGGAACAGCTATCCCTTCCAGGTGTTAGGGTAGTTGCCATCAAATAATATATGGAATTTCCTGGTATTATTCTCCCCTCCACACTAATACACAATTAAAGACACCAATTAATACCTATCTCCTGATTGTTCAGGACTATTATGCTTAAAGACAGGAAAAGCAGACTGAAAGCAACACTTCATTACATGGTAGAAATCCTGGCAAGAAAAGGATAAAATATGTACAGCCCTCAGTTCTCCCGGCTTCCCACAGCTCTAATGATAGGCAGATCACTGCTGTGGACAATAAGAAATTGCAGACAATATATAAGAAGGTTGAGGTGAAAATTACAGGTCTATTGACGATGTTTAATCTGTTTAAAAACAAGAAAGAAGCTTTCCAGCTGAGTTGGGAAACGGAACTACTTTTCCTCTATTGCAAAGGAAAAAGGCAGGGGGAGAATAATGCAAATACGAATCTTTACTTTTTAAAGAGAAAATGAAAAAATGAGAATTATGATGATTTAAAATATCTAAAAAATTCAAAATATTTTGACTGTTTTCAAATATTTTGTTACAACTTTAATTACTGTATCTTATATCTTTAAGGAACAAAAACTTCCTTAACTAGGTTGAATTTTCAATAACAGTCCTGAACCCAAATGTAAGATTAAACAAACAAACAAAAGATCAAAAGAAACCATGCCAATAACTTTTAAATAAAAAATAAGAATCATGAAATAGAATAGTAAAAAATCCTTTTCATATTTTCAAGTAAAATAAATAATGGTTTTTTAAACATAGTCAGACCTGGGGTTAGTAGGAAGTCACTATTTCCAGGAGATGTGATGACTGAAGGCAGCCAGTCTACCATCAGGGACTCTGTTTCAGATGAGCAACTACAGCTGTCTTCCAGAGAGGTAAAACAACTGCCCATGGTAAGGGAGGGATTTCATTTGGAGTCCGTTCCTTAAGAGCTGTGAGGATGAAGTGACATACTATAACTAGCTGGATGCTGCTTGTGCTTCCAGTAGTTATTCATATTATTAGATTATTAGATATTCAGGCTAGAGCTGACAGACTATGGTCCCCTACACTGGAAGTTAGGGCAGAGGAAGGTGGTGATTCAATCCTGAGTTTTAGCCTCACCTGATCTTATGACACACAACCACTGGTCCACAACTGCTACATCACCAATGTCTAATCAACTGAAGAGGCAAGCCACAGTTTTGGTCATGAAAGGTTCTTGTTTCTCCCTTATATCTATCCTGATGCTGTATTTCCTTTTTCTTCCTGGCCAGAATTCAACTAATGTGCTTACAAACTCATGAATCTTTGAGCACCTATGGTGGCCCAAGCAAAGAGGACAGATGTCGTGAAAGACAGATAAAGTAAATGACTGGGAGGAAGAGACAAACATGATCCTTTCTTGCTGGCCATGCCAGTTGAAGGTGGTCTTGGAAATATGACGTTAGCTCTCAGCACATGCTGGTGACTATAGACTCATAAAGTCAGCTGCTTAGCTCCTCCAATGTCTATTCTATGGTTAGCGAACATGGATCAGCATTGGGCTTCCTCAAGGTAAACACACTCCTGGGTTCTTCACTGCACAAGTCCTGGAATCATAGAATCATAGAATCATAGAATCATAGAATCATAGAATCATAGAATGTTTTGAGTTAAAGACCATTCAGTTCCATTCCCCCTGCCATGGGCAGGGACACCTCCCACGAGATCAGGCTGCCCAAGGCCCCATCCAACCTGGCTTTGAACACCTCCAGGGATGGGGCAGCCACAACTTCCCTTGGCAACCTGTTCCAGTGCCTAACCATTTTCATCGTGAAGAATTGCTTCCTAATGTCTTATTTAAATCCTTCCCCCTCCAATTTATAGGCATTTCCCCCCTTCCTATTACTACATGCCCTTGTAAAATGTCCCTCCCCATCTTCCTTGTGTGCCCACTTCAGGCACTGGAAGGCCTCTATAAGGTCTCCCCAGAGCCTTCTCTTTTCCAGGCTGAACAACTCTCTCAGCCTGTCCTCATAGCAGAGGTGCTCCAGCCCTCTGATCATCTTTGTGGCCCTGGTTCTGATAGATAGTAGCCTGTAGGTCTATGCCTTGCCTTTACACAGCAACTGTTAAATGAAGGTCAATACATACATCTAACAGTGCTTTCTCATAGAGAAAATACTAGGCTGGAAGCAGCCATTCATGGGTAAGGTATCACTCCACACAGACTAACGTAGTCTGCTAGTTATTGCTTTATGGTAGCAATAGCTCCTCATGTTAGGACTGGCTGTTAGGCTTTTTTCTAACTTTTTTCATGTAGTAGTCCAACCTCTCCCCTCCCTTTCCCCGAGCTGTGCTGTCTTGCTCCTCAGACAATTAGCACAGAGAGCAGAGACCTAATCTCAACCCCGAGGCCTTGGTACGTTGCCATAAACCACATCTTGCAAATCCAAACTAGCTCCATACCCAGCGTTGCCAGGTCCAGGTCAGCTACTAGTTCTGTCTTTACTAGTGAACATGTGAGAACATCCTGACTGCAGTATCTAAATGCAGTCCAAATACAGCAATTTATCATGGTACATCAGCTTAATCATCATATTTGAGCTTGGCAAAGACACCTAAATCACTTTCTCACTTATGAAATATTTATCCTTCTAAATTACAATGATCCATTCTGTCTTTATTAGCTATTGGAAATGCCAGCTCAAGGCAGAGCTGAAGAGAGTAAGCAGAGTGTTAGAAGTTGGCAGGAGAAATGCCTGTCTGCCTCATTTGTTGTGAATGGTTTATGACATAGTGTTATATGAATAGTCTCATTTTACAGTGTGTCACTAACGGTTTGGATTTTACCGTGAGAAAGAAGTTAGTCATGTCTCATAGGAATTGAATAGTCAAATTTCTCATTACAAAAATAAGAGGTCTCCTCTGAAAGATCCCTTCATCTAGATGTTTGAATAGATTACAGCTGAATGAGTGAAGAGAGAGGTGTGCATGCTACAGTAATACAGAAACTTAATAGGGGGGTGGAGCACAAAGCAGTAGTAACAAAAAGAGAGAAGAAATTTCTCAGCACTTCTTTACCATTGCAGAGTGATTTACTACCTTATTCAAACACCCACAAGGTGTGCATAGAAAAAATTCTTCGCACTGACAACTTCAGAGTTCTCTAACCTTCTTTCCCAAGTTGGAATGTCTTGTCACAGGAATGTAAAAATTCTGCAGAGAAAATGTCACAATCACAGCATCTCTTCCAGCTTATTTCCTGCTGCAGTGAACTCCAGACCATAATGTTCCTGTATGTTACAAGTCTTACAGCACAGTCTTCCAGATCTTGTTTGCTTGGGCTTTTTTATTGTTTGGTTACAGCACAGCCACAATATTCAGATACAGCTGTAATCTGAAAGAACATATTTTAAAAAGACATAATAAATTTAATGTGACTTAACAATGCTGAATTTGGTGTATTTATAAATTAAATGGATGGTTTTATATTCAAAAGATTGAAAATTCACCCTGGCATATGAAAGCTAAATTAAACTTTGTCATCTTGACACAAAGAGGTTTGGAACAATCTAATCTCCATGCCTGTGTTTTGTACAGGACGATAACATGTTTCATCTGCAATAATGGAGAATGTGGCTGGTCACTGGAAAACACATTTGAAGAAAAGGAGGTAAGCACTAATGAAAGGTGTCTTATGAGGGAGTCTCCATCACCACACGGTTTTACAAGCAGGGTAGTCAAACAACTGGCAAGAAAAATGGAAGTATGTGTCACTGTGTAGCATGTCAGGAAAATGAATCACAGAATCACAGAATAACCAGGTTGGAAGAGACCCACCGGATCATCAGTGTCCCATCTGGCTCTATTCTCTGTGATATGGGTAAATCATAATAAAAACTTTCAGCCATAATAAAGATCCACTCATAACAAAAGCCCTATAATAAAGCCAAAACCTCACCGAGGTTTACTATTGCATCTTCAGACAACATCATCAGCTTCACTCTCCTCTTTGGTATTATGAGCAGAATCATAGAATGTTTTGTATTAGAAGAGACCTTCCCATAGGAAGCCAGTAGGAACAGGAATGTTCTTATACATTGTTACCATACTTTTGACTTTTGAGAATGTTTTTTCTTCTGCCTTGTTCCTTGCAACTATACTGAAACTCACCAAGTGTACAGTGAAGTTCGAAAGAAGAGCTTTGTCTTTCTGGTAACCTGAAGACCATCAGGACAGTGCCTATTTTTCACTTCACAGCAGCCATGATATTTGACCTGATGACTTTCTGTGCAATGGATTTGACAGTCTAAGCTAACCTATATGAAAAGTGAGATTTTCAGCTCTTTTAAATTTGCCATTCTTTTAATTTAATTGACTGACCCTGTTCTTATAACAGGGGATACATTACAGACATGTCTTCCAGGAGAACCTGCAACTCTTGCTGATGTTCCAGTCATAGGTTGGTAGACTTCACTAGGAACAGGAAAATATTGGTGTGGTGTCTTCTTACTGAGCCTGACAATTGTTTTTCTTGACACCTGCAACATGTTAAATGAATTACTTTTATTTTCTCTCCTACTGAAATAACTGGGCGTTGTCATCATCAATGATAGTGAATCATGCACAGCAATAATGCAAAACAATGTATAGAAATGTTTTGTACAGACAGTAAATTGCTGTAATTTTCTATTGTCTATGTAGAAATTTAATGGATGCTTGCCACTGAACTGTTGGTTATTAGTATTTTCTGGTACAGTAGCCCAAAATGTTCTAATAGAGGGAGAAGAATTTAAATCCAAAAGAGTTTATTGCCTGCTGCTCTGAAATATGATCCTAAAGCAGCAAGCAAGAACTTGGCTATAAAGAACAGTGAATTTCATACTTAAAAAAAGGAAAATTGTAGTTAATATGATATTATGGTGTCACTAGCCTTACCACTTTGGGTGAAATTTCCAAGTTTTATTGGCCACTTTCAGTGGTACAGACATATATGCTCAGATAATTCCTTGGCACCTTCTGTGTTGTGAAAAATATTTAGCCGGTGACAATTAATCCACTCCAAGGAATGATGTCAGGAAATAAGTAATGTCTAATAAGATGGAAGGCATTTTCGAGCAGAGGTTTTTATAACCCCACTGCCAGGAATGGGCACTTTTGGTTCCTCCCTTCTGCCCTACATTGAAAGATTTATATTATTTATTTTCTTAAACTAAAAGTTCAAGACCATTAAGGAACTGCAGTTCATCTTTAAGATGAATTGCAAACCAACTGTGCAGTATTTCACATTAATGATCTGGTGCATACTGAACAGCATGCAAAGAAGCAGGATACCAGTTCTCTCTTTGATAATCACAGCAAAATAGTGTAATCTAGAAACCAATTAACATTGTTAGAGAAGTACAATGATTTTACTTGTCTAAACTATAAGCTACTGACAATTTAATCAAAAAATGTAAACCTTCTAGGCTGCAAATGAGTTGTACATAAATCACAATTTGAAGGCTCACCAGTCAGAGATCAAGGTTACAGGTTCTTCGTAAACAATAACCCAACAAACTACTGAATATTTAAAATGTCCATTATTTGAATTTTACAGGAGACCACATCTATCATTAGGTAGTTTCATTTTCCAGGAAAACATAACTGCTATGCTAGGAATTGTGTCAGCCTTTAATGAATTTCCTATTTGTTCTTAATGTGCATCCAATGTGGGTTACAGCATCATGTGTAACAGCTGAAATATGGCTTTTAAATGATCTGTGGTTAACAAATAGCTTTTAAGCTAATTAATAAGGGCTATGGAAAAGATTGTTTCTTCCTCTGTATATGGTAGGAGGTGGGATAAATAGGCTGTGGAGATCATCTTCATGCCAAGGACAAAACATTAGATGCTAAAGTAAAATAATACTGGCCAGGGACTCGAGAAATACTTTTATACTGTGATCATCTTGATGTTGAGATCAGACCTATATTTTAATCTATTTTGTTTCCAATTAAAACCAGCCAGCAACCTACACAAACTGTTAAGATAAAGTGAGAGAAGTCACTTACTCTTTAAAAAAAATGTAGGCAAGGGAAATAACACTATTTTTCTATATTTTTCTTTCTGAATTGAACTATTATTTCAAACAGGAAAGGCATCTGTAAAGCATCAAGCAATCTTTTGTTGTGCACATGTGGTTAGAAGGTCATATAACAATGCTGAGCCTGTAGATGGCTCAAAACAATGAATACAAGGAGGTAACTCCTGTGGATTTCTCTGTTCATAAGGCAATGGAAAGAGGGGAAAGTTGGTTTCCTATTAGGTGTCCCATATCCTTGTTTTTCCCTTTTCTGAAGTTCACTGAGAGCTGAGATGCAACAGCCTGCCAAGAAAAACAGCATGACTTTCACACAGTTATTTCTTTTAAGAGTAGTAAAAGGCAAAGGCTTTAACCCTGGCTTTGCAACAAAATTTCTTGTTCATACTTTTAACATATAGCAGGTCAGGCAAATAATCAGACATTTGGGTATTGTTCCCTATTATTAACGTCAGCTTCTCTCTGTTTCAAATTCTTATTGGCCCTTCAATAGTAATTTTGCCTGACTGTACAAGGTCATATTTTAAGCAGGACTGTTAACTGGTACTCAATTAAGAATGAGTTGGTCCTCACAAGGAAAAGCTGCTTATGAAGTCTCTGACATGGTCATTTCCATTCCTGTTTAATCAGATCACCCTAATGATAACACAAGACTGCAGCAAAGAGGTGTTTTGGAAGACATGAATGGTGATGCACAGGTTCAAGCCATGTGCCTCAGCAATTTGCCAAACCAGGACAGTGTTGTGATACTGCTTAGACTTCCTTAAAAAATTTATTGGCAGCCTTCATGGCCAGACAAGCTATTTCATTTTCCTTCAAGAGCAGTTGCTTGGAGCTGTGTGATATTTTGTTTATGTTTCCATGTACATGTGCCCTATTCACAAGCGGGATGCTCTGCAGGCAAGGTTTGTTCCTTACACACATCAGACCTTTGACAGCTGAAGCTGCTATTCGCTGTACAGAGTTTTAAAGGGGAAGTAGTGACTTTAAACATCTTTAAAGGAAATGAAGAAAATCCTTTCTTTAGAGAAGTCTGTAGAGGAATATAAAATGGGTAGTGATCACTAGACTGGGTAGAAAACATAATTAAAACCAAATAATTATTTCCCTACATGTTACCCTCTAGTGCCTGCATTGTTTGCCCTTTCATCACACTGCTTGGGCTTTAATTAGTTTACTTTTCAGTAATTAAATCCCATAGCCCTTTCATTTGACCCTGCTAAGGCACTAGGGAACCTGAGGACTGTTCTGTAGAAGCTCTTATGCATTCATTAGCGGCGGCCCTCACCCCTCCTTGCCCTGTCCCTGACTGCATCCCCAGCTTGAGATCAATTTTCTTAACAGTCCTCTCACCTGAAATTCCCAGGAATCATTATACAAAAAAAAAAAAAAAAAAAAGTCTGCTGAAAAGGGATATACAACACCTTTCTGAACATGACTTTCTGCCAGGAGGAAACATCTCAACGTTATCAGGCTAACTGAAGTGTCTTGAGTGCCTTATCCAAACCAGTGAGGTCTAATCTTTTTGAAGCCCCACAAAAAGGTATTTAGGAACCCAGGGAAGAAATGCCACGTGCTGCTGGTCTTGTTGATGCCATTTATTCTTCAGCAAATTTGATCTTTAGACTCTTTCTCTTCTGACATGCACTTGCACAGCCTCCCTTCCACTTCCCATGGGATGCATGAAGGGCAGATGCAAAACCAGAGGGCATCTGAGCCTGAGCCAAAGTAGGAGCAGGAGCGCTCTTCAGATTCCAAGTGTGATCGCCTGCTTATCACCTGGGGAGCCATCATTCTCCACAAACTGAGCTGACTGTAAATTGCTCCTGACAGTTTTAATTTCTCCAAGGGATGTCTTTACTGGACAGTTTTTCCATATCTCCTGCTGACTTTTATGAAGGGCATAGCACTTCTGTGTTTTTGTCATGGAGTGGGAAGCTCAGAAAGTATAATGGAGGGACAAAACCATTCATATAAAGAAACTGTGAAGATCCTTTTGCACATATTTTGTTTCTTTGATTAAAAGAAAAAAATCCCTGTATATACTTCACTATCACCTCTGGAATTCCTAGTCACACACTGGGGATGAAGCTGACACTCAAAAAGCAGGTAGTAAAACAGAAGAAGTTGCTCTGCAGAACAAAGCATGCGGGAGGTGCCATCAGCATGAAGGTTTACTTGATTTGGAAGAGATGCAGTGGAGTTGAACAGATTTCAGTAACCAGAATGAGGATGCATAGTGCTTATATAAAATACTACAGAATCTGAAAAATGTTTCTCTCCTGCACAGGGAAATAAAGATACCACCAAGGGAGTATATTACATTAAAAATTGACACAGTCAAGCAGTTGATTTCTTCATAGGCTTCAATTAGCTATTTAAGATGTAACAATGATTATATTCCATCTTTCCCATCCTTCTGTCTGCATTATCTGTGGTATCATGTACTGTCTTCTCTATTCTATGCCAATACTTCACCAGCCCTTGTTTCTCCTGGGGAACCCAAGTTAGGGGTTGTCTTACTTGGCAAAGGTGTTTAGTAAGCAAAATATAATTATGATCCTTCACCATGGAAAGGAGAATTTTCATTTCTTCAGGCTACAGAGTAGGAAGAGAACAAGAGGAGCAGTGGAGATCGTTTCTTGCTATTTAGTTCTGCAGTTGTGGTCCTCACCCAGACACACCTGCCAACAGCACTCTGCAAAGGGAGGGACTGATTTCATGAGATCCTCATTTTAGATCATATGTACACTCTCTTAATTTGTCATTTCATAGATGTTTACTCTGGAGACTAAATGTTACAAAAATGTAAAAGTTCAAGAAAATATTTGAAATCAAAGTGAGTAGGACTCAAGTTTAAGTTCAGCGCGACTTCTTGCAGCCAAACCAAGAGAGGTCATGGAGGAACAGTGTAAAATGCAGAGAAACTTTCCTCATGCCATGAGCGAAGAAGTAAAACAAGAACAATTCCGACGTCTGCGTTTTCTGTTGAGGAACTGTGCTGAGTAACATTAAGGAACACAATTACCTGACATACTTAAGCATATGTGGAGTTACAGCCTCTGGGGATTTTTAGATGCTTCAGTGAAAGATGGGCTGGAAAGGATTGAAGATAAGAAAAGAAGGAACAGAAAACCAGTCATGTCATAAGTCGTTACACACTTAATATTGACTTCTCTGTCAGGTTAAATCTGTTTCACATCAGAGGCAACATCTATCCTGTCAAGCTGCATGTTTCTAACTGAACAAAGCCCCTGCCAGTAAGATAATACTTGCTGCTGCAATTCTGGGATCATCTGAAGAATAGCAGAAAATGATGAATTTGAAGCTGCTCTTCATGACAACCACTTGATCCTGGATGTGAAGAAAATCTAGTCATCAAACTGGGCTCCATGATCTCTGTGTAGGTTTGGAATTTACAGACAGTTCATTTGTCCACCAACTGTGTGGTTTCTTTTTGAAAGCAAATCTCTCCCTTCCTAAAGGAGTGGTAGTCCATAAAAACTCAGTAAAAAATAGTAAATTCTGTAGGTACTCTATGATGAAAGCACCATTTGCTTTCTGGACCTGGGAATGCAGTGGATTGAATGAACCTTTAAATCTCTTAACTAAATCTGCTGCAGTCCCTTGGAGATAGTCCATGAATTTTAGTGATGTTGGATTAACTCCTGAAGGACTAACCTCCAAAGTAATAAAGACACAATACTGATTTGTGTGGGAAACAGACTGCCCAGGTGCATGAGTGCTATTTTTTTATATGACCAGAGATTTGTATACTCCATTGATCCATGGTGGTGAGGTGGTTGTTGGAGGCAAGAAGAGGGGACTACAACTTACTTTGTCTTGCTAAATGTAATCACAGGTAAGGATTTCCAAACTGATTTTTGTGATATCTTGGGTCAAAACCTGCAATCCTTGTCTGGTTAACATTCAACCAGACCTCTTGTTGAAATCAGAGGAAGCTCTCGATAAGAAAATGAAAAGTCAGGATGTAAACCCAATTGCCTTTTGATCACATTTTCTTATTGAAATGAACTCTTAACTTCGCTCATGTGACAGATGGTGTTTGGTACTCATGTCTACACACAGCAGTAAAGACAGCTGGAAGTCTGCACGGTGTGTTCCTGTCTTCCCTGGTCCTTCATGCATGGGAGACAGAAGCATTTACAATGCAGCTGCAACTGAGTTCTCTACAGAAGGCAGGCGATACAGTCCTGGGTACAGGCTGCAGGATTTGTCCTGTTAGTCCACTTTCGACTGGTTAAATGTTTTGTAAATGGATCACCTGTGAGAACAGGGCAGATGGCACATTTTACTATTTCATTTTGTCTTATATTTCATTATCCCCTTAACTTTTTAATTTGAAGGCTCTAATAAAATAATCAAATTTTATGAAGCTTGTTTTTCTGCTGGGTAGGCAAACATCACAGATATCAAAATGTAATAAAAAAGCAAATACTCAGGATCATCAAGACACTCTGTATCCATAGTGATTCATTTATTATGCATTAAAGTTATGGTGCTTTAGGCTAGTTTAACTGTTCAAACACATTAGGAGGGGAGCTTCAGACAACTTCATCTCGGGAACAGAAAGATGTTTCAGAAAGTGATGTGTTCAGGGAGCTTAAAAAGCAAAATGTGTTGTCGTGAAGGGGTTTAATAGATGATCTGAGATTTAGGCGTCCTGGAGGCAAAGCTAATTTAGTCTTCCAACGTTTTGTCATATTTACTGCTCAAATTCCTTGAAAAACACATGAAGAATGATTTTGAGGGGCACATTTCTTGATAAAGCCAGTGTATTTTTATTTTTCTACATACAAACTAAATACCTGGAAGAGACAAGGAATGAACCTTTGCCTTTGCATTCTCTGACACAGGAAAGTAATTTTGCAATAACTTTTGCTCCTTTATTTTGGTGGCAATGTTTATTAACAGGCTAAGAACCCTGGTGGCCCCAGGCAAAGCTTAAGAATGACAAGCCTTTCACAGTAAAACTGGTTAATGTCACCTTTGTTTAGTTCAGTTGTTTTAACTTTTCTTGCCCCTTAGCTCATTATGTCAAAGACTTAACAATAAATGCTCAGGAAAGAAAAATTAGCTTTGTTTCTGTGTTCTGATAGATGAAAACAATACAATAAGCAAATCCAATCTATTTTCTATACGCTGTATAAGGCAGAAAGCCTTTTTCCAGCAAAATTCCATATTGGATAGTCAACCTAATCCCACAGCATTTACTTTAGAAAAACTGCCCAGACAGCTGGAGATCCCTAATGCACAGGAACAGTCACGTACAATTATCTGTTCTAAATGCTACTGAAAAGCCTTTACAGGTTTAATAACCCCGCTACTTCTGACACAGAAGATTCCCTACCAGAAGTGTAAGGGAAATTGCAATTAACAGCAGCCAAAAATGACCCAATTACTAATCTCAGCTATATTGTCTTCAAAGATGGGAGGCAGGAAGGCAGGAAAATTGTGAAAAAACTGTGTATCAGCAATAGATACTATGAAATTTAGCATCTAATTTTTCTGCTTGTCCTTACAGGGAGAGCTTTCAAAGAAATTGCTCGGCTAAAAATTAGTCCATAGTTATGCCACGGTGTATTGTAAACAGTCTAAGCAGATTATAAGATACCAAAATTACCATAATAAAGAATATGTTAGGCATCCTATGTTTAACATGGGTAATTTCAGTACTGAAAACTGGGAAATGGAAGTAATTGTTATTATAATGAAGTAATTGTAGTAATCTGGGAAATCAAAGTAAAATTAATGTTAGGTGCACCCAAAAGAAAGCATCCTAAAACCACCACAGATTTAAATCCAGTATTAAATACTATTTTAATTTGATTGCCAAGATTACATTCTTTCCCTTTGGAGGAAAGCATAATCTAAATAAAAAGTCTGTGGTGTTGAATTAGAGGCACCATTATCTTCAATCAAAATAGCAGAAAAACATAAATAAAATTCCTGCCCATTCTTACATTACCTCTCTGGCAATACTGTACAAACACAATTTTTGTCCAGCTTACTTCCTCCGGAAGGTTAATTCCTCCAGATTTTAAGGTGTGCTTATTTTCTCATATATCTTATAGCTAGAGTGTGCTGAGCAGAGATCTGAGGCTGTGATGATGAGGCAAAGTCCATGAGAAAGCAAAGGGCTTTTTCCACTTTAGAGGCTTTTATAAGCCCTTTTCATGGGAAGAGATAAACTTAATTTTTGGGGCTTTGCCAAATTTAAACCCAGTTGTTATGATCTGTGCATTGGTAAAATTCTTTCCCAGCTCATCTTATCATCTGGTTTATGTGAATTAATACCACACACACTTGGAGCTGGAATCTAACTTTTGCTCTGTGGCAGCATTTTCTCAGCATATATTTTTTTTTACCTAACCCATTTCTCTGAGGTATCCCTTCAGTTTTCCCAGGGCCTTTCAGAAGTGAAACTCTGTTTCAAATAGGTCAAATATCTTTATTCTCTCTATAACTATTTTTAAACTTGCTTCTTTACAGTTTTATGTAAGTAACCCTTGAAAGATGAGATGGCTTTTTGTCAGAGGCTTTCTTTGTTGAAGTTGTCTCTATAACCAGGAAAAGTTACCTAATTAATATCTGTGTTTAGTCCTAAAGCAGTCACATGAGTAACTCTTTATAGTGGTTTATTACTTGCCATATGTACATAAAGTTATTACATATTCAGTTAAACAACAAGAAATGAAGATATGTAGCATTTTCAAGGGCACAGCTCAGAGAAGTAGGTTCTGATTCTCAAAGATCACTAAATTTCCCATCTCAGTGAGGACACATAACATGATGGAATTAACTAACCCTGAAGAACCCTTCCACATGACTCTCTGAGTGTAAAGGCTCAAACTTCTAAAAAGAAAGGTATTTTTAACAAGACTTTTAGATATTTATACTGCTCCAAGGAATGAGCCTGCACTGGGATACCAGCTTCCACTGGGCTGCTTCCAGAACTCAAACTCATTTGTCCTGAACCAGCTGCACATTGCAGTGTAGGCTGCACTTCAGATAATGAAAAAGAGACAAGGGAAAAGGAACAGTTTTATAACTTGTTTTTATGGGTAGTGATAATATTCATTGTGCAGAAATCCCTCTGAAGCTTCCTGAGTAAAGTGTCCATAAATATTTTAATTTTCTTAGGCAGCAGTTTTCCAAAACACTTTTTTCCCCTAAAGGGTAATAGCATATCTGTGGTATCTCCTGTCTGTCCATGAAATTTGTCTTGTTCATTGATAAAACCAAGTAACAGCAACTTCAGGTTTGTTTGTCTCCTCATCAAATATGTCAGGATTTATGGTCTGACATTTACAGTCTATTTCCAAACTTGAAACTAACAGATTCTGTAAAAGATTCTGGATAAAACAAAAACCATAAAAGACAGTTATCTGCATTTTTCAAAAAATTATGAAAAAATAGCAAGAAAGTTACAGCATACTTGGATTGTATAAAAACTGTTTTTTAGACTCTTTCTTCAACATACTTTGCTGTAACAAATATACGCTATTTTGTGGCTAAGGAAATGTTATCCTTCAAGTCATTTGGATTACTCCTTTCAGATAGTTAGATGAAAATTTCTACAATATCTCAACAGTTAATGAAACAAGCACCAAAACGTTATAGGCATGCTAGTCATTCAGTTTTCAAGGTTTATGTGTATATGTATGTGTGTGTATTTTTTTTTTTTTTACACTTGTTGTGGGTAGACCCTGCCTGTATGCCAGGTACCTACCAAGTTGCTTTATCGCTCTACCTCCTCAACTAGACATGGAATGAAAAAATATGATGAAAATGTTGTGGGCAAGGATACGGACAGGGCAGGGAGAGATCACTCACCAATTACCATCAGAGGCAAATCAGATTTGAGTTGAGGAAAATTATTTATTATCAGTTAAAGTCCATCATGAGGTCCCTCCCATGGGAGGCTGTTTTCTAGGAACCTCTCCAACATGAGTCCTTCCCGTGGACTATTATTCTTCATGACTGCTGCAGTGTGTATCCTTTCCATCGGGTGCAGTCCTTCAGGAACCGACTGCTTCAGCATGGATGGCTCATAGGATAAGCCCATCATCGGAGATGGTAGTGCCTCTATGATAATACATTTAAAAAGTGGAAAAAAACCTACTACACAACAATAGCATTCAAGAAACAGAAGTAAGAATATGTAAGAGAAACAACAGGATTCTGTGATCTCCCAGTTGCCTGATGTGTCTAGTAAACAGAAGCTGTAACACAGAGGGGTGTTACTCAGCTTAATCATAGAGAGAAAAGAACGCAACACACCCAAATAAGAAGAATAATAACTAATTTGAAAGAGTATAACCCAGTCTGACCAAGATAAAAGGTATGTTTTTGTTGCCTTGAGATGCAAATCCAATTTGCAGAGATCAGTTGTATTTTAAAGGATAAAATAAAATTTCAGGGCAAGTCCACCTGTTCTGATTTCTGTGAGGTGAAGGTTCACCATAGCTTGAAATAAAATGAAGGCAGGATGTATATTATTATTGCAGTTAATAAATTATTTTATCATTATGGTAAAGACTCAGTTTGCAGCTGGTGAGCACCACGCTAAGCATCACTGTATGAACCTCTATCTTGCTCACAGGCCTATTTTGTAAAGAGCAGTGTTACACCAATGCTGACAGATTGGGCTGTGGTATAACAAGAATTCAGAAAGTGTTGCTGAATTTATGACTGCACAGCCTGAGTTTTTTAAAAGACATGTCCATCTTGCTTGGTACCACGCCAAATTTATACCTGTATTACTCCATTGACTTAAACCCACACACACAATTTATTCACTAATTTTAATGAGGTTGACTTTTCTTTGGAATATTTATTGCTGCAGTCATCATTTGAGGCTGAGTAGGAATGTGCCCAGTGTTAGGAACAGTACAGGACATGCTTGATTCAGCTGGGATGACTGTTGGTGGCTCACTGAGTAGTCTCATGTGTCCTTGCTATTGCGTTCAGCTTAGTCCCTTGGGAGCTGTGGCTTAAATGGGAGTTTTTAGAGACATTGGCATTGCTATGAATGGTCACAGCTGTCATTGACAAAGACAGAGGGTAAACAAACCCAGTGCCCAAGTGTGAGCTCATACTTTGGTCTACTAGCTGGTAGCCTGTGAGAGCTGGGAAAGGTAAAAGATGAAGATTGTATATCAGGAAAAATTATACAACTCTGACTGGATGAAATTCAAAGCATTTTCATGTTTCTCTTCAGATATGAGTCCGGTTTGCTTGCTGGGACAATGTGGCAATATACCAGCGGCAACAGTTGGCAGCAGCCGCTGGTGCTAGTGGTAGTGGTTACTCCTTTACTGTCTTCCACACTCGCCTTTTAATTAAAGGTTCAAAGGACTGAAACAGTCATGCACAACTACTCTGAAGATGTTCTTTGGAGTTAGTGAGTCATGGTATAATTATTCAGATTGAACAATCTAAAGATTGTTCCTACTCATAAACTCCTGGAAACTTTATGATAACTCACATTCTACAGGGAATCAAAAAACAGTCTAACTGGCCACTTTATAAATTTCTGAGAGAATTGTTCCAATTGATTAATTTGTGAACATTAAAAACCCTTCTCTTCTCTGTGAAGGAGAAAAGTAAGCAGAAATGCGGCTTATATCCTACTCTTGCCCTGGTGCAAATGATCTCTACACAATCACAAGCTAATCCTGCAGGTATAAATGAATGTGAAATCAAGTTAGTGGACCAGGTTATTCTGAAAAATATAAAGATTCACCTAGAACAAGACTGAATTATGATCTTATATTAATAAATGTTCTGTATTCTACAGAAGACTGCAAATATTATTTTGCCTAGAAAATTCTTCTTTCAAAATTTTGTTTCAGGAAGAATTAATAAAGTATTGAAAAGTAGTATTCTTTCTGCATATACTTCCCTCTTTCTTTTCTTATTTTTCTCTCAGGAAAACAAAAGGATATGTAAAAATTGTGAAAATTCATACTAGAAAACTCTCATCAGGACACACATTTGCTCACATGAAATACAAAACTGGGACTCAAACAGTTTTGAAAATTCAAAGCTTTCTTACATAGATTTTAGAAAAAAATCCAAATAAGAATAATGGAAAAGTTACATTTGGCAAAATACTCTTTTCTGACTATATGTGTTTTGTTGGGAAAATGGTGAATCATCTTAAATGTTTTCTCAGACATTGATCTCACTGGTGATGCTGCACATACAGTCACCTTTCTCCGTATTCAGTAAGGAAGCCATAATTTCATTTGTTACTGTGATTAGTGGTGATATGTTGTTCCATTTTAAAAACTATCTAGTTCTCTTTATTTCAGAGTTTGACATAGAAACATGAATGTCAAGGGCTACAGAACCAGAAGGCAAGTATAAAGGAATTAAAAAAAAAAAAAGAAAAGGTTGTACAAGAGTAGTCTAGGTTTACCAGATCTGTCACCCAGGCTAAATGAGTTTCAGATACCTTCCAGTAAAATTTCTCATCCCCACAATTCACAAGTGAAGAGATAGAGAGAATGCACATGGGTATGCACAGCCTAGGTCTCTTTCCTAAGCAGAGTTACAACCTTGTCCTGAGTTTGGGACCTACCTGTGGGGGTTCAAATCTCCCCTAACACCTGGGGTACTGCTTGTTCCTGGATGATACAGCTGCCTTCACTCACAGTTCATATTTTTGAGGAATCACATTGTTAAGGACAGAACAACTGCGGAGTCATTGTTCGTTGTACAGTCAAGCAAACTTTGATAGGAGACAGAAGGACAATAATGATGATGGATGTTGATGATAATGAAGATGATGCTTATAAATTAACACATCTCCCTGGAATTTACCAAGCCCTTAGGCACTTAAAGCCTAGGAACTCTTATCTAACATGAGGGGCTTTGAGAAACTCATGTTTGGGTAACCGGGAAACCTGCTGATTTATTCACCATCCTTGATGCACAAGAAGCACAAAATAAGTCAACAAGCAGTGCAGAAGCTGAAAAACCAATAGTTGATCTCAGAAAAATGTGATCTGACTAAGTTACATCACCAAAGACTCTAGACTCTTGCTAACTTCCAATACAGTGCATTAAAGTTTTCCAGTCCTTTCTAAACTCCAGTTGTTCCTTTCAATCCAGTTCTCCATATGGAAAATTGCAGAGATGAACATTTTTACATACCAAACAGCTTCTGATTTCTGATAAGGGCATTATCTAGCTGTGCTCCTTTTTCAGAGCATTCCAGTTCATCCTAGATTTTGAAAATACTTTGAAGAGGGCAAAAAAACAATCCCAGAATTTTGAATATGATCCAAGGTTAGGAGTGCAGTATTACATATCAGACTTCATTTATCAAGTTGAATACAGGGGCAGTCTTTTGTGCAAGGAACCTCTCACAGCATGACACCCTTGCCAAAACTACAAAGCAAGATTGTAAAATTTATACTCAAATTTGTCTCTCATTTTTATTCAGATGATGAACAGGATGTTAACACTGTATGCAGTGCTGCAGGGTCTCTTCCTCATATGGAAGATGAAGATATTTATATGCAGAAGAACAGATAAACTAAATCTCAATTAACCAGGTCTGGTTGTAATTCCTCCCAATGGACACTCAACTTCTTTATAAAGAGGTAACACTGTAAGTTGTTAATTTAACAAAGAAAGAACAATAAAGCTGTCTACTTCAGAAGACAAAGCACAGCTAATGAGCTCTGCATGCTGGATTCCTGAAATCTTCTGAACTCCCATAAGCCTTTGCTGCATCAACCCCACTTTTTTCATACTCCTAGGTTGGTCTTTAGACCTAGATACTCCATATATCTACAGGGTTCACAACTGAACACCCAGTCTTCATCGGAATGGTTTTACCTATTACTTATATTTCATTAACTTTTGTGCAGCTGGATGGAAAGGATTTCAAAATAAGAAATATTTTACTTAAGTCCTGTCTACTTCAGAGTCTGAACTCTCTTCTATGTGTAAAGTAACGTATGTCATCTAAGAGAAGATCTATTTCTACAGTTTATATTTCCTTTACAGAGCAGAGTGATCAAAATAGGCCTGTATATTTGTGTAGCCTTTACAACAGCTGTGAAACAGGGTAAAAATAGGATTCTTTATGTTACACAGCAGGTTTTTTATTCCCAGCATCTCTAAAGTCCCATTTTGACCCTTGTTAATGTCCTTACTTCCATCACTTAAGACTATCGCTCCTGCTAGTGTAGCAGTAGTATTATAGCTCATGAAAACACAACACTTTAAAATATAGGGAGAATTGTCCCCCAGTCTTAGCACAAAGGCAACGGAAAGCATCTGTGCTGTTAGTCTGTTGTTCAAGTGCTTCCTAGCAAGTCTTTCTAAATCTAAGCTGCTTCAGGAGAAATTTAAAGCAGCATTATGTGTAACAGTACTTGTTAGAAAGTTGTTTAGTTTACATTTGAAGTACACAGTGTTGTTGGATTTAGAAAGAACCCAAATCCTCAGTTACACCATGCTATTCAACATAATGAATGATGAATCTGGTCAAATTACCTCCTCATGCCAGCTGTTCTCTCTAAGTTTATTGTGAATTCCACCACCATTGCATATACGTATTTAAAATCTTCTTTAAATGTTTTCTATCTCAAAGAAAAAGGATCTATCAAATTTGCATTTAAAAATCAAACACCTGATAAAGTATTGCATTTCAACTGTTTGATTGCTCTCAAACCAGATTTTTGCTGTGAAGAATGAAGCCCCAAGGAGTTTTAACTCTAACATTGTCCCTGTCAATTTGAAATCTATTTGCTTGCAGGTCCATGACAGATACATTTAGATCTCACTGAATCCTGAGGTTTTATGAGTGATTTCTGAACTTGAAAGAAAAAAAAAATACCAACAACCAAACTACTGTTTTAAGCATCAGTTGGGTTTTTCCCAGACTGCCTTTTACAGGGGAAAAATCATGGGGTTTAGTTATTGCAAGAGAATACTTTCAAAAACAACTGTTAGTGTAACTTGGGTATCTTTGCATTTTAGAGTTATACTGCTGTAACTGTTCTTGGATTCCTTCTCTGATCTGGTTTTGGTTGTTGAAGTTATTTATAAGATGATGCTAATGCTATGGAGAGATAGAAAAGTTTGTAATCTAACCCTGATCCAACATAAATCAAGAGTAACTCCTGCTAAAGCTCATTATGAGATTGGGGAAACAGAGAGCAGATCCAGCCCAGTATGACTCCCCTTAAACAATGCGTTGTGCAGAAGTGTGGAAGCACTTTTAATGGCTTTGAATCACCATTCATCTGAGCAGCGTGATTCATGGTTCTGTAGATTGTGGTGTCATGCCATCTTTCCCCAAATTTATTTCTATTTTGTTATTTTTTATAAAGACCAGTGTGGCATTTTAATGGGAATTGGCTTATGAGTAAGAAAGGAAAGATATTTTCTGTGAGGATATTTTGGTGAAAGTTAGGTACAAATTCTATTCTGAGTCAACTAGTTAGCCCCATGCCAGATGTAAATGAGCATGAGATCTGTTGTTGGGTGAATATGAATTTACTTAAAAGCAAACATGTTCTGGAGTCTGCATGCAGTTTCACCTGTTTGTCTGTGAGATATTGTGTCAACATTGAGAAAGTGTTTCATAGTCCAGACTTGCAATCTTTTTAAAGTTTTCTGAAGGCAGGAGAGTATTCAGGAATTGCCAGAAGACAAGGTATTTGGTTAACATCAGGGGGGGACTGTGTTGAAGTCTGGTCTGCCTGATTCACTGTAGGAAAAAAGATTTCTCCTGATAGGAATATTCTAGAATATTGTTTTAAGAATATGAATAAATTCTACTTTCTGACTAGTTTCTAGTATGACCATAAATCTTGTCTTGGACTAAAAAGAAAAGAACACTATTGAGTGTTGTGGTTTGAATATAAAGGCATTTTGTCTGAAAGTTGCTGAGCTGCTGTAGTGTGGGATACCAAGTTCAAACCAGCACTTTCCACAGAGTGTGGAAATGATCTAGGTGATGAAACAGACAGCACCCTCAGCAAGTCTTCAGATGTAGATGGTAGGAGCTGTTGATATGCCACAGGGTTGTACTGCCATCCAGAGGGATGTCAACAGGCTAAAGAAAAGGCCCAACAGCAAGGAGAAGTGCAAAGAAAGAGAAAGAAAAAAAATATATGCTAGGGGTCACCAAACTGGAAAGCCGTTTGTCAGAAAAGGAGCTGGGGGTCATGGTGGACAGCAAATTGAACATGAATTGACAACGTGTCCTTGATGCAAAGAAGGCTAATTGTATCCTTGGCTGCATTAGGTGATGTATTGTCCAGGTGTCAAAGGAGGCGATCCTTCCTCTCTACTCAGGAGTGGCGAATGTACACAGGGAGTTGTGTGTCCAGTTCCTGGCTCCCCAGTACAAGACTGACTGATGAAGGGTCTGGAGTGTCTCTCCTGTGAGGAAAGGCAAAGAGAGTTGGGACTGTTCAACCTGGAGAAAAGAAGGCTTGGGGGGAACCTTGTTAATATATATAAATATCTGAAGAAAGAGTACAAAGGAGAAGAGGCCAGGCTGTTTTCAGCAGTGCCCACTGACAAGACAAGAAGCAACAGACACAAAATGAAATACAGACGTTCCTTCTAAGCACCAGGAAGCACTTTTTACTGTGAGTGAGATCAAATGCTGGCAGTCTGGAGATGTTGTGGAGAGTCCATCCTTGGAGATATAAAAAAGCTATCCGAACACAGTCCTGGGCAGCTCACTCTAGGTGGTCCTGCTTAAGCAGGGGGGCTGGACAAGATGACCTGTAAAGCTCCTTTCCAACTTAAGGCATTCTGCAGTTTTCTGAGATCTGAATGACTGATGGGTCATGGATATTTAGATCAAATCATAGAATCATAGAATCATAGAATAACCAGGTTGGAAGAGACCCACCAGATCATCGAGTCCAACCATTCCTATCAAACACTAAACCATGCCCCTCTGCACCTCGTCCACCCGTGCCTTAAACACCTCCAGGGAAGGTGAATCAACCACCTCCCTGGGCAGCCTGTTCCAGTGCCCAATCACCCTTTCTGTGAAAAATTTTTTCCTGATGTCCAGCTTAAACCTCCCCTGGCGGAGCTTGAGGCCATTCCCTCTTGTCCTGTCCCCCGTCACTTGGGAGAAGAGGCCAGCACCCTCCTCTCTACAACCTCCTTTCAGGTAGTTGTAGAGAGCAAGCTGCCATATCTGTACCAGGCGACACGTAGTGGTAGTTTCAGTGTCAGTGCTGCTCAACACTGCATCACCCTGATTGTTGCACAAAGGAGCATCTTTCTCAGTGCTGTGCAGGTGAATCGGCATTTTTCCCTGCAGTATGCAGAAAGAAAAGGGAGAAGAGATTGCATGCCTGGATATACAGCTGGGCTTGACCTTAAAACTCATTTCCAATCTAAATGACTCAACCATTTTATGATACGACCTGCTGTTTATAGAAGGCTGTAGTACCTCTTGATGTGAAAACAGATCCTTCGACAGGTACTTCAGCAAAGCAAGCCAAATACAGATCATTTCAGATGCTCCTAGTCCTGGAAAGGTGGATGTCATTTATTATTCATGGATGTATGAACCCTAATTCCGTTATTCCTAGGCTTTTTTTGTCCACATTTACCTTAACAGCCTATCCACAGAGGCTCAGATATATGTCAGTTTAACATACTCTATGACCAGTGAAGGAATTACATCCATTTGCTTTCCTGTTTTCCCAAGTTCCAACTGTACTTTCTCAGTTGCCCAGAAGGGCAACTATTCATTTTGTTTCTCCTGCAAGGACAGGTTTTGATTCACCTGACAGTCCAAGTACAAATCAGATCTGTGGTCTGTTTTGACCAATAGTCTGCTTTCATCTTTGGACAGTGCAAGAAGTTTTCATCACATCTCCTAGCACCTCTAGATTCATTTATCAAGGTAATCCTACATGGTCCTCAAGAGCAGATGAATATGCCATTCAATCAGAAGTAGTTATCATTTACATTGAATTAAATTTACAGAAACTGAAGTTAGACAAGCTCCCCATTCATGCAAAAACTTGCTGTTTTATCAGTTTTACATTTCACATTATAGAACTATCTCAAATGAATGGGATGATTTGATTTTAATCTTCAAATATATTTCTGTAAACACATTATGGGTTGCATCCATGAATGCTTTGATTTGGAACCAAATTAAAAATATCTGCAGAAAATGTCTACTTATCTTATAAACATTTTATTATCAGCAGAAAACTAGTGATTTATTACAAGTAATTTTTTTTTAAATTTGAATAAGGATATTGCTTAAAGTGTTGACAAAAAACATCCAAAGGAAAATATCTCTATTTTTTTATCAGCTCAATCAGGCCCTGTGAGGCATGGTTCGTATCCTCCAAATTTCAATCATCTGACCTAGTCAGCAACATTTGCTTGGTAGGCAGTAAAGATTATCTCTTCTACAGTTTGGCCATATAGAGACAGCTTAAGTACAATGGTGTGACTCGTACTCTGGAAGCACCTATTCTTCCACTAATCAGGGGAAAGCTGGGTGACTTGTAAACTAGACCACAAATTTTTAGATTTCTTAAAGTTAGTGAGGTAAATCCCACTCTGAAGTTGATACAGTTAAAGTCTGAGTCACATTAATAAAGTTTCACAGTTGTTCCTATGTCTTAATTATGTTTATTTTAAAAGGAAAAATAAATGAGCACAGATTATTGTAGGATGCTGATGACAGTGGAACAACATCCTTGTCATTCCCTCTTTTATCTGCCTCCAAAGGCAACAGCAGTAACATTTCTGTTACAGTCATAACAGAAGCTAAACATGCATAAAGTCAGTATGGTTGTGTAAATAAAAAGACTTGCAGCATTATAATGAGCAAATATCAATGTATGCCTCTTTTTTCCTTGAGCTGTGCAAGGTAATTGTCAATTTGCAAATCTTCTGGTATCCTCGTACAGTGTAGTGTCCTCTATGCTTCTTGTCACCGCTAATAGGGAAGCTGGAAAATATTTTACCCACCAGTGAGCAGTGTCTTTTCAAACAGATTTCTGTCTTTACAGTAGTGTGACGGTCTTTGCCTTTTAGACAGGATTATCATCTCCTAAGCACTGCAATCACCAGCTCTCACTCAAAGCTTGCTGCATAGTCCAGCCTTATTTTGCAGGCTGGGGTCAAACATCTCCAAGAGCACCTTCAATTGAAACAGCCACCCAAACTGAGCTGTACCCATGAGAAAAGCTAGCAGTCTAGAAAAGCTGGAGAAGGAAAAAGGCAGTAATGGTATAAGAGCTGTAGAAATACTCACTTGAAAACAGAGGGTCAGTTTTGTATATTTGTGGGTGGTAAAGCAGACGGGTGGAAACTGCTACATCTTAAGCTTTGGGCTTAGAGAGCCCATACCTCAATGTTCTAAAATAAAGGGAATGCCGTGCAAGGGGTTAAAGGATTCTCTGTTACACTATAGGAACTAGCCTTGCTACACATACAACACCACCACTATTATAGGGACCAAACATGCGCCCTGGTCCTCCCAGTCTTTTCTGTGATCTTATGTGGGGGACAGAGAGGGGAGAAGAGACAATGTTTGCTAATGACTGAAAACAACTTGATACACTGTGTGAATGCCTCCCTTCCCCATTCTCCTCTCTTTTTGAACATCGAAGAAAGCCTGATTATCTTAACTCAGCTATGCATATGAAATTGTCCATCGTGTTCTTATATGTGATTTTTTTTTTGTGGAGGAAGGAGCCTATAAATAGCACAGCTCTAAGCTGCTGCTGTAAACAGCCTCATAAAACACAGGCTGTTTGTAAAGCAGTGCAGAGCAGTCTGTGCCGATGAGCTGCCTCTGCATTGCCTGTGCTGACTGAGGGGCTGCAGTGGAGAATTCACTCTGTCATTTCATTATGAGCAATCCCTCCTCATATATCATCCTCTTCCATGCTGTATGCAGTTCTAGTTTTCATTTACATAGAAGCTATACTATTTTACAGGTTATGCAGCATTGGCATCATCAGCACTGCTCATGTTAACCTCAAAAAATTGTAAAAAATGTCATTTTCGAGCAACTAGCACTTTGAGGCAAATTTATTAGGAGGCAGTTTAAAAGCAAACCCCTAACGATATTTTTCTTTACTCTTGAAACTCTATTTAATGTGATGGATATTAATGACACATTAATTTTCTACCAAAGATTCCCAGCAACTCTTAGAGCATATTCCAGCAAGTCTGTTTTTAATTTTTAAAAAACTTAGATATTTTTAAGGGTTTTTCTTCTGTGTTTTCATTTAGTTTTTCATATCAACTCCCCCACAGTTTGTTTGTGCTTTTAATCTTTTAATTTTGTCAAGCTCAAATTTTTTGAAAAAAAAGAAAAATATTAAAGTATGGGTGAGTATATTCATTCTTTCTTAAAGCAGCCTACTTTTATGGCTGAAAAAAAGAATAGAATTTTACAGTTCAGTTTTCCTTTGCTTTTGGTAAAATAGTATTCAAATACAATTTTATACTTTTAAAGCAGCTGTTATGTCTAAAACAAAAAATCTGTAAGTTAATAGAAATCCTTTAATACAATAAAAAAGTCTCCTCTGGAAAAAATACTTCCCTAGACAGCTTAGAAGGAAGAAACCTTAATTTTGTGACCTGTTCCTTTCCTATAGAGGTTTTTCTTACCTATTTGCAAAGATTTCATGCTATTTTTCCATGCAAAAACATGCCTCGCCTTCAGACGGTACTGCCTGATAGCCAACCTGCAGTTTTCTTCATAGTTTTAATTCCAAGATTTTTGTTTATGTCATGCTGAGATAACTCCTTTAACACTGCATACATATCTGTAAACTAGAACATTCCTTGCTTTTTAGTTTTTGCCAAGCACTTTATCTCTTCCAAGTTTTACTTTCATGTACAAGCCTATCAGTTAGGAGGTCACTACACCTCAAAAAGCCATCTAGATTTCTCTGAGCTGAAAAATCTTTCTCAGAAGAGTCTGTTTTCCTTCTGCTTTTGACCACAGTCCCCAGATATGGTCCTGTAAACTGCCTTTTATGGATTATATTAGTACAATCCTTAGTGTGGCCAATCCTGGGGTCTTGGACAAGAAAACAGAGATAGCCAGCGTCTTTCTGCCTATCAAAAAAAGAGGAAGGTTGTATTTTTTTCTATATTCAGGTTTTAAGTGATCTGGTTTCCAGCACGGCCTTATAAACAGCTGCCCTGACAGACCTGAGGGAGCAGGAACCTGCTGCATGCAGAAAGAAAACGAGCAGCTGGGGGTTGTGAGGACGGCATGAATGTCTTAAGCAGCTTTACTATTAAAGAAAACCAGGGTTGTGTAAGGGCACCCTTAGGAGTGTAAAAGCATTCTCGTAAGTCACTCCTCCCCATCTTTAATCATTGTCAGCATTTTCTTCTCAACTCACTGTAATTTTTCAGTATATTTTCCAGTAATGAGAAAAGCAGGAAACATATGCTTTCACTGTAGTATTGCACAGAGAAGGATTTTGTTCTTCTTTCAACAGAAATTCATAGGTAATTAGGTGCATAACATATATCCTTAAGTGAAAAGATCACTGCATGGAAGAAAAAACAGGCTTCTTAATTTCTCTATTTAACAATGGTGTCATGTTTCAAACTCATTTTGAACTCGATGCTCTCTAAACCAACCTAAATCTCTTTGCAAAGGGTTGTATTGTCAAATTTTACTCTCTGATTAAATGGTGCCATTTAATATTTTTTTGGATGGACATAAACATATTAGAACTGCGTCACTTTTTTTTTGCCATTATTTTTCTTCTTTTGAGGACATGCTGACCTTTTTGGGGTGTATCTGTCTTAATTTGCTGTCTTCCTGTGCATTCATAACACTTTTCAATTCAGCACTGCCTGCAAATTTTCTTCTCATACTTCCATTTCACTGTAGTTGTTAAGAGCATTCACATGGCAGAGCCCCTTTCCTTCCACTCTCTTGCTAATAGGACTTGCTGCTGATCTCTCTCTGTCATGCCAAGGTATCTGGGTTTATATTCAAACAATGACATTTCATGGATCCACTATTTTTCCCAAAATCAGCCTATTATTGCAAGTCCTGATTAAAGCCTTATCTTTCAAATATTTGTCTTTTAATTTTTAGCCAAAACTTAGTAAACTAAGCATTTAGCCAGATTTTTCAAGGAATTCTTTCTTCCCAGAATAATGTGTAACTGAAAGAAGCAAAAGACAGTGAGGGTGAAATGTTGCAAATGCAGTAAAAAAAAGGCTATTGTATTAATTGATTTATTTGCTAGTGGGAAAGGGGTGGATTTAGGCTTATGATGATTTGGAAAATTTAGAGTGAGTAATAGTGTTTAAGTATACCTTTGGAGATTAAAGTAATTTGGTCATAGAATGAAATTTAATTTTGGCCTACTGAAAGTTAGAAAGCTCGCTTTCCACTTGTGAGTTCTGCTTCCTAGTGCCTTTTCATCCTCTCACCTGTTTTATTTTCCTGTTTTCAGTTTATTCACTCTAGATAAAACCGAATAGGCCATCAGTAAGGAAAAAAAGCTAGCAACCAAACAAGAGAAGGCCTGTAAGCTTGTAAACATAAATTTGAGGGAAAGAGTTGCTTTGGGTTGTTATTTTTTTTTTTAATTTAAAAAATACAGGAATAAAAAGCTGTTCAGGAAAATACAACAATTGTATTGGGGATTTTCCATAGGAAACTGAAGTTTTTCTTTATATTCTGGTTGATCTTCCTTAAATTATGTCTGGAAATAACTAAGTAACAGGAGGTTCCAAAAAAGAGGTTTTATATCAAATCCTGTATTTCAAATGAAGATTAAGAAATTATTTAGTTATTTCAGTATTGGAATAAATCAGCCTAGGTTGAAGAAACTTCTACCTCACCTGGCCATAGCATCAAGAATCACAACAACTTCTACTCTAAGTTTCCTTTACTTTTCAAAGTTTTCAGAGAATCAATCTCTCCATTAGACCTTTGTAAAACCAAAATGCCTCTCCAGATGCATTGTAACTGTGAGTAGTTAATTACTGAACATTTCAATGATTACATGTAACTGAAATTTCCACCTTTCTTTCTTTAGAAGGTGCAGCAAGAGGTATAGACAACCACAACAAGGCAGCGTGCCACGTACAGCAGAAAACAACCATTCTCTTCTGTGATGTAGGGATTGACCTGACAGCCTCCTGCGGAGCCTGGCAGGTTGGTTAAAGATTCAGCTCATGCTTGTAGATCATCTGCTGTGAAAGGTCATGTACTTCCACACATCCTGAGGACCAGGCTGTCAGACCTATCAGTATCAAGGTGCAACCACCTTCAAGGAGCACGAAGAAGGTCCAAACCAGCACCATATGTAAAAACAAGGATGAGAATGTCATGGCTGAGTCCATGGGGCCATGCACTCAGCCCCATGGAAATTACAGTGTCCTTGTCCAAGCAGGACAGGAAGAACCTGCGGTTGGGTAGGAGGGGGTTTGTTTTGATTTTTAAGAATTATCAGAATGGAATACAAATTACATGTATTTCTGTCTTTGGTAAGTGAACTGTTGAGATACTCTTGCCAGGATCTGAATGTATGGTTAAACACAGAATTTAGAATCAAGTCTTGCTCCCTGGCAAAACCCCTTTCCTTCATTTTCTTTCCATGATCTCTGTTTCTCCCACAGGTGGCAAGTTAAAGAACTAGTTCAGATGTTCACTATATGCACCTTTCAGTTATTTCCTACCTTTAAAAATAGAAAACCAAATACTGCAGTGACCATTTTCTGACAAAAAAAGTGACAAACCAAACACCATACTTCAAAGGTAGCCTCCTGTCTGCAGATCTGATCTCACACCAGAGTATTATCTAGCATGCAGGATTTGACAAATGCTCCTGGACCTTGATCATACTTACCTGAACACTTCAGGATACAGATGGAGGAAGGTTTGGTATCTTGTGTCGCTCCTCTAGATTTGGAGTTTCTTGGTCAATCTCACAGTTAGAAAAAATTTCAGCTGCTTTGAAAACAGCAGCCCCTGCTCGGGTTTTTTTAAAGTTTCAGTTTATTTCATGCAAGAATGACTTTAGTCTTATGATCAAAACAAGTAATGTACTGTAGTATAACATAAATTGTCATGACTTAAATAGATTTAGACTTGACAGACTGTGTAGTATCCAAGTCATTCAAGTATAAAAGCAATGAATGCCATTATGCCTATCACAAGACCTGTGGCTGTCAACTGCAATCACTTCTGTAGCATTCTGGAAACAAGGACAATTCAAATCACAAAGTATCTGCGTCTGTAATCCTTTTTTCTTCTCTGGTGTTTACCACTGAACTTAGAATCATAGAACAGTTTAGGTTGAAGGAACCATGTAGGTCATCTAGTCCAACCTCAAACTTCTTCCCAAAGAAGGACCGTGAAGACGATCAGAGGGCTAGAATCCTTCCCAGGACAGGCTGAGAGAGTCGGGAATATTCACTTTAGAGAGGACAAGGACCTACAGAGACCTTATAGCAGCCTTCCAGTACTTAATAAGGCCTACAAGAAATATGAGGAGGAGCTCTTTATCAAGGATTGCAGCGATAGGATGAGGGGTAACAGTTTCAAGATGATAGTGGGGAGATTTAGATCAAATATTAGGAAAAATTTTCTTACTGTGAGAGTGGTGAGGCACTGTCACAGGTTGCCCAGAGAACTCATGGGTGTCCCATCGCTGGAGGTGTTCAAGGCCAGGCTGGATGAAGTTTTGAGAGACCTGACCCAGTGGAAGGTGTCCTTGCCCATGGCAGGGGGGTTTGAACAAGGTGAACTTTAAGGCTCCTTCCAACCCAAGCGATTTTATGAGTCTATGATTTTATGATTCTATGGTTCTTTTATAACCAGCTTTTCTGATGTCCCCCTGTAACTCTGTCCATTTGCCTTGAAATATAATACATATGGTTTTACAACCATAATAGTAATATCTATATAATTAGAAATACATTTACATAGAGCTCAGTTATGTGAGGAAATTTCTTGTAAAATCACAGCAACATAAGCTGATAGATGTATAGGCATCAGGATTGTCACTAGCAATAATAAGAATGAAAATCAGAAAGCTTTTAGGAGTGCAACATTTCTGTCTATAAACCCATGCAGAATTGCCATTAATGGGAGCAGCTTGTGTGACAGTGAGCTTACAGCACGTGTGATGCTGTATATTCTTAAAATTGCATTCAGCATCCAGAAATTTCAGCACAATGGCACTTGCTGGAAATAGTGCTAGTAGACACAAGTCAGGGATAACGACAAAGCAGAGATCAGTCTCTGCTCAGGTATGTGCAGATGTGAGAAGTTGGTGTTGACCTTATTTTAATGAGCATCCTGTGCTTGAAAAGCAAAGTAACACCATACAGCTGTGCTGTGGGCCTGCAGCCCAGCTCTTTGCTCACTTCAAGTAGCTCTTGGAGAAGGTATTGGCTTCACTGATGTCTTCTGAAGCAGCAGCTGTTCCTTCAGTAATTGAAATCATTCTCTGCCTGGCTTGTGCTGGGTCCACCAGCAGCTGAGGCTGGTTCCCAGCCAAGGGAGCAGAAGTGGATCCCAGCTCCACAAGCACTATTTGCAGTGGGGAGAATTCTGTGAAACTTAGACTTCGATGCTGACCTTCTGTATGGCATTTCAGTCAACATTAGCTAACACATAATCCAATGAGAATGGTGGGATGGATTTTTCGCTCTGTCCCAGTTTAAAGTGTGCAACAGTGTCTCCCTCTCTGTGGCCCTACACAAAACCATTAGTGCATATCAGCTCCTGCTGAAGGCAACGGAATTCTGTGCTGTCAAGTAATTATGCCTGTCATTCTTCGACCTTTGGCACATGTTGCATCTTGGATAACATTGTGTTTTCATCTCCAACAGGCCATTTACCAGGCAGTAGCCTTCCCCCCGACCCACCCAAAGAACAATTTCTGTCCTCTCAATGTGATTACAGTTCATTTCATTCCATAATATGTTTCTTTTATTATTCCCTCAGGCATGCAAATCAAATTTTACTCAGTACCAAAATCTTTGTTCTGCAAAGAATGCTGGCGCTGAGTGCAGTGAAAAAACAACTTTGCTATTGAATATGGTCTGTGTTAATAGAACTCCACTACCTATTTTACTTTGAAAGTAAACATCTGTCAAAGTTTATTTGTTCTGTCAGAAAGGCAGGAGCGTCATAAGGGAAAACACACTATAAAAGCACAAAGATTATTCTGCAATTATACCTTTCTCTGTCTAAATGTTTAATTAGATAAGCTGCCATGGAGACAGAGATTACTTTGGCATCCATATGACCCATTTATCGATGTTATAAATGCAGTGGAAGTCTGGCAAATTTGATCACAACAGCCACAGCGAAAGCAGGGAGCTGGTGATCTCAAATGAGACCAATTTCAAACAACTTTTCAGCGCAGCTGGGTGGCTCTTTTTGCTGCCAGTGGTTAATCTTGTGCTATCAGAGTTTGGCATGTATGAACTTGAGCACAAATTTGAATACAATTTTTGAAGTCATAGCATCTTTCTCTCACCACTCTATGATTATGGCTCTTAAAAGTGTATTTATGCTGATATGTAAAGTCAAGACCATACAAGAGCACGAATATTCAGATACTGAGTAGGAAAGTTTATGGCTTCTGAAACTGCCCAGTCCTCTGCTTACCAATGACTTTGCTGTGCAGAAAGAAAAGTGGTGCTTGTACAGATATTGTGTTTCCTTAAATTGCAGTCAATAAATATTTAAGTTTAAAGGCTCCATTACTGTTAAAGCTCGCAAGATTAAATGTCTTTATTTTTCACAACACCTCATAAGGACTCTTTATGGGTGTTATTAAGCACATGCAGCCTATCTAGTAGACTTGAGCTACAGTGTAAAAGTTAATAAATCAAGATGGCATTTGCATGGCCAAACATAAGAGCAAGAGTCAACATCAAAGTAAGAAATCTATATTTACATGTTTATCTGAAAGTTTGAGCTTCCATTACCAGCACAGTCAACAGAGATTTAGTCCATCCAGATGAGGACAGATTTAGATACCTGTGTGTGATTATCTGAGTCATGTCCAATGTACTGCCACCCAAGAGATCATGATATACTCTAAGTATTCTTACTGAGCTCCATCTTCAGAAAAGCACACTTCACATATGGTCCTTTATGTTATCTAGCAGCACAATGTAGATATCTCCAATACTTGGAGTATCCCAAATGAAGCAGTAGATTTTCTGGAACATGATGAATATCCTTCCAGTTTGAAAAGGTCAATAGGATCTAAGTAGGTAATATTTATTATTTCATCTCTAAATCCTGAAGTCAGTTAAAGCAATGGTGTAGGAAGAATCCCAGCTATTATATGGTTATTTTGCATAGCAGATTTTTCTCCTACACTGTTCTTTAGACTTATTATTATTTATTATTGTACCATCCATATATTCTTCTGAGTTTTGAAAATATATTGAATGGAGCATTTAAATTGCTTTTAAAAGAGGTAAGAAATTAAGAAAAGAACTGGGGTACATTTTCCCCTCAGTAAAGAGGCAAGAGTCATTGAATAATGAGCTACAAGGGGATGAGGTCTCACAATCCATTCTTTTCCTGGTTTACTAGCTTTAGATTGTTATTTAATGGTACTTTCAGTAGTGTTTTGGAAGTCAGAACTTCTATTTTTGGATCCTATTTTGAAGCCATTTGATGAAGTGTTTTGTAGAGGAAAAATAGAGGAAAATATACAAGACATTCACAATGAAAGAAGAAAGAACGCGAAATACAGCTGGTTTCAGTTTTGGCTGTGGACTTGAATTCAGTCCATGAGCACTGATAAATTTGCTAATGAATCTCACCAAGCTTCTACCGTATATCAAAACCACTTTCATTTGTGTCCTCCATTAGTTTTATTTCAATTACACTTTGGGGTACATTTTGAACCAAGAAGTGGGATGTGCAGGTTGTGAGTTATTTGTGTGTTATATCTGCTTAACATTCCAAAATAGGATGCTGTCATGTTTCTATGCCATAATCTTTATCTGTATGCCTACAGCCACTGTGAAGGAATTTTAGAAATATAATCCTTTCTTTGAACTAGTCATCATTGTTATGTTCCTTCATGCCATTACAGGGCAGACCCACTTATTTTTCAAATCAGAGAGATGGAGAGATTAATACTTCTGTATCATCTGTTTTTGCAGATGTTACTGAAACACTTTACAAGAGGCAACTGTCATTGTAAATCAATATTTGTAATTGCAGGGCAGAATGATCTGTTTCCAGTGGTTGAGAAGCAGCTAAATTCAGACACAATTACAAAACCATAATATAGCACACAAGCAAACCTGCCCCCTGAAATGAGTATATTATTGCCACAGATTCATTTTCTGCATTGTAAGAAGAACACTACTGAAGTATTAGCCCATGATTTTCTCTTTTCATTCTCCCTATATAAACACATTCTACTACATTCATCTTCTTGAACTGAATCATCCTCATCTGGACACCCCTAAACTGATTATTTTTCTCTGTGTCTCTGTCTTGACCTCGATTTACTCCACCAATTTTACTATTACAAAATCAGTATGCTCATAACCCCCACTCCTCCAAAACCTGGGGATGTTGTGATTTCAATCACTGGCATCCTACTGCGAGATAAAAGGCAAACAAGTTCATAAGCCCTAAGCCTTTAGCAAAGCAGTAGACAAGCCATAAAATATGCATCACTCTCAGGCCCGAGACATTCTTGTTCCAATTACCTGTAGCTGCTGCTATAACAATGCTTCTATAGATATGCTCAAAGAGATATATTCTGGGGAGGGACAGAATTTTTTTGTCTAAGAATACTAAGTATTCATACGTAACAGCATCCATAAGAACAGTAAAGCACTTCAGAGTGAACCATCAGGTTCAATGATGTATTAAATGCCAGCCAGATGTACCAAGAAAAAAATATGAATTTTACCAGTCTGTTTTCTAGTACTGGGCATCTGAAGACAACACTTCAACAAGACAAAATATTTACTTGCATCTGGGTCTGCCTGCAAAGTGATCTTTGAAAAACTCCTTTGAATAAAAGGTTTTTTCAACTAGAGAAATAAGTTTACTGAAAGATCATATAATTTCCAAGAAGTTGTAATTTGTCATGAAGTCATTCAAAATTATCTGTGCTTCAATTCACATGATTCAAAATGAATTTATGTATTTTAATGTAAGTTATGGCCAATTGTCACTGTGTTTTCACTGTCGTTGTGGCTCTGGATTTTTTTATTTTGCACAAAAAGGTACCTTGTTACTGCTCTGTGGCATCCACACCATCTCCAGACCAGCATCTGAGAAATAGCCTAGAATGAGTCAAAACCACTCATGGAGTGTATAGCTGAAATATAACTTAGCCTCACATAGACACAGCTTTGAGATCTAACTTTTCCTTTCCTGAATTTTGCACTTTTTTGTATGAAGCAGAAGTCTCAGGTGGCAAGGGGTGGACAGGAACAGAAAGGGAGGAACAAGTCCACTTCCAGTGCTGGGTGTACCTCCAGTTTCTTCCTGAAGGACTTCTTGCCTAGACTTCCAGATCTTTCCAGAGAAACAATTTTCTCTTTTATTCCTCAAATGCAGCTATCCTATCCACCATTTCTGGACAAGCAGGTATGCCAGCATGATAGCTTTGTAATTCTTCAAAGGACTCAAACCCACAACACAGGAGGTGTGTAGCTGCTGTAGCATCCCGTGCCTCTGAAGAAAACATCTCAGTATTCTAAGACAGCTTCATGGTGCTCACAGATATGACACAGGAGCTATGAGTGATCAGCATCCCCCCAGAACAGCAGCTCTCAGGTGGGCTGTCCTACGATACTGCAAACATCCCAGGAGCAGAACTAAACTCAGTTGCTCTTTCTCCTGATTTAATGCTTTCATGCCTCTAGTTTGTCTCACAGGGACCTGCATCTTGATTTTATTTCCTTGCTAATACTCAGCCTTGCAGAACCCTCATTCAAGCACTTTAAGTCCATGCATCTGACTAACATTATTGATTTCTCTGGACTGCAGGAGAGAAAAGGAAGGGCCATTTCTACTTTGTGCTAGTCATCCATGAGTGATTCAGGAATCTGTGTTTTAGACTAAACTCCTGGGAAAAAGAGGACAAGAATTTCAAAGGTGCCATTAAAATATAACTTCCTCCTTTAAATGAGTGTTTTTGAAAATTCTCCTTCCAGCATCCTTACTTTGTGAGCACCCCACAAGACCTGTGGTATTACTAGTGTCTTAAAGATTCATGGAAGGACACACAAAGCCTCATGTGGGTTATTTGTATAAGTTGCCTCTATAGTTTATGCCAAAGAATAGAGTCAAGATCAAAGGCAGAACCAATAACCAACATCAACACTAAGGTGTGGTGAAATGCTTTAAACTTGCCTTTTTTCCTGTTGACTCTAAAGTGATTCTAGACAAGATTAGATTAATCTAGATTATACAATTTGGTTTTAGACATACAAAATAAGGAAATACAAAATTAGGAAATACAAAATAAACCTTAATTTACCAGGTGCCAGATAAGCTTCATGTCTCCACTGAAAAATAGTCAATCTAAGTGACTACTGACTAGTGGTGTCCCTCAAGAGTCTGTACTGGGACCAGTGCCATTTAATATATTCATCAATGATATTGACAGCAAAATTGGGTGCTCCCTGAGCAAGTTTGCAGATGACACCAAGCTGAGTGATGTAGTTGCCACAGTGGAAGGATGGGATGCCATCCAGAAGGACCTGGACAGGCTGGAGAAGTGGGCCTGTGAGAACCTCCTGAGGTTCAACGAGGCCAAGTGCAAGGTACTACATCTAGGTCGGGGCGATCTCTGTTTTCAGTACACGATGAGGGGTGACACGATTGAGAGCTGCCCTGAAAGAAGGTCTTGGAGGTGCTGGTTGATGAGAAGCTGGACACGAGCCGGCAATGTGCACTCACAGCCTAGAAGGCCAACCATATCCTGGGCTGCATCAAAAGAAATGTGGCCAGCAGGTCAGGGGAGGTGATTCTGCCCCTCCATTCCTCTCTTGTGAGACCTCATCTGGAGTACTGTGTCCAGTTCTGGAATCTTCAACATAAGAAGGATATAGGTCCAGAATAGGTCCAGAGGAGGGCTACAAAGATGATACGAGGGCTGGAGCACCTTCCCTATGGACTGGTTGAGAGAGTTGGGCTTGTTCAGCCTGGAGAAGAGAAGGCTACGAGGTGATCTTATAGCAACCTTCCAGTATCTGAAAGGAGCCTGCAAGAAAGCTGGAGAGGGACTATTCATAAAAGCTTGTGATGACAGGACAAGGGGAAATGGGTATAAACTGGAGAGGGGCAAATTTAGACTAGACATTATGAAGAATTTCTTCACCGTGAAAGTAGTGAGACACTGGGATAGGTTACCAAGGGAGG
The DNA here is from genome assembly GCF_032191515.1 of Phaenicophaeus curvirostris. NCBI lineage: Eukaryota > Metazoa > Chordata > Aves > Cuculiformes > Cuculidae > Phaenicophaeus > Phaenicophaeus curvirostris. The sequence goes on from NC_091394.1 coordinate 91,307,653, forward strand.
TTGTGGATGCCCCATCCCTGAAGGTTTTTAAGGCCAGGCTGGATGAGGCCTTGGGTAACCTGATCTAGTGGGATGTCCCTGCCCATGGCAGGTGGATTGGAACTAGATGATCATAGAATAACCAGGTTGGAAGAGACCCACGGGATCATCACCTCGTCCATCTGTGCCTTAAACACCTCCAGGGAAAGTGACTCAACCACCTCCCTGGCCAGCCTGTTCCAGTGCCCAGTGACCCTTTCTGTGAAAATTTTTTTCCTAAGGTCCCTTCCAACCCTAACTATTCTATGATTCTATGATTCTATGACTCTGTGATTCTAAATTTTATACTGGCCATGGAGAAGATGTTAAGGTGTTATCACACAGGAACTCAGTGTGCAATGGTGCACTGGCTCCTACAGTCTGTACAGTGAGAGAGTCACACTTCGCATATTCTAATGCCACAGTGACAACAGAAAAACTGATTTTTGCTGAATTCCCAGATCTCCTCGAGACAAATAACAATAATATTTTCTGTGGATTAAAGGGTTAATACTAATTGACCGTGTGGAAGGAAAACAGATGGTTTGCAACAGGGTTGCACAAATGTCAGCATCCATGTATCAGGATGTAGCAGTCCAAGGAAATTCTTTGCTTCCATAAGCGTTCATGCCTCTAGAGGCTTGTGGTCTAGACATAGCCAAAGAAAAATTCTTGGCTATTGCTGCTGGATTCGGTAATACGGTTCAGTAAAATGGAATTTAAATTGAAATCTGAACAAAGAAGTATATGAGAGAGAGGGGGAACATTTAGCCTCTGTAGGACTACCTGCTAAATACCTTGAAAAATAGTTTTTTTTCATTTGTTTATCTCCCTGTAGCATTATTAGCTGGAAAGGCTGTGAAAGCCTGGACACTGTCTTGCAGCTGCCCAGAAGGAAACAAACTCATACACGTTGTACCAGATAAACTGGAAATCTCTGCAAACACATGAAGATCACACATTCCTTTAATAAGTGGTAATAGCATTCTTAAATGAGTCAGTTGTCCCAGAAAAGTTCAAGGCTTTTACACCACTTCACGCAAAGGTCTCAAAGAGTACAAAAATGTGAGCATTTCCACAGATCCCCTTCCTAAACGGGACACCCTCCCCTCCTCCCAAAACAAACAAAACCCACCTAGGACTGGAGAAATGAAGTAATTATTACAGGATTGTACAGAATGATATAGTAAAAGAAAAGAAGAGAAGGGTTCCCCATGCGTCTGGCAGCCAACTGAACTAGACTTCTAGAGACTGAACTAGACTTCTAGAGGCTGAACTAGAGACTTCTTGTCTCTAGCTTCTTGGTTTATACATTTTTTTAAAGAGCTGGAGATATATACAAGTATATATATACAAAGCTAATCTTTTTGAGGTAATAGCTATTAGCTATGCCATCTTAGTTTCAAAATGTGATCTTTTAGAAAATGAAAACTAAACTTCCTGGGGAAATTCATTCTCTTTCAGAATGTGCATAATGAAAAAAACCCAATGATTAAGATAACAGGTTATTCAACTACATAATGCTTCCTCTGCAGAGGAAAGCCAGTAACATTTTTGGCAAAGGACATCTTTGCTAAGGGCAGAGGTGGTCTGACTCCAGGTGAGAGCAGAGTAGACTGACATTTTAAACAAATGTTATTTTATATGAGGGTATCCTTCAAGAGAAAGTAAATTGTCAGCCAGTTCTAGGGAAGAAATGTCCAAACACAGACAAAAAAGTCAAAAATTGGCCATTAATACCATTAGAAAAACACATTTATCACTGGCTCCCTTTCTCTATGAGCCTATTCAGAAAGGAAACCAAGATCTGTTTTGATCCAGAGATGCTGAAAAGATGCAGTGATTATAGAAGGAAGAAGGAAGATGTTGACAAGGGGGGGACAGAAAGGTCAATGTGAGGTACGGATGGAAAAGAGAGCAGTCTCTGTGTCTCTGTGTGTCTGGTATTTTGGCTTCGAGTCAGGTTTAATTGATAAAAAGTGGTTTTAACAAGAAAACAGATCTCCATCAGCTTTTCCAGAATGCAGTGACCCCACCTGAGTGGATCTGCAAGTCCAATGTCTCCAAAATTACTTTTTAACTCATGAAGATGTAAAACAGTACTCCATACCTTTAAATTTTGCATAATTTTTATGATGATGTTTCTTTATGGCTGTGGCACATAAAGGCAAATTTGTCTTGAGGTTTCTTTCCCAAGAGTGTTTTTTAATATTGCTCATGTATAAAAGTTTAACTATTAAAAATAAAATAAATGTCTACATTAAAAATTACATTAAATTAGAGTCAAATTTTGGGAATAGACTTTAATAACTGCAGTTATTCTAGATGAATTGTAAATACCTAATAAACGAGTATTGAAGGGAATGCAAAGTTGTGTGTAAACCTAGAATAAAGACAGTTGAGAGGCAGAGTGGTATAGTTTAGTCATCTCAAAGGCTTTAATTCAGACCAAGGAGAGCATGTTGAAGAAGCAGTGTAAAAATTGCAGTGATCGTAGTGCTAAAGAAGTTGTCATTTTTACTGTATATGGGCTACTATAATAAGCTTAATCATCCCATTATGGTCCCTGTCGTGATGGGGGAGAACAAGGATTTTTAGAGCAAGTCCCTGGTCTCACTCACGAAAATATACCGCAATACAGACCCTCTAATGAAGTGCCTATCCAATATTAAAAGGGTGGAAACTTTCTATTTCTGTAGTTCATGTAGCCATTGTGACTGCCTCAGTTTGTAAATTCCCTTTCACTAACGCATCAAGTTCCTCAGTGCAGAGACACCAAGACACTCTCTTGCAACCATAAAATAGTTTTCATCTTAAGTATATATACGTGACTATTTAATTACAGATTCTGTTTTCACAAAGAAACCAAGGTGAGACAACCTGAACTAAACTTTCTTAAATTCTGAAAGCTTGACTTATCAGCTTTCAAAATGCTTTTTTGGCAGAACAATTATTTGAATGTATCCATGCAGAACACTGCTGGGAGCCAGGTTTTTTTCCAAGCAGAGGTTAGGTAGCTAAGTAATTTCTTTTTGCTTTTTGTTGTTAATCAACATTTCAGCTAACTTTTAGGCATAGAACATACGAAGTGTTATTCTTGTAGTTATATTTAGCAGCAAGAATTGAGTTTTACCAAAGTAAAGAGATTGTTTGTTAGGACATTGAGTGAAAGGTCAGGTTTGGGAACAGAAGTGAAAAACAAACAGGATTGAGGTGGGACTGGTTCAAGATAAACTCCTCTCTCACTTTGGACTCACTGTTGTCAGCACTAGATACCACCTGAAGTGGCCATCAGGTGGAAAAGGCTGAACTCTTTCCTCCCTTGTCCCTGAGCACATGATTGGGCCAACTCACTGATTGCCTTTGAGATTTTTGTCACTGGAGTAAATTTTCTGATTTCTGAGAGCCTCAGCAATGGTTACAGTTTTTTTGCCTTGAAATACAGGATGAACAACTTCAAGGTTATCATGAGCCTCTGAGGTTCTGATTCAGAGGGAAGGGCTGTGGGGGCTTCTCTGAACTATTCTTCACCTTGTATTTTATCTGCCTCATGCACTCCTTCCTCTACCCATATTAGAACAAATTCTTACATTTTGGGATTTTGCTGATAATGCAAATATATTTAGGGTGGGGAAGGAAAAGTCTTCTCCTCTGTCCCCTGCACAGCTCTCACAAAACTTTATTACTGGCAGGTGAAACTCAGTAGGGGTAAATATAAAGTGACACCTGAGAGAGAAATCAATCAATCCAGCTTGCGTGTTACAACATGACAGACTCTGAGCTGACCATTATCATTCAGGTGTGAGAGCTTGGGGTTGTGACAGTATGGTGAAAACATCAGCTTGGTGCACATAGCTGTCAGGAAAGTGAGTGAAATGTTAGCAATTACTAGAAAAGAGATAGAGGAGGAAGGGAGGAATATTACTATGCTACTGTGTAAATCTATATTTTGCCCAAGCTTCAAATGCAATGTACAGTTCCAGTATTGCCATCTTGCAAGAGTTATATAAGGCTGGAAAAGATTAAAGGAAGCATCTCAGCTGCAATCAATGTGAGAAACTGCTTCTGTACCAGGAGTGACTAAGCTGAAAATCTTCAGTCTGGAAAAGAGAGAACTCAGGATAACTACAGGGTGGGAGAAAAGAAGTAGAGATAGAGCTGAGGTTCTTAAATATTGTTGTTGGCATGGAAAGGTTTGGTAGGTTATTCACATCCTTTTTCAATGAAAGAACTATGGACATTCAATTAAACCAAAGGTAAGGAGACTGAGAAGTGTTGTGTTCTTTTTTTTTGACTGCATGTAGTCAATCTATGGATCTCCTTCTGCAAGATATACTAAATAACAAGGTTTCCATACACTCAAGGAAATAGTAGACAAGTTAATGAAGGACAAAGCTATTGAGCATTCCTAAATTGTTAGAAATTATGTTAAAAAAAAAGAAAAGAGAAAAGAAAAATGGAAAAAGAAAAAAGAAAAAAGGAAGGAATTCCCCAATAAACAGCTATAAAAATATTTTTTAAAAAAATATTTTTTAAATAACTGCCTTTATCATTACACTTAGGAATAATAATATAGCTTTTGTAATTAGTCTTATCTTCACCATTAGTCAGTCTAATCTTTCTTCCTGGCAAGACAGACACCTTTCCTGCCATAAAGACACAACTTAGTGTATGAGTGGTGGTGTAAAGGAGCTGTCTTTTTAGGGGAATGAACTATATGATTGCACTACTGTAATTAAACAGGCAAAATGGACAGTCACATGGAGCAGCAGAAATGGGAAGGAACAGAAGTTGAAGAGACAGCACCCAGATAAGGCAAGACTGAGAAGAAAAGATTTTTGTATTTGCCACAGATGGTGTAAACTTCGCCTTTGGAGTTAACTTGTAACACAGTCAGGTAGGTTCTTTAGCCAAGACTAAGTGCAGAGCAATGATGGGACTCTGTGGATTTCATAAGGCAGCTGCTCCCATGTCTTGCTGCCACTGCAGTGATTTGAGATTTCAAACAGATGGAAAGGTAGTCTGCATAATGACAGGGGAGGCATCAATGAAAATGTACATTTCCTAATACGTGATCATGGCTGAAAAGAAAAAGACCGATAAAGATTGATGGGCTGTGGCTGTCCAGTTTCTGTCAGAACAGTATAAGGAGAAAGAAAAAAACAATTCACTCTGACAAGAAAAAATAATGTTAAAACATAAACAGTTTCTTTGGTCTATTGTAGCCTGGCTGATCTTCATATCTCTGCCTGCATGACAGAACCAGACTCTCCTCAAGCTCTGAAATTCCATAAACCCTCTGGCTGGAGGACTTGAATGCAATCTTGGTTTCAGGGCATACCTTGTACAAATGCCTTTGATGAGATCAGATATTTGGCAATCCACTTGAAAATATCTGAAGGACTGCAGTGAGTTTAGCACTCCACTTCCAGCTAAAAATTCTGCTAACAGAGGCTGGAAGCTAATGTTGATGCAGAATTGATGTGGATTATGTTCAGCTGGGGTTAAATTAGACAACTGTTTCTTCTCAGGCAGTTTCCCTAAATCATCATGTAGGTTCAGCAGAACTATCGTGTGATCACAGCATATCATCTGTCCCAGAACAGCATTTCCAGGACATGCTGCTTTGAAATCACTTGTTTCCAGTGTGCCAGATAAAGTATTTCAGAGAAGTGTCTTTTACATCCACAATGTCAAGGCTGCTGGAGGCTTTTTTTCTAACCTTCAGAGTCCTCCAACTTTACCTCTGATTTTGGCAGTGTTGCACTGCCTTGCATCCCTTCATCTGTAATGCCACGCCATCGGCGTTTTGCTTAACAAGACTTTCTCCATGTAAAAGAGAAGTCAACACAGCAAGTGCTGTGAGAAGAGTGAAAATCAGTTCTCCCTCCTCTGATCACCTCTCTCGTCTACCTTTCACAAGATGAGGGAATTTTTTCTGCCCTTGACATCTGGAAGTATATAGCAGACAATGGCTAAATTGCTCAGGCTGTGTCCCATAGAGTGGCCATGCTCCTAACATGACTAAGGCAGAAGCCCATGTGTTGGGTTGCTTTCAGAAACCATGAATTACCCTTTGGGGCTCCCAGACCTTCAGCTGTGAGCTGTCTCAGTGGCTCCAGGAGGTTCATTCTCAGAACAGCCACCCCATATACTTGGCTGCAACATCCTCCAAACCTCACAGTGAATTCCTCTTGGGACACATTCCCAGCCAGTGGCCCTACAGTCACCATAAGAACATCTTGGCATCTATGCTTGTGTGTTGAAGCATGACCAATGTGTTAAAAGGGCATTTTAACACAGACCTCAAACCCACGTTGATAATGTCACAATGATTTTGATCACTGTTCTTATTTCTTTCATAAAACATTCTGAGATCAAAAGGTTAAAAATAGAAGCTAAACATTGCCATTGGAGTGATGAAAGGGATGGTTGGGTTTTGTCTGAAAAGCATTGACTAAAGAATACTGTTATAAGATTATGTTTATTTTGCAGGTAATAACATAGAAAAGAATAGCTACCTTAAAGACTTTTTGACAGAACAATTCATTATGACCTTATACAGTGTGAAGCAACACCTCTTCCCGTGAAAAATCAAAACCTGGGAGTGGAACACTTCAGAGTGTGATGCTTCAGCAGATGAATGTTGTAGAAGCATAATGGAGAGGGAGAACAGGTTTTAGAACTAACCCCGTGCCTTAGAAGCCTAAATCTTGTTTTCAGAGAAGAAGCAAGCACTTGGAAGACGGCTGCTCGGGAATCAGCTCTGAGAATGAAGTCTTAGTTCCTAGGTCACTTAAGAGACCTGCTGAAAATATTGTCTGAAAGTCTGGTATTGAATCAGTTCAGAGTTCATCATATGGAGGAAGACAACATACTTTGTTCTATTTTTATGGATCAGAGAAGAGACAAATTTGACCAAGTTACTGTGAATATAAATCTTTCTGCATTGGTCCAGTTCTGGATCATGAGTGAGGCATCGATTTTAACCCCACATGCACCCAACTGCTATCCTTTAATCTTTATCAAGCTACATATTTGCACAAGAATGAGAGGAAGGAAGTAGATTATGCCTCTCTGGAATTACTGATTCCTTCAGTAGTGGTATCCTGGGTAAAAAAAATGTAGGTGCTTCAGCAATATCAAGGGGAGCAACTAACATGTATTTTTTATTCAGTTAATGAATCTGGAAATTCATTGGGCACAGGGTGAAATGCCACTGCTATCCAAGTATATTGTTTATTCTGGGAACAGAGCTTTGGATGTGAACCAAAACTTTCTTGAGGGAGATGAGCTTGTTATTCAGACAGTAAAACATTATGATTAACACCTGATGATGCATTAAAGAACCATAAAAATTCTGCTACCTGGGAAAGATTACTTAGCAGGAGACTGCCTGCTCTTTGGGAGGCAAGCCTGTAGCAGGTGAACTTCATCTCTCAGCCTGCAGTGCAAAAGTGGATTTACACAGTAATTTTTTTGCACAAAAAGCAGAACCACTCAGTCAAAGCAGATATTAACAGATACATTCCTCTTCAGTTCACACTAAAATATCTCAGCTTATAGGAATTCTTTCTCTACCTATGGACTGCAAGAACAAAAGAAATTAAGTGCAAATTGAGTGGGCTTTGTGTTTGCTTTCACAACTTGTCAGGCACAGCTTTCTGTAAATATTCTTATTTCTTCCATCATGTTGAGTAATAGGAATGATTCATTCTCCCTGCTCACAATGGCACAGTTTGCTGTGCACCCTGACTCACTGTGAATACTGCTGAACTAGAACCTGGTCGGACACTTAGGCTTAAGCTTTCAGCCTTGCATACGCTTATGCTCTTTGAAGTTCCCATTTTAGTCAAAAATGGCGGATGTTCACTGAGGGACTTGCTATATATAATTTAAAGGAGCATTGAGGGATGCTGACCATCCTCATTAACAGATACTGCTGATCATCTGCTGCTGAGCCACAGGCTTGCAGATTTTCCAAAGTAAATAGTAATGCTGAATAATGCCAAGTTCTATTTTTGTGTGTTCAATTTGAAAAGTCTTAAAATATCTTGTGTTTTTCTTTTCCTTTGTTCCAACATGACACTTAAGGTGAGAATGAAAATTAATAACCCACCCTAAAAAATCTAGGTCATTCGTTCCAAAGTGAAATTTACATGGAGTTATGGTTTTGTTCAAGTGGATACAATCCTGGGTCAAGAGAAATGCAAACATAGTTAGGATCTGGACAGATTTACACCTGTACAAAGTGAGATCAAGTGTCCACCACACTGCTCTGAGAAGATGGATGATTAAGGTAGTGGATTAAGATGGATGACCAAGTTCCAGGGGATGACTCTGCATATGTGATAATGGTCAGGAACAGTACAGAATACTGAGGAATCAAGACTCTGTGCCTATTATCTCTAGCTGTCAGTAAAAATGACAACTCTACCTTTACACGTGTTCTGTTTGCACAGTAAAATACTCAGGACTGTGTAGAGACTGAGTCTCATTATGCATGGCTTATGTAATGATTTCCAGCTTCATTTTGGACCTCCAGGAAGAATGGTAATCTAAATAATGATAAATTGTTTTGTGCAGCAGTGAAAAATTCAACAGCGTAGGAGGCTGAGAAGAATCACCTCCTATGTAATAGCTTCATTAACTAAGGAGGTCTTGGCACCTCTGTGTGTTCTTTAACTGTCCCGAGTTGGTTTTGATTAAATAGGCAAGTTTGCCCATGCACTTTACTAATGTCTTTTTTAATCTTCATGTTTCCTGATTAACATTTTGGGAGATCTCATGCTTCTGCCATCTCATTTGTCTAACTTTACGTGTCGTAAGTATTTACACACATAAAAAAGTCCTACTTTAGTTGAATGTCAGTTGTATTCTAAACCACAGACTAATGTACAGGAAGAAAAGATAAAGGGATCTGAAATGAAAGAGAAGCGATACCCAAACCCCAGAGAGCTCCATTAGGTTGATTGAGAATAATGGAGAGGAAAAGAGCTGAGAGAGCATATCTGTCAGCATATGGGGATTGCATATAGGTTTTAACAATCAAGTCCTGGAGTGTAATTCATGGCACACCAGCAGATCACCATTCTCATGGGTTGGTTTCAGTGGAGTTTTTCATATGGATGGAGTTGATTATCTCCAAGGTCTTTTCCAACCTAACGATTGTATGACTCTATGATTGAAGTTTATGCATTGTTTCCAATGTCTGAGAGGGCTTCCTTGGTGGGGAAAAGGATAGTATGGAAGTGCCTTATTGCCTAACATTAAATGATTTTCCCTATTCTGTATTGGAAGTACCCACCCACCAAATTTAGGAAAGGCAGCAGCACAGTAAGGTTGTAGGTGAATTAGAATATGACAGGGGAAAAGTTGTGATAAATTCAAGAGAGGAACTCAAAATAATGACTCCTAATGCAAGCCTTTTCTATCAAATTCTTTCTGCTGTTTGGAGTGGGAAGAGAGTATGGCTTTGTAGAAATGAACCACAGTGGTCTGTTTGGCTTCAAGGACACTGCTTTGTATCCATCCAATTTTATTTGCTTGTATAGCAGAAGCAATTGTGTGGTAGTCCTTTGAATGTGAAACTGCTGATCCAGCTTTGGAGGGCTTTGAGTTAATTTGAAGGGGTTTGAGATAAAGTAAGAAAAGAGCAAAATAAAAAAGTCTAGAAGAATACTTGTAGGTTCAAAAGTTGTAAAGTCCAGAAAAATAATAAAGAATGGTATGCCAGGGGGAAAATCCTCAAAGGAGAACTACTGCCATTAACAAGGGAAAGCAAGATTAACAGTGGTACATCTGTGCACTGAATCACAAGAAATGACCAGTATCTAGAAAGATAAAATGACAGTCAAGTGTACTTTAATATACATTTACAGATTTGAGGTTTGGATGGTCTTGGATTTGGAAGGGGTAGGTATTATTTGCTTTCTCCTTTTATTTATTTAGCAAACTGATGAAGTTCACTCATGCCATGGCCTTATACCTCTATCCAGTGACATCTCTAGGAGCAAGTATTTACTTTAGTCATCTCTCTGGGCAAAATATATGCCATATTTTGTTTGTTTAATTCTCTTTTTTTTTTCTTTTAATTCAGGGATGTGCGTCTTGTTTCTTCTGAACATAAGCAGGGAAAATTCAAAGATGTACTTCTATGACTTTATAACCTGATAAACTGCATCTATCCATGTGTCCATAAGAGCCCTCAAACTTCATCCAAAGCAAATCTGTATGTGGCCCAAGTGTGGGCTGGGAGCCAGAAGTTCTTGTGTTGCGATTGTAGCTCTTCAGATGACTCCCCGCATGACTTTGTGTGAGACACAAAAGCTGCTTACATTCCCCTTTGTTAACGGGGAAAATTATTCTTGTCCTGATACTTTGTAGCTGGTCTCAGACTACAGAATCAGTAAGTGGGCCTCAGGTAATTTATTTGTCATTGTGTATTAAAATTGAATAGATGTGGATATAATACAATCCCAATCCATGCAAATTATTTCCTCTCAAAACTGATTTTTATTATTTTTTGTAATATTTAATTTTATATCTAGCTATTTGGCATTTCTTAAGCATTAATTGGGACCTTTTTTCCATGACCTTTTGTCTTCAGTTTGAACTCTCATTTTAGAGGCATATTTGAAGGAGGAATATATTGACATTTTGCCTTTCAAATCAAATAAATGCTTATTAAATTTTTCTCTTCTAATTTTTCAGTTCATGGTATAATGTGCGAAGACGAGACACGTAAAAAGGCAGAGCATAAGGAACGCACACTCTATTCATCTCCAGTTCCCCTGTGAACTTCATGGACAGTCCAGGAACTTGTGTGTGCTTTTAAAGCTAAGCCAGCATTGCAGGCGCTGACAGATCAGAAACTTACTGGATGCCTTATAAATTAGGCTCAGAAATATCTTTAAAGAAGTGTGTATCAGCCAGCACTGGGATATGACTACACACACATACAGAGTTCTTTCCTACTCCATATAAATCAATTGTATTGCTGTTTATGTATCTGTACTCTTCTGTGCTTGTTTTTCACCAAGGCATTGAAGGGTCTGATGGTTATCAGTGAGAGAAATCAAAAGCCACACTGTGACTGCTCAGGTGCCGTATTTTCCACCATTGTCTCTAAAGTTAGATATAATCAGCACTAAATTTCTAAGCTTATTTACAGCATCAGAGGTTAGAAAAGCAATGATGCATTTTTTGTGTTGTCTGATATTTTCCAGCTGTTTTTAATATGTGCATCTCTTGAAGGGCTCCGTATGAGTCATCAGCTCAGTACACAATGCTTACTTTTCATTGCTAACCTCTCATAATTCACCTTAGCAGTGCCTGCTGCACTTTTCAAACTGAGGTGATATGAACAAATCCATTATGTTAAGAGACAATGTAATATGCTGCTGCTGGAAGATACGGGTTTGGAATTGTGTTTATTTTACACGGTTCAACATATTCTTCCATTTGGAGAGATGGCTGTGCCTATTAGGGCAATCACTTGACAGCCGCTGCCATAGTGAAGGTCACAGGAGGAGGCAGGGAATATATTTCAGGACACAAAGGCAACAAAGATGGGACAAATCCTGTAGGTCAGGCTTGTCCATTGCATCAGGTGGGAGTCTGGGGGCTGTAAATGACACTTTTCTTGTCTCTTCTCCATAACTCTTTACAGAGGCATTCTCAAACAGTATGATGCTTTCATGCATGAAGCATGGGGAAAGCTAAGCATGAAGCTGCTCTCTCTTCTCTAGGACAGGGCAGTGAGAAAGAAAATGATAGGTCTCATTTAGAAGGGGGGGTGGGGTTATCTGGATGAATCTTCTAAGCAGGGCCATAGGTTAGGTTATCCAGATCCTTATCATGCCAGGTCTTGAATATTTCCTCCACGTTTCTGGACAAGATATTCCAATGCTTAACTGCTCTTATGGATAAGAATTTTTTCTTCTATCCAGACATAATTTCCCCTGAAACAACTTGTGCCACTGCCTTTTCACAGAATCACAGAATAACCAGGTTGGAAGAGACCCACCGGATCACCGAGTCCAACCATTCCTATCAAACACTAAACCATATCCCTCAGCACCTCATCCACCCGTGCCTTAAACACCTCCAGGGAAGGTGACTCAACCACCTCCCTGGGCAGCCTGTTCCAGTGCCCAATCACCCTTTCCGTAAAGATTTTTTTCCTAACGTCTAGCCTAAACCTCCCCTGGCGGAGCTTGAGGCCATTCCCTCTTGTCCTGTCCCCTGTCACTTGGAAGAAGAGGCCAGCACCCTCCTCTCTACAACCTCCTTTCAGGTAGTTGTAGAGAGCAATGAGGTCACCCCTCAGCCTCCTCTTCTCCAGGCTAAACAACCCCAGTTCTCTCAGCCGCTCCTCATAAGGCCTGTTCTCCAGCCCTTTCACCAGCTCTTCTCTGGACTCTCTCCAGAGCCTCAACATCCTTCTTGTGGTGAGGGGCCCAGAACTGAACACAGGATTCGAGGAGCGGTCTCACCAGTGCCGAGTACAGAAGGAGGATAACCTCCCTGGACCTGCTGGTCACACCGTTTCTGATACAAGCCAAGATGCCATTGGCCTTCTTGGCCACCTGGGCACACTGCTGGCTCATGTTCAGTCGGCTGTCAACCAACACCCCCAGGTCCCTCTCCTCCAGGCAGCTTTCTAGACAGACTTCTCCTAGTCTGTAGCACTGCACAGGGTTGTTGTGCCCCAAGTGCAGGACCCGGCATTTGGCCTTGTTAAACCTCATGCCATTGGACTCTGCCCAGTGGTCCAGCCTGTTCAGATCCCTTTGCAGAGCCTCCCGACCCTCCAGCAGATCGACACTTCCACCCAGCTTAGTGTCGTCCGCAAACTTGCTAAGGGTGCACTCGATGCCTTCATCCAGATCATTGATGAAGACATTGAACAGGGCTGGACCCAGCACTGAGCCCTGGGGAACCCCACTTGTCACTGGCCTCCAGCTGGATTTCACACCATTTCCCACCACTCTCTGGGCCCAGCCAGCCAACCAGTTTTCCACCCAGGAGAGTGTGCGCCTGTCCAGGCCAGAGGCTGACAGCTTCTCAAGCAGAACGCTGTGAGAAACTGTGTCAAAGGCTTTGCTGAAGTCCAGGAAGATACATCCACAGCCTTTCCCTCACCCAGCAGCCAAGTCACTTTGTCATAGAAGGCGATCAGGTTAGTCTGACAAGACAACCTGTCCTGTCACCATGCATTGTTGTGTAGAGAGAACAGTCACCTCTTCATAACTACATCCTAGATATTGGAAGACTGTGATTATACCCCACCCAAGCCTTTCCTTCTCTAGAACTAGCAAACCAAATTTCTTATTTAGAAAAACCACATTTCAGCCTTTCCTTATATGTCAAATTCTCCAACAATGTAATCGTCTCAATGATCCTCCACTGGATCATCTCCAGTTGTTTAAGCTTTTGCTTGAACTGAGAGGATTAAGTCTAGCCTAACACATGTTGAGCGGGATGAGCCTTGATCTACTGGCTACAGTCTTGCAGTCCAGAGCCTGGTTTGCTTTCAGTACTGCAAGGGCACATTACTCCTTCACGTTTAAGTTTGCTGCTTGCCCAGATCCCGCGTCTTTTTTTTTTTTGCAGAAAATGGAAGGGTCCTTATGGGCAAATACAGTGTAACATCTACTATTTGATAAACAGTGGTTGCCATAGTGTCGGTGTCAATGACACAGTGCTTCCTCAGAGTATAACATCCAGAAATTTGACTATAAAATGTTTAATGTGAATGTTGCTGCAGTACAGTAATTATAAAGTAAAAGAAGATCCTTGTGACTGCAGAGCCAAACCCTCAAACATTAAGCGGCAGGTAGGCTTTCAACTACCCATAAAACACAGTTCCATCTCTGTCTGAGTCCATCTTCTCTATGCTTAAGACAGGGATCCTGTACAAAAATTAGACTGTGGACATGTAATTAAAGACTAAGCGCATTATGTATGCCATGTCAGGCATCCAATTAACATTTGTACTGCCTAACTAATACTTGGGCTTCTTTTTACATTCATCTAAGCTGCTTGGTACTGGTGAAATGTTGTGACAATATGTTCCAGATTAATTATGCATTATTTAGGTTTTTTTTTCTAAGCTTTGAATCATTTCCTTTTAGCTTAATTGAAAGTTCCCTAGTTGTATGACTGACCTTTTTACTATTCATTGTTTTACAAAGGCCCCTACCGTCTGCCACTGCTCCGCACTAAGTGGGCTGAACCTTTTATATTTGAACCATTCAGAAATCCATATTCAGAATCTCTACTTTGAAGTTTTTCACTGTGGTAGGTATTCATTTGCATGCCTGACTGTCTCTTTTATTGTATCTTCTGTATTACTTACTGTTCTGTTTCTTGTACAGTTAAATACCATCTTTACTTTCCTCATTGCAGTCAAGGTTTCTGCAATTATCAGCTGTCCACAGTGATGTTCCTCACTTCACTCCTTTTAATAATTTAAAATGAATTTAAAAGTTATCATTAAGAATAACATTTAAAAGTTATTAATGTGGATGAGTATTTAAATACAGATCACTTCTCACTGTTTGTATTCCCTCTTTGAGAGAAAATGACTGTAACTTTCACTTCCAAGTTTGGTTTTGAATAACTGAAGAAGCTGCGCTTCCCCACTGCAATTGAAAGGGTGTTTTGATGGTTAAGAAATGGTGATGGAAAAAAGAAAGAAAAAAATGTAACACCACATTGGAAATAAAATTGGCATTCGCTATTTATCCTTGTCACAGATGTCAGCTTACAATTCAGGCTGGAGGTAAAAATAGGGAAGATATTTAGTGTTACGAGCCACACTATTGTTTACTCCACAGATTTTCACCAGTCTTTTTCAATATTCTTGGCAATACGAAAGGAAACCACAATTTTATGTGTCTCCCAAGCTGTGTTGCTAAGGGATAGACTGTAGACAAACACTATGATCTGCCACAAGCGAAGCTTAAAATGTTAATTTAGTCTGGTTATTAGCACATTGCATATACAAAATTGCAATGCATTTTTGGCCATGAAAATTACAATCTGCATTCTAATCCAAAATAAAGGATTTTGGAATAGTGATCCTGCAATTGTAATAATGAAACTCCATTCTGGGCTGTAAGATGTTGTTGAGGATTCAAGTGCTGTGCTTGTAATTTCAGGAGATAATTATTCCTCTGATATGATGTTCCATGTAAGAGAGTTTGTATATTTTTATGTTGGTTTCCTGAACACACAAATAGTTTTCATTTTATTTCCTAATTATAAAGTAATGCAACTTACAATACATTTGTGCTTTGCCACATAGTTCATACACATCATACTTCCATATGCCTCATGGTTAAGTGATTCAGGAACAGAGTAAATAATTACAAAGGTTAAACTGGTGAAGAGAAGAACCTAGACAGGTGCAGACATTCCCTGGATTGACTCAGAGAAATAAAGTCTGGAGGCCTTTGGAAGATAAGGGCTCCCTGGGAAAAGGATACGATCCCAGCAAATGCTTTGGTAATCTCACAGAGATTTTCATGTGGGAAGCTAGAAGTTGCAACAGGTTCAGTCATACACAAACAGAGTAGTTGAAGTTAAGGAATGCAGCAGATGGCAAAACACTACCCATCAGTTGTTGTTATCATCATATTTGTGTAGCCCCTAGGGTCGGAATCTCAGATGAGCAAGAACTCTTTGCCACCATCTACTGATGAGCTGGGGGAAAAAGAAGAAATAAAATTCATGACAGGCTAGATACTTGTGAAGTTTTGCTTACAACTTATTCAAGGACAGGAATAAAACGAAAATAAACTTTCATTATTTTTGCAACACTTTGAAGAAATGAAGAATTAGCTTTTGTATCACTTTATTACATGTGACAGGAATTCTGGCATGGCAGAAGAAATTAATAAACCACCTTGTTTTTCACCCTATTCCTTCTATTTTTTAATGATTTAACTCCTCAAAGTGGGACTGGAGAATGAAGTTATTGTGGGTACAGAGAGATGATAAAGAGGTGAAAAGATACCTTTATTCTGTACCAAAGGAGCTTTAATTACTACAGATGAGGGAAAAACCTGGAGGTCCCAACCTTGATCTACACCTAAATGTGATGTATCCTGGGCAAGAGCAAGGGCTGGCAAGGTGCTAGGAGATGAAAGAGAAGGGAGCAATGGTACAGACAGGGCATGATCCCTGAAAGGACATAACAGCACAAGGGCAACATGTCAAGAGACAGCAGGATAGCTTCCCAGTTGCTGTCAATTCCCCTAAGTGATCTCCTACTGTCAGATATCATCTCAACAAGACCAAATGTATCTTCTTGGCCTCACCTGGAGAAGTTGCCTCACTTCCTTAGATTTGTGGGGATTGTCTGAAGCACATATTTCTTAAAGAAAATCATGTTATTTCATTCGGAATCTGGCTTTCTTTATGCCAGTAATTTCTCGTAGAAAAAAGTCACTATAGATATGTTATCACCCTACCTTATTGAGGTGACCAGTACACAATATTGCACAGTGGATTGAAGAGGCAGTCTCACAGCAAAAACAATCTAGTCTCTGTCTTGTAACATCTAGGAAAGTATTTCTAGGAAATGTGCCCCATTTTATTTGAAGGTACAACATCCTGCTTTTCAGGAACAAAAAATAGGAGGTGGATTTTTGGATCAAGGACAAGGCCTCTAAATGGACATGACTGTGCCATCTATGTGCTTAAAGACACTCATAAATGTGTAAACATGAGTAATCTGTAACTGGGGCTGAATAAATATAGCCCATCTCTCAATATAGCTTTTCAGCAGCTTGAGATGAAAACTCTTGCCTGCCTGCCAAAGTCAGAGAAGACAGGCACAAGGCTACTTCAATGCAAACATCAGGGGAAAATGTATTTTAGGGCCAAGCAGAGCTCCTTTGCTTACTTCTAGATTCTCCTACCACTGTTTTGTGTGATCTCCTTGAGAAAAATCACAAGAACAGGTAATGTGGTTTGGTTTGGTTTTTTTTAATGAATGAACTTTGCATTAGTACAGGAAGCTTGAAAGATTGGCTTCTGTCTGCAATTTTCTTTATCCCTTCAGTAAAGACCAGCAATCATAACAGCAGTGCTAGAGCCTAAGGTGCTCCACACTCCCCATAAAATGGATTTGGTTAGGTTATAAATATAAAGAGAATTCTGCCTACACATGAGGACCTCAGCTTTCCCAAATATGTACTTCTGAAATCCACATAATGTTTTCATCTCACTCACCATACTCTGTTTTCTCTCTTTTGCATTGAATAGATGCAGAAATAAAACTAGCCCGGACCCACTGTTGCTTTCCTAAGGGGAAATTCTCTTCTGGCTCCTTTACAACAGAGACATCTGTAAACACAACTAACTCTCATTTCTATTGTATAAAAACACACTACAAACAGTTCTGCTCTCTGCATTCTCATGTTTTAGCCAGGAGCACAGGATTAAGATGGACAGTCTTCAGTCTCTACCTTCCTTTGGCATTTCAGCACTTTTTATTTTTCCAAAGAGTAGAAACTCCTTAGATAAATCTTTAGTAATTCAAGAATCCTGAAGTCTGAAAGAGGTCCAAAAGGGTAAATAGAAAAAGAAAACTCATTTTAAGAAATTTTTCAAACTTTTGTTCAGATGGGGTTAAATTGTGGAAAAGAATTGGGACAAGCTTGTGGCTTTATTTACTTTAGGTTGTTCAGTTCATTATGAATTGAAATGTGATGACGTCCTTGAAAACATTCTGCCCCTCCAAGCTTCAAGGTTTTATGGAAAATACAAAAATAAAATCAAAACCGTCTGAACAAATATTCAACAGCTGAATGATATTTCCATGCACCCTCTCTGCACCTGCTCAAGCTAATATTTTCAGTCAGTCTCAGTCCTCCATTTCACTTTCCCCCATGCCAAAAAATGAGATAATGCCTTTTGATGTCCAGAGAAGGAAGAGAAAAGTGAGTCAGCTCTGCATGTCCAAATCACTTGCTGCCCTCATCTACATTGTCTCCACAAAGGAAATACAAGGTGATAGAAATGTATTTCAGCTCAACCAAGGGGCACTGGATCAAAATCCCTGCAATTCTGAACTGTACATACTAATACTTGGAATAAAACTGAATCATCATGGCCAAACTTTCCATTTTGAACCTTCCATCAGCAAGTTTCATAGGTTGGACCAGGGTTGGTTTAGATCTGTGCTACGAAGAGGAGTATATTGAACAAAATCCTCATCCCATGGAAAATGGTTTGTCATATGTCCTTCACATGAAGATAAGTTTTCTGTCACACCTTCCGCAATGATTCAGATTACTCAGATCTTTGGACTTTCTTTACTGATTAGATGTCCATTAGAACCTGCTGTCAGCCAAAACTAAGAAGATGAAAATATTCATATGACGTATTAATCAATTTAATTTAGCATGACCAATTTATGTGTTGCGATGACTTCCTAAAATCCTTGCCTGGTGGCACAGAAATCTCAGAGGGAATACTATTTTGCAGAGGCAAGGAGGGCATTTCTAATTAACAGAAGAACTTTCTTAATGCTGTTTTCCTAACTCAGCACTCTCATAATTGGTACAGAGAAAAACTACTTGTAATTCCCAGTAACCTTATTACCCTTTTCTTTTCTCATGACTTTCTATCTCAACTATTTGGACTTTTTTTTCCCAAAATGGTACACATTATGACCCCACCTCTCCTTGACACCTCAAAGGTAGCAAATTATAGCAATGGTAAGAATATTTTACAGGTTCCCACTTTTATTACCACTAAATGCATCATTAACTGTAAATTGATTGTATCAGGGACTGCATTAATTGTGACCACGGTACAAAGCCCTGGTTTTCTGCTGATACCATACTGCTTTCAGGGTGACTGCAACATTTCTTCCCATAAGAACTTGACTAACACTTGTGAGTTGGCCCACAAATATGAGGATCCAAAGACCCTTGAGTCCTAAAGTACAGTGTGATTTTGTTTGGCAAGCCAATAAAATCAAATTTAGCGTCTCTCCCCAAAATATTTCTCTTCTTGCACCCACACAGACTGTTTCATAGAATCATAGAATCATAGAATAACCAGGTTGGAAGAGACCCACCGGGTCATCGAGTCCAACCATTCCTATCAGCCACTAAACCATGCACCTCTGCACCTCATCCACCCGTGCCTTAAACACCTCCAGGGAAGGTGAATCAACCACCTCCCTGGGCAGCCTGTTCCAGTGCCCAATCACCCTTTCTGTGAAAATGTTTTTCCTAGCGTCCAGCCTAAACCTCCCCTGGCGGAGCTTGAGGCCATTCCCTCTTGTCCTGTCCCCTGTCACTTAGGAGAAGAGGCCAGCACCCTCCTCTCCACAACCTCCTTTCAGGTAGTTGCAGAGAACAATGAGGTCTCCCCTCAGCCTCCTCTTCTCCAGGCTAAACAACCCCAGCTCTCTCCGCCGCTCCTCATAAGGCCTGTTCTCCAGCCCCTTCACCAGCTTCATAGCTCTTCTCTAGAAGTTTCACCCTTTTGTTCCCAAAATTCCCATTTCTGTGTTTTTGGAAGATCCCATGCCATGTCCTAGATTCTTCTGTAGAGTTGTTCTCTTGCCCTTTCTGTCTACCTGTGGTGGACAACAATTACACTCTACAAGAAGACTTGATAACTTGTGCATCCTCTCCCAGCTCAGGTTGTGGCAGTATAGGTGGACCCAAGATACCTTTAGCCAGTATATTCCAGCACTTGCACCATTGGTGTTATGACCACTTGGAATAAAGCACATAATGGATCCCAGTCCAATCCCAAACCCCTGTAAAGCCCCAGTACTCCTGGGACCAGCCAGAGTGATGATGTGAATGACAAAGCAAGATTGCTGAACAATGTAATGTAAAATCCCACATCTAGAAGTGAAACAGAAATAGGATTATTATCTGTGTTTAGAGGTGGAAGTAAAACTAAAGGAGCAGCAATACACCCATTATCAGTAGCAAAATATCTCCCTTTTTAGAAGACTTTAAAGTTCCAGCTAGAGTCAGAGAATACTCTGATATGTTTTCTTAACCTGACCACTCTTAGTGACTTTCCCAATCTGAAGTGGTGCTTTTTTTTTAATACAGAAAACCAATCAGGAACCTGCTGTGTTGTCAACACTTTAAAAGAGATGACTTAAGCAGGACGTAATATACTTATCTTACTTGCTATGTTAAATAAGTGCAATTTGAACTCAGTCCATTTTCTGGCTTTAGTTTAGAGATCATGCAAAAGGCTAAGCCCTTATCCAATATTTTATCTGGCAATAAATAATAAAGCTGACAATCCCTCCCCAAAGTAAACTCTGATATTTTCCACAATGATGAACTGAACCCTGCACTCATGTTTTCCCTTTGACTGTGGACTTCAG
Source organism: Phaenicophaeus curvirostris (assembly GCF_032191515.1). Taxonomy (NCBI): domain Eukaryota; kingdom Metazoa; phylum Chordata; class Aves; order Cuculiformes; family Cuculidae; genus Phaenicophaeus; species Phaenicophaeus curvirostris. Next base: position 91,328,054 of record NC_091394.1, read on the forward strand.
CTGCTCAGAGTGACATTTGGAATCATTCGATCCACCAGGTCTGCAGTGGTAATGCTCAAACAAAGCAGCAATAGCACTGTTGTCCAGACAACACTGCATCACTGTGTAACATTTTCATCTCCCCAGGAATAAATACACAGCTTCAGAACTTCCATTCTGTCTTGTGAACTCTGACTTCTCTGAGCTGAAGGCTTTAGACCAGGAGCATCAATGTGTTTGTTTGCACTGTGTTCACACTCATGTGTCCTTTTGCAATTTCCTGAAACAGGGTAGATCTTTAAAAAGTTAACAAAACATCTCCTTAAATAGTAAACAGCCCTACATTTTCTTTCAGGCTAGGTTTCTAAAAGAATATATCGTGATGGTGTCTTAAATTCTTTAAACTTTAGAATGGTATGATATATATTTTATTTTTAAGCATGAAAAAATTAAACTTCTTCCTCAAAAGAGGTTTCTGCAGAAATGAACTAAACTAGTAATAGAGATTGTAATATTTATATATCTATATGCATATAGATATATAAAACAAGCTGATGGTAGAAAATTTTACTCATGTTGTGGTTTGAGCTAAAGTCATGGCTAAACCTTGACAACCACATAGATACAAGCCCTCTTTAAGACTAGTTTTGCCTCAGCAGTTGGGCATTGGTCTGGGTATTACTGTAATCTTCCAGCTAAATGCTTGGAAGATCACCATGTAATTTTGTGTTCTCTATGAATATTGAAACCACAAATGTGTTTTCTGTGAGTGTATGGGGATTTATCATCCCTGTTTTCCTCACAGAGAATAGAAAAACTATGATTTCCAAAAAGATCTTTTTCCATTGGAAAAGCATTCCAAAAGGTCATTACTGACCATCTCTAAAACTGATACCACCTTTAGAATCTTTGAAATCTACTAAGGAAAAGTAATAATAATAAATCATGACTTTTATTGCTTCTGTCTCAAAGTTCAGAAAGACTTTGAATTTAAGAATTATAGTGAACCATAAAAACTTTTTACATCAAATTGTAAATCCTTCTGCTTTATTACAGTAAACATAAGGGTCTGACTTTCTTGGCAAAGATAGTTTTATTGCATCTGTTACTAACAACAGATGTCAGCTAGTGAAATCCAAATCATTGGGGGAAAAAGAACATTTTCAGTGAGTTTTACTAAAAGTCGAGTGTTTGAGACACTCAGAGAGTGTGGTAAATGATCTTTGTATACTTATATGAGAAAAAAGGTATTTTCTTCTCTCTCTTTCACTCTTCCATGAAATTTTTTCCCTAAAATCTTTCTTTTTATATTTTCCAATACTACATCTGACATCAAATTACTTCTATTTTATCTTAAGCATTTAAGTCCATTCAACAAAAACATACAGGGGTTTTCACTGTTCTGCTCACTTGTTGATTCATTTTTTTGTGTGTTAAAGAAAAGAAAGCAGAGAATGTGTGTAAGTACTGACAATTGGCAGTATTTGCTTGGTGAGAGTGGCTTAAAAGGGACTGAACATAAAGCAAAATGGATTTTTGTCACTGCAGACTGTCTCTTTCTGGGCTGTGATACATTTCTAACCTGTGTAGGGAATGAACTCCTTTAGTCTGAATTTCCTCTGAGACAGGACTTACTCACAGATGAATGTACACTATGCCTCTCATTTCAAGACACCATCATCACTGCAAATCAGAGCTTCCCTCCTTTAGGCTTTGAGGGGAAACAAGTTTTGCTTCTACTGTCAGTTCTGCACAGATAATCTTAAAGGGAACAATCTTAAAATCAAGTTTACCTTGCAGATACACTGTGAATACTCAAGCACAGGCAAAAAGGTTACTTCACATTATCTTTGGTTTCTTTGGGGTTTTGATTAGATTTAGGTTTGTTTGGGGTTTTTCACAGATGGAAGTGATTTGAAATGCACAATTTATACTGGGATTCATTTCCTCTTTCAGGATGGACTGGAACATGCCTGGTTGAGAAACACTTCTACAAAGTTTGGTCTTTAAAACGATTGTGGACACGTGTCTCATGTGCTGCTGAAGTAGCAACCAGTAGTGGAGATGGAAGTCTGCAACTTAATATATGAAGAGTTTAGATTCACTTCTTAAGTTCTTTATCCCCTTCATGGAGGTCTATACAGTAAAGGAAGCGCAATGATAAACAGCCTTCTTGTTCCAGTCTGATAACATTGTGATTTTTTTTCCTGACTCTCTCATTCACCAATATATGTCATTTTAAGGCACCTATCTGTCTGAGAGTTATTGCTTCCTCTTTCCAGACATTAATGCCTCCTCCTTATCCTGCTCACGGGTCAGGAGAATAGACTTTACTCCCATTCCTCACCTACTTCAGATTGTGAGATGGCATGATTTCTTCTAGCAATATCAATGAGCTGATCTATGGGGGCATTACCTGTAGTAGAATATCTAATTTACCAGGGCCCAGCTGTCCTAGAAAGAGGAATGCTTTCCTGCAGACCTTGACCTTGCTTTGGAAGAGCGAAATTACAGTTTTGGTGATCTAGTGCCCACTCACTCATAACACACTACATAGGAGACACAAGATGAGAATCAACTGAATTTGCAGACATCTCTGAGCAAACTACTCTGGGTTCCCCCTCTGGGCAGTGCAGCATCAGTCAGTGGAGGGAGTGGAGTACCATGAGCAGTTCTGACCTGACCTGGTTGCCTGAACACCTAAATGTCATTTGAGACTCAGTGAACTGAGTGTCCCTCATGTCATTCTAAGTAAGCTTCTACATTTGGTCAAAAGTTTCTTGTCCTAAACTTCTCTGAGTCTTTTGACCTACTCCCCATGAACTACAGTGCACTCTTCAGATGGAGATACCTGGACTGAGAGCATGCGGGGTAGGTCCCGTTTGAGACTAAGGCATCTACATATAGATATCTACATATAGATATCTACCTATAAGTATGTGAAAAAGCACTGGGTTGCTAAGACATCTGCCTAGCAAAACCTGTGTTACTCTACAGTATCAAAGACTTCTACATGCAGCTGGTTGATGAGATACAGTCTTACGGGAGATTCCTGCTGTTCTCAAGTGTCATGCAGATGCCAAGGAAGACAAATTCACCTATGTATGGACTATAAAATCCCACTCTGTGTGTCTACAGTCTGTGAATAGTCCTCAAGGATCTAGTCAGAACATTCAGAAGAGTTTAGTAAGCAGTGTAAATAGTAGGTTTCTACTTCAGTGAGAGCTAAAATCTCCCAGAGTTACATAGAAAAAATCCTATGTAAAACTAAACAGTCAAAAAGGTCTAAGAGGTAGATGAGATGTTCTGTTCCATGAGTGTCCTGTCTCTGTAAGGCCATTTCAAATCCAGTCAATTCCAGATCCCTACTGGCAGCCTCCACTAACAGGCTTTCAAATATATCAATGTCTTTTTTTTTTTTTTTTCCAGTTTGGGTGCTCTTTTCCCATAGTACTACACATTTTTTAAGGGATTCAATGCAGACTTCTCATCCACTTGTAATCTGTCCACGGCATAAGAAATGAAGAGAAAATAGTTCCCTGCATTCAGAGATCCCTGCCTTTTCAAACCCCAAGAAAGGAATGTGCCGTAAATCACATATTGCAATGGCCAGAAAGAACATGCAGTCATATAATATCAGCCACAATATGATTGTAAGAAGGCATTGAACTGCATCTAACTGTTATTGAAATGCCAAAACCGCCTAAAGCCTCGTATCGTCAGAGGTATCTTTCAGCCTAAATACATGCTACAGACTGTAAAAATTAAGATACTCATTATAAACTTAATCTGTAATCTGAATGGCAAAACTGAAAAGCACTCAAGCATTAAATTGCCTGTTCTTAAAGGTAAAATAATAAAGCAATATCGGTAATATATGAATAGCTTTAAAGATTGCTAGGAGCAGGATAGCTGGGTGGAGCATTTCAGTGCAAAGTGAAATGTATTATGGCTCCCAGAAAAGTTGAATATCTTCAGAAGGCTGCTTTTGCCACTAACTTGTTTGCAACTATTATTGGCTATGAACCCTTTTCTATTTATTTTTTTAAGAAATTTGGAAGCTTTGTCAATTTAATGTGCTGCTTGGAAACCTATTAACTCATCGTCAAAACACATAGCCTCCTTGATAGCAAAGTTAATTAATGCTTAGTAATAAACATTGTTGTTGTTCATTAGTCAAAGATCTTCATTAGGTTAAGTCTATTCTAACTGGTTCTGTTAATGAAGGTGGCCTTGGAGACATGGTTCATAAATAGTCAATGTATTCAATGAGAACAATAGAAGTAAGCCTGCATATATATGTCCATGTTCCAGACGCTTAAATTTGCCATGGTACGAAACCTCAGAGGGGTTAAACTCCACTTTACATCATTACATTAAAAGAAAAATCTTCAAGTTTTAGCATCGTATTTGATAAAGTACGCAATGTCAGTTACGACACCTTAACTTACAATGTGCAAGACTTCATCGTATAACCAGTTGTTAATTTTAATGAGACTGCTGCTGTATGAACTACTTTTTTGTTTTGAACTGTGCTGAAATGCTTATTACAGGACAGTCTGAGGGTAGCTGTGGTGCTGGCCATAGGCTGGACTCTGCAGTGCATTCTCAGATGAAATCCTACCTTACCACAAGTGAGGCTTCATGGATATCAAGGAGTAAGATCACTCATTTACCTTATCATGAACGGAGTAACTAATATCATAAAGAAATTAGAATATATCTGGGATTCTAATACATGTCTTCTCAGATCTAATGATCAGATAAGATTCTTGAGCTCAGAGACAAAATGTAACACCAAAAAACAATTGTTTTTCAATATCGAAACACTATGCCAGCAAACTCTCCAACTTTGCAAATAAAATAGTTCCACTATGAGTATGTTCAGAGACATACAAAGTGCTCACTGTATTATAGCTGTTTGCCTGCAAAGCCACATTAACTGACCACATGCTTGTCCTTTCTGTATTGCAGATGGGTTTTAATTAAAGAAGAATCTCTCTCCTCCTGATGCCCACATTTTGCTTTCAAAAGAGCAGAGAAACCATTTTGCCATGTTGAAGTTGTTTCCATAGCTCTGGTTACTCAGTCTGTCTATGATTGGTGTAAACTAGTTGAATGCTTTTACAGATCTACACTCAATGATGTGACAGCTGAAATCTGCGGGTGAAATCCAACTAGGCTGAATTTCAGCTAAAAGATCCAGACGTTTTTTCTTTTTCCTCTTAGTTTTGATTATATTCGAGTATTCCCAGTATGTTCTGTGTTGAAACAGCTCCAAAAATTCCGATGTGAAGGTCTTTCACTTTCCATGCTTCATGACCTAACACATATAATCATGTGCAATTATGTGTTGTTGCTTTGCTATAATGGGAAAACCAGACTAAGTTTCCTCAAATGGCTTGTTATCCTGAGTCAGGTCTTCTCAGCTCAAACCTTTATGAAAAGTTCCAAATAGGGTAAAGCTGCATGTCATTTGGATCTTTAATAACAGAATTTTTGTCCACTTTTCCTTCTTGTTAATCACAGACATTTCCCCCTGTTACCTGGAATTTATGTAATTTTGGCCTGTATGGACCCAGCATGTCCTGGGTTAAAATGTCTCAAAGCAGATGATTCTGAAATGGGCCCCTGTGCCCCTGCACTGGGCAGTCTTACGGGAGGGGATGTGCTGAAGGACATGTCTCAGCCTGCTACCTGATCTGCCCACCTGACCCAGGCAGGAACAGAGTTTAAGAAAATGCACAAACACCTCTAGTCTTTTGGACACCCACCTTATTCTTGGACCCACAGGACAAAAAAAAATTGCTACAACACGTGAAGCCTTGAAGGTTGTGACTATTTTTCATCTCTTCTCTCTCTCTTATAAACAATCTCTCTCTTTTCTCTCCTCACTCTTTTTTCCTTTCTCCCTTATAATGAAGCTACAGCAGGATGTAGCAACCATTTTTGGGTTTGGTTTAGACTCTGACAATATCAGGATCATTTTATCTTTCTTTGGTTATGCTAAGCAGTTTGTTATACAGTGTTATGAGTGTTTATAAGTTGTGAATTTTTTACAGCAACATCAGCCTTTGCAGTTTCTTGTTGGTGCTCTATCTTATATGGGTCATTGATTGTTTCCAGTGTTTCAGGGCAGGCAGCTATTTTAGTAAAATATTATTTGCACTTTTGTCCTGACTGATTTGTGTCACTCTGACACAAAGCCAGTGGTTCCGAAGAGCTCTCTTTATGTGGGATGTGACATGGCCTAATTAAGCAGTGGTCATTTACTGTTTACTGTCATTAGGTTCAGCTGATCCCATGGAGCAGGCACCCTAATTAAACAGAGTTCACTGCAATATATTTCACATGAATGGTGGCAGAAAAGGATAAGTTTATAAACAAGAACAGATTTCCCAAAGTATTGCTGAAAACCACTTCATCTATTTTTTTCAAAACAGACATTACTCCTTCCTTCATCCAAGTTCCATAATGTTTCTGGCATTATTATTCGTAGGACAATAGCCATTGAGGTAACATTCTGCTGCAGCTGTCTGTCTCATAGATCACTTAGAGGAAGCTTTGTGTTCTCCTTTGAAGCGGAAGAAGACATCAAGGCTTAGCAGAGACCTTTAAGAAGTTTGACAGCGAAGTAGATGCTTAATGAGATAGCAGGAATGCAGGTGTACTTATACAGGGAAAAATGAAATGCAGTCACAAAATATTTCAGCAAAACTCTTTTTAAATTCCTTTTAAAATGCCTTTGTATATTTGTCTTTCAGAGTTCAGGTCCAACTGCAACCATTTAAAAAACCTGAAACCACAAACCAGTTCAACGTAATCCTAATATGGGCTGATGCCTCTATGTGCTGCATAAAAATCTATACACAAAAACACTGTGACAGTCTAGTGGCTAACATTCCTGTCAAATTATAGACATGTGACAGAACATCTACCTCAGAATTAACAAACAACTCAAGCAGTGCTAGTAAAACTTGGAAGAGGAACAGCTAGAAGATAATAAAATATTGTTCCCACTGTTATGTTGAATATACAATCACAGGATAAAATATTGGAAAGGATTTTTGTAGGTCAGCAACTTGTTCCTGCTAAAAACCAGGGCAACCTCAGAATTATGAGGTTTCTGAAGGACTTGTCCACTTGAGTTTAAATTAGGTCTAAGGACAGAGATCCCACAGTCTCTCTGGGTCCCTGTTCCAGGGTTCGCGTTTCCTGTCCTACAACTTGTGCCAGTTGTCCAGTTGTCTTTTTTGTGTGCAACTCTGAGAAGTTCTGTCTCTGTCTTCTGCATAGCCACCCATTAGACAGAGGACACTTGGTCCCTCCCTAGCCTTTTCTCCAGGATATATCTCTGCTACTTCATGTGTTATAATCCCTCAACCAACCTGTCTTCTCTCTGCTAGACTCACCCTTGTTTGAGTCAAAATCTTTCCTGTAGTAAGGGACCAAAATTGAGCTAATTTTACCAGTTGGTCCTCCCATTAACTTGAATGTCTAAACAATTCTTCTGTTCATTCTTCTTTAACGTGTTTTCTGAGAACAGAGAGTTAGTAAGTTAATCATTATCAAGAGTCTTTCAATGAGAAGATTTATCTGAGAAACAAGACACTGCCAAATTACAAATCTCAACGAAATCAATGAGAGCTGAACTGGAGCCCTGTCTCACTACTTTAGTATTATGGCTAGCAGAGACAAGCCAAGAAATAGAACAACATTCTCCAGTGCTTCCATATTGGTAATTCCTTCTCTCAAACTCAGTGAGACCTTTTGATCATGGGAATTTGATGATAAAATGGCTTGTTGTCTGCATTAGGACTGTCTGAACTCCCTGAGGGCTGAATGCAACATCAGAGCCAGTAAAGGAGGCAGAGAGTTCATCTGCAATTATAAAAAATGCTCCAAAACACAAAATTCAGGACCTTTCTGCTTTATGATTAACTGTCTAGGCAGCAGCTTTCCCACAGCTTATTATGAAGGTGCCAAAATGTCCAGCTTATTCATTCCACACAGACTTTAGCAAATTTGGATACATGAGAGACCTTGGGAATGGCTCAGTGAGAGAAAGAAACATATAATGTTATCCATGTTCATGCAGACCTCTGTTCAACTATCAACACGCTGGAGCCAGACCTTTCCTTCAGAAATTTTTCATTATCTGTCTCTGTGTGATGATGAAAACTGGAGGAGGAGAGGTTTCATCTCTAATTAGCAGCAGAAGCAACTTTGTATGTCCATCTGCACTGAAGAGCCTGCTGTGCTGATTTAGGATCCACCACTCTCGAGGGTACTGAGCTATATTGTGCCTGCTAATGGATAATAATGTCCATGAGAAGTATGTCATCAGGGGTTATATTCTCTCCTGAGTGATTTTTTGGCTGATTTAGGTTTATAACTTGTAACTGTACCATTCCTAATGCTGGAGCTTTTCTGCTGTCCTTCAGTCTGTGCTTGTGTTAACAGACTGTCTTGAAAACAAAACCAAACACTTTTATGTGGGAAGACTCTATTACTTTGTCTCTCTAACTTTCAAATTACGATGCAGTAAGGCAATATCTCATTAGTACTTTCCCCAGTTGAGGGAAAATTGCCACGAGATATCACAGTGAAATTCTAACTTATTTTAAGTGTGGATAATATGATATGAATGTTGTTTTTAATAGTGTCATCAAAAAAGGATTTTTTTCCTAATTTTATTTTATTATGAGACTGAGAGGATGACACTTCCTAAGGCTAAAATGGGAGTTAAATTCTTCTACAACAGGAATTGCTAATGACTTTGCACATTGTAAAATAAGAATAAACAGTGTTTTAACTTTCTCATTCAACACTAAGTTTCTCTGGTGCCCATTGTGGCATAACCTCAGTCCAACATGAAAGAAGCATGCTCTGTCTCCCTGCAGAAGTTGATTAATTAGACAGCAACAAAGGCATATTAAAAAATAAAATAAAATAAAAATTCTGACTTGCAGAGATGCTTTCAGAGATGATTTTGTAGCTTCTTTTTCCTAAAGATCTCTTCTTTAACCAAAGCTTCCCAAACTGTGAAAGATACAGACGTGTAGAAGTTTTGCAAATCAGATATATACTATTCAGTTTACAACGTAGCACTTAAACTGATAGAAGACAGTATCAGATGCCAAATTTTCCAAGATTTTCTGTGTGATCTCCTCCCCTCCTCTCCCCTCCCCTCCCCTCTCTCCATATTTGTACAACACCCCGGGAAGCAACACCCTGAATTCAGCTCACGCCATTGAATAAACCACAGCAGCCATATTCCATCCAGCTATTAATAAACAACATTATCTTTCCTCCTTAATTACTGAATGTCTTTCACTCTGAGTTAAAAACTCTTTTCTTCATCTTTCTTTTGCAACAGTTTGCAGGTAGTTTGAGTATTTTCTTTTTTTCCAAAACAGATAAACAAAGAAAGACAAACTTGTTACCATGCCTCAGCAAGATTCCTTTTAAGAACTCCATGATGCAAACAAACCAGAAAGACGAATGTAAATGTTATTCCAATTAAATGGAACCCAGGATGTCTCTGTGGGTACATTATAGGATACAGTGGAGGTGGTAATGTTGAAGAGGTAGCTAGGAATAGCCTCCAGCATTAAAAATTTAAGCCTGCAACTCGTTCACAGCTGTGACTGTGCATGCACTGGGAGAGAAATGGCACAATTGAAAACAGAATCAGCATATGCCTGCCAAACTGATCCCAAGGAAGAGAAAATTTAACCTTTGTGTTCCCAGTAGGAGTGAAAATTTGTTTGAAAGTTCATCGGAGCTGGCTAATCACAAAAGAAGAAACACCAAAACCTGGTGCAGGAACAGCAGTAACCACCACTCAATGTGGTACAGCAGGGCTGCAAGTCAGTGTATCTGAAGGCCATACTAGTCCTGTCAACTGTGGATGGCAGTCAGTTGTCTTTGTGTATAGGTACTTGTGGATGGCAGTCCACTGCAGGCTTTCCAGAGGTAAAACAAACAAACAAAAAAAAATTACAAAAAATGTTGTGGCCTGGCTCGTTATGTGACAAAGCCTGATTTTCCCAGAACAGAACAGCAAGGGAACCATCAGCCCTGTTTTAAGGGCAGATGTTGAAACTAATCACTTACAAGATCTTCCACCTGAATTCAGCCAAGTGAGCCAACTTCTTGTTCTGTGCTGTACTAGTTTAGCCTACTCCTTCTTGGGAAAGCAAACTTGTTCCTGATCTTATTCATAATTATCCATTGTTCTGTGCATTTTTTTCCCTGTGTGTTGTTTAGTCTTGATACTTTCTTATTTGGGTTTATTTTATATGGAAGAGATGGTCACATCCTGCAGTTTACTATCCTATTCTGTAAAATTCAGGTAGAACATTTGTATACCTGGAAGAATATCAGACCTATCATATCTATGTTTGTAGCCCAAGTTTTCATCATTTCTTAACAAAAAAGAGCCACCAACCATTCCTTAAAAAGAGAAAAGAGGCACAGCCTTTCCTAGTGTCAGGTTAGACGTGTCTGTTTCTAAAATCAAGATATAGAAAACCTCTAGATTTGACGTGATGTGGAAACAGCACAGACTCATCTTTGCCTGTTTCTAAGATGACAGTTCTTACTAGGGACTGATATAATTAAATATGAGGTTGTCTGTTGGATTCTGCTGTCTCCAGGAATACAAACCCTTCAAGGCATATCTCAACAGACTGTTATACTGACAGAAAACCGTACTGGGTGGGTTGCTCTGAAATCGCAGTAATGGATAACAGTAGTGTTATCTTCTTTTGAAAGGCAGAGGAGAAAATCTCCACCCGTAGACTTGATAGCTGATGAGGCAATGTGTTACTCGTTTAGGCAAGAAAACCCCAGCACTAAGCAGAGAAGACTTATCCTAATGAGGGATAAGGCTGTCTCTTTAAAGAGACAAGCCCACAGTCAGAGTACCCTGTGCGGACATACAGGGAGGAAACAGCAGGACCATGGTCGGGATTTGGGTGTGCAGGAGATGGACTGGGCTCCAAAGGCTGCTTGTCAAAATGACTCTTTTATGTAGTATCCTGAGACTCACCTTTCTCTGAAATCTCTTTAAGAGAGATGCATTCATTCATGATTTTTACCTTCCCTTGGGTTATGTTTACACACGCATTTAGGGTGGGGGAAACTGCACTACTGATGAAGCTTGTGCTTGCTGTGGGTGTTTTGGGTTTTTCCATTTAGGATATTGTAAAATCTAGCTCTCAATGGAGCTCTCAGATGAGTAACCCTCATTATACTGTTATTGTTACTCTTTTGTCTTTGGATCTCTATTGTATATTGCAGCTCATCTGAATATCTCAATAAAATACGAGCTCATGTGGGCAAAAGTGTTGAGCTATAAATTTTGTCATGAGTTAGATGCAGTTACTATGATGAAGCAGTCACTCATCAGAGGAAATAAATCACAGGCAGAGGAGGTGGATGGAATTGTTCAAGCATCTGAATTCACATAGGGAGGAACTCTGGCTTACAATATCCTGCCACCAGAAAGTATTCGAAATATTTGCAAAATCAATGGTACTGCAAAACTGTAAAGCTAAAGTGTTAAATAGCCTTATGGACTCCCCTTTTTGTACTCAGTTTTGTATAAAATGTAGGCAGCAGATGAAGCCATTTCAGAGAATATCTGAATCACCAAAACACGGCTACCTCCCCATAACATGCCTTCATCTTAGCACTACAAATTAGAAACATTTCTGCCAGAGTCAGCAAACTAAATAGATAATTGATATAAAGGAGGAGTCAGACTTCAAGGTTTGTAGTAGAATTTATTGCACATGGTAGACAGGTGTAGAAGGTGAAGTAAAGATAGATGAAGCACTGCTAGAAATAGCTTAGACTAGAATGAAAACATGTCTTCATGTTCTTGGTGTCTTCTTCCTATGATACAATAGCAATAGATGACTATACAGCCACTATAGTAGGGCTCTGTTCCTGCCTCTCCATGGTAGAGTCCTCCCTAAACTTTCTGGGAGGAGCCAAGGAGTTATTTACAGAAAACAAAGCCGCAAACATCTCTGGGTAGTCTTCCACTCACATTCATTCACACTGCAAAAACAACTTTGTCTCAGGGGTGTTAAGGGGAAGGGTAATTAAATCCCAGGGAAATTAAGTGGCTTCAATTACAGTAAGTTGCCTTTTCTAGTGCTTTCAGATTTCTCAACTCTGGTCCAAAATTGCAGACCTTCACCTGAAGCCAGGCACATAAATTCTGTCTATAAAAATTAGGGAGAAAAGCATATTTTTGACTACATGTTGGTTTATGGATGCAGCTAGGATTCTGGATTCTGGATATCCTCAGTGTAACAATTATCAAAGACTTGATTCCATCTCTTATTGAACTGCATGGCTTCAGGGACTGGTATTCAAATAGATGTTTTGGAGCTGGGAACTAAGCCTCAGCATCCTTTCTGTCAGATAATACCCTATGAAGTTGGTTGAAAGAATGACCAGTTTAGGATCTCTAGATTACAAGTGGAAAGCCCATGCCAGAGGAAAGTTGACTGGAAAAGAAAGGCCAGAAACAATATTTGTGAGTGAAAAGAGAGAAGCTGTCTATTTCTGAGTATGAGTCAAATGAACCTCTGGAATCTTCACAAGGCACACAAGGCTGAAGGATGTTTAAAGGATTTCACATTTAGAAGACCACAAAAATCTTCGTCATGTGTTAAATTTAGCTCCACAAAATTTTTTAACTTTTGCAGGTGAGGTTCAAATTCAGATATTTGATGCCTCTCACAAATTTTTAACCTCTAAAATTAACAAAAAGAGGTGAAGAGTCTCTCTTCCTTTACAACCAGGTACGCTATCTCACAGGCATGTCCTATGCCTTGAGCACAAAGACTGGCCTGTGTTTTAAATGCAGCGCTATGACTTATAAATTTAGATCTATTAATGAATATGGGGAAATTCAAACCAAAGAAGATGTAAAGGTGGCTAACGCTCTTCAGTGAGTTGCTATTACAAAGTGACAGGGAATGACTTTGACTTCAGTTTGGTTATTTTTGGTTGTATAACACTGAAGCTCAAAGGAAAACTGGGATGAAAATAGCCCTTTTTAATAAGATAAAGTGTCCTGGATCCATTTGCCCAACACTTCACCAGGCAGGAGTACTTCTGATCTTTTATACCAAGCCTTACATGACAGCTGCTTTAACTTCAGTGCAGGTACTTTTGACTTTTAAGAAAATAAGGCCAGAATTATGTCCATTATGTTCTTGAGGCTAGTGGTAACCCATGTTGCATGAATGGTATGTTCTTGCTTCAGAAATATTAATCCTTCCTCTAGCCTGCACTTTGACATTTCTTTCTTTGACCAATTATCTGGTTAATATTATTTTGCTTTTTCCTTAAAACTGGTTGCATTTCCCCAATAGATTCCTGAGTTTGTATATCATGAATAGAACTTCAACCTTTCTTAGAGGAAAGCTACTGCTGGAGCAAATGCAGCATAAGTGTCTTAGTGGATCACAATTTTAAACAAATGTAAAAAAAAAAAAAAAGAAAAAAAAGAATAAAGGGAAAAAACTCAAGTTCCCGAGTGCCCAGCAGCTGAATTATTTTCATTATTTTTATTTTATCCATCAAGGGATACAACCCAGCTTCCATGGGTTTAGCTCAGGTGCTGTACTAGCTTTTTGATGGCATTCCTCTCCAGAGCTCATGATGGACATAATAAGGCATTTATCATATTACAGCAATATTACGTATTCTCTTTGTAGTAGGACTATGACAAGCATGTCAAAACAGTTGCTTTTTGGCTTGAAGACTGGATGCATTTTTGAGACTGAAATATGAAAGGCAATATTTGACTGCTTGTCCAGAGAGATTTTGTGCAGTAATGTAAATTACAGGGTCATTTCAGCTGGAGTATATGTTCTCTTGGTTTTGAGTGGAACCCTGGTCGATTTTGGGAATTAGGAACAAAATAAATTGCACGTCTCTAAAAATTTTTTCTCCAGAGATATTATGAGCCAAACACTGTCTTCATGTAATACAGACTCATGTGTGGAAATGTTTTAAATATTTATTATTTTAGTATTCAAAAAACGCCAGCCCTTAGAAATTGCTTCAGCTTTGAGAGAAAAGCATTATTAAAGTGAGTGTAAGGATTGAAGTAGAGGTATCCTTCCTAGTTATAGAAGCTCCATAACGATATTTTCTGGGAAGGGAGGAATGGTTCCCTGTGCTCACCTTGCCCAACTTTCTGGGAGTTGTAGGGATGAAAATAAAGATCTTTTTTTCTGGATTTGGAGCAGCCCTTGAGTTTATAATGAGACATCCAGACATGGAAATGACTTCACCTAAATAGCCTGCCATTTCCTATGTCTTCCTCTGCAGCATATGATTTTGGCTTGTGTGGGTAACAAGCTGCCAGAGTAAATGGCCAAGATCCAGGGCCAAGATCCAGAGCAAAGACTACAGGTCCCTGTCCCACACCAGCAAGAAGGAAAATGGATGAAGTGCCTCTGAGGGGAGCCATCTGAGCACAAAATAGTTCACCTGACATAGAGTGAAACTAAGGAAAACCTTCTTATGACTTTGTTGAAATCTTTGACTGGACACAAAGTCCTGTGAAATATACTTGGGATATTTTTCCTCAGGTATCACTAGTAAATGGTCCACTGACCTCTCCTCCAGAGTAAAAGTAGTAAGGGCTTGTTCCTATCAATAAGGCAGTAAAACTGTGGGTTCTTTTACTGTTGTAAATTAAGAGTGGATAGGTGCACATCTGACACTCTCTAATTCCCCAGGAATCAACTGACTTACTGGGAAAATGTGCACTCTACCTGCTGGAAATGGTCCCTGGCTTGTGCTTGGCCCAAGGTTTGCCTGGGAGAGTGCTAGCTGGTTAGGGCCAAGATTGTGCTAGGATGCATTCCAGCAGTTTGTGGATGATTGCACTCAAGTACCTGTGAATGTACCCTGGCACTATCTGATTAATGTGCACAGGCTGCAGAAGAAGTGGAGGTACATGCCTTTGAGTACACTGGTAAGGTGAGCCCACTTTAAAAGCTGGGATAAATTCTGAGTTTCTCCATACTGGAAATATCTGAGGCAAATATAGGCTGAAAAAACATCTCAACATGAGCTCTCTGTGCTCTACAGGACAGGGAAGCATTGCTCTGCTGTCCAGCACTGATCTGTCAAGTGCTGGAGGCACATTTATGCTATAATAGAGATCATTCCCTGCAAGGTACTTCCAATGCACCGTGGCACCTCGAGACTCCAGTTGTGTGCCTATGTGATGCAGAGAAACTGGTTTCTCTGAGAAGGGCTGGTTCCATTTTGACAAGGAAAACAGATTGCATAATCAATACCTCAGTCCCTCAGTTTGCCACGGTAGCTTTTCACACTGTTCAGTTGCTCTCTGCACTGAGGAGTGCTGCAGGTGGCTCCTTGCAAATGTCTGAGACAGTGACAGATTAGCAGATTCTTCACTGTTTTGATATCAAATGAGGCTTGCATATGCCTTCTGTTAAACAGGAACCTAAACAGCAGGATTAATAAGAGTAGCAACTGGGACACCTTGTATAATTTCATTTCAGTCATAATCCTGTTAGAGTTGAAATAAATCAGATGTGTCTGCTAAGGCCAGCTGAAAATCAGGAGACTTCTTTGGTAACATAACTAATGATTTTTAAGTCCTGGTTTTAGGGCTGTCTCTAAAGAAACTTCAACTATGTGCATAAACCCAGACCTCCCCCTTTCAAGACTGCTTCACTCTTTGCTTTCAACATTCAGAGACCTTGGAGGTTTTTCCATGTTTTAGTCTGTGCAGGACTGTCTCGATCCACAGATGACACTTCTTATCTATCACCCTGAAGCATCTCAGAAGACACCACCCCCTGCAAGTCTGGCTTCATACTTCACATAGGATGAGCTGCATCATTTACTTTCTCAGGTGGATATGTGAATCTGCTGCCTAGCAGTTGGGAAAGGAAGCAAAAGGAGTAAGGCAAAATGTTTTGGACATGGGGTAAAATATATAAAAAGTTCTTGGGGGTCAGGGAAGTCCCTCACATTGTAAGCTCTATGTTCTAGGCTGCAAAGAAACTGTCATGTTTTCATTGCTGTAAAGTAGTTTTCACATAATTCTAGAATCATACTCACATAAGTCCAGAAGAGACCTCTGGTTGTCATCTAGTTCAGTCCTCTGCTCTAAGAATGGCCAATTTCAAAGTCAATGTAGGTTGCTCATGGCATTGTCAGTTGAGTTTTCAGCATCTCCAAAGACTTTGATACTATGACTTCTTTGAGGTTTTTCCACAAGAAAGAATAGCTTCAGCAGCAGGAATAGAAACCTCCCTCCTCCACCCATCCAAACAGGTAGATTTTGTTCTTGGAGGTGGCCTTGAATCACTCTATGTAGCTGTGAGACTGGTACCAGCTTCCCCACATAGTATAATATATATTTATATGTATTTCACTCATCAATGAAATATATAAAAATCTGTGTCACAGAAACTGCTTTCTATTAAAAAATCAGAAGAGGCCTTGAATTGGTCAAGATAAACCGGAGACTTTTAGCAGAGAGTGTTTACCAGGTAGGCATCCATATCTGAGAGGCAAGATGCGCCCTTTTGTCTGGCATTTTGCTCTTCCTAGATGTCTCTTCATTTAACTTAATGGCTGCACTTAGGTGCCTCGCTCCCCTCATGATGCTATGTGGAGGGACCAGGCACCTGTCCCTAGGCTATGAATTTCAGTCTAATAGTCAAATCCTGGTAAGAGAAGTGTCTCTGATTCACTTTTATAATCTGCAGCCCCTTGGACCTAATCCTAAGAGATTCACTCAGTCTTGTGTTGTGAATTGATTGCAGAGCTAGGAATAAAGTGCAGAAGCCCTGGCTTTTCAGTGCCAGGCTCTGAACCATTACTCCTCTGGGTCAGGCAATGAACAAGCCTTTGAGGCCTTGAGCATGATTAATAGACCCAAAGCTCCAGCTTGGAGCCAAATGGAGAACATACACGCTCCTGCTCTTTATGTTTGCATACGTACTTGTGCTGCTCTCAATGAGCTTGTCAGCGCCCAGCTTTCAGGGAGCTGACAGATCTACCACAACACAGTTTGAATAAATGTGCAAACATAAAGTGGAGATTAACCAAGATAGCCCTTTAATAACACTATCAGTCGAGTGATTGTGCCACCTGACAGCAGGCACTGGGCAGGGTTAAATATGTATACCAATAGAATTTTTATTGCACCCTTTCCCTGTACTTCTAGTCACATAAATACAGAAAGGGGTACCGCATGCTACCCAGTCACACATTTCTGTCGTTGATCTGATTACCTATCAGAAACTGGGCATGAATTCCTGGCAGCTGATTAACCACTTGTGCCAACCTCCTTGCAATTTACTGTGTGATTGTTTGATTTACCACATTTCTAAACCTGTATCTCATCTGCTTTGTCAGGCCTATCCTGATGAATCCTGTACCAGACAGGCATAATGAAATATCTTAAACACGCTCCTTAACAGACAGAGGCTCTTCAATGCTTTCCACCAAATTACCAGGCTGTGCATTTTAACTTTCTGTGGCCTTGACAGCTCTTTCTAGACACATTTTGGGCAACACAAGACAGACTGTGGGACTAACAAGGTCCTGGCATGTTTTCAGCAACATAAATGCTTTCATGAAAGCCAGAGAGAGGGAGATGATAGAAGAGAAAAACGCCTTCAAATGGCAGATATTAGAGACAAATCAACAAATATAGGAAAGATGCTTTGATCAAATGAAACAATGAAATGAAATGTTCCCCAGTTTCTTTATCAAAGTACAAAACCTGAAGTACTGCTGAAACAAGGGAAAATGTTTGAATGAACATGGTTGGATGGCGGTTCCTCTCCCTTTGGTAAACCTTAGCAGTTCTGTACTTAACAGCAGGACAATTATTACTAAAAGTGCTGTTCTGTGCTGTTAAGTGTTAAGCAATCTCAAGTATGATAATGAGGCGTGTGTAGGTGCATCTGAAAGTATGATTGAGTGGCCAAAAATGTATCCCCTTGCAAGAACTACCTGAAAGTCAATTCCAGATCTGCCAGTATCCTGCTGTGGGACTTTGGGAAGACCTGCAGCTTTCCTCCTTGTTTATTACCAGACCTTTCTGTTCTGCTAAGAAACTAGTGATGTTAGGATCTTCCCATTTTTGAGCAAGATTTCTTGTTGTGTGCCTGTATGATACCCAGCAGTGCTTCCATGGTCTCAATTGCACCTCTGAATGCTGCTGTTAAAAGAGAAAGGGTGGGAAGTTATTCAATGAGGAGTGCTAGAGTTCATTGGCATCACTTGGAATACAGGGATGTGTAGAAATGAATGGTGGTTTCTAGCAAAAGCTTGTTCTATTACTGTAGTTGCTGAATCAATTGCTTTGTCTACTTTCATAGGCTGCCTTTAGTTAAGCTGAAATACTTTCAAAAATGAATTCATCTGTAATAATTAATAATTTCTTCTATGGAATTAGCTTGCTGTCTTTTCTCTTCCTTCAAGAGTAAAGATTGATGTCTTTGCTTATATGAAGCTCATATACATATGTATACATGTAGATATGTATGTATACATATATACACTGGCAACTAAGAAAAGAAAGAATGGAGAACAGAATTATACTCCAGGGAACTGAAAAAAGAAAGAAAAAAAAAAGAAAAGGCGAAATAGATACAATATTTTCCTTTATTCTTTCCTTTATTCATTATGCTCCACTCAGAGAGGAAGCTAAACTTCCTGAAATGTCATCCGTTCAAGAAATTTCCAAAAGGAAAGCTTTGAGTTTTCCTTATGAGATTTTCATCTTTTATCTATGCACTTGTTTTTGTCTGCTCTGTGATCATACGCTCAATTTACTGCCACTGGGGAAGCTTTCCCGACTCATACAAGAAATAATTGTGACAGGAGGTTCAGTACTTGTGTGGCCCCATGCTCAGAGCCAGGGCCAACTTTTTGGGAAGCTGACATTTGGACTGAGACCACTGCTCCGGTCACTCATTCCCAGCCATGCAGAGAGGCTGCAACCCCTGCTGCAGCCACTGTAGTATTGGACCAGCTTCATTCCCAGTGAGCAATCCCAGTTGGTGCAGCTGAACAGCTACACAGCAGGGGATAAAAGCCAGGGGACGGAGATAAAAAGCCGCTTTCACTGCCTCCTCTCCTCTTCCTTAAATCTCTGCCTACTGAGATGGGATGTAGAGAAAATTAATTTGGGATTCAAGCATCTGGAGAGCAGTGGATGAAAGGTGCTTTAGAAGAACATAATGTTACAGATGTTCCCCTCCTTACTGCTACAGCAAGTCAAGATGAAAACATACTGCATAACTATGACATGCCTGAAACCTAATGCAAACTGTTCCCTTTTAAGCAAACAGTAAAATCCTGGAAGCTCAAACTGTGTCCTGCAGGCAGTAGAGGAGGAGGAAATGTCTCTCCTTTTATTATTTGTTTTGGGTTTTGTTTTCTTTTTTTACTATTGTATTATTAAAGATAAAATTGTGTTTGTGGGTGCTCAAACAATATTGTGCTGAGGACTGTTCATGAAGCAGATAAAACTATTTCCCTTCACTAGGAGGAAAATATGTATAATAACAGGAACTTTATTCATTAACTTGGACAAAATCATGGTTACATTAGTGAGGCTGAAAGATATGAAATACCTTCTGCCATTGGATAAAGATGGCCCACCTGGTGCTGGGGTCAGGCTCTGGAAGTTCATACTGGAAGAAATAGCGCATGGAAATGGGAGTAAGAGGAAGGAAGCAATTTCCACATGGTAACACATTAATTTTTAATTTGGAGAAGGTAATATTATTCCAAGTTTTATACCCTGCAGAAGAAACCACTTGAGGCAATGCCATATTCTTGGCTCCCTGGTGACTTAAATAAACTTGCAGTTGCAATGCTTTTTATTTATTTAAAGGACAACCATTCCTTGGACTTAATGTCTGCTCAAGAGCAGTATAATAGTGATCGCCTTACACTAGCTATCTGATCTGCTATGTGCCTGGTACCTTCCTAATCCCTTTGCAGATACACAGGGAACAATAAGAGTTGTCCTACATGAGAACCAGCAGGAGTTGACAAGAGAAAGCTTATCATGGTAATATTCTGCAATAATTTTCCCATCTAAAAGGGAGATTTTCTTGGCAGATGGGACAAAACAGGGCTGAGCTGTATATCACCCAGATTTCATGGCAGAATAAATCCTACACATACCACCAGTGCTTCAACCATTATATTGGAGACAGAAGCTGCACTGGGTGGGATTCATTACACAATATGGCATTTCTTCCTTCCTTTAAGTCTGGATCCTGGATTTCTTACTCAGGTTCCACTCAACAGGCTGAAAGGAGTGAAATGTGACGTATCATACCATTCAGGCTGGGGGAGGGAGGGGAATGTTGGAAAGGAAAGCTCACAAATTGTCGGGTTTCATTTGGCTATTAACAAAAACATCTGGAATCATAGAAAAAAAAGTCTGTCTGTGATAAGTGTCAGATGAGGAGAGGAGATGGATATCTGCTCTGTAGAATTTAATTGTAGTTGGCAACTAAATAATTTTTCATCGGAGCAATGGATAGCACGAATACTCCTGCTTTTTACTAGATTTACACCAATGCAGATGGATAAAGTAACAGGAGGCCTGAGCACTAAGCAAAAATCCGCTGTTTGAGCAGTGGCCCAAAGCCTTGGCATTTTCCTAGTATCTACTTGACAAAGGGTGTGCCAGGCTTCCCACAAGTGCTCCTAGAAGAAGTCTCCAGGTTTGGCTTATACTCAGGTGGAAGACCACATGCAAATCTCAAGTAAGGAATAAGAAATACATCAAGGAAAATACTACACTCCAAAACCCAGGCAAGTTGAAAAACTGTACTAAAGTCCTTTGGAACTGCAGAGAAGGCATGAGGAGGTTACCTGCTTGCACAGCTGTGGAGAAAACTGGAATTCAATCACAGGTATAATTCACATAAAAGATTCAGCTTCTTTATGCTGAAAATGGAAACACTAGGTACTTTTTACTGTGCAGAGCTAGGATAAGGGGAGTCCCCAAGTTGCGTGCCTGGTGTAAGGGATAAAGCAGCTGCCCATGAAACCAGGCAGAACATTAGTCAAGATGCAGTTGACTTACGATCCCTGAAAGGGAAGTCCTGACATCAGATGTGACATTTGAGCTAAGTTGTTTGTCTGCCATTCTCTGATCATAATGTCAGGGGAAGTGGAGGCAGGAAGACAAAAGAAAGAAAAAAACGTTTTAATGAAATAGGTTTTTAGGGTAGTTTATTTGGAGAGATCTATGGTCTCTGTGAAAGTCATCAAGTGCTAAACTTGCTGTGCATCCAAGGACTTTCTCTCATCCCTACTCTGAAGCAATAATAACCTCATTTTTTTTCCCAAAAGCACTGGGAGCTGCATGTTCTCTTTGTTGCCCTTTTTCTGTACTCAGGAATGCAGTGTAACTCACTCAAGAGCTTGATTCATCATCCATTACCAGAGTACCAGAGTTTTCTTTTCTCCTCTCCCTTCTTCCCTTTTTCCAGATAACATCTCCTACCCTACTTGGCTTGGTCCTTCATAATAGCTTTCACTTAGAAGGCAGAGATTAGCACTGAAGGTTTGAGGATAGGGAGCATTAACACTTTAGGTCAGTGTCTGAGTGAGTCTGAATGGCAGATACCAACTGGGATTCCCATAGTAACCAAGTATAATTCTGGACAGGCAAAGGGACAGGAAAGTTTAAGACATCGTTGTCCACTAGGCCAAAGTCAACAAAATCTCTCCACTTCCTAGGCCCCCAAGAATAACAGTCTTATGATAAACCCACTCAATTTTTCTTTGATTGCCCGGTTCTGGCATTTTAAATCTCCTGAGACAATGAGGTGGGAGAAGGGAATACTACTTGGATGTATTTAGTGGATATAACAATGAGGTATTTTATCTGGAAAACAGAGATTATCAAACTAGTTTCACTACTAATAAAACAAAAGGCTGGACAACCTATCTGTAATAACAGTAGCTGATCTTAATTTAGGATCTCTGCCATCTTTAATTTGCTCTGTAGAAGTTATAGCTTGGAAGTGCACAGGACTTTGTTGGAACAAGTAGATCCTCGAACAAGACATTTGGATGTGCTTAATCTCAAACATATGATAGGTCCTTCTGAAGTTAGTAGAACTTGTACCCGTATTGGATTGCATCCTCGGTTTCTACATCTGTCTTCATTTCCTTGGCTACTGCATGGCGACAGTAAACTGTATGCAGCTTTGGGGAGTCATATAAACACTACATGAAGGGTAGAGGGGGTATAAACTACTCTCCTCCTTTCATATTACATATCTCAGCTACATCAAACTGGGCTATGTATCACATTGGAAGTCAAATAATGTGAGACTGAAATTGTAGTTCCTTGTCTTCTGAGAAGCACCCTCCCCTCAAAAAGAAAATTTCTTTCAATGGAGAAGGCAAAGTTGATACTGAGATCCAAATAAGAGGGCTACAGTCCTCAAACCTACCTGGGTCAAAGGCCCGTGCCACATAGAGTCAGTCCAGCTCCCTACGAACCTCAGCAGCACAGGGCAAAGTAGTTCCTTTGCTGATAAGATTTTCTCTGCTTCATTGCTTCCAGGTTGTAGTCATACAGCAACATTTCTGTGACCAATCTAATGTCTATATTTTGATTTTAGTGAAAGAGAAGTTTCCTGTGATATTAACTTTGACTACAACATTCAAGACTCCAAGGACAGTTAAATTCCATCTCCATACACTACTTTATACAGGTTGAATGCTCCATAAAGATACAGAGATCTTAGTTCCTTGAACTATATTTGAACCAAATACTTGTTTTGTGTCCTAAAGGTTCAAGTCAAGTATTTCTTTCATTTTACTCCTAGCTGAGATGTGGAAACCTTTCACTCCTTGTCAGCAACCCTGTGACCTCTCCCTCCTGCAAAATGCACAGTTTCTTTTATCCTTGCTGATATCTATGACACTACTCTCCTGTACTATGAGACGTTGCTGCTTTGTTATGTGACCCTGATGCATGTGAATTGTGGCACACTGTGCTACCTATGCCCAAGTGCCACATGGTGATTCTCATAGCAGGAATGTCTGGACACTCTGGACTGGAAAGGACTTTCAAAGTCCCCAAATCCAACCTGGCACTGTTGCAGAGAACTGTAAGGCTCCCATAAAACTAATCATGCTCCCTTTTGAAGAGCAGCTATTTTTAGGCCTGTTTTTACATCACCAGTAGTAAGACTTCATTATTTCACTGATTTGTCAGGAAATTTCTTCTAGTTTCCATTGTCCAAGATTAATTTCTTCCTAGTCATCCTTGTACCAATGAAAAATTCTAGTTGAAACATTTTCCTCTCTTTCTGTTATTCACAATTTTGCATAAGTTATCAGCAATATTTATCCTACAGGCTGTCTCTGTACTGGGAAATATTCTGTTTCTGTGGGAACAGAGTAGGAAGCTTAACATTATTTAATATATCACTCCATTATGAGCTGTGCCCATTGACACAGCAGCTAGAGCAGAGAACAGGACAACGTATCAAGGGAAAGTTTTTATTTATGATGCCATAGAAATGTCATCCTTGATTCACTGGGTGGAATTGTCCTAGAACAAGAAACAAAAACATAGATTGCATAGAAAACAGTGATAAACACCAAGCTGACAAATGCTCCTAATTACTTTAGAATAGCTCTCTCTTTTTTTTTCTCCCATTAGCCTGCTCCCTAAATTTTGTGTACCAAAAATAATTTTCTGTGAATCACAACCATATCATTATAATGAGTGCAAGGAAACATCAGTTTATGTAAGATCAAGTTAAGTAACAGGAAACACCACATTAAGTATAATCTAATTATGCTTTGTTCTGCAACAGAAGGGACAGATTTATTTTTCAGACAGAAGAAAAAAGCAGCGTATAAACATGTGGAACTCAGAGAAAGAATCACAACATTTACCACTGGGTACTGCAGAGTCAAGAATCTAGCTGAAACTAAGACAACAGTTCAATACTGCTGGGATTGTAGTCCTTAAACAAACATCTACATCAAATGCCTAAAGCTATGAAGATAGACACCTTCCTTTCCAATCAAAAGTAAAAGCACAAAACACTTCTTTTACAAAACGGACCATCTTAAAGCAGTGGCCCAGAACTCTGAAATATACCCACGGGTCCTACCATTTTGAAATGTCAATATGTTTGTACTTCTGAAGTACACAAGGGTATGATGAGTCATAAAATTTATGCCAATAAAGACTATCATCAATGTCTTGTTCACCTTTATAACTGACACAGGTATAAAATTTAACTCAGTATTCCCTGTGTTGGACCACAGTTTGAGTGTGAGACACAGGACTTCTTTGGCAAGGATATATGATCTTTACATGTATGAATTCTTAACTCTCTTGCAGCCTGCCTATAAAGCTGAGGAAATGTTTGTGAAGTGTTTTCAGAGCCTCCTTAGGAATGAAATGGAGAGAAACTGCAGGCAAACAAATAAAAGGTTGATATCTACCTAGAAACCTTCAGGCTTTAATGTTTTGGTTTTTTTAACTAGGAGATGTTGTTCTTAATACAGCTTGAATTCAAACAGGGGATTAGCAAATCTTGGTGCATATAGTACATCAGTGTAATGTGATACTTTCTGTCTTTCAATACACACTATTTAAACAGGATCAAATTCTGTCCTGAACTGCAGCAGAAGGAAACCAAGGTAAACTGCTCTTGAAGTTAACAGAGACAGGCTGGATTAATGCAGAGAAGTGAAGGTTTTTCAAGACTATTGTCAACTCATTCAAAGGTTTTTTAACCTCTAGGGTTATGTGTATCGGTATCTCAATAACGTGCTCGGAAAATCATGCAGCTGATTAACAGCATAGCTCCCCTGGGTGAGATATAATTGAATTGGAAAGAAAAGGTGTTTATTCCCAGGGCCGGGAAACGTAAGCAGTAGAAAGAGCTACATGTCCAACCAAGATCCTATATAACAGGAGTGACAGCTCTATTTATAGGCACAAGTGTGACTGTTAAGGACACAAGTGAGCTAATTAATTTGGAAATCTCTGTGATATTGGCACAGGACCCTTGACTGCAGAGTTTCCTTACTATCAGTACTGATCTCAGTATAGTTCATGAAGTACACCTTATCTCACCCCAAAGAAGAAATGTCAGAATTAGTGCAGATGTGGATAACTTATGTTAGTCAACTGAAACCCACCCCTGGTGCCCACATTGTTGAAACAAGAGGAAACCCCAGTGTTCCACTCTCACTTGAGCGTCACTCATCCACAGTTAATCATCAGGGTACAGTTAATTCCCCTTGGCGGAGTGGAATTCCTAACATTTCATTGCCTATTCTGTGGGACAGGATAACAGTGTTGCCCAACAATAATAGTAAAAATCTGTAAACTTAGTAATCTAGAAAAAAATTGATGAAATTTAACCCTGACCAGCAAATAAGCATGACATAGCTGCTCACTCGCCCGCCATCCCCATAGGATGTGAAAGAGAATCAGAAAGGTGAAAGTGACAAACAAAATTTTTGGCCAAGATAACAACAGTTTAATAATCACAAAGAAATAATAAGAAAAAAAAAAAGAATTAAGGAGAAGAAGAAAAAATAGAAAACAGAGAGAAAATAAAATCCAGGAAAGATAAGTGATGCAAATTAAAGCAATTGCTCGCCACCAACAGATGCCCAGCTTATTCTCAAATAATAGTCCCTGCAACAACCTCCTGCCCAATTTATTGCTAAGCATGACATCACACTGTGCGGAATATCCCTTTGGTCAACTAGTGTCAGCCGTCCCAGTTATGTCTCCTCCCAGCTTCTTCTGTACCCCCAGACTACTTGCTGAAAGGGCAGTTTGGGGAGCAGAAAAGGCCTTAACACTATAAGCATTGCTCAGCAACTATAAAAACATTGTTGGGTTATCAACACTAGTTTCATCACAAATCCAGAACATAGCCCCATGCAAGTTGCTATGAAAAAATGTAACTCTATCCCAGTCAAAACCAGCACAAAAATAATCAAGCGATTTGGAGCTGTTTTCTCCAGAATATTTTAAATTTAAGAGAAATTTTGATAAAAAACTACAGATATATTCTCCATGCCTAATAAGTTAAAATAAGATTGTCTTAAATTGAAACAAAAAAATGAATCCACTAGACATCAAGAAAACCTGTCTTATGAGTAGGAAAGCTAAACATTGACACAAGCTATGTGAGGGACGGAGGCTTTAACATATACTACCATCTACTAGCATCTGCAGTCAGTGGTTTGGGTATGGCTAACACCACAGTAAGAATGGACTGGACAGCTTCTTACAGGCCCTCCAAGCCCTTTTTTCTCTGATTCTGAGTGGTATTCACATTGTTGCAGAATGAGATAAGGCAGAGGCAGAGAAAAAATAGCCTCCTAGCACACTGCTCTTATTCCTAACAAAATGATTTCTATTAAAAGTAACAGCATTTTCAAACTCTTGTAGTGATCAGCAGGGTAAATCATTGTCCAGATTGCACTATGCATAAATTCTCTTTTCTGTCTTATTTGTAGACACAATTGCTCTTTCTTTTTCCCTTTAACATTTACTTGTGTTGTACAATTTCCCTTTAACATGTCGATGATCTGAGATTAGTTTTATTGATTTTGTTTCCCATTTGTTCCATATTTTGAGATCCCAGGTGAAAAAGTTCTACACATATATGTAGTATTAACATGACTGAACAGGCAGTACAAAGTGTAGGAGAGAAGAAATTTGCCTGATACTACTTAGCAAATCATAGTATAATTTCAGTTGGAAGAGACCTCTTGAAATCATCTAATACATCCCTCCAACATCTTCTCCCTCAGCTCAAACAGGATCAGTCAGAGCAGGTGGCTCTGGACCACGTTCAGACAGCTCTTAAATATCCCCAGGAATGGAAACTCCACAGATTCTCTGGGCAGTTTGTTCCAGTGTTTGACTATTAACACAGTAAAAAAATGTTTTCTTGTGTTCAGATGGAATTTCACATTTTAATTTGCCTGCTCCCTTTTGCTCTCTCAGGGGGCACTATTTAGAAGACTATGGCTTATTTTTCTTCTTCATTCCCTCCCATGAGGAGTTTATATAGGCTGAGTGCTGCTGAGGATGCAATGGTGATATCCTTCACAAACATGACTGTGAATTAGAAGCAGTGTGAAGAACTTGGAGGCAGCATTAGCATGAAGGATGAAGGAAAACCTGGCAGAAATGTGCCATAGCTTATTCTGTCTTATATAAGGTGTGAAGACTAGTCAATCAATTTTTAATTACAGCTCAGTCTCCAAGCTAAGCAATTGATATGTTCCTCATGCTTCATGCTTCACTTGCACAGCAATGACAGTGAAGTATTTGAATCCTAAATAAAGCAGAGACAATGCACCTCCTGCCTGCATGCTTGATGCGTTGTGCTGCCCCTTCTTTCCTCCACCCCATACAATAACAACTTCTTACATGTGTGCTCCTCTGATATATAATTCACAGTGTTGTACAGCCCTGCCCTTCTCTTGCCCTTCATTCAAATCGGTTTTCAAGTGCTATGACTCCAGGCACTAGTGCTTTAGACAAGCTTGAAGCAACTGAGACAAGACTGTAAGCTGAAAATAATGTGCAGCAGCATAGCTGAGTGACCAATCAATACATAAGCTGTCAGCTCTTCAAATCAAGGAATTAACAACCTTATTTTGCAGTAGATGAAATGAGTTTTAGGGGTAGGGAAAAAAAAAATCTGGTTACAAGACGATGCCTGAGTCTTTTCTCCTTTTTTAAATAAAAAAAAAAAAGTAATGAAGAATTGAAATCTTGGCATTTGAATTTTCTGATACTTTTATTTATGTTTGTTCTATCTGGTCGTGAGGAATCATGTCAAATTTACAACTGAAGGGTACTCACCACAGCTTGATGATGGAGAAGAACTAGGGTTGGCCCTGACATTACAGTTCCACACATATCTCTCCAGCCACAAAAGTTCTCTGACGCCAACATAAATTAGAGTAGTTTGAAAACAACTATGCCACATGCCTAATGTAGGGAATATTTGATTAAAAAACTAAAGTAAAAAACTTAAAAAGCATTCTTCAACCTCCTTCATTTCTCCCTTAAATTTAAAGTGGGACTTTTTTCATGTCAAAACCTTTTAATATTGCCTTTGTAATTTCAGGTTCCAAAAATCAAAGAAATACTGGAGAAGTCAAAAAGCATCAAAAGCCAGCTCAAGCAGTTGTCAACTGTCTATTTCACAACCATATTCTTTAACCCTGCAAGCCTACCCAGAGCAGACAAGTAGTTAGTGAGAGACACCTGTTTCAAATAACAGTGCTTCTATATGAGAGCTGTCATAGAGGAACTGTGCTCTGCATGGCTGCATGACAGAGCAGGAAGAGAAACATGCTAGGAATGAAGTGCTAGTTGAGTCATGTGACTGCTCTGCTGTGTCCCTGCAACATTCTCTGCCTTGTTTTATATGGCACTGCTGTTGTCCCAAATCTGAATTCTTCATCCAGTGCACAAAGACCCAATCAACATACAGAATCAATATATTTGTTTTTATTCAGCTCCGCAGAACAGGATGTTGGGTACCTAACACAGCTGGCACACCTTGTCAGTTTGATTATAGGTCATTTCTAGTTATTTAAATAAAGAACTAAGATGCAATCTGTTCTCTCATTGGTTGATAAGAACTCTCTATACCACCTACAATTACATACCTATACATTTTCCATCATGATTAAAACATTTGGGGGTGTTCCCTAATTAAAATGCTCATTTTTCACAACAAGATGTGCTTTTTAGTATCTAAATGCCCTAAAATTATTTAAGGATACAAGTTTCCTTAATGTTATTCCAGTCCTTTTGTTTACATTAACATAAGATTACTATCTTTATTAAAATGTTAGACTACCCTTGCTACTTACAGATGCTCTTTTTGTTCACCAAATACCTGCAAAACATTACAAATCCTTGTTTGCAAAGTTTTCACTGTCTTAGTACTATTTGTACTTTTGGCCTTGATATCTTCATCAGTATCATTATGTGTAAAACTAATTTATTTTGTGTTCCACAGGTACAGGATATTGTTGTTATTCTAAGCCCTGATACCTTGACTGATACCATCTACTGATACCCATCATGAACCGAGAAAAAGCAGCCTCTGAAGCTTCCCAATCAAAGAAAAGCCTCCTAGAGAGAGCATTCCCTTTTTCCAGTTCATAGGAAACAAGTAGAATTGATTGAATGCGCTAGACTTCATCTGAATGTCTATAACGCAGTGAAGTGAGATATTTTTGTTGAAGTACCATGTAGGTTTGACATTGAAGTGAATAAAACATCACCATTCATGTCTGACAATGCATGGAAAAGTGATGTGTCTGTGTCTAGCATGAGGATTCGTCCTGGTGCAGTCTGTTGTGACAAGGATGTCTGGGTGGCTGGGAAAGAGACTGTATCAAATAGTGGCTACCTGTGGAAAACACTTATATCTAGTTGTGTAGGCAACTTGTCTATTCTGTAATGAGCTGAAGCTCTGCAAGGATTGCATGAAGGTGCTTGGTTCGAAATGGCAATAGAAGAAGGAAAGATTCAGTATTAAACTACTGTAAATAGCGATAAGTGACAAGTTCTGGGAAGAGCAGATCTACTCAAGCAGTAGTTGAAGACTTAAAATAATTTGTTCATAGTTTGCTAAGAATCTCTAGATATTTTTTCCTGGGAAAGGCATCACTTAGAAGTGCCATAAATGGTATTTCCTCTTATTTGAACAAACTGCTAAGAGAAATACAAGTTCTATATAGCCCTTAGTCTCAATATATTGAAATATATGAAAATAAAATCTGAACAAGGCAATACTTATATCAACTTTATTAAACAGAGAAGATGTTGATACTATACAAACTTTCACCAGAAGTGCCCCAGAACATTCTGGAGAGTCTGCAGTTTATTTTCAGGGTTATCCAGGTAACGAATAGAGAGTAAAGTGTGACTTTGTAAAGCAGAGACAACCTCAAAAAATTCTCTGCAGTTCAATTGATGGCATAGCCTGGGGGATTCTGTTTGCAAATGTAAAAGGCAAAAGTCCCATCATAGGAGCCCAGCGTGTGAAATTAAACTTTCTGTAAAAGGCCATCTCAAATTAGTCCCATTATCTCTGACATACAATCTCCACACAAGTGAAATATTTAGTGCTAAGAGTTTATGGCATTTCCCTAGGCGAAGCCATATGCAGTTCACAGAGCTTTTGCTTGAAGAGCACAGCTTGGCAGCCTTTCTCAGACAGTTTGACCAAGACCATGAAAAAAGGTCGTGTGTGTACAATCTCCCTTGCAGGATTAGAGCATTAACACACACAGGGCTACAGGACTGCTGAAAAAAAATATACCCTGGGCTTTACAGCATTGCACAACTTTGGTGTGTGCCCAGCATAAAGGACAATGAATTATTGTGCTGCCACAAGGGCACAGTGGGAATATGTGTCTAGAAAGCAGGACAGCTCTTTATGGGGCAGAAAGAGACACAACAACCACAGACTGAGGCTACAATAACCTGTGTAACGAGATGTCCCCTGCCATTATCATGGATCATACCCTTACATTTAGGAGGGTCTCCTGATGCAAAGTATAGAGAGGGGTTAGAGAAACTGAAAGTATTCCTCAGAGTTGGTGTTTAAGGAGGCTTGTTTATTCTGTCAAGAAAGAACCTATAGGACCAAAGATCTGTGGCTTTAGATAATACACACACTGAAAAAGAGAGTTCCCAAAGACCTTTCTGCAGGATGAAGATCGAGATAAGAGATGAACAGTGACTTGTCTCTGGAGCTGAATCCAGTGTTCTACATCTGCGTCTGCAGCTTATTCCTGCCTAACTCCTGGACTGACCAAATGGCTTGTCTTTAAAACAATATGGGCCTTCTGGGTGAAAGTCAAGATTATAAATATCTTAACATAACATTAAGCAAGTCTTGAGAATTCACTGTGTTTGTTTTACTACATACTTTACTTGAACAAAACACAATGATCCTTCCTTTTGCTCTTTCTAAATAATAATAAAAAAAAGTTAAGGACCTCACATTTGCTACTAATTACAATGCACTTCACTGTGCAGCACTAGTGAGGGGAAAAGGCTTTTGATGTCTACAACATTGAGTGAGAATTGATTGCTAATTAAATTTGTCCCTGAGATGTTAGCTATAGTTAAAATGTACTAAGTAAAAACAAACGGATCACTGTTTTTCTAATGATACACATTGAATAAAACCTTGATAAAATATGTGCTTTGAAATAACTGGAAAAGCTAAGCCCAGACATGGTGGAAGTCCCGTAGTGAGCCAGTGCAGCACCTCTGTGTTGTGGTGGTGATCAGCTTTCATGAAGGACTTACCACTCTGCCCTCCTAGCATGAGAAAGACTAGTTATGATGTTTCCAGAGTTCCACAGATCCAAACCTCCCTACTTTGGTGGAACAAGGTCTTTTGGCTCTTTCTGGGTTCCACTGTGGGTTTGGGACTAGGTTTTCAGTGTGTTGTGGGCATCTAGAATAGAACGGAGTACTAAACACAGGGTATGTTGTGCCTTCACTTTCACAAGACATCATTCCAGGATGCATCAAAATGTGACTCTAAAGATAAGTAAAAATTCAACAGAAGAAATCTGGAGCAAGTGGGGTTTTTTTAATAACATCTTATTTAATAGGTTTCTAAGGTAGCCATAAATTTTTTTCTGTTTTATGTGCTTTATAAGAGAATTCCCTCTTTTTGGCCAGTTATGATTTTCACTTACCTCTGTCTATTAATACAGTGGCAGATGGTTCAGGCAGGTATGTGTTAAGGTGTATGTACAGATGGCTCACTCTGTCTTGTGGTGCCTCTGACAAGATAACAACATGAGGAACTGCAAGATGCTACAGATTGCAAGGGGAAGTAATGTATGTGCAGATGGTCCACGCTGACCCATGGTGCCACTAACAAGACAGAAAAATGAGAAACGGCAGGACACTATAAGTAGCAAAAAAAGGTAATAGCTTGACAAAATTGCAGACAAAGTTAGAAATTACCAGAATAACCATAGCATAAATAACAAATAAGGGCTGATGGGGAAATGGTACACAGGAGTGAGTTGTTTATTTGGATGAGAGGGGTAAAGGGGAAGACCTTGAGGGGAGGGGGCAGAGAGGTTAAATAAGGTGAACCAAATCACATGTTTACAGCTCATTGTTAAACAGCTCTGAGGCTGACACAGCTTGGAGCAAGACTAAATGCATTCTTGCTCCAACTGTGCTTTGCATCTGACTTTCTTGTGCACTCAGGAGGGTTCTGGATGCTTTCCCCTTTGCTCTGGGGGCATACCTGGATGAGATGACTG
The DNA here is from genome assembly GCF_032191515.1 of Phaenicophaeus curvirostris. Taxonomy (NCBI): domain Eukaryota; kingdom Metazoa; phylum Chordata; class Aves; order Cuculiformes; family Cuculidae; genus Phaenicophaeus; species Phaenicophaeus curvirostris. Next base: position 91,360,436 of record NC_091394.1, read on the forward strand.
GAAATCTTGGCTTCCTAATGGTATCAAAGTCAGAGTGCTGGCAATCTTTTACAGAAAATTTTGCTTTTGTGACTTTTGAGGGTGATTTTCTTGTTCTGTATACCCAGTCTGGTTTTGAGTCTAAAAATTAATGTTCCTTCATTTAAAGAAACCTGAGTACAAAGCTGCCTAAGTTTAGCTCCCAGTGATATTATTTATGCACCAATACTACCCAGAGGAGGTAACACAACACAAATAGGAAAGATGATGTCTGGGCATTGGGTTCAGGAATGGAAGTGTAAGATAATGGTAAGAATGTAATCAGAAATACTATCTCTACTTTGTATAAGGAAATGCACAGAGGATATATCTGAGTTTAACCTCAGAAGCCACCTTGCAATTTACTGTCAAAATCAGACTTGTAGGCCAATATTGAAGCTGCAAGCAGGGATCTAGCTGATTACAAAGCACTTTTTCAGGACTAGAGCTTTCCGTGCCCAAAAGTTTGCTAATAGGAGCACAGATCGCTACAGGGAATCCACTGCCAGGGAGAGGGATTCCTAAAGAGGTACAGGAAGGTCAGAGCTGCCTGTGGCCAGCTCCTTGCTCTGGTCGTGGTGTGATGGTCTTCACTGCACAGCTCCTGTTTTGAAGTTCTGCCTCATCCCATTTCTAGGAATGTTCTCTTCCCACATTTCTAGGAATATGGGACCAAAATGGAAGAGCCCAGCTCTCTGCAGTCAAAGCCAGATAAAAACACAGAGCAAACACATCGTGACTCCTCTGCTCTCATCAAAGGTTATTAAATATTTCTGGTCATTCTGTAAGTTTCTTGCTGTAAAGTGATTGTGGAAAATGAAGAGGAAAAGCTAAGGAATCACCAACATCGCATTTCCCCAGCAAAGAGGGAAGATAGTGAGAGTCTGTGTCCCAGTAGATTGTATCCCAGTAGATAATACCCCAAGATGAATCTAAGGGAGGGGTCACAGATAGGTTTTCATGAGTATTCCAGCTGTCCTCAGGCTCCTCATGTGCTAGAGATATGTGGATGTGCTAACATACAAATGTGAATGCACATTAATCTCAACATTTAATGTCTTTATTTGCTGCACAGCTCAGTGCTGAAGTTTCAAATGATTCTGCAGGTGATAATTACTGACTTTGTAGTTGAAAAACGTAGTTTTAGTTAAACAAGCAAATTGAGATTGACTTGCCTTGAAAATATTTCCTTATTCTTCCCAGCCTCCTGTTTTCACTGTCAATTTACAGCTTGCAACCATGCTGCTTTATTGGCAAAACAAGCTGATTTCTGGATGTAAGTCTAGGGACAATAGCTATAGTCCTACTGTAACAAATGAACTAAGTAAGACAGTAGATGTCTTTGTGCTCCCCATGTAGAACTAGGACCTTCTGGGCAATGATCCAATGCTTCTCAGAAGACAAGACTATAAGAAGATTATAAAAATAATCATATAGTGACTTTGTTGCAGACAAAACTATTGTGACTCAGGGAATTAATTTAATTACTTGCAAATTAATACCAATTTCTGATCACAGATTTATGTACTGAGAGAAAAGATGTGAAATAGAAAAAAACCCCACTTTAGTAAACACTTCCCTATCCCCTCTTTCTTCAGGCTTATCTTAAGCCAAAAGCCTTTTCTACCTATTCCAAGTCTCAACTTCCCTTATTTTCATTGCAGGTTACACTTGATCTGTCCCAGTTCCTTCAGTGAAGGGACACAGGAGGCTGGGGTCATGTCTGCAACAGACACTGTCTTTCTGTGCATATCAGTTTCCGTCTGCCACTCTGTTCTTCTGAAAGGGCCACATCTTGCTTTTTACTGGTTTCCCACTGCTGTACTTTATTTAGTGTCATTGTCCATGAGTGGGTTGCCCATGGGCTGCAGTCCCTTGTTGGTCAGGCAAGGACCCTCTCTGAGGTGTGGCTGCCCACCCAGGATGTCACAGATGTGACAGACATTTCAGTTCTGAAACACAAAATATCTCAAGGAAGAGCATGAACTTCCATACCCCAGGCCATGTTAGGCAGGATTTCTCATACTGAGAAAGGAGGGGATCTTCCCTAGCTGGGCTTCATTGGGCTGAAGACTGACATGCATCAGTTGTTGCACTGCGCCTCCTGGTGACTTTCACTTCTTTTAGAGGGTAGTGCTTTTCTGTCAAAACTCATTTCTGTGCAGGCAAACATGCAGTATTTAACTGTGTAAGTGGAGGAGAGAGGAGAAGGTGCATGAGGCAGAGATTCAAATGCTTCTTGTATTTTTAAAGAAAATTATCTGCTCTTACATGTGCTCTTACATTCCACCGCCAAGTATAATCATGCCTCAGCTTTTCTGTAGTAGATTTTTGTCAGCCTTAATGGCAGGTGATGACATCTGTGTCTTCCCTTAGCAGTCCTCCAAAGTCAAAGGAAAATAAATAAAGGAAAGCAAAGGAATTTTAAGTAAAAAAGGAATGACTGGCAATTTGAAAAGGGATTATTTGAATAGTCTCATAATACTGCAAACACCTTTTGATGACATTTCACTTATCTGCTGTGTTTGAGACCAGTGGCTTTCCCAATCACATATGGTTGGTCCCAAGGACAGAACCAACCTTACATATGGGGACTAGGTGTGTGATGGCAATGTGGCCAGACCTTCAGGCATCCTGCTTCTACTTTTTGAGTATTTACTTCCTTGCTTGTTTTAGAAAATGAGGTGCCTGTTGACACTGAGTTTAAAGAGGTTAACAAATGTTAAACAGAAAGACAGAAGATGATTTCAGAGTTCCTTATTTGGGTGTCCGGCTTCAGTGTTTTCAAACAAATTTCCAGCGGCATTAAATAATTAGTTGTTGTACCAGCCACACCATCAGAACTCATCTTCACAGCTGTAATTACTGCATGCTTCTGACACCATCAGTATTACTATTAACCCGGCATGTGAATCATCATCCAATTTATCATCTGAGCTGAAAGCAATACTGTCTTTCCAGTTAAAAAATGGTAGCAGTACTTTGTCATGTTAATCTTCAGGTTATGATCTCTCCTCCATATGCATGCATCGACTTTCCAGATGGAGTCTTACTGATGCACCTCCTGCTGTCATCCTTCATGTGTAGTCTTTGATAATTCTGGATTTTTTCCTAAAAGCATAAGCAATCTGTGTATAATGAAGTTCATTTAGCAAGCACTGGTATGTACAGCACAGAAGGAAGGATAGTCTGAGAAACTTGAGGTGCTGAAAAAGCTAATTATTATAATCTCTAAAAAGTAAGAGGACTGTATAGTATCCTAGTTGATACTGCACAGTTGACAAGTGTACATGATGCTGGCCTGCTGTTGGTATATCTCCAAAAGAGGCCCCTTACACCACCGCAAGTTCTGAAGCTCTCTGAAAAAAACGGGACAGTGACCTGTGCTATTCAGGCCACACCTCAAATACTGTGTTCAGTCTTGGATCCCTCACTACAAGAAAGACATTGAGGTCTTGGAGCGTGTCCAGAGAAGGGCAGCAAAGCTGGTAAAGGGGCTAGAGAATAAGTCTCATGAGGAGCAGCTGAGGGAATGGGGTTGTTTAGCCCAGAGAAAAGGAGGCTGAGGGGAGACCTTATCACCTTATCACTGTCTACAACTATCTGAAAGAAGGTTATAGGGAGGTGGGTGCTGGTCTCTTCTTCCAAGTGATAAGTGAGAGGACAAGAAGGAATGACCTCAAGCTGTGCCGGGGGAGGTTCAGATCAGACATTGGGAAAAATTTCTTCACCAAAAGGGTTATTGGGCACTGGAACAGGCTGCCCAGGGAGGTGGTTGAGTCCCCGTCCCTGGAGGTGCTTAAAAGGCGGGTAGATGAAGTGCTTAGGGACATGATTTAGTAGAGGACAGGTACAGCTGGGCTTGATGATCTCAGAGGTCTTTTCCAACCTAATGATTCTATAATTCTATGTGGAAGTACCACAGAGAACAATCTCAGCATAGGCTTAGATGTAAGTACTCTTACTTGATAAAATATTTCTGCAGGAAATTTGTACAATATTTTTTTCCTAAAAACTGTCATGTCCAGTAAATTGTGGGAATTTTCATGGAAAATGTTAGCTACCAATTGAAATTACTTTCAACTGAAGTTAAATATTTAGTGCCAATTTCCTCTGATATAAATTCATTTGTATAATTGAATCACAATATTTTGTTACAGGGAAGAGAAAATGCAGTGTCTTAGGGCTTTTTTCTCCTTTCTGTGTGGGTCTGTCTGGATAAATTATGCTTTCTATGGTGCTTCACAGTCTCTGTCTGCACTGATAAATTAAACAGCACCACAAAGCATTTCCAGGCAGTGGACCTTAAACATCTTTTAATGGTACCGTTTACAACATAGGATTGTTAAACATATCTCTGGTCATGGTGCAGACTCACTGGCTCTCTTCCAAGAAATTCCCGGGCACAAGAAGGAATTAGACTGGGCCAGGGACTATTTCCTCACAAGTGGGTTGGATGTAAGCGTCAGAACCTGGAGGTTAAGGGAGTTTAATAATTACACACGTGCAAAGTATTTTCTCACAGGTCAGCAAGATTCTCATCACTCAAGGAGATTTGCCAAACTAACCTGATTCTTGCCAAACTAACCTGATCGCCTCCTATGACAAAGTGACTCGGCTGCTGGATGAGGGAAAGGCTGTGGATGTATCTTCCTGGACTTCAGTAAAGCCTTTGACACAGTTTCTCACAGCATTCTGCTTCGGAAACTGTCAGCCTCTGGGCTGGACAGGCGCACAGTCTCCTGGGTGGAAAACTGGTTGGATGGCCAGGCCCAGAGAGTGGTGGGAAATGGTGTGAAATCCAGCTGGAGGCCAGTGACAAGTGGGGTTCCCCAGGGCTCAGTGCTGGGTCCAGCCCTGTTCAATGTCTTTATCAATGACCTGGATGAAGGCATTGAGTGCACGCTTAGCAAGTTTGCGGACGACACTAAGCTGGGTGGAAGTGTCGATCTGCTGGAGGGTAGGGAGGCTCTGCAAAGGGATCTGAACAGGCTGGACCGCTGGGCAGAGTCCAATGGCATCAGGGTTAACAAGGCCAAATGCCGGGTCCTGCACTTGGGGCACAACAACCCTCTGCAGTGCTACAGACTAGGAGAAGTCTGTCTAGAAAGCTGCCTGGAGGAGAGGGACCTGGGGGTGTTGGTTGACAGCCGACTGAACATGAGCCAGCAGTGTGCCCAGGTGGCCAAGAAGGCCAATGGCATCTTGGCTTGTATCAGAAACGGTGTGACCAGCAGGTCCAGGGAGGTTATTCTCCCTCTGTACTCGGCACTGGTGAGACCGCGCCTCGAATCCTGTGTTCAGTTCTGGGCCCCTCACCACAAGAAGGATGTTGAGGCTCTGGAACGAGTCCAGAGAAGAGCAACAAAGCTGGTGAAGGGGCTGGAGAACAGGCTTTATGAGGAACAGCTGAGAGATCTGGGGTTGTTTAGCCTGGAGAAGAGGAGGCTGAGGGGTGACCTCATTGCTCTCTACAACTACCTGAAAGGAGGTTGTAGAGAGGAGGGTGCTGGCTTCTTCTCCCAAGTGACAGGGGACAGGACAAGAGGGAATGGCCTCAAGCTCCGCCAGGGGAGATTTAGGCTGGACATTAGGAAATAATTTTTCACAGAAAGGGTCATTGGGCACTGGAACAGGCTGCCCAGGGAGGTGGTTGATTCACCTTCCCTGGAGGTGTTTAAGGCAGGGGTGGACGAGGTGCTAAGGGGCATGGTTTAGTGTTTGATAGGAACGGTTGGACTCGATAATCCGGTGGGTCTCTTCCAACCTGGTTATTCTATGATTTTATGATTCTATGATTTATAGGGACTTCGTGGCTTGCTTTTCTGAAGTTCTCATGCTATTTAACACTTTTATCTTCACATTTGTCTAGAGATGTAAGTACCATCTAAGGTGATTCAGGAGCAACCCTGGTTCCGAGCAACCCTGGTTCCAATCAGTTCTAGGTCACCTTCATTCCATTTCTCCAAGTCTGTGCTAATCTCTGTTTAACTACAGCAGAAGCAGAAACAAGCAGCCAAAAGGCCCTTTGAAAACATTACTACACCTGATTATATCTAAAATTTGTGTGTAAAACAGCAGACCTTTCTGATTCACCCAATCCATACATAGCCAGTTAGTAAACCTCATTCAACTGGAAAGAAAAGGCAATATTGAATGGCACCAGTATGCCTTCATTTCTCAGGCTTATCTGCTAATTGAACTTGAAAGAATATTAATTCAAACACTGTGTCTTTTTCTCAGATTCCATTTCACACCTCGACCTCTGCTGCAAATCAAGCCACAAAGGCACCTTTATTTCTCCAGCTGGACATGTTTCTTATATCCTCTTGGACCTCACAGTTTTACCCTCTCTTTCTAGATATTGCTCTGATTTGAAAAAATGGGTCCATGGGGAGCTCCGAATTCCTTTGACCCTCTCAACAACTGGCCTAAGGAGCTTAGTCTTCATGACACCTCTCCATCACATCTGTATCATTCTATCTAGATTTAGGCTGGACATTAGGAAAAAATTCTTCACAGAAAGGGTCATTGGGCACTGGAACAGGCTGCCCAGGGAGGTGGTTGAGTCACCTTCCCTGGAGGTGTTTAAGGCACGGGTGGACGAGTTGCTAAGGGGCATGGTTTAGTGTTTGATAGGTATGGTTGGACTCAATGATCCGGTGGGTGTTTTCCAACCTGGTGATTCTATGATTCTATGATTCACAGAGCATTCAGCAAGAACATAGGTATATTTTCACCCAAGACTGAGGAGACGTTGATCTGATGGCCAGCAGCAAGGCCAGCCCATTATTGTTATCACACAGACTGACAAACCACTTACTCATCAAAAATTATTTTGCACTTAACAGAGGTCTGTGCAAAAATAGTTATTCACTTTTTGAACAAGAGTGAGCAAAATACTGCAGTCATCTGGAAGATATGCTTTTGACAAAGGTCCACTGTGTTGTTACAGCAAGCGGCAGAAGAAATTTACCAAAATATCTTTCTTGGAAATCTTTTAATGTTCCCAGAGAGTTATGAAAAGAGGGAATCTGATCAGAAGCTGGACAGGGGAAGAAGCAATGGTGGAAACAAGTTTGGTAGAATATCAGGTACCTGCTTTGGACATAAAAGATCTTATGGTGGTCACAATGAAAGTATTAAACTAGCACCAACTTTAAAGCTGGTTGTGGTTCTCTTGTGCAACCAGATTGTGGTGCCTAAACAACATTCATAAAAACAGATCTTGAAAAAGAAAGTTTCCAAAAGATTAATTCAATTATTGGCAAAACTGACTGAAAGTATTTAAGTGGAAGACCTTATTGAAGATTTTTTTCTAGGCTTGCTACCCAATACCCCAATGTGACATTTCTCAAAAGTGAGCAAAGCAAGTTCTCCTGAGCAAAATCCATCTAATGTCACAACACTTTTAAAACGCTTAAAAATACAGATGAGGTTGAAAATGAGAACATAAAGGGCAGTGAATACTTACTTCAAATTAAAATCTGTCAGTGACTGATACTAAAGGCAAATGAGTCAATGATAATATGGTTAAAGAAAATAGCATGGTATTAAAAAAGGCCGTCCTGGGAAAAATGAACTGATGGAAATTAGAATTACAAATGAATTACAGATGAACTACAAATAGTGGAGCAGTATTCATGATCTAAAATAGTAAAGGTAGAATAGAAAGCTTTCCTTCAGTAATAAAACTAAGCATAATACATTAAGAGTAATATAACAAAGCACAGGCTCTTTAAATTAAACATTTTCCAAAAAGTAGCCTCAGGTAACTTGAACTCATGAAATTTTCAAATAATTAGTTAATTAACTTCATAACTGAGTTTATCTGAAGATATTTTTAGAAACACAGAAATTCCCATAGTTTAGGGGATTATCTGTATAATATCAGTATTTGAGAGAGCCAGAGATCAGGCAGTCAAGTGTAAATCCCTACTGAAATAATGCCAGAACTAATCAACAATCCTATTGTTTCCTTCTCCATCTTTATTGAGATTATCCATCTCAGTTACAGTCACTTTTACAAAAGCAGCTCAATCAAACAAACTTCCCTTTTTTCTTTTTTTTTTAAAATAAATTATTGATATGATTCACAAAGGTAGCTGGTGTGACTAGCTTTCCTTATAATATGTGTGTACCAGACGGTATTTTGTCAAAACTAATTTGCTACCTGTGAACAGAAAATGGCAATATTAAATACTGAGCACAGAAAGTTAAAAATCCAGGTGTTAAAAGGAAAATATTCAGGGTACCCTGGGAATTAATTGATGTCCAATATTATTTGGGGGTGGGAGGAGAGAGAAAAGCAATGGTAGGGATTAACTAATTAATTTTGCCCACAAACTTTGCAACTAAGAAGAGATGGAGTAGCAAATTACAAAAGACCATTATTCTGTTAATGTCTGATTTGGAGTGCTTGAAGGAATTACTGAAAGGCCACAAAACACATTTTAACACAGATTCTTTGAGGTCCTGCATATCATACACACTGTGTTAAGACGATGGGAGCTTTGTGGAAAAAGTCACAGGAGCCTGAGACATTCACAATTAAGTACACTATTAAAGGCAGTCATTTGTATCACTAGTGACTGATAGGCACATGCAAAATGCGGCTTATTCCTGTCCCACAATCTTAAGTACTTAATTAAGGGTGAATGAATTATTTTCTGTAGAAACTATTCTCTTTCCTTTGACTGGAGAGAGCACTGTATGATCTGCTTAGGCTGCACACCAGTGGCTAATGACAGGAGAAATTAATTCTACCTTTTGACTCAGTAACTGGAAAAGGTGCTTACAGGTTACTATAAGGCTAAGTGCAGGATGTAGTTGCCTAAGCATGGGTAGTAGCATTATTTAAGCTTCTTCCTCAGGCTTCAGCTAAATGGAAACCCAAAAGTACCATGGGGTGTCAGAAGTCAAACTGAAGACTTAAATTATTGAATTACCTTTTCTACATATGGCCACAAACTGTGCCAGGGGAGGTTCAGATCAGACATAAGGAAAGAATTTTTCACCTAAAGGGTTATCAGGCAAAGGCATAGGCTGACCAGGGTGGTGGTTGTGTCACCTTCCCTAGAGGTATTTTAAAGACGGGTAAACAATGTACTTAAGGATATGGTTTATTGGCAGGAAGGTATGGTTGGACTTGATGATCTCAGAGCTCTTTTCCAACCTGGTGATTCTATGATTCTATGATATAACTTGCAGGAAATTCTGAAAATTCAGCATAATTAAACCTTGTAATTAAGGCCCCTATACATCTCCTCTATGTGTACTTTCAGAAAAACTCTGTCCTTTCTCTTTCTACTTGACTCCCACATTAAACTGTGCTATGTATCATTATTGCTATCCCACTTTACTGAAAACTAGCCTTACACCTTTGCTGACTCCTCTCAACCATTGTAGAGACTCTTTCTGTCTTAAACATCCATATTTTTGATGCTGGTATCTATTTGGGTGAAGAAAAAGGAAGTTTTCAGAAGAGATTTAATACTTATTGGACACCCTACAAATAAATGAATAAATAACAGTTTCATGGTTTACTCATTTTTAGAGCAAACTGGCCTCATGAATTTAACACATTTCTAAACAAAGTTGATTATTGTGCAAAATCTCAGTTACAGAGAAATCGCAAACTAGGTCACACACATTTTTCATTTAAGACAAAATAATTTCATATGCTTCTAAATAAAGTCTATCAAACAATTTTACAAAGTCTGCAACTACTAAGGAAAAATATATGAACAGAGTTATTTGCATTGTTTGTAATACCTTCCAGAAAGATGCAGGAAAATTGAAGAAAGAGAAGAAGAGTGAAATATCTTACCTTCATAGGAAAAAAATATTTCTGAGGTTTTACAATAAGCATTTTCTCCTCATTTCAACCAGTTGGAATAGTATTGATAACCTCCATATCTATGGCAGAATCCTATATCAGCAAATATTAAATTTAATTTTTATGAGTTCATGGGGATGTTTAAATATCACTACAGCCTTTTCTAGAATTATTAGTAGTGTAAAATTGAAAATAAAACACTTCAAGCACATATGTATTTCTTCAAAATTTATTCAGCTTTTTGCACAACCTGCAAATTTAGCAATTAAAAATTGGGCTAATTTTTATTTCTTTTTAGTCCTATCCCAGACCAGTCTATCCTAGAAAAAAATCTGACCTTTTGTAAAACGATATTTTACTTAAGTATTGAAATGTTATTTTCTCTCTGAAAAAAGGCCTAGTCCCTTCTAACAATGGCTACTGGTGCTACTGAATAGCACAGAACTAGTAATAGATGTGCAGACAGACAGAATTGCTTTCGTAGCAGGACCCTCACTGAAGCCAGCAGAATCCATAGTATTCAGGACAATTACAGCAAAATTTAATCACTAGTTGAACTGACAAAAAAGCAAACAAAAACCTCAAATTACACAAATTATGATAAAGATTCTTTTCTGAATGCATGTCTTAAGAAAGAAAGATTAAATCCTTTATTAAACCAAACACTATTTCAATTCTTATATTTATCTAAATTATCTTGACTTCCTCTTTCTAAAAGATTATTTCTAATCAAGTTGTGGCTTTCATGGTACGATACTCTCCCAGTTTCCAGGGCAGATTATTCTTTCAGTGATGATGGTATAATTCAGCATAACTCAATTGAAATCAGCCATATTGTGCTGAATTGATTCTAATCTGGCCAAGAAATCTAGAATCAAAACTTTGCCACCCTACAAAGATGACAGCAGGAATAATTTCACAGATTTCAGTTAATAATGTTAATTTTATATCTTTCAGTTGCAGACCAAAAAGGCATTTATTAGGCAGAGATACAAAAACCTGACGCTCACAAATTGAGGTTCATTTGAAGGCTGTTGATTTATATCATTGTGTCTGGACAAGAAAAAATGTCAAACCTTTTCATTATGAAAAATAGCTCTTTTCAAAAAGAAGGGTCAAAGACTCTTCCTTTTTGATTTTTCTGCTCTGCATTAGCCAGGGTCTTACATGCTTCTGCTCAAGAAGGATTGTGGTAATATTTGTACATATAAAACAGTCTTTGTAGCTTTGCTTTATTCAGTCAGCTTCCAAGACAATCCATGGGGAATAAAAACTGCAGTGCTCTTAGGTTAAACAGCAGCCAGTCAACTTTGTCTTTGCCTGAGAAGATCTACTTCAGTCTTAAAGGGAGATTTGTTTTCCAAAAATTTTGTCTCTCATTTTCCAACTATACCAGCTGATCTAATAAAACACTTCTGCATATAAATCTCATTTTGCCCACATCCTTAGACCATAATGGCAATGATAGATATGACAGAGCCATGACATAGTCTCTTTTTCCTGAGGCCTAGAGACGGCACAAAAAACAGTGGACGCAAACACAAGAGGTTCCATCTGAATATCAGGAAAGTGGCTTTTTGCTGTGAGGGTGACTGAGCGCTGGCACGATTTGCCCAGATAGGTTGTGGAGTCTCCATATTAGGAGATGTTCCTAAACTATCTGGACAGGGGCTTTAGCATGGCCCTGCTTGAATGGTGGGGTTGGATCAGATGACCTTCAGAGCTCCTTTCCAACCTCAGCCATTCCAAGAGTCTGTGATTCTGACAGGAACTTCCCTACAAACTTTCCTTAACAAGTCTCTGACGTTTTAAGGGACTAGGAAAATGAGAATGGAGGGAAGCTGTTCATGTGTCACAGTCTCATATATACGGTCATAGAGCTCTTCCAGTCTCCTACTCTCAGCCAGTTTTTCAGCTGAAGCATATTTAACTCAGTAACGCTAAAGAAGGCATTTGTCTCTACTTTAAGTATTTCCTTACTGTAATTGCATTACATTTTTTATGTCTGCAAGTTGACATTGTAAGCCTTTTGCCAGAAGTATAAAGAGGAAATGATACTGAGTCTCTACAGTAAAATCCTCACATATATTTTATTTACCAAAAAAATTTATACTGTATTTTCCTTCAATGACTAAAATCAGACATTTAGGTCCAGACCACCAAATGTCCAGAATACTAAAAGAAGTCAGAGGAAAAAAAATGATTATCTGAATATTTTAATGGGGTTTGAACTCATTTCTATTGGAAAGCTGAGGGATGTTCAGCCTGGGGCTGGATTTGGTCCATCTCTTTTTTTAAGGAGGGTGGAAGAAGCCTGTATCCAAGGCTGCTTTTGACCCGCTGGATACAACAGTGCCCCACACTGAGCACACTGAGTGTTGACATCATCATTTCTCCCTGCTTGTCAGCATAACCCCTGACATGGTTTGCTACATGTCAATAAACACTCTTATTGGTCGTGTTAGGATTCAGAGACCAGTCCTAATAAGAAACAGTGTCAAGAATTCTCTTCCTCCACCCTAAACACCCTTCTGATCCTACTATGCAGGTTATGCCACCTCTTTTATTCTGCTGTATAGATGTAGTTTATATTAGCAGGAATCTATAAGAAGTGCAGTTTGTGTTGGCTCTCCTCACATGAATAACGCAAACATGGATGTGAAGGGCTAATGCTACTGATGTCTATCTCAAAATTCTCATTGATTTCAGCAAAGAATTTCAGCTTGGGTATCTATCCAAACTTTTTGTGTGTAACCAAGTTGGTTAGAGATCCCAAGGGTGCATATTTCCTTATAATGTAGATAATTTGAATAATGGGGATAGAAATTAATCTTTGCTGCACACGGACACTGTGAAGACTGATTAGGTAATAACTTGAAAACACTACAGGAGTGAATAGTGTTGTGCTGTATAAATGCCAAGTATTGATATCTTTTGTTGCAAAAATACTTCATGAGAATCTGACAGGGTCACAACTAAACTCTCAAACATAAATACTAAGATATGTCCATCTTTTATTTTTTAATATTACACATGGCAATTAGAAAAATGTTATGATAGTGTTACCTGAGATTGCTTGTTATTTTTTTGATGAGGTAACAAAATATTGGGAGCAAAAGAGATTTAGTGAAGTATTTCCAGCAGAAAATTTTTAAAGTGTAACTCCTTGTTTTTTTTTTAATTTCCTTATATATAGAAAGGCTATGTGGAGGGATGCAGACCAGAAGGAGATTAGACAGTGCCTCCTACCATCCTCAACACAGTACTGCTTTGTTAGGCTGCTTGTTCGTGTAGCCCTACTCTGCAACACTTACTCCTCCTCTTCAAGATATTAAGGAGGCTGATGTATGTGTAAGGTGACAGAGGTGGTTATTCCTCCCATCTGCTTCATAATCTTGTCAGCTCCATTCAGAGAACATAGTGGTAGTGGGATGACAAAGTTCCCTATGTAATCAATAAAAAAAAAAAAAAGAAAGAAACTGATGGAAGCTAAGAGTCCTGAAATGGACATTTTTAACACATCAGCCTCACCTAGGTTTCAAATCTCTTCCAGCACTCTGAAGTTTGTGGTGTGAATATATACCCAAGCTTTGTCCTAGGACAGATGTGTACAGGGGTTTAGAGGCTTGGAAATACAGTGTCACGCTTGCTTAGGGGAAGATCTGAGAGACTCCAAAAGCACAGAAATGCCTGTGCCTAGTAGAAAACTGTGGAGGAGGCCTGTATTCATCTTTCTCTATGAATTCACTCAATGTGGGAGCCAAAAGATGTTAGATTCCCATAATGTCTGCCTGTCCAACTCTGTCTGTCCATCCTTTGCAAGAAAGATGCTAGCACTCTTTGGAAGAGAGAGCTGAACAGCTCCTGAATTGACATAGGACACGCTTCAGACTGTGGCCCAGCACATTAAACAGGACAGTATGAGGGATTTTTTTCCTACACTCTTATATAAAACATGTAATTCAGGAACATTTTAAGCAGTGCCAAAGATGTTGCCAGCTGTGAGCCTCTGTACCTCGGTCACATGAACAGAGGAAACAGCTGTGAGCTAAAACCTCTTCAGCTATCCTAGTACAGTTTATCGCCAAATACCTCTCATTGTAGAAAAAATAAGGAAAATAGGAAAGAAAATTAAAGAATAAGAAACTGGAAAATAAGAGTTCGAGGAGGGGTGACAGCCAGTCTGCAATCTATAATACATCCCACTCCACCTATTCCAATTGACTCTAGAGGGAAATAGGGACAACTCTGCTTTTAACTCAGAATAGATTTAGGATAAATCCACACCAGGTGACTTAAGTTAAACTCCTGAGCAGAACCTGGACTGTGTAACTGTCTGTCTTTGTTTTAAATTTAAAAAAAATTCTCCCGCCCTAATGACAGTGGCTACTAACGCAATTTGTATGCTCTGCTGAGGAACATGCTTTAAAGACCTTCACTTTCACCTTCTGTAGTTTTATGTTCTCAGGTTGTAAAAAGTTCTGGGTAATAAAAGCAAATTCCTAATATTTGTTTTAATAATTTTTGTTTTCCTGTCTTGTTTCTCAGATATTGCATAGAATATTTTATTCTTCCTGAAAACAGTTATGATTCCCCTGTGTGTGATATTGAACAGACGTGTTTTAATCAATGCTACTAAATTTCTAAATCTGAAGTATCTGTTGTGCCTCCAGGTATTGATTCCCCGCCGCTCACTTTTTCCATTTTTGTAACACACTGCAGTATTTTCTGCATATGGGATCAATCTTCTGGCTCAGATCTCTCTATGATTATCACAACCATTCAGATTATCTCTAAATCAGAAAAGATGTTTGCTCATGGAATATTCTTAAGTTTGCCTTTTTCATGTTGAAAAATTTAAATCTATGATTGTAGAAAGTCCACCAAATTTCCCCCCAATACACAAACTACCATATTTTGTGGTCCATAATTACATTGTTGCCTTCCCAGGAGTTATTCCTCTGGTGTTATTGAGACTGGGAGTCAGCCTGCTACATTCTAATCATGCACTTGATTCAATGATTTAGATGGTTGTGTGGTTATTTCAAGTACAATGTCTAACATCACTGAAATCCTGATTACTGGGACCTGTGTTTAGTTCCAAACCTCAGTGGCAACCTTATTATCACTTCTGATGCAGACCATCTAAAGTTAGACTCCTTGCAAAACACTCCAATACAAATTTAACAATGGATACATTTGCAGTCTCTGAAGAAGAAGATGAGTCAGAGTTTTCAAGGGTGAAGATCATAGCTGTTGGGAAGAGCAGTATTGTTGGGTGCACCTGCAAAATCAATTGTAGCTATTACACTGCAATTCACTGTCTACTGTAGCAGTGTGACCAGGAAGAAAAGCAAGTAGGAAGATGACAAGCTGATTTGTGAATCACAAGTCTTCTGTAACCCCAATGAGGACATCAACATAGCAATGAGAAGCTTTGATACATGGTACAATTTGATACACAGTGGAATGAGATACCAGTAAGAAGCTGAAGTGTTTTCAATATTAGCATTGACTGGGAAAGGATCACCAAGGTTAGAAAGAATCTTTGTCAGATCATCTAGTCCAAAACTCTCATTTAGGTAGGGTCAGCTAGAGCAAGTTGTCCTCATGTCTGAGGAAAGCAAAAAGGAAAAAAAAACCAAAAAAACAGGCTTGTTCCTGGTATGATGTGAAAGATGTAGCAGGGACCTTGATAATAAGCAGGAAGGAAATGTGGGTAAGACCATTGAAGTATATTTTAGAAATCTCTGATAATGTCTTGTGTGAAAAGGTATAAGGTAAAAGTGCAGGTGTAATTTATTGGTGTCATACATGTAACAAACAGGTGACTTTCACTAGATAGACACTGATTCAGCCCAGACCTGCACAGAATTCAATTAACTAAGTACTTATGTATCAGACAGTTTAAGGCTTGATTAGTATGCAAGAATCAACTGTTATTCCTCCAGAAAGAGAAGATACATTCATGAATAGAGGAAAGCTTGTTGTTCAGGCTGCAAAACACTGAGACTAGAGTCCAGCCATGTTATTACAGTCAAGAACATTCTGTTTGGCTCAAATATGTGTCACACTACTGTTTAAGAAACTGTGAACCTCAATGTCCCTTCCTTAATCTAAAGCTATCAAAAATTATGAATTATTAATAGAATTCAAAAAATAAGGGAAGATCCAATTATATTGTACGGAAAGCTGTAATAATTTAACATTCTCTGAATGGTTTGTCTAGGTGAGCAATGAGTTTCTTTGGAAAACTGTAAATGTGTTTACTCAAAGGAATATGGGTTTTAAATACCTTGGTATTTTCTGTGATTAAATATCAAGTTTAATTTTAATTAAAGTTATTTACGAGAAATCTATAAATACTGAAATTCAGGCTTTATTAGGTGGTTTCCTACATTACTAATTAGCAGTTGTGCTCTGGTTTGACTGAAAGAGTGATTACAACTTAAACACAAACTGTTTTAAATATGAGACTGTAGTGTATCATTTATTAAGCTAATTCTTAGAATAATTTAATCACAGAGATGTTGTTGCCTGTGTAAATTTTTATAACTCCTGTGAAGTACTTTGTTCTTGTTTGCAAAGGGATGTGGCCATGAGATTAATGATTTTAAACCATCCTAGTATTTTTTTGTTAGTGAATGAATTTGCCTGGTCTGTTGACACTGTTTTCTGTTTTGAATGGAGTTTCCCTCTGACCAGTCTGCAAACCATTTCAGTCTTCAGAGGGAACATTATTCACAGGCAGTTTACATAGAAGAAAGAAACTGCCTGCCAACAACACTTCTGTAAGAAGGTGGTTTCTTTTCTCCTCCTTCTAAGACATTATCTCATGCCGTGAAGCCTGACAATTTTTATTCTTGTTGCTTTTATTTCTCAACATGCACTGGAAAACCAACGATAAAAAAACAAACAAAGAAACAAACAAACAACACCCTTCCCCCGACACCCCCAAAAAAAGCCATAACCAATCAAAAAAAAAAATTAGTCTTACTCTCTTGATCTGATATTCATGAGTGGCACTTCATGGAGATATCCTGAGGGAAAACAATTGAGTGAAAGCCAAATGGACTCCACTTAAACCTCCAGAGACCAGCTAGAAGATGCACAAAATAATTAGCAACCAGGGTGCTCTGCTCTTAGTGTCCCTCCTGTTTCTGCAGAATTCAGATGTGTTCTAGACTTTCAGAATGAGATTTTTGAGGAAAGTACAATCTTGATGGGGCAGGTTTTGCTCAACTCTTTTTAATAACTAAGCTGCAGCATTATTTCTCAGAGACTTTCTTTAGATGGTGTGGTCACAGGACAGAGGAAGGAAGGAAGGAAGGAAGCAAAGCAATGAAGAAAGTGGGAAGACAGGTAGGCAGGCAGGAAGGTCTTTAAAGTTTTCATCATGCTTCTAATTTTAAGCACTCCTGAGAAGTTTCTACTCACCCTTTTCCTATCTGTTCCCTTTTTCTGTTTGTTATTTTACTTTCCTTCACCAGCCATTAATAATTTCATCCAAAAAATATCCCGTTTTGTTCTGTTTTTCTCAACGTTCCAGATCCTACTTCAACTGAAGAGGCTGGTATCACTTATAGCAAAGCTAATAGGAGTTTTACAACTAACCTCAGTGAGTGTGGAAAGAAGCCCTTTATTATTGAAAACCTGTATTTACTTTATAGAGTGTGATTTTGCTTTAAATTCCACATAAATACAAGGTTTTTACCAAGTGTGTCTATGTAAGTATATTAAAATGCAAGAAAGTTGCATTCCAATGCTGATGCCTTGAAATTTATAGCATTCTCATGATTTTTATTTATTCTCTGAATGTTTCTATATTTGAAAATTTAGTAATAATAATAACTTGTTTCCCTGCAGAATATCTTACTAAAACAATATATAATTTCAACATTTCCCAATTAAATGTGTTTCAAAGCTGACTAAAAAACTCTCTTATTCCCATTTGCAAATCTATTACTACATGAAACAAAATAACAAAGCATTACCAATGTACCCAGTACTGTTATCCAGCTCATAACTTCATAACACTTTTTGCTCCCAGGAATTACTCTGTTAACTACCAACAATAAATGTTGTTTACCACTTTGTTTTTCTTTTGTAGAAAAAAAGAAATCTCCTCAACAATGACATCTGCAGCACAGTGCGTCACGCAATTCCTTTGGAGTCAACAAACAATAACTCATTATCCAGATTGAATCATCAAGCAAGAAAAGGAGCAGCTTGCACCCAAGCATTTCTTTCTCCATATTGCTCACCTATTAATCCTCTTCCCTTTAGAAGTCCTTTATTTTTGTTGTCTATTATGGGTCTGTCTCACCTCGTGCAGTCCTATTGCCATACTTTCCCATTAATCTCTGATAATTCCTGGCAGACTACTTGTTTTCTGTGGAGGAATTGTTAGGATAGTTGAAGCCATGCTGGTGCTGCTTGTGATGGGAATGTGATGGTGTGATGTCAAAACAGATATCTCCTCAAGAAGTCCATGACTTCCCTGATTAAAGACAAGGGTGTTTCTCTGGAATAGACTACAAGGACAGTTGCTGCTAAGCTGGGAAACATGGTGAAGAAGAACTATTAGACAAAGGCAGGTAGTGCCAGGTGTTCAACAAGTGGGATGCTCCTGCCCTTCAGGGGTCCAGTGGTTTAGCTGCTGCATAAGGCCTTTGTGGGTCTAAAACCAGGCAGTAAACCACAGAGTAATGATTTGTAATCCAAATATCTCACAAGCAGCATAGGCTAAACCATTTCCATCTTCTGAGCAGGCAACAACCCTTAACTCTCCTCATGGACCAGGCTGGAGATGTGAATTGAGTATTTCTGTGGGTTCTCTCTGAAGAGCAACAACATGGAGCTTTGACCCAGGTATAAATGAGAAAGAAAACTCTGTTTTGAGCAAAAAAATCTCACCTGTACCCAACACAGATCCATGTTGTATATGTCCTTTCATCACTGGATGGGAACAGGCTGTTGCACATGTGAAGTCCTGTGTCCACAGTGTCTGTGCAACAATCAGGTTTAACATGCTGACCTTCATAAAACCAGGGTGCTCACTTTCCTTCATGTGGAATCTGTGCACCTCTGCCTTGGTGAGGCAAATTTTTTTATTCAGAACTTGTTTCTTAAGGCAAGCTTAGAGAATCAGTTACCTCAAGATCTGATAACATGTATCAAATTCATTTTTTATGCTCCATTGGTTATTACAATTAAGTATTAAAGTTGCCATGGTGATCTGGGCAGCTATGGGACTAAGTATTACTGAAATGATTAAATAGTTCAAACACCCAAAAGAATTTATGCAGCCACTACTTTTTACTTAATGGGGGTATTAGACTCCTGAATAGCTTTGAAGCAGATGAAATTTTTGAGAATCTGGATCTTGGTGTGCTGGGAATCAGATTGTATAGACATCTAGATTGAGAGATGTTTGTGTTTCTTCCCTGCAGGTAACCCTAAGAAACAAGTTTATCCTAAGCTAATATATAGCTGATATTGTAGGACACCAGTGAAACAGAGTCTGAGTTTATCAGTCACACTTTTAGTTTAATGTGATTAGCTTCCAAACAGTTCTTATTTGACACAAAAAAATGATCAGCTTTCTATTTAAATACTTTAAACTGCTAATGTGTACCCATCAACTGCAATCTAATAAGATTGCTATTGTCAATTATATTTAGAAAATAACTACTGTCATATTGCCATCTTAATTGGCATTAATGTTGAGTATAAATTATAGGTGCTGCTTTGAGTTAAGCTGGAACTTTCCTGTGCTAAAGTGTCTGTCCTATAACTTACCAAAGGAAAAATGCCTGAAAAACACTAGAAATATTTCAAATTATTTCTTCTTATTTTTCTGAAACTACTTCTATTTGTAATCTTGGTTTTGCAGTGTGGTCCTTTATCTGTTATGCTTTGGACAGTGACCATTGTAGCTAAGGCAGTGAATAAGAATCAAACAGAAACTACAATTTTTTGCATCAGTCTAAATGCGATCCTGCTAAATTGAATTTCTTCCCTTCCTTGGCAGTAATTAATATATTGACTTTCAGCAGCAGTAAATTAAGGAATCATGTGATGGGACTGAATTCTAAAAAGATTTCATTTATGAAAACTATACTATTTAGCTGCAGATTTACTAAGTCTCAGATTACTTTGAGAAGAGAGAAGTCACCACTGACTCCAAAGAGGTACCTCAGAAAAGAGCATGCACTTCTTAATTCTGATAAGAAAGCTTATATGCATCTAAAATTACATATGAAGTTTTTGTTAGCCCTCTGAAGGCCAGAGTAAATTCAGCAAATTAAACACATTAAGGCCTCAGTGTTTTTCCAAATTGTTACCATTAACTTATTTTTTCAAATTTACAAGTAAACACAATTAATAACAAAGCTGACACATTCCTGATGCTCATTTATTTTGACAATTGTTAGTTAGTAATTAGAAGTTAAATACTTAGATGCAACAGTTCCTCAAGGAGCACCTGTAATTATAGATTTGTAAAAATAAAGGGAGAAAATGACCTGATAAATGATGCATCAAGAAATAGTCTTTTGGGAGGTTCCTAAAGTCTATAACCAAGTGATAAAGACAACAGCCTTGACATGCCGTTGTGTTGTATTTATCTCTGTAACTGTTTCTGGCATTTTCATGACGATGAAAACCTGTTTTTCAAAACTTAACAAACCAGTGAAATGTAACATGTATTTGCTTTAAGTATCCCCATCAATATTATATATTGATTTAATTATCTTTCACTGCTTTTCTCTTCATTTTTCTCCATCTTCCCTTCTCCCCTCTAATTCTGATTGGTGGGGAACCCGATAAAGTGAGAAAACAAAATTAAACTACTAAAAATTGTCACAGAGGAACTGATCTGCCCAACTTCTAGTATTATAGATTTAAAAAAGAGAGAAAAGTGGAAGTTATGATGGCTGTGGATCTGCACAAGCTTCTGAGAGCAGTGAATCGAGCTAGTGAAGTACAGAAGCAAAAGTGGGGCATTTGTGTCCAGTACTGGAAAACTAGTGTGAGAACATGGATGAGGATGGTTTGACGTTTTGTAGAATATATATGATAAAGAGTTTGACGACCAAGTGGGATTGTGGTTACCTGCAATTTAGAGGACATGGAATCAGGTAAAGGAAAAGCAAAATAGGGATTTCAATAGCATTTCAGTCAAGGCAATGACAGCTTTTTGCAGATTAGGAAAGGACATTTGAAATCTGAAACAAAAAAGAAGACATCTGTAGGAGGTAATTTGTATTATATTAGCTCTGCTACGATAAAAAAACAAGGATCAGAGTTATTCTGGATACAGAGAAACAGATGGCAAAAGCCGATGTTTGCCCCAGAGAGGAGCTGGCCAACATAAAAAGAATAAAGACAGGAAGGATGGAGGAAGGGCAAGCATTAATCTAGTGTATTTTCATAGTCTGGCTGTGTGCACTGTATATCTGTCTGTCCTGTTACCCTTGTTAAAAAGCCACCTTGCTGACCCATGGAAATAGTGACATGCTGAGACAAAGCATTTATTTCCATGGCTAAGACTGTACAGTGAGGCTTCACAGAGGTGGCTGTTCCAGGCACAAGATGATCTCTCCAGTTTTGAATTATATCATAAAAAGAGGAAGCTATGGTCTAGGAGTACAGATAAACCCCTGGGTTTTAAAAAGAAGTTTTCTCTTAATCTCCTCTGGGCTCTGAACTACTCACAATGAAAAACTGGCACCTAAACTAACTGCAAGGAAAACACACAAACACCTATACTTCCACAATGAAACAATGGACACTTGAATTACATTTACTGTTCTGATTTTATGTGGCGAATATACTTTCTCCATTTACAAAGAATACTTAGTGACTACAAGAAACTCCTGAAGTAAATAAAAGATATTGACATAAGTGCTTACAGTTCCTAAAGAATCACTGTTTTGAAGAGCAGCTAAAACTTAGAAACTTTCCTCTCTCTCCTTGTGCTTTGTAGGTAGTTTGAAATGATCCTCCACACTCCTAAGACTTTCTCCTCACTTTCTGATGTTTTCTGGAGTGTCTCTAACAAATACGTGCTGCAGAACACATTTATTCAGCATGGATTACTCGTTTACTGTAGCCAAGTATGCAGGGAGGTGCTTGTCTGAAGTCCCCAAAGCCCTCTACAAGTTGATTCTATTCAGTAGTGTAAACAACCAGGTCACCCTAACCAGACTGTGTCAAGACACATCAACATTCTAGTGTTTTCTGTTGTACACACAAGCAAACTTCTTGTCTTGCTACAACTCTCCATGGCTGAAGCTCTGCCCATATTAGTAGTGTCACGAAGCAACATGCAGGAAGAGTAAAGTAGAGGATGAGTGTTGTGTTGAATGTGCCCTTTTCTGAGTACACTGCTGTAATCACACATGGCATGAGATGCATAAGGCCATGTAGTGGTCATGGTAGAAGGGCCTGCCTTATTGAGATGAAAGGGATGGTGATCTAGCTCCATCCAGTATATAAGATGGAAATGCACACACTCTCACAATTTTTAGTGCCAGTTGCTAAATTTTAGCGGAGTCCTTTCTTACATGATTGACGGCAGAGATGGAGAAAAATATTGAGTCTATGTCATAGTGGACGTACTTGTTTAAAGAGTAATCCTGGATTCTGCATTAGGATTATGTTGCAATGGAAATGCTAGTGAAATTGAGCTATGGATTTTGCAAGAAAGGAAGTATGTATCTATGTTTATTTAATATATTCTTTGGTCAAATAAAGTCTTCAGGTCAAACCCAAGTCTGACATACACATGGAAAAACAGCTAATCTAGAATGAAAATAATTATTTATACCCATCAGTTTAGGTTTATTGTTTGAACTCTCCATCTTTAGATA
The DNA here is from genome assembly GCF_032191515.1 of Phaenicophaeus curvirostris. Lineage (NCBI taxonomy): Eukaryota > Metazoa > Chordata > Aves > Cuculiformes > Cuculidae > Phaenicophaeus > Phaenicophaeus curvirostris. Next base: position 91,383,167 of record NC_091394.1, read on the forward strand.
CCTTAGTTCACTCTGTTGGGTCCCAAAGATATTTTTTATTTGTCTCCAAACCTGTCAAAGGTGGTCTAAAAATATCATTGTTATTTACTAAAAAAAGCAAGCACAGGAAAGTACACACGACTTCAAAACCAATAAATGTTCTGATTTTAGAACTTCTTCAAATTCACTCTTTTCTTGAGGCTGATGTTCCCGTACACTGAACTCCTTTCCCTCATCAGGCTTTGATTACTGAGTCTTACTTCATATTAAAGGGATGAAAACCTCCCTCCCCCGCCATTAGTAAAATATTTGCTTCCTCTTTGTATGACTTTTCGTATATCTCGCTTCTAAAATTATCTGGAAATTATCACAGGCCCCTACAGTTGGTAAACACACTTTCCAGGAAAGGAGCCAATTTACAGTGCTATTGCAGTTCAGTAGTTACCTGTTTAAATCTTTTCTCAGCATTTTTGTTACAAGTTTTCAAAGCTGTAGTCTTATATTTTAAGAGACTTACTCTTATTGTCTGCCTTAAACCACTTGTTTTTGAATGTTAAGACTGCAACAGAGTCAGTTTCCTTCAATCTTATCTCTTTTGCAAACAGCCAGCTGCACTTCTGAAAAGTTCATGCTGAAGTCTTGCTGGTAGGGAGAGCAGGGGCAGAATGATACCTTGGACCCACCTTGGACCCCTAAGCCCCCTAAAATTCAGTTCTAGAACTCTTCCTAGCCCACCAAAAACTATAAATAATACTCTGGAAGAGACACCATTTGCAGCAATGCGCCCACCGTCCTGGGAGAGAGAAGAAGAGGACCAGAGCACAGATGGTGTCCTTGCACTTTTCTCTCTTTCTCTCCCTTTCCTCCCTTTCTCTCTTTCTCTCTTTTCCCTTCACATAGATTTAGCAAGCCAATGCCAATCTTGTTCCTAAGAATTCCTATACAAATAAATTCTATTTTGCACTAATTGTTTGTTATCATTTTGCCTTCATTTAGCCTGGTAGGTACTGCACCCATACATTTCACAGGGAGACCCAGCATCTTACCACAGCGATCGTTGGACAGTCCAGGCTGGGTTGTGACAAATATTGCTGAAATAAAACAGCAAAGAGAAAAAGAAATAAGAGGAGAACAGATAAAAGAGAGATAAACTCATATTTGAAATGAAGACTGTAGTCTAAAATAGACAGAAGAAACTAGTGCTTGATGCCAGATTTGATAATCAACAGATAGTTGTTATGGTCAGAAGCTGCATTTGCCATGCTCAGCAGCAGGAAAAACTCTGCAGTCTGTAACTCAAGGAAGTTGGCATGGGAGATCCTGATTAAAAAGGTCATAGCCAGGACGTTATTCCCTACTACCCATGACTGGCAGTTCTGGCATTACCTCCAAACTGAAACAAGTTGAGCTTTCCACTATAAAAAAAACTGTGGATGTTTATTTTTTAACAACAAACCCCCTGCAAGTAAGTGTAGTCACAAGCCTCAAAACCCCAGGCCAGATCATTATATTGACTCTAAATATCTGCAGGTCTCTATATCCTATCATATTTCAATACAGCTTAACGGAAATTTCACTTTGCATAAATGCGACTGTGACTTAAATTCCTTTAATAAAGGAGTTATCACACATGGCAGTGACAAAGGCCATGCTGTTTAAAAGGACAAGTCCAGGAGAGAGTCAAAGGATGAAATGCTTTTTCCCTTCTTGTTTCTGATATCCTCCCTCTGAATGGAAACACAGGGGTACATATCCAGTGCTTTCTTTCTGATTCTCTCAAGAATTGAACCTATGTGATACAAAACTGTTGAACACAATAGGGTATGTAAACCTTCTCACCCCTTTCTCCACTTAAGTAAACTATTTGTCAGGGTCTACTATGACACAGGACTCCAGGTACAAGTTGAGGCAGATCCTCTGCAGAAGACCTGAAGATCCCTTCCAGACCTTCTTGGGACAGTTATTCCCATATATCCCTTCTGGGTACCTGGCAGGGGTGGTTCTCACTCAAGGTTTTCATCTTGTTCCACAGCCCTCATCTCCCGATTGGAGTAACTCCTGTAATTCTGCCACCGCTTTCAGTTTGAGTTAGCCTCTAGGGGTCCTTCTTTTCTCATGGACTCTTAAGGTCTGCAGGACTAGGGGATTTATGGAACACAGGGCTCACTGTTATTTCTGTTTCCACTGTAATTCTCATGACATCCCTTATATTTTCATTCTTTATTCTACAATTTATGCTCTTTAACAAAAAAAAAAAGGTTTAACAAGAAGACAAGACACGTCAAATATATGTGTGGCAAAATGTTGGGAAGGCATCACAGTGAAATCACTCCTAGCATACAGCATAACAAAGACAAAACTCCATGAAGCACTGTATGTCTCTGACTTTCCATAGACTTCATCACTTCAAAGGATTAAGTCTGGAATGGGCACGTAGCCATATATCACTCATGCACCATTACTTAGATTTGAACTGGAGGTGCAAGTGGAGACAATAGCTGGGACCCATTTTGCTTTCAGACACACAATGGAAGGCTCCATTCCAGCTCCAAATAACATTCACTTTAAGTTTCACGTAGTAATAGCTCATCGTAACTTTGCAGCTCGTTAGCAGAAGCATTTTCTTTCAGATTTCATTGTATTGTTCTTTTTCCACAGAAATGTAATATATAATGTCATGGAGAAAATGGAAACAGAGACATGATGTAGTTATATAGGGCCACCCAACATAAAAAGGTTTTTTTCTGAGAGTTACATCTACAATTAAGCCATCAACTCTCCTAAGAGAAATAAAACTGAATCTTTTAATTAGCTTCTTGAATAGGAATAAATGCTTCATTATTCTTAACCATGTCAAGCTGAGAACATTATTAAAATCTGAAGGAATAATGAACAGCATGACAGGAAACACGTTAGAGCACATGCAGAAATACATTTGCCTACAAAGTGATCTGCATAAATATGCCTATCATTGCTATCTAAAAAGACAAAAATAGCAAAAAAAGAATGAAAAAGAAAGTTTAGCATAAGTAAAGCCATGAAGAATATGATATGAAGCCAGATGTAGGGAATACATTTTTTGGCATTTTGTGCTGTTGAGCACTCAAGAGTTCAGCTGCTCTGCCAAAACTTGTCTTAGCTGGCTGAGTGGATTGGACAGTGTGTGCACTAAATATATTTTTTTAAAACTTCATTGTGTCTGCTTTGGCTCATAGGTTTTTCCTCTCCAAAGTGTTTAGAGGGAGGATATACCTCTCCAGAAGCTGTAGAACAAAAGACCTCAGAGAGCACTTCTGGACAAATTTCTCTGCTCTGGGTCTATACGGAGAATGTGTAATCTCTACAGGTTTTCAGAAATCCTTTGGCTAAAGGGAAGTGTTGTCCATTCTCTTTAGAAACAATGCCAGGAGCACAGAAATGCTTTCACAGCAGGGAAAACTGAAGTTACATATCTGATCATTCGTAGCAGGATATGTTATCCACAGTCCCGAAGAACGTTCTGGATCCCAGGCCCAAAGCTTGTATTCTTCAACTTAAAGTTCATCCAAAAGTCATTTCTACTCATCAAAGCTCATCAATTTCAACTGTATTCAAACACATGCTTAGAGAGCTGCCCTGCCAGGGAATGGAGCACCTGCTAGAAGGACTGCACTGGACTGTAGAATTGCCATGAGATCCAAAACTCCAAAGTCTTGATTGTGTTACTGGTGCAGCAGTACAATGGGAATTTCATACAGATTTCCTTGTTCTGACATTTCTATGAAGCTGCTGGATCCAACACATGGATCTGTTGTCTGAGAGGAGAGGAGGAATGGATAGTGGGTTGTCTTCTCCTCACACTGCTTCTCTCCCCTCCTCTGCATACCATTGTCAGTTAAACTCCTGCACAGCAGTTCTCTGTGCCATGCAGGTGGACCTGAATCCATCCCCTGGACATCCAGTTCCACTCCAGTGCCATAAAACTACATCTGTGTAAGCACCTAGGAACTGAGGCACAGCCACAAGCAGAGCAGTAGCTGGGATAGAGGGTGTTAATTTGACTCTCAGAGTGATGTCATAAGCTTCTAATAAACTCCTCCTTTTAATGGAAGTGTTGTAATATTTTGAAACTGAAAGGACTGAAAACTAAATCTTTTCAAGAAACAGAGGAAAGAGAGTTGTCCCATATTCCACTCGCAGAGCCATTGAATTCTCATAAAAACATCTTTCAGAAGAAATTTGATCAAAAATTTACTCCACAGTGTGTATTTATGAACCTTTGCTCTGGATTTGACACTATTCCTGATCAGGCCAATAACATACCCTGCCTTTTAACTACAGGAAATAGTATCTGCTCTTTCAAGGGAGCATCTTGGTATTTACCTTTGGCATTTTCTCTTACGAGAAGAGAGAGACAATTGGAGAAAATAATTTTAGAGTATTTATTTCTGCTCCAGTTATGATAGGTTGATTTCTAGCTTTCTCAGTTTATCCTGTGTGTTTCTTTTTCATTTTAGAAGCTCTGCAACTGGTTGTATTTAAAATGCAGTGATATCAATAAATGCTTCATAAAGTTCAAGCTATTTCTCAAGACATGATCTTCATTTCTAATTAATATAATGGGATAGAATAGCTAATGTATCAAATTTCATGCTTCTGATCCCAAAGGGGATCAGGAGATAAGGAGCTCTCGAAAAAAAATGTGATTCGTTATGTGAAGCAGAAAATGGAAATTATCAGATTCATGAAAATGACTTGTGAAGATTATATATGCTGAAAAACAAATAAGATGGGATGAAAAGCTTGAAATGTGCTTGTAATTAGCAGAAAGAAAGGGCTGAAGCCTGTAAAAATATACTTTCTGGCTTTATGTATTAGCCTTCAGCAAGAGCTACCCTGAGATGTGATGAGAAACTGGAAAAGAAAAAAGTACTCATGCAGCAACTCCATTTGAAATTATGTGGGAAACACTCGTGTTACTGTTATGTTATTTTTTTTCTTTCTCCTTGAACTTGAAATATGTTTTCTTCCTCTTTTTGCCATCCTAAGATGAAACAAGCAACAATGTTCTTTTGTTCTACAGAATAATTTTACCATAAGGAAATTGATCTTTCCTGCTTTCTTGGAATTTTGTCTTCCTTTAACCTATTACTTTTTTACTTTTTTTTTCTTCTGCCATATACTAGACTGACTTTAGTATTTCTAATTGAACTATTGTGCTTCTTAGGAAGTCTACATTTTCCAAGTCTTTTAATTGCTGCCCTTCTACTCTTCGTTTCCCCCTTCTTTATCATATGTCCTTGTTTACTCCTTTTCTTTAACTGTGGTATTGCAAAGTCAGGGTTACCTCTTTCTTCTAGGATGTAGACAGTAGCACAATATTTCTTGAACAAAATATGGAGGCATGAAGTACTTTCCCCTCACTGTCAGAATGAAACTGAAGTAGTCCCTTAGGAAGGGTTTTCCTCACGCTTCCTAACAACACTTCCTAGATAAGATTTTCAAGATAATTAATGATTTTAAAGACAGAAATTAAATATCTTAAAGACAAGAAGAGTGTGGTTTCTAAAATGATATAGTATTTGCCTTTGAGTTAGGACAAATCAAAGCATCTACAACTAGGCACTGAAGATGAATGGTCTTAACTCATTGGACCCCTGAACTGGTAAGAGCCTTAACTGTTCAGATCCTTTCCTCTGCCCAAGCTTTTCATCCAGCTCTGATGGACAAGTAAGGTCAATATGATTTCCTGTACAACACAACTTTTTGCCACTGCAATCTTTATTTTTGCAAAAAGAATGACACTACAGTCTCATTCTTGAACAGGGCACTGCCAAAGGGCTTGTGGGTGGATTCCAGTGTCCTGTATTTTCTTCCTCCCTTTCTCTCACCCCTAGTGAAGGGAGACTCATAACTTAACCCCTTGGCACAAATATTCATGGCCTGTTTGAGAAGATTTGTTACATTGACAGTGCTAGGCTTCAGCTTATACAGCTCATCACCTTCCCTGTTGCTTATTTCCTGATGCGCTTACAGTCAGCAATTAGATCTCCTCCCAGTCTTAGTTTCCAAAAACCTCAAGCTCATTAGTCTCCTGTCTTTAGCTAATTTTCCCAATTCCCTGATGATCCAGGAAATCTCTCTGCATCACTTGCAGTCTGAGTTCACCTTTGTTTTGACCTCAATGCTGCTAAGTATTGCAGATGAGGTTTCATCAGTGCTATGGACTGTAGAATTAATTCTCTAACACTAATAAAAGTATCTGACCTGTAGTCACGTATTCTTTTCTACAGCAGCTTCAGTAAATGATCACTCAGATTACGTTCCAAAGTTAGTTTCTGTTAACAGCTTTTCTGTATGGTGATTGTCATACATCAAAGGTGACTCCGAAATGCCCTCTGGTTCCATGACTAAGCGGCGAAGAATTAATGCTGGATATTACACAAAGATATACCTTCGTAACAGTGTTGTTAGCAATATTTGTTCAGCAATCTATAACTGAGAAGAATCAGCTTCCTCTAGTGGCATGGAAATTTCTCTCTCTAGTAACATTGCAGAAAACTCTGCAGATACATAACATTGCAGACCTTAAAAAAAAAGTTCTCTGGACTGATTTTGAATCAACTATCTATTTTAATATAACTTTATTCTCCTTTTCTAGTAACTGGAGAAAATGCATTGAAGAATGCAAGAAAAGGAGAACTTGCCCTTCCTAGATGATCTTCCCTAAAGAGACATCTTTGTTCTGTTCTCATGAGTAGCATGTGTCCCAGTGCTCCTGGAATTTCTCCAATAAATTGGGAATGTTTTTCTGCCTCATATTCTAAGTTTGACAAATTCTGACTACCAGCCTTGCCTGCGAAGAAGAAGCTATATTATACTCCTTCTCTGTTGTATTTTTCAGGAATATACCAGTGTGAAATAAAAACTAATGAGTAAAAAAGTTCTCTAACATAGCCAGAGAAACACTTTTTTTATAAGAGTCAATGGACTGTAATATAAAAATTAACACTGCAAAGAAACATAAGTTGAAAGATCAGGCAGCAAGACAGAAACATTATGTTCAAACACTTTTTGAATTAGAATTGCACATTATCTGTCTGAAAGTGGCTGTGCAGCATAGCAAGATGTGTTATCTCTTAGAATAGAGAGCTATCAGAGATTACTTGAGTCAGCACTGCATCCACCAGCACTTCTTTGTTTCTGTCATTGATTTTTTTGAAAACCCAACACATTGTGAGAAATGAGGGGAAAGGAATTTTGATGCTGGGAGTGGAAAACGAAATTTAATAGTCAGTGTGCATTTGAAATATGTAAGCTATTATATAACTTCTACTACCAGAGAATGCTCAGAGATTTAGATTTCTGAGGGCAGTTAAGGGGGGGGAAAGAAACCTTACAAATGTTCTGCATAGATATTTTTCAGACTATTAAAATTTGACACATAGGCATCTTTTCAAGCCCTTAACCTAATGAGATAAAAAATGAACTAAATGGTCTTATACTTAAACTAAAGGCACTGTTGTTACAGAATTGAGGAAAAACACTAGAACAAATATCATGTATAATGCTCTAATTTGTTAATAATTAGGGTGATTCCTAAGAAATCCCATTGTGCAAGGTTTTATTATGCTCTCCTACCTACCATTCTAACATGCCTTGTACTCCCCACACTGAGTAGTGATACCTGTCAGTGTGTCAAAACAATACTTTTCAAGAACAGATATGATGCCTTTCCCATGCTTTGCACTAGATAGAAGCTGTGTGAATATGAATACTTCATTCCCGTGCCAGAGTCGTACATCTCATACTTCCTCCAAAAAAGTGAGCAGTGGTACTGGCCACTATTGCAGCTCATGATACTAAAAATCAGAATTAAAAAACCCACCTTCTGATTTAGTGAGTTTGGACATATTCCTGTGCTGGAAGATATTGCATAAAGACTTTGCAGATTTATAGTGAAAAAATTCTTGAATTTCTTTACACAGATTTGAGGAATCCCACTCTCACTCCAACAGGTATTTTGTTTACCCATATGTAAAATCAGGGCAACCTAGAAGAACATCCAGGTTTTATGTTTTGTCTCTAGAAGTATGATGTTACCTACTTTTTTTGCTTCAAGCAGGAAATTCATCCTCATAATTGTAGCCTCAGTGAAATTATTGCATATTTTCACCAAAAAGAATTAATCCTATTCTAAGTAGTAACAATGTAAGTCTTCCAGGAAATTTCACAGACTTGTCAGGGTTTATGGATGGATAATAGACAGAATCTTATATTTTCTCTAGAGGAAATGTCTAAAAAAATTACACAAAGAAAAATGTTCTCTCTAAGCTAACTAAAAGCAGACAAAAATTAAAACCCTTATGTGATCTTCTCCCAAGGAAAAAGATATATTTGAGGATGCCTACATTTTATTACCTTAGATATATGATTTACTATACAACACACCCTGCATGCCATATTTGTATTTAGCTCCACTGATCAAGAAAATAAAATAGATTCCAGAATCTTTGTGCCCATGATAATGCCTTATTGTAAGGAGCATTAATGCTGTAAATTTTACTCACAGCTGTTAGCAATATGTAAGTATCTTGTTTTCCCTCTTTTGATTCAGATGAACATCAATTAGTGCAGTGATATTTACACTAATATTTTATTTATTGAGTGCAGTTGTCCATCTGTTTCAGTCACGATGGAAGTTACAGTGATTCTGCTGTAAGTAAAGAAATTAGATTTACTTACTGTTAACCTTTCCCAGGAGGTAAGAGAAGCCATGTTCATAACTTCCCTACATACACACATTAGTAGAAAGGGAATGTGGCATTTATAAGAGGTATGAGAAATAATTCCAAGCAAGAGCGAAAAAAAATGAAAAACAAATGCATGTGCCAGCTGAAAATAGCAGTGAAAAATAGCAACAAATTCATGATAAAATGACCAACATGACAACTGAGTTAGTTTCCCTGAATAACGTTGGGCTGAACTCAGTTTTATTGCATGTAGTTTTATGTGGGACAAAATAAGAAAGAGAGAAAAAGCACCTTAATTTTTGATCACCTAACAGTTCCACTGGACTTAAAGGTAGCCTGGGCAAATCAGAATCTTGAGGTTTCCTGCCCTGCTCTTTCATTCATTGATAGTCCACCAACCTCTTATGATTTCAAGGGTCAATTTGACCATTTTGTCTCATACTCATGTGTGCCTATGTTTTTTGTCTCCTTTCCAGGTATGTTCTTTGTCCTGTACCTTCAACACTAACATGGCCTTGCAAAAGTATTAGACTCTTCTGAAGTCTTTTCCATTCTTTTACATACAGCATTTATTCAAGTCAATGATATCTGATGTTTATGTTCTTCTGCTCTGATTAGTCGATTACATATGAGTTATCCTTGAGACACAGATGGTGTCTTGCCTCTCTAATTTACAAACTTTTGGTAAAATCATCAGATGTACCTCCAAGACATTAACTTCTCACCTCCAGGTGAATGCATAAGATAACAGAATTAAAGCTGAGCAGAAGCCATTTCAAATCATAGATTTATGTTTTCACTCTACATTGCATTATATTTTGAAACTTTAACATACAGATTTTCTATATGTACAGAGGAATTACGTATATTAATAGAAGACTGATATTGATCCCATCTGCATTTTTCAAAACAAGAATTTTCCTCCTTTCCAGTTGCTTTTAGCCATAGGAGTTGTGGAAAATATGAACTGTCCTACAATTTGAAAGTGTTTTCTAGACAGTGGTCTGGTAAAGATCTCTCCAATAAACAACAGCTTAAAGCACGAGATCCCTCTCAATGTTTTACTGTTGATTAACTGAAATGAATGAGATGCTCAAATCTGGCTCTTTCTTCAGGAGATATAAATTACCTGAACAGTGATTGATGAGTAAATAATTTTTAAATGCATGTAATTTCTAAAATGATATAATAGAGAGGATCCTTAGAAACTGGAAAGTTAATAATGTGACTTCTTTATGGAACAAAGTCCAAGCAAAGTTAATCTACACTTTCCTATGGATGTACCATTTACTAAATAGTGTGTTTTCTTTTCATGCAGCTGTATTGATCAGGAAAATAAATTGAGTCCAAGAGTTACAGATTTTGGTCTCCCTTAGGACATTGGCTGACTATGAGAAATCATTAACATAGTAAATCATAGTCAGAAATGTTGACACCATGAAAGCATCTTATGTGCTCCTTTTTAATGCAACTGAGCATCAATTAGTTCAGTGATATTTGTCTAGATGCGTCTATTTTGTGGGTGGAACTGTCCATCTGTTTCACTAAGAGTTTAATCACAATGTTTTTTCTGGGAAAGAAGATATCAATCTATCTGAATGTTAACCTTTTCCACAAGACAAAGCAGTCGTGTTCATTAGATAATAACTAAATAGGGTCCAATTAAATATTTTTGTTTGAAAAATAAGATGTTCATTAATGAAAATGAAAGCTATTCCCAAGATATAACAAAGAATCAACAATAAAATTTTAGGTCATAACTTTCATCACATTGACTACCACAGGTTGGTATTGATGCCTTCTTTCTTAAGAACAATGCCTAAGGTTGTGGGTTTGCTTTTTTATTTAAAGCACATTTAGTGCTAACAGGTATCTTCCCAAGAGCCTCAGAAGACAACAAGGGCAGCAGTGATCAATGACCTGCAAAAAAAGCTCCACCACTTCGTCAGAGTTGAGGGACATTGTTATGGTGAAATACATTGCCTGTTTTTCCCTCTTTTGATCTGGATTCTACTGAATGCTCACAGAAGTAGTTGTTAGCACAAGCTTTCTCCAAGTATTCCAAGGTCATTTTTTTTCTACTGAGCTTTCTGTCCTCCCTCTGACTTTCAGCATCACTCACAATTCCTCTTGTTCATATGAAAGTTACTAATGCACAGCTGAGGAAACTTTGCTATATTTTGAACTGATCCCTAGCTGAATGGGTTGCTGTAAAATACTAGCTCTGAAGGTATGACTGTCCACCTTCCAGTAACTGACCTGTAATGTTGAGAAGGGACCAGTTGCCAAGAATACTTTTAAGATCTCCTTTTATCCAACAGATAAAGGCCTTTGTTCTTGGAACTGACAAGTCAGAGTTATAGTTTCATTTCCTTGTGTGTCATCCATTCTGTAATTGTGAAGCTTTTGGCTTTAACGTGTAGATTTATTCCATCTCCAACCAAGCTTTGATCCATTATTTACCCACAGAGCTTGACTTACCTTTTGTGTCCAGAACTATTAAATCAAGAATAACTTTGTTAAAGTTGGTGAACAGTCAGTACAGTTGCACCAGTGCAAAATAAGTGATTGTGTAAAAGAAAGCAAGATATTTAATCAGGATCTAGTATTTAAACTTCTTCCTTGAGTTTTGCAACTAAATGTTTGCATAACTGCTATTTTACAGATCGTTTGAAAGTTCATTGTTTCACAGCTGCCCTTTTCCATGACTTTCACAAATCAAAATATTACCTTAGACAAAATAAGTAAATAAATAAATTTGTGTGAATTGAACACCCTTTACCTTCTTCCTCTGCCTCAATATATTGAAGTATTTTACACCATGATTTTGCTGGTAGTACTGTATCTGTTCAAAATCCTCACAAAGTCTGTTCGGCCTGGAAAGCTGGTTTAGCTACATTTCACGTACCAGAACAAACAAAATTTGTCCATGATATTGTGTTGGGAAAGGGAGTGTCAATGCAAAGATCCACAATGCACAAAAAGTCTCCTGTTAGCACCAATGTCAAATAAAACAATAAAACCTCATCACATTTTCTGCTTGCGCATTCTCATTCCTACATGCAAATATGAACTCAGGAGATTAATGGAGGAGGAGATTACTGTAATAATGAAGGAATAGGATGAAATACTAAAAAGTGACAAAAGCTCATACAGGACAATTTATTTTTTGGTGTAACATATTGACACTGCTGCAGATAAAAGGTTTGCTCTGATTTCCATTATAATTTGTTTGCTAATGCAATTTGGCTGTAAAAAGGGTAAAAAAATGTTTTAAATGTTGCCAGAAGGCCCAACTCAGTATACCACCTAAGGAAATCCAAGTTTCACCACTTTGAACTTGGCCCTATGGGTCTAGTTGGCTCTTCTTGCTCTACAACACAGTAACTCAAAGAAGAATTCCTTCCTCTGATGTAAAACTGAATTAATTCATTAGTAGGGTAGAATAAATCCCTATCCTATATTTTTTTTCTGCAACATTTATATGTCCAATTCTAAATTAGCCTCTAAGGATGAAATCAAGGAAGACCAGACCATTATCAGTTGTCTCTAGACTCCCTGACTCCAAGCAGGCACACTGTGTGTCTTCTGTAACACTATCTCTTTTTGCTTGGAGAAATGTTTCTGTTCCCAGCAGCCACAATTCTTGAAAATTAATCATCTCTGAAGATTTTATATTTGCAAAATTAGGCTTTGCTGTTTCTTCCTGTTGTTTCAGGGCTTTTGTTCTGTCCTATTGCATGTGTTTCCTTATGTGCTAGCCCCATGTACATTTCACAATCAACGAAAGTGCTTTAGAAACAAACAAAAATGGGTTTCATATGTCTTTTTTATCGTAGCCCTTTGTTTCCTGGAAATGTTATCACTTAACATACCTCTCCATATTCTTGCAACACCTTTATTTCAGCAGTCATTGACCTTTAGAGTACCTTGTCATCTTCCTCTGGGAAGAGCACAGCCTGCCTTGCCCAGCAAGCAGAGGCAGTTAGCATTCAGATACATCAAGCACTTTTATGCTTCTGGTTACAGGAAAATTTCTCTGAGTTGAGTGAAGATTTAATAGCATTTTTTTCCCCACTCTTAAGCAAAAGACAGTGAAATTACTCATAATATCAGTATGCCATTAGGAACTGAATTGATTAATTGGCTAGTGATGGTAAAGCATTATGAAAATGTGAAGTGCTATGCACTTGGTGCTATTGTAATAATTGAGAGTGATTCTTTTCATATTCTTCTCTCAAGGCTTAGACCCACTGTTAAATTAGCGCTATTTAAGTAGTTACCAAGCACTAGTGGAGCTGCTGTAGCTGTACTTGTGTGCATCCTTATCCCATAGCAACAGTCTGATAATTGTATTTCAAGTAGCCTGTAGTAAAATTGAGTTTGCTGCATTGCTAGTTGGGTAGCTACTGCAAGACAAAGCCAAGCAGCACTGAAAGAAACTGTCTTTCATTCTCACCATTGCTATTCAGTCTCCGCAATACCTTCTCTTTATTCTTTGAAGAATATAGACAGCTGTGTGGTAAAGCAAATTAGGGAATTAATCCAGTTGGAAAACAATTGTTATTGTTGTTATTCTGAAGACTGGTGAGTTTTCAGCTCTATGATTTCTCTAATCTCATGTGAGTTTTGGGTATGATCAGTCCAGGGAAGACTAAATTAGTACTTGTTCTTTTAGCACTGGTGGCAATTTAAATATGTGTTGAGCTGCACTATGGATCATCTTAACTTGAATTTGCTATAGGCGAGAAGAACACTAAGTCCATTTTCCTGAAGCTTGTTAGACTTTGTTACTGCATAGTAACATTGAGCCCTCATAACTCATGGTGGTTTTGAGGGAGATGAACATTTTATGTCATCAGTTCCTTTAATTATCAACTGAGAGCCTATGAAGTAAAATTGTTGTGGATTTTTGTTTGAAAACTCCAACATGTATGCTCTTTTTGTCTTACAGCATTTGGGAAGTAAGGGCAAAAAAGATTTGTATTAAACCAGTGCAACTTTTCATTGGAGATAAAGTCCTTTGATTTGGCTTATCTTTCATCTTTTAAAAATCAATTTTAACTAACAAAATACAACCCTGCTTATTTTATATATTTAAAAATAAAGGTTCTCAGAGTCAATTTTTTCTATCTTCTATCTGAATTGCTTTAAAAACAAGGTGCGTCTTCTCACACAGCAGAGCCCGTAGCCATAGCGTTTGTGGCTTGAGTGATTTAAACCACAAGTGGAAATCATGTTTGTGGTTTGCTTGAGAAAATGTCAATGAATTTTTAAAAGTTAAAAGCCACTTTGGGGCTCTCTTAATTGATTTTAGAGAGATATAGCCTGAAAAATCTGAATACTCGTAAGCACCAGATACAGAACCAAAATTATTGGCAGAGACCAAGGTATCAGAATATATTATATACTTAAAAATATTTACCTACAGAATACTTGCATGTCTCTCCCAGTCTCCAGATTGCTAACTATGTTAATTAGACACAAAATTTCATGTCTCATTATCATTCTATCTGACTGCATTTAATGTATCCAGTTAAGCCGCAAAGCAACCGGGATCCACATAGTTTTGGTGTAATCTGACATGGTTGTTTCTCCTGAACATAGAAAAGGAGCAACTACAAATTGATTTAGAGAGACTTTTTAAAATGAAAGAGATAAAAAAAATGAAATGCATATAAGAAAACATAGGTGGAGGCTATAGACTTGTTTACAGTAGGGTTTGCACGAAGGGGGAAGCTCAAAACTATCCTTCCTGTAGGAAAAGTTGTGAAAGCAATCTAAAACATCAGGGGATCCTTCCTATCAAGAGGTTACTAAAAGCTTCTGGCCAGATCATTGAACATATTGGTTTCACCAGGACACTGGCAGTAAATTACACTATTAGATAAATTTTACTGGTAGACTTTTAAGCTGCATGAGGAATTTAGGTTCCTCAGCAGCTGGCAACAGTTTTTGAGTATTTAAATTTTGGACATGTGCCTCAAAACAGTAGCGATAAATCCCTTTGTTTATACACCCTTTCTGTGCATTAATTTTCTGCTACGTGAGGGCCTTTTTCAAACAAATCTCTGAGCACAAGTGAGTTATTCTTGGTTATGTCTGCAGGACTTATTAAAGATTTCTTATCAATTTGTTCTACATGGTGTTTCTTTTATCATGAGTTCACTAGTTCCTCTTTTTTTTCTGTGATCTATTGACAACTGCAATGGCTTTACACTTTATAAAGTGCAGTGAATTAGTATGTGTGAACAGCATGCTATAATTTTACAGTGCTGGAATGAGTAGTATCTTCAATGTCTGGATCATGGGAGGGAAATATCCTACAGTTTCTCTTTCAAGGCTACATATAACAAAACTTTAATTGTCATGTCTTCCCATAAAGTGGCACTATTTTGCTGAAGTAAATAGATGTGTGCCAAACTGTAATTGTCATGAATGTGGTTCTTGGTATGGAGAGTTCATTAATACATGCAATTTTAGGCTCTTTCTATATCACAGCCTTGATTCTATTATTTCTCTTTCGACTAAGAGTGTTTATGCTTTAAAGTTCCTTGAATGAGAAGCATCCAGGACCTTCCTTTGATTTTTTTGGTACGTGTAATCCCAAAGATCTGATGACAAGAAGCCTTTGAAGCAATTTCGTAGGTCGTGGTTCCGATCACCTCCTTTATCTCTGGGCATTTCTTCTTTCTTTTGTCATGAAACTCATTCCAACAAGCATCCAGAACATCTGAACAGCATGTGCATTAAGACTCAAACTTTCTGAAAGGTGGGACATCCCTTTCAGGGATGTGAAAAGCACCTACAGAAGAGACTGATGCACTCTTAAGTAGTATACGCACTATAGTGCCGATGCAAGTAGAATCCAACCAGCAAAGTGGTGATGCCACAGACCTGATATCCAAACCATCTACTCAGGACTAATATAGCACAAGAAACACAACAGATTCTCCCCAAATTGCAGCTGGAAGCCAGATGGGATTCCTGAAGGCATCTCAAATGGCTTTGGATGCCCATGTACAGTGAACAGAAACAAGACTTAGGTGTGTAAGTCAGTGAATGCAGGACAGAAATTCAGCTTCCTCTGCAGTAGACACCCACTCGCTGGCCAGCTGAATAGCTAACAAGGCATCACTGCTTTTGTGGACCACGGACTCCGTTCATTTCCCAACATACAGACATCTGAGATGCTATACCCTACTCAGACAACCTGAGAAGGGTGTAGGTTTTCCATTAGTCCTGTGTCACCTTTGTCAATCTTTGGTGACATCTTGGATACATTAGGACATCTTGGATAATACCAAACACCTATGTTTAGTGCTTATGTGATGATAGTGAGGACTTAATAAAATCACCCATTTTATGACTTTCAGCAAGTGAATCCAAGTTATTTTTATCTGATGTTTAAAACAATTATTTTATTTGCAGCATATACATCTCAATTCTCCAAGGAGGAATCTTACAGACAATTCCTGGGTTGAATGAGTTAGCCAGACAGATTTTGTCAATGAACATTAATAGACCCTATCTGAACTGGACACAAAACAGTGTTCCCCTCATTATTTACCATTGGAATTGTAAGAGGATGATACAACTGGGTCATAGGACAAACATTTTTCTATAGCCATTGTTCTTCATCTGCTTCTTGGGGACAGACTTGGTGATAGCAGGTTCTGCATGTTCCTCTTACTTTTAGCTACAAACCATGGAAGAAACCAACAGCTGTCTCCTTGGGTTAGATTTGCTTCTATTTTGTCTGGAAGAACTATGGAATCATAGAAGGGTTGGGGGTAGAAGGGATCTTACACATCACCTAGTTCCAACTTCACTGCCATGGGCAGGGACACCTTCCCTGTGCTGTGTTTGGTACATGCTATAGAGAAGCTATGTAGATGAAAACGAATGCAAAAACTGAGATGAATAAGATGGTTTTTATTCTCTACATTTTATTGTAAAGTATCACACTTCCCTTTAATTATTGCTGGGGCAAGGTAAGATAGTTGCCCATATTTTGTTTCTTTGATAAAGTTTTTAAATTATTCTTTATAACCTCTAAATAATTGGGACTCTTTACTGAATTCCTCAACTTAAAATTGCCTATTCGTACAATTGCATTGTAGCACTGAGGAGTGGGATGGTGTGACCTGGGTAGTCTGAACTATGCTGAATAGCTCTGAGGTTATATATACACCACAGGGTAAAGAAAAGCCTTAAGTATCAGCTCAGACACAAGAAGTCCCATGTACTGTGCAATTTCCTTTTGCCTTGCTGGCCATTTGACTTATTGCTCAGTGTGAAACATCTGAAGTCTACTTAGGAACTGTTAGGTTAAAAAATCAAGTGCTGGACCCAAGTTTTCCTGCTCCAAGGCATTCAGGACTTCAGCTGAAGTTTGCATTTGAGCATTGGATTCTGATGGTGTGACAGATTAGTCTGGACTTGAGCACTGTCTTGGATCTTGGATTTCTTTTGGCATAGCCTAACCATGTTGCTACAGAGCAGTTTGGCATCTTTGTGCCTAAACTGGTGCTCATGAGACCCCCTGAAAGACAGCATTGGAAGACAGACATAGTCCAATGTAGCTATGTGCACATATTTATTCCATAAAAACGTATGTCCTACATAAAATAATATTTTGTCTAAAGGAATTTTGGTAGTTCAGACCTGCAGGACTGATTCACTTGTTGTTTACTCCATAGCAAGTTAACTGATTTCAGAAAAAAATACTTGCAAATGAAGAGTGAATGAGACCTTCATTCTCTCACTGCAACTGGTAGATGTGCCGGCTTGGCAGTTAATGAATGGTTTGAAGCAAGAACAGGAACACGAGACAGTGTTAATACAAATTTATAAACTACTTTATGGTGTTGGTAGATTTTCATGCATTTTTTCAAATGAGATGTTATTACTTTCACATATCCTGACATCCAAGTCAGGGAAAGTACTTAATTATGAGGCTTTTATATGCATTACCCTTATCTAGAGATAAACAGCTGTGCATTATCAAAATTACCATTCTAAGACCTTTTCAGGAAAACTGAATATCTTACACCAGCAGACATGCTGAAGGGGAGAAGGTAGGAGGAATAGCTATTTTGCTGTATTTTCCTATTATACATAGGCCTGGTGCCATTTGAAAGAGTTCATTTGGCTAAGAAAATGATACAAAATTGATATGATAAAGCAAAGTCTGGCATAATCAGAAATATTTGCTCTTCTAGCATTTTCCTTCATCTTGATTTATTTCTAAAAATTAATTCCAATTCCACATGG
This sequence comes from Phaenicophaeus curvirostris, assembly GCF_032191515.1. NCBI lineage: Eukaryota > Metazoa > Chordata > Aves > Cuculiformes > Cuculidae > Phaenicophaeus > Phaenicophaeus curvirostris. The sequence goes on from NC_091394.1 coordinate 91,401,154, forward strand.
AGGGACCTCAAGCATCAAACTGTGACAAGCCACTCAATGCTCCTACCTGCACAAGCAAATAACTGCCTGTGTGCACTGACTTGTGACTTCAGTAAGGAGGAATGCATGCCCAGGGAGAGATGGAGGGATGTAACGACTCAGATGCACTCTTTAGAAAATCCTGGGGCAGTATGGTAGCTACTATTACCTCCAAAACTTCTCTGTCCCCATTTCCCCACTCCATACTGACCTAACTGAAGGAGAGCCTTCACCATCCAGCCCAATGTGTATTACCACTCCAGAGAGACAACTACTTTAACATATTTCTATTGTACTTACGTAGCGTGCTTTCCAAAATCTCTCATTTTGGCAGCACCACTCATGAATGACAGAGATGAACCAAAGCCATGTCACCCAGCCAGGGTAATTGTACTACCTATGTCTTAGCTCCAAAAGCAATGACTTTAACTTGCTATGTGAAGGTTCGTGGGGAAATAATTCCCATTTGCTGAACTATGCCCAAGTCTTTCCCATATAAGCCTTATGTAGACATGAAATAAAATGGCTGGGGAGAACTGGAAAAACACTGGTTTTGGCTGACCGCTCTGACACAGGAGACCGAAGAGTGGAAGCGATGAGGATGGAACACGCTCCAACTGCAATGAAACCTTGAATTATCTGAAAGTAACCACAGACCACTGCCAGGAACCGATTTCAAGTGCTTTAGCCTCTAGGAAATGGTGGTCTGGGGAGCAGGGAATTGGGGATGGGAGATGAAGGTTAGTGAGTCATTCTCAAAACGATTTGTCATCAATTTGTAGCTATGTTTTGCCTTGACAGTAAGTATGCCGTGCACAGCTTTGCCTGCATTTCTGCTGAGCTTTTAAGATCAGGCATTTGATTAAAGTCATTATGGGGTACTACACTCTTTGTGTGGAAATGTCTGAAGACCTCCCACAGGAATGAACTTTTGCTCAGCTCCTCCTGGTGTCCCAGCGTGACAATTATTCCATTATTGTGCGCTCTGTAGAAGACAAATATTTAATGAATTTTGATAGACACTTCAGACTGTATCTCTTTGATGGGTGTTTGTGATTCAGACTAATTCTCTTCCTTTCATGCTTTATTACCAAAGGGGAAAAAACATTTCCTGGCAAGTTCGCAAGTTCTAATAAGCCCATCAGTTCCCTTGCACCAGGACTCATGGCAGTAGCAACACACATGATTGTTCTTTCTAATCTGGTTTTTTTTTCCTTTTTTTTTTCCTTTTTCTTTTTTCCTTTTTTTTTTCTGGCCCATTTGAGGCAGGGCTTCACAGGCAATTCAGAACAGCTGGAAGTCCTAATAAGCCAGAGTACAACAGATCAAATCAAATGCAAAATGCATTTTTTAATGACATCCTTATTTTTGACATTCCTACTTCTTCAGGGTCTCCACATACAAAGTTTTCTCATGACAGCTGCCTGGCAGGGGACAGTGAGCAGCAAAGATAACATGCAGGGAGCTTGAGAGACCACTGGTCCCGGTCTTCTGGTTCTCTACAATTTACCATGATATATTCAGAGCTTCCTTTGGCAATGGGACATAGTGACTGGGTTTTGTCAGGGCAAAAGCATTTGGAATATACACAGCCACTTCCCTGCATTATATATTTTGTTAAGCAAGTACAAAATTTATGTGCTTGCTGGCATTGCCAGATGTGGAAATATGATTGATATTACTTTTCTGAGGAAATGTGTTGGAACTGGAGGTGCAGCTGTGTTAGCAATCACTCTAACAGCTCTAAATTCCAGATAATTTTTCAGATAAGACTGGAGACCTTTATTACTATTTTCCCTTGAGGAACCCGTTTCAGTTTAATTATTCAGTCCATTTTTTTCAATTTGCCATCTTCTTTCTGACAGTTTCAAGTACCTAAAAGAATATCATCACATGCACCCTGTTGTGTTGACATCTTGAGCCTTGATTCTATTCTTGGCCCATTTTCTGTCTCAGGCAAAGAGCTTAGGCTTTGCTCCTGGTGGTTACATGGATGACACGACCTATATAACTTCACATGGCACTATTGCATGTGCAAAATCCATCTGTGACTGAGAAATCTTTGCATCTTTTGTTGGGGATGAAAATATTTTGATCAATTCAGATCACTTCCTTAAGAACTAGAGCTGTGGTGCAAAATCTAGATCTGAATACACAAAATGTCTTCTCTCAGACATATCTCAATGATTACTATACATTCTTTGCCATGAAAGGGTTTGCCTTCACAGCCTAGACCCAAGCCCACTCAGGTTTTGAAGCCTTTTCACTGACTTCTCCAGATCTTCTACCAGCAATTTACTTGAAAGGACCGGAGAGGCTGGGATTAAATGGTTGTTTTAAAAAACTGTTCCTTATTTCCATACTAATGAGTAAGGACAATTTTATGTTGGCCGCATTTAATCAGGAGTTGAGATTAGGTACACTGGCCCTAAGGGTGCCTTCCAAGGAGAGGCAGGACATTCTGTGAGTAGTAGGGGTTTTCCTTTCCTGTTACAGTTCACAAAAGATGCCAGACCAGCAGCTCTAATGCCACATCTAAAGACTCGCAGAGCAAAGGTAGTAGTAATTTAGCTGTCCAAACCATGCCTATATCTGAGCCACAAGCATCCTCCGCACAGCAGCAAATCACACCTTCAGCTCACTGTGGGGAGAGGTTGATCTCAGACTTAGGCAAAGGGACTTTGTGTACAATATTTCAATGCAGTCTAGCTAGACCAAGGTGGTTTTCCACTGCAGCCTTGTGTTTTGCATGATGTCCCTGGCCCTGCTCCATCATTGCTTCAGCTTGCTGGAAGGGATCCTTTGCCTCAGCCCTCTCCGAGTTTCCCTGCTCTCAGTGAGATGAAACAGTGTGCCTCCATGTCCATCTTCCTCATAGGCAGAAAACCTGTACAATCATTTGTTCCTATGATAGCTGTGTCTCATCTGTGTTACTGTATTCTCCTCCCAGCACTCTAGTTTTCTCCCCTTCATCCTTCCAGTTTTTGGCAGCTTTAATACAGTCTTTTCCCACTGCTCCAGCTGCACCTTTGGTGCCTTGCTCAGCAATGTGTCCCACTTTTACAAGGCCCCTGCTCCTCTGTTTCTCCTCAATGATTCTATTCAGCTTTTTCTTCTCCTTTGTCCTCCCTCTCATTTCTCTGCCTTTTTTTCTCTGTCTGTCCCTCTTCTGGCACTTTTCTTGCACTGGAATAGCATCATCATTTCAAACATCTCTATTCTCTTTCAAGCCTCCTCCCACCTCACCCCTTCCTCCACCTCCTAATTTTCAGCCTTATATTTACTGTTCCTCTCTTCCTTGACCTCCTTGCAGCTAAGAAGTGGCACTCCTGTTTCGGAAACATCCTGCCTCTGAAAAATATGCAGGAATAAAGCAGCTTTATTACATTTAAAAAAAAAATCAACAACGCTTTGGAAGGTAATGCATTACACTTACACCCCCAGCCATTTGTATAATTTTTCTCTTTGGTGTTGAAAATGGGAACTATTTCAGTTTATCTGGAGATCTGGATTTTAAAAGGTGGAAAAATGTGATGGCAAGTTTGTCATTGCAAAAACCCTTCAAAAAGTCATCTGAACTGTATGTTTCTCATGAAAAATTCCTTTTCCATAACATACATACACACACACATGGGTACGTAAATATGCATATATGACAGCAATAAAAAGTAAACAAACCTTAAAGAATTTATTTTAAGTTTTTACAAATATGGTTCATTCTGACTTCAATATGACCCAAGTTATTTTTCTGTGGTTTATCACTGGTTTATCACTGCTTTCCTTAACTCCTCTTTGCTCATCATCTCAGATTTTTTTTGTCTCATGGACACTATGACACTAAACAGGCAAAAACCATCTCAGTCTCCTTAAAATGAAAGATCATATCTACATGCTCAACAATATATGAACATATATTTATTATAGTACATACAAACATACACATACACATAAATGACAAATAATAAAGGAGGAGTTTCAGTCTGTAAATATCTGTCCATGCAGAAGGGTCCAAATATTTTATATTACACTTGCTATGAAGCCCATTGGTGCAATCCTGCACTTGAACGTGTGCTTAATCTTATGAGCATTATAGTGGCAATCAAAGTACATAAAATGCAGTGGAAGTTAAACATCTGCTTAATTGCTTTCCTGAAATATGACCTCAATTTAAAAACAGCAGATTAGAGGTGAAAAGCACAGTAACCCCTATACAAGCTCCTCAACCTTGACATTTTAAAATGTATGCTTAAGAATGAAAAAACTGATAAGAAATCTGTATTTTTTTTCACAGCTCCTTGGTAAAAAGTACAGGGAATACTCAAATATATGACTGGGCTTGCAGGAACTGACTAGCGACAGCAATAGTGAGCTACCTGAAATGGTTTAGGGACAGGCCACTCGTACATTCATGTATATATGAATAGATACATGCATCCAGCCTCCAGGTGGAGGCCTGTCACAAGTGGGGTTCCCCAGGGCTCAGTGCTGGGTCCAGCCCTGTTCAATACCTTTATCAATGACCTGGATAAAAGGATTAAATGCACTCTAAGTAAGTTTGCAGGTGACAATAAGTGTCAATCTGCTGGAGGGTAGGGAGGCTCTCCAAAGGGATCTGAACAGGCTGGACCACTGGGCTGAGACCAGTGGCATGAGGTTTAACAAGGCCAAATGGCAGGTCCTGCCCTTGGGTCACAACAACCCTGTGCAGTGCTACAGACTAGGAGAAGTCTGGCTGGAAAGCTACCTGGAGGAGAGGGACCTGGGGGTGTTTGTTGACAGCGACTGAACATGAGTCAGCAGTGTGCCCAGGTGGCCAAGAAGGCTAATGGCATCTTGGCTTGTATCAGAAATGCTGTGGTCCAGGGAGGTAATTGTGTCCCTGTACTCGGCACTGATGAGACCGCTCCTCGAATACTGTGTTCAGTTCTGGGCCTCTCACCACAAGAAGGATGTTGAGGCTCTGAAGCGAGTCCAGAGAAGAGAAATGAAGCTGGTGAAGGGTCTGGAGAACAAGTCTTACAAGGGGCGGCTAAGGGAACTGGGGTTGTTTAGCCTAGAGAAGAGGAGGCTGAAGGGAAAGCTTATTGTTCTCCACAACTACCTTCAAGGAGGTTGTAGAAAGGAGGGAGCTGTCCTCTTCTCCCAAGTGACAGGGGACAGGACAAGAGGGAATGGCCTCAAGCTCCGCCAAGGGAGGTTCAGGCTGGATATCAGAAAAAAAATTTTCACGGAAAGGGTCATTGGGCACTGGAACAGGCTGCCCAGGGAGGTGGTTGTGTCACCATCCCTGGAGGTATTTAAAAGACAGGTGGATGAGGTGCTCAGGGACATGGTTTAGTGTTTGATAGGAATGGTTGAACTCAATGATCCTGGAGGTCTTTCCCAACCTGGTGATTCTGTGATTCTGTATCTGTGGTGGATATGGTGGAAACAGCATATCTAGGAAGACACATCTAATAAGTTTTTGAGTTAGCAGCTGAATTTTTTCTTTAGCCTCCAGTGATTTATTCAATAACAAGCTGTTTGGCTCAGATGAAAAGGGGATATGAAAATAAAGTGTCTCAGGAAAGGTCAGATGACCATTAAACAGCAGAGATAATACAATGTCAAAGTTACGTGGCTGGAGGTAAATCCACTGATCTGCTTGATTCCCAAGAGGCGTGACCTATCCTTCTTTCCTCATCCTAATGCTGTGCAGTCAGGTTAATTTGTCAAAGTTCTGCCTCATATGTTTCTCCAGCAATATGCTCTGCATTTAGAAAAGCAGTTTCTTCTTTCTCAAAGTCTTAACCCTCTGGGTCAAAATAAATTTCAGCTACTGATATTTTCTCAAACATTTTTTCTTAAGAGTAGGACAAAAAGGGTCCTAAGCAAAGACTTTGTGAACCACTCAGAAATGAAGGCAATAGGTAAAGCCCTAAAAAGTTATGTTTATTTGTGAAGAATTCAATATACTCGTGGTAGAGACTGCGTAAAGTGGTAAAATCAGGTTTTCAAAACACTAGGACTATGTAGGTCTATCTGTGTTGTCTTTCAAAGAGGGCACAGCCCAGCCAAGAGCCAGGAGCTTCAGTCCTAACTGGGATCTGCGTTTACTGCTAATGATGACACCTAGCAAATCAAGTTTGTAGCTCTGATGCAGGAAAAGACACCACAATCTTGACAAAAAGGGACTGAAATGCAGTTCTTCTGCTATTTCAGCTGGGTGGGCTGATGGCTTGAGTCATTGCTTACAGTGAGCTATTGGGCTTTGTCATTCATTTTAGTCCTATCACTTGGTGCCCTTAATAGACCTAGAAGGGTCCTTATTCAAGTGGTATAACCAATTGTCCTCCTTGGACCTTTGCTGTCTATTACAAATTAGATTAATGGAGGAGCAAAGAAGGCAGTAGAAGGGGAGAAGGGCAACCATGAGACAGGAAAGTTAAGAAAGGGGGAAACACAGGAATATAAAAAACTGTGCGACCTCAGCAGCTAAAACTCTGCTTAAAAATTACATAGAAATAGAAGTGCATATCAGGTATTTAAGGGCTAGACAAAACCTTTGCAAGGCATTTTTCCAAACCCCTGACATACTGAACCCAGGAAACAGAATTATTATACTGGAAAGAAATCCAAAAAAGCATAATAAAGCATCTGAACAATGTTAATTACATCCAATAAAGTGATGTCTTTAGGAGTGTGATTTAAGCATTCTGCAATAAGCTGGCTTTTACCTTGTAAAACATATTTTTTCTTGTGCTTCTTTCTCATTACATGATCCTAAGAAAAAGCAAGCAAAATTTTCTCATGGTTTTGTGAAACAATAAGAATACAAGGCAAAAGAAAAGGCAAGAGAAAGAGAAAGGTGACTCTTGTTTCATTTGAATCAAAAATAAACTTTGTTTGAAGTGTGAATTTTCTTTGTTCTGTGTTTTCTTTATGAAACTATACAAAAGAAATGGGCAGTCTTGGGCTCCAGACTGGTGGAGATGACAGTGCAGGTTAATGGGGATAGCATTACAGCATGGTATATTGAGGAGAAGTCTTGCTACCAACCCATCAGTATTAACAGACTAAAGTGAAAGACCATGCACTTAAATTTGGTGTTGCAATGAGAAATTCTTTTGATCTTGAGCAGGCAAACATTTGGTCTGAGTGCTTTTTTAACTGAAATGCATTAAATATATGCTCTATGCCATGATAGCAGTGTTTAAACAAAAGGAGAAAAAGAAATGTTTTGATTGTAAGATCAAGGCATAGGTTGTGAGGGATGTAATCAGCGTCTAAAGTCTATTAGGCTATGCCTCTACTATATATTTTTTCACTTGCTGAAGTACAGCACTGAGCTGAAAAAGCAGCTGCCAGACTGCCTGCATCTCTCCAGAGGGTAGCTAAAGGTCCTCATTCAGCACAAAACACTACATAATGAGAACCACCCACCTCTATCATGCCTTGCTGTCAACAAGCTCCTATGCCTGTATACAACCATGGTCATTAACATGTAACAGGCTCCAGCTGTCTTTCTTCTGTAGGTAACATCACAAGGCAGAGAGTAATCCAGCTCTTACTGGGCTGCTGATTAGTACATAGACTCATCATTTCATCAAAAGTATTGCAGAAGTGTGGCTGGAAAGCTGCTTGGTGGTAAAACACCTGGGTATGCTGGTCGACAGCCAGCTGAACATGAGCTAGCATGCTCATAAGGCCAACAACATCCTGGCTGCAAGGGCTCAGTGCTGGGTCCAGTCTTCTTCAATATCTTTGTCAACAACCTGGATGAGGGGATTGAGTACACCCTCAGCAAGTTTGTGGATGACAATAAACTGGGAGGAAGTGACAATCTGCTGGAAGATAGGGAGGCTCTACATAGGGATCTGAACAAACTTCATTGATGGGTTGAAGCCAATGGGATGAGGATCAACCAGGCCAAGTGCAGAGCCCTGCACCTCGGACAAAAAACCCGTGCAGTGCTACAGTCTCGGGGAAGACTAGATGGAAGGTTGCCTGGAGGAGAAAGTCTGAGGGTATTGGTTGACAGCTGAGTGAACATGAGCCAACAGTGTGCCCAGGTGGCCAAGAAAGCCAATAGCATCTTGGCTTGTATCAGAAAGAGTGTGGCCAGCAGAACCAGGGAAGTTACCCCCGTACTCTGCATTGGTGAGGCCACACCTTGAATACTGTGTTCAATTTTTGGCCCCTTACTATAAGAAAGACATTGAGGTCCTGGAGCATGTCCAGAGAAGAGTGACGAAGCTGGTGAAGAGGCTGAATAACAAGTCTTACAAGGAGTGGCTGAGGGAACTGGGGTTGTTCAGCCCAAAGCAAAGGAGGCTGAGGGGAGACCTCATTGCTCTCCACAACTACTTGAAAGGAGGTTGTAGAGAGGTGGGTGTTGATCTCTTCTCCCAGGTGACAAGTGATAGGACAGGAGGAATGACCTTAAGGTGCATCAGGGGAATTTTAGATTGGACATTAGGAAAAAAACCAGAAAAGTAGCCACCAACAGGTTGAAAGCTTGTGGGTCTGAATTTAAGACAGAGGAACCAATGGGAACCTTGTTTTCACTACAGGCCACTCAGTCGAGGATAGCCAACCGATGAAGTCTTCCTCCAGCTACAGGAGGCTTCACGCTCACAAGCTCTCATCCTCCTCAGGGACTTCAACCACCCTGACATATGCTGGAAAAGTAGCACGGCAAGCTGTAGGCAATTCAGGGGACTCCTGGAATGCGTTGAAGATAATTTCTTAGTCCAGCTGACAGAGATCCCCACCTGAGGGGATGCAATACTGGACCTTACAGTCACCAATGCAAGTGAACTCCTCAGTGACAGAAGGATCGGAGGCAGCCTGGGCTGCAGTGATCATGCACTGGTGGAGTTCAAGGTCCAGAGGGATATGGGACAGGCGAGGAATATAGTCAGGACCCTAAATTTCACGAAAGCAGACTTCCAGCTCTTCAAGGAGTTACTCAGAAGGACCCCTGAGACATGGTCCTCAGGGACAAAGGAGTAGAATAGAGCTGGAAAATATTTAAGGATGCTTTCCATAAAGCACAAGAGCACTCAGTGCCCATATGTAGAAAATCAGACAGGGAAGGAATGGGAAGAGATCATTGTGGCTGAGTTGAGACCTGCTGGTTAAACTAAAGAAGAAGAGGGAACTACACAGGCAGTGCAAGCAGGGATGGGTGACCTGGGACGTGTGTAGGGACACTGCCTGGTTGTGTAGGGAGGAGGTCAGGAAGGCCAAGGCGCAGCTGGAGCTGAACTTGGCAAGGGAACTAAGGCTAACAAGAAGGGCTTCTACAGGTATGTCAATCAGAAGAGGTATGTCAATCTACAGGTATGTCAATCAGAACGTAATTCCACTGATGTTTGGGTGTCACCCTCTTTCCATTTTTTCTGGATTTTAGATTTGGAAGGACTCAACAGACCTAAATTTTTTTCATTAGTTTTGGCAAACCAGAGACAGGCTGGACCCTCTGCTAGTACTGCCACATTGCCATATCTTTCAGTATTACTGACTGATGACATGGCTGATTTCTACTGCGTTTTATTTTCAGGGCCTTCTAATGTTCCTTCCCTCCAGCGGGCAGACTCCTAGCAGACCATTTCTTCAGAGCTTCTTGGGTTCAGGCCTGGTATAGATGCACTTTGAATTCCTTGCTTAGAATAAACAAAGAATCCTTTGGATTCGAGGTATTCTAATAAAGCTTTTCACACCCTCAGTCTGCTCTCTTTTCTTTCAGGAAAACTTGAATTCATACAAAATTTGCAGTGGACTCTATTCCTGTTTTTTGTAAGAACAATAAAATTTAGTGTTGTGTGCTACAGCAATCCTTAACTTTTGCAGGAAGTATTCTTGCAAAACTTCACGTATATGACAGCTGAAGAAGACCTGGGTAGAAATTTCTTAATGAAACTTTTATTTCATTGAAAATATTAATAAATATTTTAAATAAAGCACCCTTTAAAAGGATAGCAGCTGAATAAAACTTCCCTTCATGGAAATTCCAGTTCCCAGACCAGTTCATTCAGCTCAACCATAATATGCTCATCTCCCATGAAGGTAAAGATGCTTAATTACAGATCTTCACAGCTGCAAGCAAATACCTGGTGGCTGATTTGTACCTGGCCTGAGATTAAACTAACTGAATAGGTCATGAGAAACCTCTGTGTTACAAAAATTTTAGAAGCCACTGATACCAGCAAGAGAAGCTGAAAAAAATTATGGATAGCATCCTGAGTGGCATATGGGCTTCACAGACAGTTATTTAAAAGGAGCAATGGCCAAACTCCATAGGTAACTGAAGGAAAATATTGAGGGTCTTTTGAGAAGCAAATCTGTCAAGACTAACAGCATCAAGGCAACCATATCAGTAATACCAAGGCCAAGATTACCTAAATAGCAATTATCAGAAGTACCAGATGTGTGTATGGATATGCCAAAGCTAGGATCATAGGGGAATAATTTATTAGTGGCAAGCTGGTTATATGGGTAGTTGCTGGGATACAAGAGATCCCTGTCAGGCTGTCCTGCATCAGATCATGGTAGCTTTTAGTATGCATGAACTGCCTGTTTATATGGCCAAGAGGGACTTGGCATCTCTCCTAGCATTGGTCGGGCAAGCTTGAGAGGTCTCCTCCTGACATTCATAGGGGTCCTTTACAACAAAAATAACTACAATTTCAAGTTTGCATTTGCAGGAGCAAATGCACACAACACCCATAAAATTACCCAGGGTGCATGTGCTTTCTGTTTTCCTACATGTGGTAGATGGAAATTAGATATTTGAGGGTACAGTGCTCTGACACATATGAGAGGCTTAAATGTAGTTTGAGTAGGACATAGTGTGCAAGAAATTGCAGTCTCAATGGTGAAATTATTCTAAAATAGCAGTAAGAGACCATAATGCAGATCTCTTATAGCAAAGGAGATATTCTTCTACTGTCTCAGGCAGAGCACAACAGCCCTCATATATGCAGTGTGTTCTTTTTTTTTTTTATCTTTAAGCATATTCTTAACTCATGGTCATGACATCTATAATTCTGCATAAATGTCCTGTTAGAATACTTGTATGTAAGGTACAATACAGTGAGAAAATACTGCTTTGTCTCCTTGAAAGTGTATGCAATCTGTGTTCCCCCTTCAGAAAACGTATTTGAGCTGGTTGGTACCAGTCCCAGCCCCCAGAATGTTTATTTCCATTTTTTTATTATTGCTCTTGCAAGTTTTCACGGGCTCTGCGGACACCCACAGTCTTTAAGGAGGGTGTTTTTCTTCCTAGCTGATTGATAAATATTTCTCAGCATCTCTTGAGAGCTGAATCCCCTTGTATTTGTGAAATCTGACTAACAGAACACTTCCTGCTTCAACTAAAATCAAATCAGCTGCACCCAGTGTGAGAACTGCTTTCTCTTTACATCTGTGTAAGTTAAGTTTGATCTGTTGGTCTATTTTACTCTGGGGTCTGTTCATTTGTTCCTTTTTTATGTATTTTTGCCTGTAGTAGTGTCTGTGAAATGATAAATCGTCTACCCTGTCTCCCTACCTCCAACATTTTCCTTATCTTCTTGTCATTTTAGAAATATAACTACATGCACTTTCTTTATCTCTGTGAGGGCCCAAATCTCTTGTCATGTAATTTACATTCTTCAGGAGCCAGCATTGGTAATACTGTAGTAGTTTATCATCAGACTAATAGTTAAAAGCTCTGGCTTTCTTGTCATAATAAGCCTTTTTTGTATCCATTGTGCCTTTTCTTCGGTTTCCCCTTGTCTATTTGCTTGCCTTATTAAATGCAGAGCCCTCAATTTCTGTAATGTGTTATATTTTCTTTTGAAGAAGTCTTTGCCTCCTACTGCTTTCTTTTCACTATGTGCTCAATCCTCTTCAATTGTTCTCCCAATTACTATCTCAAATATAGAAAGACTTGAAATATCTTGTGGTACTTCCAAAACAGAAAATACTGTAGGACAGAAAAGCAGCGAGTGCACTTTCTTCATCTTTAATAAGTATACACGTCTCTGCGAGTGTATTTGTCAATCTAAATGCCGTATTTTCCTTTTGTTGTCATTGATGGCAGAGACATTAACATGTAAGTGGCTTGTGAATGTTGGCCCTATCCTGAAAAAAATCACATTCAGTTGGAGAAAGAGAAGACGGCAAAACAGAAAGAGAAAATTCTGAAATCCTCAGTTTGGTGCTAAAGCAAGGGGTATAAATTATCCACCAAGCCATACAGCAGGAGTGGCTTCAAATGACCTCAGGGTTGCTTACTTAGTACTCCCGGTTGCATATTCAGAGTGTGAGTCTGCATTACCTAAGTCTTTATGGGTTTTACAAAGTCCGTTGGAATCACAGAGTAACTGAGGTACAAAGCCCTGCTCACAGCAGATCCACTTAGAGCAGGCTGCTCAGTCTTGTCAGTTGTTATACATATCTCAGAGGACACAAACTGGGCCCCATTCCAGTATTTGATCACCCTCATGATTACAAGTACTTTCATTTTATCTGAATACAGTTTCCAAGTGATAAGTGATAAGTGGAGGCTGGCTGATGTTGTGCCCATCTACAAGAAGGGTCGCAGGGAGGACCCAGGGAACTACAGGCCTGTCAGTCTGACCTCAGTGCCAGGGAAAGTCATGGAGCAGGTGATCTTGAGTGCTATCATGAAGCACATGCAAGAGAACCGGGTGATCAGGCCCAGTCAACATGGGTTCACAAAAGGAAGGTCTTGCCAGACTAACCTGATCGCCTTCTATGACAAAGTGACTCGGCTGCTGGATGAGGGAAAGGCTGTGGATGTATCTTCCTGGACTTCAGTAAAGCCTTTGACACAGTTTCTCACAGCATTCTGCTTCGGAAACTGTCAGCCTCTGGCCTGGCCAGGCGCACACTCTCCTGGGTGGAAAACTGGTTGGATGGCCGGGCCCAGAGAGTGGTGGGAAATGGTGTGAAATCCAGCTGGAGGCCAGTGACAAGTGGGGTCCCCCAGGGCTCAGTGCTGGGTCCAGCCCTGTTCAATGTCTTTATCAATGACCTGGATGAAGGCATCGAGTGCACCCTTAGCAAGTTTGCAGACGACACTAAGCAGGGTGGAAGTGTTGATCTGCTGGAGGGTAGGGAGGCTCTGCAAAGGGATCTGAACAGGCTGGACCTCTGGGCAGAGACCAATGGTGTGAGGTTTAACAAGGCCAAATGCCGGGTCCTGCACTTGGGGCACAACAACCCTCTGCAGTGCTACAGACTAGGAGAAGTCTGTCTAGAAAGCTGCCTGGAGGAGAGGGACCTGGGGGTGTTGGTTGACAGCCGACTGAACATGAGCCAGCAGTGTGCCCAGGTGGCCAAGAAGGCCAATGGCATCTTGGCTTGTATCAGAAATGGTGTGACCAGCAGGTCCAGGGAGGTTATTCTCCCTCTGTTCTCGTCACTGGTGAGACCGCTTCTTGAATCCTGTGTTCATTTCTGGGCCCCTCACCACAAGAAGGATGTTGAGGCTCTGGAACGAGTCCAGAGAAGAGCAACAAAGCTGGTGAAGGGGCTGGAGAGCAGGTCTTATAAGGAGAGGCTGAGAGAGCTGGGGTTGTTTAGCCTGGAGAAGAGGAGGCTGAAGGGAGACCTCATTGCTATCTATAACTACCTGAAAGGACGTTGTAGAGAGGAGGGTGCTGGCCTCTTCTCCCAAGTGACAGGGGACAGGACAGGAGGGAATGGCCTCAAGCACCGCCAGGGGAGGTTTAGGCTGGACATTAGGAAAAAATTTTTCACAGAAAGGGTGATTGGGCACTGGAACAGGCTGCCCAGGGAGGTGGTTGATTCACCTTCCCTGGAGGTTTTTAAGGCACAGGTGGACGAGGTGCTGAGGGACATGGTTTAGTGTTTGATAGGAATGGTTGGACTCGATGATCCAGTGGGTCTCTTCCTACCTGGTTATTCTATGATTCTATGAAGTTGTTTCCAGATTGTGACTTGTATGCATTCAGAAATTTCTTGTTCTGTCCCTGTGCACCTCCAAGGGAAGTCTGGCTTTACCTTCTTCATGCCCATCCACTGGGTAGCTGAAGTCAGCAATAAGGATGTTGGCTTCCTCTTCTTAACTTTGAATATGCCTACTTCTGTCAACATCTCCTTGAATGTTATGTTCTCTGACCATCTCACAATCTTGGTGAGTGTCCCTTTGATTCACTGCCAGTCCTCAATGTCTTTTTCTATACTGCGTATCTCAAAACTAGACACTCCAGAAGTGGCATCGCAAGTGCTTTCTTCAGTGCAAGACTGTACAGGTTCAATTTGTCGTTCACCCTGCTGCAGTTCTGCTCAGTTTCATGAGTGCAGCAAGAGCATTTGAAGCACACCATGGCCTATAAGTTTATGCCACTCACCTTAGTGGATTACATTTAGAGAGGAGCTAAATTCTGGGAACCTTTAACTGAAATATTGACTTTACTCTTCTGAAAGTATTCTTATTTTCTGTGCATCTGAAAGTTGGGACATTGGAAGTAAAATGGATAAGAGAGAATAATGACAGTGAGAGGCAAATGAGTAGGTGGGGTCAAATTTAGACGCAGAAAGAGACCAACACCTTGCATGGATCCTCCCAGTCAGATGAAACTGTCCACGGGCTGTGCCCATGCCTAAAACCCATTAATTTAATACACATCATGATCATCCTATGTGAAATATAACACAGTGGGAATAACTGAGAAATTTGAAGTCCTCAGGTTGTTATTGGATTCCAGCTGAGAAATCAAACAGAGTTGGACTGAGCTTGCACAACATGGGAAGAAGCAAAATTATGATTGATGTGTTTTCGCATTTTACTGGGTTCTATCTTCTCTCCAATTGTTTACCTTGTGAGTAATTACCTTGGGCCGATTGACTAAGCGCACTTTATATTACTGTATTTCTTAAATAGAAAACTATGTCTGAATCATATGTTTAATATTCCTTTCCTAAATTGGTTTTCATTGTAATTTACTACTCAAATCACATAAATTAGCTGAACATAACAGAAGACATCCATAACTAGGAATTTTATTCTCTGAATTCTCTTAATCATCTCTGGATGACTTCACTGACTACAGCCAAGAACCTTCTCACTTTATGTCATGCTCCTTCACACGTCCTAAAGCCAACAATTTGCAATCTTTTGTTAAAAAAAGAAATATGTTGTTTGGGGTAGGGTTGGAGATGATTGGGATTTTTATTTTGTTTTATTTTCCCAGAAAATATACCTCATTGCATGCTGTGATTGCAAATAATGTCAAGTAATGTCAAGCCAATGCAGGCAAGCCACTTAAGTACAGCTTCTCAAAATCCTGAGTGAAATGTAGCCTTCTATAAGTGCACAGCAGTGGCATATATGCATGACATCATTGTGAAATATAAGCATCACAGGGCTGGAAAATAATGATAAAGCACACAATTATGAGAATATGAACTTCTAAGAAGGAGAAACACTTTTGTTAATATTAGTTTTACAGGATTTTAGGTGTTCTTAAAGAACGCACTCCTGTCTAAACTATGTCTTAAACACTGATGCATTTGGCAGAAATATCTTACACGTCTGGTGCTGCAAACATGAAGTTAGTATGCTTCAATGTGGTGATTTCATGGCTGCGTAGGATAACTATCTAGTGTTGAAGGTTTCCTCTACTCTGCCTGGGCACGACACCACTGCTGACCAAGGCCCTGGCTGGAGGGTATCTCTGTGCAAACAAGAGAATAGAGGCAGGGCTTAGGCTGACAACTAGAAGAGCTGGATGGGAATGTCTCACAAGGTTGTACAGGGTTCAGAAAGGCTGAGCCTCCTTTAGTCTGGAGGTGCCCAAGGGACTTGCAGCATGGTGTGAGCAGGGTGCTCCAGCCCCTGGGAGTTATCCAGCAGAGCAGTGCAGCCATGATCAAATAGTCCTGGTAATTCAGACTTGCTTTTCAAGGATGTGAACAGGACACTCAGAGTAGGAAATCGAACAGTTGCTCAGGAAGATGTCTCTTGGGGATCATTTAAACTCTAGTGTCCAAGAGTATTCCAAGGAGAGGACAAAAGAGATTAAACCACTTAAATAAGACTAGTGTAGTTTCACCAAAAGCATGCAGTAGAGGTTCCAGTCAAACATTTGATAGATTCACTGGGGGAATCAAGCTATTGTGAGCCTCTTATGTGGGCAAATGGTATTTTGACTTCTTAATGAAATGATGTAGAAGCAGAGGGTGTTTTTTCAATTGACAGGGAACATGATACCTAATTGTTGCAGAAACAGTCAGCAAAAATTATGCTTCCATTTAATTTGGGATCACTTTGGAGCTACTAAATTAATATGTATTGCTCTTCCTACATAGACTCAGTCGTATGCATCACATACTTAGTCTTTACCATGAGAATTTTAGTGAGTCTAATAACTCCTGCCTTATAAATAAAAATAATCCGAAGCCTATAGGTTATATATATATCAGTATCTGCATAGAATTCTATATGAAAAAGGCAGGAAGTAGAAAATAAGATATGCTCAAAAAAGACTGAGAGACCAAACTTGGGCCTAATATGGAAGAGTTCCACAATAATTCATCCTTGCAGGAAGATATCACCTATGTAGTACTACAAAAGACAGAAAAACTGCCAGGTTCAACTGCAGTTACATGAAACTCCAACTGGGAATAGAGTTTAAATGAAATTCTGAAAGTAAATGGATCATCTTAACATTTTTGCTCAGAGCTTGTTTTCCTGTTGATTTCAGATGTGTTTGGAATGTCATTTAGAGAAGAATGAAGGACATTCCAGTTCCTCAGGTCAATATGCGGGGTTTGAGTGTGTGACTTGGGTTCTTGCTAGGCTACAGAGGCACTGTTCACCACTTCTATTATTCTGCTAAATGTAGCATGGTTGCACTCCTATAAAAACTCAGATCTTTGTTTATTCTAAAATAAGGCCTGATTTAAGGCTTATCTCATTAGCACTTGCAGTGGAGTTGAACCTTGCAAGCAGAATAGTATTCACCAGCAGCCTTCTGGCATTGTGCTATTGATATTGAACACAGAGAGAGTGATTTGTTTGGTTTTTTTTCACCCACACATTGTCACTTCCAAAGCCTTTTAGATGCAGCTGTTCTCTTGGGTTTTTGTGGTTTGGTTTTGGTTTTTTTTTCAAGTATATCCTTGATTTAGGGGGCTGGGGGTGCCAGATTCTGTCACTGTTTGTTATCACTGGTCCCTCTGGGAAAGTCAAGTCACTGCCTGGTGATTCATCTGGAAGACCTACTCAGTAGGACAATCATGGGTGGACCCCTCCCTAGAAGAATTAAGCAGCCCTGGATAATACTATCTTTATTATGACCAGGTCCATTGGATACTTACTGGTATGTAATATCCTCTGTTGACTTTGTCATAACTTTAGACCCACATTATGGATCTTCAGAGGAGGTCTTGAGACAAAACAACCATGAGAAGGGTTAATTTTCCACAAGGAAAGTGGGTACCCATGTGCCAGAGACCTACTCCACATCTCAGTCTGCCAGTCAGAGTCCGGAGCTCTGTTACACAGAACAGCTCTTGCTCATCTGGACCAGGAGCTCCGCAAGATGTGTTCCGGGGAAGCTGTCATCTGAGAATATCCTCCACGACAGGTGTGACTTGAGCAGCACCACAGCCTCAGACACAGCACTGGGAACGTTCGTGGTGTCTTCTCTGCTGGTCTGTGCATCTCAGATGTTCAAAAAGTGTGCCTATAGCTCATGAGCATCCAGAGATCTGAGCTCTACGAACTGCTGACATCTACCCTGATTCTGGGCAAACACTGGCAGACCCCTCTGCTTACTTTTGTGCTTTCTGTTTAGTTTGTGAACTTCTCAGAGCAATGCCTGAAAGACAGATAAGATCTGATTTTTCTGTACCTCAGTAAGTCCCCATAAGAAATCAAGAAGAGCCTTAGCATTATGTACACAATGCTTATACAACCTCTCCTCCTCCAAAGGCTTTAAATCATTCAGGCTAATCTAATTATTTCACGAAGTAGTGGGCTTGTCTTTCTTTATGCAAACCCCTGCAAGCATTTTAAAGACTCCTAGTTATCTGGCCACCTTCCAGTTAATTAACTTAACACTGAAGGAAGTACTGAAAAACAAAATTAAAAGCCATCCAATTTCTAGCCATCTCAATTCTTCAAAAAAAAGTAATGGCATTATATCTGTCTTAACTCAGAATATGAAAGCTACTTTCATATGACCCTAACTCCCCTTTTTTATTCCACATTCTTAATCACTGTTTGATTAAAGAACAGAAAAAAAGCACAAACCCACACAGAACTCATTTCAGTTACACAGAGAAATAATACAGGCATTTAATTTGTCAGAATTCAAAGAAAGTCACTGTCCGACCAGATTCTATTGAAGCTCTCAAACAATATAGAGTCCCTGAGCAGCCAGGTGAAAGGTATGATCAGAAAAACAAGATGAGCACATTCCCAGAATGGTTGCCCATATGAAAGTGGCAGGAAGTTGGCATGTAATAGAGAAAAAAAGAATTATACCTGCTAGTGCTGGTCTTAGTCATATTTCCCTTCTCCTGTCCTGGGATCCTCACACCTAAACTTGATAAAAACCCAAGGGAAAAAAACTAGACTTAGACCAAGGGAAGTCTATAACTGGCTGCTGAATCCTTCCTGCTCAAGCCACTGGGCTCTGGATCTCTCTCTGTCCACCATTTGACAAGTTCACAATTTAAAGACAATGTTTCGCTTGTTTTCAGTAATACTTGCTCCTTCCTGACTCAGTCAGAAAATTACGTCCTTTGGACCCAGCTCTGCCACCAACTTAGCACAGCTTGCTTTCTCTGCATGTTGATGCACTCTTCTCAACCTATGAAGTAGGCACAGACTTTTCTTCTCTCTGAATCTGGAAGAATGAAAATAGAAGTATTTGTGCAGCCCCGGGGAGACGTGAAACGTTGCATGGGACACAGCCACACTTGTGAGAAAGGTGTTGATTTAGTGTTGCCTACACATCAGTGCAGCCCTAAGATATGCACACACCGGTGCGAGGAAAGTGTTAACATTGATCAACAGAAAGACTCAATTTTTCCATCACACTTGCTCATCTTAGTAGAGCTCACAAATAATGAAACTCACATAGGAGAAATCAATATTACATTAAATGACATATTTAAAGAGCTCTCTAAAGGCAATGTCAAGTCAGGCTAATGAGCTACAAGACAGTCTTCATGCACCATTTGATGCAATCCGAAGTCTTATTCTGCATGCACAGGTGTGGTATATGATGGCTTTTGTGTATATCTTTCATTCTTTTAACTTTAATCCTCCTCATTTATTCTGTTTTGCACCTGAAACTATTCTTTTCTGCAGTAAAAATAAGAACATCTCTGGCTGTCCTTTCACATCTTCACAAGAAGGTAGGTGAAAGAATGCGATCTTGCACCACTGAAATCAGGGGAGGGAATGCACAGACACATCAAGCTCATCCTGCAGAAATATATATGTTCATTTACCTCTTGGTAATCTTTGTGTTCAGTACACTCAGCACCCATCACTGCTCACAAGTACAGCTAGAACTGAAGGAAAATTATCCTCAGAATTATTTCAGGATATTTCTATTTCATCCATCTGAAAGGAGCTCTGTTTCTAAGTCTGGTTTGAAGATTGGTGCCCTGGATGGAAATTGGATCATTGTCACTTCCTCTACTTCCAAATGGAGGTTTACCAGCACTCTTTGTGCCTGCTGCTGAATTCTAGGGGCACTTGAAACCTGCTAGGTGCTTATGATCATTGCACTAAAAGACTCTAAAGATGTGTGTTGAATATGTTAAAAGGTGCTTGCTGAAGCAGGCACCTAACACTTAAACCCTTCAAACTTCCCATAACGTTCATCAAAACATAAGAAATCCACATTCTAATCCTTTTCCTTCTCTTTAAATCATGTTCTAACCGTGGTTAACAGAAAGATAAGCGTGACTGGGAAAAACACATAAGATCAGAGGACAAGGTAGGGATATGTGTAATCCCAGAAGGGAGAGCAGCCTGTGTTTTCAATGGGAAAATGTAGCAGTTGGATGTAGGGGGCACCTAGTAAAGAGGGTTCTGAGGTAAGGATCTGCATGTATTTCTGGAAATAACAAGGCAAGTCCAAGGAAGTCAGCTTGGACTAGACCCACATCAATGTCTGGGCTTCCCTCAGCACACTGACATATTTTTTTTTACTTAGTCTTGGTGAAAATGGCCTGGAAAATGCAAGCTACCCTGAAAGTAGAAAGTCTCTTGGGCAATCTCCAAGAGAAAATATGTTGGTGGACCTGAGCAAGGTAGAACAGTGTTAACTCATTTGCTCTACATTGATTCCTGTAGCTTGACATTTACCCACTGCTGAAACAGGTCCCAGGACTCCGTATATCTCTTTTGCCTAAGGCAAAAGCTGCCTCCAAAGCAGATGAGCTATTACTGCACGCAGTGGTACTGAGCCTAAAGTGATTAGGGGTTGTCTGTCCCACTAAAAAAATAAAATCCATGTGTAATAACCAGTTCAATGTTCCACCAGAGGAAGTCAGGTTCATTCTGTAATACAGCAGCTTATACAATGACCCCAGGGTGAAATCAGTATCCTGCTTAATCTTGTTATTTTACCTCCCTATGCCATGCGTCGTTCAGAGTAGCTCTCATCTCTCTTTTCTCATGAAATGTTTCTTAATATTGGAGCACAGGGACATGATGACCCTAGGGAACTGTGTGGGATACACATGCATTTCAAACAAGACCTTTGTGTGTCCTAGAGGGAAACATTTCTATTTATTCCTTTTCTGTTTATGAGAGGATGTTTCTCTAGCCAGTGCCCATATTACATTACCTTTTATTCATTATCACAGCTCAAAACCAGCTGGGGGACAACAGTGTCATTTCTTTATCAGTCCTGCAGAAACATCCTCAGGGACGAGTGGGTTTGTAATGGTATCTATTTCTGCTAAAAGCTCCCACAACCCTACCCAGGGAAGCACCTTTCATAGTAGATAAAACGAACATCAATACTAAATCGCACTCACACAGTGGTAGACTGCTGGGATTATGCCCTTTTCCTCATGGTATGCTATAAATTCCCAGAGCTTTTAAAGGACAATTTGCAGCTCTGATAATATGGGGATGACTGGGCAGAGCATTTTTACAACACAACTAGCTGTTTTTCTGCTAGTATAATTATCTTTCTCTTGCAATTTTACCAGATTACATAAATTCCTACAAAATGCCAATTAACACCCTATTTGTGCAAAAAAGACAAAAATTGAAAAGTGCATTTGTGTCTGCTTGTGCTGCTTTTGGCTGGGATAGAGTTAATTTCCTTCAGAGAAGCTAGTATTGGGCTATGGTTTGGATTTCTGCTGAAAAAAGTGTTGATAATACAGAAATGTTTTGTTCTTACACAGAGTCAAGGCATTTTCTGCTCTCCACACCACGAGTGGGCAGGCTGGGGTTGCAAAAGAAGTTGAGAGGGGACATAGCCAGGACAGCTGACACCAAATGATTGAAGGGATATTCTATATCTTATGATGTCAAGCTCAGCATTTAGAACTCAGGGAAGAAGGAGGAAGAGGTGGAGTTTGGAGATACAATGTTTGTGTTCCCAAGTAATGGTTGTGCATGAGGGAGCCTTGCTTTCCTGAACACCTGTCTGCTGATGGGAAGTAGGATATCACAGAATCACAGAACGGTTTAAGCTGGAAAAGACCTTTAAGACCATTGAGTTCAATTGTAAACCTAATGCTATCAAGTCCACAACTATATCATGTCCCTGAGTGCCATATCTACACGTGTTTTAAAGACCTCTGGGGATGTTGACCAAACTACTTCCCTGGGCAGTCATTGCTTGACAACCCTTTTGGTGAAGTAGTATTTCCTGATACCCAGTTTAAATCTCCCCTGGCACAATTTGAGGCCATTTCCTCTTATCCTGTCACTTATCACTTGGGAGAAGAGACCAACACCCACCTCACTACAACCTCCTTTCAGGTAGCTGTAGAGAATGATGAGGTCTCCTCTCAGTCTTCTCCACACTGAACCACTCAGTTCCCTCAACTGCTCTCCACAAGACTTGTTCTCCAGACTCTTCTCCAACTTTGTTGCCCTTCCCTGGACACACTCCAGCAGCCTAAAGTCTTTCTTGTTGTGAGGGGCCCAAAACTCAACATTGTATTTGAGGTGTGTCCTCATCGGTATAAAATATGGGGGGATAATCACTTTCCTAGTGCTGCTGGCCTCACTATTTCTGATACAAGTCAGGATATTATTGGCCTTCTTGGCTGCCTGGTCACACTGCTGGCTCATGTTCAGTCAACTATTGACCAACATTCCCAGGTCTTCTCCCTAAGCCTGCATTGCACAGAGTTGTTGTGACCCAGGTGCAGGTCCCGATATTTGGCTTGTTGAACCCCATGCAATTGTCCTCAGCCCAGTGATCCATTCTGTCCAGATCCCTCTGCAGAGCCTTTCTGCCCTCAAGCAGACCAATAGTCTCACTCAATTTGATGTTGTCTACAAATTTACTTAGGGAACACTTAATACCCTTATCAAGATAATAAAGACATTCAACAGCACTGGCCCCAAAAAAGAGGCATTTCTTTTGTGTATGGCTTTTCCTTGATCTATTAATCTTTCTATATCTCATACGAGGGGTTTTCACTCTTTTATCTTTCCAGTTCTCTCTCCCATCCCACTAGGGGTGAATGATCAAGTAGTTTTGTGGTGCTTCGTGGCCAGCTGGGGTTAAACCACAACACTGCCATAAAACATGAACATAGTTGTAACATTCATTTCCAAAATGCAGGATGAGATGCATTGTCATATGGGGTGGAATGTTCTTTAGTGTTAACTCATAATCCCTGGTACTTAAATAGAAACAATAATGAAGACCTAAATAACTTAATTTTCTGAACTGTCTTATTTTATTCCTTAAGACAACTTCTTTGCCTACATTGGAGACAATTTAAAGTGCTACAGTCAGGGTAAATTAACAGAGAGCTTGGATATGATAGTCAAAAAAAAGCGTGCATAGTTGTGAAGTGGCAAAATGTCAACAGGTACCATGTCCTTTTCCCTGTTTGTTGTTGTGGTTCAGATTGATTAGCTCTAAAATATGTGATCCATTTACAGAAATAGGAATAGTTGCTTGAGAAACCCAAAGATCAGGTTCCCTGTTGATGTAGAACTCAGTAAGCCATCAAAATATATCAGCTCAGGATGTGACCTCAAATTTCTCATAATTTTTTTAGTTTATTCACAAATTTTTTGGGAAATAAACGAACAGAAGAGAAAGGAGAAAGCAAGAGAAAAATTAGCCTGTTATTTACAATAAACTGACAGAGGACATACATGTTTCAGTCTCACTGTGGATTTAGGTGTCATGAGTTGGACATAAATGCATCACAGACACAGAAATCTGAAATCAATTGATCCAGCTAAATCTTACAAACACAAGAAGGAGACCATGCATGAGATCAGAAGACATTTGTTCAGCAGTCGTAAGACTCTATAGACATCCAGGATCTGCAGACAAAGTCCGTATGTTGCATGTAGAGGACCTGTAATGAAATGTATGCCAATATATGAAAAAGTAATGTGGAATGATTTTTCTACTTTGTTGTTCTTTCTGACCTAGATAGTTCTTCATTCACAACAGCTATCACAAAAGATACAAAACAAACCCAAAATCAGAAAAAAAAAAATGTTTGTTGGTGTTTCTTCCCAGCTGGGTTCATACAATCTACCAGACTCTTCCCGGTGTACGTAGAGTTGGTTTTAATGTCTGAAATATGTTGCATGAAACAGAGGACCAAATGTGCACAAACAACATACTTTTCAACAGAAGAAAAATCCTGTTTCATTGCAAAATCATCATTTCACAGCACCTAGGAAAAAAACACCCTTCTCCCCAGCAATATAAAAATGGGATAATGCAGAGAGAGGTACTGAGCTACCATATATTTTGGCATTTGGCTGATGCGAGACCTTGGTTAACCTTTTGACTGTGAGTTTGAGACTTCATAGCTGCAGCAATGATGGTGCAGAGAGAATGATACACACAGGGAGCTGTGGGGGAAAAATCTTTAAAAGAAATTGTGATCCATTTATAGGTATGCCTGTTGTAGCAAGATTTCAGTGTAAGGCTTTCAAAATGCATAGTAGCTGTTGTCAGGTGCTGGATGTTGTCTAGGATTTTGAGAGTTGTAGGATTTCCAGCTGTTTTAATTACTAACTGTTAACATGTATTTATGCATTTTATCATTATTTTCTTTGAAATTTTTATTCCATCTGGTAAAAAGGAATTGTTTTCATCTATGATACTTCTTGAAAGGAAAGGTTCTTTTATCTATATCATCATCGAATCATGGAATCATTAAGGCTGGAAACTACCACTAAGATCATCAAGTCCAACTGTCAGCCTAACACCACTATGTCTACTAAACTAAGTCCTGAAATGCCACTTCTATGTGGTTTTTTTTTTTTTAATTCCTCCAATGATGGTGACTCCATCACTTCTCTGGGAAGCCTGTTCCACTGCTTCAACACTCTTCCAGTAAAGATTTTTTTTCCTAATATCCAATCTAAACCTCCCCTGGCACAACTTGAGAACTTTTCCTCTCATCCTATTGCTATTTTAAATATAAATATGCCTCTTCTACTGTATCAGTGTCTTATATCCACAGACCTAGAGATGGCAGGCAGAGCCAGTATTTTCACTGCAGCATTGCTTGTCCAGAGGGGTTTTTTTCTTCTTTAACATAAACATCAAGTTAACATGTAACTATGTATTTTTCCCCACTATCAGTACTAAAACACCCAATGAATGTCCATTTATTGCATCCCTTCCTTTGTCCTGAACTAGAGAAATCCTAAGTCTGCTAAAATATGATACAAGTATGCCTATTTTCCTCATTTTTCTCCTAGAGCTCAATTCCCCTAGGGACTAGTGGATAACAATATCCGTGAAGAAATGTGGCTATCAAACCTATCTTCCCTAGAGATGTGGCCATTCTCACACATTTTATTTTCACTATATATATCTTTGAATGTAAGGGCTCCGTGTACTGGAATCCAAAGCAGAGGTAAAGGGTCTTCTCTGTAGAAATAGTTTCAATAGAGGGTTTCGGGGATTGTTATGATAAAACATACTTAGAGTCATAAAATTAAGCAGTAAATGGACATATTTAATTTAATAGTGATGTGTGGGGCAAATAAATTTGAAATGGATACATTTCCTTGCCTCCAACTCCCCATTTCTAAAGAAAGAGGATCTCCTGAATGATATCAGAGATTTTCTTTGCCCAGATACCTGTCTTCTGGCATCATTCTGCTAAAAAAAGGATTTGTCTTAACTAGATTTCCATACCCCCACAAAACAGTGTATACATGAATGGTACTTAGAGACTGTTCTATTCATTCTTTAATCTTTTACAGTGGAGTCTTATAACACATCTCAGTCAAGTCTCTCTATTGATTTCTTGGATATATCAAGTACCAAAGAAAGCACTATCAAAACCAAGCAGTCTGATAAACTTGTTGGTTCTTGGCACTCTTTTAATCAGATGCACTAGATGAAGGAAAAGTAAGTAACAGCACAAAGGAAAGTGAACTCCAAAACTGTTGCAATATTAAATCCAACATGGTAGTCTCCTTCAGTTGTTCAGGAAAACTGTTCAGCATCTAACAGGACATTTACCACTGATGCACAGGAGCTTAACCACTGTTACTTGGCACAACCACTGCCATGTGGGAGCTCTGCAGCATTTTCTCCTTCTCAACCAATAATACCATTCAGCCTCCAGCATGAGAGCTCCCATAGATGCTCTTTGCACCATAGAAGTTCAGAAACATTGGCCTGAAGTCGTGTCTGTTGTGGGGATGTTCTTTGTCTTTGCTAAGAACCTTCTGTGGCAGACAGCAGAAGAAGATTAAGCTTCTGGTTGCAACATCCAAGGGCCTTACTCTACATAGAAAGCTACTGATCTGTTTCATACAGTAGCTGTAGTCAATGCTGAAAAGCTGTTTCTGGAACAGAAAATTGATTAACATGCCTCTGTGTGAAAACACCAGCTGTTAACTTCCCCACTGTTCCTCTTAGCTTTTCATTTCAAATGTGAACAGGAAGAGAAAGGTAGCAAACACATGGATAAAATGGAGATGTTGAATCTTCACCTAACGACATGCAGACTAAGCAATAAGATGTGGAAAAACACCCCATAGTGTAAACATGAAAGCCAGGGTTTCTTGTCCTTTTTAAGAATCTTTATCAAGAAATAAACTTAATCTAAATATTCAAATCTACTTTGCCAGCAGGGATCTTTTTGCCATTATGCTTCCCTTCAGCAAAATCAATTTGTATACTGTACACATTTTAATTTAAAATTGCTACTGTCCTCTAATTGCTTTGAGATTCATTTTGCATCTAAGCAATGAGAATATTACCAATGTTTTTCTTATGCCTTGAAATGCAATGAATGCTCTCTGTAAAATTTTGCTCCATTCTTAGGATAGTCTTAATGTAGTAAAGAAAAAGCAAAAAAGAAATTAAAAATCTCCAAGTGAAGTTGCAGAATCAATATGTTGCACTCATTTCTCATTCAGATGCCTCTGTATTAATTCAGCCCTGCAAAAGTTGTGTTTATGGATAATACTATGGCCTGTCACTGAAATAAATATAGGACAATTCCTGTCTGTGCATCTTATGAAATCTCAGGCATATCTCTTGATATTGATGTGACTATCTGTTCATTTCCTTTTTATCAGTTCCGTTCTGTATGTTGCAAATAGCTGATAGGAAAGCATGACACAAACTATTCACAGAACCTGTGGATAGATGCCACATTGTTCTTGCTGGGGATGCAGGTGTAGCACAACATAGGAAGAATAAAAAATTCTTTTTCTTTTCCTGGAACCAAATGGCCAGTTGCTATGACCAAGGGGATACTTGATCTATGAAATTCACACTGTTCCATGGGATTTTATCTCTTTTTAAGAATAACACTGCTGTAACTGTTGTTGTTCGAGCCCACAAGTGAAGAAAGACTTGCAGGGAGATTATAAGACAGCATGCTACAGTTGGAATAAACCTGTGTTTCTAAGCATTTTAGCCTTCTCAGATGTATAATAGAGGTAAAGATCTCTAAAACTAGTAACAGGCTATGAACCTTGTACATTTTTTTTGTTTTTTAAATAGTCATTGAAAAGGAAAGCGTTTTAACAGAACACCTGATCCCAGGTATATGTGTTGCTCCTTCCAGCCTTTTGGAAACACAGACTTCAGAGGAAGGTCTCTCTTTTCGGGCTCCAAATTTTGTTTTACTAATAAAGATGAATTTCTGTCCTGGCCTCCTGGTCACCCTGCTCTATGTAATTTACTAAGCAATTTACCCTCCTATAGTAGTTCACTTGTCACACTGACCTTTCAAAATATCAGCAACTGCCTAAAAAACACATTAAAAATCTAGGCATCATCAGATTTCAGACTGAAATGATGGCACCTTTACAAACAGCATTTCAGGGTCCCCTCACTCAAGAAAGGCAACACATATTACACAGTGGTGCATTACAGAGACAACTAAGACAAGCAAACACTGAAAGCACAGATGCATGTCAGGCAACTGTGCATCAGCAGGAAACTAGCTCACAAAAGGACCTCAT
The DNA here is from genome assembly GCF_032191515.1 of Phaenicophaeus curvirostris. Lineage (NCBI taxonomy): Eukaryota > Metazoa > Chordata > Aves > Cuculiformes > Cuculidae > Phaenicophaeus > Phaenicophaeus curvirostris. The sequence goes on from NC_091394.1 coordinate 91,428,824, forward strand.
GATCTGTTGATTATGAATTTATACAACATCCATATTATATATTTTACTTAACTGTCCTGATATATTGACTAACTATGAAAACTTTTATCAGTTAGGTTAAGAGGAAGTGCTGTTTGCAATGACATTTCTGATCTTGGGTAGAACAGGTCTTAGAGAAGCTTAAGTGGAGACTGCTTTTTCTTGCAAAAATCACCCATAAGACAACACCTCCTTAGAAAAAAATTATCTTAGCAAAAATTATCATTGCAGAAGAGTTGTGATTATTTCAAGGCAATGTTAAAGTTTGCTAGGTCATTGATGACTAGATTAAATTTGCAAACATCTACTGAAATAAGTTATTTCTGTTGTTTGTTTTTAACTTGATGCTTAGTGCTATAGAATATTGCTACCTGTTATGGTCTGGAGTTTTCTTTTGACAGGGTGATTAAAGCTGAATAACAATAGGTCCTTTGGAATTTAATATGAGACTTATATGATGTTTAAGTGCCAGAATTCAAAACTATGGCCAAAGAAATATGACCAGACTCACATAAATGTGTAGACACCTAAACATCTGCAAATTGGGTTGTATATAGCAGAAATCCTTTCCATGCATCCTTTGTGCAGGCAATTCAGTGATGTTGTTAAAGAATTCTTAATGTACATCTGTGGTGGGTTGATCTTGGTTGGATGACAGGTGCCCATCAAGCCACTTGATCACGTCCTTCCTCAGCAGGACAGGGAGTGGAGAAAATAAGACAGAAAAAAGTGTGTGGGTCAAGACAAATGTAGTTTCATAAAGCAAAAGCAAAGGCCATGTGTGGAAGCAAAGATACCCAAATTCTCTATTTTCCATCACCAGGGAATGTCCAGTTATTTGAAATAGGTTTTCAGTGTTCATAGCAGTTGCTCCAGAATACAAAAGTCATAATAACGAATGCCCCCACACACACTCCTCCTCCTTCTTTCCCTTAGCTTTTATTGCTGAGCAGATTTCATATGGTATGGAATAGCCCTTTGGTCAGCTTGAGTCAACTGCCCTAGCTATGTCCCTGCCCAGGATCTTGTGCATTTCCCACCTGCTGGTAAGGGAGTAATGATGGAGAGACAACCTTGATCCTGCATGAGTGTTACTCAGCAGTAGCCAAAACACTGACATGTTATCAACACCTTTGTAGCTACCAATACAAAGGACTGCACTGTGAAGGCTGCTGTGGGGAATATTCACTCCATCTCAGCCAGACTCGATACAAAGCTCTTCACAAAATACTTCAATATTCTGCAAAAATCTACAGAAAGAGATTCTTAATGTCAAAATTCATAAGAAACAGATAAATCTGAGTACCCATGAGACCAGGTGTTTGGAAATATCTTCCTTTTCTTTCTAATGCAATTGTAATGCATCAAAGAGAAGTTTAGTGTTGGACTATACCAAGAGATTTTATCAGTTCTGAAGGGATCTTATCCAGAGAAAACCCCTGTGTTAGGAATTGTAAGCCTCTCCAATTCTTTTTTTTATCTAATTTTACTAACATTATTCTTTTCTGTGCAGGAAAATTAGTCCTATTTGAATATTCTTTGAGAGGTAGAATCAAATAATCATCCTGAGTTTCTCTTGGTTCGTGAGGCAAAAAAAGAGTACTCCTATAGGATGGAGGACATCTTGTATTTTGTATTTGTAGGAAAAGGATTTGGTGACACCATCAGCCAGGAGAAAATCTCAGGGATAATATCTGCTTCTGTTGCGGCATTTCTGGGGACATTTGAGTAGCAGAAATTTGCTCAGTAAAGCAATTCATGTTGAACCTAGTTACTGATGGGTTCTAAACATTTATTTCTTAGGTATATGTAGGTTATACATCACTGCCCAGTATTCCAGACAAAGGACTCTATACTAACCAATTTATAATTGGATTGAAGTGACCATTTTTTTGGTGTATCTGAACTCAGCCATAAAAATCTGTATTTTTTTACTTTGTCCTCATATGTTTATTTATCTACTATTTATTGCTACAGAAAGATTTACCTAAAGAAAAGGATCTGAACTGAGTTAGCTAGTTTATCTTATGATTGTTAGGGAGGGTACCTTTCTCTAGGTAGTGGCAGATCCATCTCCAATAAGAACCCTTTTCTCTCTGTCACAGTGGTGAGCATCAGCTCTAAGAAATGAGGCTACCCTTACCGAGTTCTTCCAGGAAATCAGATTGGAGAACAGTTCCCAGGCTTGGTTTTGAAATTTTATACACACTTTTTTCAGTTATCCTAGAACTGGGTAGATGGGAGAGTATGGTCCAGAATTAGTTAAAAGTGATGCACCTGACTTAACTGGGTCAAGAGCTCTGTGCCAGAGGCTAGCTACTGCACCCCCAGCCTGGGAGGGTGAGTTTACGGTGTTTCACTGCCCTAGATGCACATGCTAGAACATCTCTCCAGACCTGGGCATCCTCTGCAAGTGCTCTATTTTTCCATTAAGCTATAACCAAAATCCACTTGAGAATTTCCTATTGCATTAGTGCCTTTTTGAATCAATCAGTGAAAGCATTTACTTATGGAAAAGATCTACACCATCATGTTCCTGGCTATTGACATGCTGGGAATCATACAGTCTCTTCTGTATCCTGACCCTGCAATGTTCTTACCTCAGAATGAGCTGAAGAAAATGTGTAGGTGAGAACTGGAAGGAACTTTAATGTTTTGCCCCCAACATGACAAGAATACAGACATACTGAAGGAAGTTCAGTAGAGGGCAGCTGGGATTGAGAACATGCCCACTGTGCAGAAGTTGAGGAACAAGGGCTTGTTCAGCCTGGAGAAGGGATGGGTTCAGTGGCATCAAACAGCAGCACCCAGTATCTATTTGGGCACCATCAAGAAGGTGGAGCGAGACTGCAGTGGTACGTGATGTGAGGATAAGAGACAATGACTTGAAAAGCGAGAGGTGGCTGGATATAAGGAATAACTTTTCACTGTGAGGACAGCTAAGCAGTAGAGAAGATTGCTGAGAGAATTTGTATTATCTCCTTTCTAAGACATTTTCAAGGCTGGGTGAGATGTGCCTTGGAGTTGTAACTCCTTTTAACCTGGTCTGAGTTATATGTTATCCTACTTTGAGCAGGAGGCTAGACAAGAGAGCCGAGATCCCTTCCAACCTGGATTATTCTACAACCCTATGATCCCTTATGCATTGCTAGACAGAGGTAGCCAGTCCCCATGCTGTAACCGTCATGAAGAACAAAGTTTTTGGAGTTTTTTTTCCCCTCATTGTGAGATGGTCTTGCAGTGTTTCTACTACAGAAGGTAACTGTCTTTTTTTTTCTCTGGTGGGGTGACATCATACCTGCATCCTATCACTGCCTTTCACTAAGTCTCTCTCCTAGCTTAGAGAGGCTCATAATCCAGTCAGCTGCACAAGAGAGAGACTCTATTGTATACTGTTTTCAATCACAAAACAGTATTTTAGAATTCTTTCCCCACTGAGTTTTGTAGGGGTTTCCAAGGGATTAATTCATTATACGCAGAATTTATAATATTTAATATTTATGTGTCTCATATAAGCAATAGAGAAGAAAAGCAAAGAAATAATTGGCTTCCATACAAGGAAAGTTTTATTTCTCTTATATGTTCATTATAGCTGTATGGTCATTGTCCTGGAATGTTGTGATGTAGTTTAACATGGTCAGGAGTACAGCAAATTACTATAGCATCAGTTCTACTCAATAAAGCAAATATGATTTGCTTTCCATTCTGAGGTTGTATGGCTAATATTAACTGGCCTGAGATAAGGTTTCCCAAACTCTCACCTCCCTGAGCATTGCAGATTAATTAGAATCTGGAGACTGGTTCTTCATCACACTCAAAGAGATTGCAAAAGCTGCAAGACTGTGTTTCATAAACTGCACTGGAACTTTACTTGTGTTTATTTCTATCAGCTTCTGTTTTTATTAAAGAATAACACAATTTAGTTCTATCAAACCTGGTTAAAGTAAGAATTTATCTGATACTGTCACCATACACAGTTAGCAAGGATGAAAATTACTATCCCATTGATTAAATTATTATTTTTTTCTCTTTTACTAAGTGGAAGTTTCAGTCAAGTTTTATCACATAAGTCACATTCTGCCTGTAGCAACACACTTCACTGCTGGCCTTTCTGGTTCATTGGGGAAGATTTGAGCGTGGAGATAAGGGAACTCAACACAGGTGCTGACTTCTACTGCAAATCTTTTCAATGAAAAGAATCATTTGTGCATAAGTGGACAGATAATAAATCCCAGCCCTTGACACTTATTGACTAAAGCTCCAGAACAGGTAGATCCATTGCTGGTGACTTATTAAAATAATAAGCTGAAAGGAAATTCCTGTCTCAGTGCTGAAGATTTCTGATATATTACCGCTGAGATATGGCAAGGAACTAGAAACCGGTTTGGTTGACATTTCCCATTGGAATACATATTTTTTTAATAGGAGAACGAGGTTTCAGTGAACAAAATTAAATATGATTGTAAACATTTTCTGTTCTAGGGGAATATCTCAGCTTTTTAAAAAGATCTGTCGAAATGCTGTGGGGTTTTATAATTACTGATTTCATTGATAAGAATAAAACCATATTCCAGTTGCTGTTTGGGACTCAAGAAAACAGCTTACAATCTGAACTGTGCCACTTTTCCACAGGATGATATTGGAACAATATTTTTCCTTTCATATTCTCTATCCAAAACCCATAAATATTGATCTTCATTGTTTATGGGCTGCTGAGTGATAGAAAACACTGCATATCTATGAATAGTGTTTTCTGTACAACTGGGGAACATGAAAACTTGACCGTTACAACTCTTACCAGACTTGTTCGTTTGTGAAGGATAATGTTGGTTTTCTGTTTGTAGAGCAGTTATAAGAAAAAACCCCTCAGACTTCATATTGCAATATAAAAACCCCTCAGACTTCATATTGCCAACATTGTATTTGTTCTTTTTCCAAAATGAGAGACAGAAATCCCCTCTGTCCTGTGGAAAACCCTCCTAAAGAAGAGGGCAGAGATTTGCTTTACGGTAGAGGAGGGGATAATTAAGTTCATGCTGGGTGGTGACATATTGACTTATCCTTCTAGAATAAAAGGGATATCTTCCCTTGCATTAAAGCACATGAGACTTTTTTCTCTTGAAATTCAAGAAGAGATTAAACTTGAGTGACTACAGCAGGAATCTCTCCAACTCCAGCTCCAGGAACAGCACTAAAGCCCAGCTGCCTATGATTTTAGTGTTTGCCTAGGGCTGGTTAGTGCAGTTCACTTGCAGACAGGAATTCAGAAAGGAGCAAGAGCAGCTGTTTTTCTTTTCCTACCTTTCTGATGACACCACCCAGTTGCCAACTCCCTTTCTAAGTTTTTTTTAATATTAGTACCATATTTCTCTACCTCCGACCTTGACCTGCATTCCTTTTCCATGAAAGAATTGCTGAAGGCTGCTGTCCAACAGGCATTTCTTATGCTGCTGTGGATTGAAAATAATTTAAAATATTTTACATTTCTAAGTATCAAACTGAAACAAGTTGTCTTTATGCCACGTTGACACATTTATTTTTCTTCTATCCTTGGAAAAAAATATAAAGAGTTGATTAACTATAAACATAGGAACATCTGGGACTGTATCTGATTCATTTTATGTTAGAAAGTCTGAGGCACAAATGCTACATAACAAGGTTTTACAGACAAAATAAACTATTTAGTTATCTTGGCTCCCCAAATGGCCACTGTAGTATGATGCTGAACTGTTCATCTATAAAAGGTCATTTCTATCACTCTTCAGAGTACACGCCTCATGTATTGCCCAATTTATGTATTCTATAAACAAGAAAATCTCTCAAGAGTGATGGCAGGAAGTTTTGGAGCTCAGTCTCTCAGTTCATGCTGAAGGCAACTTATTAAAACCATGTTTTTTCCTTCATCATATTCCTAATTTGGTGTGGAATTGTATCTTATTATCCACACCTGTATAACAAGATCATCCTCTCTGCAGGTACGTTGCTTCATTTATAAAAAAGTCAGTATTGGGGATTTTGACCTTTTTTAAAAAAAAAAAAACCACAAGATTTTTCTTTGTATTTTTTTCAAAGCAACATCTTTATTTAAAACCAACTTTCGCTAAAAAGGAAAGAGAGATGGAGAGAGATAAATAAATTCTTAAGGTGTTTCTATAACCTCAAATTAAAATTAAAGGTTTCATTTATAGTCAAATAAAATCTCATCAGCTTTGAAATTACTAGAATCTTAGACATACTATATAATCTAGCTTTGATTTGACCAAAACCAATTTTTCTATAGGATTTTTCAATGTCCCCGACTGACTGAAGGAAATACCCTTCCTGTAAAGGATTACAGAGCTTGAAAGAGGGGAGTCACCTAAGCATATGTCTCCTTTCCACTCACACAGATGGGACTTGCTGCTCACAAATCCTTTTTGTCTTTCAGTCACATGCCTTTATGAAAATATGGACTATGTTTAAAACATCAGTGCGGCTGATGGACACTTTAATGAAGGCTTTTTTAAAGCTTTTCCAAGCTGCTTTTGAAGTAGTTGAATGAAATGTCAGAACTTCCTCTCATTAAAGCTCCCACTTCAGCTTCATCCCTTGTGTTTCAGAAAATCTTTTTCCAGCACTTCCACTCATATACCAAGAATACTTACTGAAGAAGGTAATTTTCCCTCATGAAAACCTGACTTGTAATATATTTCATTGCGACAGACAATAGTTCAGATTTATGTTTATGTTTTGTTTCTGGGCAGTAATTCTGACATACAAGCTATGAGTCACACTGTATTTTCTTGTTTTGTTTTCACAGGTGATAATTAATTTAATTAGTGCAGCATTTGTTTATTTACTAAACATTAGACTGCCTTGTTTTCAACTCATAGGCTCAAAGACAGGGATTGGTTGAATGTTTTCTCAGTTGTATTAGTCCTGATTTTTTCTGCCAGAGATGGCTGCTAGGTGTTGAAAGCCATTGTACCAACACCATATCTAGTTCTGCTCTACTAGAGGTTGCAGAATGCTACCATGAGCCTCTGGAACAGCCTCTACATTCTTAAAGCCAGGCTGATTGCCATCAAAAAGCTCTGTTAAAAACCTCCATCACCAGCTGGAATTCGCTTTCCTGGTATGGACTTGACACAACAGGAAAGTTTATAATTTGAATGAGTATAGACTGGATCTGAGACAGGTCTTGTGCCATGGCTTTGGACTTACTATTTACTCTGATTCTTTATCAAATTTGGGATAAAAATGATCCATCATTGCTTTTTCCCTTTCTTTCATCAGTTGACTTGCAATTTCAATTTCAAACATAAACTCTTCATTCTTTCCATTCTCATGACCCATACTCCAAATTTATCAGATCTTGTATTTTAATTAAGACTCCAATCAATGACGTATAAGCCAAAATCAAACCCATTTCCAGCTCCTATGATTGCTAGTACTACAGGACAAACAGGTTCATTTCCTGGCATTACGCAAATGGGACTCTACACATACACAGGGAGAAAATACAAACAGCCTCACTACTGCCTTCTCACTCTCTCAAGCAGAATTGTCCTCTCAGGTCAGAGTTAAATATTATTGAAAACATTTCAGAAATAAAAATAATCCCAGTGTATTATTTCTATTGAGGCTTTTGATAGAAAACTACTCTCCTTGCCTTTGAAGACACTTTGCTAATGTTTTCTCAATATAAAGCCTTTTTTTTTTAATGTTGAAGAGAAAAAATATTTATGTGGAGGCAAAACAAAGAAAAATCTCCTGTTTCTTTAAGAGATTATTTCCCAAACCTTTCTAGGGCAAATTTGCTATTTGCCTGTCAACATATCCATTTTGTTCTAATTGTGCCATCTGTAGTTTTAGATTTTTACAGTTGTCAGTATTTGAAAGACTGAGTCTTGCAATTAATTTGGAGAAAGCAAGTACTCTGTAATATGTAAACTTAGAACTAGCACAGCTGAGAGGGAGGGAATACTTGGAATAAATGATATTCAGGAATTTATTCTAACAGAAATATGTCTTAGAGATTCTCTTATTTTTCTAAAAAAAACCTATGTTAATAGGGAGTGTTTGGTTTTAATATCAAGATAAAATCTGCATTGTGAAGCACTTGAAGCTGTGAGCCATAACTGTAAACTATTCTTGCTGTTGTGGATTCAAGTTCATATTTTGTAGTAAAAGCAAACAGTGAATCTAGTGCTGCATATATATGCATTCCATTATCTTCACACAGGCTGTAGTGTGGCCACTTTATTAATTTCTCTCTTAGTCCAACTTCGGAACATACTAGTGGATCACCTCAGGAAGTATCACCATTCCAAAGCTCAATGCAACCTACTTTTTTGCTTCCCAGGATCAACTATCCAAGGAAGATGTTTTCTCAAAATAGGGGTCCCTTCCTAATACCAAATCCCGTAGCACAATTAGGAGGTTTAGGGAATCTGCTCTGATATCGGAAGAGGCACTTATTTGGTGGCAAAGCCAATTTAGGCATATTCCAAATTTGGACCAAGGACTTAACTGTGAAGGAAGCTGGACATTTGTTCCCACCTTCTGAATCTCAGATTCTGCAAATAAGACACCCATTTTTGAACAAGGGACACTTCAGTGTGTGCTTGTCACATGTTCCTCTCCACATGGACAACAGGGAAGTTACAATTTTTCACATTTTCTAATACCCAGATTCTTTTACTCCAGCTTCTGATGACATTCCCCCTTTTCATTTCTAAATCAAGACATCGGTAAATAACCATGCAGGAGCCATAACTGACACCCATTACCCAGCCACTTCACTTCACACCCAATTTATCTGCTTCAAGAAAGAAATTAGAAGAAAACCCATGTCTCTCATTTGTGTGTGAATGAATGCAATATGAGACTAATGATTCTTCCACCTATTAGACAGGGGCCTTCTCTTGCATCAGGAATTCCGTTCCCTAAAACTGTAGTATCTAGTGCTGTGGATTTAAAAGATTAAATTCTCCTAATGATCTATCTAGGGCACCCTGTTGTTGTACTACATTTTGTGTTCCATATATGGAATTGTTTCTGCAAGCTGCTCTGCTGAGAATTGAATATCTCAAAAATTAAGACATGTTGAAATTAACTAATTATATATAGTGGAAAGATCATGTAATCCAGCATTTTACCTGTAAGTCAGTTCTTTCATTGTGTTTTGATGTGCTTAGAAATTTATGACTGTTTTTTGGATGTAGCCAGTTATTGGCAGGTTGCTTTTATCTAACCGCTATGGCCTGAGATGGAAAGACTTCCTTGGTCATCTGTTCCTTCTCGTTGCCAAAGCAGGATTAGTCTTCATCATTCCACATTTGGCTGATGTTTTCTTTCTGTTTGGTTTTCTTTCTGCCAGGCCATGAATTTTGAGAATTTTTCCTGGGAGGTGATTATTCAGGTTAATAAAGCTGTAAAATTAAATTAAAACTGAAGCTGTTGAATTGTGAAACAGTCTGTTTCTTATGGATGTTCATGTGCCTACTGATTAAAGCTGTGGGTGCTTAGGTTTTCTTTTTTTCTTCTTATAAGGTGCGCTTAGGTTTAAAAGATAGCAAATAACCAGATGTCTCTCAGTGTGAGTGCTGCAAATCCTGCCTCATCAATCGGGGCATCTCTTTGTGAGTTGAAATGAAAGCAGCACCAGGACCCCATGGGCTTGTGCTGATGATCTCTTAGAATTATTGGCACCTGGAAGAACAAACCAATGCTTTGGATCCAGCTCACCAGGCTGCCATTTCAAGATCAGCCGGAGAGGCTATAGGTATTACCACCTGAGAGATTTTTGGCAAGTAGATCCTCTGAAAAATTAGCTGGTGGAATCAGGTCACTCCAAAGAGGTTCTCACATTTTAGAAAAATGTGCTCAGTTAGCCCAAACCAGCACAAACCCACACATAAATGTAACTCACTACAGAATACATCTAGCAAGCCATGCATGCTCAAAAACTGCTGTTTCCTTACCCACCAACTAAAGCCTAAAACATGCTGATAGCCTTTTTTCTTTTTATAGATCAGCAAGCCTAGGGCAAGTTGATAAAAAATATGAAGGTCGGACATCATCCAAGGAAGAGGGTGAGCTTGGGAGCTTGGGCCCAGTAGTGGAGAAGTCAGAAAGAACTGCTATCACTGTTCAGCCCAGCTGCTTCATATTGAATCCCAGTGCCTCCTCAAAACTGTAATAGAGCAGCCAAGGGTAAATCCTCCAGACGGAGACAAACCAAGCAAAAATAGTTTTCACAGAATTTTTCTGCAGTCTGCATTCATACGGTCAGGGGCTCAGGAACAGGTTATGGATGAGGTAAGGACCTTCAGTTCTATTCCTCAATTAATTGCCATTTTACAGTCTTGGGAAAAGCAGTGCAGCTTTTTTCCAATGACCCAGCAGATGCAGAGAACTGAGAAAAGCTGTGGCATGGTACAGTAAGAAGGAACAGGTCATGGTTCTCCCAGCTGAAGTCCTATGCCACTGACCCATGGGATCACAAGGGACCTTTGCGTGGTCTATCAACACCACTTCAACTCTATGGCTGTCTTATCCTAATGCTGGCATTAGACACATAAATCCATAACTGGGACTTGCTAACACCACCTACTGCATCCTTTTATGACAGAGACTTATCTGTGAGCATGTTTTGTGTTTGCAAGAGTTTTAAAGAGAAGGTTCTTATTCAGTTCTTTAGATTTGGCCATTGCAAATGGAACTATAAGGCAAGATCTCATGAGAAAGTAGTAGATGCAACTGCTGCCGAGTCTGCAGTATTTGGGGAAAATTAAGCAAGAGAGAGATTTCAGTCACAGTTCCTAATAATGCAACCTTGTAACTTCATCCTCTGATTAAACTGTAAAAATGTCTTCCGGGAAGGGTCTACCATGCTCTTGTCTTAACAGACCAGGTGGCAGATGGGATGTTAGGCCACTCCAGCTAAACTGAGGATGAATTTTCTGACACTTACCTCTAGAACAAATTACATCAGATATCAATTCTCTATATCCTTGAAAAGGAAGATAGAATCCTTAAAAGTGAGTTATTTCTATTTAAGTAAAAGAAACACCAAATTATTTCAGCAAAGAAACAGGATGTTCTATTATTGCACTGAGCACAAACAGTGCTCCACAAAATGTCCTGCGGCTCACTGAACCAAGGACACTCAGGACTTACGTAGAGCACTCAACATATCGACGGAGCAGGTTCTAAATATGCTCTTTATTAAGATGATAGACTACAAAGAAGGTACAGAAGGGAGTACATTTTTTAAAATGCAGAATTCTGAAAAGGTGTGAATAGCTTCATCAACAAATCACATGAATATTAATATACATATACTAATTTGTAAAGGAATTGCTGGTGAATCGAGCTGGTTTTCTTCAGAGTAGGATGCAAGGATTCTTTCTTTAATCAAGTTTTTTAAGGGGTTTATTAAGTAGTTTATACCAAAGCAAAGAGGTTCAGATAACGACATTGAGATCTGAATTAATCAGCTCTGAAAAGTTCAAGCACTGTGATATTTATTTATTTTTTTTATCTGATGATGGTGTTTTACATGGTTGGCTAAATTAGCTCCTTAACACTAGTGCAAAGAAGGGAATACCTGAAGGGTATAGGGAATAGACTGTAGATCTTTAAATGAAACTTTGAAGTTTTACTAATCACTACCTAATATGCCAACCGATGCCAAAATTACTATTAGTGCAAAAAGATCAAGTGAATATTGAATCAAACAGATCAAGGGCAAAGGAAAATAATATATGAAAACTAGAAGTGCTGCATTTTGTAAAAGTATCGAAGGCTCCTAAAGAAATTTATCTCTGTGTCTGTTTCAGACATGTGTACAAATAAAGTGAATATTCTTGCTGATATTTATACTTTATGGTACCTTGACACCGGGAACATTTTCCGCTTTAAGCAATTTTTCTGGGCCTTTCTCTTCTAAATCACTGAAATGGAGGTTTGTGAGCCATATAAGCTTTACAACAAGTATTTAAAAACTGAAGACTTAAAGAAAGAGTCATTAATTTTTGTACAGGTATATAAAGAAATTGTCAAATTCAAAAATTTCAGTAAAATGTTCAGTAAATTCAAAGCTATTTGCCCAAATAAAGCTTTTGGGACTTCATTTTTGCCTCTATGCAAGAGGGAATTAAATGCCCAGAGCAAGATTCTGAACATGTGGATATCACATATGACTCAAATCAAATGGAATTGAAGTGTCCAAACTAAGAAGGGCTTCTTGGAGTAGAGCTCACCACAGTCCTGGAGATTCCTATTATAAAATTCCAATTTGAACTGCTGCATAAGATGGCTCAAGCAACAGATAGCCTAAGGGCATGGTTCTTCCCTCCACTGTGGTTCTAGCATGTACAGAGAGGTATTTCCATGCCCATAGGCTTACATAGTCCCGTACATATTCTTGGACTGAGTCTCCTCACAGACAATGGCCAGAAGGAATAGTATTATGCATCACATCTAAGTGTTAGAATAATAGCTCACCATGGATCAAGAAGGCTATGGCCTAGGGGAATTTGCATTATTTACCTCCTGAGAAAGGCATTTTCACTCAACGGTCAGGGCCCTTGCTCCAAGGAGTGCTTCCCTTTGGGTATGGCACTAGGAGCTGAAACTGGGAAATGAAAGCTCCCTGCTCCCACCAGAGCAGCAAAGCACTTTGATCATCAAGAGAGAGGCAAGGACACAAGGACACAAAGAGTGTGCAAGAGGCATGGTCACGTTTGTAATCTGCCTGATCTGAACCCATATGTCATGGAAATGTTTAACCCATATAGCCCTTAGAGGTCTTGATGTCACCCCAGGCAAAATGGTAGAAATTTGTCAGTGAACTACACCATGAGGTGCAGGTTTTTTCTTTTCTATGAGCCTAAGTTTTTTGCTTTGCTTTTTCCCCTGATAGTAATTTTGTCCCCGAATCCTAATGGGGAGATTAGAGAGCATTGCAAGGAGTGAATTCACAAATGAAGCTCCATTGGGGATTGCTAAGGCAAAGAGTATAAGCCTTTCCCTAAAGCAGCCTGTTAGCTAAGTTTAAGCACTCTTTGCACAGCACAAGGACCTCTTTGACTCCTGCTCCTGGATGTCTAACAATACCCACATGCTATGTGAAGTCTTAATACCAAGAAATGCACTAAGGAGGAAGGTGCCTTATAGCTAGATACCCAAAAATTCAGCATGATGATAATCAAGTTCCCGTTTTTGGACCTAGTCACCTTTTCCATAAAGTTAGCAAGAGTCAAGAACTAGTATTGCTTCCTTCAATAATATAAAATCACAGTTTTGACTGGAAGAATTCCTTAAGAAATTGTGTTGTTCTCTCTCCAGACAGCCACAAAATCAGTATTAAATTCAGATTGTGATAATGGGTAGAAGGCAATGTACATTTAGCCACTTTCATTTATAAAAGTAAGAAAGAGGTCTTTAGCTCTGACCTATACAATTTTGAGTTTCTCTTCATCTCTTCTGTCTCACTGTAAGATTTCTGTTCTGTAACAATCACGTAAAGAGCCTTCCTTTCAGCCCTTGCCCATACTTAAGCTATTGAAAAGGAGAAAAAAAAAGGAGGTCTCGACCAAAGAAGTTTGAGAACAACCAAGTTGGTTGCATCATTTTTAATCAAAAATTTAAATCAAAAAATGTGAGGAATCATTCTATTGACTTCACTGAGCCTGAGATCAGACCTGATCTGAAAAAATTAACTTGGACTCCCAAGATAAACTGCTTTATTATTTCTTTCCATAATTTTTGCGGGATTTTAACAGCGTTAAGGGAAGGTGACCCAGACAGCCTAGTAAAGAAAAGAATATTGTTGTGCAAGGAAAAATAAAACAGAAGAGCATCCATTGATTGGGTATGATTTAATTGGATGAAACTCAAGACGGCAGTCATTAAAAAAGTACTCTGCATGCTGGGAGATGAGGAGGTGGTTTAAAAACAAGTTTTTTGCAAATGCAAGGGAAAAAAGGCCTGTAAGCAAAGCTTTGTGCTGCATTCAGAAGCTTACAAGTTATCCAAATTTGGGCTAAAAATCATGATACTGGGATAATTCTTATATTGAAAAAATGCAATAATCTTAGAAAAGGCTAAAATTTAAAGATCTATTACTTACTAATGAGAATGTAAGAGCTCTTGAATATTAAAGAGCCGAGAGAAGTTTGGGAATGAAACAGATCTTGTTGTATGAAGGGGGGAACATGTATAAAAATAAATCAGTATTATTATACCTTACATTCTTCTGATATGATACAGGAGTTGGGAAATAATTTCCCTAAAGGAAGTGGCATTTAATTAGTAGGATATGGTAGGAAGTTTAATTAATTAGGTTTCAGTGACTTTTTTCTGTGTAAGATGTGCTTTGTGAAAGGAATATAGGAACTTCTTTTAATTTCCTGAGATTATTAATGAAAAATGTTGAGGAATTACAAAAAAAAAAAAAAGAAAAGAAAAAGAGACTCTTCTCAGGAATTTACATTCAAGTTTTAGGATCTGTCTGTTCCTGAGTTAGCAGAAAAAGATGTTCAGAAAGAGCAAGGGAGACTTATTAGAAAGGATTAATGTTTATTTTTGAAACAGTATATTAATGAAAGGTCATGCTATCAATATGAATAATTCACTCCTAAGATATCTGCCATTTCATCTGGCATGAAAAACCCTATTGCAGAGCCAAGCCTCTCCCAAGTATTCTCAACATATGGGACAACAGTTGAAAGTGTTCATAAAAATAATTCTACTTAAAAGATGCCCTTTTGGTAGAGTGATCTGCCATCACCTGATGTGATAGTGGGGTTCTATCACTTGTCCTGCAGAGATCAGATAGCCAGAACTTGTTAAGAAGGGGAATATTCTTCTAGACTCAGATATCTCAGTGCCATTAATATCTGAGTTTCTATTTCAATAGCACACTTCAATAACAGAGAAATTTTATACAGCGTACTATGAAGAGTTTCTATCCATATTCGGGAGGGCTAGAAGGTCAGGGCTGTATGATAAAAAATTTATGATAAAACTTTTGCAAAGGTTGCAGCCAAAGGTAGCTAAAATGGAGGTATGAAGCCACGCTTCATAGAATCATAGAATCATGGAATCATAGAATCATAGAATCACCAGGTTGGAAGAGACCCACCGGATCATCAAGTCCAACCATTCCTATCAAACACTAAACCATGCCCCTCAGCACCTTGTCCACCCGTGCCTTAAACACCTCCAGGGAAGGTGAATCAACCACCTCCCTGGGCAGCCTGTTCCAGTGCCCAATGACCTTTTCAGTGAAAATCTTTTTCCTAATGTCCAGCCTGAACCTCCCCTGGCGGAGGATGAGGCCATTCCCTCTTGTCCTGTCCCCTGTCACTTGGGATAAGAGGCCAGCTCCCTCCTCTACAACCTCCTTTCAGGTAGTTATAGATAGCAATGAGGTCTCCCCTCAGCCTCCTCTTCTCCAGGCTAAACAACCCCAGCTCTCTCAGCCGCTCCTCGTAAGACTTGTTCTCAAGTGGACTTGTGCTGTCCACCTTAACTTTTCGGTTGCAGAGGAGAGCTCATCCCTAGGTTTTCAGAGAAGAAAAGTCTCTGGTAGAGGCAGAAAAGTACTGAATGAAAGTAATTGATAAAAAGAGTGAACTGGAGCTCTGCAGGAATACAGCTGGGCTCAAGGAAATTTCTACAGAGATCTTTAGGCTCCCTGCCTCAATCACAGTGTGAGCACACAGTATATCACGCCTTTTTTTCCCACTGTGGTTTGACAGCTGACTGTCAGCAGACAACTTTTCTTTTCAGCAACATATGTTTTTCCTTCAGCTGATTTTTCTGACTAAGCAGCCTGCAAACACAGCAGATACTTGTGTTCACAGTGGTATTATAAGCTTCCTACTTCCAATCCATTAAGCATGGTCTGTGAAAATGTGTTCACCACATCGTCTTATACAAATACATGTAATTCATCAAACAATTCAAAAAAGTAGAACTCTTCAAAGTTTGTATAACTGATTTATAAACTCTCTTCGCTTTGTGCAATATGCGCAGAAAGCAAGTTGACTGAACAGTTGAAAATACACTATAAATTATGCATGAATCAAAGCAGATGTGGATATACAAAACCAAACACTCCCGCCCTACCCCCAAAACAGAAGTGGAGCTTATACTTGAAAGCAGTACAGCATCCAGTATGTTGTGGGTTATGGTGTTGGATCTAAAGTACTGGAATGAGTGTTCTTTGGGATAAAGGGGTTTCAGCAATTTTTCATTGTCTTTAATCTCCCAAAAGCATGTCTAAGAGAAAAATAGCAGCCAGAAGGTAATTAGACATCTGCTTTAAAAAACTAAATTCGTGTTGTGGATTTTTTTCTTTAGAATTAATACATGTGAAATGTGCCAGACACCAGGGGCTGGAGACAGAAGCTCTCTATTTGCAGAGTAAATGCAGCCTGAGTGTGTCTGTGCCAGGCTGGGACAGTTGATTAGCCTTCCCTCAGTATGGCCCTTGCCAAAAAGAAGAAAGATTCCTTTTAGGATCCTCTCCTAAAAATAAAGTGTTACCTTAAAACCTTTTTCAGAAGGACAGCCACAACTTGAGGTAGCATGTGTGTTTACTACTGCCTTTATCTGTAAATGTACAAGTAAACTGGCAGTGACATACTCTAGAGTCTGCTATTTCCCAAGCCTGCTAATTCTCATCCACACTATTTTCTAAAAGACTGTTCCTTTTTAAAAAACTAGCTCTCCTCTTTCCCAGGAGAATGATCTAATTCTTAGGTTTGTTGGTCCCAAAGCTTTCAGACCAAAATATCTGAAATTTCAAAATCTCTGGCAAACTGATATGTACATTGCCAAGTTTTTAACTGCAGATTCTGTGGAGTCAATATTGTTTTTATGGGACAGGTTGTGGAGGTCTCATTTGTCATAGTCCACACTGCTGGAAAGCCTTGTAACACCAAAAGTCATTGATCATAGACAGATGCTTTCCAGGCCTCTGCATCTACAGGCAACCACTATATAACCACCACATCTCTTGAGAGTGGGACACCCCACCGTATCTCTGCCTATCCCACACATCAAAAGCCTTAATCTCTCTATCCAGGCAATTACATGTAAGTGTTAGGATAAAGAGACAAAAAGTCGTATTCCTACTCCTCTTTCACACAAAATGGAACAGGGCTGTAAAGCTGGTCATTTCCACTACATAGCAAGAGCATGGCTGTTGCCTGCCCCAAAGATTTTACTGTCCAAGGGCTATATCTGAGATCAAGGGTGTTACCTTTGATATAAGGGGAGAGATACACTTTTAAGTAATAGGTTTGTTTACTGTACTACAGCAAATTAAGAATTATCATCTAACTATACAAAATGTCTATATTTGTGCATATAATGTATTTATATATCTATATATAAATAAGTAGGGTCTGGAGAACAAGTTTTATGAGGAGCAGCTGAGAGTATTGGGATTGTTTAGCCTGGAGAAGAGGAGCTTGAGGCCACTCTCTACAACTACCTGAAAGGTACGTTGTAGCGACATGGATGTTGGTCTCTTTTTCCTAAGAAACAAGTGATAGGGTTAAAGAAAATGGCCTCAAGTTACGTCAGGGGAGGTTTAGATGGGATATTCGGAAAAATTTCTTCACTGAAAGAGTGGTGAGTCACTGTTCCCAGAGGTATGCAAAAAACATTTAGATGTGGTTCTATGGGACATGGTTTAGTAGACATGTTGGTATTGTTTTAGTGATTGGACTTGATCTTTTCCAACATTAAGGATTTTATGATTCTATGATTCTATTATACTGGGAATTGTATCTGAAAATTAGGGATTATTTATTTGCTCAAGCTTGGATGACATAAAAGGATCATTGAGTTAAACAGTATGCTCAAAAAGACAAACTGTGAGGCAATCATATATCTGTATGCCAAAGTTAAATGATTTTATTTCAAGAGGCTGCAGTGAAAAAAAGTTAGAGAAATTGCTTACGAGATCAAAACTTGAAATGTAAGTTTTGTACCCACAAGGCAACACTAATCAAAGCCTGACAATTATCAGTTTGATTCTGTGAAGTCTTAATTGTCTCCAAGTCCATGTCAGTTCTGCAATATCTGCTGAGTGTCTTGCAGAACCAAAATCATCTTGAAAAGCCTGATTGCCCAGGGACTGATTTAGCTGTCCTTCTTGCTGACTTCAGTGGCACTGTCTGTAAAGTATGTTGGTGGTGTGACTGAGCTGTTTATGCTGGTTGTTTTAGATAAAGGAACATCTGATAGAGACTCAGGCAGTATTTTGCGTTAAGGTTGTTTGCACATACCATGAAATCTGTTCTGAATATCATCTCTAGTTGGCAATCTCATCTTTATAGAAACTGCTTAAAGGCATCTTTCTGCAATTCGTGTTGTGATTTTTTTTTATATTTTCTTTTTCCTTAAGGTGGATTGCCAAAGGCAGATATACCTATTAATATATGCTAAAAATGCAACTTGAATGAGGACACTTATCTCTCTGAATATAATGCTGATGGGACAATACAAACAAAACCACTGATCGCCCTATTTTCCTAATTCTTAAAAATTATTAAAGGCTCTGTCAATAACAGACTACTGAGCCTGACCTTAAAATTTGTTAGATTAAAATAAGAAACTCGCTTACAAATCTTCTTCTGCTATATTATTTTTCAAGCAATAGGAGGCACAGTTTTGCCTTAAATAGGATAAATATGATTGGATAATCTGCCATCCTGGTGTTATACATAAGATGAAGTTTGCTTTTTAAACCTTGGCACCAATTATCATAGAATCATGGAATCACCAGGTTGGAAGAGACCCACCGGATCATCAAGTTCAACCATTCCTATCAAACACTAAACCATGTCCCTCAGCACCTCGTCCACCCGTGCCTTAAACACCTCCAGGCAAGGTGAATCAACCACCTCCCTGGGCAGCCTGTTCCAGTGCCCAATCACCCTTTCTGTGAAAAATTTTTTTCTGATATCCAGCCTGAACCTCCCCTGGCGGAGCTTGAGGCCATTCCCTCTTGTCCTGTCCCCTGTCACTTGGGAGAAGAGGCCAGCACCCTCCTCTCCACAACCTCCTTTCAGGTAGTTATAGAGAGCAATGAGGTCTCCCCTCAGCCTCCTCTTCTCCAGGCTAAACAACCCCAGCTCTCTCAGCCGTTCCTTATAAGGCCTGTTCTCCACTCCTTCACCAGCTTTGTTGCTCTTCTCTGGACTCGCTCCAGAGCCTCAACATCCTTCTTGTGGTGAGGGGCCCAGAAATGAACACAGGATTCAAGAAGCGGTCTCACCAGTGCCGAGTGCAGAGGGAGAATAACCTCCCTGGACCTGCTGGTCACGCCGTTTCTGATACAAGCCAAGATGCCATTGGCCTTCTTGGCCACCTGGGCACACTGCTGGCTCATGTTCAGTCGCTGTCAACCAACACCCCCAGGTCCCTCTCCTCCAGGCAGCTTTCTAGACAGACTTCTCCTAGTCTGTAGCACTGCATAGGGTTGTTGTGCCCCAAGTGCAGGACCCAGCATTTGGCCTCACGCCTTTTCCAAACCTCAGCCCAGCAGTCCAGCCTGTTCAGATCCCTTTGCAGAGGCCCCCTACCCTCCAGCGGACTGACACTTCCAAATACCCCTTGAAATGCCTTTCAAGGGAAATATCACTGCAAAATATTCCCCATAGTAGCACTGTGGCCACTTCAACAGAGATGATGGAGTAACAACCCAAAGTGGAGAGATGGAGTGCCAGAAAACATCTTTCCTAACCGAAACAAAATGAAAGCTAACCTCACTGAACTCCCTGAGATCAATTGTGCCTCACTTTAAGTCCACTGATTTCAATTAGTACCCTGGAACTAATTTCTCCTTTGATCTCCAGTGTACCTGAGCTGCCTCACTGGTTTATTAGCCCCCTCTCCTTTGACTGTAATTTTTTCTGGCTGCTGGCCAGAGGGAACATTAAGCACCTGAATTTCCAAATGTAATTATAGTGTTTAAATAATGATATGGAGCATTGATTCCATTTACTCACAATAGCACAAATCAGCTTTAAGTATTTAACACCTAGGGCACTTCCTGTCTCACTGCTCTCCATTTAATCACCTTCTGTCAATAAGAAAAAATCCCTAAGAGGCTCGTCTGCTTTATGCTGTTAGAGAAACTGAATACCCCAAGCATTACAGCAGCTTTTATTTAGTGTTTTATGTCCCTGAGACAAAGATATGCATGAAATTAAGTTGAAGGGGTATTTGAATCTCTGTATTGCACACCTACAACTCACTCTGAAACTGCTTTGGGTACTGGCACAGTCTGACCTGAGTTTATAACTGGTGCATTTATAAACTCCTTTTTCTGTCTGGCTGCACAAAAGGACTCTGAGGCAGGGATAGTGAATCTTTACAGGTAAATTAATGTCAAGATCTTTCAGATCATGTCTGATGTAGGGCAGTCATGTGTTTCACTGTACCAGGGAAGAGTCCCATGTGGAGTGCCAGTTCCCAAGCACCTTGCAACCTTGCAGCCCTGGGATACTGCGTGCCAATGTTTGTTGCGGCCTGGTGAGGTTCTCTTGGTCCCAAAGTCCCGCAAAGCCATAGAAATGCTGCATCCTGGGAAGCTGCTCCAGGAGCTTAGTTAGCCTGGGATGTGGTGAGAGCTGCCCACTGCCTGCTTTCTGAGCCCTTCCATGTGACTCTAGCAAGAAGCCATCCCACAGCTAAAGACACAGCAATTCTACAGCACATCTGTGCTACAGAGCTTGGAGCATTCTGATTTAATGAAGCTAAGTAGGATGGTTGCTACCATGCTCACACATTCCCCTAAGGCTCCAGCCAGCTGAAATCTACTTGTCCTTATCACGTTTTCTTTACAACCTCATCAAACCCACTCTCTCTCATGGGGCTAGACCACATTGCATTCAGTGACAGGTCTACTCATTCTTCCTCCTTTTCTCTGTCTGGTGCTTGTATATAGTCACTGCTACAGGTCACCCACAAAGAACTTTTTCTGCTCTACTCTTCCTCTCGTTGCTGTTGGCATCTTGCTTTCTGTGCCTTGACAGTGATCATGCACCCTGCGAAACAGAATGACTCTGTCTTCTGTCTGGACATGTGGATAGCACACAGGAAAGTTTGGTTTGACCCTTCTGTTCCTGAAGTTCTCTTGGGTATGGGTACAATAGGGTTGTACTTGAATTTTCTCTGTGTGACAGTGCTGCTAGTGAAAGGTTGGAAGAAAAAGGAAGCATGGGGACTAGGAGGGGAAGGCAGGTACAAATGTTTTTCTGTTTACGTCTTTCCCTTCCTGAAACTGAAAACACATGTGTTTTAGCCCAAGTTTCCCATACTGACTTGACTAAATAATCTTCATCTTGTTCTCTGAGCCACAGTTATTTAGCCACTCTCCTAGGGGAGGTTAATTTTGCAGCTTCCTTGAATTGATTAACAGTGGCTTTACATAATAAGTGTCTTCCTGACAGCTCTTAATGCTGATTTGCTATGTTGCTGTGGCAATGGTCTCAACACCTTATCCAGCAGTTGTAAGTGGAGAACCTGCAAATCTCCATCGTCAACTGCAGCCAAGAAACAGCCCATCCCCTGGTACCGTGGCAGGTCCCACCAGCACTGTACAAGACAAGTCTCTTCCCTCAGCCTTTATGTTTGCTAATAATGTTGCAGTCAGGCTGATGCTGCCCTGACAGCCCAGTGCAGGCCTTTTAACAACCACCTGGGAGATGCTTTTTCTCCCTGTTTACTATTCCATCCACTACCTGTAAGCTTTTGCTGCCACAGAACTTCACATCCAATCTAATTTGCTCATCTGCCCCCAGGGAGAAATTTACTCTCTGTGAACATCTCTCCTTTATGTCCTTTCCTCCTCCAAGAGCCATCAGCATATTTTCAAGCTCTCTCTATTATTAGGAGTGTCTCCTGTCACTCAAGGAATGTGCAATCAAGCTGCAGGCTGTTTAAGATCTCATTTGGCTTTACATCCAACCACCCTCATGCTTTTATTTTAATCTTTTCTAACAGCTTGAGCAAAAGTTTTATTAGGAGCAGCTGAAGGAATTGTGGTTGTTTAGTCTGGAGAAAAGGATCTTCTTGCTCTACAACTACCTGAAAGGAGGTTGTAGTGAGGTAGGTGTTGGTCTCTTCTCCCAAATAACAAGTGATTCAGCAAAAGGAAATGGTCTCAAATTTCAACAGGGGAGGTTCAGGCTGGTAATTAGGAAAAAATATTTCACCAAAAAAGATGTTAAGCATTGGAGCAGGCTGCCCAGGGAAGTTGTCGAGTTGCCTTCCCTGGAGGCATTTGAAAATTGTGTAGATGTAGTGCTTAGGAAAGCTGTTTAGTGGTGAAATTTGCAGTGCTAGGTTAAGGGCTGGACTTGGTGATCTTAAAGGTCTTTTCAACCTAAATGATTCAATGATCTGCAAATTTGCTTTTATCCTTGCTGGTTCCTAATGGTTTGTTCTACTGTGCCAGTACCCTGTGCTTCCTTTAATTTGCAGTAGGAGCAATGGGGGTGGAGGAGCTCTTTGGAGGTAGTCATGTCCCCTTTTTGGAAGCTTTGCTCCCCACATGAAGACAAGGAAATTCCTATGGGATCCAACTGCTCATTGTTCTGTCGAAAATGTCTTAGCAGACAATCTCTGAAATGTGTTCGATTATATCAGTACAATGTACGTTGTTCAACTGCACCTATCCTTTTTCCTCAATTTCTCTATTGTCTAAAGCACTATTTACTGGAATTACAATTTTAGCTCTAAGATGAGATAAGTCTTCCTAGATCTGCCTTTTTTGAGCTACTACATCTACCACTGCTGCCATGGAGTCTTAAGTGCTGAAATCATGTCTAAATTCCATATACCACATTATAACTTACGCGCCAAAAATACCTTCTTGTTGATGTAATGTTTTCCTTCTCTGAAACTGAGCTCTCATCTTCCTCTTTACTAACTGGCTGCTGGATTTCACACCAGAAATATTTGGAGGTAGTAAAGTGGTTTACAAGGTAATATTTTTCTATGTAGTTATTTGTAAAGAGGTTTTTAACTCTTAAAAATAGGTATTAGTTGAAAGGTGGTAAGGAAAGCCATAATCTCCTCCTTATGCACCTCCTTCTTAAGAATCACAACTTTTTTTTCTTTGCTTTTTTTCTTTTTAACTATAACTTCATGTCGATGCTGTCACACTTCTTACATTACTTTCAGAACAAAAGAGATGTAAAATGTTCGCATTTTACTTGAAGGCATTTTTATATTTACTTACAACTCGCGTGTGAACGTCTGCACCAGGAGTACCATCTGGAGAATCGTCCACTCCCCCTTCTGCTTCCCAGGGCAGCTCTCCAACCTGAATTGATGGAGGGCTGTCACAGGGAGCCTGAGGTGTGAACAATCCCTTCAGCTCAATGGAGCCTTGAATCTTAAGATTCATGTAGGTAGAGGAAAAACTTTTCCCAAAAGGCTTAGGCATGCTCACATCATTTGTAAATGCAATTACCGTAATGGTATGCTCAATTCAGGATAATGTAATTTGCATGAGCAAGTGGACTATATTTAGTTTAAAGACAGGCTGTTTATTGAGCATAATATAAAGCTCAAATTTTAGACATTAGGACTACAGACCATGCTAAAAGTTGTAACTGTCCTTTTCCTGCAAATGCGTTTAACATCTCCGCCTTACATATTCTACTTGGGCATATGAAGAAAAACACAGGGCTCCAATTCCATGGGACAACTTGCAGCAAGTGAGTTAAAGCTGTGTACTGCAATTTTTCACAAGGTTTTTGCTGGAAAACTTCTACAGAATATAAAATAATAGAAAACATCAGACTCGTCTATTAGCTTTGAAAAATAGAAGGCAAGGGCAAAGCAAATGAAAACCGGAATATGTGCATACGTGCAAGGATTTCAGAGGAAAAACGAGCTCCTTTGGCTGGTTTCACTGAGGGGTTGCAACTGGGACAAATGTGGAATTTTATCCTCTTTTCTTTTTAAGATTTCTCTTTATAGTTTACATTTCAGAAAGGACAAACTGATTTTTTTTTTCCAAATGCATTAAGCTTTTTATTATTGTTATTTTAAAGTCATTTTGTGGAGGCTCACAAATTTCATATGAGGTTATATTTATGTTCAGATAGAGCTCCTGTGTTTTATAGTGTAAGTGATAACACAACTAGCTAGAGCAGCAGGCACAGCAACATGGAAAGCCAGAATAAAAACAAAAGGCTATGGAGGCTGCATACATAAAACAAAATGAGGCAATAAACCAAAAGGAAGCGTTCTCAGAAGTTAGTTATTTCATTTCTGATGGCATCAGCTCCTACAAACCAGCCAAAAAATATAGACAGATGTAATCTTTTTCTACATAAGGTTTGTCAAACAATAAATATAAGTACTGCCACCTTCTCTCTGGAATTATTGGCATTATTTGAGGGACCTGGGAAAAAAATGTTCTTCCTGGGAAATACTTGAATCAGAAACAGTTTGCTGTTGTGGAGAAACTAGCAAAAATCACTCTGTTTCTCAGTTTTTCAGAGCACTCTTGTGACTAGTGAATTTTACTTTAATTCAATAACAAAAGAATCCCTCATCTGGGAAGACGAGAGACCTGAGACCAGAGTTGGAAGGATTGTTGGAAGGATGGTTTTGACACCGGCTATTGCAGTTTGTCCAAACAGAAAGTTCAAAACTATATGCCTGGTTTTAATTGATCATTCACTAGCGACATAGAGTTTGATTGATCTTTGGTTCTAGATGTAATGCTTCTCAAATTATGAATTGTTCAGAACAGTGGTTAAACAATATTCCATTCTTTTGCTGCTGTACTGTGCAAAACTGATTACTTAAATGACTATCAGACTGACAAGAGTGGGGGCAGATGCTTTCCGTGATCCCATAGTACTGTGTTTCAGGATTTTTTTTATCATTTATAATGCTTTAGGCATCAGAAAACCAACTTGCTGGGAATATTTTTGCACATATATTGAAAAAAAGTATACTTTATGTGCACTTATATTTGTTCTTAACCCAAATTGTTTAAAAAAATGAATAAGCTTCAGAGTGAAGCTTGAACACAAATGGACACTGAGCTTCTTAAATCAAAAATGTAGTGAATGGAAGCATTAGAAGCCACGGAGTGGGACTGTGTAGTCATCAGCCTTTGCCTGTACACCTGGGGGAAATGTAAAGCTCTTGAAGAAAGAAGAGGACATCACAAGATGCTACGGTTGAAAGTGTTTACAGTTTAATCAGTTAAAAACAAATCCATGGATTATTAATGAATTTTCAATTTTGTTCTCTCCTGTGAAGGAGTTTTATTCTGCCCATTCCACTAAGCATTCCTTCCCTGGTGTTGCACTAATGTGTCCAACCTTCACTGCATGCAGCTCAGTTCTATCTTGGTTTCCAAAGAAGGTTGTTGTGAGAGTCTCAGTGCTAAGTTTGCATGTTTTCAGTGTCTGTTGTAATAAAGAATCATGAAAATTAAAGTAGGTGCTGGAAATATCCTTGTGAGTCCTGAGGGAATTAGCTGCTTCTTGGGCTAACTCTGTTATACACGTGAAGCAGAACTCTTCATCACGTTTCTAGAATGGGAATGACTTAAAACTGTAAGGGCATCACTCAGAAATGCTTATCCTATTGTGTTCCTAGTTGATGAGGACCAAGATTTAGGAGTTGGAGGATGCCAAGGTAGCCCTTACCTCCAGGGCCACTGAGGAATTTCCACAGGTGCACTCAGTGGTCATGTAAGTGGAAAATAATGGAAGCGTGGATTTCAGATCATCATATTTTAAGAAAGGATGGAGTGGGTCTTCTAGCCAACCAAGACACTATGGAAACTGATATCGTTTACAGTCCTGAGTGTAGCATACTCTGCAAGGTGTAATATGTCCCTCCAGACATGGGTAGCTGTCTTCTGTTGTTATTTTCTAATTGTCTTATAGGGATCCTCAGCATAAAGCAAATTGTTACACTCTGGAAGGCTGAAGCTTTGATATATGTATGAAAAGAGTATCCACAGTGTCAGTGCATTTGAATTCTCTGACTACACAGAGAGAGAAGGTTTGATTGTAAAGGGCTTGGAAAGGACAACCTGCCAAACATTAGCTTAATCTGTGTAAACCTCTAGTTTAGACTGACAAAATCATCATTTGTTCCAGGGGAAACCTTGCTTCATTTGGCATTAAAAGTATAAAAGTAAAAATAAAAATGCTTTGTAGGTTATTGAAGTTCATAATTGCTGAACTGAAAGTCTGGTTGTCATCTACAACTGAAACAACTTCTCTTTTTATTCTGATCGTGAGAAATATCTTCCTCTGGTTAGAGTTCCTATCATCTGATGCCAGGAAAAGTTATTATGATAAAAAGTCTGCTACTGTGTAGGATGTGTTCATGCACCTATTCTACAACCACAAGTCATCCAGACATTTATTTCAGCAGATCAAACCTGAAAAGATAGTAAATCTGTTTCTCTCCAGGGATAACACTGAAAAGCTAATTAATAATGTAAAATTTAGATATTTCATATTTAATCCAGTAAACAGATATGATATACAGGTGTGTTAGCAAGCACACAGAGCATTGTAATAGGAGAGGAAGTGCACTGGATGATGTCTATGCTATTGCAATCGTCTTTATCTTACAATCTCTCTCATATAATTAATTATTTTTGAGGATTTATAGGAAATATTACGTCTGGATTAACACAAGTCTGTTTCCCATCAGATAAGCTTTCCTCTGTGTTTTGTACTACGTTAACATCACAACATTGTTCCTCAACATAGGCTGCAGGATGTAGGTATCCAACCACTATCCATTTCCGAAACTGTTACATCACATATCACAGAGTAATGAAGGAATCGTTTTCCCCTTTAGCCGTAGCCAACCATGTCAAGAAAGATCAAAGGAAGTTTTTTTCCACAGATGTCACACTCCATTTCCACTTCATTTCCCCTTGCTTGGTTTGATTGATGCTTGAAGATAAGGAAAAGAGCCTTGTTTTTCCTGAGCTGATTTACTTTCTCAAGTGTAAACAAGATGAAACGTGCAGAATTGGGTGGCACAGGAAGCCAAAAACCGAAAATCCAAATGAAAGAGATGATTAGCACAGAGTACACCCTGGAGTCTCTAGGGAACAAGAAAAGCATCAACTTTTCCAAGTCTGGCTACCCACACCAGTGGCCTGATAAATACCCAAAGAGATGGACTATGTGTGACAACTCTATAGCATGTTGCAAACATACTGTGTGCTCCTTCCTGGTCAGGATTTGGAGTACAGCAGCGCTCAAGTCAAGCACTAACCAGGCACCTGCCTTGAAGGCAGGGTGAGAGGGAGGTGCCTTGGAGCTGAGCCCAAAAGAGGAGGGTACTAAGTAATGACCAAGCACTGATAATTCCCTTCAGACTGGGGATTTGAGGTATACAAGTCCATCTGTCCTAAGGTACAATTGACCCCATTTTCACATGATATCATATGAAAATATAGTAACCTGTGGCTGTCGAATATCTTACCCTCTCCGCCCATGACTTCCTCACTTGAATTTTTAAGAAGACACATCCCTTCCTTTTTGATGCTCAGCTCAAACCACACATCTGACGGCACAAACTGGTAGGTGGTTTTGTCCAGTATCCTATTACATGCTTCTATGGCTGGAGGAGGCAGTGGTCCTGCTGTCAACTAAGTGATTAGTGCATGCATCCCAGAACTGCAAATTCAGGTTCACGTCTCCCCCCGGCTGAAAAGATGCTGTCCTATGCTTCTCACTGTCCTGTCATTACTCTGCCACAGCCCTTTTGCAGCTCCTACTTTGGTCCAGGTCAGGACACTGAGGCTTGTGGCTGCTCAGAGGTAGGGAAGGCTCTAGGCTCTTGTTAAGCCCATTGCATGGGGCTGTTGATGAGATAAAAGTTCCAAACACAAATACCTCTCAAAACCAGCACATCTCCCTTATTGGCAGCACATGGTATAGGTGCAAGAACAACCACTAAATAATGTAGAATATAATCTTAATATCAGCTAACTAGAAAAAAAGCATTAACATTCAGGAATCCAATTTACCTTATGTCCTACCTGGTGGCTGAAAGGCAAGAAAAGGGTAAACATGCACTAGATCATACAAATGATAAGAGTTTTCCCTAATAAAATCCATTACTGTCATCAGAACCACTTCATATATTTACAACCAAGTCTCTATCGTCCCTTTGCATCTGCTGTGATTTAATTATGATGGTAGCACCAGTCTGTTAATATTGTTTTGAGCTGACTTAATTTGCCTTCCGTAATTTAGGCAAATTACAGGAGGTGAGAAGGTCTGAATAAGTAACCTTATTAGCAGAGAGACCTTCTTTAGAATGCAGATTGAATGAAGGTTAAAGAAAAAACCTTTAAACAACATAAAAAGAAAGTTGGATAGTTCAGGATGAAAATTCCCCTCCTAGAGGGCTGCTCTCACAACAAAAAGTTAATTTACTTGACCCTGTCTTAGAATCAATTTTTTATTAGGGATAATTCTTCTTTTTTTTAGTCTTTGGGTCAGTATTTTTTTGATAGCATAATATATGGACCTTGCTCAATGATGATTATTTGTATTTATGGCATTATGTGTTACCCTTCCACAAAGGAAAAAGATTCTAAAAATAACTGTCTCCAAATTATCTTAAAAAAAACACGTTAAAAAAAATGAAGACAGTATTCATGGAAGCTTTTTCTTGTGTCTTTCTCACTGATGTAAATGCAAAGTGATCTCATTAAAATGTAAGAAATTACCCTGGCATAAAATTAATATGGGAGGAGATTTGGGTCCTTGCATTTTGTGTAGATTCTGTATCAAAACTGCCTCTGCTAAATCAAGATCTGCATTCATGTACTTCAGGAAAGGATGGGGTCTAATGCACTGTGATTATTCCTTTATCAATTTTCACTGGCAGCACTAGTCTATACTATTGAATAAGTTATTATACTTTGATTGATTTTTCTTTCTTCAACCATCTATTTTAAATTTGAGGCAATTCCTGTAAAAGAAAGAAAAGTGATGCCACAAAATACAAAACCCAGCTTTTCAAAGCAAGAAAATTATTAGGGTAATTCTAAAGGAAGAAAAATTTGCAGTAATTTGTTCTTCTATGTTTGACACTTAAATAAAGACAGAGGGAATTTTTAATAGAGGGTGAGATTTTTATTCTAATTGTCTTTGTTTTCTCTGTCTTCCTCACAGCAGGGATTGATGATGGTTGCTCCCAAGGAGAACTGATTCAAACCTATGGAAGATTGTGGCAATCTTTCCACTGACCTCCATGAGTTTTGGATCAGGCCAAGCTGAAGTTTGCTTGGCTTCTGAGACTGCTGGTTTCAGCATAAGGAAACCTAATGTGCTTAAAAATGAACAGACCCTCCTCTCTTGATGGATGTATGTTTGAAGTGAGACAGACAAATGAATATCAGCATGTTAAATGAAAACGACGACCAAATTTTTTACAATTGCATGTTCCAGCTTGTGTTTGGCAGTCCTCTCATGCTATCCCAGAATTCCTCAGTCTGTTCTGAACTTTCTCTCTATCTTTGTTGTATCTCTGATTTTAGTAGATGTGGGCAATATTTAACTCTGCCGCCTCTATAAAAGAATTTATTTGTTGGCCTAGTAAAATGAAAGAACGGAGGAGAAAAGGCAACTAGCCCGCAAGGAGGATATTACTAGGGAAGGAAAGAAGGTCGAAAGCAGTATCGTCGTGAGAATAAATGAATCAAAGGAAAAAATATCAGTCAAGATTACCCTGAACAATGACAGTAGCTGCTGTCTTTGTTGGTCCTGAATTAACCCATGTAGTGTGACCCTCAGGATAGCTACTCAAGAAGACCTACAGCATTAAACAGTAGCTCAATGTTTAACTGGAAGAAAATATCATTTCCCACCAACCTATGCCATTTATTGGAATCCTCTCATTTTCCTCTCATGCCTCTGTGTTATGGGGTGTTTCTGGTTAATAAAAAAAGTATTTATCAAATTAAAGCCAATAAAAAGTAGATATCCATCATCCTTCCCTTCACCACATATAACACATGCAGCCCTAGGAGATCAACCCAAACAGACCCTACAAAATCCTGGTCACTAGGCTGTAGTCAGAATTCACCTTCATTCATTTCCAGACACAAGCAAAAAGAAACTTAAGGCAATTACAGTTGACAAACTTTATCAATTTAGGGAGAAATAATGTGGAGAATTTCAAGTCTATAAAAAACACAGTGTTATTGAGGAAGACAGTTATTACACATACAGATATTAATACATAGATAGGGATAAACCAGAATGCTGCCTTTCATGCGGTTCGTATAAACATCCTTGGCACTCAGTTAGACCAGGATGACATGTTAGACATCGTGAAATGGAAGTTATATCAATTTTTCTATCATGGAAATAAGAAGGTAAATTTCTTTAGTTTTATATTACAAGTCCTTATTCTGTTTCAGAGAGGTATTTCACCATAAGAATTTAGAGTCCATTTATTTGGGGCGGTTTGCCTACGCTCATAATGAACATAAATAATTTACTTGGTATCAGAGAGACCAACACAGATACATTGTATTTATGCAGGAATAAGTCTTTTTTTTAATGATTCAACATTTGTTCTGAATAAATAATATTGTACATCTCATTTTAAGACAGATGAGCCATCGCACCAATATGAAAGACAGTTAAGAACAACCCTCCATAGCATAAATCACCCAGTTGCTGTGAGGGATGTCACCTTGTGTGACAAAAATGGGAGCGCAGGAAATTAGAATAGAGATTAATGTCATAGTCTGATGCTCTTGCATAGAAGTTATATATAGTTTGCATCTCTACTGTTTGATCTTTCCTTACCTAAAGTAAATCAGTTTATGAAACATCCAAATGCACATAATGAAAGATTAGATACTGTAAACATTTAAATTAAACTGTCCACTAAGTGTGTTCAGAATCAATATCAGGATGTTGATTTCTATTATCTTGAGCTAAATTTCTGGTTAATGAGAAGTTTCTTTTTTCATTTAAGGATACAACCTTGGAAATGTTAGAGTAGTAAAACTAAAACCATGCTGAAAAGCTGTGCCTGATGCTGATTTTCTGAACAGAGATATGTTTTCTTACCTCTCACTTACATCTCATCATATAGAAAGCATTACCCGAAGAATTTCCAAGCTCAGAAAAGCCATAAAAATATGAACTAACGCCCCATGTCTATTTTTAAATAGAAATGTGTTAAATATCATCTGGGAGGTTGAAGTCTACTTAGACTAAACCATTTGCCTTTTTTCTTGCTTACTCCGTGTAATGAAGGTCCTTAGAGTTATGCTTTGCTGTGATATGGTTCTTAGAAGACTAAATGAGCAGAAATTATAAACTTATTTAAAAACATTTATAATGGGCTACCAGGAAACATCTTTGTCACCCTGGTATCTTCATGATGACTTTCACCAATAAGTGCATCTGTGTTACCCACATCCAGGCCAATGAAACTAAATACTGAAGAGCCAGATCCGTCCCATAGAGTCACCTGCTCCACTTAATAAATCAGGCCCATGTGAGAAAACACTGGAAGCACCTAGCATAAGTCCTGCCTTGGGAATGAATCAGGAAAGTGCATTTCACCATGAATACTGCTGAGTCAAAATCAGCTTGTGGGCAGATGGAAACATTATGATTGAATGCGAGCAGAGAGATAATCTTACCTGGATATAGGAAACCAGCAATAGGAAGTTTTATCTAACATCGGTGCTCATATCATAAGTCAAATTATTTAATCTGATTGACTAATTTTCCTTTAAATAATGTATGAATCTATAAAAATACCTTAGAAAAACCTTTTAAAATACCTTAGCAAAACCAGCTGCAGTTTACAGGGTCAGTCCACCCAGTTCTTCTCCTGTGAGGGTGAGCTCCAGCTTGCAGTGCCTGTCCCAAGGTATCACAGAATCACAGAATCACAGAATAACCAGGTTGGAAGAGACCCACCGGATCACCGAGTCCAACCGTTCCTACCAAACACTAAACCATATCCCTCAGCACCTCGTCCACCCGTGCCTTAAACACCTCCAGGGAAGGTGACTCAACGACCTCCCTGGGCAGCCTGTTCCAGTGCCCAATGACCCTTTCTGTAAAGAATTTTTTCCTAACGTCTAGCCTAAACCTCCCCTGTCGGAGCTTGAGGCCATTCCCTCTTGTCCTGTCCCCTGTCACTTGGGAGAAGAGGCCAGCACCCTCCTCTCTACAACGTCCTTTCAGGTAGTTGTAGAGAGCAATGAGGTCACCCCTCAGCCTCCTCTTCTCCAGGCTAAACAACCCCAGCTCTCTCAGCCGCTCCTCATAAGGCCTGTTCTCCAGCCCTTTCACCAGCTTTGTTGCTCTTCTCTGTACTCTCTCCAGAGCCTCAACATCCTTCTTGTGGTGAGGGGCCCAGAACTGAACACAGTATTCGAGGAGCGGTCTCACCAGTGCCGAGTACAGAGGGAGAAGAACCTCCCTGGACCTGCTGGTCACGCCGTTTCTGATACAAGCCAAGATGCCATTGGCCTTCTTGGCCACCTGGGCACACTGCTGGCTCATATTCAGTCGGCTGTCAACCAACACCCCCAGGTCCCTCTCCTCCAGGCAGCTTTCTAGACAGACTTCTCCCAGTCTGTAGCACTGCATAGGGTTGTTGTGCCCCAAGTGCAGGACCCGGCATTTGGCCTTGTTAAACCTCATGCCATTGGACTCTGCCCAGCGGTCCAGCCTGTCCAGATCCCTTTGCAGAGCCTCCCGACCCTCCAGCAGATCGACACTTCCACCCAGCTTAGTGTCATCCGCAAACTTGCTAAGGGTGCATTCGATGCCTTCATCCAGGTCATTGATGAAGACATTGAACAGGGCTGGACCCAGCACTGAGCCCTGGGGAACCCCACTTGTCACTGGCCTCCAGCTGGATTTCACACCATTTCCCACCACTCTCTGGGCCCGGCCATCCAACCAGTTTTCCACCCAGGAGAGTGTGCGCCTGTCCAGCCCAGAGGCTGACAGTTTCTCAAGCAGAACGCTGTGAGAAACTGTGTCAAAGGCTTTGCTGAAGTCCAGGAAGACCACATCCACAGCCTTTCCCTCATCCAGTAGCCGGGTCACTTTGTCATAGAAGGCGATCAGGTTAGTCTGGCAAGACCTGCCTTTTGTGAACCCATGTTGACTGGGCCTGATCACCCGGTTCTCTTGCATGTGCTTCATGATAGCACTCAAGATCACCTGTTCCATGACTTTCCCTGGCACTGAGGTCAGACTGACAGGCCTGTAGTTTCCTGGGTCCTCCCTGCGGCCCTTTTTGTAGATGGGCACAACATCAGCCAGCCTCCAGTCCAGTGGGACTTCCCCAGTCTTCCAGGACTGTTGGAAGATGATGGAAAGGGGTTTGGCCAGCACATCCGCCAGCTCCTTCAGTACCCTAGGGTGAATCCCGTCCGGTCCCATAGACTTGTGACTGTCCAGTCGGGCTAGCAAGGCTCTGACCACCTCCTCTTGGATCATGGGAGCCTCATTTTGCTCCTCTAGCTCCTGGGTTTGTACACAGGCGGAACGACCCTCCTTACGACTAAAGACTGAGGCAAAGAAGGCATTAAGTACCTCAGCCTTTTCCTCATCCCCTGTTACTGTTGTCCCTCCTGTGTCCAATAGGGACTGTATGGTCTCCCTAGTCCGCCTTTTATTATTTATATATTTGTAGAAAGATTTTTTGTTATCTTTCACTGACTTGGCCAATCCAATTTCTAGCTGAGCCTTAGCCCTTCTGATTTTTTCCCTACACAATCTCACTTCCCTCCTGTAGTCCACCCAAGAGGCCTGTCCCTTCTTCCAGAGGCCGTAAACATTTCTTTTCTTCTTGATATCCCTCAAGATCTCTCTATTCAACCAAGCTGGCTTTCTCCCCTGCCGGCTTTTTTTCCGGACCACGGGGATGGCTTTCTCCTGAGCTGCTAGGACCACCCCTTTGAAGAGCTCCCAGCCCTCCTGGGCTCCCTTGCCCTTGAGTACTGTCTCCCATGAGACTTCACCAACCAGCCTGCTGAAGAGATCAAAGTCTGCCCTCTGGAAATTTAATGTTACCGTCTTGCTAACCACCCTCTTCACTTCACCTAGAACAGAAAATTTTATAATCTCATGGTCGCTTAGTCCTAGGCGTCCACCTACCGCCACATCCCCTACAAGGCCTTCTCTGTTCACCAACAGGAGGTCCAGGAGGGCACCTTCCCTGGTTGGTTCATTCACCAACTGTGCAAGGAAGTTATCTCCCACGCACTCCAGGAACCTCCTAGACTGCTTCCTTTCTGCTGTGTTGTACACCCAGCAGATATCAGGCAGATTGAAGTCTCCCACCAGAACGAGAGGCATCGATCTAGAGATTAACCCCAGCTGTTTATAGAAGAGCTCATCAGCTGCTTCTCCTTGGTTGGGTGGTCTGTAACAGACTCCCATCACAAAATCTACCTTCTGGTGGGCTCCTCTGATTTTGACCCACAGGCACTCAACCTCCTCATCTCCACAATCCATCTCAGTGATGTCCAAGTCCTCCCTTACAAAGAGGGCTACCCCACCTCCTCTCCTACCCTTCCTGTCCCACCTGAAAAGCTTATACCCCACCATAGTCGTACTCCAGTTATATGAGTCGTCCCACCACGTTTCCGTGATGGCAACAACATCATAGGCCCCTTGCCCTACGACAGCTTCCAGCTCTTCCTTCTTATTTCCCATGCTGCGTGCATTGGTGTAAATGCACTTCAGCTGAGCTGCCGAGCCTTCAGCCCTCCTAGAGGGAACAGGGTTCGTTCCCAACTGCCTGGTAACTGGATCAGTTGACACCAGAGTGCCTGCATCTCCCTTAACACCCCGAGGTGTGTTCTCCCCCACTTTTTGTGCGGTGAGGTACTGGTGGTCCTCGCCCGCGCACCCTCTCCCAATCACCAATTCCCCACATCCAGGCTCATTCCTGTCTAGCCTGGGCTCAACCCCCTCCCCCTTCACATCTAGTTTAAAGCTCGATTTATGAGCTTGGCTAGGTTTCTGGCAAGGGCTTTAGCCCCCCTAGGAGACCCATGTGTCCCGCCCTTAGCAAGAAAGCCTGGGGGTGCATGAGCCCCCCCATGATCAAAAAAACCAAAGCCCCTCTCCTCGCACCAGGCTCGGAGCCAGGTATTAATCGAATTCTTCCTCCTGGCTTCCCCCTCCTCTCTATTTAGCATTGGGATGGAGCAGAATACTACTTGTGCCCCAGAGCCCTCCATCACTTTCCCAATTGCCCTGAAGCCATTCTTGATGGCTTTGGCCTTTTTGTTTGTTAGGTCATCATTACCAGTTTGGACTACTATCAAAGGATAGTAGTCCGTCTCGTGAACCAGGGAAGGAAGTTTTCTAGCTACCTCCTTCCCTGATGCACCTGGCAAGCAGCAGACCTCTCTGTGGGGCGGGTCCGGTCTGCAGATGGGTCCCTCCGTTCCTTTTAGGAGGGAGTCCCCTACAACAATCACCCTCCTCTTCTTCTTGATGGAGGATGTTTTTATCTTTTTCTGAGAATGGTGCAGCCTAGGGAAGGATTCTAGGCTGTGGGAGCCACCATCCTCATCCTCAGGGCTGGATTCCACCTGCAGCACCTGGTACTTGTTCACCAGGGGGATCTGGGGCTTTGCTGTATGGGTGAGGGGAGTAGGTTTCCTTCCTCTGGCAGGAACTTGCTGCCATTCCCCATCTCTTGTAACCCCAACCTTACAGCTTGCAGGTGGATGATGTTCGGACACTCCAGCCCCAGCAGGAGTATGAGGGCCACTGCGTGGCACTGAACACACAGCACACAGATTGTAACAACAGATGGTCTGTTTCACTGGGATTCTCCAAAGACAACAAATATTGCAAAATTTATGGCAAGTTCAGCCTTAACCACCTTACTGTATTACTGGTCTAATCTCCAAATGTAGCAGCATGATAGAGCAATGAAGCTGGTGAAGGGACTGAAGAACAAGTCCTACGAGGAGTGGCGGAGAGAGCTGGAGTTGTTTAGCCTGGAGAAGAGGAGGAGGCTGAGGGGAGACCTCATTGCTCTCTACAACTACCTGCAAGGAGGTTGTAGAGAGGAGGGAGCTGGCCTCTCCTCCCAAGTGACAGGGGACAGGACAAGGGGGAATGGACTCAAGCTCCACCAGGGGAGGTTTAGGCTGGACATTAGGAAAAAATTTTGCACGGAAAGGGTGATTGGGCACTGGAACAGGCTGCCCAGGGAGGTGGTTGATTCACCTTCCCTGGAGGTGTTTAAAGGACAGGTGGATGAGGTGCTGAGGGGCATGGTTTAGTGTTTGATAGGAATGGTTGGACCTGAAGATCCAGTGGGTCTTTTCCAACCTAGTGATTCTGTGATTCTGTGATTCTTAAATACTCCAGACTTCAGAAACTAAAAATATGAAGTAAAAATAGTATGTGCTAAGCAGAATATGAATGGTTGTACTTACGTTGTGTGAAAACTGTTTGTC
This sequence comes from Phaenicophaeus curvirostris, assembly GCF_032191515.1. Taxonomy (NCBI): domain Eukaryota; kingdom Metazoa; phylum Chordata; class Aves; order Cuculiformes; family Cuculidae; genus Phaenicophaeus; species Phaenicophaeus curvirostris. Next base: position 91,465,350 of record NC_091394.1, read on the forward strand.
ACATATGTCCCATACAGTTTTCTATCAGAAAGGCATTAGGTGAATACTAACTACCTCAAGAACAGAGAGTTAAATATTGACCTTCATTTATGTTTATTAGACTGCATGCTTTGCGGTAAAGGGGTATGAAATCTGCATGTTCCAGACCAAAGAGCAACAGTCCCATCTGCTAATGCAGCTCTACAACTACTCCATTTGTATTTTTGCTGTGGACCCAGTACTGAATGTCAACAAGATCACCAGGACTTATCAATTAAAAAACTGAACCACCAGTGAGAGTCTCATTGTCTTCTATGATGCAGACTTTGATCCAACAGAGGTTTTGTATCTCTATAAAAATATTTAAAGAAGTCCAACTTTTTAGGAGATCAAGATGCATAACGTAACCGATGCAATATTTTATGTGGTGGTTTTGTTTGAATACTTCAGAGGCAAGAGTGAGGGGTTGGAGCTGATCACTGAAGGAATTGTGTGCTCTGAAAAATGTTTTCTATACATCACATTTGCTACATGCAGGATGGATGGATGTATGTTTTCACTGGAATAAAATGTGCAGTGATATATTTCTCCATTTCAGTCAAATGTAGGTGTCGAGCCTGCCATCATTCATTATTAGATGGCTATATTTACTGCTCTGAAATTATTCTTAATAACACTATTGTTCTCAACCTGCTTCTTATACCCTAGAAGGCTAATTATTTTCAGCAATTCTGAATACCATAAAACTGCACATGCTGGAATTATACATATGTGTTTTCATAAAAACACAGACCCCACCACTATAGAACAACAGACATTTTAAAAAAAATGAAAATCTCTTATATTTATCCATATATCATAAATAATAGCTATTCCTGTGATGGATGGTGTGTGGAATACTGTTTTACTTTTCTCAGCAATTGCTTCTCTCACTTATCTTAAGAATACAGCTCTTACTAACAGCGAAGAAAGGACACCTACTTTGCTTCCATGGCCATTTAAAAGTAATAGTCTCACACTATTTGTCATTTTCATTGCAGTGCGGTTAATAAAAGAACAGATACTGAAGGCTTATTTCTGCCTTGGCATTTGACCGTGAAATTCCAAAATTGCAGGTGTAATGTTTGAAGTATCCACTAGAATATGCCTCATATGATCCCTCTGCAAAGTGACCTATTCTGCAATATCCAGAGGACTATGCCCAGAGATGAATGAAACAGCTGAAGGCAGCCTTAATAATCTTGCTCAATGTTTGTGTCTTGGGAGTGCCCAGTTCAAATTCTCCTTAGCTTGTTGCAGGTGTCTCAGAGATGAAGACCAAAATCAGCTTCTGGAACAGGATATAGCACTTTTCTTTCCCTAACCTCATACACATGCTGATTCCTCATTATCCACTTAGAGAAATAGCTGAAAGGGCTTAGTAAAGCATAGCCTGTACTCCTACATTCATTCTTCTCTGTACTAAGACAAGAGGGGGTGCTAGGGAGTCCCAAAGTCCTTCATTTGTTACCATGAAGAAAGTAAAACTGAGAGAAACGGCCTGAAAAAAAAACAAAAGAAAGCAAAAAGAAAAAAACCCACATCACCACCACCCAAATAAAACCCAAGGAACAACAATAAATAATTTATCTGAATCTAATATCTTTCTGTTAACTTATTAATATGTCCATGACCAGGTTGGATGAGGTCTTCAGAGACCTGATCCAGTGGAAGGTGTCCCTGGCCATGGCAGGGATGGTTGGAATTGGGTAATATTTAAGGTTCCTTCCAACCCAAACCATTCTATGATTCTATGATTCTATGATTCTGTAGATGGGTTTAAAAAATGGACCTCTTTAGCCTGAATTCACCCTTTCTGTCATTATGTGTCTTACATTTACCGAATTTGTCTCAGGCTAGTTTTGGGGCTTTTTCTGTAATCAAAGTTGATGTCTCACCTAAGATAGCTTTCTCTAAAGGGCACTTTATTCTCCTAATTATTTTTACTCAGCATTTAGCTAACTAGATGTCAGGTTTTTTTGAGAGAAAAACAGGTGAGACAAATCTCATCTTTGGGGCCCTGATCAGCTGCAAATGAATCAGCAATGGACAAACCAACACTATTAAGATAATTTGAAATTCCAGTCTTAATAAGTCTTGAGGGTGAGACAGAAGATCTTCATAGACTTAGAAAAAAACATTTGTACTTGAAATTATGAAGACGCAAAACTTATATGTTTCATGGAAGGCACCTATTCTCATGGACTGCCTCGTTTCCTGTGCTTTCTTAACAAAAATATGTCAAGGTCCTCTCTCCTCAGCACTAAATGATGAGCTTCAGAGTAGATATACTATTATTTTGCACAAGTAGATACTGCATTCACTTATAAGGCTTCAAAATAATTCTGTTTAGCAGCTTGATGTAAGGTGAAAGCATGTACACATTGCTTATTCCTAGTCAACAAGTACAAGGTATATAATTTACACAGAGAGAGAAACATCTGGCATGATTCTTGCTGCTGGGGATAGCGGAAACTGCGCAAGGTATCCCCATTATCCTATAAGCCTAATTTTGCTAAACTCTTTTTAATGAAGCACAGAAATGCGACTGTCTATTCAGTCTCTCATTCCAGGAACATATTGTAATTAACTGCCTGAGCAGCTGTATGGTAGTAGGAGAAGGCTTTAAATGATGTGACTCTGTTGATATTACTTGTGTTAAAATGATTTTGGAGATTGGAAAGGAAGATCTGATTGCTTTTCATGGCAGTGTCTAAAGCCTAAATGAGCTCTCACACCTGAAGGAGGAAGAAATAATCTGCAGACTTCACACCAGCAGTGTGTAAAACGCATTTGGAAGCTTGATCACCATGACCTAACCTCTGTAATTATTTCAGCCCCTCCAGTTATTGCCATGTATTTGATCCTCAGATGCTGTTTAATTGATACTGTGAATGTTAACATAAACTCGATGGCAAAGGAACAGCTATTCACTGTGTAAGCCAATTTCTTCATTATCACAAGGAAACAAGATACCACCTATTACTTTTCTCATGAGTAAACAGTAATATCTCATTGAAAATCTGCAGGAAAAGTGTACTGGGAGAAACTATTACAACAGTTTATTAAATGGGAGCAAATGGAGTTAATCTGGCCAACAGCTACAGTTTGTAAGGCAAAGATGGGTCAAACCTTGAATAATACATTTGATGTATTAACAACTATGGTTAACATACTGTATTCTGTAGGATGACGTAGTAGTTCTGCAAAGCTGATTGCTATCTTTGTTCCCAAAAAAACCGACCAAGAGATAAAGTTATGGTATAGAATCCAACATGGTGAATTATCATTAAATGCAGCTGTGAGTCAAAAGGGTACTTAAAGACTTCTGCACATCCGTGTCCTGTTCAAGTCACTTTCACCAATAAAATGAGATTTGAACAGAATAAGCCTTCCAAGTTACACTCCAACCAACTGACAATCCACTACTAATGAAATTTCAGCAGATCACCATGCAGAAGAGAGACCTAGGAAGAAAATGTATCTTAGATTTTATGGTATGTTTCTAACGTCAGAGTCCTTACCCACCACAAACTGCCACCTTAAACAGTCCACACCACTCTTCTAACAAAGACTTTTAACATAGACTTATGTTAAGTTTTGAAATTGGGCTTCAATTCAGTTTTGTGGGAAAGCTTTGTGCAGCCAGGCTCAGGCTTCCCCTAGGAGGACATGAGATATGTTTCTTCATGTTGCTAGATGCATGCTTTGCTCACCCATTTGGTTTGCTATAAGCAGGGAGAGGGATCTGAGGATGTCAAGAATGTGCTTCCAAGTTCACGATCAGGGAAAAGAGTATGGGTGAGAGTAATCTAGTTAAACATGTCATGCATCTTTAAGAACCCTCTGAAGCTGTAACCCGGCATCCATTTGGGGGACTAATCCAGTGCAGAGTCTGTCAAGAGGACATGTGACTTTGAGTGATCCTGGAGGATCAGCAAGGCTGTTGCTTAGTAAGGGCTGTGATCTTACGAATATTTTTTGTTTACTTCTGTCTGTAAAAAAGAGGCCCTCTCACAATTCATATGTATGGATAGCCTTCATCTAGGATTAGCCTTCATCATCATTCTTAGGGCCACATAGGGCTGGAGGATCTCCTCTGTGAGGACAGACCAAGAGAGTGGGGGTTGTTCAGCCTAGAGAAAAGAAGGCTCCAGGGAGACCTTACAGCAGTATTCCAGTATTTAACAAGGGCCTACAGGAAAGCTGGGGAGGGCCTCTTTATCAGGGAGTGCAGTGGTAGGACAAGGTGGAAGAGTTTTAAGCAGAAAGAGGAAAGAATAGATATTAGAAGTAATTTTTTTTTACTGTGAGGGTAAGAGGCACTGGCATGGGTTGCCCAGGGAAGTTGTGAACGTCCCATCCCTGGAGCAGTTCAAGCAGGTTGGGTGAGGCTTTGAGCAACCTGATCCAGTGGAAGATTTCCCTGGTCATGGCAAGGGGCTTTGAACTGGATGATCTTTAATGTCCTTCCCAACCCAAACCATTCTATGATTCTATGGTTCATAACCATGTGTCTCAGCTAGCTATGGTTTCCCTGTAACTTCTTGTTTGCAAAAATCACTTGTTGCATCTTGTTTAAGAACATAACATAAAGTCCCCTGTGAAGGAAGCATTTCTCACAAGCTAGTTGTCTATTGTTCATTGCAGAAGCTTCTGGGTCTTATTAATGTCATTATTTGTATTTCAGAGAGCACCACAGAGATTTGAGAGCAGTTGTTTGTTGGCTGAAAGAATGGATTTCCTCACAAAAACTTAACTTCAGGAATGTTAAAATCAAAAGTGGAAACTCCACTGCACAAAGCACACAAAGAGGCACTCTGACATGATTTTAGAGGAATATAAATTACAGCCACATTAATACTAAGTACTAAATATCAGCATAAATATGTATCTATTCCAGCTTTAGATTCTAACAGAGATTTGAACAGATAAGTGCTGAATAGTACCAAAGGTTTTGTTATAAGAATATGAGTTTTCATATTCGTACTGTTATGAGCAATATTAATACTTCACTTGAGGTACATTTGTCTTCATCATTTAAAGTATTCCTTTTCATTAGTGCTGGAAATTCAGTCAGAAACGTCTTGCATTCATTCCACTGATTATGATCTAAACTACCCTCTTGGGTGCGAAATGTAAAATACATTTATTCTGCTTTAATTGGACTACTAACAAATCCTTGGCAAATCGCAATTTCAAGCAGAAGACAAGAGAGCTATTTCCTTTAGTCTCTCCCTACCACAACATCAGGATGACAGAAGGAGCTAGGAGTTAATAAGAAACATTAAGAAAAATTTGCCCTTGTAGCAGCTAGTGGTTTAGCTGCTGTTTCATATTTCTTCCATGACATCACACGCTTTTCTGTACTTTAACATTTGTCCACAGACTTCAGGGAGTGCACACCATGGTAATAAGATGAACTGCTTTAAAAAGATTGTGTTAATACCATCAGGGCTGACACAGCACTGATGTCAGTGGAGGTAAGGGAGAGTGCTGAACTCCTCACCTCAGTTCCTATTACAGAGAGAATGAAAAATAGATACCATGATACTGCCAGCATTGCAAGCTGCCTCCAGCTGCCCGCAACCAGCAATCACAATCAAAGGATGAGGACTGCCAGGGCCCCAGCATCCACAGATCTCAATGTCTGAGTGCTGTTCTGAAGGAATGGCAACGGGATTTATTGGGATGGAGGAAGAAAGAGTGTTAAAATATTTCCCTTGCTCTTTCCCAGGAAACCAAAATCTGATCATTGGCTTCAAAATACAGCTGTGCTCTCTGGGAATGCTGGCATATTGCAAAATTATTAAACTGCATTGGACCATCCCAGTGGTTCTTTATGGACTGGCTGGCCATCGATGGGTTAGAGAAACAACCAATTTCTTAGCTGCAATATTCCTTGTCCTAAAAAAAAGGACACAAGCTGATGGGAAAAGCAATGACTAAGGCATTGCTGTAATAAAAATTGCTTCCCGGAGTTGCCCTTTGTGTGCCCTTTGACTCTGGATGAGTCATTGTCATTTATCCTCTTTCTCTTAGATGCTTAATCTTACTCAGGGTAAATCTTTCAGGGCAAGAGTGCCTTCTTAAATGGGTTTGTCTAACACCAAAGATGACCAAGTTCCCCAAGTGCAACTGCAGAGTATAAATAGTAAGGAGACCAGCTGGCTACAGAGAGTAAATGGCTTCTGCTCTGCATTGTTTAGCCTTTCCGAACTGTGTAAACTTGGAAATATCAAAAGGAAAGAACCCAAAGGCAAAGGAGGAGGACCTGAAGTGGAGGAGGAGGAAGGGAGGGAAACCACGTACTAATCACTCAAGATAAATCACTTGGCAATTTGTCACCTGGATTCTTTGAGATAAAAGCCAATATAGAGAAATCAAGAGCAAGTATATCCCTGCCTATGAAATTACTTAGGCTGTGCTCAAGCCTTCTCTTTTGATTCTATATGTTTTATGGTTTGTGTGTTCTGTCTCTTCCACAAATAATTGATTTGATCACCATTATGAGTTATTATTTTCATTAGGGTATTTATTATACTCTTAAAGGTATAAGATATGGCTGAAAAGTAACCAGACTGCAGTTGTAGAATATACTAGGTTTTAAGAGGTGTTTTTGTGCACCTAAGGAAGACATAATTGGGATAATAGGGCTAAATGCTGAAACTTAAATATCCAACCTGGAAGGCTTTTTACCACAGAATCACAGAATAGTCGTGGTTGGAAGTCACCTGTGGAGATCATCCAGTCCAATCCCCCTGCTAAAGCAGGTTCACCTACAGCAAGTTGCACAGGAACCAGATGGGTTTTGAATATCTCTGGAGACGGAGACGCCATGACCTTCCTAAGCAGCCTGTTCCAATGCTCCATCACCCTCACAGTTAAAGAAGATTTTCCTCATGTTGAGGCAGAACTTCCTGTACTCCAGTTTGTGCCCATTGCCCCTTGCTCTGTCGCTAGGCAAAACAAGAGCTTTTGTAAAGCAAGAACTGCAGAAATTTCTGCCAGAGCCAAGAGAAACAGTTGAAAATGACCTCTCATGGCTTTTCAGACCAATATGAGTGTGTTTCCCAGCAGCTCAGTAGCCTTTGTAACACTGAGCATGGCAGGGTGGAATATTGCTGTCTTGGCATGGATTGCATCAAAGATCAGGCTAACTCATTACAGGGATCCATTCTGGGATTAAATAGAAAATAGAAGTAACAAACAAAGCACCAAGCCTGGACAGATGGGAATCCAAGAGAGCTTTTCTAGAAATGTAAGACTCTCCTAGGGGTTAGGATGAGGAAAAGTACATGCCATACAGTAATGAGGACTCTGCGGAGGGGTGAGCATGACAAATAATAGAAGCAACAGATCCTACCTTAACAAAAAGAGTAAATGGCAGCCTGGAGTATATTACTTTACTTGGATGGTAGCTCTGGCCTCGTCCTCTTCCTAGAGTTAAACACCTCACAAACAGGTTGAAGGGGAACTCTCTGACTTACAGAGCTCACGGGGTAAACATAAGATGAGTGGACACAGACAGGCAAGGAAAATACAAAGATATCAGAACACATTGCCAGTCAAAGTGATAAGACCACCGGTTTCAGGAAAGGAAGGACCTGCTTACACAGCAAACATGGATTTTAGGGAGGGATTTCAGAGGATAATCATAACAAAGTACTTTCAGAGCCATGGGGTTTACATGCCTAACACAAGGGGAGGCTTCGGAGAAGGCATGGAGGAGCTTACTTGAAAGCACAAAGCAAGAAACTGATCTGATCCCAAGACCCATTTGAGGACAGAAAGAAGTGGAAGGTGAGGAAAAAAGGGCAAAATATGTAGGCTCTAAAATATTTTCAACTAATTACTCCTGGATATACTGTAGGACAATGAACAGTGTGGATGTGATGAGCAGGGGTGTTTTGAATGGGTAGGAGAGAGGAAAGAGAAGATGCCCACGTTATGACAAAGAGGCAGGTAGGTGATGTCACTACAGTGACAAATTCAAGAGATAGGGTAGGCAAAAGGGCAGAATGAGGGCCAGATTCAGGGCCGTCATGGGACTACATATGCACAAAAGAGATACAAGAGACAGGCAGAGGTGCTAGGTAGGAGGTGGATTGTGGTGCAGTCTTCCTATACTGCCCAACACAGGATTTATTCTCAAAATAGCTGACAGGACAGATTCTCTCTTTCTGATGTTTTTATAATATATGCTTCAGGAGTCCTGCAGCCAGCCGGCTGATCTAACCAATGCCAGCCATAGGTGGGCTGTTGGCACATCACAGCAAACCAATGCAGCTCTATTGATTTAAAGACGTATGAGTCTCTTGCTAGAAAATCATTGTATTCAGTGGTTTCTTCATTGCATTTAATCATGGGAGTAGGTCTTCCATTATATTCAAATGACATTTTTTCCTTTGCTAGTAGACACATGGAAAAGCACAGAACAAATGCACAGAGAAAGGCATTTTTAAACAAGTCTGCACAATGGAAGCAAGCTTTAATGACAAGAAAGGTCAGTCTGGTAGGTCCTTTCACACACAGGTGCACAGTGCAGAACTTTCCAACTGTTAAACTACAGTAGTGCTCAAATGAAACCTGCCTTTGCCCTCCCCTTCAACAAGGTTTATTAGCTCAGACAGAAATGCAGCCTACTTTACCAGAGTAGAGGTAGGTTTTTGTTTCTCTGTATTTCTCATGGTCTTGCAAATCTTATTATAGAATCATAGAATGGTTTGGATTGGAAGAGACCTTAAAGATGTTCCAGTTCCAAGCACCCTGCCATGGCCAGGGACACTTTCCAGCTGACCAGCTTCTCAAGGTCTCTTCCAACCTGTCCTTGAAAACCTACAGCGATGGGCCATCCATGATTTCTCTGGACAACCTGTTATAGTGCCTCACCACAATTTCTTCTTAATATTTAATCTAAATCTCCCCTCTTTCAGCTCAAAATAATTACCCCTCATCCTATCATTGCACTCACTGATAAAGAGCTCCTCCTCAGATTTTCTATAGGCCCCCTTTAAGTACTGGAAAGCTGCTCTAAGGTGTCCCCTTAGCTTTCTCTTCTCTAGGCTGAACAACCCCAACTCTCTCAGCCAGTCCTCATACGTGAGGTGCTCCAGCCCTCTGATCATCTTTGTAGTCTCCTCTAGACTTGCTTTAACTGATCCATGTCCTTCCTGTACTGAGTATTCCAGAACTGAATGCAATACTCCAGGTGAGCTTTCACAAGAGCAGAGGAGAGTAGAGGGGCAGAATCGCCTCCCTCGACTTGCTGGTCACACTTCTTTAGATGCAGCCCAGCTTACAATTTTCTCTCTGGGCTGCAAACGCACATTACTGGCTCATGTTGAACTTCTTATCCACCAGCACCCCTAACTCTTTCTCTTCAGGTCTGCTCTCAATCCATTCTCTGCCCAGCCTGTAATTGTGTTTGGGATTGCCCTGACCCAGGTGCAGGACTTTGCACTTGGCCTTGCTGAATTTCATGAGGTTAGCACAGGCCCACCTCTCATGCCTATCAAGGTTCCCCTGGATGGTATCCCTTCTCTCCAGCATGTCTACCACAACACACAGCTCGATGTCTTCAGCAAACTTGCTGAAGGTGCACTCCATCCCACTTTTCAAGTCTATTATAAAGACGTTAAACAACACTGGTCCCAAAACTGACCCCTCAGGAACGCCACTCATCACTGGTCTCCACTAGGACATTAAGCCTTTGACCACAACACTTTGAGTGTGTCCATCCAGTTCCTTATACACTGAGTGGTCCATAAATCAAATCCCTGGCTCTTCAATTCAGAGACAACAATGTCATGCAGGACTGTGTTGATACTTTAACCCCCAGCTTTGCAGCCAGAGGGATAGAGTGCATGTCCTTGATGAATTATAGATGGCAATGTGCGAGACAGAGACCCAAAACCCCTCACATTGGAAACGTTATCTTCCTGGTTTCTGGGTAGTGTTTTCTTCACTGTCATAGGCTTGAACATCTGCAGTATGCCAGCCTGTGGATTCATGCATGGCAGAGGAGCCCTGCAAGTACAGCAACATGCAGGCTATTAGATGGAACTAGACATTGGTGCCCAAATACGAACTTCAAGGGATCTTGAATGTGACCTGGGGACCAACCTGATCTGAATGCATGACAGTAGATATGTGCAATGTTTGTATTTATATGGAAATGGAACTTTGGTACTGACCAAAGAGACCTGTCAACAATGGACAATAAGGAGGATATCAAGAGAAGTGCCATTTTGAAGCACTGCTCTGAGTTCCTATCTTCCAAATTCTGCAAAACACTAGTCTAAATTCAGCTTTAATTTAGGTGACTTCAATCCTTCCTTCACTGCAATTATGTGGAATTGAATTGTGTCCTGCTCTTACTTCTGCAGCAAGATCTTCAGGGACACCAAGCTCTTAGGTTGGTATCAAAACACATTTATCTTCCTCCTCTATTTTCATTATTTTTGTGACTGTGCCTTCCTAACCTGATGCACTACTTCCATTAGTCCTAACACAGAAACAGTTGCTGTAACAGAAGGGCACTTCCCTATCTTCTTCACTATCTTTTTGACATTTCTAGATCTTGTACTTACTCTAGGTTTGGAAGATAATTATTTGAATCACTTATTTCTTAATTTATTATTTTTTACATTTAGGCCTCAGTGTAATTGTGGCAAAGAACCTCAGATTTGATCAAATCTACTTTCTTTTCTCCTTCTGGTCTTCCAAAACAGTAATTGGATTGTTGTAGAAGTCTGGTCAAAATAGCATTTTCCATTTTCAAGCATCAAAGGTCTTCACAAGTATGTATTGATTGTCGTCTTTACAAATCCACTTTGAAGCCTGAAATGTCTGTTACATCTGTTTAACCAATGGATAAACAAGGCTTGGAGTTCCTCTTAGAGTTTGAATGACATACTAGTATCGATATTTTTATTAAATTCCTTCTTTCGTGTCCAACTCTGATTGAAAACTTCATCCTTCTTGCACAAACCTGGGTCCAGACACCACGGCTTATGAATTTCACTCCCCCGCACTGTTAGCTCAGAGCATTGCAGTGGAGTGCAGACTGCAGTCTGGGGCAGAGTACCCAGGTCTTCCTCTGATTCACAGAGATGTCAACAAACTGTTACTGGGAAGGTTTCTGGGACACTGCAGGTACTCAGGCTGGGATAATCTGCAAAATTTGGCACAGGCCAGAAAATGTACTAGAAAGACTTCGACCAAAAGAAGTCAAGACAGTCACATCTCTCTGCTTTCCAATACAGAGAGAGACCAAGGAGCTGAGATCCCACTTCTCCATTTGATCTCCCTCGCTTTCTCCAATTTAATAACTTTCATAGGACACATCCTTGTTCAAGAACTTTCAAAGAGCAATTAAACATTTTTGCCTTTACACAACTGTAATACTTTTTTCAGAATTACTTGAAATACTTTCTTTTGAACCGTTTTGGCACCAAACTGCATTTCGCTACCAGGCATGCAGCACAGAAGGGGACTTATCCGCTTATCTGTCTTCTCCCCTAGGAACTGTGTTCCCTGGATGGAGGCACACACTTATTGTGGATGTATTCTGGTATCACTTTTCCCTGTGAAATAAATTAGGCTTTTTTGGTTTCCTGCAATAAAACTGCTGGGTTATCATTTTCTCTATGTGTTTCTGTTCATAGTTCTTTTTCTCAAGCATGAGAAACATGAAGTCCCATGATATTCTAGATGAAATTTCACTGTAGTCTTATATGTCCTTATCTCCATTAAAAGCACCTTGTCTGGTAGTACTGATCTTGGAAGCACATTTGAATGGATAGTCAGGTATGTCATTTCTTTTCTGTCATGATATCCCATGCTGCAGACAGAATTCCTGTTCTCAAGGCCTGTGTGACTTGCATTTCAATCTGATACAGTTTTGGCCACCTCCATTCTATGGTCATTTAACTCTTCCTAAATGAATCCCTAGCTTGCTCTGTGGCAGAAGTGCTACTTTATTTTTCTCCTAAGTAATTTTCTTATGTTTACCCCTGCTTTTCAGTAGCAGTTGTTAATGCATACTTTTAAATATAAATTTCCAAAGCCAGAGACCTTTCTTCCTCCTTGATAATTTAACCCTCATCACAAACTATTGTAAATTTTCTTTTAATTTTATCTCAACTCAGTTCACTTTTCTTTACTGATGTCTAGTTTATTCATCTTAAGTAATAATTTCTTACATTCCAATAGAAAAATGCATTGTTGACTTACTTGGATGGTCTCATATCTTATCAAAGAATTCTTCAGATTTTCTCTGGAAGCTGTTTTTGACAAAGCCTTTTAACGTGTCAACTCATTTCCTTGTATATCTATATTTTCCTTAAATATTTCTTCTGAAGTCTTAGATGTAACTGGCATGAAACTAATTTGGTTTTAATTCACCAGGTTGGTTTTTTTTCTACTCACTTCAGTAAATCTGCTGAAATCATCTGATTTGACAAGACCTCTGACAAGAACAAGAGTTTTGCAAAGAAGCTGTTCAGAGGGAAAATACTTATCACAATACCACAGGTCAGCTACTTTTCATTAGTCCACTGAAATCCACGGGGCTGTTCAACAGGTTTTTTTGTGAATTCAAAATCTGTCATTATAATTCTATCCTTAAAGCCACCTTTTTTACAAGATTTGGCACTTCAGGACAGAATGATTTAAAAGTTTGACATCCCCAAATGCTCCTGCCAGATTACTGGTTAGGTGCAGTGCTGATTTTGCTGTTGCCAATAAACATAAACCCTTATCAATCTCAGTTTACATTAAAACATCAAACTGCAAACTGTGCAGGCTAGCAACTCAGATTCACAATCACCTCTGAATTAGCTGCAGCAGTTGAAGAGTTTGTCTTCCAGGCTAGTAACCTCTTCAGCCGCTGCAGGTAAATCCAATGTGAATCAGAGACAGAATCATCCTTGTTTTCCCAATTATCCAGTTATCAATGCCTGAAGAGTCATGAGTGTTGAGTTGCAAATCTCTGCTTTCTACTCCAGAGTCCTAAGACTTATCAGAAAAGGCATGATTCAAAATACTACCGGTAGACTTCATCTATTCCAATTGTCTCTTCAAGCAGGTAGAATGGATTGTTATTAATATTAAAAGGATTTTATGAGATTATTGTAATCCAAAGCCTGGAAAAGAAATATGACAGAAAATAAATCCCTACTGCTCATATGCTAGGGAAAATTCTGACTATTTATTGTTGCAGTTAGTATTTCAGTCACCAGTTGCATCAATAGCAGGCTGAGATGCAAAAGCTGCTGCTCTACCGTTAGACTACACTTTGTGGAATAAGCCTCAGTTGAAGCAGATAGCTTTTTGCATGCTGCTGAGTGATGGGATTAGCTTACATCTCAGTACAGACATGATCTTGACATGCAGGAGGCTTTTGAAAATGGTTTGTATGGAGAGTGAATAAGGGTCTATGGCAGTAGCTGAGATTTGAAGTGGCAAGTGCCACAGGGCAGCTGACAGGTACTGAGAAAAGGACATAGTGGGACATGCTGGCTGCCTACAATGACAAATAAATGTTCCTGGACCTTGAAGTTAAGCAGTAAACATCAGCTCACATCCACACTAGTAAATGATGGTAGTCCTCAAAATGAAGTGTCTGCATACAAACCACTCTGGGGAACGTTGGAACAAGACAAATTCTTGATGAGAAACAGTCTAGGGGTTTACCAGCACTTTGAGCTGCATTCCTGTGCCCAGTAGCACACTAGTACTACTTTTACAGAGGCAGCCTTGTTATGCAAATGTTTGCAGAACTGGTACTTCCCTGTTAGAACAGGAATGATGATTAAAAGGTCTGTGCTAGGGCTTGTTAGAGTCGAGCCCTCATGGTATGGTTGGAAAAGTCACTAGTATGTCTGGCTACTCTCTACATGAATTAGAGCACCAAGCCCAACATGTAGCAAGCAAGTCACAGCACAGAGAAGTCTAGAAAGCAAGGACTGGTGATGTGTTTTGCTCCCTCCTCAGTGTTAGCACATCCAGGCAGGATGGACCAGATACACAGCTCTCAGTGCTAGCTGTAGGGCAGTGCCTCATGCTGTCTACAGAGGATCAGGAAAATTTAAAGCCCTTGGACGCTGAAGTTTGCAAGGTGTATCCTATACAGGTCCATCCACATCTACCCCCTCTGCTGGGCTGGAGCAAAGTCTTTAGGGCGAGCTCCCATATTCACGTATATTGGGAAATATCTACTGTATATTGAATTAATATAACTCAAAATGTGCTGTTTATCCACTGAGCTCCCTCACCTTTGTTTTAGTTTGGTTTGTTTAATAAATTCCTCCTGAGAAAAACAAAAGACAAAGTTTCATAATTTATGTGTCGTGCGTGAATTTCAAAAATGACCTTATAGGCAGAGATATTTAATTTTAACTGGTTAAAGAAGCCTTTTAATAGGAGTCAGTAGATGTTGTGTTTAAACCCAGCTGGCAACTAAGCACCACACAGCCACTCTCACGGTCCCCAAGAAGCAGCTGTCACCCCTTGGCTGACTCTCCCAGTTTATATGCTCAGCATGAGGTTATATGGTATGGAATGTCAGTTTGGATCAGCTATCCTGGCTGTGTTCCCTATTCCCTGGCAAAGCAGTATGAGAAGCTAAGAAGTCCTTGGCTTACTCCAAACATTGCTTAGCAACAACTAAAACTTCAGTGTGTTATCAGCATTATTCTCATCCTGAATCCAAATCACAGCACTTTACTCTTTGCTAGGAAGAAAATTAACTTTAGCCTGGCTGAAACAAGGATAGTGGGAGCTCTGCCATGCACAGTCCTTTTATACCCAAAAGCAACTTCTATGAAAGCTAAAGGGAGAAAAAACAGAATCACCTCCATGATTATCCAGTGCAAGTGAATTTTTACAAAAGGCAAAAACAGTTGCATTTATAGATGCAAAAGATGTATGCTTGCAGATATATGGCAATTTTTTTTTTGGCTGACAGTAAAAATAAACTATTTTAGCTTTCAAGTGACAAATGACTTCTTATTTGGCAGAGTTGATTAAATTTGTTTTGTGGTTAGAAAAAAGAATGTTCTGCAGTTCATTGATGCAGAAACAATTAAAATAGATTGGCTTTGCTGATGCAATTCCAGACATGAACTAATTATCTCTTTATGCAATCACATCTGTAAAAGGATAATTGATTTGAATGAGTACAATATTTCATAGAGATATGAGTGAATACAGTACCTGTTTTTCTTCAACAGTATTTTCTTATAGTCTTCAAAAACTTAATTCTTAATAGTAACTGGTTTAGTAATTGCTTGTTTTTATTTTATACATACGTATGCATTAATTTACACATTTCCCTCGTGGATATATATTTAGACATAAAAATGTTGGGCTTCAGAAAAACAACAAACTAGCTTGGAACACTGCAGAGGAGCCAGAGTTCACTTAGATGACACAATGGTTCCTAAACCTTCTGTTAAATTTCATTGCTGCCACAAGCTGTCCTGAAGAGTTCATACATGAAATGACTCTTTCCTGGTGAGGGAGGTGGCATACTAGGTTAAACAGTATAAATTTCTCCCATTTCTTTTGCCTAGTGGGTGTTCTGCCTAGAATGGCATTCTGTACAGTGGCAAATGCTTTGACTTGCAGAAATAGAATCTACATTGGCACCCAAAAGTGTGAGATGAAGTGGAATAATGCCAGACAAAGGCTGCAAATCCAAGAGAAGAGTTTCAAGGTGTGACATACGAAAAACAGCTAAAGAAGTCTATGGCATGTGGCATAGAGAACAACCACCTGACAGATATAGTGATAGTATTTAAAGAATGTGTGAAAATAATGTCAGTAGGAATGGAAATTTAAGTATGCTATTTGAAAGTGATTGGTGACATTTAGCTGTCAGGTCAATTAGCTAGCGGAACAATTTATATAGGGCAGTAATAACTTGGAACAACTGAGGAGGAAGGCTGGTTTGAACTTGCCCATCATGAGTGACTGAGAATCACTACTACTGCATCTGTGAGAAAGACAAAGGTGTTACTAGGACATAGATGAGATTTTTCCAGTATATACAGTGAAATACAAATGTCACAGCATCTTGGTGTCCTTATTTCTGGACAACAAACCTCACCTGTAATACTCTGAGCCCCTGAGGTCACAGCACTAAAGAACCCAAACAGGGCATGATGAAGAAAAAGCTAGTAATCTGGCTGGGCTGCTGCTCATTCAAGCTGTCATGACAAAAGGAGGAAAGATTTTCTTAAAAATTACCTCCTTCTCTCCAGTTTTTCATAGAATCATAGAATCACCAGGTTGGAAGAGACCCACTGGATCATCGAGTCCAACCATTCCTATCAAACACTAAACCATGCCCCTTAGCACCTCAAATCATTCAGTTGAATCACTCAGTTGCAGGGGGGGAGCACTAGGTTGATGCAGGACAAATAAAGTGGGCATGAATACATTTAGATACAAAGCTGAAGAAAGTTTCCAACTCTGGGCACTGAGAGCCTGGAATACTCTCAGTGAACATCAATAATAAGAGCAAAGTTTTGAGACAGATCCTGATAAGCTGTTCACACAGATAATGAACGCTGTGCATCTGTAACAGCAGGAGTCACAGCCTGATGAACCTTCCAGTCTAGTATTCCAGGTAAGGTAAAGTGGCACAGCCTGATCTTCGAAGGTATCAAAGATCCATGATGCAGGAAACTGAACTTATTTGCCCTTGACCTAAAAAATACACAGGAATTAAGCATCTAGTTAAGTATTAGACTGAATTAGAGCTTTAACAATTACAGCAGGCTCATGTATTTAATTTACAAGAACTAATTTGCATGATCCAACATTATGTTGTTAATAGAAGAATAATTCATCACAAAGATAATTGAAAATACAGCATAAAATAAATTGAAATTAATATGAAAATAATAGCAGAAATGTTGCAGCACTTAATTTATTGTTCATAGAAGAAAGTTGTTGGTGGCTTTTCTTAAGTAACAAAAAAAAGGTTTTATGTCATCCAAATGTGAAACTTAAAAATGGGCAGAGTAGATCGTGTTCTGTGTGTTTATTCTGGTTGAAAGTTGCATCAATTTTATGTTATCCTCTGCTTTTAAGTGTATATTATTAAATATGCATGCCATTCCCATGCTGTCAATATGCTCTATTATTAACATACTGGCTTTGGTCAGTACATTTGCACCAGCCTTTTAAAGGTTTATGAATTTCTACTTGCCAAGGATTTTGGTGGAACTAGAACCATCACTGCCTTCTGTTGGAGGTAGCTTACCAAAACAGAAAAAAAAAACAAAAAGAAAAGGGGAAAGTTTTAATGTTAATAAAAAGAATGGTCATTCTTTCTATTCTTGTAGCACAGATTCCTGTAACCTGAAGAATTATTAGTGGAGCCAGCATGCTGATGATCAAACAAGAAGCTTGAAAGGTGTGAAGATTTTCAGTATCGTGCTGTTTTCACAGCCACAGGCCTACAGCCAACATAGTTATCTCTTGTGAGTAAGTACAAAGCCAGGTTAAAGTAAGGTTTTTTTAATTTTATTTTTTATGGAGATGTCCTTTCAGTTTTGGAGATAAAATGAAAACCAGTTTGCATGCATTACTCAACAAGTGAGAATAGAGAATAGAGAATTCTAGAGAATTGGAACTACTTAGATATGCATTTATGATGAAATCATTTAAATTTAAGTCAATTCTAAACAGTTACATGGCAAGGATCTTTATTTCCATTATTAACTAGAAAAAAATTGACTTACACCTGCCCCATACCCCTGTGTTTTCTATGGGATGTACTGGATTACAAATGCACATTCTCTTAATGCTGTCATTTTTCAAGAAAGAAGCCCTGGAAGAGATTAGATAGAGATGGAAAGAATTTCCTAAAACTTAGTTTTTTGAGAGAAAATGAAGTGAATGAAAAGAACAAAATGAAAGAAGCAAATGAAAACTTAGAAAATATCTTTGGTGCCGGCGCCATTGCTGGTGAAACAATCTAGTGCAGTGACCAGGTGGATTTCCTGAAGCAGGGAAATCTCGGGGGAGTGGAAAGACATCCTAGGAGCTGGCAGTTCACATGACAGCTTGGGGAAGAGTAGTTGGAAAGCTGCCCAGCAGAAAAGAACCTGGGGGTGCTGTTTGACAGCTGGCTGAACATAAGCCAGCAGTGTGCCCAGGTGGCCAATAGGGCCAGGAGCATTCTGGCTTGTATCAGAAATTGTGTGGCCAGCAGGACTAGGGAAGTGATTCTGCCCCTGCACTTGGTGCTGATAAGGCCACACCTTGACTACTGTGTTTGGTTTTGGGCCCCTCACTACAAGAAAGACACTGAGGTGCTGGAGTGTGCAAAGAATGACAATGAAGCTGGTAAAGAGTCACAGAGCAAGTCTTATGAGGTGAGGTGGAGGGAACTAAGAGTGTTCAGTCTGGAGAAGAGGAGGCTGAGAGAAGACCTTCTCGTTCTCTACAACTACCTGAAAGGAGGTTGTAGCGAGGAGGGTGTTGATCTCTTCTCCCAAATAACAAGTAACAGGATGAGAGGAAATGGTCTCAAGTTGCACCAAGAGAGGTTTAGACTGAATATTTATGAAAATTACTTCAGCAAAAGGGTTGTCAAGCATTGGAACAGCCTTCTCAGAGTAATGATGGAGTCTCCATCCCTGGAAGCATTTAAAAGACATGTACGTGTTGTGCTTAGGGATGTGGTTTAGTTGTGGACTAGACTGTGTTGAGTTTACAGTTTGACTTGATCCCAAAGGTCTTTTCCAACTTAATTGATATTATGATTCTGTGAATCATAGAATCATAGAATAACCAGGTTGGAAGAGACCCACTGGATCATCGAGTCCAACCATTCCTATCAAACACTAAACCATGCCCCTTAGCACCTTGTCCACCCGTGCCTTAAACACCTGAGAGAATTTGTAAAGTGAGGGTAAACTACCAATAGACTGTGAAGGCTCAAAGCATCCCGAGTCCTGAAAAGGGGGAATAGAGAGAACTTGGGGTAAATGCAGACCTTACAGTCTGGCTGAAATCAAAATGATTTTAAAGCCATGAGAACATGGATTGTTTCTAACTAAATGATTTGCTCAACACAACGTCGGAAGAGTGTGGCCAGAGCAAGGACCAGCATGGCAAAGCAGAGGTCCTCTAAAGAATCTGTGTTAAATTAGGTCTTTCTTAATTTCACTCAAAAGTTACTTTCATGTTAATATTCTGTGGCAAAGCCAGACACAACACACAGAGTACCAGACTGCAGGAAATAAACCTTTTACTAATGCCTGGCAGCAAGTTGGGATAAGTCAAGGTTCATCTGTTCTCACCCTCCCCGAAGAGTGATGGTGGAAATACCAAACAAGACATATAAGCACTAAAAAGTGAGATTTTTAAAACATCAGTACACTTTTAGTAATCCTAGGTGTTATTAATAGCAACAGTACGAGCATTTATTTTCCCTACACTGAAACTAGAGTTTTAATCCCCTATTGATTGAAGCTGAAGTATAGGACACACTGTAATTTGTGTGATTGATTCGCATACCTTGGGGGAACCGAGTCATCTGTAAACCAAATTTTTTCTTCCCTTACAGGTCCCTGTTAGATAAATGTCTCTGTAAGCAAAATATCTTCTTTAAATTAAGGGCAAGAGGTCAAATACACTGCTAGCAAAAGCAGGCAGAACTTCAGTGAAGTCTAAGTGCAAAATTTTACCTGATAAATACATTTCCTTAAGTTATGAGAAGGTTGGATTAAAGTAAAAATAACTTTTTAAGACTGAGAAGTTACATGATACCATGCAGACGATACACTTAGCAGCACCCATAAAGTGATGTTCACCTGTTTATGTATATTGAGAATGTACTTTTTTCCAAAAATAGTAGCTTATTGCAAGAACCAAATCTAGTGTCCAATAGCTGGGATTTGCTCTGATTTTCAGAAGGTGCCAAGCATTCCTCCTTCTAAAACTGTTAGTCTATGCTCAGGCATAAAATGAGAAGCTTGAATATCCCAGTCACTTCATGAAAGGAAGACTGGAAACCTGTTTAGAAATCACAAATATATCACCTTAGGAATAAAGTCAGATGGAGGAGACAGCCACGACTACCTCTGGTGCTAGTTCCTCTGAAGGACATCTCCTTAAGCATTCTCTTTAAAAGCATCATGTCAAACTTTTCTTGACAAACAGGGTTTTTGCTACATTCAGCCCAGCAGGGGAAAGTGTGATAACTTAGAAGGATGAAACTCGAAAGTATTTCTGGTTCATTTGAAATCGAAGCAACCGTGACTATGTAGTAGAAAAGAAAGTTCTTTCAGATAATGTCATTGCTGTGAATCTCAACGATTCCGTCTCAGGCAGGAATAATAAGATCTGATTTTTCTTCAATGTTTATCATGCACAGACTAAGTGCCTTCGGGGAGGGGAAGAAACAACAACTCAGAGCATTCATACATGTATATATTTATTTATATGCTGAATTACAAGTTTAAGGAGTTGAGGATGTAATACAGGTGAGCTTTCTGATCTATAGCACTCAAAGCCTAGAGCTGAGAAAGTCAGTAATGTAAAGTTTTGGTCTGGTTTGTGTAAAAATCTAATCCATATTTTCTGATTTAAGTGCAAGTGGGTGACCATCACCCACGCCAGAAGTGAACAGCAGCCTGCCTAGATCCAAGCTGGACCTCCCTCTGTCCTGCTAGCAATATACCATCTCAAACTGATGAAGCAGGCTGTCATATTACAGAGACATCTTCTTGCAACCTGCACATGGAAGTTGTTGTGGGTAAAAGACTTGTTATTATAGGCTTTTTTCTCCTCCCTTTCCTTTTTTTATGTGTTACTGATGGCACAGGCAAAGAGATTCAAGACTCCCCTGTGCACAGTTTCTTCCCAACAGGGTAAGCTGCAAGGAAATTATTATTAGCAGACACCTCTATAAAAAAGGTAAATGAATCACATCTTCATCTTCCCCATAGAAAATGACTGTTACTTATTACACCATTACAAAGCCCTTTTTTAAAATTTAGCTACAGAGAAGATGATTTCTCTTTCAGGTCACATTGATGTCCTGGCCACCAGGCCAGTGAATAGAGGTATGTGAGGCAACATTTGGAAAACTACTCGTGTTTTCAAAGCCATGCTGAGTTGCTAGAATGATGCTGGATATTTAGTTCAAGTCCCATCTTGTCTTCCTAAATAAGTTTTCATTTTCATATGTTTCTCTGCAGCCGTGGCTCAGCTGGGTGTAATAGTGCCAACATTTTGAAAGGAAAATTGCTTTCAATTTCTCACAGTATTTCATGCATAAAGCATCCCTTATGATCAGAAAATGCAACTGCTCAGCTTGTGCAGATCAAGGCAGTTGCTGAGGCTTCAGGAAACAGGTGGGCTGAGGTCTTTGTTGCTTTTCCAGTCTCAAACAGGCCAGATCCACGATCCTTACTATCATAACCCAGGACTATACTGGCACGAGGTAGAACTCACAAAAGAAAAAGGAGCAGCATTTCTGTCCACCTTCTACAGACTGGAGAGGAATCATTTGATTTAAAAAATATTTGAAAAATGAAACATAGAATCATAGAATGTTTTGGGTTGGAAGGGAACTTAATGATCATCTAGTTCCAACGCCCCTGCTGTGGGCAGGAACACATTCCAAATGGTATATGAATATTTAGTGTAATGAAAATAAACTCAAAAAATTAAAAAGTCTCAGGTTTTTCCATAGTTGGCCAAAGTGTCCATTCATTTCCACTTGTTTGTTAGCCAGAATCATGCAAAGAAAGGTATATTATCTACTATCAAGAATAGTTTATCGTGGCTGTTTAAATGGCTGTGAAAGAGCTTTCACAGAATCACAGAATAACCAGGTTGGAAGAGACCCACCGGATCATCGAGTCCAACCGTTCCTATCAAACACTAAACCATATCCCTCAGCACCTCGTCCACCCGTGCCTTAAACACCTCCAGGGAAGGTGAATCAACCACCTCCCTGGGCAGCCTGTTCCAGGGCCCAATGACCCTTTCTGTAAAGAATTTTTTCCTAACGTCTAGCCTAAACCTCCCCTGGCGGAGCTTGAAGCCATTCCCTCTTGTCCTGTCCCCTGTCACTTGGAAGAAGAGGCCAGCACCCTCCTCTCTACAACGTCCTTTCAGGTAGTTGTAGAGAGCAATGAGGTCACCCCTCAGCCTCCTCTTCTCCAGGCTAAACAACCCCAGCTCTCTCAGCCACTCCTCATAAGGCCTCTTCTCCAGCCCCTTCACCAGCTTTGTTGCTCTTCTCTGGACTCGTTCCAGAGCCTCAACATCCTTGTTATGCTGAGGGGCCCAGAACTGAACACAGGATTCGAGGAGCGGTCTCACCAGTGCCGAGCACAGAGGGAGAATAACCTCCCTGGACCTGCTGGTCACGCTGTTTCTGATACAAGCCAAGATGCCATTGGCCTTCTTGGCCACCTGAGGAGCATGAAGCTCTGTTCATGTTACAGGCACCATTGCAGTAGCAGAGGACATATTTCTGTTAACTTCCTGTGGGAGGTGAGGATTTTATTTTTCCTTTTAAAATGTGTTTGTACATAATGTTGTCAGAAGGTGCCAGGCAATGCCATAAACATGTATCCTCTGTCCAGCTGTCCCTAAAACAGCAGAGGCAGCACCCCATGCCCAAGGGACCACTCCTCCTCCATTTCTAGTCCTTGGGACCGGTGGTATGAGGGCTGCAGGGCATCATCTCCTCACCCACGAAGAGCCCATGCTGCTGCCAGACCAGTGTATTTCACTTCCCTCATCTCACCCTGTGAGATACAGCCGCTGCCAGCTGCTCTTTTGTTAACGCAGATATTTATATCACATTTAACCTCACGCAGATTTATCACAGCATTTCCTTAAAACGGTGTGAAGTTTATCCTTGCTGCCCCTGAAGGAAAGTATTCAGAGCCCAGCAAAACAACTCCTAAGAACAACTATCAAGTATGAACTTAATACCAAAACATTGCATCCAGGGATTAACTGCAATCTCCAATAATGCTGCCAATGCCCCGTTTCCTCACACTTTGTTCTGCTGCAGATGGGCTCAGCTGCCTTTCTGTAGCTGTACAGCACAGTACTTCCAAGGAGATGGAATATACGAGTTATTTTGTAAGCTAAGGATTAGAGAGGGCCAGGAACAAATGCTTGGCAGAAAACCAGCTTGAACTGGAAGACAAACAGAGCATTTTCCTTGACCCAGCAGAGCATGAAACCTTTCACATCCCAGAAGGGTCCCCTAGGTGTCCTACAAACTGCATTTAGGGAAATGGTGACTCAGAACTCCAATTTCCCTTGCTCCAGCTCTACAAGTGCATCTCAGAAACAAAGGTGGTGAAGAAAACGACTAATTGTAACCCATCAAGAATATTTTCAGATTGCCAGACCCGAGTCGTGTGTCTTTGTGAGGGTGAAGGAGAAGAAAGGGACCTAAGAGCACTTGAGAAAAAAATAAGGGTCACCACAAGCAGCTCACTAATTCAAAGATATCCTGTAGCCAGGATTTAGAAAAGCACTGGTAAAAAGTAATAGGTTAATCCTTGATTCCCTTAAAACACTAATGCCAGTCATCTCAAGTTTGTTATTTACTGCCTGCCCACACAGCTGCTTTTCAGTTTGAACATTGAAGGAAAAAATTCCCTGGACAACAGACCAGCAGTGATTAAACTTTAAAATCCAATGCATGACTTTAACCGTACAATCTTCTGTACTTTGTGAAGAGAAAAGATGCAATTACACTTCAAATTTAACAACGGAGCAGACCTGATCTCGCCAGTGTGCACAAGGTGACAAGCTTGTAACCATAAAAAACTGAAAAATTGAACACTCAGAAAGAAAAAGAGGATTTATGTCATTGGAAGGGGACATGGGGAGAGAAACTGCACTGATGGTGCTCAGGTTTTTATATAGAGGGGTTTGTAAAGGGAGAAAGAGATCCAAAACATTTACTGGGGAAAAACCGTGCAGAAGCTATTCATAACCCAGGCTGTTCTACTGCAACCCGGCTCGCTTATTAAATGGAAATAGAAACAACTAACACATAGTGCTTCATCTTCTGATTAAAAAAGAGAAAAGAAGAGAGAAGAGAATTGTTATCACTGAATTTGCAGTTTAGCAGGTTGACTTTTTCTGGTCTTTTTCGGGGACTTACTTTTACAAGGGCTCCATCAATAATTCATGCTGCTTCTAAACGGCAGGGCAGCCGCTGTTCCTTTGTTGCATTTCACAATGGGTGAGTGACAACGGTGGCTCTGACTCCAGGCTACTATCTTTGACTACCTGCCCAGAGAAACACGTCGCTGTCCTTCCTTTGTCATCAGTCCCTGACACAGCTGTGACAAATGCTGGCCTGCCCTGTCACTCCCGTCACCCTCCGATAACAGAAATCTGCCACTTTTCAATGTGCAGTCTGCACTCTTGCCCCCCAAAAGAAGCTGTATGTTAATGATGCCCCGTGCAGTGCAGGTCTGCTTCTGCTGGTCGCTTTTTCCTCCGGTTACCTGTTTGGATTGACTGCGCTTCAGAAAGCACAGACTCTAAATGTTGCTTTGGGATCAGCACCCAGCGAAAGCTTTTATGATAATAGTGTCTCCAAGGGGCTGGGGGAAGGATCTCTTTTTCAGCAGAAGTGATAGAAGGCAACGCCAGGTAATAAAAGATGACAGGTGGAAAGAACTCTATTTCCCACCAGTGCTAAGGAGCTTTTGTGCCTGAGCTGGCAGGGTGCAGTATAAACTCTAGTGTTATCATAGAGTTATAGAATCATAGAACAGTTTGGGTTGGAAGGGACCTTAAAGATCATCTAGTTTCAACCCCCTGCCATGGGTGGGAACATCCCACTAGATCAGGTTACCCAAGGCCCCATCCAACCTGGCCTTGAACACCTCCAGGGTGAGGCATCCACAACCTCCCTTGGTAACATGTTCCAGTGTTTCACTATACTGCATGGAAACTTCAAAAACACTGTGCAGGACAGAGCATGCAGGACATTCCATGTACCTTCCTTCTGCACTGAAGCATCACAAACTACTTTGCAGAAGTTTGTAAAGAAAACAATTCTCCTTCCTTTCTCAAAGGCTTGGAAGTGGTGGGTTTGTTTTCCATGGGCAGTGCAAAGCATTCTCTGGCACTCTCTGACTCTGACAGCAACTTGCAGCGCTCCTCCCTCCCTCCCTGCCTGCAACAGGAGGGGCACATGCTTGACGCAGTCAGCCAAAATTGCTCTATTCAGTCAATGTGCAATATCCATTACTGAGTATCAAAGCACCTGTTCAGGATGTTGATTCCAGGAAGGGGCCGCGAGCCTTAATGAGTTTCCTAATTTCCAGCACTTTGATCTTCCAAGATAAATGGATGCAGGAAAGTGCAAAACAGGGATTAAGTCATCATTGCTAGAGATGCCAATACCAGTCTATTGAATCCACCATGCCCTCAGAGCAGACTGCAGTGCCTTAATGGGGCATATTCAGTACTCAACCACCATACCCTCCACAAACGCTCACTACATGTTGCTATTGTAAACACAGGGGACAAGATGTAACAAGAGTGTTCTTGTTTTCCCATGGAGACATTGAATGCTGCTTCTTTTATCCTTAGCTACAGCAGCGCTGCTACCAATTACAGCCACTAAAGAAGAACAGCTGGCACTTGTTCAACCAGAGCGTGCTCTTCAAAGCCCACTGAAGCAGATGGAAGGTCTCCTTTCTTTCATTGGATTTTGGATCAGACTCAGAGACACCTGATGGTTTAGAAAACATGGGGGGTTTAATTCCTTTGTTACCTCTCCGTCTTATATTTCTGACCTGAAACCATTTTTTCCCAAGATATACATCCTGTGACAGGAGGTTGGAGCAGCATTACCACCACCATTTTCATAAATTAGGAGATGTTAATTAAAAAGCTGCACAACGGAGCTGGAACTATTAGAAACCAGAAAGGGAGAAAGAATGAGGCAAATCAACAAACCGGAGCAGACTTTTGATGTCCTTTGCACATGATGTTTTTTCACATTAATGTACTTTCACAGCTATTCCATGTGTTTCTCAAAGCTCAATTTGTCTTGTGCACAGGAATTACTGAAAGGTAATAAGCAACTCCCAGCTAGAGAGTCAATTAACATGTAATCTTTGACATTTTGAATCATCAGCAGCTGCCAGATTGGTTTTGCCTTTATACAACATGAAATCTATTGCTTGAGTGTTTGAAAATGTGATTTTATACTATATTTTTCCATATTTTGCTAGACTGTTCTGTCTTCTAGTCTCATGGTGGGAAAGAGCATTGAGTTTTGCTTCTGAAGTTATCAATTTCACTCTTCATGAGCTCAGGGAGCAACAAACTGATCCAAAAATGACTGTGATGGGAGATGAAAATTTATTTTCCTTTCATATTGTCCATTTGGGGCCAAATTTTCATACCTGTAAAGCTCTGAGCAGTGAACAGATAGTGTGCCTGGATGGCTGCAGCAGCTGTTGATGCTGCCCTGCATGAAGGGTTCCCTCTCTTGCTTCATGAACAGCTCAGTGGCTCCTGACAGGAGCACTGAACCCAACGCACAATGGTAATATGATCTAAGATTATCTTGTATTATCAGAATGCAAATCAGGAGAAGTTTAGCGGCTGCCTCACAAGGCAAAAAAACATAGGGAGAGTGTGATAGGGTGGGCAGCTGTGGATTATCATCTCTACAGCCTTCCCAAGCTGTGAAGACACCAGGCCCTTTATTTGCAGTGCAATAACAGTTTGAGCAGTTTTAGCAGAACAATTTACAGGTAAGGTACCTTACTGTACAACACAAGTACCTCAGCATTCAACCTGCAGACTGACAGACTTGGACGGTAATTTCTCTGGTGCATAGGAAGCACCTTCTGTGAAGGACCCCAACTGACTATTCAGTTGCTATGGCTGCAGAAATATTTAATGATGGCAAGTAAATGATTATTATTGCTCTGTAATTCCTTTATGTGTAATGAAATTTCATTATGCATAATTAAATGGTGTCTGTTAGTTAATCATATGCACATATCTAAATACAGCAGTTGCAATAAGATACATCTTGCTCACCTTTCTGTGTTACTGTTGGATCTCCACCAGTCTCAATGTGGCCGAGATTCCACGTCAGTTCAAACAGCTCTAATTATCTGTCCTTGAAAGATTAACACAGAAACAGGATTATATAAACAGATTAAACATACACATAAAAGTAACATAGAATCACAGGATCACAGAATCACTAGGTTGGAAAAGACCCACTGGATCATCGAGTCCAACCATTCCAATCACTAAACCATGCCCCTCAGCACCTCATCCACCTGTCCTTTAAACATCTCCAGGGAAGGTGAATCAACCACCTCCCTGGGCAGCCTGTTCCAGTGCCCAGTGACCCTTTCCATAAAAATTTTTTTCCTAATGTCAAGCCTAAATCTCCCCTGGCGGAGCTTGAGGCCATTCCCTCTTGTCTGGTCCTCTGTCACTTGGGAGAAGAGGCCAGCACCCTCCTCTCTACAACCTCCTTTCAGGTAGTTGTAGAGAGCAATGAGTCTCCCCTCAGCCTCCTCTTCTCCAGGCTAAACAACCCCAGCTCTCTCAGCCGCTCCTCGTAAGACTTGCTTTCCAGTCCCCTCACCAGCTTTGTTGCTCTTCTCTGGACTCGCTCCAGAGCCTCAACATCCTTCTTGTGGTGAGGGGCCCAGAACTGAACACAGTATTCGAGGAGCGGTCTCACCAGTGCCGAGTACAGAGGGAGAATAACCTCCCTGGACCTGCTGGCCACGCTGTTTCTGATACGAGCCAAGATGCCATTGGCCTTCTTGGCCACCTGGGCACACTGCTGTAAGATGGAAAGTAATATTAGAAAAATTCTCTGACCACTGAAAAGTTGTGAAATTGTCCTGTCTTATAAAGCTTCGTGTTTTCTACATCTTGTTCAGCTATGCAAAATGATTGCAATAAACAATCACTTGTGCCCAGAAGGATACAAGAATATTGTAATAACTTCAGTTATTCTGGGTCACTTGCTAGAAACAATCCCAGTTCTGCAAGTTGTTCATTTCATCTGAAAGTCATCCAAAGATACGTACACATTTGACATCAAGTGATGACTTTGCTCCCTTCTCTTAATACTTCAGAAAAACAGGCAAGATAATAGTAACACTCTCATGAAAGAGTGATTACCATCATTGTGTTAATGATGGTCACAGAAGAAAGGCTGAGGCTCAATAAGCTCTGAATTGGAAATGAATTTTGCAGAAGAGCTAAGGAATAAATGAGAAAATCTGAAACCCAAATCCATGAGGAAGTGATTTACTGCAATTTTCTGTGGACTATATAATCCTAAAGTAGAATGGAATTCTAGCCTTTTATTTTTCAGAGATCTCTGCCACATCAATATGTTTGCTGCATCACCACCTTGAAGTGGCTCTACCCACTGCAATATGCTGCCTCCCAGTCAGATGAAATGGCTCGCACCTCAGGTTCACTGGATGGTCAATTAAATCAAGCTGATAAAGCTGATGAACTCAGCCAAAGGACAAATTAAGCAGCACAGAACATGTCACTGCCAAGGCAGAAATGTAACACATGGAGCAGATGCAGAGAAGCTGCTCGACTCCCAGAGAGTGAAGTGCTGGCTGAAGCAAGGCAGTGCTACCAGAAATTAATGGCAATATGGTCTAACATCCTGAGCACAAAAACCATGCCATGAAATGCATGACCTGAACATTGCAGCTGATTAAAGTAAAAATGGGAGAGAGAGAAAGAGAGAGAGAAAGAGATTATTTAAAGGGTAGTCCGGCAAGTAAGAGTTTACCATCTTTTGTGAAGTGTAGATCAATGCAAAAAGGTTCCCAATGAGAGAAGAAATTAATGGCAGTCAGTGTTGCTGGTGCGTGAGCAGAAATGTCACAAAGAGTCTGGAGCAGGAGATGAATGGACTGAAGTTTCTATTACACAGTGTTAGATGGAAATGCAGAATAATTACTTTTGCAAATGGCAGAAGGATTAAACTGATTTAAGTGGGATGAATCTAGCTGCAGCCCACTGTGTCAGCTATGTGACAGTAATTAATATGCAGATTAAAGAAAAAATGAAATAGAGTAGTTTACTCTGCATTAAAGCAACAATTTCCTTTCAGAATTTCAGTGACATCTCAGGCCTCAGCAGAGATATACTGCAATGTGGATGACGTCTCCCAAAGTTCAAAATTCTTAATGTACAGATAAACTAATCTTCTAGACTTCTTTTTAATGCTGAACAACTTAATTTGGCGGTTAGGATCAAAGTTCTCATCTTACACTATAAATTTAAAATATGTTTAGGAAACAATGTTCAAATGACTTACAAATATACAAAATGAAGTTTGGATAGATGTACTTGCTTTGGCTTATGTTTGTGCTTTGTAGCTACGTAAAGGCCACAGACAACATTAGGCATGCTTAAACGGTCAATCTAATTATTCCCAAATACCCATATTGTAGTTGTACTCACAAGCCCCAGTCATGCACCAGGGTCCAACTGCTTTATTAGGTCTGTATCAGACCTAAAACTGTATAGGCAGAACTGAGCGGTTGTGACAGGGTCCATCAGCAGTCCCAGACAAAGGCAAGGTGATTAATTAGGTCCAGGGTTCATCTATGGAATACAGGGAGAAACTGCAGGAGCCTGGGCAAGAGGCACGGCAGCAGACAATGCTACAGTGTAGGTCTGAGATCCATCCAGGAGACAGGAGCAAAGGTAGGATTGGAGAAAAGCTACTGACAGCCAAGGCCCTTTTAGGAAACAAGGCCAGAAACATCTCCAAAATACGCGCAACATTTTCAGTGTTGATCCTGGCATATAGCTGGCACTAAGCAATAGCCTGTTATCACCCAATAATTCCTCCCCACTCAAGATGGGGGAACACAGAATCATAGAATCACTAGGTTGGAAAGGACCCACTGGATCATCGAGTCCAATCATTCCCATCAATCACTAAACCATGCCCCTCAGCACCTCATCCACCTGTCTTTGAAACACCTCCAGGGAAGGTGACTCAATCACCTCCCCGGGCAGCCTGTTCCGGTGCCCAATGACCCTTTCCATGAAATATTTTCTCCTGATGTCGGGAAAAGACCTGTGGGTTGAGACAGAAATGGTTTTAATAAAACAAGAAAACCTAATACTACTGATAAAAATAATGATAATATAAACAAAGCTACACTCAGCCTGCACAGTGGCTGTGGACTGCATGCTCCCAGCAATGACAGCCAGACAGAGGACACAGAGAACTCAGCAGTTCGGCTGAAACACAGCACGCACCAGGAATGAGATCTTGTATTCCAGATATTGCAAGAGCCCCACAGCCACCTGTGTGTCAGGAGCATAGGAATTAGAATCATACTACCCAGCTCCCTCCTCAAGCCACCGTGCAGTTGGATTACCACGTAGCGGCGATGAGTTCCTGAGCCGATTGGCATCGGAGAATTAGTCTGTTGTGTGCTGATGCTTTATAATCTCTGCATATGCATAGCTAATTTTGTTTTTAACCACACTAGCTGTTCCTTTCAATCTCTAAACCTCGTGAGAAATGGTATAATCCCATTGGTTCCCATTTTCATGATACATGTTCCTAACACATGCAATTACTGCATGCATAATTGCCAGCTTGCATAGGCTCAGTTATTAGTTTCTAAATCAGGTATTTAGCTAGTCCTTCTAAATCACTGGGAGGGTGATTTAAACACAAATTTATATACCCTTGTGGTGTCAGCCTCAGTGAAATGGTTTGGGTTTGCAGTAAATCGCAGTTTCTAGGTTTTAGTGCCTTCTGTTTTATAAGCAGGATCTATTGTCTCAGAACAAGTAAAATGCTTTACTACACAGAATTCTTTTAAATTTCTGAATATGTGGCTAAAGCAAACTGCCTTGAACAAAGGCTGAAAAATGGATCAAACTAAGCATTTCAGAGCTCTAAAAGCAGATGAAAAGTGGCAAGCATATTCTTCCGAATATACAGCACAAGGGAATAAGCATGAATGTACAATTCAAATGGATCTTGGCTCAAGTGCGAAATGTGCAATTAGACGAAAATCTCGGCTTTATGCTGAGCTGTGATGTAGGGCATTCTGACATCTATAGAAATCTTATTGATGCCTCACAGCACTCGGTGCCCTAAAGTCTTTGTGAACCTACTTAAGCATAAAGTATAGATGCTAACAGCTAGTGAACTAGGCTGTGAAGAGAGAAGAAAGTAAAAACCAAAGTTTGTAGATTAAGACAAAAAACTTTTATTCTTCAAGGGGTGAAGAGGGGCAAAAAGTCCTAGTGGACCTATAGAATAATATAAATACAGAATTTTGCCGCTAAACACACTAATATTGTTAAATCAAGACAGACCTATTTCTCTCTTGCATTACAAAATTTGGCTTCTCAAGAATGCCCCTTGGATGAGGTTTTGCAAGCTGCATTTATACTTGCCTTGGTGTCACATTCCTACCTTAACATTTACTAATGTCTACTTCCCACTCTGACTCCAGTCCCACTGGTGATGACTCCAGTCCCCTTGGTGGAGAGTGCTCTCTCAGCAGCCTTTTAAAAATTCCAGTTCTGGCAGGTTGGATAGGATAAGAGATAACGGTTTTAAGCTGAAAGAGGGGAGAGTTAGATTAGATATTAAGAAGGTATTTTTTACTGGCACACGTTCCCAGAGAAGTCATGCCTGCCCCATCCTTGAAAGTGTTCAAGACCAGGTTGGATGAGGCTTTCAGCAACCTGATCTAGTAGAAGGTGTCCCTGCCTACGGCAGAAGGGTGGAACTGGATGATCTTTAAGGTCCCTTCCAAACCAAATCATTCCATGATTCTATGAAAATACCTCTGTATTGGATGTTAGCTTTCAGACAGATTCATCTAAAAATCCAAATACCTGACACTTCAATCATCACCAAAAATGTAAATCACAGTGTTCAAAGACGAAAGGGGGTGTCACAGAACCTGCATCACAACAGCCATGGAAACTTTCTCACTGATCTACGAAGGTGTCTACCCTGTTTTTTAACTACTCCAGGCTCCACATGGCCATTTGATATGATGGTGTTTCGCCTAAAAAAGACATGCTACTTCATTCGCTATTACACAGTGATTTTTCACTTGGACTTTGTCTGTCATTATCTTGGATCCGAAGTCTCTAACAACAAGCTACCTAGCACCAAAAATGTCTGTACTCTTATTTTTAATGCCCTAAGCCCATCCAGATTTAGTTCCCAGAGAGTATTTTCACTCCTAATGCTAGCAGCAAAATAAATGCTATCAAGGCTAACCAAAAAGGGGAACCATTTCCAAAACAAATTGTAAAACCATTGACTGTCTCTGTAATCCACTGTGATATTTCACCATTTATTTCACTGCTAACCCATAAGGAATATTACAAATGAGGCAGCTGCTATGGTCTCATTCTCGTATATCTTATATGTTCCTGTAAAATACATTTACAGTGTGTTTCATTTAGGTGCACCACACAAAATGATCCCCTATTTTCCAGGAGATAACACAGCTTGAAGTGAAGAAAAAAAATCAAAGCTTGTTCTGTAAATTCCCATCCATTGTTTGATTCCATTCCAAAACACTGAAGACCTTTTGATCCCTTTTCATTTACCTAGGCTGATGAAGTTATTTCCAGCTTTTCAGAAATTTACAGCATTTAAGAAATCAGGCAGAGCTTTGTGCAAAGTATTGACTGTAACTGCCCTCTTCATCCACTCTTGGCAAACAAGACTGTAAAAAATATTTTTATAGAGAATAAAAAGGTCATTTATGGCACTGTTAGAAACATTTATTTTGCGGTTTTGTATTTTACTGGCAATCACTTGTTTAAGTCTTATGCTGGATTTTTCATGAAAAGTAAGCAACATAAAAATAAGAAAATGTAAGTGACAATTTTGCTCTTATTTAACATCCCATCAATGCCCATCCCACCAATTCCTTCAGAGCAAACTCTGACAAGCATCCTTATTAGGTGTAGCTCTGAATACAAAACAGGTCTCATAATATTTTGTTCTCCTTTGCTGTTACTAAAGGCCCAGAAATCCGAGGTGTAAGAGAATCACTTGAGGTCAGCTGCCTTGTTCTTCCCACCAGGATCAATCCTAATGCCTGGCTGTACTTTACTCAGTGCAATAAGAAATCAACTAAAGACGAGGAGCTTCTACTGTTTCAGGTACTATCGTTCATGTTAATGGTTTTCCCCAACTGTGCATCAATACTGTTATTTGGCCTAATCTTTATTTTGCTCAATGACATCCCATCATTTCATGGTTTTCTGTCACACTAAGCCCTGCTATTCTCTAGTTTATTCCTTGAATATTGCTGATCACTGTACGCAGGGGCAGTTGGCATCAACGACCAAGTCAACCTACATAAATTCAGTTCAAGAGAGATAGAGGGGAAAGGACAAAGAATGTTTTCAGAAATCCTCAGCTCCAACTTCTTCCTGTCTTGATTCCTGAGGAGCTGCAGCTGGTATGGAACCAGTTGAACTCAGCAGAAAAACCTCCACGGAGTTAAAAAGAGGCCAATCCAGTTACATCGAACTGTACTAAGTAAAGCCTCCCTCTGAAGAAGCTATGGCCTGTGGGGAGCCCGAGCAGGAGCAGGCTGTCCCTGAAGGACTGTGGGCCAGGGGAGGGCTCATGCTATAGCAGGGAGAGGTGTGAGGAGGGAGAAGCAGCCAAGAAGGGCTGTGAAGGACTAACCCCAACCCCCATCCCCACCTTGGTGCCCCACCGGGAAGAGGAGCTCAGAGTGCGGGAGCATTGCGTGCATGGATGAGAAAGATTAGTTTTCTAAACTAGGATAACTATTGCCATCCTTCATCCAAAGGGCTTATAAATTTATTTAAGATTGATTAGACATTTTAAATTTTATTTAGAGAGCAGAGAGAGGAAAATGTAGCTGCACTAAAACAAGCACACAACTCTTGAACTCTTCAGCTAAAGTCCCTTCCTGCACATGATGCTATCAGGTCAGAAATAAACTGTCTGGCTGGAGTCACTTGACAACCAGATGTTCCTGCAGCTGCAGTAGCCTCTTTCTAGCATTCTTGTACTGAACTTTAGCTCCACTACAACTGAAGGCTGAGCCTATATTCCCTGAATTCTGGGATTGTGAGTTTGCAGTGTGATCCACTTTGTATAATTGAATGGAATTATGTTTACATACAGAAAGAGCATTTTTATCCATTAGTACTTACCAAGAAAGATGTAGTGGCCTCCTTTCTCTCCCTGAACCATCTCAAAGACTGACAGAGGGGAACACAACATCCTTGAACAGATTTTTTTGTTAAAAACGTACAAGTGTTCTGCAATTTGCACTGTCCTTTGAAATGTGTGGCACTGCTTTTAATCATTTAAAGCCCAGTACAGGCAAGTTGAGAACAGGAACACATGAAAGATCACCTAACCAATTACCTGTACTTTGCGGAATTACAGCAGAAATGAATGGGATCCTACCTATTTATGTCATAATATCAAGCTTGATACTCTCAGGATGTGCCAAAATACATCTCTGTAACTGAGTGAACATGAAAGTTTTCCAAGATGAATAGTTGTCCTCATTTCAAGAAAGAAAAAAGACAAGTGGAGTGGCGCTGCTATTGATGGAAATGATGTCTGCTAATGATGGGAGAGCTGGAAATGCAAATTGAGAAGCTGTCAAGCCGTGTGCAGTACAACTCAGTAACCTCACTGTGATTAGATTACAAAAGGGAAAAGAACATCTGCAGTTTATCACGTTATGAGCAAAGACTGTATTGTTAGCATTATCTAAAGAAATCATATTTTTGCTAATGATGCACTCTGCTAACGAGCTCATGCCTTTCTCTGTTTAAACTTTCAGATAAAGCTCAAATATAACCTACAAAAAGCAGAAAACTGTAATCTGGGGTAAAAAAATAGAGCAAAACAAACCACAAAACAAAGTACAACAAC
The DNA here is from genome assembly GCF_032191515.1 of Phaenicophaeus curvirostris. NCBI lineage: Eukaryota > Metazoa > Chordata > Aves > Cuculiformes > Cuculidae > Phaenicophaeus > Phaenicophaeus curvirostris. The sequence continues at coordinate 91,500,343 of NC_091394.1, forward strand.
CCATATACTATGATTCTGTGTACATTATCTGTTTCACTCAGCTCTGCTATGTGCATTCTGGTAACAGTCATTATTTTCAGATCAAAAGAATTAAAAAAATAAGTTATTTTTTTCAATTTAATAGTTGAATAGTTTTCAGCTGAACCTTACTGTAATTCACGCTGACATTTCTTACAGACATACAACGCTACATTTAAGCAAGACAAGAAAAGACAAGCTTGCAGTCTTTTAAGGCATAAGACTGGTTGGCAAGTATCCCATCTTCGTAAAAGATTAGTTGTGACTTTAGAAAAAGTTCTCCCAAATTAGTCAGTTTCATGTATTCAGCGCTCTTTCATCACCAGATTTTATTTTCAGAAGGACTTGGTACTTAAAACTTCCTCCCTGGGTGAATATTCACATCTCCATTGACTATACTTTCAACAGTCTTCAGTAAGAATCCTCCACAGGCAAGCATGAGGAGTTCAAGCCAAAAATCAAGTCCTCATCCTAGAGCTGAACACATCTCCAAAAACTTCATGCACATGCCAAGCTCTCTGCCCACTTGGAGGTTAAAATGTTTATTGAAACATCTGAATATTCTGCAATGTTATTGTTGCTTTCTTTCTTTCTCTGCTGTGCTAACAGTCCTTGCTTGTTCTTGAGATGCAGGGGTGGGTTTTGTGGGTTCTCTTTTTGGGTTTGGTTTGGATTGGCTTTTTTAATTTCGTAAAGCATGTATTCATATTCTGAGCAAATTTATTGGAATGTGAAAGCATTTTTCTTTTCCTTTATTAAGACCAAACGGATTAAGAGCCATATTCTATGGTGCTAAGATGCTGTGTGGACTCAGAACCATTTAGAAGAAATATATTAAAACATTTCAAAAATGTCAGATTTCCAACAATGTCACTTCTGTAATCTTATTTGAAAACATGCCATTAAAAGCTTTCATTTCAAGCATACATACTCAAGGAGTGTAATTCCTTATTTTAGGAGGCATAATTGGTCTAACATTATCTTCACTGTAGTACTCTCGCCTCTAACTGTGATTTCATACAGCTTAAAATTTGAGGTAAAATGGCATAGAAGAAGTATGCAGTTCCTTTCTCTTTTCATCCCATGAACTTTCCAGATAAGCGATAAAGATCTAGTACAAAGCCTCTACTAGAACAGCTTCATATAGGCCAAGATGCTACAAAAGCTGGTTAAAACCACCAGTATCAATTAATTATGCTGGGATCGACAGGCACCACAACTGGCCAGAGAAACCAAACCACATCAGAAGGAAAGGCAGATCCCATTCTCTTCTCTACCCAAGAGGGAGAAATTACTCTCTGTGGATATAATAAATCAGAAAGAGATGCAAAATTCTTTTGCAATCTACATTCCCCATACTTTGCCCCATGACTTTTGCCCTGCAAGGTCCAATTTTTCCTCTTTGTGTACAGACGCTTATTCTATTCTGTGTAGTAAATGCTAATGAGAATTAGTAGTGTGTGTGAAGAACGTATCATCTTCAGAAACAGGAGCTACCTGACTAAACTAAAACTGCTCGTCTTCCTGAACTGAAAAGTTCACCTAACCCTCAGAAAAACTAAATTGCACAAAAGGAGTTGAATCTACACTGAAAACAATCTGTGCTGTTTAGATGAGAACAGAAGTAGAGCTTCCCAAGTAAAGGATTTAATTCTTACCTTTTGGGTGGTTTCAAATCCAGCCAAAAGACTTCTGGAACAGCCATGGCCTCTCATGAGCTGGTATTAATAAAGATGTTTCTATTTTCTTTACCTTCTGAATAAACATAAATCTTTGGACAGTCTCTGGGTTAAGTACAATGGCTTACATTAAAGAAGATGTACTCATTTCCTCATGGCATAACAGACCTTGAATTTTCTCAAATGTAAGAGGCATTACAGAGGCATGAAATCAGCATGCAGTACTCTACACAGCTGAAGTTCTTTCCTGACTTACACTTCATATGTTTCCAACCGTTGCATTTCCAAGAAAAGCTGGGAAAAAGAAATGGAACCTAAGAAAAGAGCTGAACTGAAAAAAAGTATTTTTAAAATTAAAAAAGAAAGGTTAAAGGAAATTTACGCAAATGCTTAAGCTTCCATATAGGAAAACTAATACATAGTGATATAAAGTGTGAATATATACAAGTTAGGTTCTCCATTTTGAAATTCATAACATTTAGTAAAAGGAACTGGACTTTTTCTTTCAACTTAGCAGGAAGGACAATGCTTCTACTGCTGATTTAAAAAAAAAAAAAAAAAAGCAGGTCAAGCCTTAAATTACAGCAGTTACACATGGTTGTGGGATACTGGAATTAAAATAAACAAAAAGCTAAAACCAACCCCCTTCCTCCAAATACACACACATCTCATGGACTCAGTATGTCTCTCTGGAAATAATTTACTTAAGAAATAGTGAGTGCTTTTCTGGTTTCTTGCTGCCAGTCAGATAATAATGCAGTACACTGCTGAACTGATGCAGAAAGGTTTTGCATTAAGAACATAGCTGTTACTATGTATGACTGTGATGCTCTTCCAAATGTGATTTTTAACAGCGAGGTGTGAATATGTCAATAAACTCTAAGAAACTTTTTGAGACTGCTTTCTTCTCTTTTAGGTAATAGAAAGCATCACTCCTGCAAATCAACACTGAATTTTAACCAGTAATTAAAAGCCCAAAGTTTCTTATGCAGATGAATCAAGTTGATCTATTTTGTACATCTGTTTCTATCACACTGCAAACGTTATGAACACTTCATGGCTCACTCTAGTCAAGTTTACTGAGCAGGATAAGAAATCAACACTGAGATTAGTCACCAGCTCCAACCAGTTACACCAAATAGCAAAATGGTCTCCACACTATAATGTAACAGCCCTGGAGCAAGTTGCGCCCTTTCAAGGTTAAACCAGAGGAAACACACCTACCACCAAAGTTGAATGATTTTCAGGCCTTTTCTGTTTACAAATTTAAATTCTCCACCAGCAGAGTTAATGGAGAAGCTACCACTAACTGTTTGTACTCTGATTTTGTGTGGCATTTACAAAATCCAGTAGACTTAGAAGAGGCAGACAACTAACTCCCTATGTCAACTTAATTAAAAGCTTTTTTCCACTTTTCTACCAGAATGTCCACAAGTAAGTTCAATCATATAGAAAGGTCTGCCTAGACTTCATTACGCTACTTTCTTGATTAGAGACTACCAATTGGAAGAATAATTTGTCAGAGTCAATGCAATCCAGCATTTTTTCCTTAGCTGTGAAAGGGAAGCCAACACTTCAAAAATTAGAGCATTAGAAGAAAACATGACAGTTTTGTTATTAATTAATAACTTTTATAGCTCAAATTTAAAAATATTAATTCAGAAACAATTCAAGATTCATGAAGAAAAATCTGGCACTATATACATGCATAATTAAGATTATCTAGATTCAATATTTACTTATTTTTTTTGTACAAGTTCTTTCACACAATTGTATTTACAAACACGTCTGTTTAGAACATACAAACATACATATTTTATAGGATTTACAAATCATTTGGATATAATTTTTTCTTAAAAACAAAGGAGTATTTCACTGATCTGACAGATTTGGTTTCTCATATGGTACTGGACATGTATTTTTCCAGTGGGAGGGAAAGAATTATCACTATTCAACTCTCTAAATAACAGTCATCCTATGGTACCCAGAATGATCATATATGGCTTTAAATACCCCCCAAATTCAAAGGGCCATCTCATAAGCACAAACTACAGTCCATCTGTGGTACTTTTCAAACTAAACACTTGAGCCTTTGTTTGGGTTAGATCCACAATTTGGCAAACACACTCTTAGCATTTAACCAGAAATGAGAAGCTCTTCTAATTTAAAGAAAACCAACTCTATTCCCAGTCAAGTCAAGCACATACGGAGAATATATAAAATGGGATGTATGGACTTTTCTACACATTCTAGCGACCTTTATAGATGGTTTTATTATTGTTGGATAACATGGTGAACAGACAATATTCGTGTGGATTTACAGGAATCAAGTGAGAGATCTTCTAAGAAGATGAAGAATATTTTTTCCTCAAAATATGAACACTTTTTAGAAAAAGAAAGTCTGAGGAGGTTTTGTACATAATATTTCCAAGTTACTGATACAATCCAACCAGGCAGATTACTATCTAGCAACAAGGTCTTGCATCACAAATGAACTGAAAATTTGTCAGCTTGCTTGCTTTTGGCTAGGAAAAAACCCCAAACTTCTGTCTTTGGCAAATCAAGTAGTCATCTCCTTTGAACGCTGTTCTCTAGAGCTCCTGCACAGATTGTTCCACTGTTTGTTCTTCTACAGGCTGCATAGCTTCCTGAACATAAACTATGAATTCTGAAGCCTCTCCACCCTGTGTATAGACAGTCACTGTCTCAATTCCTTCCACTTCATCTGATGAGACTACCAGGTGATGCTGTTCAGACAGCTCCACTGAAGCCTGCTGCAGTGTCTCCTGAATCATCAAAGTGTGATTGGCTGATTGCTCTTCTTCTTTTACCTAAGGAGAAATTGAAGAGGTGACAGAAAATTCATCTTTCCAAGAAGCACCTGGTATTGTGATGATTAACAGAAATACAGCACAGAAATTAGAAATCAGATAGTTTTGAAAGACAATGTCAGCTCTACAGAACTTTAGTTGCGAGGACTTTTGATTATTAAGTGTATAGCTAGACAGAATACTGAATGCAGCAGCTCAGTTATATGCAGAGAGAGCTGTAAAGTTCCAGGAACACGAGTCTTTGGAGACAGCTTTTATCTCTCAGCAGTCATTCATTCAAAACCACTCTTATTTAAATAAATCTGAAGTCAAACAATTCTTATAGTAGCGCTGAGATGAGAATCCATTGAAAACCACATGAAAAAAACATCTACTCTACCCATTTCTTTATCTTTTTTGTTTTCTTTAGCCAACGATGGCTCACAGAAGTAAAAATGTAATTGTAAACTTTAATGGATTATTATCAGAAAACTGTGAAATGTAAATATTACTGAAATAGATTCCTAAGACCTATCCTTTGTGAGATAGTATTTTTTACATTATTGAAAGGACAGTTACAGAAACAATTGAAAATAACATAATTTTTACAGAACATTTTGTGAAAAAGAAAAAACCGAACACAAATTGATATCAAATTTCAAAGAGATGAAAGAGGTTTCTGTCAATTATTAAAAATACAGTACTTAGTAGAATTCAAGAAATTCTTTATCAGATCCATAAAATATTCCTACACAAAGTACTCCACAGTAAAAACACATCAGAAAACCGTAAGTCATGTGGAGGAAATACATTCTGTCAAGTGTTAGTGATAAAAGAATGTACTTGTGAGGAGAATATGAAATAGCAAGTTTTTGCTATGCAAAGGCATTTGCTAGGCATTTTCAGTACAATACCACTCCCTGTGCTCATTGAAGAGATCTGTTTTATTTGCTGGATCATAAATGCCAACCCACCTACAACTGCAACATGCAGTGAATCCTCACTTCCTTCCCTTTTCAGAAAATGGGTTGTTTTTGTTAAGGCCTATTTCTCTTTCATTTAGGCTTAGCAAATGTATTATGAAGTAAGCTTCCAGAGATAAATCATGTTTATTTCTCACTGTAAGAAAGCAGCTGATTGAATTTGTAGAAGGCCACATTCTCTATAACAAATAATTTCTTTCATATCATCAAATGCATCTATAAATTGTCCACTTACACAAGCAACGGGGAATGGAGACAAAATTGCCGGCTCATTTACATCTCATGATGGAAAGCAAAACCCCATGGTATTTCCAATAACCATACGAAGTGTAATAAGAAGAGAAAAAAAGCATTGATAGGTATCAATTTACTGGATCTTGGTGTACCCTTGTATGTCAGAGCAGTATACGGTGTGCAGCACTGAATTCATAAGTGATTTTAAAAAGAATAGGTCAAATATGGCAGCGTCTACAAAGCGTGGAATCTAAACTAAGTTAATTAGAAAGGGGCTATTTTAAAAAAAAATAGAAGCTAAATCAATATTTTAGTGTTTTGTAAAAAATACTATTAGAACAATTAAGTTCAAGGAAATACAAGTATGATTAGTATGGTTGCTTATGAGAGGAATGGCAACAGAAGAGAAGAACTATAGGGAAGCTTCCAAGCATATGTTTTACTCCTTACAGACCATCAAGGGAAAAAAGAAGTTATATGTTTGTTTTCTCGATGTTCTTTTCTAATTTAATTTCTTTTCCTAAGCAACCATTCCCATTGTTGTTCACTGACTTTTAACTTTTTTATTCTGTGTTTAAAACATCTGTCAGATGAAGAAGATTTCAGAGATGCACAAACCCCTTAGGACTTTATCTCACTTTACACTTTCACTCAATTCATTATGCTGTACAAAGCTTTTTCTTGAACAATGGGTTTGATCGGGTGTTAAATTATTCAGAGGTCCCAGCATGCCTATAATATTTGTGAATATATACATATATATACACATACATGTGTATTTTATCCGGTAAGAGATTCAACATCTAAAGAGAATCTTGCCATTTTCACTAACCTTAATGAAACAGAAAAATTGTATCTACTGAAGCCGACTCTGGCTTCAGATTACAGGGATAAAACTACAGGAATGGTCTGAGTCCTTTCCATGTTCTGTTTTTTTAATCAAACATATCTGAACATTTTATTGGAAGTTACTTTAAGCAGCTCCTGCTGAAGTGCACGCTCAACATCTCACAAAAGTTGGTGATGCTGGATTCTTGTTTTGACACAGTAACTCATTTATGTTGTCAAAAAATATTAAAGAAACCCCAAGTCCTACTGAAAGCAAATTCGTACACAGGATTCCCTTTTCATAACTGTTCTCTCCTCTTTCCAGAGGCTACCTGCTCCATTGTCAGCTCCTGTGTGAGAGGAAAGGGCATACACAAGATCTACTAATGAAGATAATTACAAGCAGACAGAAGTCTAATTACTAGTGAATTCAGATAGGAAGATGCAATTAAAAATGTTAGATAACTAAAATTCCATGGCTAGTTATGAATCAGCTGACAATTACCACCCTCAGTGCTAGAGATTCTCAAACAAACAAATAGGGGTGTCTAAAATTTGGTCCTTTAATTGCGCAATACACACTAACTTCTCCTGTGTTAGTGCACTATACATAATCCTCTGACAACATGCCTCAAGCCAGAAAAATTACACTGCATTTGCTACAACTTGCAAGCATGCATAACACAGTCTGAGAAGGATCTTGTATAGCCTCACTTTTGTCGCTCTAAATCAAAACCCATAAATAAATTTAAATATAGTTTTGTGAGTGTACATAAATAATGAAGAAAGGAAAATAAATAAAGCACAGTTGACATGAAAATGAAATGAATCCAGAACCTAATTCAATTCAATAGCAGCAATCTAATATTTATTCAGTTTTATATGCTTTTGAAATGAAAATGGCCAATAAAGAAAGTTAATTTAAGCTCCCTACCTGGCTTTATCGATATGGCTTTATTACCCTTGTCATGCAGGGTAAAGAAGACTAATGCCCCTATTTCTAGTGTCTCTAGCTTCCAGTATCCTTTTTTTGGACACCTATCTGTAATCCTTTTAGTTTGACAAATCACCACATTATTTTTGATATTTACATTTCAAATCAGTTCAATGTTTACATGCTTCTGCTTGGTTCTGACGAGGTTGTTCCACAGGGAATTATCTCAAAACGTTAATTTGCATTGCTCAGATTGATGAAACAGTGGGACAGCTGCCATCTGAATGAATGAAGTCACTACACACTTCTTTTTATTGGCATATGAAATCTTTTGAAGAGTAACATCCAAGACCTCTCTTCTGTTTGAGAGCCAGCTGAAAAGCATCTGGCTGCTTATCCTTTGCTAAAGAATGACAGCAAGAAGCTGAAGCCACACGCAGCTGGCATATTAAATCAAGTCAGTACCTGCATAAATATTCTTTATTAGTTAAACGTGTCACTCACAAAAAACGATGGGACTATCACCTCCATGTCTTAATAAGAAGCTCAACATTTCTAAATTAGAAATGTTCTTAATTTAAATATCCAAGGACCATCTAAATACACGTAAGTGACACTAGAAATGGGTGTCTCTTAGAGCAATCTTTTCAAGACAAGCAAGTTCTTTTTAATTTAAGAGAAACTAATTAAAGCGATTAAAGAAAATATGCTCCTTCCCTTCCCTGAAAGGAAGTAAACAAAATATTTGCAGTAAGATGCTAAAGCTGTTTTCTTATTCTACAGCTCATCCTGAGAAGTAATGAATATCTTCCATTTTTTCTGAAGTTTGCAAGTCCTTAATGTTTAAAAGTCTTGCTGGGCTTTACCCAAAATCCCCTACAGAATGTCTCCCTTGATTTCAGACTGAATGCTGCCTTTCAGCATACCATGAAGAAGAAAACTTAACCACAGAGATCTTGCAGGATTTCAAAATTTTACATTAGGTTACAGATGCTCTTTGTTTATCAGAAGACATTATGGTACACAAAATACCTACAGAAAAGGCTGAGAAGAAAAATGAATATAAACATTCTAGACTACAGAAAGCACCTGGATATATGACATGCCACCTTACATTGGTGCCTACAGGTCTGTCTCTATCATTTTGTTCAGTATCATTTGAATAATCTGAATTCTCTCTCTGTATCAGTTCATATATTGTGTGAAAAGCACAGCCAGACACACAGAAAATACTGTAATTTCATCACATGAACCTCTATAGTGCACTATAAACCAAAGACAATCTGGCATACAATACTTTCAGAATAATAAGAGACTTGATACCAAAGAGCTGCTTTGCATAAAATAAAAAGTAAAAGGTGGCAAACAACTCTTCACACTATTTACATAGGTTTTTAAAATGTTTTAGGGATTGTCTGTTTGAAAATATCTCAACAGAGAGCCTGTGACTGGCAATTTCACTCATCTGGCAAAATGCTGTATCACCAGACTTCTTTCTGAGGATGGGCGGCAACACTGGCATTGTTTCAAAAACTCTAACAGGAAAATTATCTTGATATGACAAATATCTAGTTATACACAGATGACAAGAACTCCACAGAGGCTGAGAAAACAGGGCCATCTGCCTCAGTTAAAACTTTCTTTTGCTGGTACCATTAAGCATCAAATTGCTCCATGTCCTAAAGCAACAGCAAACTTGGCAATCAACCTACAAATAACTCCATGTATTGGCAAATTTTCTAGATGGACGTCAGCATCCAGCATCATGTAGGTACAAATCAGAGCCAGACTGAAATATAAGGCGTGTTGATGAAGTACAACATTAAGCAGCCTCTGACATGACAGCCATGCTAATATTATTAGATATTTATTTTTGAAGATGTGTTACACTATAAAACTCTGTTCTGTGATCAGCTTCAAGCCAATGTGTAATCTTTGCTGTGGATTGCTACAGCTGTCTCTTTGAAGAAAGTGACTGTTACCATGGTAGGATTTTACTAAAGCCTGAAGAGATCACAGAATAAAAGGACAAAAGGAAGTAAAATAAAGGATAAAAGGTGCATGGAAATACAGTGTTTTCTTAACCTTGATAAAGACCTCTTTAGTTAGTGAAATAGTTGATATTTTTACTCTCCTGAGAAAATTACGTAGAAGTCTAGGTTGAAAACAGGTTACTGTGCTTTTCAGGAATAGAGTTAACCCTACACTCCAAGCCACAGAGGTTGTAAGAACATCAGTCCTGTCTCTTATTTCTAAATGGGAGAAAAAGAGAAAGAATCCAGCAGCCAATTACTGCTCTTTACTATTAATATTAGACTGGTGCTTTGGACCAGGACCTGGAATGTATCATGTATGCTACATGCAAAAAGCACTTCACGCCCCAAAGGCCTTCTTATTTCAATATAAAACAAGAGACACTAACCAGACAGAAAAATGGAGGTGGTGAAGTATAATATAAATGAGACAGTGGTCCTTTGTGTGACAGGCATTAGTATCATTATACCCATAGCCTAACAACAGAAAATTACTATCATCATATTTTTGAACAGTAATTGAGAGAGAGCATTGAGATACAAATCACTCTTCATTAAAAATCCACAGAACTAAGCACGATATGGAAGAAGGCATTAAGAAACTTGTTTGAAAAATGTAATGAGCAATTAAATCTTCATGGACTGAACAAAGGTAGGAGTCAAAGTCTTTACAGCTAATGAGAAATGGGACATTATGAAAGGAGTAAAGAGCATTGGAAATGAAAACAAGGTTTTGTTTGATGTGCCAAAAAAAGGAACATGAAGAAAAAAATTAGATACTAAGGAAAAGAACAGGGAGTTGACATGGCAAACAAGGCCACGCGCATAGGCTGGTTGTTTTTAGGGCTGCTTGGTTTTGTTTTGTTAGAACAAAGAGTACTGCTCTGCTCTCGTGCAGTCCTATGTATACAAGGCAGTCAGGATTTGCTCTGAATGAAAAGGGTTTCAGTGGCTTGTTCAGACAGGAAAAATAGTATTGAGGGAAAGAATTAAATCTTTACATAATCATCTGCTCATGAATTTCTCACAGCAGGACAATAATCTCTGGTTCAGTATGACACATAAAACATATTGCAGGTCTAAATATGCAAATTAGCAGCATATTTGTCTATCAGTATCTAAACAAAAAATGTAGAAAAAACAGATAACATACAATCAAAGTTAACTGGTTACAATGGTATACTGATTTAAAACTCTAGTTAAGACTAGGAATACAAAAATCTACTGCTCTGCCTCTGTAATTTCAAGCAAAAAGAAAAATCCAAATTTGGAAAAGAATTATATATAGTTTCTAAGAGATTTGTTAAAAATAATATTTTTTTTAATGAAAAATCAGTTAATTAAACCAGAAATTATCTTGCTACCCTTACATATTCCTGCTAATGAGCAATGGAAATGGAAGAGCAATAACTATAATAAGAACTATAGCTGACAGACGCAGAGCAAGAAGGGGCCACTCTTCTGATGTCCTGGTCAGTGCAGTGAGGGATTCAGGAAACAAGCTTTCAAGGCAGAAAATGCACTTTGAATCTTCTCTCAGTGAAAAATAACTTACAGACACTCGACAGTGAAAGAGTCTCTTCTGCAAAAAATAAGATAACAGGAGTGCTCAGTTCTGAGTGAAATGTTTCTTCAGAAGAAACCCAGTATTTGTATCAAACCTGTAACAAACTTCTTCAGGGTTAATTAATATCCTTACTTGATGTATATGCTAACTGAAAGAAATAACTATACATCAAGCTAGCTTATAGCTAAACTCTCTCTCTCTCTGTTCTAGTCTACATATAGATATTATGTACATATAGATATTATTCTGTGATTCTGTGATTCTGTGATATATTGCGTGAAAACCAGGTCTTTGAACACAGACCTGCAGATATTGTAAACCAAGGGTGGCTGAGATACTGGCATGACTGTTCATCCTCCAATCTTGCCTTTATATTCAGCACATGGGCTAGGAAAACAGTCTACCTATATAAATAATGGACCAAAGAGAATCTGCTGGTAAAATAAAAAAAAACCAAAACAAACAAATGAATCAATCTCCCTGCTATGGCCTAAGGACAAATTTATAACTGTAACAGGACACAGCGTGTCAAATATCCAGAAAGTGAAGTGACTTGTTTTACATCGCCAGTCCCTCCACTTTGCTATGTGCTCTGTTCTGTTCTCATTAAACTGCTTTCTCCTTCAATTCCTGTCTGTGTTTGCCATCCAGTGTGGACAGTATTTTCTCAGCATTTATTAGCCTCTTCCCTAGTTAATTCTTCAACCTTAGCACTCTTAGCTCACACCTTTTCCCCCACCTTTTTACCTTTTTTTTTGGACATAAAGCTGTTCAGAACTCAAATATCATGTCATAAAATATCTTCATTAGCTCTGTCAGAAGAAGATCCAGACTGGATCACTAGTCTCTCAAGAAGACTCAGACAGACAAGGATACGCTTCTCCTGCCATGTTGTGATCAAAGCTTCACTGTGGATTTTTGTCAGTACTGGATAATACTGTTAAAACTTCACATTATTAATTGTTTTTCTCAGGCATTTGGTGTGTATTATGTTCCTTAACCGCTGTGTGCTTTCATAGCTGTCCAGAACAAGACTTCTCCCAAATAAGATACCAGAAAAAGTTTTATCTTTGATAACAGGCTAATATACCAACTCTCAGGCAAGAATGAGCTAAAGCCATTTCAACCTCTAGACACAACCTTTGAATGGCCTCATACACATGACACTATCTGAGCCAGCAAAGATTCCTATTTTCCAATCGTAATCCAAGTTAAATAGGGCTAACTTTGCATTTCTGGTGTTTAAAATCGTAAGCTGAATACCAATTAAGGCTATGATTGGATACTGCTTGTCAAAGTTGTTCTTTTATAAAATCATTCCTATGAACAAAAAATTACAAAGTTTCTAAACTGAGGTCTGAATTTTTTTTCTTCTCAACATCCAATTCAGGAATCTGGGGTTTTGAACAGACAATCTGATCTTGATTTCACCTTCATTACAACGTGTATTCATTATTTAATATACTTGCAAAAATACTACATACAACCTGGGACAATAATATAACAGAAGAACACCTCAGACGTGGTAACTCTTCTGTCTTGTCTCTTAGTAGAAAAAAACTTTAAAAATATATCAGTCATAACTGATGCACTGGACATCTTGCCATATGCTGAAAAGGACTTGGGGATAAACGCAGAGTTTGTTTCATCAGGCAAAAGTCTTGCATTAACCTGAAACACTGAAAGAACTGCACACCAGATCAAGTGCAAATGGTGCTTTTATGAGTGAAAAGTAAGGAAGAGCAGAGCTGTGGGAGAAAGTTCCAGGGAAGAAATGAGAGAAGAAGATAGTGACAATATAGTGTAACATTTACTGCAAAAAATACTTTTAATCATTCTAAGAATTTGAGATTTAGAAGAAATTTCTTGATACAAATATAGAAATGTGAAAACAACTTGGAAGGGCTGGCTAAAAATGAGACATGAAGGTAAAAACTGATGTGAAACTGGGTAATGCATACCCTTAGAGAAAAAGAAAAAAACCTATACAAGAGCATAAAAACCAGAACAACTGCAATAAATGTTGTTAAGGAAAAAAATGGAACCAAGCTGCTACGCAAGGACTCAGTGAGGCCATTAAAGAACAAGTGTGGAAATTCAGTGACAGATGATGCTGATATATTGCTGACACCCTGCATGAATTTTTTGTCTCACAATTCACAAGAGAAGCTGAAGGTCACAGAAGACAGTGTGGAATAAATTTTCCAGCAGGGAAGTGAAATATGAATATGTCTTAATATCACTTCAAGGTTAACAATTAGGAACACAGAATAATTAAAACCTGACAAATTCGCAGGTATAAATGAGTGATATCCCACAGAAAGCAACTCAGTATTCATGAAAAAAGAAAAGCTGACATTTCTGAACAGGAGAATTATAGTCACATTAATAACATTTAAAGACTTCTTTCTCAAATTAAAATGGGAGTGGCTATAATTCTGAAGCAATCCTCTGGAAGGAAGACAAGAACACCAAACTAACTAAAGCTGTATAACAGCTCAAACAGACTTTGGTAAAACACTGCTTTATATAGAAAACTGTAAGAGAAAAAAATGAAACCAGAAAAATAAAAGGAGAAAAAATTAAAAGAGAAATAATCATCATCTACAGACCTGCCTTGGTCCTTTACAGGTAACTAAGCAGTTGGTCAGCTGTCAGCAGGCATATCCCCACCTTTTACACCCCGGGAAAGCACAGATCTGCACACTTCTGCACAAGCAAAGTGAAAGTCTCTGAGGCTACCAGAGAAAGAAACGCGTAGGCATTCTAGTTCATGCAAGAAACATGAAAAGGTGCTTCAAGCATCCAAGTAAGGCACAAGTAAAATCCAGCATAAACAGAGGTAGCACAAGATCACTTGGTTTGAGCTGTACTTAAATTCTTCACTGATTTTGCTTCTGTGAAACTTCAAATTAGGTGATAAGTTTTTTTTTATATTAACAAGACTCAAAGGGGTAAGGGTTTTAGGGGGAACAAAACCAGAAAAGCAGCAAAAGGATTCTGTGCTTTAAGAATTCAATATTTGATTTGATATAGGAGTGAAGCTTGTAACAATCTGACACCAGACCTGCGAAAGTCATTGATGTAAACAAGGCAAGGGAAAAAGAAGTGCTCAATGCTTAGCAGCTTGTAAACTCAAAAGGCTAGAAATACAGATTAAAAAGTGAGGAAGAAAATTAATTTGGAATATAAACACTTACTTACAAAGAACTAACAGCAAATTCAGATGGTCTGACAAGGAAGACAATAGATTTTAAGATGAACCTGACACAGATCACATTTAATAATCAGAGGAGGAAGAATCACTGATTTTTTAAAATTATTTTTTAAAATTATATGTTTACAGTTTAACATTCAAAAATCAAAATATAGTTTCTTGTTGGCAGCTGCTACTTCAACAGGTATTTTCTCCAATGCTTTTTGTAGAAGGGCCTTAAACAATGCACTTTTAAGGGAAGAAGAGGTTTCAGTAATATCAACAGACAGCACAAACATCATTGTCATCATTGCATTCAACCGTTAAACACATCATATGTACAGGACAGTGTGCATTCTAACAGTGACTCTACTGTTAAAGTTATTAAACTTGTACATAATAGGATGAAAATGCCTTTTCTCTTTAATGACTGAATTCAGTTTCCAAATCTGAATCTGTTATTCTTCAAAATACCCAAAACCTCCTATGTGATTTCTGGGGTCATTGGGCACTGGAACAGGCTGCCCAGGGAGGTGGTTGAGTCACCTTCCCTGGAGGTGTTTAAGGCACGGGTGGACGAGGTGCTAAGGGGCATGGTTTAGTGTTTGACAGGAATGGTTGGACTCGATGATCCGGTGGGTCTCTTCCAACCTGGTTATTCTATGATTCTATGATTCTGTGATTCTAATCAAAATACCTGTTAAGTACTGCAAAGGAACATCTCAGAAAGCTTTGTCTTGAAATTCAGTCTGGTCTCCCTGACATCTGGGCAGCAAGTTAGGAATTATACAAATACTGCCTTCACAGACGATGGTCTTCTCACTTCTACAGAGCTTTCCTGAATTCAATGCTCACAGCACACAGAATAATCAGTTTTGGTTCATTTAAATGAAAAGGAGTTACTTAAACTCTTCGAGACTCCAATGAATCAATGAACAGAATGAGAAGAGAGATAAGCAGAGAAATACAATGAAACAGGAGGAACAAGTGGAGCCGGGAAAACACTGTGAGAGAAATGTAAAATGTCAGTAACCAAGTTAGTAGACACCTGTGAGGAAGAAATACTGAGCAAAAGTCCTGATGTTTGCACTCAGTAGCCACCTGAAATTGAAAGTTATTTCCTTTTACTTGCTGATTTTGTATAGATTTTTATTCTTAGTTTCTAAAGTGTTTTAGAAATACTTACATTGCAAATATATTTTAGGAAAACATGTGTAGTATCAAACTTGAAGAAAAATACGCATACATTAAAGTTACTTCTACCAATACCTTATAAGAAAGATGATTTGTCTTATTTCAAGAGGACCTATTACTGCCTACCAGAAATTATGTCACTTAATTACCAAGTGAATCCTCCATTTTTATGGAAAGAGAATTTGTGTAAAAGCCTGAAATTAGCAATCAATCATACACATTTTTTTTTTTTAAATATTGATCTATATCTTCTGGTCTTGCACAATTTCCCTGGTAACAGGAAAATTAACCACAGATCTTTCCAATCGACAACTCAATTGAATTTTTCTTTATTTATCTCAAATAAGGGTGGTCATGCTGACTTTTGCCTCACATAAGTAATTGCTGTAAGAAGCACCTCCAACATTCTTCTCGGAGATGTTACATGCCTGCAGTCCACTTATGTTGCAGCCCTCATTAGAAAAGCAGAGTGAACTCAAGACTGAGGAAATGTCTCATTTGATCCTAGGCTACATGAGTTTAAAACTCTAGAAGTCTGTCAGACTTCAGCCACAGGATAGCATTGCAAAGACCAACGACAATGGTTCATCTTTGTGTATGGCCCTACAGCACTACGGCTGCAGAGCATGCACAGTTCTGCAGAAGCAATGCTCTTTCATGCTCTTCCATATCTGGATGTATGCTGTGCCTAGGACCCCAAGATTCTTTTAGATGACAGTGGAACCAAGTGCCCATGCATAATGTAGACTTTTTACTTTAAAAGCCTGAAAACACTTGCTAGAAAAAAGCTGTATTTTCACACACATGCATTTATTCATGTATTTGTTCATTCATGTATTATATACATGGAAAAATGCATACATTTTTATATGCATAAACATACATAAGTATAAAAACGTACGTGTGTGGGCATATAAACATGCATAGACACAACTTTTAGTAAAAAATCAGTTTAGAAAAAATTCTGCATGTCTTGCATGGACATTCAGAATTTAGCCCTTGCAAAATAATACTAATTTCACAATAGATATATGAAAATCGTTATATAGCTGGCATAGAGAAGAAAAGGGATCTCACCTGCTTTACCACGGTCACAGTGCCAGGTGCCATGGTAACTACAGAAGCAACTGCAGTAGCATCATGGGTTTCTGAACCCAACTCAATGATTTGCTGCAGGATGTTTACAGCTGTTGGATCGAGCCTTTCACCTTATCAGAAAGACAGTAAAAATAAGATCATTACAGTAAAACAGCTCTAAGGGTATGTGAATCTAAGCGCTACAGGCACTTTTTCCCCTGCTGCCTTAACCCTGTCTCCCAGCGCTCTTTATAAATTTCCAATAGCTCAATAACATGACACTTTAATAATAGATCTATGGCAGGAAAGTATTCACAAAACAAGTTGCCCGAGGAATGCACGAATCAGCAAGTGAAGCCACACTGATCATTTTTATGCCTATTTGAAAGAGATCTAAAAGAATACATTGAATAAACAAAGGACAGGCACAACTCACAGCAGTACCTGTAAATTAAGAAGCTGCAAGCCTTTACATAGCCAAATATGTATTTGTCAGGCATTCACCTTAAACAGAACCTGAACTCACAAAAAAGATGTTGAGCTACTGGAGCACGTGCAAAGAGCAACAAAGCTGGTAAAGGGTCTGGAGAAAAAGTCTGGAGCAAAATCCCCAGCTGAGGGAACTGGGGTTTTTTAGTCTGGGGAATAGGAGGCTCAGGGGAGACTTTACCCCTCTTTACAACTAGGAGGTTATAGAGAGGTGGGTGTTGGTCTCTTCTCCCAAGTAACAAACGATAGGGTGAGAGAAAATGGCCTCAAATTGTGCCAGGGAATGTTTGGGTTGCATATCAGGAAATATTACTTCACTGAAAAGGTTGTCAAGCATTGGCTGCTCAGGGAAGTGGAGGAGTCACCATCTCTGGAGGTTTTTAAAAGACACGTAGATATGGCTCTCCAGAACATGATTTAGTGCTTGACTTGGCAGTATTAGGTTTACATTTGGACTAGATGTTCTTAAAGGTGTTTTCCAGCCTAAACAATTCTATGATTCTGTAACTTTACACCTATAACCACAATAGTTACCAAAGGTACATTATAAACCTGTTTTCACCACCTGCCTGGTCATCTGCAATACCTCTCAAACTAAAATAAGTACTGTTATCATGAGCACGCTAAAAGGAAAAGTTAATTGCTTCAGAGAGCTCGTGCTTATAATTTTGTAAGAGACGTTTGCCCTTTCCCCCCCCGCTCCAAAATCCTCTTGATGTGTGCAGTCCTGCCAAAGGAAAGGCAAGTTGACAAAAAGAACAAACCCATACACAGTTACACCCTCACTTCTCCTGAAGCAAGAGAAGGAAGTACTTGGATGCTGGACAATGTTTTTGTTATGTAGGAATAAGAATTGCCCTCCTCTAGCCCACCACTCCCGTGCTTTCAGTGCGAGAAAGAAGACAGAAAGGGAAAGAAACTCTCCAGGTCATGTCAAAGCTGCCTTCTGTAATCACTGCTGGATCCAGGAGAGAGCCTGTAAACAGAATAAAGCTTATCTCTTAACTTCGAAACCTTTCAAACTTTACATTTGGACTCACTGATCTTAATCTTTGCATGAAAGCAAATCATTCTACTTTGAAAATTACAGACTCATGCTTAAAATCAAAACTGTTATATGGAGCATATTCCATGATCATGTTTATTTTAATTTAAATATATAAAAGCTTAAGAAAAGTTTTCAAGAGGCTTTTACTCATTCAGAATCCCCAGTCATTAAAATAAAATAATATACAGAAACTGTCAGTAAACATAATTGATTACATTAATATAATTAATTAATGGGAGTTTTTGAAATGTATTTGTGTTACGAACTATAAAGACACAATGGTAAACCAGACGAACGCTATCTTCATATAACCAACATGTTTGTTTATATATATAAACCCGAAGCATATATACACCTTCTCTAATCTCTAATGCTTTAACACTCTCAGAAACCTGAACATATTTTCTTTTCTTTCAGCTTTCACTATATCCCACTTAACAATCATTATCTAATCCCACCCTTGTTCTTCCTCAGTCTGATACAGAATAGCTTCCTTTGATTTGTGTAGCATCAAAATTAAGTTTGTTAGTACTGTCTTGGGAACATGGTAAATGAGTTATTCCACCATGTCACTTCTGCAGGCTTGCTGACTTAAGCAGGGAGAAAAATAATAGCTAGAGACTTGCCATTAGATACACACCATCTACTCTGCCAAGATAGCTGATTCTTCAACATATTTAATAATACAGGCAGAAAATTCCACACACCTAATAGGAAACTGCAGAACAGAGTGTGGTATGTATTAATGACTTAAAGACACAGAAATTCATGAAGAACAGCTGTTTCTCATTATTTACCTTCAAAGAATAACATAAACTCCAGAAATAAGTTCTGGATGACTAATCTCAGCATTTTTAAAAGTTTCACTAGAGATCACATATCACCCAGTCTACTCAACAGAATTAGATACTTATGAGAAAAAGATATATTTTGTGTTCCGACCTAAGGAAGGTAACTTACCATTCTCAGAAGTATATCTCAGGTTCTGTAATGCAGCTACTGCAGCTTGAGTGCCTTGAACATCTTCTCCAGCCTCCGTGATATGGAGATACTGAGTGGATGCTTCTTCAGAAACTTCAGCAGTTAACTTGAAAACAAAACCCATCCAATACATGAATAATCTCACTCTCATTTTAGCAATTTAGAGAACAATAAAACTTCTGAGTTTAAAGGAATGAGTTTTGGACAACAAAAATTGTAACCAGGGTTACAGCAATACTGGGTGAAAAAGAAGACAAGAGGAACATTATGTGGAAGTAGGGATATCATCCCATAGCCTTCTAGATTCTACCTCAAAAGTTGTTTTAAGCATTCTAAATTATCATGACTTCATTTTTGTTGCAGTTACTTTTGAACTAACAAGAGAATTCTATTGCATCAGAATCTAGTAAAGAACTTTTGGGCAAAAATAGTTTATAACGAATGTTCTTGCAGATCTGGTAAAATGCCTCTGATGTATGAAAATGGCAGTTTGTTTTGGAAAAATGATCCTTTCCATGACCACATTTTCTCAAGACAAGCTGTCAACATGTTTTCCTGCTCTGATAGGACTTCTTTATTTATAGCTGTTTCAACAGCACAGACGTGCTTGCATCTTGGATGTCCTCTTATTATTTCCAGTTTAGGCATCTACCAAGAGAGTGTACAGAGAATCGTTTGTGAAATGCGTGTGGATATAAGACTTTGAATGACTATATTTCAAAATGCTTGCCTTTGATACTTTGATACTTCTCAAGGACTTAGCATTCTGTCTGTGGATACTCAAAAACTCAAAAGAGCTGCAGGATGGCTCTTCCAAATGAGGCATTAGGTTTATAATGAGGGCTAGACTGCCTGAAATTTAGCAGAACAGGTCTTAAACTGAGGAGGTCAGCCAATTGCAATTGACATCTGGCTTTTTCCTCTCACTGGACACCAATAATAGCCTTGTTGGGCAGAGGAAAAGACTCAGCTTGCCAACTGTAATTTTTAAAATAAAAGTTCTATGGTTTGCCTGTAGCTTCTGCATCTACAGTTAGCTCTGCTCAGTAAGAATAACAGTTTCATTTTAAAACAAACAGCCACAGGGATGACAGCAGAGAAGAGTTTGAAAGGATAAACCCTCTCAAGGTAGCTGCTCTAGCCCACTCCAAACTGAGAAAATTCAGGTTGCTGTTTTTTTCTAACCCAGCTTCTTAGGTCTAACTTAAAATTTTAAGGTCTGATCTTAGTGATACTGTGTTTGCCTATATACCTTGGACTGAAGCTGCAAACAAAAGAAATTACAGAAGACTTACTCTGTGTAATAGTACTATTTTTTCAGCTGATGAATTTACAAATTCAGTTTTCCAGATTCCAACTTTCTCTGGATCAAAACATAAGCTTCCTTCAGTAATTCAACATAAGCTTGTAGCTTTGCGTATCTTGCAGTTAACACTGGTGAATATTTAGCATATAACAAAATGCAGTAACTTTTTCAATTTCACATTTTTTGCTAGAACTTTCTCCCTTTCTGTTGCAAATAGAGCACTATAGCCCTAAAATGAAGAAATAAGCACTTATAATGTTAATTCTAGTGGATATTAAAGCAGTTAAACTTAACAGTCATAGCAATGTATGCATTCAAAATGGAGATCAGATCACAGGTCCTCCTGCTCTTATTTTATGTGTCAAGAATACATTTTTAAATAATTCTCACTTTTATCCTTACTTTTCTCCCTAGATTGTTTAAAAATCTTAAGGTCAAAAACATAGCAACTTTGCTTTACCTCCCACTTGGTCTCCCCATCATGTTCCACTAGCTTCATTCCATGCTTGTTTTTAAGATGTCTGTTGAACTCCCACTTTGTACCGTACACAAAGCTGCAAACAGGACACTTTATGCCACCTGTTAGGAAACACAAATAAATCTTGGAGTTATTTTCATATAAATTATTTTTCAAGGCAGTAAGGATTCATTTAATTTGACCCCACCTCAATCAAGCCACAGAACCGTAATTTTAAAAGGTTTCCTTTAGCCATGAGGCCAAATGAAAAAAATGGGGGGAAAAAATAACGTAGCTGAACTCTCACAATGCTTAAAGGGCAATTTTGGATAATGGTAATGGAAGGAGACTGCACCAACTCATTTATTTGGAAAGGCATAGCAATGCTGCTTCCCTGCCTACACCCCACCCTTTGGTGTATGTGAAGTTGCAGGAATGCTGTTACCATCTACCCCTCCTTCTACACTTCTATCCCTGGGAAGCCTGTGCCACATACTGATTAAAAAGAAAGAACAGAAACAGACAACTATTTTCATTAGTCTCAGATATGGCATCATTTCCACAATTAGGTGCATGTAAGAAGCATTTGTCTCATCCCTCAGGAGCCAGATGTTAAAGAAGAACATAAATTACAAAGTAAATAGCAACTTAGCTACCATATGAACTTGTGCTTGCTTTGCTAACAAAAGCCATTCTAGAAGTAGGATGCACATTCGAGAACAGAAAGTTTTCTCAAGAAATGGCAACATACTAAGTTTGACCAACCTCACTCCAGTTTTTCCCCTAATCACAACAATTACTGCCAACCACAGGGATGCCTCAGCCTGGGAAGAATCACTCTCTCAGACATCAGCCTGGCTGAAATTCAAGTTTAGCAGCACCAGTGAAGACTAGTAACAGTTTCCAAGTGAATTTTTTTTAAGTCTGAGAGTTTGTATGACATTTTCTGCTTTAGGCCCGCCAAAAACAAAGCCTAACATATTTTAAATAATTCCAAACTAATGCTTTTGCTCTGTAAGTACACTTTTATTTAAAAATACAGAGTTCCTTATAAGCTAATGCCTACTTTATTACATATTATTCCAGACAGAAATGTAAATTTTATGCGTAGTCCAAAAATCTACAAAATGGGTCTCTGACAAGCTTCAGCTTTAACTCTTGGTTCTCTATTGTCTTACAAAGCCCTGTGTGCTGACCTTCAGGACACAAAGCAAAACAGTGTCTTCTTTCAGTAAGCCCTGGGATTTTTTTTTAAAAACAATACTAAGATCTTATTATTTAACATACACAATAGTGGCATGCCTTAATAATTTTTTCAAAATGATCTTCTCTAAGACAGCTCTTCTGTTTTTCTAAAGGTTCAAGCAAACATTATTAAGTTTTTTAGCAAATTATCAAAGAGAACCAGAACAGTCAACAATGTAACATTATGCGCACTTAACTCTCTTTGCTTTTAAGAGTTTCTGCTCTTTATGTTAACATATAAAACTGCAAATCTAAGATTTCTGTCTATCTACAAAATGATGCACAGCATGAATTTAGCACAATGTTTACAGCATTACAGGTTAAAAAATCGAGCATGAAGAAATCATAAGGATCCAATTTTCTACACTAGATTAAACAGCTTTTACTTCTTTTTCTTATGAAAGTCATTTAGTCAAACGTCAGATCTCAGACGTTTGTAATTATGCAAATAAGTACTTCCCCCCCGTTACTGACTAAAACAGAACAGAAATCATCTGCACGTAACAAATTGCTGCATTAGGTGACCAAAACTCACTTGAACAAATCTAATGGCTAGGGAAGGGCGTTACACCACTTCAGGAACTATGCCACCAGATGGCTGTCTCCACATAATCATGGCAAATGAGACTATTACCTGTCACGTTAAAACACTTCAAATATACCCTCATAAGCTGGTCATAAGCAAAATCCTTGTTGCACACAGTCTTTTACAAATAAAGGGCTCAGAAAAAGCATTCTGTTTTACAGTAGTGGTAGCCTACTATATAGTATTCTCCCAGGTGAAAAGAAACTTTTTATTTTTATATAAGTGAATATAACCACACCCAGTCACTAAGGTCTTTCACTGACACTTAGCATCCTTACAAAATTTCTCCTCTTTGCTCTCAATCTATTGCAAGTCTTCACTAAACTTCGTTCTTACAGCAGATTTTCAATACTCCATCCCTAGACAAAACTGAAATAGTTTCCCTATTAAGGGAAACTCAAAAGTTCACAAAAGCAAAATACTTTTATTCAGATTAGAGCAAAGATATTATCGGTTACAGAAAATGAAATTAAATATTCATTTCACACCAAACTGCAGTATCAGGAATAAACTGCTGTTGTGAAAGAGGGGACACTTTTTTGCATTACTCTGATATTAGATATGTTATAACAATACACTAGATAAATTAAAGCTGTAACTTCTGTCCTTATGACTTTAACGAAAGAACAAATTACGGAAAAGTAGAATTAAACAGGTAATATATACCTCCATGTCAGTGACTTGATACAAAAGCTCATGAAAATGAACATCTAGACGATTCTTTAAAGTAATGGGTACCATATAGAGAAAGCCAATTATCATACACCTTATCTACTTTCAAAACCAAATCTGATTTTTACACCAAAATAATGAACACAAATATCATAGAGTTCAACAACATCTTTTCTACCATTGCACTGACATGTGCTCTCCAAACAATTCATTCATTGGCCTAAAATATTCATAAGACAACTATTATTTTATGTTAAAAGAAAGCATGTTATGATAGTGGTATAATAGAGCATAGAGGTGACAAGTGGATCTGCACATATGTATTGCACAAGTTTATGCACAAGCACAAATAGAAAATCCGTCTCTCAGAGAGCACAGAAATATGCAAACAAAACAATCGACGGTAGGGAATAACAGTGAAGAGAAAAGAAACAATTCTGGGAAAAATTTTATGTGACTTACCTAGCACAAAGCAAATGAAGCTCAAAATGGAAGCTTCAGATCAGCAAGGAGGCAGTCTCACAAAAAAAAAAAAAGTAGTAGGAAATGTATAGCATCAAATCATGGAATAGTTTTGAGTTGGAAGGGACCTTAAAGATCATCCAGTTCCAACCTCTCTGCCATGAGAAGGGACACCTTCCACTAGATTAGGTTGCTCAAAGCCCCATCCAACCTGGCCTTGAACACCTCCAGGGATGGGTCATTCACAACTTCCCTGGGTAACCTTCATTGTGAAGAAATTCCTCCTTAAGTCTAGTCTAAACCTGCCTCTCTCCAACCTATAGCCATTCCCCTAGTCCCATCACTCCATGCCCTTGTAAAAAATCCCTCCCCAGCTTTCTTGTAAACCCCCTTCAGGTACTGGAAGGCTGCTATATGGTCTCCCTGGAGCCTTCTCTTCTCCAGGGTGAATAAGCTCAGCTCTCTCAAGCCTGTCCTTGTATGGGAGGTGCTCCAGCCCTCTGATCATCCTTGTAGCCCTCCTCTGGACCCCCTCCAACAAAATGTTGAGGATTCAAGAACTGGACACAATACTCCAGGTGAAGCCTCACAAGAGAGGAACAGACTCTTGTCCCCTATGATGAATATATGAAATTCTTATAGTATTTACTTTTCTTTATTACTTTAAAATACTAAAAATAATGTTAGATGGTAGATTTTATTTAAACAAACAATACCCTCTGTGCCCCAAGCATTTTTCTGGTGCTGGCTGATCATAATTTCCAATATAAAATCAGGAATTAAACACTACTTTCTATCCTTGGCAATAAAGTTGCCCAAATGAGCTTGTATCCTCTCCTATTCTATGAATCATTCATTTATTTATAAATTTATCCTAGGAATCTTGAGTACAGTCCAGCAGTCTACATTCATATAAATATTTCCAATTAAGATTATTTGCAATGTCTGCAATGCAGTCAAAAACCCGTTGAGAGTAGAGAACAAGAGATGAACAAGTATGAGACAATTCACTCTAGGCTCAGTGGGTAACTTAAAACAAGCAGAATACAAAAAGACAAATAGACAAAGACAGCTTTTATTAGATGTTAATCTCTGTTATTTTCCCTTCTCACTTCTTCCTCAAACCCTTTTGCTTGCCGGTTCTCCTGCCTTTTCCTTTTCCTCCGCAGTTCTTTAATTTCAAAGAACTTGTTTAATATCAGGTCTGAAGGGTCTTCTTTCCTTATATGAATACATGAATAATTTTCCAAAATCACTTTTCAGATCTATGAATATGGTAAATTGAAACTTGATAGAGCCTAGTCAGGCAGCAAGTTGCAACTGCTGGCTCAAGCAGCTTAGAAACACGTAGCTTGTCATACTGCATAAGATGTCCACAGTGATCTGTTTGTGCTGTGTGACCCAGATACAGAACATCTGATTCCAAAATCAGGAAAATTTTAATTAAATTCAATAGGATTCATGTTTCAGAACCCCAAAT
Organism: Phaenicophaeus curvirostris; assembly: GCF_032191515.1. Taxonomy (NCBI): domain Eukaryota; kingdom Metazoa; phylum Chordata; class Aves; order Cuculiformes; family Cuculidae; genus Phaenicophaeus; species Phaenicophaeus curvirostris. The sequence continues at coordinate 91,525,622 of NC_091394.1, forward strand.
GCAAATCTTAATTAACTCAAGTCTCCCACAAGGAATACTTTTTTTTTACCAAGTGAGATAACAAAGTGTTCAGAAAAACTGACATTTCTACAGTGCAGTAAGAAATCTGCAAGTCTCTTGTTTCTACTTTGAGTCCACATATAAGATCCATGTGATGCATCATATAGCAGGACACGGAGCTGACAAAGGAGGTTGCATGTGCAAACAGTGCATCTACTAACATGGCTTTCCTCATGGCAGAGACCTGGTAAGAGGCACTGACTTCATATCTACTACATGAATTTGAAGTCCCTTTACTGCTCTAAAATTCTACACAGCACGTGAATGTCTGAAAAGCAGGCACAGCACTAGTGGTAGCACAGGAAATATAAACGCCAGTTAAGGAAAGGAAGAGAAAGAAGGATGCGAAGTCAGAGATGAAAATAACAGAATAGAATATTTCAGCTGGAAGGAACCTAAAATGATCATCCAGACCAACTGCCTGAACAGTTCAGGGCTGACCAAGTTAAGTCACGTTGTTAAGGGCATTGTTCAAACACTTCTTAAACACTGACAGGCTTGTGACATTGACTGTCTCTCTAGGAAGCCTGCTCCAGTGTTTTACCACCTTCTTTGTAAAGAAATGCTTCCTAATGGCCTTCTCTGGCACAGCTTGAATCATTCCCATATGTCCTATCACTAGATAACAAAGAGAAGAGCTCAGCACCTTTCTCCCGACTTCTCCTCCTTGGGAAGCTGTAGAGAGCAATGAGGTCACCCCTCAGTCTCCTTTTCTCTAAACTAGACAAGTCCAAAGTCCTTAGCAACTCCTCTAGCCCTTTCACCAGCTTTGTCACCGTTCCATGGACACAATGAAGGTCCTTCACATGCTCCTTAAATTGTGAAGCCCAGAACTGCACACTGTATTCAATACTCTTCAGTGGAAAAGAATTATTTTCAGAAGTGCATTCATCTAGCTCCCAAAGGGGAAGGAAAACTTAACTAACATATGATTAATTTTATTTGCTCAAAACTTTATAAATATGACCCTTAATTTCTTAGTAACACAATTCAGTCTAGGTACCTTTTCCTATGAGTGGCTATGGACAAATAACTCCTCACAGTACACAGTTATTTGGAAAGTTAAACAAAGCTCCTTACGGTGCACAGTTCTTCCTTCACCAGCATGACTATAGAATAGAGGCTTTGAGTACTGATAAGTAAATACTACACCTTTAAAACAACTGCAGGTTCCCTGACAACTTTCACTGTCTGTGAAAATAATTGTGAAATTCTACAATACATTCCTGCACTGAAATTTAAAGACAAAATCTACTTTTAAAGTAATTTCTATTTTTTTTTGATAAAAAAGAAACAAAACGTCATACAAAACAAACACAGGCTGCAACTTCTTGTATTTACACATTTCTCCATCATACTGCAAGTTTAAAGGGACAGTCTCAGATTTTGAATGTCTTTCTCTGTGTCATGATTTCAGTATTACTTTACCATGGATTAATACCTTCAACAGATAAATATCTTGCATTAGATTAATAATTTGGAAATATGATTTAGAAATAATGTTACCTTGTAAGAAACATATTTATTTCATTATCAAACACAACAGCATTATTTTGCTCTCTATTTGTATTCAACAAAACCAGAAATGCTGAAGATCCTAAAAGGTATAAAATGGCTGGTGGTTTCCACTAAAAAACTAGGGAAGATACTTTCTAAAATCATCACAGAATCACAGAATGACCTGAGTTAGAAGGGACCCACAAGGATCATTGAGTCCAACTCCTCTCCTTGCATAGGACAATCCCCAAATTTATGCCCATGTGCCTGAGGATGTTGTCCAAATGCTTCTTGAATATTGTCAGGTTTGGCACCATGACTGCTTCCATGGACAGCCTGTTTCAGGGCTCCACCACCCTCTGAGTGAAGAACCTTCTCCTAATCATAGAATAACCATGTTGGAAGAGACCCACTGGATCATCGAGTCCAATCATCCCTATCAAACACTAAACCATGCCCCTTAGCACCTCGTCCATCCATGCCTTAAACACCTCCAGGGAAGGTGAATCAACCACCTCCCTGGGCAGCCTGTTCCAGTGCCTCATGACCCTTTCTGTGAAGAATTTTTTCCTAATGTCCAGCTTAAACCTCCCCTGGTGGAGCTTGAGGCCATTCCCCCTTGTCCTGTCCCCCGTCACTTGGGAGAAGTGGCCAGCACCCTCCTCTCTACAACCTCCTTTCAGGTAGTTGTAGAGAGCAATGAGGTCTCCCCTCAGCCTCCTCTTCTCCAGGCTAAACACCCCCAGCTCTCTCAGCCATTCCTCATAAGGCCTGTTCTCCAGCCCCTTCACCAGCTTTGTTGCTCTTCTCTGGACTCGCTCCAGAGCCTCAACATCCTTCTTGTGGTGAGGGGCCCAGAACTGAACACAGGATTCAAGGAGCGGTCTCACCAATAATATCCAACATAATCCTTTCCTGGCACATCTTCCTGCCATTCACTCGGGTCCTATTGTTGGTCACCAGAGAGAAGAGGTCAGCACCTGCTCCTCCTCTTTCTCTTGTGAGAAAGCAGTAAATTGTTACAAGGTTCCCTCTCAGTCTCCACTTCTCCAGGCTGAACAGACCAAGTGACTCCGGCTGCTCCCCAGACGCCTTCCCCTCTAGACCCCTCACCAACATTGTGGCCTCCTCTGGACACTCTCCAACAGCCTGATATCCTTTTTATTTTGCAGTACCTAAAACTGCACATGCCAGTTGTGGTGGAGCTGCACCAGTGTGGAGTAGAGCACATAAGACTCAACTCTATCAAGCATTAAAATATTTTCAACATGATTTTATATTTAATTTGGCTTTCTCCTCTACTTCCACACTTTCCCTACACCAGACACTAGAAGTGAAGGAGCTTTGTGCTTCCTGAATGTCTAATTACATTTTACATCCAAAAAATATATCTGACTGTGTAATCAATTGCTTGCTTTGGTTCACCTGCCAAGTGTGCAATAGCGAAACTACTTACAGAAATCAACAACCTGTACAAGTCTCCTTTGCTAGCACTCAGACACTGCAAGGAATGAGATATATTTTGTGACATCTGTATCAATCCGAAACAGCAGCAGTGAAGCAACTGATGTTGTGGACCAACTTTTCAGAAGGATATAGGACTTCCACTGGGATGAAATTTATAACCAAAACCCAGCAACAGCCAGTAATAAAATTGTTTATGCTACTACATAAATGTGGTAAACCCAACTAAAATCTAATTTTCTCTTTCCTCTGGTGTTACATTAGCTCTTCTATTTACTCTTGAATTTTCAATCCTCCCCAAATTCCTTGTTGCCTTTACTTAGTTATCTGTGACAGCAATTTCTCTAATTGACCAGGTGTCTATATCTGATTAGTTTTATTTGTCTTTATTTTTGTGTGGTAGTTTTACACAGACAACAGTAACAAGCAGCTGTTCTAAGCAGAATGAGATACTTGGGACTCTAACACAAAGATGTAATGCAGAGAAATGCAGGCCTGGTTTGAGAAGCTATGAGAAGCAGAGCCCCAGGATGCAGCTTAGAACATGACAGGTGTGGGGTGGTAAGAAATACCACAATCTTGGCACTGAAGAACCCACAGCTATAAACAACTCAGAAATGATCAGTTAAAAACATCCAAATCCAGAACTGGATAAAACTAGTTTTAGGGGCAACAAAAAATAGTATTTAACATACATGAAGAGCACCATAAACAGCAAATTTGGATTTAATCTGCAGCTACAGACCAATGAAAAAGCAAAGGTGTGTAAGCAAACATGTAACAGTGGCTACAAATAGAAGAGAAGAGGAACATCATAGTATCATTTAGGTTGGAAAAGACCTTTAAGATCATAAAGTCCAACTGTAAACCTAATACTGCCAAGCTCACCACTAAACCATGTCCCTAAGTGCCACATCTACCCGTCTTTTAAATACCTCCAGGGGTGATGACTCAACCACTTCCTTGCACAGCCTGTTCTAACTCTTTACAATTCTTTCTGTGAAGAAATTTTTCCTAATATCCAGTCTAAACCTCCCCTCATGCAACTTGAGGCCATTTACTCTCATCCTATTATTTGTTACTTGGAAGAAGATACAAAAACTCGCCTCACCACAATCTCCTTTCAGGTAGTTGTAGAGAGCGATAAGATCTCCCCTGAGCCTCCTTTTCTCCAGCTCCAGTTCCCTCAACCACTCCTCACAAGATTTGTTCTCCAGACCCTTCACCAGCTTTGTTGCTCTTCTTTGGACATCAATATGAACAACATACTCCTCCCAGTGAAGAATCCAGATGAAAATAACTTACTGAAACCCTCATCCCACTGCTGACATCAGAGGGAAACCACCCACCTTAGGACTCAGAGAAACAGAAAGGTGACCATATGACCAGGAAAAGGAGTAGAAAGAAAGCAACCTTCCAGTACCTGAAAAGGTCCTACAAGAAAGCTGAGGAGGGACTGTTTACAAAGGCTTGTAGTGACAGGACTGGGGACAATGGGCATAAACTGGAGAAGGGCAGATTTAGTTTAGAGATAAAGAGGAATTTCTTCACCATGAGGGTGGTGAGACACTGGAACAGGTTGCCCAGAGAAGCTGTGGTTGCTCCATCCCTGGAGGTGTTCAAGGCCAGGCTGGATGGGATCTTGGGCAGCCTGATCCAGTGGAAGGTGTCCCTGCCCATGGCAGGGAGGTTGGAACTAGATGATCTTAAAGGTCCCTTCCAAATGATTCTATGAAAATACGAAGACTGTGTGTTACCATTTTAACTGTAATAATAATACTATAGGGATTTCTGTATGTATGAACTATAACTCCATTTTGTTATTTTTTTTAAAACAGTAATTAGATCTAGACTAATGGTGATTCTTGAAATACACTGGTAAAATTTCCATTATATTAACAATAAATTCTTGGCTTTAGTTACATAGATAAGGTCTGCTTCCTTCACCCAGAAACTGATTCTGAGCATAACAATTTGTAACTTGTACTCTCTATTTTCTAGCGGAAGAATAATTCGCTGCCGTTTACTCTTCAATCTCTTTCCTTACATTTGCCCAATCTTACCTTTACTTCAACCTTGCAAAACTGTCATAGAAATTTATCAATAGAATGATAGAAATTTATTATTCGTTTCAACAGAGAGTGATACTTTACTTACAAAAGGAGACAAATAGGTGAAAATGATAAATGTATGCAACCATGAATACCACAGGCAAGGTCAGTCAAAACTTCACTCACCCTTAGAAACCAAGAAAGAGGGACACTGAATGAAAGGTGGCCATTTCAGAATCACTGAAAAACAGTAATGAACTGAGGAATGCATATCACATGGATGTTTACCTTTACATCAAGTTTGCTTCAGAAAAAAAAATAAAGTTTTATATGGTAGAGATGTACCTTGCTGGACAAGGGCTTCTGCTGCAGGCTCCCCAGAACCTGCATTTACATATTCTTCGTTGGGATGCTTTCTGTTGTAATGCCTCTTCAGAGAACCAGATATGTTGCAGGAATAGTGGCAATGTGCACAACGGAAAGGCTAGAAGCAAAAAGGAAAATGTTAGACCGTATATCCTGACCTCTTCAGTCTAAGATTCAAAGTTTTGATCCCAGGAAACCATTTTCATTTCTGGTTTAGGCATCTTCCAAGTAGGTCTTCTAAAATTCAATATAAATGGATGCTGTAACTAAACATTCCCTAAAATTTGGCACTGTTTATTATGTGCAAGACACCAAATACTGCCAACATTATAAGATTATTACCTTCTTTTTGTAATTCAGTAAAGTGTGTTTTTTCATAATTGATGATCACAGGTCTGACCACGTGGAGGCTTTCTACTACAAGGGAATGACTCGGTTGTCATAAGCTTTGGTCTGAAAAGGGGTTGTAAGAAATCTGAAATAACTGAAGTTATGATTGCACAGCCAAACTAATTTAACAAATAACTGTACTTGGCATGGTTGATAACTTCCCTTTCCTTTCCATCTGTCTCCAACATGCTCCTAACTGCTTCCTTTTCACTGGCACTTGTAATCATTTAGTGAGCTAAGTTTTGAGAACTAAATAAATTAATTAACATTAACAGAGAGTTAACTAATAGAGAGTTACTAACATTAACTAACAGAGAGTTTTTGAACTCTTTTGCCAAAAACTCCTGACTGACCTGTTTCAGTGTTTTGCAGTTCTCTTGGTAATGCATTGAATAGCCACACTTATAAGCAGGCTGAAATGAAATGCTGAGTCAGCAGTTCTAAAGCTGATCACAAGGTCACAAACAGCTACATTTCAAGAACTGCATAAGTACATTCATCCCATTAGCCATTAAAAAAGTCAATTGATCTATTTTCATTTACAAAAAAAAAATCCTTTAAAAATTAAAGTCCACAGCAAAACTACACACTTAAGAAAGAAAAATTATTAGTTCAAAATGTACCATCTCTTTAGATGACTTGTTTCATTTTCTTATATGTCGTCTTCCAAATTTTAAACCATGAATCAAAAGACTGTCTTTGTGGAGGTACGAAGCATTGGTACGTATTAACAATGGATAAAGTGTACTCTCTACAGAACCAAAATGATTTGCTAGATAAAGAAAGATGTTGCATATGAAAATAGTACAATGTTTTCAGTAAGATATATGCTCACTGACAAGATAAAGTGTGACATTAAAATGAATATTTTCATACATACAAAATACTAGATTTTTCTGGAAAAGAAACCAGTATCATTCCTATTTCCTGACTATGACACTTCACAATTCATTACGTCAAGACCTGTCGCGCTGAGAACCAATGTGAAATTTAGGAATAAAATACTAGTTTATTAAACTAAATTGTATCTCTAATCTAAACACTTCATAGAAACATTTACAATCGTCAAAACTCTTTCCAAGACACATTTCAGATAAATTAATGGTTGAAAATGAATTCTCTTCAATTTTCTCCAATTTTCTCATCTATAGTACATTAGACTGGCAAACTTTCAGAGAAAATTATGGTGGGTGATGAAAAGTGATGCATGGGGTTCACTTTCCTACTTCCTTAGGACATTTTAAGGTACATTTTAGATCAGTTCTCTCAAGGAATGACAGTCAAGGAAGCCAGTAATATTTGCTCCATATCGCAGCATATGTATATTTTTGGCAAGTAAAGATACTAATCACAAATTGCTCAAGAACAAAATAACCCTGTCTCAAAAGTCTGACTACAAAGTCAAAATTCCTGAAATTTTCAAATGTTGAGGACGTCACAAGTGTCACCAAACAGGAAAACGTGTCAGATTTAAAACTATTGTCTGAAGTTCCATATATTTCTAAATGACTTACGAATAAGCATCATTTATACGGTTTCTTACCTTGAAAGAGACATGTTGTTCCATATGACGTAGGAGCTGTGGCTTTTGGGCAGCTGTATAGTCACACACTGTACATTTAAACTGCTTTCCTGAAATGGGAACAGAACATGGAATATTTTTTTCTATTTACGTTCAGAAAACCACTGATTATATTTCCTCATAAAGATGACTTCACAGTGCTAACAATGAACAATAGCAGAAGTCAGCCACTTGGTTTGAAAAATTTTGGTTAAATAGATCTAAGAGCAGTAAGAAAGGAAAAAGGCTCAAGCGTCAACTCTAAATTATAAGCATTAAATAGTCTAGATGCCTCTGGGATAGTCACTTGGGAAAGAAGAAAAAGAATCATTATTGTGTAGCCCAAATGGAATACAAAAATCAATTATTTACAACTGCAGGCACAGTTATTTTGCTATTTATAAAAGAGATTTGGAAATCCTTAGAATACTGGTATTTAGTAATGTTTGCAGGTTTTTACCTACTCCTGTCCTGAGCACTGAGTTGTTATGAATCAAATACATTTATATTTTCATGCTTTTTTAACTGTACATTTTCTTGATAGTAGGGTATGACATAACATATTATTTTCCCCACAATTTGTTGTGTGTTCAGTACTACTCTGCTAATGATATCTCAAACTATCATAAAAAGGGTCTTCTACACTGACTTACAACAGATACTGAGAGAAATAAAATACACTGTAAATGAAAAATAAGATCAGAATGGCAAATAATACACAGGTTTTGTGTTTCGAACTCTCACTTCTGCTTACACAATTTTAAAACAATGGACGAAATTGCTCCATCGGGACCAGACTGAATGATGCCTGCGTGCCTTATTCATCATGACATTCTGTTCTTTCTCATCTAAATCTCTGCGGTAACCCTAAGTCTCATAAACAGTCACAAAGGCAAGAGAAAGCACATAATGGGACTAGTTCATATTTTGTATTTGGTGACTTAAAGGATGATGTCCCAACCACTCGGGATCATAGAATCATAGAATGGTCTGCGTTTTAAGGGACCTTAATGATCATCCAGTTCCAATCCCCTAGCATGGGCAAGACACCTTCTACTGGATCAGGCTGCTCATAGCCCCACCCAGCCTGGTCTTCAGCACCTCAGCTCCTCGGAGTAACCTGGGCCAGTGCCTCACCACCCTCACAGGAAAAAATGTCTTCCTAATATCTAATCTAAAGCTCCTCGCTTTCGGCTTAAAACCATTACCTCTCGTGCTATCACTGCACTCCTTGATAAAAAGCCTCTCCTCAACTTTCCCATAGGCTCCCTGTAAGTACTGGAAAGGGTAACAGGTAGGTTCTGTGATCTGTTCTTGAAGAGTACTGATTCATTATTTATTTTAATTGGGCACAAATTTTCTCAAAATGTAGAGAGAAAGTAACTGTTGGATTTCTGCTCTTCTGCATCAATTGTTTAAAAAATCATAGAGTGGACCAGAAGAAGGGTGAAGACAATCAGCGCATATTTGCATAAACATCGCTCCTCCAGAACAACGCAAAAAGTAATTGGAAGATTTGAGAGAGTATCTGACTCTCGAGTACTCAGCAGACTGAAATTCTGCATTGCAATTTTTATATATACACCTTTTTGCAAAAAAACCCAAAATACATTACTTCAGAAGTGCCACCCAGAGAAAGGTGTTAAAGTTCTACTGACAAGATATTATACTTGAAATTTCTTTACATGTTTTTGAGCTTTTTAGTCAGGCATTAATACTGAAGGTACTAACCCTCCAACATGAAACAGTAACAGTAAAATTGAAGAACAAGAACTGGAATTTCAGCTAATGAAAGCTGACAATCAGAACATTCAATCTGAAATAGTCAGGATTTTTACAGAAAATATGATTAATGACTACAATTAACTTAGAAATCAGATGGATGCCCTGTCATACGAAGACTTTAAATCAAGTCTGCTTAGCCCTTCCTAATGTATGTATGTACTATGATCCAGCAGAAAAGCGACGCAAAATGATAGGATTAAGTTATGGCCTGTATTCTGCAAGAGATTAGACCTCGTGATCGTAAGAGTCTCCTTTTGGCCCTGAAATCATTAGTCTGAGTCCTTCTTAAGGTCAACCTTTGTCATGATGGTCAGCTTTTGTCATGACATATTTCTAGGATCCTGTAACAGGAATGAATTCTCTCTGACATTTTTGAGAAACATCTGTTGCTGTTTGTGGCTTTGCAAAGAGGGAAAATCCCAAACATCTTACCATTCTGTAGGTTTCTCTTACAATTCAAAGCATTCTCTCTCACAACTATTTTCCCCTTATAATTTAAAATAACACAATTCCCTTCCTTTTATTCTCTGCTTTTAATACTCCCTTTCTCCATATTTTGGCTTCAATATTATATCAGTCCTGGTATCTCCAACCAAATTACAAGGTGAATTAAATACAGAAAGACTGCATTCCTGTATTAAATGCCCATGGCTGACAAACTGTATTTGACTGGCATAGAATACATATGTGTGAAAAACTACTTAAAAAGCAAAAGAACCAAAAGGAAGGATGAAGAGGAACAATAGAGGATATTCTGTATTATCCCAAAGAGAATAGGTTTATATATATTCTGGATCTTGCTCAAGAAAGTTACAAGCATTTTATCCTAATTGTGAAAGTTTCCATGAAGAAAAAAATTATGAAAATTAAGTAGTCTAAAAATAATGAAATCCAGATTTTCTGGTTTATTTCTACTTGCAAATAGAAGTAAGCCTCGTTTACGGAACTGCTTTCTGTGGTGCTCCTCCTGAGAAGTCTGCCTTCTGGAGAAAAGAACACATTGAAAACTACCTTATATTCTACAGGTTAAATTGACCTTGTAGGGCTGATATTTGAACAAAAACTGCCTGGAAGACAAGACTCATAAGCAACAAAACATCTTTCAAATTCATTTATTTGTAAAATAACTGAGGAACACTAGATGTGCGCTGGTAAGAACTTCTGAAGTGCTGTCAATACAGAAAGGGACACTGGGCAAAGAGAAACTGTCAGCATTCAGTGAGGAATATTACATAAGGCTCCAAAGAGAGTGAAATTTTGTTCCCACTAGAGCCAATGGCAAAATTCATCTTCCAAAGTTATGGGAAATCTCCTAGAACATTTTGGAAATGTAAGAAGCAAGGCAAAAAAACATTAAGTATTGGATTTATTTATATCAGTCAAAAAGGGAGGTAGATAAACAAGGAACATGCAATTATCTCAATTATTGCAGAAGATGATGACAGTCTAAAGCCAGATAAGAAAGGCTCCTGGTAATAACGTTGCCAGTGAAGCCTTCAGCCTGACCTAGCTGTAAATGATCAGAGAATATAGTTCCTTGCATGCAATTAAATGTTTAAAACTAACTTCACACCTTTAAACCAAATCCAGACGAGGCTCCATCCTCTAGAGACTTATTCTTAGCAATGCCAAATTTTCAAAACAGACAGAGCTGAATTGTAATAATTACTTAAAAATATACATGTTCTGTTCAAGAAATAGAACTAAATCATAGATAAAAACAAATTCAACTTTCATTGCTGAATTTCACTATTTGGACATGCCACGTGGTGAAAACAAAACAGAAGTGTTTTGAAATGAACACCCATGCAGGCATCCATGTAGATTTAGATCAGATATTAGGAAGAAATTTTTTACTGTAAGGATGTTGAGACACTGGAACAGGTTGCCCAGAGAAGTCATGAATGACCCATCCCCGGAGGTGTTCAAAGCCAGGTTGGATGGGGCTTTGAGCAACCTAATCTAGTGGAAGGTGTCCCTTCTCACGGCAGGGAGGTTGGAACTGGATGATCTTTAAGGTCTCTTCCAACTTGAACTATTCTATGATTCCGTGACTTTTTTCAGCACTATAGACAGAGGTCTTCTTTTCTTTGTAGACTGACTGTGCTGCAAATTTCCTTTTAAATAGAATACAACCTTCTCCCAGCCAAGCATCAGCTGAGGGTTGATCACTGGTTCTTGCATATGAAATTTAAATGTATGCACAACATCTGCTTGTTATAGTTCAAGTTATTTAAAAATATTAGAAAGTAAAGAATTTCTTCAAAAATTTGTGATTTCCTGACTCATGATAATACTAAAGCTATGTTAGTAATACTACAGTAACTATATGCTTCCTGTACCATGTATAAGTGTAAAAAGGGATTATCCCTTTCACTAATATTATAAATACAGATACAAGCATACATAAAAAAAATCTCTGATGCAAAAACTTTAAACATATTCTGAATGTGTGCTTTCTGTGAAAGGGCAATGCTAATGAATATGCATTTTTTTTCAAATATAAATAAAGAGCAGAATGAGGCTTCATAAGATTACATGAGTAACAAAGATCAAGCTATTAAGTCATAATGAAGGTCTGTATAACTTATCTTGCTAAATCATTTACTTTGATAATCACAGAGGAATAATGTGTTGTTGCATCTCAAATGTTGAAATAAAAGATGATATTTTTCTGGATTTGCACCTCACTTTTTTTCTGTTATCATCACAGAAATATTAAAATCACAATTCAAATGCATGTGCTGCATGTGTGCCCACAGGGATTTTATGCTCAGGCTTACCATGGACTTGACCTGGAATACAGAGGTACAGCAGCCCTGCTGCTGCTGGATTTGGCAACTCCTAACAATATTCTCACAGACGAAAGTAGTAACAGACTTAAACATGGAATTATTTGTATTTTCAAATTTATATTGAGATCAAAAGTTCTCTGTTGGAGGGCTGTAAGGCCAACTGAAAATTTCAGAAAAATCAAGTATTCCAGACACAGTTGTCTTAATTTTGCAAAGTTTTGAATTAATTCACAACCAGTGTCTCCCAGGATTAAACAAAATTTGTAAGCAGCATTTAGTGTTCAACCTAAAAGTACTTGTTAATAAGGTCCTATAGCACAGCCAGTATTCACTGCCCTAAAATAAACTTGGATCTAAGAAACATACACATACCATCGGCAGTGTGAAGGAGTTTATGGCTCTTCAAAGTGCCTTTTGATTTGAACTTTTTCCCACACATATCACAAAGGTGCGTCTTCTCGGTGCTGTGACGATTCATATGGGCTTTCAGGTTACTCTTGCTACGAGTGGCATACTCACAGAGAGAACATTTGAAGGGTTTGACACCTGAAGTTGAAAAAAATAAGACTATGAAACAAACAACCTGTACCTTCTGGAGAGAGGGAAGACATTTGCTTGAAAGAAATTTCAAATCATGTAAGCAACATAGATAAAAAGTTCAAAATCTTGTAATTCGGATATCTATGGTTAAAAATTTCATCTATAACTTCTGTGTAAATGATGCTGAGCTCTTGATTGCATTGTTTAACTTACTAAGAGAAATGGTTGCTCTAGAATTAAATACTTCCCTACTGAAGGCAGGTACTGAGTTTAACAAAACAAATACAATTTTCTTGGTCTTGGTATGTCCACCCTTCATTTAAAAGTAAAATACAGACTGCCTAAGTTGACTGCCTAACAATTGCAGCAGTTATTCATTGGAAGTTACAGATTATTACTTGCCTTAAGAGACTAAGCATGTATTTAATTCACTCCTCCTCACTCATCTTTATTATAGAATTTTTCATGGAGGTTTAGGAAAGGATTTTGTAAAAAAAAAAAATAGAATCATAAACTTATTAATACTATTTAACATTTAAGGTGTCTATTTAAGCTGGCGTGCACACCGAATATCCCTCTAAAAGTCTTCAGATATCTATCATTCTTTTACTGCAATAAAGTGAAGAAACTATTTTAGGAGGTCTGGTTCATTAGATAAGTAATACGTAAGCACAAGTTAAATATGCAAATCTGTGTTTTATTGTTAATTAGCATAAGATTTGATAACTGCTCATAGAGTAGCACTTTTTCTTTCTTCCCTTTGGTGATATGCAAGCACTTACAATTTAACTTCTCTAACACTATCTAAAACATGTAAAAGAGAGATACCCAGCATGTCGTCTAGCAGAAGGTCTACAAGTACGAAGTAAATCCTTCAAAGAAAAGTTGAATAAATCTGAACTGGCAGAGTAGTTCAACAGTTTCATGAGGTTCTGGCAGTTTTAGATTGATATTCATGACCTTAAAACTAGATTTACAAGCATGAGGAATTATAGCCCACTTTAAGCAGACTTGATTACAAACTTGGTTTTGCAATAAATTTCCATTCACCTCTTTCTCCTGCTAGTTAGATGAGATGAGTTCCTAGCTTTCTTGGCAGAATAAACAAACCAAATCGATGGAACACACAAGTAATTCCTCTATACCAACAATTCTGCATTTCCTAAACTCCTTAACGTAGTAAAGGCTACTGGATAGTACACACGCAGGTAATCTCATAATTCAAGCTTTCAAACAAATATGCAGAACTAGCCTAAATGTCTGAACTACCTGCATGGGCACAAACACTTTTGAACCAAAATATCAGTTTGAGAGCACCAAATCCCATTATTCCCTTTATACAGAGAGATGGCTAAAGAATCTAAAATAATGCTCAAATGCCTAAGTCAATATGGTCCATAAATTATTAACTGATCAAAGTGCACATGAGTAGTTTTCTACCTGTTATAAAAATACACAGATTGAGTAGACACGAAGTTTTACTGGACATAGATTTTAAGTCTGAGGAATCTTTAACCTGTGTGTTGCCATATTACTAGAATTTCTCCCATAAAAAGTGATAGATAAAATCAGCATTATCTTATAGGTTTTTCATTACTGTTTATGTCCACGTTAGCCAGATGCCACGCTCATTATAATTTAATTAAAATATACACAGATGTTATAGACAGACATCAAAACAACAGAATTTCAGTTATTATAGATTTCCAGACCAAGTGTTTTTGGATAAATGTAAAATGAGCAGCAGCTATTCATTGGAAGTTACAAATAATTACTAACTTTAACAGACTGAGCATGTATTCACTTCTCCTTGCTTACATTTATTAAAAACTATTTCATGGAGATTTAGGAAAGAGCTTTGGAAAAAAATGGAATTACAAAGTTATTAACATTATTTAACATTTAAGCTGTCTATTCATGTTATGACTGTGCAGTTCCATATGTGATTCAGAATCTACTAATTATTTAACCTCTACTGAAGCCTATGGTTTTTGTTTCAGATATAGTGATAACTTTGAATTCCTTTTCATGTCAGCATAGCTTGGGTAGAATATGAGACTGAACATATGCTCAAAAAACTTAAACCCAGGGTTTTACCTTCATGAGCCCAGATATGACGCTGAAGGTCTGATCCATTCTTCATAAAATAAAAATCACAGTAGGGACATTTCACAGCTCGTTTTCCAATAAGTCCTTTCAGCTGAACTCTTCTGCCAAGAATCTCAGAAATAGTATTCAATGAAACCTCTGAGAGAAAAGTTAAATGTAATAAAAACCAGAAGGACATGAGGGAATTTGTTCTATGTTGTATAAGTAATATTGAAGAGTTACATCCTGATTAATTTCAACTTTTAAAAAGTTTTACTTCCCCTACTGCCACTTAGATAAGACCCAAGCAAAGAACATAAGGACTTTTTTCCTTTAGAGCTTCTAGGATGTTCTGTCTTTCCTCTCCTAATCTGTGTACAAAATGTCAAATGAGATTGAAAGCGACTTCTAAAGTCACCTGCTTCAAGCCAGGAAAACTTTGGAATTCCAGCTTGAGTGAGGCCACACTTTGAATACTGTATTCAGTTTTGGGCCCCTCACTACAAGAGGGACATGGAGTTGCTGGAGCATGTGCAGAGGAGGGCAATGAAACTGGTGAAGAGTCTGGATCACAAGAGTTATAAGAAGTGGCTGAGTGAACTGGGGCTGTTTATCCTAGAGAAGAGGAGGCTGAGAGGAGACCTTATCACTCTCTACAACTACCTAAAAGCAGGCTGTAGTGAGGCGAGTGTTGGTCTCTTCTTCCAAGCGACAAGTGATAGGATGAGAGGAAATGGCCTCAAGTTGCACCAAGGGGAGGTTTAGATTGGATATTAGAAAAATTTCTTTAACAAAGGAGTGGTGAAGCAATGGATCAGGCTGCCCAGGAAAGTAGTGGAGTCTCCATCCCTGGAGGTGTTCAAAAAGTGTGTAGACATGGCACTTCAGGACATGGTTTAGTAGGCATGGTGGCACCGGGCTGACAGCTGGACTTGATGATCTTAGAGATCTTTTCCAACCTTATGATTCTACACCCCTTCACTGTACAGCTCCAAGAAGATTCTGGCTCTGTCATCTTTTCAATCTCCTATTAGCTAGTTGAAGACAGCAACTAAGATTCCTCTTCTAGCCTTCATGAGCCCAGATATGACGCTGAAGGTCTGATCCATTCTTCATAAAATAAAAATCACAGTAGGGACATTTCACAGCTCGTTTTCCAATAAGTCCTTTCAGCTGAACTCTTCTGCCAAGAATCTCAGAAATAGTATTCAATGAAACCTCTGAGAGAAAAGTTAAATGTAATAAAAACCAGAAGGACATGAGGGAATTTGTTCTATGTTGTATAAGTAATATTGAAGAGTTACATCCTGATTAATTTCAACTTTTAAAAAGTTTTACTTCCCCTACTGCCACTTAGATAAGACCCAAGCAAAGAACATAAGGACTTTTTTCCTTTAGAGCTTCTAGGATGTTCTGTCTTTCCTCTCCTAATCTGTGTACAAAATGTCCTCACTGCCTGGTTAAAAAGAATAGATATAAAATACAGAAAAAAAATCTTGGATGTGCCACTGTCTTAGAAATAATTTTCCAACTATGAACTACCCCAATAAGCTAATTTCTTCAATATTTTCAAAGGACTTTCTTCAAGATTTCACCCCAGATTTCCAGATGTCAAGGATTCAAAGACAATTTACAACAGCCACAGCTTTAATGATCAAAATGTGTGATAATCAGAAAATTTAAAGTCAAAAAGAGATCCAGAGAACAAATCACAGAATCACAGAATAACCAGGTTGGAAGAGACCCACCGGATCATCGAGTCCAACCGTTCCTATCAAACACTAAACCATATCCCTCAGCACCTCGTCCACCCGTGCCTTAAACACCTCCAGGGAAGGTGAATCAACCACCTCCCTGGGCAGCCTGTTCCAGTGCCCAATCACCCTTTCTGTAAAGAATTTTTTCCTAACGTCTAGCCTAAACCTCCCCTGGCGGAGCTTGAGGCCACTCCCTCTTGTCCTGTCCCCTGTCACTTGGAAGAAGAGGCCAGCTCCTTCCTCTCTACAACCTCCTTTCAGGTAGTTGTAGAGAGCAATGAGGTCACCCCTCAGCCTCCTCTTCTCCAGGCTAAACAACCCCAGCTCTCTCAGCCGCTCCTTGTAAGGCCTGTTCTCCAGCCCCTTCACCAGCTTTGTTGCTCTTTGGACTCATTCCAGAGCCTCAACATCCTTCTTGTGGTGAGGGGCCCAGAACTGAACACAGGATTCGAGGAGCGGTCTCACCAGTGCCGAGTACAGAGGGAGGATAACCTCCCTGGACCTGCTGGTCACGCCGTTTCTGATACAAGCCAAGATGCCATTGGCCTTCTTGGCCACCTGGGCACACTGCTGGCTCATGGTCAGTCGGTTGTCAACCAACACACCCAGGTCCCTCTCCTCCAGGCAGCTTTCTAGACAGACTTCTCCTAGTCAAATGAGATTGAAAGCGACTTCTAAAGTCACCTGCTTCAAGCCAGGAAAACTTTGGAGTTCCAGCTTGAGTGAGGCCACACTTTGAATACTGTATTCAGTTTTGGGCCCCTCACTACAAGAGGGACATGGAGTTGCTGGAGCATGTGCAGAGGAGGGCAATGAAACTGGTGAAGAGTCTGGATCACAAGAGTTATAAGAAGTGGCTGAGTGAACTGGGGCTGTTTATCCTAGAGAAGAGGAGGCTGAGAGGAGACCTTATCACTCTCTACAACTACCTAAAAGCAGGCTGTAGTGAGGCGAGTGTTGGTCTCTTCTTCCAAGCGACAAGTGATAGGATGAGAGGAAATGGCCTCAAGTTGCACCAAGGGGAGGTTTAGATTGGATATTAGAAAAATTTCTTTAACAAAGGAGTGGTGAAGCAATGGATCAGGCTGCCCAGGAAAGTAGTGGAGTCTCCATCCCTGGAGGTGTTCAAAAAGTGTGTAGACATGGCACTTCAGGACATGGTTTAGTAGGCATGGTGGCACCGGGCTGACAGCTGGACTTGATGATCTTAGAGATCTTTTCCAACCTTATGATTCTACACCCCTTCACTGTACAGCTCCAAGAAGATTCTGGCTCTGTCATCTTTTCAATCTCCTATTAGCTAGTTGAAGACAGCAACTAAGATTCCTCTTCTAGCCTTCACTCATTCAGGCTAAACATACTCAACTCTCTAAGTTTTTTCTTCATGTGATCTAATCTCTTGGTTGTCACAGTGAAAAAGCCCAAAATAATGAAGTTAAATTAAAATGTCCCAAACACACATAATGAAGACATTGACAAATGTTTTCTTTTAAAAATAAAACCAATAACTCAATGTATTGCAGAAGAACAAGATGCTAAATATCACTTAACTCAATAAAACAGTGCTCATGCAATGTAAAAATTAAGATATGAAAGCTGACGACTCATTATGCTCAAATTCTATTAAATTTGGAAGTCTAAACTTAGATTTTTACCAAATACAAACTGCCATACTTAGTCTCCTGATGACTGGTCCCAGAGTACAATAAAAAGTCCTGCCTGAACTCATACGCATAGGGAAAATAACCTCAAAAGGGAAATATAAAACCCCATGAACTGAGCAGATATGTGTTCTGAAAGTACCCAAATAAGAAAAACACAGACACAAGTCTAAACTCTCATCTGCCTTCCATAGCTTAGATACTTCATTCATGACTGAATACTACTATGTCTCCTCAGTAGGGATCCATGAAAGCTGATGCCTCTCATGCCTCAGAACTATTAACAAATATCACATTAAATCAGACAGTAGACGAAACGGTAGATAATTTTTACTTTTGTCCCACCACCTTCATGGGACCAGAATTCAACTCCTATTCTCTGTAAACCAAGAAGGCTAAAGGATACTGTTTTATTTCATACTTTCTACTTGATAAACAGAAAAAATTAGAGAGGTCACGTTGAATGATATTAAGAAAGGAAGGACAGTGATGCTCCGGAAATAGTATGTTAATGATAAATATGGAAGTGTTTAAGTTTAAATTAATTTTTGATATGTAGTTTTAAAATTCAATACAGTATCTATTTTTCCTTACATCTTTGTTCTTTTCCATTTATGTTTTTAAAACAATTGCACTCATTGATAGTTTATACCATCAGATCCCTCACATTTATTTAGCTTGCAATTAAGTATGTTGTACAAATAAAGGATTTCCTCCTGATTACAAGCAGAGTACACACAGGAAAAAAGATTTGTGCATTAATTCTCCTCTGTATATTAAAGTAATGTTGTTGTGTATCTACTGCATAAGCATATCTTAGATGTTGCATTTCTTTAGTACCATGGAGGTGTATTTAATAAATCTGGTATTTTGCTTCTAAGTTCTATTCACCTACAGTATATGAATTAAAGATTAGGAAAAAAGAAATAATAGGCTATGCAGATTTAATTTTTTTAGCTTTACTACTATTATAATTTAGAGTTTTAAAGAATCCACTATCCACTTTCCTGGATCAAAAAATTTATCCTACATTTTAGAAGGATTCACACACAAAATGAATTGTTTAAAAATATTTAAATACATGAGTTTCATATATCATGGCTCCACTTAACTGATATTTCTGGACCCTAGACACAGCATACACTAATAACTCAGGAGTCAATGGACCAGTGGAGACTAAAGGCAACCTGTGAGGGCACAGTACACAGCATACTGCTAGCACACCAATCACATTATTTAGGGAGGCCCGCTATACTCCCTAGATGAGACAGCACGAAGGCTTTATAGGCACAGCTCTTGAGATTCAATTTCTATGTTTACTGGGTGACATACCTCCTGAGTACAGTATAGCACAGAAGCCTTTCCTCATCTCAGTTTGCTGCATCAGGCATGTCCCCTCATGTATGACAAGCCCTCCAACCACATTGCTGTAGAGTGGCTTGCAAATAAAGAGGTTTGGTAACTAAAGAGCTAACATAAGACTTAGTCTGAAATTAAAGAGAAGGAAACTGTTTAAAACATGGGTCTAGCACTATCTAGTGGCAGTGGGAAGGCAAGAAACTACTGCTTTACCGATTATGTTGTATTTCTGATGCAGAGAAGTTACATTATTTTAATTGGATTTTTCCTTCCGCAAACTCAGTTTAAGCATGGATAGTATTTTCTTTCCTAATATCAAATTACATCAGGTGAAAAGTAACACTATAGACGAGTTCATCAAAATATGCTGATGAATGCAGTCAGCTCTCCTTCATCCACAGTAGCTGTGGACCTTTCTATCCAGCATAATACAGATACTGAGGAGGAGTGTGCAGAGGCATCAGTGCAGCTCTGCCAAATGTCAGTCAGATTTAAATCAGTCCCTGCACCACTGCACTTGAGCACTTTTGGCACCGAGTTCCCAAGAAAGGATTGTTTACTCGGGCACAGCACACTGCCTCACCACATCCCTTTTATGTTGTGTTTGCACTGATACGTCAGGGCACTAGAACACGAGATATAAAGAGAGTTTGAACAGACTGCAGTGGTTAGCATGGATCCAGCCAGGGCTGTGAGCTCCAGCTCAGTACTGGCCACACTAGAGGACAGCGGGTTCAAGGAAGAGCCCTGCTGCAGACTCTAGTTGGCCCTGGAGGTGAAGTCCAGCTGCACACTAAGCATGCAGAGAGTCAGCTCATTCACATGACTTACCTACAGACAAAATAACGGGCAATTAAATGCATTTCTATCAGTTTACTGATAGCCAATAGAAACTCTATATCTCATGGGTTGTTAGATGATGTCTATATGCCCAATTCCAAACTTCCCAATACTTAATTTGAATTAACTAGGCCCTCTTTTGGAAATGAGTTCTTCACTAGATGAAGATGGAATTCCTAGCACAATTACCTAATATATTCCACAACACACAAGCTGGAACAATAACTTTTTTCACTCTAAATTATAACATCTGCAAACCAAATACAATTCTTACTTTAAACTAGTTAAATTAGACATAGCCTCTTCTCTTTCTTTGGCATGTAATCACAATACACTGTGCACTCTAAACCTTTATCCATTTATTGCAATAGACTGAGAAATTTTCCTTGATTTTTTCTTACCAGGGTGATTTGTCTTGATGTGTGATTTTATAAGTCGATCTTCAGAAAATGACTTCTCACACACAGGACAGGAATAACTCTTTTTATCCTAAAGTGAGAAAGAAAGAAAGAGATTGCATTATCAGTCCACCACTGTAATCACTATAGTCATTATTTAGTAATACATGGTTCTCAACGAAGTTATAACGGAAGCTTCAGTTTTTATAGAAAAAAATTAAAATATTTATAGTGAAATAAGTGAAGGGAAACTATTAAAATATTCTAAACACATCATTAATCCTCATGAGTTAAGTGCTCCAAGATACAGCACATGAGAATATGCACAATAAACGTAAGTATTATCTTCTGACTGACTCTTTAGAGAATCAAGAGTTAAAAGATTGAGTCATATAACAGAAAAAAATGTATTTGATATAGGCAGTTATCTTTGGGTTTTATTCAGGTTTTTCACAAGTCCACTCTTCCAAAACCTAAGGATCAGATCTCATTATTCTGAAGACATCTGCCAGTACATGTATATGTAATACTACTTAATGGTCTGAAATTGAGTAGAAGAGTTAAGACAGATTCCATTACTTATTCAGTGTCTCTGTTTCTAAGTACTTTATAAATATTCAGCATTTTATGTATTACCAATACAGTATTATTCTACTATTTTGATTTAAAAGCTTACAGACTACTCTGGCTTTTGTCACTGATGTTATACAAGGTTTGACACCACCAAAAAAAGTTGGAGAGTTTTGATGCAATTTCTTCCCGTACACAATTTTAGTGTAATTTGAAATCTAATGTTTTTACAAACACACTGTCATGTTTTAACTCCAGGCAGCAATTTAACAGCATGTAGCCGCTCACTCCACCCTGCAGTATATATACATATATATAAAAATATATAATAAATGGGAAAAAAATTCAGCATATATTTAACGTACAGATAGGTGTTGCCAGTCCTTAACACTCATTCATTGTGTGAACTATGCATACATACTTCATATAGCGGGTGCCCAGAACAGCAGGACAAATAAATACACCTTGCTGTTTCAAGACTTGCATTAAAAAAAAAGAACAAACCAGCCTCCACTCCAGTACATAGTGCTTTAAGTAAAATGCTGTAATTGTGACAACTTCAGCAACCTCATCTAGTGGAGAGTGTCCTTGCCTATGGCAGAGGAATTGGAAGTGGATGATCTTTAAGGTCCCTTACAACCCAAACCATTGTATGATTCTATGACTCTGTTCAGAAAAGCAAGGCTATACTAGGGACAAAAACCTTAAAATTATCTGTAAACACATCAAGACCTATATAGCAACATGACAGTATTAGTACCAAGAAAATATTTTCAACATGATGATGGCAACAAAATATTACAACCAGCTTTCTCCCAGCAGTTAGAAAGTTATCTATACTGTGATCTACAGTAAATGGTTTTCAAAAGTGGCATCATTTGTAGTGTAATGAACAGGTTGCGCTTCTGAGCACAGACTCCCTTCTAAGTGTATCTGTCAAGCTGCAGTCTCACAGAAAGCATCCAACTGGGGCCAAACCTTTCACAGTTGCTTGTCCAGGTCAGTGTCACAAACTTTTGGAGTTCACGTTATTAGTTTGGAATGTTTAAGTATTCTTCTGTCATTGTCCTGAGAGTTTGTGACAGTGCTAGTCCTTCAGTGTAACCCCATCAATCTCAAAACTATCCTTTAAGAAATCCTCTGTTGTAAATGATGCATTTCAGAGCACTCAGGTCACAATAAAACGCCTCAAAGAAGGCCCTCCCTACCACAGCTTTAGCTCTTCTGTGTGACCTTGTCACAGGCAATGACAGAGACGCTTTGACGGAGTTAGGCTGAGGTGGTAGAAATACCTTCATTACATCATCAGCTCGCAAGATTTCTTCCAACATGAATAAAAGTTATTCATCCTATGCCTTATCAGAGTTCCTGCCTTTTAAATGCCTTTGAAGGTTTTTTTGAAGGACGCAAACAGAACCAAAGTATCAGGAGAGGTGGATCCACCTTTGTTAGAGAGCAGCTGCATAGTCCAATCAGCTACTTAAATTTCAAAGCCACATCCACACTTCCTGAGATTTGCTTAATCCCCCTATTAGTCAACTTCAGAAAACATAAGAAACTTAAAATAATTCCAACATAAAGTCAGATTTCTGACTGAAAGTACTGTTCACATTCCACAAATCTAGAATGAACTAGGTCCATAAATATTCTTAAACCTAGTGAAAAAATTAGTCTTATATTATCACTGAATTTTCTTGTTTATGCTATGTTTCATTACAAAATAAGGCCACTTACATAGGAATCAGAATGCCTTTCTCTTTATATAAACGAATTAAAATGGTGCTAAGAAAGCGTCAGCTATATTGCATTACCAATTTATACCTCTCCAAAGTGAATTTTGTTTCTCTAAGGCATGTGTTTCAATATAATTCAAGGCGTAGGTGTACTAGTATACAGTCATGAAAAGAAAAGTGAAATTAACAATCCGTTCTCCTCCTTTTAGTAGCAGTGCTATGATTTTATGAGGATATAAACCAAAGCTCTACTAAATATTGGTACTGAGAGCATTTCCAGCAAAAGTTCCCACAACTCAATTAACAAAACATTTGATTGTATAATTTTGTAGGGGAGTGGAGAGCAAAAGCCTGCTCCTGCAGCTACTCAGACCAGCAGAAATTTAATTTCTAATGCCTATGGGAATGGCATTAGGCCCCTGAGTCACGCTTCTGAGGAGTGAAGATGTCCAGAAATCTTCACCATAGTTGTCTTGACGTACAAATCAAAATGTTCATGAAAGATTCCTGAAATCAAACTGATGTCCTATTAAAATGCAACCTATCTAAATGGATCTGCACACACGTGAAGAAGGCTACAGAAAAAAAATTGCAAATGGTTAGACAGACTTTTATGAAGTCTGGCAAGCAGCAGAAATCACAGCTTACAAAATGACAAGCACCTGCATACAGTACTGCTTAAGCATTCTTTCGTGAAATAACCACTAGTAAAAATGAATAGCTAGCTGACATTCATTATGGAGGCAAGGACCAAGAAAAAAAGCCATTTTCCAACTGAATGCTCGATCATTGGAGTGTACATTTTTTGGTTAATTCCTTCCCTTTCCAGTACCTTGCATTCTTGACTACATAGTGGCACGACTCCAGAGGCCAAGGCATCGCAGCCAGATCAGTAATGGTCTGAAAATGAACACTTGCGGGAAGGGGAAACAAGCAGTCACAGTTCAAGTATCTTTCTACCAAAAGCTCTAACTACACTATTACACGAAAGGTCAGTAGCATAATGAAATTTTTAAGCACCCTTCTGAAGTCAAGAATCATTTTCATCCAGAAATGTACGTGAATGCAGATTTAGGCACCTGAAAGCAAGTGGCAGTTCTGGGTCTGAACTCTAGATTTACAGAAATGCTTATCATGGAGTATCAATTATGTATATAGATTTCAGATAATTTCAGACACAAACCTTTCTGTGATGTTTATCTGATCAGCACATTGACTATTTTAAAACCCACTGGAGGTTGTAGTTCCACACTGTAGTTCCACAACTGCTCCCTAATTTTTACCACTAGCTCATTTTTAAGTATACATTCTTCTAAATTCATTATAAACTGCCCACCCCTTTCCTAGGTACCATGACATTGAAGCAATTCACACATATCATGGTTTGAACTTCTAAAGAGTCCATAAATGCCAAGAATTGTTAAAAAACACTGTCCAAGCTTTAGAGGTAAATGATGAGTTCCAAAAATGAGAGAATAGACACAAAATTTTGGTTTTAAATCAAGGTGAGTCTCAATTCCCAGACTTCAAAAGTAAAAATCTTCCCTGTAACAACAATGTGTAGCAAATACAGAGTAAAGAGGCAGCATATACACAGTTCTCATCATCATCCTCCTGGGAATAAACAATCCTAAATTCAGTCTAAGACTTGACTGGTGTACACAGAATGAGTGACAAAGATGAACACTAAGCTACTTTTTAATAATCATTATTTATCCCGTTAAACACATAGTATAGGGATCCAGTTGAAAAAGCAGCCAGCAACAAGGTAAGGAGAGATATGTATTCATGCATGGATCTCAACGGAGATTTTGATATCTTCCATCTCCACCGAAGCTTTATTTTTAATATTTATTAAGAATAAATTTTGCAAACTATAACTAACATTAAAGTAGCTTTCCACATTTAACAGTGAACAGTGTGTTAAAATACTGTATTTTGGAATAAATGGTCTAGTTCACTGAGGTATACAGTAAATAAATACACCAAAGGCCATTATGAGCACTGCCAAGTTTGGTTACTGAGTAAATTCTAATACATGAATTTTTCAGTTCATTTAAAAACTCAAACATATTTGACAGTAAGCATCAATAAGCATACTTCTGAAAGATCTTGCTGTCACACTGTTTCTAATCATGAAATGCATTTCCTCGGTGCTATTTAATATGATGAAAATGAAAATGACCCTCCCTGTGGGTGCTGTCAGACATTCATCACACTTGAACCACAGGTTATTACGTAATGGTATAGGATACGTAATTTTAGGCTCTTAGGTACTCTTCAGTATCATTTACACAGATTTTTGTCATCAGATGGACATCATAAATATAATAAATTCCAAAGCAGCCTAAAATAATGTCTATTATGTGAGCTTTCTGCACATTTCATAACAAATACAGGTTCCGTTTAAAATACTACAGCACTGAGGGACAAAAGGGGAAAAAATATTCCCTTTTGTGTCACCTGTTTTGTTATGTTTTTTAAAGCTGTCCCACAGTCACCAGACTAGCACTTAACAAGAACAGAAGGTGAAGTGTTCTGCTTTATTATTGTACCGACATGCTTCAAGTAACTTCAGCTATTGGAAATACTGGGCAAGAGCTTACCTGCTGTCTGCAGAAGACAATCTGAAACCACACACAGAGTAAGTTAACAGCATTTTTAAGTAGGTATGCAAGAAATTGTCCACAACTAGGGAAAATTTAATATGAATCCTTAATTTGAGTATCACATTTCACTAGTACAAAGTGCGACAATAATATTTATCACAGTACTTCAAGTGAGTTGTGATATTGCTTTCTCACATGATTAGGAGGAATGTGTCAGATGGGGTGTATTCTAACTGTAAGATTTATTTACAAGACAGTGAAAACAATAATGTTGTGTAAAGAATGAAGAAAGGCACCCATCTGTGTGAATATTTCCTTGTTCTGAAAGGACAGATGAGTGAGTACTGCTATTAAACAACTGGTGTTCTTTAATCTTCTGCTGGAATAAGAATAAATAAAAATTCAGTGGAAGGGCAAACCACGTTTGGGAAGTATTTTACTGTATAAATTATTAAAAAAAAAATTGCAAGGGTTCATAGGTTCATGACAATTTTCTGGCATTCTGGAATCCTCAGCACACGAAGGACATGGATCTGTTAGACTGAATCCAGTGGAGGGCCATGAAGATGATCGAAAGACTGGAGCACCTCCCATATGAGGACAGGCTGAGAGAGTTGGGGTTGTTCAGCCTGGAGAAGAGATGGCTCTGAGGAGATCTTATAGAAGTCTTCTAGTACTTAAAGGGGGCGTACAAGAAAGCTGGGTAGGGGCTCTTTATTAGGGAGTGCAGGGACAGAATGAGGGGTAATGGTTTTAAGCTGAAAGAGGAAAGGCTTAGATTAGATATTAGAAAGAGGTTTTTTACTGTGAGGGTGGTGAGGCACTGGCCCAAGTTGTCCAGAGAAGTCGTGGATGCCACATCCCTGGAGGTGGTAGGATAGGGGTTTGTGCAATCCAATCTAGTGGAAGGTGTCCCTGCCTGTGGCAGAAGGGTTGCAACTGGACGGGCTTTAAGGTCCCTTCCAACCCAAACCATCCCACAATTCTATGATTATAAGTCAAGAAAGTTTAATTACAAATTAAACTTGCCAAACATTTTCTGGAAACTTAAACTGCACTTTATTCAATACCAGTTATCTTCATAAAAATTGTTATAAGGTAATATGCTGCACCTAAGCTCTCCAAGTGGTCTTCAGGAAAGACTACAGTCAGAAGAGGCATAAATTTATTATTCTGGGAGAACAGGCACTTGCCAAACACACTTTTCTTGAGGTCAATTTGGAACAGGAAGGAATTGACCTGTGTTCATACACGGTGTGACTGTAGTATGCACGTTATAGCCTGGCTGGGTATACACAAGTCTAGAATGTCCCAGACCAACTGTAACTTGCAAACAGAAAGGATCCTGCCATGTGGTAGGAAAAGAAGTCCATGGCATGCAGACCTTTTTTTGACAATAGCTTAACCTACTTTATCCACCCATACAAAATAACAAAAGAAAAGAAAAAGCAAGGCAACACCAATGCAAAGAAAATATTTGCTTTTTCCTAATCATGCAAGAAAAGCATGTAAATTATTTCACCTGTAAAAAGCCATTTAAATTAACAATGAAGAATAATAGTCCAATATATTTGATAGTTTTAAAATATTTCAAGTTCTGGTCAACACAACTTATTTAAAAAAATACTTTTGAAACAAACGCAAGCAGAGCTGAAATAGATTCGATTTTTTTTTTTCCCTCATAGAATCATAGAATGGTTTGGGTTGAAAAGGACCTCAAAGATCATCCAGTTCCAAGCCCCCTGCCATGGGCAGGGACACCTTCCACTACGTCAGGTTGCTCATAGCCTCATTCAACCTGGCCTTGGACACCTCCAGGGATGGGGCAGCCATTGTATCAGAGTCAGATCACAAAACGGTGTCATGCGCAAGGAGGGCTTCCAGTCCAGCAAGCAGCTCTTTGCACAGTCTCAAAGAAAATACGCAACAGGGCATGTTGAAGAAGGAGACCAGATCTCAGTTTACCACAATAGCATTCAGAGACAGAAGGCTTATTGAATAAAATAGGAGCCTTTAAAATCTCTTCATCTTTCTAACCACAAAAGAAAATAGCAGATGTTCAAAGAGATTAGCTTCAACTAGTTGGAACTATTGAGAAAAAAGAAGTCCTGTCAACAACTTAAATTTCTTCTGTCTATAGTAATTAAGATAAGAACATATTTTCATTTTACCACAATAATCTAGTTTTGAAGGAAGGCAATTCGGCTCCAAGGAATGAAGTAAAGTAACAATATTACCAGACCTCATTTTATTCTCAGGATCCAAAAAATCTGATAATACGAGGAAAAATGAAGGAAGGAAATGGATGCAGACATACTTCACTGGAAACTGCTGTGAGAGGGAGGGAATATCTAGTTGATGTAACTCCTGTATTTCTTGTACAGATTACGCAAAGAGTGCTCGGGTAAGATCTCATACGTATGTCTTCAAATACTGGCACACGACTGCAAACATTATGATGATGACACTAAATTTAGACAAACATCCAGTTTTGTTTGTTACTTACCAGATCCGTGTGAACTTTAAGATGTGCCTGAAGCTTGTATTTATCTGGAGTAGAGTAGTCACAATGTTCTGTGGGACATTTCAGCAAAATATTACTGTGTTTCTGAATGACATGGCGCTTAAGGCAGTTTTTGGTGATGGAAGAATAATTGCACTGGGAGCAGTAATATAAATGTTCACGAGTATGCGTACGAACATGCATGTCATAATGCACTTGGTACCAAAACAACTTGCCTGAAAATAAAATAAGACATGAAGGAAATAATTGCTAAACAACTGTTAGTGAAAATTCCAATAAATACCCATTTTTCTTTTAGGGCAAAACATGCTGTTTGAATTATGTCCTTTTGTCTTTAATGAAAACTTGTCCTGAAGACCCTTCACGACTGAAAATACATTTACAAAACCCACTTCCATCTAAAAAGATTGTGTCATATGCCCTGAAATGCCTAGCCAGGGGAACATTAATACATATCAATGATCTGTTCCCTATGAGAAAGTCCTTTAAATCTATCCTTCTATACAAAGAATCTCAATGCAACCGTACACTACAAGAGACTATCAACAACTTTTTTGTGACTTCCTTTCATGTTACTCATTCCTAAAAGTCTTTCTGACATAAAAGCACCAAAAAACTGCATAGCAATTTAACTAATGTACAATGTTATGGCACTTCAGAAAGTCTTTTTTTTCAAAACTTTGATTCCTTTCCCTTCTCAAGAATGAAGACTACAAGATAAATCTCAAAACGTTTCCTCTCCAGTTATGTAAACACAAACATTTTCACTTAGAATAAATGGAAATGGTGTAATATTCCCACCTTCATAAATTCAAAAAACCAATTACCATCAGAACAGCTTTGATCTGATACTCTGTAATGAAAATTTTCATCTCAAATAACCTGGTTCAAAACAAGTCACAACAATATGCCAGTATATATATTCCACTGTGCAAAATGTATATTATACATCCTCTCGTACTACATGAAAAAGACTAGATTTTATACTAAGCTGATAATCAAGCTTAAGCAATAAAGCATGACTGACTAATGCTGATTATATGCCTGAATCTGCTGTGCTTGGCCCCAGCGAATGTTGAGGTAGGGAGAGGTACAAGGACAGAAATAATCTAATTCTATTGAATTTACCATCACCAGAAAATAGCATTGCTTTGCTACATTCTGCCAGTGGTGTTTTAAGGAGCTCTGAGTCATTTCACATTATTTATGCAGCCCAAAGTAAATCTTGCTGGACACCAGAATCCATAAGGAACTACAAATTTAATACTGCTACAAAGATACACAAGTACATCAAAAACTAAATCAGTGGAGCAGGAAAAACATGGCCCACTATATAATATTAAAAAAAAAAAAAAGCAAACAAACAACAAAACCCATCATTCTACTGCTCCTTACCACAATATTCACATTCCAAGTCTCCATAAACTTTCCTTATCCTCTCACACAACTCCATGGTCATTTGTCTCTTCTGCAAGCTATCCAAGATCTGCATAAAAGCAACCGCTCTGCTCTGACTCTCTGATGTAACTGCATTAGACGAGGCTGCCTGTGCACCAACAGCTGCATTAGCAGCTTCTGGTGCTGGCAAAGGGTTTGTGGTTTCTGTTGAATTTTGAATTGTCAGATTGCTTGTTTCTGATTCGTTAGAAAAAACGGACTGATTTTTCTCTTCAGAGACAGAAAGTTTCTCAGTCACTGCATCGTTCTGATTCGGATTTAAACTTTTGTCTTCAGCCAGCAGAGTTTCTTCACCCTGCTCATTCACGGAACTGCAGTGATTAACTTCCTCTCCATTTGCAGGAGAAACATTTAACTCATCAGAACCAGAAGTAGCATTTTTCAGCAGAAAACAATCTGATGTTACGCAAGATTGAATGTTTGGGTCTGTTATGTCTGTTGCCTGACACAGCGTCTCTGTTACATTCTCCACCGCAGGATTTTCAAATTCTAACAAAGGGACCGTATCAATTTTTAAGTCAACATTATATTGACCGTTGTGGTTGACATCTACAGCTGTTGCATCACTTTTACACACAGATGGTTCTGGTGTGTTAATAGCATTAGTACTCATGACAGTCAATTCATCCGCACCTTGTGCTAGCTGTTCACCAAGGGCTTCTGGCTGGATATCACCTCCCGGCTCAAGTAGGCAGAAACTTTGATTGATGGAGCTATTAAAAACAGAAGTCTCCTGCAAATCTGCGTGCACATCTTTGATGTGAGCACGGAGCCTTACAGAACTGACAAATTTCTTCAGGCACACAGAACACACATATACAAATGGGTGTTTTCGAACATGAAGCTCGAGGGCTTGGTATTTAGTGGCTCCATGGCCACAAAGCTCACAAGCAAAGGGTCTTTCATCACCATGAACAAGCATGTGACGGTCTCGATCAAGTTCATTTTTGAACTTGCGTTCACAAATATGGCAGTCATAAAGAAGTTGTCTTTTGCCCTCTCGTGTCATCAAGCGAAGCTCATCAAAAACATCTTTCACCTTTTTATCTTGAAGGTCATGTGCCTCCTTGATGTGCTTGATCAAATTTTTAACATCTGAGTATTTCTTTTTGCAGAAGCGGCAATGCTGCTTAATTTTCTTATGAACTCTTTCAATATGAACTTTGAGATGGCCTTTGCTAAGACAAGTGAATGGGCAGTAATCGCAGCTGAACTTCTCCCCTGTATGTTTCCGCATGTGAACGTTAAGGTTGGCTTTGATTGCACTGGCGTAATTGCAGTGTGAACACTTGTAAGGCTTTTCATTTGTATGAATCCTCAAATGTGCTTGAAGGGAGTGTTTAAATTTGAACACCTTGTTACAGTATTCACATGTAAAAATCTTCAGCTGAGTTGGACCCAACCTAAAAAGAAAACAAACCAGTTACATTTACAATATGGAAAATGGTGATATAATATGTGAAAATGTCACTTGATATTCATAATGTACAGAAAGGTTTACTTTAATTTATTTTTTAAAAGTATTCTCTGCAGGCTTTTTAAATTCTGTAACTTACGCACAAATCATTTTCAGCTGTTCTTTTATTTAAAAGGCTCAGAAAATATTTCAGTTTAATGAAAATGGATAGGGAAGCATTTAATTTATATTTTGCATGAACACAAATATAACTACTTCAAAATTACCGGCTTGATTTCATTGCCTGTTCATATGCTGTTTGCTGAATGGCGTACTCTTGATATCCTCTTCGTTGTGATGGGTCTTGAGCTGTTGCCTCTGGAGTTGTGGGTTCACTTTCTTGGGGAGCAGCCTCAACGGGAACAATTTTTGTGGCTCCTAAAAGCAAGAGCAAAAAATGCTTATTAAAAAAAATACTATTAGAATGTGCATTGTCTATAATATACAAGCGTAAACAAAATTTTAACTCTGTAATCATTAGTTCAACTATTTTAGTTTCTGTGTTCAGAAAATGATGACTATGCTTCCAGAAGACATCAGTACCTACACCATAGACATTACGGTTCTCTGTTATGAGGTCCTATATCCAAATACTTGCACTTTTAAAAAACTGTAACTTTTCAAAATGGAACTTTATTTTTTCTGCTTCAGCCCCATACTACATCCTATGAAAACATCAGCCAAACTGTTTAATCAGTTCCACAAATAAGTCTGGGGAAAAGACACTGTTTAGTCTATATTTAAATGTCTGCACATATTTCCTTAAATGGATCTTTTAACCGCTTATATTTTGGGGCATGTTGCCATTCCCTCAGAATGAAAGAATAGAGGACAGGCAACTTAGGAAGGATGGTGGGAAGTTATGCACAGAGAAAATCAGAAGGGTAAAAACCCAGCTAGAACTTAATCTGGCTTCTGCAGTAAAAGAATTAAAAATGTTTCTATAAATATGTTCACAACAAAACAGAGCCAAGGAGAATCTCCATCCTTTATTGCATGCAGAGGGAAAGAGTGAAAATGGATGAGGAAAAGGCCGATGTACTTAATGCCTTCTTTGCCTCAGTCTTTACGAGTAAGACCAGTTGTTCTTTGAAGTCAGGGAGGAGTTCAAGGGAGCCCCCTAATCCAAGGGGAAATGGATAGCAACCTGATACACTGCTTAGATACTCACAAGACTATGGGGGCAGATGGAGTCCACCCATACGTACTTGCAGAAATGCTCACTAAGCCACTTTCCATAGTTTATCAGCAGTCCTGGCTAACTGGAGAAGTCTCAGTTGACGGCACATTGTTATGACCATTTATGAGAAGGGTCAGATGGAGGATCTAGGGAACTACAAGCCTGTCAGCCTGACCTCAGTGCCAGGGAAGGTTACGGAGAAGATCATCTTCAGTGCCGTCACACTGCACGTACAGACAATGAGGTGATAAGGTTTCAGCCTCCTGACCTACTTAGTGGATGAGGGAAAGGCTGTGAATGTTGTCTACCTAGACTTTAGTAAAGCCGTTGACACCGTTTTCCATACCATTCTCCAGAAGAAACCGTCTGCTCATGGCTTGGACAGGTGCACGCTTTGCTTGGTAAAAAAACTGCTGGGTGGCCAGGCCAAAAGAGTTGTGGTTAATGAAGCTGGTGGTAAATCCAGCTGGCAGCTGGTCATAAGTGGTGTTCCTCAGGCGTCAGTGTTGGGGCCAGTTCTGTTCAATACCTTCATCAATGATCTGAATAAAGGGATTGAGCGCTCCCTCAATAAGTTTGCAGACAACACCAAGCTGGGTGAGAATGTTAATCTGCTTGAGGGAAGAAAGACTCTGCAGAGGAATATGGACAGGCTAGATCACAGGACTGAGGAGAGCTGTATAGGATTCAACAAGGCTAAGTGCTGGGTCCTGCACTTGGGACGAAAGAACCCCACACCTGTTGCCCAGGTGGCCAAGGCAGCCAATAAAATTCTGGCTTGGATCATAAACGCTGTGGCCAGCAGGACTAGGGAAATGATTGTCTCCCTTTACTTGATGAGGCCACACTCCAAATACCATGTTCAGTTCTGGGCAACTCACTACAAGGAAGACATTGAGCAAAGAACAGCAACAAAGTTTTAAGGGGCTGGAGCACAATTCTTATGAGAGCAGCTGAAGGAAAGGGTTGTTCAGTCTACAGAAAAGGAGGCTGAGGGGAGATCTTGTCACCCTTAAAACTACCTGAAAGCACACTGTATCAAGGCAGTTGTTGGTCTCTTTCCCAAGTAATAAATGATAGGACAAGAGAAAATGGTCTCAAGTTGCACCAGGGGAGGTTTAGACTGGATATTAGGAAGAATTTCTTCACTTAAAGGTTTGTCAAGCATTGGAACAGGCTGCCAAACGAAGTGGTTGAATTACCATCCCTGGAGGTATTTCAAAGATGTGTAGATGTGGTTTAGTGGTGAGCTGGGCAGTGTTAGGTTTATGGTTGGACTTGATGACCTTAAAGGTCTTTTCCAAGATAAATGATTCTCTCATCCTATGAAATTCCTACTAAAATCTAACTAAATCCTATAAACCTCCTACAACCGCAAGAATAGGAAACAAAAAGGATCTAGAACTAGAAAGCTGTAATAAAGACAAAATCAGAAGTATTTTGTGTGGAAAAGGGATGCATATTTCTGAGACCTTCAGCTTGGAAGAGAGATAAATGAAAAAAAAAATCCCTCTAAAACTAGCAATACTGTGAAAAAAGTGTGAATAATCATTCTCTATCTCATAAACCATGAACAAAGAGCATTTCAAAGAAACAAGCAGTGAGCAAGCTTCAAACAAAACAAAATAATGTACACTTTCACCTTGCGTGTAATTAAATTATGGAACAAGTATTGTAGGAAGTCACAGAGACTAAAAATATAAATGTATTCAAGGAGGGATTTAGACAAATTAATAGATGTGTATTGAATATGATGATCCAGATGCACCCATCAGCTCAATGGCTGTCCAAATTTGGGAGCCTTTATACAACAGTTGCTTATTTCATTTCTACGGAGATACTGTAGGCTGCTTTTTGAGACAACTGATCCAACTAGATCAACGTTTAAACTATAAGTGTTGGGTTTTGGGTTTTTTTTTTAAGTTTGTGAAAGTTTTTTTTTTAACATAGGAACCTTAGTCTGTATAGGTGAAATAAATTATTTAAGTTCTGAAATAAGTCTTTGCTTCTTAAGAGTCTCTTCTAGAATGACTGTATTTTTTCAGCTTCCGTAAGACCCCAAATAAGACAGTTCTGAAAGCGAAATCAACAGAAACTAACCCTACCTATAAGAATCCATGTTCCCCATGCAAAGCTACCCCTCATCGCAAAAAAAAAAAAACAAACCCAAAACCCAGAAGAATCATAGACTCGTAGAGCGGTTTGGGTTGAAAGGGACCTAAAAGATCATCCAGTTCCAACCATGGGCATGGACATCTTCCACTAGATTAGGTTGCTCAAATCCTCATCCAACCTGGACTTGAAAACCTCCAGAAATGGGGCATCCACAGCTTCTCTGGACAACCTGCCTTACAATCCTAAGAGGAAAAGGTTTCTTTACGATGTCTAAGCTAAATCTAGTCTCTTAATATTTTAGTACTTTCTAATATTTTTAGAGGCTAGCTCATCATGAGTTTAAATGCATTTTAACTCAGACAAAGAAATGGAAACACAGACCTGTGTATGGTGGGACGAAGGTTATTACCCCTTTCAACAGAGCTGGACATTAGATTGGCTGAGCTAAATCAATCTGTAACCCCACAGTAATGCAGACACCTGCTCACAGTCAGAGTTAATTTTCTTAACCTTGCTTAATTCCACACTTTCTTTAAATAACATTAGCTTCTTTTCTCTAATCCTCCACTCACCTACATGTTTGTGATGCCTTAAAAGTGCCAGAGCAGGAGTTTACAAATATGATCAATCAGAGAAGGGATCTGGCTAAAATCTACATCATGTCTCTCCTTCTATAAATATATAAATAGTTTTCTGGTGTGTTTTGCCACACAACTGTATAAACAGGTACAACAGTCAAAAAGATAGGGACGTGTGGTCAGAGACTGCGGCAAGAGCACAGTGCTGCCCCTGGGACAGCAGTCTGTACTTACTGAGCTTCGTGACTTAAGCCACTGACATAGCTACTTTAAAAAGGGGTAGTCCCAATCCTCCTCCTTTCCACTGAAAGGCTCGTTTTGTCATCACTTTCATTCTTCCCACTTTTAAAACTTGCGTGTCCCCAAAATGAGACATTTCAGTAAGTAAAATTGGTAGAAAGAAAAAACCCTCTGACAGAGAAAATGCCTGCGTGTATGTGCACGTGTATGTGTATTTATTTTATCATCTTCTTGAATCAGTTTACTGCAGGCTGACACAAGCACTAGTGCTGGATAAAGAAAGGGGAAGGGAACGGGGAAATAAAGACAAGCAGGAAAGTTCTCTTGGTAACACTCTGATATCAAATGCATTCAGATGAATCATAAGCCCACAACCACCATTCTGTGAGCTACAAAAATAAAGTCATCTTCAACAGAAAAGACGTATCAGTTCAACAGAAAAGATGGTCATCAGTTAAACTAAGTCACTTAGTCCCAATATATTAAGCAAGGTTACATTCTTCCCAACTTCACAAAATCTTGATGGGAGAAGGAATCAAGTGTTCATTAGACACAGAAGATTGTATAGTAGAAGAATGCAGCTGGCTTTCCATGGATAGCGGTTCCTCAGCAGCAACTGTGGAGAGAAAACCTGTGCAACCTTGTACTGACATTTGTTGGAGGAAGAAAACTCAGCTCCTTTAGAAATCAAAAAATAACTAGCATCAAGAATTTACTTTAAGTTTTTTTTTGGTTTTTATAACCTGAGCTTTACCAAAACACCCATGAATTCTACCACTGACTAGTTTAACAGGAACTTAAAAACCCTGTCCTAGTAATAAGCTGGTTTTAGAATATTACAGGATTTAAATAAAACAACAATTTAAATGCTCGAATTAGAATCCAGAACCAAACTAATTGAACATGAATAATAAATGAGTTTTAGAAGCCTAGATAATATTACAGAATTAAACATGGGAAATGAAATGCATAAAAAAAAAGAAGGTTGAGAATTTGGCAGGGTTTACTGACATGTTCTTAAAAATAGGCTATGGACAAAAGTTTCTGCCATTCAAATCAAAGAATTTTTAGATGCGCATTTTATTTTTGTTATTCACTCTTATTATTAATTGTGGTGCTTGTGAAAAACTGTACTCAGTTTAAGCTGATACAAGGCGCATGTGTTCATGAATGTATTACTCCTCTTCAGGGTCGTTGGGTCCTTCCAGTTATCGAATCACATGGTGGTTTGGGTTGGAAGGGAACATAAAGATCATCCAGTTCCAACTCCCCTGCCATGGGCAGAGACACCATCGAATAGATCAGGTTGCTCAAAACCCAGTCCAACCTGGCGCTGAACATCTCCATGGAGGGGGGCACACAGAACTTCTCTGGGCAACTTATTCCAGTGACTCATCACACTGATAGTAAGGAATTTTTTCCTCATACCTAATTTAAATCTCTTTCAGTTTAAAACTGTTACCCCTTGTCCTATCACTGCACTCCTAATAAAGAGCCCCTCACCAGCTTTCCTGTAGCCCCCTTTAAGTACTGGCAGGCTGCTATAAGGTCTCCCAAAGCCTACTCTTCTCTAGGCTGAATAACCCCAACTCTCTCAGCCTCTCTTCACAGGGGAGGTGTTCCAGGCCTTGCATCATTTTTGTGGCCCTCGTCTGGACCCACTCCAACAGATCCATGCCTTTCCTGTGCTCTGGGCTCCAGAGGTGGAAACAGTATTCCAGATGTGGTCTCACTAGAGCAGAGTGGAGTGACTGAATCACCTTGCTTGACCTGCTGATCACACTTCTGATGCAGTCCAGGATACGGTTGACCTTCTGGGCTGTGAGCACACTGTCACCTCATGCCCAGCTTCTCATCAACCAGCACACCAAAGACCTTGGCAAGGCCGCTCTCAATCCATTCATCCCCCAGCCTGCATTGATACTGGGAGTCGCCCTGACTTAGGTGCAAGACCTTGCACTTGGCCTTGTTGGACTTCATAAGGTTTGCATGGTCCCACCTTTCTAGTCTGTCAAGGTAATTCAGTGCCCGCACAGAAAAAAAGCCAACCACTTTTATTCAATCTGTTTACTCTGTGGGTTATTGCAAGCTTTCGAATTTCTAAAGCTGTAAATCTATTACCTTTCATATGCCTCTCAAGTAAGCATTACAGTAAATGAACACAGGGAAAAATCAATGTTGTCTGACTGTCCTTTCTGGGGCATTAAAAACCAACTGATCTGTTTGTTTGAAGGGATTTTGAAGAGTTCAATTTAGTCATTATCTACCACTCTCACGATGTAAAACAGTGTCCTAAACCTAAATAGCATATAGTAAAATTACAGCCCACTGTTAATGTAATGCTCCTAAAAACATCTTCCACTTAGGAAGGGAGACACACAGCCTGAATATTTCCTCTGTGCTGTGGATAAAACACAATTAATTCTTATAGCCTTCTCTACAGTTCTAATTGATAGAGTGCTTATCTGACACATTGAACAGGATTTTACAGCACTGGACACGTAAAGGGATATTCCTATGCATTTTTAAAGCTAGATAACAGGTGACTACAGAATGCTAATGCTTGCAGAAAGATGACAGAGTTTTGATAGTGCTTAAGAACTTTTAAGCGTTATTTCAAGTTAACTCTACAGATGATCCAGCACGTAGTAAGCGGTGGAGAGGAGAGAAATGTCTTATCTATTTATATTCTTCGACAGTGGCCTACAGCAATAACTCATCTCTTCAGCACACGATACACCTCCAGAAAAATGGAATAAAAGACTATGAAAGGTATTTATAAGAACTCCAGACATGAAGTACTACTGAGGAATGGGAACAGTCTAAGAATTGCTAGCAACACTAAAATATAGTTAGAGCATGGGAATTAATGAAAAAAATAGAAGGAAAAGCAATGAACAAATTAAAACATAACTGCATTAAATGACATTATTTCTCCTTTGAATTTTCAAAGTCCTAACCACTTAGAGTATCTTCCAGAGTTTCCAAATTCTGAAAAGTAGGATGATAATTCATAACTGTCTTAACAGCAAGGACTTTTTTATTACACATATTCTTGAACTTGAATGTAATAAGATTACTAATGGTCAACCAAATAAAGGAGAGAATCTTCAAAACCAGCTGCAGGATCACATCTGACTGTAAATACTTTCAGTTCATTAAAGCTTTTTGAATTACATATGCACAAATAGCTCCAAAGTTGAAGTTGGTTTAATATTTTGAATCATTCAAAACGTGTACGTATAAAGAAAACCCAAACTTCTGTTGTCCGAAGAAAAATTTTACTAGGTTGTAATTAAGGCAACAACCTCCTCTAGATTTTCGTTTCCTCTCCCACATCACATCCTTACTATGTTTTCTTCACCAGCTCTATTACTACTATTTTGTTTGTCTCTCTGGGTTAGTTTCCTAAGAAAATTAGTCTTTAATTGCACTGTCTACCACATCTTTCCTTCTCTCTTAAAAGCTGTCCCTAGTTCTTGCCAGAAATGTAAAGATCTCAAAAAATTCTTAAAAGTTGCATACAATTTAGCACCCGGAGGAGACCCCAATTACAGCTCCACCTAAAAGTCTTTAGGCAGGGAGGATGTGTGTGTATAAATCCATAAACGAACACCTACATGAACCCACTACCTGCCTATATAAGCCCCTTAACCATCCACAGCATGTTCCCCTGTAGTGGACATGAGGGAAGCCTTTTGAGTGGCAGCAAGTGGAAGAGGCACCAAGGTGGGGGAAAAGGTACGCGTAGGTGGAACAAGGCAAAAGAGATGGAAGACATAGTGGGAAGGGAGTGTTTAGCAACAGCTAGGAAGGAGCCTGTCAAATGAAAGAAAGGGACCCGTGGTTACAAAAGAGGCGGTGAAATGAAACAGTGCAGACTTCAAAACACCCTGAAGCCAAATTTCCACACTTCCAGCGCTCAACTGGCCTCTTCCACCTTTCCCTGTATTTACACTATTGCAAGATTAAATTTTAGCAGCTCAGTGTAAGTCCAAACCCCTGTGTGATATTTCTCAAACTATAAAAATACAGGGTTTTTTAATTCCTTTCTAAGCACGCAGGACGGTGAGCTCATCCAGCTTCCTCTACCACTGGAATTAGAAAGGCGTTTTAGCAAACAAAGTGCAAGCATATCACAGACCTCAATATCAAAAGATATTAAAGAACAACACAGCAAATCCAGCTAGCTTCTAACCTACAACAATAAATACATAAATACATTCTGGTTGTTCTGAGAGCTATAAGCAAAACAAATATTCAGAAATGTTAGCAATAATGAAAAGGAGAACAATAAAATCACAAGGCTGAAAATAACACACAAAATAATAAAAAGGGATTGTGAGAGTCAGGTGAGCGACTGGTTTATATAAACAGGCAAACTCAAGTCTAGTTTTAAAATAAATAGTTTGAAGTTATTCCAAAATCCTTTGATGAATAACAATATAGACATTTACGGATGAAGGCTCCTTTAATCATTACATAGCAACTTTACTTGATTTTCAAATACATCTACATATTTTCTGTCAAAGTATTTGTATTCATGAATATTAATATAAGTACACACTAAGCTGTTTGTGTTTTCATAATCAAATTTATATTTGTCAAAAATATACACATTAGATCAAGATCTGAGAAAAGACATTACAGGGAAAAAATGCTTCTCTTTTCCTTGGTCACTGATTTTTTCAGTTTCTTCTTCACAGACTAAACACAGCTGCTGTTAATGTAGA
Organism: Phaenicophaeus curvirostris; assembly: GCF_032191515.1. Lineage (NCBI taxonomy): Eukaryota > Metazoa > Chordata > Aves > Cuculiformes > Cuculidae > Phaenicophaeus > Phaenicophaeus curvirostris. The sequence goes on from NC_091394.1 coordinate 91,565,430, forward strand.
TAGCTACACTCAGGTCCAGCATACATCATAGCTATGAAGAAATGTGATGGCAGTTCTAAACGATGTAGCTGCCACATGCAGAGATTCTCTATCCAAATAACCAAACGCCACTAAATATTTTTCAGATAATAAATATCCTAAACAGCTGAGTCTTACACCAATTACTATTTTATACAATGTCAGCAGGGACAAAAACACATTCAGTTATATAATCCATGATTCTCGTTACCTGGAATAGCTTCATGGGCAGTCAAAACCACACTTATAATAGGATTTTTAGCTCCTGAAACCTGTTCAGTCTCCTTAGTTGATGGAGTTTTCTCTGTTTTCTGAACTCTGGCCCTCTTTGGAGTTTTTTCTCGCTCATCTTCCTTCCTGTCAAGGTCAACGTCAGAATCATTACCTGAAGAGTAAACATCAAAAAGAATATAACTACGTACAAAAGAAAAGCAGGTAAGACAGCCACTAACACTACAAGATAGAAATAAGAGAAAATCAATGCTATTGTGGAAGGAAACGCATGTTACCGAAACAAGACGAGCTGCATGAGTCTCTAAAGGAGAAGTTTTTCCACTCTTTAAAAAAACCCAGTGTGATACTTACAGAAACAGAGAAAAAAAGACAAAATAAAAACCAGTAAAAATTTTAGAAAATGGAATTTCATAAACATTTGTGTTTCTAAATTATCTTGATATTATTGTGGACTTTTGTGGAAATTCTACAAACGTAGAATTTCTTATGATTTTACAATTAATGGAGAAATTATTTTCCTCTTTTCTACATGCAACTGCTCTGATGACTATTTCTCCTAGTACTATATTCATTATCCATCTTATGTAACGGGAAGTCCTACAACAGTCTCTCTGGATTAGTCTTCTGTTCCCTACTGTTACTCTGAATCAATAACCGAAGCACAGTTTTGTCTTTCAATGTAGATTCAAAAAGATGTAAAGGTAAAACCAGTTCTTTGGTTCAACCTAATTCCTGACATGTAACTTCTCATTTTGAAGAGCTGCACTTCTAACTCATCCCCTTCTGTTAATGTTCAGACTTTCTTCAGCCCCTTAATTTGGATAACTTCTGCACCTGATAAGTAGAAAGCATAGTGACAGTTGTATTTAAAACATTCATCTGAAATAAAAATGAATAATCAGTAATCAGCTAAGTTGTTCCTTCCTCCATAAAACAAGTAAGGAATTCCTTACCAAAATTCTATAGTAAAAAGCTGATGTATAAAGAATTTGCAGCACAAAGAATAAAAACAGAGGGCTGCAAGTTTATACCAACAAAATTTCTTTATATTAGATGAAGTAGTAGAAAATGGAGGCTGGAGGAAACATTCTTGGCAAATTAAGGCATTATGCAAATGTTCCAGAGATAATGAATAAGGAAAGCAAACACTGACTGATGAAAGAAAATTATGAATTAAACAACTGAATTTTGGATTTTTTTATTTCTGCATACAAAATAGCTGACACAATCTCCAGAATAAGTCATTCAAAGGATATTCATAACCTGCTGTAGCTGCTCTACTGAGATAGGGAAACCACATATAAATAAAAACCAGTAACAGCAAAGATGTAGTGTACCTAGATTTATTTACAGCATGCAAATAGCAAAAGCAGTGGAAAGATATGCTATATGGAAATGGTTATGGTTTAATTTTAGTAAAAAATTCAGCTGAGATTCAAGCAAGTCTGTTATCCAGGTTCTTACCTCAATGCAACAAAGGCTAAAAGTGTCCTGACTGCTCTTAAAAAAAATAAAGGGCATAAGCAGAAACTAAAGTATCATTGTTAGGACTGATCACGTAACTAGCATCTGGATAAACTGCAAGCTCTTTATTAAATAGAAAACCAGAAGGAAACAAGGCATGTAGGAATTTGTTTAAATTTCTCAGGCATACTGAGGCAGAAATGTGTAAAATGACTACTGTTAATCATAGAATCATAGAATGGTTTGAATTGGAAAGGACCTTAAGGCCCACTCAGTTCCAATCCCCCTGCCATGGACAGGGACACCTTCCACTGGATCAGGCTGTTTAAAGCCTCATCCAGTCTGGCCTTGAACAGCTCTGGGGAAGGGGTTTCCACAACTCCTCTGCACAACCTGTTCCAACAACTTGATGCTAATCTGTAAATCAGAAATTCACATTTACAACACCTAGAATGAACGACAACAACAGAGCAAACCAAAACCAAACACAGCCGGCAAGACATCTAGCTATGGAGTCACATGAGCAATATTTTTGGCCCAGCTTCCAATTTCTAGGTTAAAGAAAATTATACTCTGCCCAGACAGCCCCTGCTTCTCAGTGCCTGCTAATGATTTCTTCAGTTTGAGATAAATTCCTTGATATATCAGTCTTCTCAACTACATTTTGCTCTGTAGACGTCTAGGATTTCAGAAAATATTGCTGCTTTATAGGTGTAAAGGGTCACATCACATCCCCATTTAACTCCTTAATATAGTTGCAAATTATTGATTTATATTGAAACCACGTAACTCTAATACCGGTACTTCTCTTCGAAACCTCAAAGGGATATTTGAATAAAAAGAAATATCCCCTTCAACCACAAACTGTCTTTGCCATGCTTTCTTTTGGTGGGATGAACAGGGATGGGGTGGGAGGAAACAAACAGTTCGATACATTTCCTTCAAGAAACAGCCTCCATTAGTTTGGGACCGACAATAAATAAATATTCACACATTTCACAGCAGGATCAGGAAACCAGCAGCAGAAAAAAAAAACAAAACACTCATAAAGAATCTGCATATACAAAGAATGTGAACTACTTACATTGTGTTACCTTCAGGCTACTTCACATATAAATATAGAAATTAATTTGGGTTAATTACACTGCTTTTATTCAGTGGACAGAAGGAGTTAGTGACAATTTTAGGGGAAACAAGGATTTTATATAGCTGTGGATAAAACTTTAAGTCATTTTTTTGCATGCTTTAGGTAACAGAAATTCAAAACCACAGACTGGAGGGAAAGCTACAATTAGGAGAAAGGAATTCTCATTTTGCTTGGGATCACATACTGAATTCCTAGTAGGCATGTGAGTAGGATCCAAGCACCATACTCCTAAATCCTCTTTTCTAATCATTACAAAACAAGACTTAGGCAGTTCAATAAGGAAATAAAGTGGTTGAAACCAAATGACAAAATCATTTTCATGTTTTTCATGTTAACCTGTAAGTCTATTAACCGTTGAATACTGGAATTCTACAAAAAAATAGAAAAGGATGAACCACAGACTTGAGTTAGTTATTCATTAGTGTGGATCACTAACAACTATTACTATAGTAACAAGCTAACAAATGTTTCATGCTGCTTTTCTTTCCTAATGTGTCGTTATCAGGCAGATCAGTTTGCTAGTTCCTTCAGACTCAGCTGTGGGAAAGAACAGACGTGTTACAATAAATATAGCTGACTATGACTTCTTGCTTTCAAAAGAGAAGTTAAAAAGTGCTATTTAAAAACATTTCAAAAATAACATACAGCACTGCAGTACAAAAATATTCCTTTATTAAAATGCTGTTATTTCATATGGATACAAACCTTTTACATGAAATCTAAGAACTAAATATGAAGATTCTGGCCATGTGAAAACATTTTCTTAAGAAACCCAAGGCTGGTAAGTACTTAAAGCAAAGGTCTGAATTTCAACTTCCATCTTCTCAATATGAGAACATCCAACAACTAACAGGAGGACAACATTCAGGAAGACATTTGCAGAGATGAGAGGAACATATTTAAGGTTACGCAAATCCCATTAACACAAAAAAAGCCCAAAAATATAGTGGCCAAAAACAGGGAAGTGAGAAAATTCAGCTGATTTGCTGATCATACATAGTCAACTAGTGCTGAAGATGTATATGAACATTCTCAACATTCACATTATACATGAAAAATAAACTCCTATCTTCTCTCTACAGAGTGATCAAGTCAAATTCTGATCATTAAATATTAAAATTTATTCACTAATCTGATGCATGTTGATGGCAGCAGCCACATTCTTCCCCCTTTTGAGAAGAACGAGCATCTTCCAGAAACGATTAGTTGATAAAGAGCTGGGGCTGCACACATCGCCAATGCTCTTTGCTACAAACAAACTAATTATAATCTGTGTGTTACCTGAAAAAAGACTTAGGAAAAAAAAAAAAAAAAAATCAGACCAACACTCCCCACCAAATCACCAAGGCTCTCACTGAAAGCTCTCACTGAAAGCTGCTTTATTCCCAAATTCTCTCTCACCGAAAGATCCTAAACTGGAAGATGTGCTTCAGGAAAGGATTAAGAAGGAGGCAAAAGCATGTTTTAATGAGAAAATAAGAGCTTCAACTTTCACCACAGGGCTCCAATTGCCTTTCCATAACCTGGGACCATCTCACCAGTAATTTAGTTTTCTTCCTGAAAAATTACTTAAGTGGATTACTGTGGATTAGAGAGTCAAAATAAGTGTTTTGTCTCTCACAACTAGGACAATTCACCTGTATAATACAACAGTTCTTGTTGTATTATAAAGGAACAGCCATAAGTGATTTTAAGATGATTTATGAGAAAATGGAGTATATGCAACTTGTGGTAAGGGTTTTTGCTTGCTCCTAAACAGACTGATTTAGACAAACCGCCTCATTTTGCATCACCCTTGCTAAGCAGACAGCTGAGCACTTTGTCAGCAGGCACTTCAATTCAATAGATGAATAAACTGACATCCCCTGTCTAGCAACAAGCATTTTAAATGCCTGTTTCTGCTTATACAAGAAATACGCCATGCCCATGCATCTTAACACATTTAAGAAATGGTCGTGTCTGTGTTGACAAGTAAAGCTACTGTCAGCTCTGGATGAATCACTGCTTTCAGCTTGTTGGCTTGTCCCGTGATTCTACTGCAGTTGTTAATTGAAGGGACTGCTCTCCATACTCGTAATTGGATATACGACGTTTGGCAGGCACAGCTACACATTCCTAATTGGCAAGTTTTTAAACCACTCTTCATTCAAATTATTATTTTTCATCCCCTAAAAGAGGCTGGTGTTTCATAACAGCAATAGTATTTTGTAATAGCATGAGTAGCTTGGAAAAAAAAGTAAGCTGGCCATTCAAAACACCCCATTGCTTCCTCTGCAGAGCCTGACATACTACTCACAGAAAGAATTAATTTAAATTAGAAACCAGCTGATAGCAAAAACATTTTAAACTAAGGTCAAAAGTGTCATCTTTAAGAATTATGCAGGTTTGTAATTCAGTAGGAATGAATGATTCATTTTTGAGTGGAGGATCTGGGCTGTCCATGGTAATCCCTCCCGACGCTGTAATCCCTCTTCCACCCAAATCCCATTCCCCAGCCATCAAATGTCACAGAGAATCACAGAATCATTAAGGTTGGAAAAGACCTTTAAGTCCAACCATCTGCCTCCCCAATACATACCTGCCTACCAAACCACGTCCCAAAGTGCCACATCTACATAACTTTGAACACCTCCAGGGATGGCAACTCCATCACTTTCCTGAGCAGCCTGTTCCCATGCTTCAGCACTCTTTCAGTCAATAATTTTTTTCCTAGTATCCAATAAACATCCCCCGGTGCAACTTGAGGCTATTTCATCTCATCCTATTGCTTGTTACTTGGGAGAAGAGATAAACTCCTACCTCGCTACAGCCTCCCTTCAGGGATTCAGGTATGAATCATAGAATCATAGAATAACCAGGTTGGAAGAGACCCACCAGATCATCGAGTCCAACCATTCCTATCAAACACTAAACCAGGCCCCTCAGCACCTCGTCCACCCGTGCCTTAAACACCTCCAGGGAAGGTGACTCAACCACCTCCCTGGGCAGCCTGTTCCAGTGCCCAATGACCCTTTCTGTGAAAAATTTTTTCCTAATGTCCAGCCTAAGCCTCCCCTGGCGGAGCTTGAGGCCATTCCTTCCTGTCCTGTCCCCTGTCACTTGGGAGAAGAGGACAGCACCCTCCTCTCTACAACCTCCTTTCAGGTAGTTATAGAGAGCAATGAGGTCTCCCCTCAGCCTCCTCTTCTCCAGGCTAAACAACCCCAGCTCTCTCAGCCATTCCTCATAAGGCCTCTTTCTCCAGCCCCCTCACCAGCTTTGTTGCTCTTCTCTGGACTCGCTCCAGAGCCTCAACATCCTTCTTGTGGTGAGGGGCCCAGAACTGAACACAGGGTTCGAGGAGCGGTCTCACCAGTGCCGAGTACAGAGGGAGAACAACCTCCCTGGACCTGCTGGTCACGCCGTTTCTGATACAAGCCAAGATGCCATTGGCCTTCTTGGCCACCTGGGCACACTGCTGGCTCATGTTCAGTCGGCTGTCAACCAACACCCCCAGGTCCCTCTCCTCCAGGCAGCTTTCTAGACAGACTTCTCCTAGTCTGTAGCACTGCATAGGGTTGTTGTGCCCCAAGTGCAGGACCCGGCATTTGGCCTTGTTAAACCTCATGCCATTGGACTCTGTCCAGAAGCCCAGCCTGTTCAGATCCCTTTGCAGAGCCTCCCTACCCTCCAGCAGATTGACACCTCCACCCAGCTTAGTGTCGTCCGCAAACTTGCTAAGGGTGCACTCAATGCCTTCATCCAGGTCATTGATAAAGACGTGTATGCTGCAGTATGGGATAGGGATGTTGGCGCTTCCTCAAAACAAGCAAGTTTAGAGGCAGCTGGTGAGGATCTGATCCAATCTTGCAACACCTAAAACCCCCAAACTAATCCCATTCCTGAGCCAAGGGCTGAAGCAGCTTCATTTTCTGCCTGGGAGAAGACACATAGCTGTTCAGGAAGAATCTCAACTCTTCTGGTTTTTTCTTAGAGCAAAAATAAAGTCTGGCAGTACCTCCAGCCAGCGAGATCTAAACCATTAGCCAAATGGTTTAACCAAATAAAAACAGAAGTAGTTGTACACACAGTTCTACTTAAATCACAGCAACTTTCCCATGCAAATAAGCTCTCTATTAAAAAAGCATATTTACTAAGCATGTACATGGGGAATTTGTAAGCACAATGTACATTTTTTTATTTCTATGCAAAAAATAATCACACTTTTTCCTTGCTGTTCTAATGAATACACCCACAAGGTGAAAGTAATCATTATGCATCAAAGAATGAAGTTAGGTGCACACAGGATGTCAGTAACCACCATGGCTTGGTGGCTCCTGACAGAGAACTATCGATGAGATGCTGCTCTCCAAGAGGTCAGTGTGGATCACTAAGCATTGAAGCAAAGAACAGCAAAGGCTGTTACAGCCACTACTTATTCCTCTGGCCAACATCCACTGCAGTTTCAATACAGTTTTACAGTGATTTATTCATTGCTATTTTAAAGGTCCAATAATATAAAGATTTCCACACTTCCCTTGTTGATCTATAAAAGACACAGAACATTTTATTACTTGGAAACCTTTCCTAATATTTCAATTTCAGGTCAACAGATATATTGCGTTTCTCTCAAAGAACATCACAGAGTATAAATATATAACTTGTCAATATTTGTATGTTTAGCACAGGGTTAGCAATAGCTAAAATATTAGTGTGTTATTAGCATTATTTTGGTCACAAATCTAAAACACTGCAACATATGAGCTGCAATGAAGAAAATTAACTTTATCTCAGTCAGACCCAGTGCAAAGTGAAAACATACTTGATTATTAACTAGATGTCCATCCAGTGCTAAACTTTGCAAGACATGAAAAACATGAGAAAGCAGTAAAAAAAAATACTGCAGAAAAATCCCAGATGCATTAGAAAAGCAGATGAAAGTAATTTCAAGTTGGAAAAACATAGGGGGAAAAGGTGAAAAAAAACCCACCCTCTAGGTATTAGGTACTCTAAACTACCACGCATGAAATGCGAGAGAAGGTATTGTAATTCTGGAAGGTTCAAAAACCCTCAACAAAATTCTCCAACTTGGTCTAAGAACTTCAGCAACAGAAAACTCATGAAATTAGAAGTTTCAGTATTCCTTTTCTCATATACACCAAACTGATTTCAAGATGGTTTTGTTTCAAGGGTAGTTTACTCTAGAAAATGTAGGTAGCAATCACATCTATTCAAGTATCTGAAATATTTGTCGATATAATACCATGTGCTGAGGCAGCTACACCACTGCCTGTGTGTAATACATTTAGATTCAACATCATTTGACGACAACTAAAATACAGAAAGATCTCCCAATAATCAGTAACTGGTGACAGAATAACCCAGAATTAAACCAGATTAAAGCCCCCATGAGCTATGTTTCTAAATTGCCATTATAGACAGAACTCTAGTTAACAGTCAGTGGAGCATATGAGCAATTTGGCTAACCCAACACTGCTCCACAGGTTTCCCTAAAAGTACTGACTTGATCTTTGCCAAGTATAATTAAAGCTCAGAAAACCTAGTGCATAAACACATATGTACAGACAGCTGTCAGCTTGGAACAGACTCCCACCTATGGTGACAATAAGTGCAAAGCAAAAAACCAAAGTATTATTGATACAATTGTGGGCTCTAAATTGACTCTTACAACAAAGGAAAGATCTGGTTTGCTGTCTAAATAGTAACCTGAAAACATAAGTCTCACACTCAGCAGTAGTCAGAAAAGCAAACAATCTGAGGACTCATAGGGCAAAGAGTAGAACAGAAAAGAAAAATAAACAATTGATGTCGTAGTATAAACCGGAGATGCTCTTTTGTATTGAACACCACTTATAGTTCTGGTCCTCCATCTCACAAAAGGCGAACCTCTAGTTGATAACTTTGCCAACGAAGAATCTTAGTGCATTTGTCCAAGCATTTTTATTTTTAAATTATGAACAGGTCCTCATGAAACTTAACATAAGAACATAAAAAGGTAATTTACAATTTCACTATATGCTTGCCTTTTCAATGTCAGACTTTTAAAATCAATTTAGGTTCATCCACCATCTTCAAAACTTTCTTCAAAATGAAATTTCAGTCTGATAGCAATTCAACAGCTCAAATTCTAAAGAACATGTCTTCTGATCTGGTAAAGCAACACAAGTACAACAAACCATCCTAGGCATAGACCTTGTTGTACTTGTCCTCTCTTCAGAAAGTTTTGAGTGACTCAATGTAATCATATTTTCATGAAGGATAACAATGCACATGCTACTTTTATCTACACATTCAGGCATGGAAAAGTTGTCCCAAAGCAGTTCATATGGTAAACTCAGAAGTGGAAAGTTTTCCTGCGATGGGACAGTAATCAGTAAATGGCTGAAGAATGGGTTTCCAAGATTGATTCCAAGGAAGAATTATTCCTTCAGGACAAAATAGTTCCCAATACCTTCACAGTTTGCAGTCAAGGTAGGCAGCTTTGGGCTGGAGACATACTAGCTGCACTAGACATCAACAACTGGAAGCCTTCATTACTGGCTGCTCAAGAGCTCAAGAACAACTTATTTCACTTGATTGTTTTGCTTTTACTAGAGAATAAACTAAAAAAAAAAAAGTTCCATTGACCAAAATTGCACCTGTTTTCTTTTTAAAGAGGAAAAAGGCTGAGCAATTTACTTTGAAAAATCTGCCAGTGTGTTTTGTAGCAAAGCAGATCTACGTAAGATTTAGGAGCTCTAATAAACTAAGATGTGAAGAACAGTTAATTTGAGTTTATAATCTGATCCGAGCTTTTATTTTAAAAGGCAATGTTGTTAAAATAATGCAAATGTGGACATTTTAGCACATAAAACCAGGAAAGGACAATTGTGATGTCAGAGTTGGGATAGCTGGAGTGAAGGTCACAAAGCTGAAAAGTCCTGCCACTGATGGTAGTAAAATAAAATCCAGATACTTTATCAAATCAAGAGTTTGTGTCTTCTGTCGACATATCCTAAGCCTTTTTCCAGTATTCTTTGCCACGGAAGTTGAACGCTGTCTCTCACTGAAAGTAAAATAGTCCACTAGTTGTGTACCGTAATGACAGATTGAACACGAAAGGGAACAGAAAACTGTAGAAAAATCAATGGTAAATTGTGTCTACAGGTCAAATCAATAGAATAACATGCCAAGCAATTATAGCAAAAGCAAAAACCTAATTTTAACAAAAACACAAAAATCATATGAAGTTGCATAACTTGGACAAAACTATTACTTTTTATGCATCTTAGAGCAAAGTTAAATAGGCAATTGGACTACATGATCCTTGTAGGTCCCTTCCAACTGTTCTGTTCTGACCTATCCTATTCTAAATGAATATTCACTGCTGTCTTTTTAAATAGGCTTCCCAGAGGGGTGTAAATGCCCCAAGGCAGTCAGCGTTTAAGTGGCATTTGGACAATGCCCTTTAAAAACCTGTTTTGGTTTTTGACCAGCCCTGAAGTGCAGTTGGACTAGATGATCATAATAGGTTCCTTCCGACTGAAACTATTCTATTCTGTTCCATTATATTTCACAGCTTTGAGGGAGTGAATATTTCAAAGCAATCTTAAAGCTAAATTTAAACAATGAACTTTCATACTCAAAGACAGTCATTCACATAAAGTTTTGTACAATAGAACAGAGAGTGTGGCATTATTTTTACACAGTAAAACAAGCCATCCAGAAAAGCAGTCTGTAAATCTACCAAAGAACAGGACAGAATTCAGATTTTCCAAGTCACATGACAGAAACACCTCTATAGGATCATCCTTCCTCAACCATACGTGATACTTACCTATGCGGCCCACACTGCTTCTCACTGGAAAACTGTATTTCTCTTTGTGAGAAACAGAACAGTTCCTTACGCAAAAGAAGCATTTCAGGGAGTTTAAGACAATCATTAGTGCAATAAGGTCTTTGACATTTTGAAATTAACTTAATATACCTTGTCTAACTTTATTCTCAGTTTTGTTTCAATGTACTTTATATGTTAAAGAAACAGACAATTCTATTCAAACTTAAAACTGGGAATTAGTAGCTGTTACCAACCAGGTTCAAGGATGGAAAGATGGCGTTTCACAATATGCTCTATGTATTTTTGTTGGATATTTTCTTACCTCCATCTCCTTCTTCCTCCCCTTCATTTGAAACAATAATGCAGATATGCTTTCTCAGCTGACGTGTGTTGCAAAACTTCCGATTGCATTTCCTACATTCCAAGCTGCCCGGTGAGACCTCAGACGGTTCCGGAGCTTCTTCTGTCCCAGGCAGAGTTTCTTCACTTGGAACAGAGTTATTTTCTGGCATATCTTCATCCATACAAAACTTCTTAGTGGACCCTTTTGGTCTGCCCCTTTTCCTCTTTGCTACAAGAAGATCTAGAAAATAAAGTTAAAGTTAAAAGAAGCCATAATTAATTTCCACAGCTAATTTGCTAATATCCTTCTGATCTTTGAAAAACAGGAATGAAACTCAAGAGTGTCTTTCCCTAAAGCTTAAAAAAAGGTTAGCTTCATGCAAACTTATTTTTAAGCCATGGCATTTGCTGGCACTTCTGCTAGCTGCAGAGCAGTAACGTTTATGTTACTGAGATCAGCACATGTCAAAGTGCCACCATTTTGCAGAAATTACACTGCAAGCACTCTCTTCAATTGTTGTGTAAGTGTATCAGCATGCATATTCTACAAAGTTGCTCTGCCGCATTCTGACATTCTACAAAAAGACCTTCTTAATTTAAATCACTCTCAAAGAAATTGCTTAAGTATTGAGAAGTCTCCAGAGAAAAACAATTTATCTTTTAGATTGAACAGCTCATTTTCCTTTTAATAAATTGAACAATTACTCTCTAATAAGTCCTGTGGTTCTTTATTGTTGGCACTTTCAACCCAAAAGTTAGTATAAGAAATTGCTGGCAACAAATAAATTCCAGAACTCACGCAAAATATGTCTCCTTAATGAGCGTTTCAAATAATTAAAACCAGAATTCATCCTCAAATGTTAATAACTACTACATAATTTTACATCTTCAAATTTATCTAAGAGAAAACATTGATAAAATCAATGAGACATAGTGAACACATATTAACAGAAAAATCTTCACACTCATATTCCCTGATGAATATTTCCCACGTTGACACTGTAGTTATTTCCAAAGCCAACTTGCTACCTTCTGCTCATCAATGCAACCATTGAACACTGACCAAATGAATAAGATCCTGACAAAAAGTTTAGTCAGAAAAAGAAGATACTCAGAGGGAAGTGGGAATATTCCAGATAATCTCCTTCAAAAGACTTCATCCTAGCTACGAGTTACTTCCACCTAATAGGTTCGTGAGAAGAAAAGAATCAGTCTCTATCCTTCTTGTTAATCTCAGAGGCTGTCTGCTTTGTTTCCAGTCCTTATATTATGTTTCTTGAGGAATTATTGAAATATTATTGTAAACATTTCTTAACTTTGAAGCCGCTCTTCTGCAAGAAGCTGTCAGCTCACAAACAGCAAAGTATGGCACCATTTAAATGATCTTTTTAAGTCTGAGCAGACATCTGGTGAAGTATAAGATCTACTCTGCATATCTGCAGAAAAATACAGATCCGAAGAGGGAAAAATCATTATGCATCTAAAAGAGCTTGCCTGAATGTGTGTAGAGAAACAGGACAGAATCAGACTTCTTCCAGGCTTTCAGGATTCATTTTATCTAATGCTAGACACTTGAGCTCTCAAATTAGTTAATAATTGTCTTCTATATTGAAGGAATGGAGAAACTGCTCTCCAGAGTGCAGTTCAAATCACATAAGGCCTGAGTCATCTCCAGATGCCATGGTGACTAAGATCTCAGTTTAAGAATCTCCAGTTACATGCAGTGAACTCCAGCGTGGAGAATTAAAAAGTAAGAGAGCTTGACAGAGTCATAGTAATTGCAAAAACCACCCAGAGTACAACGTGTATTAAAATTTGCTAAGTTAAATAGAACAAGTATGAAGAACCTGTTAACCATCATCTTTGTGCCCCCCATGGGAAACTTACATTTATCCTGCTCTTACTCTAACCAAAACCTGTGTATATCAAGAATAAAGATTTAGAGCTGCCTAAAAGCATTCGTCTGCCTTATCAATTGAGGCCGACAATGTAAAAGTGTGAAAAATAATGAAAGGAGAAAAAAAAAATAAAAAACCCAACAGATAATTTTCAAGCGCGTGTGCCAAAAGACCTTACTAAACTGGTTGACTTAGAGCATGTGGAAAAGTAAATGACCTCAAGGAATCTTGATGGAAGATCTTGATGGAAGAGAACAGGAGGTGGTGGCAGCATCTTATTCAAAATGTGTTCAACATTTCCTTTAAGTATACCAGACAAAAAAGCCACATGCTTAGACCATAGTTAATTACGTAATTAGTATCAAGGGAAAAGAAGGCATTCTGTCTTATTATAGAAGCAACTGATTATCTGTCTACTTAAATATAATGCAATAGGAACACTAAAAGCCTCATTATCAACAGGACAAAGAGTAACCCATTCACCTAACTTTTAACAAGCCTCCATCAGCACTGTTCTGAATGTCTGCCCTACTGCACCCCTGTGAAAGTGGTTTTGTCGATTATGAGTCAAAAAGAGAGGAGTGGTTTCAATGCTGTCAAAACTTCTCTTTGTTACCATTCACGTTATTCCAATATCCATCAATCGCAGCAATTAGTATTCGGTGCCTTGAGTTAAAGAATTACTATGTAATTAAAACAAGCAAACAACATTCATCTTCAAGTCAATCTCTAAGGACGTCACAGTTTGCCAATATTTCAAACATAGTGTGAGGAATACAGATGTTAATACTGCTCAGGTTACTATTTAGCAATTAAATCTCAGGATATGAATAGTGAATGCAGCCATCATATTCTCGGTGTATGATATTCTTTTAATTCTTTTACAACACAACCATCAGATTACCCAACGAAAAGAAATTAAGCAGAATCAGGTAAATGAGATGTGCTGCTTCTTGACTGTTTTAATGTAAACTTAATGAAAAAATAGAAGAGCATTTTCACATTAAGACAGAAAATTACACAAAATCGTATATGCAAGTGGAAATGTGAAAACTGCTCCTTTAGAAGGTTGGTGGTAGATCCTCTTCTAGAGCCTACAAAATTGTAGTTCTTGCCACTGTGACAACTAATGATGTAAAGGGATACACAAAATGTGTAAATTTAGGTCTGTTTGTAAACAAGCCTAACAAAAGGCGAATTTAAAGCAGTCCCCAAATGTTTGAGAAGGTTTGGTGGCAAGCACTGGCTACCAACATACACAGGAACAGGAAGATTCATAAGGACAACCACTAGATCACCAGAACTTCTGAGACTTCTGAGACATATCACCATCGACTTTGAATCAGCAGTGTCAGAATTAAGTTTTTAACAATGCACATGACGATAAAATGCCAGCTGCCTCTCTCTATCCAGATTACCCCCAGGTAGCCATTCAAGCTGTACTGCACCACTCACAGATGAAGACTTCACCTAATATTAACAATACACAGTAGCTGAATGGCACTACATAGTTATTCCTCTGCTAGCACATAATGAAGCCACATAGAAGCATTATCACCTGCCAGAAAAAAAGAAACCACTTCATTGTTAAAAATAAAGTAGTATATTAAATAAGTAAATAAATAACCTCATTTATTTCCAGGATGCTTAGTCAGAAGTAGATGTTCTAAATTGCTTATTAAGAACATTTTGAAAGTAAGATCCTGTTCCAGAAGAACATTTTAGTTGTTTCTGGGGCTTATGTTGACTGGTACTGGATGCGCACAATATTCAAGGAAGACACCCTGTGCTATGCTATATAATTATTAAGTACTCAAAGACATTTATGAGGCACTTTGAAATAATAATAATGCAAAAAAAAGTAAGTCTATTTTGGTAATGTTCCTTCATAAGAATTATTTCAAATCAGTCTCTTTAATAATCAATTTTCTCAAAAATGTTCAGAACATGAGTAGCACAAAACATTTCCATGATGAGGCCTTCATGTTATCATGCACCAGAACTACACTTAATTAATCCCTTGAAGCTTAGCTAAGCAAAACATATAGATAGATATATAGATATTTCAATAATATTCTACCAAGGTCTATGATAGTTCCCATGAATTACTTGTCTGGGATCATGCTACATAAGAACAGAGGTCTACAATCAGGCCTCCAGAACACTAGGGCCTAGACAAATTAATTTAAATTTTATTTTTTAAATAGATGAAGTTGAATAAAAGTAAGCTTCATTGTTGAGCATTTTTAACTCTTCACACATTAGACCTTAGACCATGTAGATCCTGGCATGCCAGCACTGTAGATTCCACCAGGTTTAATGACCCTTAGTACAGTGTCTGCCTAAAAAAACAGGCGTTACTAAAACTGGTTCACTACAGGACAACACCCTTAAAGGGTATGATTTTCCAAAGTGACTTTATCATGTACAGGAAGAAGCAATAAATCATTAAGACTATACACTCCAAGAATATAATGGAATTTTCTCCTCTGGTTTTCTACCCCTCAGTTTTTATTCAATTGTGTATATAAATTCAAGCTACATATGTACAAAACATCTTCAATAAACAATTTTAATGTTGTAAGGGGATAAATATCTCTGACTTTGCAAGAGGAGGGGATCCCATCCCTGGAGGTGTTCAAGGCCAGGTTGGATGGGACCTTCAGCAGCCTGATCTAGTGGGACATGTCCCTGCCCATGGCAGGGGGGCTGGAACTAGATGATCTTTAAGGTCCCTTCCAACCCAAACTCTTCTATGATTTTACGAGGATTCTCCTCTATGCTAAGTGATCCCTATAAAATGGCCCTTTTTTCTCCAAACCCATGCAAGTAAGCAGGCACCACTATCCCAGCTGTAGCATGAGCCAAACAAAAAGTTCATCAGAAGTCACAAAGCACTTGCACAAACGTTCGCTTAAACATCCTGAGTAAATTTTAAGAACTAGATGCATTATGCAATACGAATCCTTTCTCAAATGTCAGTATAAAAAGTTTATATTTTATTTAATGAATTACAGCAGTATATGGCCACATTCAGAAACTTTTGCACAAAGTGTCATACAAATCTAAGTATAAACAAATCTCATCCACAGCCTTATATTGTTACTGGTATGTGCATACACCACAGCACCTAGGAACACCTATTCTCCCCAAGCCTGAATGCGCGCTCTAGCTGCATCCTGTGTTCAAGTAAGGATGAGACCAATTTTTTAAGTGACCTTAACGAATTAAGACTCCTTATGATAACCACATGTTAAGTTTCTTCCAGGTTTCAGGCCAGGCAACTGTGCTGCTGAGACAGAGATCATTATGAAAAGTTATGAAAGGAAACAGTGTGCAGAAGTGGAGTATGAGTGACTACTGTTAACCACTAAACAATCATCGTTTCCCAAACAAAGATGCCACATTCCAGTGCTGGACAAAATGTGACTGAAGCATAATGTGTTTAACAGAAACATCTGCCCAGTACCCTCAGTAAAAAAAATGCTAATCATTCTACCAAACCAGTTAGCACAAATCAACTCTAAATATATCACAACCCTAACCAAGGAAAAGTGGCGTGACTAAATAAAATTCAGCAGAGAGCATTGCCAATAAAATAACATTAAAGTAACAAACACATATTACATTCCCAGCACTTTACTTGTTCACAGTCCTTATAAAATCATTAATTTATTACTCAGGCAGAACACAGAGTTCTATTAACAACTCAGCTTTCCCTGGTCTATATCAATTCTAGTGTATCTACAGTGTTTAAAATCACAGAATCACAGAAGAGTTTGGATTGGAAGGGCCTTAAAGATCATCTGGTTACAACGCCACGGGCAAAGACACAAAGATGTTCATCTATCAGCCGATGAGTATCAAAAGAAGTTGTAATACCTAAGACTGTCATTCATCAATGACTTCTCCTTCCTAGTGACAATCCTGGATTTCTACAAAGCAGGGTCCACTGAGAAAAATATTGAAAACTATAAATTTTTCTATTTTTCTATCTGCTGCAGAGTCCATAAGAGGAGGAAAAACATGGATGCCTTGAAAGAAGATCTCTTGAAATGTCTATAGTCAGCTGTGAAATATCCTTTTTTTCAAGAAAAAACAAAACACAGGAAATAATTGAATAGGACTTCAGATCAGAATATCCTCTTCTCCAATCAATCTGTGTGATGGGAGAGAAGAAACATTAAAGTATGAGTGGAAATCTGTGTGAAATTTACCTTGACGTTATTACTGACAGCAGATGGCAAAGAGTTGGGCTACATAACCTGAAAAAGGTGGCAGCATAGCATCATATCAGATGACAAAAAGTATTCACCAGGAATAATGAAAAAGGTAAGTTATGAATATGTACCTTAACATATGAATGCTGTATTTTACAAAATTCAACTTGCAAAGTTATTTTCCTAAATGCTGCATAAGTCTAATTTCTGCTGCTTCAGACCATAATGGTAATGACTAACTACTCTCATAAACATACAATGCATCCTTAACAATATAGAATACAGGAAGCACAGTCTCTGACACAAATGCAAAAAGACATTAACAGAAGACCCTTTTTACCAACAGCAATAATAAACACAGAATCACAGAATCACTAGGTTGGAAAAGACCCACCAGATCATCGAGTCCAACCATTCCTATCAAACACTAAACCATGACCCTCAACACCTTATCTACCCATCCTTTAAACACCTCCAGGGAAGATGAATCAACCACCTCCCTGGGCAGCCTGACCCTTTCCACGAAAAATTTTTTTCTGATGTCAAGCCTGAACCTCCCCTGGCGGAGCTTGAGGCCATTCCCTCTTGTCCTGTCCCCCGTCACTTGGGAGAAGAGGCCAGCTCCTTCCTCTCCACAACCTCCTTTCAGGTAGTTATAGAGAGCAATGAGGTCTGCCCTCAGCCTCCTCTTCTCCAGGCTAAACAACCCCAGCTCTCTCAGCCATTCCTCATAAGGCCTGTTCTCCAGCCCCTTCACCAGCTTCGTTGCTCTTCTCTGGACTCGCTCCAGAGCCTCAACATCCTTCTTGTGGTGAGGGGCCCAGAACTGAACACAGGATTCGAGGAGCGGTCTCACCAGTGCCGAGTACAGAGGGAGGATAACCTCCCTGGACCTACTGGTCACGCCGTTTCTGATACAAGCCAAGATGCCATTGGCCTTCTTGGCCACCTGGGCACACTGCTGGCTCATGTTCAGTCGGCTGTCAACCAACACCCCCAGGTCCCTCTCCTCCAGGCAGCTTTCTAGACAGACTTCTCCTAGTCTGTAGCTGCATAGGGTTGTTGTGCCCCAAGTGCAGGACCCGGCATTTGGCCTTGTTAAACCTCATGCCGTTGGACTCAGCCCAGCGGTCCAGCCTGTTCAGATCCCTTTGCAGAGCCTACCTACACTCCAGCAGATCAACACTTCCACCCAGCTTAGTGTCGTCCGCAAACTTGCTAAGGGTGCACTCGATGCCTTCATCCAGGTCATTGATAAAGACATTGAACAGGGCTGGACCCAGCACTGAGCCCTGGGGAACCCCACTTGTCACTGGCCTCCAGCTGGATTTCACACCATTTCCCACCACTCTCTGGGCCCGGCCAGCCAACCAGTTTTCCACCCAGGAGA
Organism: Phaenicophaeus curvirostris; assembly: GCF_032191515.1. NCBI lineage: Eukaryota > Metazoa > Chordata > Aves > Cuculiformes > Cuculidae > Phaenicophaeus > Phaenicophaeus curvirostris. The sequence goes on from NC_091394.1 coordinate 91,583,959, forward strand.
GTGTGCGCCTGTCCAGGCCAGAGGCTGACAGTTTCCGAAGCAGAATGCTGTGAGAAACTGTGTCAAAGGCTTTACTGAAGTCCAGGAAGATACATCCACAGCCTTTCCCTCATCCAGCAGCCGAGTCACTTTGTCATAGAAGGCGATCAGGTTAGTTTGGCAAGACCTGCCTTTCATGAACCTGTGTTGACTGGGCCTGATCACCCTGTTCTCTTGCATGTGCTTCACGACAGCACTCAAGATCACCTGCTCCATGACTTTGCCCGAAAGCAAGATGCAGTCTGCATGCCTTGGAATGGCATTTTGAAACTTGATGTAGATCTGATATCTATTCATCTTCTTCTGATGCACAGTCTCTTTTAGGCTTCATGTTAAATAACAAACTGGTGCAATTTTTACTTGAACACCGCCAGGGGTGGGGCAGCCACAGTTTCCCTAGGCAACCGGTGCCAGTGCCCCACCACTCTCATAGTGAAGAAATTCCTCTATGTCTAATCTAAATCTGCCCCTCTCCAGTTTATGCCCATTGTCCCCAGTCCTGTCACTACAAGCCTTTGTAAACAGTCCTTCCCCAGCTTTCTTGAAGCCCCTTCAAGTACTGGAAGGTCACTATAAGATCTCCTTGGTGCCTTCTCTTCTCCAGACTGAACAACCCCAACTGTCTCAGCATGTCCTTGTAATTAATGATAACTAATGATTAAAAGGTTAAATTACTTTAAGTATGGGCATAGAATAAATACAGGTATAAGTTAGTGGAACTGCTTGAAGTTTTCTTTAAAAGTTTTAAAGAATAAATAGAGGTTTCTCAAGAAAGAAGATAAGCGATTTCTATGATTGGTGGAAAAACATGAAGCATCACTTCTGACGGAGAATGAAAATGAGACAGAGGAGATGAATTATCAAGGAGGGCTTTAAAGAAGAATAATAAACAGTAGAGAACTAAAACCCTATGGGAAAAAAAAAAAACATGGAAAAACACCAAGAACTTTCCAAAGAAAGAATACCTGCTGTATAGTGTATATAGATACCTGATGGTTTTGTGTGGGCCTTTGCCACTCACTGAGGTGATGGCCCAACTCTGAGTTGTTAATAAAGCAAGTCTTGAGTTACCCGCAGGCTGGAGAAAATCACAGAATCATAGAATAACCAGGTTGGAAGAGACCCACCGGACCATCAAGTCAAGGACCATTGTAAAAATAGCTATACACAATGCAGAATTATTACGTCTCACAAAATCACAGAATCACTAGGTTGGAAAAGACCCACCGAATCATTGAGTCCAACCATTCCAATCAAACACTAAATCAAGTCCCTGAGCACCTCATCCACCCATGTCCAGCCTGAACCTCCCCTGGCAGAGCTTGAGGCCATTCCCTCTTGTCAATCAACACCCCAACTCAGGTTTTATTACAAAACTAAATGACTTTGAAAATTACATTTCTGTCAATTTATGACTGTACCTTCTCCATCTTTGTTTATGTTTGTCGGTACTGTTAGAGGCTGGAGTGGAATAATGATGTCATCCACATTGGTCCCTTCTTCTGTATGCTTCTCAGAGACATGGGACAATATTTCGGATTGGTTTGGTGAGAATAAGTTACAAAGCTTACACATGAAGATGGAATTGATCCCTGGAAAAATAAGTTTAAAAAGAGCAGTTAATATTTTCAAATGTAAGTTATTTTATCACTAGCTATGGCAATTTCAGTTGAGCTAACACAGTACTTACCAGGTAACTTAGTACACTTAATAGCCAGGAACAAACCAAAATGAAGAATGTTTTATCTTTTACAAAGTAGGTCTAAAATACAAACAAGCTGGGCCCAAAATCCTGATTTATGTTCACAAATCTCACTGTTTGTTCCTTAACCTTTCTACTCCCTTAAGCAAGTCCAAATATCCAATTATCTACGTAAGTACTGGAAACAAAACAAGGTTAAAAGAATTAAATATCATAAAAGTTAAAAGGAAATTTTTTCCTTCACTACAGTAATATTTTCTAGAAAAATAAACATATTTTCTAGAAAAATAAACATATTTTCTAGAAAAATAAACATATTTTCTAGAAAAATAAACATATTTTCTAGAAAAATAAACATATTTTCTAGAAAAATAAACATATTTTCTAGAAAAATAAACATATTTTCTAGAAAATGTACGCATTCATGTGTCACTTTCGATTTAGTACATTACCCTGAGCATACACCATGAGTTACAAACGTTAAGTGCTTGGGTTTGGGGGTCATTATGCTCAGAAGTGGTTCCACAACTGCATAAATATTGGGGAGGAAAGTCAAAACAAATGCAGTATGGTAGACCACAAAAATGTTGCATCATATGATAGTGAGAGCTATGCAACTACATCTTCTTCCTTTCTCCTTCTTGTCATTCACTTCAGGGCTGTACAAATGCAAATTTTTTTATTCTTTTATCCCAATATTAAAAAAAAAAAAAATCAAGCCTCACTTTGACCTATGTACATGGAGAAAAGTGGGCAGGAATAGGAGGAATTTAAGGAGGGGAAAAAAATTTTGCTGTCAGAACAAAAAATGTGATATCAGACTCAGAGGTCTTATTAACATTTGATATCAACAAAAGCATCTAGCATTTCATACGCATACAAGTTCTATCAAAAATTCCTATTGATTCAAAACAAACCGCAACAAATTGAAAACCTTCAAAGCATCAGCAAGCGAAGAATTTTGTTAAACCTCTAGCTGGTCAATGCTTTAAACAGAAATTTTACAGAATATTTTTGATAAAAACTTTCTGGTTTTTTTTATAGTTTGCAGGTGTTAGAAACGTGATGTGAAAGCAAAGTCATAAAAGAATAGATGACAATAAAGAAGGGTTATATAAAGTAAATAATTCACAAAAATCCACCTAAAAAAAAGATCACAAGCTTTTGGCAGAGAGTTAATTCAGAGGACTTTGCTTTCTCAAACTGCTGTCATTAGGTTTAATCCACTGATTTTTCAACAGTCCTTGCTCCCCTCACTGTTCAATGAAACTTAACAAGAACGAGGAATGAATTTTAAAGTACGCTTGTTCTTCAGCTGCATATATAAACTCCTGGCCCAGAGACTGGTTTCAAATGCTCCTCTCCCGTCTGCCTCCCCAGGAAAACTAGGGACACAGTAGGCTCACTGAAATCAAATTGGAACAACCAATGCTATTTGAGGCACAAACCAAAACACAGATTAGCTGGCTAAGTACAGAAATAAAGTGATATTTTGTGAATTTTGGGGTGAATCTGGGGAGAAGTGAGCAGGGAAGTTACATTTTGGGACTCGTTTTCAAAACAATTCCAAGCAAAGATCATCACCCCATTCCACATGATTGCACTCCCTTCAGGACACACTAATTATACTGTTCACCCTCTCAATAAAAATCCATCTTTAAGATATTCTGAACGTTAAGAACCACAAAGCTGGCTCTTTTTCACACTTTGTTGCACATGGAGCTGCAATAAAAGCATCTTCATCTTCAGAAATAATACAACTACTTCAAAACTTAAAAGGCAGAGTATGCCTTCAACTCTTTTAAAACATCTCTGAAACTCTGTACCTGTTGGTTTTTTTTTTAAATCCCCTTTATTTCACACACAAGCAGCTATGCGAAATGTGTGATACACTTGATGTGTTCTAATGAACTCAGCAGAGCTCCTTCTCAGGCATTCTCAAGCACATGCACACAGCTATTTTGATTGCAGTATGTTTATAGTGAAAACTTTCCTTTGAATCAGTTCCTTTGAACTAGTTCTGCTCTACTTAATATTAGTCTTTCTTTTTTAAATGAATGCAGCTTGTTACCAGCCCAGTGGAGCACATTCATGATTCACACTGCACAACCTATGAGCATTTATCCAAAGGCTTAACTAACACTGAACATTAGAATTCCATGACTTAGCTCATAGTTCTACTTTGAGGCTTTATTTGGCACTGTTTCTGCTTCCTGACCTATTCGTCATTTCCTCTAAAAGCTCAGGGTTACTGCTTTGTGGCTCCTGCCTCCTCCTCTAACAGTTTTAATCAGTACTCACACTACTTTATCTCTTCTTCTCCCACTGAGGACTTGGAGAGGGGCAGAAGAGCAAGAATCACAGTATCAGAGAATGCTCGGAGTTGGAAGGGACCTCTGGAGATCATCCAGTCCAGCTCCCTTGCTAAAGCTGGGTCACCTACAGCAGGCTGCACAGGAAGAAATCTAGATACATATATAATTCACGTAATAGGAAGAATTTTTTTTTTACTGTTGAAACTTCATGAACTTCAAGGTCGCTTCCAACTCAAACTGTTCGATGATTCTATGAATGTGTCCAGGTGGGTCTTGAACATCTCCACAGACGGAGACTCCACACCCTCTCTGAGCAGCCTGTTCCACTGCTCTGTCACCCTCACAGTAAAGAAGTTTTTCCTCATGTTAAGGCAGAACTTCCTGTGCTCCAGATTGTGCCCGCTGACCTTGTTCTGTCACTGGGCACCACTGAAAAGAGTAGCTCCAACTTCTTGACATTCATCCTTTAGATATTTATAAGAATTGATAAAATCCCCTCTCAGTTTTCTCCAGGCTGAACAGTTCAAGCTCACTCAGCAAATTAGAGATGCTCTAGTCACTCTACCATCTTCATATCTCTCCTCTGGAATCCCATCTGTCTGGTTGCTTAAAGGGTCTGGTTACACAAACCCTTGTTTAAAGTCTTTCTGGGAAACATTCCACATTCACATGCAGTAATAAAAACATGGGAAACCATCAAGCTGGAACAAAACTAGAAGTGCACAGACTGGGTGTTAGAAAGTGTCAAGAGAACGTGCAGAAGACACATGTGCTTTGCTCCAAGGTGAGACGGAAACAAAACTGAATAAAGGAATTATTTTAGGAGAAATGACTGGAAAAGAAGGTTATAAAGCAGAGGATGAACTGTGCTACTCATGGGCCTAAACATCTATGTTAGGAATAAGCAAATGGTAATTGATTAACCAGTTGCTAATTAGGTGGTGTAAAAATAGCGCAATGAATTACAGTCAATTAAGTGTAAAAATCAAATAAGCAATAAGTTAATTAACTATGCAGAGAATCAATGATTAATTAGTGAATAATTAATTATGTAGGAAATCAACAGAGCAATTAATTAGAGAGCAATTAAATATGCAGAGAAAGAAAGGAACAGTAATCAAGCATGCAGGTAAACAAACAACAGGAATTTCAGCCAAAACCAATTTAGAACATTCAGTTCACTAACCATGCTTTGTGTTAATTCATTATCTTCAGTTTGCCCATATGAACTGTGCTAAGTGTACTTATTTTCTTCTTAAATGGAAAAGTGCCAAATTAAGCTATAAGTGAAGCCATTTTTTTTTTTAGTTCTTCCAAAGACCTCAGTGTATTTCTTAATTAGTCAAAATTTTTTTCTTTATACATAGCATGTACACAGCAAAGGGAGATTATCAAACTGATTACTAAAGACAAATAGCAAATTGCAGACTAGACTTCCTTATTCCCAATCCCCTTCACAAAGCATAAAACAGTACTTATCCTAATTTCCTTTAAAGTTGGAGAGGTGAGAAAGAAGCACTTACATTAGAAAAATCCCTGAAAACAACAGTATTTGAAGGAATTAGATAGTGTACTATTGACATGCATACTTTCAGTCAATGTATGACAAAATCTAGTCTAGAGTTAAAATTAACTAGTGAAAAACATACATTTTGCATAAAAGGTAGGCATGGGGTTGGGGGTTGTTTTGCAAACACACAGGAAAGAGAAAAAAAATTATCCATCTGCATTTATACACAATAAATCATCCTAAGGTTTCCAAAACTCTTCAATGCAAGCAACAGTTAAAAACTTTTGTAACAGACTTTGAACTTCTGCAACGGTTAAAAGGAAACAGAACTCTACAGTTGATGCAAAAATTAAAAATCATCAGATATATATTGGCGTGTGGAGTAACAATTTTGACAGCACATATACTTCGGTACCTGCTGAACCTTCCTACAATACATAGCAACAGAACTCAGAACATGAATCCAGCGGAAGGTGTCCCTGCCCCAGGCAGGGGGGGTGGAACTGGATTATCTTTAAGGTCTCTTCCAACCCAAACCATTCTATGATTCTATGCATAACTACACGTCCTTAAAAACTTACAACAGAGCTGAAATGAACCTTGCTCCCACATCACTATCAACCTCTCAACAATAAGAACTTCCTGCCATTAAAAATCTTATACATCATTCTTAGACTAGGACTTTGTCTTGTTGGGGCTTTGTCTTAGTGTTTGGGGTTTTTTAATGACAATTGGGTATTTGTGACTGTTTTGCAGACAAGTAGTGATGTTTATGGTAAAAATGAGAAAAAGAACAAGGTACATCAAATCAAAAAGATTTCTTTCCATCTTCAGTATACATAATATAAACTTTATCCTCAGTTTACTCACTCCTTTATCTCTCAAGTTAAATCATACTAGGGGGTTGGACTAGATGATCTTTAAGGTCCCTTCCAACCCAAACAAATTCTATGATAAAGTCTATGATTCTCTGGTTCATTTCCAATTCTTTTCTTTTTCCCCCACCTTTTATCATGTATTTTTAACTTTTCCCTTTCTCTTTCCTGCATCTCTTATGCCATGCCCTCTTACCAGACTCTCTCTTCTCTCTTCCTGTTCCCTACCATACACTTCCAAGCTTTCAACCTACCTACTAATGTTAACTTGTGCTTCTATTTCCCACCTGTCTTTCTCTTGCAGTTACAAGAACTTTGCCTCTCCCTGTTGAGGACTCACTCGATACTTACTCCTTCTTAGCTTAAAATCTTAGAGGTAAACATAGCTACCAGGTTCACAGGAATTAGATAGGTCAGATCTAAAACTACCACAGTCTTCATGGGGTATACTACACCACTGCCTTACTGAATCCCATCAACAGATTCAGGTATTCATAACTCAAGTTAAGTAAGAACCATATATATCTTTATTTCCATGGCTAACACCCTATTACACCACAGAGAAAACCACTAAATCTCTTCTGCAGCAGTACTTCATCATGTGAAGACACAATCTGAGACACTTTGCCATTTTCTACCCCAGCAAAACAGCTAGAGGATCTTAACGTAGTTATCTGCACATGTGGCTTCTCACATGCTTGATCCTAAATACCCTTTGCTTCTATTCTCCTATCTACCTATGAGCACATCACGGTTTGCAAAGAAAGGTCTTGTGGTGGGGGTAGTTTCTAAGGAACCTGCTAAGAATTTTTAGAAACAGACCCACGCCTTCAGCTCAGATTCACGTGCTTGTGTCTATTCTTTTCCTGGTTCCACAATACTGGCTCTTTCTCCAGTGCCTGACTGCATTTCCAATTTGCTGCAGGTCACTTAACTCCCTCTTCCAGTTCACCAGCAAGAGCTAATGGGGAGCAGTGCGGTTGGAAGCACACAGCAGCCCCGACGCTCCAACGCTCCACCTGATGTGTAGGGCCATGGGACCACTCTCTCTTCACCCCTAAGGTTTTCCATCTCTGGGTTAAGCCATACCACAGCACACAGGACTTGTTGAAAATGCAATTATTAGGCGAGAAGTTTGGGTATTTTACATTCTCTGCATGAAAGCTCTTAAAAATAACTGTGTGAAAGTCCTTCTGTTGTGCATCCAAGGGTACAGCCAGGAAACAGAACATAGTGAGCCAAGAATGAGATCAGAAAAATAAACTTCTTATTTAAGATTTTAGTCTTATCATTTATAAGGGTATGAGGAAGGTGAGAGGCTCCTTCGTTAAAGCTATTCGAGCAAGGATATTTTCAGTGCAAAAGAGGTAAATAAATTAATGGGATAGGTGATGAACAAGAATACACAGAGACACAAAAAAAAAGACAAGAAGACAAGAGACACCAGACAATGCTAAGGACCAAATGCCTCCAGTTACTAATTGATGGGACACCAAAAAAACTCAGGCACAGCTTTGGAGAAGGCCATTTGGAGTTTGCAACTGGTAAAAAACAAAACATGAGGAACAGGAGGACATGGGATACTTTAGGAGCACCTGTGGGGCTATATGTATTTAGTTTTCAGGATAGGTTTCTGTGAGAAGACACCAGGAGCTGCCCCCATGTCAGACAGAGCTGGAGGTGGGTCCAAGACATACCCGCTGCTGCCCAAAGCTAAGCCCATCAGTGACGCAGGCAGCGTCTCAGTGAGAAAATATTTAAGAAAGGGTAAAAAAATACTGCACAGCAGATGGGCGAGAAGAGTGAGAAAAATGTGAGAGGAACAGCCCTGCAGACACCAAGATCAGTGAAGGAGGCAGAAGAGGTGCTCCAGGCACCAGAGCAGAGATTCCACTGCAGCTCATGGTGAAGAGTGTGGTGAGGCAGGTTGTCTTCCTGCAGCCCATGGAGGTTCACAACGAAGCAGATACCCATCTGAATCCTATGGAGGTTAATGGTGGAGTAGATACCCACCTGCAAACCGTTCCTGAAGGACTGCACCCTCTGAAAAGAACCCACACCACACCAGTTCGTGAAGAAATGCCTCCCTTGAGAGGGACTGCGTGCTGGTACACAGGAAGAGATTGAGGAGGAAGGTGCAGCAGAGGTGAAGTATTATGAGCTGACCACAACCCCAATACTCTGTCCCACCCTCCAGACACTGGGATGGGACCACTGCATGTCTCAGGCACAGCTACTGAGGAAACTGAGGTGAGTGATGTAAGAGGCTCAGCACCGACAGCTGGAGTGGGACCATGGGTCACAGCCTGTGTGCCTGGTGCCAGCTGCTGGGCAGGAGGCAGGAGTGTCTGCACTGTCCCCAAACCTGGGGTGTGGTGATGTGGTATCGGATGGACAGTGGGGCCATGCTAGTACTGGGGGATCTATGAATGCGCATGCACTTGTAACCCAGGGAGCTCGTTGTGTGTGCTTTCTCTCGTGAGCTTCAATCTCTGACCTCCAAAAACAACGTGGTTGTTCTACTTTAATTGTACGTGGATCCTATATGTAGAAAGCAGGGCCTCCCACGCTGGTGTCTCGTGTGTGTGGTCTCTGTTGAGTGTGTCTCTGGGATACCCACACTCAGCTTTGCCACTGGTTGAATCTTCAAGGGGAAGAGCAGCAGCCACCTCCAACAGCCTGTGACGGGGACTCCCACAGGATACCCCCACAATGTTGCCTTTGATCTTGCTCCAAAAAGTTTTACTTCCTTACTTCCCACTCTGCTGGAGTACTGCACTCAGTTCTGGTCAGAGAGGGCCAAGAGAAGGGCCACTAACATGATCAGAGGACTAGGAAACCTACCATATGAAGTAAGGCTGAGAGAACTGGGTTTGTTCAGCCTTGAGAGGAGAAGGCTTAGAGGAGTCCTTATTATCATGTACCAGTACAGAAATGGTGTCTACCAAGAGGATGGAGACTCGCTTTTTACAAAAAGTCACACGGCAAACACAAGGGGTAATGGGTATTAGTTGCTCCTGAGGAGATTCTGACTGGATTCCAGAAGAAACTTTTTCACCATGAGAACAGTTAACAGTGGCATAATCTCCCCAGTGAAATGGCAGATTCCTCTACACTGAACACTTTCAAGGCTCAGCTTGACAGAGTGCTGGGCCATCTCATTTATACTATATATCACCTAAAAAGGTAGGACCAGATGATCCTTGAGGTCCCTTCCAACCTGGCATTCCATGATTGTACGATTAGGATGTGCTACTCTTCAGTCTCCCTGTCCACACCTACAGAAACAGCTGTGCATTTAAAAATATTCCTAAATGAGCTACTTATCCTTTTAAAAACTCCCAATACCTAACACCTTAACAATGTCTACAGCTAGCTAACCCAGCTATTACAATGCACTCAGAAACAGACTGCAGTTTCATCTACCAACAAAGCACAACACTGCTTTGCTGTCCAACAAGCTTATAAAGAAGAGGTATATAAGTTCTCTCAGTACCTGACTCCTCACTGCCTTGCATTGTTCTCCCCTGTAGTGTGCTATCTTGCAATCTGCAATTATTGGATCACAGCTCTATTAACTACCAGCTCTCTTGATTCAACCGAATTAAAGTCTCCATTATAATATCAAGCATGATAATAAGGTACTGACATGACAATTACTGAGAAGAGACAAAGGTATTCTTTCCAAATAAAGAACACTTGCTTTCTAACACTCCAAGATGAGTCTTAAAAGAGTTTATTTGATGGCATTTTCAGTATTACTAGGAGACCTGGCTGTCTGCCAGGAGTCTCCCTGCCTAGGGGTGCATTGGGAACCCCCCGAGCAGTTTGCTGTTTGTACTGGGCGAGGGTGGATCTCATCACAGTTTACTGCTTCCTCACAAGGGGAGGAGGAGGAGGAGTAGGCACTGATCTCTTCTCTCTGGTGACCAGTTACAGGACCTGAGAGAATGGCAGGAAGATGTGCCAGGGGAGGTTTAGTTTGGATACCAGGAAAAGGTTCTTCACTCAGATGGTGCTGGAGCACTGGAACAGCCTCTTCAGGGAAGTAGGCATGGCATTAAGCCTAACAATATTCAAAAAGCATTTGGACAACACCATCAGACACTTGGTGTGAATTTTGGCATTGTCCTATGCAGGGATAGGAGTTGGACTTGATGATCCTTGTGGGTCCCTTCCAACTCAGTTCATTCTGTGATTCTATGATTTGTTTTTGAATTGACCAGCACAGGATGACTACCGAGACAAAACCTGCACTGCAGAATACATTCAGTTAAGGAAAAGGAGCACCTGACCGTGGTTGTTCCCATTTTTAGCTGCTAACTAAAATCAGGTCAACTCAATACCATTAGTTAAATGCCACAAACATTTTCTCTTTTAACATTAAGGAAGAAAGTTCTGGCAGTGTTGATATAGGATGCATTCCTGCAAAAATTAAAAGATGATACTAAAATCAATACTGCTTAATACGGTTTTATGGAAAACCTAATCATATACATTCAATGTTTTTTCTAACAAGACCACAAGTTTTTTTTACAAGCCAAACTTCACCTGTAGAGGCTCTCAGGCATTACATAGAGGTACGCAGCACGTAAGATTAAATTACACTAAAGTTTGCAACTGTTTCTGATTAGAGAAACAAACTGCATTTAAAAATCTATGCAATACAAATGTACTAGAACAGAGAAAACAAAGGCAAAATAAAAAAGCACTAGTTGAGGTGCTGGGGCCATGATCGCATAATGGTGCTGTTGTGAGCAGAACTAAGTAGAAAGTTTTGTGCATTCAAAATTTAAGAGATTATGAAAATGTTTTTAAATTGAAGACTGAAGGGGGGGTGATAAGTGCAAAAGACCACAAAGATCAAGGTGATTCACCTTGCTGTGGTGAAATCACGAAGGCTGTACTCAAATGAAGGATGACACAGAATTTGGTACAGGAAACAAATTAACAGTTGAAAGAAATTGTTTGGTTTGTTTTTCTTTGTTGTTGCTTTTTAAAAGATACATCTACATACAACTGTAGCAATGGGAGAAGCCTAGTGAGGTGTCACACCCAGAATGTCTCGCAGCACACAAGGACTACACACATTCAAGTTTCTGGAAACTATTGTTGTAACGCCAGTGGGACACCACCGCCTTGAAATACTGAGAACAGAGTAGGATGCATTGTTTGTGAAGCAATACCATCTGTTAGAAGCGGCTTGGGGCCAAATCTAATTAACAGGCTACTTTTACAAGGAACAGAATCCCTGAGGACTGAAATATTCACATTGTACAGCAAAGCTGAGAGCTTGCACTACATGAGCAACAGTGATCACAATGGTAAGAGTGACTGCCACACCGAAGGGAACAAAAGAGGTTACAAAGACAGAAACAACAATATGTTGTAGGCTTCAGCTGCTCTTTCGCAGATTGGTTAAATGGCAGAATGGGGAAGGATGCCAAGATTAAATGTTTTGACACCACTAACTAATGCTTCAACTAACAAGCAGAAAAAAAAAATCGGAGAAACAGTTCTTGACTTTATCAGAAGTAAAACAGAGGACAGCATTTAAAGAGACCCACTCTGTAACTGTGATTAAAGAAGCACTAAATAATCCTTTAAGAGTGTTAAAGAGCCAAATGTATGTGTTCAACAATTTGAATTATATGAAGATAAAAAGCATCTTTAACAAAACAAAAGCAAACCACAAAAAGGACTAGAAAGGTTCCAAGTAGAGCTAAATCCTTGAAAGCAGCATGAAGACCATTTAAAAGCATTGTATTTGATGCTAATCATCAAAGATGTTAGAAAGGAGAAGAAAAAAAATCTAGCACAGCTAAAGAGGGGAGAAAGGAAGCTTTAGTAGAAGAAAAAACATCACTATAAATGTTAAAGTTTTGTCAAATTAGGAAAACAAAAAAAAATGATTGGAAACTGTGCCATATTATATGTAAAAACACAGCAAAGCAGGTCAATATGGATGATCTTATCAACTTGAAAAATAAAAAACAAAATGCAGCATTTGTTAAAAACACCTCAAGAGCAACAGCCCTGCCCAAGACCAGTGCAGTAAAAAGCAATTTGTGTATGAAAAGACTCTTCAAACAACGTGAGCCTGTAGCAAAACTAGATTTTCAATTTGCTGTCATTCTATAAGGGTTTGGAGAGGTTTTGTATGAAAGATTTCTCAACTCCAGCAAACACTTTAAAGACAGTCTCAAAACAAAGTGAAGAACTGCACCACTCAAACCCAAAACCTAATTATAGACAGTCCTTTAAAACACGGTCCTACAACACACAGACCTATAGCAATCAGAAAAGATTACTGCTGCAAAACTCCATACCAGGTTCGCATCTCTGGAGAGTGTTCCTCTAACTTGAAAAACTAAAATAACAACAACAATACTACTACTACTAATAATAATAATGAAAAAATAATCCTGAAAAGGTACAAAGTTAAGGACAATCAACAACATGGCACAGTTCTATACAAGAAGTAGGCAAGTAAATAACTATCTGCCTGGGAAGGATGGAGCTGAGGGATGGAGAAAAGGCAAAAAGTAAAATGAAGTGGAGAACACGTGGCATGGAGGGGATGAGTAGATGATCTCTTTGAAACTACTGTCTGCTCTTTTCAGTCAATCTCTCCCTGTACTGGAACCACAGAATGACAGAATGGTTTGGGTCAGAAGCGACCTTAAATCATCCAGTTCTAACCTCCCTGTCACTAGCAGAGACACCTTCCACTGGATCAGGCTGCCCAGAGCCACATCTAACCTGTCCTCGGACACCTCCAAGGATGGAGTAGCCATGGCTTCTCTGGACAATCTCTTCCAGTGCCTCACCACTCTCAACGTAAAAATTTCTTCCTAATACCTTATATAAATCTCCCTTCTTCAAGCTTAAAACCATTACCCTTCATCCTATCACTGCATTTCCTGGTAAAAAGAAGAGAAAATGAAAGGAGGCAATCATTCACCTAACTATAAGATAGGAACACAGCCACTTGGTGTTAAAATTCTTGGAAGGGATGTCAGTGAAGAACTAGTAAGTGGAAAGACACTATTTGGGGCTCAACAAGCCCACAATAAGGCCTAAGAGAGTATTCTGGACAAATATCCCTGTGTGCTTGCCCCAGTCTTACACTTCTCTACCTGGACATCCATTATGGGTTACTGTTAAGAGACATGACGTATCAGGCATGCCACAAAATGGAGAACAGGCCTTATAAGGAGCGGCTGAGAGAGCTGGGGTTGTTTAGCCTGGAGAAGAGGAGGCTGAGGGGTGACCTCATTGCTCTCTACAACTACCTGAAAGGACGTTGTAGAGAGGAGGGTGCTGGCCTCTTCTCCCAAGTGACAGGGGACAGGACAAGAGGGAATGGCCTCAAGCTCCGCCAGGGGAGATTTAGGCTGGACATTAGGAAAAAATTCTTTACAGAAAGGGTCATTGGGCACTGGAACAGGCTGCCCAGGGAGGTGGTTGAGTCACCTTCCCTGGAGGTGTTTAAGGCACGGGTGGACGAGGTGCTGAGGGATATGGTTTAGTGTTTGATAGGAACGGTTGGACTCGATGATCCGGTGGGTCTCTTCCAACCTGGTTATTCTGTGATTCTGTGAAAATTAAGATCCTGTTCATTTACACTTTCTTAGGTTTCTTTTAAGTCACAACAGCATTGCACTTCGTAGAATTAAACAGAGCTGAGTTACTACAGCATTCAAACTTCATTGTATTTCACTTACATAACACAGTACCTCTGGAAATCTCCAGATATTTGACATAAAGATATCAATATCTCCAATATAAAGGTAGATAAAAGAACTAGTAGCAGGCTAGAGTCCTGCTTTTTTGAGAGACCAACTTTAGACGCCAAGCTGAGTTACTGGAAAACTAAGAATCCAGGTTACATTGACCCGTTCCAGAGCTACCCAAGAAACCAGAGCTCGCCTCATGCCACCTGACAAAACAGTTGTCCCAACAGGACATGGGCATGAGGCTTCTATCTCTCTCCTTTGTCTTAAGTGTGTCCTCACACTCTCGCCATAAGCAAATATACTATGTAACTAGTCTGTTACTAGATTTGTCAAAAGAAACTGCAGTCTAACCTATTGAAATTTACCTAATGAAAACAAATGTTTTTTTTTTCCTTTCAAACACATCACCTTTATAAACGTTCCTGCAAGAATTTACATCAAGTTCTTCAAAAGAAGACACTGCCCACACTCATTTATCTTGGTTAGAGTATATAAAATTCAGAACTGGATTAAAAAGGATATTCTAATAACTAGGAAATAAATTTATCTGCAGCAGTTTAGAATAATCTGTTTATCAAACATATAAACAAAGTGTCTTTCCATCATAAAAAAAGAAGTGCCTCAATATATACACTTACAGTAAGACTTTGGTTTTTTGACTGTTCCAAGATTGCCCTCATGTGGCTTAAAACAATATTGCTGGAGTTAAAACTAACACTATTGAACAGCATCATCACTCAAAACATGCTGTCATGGGCACAGAGAACATTTGACACCTCTCAAAGAATCAGCAAAAACTCTGTGATCAGCCATTGGCATCAGGATGCTCTGGCTGGAATGCACTGAACCTGAATTTTGGAAGCACACTTAACAGAAATACATCTGTAGTCAATACAGTTCTGCAGTTGCAGCATCAAACGTCGTGGACATTTCTGACAGTTCTGGGTTCAGCTTCCCTCAGAACATTTTATTTTATTAGGACAAACGTGCTTGAATGAATACAGATTTATTATCAGCAGTAGTAGTATTGGTAGTAAGAGAATTAATTTCTTATCTAAAGACAGATCAGAGGATAAAAAGCAGTCCTAGAATGCTTTTACAACCGTAAACAACATAGCACTTGTAAGATATTCTTCTATTTAGATACAAGTTTTTCCTCATACTGCCCTTCTCTTTGGCATAAAATCCCGTTTGTTGTAAACTGTTTGTAAACACTTCACAAGGCAGCTAGAAATTACATAGGATTCTAGAAAATCAGAACATCATCTCAGGGAATGAAAATGAAAAGCCAAATTTAAGTATACAGGGTAATTAACTAGTGTTAAATTATTGCAACATCGCTTCCCAGACTTGTGCTGCAAGGAACACACCTGGATTGCAAAATGCAGAAAGCATGTATGCAATATTACTATGGCTGTCATGTCTATGTGACTTCATTTACAAGTAGAATCACTGAATTAATTAGTTGGAAAAGACCTTTGAGATCATGGAGTCCAACCATACCTGTCCAAGACTAAATAATATCCCTGAGCACCTATTCTACAGGTTATTTAAGTACCTCCAGGTACAGTGACTCAACCGCCTCTCTAAGTAGCCCATTCTAGTGCCTGATAACCCTTTCAGTGAAGAAATCTTTAACGATACCTGATCTAAACCTCCTCTGGCACAACTTGAGGTGATTTCCTCTCATACTATCACTTGTTACTTGGGAGAAGAGATTGAACACCCACCTCGCTACAAGCTCCTTTTGGGTAGCAGTCTCCCCTCAGCCTCTTTTTCTCCATGCTAAACCACCCCAGTTCCTTAGCCACCTCTCATAAGACTTGCTCTCCAGCCCCTTCAACAATTTCATTGTCCTTCTCTGGTCCCATTCCAGTGCCTCAATGTCCTTCTTGTCACAAAGGGCGCAAAACTGAAGACAGGATTCAAGGTGCAGCCTCACCAATGCTGAGTACAGAGGCACGATTACCTCCAGGTCTTATTGGTACCACTGTGCCTGATCTAAGCCAGAATGCTAATGGTCCTCTTGCCCAGCTGGGCACGCTGCTGGCTCACGTGCAGCTGCCTGTCAACCAGCACCCTCAGGTTCTTCTATGCTAGGCAGCCCCACGAAAGTAAGGAACAGAAAGGTCTGAGATGCCAGTGCAGTCAGAGCATCTCACTTTGTTACCTCCCTTCTGCAGCTGAACTCAGGCTCTTGGGCCAGAAGTATTTACACAAGCTGTCAGAGAAGAGCATAAGTGTCTTAAATCCAGGTGTGCATCAGTCCCAGAATGACTGGAGTTGGAAGGGACCCACAAGGATCATCAAGTCCAACTTCTATCCCCACATAGGACAACCCCAACATTCACATCAAGTTTCTAATAGCACTGTCCAGATGTTTTTTTGAATACGATCATGCTTGGTGCCATTACTGCTTCCTTAGGGAGCAAGCTTGGAGTGAAGAACCTTTCCTTAATATCCAATATAAACTCCCCTAGCACATCTTCCTGCCATTCCCTCAAGTCCTGTAATTAGTCACCAAAGAGAAGAGATCAGCACCTGCTCGTCCCCTTGTGAGGAAGCAGTAAACTGTGATGAGATCCACCCTAGCCCAGTACAAACAGCAAGCTGCCCGGCAGCTGCTCTTTTCCAGGTGTTCCCAATGTACTCCTAGGCAGGAACAATGGGGCAGACACCCAGGTCTCCGAGTAATACTGAAAATACCATCAAATACACTCTTTAAGACTCATTTTGGGAGTTTTAGAAAGCAAGCATCCTTTATCAGGTCTGGGCAACATAAGGGAGTGTTCTCTATCAACTGAGTGCAGTGACACAAAAGCTGGCTAGAGAATCTATTTCCCGCTAACATGCAGTCACCAGTATAAATTTTCCCAGAAATTTTAAGCATATTCTACTACTTCCCAAGGACTAATTTAATGTTATTATGAAGTTCACAACAGTCAGAACTCTTGCTAATTTGGATCTAGCTCCAACTCTCTGTCTGACCTTGCATTTGAGAGAGACTCCAAACACAAGTCACTGCAGAAGACACACCTGTTGAGCACAGATCATACTTCACACAAGATGTTATCATGTCCAAAGAATGAACAGTGTTTGGAAAAACACTTTTTGAAAGAAAACATGCTATCAGAGGGACATTCCGTCTAGCTTGCAAAAAACACAATAACTTAGATGAAACCCACCTCTACTTTAGCTTAAACAAAAAATATTCCACTTTTCATAATAGTAACTACTTCTTATAACACAATGACTAATTTTAATGTTATTATGAACTTTGCAACAGTCAAAACTCTTGCTAATTTGTAGCTGACTACAACACTCTCTCTCTGACTTTGTATTTGAGTTAGAGAGAGACTCCAGAGGTGATTATAGAAGAGTTATCTGTTCAGCACACATCACACGTAACACAAGATGTAATGATACCGAAAATGCTGGTAAGTTAACTCTCCTAAGACTCATTTTGGAGTTTTAGAAAGCGAGCATCCTTTATCAGGCCTGGGCAACACGAGGGAGTGATCTCCATCAGTTGTGTGCTGTGAGACAAGAGCTGGTTACAGAATATATTTCCCACTTTTTAAGTGTATTTGTATATGTATGCATATATACATATTCCCATGTGTATAAATTTTCCCAGAAATCTTATGCATAATCTATTACCTTCCAGGGACTAATTTTAACGTTATTGTGAACTTAACAACACTCAAACTTTTTGCTAATTTGGAGCTGGCTCCAACTCTCTGCCTGATCTTGTATTCGAGAGTCCAAACAGAGCTGATTACAGAAGTCACACCTGTTCAGCACATGTGATAATCCACAAAAGACATAATCATGTTCAAAGAATGCGCAGTGCCTGAAAAAACACTTAGAATCATAGAATAACCAGGTTAGAAAAGACCCACCGGATCGACAGGCTATTAGGGGGACGCTAACTTTCAGAAAGAAACAATTACTTAGATGAAACCGTACTCAACTTTAGCTTAAATCAAAAATATTCCACTTTTTGTAACAGACAACGCCTCTTCTACCGCTGGGGCGGCCCCTGGCCGGGGTCACGGCCACCCCCACGGAGGGAGAACGGCCCTAGCACGCCCACGCCCCGCCCCCCAGCCCCGCACTACTTCGCGTGCGGAAGGAGCGTGACGACACCAGCTCCGCCGGAACTACTTTACACCCCACCCCCCTTCACCCGCCCAGCATCCCCGCTGTGAGCAGATCCGTGCGCGCGCCCCCACCCTCCAGGCCGGCCCCGCGCCGCTCACCTGCAGCCGCAGCGTCCATGGCCGCGGCGCTGGGTTAGGAAAGGAAAAGCAGGGCAGGAAAAGACCAAAAATCACTTTCGGGGTCCCCAGGGCCCCGAGAGCCTCCCCGCTCGGTAATAAAAAAAAAAATAGATGGGATTTTAATCGGTGGGGGCGGCGGGGTGAGACGGGCCCGGCGGCGGGTTATGGCGAATCTGCCGCGCCCGACACGGCGGCTTCTTCCGTTGCGGGGAGTGGGAGGGGCGGGGGCAGAGCCCGCGGGGGGCGGGGCCGGGGCTCGGGGGAACGCGGGGGCGAGGCCGGGGTTGGTTGCGCCGCGCATGCGCAGTGTCCGCTCCGGGGCTGCCCGCGCCTGGCTCAGCGGCCCCGGGTCCGCGGCTGCCGGGAGCGGCCTCGGCGAGGGACACGGCCGCCTCTGCGTCCCAGCTCCTGCCGGCCCTGCCCCTCCAGCCCGGCTCCGGCCACCACCGGGAGCTGCACACGCGTGTCTTACTGATCCTGGTGCACCCGCATGTTTGCTGCAAGAGAGTCAAAGAGTCCCAGGTGGCTGACAGCGCCAAGGCATCCTGGCTTGTGTCACAGACAGCGCGACCAGCAGGATTAGGGTTGTCCTGTCATCGCAAAGGGGTTGGAACTAGGTGATCTTTAACGTCCCTTCCAACCCAAACTATGTAGAGAGGAGGGTGCTGGCCTCTTCTCCCAAGTGACAGGGAACAGGACAAGAGGGAATGGCCTCAAGCTCCGCCAGGGGAGGTTCAGGCTGGACATTGGGAAAAAAATTTCGTGGGAAGGGTCATTGTGCACTGGAACAGGCTGCCCAGGGAGGTGGTTGAGTCACCTTCCCTGGAGGTGTTTAAGGCACGGGTGGACGAGGTGCTGAGGGGCATGGTTTAGTGATTGATAGGAATGGTTGGACTCGATCCAATGGGTCTTTTCCATATGATTCTATGTTTTTATGATTCTATGCAGTGATAGTAATACTTAAAATGCCAGCAAATAAACTCTTTTAAGTCTTGTTTTGGAGTTTTAGAAACCAAGCATCCTTTATTGAGCCTGGGCGACATGAGAGAGTGATCTCCATCAATTGTGTGCAGCAAGACAAGAGGTGGGGACAGAATCTTATTTCTCACTTTTGTGCATATGTCTAACTTTCCCCAGAAATCTTGCACAGATTCTGTTTCTTTCCAAGGTCTAATTTTAATGTTACCATGAAACATGACAACTACCAAAACTCTTGCTAATTTGGAGCTGGCTCCAGCTCTCTGCTTGACCTCATCTTTGAGATAGGGAGAGACTCCAAACACAGGTGATTACAGGAGAAAACACATATCTTGAGCACTTACTATATTTTACACAAGACTTTGTCATCTTCAAAGAATGAACAGTGCTTGGAAGAACGCTTTTTGAAAGAAAATATGCTATCAGAGGGACATTCTAACTTAGATGAAACTTTAGCTTAAATCAAAAATGTTCCTTCTTGTTAATAATAACTACTTCTTGAATCAGTAGAAGTTGGACTTGATGATCTTTGTGGGCCTCTTCCAACTCAAGTCATTCTGTGATTCTGGGACTGATGCACACCTGGGTTTAAAATGCTCATCCACTCCTCTGGCAGCTTGTGTAAATAGTTCTGGCCCAGGAGCCTCAAAGTTCAGCTACAGAAGTGAGGCAACAAAGTGAGATGCTCCTATTGTACTTGATGTTTCCACTGCACTTGGCATCTTGGTCTGTTCTGAGCCTTACATTGGCCTGATTTTGTTGGGGATGCCTGGCAGAGAAGAACCTGGGGGGGCTTGTTAACAGAAGCCAACAGTGTGCCCAGGTGGCCAAGAAGACTAGTGGGTCCTGGCCTGTATCAGAAACAACCCCAACTCTCTCAGCTTTTCCTCACAGGAAAGATGTTCTATCCCTTTGATTGTATGGGAGGTAAAGTCTCACAAGAGCAGTGCAGAGAGGCAGAATCGCCTCCCTCAGCCTGCTGGCCACACTTCTTGTGTTGCAGCCCAGGATACAGTTGGCCTTGTGGTCGGCAAGTGCGCATTGTTGGCTCACATCGAGCAGCATCCACCAGTACCCCCAAATCCTTCTCAGCAGGGCTGCTGTCAATCCAGTCTCCTCCCAGCCTGTATTTGTGCTTGGGATTGTCCTGACCCTAAATCATCATAAATGCTTTATGTATTCACTATTAATGAATTCAGTGTTGAATTCCATAATGTCTGTTACTGTAGTTAATTTCAGTACAAATAGCCATGCAGGAATCTCATTATCCTTCCCAAACACTAACAGTGTTGTATTAATTTTTTTGTCATACCGCAGATGTACTCAATTAAGTGTAAAGAGTAAAAATTATGAAAACAAGAATTTATTTCACTATTAATTACAGTAATAAACTTAAATTATTTTCTGTTGCAAGAGCAGTAATGCATATAGATTAACTGAGAAATAGCTTATAAAAATATTTTTATAGAACAATATTGTGATAATTAAATGCAGCCACAGGCAGGAGGCCATGAAACCAATATTTCTTACAGAAGAAAGGTCCGTGTTATTTAACTCACCAGGACATAGGGAAGCCGCTGTCAAGCATCTAGGAGGGGTGGAAGCACAGGGATTTGTAAGAGAAACATTGAAATTGGTACAAATGGAAGTGTGAGTGTGTTGGCAGCAGAAGGAGCTGGAGAAGGGCATGTGCTCTGCAGGCTGTTGATACCATGGAACTTCTATATGTGGTACATCTGTTCATGGCTCCTCCCAGCTCAGGAAAGGGGAGAGCAGAGACCATCCAGGGGAGACACAGAGCAGTAAATCAGCAGTGTTGCCTAATGACCCATGGGTTGGGGAAAGAACACACAAAAGATAAAAGCTACTGCCTGCTCCTAACCAGCAAAAAGGCCCATCCAAACACCAGCCGGGAGACATGGTGGGGACTCAGCCTGTGTCCCTTGTCCTCCATGTCACCACAAGTAATTCTGTGCAGACTACCTTGAACAAACATCCCTGGTGGTTAGGCATATGGCAGGATGAGTGTGAGGAATTGCATTAATCTGTGTGTGAAACAAAGTCACCTCTCCTAGTCATCACATTATTCTCTGTCATAACACTGACAACATTAAACAGCCTTACATTGAGTTGCTGCAATTGGAGATGGGAAAGGAGAGAGAAAGGTTACTGCTGGGGAGGGCTTGACCAGGGCCAGGCTGAGCCTTTGGTCCCAGGAGAAGGACTTTGTGCAGCTTTATTCCACCAGTATTCACTTCACCAGTATTCCTCTTGCTCAGAATGAATGAGCTCATACAGAAACATGTTCTTCAGAATTTATGTCAAGGACCTAGACACAAGACACAAGGGAAGGAAGACTAGACCTTTCCAGGGGCTACGGTCGCATTCCTCTGCTAATTTACTTCATCTGTCTCATTTCATCTGAATGACAGAGCAGCATCATAGCAGAGTCATGCATGGATATTATGACCTGCATGGATATTCTGACCTGATGAAAAGCAACATTTAAGAGTCTGCTTTTGCCTCTAAGCTTGCTGTCTTGACTCATCCTCTTCACCTTCTGGACTCCTCATGCCCCTTTTTACCCCATCATTCAGAGGTATCTTCTCAAAACAAGGGACAAAGAGTGTTTACGGATCTTGAGTCAGGCTTCTCAAGGCGGTACGGTCTCTATATACTTATTCCTTCGCTCACCTCAAGAGAGATTCTGATCCTGGTCTGTTCATCTAATTCTGTCCTAGTTTATTTATGTTCAAGGTCCATTCTTTACTTGTGCGTCCCCTGTTTCTCCTGAATATCTCATATCTCATTGTCT
This sequence comes from Phaenicophaeus curvirostris, assembly GCF_032191515.1. Classification (NCBI taxonomy): domain Eukaryota; kingdom Metazoa; phylum Chordata; class Aves; order Cuculiformes; family Cuculidae; genus Phaenicophaeus; species Phaenicophaeus curvirostris. The sequence goes on from NC_091394.1 coordinate 91,606,215, forward strand.
GACTTCTGCTGCATTCCAGCTTCCAAACCCAGTTTTCATTTGCATAAATATCTTGTGTGCTCACCTTAAAGGCTCTTTGTAGGTATTTACTGCAGCTACTCTTTCACGCCAAATTCTGTCTGGCCACTCCCAGATAAGCTGCTGCATGCACAAGTGCTTATCAAATACAGCTATCAATTCCCTCTCTTCAGTCCACTTAGCAGTTCCTGTTCTAGCCTCCATGTCCAGCCAGTTGTCAGTCGACTTCCCCTCAACCAACTCTCCTATAGTAATGAAAAACCCTTCAGAGCACGAGAGAAATCAAAGTTCATGTATAGAGCGAGTTAAGTATTGCATGAGGCTTCGAGCCTGCTTCTGGTGCTGGAATCCATGCAGAGCGTAGATACCCTTATTGGTGGCACAGCAGATACTGACTCCATGTCCGAGTTAAGTGGTTTGGCTTTGTTCACAAACAATAAGACAAGCACTTTACTGAAAATGTGGTTTTGCTGGTATGAAACCAAGTGTGCTTTGCTTGGCTTTTCGATACGACTGGTCCCACAGAAAGGAGTAAAATCAATAAAACGTTAGAATTAGTACTGCCTTGTACAGTTTTCATTTCCATTTGGTTTTGGATGAGCTATTTCTGGGAATCTTTAGGATCCCAGTCACATATTGCATTTGTACAGAACCTCTGACTTATTTAGCATTGTCAGTGGGCCTGACCTAGACATGAAAAGCAAGTCTATAAAGCAAGACTTTGCCTCATTTGTTACAGAAGCTGGAAAATACTAAGAAGTAAATGTGAGGTTTTTCAAAGAGAAATTAGGTATAGATTTTTCAGGAGGGTAACGCTTTTCTCAAAGAGTTCCTTTATGATATAGAAACAGTGTTCAGTAACTATGTCTTCCTCCTTTTCTGGTTGCTTACCATGGCATCTTGTAATATGCTTTGAAAAGTATAGTGCAGTTTTATACCTAAAAATGTTAACATTTGTGCTGAAAAGTGGTAATTGTTTTAACCCCTGCACCCCGTCCTATATGTTTTAAATTGAACATAAAAAGTTAGGGAGACTTTTTTCCCTGAAGTTCAGTGCATCACTTTCCCTTTTTTCTCGAAAACATTTTGTGAAAAGCTATTTCTGTTGAAGAAACAAATCAATAAAAATCCCCCTTAAGCACCCACAAGAAAAGTAATTAAAGCCACAGGGACAATGCAAAGCTTTATAGAGGACACAAACTAAGTGCTATTTAATTGCTTAAATGTAGCAGTAATCCAGTGAGAGAAAACAGTAAATTATGTGATCGCAGACTTAAGGATCTGCAACAAAAAATACCAGCAAGAGGGTAAAAACGTGCTGACAATTTGGGCTTGGACACTTAATGCGCTTCCAGTGCTTGACTTTCCAACCTTACTGATTTTTATTACCATACCAGTATTTTTAAAGCAAAAATCCTTGAGCATTTTATGAAATAGAGCACATAAGGCATTCTAACACAAGTGCAGAACTCACAGATGTGACAAAGTAAGTATTGTAAGAAATACTGTAAAAAAAATACCTTCACATTACCTTGGTGTATGCTTGGTGAAGAAATCAACCCAAACTGCCTGTTGTGATTCTTTACTAATACAGGGAATCCTACAGTACATGTGCACTTTGCCACGTGTGAATTTACTGCCCTTGCTTGCAAACAGCTATTTGGGGAAGTAAATTCTACTGAACTCACAGTGGTGTGCTCTGATTTGATGTTTTTCAGCAGACCAGTTTGAGCAAAAAGCAGGTTTGGGTAACGATGGGAGGTATGTTCTTAATACAGATGAGATCACTTTACAAACTCCTGTGAAGATTTTCCTGCTTTTTCATGACAAGAGTATTGCAACATGGGACAAATGTGAAATAAATCAGATAATTCAGAAAGAAAATCTCATGAACAGCACTGTTTTTCTACTTTTTTTTTTTTCCTCTTTGATTAGCACATCAGGAAGTAGGATTTTTTTTTCTCTAGAGATAAGAAGTATTTTATTGGACGTTATTTAAAGAATAGAACATTAGTATTGCCCCATCCCCGGAGGTGTTCAAGACCAGGTTGGATGGGGCCTGATGTAGTGGGACATGTCCCTGCCCATGGCAGGGGCGTTGGAACTAGATGTTCTTTAAGGTCCCGTCCAACTCAAACTATTCTATGATTCTATGATATACAAAACTGTTATCCTTTCATGTAATTAAAACCATTATAATTTCATAGAATCATAGAATCATAGATTTAGCCTGACTTATCTTTGATAAAATTGTGCTTTCAAGCTGACGAGTCAATACTAATTGGGGTATTTACTACTTGAAGCCTCCTTTCCTTTCCATGTTCCCTCTTCAAACTCTATTATTGCTGAACTTAAAAAATAAGACCTTCCAGATTTTTATTTATTTCTTTATTTGTTTGTTAAATTGCTAGAGCAAAAGTTTCCTCCCCCTCAACACTGAATGCTTGAAAACAAAAATACAAATGTTTTCCAAAAAAATTGACAGAATCACAGAATGATCAGGGTTGGAAGGGACCTCTGGAGATCATCCAGTCCAACCCGCCTGCTAAAGCAGGTCACCTACAGCAGGTTGCACAGGAATGCATCCAGGCAAGTTTTGAATATTTCTACCAGAGGAGACTCCACAGCCTCCCTGGGCAGCCAGTTCCAGTGCTCCATTACCCTGAAATCTGACACACCAGTCATTTGGTCACAAGTCCAGCCTCTCAAGGTATGGACACTTAATGCCAGGCTTAACCCCTTCAGTGCAGGCTGTTACAGTCTCTTAGGGGGCAAACAGTTCAATGCTTTTTCAATTTTTTTCCCCTGAGCTGTTCAGCCATCCTTGCCAGAACAATTATTGCCATCTAACTATATCTCTGCACAGCCACGTACTCTATATTCTGTTTGCAAAACAACCCAGATACAAAGAGTTATTTGTTAACCTGGGTTAGTTCTCTCAGCCAGCCCAGAGACAACTGCACTGAAAAAAACAGACTGGAGAGAGTGGGAATGGGAGTTGTATTACCATGCATTGATCCAGAACTCCTACTCTTTAATTTTAGTCAATTAAACAAGTTTTAAACCAATTAGTGCAATTATCAGCTTTCAATTTACCCTGCAGAGACAGTCTGAGTCACCTTCATCTCCAACTTGGAGACCTGGGCGAACATGTATTACCATGTAGGGAACACTTTTCATTAGTTTTCAAATAAAACCAACATTGTTTAATGAGAGCAAAGACTGAAGTTTGTTTAAGTAATTAAGTAGTTCCTCCTGAGTTTTGTAACTGTTTTTCCACTAAGGGAAAACTCTAGCCATATTTACAGCTGTGAAGGTATTCAACAGTGTCCATTTAAGATAAATTCTTGAAGAGGACATGAAGAAGAGTACTCTTAAGGCATTTTAAGTATACAGTTTAGGGCATACAAGGTATATAATTGAAGGGAGCTTTAAAATCTAAAGAAAAATATGGAATTCTCCAAAGAGGAGCCCAAAGCACTATATTAAACCAAGATATTAGGTGCTTAAAGTGAACTTACCTTCACCTTCCTGTGAATAACATTGCCCCTTGTCCTTATTCAGGCAGTTTGATCATCCATGTGCTAAAAGTCAGCCCAACACTACACAGGTTTAAGAGGAATTTTCAAAGATATTCAGCACATATTTTTTTACCTCATTTTTATTTCCCTTTTGATTTCAAGGGGAAAATAACTCAAGCGGATGCTGCAAGTCCTACTTGAAAATGCAAAGGAGATGAATACTCAGAAATTGTAGGAGGTTGTTTTGAAACTAGTTTTATGTTAAAAAAAGAAAAATGTTTATTGCTTTAATATAGATGCTTTGTTTTTTCCCCACAGTATCTGTTTGTAGTGACTGTGTCTGCTTTTTATTTTTATCTGCTATGTTTAATGTGGAGTTCTGTGTTTAGGACTGCATAATTGCTGTTTTCTTGTTACAGAACATTAACTTCATGCTTCCAGTAACAATTTTATAATGAAAATGCTAATAAAAATGGGGCAGTGCAAACTATGCATTTACAAATCTCTCCAGAGCTTAGTATGAGGCTTATCATAATTCTTGCCATCTGAGGATTGTGTAGTCTACTAATACTGATTACATTGCACAGTTAATTTAAAAAAAAATATCTCCTGCAGGCCTGATAGAAAGGCAACACTTATAAATAACTTCAGAAAAAAATACAGACTGAAAATGCTTCTAATAAACAGATCCTAGTTTTCTCAGTGCAGCGATATAACCACTGTAGGACTTAGAAATACCCCATATTAATCACATTTCTGCTTGCAGGTTTATACTTTTTAATCCTATCATGACTGTACACCGTGTTTTTTCCTTTGCTAGGTGATGTCAGACTATCTGGAGACAGCAGCACAGCTGGAGCATTGTGCAGATTTAAATGGTGTTTTTCCTTGTTCTTTTAAGGACTTTTTGACTGAGGGTTGCTTTCTAATGCATGCTCCTATGAGACAACAAATTATGTTAAAAAAATTAAAGTTAAGAAGAAACATTATTATGTGCTGTTTCTTCAGCCTGGTACAAATCGAACACCACACACCTGGACTGAGACAGAAATACATGTAAGGAAGCAAACTTTGCCACAGGCTTTTCAAAATGTAGCACTGTCAAAATAGAAGATTCTTTATGATGATGTATACAAAAATACAGTGCACCATCCAAACAGCTCTCCGATTTCATTCCCTTCACCTTTGCTGTAATTCAGGGGAAAGGGAAATACGCCTGTAGCAATTGAAAAAAGTAAATTCATAGTATGAATAGCATATTCTCAATACCCCTAAGAGACGGTGGTATCGAAAAGGCACAAGGACAGGTGTAGCGGACAGACATCTTTGTTATCCTATTCCTACTGGGAAGGTTGCCACAGCTCTCACTGAACAGCCAGCTATTTATAGGGTAGTAGAGGAGAGAGGAAAAACAGCACCAACCACGCTGGTTTTGATTTATTAACTCAACAGTAGGAATTTGACAACCACGATTTATCAGACTGCAAAGTATGCAAATCTGACAGCTCCTACATGATTTGCATGATTTTTATTTGATTTGACATTGCATCATATGTTGGGCTTCAGCAGACTGCTGTGCTATTCTTAATCTTCATCAATTTTCTACAAGATTAGCATGTCATTACAGACTTCAGACCTTAAGTTCCTTCCTAGGAAAGTGAGAACCACCACTATCTAGCTAAATAATATTAGTATCTCCAATTAAATAATAGATACATATATTACGGACGAGACTTTGAGCAGCCTGATCCAGTGGAAGGTGTCCCTGCCCATGGCATAGGGGTGGAACTGGATGATCTTTAAGGTCCTTTCCAACCCAAACCATTCTACAATTCTATTATTATGATTTACATGTGCACCCAATTAGCCACATTATCTTTTTGACATGCACTTTACTTGTGCTACTGAACTTTATCTACCACTGGTGCTGAGCAACAGTGACTGAGTCATGGACATAATTTCCTCTCCTGGTTCTGTATGGAGAAGTACGCTAATATATGGGAAAAAAATCTCCAGCTTGATTCATCAGAGCCCATCTGCCCACAGCTTCTTGGGGTCTTCAGAAGCATTCAAACTTTCCCACTGGCTGCAGAAGGGGACAGACCTAGAAAACACTTTAAAGGCACATCCCCTTTAAAAGAAGGTAAAAAAGTTTATGTATCTAACTTGTGCAGCGTCAATATCATTGATTTGCTCATTAGTCTTTGCATATTACATTGCACCTTCCACAGCTACCAGAGCCCAGTAATCCACTATTTGACATAATAAACATTGATAAAAAAAAAATCCTTAAAAGGGAAAAGTTGTAAATAAGTCTTTTTTCAGAGTAATATTCCTTGACTGGCAAGAAGTCCTATCTTCTTCTATTCCTTCTTTGCCTCTTACAAGGAGGAAAACCCACACCATGCGTAGTATTTGTGGGTATTTTAACCAAACACTCTCCATCTCTTACAGATGAATTCTGAAGGTAGTATAGAGATTACACCAAAACATGTTTCAAGGAAAATTTACAGTTTTCCTAAAATGACAAATAGTGCTTATCTTCTGAATACTCCAAATACTAAAATGTAACGATAACCACACTGAACTGTGTGGCCTACAGGAAGCTCAGGTAAGAGAAGGTGACTTCATTTCTTTAAGCACCCTCGACTAGCACTGACAGAGGCTCCTTAACTGGTATAAGCTCTTTGAATCTGACATGCTGAGAGAGTTGGGGTTGTTCAGCCTGGAGAAGAGAAGGTTCCAGGGAGACCTTACAGCAGTCTTCCAGTGTGTAAAGGGGGCTGCAGGAGGCTGGGGAGGGGCTCCGTGTCAGATATTGTTATGATAGGATGAGAGGTAGTGGTTTTAAGATGAAAGAGGGGAGATTTAGATTAGATATTGGGGAAGAAGTTGTTTCCTGTGAGGGTGGTGAGGCACTGGCCCAGGTTGCCCAGAGAAGTCATGGAAGTCCCATCCCTGGAGGTGTTCAGCGCCAGGTTGGTTGAGGCTTTGAGCAACCTGACCTAGTGGAAGGTGTCTCCGCCTATGGCATGGATGTTGGAACTGGATGATCTTTGAGGTCCCTTTCAATCTAAACTGTTCTATGAGTCTATGATTCTAATATCCTTTTTTATTACTCCAGTTAAAGCTAGCATCTTGTAGTTTCATTCTGTAATATCTATATGCCAAGCAACTCTACGTTCTATATGGGATTATTCACTGGGCCATGCTACCAGGTTTTCCTGGTCAAAGAATGATTTTTTTTTTCCCCTGCTCTCTGATAAACACTTGCTGATTGTGTTTAATTTGGAACTCCAGAGCTCTAATGAGATACTTGCTCAAAGTGGAGGATAAAAGAAAATAAGTTTTGTAGCTTGCACACCTGAATATTTCCCCTATTTTTAGAGGTTTCTTCAGGTAATTTTCTGTTTTATTTTAACAATGAGTGTAAATTAGGCTTCAAAGGTTTAGCTATATTTCTTTTCTGCCTCACTTCTCTTCACTGAAAAAACAGTGCAGTTGCATAATATGTGAAGTGCAGTCCCTAAAAACCATCTGCTCAGTCTACTTTCATTAGTACATCACATCAAGGGGCTTGGTTTCTTGGGTTTTATTTTTGTAACATGGGCACCATTACTTAAACATCTAATAAAAATACACGAGTTCAGTTTTCATGTTCATACAGGGAAGCTGTGCTCATAAATTACTCATCTCTGTCATGTCTCAGCTGTCAACTTTGCAAAACTTGTTTATGATTAAACCCACTTACGTATTGTGCACACTTCACGTGCTTTACGGGCCTGTTTACTTTTGCTCGTATTTAATATCTCCAGATATATTCTGAGCCATAGATGAAGCCTGATCATAATCTCATTCATATTAATGAAAGCTAGAAGAAATATCTTAAAAAATCAGTAAAGTCACCCAGATGCAATGGAATTTAATGGAGTCTGAATCTGACCTTCAGTCACAACAACTACGCTCTCAAGTCTGCTGTTCTGCAGTGAAAATAATCATCAAAGATAATTAACCGATGTGAGCTAGCACTGAGAACAAGGCACTGGCACCTCAATTGCCTGTTTTCCTGGGAAATGCCACAGCTCAAATGAAAAATCAAGGAAATCCAGTACTGTGGGATTTTCCAAGATCCCATGTAGATGCACTGGAGGAAATCCACCTGAGGAGCCAGCAGAACCTTCACGTACCTTGCGGTTCCCATGCATGTGGGCTGTATATCCAAGTGCTTCAGTAGTGCAGGGGAGGAGACAGCCCTGACCACTGCAGGAGGAATATCTGGGGGGGTGGTGGGGAGGAATCCCTCCCTGAACCAACTATTTCTCAGTACAGGTGTAGCCTGCACAGTGGACAGATTCAAGTCTCACCCTACATATCATTTACAAGAGGAAACTTTTCTATCCGTAACATAAAGAGCATTAACCACTCCTAACTTTATAGAACTGTTCACAGATGCATAGAATGTACTCACCTGCTTGTGAAATAAAAGGTATTTAACAAAAACAGAACCATGAAGTCTAATTGAAATGATTCTACATTGAAAGCTGCTGTTTTAATAAAGTAGAGCAGACTTCTTTCTGTAGCCCACAATACTGACTTCTTTATCAGCAGAAGTATCAATAAGTTAACGTACTTATCAGCATAGCCTAGGAACAAACTTTACTACATCTTGATTTTTCTTACCACTACTATATATATATTCTTTATGGTACAATACCTTAAATTTGCAATTTAAGCAGCCAATATAAATTGGAATAAAAAGTTTTAAGATGAATATCTATATAGAAATTATTTCTGATTGTTTAACGTGCATTAGATATTTCAAATCTTTAAAAATGGCGATGAAAAGCTATTTTCTCAACTTTATTTTTACCATGAAACACCATCCAAGACTATTTAAATGTTTATTGTCTGCTACTAAACAGGTGAATGGCCAAAGTTTCCCTTTCCTGAATTCACTGATTAAAAATAGGAACTTTAATGTCAGAAAGGAGCAAAAGATTTAAAAACCTGTGCTGTACTGAAAGCCTGCAGAAGACTGGTCAATTTAGTTGATCAAGAAGCGTTTGATCATAATGTAGAGAACATACATGGGAAAGATTCCACACAACTTAAGTTAGGGTCGACTGAAGTTATCCATTAGGAGGAAGCCAGAGATGAGCATGGATGTATATTTCCTAGTGGGAGATGTACCTAGCTGCCTGATGTCCTTAGCTCTCTGTGTTTATAATAAGGCTTAAAAGAGGCAACATCCATAGAAATACAAAAGCCAAACAGTTCGCCATTCAGTTCAGCAGGCAGGAGTTTCGGAACAGCACCTAACCCTGATGAAAAAACCAACCTAATCAGATCTGACACAAATAGAGGATTTTAACGAAGGTTTGCAAGGGTAATGAGTTCATTTTTAACAGATGTTCAGGAGGAGCGGCTCCAAAGAGCAGCTGTGCTCAGGACAGTGGCAGTAAATAGATGACATTATACAGATGGGCTGCTTGTGTATGTTGTCACATCATGATTTACTGGAAAATAAAGATGGAGTTTCTGTCTGGTTATGAAGCTCTCTTTCTTGTTGGGGGTAAGGGTGCAGCATTTTTACCATTTTTTTATTATCTTAGTTTAAAAGAAATGGACAAACAGTCTACCACTCTGATACTAGTATTTTTTTTAAAGTCTACTTACATTTAATATTTTTCAGTAAAATTACAGCCCAGCATTGGTTCAGAAAAATCAGTTTATAGTATGGCCAAATATTGATTCTTGGATATCTTGAAGAAATGAAGTTTTATTCTATTTTACAGTAGAGATATTATTATAGAACAATATTATTGTTCTTTCCTAACCCAGTCCGTATTTAAGCATTGCTAGCCAACAAAAGGTTAATTAGAAAAACAATTTTCCAGGATTAAAGTTACCCAAGGCATCATTTGAACTATTCCTACAATGATTTTTTTTTTTTATTGCTGATAGGAATGCTGGGGAAGGGCTCTTTATGAGGGAATGTAGTGGCAGAATGAGGGCGAACAGTTTTAAGCTGAAAGAGGGGAGATTTAATAAGATATTAGGAAGATTTTTGCATTTTTTATTCTCTGAAGGTGGTGAGGCATAGGAATAGGTTGCCCAGAGAAGTTGTAGCCCATCTAACCCAAAGCTTTCTACGGAAGCACTTAAAATCTTTATAATATATTAAAGCATATTTGTAACATTGAGAATAAATTAAAAGCAAGTTTCCTTGCATTCCTATATTTACTAGTCAGTAGCATGGGTCTTTGTCATAGTGTACATCTAACAAACTTTAAACCAGGTGTGATGAAACAGTACTCAGAATACTTCCTTTTACTTAATATTTTGTTACATATTAGTAACAGCAGTCATAAGAACACCACACACCAGCTAAGTTTCAAATAACACAAGATAAAATTTTCACGTAGCATTCTGACTGTGGGAAATAGTATTTTTAGGGCTACTGAGTTACCTAATTACTATATAAACCTTGACAATTAGAAAATCAGCTGTAAGTGGGATATTCTGACCCGTATCACTTTCATAATTTTTACCCATCATCAAGAAGTTCAGGTTCTTGAACTCTGTGAAGTTTTTGTGCTCTACATAATATATGGATACTGACTGTTATGTGTCAACAACTACCCTGATACTAAAGCTAAGCAAAGGGAGCCTGAACTTAAGTCAGTCCTTGAAGATGAAGGCAGTCTTACTATAACTCATCAGGCCACGGCAACTCTTCAAAACTGCGTTCAGATGGATGCATCTAACAAATTTAACAACCAAAGAAAAAGCCACCTCCTACAAAACAACAAAAAGAGAGAGATCCTTGTGAATATAATCTTATTCGCTGGATAATCCCTTCTTATTTACTGACTATAAATAAGGTTTGTGCAGTCTGATAACTGGCAAAAAAGGTCCTTCATACTTCTGTCTTAGTTAAACTTGGAGGATTTGCTCTTGCTTTTCCTGTATTCTCAGACTAAGGTCACCAAAGACGCTATTTCTGATTTTCCCTTATGGGCATTTGCTTCCCTATTTGCTTTCCTTGGGAGGAAGATCTTTTCCTTTACTTCTATGGGGACAAGCAGGAATGAAACACAAATGATTCATTTATTGCAGTTAAAGGAACTCTCCATTTCCTTTTGTCTGAAGGGAACCACCTGGAACACTCTACACTTTCCAAGCTTGGAAAAAGCTCTTAACTCTAATTATGTAAGTGGAATAAAAGTGAAAAAAAGACTTGACCAATACTACATCCCACAAAGTAAATATAAATTTGCCATAGACGTAGCTTTTATTTGCTTTAAAAGTGTCTTAAACATTGCAGTCTAGGAATTCCCAAAGCATTTGTTCCTAACAATGTAAGTGCCAAAGCATTTTTCCTTCTAGAACAAAAATAACAGTTGACAAGTTCCAGTTAAAAACCCATACATCACCACAACATCACTGAAAAACTGAAAAGCCTGGTAATTCTCGTTTTCTGACACTGCAGTGTACACAGTAGGGACTGAAAGCTTCATAAAAAGAAAAACACAGTGAAAGTAGTAACATGCCAGTATTTCCTGTACAGATAGATGGGCAGATCTGTATATACATGTCTCTGTGATAACACAACTTGAAACTGCAGGCTTTATTCATCAGTCTTTTATGGGAGTACATAAAACTTTATTACAGAAATAGCAGTACTAAATTCCTGCACGTAAATTCACTGCACAGTAACCTCAAGCTGTGGAACAAAATTATGATTAGGACCACACTGAAATTGTTCATTAGAAAATAACTAGCGCTTGTGGCTATAGGGGTGATCTTCAGGAAGGGAAATCGGTGGTGGATTTGTCAAAGCAGCTCTTTGTTCTAACTGTGCAGTTAGACCACCAGCAATGCTCTGGACAGCCCACGAGAGCCAGTGTCTCAGTACAAGTGGATGGAGCTTCAGACTTGTTTGTTCTGTACAAATGCAACACAAGCCTGGCAGGACCCTAACACTGCTAGAACCTCTGCTACAGGAGTGGAGAAAGGCACCTTTCAGTAATCGGCTCCTTCATTTAAGGGACTTTGGTTTAAATAGCACTTATATGATTGCATCAAAATAGTTTGGGATAGGGGGACATATGCCTCGTTACAATTTAAATTTTGGAGCCAAAACTATGTGGGAGTCTGGACTACTTGACAAAAAAAGGAAGATCTCAGCAGAGTAAAGCAGAGTGTCACAGAAATGCAGAATTCTTCAGTGAGTAATGTTACTTTCTTAGATAGAGGTAATCAGGTTCTTGGAAGTGGAAGCTTCTCTTCAGCAGTTCAATTTGAATTAAAACATGTCTTTGAAATACAATATATTTCACAACACCTGCAAGATTTCTGCAGCTGAGTGAATTCACCATCATCCCCGCTGAAGACATAATAGGTATTGACAGGCTTGGTTCTGCATAGAAGCTTTTCCCCAAATCCAGTGGGAGCTGTGAATGGAGGAGATAATGCCCAGAACAGGTCAAACAGGTGTGGCACCACTGATTCCCTGCAGCTCAGAACCTGACCACTCCATGCTACCTGACAGACAATACCAGCAGTGTGCCCAGGTGGCCAAGAAGGCCAATGGCATCTTGGCTTGTATCAGAAACAGCGTGGACAGCAGGTCCAGGGAGGTTATTCTCCCTCTGTACTCGGCACTGGTGAGACCGCTCCTCGAATACTGTGTTCAGTTCTGGGTCCCTCACTACAAGAAGGATGTTGAGGCTCTGGAGCGAGTCCAGAGAAGAGCAACAAAGCTGGTGAAGGGGCTGGAGAACACGTCTTACAAGGAGTGGCTGAGAGAGCTGGGGTTGTTTAGCCTGGAGAAGTGGAGGCTGAGGGGAGACCTTATTTCTCTATATAACTATATAACTTATATAACTACCTGAAAGGAGGTTGTAGAGAGGAGGGTGCTGGCCTCTTCTCCCAAGTGACGGGGGACAGGACAAGAGGGAATGGCCTCAAGCTCTGCCAGGGGAGGTTCAGGCTTGACATCAGAAAAAAAATTTTCACAGAAAGGGTCATTGTGCACTGGAACAGGCTGCCCAGGGAGGTGGTTGAGTCACCTTCCCTGGAGGTGTTTAAAAGACAAGTGGATTAGGTGCTCAGGGACATGGTTTAGTGATTGATAGGAATGGTTGGACTCGATGATCTAAGAGGCTTTTTCCAATCTGGTGAATCTATGGTCCTATGATTCTAAGTAACAGAATATGAAGCAGAGTTTGGAAAATTTGGTTCATTACAAATAAACAAAGAATGCAAGAGCATGGATGTTAGTAGAAACATTTGAAAGCTTATATTCTAGTAGTTATAAAACCACCTAGCTATTCCTGATGAATTTCACATGAAAAAGTGAATATCTTGTTTCCATTTAGCTTCAAACACTATCACTTGTTCTGGCATAGCTGCATATGAAATTAATCTGGACCCATTTTTGGACTCAAAGTTCAATATGAAGCATGATGTGTAATATAAGTAAAATAATGGAAAATGTTCTTACACTGCCACCCACTTATTCTCTAGCAGTGCACATTGCGCTTACTGTGGTATTTAGGCACCGAGAATGGAAAAGAAAGTTTATATGGCAGAATTTAGCCAAACTAAAGGTGCCTCTGCATTTATACATCAACCCAAGAAGTTAAGACACCAACAGAAGTCCAATTCTGCTGTCTCTGGAGTGTAAAATGGCTTTAAAAGCTTTGTTTACATAGATAATATGCTAATATTGTAAGCATAAACAGGATTTATCCTGAACTCCCTTATAGAAAACAAGAATGTCTCACATTATTGAAAATACGGAGCAGGTATATTAAACAAAATTGAGCATCTTCTGAATGCTCTTTGATTGGAATGTAAAAAAAAAAAGTTGAAGTTTATTTACATGCATCAAAATTAGCATAAAAATTTTGTCATCTCTGATGCAAACATAGTATTTCAAGGATCTAAAACTAGAACTTCTAACTGATACGGTCTAACTACAGTATAGGCGGACTGGCAAACAGTCCTGCAATAAACTGCTTATGCAAAGCAGGGCTTCAGTTATTAGCACAGAGCTGTCACTTAAAAGCTACTCTGAGTTAAGCAGTTGACTGAAAAATCTCAAACTGTACAAGAGTTCTCTGAATTGGAACTGATAGTGCATACAATCCTCTCAAAAAAATTAGCTCTGAATTTTAGCACTTCTCCTTCCCTAGGTTTCTCATTTGGAAGTAGCTTTTACAGAAAACAAGTCTCCACGCATGTAAAAAAGTTTGTGGTTTTTTTGTGGTGTTCTTTGATTTTTGATCAGTTTTAGCAAATACAAATGGGAAGCAGCATTAAATTTAAAATACAAAGGAGAATACTTCAATTCTGTTAAGGGAAATGAGAAAATAAGATAAATATATAGAATGGTAGAATCATAGAATAGTTTGGGTTGGAAGGGACCTTAAAGATCATCTAGTTCCAACCCCCCTGCCATGGGCAGAGACACTTCCCAGTAGATCAGGCTGCCCAAGGCCCCATCCAACCTGGCCTTAACACCTCCAGGGAGGGGGCATCCACAGCTTCCCTCAGCAACACGTTCTAGTTTCTCACCACTCTCATAGTGAAGAAATTCCTCCTTATGTCTACTCTAAATCTGCCCCTCACAAGTTTATACCCATTACCCCTAGTCCTATCACTACAAGCCTGTGTAAACAGTCCCTCCCCGGCTTTCCTGCAGGCCACGTAGGACTTGGGTATTATTGATAGTTGATTTTGATTAAGAGATTTTGTATTAAGAATGTAATAATAACAGGTGCTGGAAATTAATCGTTACAATAACTACAAGAACACTGTTGAATTGTCCCATGCATAACCTCAGTCCAGCTGAATCAACAGATGTGTGAGAAATGTCAGAGTTAGGACATCAATATTAGATTTGATGATAACTGATGATTAAATGGTCAACCTATTTTTGAGTATAAGCCATAGACTAGACATAAGTTAATGGAACAGCTTGTGTTTTTCCTTTGAAGTTTAAAGGTGAATAGATGTGTCTCAAGAAAGAAGTGACTTTTGTGACTGGAGGAGGAACATGACCTATTGAAGCATCACTTCTGAGGGAGCACCGAAACAAGACAGCAGAGATGAATTCTCAAAGTGGACTTTCATGTTAATGAAGAATAAAGAACTAAGAGTACATGGAAAAACACCAAGAACTTTTCAAAGTAAATACCTGTGGTATAATGTTATGTTAAAATATATAAATATCTGCTCATTTTGTGTGGGCCTTTGCCACTCACTGAGGTGATGGCCCAACTCTGAGCTGTAAGTAAAGCAAGCCACTGTCTGGTGAAAATCCTTTAACAATTCTCTGAAAGAGAGCAGGTTACTTCAGTTAAGGTACTAATTTTTGGATGAGGTTTTCTTTCCCTCCTCTTTTGGCTTTTCAGAGAAAACACTTGAAGAGATTTTTCAGAGTCTCTAGCCCAGCTGTACCTGCATCTTTCACTTCACTTAATTAGGTGTCTTGAAGCAGAAGCCCAACAGATGTTGTCTTGAGCCTTGGCCTCTAGCAACAACAACCCACACACACCAGTTCCTCTGACCTGAAAACTGAATATTAGGGTACCTTTTCCCCCCTTGCTCATGAGGATTCTTCCTTCTGATAAGATCCAGGTTGCTTCTTGTTTTCCTGCCTCCATCCCATAATCCCAGCTTTTTTTTAAGAAAAAATAAGATTGTAATTTCTGCCAGAAGGGGTAGGGGGTATTTCTGTGTTTAATAGCAGAAGGAAGATTTCATTAACCCGTCTCTGAAGGTGATGTCATGAAGTTTGTGTCTCCAGTTGCTAAAGCCAGACCAGAAAGACCCTTGGCATGTGATGCATCTGAGACATTCCTTTGCCGAGAGAACAGAGTAGCTGCAAAACTGGAATTACTGGGTATGTGTCCATTGCAGGCAGGAGGAAGGAAGCAACCAGCTTACAGTAGCTACAGCAGACAGTTTAACAGAATAGACAGGACTTCACGTACAGTGTGCACAAAAGATCTCATATTTTATGAAATCACACCCAGCTATAACATTTCTCTTGCCTATTAATACTAAGTTTGATTCCAGGCTAAGGAGAGATTTGCTGGCTTACAAATTCCTTAGACTAGCGTGAAACATCTCCAAAAAAAGATTATTAATATACCATGTTTTCTGCTAGTCATTTCAACTAATTTATTAATATTTGGGGAAATGTGTTTATAAAAAAAGCCCCATTAAGCAATGCAGTTAATGTATACATTTTCAGCATGTTTTCTGTAACCTAAATAAACAGAGTTCAGTTCACAAAGTATCTTTCATCCCTGCCACCTCCCTTTTTTCCTGTCAAAGATGAACTTGTATAAAGTTTGGGAAAATAATTTTTCATTTAATTAAAATGGCAGGTTTTGAAGATAGATAAAGCCATATTGTTTACAGGAAATTATTTCTGTACTGAGAAAGCGATATTATCAGACAACAAATGATCCAAGCTGACATGAACACCATTTCCTTCATTCTGCTTACAGAGCCCATGCATTGTTTAATGGGTTAGGCTTTCCTGTCTTAAAGATGCACACGTTAGAGGTCTGCTAGCCCTTAATTAAGAGGAAAAAACCCAAACAAGTTAAAGCTTTCCTGAACTGCCTGAACAGTCTACAGCATAGAATCATAGAATCGTTTGGGTTGGAAGGGACCTTAAAGATCATCCAGTTCCAACCCTCCTGCCATGGGCAGGGACACCTCCCACTAGACCAGGTTGCTCCAAGCCCCATCCAACCTGGCCTTGAACACCTCCAGGGATGGGGCAGCCACAACTTCCCTGGGCAACTTGTCCCAGTGTCTCACCACTCTCATAGTGAAGAAATTCTTCCCAATGTCTAGTCTAAATCTGCCCCTCTCCAATTTACACCCATTGTCCCTTGTCCTATCACTACAAGCCTTTGTGAACAGCCCCTCCACAGGTTTCTTGTAGCCCCTTCAGGTACTGGAAGGTCTCTATAAGATCTCCTTGGAGCCTTCTCTTCTCCAGGCTGAACAACCCCAACTCTCCCAGCCTGTCCTCATAGCAAAGGTGCTCCAGCCCTCTCATCATCCTTGTAGCCTTCCTCTGGACCCATTCCAACAGCTCCATCTCCTTATGTTGAGGATAACCTACTTATGTTGATCGTAACCTACTCTACGGCCCATTTATCCAAGGAGCAACTAAACAAAACTTTACTCCCCAAGCCTGAAACCACTTTAGGACTCAAACTACTGCTACCTCCAAATATGCAAAATATGCTCATTACCTTCCAAGCTTCCATAGGCTCTTTGGATTTACTAATTTTAACATTTTACTCCCACTTACTTTTTAAGTGTCCAAGCAAAAGTGGTCACAACTGTTCTTTCTATAACAAAACAACAGCCAGACTCTAGCTTTGTTCATACAACACCCTTTAGTTTGTACAACGCGCTTTTTTATGTCACTGCACTATTCCATGGCTATGCCACTTCATGGCACCACACAAAACACCAAGCAAATGAACTGATCCAGACTGAGAAAGAACAGCCAGTGCATTTCACTGCACTCTCAGTGGCAGAAGAGATGCGTATGCACCACACATTCCTTTATAGGAACAAGGACAGAAATCATTAGTGAAATAAGTCAAGAGCATACGTCAACATTAACGCACAACAGCAAAGCTGCAACATGTTACAGCTTCACAGGTCTGTCCTCCACACCTTCTCTGTGCTGTCAAAAATCTGTCATTCCCAAAGCATGGAAGCCTGTGGCAGGATAATTTTTCAAGATGAAGAGAAGCAATGCACTTAGCAATTTGGAATGAAGTGTTCTCAGAGATAGTTAGGGATGCCACAAGGCATCTAACTCTGGGGAACAGAACAGAAAAGCATGCAGATTCTTTTCTGGAGGTAGACTTTTTAAATTACATTAGCTCTCCTGGGAACAACTCACATCGCTCGAACTTCCTTAGTTCACCCTAATGGGAAAAAATCAGTGCATTAAACATTCACTGAAGAAAAATGCACTAGAACTTCTTATGAACATAAATAGTATACACAATAAATACATGGTCATACTGCAGTGTTCACACATCAGAATTCTGCATAAAACCAGAATGTGATGGGTTTTCTTGCATGCAATTGTTTGCAGTGTCATATATTACATATAGCCTACCTCCAAGGACTTCTGCAAGTTAAAAGTACTCTTTTAGTATGGAAACAAAAAACAAAAAGCACAGTAAAAAGCTCAACTAGCAAAATGGTGTTCATGTATGAAAAATTCTTGATAATTTAGATAATGTATTTGCCTTATATAAGAAACTTGTTACATGTCAGAGTCTGAGCCTTTCCAATATTCATGAAGATACAAAATTGTAAAAGTGATCCTCAAGAAACCAGATTATGCTTTACAATTATGATGAATTCCACGTCCTTCTTTTTTTCGTGTTAATAAAAACATTTGAGCTCTTTTTGGATAGTTAAATTTGGTACTTAACATTCTCCAAATGCTAGTCATACTTCATTTAGCATCACATTCATCACTTATTAGTAGGAATGGGACTCCAGGGGATAAGACATGATAGAAGAAGAGTTACACTGAAAGCAATAGATGTTGGTTTCCTTCCTTGTTCTACTATCCAGATTTGCCCCATCAAAATGAGATGTTTCTCATTTTCTTAGTTATAAAGGGCAACAGAAACAGTGGAATCTTAGTAGCTTAATTATGGTAATGATCAGTTTTGGGGGTTTTTTTCAGCCTTCCTCAACATATCTATTCCTCCTTTGACAATAAACAAATCAATAATAAGTAATAAATCTCAACTGCAATCAAGAATTGAACATTCAATATAAGAGTTTCGATTATTTTTCTATCATCAGGTTATCAGAAGTTACTTTATAAGCAAAGATGTTATCAGTTTATTTACAATTAGAAAAATATACCGATTCAGCAGTTAAAGATTGATTCACAATAAACATTTATGCCTTTATACAGTCAATATAAATGAATGAGAATTAAGACATTTCTAAAAATACGTACTGCTTCCACAGAAATCACAATATTTAAAATACAATAAGATTTTTTGCATACTACTGAAAAATAGAATTCTGTTCTTGCCAAAAATGTTACTTGATCATCGAGGAAAGCTGCCTTTCCAAGTCAGTTGAAGTAAACATCCACACCCCAGCCCTACCATGTATTATAGCTGAGTGGAGGATGTTTACAGGAACTAAAAATTAGCTTAACAATATAAATACAACATTGGCTTTTAAGGTATTCAAAAATGAATCTATACAGACATACTTCAATACATTTTGTGAGCTACTATTTCCACACCTCATAAGGCACATGCAAGACTTATTAAGCTTCACTGACACTACAAAGGCAGAACATTTATTTTCATCACCTTATCTCCTAAATATCAAAACATACTAATACACATGTACAGTCCCCAATGCTGTAAAGACACAAGAAAAGCTCCTCACAGACCGCTGGAGATCAGCATTCTGCTGCACTTAACCTGCCAAGGCCCTTGATGCTCAAAGTGGACACCTACAAATCTCAAATTCAAGTAATATTGTTCAAGATTGAAACTCAACAGCAAAAATATATAGGAGATGAATGGGGTGGTACAAACCAGTTAATAGTCCTCACATTGTTCATGCAACAATAAACCTTTATGGTGTTGAACACAGCACCCTTATGAAGTTGTTGATAACTTTTGCAGCTTTTGTTGCTACATTTGTACATCTTCCTTTTCGTGTTGTATTTTCTTAAATTAATTCTCATTCCTCCTCCAGAACTTTCTCAAGGTACTCCCATTATTTCAATCTTCTCCATTTTTATTTTCCTCCATGTGGATTACTCACAAATATGAGTCATTAAAACAGCAAGACATGCTATTTTAGCGTCAACATTTTATTTTAGATTTTACAGGTACGTTTAACGTCTACAGTCTTAAGAAAACAAGATCCCAGCAGTTCAGTAAAACAATACTTTGATAAACCCAATCAGCCAAGAGGCCAAGTCACAGCCTTCTCAAAGTTCTTATCTAAACAGGTGCTTTGGAGATTTACTGGGGGAAAGGAACCATAGATGCAGAATCTCTCATAAGTAAAGCAGCAGTGGAAGCCCTCCAAATACTGACTAGTTGTTCTTTGTACGAAGAAAAACATGAGCTGAGGCATTTCTGCTGAATGCAGCTGCGAGGTCACAGCAAGGGAAGACAGTGCTTCACAGAGGCCAGACTAAAGTCAGCAAGGACTTTGATGTACTGCTTTTTAAGCAGTCATAAAAACTGTCCATAGGTGAGCCACAGGCAACTAATCCAGACCCCAAACATGAGGTCTTCCCAGGCTCTCCACTTGCTTAGCAAGTGAAGACCTTTGTATTCCTCCCTAGCTTCCATCTCCAAAGGTAACTGTAGATGGCACCTGCAATGTACAGCAGGTAAGTACAACAGCCACCTGAAAGTAATAGCTGTGTCCACAACTTCACTCTGGCCTCTAGACCACCACCTGATTTTCGTTCAGGTATTTTCCTCTGCTTTGGAATCTGTGTACTGCAAAACAGCAGCAGCTGATCCACAACTCCTTACAAGCAAGTCACAGACCTGATGTTAGCAAGACGTGGTAACTTGCTTGTTAGTCATCAGGCTGACATGTCAAATCTGCCTGTTCCATTCCCAAAGTTTGCTGGTGTATTTGTGGCCTTGTGCTGCCTAATTCTGCAAGAGTTGCTTCAGCACCTCCTCCCCCGCTGCAGAACTGCACAGATATCATGCCGAATTCCCAGCATTCCACCCCAGCAATCCCAGCACTTTGAGCTCACCTGGAATCACTGCATAAACAGATGTACACTTTAAGAGACTCCCACCTTCTTCAGTTGCAAACAACAGCTACATTTCAGAGATGTTAAGATGTTCAGTACTTTGTACTTAATGTATGCAAAAAGGAGACCCTTCTATATCCAACACTTTGCAAAAAAAAAAACTGCAACGAACAAAAATAAGTGTGTTTTTTTCAAAATTTATTTCCCACAGTTACAAGCTACTTCCATTCGTTTTGAGATGAAGACATAGGCAGCTGTGTTTGAGTACATGTATGAGACACCAGCACAATATGAATGTACGCATAAGTAAAATTCCACAAGACTGGACTGAAACTGCACATAAAGTAAGCTTATAAACAAAAGAGCACTGAGTTATCTGGCATGTGGAATGGCTGAGGCAGCACTACCTAAAGTGTCTGCCAGATTAACATTTTTTTTTCATCATTCACTGAAGTTTAACAGAAAACTCTCCCTCTCTTCTAAGTCCAAATAAGATACAGAACTATGAAATGCTAAATATTTACACCAAAGAAAGCTTGGAAAACAATTACCAGCACTATTTTTTAAAAAAAAAGAAATCAAAATCTGTAGATTGTGCTTCTTTTTTATAAATATACCAATGTGAATTATCAAGCCAAACAGATGATACTTAAAAAATGTCATTTTAACAGAGGTTAAGTGTGCAAATTGCTTTAAAAGCAAATCTTTGTAGAGGTGCTATCAATGAATTGGATCAATAAATAAATAAGTTTAGTACCTTCTACTACTGCACATGCTTTTGTGTCTCCAGATAGAACACTCAGGTAACAGAAGCAAAATAATTATGGTCCTGGGAGCACTGCAGAAGAAGAATTGCCATTCTTGGTTCATGTTTGGTCATTCACTGCCTGCTTGAAATCCATTGTCCTTCCAATGCTTATCAGTCAGGCCTTCCCAGGACTACAAAATCCTAACAGTTTATACTCTGATAAATTAAAGAGAAAATCTTTCACTACAGCCAAGTTAAACTAACAATACCTAGGTTTACTGTACTATAAAGTTTTTCTTTTATGTGTGAGGGAAAAAAAAACATAGCATTTTGGGAGGGGCAAGAATGGAGAGGTAAATCAATGCAATAGAATATTTTCTGTCTTTGTAAGAGTGGAAGTTACTGGCATAGGCCATTCCATTAAAACCAGAAGACTACAGAGAGAAACAAAGGAGAAATAAAATCCCAGACCAGAAGCAGGGAACAGCACGTGCGGATCCCACTCTGAGAAAAGCGCTGATACTTTTTTTGCAGATGGCTGTTCCTGTCCCCCTGATTGTTTTAAGTCGTGCTGGAACCAAATCACTGAAGAGTTAGTTCTGAAGAAGTATTTTCAAAAGCTTTTATTTACATGAAAAATAAATTTTTGTGTGCCATGGTGGGGCACAGCATAAAGATGACCATACCACAAACAACTGTACACACTATGCATTGTTAGTGCAAAAATACATTCTCTGTGCTATTTTTTTAACCTTTATTTTGGCCTTGGGATATATCCAGCTTACAAACAATAAAAGCACCACCTGGTGCTCCAGGAGACTCAGAATGTGAACTTCAGGAAAAAAAAAAATCAAACAACAAAAAGCAAGGCACATCAGATAAAATTTCTGCTAAGTATTTGACAGCATCTATAATAATTTTTCCTAAGAGTAATAAGTAACAGAAGCTGCTAAACCAGACAACTCATGAAGCAAGTCTGGTTTATGGGTAATTGCACAAGAAATTAACCACTGCTTGCTGTTATGTTCCAGAGAAGCATAATTCTGTAGCTCATACCACAAAGCAGCAAAGAATTCTGTTCCAACCGATCCATATGCAAGAGCTTTGTGTCTCCACTTCAGACTGGATTTCAGGAAATCACACCTACGCTCTTAATAACAATCAAATTAACTAATTTAAAGGCAATTCAACTATACCTACAGAAACAGCATTAGGGAGATATGCGAATATGTATTTGTGACAGCTTCTCCTGCTGAGGATGTCCAAGAATAGCCAGGTGCAGCAAACATCTGACTGAAAGCTAGAACTGGTACAGCTTCCAGTCGGGGATGTTTACAGCAACAGACTACTACACATAACCGCGACTCTCTAACAGTACAAAGCAGCCGGTCACCTTTAGTGGAGGAGAAATAAAAAAAAGACAAGATTTAAGACATGCTTCTAGAACATTCCAACCAATTGCTGTTCAGCTAATTTTGAGGAAAATCCTATTTTCACATTTAGTAACAAAAATACATTCTAGATTCTCAACTTACATTATATTAGCAAAGTTTCTAAATGCAACAAATTAGAACACAAGTTCTCAATTTTTAATATACATTATGACCTCTTTAGGTTAAAATGGATTTTTTTTAATCTATATTTTACATTTCTAAATGTATATTTTATTTATACATTTGGAATACATATATATATCCTTTGACTTTACTTCCCTATACCCTCATTCCTAAAGCTCTTAAAAATAAATGGATTTCAACTTTGAACATCCGATGAACTTTGCAGATAGCTATCCTTTCATAATAATTTCTATTTTTAAATAAGCTTATATGCAAAATTAAAGACATAGCAAAAGAAGTCATGTTTTTAAGGAAAACATCAGAAATAGAAGTATGACAGAATTATGAAAACATTTACATTCAGTGTCAGAATCCTACCCAATTAGTTTACTAAGCTCTACTACAATCAACTAATTGAAAAAAAAACCCCAAACATACTTATCCTTGGGTAAGCAGTAAAGGAGAAGGACAGAGTAGGAAAAAATAATAGTAACAGCCTTAAGATGGAGGTTATAAATCATTATTTACAATGCATAAGACTTAAAGGGCAAATAATACATTACTTTGGTTTAATTTTTTTTGTATTGCACTGAGTTAATTGTGGCATATTCTCCCAACACTCCAATTCCACACCGCTGTGCACAGAAGTAATCCAAAACTCAAAATTCAAAGGACCCCTGTGGTGCTCCTATTGCAGGATTTTCCCTAGTTTTCCATTGTGATGGATGCGGAGGGTCTGAAGCTGCTGTCAGCAGATTTTTAACCATATAATTCCACCTTGATCATACTCATGTAATACTTGTGCCTTAATTTTGTAGTTTTAGTGGAATGTTTTCCTTTTATTAACAGCGGAAAGCAGATTGCTATACTCCCAAAGCAGCCTTTATCACTTCAGAAAGAAAAGAAAAAGTGAAAAGTTTTCTACTGCCAGATTATACACAGGCTTCCACAATTTAAGGTGGAGAAATTATGACAAGGAGTTTCATAGTGAAGAAAAACTACAGTAATCAAGATTTCTGTTACAGAAACCCAATCACATCCGGTTTTCTAATAAAGGTTTCCTCCTGAAACATGAAAAGTTAATAGTAAGTAGATTTAGTTATTATAACACTATGCCAAGATTAATGAGAAAGCTGCATGCAGTCACTATGGATACCATGCTGACCTTCATTATTTTTAAGAATAAATAGTTAAAAAGCCAGTGGTCATTTTGCAACAAAGGCCTCTTCAGGCTGTTCCAAAACTGAAAATTCCCATTTCAGAGTGGAAAGAAACAGGCTATTTCATGCAGAGGTAGGCACACGGTATTTGGCTAATTAGGCTGCTGAGCATTAAGTTGCAGTGAACCATTTCTTCTACTGCTTTCCTTTAACGCTTACTTCTTAAGGAGTAATGAAGGTTACTACAATGTCACCTGCCCCAAGAGAACAAAATCTCTACAACCTACTTTGGTTTGAACATATAAATCATCACAAAACAGCCCATATGCCTGACAACGAAGTCTCTTGATGCTTTATCAAACTTGCTGTCAGCTACAAATACTCACACAGCACCTTATAAAGTGATTTTACTTGTATAGGAGTTGAAATTTTCATTTCCAAATGATGTTAATAGGGCAGAGGCACTGCAGATCACTCTATACTACATGTTTGAAAGAATTTCTATAAAAATTTAATCAAAATTGAAGCTGTATATTTATTAAGATGCATCATCACTATTCTCTGAAACACTTTCTTTTTTTAAGCAAACAGAAGCAGGCAGTATACTCCAGCTTCTGTTAAAGGCACCACCCTCTCATTTTCGTAAAGCTTAAACGCACTGGAAGCCAACAGGACTTACTCTAACACCATCACAAACAGAGGAATATTGACTGTTGGTTTCTGTTAATGCCTTTAACTGTTTTTCTTAAGAACAGCAATAAAGATATTCTTTCAAGCGTGAAATCCCCTCCTAACACCACATGTAGACAACACAGAATGATGCAAAGCTTCATGACCACATAAAGTCCTTCTGGCACAGGAAATTTACCTCTTTGCCACTGTGTGACAGCCATGCACCATCACCTGCCTAGAACTGTTCTGCTGTCAATACTCCAAATTAATAGAAAAGGTTTAATACTTAAAAAGAGACCCCATTATTATACCTGAAGTTTATGTTCACTCACAACTTCCAAGTCAAAGCCACGCAGGCCAGAGATTTACTGCGACTTTCCCAAGCCTCAAGCATTACTTTACCAGTCACCCTGACCTTGTACTGCACCTTCTGTGCGCACCTTAAGCTCGGAGTTACCAGATCAGAGTAAGAAGGGGAGGAAGGAAAAAGGAAGAGGGTGAGGCAGCAAGCAGCCAAGAGAGCTTATTCCTTTTCTTCTCCCCACATCTTAAGACATCCTTACTACAACCAGCACCACCACTGCAACTCATGGAATTCGAAGCCTCAGCTGTCACAAAGAAAACAGTTAAATGCAAACAGAGTCTGCCCATGCATGCTTTTGTGTGTGTTTTGGAGTCAAGGTCTTGGCTATCATCTCAAAGCACGTTAGCCACAGTGGCTTATGCAAGCACAAAATGACCAGAACTGGCAGAGGGAGACAGAGGCTCACTATTGTTATCGCTTCCCTTTTAAAGTCACGTGTATTGACCAGAATTGAGAACTAAACATTAAATCCTAAATATAAAAAGGATTCCTGAACAGCACAAACTTCAGAATAACAGGAAGAACTTTGCAGGGGAAGTAAACAGCCAGCATTCAACAATTTTCTAGTAGTTAAATCTGGATTCTAAAATTCCATACTGTACTACAGTATAGTCTGTTTAAAGACTAATGCTACATAAACAGATATGCCCTCAAAGCTTTTTTCTCCCTCCCCTACAAACTCCACATAAATATAAATCTAGACAAAATAATATAAATCCAAACAGTTGTTTAATAGATTCTTTCCCTTTTTACCTTAAAATAATGTAGTTATATCAAACTATTTAAATACGAACCCATTCCTCTAATACTATAGTTAAGTAGCCAGAACAGATTTTATATCAGAAGTCTTTTTTTCCCTGTCCTTGGAGGGAGGAGGGCGGTCAAGGAGGAGAGAATAACTTCTTTTCACTAGACAGTTTATTTCTGAACTAAACACTCAAAGGAATTTCTCAAATTCTGACATAAAGTGATTAAATTCTCACTATTCTATATTTTTCAAAAGCATTTTTATTCCATTTTTCCAGGGATCACAAAAGATAAGTTAAGCTACTTGCCTTAAGTCAGTGTGTCTGAATCAGCATTACATTTTAAGAACCAAAGCTTGCAGCTCGTACGCAACCTAGGTCACATCATCTCCAACACCACTTACGTCATGTCATGATTCACGTGTGTGCCACTGCCTCAAACACTGACTGTGTGTTGTAGTGAGCTTTAACACCCACAGAGAGTTCACTGGAGCACTAAAAGTTGCGTGATGAATTATGATGAAGGAAGCATATGTAAGTAGGCTTTAGCATTGCATTTCCTGTGTATTTTCTGAAAAATTTCTTTCGATCATTAAAACACATGCAGTACAACCAGTAACTCTGGTACAAGATGTAGAAAGATTTTTTAAATTGGGCCACAAATACTGAAACAATGAAAGAGGGTAAATCTAACATTACAAATTCTAAAGAAAGAGGAAAAAGTGTGTTCATATTTTAAAAAAATGTGTGGGAAAGCATGACAGTAGACTGCTACTAACATAGTGGAGATGGAATTTAAGTGAGGGCTGGATGCATATGCCATAAATAATTACTTCAGAAAAACAAACACCTAGAAGTATGTGTTGTAAATTAATATTACTGGACAAAAGGAGATCTAAGGAGGACAAACTACAGAAAAAGGATAATGGTGTAAGCCAAAATAAAGTTCAGATCCTGATTCAAAATTGCCCCACATCTGAATCTGAACAAAGTTAGAACAAATCATAAATTTAGCCTGCTATGGTAAAGAAAGCTGGCAGGAATTCCACCACCCCCCCAACCTCACCCGTCTTGTACACCCTCGGCTAAGCAACACAGCTCAGCCTGAAGAAACCATGCATTTATTTACAAGAATAACATCTTGGCTCTCCATTAGGTGGAATAATGTACACAAGAAGTTATTCAGCAAAATTAAGTCTTTATTTCAGGTAACTGTGGAAGTTCTGCAGTAATCCATCATGTCCATAGTCACCACAGGGGGCAGGAACTGGCTAATCCAAGATAATTTTGCTTATATA
This sequence comes from Phaenicophaeus curvirostris, assembly GCF_032191515.1. NCBI lineage: Eukaryota > Metazoa > Chordata > Aves > Cuculiformes > Cuculidae > Phaenicophaeus > Phaenicophaeus curvirostris. The sequence continues at coordinate 91,633,129 of NC_091394.1, forward strand.
TGAGCTAAAGAAAAATTCCATCTACCACACTAAGAACTTATCATAATGAATTACCCTCATAAAAATCCCACCAATAGGTTAACCTGCAATCAAGGACAGAAAAAGGAAGAAAGAATATTAGCATCCTACAAACTTCAGAGAAACGTGAATCCTCCAAGTGTATGAGGCCATACTTCACATAAGGAATCAATCGCATTCCTTATATTTCCATAGAAGCATGCCTTCTTCAGATTTATCAGGATATTTTGATTATACAGACTCAATGGGTTTTAGGATACAACTCAATATTGTTGACCACAGCATAGTTCTGATTTCATAGTTTCGAGCCATTTACTTTTCTCTTTTGGTGCCTCTTGCAGGGAAGGAATTTTGGCCTCATTTTGGCCTCAAAGAGCTACACAAAAAGTAGATTGTTTAATCTGGGGTAAACTCTTGAAGATGCTTAACTGCAAACTGCTAAAACAAATAACTGTTTATATTTGATAACTACCTCTACATGACATGTCTCCATGTTATCCTGAAGAATCTTCCAATTCCTAATTCGGGCCCATGGTCTGCCTTTTCTTCTTTCAAGGTAACCAATATCTCTGGTCCAAAGCTGTCTGTAGAAAACAAGCTCTTTCTTTTACATGGCATCTTTAAGTATAAGATTCAAAAGATTGTCCAACCTGAAAAATACAAAGTTCACAATACTGAACACACAATTAGAGATCTGATCGCTCTCTCTTTAGAGAGTGCAAGACAGAAATAAGAGGGAAAAAAACCCAACCCCAAAGCTTGACAAGAAATAGAAACAAAGAACACATTTAATAATTTTTTTTGCAGTAGTCAGAAGAGCTCTACCCTTTAAAAAACTAACTGAAATACATATAATACAAATAGAAATAACACAAGTAATTCAATCTTTACTATTTCCAGTAGCAGGTTTCCTAAAATGAAGCCCTCTGTGCTAGCTGACTCAAATACAGCCAAGCATGAATGGAAAAACTGAGTGGATATCAGTTGAGTCTGGTGTACCAGGCTTGAATCAATGCCACATTTAGCACACTCCTTCACTTAATGACTTTTCACTCAGATTTGCAATTGTAATTCTCTGGTGGTATTAGCTGCCAACAATAGTTCTCTGTGTGTGATGTGATGGAAAAACTTAGAACTGCAAGGAAACACTCATACTGCAGAGTCCCTTTGCTTACCTTTGCTTTGAAAAAGGACACATTTGGATGTGCCATTCTGCTAATATCAGCAGTCCAAAAATTAAGCCTACACCATATTAGCAGGGCACCAAGAGAACTACAGGCAATACAAGACCAAGGTTCCCATTTTAATGATAATACTGTGTGAACATATTCCAATCCTTGCAAGTGAGTATAGTTCAAATGTGACAAATCCTGGCATCCTCACATTTAATTTTGGTAAGCAGAGTCTGGAATGTGTTCCTGCAGCCTGCAGGCTTTGGTGGAAACCCAGTGTCGCAACAACATATTTCCTCTGCTGTAGGAAGTGAGCTCAACTCCTCTATTGCAATTAAGTCTTGAATGATATCAGACTGAAAGGTAAACTGTACACCAGCATCAATCTTAACCTTGCTCCCAAAGCATATACAACTTTTTTAATCACTTCAATGAAAATAATCTCAACCCAGCAAGCATGCAAGTCACAAACATCAGGTAAGTGCACGCCACTTAGGTTTTACAAAGCATCTTTGTCGTTTTGCAAAGGTTAAAAACCAGAAGTTAGTCAATTGTTTTGCAATAAGACCCAAGAGACCCATTCTTTTAAGTACCCACATACAGCCTGCTTCCACAAAGGAAACAGTCCATACAAGAACAGTATGCAATCATGGCATCCATTTCAGGATCAATCACAAAAACAAATCAGAAAGCACATATAAAATACCTTTCAACAACTCTCAGAACAATTACCTCAATTTAAAATGTAGATTTAAACAAGTTCTTATCAGAAAATAATTTTCAGGATTCACCGACAGTAACTGGAAACACTAATGCACTGGCAAAACAGTTAATTTTGAAAACATTTCTCCATAGTCTCAAATCAATCTTACGTAGCATCTGACAAATATAGTTTGAAAATTACTACTTTCAAAACCTCAAACAGCATTTTCCCTAGAATCGAGCAACCTCCCTCAATAATTGGTAAGCTAACCAGAATTAAAGCAGTTTCCATATTTCTGTAAATATGCCAGGAATATATCTGACAAATCTGAGTCATATTTCCCTACTTGTTGGAGCTATGTAATGTTTAGCATTTAGTTATTGAACTACTATAAAAAACAGGACGCACTCAGTTTTTTCTAGAGAATACAGAAGTGGCTTTTAGCAGGACTTGGGTTTTTCTCTAAATCATGAAAATAATATTTGATTTTCATACTGACTGTTACAAATTTTGCTTACAACTTACTCAATGTATTAGTATTCTTTTGTTGCATTCTACATGAAATTACCAGCATCATCTAGAAAAAATGTCATGGCATTCACAGAAGGGTCCTGACAAGCACAAACACCACCACACTCATGTCTGAGAAAAGACAAAAGAGGAGATACAAAGTACAACCACTGTCTGGAAAGCACATGGAACACATCAAGGTAGAATTAATCTTTAAAGGTGTGGAGTAAAAGGTAATCAAGAACAGTTGAAGATTTCTCTAAAGCAGAATCAACCTCACACAAAGAGTTGGAGGGGGCTCTTTGATGAAAGCAGAATGGTGTCAGTAAAATACTTTGACTTTATTATGGCATTCAAGACAAGTCTCCAGCAGTAGTCTCACCTGGGAGCTAAGGATGCCCAATCTCAACATAAAGAAGGGAAGCTGAGCTGGAAAACTGGCTGGGTCACTGGCTGACACCACTACAAGCAATGGCTGAATGTTCAGCTGCAAGCTGGCAAGGAAGAACCTCAGGGCCAACACGGGGCTCCAAACACACTCATCAGCAACCAGGAAGATGACACAGGCTGCACCCTCAGCAAGCCAGCAGGTGAGTGTGAAATGGATGGGGGCACGGAAGAAGACGGGGCAGACACAGTGAATGGCAGCACGTCTACCAACAGAAACAGAACAGAGGATGGGGCCAAAAGAAACCTCATTGGGATGAAGAAGGAAAAGCGCAAAGCTCTGCAACCACAGCAGAAGAATCCCATGCATCAGCACAGGCTGGGGAGAACTGGCTGAGCAACAGCCCTGCTGGAAGGGGCCAGCGTGCTGGGGCAGAAGCCAGCTGAAACGGGAGCCAATGTCTCACTGCAGAGAAGGCAAACCGCAGAGAGCACTGCAGGTAAGGGATATTATCCCTTCTCTGCCTGCCCCTGGCAAGGCCACTCTGCAGATACTCAGTGCTCAGGTGAGGACCTTCACTTCAACAGGACGCTCAGGAACCAAGGAGGGTCCAAGCCCTGGGCTACCAAGGTGGTCAGGCACATCACCTATGGGGAAAGGGGCCTGTCTTCTCTGGCAAGGAGAAAACTAGGACCATCTACAAGCTGTCTAGAGCTGCCAAGATGGGAATTATAAAGACAGTTCAGCCAAACTCTTTCAGCACTAGCGGTCAAGGGAAGAACAAGCAATGGCCACAAAAGGCAGCATGGAAAATTCAGGTTGGACATGAAGACAAACTTTTTCACTAGCTGGTGAAGCCCAGGACCAGGCTTCCCAGAGAGGCTGTGGAGTTTCTGTTCTTGGAGGTTTTCATGGCTTGGTTACACAAGCCCACAGCTGATCCACATTAAGTACTAGTTAGAGCCCTGCTTTGAGCAAGTGGTTGGATCTCTTCTGACCATTGCAGTTGCAACTGCATGATCCCATTAATTCCTGTAATATGCTTCCAGGAACTATTGCCTTATTTAAATGATTATCCTCCAACCTGATGAAGTCAATAACTCTCTGAAAAAAGAATTATCTATAGTTGACATCAATACACACTCTCTTATAAATACCCAGGTGTTATCAATAGACTACAGTGCTAGCAGCTCCAACAGCTCTGGAATCACAAATATTTAATGTTAGAACTATTTTAATCAACTAGTGCCAAATATTTTAAAAAATAAACTACAAAGAAAACACAAGTTGCATACCTAAGCCTATTGAATTTAAATCATCTGCCAAACACTATCCCAGGGTCACCTTGTAGATCACTCAATGTTCTTTCAGACGAAAACCCTTCAAGATTACAGTTTTACACCAGTATCTTTAAGAACAGGCAAAATGAAAGATATTTTCACTTAGCTTATTTGTAGGAGGTCCCTCAAATTTGGAAAAGGCAGTGCAATATTTTCCCAGAATAAAATTTTGAAGATGAAGTTCTTAAAATGTCACTCTTTAGCAATACACAAGGATGCCTTACACTTAAGGATAGACTACAGATTATGAGTCTATATTTTTCCATAGGAAGTCTCGGTTCCATTTCCTTCCATTATTAAATATGGCTTTTCAAATAACAATAAAATAAATACAGAACGTGGACAGTACAATGCATTAAACTGTCCCTTTTGTCACAGATGCAGAGCTCTAGTGATAATCAGAATTAAAGCAATTACAATAAACAGTTTGGAGTGATTTAAGAGTAGAAGGACTGGTTCCTACAACTCACTCCTAGGACCACTCAGATTAAGCAACAATTCAATGCAACACATGAAACAGCTTGGTGAAGGGGAAACCTAGGTCATTCACCTGACACTAGAATTCTGCTTTTTGAGTACTTCTGGCCTAGCAAACCTTGAATTATCTCATGCTGTCACAGAGTTTAAAAATAAGAATGAAAGCTACTGAGTTTAATCAGCATGACTAGCAGCTAAAATGAACTCTCTCTTCCTTGCATTGACTGATACTTTTCACACCTTCTTGCTAACTAGCCAATGTAGCCATCTTAGAAAAAACCCTGTGCCCATTTTAGCAGGTAGTGTACTGCAACAGGAGGAGATCTGCAAAGCAGAACAGTTTGTGCTGAAAACAGTACTCAAACTACATGTGTTCCATGCAGCCTCAGTTCAGGATTAACCCTAGTCCCATCGACAGTCTAAATAGCCTTAAACCAAATGCATTAGCCAAGTCCAGAAGCACGCCTCTCAATTTTGTTTCATCCAACAGAAGTCAATTTGCATGTTCCACAAGAACTGCGGAGTAGTAACTGGAGACCATCAGAACAATCATGTCAAAAATGCATTACTGATCCCAATTAAAACAGGAATGTAGTTCACTACATGACCTTTCAACTGTTGTACAAGTTGAATCAGTTTACTGAGATGTCTACTGAGTGCCAAAGTAAAGTAAATGGCAGGAGAAGCACATATGGCAAGAAATTCTTTCCAAAGCTTTAACCCATTAGATAATTCGCAATATGAATTAGAATACTATCCCAATGCATTTTCATTTGGCAGAACATTTTCTGGAAAATTGGAAACTTGCAGGTCCATTCCGGGGTTCACAATGTCAAGAAATATCCTAACACTGCACTGCAAATGCTATCCAGTAGTCAGAGCTACTTCTGCTACTTAGAGAGACCTGCTCTAAGCAGAATTAAATAAATAAATAAAATTGTAGGATCTGCTATAAATCATTCCTACATTCAGTCTTGGCAAAGTGCCTTCTCAAAGAGAATTATTTAGGATTCATCTTTTTCCACTCTGTTTTTCATATAAAAACCAAATTAAAAAAGTAATCTATTTCTTAGGGGGGAAGGACACCCAGATCAGCAACAAAGAATGTCATTATCCAGCCTATAGTGATAGGCAGTCTGGAAGTAATAACACACAGTTATTCCAAAGTTAATCCTAAAGCAACTTTTATTAGCTGCAATTTGAATCACAGAAGCTAAACACTTAGATTTTATGCACACCTGGAAAATACAGAGTAATGCATGAGCAGCTGAGATCTTTGTCACACTCCAAACAGAAAATAGGCGTGCAATAACAACATCATTTAGTGCAATTTAGTATTGCTTTATAATTATCTTAATGAGAGAGGTTGTTCTGCAATGACCATTCCAAAAACATGAAGAGAAAGAATACTCACACCACAGAGCCTGACTACTGCTGCACTTTCAAGACGGTTCAAAGAGCACCGTGGCAGAAAAACAGTCCCGCACTCTATCTTCCAGCAGAGGGATTCCTACTTCCTCCAGTGTTATAGGAATTTTACAATTTCATGATGCAAGTTACTTGGACAACCACCGTATTAGCTGCAAACTAATCCTGGAGAGAAAAAAAAATTTAAAAAAATAGGGAAAGATGATCAGTTTTCTGCTACATCAGGAGGTCATTCTCAGTTACTGGATGCAGTGCAGTCCTTAGAATCGATAGGAAAAAGGTACTGCACAGGGCAGGACTGCCTGTGTTGATGGCACTACAGTGTTAAAGCAGCACAGATGAACTGTTTAATTACAATAGGAACCTTTCCCCATCCCCCACCGCTGAAAAAGACAGCAATATTTAAGACCTCAGAGATCAACATTTTGATTGTGGAACAGTAACGTGAGACACAGTAAACAACAACAAAAAAATTATTTTGGCAAAATCACACTCCCTTAAAGGTAGCACCAACTTTATAACTATGGAGATGTAGCTTCAATACTTCCATGCCCTCCAACAGGAAGCTGATGTTGAGAAGAGCAGCAGAGGAACACCAAGCTGCCTTTTACTCTCTACAAAGCCTACTCCAACTGCAAGTCTGAAAGATCACTGATTCAGAATGACCCAAGTTGGGACCCACAAGGATCAGAGTCTAACTCCTATCCCTAAACAGGGCAACCCCAAAATTTACATTCTGTTTCTGAGTGCATTGTCCAAACGCTTCTGATGTCTTTCAACATTTTTTGTTCACTGAACATGTTAACATAGAGCTACTTCCAGAGTGCTGCCAAACAGAGACAGTAGACTACACCTCCATGGACATGAACTGTGCAGGACTTACATGGCAGCCACTTTTCCCAAATGCTGGAGGGAGCTCGAGGTCTGTCCTATGTCACTGATGATCCACCTGCTGGTATGTGGGCAGTATGGATTACTCCAGAAAGCATCCTTATCTTGGAGAGGCAAAGACAAAACAAAAGAATGCAAGAATGAACAAAAATGTTTTCAAGTAGTCAGAAGCATCTAAAGCACCTAAGGCAAAACCCCTCCTGAATAACTTGGCAGTATAATACACTTCTGAATACTAATATTCCTGAAAAATATTTGTGAAAACCTCTAAGGACGTGGTACAATTTGGATTTGATGGCTGTTTGGCTACTAAATGCATGGACATGAGTTACTTCATTAGCTCTAGTGCACAGCTCTGCAGAAAAGTCTGCATAAGAGATGAAAGCCAAAGCTAAAAGGTGGAGCTCCTGGAGTTTCTACATTATAGATCTGAGTTATCAGTATTTTAAAGTGAACTGTACTAGAGCCCAAAATAAAGCCAAGCATCTCCTCAAAACGAATGAGCCTATAAAAACCTGAAGCTGCCCACCTCATCGCACCACTTTTACGTATGAAAAATAACGTGTTTGGAAAAGTAAAACAAATAAGTAAACACATGGATTTTCATAGGGATCCTGCCATACTCTGTTCATAAACCAGATGATGTTCCCTGAAAAACGTCTGAAGAGCAAGGATGCTACTGGCCTAAAGACTTCTGTTCTTTTATCTGTTTGACCAACTGCAAATCTCAGCCACTTTTGCAGAACTGTAGTATCTCAGGCAGAGGTCAGTGGAACCATAGAATCGCATAATGGTTTGGGCTGGAAGCAATCTTTAAGATCATCCACTCCTAAGCCCCCTGCCATGGGCAGGGACAAATACTGCCATATTGGCAATATTTAGTCAAACTCCATATGCAAATGAGATCTCACATTCAATCTTTGAAATTCCAGTTTAACTACAATGCTATTTAAAAGTAGAACTCCTCAAACTAATGACATACTCCAACTTAAAAGCAGTAACTTAGAAGACAGGAATCACCACCATCAGTTATCCTTGCCTATAAGAAAGATGGGGAGGGGCTCTTTATCAGGAGTATAGCAACAGGACGAAGGTAATGGTTTTAAGCTGAAAGAGGGAAGATTTAGATGAGATACTAGGAAGAAGTTTTTTGCTGTGAGGGTGGGGAGGCCCTGGCCCAGGCTGCCCAGGGAAGTGGTGGATGCCCCATCCCTGGAGGTGTTCAAGGCAAGGCTGCACAGGGCTTTGAGCAACCTGATTCAGTGGGAGTTGTCCCTGCTCGTGGCAGGAGGTTGGAACTGGATGATCTTTAAGTTCCCTTCAAACCCAAATCATTCTATGATCCTGTGATCAACCCATACACCACAGTGCTTCAGTCTCCAAGGATCTGGAAGTCCTACCTCTATAAAGATTAACCAGACAGCTAAAATAATGCCTTGATTTTACAGGGGGGCGAAGAAATAACTGAAGCAGACTGCCACACAGTGCAAATTTACAGCATATATAAGCTAGCTACACTATTAAGGAAAATTCTGCAATAGTATACTTGTAGTGTCCCAGTACAGTACATTGACATAAAAGCAGTTTTCACCTTTTCCTATAATGCAGATGACTAGAAAAACATTCCCCTTATCACAAAAAGAAAAGTAATTGATGATTAACAGTCTTTGAGAACTGCAGCAGAGGTTTGGTGTTGTTGGGATGCCTGGTATTCTTAGGAGAAATTAAAAAGTAATACTATGCTTAACAGCAATTCAAGCTGTGTAAATAGAGGTCTTGTTTCTTCATTTAAGTATAAGCAGCAAGTCAGATATCATTAACTACAACAATAAGGAACTTCACACTGAAATCTGTGTTGTGTAAGAAAGAACAACAAATAAACCAGTACTTCTCCATGATACAGGAGTATGCAATTTCACATTAACATACAGAACCACAACTTCAATCAGTTTCTTAGAATCAAGGAATGTTTAAGTACATGGATTCATTTTACTTTCCTGAGATTTTACTGCTTCTAGTTAATAATTTGCATAACCTGACTTTTAACTGAACCACCAGCTTAGCAGTTCCTGATCAACTCCCTTGCTTATCAAGTCATTTAGTCACCACATTCAAAGTGAAAAAACTCACTGTAAAATTTTCATTAAGCTTTTGAACTCAAAGCAGTCATACAGGCTGAAATTAAATGAAAAATACAAAGACTAGACAATCATGCCTAATCACATCATATCTGAGGATATCAACTACTATATTTATTTTGTAATTAACAATATTAAAAGCATCAGATCAGATGCAGTAACTCATTTTTCAAGTTACAGAATAATTGAAAAAAAAGAAATCAGAGGAATGGGAAGTCAAAATAGATAGATGTGTATTTTTAGCAAAGAAAACATCATGTTTCCTTGTTAAAGAATATGGCTTATATCACAGTTGATTTGAGGCTTGAACACTGCAAGCTCCATTCAGTTATAGTTTTCTCTTCTACTATAAAGGTTGGAGATATGGCACACCAATCTTCATGAAGTTCTAGAAGTCACCTTAACTTCCCTTGTCATTTCCTCGAAATATGCTCTTGATATTTTCAGAACAGTTGAGGGACAGGCTGCAGAACTCGCTTCCCTGATAACAGAACATTCCCAATGTTCCAGTGACTTGGGAGTGCCCGATCCTGTCAGCAGACAGTTATCCCACTGCAGAGGGCTATGTGAAAATGAAGATGTTCTTGACCTACAAGGACATGGGAGAGCGAGACTCACAGAACCGTCATCAGGAAAAACATTCTTGAAAACACTGCCTTTGTCTTACCGGGATAAAGGACATACCTGTCAAACTACTCTTACAAACTCATTAGCTGTAGTATTTTTTACCTTAACTTAATTTCATGGGAAAAAATGTGTTTATTTATCCTTCCAGAAGCAATATTGATTACTCTTAACATTTACCGACCAATAATTTAAGATAAGCAAAACCCCAAAAGAAGGAGATTGAGAGGCAGTGTTAAAGAATATTTATTTACAAGCACAATCCCTATGCAATCAGATAATTTACCTGCAAAATTTATCAGCAGTGCTAACAATATATCACATGGTCTCTATAAAAAGCTAAAGATACTCTCAGAAAACAGCAGATTAACATTATGACATTATATGCTTCGTCTAATGTTGTAAGAACATACATTAAAATAATGTTGCATATCAAATATAGACCAGTCAGCCAGCAGGATGAATTTGGATAAAAAGAAAAAGCAACAGCCTTTAAGAACAAAGGTGCCAATCAACAGTGAGAGCCATGAACAACACAGCTTTCGCATCCCCAGCCAAAGCACTAGTAAGGCTGAGGCAAAATAAAGAAAAACGTGACAGAAAAAAATCACAATTTTAACTTGAAATAATTAACCAAAGCTAACACCGATGACAGACTAGTGCTATAAATACCAACTGTGTTGGTCCAACAGCCGAGATGTGCCTCAGAAATGCTAGATAACAGCTAGATGGGTCACTCTGCTTAAACCAGAACAAAGATTTCACTTTGTTCTATTTCTACCCTTTTGTTTCCAATTTTTATCTTACTAAATAACTTTGCCCTCTATTTTACTATGCCATTTGTCTGGTCCTGAGGATATGGCAAAAGGAGACAAAGGAGGTTAAAAAAAAGAAAAAAATGCTCTGTGCCAACAGCCGTGAGCAGCCTGTACCCTGGGATGCACACTCACGCACTAAGGAGCATCTTCTGCCAAGCTGCAGAGGGTCAGCAGGGCATCATTTGTTGCCAAGCATCAGCTTTGGGAAACAATACCTTCCAGAAGGTACAAATTTGAGCCTTATCTGTAGGTTATCAACAATACACAACATATCTCACCTCTCATCCAACACTGTGGGTTTGCTGCGATTTCTGCATATAAGAGTACTCAGTCAGTGCACTGAACACTCCAAATGATGGTCTGAGCAGTTTAAGATAACGCAGAGAAAAGAGCTCAGTTTTCAGGAACACTGAGAAACTCTTTGAATATAAGGAGAATGATGACCCTGCATTTAGCTAAACCATGCTGCATCTGCAGAGAAAACAATGAAGTCCTCTGAGGCTCATCTGGCATATTGATTTATTATACTCATGTTGAGGCTCAAACATTCATTCTTCACACAGTTCTTATACTGCAGAAGATTTACTTTGGACTAACACTTTATTTCTATAATCTTTACATAAAATGCCTACGTTCTTACAAATTCCACTAATACCACTTTGATATCTAACATCATGTTGATACAGGGTGAAACATAAGAATTAAACAGCCTTTTAATAGTTTAGCTTCCTGAATCCCACAGGATTCAACATGCCCCTAAATATGAAACAATCTTATCTAGGGCACTTCTTGTGAATATTTTCATCTTTTTTTTCCTTTATCTTTCTAACCCTTACTTCTGCAGAAATATAGACCTAATCCCTTCAACTTGTGCTGTTAAAAACTCCTTAGTGGTCTTAGCACTGAGGCATGCTAAGAAAACAATATACAAGGAGACAACAGGTATTACTAAACAGTAACCTCAGGCACAGAAAACTTATCTGTACTAAATAAATCTTAGACTGCAAAGTAGGTTATGCTGCTTCTCATTAAGTGCCAGCTCAGATAAAGCAATACCTCTTTACTGGGTAGTAGGGCATTCCCTAATTAGACCACATGATTGTTGTTGTAACTTAAGGAACTCCATAAAAAAAATGAAAAAAGCAGGAAGATTTTGAAATAAATATAAATAGGAAAGACCGAGATTGCTATTGTGTTGACAAAGTTACCAGTAGGGTGATAAACAGGCTCCAAATACACTCTCTTCCATCTGTACACTGTATTATTATTATTATGCAGGAACCAGTGGAGTAGAGTTTTCCCTTTTTCTCAGTTTTTTTTTATATAATCCTTAGCACTGTGCTAAGTGCTATGGGTTCAATCATTCATCAGTACAACTATCCCTTTGTTCTTCTTTACCTTCACCACTGCACAGTGTTTCCAAGCGATTTTGAAACTACCACTGAGCCAGGCAAAAGTCTTCAAACAAACTAGATAAATTATGTAAACAAATCACCAAATGTAGGACTTGCTACCTTCTAGACCTCTTCAGGAAAACACTTTTGTCATGCAGCACATTCGTATTATCCATTACGTATGCTTCCAGCTACAAGATTTTTACCTCTCTGCTCCATAGACCACAACAGAAAAAAATCCCTATCACATTCACCAAGACAGAAATGCAAACAGCATGCTCACTTGCATAGTCTGTTCAGCTAACTCTCAATCTGATTATTCACCTGTTTTGTACTGACTGCCATCTGCCCACTCCTCCTCCTGTCTGTCTCCAACAGACTTTGTGCCACCTCACAAGCCTTTTCTATTTCTTTAACCATCATCCTGAACACTTCTTCCAGGTCACTGATACAGACGGTGAATAAACTTCAGTGCAAGATTGCTCCCAGGGGCTAATCAGTCATTACGGTGTACATTGACTCCATGAAGAGAAAGTTTTGCCACTTAACTCTTTAAAACCCCTGTATACTTATTCCCCAACTTATAATAAATATACATACATAAAATGTGTGCAGGTTAAGTACACATATTAAAGACACATAAATATATTTACGTATGTATTTAAGACGGGAAACAGATTCAGGACCAAGTCAGCCACAATTCACGCTTATTTTTATTGGTGCAGCATGAGCACTAATCACCAGTGGATACTTAAAGAGTAAGCGCACAGGTATTTTTATTTTAGGCAAACAACCCACTGCTTCATAGAACCTGACAGATGCCTCCATTAATTCCATGACTGTTACAGCCAAATCTTATCATGTGTTGAAAAGGATGCTGCGATTAATAATGTAGTTCCCATCTCGCCCTTTTATTAGTATGAGGAATGTTCATTTCCTAAGCCATACATGACAGCTGCTTAAAACTCCATCTGGCTTTTTTGATTTACACCAGGAACTTCCATGCTAGAGTTAATGAATATATTAACCGTGTTGATTTCCCTCCCACTAAAGAAAAAGCAGTTTTCAACAAAACTTTCTGCTTGAGGACAAACAGATCTGTAAATGCCTGGTAGCGTTTAGGAAGTAACAAAGAAGGGTTCCATGCTTCTTCACACAAGAAGGGCTTGTTTAAAATAAAAAAAAGAAGTGGAAAAATAAATCTGAAAGAACTTTCACTTTACTTTGTCTGCCACTGACCTTTAGACCTGACACCCACTGCATCCTGTGGGAAACTTTTTCCAAGAGCCAACTTTCTTCTAAATATTTTAGCAGATTTAAGCATCCAGACTACATGTTATTCGCCTACATCCACAGAATGAAAAAGCAACTGAATAATAACAACATGCATGTGCGCTTTCATATTCACATAAATATCTGTAAAGCGATAAAATATAATTCAAAGGAATCTTTGTGCTACACGCAGGTGCTTTTGAAGCAATTTTTTTAATGAGGTTTATTCTTACAGCTGCTACAGGTCTCTGCTAAAATCCATACAACTGCATTGCTGTCCATTTTCCCACATATGGTTTTAAAACATATTTGCATATCCTCCAAAAAATAACAAAAGAACTAAAAAGTCCATGCATTCCTAGATTTGTGTGATAAAAGCAACAGTGATAATTCAATTCCCTACTCAGAATGAAAATTCAAGTCCCTCTTAGATGTCTTGCCAATAAATTTCCTTCAACTCTGCAATAAGGGCTTACTTAGAGGAATCTGTTCGGCTTTTAAGTGTCAAAGCATGGCACCTGTTCCTTTTCAGATGTCAAGTCTTATATTCCTCTTGTTTGTCCATTACAGTGAGGAATTGTTTCATGCAGTGTGGAGCAGGTCACTTGTGGAAAGTTATAGGAAAGCTTATGCCATTACTTCCATGGGCCTTCCACACCAGCACTCATTTTCAGGTGAGTTTCTCCTCCACGCCAACCCTACTTCCCTTCCACTGTGGTTCCAATGCACAGCTATACGTCTTGTACACAACTGTGCTACATCAGTGCTCATACGGAAACTTTCCAGCTGCTCTAAACAAGCCATGGAGCCAGAAAAGGACAACCACGTTCACCACAACAAGTAAGCAGGAATTTGGCTCCTTCACACTGCTAGAGCATTAACAAAAGAGACCAGAATATATTGAAGAATTCTCCCCCCCCCCCTTTTATTTTTAAACTGAAACATCAGCTACTGTTCAAAGAAGGAGTCTGATTTCCTGAATTAAACTATGAACACTGCATTATTGCAGGATTTTACGCAGCAAGTTTCAGCTAGATTTAGCAAGCCAGAAAACCAAAAGGAATGTTTGGTTTTGAAAGCTTATAATGGAGCATTCGCTTCCATTTCACCCACTGAGCGACAGTATCTTCATTATGCATGACTAAATGTTAACTACAAGAACAAGTTTAAAGCATCAATATCTGTTTTATCACCAGCCATCAAAACTGCATTAGTGGCCTATCTATGTATGATATAGATGAAGGCTTCTGTCCAGTGAAGCCTCTCGATTACATCCATAGCCACACTACTCCACAGTGGTTACAGTTCCCATTACCAAAAGGAGCTGTGCCTCACTCCAAGTTATTCCTCTGATGTCTCCTAGGAGGACAGTATTATGCTCCTGGCACAGATCTCTGCTCGTAAGAAATTTGCATGTGGACATTTGAGACAACAAGCAGCCAGGAACTATTCAGCTCTGAAAGCCTACAGTAAGATAACGCCGATGAATTTTCATGCATGAGAACAGCAGGACAGGATGTACAGTGGAAGCTTACATAAGACAGAAGGCACTGCTGGGAACAGAAGTGAATAGCATAAATGGCTCAGGAAAATGCTGATGTCACCCGCATACGTCTGGGTTGTGCTGGCCAAGTTTCTCTGATCCTAAAACTGGCCCTTCTAGCTATTTGTAAAACCTCATAGTTTGCTCTGTTTCACAGTGACCTTGAAAAGAACTTGTTTGCAAAAACCCATGTTTCTTCCTAATACTAAGATGAGAGATAAAAAATAAAATCCAAGATGAATCCAGATTTATTTTAGCACTTATAAGGAAGATTCTAAAGAAAAACAGAAAATGTAATAGAGAACTGGAAAAAGCATGTAATTATGTACACGAATACTTGCTCCTACTACTGAAAAAACAATTCAAGCACAACTTATCTGTTTTAAAATATGACCTCTAAAATCCTACTAAGGTCAACGAGACTTGGAGTTGTTACTCAGTGAGCCCTGCTTGCATAAATTAAAGATACCTAAGGGTAGCTATGAAACTGAATATTTTATTTTTTCCAGAGCACCTACATATTATGAATTAACAATGAATTGCCATTTTACTAGAACAGCTTTCAGTTTTGTTAAGAAAGAATACAAAAAATCCCTAAGCAACCCCAACTGCATTGTGCTTTCCTCCTCCTCAACACAAAAAAGCTTTCCTATTTAATGTTAAAACATATCAGGGAAGTTTCGTATTAACTTGAGTAGAAAAGCAAGCAACTATAGGTCCAATTACTTTCAAAACCCCCCTAAGATATCAGTCACACAGTGCCACTTCCTGGTGTATCCCTGTACAATAGATTTTTACACGGAAAAAAGAGACAAGTAATCTAGCTGCACGTGTCTGTGCAACTCAGGCCAGTATTCACAGCAGAAGCATCGACTCCCAGCTCTGTGCTGGGCTGCTTTCACCCATTATTGCAGTAGCTGCTCACCACTTCAGAGCAGTGTATGAACTGCAACAGGTCATTCCTTCATCTTTCTACCACTCCTCTACTAAAGTTTTTACCTATGGCATTCTTGAGGCTTTTTCTATAGAGATTTTCTATAGAGAGCACTGTATAAGGTGAGGGGGGAAATACAATCCCTAAGCTTAAACTATTTGGTTTATCTTTCATTACGCATGTAAGGAACTTTTTGTCACTCTCTCCAGTATTCTTGCCAATACAGAGGCACCCTGAGGTAGCATGGAGTTAATGCAACTACCCAACCCTGGCAATTACAACTGAACTGCCAAAAGTTACAAACCAATGCTACAAATGATTTCTTCATCCCATCAAGTACACCACAACACCTCTTTCCCAGTTCTCTACCAAAACACCATATCTAACACCAGGTAGCTCAGAATTGCCAGCAATCAGGAGAATCAGACGCATCAGAAATTCACAAGGTTTCCTTGGCACTGAAAAAGGACACCAGCTTTGCTCTAGGCAAACAGGAGAGGGAGAAAACCCACAAACTACTTGCACTGTGGAATGGCAGCCCTTTAAAAGCATATTAGAGCACCCTACACATAAGAATATTAATAGTAAAATGACCACACAGTGCGCATCATGCAATATCACAGGTCATTAAACATCTTTGTAAGCCAGTCCCTATTTCCACTGAAATTCTGCAAGTGAAACACTCACATCCTGGCTACAGCCTCTATGCTTCCGTAGTAGAAATAACATTGATGTCTACCTCTTATTACTATAGCAGATAAGTGTTTCACAGTCATTAGTCTATTTAATCACAATACATTTTTGGAAAGCACCACCATTCCCAATTCATAAGCAAACAGAGAACTGATGCAGAAAGATTTATCCAAGGTCACAGAATAAGTTTCTGGTAAAGTTAGAAACTTCACCTGGTTTTCCCTTCATGCTGCTAATACTTTCTATTAATGAGTCACCGCTGCTCCTTTAAATTATTCCTTGAACATGATGAGACAACACACTGCCTGTGGCATTCAAACTCCACATACTAACAACAGCTTCACTCCAGGGTTTTCTAAAAAAGAAGAAAAAAAATCACACCCAAGGGCCTTGTTCTGTGCTGTCACAGAATCTACTTTAGTGCTGGGCTACTGGGGATTTAAAAAAAAAAAAAAAAGAAGGATGTATTTATGTTTATATCATATAATGCCAGGTTGGAAGGGACCTCAAGGATCATCTGGTTCTTCCTTTTTAGGTGATATACAGCTTAAATGAGATGGCTCAGAACCCTGTCAAGCTGAGCCTTAAAAGCATCCAGTGTAGAGGAATCTACCATTTCCCTAGGGAGATTATTGCAATACTTAACTCTTCCCATGGTGAAAAATTTTCTCCTGGAATCCAATCAGAACCTACCCAGGAGCAACTTATATCCACCACTCCTTGTCTTTTCCATGTGACTCCTTGTAAAAAGGGAGTCTCCATCGTCTTGGCAGGCCCCCTTTCTGTACTGGTACATGGTAACAAGGTCTCCTCTAAGCCTTCTCTTCTCAAGGCTGAACAAACCCAGCTCTCTCAGCTTTCCTTCATGTGGTAGGTTTCCTAGTCCTCCAATCATCTTAGCGGCCCTTCTCTGAACCCTCTCCAGCCCGACCTCATTTTTTTTTTATACGTATGTACACAATTAGGTAGTCTGCCCTGTTTGTGATCCAGCTCTCTCGATAGATGGGAAAAAAAACGGGGCCCCTGCATAGTTTTGTCCTTCACACTGCAGCCCACCAGGCCAGGGCAAAGTGCAGGGAAGAAGGGACAGGCAATCGGGAGACAAGTTATGCAAAGCCAGGGGCCGGGGTGAGGGGGGTAGAAGGCTTGACAGCCCCAAAAAACCCAACCAAACCCCAAACCAGCCTAACCTCTGTACGCAGGTCAAGGAGGTCAAAGCAAAGTAGGGAAAATGAGATGGGGGGTGTCACATCCTCAAGGGCTGTGCGCTGTGAAAGGGACCCCATGGCCCGTGGGAGGGGGAAAAGGGTGTGTGAAAGGTGTGTGGATCCTCTCCCACCCCCAAGTCCCCGTCCCATCCCGCAAAAGCTGCAGGGCTCCTCCCCAACCCCCAAAGACCTCATCCAACCCCGCAAAGACTGCGGGGCTCCTCTCCCTCCCCCCAAATCCCCATCCCACCCCGCAAAGGCTGCGGGGCTCTTCTCCAACCCCTCAAATCCCCATCCCACTCCGCAAAAGCCGCGGGGCTCCTCTCCCTCCCCCCAAATCCCCATCCCAAGACGCAAAAGCTGCGGGGCTCCTCTCCAAACCCCCAAATCTCCATCCCACCCCGTCAAGCGCCCGGGGGTGGCAGCCCACTCCCGCTCTCCAAAATCCTCCCTTCCCATCGCGGGGGGACGGGAGGAGACGGCAGGCTCCCTCAGCCCCTCCGCCCCTCGAGAATGACTGAGGGGGTGGGGGGGGAGATGTGTGTGTGTCCCCCCAGTACCTGCCCCCCCATACCCCACTGCCTCCCCCCCGCTCCAGTACCTGCGGGGTCCCCCGGTGCGGAGGGGCCTCCCCGCCCCAGCTCCGCGGGCCGGGCCGCCCGGGCGCGCTCCCGGCCTCGGCCCCTCGCGTCCCCTCCTCGCCTTTACTTTGACCTTTCCCGTGCCGGCGCTCCCCGTCCCCGGCACTCGCTGACGTCACTGCCATGGCAACCGGGACCCGCCCCCTCCCCTTCCCGTCTCCTTCGCCCCGGGACGCACGCGCCGCCGTGGGGGGCGGGGCCTCCTCCCTCGCGGCCAATGGGAGCGCGCGGCGGGGGGGGGGGGGGGGGGGGGGCGCGAAGGGGGAGGGAGCGTCTCCGGCCCCGCCCACCCCGGCGGCGCGTGCCGAGTGAAGGGGGGGGCACGGGGTGCAGTGAGGGTGGGGTGTATGGGGCATGGGGGGAACTACATGGGGTGTATGGAGCATGGAGGGGGTTGTGGGGTGCATGGGGTGTATGGGGCATGGAGGGGGTGTGGGGTGCATGGGGTGTATGGAGCATGGAGGGAGTGTGGGGTGCGTGGGGTGTATGGAGCATGGGGGGTTGTGGGGTTCATGGGGTGTATGGAGCATGGGAAGGGTGCGTGGGGTGTATGGTGCGCAGAGAGCATGGTGTGCATAGTGCACGGGGGGTGCATGGGGTGTATGGGGTGCCTGGAGGGTATGGGGTATATGGTGCACTGAGAACATAGTGTGCATAGTGCATAGGGTGCATAGTATGTATGGGGTGCAGGAGGTGCACTGAGCCTGGTGGGTATGGTGCACGGGTTGTGTGGGGTGCCTGGAGTGTATGGGGTGTATGGGTTTCACAGGGTGCACTGAGCATGGTGTGTATGGTGCATGGGGCACATAGGATGTGTGGGGTACATGGTGTGCACTGAGCATGGTGTGTATGGTGCACAGGGGGCACTAAGCATGGTGTGCATGGGGTTGTATAGGAGGTGCATGATGTGCTCTGAGTGTGGTGTGTATGGTGCATGGGGGGTTTGGGGTGTATGGGGTGCAGGAGGTGCACTGAGCTTGATGTGTATGGTGCACAGGGTGCACTGAATATGCATTATATGGTGTTTGGGGGGGTGTATAGTGCATAGGCTGTGTGGTGTACGAGGGGTGTGTGGTGTACAGGGTGCACTGAGCCTGGTGTGTATGATGCATTGGGTACGTATTGTGTATGTGGTGTGTATGGTACACTGAGAGCATGTTGTGTATGTTGTACAGGGTACCCTGAGCATCGTGTATACGGTATACATGGTGTACGGGTGTGTATGGTGTGAGGGGTCCCCTGAGCATGGTGTATGTGGTATGCAGGTGTGTATAGTGTGTGGGGAGGTGTATGGGATATATAGGATGCATGGAGGGTGAATGGTGCACAGGGTGCGTGGAGCACTGAGAGCATGGTGTGTATGGTGTGTGTGTTAGGGGGGTGTTGTATGGGGGTGAGTGGTGTACGGGATGTGTATGGGATGTATATGGTGCATGGGTGGGGTGTATCGTGGGTGTATGGTGCACAGGATACACTGAGCATGGTGTGCATGGTGCACGGGGGGGTGCATGGGGTGCACTGAGTGTGGTGTGTATGGTGCACAGGGTGCACTGTGCATAGTGCATACGTTGCATGGAGGATGTATGGTGCACAGGGTGCCTAGGAGGTATGGTGCACTGGGAGCATGGGGTGTATGGTGTGCAGTGGTGTGTATGGTT
The DNA here is from genome assembly GCF_032191515.1 of Phaenicophaeus curvirostris. Classification (NCBI taxonomy): domain Eukaryota; kingdom Metazoa; phylum Chordata; class Aves; order Cuculiformes; family Cuculidae; genus Phaenicophaeus; species Phaenicophaeus curvirostris. Next base: position 91,652,979 of record NC_091394.1, read on the forward strand.
CATGAGGAGCACTAAGCGTGGTGCGTATGCTGCATGGGGTGCCCTGAGCATAGTGTGTATGGGGTGTGTGGGGTCTGTGGTGGGTGTATGGTGCATGAGGTCCCCTGAGCATAGTGTATATGGTATATATGGTACATGGGGTGTGCATAGTGCATGGGTTGCCCTGAGCGTGGTGTGTATGGTGCACAGGGTGTCCTAAGCATGAGGTATGTGGTGCAGTATGCATGGTGTGCTCAGAATGCATGGAGGTGCATGGTGTGTATGGTATGTAAGGTGCATGGCGTGAACAGGCTGCACAGGATACATGATTCACAGGGTGCATGATGTGTATAGTACATAGGATGCATGGAGTGCATCATGTTTGTGGTGTATACAGTGTGAGTTGCGTGACGCAAGACATGTGTGGTCTTTATGGACTACACTGCGTTGTGTGTGTATTTGGTGCACAGCAAACTGTGCATATGATTCATACTGTGCCGTACAGTTCACCACTTTCACTCCACAAGCCCTGGAAACGTTTGTTGGCAATGCAGGGGTGAAGATGCGTGGTGGTGCATGCAGGAGAGCACATTGGAGGGCAAACTAAGTTCTTGAGAGGGAGATACGTCAGTGGGAGCAGAGGTAGAGGAATGTAGGACAGGAGAAGGAGGAATGTTGCACGTGGCTGTGTGGAGTCAAGGGCAGAGCAGTGCACTAAACTGAAGGCCAGATAAGGAGGAAATAAAGAGAGAGAACGTGCTCTCTCACACTCCCCAGTGGAGCGTATCCTTCCCTTCTCTCCAGAGAGAGAAAGCAAATCTTAACATGAGTTTAAACACTGTCTTTTCTCTGTGCACATTTAACAAGCCAAACTAGGACTGTCGTAGTTTGTCCTACTTATCTCCATCTCTAGTGTTCTTCCTTATCCCACGGTGCTTCAGTATTCCCCAAGGAATACTGCTTCCTCCAGGCCCACAACTCGGCACGTTCCCATTGCCTGGGGAGCATATGGGCAATTGCATTTACTTTCCCCTAAATATTTGGCATCGATATTGTGTGTGTCATATGTATAAGGTACAGTAGGGTGCACATTTCAGTGCTTCAGTGCATAATGTGTGCATACATTTTTTATGTGTAAATCCTTTGCTTTCAACACTGTCAGCTCTGAAAAGGTTATGCACATACAGCATGCAGCCTTCTGTGCAAGGCTGGTACGGCAGGCGTCTTTGGGTTTGTACCTTGTTTCATGAAAGGTGCGTGCAGTAACAACACATTATGTATTGTAGGCACTGAGATAAGTACATAGGCATGATATTTAAATACACAAACAATTAGCAGTTAGAGTGTCTTTCATCTACCCTTTGTGCAGAACACAGTGTACTTTATAGGTGCTACCCATCTGTCAGAGCTCCAGAATGACAGTTTCAAACCATTTTTAATCAGAAATATTCAGAATACAATTCAATATTCGTCAGAAATACATATGATATTCACCAAACCCTTCCTGAAGGTGGATAACAGAGCAAGGACACACGTTTCCGTGCCTTTGAAATACACGATACCTTTTTCCCAGAGTATCAAGAAACCAGTATGAACCTTATCAGGGCAAGACCAGGACCCACAGTGTGAAAATATTTGTGGTCTAGGTCTTGCTTTGAAGGCAGAGATCTTATAAGGAAATTATTTTAAAGAGAACTTTTAGCTGTCACTGAATTTGTAACACAGCTTATTTCTTATCAGCCTAGCTAGATCTGGTGTTGTATTACCAACTGCCAGAAAAACACTCAAATTTTGATGATAGTCAGAGCAGGAACACCCAGGTGGAAGGCAGCTCTTTCACAGGTGAAGCATGCTCTGACCTGTCCAGTGAGGGTAATGCCAGCCTGTCCTGGCAAGTCCCATGCCTGGATCTGCTGGCTTTTGCTGGTGGGTCCCAGCTCTTCCGGAGCTTGCTTTTTTACACGTGTCTTTTTTTAGTTCCAGTCTCCAAACCACGAGCCTGATTACATACAGCTCGCAGGGCTGTGAAGCAGTGAGTTTGGCAGTCAGCAGCAACCAGGAGCGACCTTATTCTATGTACTAGACAACCATATAGCACCAGCGTGACACTCAACCACAGTGGGCTGCAAGAGTAAAACACCACAATTCTGTCCTTCATATTTTTAACACTGGAAAATTGCAGCATCTGCATTAGTGATCCCCCTCTAAAATCCCTCTTGAGTCAAACCAGGAGGAAGACTTTCAACAGCAAACTCTTGGAAAGGGCATGAATAACTATGCCATCAGGGAGATATTAGTATGACAAGAGTGTGCCCTCAGGGAGACAGTTTCCTTCCTGCACATCTCCTGTTGCTCTCTTGTTAAGTGAGGACAAGACTTCATTTTCTCTTGAGAGGTGTATTCAGCGTTTGTGTGTTCTATATTGGCATAGGTAAATACAGTCCTCAGCATGAGTACGTTCATGTCAAATCCACTTATTTCTCATTTTTATCCGTGAAATCTTAAAAAAAAAGCCAAGACAAGCCCATAATGACTGGTTGGACATGAGGAAGAGGAGATGGCACAACAATGTAGGCGAGGGAAGAGATGGAGAAATCAGTTCTGAGGAACGGTGTAATACTTGCAAACATAAGAGAGACAGAGTTCATTGGTTCAAATATAATCTCTCAGAAAGGGAGAGGGGAAAAAAATAGCAACACGTCTCCTTGCACAGACAATGCCAGACTCCTGCGCCTCATTTCCATGAGAACGGCCACTTCTGGCATTGACATTCTGCGGCATCACATCCCCAACACAGACGTCCTCCTCAATGTGAGGCTGAAAGAGGAGGGGAGGAATAAACTCTGCTCCCCAAACGGGCTGGAACTGCCAAAGAGGCCCAGGGAAAGCCAATTGTGCAACGAAAGAAAACAGGGAGAGAGGATCCCCACTCACAGACACAGTGAAATGCCTGCTGAAAGTAAGTGGGAGGAGGGCTATGAGGCACTTTGGTGCATTTAGACAAACTTAGAGTGAGCGTGGGTTTAAAACGAAGTTGTTGACATTGACACTGCAATGTGGGGTTGATTGTGAATATTGGGGTATCACACTGGAGTCTCCCCTGCATATGCATAACATCCCTAAGGACTGCTGATTTCACATCCCAGCTCACAAAGAGGTTTTATGAGGACTTTACATTCTTAGATCTTGGAGGGTTTTACAAAGGAGCGAGCTATAAATAAAACAGATGGGAAAGGGAGGAATAGAGAGGGGCTTTTAAAGGGCAATGGATTGTTTCTTTAAGGATTTCTGCATATAAGAACTAGATTAGAGCTGTCATTTTACTGAATATAAAATATTTTGCAATGGCACACTTTCAGATTACTTGTGCATAGATATTTATGTTATTAAGGCTAAGTTTTGTCATGCTGCGTGCAAATTCTAGCTAAGCTTTTAGAAAATACAAAAAGAAAAGCATTTAACATTAGACTTTAACATAGTGTACACGTTTTAAGCACTTTTAAATTGAACAGATCAAAGCCTTTTATTCCTAAATGACAGAAATCCAGTGCTATTTGTGTAACTATGTCATTTGACCTGCCTGTTTTACATGTTCCCAAGGGTTTATTATAGGCAGCTTTCAAATTAAGTGGGCTGGAACATTTGATGCTCTCTTCCCTAGTTTTCAAAGCCTGTGCAGAGCCCATACTGTGTGACTGACACTGCTGTTAAAGTGGCAACATTTTAGTTTTATCACAAGGTCCACAGCGTGCTGAGGGAATGGAGATTACCCTGGTCCTGATTCCAGCTCTGCCACTCAAGGCAGCCATTTCATTTCTGCCTCCTTTGTCTTTCTTTTCTGTGAGGCTTGGTACAATAGTTCCTTGTCCTCCAAGGTGTCACGAAGCTTAAGTACCCTTGAGAAAGGGAATGGGTAAATTGCAGACAGGGTGGGGAAGGTCTCTGCAGCTCATATGTCTCTTGCATCCATTCTCACCTGCGTGAGGCTGTTTTACCCCGATGCTCTGCAATGCCTCAAACTCGGCGAACTTTGGGGAGCCTCGGATACTTTCCCTGCATTTGAAATAACATTATTGCATAACCGGGAGGCAGCCATAGGCTGATGGCTCAGTAATGTTTTATGCAGCAATCCTTTCACCCAACGGTGACCTTGTAACTGGATAATAAAAGCCATATTCCACTCAGAATTGCACCTGTGCTGTCACTATTTACATTGCAATATCACCTAGAGGCCCCATTGCATATGGCACAGGAAAACGGTCTCTGTCTGGAATAGGCTGAAAGTAGGGAGGGGAAGCACTAACAGAAGCAAAATGCTTGTCTCAGGTTCATATGTCAGAAAAGCAGTTCTAGCGGGAGAAAAACTCAGGTTTCCCAAGTCTCAGTACTGTGAAGAGTGGCTTTTAGGGAAAAAAAGGACATATTTACTTGTAGGAATATAAATATAAAATGCTGAGAGATCACAGTGTCTGTGGCAGGATTTGCCCTTTGTTTATTCTTCCGACTGTAGAAGTGCTGGTCTGGTAGTTCTGGGGTTTGGTTTGTTTGTTGGTTTGTTTGTTTTTAGATCCTTTAGGCAAATATTAAATTGCAATGAAATTGTCAATGCCTTCAGGAGAGGCATGATTTAATTTGAAGCACATTATTATTTTCCTAATAAAAGACCCAAAGGATAAACATTTCTCTTTTGGATTATTCTTTGTTTAAAAAGTTAATTGTTCCTGAAATAGGGCTCGCTGGCTTTACAGTAATCTTTTTTAGGTCATGAAACAATGAGTCTTCGAGTCGCATCATCCTACTTTCTATCCGGTGTGTTTCTATGTCACTATCAGCTCTGCTTTGGTTAGATCTAACCAGATGGTATCTCACAAGATGCTAGACATGAATATTTTATACGGTTTAGAAACAGTTTTGCCTCCCTCTTCGGTGGGTAAAATGTGTTGATTTAAGACTTATCACAACTTGAGACATTTTCTGGCAGGGCGCCATAACTCAGGCCAAAGACAGCTGAGCATTGTTGTCATCTCACAATGTGGGGAGCAGAGGATGTTTTGGACTGCTGGAAAAAATGGAGACAAAATTTTCCGTTAAGAGGAAAAAAAGGCACTTGTCAGGCAGCAATCTCCCAGTCTAGCTGTACTTGGGTTACATTTTCTGGACATAATGTGGAAAGTCAGAAGCATTGGATCAATACAGTTTTTGATCCACTGAATCAGCAGAGAAGTTAGTCTGACATCTGAGCCAGTGAACAATTTGTTTTCATTCAAAGTTGGTCTTATTTCAGTTTAGGCCATTTCTAATGCTGTTTTTGTATTTACAGCATCAAAGTCCTCAGCTACTGTATCCTGTGATATGAAGCCACTGTATCCTGTGATATGAATCAATTAACAGTCACCTACCTTTATTATTTTTCACTTATACTTTTCTTTTGCTCCTTTTCGGAGCTCTTTTTTTTTTTCTAAGTCTGTCTTATTTTTAGTAGATGATCAATATTGAGTTGCAAGTGTTGCACTGAAACTCTGGAGCATGCAAAACCAGCTTATTTGGTTTCTTCAGCCGCACATGAAAATTTTTATTTTAGCTGTAAGCCTTCTCAGGGGCAATATAGCTCCAGATTAAGACACACAGAGCTTGATTCAGTTGCCCACATATAGCACTTCAGTGTCATTTAAGACGTCCTAGAGGACTCTGCCTAATCTCCAGTTCCTGCTTCAGAAGGTCACAAGTCCACTGTAGATCCTTTGTAATTCTACTGGTTCCAAAAATATATCTGAGATACCCTGGGGCTTCTCCAGTGACACTTGATACTTGCATATCAGTTGGTTAAATATTTCTGTGTTTGGGAATTTGCCTCTAAGCTGAGTGTCCAAGTGCCCATTACAGTCAATGGAGATCCAGTCAGTAGAGACTAAAGAGCATCCAGTTGACCAGGCCTTAAGTGTCCACTTATATATTCACCATGCTTCTCTGCCTGACTTTCAGATGATAGATTTTTCAGAGCAGGATCTGGTTTGCTCTTTAGTGAGCATGCTAACAACTCATTTAAACATTCTCTGCTCACCAGACAACAGTCACATGTAGGAGAAACCATGTAGCAAGGCACTGAAGATCTGGAACTTTCCTCTTAGCAAGAAGGCCAACACCCGAAATAGGAAGGCAAATTCCCAAGAAAAAAATCCACCTTAACCCAGCCATGCAGCTTCCCTGTTCCCCACCATGTGCTTTGCAATCTCCTGGAGTCTTTGGTGGTGCATTCATAGAAATGAGCAGTTATAGCACACTTTATATCAATGCATATCTGCTCTTGTTTAATTTATATTCTCCATCATATCATACTCTTGTCAGGCACACGCTTCACACAGAATGTGGTAGGTATAGATTCCTGTGTAATATCAATCTGCAGGTAATATCAAATCCTCTTCAGGAAGACGTGGGAGGCAAGAGGTGAGGGTTGGTGCCAGAAGAGCTGGGAGCTGGAGTCTATCATCCAGGATGATAGGGAAGATCAAGCAGGCATAGCACAGGACAGAAAAAAAGAAACAAGGAGCAAGAGTGAGATAGATGGCACAGCATGGAGATAAAGAAGAAAAGGGAAGAACAGATATGCTGCTTGAGAGGCAGTGTGAGGCGGTGCTAGAAAAAATAGAAAATAAATCACACAAGAAGGCGTTGGTCCTTTGGCTGGACTACAGTGTCTCCCCAGGACACCAGGGGAACAAAGAAGGAAGAACAGTGCTAAGATTAACATGAAATTTGTGAAAGCAAAAGAAAGCATTTACGCTTTGTTTACTAAAGCAATTTAAAGAGCTGTGTCATTTTGTACCGATGGTAGAACAGCATGGGGGGTGCGGCATCTCTGCCCTCCGACACACCAGCCCTGCAGGGCTAGAGGCAGAGCAGCTCCTGGGTGACAGAGTCCCATCATCTGCTTTTACAAACAGCCACATGATCTGGTTCAAAACATGTCAAAGTCTGTCAGAAAAATAGTTTGGATGCCCCCACCGCAGCCCGGTGCTATTAGGCAGCCTTGGGACATCTCTAATTGGCTGGTTTGAAATCTTCCAGATTAATTTTTTTCTTAGCCAATTTATACCACTTGGTTTTGCATCAGAACTGGCTTTTCACTTAAATAGTTCTCCCCAGTGTTTCCCTCTCTGCTGTATTTATAGAAAGCAGTCATGTTCCCTTGCAGCCACTCTTCTGCCAGACTAAACAAGACTCATTATGAAACAGGGCATTCTAAAATAGGTTCTCCATTCCCATGGCCTTTCAAAGAGCCCTTCCTTTCACCTAGTCCACTCTCAATTTGTCTTTTCTGAAGTCTGTCAGTCAGATGTGGTCACAGCAGCGTTTGCTAGGACCACATCTGCACACCACAGGTCTCTCAGACCTGCTTTCAGCCTTGCCAGTTGTTGCACACTTAGAGCATCCATAATGTCTGTCAATCGTGGGCCCTACATCCCATTTCTGCTTCTTCCAACAGAGGCAGAACTCTGGCTGATGGTAACTTGTCTCCAGGGAGACAGTGATTCCTAGTCCTACTAACTTCTAGGAGTGTGGAAATGCTTTGCACAAGTTGACAGGGATTCATACCTGTAATTAAGAAATGAGCTCTTAGCTCTTGCTTAGTTTTTTATTTAACACCTGTGTCCAAGCCCTAAAATCCTGGAGTGCACAGGGAAAAGATGCTACCCCACAGCTGAGCAACACTGGCTGGGCTCTGCAAGGGGTCCCAAGTCCACCACCCTTCCAGGAATTGCAGGAACATAACAGTAGTTGCTCAGCTCTACCTTTGTGGCAAAGCACATTTCCTGCTGTGCTTCCCTTCAGAAGACACCAGGAGATTTTTTTTTTTTTATTTTAAAAATAAGAACAAAAAAAATGTTCAAAATAAAATAATGTGATCCCCTAGGTAATTATGTTTATGGTTTAATGTTTGATAGGAATGGTTGGACTCAATGATCCGGTGGGTCTCTTCCAATCTGGTGATTCTGTGATTCTATGATTTCACCAACTTCCTTCATACCACATTTATCTTTATTGCATTTTTTCCTCAAGATGACTTAACATTCAAACTCCTTATTCCAAGCATCAATTTTGCACTGACTGCAAATATTCTTCATGACTTACATGACTTTTCTTGCTTATCACAACTAGTTTATTTTACAGCTATTATAATCAGTCATTGAAGTTCTTCTAGAGGTCTCTGGTCCAACCACTTGCTCAAAGCAGGGCTCTAACTAGTACTTAATGTGGATCAGCTGTGGGCTTGTGTAACCAAGCCATGAAAACCTCCAAGAACAGAAACTCCACAGCCTCTCTGGGAAGCCTGGTCCTGGGCTTCACCAGCTAGTGAAAAAGTTTGTCTTCATGTCCAACCTGAATTTTCCATGCTGCCTTTTGTGGCCATTGCTTGTTCTTCCCTTGACCGCTAGTGCTGAAAGAGTTTGGTTGAACTGTCTTTATAATTCCCATCTTGGCAGCTCTAGACAGCTTGTAGATGGTCCTAGTTTTCTCCTTGCCAGAGAAGACAGGCCCCTTTCCCCATAGGTGATGTGCCTGACCACCTTGGTAGCCCAGGGCTTGGACCCTCCTTGGTTCCTGAGCGTCCTGTTGAAGTGAAGGTCCTCACCTGAGCACTGAGTATCTGCAGAGTGGCCTTGCCAGGGGCAGGCAGAGAAGGGATAACATCCCTTACCTGCAGTGCTCTCTGCGGTTTGCCTTCTCTGCAATGAGACATTGGCTCCCGTTTCAGCTGGCTTCTGCCCCAGCACGCTGGCCCCTTCCAGCAGGGCTGTTGCTCAGCCAGTTCTCCCCAGCCTGTGCTGATGCATGGGATTCTTCTGCTGTGGTTGCAGAGCTTTGCGCTTTTCCTTCTTCATCCCAATGAGGTTTCTTTTGGCCCCATCCTCTGTTCTGTTTCTGTTGGTAGACGTGCTGCCATTCACTGTGTCTGCCCCGTCTTCTTCCGTGCCCCCATCCATTTCACACTCACCTGCTGGCTTGCTGAGGGTGCAGCCTGTGTCATCTTCCTGGTTGCTGATGAGTGTGTTTGGAGCCCCGTGTTGGCCCTGAGGTTCTTCCTTGCCAGCTTGCAGCTGAACATTCAGCCATTGCTTGTAGTGGTGTCAGCCAGTGACCCAGCCAGTTTTCCAGCTCAGCTTCCCTTCTTTATGTTGAGATTGGGCATCCTCAGCTCCCAAGTGAGACTGCAGCTGGAGACTGTCTTGAAAGCTGTACTAAATTCCATGTTATCTGGCTGTGGTGGGTTAACCTTGGCCAGCAGCCAACATTCCTTCAGCTGCTCTCTCACTCCTACTCTTTAACAGGGGAGGAAGACAAAATAGGATGAAAAGGTACAAGATAAAGACAGGGAGATCATTTACTAATGCTGTCATCATAGGCAAATTATACTCAACTTGGGGAAAATTAATTTAATTTGTTGCCAATTAGAATAGATTCAGCTAGTGACAAAGAGAAAAAAATTAAACTACTGTTTGCCACCTTCACCTTTCACAGGCTCAGCCTCGTTCCTTTAAACCCTCTCCCCTTAAGCAGCACAGGTTATGCAGATGGGGGTTGTGGTCATGGAATCATGGAATATCTCAAGTTGGAAGGAACCCACAAAACTTATTGAGTCCAGCTCTCTACTCTTCGCAGGACGACCAAAACCTAAACCATATGACTAAGAGCATCATCCAGATGCTAATTAAACTCTGACAGGCTTGGTATCCTGACCGCTTCCCTGGGTAGCATGTTCCAGTGACCAATAACCCTCTCAGAGAAGAACCTTTCCCCAGCATCCAATCTGAACTTCCCTTGATGCAACTTCATTCCATTTCCTCATGTCCTGCTGCTGGTCCCCAGAGAGAGGAGATGGACGCTTCCTCCTACAGTGCCTTTCTTGAAGGAGTTGTAGACTGTGATGAACCTGGTCCATCCCAGCTCCTCTCTGCCACTCCCTCTCTCCTCACATTCTTCCTGTCCCAGCATGGGCTCTTCCTTGTGCTGTGATCCATCAGGGACAACCCGCTCCTGCCTGGGCTCCCCACAGCTGCAGCTCCTGAGGGAAATGTTCCCCCGCTGCAGCTGGGTCTGTCCAAATGCTGCAGGTTGGTCTCTGCTCCATTCAGGTCTCCCCAGGGCTGCAGGGGATCCCTGCTCTGGGCTGCAGTGCCTCTTGCCCTCCTCCTCCTCTGGCCTGGTGCTCCTCTGCTGCTGCTCCATCCTTGGCACCCTCCTCCTCTGCCTTTGACACCTTTGGTCCTTTTGGAAACCTGTTTTCCCCCCAGCCCCCTCAGCATGGCTGAGGAGCTCAGCTGTGTCCTGCAGTGGGGCTGTTAGAGGTGGCTGGAACTGGCTGTGTCCAGCACTGGGCAGTCACAGCGTCTCTTTACAGATGGAGGTGCAGCCCCACTGTCAGCACTTGGACGTGGATCTGTCCTTGAGAATTTTTCATCGACTATTTCACAAGCGGAGAGTGTATAAAGGAAAACATTCTTAGAAAGTCTTTATCATTGAAGTCTTTCACCCTGAACTCAGAGTTTTCTCTATTCTAAAAACTGACTGTTTTAATTTGGCATCTAATAAAAACAAACCCTTCACAGTCAACTCTCTTTTTGTGGTTTGGTATTCTCACATTGAGGACAATTTGCAAGCAGATCTGCACTAAGGCTTTCACTCTGCTCTGGTCCCATCACAGAGCATCAAACCTACCATCACATCTCCCTCTTGTCACATCTCTGCCTTCCTGATCCACCTGCCAGAGGGATTTTGCTGGAGATGATAGTCTCTGCTCACTTCTGAGTTCCCTCCATAATATAGTCATTTGTTTCACTGAAAACTGGAAAAAAAGTGTTCTTTCTGGTGTTAGACAGTAATTAGATTATCTTGAGTTACTACTGCACTCTCTCTGCTGCATAGATGTCCTTATATCTTTTTTCTCTTTTTAATTATAAGACTAGAAATCTTTCAGTGTGATAAACCTTTTGTCTTGCTGTTTTAACTTTTCTCTCTAGTGTTTCCCTAGATCAGAACAACATCTGCGTACACCATGGAGGTTATGGTTCCCATCCTTTTTTGATGAATGGACATCTACCAAACTTTGATATTCCACCATTACCTAAAAATTAATTGGAAGCATCATTGGAAACATTGCTTAATGTAGCTCCAGAGACTGTGAATTAACTGCTACAGCTAACATTACCTCATCCAAATTTTGTCCTGAAAAACCTCAGGTGCTGAGGACAGACTGGATAGAGAGCAGAGGGAGTGATCCAGCCCAACAACTGAGCTGCAGTCCTGGAGGGGGGCATGTGATGCTCTGTTTTCTTGTGTCAGACCTCTGCTGATGAGTATATATACCATATACATGATATTTTTTTTGTGTCAACCATTTCCCCAAAGTCTCTTTCTTCTGTAGGAAGTGGGTCATACTCCCTCATTTATCTACTTTGTTAATTATTCCAGATATCTGAAAATAATCTGTTGTTTCTTTCTGCAGGGATCGGTGATGCAAAATCTACAAAATAAACACTGACAAAATCTACAAAATAAAAAACATTGGAGCCGTTGTCTTGCTCAAGGCTGATTGTATGGTTGGCTACAGCTATATTTTTGAACTTCTACCATCCAAAACAGGATGGCCTCATCCAGACTGCACCAGCTCTTGCGTGTTTTGTAGAGATTGTTTGGGAAAATGCTAGCTGGCCAAGATAAAACCATCACACTTCCATCAATATAAGATGGGGAGGATTTAGTCCCGGTGCTCAGGAACTTTCCGTGCATTGTTCTACCCATTTGTATGGGTGCAACCTGCACGGCAGCTCTGCTGATTTATGTTAAATTATGTCTTTAAAAAACAGGGGAAGGGAGGACCCACAACTCTAAATCAAACATTGCAGCTCCAGTACTTGGAAAGATACTGGAAAGAATTATTTGCTCATCCCCAGAGGATTATAAGCCTATGAAAAGCAGCCAACATGGAATTGTTAAGAATAATGCATATCACATGAATTCAATTTAGTTCTTTGACCCAGTGGATAAAGGCAAAACAGTTGTATCTTGGCTGTAGTAGAACTCTTGGCATAGCCCTGTGAAATGTTCTCACTGAGAGAGGAAGAAAACCAGTCTAGATGAACACTGCTTAACCCAAATAATACCCCACATCAGCAGACAATATCCAGCACAGCAAGACCGAGGCCACGTTCTGTGAGGTGGTGTGAGGAAGCCTCCTCTGGCTGGACGAATTAATGAGCTGCAATGTATGAAAAGGAGGAACATCCTTGTTCAGAAGAAATAGCTATGAGGCAGAGAGCACAGCAACCTGAAAAAGCCATGCTCAAAGAGAACTTATACATTATTCACTTTCCACCAGCAAGGTCATTTGGGCCTGACAGGTCTGCCCCAGTTCCAGAGTGCCTGGATGTTCTTGTTGCCAAGTTTCCTCATTTTATAGAGTGTAACCTTATACAATTTGCAGAAGATAACATTCTGGGAAGAGATGTAAGTGTTTGGGAAGACATGGTTAAAATTTAAGTAATTGTGAACTAGGAGATATAGTCAATATTTGAAGTAAAGTATTAAAAATTCAATAAAAATGAGTCACTTTGAAAGAAAAACTAAATGCAAAAAACCTCCAAAACTGGTGAATACTGGTCTGTGCCTTAATATAGTAAAAACAGAGGAACTGGGCTGTATGAGACCAGAGGCTGAATATAAGCAAGCAGACAAGACGGCTGTTGAGCCATTCTTGCGTGTGTCACATGTAAGAGATGAAAAGCTGTTATTCCACTCTACTTAGCAGGGGCAAAACCTTTCCTGGGGTATGTGTCCCGTTTTGGGCACACGTACTTTAAGAAGTAGAGTCTATGTATGTGCATGCATAACTCTGTGTATACAGGGGGGAGCATGGAAAGAGCGACAGGAGTGCTAAGAGATTTAGACAGCATGACCTATTAGAAAGGGTGATCAGGGAGGATTTGTTTAGTTTAATAAAGAAAGCATAAAATGTGAATGTGGAAACAAGCTTCAAACAGAGAACAGTGCTACAAAGAGGACACTCAAAATTTGTTCCCCAGGCCAAGGACAGGACTAGAGACGTGTTGATTATACACTCAGAGCAGCCTCGCTTAGACATTAGGAAAGGTTTGGGGCATAAAAGTTGGATTTTGGGGCAGACAATTTGGATTTTGAGTCACAGGGGGTTGGGGCACAAAAAGTGGATTCTCAGAAAGGGTCATTGGGCCCTGGAACAGGCTGCCCAGGGAGGGGCTGGAGTCACCTCCCCTGGAGGGTTTTAAGGGACGGCTGGATGACGTGCTGAGGGACATGGTTTAGTGATTGATGGGAATGGTTGGACTTGATGATCCGGTGGGTCTCTTCCAACCTGGTTATTCTATGATTCTATGATTCTATGTCAAGGAGGTACTGTCGGTGCCGCTGGCTTGGAGAAGGCCTGGGCAATGAGCTGCTCCGAAATCCTGAGGGGGAGCCCTTTTCCCTCAAATCCATTCCATTTTTCTGAAATTGAACAGTTCACAATTAAGAAATTTCAGAATTTTCAGGAATGGAGCTCCAGCAAGTGTGAAAAGGCACCTTCTGGAACGTGTGATTCTGAGCTCCAGAGGAGGAATTCGGTACCTCCTTGCGCAGCTGCGCCGGGCTCCACTCACTGGAGACATCAAACCCGAGCCATAAATGCTTCTATCAATTCCTTTAATGGACCGTGATGGGTTTTCATTCCTAAGTGCAGAAGCTTTGCCGATGCCAAAAGGGAACCTGTTTGTTGTGAAACTTGAGGGCCTTCTAGGACCCTTCTAGAAACGCCAGGAACCTTCTCGAAACCCCTGGGAGCCTTGTAGAGCCTTCTAGAACTGCGAGGAACCCTCCAGAGCCTCCTGGGACCCATTTAGGGTCTTCTAGGATCCTTCTAGGAGCACCAGGAATGCTCTAGATCCCGCTGGGACCCCTTTAGGGTCTTCGAGGACCACCAGGAACACTCTAGAATCCCCTGGGACCCTTTTAGGGTCTTTGAGGACCACCAGGAACACTCTAGAACCCCCTGGGACCCCTTGCGAGCATTCTTGAGCCCTTTGAGGACCACCAGGAACATTCTAGAAGCCCCGGGGACCACTTTAGGGCCTTCTTGAACCCTCCTAGGACCCCCAGGAACCTTCTAGAACCCTCAGAGACCCCTTTAGGGCCTTCTTGAACCATGTAGGTTCGTTTAGGACCCGACTCTTCTAGGAATCCTCTCTCATCTGACTCTCCTACGACTCTTCTATGACTTTTATCTTCTAAGAGCAAACTGTTGACTATCCTGACTCTACTAGGACCCAACTCTTATCACTCTACGTGAGCTTAGTCTTCTAGAATTCAACTTTTCTATGACCTTACTTTGACCTAACTCATCTAGGACCCCAACTCTTCTCCAACCCAACTCTACATTGACCCAACTCTTCTACTACCTGACTCTCCTATGATTCAACTCTCCTTCTATGAAACTTCTATGATGTGATTCCACTTTAAGAAACCTGCAGGACTTTCGGAAGGGACTTAACACTTCCCGTTCTTCTTTCCTCTCCTGCTCCTTCTTCTTTGTTTTGGGGGAACCTTCTCCTTCTCCTGAAACTTCCCCTTCTCCTTCTCCTCCTCCTCAGACTTCCCCTTCTCCTCTTCCTTTTCCTCAACCTCTTCTTTCTCCTTCTCCTTAAATCTCTCCTTAATCATCTCCTTAATATTTTCCTTAAACTTTCCCTTCTCCTTCTCCATCTCCTTCTTCCTCTCTGCAATGAGTTGGGACACGATCCATCCCGGTGGCTTCAGGAGAGCGGAGGGTCTCTTCTGCTGGCGTTCCTCCTTGGCCAGGACGGTCAGTCTTGAAGGAACAGGTTCTCTTGGTCTAACAGATGGTTCTTTCTCCTTCAGCTCCTCCTCCTGCTCTTCTTTTGGTTTCACGGCCTGTTTCTTCATCTGAGAGTAGAACCACCAACACCCGAGCAGTCCCACCACACCGGGAATGGCATAAAAGAGAAAACCAACTCTTCTCCAACCCAACTCTACATTGACCCAACTCTTCTACTACCTGACTCTCCTATGATTCAACTCTCCTTCTATGAAACTTCTATGACGTGATTCCACTTTAAGAAACCTGCAGGACTTTCGGAAGGGACTTAACACTTCCCGTTCTTCTTTCCTCTCCTGCTCCTTCTTCTTTGTTTTGGGGGAACCTTCTCCTTCTCCTGAAACTTCCCCTTCTCCTTCTCCTCCTCCTCAGACTTCCCCTTCTCCTCTTCCTTTTCCTCAACCTCTTCTTTCTCCTTCTCCTTAAATCTCTCCTTAATCATCTCCTTAATATTTTCCTTAAACTTTCCCTTCTCCTTCTCCATCTCCTTCTTCCTCTCTGCAATGAGTTGGGACACGATCCATCCCGGTGGCTTCAGGAGAGCGGAGGGTCTCTTCTGCTGGCGTTCCTCCTTGGCCAGGACGGTCAGTCTTGAAGGAACAGGTTCTCTTGGTCTAACAGATGGTTCTTTCTCCTTCAGCTCCTCCTCCTGCTCTTCTTTTGGTTTCACGGCCTGTTTCTTCATCTGAGAGTAGAACCACCAACACCCGAGCAGTCCCACCACACCGGGAATGGCATAAAAGAGAAAACTGCGCAGGCGAGAACCCATGGTTCTGAGTCTTGGCTTGTCCCTAGGAGAGAGAAACAGTCACAGGGAAAGGAACCCTCTAGATGCACCTGGGACCCCTTTAGGGCCTTCTAGAACCATCTAGAGCCTCCTGGACGCCTTTAGGGTCTTCTTGAAGGAGCACGGGGCAAGAGTTAACCCAACCCAGGACCGCCAAGGCTGGGAACATCTCCCAGCTGGAAAATACCGAGGCTCCAGCTCCTGGGAGGCACCAGAGCTGAGAGAACCCTCGAGAGCTGGAGGTCCTGCTGTTGAGATCAAACTTCCGAGCGATGAGTGAAGGAGGAACAGAGAGACCTGAACCTACCCTTGGCCGTGGGGCAGAGTTTCTTGTGCAGCCATTTAGGGTTTTCTAGGATCCTTCTAGGAGCACCAGGAATGCTCTAGATCCCTCTGGGTCCCCTTTAGGGTCTTCGAGGACCACCAGGAACACTATAGAATCCCCTGGGACCCCTTTAGGGTCTTCGAGTACCACCAGGAAACACTTAGCAATTAGGGGAATAATTACATACTGGTACTTATTTCTGGGAAGGCTATGAAAGTCCAGGATGTCAAGCAGGCAACTTTGGATAGTGTAGGTAACTTTCATCACACCTTGAAGCGAGGAAGCATAGAATCATAGAATCACTAGGTTGGAAAGGACCCACTGGATTATTGAGTCCAACCATTCCCATCAAACACTAAACCATGCCCCTCAGCACCTCGTCCACCCATGCCTTAAACACCTCCAGGGAAGGTGACTCAACCACCTCCCTGGGCAGCCTGTACCAGTGCCCAATGACTCTTTCTGTGAAATATTTTTTCCTCATGTCAAGCCTGAAGCAGTGTGGTTTGAGTTTCCCTCTGGTTCCTGTGGTTCCTGAGAAAGAAGCCTGCCTGTTTCCCTGCTTTGTGTCAGCCTCCACAGCAGGGCAGGAGACATTTCCAGCGGCTACAAACAGGTGCCACGATTGAGAGACGGGACAAGACTTGAAACAAGCAAGAATGTCCATTTTATTGTGTTCTTAAGACATATTTATACTAGTCACAAGAAGCGTGTTTCAAACTGATTGGTTCTTACACTAAACTAGGCGATCACAGATTGGTTAATACAAAGAAGCCTCTTTCAAACATTTACTTCCTTCAGCAACAACAATAGTTCCTCTTATCAAGGTAACTGTCTCCCAACCACAGACACCTGTGCTCATCCTCACGTAGCCAGTACTCTTTTGTTCCTTCTAAACAAAATCCTTATCTCGCTCTTCCCAAGGCCTGCGGCGACAAGTTCCAGCACGTCCAGCACATCCTCCTTTATCAACTGGTCCCTGCTGGGGGTCTTCCTGAAGCTAGCCAAATCCTGTCCTACAAACAGGCAGTGTCTTTGGATTTTTTTGATGTCTGTTCTCTGTTCCTATCCCTTAGGATATTCTTAAACTTTCCCCTGAATTTGCATAGGTAATATTTTTAAAGCAAGAATTGCTACCTTTTTTTTTTCACTTGACACTATTACAAATTTTTTTTTCTTCTTCTTTTTTTTTTTTTTTCTTTTTTACCTGAATATTTAGTTCAGTCATTTCCGGGAGTTTAGATAAATAGAGCCTGTATGATGGAGTTTGCTCTATGCTGCCCTTCAGTATCCCATGCCAGCACCACGGCAATAACGTTAACTTTCTTGCCGGTGCCCAGTTTAACAGTACATTTGTTCTTTTTGTCTTCCTTTATCACCACATTCACTCTTTGGATACTGGCCAGATGCATGTCCACAGGCCAAGTGGGTCAGACAGGGAATGAGGGAATGGCCTCAAGCTCCGCCAGGGGAGGTTTAGGCTAGACATTAGGAAAAAATTCTTTACAGAAAGGGTCATTGGGCACTGGAACAGGCTGCCCAGGGAGGTGGTTGAGTCACCTTCCCTGGAGGTGTTTAAGGCACGGGTGGATGAGGTGCTGAGGGATATGGTTTAGTGTTTGATGGGAACGGTTGGACTCGATGATCTGGTGGGTCTCTTCCAACCTGGTTGTTCTGTGATTCTGTGATTCTGTGACAGGATGAGGAAACAGAAAGTCTGTGTTTTCTTTGCTGTCCTACACTCTCAGGTACGAGCAGCCAGGTCAGAAACAGTTTCTCTGCGGAGGGCTCAGGACGACAAATCAACTTGGCCAGGTGGAGGTGGGTGGCTGGAAAAGTAGAAAGAGGCCCGATGGATAGATACAGCTCACACCATTTCCCTAGTCTAAAGAAGAGGCAATAGGAAGTGAATGCACAGCCTCTCCCCCTAGTTCTAGAACTTCTCTGGCAGATACATTAAATTTTTGGAATCTGCCTGTTCTTTCTGTGTTATATTTTTTTACGTCTTTCATCGAATGGGTGGTCAAAACATCTAAGAGCAAGAAAAAGGCAATCTCAACAATATCCAGAAGAAAGGACAGGAATTTCTTCCTTCTGGACATTCTTCTTGAAGATCTCTCAGTTCCACCACCCTCCTACTTTGATGAGCTGTTCTCCCTGTATCTGAAATTACGTTAATGTATTGGCACAGTCATTTTAGGCATGATGAGTTTTGAAAATACAGTTTTAGAGCCAAGGACAATCCTACTAACTCATGCCCAAGAAGTCAGGAGTTGTCAAAATAAACATTGCTGTTTTTCTGATCTGCCCCAAACTGCATCTTAATGTGTTTGCTTCCACAGTCCCCTGCGGGAGAGTAGAAGTGGGGCTCTGGTCAACAGGCACGTGACCTTCCAAACCTCAGCTTTGTTTAAGCCTATAGAGAAGGGAATGTGACCTTCACAAGTCATTTGTGGCTTCTTGCTGTTGGCTTTAAGCTTTCCATCAGTTTCCCTAAGCCCAACTTGCTGTTCAGTCAGAGCTTGTCGTGCTCTCTCTCTCTGTGTAAGTGGTGTGCACCCAAGTGCTGCTGTGTGAGTGCTCAGGACAGGTACAGATAGGTACTGAGGCATCACATCTGAAGATTTCAGATACATTTTCATTATGCCAAGGGTTGAAATGCCAGTCAAACCATATAAGACTCCTGCTTGTTGCAACGCACACCAGATTTGTCTCATTTGAAAAAGCATATGAAAGTTCTTTGACCTGTGTTTTCCTTCCTGTACTGGATGCGGAATAGCTGTATTGTATTGCATTGCACTCTGGTTTTGGAGCCACATTGCTCTGTACGCTTTAGTATGTTAACTGGTGGAACTCTTCAGGAAAAGAGAGGAAGTCATTTGCATATCTTTGAGGCAATTATCCAAAACCTGTATGAGATTCCTTAAGCTTTGTGTAGTGCAGGAACTAAGAAGAAGCCTTCACGCATACTCCAAATCAGGAAATTCTGAGTTCTAAGGGATTTTATTAATAGTTTTAAAATTCAGTAGATCTATGTCGTAATAAAAAGTTCATAAACTTTGTGGGGATGCCTGCAAAGTGTCAGCCAGAACAGGAAGGGGTACGGATGCTTGGACAAGCCAGTGATGCTCATGCTGGGGATGCTTGTAGAAGTAATGGCCTGGAGGATTCAGAAACCGATGGTCGATGAGGTTGACCACCTGGCACATGGGCTTGGATGAGGTGCCCAGCTTGGTGACAGGTGGTTTTCTTCCTGTGCATTAGCTCTGCCAGCACAAACCCATTAATCAGTTTTAAATAAATGTCACTCTAAATACAGAATCTGGCCTGAGTCCAGCAAAGTGCTAAGTACCTCCATCCCTTTTTCAATGAAGTTAAGAGTTGCAGGTGGTCTGCCCTTTTGAGAATTTACTGCTGTTCTGTGAAGAACCAGAAGAAACTGTAAGGGACTGTAAAATGCTAGTGTTTTTCCTGAAGAATATTTGGCCTCATGAAAAGAAAGTTATGGCTTCTCCTCTCTTTGTAACTGATGTTGTAAAACTGGTATGTAAATAGTATTTTCTCCTGGACAATTTTGGGGAAATATAAAAATTAAAATGGTGCAGGTAAACCCAGACACATTACCTAGTAATATCCCCCCCATCTCTGAAAAATCTCCAACCACACTAAATGAACAAAAAACAACCAAATTAAGAAAACCAGGGTTGCTGGCTCATTGATGTAACAGTAAAAAAAAATCAGACCTACTGAAAAATTTGTTATTTTCAGTACTGCTCTGTATGTCATTTTTGTGAAGCACTATGTTCTGGTGGTGCTGATGTGGTAGCAGTAACAATCTATCAGTATTGCCTTTATAAACCTCATCTTTTTAACCCGGATGTGCACATTTGCTGTTTCTTGGTGTTTGTTATAAAAACAACTCAATTTTCTTTTTAATGTCTTGATAATTTTTGAAGCAGACAAATATAAAATTTTCAGAAAGCAAAAAAGAAAGTTTAAAAAAAGAGAGAAGGATCTATAAATGTCAGCATTACTGATTATTTTAAGTAGTAATAGCTCTAAGCTTTATTTGTTTTGCAGTAGTGTCATACATGGTAAAATTAGGTGCCGTGCAAACACTTGAATTTTCTTTAATGGAATTTGTGCTGGCAGGAAGTGTTGGTCTGAAAGGCTTATGAATTCTTATTTATTATTTTTTTGTCTTTGACAGTGCCCTAGTATCTGTCTGAGATTTGGCTTTTATTATGATAGATGTTGTATATGTACTCAATTATCTCCGTTGTGGAAAGCACTTTAATGCATGCTTGCTTTTAAAAGGCAGCTGAAACACTTGTCATGGAAAAGAGCATTTTTGCCGAGCAGAGAACAATCTTCATCACATAAAGCGTATAAAGCACATATTTCTTGTAAAGCTGTGCCATAGAGATGCAGCAGAGATATCTGAGCAGCCTCCAAATGGGCTGCTGTGTTTACATATCGCTGAAGATACGGCCTTTTGGCCCAGAAGCTGGAAGCAACGTAGCCATGTTAGTGAGAAACTCTGATCACACCGATCTGCAGGTAATCCATGGAGCTACCTAGCCTGGGAAGACCTCCAGGCTGGTGAGACCACTTAGCTGCTAAGCCCCAGCTCAGTGAGGCCCTGAATAAAATTTTTCCCTGGCTCTTTCTAGCACAAAAAGCATCTATTCTTTCAGCTTAAGGATAAATTCTTACCTATTGTGGTTGAGCTAAGCTGCTACACCTGTACAAAGCCCTCATGGAGTTTACAGCCCCTGTGCTGCCTAATGAAGAAAAGTGTCCTATTTGTGACCCCAAAAATGCAGGGAAAAACCAAGGACACTTGGCTCTCCATTTTATGGAGACCATCATTTGGGCCTTGGTATGCCAATAAGAGGCTTGCCCAGGACCACAGAGGGTTACAGGGCATGGACAAAGCTGTATCCCAAGATCATACACACAACCACATTTCTGACTCAGTTGGTAGCTGATCCCAGGCTCCTACATTTGTAATCCAGTGCCTTGCACGGAATTTGATTTGTGCAGAATCCCTCTTGGATGGATGGCTTAATACAGTCTAATTGCTTCTTTTCTGCCCTCAACTAAGCTTGTCAGCAGAGTTGGCCTATGATGTAGTTGAGAATAAAAGCAAACAAAGGAATTTAGAGACTGATTTTAGCAATATGCAGTTTATCCCTTTCTCACCATCTAGTCTTGCACACTATGCTTTCAATTTTGTTTTTATTTTTTCCTTTAGTTTTCTTACATTGACTATATGTCTCAGGCTGGATCTAATCCCACATGTACTAACTCTGGTTGGACACAGCACACCCAGAAAAAGCATATTGCACATTTTTTTCGTGATGAGTCACACACAATGCTCATGTAGACTCATATTTGAGCCTTCCTGTCTCATGATGCACTGTGCTGCCTCTAAAGACTAAGTGAGCAGTAACTTTCATTAAAAAAAATCATAAATATATTTTACTACTTGGACTTAGTGCAAATGCACAACTGACTCTTTGGCTCGATAGGTGTAATTGCTCTCAAGGAGCCTTTATGGTCTATTGTTTCAATTATAAGTGAATTACATAGTCCCCAAGTACTTACTCACTCTGCTTTCAAGGAGAGTGAAAAGACCAAGTCAAAGCAGGAAATTAGACAAAAAGGACATAATTTTATTGAAAGTCCTCACCTTATGAGTGAGGAAGGGAAACACATCAAGCACAGTCCAAGCCATTCATAAATGATGCATTAATATTTTATCTGTCTGAAACAATTACAAGCCATAAATTGTATAAATACAAGTGCCGAGAGTGGAAGACAAAAATCAAACATAATATACATACAAAGAAGACAAAATCCATGTGGGATGAGGCAAGGAATAGAACAAAATTCTTCCTTCCTATGATATGTGGTTGGGCAAAAGGAAAATGAACACAACCCAAGGATCAGGATTAGAACTCTGAGAAGCTGAACTGTATTTTGAAGGACATCCTGCTGTCCTGCACCCAGCTTCTGGGATCTGCAACTTCCAGTACTGCACACTTACTGTTGGAAATAATGACATTCTTCAGAAAACTATAGCAAATGCTAAAATTAGGCAGAAGAAGCAAAAAAATGGTATTACCTTGTAAAATAAGACCTTCAGGTAACAGTCCTCCTGAGACAAAGGACAAGATATGTGAATGCTTTAGGGACAACTTTGCATGAGTTTGTCAGAAATAAGAAAATGGAAATAGTCAATGATAACAGAACAATACACAAACAATAAACAAAGATATTCTGCATATTTCCTCTGTGAAAGCTCTGAGAAGGGAAGGTGTTACAATAGTTCCAAATTTACAGGTAAAAATATCGATGCTTTAACCTATATTTCATCAAGAAAATTTAATTTATAGGCTAGAATGTGAATGCTTAGATAATTCCCTTGGGATTCTGCATCAAAAGATCTTCACATTTAATTTTCTAGAGGGGATCATCAGCTTTGTTCCAATCACAGAATCACAGAATCACAGAATCACAGAATCACAGAATAACCAGGTTGGAAGAGACCCACCGGATCATCGAGTCCAACCGTTCCCATCAAACACTAATGTACAGGGCCCTTTGAAAAATCCTGGATTCCACTGGCATCAAGAAAATAATATCAGTGGAAACACAGTTCAAATATAACAGAGCTGTCCGCACTGCCAACATCGCACAGTTACTAAACAGAAAAAAATATACAGTGTGGTTTGTGGTGTTGATGAAAGGAGGTCCATAACTCCTTAACAGGGGAGTGAAATGTTTGTTTTCTTGCCATCTAGTGACTGGCTTGGTTGTGGTCTGTGTCTGGTTTTTTAAATTGTGGACATGATTCTTGAGGAAGGTTCTCATGGAAGTTTTCTCTGCGCAAAGGAAGGATTGAGACAACTCATGGAACAGATTAGAGAGAATCATAGAATCATAGAATAACCAGGTTGGAAGAGACCCACCGGATCATCGAGTCCAACCATTCCTATCAAACACTAAACCATGCCCCTTAGCACCTCGTCCACCTGTGCCTTAAACACCTCCAAGGAAGGTGACTCAACCACCTCCCTAGGCAGCCTGTTCCAGTGCCCAATGACCCTTTCTGTGAAGAATTTTTTCCTAATGTCCAGCCTAAAACTCCCCTGGTGGAGCTTGAGGCCATTCCCTCTTGTCCTGTCCCCTGTGACTTGGGAGAAGAGGCCAGCACCCTCCTCTCTACAATCTCCTTTCAGGTAGTTAGAGAGCAATGAGGTCTCCCCTCAGCCTCCTCTTCTCCAGGCTAAACAACCCCAGCTCTCTCAGCCGCTCCTCGTAAGACCTGCTCTCCAGCCCCCTCACCAGCTTTGTTGCTCTTCTCTGGACTCATTCCAGAGCCTTTCCTCATCCTCATGAGGAAAGGCTGTACAGACAAGTCAGAATTTGCAGACTCCTGCTGAATAGGAGAGCCAGGAGGCCAGAGCTGCTCTGGATGACCAGCTACACGAGTGTAAAATTCAGTCAAAAAGACCAACTCAAGAAGGAAAACATGGATGGACAAATGGACTTGGTGCCCCAAAGGTTGAAGAAGAAAACTGAACAGTGACAAAGCAAACTGTGCCGTAGCAAAAGTGGAGAAGAGACAACATCAACCCTAGTCAGACACTGAGACCTAGAGTGATGACTAGTGATGATGGAAACTTGAATTGGTGTATCTAAACTATATACGATGCTAAAATTCAAATTCAGACTTGTGGTGGGCAGGACCGCTGTGTCAGCTATAACCTGTCTAACAAACTTACTTGGTGTGCAAAGTCACCTCTTATCTGTAGCATCTTATGGCAGAAATAATTTAGGAAATTATCTAGGACAGGTACATTGTTTCTTTTAGTCAATAGAACAAAATCTATGCTTATCTAGCTGGTCTTTAACCTGACTTCTGCTTCAAGTGGCATACCACAAAGGTTTTTTTTTCATTGTTTTCATTTTCTACTCTCCAGCAGGGATTTTTATCTTGTTTGATCACTACACAATCATTTTCCCTTCTTTCAAATGTTTTAGATAAATGTAGGGGTTCCTATCCCGTTCCTCACAGCTGGCATATCCATACTCTGGCTATGGACTCAGTGCAAGTTTTGTGGCAATCTGTGTCACCTGTGAAGGGATGGGGTACGTACTTCATCCCAGGAGAAAGGGCAGTGCTTCCTAAATCAAGGTATTTCTATTTACATAGGGCAACCTGACCTAAGGCACTTTCCACTCTATTTCCTGATTAATTGGCCAGATATTTGCCTTCTCCTTGTGTTAACATTCATGGGCTCCATTTTCAAGTGTCCAACAACTGCGTTTGGACCTCTCTTCTATAGACTGGCCCAGCCAGGCACTGCTCATGAGGAACTGGAGTGCCCTTCCCTGACCTGTGTCCCAGGACACCCCCAAATGCAGCTCATCTTCCTAATGGGATGAGCCATGGACATGCAACATCATCCCACCTCACTACCCCTCCTGCTCATGGAAAGCAACCTGCATGTGTGGGCCAGAAGGGCACACGGAAGAAAACCCTCAGGTTGCACAGCTGAGGACCAGAGGTGCAGCTGGCACTACAGAATTCCTCTCCACCACACTCCCTGCATCACTGTGTTTTCAAAACTCCCATACAGCAACAAGAACCATAACCAGCAGGTTGAGGGAGGTGATTTTGCCCCTCTATTCCTCTCTTGTGTGACCTCATCTGGAGTACTGTGTCCAGTTCTGGAACCCTCAACATAAGAAGGATATGTAACTATTGGCATGGGTCCAGAGGAGGGCTGCAAAGATGATCAGAGGGCTGAAGCACCTCCCATACAAAGACAGGCTGAGAGAGTTCAGCCTGGAGAAGAGAAGGCTCTGAGGAGATAGTATAACGACCTTCCAGTACCTGAAGGGGCTACAGAAAAGCTAGGGAGGGACAGTTTACAAAGGGTTGTAGTGATAAGACTAGGGGCAATGGATATAAACTGGAGAAGGGTAGATTCAGACTAGACATAAGGAAGAATTTCTTCACTATGAGAGTGGTGAGACACTGGAACAGGTTGCTCAGGGACACTGTGGCTGCCCTATCCCTGGAAGTGTTCAAAACCAGGCTGGATAGGGTCTTGGCCAGCCTGATCTGGTGGGATGTCCCTGCCCATGGCAGGGGGGTTGGAACTAGGTGATCTTTAAGGTCCCTTCCAACCCTAATGATTCTATGATTCTATAATTCTAACAACAAGCCGTCCTTTCCTCTAGTGTGTTGCTGTAACACGGTATAAGACACCCAAGACTACTTTGGGGATAATTGTGGTGGAGGATTGTGCATTTTTTTCAGAAACTGACTATTTCCTGGAGTAAGTAGGTAGACTAAGCCAGTATAGATAGATTTCTGATGACAGCTGGGGTATATGCAAATTGTAAAAGAGAATAAAAGCAGATCCAAGAAAGTGTGTAAGGGAATAATGAGATACAGAACAATTCTTTGTAACAATGGAAGTATAATAATAACAAAATAATTGAAAGCATAAATTATTTTTAAAAAAACTACTAATAAAAATATAGTTTTGAATAATAGTATTATATAACTGCATGAAATGCCATGTGAGTGACAGCTGGGATTTATAGCCAGCATAATGGGAAGCAGTTTTTTCGGAGTGATTTTGGATAAGGAAAAAGGATATGAATAAAGATCTCTTACTTCTACCTGGCCCTTGAATAATTTCCCATTGTCACATTCCCCAGACCTACTCATAAAATACAACATGAAACTGTCCAGATCACTGCATCTGTAACTGCTGGGTTTTTCTTTGATACACCACTGGGCTGTGCTATTACTCTACATTTTAAGGTTTCATTACGCGCATACCAGCCTCCAACATGTGAAGAAGAATGAATACTGCTACTGGCAGATTTAAATTATACAATATCATAAGAATCTGGTCAATAATTAATGCTAAGGTAAAAAATAATAAATTGAATTTTAGCTCACTTGCAATTTTTGTTTTCTTCTTGTACTTGTAAATGCATACAGTAAACTGATTTCTGTTGGATCAAAATAGTTTTGAGGCACATTAAAAGTATCTAGTGATGTAGGTTATTTGTAACTGAATACTGCAGTCCAGCTACCAGCTTCTTTGCAACCAGATGCTCTGTTCTCCATAGGTAAATGGAAAATCTAATCCAAATTAAAAAAAAAAAAGGAAGACGTAGCTTCAGTCCACATTTTCTCCCTTTTTTTTTCACCATTGCTTCTTGCAATTGATCTGTATCAGTGAGCATCCAGGTTCATCTCTGTATTGCCTGAAAATGGTTTTTAAAGGTGTTGCTCCAGAAAAGTATGCAGCAGTCAATATACTGAAATATTAATAATATAACCGGAGCAAAAAAAAAAATCAAGCAAGTGAAAGTAACCCACTCCTCTCTGACAGCCTGGTTGGTTCTTTTGATGTTCAAGTTTGTGCTGTGTATTGCTTTTTTCTTTCTTTCTTTCTTTTATTTATTTATTTGTTTATTCATTTTCAGTGGTTGAGCTGCAGTGCAAGGTGATAAGGATTCCTTGTCTGTGCTCACTAGGCTTTAACCTTCGCCAGCCTTTCAGCCCCAGAATGTGTTCCAGAATAAAATCCTGGAAATTCGGTATATGATTTACAAGAAAGTATGATTTATTTGCCAATATATTTTCTCTTTCTCCTCCTTCTCAAATTATCCACAATTTTAAAATACTTGAGAATTCTTCTTATTAGACACATATAATGCACCAAATCAGCTTGGCTGTGGTGGCATTAAATCAGGAAATAAACTTCACATTCTTGAAATACAGCTTCGAGGAGCATAATGCCTCTGGGATTATTCTGTGTGTTTTATATTGTGACAAGGCTACTAATCATGAACCGAGATCCCATCATGCAAAGTACCGTAAAACACAAACCCAGACAGTTACAGCAAAGATCTTGTAATATCTAAGTAGCTAGCCGGGGCAGTTTGTGCTGTGATTAGTATGTCTGCTTCAGGGTATTCAGATCAAGAAATTCAATGGGTTAGGCATCATCTTGAGTGAGGTCCAAATAGGACTGGCTGATAAAAGTGTCTTAACTGCTTTTTCAATCTGGCAGCTAATCCAGGGCTGTTAAAATGTGAAAATGTCCTGGTCGTCTCTGCAGTATGTGGTGTGATCTCAGACCAGACCTCACCAGACACATGTTCACCCCAGATGGCGGTGTCTTCAGCGGTCACAGGCTCCATGGCCAAGAAATGACCCATCCTAGGCAGTATTTCTGCCCGATCTGATTTGAGGCATGACAGGGGAATGGTGTTTGAAAACTCGTTTTTGCACTGTCCAGGCTGCTGAGGTCATGCAGCCACTTGAGGTTTCAAGACTGTCAATGTATTATCTCTTGGGAACATTACATTTGCTGTAATATCTTGCAAACGGCTTTAATTTTAATGCACAGTTTGATCTATAATTAGTTAACAAGTCTGTCTTGAGCCAGCTATGACAATGATTACTGATTTTTAGTAGCATATTTATAGAACCGGTCACTAAGATAGATGTAGTTCCTCATCTTTTTACAACTGTCCTGGAGCATGTAATTATTTTACTGGATCTAGAGACACAGCTGAAAATAATCCTCCAAGTATATTATTAATAACACAGTAACCATTAAAATAAATTTTAAAAATAACTCACCTTTTTCCATTAGGAACATTTATTCACTGTTTACATTATGTAGGTTCTGTACAGTGGAGTATGATAATCAGAGCTTTCTTTATAGCTATTTTCATATTCTGATTCTATTATAATCAAACTGCAAACATACCTCTTAGAGGCAAACAAATCACTGTTTTCACTATGCTTTTGACTTTTCCCTTAACCGCATATTTCTAGCTAATTTTACGTAGGCTTGATTTTGATCTTTGGTGCCAAATCTAGCCTGATAGAATAGTGATTTGATGTCTTTTAAATACACTTGTTTTGATATGTCTTTGGAACCCTGGAAATGAGGGCTTGCCTCTGGGAACAGATGCAGTGGACAGAAGGGAGTGTGTTTTTCTCCTGAGGGTAGAAGCATCGTGGTGCAGGTCAGTTTGTGAAACATTTCTCCCTGCAGGGTTAGCTTCTCGCCCTATGAAAGAGACTTTAGCATCCTTCACACACAGATATTCACTTTCACACTCTAACAAGATTTCTAGAGGGTCAACTGCACTCACCCAGGGGATGTGACTCTTGGAAGTGCATCACCCTGAGCTGCCAACAGGAAAGAGGCTTATTATCAAACTGCCCCTCTCTTCGAGAAAAGTAAAAAGCATGATTTCCTGCTTTTAATCCTTTTTCACCCTTTCCTGAAAATAAATTAGATATTTCAGTGCCACAGGGTCTGCCAGCAAGGACTGATCCTGCCACTAGAAATGACACTAGCTACTTTCAGCCTCTTGGCTTGCCTTTTTGCCGTAGTTCTCCTTCCTTTCTCTATCGGTGGCTGTTGTCACACACCCAGATGTGGTCTTCCCCTGCAGAAGGCATCTATACCCTCTGGGACATTACAAATATCTTGGTGAATCAACAGATCCCAGATGATCTACTGATTCCCTAGGAATAAATACCCTGGACAATGGTGTAGCAGAAGGTGATAAAGTAAGCTTCTCTTGGATGCTGATTTCATGGATACCCTTAGAGATATTGCAGTGAGGGGCAGGAAAAAATAGTTGAGGTATTTTTTATGCAACACAGTAAGATGTGTGCTACTTAGCTTGCAACTTTTATTCCCGGTGAGTGCTTTTCAATGTCCTTGCCCAACAAGTGCAAACTTCTCTCTTAACCCAGCCATAAAAATGTAATTCTAACTGGGAAACAAACCTGAGTAACTCTGATAAACAGAGCCTGTGTCAGTGCACTCTGTGAAGAATACACAACGTGAGTCAGACAGAGCTGGAAGAGCAGGAGGACCAAGTACAGGCATAGATGTTGGATGCTTGAAAGAGGACGTCACTGTCAGAGAGTCTCCGCTTTAAATTGCAGTTATCATCTGGAAAGTGTAAAAGTGACATCCTGGTATGCCACATTTATTCCTCCTCCGCAATTTCTATTCCAAATTCACTCAGTCTTCAAGTCAATACCATGTTTTTTTCTCTGACTGCCAGCACAGCTAGCTTAGCCTGTTACCTGAGAATCAAGCTGTGTTCTTTCTGCTTATTAAAACATTGCCAACTGCAATGCTTCTGGAATCAGACATTAGCTGGCAATACTGTAGGAGAGGCAGGAGAGCTGAGCACGACATGGCTAGCACATCCCTAGCTATGAGAAAGAGAAAAGAAGATAGAAAAGCCCCACAAATGATCCTTAAATTCAGTGCATATCTCAGGAGACCCACAGGGTACACACATTTACAACACTATCAAGGCATTTTATGATGGAGCAGATTAATAAGGAGCCAGAGCCCCTTTCTCAATACCAGCTGTGCCAGATCTCCAAAGGATTCATTAAAGAGGAACTAGATGAAAAAAACATGCAGCCAGGATTTATTTACTGTTGACTTGCTCTGTCATCTCTAAACGGCAGCACTTCCTGTAGTATGTGAACCTGGCCAAGGTGCGCTTACTCCCTTTCTTACATTGTATGTGTTTAGTTGCTGAGATAGTTTAAAAAGTATCTTCACAAAGTGATTAAAATTTCTTAGTAAACTGAGGAAATGAGAAAAGATGAGAAACCAAAACATTTAAATAGTTCAGAACTTCTGATGGATTCTGATGCTCATCACAAAGTTCATATGCTTCTCTCCTTTGCCGAAGTGTATGAGCTCCTAGTATCTGCAAATACAGGCCAAAGCTCTCAGGAGGTCGCTCAGGCACCGATGCTGCTCATCCCATCTGGAAACACTGCAGGCTTGAGTCAATCACTGCTTTGCACCCCATGTAACCACTTATTTCTGAAAAGATTGAAAGCAAAGAAGGTGCAAAATGCTAGAGGATTACAGCATTTCAGCACGTTCTTTCACACCCAGGCACCGAAATGGATAATGAACTATTCAGAGCTGCTCAGTCTGGTTCTCATCCCAGCAGCTTTACTGATGTCTAGAAAGCACCTGCCTTCCCTGGGGGAAATATGGCTACTGAAGGCAGCAGATGAGCTGCCTTAGACAGCTTTCTTGGTTTAAGTCCAAAACATATAGGACTAGTGAGTCTTTTGGGATCTTAATTTCTCCCAGCTGAAGACTGCACAGCTAACAGATCCACCATCAGGAAAATGATAGTCTTACAATCTGGAAACTGTAAATTATCTGTCATTTTGGTGGTCTCCAAAGGAAGGTCAGAGGTTGCACACAGAGGATGTGGTCCCCAACCACTCATTGTGAGCCTACCCACTGTGGCATCACGCAGACCGAGCGTACCAGTCAGTTACCGGAGGGGCTGTACTTGGGCCAGACTTGAAAGTAGGTTAATGGGTCTTAACCAATTACCATGTGCCAGATGATTTTCAGTAAGTCTCCATGTGCCTGAACCACAGAATGGCTGATGCTGGATGGGACCTCTGGAGGTCGTCTAGTCCAACTCCGCCAGCTCAGATACGCCCACTTGGAGCCAGTTGCCCAGGACCATGTCCAGATAGCTTTTGAATATTTCCAGGGATGGAGACTCCATGACATCACTGGTGACCCGTGCCAGTGCTTGATCACCATCCTAGTAAAAAAGTGTTTTCTCATGTCCAGAGGGAACCTCCTGTGTTTCAGTTTATGCCCATTGCCTCTGGTCCTTTCAGCTAAAGAGAGTGTATGTGGTAGCCTGCAGTGAACTAAGAGGATAGAAGCTAATCCAAGCATGTCACCATAGTGTCCAACTGAATTAAGTAGCACAGGACAATTACTGGCAAAATCTTTGGTTTCTTGTGGGGAAAGAAAGATGTGAGCCTTGCAGTTCACACCAAAGCATGCTCAGCACTATCAACCACCTGTGGATGCAAGGTTTGCCACTGGACATGCCTTTATTCCCAAAGGTGTGAAATATTGCCTTCAGTCAACTTGACAAGCATTTTTCTTCCAGGACTCAGTCTCCAGACTCACAAATCTCAGTGGCAAGTACCACACAAATCTTTAAAACTGGGCAGTGGATAGGACTTGCTGCTTTTAATTATTTTCTAACCTTTGCTGAGGTCCTGTTCTTTAAACTGCCTAATTTCCCACCCCAGTATTCCCAGTTGTTATTTAATTTAATTGATTTGTTTTTTTAAATTATTTAATTGTTTCTTTTCACCTGAATGGTGGAAGATAATACCCACGTGCCAATGTCCTAGCACTGATTACAGGCACCAGCCCTGGCGATGTCACGGCTGTGTTAACAGAATGCAGCCAGAAGCTCTTAGAACTGGCCCTGGTGATCTCAAGGCTGTGTTATAGCAGACAGAACATTGGCGATGACTCCTTTCTCTGCCACTCAGCTACAGAGTGTTGCAGCTTTCTACAAGAATATTGACCTAAAGATAAGGAAACACACGTAGGCCTAGTCTGTATCCTCTTATGGTCCTACAGGCTGCTGGAAGCTCCCTGTTGCTGTGAACAAAGGAAGTTCTGCACCATCTACCATCTCTGCGTGAAATTTATCTCAAAATAAAGTTGGAGATTGATAAACCTGTTGACTGGTTCTTCTGGTTTGTCCTGTCATTTTGGAGAAACCTATTGGGGCTTTCTTTTTGCGTAGGTGTTGCATAATCCTCAGTATCTTAAGAAAAGAATCCCTATTGGAAGGCTTTTTCAGACAGACCACCTCTTTTCCTGCAAGAACTCATCTTTCAATAGCTCTCAGCACATGTGCTTTTTCAGTTTTTGGAAACATGCTCCAATTATTTCACCCTCATTCCAATTCTACTTTTGGGTAGAAACTTCTGTTACCTGATAGCAAAACTACTTTTCCTCACATAAGGCCAGAGTCCCTGCCCTACCTTCCTCAATAAACAAAAGGCATGAGACATGAGGGACTGGCAAAAGAGCATCACAGAAGCTCCATTGCTCTGTCTCCACCAATACACTCTCCTTCAGCTGCAGAAGGACAATAGAACCACGTTGTTCTGCAATAGAAATGCTGGGAAAAAAGCAAGTTAGCCTCTCTGTGGCTGAAATGGCCAGCGGTGATGAGACATGCTTTTGAGGCCACTCTAGCAGCTCAGCATGCAAGCTTTGGGTGTGCTATTTCATCCCAGAAATTCAGTGCATGCAGTACAGCTCGTTTGTCCAAATCTCTAATTACGTTAGTTTTCTGATACCTTAATAGGAAAGGCAGAGAAAGAGCAACATAGTAGTGAGACCTTTTTGAGGGGTGGCACTTCAGGTTTGCATAGTGGGGGTTAGACCCAAGTATGATACCATGTAGGACTTTAGGAGGGACATCAGTGAGCAGATAGGCTTGTGGCACTGAGCAATTTTGGTCTGCATCCACCTTACCATACCAAAGTGCCCATTAAATTGATGGCTTTGATCACCTGCTACATTCCTGACGAGAAAGCCCTCGGGCTCCCCAATGATCATCTTCCTATACCCTTAGGGAAATCTGCTTGAAAAATAGGAAATGGGCAGGATGTTTTCTTCTTCTTGCATGAATCCAGAAAAAAAACTTCTTTCTTACATAAGCAAGCACTGGAGTGGAACTGTAACAAAATGTCCCTTCTATTGTCTATTTCCAAAGGCAGCAGATTCACATTTTCCACCACACTGAGCTGGATGGTGCATCTCAACACACAGGAGGTCACCAAGTATTTGCTAAATGAGTCAGGAAAGAAGATGATGAACGTAAAGATAGTTGCAGGGCTCAATAGCACATCTGATAGGCCAAAAGCATAGAATGCACAAGTGAATGCAAGCAAACAGATGGATGAGGCTCAAGACCCTGCCATCCTGCTGTGGACTTCAGCAGAATTAGCCTTCTGGGGATGACTGTAAGTGGTGTGTGGAAATTTAAGTACTGTGTGTACTTAGTGAGGTCTTCATGGGATATAATACTGCACAAGGAGGGCTATGAGCATCCAGTCAGCCCTTTCCAAACTCAGACCTGCTACTGAAGGCTTAACAATAAGATTCAAACAGAAGAGTATGTAGAATAACACAGCACTGACAAAATGCTGGCACCACTTCTGACTGCTGCTATACTTCCTTGCCTTTTGGGTGATGGAGCATTATATTAGCACTGTGTTCTGCCTGCATGTACCTGTGCATTCAGAGAGCTAATCCAAATCCAAGCTCTGCCTCTATGAAAAAGTCCCCAGAAAGCAGCATGCCTTGCTGGACACCATCCTTGCAAAATGGTAAATTATGCTAACTTCAATAATGTGCTGATGGTGATGTTGAGGACCTCTGAGGATTCTCTCTTTCTCAGCCCTGACATTTCGGACCTTTATGAAGAGAAAAAAAAAATAGTTTGAATTCCTCAGTTTCATGGGATAAGAAGTGCAACTTCCTTCATAAACACCACTACTGGATGATGACAGGATCTGTTATGCTGCAATTGCTTGAATACTTGCTGATTTTAGGCCCAGGTCTAGGCTCTGAATGTTGCCTTCAAAATTGAGCCAGAGATACAGAAAGACACAGAGCCAAACAGCAGCTGGTTTAAGTACTAGTGCTCTGCTGCTGTTGAGGGTCTGGCTTAACCTCTCTGACGAACAGAGTTACTTGAAAATCAGACACTTTCCTTTATGGCCTTTCTTTTTTTATGTTCTGTTTCATGCACTCCGTATATAAAAGTATCTGTCTTCCCATGAAGGGAGTGAAAAGATTAATTTATTAAGTCAAATATTCATGACTCTCAGAGAAGGGAGAGTGTCACCTGAAGATCATTTATTATGGGCAAGTAGCTGAGATCCCTCTGGAAAAAGATATAACTGCAAATCTGTGGCACAAAAGATTTCTGACAAAGCATAAGTCATCTCCTGTCCTCCCTGTCACACACCTGGAATTAAGATCACTGACAGGGAACAACCCTGTCACACAGTGGCTCATTTGTCATTGATTTCAGTGGCTTCCATTAAAAATAATAGGGTTAGATTATCCAGAGAAGATTCCGGAACATCCCCTATAATGGCTGCGATAAGGTTGGAGGTTAAAGGACTTTGCATCCTCCTGGGGAAAACCAGACAGCTATCCAAAGTCAAAAGGACTGCGTTGATCAACACCGGCACAGCAGCTGGCTTAAGAGTGCTTTACAGGGGGATTTTCCGTTAGGCTTAAACTGGAATGGTAAACTAATTATCTGTATGAGTGTTTCTGTCTGTGGCAATATCAACCATTTGAAGGTGTTTAGCCAATGAACTATAAAGTACAGTATATCTTTAGCATCGCAGGAGACAATAACTTCTCTTACATGGCAGCTAATCATTGCTACCTCAGCTCTGCCCGCTTAGTCCCTTCTGAGTGGAGTTACACCCACTCATAATCAGGCCATTCATGCTCAGTCATGCATACAGCCATCTCCAAACAGACACAATCCTACTAATCACCACCTCTACTCTCACTTAGGCTGCCATTTGGAGTATGATTCAATACTAAAATGGATCTCGGCGGCACAAGAAGCCTGTCTTGTACTCCCTCTCATTTAATGTGACAGTTCTCTACTCTAATCATTCATCTGGTGTGAAGAGGAACTCTGTCATTGCAAAAACTGCTCACTGTAATGTTAACTGTCTGCAGCACTATTGCATAAGGTCAGTCTATGAGCTTTGAAAAGATAATGCAAAAAGAGTGTGGATTTTTGTAGGCGTTGAAGTGACTTATGAAAGCAACTTGGATGGGTAGAAATAGACAGTTTTCAAAGATTCACCTTGAAAATTCTGAAATCCATCCCACTTTGGGATTGCCTGTCAGATTGGTTCTTATCTCAGTGCTGGCCCTGCAGAGTTGGGGCTGACACCGTGCAAAGTCACCTGTATGCCTTCAAGTCCCAAATATCTGAGCTTCAGGCTGCTGCATGGCTATTACCTTGTACCTGTGCCCGAAACAGGTCTGCATGATGCTTCCAGGGCAAAGTAGACCACATCTCCTCCAACAGCATTTTACTAATGTTGTTTGTGCCTTCTGGCTCAGGAGGGAGAAAGGATGCAGAAATTTTCACCAGAGCTTTAAATAAAATTGCTTTCTTTCACATATTCAGGTAGCATTCTTCTTCCCCCTCCATAACCCGTGGCCAAAGGCCTGCTGGTTTCTGAGGGCTGAGAGCAATATTTTGAACTTGTCATCTTTTATTTTAGGCTGGAATAAAGCTTTTGTGCAAGACTGACCATCCTGTCTCTGAAGAATAGCTGTAGCTTGGTGCTGAGGATCTGTTTCTCAGTATGTCTCCTCGGACCTTGATAGTGTTACCTGCAATTCCCAAAGCTTATTGGTGACAAAAACGGTAATACCCTGGATGTGCTAGTAAAATATTTGTATTTTTTCCAAGTTACTTTTAGGTGTTTTTATTTAAGCGGTCTTTGCTCTTCCTTGGTCATGTCTATACAGGGACAATCAGGAAAGCGGATTTAAATTAACTAAAGGCAAGAGTTTAAAGTGAATTTTCTAAACTGTATTAAACCTCCTGCTTCACAATTAAAGTGGCCTTAATATGACTTAGGCTTGGAAGAGAAGTAAACCAAATCAAATCAAAACCACTTTAATTCTGACAGTTCCCACAAAGGGCTTTAATTAATGCAGTTTAACTAATCCACTTAAAAATTCAGATCAACTTTTCTGAGTAGCTTCATGTAAACAAGCTCTTATAGCTGCTCTGAAATGATTTAGCTTGGTTGGATAATTTCCCTTCATAAGATAAACCTGTGCAAGACTTACTCTGGTGGAAGTCCCACTATGGAGGCTTGCACTTGAGTAACTACATCAACTGGAAAAGTTGCATGAATATAAATCCAGGCTAGCTTAGCTCTTTGTAATGCCTGCCAGCTCCAACCTACTATGCTTTCATGTCGTTACACACACACACACATACACAAAAAAGATCACCTCATCAATCTAGAATGGAAAGAGAAAATTATGATGTACAGCCCCATTTCTCTTCTTTGGTTTGCGCAGAGGTCAGCTCTGTTGGTAAGTAGTTGGTATAATTTGCATTGTACCCCAGTGACTCCTTATACTGCATACAGTCAGGCTGGGATTTATTTTAGGTGGGATGAGAATTACATTAGCACAAAATTCATTTGCTGCAATGAGATTTAGGATAGTATGAATTAGGGCATGTAGTGATTTTGTCTTTTTTCTTTTTTTTTTTATTTTTGTGCACCCCCTATATTTGGCTGGTATCAGTTATGGCTCAGGTCACAGCAGAGGGCATAGCTTACAAGCAAGAAAAAATCACAGACACGTTGGCCAAGGGAAAAAAAAAAAAGACTATTTCAGCCAAAACAGACATTTAGTCAATTTGAGGTATATCTCATCAGTGTGCACATCAATCTGGCCCATTAAACAGTACATTCTTTAATTCCTTCTGCCTTTATGAACAATTCCCTTTGTAGCTAAATGAAGGGTAGCTTGATGCTTCTAGCTTGATGAAGGTAGTGCAGCCTCTTTTTTAGCAGGAATACGGAGGTTTGACTTTCTCAATTAGCTGAAAGTCCTTCAGCAGGGGGTTCCCCGAGGCGCATAGCTTACCTTGGCTGGTGACCCTCATTCCCTGTGCTACTTTACCCTGGCAGGGATAGCAAAATGCAGACTTCCCACCAGCATTTCTTCACTTTTCCCTAAACTTGCCAATCTCCCAGCTTGAAACATCGTTCCTTCTTTTGGGGGTGGGGAATAATCTGGCTATTCCAAAGTGCCCTTCTCACTGCACAGGTGCCCAGAACAGTCCATGCTGTGCTTCTCCTGGCCCTCCTGGATCATGCCAATGGCCCATGATGTCTTATTTTGGACCATGGCAGGTACCTTAACTGCAATCAGCAGAGGTCTCACTTTTCATCACATTTATTAGGCTGTATCTTTGTGAAAAGTCTCCTCGGAAATAACTTGAGCAACTGCAATGCTCTAGCAGCACTGTACACAAATAAAATATTCCCAGTGAAAAAAGTGTCAGCATCAACTCTGCTGGATCAAAAGTCATGTCAGAGAGGATATCAAAGCATGAAAATCTGCTTGCATAAAAAAGCCAAAAGCCTGAAGCCATCCCAACCACCTTCAAACAAGCCAGGAATCTGCACACAGAGTTGCTGCACAGCGGTGATGGATCAAGAGGTAATGCAGTTTCTAGCCAAACTCCTTCAGCTGTTGCCATCTTCTCCCAGAGCTGTTTTCAAACTATGCAAAATTTAACTTTTTTTGGGAAAAAAAAATCCATTACACATTTTTGGAAATCTTGCTTGATTTAAAGACTATGCTCCTATCAAGTATAGTTTCCTTTAGGGCAGCAGAAGCAGGAGTTAACCTGTCCCAGTCAGACATTAAATCTGTAAAGGAACTGTTTTCTGTCCAGATTTTGTGAGTGTGTGGAGCAGATGGCTCCAGGGATGGGTAATGGGGTACACAGGCCTCCAGCTCAACACTGTTAGCTCAGGTACCACCCAGGCAAGAGGAACCTGCAAGTCACTTGTTCTGATGGAGCCTGTAATTTATTCACAGGAGCACCTGCCACACACAAGATGCTTTCCAAGCCCTCAGAAAGCATGTTGTATTTTTTTCCACCCCCCCTAAAGAATTTGCAATCTAACAGACAAGTTGCACTTCAGGCATCTTTGCAACAGTTTTCCTGTGGTACCAATTTGATTCACTACATGTGACACAGCACTGAAGGCTGTTAAGTCCCCTGCGGGGCTGCAGACAGGCTTGGCAGAGCTATGCTATTTGCAGGCAGCAGCTCAGCTGTGGGTGCCCCATGGGCTGTGTTTCACGACAGGGAGAGAGGCAATGGGTGTCTTGCTGGGTTCACTGGGCTGCTCATCCCAGCACTGCATGTCCTCGGCATAGAGGTGGCCATGTGTGAGCTGAGGTGGCCCTGGGAACTAATCATCTCCAGTGCTTCTGGGCATTGCTGCTCATCAATTGATTTGGCCTTGCTTCTTTCCTGCTGTGACAGTCGTTGCATATTTCTGTTACGCTCAGTTGTCTCTTCTGTCATTTCTCTAAGAGGGTGAGAGCTCATCCTTCTGCAGCAACAAGACAGCCTCTCTGAGCAAGTGTGCATCAACCCTCCTTCTGGATGCTCTGCCTTCATGAAAGGAAGCCCAGAGGGCTATGGATGAAGTGGGGACCAGCTTATAACTTGTTCCTATGTTTAGTGACCAGCTTGAAAATGAAAAAGAATTCTGCTGTTTGCATTTTTTCTGTTGAATATTTGCATCTGTCCTTTTTATACCTTGGATATTGTAGGGGGCTAATTTGTAGGAATACCTGGGCGTTTCTGATCACATACTTATTCCACATGTTTTATGTGTAGAGCACAACACTGTTCAGAAAGCCTTTAACAACTGGGGCCAAAGCATCTTCTGCTGCCCCATAATAAAGAAAAAAACATTGTGTATCTCCTCCTTGCGCTATTCATCTCTTTCCGGGAGGTTTGTGAGGTAGGAACCCCTTGCAAACACAAAGTCTGAGAGAGAGAGGAGATATCTAACTCATGTCACTTGTATGTGGGAGAGCCTTCCCCAGTTCTGCTCATCTGGCATCCCCGCTAAATCTTGTACTTTGTCCTTGAAGGCACTTGAGAGTGTTTCACTCTATGAAAACCCCAGTATTCCCAATTCTGGAACGTAAGGGTCAAAAAGCTAGATTTAATGTTTCTACACATCTGATTCTTCAGTGCTTTTAGAAGGGAGGAACATTCTTCATTGATGTTTCATATGATTGGTGTTGGTGCATCATTTCCTCAGGAATACTGGTGTTTCCATTACTGTACCATGCACTGTTTCAGTGGTTTCTCACAGTTCTCTGCACCTTCACAAACCCGGCCAGCTGCTTCTTACTTTTGCAGATGACACAGACTAAGCAGCTTGTGTACTTCTGAAATGAGAATTCAGTGTGGGTTTTTTCACAGTTAATCTCGTAGCCTGAAGGACTCTTTCTTTGCACTTGCTGATAGTTTTCCCTGTCTTACTGTGCCTGGCTAGCTTTGGTATCTCTCTGAGTTTATCTATCTGTGCTGAGAGCTACGCTTGCATTTGTATCAGTTTATTTCCCTCCATGTAAACATGCTTTATGGTCTGATTTCCTCTTATTAGTTTAAGTTGCTCATCTGTTTATGCCATCTTTGTGACATCCTTCATCTGCAGTATCAAGTAACTCCTGTTCTTATAATACATGAGACCTTCTGAAATTTTTTTTATCTTTGTAAACTAGGATTTTGCTTAAATCTGCCATCATTTTTCAATAGTTTTTCTCTAAAAGTGAAAATGAAGCTGATGATACTCATAATGTTAAGTTTGACTTATCTCATATAAGGGAATGTGGATTTTTACATGTGTGAATAATGGAAATGTTATGCTTCATAATCCCACTGCTGATATCCTATCTCCTATAAGGCATTATGAGGTGGCAGGAGAAGCCAGACTGCTGAGGAGAATCATACTATTAGAAAGCCTGATTTTGAATTTCAGACTCAAAAGTCTGAATTTTATTTGATTTTAATTATGGGATCTTATTATGTGACTTACAGATATACAAACTATTGCCAGTTAGTCATGAAAACCAGACCTTCACATAATCGTTATGAATAGTTGGCTGCATGGTGATACTTGGATTTTGGGATGTTTAATATTTATTTCTCTGTGTGAAAGAAGATGTCCCAAAAGTCTAGTCATAGATGGAAAACTGTGTTAAATAACTCTGTCACGAATAAAGCAAATATGAGAGCTTTCTAAACAACCCTGAATTTGGGATTTTGTCCAGAACTTTAGTAAGTTCTTTTAAAAACCAATAATAAGTTAAAGTGCATGCATGCATGTGAAAGTGCATATGTTAAAAAATTTGCAATGAATGATCCCCCTAAAACCCACTCCTTATGGATGCATATTGAGAGAAAAATATGATTGAGTAAAAGTCATGTTAGCACAATCAGAAATTTTACTGTCTGGTTATGGTGCTTAGGAACTGTGGTCAAAAATCTTGACGATATCTTTGCATAAATCTGATTAGTGTAATTTTTTGGAAATGTCGACCTAAAAT
Organism: Phaenicophaeus curvirostris; assembly: GCF_032191515.1. Lineage (NCBI taxonomy): Eukaryota > Metazoa > Chordata > Aves > Cuculiformes > Cuculidae > Phaenicophaeus > Phaenicophaeus curvirostris. Next base: position 91,693,091 of record NC_091394.1, read on the forward strand.
AAATTGTTTTCTTTTTTCTTTATGTTCAGGAACTTTCATTTAGACTTAAATGGTTGTTTCATTCAACCTGAAGCAGATCACTTTGCATGGAAGCCTTTAGGCCTTTTATTAAAAAGAAATAAAAAGAGAGAACCATAAAAGCAAGGAGGTAGAAACAGACCACACCCAATATGCTCTGAGCTGCCTTCAGATCTCTTCTCTACTTAATCAGAGACATTTATAAACAACCCAAAATGTGATTATGGAGGAAATGGAGGAAGTCAGTTCACTTTGGTAAGTGTCCTCATCTCCAGGTGAAAGTTATCCTCCTGGCTTTCTTCCAGGAAATACTGCTGTTCAGAGCTCAGATGCAGAGAGCTGTGCTCAAGAAAAGTCTGCTGCTGGGTGTAAGTCCTCTGGGAGGAAGGAAATGTGAACGCGGAGCCTTGTTCTGACTGAGCTGTGGAGGCCATCCAAGGTAAAGGAGAGAGCGTAAGTGCTCCCAGAGCAACTTTCATGTATTTTGCATGTTAGTGGTCAATGGATCAATGTCAGAATGGACATAAGCAGCAAGTGGTGTCCCTCAAGGGTCTGTACTGGGACCAGTACTGTTTAATATCTACATCAATGACATAGGCAGCGGGATCAAGAGCACCCCCTGCAAGTTTGCAGAAGACACCAAGCTGAGTGGTAAAGTTGACACACCTGAGAGATGGGGTACCATCCAGAGAGACCTGGGCAAGCTCAAGGAGTGGATCCATGGGAACCTCATGAGGTTCAACAAGGTGAAGTGCAAGGTCCTGCAGCTTGATCAAGGCAAACCCCAGAATCAATACAGGATGAGGGAGTGAGAACAGCCCTGAGGAGAAGGACTTCTGCATACTAGTGGATGAAAGGCTGATCATAAGTCCACAATGTGCATTCCCAGCCCAGAAGGCCAACCATATCCTGGGCTGCATCAAAAGAGTTGTGACCAGCAGATTGAGAGAGGTGATTCTGCCCCTGCACTCTGATCTCATGAGACCCCACCTGGAGTCCTGTGTCCAGCTCTGGAGCTCTCAGCACAGGAAAGACACGAACCTGCTGGAGCTGGCCACAAAAGGAGGAGGGTCACAGAAATAATCAGAGGGATGGGATACCTCTCCTATGAAGAAAAGCTGAGAGAGTTGGGGTTGCTTAGCCTGGAGAAGAGAAGGCTCCAAGGAGACCTTATTGCAGCCTTTCAGTACTTAAAGGGGCCTTATAAAAAAGATGGGGACAAACTATTTAGCAGGGCCTGTAGCAATAGGTCAGGGGGTAATGGTTTTAAACTAAAAGAAGGTATATTTAGACTGGATAGAAGGAATAAATTTTTTACAATGAGGGTGGTGAAACTCTGGAAACACCCAGAGAGGTGGTAGATGCCCCATCCTAGGAAACATTCAAGGTCAGGTTGGATGGGGCTCTGAGCAACCTATTTACTTGAAGATATCCCTGGTCATTGCAGAGGGGTAGGATTAGGTGCCTTTTAAGGGTCCCTTCCAACACAAACCATTCTATGATTCTATGAATCAGTTGAGGGAGAGTCAAAATACTTGGGAAATCTGAAATAAAATATGATGGTTCCAAGTGAAACTCAGCTTTTGGCTTGTTCTGACTTACTGTGTTCAACTCAAATTTCTAAATGTTTTTGCATCAAATTGGAACTATTTCTGAAAGCAGATGTCCGGCAACAAACTTGTCTTTTTCACTCCTGATGTCTCTTATTGCATTATGTGGTTATGGTTGGCTATTTCCATCTTCTGTTTTAGCACTGACCTATTGGTATTTTTTTCAGCTTCCTCTAAAGAAAAAGAAGATAAAGATGGAATCCTGTTGAGACATCCTCTCTAATCCATCTCCAAAGCAGGGCGCTTTGTGTGTAGTCTAGCCAGATGGCTCAGTTGCCATTTTCTTGTGAGCCTCAACCAAAGCCCATCCTTCCCTAGCAGTTGGGACTATGCAAACACAATGGCTTGGATGCTGCTCTTGCCTGTGACTAATGCACAAGCAGGTGGGGGAGTAAGTATAATATTTCCTTCCAATTCTCCAAGCCATCAGGCAGCTGGGAGCCAGGAAGCCAAGACTCGCACTCCAGTGTACAAGAACCACGGGTGTGCTGGAGCTCAGCAGCAGAACAGCTGGGGGCTGGCAGCTGCTCTGCAGGCAGCATCTGCTCTGCTTCAGAAAAGGAGGTGGGAGAATCAGCACCAACCATCTGGAAGAGCTGTTTCTTCTTCCCCTGGTCCTATTCAAGCATCGTCCCCATGTTCTTTGGCCCTGGCCGCTCTAAAGGAAGAGCCCTTTGTCCTCCTGGTGCGTGGTCAGCCACTGTATCTTTCTGCATCAGTTCTCATGTGACAACAAATTACGGGAGGGAGCTCCACTGTGCCTCAAGCTGAGTCTCTGCAGACCAGCAGGGTGGATGTTAAATTCTGTGGAGCCTTGTTTTTGTTTCCCTTCTGTTCCCTCATATCTGGAGAACTCTGAATAATGAATGCAGCATTTACATGCTGGCTGAATTAAGCAGCATTCAGCTTAATTATGGAGACAGTTATTCAGGAAGGAAATCAATGTATACATCACATGCAGTCCAATCTGGTGTGGGAAAAGGTGAGAAAAGACCTGTATGCAGACAGCAAGGGAAGTATCCACGTGTCTTCTTTGGGCAAACTAACATGCTTACAGCCATGCAGATATTTCCCCTGTGCTTGAACAGATCTCTGAAGTGTCTTTTTACAGCACCATTTGTTAGCACGCAATTCCTTCCTGCTTGGTCCCAAGTTAAGATTTATTATTCATATTGCAATATCATTTAAGTATCCTGCATCAACTGAGCTGGGAGTTACCTGGACCATAAAGATTATTCCAAAGTAAACTTATAAGGTTAGGCTGAGTATATCCCTTCCTAGTGTGCATAAAGAATATGATGCTGAGGTATTTCCTGTCTTCCAGTTGAGCAGTTGTGAACTCCAGGGCATTTCAGGTTGACAGGAACAGGAAATATCCATTTTCTGATTGAGCATGAGTGCCAAGCAAAAGCGCAAAATCTCGTTGCCAAACATACCTAGACTTTTTTCTGTTTATGGTAGTAGAATAGAAGGATACCCAGGTCTTATTTCCTAGTGTTTGAGTGTGTGATGAGGTCCTAGGTAAGTAATTTCTCTTTCCTACACCTTACTTTCCCTAACTGTAGATTGCAGATAATGATGGAATTTGTTGACTATTTAAGTAGCTACAGATAACTGGAAATCTTAAGTGTGGAAATCTCAGGTGTAAGCTTTCGGGGGGCGGAGATACAGTGGTAACAGACTGTCTATGCGACAACAGTACAGTGGGATCCTGAGTCAGGACTAAGCACTAGAGTAATTGAAATGAAGGTGCCTGTTCACAGGCTTCAGCTCTCTTTTGTTCCTTCCAGGATTTGACTTTTTCTAAATATTGTAAGTCCTCCCTTTTTCTTGGGAAGCTCCTGTGCTTTTTGTTTTTCATTAATGTTTTTGTATAAGCTTTCAGCTTACTGCCAAACTGTTGTTTGTAGCCTTGGAGGTCAGTTTTCAGTTCCTGGCACATGCTTATGTTTTCAAAGATACTGGAGAATTTAAAGTTTATGAGAGCAGCTCGATGCCACTGGCAGAAACACTCAAGTCCCCAAGTAAGGCATAGATTTAAGAGTCTTGTTGAATAGATTTAAATCTGGAATAACGCTACAGAAGTGGGGCAAGCTGTCTAGATTTATATTAGGTATTTGGAAGTAGAATCTGGACTTAATCTTAATTTATTTTACTGGAAAAACCTCTAAAACCTTAATAGATAGATGCTCTGTTGTACAAATGAAGTTAATGAGGATGATTTCAGGCTTCCTACATACCGCACTTTTGAAGGTTTACTGTAAGATATTGCAGCTGTAGCAGAAAGTGCAGAAAACACCATGTCCCCATGGTACATTATGTGCAGCACTTCCCAGTGGCAGTAAATGTTCTGGCTTAATCAAAAAAATCACATTTCTTTCTATTACTACCTGCCTAGAGAAGCTAGAATAACTTTGGACCAAGGAATACATTAGTTTAAATCTTAAATTTCAAAACTGAATTACACAAGGACTTGCAGATGTGATTCATATGTCCCCCATTACTTCCAATCTCTTTCTTTTTCTCCTGCTAACTTAAATTTGTGTGAGAATTGTAGTGCTGTCAGAAGCAATTGCAGTACTTGGAGGCATGACACGGGCAGGCACGGCGGGCAGGCATCCCTGGTGTGCTGGGACTTTGCTCCTCAGCCTTAGTACAGCCTAGCCACCTCGCTGGTCACCTCCTCCCATTGGAGGTCATTTATTTACACTTTTCCTAGCCAATTGTCTGCTCTGCCGGAGTCACTTTCATGCTTCTGGCAAATTGTCCTCAAGCAGGCATAGCTTTAGATTTAAATCACTAAGTCTTGCTATTTGCAAGGTTCATGGAGAGATTTCTGTGGGCATTTGTTGGCCTTCGGGCTCTCCCTCACCCAGTCACTGCAGGCACATCTTCTAGTGGATTTATCTCTACCTACTGTGACACATGAGTGTCCCAGTTTGGTAAAGTGGGGATAATGGTGGTTACCCACCCACTGCACAAGCTTGTCATGAAGATTTATGAAGTGATATTTACAAAGTGTAAAGCATTATTTATGCCAGGTGCTGTGATCTATCAATAACAAATGGTGTAAACATTGGGTACTTAAATATTTAAAACACATTCTTTGGAACTGGGACACCTATGCCCTTTACCAGCTCTATTAATGGCTTCCTGCCTGTCCCTGGATTAAACACTTCCTCGTTCCTGACACTTCTCTCCCCCAAGTTTTATATAATGCATCTATTTTGCTGTGAACCCTTCTGGTGAGCAATACTCTGATGAGGTGCTGGCTGAAATGCCATGTCAGTGGGTCCTGGGATGCTCAAGTGTCCTTCAAGGTTTTGGATGGAAGATTTCATCCCAGTCTGAATCCAAGGATGGAAAGGAAGAGCAGCTTTTCCATCAGCTACCTGCAGTTGTATTTCAACTCTAAGCTTTCCTGTTATTCTCTGTTCCCAGAATTACATCCACTCTGTGGCTCAGCCAGAGCTAGTTTAGGCTGTCACTGCATCACAGCTCCAGGAAACATCTATCACAAGACTATGAAGTGCAGTGGCCTTAGACAGAGCAGATGGCTGGGAATAGTCTATTTAAGCACCCCTTCTTATCTTAAACTCTGATTTGATGAACAGAAAACAAATACACATTCCTATAGCTTTAACAATAAGCCATTTCACCTTTTAAAAGAAACCTGATGTTGACTCTTCTTCCTGGTCAGTGCATTTCCCCTACCTCCAGAGCTCAGGTATACAGACAAACAGTGGGCTACTTGCCACTTCTGTATCATATCAAACATAGTTAGAAAAAATTGTAGCAGACAAACCCCAGAATGGTGTGTCACATAGATTAGTGGATATTAATCAAGCCAAACTGAGGAAGTAGCCTCAACTCTAGCTATTTGAGATTGCTAGCGGTTTATATGATCACAGAATAACTAGGTTGGAAAAGACCCACTGGATCATTGAGTCCAAACATTCCTATCAGTCACTAAACCATGCCCCTCTGCACTTCACCCACCCGTCTTGTAAATACATCCAGGGAAGGTGAATCAACCACCTCCCTGGGCAGCCTGCTCCAGTGCCCGCTGACTCTTTCTGTGAAAAATTTTTTTCTGATGTCAAGCCTGAACCTCCCCTGGTGGAGCTTGAGGCCATTCCCTCTTGTCCTGTCCCCTGGCACTTGGGAGAAGAGGCCAGCACCCTCCTCTCTACAACCTTCTTTCAGGTAGTTATAGAGAGCAATAAGGTCTCCCCTCAGCCTTCTCTTCTCCAGGCTAAACAACCCCAGCTCTCTCAGCCGCTCCTCATAAGGCCTGTTCTCCAGCCCCTTCACCAGCTTTGTTGCTCTTCTCTGGACTCTCTCCAAAGCCTCAACATCCTACTTGTGGTGAGGGGCCCAGAACTGAACACAGGATTCGAGGAGCGGTCTCACCAGTGCCATGTACAGAGGGAGAATAACCTCCCTGGACCTGCTGGTCACACCGTTTCTGATCCAAGCCAAGATGCCATTGGCCTTCTTGGCCACCTGGGCACACTGCTGGCTCATGTTCAGTCGGCTGTCAACCAACACCCCCAGGTCCCTCTCCTCCAGGCAGCTTTCTAGACAGACTTCTCCTAGTCTGTAGCACTGCATAGGGTTGTTGTGCCCCAAGTGCAGGACCCGGCATTTGGCCTTGTTAAACCTCATGCCATTGGACTCTGCCCAGCCGTCCAGCCTGTTCAGGTCCCTTTGCAGAGCCTCCCTACACTCCAGCAGATCAACACTTCCACCCAGCTTAGTGTCGTCCGCAAACTTGCTAAGGGTGCACTCGATGCCTTCATCCAGGTCATTGATAAAGACATTGAACAGGGCTGGACCCAGCACTGAGCCCTGGGGAACCCCACTTGTCACTGGCCTCCAGCTGGATTTCACACCATTTACCACCACTCTCTGGGCCCGGCCAGCCAACCAGTTTTCCACCCAGGAGAGTGTGCGCCTGGCCAGGCCAGAGGCAGACAGTTTCCGAAGCAGAATGCTGTGAGAAACTGTGTCAAAGGCTTTGCTGAAGTCCACGAAGATACATCCACAGCCTTTCCCTCATCCAGCAGCCGAGTCACTTCGTCATAGAAGGCTATCAGGTTAGTTTGGCTAGACCTGCCTTTTGTGAAATCGTGTTGACTGGGCCTGATCACCCAGTTCTCTTGCATGTGCTTCATGATAGCACTCAAGATCACCTGCTCCATGACTTTCCCTGGCACTGAGGTCAGACTGACAGGCCTGTAGTTCTCTGGATCCTCCCTGCGACCCTTCTTGTAGATGGGCACAACATCAGCCAGCCTCCAGTCCAGTGGAACTTACCCAGTCTTCTAGGACTGTTGGAAGATGGTGAAAAGGGGTTTGGCCCGCACATTCGCCAGTTCCCTTAATACTCTCAGGTGGATCCCATCCAGCCCCATAGACTTGTGGGTGTCTAGCTGGGCAAGCAAGTCTCTAACCACCTCCTCTTGGATCATGGGAGCTTTGTTCTGCTCCTCTAACTCCTGGGTGTCTATACAGGGGGAACAACTTTCTTTACAATTAAAGACTAAGGCAAAGAAGGCATTAAGCACCTCAGCCTTTTCCTCATCCTTTGTCACAGTTGTTCCTTTTGTATCCAATAGGGAGCTGAATATTCTCCCTGGTCCTCCTTTTATTGTTAATATATTTATAGAAACATTTTTTGTTATATTTCAGCGACTTGGCCAATCTGAGTCCTAGTTGGGCCTTAGCCCTCCTGATTTTTTCTCTGCATGTTCTCCTTTCCTTCCTGTAGTCCATCTAAAAGCCTGTCTCTTCTTCCAAAGTTCATATTCCTCTTCATTTTGATGCCTCTCAAGATCTCCCTATTCAACCAATCTGTTTTTTACCCCGCTGGCTCCTTTTGTGGAATATGAGGATTGCTTGCTTCTGAGCTGCTAGGATTTCCTTTTTGAAGAGCGCCCAGCCCTCGTGGACTCCCTTGCCCTTAAGGACTGTTTCCCATGGGACTTTGCCAACCAGCCTTCTGAACAGTCCAAAGTCTGCCCTGTGGAAGTTTAGTGCGACTGTTCTACTAATCCCCCTCTTCACCTCACCTAGAACTGAAAAACCTTTCATCTCATGGTCACTTTGTCCCAGGCGTCCTCCAGCTGTCACATCCCCCACAAGGCCTTCTCTGTTGACAAATATAAGGTCCAGGAGGGCACCTTCCCTTTTGGCTCACTCACCAGTTGTGTAAGGAACCTCTTACACTGCTTCCTCTCTGCTGTATTGTACTTCCAGAAGAAATCTGGAAGATTGAAGTCTTCCACAAGGACAAGATGTAGCGATCTTGAGACTACTCCCAGTTGTTCATAGAAGAGCTCATCAGCTGCTTCTTCTTGGCTGGGTGGTCTATAACAGACTCCCATCACAATATCCACCTTCTTGTGGGCTCCTCTGATTTTGACCCACAGGCATTCGATTCTGTCATCACCATAATTGTGCTCAAGGGTATCAAAGGGTATCAAAGCTCTCTCTAACATAGAGGGCTACCCCACCACCTCTCTTACCCTTCCTGTCCCACCTGAAGAGTTTATACTCCATCATAGCTGCACTCCAGTTATAGGAGTCATCCCACCACGTTTCTGTGGTGGCAACTACGTCATAATTACCTTGCCCTACAATAACTTCCAATTCCTCCTGCCTATTGCCCATGCTGCATGTAAACACACTTCATCTGGGCTGGTGAACTCTCAGCCCTCATAAAGGGAATAGTGTTCATTCCCAATTGACTGGTCCTTGGAATATCTAACACCTCAGTGCCAGTTTCATCCTTTCCATCACCAGATGTACTCTCCCCCACTCGCTCTGTGGTGACACACTGGCGGTGCTTGCCAACACACCATCTCTCAGGCACTGGAGTTCTACTTCCAAGCTCACTCCTGACTAGCCTGGCTTTGTCACCCTCCCTGTTCACATCTAGTTTAAAGCTCTATTTATGAGCCCCGCTAGATTTTTGGTAAGTATCTCATGGTTTACATGATCCCTAACTGCAGGTATTGAGAATGCACACATCTCTAGCAGACTCTTCTATTTCTCCGTGTAAAATATCCTCATTCAGTCCTTTACTCATGTAAGTACTTCCCTTCCCCTGGAAGTGTATCTTAGTCTGGTGCCCACTTACTTGATTATGATCCAGTGGAATAGTCAACACAGACATCTTCTATAAATGACATTCAAGGCATTTCTCAATGTAATATTCCTTGAAGGACCATAACACAGAGTACGCTTTGTCCCTAGATTATTGGTACCAGCTTCTGACTCAACTGCAGTGTGCATATTTTGTGATGGAGGATTTTTTTTTGTGATACTTAATGTTCGGAAAGAGTTTAATCAAGAAACATGAGTAATTGGAATTAACATTCACTTCTGAGCAAGCGAACAGCTTTGATAGCATCTATACTCATTAGACTTTTTTTCTCCAAACACTGTTCATTACAGTGAGCACTTTTTGTATTGGCTTTTACTTTGTAAATAGAGCACAGATTCTACTTGGCAGAGAAGTATGCCTTGAACAAACACTCTGGTTACACAAAAGTGAAAAGTTTTAACTGTCAAAAAGAAACAAGTGGAGCACTGCAGATGTTTCAAGAAAATTTCTAAGCACTCTGCAACACGACATAAAATCCTGCCATGACAGAGCACAACATTTATTTACTGGCTGCCTAATTGGCACAAATAGGATTGATTGTGTCCACACACTGAAATGAATCTTTGGAAAAGCTCAGGCTTCACCTTGAGAGGCCTGATGAAAGTTTGTTGGGATGTACTTATGGAGCCAGGATCACTCTATGCAGTGCAGGAGTATGAACCATACCAGGAGTGAGATGGGAGGGAGGTAGACAGGTCTCAGTACTTTACACTTCTGCCTCCTTGCGTAAAAGTCCTGAACAGCAAATGTGTACTGATCGCTAAAGTGACTATATCAGCATGTCACACCATACTCCCTGTCTTCTGACCACTGGAATTAGTACAGGTGAAAGGCATTTAAGCCCCTTACAGTCTCTGTTTACTTTTTTGAATGCATCTTAACAGATTCATACAGATCTATTAATAAGCACTTTCTCTGTTCACTGTGGAAAGAAGCACACAGAGTAATGCTGATTTTCAGCTAGCTTGTAAAACAACAATAAGAATATTGTGTTACTGTAGGATCAAAAATGGCCCTAGGGCAGAAGATAGGAAGTGTGTTCTATGTCAATTCACCCCTTCACTCCCTGATTAAATTTGCACACAAATCAAGTAGTTCAAAGTCTCAATTTGTTTAATGAGTTCACTTGACAGATAGATAATTTTCTCTTTTAGCAATTACCCTGAAAACGTGAGTCGGCAGGAGCCGTGATTTTCATATCTATCAATACAAACAGATTGGGGATCTTTTTTTACTGTGCAGTGATACTTAACATTTTCACAATTTTAAAGCATTTCTCAGGTAATGTGACATCTACTATTTCAAGTAATGCTAACTATGCTTATGTTGAGTGAAGTATAGAAATACCAGTTACTTTATGCCAGTGCTTGAGGATAACAGGATAACATGCCAGTGGAAGAACTCTTGGATCCCAGTTGCCTGCTGTGACCATCTGACCCAAGTTTTTACTCATTGCTGCACCCTGCAGGGTGATCTGCAGTAGCCAAATAATTTCAAAGACCTTCAGCGTTTTTACTTTTTCCATGGTTTCTTGGGTATGTTATAGTCAAGAGTCAGGAAATCCCAGGGACCATTGTTCACTTAGGAACCTTCATTAGAAAAATGCTGCCTTAGGAACACCTTTCTAATGCCAGCATCATATGGGATTTGCCTGGTTTGGCTCTCATTCTGCACACAGCAATGCAGGCCAAGGAATAGAACTTTGCTTAGTTTTGGCCAAAGTCTTCTCTTGCTGAAGTAAATGTGAAATTTACCATGGTGAAGAATATCGAAGTTTAGTGCCCTGGGCCAACAGTTTCTCAGTGTTACTCACTGGAGAGACTCTTATCAAATTATGGTGGCCACAATGTCCTTTCCTTCCTTGCTGCAAACATCACTTTCCTTCTTAAAAAGCAATAGTACTGTCACTACCATTGTTGTCGCTTCGTAGTAGCGGCAACAAAACATGGAGTGTTCCAGCCACATAATTTGCATTTCTCATTTCCTCATTCCTGATTTTTCTCTACTACCTGTAAGTTTTGCTCTCGTCTTTCTGAGAGATCCATCAAGATCTTATGATGGAGTAACAACTCCCTCCCAGAAGCATACACCACCTCACAGCTGTTAGGTGGGAGGATGAATGTGACCAGCTATTGCACTGTGACAGGTGCACAGTGAAGATTTACTCAAATATACCTTGGGGAAACTGGCCTGTGGGACTGCACTTCAAGGCTGAAGCTGTCATTCTGGCAGAGTGGAGGGAGAAATCTGTTGAGGGGAGAGAAGGTGAGGGAGTCCGAGCAAGAACAGGAGGGTGATACAGCCCTGATTGGCGAGAAGAAAGACTGAGCTCAAGGAAATTGTGTGAGGACAGAACAAGGGGGAAAGAAGAAAGATAGGAGCATAAATATAGGTATTTATGGAATCTAGAAGCCTCCTCTAGGAAGGAGCAACACAAGGCCTTACGGACAGAATAAGTGATATGATGAAAAAGGCTAAGGGTTGTCAGCAAATAAATACACAGTCTAAATGGTAATGGATAAGGGGCTTTAGCTACAGTGCTGTGAATGTTAAGGAGAGGAAGAAAATAGGCAACAGAGTTTGCTGTAACCTATTTAGCCAGAAGGGACTTTAACTCAGATCTTCAGACCTCAAGAAGATCATTGGTAGAAGGTGGGATGCCCATGAAAACAGGCTTTCTTGGCAGATTCATGAGGCTTTCTGGATGGAAAGAGCATAGAAAGACCTTTGCACAGCAGATTTTTGTCATTGTTAGCTTCACTCCTAGCTGGAAATTGAGGACAAAATGAAAATAAATATTTTTTTTCCTCCAGCAATCCTCAATCATTGGAATATTGAGTGAGCCTGTGAGTTCGGTTTAATCAATGCTAGTCTGGTCAAACTTGTCTCTTACAGAAGAAAAAAATGCATGTATGCTGGAAGAGAAAACAAGACCAGAAAAAGAAACACTATTGACAATGACCTTTGAGCAAAAGTGGATTTTATTTCTGTTGCCTTGTATATTTTAAACCGCCTAGATTAAGTTTCACAGTAGCAGTCACAGATAAGTTCAGAGTCCTTGGTTCACCATAAGAAGCTTGAATAAATGACCTCATTTGTCAGAAGTTCAGAACACTGACTTCCCATAAAAGCAGTGGAAATATCAAGTACTATCTTCCAAAACAAAGTTCTAATATAGTTGTGATGCTTTTTCTCATCCCAGGGTCTTTGACAGGTGTCCTATGACGTCTTGGACTTTTCAGCTTGGTTTCCTAGTAGAGGAACAATAATTACCCCAAGTCTGGTTCCAAATATTTTTTCTCTTGATCTGGAAAAATAGTGGATAAACTTAAGAGAAAAGAATTCCTCTGTTTATCCATGAGGCTCATTCTAAACAGAAAAAGGAGTGAAGGATATCTGGTGTAGCTGAAACCAAGTATAATACAGCAAATCTTTCCAAGGCTAAACACTGGCTCATAATAAGAAAACCAGTCTTGAAGATCATGTGAAACCATGTCTGCTGATACCTTTCCTGAGCGTGTCATAGTAGATGCTTAACTCTGGACCTGACTCTTGAAAAGAGAACATAGTATTTTTTTAGGTTAATTAGCTCCATTTTGGCTAAAAGAACCAAATTCACTAAGGAACAGATGGAGAAATATTGCATGCCAGCATGATAACCTTGTGTGACAGCATAGTCATGATAAATATGCTATACATCTATGAGTTCAGTCTGATACATAGGCTGGACCAAAGGGTTCTCTTACAATGTGATGATCTATTGTATTGCCCAGCCAACTGGAGTGGCATTAAAATGAATTATATCAGGCTTCTGGTCTGGAAATAGTCTAGTCCATTATTTTTTGTAAGTACAGATTTCTTAAAGGGCAGAAGGAACCTTGGAGGGAGAAAATGAATTGGAAAAAAAATTTAACTGTGACATTCTGCCCTCTTTCCTCTCCTTGCCATTTTTGGCAATTAGGGCATTATTTCCTCCTTCCTGTCAAGGACTATTAAGGTTTTAAAAAGGCTTTTCGGTCTTTTGCTTTTGTTCTGATTTGCAGAAAGTGAAGAAAAGAGTTGTTTATTCTTCCATGCCTACACAGCTATCTCTGTGCTTCCTTTTCCCTGTTACACATCCTTTTCTTGTCTTCTGGTGCAGTTTCATAAAGTAAACATAAGAGATAGACCAAGAGGTTGCTCATTCTAAATCCTTAGTATTTTACAACTCTTTCATGACACCACAGACCATGATGTGCTATACTGTTCAACCAGCTTCTGTGTTCACACATTTCTGTGTTGTTATAATAACCACATTTCTGCATGTACTTTTTCTTCCAGTCAACTCATGTATGAGAGGGTCTCCAACTTGCCCAATCCTCAGGTTACTAATCAAGGTAAATTTATTTTATTTTATTTTATTTTATTTTATTTTATTTTATTTTATTTTATTTTATTTTATTTTATTTTATTTTATTTTATTTTATTTTATTTTATTTTATTTTATTTTATTTTATTTTATTTTATTTTATTTTATTTTATTTTTTCCTCTATTAGTTTATCCTAATTTTAAATATCCTACTAGTTATGTTATATGTTTCCAATTGTATAACTGCCACAGCTTTTGTATTTCTGCTGTAGCTAGAGAAGTTTTTAGCACCACCATAAATGTGCAATATATTTGCTGGTAATAGCCAGTGTTTTCATGATATCAGATAGGATGAACCCCAGAAAGACATACTGATTTTGGCTTATCCAAGATATCTGGTAAGACAATGCAATTCTGTGCCATTGCAGCCTATCTGACTCTGCAAACCCATCTTTCCCAGAGTATGCGTACAGGTGCTGAGTGGTATTGTGCAAGTTCAAGAATTCACAGCTTTATTTGGTTGCCATCAGTCTCCTCATTTCCCCTTCACCACCATTTGGAAATGGAGCTCTTACTGGCACTCACTTTGCATTTTGATTTGTCTGGCCTTCAGTAAAGTGTGGAAATGAATATGAGGCTCAGATCCGGTGCTAGTTGTGGGTGAATCACCCTCAATCTTGAACCTGCAAAATTTTTTAATAGTGTATTGGGTCTAAAGGTGGAGGAGACTCGCATATGGTTCATCTGAATTCATCTACATCTGGCTTTGGATGTGCTAATCAGGAAAGTTGCTCAGATCAACATGGGTTCGATTTTGCATAAAGCCCTTACAACTGAAGTCCTAATTTTGGACAGTGATGCATAAGTTACCTGCAAAAAAAAAGAATTTATATGGTCATATGTTTGTTGTTTATTTTGACAACTGTTAATATTTTAACAAATGATGAAAATATTGACATAAATGCATTTTTCTGATAATTCATATTGCTGTCTGCACTATTGGCTCTACTTCTCGCATGGCTTTATGTAAACTTTTCAGTGTGCAGTCCCTATGGAGTGATGATCAATTTGTGTAATTCAGTAATTACAAATATTTACATACTTTGGATTTTCCAGTGTCATGAGCAGCTGCTGATGGATCTATAGACATAGAGTCTCTGTCTGTGCCCTCTCAAGGCTCTTTTGGAACTGCTCAGTGATTTTGAAGCACTTAAACAGCAGGGACTTTCTGGGAACAGTCCAGCTTGCTCTGGTAATAGGAGCCATTTAGCAAATGGTGATAACTAATTTAATTAAGATCAGATGCTAATGCCATTTGTGAAGATGATGCTGTAGGGACACAGACCTACTGTTCTTTGGCTCTGAAACATCCGTCTGATTTTTGGAGTGCATACATGCACTAACACACTGACAGCTATGCACAATAAATGGTCAGAGTATTCAGATATTTGTCATTAAGCCAAGGTATTTTATCTGCTTAGCTGTCAGATGTCGTCAAGATCAGAGGTTTTATCATTCTTGAAAGAATTCATTCCTCAAATGACTGACTCAAAATGATCAATGTTCTGAAATTCTTGTCACTTACTTTGTAATTTACACTTTAAATCTAATTTACACTGTGAATTCACAAAAGATTGGTCTGCGCTGATAGTATATGTCTACTTTTTGTCAGTCAATAGAAAGGTTCTAACTAATTGTTGCTGCTTTTCTGCTGTCTTGGAGTACTTCTAAATGTCCTACAGAGCATGACTTCCATGTTCTGTCAGCTCAGAAAAAAAATATCCTCACTCATTAAGTTACTTTACAAGTCAAGAATATCTTGTTTGTATTTCCTACATCTGACAATTTCCAGCTAAACTGTGGATCTCACCGCCATAGGGTAAGGTGGATATTAAAAGTTTCCATGTTTTTTAGAAGCTATAAGACAGATTCATGGAAAATATTATAATGCCTCTTTCTGTCTAGCAATGCTGTTGATGAGAAATATACATTATTGTACTTATTTTTGTAAGTCATGACTGAAAACAATTGGGAGCATGCAGAAAATTCGAAGTATTCCCATCCCCATACTTCTACCATTTCTACACATCATGACTCCTGTTGAAGCATCGATTGAAACAGTAGCTTTTAAGATTACTAGCTGTGATTCATATTTTACCACAGTCAAAACTGACAGTTTAGAGACAGAAGTAACAGAAATGCCACTAATGCCTCTTGGTAGACTCCTGATGTTCCTTGTCAGCAATGGGTGTTGCAATGACAACAGGATCAGACTTAAAAATAACCCTGCTATTTTGCTAACATGTTTTTCCTCTGGTCAGATACATCCTTGGGGTCCTGGTGGTAGCTGTTGTTTATCCCCTTATGATTTGCTTGCAGACTTAGCACCCAGCAGTCACACTTATCACACAGCTGGGTGTTGATTTCTTGTTTGGCAGCTGAGGGCCCTTCAACATTTGCAGGTTTTATTGTCAGTGCTTGTCCTGATAACAGGCCTTTTATGAATAACTGACAGCTTGCACATCTAGGTACGTCTTTAGTAGTGATATTAGGTATTTAGCAGGATTTGTGGATTCATAGAGTCTGACAGGGATGGCAATGTAAGCATTTCTTCTGGGGTCCAGTTATATATGAATATCTATGAAAAACACTCAGTTTTCATTTTCCATTCTCTGCATGACTGCTTACAGGTAACTCCAGAGTGCGAAAAGGGGCATAGTTATAAATTTCTCCTTGCGTCTGCATCAGAAAGCTTCAAAACATTCTTGCTGATATACTGTAAATTTGAAATCCCATGAAGTCTTGTCTTCTTTGTTTGTAATAAAGGAAGAACTAGCAGAATCTGGAAATAATATTGAAATAGATCTGACTGTCTGCAAACAGATTTTTAACCAAAAATTCTTTTGTATTTCATTAACCAACTGAGAGTATATCTATTGTGTGACTGAGTCAATGCACCCTTGAATCAAATTTGTAAATACTCCACTCTAGTTCTCCAAAGAGTTCTCTAGGATTGTTACAAGAGAGAGATTCGCAAGTTCTTCCACAACAAGGTTTCCGCTATCTTTTCCTCATCAAGAAAGAAGAGAAGAACAAAAATACATTTCAACTACTGGTTTCGCAAATATTCTGCCACAGTTCTGTGAACACAGGAGGAGAGATCCTTCACTAGAGGTGTAGAGGTTGAAGCCATACAAAATGGATTCTGGACAGATGCTTTCTTAATTGTTATGTACATACACAGACAGCAGTCATGGTCCCTAACTCTTGGTCAGAGACTCTTCAATATTTTGTTGCTAAGTTTCTTTAGAGGAAGAAACACCTTTCTGCAATGGTCCTTGCTGCTGAAGCACCGATGAAGGTTGGTGGCATCTGGCTCTATCTCCACTGCTGAGGTTTTGACAGATGGATCTTACACTCCTAAAAAGAACCATCCTTCTCTTCACATTTAAATGTTTAGTTGAAAAATGTTTATTATTATAAAAATAAGGAAGAACTTTTTTACAACAACGGCAATGAAACACTGGAACGGGTTTCCCAGAGACTTGGTAGATTACCCATCCCTGGAAACATTCAAGGTTAGGTTGTATGGGGCTCTTGTTGAAGATGCTTCTGATCATTCTTGGGGCATTGGACTAAATGAGCTTTAAAAGTCCCTCCCAACCCAAATATACTGTGATTCTATTCTAAAAATAGTATACTAAGAAGTATAATAAGGCCCGAGAAATAGAGAAGCTTAGATAATCACCATAAATGAGCAGATATCCATCTTCATTTACAGAACATGTAAACACTGTGAGAGCATAATGTAGCTGAAAAGTTCTGATGGGAAACTGAGGCAAGATAGTATCAGATAAGAATAGGAGTCTATGGAAGATATTCCTTGAAATCTCACACCTGATTTTTAGAACGATTCTCTTATTTTTGATCTGAGTTTGCAGGTTCCCAGTTCTCAGAGTGTGTGGTTTAACAACAGAGCACAGTGGGCTTTTTTTTTTTTGCACTGGCCTTTAAGGATTTAAAAATAAAAGCAGTGCTTAGCCACAATAGGAGAGCAAAGCAGCAGGGAGACAACAGATATGGTTGTTGGAAGGCAGGAAGAAATGAAGCAAAGATGGCAATGGGATGCTTTAATTTTTTAAATAAATCTGGGATTATCTCTTTTCAGCAGAATAGCATCACACCAGTAAAGTGAAACACAGAGCTGCACTGCTTAACCCTGGAAGATGAGAGATGTGTAAACTAAATCCCTAATGATTACAGCAAGCAAGAAACGGCAGTAAATTTCTAGCTATGAGTCTCAGAAGCTGCTGTCAAAACCTCTGATGGCACTTGATGCAATAAATGAGAATGGAAGGTAAATTCAGAGTCAACATTTTCCCTGGAGCTTCTGACAAGTAGATGTAAACTGATGGTCATCAGGATCCTCTGCCAGTGGAAGAACATGTCTTAGGACATGTTGAAATTGAATTATCATTGGATAAATTGAGTTGTAAGAAACTAGTGCTCCTGTGTGTGGTCCTTTGAACAGAAAGAACAGACACCCTGTAAGAAGAAAGGAATGAAAATCTGTGGGTGTGTTTCTGGGAAGGCAAGAGCTCAGTCATTGGGAACTGGGACCTGTGATTTTCCTTACAAAACTGAAGAGCTTAGCATTAGAAAGCAAAACGTGATCTAGTAAATATGGAGAGACATGAATATGCAAGAAGGTTTCTGATTGCTATGAATACAAGCCATGTGAAGGAACCGCCTCAACTTGCTTAAATATTTCTTCCTTCTCCCAAACAGTTTCTGTAAGATCTGCACATTAGAATAACAGGCAGCCGTGACACTTCTCTTACAGAGCAGGTGCTTGAAGTTCTCCAGACTCCTAACTGTCACAATCTCATTTCCGGTTCATAAAAAAACATATTTAATCTTTATTCTCACAAAGTTTTCAAATATTGTTTCAGAGCTACGTTAAATTGGCATTTATTTGTGATGCAATGTAAGGAAACTTGCAAAGCTCCTTTCTTAGCAATTGCTTATGGGTAAAAATCTGCAAGCATGAGTGTAATTGTTTTTGTGTCACTCTGTGCATAAACCAGAAATTTTAAATCAGATTTTTATGTTGTGTGTGTATATATGTGCATTTATATATTTATTCATCTTCAATTTATGTTTTTGCAGACGCAGACCTCTTCCTCTACCTGGTGAATGTTTTATTTACAAAAATGGATTTAGAACTGAATAAAAAAATATGACCTCTATTTTAGTCTTTGACTTCATTCAGAGGAACACAACTGATTTCAGTAGGAGTTGCTGCTGAGTAGAACAAGTGTAACAGAAGAGAATTTACAAATGGGGGTATAGAATAGTAAGCTAAAATCACCCAAACACATTTACTGCTCAAGTTAGGAGTCCTGAGAATCTTATTTATGTAGTTTTTATTTCCCTTTAACCCCTTGGCAATAGCTGGTAGGACTCCCGCCATAAGCACTAATGAATTTTGCATTGAATTCTGACTCTTGGCATTTAGGGCTTAATAAAATCTTCTTTTCCTTTATTTGGAAGATTCCTTTTCTGCTAATTGGTGTCAACATCAATCAAGATCAGAGGTGCAGCAACACTAGTTTAAAGGCCTTTTGCTCATCTGCTTTATACCCTAAGTAATATGGAGCTGTAAGCAGCTTACACATAAAAGTGGCAATTCACTATAAAATGCACAAAAATGTTGGAAACTTCAAAAAATTGTGTTGTTGCAATAAATTAAAAGCTGCCCTCAGAGGTCTGTCGGTTATACAAGTGGCATTTTGAGTATGTGTGGCTATGCTAAATATTTTGCATAGACCTAGAAGACCTTCCTCTAGACTTTCAAGGCTGTGGGTTACACCAGGCAGGTGTTACCTCCTGTTAGAGGAAGCTTCTCTGCAAGATGAGGGCTGGGTGACAGCTCCACGTATTTGCATGTCTAGTATCATATGTAATATGCATATTCAGGGTAATTTACAGTGTTTGTCCAAGTTCAACAGATCATTAAAATCTGTGCTGGTTTAGGGGCAAGAGTAGAATTTGGGAGCATGGTCTAAGATGCAGTTGACGGGCAGCATCTTGTTTCCAAGTGAGGTGACTGACACTTGCTGTGTGCAAGGCTAGAGATCCTACTGAATTTGAAGTTTACCTAGGCCATAAGCAAGATCCATACAACTAGCAGCTCCAGGTGAGTCCCTGCAGAGGCTATTTGATGCTGCATCAAGGATCATCTCTGCTGGCGAGGTGCTGGCTCCTGAGCCAGTCAGATCCACCCCTGGCCCCAGCCCTGCAGGAACTTGGAGAAAGGAGAAACAGCCCATCAAAATCAGTTGTAGTGTTGCAACAGCTGCTCCTGCTGTCTTGAGAGCTTTCAGAATGCCATTTTTGTCTAGACAAACCACGAAAGGATGATGTCAAAGACAAAAATGCCACATCACTGAGCTGCCCACTGCACACAGACTCTGCCCAAGCACTGACCATCTCCTTCCTGTCCTGCAACAAGCAAAACAAAAGTATAATCGTTGCAGTGGCAAAGGAACATAGCCTCTGCCCCCTAGAGTAGTGAGGGGTAGAAGTGTGTGGACAAAGACCAAGTCAAGGACTGGAGGAATGAATGGGTAAAGGTGGTTTGTAAGGAATGGCTTTAAGTAATGACTGAAACTTGTGCCCATCCAATGGCTCATGGACAGTGACTGATAACTTCAGACCATGTGCCTGTGCCCAGGCCACCCTCAGCCTAGCAGATGCATTTCAGAATCATCACAGTAAAGCAGCAAAAGGTAACAAAATTATGCCCCCTGACTTTCAGAGAGCACACTCCTTGGTCACCAGGGCTGCACTTGCCTGCTGACTATTCACATGGATAGAGAGAAGATTTAGTTGCATGTAGCTTACTGACCCTTCATTGATTGATGTACCTTCTTCATCCAAAAGGCTTCCTCATCACTATGAGAGCAGCCAGTACTGCTTTAAAGGGTGTGGCAACCCCAGCAGGGAATCCCCATCTCCACCAGTCTCAGTGCAGAAACCTGGGGTACAGAGTTAAGATGATATTTGGAGATTCTAATGTCTCAGTGGGACCAGGAGAAATATTCATCTAAGATTGATGAGTCTGCCCCTGTCCCTAGCATGGTCAGTGTATTGCTTAGTAAAATGTAAATGGAGAAAAAGGTATCTCTTCTACACAACAAATCAAAGCCAGAGGAACAAAAGCACAAAGTAAAAAGCAGACCTATTTGGAACAAGTAATTTTTTAATTCAAAAGAAGGGAAAATGACATTCAGAATTTCCCTGCCTTTCCCATGGCTGAGCTGGACAAAGGTGCTTTCTTTCACAGAAGTACTAAGAGACTGAAGTCAATGCTGTCAGAGGACCAGGGACAACAAACAGCAAATTTCCAGTCCTCTCACGATACCTTGTGGATCACACTGCTGCACAGCTCATTGAGCTGTAGCATTAGGGTAGCTTGGTCTTGCTACCCAGTGAAGCCTAAAATGAAAGAGAGGGAAACTTCATGGTACTTGCTTTCTTAGGCACAACAGTATCCATAAAGGAAGAATGTACAAGGAAAGGACAAACGTACACAGAATCACAGAATCGTAGAATAATTTAGGTTTGACAAGGCCCTTAAGATCATCGAGTCCAATGATAAACCTAATACTGCCAAATTCACCACTATACTATACCCCTATAATAGTCGTATGGGCAAAAATCTTGCATGAGATTCATTTAAATCCACAGGCTGAGGCAACTACCATGATCAGGTCACTCTGAGAGTGTATGGAGATTTCATTGAGGATTTAATTAATCACTTCAAGTGGATCACTTTTATTAAGCTGGACAAGAATGTAATCTCAGTCTTTCCTGAGCTGGGATTTGGGGAAACATTTCAGAAGTGCGAGATTCACAGTGATGCACACCAAATCTCTAGCAACTCTTTCTTTCAGCTGGTGTGGAGGTTACCAGGATGCCGTTTGCCTTGTGTTTTGAAGTCAAGTCTTATCAACCTGTTACTTTATTCTTGGTGGCAATCCTCTAATAAAATGGAGATGCTGTGAAATAGTCCTTCTTATCTATGATGAGGTGCTCCACTAAGTGCTTCTGCTTCAATGCCTTTGGAGTTGACAATACCCTAGTTTGCTTTGTTGTTCCTGGGGTCATTGCAACACTGGCTGATGTAAAAGCAGCCTAATCTGCGAGTGAATGGAGGATTTTATCCTTGTGGGTTGCCAACCTGGTAACTTTCTCTGGAAAAATATCTTTTGATGCTACTTCATTACACAATGCAGTACAAGACTGCTCTTGGTCAATAGACCAATGGCAAATCTTTTGGTGTCCCGTAGGCCATTGTGCATTTTGAGTAATAGCTGCCTGGAGAGCAAGTTAATGCCAGGAGCAGGCATTGTTTGCTGTAATTCACATAAATAGCTATGAACAGAAAGGCTGAATGTTGCGATGACAACACATCAATAAGCAAAGCCACTTTCTTCACCTTTTGACATGAATTACCTGTCTTGGATACTGCACTATAATCAGCACTTGCATCGCCAGGAGGAAAATAAAGGCCAGTTTGACCTTCTGGAGCAACAGGATCTGTTTTCCTGGACTGATGAGAGAGTCATTAGTCTGAAAAGTTAGTTGGACTGTCAGTAACCTCCTCACTTTGATGCACTGCCTTGGCTGAGCCCTTCCTCCATGTTTAATTTATAGCTTTTGCATAGAGAGAGCTCTTTAGGGACTGTTAGCATAAATGTATCTGCAAGCATGATGACTGAGCAGCCTGCAGGATGAACCTGTACAACCAAAACATATGAACTCTGTGCAGATTCAAACGTGAGCCCTCTGGGATGAGTCAACAGGTTACAGAGGGAGAGAATTGGGAGGAGTAGCTTTACTGGGATTGCCAACATCCCTCTTGACCAATCTGGCTGAGTATGCCTCTGGTATGGGGGCTGCTGGATGGCTGCAGGGAAGTAGTTACGACAGCAGTGGGACTGCTTCTGCGTTAGAGAGACACTCCGATCACTAGGCAAGACAAAACAGGCTGTTTTCTCTCCCATTCACCTTCTAGGCAGATCAGTGCAGTCCTTAGTGCTGGCCTTCGCTATTTCCCTCTTCATTTCACACATATTTCAAACAAACAGGGATGACAAAAGTATGCAATTTATTGCAACACACAATGCTGGTAATTTTGCAGGATCTGAGACCAGCTGAGCAATATGCTGCTGACCTTAAATTGCACATTCCCCTTTGCTGTTAAGTAGAAGAATAAATCAATGGGTAATTCCTTTCTCTCTCCATACCTCCTCTCCCTCCTCCTTTTTTTAAAGCCAGACATCAGTTCTTTTTATTTAGTCATGACAATGCCACTAGCACAAAGAAAATCTTAGTACCATACCAATATGTTTAGTTTCTTTTGTAGTGTTAATTAGGTGTCAAAGGTATGCCTAGTGCTTATCTGAAAAAGGCATGATGCTAACCCAGGAAGCTCAGATAATCCTATTGTCAAATTTATTTGTTTATTAAAGTAGGGATTTTTTTGTTGTTTTTTTTTTTCCCAAAGAGGACTTATCCTCTTCTCTAAAAAACAAACTAACTGAGGGTTGCTGGATGCCATTGTATGCCTTTGTCCAATAATTGCAGAGTTACCTGCTGCTATATCCCTTCTGAGCAATGTGTGCAGCTGCAGCATAGCACTGCTGCTTAAGGAGCTGAGAAAGATGTAAAACCATATTAATCCTTTGTAGTTCTTGCTTGAAGTTCTGGACTAGCAGGATATTAGAACAAAATGGGGAAGGCTTTTTTTTTTTAATACATGCAAAATATGAACAAGGTACTCCTGCTGCTGTTGAACATGTTCTTTAGTAAGTTCAGCTTAATTTACATTTGGAAGTAGCTCAGAGAAACCAGTTCTTTCTTTCATTTATACACATATAATATCCAAATAGGCCTGTTTGGATTGCAGTGCACCTTCAGTGCTTCGAAAAAGTGAAATGGCAAACAGGAAAAGGGACTGGATAATTGCAAAAATCCACACTATACATGTTTGAAGTCTCCTATGAGCTAATGAATGTAATATGTATATGCATATGCATATGTATATATATATGTATATGCATATGTATATAGGGGGTTTTATTTCACTGTGATTGCACTGTTTGCTAGGAGTGTATCTGGCATCATCTGTAAAGTGGGACCCCTGAAGCATGCTTCCTTACCTCTCAGCATCTTTCCTGAGGTATTGAGCTTGTGCAGTGGCAGAAGGCTGTCCTGCCCGACTCGCTGTGCACAGGACAAAATGTATATAAGCAGGCAGAAACTCTGTCTGAGCTATCCATCTATGAGCGGAAATAGGATTTCTTACCAGCCGAGAAAACTCTTCTAATACTAAGAAATAACTCACAGGAATTAAATTATAAATGTATATGCTGCCCTGAGGGTATGTCAGTTTGTATCACAGAGTATCCATAACCATTCACTTCTGTGCTGTTGGGCAGAGGAGGCCAGTTAAGCTGCTCTGTGGCAGATGAACTGTTAATATCCAAGGCATCCTTTAATAGAAAGAGGAATGAGGCCACTACAACAATTTATTGTAATGCAATGAAATATGAACTGCAGCGAAAATGGGGAAAAAAAATCTGTTTCAGTGGACAATCACATTTTGAATATTTTTTTCCTGCTGGTAGAAATTTAAAAAAACAAATGGAAAGCATTAAGAAATAATACATTATTTTGTGACTAAAGAAGAAGGGCTTTGGCCAGTTCAGAAAATCTGAATATCATCCTCATCTCTGTTTTAGACAAGCTGTGTCACAATGGCCAGCCATGATTTGGTTTCTCAACAGGCTGATTCCTTTTCTTGGACTTTCTTTTGCTAAAGATAAGGGTGTAAGGGCCAGTTAGGCTTTTGATTTCACTTGACATGGAAGTACTTATGGCCTCCTGAACCTGTTGTTCTGAAAGATGGACAATAAAAACTAAAAATGAGATGATATGTGTCAGCAGACCAGTCTTGTGAAGTGTTAATCCACGTAGCCAGTTGTCCTCGGTTATGCAGTAGTCGCTGGCTAGTGAATTACCACTGCCACTTAAATGAAAGCATTGACGATGACAACAATTTCTGCCATATCATCATCCTACATGGTCTAATTTTACAGAGCCAACATCCAGTATTTTATTTGTTTTAAATTTTTCTGCCATGAATCCCATGAAGTTCCCCCTCAATTCTCTTATTCACAGTTTTTTCCCTTCTGTGATGAAGAGACAGAGTGAATAACAAGAAACCATTCAATTTTCAGTGGTTTAAGACTTGTCAACCTGTGCTTTAAGACTTAGAATAGGTCTTGCTAGGAAAAGAAGCCACTGGGAGTAGAGACTTATTCTCTGTTCAGACTGACAGTGAGATAGACAGGTGTCATCTCACGGTGGCATTTAAAGGTGGACAAGCGCCATGAGTGAGGGAGTTCAGTCTGGTATAATCAGTGTCAACTTTGATGAAGATGATTTTTGTCAACTTTATTTATTCCTTTGATAGATCACTTCATAATAACAGGAAGACTGCAATTTAAATAGGTTTTGAGTGGTAGATGACTGAATAATTCATTTATTACAGAAGGCAAAATCTCCATTGAAAACCAAAACTGGTTGACAGTAGCCTCTCTCTTCCCTTCCCATCCTAGGTGCCCTAAAACACGAAAGGAGTACTGTATCTCCTTCAGTTAATCTACAGGAATGGAAAACTAGCATCTTCCCCTTTTATTTAAGGCACATGCTTTACCCCTGAGACTTTCTCAGAGGCTTTAATTGGTCATCTTTCAGAGTTTTGATTTTAATAAGAAACAACGAGCAGCATTTTGCAGCTAAGCTAAGCTAAGCAAAAAGATGCTGAAGCTTAAGCAAAAAGATGCTGAAGTTTATTGTAGCATGGATCTCAAAAACACTGAAATAAAGACTTATGCAGGCTACTTCCAATGGCTTCTGCTATTTAAATGCAAATGTGTATACAGAGCTTTGTTCTAAGTAGCAGTCATTCAATAAGCCTTGACTTTTGTCTTTGCCTTTAAATACCTGAGTTTCCTTCTGAGATGCACTGTTGTGGTTTAAAAAGCAACAACAAAATACAAAACCTGTATATCTAAAGACAACATCATCTGTGCAGCTCAGCATTTGTAAAAATGTTTTTCATCCTGGCTGGTCCCATATCTTATCTATACAGGCCTAAGGCCACCTGCTGCTGCTGAACCAGAGAAGCAAATGAAGGGGAATATACTGGCCATGCCATAGTAAATACAGTTTCCACAGTAGAAACTCTCTTTATCCTCCCCCTTTCTCTTCCTCTAGTAATCTTGAATGCGCTTAAATATTAAACCTGGACACATCTTAGTGTATCCCCTGTAGAGTCTTTCTATTGAAAACATCCAAAATCCAATAAAATTAGTTGATCCTTTTGATGTTTCTAAAATGGCTGCTCACTGAGGCAGCTGGTCTGCAAATTCAATATCAGAATCCTATAAAGACATCTACAGAGCATTTCCAATAGTGCTGATATCTGTAATCTTCCTATGTATCCCGTTCTGCTCATTAGCATAGCCTTTATTTTAAAAAAAGATACTTAGGAGGGCTTGCATGCTTTATTCGTATTTCAGCATAGCATTAATTTACCTTGTGGATTAGAGAAATCCCTTACCCCTAAAAGTACAGAAATCTATTAACTTTCTAGGCAACAATGTTGATAGCACTCTCTAAAACAGAGATAATTTCAACTTTACTAAGCAGGGAAAGTGTATTCTGTGTCAACAGGGTGAAAACTCAGCAGTTCTAGTATTTAGGTTTTTGCCTTAATATTGCTGCTCCACTCCCACTTCCCTACACAAACAAATGGAGAATGACAATAGACGCTCCAGATACTTTTGATGACTGCAGACCCAAGCACAGCTGGGAAGAGCAGCAACCTCAGAGCCCTTTAGGATTAAGTTAGTAGGCAAAATAAGCTTATGTACTTTACAAAGCACACTGTTTCTGTGCTCTCAATCAGTGCTGGTAAAATACCAGGACAAACCCTCAGCTCCAGCAGAAACATCTATAGCTCCATTTAATTTTCACATCAGGCACAAATGCTGTTCATGAAGATTAAAAATAGGAGTCAGAAGACAATAGAGCTTCTCAGCCAAATTAGTATTGTCTGTCAGAAAGAACAGAATCTTTCAGCAGCCGCCACATTAACCACTGGCCTAAGTCAGTTTCCCATTAAGCAGCAGGCGCTTTTCCAATTTTCTAATACATACTATGGCCTTGGCAAAGAGTAAACGAGATCTGGTGCCAGGACACTTGTATCTAGAGCATACTTTGACTCCTTGCTGTATTTGCAGAAATTCCAGGTACACATCATTAATCACAGACCCTGTCCTATTCTTGAATTATTTAATACAATACTGGAGCAGTTCTGAATTATTTAAAGCAATATGTGAAAGGTTCTCTGTGATATACATGCAGAGATTATTAAGAACCTTGCTAAACAGATTTAGATTGCCAGAGCCTAATATCAGCTGTATCCTCATGTTCCACAGCCCTAACACAAGGAGGGGAAGAAACAGCATACTCCTGTCCAGTAGCCTCTTGATTTACCCTAAAATTTACTGCAACTGTTATAAATAAGTGAAATAATTTTAAACTATCTCGTAAGAAACTGCTTAAAACATGACAGGCAAAAAGAGAAGGCCCAATGCATTGTAATTTGGTACTAGAAGTGAAAGGAAAAGCCAAAACGTTTATCTGAACTGGTGAACTAGGACATGGAAAGCAGATTGCCTTCCAGAGTGCTTTGATCTTTCTTTTTTTTCTGGAGAGACCAGGAATGAAACATTAACTTTTTTAATGGATCTGTGGCCATTCCTTCAGATCCATTAGCAGTGGAAAACATTCCTGGGAACTAGCTGAGAAGTTCACTCCATTCTTTAGGCAGTCCCAGAAGACCTAAGCCACTGCCAGGCTGCTCTTCCAGAGGTGCTATGCAACCCAGCTGCAAAGTTCAGCTCAATGAGCTGAACAAAGCTGCTGCTTCTGCTGTGCATGCAAGTGCTTTCAGACAAGTTGTTTCTGTTCTGCTCTCTTCCCATCCAGAAACACCAGCTGGATCACCAGGAGATCAATGCAAAGGATGCTCCAGGAACATAGTAACACAGTTGGGTAGCAAAATGCAACTTGAGTGTATCTTCATACATAGGTCAACCCACTGCTAAAAATAAGGATGGATCAAGAATTTGCAGCCATGACCTTAATTTTGAGTGCTGGCTGTGCTTTCTCACTGAAGTGGTCCTGCTCTTCACCACAAAGATGGGCTGGGAGAGACTTCTTTTGTCTTAGAGAATGGAGAAGTGATAGCTGAGAAATTCTCAGCATCAAGAGTTTCAGTTCCTGCATTGTTCCTCCTCCTCTTGCTCCTCTTCTGTTCTGTAGTAATTTGCTAGGAAGGATGAGGACTAGCTTTTTAAAGGCCCTTGAGGACAACTCATATAGACTTAGCAGCATATAGAAATAAATGTCAGGTGAGCCTAATGAGATCTAGTATCTCAGTTGAGCTACGCATTCAAGAATATTATCAAATACACTTAAGTTATTTTCTTGAAACTTTTCTCTCTTGCCAAGGAAGTGGACTGAAATTTCCAACTGAATCTTTCCCTTCAACTTGAGAGAGAAAAGCTGAGGCTCTCCTCCAGTCAGGGAATTGCAGGAGCTGCAGCTTTATATATAAGTTCATCTGCCTATCCTTTAATCTGGTCCTATAGGGACATGTACATTAAGGAGTCATTTTCAATCCGAAAAAAATTTTCTCTTTGATTTCAAGTAATTTATCTCTGAAAAAAAAAAGTCTGGTCAGATTTCCCAGGAAAATACATAGAATTTTCCCCATTGTGAACCTTAAAATATTGCAATTAGATATTCAAAAAGGGCAGAAGAGGGATTACTGGTATGTATTTTTTTTAGCCAAGTAATCACAATGGAAGCATTCACCTTTCCACTCATTTCATGATGGCCATGAACTTATTACATAGCCAACTCTAACACACGAGGATAATACACGACAGTGAATCATCTTACTTTATCCATTCAGCTTGCCCTATGAGTTTACAAGGGCTAAAAATCTATTTGCTTTTCACCTCGTTTAGCCTTGATTTAAAGCCATGACAGCAAATAAGTGCATACTATACTTCAATGTCTCTCTATACGGAGTAAAATATGCCATACATTGTTGCTGATGTTTCTGCCCTAGTATATAGATGGGAGCATGACTCCGTGTGTGTAAGGGACAAAGGAAACCACATAGCCCTGTGCCTGAGCAGAAGGCAGGCACAAAACATGTGGGATTTTGCTTGCTTTGTGTCCAGTGGTTTGATTACTGGAGAAATGAGTGTTAGGCAGTTCCACCGCACCTCCACCCTGAGTGCTTCTGAGACTGTGCACTGCATCAGGAGGACCTGCCCTGGCAGGACCTTTAGCTTCTACACCTGGAAAAGGTATAGAATTTTTCTGAAATATATAAGAACATTTAGGTGATAGTTCTTTTGCTTTGTGCTTCATGTTTCCACTGGTTTGGAGGAAGCTTATTTTTTATTATTTATTTTATAATATCATGTCTTATAGAATAAGGTGCTCTCCTTCCCTTTTTTTTCTCCCCCAAGTGTTGCTGGCACTGAATCAAGTAGGTTCTGCTTTGTACACTTTCCACTCATTCATTCAGTACCATGTGCACTTTACTTCATGCACATC
This sequence comes from Phaenicophaeus curvirostris, assembly GCF_032191515.1. Lineage (NCBI taxonomy): Eukaryota > Metazoa > Chordata > Aves > Cuculiformes > Cuculidae > Phaenicophaeus > Phaenicophaeus curvirostris. The sequence continues at coordinate 91,722,015 of NC_091394.1, forward strand.
CAAAATTACATCATAAAAGTCAACCAACCGGTGCCTTATCTATACTGAGACCATGTAATCACACCGCATGTACAGCTGTCTTGTATTTATTTCTTTCTTTTTTTTCCAGTTTTTGCCATAATCTTTAATTTAAACAACTTTAATACAATTTAAAAACCGGTTGACAAGTTCAGTAGTCATCACTTTATGTCCTGACTGTTGAAAAAAGGGCTTTATGAATATATTGGTTTTGTTTCATGGACATCTGTTCTCATCACTTTATTCCTTTGAAATCAGTTTTGCGTTTGGAGAATTTTAGAGCTGTCTCCTTAATCTTAACATCCTTATAAAGATTTTCAATCAGTCATTTATGTAAACCCAGAGCCCACAATATCCACCATAAAATTGTTTTAAGGGCAATGTAAACTTTCAAAGGCAAACATACTGCAAAATATTTTTTACTCTTATTTTTATCAATTTCTGGATAATTTTAATTGTCTACTTTTTTGAAAGAAATGTGTTTGGCTTTTTAAGCAACGTTATCTTTGCCACGGAGCAGTCTTTGAGGTACACAAAGACAATAATACAGAGATAGTCATCTTCTGCCATTATCATTGTACTTCAAGACTTCTTTGAATTAGTTGTGGTACTGTAAGGATTATAAGACTCTCAGTTTGTACAACAAGGTCTTTCATTTAATTCAGACACAGCTACTGCTGTTTATTAAATGCTTTCAATAAGACAGGACCATCACAAAAGCAAAAGGCTGCCTGGTTCTTATTGTCACTGTAAATTTTGTGTCCTGCTGCAGCTCGAGGTCTGTTATCTTCTGCAGCATTGCGCTCTTTGTGAAGTGAAATATTTAGGGTAAAATTCTGACATCTTATTCACATCCTGCAATAACTTCTCCTTTCACTGAAATCAATAAGACTACTCAAACGATGGAGAGTTACATAATACATCTGAGGTAGGCAGAACGCAATCCCTCACAATTTATCTGCATTTCTTTTCCTTTTAGTCTGCGTGACAAAGCTTTATTAGAACACCCATAAACCAGCACTCACTCCAGCCTACATGAAAATGCTGCTGTTACTAGGAAAGCGGGAATCAAAACAAAACCATAGCCCCTCTAAAGTAAAATATGGAGAAATAGAAAGGGAAATAATTACAAAAGACCCACTAATTTAGTTATCAACAATCTGCAAAATCCATATGAAGCAATTATTTTGTTGAAAAGCCAGGAAGGAAATTGCACTACAGTTATTTCCACAGTGTCATTCAAAATGGAAAAAATTGTTAGGGCAGGAAGTCTGACAAAGTTATGTTGACTTGCATCTTTTATTTGATTCTTTATTAATAACAAAAGCATCTTTGGATAAATATTCTATTAGGCACATTTACTTGTCTAAGCTAAGAAGCTGCAATTATGGTTTTGTCCAAAACAAATGTGCTAAGAGACTACACATTGAGTCTGTATATACTGGCACTGCTGATGTCCCGCAAAGACCTTTCTTTAACTTTCACATCATCTTTCTCTGCTCTCATGGCTGATCAATTTTCTCCAACAAGCCACAATGCTATCTCTACAAGGTGTCATATCCTGAATCCAACTAACCTTGCAGATTCCATGTCCTGAGAGACCAGAAATTCATAGCAGAGCTGCATGCTTCCCATGTGCCACTGGGTGTACGTGTTGATAGGCAGTTGCAGGGATGTTTTACCCTTCTGGTCTTTTCTTAGATGAGCTGGAAAGGTGAACAAAGTGGTTCAGAGACCTTACCAGAGTGGTCATAAGATGGTCCGGTCTGGGGAGCCATGAGATTCTGTTCATGTATTCTGAAAGAAATGAGCTGTGTCTGTCTTCTGTCTTCTTTTTTTTTTTAATCTATCTATCTATCTATCTATCTATCTATCTATCTATCTATCTATCTATCTATCTATCTATCTATCTATCTATCTATCTACCTACCTACCTACCTACCTATCTATCTATCTATTCTTTTTTATTTAATGGGGCCATGTCACATTATTAACACTGTGGCAGATAAAACTTGTGTACAGGGCTTCAAGACACTGTACTCTGTTTTGCAATATGGATCTGACAGATGGAAGTGCTACTGCAGACCTTTTTTGTACTCCTTCAGTAGAGAGAATAGGAATGTTTTGAATTCTCAGAGCCATATAACATTTAGCCATCTTCTTGAACCATAATCAGGCTAGGTTTAATCTACAGGAGGGGACTAGAGGAGCCCTGATCCCTTCTGACCAGGCTGATTGCCCTGATAAATTGATATGTTCCACTTAACTGCCTGCTCTCCTCAGTAGTCTCATCCCTTGAATTTAGAGGTTTGTTTTGTGCTAGTAGAGCCTTTGATACAGCTGCGGCTGATGACTCTCTACTAAGCCTGGTTGCAAAACAAATAAATAATTGTGAGCAATGAGGATGTGGGTGAAGCCAAGAAAGCTGATGAAATTGGAAGGGTTTTGTGTTTATGCATTAGCATGAGAAAGTTGGGGATGTAGAACCAGTTGCTACCATAGACTTCCAGAAACAGAGCTTAGGTTCCACGTGGCAAGATCCTGAGGATTATAATTAAGATCAATGACTAATCATTGTAATGCACATGGCTCCAAATCTCATTGGGTAATTTTACATGTTGAGTCTCAGTGCTTCAGTTTCCTCTACAGAAAGCAGAGTGAGTAAGACTTCCTTTTTCCAATTCTTTGTTTCCTCTTTTCCTGTAAGTGTGTCTGGGCAGGACTTATTCAGCACCGACAATAGCAGTGACCTGGACTCAGATACAGTGTTTACATGAAGTTGTAATGGGAGTCATGAAAACAGATTTTCTTTTCAGCTTTTTAATTATATATTGCTATAAATTTGATACAAGCAAGCTATGCTATGGAAATGAAGCTCCTGATTTCTTCTTATGATCAGAATCCAGAAGTGCAGAGTCATGATATAATAATTAATAACAAAGACCAGGTTCATGGAAGTCTACAACTGTTTTGAGGAGCACTTTTCCAAGTTCTGAGCAATAGCTTTGTCAGTACTCTTTTTACCTGGCCTAATTCCTACGTCCCTTTCTGAAAAGCTTATTATATTGTGTCGTTCAGCATCAGAGAACAGCAGTGTTTTTCATGATCTATATAATAATGAGTGTTTTTACCAGTTTATCTTGTCCTTCACATAGCAAAGATGTGCATTTCTCAAAGTGCCAGATGTTTACACCCCCAAGTAGGTGAAATGTAGTAGAAAAGGATGTCATTTTGATTACTTTCTTTATAGGATATTCCTACCAGTGCTCATTTGAGCATCTGGGATGACAGTAGTAAATAACACTTAGTACTCCTATAACATAGTATATGTTCAAAATGAAATTTTAGTAGTAGTAGGTTTAAAGATCTTGAAAAAGCGAACATATACCAAAGGGAGAAAATTAACCCTTGACAGTGATAAAACCATGGCAAGCCAAGAAACCTTCTCAGGGGAATGTCTCTCTCTCTGATTTAGAAAAATAATACAAAATGCTTCTGTGAGCAGGTAAAGCTAGACATCTAAATGGACTTTAGGGAAATCATTGCTGGAGAAAAAGTAATTGTTTAATTCCTCACTACAGTTCAAACTTAACACTAGTTTTGGGTAAATATGTAAATCCAAGAGAGACCTTAGTAAAAATAATTTGTTATTTTACTTACCTGTGAGAACTAAGATACTTGCAATCCAACTGGGTATTACAGTGCTCTTGAGATATTACAGAGAGGTTTTCCTCATATTTCAGAATAGATTGAGATTTCAGACTGGAGCTGCCTTGGTCTGAATATCATATTCATAAGATGAGTTCTAATATTGTAGTTTTGAGGAAATGCAGATACTATTTGGTACTATTTGAGTACACATTGTTGTATGCCACCTGAAGGGTGGAAAGAAGAAGTCATATAATTAATATTCTGGTTTTTTAAATGTGTTAATATTCTGCCACAGTAAAGATGATACAATTCTGTTCCCTAACCACCTCCTCCTGGTACAGGATGCAGGATACCAGGCGCTAAGCCCTTTCTCCCCATGCTGTGAAATGGAAAACTCTGATCTAATACCTACCTTCATAAAGAAAAATGAGTTGTAAACCAGTGGAATTAAACACAACGTGTTAAATATACATTGTGGAACATCAGGGATGAAAAGATAAATATTAAAAGTCATCCTAATAATAGCAATGCATAATATATCTGATGATTCCCAGAGTATTTTTAGAAAGCAATGCATTGCTGCAGTGTGCGACTGAATATCACCCAGTGAGACTCCAGCATAATTAAGCAATGATTAATCAATACTTAACTAAAGAAATTAAGCTCAGGAGAAACAATTAATTGAAGTTAAGTGAACTTTGACAGCTCATATTAAACTGAGGCTCTAATTAATAAAAGCATTGTGCATCCTCTAAATAGAGGGACGTGAAGGCTTCAGGTGCTAAGGGTTGGGTGAGGGTTATTCTGCAGATTTCTCAGTGATGAGGAGTCACTGATGGAGAGCTTCATTTAAAGGCATTTAAAGGCTTTGAAAGGAGAAGCTGTTTTTTCTTCAGGTGTCTAGGGTGCTATGTGTTGATTAAAACCTAAGATCTGGCACTCAAGGTGGCTAACTGGAGGAATAGAATCATAGAATCATAGAATAATCAGGTTAGAAGAGACCGGATCATCGAGTCCAACCATTCCTATCAAACACTAAACCATGCCCCTTAGCACCTCGTCCACCCGTGCCTTAAACACCTCCAGGGAAGGTGACTCAACCACCTCCCTGGGCAGCCTGTTCCAGTGCCCAATGACCCTTTCTGTCAAGAATTTTTTCCTAATGTCCAGGCTAAATCTCCCCTGGCGGAGCTTGAGGCCATTCCCTCTTGTCCTGTCCCCTGTCACTTGGGAGAAGAGGCCGGCACCCTCCTCTCTACAATCTCCTTTCAGGTAGCTGTAGAGAGCAATGAGGTCTCCCCTCAGCCTCCTCTTCTCCAGGCTAAACAACCCCAGCTCTCTCAGCCGCTCCTCATAAGACCTGCTCTCCAGCCCCTTCACCAGCTTTGTTGCTCTTCTCTGGACTCGTTCCAGAGCCTCAACATCCTTCTTGTGGTGAGGGGCCCAGAACTGAACACAGGATTCGAGGAGCGGTCTCACCAGTGCCATGTACAGAGGGAGAATAACCTCCCTGGACCTGCTGGCCACACCGTTTCTGATCCAAGCCAAGATGCCATTGGCCTTCTTGGCCACCTGGGCACACTGCTGGCTCATGTTCAGTCAGCTGTCAACCAACACCCCCAGGTCCCTCTCCTCCAGGCAGCTTTCTAGACAGACTTCTCCTAGTCTGTAGCACTGCATAGGGTTGTTGTGCCCCAAGTGCAGGACCCGGCATTTGGCCTTGTTAAACCTCATGCCATTGGACTCTGCCCAGTGGTCCAGCCTGTTCAGATCCCTTTGCAGAGCCTCCCTTCCCTCCAGCAGATCAACACTTCCACCCAGCTTAGTGTCGTCCGCAAACTTGCTAAGGGTGCACTCAATGCCTTCATCCAGGTCATTGATGAAGACATTGAACAGGGCTGGACCCAGCACTGAGCCCTGGGGAACCCCACTTGTCACTGGCCTCCAGCTGGATTTCACACCATTTCCCACCACTCTCTGGGCCCGGCCATCCAACCAGTTTTCCACCCAGGAGAGTGTGCGCCTGTCCAGGCCAGAGGCTGACAGTTTCTCAAGCAGAATGCTGTGAGAAACTGTGTCAAAGGCTTTACTGAAGTCCAGGAAGATACATTCACAGCCTTTCCCTCATCCAGCAGCCAAGTCACTTTGTCATAGAAGGAGATCAGGTTAGTCTGGCAAGACCTGCCTTTTGTGAACCCATGTTGACTGGGCCTGATCACCCAGTTCTCTTGCATGTGCTTCATGATAGCACTCAAGATCACCTGCTCCATGACTTTTCCTGGCACTGAGGTCAGACTGACAGGCCTGTAGTTTCCTGGGTCCTCCCTGCGACCCTTCTTGTAGATGGGCACAACATCAGCCAGCCTCCAGTCCAGTGGGACTTCCCCAGTCTTCCAGGACTGTTGGAAGATGATGGAAAGGGGTTTGGCCAGCACATCCACCAGCTCCTTCAATACCCTTGGGTGAATCCCATCCAGCCCCATAGACCTGTGGGAGTCTAGACGGGCTAGCAAGGCTCTGACCACCTCCTCTTGGATCATGGGAGCCTCATTATGCTCCTCTAGCTCCTGGGTTTGTACACAGCCAGAACAACTTTCTTTACAATTAAAGACTAAGGCAAAGAAGGCATTAAGCACCTCAGCCTTTTCCTCATCCCCTGTCACTGTTGTTCCTTCTGCGTCCAATAGGGACTGTATGGTCTCCCTAGTCCTCCTTTTATTGTTGATATATGTATAGAAATATTTTTCTGTTATCTTTCACAGACTTTGCCAGTCTGATTTCTAGTTGAGCCTTAACCCTTCTGATTTTTTCTCTACACAATCTCACTTCCCTCCTGTAGTCCACCCAAGAGGCCTGTCCCCTCTTCCAGAGCCCATAAACATTTCTATTCTTCTTGATATCACTCAAGATCTCTCTGTTCAACCAAGCTGTTTTTTTCCCCTGTGGGCTTTTTTTCCGGAACATGGGGATGGCTTTCTCCTGAGCTGCTAGGATTTCCTTTTTGAAGATCTCCCAGCCCTCCTGGGCTCCCTTGCCCTTAAGTACTGTCTCCCAGGAGACTTTGCCAACCAGCCTTCTGAAAATTTCAAAGTCTGCCCTCTGGAAATTTAATTCTACTGTCCTGCTAACCACCCTCTTCACTTCACCTAGAACAGAAAACCCTATCATCTCATGATCACTTAGTCCTAGGCGTCCACCTACTGCCACATCCCCCACAAGGCCTTCTCTGTTCACAATAAATAAATTCAGTCCCTCCTGATAGGGTTTTCAGTCTGGCCTCAATGCACTTAAAGTTTGTGTAATGTAGGAGCAAGGTGCTGGACAGCTTCGGAGGGCAAACTGCCTTAAGCCCATGCTGTTGCCTGGCTCCACAGTGCTGAACTACCTTAACTTCTTGCAGAACTGATGGTCTTCAAGCTCTGCACCCTTCCCCAGGCTGCTGAAGCAGCATTTCTCACAGCCTCTGGGATATATTTTACCCCCTTGTTGTTCTCACACTGTTGTTTCCCTAATGTTACTCTCATGGCCTTACCCTACAAAGCCCCAGTGGTGATTTTGTAGTGCTTTCTCATGGAGAGATAATTACATCCTGTGTGAGACTCACCACATTCCTCACCCCACCCCCACCACTTTTCTCATCTTGCCTTTGCAACTGCTGGTTTGCGTTCAGGGATTCAGCGATCCACCTGCAGTACTGAACTGAGGGTGTGCCAGTCAGAATCACAGAATCACTAGGTTGGAAAAGACACACAAGATCATCGAGTCCAACCATTCCTATGAAACACTAAACCATGCTCCTCAGCACCTCATCCACCGTCTTTTAAACACTCCCAGGGAAGGTGAGTCAACCACCTCCCTGGGCAGCCTGTTCCAGTGCCCAATGACCCTTTATGTGAAAAAATTTTTCCTGATGTCAAGCCTGAACGGCTCCCCTGGCAGAGCCTGAGTCCATTCCCTCTTGTCCTGTCCCTCTTGTCAGCACGAACAACTTCCCATGCAGGAGCATCCAAAGAGAAGGGTGTGAGGTGTCCCCGCCCTGCGGGCAGGAGGTGATGCAGGCCTGGAGCAGGGATCCCCTGCTGCACTGGGGAGACCTGGCTGGAGCAGAGATCACCCTGTAGCTTGGGAAAGGACCCAGGTCACAGCAGGGGGAATTTCCTGCAGGAGCTGTGGCCGTGGAGAGCCCAGGTGGGAGCAGGTTGTCCCTGAAGGACAGGCTGGGATGGACTTACTGTAGCAGAGTTTTCTCTTTCGCCTTTCTCTCTGTGCTCTACTCTTGTGGTTTTGTATTCATCCCAAAATAACTTTGACTTTTAATGTTGCTGTTGAGTCCCTGGAGGTGTTTAAGACATGGGTGGGCAAGGTGCTGAAGGGCATGGTTTAGTGCTTGATAGGAATGGTTGGACTCGATGATCTGGTGGGTCTCTTCCAACCTGGTGATTCTATGATTCTATGAATGGCATCAGCTGTGGACCCAGCTACTAAAATTCATGCATGTGATCTTATCTCAATATATTTCGTGCAAAATTTTATCATGAAACCCCAGAGTCAGGATAGCTGGTCTAATCCTCGTGAAAAGATGGATTTATTATTTGGGAGAAAAACCTAGTGGAGGGGAGGAGAAGAATGCAAGGAAGAGTTCTAAGCTACCACTGTTATCTCTTGGCTCAGGAACTGAAATGGCACCAGTTCTGTTTGAAGTAGCCAAACCACATCCATCGAACCCAGGCTGATGATGAGTTTTGGTCTCTGGACCTAACTCCATCAGTCCAAATAGAAGGCCTTTTTCTAACTCACTTCATTGCTAGTGAAGCACACCAGGGAATGATCACATAAGCAGTTTACCAGGCAGGAGAGGTGCGTGGAGGCTAGTTTCTCTCCATTTGGGACTCAGTTGCAGGTAGTTGTCCCTTCAATGTGCTGAACCCCAAGAAGATGTGTGCCTACAACCTTGAAGGCCACCCCTGGCACCAAATATTGTGCTGCCCTGCAAGAGGGGCAGCACAGAGCATTGAATGTGTGCTCCTCAGGATAACACACGGATACACCCTTGAGGTCTATTAAGGGACAGGAACGGGGGTTAGAGCCCAAACTCAGCCCTGCTTACCTGAGGAGATTGTGCCTTTAGGGATCAAGACCTTTCCTTGCTGTTTTTGGTGGCACTGGATAATGGCACCAGTCTGAGAATGTGAAGAAAAAAAAAAAGTAAAATAAAAAGAGAGAGAAGATTGGCTAATGGGTTAATTGCTCTCTTAATTGCTTTGCCCCTGGTGCTCCCATCCCTGAGGAGAAAAGCTCTGAGTGTTATCCAAGCCTGAGCTAGTTTCCCTCAGTGATGAACAATTATCTCCCAGGCAGTGACTGCTAAATGTGGATGTCATAAGCTAGCTCCATTCAAAATGATGGATGGGCATGAAACTGAGCTTCATCCCTGGAATTAACACTCAAATTAGGAGCTGACGTGCCCATACCTACATGGAATGGGCCTAACTTTGTGAAAGTGCAGATGTCAAGGCCTGACACACCACAGGTTCAGGTCCTGAGCCAAAGCCCACTGCTGGATGATGCCATATGAAATTCCTTAGTGAGCATTTACAAGTCTGATTTTCCTTTTGTTGAGAACTCTACAAGATAGCTGTGGCCACAGAAGTATTCTAGGTGCTGTATGTGGAGGTAGCATTTCTCCACTCTCACTGACCCAGCCTGGGCTAATCTGATCCAGAGTCCCATGCTCCAGCAGGGTGGTGGAGTACTTGGAGTAAAATACACGATGGTCTGGAGGTAAGGTGGTGGTCTACTGCTTTGAGGCCACAAAAGAGGAAGAGCAAGCTGAGAACTTCACTGGTTTTGCTCTTTGAGTAGCTGTACAGCTTGGAGCTCCAGTTGTTGCAGAATATCCATTCTGGGTATCTGCACCGTGGGAGAAGGAAGAGGTTTACCTGCACAAAATTCCAAATCCTAGTGAGATGGAGGAAGAAAACAAAGCAAAGCAAAACAAAACAGACACCCCCTGCCCAAACACAGAAGGGATGAAGTGACTTGCCTGTGGATGCACAGTTAGATAGCAGCAAGGTGAGGAAGCACACCCTGTGCTGTTCCTATTAAAGCACAGTGCTTCTCCATTAAGAGTGCCTGAATAGGTGTATGATGTGTAAAGCCCAGCTATATAAATGTGCATTATTGCTGTGCTCCTGCCTGCTATATTTCCTCTTCTTTATTCACCAGGTGGTGGGAGTTGTCTCTGGCTCATCAACTGAACCCAAGAGTGATGATTTCCAGAGGTGTTGCTACTTAGGGAAAGAAATTCATCCTTAGGCTAAAGGACAAAGCACAAGGCCTAAGTGTTATTTAAATGGCTCATAAAGCATGTGCTGGCTCTTTAGCCAGAGTGAAAATAAGCCTTTGCTAACACAGGAAATAACTTGCTTTCCTCTGCCTTCCCGTCTTTTCATGATGATGAATCTTTTTCCTCTTGCTCCCCCTTATTTCAGTAAATGAGAATATGCTGTCACATTGCTGAGGTTGGGCTAATTAAATCAGCTCTTTCTTATCTCATTGATCTGCATTTTAAAGCTGAGCTGATTAAGGATAGGAGAATATATTTGATTAGAAATATGTTTTTGCTGGTTACTTACATCAAGGGTAGATTACAGGAGAGCAGAGCAGCTGAACTCACATGGCTACTGTTCCTCTTGGTTGTTAAAAGGAAAGAAAAATAACAGGAAATAAAAGAAAAAACCCAAGATGTGTTTCTTATTAATATTTTTTTCACAGTAAATGACAATAACTTTATTTTATCTTCTGGAAAATTTAATAAAATATACATGAAGCTATGATGCAAAGAACACATTTCCATAGGCTGTGCAATGCTACAGACAGTGCCCTAACCAACATCAGGCAGAGAGCATGTTAAACCAGCAGTTTCTTCCTCGTGTTGTAGGTGGTATCAGCAGAGTCATTCAACACCAAGTTCCAACCCCTTACTTGAGCTGGCACCTAGAGCAAAGGCTCAGAGCAGAGACCTAGGCTGGTCCCCTGAGAGAGCAACTCGATTGTGCGTTTTTTGTGACATTTCTGCCTGGCATGTCTACATACATTATTAAAGAAAACATTAGGAATGGTATGATACACTGTTGGCAGCAGCTGGGACTACCTGACAAAGTCCTTGGCTAAGATCCTTCATTAAGCAAATTCCTTTGATAGCATCAAGGATGCCCTATCCTCAGGTCAGAGAAGGCTTTCTTGAGGGATGCAGGGAAAAAGGACAGTGGATAGAAGATCTCAACATTATTTCTCTTCCTCCCTGAATTTTCCAAGAAGACTCAGTGCCATATTTTGCACCACTAATTTGAAGATGGCAAGACGACAAGTTCTAATGTGACGTCCTGTATTGTGACCTCCTGTGTTGTGCCACCACGCAACTATCAGAATGGCTCTTAATTTCTCCTCGGTAGGGTTGGAACTGAACCACCGACTTTAAGTCAGTGTCTTCAAGAATAAAAGCAATGTTGACTCATACCTCAAGATGGGGCAGAACCTCTTAGACCTCCCTCCTTCATATCACTCCAGACTGAGGCTGTGGTGAACGTCTTAGATTGATGGTAGGGAGGTTTCTCCTCTCTACCTCTTTTGTAGCTGTACGTCATCATACATGATGCTCTGTTAGTCCTCACCATCTCATCTTAGGTTTCACTCACAGTCCTGACTCGAACTAAAACAGTATTAGAAGCATTTTGTTGCATTTATTCCAGGCAGCCAGCATCCTGATGATTGTCTAGTGACTCATTTTGTCAGTGGCTTAAACAGCTTCTTTGGAAGAGCTTGTTCTAAGCGGGTGTCAGGATACTTACATTCATCCCTTGTCTCTGAGGTCAAGCAATCAGAACAGGAATTGCAGACAGTGGAGAGAATGCCATAGATCTGGTATGTTGGTTTGGAAAGGCAACAGCTGTGACAAAAGGTGAGCTAGGAAAAGAGAGAAGTGAGTTTTACTCCTGGCATAATGCTATGCAATATTATGATTTTAAAATGTAACATAGTAAGTAAATAATTAGGCAGGCACAAAAGACTAAAGGAGTCTTTAATTTCAGCTTCCTTAAGAAAGAAACCATGCTTAAAACAGACAACAACATTAAGCATTGTCCTTAGAAGATCACCCCAGTGCACTTTTCTGAATACCAAAAACAACTACAAGAATGAGTTTTTCTCTCTAGCCATGCCTCTTTCCCCCCCATTTTATTTAAAATATTCATGTGAGGAGAATATGCAAGTTTTTAGGAGTTCTAGCAAGTTTTATGCTTTCTACACAAAGGCAGTAAAAGATAAGAATGAAAGGCAGGAAGATATTAATTAAAAACCACGCACTAGATATCAAGACCTATATGTCCAGAAACAACTTTAGACCTAGTCCTTAAAATACTATCAAAAAACATTGAAAACTAACCTGTACGTAAGCTCTAACTGCCAAAGAAAATACAGAATAAGAATGGTCAGCTAATCTGGCTCAGGATTTCTGAAATGTCTGATCTGGAGAGAAACAAAACTGAACGTTAATAATTCATGTCTTATCAGTTTTCATTTGTATCACAAGTGAGGTAGTGTGATGGCTTATTTATTTACTATGAAGAAATGCAGGTATTTGTCCTTAAATGAGAATTAAAGAAACTGTCTGCAAAAGGTTAATGTCATTATGAGATAAGCATGAAGCGCATGTAGGAATTCTTTTTTGTATTTGTGCAGTGGTGGTATATGTGTGGATTACTGCTCAGAGCAGTAATAGCAGCTCTTGTGGCATTACTATTGAAATCTATGAAGTCTCCCTTGAACTAGAAGAATTCTTTAAAGGAATGGTAAAGATGAGGAAGGTGACTCCAAAGTTAGTGAGTTTCCTCCTGGAAGACTGTGATTGTTGTCAGGGGTCACTTGAATTAGAAGGGACTGAATGTGCTTAGTTCTTCAAAGAGGTGGATTTCATGTACTTTGTATATTTTCATGTGCCAAGCAACAGGAGTTGCAAAAAAAGTGGTCGGAATTCTGGTTTCAGAATTTACTTTCAGATGTACATCTACTTTCTTCATATAAGGTGAGCAAGACTTTGCATTTTTGTATGTCTAGGTAGCCATCCACCACTAGAGATGCATCAATTGGAATATTTATTAAAATGCCAATGCATCTCTGAAGCCAATATCTAATCACCTAGCTGAGCTTTCCTTGTTAGACAACAATTCCACTTGGAATTTATTTTTTAAGTAAACAATTATTCACTTTTATTAATTATGTGACAGAAAAATTGATCCTGTTTCAAATCTCAAGTTTCTCCTTAATAGATGAATCCAGCAGACTACAACAATAGACTCCAAATTAAAGTCTTATTTATAATATTCAATTCCTATAGTTTTCCAAACAGGAGGTTAACTTCTAGCCCAAATCATTCCAACAATGCCTTCTGAGCGAGCTCTGAGCTAATGTATTATTTAAAAGGCCTCTTTAAAGAACATTCCTTGCTTGATTCATTAGTTTCCTTGGTGAGGTAATATAGAAGGTACTTGTTCAAGAGACACTGCAATGACGAAAAAAATAGTGTCTGAGAAACAGAACCATATCATGGAATGTTCATATCGTATCATAGAATCTTTAGGGTTGGAAGGGACGTTTACAGGTCATCTTGTCCAATCCTCCTGCAAAAGCATGGACATCTTTAACTAGATCAGGTTACTCTGGTTGCCCATTCAACCTGACCTTGAATGTTTCTGGCGTGGAGCATCTACCATCTCTCGGCAAACTGCTCCAGTGTTTCATCACCCTCAGTGTGAAAAATTTCTTCTTAATATCTAGTCTGACCTTCTTTTCTTTTAGTTTAAAACCATTACTCCTTGTCCTGTTGCTACAGGCTCTGATACAATGTTTTTCCCCATCTTTCATGTAGTTCCTCTTTAAGTACTGTAAGGCCATTGTGAAGTCTCCCCACAGCCTTCCCATCTCCAGGCTGAACAACCCCAATTCTCTTAGCCTGTCTCTGTAGATGAGTTGCTCCAGCTCTTGGATCATTTTTGTGACCCTTCTAAGGACCCACTCTAACAGGTCTATGTCCTTCCTGTGCTGAGGACTCCAGAGCTAGACACAATACTCCAGGCGAGGTCTCACCAGGGCCAAGTAGAGTGGCAGAGTCACCTCCTTTACCCTGCTGGTTGTACTTCTTCTGATGCAGCCCAGGATACAGTTGGCCTTCTGGGCTGGGAGCATGCATTGTTGGCTCTTCCGTGGGACTACTCTCAACAATATCATCCCCCAGTCTGTATTGAAACCAAGGATTGCCCTGACGCAGGTATAGGACCTTGCACTTGGCCTTGTTGAACCTCATGATGTCAGCTGGGGTTGGAGTTGACAGTGTGTACGGACAAGGTACTTAGGTGAATCTGAATTCAAAGTTGTTATCCTGTCTAGATTTATAAAGTTTATTCAACAGGAACTGCACATACATACTTGTGTATAAGTAAAGTGTCAGCCAGCTGACTCCTCTCCTTAAATGTGATTGAACATAGTGTGGTATTTCTAAGGAATTCTTTTCCTGAAGAAGATTTTGGCGAGGAACTGTTTGGAAAACAAGATCTTCTTATGGATATTGTCCATGATTTCTGGACCAGTGGATATTCTTTGCTGAGGGTTCAGGAGTTGAATCCAAGCCAGAGTTCATGAAGTTGAAGTTTCTTGATTAATGAATGCTGGATACTCGTTCAAATTTCACATGAAGCAAATAATAGGGAGAAAAAGAAATTTCCTTATTATTTTTTTCTTTTAATAGTACAGTCCAGTCTGAGGAACTGAGTTTTGAGAGTTTTGAGCAGGTCTAAATAAAACCCGAAGTCCCTTCCAACCTGCTTTTCTATGACCTTTATTGGAGAAAGAATTTTTATTGTGAGAAGAAGTGTAAGTAATCCCTGAATAACATGTCATAATCTGGTGAGAGCTGTTTTGGATAGAAGAGGTCCAGGCAAATATGTAAATCTGAATATGAGTTTTCCACATCAGAGGTTAACAGCAGTTCTCTTCCACTCCAAATACACATCCCACCTGTTTTCCCACAAAATGTTCCTGAATCGATAAATGAAGATTTCCAAATAAGAAGATACTTTGAAGAAAATAATCTTACAGAGGTCTGTTATAGTGATGGTCCATGCAATATTCTTTCTCTATTGTGTCTTTAAGAAAGCTTGAAAGTATGTTCCTTCCTTTTTTGTCTGTTTGTTTCAAGAAACTCTCTACTGTTTTAGAAGTCTCCAGCACAGAGGAGGGGGCCAAGCTTATGTATCTTTATTTGTGTAATATGGGACTTCTGTCCCAATTCTGCTCTCCGTGTAGTTGATATCCAGGCACAGCCAGGGAAACTCTCCATTTATTGAGCCTTATTCAGCCCCAAACTGTGTACAGAATAAATGTCAGCAGCAGTTACTTGTGTATTTGAAAGCAGGTTACTTACAGAAGCACAGGATTGAGCAGAGCAGAATTTCCTCTCTCAGATCCTGTTTGCATGATGTCATGGAATTAAGAGGGATAATTGTGTCTCTGACAATCTCCATGCATACAAAAGTACCCCACAGAGAAGCTGAGACTTCATACCATCCACAGCTGCTGCATAGCCACACGCATGTGCTCACCTATCTGTGTCTTCAGCAAAGGTTGCCTAGGTGGATGAATTCATTTTCATGAATGAGGTGTCAGTCAAAAGCTTAGTAAATGGAGGTCGTGCTGCAGTGGTTCTTGAAGTCCCTCTGATCAATGTAAGAGGAAACTACCTTGGTAGTTCTTGTAATCAACAGGGCATTATCACACGCTACACTATATTCTCCCATCTTTTGCTGGGTCACTGACATAGCAAATAAAGTACAAACAGCAATCACTGCAACACTGTGACCGGAGAGAACCTGAGCCCTCAGCAAATGCTTTCATGATCAAAGTTACCCCCCAGACTGCCAAGAGTAAAGGGCTCGTACCTCATGGGAAAACACAGCATTGCAATGCGTGCCGATTCCCTGCCTTATGGAAGGACTGCCAGCCACCGCAAATTGGATTCCACTTTGTCCCAGTCCCTACATGTGCACTGCCTTCTACCTTTGCCTTTAATAAGCCTCTTCTTAGGACAGATTTTCGTATTTGAGTAAGCTGATTGAGCCAGTCTGAAATACAAAAATCAAACAGTGATTTTTTTCCTCATTAGTCTCTTTCAAGGCTACAGGATGAGCAAACTATAGTAGCAATCGAAGAAGAAACTGTCATGCATGTTCCCCTAATCTCAAATCCCTCACAAATGCCAATCTCAGGGCCAATAGCTGTGATGAATAGCTAGTCATGGCAAATGGTTCTGAGAAACTGGGACTCACAGTTTGGTCCTTTAACGTATTTAATTCTTAAACTGATTTCAGAAGAGGATGAATACTTAATATATCTCATTGAAAAAGGAGATGTTGCTTTTGAGTTTAGTGAATCTTCCTCAAAGGGTTGTATGATGATTAAAAGTTAATACTACTCTTTTAAAATGTGTGGTTTCATTACTACCAACTCCACCAGAAATGGAATATCACACATTTTTCATTTGCTGGGATACATACAACTCAACAGTTTGTGGGTCTTTAACAATCTAAGAAATTCAAATGGCAAAACCCAGCATCTAATACTGCACGCCAGATAAAATAAGCAATAAATCCAGAATGAGAACATTCATAATGGCAGGTAAAGCACACTGTAAAAAAACCCATTTTTTGAAAATGAAATGTCTTTGAAATCCCATGATAATGATGTTTAACGTCTTAATGCTGATACCTTGGCTACAAGGGCAATGGCCCTTGAAAACATAGGTCAACTTTCCACCTATCTAACAGTGAGTGTCCTACCAATTCTTGTTCTTTATTTCCCTGATGCTGTAAAGCTGATGAAGGACAGCAGCTGACTGAAGACCATAGCACCTGTTTTTTCAAAGACAGAGTGTTATTTAATGTTCAGCTGGAAACCTCTGTGTGGATATAATCCTGGGCTGGTACTCCAATAATTGCTCTGGTTGTTATGTTTGCTCACAAAGAGGTCAATCCAAGGGTTGTGTTAGACTCCAAAGTCAATTAGAGTAGCATTAGAGCAGATTCTGTTTATCTTTCTAGTTATAAAAGCTTTTTTTTTGTTGGTTTTTTTTCTTTTTTTTTTTTCCCAGCCTGTTGGGCTATCTAAAGTGTGACAAGTGCTGTTCCTTAACAACACCCGGAGGCCTTTGAGGGAACCCAGGCTGACTGATTAGGCTTAACTTGTCATTTTCTGATGAATTCTTTTGAACAAAAAGTAATTGAGGCATGTAGTTAATGATAGTTTTGAAGGACACAATGGGAAAAAATGTGGAAAGTTAGAATTTTTTAGGATTATAGATCCAAAGTTAGGAGACTGGAAATCAGCTGGAAGGGTGAGTAGAGGATGCTTTAAAATAATACAAATGTTATAAAATAAGTGACAGTTGCTTTGCTTTTTATAAGGCATCTTTACATGTACAATAATGGAAAATCCAGCTTATTCAGTAAGTAGTAAAAGAAAATCAGGTATGAAATGGGTTTTGTGTTCTATGAAAATCTGAGGTTCCAACAATTAACCTTCACTATGACAAAACTAAAAATGTGCAAAATTTCACACAGAATATATAGAGAAAAACCCAGACGAAAAAAAGGATGTTCTTCTTAAATAGGAAGTTTTGGTTACAAACACCAGCTTTATCTTCAGGAGGACAGGGACTTCCCACATCAGAGCAATTTCTTGTGCTATATTCTTCAAGGAAACTTGATTCTTGCCATCAGAGGCTTTTGCTTTTGACTGATTATAATTTTCCAGTGAAACACACTTTTGCTTGTTGCCTGTGTTGACTCTGAGCAGGGTGGGAGGAGGTGTGAGTAATGGTGACATGCCATCACCACAGCAGCCCTCATGATACTGCCAGTGTGTCATACAAATTAACTAATGTTTGCTGATCATACAGAAGTGGCAGGTATGATCAGTTCAAATCAGGACTGAGATATCATACAGGGAAACCAAAATAATCATAAGCGCTGGATGATGATATTAAGTAGTTCATAATGCAAAGTCACATGCTCTAGGGCAATAATCAAACTGCTGGGACATCTCCCCTGTGAAGAGAGGCTGAGAGAGTTGGAATTGTTCAGCTTGGAGAAGAGAAGACTCTAAGGAGACTGTATTGCAGCTTTTCATTGTTTAAAGGGAGCTGATAAGAAAGATGGGAAAAACTTTGCAGCAGAGCCTGTAGCAACAAGACAAGGAGTAAAGGTTTTAAACTGAAAAAAGAGAAGGTTAGACTAGATATTAGAAAGAAATTTTTCACACTGAGGGTGGTGAAACACTAGAACAGTTTGCTTAGAGACATGGTAGATGTCCCATTCCTGGAAACATTCAAGGTCAGGCTCTAAGAAACCAGATCTGGTTGAAGATGTCCTTGCTCACTGTATGGGAGTTTTACTAGATGACCTGTAATGTCCTTTTCCAACCCAGACATTTCTATGATTCTATGATAAGTTCTCAGTGGCTGGGGACATCTGACATGAGAAAAAGGTAGACATCGCGACTGGTCACAGGAAAACTATGAGTCAAAACATAAGCCTGTAATGAATTTAATAGCCCTCTGCTAGACTCTGTGAAAACTCATCTGGAATACTGACAGCCATGTTAGTTACATTCTTCTACAAGAATTATCCAATTAAAGAGGGTTAGATTCAATGAAAAACTTTTAGCTATGATAATAAAAGCCATAAAGAATCAGACTAAAGGCATATGCAGTACAATAGCCTGCCTCTAATTGTGACCAAGAGTAAAAGTCTAACAAAGAGTGTAAGGTAGTATAAGCATGTGTAATATTTCCCCAAAACACTGTCAGTCTAATCAGCAATTTCAATTTAAAGTCTTCCTGAGCAAGCAACGTTACCTTTGCATTTAATATATTTAGACTTTTTCCTCTACTGGATTTCCTCCCATACCTCTTTTGCTTACTTTGCTTGCAGTTTGCTTTTTGAACCAATGTGACCTCTCAGCATCGTGGTAGCAGGGAATTCTACAGTCCCTACTGACATGTGGGAAAACCATCACCTTTTGCTTCTTTAGAAACTGATCCTTGTTATTTCCTCTAATGTTACTAATTCTTGTTTTTAAGAACACAATGAACAATCATTCCCTTTATTAACAGTGATCTGGGAATTGGGAGTGCCTGTCTTACATCAAAAGAACTCATCTTGATAATTTTATCACAATAAAGTATAAGAGAACCTGACTACAATCTGTAGATGGGCACTGAGCTACATACCACTGACGAGCAAGAGCGGTTTCAATGAAGGAAAAAATTCTTCCAAAGAACAAAAGAATATTGAGAATGAATGAATTTAAGGTGAAAAGCAGAAGAAATTTCTTAGCCGTGAGGATAGTGAGACTCTAGGATAATCTTATGAGAATGCGTTGGCTTTGACCGAGCTATAATTATACAAATAGATTTATTACTCTTGAAGAAAACAACCTCACTTTTTCCTAGGAACCTAGGAGATCAATTACATCAGGAGTGTTAAATTTGCACAAATATAAATGGCTTGGGTAGTACCACTTGAGGTTGCCTTTGAGTCTCTTGTCTGAATAGTTGCCATCCATTTATGAGAGGATCAAGCATGGCCTTCTACTCATGTCTGCAGAGGTACTTGAATGAATGACCCAGATGCTTTAATCACTCAGACATTCTCTTCCTTGGGGGGTGAAGGGAATCCTGAACGATGTAAAGACAGAGCATACAATTAATTAATGAAAAAAGTCAGAGGCAGAGGACCCCACTTGATGAGTCAAGAGGGCTCTTCCCATTCCCAATCCTATTCTGAGGAATGGAAAAGTAGTTTTAAGTGCCCACTCCTGTCACTGCAAGACTGTAATTTAACACTATACCTCCCCCAACTCCCCCCAGTATTTTATCCCCTTAGCTCTGAAACCTCCTCCAATGGAGTTTTGTTCCAACACTTTCCCCAGAGGACTCTGCTCTCCTGTCTAATAAATTTCATAGTTAGGAAACTTTCTTTGATGCTTTGTCACTCACAGTCACATAAGAATGGATACGAAGCATCCAGTCTTCAGATGTCAAAGATGAAGGGTACTTATGTACATGGGAACAGTCCCAAAAGGAGTGAGATGAAGGACTACTGCAAATATCAGCAGCATGGTTACCTTTACTCACCTTATATAGCAAGGATCTAGCAAGAAATGCGAAGGTGTGAATTTCAACACTTATGAAAATGCCAGATTTACGGCCTTAAATAGCAAAGCTGTCTGCCTGTTCACATAACAAATATAGAAGGATGTCCACTGTGAGAGTTTTCTCACAAGTAGGCATCATCCTGAAAAATGGTGAGTAGGCACCCAAAAGGAAGAAGTGGTCTTTCAGCTCTGACCTACAGAAATTAAAGCAGGTTCACCAGTTTATTGCACTGTTGACATTTGACACGGATCAAATGAAAACACTCAGTTGTTATCAATATGGGTTCATTTTAACATGGCAATGGAAGATTTCCTATCCAATTACCAGTCACTGCAATCACCCTGTCACCTGCCAGTGGCTTTAAAAACAATGTCATGGAAGGTGATTTGGGCTAAGATGTCATCTATAAAATATTTATTATAATGAGATATATGGGTTTTAGTCACTGAGTGCATCTTGCAGTACCTGCTAGATGTGTTAAAGGCCAAATTACTCAATCCTAATGGTATTCACAGTTCTTGCACAGTAGTTTTATTGCTAATTACTTGGTGGCATTACATTCACATAAAATCAGACCAATATGGACATGGCTTTTTTTGGTAGCCATTTTGGACCTCTCCTGTCTACCTCTTTACCTTGTCAGCAGAGGTGAATTGCTGGTTGAAGCAAGATCCAAACTGAAGATAGTGTGTTTAATTATCCTTGAAAAAATGGGACAGGATTGACAAAGTCAATTCAGCCTCTGGACAGAGTCCAACCTTCAGTCCTAACTGATGTCATCGCATGACTTCTTTTTGAGGAGTCTACCCTTAAGTGCAGTTCTAAGAAGACATCCATTCTGGATATTTCTGTAGTTCTTTCTTTTTCTCATTCTCTCCTTTTTTTAACTCCTTAATTCCCTGTTCTCCTGTTCCCTCTTTCTTTCTCCCTCTGTTCTATCTTTCTCTCTCTCCTCCTCTCTATCTTTTCTTTCTTCCATGCAAGAATTTAGAAATTCCTTTCCCTTCCCTTCCCTTCCCTTCCCTTCCCTTCCCTTCCCTTCCCTTCCCTTCCCTTCCCTTCCCTTCCCTTCCCTTCCCTTCCCTTCCCTTCCCTTCCCTTCCCTTCCCTTCCCTTCCCTTCCCTTCCCTTCCCTTCCCTTCCCTTCCCTTCCCTTCCCTTCCCTTCCCTTCCCTTCCCTTCCCTTCCCTTCCCTTCCCTTCCCTTCCCTTCCCTTCCCTTCCCTTCCCTTCCCTTCCCTTCCCTTCCCTTCCCTTCCCTTCCCTTCCCTTCCCTTCCCTTCCCTTCCCTTCCCTTCCCTTCCCTTCCCTTCCCTTCCCTTCCCTTCCCTTCCCTTCCCTTCCCTTCCCTTCCCTTCCCTTTCTTCACAGAAATGTTTACCAAGCACTGGAACAGGCTGCCAAGGGAGGTGGTTGAGTCACCATCCCTGGAGGTATTTAAAAGCTGGGTAGATAAAGTGCTTGGGAATATGATTTAGTAGTGGACAGGTACAGTTTGACCTCAAAGGTCTTTTCCAAGCTAATGATTCTATGAGTCTATGATATTACATATGGACACACACATATGCACCATCTACACAACATAACTCTTTGCATATGCACATCTGGTGCATAAATACACGCACAAACACACACACATACACACAGAGGGACATTGACAGAATCAATTGAGAGCTCTTTCTTCAACACCCAGGTTTTGCCGATCGTTAATCACAGATATCTGATATTTTTTTATCTCACGTCAAAGATTCTCAGTCTTCTTTATAGTAATCAAAACACTGGGATCATCTCACGAAGTCCATGGACTTTTATTCCAAAGATCTGACAGGACAATAACCACATGACTCTGACCCACACAGGAGGCTTGGGGTAATGCATGTGTCAGACTGCTTGTACTCTATCTATAATTTATTTGCAGCTTGATCTGTTGGAGAAGCAAGGGGAATCATGGCAGTTTAACAACCACAGTTACAAAAGAAAGTAAAGTGAGCTACAATTCAGCCAAAACATCATGTAATGATTATGCACTCTGGGCCAGGAAATCCAGACTACTATTCCTGTTTCTGTGAGAAGTGTTGGGGGATTTTCAACAACTATCAGATCCTTGACTTTACAGCTTAGTCAGAAATACAATAGCTATAATAACATATTGTAGTGATAGTGTTACAACTACAAAGTCTTAGTGAAGTACAAAAGGAAAAGTTAATGTAAGGGTGTAATACTATTCATTAGACAAACAGAGACACCTGGAAAAAAAACAGACAAGCTTTCATGCACAAGGGCCTTTCTGTAACTCTCAAACAGAGAAAATAGATGTGAAGCTAAGTAGAACACAATGTAATTGCTCTGAGTTTAACATTATTACTTAAATTGTTAGGAAGAAAAGGTGGCTGATGAAAATGAGTTTCTATGGGATAGAGAGGAATGGGTTACTACTGGTCCAGTAACAATGTGGGCAGCGGCATGTGGTGTAAATGGAAAATGACAGTGCTGAACCATCTTAAGCAAGTAAATACAAGGGTGTAGATCGAGCTAGGAGATTTCTGAAACACATTGTCTTAATTGCTCTTTCCTAGTTTTGCATCCCCTAATCCCAGCCCTTTCAGGGGACAGGCTGGTTATGTTTCTGTTTTAAGTACTGATCATTTTAGCCTTCCAGTTAATGAGCAGAGAGCAGAAAAGACCAGCTCTAAGTTGCAAGACATTGGGAAACTTCTACACGGAGTGAGGATTGCTTCATCTATGGATACAGTCAACAAATCATTCAATTTTTCTGTTGTCAGCAACACTGGAACCCGCTCGAGGGAGCTGGGAAATCAATTGTATTGAGGTTCGACTCCTTCAAACAAAATGAATAAAAAAAGAAAGATTGT
This sequence comes from Phaenicophaeus curvirostris, assembly GCF_032191515.1. Lineage (NCBI taxonomy): Eukaryota > Metazoa > Chordata > Aves > Cuculiformes > Cuculidae > Phaenicophaeus > Phaenicophaeus curvirostris. The sequence goes on from NC_091394.1 coordinate 91,744,820, forward strand.
AAGGATAAACTTAGAAGGACTATTCCAAGATTATTTGCCCTCTCCTCTTAACCAAAACTGGCAAACATGTCTTAAAAATGACACATGTTTTTGAGTGATAAATATTTAGAATGGACTGAAACAGCTGCAGTGTATTTGTTCTTAACATTCTGTCATGCTAAAAAATAAAAATTCATTGGAAAGTTGTAGCAAAGGCCAGAAAAGACTTTATAAAATTGAAAGATCTGAGAAGCCAACTTTTTGGCTTTTTTTTCATACAACTGAGTTAGTCAAACTCTGGGCGCCTTTGTGGATATATATGTCTCCAATAGACTCCCTTTTCTTCTTGAATTTATCATTTATTTAAAAACAAACAAATAAATGCTTTTTTTTTTTTTTTTTTTTGCAGATGACATGGAACTAAAATAATCAAAATTTTATGTATCAGGCTTCATATGAAGTGTATATTGTCCTTTGAGTGGTAGATTCTTTTCCCCAGTCTTCAGTAGACACCCACACAAAGCTAGATGTCTTTCTGAAAGACAAGCTCTGATGTCCATTTCCTGCTGTGTCGACCAGGTGTCCTCTTCTGGAAGTGGAGATCAAATCAATGTCCTGCTCTGCTTTGTGGCTAGGTGTGTATGCACACACACTACAGAGTGCCTGTGGCATACAGAGAATCCAGCACGTCCTCAGTGTGTGAGTAGCAGGTGTGCAATTTTTCAGATACACATGGGTAGACAGCAATTGGGCGTGTGTACATGCTCCCTGCCTGAGACTCAGGGAGTTAAAGGGTCTGTGTGTGTCAAGAATAGTCTGCTCCTTTCAGAGCTATCCGTACAGAATAGGATGTACAGAAAATGACTGCAGGTGTAGTGAAAGATGAGTTCAATGTGAATCTGCAACGTGTCCTTGCAGCAAAAGTCAACTGCACAAGCAGCAAGAATGTAGCCTGTAGGTCAAGCAGAAGTGTTATTCTTTTCTGTTTGATGCTTGTGAGACAGCATTAGGAGTCTGGTATGGGCACAAAAAAGTCAATGACATCCTGGAGTGAGCCTAGAAGAGGGGTAGGCACCATGTGGGTCAGTGGCTGGGGCACAGGACATGGCTAGATAGGCTGAGAGAAGGGAGTTTGTTCAGCCTGGAGAAGAGAAGGCTATGTAACTATGCAACGCAAGACAGTCTAGAGAAAACAGAGACTCTTCTTAAAGGTTCACAGTAATATAAGAAAAAGGAAACAAATTGTACCCGCAACCCAGGAAATGCTGTCTCAATGTAAAGAGGGGGAAAAAAAAAGATCCCTATGGGAGTGATCAAATAAGGTCCCAGAAATACAGTAGGATCTTCATCCTTTGAAACATTCAAAACTCGACAGAACAAGGCTTGGAGTAACTTGTTCTTCCTTGAATTTCTTTGAGTAGGAGATTGGACTAGAGACCTCCAGAGGACCCTTTCAAACTGACGTTTTCTGCAATCCTGTCACACAGCCCTCTCTCAAGTACTCGCTGACACTACTGAATATACAGCTGCAGATTTCTTCCTAAATTCAATTTTTCCTGGATGTCAATGGTTTTGCCATATGGTAGGAGAAGAAAGAATGGTGGACACAGGGCAGGATGCATTTCCACAAATAAATCTCATGTCTACAGCTTGCTCTGCGCATGTCTACGATGCCCCAGTGAAAGTTGGTGGTTAGGAGAGAGTCATAACAAGGAGATGGTTGAACCGTGGGTTTTTTAGTTCAGAGCTAGAATCCTGGTGAGGCTTTTTGAATACCTGAAACTGAAATAAGTCAAAGAGTTACTACAGTGAGTGGTAAGTGAACCCCAGGCAAAACCAGACCTTTTAAGTGGGCCCCCTTAAATGTGTTCGTGTTGCAATGAGTCAGTGAGGTACTGCCAGTCAGCAGAATGGGTATAATGACCCTGCTTTGACTGCAAGATAAACTGCTTCGACAGTTATAGTTATTTAGACTTGTTTCATTTTTTTGTTAGTCTGGTTCAGCAAATCAGTTTCAGGAGTTTAGCTGACACACCATGATCCATTAAAGTCCTGTAAAATAGATCATATGTTTCTATACAAAGAGAAACAAAGTGGGAGATATAAGCTCAGTGCTCTGCAGCAGTCAAAAAGATATAAGGAAGAATAGAGAGTGACACAGGGCATGCTTCTAAGCATCTACTTGAATACTACAAGCTCCCAGATCTTGGATGCTATATGGGATTTTTATTCTCATAGAGGAAGCAAATGCAACTAGAAACTATAATGCATATGAACTAAGTTATGAAATAACTTCCACAGAAGAAGCAACAACCTAGACTATCAATCACCAGCTTGGAAAAGAGGTGGTTGTGGGGCTGGGAAAGCAGAAGGCCTATGAGGCTAGGTGGACTTCCTACCTTAGGCAGTAGAGAGGTTTGTATGGTTTTACTGGACACACTGAACACTGCTCTTCTCCACAAGCCTTCTGGTTCACAGCCATGAAACTGAGAGCAGAATCAAATAATCTATGCTTTACAGTACTTGTCTGAGCATCCTTTACAAGTTTTCCACCTGCCTTTGCTCAACCCCAGGGAAACTGATGGCTCTCTGCCAACCACTGTCAACAGCGTGTGCTAGGACAACATTGGCAAGACAAAATCACCACTGTGATATTTCTGTGAAAAGAAGAACTGAGTGCTTTATTAAAAGGTCTGTCCTGCATCTAAGAGGTTAATAACTATTCACTGGGTCTCATCAATGTCAAGACTAAAACCAAACAGGAAAATGGCAATCTCTTTCTCTTTTGTAAAGGAACTTGTTGAAATAACTGCCTAAGTCTGCCCTCTGTTTACTAAAACGGCTTCGGAAATCTCTAAATCCATTTATCCTGAGGATTATCATCATCTGGTTTCCAGACAACATTCTCATTTCCTCCAGTGAGGTTTTTTGATACCTTAGGCCATTAGCTGTGGTATTGATCTTTCCTTAATACGTGAGATTTCCTACAGCAAAGGCAGCTCTGCATCTAAAAAAAATCCCCAGCCAAACTTGTTTTATCTGAATAGCCAGAATAGCATTTTGTTAGAGACAAAATTTAACATTCTTTGTCTTTTGTTTGTAATAAATGTATCAGGGCAGGCTCTGAATACATCCTCTGTGGAATAGACTGAGCCTGTTATCAGTCATTTGGGGAAATTCTGCTCCAGAGACAAAAGCTTCTGACATGCCAGTCCTTCAGCTGCTAGTGCTGTGGCTTGACATTGGGGAAAGTGATATTGGGTAGCACTTAGGAATGCAGCCTCCAAAATTTTACCTGGCCCTTCCTACCCAAAAATCTACCCTCCTGAAAAAACCTGTGGAATATTCCATGCAAAATTACTAAACAAATCATCCCACATTACCTGATGTGGCTAGTCAGGATAGTGCCTTTGTAACAGAAATGGAAGGAAGAAATCTGGAGCAAAGATCTGATAAAAGAAATCATCACACTTTTACTCCTTACTTCCTGCTTTACTGTCCTGTTTCTCCATTTGTCTTTCACTTACTTGGGGATGTTGAAAGCCCACAATTAGAGCTCCGTTTAAGGAAGACAATCCAGTAACTTCAGGATGATGGAGACACCTGGGGAAAGGAGGCCAGAGCATTTTGACCACTAGTAGCTTATTCAGGTGGAAATCTATTGCCTCTCCTGTACTAATCAGAGCTTGTTGAAAAGCCTAGGTTTCCAAGAGGATATTTTTCCAGTAGCTGTAATCCCAGAGGCAGAGAACAAATAGTTAATTTAATTAACCTCAACAGATGGAATGAACTTGTTTTCCTTTTAGTTCAACCAGAATCTGTAGAGAAACCAGGCTTTTTTTTTCTTGCCCTCCCTCCCCTGACATGGTTTTGAGCAAGTCTCTCTCTTTGTGCTAAACATAAGCATCACTTAGCCCCATATTGAGTCAATTGGAGGAAGGAGGCTCCTCCAATTGGAAAACAAAACAAAAAAAACAAACCAAAAAGTTGACAAAAATTTCCTATCATGGAATAGAAAAAAAAAATTGCTATAATTTTCTTCCTGCTACTTTGAACTTTTGGACTTCTTTTGGTGCTTGAATCATAATGTTCAGCAGGTATAGAGAAATGTGATTTGAAATCACTATACAAACATCAGAAGAGCCCTTGAATGTGTGAAAGTCTTCATTAACACTAAGAAGAAGTCATCATGACCAAAAAATTCAAATTCAGGTGCCTTAATTAATAATAAGAATATACTTTTATTAATTTTTCAGTATGTATGAGCACCTGCATATAACATTTAAGAGTAGTTCATTACAGGAACTTAAATATGGATTAAAGGATTAGTTTTAGACTTTAAATTGTGAAAATTTTAGCTTACATAACTTACCAGGGCCACATTGCAAGTTGTTGGAGTTCTGTGCATATGTAGAATCACAAATCTTCTTAAAGAGGAGGCAGGACAGAGCAGAGGTTCCATATTTGCCTTCCTTGCTTGCCACAAACTGCTTGTTCCAGAAACCCAGTCATTTTATACCATAGACTGTTGCTCAGTGTGCAGACACCTCCACCGAGGATCTTCTCAGCTGCTATTTTGCCTTCTGAATTTGTATCTCTCTTTGCCTTTTCCCTTTCTGTAAGCCCTTCAGCTCTGCCAGCAAAATGAGTCCTATGAACACTCTCTAATGCAAACAGTAAAAAAAAAAAAAAAAGTGAATGGAATTATTTTAGATAGTTTTAGTTGAAGAGGATATGCCAGTGCTGAAATGGGGGTGGAGAGGAAGTAATTTTCGGCTAGGAACAGTAACAGCTTCAACCTACCTTTGGCAGAGGACACTAGTTTTATGATACAAAGGAGAGTTCAACCTCATAGCCATCAAACTAATTACCCTGAGATAAAGAAAGAGGATTTTACCTTTTTATTTTTTTTAAAAATAGTGAAGATAATTCGGTAGTGATTTAACACTAAATATCACAGCAAACAGATTCAGGACCAGAGCTCAGTTAAATAAGCAATGTTTTTTCACACGCAGTTTCATGTGGCAAATCACAAATAAACAAATACTTAGGCTTTTCTTAATTAGAGTCTCTAGCTTCCCTCTCTTTCTTCCAAACTGTGCCAGTAAAAACTGCATTTTTAGAACTATATCTAGTTATATGCAATATCAGTCAGGGTCAAGGGTCTTCCTTTGCTGCTATTTTAAGCCTGCTTGCAAAACAGGAGCTGCACAAAATGTCAGCTCACTTGAGGCCCGTGAAGGCTGTGCATGAACAGCACTTCAAAGAGGCAGCTTGGGGGAGATTCCTCCTCAGCTCGCGGTGGGGGACTGTGTGATTCACAGAGCCCCCATCGGCACTGGCGACAGCGATGCGGCCAGAGCTGTGCATGTCTCTGTGTGGGAAATAAGGCTTTAAGATTGCACAGAAATTAGAACTTCCTACTTCAGGCAAAGTTTGAATACCTGTTGCCAAATCAAAGCAGCACGTAACCTCTTTTTTTTAACGCAAATAATATATATCGAAAGCTGGAGTGTCAAATGTGGTCAGCAAGACACTCCCCATTGTAGTTACCTGCTTCTGGCATTCAGTGGTCTGCGCAAACATTACAGCAAAACACCACAAAGTTTTTCTTATTACAGCTGAGAACAAACATCTTTACAATTGGTATAGTGAAAATCAGAAAGAATGGTGTAGAAACACTTTCCTTTGAAATATATGATTCTGTTGCAATTAAATAAAATATTTATAGAAATTAGATGAGCTAATGAGAATTTCTTTTTCTGAAAACGCATGAAATGCCAATGACATTAGGGCAAAATTTCACATCTTTTTAAAAAACAAAATTTCTAAAAGGAAATATTTTGGAAAGAAAAACATGAATTAAAATAATTTATGACACATAATCAAGATGTTGAAATAAAAAAAACATTCCTATTTTCTTGCTCACTCAATCATCATGCATCAAATTGAAATAATTTATATTTGCAGTGCTATAGACTAGGAGAAGTCCGTCTAGAAAGCTGCCTGGAGGAGAGGGACCTGGGCGCGTTGGTTGACAGCCGACTGAACATGAGCCAGCAGTGTGCCCAGGTGGCAAAGAAGGCCAATGGCATCTTGGCTTGGATCAGAAACGGCGTGACCAGCAGGTCCAGGGAGGTTCTTCTCCCTCTGTACTCAGCACTGGTGAGACCGCTCCTCGAATCCTGTGTTCAGTTCTGGGCCCCTCACCACAAGAAGGATGTTGAGGCTCTGGAATGAGTCCAGAGAAGAGCAACAAAGCTGGTGAGGGGGCTGGAGAACAGGCATTATGAGGAACAGCTGAGAGAGCTGGGGTTGTTTAGCCTGGAGAAGAGGAGGCTGAGGGGAGACCTCATTGCTCTCTACAACTACCTGAAAGGAGGTTGTAGAGAGGAGGGTGCTGGCCTCTTCTCCCAGGCGACAGGGGACAGGACAAGAGGGAATGGCCTCAAGCTCCACCAGGGGAGGTTTAGCCTGGACATTAGGAAAAAATTCTTGACAGAAAGGGTCATTGGGCACTGGAACAGGCTGCCCAGGGAGGTGGTTGAGTCACCTTCCCTGGAGGTGTTTAAGGCACGGGTGGACGAGGTGCTAAGGGGCATGGTTTAGTGTTTGATAGGAATGGTTGGACTCAATGGTCTGGTCTCTTCCAACCTGGTTATTCTATGATTCTATATTATCAAAATTCCTCACGGAGAAGAAGTATTCCTTTAACACAGGACTGTGCTACATAGACACAAGTAGCAGTCCTGTGATGGCTGCAAAGCAAGGGTTGTTTCTGGTGGATAAATTCTGCAGTTTCTTTGGTGTTCCTCTGCGATTAGGGACCAGAGTGATGGGTGGAGACGACTTATCTTGGAAAGCTGATGAGGTTATCACTGCCAGCTCGCTGCCCCCTTCCTCCCTCCCCCCTCTGCCCTACTTTACCCTCATCCAACTCATCAATACTTAAACTACTTTTCACACAGCTCCAGGACTACAGGGCAGAATTTTAAGGAAAGTGAAGTTGGCGATGAGTTTCCATAAAATGTAATGCTGATGGCTGCAGTGATGAGGAAGCCTAATGGATGAGCAGCTCAGATTTCTTGCTGTGAAGGGCAGAAGAGGCTGCCAGAGGCAGGACTTTGTCTATTGGCACCTTAATTGCCAGATTTCAGAACTACACATAAAAATGCAAACCCTGATGCTGCCCCTGGCTGCTTCTTGGAGTTAGTTTGATTCACACTAGCCTACAACACACTGAAGAAAAGCTTTGAAGAGCAGGGAATGATAATCTTGTAAGGAACAAGATCAAAACAGGTAGGATTTAGGAACAAGATCTGTAAATTAATTGTAAATTTTGATAGCTACAGTAGAAAAAATGAGGCAATAAAAGTAAGTGGCAGGTAAGAAGTTAACTGTGGATCCCATATGGTGTATGTCTACTCTGTTAGGAGCAGAATAGGATTGAAGTCTGCTTAGAAAGCCAGAGGGAAAATCTAGAACATAGCACTGAGGGCAACAAACGGAAATTCCAATATTTTTTAGGGACTTTACACTGCCTGCATGCAAGTCACAAACTTCTCTACACATCGGGTTTTGTGGCTGTGAAATGTGCGGTAGAACTGAGCCAAGTGTGGCTGCAGCATTATGGCAAGATTTCTTAGAAAGGACCCTGCACACATCAGGCAGCATGAGTTTTCCAGGGTTTGTAATACAGCACGGCCTTTGGAAATTCAACATTGGAAGACAATGCCAATTTGTAGACTGTAACGTGCTTAAAGTTCTCAACTAGAAAATGTTATTTGACAAATACATAGCATTTTTGTAGCTTCTGGGGGATGCAAAAAGCCTGCATTTTTTTGGCTAGACCAGATGCAAGACTGGGTGAATTCTTAGAAGAAGAGATTGTCCAGAGAAGTTGTGCATTTCTCCATCCTTGGAGGTTTTTAAGACTTGAATCAATAAAGCCCTGAGCAATATCCACTGATCCTATACCTGACCCTGCTTTGAGTTGACAGTTCATTTACAGAGCTCCTGAGAGATCTTGTATAGGCTTAATTATCTTATGATCTTATGTTTATTTTCCAGTACAAATTAAAGCAAAACAATACCAAATTATGAGCAAGAGAATTTATGCAATTAGTTACTGGTCGCTTAGTATTATTAGTGAGTGCAGAAACATAAAAGATCCCTCATCCCCTAGAGGATCTAGGAGATGGATCTAAGGAGAGCATGTCATATGTGCAGGATTCTTAAGGGGTTTATCAGGTATCAGTCCCCACTAAATACACCGTACCAGCAGGCTTTCTGCTATGCTTATCACACCTCCCTTACACACTCTGTCAGTTGTAACTCTTGCTCCGAGATGCAGCAAAGTCTTCATTTCACCTCCTTGTCAATATTTATTGTGCATGTGTAATTTGAAAGTTTTAAGTTAATGAAATAAAATTCTTGCCTGCATTCATCAAGTCCAATATGTCTGCAGCATACAAATTGAATATAGAACGACGTAAAACTACCATAGGAGACAGTGAAATAGATCAACCTTCATATAATTGAATGAACAAATTCTCAGTCAGAACAGTGATGCCACTGGGCAAAAAGGATTGTGGCCCCTCAGGTCCCTCAGCAAAACCCTTTTCTGGAAATTTTATAGCTTCACAGTTGGCAAATACCAAAGATTCATCTGCAAACCATCTTTGTTTTCATACAAAACATGGAAGGTGCTTGTAGGAGATGTAACGTTATGGAATGTGTCCATTTAAAGAAGCAGGTCGCATAAGTGAAGATAATTTTACATTTTAGGATTACAAATGGTCTGCTTTGCTAGAACTGCATACAGTGACTAACAGTTACTGTCTGGAAAATGTAGTTCACCTGAAAATTATTATCTTAAGATAGCTTAAGTATGGCTCGCTAATGTGAACACGGTCTTGATTAAGGCAGTTTTAAGGAGGTGCATTGCAGAGTATAGAGATTTAAAGGAAAATAGTGTTTTCCCAGAGCTGTTCACATATTTTTCATAATCAGTCAGGCCCTCCTTCTCACATTATTTTGATACTGATGAATTCATTTACATAAATTATTAGATACTGAGTGGGGAGACAGAAAGAGAGAAAGAAAGGGGGAGAGTGTCTTGGGCAATTCCTCTGGGGTCAGTGGGGGAGGCTACCAGAAGGGAGTTGAAAATTGGGACAATTTAAATTAGTCATTGGTAACTGAGAAAGTAGAACAATACCCTAGACACACAGTGAAATGTGAAGGGAAAGAAGTCTCTGGATAACTGTACAGATACAAAGATGTTCCTGGGTCTGCATTAGCAGAAATTTCTCAAGTCCATAACAGCTCAAAGCACATAGTGGATTTAAGGGGGAAGAGAAATGAAAGTAAAAGCTTTGTTGTTATTATTCTTATGTATTAGTCAATCCAGGGAAAGATATCTTACCTACCCCGGATAAGAAGAAATGAACTCCTGTGGGAATGAAGGGAACCATTTTAAACAATTCAGTTTGATTGCAGATGTTTACATCCCAGGCGAATTTGTAGTCTTGGGGCTGAAGTCTTACTCGTGCTCTACAGAAATAGGAGAGAAGCCAAACACATCAGTGTCACATTGAAACCAGGGCCCTGAGGAAGGAATCTCTCCTGAGAGACTCTGACTGGATGCTGCTACTGTGAATCACGTGTGATTTATACTTGTGCTCTGATTATAGTTAGTTAGGAATTATTTTTGGCTTTCCATTCAGGAATGAAAATTTATCAGAAATTCTTTCTTTCCCCCCCGCTGTAGAGCTTAGAAGTTTCAGTGGAGCAGATTCTCAGGTAACATTTCTGAGCAAAACCAGAGAAACAGACAACTATCCAGAATAACCAAGAGAGTAATGGCATCAGGTGGAAACTAAGTGTGAAGTTACCTCACAGTCCAGTTCTCAGGGCAGACAAGTGACAAGCTGAATCAAGAATCTTTCTATATCCAATTTGGCCTATTGGTTATTCTGGTTAGTGCAGTATTGTGTTGTGTCACTGTGGGCAGCTAACTGCTGCTGATCAGTCATAAAGGGCTCTGAAAAGCTCATAATGTTGTAACCCATCACTTTTCTGGAGAGTCTCTCCTAGCCAGTTCTCAGGTGGAATCTTTTGATTTGCTTATATGTGTTTTTACTCAGGTTTTGCCTTCAACAACCCTGCCCCCCCCCAAACAAAAACAGAAGGGGGACTGGGGATACTCTAGGTCAACACCCTTGGGCAATTCCTTCCCAGACACCCATGAGGACAAGAAAACTGCCTAGTGCCTACAGGCCCTTCTTTGTATTTAGTATCCCTCTAACAAGGCTCTACATTGCAACTGGGATTTTTTGCATTTCTTAATCCCTTTCTGTCTGTTGCCTGATTGCGGTAGTAAAAGAGAAGACTGAGGGTTCACGTTTGACTTCTAACTTCCCCTCTGCTGTGTATAATCAGTGGTGTTTTTCAGGCAGAAAGAACACGAGTAAAGTCTCATGTTTGCCTTTTGTTCCACATGAAAGGATATCACACATCCTGTTGCTGATCAGTCAAGGTTATTCCTCTTGGCTGCCTGCCTGCTTCTCCCATAGCTTGTGCCTTAAACTCTGCCTTACTCACTTTCCTGTAGCTTAATGTGCCCCTAGTTTCTTTGCTTACCCCATGGCTTGCCAAGGTGGCAATGGGTAGAGTTAGAGGTAGGCATGGTGCTTTCTAGTTATCCATATTTCCGATATCCTCTGTCTTGCTTTTGACATAACAGAAACGCCACATCTATATGTACATGCACTTAGTTTACATCATGAAATACTTAGGAACCATACCAGAATTAAAATTAACATTCTGACTCAGAAGGTGAGATGAAGACATAAATGTGGAGTCAGCAACTGTGCTCTTGGCAGTGACATCCTCTTGAACCCACGCTGGTTTGGCACTGCAGAGGGGGAACACAGGAGCTCTGTTCCAGGAAGAAACATGGTATTGAAATCCAGTTTTGCTCCAAGTAAGAAAGAATACCAACAAATTATTGATAATCTCCATGAATGAAAAGTTAAATGAGAAATTAAGTACTTTTTGAGAGCACAACAGCTTCTTTCAGACACCACTTTTTTAATACATTCAAATTTTTTTAATTTTTTTCCCCCCCTTTTTGGTCAGAACTAAGTACAGAATGAGAAATGAGAATTCCTTTTTTTCAAATGTCAGAAATAGGACAGACTGACACTGCTGTCACACATCTCCCCTTCTACTCCTCCTCACCCCTTCCCAGCTCTTCCACATGAATGTTTGGCAAAAATAGATGAGACTTTCCATATGTGAAATAAGTGATAAAAACACCCACGTCAAGTTCTGATGAATTCTACTGTCATCCCAATCTGACATGACATTGACAAGCAAGGTGATTGATCTGTAGGGTCTGTCTTACCGTGACAAGTACAAAGTTGTGAGATCTGGCTACCAACCAGAAAATGTACTGGTAGACTTAAAGCAATGTTTCGGCAAGTCCCAAAGTTCTGCTTAGACCTCGGGACATGTTATCAACTGCATCTTCATGTCATTGCTGCTTTGCTTCACAGGGATAGTGGTGAGACACCTCAGAGACACCCCTGTCTCAGGATATGGTTGTGCTGAAGTTTAATGCTGAGAAGGTGCATGGGAAGAACCACGAACATGGTGATTGTTTGTGTAATGAGTTGCTAATTCACAGCCAAGCATCAATTGGGAAAACTGTCATAGTTCTGCACTGCAGAGGTCCAAGTTTGAACACATGAAGGCTTGAAGACTTTATTTTCCGTTGCTGCTTAAGTCCACAAGCCCTTTTTAATGCAAAGTGTTAGCAGTTAGTGAAATTGTTCTGTGTGCCTGAAGTTAGTCTTCACATAGAGCTGCCACTTTTTCTATCAATGTTTCTCAGAGAGCAATGAGCATGCATAGGTTGTATAATGTATGTGCAGTCAGCCCATCTGTTGCATCCTGGAAGCGTCGGCCTTGTAGTGCGACTGCCCAAGCAGAGTGAATGCTTCCACACTTACCCTTGGGTTTTCCTGGATGGAAATCTGTGCAAACACAATGGGTGCCCTGCAAACACATATGAAGTGAAAACTAGCACCTCTAGGAAGCATTAGTCATGCTGGGCACACACTGTAAGGATGTTCTGCATGTGTACTAGGATCATATTGAATATCTGCCCCGTGTCTTCACAGTCTACAACACCCAACCTGATAGAGTGGATAAACAACATCACAGATACCTTATACCTTCTCAGTTAGATCAGCTGCTTAGATTACTTCCATCAGGCAAGGTGAAGGAAAGACTCTAATAAACAGGGGGGACACAAAACCTCTGCAGAGAGACAGGAGCGTAGGAGGGCTCAAGGGTGGCTCATGAGATACAGTACAACAAACCAGTGAGTCTTCTCCATGCTTATATTAAACCCTCTGTTCGCTTTTGTCAGATTCTTCTCTGTGATGCCTAGTATTGCATCTTTGCCACTATCTTCAGTTCCTGTAATTGCTCCCCACACCTTTTTCTTCTTGCCTATCTCACCTTCTTCCCCTAGATTGCTTCTGCTTCCCACTTTACCATTTCTGCATGTGTACGTTTCCTTCTCCTTTATTACATCTCCTGTCCTTGCTGTGTCATTCTCTCCTGAGCTGGAAACCAGGCAGCATATCCAATTTCCCCTGGATAACTCCATGTAGAGCAGCTTTGGGCACTCTAGATCCTGGGGTGGGTTGCAAAGCCACTGGAGCTTCCTGAAGTCTGTGCTGACCCCTTAGAGCTTCCTTTCTTGAGGTCAGTGTCTCACTGAGCTTTGTCTCAATAAGGAGATGAGCCTTGATGATTAGGAAATGCTGGCCTGTATTAACATGTTTGGGTCAGATTGCCTGTTTAAGGGGCTTGCTCCCTGTCTAATACAAGTTAATTTTGCTATCCCAGACTCCCTGGTGAGGTTGGCAGCCATTTGGCAGCGTGAACTGTAAGGAGTTTCTTCATGGACATTTTGCGAGGCTGTGGTTGGGAAACCAGGTCTGCTGACCTGTTCCACTAGATACTAGTGGAGGTCCTGGGAGATTGGCTGACCTGTAAACAGAGGAAGTCTGATCTTATAGAATCATACAATGGCTTGGGTCGGAAGAGACTTTTAAAGGTTATGTAGTCCAATCTCCCTGCAGTGAGCATAGACATCTTCAACTAGATCAGGTTGCTCAGAGCCCCATCCAACCTGACCTTGAATGTTCCTAGGCATGGAGCTTCTACCACCTCTCTGGGCAACCTGTTCCAGTGTTTCATCACTCTCATTGTAAAAAAAAATTCTTCTTTATGTCTAGTCAAAATCTATCCTTTTTTTGCTTAAAATCATTACCTCTTGTCCTGTCGCCACATGTCCTACTAAAAAATTTTCCCTGTTATTCTTTTAACTCAGTTTTAAGTACTGAAAGGGCACAACAAGGTCTCCTTGGAGCATTCTTTTCTCCAGGCTGAACAACACCAAGTGTCTCAGTCTTTCTTTATAGGAGAGGTGTTCCATCCTTCTGATCATTTTTTGTGGACCCAATCCAACAGATCTGTTTTTCCCATGCTGAGGGCTCAGCATGAGGCCTCATGCATGAGGGTACAGTTCCTCTAGGTGGGGTTTAAAAAAAAAAAAAATCTTAAACAGTTTCTCAAAGTGTTTCAGAAGCAAGTGTTCCCATTGAAATATAGCATGAACGAGGGACAAATCTGCCACTGAACTTTGATCATCACCCTGCTCAGCACTGTACTACCAATCCATGGAGTTTCTCCACACTTGTGTCTGTGTAAAAGTTGCTTTTCTTCCTTGGTTTCATGGCTGCGATTGTTGATGTACACACACTTCTTCAAATCATCTATTTCAAGAGGCATCACTTGACAATTACAAGGGCATCTGTTTTCCAGAGGAAATAGCAGAATTGCTCTACGTGTTTGCTGTGACCTTTTAGTTTCTGACAAAACTGTCAATCATCTGTCTAGAGGGTAAATTGATTCAGCATCTTTTTAATCTTTTTTTTTAAAAAGTAACTCTTTTACTCAAATCATTACTTCATTGTCTGCTTCTGAATTTTTACATCCTCAGTGCTAGATTTCCAGAACTTCCTCTATTACTTCCTTAATAAGACAACAATGTTTTCCATATAGAAAATATGACTTTTTAAGCTTTATGAAGGATGTTGGTCTCTCCCAGGGAATTTGGGGTGGTTTCTCAGCTGTCAGAAGGCAAAGCACAGGTTCTATACCTGCTATCATTCACGTGAGGTTAGACCAGCTTACCAACAGACAGTGTGAACTTGGAGAAGAAAGCAAGCACGCACAAAGGGCCATGCAGCCAAACCACAACAGAGCCAGCACTGTGTACATGGTAAAATTTCACCAGACGTTTGTCATCTGTTGAGGCAAAGGAAAAGAAAATTGGGATTCTGGAACTCTGCTACTGACTTTGCCAGAAAATCACGGTGAGATGCCAGAAGAAAAACTTCAAACCAATTGCAAAACAGCTTTTTCTCATACAGGTTTTTTTTTTTGTTCTGTATTTTATTTCAGAGCAACTGTTACTGTGATATCTAACATGATTGCTGCGTTCGGTGTGACTACAGCTTCAACAGCTTCTCATGTGAGTAAGCATGAGTAGGAGCAATGTTTAATTTCTCTGTGACCACACAATATTTAACAACCTTCTAGTGCAGTGAGCCTTCTATTGGAGTTTGCTTTACCCAGCATTCTGACATGTTTTGGTGTAGGCTGCTGTGCTACAGAGGGTAGTTTTATAATGTGCACCTTTTCCAAGAAGATGCTATTATTTACCTGTTGAATTTAAAAAGTTATCCGTTAGAAATAGCATGCGGGCACTGTAGCATCAAACTCTCATCATTTCTAGTACCTGTCACTGTTAATCAAATAGCAAAAGGTATTCTGAGAGTCCTACCAGCCACTGGAGTCTATTACTCTTTCCCCATCCCTACCTCCCACCCCCTACATCTTTACTTCATTTACAATGCAAAGAAAAAAGTGTTTGGTGACACTAGAGCAGGTATGAAGACAGGGTGGAACTGGCAGCTCTCAGCAGTGAAGTAACTCCATCAGTGGGGATTACGAGAGAGTGAGGACAGCAGGAAAGGGAAAGATGAAGTGATCCTATTTATAAATGTATTCCCTCACTCCCTGTCTGTACCGTGCAGATATCTCAGCAGCGCAGATGGATCTGCATACTGATGAAGACATGGGGCATCTATGAAAAATGCTGCATCTGGCTGAGCTCCCTGCAGGCACAGGGTCTGCTTTCTCTTCTATTAGAGCCTAATGCACTTGCATTTTTCAAAGCTTGGATATGGATGCCAGATTTTGGTGCTGCTGTTGTGGCTTTGCTTCTGCCTAAAAGCAAAGCCCAGTTTCTGCTTCAGTAGTCAGATAAAAGAGTGCAAAGTGACTGAACAAGAGGCTAAACCTACAAGCAGGAGGTACCTTCAAGTCAGCTCCTCAGCAGGCATTGTGGAAAGGGAAAAATTAGTATCACTACAAAAAGGCCATGTAGGATTACCAGCCAGAATGCCTGGAGAAAGCCAACTCTGTCAAATGTAAGACATCAGCTTGCTGAGGTGCCTGGAGGATTGTACAGAGAAATCTGGGCAATTCCTCAAAGCCTGGGCATAGTGCTACACCAGCACTGTGAGAAACAGAGCAGGGTTACTGTAGCTTCTTTCACAGCGTGTACATCTGACAGCACCATATGAATATCAGCAAAGTGGTGCAAACCCCTGTGGAGGGAGGTATGAGAAATCATGCTTTTGTTACAGACATCAAAGAGTCAAGGCAGTCATAGTTCTCTGGTTCCAATGTCCCGAACAGACAAAGCTTCCTCTGGAGCCGGTGGGAGATGTGGGTGTCCAGCATGCCCCAATACAAGGCCCTCAGTAACTGGCCTGAGATCACACCACAGAACAGTGACAGATCTGTTCAGAGCTCAGGACCTGTGACTCTCCAGCCACCTGCTCTTCTTCCAAGATAATCCTACCCTGTGGTCTTATGCCAAAGCGTCTAGAGAAGGAAAGTGACTGAAAGGGTAAGGTTTGTGTTCATCATCTATGAATTTCCTTAATTAAAGATCAAAGTATGCTACTTGAAGTTTGACAGGACTGGGATAAAAAAAATTAGCGTCTGAAAAATATGCTAACCCCCAAAGGTCCCTCTTTAATATGCTAGCACAGATGGAGTGATCTCCTGGAGGCCAGAGCAACCGTGATCCTTGATGAGCTTCTTGTATGTATAAGCTTCCCTTGATTGTCTTGCTATCCATGATGGCCTTAGTGTCCTTTCCAAAATGGGTCTTATGTCAATCCCTGATGATCAATTTTCTGTGCTGCAGGACACATTGTGCCAGCAATTAGCCAGACAGAAGCCAAAGACCTGGAGCCTCAGAAAACTCTCAGGAAATCTTCCTGGAAAGGAGAAAAAGTTACATTGCAGTAAACCTAAGTAGAATTGTTCATCTGCTCATCTGCTGAACCCAGCTGTTAGAGCTGCAAGATGCTTTCAGCTCCACACACAAGGAAGGGCACCTGCTAGAGCAGGGGAGCACCGTGCATCCGAGGTCACTTCCTTCCATCCCTGATTCTGGCTTGCTTCGAGCCACCCTCTCAGGGCAGACACATGGCTAACACAGCAACATCCCTCGTTTGAGCAGCTCCCAAGAACCACAAGAGCAAATCCACTTTTGTAAACTGAGCCACTTTAAATACCATCTGAAGAGTTCTTGAGAAAGGTTTTGATCTTTTCTCCCAAGCGTGGACCAGACGTTGCTGCCAGCACAGGCTGTTCAGCCCAATCAGCATGATAGATACTCCTGCAAGGAATACAATTTTAGCTGGTTTAGTACATATCTGCCATCACCATCTGCTTGCTATTTGTTGGCATGAATGTATACTATAAGAAAACTAGGTTCAAGGGAGGAAAAAAAGGGCCTTACCAACCTTTAACATTTCAAGTTTATTCTAGGGTTTGGATTTTGTTTTGTTTTTATCATCAGATATTCTCACACAAAGCACAGTACGTCTTCTGTGCTTACATTCTTATGTTCTCTTCTCCTTATTTTGTGCATATTGCTATTTCTAGACAACTCCAAACAAGGACCCTGTTCTTACAGTAGGTGCTAGAATCAGTTAACCTGGTAGGATAGTCCATACACAGTGTAGAAGACCTGCTCAAGATGAATAGGAGAGTTTTCAGACAATGTGCTTGAAATAGTCTCACTGTATTCTTGACTGGGACTTTAATCTTTCCCCTTCTCTCACTGGGATTTTCTGTCCCAGCTAATCTGAGACAACCAAAGAGGGGCCCAAACAGAAATCCATCCACAGGAATATGAAAGACATCAAATAGCCTCCTCCCCCCCGAAAGTAATAAAGCAGAAGTTTTGTGTGCAGTATTAGTGAGAAATATTTGTACAGTGCTTTGAAGTTAGGCAGCGCTATATAAATGCTAAGTATTATTAACTACATGAATCAGTCATCTTCAGAGAAATCTAACACTGTTAAGGATGGGAGAGCAGTCTCTTCCTTTTTTAATGATAACCAACCCCCAAAGTTATTAATAAAAAAATACTTTTAAAAATAGATCAAATGTTTTCCCCATCCCGTGATAATCCCTCTGATTGCCCCCGTGTTTCAGTTCACTGTATCATCTGAGAGATCAAAGGATTTGTCTGAAGGTGGCAAACCAGTCCCACAAAGAAGAAAACCTTCTGCTGTAGATAAACAAAATACAATTTCCAGATAACATCATGGTGCTGATCAAAATAGCTGCTTTTCCAATTAGATTTCAAAGAATTCTTAATTGTTATTGATTTAATCTGGAGATGTGTAGAATTTTCCAGTCAGGAACCTGTTTCACAGGGAGCTTATTACCCCAGGGATTTCACTTGCAGACAGGTTTTAGTAAGCAGCAACAGCCTGGCTGTCAGGCAGGTGACAATAAAAAGGGAATCTGTCCAGATGCAGGAGACAGTGCTATTTGTGTTTCTGTTTCCTGCAATAATTTAAAGCACGTAGCCTTATCCGTTCTGAAATGCAGCAGATCTCAATTCTGCATAAAGTCACTTGCCTTTAAATTGTACTAAGCAGAGTACTTAAATAAAAAAAATCTTATCTATCTACCTAGTTATCACCTCAATCTTTCCTTCTGCTTTTATACTTATTAATGCAGACTATGGAAATCTGTCCTGAAGCTTTCCTTACTATTCCCATGTCAGATGCACATGTCCAGCAGACATATATATATATAAGTATATATATAGTTTGCTGTGCAAAGAAATAAAATAGAGGATTCCATAATGTCTGCTGAGTTGCCATTTCAAAGTCAGGTAAAACAGCAGGATGTGGGAAGAAGGGAGGGAAATAGGGACTGATGTGCCACAGACAGGTGACATTTTGGAGAACAACATGAGATGGTTTCCTGTCAAGTAGCAATAAGAGAAGGAAGAATGAAAAATAGCGCCCCCCCCCCCAAAAAAAAAAGTTCTGTCCCAGGCAAATGACAGTTGAAGGATTTCTAATCATTTGGTAAAGTGACAGTGGGAGATTTAAAGCTGTCAGGTAGGTATGACAGTGTCAGGAAGAGTGACTCAGGAGGGGTGAGTCAGAGCCAGATGCCATTGGAAAAAATAAGTGCTCGACCCATGAGCAAGATCCATTGCTCGTTGCCTGGTTGTGAGGTGGCTGTGGTACAGCTGATGGCAAAGCACAGCTATCTGTGCACGCTACATTCCCACGGTCTGGGATTGGATGGTCTTCCAGGTGGGTAATTCACTGTCAAGAGGAATGGAGAGGGCCTTGGTGAGAGTCATCTGTAGCACCAGCAAAAAAGATTAAGGGTGATGCCATTGTGGGGAAAAATTGAAGAAGGGCTTCAAGAATCCTGCTAAGCATTGAATGGTGTGGTGAGTGTTGAGAAACACACCTCACTGTATGTTTTAAAGCACTACACTCGCCTCTGTACTCCTGGCTTCCTCTCTGTCTGCGTTTACTGCTTCCAGGCACCATAGAAGCAAGGAGCTGATCAGTTAATCCTAAAACAAAAAGTCTGAAAGGGATATAAATCTTCTCCATCAGGGCAAAACTCGACCTTTATCTTTATGAGTTATTTTCAGTGACGATGGATTTCTAGGAGCCACACAGGAAAGCATGCATTTGGATAGCTATATAAACCATCTACACTCTAAACTAGTATGAAAGGTAATTTTTATGTCTGGGGTGATATAAAAAGCATTGGAATAAGGAACAGTCACAATTGTTAAGAGGCTGAAAGCATTAGAAACCCATGGAAGATCCTTCCCATTTTGGATTTCTAATTCTTCTTTCTCAGAGGCTCTGAGAAGCGCCAGAAATTTTGGATCACCATAGCCAGAGTCTATTCCTTCTGACATTGTACATTTGAGCCAAATTTGTTCAGAAAAAAAGATGAATATAAACTAATTACCAGCTCTGTCTCCACTTTGTCTAACCACCACAGGCTTTTTCTCCAAAATCACGATTTCTGAACAATATAATTAAACATCAATTGTCTATTTGATGATACAGAAAATAACTGACTCGATGGGCAACCAGACCAAAACCACCTCTGCTAAAGTCAAGGTTACATTTACGTTAAGTTTAACCTAATCTCAAGAGTAATCAATTTTTCTCCATCATCCTACAGGGAAATGGTGTTTCATTAATAAAAGACGTTGTAAAGGACATTTCTATTAGACGACAACATTAGGGGGCAGCACTCAGCTAGCAACCAGCCTTATCAGTTCATTGAACAGCTGTGTTTATATGGGGCTGTTTGCAAAATTTATGTTTGAGTTTGTTTTAACCTTACTTTATTGCTACTGGAGAAACAATAGATCTTTTCCACCACAAGTCATCAAGTGCCACGTTAAAATCCAGTAGGAGAGGTGAAATTTCCTGTGCCCCTGCTCTCCACATATCTTGGATTATATAAATTTATATTTTTTGTAAACAAAGAAACCCTGCATGGTCCGAGACACCTACTTCACAGTAAGCTGCCAGAACTGTATTGCATCCATCCGGGTTCTTATTTTACTTTTTCCCTGTGACTGCATGCCTGAGCTAATCACAGGAAAGTGGATGTCCCATTTCTCAGCCCCCTGGCCAGGGACCAGGCATTTCATGACCCATTTGTAGCAGGCAAATATAATCTCTGTGATTTTGTAGGGGACATATTGGGTTTTCCCCTACAGCCCTTCCATGTCTAGGTAGATTGAACACATTATTTGAAGGATCTCCTCTCTCTTCTCGGCTTTGTCGTAGCCCAGTTCATCCCTCTCTTTATGATTTCTGCTTTCTGTTTCCCTGTAAGGGAAAATCACCTTTTCACTTACATTCTGCTTTATTCTGCTCCACTCTTGATTCCATTGCAGAAACCACATCTGCAATTTATGAGGAGAGCCTTGAATGACCTTTCCCCAGTCTGTTCTGGAGGCCTAAACACCTTCCCTTCAAAGGCAAAGGGGCTCCAGCTGGGCTCCAGCTCTTCCAGATCCTCCCAGTAATCCCAGCCTTTTCTTCCTTGGTCATCTTATTCCTGCAAGAGACACCTCCTGTTGCAGCAACCAGGTTGCCGAGTATGGTACTGTGGGTGTGTTGCCCTGTCCTGCATCTCAGTGCTCTGACTGAGCTCCTCTGGGCTCTAGATTGCTATCATCAGCTATCATAACTGTGTCTTTACATCCCCAGCATTACCTTCTGTGCTGTACCCAGCTTTCCTGCTGTGGTTTTCCATGTGCACCATACCCTGAGGGTCAGAAATCCCAGCCCAATTCAGATGCCCTCGCCTGCTGTCAACAGCTTCACAGCTACTACGCATCATCTCTTGGACTGTTGCCTTCCTGAGAAATACAGCCATTGTTGGCATTGTCTCTTCCAGGCTGGATGCCAGAGTGTAATGCTCTCAGTCTTGCCACTATGTCATCCTTGCTTCTCCCTGGCTCTGTGTTGTCTCTCCAGAAAATTATTGTCTTCATGGATGTGTTCTTTGTACTCTGTTGTTTTGGATCCCTCTCATTTCCTTCCATTTAAAGCCATCTCAGATTGTGACTCCTCTTTCCCACCCATCTCTCTGATACCCCAGTTAACAGATTACGGAGCATTATGATGGGGTGAAAAAGCCCATGGAATGTCAAAAGCGGATATGGAAATAGAAGAAATTCTCCAAATATCATAGAATCATAGAATCATAGAATAACCAGGTTGGAAGAGACCCACAGGATCATCGAGTCCAACCATTCCTATCAAACACTAAACCATGCCTCTCAGCACCTCGTCCACCCGTGCCTTAAACACCTCCAGGGAAGGTGACTCAACCACCTCCCTGGGCAGCCTGTTCCAGTGCCCAATGACCCTTTCTGTGAAAAATTTTTTCCTAATGTCCAGCCTAAACCTCCCCTGGTGGAGCTTGAGGCCATTCCCTCTTGTCCTGTCCCCTGTCGCCTGGGAGAAGAGGCCAGCACCCTCCTCTCTACAACCTCCTTTCAGGTAGTTGTAGAGAGCAATGAGGTCTCCCCTCAGCCTCCTCTTCTCCAGGCTAAACAACCCCAGCTCTCTCAGCCGCTCCTCATAAGACCTGCTCTCCAGCCCCCTCACCAGCTTTGTTGCTCTTCTCTGGACTCGTTCTAGAGCCTCAACATCCTTCTTATGGTGAGGGGCCCAGAACTGAACACAGGATTCGAGGAGCGGTCTCACCAGTGCCGAGTACAGAGGGAGAATATCCTCCCTGGACCTGCTGGTCACACCGTTTCTGATCCAAGCCAAGATGCCATTGGCCTTCTTGGCCACCTGGGCACACTGCTGGCTCATGTTCAGTCGGCTGTCAACCAACACCCCCAGGTCCCTCTCCTCCAGGCAGCTTTCTAGACAGACTTCTCCTAGTCTGTAGCACTGCATAGGGTTGTTGTGCCCCAAGTGCAGTCCATACACAGCTCCATTCTGGAGCTGATCAATTTAATTGATAGCTGTGTAGACTTGAAGCCACTGGGAACAGCTATTTCCTCACATAGTGTGTAATCAGCCTACGTCTGCCACAAGAGGCCAAAGAGTCAGACATCAGAGCTGGGTTTTAAATACAATTCTTACTAAAGCTACCAACCCAAAATCAGTCGTAGTTATGCTAAAGTTTCCTCAGGCCTCTGCATGGGAATGTAGAATCAATGGATTGAGGAAGAGACATCCTTGCCTCCTCAGCATTGCCTTCTGCAGCAGCTGTTTAGTGCTGCAGGAAGGACACCAGGCGTGATGGACTGAAGCTGGAAGCCTTTACAGCAAATTCCGTCCTAAATGCTTCCTCAGCTCATTGCATCTCTGCAACCATGGCAGCTGCATTGATCTCACTGACAGACTAAGGTCCCATAGCTCAGTTTTATATAGATGAACTGTAATTTTAGTAATAGCGTGTTTAAATAATATTGTGTCACTTTTACATCTCACCTCCCTTTCTTTTGAATGAAAGTGCCTGTCTCCTTTTGACAGGTGGAGATTTTTATTTTTTTTTATTCTCCTTTTCCCCACAAAGACTTTGCCTGAAGGACATCAGGAGTCATAATAATGGTTGATGCTTTCATGAGATCCTTACAGATTACAGCTAAATGGAATGGTGCTGTAATGTGATTACCTCCACACTCTTACTCCTGCTGTGTCATGTAATGGCATGGTGGGGCTCTCCACTGGGTTTAAAGCCAGTCATACTGAAAATTGACTTGTCTTGGGGGCCATCAAGAACATTTAAATGGCTACTTCAAGATTCTGCCTGCTAGTGAGCAATTTCTTCAGCAGATTAGCAAAATGAATGAAATACTGAGACAGGAAGGCAGTAAAACCTGTTCCATTAGGCTTACATACTCTCTCCACTTCTTTCTGATTTTGTTCTAAGCACTAATTCTAGTTCCTTGTCATTTCTCTCTGTGTTTTGCTCTGTGCCAGAAATGGGAAGGAAGATCAGCACAGAAAAACCCCTGAGCTTTAGGTGAGCTAGGGAGACAGGGAGGAGGGGAAGAGGACTTGCTCTTCTCTTTCATACATTTCATTTGGGAACAAAGGCTTCTCCAGATAGGATTCAGAATATATAATCTTGTTCTTTGCTTGGAGGCACTCTCAGTTGTGTTTCCCCTGCAAGGCTAAAGCTAAGTGGTGGGTGAGAGGGAATGGCTGCCCCTTATAGCTCTTCCAGTCACTCTTCTTTGCTACCGTGCCCACAGGGAGCATCTGCTCCCTCCCTGTTGTGCTTACAGCGCACTGGGATGGGGGCAGGACTCCCTTTGCACTGCAAACTCCTGGTTGTCACAAGACTCTATAGCCACATTTTTGGTAAAACCAGGTTCTCTGTCTCCACAAGGATCCATTTGAGATGAAGATTTGTAATAGCAGATTCTCCCCAGTTTTCTTGCACTGGGAACAATATTTGTGTCTGAGGAAGATTCACATCTACTGCTTTGTCATCCAGTACCCTTTGGTAGCTCCAGGTCTACTTAATCTCCTTGTTTTTTCTGATTGTGTGAATGAGATTTAAGCACGTTTAGCTACTACCTTGAATAGAAATGGTTTTCCATCCCAAACTCCAGGAGCACTGAGATAGGACTAGTGTGTTCTTAGCTTCTTTACAGTTAGACGTTCATGAGATGAAACTTTGACTAATGCAGTTACACCACAACTTTCTTTGGCATCTCAGCCTAGGGATTTTTTTCAGCTATTTTCTTAATATTCAGAATAAAACTTTCCCTGACGCAGCTGAAGTTTAATTACTTCTTTCTCTATCGTTGCTGACTAATGATAATAATTGCTTCCTGTCCTCTGGTGCAACATTCTTTTCTTTATGTGGAGACAGTTATTGTGTCTCCCTTTGGTACTACTTTGTCTGCTTTGAAATTGCCCAGAAGCACAATCCCATTTCTAGCCTAGCTGCTAAATAACCCCCAGAAATACAGCAGTGAGAGTGAAACTTGGGTGGTGGTGGGAACAGACAGATGGGATGACCCAAGAAACCAAAATTGGCAGGGAGTTTTGCTCTGCAGTAGGTCACTTCGACAGCTCTTTGACAACTTAGATAAAAGGAACAGCTGGCTTCAGCTCAGGTGCTAATGGATTAAATTCTGTATTACAGGTACTGGTAGTTACTGTCTTTATTACAGGTAGGTTTGAACAGAAGTTCAGGCCTGAGTGGCTATGGAGATTGACAAACCATTTTTCCTCTAGAAAGGCTCTTTCCAAAGATGGAAGGAAACAGACACTGGTTCCATTTTTAGATACGCAAAGTCAGAAAGATGCAGTTAGTTGCCTGAGGTCATGGAGTCATGAGGAAGAAATACATCTAACTCTGAAGTCCCAGGCAGTGCCCTAGATCATGTTGGTTAAGTATTCACTATTTCCTTCAGCATAATAAAACTCTAATTATCTTCAGAGGTGCAGGATGAGAAATCCAAGGCTTAGACAAGACTATTCACATGACTAAAACTCCAAATGTGGTTTTAAGTATTTCACTGGCTTGGGGTCTTCCTTTTTTTTGGTTAAATCTGCAGTCAAAATCAACATCCACTGAGAAGCCCATCCACTGTGTTATGCTTCTGTCACCGATTAGACTATACACAGTATTTTTTGCAATTCATTTTTTTAAGCCAACTTTTTCTTAAATGCAGTCTTTTTTCTGCTTCAGTGAAAAAAAATAGAGCTTCATGGAAAGAAAAAGCTAGCTTTTCGTATCTGCTAATAACATGCATGGGACTTCTTCAAAATATCTGTAAATGAGTTTTCTGTTAGCTAGCAAGGCTGGCTACAAATAAAACTCCTTCAAAATTCTTTCAAATGCCATGTCTTTTTTTTTTTTTTTACCACAGAGTACACCTGAAATTCAAATGTCTCTGAAGCAGAATTGTCCATTCTGGTGACTTAGAAATATCTTCCAAATCCCATGTCCAGACACCAAAGACATTTGGGAAAGAAGTGTGAAAACTGGCATCTTTAGGGATAGGTGGAGGTTACTTCTTTGCTCAAAGTAGAGGCGACATGGTTCACTGGATAAGGCATTGAACTGAGACTGTGGAGTTTCTGCTGGTTGACTTGTCGTGTTCACATTTCTCCTGTTGTGTACATAGATTAAAATTGCATTGAGGCACTGATTTTTTCTTAGTAAGCATTTCTAAATCACCTAATACAACATTGGTCCCAATTTTAAAAGACACTGCTGCATGCACTAAAAATAAAACAGAGTAAAGCAAAGAAACAAAGACAGAAAGCCACAAATCTCTTAGCTATTTGTTTATAATGTTTCTGTCACTGTCAGCTCTTTGTACTGTGTACTTTGTCTGTAGGCAAATATCTGATAAAGACAGGCCTTGTCCAAAACAGCTGAGATATTAATTTTAGTTGAGAAGTGGTAGAAAGTAAAAATGCAGAAAGGTAACTTATTAGTTGTATTGGGTCTTGCTGAGATGGAGTTAACTTTCTTCATAGCGGCATGTATGGTGCTGTATTTTGGATTTGAGACAAAAATGGTGTTGATAACAGAGAGATGGTTTAGTTATTGCTGAGCAGTGCTTGCTGAGTGCCAAGAGCTTTTCTGCTTCTTACCCCACCAGTAACTAGGCTAGGGATGCACTAGGTGTTGGGAAAGAACACAGCTAGGACAGCTGACCCAAACAGGTCAAGGTAATATTCTACACCATGCTGTGCCATGCACAGCAATAAAATCTGGGGGAAATAAGGAGGAAGAAGGGTACATTTCTTGTTATGGTGTTTGTCATCTGAATTAACCATTGCATATGATGAAGTATGTATTACTTATTCTGCTTTTCTTGCACACATTTTTTTTTTAACACTGTCTGCATTGCAGCCTATGAATTTTCAGATTTTGCTTTTCAGATTCTCTCCCCCAGGTCCTTCTGGAAGGGAAATGAATGAGTGACTGTGCGAGTGCTTGACTGCTGACTAGCATCAACTCAAATACAGTGGTAATCATAGAATCGTTTGTGTTGGAAGCGACCTTAAAATCATCCAGTTCCAACCTTCCTGCCATGGGCAGGGACACCTCCCACTAGACCAGATTGCTCCAAGCCTCATCCAGCCTGGCCTTGAACACCTCCAGGGATGGAGCATCTACTTCCCTGGGTGACACCAGACATCCAACTAGTTAACAACTGTCAAATGTTTAAAGACCTCACGGAAATGATTTCCACCACTCACCTTGTCTCTTACAAGACATATAATTTGGCTGAAGGTGATGCAGCTCCTGTTGAAGTTTACTAGGCTAGAAGCAGAAGGTATTAAGAATAACAGGATTAACTCTGTGATTTGGTACACCAGCCACAAAAGGCAATTCATTCGTGAGCTAGACTGCAGTTTGTCTGCATGGGATAGGGTAAGGGAAAAGGACAGACAAAAGAAAATCAGTTTCTGCTCAATGCACAAATCCAGATAGTTTTCTCACATACAAGCAGGTAAGGTGCAGCTCAGTATTACTATGAGTATAGAGGTGGTTGCACAAATGAGTGAAGTGAGAAAGAAGTAACTTACTCAGGCTAAAATTATGAAGTCACTGCCTTTGGGAAGAGAAAATCTCTCTAGCATTTGTCCTTGCCTGCCTTGTGGATAGAACGAAAAAAAAAAGAACCTCAACCAATTCACCACCACCAAATAGAAGGCTTTTTTTGTGTGTGTGTGTGAGCAATAGCAATACATTTCAGCTAAGGTTAATTGACTTCCATCTTTTATATAATGGAAAAATAACATATATATTTTTTTTTTTGGTTTTATGCTTTATCTCCATTTTGGAAGTTTATCTCCTCTGCTTCTCTAAAGGCAAACCAAAGGATTGACAGACTCAGGAGACTAGAGATGGTGACCTTGAATATACTGAAATGGCTTGGCTCAGCACCTAAATGCAATGAGGCAACACTAATTCTTGTCCAGGTGTCTGGGAGGCAAAGAACAATATAACTCAACATAACTAAGCCATGGGAGGTGGGGTGGGAGGAGGAAAGAGAACATCAGGACTTCCACAGCGCTATGCTGTCCCTCTGTATGTCCGTGCTGTCTCTCACCAGGCTCTAACATGTGAGGAGTGGTCAAGTGCAATTTTAGTTAACCTAGCTTTTGTGTTCGTAAAAAAATTGGGGATAAGGCAATTTTAAAAAACACGTAGGCAAATTTCCTCCCAGTAAGCGAGAATGACTGCTTTAACTAGCCTCTTACTCTAGACTTTATGACTCTCCATGTTTCAGGCTGTATCATTTTATGCTGCTGATGTTAAAACAATCTAATATGGATGTCTGGACCATCTGAGGCTGTACCTATGCACAGCTCCTTTTAATTATGTCTGTATGAACCCCAGCGAGGTTCTTATTGAAGAATGTTTTTATTCCAATGTCACATGCGCCTGTTACTGACTGATTTAACCTAAACAAAAATATAGCAATAGGACAAGGGATAATGATATTAAACTAGGAG
Organism: Phaenicophaeus curvirostris; assembly: GCF_032191515.1. Taxonomy (NCBI): domain Eukaryota; kingdom Metazoa; phylum Chordata; class Aves; order Cuculiformes; family Cuculidae; genus Phaenicophaeus; species Phaenicophaeus curvirostris. Next base: position 91,772,287 of record NC_091394.1, read on the forward strand.
AGGGTAGATTTAGACTAGATAGAAGGAAGAAAAAGATTTTTAACAATAATGCCCATGAAACACTAAAACAGGTTGCACAGAAAAGTGGTAGATGCCCCAACCCTGGGAATATTCAGGGTCAGGCTGGATGGGGCTCTGAGCAATCTGCTTTGGTTGAAGATGTTCCTGCTCATTGCAGAGGGATTGGACTAGATGACCTTTAAAGGCCCCTTCCAACCCAAACTGTTTTATGATTCTATGAAAATAATCCCCTTCTTAAGCCACAGAAAGGATATCCATTTTTTATAGTTAACTTGGCTAAAGATAACTTGTCTCAAATTAAAAGTGGCTATGACTGTTTGAAAAAAGTATCTTTACAACTAAATATTTATCATGAAATCATATTGAACTCTATTCAGGAGTGTGCTGAAAGCAATTCAGTAAGTTTAGATTTAAACCATTTTTGAAATTTAAGCCAGATCCTGTTAAAATTTGTCTTCAATACACCTTCTTCTGTCTTTTCTGTCCTCTTGCTCTCTTCATCTGCACAAACCCAGGGTTTGTGCTTGACTCTGTAGGAGACTTCTCTTACCTAGACTTGCTCAGGGTCCAGCAAAAGAACGTATGCAATCTCATCTGTTATTGAGATTAAAGTAGAAAGGCTTGCTCCCTCATCCATCCTCTTTCCTTTTTCTGCTCCTGGGCGTGATTGATATTCAGAGGATGAGATAACCCTGGAAATTTGTTTAGGAGCAAATCACAAGTAATATTGTAGAAGATCATCTATCACTCTGTACATGCTGTGTTCTTATCTCTTAAAATCACTGTTTTCTGTCAACATTGTATTAAACATGAAAGTTTTGATGACATGCATCACAAAAGTGATGCTCAGATTTAACTTCCACTGTTTGGAGATACTGAGGTAAAGCAAAATGAAAATCTATTTTTACTTTACATACTATTTGTGTTTACACAATAATCTTAGGTCATAGCCTTCACTCCTGTGGCACTTGATGGACAGATTTGGAGGTCTTTCCCAATCTAAACTCAGAAAAGGAGTGCAAAGGAATGGTTCGTCACAGTCTACAGCTGGCCAGGAGTTTCTGCATCATCTCTGCATGTTATGTACAAGTGTGTCAGCGTTGAGCCTGCATCAGCCTGTGACCTCAATAGCTGAGACTGGAGGGGAGGTGAGTGTTCAGCCTTCCTTGCCTGGGGAATGAGTCTGTTGTGATCCAGAATAAGAGGCATCTGAGAAGTCAAATACTGGGCAACCTTGTTCACAGACAATATGCCTAGGCTTCCAGTCTCCAGGTTGTTTTTTCCTTTAATGATAAGTATATGTGTCTAGATCTGGAAAAAATAATTAAGCTGATCAAGGAGTGTTACATTCCCCCACTTGATCTTTAGTTTGATATGTAGTCTATACTAAAATAATGGCCATGCAATGAGATGTGTAGAGAGTCATCGACGTATCAGTCATAACTCTCTAAATGTGAAAGTCCTCATGTTTTGATGGTGTCATGTGCCAAGACAAATTATTCCTTGGAGGTCTTCCTGGTAAACATTTCCTTGACTTAGATGACTACTTAGAATAAGCTGCCAGACAAAAGGGACAAGTTGGTAGTGATGTCACTGGAGCAGAATTAACAAAGTGAAGCTTGATGATGGTGAGTTAAAGAGGTAGAATATGCTGGGGTGTTTGCAATTGAGCTGTTGGGACAGAATATTACAATTAGGATCTATTAAAAGAAGCAGCCTCCAATTCATACCACACAGTTAACATAGGTGGGGATATGGAATCCCTCCACTGCTTTCAGACTGTATAACATCCTCCCTTTAGAGAAACTTGAATTACTTTCCAAGTGGTTTGCCCAATTTCAGATGAAAATTGTGTTTCAGACAATAGCACAGCAGTGTTTCCAGGATAAGAGGTGTTCTCTTCTATGTAGAAAATTAATGGCTTGTTTTCTTCAAACACTCTCTGTCTTCTCCACATGCTGATAATCTATTCTGAGTTATATTTAATCGTAAAAAAAGCCACAAAAGCTGAAGGCAGACTCAAGGTGAACTATCTTCCCATTTAGAAAATAGAACACCTGTTTTTCAATTGAGATGCAAAATGAGAGGCTCTAACCAGTTGTGGTTGTTGAAGACTGGTTTGCAGAGCTACCTCAGAAAACCATGGTCCATTTTCTTGCTTTTGGCTTGAAATTACTGTTGCAGTTTCTAACTGGGAAAGTTAGAATCACAGAACCTAGGTTTGGGTTGTAAGGGACCTTTAAAGGTCATCTAGTCCAACTGCCCTGCAATAAGCAAAGACATCTTCAACAGGATCAAGATGCTCAGAGCCCCATCTAACCTGACCTTGAATGTTTTCAGGGCTGGGGCACCTACCACTTCTATGGGCAACATGTTCTAGTGTTTCACCCTCATAGTAAAAAATTTCTTCCCTATATCTAGTCTAACTTTCTCTTCTTTTAGTTTAAACCCATTACTCCTTGTACAATCACTACAGTCCCTACTAAAAAGTTTGTATTCATCATTCTTTTAACCCCACCTTTAAGTGTTGAAAGGTGGCAATAAGGTATCCCTGGAGGACATTTCCCCTTGTCCTGTCTCAAAGAAAAAAAAAAAATTATTAATGGCCTCAAGCTCTATCAGGGAAGGTTCAGGCTGGACATCAGAAGGCAAATTTTCACAGGAAGGGTCGTTGGACACTGGGCTGCCCAGGGAGGTGGATAAGAATGGTTGGACTTGATGATCCAAGAGGTGTTTTCCAAACCAGTGATTCTGTGATTCTGGGGAGCCTTCTCTTCTGGAGGCTGGACAACCCAAATTGCCTCTGTCTTTCTTCACAGGAGACGTGCTCCATTCCTCTGATGGTATTTGTGGCCTTCCAATGGACCTGCTTTAAACAGATTCACGTATTCCTGTGCTGACCACTTCAGATCTGGACACAGTTACTCCGCATGGGGTCTCATGAGAGCAATGTAGAGGGGCAGAATCTCCTCCCTCAAACTGCTGGCAATGCTTCTTTTGATGCAGCCCAGGTTGCAGTCAGCCTTCAGTGCTAGGAATGCACATTGCTAAGTTATGTCCAGCTTTTCATCCGTCAGTACCACCACGTCTTTCTCCTCAGGGCTGTCTTCAATTCCATCATCCCCCCAGCCTGTATTGATACTGGGAGCTACCCCAATTCATGTGTAGGATCTTGCATTTGGCCTTGTTCAACCTCATGAGGTTCAGAAGCTCACCTCTCAAGCTTGTTGAGGATGGCATCCTGTCACTCAGGTGTGTCAGCTGTATCACTCAGCATGGTGGTGTCTGCAAACTTGCTGAGGGAGCACTCAATTCCACTGTCTGTGTCACTGACGAAGGTATTTTACTCTACTCCAGAAAGGCTGGTACCAAAATCTCCCAGATGGAGAAATGAGGCAGATACAGGATCTTTTCAAAGGAAAAAATGGATGTCCAGGAGAGGGCTTTCTTTCTAGTTTCAGATGAAAACCAGGTCTGCTAGCTTTGGTAATATCATACATATTATCACCCAAACCACTTAGAAAGCTGAGGAAGGCAAGACTTATTATATGGACTGCTGATATATCCCATCTTCAAAACAAAGCCTATTAAAATTAGATTTCTAGAAGAGCTCCTTTTTAAATATTTCAATAAGTCGGTATGTTTCCAGAGGAGTTGCAGATTCATGGGAGCTGCACACCATTGAACATGCATGCTGAAAACAGTCTAAACCGGCCCCAAATACAGGCTACGTCTCTTTAAAAACTTTATTACTGAGAGAAACAAGTGACTGAATACAGAGCTCAAGGGTTTTTTATTCTCCTTGTATACAAGGCTATCCATTCCCCCTCTCCCCCTTGAGGAAAGGGAGGGACTAACTATGAACTCAACCGTCTCTGAGGTACTTGAGATAATTGTGGTACAACTGGTTTGATTTGGAAATGGAATTAGAGTGTTCCTTTTTTTCTCTTCTAATTAATCAGGGTTTAATGTCTATATTTGCAGCTTCTTCAATTAGTTCTCTACAGATCAACCCCCATCCTATCAATTAAATTCTGGGATTTGTGTTTGGAGCAAAAGTGCTTTACAGTTGCAAAGCTCTCAGCTAAATTACTTCTCTCAAAAGTTACATTTCAGGAGTTGAGAGAAACAAAACACAAAAGTTGCCAGAGTTTGATAATTGTAGTTCAATCGTTCCCTTCCTCCCTTCAAAGGAAACCAGGCATGGAGTCCAGAAAGCCACAAAATGCCTGGTTTGTTTCTGTTTGAGATTCAAGACCTGTTCCTCTCTTTCTCCCCCTCGCACCTCCCCAGTCTCTACAACAAGAAAGACCAAAGGGAATCAACAGCAGAGTTTTAAGTAACCATAACCTAAGGAAAGTAAAATTCTTCTAAAAAGAACTCCAAAACCCCCTGAACAAAAAAACCCAAAACCTTTTCATAGCTGTTCAAATAGTAAAATATGCGATTCTGACACAGCGGTAAACTAAGTCCAAATGAAACCCATTAAAGCTCATAAGAAGTCTGCGGAAAAAAAGCAGCCAGAAAAGCAGAGACAGTGGAGAAAGAGTCCTTGGCAGCGTGGTGGGGACTTAAACATGCTCAGTTGAGTCACAACTATGGAAAAGGTTGACACACTCACATGCTTTTTAGTGGCAATATTATTCTCAAAGCCTGTCCTTTCTCCTTCCTTTCCTCTTTAGGTGAAATTTTTGTATGGCATACGTGAAGATTTTGAAACCGATTACATACCTGACAAATCAATCTTTCTAGCTATGAAGCCTGGACTGGAAGGAGCAGTTTAGCCAGCTATTAAGCTATTATTACTCATTTTGACCGGGATTTTCTCATGTAGGACTGTTGTCTAAAGTGTCTAGGAGCATTTACCCTTTTATGTATAAACTTAGTACCATCAGTAAGAAGAGATATTTATAGGAGTGGACAAGTCTTTCCAGTCTCCAGGCAATATTGCACAGTAGAGAACTTGGAACAAAAGATTATGACAGAGTAGTAGGTCAGTTCTGACTCACAGCCCTCACTTTCAGGTTCAGGAAGCCACTTCTACTGACATTTTGAAACTTGTGACTCAAGTTTTGAAGTTGTTTCAGTAGGACTTCTTCTTTGTGTTTTCAGTCTTCGGTAAAGATAGAGGGATTTGAAGACAAAGGTTGTATTTTCATAAAACTTCAGAGTTAAGAAATAATGAGATTTGACCAGTGAGAAGACGCTGGAGACTCCATTTTTTAACACAACCTGCTGCCAAACTCCATGTCCCCTATACACCTGAATGCTGTATTTTCTTGAGGATGTTGTGACACAGAAAACTATGCTAGAACTGCTGCATCAAGCAAATTGCAAAGCTTGTACAGGACTGAGAGGAGATTTCTCCATGTCATTGCACATATGATAATGCTTTCCATTTGATGCAACTGAAAATGAGTATCCTTGGATGACTGCATATCAAATCCTTTCCTACTGGCTAAGCAGAAAACATCATCAAATGCCCATATACATGAAACCATTTATTGTAGGAACAGCCACATCCCTGAGGAACACAATGTTGTCCCTGTTTGGGGTTAGACAGTTGTGTCATGGGTTGTTGAAAGGTGAAAGGAGAGGAGGAGAGGAGAGGAAATAGAAACACTTTTTTATTTTACCATCCTTGAAAGCTATTCTGCAATGGGAAAATACACAAGCTGCCCCACACAAACAGTTATGTCTTAACAGAGGCACTTTTCAGTCATCATTCATTTCAGACTTCTGGTTGCTCTGAGGTGGATTTTTGTAGTTTTCAAGTTCAGTTGCCATGGAAGAGTCTAGAAACTGGGGAGCAGGCTTGACAGCTTCCTGGGATTTTTATTTTAGTGTGTTTATTTTTCAAGAATGTGTTCTTGGTTATCAGCAGGAAATAGATTGCACAAACAGCTTTTCATTAAGTGTGCTTGACCATAGCCCTGAGCCACAATGGATGTTCGAAGAATTGAATGAGTTTCCTAGCGCATCTGTGAGCTGCAAGGGAGGCATGTCTAGGCTTTCACGCTGAAGCCTCTGATTAAAGCAAACTCTAAGCAATGGGAAAATGCAGCCTCCTTTTGTGAGGAGCAATTCCATGCACTGTTAGGTAAATTGCTAGGTGTGCACTTACTACGGGGACAGATATGACAAGGGAAGGGGCACATAAGCTCAGAAATGAAGAAGCTTCTTGAAGGTTAGCAATGAATAGAAGACATCATAAATGTTGGATATATTTGTGACATTCCTTTTGGTCATCAGGAACCTTAATCAAGGTGTTGTTATCTCATCTATGTTCCTGACTTTCCTTGCCATAGAAAGCAAAAGTGAGGTGAAGGGAATTGATGCACCACAATAGGAAGTAAGGGAAACCGAGTAGGACACAATCGCAAATGTGATCCCTCCAAGGCTGTTGTTTTCATGTACAGATCAGGAAGACAGGCTAGGAATACAACGGGCCTTTGCTCTCACATCTGATCTATCTGACAGGTCTTAATGAACCATAGAAACAATTTAAATTCTCTTCTCTGATGCTGCAAGAACTGATCTGCCCTTCTCAAGGAGCTGGGAAGTGTTCAATAAATGACTGGATGACTTTCCAGGAGATATTTCCACCTTCAGCTTCAAATCAGAAAAATAAGATGGCAAATGTAGGCCTTCTTGTGATAGAACAGGGAGACAAAGACAGATGGAGAAAAATGTGACCTTTCCTTATTTTATGTAAGGATAGCTACATCCCTGGAGGTGATCAAGGCCAGGCTGGACAGTGCTTTGAGCAATCTGATCTTGTGAAAGGTGTCCCTGTCCATGGCAGTTGGGATTGGAACTAGATGATATTTAAGGTCCCTTTCAACTCAAACCATTTTATGGTTCTATGATCCCAGTATTCTGCCAGGAGGGTGATACAGGAGATGCCAGGATGATGAGGTAATGGCTGGGGAGACACCAGTCTAGGGGGGTACAAGGTTTTTAAGGGAAGGATAAAAGTAACCGTGAGAAGGACAAGATGCATTGGTTTGGCTTGACCTCCTATACTTCAGCAACTTGTGAAGAGGAATTCTTATTAGGAGTTGAAATCTCTATCATCCACACTGAGAGCAAAGGGCATAAAACTCACCCAGGGCTTTGCCTCTCCATAAGTCCAGAGAGAATTGGTTGACATTGAGGGCAGTGCCTGAGCTTTGTTTTGGTCATGTAGATTACTACTTCATGTCCTAGAAAATTATAGCATTACTGCTGCTTAGCTAATTCTCTGTAGGGTAGTGAAAAAGGCTTTATGGTGAAGCTAAATGGCTCACAAAGTTGGCATGAGTAAAAAGTGATTTTATAAATGCCATTTTTATATCAATTTCACAGCCTTTGTAGCAGGGGTCTTAACAGCATTTTATATATGCCTTGTATGTGCACGCCTCTCTCTTGAAATGCACAGGGGCTATGAATTGCACACTGATATCACAGAATCACAGAATCACAGAACAACCAGGTTGGAAGAAACCCACCGGATCATCGAGTCCAACCATTCCCATCAAACACTAAACCATATCCCTCAGCACCTCATCCACCCGTGCCTTAAACACCTCCAGGGAAGGTGAATCAACCACCTCCCTGGGCAGCCTGTTCCAGTGCCCAATGACCCTTTCTGTGAAGAATTTTTTCCTAACGTCTAGCCTAAACCTCCCCTGGCGGAGCTTGAGGCCATTCCCTCTTGTCCTGTCCCCTGTCACTTGGGAGAAGAGGCCAGCACCCTCTTCTCTACAACGTCCTTTCAGGTAGTTGTAGAGAGCAATGAGGTCTCCCCTCAGCCTCCTCTTCTCTAGGCTAAACAACCCCAGCTCTCTCAGCCGCTCCTCATAAGGCCTGTTCTCCAGCCCTTTCACCAGCTTCGTTGCTCTTCTCTGGACTCTCTCCAGAGCCTCAACATCCTTCTTATGGTGAGGGGCCCAGAACTGAACACAGGATTCAAGGAGCGGTCTCACCAGTGCCGAGTACAGAGGGAGGATAACCTCCCTGGACCTGCTGGTCACGCCGTTTCTGATCCAAGCCAAGATGCCATTGGCCTTCTTGGCCACCTGGGCACACTGCTGGCTCATATTCAGTTGGCTGTCAACCAACATGCCCAGGTCCCTCTCCTCCAGGCAGCTTTCTAGACAGACTTCTCCTAGTCTGTAGCACTGCATAGGGTTGTTGTGCCCCAAGTGCAGGACCCGGCATTTGGCCTTGTTAAACCTCATGCCATTGGACTCTGCCCAGTGGTCCAGCCTCTTCAGATCCCTTTGCAGAGCCTCCCTACCCTCCAGCAGATCAACACTTCCACCCAGCTTAGTGTCGTCCGCAAACTTGCTAAGGGTGCACTCGATGCCTTCATCCAGATCATTGATGAAGACATTGAACAGGGCTGGACCCAGCACTGAGCCCTGGGGAACCCCACTTGTCACTGGCCTCCAGCTGGATTTCACACCATTTCCCACCACTCTCTGGGCCCGGCCATCCAACCAGTTTTCCACCCAGGAGAGTGTGCGCCTGTCCAGGCCAGAGGCTGACAGTTTCTCAAGCAGAACGCTGTGAGAAACTGTGTCAAAGGCTTTACTGAAGTCCAGGAAGACCACATCCACAGCCTTTCCCTCATCCAGCAGCCGAGTCACTTTGTCATAGAAGGCGATCAGGTTAGTTTGGCAAGACCTGCCTTTTGTGAACCCATGTTGACTGGGCCTGATCACCCAGTTCTCTTGCATGTGCTTCATGATAGCACTCAAGATCACCTGCTCCATGACTTTCCCTGGCACTGAGGTCAGACTGACAGGCCTGTAGTTTCCTGGGTCCTCCCTGCGGCCCTTTTTGTAGATGGGCACAACATCAGCCAGCCTCCAGTCCAGTGGGACTTCCCCAGTCTTCCAGGACTGTTGGAAGATGATGGAAAGGGGTTTGGCCAGCACATCCGCCAGCTCCTTCAGTACCCTAGGGTGAATCCCGTCCGGCCCCATAGGCTTGTGGCTGTTCAGTCAGGCTAGCAAGGCTCTGACCACCTCCTCTTGGATCATGGGAGCCTCATTATGCTCCTCTAGCTCCTGGGTTAGTACACAGACGGAACGACCCTCCTTACGGCTAAAGACTGAGGCAAGGAAGGCATTAAGTACCTCATCTCCAATGAGAGATTAAATACATTTCCCCTTGCTGAACTGACAGCAAGAAACAGAACTGGAGCTAACTGGAAACTAAGTTTTGCAGGTTGAGGGAGGTGATTCTGCCCCTCTATTCCTGTCTTGTGAGATCTCATCTGGAGTACTATGTCCGGTTCTGGAATCCGCTACATAAGAAGGATATGGAGCTGTTGGAATGGGCCTAGAGGAGGGCTACAAAGATGATCGGAGGGCTGGAGCACCTCCCATATGAGGACAGGCTGCAAGAGTCAGGATTGTTCAGACTGGAGAAGTGAAGGCTCTGAGGAGACCTTATAGCAACCATTCAGTACCTGAAGGGGCTACAAGAAAGCTGGGGAGGGGCTGTTTACAAAAGCTTGTCGTGATAGGACTAAGGGCAATGGGTATAAACTGGAGAGGGGCAGATTTAGACATAAGGAAGATTTGTTCATGATGAGAGTGGTGAGGCACTGGAACAGGTTGTCCAGGAAAGTTGTGGATGCTCCCTCCCTGGAAGTGTTCAAGGCTGAGTTGGATGGGACCTTGGGCAGCCTGATCTAGTGGGAGGTGTCCCTGCCTATGGCAGGGGTGTTGGAACTGGATGATCTTTAAGGACCTTCCCAACCCAAACTATTCTATGGTTCTATGATTCTATGATTATACAAGTCTATGATTCTATGATTCTGATTCTGTGATTCTAATGAGTCACAACACTTTATTGACTTTCCAGAAGAAAAAAACGTGCTTCAAGGGATACTCGGATGCTGCAATGAACCTCCCCTGCCAGTCTTTCCAAAAGCTTGCCTGGCATCGGAAGGACTGTATATACAAACAGTGGGTACACTGGAAAAGACAGGCCCTTTGAGCTGAGGTAAGGGGATCAAGTGGCAATGTGGCCTCAAATTCCTACCTAACAGATAGGAAGGCAACAGTTCTGACATGTTTAGCAGTTTCCTGCTGATATACTGTGCTTATGGATTTATTTCAGTTGACGTTGAATCTGGAACACAAGATCCATTCAAAACAAAATTTTTTATTCCATGTTTCTGAAAAGTATCTTTCTTAACTAACTATAGGCCACCTCCAGAGATGCAGAAATTTCCACCATATCAGTCGTCTGCCTGATTCAGGCAGCTTCTGAAACTACAGTATCCAGAGCGCTCAAGACTGAAACACGCTGGTACACAAAATCCACTACTGAGTATGATTGAAGGGTACAAGTCACAGATAAATTTGTTAGACCCATTCTGCTCATGGTGTTATCCAAAAAGGGGGTCTTTGCAACGTGGTTTTAGAGCACAGCAACTTGAGCTTGTTTTCAAGTTTTCTTGGCATTTCACAATGGCTCCAGATTGCAACACCGTGCTTCACATTGGAAGGAAGAAGGGTTTCAGTAGATTTCTCCTCTTCCAAAGTTGTTGGAGAAAGTAAAAATGAGATGTATTACAACTCTAAGGCTGGAACTTGTTGTATCAGACTTTGGAAGACTGCGTGCTGTGAAGAAGTCATCAGGCATTCCCACCATGTAGCACATGCACTTACTGGTGATGTTTTTTTCCAGATATATGAATTGATCAGAGTTAATTTATAGGTTGCAAAGATGGATTATGTCTTCTCTGTGTGGTACAGCTTTTCATTTCTGATACCATTTCTTCTTGAACCTCTAAGTTACAGCAGCTTTCTCCTTCAAGGAGCAGGAATGGAAAATACTCTCTCAGAGTTCCCAGGTCAATAACCTAGATAAGCATTCTATAGAATAGAGACACTTAGAGAATAGATACAGAGAACTTCTAAGTTACAAGAGAAGTATTTTGATGTGAGGGCTCACATCCCATTCTGCTATTTCATTGCCCTATGTGATTTCCTTACAATCTTTCATAGGAACCATAAGCATTTTCAGGCTGTGGTCTGTTCTCCATCAAGATTATGCCTACTGTAACTCTTATATAAGCCTGTCACTCACTCTGAGCTCCCATCCCACGGTAGCTGTTGCTTCCTTCTTTTCTATAGGCATTGCCATACTCAGAGACACATCAAACACTTTTCCAAACCTTCGCCCACTCCTAAGTGACATGCCAGCAATTCCACAGCTCATTTCTCTTCCCTGTTTGGCTTTGCTATTGCCTGCAATCAGGTGTGTTCTCTAGGAAAAGACAGGGAGGAGGAAAAGCTGGGACTTTGTGGAAAACCTTGTTTGCTTTTGCTGATGGAGATATTTTGCTCCCCCTTTTTTCTAACCTGGGCCCTGGCAGCAAGAGCAGAACACCTCTGTGCAGTCTCATCTTTGACCTGTACCTGGTATCAAACCTAGTTTAATACCGCTCTGCATGTCTTGGACTTTGATTTAAGAAGTAACTAGAAGTGTATGCTCACTGTGCCACATGCTGGAGGACATAGCTAACAATCCCTTTTTACTGTTAGGAGTTTAGGTGCAATGCAGCAACATTAAGATCACCCCTCTCTTCCCCTGGAATTGAAGTAACACCCCTCACATGCAGAAGAAACTGCTTCCCATACTTCCAGGAGCCAGGAGCTGAAGGCATTTAATCACAGGCACTACTGTATTGAATTTGCATGTCCTCTGGGATCTGCACCACCATATCAAACACTGAAGATTGAGATCAAAGCCTGAACTTTATAATGTAACACCATGGACTGCAATTGCCTGCTCAGGCTGCACCTCATGCTCTGTTGATAAAGGCCACGTTGCCACAAATGGGGCTCCAGCCAGGTAGTCTGGAGGGACCGGCACAGCAATAGCTAGATGCTAGATCTCATTTTTATGCAATGTATGTACAACAGCCTCTTTCATCCTCGCCCTTAACTTCTGCTTGCTCAATGAAAGCAGCACGTAGGCAAATAACATTTTGCATTTTAAAAGAGTTTTAATTTGTAGCTGTTTTCAAAGTGCACAACAAGGCTAATGAATAGTCACTCCATTCTCTAGGATACAGAGGAACAACTGACTAGAATTAGCATTAATTAGCTGAATTAAAGTAGCACCAAGAGGCTTCAACTGAGCTTGGCATCTTGCTACAATAGGTGTAGGATGAGCATGCTGTGTGAAGCTGGTACAAGTTGGTGTAGTTACCACTAAAATTTAAGGGAGAGGTGGTCGAGGAATGACTCCCTTGAGCTTCTACAGCTGAAGTTGCAGACCTGGTAGAGAGCTGTAGTAGGCAGCGGATCCTCATTCCTCTTGAGTTCACTTTGCTTCCTGTTTGAATGTTACTATAGTCTCGTGTGTCATTTATTCATTTTTTTCACTCATTTCACTAATCCCACCTAAAGCATAGTCCATGAAACTTTTCACCAGCTGATCTAAGGAGCTGGAACACCACAGTAGAGAAGAGCAGGACGTGAAACAATTAAGAGGTCATGGGAAACCCTTTGTCAGGAGAAGTATTTAAATACTATCCCTTTCTTAACAACGAATTGCTTAAGAGCAATGTACTGTGTCCCCAATGGCAGGAGTGGTTTGGTTTGGCTAAACAAGTGTCAAAGGTTAGAAGGAAGAGAGGGAATGAAGCACCTTGCTTCAGGGCACCCTCACCTCTGAAAACAGAAGGTAGTTCATATCCCTTGTATGCGACCCTCCAACATTATGGCAGTGACCTGATGAGCTCCCACATGAAATATATCAGATATGCAGTTCTGAAGTGAGGTGTTCTCTTCTTCTTGAGCTCAAGGCCCCAGAGACCATCCTCTCTGAAAGCCTGTACTTCAAACCTGCTATACAAGAGAGGAAGAAAAGACCCATTTAATTTTTCACAGTTCTTCTTCTGGCCCATCAGCTATGCCTTATACTCAAGGAGACTTTTTGCTGGGTTTGATGGTTGTTTTCATGCCTCAGCACTGGTCTACTTAAAATTTGTTAGAGAAAACCAATTAATTTCACTCATGCCCTCTCACTGTTGATGGATGATTATTAAAATGGTGGCAATGTTATGCTGGGATTATGCTGCACAAACCACATTGTGTTTCAGCTTAGTCTAGTGACACAGGAATATTGAATATTGCTTCATTCCAACTTCTTTCTATTTACTGTGCTTCCCAAGATGAAGCAATGGTCTCTTGGACCTGTGACAGATCCATTGGCAACATTGCAAAATCAGATAAAAAAGTAGGAGAACCAGCAGAATAAAAGTTTATGCAAAGCTAGAGTTATAGATGATGCACAAAATCACAAGTATTAAAGTACATAAGGAATGATTCATGGAAGCTAGAAATCTTGATCAGTTCAAATGAATGTTTGTTTCCAGAAGTCTCACTCTTCCTGAGCCTTCAGTCCTTTGAGACTAATCCAATAGTCAAGTGTTTCTCCATACCACATTTCAGCCAAATGCCAGGACATACTTCCCGTGCTGTAACGTCAACCAACTGTGTTCTTCCAATAGCAGGGTTCTGATGCTGTGACAATGCACTCAAACTTCCCAAAGTTTCTGGCCTCTCAGGAAAGCCAAATTAACTTACTTTGCCATTACACAGCTTTTACATGGGAACTGACTCATGTTTTCCATGCATCTGCCCACAATATACCACATAGACAAGTTCTGACATCTTAGAGGCATCTCACTGTCCCACACTTTCAGAGCAACCACACTGTAAATTTAATCTCTTCTGCACTCTCTCTGTATGAAGTAGGAGGGAGTAGGTGTATCCAACCTACTTCCCATCTCCTAGGTCATGAGTGGTTTCTCAAATCTTCCTTCTGAAAGAGCAGGGCTCACAGTCTGTCTTGCCCCCTTCCTTGCAATGAATAGAATGTTTCAATCATTTCTACCTTTCCTCAAGGAAAGTGGTTTATTTCTCCTCATATCCCCAGTAAGAGGCAATGGCAAGTGATGACCTCTTTTCCTTCTTCTCTCTCTCTCTCTGTTCACTGCTGCTCCTTAAGAATATCTGGCAGAGGGGCCTTTGATGTGCTGTATCTGACAGTGGAGTCTGCTCAAGTCCTGCTCAGAGCCTCAGCGATCTTTCCCACTCACGGCACAGAGCTGTGCCAGCTGCTGTAGCATGGCCTGTGAGATACAGAAACACAGTGTTTAAGTGAGGTTAAATAAAATAATACATGGAGAAGGACTTGATTTTTGTCCTTTAAGTGGCCTAAATCTGCAGGGCTGCTTCAGATTCAGGTTGTATTTCTTCCATCTGTTCCAAACTCTGGAAGAAGGATTTTGGAGGAAAAGTGCTGTTTTGAACATGTTAAAGTCATAGGCAGTAGGAATGAGGGAAGGAGGTAGGGGTACTTCGATTCTGCTTAGGAGATTTGTTGCTGCTGACTTGCGTTCCTTGCAGGGATTCGGGGAAATGTTGGTGGTCCATTGTTTTCTGGAAGCAGACAGGAATTTCTATGGTGCAGCACCCAGCATTTGATTTAGCCTATGTTCCATTATACTTGGAATGGGCTTTCTTAATATTTCCTGCATTAGAAGTATTTTTATGGCAGTCAGCAGAGGAGAATAAAATTCTGATTGCACTGAAAGCCTCTAGCAAATAGTATTGCTTTGCGAAGTGTAGGAGCAGGTCTCTTCTTTTTCCCTTAGGTGAACATTTCTTTTTTGGAAAGATTAAACACCTGACTACTAAGCTTGCAGAAATGTCCAGCTGCAGATCAGAACATTACAATATGTTTGTTGACTAAAACACTTTGTGGTCTGCCAGAAAGTCCTACCTTACTCTGTGGCCTGAGGTCAGCTAATTCATAATCATCAAATAGTAATGACTTGCTCAGGGCTTGTCATTTCACATTATACAGAAATAAAGATAAAAAAGTGGATGGTATTCAGGAAGTCAGTGAGTAACATTTATTTCATAACAACATAAACCAACACCTTTGTGGATATATATTCTTCTGAGATTGAGATATTCAAGCAGGAAATTAAGAGAGTGGAAGAACTATGAGCCTGCTGGTCAACCTTTTTCAAGATAAGATAGTGTGTTCCAGCATGGTTTGTCTGTTTTGAAATATTTCCATGTAAGGGGAAGGAAAAGGCTCATCTCTTCTCCTGGCACAATCTTTATCTATCCAACAGATCTCAGGTGGAAGATTTATAATCTTTAAGAATGTCACCCTTAGGTTATAAAGTCAATTTATTTGCACTCCCTAATTACATATGCGATGTGCTCAGTTTACAAGTTAAAACCTGGGGTGGTGATTTTGTTGTTGCTTTTCTTTTTAAGATGCTATCTTAGCAAATTCTTCCTGGAACTGGGAAATAAACAGTATTTTCTGCTTCCAGTGCTACTTATTACCACATCAGTTTCTCAGGATGTAAGAGGAATGATATTCCATTGACTGAACGGCAAGTAGGAAAAACTCCTGTTTGTGTGCTGTTTAGTGGTGGTGGGTTTGTACAGCTAGCTGGAGAAAAAGCCATACTACAGGAGAGAACCTATGAAGGTCAAAAATACTATAATTTATGCCAGCTGCCCAGAGCCTCTTGCTGTTATCACTTTATACTAACAAACTTTAAAATCCTGCAGTACTTTGGTCTAAAATAACAAAACTTTATCAGGGAATGTAGTAATAGAATAAGGGATAAGGGTTTTAAGCTGAAAAAGCATAGATTTAGATTAGATATTAGGAAGAGGTTTTTTTACTGTGTGGGTGGTGAGGCACAGGAACAGGTTGCCCAGAGATGGTTTGGATGCACCATCTCTGGAGGTGTTCAAGGCCAGGTAAGACGGGGCTTTGAACAACCTCATCCAAAGAAAGGTGTCTCTGCCAATGGCATTGAAACCAGATGATCTTTAAGGTCCCTTCCAACCCAACCCATTCTACGATTCAATGAAATTTGCATATTTCATGAAAAGACATCTTATTTTGCTGCAGCTGAGTATCTGGCCCTGTGAGCTGATTTCATGTTTCCAGTTAGAGTCAATATTTCTTTAGCTGTGGGAAGATATGTCCCATGTTTACACTGAAGTCAGGAACATCTAACTCAGTAGAAATACATGTAAACCCTTACCATTATTGAACAGCTTTGTGCTACATAAATATTCCAATACACCTGAGGAAAATCGTAAAGTCCTAGCATAGTATTCAGTGGGATTTAATTTATGGCATGTATTTCCCCAACAATTTTCAGCATCTTAGCTGAGGAATCTGGAGAAAGTACTGCCAGCATATATCAGTTTTCAGAAATTCACATCCGGGGGTGGACATCCCAAATTAACATTGATAAATGACATGGAACGTTGGCTGATCAGTAAGTTGTGACAAGGCCAACTATTTTCCTCACCTTTCTGAAAGCTACCTTCAGTCAGCATCGTCAGTCTGCCAAGTGCGATGAGAAGAGAAAAAAATAAATGTAATTCTAATTGAGGCTTGATTCTGACATCAGTGGACATAGAAAATACCTGTTTCTCTGCCAATGCTGTTTTTGTCACCAGATCTGGGTCACGAATGAAAGCGTCATAGGGTCCCTTCCAGGTCTTGGAGTTGCCCTGTTGTTTGCCTGGAAATAGAGGAAGTTAGCATGTCTTTTACAAATAAAATGTTATGTTTCATAGTGATTCATTTGCTCAGGTGAAATTCATAGCCCAGTCAACTCAATCTCAATGGTTCATTTGAAGTTTAGAGCTTGAGGAGGGGTAGGGGGCATCAGGTACACAGTACGTTCTTAATGTTTTCACAGGGCTCCTCTCTTTATATCTACTAAAAAGAAAAATACCATTTCACTTGTATTTATGGCTGCTTGATGGTGGTTTTATAAGCTGAATTGATACTTCCTCTTAGAGCCTGATGCAGGGGGGCAAACACATGGCGCCTGCATTACTTCTTCATCCCAGGCGCATTTCTTTTTTTTTAAAAGACATGTCTCTTTAAATGAATGACTTGCAAACATATAAGGCCAGGTGTACTTGTTTTGGATTGGATAGAATAAAATTTCTTCATAAAAATTTGTATGATATTCCGTTTTGAATTTGTGCTGGAAATGGTGCTGAAAATGAATGACACAGAATCACAGAATGACTAGGTTGGAGAAGATCCACTGGATCATCGAGTCCAACCATTCCCATCAATCACTAAACCATGCCTCTCAGCTCCTCATCCACCCATCTTTTAAACACCTCCAGGGAAGGTGAATCAACCACCTCCCCGGGCAGCCTGTTCCAGGGCCCAATGACCCTTTCTGTCAAGAATTTTTTCCTAATGTCCAGCCTGAACCTCCCTTGGCGGAGCTTGAGGCCATTCCCTCTTATCCTATCCCCTGTCACTTGGGAGAAGAGGCCAGCACCCTCCTCTCTACAACCTCCTTTCAGGTAGTTGTAGAGAGAAATAAAGTCTCCCCTCAGCCTCCTCTTCTCCAGGCTAAACAACCCCAGCTCTCTCAGCTGTTCCTTGTAAGATTTGTTTTCCAGCCCCCTCACCAGTTTTGTTGCTCTTCTCTGGACTCGCTCCAGAGCCTCTACATCCTTCTTGTGGTGAGGGGCCCAGAACTGAACACAGGATTCAAGGAGCGGTCTCACCAGTGCCGAGTACAGAGGGAGAAGAACCTCCCTGGACCTGCTGGTCACGCCGTTTCTGATCCAAGCCAAGATGCCATTGGCCTTCTTGGCCACCTGGGCACACTGCTGGCTCATGTTCAGTCGCTGTCAACCAACACCCCCAGGTCCCTCTCCTCCAGGCAGCTTTCTAGACAGACTTCTCCTAGTCTGTAGCACTGCACAGGGTTGTTGTGCCCCAAGTGCAGGACCCGGCACTTGGCCTTGTTAAACCTCATCCCATTGGTCTTTGCCCAGTGGTCCAGCCTGTTCAGATCCCTTTGCAGAGCCTCCCTACCCTCCAGCAGATCAACACTTCCACCCAGCTTAGTGTCATCCACAAACTTGCTAAGAGTGCACTTGATGCCTTCATCCGAGTCATTGATAAAGACATTGAACAGGGCTGGACCCAGCACTGAGCCTTGGGGAACCCCACTTTTCACTGGCCTCCAGCTGGATTTCACACCATTTCCCACCACTCTCTGGGCCCGGCCGGCCAACCAGTTTTCCACCCAGGAGAGTGTGCACCTGTCCAGGCCAGAGGCAGTTTCGTAAGCAGAATTGGTTTATCTTCATGCAGTTTTATAGTGAAACAGATTGTGAAAAAACATCATGAAAGTAAAGAATAAGATTCAGTCTTTCTCTTTGCAGATTCATTCAAAAGATGGGCAGAAGCCTGTGTGCAATATCAGGTGCTGGGAAGACTGTTGTGTACATGTGCATAGGAGTGTGTGCGTCTGTGCATGTTTAGGGGATCAATGCTACCTACCTTTCCAACGAGACCTTTTGCAGGATTCCTCCACATCTGGGGCTCTTCCAAACAGTCTGTTCACCCTGAGCTGCAAGCACCACTGCTACTTTCTTACCCCACAGGCAATGTGCATGGGGCATCATGGCTCTGGGTTGCATGTGGGACCATGGGGTGAGAGCTTCTACACTGCTGCCCTTTAAATGGGTGATATACCATCCTTACGGACAGGACTGTAGAGCAGAAGCCATTCTGACATTAAGTTCAGTACTGGCCACATCTGACACTGCGAGCTTTATAAAATTTGCACATGGGAGTTTGGTCTCCCATGAGACCAAAACCAGTCATGTTATTTTTTTAGGGGTAGAGAGCAAAGACAGGGAAAATGCATTTGCTTGGTTTTAATGGCATAGTTTTTCAATCAGTTATATCTCAGCAGGCTGTAAAAGAGAAAAACAATAGTATTAAGGCGCTACATGGATCTGCTATATTACATTGACCTAAATTCTATATCTTTATAAAACTGCAACAAATGGGAGCTCCAACAAGAATACATTCCTTCATGTCTGTAATATTTCTCTTCTTTCTTTTCTTTTTTTTATTTTTTCCATCTATGTAAGTGTGGCTCATTCAACAACTGGCAAGGTAGTTATTTTCAACGTGGAAAAGGTCTGCAGTCATTTACCGGAAAGACTGTCTTATAACAAATGCAAAGCAAAGGTTTAGGTGAATCAGTTTGCTGTTATTATTGTGTCCTTACATGTTCTCCAGCAGAAAGCTCTATCAAATTTGCAGCCACGTTTTGTATCACTTTGAAGTATTAACTGCTTAATTCTACTGGTTCTGCTGCTGCAGATAAACCAGATGTTTTATCATGGGCTGCGGTGGGGATTCTTACAGGTACTTATGTGCCGACTCCTCTTCATTTCTGTTGGAGCTGGGCTTATCTGCTCAGCTGTAACAAGAAAATGTATATAGAGCACTTTGAGCCCAAACTACTGCCAAGTTTTTTCATTTTAAACTCCATCTTACATTAGGGAATGTTTTTCTTTTAAGATTTACACCTTAGACTCTGGGGATTATTAAAAAAAAACCCCATCTTTCATTGCTTCCCTCACTTTTTCTGTGCCCTCCCTCCCTCCCTCCATTCCTTCCTTCCTTCCTTCCTTCCTTCCTTCCTTCCTTCCTTCCTTCCTTCCTTCCTTCCTTCCTTCCTTCCTTCCTTCCTTCCTTCCTTCCTTCCTTCCTTCCTTCCTTCCTTCCTTCCTTCCTTTTAAATAACAAGAGGCAAAGTTAGAGCTACCTTTATGGAATGATCATTAATGATCATTTTTGCTTTGATCCAGTGACCTCCACAGAGCACTAAATCAACTGAGAATGCTAAAAATTGCAAACCGACTTAGAGAATATTTTAGACCAACCCACAGCTCAGGTCTTGAGTTTTTTATTAATCTTGTTATTAGATAACATTAATTAGAAATTAACATTGCTTTTCACTTAAAACCTTGATATTGAACAGTTTCTAATGTTTATTCTTCAGTGAAGAATTTTCATTTAAAAAAATCACAGAAATATTAAATATTAAACTTTCCGTAATTTCCACTTTGAAAATATTTGTTCTATAAAACAATATAGTTGTATGTAGTAATGTTTAATATTGTTTTTAATAGTCCTCTACAAGGCTTTCAGTCACGTGTTAGTAGATTTATTTTCAAAAATAATCATGAATGTGAAACATGGTGCCTTAGCTAAAGTTATATGCAGCTAAGAACCGGGAGATCTTACTGGGACTGAGGGGTATTTTCATTTTAATGTGTCTTTCATGTATATAAAGTAAGGGCTGGAGTACAGAGTAGATGGCAATGCTTTTTACTGTTTTCCTTGTCCAGGATTAATATTCCATATGCCATAAATAGCCAGAAGATCAAAAAGAAGTATGTAAAAAAAAAAACAAACCAGTGGTATTTAGCTGATACTAATCTCAGTATCAATACTTATCTGAATGACAATCCTTCTATTCAAGACAATGCTGGACTTTGGATGCTCAGTATGGCTTTCAGACCAGATCTTGCTTGGAAGCTAGCCCTGCTTTGCACAAGAGGTTGGAGTAGATTAATTTTAGGTGTCCCTTTACACCCATGTTATTCCTGTGGTTCTGCAGTTTTGCATCAAAGACATTGAGGAAATCCTCTTCTAAAAGAAAGAGACTAGGTATAACTTACTATGTATCTGTGAGACCTAGAAATTTGGAGGAAAGTAAAATAATATTTTAAAATCAACTTCTTCCTCATCTCTGGCATCAAAAAGCCCTGACAGTTTTGATTTTAGGGCTTAAATTATATTCCAGTGGCTGTTGAAAACTGCAGACTGAATTATCTGTGTTGCCAGAATACAATAGCAGCGCACCAGTAAATATCGCTAGATTTAGCTCTGGTGTATTCTTTTTTTATTTAGTATTCCATCAATAATTTTGTTGTACACGCTTTCACACAGATAGTCCCTTTCTTTCAGGGTGGTTTAACTGCCTAGCAACCTTATGAACATAAACTTCAATGTGCTGTAGTAACGACTGAAAACCATGTAGCTTACATTAATGTGACTGCAGTGTTTTGAGAGGTAATGGCTGAAATTCCCTGGCACTTTTTTTGGTCAGAACTCATTCTAAGAGGAGGCAATGATTTTGAGGACTTAATTAAATTGATTGATAAACAATCAAGTAAAATACGGCTATTAATTAAATCATCCTACTTAAATGATGACTTTCAAAGACTTCAATAAGAACTGTGTGTCTGCACATTTTGTGCATTTGAAAATGTGGTTTTCTTCACAGGATAGACAGTAAATTGAATCCCTTTGGAAAAAAATCAGCCAACCAACCAACCAACCAAAAACCTGTAAACTGCTATGCATTTATGTTACACAACCCCAAGAGATGTAGATGGCTGTTATAGTGTGAATGACATATCCAGTCTTACAAAGATTTAAGTGTGAAACTGCAAACATTTATTACCAATTTCAGGGCTTACCACTCTGTGTAGTTCTGCCTAGTAGTACTGCATTTATTATTTCCAAGCAGAAAAGATATACCAAGTAGTTTCTTGAAGATCATGCTTGAGTGAAAATGTGGTCTAGCAGAGGTAACTTTAGACTGTATAGGAAGATAACTCCTGAATGAGAGAGTCACTGAAGTGTCTGGTCATTTGTAAAAATGGAATGAAGTCAAATGAATTTAAATTTAAACATATAATATTCAGGATTTTATTGTGAATGTTTTGAACTGAAGGCTACCAGAGGGGAAGTGATCACCTCAGTGGGCAACTGTCATTTACAATTTCTTATTCTCTCTCTCACGTTTGCAGAAACAAACCTCACAACTGTGACTTGAAAAAGTGAACAAGGAGCCAAGAAGCAAAATGAACCCCGTAATCAAAACCACCCTTTCAGTTTAGAGAGGAGTCAGTTGATACGTGGGAGTTTCAGCCTATATCTGAGAGACTGAAATATGCACACCTCTCTTGCACTGGTTGCATAGGTTTATAGTAATAATATAAGAGAAATTTTCATGGTCAGGGGAAAACATCAGCCTTTTTGTCAGCCACTGGGGCTGCAGCCTCTAACTCATAACAGTTGCCAGGAAATCACTGAGTTAGATCATGGAAGAGAGCAACTCCATCCCTATGCTCCAGAGGTGCTATCACAGAACAAGCTGTACATCAAACCTGAATACCTGTTTTCAGAAAATGTGTCAGTAAGGGGTCTGCAGGCACCTCTTAGCACTGCTGGTTCATCATGCATTTGCAATCAGAAAGTCAGAAAGCAGTTGTGCACTTTTTCCTTATAAACAATGTGACATATTTCAGCCCTCACAGACCCATCTCAGAACACTGTTTATGAGATTTCCTTGCATTAAAAAATAACTGACCTTTTCAATGACTTAGAGGTCTTTTGTTTTTGATTAGATATAGTATCACAATAAAAATTACCGCCCTGTGGCTTCAATGAGCCCTCCTGTCTGTCCAGTTGACCATCCTCCCCCAAGATCTGAGAAATACTTTTCAAAATATCTATTTTTACATAATCAAAAGAAAGAACCAGCAGCTTAGATTAATAATTACGTATCAATAATCAAACAGGAAAAGTGAAGTCATCATAGAATCATAGAATATTTAGGGTTGGAAGAGACCTTAAAGATCATGTAGTTCCAACCCCCCTGCCATTAGCAGGGACATCCCACTAGATCAGGTTACCCAAGACCCCAACCAACCTGGCCTTAAACACCTCCAGGGATGGGATATCCACAACTTCCCTGGACAACCTGTTCCAGTGTCTCACCACCCTCATCAGGAAGAATTTCTTCCTAATGTCTAGTCTAAATATTACCCCCTCCAATTTAAAGCCATTCCCTCTCATCCTATCACTACACACCCTTGTAAAGAGTCCCTCCCCAGCTTTCTTGTAGGCCCCCTTCAGATACTGGAAGGCCCCTATAATGTCTCCTCAGAGCCTTCTCTTCTCCAGGCTGAACAAGCCCAACTCTCTCAGCCTGTCCTCACATGGGAGGTGCTCCAGCCCTCGAATCATCCTTGTAGAACTCCTCTGGACCTGTTACAAAACTCCATAACTCCATATCCATATCTGTTCCAAAACTCCATGGCCACGCTTCTTTTGATGTAACCCAAGATACAGTTGGCCTTCTGGGCTGTGAGCACACATTGCCGGCTCATGTCAAGCTTCTCATCGACCAGCACCCTCAAGTCCTTCTCTGCAGGGTTGTTCTCAATCACATCATCCCCCATTGTGTACTGATAATGGGGATTGTCCTGATCCAGGTGCAGAACTTTGCACTTGGCCTTGCTGAATATCATGATGTTCTCACAGGCCCACTTCTCCAGCCTATCCAGGTCCCTCTGGATGACATCCCATCCTTCTAGTGTGGCAACTGCACCACTAAGCTTGGTGTCATCTGCAGACTTGCTGAGGTTGCACTCAATCTCGCTGTCAATATCATTGATGAAGATCTTAAACAGCACTGGTCCCAGTATGGACCCTTGAGGGACACCACTTTCCACTAATCTCCATCTGGACTTCAAGCCATTGACCACTACTCTTTCAATACAACCACCCAACCTGTTTCTTATCCATTGTACTGTCCACCCATAAAATCCATATCTTTCCAATTTAGACAGGGGGATGTTGTGGGGGACAGTGTCAAAGGCTTTACAGAAGTCTAGACAGATCACATCCATCAGTATCTGTCCAGCAACAAAGTGTTCTACCGGTATATGAATTTTGCATTTGGTAGCACAGATGATCAATCAGGTTCATACATGTAGCACTGTTTACTGTGTTTTACAAGACAAAAAAATACCAAGAGCCAGAGTCTGATCATAACTTAAAACAACAGCACTCGAAATCTGGCACAATAATCCACTTTCAATTGGACCTGAATGTGTATAGGTGTCAATTAGAACTTTAATCAGGGTCTGAAATGCTGTTTTAGAAACATTTTTCCAATCATCCCCATTTACTACCCAGTGCTTTGAATCCTAGAGCTGTACACAAGTGTGCAAATCAGATTTATTTTGGGTGAAATCAAACCAGAAGACAGTCTCTGGGAGGTGCCCTCAGGCACTCCTACCATTACTGAGTTTCAGCCCTCAGAACCAGACTACAGCTGGACCAGAGTAAACCGTTACCTCTGCAAAAGTGCTGTACAGGACTGGGACCTCAGTCTTTAGCATAATTTGTGCACTGCGCTGCTTTCTAAACTAGACATAGCATCCGGCTGCCACCAACCAAGACACACAGTGAAACCCAACTTTCCTTAAAGTATGACAGCCAACTTGAAACCTTGTTGTTCAGCATCAGTGAGCTAGCAGTGTGCCCAGGTGGCTAAGAAGGCCAATGGCATCTTGGCTTGTATCAGAAATGGTGTGACCAGCAGGTCCAGGGAGGATATTCTCCCTCTGTATTCAGCACTGGTGAGAATGCTCCTCGAATACTGTGTTCAGTTCTGGGCCCCTCACTACAAGAAGGATGTTGAGGCTCTGGAGTGAGTCCAGAGAAGAGCAACAAAGCTGGTGAAGGGGCTGGAGAACAGGCCTTATGAGGAGCGGCTGAGAGAGCTGGGGTTGTTTAGCCTGGAGAAGAGGAGGCTGAGGGGAGACCTCATTGCTCTCTATAACTACCTGAAAGGAGGTTGTAGATATGAGGGTGCTGGCCTCTTCTCCCAAGTGACAGGGGA
This sequence comes from Phaenicophaeus curvirostris, assembly GCF_032191515.1. Taxonomy (NCBI): domain Eukaryota; kingdom Metazoa; phylum Chordata; class Aves; order Cuculiformes; family Cuculidae; genus Phaenicophaeus; species Phaenicophaeus curvirostris. Next base: position 91,796,918 of record NC_091394.1, read on the forward strand.
CAGGACAAGAGGGAATGGCCTCAAGCTCCACCAGGGGAGAATTAGGCTGGACATTAGGAAAAAATTCTTGACAGAAAGGGTCATTGGGCACTGGAACAGGCTGCCCAGGGAGGTGGTTGATTCACCTTCCCTGGAGGTGTTCAAGGCACGGGTGGACGAGGTGCTAAGGGGCGTGGTTTAGTTGTTTAGGGTCTCTTCCAACCTGGTTATTCTATGATTCTATGACTCTATGATCTCTTTATTATCAGGTCACTTCTTGAGACATCCCAATTCAAAAATTTGGCCTGAGCTACATACTTATATAGAAATCCACCCTGACTTTTGGACATGGACCAAAATACTTCTCTGAAATCTCTAAGTGGTCTCACTTCTGGAGAACGTCATTGGTGGATAACTTAAGTAGGCATGTGTATATAAGCCTATATGCCTCAACTGAGAACTTAGTACCATGTCTCTGTTAGAAAATTACACGAAGCCAGGAAATGTCCCTTGGCACTGAATCTCAATTGCCTACATTGTTAAATTGTAGGGATTGTCCCTGGTATCCTTATATTCTACTAACACTCTCCCAAACTATTCCTCATCACAGCAATTAGCACAGGCAAGTGACATTCCCAATTAGCAGTTTTCCTGTGGCTACACTTTCCTGGACAGTGATAGAGTAAGTATTTTGGACACGTTGGAGTAGCCCTTTCAATGGCCAGTTGCTGCAGTGCCAGAGAATGGTCCTAAGCACATTTAATTTGTTAGCATAAATCTAGTTTATGTATCTCCATTCCCATGTATTTACACTAAGAAAAATATCATTGAATATTCAGTTCCAAACTTGAAATCCAACAAACATCTGAAGAAAAATAGAAATACCTAAGACTGGAAGGAGCTAATTGAAAAGATGAGCCCTGGTGCTAGAAGCAGGATCTTCGCCTGCGCAAATCAAGTGCAGATTCATGAGTGTAAAGTACATATTGGTGATGTAGTGAATGTTCTTGCATCAATGCAGCTTTATTTTCTCTATTTTTAAATTATATATTTTTATTTTTTCACTAGATACTGATGCCAGAGCTTTGGTGTGGGATTAGAAACTGGCCGCCATTGACTCATTAAACCGCACCACTCCAAAATGCTAGTAAACCATAATAGTTTGAGCCACAAGAGCTGAGATGATGTGAGCTCTGCTATTTTCTGCAATGGAAGCAGCTCTAAGCTTTGTACAAGCCGGAGATGTGCCTGTCTGTGCTAGAGGTCTGGACCTCAAATATGTTGTTCTTATGGGTTTGGACAGACTGCAGACGAACGTTGTTCTTTCTGTCCTGGTGCACTGGCTCAGACCTTAATATTTGTCACTCATTCATAGTGTTATGAGTACACTATGCAGATGTGCAGCATGTAAGGAAGAACTAGGAAAATGAACTGTTATGCTTATACTAGTACAGGCATCAATGGATGGGCACTTCAGAGGGCATTTTCACTAGATGGTACTTAAAGTTATGTTTCAAGTGGAAAAGAATCAATTTTTCTCATATGTCTTCAGTGGGAGAAGAGGGTGCTGGCCTCTTCTCCCAAGTGACAGGGGACAGGACAAGAGGGAATGGCCTCAAGCTCCGCCAGGGGAGGTTTAGGCTAGACGTTAGGAAAAAAATCTTTACAGAAAGGGTCATTGTGCACTGGAACAGGCTGCCCAGGGAGGTGGTTGAGTCACCTTCCCTGGAGGTGTTTAAGGCACGGGTGGACGAGGTGCTGAGGGATATGGTTTAGTGTTTGGTAGGAACGGTTGGACTCGGTGATCCGGTGGGTCTCTTCCAACCTGGTTATTCTGTGATTCTGTGATTCAGTTATTTACAAATCCTGAAGTACTGTTTCTAAACTGAAAAACATCCATTTCAGCTGAAAGCCTCTCTATTCCTTCCATCTCTTCTTCAATATTATTTATTTCATCCTTTGCAGGCTTATCTGTTGTCCCAGTACTTCTATCTCCTAGTGAGGTCTTTTCTCAGATGTCTGATATCCATAGAAGTGTTTGTAACCACTAATCTCAGAGACTGAATTTCCTTTTATGTGTGGACTAATCAGAAATTGCAGATCTCCTGCTTGAATTAGCTTAGCTGGTGACAGATTTCAATGTTTCCTTTCTCCACCTGCTCCCTCTACGTGTGTTAAGTCCAGATTCACAGACTTGCTTGGAACAAGTCCTGCCTAAATGCCAAAGATAATAAGAAGTCAGAATGAAAATGCTACAGAAATAGGCCAGAATAAAGCTGGTTTTGCAAGCTGCTGGTCTACCTGAGGGAGGCTAGGAAGTTGTCCTTAACAATAACATTAATTTTAACTTATAATAATTTCACAAGCTTACATTTTAAGAAAACACATGTACAAGTATTCGTATATCAAAGGACATCAGAAAAAGCTTGATGAGAACGTTTTCTGTCAGAACACACTTTTATTTGAAATGCTTTGCAGATCAGGCTTTTCAGGTTCATTTTCAGGAATTGTCTTTTAGAAGAAAACCCAGGAGTAATATGATGACCTTTTGACATTTGTATAATCAAATATATAAATATTTCTTTTTGCTATGAAGTTCTCTTTCAATATTTTCATTTGGTATTCAAGGAGTTATTATGTAATGGTTGCTGTGGTAAAATCTGCTTCTAAAAATGTTCCAATCTAATAAAGCATTGGAACAATACCTTGAACACTTTAGCTTTTTACTGTTGATGCATCATTCTGATGCATGCCATCACACCAGAAGGACAGGAGGTCACCCAGAGGGACCTGAAGAAGCTGGAAAAGTGGGCTCGTGTGAACCTCATGAGGTTCAACAAGGCCAAGGGCAAAGTCCTACACCTGGGTTAGGGCAATCCCCATTATCAATACATGATAGGGGATGATGTGATTGAGAACAACCCTGCAGAGAAGGACTTGGGGGTGCTGGTCGATGAGAAGCTTGACATGAGCCGGCAATGTGTGCTCACAGCCCAGAAGGACAACTGTATCCTGGGCTGCATCAAAAGAAGTGTGGCTGGCAGAGCAAGGGAAGTGATTCTATACCTCTAGTTCTCTCTTGTGAGACCCCACCTGAATTATTGTGGCCAGTTCTGGAATCCACAACATAAGAAGGATATGGAGCTTTTGGAATGGGTCCAGAGGAGGTCTACAAGGATGATTCGAGGGCTGGAGCACCTCCCATGTGAGGACAGGCTGAGAGAGTTGGGCTTGTTCAGCCTGGAGAAGAGAAGGCTCTGAGGAGACATTATAGGGGCCTTCCAGTATCTGAAGGGGGCCTACAAGAAAGCTGGGGAGGGACTCTTTACAAGGGTGTGTAGTGATAGGATGAGAGGGAATGGCTTTAAATTGGAGGGGGTAATATTTAGACTAGACATTAGGAAGAAATTCTTCCTGATGAGGGTGGTGAGACACTGGAACAGGTTGTCCAGGGAAGTTGCAGATGCCCTCTCCCTGTCCCTCAGGACAGTCTATAGAACAAACTTGGTGCTTCTTGCAGCAAGTGACAGGTAAGTCACTCGCCTCTGCAACGATTAGCTAATTTCAGTGTACAGGACTTTTCATTTCATTATTGTAGACATCTTACATCAGGTCACTTAGTGACCCACAGGAAGGTCAGTTTGATACCTCCAAGACTCTCCACATTCCCTGTACCTATTCAAAGGCATTACACCTTCTTCTCTTTTACCTCTCTTTCTTGCATATTAATATGGACATACCTTTATCTCATCGGATGAACTCAGGGCTCTTGAATTTCCCTAGTGAAGTATTAGGAGGATCTCAGAGAGCAGCCCCTGGAAGGTTATGCTGGAAGCCCGGTAGTTAGATGGTTCATCTGACTTAATATTAGGTGTCTACCACCTGCATGTACTTTTGCTATAATCAATGGTGACCTGATCAATGTAGTTCATGGATATTTGTGTATGATTCAGCTGGCCAAATGCAGCTCTCTCCTTTAGGGCGAGATGAATCATGCCATGAACTACTGCATTAACTCTACTGACTAGCTCTCTGATGACTTCAAAGGCATCCCAGAGTGACTTCCTTAGAGGTGAAAGTCTAACTATAAATAGTCACATTTAGCTAAATAGATTCCACTTCACACCTATTAAGGGCTCTTATCCCTTCTGAAATAACCTTCATACCTCCATCTGAATACCTGAATTTGGAAAGTAAGGTAATCATACTTGAGAATCCTGTAAAAATTATGGTATCTCTACTATGCTTAATCCACCTCGCATTTCTAGGACAGAAGTCATGGCTCTTACTGATACAGTACACTGAGGTGTGTTGCAATACATTTCCAGGGGTGTGGGAAAGGTTTTTTGTCTTAACGAAGCATCAAAGAACTTACAGCTAAGTAAATAGATCTACCTCCTCTCTGATCTCCTCTAAGCAGCTAGGAGTAAAGCCTTGCTTTGGTGATATGACATTGTTTATGGGTGGGAACAAAGGAGAGGCAAAATCACAGTTTGGGCAACAGTAACTTGTCTCTTGCTATGCTGTTCTGGTGGAATGAGACCATGTCTCTGACAAACTCACAGGGACTCTTGGCTTTGACTTCAGTAGAGACTAGATTTCACCCCAGAGGGTAAAGCTGAACACTTACACAGTATTGAGCTGAGGGATTACAAAATCCATAACATTAGCAGGTGGAGTTTGCAGCTGGGATCTAAATTTCGGGATCAAATTAAACTACATAGAGATGTTCTGCTAAAACCAAAAGAGGAATAATCTGTTCAGCTATATAGTAGTAGGCATTTTTTCCCCTACATAGTCCCTTTTATAACCTCTGATAAGGGGAGTCAATATAGTTGTCCACAGAGTTAATCACTCTCTGAGCATCATACCATTGGAAGACTCTGGGTGGAAACATATTTTATGAAGGTTAAATATTTATTTAAAGTATGAGATTGCTAATAAGGCTCATCAGGGTGCCATCAATAAGGGACTAATTAGAGTTTGAAATCAACATTAAAATAAATTTTAAAAAAATTATCTTGACTATGTAAGAAGCTGGAAAATCATTAATAATACTTCAGAAAAAGGAAAACCATTACCCCAGGCTGTGTTCTGGATGTGTCCTATAAATGTTACTACAAACAGCAAACTAAGAAATTTTCAGGATGTTCATGTATCAAAGCTTGAAAGAGTACACTGGAGATATTGATTATATTGTATGTGTCGCTTTTCTCCTTTCTGATTAGTTTAAAAGAAACATCTGCAATACCCCTCCTGGCACTGCAGATTTAATGCCAACACAGTACAATTTAATCATATACTATAGCAGGTGTTTAGCAGACTGCTCAGGACATTAGCAGAGAATAAGACCTGGGCTGTTGTCTAGGGGAATGAACAATGTGATGTGAGAAATTGTTCAGTGATTTCCAGCAATGGTACAAATACCTTGATACCCTCCACACATGCACATAATGCTGCGAGAATATAATGAGGAATTCTGTGCTGGGAAGAAACATCTGGGAATTTCTGAAGAAATCTGCAAATGTATCTTTTGCCTTTGTAATGTCCTGTCCTCCCATAGTGACCTAGAAAAAGACTTCTAGGACACACGAATCTCCACTTTCATTGCTGCCTCATGTTTTGTTTTTTTTTTCCTTTTTGGAAAGTAACCTATTATATTGCACATAAAAATATTCCAGAAAGGTTGCAAGAAAAATTAACCTTAAATATACATTTAATTTTCTTTTACAGAATAAGCCAGAAGCTTGAAATACATTTCATTATATCACCATAAATGCACCACTCTTGGCTGTATAGATGCAATCAATATATTGTGTAGAAATTATGAACAGCTTTTGTTTATTAAATGCTCTTACTGTGAATAAAAGAAGAGCATAAGTTCTTTTTTACCCGTTGGATAGATTGCCTAGGGAAAGGAAAATGCTAGTGAGGTGTGGGAAAAGTAGCTTCACATATCTGCCAGAGTACTTCCATCACAGAAATCAGCAAGGACAAACAGCAATCAAAAGGGAAAACAATTCCTCGTTTACTACTGAAAGATGTTGAAAATTTTAATTCCTTCCTTACATTAATTATTATCTTTGGAAATAAGGCTAGATATATTGTTTCCTGTGTTTTGCAGTGCATATTTCACCTAGATGGAGCCAACTGTGGAGCTATTATTTGCCCATGAAGAAAGAAAAATCTCCTTTATTTCTGTTAAGACATCTCCTATAGGGTGAATTTTCTGCTACAGATGCCTAGAAGACTCAATTAGATTATTGCAATTAGGTGGACTGAGCCTTATTCACAGTTATTTGCTGGTGAATAAATATGTCCTTAGTTTCTACAATATAGGATGGGACATCTTCTGTAAAGCATGAAAAAAGTTTTTCCACTGAGAGGAGCAAAGAGATTCTTTGTCTGATTAGCCCAAAGCCAGCTCATCAGAGATGGTGAAATAGGTTAAATTGTTGGTCTAAACATGTCAGAAAGTGGGTTTACATTTGGATTTAGTTTCAGAACAACTCAAAGACTGTTTTGCAGGGAATAAAATATTTTCCAAAAGAGAAATAAATGTTTGGTTCCTCAGAAATGTCTTTTATTAAACCATCTATCAAAAAAATTGTGCAGGGAATGGGGATCACTTCTAAAATGTGAGCAAAATTGCCTTATACAGCAGCACAAACCTAACACAAAGCAGCTGTAGATGAGTGTCCCCAGGTTGGTTGCCGTCCTGGAAGATAAGAGACCTCTGTACCATGGCTGAATCCTTAAGGACTTGCTGTGGTTAGTTGAAAGAGATCTTCATCTTCCCAGAATTTCTCCCAGCTTCATTACTTTTCTCCTTCCTTCTGAAGAGTGTTCTCAGAGATGCTGATTAGCTTCTTTTCAGTAAATCATTTCCCCATTCCTTTCAATGTTATTCCTTTATACGTAGACCCTATTCCCTTAAAACTAAGATTCCCTGATGATTTTATTGCACTTGGGCCTTGCAAGATAGGCTTTTTCCCATATCAAAAAACAAAGCAACATTTTTTTTTTTTGCTTATCCAGCAGTTTTGAAAAACTCTCTTCTCACAATAGAAAATACATGTTATGAATTGAAAGGATGGTGGATTTCTCTCAGTTCTACCTGGGAGTCATTTCTGAGGAGCACTGGCAGAACTGTGAGGGAGAAGCTTACAGAACTCCAGCCCAGCCTTTTTTTGTGTGGCAGATGACTGCACCTGCACTGTGACTTAATACGAATGTACTTAGCAGTCTCAGAATTAGGAAGTGACAGATTGCTGCATCTGAAAATATGATGTATGATGTTGCATTAAAGCTGTTAAGCAACTGAGTCTTGAACTTGGCATGATTTCTGTAGACACGTGTAGCTGGTTACTGAAGGCAAATGAGTCATTAGCATGCAAAAATATTTCTTTAGAGAATGTTTGCTCCTGAACACAATATGGAGTGTGGAACCTTTGGATGAACTCCAAATTGTCAGTAGTAGAGTTGAGTGAATGATTCAGCGCAAGTAATGTGACTGATGAATTTTTCTTTCTGCTTGTAAAGTGTCATCAGACACATCAACATTTCCTGAGACTGAGTTGTCTCCAGTTTGTAGAATAGGAAAAAAAAAAAAAAACAAAACCCCACAAAACCAAACAAACTTTAATTCTGTTGAATGATCTTGAGAAATTTACTTGAGAATACATGCCGATCAACCTCCATAGTCTAGTGTAAAAGGAGACTTTTTTTTTAACTGAGGGAACCACAAAGTAGATGTCTCCTCTTATCCAGAAACTTCTGTGGGGAGAATTCAGGGTGTTAGGAAGGGTATATGGCAGATAAAATTCTGGTGAGGCTGTCTTCATTTGTTAAAAGATGCTGGGTTAAATTCTGAGGAGGAAAGTGATGTGAGTACCACTGCTGAAAAATGACATTTGTAGATTTCTTCTGGAGATGTTTTTCCTGCATCTACAGTGATGGGGGAATTATTTTGAAGTAGTTCTCGAGACTGGTGGAAGAGATATGCTTTGTGGACTTCCATACTGAAGGATGTCTAAGTATGCGAATCCATAACACCAGGTCAGAAAGACAAAACCAGGGAGTTCTGTAAAGGATTCTCTGAGATGACTGAGTTTAGTTTCATTCTTTTGCCTACAACTCATCTGGAACATTAGAGATGTCTAGGGGAAGATCTCAAGCTTGTGTTCATATTTATTAATAAGGAGTTTGATCTGGAAGGGTTCTCACTATTTATAACTATAATAGCTGTGATGATAATAGAACAAGTCCACACACATAGATTCTCCTGCTGCAATCAGAATTTTCCTGGAAATAGTTTGCTGGAAAAAGGCATAATAAATCTCCCTGATGATAGGAAGTAATGAAGTCAATGGGATATACTGGCAAGCCCCTTGAAGACTTGCTGTCTATGTGTTGCTCTCTTGATCAACTTTTCTGTTCTTCCCTCTCTTACCCCATGTTCATTCAGAGTGCAAGCTGTTTGAAGGAGGACTTTGATCTGTGCATGGAAGATTCCCAGTGTATGAATATTCTGGCCTTGAAGAAAGTCTCCAAGTGCCTGCATCCCATCAGTAATATAGCTGTAAATCTTTCTGAGCTATGTCCACACAACTATCCATGGATTTCTAACAGAAGAGTTGTGGCTTACTATTCAGTGTGTCATGTACCAGCTCAAAAGTAGAGGAAATTTTTTTGGGTACACAACTATCTTTAGTGGTTAGGAAATCCCTCATCTTTAAAAGACCAAGAAGAAAATGTCTGTGGAAACACAAAATGGGTTTTTCGTTAATGGTAGAAGCAACACTGTCAGTATGATGAAGGAAGAAATTGCTTCTTACTAAGCTGTTTTTTTCCCATCAATTATTGTTTAGTTAGTAGTGTTTAAACTGCATCATTATAATCTTTCCCTCTAATAAATGCTTCAGCCTTTCTAGTAAAGCAAGGTGGTTTATGGGTGTGTAAAGCCAATCTGTAGTGCCTTGTGGCAGTGTTTGCAGAGGATGTAGTGAGAGTTTAGTGCCATCTCTAGGGAACTGGACCACTATTATTTACAGTAATGTGAATGTAACTCCCTGCATATAATTTCTGAAATGTCACCCTGAAACAGTATATATCTAAGTGTGAAATGTTTGTGCCATCAAATTTTGGCATGGATTTGGAGTCTGAAAAGCAGATCCTACTAAATAAAATTAACCTTGTGGAATCATGCCAGGTTCTTCCTGCTAATGTGACCTTTTCTTCCATGTTTCTCTTTCCTTACCTTGCTGATGGATAGGATGATTTTAAGAGACTTTAGTACATGATAGGGCTGCCAGGTTTGGATCCACATCCAATTATTTCCAAAGGTCAGAGGCACTTGCACTGGGCATTCTCGTTTATGTTCCTTCTCTTAATTTCCACGAACACTTGTGGTAGAAATAAGGAACGAGGTAACTCTACTGGATAGACAGACTCTTGGCTAGATATCACCTATGCCCTTCTTATAATAATATATATTAAAAAAGAAGGCAATTTATTCCATAACTGCATGCTTTAGGGCTTTTTGTACCTTCCTATTCCAGCACTGGGCTTCCCTGGAGACAGAACTGATTTAGAGAGATTGCTGGATGGATTCAGTCTGTCAGCTCCTGTGTTAATACTGGTCTTAAGTTCTGGAGTTGTCAAACAATAAATAAATGAATGCCAAATCAAAACATGCTAGGATTTTTATTTTTGACATGGCAGAAGAAAGAAATATCTGCAACACACGGCCTCACTACAGTTCACAACTCTAAATATCAGGGATATTTGCCCCTTCTTGGCCAAAATGGTAAGTTTACAATTCTTCTAAGGAAACATGGGTCACTAAACACAAGACTGAAAATGCTTAGGTATCCTACTCTGCTCTGTCTGTCCTGTGATGCAAAGATATCTATTTAAACGTTTCCAGATCAATGTCCATGAAAAACCTTTGAATGAATCAAAATGAGAAAATCATAGATCAAAGTCATATTCTGGTTATTTAGAAATTAAAACTCAAGTTTACATTGTCAGGGACTATTTTTGTTGAGCCCTATATGCTGGTTGCAAATTTAAAGATTCTGTAGCTTCTCTGAAGAGTTTTTACATTTTATCTTTCTGTGGATCCAGATCTTTGCTTTTGGTTAGAGGGAAAAAAATTCCTGAGGACAACAATGTTTCAGATTCTGTGCAAGCTGTAAAGTTCCTCTGAAACCGCTTTCATTAGTTTTGCAAAAATTGCAGCCTTAAGGCTTTAAAAAGTGCTAAGCAATCAGCAGTCACTCATTTGGGAGCCTAATTATGGAGTTAGGAAACAAATATGTCTTGGTCTATCACTTGCCTTGTATAATATGTATAATGGGATTTAACCCCACACCTGCTTGTACAGATGTGTAAATACTTGTGAGTGCTAGGTACCAATGCAGAGATATTTCTTTATGAGTATGTCACTAAAAAATATGGGAAAGCATGAGGCTTCTCCAACCCATCAACACAAGTCTCCCAGTGAAAGAGGCTGAAATAGGTATTTTATGATTTCAGATTACATCTGAAGTATTTTAAGTATCCCTGAGCAGACAATGATGACCTCTGGGACATGACTTGGTATACATTCCCACATAGCTATTCGACATTGTGCAGGCAAAATGCAAACATTCTCTTTTCAGATGTAAAATAAACAGAATCAAGCAAGGGTACAATGTTCTCTGAATTGTTTCCTGTTTAGGGACATTTCTCATGTTATGCCAAACAAATTCACCTTGATTTCAGCGACATTTTAATTTTTTCTCCTATCTTTCTTTGACAATATCAATAGACACTTTGGCTTTTGAAGGTAAAGCAAAATTACACTGAATGGATTGACACTGATAGTCTGACAGAGGGTTTGGAAGAACTAAGCCCACTTGGATGAATGAGGCAAGACATGACCTTGAACTCATTTGTTTTCCCTGCATTTTCTCATCACAGTTAGACTTAATGCCCCCTCAATTACTCATTTGCCTGTTTTTCATAGCCTGGGGTGATATTTGCTGCCTAGTCTAGGACTATGAGGCTTCTGGGGGAAAGTAAATAAAACATTTTCAGCTCCTAGGTATAGGATGAATAACTCTATGATGGTTTACTGTGGCTAAGGGTCAAGTTCCCATCTAGGTGCTCTCTCACTACCCCTCTTCAACAGACTAAAACAGCATAATAAAATAAGGACAGAAAATGTCATGGGTCAAGTTGGTTGGACATGATGATCCAATAGGTCTTTTTCAACCTGGTGATTCTACGGTTCTATGATTCTAAGAAAAGGAAAAGGAGACTACTTACCAGTTGACATCACAGGCACTGCAGACATGACTTGGGGAAAATTAATGTAATTTATTGTTAATTAAATTAGATTCAAGTAGTGAGAAACAGAGACAAAATGAAAACAACACCTCCCCTCCACACCTCCTTCCCATCCCACCTTCACCCCTTTACTCCTGACTTCTCTTCTCCTAAGGGCTACTAGGGTGGGGATAGGGATTGGACTCAGTCCATCACAGCTCCTCTTAGCTGCTCCTCCTCCTCACACCTCTCCCTGCTCCATCCCGTGCCCTTCCCCAGGCTGCAGGGATGCAGATACAACCTGTTCCCTCCTGAGCTCTCCACAGCCACAGCTCCTGTAGGAAATATCCCCCTACTGCAGCCTGGGTCCCTCCTCTGGCTGCAGGGTGGTCTCTCCTCCAGTGAGGTCTCTCCAAGTCTGCAGGGCATTCCTGCTCCATGCCTGCAGCATCTCCTGCCCTTCTTCTCCTCCTCCAGCCTAGGGCTCCCTCTGTTACTGCTCCCTCCTTGGCTTTCTCCTCCTCTGTCTATGCTATCTTTGACCCTTTTGGAAACCTGTTTTCCACCTGGTAGCCCCAGCTTGACTGAGGGGCTCAGCTGTGTCCTTCGGTGGGGCCACTGGACCTGGGTGTAACCAGCTATGTCCGACAAAGGGCAAGACCCAGACTTTCATAGAATCATAGAATCACTAGGTTGGAAAGGACCCACAGGATCATCGAGTCCAACCATTCCCATCAATCACTAAACCATGTCCCTGAGCACCTCGTCCACCCATCTTTTAAACACTTCCAGGGAAGGTGATTTAACCACCTTCCTGGGCAGCCTGTTCCAGTGCCCAATGACCCTTTCCATGAAATATTTTTTTCCTGATTTCAAGCCTGAACCTCCCCTGGCGGAGCTTGAGGCCATTCCTTCTTGTCCTGTCCCCTGTCACTTGGGAGAAGAGGCCAGCTCCTTGCTCTCCACAATCTCTTTTCAGGTAGTTGTAGAGAGAAATAAGGTCTCCTAAGGTTTCCTCACAGAGTCTTCACTGCCATCCCCCTGCCAGCACCTGGGCACAGACACCCTGTACATCAAAACAAAGCCAAGGAGTTTCTATCAACTGAATAAAGAGAAACTTTATTATATTTTTGCTGTTAAAGTCAGTACTTCAGGGGAGATGATGATTTGTCCACGGCCAGTAGACTTCCCTTGCAGGTGAGGTATCCTCGCTGATGCCTTCCAGTGTGAAAAGAAATAGATTTCTCCTGCCACAAAGTCTCTTCTTATGTATATCTGTTTTAAACCTCTGCCTCTCAATAGGGCTAAAAATCAGGCTGTGAATGCCATATTTCATTAAAATGGTGAAATGTTTTCTGAAAGACTCAAGCAGAGGGGTTCCTCTGAGTCTGTCAAACACATCTCTCTCTGAATTCCTGCTCAGAATTGCTAACAAAGCACAAAGACTAAGGGTGTAAGTTTAGGTAAACTCTCCATTACAGCAACAGAAAAATGGTGCTGGTCCCCACTGTACATGAGTCAGAAACTGTAACTAAAGGCACCCTAATAAAATCTGCAGGTGATATTAAACAATGAGGAGTCATGACTGCCAGAAGGTAGAGGAGAATAATACAAGGATCCTGAGGGGAAAGAAACATGGGAAGGGAAACAATGAAATGTTATCAAGGGAAATTAAAACTCTGATCTGGGTGTATTGAAGCAAAACTCTTCCCAAACACCCTCCCATTAATAGAAAGTAAAAATCTGAGAGAGAACTGGGCTAAACCTACAAAATCTACAAAACTCCACAAGCAGGGAGATTTTTCTCATATGCCCAAACACACTAATTCTGGGAATTTGATAGAATGGGGATGGGTTTGCCTGAGAGGTGGTGAGGGAGGATGTGTTAATGGAAAATGCCCCTGCCCACATAATCTGCCCACTCCTTCATCACTCAATGTGATTTCATCTATATTGCTGTCCCATCTCCCCATCACACAGGAGTAGCATTTCCCCTGGAGTACCTCTCCCAGGTGACTCCCTATTAAATTTCCCATATTGTTAGGGCAAGGAAACAATTACAGAGACATATCAGGAGAGGCACAGACTTAGAGAAACAGCAAGGAAAATATGTGAAGATTCTTCTAGTGATGAAATTGTGAAGAATAGTTCAAAGACGAAGAAGATAAAAAGATATCAAAACAGAAAACTAAGCTCCCAAGGAGTAGAGAGAGAACTGTTAAAACTGTTTTTAGAAGAAAACAGTTTACAGAACAGATTCCGCACTGGACACATCTGAGATTTGTAATTAGAGCTGGTCAGAAGGTAAGGCAGCTTAACTTTTTAAAAAATAAAAGTCTTCCAAAGAATTGATCTGAAATACTAGTCAGGGTCAGACCTATCATCCTTCTTCTCTGCTGCTTTATATCTGGGACTGCCAGTACCTCAGGCATCAAGGAAGAAAACTTCCCCTCGGCTGGAATCCGATCACGTAGTCAGTTTTTGTCCTGATATCTGATATGAACTAACATCCCCACTAGAAAGTACCAGTTTAAATCATCGATTGCTAATGATTAAATTAGCCTAGGTCTAGTTAGCTAACAAAAGGTTCAGTCCCTTTTGTAATTACGTTTATGATCTGTCTGATTGGGGAGGTAGAAAATGCCCTCCATCACCTTGCATGGATGAGAAAAACTAAATACTTGTGAAAAACTAAAAGATTTTCACTATGTAGAGACTAAACAAAAATGTGTGTGTTGAAAAGAGTTTGCTTTTATTCTTATTTGAGAGATCATGGTGAAATAAAGCCCAAACAAATCAAAACATCAACAGGGCTAGAATATTCTGAAAAAAAACCTGAAAGGCCTTTTTTTTATTGATAAGCAATGTGAATGAAAAATGTCAACCAGTTCTATTTATAACTAGGGCTGGGCAAAGATGATGCATTTAAATGTGGATGTGGGAAACATTCTTATTTCTGTAGTTTGTGAAGGCTCTACCTGATTTCCTTGAGATGAAAGCTAGGCAAGCAGCTAGGTTCTAATTCTTTACTAGCATAATCATTTTAGCAAGCCTGAAGTCGTCAAAGATATGGCAATTTATGCTGATTGAGATTTTCTTCCTGATACTCTAAATTTCCTATAATTTGGCACATTGCAGGAAATACACATTTTAGGTTGTTTATTGCAAACAGCCCAGCTACAAATATACATAATATACAAAACAAGTGATGCACAATGCACTTGCTCACCACTTGCTAACTGACACCCAGCTAGAATCTAAACAGCGCACATCCCCCCGTCCCGACTCCTGTCCAACTTTCCCAGTTTGTATCCTGAGCGTGATGTCACATCATATGGAATATCCCTTCAATTAGCTGGGGTCAGCTGTCCCAGCTGTGTCCCCTCCCAGCTTCTTGTCCACCTACAGTCTCCTCACAGGCAGAGCATAAGGATCTGAAAAGTCATTGACTTCCTATAAACACTGCTTAGCAACAATTAAAACATCAGCGTGTTATCAATGTTCTCATACTAAATACAAAACACAGCACTATACCAGCTACAAGGAAGAAAAGTAACTTGATCCTAGCTGAAGCCAGGACACAACTGTGTGTCCTTTTGTTATAACTGTTCTCCAACATTGTTCATTGTATGTAAGTAATTATTTGGCTGCAGAAAAAAATGTGGAATTGAGCTTTCAACTAAATTGTTATTTCTAACCAGATTCCACTGACCTCTTCCTGCCCATGAAATACTATGTGTAACTCACTTTTTTTGGATTTCAGACTTCAAAATGGAATCTCTTTCCTAATGGTACAATATTTACACTAGACAAACTGTGGATGACATCAGCCACAAGACACAGTAGTGCATGCCACTTCCTATGGCCTTAATTTGTGGTGTGACATCATGTGATATTTCTTTATCTTTCCTGTTAACAAAACCTACATCAGGTACTAAGTTCTTGTGTATTATTTCTAATCAATCATTCACTACGTGGCACAGCTTTTGCTGACAAGTAATTCATTACTTTATTGGATCAGTCACTAATCTGCCTGACAAAATTTGGGGAGGAATCATATCTTGAAGTAACTAAACGCAACCAAAGCTGTTTCCAACTTGCTTTTTACTTAACCTTTCCCCTTACTGAGTCTGCTTTCCCCAGCTGCATGATTTTCAGAGTACCCACAGCTGCAACTGAAGTGAGTAGATGAAATCCTGACTTCCAGCTGCAAAGCTCTTATTGACCTCAGTTAAAAAAGGAGATTTTACCTACTGGCAGTCATTTAACACCTTTGAAAATCAGGGATTTAACAACTGGCCAAAGGTCAGAGCAGAAATCAATGCAGAAAAAGGACCAGACCTCTGTAGGCTCTAAGTCACAGTGCAATCCTGGAAGCACAACGTGCTCTCTTCCCAGGTACCATGTCACAGATTTTTCTGTCATCTCTGAGCCTCTTTTCCTGGTACACGTTGGGCTGGGGAAGAAGTGTGACAGTACACTGATAAACATGCAAACATGCATCAGCTACTTTACCTTGCAGTGCAAGGGAATTTCAGCATTCTGGGAAGAAAAATGTCTCCAGGCAAGAGATAAAAAAAAAAAAAAAAAGTAAGTTTTCAAAAACTCAAACTGTAAAAGAAGAGCGCAAAACACAAGCTGTTAAGAGTACGAAAGGTTCAAGAAAGTAGGAACACTGATGCTTTGAGATTTTAAGAAGGGCAGTGTTGGCTTAATAGAAACCCACTAAAAGAAAGAAGGGAAGAAGTTTGGCTGCTTTGAAGGCTGTTTAAGTGTACTCACCTACTGGGGGATGAGAGAAAAGGGAGAACCAGCTTGTGAAAGTTGACAGTGCGTCAAAGTGAGCTGCTGCTAGCTTTGTGAGGCCAGCAGGATTTTCTTAATCTAGTTTAACAAGTCATCTTGCTAATCTAAAGGTTATATCCTTGTCTTTTGGGCAACTATTAGGCTGCAGAAACTGTTCCCTGTGGTTTGAGGCAAGATTGTTAATACAGCAGTACAGAGAATATATCTTTGATTAGCAGGAGGAAAAAGATTGAAAGCTGTAGAGAGAACACACCTAAATCAGATCCTGCTCATATCAGCATAAACATTGGTTTGTTTCAGATTAACACTGGCATAAAGAGTTGGGGTTAAGAGAGTTGGAGTTATTCAGCTTGGAGAAGAGGAGGCTCCAGGGAGACCTTAGGGCAGCTTTCCAGTACCTGAAGGGGGTCTAGAAGAGAGCTGGGGAGAGGCTTTTTACAAGGGCATGTATTGATAGGATGATGGCTTAAAATTGGAAGGGGGAAATTTAGATTAGATGTTAAGAAGAAATTCTTCACAATAAGGGTGACAAGGCACTGGAACAGGTTACCCGGAGAAGTTGTGGATGCCCCCTTTCTGGAAGTGTTCAAGGGGTTGGATGGAGCCTTAAGCAGCCTGATCTAGTGGGAGGTGACCCTGCCCATAGCAGGGAGAGTGGAACTAGATGATCTTTAAGGTCCCTTCCAACCGAATCCTCTGTATGACTATGTGAAGAAGACCAGATTCAGTCTTGATACTTGTCACTGCCTTTTGCCCAGCAAGTATTTATGTTCTCTCCCTCAAATACACAAATAAAAATGCAGTTCATACTTGTATTTGTGTGGTCAAGGGTGCATTTAGAAGATGAGAGGTTTTGGAAGCTTGGGTTTTTGTTGCCTTAAATAAGAAAGCTTTTTTTCTCAGTTTGAGTACAGAATGTCCAAAACCTAGTTGGAACATTGTAAGTGCTTATAGGATCTTTGCAGAGAAACTGAGGAACCAATAATTTGGTGGCTAATGAAGTTCCTCATTGCCTTCTGGGGAAAAAGTATACAGTAAGAGTGCAGCAGTTTGGTATCCAAGGTGCTCTAACATAAGGACTACTGGAAGGATTGCAAGAAGCTTTGGTTTACTACATCATCCATTATTTATCTCTTCAAAGACTGCAAGAGTGAAGCATGATGAAAACTGTGCTCCTATCAACTTTATGCTTTGGTCACAAGTCCTTTTAGATAACCATTGTGAAGGAACTTGTGCTGTGAGTTTCCTCCTATGTGTATATTCTGGGTGATGCAACATTACCATAGACATCTAAGGTACATGTAGAATCATAAAAATGTGACTGTGGTGAGGACTTGAGGTATCAGTATTATACAGCTATGAACTGGACCATCAAAGAGACAGAAATGTACTTTGGCCATTTGCATGACACTGGAGACTATTGCTACCTTAGCACAATTAGCAAATAATGAATTCTGTAAGATCTACCTACAAACCTGTAACTACTACAAAAAAAAAACCCAAGGTTTTGTTCTCTCCTGACAAACTAGATAGGTTCAGGTTATCTGTACTTTTTGCCTGTCATTAATCATTTAACTGCGATTTAACTCGCACATGGTGAGAAGGAAATTTTGGCATTTGCTCTGTCGGCTGGCAAGCTTTCAAGTAGTTGTAGGATTCACTGAGTCTGGAAGAGGCTCTGGGCTGATCTGCCACAAGTAAATGATGTTGTTTTCCTTAATCAGTCCACCAGAGCTGGTATCTTGAGTGCCTTTCATCTAATTTTCTTGCATGCTGGAATCTGACAAACACAATAATGGTGTTTTTCACTCATTTGCAGTAGTGCTTTGCTTTCAATGGTATTGAAATACCCCTCAAATGCCAAACTTATCTGGGAAAATATTCACGTATCAGTTTTAGTAATACAAAACTATTATTACTGCCTAACTCCCAGGGGGTTTGTGAAGCTTGTTTAATTGAGGTTTGAACTGTCATTATTTGTGAGATGAGATTATCTATCATTCATGAGCTTTCAAATGAATACCAGTTTGTCTGGAAGAAAAAATGCTGGCAAATCCTAAAAGTTTCATGATTTTCATCAGAAAAAAAATTATTCCTCCAAATATTCATTCTGTATAGTTTGTTATTTGCTACTTTCTATTCACTATCCACAGTTTGTCACTTATTATATTCCTGTGTGGAAAATTCAGTCACCCCATCAGCTACGAGAAGTAAGAGTATGTGACTTTTATGACCGTTCACCCACCATAAGTAACACATAGAGGAACTGCACAATCAAAGCAAACAGTGCATGAATAACACGTAGACAAAATTTGTTTACATGAACTACTCCGTGAATATTTATGAACTAGAAACATGTTTGTAGAAATTAGGATCAGAGTGCAAACAGAAAAGCAGGACCAAATTTGCTGTGATTCAAGTTCTACCCATAATTTATTACTGTTTTGGAGTTACAGATGTGTAAGCTCCAACTTTAAGTTCAAATGAGTTGCATGAATTCGTAGAGCAAGTTGATGAGGCTGGAAGGAAAACATTAACGTGGCAATGCTTCAGCTCTGCATGGGTTGTGATCCTGCATTGTGGAAGTGCAGCCATCACCATCTTATCTTTAGATACATTTACACTCTGCACTTGCAATTTCCTCTGGGTTTCCCATCATGGCATGAGAGCTGCTCTTCATGCACAAAAGGCAGGAGGAGCTGTGGAAGAAAGCCATTGTACAGACTGCAGGCATTTTAAATCTGCTTCAAGCTCAAGAAAGCGTTATGGCTCAAATGCCATAACTTCTAACTACCAGAGGCCCAGCCTATTGTAAAATACCCACTATTTAATCCAACACATCTGTAATAATCATAGAATCACAGAATGGTTTGGGCTGGAAAGGATCTTAATGATCATTCAGTTTCAACCCCCCTGCCATGGAGACACACCTTCCACTAGGACAGGTTGCTCAAAGCCTCATCCAATCTGGTCTTGGACACTTTCAGGGATGGGTCTTCCATGACTTCTCTGGACAGCCTGTTCCAGTGCCTCACCACCCTCACAGGAAAAAACTTCTTCCTAATATCTGATTTAAATCTCCCCTCTTTCAGCTTAAAATCCTTACCATTCATCCTGTCCCTGCACTAATAAAGAGCCCCACTCAATCTTTCCTGTAGGCCCCCTTTAAATACTGGAAGGCTGTTATAAGGTCTCCCTGGAGCTTTCTCTTCTCTAGGCTAAACAAGACCAACTCAGCCTTTCCTCATATGGGAGGTGCTCCAGTGCTCTGATCATCTTCGTGGCTTTCCTCTGTGCTTGCTCTAACAGATTCATGTCTTTCCTGTGCTGAGGACTCCAGAAATGAATGCAGTACTCCAGGTGATATCTCATGACAGCAGAGAAGAGGGGCAGAATCACCTCCCTCGACCTGCTAGGTCACATTTCTTTTGGTGCAGTCCAGGATGTGGTTGGCTTTCTGGGCTGCAAGTGCATATCACTGACTCATGTTGAGCTTTTCATCCAGCAGCACACCTAAATTTCCCAGAACATTCAAGCAGATGGACATGTAAATGAAGTTTCCCTCATTGTTAACACATTTTTTTGCATGGAATTTTTTTTTCTTTTTTGACTATACACAAAATCGCAGCTTTCGTACTTTCAGATTCCCCATGCATTTTTACATAGCCAGAGGATCACAGGGGATAAAGCTGCTATGCATTATCTCCTAGTAGAAAAGACATCTTCTTACCCACAAAATCAAGCAGGGACTTAGATTAAAGGCAGCAGAGAGCCTGAGAGCATAAGCAATGTATTAAAATCCCCTTTTGTCTTTCATCTGGCAATAAAATCCTGCCTTATATTTAAAAACACAAATGTTGCATATTTAAACAAAGACTGTATGTGTTACACCTACCAGCTGCATAAATCCTAGTGGCCTTGGAAAATTAATGTTTTGTTTTAA
This sequence comes from Phaenicophaeus curvirostris, assembly GCF_032191515.1. Taxonomy (NCBI): domain Eukaryota; kingdom Metazoa; phylum Chordata; class Aves; order Cuculiformes; family Cuculidae; genus Phaenicophaeus; species Phaenicophaeus curvirostris. Next base: position 91,816,959 of record NC_091394.1, read on the forward strand.
GTGGAGCTGAAGTTACTCATGTTATTTCACTCTATCAATAGCAAGTACATTAACATTATCTAGTGTCTGCAAGCACACTATTAATTTACCTTGTACTGTCCCAAAAGAGGGAAAAGAATTGTTCAAGGCAATGAGGCGTATCCACTTCCACTCCTTGGGGCTCCTTACTTCCAAATAATCAATATTAATGTGGTGAAGGGAGAGCAGAAAGGAAAAGGATCCTCTGACTGATCTATCAGCTAAAGCCACATCACAGTGCAATGAGAGTCTGAAGACTCCTTACTAGACTGAACAGAGAATAAATAGTTTATCAAAGGTGGAGGCACTATTACAGCATCCACCCAGAGTCAGGATTAATATGACATGTGAGAGCCAGGACGCTGACAGATATAACTTTCCCTTTCTGAAATACTTTCTTGGTCACGTTAAAAATCAAATGCGGTCTTGAAAATACTGCTCACTTCAGCATTATCTTTTTTTCCATTGGGGAAAATGTTTTTTTTTTTTTAGAGAAAAGCAGTTTTTTTCTCTCATGAGGACTACTTTTTGCCAACAGGTCAGATGAACAGCACAATGCACTGTTCTTAATGATATCTGAGACAACTTTGGCAAAGCATGATTGGCAGTAAATGAAAAACTGAAATATTAGTGGGGAGAATTTTTAAATAACATGACCTAAATCTTCCTCTTTAAACCAGAGGAAAAGTAATTGCTGTGGAATAGTTTTTTGTCCTTTTGACCTTCAGCAAGCAAAAAGTTACTCTTAAAATTACATTATGGTAGCAAATGCTGCAATCTTTACATAGGCTGAAGTCAGGGAGAGATGTCAAGTGCACTGCAGCAATGCTAAAACATTTGGTCCTTGCTGTCCACAATAACATGTTTCCACTTCAAGATATGGTTAACATTCACCAAAAAAGCTCATCTGGGGGAAGAAGAAATGACTCAAACAGGGTCAGGAAAATCAGTTTGTTTTCCCCATATGTCTAACAAAAGTAGAATACAGTTCTTTATAGTTAACTCGCTGCTGTAAGACATGAAACACAGGTGCTTAAATTTCCTCCTTCCTTTACTAATTATTATAGCAAATTAAGCTGTGAGATTAACAAATGCCTAAACGTATGCCTCTAAACACAGACTAATTGCTTTTACAAAAGCACTGCTTGATGTTTGTCAGACCAGTACTTGGGGCTTTATAAAGAAGTATGTCCCAATGGTAGACCAGGCAAGTTGTTCATATTGTCCACTAAACACTGTAAGCCCAGGGAATACTTCAGTGCCCATGGATGGATGCCTGCAGGCTGGAATAGCGTATTCAACACCTTGTAGGATCATGACACAATTATGCAATAACAGGGATGACCATCCAGACGATGTGGTGGTGACAATGAGGAGGGCTTGTTGGCCTTTTTCCTGTGCTCTGCTTTGCTCAGTGCTAGAGAAGACCCAGCCATTGACCCAGTCCTTGACTGCTGGATGAGAGAAAGGCTGTGGATGTGGTCTTCTTGGACTTCAGTAAATCCTTTGACACAGTTTCTCACAGCATTCTGCTTAGGAAACTATCAGCCTCTGACCTGGACAGGCGCACACTCTCCTGGGTGGAAAACTGGTTGGATGGCCGGGCCCAGAGAGTGGTGGTAAATGGAGTTAACTCCAGCTGGAGGCCAGTGACAAGTGGGGTTCCCCAGGGTCCAGCCCTGTTCAATGTCTTTATCAATGACCTGGATGAAGGCATTGAGTGCACCCTTAGCAAGGGTGCGGACGACACTAAGCTGGGTGGAAGCGTGGATCTGATAGAGGGTAGGGAGGCTCTGCAAAGGGATCTGAACAGGCTGGACCACTGGGCAGAGTCCAATGGCATGAGGTTTAACAAGGCCAAATGCCGGGTCCTGCACTTGGGGCACAACAACCCTGTGCAGTGCTACAGACTGGGAGAAGTCTGTCTAGAAAGCTGCCTGGAGGAGAGGGACCTGGGGGTGTTGGTTGACAGCGACTGAACACGAGTCAGCAGTGTGCCCAGGTGGCCAAGAAGGCCAATGGCATCTTGGCTTGTATCAGAAATGGCGCGACCAACAGGTCCAGGGAGGTTATTCTCCCTCTGTACTCGGCACTGGTGAGACCGCTCCTTGAAATCTGTGTTCAGTTCTGGGCCCCTCACCACAAAAAGGATGTTGAGGCTCTGGAGTGAGTCCAGAGAAGAGCAACAAAGCTGGTGAAGGGGCTGGAAAACATATCTTACAAGGAACAGCTGAGAGAGCTGGGGTTGTTTAGCCTGGAGAAGAGGAGGCTGAGAGGAGACCTTATTTCTCTCTACAACTATCTGAAAGGAGGCTGTGGAGAGGAGGGTGCTGTCCTCTTCTCCCAAGTGACAGGGGGCAGGACAAGAGGGAATGGACTCAAGCTCTTCCAGGGGAGGTTCAGGCTGGACATTAGGAAAAAAATTTTCATAGAAAGGGCACTGGAACAGGCTGCCCAGGGAGGTGGTTGAGTCACCTTTCCTGGAGGTGTTTAAAAGGTGGGTGGATGAGGTGCTGAGAGGCATGGTTTAGTGTTTGATAGGAATGGTTGGACTCGATGATCCAGTGGGTCTTTTCCAACCTAGTGATTCTATGATTCTATGACTGAGAATCTGCCATTTTGTAGGATGGTTTGTTACAGTGACATAAGGTGTAGTATAGCTCACATAACTTTATGTATCGGCAGTATAGATTTTAATGCAAACTAACATGAAAAAGTGTGTGCTGTGCTTTTTTTATGTTGGATAGCACAACATGAATCTACTTGTAAATGTATGGCAGGTTTCTGCAGCAGAAAGTGTGAGAATTTTAAAAAGTGAATCAAGAGTCCATAACTAAGAGTAATGGGATGATATTAAGTGTGACAAGTGGTATAGTGAGTGTCAAGGGATGCACCTGGGCACTGCAGAGGCTTGGACTGTGGAAGATGCTCCAGGGCAATGAACACTACATAATATGCATTTAACTATATCTTAAAGGCACAACATTGCACTCCTTTGTCCCCAGAGTAGATGATATTGGGGGGAAATTTACTGCCCTTTATTCTATGTACTAGGATCTAAATCATTGTTTAAAACCTCTGTGACCTAATTCTTCTCTGGAGTAACTCATCTGAAGTTCTCAAGGGTGAAAATGAACCCTCATGAGTAGGAGAGAGTACTGTAACACCTAGAGATGACATAAAGAAACAATTGAGATTTTAGTAAGAGATAAATTCAGCTTAGCTTGAGGTAAGAAATAATTCCATTTCTTACTAGTTTTACAGAAATTACACCCTAGAAAAGCTCCCCTAAAGGATATCCAGTTGCAAATGCTATGTTAACAGAAAAAAATATTAGCTGAGGGCATATATCAAACTTTTCTCACCTAAGTCTGAACATAAAGAAAACAGGAAAGACAAAATATCTCAGTGAATCATAAATTAAGTACCTATTTAAAATATGTGATTTAATACTGTTTGTTTGAAGAAGAATATCTGCTTAGAACAGCTGCCGGAAGCACATTTCTTAAAATATATTTATCACCTTTAATTGTTTCAGTCCTTAGAAATAATGATTAAAATATCTTGCATTCTTGATATGCCTGACGCCCATTCTGAGGAGAACTTTATCTTTTTATACTCATCCTTAATTTTCAAAGATTGCTTTATACATTGATGGCTGCAGTCAACTTGTTGATTTTCTATCCTAAGAAGAGGTTCAAAGCTTCTGAAATAAACATCTAATGTGCAAGGATCAAGAGGATGGGGCTAGACCCTTTTCAGTGGTGCCCAGTGACAGAACAAAGGGCTATGGGCGCAAAATGGAGCACAGGAAGTTCTGCCTTAATACGAGGAGTAGCAGTGGAAGAGGCTACAGAGGGAGGTCATGGGGTCTTCTCTGGAGATATTCAAAACCAACCTAATTGTAGGTGAACTTTCTTTAGAAGGTGGTTGAACTAGATGATCTTCAAAGGTCCCCCCCAACCTTGACCATCCTGTGATTCTGTGATTCTACAAAATACTTTGAGAAAATCCCATGAGATTTCTTGAGAAATTTTATATATTTGGAACATTCAGGGGCTCCACAGTGGTTCCTAAAATATGTGCAATACTTGCTGAACTGCACTGAGATGAAGAAACTGTAGGTACAGGTTCTTCAGCTCTTCAAAACACAATGGCAGCAGGGTTAAGTCCTAGCTGACCAGAAACAATTTCTCATTAGTCATTGTGGGTCTTAACTGGACAGTACTAAGAAGGATAAGCTTTTCTTACCCTTGCATGAACAACAATTTGAGATGTACTGAAATGTACTTAGCACAAACATGGAAGAGAGGAAAAAAGACAGGCAGTTTGTGGTTGCCCTACTTGAAGGAAACATCCAAATGCTGCCTTCTGCTTAATGTGATAGGTGTATTGTGGGCAATACATGTTTGCAGTCTTTTGCACTCAATGACCAGCATGGAGATACTTCCCAGCAGACAATATATTCCCCACTTGAACATGAAGTGAAGTACTTCCATACAGAGCTGGTGTTGTGACTGCATCTCCAGTACACACTGTGCTCTTCCACCTTCTATAGTTGTAGATTTTAGCACTGCTTTTTCTCTAAAAAAGGCTGACACTTGTTGAATAATTCAGCCTCAGTGTGACATAGTGAACAGAAAAGATTTCTTCAGCAGCAACACTAGAAATAGAAGATCCCATAATCTTTCCGCTTCCTCCCTGCATTTATGTGCGAAGCCAAGAGAGAAGTCAGAACAAGTAACCTCGTGCCCCTTGTCCAGCAGCCACTACCTCATTAGCCCCAGCATGTTCCAACCGTCTCTTTAAGTGCAAACCTGCACTCGCATCCCCTTCTCAGCTTCTTATCTCCCGTTCACATTTATTATTGATGTCACCTATCAATAATGCTTTTGACTACTTAAGGAGTTTGGCCTGTCTGCCATATCCTGCCTTTCGATGCCCTTTCCTTCTCCTCATTATATTTTTAATGTTATATACCTTTTTTTTGGAGGGCAAAGATAAAGACATTGATGCTTTAAGCAGTTGCTCCTACCCTGTCCTTCAGGCTGTAACCCAACTTAACAGCATCTGGTCTCCTGGAAGGGCAGCAAACCCACTTGTTTGATGCCCTACTCAAAGAAGGATACTTTCTCAGAACCACCACACAGGAGAGGGAAACCCACATATTTCCTATGGGTTTGCTGTAAATAGGTGTGTTTGGTTTTTGAAAAGATAGTCCTTTTCAGTAGTTTTCCCAGCTTTATAATTTACAGTCCTCAGTCCATTTTATCTTCTATTTGTTTTCCAAATCAGCTCATGTCTTTTTCTTTTATAATGGCTAAGATAACATCCTGTTACTCAGAAGACACAGAATCATTAGAATAGTTATATCTGAGAACAGGATTACAGCATCTACCCAGAGACAGCCTGAGAGCTGAACAGAAGCAGGATTAGTAAATTATTCTAAAATTTGATTTGACAATTTTGTATAATTCAGGAACCTGAGCACAAAGGATTTGCCAATGATATCAGCATAATTCAAGCATGCATATTTTGAGACCGTAGAGGAAGTTTCTTTCCCCTTTATCTTTAAAGAACTCTGTCCTGATTCCAGACTAATACAGGATTCTGTTTCTGGCTGCTGTTTCCTCTGTCTGTTTGCTCTGTGAGTCTGTTTGGGTCAAAAGCCACATCTTATGTTTCCAGAAACCCAATCAACCAATTATGTCATTACCCATTATTACAGTTACTTAATTGTGTAAGAATAACAACAGAAGAAAACCAACAGCCAAGCAAGATCCAGCTTTCATGTTGAGTGCAGTGACTCTTACAAACTGCTTCTCCTCATCTTTGCCTGTTCAGGGATTTAGTGAGATTGTCAAAGCTTTCAAGCTTTGCCAGACAGGAGCCCATAGAAGGTAAAAATACTACGTTCACATGTAGTCGCGGGTCCTACAAGCCACGTTGTGATGCTAGCAGCAAATGTGAATTTCATAATATTTGTGGAAGGGCCATAGTGTGATTTTATGTGACTGCTAGAATTAATTATAAGGCACAGAAGTCAGAAGAAAAAGAGAGTATTGTGAAGATACTCTAAGTATCTGAACAGAGAAGACAGCAAGTCAAGTGCTCTTATGCTGCCTGAAAGACATGCACACATAATATAATTAAGCAAACGTTCTCCAGCTTGGAGACAGTGAACTTAATCTGCTGACTGGATATCAGCAATATGTGCATCTTTGCACTTTGCGTCAAAGAGCAGCACTAACTGATCAGAGATGCACAGGATGATCATGTACAGTTGAGCTGTTTGAGATACTTCTTATCAACAGTTCCTTTAGCACAATCTGAACCTGAATCCAGAAAGTAAGCTGGTGAATACTGCAGTGCACACAATTTTATGGCTGTTGTTATGCAAAAAAAGAGCTTTGCATGTTGTCTACATCCTAGCCTACCACCAGAAGAATTTCCCAAGCAGGAGAATCTGTCCAGTCTGCTGCAGCAGAACTGCAGCAGAACTAGCCCTTTATTTACCTCTAAAAAAGGGGCAGGTAATTTACTGTCTGGTCTTAACTATCACAGTTCCATGGTTTCAGGACACCAAGTAATCCTGATCTCTTACTTGCATGAGTAAGGCACAGCATGAGTGTGACTCAATTTGATGCCTCTGGGTGTATTACAGAATTTATAGGTATGGGAACACAAATACAAGGATTTTTGTCTTATCAGATTGATGTCCTCTATGCTCATACCTTTGGAAGAGCTGTGATAATTGAGATAATCCCCATCCCTTAAAGCAGCTTTTTAAGCTGTGATTTTTTTGGCAGCACAGCTCAAGTTTTATCACTCACAGAAATGCAGAGGAGGAAAAGGACAAACCATTTCTTCTTTTACTTCAGTTTTAACCCAAATAAGCCCAGCCCACTGAAAACAAGAAATATCTCCTTTTACACAGCCCTCCTCTGATTACTGTCTAGACATTCACACCTTCTAGAAAGTACCTCTAGAACTGTTTTATCACTTTTATATACTCTGAATATGCTTAGAAACAAAAGAATTTCTAAAACATGCAGCCCTGTTCTGTGTAGAGGCAACCTTCTGTAACTATAAAGAGTAAGTCCAGAGCATCAGCAGAACATGGGAACTTCAAAACCAAATCCAGAAGTTTGGTAAGTCTTCAGGACAAGAAATTTGTCCTTAGCATTTTTCTTAGATAAACCATAATAAGTTAGTTTCATCTTCCTGTATTGATTCACCTTGCTGACTCAGATGTACACGAGATCTAAGACTTGTTACTTTCTTTGAATTTCCTATTTGCTATTTTAAAATCTCTCCAATCTCTGTTTACTGCTTTTGAGATGAATTCTCTGCCCTGGCAATGTGTGGGTCTAACTCAAGGCTGCAGATTTTCTTAGGCACACATGTGCCAGCTCTTCCTGACTCCAGCCTCCAACTCTGCTCCTGTCATCATTAAAATAAAAGCTTCCATCACTATTAACGCTCCCTGCTATGTGAGTACCATTGAAGAACATAGTGCATTACTGAAGTATCAATGTGGCACACAAATGAGGTTAAAATTAAGGATTAAAGGGAGAAATTTCAGCACGATAATACGCAGGCATATTAGAGGAATTACAGTTCTAATGTCAATCCCAGTGCACAGTGAGTTCAATATCTAAACTCAGGATTCACAAAAATCAATAGTCAAGAGAAGGATATATCTTAAATTATAACTTTTCTCTTGTAGGTGCTGAACCATAAAGTATAGATGTCCTTGAAAAAATGCAAATCAAACTGCAGGCTGTCCTGCAGCTTGCCCCTTCTTGGAAGGTATTCCACTTTATACTAAATTATTTTCTCTGCCTTGGTGAAGAGTGTGAAATCTTCTTGTAGCTGGAGCATATAGCTGAGAGCTGCATTCCAGAGCTTGCCTTATTAACTACTTTCCAAGGCTTCTTGATACACAGAGTCTGAATAAATCATAGGTAACTAATCAGGGTATTAATTGTGCTTTACCAGCCTAGAGCTTTCTATGACAAAATGGCCTTCTCTGCGGACATGAGAAGGGTGAAGGTTAAGTAATTTACATGGACTTTAGGAAAGCTTTTGTCACATCCCATAGCTTTTAACAGTTTCTTTAGTATCCTGTAGCCATAATGAAGGTATGTGTGCTGGATGGGTACATGACATGGTGGGTATTAAATTAACTGAATTGTCAGGCTCAAAGGTAGTGGCCAAAAGCTCAAAGTTTACCTGCAATAAATTATAAGAGGTGCTTCTTGGTGACTAATACTGTGGTTGGTAAATTGTCTTCTAATGACCTGATTAGTATGAGGACATCATTGCCAAGTTTGCAAGGGACATCAAGGGGGATTATTTGTTATAACAGACTAGCTCTCTCTGGATCAAATTTGTCTTGGGAAGATCTAGTTTCCATTTTTGAGACCAAAATGGAGGCAGAGGTAAGCTATGAGGTAATATATCCAAGCAGGGATTCGTTATGCTAAGAGTTATTGTTCCCCAGCCACAAAATGAAAAGTTTCAAAGCTTCTCCTCAGTGAAAGAGGGAGGTGACATGTTGACACCTATGGGACCTGAGTGTAACCTCTGCTCTGCTCTCGATGACACCGTACCAGGAGTATTGCGTCCAGATGTGGAACCCTCAGCACAGAAGTACATGGATCTGTTCAAATGGGTCCAGAGAAGGGTCACAAAAAGGATTAGGAGGAGAGAATACCTCTCCTATGAGGAATGGCTGAGACAATTGGGGTTGTTAAACCTGGAGAAGAGAATTCTGCAGGGAGACCTTATTGCTGTATCTTTTCAATACTTAAAGAAGGCTTACCAGACAGAGGGGGACAAACTTTTTAGCAGAGCCTATTGTGATAGGACAAGGGGTAATGGTTTTAAACTAAAAGAGAGGAGATTCAGACTAGATATAAGGAAGCAATTTTTAACAATGAGAGTGGTGAAAAAATGGAACAGGTAGGCCAGAGATGTAGTAGATGTCCCATCCCTGGAAACAATCAAGATCAGGCTCTGAGCAACCTGATCTGGTTGAGGATTTCTTTGGTCATTGCTAGCTGTCCAATAAAGGTCCCTTCTGACTCAAACTATTCTATGAGAAATGTCTAACAGGATGATTCAACAGGTCAGGCAACATGGTTCCCCTGGAATGAGCACTGCAGGTAATTCTTGCTGTTCTCAGAGAAACATGAAGGCTAGAAATATTGCTTCTTTGGTGTGAATCCTCATCTCTACTTTCCCTTTGTCTCTGCCCTAAACTTAAAGCAGCTAAGTGAGAATAAATATTGATATTTAAAACTGGGGAACAGAAAAAGGAGTTAATCACAAGGCCATCATCCTTACTGAATGTTGTCCCCATCCAACCACTGTCAGTGGTCTCAGTCCTACTACTACACTATACTGACACGTGATTTTTTTTTGAGGCAATAGCCTGTAATACTGCACATTTATGAATCAGAAAATGTCAGCCAGGAGAAGCCACATTTTACGGAGACTCTGGCTTCAGAAATGCTGTGAGTATTCTTAATTCTTCTTAGGCATCATAAGCTGAGAAAGGTATAAATTCTGGATCCCAGACAGGTGTAACATTAACTAGTTGCAAACTCATTCAGCTCCTTCAAGACTTATATTTCATTGTAGACTTCATGATTTTGAGAATGTTTCAGAAATAAAATCTCCTCCAAAGTTTATGGCCAGGATAGCAAAATCCTTCTTTTTTTTCAGACTTGCAGGCGTTTGTCCACTCCTTTTCAAACATAGTACTACTATTTATTTATCCATAGAGCTTTTTTTCTCTTTATTGTGCTGCAGTGAAGATAAACAGTGTGTGGTTAGCTGGTGAGATATGATGTGAGGTTCTGCACTGAGACACTTTGGCTTGAGATAACCAGCAAACAAATAACAGAAACCAGAATCACTGTCATATGGTAAGACTGAATCTGTGTAGCCATTTATAAGAGTAGTCTTAATTGGTATGTTCACCTCTCTATCCTGTTGGCTTTTTGATTTATATGAGCTTTATCTTCTATTGTCTCTATCTAGTGTATCTAGTGGTTGGGCTTTGTTGTTGTGCTTTTTTTCCATCACTATATCTTATCATTCCACCACTCTGGTTGCCACATTTATTATTAATACTGTTTTTATGCTAAATGTCCCTGCCTCTCACATAATTTGACCTTACTTACTGAATGAGTAACTGTGCTAACCCCTCAGGACATATTACCCACACTGTCTATGAAACATATTTCTTTCTTGTGCTTAACTTAGCCAAAATTCAAAGCACTTTGTACACAGTCACATGGCTTTTTTTCTTTTTTCTTCCCAATTAGCTCTTTTTCATTAGGGAATAAGAAATTAAAAAATAAACCAGTAACTTTTCTGAAAGCTAATTACATTTTTGGTTGCCAGTGATTGTCCCTTTATTTTCCTATCGTCATCTATCCTTGAACATGCTGAAAGAGTGAAGAAATTTAAATTTGTCTTCTGCTACATTAAAAAAATGACTCGATCATCAAGAAATATTCAGTGTAGCCTTCCAATGAGGTTTAGAAAGGAGTCGTAGTTTGTATTCACTTTGGAATAATTGGAAAATGTCTCAGTTTATCATATCGGTGCTCTATTCAGCAAAATCTGTTCTTATACCTCTCCCAACCCCGTAAAATTTTAATCCTGTACTGTGCTCAGCAGGAACAATTTTAAACATCTGCTGTCTCAGTTATAATAGCCGCCATCTTTCCTTTAGGGACTTTAGTTTCATTTCCATGGAAAACCTGAAAGGTAATTCCAAAGTCTTTACTGAAAAGATATATGTTTACCAATGATCTTGTTAATTTCCATTGAGAATAAGAGGAGATGTCAGACATTCTGAAAGGCAAATGCTTGCTAACAATATTCTGTGACAGGGTAAATTGTTAACAAGAATCATAAATTATTCAGGTTAATAATTAGCAATATGTTTATTCTGGTGACCACTGAAATATCCTTTTTTGCTTACTGAACCCTGATATACTCTTGATCCAATGGTATTCTATAGCAAGGAATTTCATAGTCCAATTAGGAATACATTTTCTTTTTTGAGTAGCATTGTTTCCTCCAATTTCAACTCTCCTGTCTGTACCTGAACTATTTGTTGGGTTTTACTTGTCTCCTTGCCAAAATAAACAATTCCAGTCTTTTACAGTTTTCATGACTTGAGATGTTCCTTCCTTATTGCTTTTATTTCTATCGACATCTGGATCCCCACAGAGCTGTTTTTGTGACAGAGTGAGCAGCGCTGTAGACAGGATGAGTCCATCAATCCAGATGAGTTTACAGCCACCAGCTTGTAGTTCTTCATCATCATTCAATAATTTTTGATTAAAGAGTGTGCACATAGCTCACTTTAAATAATTTACATTCACTATGGTTTCAGAACAGAAATAGTGGACAGACTACATCTCAATCTTTTCTGTCTGAACCAAAGTCTGGAGGTCTTTCTTGAAATCTGTCCTGTCATGGATAGGGGAACTCTGCCAAACTGTGTTGTCATCAGAATTTTGATTTTTTTTTCACTTGAAGAACCTCTGCTTAAGAGGATGTGATTTCTTATTGCCTTATCTCATACAATCCCACTGAAAGAGAGCCTCAACCATCTGCAACACAGAGAATACACATCTGTGCATGTTTTTATGGATATTGCATAAACACTTAAAGACTTATAGAATCATAAAATCGTTTGGGCTGGAAGAGACCTTAAAGATCATCCAGTTCCACTCCCCGTGCCGTGGGCAGGGACACCTCCCACTAGATCAGGCTGCTTAAGGCCCCATCCAACCTGCCTTGAACACCTCCAGGGATGGGGCATCCACAAGTTCCCTGGGCAGCTTGTTCCAGTGCCTCACCACTCTCATCATGAAGAATTTCTTCCTTATGTCTAATCTAAACCTTCCCCCTTCCAATTTAAAGCCATTCCTCCTTGTCCTTATCAATACATGCCCTTGTAAATAGTCCCTCCCCAGCTTTCCTGTAGGCCCCCTTCAGGTACTGGGCTGCTGCTCTAAGGTCTCCTTGGAGCCTTCTTTTCTCCAGGCTGAATAACCCCAACTCTCTCAGCCTGTACTCATAGCAGAGGTGCTCCATTCCTCTAATCATCTTTGTAGATCTCGGGTGCTACGTAGAAGGGAATCATCGTGTCATCTATATGGTTTACATTTTGCCAATTGTAATATTTCTTATTTATACATAGCAAAGTAGTCATGTTCTCACAGTCGTATCATTAGGTGAAAAAGCTAGGCTTATCTGTGAAACTGCTAACAAAAATTAATGCTTACACTTACTGGATTACCCAAATTACAAATATTGAGTAATTATCACTAGGAATATTTTTTTTAAATTGTTATGATTTATAACCACTCAGAATGTCATTTATGCACTACTTTTTTTGAAGAAACTGTTTTTCCCTCTCTTCTTATTATCCATTTGAAAAATCTGCTGGTTAAAATTTAGTTGTACCCTTACCAATTTTTAGGTTTTCTCTAGTAATAAAAGTTTGTTTATACTCTGTTATCTGGCTTTGACACTTGCTTTACATTTCTTTCACTTGACTGCTGCCGACTGCAGTCTTATCAGTATACATTTATACCAAGAAATATAATAGACTTTTTCCAAACAGACACCTTGAGTGTGTAAATTACTTTTGAGTGCCTTAAAACCTGGCATATTAAATCTTCCATTTCTACATTTGCACATGCAAAATCAGAAGGAAAGAGATAGTAGAAGACAAATGATAGCCATCACAAATTTACAGCAGATGCTTAAAAAAGAATGAAGTCAGTTAATTTAAATGTCAGTGCAAACTTATCGTCAGGTGATGTTCTTAAGAAATTTATTTTTTTCCTTCAAATGTCAGTTTCTAAATAAAAATAGTTTAAAATATTAAATTCTGTATCTGAGTCTTCATTAGAATATAAACCTCTGTCTATGACTTCTTTGACATGTCTTTACCAAATAAACACATATTCGAGAGCATTTCCTTCCTCTTGTATTGGCATTTAATGTGTACAGGTGGGCACTGTAAATCTGCCCAGGTTGAAAACCACTTGGACATAAGTATTTGCTTGGCTAGGTTGTCAATATGTGTTGGAGATGAGCCAAATGTCTGTAATTTCTTCTTTCCATCTTCCTTTCTCCAAGGTAAAGGAGATAATAACAGGATACAAAACAGCTAGTTTGAAAAATAGCAGTGCCTTTTTTGTCATCTTCAATATCTATTAGTTTTCATAAGGAAAAGCATAACTTTACTCAAGACAGAGTACTTTTCAGTATATTGAAGTGAAATGGGCGAATGCATGCCATCCATAATTCATCAACATTGGTAGAGGTGCATCCACAGACATGAGGGCTGGATTTTAGCTTTAAGGACTAGATGTTACTGTTATCCAGAGTAGTTGCAGGTGTATTATTACTGCTGTTATTATACTACATTTATATTAAATATCATTGATATGTGAGTACCAGTTCCCCAGAGCTGTAGAATTCTTTGATAATTTCTGATTGATATATGAGACAGAAAAGATCTACACTGTAGTGTTAGTTTTGGCCATGTTTACCTTAAGAAATTTTTTGGCTTGCTTCTTTCCAGATTACTGAATTGCTGTTGTTCCTATAATTTCATGTTGCAATTAATACATTTTGGTGTTACCATTTCCATATTTAATAGTTTTCCCAGTAAATTAATATACTTCTGTGCTACTAAGATTATTCAGTTTAGAGTCCAAATTCTGCTGTGAACTTTAATAAGCTTAGCAGGCAGGATTCTGCAGGGGAATTTGGCAAGGCATTTAATGTTGAGTCCTGTGCTTCTTTGACTCTGGCAAGTCACTTCTCCATTTCTCACCCAGCATCTGCCCTTCTTGTATAGTCAGCAAGCAAATTCCTTGCCTGTCAAGGCCATTGCCAGCAGTGCAATGTTGTAGCTGGCAGTTATTGGAAGACTGAATTGGACCTTAGAACTATGCAAAGACTTTGCTACAAAAACAGGCAGGTTAGCAATGAATGTGTAAGGAGGCAGTGCTGGATGTTTTCTTTCTTGTCAGAGTGCCACCCCTCCTAGTCTGAATGAGCCAGTTAATGATCAATATCACAGGATGCTTAAAATTAATTTTCCCTTTAAGGGGCCTGCCCTGTAAGCAGGTAATAAGCCAGAAGGTCCTTTCACTCATGTAGTTTGTGTTCACATTATTACCTTAAACTTAGATAGAATATCCTCCCAAAATCAGAAAACATACACCATCTAGTCAGTACCTGTGAACAATTTTTCTTCACCAATTTTGTTCCACTGAAGTGTTCATCATTGTGGTTTCTGTTGGCTTTGTCTTTAAATGATGCTGTTTCAATTTATATCTGTATTCCAGACAGTCAGGGATACTGAGAAAGAGACAGCAGATTTTACTCTGTGCTCATAAATGCTCTAAACACCTCAGCACAGTATCTATGCTGCTGAACAATGTATTATTTAAGCTATGATTTGATAACGATCACTGTCAGTTACCCAAATCCAATATAAAATCGTTTTCAGTTCTTTTTTCCTTTGCCTTTTTTTTTTTCCTTTGCCTTTTTTTTTTTCCTGTTCTCTTTTCAGCACTCCTGGTAAAGAAGACATATTAGAAGTGAAATATTAACAGGAACCTTGTGTGAGAAAAGATTAACCCAAGAGAGTGTGCTGAATAATACAGTTTTAATTTCCCCAGTTTCTGATGTCTCAAATGATGCTAGGTCAATCAGCAGCATTCAACGCAGTGGTCTGCTTGGCGTTAACAAGGAGATTTCAACTGTTCCTTTTGTCTTACGAGAACAAACACTTTGCCTGATTTAACTGACAAGTGGTAAGTTTGTCAGTATGCAGTGGACAAAAATGAATACATTTTGCAAATCCACAATGAAATGTTTTTACCATAAGCTTTAGGTGAACTGTTGTGGTAAAAAGCTCCAGTTCTTTATCTCATCACGGTCTCTAGTTAAGTCTTATTTCAAGTGTGGTCAAATTTATTGTGGTTTTGACATCCAGACAGAATTCCTTGCCCTATCACAATGGGCTTGGACCATCCAATAACAAACTGGCTCCTGACAGTACTGGTGTATGACTGAAGATAAATTTTTGTGAAAAATGCTATTATGGTTAACTACAATTGGCTAAACTAAACTTGAGACTACTTTAGACCTACAGAAATAATACCAATGTTCTGTACTTAATAAACATTTTCCATTCAGATTATGAAAAGTGAAAAGGACATACATAAGATGTATATTGCAATTAGAAATAACTAATTCCTAGTTAATACAATTTAGGTGAAGTATCATCTTTTGCGATGATGGATTGGTGATGCTTTTGTCATTGGAAAATGGATAGACAAGCTAGCATGGAGGCCTGTCACATAATTCTTGAAAATCCCATTCTTTGTCTCCCATCTTTCTAACTGGAGCACTTGCATCTTTCTTCAGTGTGGCTGTAGGCCAGCTCTGTTCTACAAAATAGAATTGTCTGTTATAATGTGTCCTAGAAGTGACAGGGATCTTCAGGAATAAACAGAATGACGACACAGGAAAGAATGGCAGTGGAATATTGAACTTACTGCAATGTTGTACAGATGTCACCTAGAAAACAAGCTGCACATCTTTTCACTACCTACTTGAAAGGGTGCTGTACTGCGTTTGGCTGGGATGAAGTTATGGAGTTCCTCCTTGGCAGCCTATATGGTGCTGTGCTTTGCATTTGTGGCTAAACCAGCATGGATAACACAAATGTGTTCTGACTGTTGCTAACAGTGCTTGCACAATGCCAAGGTCTTCTCTCTCTCTTCCCTGGTCCTTCCAAGCAAGTAGGCGGACAAAAATGTGGGAGGGAATGTATCCAGGACAGCTGACTTAAACTGACCAAAGAACTATTCCAAACTATCTGTCACTCTAGTCAGCAATAAAACTCAGGTAAAGGAGGAGGAAGCAGGAATTTCAGAGTTATGGCATTTGTCTTTCAAAGCAACTGTTAGGCGTGCCGAGGCACATCTCAGGAAATGGCTGGACATCTGCCTGCTAATAGGAAGTAGTGAATGAGTTCCTAGATATGTTTTGCTTGCACACACAGCTTTTGATTTTTTATTAAGATGTCATTATCTAAATCCACAAATCTTTTTACCTTCCTTTGATTTTTTCCTCCCATCCCTTCTGAAAGGAGAGTGAGCAAAAGATATGGTCGACATTTGGCTGCTGGTTGGGGTCAGCCCACCACAAAAGTCTTACAGAATAGAAAAGTTATGGCTGTTATTGCTCTAGAGGTAGAATATACTAGGCAAGAACAGAAAACTTTCCATGTTCTCTTTTACCTAACATGTTTTACATGATGTTTCCAATATTAATCTTGTTTTCAAACATAGTAAGTGGTGTTAGTACACAATTTAACACAATTACATTTAGAGGTCCGCTTTTTAGCGTCCCCTGGGTTGTTACTGTAATCAATGGTGAACTATGGGCCCTGTTCACCTAAACACAGACATCTATTACCATCCAGAAGTTCTCGTGTATCTCATAGGCCCTATGTTGTGTCTGCCAGACCCATATATCTATGCTGTCTCAAATGCCAACATATCTATCTGAGAGTGTTTACCGGTGACAAGTGGAGTTCCCCAAGGCTCAGTGCTGGGTCCAGCCCTGTTCAATGTCTTTATCAATGACCTGGATGAAGGCATCGACTGCACCCTTAGCAAATTTGCAGATGACACTAAGCTGGGTGGAGGTGTCAACCTGCTGGAGGGTCGGGAGGCTCTGCAGAGGGATCTGAACAGGCTGGACGGCTGGGCAGAGTCCAATGGCATGAGGTTTAACAAGGTGAAGTGCTGGGTCCTGCACTTGGGGCACAACAACCCTATGCAGTGCTACAGACTAGGAGAAGTCTGTCTAGAAAGCTGCCTGGAGGAGAGGGACCTGGGGGTGTTGGTTGACAGCCGACTGAACATGAGCCAGCAGTGTGCCCAGGTGGCCAAGAAGGCCAATGGCATCTTGGCTTGTATCAGAAACGGCGTGACCAGCAGGTCCAGGGAGGTTATTCTCCCTCTGTACTCAGCACTGGTGAGACCGCTCCTCAAATACTGTGTTCAGTTCTGGGCCCCTCACCACAAGAAGGATATTGAGGCTCTGGAGCAAGTCCAGAGAAGAGCAACGAAGCTGGTGAAAGGGCTGGAGAACAGGCCTTATGAGGAACGGCTGAGAGAGCTGGGGTTGTTTAGCCTGGAGAAGAGGAGGCTGAGGGGAGACCTCATTGCTCTCTACAACTACCTGAAAGGAGGTTGTAGAGAGGAGGGAGCTGGCCTCTTCTCCCAAGTGACAGGGAACTGGACAAGAGGGAATGGCCTCAATCTCTTCCACGGGAGGTTTAGGCTGGACATTAGGAAAAAATATTTCACAGAAAGAGTCATTGGGCACTGGAACAGGCTGCCCAGGGAGGTGGTTGAGTCACCTTCCCTGAAGGTGTTTAAGGCACGGGTGGACGAGGTGCTAAGGGGCATGGTTTAGTGTTTGATAGGAATGGTTGGACTCGATGATCCGGTGGGTCTCTTCCAACCTGGTTATTCTATGATTCTATGATTCTATGAATATTGCCACTACTCAATATAGGCAGAGCAGGAGATCATATTAGCTCATGCTGAAGTAGATTGGTGGGCCAGATGAATTGCTCTCTAGGCTCCATTGGCTGTACTGACCAGATGAACCATGCAAGGGGATGCCAATAGTTAAGTATCTGATGGCACCCGAGACATTCGAAGATGCCCAAGACTGTCCAAGAACCTATGATGTCAAACTTCTGGGATCTGTGTGACCTTTTGGAGTGACAGCTGAAGGAAAAGCAGGGTGCACTAGCCGTCCTGTGCCATTGGAGGTGACACTCAAACAACTGAACCAAAATTCTTAACTCTTGACTGATTAAAAAGGAATCTTAGACACTGAAAGTAGAGGTAAAAATGTATTTCTAGTCACCTACATCTTAAACTTAAACTTAATTTCACCTGGGAAGGGCAGGATAAAAGTACCCAGGATGAATAAGTGGCCAGAAATATTTCATGTGCAGTTCTGCTCAGTTTCCAGCTGCTCCTCCCAGCAGGCACTGGCATCCAACAGGTTATGTATAACAGCTGCCAGTCTCAGCTGTCTATGGGCGTTGCAAATAACACTTGACACCTCTGAATAGACAACTGACTCAAGCCTCAAGATTCTTTCAAACAGTGTGTCAAACAAAAAAAGAAATTCCAACGCAGTGACGTTATGTGATATGAAATGCTATGCTTAGAATCTGCATAACTGCAAATAATAGAGCTAAAATGTCATTTGCCTATATTTGCTGTGATTACCTACAATAGTACCATCAAATGATCATCAGTAACAAGGAAAATACCTGTATTATTTATTACTTATGCTATAAGCAATGCTAAAAGACTTTTAGTATAATTTAACAAGAACAAAGACTGTCTTTATTAAAAGCAAAGAAAAAGAACAAAAAAAAAACCACCAAAAAACCGCCCATCCAAACCTTTATGAACTTCGTAAACAAAACAACAACCAAACAAAAAGTGCATATGAAGGGGATAAACTATATGCGTGATGACAGAGTGTTTATTTGATGACAAACATAACTGAGTGGCAGCTCCCCGGCTGCATCTCTGAACCCTTCTGAGTTCAGGTTTTGCTTTCAAGAGCTTGCTTAGCTTTCATTAAACATGTAACATTGATAGTATTACACGGATTCCACTGAAATTGTTTTCTAAAAAAGCTTTCTCCGTGGAAATTTTTACTATGATCTCTATGGCTTTATTCCGTGCAAATGGATATTAAGTTCTTTTTCCAGAGCAAGGCACACTGATCAGCTACACCTCCTAGGTGCATTTCCTCCTTGTGCTATTGAAACATGCACGTTTGCATTTACATGATGCATAGGTGGTGTATTATTTACTGTGTTTCATCCACTGTGTAGGCATAACCATTATGCTTTTCCTAGATGCACAGTCATCACTTTTTCCCCCTCTGGAACACCTGTAATTGTTTCTGGAGTCGATGACCCTCAGAAGATTGTTACATCCTCTCAGCTAGCACATGGAAATGGTCATGTGAACTCTCCAAATCAGACAGGCTAAAGGAAATCAACTTCAATTTTTCCAGTTTAAGTCAACTCTGTGAAGGAGAGAATGGATTATTTTCCATATTCAGTTGCCATGTCTTGAAGGGCACAGTAATGAAGAAAGGAACAGTACTACAAAACTGTTGCAACTGTTGTAGGAATCTGTGAATGTGTAACTGCATCTTCGACTCTCTGTAAACAAATCAAATTTTCCCGCAGTAATTTACTTTTTTTTTTTTTCACTGATAGTACACAATAACTGGGAAAAGATAAAAATAACAGAGTCTGGAAATCTATGATATCATAAAATCATGATGAAAAATGAAGGTGCAGATCTTTAGAGGGTAAGCTGGTAAATTTCATCAGTATCCATGGTGTTACACTAATTTACATCAGTGGATGATCTGCCTGACAAGAGTCTACAATCTTTCACCAGTGGTAGGTGAAAATGGTGCTAAATATAACAAAAAATACAGATGAGTTACCGTATATTTGAAGAGATTTTAAAAAGACCATTGAAAATGCAACTTTAATTATTGCCTTGTTTTCTCCTTTGCAAATCAATCTGATGTTTCTTACCTTTTAAACCCA
The DNA here is from genome assembly GCF_032191515.1 of Phaenicophaeus curvirostris. Lineage (NCBI taxonomy): Eukaryota > Metazoa > Chordata > Aves > Cuculiformes > Cuculidae > Phaenicophaeus > Phaenicophaeus curvirostris. The sequence continues at coordinate 91,836,715 of NC_091394.1, forward strand.
TTGGAAGTATTTCTGGACAGGGCTCATATTTCTACCTGTGAGCATATTTATAGTCATGCAGTGTTCCTTCATTGAAACTCCTAGCCCTTATTAATATTGTGATTATAGATTATTCATTATTAAGACAGAAGGCTAGTAATTTGAATAACCCACCAAAGACAAAAAGAGAAGAGCACATCAAGAGAAAAATCTTATTAAACATGGAATCTATTTGTACTTTTCAAACAAAACAAGAGAAGAGCCAGAAAAAAGCTGCAATCAGTACTGTCTGAAAGTGAGTATTCTCATTTCTGTCTTGCAACAGGGAAGTCAGATCTCAGTCCAAGGGGCTTTAAAAATAGCCGTGATGATAAACAGGTAAGGCCTGTATCTATAAAATAAAACCTCAGAGGACATAAGAACCTGGGATCAACACATAACATATTCTCAGAAATCTGATTCTTTAGGAAATACAGAGAGAGCTCGCTATTTCAAAGGCAGTTATGGGAAGAATTCATGTTTGCATAAAGGAGCTTAGCCTCAGAAAAAATGTATCTAATTGAGCTGAAGATAGGAATAAAGCACAAGAAGCAAGGTGTTCCTCACATGAGAACACTGAAATGGAGGCTGATAGCGCACAATGGTTGTGTTTGTTTATCATTTACACTCTTAACCTTGGAAACTCATTAAAGAATGGAAGGCAAGACATACTAAACCCACAACTTATTTGAAAATACAGAAGCAGTTATTTATTACAACTTTTTCCTGTTGCTTTCCAGGCAGAAAGTTTATTACCATGACACTGAAGCCCTACTCAAATATTGCTTACAATGCAGTCAAGGTTATCTTCTTCACTTTGGGACTGTATGAACACTCAAACAGCCCCCTCTACAAAGACATCCAGGTCCCATAACCTGCTTTATGTCTGAGTCCCTAATTTGCACTCTTAAGCTGTCTGAAAAAAAAAGACTCTTTCACTAAAGAAAAAATAATGAATATATTAAAAAAAATCAGATTTTTCCATGGGAGATTTTGAAATTCTGAAAAAAAATTGAAAATACGTTGACTATGAAATGTCACTTTTTGCATTCCTGGTTCATCCAGGATTCATGTCTTAAAAGGAGGAAAACGGACCTGAAACACAGAAATCGTGAGTCAATGCAATAGCCAACCAGATATGTGTCAGCTGAAGGTGAAAGCTAAAACCAGTCTGACTCTGAGTTTCCACTACAGCCACTTTCATGAGCATTTCACTGAATGTTCATTTTTTTTCATTTGAAACAGTCTCAGGAGAATTTACTTTTATTTACTCACACTGGTTGAAACGTTGGCCAGAGAGGCTACAGATGTAAACACTCATCCACTGCAGATCAGCCAGCCTTTTCACAGTGGAACTGCTCTTTTAGATGTGAAATGCATTTCCTTCCACTAATCCTCTAAATCTTTCAGTTTATTACATTAAAATAGAATTTAGTTTTCACTTTCTGTTGCTGTACCATATTTAAAGCTATTGATCTAAAACCTCACCAGGTTTCTTACCTTCCTCTTTTCTAGCATTTTCTCAAACACCAGGGGGACACCGGCTTAGTTCTAAAATACTATTTATTATGGTATAATTACATTGACATTTATTTGGCTGCAAAGTACCTTAAGAATTTCCTATTCCACTCTCCTTGTTTCTACCAAGAAGTAACACTGCCTCTTCACCTGTACTGAGAATAAAATGTTTGTGGTTCTGTACGGCAAAACACAATTCTAAGAAAATGTAAAGCAACCTAAAAACTTCTATGAACTTCTGGAGGGGTTTTGTTATTAAACTAGCCGCTGCCAGCACTCTAGTTTTAGACCAGTACAAATGAGACAGAGACAGTACTGAAATGCAGTGGGGACTGCTAATAAGTGAAAGAGGAAGAAGAAGGCAGAAACTTGAACTGTTTTGGCAAAGACAGTTGAATGGAGTTGTTTTTAAGTCATATTCTGTACTCTGCTAAAGTGTACGTTGTCCAGACATGCCCTGAGTGATGGCAGAGTGACAGTGATGGGAGGAAGAGAGGCAGGCTGACATTGCATACTCTTCTTCACTCAGTTGCAGCCTCGCTGTCTCTGAGCCAGGAGGCTCCAGGTTATGGCTAGATGTTTTAAGCAAAGGGTTCCTTTTGACTTGAGCTCCTGGGGTATATTGTCCAGAAGGTATGGTGTTTCTTGGAAAGCAAGAACAGATGGAACGGTAAGCACTTCAGTGCTGAGATATAATACAGTATGACCAGAGAGTCAGAGAGACCCAATCCCACTGTAGGTGGGATCCTGCTCTGAAAAACAATGGCCAAAGCAACATCTACTTCCCAAAACTGTTTCCTACTAGGTTTGAGCCTTTAGGCACAGGGACTTTCTTCTCTGCTGTATGCTTGGTTACTGCATGGGACAGGGCAGCATTCCTGTTTGATTAGAGCAGTGCTTCAGAATAATAAAAGAATAAATCAGTGCAACGGCTCTTGCTTTTTGAATGCACCTAGATGCAAAGCTTTATGAAGGAGAAGGTTGGATTTCTTTATATTATGCCAAACAGGGAAACCAGCAGCTGAATTCATGTATGTCTGTGCTGATCCACTAGATATCACACCTTAGAACCCAGGCAGTGTGAAGTTTTAACACTTAGAATCATCCCTTAGGAGTGAAGATGACTGATTTAGGCTGGATGCATAACTTGTCATGGCCAGACTCTAATGAAATAAGTCACAACCCAAGTGGTTAGAAGTGGGACAGTTTTACTTGCTGAGATAATGTAACTTAGAATCCGTAAGCAAGCACAACAGAGCTTCTCAGCAAACCATTATTTCAGAAACTTGTAGAATGATGCTACTTCTTTATTTTGTTCCTTCTGTATGGTTTTGTGGGGGACTATCTTTCTAATCTATCAGCATTTATGAAATGCTACAGTTCTAAGCCACGAACAACTTAATTTCCTACAGAATGTCTAAGCTGATGTGAATATTGTTCTCTATATATAAAAGCACATGCTGGCTTTATCATGTTATCAGAAAAAGCTCAAATAAATTAGTAAGACAGTTTTGAAAGTAAGGTAGTGAACATTAGTATATAGCTCACAAACACTTAGGGATCTAAAAGACTCTTTGCATTAATTGCTTGAGAATAAATTCCCAATTAATTAAGAAAAAAAGAAGATGAATCAGACAAGGATTCTCAACTTATAATCCTGAAAACCGAAATTAAATCTCAGTCATTAAACTCATGTAATATCTGTGCACCTAATTATGGTTTCCCTAGAATTCCTCTTAAATTTGTATCTTACATTATCTGAACTTAATGGCCCTCTTATAATTGGAGAAGATGTAAACGTAGCCTTAGCCACATGCATTGGACAAATACTCAGCGAGGAAACTACTACTCCTTGTGTAATGTGAGTAATAAAGTGAAACTGTGCTGAATAGAGAGGGAGATACTATCAATATCTGAAAAGCCACTAAAACTAGAGTTGGGTATCCTTTTTTACATCCTTTAATGATGCCTAGTAATATCCTAAGAAGAAAAAAACCACAACCCACAACAAAAAAACTTTTGACTAAAATTATTTTATTATTAAAAGGATATTGGTTTCTCTCTGGAATAAGAGTCTTAATATTTTTCCTCTAATCTTCCTTGATTAGTTAATGTAAGTAAGTATATTAATACTGAAAATCTACCTAGAAGTAAACTCACGTGGGCACCACGCAAAACCCCAAAGCTCTGATGTGTACAAAGCTTGTGCAGAAGTGTGAAATCTTTATCATTTGACCAACAGAGCTTTTTTTGGGCATAAAAAACCCAGCTGCTAAAGGCAACACATAGCAATCATTTCATTGCCCATCTGCAAAATACACTTGGAACTCCATTTCTTCCCCAACTCCTCGATATACCTGGTAGGCATTTCATGGATGTCAGCCCTACTAACGTTCCATTTCATTCTTAAAATCATTCTTTAAAAATAATATGTTTAACATCCTTCTGGATGTAATGACTTAATAATGAATTTCCACCTAGGAAACTTGTGTTAGAGCTGTGGTAATTAGGTAACCCCAGGCCCATTTTAATGCCTTATGCATACATGCAGGTCAGTATCAGGGTTCCATGAAAAGGGTTAGGGAGCAAGGGACTGAGAGGAAAAACTGCAATATCTAAAAGCAACAAAAATGGAAATTTGGAATCACAAAGGCTTTTGTTTGTCTGCTGAGGGATTCAAGCAGGATTTGTTCTCCCAACAAGGCACCTGCTTGTAAGATTAATGACCCTAGAGAGACTGTTCTTTCAGGTGAGAAGAAAAAGCAGCAACAAGATAACAATGAAAAAACATGCACAACAGAAATTACAGGAAAGTAGAACCCAAGCTAAGGTTTACAAAGAGGCAAATTAAAGCAAGAGCCTATTTCCTGTTTCATTCTGATAAAATCATAGGATCATAGAATAGTTAGAGTTGGAAGAGACCTTAAAGATCATCTAGTTCCAACCCCCCTGCCTTGGGCAGTGACATCACAGTAGACCAGGTTACCCAAGGCCCATCCAACCTGGCCTTGAACACCTCCAGGTATTGGGCATCCACTGCTTCCCTGGGCAACCTGTTCTGGTGTCTCACTGCTCTCATGGTGAAGAAATCCTTCCTAATGTCTAATCTAAATCTGCCCCTCTCCAGTTTATACCCATTCCCCCTTGTCCTGTCAGCACAAGCCTTTCTGATTAGTCCGTCTCCTGATGGTGGTTTAATGTCCCTGTGTTGAGACACGAAAGCCCTTAAAAGAGAAGTGAAATAAGACATAGAAGATTCCCATCTTATTATAACCTCCACAAGAGCTAGGAAGACCTTAGCCAAGAGCTGGCAGGAACTAGTGTCTCCAGGGTACTCTACTGATCCATCACTGCTAGTGGAGATATCAGACTTCAAATCCTAATGCCACATGCTTTGAGTTGTTTGGAACAGGGTTATCTAATCTATTCCAGACAGGTATCATCCCAGGTCTCATAACTCTTCTCCACTTGTGAATGTACTAGATATGCCCTTCTATATCTGACATTAAGCAGTGCCAAGAAAATTCCAAAGAAAGCACTTCACTGCTCCCTTTTCTTCACATAATCACAGAATGGTTTAGGTTGGAAAAGATCTTTGAGATCATCAAGTCCGGCTGTAAAACTAACTGCCAAATCCACCAGTAAACGATGTCCCTTAGCACCATGTCTAGACATCTTTTAAATACCTCCAGGGATCGTGACTCAACCACTTCATGGGCGTCATATTCCAATTCTTGACAATCTTTTCTGTCAAGTACTATCTCCTAATATCCAGTGAAATCATCTCCTGGTACAACTTCAGGCATTTCCTCTCATCCTATCACTTGTTACTTGTGAGAAGAGAGTGATACCTATATCGCAAAAACCTCCTTTCAGGTAGTTGTAGAGAGCAATAAGGTCTCCCCTCAGCCTCCTTCTCTCCAGACTAAACAACCCCAGTTCCTTCAGCCACTCCTCATAAGACTGGTGCTCAAGATCCTTCACCAGCTTCGTAGCTTTTCTTTGGACATGCTTCCTGGTAAAGTAATGAAAGATGCAGCACATTCCAAATGTCATGCAAAATACATCGTGTGAAATATAATGATGGAATAAAACACTATATACAATTTTGTCACAGTGGTAAGGTCAACTAGAGTTAGCAAGGTGAACAATTTGTCCTTTCCATATTTCTGCATCTACATTTTCTGCTGTTTATCTATTTCACCTGGTGACTGATTAAAGCTAAAGAAAGAATTAGTATTAGTGGTAACACAGAAACTGAACCTGGCTCAACTCAGTGTGTTACCTGAGGAAAATGTCAAGCCATTCTAAACTGCTGTTTTGGATCCTGACTATGCTTCTCAAGTGAGGAACAATATTTTATGCTTGACAATAGCTGAAGTTGCAAAAGGATTTGGGAGGTCTCTAATATAATCTTCTTATCTGCTGACACAAAAATTTAATTATTCAGTATAATTAACATGGTTTATACAATTCCATGACCTTGCTTACATCCAGAGTAAGCTGTGTCTGCAGTATTGCTTCCACAATTATTACACAGAAAGGCTTAAAGTTGTCCTTTCCATGATTTCTTCATGTGTATTCTCACAAGTAGCAGGTTTCATTCCAGACATTTTTTAAACTACAGCTTATAGATCCAGGATAAGTTTCTTCAGTGTTCAGTGAGTTGTAATATGTTTGATTAAAGAAGGGAAACTATGTCCCTCTGTCTCGGGCATAGGTTTGGTGTGGAATTAGTTGCTTACGATTTTTTGCACGAATCAGGAAGGAGATAGGTGAGACTTGTAAATCTGAAAAAGAGAAATTTGTAAGATGTCAAGAACATCTTAGTAAATCAGTGGACAAAGCTTAAAGAAAAACACAGAACACAGTATTTGAGGAGCGGTCTCACCAGTGCCGAGTAAAGAGGGAGAAGAACCTCCCTGGACCTGCTGGCCACACCGTTTCCGATACAAGCCAAGATGCCATTGGCCTTCTTGGCCACCTGGGCACACTGCTGGCTCATATTCAGTCGGCTGTCAACCAACACCCCCAGGTCCCTCTCCTCCAGGCAGCTTTCCAGCCAGACTTCTCCTAGTCTGTAGCACTGCATAGAGTTTTTGTGCCCCAAGTGCAGGACCCGGCATTTGGCCTTGTTAAGCCTCATGCCGTTGGACTCAGCCCAGCGGTCCAGCCTGTTCAGATCCCTTTGCAGAGCCTCCCTTCCCTCCAGCAGATCAACACTTCCACCCAGCTTAGTGTCGTCCGCAAACTTGCTAAGGGTGTACTCGATGCCTTCATCCAGGTCATTGATAAAAACATTGAACAGGGCTGAACCCAGCACTGAGCCCTGGGGAACCCCACTTGTCACTGGCCTCCAGCTGGATTTCACACCATTTCCCACCACTCTCTGGGCCCGGCCAGCCAACCAGTTTTCCACCCAGGAGAGTGTGCGCCTGTCCAGGCCAGAGGCAGTTTCGTAAGCAGAATTGGTTTATCTTCATGCATTTTTATAGTGAAACAGATGCATCTTTTGTGTTCTGGAAAGGTTTTGTGAGATGCCTGGGCTGGATCTGTAACTTTCTGTAGATCTTTTAGGGAGTGCAGATGGCTCTCCTACTGGACTTAAACTCCCGGAATTAGACAGAATGAATTAGAGTCACGGTGGATTTAGTGGATCTCACAGCAAGATTTTCTTTTGACTCTCAGTTTCCTGCCAGCAAGGTTTGACAATAAAAATGGAGGTCAGGGCTTCACAGACAGATACCGGTGAAGATCAATCCTTCTTCTGTCAAACACATATATTTAAACACAAACATTTTTTGAGTGTCGTAGGATCAGCTTAGCTAATGCCTATGTAACCACAGGTACCATGAACAGTATTTCTTATCCATTTTCCTCATATTTTAAAATTGCTGTAGCATAGCAGAATATTTATACTAAAGCAGATGTAAGCTGTTTACTTCTAGAAGTGGACTTCTGCAGTTTATGGCTTCGTTTGGATTTGGAATCTATTTCTAATTACATGCTTGCTGAGGAACTTCTTGATGAGCAATTTCTTCCTGTTTTGTTCAATATAACACTACATATTTACAGGTTGTGAAGCAGAAGATATCTAGCTGTCTGTGGTTTTCTACCACTACACACAAGAAAAAGCCCTCAGCAAAAAAAAAAAAAAAAGTTTCTTTTTCTGCTTTTTCTGCCTTATTTTTTAGGTGATGTGGTATAGACATCTCCTCATCTCCTTTTGTAATTTTGAAACCTAGAGCACTGATTTTGTGGTATTGTGAACTAGTTGGACACTGTTCCACTATTGTGAAGGAAGTCTGCTGAAATGCATAAAAAATCCCAAAGTCCCACCTTTAAAGCACTGGAACCCGTTACAGAGGTTAGAGCTTTGTCTTTTTAACACCTTTATGATTTCTAGACCAACTCGATGGAAGCATCTACTTTAAAAACAAAACTTGTTTTCTCTTTAATGTTCCATCTCCATCCCCAAAAAAGACACAGTAGTTTCAGCTAGGGCCAGAGGAAAACTGTGTCCACTTTCCCTTTCTAAACTATCTCAAGGAAGTAATCTCTGTTCTAGGCTATGTGTGAACAGTGGCAGAGAAGCAGGTTTTTTTTTCCCCTTTTTTTTTCCAGTGGCAGCATGTTTATGACTTGTGAATTTTGTTTTGGTAGAATTGCTTCCATAATTTAAACTTGCCAAAAGTGGTTGCACCTCTTAGTAATTTTTCATTATAAAAAATCCTCTGTGTCACTCCTAGATAGTCTCAAGCCAATAAAAATAAAGTAATTATTAATTTTTTTGTCAACTGGAAGAAAAAATATACCAACTGTAGTATAATAATAAAGGCAATAATAAAAGATACTGATGCCAGTTAGATATCGGCTGAATGAGCCTGTTGACTGCACTGTTTTGTTTGGGGGATTTTCATACCCCTCCTTGATGACACTGTTGGAGTGCAACGTATTCTACCTTCCAGAAGACACATTACATTTAACTTTTGTGCACAATATATGCTAATAACATCTGGTAGCTTTTCAATTAGAGATTGTTCTTTGATAAACTGACAGTGAAATGAGGACCACTGCAAGATATTATTTTTGGAACAATAGAGAAAGTGTGTTGGGAATTCTATAATTAGTGACAAATTTTCAGTGACAATCATTGTATATCGCTACTGCTACAATCAATAGAACTCCATAAAAATGCTCTACTCCATGTTTGAAAAGAATATGACCCACAATTAACAACTTCAGGCAAATAAGTGATGACTTGGGGCACTTAATGAAAGTTCATTTGTCTCTTAGGCTTTTGAAAATGGGGACAGAGATTGTAATTACAAGATTAGGGAATTTTTTAAAGCACATGGGACATTTGACTTTGAAATTTCTTGTTTGGAGTATTTTATACTGTACTGCTATACTCAAGATATACTTTGAAGTTAAATCAAGGGCATCCAGAGTGTGCAGACAGAAGTATCTGTCATGTCCTAACATTAAAAAATGAACCACAGAAATATGCTGTTAGTTAGAACAGATGAACTTAAAGAATTAGAGGCACCAAAATTAATAAATGTGAATAAAGAATGCCACTGAGATTGTGAAAGTCAGCATAAAGATGAAATACAAATAAATGCTCTCATATTGTCTCAACACCTTTCTAGCTGTTCTCTCACACTGTTAATCAGCATGTGGGCCAGTTAACATTGTTCTCTTCTTCTACTGCAAATGAATTCCAGTATCCAAAAAGGAGGAATGACAGCTCCAAACATTTTGGCATATTGGTTCTTTCCAGGAGGCTTACTTGCTTCGAAATATTTTATTCAGGATCTCAAGAGGAGCTAAGTAACCAAGGGAAGCAAAAAGCTTGGCAGACATGCATATATTGATTGAAGAAGAAGAAGATTGCATTTTTTTTTCTTTTTGACATTATGGTTCTATGAGCAGAACTATCAGCCTATCTGAGCTCTGCAGGGAGAGTAAGATCTGTGGCTTGACAAGAAAAAAATAGATTTATGAACAACCAATGAACTTAATTTAGGACATTTTGGTGTTGTATACATCCAGTACTTCGCATGTAACAAAAGGCAAGTTTCCAGGTCAATATTTTGACTAGATAAATCTCTTCATGTTCCTTCCAATCTCTAAAGAGGGAATATCCTTGCCAGCCAGGTGTCTTCATGTATTTGGGATGTCTTCCAATAACACTATATTTCACATATGCTTTTAAGTTCTGCTATGTAGATCCTAAGCACTACAGATAACCTGTCAATACTTCTGAATGACTTTCTCCATTTCAGCTCTTCTATTTCATACCTATAAATTATATCTCACGTTATCCTATTTTTCTCCTGCAAGAGGCTGCACAAAAAGTGTATCAAACCATTAGGTGATTTTCCAGGATACATTAATCATCTTACCAGGGTGTAAGATGGGCTCACAAGTGCCAATATTCAAAGTTGAGTGGTGTGCTTGGAGGCGTCCCAGTGCTCTTGAGGAAGGTCAAACAGCAAACAATAATGTAAATGAGAATGCTTTTCACTAAACAATTATTCCCCATAATGTTCCATAAGGTGAATACGAAAATAGATACACTAATTCTAAAGATGATTTTTTAAATCCGAATATTAGAAGAAGCCATACCAATCTCTCCAGCAAATACAAATGAAGTCTCTTTAGATTTATCATTCAAAAACTGGCATTTATAACAAATGGATTTGAAATCAAATTCAGATGGGAATTTAGGTTGTCTTCAGATTCAGGAAAAGAAAGTTTATTCAGTTTTCATTACATTTGTAGTATGAAAATGCCGGTGATCACAATGGTGGGACATTTAAAATTCATAGACAAATTCTTAAATTCTACGAAAAGTGAAGCCACATTTTTTTCTCTAGGATTTGAATGGCTTGAACCTAATGTCCGCAGATAGCACTCCCCTTACATCTGTGGATGACTTCTTTCTCTCTTTTTACCCCAGTAATTGTTAATCAGGCAAGCAGACACACAGCATGTACAGAGGTGCACAACACCAGCTGCGTCAAGGGACTACTCAGCACACAGAGAAAGCACTTCCTAAGAAATATTCTTTGGAGTGGGGTGCGAGTAGGAACTGAAAGCCATTTCTTTCCTTATTCCCTCTCTAGGTGAAAAAAAGACTGCAAATTGTCACTGCATACACAGAAATGTTCTCACTGTCTGTGTTTAAAATAAAGTGGGTTTTAATTGTGAGTCTCTGTCTGAACCTGAGAACTCTGTATGAGAGAAGGCAAATTTACCCCTAAGCCTGGCCTATCTCTGAAGTTCTCCTCTGGACAGAATTTTCTCTAATCTAGGACCTAATGCAAGTTCTGCAAAAAAGAGACAGCCATTCACTTCTTCTCCTTTAGTCATATTACTCCTTTTTTCTTTTTTAAGGGCTCATCCATCAAAACACAGACATTCGTAGACGTGACTATCTTTGCAAGTCTATCTGATCATTACAAAATGGGAGTGGGAGATGATGACAGCTGTGTATTTCAAAGAAAGGAACAGGAATTTGATTCTTCACTTTTACTGGCTGTTGCAAATGGTAGGAAGATTGTAACGTCTTCATTCCCAGAACGATATCAATTCTGTAAAACCTCATATTTCACAGAATTACTTTTGGATCCAGATATCATTGCCACTCACTATACAAAGGATATTAATGCTGGGATCAAACTACAGAATGACATCAGCCAAATTAATTTTCTCCTCTTCTATCTTCTGCATCTTGTCAGTAGTATGAATGGAAATTAATTTTCTATGAAGGGGCAATGGCTGTGAGAAATATTGAAGCAATTAATTACTGTTGATTTTATTCTTCTTGTCCAAGACATTTTTATTTTCTTTACACTTAATTGAAGCAGAGTTTTTAAGTAATGGGATAAGAAGAAACTGAAGTGATATCATGTGCAATTATGTTACAGTCCATTTCTTCCTGCACCTCATTTGGAATGTTTTGTTCACATTTCAGAAATGAATTTCACAAACTTAAAACTTATTGAACATAATATGTAAAGCCTCTAGAAACAGGTGCTGCTAGTGCTCAGTCACCATTGAAAGATGGTGTATACTGAAAACATCAAATGAACATTAAAAATGTAATAAATAATTGTTGAAATCTATGGCTGATTTAAAACATCAGTCAACAGACATTAGATCTTCAGAGGGTCCTCATGCACTTCTCTCTGTTACCATTGAATATTGGTATTAAAAAGCAAGATTTCAATATAACCTTCACAGAGCTGTCAGCACATCCAAATAATCTTACCTTATCTCACTTTCTTTTACAGCTGATTTCTCCTTTTTTCATGTGACCATCAGAATTACAGTGTGCTTACACCAGCTTATATTTGTATATGTCTGGTTTCTTCATGCTAGAAAGAATGGTAACATCTCGGTTCTTATCCAAGCATTATAAAACACTGTCACCAAGCAGCTCTCCACAGCTAGTGGTATTACAGCCCTTGGTTTAATAGCTGACTGATCATTCATGCCTAGTGAAGCAGAAATCTGTAGTCAAACTTGTCCAAACATGCGGATCAGCATAAACTGTAAGTGTCTCACTCCATAGGACAGCATGAAATTTCTATAAAGGGATACTAGGATACACAAACTCTTTCTGTCAGTTATTTTATCCCAGCAAAAGAGAGAGACACAGTTTAGAGCAGTTAATTAATAGCTAACGGCAATGTCTACACCCGCACATTCTGAGGGCAATAAACCCTACTTCTGGAGAAACCTCTGTGGGAAGTATAATGAGACTGGCCCTTACCTGTATCTAGCTACATAGGTTTGAAACTCAGAACTATGAGTATTAACAGCTTGTGGTCTACATTAATCACTTCTGAGTCCACAGAGCTGCTGTGGCACTGGTAGAGTGATGCTGGCAATGATAATTGCTCAGTGCTGTGGACAACCAAGTTTCTGGGCAACTCATACTTTTTGAGTTGCATTCCAATCTTTATCATCCCTGATTTTGCTAACAGAAATTTCTTAGCATTTCTATTGCAAGATACAGGTTGAAGCAAGATGCAGACTAATGATAAGTATCTTTTGCAAGTAAATTAGTATTAATGCCCATGGCCCACAGACAGAAAGTAAATATACATTTCAAAAAGTTTCATGCCTTTAGGACGCCCTGCACAATACACTGAAGTCCCCAACATTTAGAGCTAGCACCACTTATGGGTGATTGACGTATGTGGAAAAGAGGCATACAACGATGGGCATCAAAAACCAGGAGCTAGTTTCAAAATGTCTACTCTGTAAGGCTGTCTTTGTAGATCAGATTAGAAGGGCTTGGAACAGTTAAAATGCAAGGCTAATACAAGTACTCATTGCCATGGTTAATGCAACAGAGAGTGCTATTTCCAGTGGCAGTGTTTCCCTTTCAGACAAGAAATACTGACAGAGACATTCCAATCTGACAGACAACATTTAATTAGACTACAAAACTCTGCTGAAGTCAAAGGCAGACTGAGTGTTTATACAGATAACAAAAACATACTGAGTTAATTTTAACAATAGCAGCATATTTCAGTATCGGAAAGGAACAAAAAGAACATATAATAAACAATTGATACTTTAGATGAAACACTACTGTTTGGTTTATATATTATGTTTTTTCCTTACCTAATTCATCTACACTATCATCATCTACCTAAATCAACATATGCACTACTTACATAGAAATCTAACATTTTATCAACATTTTGTGCAGCTCTTGTCTTGAGTATCTGCCTGTATAGTTTCAGGCACTAGGTTATCCTTTGAATTTTGGAGATACTGTTAAAAATCAATTCCAGTCTAAATTTCTAAGCGTCAGTTAAATTGATACTAAATTAATTATTTTTGTTTTGAAGAGTTTTAAGATAATCTTCTCTCACCAGTTTCATAAACTGCCTTCTGAAATGTCTCTTTACTTGCACTGTCATAAAATGTCTCTTGTCCTGGTTTTGTCATACTTGGGGCTTGATCTCACTGCCTGGAGATCTACTGCTGCAATATATAAACATCCACACGAGACTGACAGGTCTGACACAAGACCTCTGGGAGACCTGGGTGGTTTAGAGCATGAGTTGGAAGCCTTTTTAAGTAATGCTTGTCCACTCTGTTTAGTCAATCAAATTTCATTCTTCTTTGTTTAAGTTGGACATAAATAGACTCTCATATGCATGGAAATTTCAATTCTGAGTTCTTAATTTTGGGTAAACTATGAGGGATAAAGCTTCTGCCCAGGCACTGCTGATGAGACAAATCAGTGAAAGCAAGTTGCCGTCACCATTACTTGGTATGGATGATCTGATTCATTAAAAATGAACAATTTTTGCTGTTGAAGGCTTCTTTTCTCCGTAGCTGCACTGTGATTTGCCATATACAAAGTTATGTAGGAGCTGAACCATTTACACCAGAGCATATAAACAATGTTACTGCTGCAAATACCTCTTTAAGTCATGCTTGTATTCTGATGAACAATAGCTTTAGCAAAATCACATACACAGTCCACTCTGTCATAATCATGGACAGTCCTAGGAATATTCAATAGTCACAGGCAGGAAATTGTTTTATAGATCACACATGTTCTGTTGGCCATTCTAGCTGTCATGCAGAGCCTATTTCAAGAAGGGTCGCAAGGCATTTGTGAAACTGCACACTATCCTACTTGCCTCTTTGAATTTAAAAATGAAAGAGCTGAAAAAATAAACCAGGTTCAGAGATACACCTGCTACACAGGAACTTTCCTGAAACCTCCCGCAACTCTGACTCTTGCCAGAGCTTGCCTACTGTTGTATTTAGTATTTAAATAAAGTAGCAACAGCATATCAAATACATTGATTTTGAGGAATCTGTATTTGCCAAGGAAATGCCTGGAAATAGACTGAATGTTGAGTCCCAAAAAGATGTCCCTACCACTTCAGCAAAAGAGAAAGAGGACCAGCAGTTCTCAGCAGCAATGCCTAGTTGTTTGTTTGATGCTGCTGTTACAAAAATGCATTTACCCAATTTTTACTGTCATATTTTTTATATATATTTTTTCAAGGGAAGCTTTGGTTTAATTTCCTTATTTGTTATATATGGAAAAGCTGCCTAAAGCATGAGGCAGGAAGTTTAGACATTTCTATAAAAACCTAAGTGCAATCAATAGTTAGATCTTGAGGTCAGGAAAGTATCTACTGAGAAAGCTCAGTTAGTTACTGTAGTTTACAGAATGAAATCACTTTTCATTTAAATCCAGAGACTTACGATAGATGCTAGTGAAGGACTATAGGAATGACATTTTGTCAAAATGAAAATTGTCAGTATAAATCCAGAGAGACATTGTCACAATATCAGCTTGAAACAAAATGACACCAATGCAAATTTTATAAGAAACAACTTTAAGATGTCAAGGCAGTGGTAAATTGATGTCAGTGCAGGTCTGCAGGGAGACTGTTATGATTAAAAAAGAAAAACCTAAACAAACTCAAAAACATTCCCAAAGTGACAGCTATAAGAGGCTCTAATTTTGTCAGTTGAAGTAGAAGTTAGTTATAGCACTGCAAACTTAAAGATATCATGATTATGATGTCACCCCCTCCAAACCCAACAAAAAAACACCCCAAAGGAAATACTGATACAAACATTATAGACACTTGATAAGTCTTTAATTGCAGATACAGATAGATACTGACATTTCCACAGTTTAGATTGCTTCTGTGTTTATATACATAATCTCTGATGCTAGTTCAGTTAACTAATAAGAAATCTGGAAGCTTCTTCATGCCATATAAATCTCCTGTAGCTTTTTACTCATGAAAAATACAACAGAATTTAAGGTGAGTTGCATAGATCAGACAGCAGGAGCAGAGCCTTACTCCTCCAAAGTCCCTCATTATCAGCCTTTGCTGAATCTCCTTGTCATCCATTCACATGTCTTGTAGTTCAGTATCCTGGTAAATTTGGGCTTAGTCCCGATATCAACCAAGAAGGTCCAGAAACACAAACAGATATATTTTGAAAGTCTTTCAGGGATTTCTAGGAGTGTTTCAAAGTATTGCTTTTGAGTGGTAGGATGCTGGGGGCAGTTGTGAGAACTCCTAATGCCTGGCATCTCCTGAAGTCATTTACAGTCAGGCAAAAGTGGGTGGAAATTCTGCCATGTGGAAACGACATTTGCAAATGTGTAAAATGACTGCACATCACTTGAAGCAGCCCCCAACCAGGGTGCTTGCCCAGTATTGTGATTCTGCCATGTGCAGCATTAACCTTTACCATGTTCTTCTTTTTTAGCATATGATAGCAGAAGATCCTTGTCAGGGGGTGGTTACACAAGACAGTACGTATGCTTCTAGGCATCCAGTCCCAGATCAAAAATACATGACTTGTAACACTGAACTGATCTATGCTCATTCCCCATTCTAAATTGATTTGAAACACTTTAGGGCATACATCTGCCTCTGAAGAATTTTTGGCATAAATTCTACATTATTTGCCACAGGTATTTTAAAAGAGAAACCATTATGTGATTAGGGCCAAAGTGGACCAGGTTCCTGATTGCCTGGAAATCTGATAAGCCATGGGTGCCCTATCTATCACAATTGTCAGCTTAGTTGAAATTAAGTAAATTTTTCAATCCATCTTTGGATTTATGTTTAGTTGTACAAACCTGAAGAAATAGCAGTAACTGCAAGGTATTAATAATAACTGCACCTTTGAAATCAGTCATTCCAGAGTTTGTGTTTGGAAGCTGACTGAAAATATCACAGGGCCAGATTTCAACACCTTCTGTACTGGAGCCTATCTGAAGTGAAACCATTGACGTCAGTGGAATGATTCCAGATTTATAGCTGCCAAGTTATGCACATCTCCGTATGTGTCATTTTATGTTAGTTATTTAATGCACTGATTTGCATACCATAAGCAATTTGCATAGAACAAAAATTTGCATAAAACAGCATGGAACAACACAAACATGCCCAAAGAGGTGAGGTGGGTAAGACATCTGGAAGCTGGGGTGAAGGTGTTAGTGACTGTGTGCAGGCAGAAGATGAGGCTATGTTACTGATCTGAGTGCTGATGTTTGAATATGTCAATACATCTGAGAGATATCGTGTCTTTCACCTACTATCTCTGTGCACAGGAGTTAAACCTAACGGTGTCACTGTGGCAATGTCCTGCATTTCCTATGCAGAGGACTGCTAGTGGGAATGGGGACTTTATGTTGACATGGTAGGGAGAAAGGACCAAGGAAGTAGGAAGGGTGCTGGCCACATTTTCTGGTGTCAAAAAGAACATATCTTGGAAGGTAACAGTTGCAGTGCCAAGTTAAATTTGCAGCCAGATGAAAGCAGGCTAGTAAATACATGTGTGAAATATATCATGAAAAAAACATGGACTTGCTAAGCCCACAGATGTACACTAGGGAAAATGGAATGTGAATTTTGTTAAGATTGATATGAATCATTGATATAAAGAAAGCCCTTTTTAGGAAACCCTGATATCATCAACTAAATCCTAGCTACTCCCTGCTCACAGCACAAAAATTGGTTACTGACCCCTTAGAAGAGTTAAGCAATTTTTAAATATCACAAATCTACTCCAGAATTTTACTTAGAAAGACTACCCAGGAGTTCAATTTGTACCGTTTATGTCCTTAGTCTATGTGCTCACTTTGGGTGGGATAGAATTAATTTACTTCACTGTAGCTAGTGAATAGGCTGGAGGTTCACAAAAAAATTGGGAGGGGACAGAGTCAGGACAGATGATGTCAACAGACCAAAAGGGATATCCCAAATCATATGATGTCAGGCTCAGCAAAACTACTAGGGGGGAAGCATATGGGGGAGGCTGCTGCTTGAGGAAAAGCCGGGCATCACTTGGATGGTGGTCAGCAATTATTTTCATTTGCATCACAGAATCACTAGGTTGGAAAAGACCCACTGGATCATCGAGTCCAACCACTCCTATCAAACACTAAACCATGCCTGACAGGCCTGTAGTTTCCTGGATCCTCCCTTAGATCCTTCTTGTAGATAGGCACAACATCAGCCAGCCTCCAGCCAATTGGAACTTCCCCAGTCAGCCAGAACCACTGGAAGATGATGGAAAGGGGTTTGGCCAGCACATCTGCCAGCTCCTTCAATAC
This sequence comes from Phaenicophaeus curvirostris, assembly GCF_032191515.1. Taxonomy (NCBI): domain Eukaryota; kingdom Metazoa; phylum Chordata; class Aves; order Cuculiformes; family Cuculidae; genus Phaenicophaeus; species Phaenicophaeus curvirostris. The sequence goes on from NC_091394.1 coordinate 91,854,386, forward strand.
TCTTGAGTGGATCCCATCTGGCCCCATAGACTTATGGGTGTCTAGCTGGGCAAGGAAGTCTCTAACTGCCTCCTCTTAGATCATGGGAGCTTTGTTCTGCTCCCGTAACTCCTGGATATGTACACACAGGGAACAATTTTCCTTACTATTAAAGACTGAGGCAAAGAAGGCATTAAGTTCTTCAGCCTTGTTCTCATCCTTTGTCACATTTGTTCCTTTTGCATCCAATAGGGACTGAACATTCTCGCTGGTCATCCTTTTATTGTTAATGTATTTATAGAAAGATTTTTTGTTATCTTTTGTTATCACTTGTCTTTCTTGAAGTTAATTTTTCTCTCTTTGCTATTTCCCTTTTCCTTACAGTTTTTTTTCTTTCCAATTATTAAACTGTTCTTATCTCAACCCACACATTTTCTCACTTTTTCATTTTTTATTCTGTCCCCATCACACAAGAAGTGGGTAGAACCCATGAACAGCTGTGTAGCGCTTAGTTGCTGGCTAGGGCTAAACAGTCTTCCAAGACAAAAGTAATGTTTTCCCAGTCAGAAATCTCTCTGAAATTTATTGCCAACTAGTGCTTTCCACACATACATGTCTACTTAGCACCAGATGGGTTTTTTGATGGGCAAAGTGGGGAAAAGTGCTACTCCCTCAGGGCTGTCTAGCTCCCTGGGTTCCTATTGTCTGTTTGGGTCCACATTTTTAACAAGAAAGCTTGGCTTCTGTGCAAATCTGAACTGCTGTTTCAGCTTAGCTTCTCCAGAACTTCATCAGACCTATGAAGGTAGATACCCTTCTCTGTTAATGTCTTCAGTGTGTTTGAGGACACAGACCAATGATGCAAGAATGAAGGCTGCAGCCATACTCACTTCAAACCACAGGTAAGGTTGTAAGAAGTGGAAAAGCAGCTCTCTAAGTATGCTTCAACTTTGACTGATTCAATTCCAGACACCTTCCCCTAAAGTTTTGGTGTTGCTTTCTCTGCTGGTACTCAGGAGAATTTTGTTTTCCAGATATCCTAATGTCGAGACTTAATCAAACTGCAGAAATACTGCCCACTTCAAGGACATAGAAACTAGATAATTTCTGTTAGGAAAGGTATGCTGTCTGCAGGACAACCATCACCAAAAAAATAAAACCTCATCCAAGGGAATTATCTTAGTGGCAGGATTTAACTCATCTTTCCTACCAGCAAACTATATGCATCGGATGACGGAAATGGTGGCACATGTCTTTAAACTCCACTTTCCTTGAGGACAAATATATTCTTCACTCATGTTAGCTAGCAGAAATTAGGATCATAGAATCATAGAAGAGGATAATTTGTTTGGAAAAGTCCTTTGAGATTATCAAGTCCAACCATACCTGTCCACTACTAAACCATATCCTTCAGCACCTCATCTACACATCTTTTAAATAGCTCCAGGGATGGGGACTCAACCATTTCCCTGGGCAGCCTGTTCCAGTACCTGATAATCCTTTCAGTGAAGAATATTTTCTTAATATCTAATCTGAACATCCCTTGGCACAACTCCAGGCCACTTCTTCTCATCCTAACACTTCTTACTTGGGAGAAGAGACCAACACATACCTTGCTACAACCTCCATTCAGGTAGTTGTAGACGGAGATAATGTCTCCCCTCCACCTCCTTTGCTCTAGGCTAAATAACCCCAGTTCCCTCAGCTGCCAAGGAATTCAGTTCATGTGCAGTAAAAAGCATATATTAGGGCTTTTTACAGTTTTAACAAAGGTTGAGCGTCTGTTTACCAACAAGAATTAGTGGCAGAAATACAGTCACAACTATACGGCTCGACATCCTCCACTCAGCCCAGAAGTGTCTGCCACTGATTTAGTGGGTTGAACTAAATTCAGTAGACTCCAGATTTTAATTAGACTTGCTAGTCTTTATTAGCAACATTTACTGCCATCTTTTCATTTCTTATTTTGCCTATTTTTAGATAACTTTCATTAAAAAAAAAAAAGACTCAAACCATACTATTTTCCTGGCTAAAGACAGGGCCTTTCAGGGCAGACACATTCCAGCAATGGTTAAAGGAGAAAATCCAGTTTTTAAAAACTGTATCCTGGCTCCCACAGCAGTATGAGGTTATTTATTATTATTATTCATTATGAATTAACTGAGGCTATTTAGCTTTATCAACAGAAGTGGAGCTCAGCTGTGGCTTTCAACAATTTTCATTAGCAAATTGTTATGATGATGGACAGATTTCAAATGGTCAGCTACATTTCTCTCACTGAAATCTAGATCAGATAATCAGCTTGTTGTCGTTAATCATTCCTAAGCAAACAAATATATCGCAAACAAAGCAGAAAGCCCACACATATTTTTTTTGCACCAAAACCTATATTTAACTCTAGATGAGTGGTTGGCTGCAGTTTCTGCTCTTTCTCTATTGTTTGGCTCCTGTTTGTCTCAATCTATCGTGTGCTGTCACATTCATTAAAGTTACTTTCTTATGAAAATATTTTCTAATCACAAAATACCTCCTTCTGCTTTAGCAAGTTAAACAAAAGCCACTCAAAATAGTCCAGGTAGCATAATGGTTCTCATAAACTTCTCCCTTTTCATTTTGGTCACAGTTCTGCTCCAGGGCACATGAAATACCATTGCAATACTTCTAAAGGTAAACAGAGTTCTGTCAATAAACTGAAAATTGCTGACCTTGTCTTGTTCACCAATTTAGGCATCGAGAAAATTCTGCCTCCTGGGATTAGCAGTGCCTTTTCATCTGAAGTGAAAAATGTTAAGCCTGCCATATTTAATGACAGGCCCGGGAGGGTTAATGAAAGAATATAAGTGGCATTTCACCTTGACTTGCAGCTGCCCTATAACATTGCCTAAGGGTCCAGCTAAGTGTTAGCTCCATCTGAGAAGTGCAAGGCAGGAGTAAAGACCTATAGAGAATTCTTACAGGATATCCTCATTTGCCCTGGTTGTTGCCCTGGTTGCCTTTTTATGTGTGTGAAATCTGTAACCAATGAAGCCTCAGAGATTTTTTGTCTTTATTGGTTAAAAAAGCTCAGGAAACACTGAAAAATGGAACAAGAAAGAAACAGACAGCAAATGACTAAATGATCTTCCAGCTTAAGCCTGGCCTCTACCAACATTTCAGATTTTGCTTTCTTTATTGATAGCTTCATTTTTATAAGCTAAACATTGATGATTAGTCTAGACTGCTAATTAGAAGCTATCCTTTTACACGGAGGCTTGGATTAAAAGCTTTTGTGATTTCATGGACTCTGGTTTGTGTGAATGTCAATTTGATCCTTTTAGTGTATTTATGCTAAGTATCAATAGGCTCCTGGGATTCATGCAAGTGCAGTGCAGAACCTCTCAGACGCTAAGCAACAGCTGGGGTGCTGCTTCTGTTTGAAAGACTTTCTTCTCTCCTCGCTAATGGAGGATCAAAAGTCATCCCTTCAATTAAAAACTAAACTCCTGGCTAAAAATAAATAAAGCATCCTATTCTTTGGTATTTTAAGTCTAATTAAGGATTTTAGTGGGAAATGTACAGCAGAGCTCACTGATTAATTTATCAAACATGAAAATCCCCCTTTCCTCTACCAGTCCAATTAGCCAGGCATTTTATATGGCTGGGAGATTGAAACACTGCTACTACATGGAAACCAGAGGCTCTTTGCATTTGAAATTGTGTGGTAAAGAGAGTGGAAAATTTTTTATCTAATATCGTGCATATTTAGGGGCTGATCCTGTGAATTATTAAAAATCCTTGCTAAAAAATGTAAGGTGTACTGAAGGTCCATTACAGGATGATATTCAATACCCTGAACACAAAGGAGCCTTAGGAAAAAGCAAAGGATGTTGAATGCCTTGGAAAAGACATCATTTATTATATAAAATGTCCAAAGGGAAGCAGAACTGCTGCTTGGAAGTTCTCAGCACTGTATAGTATTATTCACATGTAAACTGATGCTTTTTTACCTTATGCTGAGGTCTTTCCACATTTCACAAGTTGGGATTGATCTCTCTTTCCACAAGCCACCTGTCAGAAGCAATGTGGAGATATATTATCAATCATTTGTCATTCCCCTCTAACACAAGGATCATGAATAGCACTGCTTGTCAGCTCATGTCCCTTGCTTATACATCACTAGAGTTTATTATCATCTCACTTTTCCTCTGCTGAGAGTGGGCATGTTAGCCACAGCATCCAGACCATGAGTGTCTCCCAGAAGTGCACTAAGAAACGTAAGTAGTATCTTTCACATGCTCTTTATCTGCTTCTCCTCTCTTTCAGGATGATATTCGGTTTAATGTTTTGTTTTGTGGTATATTCTTGTTCTGGGTTTTTTTTTTGTTTTTGTATTTTTAATTTACTTCTGATATTTGGTGATTTTGTTATTGCTGGCTCATTTTATTTCTTTTGAAGAAATACATTGTGGCACTTTTGTTATGGAAGGAAAGATTAAGGGAACGTACTCAATGTTTTAAATGGATTTGAACAGCTTTGGAGCTCAATGATACTCAATAATCCTAGTCTTGACCAAAGAAGCAGTGGGAAAGTGTACAGTTCTGATCAGACCAGCTGGGAGACATTGTGACCACACACAGATGGATGGAAGAGGTCATATCCAAAACGCCTGGAGTGCAAGTATTAGCATGTTTACACTGAGACCACGCTCTTAAGAAGGAAAGCTCCTCATTTGTTCCACTTAGTGCCCTTTAGTTTGCATTGTGCAGTGCTCTCAGAGGACATGAGTTGGGTTCCTTCCAAATGAAACTAAAACAGAAGATGTACCCTGGCCCCGAGGGTGCTTACAGGACATACTGGCCCCCACCTGCCTCACTCAGTGCCTCTCACATCCCTGCGTATGGGCACAGGGGCTCCATTTCAGGACAGTCTGATGCTGTCAGTCTGTGTCCCATGCTCCTGCTAGGCAATTGCACACTGTGCCTGATTTGATTTCTCCTCACTGGGCCTGATCCTGACCCCCTGTGGTGGTTAACCTTGGCTACAGCCTGGGGCTCCCTTTGCTGCTGCTCCCTCCTTGGATTCCTCCTCCTCTGTCTGTGCTGCCTTTGGCTCCTTTGGAAACCAGGTTCCCACCTGGCACCTTCAGCTTGGTTGAGAGGCTCAGCTGTGTCCTCTAGTGGAGCCATTGCAGCCAGCTGGGATGGGCTGTGTCCAGCACGGGGCAGTTCCAGACTGTCCACACAGAAGCTGCTCTGCAGCCCCACGGGTAGTACATGGGCATGGACACTCCATCCCCCCCATCCATGTGCTGATGACCCATCCCAGCCTCAGCGCCTTCCCAACCCCAGGGAAGCGTCTGTTCCCTGGGGCTAGAGCTGTCCCTGGCTGCCCCCATCCTGCCGTGCTCTCTGGCAGGCAATTATGGGACAGTTTCTGGCTGCCAGGCACTGCCCTGACATAGGTGAGAAAGTTCTTCCAGCTCCCAGGAACACCATAACCTAGTGCCACACTGTGACAATGGACTCCAAGGGTGAACCCAGAGGGTTCCAGCCACTGGTGAACAATGATCATAGAATCATAGAATCGCTAGATTGGAAAACACTTCTTAGATCATTGAGTCCTACCATTCCTATCTGCCACTAAACCATGTCCTTGAGTATCTTGTCTACCTGTCTTTCAAATACCTGCAGGGAAGGTGAATCAACCACCTCCCTGGGTAGCTTGTTGCAGTGTCCAATGACCCTTTCTGTGAAATTTTTTTCCTAATATCCAGTCTGAACCTCCCCTGGCAGAGCCTGAGGCCATTCCCTCTTGTCCTATCACCTGCTACTCGGGAGAAGAGGCCAGCACCCTCCTCTCTACAACCTCCTTTCAGGTAGTTGTAGAGAGCACTAAGGTCTCCCCTCAGCCTCCTCATCTCAAGGCTAAACAACTCCAGTTCCCTCAGTCACTCTTTGTAAGACCTCTTCTCCAGCCCCTTCACCAGCTTTGTTGCTCTTCTCTGGACTCGCTCCAGAGCCTCAACATCCTTCTTGTAGTGAAGAGCAAAGAACTGAACACAGTATTAGAGGTACAGCCTCACCAGTGCTGAGTACAGAGGGAGAATAATCTCCCTGGGCCTGCTGGTTATGCCGCTTCTGATCCACGGAGTTACAACAGAATTTGTCTAAAGACAGCTTCCCTTCACCCCCTGAGAGTGCACAGTGAGATGATCTTGGATTTATCCCCTAATGTAGCAAAGAAAAAAGGAAAAAAAAAAATCCTAGCCTGCTCCTGCAGCCCCAGCCTGCTCTCTGACTGGCTGGGTATGCACCACCTCAGTTCCTTGCCAGAACTGTTAGTGTGGGTCTGAGTAGTGATAAGATCTTGTGGCAGGTTTTTGGGTTGAGAGGAAGGTGAGTTAAATAAATAGTGATAAAGGTTTTTAAAATCATCAGTGACAGGAGAAGATGAATAGTGTTCACTCTTTCTCTCAGTACGTGCTGCAGGAAGCATCAAATCAAACCAACAGATTAGAGAAAGAAACCCAAGTGAGCTGCTTATTCCCATAACATGGGAGCTCCTCACTGTGGTGCGGATTGTAGAAGTTAACATTGCTTCAGCAAACAGCTGGACAAATTAACAGAAGAAAAAACTATCAAGGACTAGGAAATGCAAAGATGCTGGCCCAGCTACTCTGGAACTGCAAAGAGCCAAAGATTGCAGAATCATAGAATCACCAGGTTGGAAAAGACCCATCTGATCATCGAGTCTAACCTTCCTATCAACTACTAAACCATTCCCCTTAGCACCTCATCCACCTGTCCCTTAAACACCTCCAGGGAAGATGAGTCAACCACCTCCCTGGGCAGCCTGTAGAGATGTCCTGGGGAACACCATGATATGCTGTCTCTGCATGTCCCTTGGCCACTGTTGGATATAGAACATTGGATCAGAAAGAACTTTGATCTGACCCAATATAGTTCCTAGACTTTCATGTCATTCTTACTCTTATAAGTACAAAAAGGGAAAATCAGTCAGGGATCCCCCAGTGTTCAAAGCATGCATGCCGCCCCTTGCAGAGATGCTGCCACTGCCTCATCTTTTGCTGTTGGAAGTTCTGTACCACCTAATGCACAGGCTAAGCTCTGGATAGAACGCAGGGTACCCGCAGAGACATTTATTTGATAGTTTCCTAATCTAGTCAACTATATATTGCATGGGAAAAGTGTGCTAACATGGTTAAGTAGGAGGGGTTGGATGTATTTCTAAAGACCCCTTCATTCAAGAAGAAATAATAAAAATGAGTGGTAAACTTTATCCCCGCGCAAAGAGAATAAGAAGAAAGTGTAATTTGGATATTTTGAAGAATTTACTGGCAGGAGCTAAGAGAAATAGACAGGAAAGATTAGCAAGGAAGAGGTTATTGAGTTTCTGGAGGAGGAGGTCATTGAAGAGCAAGAAGAATGAGGCCTTGTGAGGACAGAAAGAAACAGATTCTACATCTACATTGCCAATTTTCTGAACTTCCCTACTTGTCCAGGCAGTTATGGTCAGATGTCCAAAGCATGATTGAAAACCACTATAACCATGCAGGGCAAAACTGCAAGCTGTGCTGACATTGTTCTTCCCCCTGCCCCTCACTTTGCATTCTATCAACTAGCACTAAGGACATGGGTTTGGGGGTTATATGTCCATTTTTATTTGTAGGTCATTCCTCTGACTTTCCTCTGTCCTTTATTTTCCATCCTCACAAATAAATGACTGTAGTGCTTATAAGGACATATGAACTCCAAGAAAAAATGGAGACTAGTAGAGTCAAGGACATTTTGTTTTAATACATCAAAATGTAAGATAAATTAAGGAAGAATTTTCATCTCCATAGCACTGTGGTACTAGGAAAGCAAACAGATTACCAATCTGTAGAGATATTCAAGTTGAAATTTGAGCTTTATTTAACTGTATTTCATCTCTGTCTGATGGAATTTAAACATAAATTTCTGGGGGCCATGGAAGGGAGAAGTAAATATACATAAGCATTTGGGAGACTCGGAGTACCTATAGTCTGCTCCCAAGGCAACAGGAAAGAATTGTCAATAAGCATCACTGTCAGAAGTAGGTACTTTGCAAATATGCTGTCTGGACACATAACAGATGAGAAAGGAAGATCTGTCATCCTGAGCATGGCGAATCTCTTATCTCTTCATTTTCTACTGCAGTCTACATCTCTTTTTTGTACATCCTGATGTGCAGGTGAGTTGCTTTGGCTAATGCTTTCACTGCCGAAATAGATTTGGTCTTGGGAAACCACCGAGGGGTACTCTTTCTTGCCTCTGTACATATAGAAAACATGCCTTATTTTCAGCTAAAGCCAATCCTAAACCAGTAAGAAAAGCTTCATGTTAATAGTTACCACAAATTAATTTCTTTGTACAATAGGAAAGTGATCTTGAAGAGTAGAAATAAATATCCAGACATAAAAGGAAAAATTTTACACCCAAGAAGTATGCCACTTAGATGACTAAAGAGCAAGACCAGTTCATGTGGAGTTTTTATGCAAGCCACACTCTTCAAAACTGTCCACAGTTTTGGAGATTTCTATTTGCAGTAAGAGTGCCTGAAACTGTCTTAATATTTTCAGGAAACATTGCATGTTACAAAGAACGTGCAAAGCTTCCTCACTTCCAAAGACTAAACAAACACCACTGCAAACCCTATGCAACAAGCATAAAGTGAAGAGCCACGCTATAAAAGACACTAATTCATGATGGGTAATACTCTGATGTCTATGAGGCAGGCTGGTCTTTTTGCAGTGTGAGGAAAAGATAAGCATATTGACGTTTTCTCTTTTGAAGTATCCATCTACTCTGTCATGGCCTCCTCCTTTCTGCTTGATTCTTATTGATTATCTCTGCACTAAAGTTCAGCTGACCATTTATACTTCATGTGAGGAAGAAAGAGAGCTAGAGATTTAAAACCATTTGAGCACTTCTTGCTAGAGTCAATGCTTGAATGTCACCATGAAGACCCAGGCAATGAAATTCCTGAAAGTAGTTCATAACAATTCAATTTGTCAGCATTTCAAGGAGAAACATGCAGGTCTGATAATCCAGTCCAGAGGGTATAAGCGCAACCAAAAGAGCGTGTCTGTATGTTACTTACCAGTAAAATGCAAAAAAATAAAAAGTGTATGACATCACAGCAATCTGTACAAGTTTAAATGACTGTATTGAGTAATAAATTTGGGTTGCTGAGACAGAGGCTACCAAAGCATCTCTCTTCAGTGAGAACTTTCTTTACCTGGTTGTTACTTCCTTAGCAAAATATGCTCTTTGGTATTGCAATGCTCTGAACGTGAGTGTAAGGACCCTCTGTGAAATGCGTATAAATGTATACATGCACTTTTACATTCATATTTGTATATGTATATGATCTATTTTCTGTTTGTGTGCATGTTTTAGGCTTTAAGAGGTCTTCAATAAAATCTGCAGTCAGCTTCTGCAGGTTTTTGTGATCCTGTTTTCTTATTCTTTAGGAATGCTGGAAGATCCACACACATGAGGGGAAATCAAATTACCAGCAGACAGAGCAGGGTAATGACTATTCACCATTATTCAATTCTGCCATCTCTCCTATTGCCTGCTTTATCTTTCCAGACCACGTACCTGGTGCACTTTGTGTTGTACCCGTTCTAAATCTGGGCTAGGGTTTATTTTTTTTCCTTTTTTGTTCATACACTAGATGATAGATTGGTGACCCAAGATGTCCTCACAGTGCAAACATGATGAAGTGTTCTTAAAAGCAAAGCAAATAGGATAACAGGAAGGATATTTTACTTTCTTGTCTCCTTGCATAAGGTCCTATTTTAGATTTTCTTTTACTGTGGTAGGATGTCTCTATTAGGGTAGAGCATTTATGCAGCTTCGACTTCTCTTTCCATACACTATTCTTTCTTTAATAATTTCACAGAATCACAGAATCACAGAATAACCAGGTTGGAAGAGACCCACCGGATCATTGAGTCCAACCGTTCCCATCAAACACTAAACCATATCCCTCAGCACCTCATCCACCCGTGCCTTAAACACCTCCAGGGAAGGTGACTCAACCACCTCCCTGGGCAGCCTGTTCCAGTGCCCAATGACCCTTTCTGTAAAGAATTTTTTCCTCACGTCTAGCCTAAACCTCCCCTGGCGGAGCTTGAGGCCATGTCCTCTTGTCCTGTCCCCTGTCACTTGGAAGAAGAGGCAGCTCCCTCCTCTCTACAACGTCCTTTCAGGTAGTTGTAGAGAGCGATGAGGCACCCCTCAGCCTCCTCCTCTCCAGGCTAAACAACCCCAGCTCTCTCAGCCGTTCCTCATAAGGCCTGTTCTCCAGCCCCTTCACCAGCTTTGTTGCCCTTCTCTGGACTCTCTCCAGAGCCTCAACATCCTTCTTATGGTGAGGGGCCCAGAACTGAACACAGGATTCAAGGTGCGGTCTCACCAGTGCCGAGTACAGAGGGAGAATAACCTCCCTGGACCTGCTGGTCACGCTGTTTCTGATACAAGCCAAGATGCCATTGGCCTTCTTGGCCACCTGGGCACACTGCTGGCTCATGATCAGTCGGCTGTCAACCAACACCCCCAGGTCCCTCTCCTCCAGGCAGCTTTCTAGCCAGACTTCTCCTAGTCTGTAGCACTGCACAGGGTTGTTGTGCCCCAAGTGCAGGACCCGGCATTTGGCCTTGTTAAACCTCATGCCATTGGACTCAGCCCAGCAGTCCAGCCTGTTCAGATCCCCCCGCAGAGCCTCCCTACCCTCCAGTTTTAGCATTAGTTTAGCATTTAGTTTAAATGCTAAAATTAAAAATAAATTTAACCAAAAACACTCATAAAGCTTGGATACTTGTACTACTATGGAGCTTAGTCTACAGCAATTTCACACAGCAATTTCATTAAAGAGCAATTATATTAGCTGCTTCTGATTTTTCAGAAGATGAGTGCTACTTCTGAAGAAATTCTTTTGCAATCATGCAAAGCAGAGGTCTGGAGAGTATGGCCCATGATGAGGGACTGAGAGAACTAATGCTGTTTTGTCTATATAGGACTGAGGGGGAGCATAATAATGATGCTAAAAACTGGAAAGAGGAAGGATGGGATTAGAAATACTGGACTTTAAGTGTAGGAAGAAAAATATTATGTCAGACAGAAGGAAAAAATACCATGCTTAAAAGGTGCAGAATCACTTTAAAATAAATATTTACTGTATAAGAATTTGCATAAATATTAAAATTCTATTTCAATTTGACATGTGCTTAGTAACACTATGCCATTGCCTTTAAGGGTAACATGGAATAATAAACAAATGAACAAAAAAAGACAGAATTTAAGCTCTGAAATGGGTTAAAGTAGATCTTTATTTTCTACGGAGATACAAAGGAATAAAAGGAAGAACTTATAAAAATGGAGTTGAGGCCTCAGGGAAAAGAATTCCAGAGTTTTAGTGCCTGATTCTAAGAAATAACAAGACAAAATATTATTTCTTATCGAATTCTCGAATCCTGGATGCTTACATAGGGCTTTGCATCTCCTTTTATTTTTCTTCGAAATGCAGTGTTAAAAATTCTAGAACTGGATGTTGCCAAGAGCCTCTACCACAGAAATCAACAATCTTAGAAAACAGATATTTCCATATATTACATCTAGATATTTTTAACTTGCTGTCATGAATATTATAACATCTTCTCCTTGTACTGCAATAATTAAGGTGGAGATGACATTTCCATTAAAAAGATCATATAACTCAGTGGGGAAAAAACTAAATGTTCAGCTGTGGATATATCTGCCTAGAAGAGAATGTTTCCATCTCCATCAGATTCAGATTTTAAATTGAGATGCATCTAAATAAAAGTTGTAGAAATATGTTTTTAGACACTAAAATACATATCAAATGCTATCAAGAGAAAAGTATACTGAGGCAGGTTATGTGTCCATAGATCTTGGCAAGGGAATTACACGGTATAGGCCATACTTCTCAGACTTCAATAAAAGTTCTCCTGAACCAGATGAACAATTGGGAACAAATAATTTTAATTGGGATAGTACCTCAGTTTTCGATACAGTTGAGCCTTCGATGGCTCACAAAGTGCAGGCAATCCTGCACAGTTCTCCAGATATGCTCTGAAGTTCCCAAATGTCCCTTTCTCTTCCTCCCTTCAGATTCAAGCTATGCCATGTCTTCCTCAAAGAGGCTACAGCTATTTTTTCTCTGATAATTTTTAGCATATCTCTGTCTGCTAGAAGGCTGAAGAAGGTTACAAGGAATTGTATTTAAGGAGCAGAGTGACACTCGGGTAGCTCAAGAGCAAAGAGCAGAGAAATCCTACAGCTATCTCAGACCGACACAGCTGAAGTATGCAGTGTACGTGAAGAGAAGAAAGAGTCTGAGCTCCAGATTTCTAGTAAGTCTAGTAAGTCTAGTAAGTTTCTTTTACAGTCATCTGCTAATGGGATTACTGGGAGTGGAAAACCAAAATATAATCAGAAGAGAAATTGATACATTCATGAGAGAGAACAAATAACATGGCACTGGGACAATAAGGTCATGTCGCAGTGACCCATTCATACTCTTCCTCAAGAAGGATGTAACTTCCCTCTGTCCTAGGGAATGGCCTGGGTAGAGCTGTGTATGTGATTTGTGATGTATGGATTAAGACTAATCTCTGTGTCCCTTGGTATGAGGCTAAAACAATGACTCACCATCTTCCTAACTGTTCTTACAACAGCACAAGGTCTTCTATTATGCTGGATCTTCATCTTCTAAGAGACTCCTTGTTATATGCTATTTACTTGAAGAGCAAAGCAGCTAGAAAGTTTCTTTAATGAGCACAATAGATTCTGATCTCTGCTCACTCCTTGTTTATTTCAAAATCATGTTCTAAAGTCAGCAGTGAGTGCAAGTGGGGGAGGAAAAGAAGGCAGCATAAGGGTCATCTAAAAAAGATCAAATCACAAAGATAACAGAGAGCAATAACACATAAGATCAATTCAGACATAGGAAAACAAGATTAGAAATGAGAGGTTCTAATGTAGCTAAATGAGGGCAATCCAGAACAATGGCTGGAGCTGTAAGTCACATTCTGTCTTCATTTGTGTACAGGTGGGATGGGATATCAGGCAGGGCAGAGTCTTGCCATTCGTTAAGCACTCTGTACTGTAGACTAGAACCGCTTCAGTGAAACCTTATTCTGGTTCTGAGGGCAGGTACAAATCTCTGTAACATGTAAATCTAAAATACTTTATAAATGTAAATGGACTTTAAAATACCTTTTCTGGATTTTTGTGGGATTTTATCCTGTTAGATTTTACAATATTTATATAGAAACAACTTATTTACATCATGACTTTCAATTTAAGCCATTATTAATGGTGCAATTGCATGAGAACTTTTCTTCATGATACAGAAACTCAGTTGTTCCTTTGCAGCTGTCCCACAGGCTAACGTTTTCCTTCTCTGCTCAGTACAAAAACAGCCCTAACAGTTATACCATGGTTGTTTGGTTGTTGGTTTGATTTTTTTTTTCAGTCTTTCATTGCACTTTGCCTATCTGACAATTCTCCCTGAATCGTTACCTAATCACAGTACACTGTCAAGCTTCTCAGTTAGAAGTGCAGAAGTAGGGATTAAATGTCTCTTGTTCTGTTTGCACACCATGGTTTTCCTCAAAGCGCATGGTGATAGGACCTAAGTGGTTTCTGCCTGAGATATAAACAGATGCACTGAATGAGGTCACTAGGAAAGACTGGCAGGAAGATGTTTGTGGCAGATCGAGCTAGCTCGTAGCTCCTGCTGCAGCAGGGACCTCTGTGCACTCCTAGGACACGGCCCTTTGCAGCACCTTATGGAAAGAGGGATGTCACCCTTACACTGCTATCATCAGAGGCAGAAAACTTTCCTGCTTTTCTTTTGTGGCATTTGAACAGTAAGAAAATCCCTTTTATATCATGGAGTTAGCATGATAACCAATCTGGGGAAATATAGATCTGATATGACATGGGTCTGAATCTTCTCTTGCAGCTTTTCCTGCTCCTCAGAAGTTAACAGGACCTTTAGGGGAACCCAACTGAAATGAGGCCCAGGAACTCCATGTTTTAAATCAGTTGCTATGAAATAGTAAGCTTGTTGGCAGCCTTGGGAAGAAATATGCATGCTTCTGCCTCCCTCGCCGTCACTAATGTTTATTATATAGACAATCTTTTAAGCTGGAGCTTTTATCTCCAGCTAGAGCTCTCATTAATCACCACCTGGGAACACCATACACAGAGCAGGCATACATGAGCTTTTGTGAGAAAAAGTGGAGGGGAGGACGGCTGTGTGTCGTGTGGGGGTGTGAGTGATGATTTTGGGGTGCAGAGTGAGAGACTGAAGTGGGGAAGAAGTAGAGTGTGTGGGAAGGAGGAAAAGAACACCATGAGTGCTGTTTGGAGAGATGGAAAGAATCAGAAAACACAAAGGGGAGAAAACACAATCCTATTTCAGACAAATTGGGAAAAGGGGAAAGAATGCACCACTAACAATAGCATATTTTGACTACTCTTGTGCCAGAATTGCTGTCAGATTCTCAAGGACAATATTGCAATTAGGCCAAACTCATTTGCCTGTAGCAAAGATGACGCCAGGAAGAACCCTCCCCAAGTTTCTGGTATAGATCTTCCCTCCCTGCAAGACTTTCATCTAGAGCTCATTATGAACAATTTTCCTTTTGGTCTTAATTTGTGCTAAGAATGGCACAGAAAGTATCCCAAGGCAGGCATCTCTCTGATTTCCTGCAAGGTTTTACTCTGATCTCTGGTAACTGGACTGCTAGAAAGGTTATTATTATTTATTATGTTTATTATAGTCATGCCTAACAGACCATGAACGTTGTGGCTTTTTTGTATTAAACATTTCGCAAACACATAGTGGTAGAAGGTCCTTGCCCCAAAGAACTTGTAGTCCAAACAGAGACACAGATAAGACTGAGTTTAATGCACAGAGAATGAGGAGAGGGCTGGCAGCATACAGCGTATGGCAGTGCTTACAGACATAGTTGAGTGGTGGAGTTCGCAGTGTTAGGTTTACAGCTGGCTTGATGATCTTAAAGGTCTTTTCTAACCCAAACGATTCTGTGATTCCATGATGTCATTTCACTAACATGATGAGAGGAATAACTGCATAAAAGAAATCTTGACATAGAAAAAGAACAAAAATTATGTATGATGTGGTGTCAAAAAGCTCTAAGAGAGCCCCTTCCCTTCCCTTCCCTTCCCTTCCCTTCCCTTCCCTTCCCTTCCCTTCCCTTCCCTTCCCTTCCCTTCCCTTCCCTTCCCTTCCCTTCCCTTCCCTTCCCTTCCCTTCCCTTCCCTTCCCTTCCCTTCCCTTCCCTTCCCTTCCCTTCCCTTCCCTTCCCTTCCCTTCCCTTCCCTTCCCTTCCCTTCCCTTCCCTTCCCTTCCCTTCCCTTCCCTTCCCTTCCCTTCCCTTCCCTTCCCTTCCCTTCCCTTCCCTTCCCTTCCCTTCCCTTCCCTTCCCTTCCCTTCCCTTCCCTTCCCTTCCCTTCCCTTCCCTTCCCTTCCCTTCCCTTCCCTTCCCTTCCCTTCCCTTCCCTTCCCTTCCCTTCCCTTCCCTTCCCTTCCCTTCCCTTCCCTTTCCCTTCCCACTTCCCTTCCCACTTCCCTTCCCACTTCCCTTCCCACTTCCCTTCCCACTTCCCTTCCCTTCCCTTCCCATTTCCCTTCCCTTCCCTTCCCTTCCCTTCCCTTCATAGTCCAGCAGTACATTAGGCACAAGATAGCCAACTTTTCTGCTGCAGATGAAAGCAAATGCTCTGGCAATGTGATTTTTCAGTGCTCAGTCTCTTTGCCAATGTTTTCCAGGGTATATATAACAATATCACTGGAGTAATGCAAAAAGAATGGAAAATTCTCTAGTTCTTTACTGATCTGCAGACACAGGATATTGTCTTATTGAAATGTAAGGAAGCTGTGTTTCCTCTAACTTGAAAACTCTGGGAGTAAATTGCTTCCTTAGGTCAGAGACGTCCTCCTGCATGTTATGGCTTTCATCAATGCCTGTAAGGTTCACCTACAGAGGTTCAAGAAGAGTCCCTGACTGATGCTATTCCCAAAACAAATTAGGAAAAAGTGCTAGCTGCCATGGGAATACTACAGCATTAATAAGTGTGGATGAGCATGGACCAGCTCTGTTTCCATACCGTGGTCACTTATAGTTTATAGTATAGACAAAACTGAAAGAACCAATAGTGAAAATCTGTCCTAATGAAGCCAAACAATCTTTTTTCCAATGTAGTTCTTTGATTTCAGTTCTGTTTTTGTGACTATTCCTTGACAGAATAGTATTAATTTTTGTTAAGGTGATGAATTTGTCATGTATTTTAGATCTTCATCTTTGAGACGTTTGTCTGAACAGAGTACGTAAAATGAATGGTCTGCCCTGAGAATAGTAGCTCCACAATCTGGAGCTGGAACAATTTGATCCTAGATCCTTTGCCTTTTCTTCTGTTTCAATCCAGTTGACAAAATCAGTCTAAACCATTTCTGCGCTTAAAGCTACTCAGATGCTTGATAGATCAGTATGCGAATCATATTCTTTGACAACGGGGAATGTCAGACTAGTGTGACATGTTGTGTTTCCTTTTAGGTAAAGCTGGCAGCATCTAGTGGTTTGGTGATTGTGGCAGATTTTATAGGATTTGTTCAGCAGATGGCTTCGATCTGCTGGAGCTCAGTCCCTTTCTTTGAAATACATAATCCTTGGCTAATTTTATAATGCAGCGAGGCACTGTGGGACACAAAATTATATACCTTTCATCGCAAGTGGCATTGCACATTTGGTGGTATAGTGCCAATTATGCATTTCAGGATGTCTTAAAAAAACTGGTATATGACAAACTTTGAATTTGAAGGGAAAACTTAAAGATAAATTATTAATCTCTTACTTTCAGATATAATTCTATGTTGAATGTGCCATACCACTTGAGTAATGAGATTTCTGCATATATATAATAATTTTCTTTTGAGCTTTGCTGTCTAATTTTATTGCTCATTAAGATTACTTACACAGAGGAGTGCTTTTTTATAACTAGTGATAATCTTTAGCTGGCCTCTGGGCTACCTTATTAGTGTGACATATACAAGGAAGCAAAATTTCTTGTCTTTCCCTATTCTAGTATCCACACAGTTTGCAGCTAAGGCCACTTTTCAGCTTTTTATGATCTATTTTCAGGAATCAGATGCTGTCATTCTGTGGTCTTCTGAGGTGGAAGAGCAGACACAAATTCTGTGAAGTAGATTCAAGATTTGGCTTTCTTCACATACAGACTTTAACACATACACTTTTCAGCATCTTTATTAATATGTTAAAATGGCAAAGAAAGTTACACAGGGAAGAGAAATTTTTGGCTTGTGCTGCTGAATAATTCTGCTCTTAGCTTATGATGAAACTGTAGGTATGGAAATGAAAGAGAGAAGAAAACAATGTAGGAGATGATACAGAAATATCAGTCGTGACTAGGAACTACGAGACAATTATTGCACTGTAATTTGGAAAATAGAATAGGATTGTTCTATACAATGCTTATTTCTAGACTGACAAGGAAAATGCACAATTGCCTTTATCACAAAGTTCTGAGGTACATATGAATCACTTGTAATAGGATTGCCTAAGGAAATTATATTTGTTTAAAGCTTATGAACATAACATAGACCCAGAATTAAAAGTCAGGAACGAGAGTGCCAGTGAGATGTTTATTAGGGCAATGTTTGAAGCGAAAGATCTTTACACTTTTTCAAGTGGAATGGTTATTTTCCTCTTTTACTATAGATGTCTATAAGAAGCTCATAACAGTCTAAATTTAATTTATATTCCCTGCTTTTATTTAGCTTTTATTTGTGTTAATATTTTTTATGTTATAACAACATTTAGAGTTATGGACAGACCTCCACTGAGGCACATGCTCTCATTCAGGGAGTGGATGTTCCTGCTCTGAAGAGCATTTTGTCTGGTGAGACAAAATGAACTTGAAGGAGTGGCAAAGAAGTTGTGGAACTGCTCCTGTTTCATAGAGGGAAAATGGGGCCTGTACTCATTAAATAATATCCTAAAAACTGTACAAGAAACCCTGCAAAGCATCTGGGAATTAAAGCATGGCCTGGTCTCTACTGCATTCTGGTCTCCAAGTACTTTTGATTCAAAATGAAATGCCTCCTTTCAAAGGTCAGCTCTGATATATAAGGTGGGCGAGGCATAGGACTCATCAACTCCATTCCCAGCAACTGTAAGGAAAACTAACTTATAAATTAGTTGGCTTACAAATACTTACATAAGTACTTGAAAATTAGATAACTTTAAAATAGGTAAAGTATGACTACAAGGAAAAACTGACAAAAAATATCTTGTGGTGGTTTTGGTAGCAGAATTCATAAAAGGCTTCTAGTATGAGACACATTAAAAAGGCAAGTACCTGACTGTCATGTATTGCCTTCACCTGGTACATTGCAAATAGGACATCGGGGAATACAGATGCAACTGGAAAATGATTTTTCTAGCAATGATAAATATGTGAAGATTATGGTAAAAATGTTGGAGGAAAATTAATGCTTAAAAGAGAAGAGACATTGTGATGTTTGTGCCCCAAAGTAAGAATATATATGGAAAGTACTTGCCATTTAGATATAAGCATTTATCTTTCATAATATTTTATTTTAGTACCTCTTTGCGAGTACAGAATCTTATTGTGACAGAATGAGAAATATTCATCCACTGCTAAATCAAATAAAATAATATTCAATTTTCTCTCAGCCCTTTACAGGCAAACTTGTTAAAATTTAGTGCAAGCTTTGTGTAAGTGAGGACTTCAGAATTTAGCTTATTTCAGAGACTAATTTATTTAGTAACATGATCTTTTGGGTTTTCACCTTCTAACCAGGTACTTTGCTCCTCCACATATGAAATATATCAAATTAATTGGATTTTTCCATGCATTATGTGGGAGCATAATACATTCTTAAATTCTATATCTGATTATTTGCCACTCCTAACTTTTGCTTTATAGATGATTTAGGTATGTGCAGGGGTATGATGATACTTGAAGTAAGTCAGCTCTGAGTTGGACTGAGAGCATGCAGCAGGCACTTATGAAAACACAGGAAAGAAGTAGCTTTGAAGGTGGAATTTTAAAATGAGCTTTCAAAACAAAGATCTGTTGGGTAAAATGCAATAGAAATAAAAGAGATAGAAATCAGATTCCTCCCTTCTTCAAAGGGTCTTCTCAGGCCTGGTTCTTTCTCATCATGTTAGGCTCACACCAGTGATTTCCATTACCCTTCTGGGTTGCATGAGTAGGATACATTTGATCCCTGCACAAGTTTCCTTTTACATGTACTCTAGAATTTACTAGTCTCTGTCTTTGCTACAAGTTTGCTACTGCCCTGCTGGTGCTCTGCATTCCAGCTATTTCACTCGGATTGCTCTCAGGAAAAGCACAATTTCCCCTCAATCCAAAGTGTACCACATCATGCAAGGAATCTCTGTCAGTTAAGAGAGGCAAGCAGCTTTCCTTCCTGCAACCCTTTTCAGCAGAACAGAACATGTGGTAAAACAGAGCAGACTGCAAGCAAAGAGATTAAACAGTTATACAATCCATGATCACATCCTTCCTCAATACTGTCTCCCTCATCAGACCTCTTTGAATACCGTGCTACTGTTTCTTATATTCATTTGTTTGGTTTGCTGGAAATAAGATTTTGAATTCTTCTGAGCTCAGACATTATTTTCTTTACAGTCTGAACAATTCCTCACCTAATGGAGCCCAATTTTCTTTCACCCCCTTGGTCACTATCAGAATACAGAATATGAATTGTAATGTTAATGTGTCTAGCCAGAATACTTTTGTTCCTTTAATAGTTCTTCCTTCCCACTCCTGCTTTGTGTTTTAGAGAGGTGCTTAGAGATAGCTTAAGGCAGATTGTGTTGCATGTATGTTAAGAGTGGTAACTGAGGGGAGATGAAAGAATTCTTGTTAAAAAAGTGGCCACTGCACTCATAAGTCAATGTACAGTGTTCGTTGCTATAATTTCAATTTCCAGTAAGCCGTCCAATACATCTCTGTTTCAGTACCTATTATATCTGTGTCATCATCTACCCTCAAACTAGTAAGAGTAATTTCATTAGTCTGGACATTCGAAAATGCAAAACTTTTGTCTGAAATTAATAACTCCCACAGATTAATCAAAGGTAATTATATCAGGAGAAGTTATGTCTTCTTGTATCCTGAGTCATAAAATGAAATTCTCATTAAAATTGTATTACATTCATTACCCATGTACACCCAGATTCCCAGAGATATACATTATATAAGAATCTCCATTTCAATATTGCTTGCAAAACTCATTTTCATTCAGGCCAGGGTTTCAGGACAAAAAATTTCCGTCTGAAGATACCGTGCAATTCATACACGTGCAATTTAGATTGTTCTGCTGTGAGTAAAAAAGCTGCATTCATCTTAGCAAAGGCCATAATGTTCACTTCGCCCACTTGTAAACTCCAAATGGTTTCTGACCACAACTATCCATCACTGTTTCAGAAGGAGAATTAAGTTGTCATTGCACCTCTCCTCTTCAGACGGTAA
The DNA here is from genome assembly GCF_032191515.1 of Phaenicophaeus curvirostris. Lineage (NCBI taxonomy): Eukaryota > Metazoa > Chordata > Aves > Cuculiformes > Cuculidae > Phaenicophaeus > Phaenicophaeus curvirostris. The sequence continues at coordinate 91,874,989 of NC_091394.1, forward strand.
CCTAAAATCACTGAATTTTGAGATATATGGTGGGGTTTGTGTTATTACAGAATCACAGAATCACTAGGTTGGAAAAGACTCCCAGGTCATCGAGTCCAACCATTCCTATCAATTGTTAAACCATGCCCCTCAGCACCTCATCCACCTGTCTTTTAAACATCTCCATGGAAGATGACTCAATCTGTTATGAAGCAGCACAACAAGCTGGGCAAAACCCTAGGTTAAAACTCATGTGATGAGTGCTAATTTTTTGGCATTTGCTTTGGATGGGCTCTCACTCTTCCCTCTAAATTCTTTTATCACTCTTTTCTATTGAGCTTTGAACAGAAACTTGTTCCTTCCATAAATCTACATAGTGCCTAGCACAATGCAGCACTGACCTTGGTTGGGACACTGCAGTACAGTGAACAAGAAAAATATTAATCAGCTGTCGTGTCCCAGCCAAAACATTTGTCCTTCAAAGATGCATGTGAATTTTTGTCTCCTTATTGGTTGCAGTAAGGACTGCTAACTATGTACTTCTGCCATGAAAAGCACGGGAGAAGTATAAAGTGTTACCTTTTTCCAAGGCAAGATAATTATTAGCAAGGTTGCTCTAAGTAAGAGACAAGGTTGTTTAATCCTATTTTGAAGCTAATATTATGTCAATAAGTTGGACAAAGAAAGAAGGCACAAGGAGGGGTATTCCTCTTTTAACTTTGCTCACCATAATCAAGTCACTTAATGATGGACTTTACTACCTTATCTCAGAAAACTCCATAGCTGTCACTTTCTTTTGACTCTCTTGTGCTCCTGAAAATTGCCTCTGAAGTCCATTTTGCTATTCAAAATACCATAATAAAGGCTACAATCCATGGGAATGTCTGAATGAGGTTGGAATGGAAATAATAGTAAAACTGAAGCTGGGATTTGGAAAACTCAGCTATTTCTTAAAGCTATACTGTTCTCTGCTTGAGGATTTTCATTATTACACTGCACGGCTGCCTTTCTGCAACCAGTTCCAGTATGAAGTAAATCAAAAAATCAAAGTATTTTTTTGTGTGTTGCTAATCTGAATCACAAAGTATCATATTAAAAAAAAGTCAAAAACCCACAAGTCTAAGCTATGCTTTTTTTTTGAAAACACCATAAGCTGGTAGTAAGGGGATCTGTAGTGCTTTATGGAAAATGAAATTGATCTTTATGTCTCCATTCATTCCTTTTTTTTCCAGATTTACCGCTTGGATCATATCTGGATGCTATCTCCATCCTTCATAAGAGGCAACTCTGGCTCTGGTGCTCTAGTTTTGGTGTGTTAGATTAGAATATTTACTTGAGAGTCACGGACATAGGATTTACCAGTGCAAAGGAGCAGTTAGAAATGCTCCTTACACACTAAAGCTGGTGTAATTGAAAACGTTTCACCATACCAGCATAAAGAAGGGAGCTAAAGGAAGAAAAACCAAAACTAAAAAAGAAGAAGCCAGTCTGTTCCTATGTCACTAAAAGTAAGGTAGTTCATAGAATCATACAATCATAGAATCATAGAATAACCAGGTTGGAAGAGACCCACCGGATCAGCGAGTCCAACCATTCCTATCAAACACTAAACCATGCCCCTCAGCACCTCATCCACCCGTGCCTTAAACACCTCCAGGGAAGGTGACTCAACCACCTCCCTGGGCAGCCTGTTCCAGTGCCCAATGACCCTTTCTGTGAAGAATTTTTTCCTAATGTCCAGCCTAAATCTCCCCTGGTGGAGCTTGAGGCCATGTCCTCTTGTCCTGTCCCCTGTCACTTGGGAGAAGAGGCCAGCACCCTCCTCTCTACAACCTCCTTTCAGGTAGTTGTAGAGAGCAATGAGGTCTCCCCTCAGCCTCCTCTTCTCCAGGCTAAACAACCCCAGCTCTCTCAGCCGCTCCTCATAAGGCCTGTTCTCCAGCCCCTTCACCAGCTTCATTGCTCTTCTCTGGACTCGCTCCAGAGCCTCAACATCCTTCTTGTGGTGAGGGGACCAGAACTGAACACAGGATTCGAGGAGTGGTCTCACCAGTGCCGAGTACAGAGAGAGAAAAACCTCCCTGGACCTGCTGGTCACGCCGATGTGTTCATCCAGGTCATTGATAAAGACATTGAACAGGGCTGGACCCAGCACTGAGCCCTGGGGAACCCCACTTGTCACTGGCCTCCATCTGGATTTCACACCATTTCCCACCACTCTCTGGGCCCGGCCATCCATAGTTGTTTTCTCATGACGATTTTTGGTGGGTTTTACTTACAGATGCAGCAAAACATGTAGGTAGAGATAACTCAGACCTAGGAGGCAGAGAATGGAAGATGAGGCCATGTTGCCTACTTGACTGAATCATGACCATGCCATCAGTAGTACTTGTACTTCCAAGGTGAGGTAGCAGAATTGCTAGTGGTGGGATGTAAAGTTAATTTTGTGTATGCCTCTAATCTGGACAAGACATGGTTCATTTCTGTGAAATACAATAACAGAATATATCTGTGCTTTCAAGATGCCACCATACCAGGACGCAGGGCCCTATACACAGATGAAAGAAGACAAGAAATAAATCATAGTACCATAGAATCATAGAATTGTTTAGAGTGGAAAAGACTTTCTATTAAGATCATCAGCTCTTAACCCTTAACCTAACACTGCCAAGTTCACCACTAAACCATGTCCCTAAGCACCATGTCTACATGTCTTTTAAATACTTTCGGGGATGGTGAATCAACAACTACCCTGAGCAGCCTGTTTCAAAGCTTGACAACCCTTTCAGTGGAGAATTTTCCCCTAATATCAAGTCTAAACCTCCCCTGGCACAATTTGAGGCAATTTCCTCTCATTCTGTTACTTTTTTGGGAGAAAAGACCAACACCCACCTCACTACAATCTCCTTTCAGGTAGTTACAAAGAGTGATGAGGTCTCCCCTCAGCCTCCTTTTCTCCAAACTAAATGGTTTCAGTTCCCTCAGCTGCTCCTCCCAAGACTTGTACATATTTATCATAACACTAATTCCTTTTGTGGCAGGTCACTGCATGGATTAACTTTTAGAGAAGAGAGATGTGTGAATGACAGTTGCTTTTGTGCTCCCACACGGTATATGATCAATGGGATCCTGTTGTTCATAGGGATTTTCAAATGCAGTAGGAACATTTCTTATAACTACACAGCACAGGACACTTGCAAGAAACCTTCTTGACAAGAGCACAGAATAAGAACAGTCTTATAAGGAGTCCCTCAGTAGCAGAAGTGGCAGCAAATCCGTGACCAGCCTGTCATCTATAATATACCCTACAGGGAAACTTTCCATGATGCCTTTCAGGACGACAGGCACAGACTGTACGAAATAGCCAAACTCGCAACCTGCAGCCACAAACAGGGCTGCAAAGGCAGAGACCGTGTCAGCAGCAGCAAGCGTGGGGACGTGAGTCAGACATACGAACAAGTGTATATTCCTGTACTGGACCACCCAGGTTGAGAGTTATGCAACAAAGCTATGTGAGGGGCAGGGTTTTACTCTTCTGTTACAGCATGAGACATGCTGATGATATGTCTGGTTACTCTTCTCTGGTTTACACCCTCCTTCCTTGTGGTGACCTTGAGATGCTTTCTTTCAGTTCCTCATGTGTTGGAATGCATCCCAAACTAATTCTCCAGAATTTGGCAAAACTAGCTCATGCAAATTATGACTTGATGTCAACTGAGCTTATTTTTATTCACAGGGAAGCTTGGGGAAGATGTTGTCAAAAAAAAAAAAAGAAAAAGTGGACAGAAGGATCATTTCTACAAATCTAAGAAACTGAAAGTGTGCCAGAACTAGGTTAAAAGGATATGACAAAACCGGACAGAAGTCAACATTGTTCCTCGCAGTCCTCCATGAAACATTAGATAGCAACTGCAACAAATCAAGAGATAATGAAATGGGCATTTTCCTCCTTGATAAAGCCACTTCAGTGTATCAGGACCTTGCAGGAACTACCTCTGATACACTCCTTATTTAATCCCCAAAACATTACAAGATGTCAAGATTTTTTTTATTATTATTTCTTTTTATTATTATTATCTCTTCCTCCAGTTGAGAATGGCTTAATCCTATTTAAGGGAGTAATTTCAGATGTGCAACAGTGAAGTTGAAACTTGCCTAAATTCATCTGTGCTGTGAAAACTACAGGTGCTTTAATATATATATTTTGTCCTGTTTTGATCTACTGTAATTTCATTTAGTAACTGGATATAAGGAAATTAGGGAAGTATCTCATAACTTCCATTTAAGGGAGGGTAGCATTTCTGCTGAGGTAGGCTGATTTTTTATGATTTACCCCAAGACCTACAGATTACATTAATATAATGTGGCCCTGATGAGGTTCAGTTCAATTATCAACCAGAAGATCATTTTACGCTGAAGCAAACAATCACCATCTGACATATCTGAGTCAGTGATCTTTCACTTCTCTTCCCAAGCTTACACTTAGAACATATTTCTGAAAAGTGCTTTAGCTATTTCTTAAAGCTCATAAACCCATGACTTTTTTTCTAATTTAGTTTGGCAGTGCTTGTTCTTCTAAGGAAATATTTGAAAGATAGGATCAAAGAATTGAGTAAAATTTGTAATTAGGAAAGGACTCTTCCAGTAACTTTATGTGCTGGACAAAATAATTTTGCAGTAATAAAAGCTTTATTTCTTATTTGTAGTATGATTTAATCATAACTTATTAAAAGGGCACTGAGATCCAAACGGCATTGTGTTCACTCCCAAGTATATAGCCTGTAACACTAAGAACTTTTCAGGCTTTGTAACCTTATAAACAAATGCATGTTATTACATATGTGTTAGTTATTGTTGAGTATTTTTATAGCCTAATCATGAGTTTGGCATGTAAATTCCTATTTCATTGGACCACGGGCAAATATAATTTTTTTCTAAACCAGATATCGCTTCCAGGAACCTTGCCTTGTTGACAATTCCATGCTTCTGTCTAAACCAGAATAATTTTCTCTGATAGAGCATTATGCTAATTATTACCAGCAGCAGTAACTGTTAACTGTAACAATATTTATTTTTTTCCTCATTCAATTGCCACAAAATCATTAATCTCTAGAAGGGGCAATCTATGGAAACAGCTTTGGATTAGTGGCAGAATACATGAGATCATTCAAAAAGATATCGCTATTGTTTTCCATGCTGGATCAAATATATGGGTTCGTATCTTCCCATCTGAAAACATTTATGCATTTTATAAATATTGTTCTTATCTTCATTTTAATCACGTTGAAGTCACTTGTTATGTTAACTAAAGATGTATTTGCCCGTTTTCCTGATATTCTGAAAAGCTCTGAGGTGCAATTGATGCACTTGAGAATAGTGCAGTGCACACTGCTGTAGTACACCATGTCCTCAGCCCATCTTCTACTTCAGTTGATGCTGATCCCTTGGAACAAGTTGCTCCAGTAGCACATTAAGTGATCTGACCTTCTCCTAACATTCACAGTTCTTTCATGCTTTTTCCAGCACTGGATGAAATGTCTCATTTGAGAAGCCCTTCTTCATTTGTTTCAATATATTTGTTTGAGTGTCCATGTTAGTGAAGGCTTGGACTATACAGCTGTAGCAAAAGCTGGTGAGATGTGGGATGGCTCTCCCTCAAGATCTTTGTCTCTAGGCAGTCATTTAGTCATGAAGCTAATCCTGTGTAACTCTCTGAGTACTGCTGGGTTGTCACAACTGTGCCAAGTTGTGAGGCCATAGACCAGTTATACTCATCCTGCCTGGTACAGTGGAATGTGAGCTTGACCAAGTACCCCTCAGTCATGTGTTCATCCTGACAAGCCAGCTGGCATCTTTCTTGGCCAGAGCCAACATGCTAGTAAATGTCAACAGCAGTAGGTCTGAGTGTAAGCCTGAGCCTTGTGTCAGCATTGTAACACAGATTAAATGCTATTAAACCAGTGCTCAAAACCCAAGCGTGATTTGGTTTGGCAAGGTGGCATTGTACATAGAGGAGGATAGCCTTGAAATCATCTGTGCAAAAAGGTTAAACTGGTAAAGTTCTCATAGTACCAGCCATCCAAGTCTTCATGGCATAGGACATCTTGAGCAGTTTGCCATTTGTGAGGCCATGGGTAATTTATTGCTCAGCCTTTTCATACCGATTGACATCAATTTGACCCTGTGGTGGCTCAAGCCTTGTTTCTATCCCATGCCTAGGAAGTGTCTCTGGCTACCATGCAAGTGTTACATGTCTGTTGTGTGGGACCTGAACTATCTGTAGACTATTTATTTTCCATTTTAATTTTTAATAGCAACAGACAGTTCCCCATCATGCTGTATGAGAGCAATGCTCTTGCTTGATTTTAATTTTTTTGTCACTTTTTACTGATGTTCTAATAATGAGCTTATTTAAAAGAATTTTCTTCTCCTCTGCCTTCGTAATTTGCATGAACAACTTCATTATGTTTAGTGACACTAAATAGACCATAAATGACCTAAGAAATTTTAAAGCAAGTTCTAGCAGAGCTTTCTTTCTCCTGTTTCAGGGGCTAAAGTATTCTGATGAGACTGAGCTATGGAAAGAAGGAACAATTTGAAAACTTTGCAACAGTTTGCCTTAACCAAGACCTTTCCATGACTCTTACTAAATCACTGTAGTTGCATCAAGGCCCAATTCAGATCTTTATGTGGGATTTAGAACAGTTCATGTAATGGAAAAAGAAAATGCAAGAGTTTATGAAGTTATATCCTACAGGACAAAAGGTGTTAAGTTCATAGTGACGATATGGTTTCTTCTGTTTACACAGAAGTGTGTGTAGTGGTGCTTGTCAATACCTGTGCAGTTTAATAATTTTCCTCATTGGGTTCTCATGTGTTTCAGCGTATATGACCTGTGTAGCAGTGTAAGCTTTGGAGGATCCAGCCCTCGGTCTTGCTTAACAGGGTTGACTAGCTACATTCCTCTAATGAGGTGCATTTGATCAATCTTGATGTCCAAGGACTCAAATCAGACCCTGAGATTTCACAGTGCTGGGTGAACCAGGCTGCTTCCAGGTCTACACCATTCACTCATTAACAAAGTGACAGATTATGCAGGATCTTTCATATGCCAGCAGCAAACAATTGAAGAAATTAAATGGGAGCAAACAATGTGTCATGGTGTCCTTTAGTATGTGTACAGTTTTGATGAGGTCGGTGGCAGAACTCATGGGACAAAAGAACAGTAAGGAAAAGATTAATAGAAGCAAGATCTAGATCACAGGCTTTATAATGGCTCCAGTCATCCAATTAAGATATTCAGCTTTTGGAACAGATTTGTTTTTATATGCCAACCACATGGTTTTATGATTGAAACATTCATAGTGCAGATAACTATTGTGAGGGGCTCGTGGATGCACAGCTGTTTTGGAAATGGCTGTAAATAAATAGGTGTCTCAATTCTTTCTACCTGTAAATTTGCAGAGAGGTCAGAGCTGCAGTGACAATTTATGGCACAACAAAGGAAAATACTTGAAATTAATAAGAGTGGGAGACCATTTTCTTAAGCTGTGGAAGAAGAAGTCATAGAAACTTAGCAGTCAATATATTCTTTCACTGTGCTGAGTAAACAGTAAAAAGAAAATGCAATTTGCTCACAGGCTATTTCATTGCAGAAAAAATTGTGGAAAGGGTATATTTTTATTAACTTATAAATATATGTGCATATATAGGACAATTTAAAGGCTGGATTTCAAATACTGATGAATTTGCAAATGCCATATATATATTACAATGAAATGAATACACTTTGGAGAGGATAAAAAGTTAACTTACACATTTCCAATAGTTGCAGTCCAGCTTTTAATATAAATAGAGTACTAAGAAGAAAAGAAATTAGATAGCTGTCATTGCTAAGGGTGTCAAGTTGCAGATGCTAGATGTAACATCTTTAAGGAGAGAAGTGACTTTCACGAGACCCAGATTCATGCCTTATGCTGATGTTTCTGCAAAGTGCCGGAGATAAAGTGCAGTTTGAAGTGCTGGTCTCCAGACATCATTGGAAAACAATGTCCTTTCAAACTCTCTTCCTTTTACATGGCTCTCACTGATCCATGGAAAGGTCTTAGAAAGCTCTGTAGTATCTTGGGTCATCAGCACTCCTTGTGTCTTGAACTTTATGTGCACCACTTCTGGCTTTCACAGGCTAACAATGAACATTAAGCTGTGTTCACAACATCCTTGCACAGATGTTTCACTGTGGTGTAGAAAGAAAAGTATGATCTAGTGCATGGACTGAACAACTAAGACATGGGGCTCTCCTTAAACAAAATAAAGTCCAACAGTAAAGAAAGCAATTCTGACTCATCTAGTGGAACTGGCTGAAAAAGCCAAAAGGAGTGATCAGTATTGGTGGGCGGGTCCTTTTTAGTAGTGCTATAGCTACCAATTACCAGCTGTAAACACACTGCACAAAACTCTTGTGCTTCCGATAGCAGGCTCCTTGTATGAAATCTCAGACCTAGAGCTACTGAATTCTGAATTTAATCTCTAAGTGTAGGACTGCAAAGTGAGCAGGAGGATCATATCTTTTGATGCAAAGTACTGCAGTGCCTGACTTTCAGGGGTCTGGCAAGCAATGGGAAAATTCAGCATCCAGGTGAAGCAACACTCATGGCTTGTGAAGACTCAAACCCCTCAATGGAAGGTAAGCAGGGAAGGAGAATGCATTGCTGCCAACTCTTCTCACCTAGTAGTTCAAAGGCTGGGGCAAGCATCTAGCTAAAGGAAGATTTGACTCTGCCTGAAGGGCCTTGGAGCTACATTCTTCATTTTATGGGATAGTCATCCACAAAGGTCAATTAGTTTTATGTGCAACACAAAACAGGGTGACTTCACGGCAGGGCTGGGCAGGAGATCATAGATCAGAATTTGAGAAGAGAATAGCATTCCCATAGAGGGATAAACATTGTTGCCTTTCTCCTGTTGCAGAAAAATCTTAACTTGTTTTTCACTTGAGGGCATGATCTGAGTATAGTGAACCTAGATATCCCTTCATTTTCTGCTTTTCAAAACTGCTGTCCCAGTTTCCACTCCATAAATATGAATAATGTGGTTAGGAAAGATGGCAAGGATGAAGAGAGCAGTTTATTATCCCCTTCCTCACTAGTAATTCTTGATACCAGCTGCCACTGTGACACTGACACAGTGGGATCAAATATGGTGAACCACAAGGTGCCACTTTAACTGTCACTTCAAATTCCTGGAGTCTTCATATATTTAGTCATGTTTATTTATAAGATATATTTCCTGTTTCTATATTGGCACTGAATTTAAACTGCCTGTAACTAAGCATTGCCTGTCAGAATGTGTCTCTTTTCCTAAGTGTGTATCATGGTAAATAGCATATTCATAACCCAGAAATTGATTCTTTCCAGTATATGGAAACAAACATCTATTGTAGTCTCATTTACTCTCCAGCCAAACCAGCAGCCCTGTCATTTTTTCCCTTTTTGACCTATTCTTTCATCTTGCAAGCTAATTTCTAGATTTTCTAGAGTAATTTTCAAATCGCGTGACCATCTATTTCAAATTTAAAAATCCAAAGGTGCAGTCAATCTAAATATGTAAGGTATGTTGTAAATGATGTTTGAAGCCAGCCCTTAAATTATCTCTTCCTTTTTTGTTGTTGTTGATATTAACAGTTCCATATGTAGGGCTATAATTGTCTTTAAAACCTGTAACCATTTTATTGTCTGGAAGAAAAAACTCAGTGTTGAAACAATGTAGATGAGGGCAATGAATAAATCAATGCCTGAAGCAGACTCACAGAGTAAGTCCAGAGGGATCAATTAATAGTACCTCACTCAGAATGGGTGAGAATGGTAACTGTGATATCCCAGACAGAGCTGTGTCACATGGAAGGTGATAAACAACATACCATTTCCATCTTCCGTAAGTAGTAGATCAGTCTAAAAGAAGGAAAAAACCTTAACCTGTGATGTCTGTGATTACATCAGCTTCTGTTAGGTGTGTTATATATGAACTGAGATCTATGTTGAGCCCAAACCTGATGATTTTATGTCCCTTTCAGAAATTCCTGTCAAGGACACTATAGGTCTAGTACACTGAGGTCTTCAGTGATCATCAGTCTTTCTTTTCTATTAAATATTGAGGTTTTTACACAAAGTGCATAATTTCATCTTGGCTTTAAATGAACAAGTTTCAAAAGAATAAAAGTCAGAATAAGTATTTCTTCTGCCATGGAAATGCAATGCATGGATTGATTCGATCACAGGAAGCAGGAGAAACAGAAACTTTTCACTGCAGAAGAAAGCACTATAAGAAAATTTGCTCTGCTGTCTCAACAGATCTCTGTGAAGAGAATGAAGATACCACTCTCCACAGCAGTTAATCTTAGGCCTCGCACAAAACCTAAAATTTACTTCATACAGCTAAAAGAGAACATCAGACCTTTGTGAGGCTGTTGTTAAGTGTCCCCTGGCTCCTGAGCAGGCTTATCTAATGAGCATTCAGACCAAAGCAACAGAATTTCAAAAGCATTTATTGTTTTCTGTGAAGCCTGAGCTCACACAGAACTGTTTGTGTGCAGGACTGATGAATAAGAATTGCACTTATGGATCCAGGGGGATCCAGACATGCCAAGTCAGCAGAGAAATACCTGCTGAGTGTGTTTGCTCTGTAACCACCATTAAGAAAATACAGCTGTGTGAGATGACAATCCAAACCAGAAATAGCTTCCTCTAACAGTTTAGATAATGCTTTTAAGATGAACTGAAGTTTGTCTTTTAATTAAACGTTTTCAATGAGTCTTCATTTCCAGGTTCTATATTTTTGCTGGAAAACATGTCTGTCTTGATTCCACTCTGGTCTAATCTTTCATGTTTTCCACTCTTCATATTTCCTACTTTTCTTTCCTTGTCCAGAGCTTGGTATCCTTGCCATATTGACAGGTAGGACTACTTCCCTGTCTGATAAAAATCTTGGTGTAGCCTGCATACAATATTCTCCCACAACACAGAACATTTGGCTTGTTAGCCAGGATAGATGCTCCATAGGCACAGAATCTCTGAGGGAAAACAGGAGCAGAGCATTCTTCTGCATTGAAATTGGATGAAAGGAACAGGTACCTCTTCCTAGCACTGTCACAGCCCAAACAGTAAAGGCATACTGTGATCCTTATCCCACTGCAACTCCACAGAAAACAGAAACTTAAGTTTCTGTGTTAAGCAGTTGTCTGAAGGTCTTGTAAAGTATTGTTGAGCCAGTGTATTCACACTTTTTAATCCTCTTCATATTTATCTGCATTTGATGCTGTTTGATACAAGTATATCTGCTAGTACCTTTTACATGCGACAAGCCTCCCTGCAATGTCAGAGGAAGGTTTGATTTAATTCCTAAATATGGTTAGGATTAAGTACGTAGCATAGATGCAAAATTCATAGTGCTTTGACTACTAACCCCTGTAAGGTAAATACATGGGATGTATCTTTCCCTGCGTCTTTAACATATGTTCTTCAACCCAGTGTACTAGAATTTTAGCAAAATTATTCCTATCAATAGCACATCAAGATGGAAGAAAAAAAATGTTAAAATGTAATCATTAAATAAAATGTGGTATTTTATCCTTAATTTAATTTGGTATTCAGCTGTAGTTCACTCAGCTTGGTCTCTACAGACTTTTAAATAAAACACATTGGGTTCCCCTGTCTTAACATATCTTTAATGACCTCATTTTCTCTACAAAGCTCTGTCAGATCATTTTGGTGCTCACCTACTTCTCCCTGGGCAAGAGTTAACATGTGATGAAGTTGATTTCCAATAATACAAATCCGTGGCTACCTTACATGCAAAATCTGGTTGTCAAGACAGACCAAACAAGAAAACAAACTATTAGCTCCCCTTGATTCTTCTCACTCAGTGTGTGATGTTAACTGAACCTTCTCTCTTTTGTGGGTGTATTGATCTTCAAAAAGAATGGCTGATCATGAAAGAACTGGAATATCTTTGTAACTTGCCTCCTTTGGTGAGAAAGGTTGGAACTGGCTGCCAGATTCAGAAGTTATTGCTAGTAGAGAGGTGGGAACCATTATATTGACAGGTGGACTGACAGGGTGACAAGTGGACCAACAGGGAGACACTTGGGCAAGCAAGTGACAATTTCACATTAGTTTTATTTTTTATAAAAATTTCTTTAGCAAGAATTGCACTTCCTAATTCTTTTCATTTGTTAATAATGATACCAGCCAGCAAGACATTACAGGGTTTCATGGATGGATGGAGATGTCAATACACTCTGTATGGGCTGAATGGAGCAGAACAGAAATTGACAAAAATAGGGTTATCATCTTTGTTATTTAACATCCGTAACAGAGTGATGATCAGAGACTTGAACCAAGTTCATACCACAGAAGTTTTTCAAGCTTAGTATCTTTTCAGCAAGTTTAAACTCTGCAGTCCTGATACAAGTGTCTAAACAAGGCTCTGAAAAGTCCGTGATTTAGAGAAAGTTTAAGGCAAAAATTAAGATTAAATCGAGTTCACAGCTTTCGGCCAGTTTCAATTTCAGTTTGAGCCTTTCCAGGTGTGAGGACACAGGCAAATCATTACAAGAATTAACATGATTTTGACATTGGTGGGAGGCCACTGACACTAAGTTTGAAACCAGTCTTCCAAGGATCTTAGGAAGGAGCAGAAGGAGACAGATATGTAGGAAATATTTTTGGGAATTCTCCAGTTCTCGAAAGCAAGAGAAGAGAGAAGGTGGCACATTGTGGGAGTTGGTTATGAGCCAGAGGAGAATGGTTCTGTTCTGTAGGACATCAAGTATCTGCTTTGGGTAGCTGCATCTCAGCCCTGGATGTATCTATGTCTGGGATGCCAAGTTAGTTTTAACAGCTGAAACTGCTTTAAATATCTCATAAAAGGAGAAATGCCACATAAGCTGGGCATGTAAAGTGTATAATTTGAGTTGATGTATTACACAAGAACTTAAAGAAAGAGGAACAAAAGATTGTGTATGTCACGAAGATCAAGTCCAAGCCAACAATCTTTGTTCCTTTTTATCTGATACACTTTCTTGACGACGTATTCTAAGTCCATAAAACTGATAAGCCCTAGAGTATGAATTTTTAAGATATTTCTGCATTAGATACGTTTCTAATTACAGCTGCTTGACTACATTCGTGCTTCTTGACAAATATATGTGTAAATCTTAGAAGTGGCATATACTTCACTCTGGCATATTTCTGTCCAGAAAACAATTGTAGATTTGTGTTACAGTTAAGGGGGAAAATGTTCTTCAGTCAAAAAAAAAAAGCAACTTAAAAAGATTTTTTTGTTTATGTGCAGTACTTTCTTCATGAGATGCATTTGTGCTTGTTTAACTTTCATTTCTTGTAGTCTCAATTTCAAAGAACAATTAGAGCTTCATATTTAAAGTGAATTTAAAACAGTGGTGGAGGCCTGGGGAAGAGCCCTGGGCTGAGGAGAAGAGTGCTGCATTCCTGGTTTTTTTTAACTCAGAAAATTGACAAACTTCTATTGTTTTTGTTTTCTTTCAAAGGAAACTGGAGCTGTTGAGTTTATATTTCAGTAACAACACTGCATTCATGCTTGAAAAAGAGCTTCTACTGTACTTTTTGCAATTTGTTGCTTTTTATTTTCCCATAGGAGAACAGATAAAATGCTTGGTGTTGGCATTATTTGTGTGTATCCTCTCTGTTTTGAAAGTTTCTTTCTAGACTGGACAATTTTCTAGACAGTAGAATCCATAGTCTCATTTTTTGATCTTTATGCAAAAGCAGCTTCATATGAGAATTTGTTTTGGGAAGTGCTTGGGGACACAAACAGCTGTCAGAGTGACATTGTCTCATCTCAACTCTATTGTTTTCTAGATACTCTCCATGAGTTTAGATGTATTTTTTTGCACTCATATTGTCTTCATAAAACTTTAGAGCTAGGATACACTGATGTCAGAGTACGATTGCTAATATGAATGTATCTAATATCAATCTGTATTAGAAAATAAATGGAATTATTTTCAGATATTCTGACCTTTTGAAAGTTTTTTTTTTAATTTTGTTCTCTCTTGTGAAATTTATCTTGAAGTGTAAGTACATTTCTGGATACTCAGCCAAGTACATATGGTTTTCCTAACACTGTTCCCTGTCTTTGGGCTGGAATACACTTTTGGCATGGATGAGGGAGTTTTCTGTAGTAACAATGTTTGAGAAGTTCCAGAATACCCCACTATAAATATGCATTTATTTCCATCAGCATATTTTCCATCACAGTAAGGCGAAATGAGCTGTAGTCTCCAAGATCCATTAAAGGTGCAGTTCTTTTGACCACTATTTTTGAATAGACAATTCTAAAATCTTTACAAGTCTGGCTACAAGAAATTGAAATACCAAGAAAAATATTATCAGAAATTAAACCTAGTAATGTTTTTTTTAAGACCTGACTTCATGCCCAGTTTTTGTTTTATGACAAGAATATTCTGCCTTTTTATTTCATCTATGGAACTAGTTTTGATAGTGCGTCAACTTTTGGTACTTGAAGTTATACAAAAGTATTCTTATTCATCCTAAAATAGGAACTTTAAAATTAAATAATTGTGTTAAAATAAAAATAAAATTTTATTTTCTTCAGAAATAAGTTCATATTTATCATTAGATAGCGTGTAAGGAAAAAGAAGTCATTAACTATTCTTAAATACATGTCCTCAGAATTGCAAATATCAGAGGTTTTATTTCCATATTTATCAGTTTTCAGTTGTAACTATCCAATGTTCATATAAAGACTAAGGTGTCAGTGTCGGTTGGACCATGTACATAAAAACTGCAATATGAGGCACACCAAACTTAAATCATTCCCTAAAAGTGCAAGTGGGATTTAAAGTACAACAAAAAGGATGTGCATGGGGTCAAATAACCTACCCTCAGGCACACAAGAAGTCTATGTCACAGCTCTCAGTCGAGCCTGGTCCTGCATGCCAATCGTGACCTTCACTCATAGCACTTTGAGTTTGCATTTATACCAGCCATTACACATTCAAATAAATGCAGTGTGAGGTCCCGTATATATATTTGATTCTCACATTGCACATTCAGAGAAACACACGTTTATTATTAATGTTGATAATGAGATATTAAGCTGTCACAGGGGATTGTGATGAGCTGCACCAAGGCAAGTCTAATGCTAGGATCCACAGTGGAATTTCTGCCAAGATGTAATGAGGAAGATTGGAAGGGGAAAAAAAAATAATAGAAGCAGGAGCACACGGTTGTGTGAGGGGTGTGTGGGCTGGGAGCTCTATCTTGGGAGATCAACTGTTCTGCTTGTAGAGATGCGAAGTTTAGCCTGTCGTTTATTTTTTTGGTAGATTTCCTTTTGAAATGAATATCATGCTCATTATAGGTGTCAAACTGACAACTCTTAGTATTGAAATTCCCTCTTGCAAAATCAGGTGTAGAAAGCAGCAGCAACAGAAATTTTTTCACACATGTCTGTCAATAAGTCCCCATCTTGGTCAGACAAGAATGAAAAAATAGTTAAAAATCATCTTTACTCTCTGTACTTTGCCTGGTAGCAAGGGGACTTTACTGGCACTTGTGTGTTTTCTACTTTGACTTTGGAAATGAATTCAGATAAACACATTCATCTTGGGTCACTAACAAGCCTTAAAGAGAAGTAACATTTGATTGCCTTTATCTCATTTTCTAACTGATAAGTGACCCCATGTTTAACACTGACCACGTGCCACCATCATTTAATAGATAGTAATTAAGTTCCTGCAGGTCTTAAATGCCTCCTAAGAAAGCATCTTACAGAAAAAGCTGGATGAAACCAACTTATTGTAAGCCCAAATACATTCCAGTGAATGCACCACAGTCCATGTAGCTTTATTTTCCCAGCCCATAATGCTCTCTTTTTTTTCTTGCTTCTTATCAAAATATTTACTTCCAGCCCTTAAATTCCATGAAAGCTGTGTGCTAAACTCCTGCTGATTTGCCATTCTATGTGGTAGCTAAAGTGTCTGGTTTTCAGATGTAGCTTGTTCAGTTCTTAATAGAAAATAAGACAAGAGGAAACCTCCAGAACCCAGCTATTTCCTATCTCTGCTCTGTGGAAACGTCAATTCTATGCAGTCTATTTCTGACACATATTTGTCTGAGATGTTCTCAAAAGCTTCCAAAGAACAAAGTGTCTTTATTGCAAGAATGAACTTCCATAATACACTCTGCCATTTCATACAGCCAGTGGACTAGAAAACATTAATGGTCGAAGTGCTACCAAGTAATTTCCCAAGTAACATATGCAGTATTAATTAAAATAGTTATTTCTGCTTTACTGAAACTGGTATTGTCATTCCCCTAAGAAAAGTAAGACCCAACATTCAGTTATGTTTCATTGGGCCCTCATCTATACGTCTACCTATACACCAATTTAAAACTTTACTTCTCCCACAAATATACGAAGACATAGTAGCATGTGAAGACAGAGGGTGGCACTAGACACTCTTTAGACTCAGGATAAAGGCAGGAATGAGGACAGTGATGGTCTTTTAAATTTCCTAGTTAGCACTTCTAAAATGGGAGCATGTTACTGATTTTGTCATCTCTTCCTCATTCATCAAGCATACACTGCTCTATTGAAAAACAGATGAGCCCAGCTGGCATTGAAAGGGAGTTTTGATTGTAGTGGGACTCAAAGCTTAGGATGCGATTCACCTGCTTCATAGGACCTGGAGGTCAATAATGGCCATTCTGAAATCCAGGCAGATGTTTCAGATTAAATGTACCTTTCTCTGTCTTTTATGCTACTGTTCTTTATCAGTGACGCTTACCTTATGTAGCATGCTAGCAGAGAACCCCAAATGGAGGGCAGCACACAGGCTCTGACTGACCACAAACCTCTTCCAAGTCACAGTCTCTTCCACCGCTTCAAAAAATTACAGCATCAACCAGTGTTCCCTATTCTCATCTAGAAACCAACACGGACAGAAATAGGGTCATTGGCAAACCTATAGACACAAATCTAAAAAACAGGAGTGTTCCTGGGTGGAGTCCAGACCACAGAGAAATCAAATGCCAAAAATCAGAGCTAACTGTGTCAGTATAAAATTAATTTCTTCTTACAGGTTTTACCACAAAATAGATTGTCCGTGACAATCTCTTGATAGCCACCCAAGATAACTGGTGTGGAGGTATGAATGATGGAAAAGGAGGATCAGAATGCCAAAAGGCACTATGTGCAGCATTAAATGTGGCCAGATTAGAAATGGTAATTTGGGAACAGGCACTCGACAGTCACTTTGCCTTTCAGTTCTTTATGCTTTTTTTTGGTCAGAGAAAATGCTAATTTTACGTTTTGAAATGTACACAGAGATTTCTCTGGAATAAATATCTTGCACTTGTATGTTATGTTTTCAAGTAAAAGAAAAAAAGAAGTAAAATACAAATTTGTCAATGGCCCAAACTCTTCCTAAACAGTCATTGTGATGTATTGCCCTGGGAAAGCCTGCCAGACTGCTTAACACCTTTATTGCTTGATCCTGGGAGATCAATTTGTTATTTACAGATCCTTCTCCTGTCACTGGTCATGACCACATGTCTGCTTATGTTATTCCTAGCAGGTTCTCCAGCACACATTGGTTCAAAAATCAATCATTTCCTTGATCCATCATCTGTGTTCTACTTTTGGCCTTCGTGTCTCAAGTGCTAATCTGCTGGTAGTAGTTTAATGCTGATTACAGTAGTATCTACTTTTATCTGCTTTTTGTCACATGAGGAAACTAAGGTTTGCTTCATGTATCTTCAGCCAAACCACTTTAAAATATGGATGGGGTGGATGAATAAATAAATATATCTCTCCAGTAGTAGAGAAGTTCCCTGTTGTTCATTTATTTATGTTCTGTAAATTTCCACATGGTTTTGTTATTTCTCTGGGAACCTGGTTCTTCAAAATATCAGTTCATCAGGATTTTTTTTAATCACCCTCATTTTGTCCTACCTTGAGCTTTACTTCAATCTCTTGCTTATACTCGTAGGTGGTATTTAAATAATTCTCACGTTATTGTTGCTTATTCCCCTTTATATTGTGTATTTAGCTAGGATACAAATGTTTAGTTTTATTAATATTTCTTATTGTTCATTTGTTTCTCAAAGTTTTTAACATATGCGTTGGGTAACTCTTCTGATGATTTTTTTGCACTTAAATGTGAAGTCATATCCCAGAAGTATAGAGAGCAATTTTTATCGAAGCACAGGCTTATTTTTTTGCCATATATCATGGCAAGCTCCTGTACAGTTTCTTGTCATCTTTCTCAGAACTGTATTATCCCAGTTGTTTTTCTTTCATGTAGTATGAGTATTTATCTCAATGATTTTACTAATTTTCATTTCCTGCTTTGTTCTGTTTTCCTTTCCATGTTTTCCAGATCTCTTAATTTGGGTAATTTTTGATCCATTTACCCATTTTCTCTGATGTTTACAGCTCATTTATTGGTTAGCCTTAAGTTAAGTTTTGTAAAAACAAAGGAAAGGAAGGCCTTCCTTTGAAGGAGGTGTATTGTAGATTCATTAAAAACAAACAAAACAACCCATAATCAGGGAGATAAGTACTCAAAATGGAAAGAAAAGTTAACAGTGAAGACGGATGAGTGTCGGTCATGTATACTGCTATTTAGAGGTATCCCTTGTTTCATGTCCTCAGTTGGAATTGAAGGTACAGCTGAGACTTTTTACAGTTTTCTGTTTAAAGACTTAAGGGTTGATTAGTTAAGATTGTAAGGTTGGCTGTGCACTATTTTAGACACTCCACAGGAATACTCAGTTATTAGGAGATGAAATATTCAGTTTTGTGCTGTCTCACTGAATGTCCTCTGATATGGTCAAAAACACAGCATGGGTAACAACTATAAAATCCTACATGACCCTAACATAGGGAATGTGGTTAAGGGGGACACTTCAGCTAAGAGTTACATCACTGTGATCTTCCAAGGAAGTAGAAGAGGGATGGAAGGGAAAGAGAAAGCTCTTACAGTCTGAAACAATGCTCTAGGACTGTTTAAATTAAATTAAATTAGAACCTCTCTAACATTCATATAATGCCAGATGTAATAATCATAGAATCATAGAAAAACCAGGTGGGAAGAGACCCACCGGATCATTGAGTCCAACCATTCCTATCAAACACTAAACCATGTCCCTTAGCACCTCGTCCACCTGTGCCTTAAACACCTCCAGGGAAGGTGACTCAACCACCTCCCTGGGCAGCCTGTTCCAGTGCCCAATGACCCTTTCTGTGAAAAATTTTTTCCTAATGTTCTACAGTGTTAGGAACTTTTTATGGACTTACAAAAACAGTAGCTAATATTTTGAGGATATGTGTCTTTATTCCTTTTTCAGAAATGCATATTTGGATATACCAAACTCAAGAAAAAGCCTGGTATTGTTATTTCAAAGATACAGTCTACACCAAAACAAATCTTTCAACAAAACAAAAGTTTTTCTTAACTGACCTCTGCCTGAGCTGTATTCCTTTTGTCCTACAAGAGACAAGGACATTGCAGTTCCAGATTTTGTCTGTGATCCTTGCTCATTCCATGGCTCTCAAATGGTCATCCATTATTTATAGCAGCACAGTGTGTACCTAGATGACCCTGAACAACAGATAGCACCTACAAAAGAAAGCAAGATCTTTGCTCAGAGGATTTTACTGTATTAGTGCACTGCTACATGATTGAAAAACAGCATATATCACCATGACTGTACTGAGCCCAGCAGCTTCCTTTGGGTAAAGGCATATTTTCCAGAGTTGCTGCATTACCAGAACAGCTTATTTGGCTAGTGAGATACAGTCTACAGGAATGAAGCTGATGTAGTCTTTGCCATGCGTGCATCACACAATTGCTGAGATCGGACGGTACCTCTAGAGATCATACAACCTACCCGCCCTACTTGAAGGAGGATCAACTAAAACAGGTTGCTCATGGCTATGTCCAGATGGGTTTTAAGCATCTCCAGGGACTGAAATTCCACAGCTTCTCTGGAGCTGCAGTACTTAGTCATCTTCACAGTGAAAATATTTTTTCTTGTGTTTAAACAGAATTTCCTGTGTCTCAATTTTTTCCCATTGCTTCTTGTTCTTTAAATGGATACCTCTGAGAAGAGTCTCGTTTCCACTTTACAACTCCTACACACCCTAATTTGGTATTTATACATAGAATCATAGAATCATGGAATGGTTTGAGTTGGAAGAGACCTCAAGGATCATCTAATTCCAACACCCCTGCCATGGGCAGGGACACCTCCCACTAGATTAGGCTGCTTGTGCATATGGTTAAGATCACCTCTGAGCCTCCTATTCTCTGGCTGCACAGTCCCTTCTCGTGTAACCTCTTCTTTTATGTCAGGTGCTCCAGTCCCTCA
The DNA here is from genome assembly GCF_032191515.1 of Phaenicophaeus curvirostris. NCBI lineage: Eukaryota > Metazoa > Chordata > Aves > Cuculiformes > Cuculidae > Phaenicophaeus > Phaenicophaeus curvirostris. The sequence continues at coordinate 91,895,403 of NC_091394.1, forward strand.
GCCATCTTTGCAGCCCTTCACTTGACTTGCTCCAGTACATCCAAGTCTCTCTTGTCCTGTCTTGTCTTGTCTTGTCCTCAGCGCTGCACACAGCACTCCCAGCACGTGCCATCAGTACCGAGCAGAGTGGAAGGATCACACAGCCATCCTCTAAATCTGTGTAGGGGTTGCCTGTCTGTGATTGAGGAAAATAAAAAAAAAAGGAAAAATTTATTTGGAGTACAGTGAAGGCCACATTAAAGTTTTGAGCTGCCTGCATAGTTAAAGCAGTGCTGTCTAACTTCTGGTACTATACTGCATTACATCATGTGATTTTTTCAGAGCAAACAAAAGATTGTGTGTTAGTAAGAACATCATGTGCTCATATGTTGTTTACTCCTTATCTAGATCAGTTTTGATGAAGTCTGCATGTGATTGAATTTGGGTGCCCAGGGAATATTTTTCCCATAGAGGTTTCTAAGATTTTTTAAGTGCAGTATTGGGGTGTGCCCTGGTATGAAATGAAGTAATGAACACTCTGTGATATGCTTCTTTTGAAACACAGGTCTTATGAAAAATTCAAGAGGAAATGCTTTCCTTTTGTTCACTGCCAGTTCATCTAGTTTGTAGCTGGAGAAAAGAGAGATGATTATTTTGGGGTACTTTAATGTGTGGGGAGCTTTTAAGTAGCTATAGATTTGTTCTGTTTGTTGTCAGGATGCCAGAAGTTCTTGAAGCCTGATAATGCTCTCTCCATGTTTTATTCAGGTTGTCATCAGTAATGAAATATAATTTAATTTTACTTTCCTATTACACATTTCTCATCTCACTATCACGAAAAAGTGTGCTGAATATTTTTTATCAATGTTCACAAACAAGGGGTCTTTAAAAACAAATGTATGCAAAGAATTAATGTTTTTGTAGAAAAGCTTTAATTTATTATTTAGCTCTATTTCTCCAGTGATAGCAAGAATATGCTTTTTATGAACATCACAGTACCCTTAATTCTCAGAGACAATTTACACATTAAAAATAAATCATAAAATCCCAGTAGGATTCAGCACGTTGACATATTTTAGATTAAGGATGCTAATGTTGATGACTACTAACTTTCAAATAAGTAAGTTAGATGGAAAAAAGTGATTAGCAAGTTATATTAAAAAAAAAATAAAGCCCATTCCTCGAGACAGTTGGCTCTTGTTTTCAGAATGGGATCTTAACACTTTTTCCTTTGAGCTATTCCGAAAAGTTTCAAAAAAAGAAAAAAAGCAGCTTCTTAAAATGTCAGGCCACAATCTGGAAAGAGACTGCAAATAAGTTTTCCTAGAGATCCGCAAGGTTGGGATATTTGTTGCTGCCCCCATTTCTGTGGCACCTCATTGGTGTCTCATTGTCTAGCCTACAATTATTTATACTCTTTATTGCAATATTTGTGTTAATGTCCAGCTATGAAGCCCGCTGGCTAGTAAAGGAGAAACTGCTGTGCTGGTTCCTGCTGGGCAGAACTGGTAAAATTATCAAACAGGTTTTCCTTAAATAAGTGGAGCAGGTTTCTTCCTTCTCCTCACTCTAGTGTGTCATCACACCAACCAATTTTGTGCTCTGACTGCTCCTCCATCGTCAACTCCTGCAGCCCTGACACTTATTCCCTAGTAAAAATCTTCATCCTTTGCTGTTGTCCACATTCATTTCCCCCTAATCTTCCTCACCTTGCTCCTATAACTCCTCTTCCTGCTTCAAGAATTACACTTTCTTGAAGCAGATCTTGAAGAGAACGTGCCCTTTGGCTATCAGGTACCTTTTCTGTCCTTTCCCAGGCTTTTATTTAAATCCTATTTCTTTTGCATTCCTTCATTGTGTTGCTGTCAAACCTCTGTGCGTTTCTGCCTGAGGTTAGTGGACCACATATGCATAATACATTGTTTGGATGTCAATAGATTTTATTACAGTTTAGGATAGTGGTTCTGCTTAATTTCATGCTATCCACAAACTAGATAGACAGTAAATTGTTGGCTCTGCCAGGAAGGTTATACTACAGGCTAAATTTTACCCTGAGTTAAATTCAAACGTCCTTCTGCCAGAGTCATATTGTGGCCTATAATACATTTGGGAGTGAAACAGAAAAGTGCTGGTCTCCTTATCAGACCTGACATATAATCCTGTTAGATTACAGATGCATCTCCCTGATTTAAAGCAAATGAAAAATTCCCATTTCATGGTGAATTTATATGGCTAACATTATCTGATAAAATACAAGTGAATGAACAGAACCTTGAGGGAAGGCTGGATTGGTGAGAGAGACAAGGCATTCAAAGAAGCATTGCTACATGCCCAGCAGAAGGGCAAAGCAAAGATCAATGTAGGTTAGCAGAAAAGCTGGGAGGAACAGTAAAATGCTGAGAAAATTTGAGAAGAAACAAGACACAGTGACTGGCGACAGGGCTTATTTCTCCTCATATCTCAGAACACAGTCAAAGTAGATGTAAAATAAAAAAGAAACCAGCACAGCTACTTCAAACATTTTCCTCTTCTTCAGCAGTTTATGAGAAATTAAAGACCAGGTTTGCAAACCCATATCTTTATATCGACTAGATCACAAACTTCTGAAACAAATCTCTGTTTGGGAATATCACCATTAATTCTTTCCTGTCCACCTAAGAACAAAATCATTCAAGACTCTGATCTGATCTCCCTGTATCAGTAGAAATGTCATGCACATCGCTCATAGAAGGATGGCTTATGTGTCACCTGACTTCTCAGTCTTCACTATTATCACTGAGACTCCAGAGTTCAGCAGCAAAAGGTCCTCCCATCTGAAGGAGGAGGATAGCTCAGTGTGTGTGTTTAAGAACAGTCTCTAGCTCTCTAGCTGATTCTGTATAGTCAGCTGCCTCTTCCTTTTCCCATGTTTGCAATCTGGTGAGTGATTACTGGGCAGCTGTACTTTTGACACATGCAGTAATTAAAAGAAGAAGGGCAGAGTGTGAAAAGGTACAAAAGAATAAGGAGCACACTCAAAATTAGAAGATTCTAATAAAAATTAAAAAAAATAAAAATCTCTGGTCTCCTTTGTCTCTCCCCCTCCCATATTGCTTCCTGTGATTTAATTTCTAATAGTTTGTTCCATACAAGTAAAAATGTGTCAGACACAAGATCATTGGGACATTTACAGGGTTGATTCATCTAAAGATAAGAGATCCTACCCACAAGGATGCATCCTTTCTATGTAGGGCAGACTTCATGATAACAAATAGTTGGAAGCAATCAGTCACACCAAAACCAAACCAACCTAGACATACATTATGAACAAGAACATGATCTGTTTCTCTATCCTCTTCCATCACCTTGTCTGCCTCCATGCTGCTTTGAAGGAAGACCTTAGGCTGGCAGAGAAAACACATTAATATCCTTGGATTTTATGGCTTATAACAATAGCAGGAAGGCTTGTTTTGTTTTGTTGTTTGGAGTTTTTTTTTCCCTTAGTATTGTTCTTTTTTTTCCCTTATATGACCATGATGTGAATATATCTGTCTTTAGTCTTCCATACTGAGAACTCCAGCCATATGTAAAGAGACTGCATTCTATTCAACCATCATTAAGCATCATTTGTAATCTTATACTTTATCACCAGTGTATTGTCCATTCAGCAAGTTTTCATGCTTGAAATACCCATGGTGAACCTTGAGATGTGTCAGCCAGTTTGTGTAACAAACTAGTTCTGATAAGACACTTTTTATTACTACTATCTTCAGCAGCTCAGCTCTCATTCTCATTCATTGTACAATACAAAAAACCTTGCATCTCTGACCTTATTCCCCATGACCTAGTTGTAATACTTTAGATTTAATGGTCTTATTCTTGAGCTGCCCTTGGAGGAATCCTTATACTTTTCCTATGGATGTATTCTTGAGATATCTTGATACCTTGAGATAAGGTATCTTATCACAGCATTTTCACTTAAATTTACTCTAGCAGGGCCTAAATCTCAAGCCATTTCACTGAATGTGGCTTCTAACTGTAGAAGTTCAACTGTGTCCTTCAGGAAGGACAGTTGTTTTAGGAAATGAGAATAAATTACAGAAGATCAAGCGGTGGACCCTGATCTCTGCTTTACCAGTTCATTCTTTTTTTTTCAGTGGGTATGTTCAGAAAAGCCCCTAGATTGGCTGGTGCAGGAAAAACATTGTAGTTAACTCATTATCATGTAATGAGAATCTTTGAAATGAAGAAAGGAAATTACATAGTTGATTATATTCTTATTGTTTGCAAAACGAAATAGTGACATCTTTGACACTGATAATACTGAGGCACAACTAACTGGAGGAATAAGCTAGCCAAACCAGAACACTTAGAATTTTAAGGGTGTAGACTTGAAACATGCACACAAGTGTGACTGCAAGTGTGTAAGTGCAATATCCAACTACAATATCTCTCACTTATAAAGGAACATCCACTGCTACCAAAGAGGAGACAATAATTGAATATGTGTAGACTTTTGACTTCTGGATGCTTCAGTCCCACGGAAAGCAATTTAGTAAGAAGGATGCAGTTCTGTCTCATTGTCTGCAATCTCTATCTAAAAGAAAACTTGAATTATTATTTATGATTAACAAAAGAGGTGGAGTCTAGAGAAAGTCAGCACATTATTTCCTTAGTTTGATATAAATTCATTCTCATAACTAGTAAAGTTATTATCAGAATGCTAGATGACCTAAATAATATAAATCCATCCCCAAGCTTAGGAAACTTATCTAAAATGTAGTTAATTAGTCAGTGACAAGGGCCAAAGCCACCTCTTCTTGAAATCCCTTTGGGAAGGACTCTTTCACCTAGCTTTAAGCAACTGCAACACAGATATCTCTGAACTAGCTCCAAGTAGTCAATGAAGAGAAATAAGAACACTTGGGATGTGCATCATCTGATATCTGTTTTAGCTCTCTATTTTATGAGATGAATCACCTCTTGTCTGCTTATCTTCAACTACATAGGAAGTCTAGATTACTTGTTTAGCTGTAGATAATTGTCTTGTAGATGTTTCTGTTGGAACAGATGTGCATCATCCTTTAGAGCTTTTTTGGTATTTTGTATGGTCACGTGAAGAACTAAACGTATGGTCAGTTTTTGAAAGTTAAGAGGATTAACTGGGAAATGACAAGGAATGGCTACAATGAGAACTAGTGAAAGATTAGATTAGTCTTCATCTTCAGTTCCTTCTGAGTGCCAAAAAATCAAAGAAAGTCTTTTCATGGCTAGCAGAATTAATGCCACATGCTGTGTCACCCAGCATTCCTGAGTATGAAAGCAGAAGCAGGAAGAATTTAGGCTGTGTCATGCATCACTCTTCATTTTGGCTTCTCTCCATGCCAAAACTGTTGCTGCTAATTGTGCAGTCCTGCCTAGGCATGTGGGTGTGTTGAAGTAGCAGAATGAACCAGCCAACCCCTTCTTCTGGGATATTTTACCAGTCTGTACAAGGTCACCACTGTAACTCCTATATGTGGTGGGTAGAAAGGGCTTATTTAAGAGGAAATTTTAGTGAATAAAATCATCCAGGAACATGAAGCTGAGTGATGGGAAGACAGTAGAAAAAGAGCTTGTGTTCTTCTGGGGGAGCTGGCCAAGAGGATTTGTAATGGCAGGCACACAGTAATCGTAAAAGTAAGAAAAAGAGGGAAAACAAATGATATTTAAAAGCTACATAAAAAATATAGGCAGGACTGGCAGGGACAAGGATCTGGGTTTAATATTCTCAAGAAAGAAATAGAGGTCTAAGTATGAAATACAGACTGATGGAATATTTACTGCATGTAATTATACTTGTAAGTGAGCCATGTGTACCAGAAGTATGAACAAACTGTCCTCTGGGTCCCCTACCTCTTTTTTTATGGTTGGCTTTACATCAGGGCTGCCTGCTCTCTGGAAAAACAAACTCTGGCCATGCGTTTATCTGAATCTAATTGCATGGGACACTGGCTGTCAGGCATAACCCCAATACCACTGCTGAAAAGAGAAAGAAGGCTGACCCAGACATGACCCTCTTCTCCACCTTTCCTTATATATTTATTTCCTTCTTATTTTTTACAAGTCTGAAAAGGCCACAGTTTCTACATGGAGCTCAGTATAATTGAGCTTCTCACTCAGAATAAACAGGATGCTTTGTACATCCTGGCAAAAAAAAAAAAAAAAAATCTGCTAGCATTTTGAAAACAAAATTTGAAGTAAAAATTGCATCAAAGAGAAAGAACTTGATCATGTGTGCAAAATCTATTCACCACGTGAACAATCTCAGACATCAAAAAGGGCCACCGCTCCATGGTCTGAAAGGAATACAAGCACCAAGATGAAAAGAAAGAAAATTACTAATTTTATAAATATCTTGCACAAGAAATGAAGTGTCTTTTTTTCAAAAAACCCCAGTGATTCCAGTAATCTGCAAAGAGAGGACTGGTCATTTCAAAAGATTTCCCAAATGCCTAAGAGTTATACAAAGCACCAAGGAAATCTAGCTACTGTCTGAGGAACATCCCCCAGATACATTATGAACTCCCTGGAAGAGTAAGAAGAGTGATGATTTGAACAAAGACACATTGGAAAGGCTGCTGTGCCTGAAGAACTTCACAATTAATGGAGATCTGCCATGACTCTGTTATCTGATCCAGAGAACAAATGTTGCTAATTTCACAGAATCACAGAATCACTAGGTTGGAAAAGATCTCTTGGATCATCAAGCCAAACCATTCTTATCAAACACTAAACCATGCCCCTCAAGACCTCATCCACCCATCTTTTAAATACCTCCAGGGATGGTGATTCAACCACCTCCCTGGGCAGCCTGTTCCAATGCCCAATGACCCTTTCTGTGATTTTTTTTTTTCTGATATCCAATCTGAACCTCCCCTGGAAGAGCTTGAGGCCATTCCCTCTTGTCCTGTCCCCTGTCACTTGGGAGAAGAGACCAGCTCCCTCCTCTCCACAACCTCCTTTCAGGTAGTTATAGGGAGCAATGAGATCTCCCCTCAGCCTTCCTCTTCCCTAGGCTAAACAAGCCCAGCTCTCTCAGCTGTTCCTCACAAGGCTTGTTCTCCAGCCCCTTCACCAGCTTAGTTGCTCTTCTCTGGACTCGCTCCAGAGTCTCAACATCCTTCTTGTGGTGAGGGGCCCAGAACTGAACACAGGATTCGATGTGCAAATATGACCTACTACTACTAGTAGGTTCACAGACCTATTACTACTACTACTTTATCTACTTTGAAGTGTGGAAGAGCCAAATCAGGACACAGACACAGGATACCTTGGTCATAGTGATTGCAAAGTGACCAAGTATGCATACCTTCTAACCTCCCAGTTAATGCAAGATAAGAGAAATTTAAGGTAACATGTTACTTCACCTTTGACCCTCTGGCTTGATCAAGAACCTAAGCCTACGTTTCAGTTTGTCAATTATGAGGCTTTGGCTTTCAGAAAAGTTCTTATCTTGAGCAGCAACCAAAGTGAAGTGATTAGACTTTAGAGAGTGGTTAATATCCAAACCCAAGTGTTTTGTTTTTTCACATTGATTTAAAGAATACAAGACAAAGCATTGCCTGTGGTGGCTACTAAGATACACAACCATCTGAGGGGGTTTCAGGGAAATAAATCACCTAGTTCAAGTAGAAAGAGGTCATCCTCAATAATATAAATATTGTATGCAAATTTTATAAATTTGAAAAGAAAGTTTGGCTCCTGCCTCTTCCCCCAACTCCTATGTTACCTATCGCTGAAGACACAGCTAGAAGGAAATGCTGTTAAAAAGATCAGTAACCTTTGAACATACAAGTCTCTGAGAACAAAGTTGTTTTGTTTTCTTGACAGTCAATTTAGTATTCCTTTCATGAAACATGATTTAGTCAACTTATTAAAATGCAACTATAGATCTCATTAATGAAAAGTTGCTAATTTAGCTTTTCTTCAACTATACTTAAAGGTTTAAGAAAAAGAAAACGCACACCAAGACCAACTTCAGATTTCTCCAGAATTTCCATTGTGTGTAGCAGAAAAAAAAATAGAAAGACTTTTCTTCAGGCAAGAGAACTTGAAAACAATTATCTTCTTCCATTTTTAAACTCCCTTTTCAAACTCCCTTTTCCTGGTCTATCTCCTCATCTCCCTCTACGTAGGGGTTATTATTGGGAATAGTAAAATCTACTCCCTAAGGATAAGAATTGAGTAAGCCTTACGGAGCATGATTTTTCTGAACCATTCGATTGCAAAATCATTTAGTCTTCATAACCCTTTCCTTCTGATTTAAATCTGTATGGCTTGACTCAGATTTCTCCTGAACCAGTTTTACACTGGAACAACTCAACTGAGCTTGTTTCTCCACTGCATTGCATTTTGCACAGGGATTTACACCTGGGAAAAAGAAAGAGTGGTAGATGGTACAGCCCTGTTTTGGGACAATTCTTCGTGCAACTTGCAGAGAAGGAGATGATTATCTGTAAAACTCAAAGCAGCAGAGATGTAGGCTCTTTGCCGTTTATGGGTTCCCTCCTCATTTACAGATGCACCAAAATCAGGCTACTTTGCACAGACCTGTGTCCTATCCCATCCCATCCCATCCCATCCCATCGTTCAGACCACAATCCAGCCAGACAAGAGCCAGCAGCAGCCTTGAAGCTCTATAGCTCAGCTGCCATTGTAGTCTGCCCAAGCTCATATGTTTTTTCTTTGTGAAGGCAGGGCCTCTTAGCAGGACCTGGTGGTTGGCCATAGTGCCACACTAGCGTGGGTGATTGGCTTCTGAAAATACTGAGCTTCTGGTCATCTCGGTATATATGCTGAGGCATTTGGGACTGGGAACCCACCCTTGCTAGATGAGGGAAACGGTTTACACTTAAAATGGCAGGCAACTGATGTTCTTCATGACCCTTATTTGCTCTGGGAATCCATTTAAAAGTAGGGACCAATTCCCAAAAAATTTGATACTGAAACATCCTTGAATTCCTTGCCAAAACAAATTCTGTCAACCTTTGCTTTCATGCCAGAGCATTAATTGTTATTTCACACTGTATCCATTTCCCTCTTCAAAGCAGTCAGGAAGACATTGCACTTTGCTTGCTGTTAGTTGGTTAGGTATGGCAGTCAGGGAAGATGTATGGGCAGCACCCAGGTGTCTGCAGTGGGTCGTGTTGTCTAGTTTTTCTCAAGTTTCACAGCCTTCCAACTGAACAGTGACAAAGTTGTGAATAACCCTGACCAGTTTGTCACTAGAATATGCAAAGTCTAAGCTGGATACTGCTGTCGTATATATTGGAGAGTATCTTCAGCAATTCCAGTGCTTAGACCATTACTAACTATAGCAAATTCCAGCAACACTCATTTCAACATATCTATGCTTCTTCAGATCACAGCTTAATTTTAATCCAATAAAGAACGGAGCCTCAAGTTGGAAAACTATCTTACAGCACAGGTAAATATGAGAAAGCTACCAAATCTGTCAGCATAAATATCTCAGACTGCTGTTTTCTTGTGCTGAAAAGTTACTTAGAAAGGAGGTGATGCCTCTGCTTCCTGAAAAAAAGTAATCAAAGGGTTAATTTTGCATTTTCTGGAAAACTGTTTCTGAAGAAAGAGATCTGAAATCAGCATATAAACAACCGAAGACTGATCCGTGTTGCACGTATCACACATCCAGGTGTCAGGAGGGAGAGCACAGGATACATCACCACCTGTGAGACCACAGAGTTTGGAAACAATCAGTTCACTGTGGTCGTGCTCAGAGGCCCACTGGTGTCTTGAAATTTAGCGCAACATCAGCTCCTCAACCACTGTAAACCTGAAAATGTAATGTGTTAATCCTTACAAGCCCTTCACATTGTAGCTGAAGATTTCATCCATTACCTAGGCAAGGAGCCTGCAGCAAAGTGTCTGAGGTCTCTGGCAGAAAAATAAATCAAATGGCCTAAGATAGTATCACTATTCAGCTTTGCGTCTCATCCTTGTTTCAGAAATTTCCACCCCTCCTAGAACAGGAGAGATGCAACCTGGCCTATTAAGCAATAGGATTTTCTCACTGTTCAATCAATTCTTCCCAAATTCCTCCCATGACCAAACAAATGCCCCAATCACCTCTCCCTCCACTTCCTGGGCCCATCTTGATCTAGATAGTAAAAGTCAGCAATGGAGTAACGAGCAAGCCATCGTTAACCTTTGTGGAATTTTCCAGTCACTCCAGTGGGTTGGAGCTTTTTTGGTCCAACTCTAGAGGCAAAATGTCAATAAAGTGAAAATTTCCAAGCATTTGTAGAATCCCTGGAGTGGTGTCTAATGTTAAAGTAGTCAAGATATTTAACTTTGGACCCTCTTTGTCATGTAAGCACTGTGGGGGATGTTTCAGCATTGGATCTTGAAGTGTTCCAAATGCCTAGTAACAGGAAAAAAAGTCCATAGTGAAAAGGAAGTACATGTGCCTGATGCCTCCTAGGATATTTAGTCCTGACATGTGAAATACAAGAGAACCTAAATCTCAGAAATTTTTTCTTGTAATTTTTAATACTCGGGCATCCTTGTTCAGACATTCCTTAGGTTGACTGCACTTAATATAAATAACAAAACAAAATGGAGGAAATGTTGACCTTGTCTTCATTGCCGTACTGACAGTGTAGTACCTCATTACATTAAAATGCACCATCAACAAGTTATATACGGTATAAAACAGAAATTGTGTTTATGAGCACTTCGCTTCAATGTGAATTTAACATGAGTGGTGAAGTATGTGCTGCTTGCTTCCTACGTAGTCCCTATCCATTGTTATGCTAAGATGGTAGCACAGAAAAACTAGAACCCAAAGTCAACAAGCAAAATAGTTATGAGAGGTATTGTGACAAACAGCCAATGCATTTGTCAAACAAGGTGTCAATAGTTGCCGAAGACAAGGAAATGGAAGAGGAAATGCAGTGCACAAAGGAAAATAATCACTGTGATGAAGCAGCACTTGCAAAGTAGCATTTTGAAAGTTTTGCTAGAGATGAATTGCAGGAGAAAAGTTTAAGGTTTCCCTTTTGACCTGAAGTTGCTGATATGAATGAATACACTTGATTTTTTGCAGGGCTGTTCATATCAGCAGGGAAGCCCAAATCAATTGACATCTTGTGTTAAACTGGTCACTTGGTAGCATCATAGCTAAGACTAGTTGGAATGCAAGAAATAAACTTGATGAAAATCATGAACTTCTGACATTTGTCTTTCTTCTCATGAAGATGGCTTTTCAGACTTTATTGGTAAAAATATACACCAAGAGTATTACCCTAGTTAACTATAAGGTGGTGTCCAGGCCCAGAGGGCACTGACAGGAATAAATGGCCCTAATGTGATTTTAACAATATGCAGCAATGATAATGGTTTAAACCCCTTTTCTGTATGCCTTGTGTTTGACCTCCCAGAGGACAGCTCATCTCCAAGCTATGATGTCTAGCAGGCAGGCAGGTAAGACTCCTAGTTAGAGTTGTCTCATATAGTTTAAATATGAAATGCTAAAACAAGCCCACAAAGGGCTAATTCTTTTCTGGAGAATGTAACATTTTCCTCCAGATAGATGGCCCTGATCTGAAACAAGTTCAGATCTGCTCAAGGGATTTTTTTTCAGCAGCTGCTGTCTTTGTTGGCCTGGGTCACTCTATAAGTTTGACCGGAAATTGCTATATCTGTTCCTGCTTCTTGATTGTTACAGACTGTTACAGCTCTGGGAATGAAGGCTCAATTTCCACAGCGAGACTGACGGTTGAATCAGATGATGACAAACACAAGGAATATTATTCAGTTAGACCATCCTTTATTACATAAAACAACGCTTTATTATTGATAATCTTATTAGAAGTGTTTGTTAGGCACAAACAGCATCCCATCTAATGTGTATACCATAAAATCAGGCACAATCATTCAAACACAAGCTCTGCCAGCACACTTGCACAGCAGCTGCACTGTGATGACAGAACAGCCACTGACCATCAGCCACTTGGTGTGGCAACATCAGAAAGTTAATGTTCCTAGTATCTAGGGAGGTTAAACATGCTGATGGTTGTGGGCAACTGGCAATGACATGAGGTATTCTGACTGGATGTGACAGCAGACATGCTCCTCTGCCCTAGACATGCAGCAAAGACAGGGTCCTCCTCTCTTTGACTGGCAGTCGGGTGTCTTGATAGATCTCCTTGGGGACTTGTCCCATTTGGTTTTTTGTTTTTTTTTAACCAGAAAAACTGATCTACCATGGTTCATGCTTGTATCAGTGATTTCCTGCCCAGATGTCACGTGGATCACCAGGCAGGTATTTCCATGTCCATCTTGCCATGGTGTTATCCACTTGTCATGGATCTCAGGCAAGCTATTAATTTGTTCTGTCAGTTGCAGCTAAGCACCATAAAGATTCAGGTAGTTTCAATTTTACATACCAGCCTTCCTGCAGCCACTGTTTACAATTTACTCCATCTTCAGCCGATTTCTAGCATCAAAGGAAGGCCTTGCGTTCTCCTTCACGTTGATGTACTAAGACATGTCTGATGAAAAATTGAAAAGAAAAAAACAATATCTCCAGAAAGAAAAGAAAACAAACATAAACCCAATTGCTTTATTGAAAAACATCCAGTAAGCATTTTTTTAGGACACTACTATCATGACCAGAAGCTGAGGTTCTTCATAATTTCTTGGACAATTTTTACTCCAAATTAAGATCAAAACCAAATTAATCCCATCTGATTTTGGGATCAAGACCGATATTAGACTATCCAGGCTTCATATAAAGTTTTCCTTTTTATTCAGTCATAGTCAGTGTTATTAGACACACTATGGACAAAGCCAACTAAGACTAAGAGTAAGCAGCTCAGCCTTCACAGTGCCACCACCAATCAGCAGAGCTTGAAAGCTCAGTCTTTGACCACTATTGAACCAGTTATCCATCTGCTTCCAAATGAGCACAACCTGACTGAATCAAACGACTAAAGTAAAAGCCAGACTAGCAATGAATTAAAATCAGTGCAAACCTGGGCAATAATCTCAGGTACTTGTAACATGGCCCAGATAAGTAGTCAACTGGGCTTCCCTGACAGAAACCAAAGCTTTGTGAGCCCAAAGTTAACATCCTGCTTAAATCTCTCAGCAGGGGCAGAGACAGAATTGTTTTCACCCTTCTTAGCTCAGAATGAGTAATGACTCCACTGCTTGTCTTGCTCATTTCATCTCTCTTAGCCTGCCTTCCTTTCATCCCCGTTTCTTACATGCTAATAAACTCACATAGCTGTTGTTAAGAAGGATGTTGAGGCTCTGGAGAGAGTCCAGAGAAGAGCAACAAAGCTGGTGAGGGGGCTGGAGAACAGACCTTATGAGGAGCGGCTGAGAGAGCTGGGGTTGTTTAGCCTGGAGAAGAGGAGGCTGAGGGGAGACCTCATTGCTCTCTACAACAACCTGAAAGGACGTTGTAGAGAGGAGGGTGCTGGCCTCTTCTCCCAAGTGACAGGGGACAGGACAAGAGGGAATGGCCTCAAGCTCCGCCAGGGGAGGTTTAGGCTAGACGTTAGGAAGTAATTCTTTACAGAAAGGGTGATTGGGCACTGGAACAGGCTGCCCAGGGAGGTGGTTGAGTCACCTTCCCTGGAGGTGTTTAAGGCACGGGTGGATGAGGTGCTGAGGGATATGGTTTAGTGTTTGATGGGAACGGTTGGACTCGATGATCCGGTGGGTCTCTTCCAACCTGGTTATTCTGTGATTCTGTGATTCTGTTGTTACATCATTTGAGCAAAGCATTCTTGATGATTCCCACTCGTGTCTTGCCCAGCCAGACTTTGGATATGAAACTTCTGTAAACTTATCAAACAGCCTTTGGATATGAAACTTCTGTAAACTTATCAAACAATAGCATCGAGTCAGAGTGGAGATATTTTTCCTCTTACAGCAGAAGAGAACTATCTATGGATGTAACAGACTTATTTTGGACTTTTGTAGTACTGTTAAGTGCAGCTATTTCCCAGAAAAGACAAATCAGTTCTTTCTTTAGAAATGCCATGGTATTTTTAAGGTACTTCCAAGGAAGACTTTGATGCTTTTATAAGAAGCTTTTATACCACCTAGTTATTTTCAGTAAATAAGAGATAGATATGGTCTTCTGAATTAATTCTGATTGATTTAATACTAAAATACATACTTACTTTACATACAGATATTTCAAAAGGTGAACAGTCAGATCCAATATATATATATATATCTCCACACTGTGCATAATTGAACTTTAGTGTGATGAACCCTGGCCTTTTGGCATACGCAGTTTTGTTGCTTCAGTCAAATATAACATAAGGACTATTCGTCACTGCCCTGTTCTCACCATCCCATTTAGGATGCTGATGTAGCAAACGGATGTTTGGATGCAAGACTCCAGCCAGGAGTAGTTAGTCCAATGGACTGATTTCTAATCAGGTCTTATGGACTATCTTCTTTTGGAGCAGAGACATTTAAGTGCTCTCTCTCTGTCTCCAGCTATCCTCAAAATTCTGAGTTTTTTCCTGGCACTATATGGTGCTGCTGTAGCCTTTGTAAGCAGATCAGCTCTTAGCTCACAGAATTCACCCACATTGCCATAAAATTTCAGCATACAGAATAATGACAGCTTTGAAACTGAAGACAGCTATGAACAAAGACTGAGGCTCCATGCGTGAGGCATAAAAAAAGTATTACAAGGAGTTGAATTAGAGAAATTTTTATAAAAGATCAAATCATCCAAATGCTTAAGCACGGTATCTGTGCCCACAACTTATTCTCTGACCTCTTCACATGAGCTATGTCTTGTATTTCCTCTCTAACAGGATTTCGGTACTGCTTGGTATCAGACACTTTTCCACAAAAAAATCAAACTAAATCACCATACAAAAATAAGCAGCCTGGTTAATTCTTGAACAGGTTGTAAAATACCAACAGGATGTTGTGTGATATATGGTGTGGAATTTCATGTTCTTTCTCTTATTTTTTAGGTGAATTTCATTTTCCTTTTTCCTGTGGAACTGGATTGTGATTTCTGTTGGTTCTAATAGGAGCTTTTTGATAGAAGTATCTCTGGCACCTTTCTTTGTTCAGACCATTTGCTTTGTTAAGCAGCTGGGTTTTCTTTTCTTTCCTTTCCTCCCCTTTTTTAATTAATGTAAAGCCCACTGCAACAAGAAAAGAAAATTGATCCATTTTCCTTTTCCAGCTGACACAAATCTAAGAGATTCATTCCTTCCTATCTCCTCCTCCCTACTATGTTTTATTAACAATTTCACTAGTTTTCATTCCTTAATAGGCCCAGCTTTGTGTGTTTCTATTTGATCATAATATGATGAGACCCACAAAATTCAATATCCGTTTCCTCTTGCTTCATCATCATCATACTTTGTCAGTTATGACATCCCATAGTACATTTCTCCCACCTCCATTCTTTTCTTTCCATTCTGTTTCTCCTTTGTAGCACTTAATGTGTTGATTTGGACCTGCTGAGTGGTAATGGTGAGACTGCTAGGCTGCTGAGTGACTCATAACTATAGTCATGGAATATTTCCCAGATTGCTCCTGCATAGCCTTTCTGTAAATGGAAATGAAATTATTCTTTAATTATGACCAGTATTTCACGATATGAGGCACCAGATATCATTTCTCTCTACTTGTAATAATCCAAACTAGAAGTCAGTGTCACAGTAGAAGGGTCCCAAACATACTGTGACAAACTTAAACCTAAGAGAAGTTATTGTACAGTATCAATATATGGAGCCTGTGGGGAAGCATCTTAAGCTGTAACATTTGGACAGAAGAATGGTAGAGTCAATGAAGCTCTGAGAAGCACTGCTGCTGTTGGGCTTTATTCTGTTTTTTTTTCTGTTTATATTGACTGTAGCAAAGGTTTTGATGCTGTCCCCTGTAATGTCCTCATAGACAAACTGACGAGGTAAGGACTAGATAAATGGGCAGCAAGGTGGACTGAAAACTGGCTGAGCCGCTGGGTGTAAAGCACTGTGACCAGTGGCACAAAGTCAAACTGGAGGCCAGTCATTACTGAAATACTCCTTGGGTTGATACAAGGGCCAGTACAGTTTAATATCTTCATTAATCATCTGGATTATGGGACAGAGTGCACCCTCAGAAAACTTGGAAATGATAAGAAAACAAGAAGAGTGACCGATGCTCCAGAGGGTCGCACTGTCATCAGAGGGATCCAGTCAGGCTAGGGAAACAGGTAGCCAGGAATCTCAAAAAGTTCCACCAAGGAAAATGTGAAGTCCTGCACCCAAGGAGGAATAACCCCATGCACCAGTACATTCTGGTGGATGACTAGCTGGAAATCAGCTTTGCAGAAAAAAACATGTTGCAGGACACCAAGCTGCACACAATTCTGCACAATTGAGGAGGCTGTATTAGATAGAGCACTGCTAGCAAGTCAAAGGAGGTGATCCTTCCCCTCTCTGCAGCTGCAGTGAGGCATGTCAGGACTGCTATGTCCAGTGCTGGGATGCCCAGTACAGGAGAGACATGTAAATGTTGGAGGAAGCCCAGTGAAATGTCATGAAGACTGACTGTTAAGGGACTGGAGCATGTGACATAAAAGGAAAGGCTGAGAGAGTTGGGACTATTCAGTGAGGAAAAGAGGAGACTTAAGGGGCATCTCATTCATGTGTATTAATAAGTGAGAACAGAGAAAATAGATCAAAACAGACTCTTCAGCTGTGCCCAGTGACAGGGAAAGAGCCAGTGGGCACCACCTGAAACGAAATAGAAGACATCTCAGTTGAACATATGAAAAAATCTTTCACTGTGAGGGTGATCAGGCACTGTAACAGGTTTCCTAGAGAGACTGTGAAGTCTACAACCTTGGAGATACTTGAAATACAACTGGACACAGGCCTGAGCAGCCTCATTTTGCTGATCTTGTTTTGAGGAAGGTGGGGTTGGACTACACGGTATTCACAGGTCCCTTCCAACATCAGTGATTCCGTGAAATTTCTCTCTCCTACCCCTAACTCCTGACAATGTGTGTTTGGGTTTTTATTCTGGTGCATGAAGAATTTAAGACTTCTTTAAAAACCTTGCAATGCCCTTGTCTCTGTTATTAAAAAAGAGTAAAAAACTGACTACCTTCAGGCAGTCTTAAGCAGTTATTCAACCTGCTGACAAAAGCAAGTATTTAGATGCTTGTTTTGTCTCTCTGTTGCTTTTTTTATGGGCTGAATTAAGGCCTATTTAAGAGGCTTTCCCTGGAATGACTGTGTCTTTCAGAGTTCTGAGTTGACATGAGGATGGAAGATTGCCTGCCCGCCTGTCTTCTAGACACATCTTGGGTTGCAGACAAGATAGTCAAGAGGACATTGAAAGAGACCTTCTCCAAGAACCTTAAAGCAGATGTTCCTGCTGCTTTCTGAGGTTCCTTTCTTATGGGTTATACAGACACTTCCAAGAGGAAGACAAATTGAAAGCATCTGTCAAACACATCTTCTGGATTACTAAACACAGGACAATCTACCTAAGAGACAGAAAGACAAATGAAAGACACTTTCATTAATCGTTCTTCACCTAGAATTCCTCCCTTTGTTTTCCTTTTTTTGTCAATTGCTTCATATCTGGAAAAGGTTTCTCTGTAAATAAGAACCTGGGGAACTGAGTCCTACAAAGAAAGCACAGGCCACTGCTGCTCCGAAGCAAGTGATGCTGTCAGAGAACAGCATTCTCCAACATCTGTCCTCACTATGCTAAGACAAAACTGATTGAGGAATCACAAAAAGGTGAGCCCTAGTAATGGAAATTTCAGGAGTCAGAGAGGAAGTTGGATTAAAAAGAAGTATAAAACCTATGAAACCAAAAGGTTTAGATTCACCATTTCCAGTCATTAACACGTGTCCTGTCTACAGACTACACTCTCAGATCCAAGGTCTCATTTGATAACAACTATAGAATCATAGAATCATAGAATAACCAGGTTGGAAGAGACCCACCGGATCATCGAGTCCAACCATTGCTATCAAACACTAAACCATGTCCCTTAGCACCTCGTCCACCCGTGCCTTAAACACCTCCAGGGAAGGTGAATCAACCACCTCCCTGGGCAGCCTGTTCCAGTGCCCAATGACCCTTTCTGTCAAGAATTTTTTCCTAATGTCCAGCCTAAACCTCCCCTGGCGGAGCTTGAGGCCATTGCCTCTTGTCCTGTCCCCCGTCACTTGGGAGAAGAGGCCAGCACCCTCCCCTCTACAACCTCCTTTCAGGTAGTTATAGAGAGCAATGAGGTCTCCCCTCAGCCTCCTCTTCTCTAGGCTAAACAACCCCAGCTCTCTCAGCCATTCCTCATAAGACCTGTTCTCCAGCCCCCTCACCAGCTTTGTTGCTCTTCTCTGGACTCGCTCCAGAGCCTCAACGTCCTTCTCGTGGTGAGGGGCCCAGAACTGAACACAGGATTCGAGGAGCGGTCTCACCAGTGCCGAGTACAGAGGGAGAATAACCTCCCTGGACCTGCTGGTCACATCGTTTCTGATACAAGCCAAGATGCCATTGGCCTTCTTGGCCACCTGGGCACACTGCTGGCTCATGTTCAGATTAGGATTAACAGTTTTTCTGTGCAAGAAGTATCCAGGCTACTTCTATAAAAAAGACTGCATAATCCTACCATTTTAAGTTATCTCAAATAATTATCTCAAATTTCTTTCTTCATGCCTTTTCTATAAGGTTGATACTGTAAGTACTGTCACCATTTTAGTGTCTAAAAAAACCAGAAGAGTGAAATTCAACCATGACAAAACCTGTTTGAGGCAGTCATTTGTCTTTCATATTTACTCTGTGAGGATCTATGTACTCCCAGAAGTTTAATTATGACTAGAAAAGGTCTATGAGACTTACTGCATTGCACCTGACCATTGGTTCATCCAACTTCATGTATTGTGTTCCAATATAATGCATTAAATTAATGGAAACAGAAACAAGGTCATTTCTAAAGAAAAAGATTAATCTTTTGTGCACAGTAAAGAATGCTACATCTGATCTAAAAACCAGAATTGTTAGGAAGGAGCTGGAGTTTGAAAGTATGCGTAGACAAGGAAGAGATTGCAATTCACTGGAGGGGGAAAACAGTGATAAAAAGAAATACAAAGACACAAAAATCATTTTTAATACTTTCAGGTGATTAATATAACAACTTGGAAATGATCAGTATGATGTCCTGGCCACTAAAAAAAACCTTGTAATTCCAGTTCTGTAATATCAAACATAGCACCAAGTAATATGATTTTGTGCCAAATCTTCTATAACACATGTTGTTAGGAAAACTTGTTTTCTATTTTTCTTTTTTTTCATTAAAAGAAGACATTGCAGATCCCTTTATCCTGGAAATATGCCATCCTTTCAGCTCTGCATTCTTATTCCCTCTCTTTATGAAGAAATACATATTATATATATAATCAAATACTGTTGCTAATGATTCATTTCCTCTAAACCAGCAAGAGGATGACCTCAAGGTGACTCTCATTTCACTGGCTATGAAAGCTGCTTCATTCATGTCAAGATGCATGACCTTGAGTCCTACTGAAGCATAATTATGCACAATTAGTTTTGTTGGGTTTAACTCATTTCATTGGACAAGGGCATATGATACTCATATGAAATAGGCCATAATCTAACCGATGGCCTGGACTTGGCACTCAGAAACATGGAAGTTAAAAACAACAACTCTTCATTTATTCATGTGTCTCCATCATTCTGAGCTGAGCTAGAACCAGAACCAGAGCTGCTCAGATATTAATGTTATTAGTGTCCTATTTTTATACAGCCATTTTGAGTAGTGGATCTTCAAAGAGTACTTAAAGTAGTTTAGATCTACCAGGACGTGCCTCGGATCACACAGTTACAGAATCCTGTGCAAGCCACTCTTCTCTAGCCAGGGCTCTGTATTGTATTACTAAACTATAATACAATTATCCTGGGTTGATCTTGACCAGCTGCCCACTTGCCACTCTCTCAGTTCCCCTCCTCAACACAACAGGTGGGGAAAACAGGAAGGAAAAGGTCTCTGGTTGAGATAAAGACAGGGACATCACTCAGGAATTACTGTCATGAGCAGAACGGACTCAACTTGGGCAAAATTTATTTATTCTATTGAAAATTAAAATAAATTTCTGTAGTGAGAAGCAAAGATAAACACTTAAAGAAAGCATTCTTACCTTTTTTCCTCATGCTCTGACCCTCCCTTTCATTCCCAACTCATCTCCTCATGAGGGGCACAGAATGGACGCTGGGGTCAGTCAATCACAGCACTTCTCGGCTGCTCCCTCTCGCCTCACACCTCTCCCTGCTCCAGTACAGGCCCTTCCCGGGGCTGCAGTCCTTCAGGGACAACTTCTCCAATGCAACAGCTCCTGCAGGAAATATCCTCCTGTTGCAGCCTGGATCCCCATGCTGCAGGGTGGTCTCTGCTCCAGTGGGGTCTCTCCATGGCTGCAGGGGATCCCTGCCCTGGTCTTGCAGTACCTCCTGCCCTCCTTCTCCAGCCTGGGGCTACCTCTGCTGCTGCTCCCTCCTTGGCTTCCTCCTCTTCTGCCTGTGCTGCCTTTGGCCCTTTGCCTGAGCACCCCGGTTTGGCTGGGGGGGCTCAGCTGTGTCCTGCGGTGGAGACATTGGAGTCAGCTGGTATGTGTTGTGACCAGATGTGTCTAGCACGAAGCAGCTCCAGCCTCTCTATACAGAGGTCACCCTTCACAGACTTTTAACAGCTTAGTAATTAAGCATAAATCCTGGGCTCCTCATTTAGCTACCAGCTGTAAGTTGAGTTCTTCCAGGTACTGGCTGGCTGGTTGAGTTTGAGGTTCATGAATGAATCACATAGGGAGTGAGGTCACACAGAAAACGGGAATAGGACTTAATGAGAAGCCACATAGACTGGCAGTTCTCCATTTTCACCTGCTTATTCTGTTCTGATCCACCACGATACCTTGCTATCTCACATTTAGCCCTTCCCTTAAGTGTCCCATAATAATTTTCATGCATACTCAAAATTCCCTCAAAGCATTCCATAAGCAGCTTTGTGCAATCCCACAAGCCCCTACAAATAACCCATAATCAGCTTGCTCTTTCCATGGGAAGTGGGAAATTCGTTTCCTCCCTTCTTATCAGTTACAAAGTTCTGGTTGAACCCACTAAAATATTTGAGTAATTTGTTCAATGGCCCCTCAGCCAGTTACCCGAGAGCTGAGGTCTTTGCTGTTGTCTATTATGTCTGTTGTCCTTAGGGCTTGTATATCTAGATATTTAATTTATTATTTTTCCTGACTCCTATCTTCGTCTGTTATCTTTGTCACTTATGCTGATAGCTGTTAACCAGACGTCCTTACATTCTACATATCTTTCATCAGTCAGTGCTTAGATTAAAGAGTCTGAATTAAAAAGAAAAAAACAGCAAGCATTGAGTAGACCTGAAAGTGTGCTAAAGGCTTTGGCTCCAGGCGCTCAGCTCAAAAACTGAATCCTGAATTCAATTTTGCAAAAGGTGCCAAACCTCCTTCTTCTCTATGTTTATCAGCTATTTATATACATTGCAGGAAAGACCAAGGCTATGTGGAAATGAATGTGCTGTGTGTTCAGTCTGCAATGAACTGTAGAAAGGTGAGTAAGAGCCTGTCTCAGTCTCATGACGCTGTCAATGAAATTACACAATGGCAAAAAATAGCATTATTTCTATTTTATGGCTAAGGGTCTGCGCCACAGAGACTGAATGGCTAATCCTAAATCACAAAGGAATTTTATGACGGACTGAGAGTTGTAGCTTTCTCCCTCAAGCCTCAATCTAGTGATTCAGAAATACCAAAAAAAATCCCAAAGTTCATGTATGGAACTTTCCCCAAATATAAGAGCATCAAGTAAAAAGATAGGATCAATGCTTTCCCCAGGACACTCCTCAGCTTTCCTTAAAGCTTACCAAGATTTTCATATTCTTTCACTGTCCAAAAAGGTTCTCAAAGCTTCCCCTCAGACAAATCCTTCACCTTTTTCCCAGAGCAGTGCAGGGCTGACTTAGAAGCACTTTTATAGCAGCTTATGCTCCAGTGAGAAGATGTGACCCAGCTCTAGCTAAAGAACACAGGGGAGAAAATACCAGAGAAAAGAATTACAAATTTTCAGTCTGTTTTACCCCCATGACCTAAATTAAATTAGCACTGACATATTGGCACATTCCTCATCACTGATGACTTTGTTGTACAGCTTTGACTGTGCTGCTACACACAGCGATGTCTACACGACCCTTCACAGTCAACTACTTGGGTGTCATGCGCATAACACAATCTCCTCATCACTATCTGTGAAGTGAACAGTCTGTTTGAGGGCAGGCTCCTGTCTGAACACCTGCTCACACGCACAGGTTTTTCTCCTCTCCAGAGGCACCTGGAGGTTAGGTCTGGAGACCTAACTTTCAAGATTACTGTGAAAGGTGGCAGCAGACATAATCTACAGGGCAGCTTCAAAGGCTAGTGAAGATAAACCAATAAATAAATGCTAAATTATGCTTTTTGGTGTCAGTGACTCTTATTGATCTCATACCTGATGGCTGTGATCTTTTCTGCACTCATCCGACCTCAGCTGCAGCCAAATGCCCAGCAGCAGCCACCATGCTCTGCCCACAGAGAAAACCAAGCTTCAACTCCTCCTGAACCTGTTCTGAGATGCAGAATAATTGATTCTCAGTCTCTTACCTTGTCTCTCCCCTAAAAAGCACAACTGGCAAAATGTACTGAAAATTATGTGGTACAATGATCAACTTATTAGTCCTTACATTTAGCTCACAGCAACACAAAAGGTTAAGGATAAGAAACTGAACTTCCAGTGCTACACCCAGCTGTCCGAGAGGCCACCATAAATGAGTATGATGCAATCTATACTGTCTACCAGATGATCTTTTTCAGAGATTTCCATTCTGCTGACGTACTGTTATGAATTTTGTGTAAATTGTGTTTCTGCTAATCTGTATTTTTATTTTGTTGATATTAGCACATTAAAAAAGTGTGTGATGGAACAATATTGCTTTGTTGCTAAGTGATGATTCCTAAATACACATTGGCAAAGCCAATACAAGCAGAGCTAACTAATTTCGCTAGAGTTTTTAAATCCCCTTTTCTTCACAAAAAGTCATTTTATTGCTGAAGAATCATTGGAAAAGGAATAGAAACTTTTAACTTCAACGATCCATAAACATAAGTCATTCCAAATTGGAAGCTGGCTTATATGAAAAATTGCTTATTGTTGCTCACAATCAAATTTTGTATAATTTTTAAAATAAGCTAATATGTTAAATATGAACATCCATAAGGTATCTTATCAATACTGTTATATGTAATCTGTATAACTAGTTGTGAAAACTGCACATTATGTCTTTGGGAATCAATTTAATCCAAATAAGAACTAGAGACATTATTATGCTTTCATCATAACTATGCAGCCATTTTTAATCCCTCTTTTTTACAGCACATAGTTTTATTTTCATTTTTATTTTATTTTTACATTGCACTCGTTTACACATTTGTTTGCAAAATCCCTATAATAATTATAGCTTTAAATCTCACACAAACATCTTTACAAGTGTATGCTCACTGATGTGGGGGGGGAAGTTTCCCTCCCAAAATCCACAATAAAACAAAACCAACCCAATTTGATTATCTTTTCCCAGAAGAAAAATATTCAAATTGGAACTAAGCATTTCATGCCATTTCAAAAATAATCACAGTATCACCTCTCAAGTCAATCACTTGATGCTGCAAGAGGAACTATCACACTCCTAAAATACTGAAGTCAAAAACACCAAACAAAATAAATCTGGTAGATTGCAGTGAGGGAATAGAAATCTTGCTGGAAATGTTCAATAATTGTTTCATGGCCTAACTACTGTTGCTTATTCTTTGCAAGCACAGGTGCTGCGTTATCAGTTTGTTGGTTTATGGGTAAAATGCTTTAGTTTAACCTGTAAGGCATGGATAACAACTTATTAGTTCACAGACAGGCCTTAAGTCAAATTTAAGGCATCTACATGTAGTTACCTGCAGTGGGTGCCTAAGCTGCAGGCATCAAAAAATGAACACCTAATCAATACCTTTAGTATGAAAGAAGCTGGAAGATATTTTAACCTGTTTTCAATAATGTGTACTCCTAAGGCAGCTCACATTTTAGTAAGTGAAAAGTTTCCTTTTGACTTTAAATGCAGCTCAGCCATGTCTCCTGTTCTGCATATAAACAGATACACAGACCCCTGGCTTTGGAAACATATTTTGAGAGCATTGCCAGACGTATAATGTAGAGACTGGGGTGATATGAAATTACATTTATGTGCTTTAAAATAAAATATGGAATGTATCCTAATTTCAGAAACTGTTCCGCAAAGTAATGGCAGCCAAGTCCTACACGCACTGCCGTAAGAAAAGTAAGTCAGTCCCTTTCATCTCATTTTTTTGATAGGAATAATGCTGAAGAACCAGAGACAACCTGACAAGACTTGAAAATCTGCTTCTGCAGAAAATAGGATATAGAATCATAGAATAACCAGGTTGGAAGAGACCCACTGGATCACCGAGTCCAACCATTCCTATCAAACACTAAACCATGCCCCTTAGCACCTCGTCCACCTGTGCCTTAAACACCTCCAGGGAAGGTGAATCAACCACCTCCCTGGGCAGCCTCTGCCAGTGCCCAATGACCCTTTCTGTGAAAAATTTTTTCCTAATGTCCAGCCTAAATCTCCCCTGGCGGAGCTTGAGGCCATTCCCTCTTGTCCTGTCCCCTATCACTTGGGAGAAGAGCCCAGCACCCTCCTCTCTACAACCTCCTTTCAGGTAGTTATAGAGAGCAATGAGGTCTCCCCTCAGCCTCCTCTTCTCCAGGCTAAACAACCGCAGTTCCCTCAGCCGCTCCTTGTAAGACTTCTTCTCCAGCCCCCTCACCAGTTTTGTTGCTCTTCTCTGGACTCGTTCCAGAGCCTCAACATCCTTCTTGTGGTGAGGGGCCCAGAACTGAACACAGGATTCGAGGAGCGGTCTCACCAGTGCCGAGTACAGAGGGAGAATAACCTCCCTGGACCTGCTGGTCACACCGTTCCTGATACAAGCCAAGATGCCATTGGCCTTCTTGGCCACCTGGGCACACTGCTGGCTCATATTCAGTCGGCTGTCAACCAACACCCCCAGGTCCCTCTCCTCCACGCAGCTTTCTAGACAGACTTCTCCTAGTCTGTAGCACTGCACAGGGTTGTTGTGCCCTAAGTGCAGGACCTGGCATTTGACTTGTTAAACCTCATGCCATTGGACTCAGCCCAGCGGTCCAGCCTGTTCAGATCCCTTTGCAGAGCCTCCCTTCCCTCCAGCAGATCGACACTTCCACCCAGCTTAGTGTCGTCCGCAAACTTGCTAAGGGTGCACTCAATGCCTTCATCCAGGTCATTGATAAAGACATTGAACAGGGCTGGACCCAGCACTGAGCCCTGGGGAACCCCACTTGTCACTGGCCTCCAGCTGGATTTCACACCATTTCCCACCACTCTCTGGGCCCGGCCATCCAACCAATTTTCCACCCAGGAGAGTGTGCGCCTGTCCAGGCCAGAGGCTGACAGTTTCTCAAGCAGAATGCTGTGAGAAACTGTGTCAAAGGCTTTACTGAAGTCCAGGAAGATACATCCACAGCCCTTCCCTCATCCAGCAGCCGAGTCACTTTGTCATAGAAGGCGATCAGGTTAGTTTGGCAAGACCTGCCTTTCATGAACCCATGTTGACTGGGCCTGTTCTCTTGCATGTGCTATGTTTATTCTTTCTTCTTTAACCCTCTCCAATATGCTGCAAAAGGAGAATGAGCTTCACCAGGTCACATCTAGTCATGCTTTTAGTCATTAGCATTGGAGTAAATAAATGGCTTGGATGACGATTAGGGAATGGAAAAAAAGAGGTTTCTCTTGATGTTCAGCATATTAAATTGTTACTTTTTAGCTTGAAAATGTTTTCTCACGCTGCTGATCCTTCCTAATTTTCCAGTTACTGAATGTAAAAACAAAAATTAAAAAAAAAAAAAAAAGTAATTTCTCTGGTGCAGGAGGAAATATAAAACACGGTTTAATTCTGGAGCTGTGGTTTATGTCCAAAGTTCTTTGATAATAGAGTCTATAATCAAGGGAAATGCTTAATTCTGCTCAGTTTGCTCATCCCTGCTCACACCCATAATAAGTTCCTGCATATATTAAATGATAATTAATTGTGTGACATTTCAGACCACGTGTTGTGGATTTTAGAGCTAAGATTTCCTGATGGAATCCAATCTATGCATTTAGTCTTTTCTTGTTTACTATAACAGTTTCCCAAGTTTTTTCACGCTGAAGTGCTTGTGATGTGGTTTCATGCATAATAATCAGATCGCGGTAAGGTTGCATAACAAGAAAGAACTTCACTTTCATCCTCTCTAGGTAATAGATGAGCAAGTCAGACAGGAAATCAGTCTGCTTTCAAACAGGGTATATTTAAAAATTTATGCTGCAACGATATCTTATACTCCCTAGGCTTAGAGGAAAAAGTGTGGTTTGATAAAGAGGCATCCTATACCCAAAGCAAAATGGTAACACAATTGCCAGTGTACAACATGAAACCAAATCACTGACAATATCAATCCCATTATTAATCATTCTGTTGAGAATGGTTATTCATCAAATGATGAATCTCCCAGCAACTATGGCTTACATGACTTGAACTTAAAGAGCCCTAGTGATCCTTGAAGGATAAAGGAAATGTTAAATTTTCATATAAGCCACACAAGTCTTTGCTGTCCTGGATAGGGAGAAAAATATGGAACTACGTTTAAGGCCATAATGATTTGGCTTGCACCTGTTGCAATAAATCAGGGTAGGAGCAATAGGAGAAGAAAGCAGAAGGGTTTCTCAGATTCCCATTCAAAAACTATCTAAACATCAGGCTTTAGAGGAGCAGGTAGCACAATGTCTGTTCCTAGAGAAAGGTATCTGGTTGTAGTCCTTCCAACAATGTCAGTCTTCTGCATTCAGATAGGGTCCTGGTAGAGCTTGTTGTAGGATGGAGGAGAGCACCCAGACGGTTCCTCTCTCCTTAGGTGGGCAAGGAGATGGATTAATAGGCTTGGAGCCCAACCAGTCTTCTCAGGACCTGCTCTAAGTTTCCTATAAAGCAGAACCAAAGGAGAAGGACTACAGAAGAGGTGCTGGCTGAGATAACTTTACAGGCAGAGGTGCTACCTGGAAGTTAGCACCAGTCCTGTGCTGCTGATATTACTGAGAAGAGGACTTTCATATGTGGGTAGTAGAGTGGACGTTGTTTCCCGTGGAGGAGGGACAATGGGAAGATGTTTTTGATGCCAGCACATCCATTTACACATCTGGTATTCAGGAGACTCTTTCAGCTGGCTTTAATGAAGGAAAGAAGATGCACTGCGCAGGGAGAGAAGTTTTCCCTGCTAGCATTATAACTCTATCCGTTCTGCAGGCAAAGTGAAAACTTTAGTGTCAAGAGCAGTGACATCAACATTAAATGTACTTTTTTCTTCCTTTTTTCAGAAAAAAAAATAAATAGAAGAATCAGAAAGAAGTGGATAAAAGTGCATAACTTTCCACAGGCATTTCTCCTCTGAAGAGAGAAAATAGTCTGGGAGGATGCTGAGTTGAAAGACTTCAAGAGTGAATATGTCAGTTAACAGTGATTTGGCTTGAATGATACCTTCCCAGAGGAAAGAGGTAACTTACAAAACTTTTCTTCTGGAAGCTTTCAGATGCCACCTAATTAATTGCAGTGAGGTATCTCTTAAACTAGCAGGGTGCCAAGGCAGATCCAGTTGCTCCTGAAGCAGTTAACATTTGTAAGTCTTGCTATTATTTCTTTACAGGCCAGATGCCACATCTATCAATGCAAAAATCCTTGATAGCATAAAGATAATGAAGAAACACAGCAGTTTTTTCATGAAAAAAATCGTATCTCAATGAAGACAAGAAGAGGGAGCACAGAAAAACAGATCTGGCAATGAAGCTGTACTGGGTCTGCTTGAGATGGAGTTGATTTCCCTCATAGCAGCCTTCATAGTGCTGTGCTTTGTATTGGTAGCTTGAAAGTTGTTGATAACAGAAGTGTTTTGGCTACTGCTGAACAGTGCTTGTACAGCATCAACGCCGCCTCTCCAAAATTCCACCCTTCCTCACCAATAGGCTGGGAATGGCCATGATCTTGGGAGGGGACGTAGCCAGGACAGCTGATCCAAACTGATCAAAGTGCAATTCCATATGGTACGATGTCTGCTCAGCACTAAAAGTTAAGGGAAAGGATGGGATGGAGGGGCAGACAGGTATTTGTTATTATGTTTGTTTTCTGGAGCATGTACATTATTCTTACATTTACATGTAAGAATTCCCAGGAAGTGGCAGGACGTCACCTGCTGATGAGAAGTAGAGAATAAATCTTGTGTTTTCCTTTGCTTCCACAGGTGGACTTAGTTTTGCTTTATTAAATTGCCTTTATCTTGATACACAATTTTTTTTTTCTATCTTATTTTCTCCCGCCATGTCCTGCTGAGGAGAGGAGTGATAGAGCAGCTTGGTGGGCACTTGGTATCCAGTCAAGATTAACCTTCCACAGAAGCCTTTGAACTTGAATGCCATGGAATAAAGCTGTGTGCCCTGAAGGCTCAAAGCCTGGTGAGCAATGCAGCTGTTTTGCCATCTGAACAGCTAGAATGATCAGATCGTCTCCCCTGCTTTAAATATATCATCAAACAGGTCTTCAGGGCCTTGCGTTGCAGTGGCCATACTTCCCTGGCTTGGAGAGCATTGGTTCTTCTGGTGTTTTCTCCATTTGTCTACGATCTGTTTTCTACTGAATGTTCCTGCTATTATTGTGAACAGCTGGGGTGTTTGCAAAGCAGCCTGTGCATGCCAGCCTATTGACTGTGCACAAGGGAGGTTCATAGACTCCAAGAGTTGCACTGAGGCTGCGGGATGCTACAAGGAGGGCCAACATCATTTGAATCTCTTCCCAAGCAAAATGTAAACTGATGCGTTTGACTTTGCTTTCTCATGGCAACTCCCCCAAATGCACAAGCTGACTTATGCTAATTACTTGCTTGTGAAACCAAGTAAACAAAGAACTTCTCCTCAATGACCTTCAGCTTTGTTCCTGATGACAAAGCTGGCATAGTTGGGGTACATCAACATGGTTATACATAAATGAATAAATAAAGATGGACTTCTAATTACAATCTATTAACTCCAGTTAAAGAAGCTGTATAGACAAGGACATTTGCTTTTAACTAGCAGTAGCGGCTCATAGTAAAACCCTTACAGAGTATCCTGCCAAACCAAACAAAAGCCTACATCATTGTTTGTTTCTTTCTGGTTTTCACTGTTATTTTAACCTGTGATAAGACCAAAGCTTTCCTCATGCTGTGTAGATTGACCTAGATTAACTCTTACCAGGTTCCTGGATCACACAGAAGATGTTCAAATACCAGGGTGATAGTTAACCTTAGAAAAACCTTGATACATAGCTTGTAATTCATGTGCAATACAGCATGAAAGATGTCAGTAGCAAACAACTTTGTTTTGAATTTGTATCCCTCACAAGAAAAGAAAACTAAAAAAGTGTGCAATGACCTAAATAAGCTGTATTTTATCAAGCTTAAAAATGAAAAGCAAAGTGAAACCTACATGTTTATAGCCCTGAGCCCCACAGAGCCACAGATGGAGGTTGCCACTTTGAATTTTTGAATTAGCATTGTTCCTTAAAAAGTGCAGAGGAATAATAGGTAGCAGAAAACTTGTTCAACTATTAATGGTGTCATTCTGTTAGAAAGATGTAGGAAAAAGAGATAATAATGATTATCACAAAGTGGGAGAATAAGGCAGAAAAATAAACTATAATTTCAAAGCCATAAAAGCACTTGGGAGGCAGTTTTTCATCCACCTTTTTCTACATCTGGCTTTTGCACATCAGAGCAGAGAGATTTCAATACAGAGAGATCTCAATAGAAAGACAGTTTGAAAAGATTGATGAGATCTAATAGGAGCAGAGTTTTCTTTTACAAGTGACTATGCATTTTGACTTAATATTCAGGCTTATTAGATGCAAAAGTGTAAAACTCACAGTTCTGATTCAAGACAGAGCCCAGGAAAATGTTACTGTAAGGAGTCCGAGCGAGGGATTGTACAGCCAGGGGTGGCTCTGGTCAGTCTCACCACTACCTTCCATGCCCACGTTTCTTCCTGAGGTAGCTGCCCCAGCTGCTTTACTGCCATATTTCACAGGCGAGAATTGGTCTTTTCAGCCTACCTAGCAGAGTTGTCATCACAGTTTTTGACAGCTTCTCACATACAAGCCATATCAATAACAAAGTCTCTTGGAGATTTTGTGGAGTTCTCTGGATCAAAGCTCTAGCTGAGGGTCAGAAGAAGACATATTTTCTGATCTTTCTTCAAATTCCTGGTAGGCTCAGGAATACAAAAGGGTGGTCATCTACGTGAAATGCTTAATAAGACTCATTCTATGCATTCACCTGACCAGCGAAAGTCTCTTAATTTCTAAAGCTGAGTGCAGTTAGTGTCACTGTACCAAGCTTCGGATCTGGGACCCGATCGTCTACATGATCCCAGTGAAGCTCAGTCTCTGTCACAGGGATGTATGGCTAGAAGACATGCAAGTACAGTGGGAGTCCTTGATTGGCTCAAGAGTTAGATCTAAGTATTCAAGCTTGCACCTAGAATGGACTGCAAAGAGTAAGGAACTTACTCTTTGGAATGATTTTCTCATGGGTATCTAAACCACAGGAAAATAAGGAGTTGCATTCTAAGAAACTGAAAAATTACTCTCATATTCTTTTCCCAATCTGTGAAGGCAACCTGGCTTGTTGGTGTCAAACACATGGGTTATGGATGCCAGCAGTCTCCTTGCCCCTTTCAAATCCATGTGCCTGGCCTGGCTCGGCTTCATACACTATCATCATTTTATTATGTATGAAAGCAGATGTGAGTTTTGCAGCGCTAAAGAGTTTGAGCACTACACCTCATCTGTTAAAACAGGAAAAAATGCAATGTAATATTTCAGCCCCTCAGTAGCTTTGAGACGTGGCATTGCAGTGTTTAACAAGCATCTTTTGTACACCACAGCAATTTTCTCATGTTTTTCTCACTTGAGTTCCCAGCCTATTGTAACAGCTGGGTTACAGGAGGAATGAATTGGCCCTGAGGTCTCTGGTGACCACTTCTTCTTACATTGCACTTCTGCTCCCTCCCTTTGGGAAGGGAGTTACACTGGCTGCAGCTTTCATTTTCATTTCTATTCAGTTTTTAGCAGTTCCCCTTTGATGCTTCCTGCCATCTCTCTCTTTCTTGCTGTGCTTTGACGGCTTGCAACTGCAGGCACAAGTAAAATCATGCTGTGATGAGCTTCCTCAAAGCAATGTCTTGCTGGTAGCAGGTATCTCTGCAGTGGAAGTTGGCACTGTACTGCTGTAGGGAGACAATATGCTCCTCTCTGCCTTTTCAGATTCATCCCCTCTCAGGACTCACAAGGGCACCCCTCTTGACCAGAAATGTCAAACCACAGTTTGAAGCTGGCAGCAGATAAGCTCTGACAGGGTTCAGATCTGCAAGCCCTGAGAGCAGTAGCTTGTATTGATGTGCTTCCTAAAGGTTTGCATCTGCATTAGGAGTGTTGCTGATCTTTCCCCTTAAAGGATTAGCATTTAAAACTGTATGAAGGTGAAACACAGAGAGGGGGGCATTATTCCATTTCTGAGTTTCTGAAACTCTTAAAACAAAGCCTAAAAGGGATTACTTCTTCTCCTGAGAAATAAAATATTTTAAAAAAACCAAACAACAAATAAACCCAGAAACAACAAAAAAAAAAAAGATCCAAACCAACAAAATAGTTCGAGACATACATGCAAGGAAAAAAAGATAACTGAGAAAAGGGATATTTATTACTTTAAGTAAAAGAAGAGTGAAGAGCTGATATGGTTTTAAGTGCAAGAGGTGACTAAGTCTCATGGTGAACAGAAAGAACAAACACACTAGACTGGAGGAAAACCTTCTGTTTACTCTCAGGAAAATGTAGTTCCAGGCTTAAACACAGCAAACATTGTGAGCTTTAGAAGGGTGAAACACTCTACAGCTGAGCAGTGTCAGGATAGAAAGGTTACAGGAACAAAGAATAGCCAGGAATGGTACTATTGCTCAGAGGGATAATTGCTAGCTAATGTAATAGAGGGCTGCTTCCATCCTTAGCCTAGGGATGAGGAGAAAAAATTAATTACAACTTTCTTGTAAATAAGCTGAGTAGAGAAAAAGGACCCCTCTCTCCTCCATTTGTCAGGCTTTACTAATCAAAAGAGGATGAAAGACCAGTCCAATAAGTGAAATCCTAGCAGCATTGTGTGGTAGTTGGGCATTTAAGAGTATTTGTATACACATAAAGCTGGAATGGCAACTGGTTTTGAGGTTGGGATTGAAATCTTGGGGGGGCTTCTAAGCAGAATGAATCATAACACAAATCTTGAAGTTTGTGTCGCTGGTTAAGTTTTAGTCAGACACCTACACAGCCTTCCAAGGAAAATGTGGGAGCTCCTTCCCAGTTTTAAAGAATAAAATATGGAGAACACTCCATCAGAAAATGTACAGGTAGGGTCTATGATTTTTTTTTCCATTGAAAGAGTGGGAAGCTTGAGGAGCCTTGTTTCTGCTAGAGAATGATAATTTCTTTAGAGAGAAAAATGAATATTAGGGGAAGGACTGGCATAGGCTTGGATCAGGTGGAAATCCATCCTTTTTTAATATTCTGTGACATCTGCTATGGGTAGAGGTTATGTCTTGGCATCTTCATCTGTGAAAATGCCTACACATGAGTGACCCCTTAAGAGGCAGTGTCCAGCCTTAAGTGGCTTATAATAGGAAAATCATTGAGAAAATTGGCCTTAACATAGAATTCTGCTTCCGTATAGAAAACCAGAGGAATTATGCGTGAAACATATACCTGACATTAATGGGAGCTGTACAAAGGCACATACAAGGGAATGCTGACTCCTGAAAAGAACCCAAACAACAAAACCACAAAAAAAAAATATTTAGAAAACCAATATTTTTTGATTTTTTTTTTGGTTGCTTTTTGTTAAAGTATGCCTACATGCAGATGATCTGGTCTATAAAAATAAAAATGTTCTGCTCTGACACCTACCAACACTCCCACAGGTAGAAATCATTTCAAGATATTGGCATCCATACGGTTGCAGGGAGGGCTGGAGGAGAGTACTTCACTTCAGGTCAGCCTATCACTGTGAATTCCCTTTAAAACACTTTCCTGAAGATCAAAGCGAGATGCCAGTTAAGACCAAACCATACCACTGTTAAAATGATACATGTATTGTACTTAGATATCCTTGGAGACAAGATTGTTTTTAACACGTGATTTTTTTTAACATGGGAATTGTTTGATGTCCTTGAACATTCCTACAAAGGGTCCTTTGCAAGCAAGTATTTTAAATGTAAGTGGAGGGATCCAACCAAAGACAGTAGCTGTTCACACACCAACAACCTATTGTTGCTGCAGATACAGACACTTTTCCTTTGCACTCTGAATGACCATGATTTTGCTATAACTATTCAAGCCCCTTACAAAGGAATTAAATTTCATGTGAAAGCAACCAAAATACTGACAAAGCTAGTGCAGCACCTTTCTGCTTCCTTTTTTTTCCTTTTAGCTATCTCTTGTTTCCAGTTTTTAAGTCTAGTTTAAGAATATGCAGTGATGCAACAAAGGTGTTTTCTTTCTTTCTACAAAATATGGGAAGCTTGATGTACTGCTTTATGTAAATGTTAAAGATTAAACCTGTTCTTAATATTTATAAGAATTTTAAACCTGATGCTCATATATCTCTGCTCTCCTTAAAAATATAACAAAGCAAAATCCTTGAGGCAAAAACTATGAAATAAATATTTTTTGAGATAACACTTTTCTTCACTTTGCATAAATTTAACACTGTGATCTCTGTACAATATGTGATCTTTTTCCTAACTTCCCATAGACATAAATAGCTCTGAGATGTCATGAGAGTAACAGAAGCTTCAGAAAACACCACGCATTAAGGATGCTGAATTAAATTTTCTGCTTTTGTTTTGGATGGCCTACTTAGTTTTCAAAAGCCTTGCCATGTCACAATGCAGAGTGAGGATGAAGGAACTTTTGGACTATATTTAGCAACATATTAAATCTCAGCTGCTAAACACCCAACAACCAACATTCATGGAAGCCTTGAGGAGTCTGTAAAAAAAATAATGGCATAGTCCAATCACTTTCATTCAGAAATGAGTTTATATTGTACTTCATGGTCTACAAGCATTCCTGCCTACAGGTAGTGGCCTCAGATTGCTGCTTTGCAGGTTAATAAGTATGGAGGGAATGCATGTCTGCAGAGATCAGCCTGCTCACCTCTTGGAGATCCTGTGACTTCTTACCTGAAACCCTCTTTAATTTTTTAAGGATGTTAGGTATTTCTAATATAAAATGCCTTCATAGTCTGGGTACATGATAAGTCTTTCACTCAGACAGAAATGTGAAGTATACAGGAGGAGTAATCCTAGACAGAAGAAACAAACATCAATTGCAAAATTTATTGAAGTCCAGATTCTCCATGTGTGTTACCAACCATTCTTGATATTCATCCTCCCTCTTCTCCACTTAGCATCTCTGCTTGCTATTCTGCCACAGATCACAGAGTTGTAGAGGATTTATGTCCTGTAGATCAGCAGCTTCCCACATTTCCTTGGGCCATCACCTAGTCAGCTGGTGACCTAACCCTAGTCTGAGGCTCCTTTGAACTTGCAGACTGAGCCTAGACACTGCAACAGTTCATATGCACTGTGTCCCCACTAAACCACTATCAATACCTCCAGATAGACAGATACCTTGTACTGCAATCCAGGTTTCAGCTTTTTCGGTAGGTTTTATTTGGAAACTGAAGACACAAGGACTATTTCTTGGCCTCTCCAAGTCTGAGCTCAATGTAATACATGTTCAGGCCAATCTCAAGGGGCAAAGCAGGTATCCAATATATGTTTTTAATTATGATCTCTCCTTGATTGACTCATCTGAATATTTTTTCAGCCCTTTCCCTAAATCCTCCTACTTTCCTGTCATTCTGTTTCCCTTAATAAGAAAGGCAGACATGGGCAGCAATCTCTATTGCTCCCACCAACAGTAGTCTCTCCCATTCCTAGTTAACAATGAGTCATCAACAGTTAGCGATATTTTATATTCTATATAAGAATCATTAATATCCTTGTTTATTGTTAAACTAAAGAAACTGAGGAAATATACCCTAAGTGTTGGAGGCTGTAACAGTGAACACAGAACAACTGGCCAATGTGTTCTTCTCTCTATTACCCTTGTGTCTACATTATCAAAGGCCTGAAGAGTTACTGCCAATAATGTTTGTGCGACAAATTACTGCGTCCAGGTCTCTGAACAAAAAAAGAATTGTAAAGGTGCAGGTGCAGGTCTCCAGGATAGTAAACCTATAAAAATGCTCAGAGGCTGAACTCCTGACTTGCCAGTGAGAGAAGTTGTAACTAGTGTCTTGTGTTGAGTCGCTATCCCTACCGCCAACTGACCCAATTAACCTGGTGCATGATTACATGGTCTTAGTTTATAATTGGTCTCTATTTTGATAAAACAGAAATTAAATTAATTATTCAATATCATTAGTACATTTATGCTGATCTGGGACCTTATGTTTATGTCTTAGTTGGTTTTCCTTTGCTTTGTCATTCAGACTTCAGTGCCTTGACTTCAGCTGTTACTTCACCCTTCACTGTGAAGCAGATCCAACTCTCATTTTCAGGTGTTGTTCAGGGTATGATGTTCCAAACAAATACACAGAACTGCAGGAAAGGAGAGGTAACTGTTACAGTTGGTGAGAACTATTGTAACATAGACATCCTAATTTTAGTAGCATTGATAAATTTCTAAATTATGAAGCTCATAATAACATAAACTCATCTAAGAGTGAAAAATGAACATAGAATTGATTAAGTATTTTCTTATTTGGCTCAACCTTATCATCAAACAATTTTCTCATTTCACAAACAAAGTGAAGATGATTCAAGTTATCTGAATCGGAGAAAACAATGAATTTGGGCTGCTACAACAAAACTTCCTGGTTTGATTCCTCTCAATAATAACATAAGAGTAACAAAAAGCTCAATAAAAATTCCAGAGGTAATGGGTTCATCCAGAGTTATGATGTTTTACTGGAAAAAGTAGCTGAAGACATTTTTGAAAACTTTACCTCTGTGAATTAAGAAAAAATCCAATAATTCTGAAAATTCATGCTGAAAAAATGACATGAAACTACAAAATATGCTCAACATGAAAGTGCACAGACCTAAACAACTTTAGATGTGATACTAATTAGCAAAACCAGTAGTATTAGTCTGTAGTGAATAAAATAATTTTCTACTCATCTGGTTTGGAAAAATTGACTGTGGGGAAAAATTGCCACATATAGAAGAAATATAAATTTTTAAAGTTTACTTAATGAAATCCGTACAATAAATAAACGTTTTGGCTTATTCTGATATATCTTTTTTTAAAAAAAAGAAAATGCTATTATAAGAATCTGTATAGCTTTTTAATTCTCTGTCTTCTTATTTTGCTAAAAAAAATGCACTGCAAGTTTACAAATAAGTATTCTTTAAAATCCTTTTTTCAGTGATTTATGAATTCATAACAGTGAGCTTAAACAGTAGGTATGGAGTTAGATGAAATACATTTATTTGTAGTTTGACACTGAATTTAATAATTGTAAAAAGTAATTTAAGTCAAAATGGAAAAGAAATGTAATCATCTTGGGCCCCAGAAAAACAAAAATGATATCTAAAATATTTTTATTTTAATCAAAATCTTTAAAAATATATAACACTTCTTCTATGTTCCCAAATGTTTCTTTGTAGAAGTACTAGATGTTATAATAAAAGCTTTATTCCTTATGAAATTGTACTGCCTATCTCCTTAAATCATCATTGCTAGAAAAAGTATGGATGGAAAATAAAACTTTGCATTTTACAAAGTAAAGTATGCTTTTTAAAATTTGTGCAAAATTCAACAAGCATTTGTGAATTATGTTTTCTCTCCCTCACCAAAATTTCAGTTTCCCAGTTTCTGTTAGCTGATTCTATTCTAAGTGTTCATCAGCATTAAATTCTGAAGAGCTGCAAATCTTCATGCTTCAGAAAGATACACTTCTAGCTGTGCTCAGGGAGAATTTCACTTTTGTGCAATGGCACAGCACAGCGATGGGCATTGTCAGAGTTTCAGCTTCCCTCCCACTCTCTCCTGTGCTAGCTGCTTTCCCAGCTAGGCAGCGTGAAACCACGCTGCAATTCTTATCATTTCAGGCAGATTATAATTACATCTTAAGTAAACTGACTTTACAAGAGATGACAACATTTAATTCACTCCATTAATCCACACCGAACTCTTTCTCAGTTCCACAGAAATGCTCACAGACGTCTCTAATGTTTACAGCGTGATCAGTTAGAAGGTGACTACATCAGATTCCCAGGAGAAGATTCTCAAAATCTTTCATATTAGAGAGCTGCAGAGACACTCTTGTTTCCACATGTTCCTGAGCAAGGAACAGGAATATCTGTCTGTTCAGCCCTTCACACATTAATGAGATTTTCAGCATTAAAAAGATTCTGAGAAACTCCTGCCAAACACTCAAATTTATCCAGTTATACAGAAAGCAAGCAGTCACCACAAGGTGGATAAATCCTGATTGACCTCTCTCTGCGGACAAGCGATTTCCTTCAAATTGACCCAATCAAGCAAATCTGTTTTCTGTGCATATTTCATGCACACATGACCGATTGTGGTGACAAAAAAAGACCATATGATGCATATGAGGGTTCACTGTAAACTTCAAAAGTAATTGCAGGTAGCTGTCATTATGACACATAGACAAAAAAAAATGAGACTGTATTCCCTAATTCCTGAGTCTTTTTCCATGGACACATCTCCCACTAAGACAAGGAGAAGTTTAATTTTCAAAGAGTGAGGACAGCAGAGAGTCATTTTGGGGAGGAATAACAAAGGTTGAATAACAGCATGTGTATTGAAAAGCTAAGAAAAATATTTCTCCATGAAATGTCACACATAGAAGATACTTGTCCCCAATTTGTCATCACTCTGTAAACGTTCAGTGAGCAAATATCCTTTTTATGTTTTGCTCTCTACTTTCTATCTCCTCACAAGGCTCCTCTCATAGTTTAATGCCCCCGTTTTTTGAAGTGACTTCAACTCTCTGAATATCCCATGGAAAGGGAATTCCTTCTGCCTCATAGACTTAGTGCAATCATAGAATCATAGAATCACTAGGTTGGAAAAGACACACTGGATCATCAAGTCGAACCATTCATGTGCCACTAAACCATGTCCCTGAGCACCTCATCTACCTGTTTTTTAAATACCTCCAGGGATGGTGAATCAACCACCTCCCTGGGTAGCCTGTTCCAGTGCCCAATGACCCTTTCTGTGAAAATTTTTTTCCTGATATCCAGTCTGAAACTCGCCTGGCACATCTTGAGGCCATTCCCGCTTGCCTTGTCCCGTGACATTTGGGAGAAGAGGCCAGCTCCGTCCTCTCTACAATCTCCTTTCAGGTAGTTAAAGAGAGCAACAGCCTCCCCTCAGCCTCCTCTTCTCTAGGCTAAACAACCGCAGTTCCCTCAGCCGCTCCTTGTAAGACTTCTTCTCCAGCCCCTTCACCAGCTTTGTTGCTCTTCTCTGGACTCGCTCCAGAGCCTCGACATCTTTCTTGTGGTGAGGGGCCCAGAACTGAACACAGGATTCGAGGAGCGGTCTCACCAGTGCTGAGTACAGAGGGAGAATAACCTCCCTGGACCTGCTGGTCACACCGTTTCTGATACAAGCCAAGATGCCATTGGCCTTCTTGGCCACCTGGGCACACTGCTGGCTCATGTTCAGTCGGCTGTCAACCAACACCCCCAGGTCCTTGTCCTCTGGGCAGCTTTTTAGACAGACTTCTCCTAGTCTGTAGCTCTGCATAGGGTTGTCGTGCCCCAAGTGCAGGACCCGACATTTGGCCTTGTTAAAACTCATGCCATTTGACTCTGCCCAGCGGTCCACCCTGTTCAGATCCCTTTGCAGAGCCTCCCGACCCTCCAGCAGATCAACACTTCCACCCAGCTTAGTGTCGTCCGCAAACTTGCTAAGGGTGCACTCAATGCCTTCATCCAGGTCATTGATAAAGACATTGAACAGGGCTGGACCCAGCACTGAGCCCTGGGGAACCCCACTTGTCACTGGCCTCCAGCTGGATTTCACACCATTTCCCACCACTCTCTGGGCCCGGCCAGCCAACCAGTTTTCCACCCAGGAGAGTGTGCGCCTGTCCAGGCCAGAGGCTGACAGTTTCCGAAGCAGAATGCTGTGAGAAACTGTGTCAAAGGCTTTGCTGAAGTCCAGGAAGATACATCCACAGCCTTTCTCTCATCCAGTAGGTGGGGCAATCAGGTTAGTTTGGCAAGACCTGCCTTTCATGAACCCATCTTAACTGGGTCTGATCACCCGGTTCTCTTGCATGTGCTCCATGATAGCACTCAATATCACCTGTTCCATGTCTTTCTCCAGCACTGAGGTCAGACTGACAGGCCTGTAGTTTCCTGGATCCTCCCTGCGACCCTTCTTGTAGATGGGCACAACGTCAACCAGCCTCCAGTCCAGTGGAACTTCTCCAGTCATCCAAGACTGATGAAAGTTGATGGAAAGGGCTGTGGCAAGCATGTCCACCAGCTCCCTCAATACTCTTGGGTGGATCCCGTCCACCCCCATAAACTTGTGGGTGTCTAGCTGGGCAAGAAAGTCTCTAACCACCTCCTCTTGTATCATGGGAGCTTTGCTCTGCTCCTCTAACTCCTTGGGATGTACACAGAGGGAACAACTTTCCTTACTATTAAAGACTGAGGCAAAGAAGGCATTAAGTACATCAGCCTTTTCCTCATCCTTTGTCACAATTGTTCCCTTTGCATCCAGTAAAGACTGAATATTTTCCCTAGTCCTCCTTTTACTATTGATGTATTTGCAGAAAATTTTTTATTGTCTTTCACTGAATTGGCTAGTCTGAGCTCTAGTTGGGCTTTAGTCCTCCTGAGGTTTCTTCTGCATGATTTCACTTCTTCCCTGTAGTCCATCCATGATGCCTGCGCCTTCTTCCAAAGTTCATAGACATTCCTCTTCTTCTTGATGTCCACCCAGATCTCCCTGCTCAACCAAGCTGTTTTTATTCCCCACTGGCCCATTTTCCTGCACATAGGGATGGCTTGCTCCTGTGCTGACAGGATTTCCTTCTTGAAGAGCCCCCAGCCCTCATGGGCTCCCTTGCCCTTAAGGACTGTCTCCCATGGGACTTTATCAACCAGCCTTCTGAACAGTCCAAAGTCTGCCCTCTGGAAGTTTTAAGTGGCTGTTCTGCTAACCCCCCTCTTCACCTCACCTAGAACTGAGAATTCTGTCACCTCATGATTGCTTTGCCCCAGGTGTTCTCCAACCGTCTCA
Organism: Phaenicophaeus curvirostris; assembly: GCF_032191515.1. Lineage (NCBI taxonomy): Eukaryota > Metazoa > Chordata > Aves > Cuculiformes > Cuculidae > Phaenicophaeus > Phaenicophaeus curvirostris. The sequence goes on from NC_091394.1 coordinate 91,936,007, forward strand.
TCTCCCACAAGTCCTTCTCTGTTCACAAACAGCAGGTCCAGGAGGGTGCCATCCCTTGTTGGCCCTTTCACCGGTTGTGTGAGGAAGTTGTCTTCCACAGACTCCAGCAACCTCCTAGAGTGCTTCCTCTCTGCTCTATAATCTCTGCATCTTTACTTTTCTTGCACTCTTACTTTCCAACAGGCTTCTGGATCTTGGTTTTATCCCAAGGAGTTACAACAGTCCCAGGGTTCTGGTTAGGGACACTGTTGGTCTCTGAGGAGCTGCGTTTAGTACTGCTCCATGTGGAGTGGCTGCTTGCCCATCTGCATGCAGAGCCAAGCTGAGATGATAAGGGTTGCTCTATAAGGGTAGTGGACATAAATGACTGCCTTCACTTGACATGTGAACATGAAAGGAAGGAGGGTGAAAGGCAGGTTTTCCAGTGCTTTTGAGAAAGCTTTTCCCCTGCTGTATTTATTTTTAGCAAATACTTGTGTCAAAATCACCAGTGTTATTCTAGTAAGGGAATCCGTACTTTCTGTCTTTCCTTCAAGGTTGCTGAGAAATATTGGAAGGAGTTCATTAATCAATGATCTTCCAACACTAAGATTAAATCAAGGATGAAGAGATTTATGGGGTAAGGGAAGGGAGAGAGTCATGTTCTATTTTCAACACCCAATGGAACACATACAATGCGGGGCATGCAATGCAATGATGTTATTGTGTCTGCTCAGTGTTCTCATCTCAGCGTGCTCTATATAGCCTGCTCCAAGACTCTCAGTGACTCCAAGAGGATGGTTTGGTAGACCACTCTCCAGTCACCAGTCTGCAAACACAAGCTTGATTCCTTCCTTCTGATTTTTTTCTCTTAACATTCTGGATATAAAATAGGGACATATGGAATACCCCAGCATGCAGCACTGCAGAACATGGCTGCGGTTCCTGTGCTGTTCTCTGAAGCTCTGTCACAGCTGGTATTTCTCTGAACAAAGCAATAACTCCCGCTAAGTGCATTCTGAAGGAAGCAGCATGCCTGGATGCATGACATCCCTGTGTCACTGAGAAAAAATGTATGTGGAGATAATTTGCCCTTTGGAAAAATCAAAATGGAAAATCCCCTTGTACGTAAAATTCCTGTCAATTAATGCCATTTTTCTCTCCAAAATACTAAGGTCTCTACTTGATTGTGTAGAGCTAGGGACAAGAGATCAAAGTATAAAGTTTAAAATGTTACATTTTAGATGTTAATTTTTTCATGTCATGCTTCTCATCTTTCAAGCAAGCTGCTTTGCTGAGTCTGCTAAGAAGAAAATGAAGATACATTAAAGAATCTAGGAATCTGGCCTTCGATTCTTCTTTTACTTTGTTTTTGCATATGCACTTGTGTGTATGTACGTGTATAGGTTTCAGTGCACTTAACTATCGTTTAGCTGTGATCCTTGGACTAAGAGCCATGCCTTTTCTCTGTGTGAACCTCAGGAAGTTCCACAAGGCCAAGGGCAAAAGTCCTGCACCTGGGTCAGGACAAGCCCAAGCACAATTACAGGCTGGGCAGAGAATGGATTGAGAGCAGTCCTGCAGAGAAGGACTTGAGAGTAGTGGTGGATGAGAAGCTCAACATGAGCCAGCAATGTGCACTTGCAGACCAGAAAGCCAATTGTATCCTGGACTGCATCAAAAGAAGTGTCACCAGCAGGTCAAGGGAGATGATTCTGCCCCTTTACTCTACTCTCGTGAGACCTCACCTTGAGTACTGTGTTCAGTTCTGGGGTCCTCAGCACAGGAAGGACATGTATCAGTTAGAGCAAGTCCAGAGAAGCCCACAAAGATGATCTGAGAGCTGGAGCACCTCCCATGTCACAGGCTGAGAAAGCTGGACTTGTTCAGCCTGGAGAAGAGAAGGCTCCAAGAAGACCTTCTAGCAGCCTTCCAGTACTTGAAAGGGGTCCTACAGGAAAGCTGGGGAGGAGCTCTTTATCAGGGAGTGCAGCAATAGCAAGAACGGTGATGGTTTTAAGCTGAGAGAGGGGAAATTCAAGTTAGATATTAGAAAGAAGTTTTTTACTGTGAGGATGGTGAGGCAATGGGACAGGAGAAGTCATAGATGCACCATCCCTGGAGGTGTTCAACGCCAGGTTGGATAAGCAACCTGATCTGGTGGAAGGTGTCCTTGTCCATTGCAGGTGAGTTGGAAGTAGATATTCTTTAAGGTCCTTTCCAAACCAAACCATTCTACAATTCTATGATTCTCTACTATGAGGATCTGCTGGTACTGGTTTGGTATAGAAAAACATAAAATAATCATAGTTCTACCCAATAAAGCCTTCCTGTCCAGCCCCATGGGCTAGCACAGCTGTGAGGAAGCTTGCATTGTTTTGGTCCAGTTTATACCAAAGGAGACGCAGTCCATTTCAAATAGAATTCTCTTCTAACTGTAGATGCTGCAACTCCAAGAAGTGCTCTACTAAACCACGGTTCTGGCATGAGTCCTCTTTGATGTCAGTCCTTCAGAGAAATATCCAGTTTCCATAGTTTGTGATGGGTTTTTTTTTGCAAAGGTATTGTAAATTTTTTAATCAAGAGTGGAGAGGAAAGGAGTACTTGAAAGACACATGAAGAGCACCAAAAAGGACTTTCAATGCGATGAAAACACTTTTGCCCTTATCAGAAACCCCTGTACTGACTAGAAAGTTCTTGCTTCCCAGTTGAGAACGTCTCACACAGATTTATGGCATTAGAGAATGGCAGTCACCATTTACCGTCACATTTACTGTTGGGCATTTACATATAAATCATAGAATCATAGACTGGTTTGGTTTGGAAGGGATCATTAAAGGTCATCTAGTCCAAACCTCCTGCAGTGACCAGAGACATCTTCAACTAAATCAGGTTGCTCAAAGCCCTGTCCAACCTGACCTAGATTTTTTCTAGGGATAGGGAATATGTAACCTTTGTGGGCAACTTGTTCCAGTGTTTTACCACCCTAATCATGAAGAATTTCATCTTATATCAAGTCTAAATCTACCTTCTTTTAGTTTAAAATCATTAACCCTTTTCCTATCACAATAGACCCTGCAAAACTGTCTATCCTCATACTTCCTGAAGGCCTCCTACAAGTATTGAAAGGTCACAATAAGATCTCTTCAGGGTCTTCTCTTCTCCAAGCTTAATGACTCCAACTCTCTCAGCCTTTCCTCACAGCAAAGACATTCCAATTCCATCCCTCTGATAATATTTGTGGCCATCCTTTGGACCTGCTTCAACAGGTCTGTGTCTTTCCTGTGCTAAGGGCAGCAGAGCTGGACATTGCATTCAAAGTGGGGTCTCACCAGAGTAGAGTAGAGTAGAGTAGAGTAGAGTAGAGTAGAGTAGAGTAGAGTAGAGTAGAGTAGAGTGGAGTAGAGTGGAGTAGAGTGGAGTAGAGGGACAGAATCACCTGCCTCAACCTGCTGACCATGCTTCTTTTCAGGCAGCCCGAGGTACAGTTGGCTTTCTGGCCGGCAAGAACACATTATGGGCTCAAGTCCAGCTTTCACCCACAATTACCCCTAAGTGCGTCTACTCACGACTGCTCTCAATCTCTTCATCCTCAGCCTATACTGAAAGTGGGACTGCCCTGACACAGGTGCAGGACCTTGCACTTGACCCTTGTTAAATTTCATGAAGTTCACATGTGCCCAGTTCTTGAGCTTGTCCAGTGCAGTTTACTGCAGAGGAGCGAGGACCAACATATGGGGAGGAAGGAGTTAAATAAAAACGTCACTTTAAGTAACAGGCTGCCATAGGGCTTACTAGTGAAAGCTCACAGTCATATTTCTAGCAGGACAAGGCAGATAAAGTAGACTTTTACTGGATCAACGATTACTGTAAAAGGCATTAAAGGTCAAAATGGATAAATATCAAGCCATACAAAGCCCATCTTTAGCTAACAGCAATTTGGAAGATTGTGCTGTTTTAATAACAATCCATTGTACAAAAGCTGCTGGAAATGCATCACAGAGTGCTTGTGGAAATCATATGTTGAAGTTGTGTCTTCCTAGCTATTATTAATACTACAACAAGTATCCTCCTGTATCATATCAGTGGTTTTTAACTCCTCTTCATAAATATTTCTGGAGTTGGTTGAATTAGACCTCTAATGATTTCTGCATTAAATTTGGTCTGATCAATTTTTACAGCATCGCCTGAGAAATAAAATCAAACAAATGTCACACTGCACTTTCGTTTCCTCTATGGATTTTTTAGGCATTCCTTTAAAAATATGTTTTAGTTTGACATCAGGGACATTGATTTGACAACTTACTTTATAAAATTAGAGTAGCTTTCAAGCAAGGTAGTTAGTTTGGGTGGTCTGTGTACTGCGTCACTGCTATTTGAGGTTTCAGCTCACATCCCAGGCACATGGGGAAAATTGTCATTATCTCTGCTAATGACTATATGAATCTGGATCAGACTGAGTAGCTGATAAATAAACATGTTGATTTCAGGCAAACTACTGACAAAAGTCTCGATTTTAATATTTGTCTTTTAAAAAGTGACACGGCTTCCTAAATGCTACAACAAGGCACTGTGGAAGATGAGATATATAACTTATCAAAGTATCATTTCAAACATAATTTATGAGTGGGGGACATGTGAACTACAAGTGAGTCAGGCTAAAGGCCCTCCAGTGCAGTACCATGTTTCTTAGCCTGGTGAGTAGCTGAGGCTCAGAGAAAGGCTACAGCCGCTGTTGAAAAGGATTGGGATAGCTCAATATTATATGTTCTCCTATTAAATGAGATATCAAGGGTCATTCTAGTTGAAAAATGAAGGGATTTGCTAAGCCATATAGTAAAAAAGTTCAAGAAATGTAGGGCTGAGATGAAGAGGAAAATACATTGAGCCTAGTTAAAAGCACCTCATTAAAGCCCCATTTCATTAGCACAGCTTGTTAAACCAGTAACTTAAGGCTTAACGAAGCTCTATCCACAGCAGCAGCTGTGGTCCTGCAGGGTTCTAGGTAGAACATCTATTGAATTATCCTGACAAACAGCAGAGACAGGTCTGACAGCTTGCTCATTGAGTGTTTTCACTGGTATGCACTGAAAAGCTAGCAGGTTATGCAGGCAACCTTTGTCAGGTCTTCCAAAATGACCGAAAACGGCCAGGTTCCAACACATCTGAACAATGGCTCTGATTAATTGTCATCTATGCTGAAATAAAAATAATTGATTAACTACTTTGTAATGGAAGCCTGTGGTGAGCTAACAGAAGACTTGTCCTCTCCCTTCTTTTGGGTTGGCTTTCCCTGTGTTTAATAGAAGATACCAAATGGCCCTTTTGATTTCACATTATAGTTGTGAGTAAGACTTTAAGTTACATCAGTTTTCTGTAGATTCAGGCAATAAGAAGTTAGAGGAGGTAATTGTAAGCTTTATACCTTGTCCCACCTAAGCTCTTGCACCAATCCCCCAGCCTTCTGCTAGATGAAAGCATGTTGATTAGGAATCACCTATGTTTTATCTTAAAGGCATAAGATAAACTGGAAGGAGGAAAATCAGTGGTGTCAGCTGTATGGCTTGTATCGTATCTGCATGATATTTGAGCGCTTTTTAACACTGAAAGGTCAGAGTCATTGTCAAAAAAACAAGTGTAGGCCAATGAGGTACATAGAATTGCATGTATTTGCAAAGCTGAAAAATGTAATGTTTCATGATGACTAACTTTAAAGAACACATTGTTGTATGACTTCAGTGACTATGAACCATTTATCACCGAGACAGAGCTCTAAAAACTTGTCCATTGTGAGGCTTCAGAAAGTATGTCCAAGGTGAGATAGCTTTAGCATAGTATCTGTTGCCAAATTGGCTTTTACCAGTCAGGTAACCAGTTGTTTCAGACAATCCCAAGAATCTTGGATTGAGACCTGTTCATCCTCGTGAACCCTGTAGTCAATGAAAAATCCTGAGAAAAGGATTGAGATGAGACATGTTCACCAGGACTGAGCATATAACTAGCTCCAGGATTTAGGGTACTGGACATCTAAACCAGACTGTCCTGAGATGTTCTGATGTCACTTCCTTCATCCCCATGGTTAAACAATCACCAGACTCATGGATAATCCAGCCTCGTATTTCCCTTCCATCTGTGGACATTTGTTCCCATATTTGCCATAAGACTCCATGGCCTAGTAAGCAAGAAATGACCTGAAGGGGAGCTCCAGAGACTTGAGAAAGAGTCTCTATAGTTCTCCCATTTAAGCTGTTTTATTTTGAGCAGATTCCTGAAGTACCCTATGCAGTGGTACAGACTAGGAGAAGTCTGGCTAAAAAGCTGCCTGGAGGAGAGGGACCTGGGGGTGTTGGTTGACAGCCAACTGAATATGAGCCAGCAGTGGCCCAGGTGGCCAAGAAGGCCAATGGCATCTTGGCTTGCATCAGAAACAGCGTGACCAGCAGGTCCAGGGAGGTTATTCTCCCTCTGTACTCAGCACTGGTGAGACTGCTCCTTGAATCCTGTGTTCAGTTCTGGGCCCCTCACCACAAGAAGGATGTTGAGGCTCTGGAGCGAGTCCAGAGAAGAGCAATGAAGCTGGTGAAGGGGCTGGAGAACAGGCCTTATGGGGAGCAGCTGAGGGAACTGCGGTTGTTTAGCCTGGAGAAGAGGAGGCTGAGGGGAGACCTCATTGCTCTCTACAACTACCTGAAAGGAGGTTGTAGAGGGGAGGGTGCTGACCTCTTCTCCCAAGTGACAGGGGACAGGACAAGAGGGAATGGCTTCAAGCTCCACCAGGGGAGATTTAGGTTGGACATTAGGAAAAAATTTTTCACAGAAAGGGTGATTGGGCACTGGAACAGGCTGCCCAGGGAGGTGGTTGAGTCACCTTCCCTGGAGGTGTTTAAGGCATGGGTGGATGAGGTGCTAAGGGGCATGGTTTAGTGTTTGATAGGAATGGTTGGACTCGATGATCTGGTGGGTCTCTTCCAACCTGGTTATTCTATGATTCTATGATTCTGTGATTCTATGATTCTATTTATTGGACCATCAAAAAGTCCATGATAGTGATCCTGCAAATGCAGAGACTGAGTCACTAATAAGGAAGAGAAATAAACTGAATGCTAATGCTTGCTGTAATTAATATTTACTACTACTACTCAACTATTACTCAACTGTTCCTTAAAAAGAATGAGGAGAAACAGAGATTGTAAGGACTTCCTCCAGATACACTTTTTCCAGTTGTTGTTCATGTTCTTTCCTAAGAGTTAGAGATCTCATAGGCACTGCGCAGAGGTGATGCTGAGTCTCTGAGGTCTGGTGATTATTCTAGTCTATAGGGTGAAATGTTCTGTACAACAAGCCTACTCACCTCCTAAAATGCTTTTGAAGATGGGTCTCACAGGTAACAGAGTTAGTGGTATAATAATGTCTTGATTAAGAATTTAAGCAAAGAACAATAGTGAGATAGACACTGGTTATTCACAATGGACAAATGATGTTTAGATCTGGGCATTGTAGATACCAAAAAATGAGATTTTTCAGGTTCTTCAGAATCTGGTTAGTAACTGAGGGGCTGCTTAGCCTGAATTCTATGACTGCAATTATGCAACAGTTAGACACCTTACTCCCTCTACGGATTAACCCTTACAATAATTAAAATATAATAACAACCCCCCCCCCCGCCTTTTTTTAAGGCATCCCACTCACCTGGATTCTTCTGAGATTTTTATCCTGAAATTTGAGTTCAGTGGTCCTTGATCTCAGATGAACAGACAGAAACAGATGTCAGATTTCTTTTGTGCGTAAGGGTTTCCTGTATTACTAAAAGACATAACTACGTTTCAGTATTAGCCTACATGTGTTCAAAGATCTAGCTGTTCCCATGTTTTATTGTTTTTCATATATATCGTGTTTCTCATAGATATACACACCCTGACCTGCATTGTGCCTTGTTATAGACCTAAACTTGAGTTAACTACAGTGACTGACATAGCCATAGGTTAAAAAAAAAACCAAAACACAACCCCCCCCCAACAAACCAGACCTGACAGTGCTGTGAAGAGTTAAAGTATTTAACAGAATATTCACTCGACCCAAAAAGTCTGTATTCCCAAATCTCTCTACCAGCCTTTTACATACTTCATAGCAAGACTGGGTCTCCATATGTTCAGAATAATACAACTCGTGGTGAGACTAATCTCCTGAAAACTAACTCATTAAATTAATGTCAGTGTTTTTATATGCCTGACTTGAGGAAGAAAAAGTCATGGGGAAATGCCATCGCCTATGTGCAATAGTGCCATGACATCACGGCCATTGAACTGGCCCCTATACACAGTCTGAACTCCAACACTGAATTTGGCAACCTAGTCTCAGATACATCAGAGTTGAAGAACAACAGGCATGTATCTACCCTGTCAGGGCAGATTTGCTGATGTTTGTTGGCAAAGGATGCTTCAGAAGAGAAAACTTTTGGCTAGGCTTCTGTTTCCACAATATTCAGCAGTCAAATAGATCATCCCTGAACTGAATGATGGCAACAGCAGTACCACGTAGAAGTATTTGGAGGCTAGAAAGGATGTGATATTGAACAAAAGCCAACACTGCAATGCTGTCACAAAAAGGCAAAGCCTGCAGTAGGTTGAATTCATGGAAGTGCAATATATTAAAAATATTCGGTAGGTTTTTCATTGTGCTTGGCTTGAGTTAGGTCTGAGTTGCAGTGATTTATTGCTTTTGGTTCTGGTGTTACTGACCAAATCAATTGCTGGTGTCATGATTGCTGATTTACTATTTCTACTGCTTAAGAAATAGGTGCCACACTCATGAACCATGGCACTCTTGATCTAGGTGCTTTACCAGCATGAGACAGAAATCTAGTTTGTGCTCAAAGTACTTCCAGTGGAAAGTAAGAGATGCAGACAGATGGGAGAGCAGAAGGAGCCAATACATCAACACCAGTTTCTATGGCTGGTCTTGGTCTTATCACAACTGCAGCCCAGCAGCACCAAACTTGTGATATGCACCAAAGGAATTTTAAGGTGGGATTTGCAGGAAAGAAATCAAATGTCTTGGGAATTTTGAGATGGAGACGCTCCTAAATGAACAGGGGGCCTAGGCAGCTCACATCTGGCATGGCTAGGAAGGAATTGCCACCCTGACAGAGCACAAGCAAGGTCTGGGATGTGAAGACCTTGGAAAAAAAAACCCAAAACACCAGGAAGGAAAATGTCATGGTCAAAAATGCAGTAAGAATGAAAAATGCAGTAAGAATATAGACATAACTAAAACTGATAAGGGAGTGCAGCATAAAGGGACTAAAGCGTGGCTGAATTTATTCCAGGCAAAAGAGAAAGGAAAATGTGGTAGTTCTTGGACCACAATATCTTTTTCTTTTTCTTCAGTTCTGACTGTTATATAGGACTCCTGTGCAGTCTTGGATAAACCACTTAATTTGCCTGTGTCTCAGCTCCTTCTCTGTAAGAGAATAATATTTGTTGTTAGGAGACACTGTTTTTTTGAAAGAGTATTCTGATCATGGTTTATTCCTCACTTAGTACTAGTCTGAACTTTTATCAAATTGAAACATAAACTGCATTGCTAAATAATCATAAGTTTAGAGACACTGACAAATCTAAAGCTATTTGTGAAAAAGCAGAAGATATCAAACAGAGAAAGCAGGAAAGATCCACTCTGAGATCTGAACTTTGTCTCCAGTTTTGCATGACCTCTGTAAGGAAACCACTGTCATAAATGCAGTACCAGGACCACATAAAGCTAATACATCCCTTTATTCATAGCATGGATGTCCTGGCAGTGAAGCACAGACATCCAAGTGGATGCTGTCTGTCATGAATGCTGCAATGCCTGAGAATCTTCTCTACTCTTTTGTTGGTTTATCAGCTTATTATTTGGTTTGTTATAGGGCATTCAGGAGTAAAGAGTCTGTTGACTTCCATCCTGGCTGGATAACATAGAGAAATATATACTAACCACAAGTTAAAAAGGCTGATGTGGAAAAATTCAGAGAACTAGACATGTTTATAAGATAAGAAACAAATTATTCAGTTTGTTGATCTCTTCTTTCTCTCTTCCTCATTAATTTATATTATTTAGTTAAGAAAAAGAAACAGTTTCTGCTCATCTGAACTTGAACACAAAGATCCACACTGTCTCCAGCAGATCACAGGTCTTTTCTAACTTGATTCCTTTTAAGGATTGTATTTGGGTTTATTGATAAGTTGTGCTTGGGTTTGTTAAAGCATACCCTTTGTAAAATGCATGGTATCTAGGAAAATTAGACTTAAATTGCTAGCCTGTACCCTTTAGTAGAGTATAGCTCTGGCCTTTCTTTAGGAAGTGAAATATTGAGCTTGGTTCATACGGAAAAAACAATCAGTGTGAAACAACAACAAACCTAACAGACCTTTAATAGGGTGTCCATACTTCAGGGTTTAAAAAAAACCAGCATATTAAAAAAGGGCATTCCCTTCTCTCCTTTCCTATTCCTTGAAAGCACCATTATAATGAGGGAAGACAGGAGAAGTTTGTACCACGGAAACTGGTGTTTCATGTAACAAAAAAGTCAATATCTCTGCAAAAGTGCTTCTAAAAATTGCATGCAGGGAGACACTATAGCAAAAAGTAAAGAAAATATTAATTCAATCTGGAAAGAAAACCCCTTGGTTTTATTATTGGGATGAGGACATGATTTGTGTTGAGAAATTATATTCCAGTGAACAGTTCACCTTACAGCTTCTCATTCATGTTTAGGCACTGAGAAAGTATAGTCGAGTCACAAGAGAGTAAGCTTTGAGCAAAAGTGCTGAGGGAGACATTAATACAATAGCTGTTAGAATAGAATGATGAATATTTGTATATGTTTCAGCTGTAAACATATCACATTGCTGTCTCAGAGGAAATCTTCACAAATCAAATTACCACAGCAAAGGCTGTGGTTAAGGTTTGTATAGTATAAACCCCAATTTTTTGAAGGCATGTGATTAATTTGCTACATATCATAAATCTGATCAGCTAGTGGAATGATTAATAAGACATGCTGGTCCCCTCTCTCATATCATTCTGAGTTTATCGATTATAGTGTGGCTTTTTCTTCCCTACAGTTAAAGCTCACTAGTTTTCACTTAAAATGATCAGATTAGATTTGAAATGTTTACTGTGTGTAAGCTAATTCTAGTCACTTGAAACTTCATGTAGCATATATACTAGCTAAATCTGATTAGAATGGACAATTGACTTGTGATTTACACTCACTTCAAGGGACAGCGCAGAAGCCCCCGATGTGTAATTAGACAAAATGCATGGAGTCCCCTGTGCAGGAGGGGGCGGGAGCTCCCGGCCAGTCTGCCAGTCTGCATTACTCAAACCAACAGAGAATGTCACTGAAACAGGAGCCGAAGTCAAAAGGCAGAGACTGAAAGTGCCCAGTCTCTGAGTTCTATAAATGACCTTGAGATATCTCCTGTGAATGTCAGGGACCCTGGCTGTATTCTCAGGCAAGAACGCACTGCAATGCTTTTCTCAGTCATGAAATACTATTTTTGAAATATTATTCTTATACTATAAGACTCTACAGGATAAATAAAGTTTGTGGTAGGCAGATCTATTTGTATTTACAGGAGGTGCTGAGCTCCTTCTGGATTCTAGACCATTTCTGCTTGTCTGTGGTTCCTTCTTTCTGCTCTTCTGTTCAACATCTTCAGAGAGCTCTTAGTCATAAGAAAAGTCGTGCCCAGGCTCTTCTCATCCGCCTTGACTCCTCTGACACTTCAAGCAGTCAGTCCCATTCTTCCTTAAAAATCATACTTTTCCTTTCTTTCTGTAAGTGGGTAGCCTGTAACTCCAGGTTCCTCTTTCTGTTATTCTGCTCATGTTTTTAGTACTTCCATGTTGTAGATTTTACTATTTTACTTTTCTACCTTCTTACTTCTATGGAGTCCCCAGGAGCTCAGCCTCTGCACTGGCCCTGATTTTACTACTGCCCTTAAGCATGCTTCTTAGTCCTTAGCACGTCTCTTCCACCAAGTCTATGGTACTTCTGCCCTTGCTAGCAATTTAAAGGTACCTGAAGGAAAATGGTTTGCTTTGGCCTCTTACCCAAGCCATCCTTTCCATGTGTATTGCAGAAAGGATGCTAGTCTAAGTTTAATTCCTGATTGCTACAATACTCTGAAATCTGATAAGCTGTTAGCTTTTTATAGGCACTACACCTATTTTCTTGAGCCCTTTCACAATCCCTTTCTGAGTCACTGATATCAAATTGAGGTTACCTCTACATCTTTACCTGTACAAAAATAGTTGCACTTGGCATTGTATATTTTCTTGACCTTCTTCCCAGGTCTCTCCTGTTCATATCAATCTCCCACAGAACGCCTTATATGCTTTTCAAAATGAGTCTTTATAGCTAACCTACAACTCAGGAATAACCTCTACAGTTCAACCCTCTTTCAAGACCCTCTTCAAAATCTCTTCAAGAATGCCCTCCGTTTGTGTTTCCTGTAACAAACTATAAGGACTGACCAAAAGATAAGAATCTTCAGATATTTGTATCTCTCATTCCATACATCTCACCTTAATTTACTAAATTCTGAGTAAATAAGTGTGAAGATGACCAGTCTGAACACAGCATTTCTTCCTGCCCCATTGCTCTTTCTTACCTATGCCTTTCTATTGACTGTAACACTTACTGAATGGAGGGTCTCAGCCCATTAACAGTGGAAAAAACCCAATAATTAATGGAACACGGATTAAATTTCTTAAAAAAAAAATCTAGCTTTTTGACACTTGTCTATAGATGTGAACTCTGAGAAGAACTAGTTTCCACATTACATAGACAACTTAGCATCTAACAGAACTATCTCACAACACATTGGGACTGGACCAAAAAATAATTCAATAGGACAAAAAAAAAGCAGGAAGCGACCACTGTGATCAATGTAAGGAAATTAACTGACCTTGTAGTTTCCCAAAGAAGAGATTATTTTTATTATTTATTTATGTGATTAAACTGAATTCCTTTTCTCATTAAATACTACCATTTTATCAGCCAGTAGGAATATAACATGTCTTTCCACTAGAGTATTATAGTCTATTTTCTAGTCTCAGAATAACAACAAATCTTGCAAGTGCTTTAAAAATGGACCAGTACACAAAGGCAAGAATAGATGTAAATTTTAATTTAAGGCAGCATTTTTTATGTTATATTATTACACCATTTCAGAGTAATTTTGGTGTTTTATGTAATGTTTAAAGTTCTACAGCTGTATCTTCTAAAGAAAAAAGAAAACAATAAAAAAACATAGCAATTCTTCGCCTTATCTTCAGCTGTGATTTTTTTTAAGCCTGCCATTAGGTATCCAAGAAAAAAATAATATCGCGGGGGATAAATTTAATCATAATAATTGGAAATACAAAAGTGAGAAAACTAGGGGAAACAATAAAAAGAAAATTATATTTCTTAACCATAATATGAAACTTCCTATCAATGTGTCTCTCTTCTAACTTGCAGAGGTAATAATCGGAGCCTGTGAAAATAGCATGGTCATTTTGTTGTGATCATTTTCTTTATACTGGGTAGTCAACAGCAAGTTAAAATTTCAAAGAACAGGTATATATCAGTGGGCAGAATATGTTAATTGTTGTCATCCAGTTCACAAAGAATAAATACCTGAAGTTCCCAGGCACAAATATGTCTCATCCACGCATCTAAGGCAGACATGTCTTCCAGCACTGAGTGTGCTAGGGAGTATCTTAATTTGTAAGATATGGCCCTAGCTTAGCAGTTTTACCAGCCTTTTACAGACTAGCTATGCATGGTCCAGCTGAACATGTCATCTAACAGAGAGCCCTGGAAAGTCCCACCAGAGTAATATGTGTGCTGAAGACAATTCCCCTTTTGGATATTTTTCAAGACTATGTTAAAAATAAGGATGTACCACTTACCTTAAAACCATATGGCCATAGACTGCCTCCTTCACATACAGGCTGGGATTCACATAATTTACCTAGATACATCCATGTGAACAAGACACTGTGAGCTCCTATATTAGCCAAAGAAATTTAGAATGTTATTCACTGCTTCTTAAAATTGATGTTGACACTTGTTCTAGCAAATCATGCTCTAAATGCCATGAACTATCAACCTGATCTCCACTGAACAGGCCACAAGCTTCCATGTAGATGTCAACATCATTGTCAGCTGAATTCAGCTGAGGTAGATCCCACCGTAGGAATGACATTCTATTGCCAAAACAAAGATGCCTATAGCACTCCTTTGAGACGTATCAGAATATCCCAGACTTCTGACTCAAGTAAGAAGTACAGGACAGAGGTCTTGTGGGGCTCAGATCCTTATAGAACATCAGACAGAGATAAGGCAGAATATCCTAGGGCATTCTACATAGAAATCCTTTGGAGTCCAACTCACCTATGGATTATATTATGTAACCTGGTTTTGGAAGCTCAATAGAACTGAATATGCGAGGAGAGACAGCACTTCTAGCAACTACAGAGAGCAGAAATATGAAGTCAAAGAAGACTTTCACAACAGTAATTTTTACAAGTGTGAAAGAGCTTGAAGACTACTAAGGTGGCAGGTTGCTCTGAGTAAAAAGGCAATAAAATAGAGATATCCTATACATACAGACTAGCACATGGCTTTAACTCAAGAGAGAGGTGAAAAAGTAGAAACAGCAAGTTTTGAGGAAGGTGCTAATATTTTGCAGCAATTCTTCATTTTTTTTTTGCATGCTATTGACTCCTGGTGATTTCTTCTTCTTTGAGACTTTGTTCCTTAGCTTCAAGTGCTCATTTTATGGTTGGTTATGGATTAAGTGCTTTTCATTTTTTTGCTTTTATGCCAAAGACTCTGTTTTAAAAGCAATATTTTCTTTTGCTTATATGCAGAATACATTTTCACAGTGAAATTTTCCTGTAAGTCAATGACTTTTATATCGGAGGGAAAATAACAGTGTTTCAACAAAGACTGTGTATTATGATGCCCTAAGACAGAGCAGAAAGAGATGATAAGGCTTGCAATAAAGACAGCATATGTTTTGTGATTTATAATGAATAGTTTTATCTCATTTCTTTCTTTGTTGCCATGGTATTCTTTTGTGACTTTATTTATAAGTGCTTCATGTAGATTCATAGTCAGCAGATTTCTCTCAGGTTGGGATTTTTTTTCCCCAGTCTCTGTGTATTGCCAAAGTCTCCTCCTGTACCCAAACTTCAAGTTCAGGTATCCTTGAGAATACTCATACTGGAGACTTTTGGAACTATCTGCTATAGATAATACCTCAGATTTTATCAAAAACCACTGTCTTCAGCCCAGATCTTTATGCTGTTGAACTCTATCCTTTAAAAGCATATGAACAATGAAGCACTGGCCTCTTCAGCCTCTCCCACAAAATCAGTTAAAGAGCTTATTGAAACCCTCAACAAGAAGTTACCAGAGCTCTCTAGATAATATTTGTGCATTTTTCTCCTCTATTTTTATTTACCAAAACCAACAAAACTTTCATTGCGTAGAAAATAAGTAAGCCCAGGTCTATAAAAAAAATAATTGGACCACTTAACTAGATTATAAAAATGCTCATTCCTAAAATTGTGGTAGGGCACTGAAACAAAAGACAAGAAATTATCACCGAAGTATCCAGTAGCCTTGCGGACAACTCCTTACCTGAAGTTTGGGTTCCAAGATTGCTGCAGAATAAAAGACAGAATCCACGCCTCCCACATCATAAATCAGTGCTGCAACCACACTAGAAAGTAGATACTGGCTAGGCAGCAGGTGTTTCTTCTAGCTTTGCTCAGAAGAAAAAGTCTTTGAAAATCCTACTTCAGGGCTTCCTCTATAGCTAAGGACTTGAGCAGCGTGTGAATGTCAGCAGGCAGAAATCAGATGCCTTGGGGGTCATATGAGAGACGAATGTAGTTTTGAATGATTAAAAAGACAGGTTGGTGTTTTAAGACCACCTAGGCTCCAGTGGTTTACAAGGCTAGCATGGTTTAGGTGAACTGGATTTAAAAGAAGACATTATGCAAAGGACTGATGAGATTAACATCAGCTACAGCCAAAATTGCTACTTTAGAGGAGGTAGTCACTCACAGGCAGTAGCAGGCTGAAACCAAAGAGAGGCTTCTCCTTTGATTCTGCATCAGAGTTGCCTGCCATCACTCTAGCTGCACAGAGACCCCTCAGGGATCTGCTCTTCCCCAGCCCTGAGGGGACACAAAACTGCAGGAACATAGAGTATCTCACTCACCAGGGTGGTCAGTTCAGGGCTTTGCAGCAGACAGGCTGAAAACTGAAATTTTGAAACTGGAGATTCAGAGTTTGAATCTGACCACTTGTGACCAAATCCCATAATATAAGGACAGTCATCATTCCTCCTTGCAAGCCTTACCAGATGCCAGCTTTCAACAACGGTCACTGTGGTCTTTCAACAAGATCAAAGCAAGATCCTTTACAGGTTGTAATCATAACTGTTTTTCATGATTTGAAGGTGACTGTAGTGGTTTGGTGTGGTGATCGTAACTATTGCTTTTGTAGTCATCGCCACCGTCTCCGTCCTGTGACACACTAATCCTAGAGCGACACTTTGCTGTTTGAATATCTGTTTGTACAGTCATTGCAAGGTTTGAATTGTGAGCCTCCTTTCCTTCCTGCACAGCCTGTGATGCTAAATTTGTGATGCCTTTTTCTGGGATGCTGTAAGAACACTCTGCCTGTCTCATAGTCTTCCTGTTGTATTTTGATTCTTTCTTCATGTCCCAGAAATTCTTCACAGCCAAACCACACATAAGAAAGATGCTCTCAAGCATTATTTCTCTCTGCATGGCAAAGAAAGGAAAAACAGCAGGTTCTGAGTGCTACTTTCAGATGTTCACAAGAGACGTGGTAAAATCTTTGCTAGCTGGCTTAACTGCTCCTGCGATCTTCTCTGATTGTTGCCATACTACTTGCTTTCCTCTGGAGTACTTCACACTGTTGCTACAATTCATCCTGACTTCTTGTATGCTGAGAACTACATCTGCGGCAGGACCTTTTTCCTTTTGGTGTCTCTGTTGAGACAAACGTTAATTTATCTATTTTTATTTATGATTATTTTTCAACTCTTTGTTAAACAGATGTGATAATTGTACTGACAGCGCAGTGAAAGGATTACACAAGTTTGATTAGTACATAATGAAAATTGCCTGTAACATAAGTATTTTGCAATTATGTAAAAAGCACAATGCCATCTGGATTCTGCTCATATTTCTCTTTTTTTTTCCTAATAAATGACAACTAGAAATAAAATTTCACTCTGTAATAAAATGTGAAGTACAGCAATAAGAACTTATAAAACCATTTTGTGTTTTCTCTGAGCATTTCAAGACTGAGAAATCAGTCCAGCAAATGTTTAGCCTGCTGAGTAGTCCTTATTCACAGAAAGAGCCATTGATTTTAATAGCATGACCTATCTGATTAAAGATTATTTGCAAGAAACAAATGTTTCCAGATCTGACAGAGAAAGCAGAGGGATTGATTCAGGTTCTTGCAGAGTAATAGGTTCCTACCATTCTTCATTCACCTGATCTGTGAAAGTTTGGTAAATTGTAATGCTCCAGACAACAGTGCATCAAATGACTTCTATTACTACTGTTATTTAGTGCATATGTGCACCAAGGATTTCTAACAGTGGGCACAAGCTGGCAGCCAGGAGCCTGGCATGCTCTCAACTCCATCTCTTTCACCTCATAGTAATGAGGCTTTAGATCGTGGAGTCTGAATTCTTAGTCACTTGCATTAGACACTCAGAACTAAGAAACTAAGGCAACCAGCCTGTCCAAGACCATTGAACTTTCTGATGTAAATGACCTGACAAGAATCCCAGTACGAGCTAATGAGATAACTGGCATAACAAGTCAGGGTTAACTGGATTTCAAACTTTTGCTACATCCTTTGCAAGAAAAAGAAGTTTATCCAACTCCTGGTTAAAACAGTGGGGGGTGAGAGAAGTGAGGTAATTATCCTTCTATAAACGTTGAAAATTAGATAAGAATTTCTTATACAAGAGTTGGCTAGATTTGGGCTTTTATCTCTGCAGAATGGTATTCCTTAGGCACCAAAACACATAGTTAGAAAAGTTCTTGCAAGATTCATGTATCCATGCATGTATAATGAATTCAAACAAGAATTATATAAACCTCAACTAACTTCTTTCATCTAAGTCTGAGAAGTCCTCTGTGCTTTTGCCATCAAAACACTGTGATTACTTTGACTGGATGTAAAGAATGGCCTATTTACATAAAGAAAAATAAGATGCTGTTCCTCTGCAGCTAGAGAAAGAGCTCTAAAGAAGAACTCCTCCTCCTGGTGAGCACAAGATAAAGCATTTCTCGGAGCTACTTGTGGCCCCCTGGGAACCCAGTATTTTCATCTTCCATCGGGCAGATGACACTGAACATACTGCAAAGGGATGATGAGAGGTTATGGAAAAAGAAAGCCCCATCTGGAAAGAAGTCTGGTGGAGAGAAGTCAAGTAGGCAGGCTGGAACACCCCCTTTCCCAGACTCCAGGCTGTCTGTAAGATGAAGATGTGCTAAACGACAAGGAATAGTCAAGAGTCAATATACCTGGAGAAAAGTTCTTCAAGTGAGGGAAAAGGGAAATGATTGGAATAATTTACATTCCAAAACCTGGCTTCAATAGCTTTACAGATTTTTTGAGGAACATTAGTTACATGAGGTAAACAGAAAATGAGATAAAATTCTAAACAGTTTACCAAGTCTAGATAATGCTCAAATAATCAGATATCTCCCTTTGATAGCATAACTGATTTCCCAGACAAAGGAAACGCAGTAGATGATATCTGTCTGAACTTAACTAAGGCATTAGACATGGTGCCACATGGGAAAACACTAGTGAAGTAGAAAAATAGAGAAATTGTGTAACATCTGTAAAGTGGGAAGAGATTTAGCTAAGGGGAGCTGGTAACCAACTGCACTCTAGCAGGGAGGTATCAGGCTGAAAAGAACCTATTAGGGAAGTTCTCCAGAATTCCTCAGACTTTCCATTAATATTTTAATTACTGAATACAGCATTAAAAAATGATATTGAAATTCTCCATTGACCTAAAATCGAGACAAACAGAGATGAGGACTGTGTGGGTCCAGAGGAGAGATCCTCCATCTAAGTCTTGTCACACTAGAAATGGGGTCATACTCACTTGTTCTGAATGCACAGACTTGTACTATTGACAAATAACAAATGATTGTTCTATAAAAATCAGCTGGAAACCCTGGGATGATGTAAAAGAAAACAATTTTTTTTTTCAGATGTTTTACTCCTCAGTTCCTCTTAGAGAAGTGCTTTCAGGGGGACAATGCAAGGAGGAATAGGAAGGCATGTAGACAGTTCCTACTGAAGCTTTTGCAAATGAGAGAATAGCTGGAAGTCAGAGGAAGAGAACAAAGGTCATCTCAAACTGTCACTGTTGTTCTCAGCAGCTAGATCTTGGCAGATAAAAGGATTCTGCAAATGTAGGCAACAGAAACCAGTAGAAAACTATTCAAGCCTTAAAGATTCCCTCTTCCCTGTGTTAGGGTGATGTTCTTTATCAGCATTTGCTCTGTGCTGGGAGACCACTGCAGTGCTTCCAGCGGTCAGTGGCTGCCTTTGGTCTTGCTCACTTAGTGGGTGTTTCTGATATGATGTCTCAGTTAGACCCTCTCTGCCACCTCAAAAGCTACAATAAGTAAAGGCAAAACAATTGTTTGCTTTTAGATGAAAATCAAAATAATTTTCAGATTGTCTGAAAGCTTTCCTGCTGAAATCTTTTATGGAAAGATATAATAAAATCATTCATTTAAATACTTGTGCAAGGATAGTTATATTTACAAAAAAATCATAATTACACAAAGTGATGTTAAAAACAGTGCTAGTCATTTCCAAAAGAAATTGAAATGGACACAAAAAAAACCTGTTAGTCTCTCTCTCTCTCTTTTTTTTTTTTCATTTCAGAGCAATTTCAGTAATAATCAAGTTTTGCAACCTTCTTTTCTTAATTAATCTGAACCGACTAAACAAATGATATATTTCTGGGGCTATTTCCAGACTGCAAACTGTTTAAGTCTATACTAGTTTATGATAATTCTTGGTATGAAATGCATTAATCCTGTGGAAAACCCAATACTAGCATTTGTTTAATGAAATCATTATCACTAAACACTTATCATCTGTTTAATGAAATTCAGAAACTCACAGATGTTTCTTCTCTTATACAACAAATGCATATTTAGTAGAAAGAATGTTTAGAAATAAATAAAGTAATAAGCATTATAAATCTGTCTTTTTTGCAATAAAACTCAAAATATTTTTTCTAACATAGAAATGGACTAACAGCCCAGAGTAAGATTATTTATATGTTCTGAAGAGCCCTCTTTAAAATAAAAATAGGAAATAATCTGCTTTTTGAAATAACAGATTAAAACAAACAAAAAAGGGCAGTACACTATCCTGATCCAGAAGCTAGCAACTTTCCAGACGCCACAAATCTCCAGCCACCACATGTGTAATGAACTTTGGTGAGACTGATAATTATACTAAAGAATTATCCAGGATTATAATGGCAATAATTGTTATCTCCTACCTAGAACAGGAATAAATTCAGCCAGCCTCCATTACTAATACATTTCTTTTGTTATGTAGAATATACAGCTTTGCAATTTTCTTTCTCCTGTAGATTTGGCTCGCCTGTAGGCATTCACCCCTCACTGCCTGATTTTGTTCTGTTCTGCTGTAGATATTCTCAGTTATTTAACTGTTCCCATATGAAATTCTGGGTCTGCCTGAAGTCATGTCATGTTGAACTGAAGCTGAGACGCTAAAGCATGTGATTTAGACATACAGCATAGCCTCTCTCCTCTCTCATATCCCCAGAAGTTCTGGGGACAGAGCCTGAAAAAGCATCTACAAAATCAAATTGCTTCTCAACATTTTGTCCTTGGATTTGTTCTTCCCATATACAAGGACAGCAAGCAGGAGAATAACTAACACAGGAAAGGAAGCTGGAAGGGAGCATTTACTTATGGGGATTAAAATGATACAGCATAGTGACTTTGTAATCTGCACTTTGATGTACCAGATGTCCCATTATCGTAATCCCCTTAATTTAAACGAATACACGTACGCTTTCGTGCTGTCCTGCTTTGCTCTTGCTAATAAATTCTGTGTTTCTCTTCTGCTGGAAAGGCCAAACTTTTCTGTCTATTTTCAGTTAGCTAACAATCTCAGCATGATAGCACACTGATCTCAAGTATGGCTTTATTCAAGAAATAAATGTCAGGTGAAAGCGACTGTTTTATTGAAAAATTGGCAAGAGCTGGCTGCATTAGACACAGAATTGCTTACCCTGAGTGAAATTTTAATTCATTTAACATAAATTCCATCTTTTTCCATTTCATCACTTTGTGGAACTGGGAGAAGAGCGATATGTCAGAATACTCTTCCAAACAAGCTACGTGTGAATGATTTTGTAAATACATTTCATGTACCCAGGTTGAAAACTGGCCAATCTACAGAGATGATAGCCTGGGAGAGCTCACACCTTAGTCAGGTGGAAGAACAGATGTCTAGATTTCTATTGCCAGTCTTACTGGTTCAAGTCTACGGCAAAATCTATTCACTTTTCAGGGCAAGGCTGACGGCATGAAAAAGGAAATATGAGGAGAGAGGGAGAGAGGGAATAACTTACATAAATGAGCCATCAGCCTTCAGAACTGGGGAAAACGGGGCATGTGATTAGTGCAGCCAGATTTTCTACTGCTTTGCTATGGTTACTTTCTCTGGAAGGAAAAAGTCCTCCTGGAGGCAGTGTAATTCCAGCTGCAGAACTGCCAAAGAGCAGTGAGGAGAAGTGAGAAACCCTGGAGTCCAGGCACAAACCTGATTGTGAATAGCTCTTCTGCAGATATGCTGAGGGAGTTTGGATAGGGGCATGAACTCCCTCTTCCACTGGGCAGACCTGCTCATGGCAAAGAAAAAAAAGTTACAGAAGCTGTTCAGAAATATTACAATCAGTGGAAAAAATTATGATCCCTTTGGATTTCCCTTCCTGAAGAATTTCTGCAGGACCAATCCAAGCAGAGGCATTATTGAGGGTATTTCCTCTCTCTGGTTAAGGGCAGTGTAATTAGGGAATCCGAAATGTTAGCGGCTGGCACACTAGGTTCAGTGATATTTTGGGATAAATTGCACTTTCAGTCACAACAGTGAAACTATACAATTTAGCCCTGTAAAAAAAACCAAAAAGCAACCCACTATGGAACGTCAAAGTCTAGGTAATTACTGTGCATTTTCCTTCCAAGTGCTTCTCTGCCACTTTGTGTTTCTCAGACTTGTATTATTCAAAAGAAAAAAAAACCCTAAAGGACATTTTCTCCCCTCTACTGCATGGCTAAATCTTTGAAAGCTTTCTGTTTTCATCTAGTGCAGATCCTTCTCAGACTTATCCCTGCCCACTCTCCAAGTAACAGTAAATCCAGATTATGTGTTAAAAACATGAAGCATTCAGTGCATATGCACATTATATTTAAAATATTTTCTTTCCTGATATCTCCCTTCAAATCTTGTCATTCCACCCTGCCAGGAAACAAGACTATACTTTTTTCCCCTTCCTTATACTTTCTGAAGGCTTTCAACTTATTTCCTTAAGCATTGCCATGCATTTAATTTAGTTAAGCAAATTTAGTTTGTATCAGTTCGTTTACTGTCCCTTCCAATGTACCAAGCCTACTATTAGTTCACAGACTGTAGGAATTGCAGTGAGGATTTAATCTGGGTGTACTGACAACAGAGAAGTTTACAGCACTGGCAGACCTTTGTGTTTGTGTCAGACTACTAGCCATTAATCATTTCCAAGGGCTTTTGCCAAGAAGGTGAATGGCCAGATGTCTTATTTTGGTAAGTTTATAATTCTTTCTAAAAAGAGGAATGATCTTTCTCCAACAGGCATGAATCTTCTCCAGAAGCATCTCCTCTAACTATGAAGCCCCACGTAAGACAGTTCACTGGCTTTCAAGATACCCACTGAGTTCATGTGTCTTGCCTCCAGTAGATTGAAACAGTAAGATTTAGTCCATGAATACATTTAAGAAATGAAGTTTACTCCAGGAGTTCTGATTGAAGTCAAAAATCCAAATGTTTGCTTTGTAGAAATGTTTGCATTTTGGAGTAGGTTTACATTATCAGTCACAATAACTCCAACTTACAAAGCACCAGTTGGTAACAGGAGACAGAGACACCTCTTCTGGTCAATATATTTTAGTCTGAAGTCATGGGACCACTGAAGATTGTAAACACTCCCCACAACCCCACCACCACCCCAGGAAAATAGCATAGGCAGCTGCAGCAATGCCATTGACATAATTTTTTTTTTTCTATTCTGTTTTTAAAAAAACCATCAAAATAGCAATCCAAAATCCACAAAATAATAAAACAGAAAATTCCAAATGCAATTTGTAAAGTAGGTGTTCCCAAAAATCCAGATCCTCAATATTTTAATATCAAAATGTTTTCCCCATGAGATTTTTTCTTTGAAATTCATACAATTTCAGAAAAAAACTTCTTCAACCTACTTTGCAACAACAATAAGAAAAAAAAAAACCCAAAACCCTGAATGTTTTGCAGTCACCCTACTCTACAACTAACTATTCACTGAGCTTCCTCACTGGTCTTATCACAGCCCTGTGAATGAATAGAATTGTTTGATTCAGACACATGTTCTAGCAAAAGAAAAAGACATTTTCACTGCCCCATAAATCTTGTAATCTTAATACCAATTTTATTCTTACATGCATTCACAAGCAGCTACCATTGTCAGCAAGCAGAGCAATTTGTTCAGCACAGAGTGGAGTCTAGCCTTTAGCCTACCTTGAATCAACTCTCACACCTCTGAATTGAAAAGCAATGCAAAGACATCTGCTGTAACTGGGAGCAAGATGATGTAGCAAAGAGAGTAAATGTTTTTCTGCACTTTGTGGCTGAAGTGCTGACATCATATAAATATCAGAAGATAAAAATGGTAGTCAAGAGGGGAGACAATAATATAAAAAGCAGAACTGCTGAAAGCATAGTCTTAAAAGTGTGATCTGCATTTGAAGGATAAATTAGTGTTAATTTTTCACACATTTTTATCTTTCTGTAGAAAGCAAATAATAGCACAATATTGGCATCATTTAGTGGTGTGATCAATGATGAGTGAGCAATGAAGAGTGGAGCTCACTGTTTGAGCTATTGTATAGATTTGCTGAAAAAATAGAGCAATAACAGCAAAAAGCATAATAGCAGAGGAGAAGAAAGGGTTCTTATTGCACATCCTCGAGGTGGAGTTTAGGCAGAGAGCAATGAAAGGGCTTAACAGTAATTGATAGGTTTTACTGAAGAACCAAGAATTGGATCTAGAGCTTCCAAATTCCCATCTATGTCACAGTTACTGGCTCACACTATCTTTTATAACACGTAACAAACCTGCATTAGAAAAATGGTTTTGTGAATTTTGCATGCCGTGTACTCTAAAAAGGAGCTTGAATATAAAATGAATCATTGGCAATCGGTTGGCACTTTGTCTACTGTTAATTAAAATGCATAGCTGGAAAGAGAAAAATATAAGCTGGATGAGCTATAAAATGAGTATGGTACTTTAGTAACACAAACTATAAAACATCTAGAGTGTAAAGTTTTGACAAAGCATGGGTTTTTTGACAATTGCTAGCTTGAGTTAAAACCAAGTGACTGACTGAGGTGACTGAGCAAGACTCACTGGGCACTGGAGAAGCTTTTGGACTCAGAGGTCCAACACAACTGATTCATTTTCTTGTGTGCAAAAACAACTAATAATCTGTCAATCATTTCAAACAGGAGCAAAAAACTATAGAGTCATGTCACATATTCAGGGACTGTTTCTTCTGTTTGTACATGTGCACCTGCTCTTATAAAGTCATATTTACTGTATATTTAATTGTATCTCTGCCCATGTTTATACAAGCTTTTTGGTCTGTTAAAGCTGTTTTTCTTAAAGTAGCTTTAAATTTAGTTTACCAACAGTGCTGTTGAATCACAGTGAAATCATCCTTTGGTACTTTTTTAATAAGCAAATTGGACTGTGCCACAATGACCGTGGAAGGACAATGTCATACTGCCATAAAAAAATAAATGTCTTTCTCTGTGATTATTTTTTGAGCATCTTTTTTATATTTTTCCTTTTCAGTTCCTGGAGCATCTCACTCCAAATGCAATCTAAAACATGATAGGATTCGTTTTACATACAATTGGCCTAATTTGGTGAGGTTTTTTGCCAGGATTCTTGCGATAGGAATTAGGTAGCATTTGTGCAGTGTAAAAGTCACAAGAAGGGAGGATTGTGAAAATAACAAAGAGCTTTTACCTGTAAGCTGAAAATAGAAACCTCAGCACTTGACAATCTTTTGAGCAGAAGGGCTTTTTGAAAAAAGAGCAGTTTGTAAAAGGAGAAACAGAGGAGGTCAAGCAACAAAGAACAGGTCTATGTTACAGGGAAAGCAACTGAAAACTGAAGGCACTGCAAAGCAAACAGTAAAGGAACTTGCTGACTTTACAAATCCTTCACCAGGGATCCTGCAGAGAAGTTACACTTCTTTTTGCTCTTCTGGGTTTTTTGGGTTTTTTTTTTGGGGGGGGAGAAGAGAAGCATTTACATTTCATAGCATTCACTATGTTGGCAGACATATTCCACTATTTAAAATTATTCTTTATAACCCTCACTTACTTTCCTTATCATGATTTAGCAGTGTGCTTGAATATATGATGAGTCCTTTTGCAATCAAATAAATGACGTGCTTAAATTTTGGCAACTATTAAAATACCAAAGTGAAATGAGGCCAAATGAGCCTTAAATAAATCTCATGGGGAAATGTGACCAAGTTAGGCCTTACATTGATAGGCAAAGATGGTATGTAATTGTCCTATCAGTTTCTGACATACTAATATATCTCTACGGATTTCAAAGAAGTCATATTGATTTATTCTGCTAAAGACTTGTTTCATAGTATATATCATATCTATTAACTGCACTTTTTGTCTGTTAAATAAAGATCACTATGGAGATGAATGAAATATTACATCAATCAGTATAAAAGCAAGACTCTTTGTAGAATAATCTATGATAAAGTCCAGAAGAGAAGGTTTTGAGCAAGCAAAGTTAATTTTTAAATTATCAATAAGGAAATTTACACTTCTTAATTACTGAAAGGCTGTATGCCATTCTTGTCACATTTAGTTACAAGAGGAATAGCTCATAGTTGAGGAATGCAAAACTTCACAAAAGTGCAAGAAAAGCCAAGATGTCAAGAAATAAAGAAGACAATCAAAGCAACTGTCTACAATGCTGAATTTGTGCTGTGGTCTGTTTAGCGCAGACCCATTCTTGAGCTCACCAGCTACCGCTGCTGGCCAGGAAACAGGACAGACTGATGGACAGACTTGTACAGCCCCTAGATGAAGAGCATCAAGCATCCCTGTGGGGCAGGGATGGACAAGGTCAGGCCAGGACATGAGCCCATGGTTCAGGATTGGGGCCTGTCTCAGCAGGACCCGTGACCAAGCACATGCAGGGCAGCACTCAGCAGAGCTATAGCTCAGACAGGGACTAAAGACCAGAGATGCAGCGTAAAGCAGCTCCCATGGGGCAGAAGTCAGCCCTAGACATCCCCACAGCGCTCTGCAGCAGATTCTCCTGACAGTCATCCAAGGGAAGGGGCCACCCTCAGTTGTGCTGGCACTGAGCTGGACCCCAGCTCCTGCACTCAGACTTCCTGGCACTGCCAACCAACTACATCTCTTTACTAGGCTGGGTTTTGTCAGAGCCCAATAAATATATTTCTTAGAAGAATAGCTTTAAACTCAAATGTACACAAAACAAGGTATCAGTTTCCTTCTGTCTTCCATCACAACTAGAAATCCTGAGGCAAGAAAGCCTGGGTACCATGGGAAGCTGAAACAGATTCCTTCTCAGTTCATTCTCCAAGCTGATGGAGACTTTTTGCACCCAGAATATGTAATTTCAATCTTATGAAACCTAGAGCAGCTTGCTTTGTTCTAGAAGTCGCACTGCTTACCACTTGGGAAGTTTGCAGCACACACTATTGCTATTTTGGACAGTTTTCCACCACAATGTGAATATAACATTTGTTCATTCTGGAAGAGGAATATCTGTCTATATTAACAATATACTGCATACCCACAGTATTCTCTACATAAAGATGTTGAACAACAGTTGAAGACACTGTACAGTTCACCTCTTGTCATTTTTATCTCCAGACAGGGAGACTGTGACACCAGTTCATGTGACGGAATTGTAGAAAAGCAAGTGTAGAAGTAATAACAGACCCTCTAAGTCATTACTCCTGGGAAATACGTACCAGTAAGTTTGGCTTCTTATCACTTGTTAGATGGTTGAAGCTGTAACAAAGAGTAAAATCACTTTTTTCATGGATAAAACTTGCAGTTGTCAGGGCTTATCTCAAAGGAGATCTTGTCGTAGTTTTATGGTGAGTCAATAAGTTTGTGGCTAATGAAGATGCAGAATACGTTATATATTTGGATTTTAAAAAAGCCTTTTGAAAGATTCCATAGCATATATTAAAAAAAAAAAAAAAAAGTTGTCAAGAGACCTCTAATCAAAGTATTTCTACTGAAGCTGGTGAAACTGTAGAAAGTCACACTTTTCAGGAGTCAGCAGTGAGGATCCCTTGGACGCTTAAGGAAGTAATTCTTAAAAATAAGCAGAAGATTTTTGGGGAAAATAGGACAGAGTGAGACTGTGAGTATCACCTCTAAACCTGTGAAATAATATTAATACTCCAGTATTCTGAAGACTTCCTTGCTTTCTTCCCAGGCATTAGAAATTATCCTGCTTCTTGCAGCTGTGAAGAGCTGATGAGTTGACTGACTACTGCTCTCTTCTATACCTTCTTACAATCAGCTTTTCAGGCTTGGAGACTCTGTTTTGGACATACCTCTCCATTTCTCTTCAGGAAATTGCAGTTCAAGTGCTCTCCTATGTCTCTCATCTCTGGACATAAATGGGCTCTATATCGGTCTCCTTCAATTTGGCTGCAGTGTCAACACTCAGGAATCTGAGGTCCTTACCACTGCATCAGCTAACATCCTCTTCACTGTCTCAGCTTTCCAGAGAAAAATCAATATTATAAAGAATCACATTGATGTTTTGCCCACAAATAAGCCCTTTAAGTAGAAAAATGCATGTTTCTAGCTATTATGAAGAGCCTCTTATTCCAGCAGCACAGGCAGCTGTTCCAGGTTACTCACCTCCTGCCCAGATATGACATGATTCCTTTGCCATTTCCTCCACGGACTGCAATAACAGCTTCTTTATTATTATATAACACAAATATCTCAAAAACTGACAGACATAACAGGCAAACAGTGTCCAGCTCAGTAAGTTCTTCTTGCCCCGCAAAGATTTTTTCCTATTTTGGCCTATCTGCATTTCTCGTAAGTCTTTCTCTTCATCCACAAATTACCTCTTCATTCCCTGAAGATTTGAACTCCACATCTTTCACTTCACATCTTCAGGTAAATTCTGAGGGATTATACAATATACATAGCAGAGCTGGTATGTACAGCTATTACAAACAAATATGAACAAATATGAAATTGTTTGATAGGAATGGTTGGACTCGATGATCCGGTGGGTCTCTTCCAACCTGGTTATTCTATGATTCTACGAAACGGTCATACTTAAATCAACGGTCATACTTAAATCAACAGAAACTCAAATCAAACTGTATTATCGTAATCAGTATAACACATTTAGATGAGAATTTTTATCAAATATAATATGAAATATGGTATCATAACAGCTGAGATGTCTCTAGATGTCTTTCAGGTACGTAATAACATACTATTAAGAGACACAGAACCATACCTTTCATTCATCCTGAAAATGCAAGCACGGATTTCTTTTTTGTTCACTGTCTCATTATACCTTTTCTTCTGTAGATAATTTTAGGCCTCTAAGTTCTCTCTGATAGTTATTTACATTGTGCTTCTGCTCTTCAAAGTAACTACAGAGCTCCATAGGCATTGCGTGCCAGTTATTTTCATCTCAAATAAGCTCAGTTTAAAATTTGAGGGTTTTTTCCTTCAGCTCTACAGCTGTAGAGCTTCCAGCTCTACAAAGTCAAGCCGGTGTGCCATTCTGTGATAAACAGAGAAGGGTTTTTCCACAGTAAATGCCACATTGACATACCCACCAAGAGTCTGGAGGCTGTTTCAGGACCATGCTTGCTCTAGTATGTACTTATGATGCCAAAGTTTCTGATCCTTGGAGTCATCTTCTCAAGAGGCAGCTTGTGTATCTGGACCCTCTGAATACACATGGCTTGGATATTTATTTTTTTTTCTTCTTCTGTATCGCTATGGCAATAAAGGTGATGTCACATTTTTATCCTTGCTGTCTTTAGGTTGTATTCCACTGCCTCTACATGATGATGATTTCCATCCCTACAAGGACATTTTCTGCAGAGTAGTTTTGTCTTGGTGTGACTTCGGGGACAAGCAAATGGCAATAGGGTTATGGAGGTGTTATTGAATTGTTACTGCTAGCAATAAAGTGCCAGCAGAGAAAAGCACAGTTTGCTTGCCATATTCCAAACTGAGTTACCAGCTCTGACAGCTAAGGAAAATAAATGAGTACATAGCTTTTTTGCTAGTAAAGTGATCACATTTGACTCAAAGCCCCTGAAATATTGTGTGTTTGGTATGATGCGTTACAGCTTTTATAGTCACTAATCAGAGGAGAAAGGTGATTTGCTATAACTGCTTTTAATGCAGACATCTGGATGATAGAAGCTAACCGTACCCAGAAAATCTTATACAAACTGAAATTCTGATCCAAAGTTTTGCAATAACCATACATACCTACAATAATAGCTCGAGCTCCCTAATCTTTATTGCATGTGCAGTGCACTGCTGTGGTAGAATAGTATACAATACAGTCATTTGTTTTTCAGCACTGAAAATTTAAACAATGTTAACCTCTCTTTAGATTTGATGTAAATTTCAATTGCTTATATAGCAAACTCCAGTCTTTCCCTAGAATAAATTCTGCATTCCTTTTCTGTCTTGACCTTTGAAAATCATCCCCATGACCACCAATCAAAACACTCCATACATCAGAAATCCTTTCAGATCTTGCTGGAAGGTTAATCATTCCATATTCCAAAATATTCAGTTGAGGGTCTTTTGGTTTGTTAATTTCCCCAAATCACATTCAAATAGTATCTAAGCAGTAAAAATTGGCAGAAATTATTAGGATCATTGTCCTATATCTGCCATTGAAAAGGACATGAATACTTCATCACAAAGATACTCATTGCCCTAAGTGTAGTTTTTGCTTCCCAAGCTAGATCCAATAAGCAACTCCCATGCCTGGAAGCTAATCTATGACATTTAGAGGTCTGAGTCCCCCTAAGGCAGAATCCAGAACTCTTTGCAGAGAGTCTGGACTCTGGGAATGAGGCATAGAGAGCAACATACCACAAAATGAAACTCAGGGCAGCTAGTGTGCTGAGCAGAAAGCTGACAAGAGTATTTATGCTCAGAGTGCAGTCACCTAGGTATTGCCAATAAAGAAAGCATTGTTGGGATAACTCTGGACACAGCTTTAAGCCAGTTTAAAAACACCTCTGCCCCGGCTTCTTACACAATCTAGTTTCTTTTCAGGAATACTGAGTATCCAAAGATAATCCAAATATAAGAACAGACAGGTTTAAGAAGGGCTGTCAAGCTATGCTCACTTATTCTCCCAAAGTACACTGGCAGTTAGCACAAACAACTTGCCAAGTTCAAGCCTTGCCATACCCAAGAATATGGGATGAAGGTTCATGCCTGTGTTTGTGGTGATTGCTCGTGCTGATCTCAAGTTCCTCCTCCTTCATCTATTGTCTCATGGAAGGTAGAAAAGTAATTGCATAAGAAATAATCAAAAAGGAGGCTCCAGGATTTGCTGCTCTAGTGCGACACACCGACTTGCAAGTGAGTACACAGCTCCTGTGGTCACTATTCCCACAAGTTTAGCTTCTCCTTTCTGTTGCATCAGAAACATACATGTTCAAGCGAAGGCTTTGAATTTAAGCAGAGGAAGCCAGGTCTTTAATGGCAGGGCACGTAGACGCTCATCCCTTAATCTCTGCACTTTCCCCTAGAAAATTCTTTCATTTTAAATTCCCCTGGATATCAAAGATTCATCATATAACTACATTTATAATAATTCATCCTTAGAAAGTATCTGCAAGGTTCTTCAAGATGAAAAACACTTCAGAAACACATTAGTTCTCATTGTGATATCAGGATTAATCACTTACAAAGTGTACAAATAACAGTCGTAGTAGCTTTTCCTAACTTTATGTTTGTGTTCCCACTAATTGCTATCTCTCTTGGGATTCTTCACCACCAGATGGGTGACCATATGGATAGGGACACTTGTTTATAAACCCTGTTATTTATGCACATACAAGGTTACCTAAGGAAAACAAACTTCCTCTAGATTTTACTAGGGGACATACATAAAAGTATTGTCATTCCAGAGTGGTAGGAATTACATTTTTCTTGAACCTTTTCAACAGAAACTAGAGAAAAGCTAAGGCTTTGAGTGTTGTGGGTTTTTTTTTAGTAACTTCTTAAAGAAAGTGAGGACTTCAATCAGTTGTAAGGTAAAAAGCTATTAAGTGCACAACTGCATCATTTTTTCTACTCTGAAGAAAGCCCACAACAGTAAAAGCAGGGTGGAGGAGGAATGTGTCTGGCCACAAGACTGACTCGGATAAAGAATAGTGGAAAAAACTAGAAATATCAGCTGGAAAACAAGAAAATGAAACTTGCATTTTAAATCCCACCAAGAAGGAGAAGAGGTCTGGATTTTGACCTGTTATGTTAGCAAATGTTCAGAAAAAAAAAATTAGTACCTCTAAGTCAACACTTATCTGCATTCACACCAGTGTAATTGAGATCAGACTCCGGCCTAGAAACCATAGTAAAGCTAATAATATTAGAATAACATTGTAGGCTAATGATAATTTACATTACTTAATTTGCCATTTACCTAAAGCCGTTTAATCCACCAGAAAAATTAATTCACTGTTAAAAGACCTTTTATACCCCATTGACTGCAATGGACGTTGGATAAACCTTTATGACTTCACAGCAATTTTTGAAAAGAAATTAAGATAAATAGTAGCTAGTTTCAATATTGGTCAGTTGAGACAGTGCAAGTAATACTGTGAAACAATTCATTCAAAATCATTTTTACATACTTCCTGTAAGTTAGCAAAAGGGTTTTTTTTCTAATATCACATGAATAATTGTATTACTAATACACACAACAAATGTGTTGCACAGGGCCTTGTGTTAAAAAGAAGTTCAAAACCTTTTGCACGCTGTGTGTGACATCAATGCCACCCTGATAGATCAAGAGAATAAAACTGGCATCAGCCCCTGCAACAACACATCTATTCATATTCTGTAAGCATTAAACATAGTCTGATGCCATCTTGAGACTGAAGGACTGCATGGCCAAGCTGTATAAGCAATGAAAGATGGAGTTGTCTCTATTCCTAGCAGGTCTGTTATGTCTGTCCCTAAGCATTATTGTCCAACCTCCAAAGCCTCATCCAGATTCTCCTAGCCCCTGACCTACCAGGCTGGGAATGTTACTGAGTCCTGCTGGGGGCCTGTTTGCCTTGCCAGTTATTGGATGAAAGGAAGAAAGAGAGTGTATCTGGGTCTCAGGAGGGCATGAAGTCAAATGTCACCAGGGCCTGAAAGTGAATATAGAGATGGAGAACACAATTCAGATTGTTGTGGGGGGTTGGTTTTTTGGTTTTTTTTTATTATTTTCAGATACAGGTCAAGAAACTGCTTGATTTATGTTTAGCCTCTTAAAAAGCCAGGTTATAACAAAGCACAGCTTACGTTTTCAAACTGTTGATATCAGCAACACAGCACTGCAGGGAGTTTTCACAAAGCAGCTCACCTTCAAAGCCCAGTGTGCAGGAATGGCTTATTTTCCTTTTGAAGCCCAGTGAGGGAAATAACAGACTGCATGAAATGGGAGAAGTATTCCTCTGTGCTGCAATTCTCTACTTAATTTGTCTGAAATTCTGTCTTGCTTTAATATGAATAGAATTAGCTTAGATGTGAGGTTAAATTTAGGGAGGAGGTTTGCATTGGCTCGTCTGTCCATTCCCTGTATTCCCCCAGTAATACTCACAGCAAACATAGCAGTAATCTGGCTACCCAAGTACTGATTTCTCGCAGCTATTTGAAAGATCCACAGTTTCAATTACAGAGTAGCACAGAAAGTATTTTCTAAGGTCAAAGGTTTCTTCCTACTTACCTAATAGCCACGTTAATGCAGCCTTCACATTGTATTTATGTCATTGTGTATACAGTACATTAAGCAGTGCCAGGGAATGTTTCCGACCATGGGTATTCAATTCTCTGTCTGCTCTGCTAAATCATTCAGGTGGTCTTTAGTGCTATTTTGGCCAATCCCAATCAGAACTTCCCCAAACTATGTCCAAGAACAGTTTGGGAGTTAGCATAATTCAGAGACCACTCCTAAGAGGAAGCCTGGATGTAGCCACTGCTTTGGAAGACAGAAATCTTCAGTAGAGTGGACACTAGACATTAGCTTCAGGGGCAAACAATGGTCTTTGTTACTTCTTATTTGTTAAATAATAGTAGTCTGTGATTTTCTTCTACGAAAATGGACATGCCAAGAAAGAGATGCTTGCAAAAGAGTATTTATAGCCATTGTAGATCATAAAAATCACATTTTCATTATAGCAGCCTGCAGTGCATCATATTCAGGTAGCTTATGAAAAGAGTGGGTGCAGGACATGAAGATGATTCCAGGCAAGATGGATTCCACAGGTACAATGTACTGTGACAGTGATCGAGCACTGAAACAGATTGCTCAATGAGGTTGTACAGTCTTCATCCATGCAGATATTCAAAAGCAATCTGGACATGGTCCTAGGCAACCAGCTCTAGTTGTCCCTGTTTGACCTCCAGAGGTTCCTTCTAACCTCAACTGATCTATGGTTCTGTACTTCTAATAAATAAAAAAAATAAATAAATTATGCTGTGTCAAAATTGTGTCAAACGCCACAAAAGAAATGAAGGAAAATAATCTCTCCTTCTGGAATGTTTTGTAACAGAATTGATTGTCTTGCATAAGGCTTAGGCAGCAGGGAGCTTTACCCATGAAGATACATTGTTCCTGGATGTACTCTTATTCTGTAGTGTGGAGAAAAGTGAGATAGGTATTGGTGAACAGGCAAGATAAGAGAATTGAACAAAGAAGAAAAAAATATGTTTGCCCCTTTCCTTTGTAGTGATAAAGCATCAAACCCTAGCACTGACTAACTCAAGCTGGAATGCAACTTCTTTCTTTAAAAGCAGAATGTATTTCTCAGAAAAGGTGATGAATTGTCCAGCTTCTTCAGAGTATAGGAAAGCACAGGGAATAAAAAAAGAAAACTTCTTTGTCATGGATTGACAAGCATGTTATTAAGCCTATTTATTCCACAAATACGCCTTCTGAACAAGTGAGCTGTCAGCTTGTCACCTGAAAGAATTGCAAAGGCCAACAATAAGGGTCGCTAAGTGGACATATGAACACTAGTAACAGGGTTGAGACCACTGCACTTACTTTTGACCACAGGCTGCATGTTAAAATGTCCCACATCCCATAATTCATCCACCTTATCAAGTCAGAAATGCAGCCACATCTGTAGTCCTACCTACTGTATATGCTTGAGTGTTAAAGCACCAATAAATCAACTTTTAGGTAAAATCTGCAATCGAAACACTTCAGATGTGTCTTTAATATTTCACAGCTTGAAGAGGGTTATTGCCCACCTCACACTTCTCAGAGGGTTGAAGTTTGAAAGGCGTGTCTATACCACCTCCTTCTCATATCAACTGTACCACATGATATTCTCTCTAAATAATTTACATTCCAGATTAGATTCATCAAACATTTCTTGATAACTAAGTAGAAAGATTTTGATCCTATTAGTTAAATACATATTTCATCACTTTCAAGAAATCTATATTTGTGCTCTTGGACACTGGAGCAATCAATGGTACTAGGGATAGGAACTGTTCTCACCACTGAAAATGGGCCATGGCTTCAGAGAGGTCACTTCTCATTAAATGACTGGTGTAATGGGAATTACAGGATGGAGAGCAGGGAAAGGGTGTTGCCAACTAGAACAGAAGTGGAAAGAATAAATCCAGCATGGGTCTCAGCTCAGCTGATACCTACCACTAGAAACACATCATGCAAACAGGTTTCTCTTCCTGGCTTTGAACTGTGTATGGCCAGAACTATCCTGATTAATCAAATAGGTCCCTTCCTGCTGCTTTCTACCTGGCCATGACAGGGTAAAAAAAGTAAAGACAGTAGGTCCACAGTGGCATGATGAGCCATCCGACCTGTTCAGCAGTCACATAATCTTCATGCTAACAGCCGTCTGGAAGCTGCAATTGACATATACATCTTCAGCGCTACCCAATGGCACTACCAGCATTTTCTATACATCATTATCACTTAGCACACTCCTCTCAGGCAGCAGACTATGCTAGCTGAGAAAGAGGATTTCTGTCCCTACCTGTGGCTAGAATGATGTTTGAACAGACAGGCTGAGCTTGTTTGAAACCACCGTGACTGAGAAAGGACTTGTACCAGGACCTCACTTTATGGGTAAGAGCCTCTAACCACTTGTCTTGAAGGTAAAGAAGTGACGCTACCACTGCTTCTTCTTCCTCTTTAAAAAGACAAGAGTAAAACATCATCACATGAGCTCTTTGAAAGAACAATTGCAGGGGCTTATGCTAAAGGGAGGACTTTGGGCTCTAGCTTCCAAATAGCTTTGTTGAGGCTTCTCCTCTCTGGAAGATAGTCAGACTTGAAAATGCATCTACGTGCTTAGCAGATGCAGCACACTACATGCAGAGAGGTCAACCTGAGCTCTGAAATAGCTGAGTTGATTTAGTAGCTTCACAATAATCAGAGGAGTGGCCTACATTTGGTCATATGCCCTCATTGCACCTCACATTCATAAGACAGCATGTACTTTTCTAATCCAGGGGAAAACTTCACTAATTCGTTGTAGTGCAGTTTTCTTCCAGCATAAAGGGGGGAACAAAGAGAGAAGAGGGAGAAGAACACTGGCAGGCTTTAGCTTTTTCACGAAACCCCACCCTCAGAGTGGACATTGTTAACTTGCTTTCCGTGTCTAAATCTTCCCGTGTACACCAGCCAGAAAGTCTGAGATCTGGATGCAGCCTTAGGTATCAAGGGATTCCACTCATAGGTACTAAAGTGTTATACCAAATTAATTCAAGAAAAATCAAATGATTACTGTTAAAAAAAACCTCAAGGCCCATTTATCATAGGTCAAACCACAGTCAATAATCAGAGACCTGTTTCAATGAGCCTCTGGCTGAATTAAATTTCATCTTCTTCACTGCTCAAAGATGGTGAGTAATATGGAGAACATGATATGTCAGGGCATGTGCAAAACACTATTGGAATCCTCCAAGAAATTGAATTTTGTTGTATAAGTGAAAGATATTTGTACCATCATTCTAAAAATAGGTCCTTGTATAAATCTGCAACAAACAAACTGTTGTTTGACCACATGAGGACAGATATTACAGTGGATAATTTAACACTTTAGTAACTCAGTTGTTTACCATTTTTATTCTTGTTATTAATGATGATTGTACCATTATTAATCCAGGATCTTATTTTCTTTTACTTCATTAGGAGTAAGACAGACTGGAGTCCCATTTTTAAAAATATGTATTAAATGGTAGTTGTTGCTCTCATGAAGGTAATCCCTGAAGGACAAGTCATAAGAGGTGAGTGTCTGTGCCCTCACAAGTACACTGAATAATGGTAAAGATTGGAGAGCTGAATGAGACAAAGAAACAGCAAGTAAAAGTGGAAGAAGGGATTTTGGAAACAACATATTATTTCAGCATTAGCCATCAATATGCATCACTTAATCAATAGTGGTAATTACAACTCCTCACTGACCTAACCATTATCAGATGACAACATTATAAATATTCATACTATTGAAATGGATTACTATTATTATTCACAGCTATATTAATTTTTATAGTTATATAACGGTCAAAAATCCTTTTCAGTCATGTGGCATATTAAAATTTTAGTTTTGTAGAAGTAGATCGGCTCCATCCGTCTTATCACAATTCAGCTGCTGATGAATTTTCTGATTATTTAACCCTCAAGAAATATTCCTGCTAAACTGCTATTTTCTCTCCTCTAGTCAAAATCTACATTTCAGAACAGCAGGACAAATGTTGGGAGGTGTCAAGCATTTATAATTTGACTTCAGTGAAAGTTACAGATGTTTGATGCTTTTCAGGTCATGAACCAATGTCTGGATCTC
Source organism: Phaenicophaeus curvirostris (assembly GCF_032191515.1). Classification (NCBI taxonomy): domain Eukaryota; kingdom Metazoa; phylum Chordata; class Aves; order Cuculiformes; family Cuculidae; genus Phaenicophaeus; species Phaenicophaeus curvirostris. The sequence continues at coordinate 91,973,525 of NC_091394.1, forward strand.
TAGCCACTGAAGCACTGATGCTGTCCACTGTAATTTGAGTTCACTTTCAAATCATGGATTTGATTGTCAGTTGCTGGAGTTAACAGAAGCCTAGCCATTCATTCACATGGGCAAGAGGGAGCTACACGCAAAGAAAAATAGAGATTTGTTTCCCATGATTGCATTGCATATTCCATGAGGGAACTAAGTAATAGTAAATCTGTGTTTATGGAACAGATGTTATACACAAGTCATAAAAGTACTGTACAAATAGTGTAGGCCTACACTTCATGTCCAGCTGTCCCAGCAATTCAGAAAAACTCTTGTGGTAAGATTTGGTTAGCCTTTGATCCAAGATCAAGGTTCCAGATAATCAACTAGATACTTGTTTATCAACAAATCAAAAGAAAACATTTCTGGAAGTAATTATTTAGGAAAACTAGCCATATAAATATTGTGTAAGACAAATGCACGCAAAGCAGGGGAACAAACACAAAACCACAGATAAAATTAAAAGAATAAAGTTATTTCTTTTACCTCCTGATCCGGGGCGACTCTTGAAAACAGCACCTGGGCAGAAGAAATGCAAATGGGAAAGAGCTTGGACGTGGCTAGTTAAAGCGTGTATTTAAACTGCTGCTTTGCCTGTATTTATCAGGAAAAAGTAGAGCTTTTGAGTCTTTCTCACAGCCAGGCTGAAATCTCAAGCACATTGTCAAGCACAGAAGACTAAACAACAATTAGAATGATGCATGTGTTCTTCACCCTGACCATAAGACATTTGAGTGTGTTTGTAAACCTCCTCACCAATCTTGCATTATATTCTCACAAACATCAAGTTTGGTTTTTATATTTTCTACTTAAGTGATCAAACATCAATAAGTATTTGCATACAAATAAGATGAAAATCTGAAAAGAGACAAATAAAGACATTTTTCATATGTTGACATATGATCATGTGTATCTGTGAGAGACCGGATGGGGATTTCAGAGAGGGTCACATGCACTTCAAATATTCACCCCTGCAGTTGATAGAATTTCTAATAAGTATTTTCTAGGCAGAAGTGTAGAGTTGCACTGATGTTTCAGCAAGGCTAAGATCTGCTGCACAGATATTGCCCAACTGATCTATGTTTGCACAACAATTTTGAAATTTCCCAAAGGGGAGGATCATCCAAGGAGTGGAGGCTGAGTCCTCATGTGTCTGAAGGGACACTGAACACATTGCTGTTGCACAGAATTACACTCCACTCAAACTAAACTTTCAGGCAGAAAAAAGACGTGACTGAGAAAATGTCGACATATGGTAGCCATAAACCACTGGGTTCTGCAAAGCAGAGATATGAAGCTGAAGAAGAAGGGGAAATTAAATGTCTTGCAACATATTGCAAACAAAAAAAAAAATAATTGCATTAAAAGCTGAGCATTAAAATCTCACTAGTGGGGTGTCAATGACAGTGTGCAACTCTCAAGATCTCCGCAAGTTCACGGTTTTCTATTTATTGTATTTTTTGAAGGATTTTGATCTTGAGGGTTCTTCATCACTTATAAATGAACCAGTCATTAGTAGTCTTTTATGTATCTCCAGAGAGTCATCACAGCTCTCATTAACTGCTATATCTAAACAACTGAACTCTCCTGTTCCAATGGCACGTATTTTCAAGTTTGAATCTTTACCCATTACCATTTCTGGTCTTACAGAAGCAGAATTGAGCCTGAATAAATGAGGGTAAACCACAAATCCTTCATCATTGCCTCAGTTAGCATTTAGGATATATAGAAGATACATTGAACTTAATATTTTAGTCTCAAAGCTTTTTTTCTAGAAAATGAAGAGAAGGTAAAGGACTGTAACAAAATATTTTTTTGTGAACTGACAGAACTGTTTTTTCACAACAACTGTTGGGAATCTAATTCATAGTGTTTGTTTTCTAGCTATGAATGTGATTATTTAGGTCAGAAAAAAAACAAAAAACCTGTAATAAGAAGGTTTTTATGCAAAATCAGCTTGGACAATTATTGAATCCTATCAAAAAAAAACCAAAACAGCTGTGTTGCTTGCTCTTTTTTTTTGCCATAGTTTTCCAGAAGAAAAAAATAAATCCAGAAATGAGTTGTCACCTAATTCACAGCTTCCACCCTGCCCTTTGTATGGTTCCTTTGTCTAAGACTGCAAAAACACTGCATGTACTTAATGAATGAAATAATTTTCCTGCCTCTCAGATCTACTACTATCACTTATTTTAGCTAGAGATTTAAAACATATCCCTACTGAATTAGAGAAAAGGTCCATTTTGCTGAATCCTCTGTAACAGTGGCCAGTAGCTGCTGTTTATAGAATGGTATAAAACCAGCCTAAGGATCTAATGGTATTTTCCCTCATCCACCCTACCAGCTTCCAGCAAAAATATAATGGGTTGCTTTGTACTCATCTTTTCACCCAATTTCTTCCCTTCCTGCTCACTTGAAGGATTTTATGAAGCACTGTAACTACACAATCACTGTCTTCTTTTATGGGCACAGACAACATATCCCCCCACCCCTTCTTTTATTACATTTATAGTCTTTGCCTGCCAAGATACTTTTATGGTGGTGGGAATGATTGCCTCACTCTTGATAAAGTCTGGAGCATCCCTTGGTGCTCCATATAACTTGTCACAATATTCTTAACAACAGCTCGTTGCGTATTCCTGAGCGACTGATGTTTGCTACCAACTCCCCTGACATTCTTTCTGACACCGTTAAAAATATTCTTCCTCATGGCATCTCCTACAAAACACTGTGCACCAGTTCCTTCCAAATTCAGCTTCTTCACTTGTCTTAACTTGTGGCTTTTGCCTTTGGAAACAATGAAAATTTTTACATCTGCTTGGCACAGTAACTACACAAGCAGTTTAAAGTAAAACATTTCTTTTGCTGCATTGCATTTCTGTTGAGCGTGCTGTGTGTGTTCTTGTAAGGGGTATATCCCAAAACCTTTTTTTTAATATGACTGGAAACCAGGCACGTTTACCTCAAAAGTATCTTGCGGAGAGCAACTTGCATTGTTAAAAACTCTCGGCTTTCCACTCAGCTCAGCCTTGCTGCCTGGTTCATCTGCATTTTCAGCTCACAGAAGATTACATATGTACCTTCTGTACTGAAATGTGCGACCTAAAGGAAATAAAAGACAAGCGATAGTATAGATTTGGTTCTACTTCAGAGACTTAAATGGGAAAGAATTATTGAAGGTACTGTTAAGGCCCCTTGCTGAATCATCAAACTATTCTGCAGTGGTAATTGAGACACTAGATAAATACTGCATAGGTATCTCTTCAGGCCCTCTTCATAGAGCAGTTATATTCCATTAAAGTGCTTTTCCTGTACAGGTTAATCTCTCAGAATAAATGTGGAAAATACAGCAACAAAACAAGATGGTATTTTCACTACTCAATAAGCCTCTCTTCCCTTGTCTGTAAATAAATGATTCCCAGAGGCATCCCCTCCAGGGCTGCTGAAGATTCAAAAGGGCAAGGAATGGAATTCAAAAATATTGTAGCCTGACAGATTTACATAGGATTCAAGTTAAATCAGATTTAAACCCAATCTGGCTGTAGCAGTACATGCCTTCTACACCCAGTGATTGAGATAAAGGTGAAAATAACCTACCAGATGACATGAAGCAGAAAAGCTGTTTTTTGTCAAAATGAAAACAGCAAATGAGGCTTGATGATCAAGACAAATCCAAAGTGTGAAAGGAAGAGTAGAACAAGCTGCAGTATGACCTCTTGCAATTTCTTCTACATCCCTCACCTTCTTTTTCCCTTGTCCTGCGATTTCTTGTTATATCAGGACTATATTTATGGCAACCGAGCAGCACCTGATGTATTTTGGATGCTATGATAGTGTAACTACCAGTGATAAAAGCACATTCTTGATACAGCTGCATATGGAGGAAAGTATTTCACTGCTCAGTGTTGGATTGATTTCACATTATGAGTCAAAAAATACAAATGTTTCTCTCAAGGGAACTGTAGCCCTGAAGCACAGTGGCTAGATTACAGTTCCAGGATACTTAGATACTTTGCATTTTTTATTATGTACCTAATTATATATTTACTATTCACCATTCTGCCTTAATACTTATATCCTTCTCTTACTGTCCCTAGCTGTTCTATAATGGTATTGCATATTTTGTCAGATAATTTTGTCTTACCCAAGCAGTGGTCACCTTTTCTCTGTGGGCCTTGTACTTTCTCTCAAAAAGGGTGTTTAAAGCAGTTTGTAAAATGCTTTGGGATCTTTGAGAGATGAAAGGAACTTTATAAATCTCAGTTATTACCACTAGAAGTGTGCTGAGTGAGTTGTCTACAGGCAACTCCTGTATGAGGTTTGGCTCTTCCTCAATAAATCATAGAAACTGCCATTACTGGTCTGTTTTACTGTATATGAAACAAGTGTTGGATGACACCTTGTATTTCCACAGCTGCTTTCCAGCAATTTTTCAAAGAAAGTAGCACAATATATGGGCCACCTGCTGTGAGAACATCTGAAATACCACAGACAGTAAAAAGCCTTTGAGTAAAGTTCTTCCAGAGGGTCTTCTGTTGAAGTGCTCTATAAACCTTACTCAGTTTTCAGACAGCATCTCTAATTTTCTGTGTAAGAGAACTATGCTTATATCGTTACTCTCTTTTTTTTTTAAGTGAATGAGACTCTGGTGAGATTTTTTTTTTAAAAAAATATTGTTAATTTTTTCTTTTCTTTTAGTTTTCTGCTTTTTGGGGGTTTCTTTTAAATTATTATTTTCAATGAGGTCTACTCAAAGGATGAATCAGCCCATTATTACCTTATTGCTACCAAGCACAAATTTAGCACACACAAGGGTCCTAACAAAGGACTAATCTTGTATCTTTCACTTATGTAGATAAATTGGCAGATATTAGCGGAACTAATTACAAGAGCATTGCTTTCTGCTTTCATCAGGACTTCAAGGCCTGACTGAAGCATGGTCAATATACAACACTGTCTTCTGATAAGATCTTTATTCCAGATGTTCATTTAAAAAGTAGCGTCCTCTTTGAAGAGCGTGAAAGAACTTTATAAGCATTAATTCTTGCAGTGACCTGGAAGGGAGCTACAGCCATCCTATAGATGGGTAAATTGAGTTGAAGCAAGGCTAGGTAGTTCATCCAATGCATCACTATCAGTGAGAGAGACACATTTTTCATAACCCACACAATTCTCATCATTAAATTCTACTCAATTCCCTACCAGCACTCTGTGCCTTTGATTTATACTCATTTTCTCTAGACCCACAAAGCAGCCACTAATTGTACTCTACATACACAGCGGAATGGGACCTTAAGGGATAGGTTTTAGTAACTCTGATGACACCTTTCTAGTTAGTGTAATGTAGCAGTATCCTATTTAAGATTGCTTTGTTTAATTATTTAAGAGCCATTATGGTAACTGGATATACTCAACTGTAATTTAGTAACTCATACACCTGAATTATCCAAGTCACTTCGCAGAATTACAGAGGAGCTAGAATAAGGTAATGGCATCAAAATGCTATGGAATATTCCCCCTGCTAAGAAGTACAGAAGCTCTCTTACCTCCCATAGCAAAGAGGTTCACAAGCTTTATCAAACTATGAACCAAAACAACAAGAATAATTTTATACCAACAACAGTTGTTCCTATAGGCAGTATTCAAACATATGTGTATTTTGTACATAAGTATATGCATATGTATGTACAAGTAGTTATATGTATATCTGTATTCATAGACTGTCTTCAATGTAATACTACAATTTGCTTCCCTTTTCCTGTTAAAAACAATACTGCATCCACCTGTTCATTCCTCATTCTTTATTCCTCTTAATATGCTTCTTCATACATTAATTCTTGTCTTCTTTTCTGCTTCTGTGCTTTCTTGTTGTCTACTCATCTTGCCTAAACTAGGTTGCCATGTTAAATGGTTCATGAGAAAGTCTCACTGGAAAGACTGTCCATTCCCCTGAAATCCTCTCTACCATCATCCTCTGCATACGCTGCCTGCATGGGACATCTTTTTTCTCTGGAAAATGACAGCTCTGGGAGCAGCACCTTGAGAGCTGCTCTTCCTTGCTCCGATATTGTGTCTATTCTTGCCATCAGCAGCTAGATTCTCTTCTTGCCATTCAGGCACTTCATATCTCAGAGCTGTCATTTGCAAAAAAAGAATAGAGACACATGGAACAGCAGCTGAAGAAAAAAACATCAAGACTAAATCATGTGAGCAACCAGCTCACTGAAAGCCATAGCAAGCACTCACAAACCATCTCAGTATCATAAATTCATTTGGAACTGCTTAGAAAGGAAAACTTCTAGCACTCCATATTCTTACTTACCACAGTGTTTTCAGCAGAATATTGCTTTAGTTGCAACCTGTATTCTTCTTAACCTGAGATGGTTACCAGAATTCTGCTGTGCTCCGGACAATATGTCATAAACATTATGAGTGTGTAGAGCCATTATAGTTCTCTGATTCTGGGCTGCAGCATCCTCACTATTAAAATATACTGGCACAGGACAGAAAACTGATAGCAGCAATTCTACAAAGCTTTTGAGCCAGGAGAAAAAGAAGATCGCAAGCAAATTCTGCCTTGGAGGCTCAGATGTTCTAGAGAAAAAAGGGGGGAAATTTATAATTTACCCGGACTGACCACTCCTGCAAAAAAAAAGTGATTTGCTCTAAACTAAGAGCTTGCCAAAAACTAAAAGTTAGGCAGGCCTGCCTGAGAAAGATTATTAGAAGATACAGAATGCTTTCCTGTGAAAACAGAATTGTGTACATCAGTAACGTGCAATATCCCTCTGACACTTAACCTTTATGTGCTACAGCACCAAGGTTGTCCTTCCAGCATGTCTGTAACTGAAAGCTTTTAATACCCTCCTTCTGCCACCCTCAAAGCCAACTTACCAGGAACATAAAAGATTTAACCACTTATTAAACAGCACTATTTTGTCAGGCAATACGTTCTTTTCTGCAGGGCATCACTGAATTGAATGTGCAAGAGAGACAAAGTGCCTAACAAAGAAAAAGTTGCTTCATGACAGGATTGCCTCTCCTCTCCCAAGGAATTCAATCAGCAAGGAAACCTCCTTGTGGAGTACAAATCAAGGCAATACTATGACAGGAAATAAGGCAATAGGAAATCACACAAATAAAGATGTAGAGAGAGACTGGTGGACATGAATTTTGTAGCTTTTTTTATTTTGTAAGCGGTGCTTCAGTAATAACAAGAATACTTGGCCCTAATTGCTTTGATTATCTGGCCCATGGTAAACTTGTTTCTCCTTTCCTCTTTTTCTTCAAAGCGGAGTTGGAAAAAGCAGCTCTCACGGCCATGTTTTACACTGTCACTGCACAAACATGGCACAGAGCAAGCCAAACACAGAAATCAGCTGAGAATCAGTCCTTGAGGCAGACACTTGTATGCTTAAGAATATGAAATAAATATAATTACATAACAATGGGAATTGAACACTACAGGAAAGCTGTCACAGGGGATTGCTCCAGTGAAAGGAAATGTAAAAACACAGTCCTCCTAAAGCACTGTTAGCACATCCTTATCACATATATAGATGTACATATATGCACTGACACAGAGAGGTCAAAATGAGGCTGTATACAACTTTGCCACCCCACAGCTTCAGCATATTGACATCTGAACTATCATCGGAGACAGAACAATGTGAACACTTCAAGACTCCTACATTTCTATGCCAGTAACTCCCATCTTCCACTGAAACTGCTGCTGATCATTATTCTGCTAGGTCATATTTGCTTCTTGGCTTTAATGCTTTGTCTAAACCCATAATTACCAGTTGATGTATAGCTATGAGTCATATATACAAGAATCACCATCATTTCTGGGCTCTTCAGTGTCTGAAACACAGCATGAGACACACCAACCAATCTACACTGTCTCTACCTACTGCTGCAAATCTCTGTTAACTGGAGGACACAAGAACGCATGGCAGTCTTTAGTTTTATGCTTCCATACCTGAAGTGGTTAACCAAAAAAAGTAACTGTTGTTAAAATGTAGGCTGTAACTTTTACAGAGCCTGGAGCATCCAGTGCAGCTGCTCTCGTGTAGCCAGATGAGATCCTTAGAGAAGTCCTATGATGAGAAAGAAAAAACCCCCCAAAATATACCCCCTAAACTGAAATACATAGTAATTTCAACAGCAAACTGAAATATTAATATAAAAAATCAAAATTAACTATACAGTCATAATGTTTACTTCACACAGCTAATATAGTTGCCTTGTTTATTCCACCTTTAAGAAAAAGGGGAATTCTTTTACAACTCAGAAAAACAGACGTTTAATTTGGCTTTGTAATTCATATATAACTGAATAAAATACATAGAAGAGAGCATATCCATCTCAACTCATTTTGTACCATTGTTTGAATTAATACAGCGGCTATAGCCTCACAAAATTAAAGTATATTGTTTTTAAATGAAACATTGAAATCCATGATATTTGCAAATAATAGCATGTTCAGTCATTTAAGCTCCTTTCCTCCTCCTTCCCACATTTAGTATGAAGGGCTAGTAGAGACTTCTGTACCACCTTTTTTAAAGGTTTGAGGTTCTCATCTAATGTTGGCCAGGTAAAGCTGACAGCCTCTGAGACAAGCTCCTGAAAAAGATATGAATTACCAGCGTCAACTTTAAACTTCAAGACCTCACTCTGGGTCTGTTACAAAGAAAGTTCCCCTACACATTAACTGTGACCTGTGCCTATTCATAGCTACAAGTCTCATCTCGTTACTTGCACATATATATATGTCAAATAGGTCTATAATTTGATCACATTTTAAGATTTTCATCTACTTAGTACATGAAGCCTTAAAAAAGCAGGCAGCTATGAATGTGACAGTGGGACCTGCCAGGGTGAGTGCCCAAAATTTTAGATATGCTGATTGTTTTAGCAGTGACTTTCAGCTTTTGAAAAGGTAGTCATCTCTGCAGTCAGCAGTGATTCTGTTGTCTTTGTGCAGACAGGTCAAGCGGACCTGAGCAGTCTTGGAAAATCATAAGCAACACAAAAAAGCTAATGCATATAATTAAGTTGAAGGATACCAACTTATTAAAGCATGAATGAAGCTTACATTGTGCAAGATGATGAGAAGTTGCTAGCAATTAGATTGCTCGGCATGCTGCAAAAGAAATTGCTTTGGAGCCAAATTTGACTTAAGAAATATAACACTTTATGCATCCTCCTAAAGAATCTTGCCAGGCCAGAACAAGAATAAAACAATGTCTTGAGGTTTTCTGTCTGAATCTCATTTGTGCAATTGTAATAGAATAATAATAAAAAAAAAGTCAGAAAAAATAGTCCTGCAAATGCACGTATGGGTGTAGTAATGTCTTATTCTACACAAAAAGAGAGTGTACTTGTGTGCATTAAGCATTCAAAGCAGAAAAGGAACAACGTGATTTACTTCAGCCAAAAACCCAGCTTAAAAATATAAAGGTATGAAGAGGAAGCCACGGGGAGGCACTATTGTGCCTTAGCAAGTTAGTGATCAAAGTCTGTCCGGCTTAACCCTGGAAGGCACAGCCGAACAAAGTTCTGTGCAGGTTAACTTCCAAACAGGAACTTCACAGGACAGAAAATACAGCACAGATAGGTATTTAAAGGCTGGTGCATTTGTGTCTGCCTTGAATAGTATTGAAACTATTTGCAATAAAAGTGATGTGCTAGTTTTGCTTGTTACCCCAGATTAAAGTTGTTTGGTTTATTTTCTTTAAATTTCCCTAGTTGTTTGTTTTGTTAGGTTTTATTTGTGGAATTTTTTATTTATTTATTTTTTTAATGGCACCATCTATCTTTATCCTGAACACTGTGGTATAACAAAAAAGAGAGCTATAATGTATAAACCAAAATTTTATGTGCTTATGAAAAAGCCTCTTTATACATTAGAAATTAAGGACTATCTACAGAATGAATACTTATCTTTCAAACCTGCAAATTGCTATGCAAAAGAAGAAACTGAATGTGATGATTTAATATTACTGACTCTCCTCTCATTTGAAAAAAACCCTTAAATTTGTGTTTTATTAATTTTCCACTGTATCAATCTGCTTTATTATAGCCTCAGAAGAATAAACAAAGCACAGATGAAAATCAGAAACCACAGCAGACTAAGAGACATTCTGTTCTTATACTGTCTCTCATCAGAATGGAAGTCCAGAAAATCCAAGTTTCTTCTTCTAGAAGCACCAAAGTAAAATTAATTTTTTCATGTAATTAACAACCTTTTGTGACCTGCAGATTACTGTAGGCCTTTTTCACCCTTGTATTCCATGATTCTGTAGGAACAACATTAAAACAATGAACTCTCACTTACATAATACCCCAAAGAAGAGGCTTTACTTAATATTATTCTTGTCTTATGCATTTCTTATATTTTTAAAAGCTGCCATAAAAACGGGAAAACACAATACAGGTTAGGATTTTTGTTCTTCACAATGAAAATAACATAAAAACTGTTATTTCAAATAATGCTTTATGATCTCTATTGGTCCACACATACAGGAGTTTAATTCCTGAAGGTGAGCATGCACGTAGCATTTTCCTTTTCTGCTGTTACCCACAGTATTTCAGATGCGGGATATTTGCCCCTTTTCACCAGAAGACAGAAACACGCATAGTTCTAACTAAACCTGTTATCACCTTGCCTGACTGCCTAACAACAATTAACCCAGCAACATTTGCTGACAGAATGAAGTATAGAAACACTTATAAAGAACCAAAAGTGGACAGTTTTAAAGCACACTATACTATGAATTACTTAGCTCACTACACAGAATATATTGGGATAAACACAACAAACATCTCTATTGAAACTCCTCTTTAGGGAAAAGGCTTTAACATTAACTTGAGTCCAGTAGGTTAACCTGTGGGAATTCCAGATATTTTGTGATGCATCTCTCTGTGCCAAGAGTGTGTGCTCAGACAGGTGGAGACATCTGGCTTCAATTTTGCTTCCACTCAAAGCTAGCAAAATGCAAATCAGCTCCAGGTTTGATAGCTATGCTCCTGTGAGAGTCTGCCACACGAGACAATGGATACAAGCAGAAACCTGAGCCAGTGACGCTGAGCAGTTCTGCTTTTACACCTGGCTTGCAGTGTGTTGCAGTGTAGGTAGCGTCAGCCCAGGTCTGATCGTGAAGATATAACAGGACACCAGAAAATGATGGTTTGCTGCATTGGGTGCTAGCTGAAATATAATTTGCTCTTTCATAGCTTAATTTCGACAATTTTCTGTGCTTTGGATCTTCATCTACAAAAAATTATTTTTTTAATTATCACAGTAGTGTAGAAATAAATCATTCAGTTCTACTAAGAGTGGAAAAAAAATGCGAATTTCAACCAATATTCTGGCCATTTGCTTCTACCTTTATTAAAAAGTACTTGTGAAATTATAAAGTAAAGTTAAATGTGGGATTCAGTCCCACTTGTGAGTCACGCAGTCAGTGGTTACAAAGCAGCTCTGTCCACACACTACTTATTATCTAGAAGACAAGTGCTGAAAGTCCCAGAGTCCACTCAGGAAGCTGTGATGACATGGGTGTGTGTTTTCAATCCAGCATTAATAAGTGCTAACAACATTACAGAGAAAGTTCATCTTTAAAAGTTGCCATTTCCACCCTGATGTCAGAGGTAACGTGCAAGTAGTTATACTGATTTTATTAAAGAACAAAGTTCTTCACTTAGCCTCAGATTTCTGGAGTTCTGAGCAAACAGAACAGGCTTCTTGAACCAGTTGCACCCAGCAGCTCATCAGAGAGCATAAAGAACATTGCATTTCCAATGCATTGCTACAAATTAAGACATCTAGGGCAGATAGTTCCAGAGAAATCCAGAATCTGACCAAATGAAAATCACTTACCTTCATTTCTAGGAGCGCAAATTTGTACAGGGCTGAGAATTCTTGGTTCTTTTTTTTTCGGTCCTAAAGAACAATATTGATTCTACAAGTTGGTGGGAGTGGAAACCTATAAACAACTGTTGATTGGATGTGAATTACAATCCTCCTGTACAGAGTAAAAATCATATTTAATAACTTAGTAATAATCTGTAGAATGTCATGATCTGGTAGAAGGTTTGTCATCCATAATTAATTCTACTCATTTTGGATAGATCATTCCTGAAAATCACCTTAAGAATAACTAAAGCTTTGCTTGCTTTTACCAAGGTACAGAAATTGAATTTTTTCATTTTTTCCATAGAAAAATAAGATGAGAAAATATGCATTTACATATTTTACTGTCTGGAAGTTGCTGTCCATTTATTCCGTTTTTATAATGTAATAGCTATAGAGCTAAAAGATTGGAGGACATTTCTTTTAAAATTTAGTTGGTAGAGAATTACTGGATTTTTATGTTTGTTCAGCGTTTTTTTTAAGGAAAAGGGAAAACCAGAAACAATGGTAAAACTAAGAATTCATAAATAGACCATGCACCTAGTTATGTACTATAAATCAAGCAGATGAGTACTTTTAATATGGGAAAGGCGACACAAGAACAATGAAGAAATGCAGCTGTTTTTAAACCGTGATGTGATGATTTTCTGTTGTTCTAGAGACACTAGAAACACACAGAGAATGCTTATAGAGCTCTGCTTACTTCTCAAAGGGAATTGATAAATGGGGGAAGGCATCCCTAGGGCTTCCCTTAGTTTAACAAAAACAAAAGTACTTTTCAGTACATTACTTTTTCTTCACATCTTCCCTGAAATAAAATGAATTATGCACACATATTGTTTATTGCCAGTTTGTGTGCTGTGGAATTTCTGTTGTAATAACCAGAGCTCTGAGAACTTCTCTGTAAATGCTCCTTCTGTTTATTTATGGTTTTTTTATCAATACAAATACTTACTTCAATCCAAACATTTCACCACCCCCTGCAAAAAAAAAAAAGAAAAAGAAGTTTTATTAATTTAGAGATGCTGAGATATGTTGTAAGTGGCTGTCTCTCTGCCTCTTTCCATCTGCAAAAAAATAGAGCAGGAAAGTTTACATTCCTGCAGGATCAATTGTGAGATTAGTTTCACATTCCTTTTATTCTTAGAAAATGGATTTGCCATGTGTTTAAGTTAATTTTATAACTAAATTAGCTGTAAGATTTAGGCATAGTTATGCACAACGTAAAAGAAAAGTGTATATAAAAAACAGCCTGAGGATATTTTTATAGTAACTCCATTCTATAAACAAAAAATGGCAATTTATTTATTGTCTTCTTCCCTCAACAGCCCAAAGCACAAGCTCTGTCAGGGTCCAGAAAATACATAGAGGAATGTCCAGTACTTAAGTTACCTGAACTGGAAGATGATAACATATTCATAAGGACAAACGCTATCAATATGCACTTGTAGCCTCTTTCTTTATGAAATCCCAGCTGCAGCATTATCTATCATTATAATAGCCCAGTAGTTGCAACATTTACCCGTAAACTGTTGAGAACTAACTTGTATGCTTTGGGAAGGTTCTCCCCTCTCAGAGAGCCACTCCAGTCACTTAGGAGTTCCCTTGCACAGTTCTTCTCCTCTTGCCATGTATTCCTTCCTCCTTTTCAACACAGGGGAACAATGTGACTTTACCCACAAGCTACTATGGCTTGCATTCAACAGTCAAAAGAATTAAAAAAGAAATAATCTTGAGGGTAATTTGAGACTCCAGGACTCCACACTCCTAAGTCAAGTCATTAGGCACTAGTGTGAAAGCACTTCTGATTAAGTTTTAAAACCAGCAGGTTATTATGTTCAAGGAGGTCTTGATGATGTTCTTAGCATAACTTCTTTTCCATTCTTTCATATTAAGCATCTTCCCTCACCAGCCAGTTTCGGCTCTGGGCTCTCTGGGGAGGCTGTGTATCATCTCCTTTGCAGAACTGACCATGGTGACTAAGTTGTAGAGGGGACACAAAAACCGGACTTCTCCTGTGCTCATCATTTCCTCCTGGTAGCTGCTGAGGTCCTAGCAGTGCCCTAGTGCATCTGAGGGTCTTTGGGTTGCCTGCCCAAGGGGAATACTTCTCCCCACAGCATTGCAGAGAAAGCACATGGTAGGCTTTGGCTTTCATTTTGTGGGATCAGCCACCTAAAATATAACCACTGCAAAAAATCTCTGCTTTATCCATCTGTCTTTAGTGATGGTGTGAAACAATTTTACTCTAAGTTGCCAGTACTGAAGAAGTCCAGCTTCACTGAAGTAGTGCCATGGAAAACAGCTAAGCAGAGAAGCTGTTCTTGGAAGATATCTTTGCTCACAAAAGCAGACAATAGTACTCCATCGACTTACACAATTACGAAAAAATGAAAAGCTGCAGAAGGGTCATTTTTGGCTTGGGTTTCTGTGCCTACCTGTCCCCATTATAAATGTGTTCATTAGAAATCATCACAAGAGGTCTGTGCTTATGTTTAAACAACTGCAGAACCTATGGCACAACAGGGTCATAGATATTACACCAGTATTTATTTGTATATTCTCTCATGATAGCTTATTTTCTATATTTTAATGAGTTTATCAAAGCACCATAATGTTATTAAATATTATCAGGACATGAAAACCTGGTAAATAACTACACTTCCTATAGAAAAAAAAACCAAAACCCCAAAGCAACAAACTCATAAAGCCCCAGTGGCTTTCTATTCTTTAAACATTTGTTGTAACCAGTAATCTCACAGACCAGACTTGGTCTGTGGAAACTAATGAGCTAATGATAGATTTTCTTGGGGTTAACACCAAAGAAATGGGATGTTGCCATTGGATACGCCTCAGTCATTTACAAAAAGCATAAGTACTGTCCTAAATCAATATTTTTTTTTTCTTAACTGGGATGAGAAACCACAATCATTCCATGTATTTTTGTCTGTCAAAAAAAAGTGACTTATGAAAAAGAAATTCTCCAGGAACAGGAAGGGCTCAGTTCATCTGCTTACATGTAAGCATTTAGTGCTACTTGAGATTCCCTAAAGTGTCATTTATATTGGGAGAGGTGGAAAGGCACAAGATCTATAGCTGAGCCGCACTCATCTGCAACAGCAGCTGAAGGTCAGGTGTGCTGCTCTAGTTTGGTCATACTGCATTAGACACATGGGTTTGGTACTTTCGTCTCACTCAAGGGAGCACTGTATCACCTTTACACTGAAAGAGAACATCACTCTGTGTGCACTCTATGCTGAATCACAGGTGGTGGCCTTACTGTCCATTAGTGATTGACAGTAATTAAAACAGAGAAGCCCCAACTACAGTTATGTTTGTCAGCAATTCTAACTCACCCTCTATTCTCTCTCCTTCACCTCTAAAATTTGTGTCAAGATGTCATTAAGATTTAATTCTTTTTCATATACAAAATTTAAGCCATACATTTTCATTGCTTAGACACAGTTCATGCAAAATCTAGTTTAGAAATGAGCTTTTTGTTTTAAATATCCATCACCAGCTTCAGAATGTCAGCAAAAAGAATTTACTGAGGATTTCTAAAATATGTCACATGGTTCTGGTGACTCTTAAAAATATAAGAAAGGCTTGTGTCATAAACCAAACAGTGAGTCTAATTTTCCAAGAAATTCTTTGTCATTCAGATTCAAAGGGCTAAAAATATACTCCGGCAGTAGAGGAACATCTACCTACATGATCACTACACCATCGGCACTGCAGGAAACTCTGACTTCTACAGTGTATTAAAACTATTGATTTCATCATACAGATACATGACAAGGTCATCCACAATGGAGGGATATAAGCAAAAGCTATATTACCCCTTTGTTTGAGTATTGAAATAATGTAATAAAACTCAGAATTGCTACTAAAACGCCCCCCTGTCATAACAGATTTCAACAGATGATTTATTATGTGTTGCTCACCGACTCTATTATGAATAAATAATGAAACCCAAAGAAAATTGTCTTACCTTATGCTCATAAAAAGCATCTGGCTTCTTTACTGGAAGAAATAAAAAACAAGGCTCTTAAGAGCACCAGATGACCTGTGTAGCACAAACAAGGTTATGGACCCTAACACTCTCCTCCTAGTGCCCTGTTGTCTTTAAGATACAGCTTTGTCAAATACTGCAAGCTTTTCATCCACTTTCCTCTGTGGAAAGTTTTAACTACCAGAATAACCACTTGCAGCAGAACTACATTTCTGAGACTGTTTTGTAAGGCAGTTATTTTTCAACACTTCTCAAGATCCATATATAAGAAATGTGCTTCTTGAACCTTTGTCAGGGAGTGGATATTAAGATCCAGTTGAATCAGCCACTACAACTGGTATTGTAGGGTTATTCTCAACTCAGGAATTACAGGTATTTGTAAACAAAAACAAAAGATCAATTTTTTTACAGTGACCTCCTCCTGTCTCAGCTTACTATGAAGTTGCATCTGTACACTCCTGTATATTACAACTGATTTCCTTTTAGAATTTGAAAGGGTAACCATTTTTTTCCAAGAATTTCCCCAACACAGGAAGCATTAAAGGACATGTAGCACAGCAAACATCTAAGACTACAATGAGAGCTTCGGGGTTGGGGGGGGGGGGTACATGACTTAAAAAATCTTAAAAACTGCAAAGGATTTATTAATATAAGTTAATATGCTGTTCCACATTTTAAAATGCATGTTAACTTTTATTTCTTTCCAAATTTCTAATATTAGAACCAATCTCCTTTTTGGTGGGTTGGTTCTAAGACTCTGGAGGATCAGAAACAGAATCAGAACACCAGAGCTGCTTCCTTCCCAATCTGGATAAAGAAACATGTTGCAAATATCACTAGCTTTGTGTAAGGCTTTAGAATTTTGTGTTCTGTAAGAGTGGAGGTTGATGGCTTTTTTTCAGGTTAGAAATTACTCCAGTAAAGACTCCTGCTGCATCAGCAGATCTGGATGAAAGTAATCAGTATAAAACCTTCTTTAATAAAAACGCCCAAAACAAACGCCAAAATGAAACAAAAAAATCAAAACAAAAAAAAACTGAAAGGAAAAAAAAGTCGATCACAGTGTAAGTAAGAAAAAGGTAGCTGCAATAAAGACATGAACACTGTATTAGCTTACAGTTTGTTCTTTCTTTGTGTGTCTAATATGCTTATGAAATTATATACTCAACGTAATTTTTTGTCTTCGGAATGAATATGCGAGACAAATTTTCCTATTTTTTATTAGCAACAACTTATATAGTTGAATATTTTTCTTCTTCTGAAGTTCATAGACACTAGTCCTCTCAGTCTCAGGGCAGTCACAGCAATAAAATGACCTAGGTTGAGATCTTTTAAGTTCCTTGGTATGGGTGATCTATCCCATAAGACTAGGGCCACAAATAATAAGGAGAATTTGATTTCATTCTTTGAGAAAAAAACAACTTTCTTATTTCTCAGATTTAAGTGATTGCTTTTCTCATCTGATATCAAGCTCCTTTATGTTTACAACAGAAAAGAAGAGAAGAGAGAAGCACATCTCTTTTGACTTCACTTATTTTTATTTAATTAGGATCTTTTGTCTTACCACTATTGCAGTAATAATCCTCTCTACATCTATTTTTTGAGTCATTTCCATTTGGAGCAATTTTGAGATTGAATATTGTTTTCTGAACTTCACCTATCCTTAATAGCAGTGAATAGCAACCTACCTAAAATGACTGACGGAAGCATTAACATTTTAATTATGAAGATTTTATTCAGAATTTATTCTTCAAAAGCCCATACTTTTATGTTAACCTTTCACAAGTGTCTTTCTCTGGCCTTTACATTTAGTGAGACATAGAAGGCCATTATTCTGCAGCAATTTTATTACAGTAGATATTAAATAAAGAAACAGACTAATAACCTTGAAAGCAGTGTGGAAAACACGTGGACTCCTTCATGTGCAATTTACTCAGTCCACAAATGAACAGATACCGTGGTGTCAATTCAGCATCTTCCATGAGCCCTGAATTAACTTGAGAAAGAACTCATACCATGGAAAACAGTATAGTGAGGGTAGAGTAAGGTTTTTATGTTTAATGAACTAAAGTGCAACTAGCCACTTGTTCAGAAACATAGATACTAAAAGTGTGACATAATTATTCACATCCTTTAGGGGGGTTGAACATTAACAAACAAGGTATAGGATTTGTAAAAGCAACCTGTATAACCTGAACAAGTGGGATAAACTTTGTATATGTTGTCTTAGAGCTTTAGGGCAAAAGCTCAAGTCCTGCAGTGACCTCTGTTCTGGTGCACTTGCATCCCGTAACTAATATTCTACCTCACAGAAGATGTCGGTAGGGATAAGAAAAGGCCAGCACACGGGACATTGTATCCAATTTCCTGGCAAGGCAATTCAGTAGATACTAATGTCCCCTGGACTCTTTCCTTAGGCAGATTGTTGGATTAGACGACCACTCCGTTTATCTTTGGGTCTGTATCATCCAGGTCACAGTAAGATTGTATTGCCAAGCAAGACAACTCATGTTGGTTTTTTTTCTGCATATAAAGGACAACAGCATCTACCAAAGCATTCTTTTATAAAGCTGCTCTTGACCACTGGCCCAATGAGTTAAGGAAATGTGAATATTCACATTTTCTTCCATATGAAAAAACAACAAGACTTTAGCACTGCTGCAGCTAAATACCATAAATCTTGAAATGAAAGCATATGTTTCTTTCACACATTCCCACTTTTAAGCTTCAATTTGTCCCAGCCTACCTGAAGTGTTTCTACTCAAATTAGATCTGTTACTAGTATAAAATTATAGCGGTTCTATTGATGTGTTATTAAAAAAAAAGAAATAAAAATGTATCTGAGTATACTTGGGACTGGATATTTTTAGGCTTGCTTCCTAATCTACTGTGGAAATCTAATGTAATAAAGAGCATATGAGATCACATTATTATTATTCTTATAGCTATAATATAGGCCATCATGAAACAAAAAAAAAGCATACAATAATGAATATTAAAAATCTAATTATTTCTGTCATTTAGAACATTGTATTTGTTTTGTAATACAACCAAGAATATGGCACATTTGTGCAACACATTCTGTTTATTGAAAAACAAATCCAAAATGAGATAATTTTAACTGCATATTGTATCACGTGAACAAAAGATCTGTGGCAAACCACCAGAAAAAAAAAAAAATCACAGTAATGACTGAAAAAATCAGTAGCTGGGAAACTTACAGTTAGGGACTCATTTGTTCTTTAGGATTGTTATGCTAATTTTCAGGAGCTGCTGCAGCAGCAAAGTTAAGATTTAGGTTGAATACATCAATTACTAACTACTAATGCTATAAAGATAACCTTAGCTTTTCAAGGTACTTTAAAAGACCCATTCATATCCTGCCTTTCCAGTGCTGGACTTTTACTTTAACTCTAGAAGAAATAAACTCTTCAAAAGTCAATAAAATGTACATGTTTCCTTCAAAAAACAGAAGTGGTTTCCTTTGGAAGTATTATGTTCTAATTCTCCACTCATTTAGAATAATGAAAACAACTCTACTTAGAGGGCTGTGAATAAGATCCAAAACTAAGTTATTAGCCCACTGATTTATTATTTTCAAGAAAACATTTTAAGCCTTACTAAGCATTTCTTATCCAAGCTTGCATTCATAGCTTCTCACTGCCATAATAAGATTGTGCATCAATAAAATTCAAACCATTGATATTCAGTAACTTGGTTTTGACAAAAACATATGACTCAGTTTAAGCCACAGAACTGCATTCACTCAAAATGCCAAATTATTAAGGAACATGATTGGGTGAGGTAGGGAATTAAAATCTGAATTAAAATCTTTTAGCAGGAAAGCAAAGGCATATTTTTGTCTTAACATTTCACCTTATACACTGACCTATGATAAAATAGTGCTGCTTCTTACCTTCCCTCATTTTGCTACAACTTAACATATGGACAGAATTGCTGTGGTATTTCTCACCATATGGGCAGGACCATTGTTTCCCAATTCATCTAAATGAAAAATCTGAAATTAGGTCATTCTCACCCACTGAATCCTCAGGCGTACCTCACAGTCACAGGTTATTTTATTGTCCCAGTGACATGTCTTTCTTTTCTCACAGCCACATTTCTTTTTACCATCCCCAAAAGCAACAGCGTTCTCAACTCTTCTTATTTTGCTCCACTCCATGTGTTCTGTCTTCTTTTAACAACACATTTAGGACTCATAGGACAATCTCTAGAACTGCTCTTTAATTCTCAAAAGCCAGTCTCCTATATATAATGGCCAGACTGCATTCTCAAAGTGCTTTCCCCTGGGATTTATTAGTCCTCATATATTTTTTAAAAATGTAATTTGTTTAGATACTTTTTGTAGAGGTTTTTGTTACACAATAACAATTCCAACACACTCTTTGCAATTATAACCTGTCCTCCTGTATTATTTTTTGGGGGTTTTTTTTGACAGGGCAGGTAGAAATGATTCTCATATCTTAAGGTGAAATTTTGAAATTACCTAACCTCTTCAAACTCTCCTAAAATTGCGTGCAGTGAAGCACACTTAAGACAGCCAACAAAATACCACCTTATAACATCAAAACTAACTATTGTTTTCCTCCTACAGTGCGACAATTAATGGTGAGACAATTTTAATTGATACTGCCATTCAGACTATTTTATCTCAAAAAGAGAAGTAAATGTATGGCTATGTATTTCATATAATTATCATAAAATATATAAGCATTATGAAGAACTCAATATTACTCTTCAAATGCATTATCATATTGCAGAACAAGCACTTCAAATTTCATTTTATGTCTGATATGAAAGGAAACCTAAAAATGAAACCAGACTGTTACTGAAATGGAATTTACCTGGTCTATTTACTGCCTAAAGCAAGAAATGCTAAACTTAAAAGAGATAATACTTAGTTCGCTTATTGAAAAAATTAGAGAAAGTTAGGTTTCAGTAAGTTTTTGAAATATAAGACTAAATCACAATGAACAGAAGTTCCATTAAAACTCTAGTTAAACTCATAACATGATGGATTTAAAGAGTGATTTTCTTGTGAGATAAAATTCATAAATATATTACCTGTCATAATTCTGCTGATACCGAAAATGTTGGCAAATACAATTCTCTAAGACTTGTTTTGGAGTATTAGAAAGCAAGCATCCTTTACCAGGCCTGGGCAACATGAGGGAATGATCTCCATTAATCGTGTGAAACAAAACAAAGGCTGTTACAGATTATATTTCCCAATTATGAACATTCTATTACTTTCTAAGGTCCAATTCTAATGTTATGAAACTTTGCAATAGTCAAACTCTTGCTTATTTGGAGCTGGCTCCAGCTCTCTATCTGACCTTGCCTTTCAGGTTTTTAAGAATTCCAGACAGAGGTGATTACAGAGAAAGAGACATCTGTTTAGCACAGATCATTCCTCACACAATAAGTTATCATTTTCAAAGAAAAGACAGTGTCTGAAAAACACTGCTTTAAGGAAAACATGGTATCAGAGAAAGGAAACATGCTATCAGAGGGACATTCTGTCTAACTTTCAAACCACAACTGCTTAGACAAAACTTTATCGCACTGTAGCTTAAATCAAAATATTCCACTTTTAAATATTCCACATATTGTATCACTGCCTTTCCACCATAGGTACTCCCTTTTTCTATTATTAATAATTATCAATACATACACAGCTGAAATCTTCAAAACAATTATTTTGCATATATTTGCTACCTGCTTTGAAATATTACAAAATTAAGCAATGAAATACATGCTTAACACTCACAGGAACATTTCAGTGTGGACCCAGCATTGACATGTGGCTTGAAAGCATCAGGCCTTAGAAAACAGTACTTTGTGTTAAAAGTGCAAATGACACTTCTTGGAGCTAGACATAAAAACTCCTCTGTTTTTACAGCAACTGCTAATGAGCTGGGTATACCTCTGGTAGCAACTGCTTGTTGATGCTGTTTCTGTTCCTTATATCTCTGCATCACAAAAGATATCAAGAACACAGTATACTGAGAACATTTTGGACTGCTTGGTCCTTCCATTGTAGGACTGGCAGAATGGGAGCACTTACAAAATCAATGTTTCATATGCTGATTTGCCTGTATACTTTGTTCAGGAGCTGAGCCTTGCTGTTTTTCCCAGCAAGTTCATTCTCTTTCATTTGTTCCCTGCAGAAGGTGCAGAAGGAGCACATTCCCATTCCTAAACAGGAGATGAACAGGTTAGAGTGCTTTATGCCTTTTTTCGCCAACAGTTCCTTTGGGATGCTCCTAGAGCTGCTGATTCATAATCACACTTCAGATATGCAGGCTCTCTGTGATCACTTAAAACGTCATTATTTTTGTATATACTTTGGTCTCATCACAGTCTGCAAAGTTTTCTTGAAGTATGTTCTGGCTCATTCTTGTAGAGTAACTGGTGCAGGTGAGCACCTGGACCAAAACACCCACATCTTCCAGCATTTTAAACATTTTGTTTCCTAAGGAAAAATAGACATTTTGTTGTTGTCCCTCCTCCCCCTTATCAGAAGCTTAAGAAATGCCTTTTATATGACTGCTTCATGGTTACTATGTCTGAGTTAACTCTGTTTAAAAGCAAATGCAATAAACTACCATCACCAAATGGCCTCCATTACATAATAACTTTATCTTACCCCAGCTCCCTGAGGCTCTGAGCAGTCTGAACAATATTTTCTCACATATTACCAGGAGAAAAGAAACTACAGTTTTCATGCAGAATAATGAAAGAAATTGACCATGGGTACACTAGAAAATATGTATTGCAGAAAATAGTGGTATAGTGGTATATAGAAGATACTAATGCAGCAGGTTTCTTTCAGGCTTGGAGTAGACAATATTCTTTACCCTGAATAGTCACTTGTTCCACTAGGTAAATAGGAAAAAGGCAGGAGTATTTTCAAAGCTCAGGTATCCAGTAAACTCCTACAAGCAGACAGGAAAACAGATCATCATTTTGAATTGAGATCTGTTTCTTTTTAAAGAAAACATTACCATACAAAGGTAAATGTTGTAGGAAAAATCAAGGTCTTATTAAGACAACTGATAAATTATGGCTGGTGAGGCCTGGGAGGTCAGGGAAGTCAGTCTGTGAAAGTCAGGCTTTTAATGGGGTTGAATACAAGAGAAAAAATTAGCAACAAACAATTTCACACTGGAAAAAGCTGTCCTAAGAACAAACCAGAACATTCATTAGCACACAGCACAATGTGCTGAAAGAGGTGCAACCGGGACAAGACGGGCATAACAAAGATAAGCGTGGACTGGATTCGGCATCACCCACGTTCAGAGCAATAAAAGAGGTGTGTGGGAGGGCCAGAACCATCAAGGTCTGTAATACATGTTGATTGTCCACACTTAGGTAGACAGTCACAAATTGCACAAAGCAAACCACTTGTATAAGCATAATACACCGGAAAACAGGGAAGTAAAGAGCACAAAATTTGGCAAAAGCACCTAGCAGAGAAAAATAGCAAACATATGATATTCCTCTATAGCTACACTACAGGATCAAGAAAGAAGCGTTTATATACAAATATGACACATGAGAAAAAGAATATACAAAAAAGAAGTCTTTTCATCATAATATTGATATATTTTGCATCATTACAACTACACAAAGCAAGTTCTGGAATCCTCAATATAAGGAGGATATAGAGTTGTTGGATCAGGCAACGAAGATAATCAGAGGACTGGAGCACCTCCCATATGAACAGGCTGACAGAGTTGGGATTGTTCAGCCTGGAGAAGAGAAGGTTCTGGGGAGACCTTATAATGGCCTTCCAGTACCTGAAGGGGACCTACAAGAAAGGAGGGAGGGACTTTTCACAAGGGCATGCACTGATAGGATGAGGGGGAATGGCTATAAACTGGAAGAAGGAATATTTAGATTAGACATTAGGAAGAAATTCTTCATGGTGAGGGTGGTGAGACACTGGCACAGGTTGCCAGGGAAGCTGTGGAGGCCCCATCCCTGAAGGTGTTCAAGGTAAGGCTGGATGGGCCTTTGAGCAATCTGATCCAGTGGAAGGTATCCCAGACCACGCAGGGAGGTTGGAAGTAGATGATCTTTAAAGTCCCTTCCAACTCAAACCAGTCTATGATTCAATGATATTGTATATAAAGGAAAATGTTCAAATCTAGATTTTTATTAAATTCATGTACAAAGCTAATATGAGACAGAGAGCTGTAAAATCATTGCACCTTATTCACAACAAAATCGGAAAACACTCTTTTAATCTTACAAAACACTCTGGAACAGAGAAAATAAAGTTTATCACGATGCCTACATGCACATTATATGGTCAAGGTATATGTACATGCAGTTCCAGGACTATGCACTGTTAGAACTGCCACTTGCAATAATACCTAAAGGAAAGAAAAAATGCCCTTTGGATCATGGCATACATTGTATAATGAAAAAGGTGGTGAACTTACTCTAATGTATTGCCTCAATTACCACTGTAGAAACTGGAGAGTCTGTTCTGCTATAATGCATTAGCTTTTAAGACCCAAAAAGAACAGTAATGTGGAATGCTAACATTTACCTGCTACAGATGATGTAATCTTTTTGCTCTTCAAGTCTCAGACATTCTACATACTATGTGTTCTACCTGGATACCAGGAGTCTATGCCAGGTAGAGTGTAGCAATCCACTTTTCAGCTCTCTTGAAGAT
The DNA here is from genome assembly GCF_032191515.1 of Phaenicophaeus curvirostris. Classification (NCBI taxonomy): domain Eukaryota; kingdom Metazoa; phylum Chordata; class Aves; order Cuculiformes; family Cuculidae; genus Phaenicophaeus; species Phaenicophaeus curvirostris. The sequence continues at coordinate 91,998,194 of NC_091394.1, forward strand.
GGTAATTCAAGGAAATGCCTTTTATCATGACTGCTGCCCATGAGAATTTTAAGGAAGGTACAATGATACACTAGAAGGACTGCTTGGATTTAGCCATTAACAATACTATACTGAAATAAGAACAACAACAGACTATGGCAAAATCTTAATGACATAGGCAAAAAATACAAGAAGATGTAATCTAAAATTCAATTACATTTGATGGAAAACTGGTGTTAAACATTTTAGTTATATCTAAGAATAGAGCCATACTTAATTCTCCAGAGTTAGTGCTTAAAGCAAGTAAAAATATTTTCTTCTTACAAGAGCTGAAGTACATAATGAAGATGATGACTAAGACTGGCAGAAATCTAGAGTGACTGGGGAGGGAAGGATGAAAATGGTATTGGGATCACAGTCTGAATAATTTCACAGATGATGTTTTCCATAACATGAAAGATTTAGTCATTTACATGTTCTACTGTAGTATCTTAGCTCATTCAAGGAAAAACACTGTAGGCTGATACATGACAAGAAGTTGGAGTAGCCCTCTTTAATGTAAAATCATGATTATCACAATAGTAGTTACTTGTGGATACAATAAACATTTCTCTTTTCATCACATATGGGTACATAGAAACAGTAGAAACTAACCATAATTAGTTCAGATTCAACAAAAAAATCTTTGTAAACCTTTGGCTATTTCAGTGCCGACTTTATAATACAACATAAAAAATACAAAATATTCAACTTGAATTAGGCATATAATCCTCAAATTAAACTTTTTTGCATATCTTTTGTACAATACAGCATCTGCTCCAACCTCCCTGCTCAAGCAGGGCCACCTTAAGCCCAGGACCATGTTTGGATGTCTTCTGAACATCTCCAAGGAGGAAGATTCCACAACCTCCCTGGGCAACCTGTAGCATCATTCAGTCAGCCTCACAGTAAAAGTGCTTCCTGATGTTCAGAGGAAATCTCCTGCATTTCAGTTTGTCCTCATCACCTCTTGTCCCGTCACTGGCCACCACTGAAAAAGAGCTAGCTCTGTTTTCCTAGCATTCTCCCATCAGGTATTTATATACATTAATGAGATCCTCCCTGAGCCTTTACTTCTCCAGGCTGAATAGTCCCAGCTCTCTCAGCCTTTCCTCACAGAGATGCACTGGACCCTTCATTATCTTCATGGCCCTTTGTTGAACTGTATCCACTATGTCCATATTGGTCTTGTACATGGGAGCCCAGAACTGCATACAGCTCTCTGGGTGTGACCTCATCAGTATGGAGTAGAGGATAAGGATGACTTTCATCAACCTGTGGCCAATGTTCATCCTAATGCAGCCCAGGATGCCATTGGACCTCTTTGCAGCAAGGGCACATTGCTGGTTCATGCTCAAGGTGGTGTCCACCAAGACTACCAGGTCCTTTTCTTCCAAGCTGCTCTTCAGCTGGGTAGCCCCTAGCATGTGCTGCTACCTGGGGTTATTCTTACTCCCCCTTACTGAACTTCATGAGGTTCCTGTCAGCCCATTTCTGATATTTAATACCTAAAGCAAGGTATAAAACAAATGAGAGACTTGGATAACAGATGCAGGTGACACTATGGCATGTTATAGAGACTACAAATATGGTGGCAATGACCTCCTATATTTGAAAGCCATTTTCGCCTAACACCAAACACTTTATTCCTGCAAATTTTGTTTCTCTTAGAAATAGAGGTAAAGAAACAGTGAATAAATATGAAAACAATATCACAAATCTGTTAAAATAAATGAGCTTAACATAGATGATAATAAAGTAAGTTTCATTAGGGACAAAACCGCCTAACCTTTGAACTATGGGGCAAAAGACATAAAAGAGAGTGCCATGAATTTTTAGAAAAAAGTATCAGAACACCTGAAAACAGTTCATAGACTCATAGAATAGTTTATGTTGGAAGAAACCTTAAATATCATCTAGTTCCAACCCCCTGCCATGGACAGGGACACCTCCCACTAGATCATCCAACCAGGCCCCATCCAACCTGGCCTTAAACACCACCAGGGATGGGGCAGCCACGACTTCCCTGGACAACCTGTTCCAGTGTCTCACCACTTTCATGGTGAAGAAATTCTTCCTTATGTCTAGTCTACAACTGCCTCCCTCTAGTTTATACCTATTGTCTCTAGTCGCATCACTACAAGCCTTTGTAAACAGTCCCTCCCCAGACTTCTTGTTAGCTCTGTTTAGGTACTGAAAGGTTGCTGTCAGATCTCCTCAGAGCCTTCTCTTCTCCAGGCTGAACAACTCCAACTCTCCAAAGTTCTAGCCCTCTGATCATCTTTGGAGCCCTCCTCTGGACCCATTCCAACAGCTCCATATCCCTCTTACATTGAGGTTTCCAGAACTGGACACAGGACTCCAGGTGGGGTCTCATAAGAGAGGAATAGAGGGGCAGAATCACCTTCCTTGATCTGCTGGCCACGCTTCTTTTGAAGCCCAGGATACAATTGGCCTTCTGGGCTGCAAGTGCACATTGCCAGCTCATGCTGAGCTTCTCATTAACCAGCACCCCCAACCCTTCTCCACAGGGCAGCTCTCAATCACATCATCCCCCATACTGTATTGAAATAGGGAATTGCCCCGACTCAGGTGTAGGACCTTGCACTTGGCCTTGTTGAACCTCATGAGGTTCTCACAGCCCCACTTCTCAAACCTGTCCAGGTCCCTCTGGATGACATCCTGCCCTTCCACTGTGGCAACTGCACCACTCAGCTTGGTGTCATCTGCAAACTTGCTGAGGGTTCACTCAATCTTGCTGTCAGTATCATTGATGAAGACATTAAACAGCACTGGTCCCCATACAGATCCCTGACGGACATCACTTGTCACAGACCTCCATCTGGACTTCAAGCCACTGTCCACTACTCTCTGAATACAACCATTATAGAAAGCCACTAAGTTGGTCATACAGTATTTGCCCCAGGTGAAGCCATGCTGGCTGCCAAAAATCACCTTCATGTCCTCCATGTGCTTTAGCATGTCTTCTAGAAGGATCTGTTCCACGATCTTCCCAGGCACAGAGGTGAGGCTGACAGGTTGGTAGTTCCCAGGGTCATCTTTTTTTACCCTTTATAAAAATGAGCGTAACGTTACCTTTCTTCCAGTCACCAGGGATTTCTGATTGCCATGAATTTTCAAATATCACAGCAACCACACTGGCATGTGGTTCATGATGGACAACTTGATATGGCAGTATATTCGTATCGATTTTTTCATACTTTAGCCCACACGCAAGTATAAAAAAAAAGAAAAAAGAAAAAAGAAAAAAGAAATGGCCCCAGGAATATTTGAGAAAGGAGTGCAGTGGTAATTTCTATGTGCCTAATAGAAATTGGCAAGTGATATACTGGAATACTAAGGAAGCCAGCACCTACTTAGCAACATGCTAATCAGAACTGTGGTGACTCACATCAAGGACATATTCACTAGACGTGGTATTTGTGACAAACTATTTCCCAAAATAGACTTTGCTTCTATAGGCCTTCAGCTGTGTGCATTTTAATGAGCTAAACTCTCAAAGAAGTAATGATTCTGTAACATTCTGTTGTGGTCTGAGATCTAAAACAGGAATGCAGAGGTAAATCAGAGGTGAGAACTACAGTACAGTCATGTAGAATCTACCATGGTCAGTGGCAGCTGGATAAGATCATTGAATAAATAATATAACACTATTCACAGAATAAAAATATGATTCGACAGTACTTTAAGCAAAATTACAAATATTTTGAAGCACTTCCAATACTAGGAACAAAGACTTATACATGAAGATACTGCTTGTTATCCTGACCCACCAAATACAGGAAATGTAACTGCAATAAGTTGCGTAGAACCGACACACAAGTGAGAGGATGCAGCTCAAATTACAGTCTATTCTCCCTTAGTCCTGACATCTCACTGGCTGCATCAAAAAGTACAAGAAGCAAGAAAGTGAGTCTCAACACTGAGAGCAAGGGGACTAGTATATGCTAATACTTCTGTTATGTATGAATATTAATTTTGGCATCTACAATTTTTGCTTACAAATAAGCAAGAACATCATGGCATGGGGGGTTGGAACTAGATCATCTTTCAGGCTCCTTCCAACCTAAACCATTCTATGATTCTATGATTATCAGGTCAGACAACTGGTGCTTTAGAAGAAGCAAGGGATGTCAGCCTGGCACCGGTTCCTGGGTGACGTACACATACCAAAGTAACTTCCCGAGCCTACTGCGCATCTATAGACGGCAGACTGGACATGTGTAAAAACTCTATTCAGTTTACTGCAGGAGAGCAGGGATAAACAATTTAACCAGTGAGTTTTAAAAGCCTGGACTCATGACTTTTAAACATTCGTGAATACTAAAGATAATACATACTGGACAGTTACTTGATCAAGTTTCATTTCAAGCTTTGTATGGAGTTCAGTAGCATAATGCAATCAGTCCTCAAGAAGTTGGTGTCTCCTGCCTTTCCTGGGCAATAAGAACTATGCTCAACAGACTTTTCTCAGCTAACCGTATCTGAGGTTGCTTTCTATCACCTGAGGCTCATAATTTCCCACCTTTTCTGTCCTCCACTTGTTTTATTACAACCTAGTTAATTTCATCGAACAAAACAATATATTGCACTTGTTCTTGTGCAATTTTCAGTTTGAACAACAGGGGAAAGTATGGATAATTTTATAATTCTTGTGTTGTTACAGACCTGGTGAGAAACAAGTCTTCAGACATCCAGTAAGTCTTTCTCTATTGCAAGCCAGAGAGAATCGGTATAATTTGGGAAGAAATATTGTTATTTCTTGAAAAACCAAATGTTTATTTAATCAGTTACCAGGGACAGTATGACTCCAAGAAAGGTACATTGTTTTTTACACCATTTGTAATAATATAGCTACCTTTCTGTTTAAAGTCTTGTACATCTAGAAAGACTTTAAATACATTTTTTTACTTTACTGGCAAAGATAGAGATTATTTTGCTCCAGGTCATTTAATAAAGATTATACTCCTACATATTGTTCTGTGTCAAAGTAGTATGTGTCTGCTTGTTTCACAACAGATGGCTGCATTTCAGTAGTTTTATACAGAAGATGTATATAGAAGGTTGAAACAAAACATTCATTGTAATCCAGCTTCTTCCAGTTGCTTGCATGTTTTAGTTGTACCCATCAAGCTTGACGTCATGCTGGATAATGTTCAAAATATACATTTATAAACTTGTTTCTGTTAGTTCAGGGTCAAGATTTATGAGGAACAGTATTGGAGAGAATGTAAATCAAGTATATTTCATATTACACCATATCAGACATTGTTCTATGTGATATTCCAGTCTGTAAAATACAATAAGAAATAAAATACCTTGACATATGGTCCTTCTGTCTTAAGGGTGAAAGAGCACATGTAGTTCTGAGAACAGAGCCTTAACCTCTGCTTCCAACCTTTGAGTGATTGATTTCTCATGCCATCCATTTTTTTCAGAGCTTTTTTCCTCCCCATCTTGCAAGAATCTGACAGATACATCGCAACCCCCTCTTGTTTTTTTTTTTAAAAATAAAAATACAAGTAAATGTGTGATTATTTGATTCAGAGATAAGTATATTTTTACCGGGTTTTTAATTGTACTTTAGCACCTAAAAGTTCCTCATTTGCTTTTCCAGTAAATGTCGGTTTAAAACCAACAGAAAGCAAGAGAGGAAAATGTTACTTCAGCAAGATGATTTTGGCTTCAGTGATTTAGTAATTTACCTACATTTTGCCCTTGTGCGCTGTTACAGAGGAGAATAGTGGGTCTCGCCTCCTTTGGGCTTTTGTCACGAAAGATTCATTGATGAAGCACCTAAAGCCTAATGAGGAAGCTATGTACAGCCTCAAAGCTAAAGATCAAAGTGAATAATGATCTAATATAACAAGCGTATCCACTGAAAAGCTTAGAAAACATGCCTGAGTAAGGGCTCTTAAACTTTGCTCCTCTTTCCTGTAAAAGAGACTCCTACTGAATCACAAGACCACTTAAAATTGGCGTAATTCAGCAGGAATAAGATTTCCTGGCTAATTTTATGAACTGCTTTGTATTACTCGATGCCCAAGATGCTGGATAAACGAAGAGCACTGGTGTTTGGGGGAGAAAAATAAGTTAAAACCGCGTGTTGACTCTTCCTTTAAAAGCAAACCCTGCCTTTATTCTTTCCCAGCACCCCCGAGATGAGAAAGGGAGGGCAGGACGCTGCCTCCGAGCCCCAGCACAGCCCCGGGCGGCTCCAGGAGCGAACCCGAGCGGCTCCCCCTCCTTCGCTGAGGCTGGGGGTGGCTCCTGGAAGGCAACAGAATCAGCTTTCCCTTTCGGAGCGGGCCCCTGCCGGCCATTAACGGCAGACCCCATCCCGCAATTCTCTCCTGCCCCTCTCCCTCAGCCCCACGGCGACCCGGCGCAAGCCCCGCCCCCTTCGGGAGTATCCACCAATCAGAATCCGCGGCAGCGCCTGATTGACAGGCAGCCTCGCCCAATAGAAGGCTGTCGCCTGAGGGGGCGGGGCGGCCCAGCCATCACCGCCCATTGGGAGGAGCCGGGCGGGGTTAGGCCGGCAAGGGGCGTGCTCATGTGCTCGTGGGCGTAGCCAAGAGACTGGGGAGTGGCCTATGAGCGCTGGGGGCGTGGCCAGTGCTTGGGGGCGTGGCCTCAGTGGGGGTATTTAAGCCCGGCACGGAGGCGCTTTCCCGTTCAGTCGGCGCTGTGCCGTAGGGGCTCCGCGTTTGCGGTGCGAGCTGCCGCCTCGCGTGCTCTGTTTATTACTACGCGTGTGTGTGCGGGCTGCGGGCACGTCCCGCCTGGGTCAGCGGCTCCGAAGGCGCCGCTCTTCTTCCTTTCCCAGCCCCGTGAGCCTCCGCAGAGGGATTTCTGCGCGCCCCTTGTCCGTTGTGGGGGGTCCCTTGCGGCGCTTCCCTCTGGATGCGTCCCCGCAGCCCCGGGCGGGAGGCGGCCAGGGGGAAGCGCTGCCTCCGAGGATTTACCGCTGCCCTTCCCCGCGGGGGGACCCGGCGCCCCGGCTGCGCTGCCGCTCGCTGCCATGGACGAGAAGTACCTGCCCGAGCTGATGGCGGAGAAGGACTCGCTGGACCCGTCCTTCACCCACGCCCTGCGGCTGGTCAACCAAGGTGAGGGGACACGGCGGAGCGCGGGGGGACGAGCCGCGGTTGGTAGCGGCGGCCGCCGAGGATGCTCGGTTTGCTGCTGGGTTCGCACCGCTCAGGGGTGTTTACCGGCTCCCAAATGCCTGTTTTCCCTTGGCGAGGGGAGCGGGGACCGCCCAGGGCTGCCCCTCCACCCGGGGGAGATCCCTGCGTTGTCCCCGGGCAGGCGCATCCTCTCCCCCAGAGAGCTCTCCCGGTCCTGCTCCTGCTGGGCTCCTTTCCCAGTGCCTCCCGGTCTGTAGATGCGCTTTACAACAGCGATCGCTGGCCGCTGGAGTTGCAAATTATTCCAAGTTGCATTGTTGTGTGGAGCAGCTCGGGTTTTCTGCGCTCTGCTTGGGCTTCAAGTAGATTACAACAAGTAGATCAAACGCCCTGCTTTTCCCTGCTAACGTGTTTCTGAACAGTAATTCACTCGTTGTTTATAGCTGTGTGAGCCTTTTTAAAAAGGAACGTATAGTTGATGTCTTCTCCTAGGAACTTTTGTCTCTGTAACTAAAATATTAAGGAACTGACAAAACGTTTTGGTGCATCTTTTAAAAAACCCAAAAGTATGTTTTCTTTTGCAGTTATGTAACTCAGGATAATAAATGATGCCTACCCCTTCTGCATCTGGTTTCTCAGAGATTCTTTAAGGTGCTAGCCCTTTGTTTCAATGGTTCTGTACCGAATAGAAGCACCAGTCCATGCGACTTACAATATGATTTAATGCAAATTTGGAAATATTGTGTAATTGGCAATTGGCTTTTGAGTACAAGTCTGGAGAGACAAACACTTGATAACAATGCTTGAGATGGACAAGTGGAGTAAGTTACAAACTTATCTTCTAATATAACTTAATGGCAGCTGGAATGGTTTTGTGATTACAAAGCTGTGCTAGTGTACTTCAGTGCCTGTGAGAGGAGTAGCTCTAAATCAATGTTGCTTCTTTTAATGCACTGTTGTAGTTTTTGGTGGTAATGGACTGTGAGTGCCCATCTCTAAATCAAAAGGAGAATCAACTGTCTGAAATACTCTAGAGTTAGGGGTAGCTGTCACAATTTCAGCTGTGGCATGCATATGCCATGCGATTTGTAGCTTCGTGTTCTTGAATGGTTGGTAGCTTGTATGTTTCTCCTAACTTTGGAAATATATTACTGTTGATAGTGGAAGAAGAATTATGTTAGTAAGTAGAAAATAATACTAAACCTGTTAAAAATTAGCTTGATTGCTGAGAATTTAAGGCTGCAAATTAGTGAAGTTCCTCTCAGTTAAGGAAGAATCTTTTTACATGTGTAAAGTACTTTAGGTAGCTGTAGAAATACTGTTTTGCAGACAGCATTTATGGACACAACTGTGTGGCTGTTGTGGCTTCTTGTGAGTATGATAGTTTTGAGATATTCATTGTAAGGAGAGATTAGAGGACAAACTTTTGCCTGGTTTTATCATGTAATACTTGGTATCTGCGTGCATACTTTAAGCACCAAAGCCAGGTATTGTCAGTGACAAAATGAGTGTAGATGGATGTGGATCCCATGTCTTTACTGTAGTATGTCTAAATTTTTTGCTTACTTTGAAAGTGAAGTCTTATGTTAAATCTGAAGCACTTCACGTGTTAGAGCTAGACAAAAAGAGTACGACTACTGATGGATTAACTAGTTTAAAATGCATTTTTGTTTAGTATCTGTGTAAAATAGATATTTTAGGCAACTGTAGAGTCACCAAAGAACCAAATAGGGTTAAGTGACTATGTGTACAATAGGTAAATATAAGAGGAGTTCCTTTACAAACCCATCTTGTCATGATGCTAGCTTTATCATTGCCTGTTTTTTTTCTTACTTTTAACTGCAGAGAATCAGTACATGTAGGCAAACAACAGTGGAAATACATATCCAATAGTTCTGACTTGTATGTTGTATGTCAGGCCCACTGAGATCTTTCAATGATATGGTAGATCAGTGAGCAGGCAAATTAAATGGCTTGTGTAGTGTTTTAAACTGGGTTTGTTTAGCTTTTCAATTTAGAATGAAATGTCTCTGGCTTCTTCCAGGTGCGTATTAGCAAAGGTTTTAAGTGCTTAAAATAGCCAGCTTAAATTAGTAATATCCTGTTTATATTTTAACAGTATTGCATTTACTATTTGAATTTACTTAAATTGAAATACTGTAGATCAAGCCATCTTCCTTTAGAAAGCCACGACTGATTTGTAAGATCTATATGGTTGAACTAGTAAATCCTTCCAAGAAGCTGAAAGGATTGAAGTGTATGCTACATAGGCAGGAGAGTCAAATCACTAACAAATTTTAAACCTAGTTGAAAACTGGTTTCTAGGGAAGAGTCCTGTGTCTAGACTTAGAAAATCTGTTAATGATAGTTCTCAAATGGAAATGGATACATTTGCATATTATGCTTATAATTACAAATCATAATTTAGGTGTGCACAAATTACATAATTTTAAGTTATGCAGGGGAAAAAAGTGGAGCTTGACATGCTTTTAGAGTTCCAGGGTGGCCTTTCAGTTGAAAAACAACAATGAGGAGATAACTAGGATGCTGCAAGAATACTTTTCCTGGGCAGATTACTAATATGTATTTCAGAATTAAGAGATGGCAGCATCTCATCTTGCCCTTAAGACAAAAATCTTGCTTCAAGTACTTTGAAAGCATTAAAATCAAGGATCAGTATCATTCGTTGCTCCTACATATTACATATAAGTGCTGATCTTTCTTGTTGAAAACTCTATACAAGTATTTGACTTTTCTCTTTGGGACACAAATTGCTTAAATTTTGCTTTAAATACTCATTGAAACATTCCTTTGCTTCTTAAAGTAGGAATCTCTTGCAGGAGACTAGACTAATCCTTTGCTCTAATTAAGATGATCTACATGTGCACTTGAACATTAAGCCTTCCTAAAAGGGATATTTTTACCTGTAAACCTTTTAACATGTTACAGCTTGAAGTAGCCTTTTTTTGCATATGTAGTAAGATGGCCATGCTAATAGGATTGATTTGCAGCTGGTACTGGACAATGGGAATTAGAACATTATGTCCAATTATTATCTTAAGTTCTGAAATTTAAGAATGTTGACAAAGATGAAGTTTTGTGAAGAAGTGGAACTTTAGGACATGTGTATTTGTCCCATTGACAACTCTCAAGTGCTTATCTTCATGCAGAAACTGGAAAATGTTTTTTGATGAGTTATGTTCTGAACTCAGGTGGGTTCCTTGTTTGCCATTGGAAGGCACTGAGTAGTTTTACTTTTTAAGCTCTTTGACACCTTTATCCTGAGGCTGACTTTGTATTGGGGGTTATATGCAAGTGTAGGGTGGATTGTCATAACTTCAGGAGTGATGCTGCAAAAATAGTGGAAGATTTGTAAGGGAAGTGTTACTTTCACTTCATTGTTGTCTTTCAGGTCTATGCATTGTCTTGATTTATGATTGTTTTGTGAATGTTGGGGGAAGTATGTGAAACTGCAGATTGAAGGAGCTAACTGTAAATAAAACATCTTGATACTAGAACTGTTTTGTAACATGAGACATTAACATGGATGCCTGGCACTTGTTTGATTTGGGTGATGTTGAATGTGTAGGTGGAGAGGACTCTCTAATCAAGATTAGGGCAGCTGAAACCCTTGAGTCCCAGTGCCACTGCTGAAAGAACTTTTACTTCTCTGTAGGCTGTACTTGTGGAATTCTTCCTTGCAAGCCCATTTTAGCTACTTTGGGATATGAGGTAATATCTTAAATTGGCAAGGCTTCCTTTAAATTGTCAACAGAATGATGTGCAGGAATAAAGTCTTCCTATCAGTAGGTGGCTGTATGTGCTAGCTGTACAGCGAATGCCTTGACTGAGCTGCATGGCTACTAGGGATCAGTAGAGGCTTGCTGGTTCTTGTGACAGATTTTGAGTAGGAGTTTAGTAATCAAACGGACCAGTAAATCTCTCCCTAAATATCAGGGGAGGTGAAGTGTGAGGAAAAGTGCACTGACTTTCTGCATTGTGGAGAATATTAACAATCTGATGTTTTTTTAGCCAGTTAAGGGGATAGCTTTGTAAAAGTGTTTGAAGTAGGAACTTATAAGTTATGGTTTTATGGGTGTTACTGATTGTGAATAAATCTGTATTGCTACGCAAGGGCTTCAGGATGCTTAAGTGAGGTTTTACTTTACATTTTCACAAATAGAATTCTAGTTTTTCACTGTTCTAGAAGATGTACTTGGTTGTGTAGTGAAGTGACATATCTTAAACAATCAATTTGCTGCTAAATCATCCCCTTTCCTCTGAGGATGGACGTTTTATGGCACAGAACAGATGTGTAGTGCTGCTCATTCTCAGTCCCTGATGGTGTTACATGTACTCTGCTGTGTAACTTCACTCTCCTTTATTTCTCATTGTTGTCTTAATCATGTGAGCAATGCTTGTTTGAGGTGTCCTACTCTTGCAGGCTGGCAAAACACTTTATGAAGGTCATAGGTGTTTCATAAAGCAAATACAGCTTAAGAAAGCTGCTGGGGTTTTAAGATTACTCAGAACATCCTATTTTTGTGATGGTTGGCTTTTCCGTTTTACTGCAGTGAAAGTGTATTGGGAAAGTCACAGGACTTACTAACAATTAGATTCTAGTCTTGGTCTCTTTAAAAGGCTGGGGAAGTGATTTATCAGGTATTCCAGTCATGTTAAGAGGGCTGCTGTGAAATGCAGCTGAAGATTGTCATAGACACTTCACCCTGGGCTGCTCTCCTCTGAAGCATGACTCCAGCCTGCAGCCACTCACCGATGATCACGTTCTGTCTAAAGCTGACTTCTAATTCACTTGCACACTTACTTTGGCAGTCAATGAGAGAGATCGAATTTAAAGGTTTCAAATTTAAACTGACATGGTTTGTCACTTCCAATCCTTTTCGACACCAGCCATGCAAATTAAAACTGTAACCTTCTGAGTACTTATTTACTGGAGAAATCAGAAAGAAGGTCACAGCAGTGAATGGCTGCTCTTTGGGCTGTGGCTTGTTTGATTTACATAGATTTTAAATATGTGCAAGTAATATGACCTTTCTGCCCTCTGAACTTCCCCCCATCTGACTTCAACTTCAGGTATAATTAAGAAATGGGAGAATTTAGGATGTGCTTTGAATTGAAAGAATTTGGTATCCAGGTTCAGAGTTGAGCAGCCTCTGTACAGTATTTGGTGTAGTACAGCATGGATTTTTTAATTGGTATTTAGCAGTTCCAGTAAAAGCATGTTTAAAGGGATTAACTGGTAACTGACACACCTAATATTTTACAGTGAATTAACTGAGTGTTCTTAGCTGAACTGTGCAGGAATTCTGCAGGCTCTGTTTACATTATTCATACTGTTTTTTCAAATAGAAAATGATAAAGGATAGGGTTCTTATTCTGGACGAGGTGGAGTATCTTGATGAAGTTGGGTTATGTGCAAAGATTGGTACCAGAGACCTGGGAAGGCAGGTGTCACTTGTGTGGTGGGAGCTGCCTGACAGCAGTGGGAATAGTTTTGAGAGTGACTTTAGAGTCATATATTGCTAGCTGAGTGCAACTTCCAAGTACAACAGTAGCTAGAAAATTAATACCTTTATCGCCTCATGCACAGGCTATAAGGGCATACGGACTAGGTAATTTAATTTTCTCTTGACGTTCTAGGTATAGCAGTCCGTGTGTCTTAGTCTGAGAAGACTGTAGAAGAAACACAATACTCTGCCAGCTTGAAGGTCTGTGGGTACCTTTCAGTGGTCTGATTTGTGAAAGTGGTAATCAACCAGTAGTTTGAGCACCTTCATATGGTCATGGGGTAAATAGCAGTGCTAAGTGGCCCTTTAAACTGGTGGTAGATCATCTTGCTGAAAAGTTTAAGTGAAGAAGTGAAGCACAGGCTTTAGCAATGGATGATTACTCTTAAGAACTGGTAGATTTTGAGTCCTTTGACATCTCCAGTTCAAAGTGAGTTAGGTGCATTGCTGGACGTGCTCTCTGCTAAACTGTTAGGCTCTTTACTGAACTCCCACTAACTTGGGACATACAGTGGATGTAGGCTGGCTGTTTATGACAAGGAGCAAATTAGAGTAGCAAATGGAGAGGTGGAATGAACAAACATTAAGCTGACAGCTGTTATTTTCGAGTGTTTCAACAGCTGAGCAGTGCACATTCTATTCTGTTTACCCTGTCTTAAACTATTCCTTTGTGAGAACTCAACTTTGTCGTATTTATCACTTATTGTTCTTTTGTGTTGTCATTTTTCATAATTTTACCTTATTGTCAAGGTGAAATTAATAAGCAACTAAAAAGTTAAATGGATTTTCTTCCTGTTCTGTTTCCAGTTGCTGTTTGGCTGTCTTCCATTTCTTATTTTGATGTGTTTATCAGTCTTTTGGCTTCAGCTGGCAGCTCAACAGGAACAAAGTTGCAAGGCAGCAAACAAATGTCAGTTTAATTCTTGTAGTTGGTAAATCTCACATTTTTGGCCTACATAGGTATTCTTTTGTAGGTCTGCATTTTCTAGGAAGAATTTCTTGACAAATATTGGAAGCCTAAAAGATTAGAAGTCTTTTCAGTAAACCTATTGTTCTTGCACTTAATCCAAAAGAAAATTTGTTACAACAACTGCTGCTGTGCTGATCTTGGTATAATGTAGTGAAAATCTGAAGTTGCAAATCCTCTGAGGATTTACTGATTTTCTTCAACTTTATTAATCCATTTGGGTTGCACAAAAGGAATAGTCAGTAGGGGAAGATACCTTTTTGTGGACAAGACAAAGAATCTAGGCAGAAGTCAAAATTGCTGCTGTTGCTCTGACACTGAATACTTGCTGCATTTACTGAATGCTTGGAGAGCAACTGTAGTCTCTCACTGCCTATGGTTATCCTGTTAACAGTACTATGGAAAGCAGATCTGTTTGAAAGCAGAAAGTTGGAGATGCCAGTTCTTCCTGCTGCTTTGGAATAATAGTAAATTTTTAAAGACGTAGAAGTGGAAGGACTGTTGTTAATGCAGTCATTCTTCCTTTCATGTCTCAAAGTCTTGGTTACTTGCCCCTTTTTAGTCTGTCCTAATTAACTAGAGGTGGCAGTGAAGCACCAGTACTGATGTGTCTCTGATCAGCAGCCCAGTTTGATTCCTGAGATCCTTAACCCTCTCAGGATTGGATCTTTGTCTTTCTCCTGCTACCAAGCAGAGATGATATGCCCTGTTGTATACAGACTTGAGCGATACGATTCTATGGGGTAAACCAGTGAATTGAAGAAATTGCCGTTTTCTCTTCTGCCTGCCTCCAAATTAATATTAAATGATGAATTTCACTTTTGAAAAGTGAAAAAGCACTAAGTCCTTAATGTCTGTTTGGTTCTTTCATGTTTTTTGTTATGCTTAATTGTCATAGAATCTTAGAATGTTTTGGGTTGGAAGTGACCTTTGTGTCGTCTCGTACAACCTCCCTGGCAGAAGCAGTGACATCTTTAACTAGATCAGGTTGCTCAGGGTCCTGTCCAACCAGACCTTGGATATTTCTGGGAATGGGGCCTCCAGTACCTCCCTTGGCAAGCTCTTCCTGTTTCACCTGTGTTTTACCCTTTCCTGAGTTAAGGAAGCTAGATTTTTCTTGTCTGCACTTCCTTCATACACTTTGTGATGTTCTTGGCCCATTTGTACCAACATGAAAGTTCAGAAACCTAGAGTGGTTCACTTCACAAATTGTTTCATGACAACTTCCAGCATGCTTGGTTTTGGGATCAGATCCTCATTTCAAGGAAGGTTGTGTCACAGCTGAGTGTTGTGCCTGCCTTACAGAGGATTCCTGAAACTTGTGGTAGGTGGAGGACTTTGTGAAAGTGAAACAGTTCTAACTAATGATTTGAGTCAGTTTCTCCATTTGAATCCTGATCTGTATGGAAGAGCTAATCCACTTCACCCTGTGCTTCACAGCAGATAGGCTGAAGTAATAGCTTTAGTTCTAGTTCACACTTGCTGCTTTTCTGGAGATGTCCTGGTGATATCCCAGGCTGAAATATGGCGTCTTAGTACTCAACCTCAAGAATGGAGAGGACTGCTGTGCTCTGGTTCGTTTGGTATAACACAAATTGGTCTTAAGGATTCTTTTCACTTATCATATGCCCTTGACCTTTTCATTACACCATGCATCGATGGTCAGGAAAAACTATGGGGTTTTTATTGGCCTACTTTATAAAAGCATACAACAGAAGATTTGTTTCAAACTTATTGTGTGTTCTTCAGACACTTTCTCTGCAGATATCATAGAAGCCTGTTAATACCTCATGAATCAAATGTTGGATTGACATAAGCATTGTCATAAAATTGAGGGCCGTTTCCTCTTGTCCTGTCACTTGGACGAAGAGACAAACACCCACCTCAGCACAACCTTCTTTCAGGTAGTTGTAGACACTAATATCATCTCCCTTCAGCCTCCTTTTCTCTAGGCTAAACTGATGTGTGGAAGTTGAAATAGCTTTAGCCTGTGCTGTTCCCTTGTCTGCTTTAACTAGCAAGACTGCTGTCATTTAGTCCAATTTGATAAGTGTTAAAACTCCAGTCAAAAAATACTTTGCTGGACTTTAAAACTCTAAGCCCTTAAAATATCCCATTATCATCTGATCAAGTGTAGAGTGCAGGGGAACTACCACAATGTTATTTATAAATGATCTGTTCATAGATGCACTTACAGAATTTACAGATATCCAGAAATAATAGTTGTTGCCTGGAATGCTGAATAATAGTTCACATAGTTCAACATAAGGTTAATTAAAAAATGCTGGTATGTTTCATTAACACAAGTGGCAGGTAGGTGGCTGTGAGTTGAGCTCTATGAAGAACTCTAGACAAATTATCATTTTTAAATTAATGCCCCAATAGAAGACAACAGATGTGATTTGCTTTATAACCAGTAGATCATAGTTTCTTTAGACCTTAACGCTATGTTGAGCTTTGTGCTTACAGTGCTTTTTCTGCCTCTGAGTGACTTGTAGGTGCTCAAGACAGTGGTCCCTTATTTTTTTCAGTGTGCTCAAAGTGATGACCAAATCTTTCAATGGCTGCTTGTCTGGGGTAGAAGACTGTTATGCTTGTGTCAAGATGATGCTGAGCAGTCAACTGCGCTTGCCACTAAAGTACTCAACTTGCTGGATAACCTCCTGCTTGGTCTTTCTGCTGGGAAAACAGTGAAATGGATAAAAATTGAATCAGAAGTACTTTTCTTTCCCATTTGGATGAAGAAGGACATAAAAGTATAGGTTTCACATCTACAGTCCTTTCAGAATCATTTAGTGAAGTTGATATTATTGTATTGGAGTAATACCTGGCTAGAGCACAAACCTGTAGTTTGGAGTCAGTCAATTTGTCAGGGTGACTATTCACTATTCCTAAGTCTGCAAATGGTGCTAATCATGTAGGTGTGTCTTGTCAGCATTCAAACCAGGTATTTTTGAACATCTCATTAGGAAGGTTTTGGTGCTGTTATCAAAGCAGAGATATGAAGCTTTTCTGCAGAGTCATCTGAAGAGATGAGTGCAGAGAATACAGAGAGCAAGCTTGCTCCCTTTATTGAGATCTGGCACCTCTAAGCATTGCTATGCGTGCTTGTCAAGCTGTGTTGTAATAAAACAAATGTTAGAGCCTTATTTTCCCTTCGTTTTATTGATGACTAATTAGCTATTTGAGCTGCATCGTTTACAGTCTATCAGCTTTTGGTTATAGCCCCTCTTCACCTTGCAGTATTTCATCCTGAAGGTGGCTGTACTGACATGGGAGGAGTTTTTACATGTAACTAATTGAAATCTGAACAGAATAGTGAATGCAATTTCAAGCTAGGTCATGAAATGAAGAAATAAGAGCAGATGGCTCCTTCAGAAAGAGATTAAAGAGAGTAGATGCTCCTGGACAGTTCCATAGTTAGTCCCTTGCTTCTTGTCAAAAAGTACTGCCAATAGATGGTTATTATGCAAGGGTAGAATAAATGCTGTATGAATTTAGTGAAAAAAAATGCTTTCCCTCATTGCCAGCTCTTTCTGATTATTTTGTTATGCTCATATTTTTAAGATACAACAATAGTAAATTGGAATAGTAACCTGTTTTCTTAGTTGTGTATTGCTTCAGAAAGGGATAAGACAATAAAGCAATCCTGTGACTGTAGTTCTATTTATACTCAGTGAAGATTCACTCTAGCATTTCTGGTATTTTCTTGCTCTGTGAAACACTGAGTCCTTAAACACTCCTGTCAAATTTGGTGGAGGTATGTGTGCTTGTATTTCTCTTGATGGCTTGAGGAAGCGTTAAACTTTTCCCATAAGTGTTCTTTCCAGGTTTATCAGTGGATAGTTGATCTTCTTCGGTTAAACACTTTTTTCTCGGGTTTATGTGAAGTAGAACATTTGTGCCTTTTAAGAGGTTGTTCTGTTTGTAACTAGGTAATTCAGTCCTGCACTTGCTCTAAAATCAATGATTAAAAAGGGGAAGTGGGGCTTAACTTCTAATGTATACATGAACCATTCTTTAGGAAGACTTAATCATGGGACCATAATTACCCATCATGACTATTTTGGTCTGTTCTTCCCAAATTCACTGTTACTCTTTGCTTCTCTCTACTGACAAGGAGTGATGAAACAATCATATTAAGTGGTTATTGCTGCCTTTGCTGTTCTTCATCCTATGGGCACCCAGAGACTGAATTTCTTTGGCAGTTGCATTTTTTTGAAATGCATCCCCATTGTTCTCTGCCACATCTAGAAGGTAACCCAATGCTATAATTTGGTAACTGGTGCATCAAAATTTCCTTCCGTATGTAGAAGCAATTTAAACATAACTGAACCAAGAAGTAATGGCATCTCAGGTTCCTGGCATTTGCACTTTTCTTATTGTTTCTTGGCAGACAGAATCAATGGAGCAGAGACCTGAATATATGGGCTTCTGAAAGTATATGAGGGCAGGGTGATTAGCAAGTTCTGCCTTTTCCCAGTGCTAGTCATATCTTTCTGACCAATTTGGCTTTGCTTTTGGTGTCTCAGTGGCAATGTGGTTTTATTCCTGGGATCTAGAATGTCCCATTGCACTCAAAGATGTCAGTTGCATTGTGCCTGTGACACTCCTACTGCTTATTCCATGTAAAATAATGTACTGAAATTTGCTATTTAAACTATATAGGAATTACTACCACAAGAAAATTCATAATGTACACAGTCCTCACTGGGGAAAGTTGTAGTGTTCAGTGAAAGCTGAGACTTGTAAATTAGCTGGGTTAAAACTAAAACAGTAACACTTCTGAAAAATCATCACATAACTACACAAGATAACATGGCTTCTGAAACTTCTGTAAAACTGAGGTATGTTTTCTGTTTCCACATAAGCACTTACTTTTAAACTGTCTTCAAAACAAATTTGTAAGACAACTGAATTTGCAATATCTTGGCTGCTGATTAGTTGTACAGAACATCATGCAGGTTTTCTGCTTCATACTGCTGTAACATAACTGTCTGTTGGACAGAAACTTGATGTTGGGTTTTTAAAATACTTCTTACTGAAGACAGATGCTTTTTACACCAAACTTACTAACCTGGCATATATGATTTAAAGAAAGAACTGTCTAGTTTTACTTAAGCTAAACCTGAGGATACTTTCTTAAGATAAACTGTAATTCAGAGCTGCTTCCTATGGCAAGTAGAACTATAGTATAAATGCTAATAAAACTTTCTTTACAAAGTATGTTTCAGCAAAAGCTTGCTGGCATAAGTTGGTAGGTATTTCAGAGACTTATGCAGGTATGAATTTTGAAAGTGTTTCATTTTTTCTTGACTCTGGAAAATTGAATAATGTTCTATTAGGTGAATGTCAAATACCAGTTTAAGGAAAAACTTAATCTGACAGATGCCATAAAAGCTGGAAGATTGCTTTCCTCAATAAAGGTGCTACATGGATAAGTACATGGTCCTACAGAGAACAGGCTTATTGCAGACTTGAGATCTCGTCTTCCCTGGAGAAACTGTTCTCTTGGCAGATATGTTGGTTCCTTCCCTTGTGAGTTGCAGCTGAAATGAGTCTGTGAGCTGGACTTTCAAGGTTTATCATGCTTCTAGGGAAGCCTGATTTGGTCTGAAATTCCATCAAGTGATTGAACTGATTTTATGACAATAAGTTTCACAGAACAATATTTGGTAACAACTGAATGTGGCAGCAATCAGCTTAATTCTGTGTAGTATATATCTTCATGCATAGAAAAGATACTTGGATTAAGATTCAACTGCTCTTGAACATGTGGAAAGCATAATTAGTGTTATCCCTCTGCTAGTTAATTTTTAAGTTGGATGCTAAGAGTTCTTAACATTCAATTTATATTGAAGTTCTTATGTAAAATTTCTGAGTTTTCAGCTGCACTCTCCCATAGGGCAGTAGATGTACAAGCTGCCTTTATTTTTCCTGCCAATCTGTGTCACTGCAGCCAAGGACTGTAATGGATGACAAATACCAAGATGAAAGTACTGCCTACAGTAATTGTATCAAAAGTAGTGTTTTGTCTTTTTTGTCTGCTGGCAGTAATGGCTTTCTGAAGGATTAGGTGTGTTAAAGTATTCGAGAGGTATACTGGAATTGGTCCCCTTTCTTCTACCTGCACCAACTCCATATGCTTTATGTGCATCTGTGGACCAAAATCGTAGAATGTTTTGGGTTGGAAAGGACCTTAAATATTGTTCCAATGCCCCTGCCATGGGCAGAGACGCTTCCTACTGGATGAGTTTGCTAAAAGCATCATCCAGCCTGTCCTTGGACAACTTCAGGGATGACTATTCAAATGCTTTAGCATGTTTGAGTTCTTAACTTTTCTATAAATATTCTGCAACTGTCTTTCAGAATTCTTAAACTATATTTTTTTCACAGTTTAAAATACAACTCATCCAGTGTTATGTCCCTTCATTCACCTATGCTTTCATGTTCTTTCTGAACAAGTTCACTTTTTCGTGCATCTTACGTATCCATAGTTTGTGCTTTAGTGAATGAAGATGAAGTCTTGGGAATCCCAGAGCAATATACATCAGAGGACCAGGAAATGTGTTAGAATCAACAAGCTGAGAAACTTAGGAACAATAGATTGAGTCATCAGATATGCATGAGGGGTACTCTGGCATATGCTGGTCTGAGTAGCTACTCTCTAATTTGCAGTTGCTGAAGTAGTAGTGGTAGCATTCACTTTTCTAGTTCACTTGACTAGTGCAGTATTGTTGCAGATCTTTTTCTCAGTTTCTGTAGTAAGAATGAGATTACTCTTGTTGGAGCCAGTGGGTATGAGTTTTCTAAGTCCCAATAGTATTTGGTGCTGAGTTTGTGAATTCAATTTAAGAATTTAGACACATTACAGGTAGTTGTGAGAACTTTCATTAGTTTCCCTAACACTGAAATACAAACAAGTTTTTATTGGACAGAAATCTTTTTTAGATAAGAACAGTGTTCTGGGAAGATAGTCAACTTGGAAATATGTGCACTTTGATTCATGGAGAGAGGGGAGTGTGGTGGGGCTATGGAGAGGGGAGATAATGGAATGCTCTGCACCCACTTTACTCAAGTCTCTCAGGACTGTTTGAGCATGTGTAGTCCTGTGATACAGCATGGATTTTTCAAATGGTTTGGGGCAGGAAAACTTGGCTTTTTGGACTACAGTATATCATGAGAAATACATCTTGTGGTTGTGACATAATTTCCTATAACTAATATTCCTTAAAAATACCAAAGGTGGGACAAATTTCCTTTAAAAAAACAAACCACCCTTAATCTTCTGCCAGACAGTAGAAAACCAACAAGTAGCTTGCTAAAACTTTCACCAGTGCCCAGTAGAAAAGATCACTGCCTTGAAAGTGCTGACAGTGCTGTTCTAATGCAGCCCAGGGATGGTGGTGGTGTTTGCAAGGCTGCATTCCTGGCTAGTGTTCACTTGTTGGGCTCCAAGTCCTTTTCCTGGAAAGCTGCTTTCTAACTGTTTGGTTGCCAGTCTGTTCTGACATGTGAAGCTATTCCTCCACAGATACAGCGGTTTGTTCTTCTGTTAGACTTAAGTGAGGTTCCTATCTGCCCATTTTTCCCGCTAGCCAAGGTACTTGTGAGTGTCATAAAACCCCTCTAGTTTTACACGCTTATTTGTGTATCTGTTATAGAAAATACGGGAATGGAAGATGCTTACATTACCAAAACGTATCTTATTAGGGTATTTTCCAGTATTAAATGTTATTCATTTGAATCTGTGGGCAGGTTTTTAGACTGCACTTGTCTTTGCCAGTGCCCCAAAAAGCTTTGAGATGTGGTCTTTAATAATGCTCAATCAAGTATGTCTGATTTAGAGTTCGATAACTGGATGTGCTATGCCTAGTGTTTCAACTTGGCAATAGTTTAAAATTGTGATATATGCATGTTAAGAGTGGCAGGTTATATCAGTTTCAAATGAGATCTGAATTATGCTTTTCCTTCTTGTGAAAGCTGTTAACACTATTCAATAAGGTTTGTGATTCTTTTATGTGCATAATAAGGAAGAAAGTATATAGACTCTTCTTGATGACCTGCCAAGATGACAGGTTAAATCTTATGTAAGGGTTACCTGATCATGTTCATGCATATACATGAAAAAGATGGAATGGCTTTTTATAGGGGCTCTTGATTCAAAATATTAACTTTTTTCTAAGCCTTATGCCCTAAGTAATACAAGATGATCTGTATGTTGAATCGCTTCATCAAATAAAAAGTCATGGCTTTACATTTTAAATCTGCATCCAAAGTAGCTTCATCTGTTTTGCCAATTGTCATGTCTGCACATGCTGCTTTTTTGCAGCAACTAGTTTAGATAGTTTAAAACTCCATAAGAAATGTCTTGCTAAACATCAGGATCACTCAATATTGAATATGCTGCTCTGTTTTGTTCCTGCCGTACCATCTGAATAGTTTAGAGGGCTTTCAGAGCTTTGCCTTTGGTGCTTGGTAGCCAATTGTGCTGTCGCATGGAAACAAAGTGTTTTCAGATAGAGGAGAATGTTATGAACTGTTACTCAGTAGATACAGTAGGTAAATACAAGACAGCATGGGTCCCTTCTTGGACACCTTCTCCCTCTAGAAAGAACCATAGGATAACTGAGGCTTTAAGAAACTTCTGAAGGTCCAGTCTCCTGCTCAAAAGCAGAAATGAGTTTTTCCCAATATTTAGGTAGTTTTGTGTTCCTGAAGCAGGGTGGAACAAGGAAGTTGAGTGTTTTTGTCATGGTAGAATTTAGCATTTAAGTTTGAAGTACTTGACTTTAAGTCATAGTGTACTGATTTTCCATTTATGTATATGGAAGGTGTTGCTTTTTTCCTGAGCAAGACTGAACATCTGTTAATCTTAGATATTACTTTTGACAGTTTCTACTGTGGTACTTTCTACATTATTGCTAATATAATCTGTCTAAACATACTTTAGTGTAGTCATTTTTGATGTGAAGGTAATAGGTGTTCAATTAGCTTTGAATTACTTAAACAAAAGGCCCTATTCAAAATATTTGTCATATTGGTGACTGAAATGTATTTTCAGATCAGTGCAGACAGCAGTACTTGGACTGTAAAATAGAACTTACCGTGCCTGTGTATGCCATTTAAATAGATTGGTATAAGTCCTTCAACAGGGATATTACTTTGAGTATGCTGAATGTTGTAGACATAATTCTAGCATGAACCACTCATTTTATTGTAAATTCAAATTAGATTCATTGTCAGTTGCTTCTACGAAATTGTGGTGGCATATAAAAGACTGAATATTGTAATAATGTGCATTTGTTGAAACAAATTCTTAGGTTTTTTTATGCATGGCTCATGCCTTTAATGTATCCCTTTTTATGCCAGTTCAGAATCAAGTCTTACTGGTGGAGTCTAAATTTGTGATTTAAAAATACCTTCTTTAAAGCATCAAAATGATGGTTGAGGTGGATATGAAGTTCATAGGTGAATGGATATAGGCACAGTAATAGAGCACAACTGCATTAAAAATTGGAAATGTTAGTATTGAATTTTTGAGTATTTTAGATCCATTCAGGGTGGATGTAAGTGGTGGCCATTCCACATATATTCAGCTCCTTTGTTTTTCTTGTTTTATTTGCTTGAATACTTCAATTCTCTAATTTGCCTTTTTCATGAAGATATACTAATTGGTATTTGCTGTGGAAAAATGGTTTTGTCCAAGCATTTACTTGAATCAAAATGTTTAGTTGCTGCTGTCCTAATTGTGTGTTTTTTTGGGGGATATGGATGCTCTAAACTACTCAAACTAAAGAATTCTGCATCTCTTGTGAATATGTACTGCTTTAAAGCTAAGTAGGCTATGCTAGACATCTTCTAAGATGCTGAGAAGCAGCAAGTGAAGTTTACCTGTTTAGTTCAAGCACGAAGAGGTTCATACAACTTCATGGTTATGAAGATAATGGGGAAAGTGAATAGTGGGTCATTTGGATGCTACCATCAAGTAGTCCATGGGGTTTATTTTAGAAAGCCTTTTGAAATGTATTAAAACCTTTGTGATTATAGTTAATGTTGTGCAGTACTATTTTTTTTTTTTGCTGGAAAGACAAGAAATATTTTAAGTACTGTTCTAGGTAACTTTTAATTCCCTCAGTAAAGAAGGGAATAAAGGAGTCCTGGTTTTGAGTTATAATATGAAGCACAGCAGAGACCATTTTAATTTGACAGTGAGATTAAGCTCTCAACATCAAAATTCAAACTATTGTTGGGTTCATCACCTTACATTACTGCATGTTGGTTTTATTAGAGCTGGTCATGGAAGGACTGTGAGCATTAAACCAACATCTGGCATAGACTTCCTATGGCTTGACCTTGGGGCAGAAGTTGTAACTGCTAGTATTTTCAGAACTGACAGGCTTAAAATGTGACATAGACAAGTGTGGATTTTAGCACAATGGATGTTTTACAGTTTTAAACAGTATGGAATGCTGGAGTGGTATAAATGTAGTATTTTAATCACAAAGACTGCTTCATAAGTACTTATTGATACTCTGCACTGGAAGGATTATTGAAAATGGGGAGACTGAACCAGTTTAATGTTCATGGTTTTTCTTCCATTGAGGGCAAACTGATATTGTTCTGAAATTATTACAACTGACTTGAAGTCCCATCCTCCTCTGGAAGCGTTATCTGTTTAATGCTTGGGTGTTCTCTAAAGGATATCTAATGCAAACTAATCAGCCCAGTTTGGTTATTTTGTAGTACAGTCATTTTGATTTTTTTCTAATGTGAAACCATAAGGAATTGCACTATCAGACAAGATATCCAACCAGTGTTGTATCTCCAGCAATAGTCAATAGCAGATATTATTCTTCAAGAAGTGAAAGGGTACTGAAAGTGCATAAAGGTGCTGCCGCAGCCTTCGATTTGACTTAAGAGCTTTATGAACTGGAGATGGTGTCTTTTGAGTCAGCTATGAAATCTTGGATTTACCTAGAAATGCTATTATTGATGCATGCTTCAGTAGTTGTATAACAGACTTGCTTGGTTGACTTGGTCTAAACTTTAATGCTGCCTTCTCTTAGCTACAGGCTAATAAAATCGGAGTTGTAGGTGCAGTGGTGGTTGGCTGATGGTTGGGCTGGATGATCTTTGAGATCTTCTCCAACCTGAATGATTCTGTCATGTTATTTCTAATGAAATTGCTGTGCAGTTCCCTTAACTTCATATGTTTTCTGAAGCTATGGTCATGTGGCATTTGTGGAATTTAAGCCTTGGGTTCTTCACTTACTCTTATATCTGAAGTAGAGAAAACTAATATGAAATTATTTATATTTAATAGGATGTCTCTTAGGTTCAGAAGACATGAATTAAAAGAGTATATTTCCTGAGGATTTGCAGACAAATTTACCAGGTTCCTGCTTCTCCTGATGGTGTATTTTGGAAACATTGTGTCAAGGACAGGTGCAATAAGTATTTTTGGTTTGTTTGATCTTGTGTTATGTTGATTTACTATGGATACATAGAGCAGCATTTTTTCTACATTGAACACAAGTATTTATTTTGGCTTAGAGGAAACTGGAATCCTGGCTTGTAGTTCTGCTACAGGAAAATTAATTCTACCTGCAGATTAAGATAAAACAATTCTGCTTTGCCATTATCTGATGTATCTAGCAACTTTATTCAGTGAATTAACTGAGGAGTAATCATTGCTTAGATCTCTCTGCTGTGATTAAATGTAAAGAAAAAAACCCATGCAGTTAATACTTCATCCAGTTAAATCCCTGGACTGTTGCATTAGCTGCATCCTTGGTCTGAGAACATGGGATTTTAATCTCTGGCATTATGGGAAGCTTTAATCACATGTTTACTATTTGTGATTTAGGAAATGTCATTGCATCATATAGCTAAGCAGTAAAGAATGTAATCTAAGGATTAGGAAAAGGCAAATCTTCTTATCCATTTGACCTTGAAAATCTGATTGGATTTCCTGTGATATGGCATGATTTTTAACTAATTACCTACGGCTTGATGTATGTGAAAGATATCGGGAGTTGTGCAGATATGGGTAAAATTATAATGCATAAATTGATTTCATATTCATCTTAGATTTGAGTGCAGAGAACTGACAACAAAAACACTCTGAGAAACTATGGTCTCAATGTAACAATTTTTCACTAATTCAGTGTCCCTGACATTGTTGGTTCGAAAGGAAGATCTTATCAAGATAAGAATACAAGTAAAGTCTTAAGTCAGTTTCATTAGCTTTGGACCATAATGGGGAAAAAAATCTTTTATCTTATTTTGTAGTGCTTTGACTGATTAGAAAAGAAACAAGTAATTTAACTGTAAAACACATGGGGAGGACTGATCCATTTTACTAAGAGTTGATTAGCAGCCTCTTATGGATTTCAGTAGCTTCTTCAAGCAAATGGAATGTTGGTTAAACAGGGCAAGTTAGGAGAAATGAAGAAATTCTTTATCAGCCGTTTTAAGAATGTGTAGCTATTTGTGCTGGGAAGACTGATCTTCAAAGAAGTGAATGGGTATTTTTATATTTACTTTAGTCACTTCAAGTTGAGATTACTCCAGTAGGGAGGGGTGTTCTTTGTGTCCTTTAAATTTTTTAAGAGTAAATCAAAATAGTATAGAATTGTCTAGCATTCATTGAGTTGTTGCAGTCAAGTCCTTCAAATAGCTTATATAAGCTAAATTATTTAAGAAATACAAATAACAGTGTATTGATCATTTGAGGAATTTATGCAACTGTCTCAACTGAGGAATGCTACTGAGATGGTGTTAGAACTCTCTTCAAACACGTTTTAATCTTGACAAGTCAGTTTGTGACACCTGAATATTCCTGAAATAAAGCTCAGAGGTGTAATATTTTTTGGCAATTTCTAAGAACCTTAAACCACTGTTCAGTCATGAACTTGTGGTTCTAGTTTATAATTCCTTATTTTCTCTAGGACTGCAATTTTTATGCAGTTACATTTTTCAGTTAGACAAGGGAGGTTGCAGTGTATGTTTAGCTCTGTAGTTGTGTACAATAGTATGTGAACAGGAGAAAAACTTCAAGCTTTACTAGTTCATAAAAGCGTGGTAGGATTTGATGTTAAAGGCAATTTTTT
This sequence comes from Phaenicophaeus curvirostris, assembly GCF_032191515.1. Classification (NCBI taxonomy): domain Eukaryota; kingdom Metazoa; phylum Chordata; class Aves; order Cuculiformes; family Cuculidae; genus Phaenicophaeus; species Phaenicophaeus curvirostris. Next base: position 92,024,976 of record NC_091394.1, read on the forward strand.
TAAGTTTAGGTTACTTCAGGATGAAGTCCTTTACTGTGATTGTAATTATACCTACTGAAAAATTCTCAAGATCTTCTATGAATTAAGCTACTTTGGTGCACTAATCTGTTCCAAAATACTACAACACAGTGCATTAAATCTTAATCTTGAATGAAGTCAAACTGCCTTTCTGGTTTTCCGAACAAACTCTAGTCCTAACATCTAAAGGCAATATTAAATGAAATTGTATTAAATTCTGTTGTAACTGGTTTTGCTTCAGTCATAACAAAGAGGATGTATTTACAGTTGCAGTATTTGGTGTTTCTTAGTGTAAGATGCTTTTGAAGAACAGCATGCATCTGATGAGTTTTGAGCTTTCAGTATTTATGCTGTTAATAGTGTATGCTAACTGCAGCGTTAAGAATCAGTGCTGTTTCTGATTTTCACTGGTAAAACATCCAAATATAGAATCATAGAATCACGGAATAACTGGGTTGGAAGAGACCCACTGGATTGAGTCCAGCCATTCCTATCAAACACTAAACCATGCCCCTTAGCACCTTGTCCACCCGTGCCTTAAACACCTTCAGGGAAGGTGAATCAACCACCTCCCTATGCAGCCTGTTCCAGTGCCCAACGACCCTTTCTGTGAAGAATTTTTTCCTAATGTCCAGCCTAAACCTCCCCTGGTGGAGCTTGAGGCCATTCCCTCTTGTCCTGTCCCCTGTCACTTGGGAGAAGAGGCCAGCTCCCTCCTCTCCACAACCTCCTTTCAGGTAGTTGTAGAGAGCAATGAGGTCTCCCCTCAGCCTCCTCTTCTCAAGGCTAAACAACCCCATCTCTCTCAGCTGCTCCTCATAAGGCCTGTTCTCCAGCCCCCTCACCAGCTCTGTTGGTCTTCTCTGGACTCGTTCCAGAGCCTCAACATCCTTCTTGTGGTGAGGGGCCCAGAACTGAACACAGTATTTGAGGAGCAGTCTCTCCAGTGCCGAGTACAGAGGGAGAATAACCTCCCTGGACCTGCTCGTCAAGGCATTTCTGATACAAGCCAAGATGCCATTGGCCTTCTTGGCCACCTGGGCACACTGCTGGCTCATGTTGAGTCGGCTGTCAACCAACACCCCCAGGTCCCTCTCCTCCAGGCAGCTTTCTAGACAGACTTCTCCCAGTCTGTAGCACTGCACAGGGTTGTTGTGCCCCAAGTGCAGGACCCGGCGTTTGGCCTTGTTAAACTTCATCCCATTGGTCTCTGCCCAGTGGTCCAGCCTGTTCAGATCCCTTTGCAGAGCCTCCCTACCCTCCAGCAGATCGACACCTCCACCCAGCTTAGTGTTGTCAGCAAACTTGCTAAGGGTGCACTCAATGCCTTCATCCAGGTCATTGATAAAGACATTGAACAGGGCTGGACCCAACACTGAGCCCTGGGGAACCCCACTTGTCACTGGCCTCCAGCTGGATTTCACACCATTTCCCACCACTCTCTGGGCCCGGCCATCCAACCAGTTTTCCACCCAGGAGAGTGTGCGCCTGTCCAGGCCAGAGGCTGACAGTTTCCTAAGCAGAATGCTGTGAGAAACTGTCAAAGGCTTTACTGAAGTCCAGGAAGATACATCCACAGACTTTCTCTTGTCCAGCAGCCGGGTCACTTTGTCATAGAAGGCGATCAGGTTGGTCTGGCAAGACCTGCCTTTTGTGAACCCATGTTGACTGGGCCTGATCACCTGGTTCTCTTTCATATGCTTCATGATAGCACTCAAGATCACCTGCTCCATGACTTTCCCTGGCACTGAGGTCAGACTGACAGGCCTGTAGTTCCCTGGGTCCTCCCTGTGACCCTTCTTGTAGATGGGCACAACATCAGCCAGCCTCCAGTCCAGTGGGACTTCCCCAGTTTTCCAGGACTGTTGGAAGATGATGGAAAGGGGTTTGGCCAGCACATCCGCCAGCTCCTTCAATACCCTTGGGTGAATCCCATCTGGCCCCATAGACTTGTGGGAGTCTAGTCGGGCTAGCAAGGCTCTGACCAGCTCCTCTGGGATCATGGGAGCTTCATTTTGCTCCTCTAGCTCCTGGGTTTGTACACAGACGGAACAACTTTCTTTACAATTAAAGACTGAGGCAAGGAAGGCATTAAGTACCTCAGCCTTTTCCTCATCCCTTGGCACTGTTGTTCTGCGTCCAATAGGGACTGTATGATCTCCCTAGTCCTCCTTTTATTATTTATTTATTTATAGAAGGATTTTTTGTTATCTTTCACAGACTTTGCCAATCTGATTTCTAGTAGAGCCTTAGCCCTTCTGATTTTTTCTCTACACAATCTCACTTCCCTCCTGTAGTCCACCCCAGAGGCCGGTCCCCTCTTCCAGAGCTCATAAACGTTTCTCTTCTTGATATCACTCAAGATCTCTCTGTGCAACCAAGCTGTTTTTTTCCCCTGCTGGCTTTTTTTTGCTGGAACATGGAACTCCTGAGCTGCTAGGATTTCCTTTTTGAAGAGCTCCCAGCCCTCATGGGCTCCCTTGCCCTTAAGTACTGTCTCCCAGGAGACTTGGCCAACCAGCCTTCTGAAGAGTCCAAAGTCTGTCCTCTGGAGATTTAATGCTACTGTCCTGCTAACCACCCTCTTCACTTCACCTAGAACAGAAAACCCTATCATCTCATTATCACTTTGTCCTAGGCGTCCACCTACTGCCACATCCCCCACAAGGCCTTCTCTGTTCACAAACAGCAGGTCCAGGAGGGCACCTTCCCTTGTTGGTTCATTCACCAGCTGTGCAAGGAAGTTGTCTTCCATGCACTCCAGGAACCTCCTAGACTGCTTCCTTTCTGCTGTATTGTACTTCCAGCAGATATCAGGAAGATTGAAGTCTCCCACAAGAACAAGAGGCCTTGATCTAGAGATTAACCCCAGCTGTTTACAGAAGAGCTCATCAGCTGCTTCTCCTTGGCTGGGTGGTCTGTATCAGACTCCCATCACAAAATCTACCTTCTTGTGGGCTCCTCTGATTTTAACCCACAGGCACTCAATCTCCTCATCACCACAGTCCATCTCAATGGTGTCCAAGTCCTCCCTTACAAAGAGGGCTACCCCACCTCCTCTCCTACCCTTCCTATCCCGCCTGAAGAGGTTGTACCCCACCATAGCTGTACTCCTGTTATGAGTCATCCCACCATGCTTCTGTGATGGCAACATCATCATATGCTCCTTGTCCTATGACAGCTTCCAGCTCTTCCTTCTTATTCCCCATGCTGCATGCATTAGTGTAAATGCACTTCAGTTGAGCTGCTGAGCCTTCAGCCCTCTTAGAGGGAACAGAGTTCATTCCCAATTGCTTGGTAACTGGAGTAGCTTGCTCCAGAGTGCCCATATCTCTGTTAGCACCCCCAGGTGTGTTCTCCCCCACTTTTTGTGTGGTGATGTACTGATGACTCAGTCTTGTTTTCCAAGGGAAGTGAAAAGTTTTATTGTAACTGCCCTTGTTTTATCAGGAAGCAGGGGTGTTAAGTAGTTTATTTGTATTTGAGTGCTGTGATAGTGCTGGATTCGTGTCTGCCTGTGATATTTGGAAACTTTGACTTCTTAAAGTCACCTGCTTTCTGAGTAGATGATATTGCCCTATAAAATTTCTGTCTTAATTTCACCTGGAAATTAAGTAATTGCTTGTAATTCTCTTGACCATAAAGTGATGTCTACAAAAGCATGAGTTCCCTTTTTACCTGGGATCAGCCGTTAGGATGTATTCCTCAGTTACTGTCAGCCTGTGACTGAGGGGTTTAGAGTGTTATTTTTGAGCATGCTGCAACACAAAGGACACTTAAGTGGAAGGGTGCTCTCAGGGCTCCTCCAGAATGTTTACGTTACAAGGATTTGTATGTATCAAGTACTTCCTAGGGAGTAACCAGGGAGATTTGCAGGTGTAGCTGGGAAAGCATTTCTTCCAAGAAGTCTTCAAATAGTCAAAGGGCAATTTGGCTTTCTCATTGCATCAGTCACTGGACATCAGCTTGAATTAATGCAGTTGTATTTATTTCCCGCTCTGCAATAGTGAGGTGAAAACTTGCATGGAAGACTGAGATTTCAGTTACTGGGAAAGATGTTAGCATATTAATTTCTGTTGTGGTAAATGGGAATGTACTGGTATTCATTAAACAAAGTGGCTAATGATGTGTGGATATTTTCAGTAGTAAAAATGTTTTGATTTACTACTTGTTTTGCAGTGGAAGCAATTTTAAACTAATGTCTTCTAAAGTGTGCCTAAAAGGTATTTTCTCCTTCTGTATTTATTTGCTTCTTTGTACTCAAAAGTTTTTGTTGCTATCTTCTGTTGACATAAGATCAGATTCCCAAGTAACTTCAAGCTCTTCATGAATGTCAGTAACTTCTGCTGATCAAGTACAGTAGAAGGTTGTTTAAGATATTTGAAGATGCTTATGGAGGACAAATGCTAGATGTACTTAGAAGAGCTTTTGTTTCACTTCTGAAATTGATTGGATTTAGGTCAGTCTTGTGCTGATGTGTTTAATGTGCTGGACTCCAGTTGAGTTCAACAGCTGAAGCAGTGCTTCATTTTGCTCTTTTGGGCTCATGTTTCCCTACAAGTGAAACTATCTGCAGTTTATTAGCACAGTGGAGACTCAATATTTAGAGAATTACAATCAAGAATTGATTTTGTATGGATCTTTGGGATGAGTGGAGTCATGCAGACTGTTTTGCTGTAATGAAACTCAGGCTTTTGGGCATGATCTATGTGCCTCAGTTCCATTACTAAAATTTCAAAAGATTGAGTTAATATTTGCTCCTAACTGCACTGCATACAAACATTTAAACTTTATACTTTGTTTATAGTATAGAGGAATGACATTAAGTATTCAACTGTGCTGTATGTTTTAGAATTTAAATGTTACTAAAGATATCTAAGTATAGTTTTGCATGCTTGAGCCATATATAATGAAATGTAAATGTATTCTAAATATTAAGCTTAAAGTTAACATTTAAAATACTTGCAATACTAATTCAAGGTGCTGATATGAATGTGAGTAATGTCTATAAAAGCACATAATTTATCATATCAACCTATGTAACTAATTATGTTTTAATTACACATTATGCCATATGTATTAAGCCATACAGTATTATTTTAAAAGCTTTTAATTTACACTGACTTTGAAGATTCTCAGCCTTTAGATTGTTATTAAATTGAAAATGACTAACTTTTGTCCTTTAACAGAAATTGAAAAATTCCAGAAAGGAGAAGGAAAGGAAGAAGAGAAGTATATTGATGTAGTCATCAATAAGAATATGAAGTTGGGACAAAAAGTTTTGATTCCAGTAAAACAGTTCCCGAAGGTAAGCCCAGTTTTCATACATGGTAAACTTAAGTGCTTATAAAAGGTATTTCACTAGCGTTAACTAGGTTTTTTTAATGTTACGTTTAAGACGGCACTAACAATATCTACTGTTGCTGATGTGCAGTCTGTTCTACAGGAGATCTAAGACAGAAGTGGTTCGTATTGGAATAAATGTACAGGAAAGCAGCGCTGGTCACACGTAGTCTGTAGACAACAAGTGATAAATGAATCTTATTTTCAGGATAGCAGGATCTTCTTTTTCAGAACAGCAAAAGGAATGAAATACATTTAAGTGGACTCTGATCCTAGGCTTTGACTTCTGTATTGTATGTAGAAGTGCAGCTTAAAATGCACTACTGAAGGAACCTGCTGTGTACGTTTTCCCTTCCCAGTTCCTTAAGTTTCAGCCATTGTTAATAGTGAGTCATTTAAATCTGTACTACTAAGCTATACAGTCTGTTCTGGAGGGATAGGGACTGTTTCATTAATATTTGACCACCATGAATTCTTATACTTTACTACTAAGTATTATCTTGCATTGAAATAGAAGCATTTATTCAGTGTTTAATAGGCTGCAGAATGTTACTCTTCTGGTCTTTTTTTCATCTGTTTGAAATGGGTTTTTCCTTCTGTTGGAGGTTTTGTTGCTTTTGTTTGCTTTTGTTTCTGCTCATGGAGTAAAGGAATTCCTACATTCCTTCCTCTGTTTCTTTAGGAAGACTTTTTCTAAATACTTTTTCCACTCCATCAGTGCTTTCCTCAGACAATACTGAGTAACTTTCAGGGATTTCTTTATTGCTGTTCAGAGTTTCGTGAAATAGTGCTTCAGTGAATTCAGGATTGCATACTGTTTATGAGGACATCTCTTTGGAACTCTGACTTAAGTCATTTTTATGGCTGGGAAGAGCTATTTACAAACATACAGAATCATTAAGATTGGTAAGTAAAAGGCAGGGGAAGTGTACATGGTCAGTGTAACCAGCATTTTTTCATATAGATGCTGAGATGTAGATAGGTTGAGTTCATGAGGGAAGAAAGGCAAAATGGATATTAAAAAGGGAAACAGTGCCCTTTGCAATATGCTTCTGCTTCTTTACATAGTATCAACTTTCTTTTAAAGGGCTGAACACTGAAATTCATATTTAGGATAGTAAGAAAGCCCTTGCCATCTTTGGGCAGGTGTGCTCTGCTGTGCTCCGTACTTTAGGTCCATGGAGAGTGTTTTCAAGTGTCTGAACTGGAATACAGCCTGGTACATGCTGTGGAAAGAAACCTGAATTTATATCCAGATGGAATTTTGATTTAATCTTGTATAATCAAATATATGTATATGATCAAATATAATTAACATATGTGTCTGTTTAGAAGACGAGGGTGGAGGGATCAAGGGGTACAAATGCTGTGCAGAGTAGATATGCCATTTAAGTTCCAATGAATTCACAGAAAGCAGAACACTGGTATTTCTGCTCACACAAATCTCCCTGCTGCCAGGGTGAATGTAATCCTAGATATTTTCTGTTTAACAATATTTTTACCCCAACATAGGAGTGCTCAGATATTCTTACTATTTTTTATTACTTATAGATGGGTATTTGTTAAAGCTTATTCATTAAAGATTCTATATGGTCAGAAAGAATTAACTTTTTTCACTATGTAGGAGTAGTCTGGGAGAAGAGTATGAAGTCACATGACATTCTGAACTTCTGTGAAAAAACCTTACTACAAGTAATCACTGCAGTTTATCACTTCTTTACTAGAGCCAGGCTTGTAGCTTTATTTTGGAGATGTAATAAATTTTAAGTAGTGTATGAAGTGACATAGCTTCAGTGTGAAAATGAGAGCGTTATCCTGGCATTCTGTAGTCTGCAGTGACTAATGTGAGTTTTCAATCCCTGTGCCCTGGGAAACGAAGTTGTTTTGCATCCAAATGTTTGTTCTAAAGACTAATGGGATTGGGGGTAACAATTTTAAGCTGAAAGAGGATAGATTTAGATTAGGTATTGTGAAGAAATTTCTTACTGTGAGGGTGGTGAGGTACTAGAACTGGCTGCCCAGAGAAGTCTTGGAAGTCTTGTCCCTGGAGGTGTTTGAGGCCAGGCTGGATGGGGCCTTGAGCAACTTGATCTAGTGGAATGTGTCCCTGCCTATGGCAGAGGGATTGAAACTGGATGATTAACATCCTTTCCAACCCAACCATTCTATGGTTTTATGAATTCTTTTCCTGGTAAGTGTGTTCAGATGAGGGCTCAGGAATTTGGGATGCTTTGTGTGGTCTTTTGCAGTAGATATGAAATCACTCCAGTTGTCCTGGTTCCACTGAGCTGTATTTAGTACATACTTTTTACATTCAGATTCTGCAGAACTTAAGCACCATGTAATACCTTCAGCTTATAAAACCTGAAATGGTGCTTCACATAAATTCTTTATGACTCTATGCTGTTCTTTTCTGTGTCTGTGTAGTTTTCTAGACTTTTTTTTGCCTACAAGAGGTGTTGGTATTGGTGCAAATGTGTCATTTGTAGAAGATGCCAAATCATAATTTCTGAGGAAAATAGTTAAAATTTTTTTTCTGATTTGAGTAACTTTCTCATTCCTCCCTGCTAGACTGGTGACAAATGCTTCAGAAGAATAAAACTGGGAACTTAAATATGGATGAAATTGCAAAAAATTCTTCTGTATGTGAATACTGAGTTTAGAGCAGTTCTGCTGTCTGGCATCTGTTTCTGTATGCCTGCAGTCCACATTAAAGCTGTTAGCTGTTGTGCAAGATCTGGAACAAAGATACCTTCACTCTTTCAAGATGTGTAGTCTTTTTGATGGCAGTGAACTGAACATCTGCTGTTTGAAGTTGACCAAGTCACTGCATTAATTGAGAAGTCTGTCAAAGTAGCATTGGGGTACCAATCTGGGTTGAACCTTGAACTTTTGGGTATACAGAAAATGGTGGCGAAAAATGAAGCTTGTTTTCTATTTTATGAATAAGAGTGCTTTCTCAAGTCAGTGATTACTTCTAAACAGGATCAAGGTTTTAATAACTTTAACTTATTTAGTGTCTAAAAATGAAACTGACTACCAATTTAGACATTAAACTACAAATTTAAGTCATTTTTCTAGCAGAAACTTACTTTTTTTTGCCAGTGATGACTCCAGCAAGCAAAGATGCTTCTGCTGTTTAGGTATATAGGTGGGATTAATGAAATATCAAACATTTTTTTATGGTGAATGAGATCTTCGGACCAAAACATCCCACTGGTGCACTACCCCCATTCTGATAGCTTACTAGATGTGACACAGTTAACTAAATTTCCTTTAAGTATTTCATTGCCCTTTCTCTGTTTAAGACTTCTCTAAGTCTGACTCCTTGAATAAACATAATGGCCTCAAGATGGGTCGTGCAGTTCTAGCTCTGATCTTATCAGCCTGGCATTGTAATGCCTGCTTACATTACCTGTCCTGTCAGATATATTCTCATGGGCTCATAGCTGGGTCCTGTGCAATGCAGCCTCATTAGCTCTGACAGCCCTGGAAGGTGACAGGTTAACTGCAGCAGAAAGGCATTCATCTGAAATTCAGAGCAGCTGGGTTTCTGTGGGTGAAGAATCTGGTAAACTTAAGACTTAGAAGTAGGAATTTAACTTTCTTGGGCTACTTTGCCCTCCCTGAAAGTTTTTCTGCTTAGTGTGCTAACAGTGGAGCCTGTGTTGATGTGCTTAAGTTCCCCCCACCCCCACTTAAGAGCTCTTGGTCACCTCTGTGGTGTTATATATTTATACCTGTTAAGCAGGACCATTTTTTCTTTGCTCAAAGCTTGGCAATGTTAAGAGGCCTAATAGGGCAACTAGCTCTAGTATGTGAAAGATGGGTTTTTTTTTTTGTCTGGACCTTGATAGAAGATGGTGGCATGAAACCAAGACAGCATGAGTTCTGTCTGTTTTATGAAATAAAATTGTTAGAGTAGTCCCAGGAGTTTATGCTCAGTTTGTTTGAGGCTGGCTGTATATATAATTAATTCTTCATTTGTTCTTTAGACTTCTCTATACATTAAACCCTTGAATTAACATGCATTGATATGCTGACAGTCTTACTTGATAAGACCTTGCAGAACCTTTTCTATAGATTGCAGGTCTAGTCAAGTCTTTTCAAAATCTGATTGTGTACAATCTTATTTTTTTCAGGTTGCTCCAGCTCTATAGATGGCTCTGAGAAGCCTGAATTGCTGTGATATGGAAATTAATCTGAGGTTTTTAGATGAGGTTTGAGTATGCTTTGGTAGTGCTGTCTACAATCTTATTGTAGCTGGGATATGCTACAAGCAAGGGTTAGAGGTATGCAACTTTGTATGAAAAGAACCAAGTTCTTGAGATAGGATTCAGTTTTAAATCAACTTCTTTGTAGGAGTACATATGCATACTGGTTGTCTAAACTGCTGTTAGTGGAATGGGATCATATCAGCTTAGGCAGTGGAGTTCAGGGTGATCTAATACATATTGCTATTTGATCAACTGGATACCTCAACTGAATCTAGGTCAAGTGTGAAAATGTGACCCTGAAAACTGTACTTCTGTTGCATTTAATGCCTGAAAATCTTCAAATTTACACAGGCTTAAAGATAAAGGTAGGAAAAGTGATCTGGCCATGAAAAGTCATGATGTAATTGTATTGGTAAAGGGACTCTCTGGATCTATCATAACACTGCTTATGAAATGCTATTGTGAAGGTTGTTTCATTGCTTAGACATGTGCAAATGTTTACCCCCTCCTGCACACTTAATGAATATGCATTGTGAAGTGGTTTAGTCTCAGAAATCTGATTTTACTTTGATGGTTTAGTGAACTCAGGTGTTCTGAATTTGGAGGAAAAATAGGTTGCATGGCTGATAAATGGAATGATGATGGTTTTCCGTGAGCTGCATCAAAAATATGGAAACAGTTATTTCTGTTTTGTGACAGGCTGCTGTTTTGAAAATTGTTCATATAATAACACTTAGATACCAGGGAAGTCTTAGAAGCCCATTAAAGTTTGTCTGTTGTGTTTCCTGAAATGATGCTTCAAATGTATGTATTATTCCCAAATTACTGACTTATGGAACTGGTATCCATTTAAGTGTTTTAGTTCAATGTTTGAAGTGGAAATATCTTGATGTCAGTCCTGTACAACATATCTGCAGTTGTTACATAGTCATGTGTTTTAATCACATGACTAGTTAGAAAACAATTTTTCATAATGGTTTCTTAGAGTAGGAAGAAAAAAACGTAGTTTTATAACTAAATGGCTTTGAGAAGCAAGCATCAAATGTAATACCAGGGTTAACTGTTGAGCAACTTTAAAGTAAATTGACCAACCTTCCTGTTATGAATACATGTTTAAAGATCTATTCCTATATGTGAAGGACGGAATAGCTTGCAATACAAGATAGATGCTTAAGTATTTGTTTCTATACAAACCCTATGTTCTTGAAATGAGTAAGAAAAATCTTGGTTTTCCTGGTTTCAGGTCATTGCAAGAAGTGCTCTGCATCATATTTTTATTTTTTTTTTTCCATCACAGAGGAACTGCTGTGGAAGACTAATATGCCAGGAGAGCTTTCTAATGACAAGGGCTTGCTTAAAGCTTTACAAGAAAGCATTTGGTTAAGCATTTGTATTAAGTATTCTAAACTGGATGAACCATTCTTAGCAGACTTACTGTAGTGGGATAGACATTTTTTTCTATTGTATCCGCCTTTCTGTAATAAATGCATTTAAACTCTAGCGTTGACATTAGTTCCTTTTTTGCTGAAATTCACACAGTGGATGAAATGTTTATGAACAGAATGCTGTGCTTGTATACTCTTTGTAGGTGTGTTCTCCAGAAATGTTTTTGGGCAAGTTCCAACTAGTGATCTGGTAAGGAAATAAATCTCTAGAGATTTATTGTTAGTCATATTTTGATTTGGGGATTCCAAAGAAATGGGTGTTAAGCAGTGATGTCAGTCTTCAGTGTACTGTGTCTGGAAAAAAGGATTTGTAAATAGAGAGGAAATAGTGTTTCAATCCAAAACTGGATTGATTTAACTTTTTTGTTTTAATAATATATTCCAAATTGGAGGTTTTGTAGTTATACAGCAGTTTAAGGTAATGTGAAAGGGAAAGAAATACGATCTTTCAATGTAGTTAACCAATACACATGGATTAGTGGATATCATGGCCAAGGGATAGAATCCCGTATCTCACGAATCTGAGAAGGTGCTGTTGCACTTCATGGTGTGTCTTTTTAACCACAAAGTAAATCAGAGGTGTACATGTGGGAGGATATGCTTTCATTGTTCAGAGGTTTTGGGAAGTAAGAGCACTTAAATCTTGCATGCTTTTTGATTGAACTAATTTATATCTGGTGATATTTAGTGTAAGACTACAGAGGGTATCATTTATCATGACTGGAGTGTTATTCGAATTGAACTGTAGCTGGGATAATTTTTCCCATCTTCTCCTATTGTCTCCTCCCAGGTCTGTTATACTGAAACTTGATACTGGTTTTACAAAAAATATCGTCAGTGTTTTATTGTAATTGAGGTACTGTATTTGGCACATACTTTGGAGCTGAACTAGAAGCAACTTTGCATTGGAGATTTATCTTCTGTTCTATTTATCATCTATAAGACCATGAGTATTACCTGAGACATTGGAAGCTGTCTTAATGTCCTTGATTTGACACAAGATTTGTCCAGTTCATGGCTGTCTCAGAGCTCAGCTCTACTGTAGAGCTGAATATGGCAATAGCTTCCAGGCTGGCTTGCTTTGGAAAGTGGTGTGACTGCTTTAATTCAATGTTAAGCTGAAGCTAGTGAACTCAAGGATAATTTTGGGTATTTCTGGCAGTTTGGATGTGATTATGCTCTACTAGGGAGAAATGAGTGAAGAGTCTGGCATGTCTGATTTTAAGCCAGAGTTAATGAATATGACTGGCTTTTATGGAGCTGTGCAGGTGTCTTTGTTACCCTCCAATGCCTCCAATTCAGATAGCTTGCTAGCTTGAGTTCAATACTAGATGGGAATTTAGTCTTTGGTTTTGTGCTTTTGGGCAAATAAACTCTAGGAATGTGAGGTGTGGGAAGTGCCAATGGAACTTGTACATGGACTATTTTGAGTGAAGAGCTGGCTTGGCTCCATCCGACTGACTTGTTTCTGGTTCACCAGCAGATAGGCTTGATTTGTTAGTTTTGTAATGAAAACCTGTTTTGTAACGTGTGATGGTTTAGGTTAGGTTTGGGTCTTCCTACTTCTTGATTACTAGGGATAAAGTGTATGAATGAGACTAACTTAGTGGTTCATATCTTTGTATCTATATGAAATTTCAAAGTAAACATCTGATCAAATATTTCCAAATAGATGCAAAAGGGAGATGAACTAATAGTTTGATAAAAGATACCTCTTCCAAGTAAAGCATCTTTTTTCCTATTAGAAGATACATTTGATATCACAAATGGCTCTTAATTTTGGAATAATCAGCTGAAATGTTCCAAAGCATTACTTTTTTGTGGGAGCAAAAAAGCTTTTGGAATTCGTTTTAAGACTTTTTTTTTTTAGTAACCTTCACTGTTTGCAGCTTTGTCTAGATGTAAAGGTATGGGCTTTCAAATCAGGAATTTCAAACTTGCAGCACAGGTTTGTCATGCTTCAGACTTGTCATATCTAAGAGCCTCAGTGCACAGGAAAGAATAGTACTCAGAATACTCAGGATACAGCTAATATATTTTCATGTTCATTAAATGTGTTGTCTAGACATGTCATCTGTGCAGCTACTTGTATAGCTATCAGAGCATCTATCTTAAAAGCCAGAGATTTTTGGATTTAAGATGACAGCTTTTGATGGTATTAAAAGTCTGTAGGTAAATTTTTAGGTATACACAACATATTAGCCTATTTGGCTATATTTGACATAAACTATACAACTGAAGTAATATGCTTTGAAACACTGAAGTCTTCTCTGAGCTCCTAAGTCTTCTAGTCAGTGTGATTACATACAAAATGGATTGTTTGCAGCATTTCCATTTGTTAATTAGGATTTCTAGTTTATCTTAATTTTCAAGTAGTTTGAAGTTAAAAAGTGACACTTGGAGCTATGCATTCTATGATTGAATATATACTTACATATTTCTAAATTGCTGTAAAAAAACTGAGTAAAAATATCTGAACATTAAGATTACTGTTACAAATTCAGACTGCAGGTTCTCAACATTCTGAAGTAATTTCAGCATGTGTTACTGTAAATGGAAGATCTCTCATTTTAAATGTATGTAATGTTTATTTTTGTTCCTAATAACTTATGAGTCTATTTTAAAGTAAACATAAGTGATCTTAAGTAATGCTCGGAAAATTGATGTGGTAGTACACTATATGAAAGCTTTAATTTGAGTTTAACTATGAAATCCTTGTTCATAAGTTATGATCCTTTATTTAAGTAGGCTTTGGCAAGGAGGTATTGACTTTGGGAAGTTCAGACTTGTTATGAATTGTTTCCATTTGTTTGCTTTCCTTGAAGTTACACCTTCAGTAATAAAATCAGAAGTCAAAGCTGGAGAAGCCCTCTGGAGAACATCTTGTCCAACCTTCTGTTGAAACCATGGCTGCAGATTAGATTACACAGGCCCCCATCAGTGGCCCTCACTTCTGAGTATTCTTAGCAAAGGGAACTGCTACCATTTTGCTGGGAAACCTGTCTCCAATGTTTTTCTTCTACTGTATCTTATGACCTATGAGAAGAAAATAAAAGGAATAAATGTAATAAAACAAATTGCCTGAAGATTTCTCGAGATTTGGCTTAATAATTTCAGGGAAGACTAATTCATGCAAGGCCTTACATTTAATAGCTTCTATGGACTACGGTAATTTGCTCAACTGTTGTGGTTCTAATTCAGGTCTATACCAGGAATTGAACTTCCAAGTACTAAAGGGAATAAAGTTATGTTTTCATACTGAGTAGATTTAACACTTGCATTTCAACTAAAGCTGCAGTAGGCAGGCTGGCACTAGTGACTTTGTGCATTGTAGGGTGACTGCTGCTGGGCCTCTTTCCATCAGCACTTCCAGTATTGCAAAGGATTTTTTGAGCTGTTATTACTCTGTTATCGAGTGTTCCCAAATTTCTCCAGTGAAATAAGCAGATGACAGAAGCCCATCTTGACCCTTTAGTGACACAGTAATAGAGGAGGAATTAAAACTTACTGTTTCGTAAATTTGAGGCCACAAACAAGTAGTTTAAGCCTGTTTGCTCTTTAGTAGCATTATATTTTTACTTATGCAACCTGTCTTTTTGTTAACATAATTATGTCACCTTAGATTGCAGCAGTGTGAAAGTCGTGGGTTAAGAGATTCATCAGGGATAGCAGATAATCCTGAACAGTAGTTTAAGTACTCTATTGTGGTGTTATTTTGAATGGCATTGTGGTGGTTTTGACCTTTGCTGGCTGCCAGGTGCCCACTAAGCTGTTCTCTCACTCCCATTCCTTAACAGGATGGGGGCGGAAAATAAAATGGAGAGCTCATGGGTAGATAGAAGAACAGGGAGATGATTCAGCTGTTGGTGATGGGCAGAATGCTCTACTTGGGGAAGATTAGTTTATTGCCAATTATTTGTAGCAGTAGGATAGAAATAAAAAAACACCTTCCCCACACACCCTCTACTTCCCAGGCTCGGCTTTGTTCCTAGCTCTTCTACTTCTTCCCCTGAGTAGCACAGAGGGAATGGGAATTGTGGTTAGCTTGTAAGAACACTTCATCTCTGCTATTCTTTCCTCCTTGTGGTCATCCCCAGTTCGATTGGGAGGTTCCACCTGATACAGACCTTCATGAGCTTTTCCAGTGTGGGTCCCTCCCACAGGCTGCAGTTCAAGGCTGCTCCAATATGTGTCCTTTCCTGAAGGACTGTACCCTGTGGAACAAATGGCTCTGGCATAGGTCCCCTGTGGGGTCCCTGATCCAGCCCGAAAGTGTTCCTGCATGGGCTGCTCTCCATGGGCTGCTGCTCATACCAGAAGCCTGCCCCAGCATGAGCTTTCCACAGGCTGCACCTTCTTTCAGGATACATTCACCTGCTCTGCTGTGGGGGCCCTCCATGGGCTACAGGTGGATATCTCCTCCACTGAGGACCTCAAGGGACTGCAGTGGGTGACAATATGCATCAGCATCATCTTCTCCATGTGTTGTAGGAGAATCTCTACTCCAGCACTTGGAGCACCTCCTCCCTCTCCTTCACTGACTTTGGTGTCAGCAGGGCTGTTTCTCACTTATCTCAACTTTGCAAAGTTTTTACCCTTTAAATGTATCGTCACACAAGTGCTGATGGGCTGAGCTTTGGGCAGTGGTGTGTCAGTCTTGAAACTGGCTCTATCCAATGTAGGGGCAGCTTCTGGCAACTTCTCACAGAAGTCACCCCTACAGCATCTTGCTACTGAAACCTTTCCATGTAAATCAATACAAGAATGACGTATTACTTTCAGGAAGTGTTTACAGCATTTCTCTACCAACTCCCAAGTGTAGCTTATGTCTATCAACCTTCTTGTGATCTTTTTTCCCCAACTAAAATAGTCTGTGTACTTTAGGTGAGTCTCCAAGATGTCTCTGTAACTATTGTTCAAATTTTATATACCTTCTGAAATGCACGACAGTGATATATGGAAGTGGACTGCTGAAGTTACCCAGCTTTTCTTCTGGTATCTGTGATTAGGAATATATGCCATATGGAGGAGTGCTTGTAAGAACTTTCACACCTTGTGGCTCAACTAAGTCCTTGAAATCATAAAAAGTGCATTCTATGTGCCTTTTGTTTTCCTTTTTTTTATAACTGGGTTTTTGATAACTCTTAGCCTGCTTTCCCTCTGAAGCATCTTCTGGGCTTAAAGAGCACCAGCTGTATGTTTTGGTGTTTTCTATGAATGGAAAGGGGTGGGATTTCCTTGTCTTCCTTTATTTTTGTCTCACCATTTCTCCCTCATTTAATAATTTAATGACCTAATGCCATGATTATGAACCCCAAGTTCAGTGATGTTGATGGAGGCTGAGTGGCAGTTGAGAATATCTTAAGTGATTCTAGTTTGAAACTGAATTTTATATGCTTATGTTTTCTAGATTTAATTCCTTGCTTGTTTTAGTGTAGGGTATAGTGTATGGATAAATTCATAAATCTTCAGGAGGGGGGATAAGCCAATTAAGTTATTGCAATACAAACCAAAGCTCTGAAGAACAGTATCTGAGATTGCTGCTAACTTTCTTTTTATGGTTATGTACCTGGTAACTATTGTTGAAAACCTGAATTGCAGTTTGAGCACATGTGTTCTCAGTGTTGAACAGGATAAAGTTATCTATACTGTTGGAGTTCTTTGAGATCAGATGCTTCTGTGGTTCGTTTGGCACTTGGTGGAGCCCCCGACATGCTGTTGACTGTCCTACACAGTTCTTACTGAGTGGATAATTTATCTAATAATTGTTGGCACCTAGAACAAATTGATCAGCAAAATATTCTATTTTGTTCATTTATGTTTAAAAATCCAATAAGCTTAATGACTTCTTGTTTTCTTACAGTTCAACTTTGTGGGAAAACTGTTGGGTCCACGTGGCAATTCTCTAAAGCGTTTACAGGAGGAAACACTAACAAAAATGTCTATTTTGGGAAAAGGTTCTATGAGGGACAAGACAAAGGTAAGACCAGAGTATGCTAGTGGAGTGTTTGATACCTAGATTTCATAGTTTTATTAAAATTTTGGGGGACGTGAACAAACCGCGCAACAACAAATGGAGCAAACAAAAAGCCGAGGATAGCCTCATATTGGTTAGATTCCAATGGAGTATATTTTCCAATTCTTTTCTCACTGGCTATTTTGAGGCTACCATGAGTTGTACTTGGATTTCCCCCAAACTGTAATCTTTGGGGGTGTATGTGGGGCGTTACCAGTGGCATGTTCTAATTTGGTCTTGTACAGCTTAAGATGAGTAACATGTGAACATGGCAGTTTTCTTGCTATTGAAAGAACCTGATTTCTAGATAGATCAAAATAAACTTTTTCACATAAGGTAACATTTAGCATTAAATAACATTTCTAGACAAAAAAAAAAGCTCATGACAGGGGAGGAAATACAGCCAGAACAAAACTTCACAGCTCTGATGTAGTTTAAGCAGCTTATGAATGGCGATTGTTTTTGTGGGAAATATTTGGTTATACTGGATGTATCCATCACAAGAGCATAAGTACACAGCAAAAAGAAACCTTGAGCTTGATAATGTTTGTACTTTTCAGTGAATGATGTTTCTCTCTACAATGAAATAAATCACTGGCTACACTTGTAGCAGATAAATGTACGTCAGTGAGATGTCGCCTAAGCTGCCTTTTTTTTGATTGGAGCATTTGTAATGATACAAATTAAAACACTGAATGTATGTCTTGTCTGTAGCATACCGTGTTTTGTAGGACTCTGTGTATATGGAAGAGTGACTTAGAGGGCTGGATATAGATAACTTCCAAAACTATATATTTTTCAGCATATTGAGCTATCAGCAAAATATAAAGGTTTATAGGGTATTTTTCAAGAACTTGATCAGAGCCCATACAATTATGTTCTGTGCAGTGTAAGATCTAACTCTTCCTTTTAATTTATTCTTGAATATTTCTATTAAGTAAGACGTTTTAGTTTATCTAAGGGTTAGATGAAAGTGAAATCTCTTGAACAATATTTTATTCTACTGGTGAACAGGAAATTGGAGCAAACCTTGTTTTCAGAAGTGACGTCATATAAAACAAGATTTAATGGCATGAACTCTAGTTCAAAAATTAATAACAGTGCTTCAAAACTGAAAATAGGATATTTTTGCAGGAAATGTTTTAGAGTTCTTGTTACAGGTGGCAAAATGTTTGTAACTACCTCTTTTTTGCCTGTGATAATGTAAGTTACTCTTGTGCACAAATCTGCTTAAGAGATTTAGGTCTAAGAGCACATTAAGGAAAGGGTTTTCTTACATCTTGAGTCCTTAGTCCTTAATCTGAATTCTAGAATCAGTCTAGGCTTCAATTTGTTGCTTTTTTCAACATCTGAAGGACCATTTCAGCTAACTAATTATGATGTATAATAACCAAATTATTAATTCTTTGATTAACACATCTTTTCAAGCTATATTTTCACTTCATCCCTGACTTTCCACTAGTCAGCCCAGAGACATATTCTGCTAAACTACTCATGTTCTCATGTATCTATGGGAGCATGAAAAAGTAATCATACCTGTTTCAAAATTTCTTTATTCCATGACAAGATGGCCTTTTAATTGCAAATCTGAAAAAATAAGTTCAAGCCTTCTACCCTAATAGGTTATTCAAGTGTTACCAATAGTCTGAGATTGGCATAGGCCCTTCAATACCTTCAGTATTCTGAATGATTTACAAAAGGTTAAAGAAGCCAAATTTAAGGTAACATTAAAAATACATAGCAGGTAGTGCCTAAAGAAATTTAGAACCTAAATCAAAGGAGGCGTAATGAAGATGAAAACGGACAGTACTATGAGCATATCTTGCTGAATACTGCTACTTCTGATGTAAAGCAGTAGACTTCTAGGGCTGCTATCTGGCTCTTGAAAGCTTGCTAAGTAGTATGGAAAGCAAAAGGCTCTATGGGTACAATGGATTACAGGGCAAAATACATCAACTGGCTTTAGTAGGTAGATTGCCAGTTGCCTTGTGCTGTTGTGCTTCTTAAGCTGTGCTAGTACTCTTCTGTTGTGCACTGTGCTGTACCTTTGAACAAGGTAGAAAGCAAATAGGATAAGCCTTCTCATAAGGCTGCAGGAGTGCAGTACTGCGGGGATACATCTCTACTGAAAAATTAAATCAGGTTGCTCAAACAATTGTAGATTTTGTGAGAAGATGGAGAATTAAAGGACAGGTGTTTTGTTGGTTTTTGTTTTGTTTAAATCGCCACATTGTTCTCTTAGCTTTCTTGTTCTACATCTGGTTTGCCTTCATACTTTTGGCAACTCAGGTTCATATGCCTTGAATAGTTGTGCTTAAGCACTTAAGTGAGAAAGTTCCTATTAAAACTGTATTTTTGAGCTGAAATGTTTTAGTTCCTATTTCTAAGATCTGATACTTGTATTGGCAAGATAATGGTTTTGCTGACCAAGTTTAATCCTACTGAATTTGGTCTCTTATTATTCTTGCTGTAAATGCTCGCCCTGTGAACTAGATTGTATTAAAACATCTTGAGTCAAACACAAAGTATGATGGCAATGTTATGAGAAGCAGAAATAATTGTCACTTATAAACCTCAATCCTTAATTAAGGTGTGTGTGAAATTTCAACTATCACTGAAACTGTAATTTTAGCAGTTTAAAGAATGAACTACGTGGTTGTTGCTAAATGTGAAAAACAGCAGGGAGGAATTCTTATGGCTTTTTTTTTAGATTGCAGAACTGCTAAGAATTTGATACAATATTGTCTGGTAATACAGTGAAATAATTTTTAATGGTGGTTTAGTCTCTTGGATTGCCCCAGACACACGAGGGGAACGTGTCAGAGATTAACAAATGTACTTTACGTTGAACGTTTTCCATGTGAATGCAAGTATTTGAGAACTGAGCAATGCTCTGGCCCATGGAAATCAATTTCAGTCATTGAAGCGTTGGGTGAAGGAGAATAAAAGAAATCTGTTCTGAAATAGCTAGCGAATTCTTTCTAGTATCTTCCTCGCTGGTCTTACATGCTGTTAGTTTTGTATCCAAGTAACACTGTTCCACATAGGGCGTACTTGGGGATAGGGATCTCTGTGTGAACAGAAAGTAAATGTGAGCTATGTGATAATATGAAGAGACTGAAATAATGTTGGCAGAAGAGTATTGCTCCTGTGGAATAATAGATCAAGCCTGTTTCTAAATACCTTTGAGAAAAGAAGCTTCGACTTTGTTCTGTGTTTGTTTTCTGTATGGAAAAAGGTGCACTGCTGGGACCTTTCCCCCTTGTGCTGCAGTTTCTGTGTATGCAATAAGCTGATGGATCCTATTTTGCTTGTTACATCACACTAGTGTTCATAAGCAAACTGATAGTATTCTGATATTCAGTAACATGATTGGTTTGAAAGGGTGTCAGAAAAGTATGTAATTTTAGTGTATTGGTTGACATCTGAACGTAAGTAAACAATATGTGCACATGCCTTTGCAATTCTAATGCTTTCATTATGTATTTAAAGTATGGGGGGAAAACGCCAACCTTTTTCTTATTTTGTAGGAGGAAGAGTTGAGGAAAAGTGGAGAGGCAAAATACTTCCACCTGAATGATGACCTGCATGTTTTAATTGAAGTATTTGCTCCACCTGCAGAAGCATATGCCAGAATGGGACATGCATTGGAAGAAATAAAGAAATTCCTCATCCCTGTTAGTACTTTTTTTTTTTTTTGTAAAATTCTGGTAGTCTTAAGTAGTTTTGTCTCTAAAGCTAAGGTACTGTATGTTGGTGAGGTCACATTTAATCTCCTTCACTGGTGACAAGTCGTTTACAAATACTTTGAATTCTGATATAGGCAGTTATTTGGGGAATGTGTACCTGCCCACATATATGCTTATCTTGTGTGTCCTGTAATAAAAAAGCAACTTAGTCTTGCTTTAACTTGTCATGTGCAAAGTGCTTGAGTTTAAAAATAACCAAAGTCATAATCTGAAATACAGAAAAACTAGTTTACTTTGAAGTAGTGCTTTTCTAGGTTATGTACACATGAAACATCAACATAGGGTTCTGTTTTGCGAACAATAAATAAATTTGAAATTGTAGTATTGCTCTCACCCATACTTCGGGTTCAGTGTTCAGTGCTGAGAATCAATACAGTTTTATCTTGTATCTTTAGTTTTCTCACAACACTGGTGATACATGGTTTATACTTGTCTTCTTCTGTATACTTCCACTGCTGATCTATGGACATATAAAGCCAGATGTGAGTTCCAGTCCAAGTTTGTACTCCAGGTTTAGGATGTTTATAGATACTGATGTTGCGATGTCTTTTCACAGAGGATTCATTTATTTGCTTCTCATGTAAAGCTGGACCTTGATTGGTTTGCAATATTAAACTACTTAGAACCATCTACACTCTTAAGAAGCTGGGGCATTTAAGTAGGTCTTACTGTTCGTAAAGTTTCTAACTGTATTAGCTCTTAAAGGAATGTGGTTCTATTTTTATTGCTTATCAATGAATGAGTATAGAAAGCAGAGAATGCTTAAGGTGCATTGACTTCTGTTCAATTTCTCTGCTGAGAAAGCTATCCAACTATTATTGGTAAGTTTCAGGTCTTGGAAATGTAGGAGACCTGGCTAAGGGAACTTTGCCAAGGTGTGTTTCTGACAGCACCACACAAATGTTTGAATATAACCAGTGTAGGTGTATTCGGGAGCAGCTGGGGATGCTTGTTGTATGGTTACCACAGCTTGTTTCAGAACCACAGAATCGTTTAGGCTGGAAAAAGCTTTTAAGATCAGAGCCCACTGTAAACTGTTAGGGGCAGAACTGCCAGCTGTTCTCTAGGGTGAACAGTTGGTGCTGATGACCTGACAGTGCTACTGAAGGCACTTGAGGGATTTTGGTTTGTACTAAACCTAGTCTAGATCCATGAAACTAAGCCCCTGCGCTTCTGGAGTTGATTATGTGCTCTGTGAGTGTTCTTGACTATAAGTTAGTTTCTGTCCCACTACTACTCCATGACCTGAACCAGTGCATGATAAGTAATGACCAACAGGAGGTTCACTTAGGAATACACGCTGATGTAAAATAATGCACTAATATGAATATATTTTTCTGTAAGTACAGAATGGGTCTGGAGGGAAAGTTTTAGAAGTGGCTGAGTGAACTGAGGTTTAGTCTGGAGAACAGGAGGCTGAGGGGAGACCTTATCACTCTCTACAACTTCCTGGAAGGAGCTTATAATGAGGCAGGTGTTGGTTTCTTCTCCAAGTCACAAGTGATAGGACAGGAGAAAATGGCCTCAAGTTGTGCCAGGGAAGGATGTTGGGAAAAATCTTTACTTGAAAGAGGGATAAAGCATTGGAACAGGCTGCCCAGGGAAGTGGTTGAGTCACCATCTGTGGAGGTGTTCAAAAAGCATGTAGACATGGCACTTAGGGACCTGGCTTAGTAGACATGGTGGTGTTGTGCTGATGGTTGAATTAGATGATCTTAGAGGTATTTTTCAACTTTAATGATTTGATGATTCTGCAACTTAAGACAACCTCCACAAATGTTGTGAGCATTATGTTCTATTATAAAGAAGCAAGCCCCACCATGACTGTGTGCAGGTTCCAAATGACTTTCGTTTTGAAGTATATGAAGATATAAATAAACATACTGCTGTTTAAATATCTTAACTTGTTCTGTTGAGTTTCTCCTACCTAATATTTGTAGGAATGCTGGGCTGGCATAATGTCAGTGCTTAATGTATTTACATGGTTCATGATTAGATTGTGTGAAGAGATAAGTGAGGACTAAGCTTTTGGCTATTCTAGTGAGGAAGCAGCTGGTTTTAGATGAAAAAAATGCTCAATTTGAAGTAGTTTTTGCATGCACTGGAAACAAGAATATGTTGTCTGTCCCCTTCATTGGCAAACTTATTTTTCTTCATTGAGGTTGATTCACCTAACATCATAATAAATGAATTGAGCTTATTGAAGCCTAGCCTTTACTGCTGTTAAGTCAGTAGAATTGCGGACTCTTAATGAGCAGGTTCCATTCATTAGCTTACTTTTCTGTCTTAGTTTTTGATCATTGCATCATTATTGTAGCACCAGTTCAGCTCAGTACATAATCTTTTCTGAATGATGGGAGCAAGCCAACACTGCTTATTTCCCTTTGACTTTTCAAATGTCTTATGAGATGGTTCGAAATCATAGGATGACCTGATTTGGAAGGGATCATCTTTTCCAACTATTATCCCTTCATAGAAGAACCTCCAAATTTGCACTATGTGCCTTAATTTCTTCTGCCTCCCCCCTCCCTTTTGCAAGAGCCACTTCAGGAAGCAATACAGAGTACTGTACTATGTCCTCTCTAGGACTACTCCCATTTTAGTTAACTGCTGCCAAATGCAACTTCTTTTTTTCTTTAAGGTCTCTTGTGGCCTTCTTAGCAAATTACTAGTTATTTCAAGTAAGAAATCCTGCTCTCAGTATATGTGATTATGATTTTAATTTGTTATCCTTACAATGTAAGCTAGCTATACCTTCCAACAACTTTAACTGCTGATCCTAACTTATAAATATTGTCACTGTTCAGTTTTTGGACCACACCTGAATATATCATCGCAATTGGCACTAGAATGTAGGATACAAAGGATCGTTGTAGTAGCTGACTGTAGCAAAAATGCCTTAGTCTTTTCTCAGATCTTTTCAAATCCGAGAGTAAGCTCCTTTGTGTTGAAGTTCACCCTTAAGCAGCTGTAGCAATGTACTTTCCTTTGAAATATTGGTGTAGCTGTAAGATACAAAACCTTCTGACTCTAGGTTATTTTGGCTGTGCACAGGACAGTTTACCTGTCTTCTACAGGTGGAGCAGTAGCTTCTGACTTGGAGTATACTCTTGTGTCCTTCAAATAAGCCAAACTTTTGTTCTAGCCAAACCCTCTGCCGGATGGGTGGTGGTTTGGTGGGTGTTTATTAATTTCTCAGAATTACTTCTGTCAGTTAAGACAAAAAGCCAGGTACTTCCACCATCACCTCCCCCCAGAATCCTGTGTTATACCATGATTACTGCAGTTTTAGCCAGTAGGACTTTTCTTAGTCAATTTTTCTTAATTTTTGAGTAGTGGTAGTCATTCTTCTTTTGACAGCTATGGCATTATTATACTTTGTGTATTATCCAAGGTATGTGTTTTCCTTTTCTTTAAAGCAAGTTATAGAAATATTTTCTGAGAACTATCTGTATTGGTCAGTTTACAATGTAAGCAGAATTTACATGTTTTTTCTTTAGTCTACCTTGTCTTGTTTTCAGTTTTAAGATGTGGTGGTGAAAGTGTTTAATGGCATTTGGAAGAGCTGGTGGGTTTTAGAAACTGGCACACTTTAAACAAGCTGGTGAATAACTGAAAGGTATGTTTAGAAATGTGGCTGGAAACCTGATAACTGTGTATTGCTCACAGCCAAGATAAAGATCTGCTTGGGAATTTTGCAAAACCTCATAGGGTTTGCCAGGATCTGTCTTAACATTAAATAAATTTTTTTATAGTAGATAAATTGGAATAAGGTCTGAAATTGCAGATGATCCCAAGGAGAGCTGCTGCCAGTGTGTTGATCGAGGCTGGGTGAAAATCACTTAAAATCTACCAGAACGTTTCTTAGTTGGGTCATGTAAGTAGTCCCATGTAGGGAGAATTTCGTGCCTGTAACTTGATGAAATACTCATTCATGCAGAAGAAAACATTTTCGATGCTTAGAGAACACTGCAGTTAGTCAGGATGGGTAATATTGATAAAATTAGTACATGTGTTCACTTGAAATTAATCAGCAGCATTTGACTGAAATCTGAGTGTCACCTCTGCCTAAACTGTGAAGGGGAGGAGTGCAGTCTAAAGGGTTTCTATGTCCATCATGTTCTGAGTGAGAGATTTTCTCCTTAATTTGACTTGAAGTGTGCTGTTTTCCAGCAGTGGGTTTTCATAAATTGACCATCTGTTACTGTTAATTGAAGAATCCATTTCAGAGTCTAATGGATTAACAGTGCTGCTTATCATGGCTACTTGTATTGTTACTTCCTTGTGCTGCCTCTTCACTCTGTGTCCTCCTGCTGCCTCTTGCATATGTGATAAGGACCATATTTTTCTTTCCTGTGCCTTTGTGCAGTGGAGCCCTTGTCTATGACTAAGGCTGCTGTCATGTCTAGTAGTGTGCTACAGGGAAATGAGGAAGCATTAGGAAGAAAAAGAACTCTGCATGTGCAGTGGTAACCTAAGCGTGTCTCCAAGAAATTAAATGAAATTAATATCAAATGATCAAAGTTATTTTTCTAGGAGCCCGGTACTGAGGAAGATGTCTTGTGGAGCAGTTATAAAGAGCACCTTTGATATGTGTTATGACAGAACTTTAAGATCCAAGTATTGTGGTTGTGGTAGAATTTTAACAACTCTTTAGCATTTTTTAAAGATCAAAGTTCTTTTTTTCTATACGTTACATAGGATTTTGCATTCATAGCCACTGCTGATTGAGCAACAAGGTATAAATATGAAGTGATTTTCTGTATCGTTAGCCACAGTAGTGTTCGATTGCCTGTTTCTGTTCTGCTCTCTGTGATGGTTTGACTGTGCATTGGTTCAAGGTGGTTCTATAACGGGATCTGTTTCTTAAGTTTGTTATGCAGTTGAAACAGTTGATTCAGTCTTCCAGACTTTTCTTCATTTTGTTTGGTTGATTTCCACTGTTGAATAGAGGATAATCTCAGGTGGACAGTTTTGTGACTTAAATTTCAAAGCCTATTTAAGACAGCTTGGAAAAAATGCCTTTGTAGTGCCACTCTTTAACACTAGTATTAGGCTGGTGTGAAAATAATTGCAGTTTTTTACCATCAATGTTAAAGCAATATATCTCAGCTTAGAATTAATTTTTTTAATTGAAATAAGAATCATTACAATCTATGCATTTTTGCCAGAAAGTCTGTTCTGTTAACATAGAATTCTAGAGTCCTTGAACTGTTAGGTTCTTCAAAAGTGTGTTGAGCTGCTGCTTGGTAGTGGAAAACCCCATCTTGTAGGAAGTTGTTGAGATGTTTGAAAATGTGGTAATTGGTGAGAGAGATCTGGTGAGTAAGCTGGGTGAGGTAGAGTTTCATAGCCCTGTTCATACAGCTTCTGTGGAGTCATTCACAAGACATGTGGTTGAGTAATGTTGTGGAGAATTGGTCCTTTTCAATTGACCAATGTTAGACAAACAGTTGGATGTCACAGTTCTTGATGCATTGCGCTAATTTCCTGGCGATATTTCTCTGCTGTGATGACTTTGCCAGGATTCAAGAAGTTGTTGTGGATGGCTCTGCTTGCTGACTACAAAGCATCCTTCTTTGCATGCAGCTTTGGTTTGGGCAAGTGTTTTGGTGCTTCACTTTGATCCATCTACTGTATAGAATACAATCGGTTATCATAAAGAACCCTTTTTTTCTCATGTTACAATGCGATCAAGAAATAGATCATTTTTGCTGCCCAAAACCGCAGAATGGACTCTGTAATGGTGGTGATATTTGGTTTCTGTTGAGCTTGTGTGACATGTGGCACCCATTTGTTCAGCCTTCTTGATTTTTTTTTTTCCAGTTCAGTTCAAATACCATTGTGGAATGGTCAATGTCTAGTTCTTCTGCAACCTCTTAAGTTGTTTTGAGTGGGTCTCCTTCAATAACGGCCCTCATCTGACAGCAATCTATTGCAGAATTATGTCTGTGACCCTCTTTGTCTTCAAGGCTCTTGTTTCAATTACTGTCATGTTTTAGCCCCAGCCAACTAAATGTAGGCAGCTAAAACCATACAGCTGAGCTTCTAATATCCCCAGCTCTGCAGGGAAAAGTGAGAGGGAGATGAGAGGAAAGATTTGAGGATTGGAAACTAAGACTACAGCTTTAATGAAATGATAATTAAAGTAATAAAACATATATGAATATGAGATCACGCCCCCACCCCTTGATGATGGTATGTCATCACAGATATCACTAGCAGTTTCTATTGCTTTGTCCCCTTTGGAACTCCTATGTCAAAAATAGCTTGGATTTGTTTTTTACATCTTTAATTTGACATTGTAATATAAGAAAGAATAAACAGTGAAAATAAAAAGACTGGTTTAAATAAGCATCACTATTTACAATGAAATAAAGACAATTGTTGTTGTACAAACCCAAAGTTAGATTTCCATAGGAGATGCAGAACCTTTGTTTTGTGATTGAGATGGGAAAGGCAGTGTTCAGACAAACCTTCTGCCTTTGAAATGGCGGAACTTGTAGAAGGTAAAAGCTATTATATGAGAAATGTCACTTCTCCCTTATTAGAGGACCTATTAATGTTTTGATACTTAGTGTGTATGCGTACGCGCTGACTAAAGTATTTCTGTCTCACCTTTACAGATGCCTTCTGTGCCTCACCTTAAGTGGAGCAAAAATGGTAGAAAAACGTACAGCTAGAGTTCATTATTGTATCTATTTTATTACTGTGTGTATGATGTGTTAAGTTTCAGAGATAGTCAGTCCCTTGTGTATTTGAGAAGTATCATATTAATTCTGTGTAACTTCAGCTTTTTTTAGATAGACCTTGAGAGAGGATTTGTGCAGAATAAGAAACAAGCCACGTGTCTTCAAAATTGTTTAGTATTGCATGTTCTAGAACTGAAATTCTTGGAGTTATTTTGGTGATAGTGTTTGTATTGAATTAACTTGTTTATGCCTTCTCTAACTCCTGATTTTAAGTCTAGCTGTCTAATGTATTCCTTTGTTGTCAGGGGCTCATCTCTACAGAGTTTTGTCTATTGATTTGCAACACAAGGCAGTGCCATTTTTCCTATTTATAACACACTACAGTTCTCCAGCTGGAACTACAAGCAAGATCTCAGCTCAGAAATGGGACTTTGGTGGCGGTTGTTTTTCCCCCTCTCTACAGCATTTTAACATTGGCATTTTAATTGATAAAGCTACATGTATGTAATATGCAGTGGGAAAGAGAAACACACCAGAGCAAAACTTGCAGTTACTGTGTAGAATACTGTTAGAAATTTGACTAATATGCCTAGAGCATTCTGCATGTTAAACTTTTTCAATGGGGTGTTCAACTTTCTAAGAGAAACTTGCAGAAGCACTGTTTACTGTTACTGCCTTGATGTGATGATTCAACAGCTTGCTTTTTTCTTACTGTGCCCCCTCTTTTTAGGACTACAATGATGAAATCAGACAGGCACAGCTTCAAGAATTAACATATTTAAATGGTGGTTCAGAAAATGCAGAAGTTCCAGTAGTTCGTGGAAAAACATCTATTCGAGCAAGAGGAGTACCAGTTCCTGCTTTGTCCAGGTAAGTATATTAACTGCAGTGGAGTTTGGTTAGACTGTGTATATTTTAAGCTTCTCCCTTTGAACACAAGGAAAACTCCTAGAGCGCAATGATGAAATATGTGAAGGACCACCAAAATAAAAGTAAAAGATAAGGGAAACAAAGCCTGATTTTTTTTTTTTGAGGGCATTCTAATTAGCATGGACTGCCTTAACAATGATTTTGAAGTTTTTTTATGAAACTTGGTTGGTACCGAAGTCATGTTAAGAAATTACGTACATCAAAGATGCTTAATCCTGCTGTGACCAGCACAGTAAGACTTCTGTTCTGCTTGACTTGTACTTTCAGTTGTTTCTTAGGTGCATGTAGGGTCTCTATATCAGTCCTGTGGAGCTCTTGGCTTTGAAAAACATCTTGCCTTGACATGAAATTTCAACTCAATTTCTCTAACTTATGGGAAATTCTTATTCCTTTCACTGTATTATGAAGTTTTTATAGTCCTGGTAAAACAATGCTATGGAAGTGTTTTGAAGGTAGAGTTTGGGTTTAGCCTCATCTGTGTTCTGCTTATTTTGTTAAAAACTTCCTTTGATTCAGGAATAGGCCTATCTACAGCTTCTTTTGATTTATTTTTGTTCATCACAGGACGTGTCTTTTTACTCTAGCATCCCCTATCTTCCTTGCAGTACTGAGATGACAGCTTCAACTACTTTGAGTCCCAAAGTATGAAAACAAACTAAAATGTGTAACTGTTTCTGTTACAGAGATTGTGGTTGCAGCAACTAAGTGTAAATGTTTTCTACAGTGAACTATTTTCTTTCAGTTATGGCTATGGTGTTTGTTAATGTGAGCTTGAAACTTACATTTCAGCTTTCAAAGTAACTTCAAAATAATTTTCTTGAAGTATCTTTAACTCAGATTAAGTTTGTTAAAGGAAAAAGCTGAGGAATGTTCTGTTCTTACAGATTGTAATTACTTGTATTCTGTAATGACTGGAAATGCAATGCAGAATTAAGCTTAATCTAGAGAATTTACACTTACTGTTGGCTGTATCCTATCACAATCAAATTTTCTCTAAATAAGCAAGTTTTTGTTCTTAATCTTAAATATTGTGTAATATCTGTTCTGCTTCTTTATTGATGTTTTCTGGAATAGTGGTAAGATACCAAGATTCACATCTTAAGCATTGTCATCAATGACACAAAAGTTCTTGCAATTTAGACATCTCTTTTGATTTTGGAGATGGGATATTTGACAATTTTACTTCAGTTCGGTTTTTAACTTTACCATAGATGCCTGTACACATCTTCTGAAGGTGCTCAGTACAGAGACACTCAGTTCTAGCTCATGTTTTCCTTACTTTTTGTAAGTCCTTAAGCTACTAAAGTTGTTTGGTTAGCACTAAAGTTTTATACCTAATTTTCACTTATGATATTTAGCACATGCATGCATAGTTATCTTTCTGTAGTACTTTATTTCTAACATTTGTAGTGCCATCATCAGGATTTTATGAAAACTTTTTCATACCTCTTTTCTGTAAGACATACATGCTACTAGGTAGTTCACTAGATCCTCTGTAGTTCAACCAGTTGGCCTGCAACTGTTGGAAGTGCCCTCAGGGTAAATTTAAGGTATTAGCATTTGATTTGGAGATGACTGCTAAAAGTTGAATTTGTAATGTCTTATTTTGTACGTGTTGGGAAGAAAATGAAAAGGTTTTGAGTTTGTTACTTGTTTGTACTTTAAGGCTTGTCTTAAATTCTTAGACTCTCTCCCTTCAAATTGAAGTGGTCTGTTAGCATAAAAGTTTTCTTGAGTGAAATCAAATGCCATTGCTACTGAGATACTGCAGCCATTGAATTAAAGATCCTACTCAGTTGCAATGCTCGGATTCTTTATCAAAATAATTTTGGTGAGTAATGCTCTTGTTGAAGGAAGGCTTTCTTAGTGGTAAATAGAACAGCTTTAGTAGCAGGTGTCCCTGGGATGTCCAGAAGAGGTTGAAGCCAAGCTTGAAGACTTATGAAATGAAGGCTAGAACCTTGATCCTACCCTATCTTTATCATCTGTAGATTATTTTTAATATATCAACCTTGATACTTGAAACATCCTATGAGGATGCAATAACTAAGAGTGTTTCAGTTCAGTTTTTTTAAGCCTTTATTCCTGAACAGTTTCACTTAAGCCCAAAGTACTAATTTATACTATTTTACTCCTTATCAGACATGTTGAAACTGGAGATAATGCATCTTATCAAGTGCCTTTTAAGAAGACTTATGTGTATATTTAGTTCCATACCTAAACTTTATGTTGTGAAAAATAATACATTTGTCATCCTTTCATATATAATTCTAGCTTGTGCACATGTAATTCTTGGATATGGTAAGTGATTTCCTACTGGTTGTGTTTTGGTAACTTTATTCTTCCATTTCTGGCTTTTTGCAGATTTTCTTGACTAAATTTTTATTGCTCTGGTGTCGAATAAGAATTTGGAGATGAGCAGATGGGATTTGCTGTAGAAAGGTTGTGTAGTTTACTTCTAGTAGTGTGCTTTTCATGTCATTGATCTTGGGTGTATAGCTGCTTCCTTCTGCCCTCTTGCCCCCCTTTTTTTTCCTTTGTCCTAATACTGTTAGAGATTATGACCTTCAGATGTAAGCACAGCATTTCTATTCTGTGACAGATCTGATGCTGAAGTATTTAACCTCTTTAGGTAGTACATGTTGCTTCTGTGCATCCAGAGAAGACGTGACAGTCTTTCCCTAGTGAAAGTCTGGGTTGTATTCCTTTTGGTTTTACTGGACGTTGTTCTTACTTGCCTCCAAAAACATCTATGATGCTCATGGGCAGGGGCACCTTCCACTAGACCTGGGTGCTCCAAGCCTCATCCAACCTGGCGTTGAACATGGGCAATGATGAGGCATCCACAGCTTCCTTGTGTTTGGGCAACCTGTTCCAGTGCCTCACCACCCTCACATTTCTTGTTTCCAATCCAAATCTACCCTCTTTCAGTCAGTTCAATGCCGTTATCTCTTGTCCTGTCACTACAGGACTTGGTAAAAAGTTTTTCTTATAATCTCCCCTTAAGTATTGAAAGGCCACAGTGGGGCAGAGCTGGTTGGATTCACTCTCCTGATAGAGAGCAGTTGTATTTGAAAGCAGGTATTTTGGCCTCGCTGCAGTGAGGGGAAGAGTATTGTGGTCAACTGAAATACGTTTAGGTTTTTTCATGCTTTTCAATCATTTGTCTTTGACCAGTTTCTGCTACTCTAGAATGGAGATCGTTCAACTTTTTCTGGGCTAATCCTGGCAATCCTTGTAGTGGTGTCTTAATGCACTGTAGAAGAGCGTATTTGCTGCTTTAAGCAAAGTATACTTAGCATTTGGCTGTAGAACTAAGCTTGTCAGAATGTTGTGGCTACTTTTTCTCCTGATGAAGTTAGCCCAGTCTCCAAGTGATGGCATTCTACATGGAGAAACTTCAAGCTTCTCCTAAAACAAGCTATTTATCCTGCACTGGTGTGACCTCTGAGGAACAGGACAGATTTTTCCCTCAGGATTATCCATTAAAGTAATTTCTCATAGAGCCAATATGTAGGAATAGTCTAATTGAAGTAATAGCAAAATTCTCTTATACCCTTGCATGAGATTGCATATTTTTTCCATTTATTTTATCTGTATTTCTGTCTATGCGGGGCTGGGATATTAATGGTTGAATTCCTGTCACTCTGTCTCTAGGGTAAAATCTAACTGCTACAGAATTTTTGGTTTAGAATTTGCTGTCCTGTGTGTCAGAAGTAATATGAGGTGATATGGATTACTGCTGTAATGTGTTCACAACCTCCAGTGCTTTGTTAGTCACCGGATCAATCTTAGTCTTTCTTCTTATGGCTGGATTCAGCTGATTTCTTGAAGAGTTGCTTCTTGTTGAGAACATGTAGGAGTGCAGAAGACTGTAGCACAACTAATGTATTTGGGAAAGCCAGTTCAGCTTCCAGGGCAGAGGCGGGTATTGTGCTCTGTTTTGTTTCTTTGATCTTGTAATAAACCTCCCACTTTCTTCACAACAGAAACATGAAGATACCTATTACTGTTTTCAAGTCAAAATACGAAATAAGATTTGCATAACTAACTTCAGTGGTGACTCACACTAAAAACATGAAAAGGCAGGAGTCCTGGTACCTGGATGTCATGGTTCAATATTTTGGTGCTGACACTTTAAAATAACAGGTCTTATTTTTCAGATGTCTAATGTAAAACCTGAACAAAAATATTTACTGTTTGAGGAACACTGACAGTAGTTGATTTTGGTCAAAGGAAGTTGTTAACATTGTTAACATTGTTAACAACTTGTTATACTGATTTATTGAACAGTTTAGATCACTGCAGGCATATGGAACTATGCATCCTAGGACTCGATGATCCAGTGGGTCCTTTCCAACCTAGTGATTCTATGATTCTAATGAATTACAGGTGTTTCCTTGTTGAATAATGCAGTGTTAGGAAACTAATTTTAAAGCGGTTCTTCCATTTACTTCCCTTTTTGGAGGGGAGATCCTGAAAAAAAGCTTCCTATTGCATGGTATCATTTAACTTTTCTTCTGCTAAAGCAAAATGAAGAAAAGCTTTTAACTGACTTGACCTGTCATTTAACAGTCAAATTTAATTTACTAACTCAGTTATCCAGTAAAAGAAAAACTTGAAATAAAAATCATAGAATCATTTGGTTAGAAAAGGCCTTTGAGATAGTAGGGACAGGCATGATTGGACTAACCCGTATCCCTGACTACCTCATGTCTACCTGTCTTTTAAATATCTCCAAGTATGATGACTTGGGAGGCCTGTTCCAGTGCCTGATAATCCTTTCATTGGAGAAATCAGTATAATTTTAGAGCGAAAGAAGTGATAAATGAGAAGATAAAGTAGAACTATTGTGGAGAGAAGATGGAAGTGAGTATTGGCTGGAAGCTGTTCCTGCTATGGTCAAGGGCCATAACTCAGTTTGCTGGAAACTTCCTTGAAACACTGTTTGCTATATGAGACTACTAGATATGTCAAAATGTTGTTAATAAAGGCCAAAGAGGAAGTATTTAAATAGTTTTCTATGGAAGTATTTCAGCTGAGTGTGTTGGTAAAACAACACTATTTTAGTACTAGTGAATTACTTCTAAACATTCACAGATGTTTGGTCAGGCATAGTATAATGTGGCTCTGATTGGTACTAGATTTTCTTTGGAATGTTTTTCCAGGTATTAAATGCTTTATGGCATCAGTTAGAAAATACTGATATTGATCAGTTACAAAATACAGTTAATTAATATTTTAACTGTACACAGTAAGGCAAATATTTATTTTTTATACATTAAGATTATCTTTTATACTGTATTTTGAAGTTACTCTTGCACATTCTAGAGAATGGTTTTCCCATTCTTTAAAGTATTTTTGATAGCTTCATAGAAACGTAGTGCTTTGCTTTTTATTCTCATATGAAATCAGAAGTCTAAATAATGAAATAACATTGTGGAGGGAAGATTCAGGTTCCAACAAAAGTATATTGTCTTCAAGGGATACTGTGACATATGAGTTATGTTAGATTATTTCCCCCCACTGTTCTTGTATGTTATTCGGTGTGTAGTGAAAACAAAAGATATTAAATGAGTTACTGGGATTTGCTTTATTTGTTCTAGTCCATGGTACTCAGTTTGAAAAAGACCTTTTTACTACAGAGCCTGTAAGGTAATTACATAGCATTGTGGTATAGATATAACTCTTAATGTAACCACCTAAATTACATGAAATTTGAAGACAGGTATGAGGGATTCAGTGCCCATTTGTGTACACCATTAGTCTAAATATATTGGCAGTCTCAGTACTGTAAAAGGTGCTCTGGTAGGTATTGAAGTGGATGTTTAAATGACTTCTGAAACGGAATGAGATGATAGCATGGTAGCAAGGAGAGAAAATAAAGATAAAAGCCTCTTATTTCAGAATATAAGCAGGTAGTTGAGTCTGACATGGGCTGACAAATGAATTTTTATTATGTAAAACTTTAAAAGCTTGGGCATAATGCCTTGTGGCCTATGGAAATGGAAACAAAGATCTGTAAGAAAGGCAGTGGAAGGATTGGTGACTAACAGGCAAGGAAATGTATTGAGAGACTGATCAAATTTCAGATTCAGAAGCATTCTTCTTGAGGGTTAACATAGCATAGTTTTCTATCGTAGAATCATAAAATAGTTTGTGTTGCAAAGGCCATCTGTCCCAACAGCTCTGCAGTGAGCAAGGACATCTTCAACTAGATCAGGTTGTGGAGAGCTCCATCCAACCTAACCTTGAAGGCTTCTAGGGATGGGGCAACTACCACCTCTCTGGGCAGCCATTTGTTTTACCACCTTCACTATAGAAAATTTCTTTCTTATATCAAGTCTGAATCTACCCTCTTTTAGTTTAAAATCATTACCCCTTGTCTTATTGCTACAGGCCCTGCTAAGAAGTGTGTTTCAGTCTTTCTTGTGGGCCCCCTTTGTGTATTGAAAGGCTGCAGTAACGTCTCCCTGGAGTCCTTTCTTCCCCATCTCTGTGAAGGACCTTGCACTTGGCCTTCTTGAACATCATGATGTTCACACGGGTCCAATTCATGGAATCACAAGATGGTTGGTGTTGGAAGGACCTATGCTAATCATCCAGTCCAACCCCTATCTTAAAGCAGGTTCACCTAGGGCAAGTTGCAGAAGAAAGCATTCAGGCAGGTTTTGACTATCTAGAGGAAGAAATTGCACAACCTCTCTGGGCTGCCTTTTGCAGTGCTTGGTCACCCTCAAGGTGAGGATGTTTCTCCTCATGTTGAGGTAGAACTTCCACTGTTCCAGTTGGTGCCTGTTGTCCAGGTCCCTCTGAATGGTATCCTGTCCCTCAGGTGTCAACCACACTACTCAGCTTGGTGTCATCAGCAAACTTGCTAAGGATGCACTTGATCCCACTGTCTGCCATTGATCAAGATATTAAAACAGTACTGGTCCCAGTATGGACCCTTGAGGGACACCACTTATCACTGATCTCAATCTGGACATTGAGCCATTTACTGCTACCTTCTGTGACTATCCAAACAATTCCTGATCCACTTGTCAAATCCATATCCTTCCAATTTAGAGAGAAGGATGTTATGGGCATGGTGTCAAAGGCCTTATAGAAGCCTAGACAGCATCTGTAGCTCTTCCCTTGTGCACTGATGTAGTTCTTCCATTGTAGAAGGCCACTTGGTTGGTCTGACAGGACTTACCCTTGGTGAAGCCATGCTGGCTGTCTCCAAACAACTCCCTGTCCTCCATGTGCTTTAGTATAGCTTCTAGGAAGGTAAGTTCCATGATCTTCTCGGGCGCAGAGGTGAGACTAACAGGTCAGTAGTTCCCAGGGTCCTCCTTTCTACTCTCTTCAATATGAGTATGATGGGTTTTTTTCCAGTCACCAGTGACTTCACCTGACTGCCATGACTTTTGAAATACCATGAAGAGCCTCGGCGACTTCATCAGACAGTTCCCTTAGGACTCTGAGATGCATCTTGTCAGGTCCCAGAGACTTATGTATGTTCAGGTTCCTCAGGTGGTTATGAGCCTGACCTTCTATTACAGTGAGAGGGACTTTGTTGACCCAGTCCTCATCATGTGGTTTATCATCTTGAAAGGTGTTGGAAGAGAGGGTGCCAGTGAAGACTGAGGCAAAGAAGTTAGTTTGCCAGTCTTGCTTATTGTGGCAGATATGGGTTTTTTTGACCTTCTCTTTCTGACATACATGTAGCAACCCTTGCTATTATTTGCATCCCTTGCCAAGTTCAACTCTACTTGTGCCTCACCCTTCCTGACCCTGTTCGTATAGAATGAGGAATTGTCCATGTACTTTACAAGTTAAAGGAAAAATTATTTCTGGTAGTTGTGCTTGTAGTGAAACAAGGATCTATGTATGCAAACCAAAGTTGATCAAAGCTCTTTCATAGTTATTTGAGCAAATGTGCCATAATTTTATTTTAAATAAATGGAAATTTGTTGTTTAATCACTAGCGCTACAGAAAATTTTAAAGTTTATTTTTCTGAACTTTCAATTAAAATGGAAGAATATCTGATTTTTGGAGAGGAGCCCTTTGTTGTCTTAAAGGTTTGGCTGTCAACTGAAATCTCCATGTCAAATAATTTTTCATGTAATTTGAAAAGAAAGGCTATTTTAGATGTCTTTATAAAAAAGACAAATAGCCTGTGGAGTGTATGCAAAGACAAGGAGAGTTGATGGCAGCTGAAATCTGGCCTACAGAATGGTATCCTTGGTAAAAGAAGCAAGCAGTGAAAGACTTGGAGGGACTAAGCCGTGATGAATTTGATTTAATGGTAAGTTATCTCTCTGAATATGATTGAACAGGGCTGAGGTCTTGATTTGGATGAAATAAGAATGAATCTCAATGCTAGCAGGTGCATGAGGGTTTTTGAGTTTATAGGTGAGGCAGTTGTAGAAGAAAAATGTTGAAAGCCTTGAGTTTTTTTTCAGAGGGCTGAGAAGCAGATCATTAAATCATGGAATGGTTTGAGTTGGAAGGGTCCTTAAAGATTATCCAGTTCCAACCCCCCTTCCATGGGCAGGAACATATCCCATTAGATCAGGCTGCGCAAGACCCCAGATGGATACCCCTCAGAAGTAGCAGATTAGTAGAGGGAAAGCCCAGGAAAACAGATTCCAAAAGGAAAAAAATCTCATTGGATGAGAAAAAGTAAATACAACATGGAGTATTTAGACAATCTCTAACAAGCCTCGCTGAAAAGTCATTCGATGCCTACTGGGAGTGCTTTCTAATATGCTGTGGATATTTCCACACTGCTGAATTTCCTGGGAAGAGAAAAGACTATTAGCACGTTCACTAAAATTAAGAGTAGTAGTGGGTTATGTTCAAGTATGAGTGAAGTGTTTACTTAAAAAGTAAAATAACCACTTCAGCCTTAAATATCTGGAGAAATGTGTGAATTACAAAGGAGTGAAATGGAAAACAAAAGTAGGCAAGATCATTCAGAAGAGAGGTGTTGAAGGATTAGCTAAAGCATAGATGGAAGATGAGAACTAAAAGATGTGGAGATTAAACTGCTGTAGGGCATCAGTTTTGCTCCTAATGGATAGACATGTCTGCACAGATATGAGTAGAGATGACTTGCAGTTGTTATCAGTGATGTGGTGGGAGGTGTCAAAGTCAAAAAGAAGGACTTCAATGAATACTTAAGTAGGAAAAGGAAGACTAGGGAAGATGTGAACCTACTGCTGAATGGTGCAGGGTCCCTGGTTACAAGGGCATGGAAGAGACTCGAGTACCTAATGATTTTTATGACTCAGTCTTTACTAGTAAGAAGGGCCTTCTGAAATTGAAGGACACAAAGATGAGGGGGAAAGCATACCCTTGGTGAACTGGATCAAGTTAGAGAATAGTTAAGTGTAAGTAAATGGGCTCTGATGGGATGCACCCAGAAGTGCTGAGGGAGCTGGTGGGTGTCGTTGTGAAGCCACTCTTTGAACTGTTGAGGAGATTAGAGTCACCTGAGGACTGGAGGAAGGTAGACTCCACTCCTGCCTTTACAGTGGCAGGGAGGGCTGGGTGAACTATAGGCTTTTCAGCTTTACGTCAATCCCTGGGAAGGTGATGAGATGACAAATCCTGGCAACCATTTCCAGGCCCGTAAATGACAAGGTCATCAGGAGTAGTAAACATGGATTCACAAAGGCGAAGTCACGCTTGAGCACTACAATAGCTTTCTATGAAGCAGCTGGCCTGGAACGTAACAGGAGAGCAGTGGATGACTGCTGTGACTTCAGAAAGGCTGTCTCTAATTAAGTCCTTAGTGAAACTGTTGAGGTATGGACTGGATGAAGAGACAAATAGTTAGAATTTTTTCTGAATGGCTAGGCCCAGAGAGTGGTTATCATTGGTATGAAGTCCAGCTGGAGACCAATAACAAGCATTGTACCTCAGGGTCAAAACTGCTGAACATCTTTAATAATGATCTAGATGATGGGGCACAATGTACCCTTCACAAATTTGGAGGTAACATTGAACTGGGAATAGTGGGTAATATGCCAGAGGGTAATGCTGATAGATGTTTTTTTAGACTTTCTACAAGTTATTTAAGTTTTCTGACCTGCTTTTCTGACTACTTCACATTTGTTTTATTGGCATTTGTCCTTTAAGACTTAGAGATGAGTTCAGCTTTTCAAGCGATACTACTTTAAATATCTCTCTTATCCTGCTGTTCTAGCACTACTGAGCTCCTTTTCCCCTTCATTAAGTTCTGGTTTTTTTTGACAATTGTGTACTTGCCCTGACTTCCTATGGGATTTCTCTGAATGTCTTCCCTTATTGTGTATATGCCTTTTATTCTTTTAAATCTTCTAAAATGTAACTTAAATAGCTGCCCTTTTTTTAATTAAGAAATACTAGAACTAATCTGTTTTTGCTAAGGTAGGCAAAGGTTCATATGCAAGTGTTTCTTCAGTATTTTCAGTTGGTTTCTGTTCACTGTTCATGTCAGTAAAACTACTTTACTTCCATTTAAATTCTTAGTGGAATAACAATTTTAAGTTTCTAAAAACTTGCTCTCAGCATTATGCCCTGATATGACTCAAATCTGTATGGTGATAATTGAACTTTCCTATTACTGGGTTTCCTCTCAGCACCTTTCTAGTCTCCTCCAGCCTGGTACAGTAACCATCTGAGTGGTTTAATACAGAGCTATACATCTCAGATTGTTTATTCTTCCTACAGTAGCTCTTCAAAAAAGCGTGTAAATGGTTTCCTAATATAGGAGAAATTTTATTTCCCACTCATCCCCACTCTGATCCTATTAACTGTTTTTAAAATGCAGAAAAGACCTTCTCATCACATGGCTCTGGTGTTCTGATTACTTTCCAAGAATAAATCTGTGCTGGCTCTAAAAATTGGTTTTTTCCCTTCCTCAAATGTTTTTCCATGTTTTTCAGCATATCCCACTTCCTGCTGCTTTCACTTGCACCCTGTCTGAAGGATGCCATGAAGGTTATGGCTAGTGATTCTTGAGTCTTTTTACTGCCTTTTTTTTTTTCACTTGGTATTGACTATTGTCTATGCCAATAGGTTCATTTCCCTTTCTTTGGCTTCACTTGGAAAGTGTCACATTTGCTATTTCTTTATATTACTTCAGCAGGCTGTGTCTGGGAACTTCACTGCTCACCCCTGCCCCCACTACAATGAAGTCAAATAAGCAGCTGGTACCCTGTCCTGAGGAGGCATTCTACAGATTAGCCAAAACCAAGTAATAAGCACAGTTTTAAATCACTTACTCTCTAGGCTTGTTTAAAGTACTTTGTGACTGTGTTTTGATCATTAATTAAAATTAATATATTCTATCCTTTTGTATCAAGTATTTATATTTTTGCATTCTTTGTTTAGCAATGCAGTTTTTCAGATACTAATTATTTGTGATAAAATGATTGTGTTTTTTCTGGAAGTTTACCAATGAGAAATGGGATAGGAAATCTTAAGGCCAAATGTGGATCTTAAGTTATAATATTTAAGTTTACTGTCCTGATTTCAGTAGAAGTTTTTTCACTCAATTACTACTCTTGAGATTAATGATGTGATGGCTTGATAGGTAGAAAAGTAGTGTAGAGCTTGCACTTATTTGTTTTCTTGCATGTATCTGTTACAGTACATAATAAGGGTGTGACTTTCTTGGAACAAGTCTTCATGCCTACAGAGCAGTCATTTAAACTCTTACAGTCCATTGGGGGGAAATGGTCTCCTTTAAAAAGGAGATGTCTGTTAGCAAGGTTTTAGAAATCCTATTGAAAAGGGGGTGAATGATGCAAATATCTCTCAGATTGTCTGAGTCTCTCCCTTTACTATAGGGAGGCGGGGAAATTGCCACCTCTAAATCAAATTGTTTTGAAAATTGTTCTGGTTTAGGTCTCACTTTTTATCCATGTATTCAGTGTTCAAAGTAATGGAACGCAAATTAATGCTTATCATTCTTTCAGAACTTGAAAAAATATATTGTTATTTTTGCTTTGAAATATAATCACCCTACACATTAATTACATATTTGAATTTTCCTGCCACAGCTGGGAATTAATGAGAAGAGTATGTAATATTTCTGACCCACTCAAGTCTCTTACATGCAGTGTGATCTTTGGATTGCATTTAGAGGTTTATACAGGATCAGAAGGGAGTTGCAACTGAATCCTCTGTGCAGGATTTGAGTACGATATAGCCTGACAGCTTCAAATTGACCTGTTATTCTATGACTGATTTTGCTATGAGTCAAATTCTAGTGAGGCTGACTGATAGCAAATTGGTTTGGGTGTCACATGTATGTAAGAATGGCTCAAGCTAGTGATAAGTTCATCACTGAATTGCCTTTCTAGTTTGTCATCTCCATTTATTGCATAGTGTGTGTAATTGGGTTGAAGCATACAGAAAAATGACAAACTATAAACATCTTAAGCTTTTTTAGGGTGTAGGAAAGCAACATTTTCATTATACGGGGGAGGGAGCTTTTAAAAGGGAGGCCAAGTGTGTAGTATTTAATTGTAAGTGATCCGTATGTTCACAGGGGCCGTGGAGGAGTGCCTCCACCACCAGCAGGAGTACCACGAGGGGCACCAGCACCAAGAGGAGTGCCTCCTAGTAGAGGACCAGTCAGTCGTAGCCGTGGACTTCTTGCACCCAGGGCAAGAGGTGTGCCGCCCCCTGCAGGCTACCGGCCCCTGCCACCACCTCCAGCACAGGAGACATACGGTGAATATGTAAGTTGGGCTGTTGACATAATGATTGTGAAGTGTGGACATAGTTATGTGGTCATCACCTTTTCAGACTTGAACTGTTTTGTATTGACAAAACTTTATAAGTTATACGTACTCCATAAAGGCATTTACAATGTATTTGGCAAAATAGTTATGTACCTTTTAAACACACTATATTAGGTCTCTTTACAAAAATCTGAAAAATCACATCGTCAGTAGAGTTTTAATTCTCAGCTAAAACTGAGAGTAGTATACTCCTCTTCTTCCTAAACCTATGTTTGTGGTCATAACTGTTGAACGATTGGACAATTTAAATTTTTTTGAAGGCTTCAGAATTCATACTTAAATTTTAACAATGTACAGTATATCGCAATAAGCCATACATATTTATCTTGGGTTTATTGTATTAAAAATCAAAAAACATACTTTATTTTGTACGTAACTGAAAATTAAGGATGGTTGTGAGTTGTTAGGGTAAATTTAATTTAAATTGAACTTACAGAACAGTGAGGAGAAGAAAAGCTTTTTAAATGAAAACTGTTGTCATAAAAGTAGATTGTCTTATAGAAAAAAAGACTTTCAAGGACAATGCTTTCAGTGTTTTCTGTATCTTGGTTCTTAGCGTGCTCTTGACAGCCTAGTCTATCTGGGCATAGCCTCTGTTGACCAGAGAGGCAAAGGAGAAGTTCCTGAGATCCAGAAGACAGTTTTGCTACGTAGCCAACTTTTTAAACTTCCAAGAAAAAATCATGGAACAGGTGATCTTGAGTGCTATCATGAAGCATATGCAAGAGAACCGGGTGATCAGGCCCAGTCAACACGGGTTCACAAAAGGCAGGTCTTGCCAAACTAACCTTCTGTGACAAAGTGACTCGGCTGCTGGATGAGGGGAAGGCTGTGGATGTATCTTCCTGGACTTCAGTAAAGCCTTTGACACAGTTTCTCACAGCATTCTGGTTGAGAAACTGTCAGCCTCTGGCCTGGCCAGGCGCACACTCTCCTGGGTGGAAAACTGGTTGGCTGGCCGAGCCCAGAGAGTGGTGGGAAATGGTGTGAAATCCAGCTGGAGGCCAGTGACAAGTGGGGTTCCCCAGGGCTCAGTGCCGGGTCCAGCCCTGTTCAATGTCTTTATCAATGACCTGGATGAAGGCATTGAGTGCACCCTAAGCAAGTTTGCTGACGACACTAAGCTGGGTGGAAGTGTCGATCTGCTGGAGGGTAGGGAGGCTCTGCAAAGAGATCTGAACAGGCTGGACCTCTGGGCTGAGACCAATGGTGTGAGGTTTAACAAGGCCAAGTGCCGGGTCCTGCACTTGGGGCACAACAACCCTCTGCAGTGCTACAGGCTAGGAGAAGTCTGTCTAGAAAGCTGCCTGGAGGAGAGGGACCTGGGGGTGTTGGTTGACAGCGACTGAACATGAGCCAGCAGTGTGCCCAGGTGGCCAAGAAGGCCAATGGCATCTTGGCTTGTATCAGAAATGGCATGACCAGCAGGTCCAGGGAGATTATTCTCCCTCTGTACTTGGCACTGGTGAGACTGCACCTCGAATGCTGTGTTCAGTTCTGGTTCCCTCACCACACGAAGGATGTTGAGGTTCTGGAGCGAGTCCAGAGAAGAGCAATGAAGCTGGTGAGGGGGCTGGAGAACAAGTCTTACGAGGAGTGGCTGAGGTAATTGGGGTTGTTTAGCCTGGAGAAGAGGAGGTTGAGGGGAGACCTTATTTCTCTCTTCAACTACCTGTAAGGAGGTTGTGGAGAGGGGGAAGCTGGCCTCTTCTCCCAAGTGACAGGGGACAGTACAAGAGGGAATGACCTCAAGCTCCACCAGGGGAGGTTCAGCTTGATATCAAGATAAACTTTTTCACGGAAAGGGTCATTAGGCAATGGAACAGGCTGCCCAGGGAAGTGGTTGAGTCACCTTCCCTGCAGGTGTTTAAAAGATGGGTAGATGAGGTGCTGAGGGGCATAGTTTAGTGAGTGATAGGAATGGTTGGCCTAGATGATCCGATGGGTCTTTTCCAACCTAGTGATTTTTCGATTCTATGAAATCTGTATGTTGCTACCTGTATATGTGTACCTGAACAATTTGGAAGACATACGTAGTTTATTTTTATGAGGTGTAGGACTTCAATGGATCTAAATGGTCGTAGTGGCTGATAGGAATGGTTGGACTCGATGATCCTGGGGGTCTTTTCCAACCTAATGGTTCTGTGATTTTTGTAAATGTCCCCTGGCTATACCTGACTTGATTGGTCAGGGTGAGTACTGCAAGCAAATGGTCATTTCTGAATGCTTTCAAAGGAATTAATCCTCATTAAACAGCCTGTTTCCAGGGCGTACACTATAGAACATAGTGATGCAGTAGAAAATAAACCTTTTTGACTACCTTCACATTTATATTTATATGTATGCTGTTTATAGCATGTGTATAATAGAAGTGGTATTGTCATAACAGCTAGCTATTTGATTCAGTATCCCGATGCATGCTTTACTTCTGAGAGAATAATTAGAAAATAGTACTATGAAGAAAAGTAGTGCTGTGCTAAGTAACTTCTAAAACCAATGTTCGTTAGAACAGGATCACTTACCTTCCAAAGAAGTTAACTGGGATAGATATATTTAAAGCTGTAGTTCATAAAGCAATGCTAGTTAGTCTGTTTTTAAATTACCATATATTCTGTCTCTGTTGTTAAAGAGGAGATTCACAAAAATAAAGGTTTGCAAGGACATGAGCTGCTAGTGTATTGTACATTAGAGTTAATGCATGGTATTTTTTTTACTTGCCCATTTGTAGTAGGCTATCCAAATGCCTTAACTGCATCTTTTACAGTGTAAGGTAATGTGGTAGGGGTAGTTACTAGTATCTCCCCTTTCCTGACACATTGCCATCTCCAGTACTAAGTACTGGTTTGCTAACCTTAATATCTGGGCAGGGTGGGGTGTCACTGAGAAATGCCTGTAGAATGAGAACATCTGTGAGATTGTGGGTATTGTAAGAATTTATTTAAGCAGCGTATAATTTCAGAGCCATGGAGACTGGAATATCCAGAGAGGTTGCAGAGCAGCCTTTAGAACTTCTGAGGGCTGGAAAGTCTGCAAGGATTCATGAAGCTTTTCCTTCTCTTAGGGTCACAAGCCTCTGTTTTGTACTCTTTTTATGATAATGTGTAACTATGCAAGTTCAGAAGCAAGCAAACTACGTTCTGGATGGGGGAGCCTTCAGCTGCTTTCCCTCTATGTGAAGTCCTTGCCCTTTGACTCAGTGGGTTGCTGTTTAAGTATGCCTCATGACAGAAAACAAGGCTGTCATCGAGTCGCAAGCAGCATCCATTTTTGTTCAGTTGCTTTGATAGCTTTTCTGTGGTCCTTGAGAATAAATTAAACCAATGACTCTCTATCCTATGAGGTACAAGGTCAACAAAACTAAGTGATTGCTGCTGTCCCATGCTTGGAGCCCATAGGGACATTGTTGAGTACTCACCTGTTACAGAAAGCTTTGTACAGAGCATCCTGCCTCCACCATCTGTCCACTTGCTGGGATGTTTTTAACACTGACTCTGGATACTTGATGTGGCCTCATCTGCTGAAGTCATGCAACGTATTGGGCTAGCAGCAATATCTGTGCATTTTTCCAGTTCAGTATAACTAGTTTTCCCACTCCACTGCTGTCAGTCTCGCTTCTGTCTATCTCACCCTCAGGACCCCATTCCTCCTGCGACCTAACCATAT
This sequence comes from Phaenicophaeus curvirostris, assembly GCF_032191515.1. Taxonomy (NCBI): domain Eukaryota; kingdom Metazoa; phylum Chordata; class Aves; order Cuculiformes; family Cuculidae; genus Phaenicophaeus; species Phaenicophaeus curvirostris. Next base: position 92,069,835 of record NC_091394.1, read on the forward strand.
TGTTAGTACCATGATGAAAGTTTTGAAGCCACTAAATGACAGTTCCTTATCATTTTCTGTGAACGTTGTCTCTTTAATAGCTGTAGTATCAACTTAGATGATAACAAATTCAGGCCTCTCTCGCCAGCCAGCTTTATAATCACAGTTCTAAGCTCACTGCTGTTCATGATAAGCTTTCTCTGAAGGCTGACATACCTCCCATTTCTAGATCTTCAACCACTCGGGTCAAGAGGAAGCCTATTATGATGTGTGAAGCATGTCCAAGTTTATTATTTTTAATATTTGGGTAAGGGAAATAATACGACATAATTGATAGTTTTATCAAATCACTTGTAGGTAAAGTGGCATCATTCTCTTCATTGAGGCTTTCTCCCTACTCATTGAACAAAACTATGCAGTAGATGAAATTTTCATACTTTTTTGACAATTTTTTCTGTTAAGATAGGAAATATAAATTGGGTTCAACAATTAGCTGATGATATTAAACTTTTTCCTAATTTTCAATATACAGGAAATTAGTAACAGTATGCTAGCATTTCACTGCTTTGTGTAAATTCATAGGTTAGGATGTAACTGCTCAGTCTCTTACTGTCTATTAACAGTTGCTCTTCTCTTCCTCTTCCTGTTGTCCTCCTCTTACCAGCTTCAAACCTTTGAGTCTTTTCCCAAATTAGTAGCATAGCAAATTAGCTGTTGCTTTTTTAAGAAATTATTTACTCCTGTTTTCATCTTGCAAAAGAAAATATTTTGCAAATAGTCTGTAAATATTTCAGTGCTGTACTTCAGTATATTTAGGAAGATGCCGTATAATCATAGAATGGTTTTGATTGGAAGGAACCTGGAGAGGTCATCTAGTCCAACAACACTGCAGTGAGCAAGGACAACTTCAACTAGATCAGGTTGCTCAGAGACCCTCTGACCTGACCTTGAGTGTTTCCAGGAATCAGGCATACACAATTGCACTGGGCAACCTGTTCCACTGCTTCACCACCCTCAGGAAAAGAATATATCTTCCTAATTGTCTAAATGTTTTTTTTTTAATTTAAAAACACTACACCTTGTCATATTCATAGAATCATAGAATAACCAGGTTGGAAGAGACCCACCGGATCATCAAGTCCAACCATTCCTATCAAACACTAAACCATGCCCCTTAGCACCTCGTCCACCTGTGCCTTAAACACCTCCAGGGAAGGTGACTCAACCACCTCCCTGGGCAGCCTGTTCCAGTGCCCAATCACCCTTTCTGTGAAAAATTTTTTCCTAATGTCCAGCCTAAACCTCCCCTGGTGGAGCTTGAGGCCATTCCCTCTTGTCCTGTCCCCTGTCACTTGGGAGAAGAGGCCAGCACCCTCCTCTCTACAACCTCCTTTCAGGTAGTTATAGAGAGCAATGAGGTCTCCCCTCAGCCTCCTCTTCTCCAGGCTAAACAATCCCAGCTCTCTCAGCTGTTCCTCATAAGGCCTGTTCTCCAGCCCCTTCACCAGCTTTGTTGCTCTTCTCTGGACTTGCTCCAGAGCCTCAACATCCTTCTTGTGGTGAGGGGCCCAGAACTGAACACAGGATTCGAGGAGCGGTCTCACCAGTGCCGAGTACAGAGGGAGAATAACCTCCCTGGACCTGCATAGGGTTGTTGTGCCCCAAGTGCAGGACCCGGCATTTGGCCTTGTTAAACCTCACACCATTGGTCTCAGCCCAGAGGTCCAGCCTGTTCAGATCCCTTTGCAGAGCCTCCCTTCCCTCCAGCAGATTGACACTTCCACCCAGCTTAGTGTCGTCCGCAAACTTGCTAAGGGTGCACTCGATGCCTTCATCCAGGTCATTGATGAGGACATTGAACAGGGCTGGACCCAGCACTGAGCCCTGGGGAACCCCACTTGTCACTGGCCTCCAGCTGGATTTCACACCATTTCCCACCACTCTCTGGGCCCGGCCATCCAACCAGTTTTCCACCCAGGAGAGTGTGCGCCTGTCCAGGCCAGAGGCTGACAGTTTCTCAAGCAGAATGCTGTGAGAAACTGTGTCAAAGGCTTTACTGAAGTCCAGGAAGATACATCCACAGCCTTTCCCTCATGCAGCAGCCGAGTCACTTTGTCATAGGAGGTGATCAGGTTTCTTTGGTAAGACCTGCCTTTCATGAACCCGTGTTCACTGGGCCTGATCACCCGGTTCTCTTGCATATGCTTCATCATAGCACTCAAGGTCACCTGCTCCATGACTTTCCCTGGCACTGAGGTCAGACTGACAGGCCTGTAGTTTCCTGGGTCCTCCCTGCAACCCTTCTTGTAGATGGGCACAACATCAGCCAGCCTCCAGTCCAGTGGAACTTCCCCAGTCTTCCAGGACTGTTGGAAGATGATGGAAAGGGGTTTGGCCAGCACATCCGCCAGCTCCTTCAATACCCTTGGGTGAATCCCATCCGGCCCCCATAGACTTGTGGGTGTCTAGTCAGGCTAGCAAGGCTCAGAGCTCCTCTTGGATCATGGGAGCCTCATTTTGCTCCTCTAGCTCCTGGGTTTGTGCACAGATGGAACAACTTTCTTTACAATTAAAGACTGAGGCAAAGAAGGCATTAAGTACCTCAGCCTTTTCCTCATCCCCTGTCACTGTTGTTCCTTCTGCATCCAATAGGGACTGTATGGTCTCCCTAGTCCTCCTTTTATTGTTGATATATGTATAGAAAGATTTTTCTGTTATCTTTCACAGACTTTGCCAGTCTGATTTCTAGTTGAGCTTTAGCCCTTCTGATTTTTTCTCTACACAATCTCACTTCCCTCCTGTAGTCCAGCCAAGAGGCCTGACACCTCTTCCAGAGCCCATAAACGTTTCTCTTCTTCTTGATGTCACTCAAGATCTCTCTGTCCAACCAAGCTGGTTTTTTCTCCTGCCAGCTTTTTTTCCGGAACATGGGGATGGCTTTCTCCTGAGCTGCTAGGATTTCCTTTTTGAAGAGCTCCCAGCCCTCATGGGCTCCCTTGCCCTTAAGTACTGTCTCCCAGGAGACTTGGCCAACCAGCCTTCTGAAGAGTTCAATGTCTGCCCTCTGGAAATCTACTGCTACTGTCCTGCTTAACCACCCTCTTCACTTCACCTAGAACAGAAAACCCTATCATCTCATTATCACTTTGTCCTAGGCGTCCACCTACTGCCACATCCCCCACAAGGCCTTCTCTGTTCACAAACAGCAGGTCCAGGAGGGCACCTTCCCTTGTTGGTTCATTCACCAGCTGTGCAAGGAAATTGTCTTCCATGCACTCTAGGAACCTCCTAGACTGCTTCCTTTCTGCTGTATTGTACTTCCAGCAGGTATCAGGAAGATTGAAGTCTCCCACAAGAACAAGAGGCATTGATCTAGAGATTAACCCCAGCTGTTTACAGAAGAGCTCATCAGCTGCTTCTCCTTGGCTGGGTGGTCTGTAACAGACTCCCATCACAAAATCTGCCTTCTTGTGGGCTCCTCTGATTTTAACCCACAGGCACTCAATCTCCTCATCACCACAGTCCATCTCAGTGGTGTCCAAGTCCTCCCTTACAAAGAGGGTTACCCTGCCTCCTCTCCTACCCTTCCTATCCTGCCTGAAGAGTTTGTACCCCACCATAGTTGTACTCCAGTTATATGAGTCATCCCACTGTGCTTCCATGATGGCATCAACATCATATGCTCCTTGTCCTATGACAGCTTCCAGCTCTTCCTTCTTATTCCCCATGCTGCGTGCATTGGTGTAAATGCACTTCAGTTGAGCTGCTGAGCCTTCAGCCCTCTTAGAGGGAACAGAGTTCATTCCCAATTGCCTGATAACTGGAGTAGCTAGTGCCAGAGTGCCCATATCTCCCTTAGCGCCCCCAGGTGTGTTCACCCCCACTTTCTGTGTGGTGATGTACTGCTGGTCCTCTCCAGCACACCATCTCTGAATCACCATTGCCCCACGTCCAGGCTCGCTCTTGTCTAGCCTGGTCTCAACCCCCTCCCCCTTCACATTTAGCTTAAAGCTCGATTTATGAGCTTAGCTAGGTTTTTAGCAAGGGTTTTAGCCTCCCTAGGAGACACGCGTGTCCCATCCTTAGCAACAAAGTCTGGGGGTGCGTGAGCCACCCCGTGATCAAAGAAGCCAAAGCCCCTCTTCCTCACACTAGGCTCGGAGCCAGGCATTAATTGAATTCTTATTTCTGACTTCCAGCTCCTCTCTATTTAGCCTTGGGATGGAGCAGAACACTATTTATGCCCCAGAGCCCTCCATCATTTTCCCAATGGCCCTGAAGTCTATTTTGATGGTTTTGGTTTTTCTGTTTACTAGATCATCATTACCAGTTTGGACTACTATCAGAGGATAGTAGTCTGTCTCATGGACCAGGGAAGGAAGTTTTCTAGCTACCTCCTTCACTGATGCCCCCGGTAAGCAGCAGACCTCTCTGTGGAGCGGGTCCGGTCTTACAAATGGGTCCCTCCGTTCCTTTTAGGAGGGAGTCCTCTACAACTGTCACCCTCCTCTTCTTCTTAATGGAGGATATTTTTATCTTTTTCTGAGGATGGTGCGGTCTGTCCAAGCTGACCGTTTTCAGTCTTGGTGCTGAATGAGTATGAGTCATCCTCCCCATTCTGACACTGCTCTCTGCTCTTGTACACAGAAAATCAGAATTGTCCAGGTAGCTAATTAGTTTAAATGTTACTGCCTATATTCATTAGTAGCTCTTCCATTTTTGAAGGTGCATGAAAGGCAATCCACCAGTACTTTTCTAATTCTGGGAATACCTTATTTTTTTCTGGTTTATTATGCACTAGGTTACTTCTAGATTAAAACAGATGAAATTCTACAAAATAAGAACTTACAGTCCATGCATGTTTGCTGGTAATGGCCTTAATGTGAACACTCGGGCTTTTGCTGGTAGTAGTTATCCATATTTGTTCTGACTGCCCAACCTTCCCTATTGATTAAATGATGGGGAGATGTTATTTGTATGTAACAAAATGGCTGTTCCTTCCCTTTGCAATTCCAATTCACCGAAACCAATTTCTTCATTGCACTGTGCTGATGTTGTCTATTGTTCTTTCTCCTTTGAGTTAGTCTCTGCACACTTTTTTTTTTTTTTGAATGTGGTAGTTTATCTAAAAGGAAGACATTTCTCCAGTATTCTCTGATAAAGTGCTGGTGTAAGTATTAATTTCAGAGAATGATGAGGAAAAGAAACAACAACCTTTTAGTTGTAGTGATAACAGCCTTAATTTTTTTCCCTTGGATGGATTTCCTTAGTTGAGGAGAGCTGGAAAATTGATTCTTTATTGATTTCATGATCTTTCTTTTTCCAACACTGCAAATGGCCTTTTTGTTAAAATGAACTTTTTGCTCTCTTCTTTCTTCTTGTTTCTCTGTCTTGTTCTCTTTGAAATATTGTTAATTTCCCCTAAGAAGGGCTCAAACACTAGTCTGTCATTGTCAGTATCAGCAGATCATAATTTAAAGCCACGATTTTCTGTTCCCCATGAACATGGGTATATTTAAAGTACTTAATTATTAGAAAGAAACATTGATGAACAAGGCTTAGCTTGATTTATGATGTTTTGGGTAGTGCAGAGGTTTTGGCAAAGATTGCTTTCTTGGCTTTTATCATCTTTTGACCTGTGATAATAACTTACTATTTAATACATTTGGAGGGTACATGTTTACATCTTGCCTTTGGTTCTGCTAATGAAGAATTTCTGCACTTTGCACTGAACAATTGCTGTTACCAGTGCTGCTCTCCAGGATATCAGCTATGAGCACTAACATTAGGCAACTGCAGGCAGAAGATTTCTTGAAGAGGGAATATAATATGATGCTGCCTTAATAAAGGAATTGATTAATCAATTTGAGATTTTACAAAGTAATTTTATAATCTTTTCAGAAGATCTGTTGTGTAATTTTAGCTCTTCTGTTGATTTGGGAGGGAAGGTTCTTAAGAATGAAATTAGCGGAAGGCAGGACAATCATTCTTGACTTTTTTCCTGGTTCATATTTTTCAAATGATGATGGAAAATGCCTGTAGTTTAAGACGACTTGAGCTTTTTAGTTTCTCTTCTGTTTTTGTAAACACAAACTGTACAGCACACTTGACACCTTTTCATCAGCCTACAGGTGATGAAAGTTTTTGAGGTTATCCTGAAAAGTAAGACAATGAAAAACAAACCAAGTGCTCCCATTCAAATGGTATGAAAATATGATGTGTTGGGGCTTTTTTTTCGTGGGAGAATCATAGAATGGTTTGGGTTGGAAGTGACCTTAAAGATCATCCAGTTCCACCTCTCCTGCCATGGAGTGGATACCTTCCAGTAGAGCAGGTTAGTCAAAGCCTCATCCAGCCTGGCCTTGAAACACCTCCAGGGATGGGGCGTCATCTAGTTTGCTGGGCAGTCTGTGACAGTGGCTCACTGCCTTCACAGGAAAAAATTTTTTTCTGATATCTAAACATGTTTTCACCAGTAAACTCTTCCTGATTACCAAATATCTCTAGTAGGAGCTGTTTATAGACTTGCGTAATTGGAGTAGAGGGGGAGTCCATTATATGGCACTTGGTAGGTAGTAGGAATGCAAATGCTGTCATCAGTGTGAAGAATTACGGCTTTAAACACAAAAGTCAATGCTTATGTAAAATACCTGAAACATGCCAAACTATCAGCAGTAGAAATGCAATTAAAATATTTGTATGAAGGTCTAATTCTTCCTGTATTACACAGAAAGAAACTAGTATAGCAATGCTATCAGTGAATCTGTGATCTACCTATACATACGCAGGTATTTGATATTAAAGTACTGTCTTGTCCATTTCATTATTTATGTGTAAAACCAATAATTATTTTCATTTAAGCTAGCATGAAGTTTTATAGTACTGAAATATGCTACATGGCCAATGATATTTCACCTAGACACTAAAAATGAAAGAAAACATTTATTGAAGCCACAAGAGGTCTATTTCAGAAAAACAGTCAAGTAGTGTGAATTTAATCTAAGATGGGAAACATTTTGTCTTGGTCAACCTTATTTATAACCTCCTGAAAGTTCTCAAGTACAGTATTTTAAGTGGTACAGTATCAGACCTAATTTAGAAAAACTTCTGAAACAAACTGTTAGTTGCCCCTACCTAATTGCTACTTAAAGGGAATAATTCACAAAAAAGAAATGTTTGGGAATTAGAATCTCTTATCTCTTAAAAGAACAACGCATTGAGAGCAGCTCTTCACATCTGCTCTGTTTTTGCCACATGTTGCACGTGAAGTTTTATCTTGGTTTTAATATAAGTTTTTGGTTTTGTAAATGTAAGTACAGCAATAAAAAGGAATAATTGATCTATTTAAGCACATTATAGTAATTGCAACAGTGGAGGTTGATCTTTTTGATGCAAAGTGACTAGAGTCCCACGTATAAGGTATAAACCAAGTATCTTTCCATTAAAATCTTATGAGCCACCTCCAACAATACAGTATCACAGGATGACTTTCTGTAGTAGTACATTTACGTGAAATGGTGAATGGTAGTGAGTTCTGGGCAAAATTTCTGAGAAACGTCAATGCTAGTAACACCTACATTTGGTGTATAATGGATCTCCCCAACTTTTTCCCATTTTTTTCTGCTGGAAGAGGGATCTTCTTATTTTAAATTTACCTGATTCCATTGTCTTCAGGAAGTCATAGAAATACCATAAACTGAGTAGTCAGTTTTCACCTTTCTTTCACACTCAATTTTTTTAGTGAAATAGTTAACATAAATGCAAAGAGCAGGACTGATTGCTTAAAATTTCTCTAGTGATTCCTTAGTGGCAAAACTTAGCCTAACACGTTAAGAGGTTAATTCTGTTGTTCTGTGTTCATTTGTTGTTACTGCTGGGTGAACATGATTTCAAGTCTGGGAGCCCCTCCTAGGGGTGGCTGATTCACAGTTAAGAGACTCCATGTGCAGAGACCAAATGTCATGTAAATGTTCTGGAACAGACCAAATAACGTGGTTCAGACAGCTTCTGCTGTTGATCAATGTCTCTATTGGTAACAGATGTCTGTGTATTGCATCAATAAGTAATCAAGTGTTTGTTCATAATAGCTGCCAGGAGGCAATGGTTTTATGGGGTTAATGTGGCTTATCAGGGAAAATCCATATTGAATAAGCAAAGAAAATGCAAAGACTCTATTTTAATTTTTAGTTTCAGGATAGTGAATTACTCAAAAAGAAAACAATGCACTTACTCTTCAAGTGGGGCCATTTATCCATGGATAAATAGTCATCTCAACAGACAAATGGAAGAATCCTCACTTCTTTCAGACCTATGAATAGGCTGTCAATCATTTGTGCCCTGCGATTATTTACAGACACTCTTCTACTAATTACTTCTGAGAAACAATCTTGTTCACTGATCTAGTGTTGGTGAAGCAATCTTGATGTGCAGATTGTCTGGTTTTCTATATAAACAATTTCAGATAACTTAAAATGCTAAAAACTCTCCTACCAAATTTGGTTTCCTGACTTTTGAGGATGTCATTGGCATCTGCTTTAGAAAGCTTTCCTTATAATGTCAAGAAAGCTGCCAGTCATTGGAGATGTTTTTCGACTAGAGTTGGATGTTCCGTCATTTGTCATTCCTATGTAATTGATACTGCTATTCATTTTTGTTTTCTGTCATCATTGAAAGACTCTTAAAGCTTCCTTTTCCTGGAAAAAAGTTGGCTCTTTCATGAGACTTCCCTCTTGCATTGCCAGGGTTTGATACACCGTTACTCAGAAAACACTACATATAAAGATGATGCCCGATTTTTCATAGTGGGGTCCCTATATCATCAAAGCATCTTCTTATTAGGTCATTCTCATTGGCCAAAACTGGACAAGATACCCTTAAATATCCATTGAGGTCTTTGGTATATTCATATAGCATTTGGATATTAGAATTTCCTAGGAATCGGTGAAAAGGAAGAAGTACTGTGTCTGCTTTTCATGTGTTAAGATCAGTTAGCTTTACTGTTGGTTGAAGCAATAAATTGGTGCTGGGCTTCTTGGATTTCTGTAGTTCATCCTTCTCTGGAACAACACAGCATCATTGTCACTTGTTTTTATCTTATTTTTGTGTGGCTTGTTGCTGGACTTAATGGTTTGTTCAAGTTGGTATTTAAGTCCAGGGCTATTTTGGGAAGAGTGTTACTACAGTGTATACTTAAATAGTATACGCTATAAATGATGTGAGAGAAGTAAGAAATCCTTGCTTTTATTTTCTTAATGGTTGCTAAACTACCAGAAGTTGAAGAGTATACAGAGGGTATTTGAAGAAGTAAAAACACATTCTTGCTAGTCCTATCTCTAGGGAATTTATTCCCTATCCCTAGTCTACCCAGAATATTGAATTTATTGTCCAGAAATGTCAGCTACCGAAGTCATTGCATAATATTTATTTCAATGTTTCGATTCCTGAGATGCTTCCCAGAGCTTTCTTGAACGTCGGTAGTTCACTCATCTCAAAGTCAAGTACATGGAACATTTGTACTGTCTCTGTACAAGACCATGTTAACTAAAAACTTTTTTAAGGACATTGCAAATAGTTCAATATACCATAAAATAATTATATTTTTTGTATATGGCCTCCTAAATGGGAATAGTTGCTAGTATCATTAAGATTTTGCCATTTTGTGGTGTCTGTATGTCATAAATGCATTTCAGGAGATAATTGTTTTTTATATTTAGAACTAAAGTACTACTTTTCTGTGGTATGCTTAGAGTTAATATTACCTTTCATTCATATCATTTCAGGAGTACGATGATGGTTATGGAACTGCTTATGATGAACAAAGCTATGATTCCTATGATAACAGCTATAACACTCAAGCACAAAGGTAAGTCTCCACATCTGCTCTAACTACGTTTGAGATATTCAAGTTGGAAAGTTAGTTTTACTTAAAGATTTTTAGTATCTTAAACAGCAAAAATGTTGTAAGAGGCTTATTAGAAATTATCCTCCAGTGTTTTGTCTCTAGTATTGCATAAAAGTCAGGTAACCAAGTGGTTGAAAATAAAAACATCCACAACTTCTCTGAAGAACCTGTTACAGTGACTCACCAACCCCACAGAAAAAAATTGCTTCTCCAAATCTAATCTAAATCTACCTTCTTTCAGCTTATAAACCATTACCCCTCATCCTATTCCTGCACTCCCTGATAGAGCCCCTCCCCAGCTTTCCTGCAGGCCCTCTTCAGGTACTGGAAGGCTGCTAGAAGGTCTCCCTGGAGCCTTCTCTTCTCAGGATTTTTCAATTTGCTTTCATTCTAGCAGGGGATGTATTCTTACTTTTTCTTTTATACCAAGGTTTCATAGTTGAATTATTAGTAGATTTTGCAGTGTCATTGAGAATTTCTTGGAACTTCTGTGGCAATAAATTTCAAATGGTTGAAACTATATTGAAAAAAAGGTACAATAAAATAAATACTCTAGTTCTGCGTTACTGCTTTGGTTATTTGGGGTTACTAGAGCTTCGAACCATGTCCTATGGGAAGATCATGGTAGGAAAGGAGAATAACAGGTGGACATTGTGGTTGGATTGTTTTACCTTCTACTAAATATTTAATACTTTTTTTGGAGTTCCCTTATCCAATATAGTACAGAACTGTTCACAATGAAGTTGCAAACATCTGTTTGCATCCCACATATGATTTGCGGTAGTGTTGGCATACCTGGCTTAAAATTTGTTCTGTAAGTGGATATTTCCCTGCGCCCAGCAATATATGAAAAAGCTTGTTGGAAAGTTTGAGTGTCATTGTTGAGAACTAACAGAACGGAAATACCTTTTTGTCTGAAACTTGACTCCCTACCGAGTCTCTTTAAGCCACTGAAAGCTGATAAAAATGACTTAAGAAACCAGCAGTCTAGCAGCTTCTAAATATGAAGCTCTGTAGTACTTAGAAGCTCTGTAGTACATTACATTTAGAGAACAGTTGCTGGTAATAGATTTTTTTTTTTCCCCAAAACAAGAAAATTACCAAAATAATCCTCAACTTTTATGTTAGTAATTCTGTTCTGGTTTGCTGCTTCTAGTGTTGGTAGATGGACTTATTGCACGCAAACATTTGGACTTCATTACAAAGTAATTTGCCTGAGCCAAAACTAAACATTACTTGGTTTTGATATTTTTTCCATATAAAGAGTGTTCTTACGAAGATTTTCCTCCTTTGAAATAAAAATTAGCAAAAAGCATATCTCCCAAGGAATTAACTTGCTTTTGTAAAGGACTAATATATAAGAATATTTATAGTACTTTGATACATGTGCACATACTTAGCCCAGAAAGGAAGGAGATTCGTAAAATTATTGCTTGTTTTACTTTTCCTGTAGTTTCACAATGCATATGTTAAATTTTGTTGAAGTCATTATCTTCTGGATGATTACTTCACACCTTCCTGCCCCAATTTTAAATGTTCTATGGTAAAAGGAAACAAGAAATGATTCACTTCCATGTTTCTCACAGGGTATCAGTCATTTTCTGACTTAGCAAAAAATTTTAGAGCTGTATTGACAGGCAGAAAGTAATAACTATAACCAGCCATCTGAGCTACCTAGAACAGCATTCCTGTATTTCATCTGAATGTCAAATTCGTCTGAATGACAAAAAACCATGTGGAATGACCATGTGGAGGAGTTAAGGGAGGAGGTAAAGAGGCTGAGGACCATCAGGGAGTGTGAGAGGGAGATAGACCAGTGGAGTAGTGCCCTGTCACTAACTCAGCAGCCTGCTGGAGCTGGTGTGTCCAAACACCATCCACCTGCAAACTGCAAGATTTAGGGGAACAAGAGATGGGGAATGGCAGCAAGTTCCTGCCAGACGAAGGAAACCTGCTCCCCTCAACCGGACAACAAAACCCCAGATCCCCCTGGTGAACAAGTACCAGGTGCTGCAGGTGGGATCCAACCCTGAGGATGATGCCTAGAGGATGATGCCACAGCCTAGAATCCTTCCCTAGGCCGCACCATCCTCAGAAAAAGATAAAAACATCCTCCATCAAGAAGAAGAGGAGGGTGATTGTTGTAGGGGACTCCCTCCTAAAAGGAACAGAGGGACCCATTTGCAAGACCGGACCCGCTCCACAGAGAGGTCTGCTGCTTACCGGGGGCATCAGTGAAGGAGGTAGCTAGATAACTTCCTTCCCTGGTCCACGAGACAGGCGACTATCCTCTGATAGCAGTCCAAACTGGTAATGATGATCTAGTAAACAGTAAGATCAAAAAAGACTTCAGGGCCATTGGGAAAATGATGGAGGGCTCTGGGGCACAAATAGTGTTCTGCTCCATCCCAAGGCTAAATAGAGAGGAGCTGGAAGTCAGAAATAAGAATTCAATTAATGCCTGGCTCCGAGCCTAGTGTGAGGAAGAGGGGCTTTGGCTTCTTTGATCACGGGGTGGCTCACGCACCCCCAGACTTTGTTGCTAAGGATGGGACACGCGTGTCTCCTAGCGGGGCTAAAACCCTTGCTAAAAACCTAGCTAAGCTCATAAATCAAGCTTTAAGCTAGATGTGAAGGGGGAGGGGGTTGAAACCGGGCTAGACAGGAATGAGCCTGGACGTGGGGCAGTGGTGATTCGGAGATGGTGTGCTGGAGAGGACCAGCAGTACATCACCACACAGAAAGTGGGGGAGAACACACCTGGGGATGCTAAGGGAGGTATGGGCACTCTGGCACTAGCTACTCCAGTTACCAGGCAATTGGGAATAAACTCTGTTCCCTCTAAGAGGGCTGAAGGCTCAGCAGCTCAACTGAAGTGCATTTGCATCATGACATGATAGGGTTTTCTGTTCTAGGTGAAGCGAAGAGGGTGGTTAGCAGGACAGTAGCATTAAATTTCCAGAGGGCAGACTTTGAACTCTTCAGAAGGCTGGTTGGCAAGGGAGCCCATGAGGGCTGGGAGCTCTTCAGAAAGGTAATCCTAGCAGCTCAGGAGAAAGCCATCCCCATGTTCCGGAAAAAAAGCTGGCAGGGGAAAAAAACAGCTTGGTTGGACAGAGAGATCTTGGGTGACATCAAGAAGAAGAGAAACGTTTATGGGCTCTGGAGTAGGTGTCAGGCCTCTTGGGTGGACTACAAGAGGGGAGTGAGATTGTGTAGAGAAAAAATCAGAAGGGCTAAAGCTCAACTAGAAATCAGATTGGCAAAGTCTGTGAAAGATAACAGAAAAATCTTTCTATACATACATCAACAATAAAAGGAGGACTAGGGAGACCATACAGGGACATCTTCAACTAGATCAGGTTACGTGGAGCCCTGTCCAACCTGACCTTGTGCGTTTCCAGAGATGGGGCTGCTGCCACCTCTTTGAGCAGCATGTTTGTTTCTTGTGTAACCTGACTGCTTGCTTCTACCACATCATGTGTGTTTAAATGTTTAATGACATTTTATTTGACTTTGTGCAAGACCATACCCTTGATTGTGCTTAACAATCTGGCGCTTTAGTTAAAAGCTCTCACACCACTAATAGAGAAAGAAGCATCAATATTCTCCAAGTTGTTGTCCATCTTAATTCCCTGTAATCCTATAAAAGCCAGATTTCATTTAAAATGTTTTCACTATTGTTTGTGCAACAAAGTCTCAGTAGTGCTTCAGAATGTCTTTTAACATAATTAATTTTTATGGTTAGACTCAAACAATATCTCTTGGAACTGTACTGAGCTTGACTAAGTAACTGATTTTTGAAGAGATGATGCGAGTAAATTTGGTTTTTATAAACTGTTGTTAGATTTTTTTTTTTTACCAGGATAAATTGGGATGGTTAATCAACTGGGCTATTCAGTACTGCTATAAAAACAGCAATCAAATTGTTTTAACAAAATAATTCTCAATTTCCTCAAAATGGAAGACTAGTAAATACTTAAAGCAGCTGAGGTAGTTTTATCTTGGTAGGGCATAAGGAACTCTGTCAAAAGCTGTGATAGCAAGTTCCTATGTATCAACCATAAACTAAGGAGAGCAGCAAGACTAGTCTGTTAGTGTCATGCAGGGCAGGTTTCACGTTATGCAGACAGTAATTCCTTCATAAACATTGTTCTATAAACCTATGTAGTAAATTAACATGTGCAGCTGTACACTAAAAAGCCCTTGAATGGGATTTAGGAGTGTGAACCATCATGCTCATGCTGGTGCTGATATTTTTCTGGTGTTGAATGTATGTAGATTTGTCAGCTCCCCTCACCAGTGCATACAGAGCCTAGCTGACTCTTAAATGAATTCCCCAAATCTGTCTACAACTGTAATCCTTTACTTGGATTTATTGCAGAAAGTACCGAGCATTTTAGTGGCCTGATGTTAATGCTAGATGAATTTTATTGTGAAAATTCAGTGTACTGTGAGGGAAGCTGGAGTATTTAGTTTGGGCTTCATTTAAATTTGTAGATTGGCTTAGACGTTTTCAGCATAAATAAAAATTCTATTTATTTTACATCTCTGAAATATGTTTCAAATTGAGCAAAAGTGCTTTTGTCCCTCAGTGGCTTCATACATGATCTGCACAAGTGTTTGTGAAGAGAATAATAGGGCAAAGGGAAATGGATGCTAATAAATCAATTGGTGCTGTCAGTTTGCTGTTTAATGTTCTCTAGAATACATAAGATTTATCACTCAGGAGTTGTAGAATAATGGTAGTGTATGGAAACAAAGTCCACCGGGGAGATGTACTACATCATTCGGATTTAGCGCTGCCATCTGCTTAATAGCATTGAGATGACTACAGAGGTACTTATGATCAACCATTCATAGCAGTGACAGATGCTGCAGAGAGTTAACATGCCAGAGAGCGAGGTTTGTTACTGAAATTCAGATTGTGACAAGGTTCCCGAGAAAGGGGCTGGGTTTGATACCACTCCAACAGAATTAAAGGTTTACTGTGTGCTATTAAGTTTACTGTCGGGATAGAATGACTAACACGGTTACTACAGTAACTGGAAACGTTCAAGGTCAAGTTGGACAGGGCTCTGAGCAACCCGATCTGGTTGAAGATGTCTCTGCTCAGTGCAGGGCCATTGGATCTTTAAGGTCCCTTCTAACCCAAACTGTTCAGTGAATAAAAAGCAGAGAACCCCATCTGTCTGCTTCATGGCACCCAGAAGTTTCAAGTAACTTCTTTAGGCTTGTCTGTTAGTGTTTAGAACTGAGAAAAAGAAAAAACATCTTCTATCTAACTTATAGGTTTTATACCTACAACAGATAATCAGCAGTCTAAACTATTAAAGGAATAGTTTGTATAACTATCTGCATGTGTCTGAGGGGCAAAAATAAGTCGTTTGTATAGTAATGTAGTAATTTTGTGTTTAATTAGGGTTTATGATGTAAAAGCTGGCTTAGATGTTCAGTCTTTTATCTCACCTTCACTACATTGCAGGAGAAACTAAATACTGATACAGGAGGGTAACTATTAGGTCTTAAGATAATTGTAGAAAACTGCAGACTATACCAGCAATGTTTTCTAGTTTCTGCACTTATGCTCTAATTTTTTCTTGGTAACAATCATTATATCATTAGCTTAAGTATTGTTTCCCAGTTGCTCTTCTTGTGTACCTAAGGATAATTATTGACATGTCCAATTACACCAAAATGTGATATATTCAAATACGTGTAAGTGCCCTGTAAACCTTGGGGCCATCCAGTCAAGCTAATCTGAATTGAGGGAACTGGCATTTTCTCTTTAGTTACCCCTATGTTTGTTCAGTTGTCATGTTCACTCTCTTGGTTGATGTGTTGGGAAGTGCATCTGCAAGTTTGCTTTAAAGCATCTCTTCTCTACAAGTATAAAAAGAACAGTGTGTGTAGTAATTCCTAAGCATGCTTAAAACTCAGTTATAAGTGCCATGTGGTGAGGCCTTATTTGTTTTCGTAGTGACTGATTCAAGCCAACTTCTTTAAAGTGAGAAATTCTATGCACAAAGAGCCTGTGGGTCTGAAAGATTGGAGGAGTTTGTTTGATAGCTTGTGTTAGTTACTTAAGAACTAAGTAACTGGATATCAAGTTGAAAAGAGGACTAAAAATATAGCCACTTTGAAATCCAGCAGTAGGCATTGTTCAACTGATGTGTAAATTACACAAATTGTTTCAGTGATATCTGTCAAATCTCTATATCCCTCATTTTCTGCCACTCCATAGACCTTGGTTTTGAAGGAAGCTGATTCCTGGTATTTTTGGCAAAACCCTCCTTGTTTTCCACTAGGAACTCAAATTTTCAGGTGTATTCTGAAAGTGTGCTTACTAGTCATACAAAAGGATGATAACATTGCTGTTTATAAAAGGAGGATTTTCATAAAGAGCTGAGTGTATGGATTTGAAATTGGCTTATGGAGGTGTTACTATTGGTATTTGAAAGTTAATTGCTAACATTTTGTTTGTGATGCTCAGTGTTTTAAATTTACATTAAGTTTGTCAGCAATCATGCATTTCCAGGCTGTATAAATATGCATTATATGCAAAACAGTGTCTGTTACTGTAGCTTTTCAAGATGTAATTCTCTGGATTTTAATGCTAGTAGCTGTCTCTATTTCATGCTGTGAGTTATAAATCAACTCAATCCAGTAGTTTGATTTCTTGGTATAGTGCAAATGGCTAGCATTTTGCAATTTCTGTTGCTTATGAACACCTGGTATGTACGGGGTTATTAGAGGTTATAATTCTGCACAAATAAAGCCTCAAAAGCATTATAAACAAACTGCTGTATCTTTTAAAAGAAAAATCCCTGTGAAAATCCCTGTCATGTGGTTTTCTGCTGAATTTTTATGCTTGTATTATTGGAAGGGGTTTTTTTGCATTTTTTCAGATCTAGTTCTTCAGATTTAGATTTTTTCCTTTTTTTCCCTGCTAAAATATAAAATGTGACAGGATGAAATATTCAGAAGCGCCTCAACAGCAGATAGCTTTATTTGTGAGTCTGGCATACGTGCTTGATTTTTTTAAAGGAAAATGGTTTTACTGAAATCTAGTCTGAAGCCTCAGTAAACAGGAATAAGACTAAGGCAGTTCAAGTGTAATGATGAGAACTTTTTGCCACAAATATTATCATATGCTGTACTCATAAAATTGAAAGGATGTTTAAAATCCTTGTCTTGTTGGCATTAGTCACATTACCTAATTATTTTAGAGATGTTAGGTTTATTTTTAATTTGTACTAATTATACTTAGTAAAAAGCTTTTTAGATAGAAGAAATAATATTAGTTTTCTTCATAGCTTTGTTATTGAACTATGACTATGACTCAATGTTTGGAAAACAACGAAATTGCATTTAGTAATAGGTTTAGAGATCTGTTGGAGAAAAACTAGAGGTGCGATAGTAATACGAAAAGTACATGGAATTTTAAATATTTTAAGAGTCAAAAAAGGAATTTGTTCATAAAATTTGATTATTCATTTTGTGAATGGTTTAATTTTACTTGGGTAATTTCTACAGCATCTTAAACTGGCTGCTTGAATTACTGCAATATCCTTATAAGAGGATGGGTATTTAGTAGTATTTAGGATTTTTTTCTAGACTGATTACACAGGTGGAAAAATGGATAGTTATTAAATAAGATCTTCTAAGTCCTTAATTGTAAGTTAGTTGTTAATGGTGAATTTTTTTGAAATATTAAATGCTATATTGTAGTTACTAATGGTAACTTGGGGAATTAGTCATAGTTTAAGAATATCTTAATTATATAAGGGCTTTGATTTACTTACAGTATGTTTTCAATAAAAAAGGTACTTGAAGCTTGGATGGTGGAGGTAACAAAGAGGAAGGAGTATATCCAGTTGCTCAGCCTAAGCAGGATGCTGCTAAACAAATGTATTTGCAGACAGGACTTGGATAATCAGGCTTCCAAGTCATACAAATTGAAGCTAGTGTTTATTTGGAAATAACCTTTCAAATATATAGTAAACTTTCAAGTGGTTTCATTGAGATACTACAATAAGAAAGTGAGACTACATAGTCTTTCTATGAATAGAGAAATGACATCAAAGTCATAGAATTATAGAACGACCTGGGTTGGAAGGGACCCACAGGGATCATCAAGTCCAACTCCTGTCCCTGCATAGGACAATCCCCAGTATTCACACAGTGTCTGACAGTGTTGTCCAAATGCTTCTTGAGTATTTTTAGGCTTGGTGCCGCTACTGCTTCCCTGGGGAGCCTGTTCTAGTGCTCCACCACCTTCTGTGTGAAGGACCTTTTTTAATATTCAACCTAAGCCTCCCCTGGCCCAGCTTCCTGACATTCCCTTGGGTCCTATCATTGTTCACCAGAGGAGAGATCAGTGCCTGCTCCTCCTCCTTCCCTTGTAGTCTCCCTTCCATCTCCTGTTCTCTAGGCTGACCAAGTGACTTCAGCTCCTCATACAGCTTTCACTCTCTAAAGCCTTCACCAACTTTGTCACCTCCTCTGGACTCTCTCCAGTAGTTTGATATCCTCTTTATACTGTGGCACCAAAAACTGCACACACTACTCAAGGTAGGGACAGAGAAGAACATGTGTGGAAGATTTATTTTCCCTGGTGTTGGAGAAGGAATGTGTCGGGAAAATGAGTTTCTTGGAGGCCAGTGTCTGTTAGCTCAATGTGAGAGGCATAAGAAATCAGGCTTCACTGGTTCACAACATTTCTGTTACAGAACGCATTTTTGTAGCTGAAAATGTGACACTGTTTTGCTGGTACATAGTCAACTTTTTATGTTTACCGCCAGTAACTGAAGATTGCAGTTTTCCTCCTAGAGCATCCTTTAGTATTTGGTTTACTTTCAAAGAAAGGCGTATCTTGCCTCTTTCCTTTGACAAAGAACCTATTTAATTGAGCAACTTCAGAAAAGAGGTTGTTGCAGAGAAACTTGAAATTTGGCTTATTTATTTCTCCTGCCTGTATTTTATTTTAGAAGAAATGCTGGGAGCTCTAGATTGTACTTTTAAGCACGGTTTTGGCATCATTCAGTTGACAGATGATGAAAAACAGTTTAGAAATCATCAGAGTTTAGGATTTATTGTGATGTAATTGTCAGGTGCAATGTGCTTAGAGCATGCATGTTGATAAAAAGTAGTAGAGTCCAGTAGTAGAGAGCCCAGCAAACAAGTCTTAGCAGATAAGTTTGAGTTACCTTTATTACGAAAGTAAGCAATGTGGGCAGTGTGCCTTATTGTACCTAGAGAGGCAAGGCTTGAACCTTACCTATGTAAGGGCTATTAGAGAAGCACCAGAAAGATCTCAAGCATGGTAATACATTGCTTTTAAGATCAGTTCAATGCCTGTGGTTATGCAGCCCTGTAAAGTTAAGAGTTAAATATAATCTCTTAAAACAGAATGGTAGATGATATCTTTTATTATTTTTGAATTATAGTCTCACAAATCTGTGATGGAATGGTGTTTTTGTCAAATGCTCTATAATTTCAAGTGAGTAAAGTTATCAAATTTATAGGAAACTGATGAAACTTGTACTACTCCTTCAATAAGTTAGAAGACAAGAAGGTATGATGCAGATGTCACTAATTAGTATTTCTAATGGCAGAATGGTGACATACTATCTGTGCAGTTTTTGTGGATGATGCATTTATTGTGATGTAATTGTCAGGTGCAATGTGCTTAGAGGCAGTGCTATCTTGTACTCCATTCAGTGACATGTAACATCATAGAATGGTTTGGGATGGGATGGGCTTCAAAGATTTCCAACCCCCATGCCGTGGACAGAGGCATCTTCCACTTGATCAAGCTGCTCAAAGTCTCATCCGCCCTGGCCTTGAACACTTCCAGGGACTGGACAACCTGTTTCAGTGCCTTTGCCACTCATAGTAATAGATTTTTTTTTTCCCCTTTAGCTAATCTACTTCTTCCTTATTTCATTTTAAAGCCACTACCCCTTGTTCTATTAGTTCATGCCCTTGTAAGAAGTCCCTCTTCAGGTTCCTTATAGGCTCTCTTTAGGTACTAAAGTCTAAGATAAGGTCTCACTGGAGCCTTCTCTTCTCCAGGCTGAACAACCCCAATTGTCTCAGCCTGCCCTAAATAGGAAAGGTGTTACAGCCTTCTGATCATCTTCATAGCTGCCTTCTGCATCTGCTCCAACATTACAGAGCAGGATACAGTAATCAGGAGGGGGAGTCTCACAATGTATGTAGAGTTCTGCTGAAAATGTGTAGATGTAGTTCTGTGCCTAGTAGGTAGCACCAGAATAAAGATGCTTCTGAGGACATTTCACAGTATTAGAGAAGTGAAATTTATTAGAATTAATGCCATAAAAAGTAATTTCTAAAAAGTGATAGTTAAGGGAATCCTTGAGGGGACACTGGTCATCTTTTATGATTATAAGTAATAGATTCGCTAATTGTATTATCCATGTGAGAGTTAAATGGGGTATAATTGAAGAATGATTGCATCGTTTTCCTGTATTTCATAAAGCTTTCACGTACAGATCTCAGTTTCTGAGATCATTATCTGTTTTACAGATGTAATCTGAGATGCAGGAATGAGTATCTAGGAAAGGAACTTCTGCTAAGAAGTGTCAGAATGGGCATTAAATATAAATCCATCTGCAATGTGCAAGAAAAGATGTGGATCTCCTCTTGATATACTGGTTCTATGCTATCCTGGTACTAGCTGGGTTACAGAATATGGTGTTCCAATGATACGTAGAAGCATTAATAGTTACTCAACTCAATATTCAAGACAATTATGGAATTATAGAATCATTGAATGGTTTGGATTGGAAGGGACCTTAAAGATCATCTAGTTCCACCCCACCTGCCATGGGTGGGGACACTTCATACCAGACCAGGCTGCTCAAGGCACTATCATCCAGCCTGGCCTTGAACACTTCCAGGGAGGGAGTATGCACAACTTCCCTGGGCAACCTGTTCCAGTGTCTCACCATCCTCATTGTGAAGACTTTCTTCCTACTGTCTAGTCTAAATCTTTCCCCTTCCCATTTAAAGCCTTTCCCCCTTGTCTTGTCTCCACATACTGTTGTAAAAAGTCCCTCCTCAGCTTTCTTGTAGGTCCCCTTCAGGTACTAGAAGGCCGCTACAAAGCCTTCCCGGAGGCTGAACAACTCCAGCTCTCTTAGCCTGTCCTCATAACAGACAGTCAGAGCACCTCTGATTTTCTTCATGCCCTTTCTCTGGACCTGTGCAGTCATTGTGTCTTGACAAACGTTTGGGGCACTCTTCTTCCTGCTTGCTGTTTATAAATGGATTTTTTTTGGTATATGAAGCCGCTGAGCATAAAGATATGGTAGAAGCATTAGAGGCTTTTCCTTGTGGAAGAGTTCTATCTGGATGTGATCATATATTGATAGGAATGGTTGGACTCGATGATCCGGTGGGTTTTTTCCAACCTGATGATTCTATGATATAAGTCAAGGTCTATCATAAAGACTCTTGCTAGACAGATTCTTAGTTGTTCTTTCTACTTTGCTACTACTGTGTGACCTTAGTGTAGAAGCACAAAGGTGATGCTTGTGGAGCTACTCTTAGTGCAAAAGGATACTTTTTGTTTGGAAGCTCTTTTGGTCACTTTCCATAATGGTCCTGGCTTCTGTCTAAAGGTATCGGCCACAAAGCTATTTGTGATACGTGCAAAAGAAAAAGCAGGGCTGCTGGGGTGGTTTTTGCCTTTTTTTCATAGTAAGCATTGTAAGAAGCTGAGCTGGTTTCAAAAGCCATTTCGCATCACCAAAGAGGACCAAAATTTCTATTCACGTGGTGGTTAAACCCAGTAACCAGGTTCATCAATGCTTAAGTCTGGGCTTTTCTATTAAACTAGAAGTTTTCGTTCAGGTGGGCTCTTTCCTCTTAGTAATCAGTCTCTCTACCATACTACTTTTGTTTCAAACACAGAAATGGCATAATGCTGATTCTAAAAAGATGCCTCTATCAAATATAAATGGCTGTGGCAACCACATGCATTAATTATGATG
This sequence comes from Phaenicophaeus curvirostris, assembly GCF_032191515.1. Taxonomy (NCBI): domain Eukaryota; kingdom Metazoa; phylum Chordata; class Aves; order Cuculiformes; family Cuculidae; genus Phaenicophaeus; species Phaenicophaeus curvirostris. The sequence goes on from NC_091394.1 coordinate 92,091,735, forward strand.
TATTTTGACTACCTTCATGCATTTTTTTTTAAATAGTGCAGAACACTTGTACTGTATGGTCAACATGCCTGTTCTAGGATTGTTCCCAAAATAGCCTCATGACCTGTTCAGATATCTTCATGAGCATTAGTTTTGAAACACTACCATTCTGTTCATATCTGTCCCAAGAGAATACCCCAATGTCTCTAGACAGAATAAACTAGTAGTTAATATAGTATAAAAGGTATGAGTCCCTTAAGAATTCACCATCTCATCAAGAGTAGTAACTGCTATTTGCTTTTTTTACAGGTATTTTTTCTTCTATTATGGTTCATCAAGATATTTTCAGAAACAATCAGCTTAGCAGCAAAGCCTGAGAAATTCAGATCATATTCCATAAGACCTTTGAAGTATTATGTTGAACACCTCTAAATTAAAGCGTTTTGACACTTCTTACAGCACAGCAGTTCTAGAAAAATGGTAGGAAGCTTCCAAGTCCTCTGTTTTACTAGATAAAGAAGGTCTTCTAAGGCTTTACTTCATCAATGCTGCAGTGCTAAAATCTGAGATTAGTCTTCTCTGTCTTGCTGTTTCTTGAACAGAGAAAACAGGCACTTCCTCCCTGGCCTTGTTTAAACTACTTAAGCCTCACTTCACACTTCCCCTAAGCATTGTTGGATTAATGCCTAGCCCTTAGCAATCAGAACTGACATACTTCTTAGGTTTCTTGTTGTTTGCTAATCCTTCCATACCATTGGGTGGTTCCAGGTTTTTATGTTTGAGTGGAAAATCAGAGCATTTTGTTCTTTGCCATCTCTGCTTCTTTGTCAGCCCGAAGATGTGCTGGAATGGGAATACATAAGAACTTAAATAGGAGTTGATATAAGTAAGAGCTCTATTTGTACAATGACCTGATTCACAGCTGATACACCAGCACTGATTGCAGTTGCACTGTTTACTGGATGGTTAGGAAGAAGACTTGAAAACCTGCCTCACTCTAGCATGTAATGTAATTATCTATGGACAAAGTAGACACTGCAGAATTTTCGGGTACTGCCCCCATCTGATGATAGGAAGAAACTGCCTGGAGCCAACTAGAGAAGTAAGAAAAAATAAGGAAATTGAAAAAAACTATCTCAAGAAAACATTTCACGTTTGAAAACATGAACTCAAAGCAGACTCGAAGTTTAGTCTTGCTGGGTTAGAAAGGAAGGGATCCATGGTATGTGTTTTCCTTATTGTGAATGAGAGGCAGAAGAGGTAAAGAATAATTTTTTGTGGTTTTGTTCTCCTTTCTACAAGAGGCAGTGAAAGGAATAGTAAGAAAAGTGTTTCCCTTCCTGAATAAATTGATGAAAAGGAAATAGAGTTTGAATAGTCTTCAGTCAGAAGCTGAGTTACCGGAGAACATATATATAAAAAATTAGGTCAAGGATGCTTTTTAAAACAAAAATTGACATCGCACCATCTGTCCGGGGGAAAAAATATGTAATGTAGTTACTTAATTCCTCTCAGTAGAGTTGACCTCCACTATCTTAGTGAGTTCAAATGTACAGTTTGCAAAGAAATTTGATATTACAGGTTACTTTGTACAGTTTCCCTTTTACCAGGTGTTTGCTGTAAAAATAAAGAAGTCCTGTAAGCTGTAACTTCATATGCAGCACTAGATTCTTCTGTAATTCTTCCCAAGAAACCTCAGATACCTTGATTTTGACTGTGTACTTTGCCTATACAGACTGTTACAGATGAAACAAGGAATTTTTAGTGTCTTCTGTTTTACACAGAACTCCTTAGAGTTGTCTATATTTTCTTCGTTGGGTTGTAGTCTAAGTTGTCTTATCTGAAGTTTTCCATATGTTTAACATACAGTTGAATTGAGAGAGCATTGGCATTGTTTGTAGAGCACAAATTAAAGTGGTCAGAATAGAGAGTACTGGACTACACAAGGCAACACTGCTTCACATGGTAACTTGTACAGTTTCGAAAGATTATTTTGAAGAGTTTCTGTTAATAAACATAGGTCCCTGTATACTTTCAGTAGAAGTTTTTTCTTTTCTGATGTTTATTTGTTTTGTGGCTTACATGCTGTAAAATGAGTCACTTCTGGATTATTAGATATTTTAGGTCTATGAAATGAAACCCTGCGAAAGTTATTCTGACAGGACTGACAGATGTGCGGGTAGGGTTTCAGCTGCTATAGGCTTCTAAACTTGATGACAGCCTTAAAATAAATAATCAAGTATTGTGTGGAAGGCTAGTGAATGTCAGTTTCAAGTTGGTTGTCAGAATAAAGACTGCTTTATTACTGGCTGCTGCAGGGCAAAATTGTTATTTCTTATGCTTCAAACTTTGCCCCTATTGCTCTGGGGTCCTCATCACATGGACTGCAAACCACAGATACCATTTAGGTTGTATATAGAAACTTTTTTGTGTGTTTTCTTAGTGCATTCTAGTTAAATTTTTGTTTAGGAAGCCCTATACCAGCAGTAACAAGTATGCATCAACTCTTTCTTAGATGTACATTTCAACACATCAGAGCTGTATTTCTGGCCTGGGTAGTTCTGTGGGATTTAAAACTCTTTAGTTCAAAAACCACACCTAGACTAAAACACAAACAACCCGAATACGACAGATCATCTTTGTCTTGTGTCAGTTTAGAAGTGATTGTGATGTGTGATTTGACATAAATACTTCACCTACTAATTCATCTTAAGGCTTTACATTGCTTTTTCTCTCTATTTTTTACTTGGTTAGCAATCAATCTAACATTAGAAACATTTTGTCAATATTAGTAATTACTTGCTACTGATCGTTTATTAGTGGTTTCCTTCTCACGTAGAAGGTAAAGGCTTGGTAGCGTAAGTTTTTAGAGTACTTTCCAAATCTAGTCAGCCCTTCATCTGTCTGTGGTTGGAAAGAAAAGGAAATAAACAATGAAGAGACTTGCTTTGATGTCCTATAAATGTATCTAATGTACTTTTGTCTTGTCAGCTATGTAAAAGACTATACGTAGCTATACTTTCATGAAATGTGAAAGCATAATGGAGTATGCAGTAAGGTTTGTTCTTCTGTTTCCCTTCAGTGTTATTAATACAAATGCCATTATGAAATGGAAGACTTTTAGGCCGTAGTTATGGTATTCATTACTTATTTTTGAATCCGAACAGCTGCAGGTTTCTGCTTTTTCCTTAGTTCCTGTTGTTGTTTCTTGTCTGCCTATTGAAATGATGCTGGAGCTTGTATAAGTGTAGCATCTGTATAACTATCTGATCAGCAAGTTGATTGACCTTTATTGCATTTTTGTCTGTGGATTCAAGGATGCAAAGCCTAAATACTAGGGTTCAGTAGGTAGTGACATTTATTTGACAAATGAGTTGTTTCAGCGCTGACCCATCCTGTTCTTTTCATTGACGTTTGTAAGACCTTTGACCTTCCCAACTACACTTCTAAATGCAAAAAAATCTCACATCTGCATTTCTGCTGTGGACCAGAGGCTTGGATAAAAGTTCCTAAATTAAAGTAAATATGATTTAGTTTATCTAATGAACAAACAGGACCTGAGCTGTCATTGTGTCACAGAGATGTTTAACTTTCTGACCATAGGACACATCTATATGCTTCATGCTTTCTCATTTTCAAAGGTAGAATGCCTAATGATAAGTATTGCTTCTTAAAGTGTAACTGCTTTATTTCTTGTTCTTTTTCCTACTTTCCTCCTCCTGTGCAGTGGAGCAGATTACTATGACTATGGGCACGGACTGAATGAAGAAACTTATGACTCCTATGGTGAGTAGCTTTTGTGTACTGAATGATTAAAGTAGTAGAATCTTGGAAAAAATAATCAGAGAAGAATTTCCATAAGGCAGTCTTCAGTTCTGCAGTGATTAGCAGCTGTTCAGGGCTTCGTGTGCTGTCACAAAGCTCCTCATGTGGTTATTAAGAAAAATGCTGAAGGAGGTTTCTGTGGTCTGTTAGCTAAGCTAAGAGTCATGTGAAATGAAAATCCAAGAAATAAAAAATTTTAAAAAAAAGTAAAGTGTGCTTAAAATACCCTTTTCACGTCACGTTCAATGAGATTTGAGGGGAAAAAACAGGTGAATAGGACTTTTTTGAGGAGCTGTTTGCAGCTGGAAGCAAATGCTTCCTGTGTGACACAACTGGCATTGAAACTTGGTACAAGGTAAGAACATGCTGAAGTTCAGCTGAATTGGAGCCTAATTGAGTGCATTTTAGACTTGCATGATCTTTTTGTATTCATTTTCATGCGTCATTCTTGTGAAATCAAGCAGGGAGTCATTACATAAAGGTTATAAAAGTGCTTTAGGTAGCTAATAGACATGAGGGCAGTGGGTTACTCATATGGAGACAAAAGAATGTGAAATTAAGCAAAAAAATGTGCCAGTGGTAAAGATTGCATTTTTATAAGCTAGAAATGTGGTAGTGACAGATTTAATTAAAGAAATTTGTTATGGATTAGGAGTATGAAGCATGTTAAGAGGCACCTTTGCTTAAGGGATAAATGTTAAATCTCTGGCTTGAGATCAGAGAAACATAGTGCAGATCACAAATCTCAAACGTTTGAGGATTGTTGATAACTAGTGTAAGAGTTATGATTCTGGGTAATGCATGCTTCGGTGATTTTTTGAAGCTTTAGTTAAAATTTCCATACTGTGTTTCTTGAGCTCCATTTGGAAGTGCTTGCTGCTGAAAAACTAAAATGACCACACCTAATATGGAAGTTTGCTCAATGTGGTCTGCTTAAACTAATTATTTTGCTTAAGGGGAAAGTCAATTCATCAAAAAAGAGGTCACTTGAAATTCCTCTGTCCCCCAGCATTTTCAATTTTTCTTGGTGGATATATAGCATAAATTTTATTTCATCATTAAAGTAAACTGTTTGCCATTATAAGCCTGATCTTTCTAAGAATATTTCATGAGTGCAAAATTGACAGGGGAAAATATATGAAATTGCTTAATGTAGATGGAGTTGACTGATGGGGGGAAAAGTGGATTGCAGTATTTAAGGTTGAAAATATGGATTTTTTTTTTTCATTGCTTTTGCATTTAGAATTGGTTTTCTATTTATCAAAGCACAGCCACTCAGAATATTAAGTGGTGTGTTTACTCAAGTTGAGAGGAAGACTATAAATACCTTGAAGAATGATTATGGGTTACAGCCATGGAAGTTTTTGCACATAGAAATAAATAGTTATATACTTTATCTCTTAACTAGCTAATCTTCAAGTATATTCTAAAATGCAGAGTTAGACACTAATAATCATCCTTATATTATATAAAGAACATAGAATGCCTTGGACTAGAAGTTCTACGACTGCATGGTGAGCAGGTAGTTGTCTTGGGCTGGCCAAGAGGAAACAGTTTCCCAGGAAATACCTGAATGCTGCCTCTTCTGTGAAGCTCAGCTGCTAATCCAGAGAATATAGGAAGAATATTGGGGGGTTCAGGAGTCAGTCCTGAATGACAGCAGAATGAAAACTGATAAATGTGAGGTGACTTTTTTTCCCCTACTGGTTTGGCCAATTGCTTGAAAAGGAGCATGTATTCCCCTTAAACTGTAATTATACCTGCTTTTAACATTTCAACAGTTACTTGCAAGTGGTGCTTAAAAGCAAGGCTATTCTTTAATTCTTACCCCTCATCCAGCTGCCTTTACTGTTATGTTGCATTTTTTTTTCCCTAACATAAGCCTTGTTTTCTGTGTGATAACAGAGCTCGAGAGGTTGCTTCTCATGTTATTCTGTTATCAGATACCTTTGGAACTTGCCGAGGTTCCAGTTTAATTCATTCAGCCTCACACCGAATTTAAACATGTTCCTTTTACCACCTAGGCAAATGTTCTGAAGACCTAGGTGTCGAATATAAGCTTGGCTCTGCAGGCAACCTGCTAAACTTTTAAAAATAAAGGAACTAGCATGAGACATTGAAGAGATAATGAATTTGGATGCTTGACTTAGGGGATTCTTGTCACGTAACATCACGTATCCACTGCACGAGGAAGTTATCTTACAACTCAAAGTACAGAGGTTCATTGACAGTTGACTGACTTTATTTTTTTAATTGACTAGAAAGACAAAGTGATACCTACTTTTTAGATTACTGTACGTACTCATTTCACTTCGACCCTTAGTTTCTGGATAGCTTAGGGCACAGCCTGCTTAGGACCCGGCAATTCACCAAAAGTAGATGTGGGAGCACATGCACTGTTTTCTGTTTGCTTTTGGGGAGTTTCTGATTTTTTTCTTGGGGATAGTACTCAGATTTCTTTAATTAAAGAATACCTAAGTACTGTTTCATTATACTCTGCATTTGGTCCTGCGTAGTCTCTTTTGTTGTAAATGTGTGACACAGTAGGTCTGATTCTCATTTATTAAGACAATATAAAATATAATAGGATTACGGAAAGTTAAATATAGTACAGGCTTTTCCAAACTTAGTTTGTTGTCAAAGTTCAAACATGCAATCTCTCTTGCCCTTCTAGGTTTTTTTTAGAATCTGCCTTCCTGTTTCTTGCATTTTAGAGAAAGTGTGTGCTTATTATCCCTAATATTGGATTGCATATTTGAATTAAGCCTAAATTGGTACTGATGTACCATATTTCTGGGGGTAGCTTATTTGCTTATACATAATTCATATTTTCCATTCATTTCATCGTAGCATAATTATTTGTAGGTCTGTTACAAGAGCTGGAATTTCTTTGTATTTGTAACAAGCAGGTACAGCTGAACTCCAGAGCCCTGAATATTTTTGCCGTTAGCCTGTCATACTTCCTGTTACGTGCTGGAAAAGCATCATGGAGCAGCTGATACAGATGTGTTGTACCCAGATTTTTTTGGTTCGCGTGTTAGACTTCACTTTGTACACCTTGGTTTTAGTAAATAAAATTCACAATTAAATAAGGAGAAAATAAGTACAGTATCTGAAAACCTTGCAAAGGATCTAACTATATTTTCTCTTCTTGTAGGGCAAGAAGAATGGACCAACTCAAGGCACAAGGCACCTTCTGCAAGGACAACAAAAGGAGTCTACAGAGACCAGCCATATGCCAGATACTGATTGTACTGTCTGATGTTGTGAAATATCCAATCTCCACCAGTCCTGTATACTGTTCAAAGTAATTTTTTCTATGAACAATCCCTTTTTATTAAATGAAAGCGCTTAAAAGTCTGAATGGATGGACTGAACTTAAAACTTTTTGTTGAAAGAACAACCTGGACAGAAAGATATGTAAAACAAGGAACTTTGTTATTTCCAGACTGTATTTGAAAAAATAGGTGATCAAACAAAATAACTTTTGATTTAACTAGTGTTAAACAAAAAATAGGTTTACTAAATATTAGTCCATTCTTTTAACATAAGCGTAACCTTTTATTTTAAAGGTTTTCAAGAATTTAGCTTTTAGTTTTTATTTTCAGCCATTTGCTAGTTTTTCTCTTTGCATACATGCGTAAAAAGGGAAGCAAATTACAAATGCAAATAATGTTGGTATTTTGTAACTCAAGTCTTGAAATGTTCTGTAGTGTTAAGCAAAGTTTTACCCTTGCTTGATACTAAATAAACTTTTGAAAGAAAATCAGTGTGTGTGAGATTAATTTTATGCTTTATCTTATAATAAAACTTCATAAATAGTAGTAAACAGGGAGAAACACATTTAACAGTGATCAGCATAAAAGGCTCATATTAAACATTGTGCAACCTCTTTAAAAATATGGTATAAATCTAAATGTATATATATACACATATACTCACAGTAGATAATAAATGCTGTTTAAAGTATCCAAATGGTATGGATCTGCTTGAGTGCCACATTAAATCAAACTATTTTTGTTAAAAATGGTTTAAAATAGCTAATGAATTTTCTGAAAAAGATGTGACTAGTTTTCACCTTGTTGAGCATTTTTTCACTAGTGCAACTTGGGAATTTTTATGAGAATTTTGATACGTTAATGACCACCTCGCTCCGTGCTGGAAGCAATAAACACAAAGCTTTTAAAGACTTTGACTTGACTAATTGAGGTCGCTTTCGTCAGAGGCAGAGGATGTGTAACCCTTAAAACGGTCTTCATTTGCAAAGGTAAATAAATCAAATAAGATTTTAATCTCACTTAATTTATCTTAATATAACCAATAAAAACAGGGAGGCTACAACTTAGTTTCATCTTAGAATGTAGGAAAGACTTTAAGGACACCTAAATTCTCATTTTAAAACATTCAGTTTGTGTTAGTAATCTAAAAAGCCTTAGCTTAGCTAGTTAAATTTGGACAAACTATTCCCTATTAAACAATTGTAAAACCTCATAACCAATAGTTTGTAATATATTATTTTTCCATAAGTTCTGGTAACTTAAACATTGCAAATGTTATCTGAAGCTTTCTGTTTATCGTTGTTTATATTAATTAGTTTGATTGACATTGTTTTCTTTAATTTTTATTTGAAAGTCTTTGGAGTTTAGTAAAAATATCTTTTTTCTCTTCGGCAGGAAACCCACCTCCTTGGACAGCCACAAGAACAAAAACCTTACTCGTCTGATGCTTTGGTAGGTATCTTTACAGTACATCTGTGCAATTATTGGAGAGAGAACAGAGCTTTTGATCAATCCTTAATTTTTCAGACACAAGGCTTTAATTTATGTAATGATTCCAAATACTGAGCTGGAGGCCAGTAAAAATCATAAGCTATGTTCAGTTTTTGTGGGAGAAGTCAGTTTTAAACTAACACTGAACAGGATGTGAAATTGTCCCAGAGTGTGGACGCTTTCCTCTGGCTGCTTGTTTATTGAAAGCTATACGTAGTTTTGACAACATTTCAACCAATTAAGTGATTCACTGATAGAGGAAGGGGAAAGAAAATGAATATAATTTTATTCTAGTAATGTTCAAATGGGAACTTAAAACTCTAATCTGATCAGCATATGTGTCTAAAGTGGTTTTCCACTGCTGAAGAAAGAAAGCATTTTGTAGAATGATTTAAGTCAAAACGTTTCTGCACAATGAGTAGACTGATTTTTTTGGCACAAATGTAAGAGAACGAGTCCATTGAGGAACATTACCCAAAGAATAGTTAACTCTACTGCTTCTAGTGAATTCAATATGTAAAGTAAGAAATAATTTAACTGTATTCTCAGTTGATGTATATTTCAAATAGAACAGATTCTTCATTTTCTTCATGGAATGGTAATTCCTCCTGCTAACCTCATGATATCAGTGCCTTTAGTTGGCATGACTCGGAGAGCTATATACTTTGAAATATTGCAACTGTTGCACTGCCTCTGTAAACCACAGTAAATTTAAAACTCATGTCACAGGCTAAAGGAACTTCTTGTACATACAAAATGCCTTCAGAACAATTTTGGGAGTATTTTAAAGATGTAAAGCAAAAGACCCTTTTAAGTAGGAGAGGTTGAGTAAGATTTCTGTCCTCTGGGGCTCCAAAGGCAAAGATTTGATACCAACTGCTGTGGCAAAACTGAGTATATAAATATCTTTTAAAACTACCTGCAATGGAATTGGCCAAATCTGTTTCTGTTAACATCTTGTGAAACTCCTCATTTATGTGCTTTTTTCATTTGCAAATACTAAATTTTATATTAACCACATGAGAAGAATCTTGATGTGTTAAAACAACGCTATCTAGTAGCAGGGATAGCTAGTAGACAAACAGGTGAATCAGAATTGAGTTCAATGTTCTGTAGTATTTATCCAACTCTTTTTTTATGCCATCTTTCCTTAGTGCCTCCTAAATGGAGAATGAATGTGTCAATATGCATTTGTGCCACTTTGCTGCTACTCAGCCCTTGAAGTCTTAGAAACCTTGAATTGTGTCAGGTTCCCTTTTTGGGAGAGAAAGTGCCCTTATCAAATCATTTGGAGGCTGTTTGGGTGCACAGTTGTGTGGCAGGGTGTCATGTGCCTGGCTGTTGCAGATCAATGAATAAATTAAAAGAAAATTCTCCTTCTGACTAAGAGGAACACACCCATCTGATGGTCAAAAGGGATTGTTTGGATTGTTTTGTTCATATGCCAGATGTTCTTCTGACAAGAATGTAGTCTGTGATGACACGGTGTTCCCATTAAGCAGTTGTGACCCACCTTGACAGAAAAGTTAACAAGTTCTGTCCAATTTTTTTTTAATGAGTTGCAAGATATAAGTTAGATACATCAAAGAAAAAAGTCTGCATATATTGAGCCATGTAGTGGTATGAATTTCAAGTCCATTGTCTTCTTTAGTGCTCCACATTGATAAGTCTTAATTCTCCTAAGGAAATCTGTTTTCATACCTCTTAAAATAAATTGTATCAATTCCCATGCCCTGTACATGCGTGTACAAGAAGCTACATCTGTTCAAACAGCTGGTATTAAGTATTCTTAAAAACCACATATTGGCAGTACCAAACTCCTCTTGACAGTTCCTGAAATAACATGCACTACTATGGTGTTCTGCAATTGCATTTATGGATTGTTGTTTTTTTCTCTTTGGAGTAATCTTTGAAATTAAATCCATTAATTTTGGAAGAGAGGGGGGAAATAATCAAAAAAAGTCTCTAAATGTAAAAAGAAATGTATTAATGTAGAAGGTAGCTTTTCTTTTATTGTGACAAACCACCCTAGGAGTGTTTATCCATTCTGGTAGGGGGTCGTATTCTGATACTGGTCAACTGCTGTATGTTACTGGTAATGCTAATGATTATTATTAATCATATAATTAGCGTGCCTTCATAGAACCGTTTTATCACATTTGCATTGAATGTCAATGATAGCCGTTTCTGAAATAGTTTCCATAAATCTACATACATTTATTATATGCATAATTGCTTGGTCCCAGTGCTTATAATCTGACAGTCTTCAGAGAGTTCGTAGTTGCAAATCTCAGGATATATACATATAAATTATGTTTTGCTCTTTTTCAGGACCTTCTGCCATGTTAATTATGGACTGCATAGAGCATTGTACTTATCCGTGTGCTAGACAGCAATGAGACAGGCTATGGAGTATGAAAACCCTGTTCTGTATTTCTTGTATTAAAGCCTTAAAATGTACATTATACTTTTTAAAATAACTGTATATTTAAACTCTTCATTGTTTAGTGATGCAACAATGTTTTATTTGGAGCTCAATAAAATGTTTTCATCGAAGTTCCTGTTACAAAGCAATAATGCAATGTCATGTTCCTTTAGTGATTCTTTTTAGCCTTATGCAGCAAGTGTGAGAGTGTGAAGTCTCATGATTAGAATTTAAATGCTTTTTGAAATAGCTTGTCCAATGTATGAACAACGTGGATAAGTTAGAGGTTGTTTTATGCTGAAGCTTTTCTTAATAGCTAATTATAAGCAGATCTACTCAAAACAAGACTCTTGGGTAGAAATGATATTCCAACTTCCACTTCCTTCAGAAACTGGTATAACATGGAGGTGTTTTAAATCCCTGTCAATTATACTATGCTGCTTGTTCACTTTCACTTGGTGTTTGATGCATAGAAGTGTTATCTCTATATACAGTCACAGGTTTTCTAGTAGTAGTCCTCGATAAAGCTTTTACACCTTGATAAATCTTGTATCTAACTCAAGTTTCCTCACTGCTTTGTTTTGTATTAATTGTGATTGTGATAATTTGTAACAGAAATAAAATTCTGATAATTTAATTCCTTGTGTTCCTAAGTACTGTTTGCATTACTACAACCATTCCTTGGTTATGGTTCCATCAGATGTATTTTTCTTCACTGAATTTCGAATTCATCCCAAGAAAAGCATAATTTGGATCTCACTTCTATTTTTAAAATAATAATCAATAGCTTCACACTGAATGCTTCTTCAACGTGTATGCATAACTTCTAATACCACATACTGACTATTGAAGAATGGCTTTGAAATTTATGAGGATGTGGAAAAACTAAGATTTCTTACTAACCTTGGCTCTGATCAAAGTGTCTTAAGTATCATTTTTAATAGATTAATAAAAAATTGACAGGTGATTTTATCAGTTAATCTTGATCTGGAAAGACTTTACTTGCCATCATCTCTCACTGTACTACAGCTGCATTTGTTGTGTTTTCCACAACAAGCAATAGCAATTATTTAAATAAGTAAAAGCAAAATGCAAAAGCCTTTGAATAAGCACAAGAAATGTATAATAATGATTCCCTTCAGACTGACAGGCAGGAACCTCTGGTGTGGAGCAGCACTCAAAATTTTAAATGCCAGTCAAGTATAAAAATTGTATGTGCATATCATGGGTGTAATTTAGGTAAGCAGAGTGCAATTTGACTTGCTGTAATTTGGACTGGACACCAGGATTACCAACACAATCTCTTCTGAGGAGTGCTATGAGCTATTTAATAAGTGAAGTATCCGCTCTAGAGTCTGAACAACAGTGCTGCTTAATGTCAATACTAAAATATTTTGATGGCATGACTTATTTTAACATGTGACTCTCAAAGCTGTCTAGCAAAGCCAGGAATTTTTCTCAGATCTTGTCTGATTACTGAATGGCCTGATGTGGGAACTATTTGGGTCAAGCCAAAGTTGGTTGCCTGCAGACTATCCAGCTGTTTGTCTTGCAAATACAATGCTTTCTTTCGCTAAAAACTTAAGGACTGGCTGTTTCTATGCTTTGAAGCCTGGACTTCATTTTTGCTCTGCTTTTATTATTGCAAAGGGGAGATATGTGCCTATCTTGTGATTGAGTTTGGAGTGAAATCTGGGTCTCATTGGAACAGTTTTGACATTCGCTTCAAGAAACCACACATATGCTTGTCTTGCCTGTCGTTTATTACATTAACCTACACTGTGGGACAGTCCTGGTGCTCTGTTCTGAGATACCGGTTCCACGTGACATTGCATTACTACTTGGAGCCAGGACATGAGCCTGCACCTTCATATGAGTTATTAATTGTGCAGCACAGCCTTTCCAATAGCTTTTATCCTGTTGTGGAGATGTTACCAAGTTTAGGTATGTAATAAATCTATGATATAATCTGTGACTGTATTGAAACAAACCTTGAGGTCATAGATCTTTCCAAAAGATACTGCAGAGCATACTCTTCAAGTTAGAACTTAATCTTTCTGGGCAAAGGAACTGAAAATCTGAAGATATGCAAAGTTAAAAAATATATAGTGATGGGCTGTAAACAGAATCCAATCAGTCCTTGAGTAGTTCTGCTTATGTTTCTCATACAGATCTTTGCAGTCCTTTTTACTTTTAGTATTGTAGTTGGATTTTTGTGCAGGTTTACTGTTGTGCACTAAAAGTCCCAGCTTACAGTAGAATTTCTGGGTTACCAATTTCAAGGAACCTCAATACAGTTGCAGTTGAATTAAATGAATGCCAAGAATCAGAATATCTTTAAGTTTATGAAAAAGATTAATTGGACAAAGGGGCTGAGAATTATTTTCAAAAGCTCAGCAATTTTCTCCAAGACAGCTGCATTTGTTTAATGGGTAGAAAAACCCCTTTGGTACTGGAAATTATTAAAGGCGTTTAGCGTTAAAGCACATATTGCTAAGATGATAAATGTTTGTGTAGCCTCATACTTCAATAAACTTGCTGTATGTTGACCCTTGTCTTCAGGCAGACTTTATGACTGCAAATCAAGAGAACATCTCTGGCAAACCTGGATTTTAAAAATGCTTAGAAACTGTAGCCAAGGGCAGGACTAAAGCTGCTTTGCTGTGTAGTATTTTTTAGGTTTCTCATTGACAAAGTATTTTAAGTATGAAATGTCGACATTGCAAAAACAGCAAATTAGGGAATGGGTTTAATGGAAACTTGCAATTTCAAAGATGTACTTGAAAGTTATGAAATCAAAATAATAAATTTATATTTAATAAAGGTTTATGACAAATTTTTTCAGGAATCTTTAAATCCAGTACTCAAAATAACTTGCACTCTTTCATGAAAGCTACTGATCTAGAATTCCTGACTAAACAATGTTTCATTTGTATTACCCTGAGAGAAATCAAATGTAAATCAGTCCTTGAAGTTAAGTTTCTGCTTTTGCAAAGCTAAACACTTATGCAGTTCTTTATGCCTAGAACCATTTTATATAGCAGAGTTTAAATTATCTGATCTATATATTTTTAGTGAAATTTGGAATCGAAGTTTTTACCTGGATTGAAATGCTGGCCCCTTTGTGAAGATAAAAGGAAGTTGTGTTTTTAGTGATGTCCATAAACTTTTTTTTTTCCTTCCTCTTATGCAAAGCATAATTAACTGCTTCAGATGCTTACTCAGGCAGCAGTCTATGAACTTGATAGTTTGTCTTCTGTAACGAAAGACTAAGTGGTAAACATATGCTACTGTTTAAAAGATCCTAATGCCCTAAATATCTCATGAAGATTAAATGCTCACTTTTTATTCATTTGATAAACTGCCTTGTTTCTTCGTTCTTCTAAGAGTCTGGCTTTCTGAATGTGGAGGTAGCTGCTTTGTGTGTGTTTCCTACTGAGAGAAAATATGCAGACCCAGTCTCACAGAATTTACTACTATTACTCAAGATGTACCAAAAAAAAGGAAGAAAATGTTTGTTGAATTCTCTTTTCTGATAATGCAGTTACCAGCTCAGAAGTCCATGGATGACGATGCTCTTGCTTCACATAGTAACAGACTGCTGCAGAAATATAATGCTAAACACACACTCACGGACTTTGGGCTTTAACTAAATTTTATAATGCTCATATCATATAAATATTTATTTCTTGAAAAATTCAGTAGGCCTTTCAAGATTATCAATTACAGGCTTGAAAGCAAATGAGAAGACCAAGTATAAGCTATGGTGAATGCAGCCTATGTGCGTGTTAGAAGTCACCTGACTAAGGATGATCAGAGTTATCCACATCTGAAAATTAACCTCATTTGAGTTTCACTTTTTTACAGTACTTGAGGCTCTAACTCAGAATGGTTTGAATAAAAAATTCCCTTAGATATTTAAAATATTCCAGTGATGATTTTCTCATGCAGCATATTATTAAGAAAAGTGGGGGGTTGCTTTTTTTTCAATTATTCACTTGAAGACTATATTATTTTTACATTAGAAAAAGAGCCCATCTAAGACTCACAGAATTAAGGAAGTACAAATGAAGGAGGGGGTGATCCTCAGGCAGTTGCTTCTCTTGAAAAAACTGTGGCATAAATGCATAAACTGTGATAAAGTTCTGTGCTAAGTTTTACAGTGGCGATCATGAGTCACATTTACCTCTTTCTTACACTTGCAGATTTGAAGAAATGAAAATTGAAAAAATAACAGCATCTGACACAGAAGAAAACAGGATGGGGAGTGGGGAAGATAGATTGTCATAAAGCAGACAAAATACTAAAAAGACATTTTAGATTTCAGACTGGAATGGAGGGTGGATGCTTTCATATTCCAGAGAATATCTGCCATGCAATAGATACTAATCCTTAAAATGGCATTTTATAGCATAAACTATTCCAACAATTATTCCCTGGAGCTGATTTGATATTAATAAGTTCAAGTGATGCATCCTAGATCAGAGGGGTAAGAGAAACGTAGGTCACAGGCATAGTCTATGATAGCTGTCATTTTTTTTTTATTACCTGTATCTATCAAGTCTGGCATTGGAATCCCTCACAGAAGAATAGCTTCAATAATTTTTGGTGATATCCTTCAAAGTCATAAGCAGTTATTTTTGTAAATGCCACAATCAATACCTCTTTGAAAAGTCACTTTGTGTACTCCTGAATAATATTTATTTGCATGTGTACATAATTTAATGTATTTGGTAAGGGCTCTTCAGCAGAATAATTCGAAGGACAGAAGATGACATCTTACTGTGAGAGACTTAAAAAGCTTGATTATGGTTTATAACTGCTTGCACAGGGAGAAAATAACAAGCACTAAATGACTGTAATCTAGTAGTGAAAAAAAGTAAGAGCTAATGCTGAGTGTAAAAGCCGTGCAGCTTTAAATGAGAAATTAGGCTCAAGTGAGAGTGATTAACCACAGCGGCAAGCTACATGCAGAAGAATGGGCTTTTATTGGTTTTCTGACATAGCAGACTAAATTGAATGATCTAATAATCGTGTCTGAACTCAAGTCGTGGATCCAAGATTGTTGTGTAGTAGTTCTATCTCAAGAAAGCACTTTCTTGATTTGCAGGCTAACAGAGTAATCTGTGAGGATTAAGATGATCAAAATACCTTTTATTAAAAAGGATGAATTCTCTGTTTATGTGTATATATTATATAAATGCTATGCTATGCTTTTCTAACTGCCTTTTACAAAAAGGGAGAGCAATGGTAAGTTGATATTTACTGATACTATCATAATGCGACACTTGTTCTTCATGCATGAAGCATTTAGAAATCTTGTATATTGCTGTGGTGGCTTGCAAATTATGCTTTATGAAAAACAGTATCATCTTGCTAAGTTAACGAGTTTCTAAATTTTGTTTAAAAAAAAAGGTGCATTTTTCAGTTCCAATTTATATATCTACAACTCAGATGACAAAACCTTCATTGGTTGCCTCAGCTCCCCTTGCAGCCAACTAAGAGAAACAAGCTTAAAGGACAACTCATCTTTTGTGCACTGAGATTAAGGTGGCTCACCCTCCGGAACACCTGACTCTTCCCCCTTGACTCATGTCGGTGATAAACTTTCTATATTTAAACTTAGATATCTCAAGTGAAGTGTGGTGAATCCTGCTCACATTTGTGTTCCAAATCTAGCTTAGCTGATACCTTGAAAGCAGCAGCAATCGATGGGATCTAGAAATAAATAGATACTTGGAGAAAATCACTGAAGACAGTTCTGCTAGTAAGGCCTGTGGAAGATGTGATGTGCTGTTCAAAATAAGAAGGGGTAGGTGAGTGGATGTGTGTGTAACCAGGTTTGTTACCTACTGTCTGTCCTTGCTTCTGTAAAAGCTTTATCTTCTGCTTCTGTAAGCAGAAAAGAAAGACAGACTGTCTTTGATGGCTTCTGTTCCAAATGTTTCTGTGACATAGCCTTCTTACCCTATGTATTTATAAGGACATTTTCATACTCAGTGTTTGTTTCCAGAGCCTTCTGTTAAATATGTTTACATGCTTTTGTTTGCTTGTAAGCATCTTAAATCTAAGGATTAACTAGAATATTGGCTGAGAGGACTCATACAAGAGGGAATTTATAGTTCTGTTGTAAATGTTAGTTGCTGCTTAAAGGAGAGGTTTAAATGGGATTTTCTGAAGGAAAGTCTAAAGATGAGAAAATGCAGTTGAGTTTCTATGCATAAAAACTTAGAACAATAGGAAGGAAAAGATTTCCTATTTCAGTCTAATGTCTAAAATATTAGTATCTGGCCCTCACTAGTAAATATTAGATGGAAAATAAAAGCCTCAAGTGTACTTATCCAGTTATCCAGAGCTGTTTAAATAAGATTAGCTATCCTTTGGAATACCTGCAGGAAATCTTTAAACTAGGAAACAAAAAATATGCAGCACTTCTGCTAATGGAAATCTAAGACTTCATGCCTCAGTGATTCTTAACATTTAAGAAATTCACTAACTTTTAAACACTAGGTTAAGGAAGAGATAATGCATATAGATCATTTTGCACTGTACATAAGAGCAAAAACAAGCCTGAAATTTATCATTAGTGCAATATTTCTCAGAAATTTCCCCAGAAACATATTGGCTTGTAGGAGAACATATATTGGAAACAGAGTTACTATTCTGTTTTAAAATCAATTCACCAATTCTTTCAAATCTTTCTTTTTAAAAAAAAAGAAAAGGATATATGTTTTTAAAAAATGGCTTTCTCTCAGGACATGCCTGGTGTTGTTAGGCCACTGAAAAGACATGAAAAAAATCAATAAAGAGTAGAAACAATAACTGCAGGACACTGATGTAGAACTCAAACTGAAGTTCACTGTATTAACAAAGTCCTGGGCAACCTGCTGTAGGTGGCCCTGCTTGAGCAGGGAGGGAGTGGATAAGATGGCCTTGAGAGACTCTTGCAACCTCAACCATTCTGTAATAGAACCATTCTTCTGAATAGAAGCCCTAATTGCAATGTTTTAATTGTGTCCCAGTCCCCCTTCCCCTCCACCACCCTCAACACGTTTCTGCAAGTGTGCGTATGGTGCTCTCCATCCTATTGCTCAGCTTTGGCTCCAGCGTGAACCCTGAGACACATGCTACAAGGAACTAGCTGCCACCATATCTTCAAACCAGTGACCACTACCCTTGAAGTCCAGCTGTTCCTTTTCAACACAGCCTGATTTTCCAGTCACTGTGGAGTCCATCCAGCCTCTCTTTACATCTCCAGACTGACCGCAAGTTAGCTATGCTTGTCAAAATACATGACATAGACTGCTCTAAGTCTACCACGCAAGTCACCACAGAAGGCAACTAGCTTGGCTCACATGTTTCAGGTGTTTTGGACCCACATAATGTGATCTTAAGTTTGGGCTGTAGTTCTTACAGGTTCTTTATAAACAGCTATGATAAAAAGCCACGGAAGAAGGGGAGAGAATTATGCCAGTACAATTTGGCTCGTTTGAGGAACATGACATCCCTCTTCCAAGCTAGTAGCCTCATTTGGTTGTCAGAGGTTAGCTGACACCTTTTTACTGACAGACATGAACTGCTTTTGAAGTAATTGCTGCTGTTAATACAGTAATAGAATTAATGTATTAATGAATAAACACAGTAAAGATAAAGTCTATGCCTCCTCCTCTTGTCTTCCCTCTTGTGTAAACAGAGACTGTAAGTGAGCTGATTATGAATAAGTTTCTGATTGGCAGAATATCTTGGCAGGAAAGAGATGACTTTCTTATGATACCCCACCATTAGACCTATCATTGTCATTCACTGATGATACACTTCTCTGCTAATAATTAAGGTGGAGGATTGTGTAAGTGGGAATGATTTTAATCAGATAATTCTTCAGAAACACTGCAACTTATTAATCATCCCTACACAGTTTTTGTTCTTTTATAGGTACATCAAGAGAGGAGGCAACATTTTCAATTATATGCAGGCATTTATTTTGCGAAGAATTTCTTAGTATTAAAAAGAAAAAAACAAATCAAAAATCTAGTGAGCTACAATTCATTATTTACTTTCTTTTGAGCACCTGCAGCATTTCACATCTGGTGGTCAGGACACAACACTGCATTAGTTCATTGATTGTGTTCTTCCTCTTAGCTCTTTGCAAGAGGCTTTAAAATTTTAAAAGCCTCAGATATATCTTAAGACATGTCTCTTGATCCATCCGTAACTTTCAGAAGAACAAGAGTCACAATTTTATGTATCTGGCCATACTATACTACAGTTTGATTAGGATAAAGCAAGCCTTAAAATGTTTACAGCTTTGATTTAGACGGCTACTTTTGTAAGTACAAGTTTCCAGTCTTGAAGTAACTAAAGATAAAAATAATTCCCATTAGTGTCATATTTGCAGGGCTGCTATATTTATCAAAAAAAAAGCAGTTCTCTTAAGCTCACAGGTTGAGATAAAGATGGGGAGAACACTATGGTGGGTTGGTCTTGGCTGGCCACCAGGTACCCACCAAGCTGCTCTATCACTCCCCCTCTTCAACTGGACAGTGGAGAAAATATGACAAAAGGTTGGTGGGTCATGATGAGGACAGGGAGATCACTTGGCAATTACCATCACAGGGGAACAGACTTGACATGGGGAAGTTAACTTCATTTATTGACAAGCAAAATCAAAGTAAAATAATGAGAAGCAAGAAGAAATCTAAAATAACCTTCCTCCCACCTCTTCCTTCTTCCTGGGCTCAACTTCACTCCCAACTTCTCTACCCTCTCCACCTGAGTGGTGCAGGGAGATGAGGCTGCAGTCCGTTCACCACATGTCTCTTCTGTTCCTTTCTCCTCGCTTTCTTCCTCTGCTCCAGTGTCAAGTACCAACCACCAGAGATAGTCCTCTGAAGGAAGCAGTGACTCCATGAGTACTTATTTGCTCTGGCATGAGGTCCTCAATGAGCTGCAGGTGGATATTTGTTCCATTGTTAACCTCCATGGGCTGAAACAGGACAGCCTGCCTCACCACAGTCTTCATCGTGGGCTGCAGGGGAATATCTGCTCTGGTGCCTGGAGCACCTTCTCCACTTGCTATTTGCAGAGCTGTTTCTCTCACATAAGTCACTCTTCTCTCCAAGCTACTGTGCAGCAGTTTTTTTCCCCTTCTTAAATATGCTGTCACAGAGGCTCTACCACCATTGCTGATGGGCTTAGCCTTGGCCAGGGGCAGGTCTGTCTTGGCACTAGCTCTACTGGACAGAGGGAAGCTTTTAGCAGCTTCTCACACAACCCATGCCTGCAGTGTTCACTACCAAAACCTTGCCACATAAACGCGATACAAGAACTCGTGACTTGTCATCGCAGGCTAAACAGACTTGGGAAAAATTAGTTCAGTTTATTGCCAGATAAAATAGGTTCAGGTACTGAGAAACAGACAAACATTAAAACGTCCTCTAACCACAACCTTTTACCTTGCCCATCTTCACTACTGCACTCCTGACTCCTCTCCCCCAGCGGGGTGCAGGAGTAGGGATGGGGGTTGGGGTCAGTCCATCGCAGCCCCGCTCCTCGCACCTCTCCCTGCTCCAGCACTGGCCCTTCCCCAGGCTGCAGGGATGCAGGGACAACCTGCTCCCTCCTGGGCTCTCCACAGCCACAGCTCCTGCAGGAATTATCCCCCGTTGCAGCCTGGGTCCCTCCCTGGGCTGCAGGGTGGTCTTTGCAGCACCTCCTGCCCTCCTCCTCCTCCAGCCCAGGGCTCGCTCTGTTACTGCTCCCTCCTTGGCTTCTTCCTCATCTCTCTGTGCTGCCTTTGGCCCTTTTGGAAACCTGTTTCCCCCTTGGTGCCCCCAGCATGGCTGAGGGTCTCAGCTGTGTTCTGTGATGGAGCTGTTGGAGTTTTCTGGGGTCGGCTGTGTCCAGCACAGAGCAGCCCAGCCCAGCTTCCCCCTGCAGAGGCTGCCTCTGCCAGCCCAGCACCTGGGCATGAACATTCCATACATAACTTCTAACATATTTATAGTAGTCTCGATCCTTTGTTATCATATTTTCAGTGATTTTCATTTTGAAGCTTACAGTAGATAAGATCTGCCCATTTCTAACACGGCAGAAAGCATCAGGGGCAGAAGTCCCACTGCCTTCGGAGCAACTGTCTCTTGCTGGCCCAATGAGTGCCCTGCTTGAGGGGCCATGTATTTTTTCTCAGTCCTCTGTGATAACTCTTTGAAATTATATCTGATCACGAGTTCTTTTTATTTACCATCATGCTGTGCTCCAGGATCAATACTGTATTGTTGTGGTACTGCTGTGGTCATGCAGAACACCGTGCTGCAGTAATATCCTGGGGAGTAAATAAACTGAATAAAAATGTAAGGGGTATTGTCCTCTAGATGAGGTTTGTTTGTGCAAGCTTCTTGCTCCACCTCGGTTACTGCTGTCTGATTAAGGCATCTGAGCATTAATTATCTCACAAAGCTGAAGATGGTGAGGTTGAATGCCTCAGCATTCCAGGTAGCCAGACCTCAGGTCCAAATACAGGGGGTGAGAGAAGCAGGTCTGACTCCTGCCTTGCTGCAAATGATGGTTTTCTAGTTGATATAGATCAGGCCTTCAGTGGAACTCATAGGAGTTTTTTTAACTGGTCTAAGTACTGCACTTAAGCCTGAATTTCTCATGTGAAGGCCACCTCTTATTCCCCTGCAGAGGTCCATGGGTCAAGGGCAGGGTGGCATACTCCTGTCATCCAATTGAGTCATGTGAAGTCTGCCTATACAAAACTGGTCTCTCTTACAACCTATGGAAGGTAAGAACAGATCACCAGCCTCCTGTTTATAGCAGCAATTTGTAAACCTCACAAGAACTGCTTCAGTAATTCTTCTTTGGACGCCTTTTACATTTACCAATGCTTTAATTATGTGTAGCAAAATTCCCATCACCACCTCCTAAGCTTCTGGCAAAACTGGTTATTTGTCTCTTAGATTTTCAGCAACTACAGCAATTTTTCACCCTGCACCTTTGAGAAGCAAGTGAACCAGATTTTTAAGCCTTCTAACATTCATCCAGAGCCACGTATTTATTATCTCAGTTCAGGTCCCCATTGACTCTGTGGGCTGCACAGCATTTGATTCACATTTGGATTTCTGCCTTTCCTGTTTGCTTTTTTTATGTTTTGTTTTCTATTTTGTCTTTTTTTTCCTTCCCCAATCCAGAAGCAGCCCAATTTATTAGCACTGGCAAACTCAGCCTGTAAGCAAGTGTTGCTCCTCAATGAAAATGTATCTGCCATTATGACACTAGAACAGCATTTGCAGCAGCCCTCGCAGAGCAAAGGGCCCTACAATGTGGTGGTTGCCAGGCTTCAAATAAGATGTCGAACTTCAAGCTTTGCCACACAGGGGTGTTCAAAGGCCCTGTGGCACAGGAAGCCTAATTCCCATCTTTGTCTCAATAATCTAAATGGGTAATGACTGCACAGTTTGTCTAGATAAGTTCCTGATGCCCCTGTGGTTTCACGTGCAATTTTTCCCTTCCTGTCAAGTTCCTGTGTGGCATCACTGTGTGGTGTTACACAGCTGCTTCTCTCTACCCCAGAGACAGCCACATTTCAGCAGAAGACAAAGCAATTGCTGTTCTTCAAGCTTGTGAAATTCCCCAGGAGTAAAAAGCTCCTTATCTTCCACCTTATTTGACTTTAAAATCTTTTTCAGACATCTGCAGATTGAAGAGCCATCGTTTGGATATTGGTAGAGATGTATTCTTAAATTATTATATCCCTACTGAGGGCTAGTTCTTTTCACCTCCCCCCACCCAGGAAAATAATTTAGTGATCTCTTCAAGAAGAGACAGACTTTCAGGCTTACTAAATCAGACAAAACCTTTGCAATTAAATTTTAGTCTACTGAAGGTCATTTGTGTTTGAAATTGAAAAAAAAGAAAACCAGCCTTAAGATTCTACCAGATGTGCTGCTTTTGCCTGTTCTTGGGATGAGTTATATATAATGTGAGTTTATGTTTATTTTTGCTGTAGTTTTCCAGCTAATTTCACAGTTTATACCAGAAGAAGATCTGACCTAAGTATTTTGGCAAAATTAGAAAATAAGCAAGCAATCTGTGATGCAAATGAGATGTTAAAAAGAAACACTCAAAAACCTACCAACCACGAAATGTCTGTTTTTCTCAAAAGAAAGTTGCACCATTATGGTAATTCTCATGGCACAGAATAAGAACAAGGAAGAAATGACCTTGATACAGATAACTCGTTCCACATTAGCTATGTGTGTTAAGAAAGGTTCCTCCTATGGCAGATAAAATCCGGTCACGGCTCTTTCTGTTTTTCAGTATTAGCCAAGCCACCTTAGAAAATTCTCTTCCAGAATACAAGGATGTGTTCTCGGACCCTTGGGATCAGGCTTTGTGTACATGCAGTTCACTGAGAAAAAGCTCTTCACACAAAGACTCTCTGTGCATATCAGATTCTCTTTCCTGCTCTGTAATTCATGGCCCCCTTCATCCCAGCAGCCTTACTTTTTTAAAGTAAGGACTGCTGCAAGCAGGGTTTGGAAGTGTTTCTGCAATGTAGGATAGGTATGTGGCATGGTTGTGGCTCATGAACAGGACAAAAGATGGTCATTACTGTCTTAACAGGTGAGGTGAAATGCATCCCTAAATGGTGAACGTCAAATAATGAATCCAAATGAAACAAGCACATTTAAATAGATTAATTTAAATTGATTAATTAAAAGCAATTAAATTTTATATATCATCTGATTCAGAGTTGAATAGACCATGAGAAGCAGTGAAAGGAAGCATGAGTTTCTCATGTGCAGGCATTTAACAAAGTTCGTTTTTGTTTTGTTTTGCAATGGATTATTCCACAAACTTTAGTTTCACACCTGGAAATTGACTTCTAAAACTCAATGAAACCAGTGGTGCCTGGTTTAGGCACTGAGCTGGACTAGGGGTTAGAATATTTTAGGGAGGAATATTTAATAGATCTTCCAGTCAGAACCAAAATAAATTCCTTTTAACCCTCAGCTCACTTCTATTTGGTTTCCCACCTATCAGATTAGGTATGTTGCTATGGTACTTGCTATTTACTGTGTATTTCTGCATAGTATTCAACTGTGTGTGGAGAGGTATGACTTGAGTTTATTTTCTTTGTTCTGGAAACTTTAAATGGTCTTAATAACTCTCATTTGAACCAATTCTAATTGCAGTTTACTCATTACTAACTATAAAAACAAGCACTGGAGGCAAGGGTCACACCAAGTGGAGTAGTTCTGTGGACACCAAACCAGTGAAGCACAGCAGATCTAAATATGAAACTTCTTTTCTTAACTACTTTGTGTATCTAGTTGAGAAAAAAGAGTCCTCCTGACTCTGACTCTACGTGGTGATCTGACATGTTCCGTTCTACTGAAAAGAAATTAACTGTTAACTAAACTACTGTGTTATGAATGCATTGAGGGCAGCATAAGAAATTCTATTCCTACTACCGGTGCCCAAAGCCATTCAGCAGAAGAGGTTTATATGTGCTTTCCCCTTCAAATTCAACAGTACTGGCCAAAGCTGGATAAAGGAATCTCAGACCTTGTTTAAAAGGACGCAATAGACAGTGCTTACCCTCCCTTTCTTTGCGTAAGAAATGTGTCAGCTCTTAGAATTGCTATTTCTAGGAAATGGTCAGTGATTTTAAGGTTGAATCTTGAAGTGTCCAAATCTCAGCTCTTGTTATGCCCTTGTTAACAATGTTAAAATAAAGTTTAGGGTGTTTGCATGCAAGCCTATAGAGTGAATTAGCCCAGCTCTGTTACTGAGTATTTTATTTTACACTAGAAAAGGATGGGTAATGAAAACGTTACATTCCATTTGACTAGAATCTAGGAGATGATACAGTGATATCTTTCCTAAAACTGTATAGCATGTGACTTCACAAGTGCCAGAACTGACATAGCAGAGAAAGCTTTTCAAATTGAAGAAAGCTAGCAGAACCTGGCCCAAGCAGGACAAATGCTATGGGCAGAATAGCTACTAGGAGAATAAACTGTTGTGATAATACGTATGAAGGTTTCAGGGGAAAAAAAAAATCAACCACAAAACCCCCCAAACTCCACAAAAAATATAAAAAAATAAAAGGTGATTCAGCTAGAAAAGATGTACTGGTATTTAAAATTCCCTGCATTGTTCTTTAGCTAGTGTGTTCACAGAGCTGTCTGTGCAGATGAATGGATATACTGTGCTCCATCACAGAGAACAGCACAGGGGAAGAGGGAGCAGCTTCACTAGTCTAGTGGGACTGAGAGCTGTGCTTAGCAAAGCCAGCTCTTTGGTCCTTTTATTAAAATGACAGTAATTTGACAGTAATAAACATTAGGCTGTCACTGTAATGCAGCAGTTTGCAAATAATGTTGACATTATCTTATGCTTCATGTCAGAATGTGGGTCCGCTTTATCAGCTGATTAATAGGGAAATTGGATGAAATTCTTTAAATCTGACAAAAAGGAGCTTGGATTGCACTGGGAATGAGTTGTCTTTTGTTTTCCTCTGTTCCTTTTAAGCTCTCATGGTGATTTTTCATTTCTTTTTTTCTGGTTTTTTTTCTCGTTTTTAGCATTTTTGCAAAGCTGTGACAAGTTGAACATAAACGTTGGGTTGTCTAAAGTACTGGAAGTGCCATTTAAAGAAGTCCCAGAGGGTTTTTTTCTAGAAATAAAGAATTCTGAAACCATGCAAGTTTGGTTTTTTGGTGCAGGCTTTTTTTGTGGTTTATATTTTTGGCTTCTTTTTTTAAATGTGCCTTCATCGTTAACTTCTGTTTGACAACTGTCATAGATTATGGCTGTTCCTGCATACCAGTGATCTAATACAAATGGTGATTAGCTTTCTATTAGGCTGAGAGAATTCCGAACACAGAAATTTCTCCGTGCCACGATAGAGATTTCAGTGTCATTGGAGCCCATTGTTGTGAGCCAGGAATGGAAAGCCCTTTCAGCCACATCCTTCCAAACATTATAATTTTCTTTTTTTTCAGGATTTCCTAGAAATGCATCTGACTAGTCAATAGACAGTGGGAAGATTTGGACTCGCATACATTTTGTAATTGTGATACTAATGCATTTCATGCTATTGAAGATGACAAGCAGAAGCAGGGTGTTGGACATGTATGCAAATGTCAAACAAAAATATTAACTGGTTTCTTTTCAGAAGGGAAACTATCAATCACCTAACATTCCTCTTCAGAAGTCTTTGAAGAAGCTGCTGGAAATACATGGGACTCATAATGATTTCTCTGTGTGCTGGATGTGAAGAATAACAGATCATCCCATCTGTCTGTTCTCCCAGACGGCTCACGTAATGTGAGTATCAAAACACGCAAACCCATTTCATAGTGTCATCAGGTCTTTAGGTCAAATGGGAACCTA
This sequence comes from Phaenicophaeus curvirostris, assembly GCF_032191515.1. NCBI lineage: Eukaryota > Metazoa > Chordata > Aves > Cuculiformes > Cuculidae > Phaenicophaeus > Phaenicophaeus curvirostris. The sequence continues at coordinate 92,118,135 of NC_091394.1, forward strand.
GGAGATCTCCGTTTCAGTCACTTTCTCAAAATTAAGTCAGCTATGGGGTCCTGTAATGTTACTCAGATCTTCATCCATTTGGGTCTTGAAACGTGCAAGGATGAAGAAGGCACAGTGTACCTGGGTAAACGGCTCTACTCTCTGGCTGTCCCCGTGGTGAAACAACTTTTCTCCTTATATCCAGCGTGATACCATCTAAGCTTGTTTTTCCTCATCCTCCCACTGTGCACTACTATGAAAAGCCTGACTCCTTCTTGATGACCTTCCTGTGGGTACCGATGGCTGCTGTAAGGTCACTCAAAGCCACATCTTCTCCGGGCTGAACAATGCTCATCCCTCTGCCTCTCCTCAGGGCATTCCAGCCCTAATCATCACAGTGGCCTCCTAACCCATTCTAATTTGTTGATATATTTTCTGCATCTAGCTATTTAACTGATTTTTAAGTCAACAGGAATACAAGATGAGCTAACCATTTAAAACCCTGTGGACCTGAGACCAAGTGCTCAGACCAGTTCCATGAATGATAAAAACTTGCCCTTTCCATTGCTGGGTCCCACAGGCAAGAGGACAGGATTATCTTGCTTTCTAGATGATAAGAGATGCAAATACATTATACATTACTCAACTTGGACAGAAGTGGTACAGTCTTTCTATGGCAGAGTCATGATCGTTACCCAAATTCTTAGTCCTTTTCCAGCATTGCTGCACTGAACCTCAAAAATCTATCTGATTTTTCTTGGCATAGAGTGGCAATTATGACAGAATTGGGTATGTATGTCAGTAAACTCCCAAGAGGCACTTGACACTCTCTATGGGAAAACCAGCAGCCAGTATTAAAAATCAATTAGCATTTCCACAGTACAACCTTTGCCTTACAATGTACAATGACCTTTACATGCCGAGCAGAGTCAGTTTAATGTACTATATAATCCAGATTCCCTTACTTAGGTGGCTTGTGATTAAACTCAATTATTTCAGCCACCAATTGACCTTTATCCACCTCCTGCAATTTAGTGAATGGAAGTTGGTGAAAGCTAACAGGGTATATACATCATGTTTTGACAAGTGGGTGATGAGGCATGTCTGAGATGCAGTAATTTCAAACAAATTTTGTACTTGTCCAGATAAAGGAGAACTTGTTGAGATGCTACCAAGTTACTTTTGTGTGCTTCATGTCCTACATGTACATTTTCCATTCAATGAGAGCGTAGTTATAACTAGTCTTCTTTTCACTGTTGAGCTGTATTGGATGTGTTCAGCAGACAAATAATTTCCATTTAACAAGAGTAGGATGAGACAATTGTCATACCCCAGCTGGTGTCCCAGCAAATATGGAGGAAATTGACCCTCCATTTCCACCTTTGGAGATCAGTCTTTATTCAAAACACATCAAGTAGCTGATACTATACAAAGCCATAGTGCAAGAAATGGCCTTTGTACTAGTTGTTTACCTCCTTGATGATACATTGGCTTCCTATGGTCCAGACATTTGCTGGCCTTATAGATCTGATCTGGCAGATATGGATCCAAGGTCAGTAGCAGAAAGAAGTGTCACAGCACAGTCTCTTTCTTCTTCCAGGATCCAGAGTGTGTGCTACTCCAAATAACAGTGACAAGTAGATTACTCCAGATCATTTACCTCATTTGTAAATCCATGGTGGAGGAAGGACGAGTTGTTGTTTCTTTCCAAAACATATATATTTATATTTGTTCAACCACTTCAGTTCAGCCTGAAGAGGGATTTATCATGAACAATTGCTGTATCATTGGGAAAGTTTCAATTTTTTAAGTTCCCAGCATGTATGTGGTACACCTGTCTTCCCTGGTAAGTGTTCCTAACAAAGCGTTTCTGTTTCTTGTAAACGTACCTCACAGTAACTGCATCCAAGAGACTATCTCAGGATACCAGATCTTGAAATCTAGTTTAAATGAAAGCTGATTTGAGCTCTCCATGTGGAACAGGCTGTTGTGAACTTTGTAGTGCAGTAACACGAAATCAGCATTCAAAGGGTATTTTTTAAATGAAACAGCACACCTTTGTAAGTAATTGAGTATTTCACTTCTTCAGCTTCTTACTATATTTCCCTTCTATTGAAATAATCTGGAAGGAAGAAAGGGAAGTGCTGTCTTGTCATGTACCATTCCTATGGGTTCATCGTATATTCCCTTGCTCATCTTCTCTCTGCTCACAGTGTCACAAGTGATGCCTGAAATGTCTTCCCTATTGCAATTTTCTTTTAGTGCTTTCTTCTGATGAAGCTTTCCTTAAGATTGTTTTATTTTCTCTCCATACCCCAAAGATGCCAACATATGGCAGTGAAACACCACTACTGAATTACTGTCTCTTTTCATGGTAATTAGTTTAGACTTTTGGACTACATCTATCCTAGCTAATTGAATGTTGCCAGGGAATGTTCCTGGGATGGGAACTTGATCGCCTGTCCTGTTAAATGGTTCCTGCTATGATTTTTGGCCCCAGCCAGCTGGCGTTCTCCCAAATGCATCTTAGACACTGTTTGGGAATCATCACAGACCAGGGACCATTCTCAGCTAGCAATCTGGATGTGCCCACCCTGTTTCACAGGCTGGAAGAGTTAACAGTACAGATATAGGCAAGTCTGTGCCAAAGAGTTATCCCAGCCACACATAGCATATCTATCTAACCATATTGTAACCCAAATGCAGTATCTCCCACTCCTTCTTTACTTAAAAAAACCCCTCAATTACTATTAGTTCTTAAAAAAACTTACAATTTTTTAACATGGATAACATATAACTTGAGAATCACTGGAACTATCATTTTCTGAGACAGCTGAATTAGTGCTGTTAATAAATATAAATTACCTTCCAGACATTGATTAAGGAAATGCATGCACATATTGCATGTATATGTTTGACCTGCTTCACAGATGAATCAGGACCATGTATTGAAAGTGCTCTGCTGCCTAGACAAATTGCTTGTTGCAGCATTTAGAAGATACGTGAAGAATAAGAAAGAGAAATGGGGGAGGAAAGGAAGGATTTGTTGGTCATGGTTGAATACTGTACTGAAGAAGTGGATATTATCCCTCCATCCAATGTGGAGCTCCTAAGAGATACTTCACAGGATACTCAGAGACTGAGTATCCTAACGTGGAAACTTCTATTGAGTTATTATCACACCTCAGGAAAGTGCCCATTGTCTATATCTGCAGGTTGCAGGCAAATTCAGGATGGGCTACAAAGAGGTAACCATGACTCATTATCTTCTTAAATAGAAGGGTGTGTAGGAGAAAAAGACAGAAATTATGTATTTGTGAAACAATCATATATGGCTTTATCTAGACTGAGTTTCTAGGTATTCAAGTAGACTGAATCCTGTGAGATTTTCTGTCTAAACAGATGGCAGGGTTTTCATGCAGAGATCTTTCCTTATCTCAGAAGGCCTAGAGAGGCAGTCCTCTTCTCATGCTGACAGGTCCACATATGGCTTTTCTAGGTGACCACATACTCACCCTTGAAAAATGATTGCCTGTAGTGAAAGCCTGCCTGTAGCATGCATCGACCATACTTACATACAGATGTTGTGGCCTTAACACCAAAACAGATGCTGGTTTAAAAAGATCTTAATCCAATTGCAAACTGTCGTCATTTCAGTGCACTGGCAGGAAATCTGCAGCAATACCCAGAATTTCACTTTTAAATTGGGAAAATTCTGCAAGTAATTTCATTTTCATGGAATATGTATTTCTGGATTGAAAGTTCTATTGTATTAAATAAGGACCAATTTTTGCATCATTAAAAATGGAGCCAAACTTTTTATTTTCATTTCAACCAGCTATTAATATTAAAACATTGTTAAAACAAGCCTGTGCTCCCGAGATATACACTTAAATGTCCCCAGAATGTAATATCAAGGATAGCAAATATTATTGATTAATTTCATTATACAAGTTAGAATATTCACTTTAGAGAGTCATTCAATACTAGTTATCAAAATATATGCAGAGGACAGGTAAAGGTTATGAAACTGCCTGGAAAACACAGCTTACAAAGTAAACTGTGAGTTCTGTGCCTGACTTATTGCTTCTAATAATGTAAATATGTACATTTTAGAAGCCCTATTGATCATCAGTAGCTACATTTCAAGTCAGAATTAACAAAGGTAGTAAGACAAACACTGAAAATAATAGCCCATTAATCTAAGTAAGAGAACTGAACTGCACAGCATAGAACCCATTTGAAAGTCACTGGCAAAACAGTTTTATTTTACTCATGTAGTAGCTACAGAGTGGAGTGACTGAAAAGTAGTACCTTTCTTATATGTCTGAGACTGGTACTGCAGTGGGTACTACTGCAAACCTACTTTTATTCTTTTAAAACTTTTATTATTTTTCTCAGTGTCCTTAACCTCTAACACATATATTTTCATTTTCACCAATGTACGGTGTCTTCCACTATAATTTTACTGAACGGAAGCCAAATACAAGGACTCTCTCTCAGACACAATGATGCTCTAAAACCATAGGCAATTTGATTTATCATTCCCTGCTTCTATTTTTCCTTTTATCACCTTTCCTTTACATCAGAAACATTTTTCTGAAATGACTTCTTACTTCATCTTGTTCCAACTGATCTTCCCACTTCAGATGCAAGCTCTAATTATCTTATTATAATAAAAATGAATAATAGCTCTTACAAAGAAAGAATTTAAGATGAACTTCCATTTTGGTGAAAAACAACCTCCTCCCTTAACAACAAACAGATAAACAAACAACAAAAACATCCCTTCTCCCTAAAAATTAGAATCAGTAAATAATTTTTAATGTTTCATATTTATGAAACCACACAAGAAAATTCAGACCATCTGGAAAATAAAATGTTTTATATGCAAGATCACTTTAGCATAAAGGATACAAATTCCACTGAATCTACATTGTTCTTTGCAGTTATTTGAGGTCGCTGGGGTAGTGAGGGAGGTGGACCGTGTCACCCAGGTGATGAATGCACTTTAGGTCACCCAAGTTTCCTCCTGCCAGCTGAAAGGAGAATCCTCTCCTTTCCATAGATGAATGTGATCAGCCAGCCACCTGCAACTGTGGGCTGTTAACACACACCCAATCACATCAAATTGCACTGTCCATGAAGAATTAGCATTCCTTTCTTTATTGCTAAAGAGAAAAGATATGGAAACAGGGTGTATAAAATGGAAATTAGCACACAGAGCTCTGTCACTGTGGTGACCATCTGTGTCTGGCAGGCTGGCAGATTCATTTAGCTGGTGGAAACACATGATGCACAGAATTACAGGAGGGGAGAAGATGGAATCTTGAACCCACCTGAGCCCTGTAAAATTACTTTACTCCATGATGTGGCAGCTTTGTCATCTTTTACAGCTACTTACTTGTGATAACAAACACCCTGGGCGTGGAGGCTACTCTAACTCTCCTATTGATTTTTCTCAGTCCTGTGTGCTTGTTTAATAAGAAAAATGTTGTTCAAAACTGAGTCTGATAATCTTAAAGATGTTCTTTACTTTTTGAAAGGTGACCTGGATTATGATTAATATGGCGAATAGCTAAAACCTAATAGAGTCAATGCTTCTTTATATCTCACAGTGGTCCAGTCCTAGTGCAGAGAATAAAGTAGCAGTCAAGCCTGAATTAAACACTCTGAGCTTCCATGTTTGTGCAAGAGAGTTTTATTTATTTATTTATATCTATGTGTAGGGATTCATTCAATCACAGGAGTTTATATCATCCTACTACACAGAATGAGCACCTGCACCTCAGCTATCCACCAGGTACAAACTCCTTTTCCACTTCTTCTGCCCCTTTCCAAGGTCAATCAGCATTGCTCAGGCATTCCTCCCTTTTGGTGATCAGCTGAGTAACATGGTACCTGTTTTCCTCTGAGGTGAGCAGAGATAGGGTGCTGTAGTGAATGCACGACAGTTCACAGAATCATAGAATCATAAAATGTTTTGAGTTGGGAAGGATCTTAAAGATCATCTAATTCCAATCCCCCTGCCTTGTGCAGGGACACCTCCCACTAGACGAGGCTGCTCAAGGCTCCATCCAGCCTGGCCTTGAAAACTTCCAGGGATGGGACAGCCACAACTTCCCTGGGCAACCTGTTCCAGTGCCTCCCCACTCTCATGGTGAAGAAATTTCTCCTTGTGTCTAGTCTAAATCTGCCCCTCTCCAGTTTATAGCCCTTCTCCCTAGTTCTATCACTTCATACCTTTGTGAAAAATCCTTCCCCTGCTTTCCTGCAGGCCCCTTTCAGGCACTGGAAGATTGCTTTAAGATCTTCTCGGAGCCTTCTCTTCTCCAGGCTGAACAAGTCCAATTCTCTCACCTTGTCCTCATAGAGGAGGTGCTCCAGCCCTCGGATCATCTTTGTAGCCGTCCTCTGGACCATTTCCAACAGTTCCATATCTTTCTTATGTTGAGGATTCCAGAACTGGACACAGTACTCCAGATGAGGTCTCAAAAGAGAGGAATAGAGGGGCAGAATCACCTCCCTCACACTGCTGGCCACACTTATTTTGATGCAGCCCAGGATACAATTGGCCTTCTGGACTGTGAGTGCATATTGATGGCTCATCTCGAGCTTCCCATCAATCAGCAAGCTTCTCATCAATCAGCAGTTCCTTTATCTCCATTTGCACTGGAAGGCTGTGACAGGCAGGGACCCCATGGCATCAGCATAGCCCAGGAGGACGGATACAAGTGAACCATGCCACTCTATACCTATCCCTCTCTCCTCTCCTTTCCTTCTCCTTTCCTTTTTTAACTATAATCACGTCCCACCAGCGAGTGCAGCAAGACTCTCGGCAACTCCCTAAGAGTCACCTTAGGATGGGACTAGCCACTTGTCAAATATCTCTTGCCTCCCTCTACTCGAAATGGGGGATTGTTTATCATGAGCCTGTAGAAGACACAGGTTTTCTTTGGCAGGTGAGGCAAGATGTATCCCAGCCTGTGAGTTCCGTGCTTCCTTGCTGGCTCTCAGAAGGGGCTCCAAGGTCCCCATCAGCCATGAACCTGTTGTAGGAGGTCTGCTTGGAGTCTTTTCTGTAGAACATACAGGAAAAGAAGTTCTTCTTACTATTGATTAGCAACAGTTCAATATGAAAGTATTTTAGGTAGCAGAGCTTTACTGGAACTGCAGTTGCTCCTAGTGCTGCTGACTCTCAAAGACAGAACATCGTTCATTACACTCTTCCAGAGCTCATCTTCCTTTCACTTGATATCACAATGCACATTTGTCATGTTGTACAGGAGCCTACAAACACCAGTGCTTGCTTTGATTTTCCTCTTGGCATCCCAGCTGGGCAGTGATATGTTGCCTTGTCATCCTGAACTACCACTTTGTTTTGATACTTTTACACAGAGACACAATATTTCCAAACATCTTACCTTGAAATTCAAGCTGGGCCTAAATGGATGGAAAAAACACTGTTAGAACTTTCTTGTTAAAATGGGAAAGAAAAGAATTTAAAAAAGACTAGCCCTTTATGTGTTAGTACTCATAAAGGAATTTGTCTACAGTGTGGTTTGGTTTTAACTCATAAATTTATACTGGTGGTAGCTTTTTACACTGTCAAAATGTACAAAATTACTTACCACAATTATTTTAATAGGCCATCTAATAAGTACATTAAAATTTCTACCATATTCCAAATAAGATCAGAAAGAAATTTAGCAAGTCTAAAATACTGTTCGGTGTTTTTTTGTTTGTTTTTTTTTTTATTAATGGTGAGAGGAATTTGTGCTTAGTAAATTCTCACCAGAGTTGTTTGGGTCTTCAGACAGGACTCATCCTGCTGAAGGAAGTGAGCATAGTTAAGTTAGTACCATACAAGTGACACTGTGATGCAGTCATGAAGTACAACAAAAATCCAAAATAACTCATGATCTTTGGTCATCCCTCTCAGAGAACTATGATTAAAACCATCAGTTGCAGAGGAGGGTGTGGAGGGGCGGTTGTTTGTTTCTTGTATCTCTCCCTTTCGCTTTAACAATAATAAGCACACATTAGGAAGGTACCAATACAGAAATGGAACTGAGGAATATTTTAAGTATTTGTATTTCCACAAAACATGAGGAAATCTGGTAGTTTAAATTTAGGTTCTTTCTCCAACCTGAGGGGCAGAATAATTTTATCCACTTCCCTTCTCTACTCACTCTCTTCTTGCCCTAGTGATTCTCCCATCATGCAAGCATTTCCCCCTTGACCTACCTGCTCCTTTATCTCACATATATTCACAGAAAAAAAAGAAAAGGAATAAAAAAGACAAATAAAACCTTAAAAAAAACCCTAACTGCCTTTTCAACATCTTCCCTATAACCATTTCCTGCTCATATTAAAGACACTGTATGTAATCATCTGAAATGGTTTGCTATAGCTAATCCCACTGCACTGTTGGTCTTGCAGGTCCTGGTTATGTCCAAATTTAGGTTCTCCTCTTTCCTGAATTAAGGCTTTTGATGTCATTCCGATATTCCTGCCTGGGTTTTGGTCAGCTCCAGTTCTGATAAGCACAATACTTTTCTGTCACCCCAATGTATACAAGCCTGCCTTCCTCACATCTGTGTAAACCACTGCTATCAGGATTGCCCTCCCAGGCAACTATTTTGACCATGTCAGCCCTCTCATGGCATTTTTGTGCACTTCCCTCAGCATTCTCTTTTGTTATTGCCAGAAAACCAAAACAAAGCACCTGTTTTCCTTAACTGAACTAACTGAACTTAAATGAACTATCCCCAAGCCTCTTTCAATCAGTATCACAATGTCAGCTCCTGCCTCTGCTCCACCCACGATCTGCCAGCTTCCTTTTGTTGCTTTCTCCCTTATTGATGTGCCTTTCCCACAGGAAATGGCAAAATTCATAGCCTCATTCCCCCCACCAAAAACCCTTAAATCCATCCTTGCCTTGAACCCCACAAAGAACATTTTACAGCCAACCCTTCTGCAGCCTTGATTTCCCCACCTCTACCCACATGTTCAGTTTCAGTGCTACTGTAAGTGGTGTTGGGTCAGAAGATGCCCTTTTTTGCCTATCTGAGAAGGATGTGGAACAACACTATACTGGTCTACACCTAACTTGGTGAGGATTTCCAAGGACTGACAAAGACGACAATGAAGAAACGAAAATGTCTGAGAAAAGTAGATACTCCAGAAAAACAAGTAGAAAAAATATTTTGAACTTTATTCATATGTTCACCTGCGATCACTGGCTTCTTACATACTTTGAGGCCAGGAAGAATCACTTTCACAATCCATGCATTGTATCTTGAGCTACAAAACCACAAATCTGCTGTATAACTTCAATCAAAAATTTCTCATTTTGACTGAAGATATTCTCTTGATAAAATATGTTAACGATTCCCTAGCTCTTACATTAAAATTTTACTTTTATTTTTTTTTACAGATTGAATTTTCTGCTGTGCCTTTTTCCACTATGTGGGAAAGACTATCTCTGGCAAGTATACTACCTTCTGGCATTCAATTCTTAAGTTTCCATTCCTAGCCCTGCTATCAACATCTGAATTTCAAAAACTTGTCTAGAGGCAGATTTTAAGTTCCACACAGATATGGGTCTTCATTTGTATACTTCTTATACTTTGTATACTTTTTGTGATTAAGTTGATTTTCCTAATAGTAGATTGTATGATGCTGTATTTTGGATTTTCTGATGGAAACTGCATTGATAACACACTGATGTTTTCGTTATTGCTGAGCAGCATGTACACAGTCTGAACACCCTTCCATTCCTCACCCCACCCCAGCAGTGAGCAGGCTGGGGGTGCACAAGGAGTTCGGAGGGGGCACAGCTGGGACAGCTGACTCCAGCTAATCAAAGGGATATTCCTGCAGGCCATATGATGTCATGCTTGGCAATAAAACTGAGGGAGGGGGACGCTTATCAGGGCTTTTCTAATTTTTGCCCTTCTGATGCTCTTCCCTATCCCAGCTGGGGGTGTGAGCAAGAGACTGTGTAGTTCTGAGCTGCCCACTGTGGTTAACCCGCAACAATTTGTCCCCAAGGAAGGAAGATAGCTGGCTTAGCCTGCATGAGGCACTTTTACCCTTTCTTCTTCTGCCAAGGTGGATGACAAATGAGTGGTTCACTGGCGATCAATGTGAGACTTTGTCTTGTGAGAAATCATCCATGAGTCTTCCATTTGTTTCCTAGGGCCAGAAATGAGAGCATCAGTTCCAGTAACCAAATGATCCAGGAGCTAGCGGTGTGCCAGCAGTTAGGTCTAGGGTTAGGGACACAATATTTCTGGAGGGCATTGAGCCTTATTGGAGCATCAATTACAGGGGACAGCCCTGTATCTGACAATGCATCATAATTGATATCCTGAGTTATATTTTCACATAAATTATAAATAAAAACTTTAGCCTCCAATTAATCCAGTTCATAGCATTAAATTTACATTAATTGAAGGGGATCAGGTTTAGAAGGATTAATTTAGCTTTTTTTTTTTTTTTTCCTAGATTATTTATAGCCATTAAACAGAAAAATAAATGAGGACTTATCTGGGTTCAAATATGAACCAAAATGCCTGTGCTGGCTACCTGGTTGGAAAGCAGTCTGACTTCTCAAACTGTGAGAATTTTTTTTACAAGTGTACCAAGTCTAACTTGGTATGATTTTTCATTTTATATGCTAAGGTGTTTTGTTGTATGATTTTAACTCAGAATACTTAGCTTCAAACTAGATAGACTATAAAAAACCCACAGTCACCGCAAAGAATGTTCTAGATGAGTAAGTACAGAAGATAGCCCTACATATCTATTCCTCTTGAACTCTTCTTCAAGCTTGCCGATGCTTTCACTACCATAACTCCCATGTGCGAGGAACTGCCATGTCAAGATTCACAAGCCTTTTTCTTTTGACCTTCATTCTTTATGTTATCAAAGCCATTCCGCCAGTGCCTGTTCTTCTTTTCCCTCCCTCTCTCTCTCTGAATGGCTCATTTGTTGTATCTCTTCTGGCACTTTACTTCTGAGCTGTCTGGGCAGGGACTCTGTTGTTATGATTTAGGTTTATAGCATCTGGTCCTAAGGGACTCTGATCCTCAGTGATGGTCTTTCAGCATTTCTGCTTTCCCAGTGATTCTGTCTCATATAACAGGCAGCTTGAGAAGTACCTGAAAATATTTTAAGCTTATAGCAGAATGACATATCCCAAGAGGATCTGAATTAAAGTCAAATCTTTGTTTTCACTCTGCGCTTTCTTGTTGAACAGTTCAAGTTAAGGATGAAGTGTCAGCCTAAATTTACCTTCTTTGGTTGTCTTATGTCACAGTCTTCATGTTATTTTTATGTAGTTTACTTAGACATGCAACAAAAAAAGGTCATTTCCTTCCACTTAGAAGAAGTTTTCTTACTTTATTTGTAAGACTGACCTTATTGCTAGTAAAAACACAGATGGACAGGCAGCTCAAGAGTCTGGAATATTTTATTCCAGAGTTTATCAAGTGTGGAGTGCATGCCATTGATAGGAAAGGTGCAAATACAGGCAGCTGCTCCCGGTGGCTTCTTCAAAGAGCTGTATCTGAGCCAAGGGGTAAGAACATATGCACTTCTGTCTAAACACCTGCTTGACCATTAATATCTGAGAGGCTAGGTGAGAAATAATTGATAAGGAAAGATGAGGCAGGAAGCATTGGAGTGGTGGTGCAAGTGTAGATGGGGAAAGTACTGAGATGGAAGTGATGTCTGTAGATTTATGTTTATGAGGACATAGCTCTGAGTTCTAGGAGGTTTGGACACAGATAATGAATTTTGCTCTCAGGAAAGGGTGTGAGGGTATGCCAATATTTGGGTGGAGAATATGGAGGGTGGACTGCTCTTACATATGTAAATTGTCCAGAACAGAACTTGGAATGGACCTACAGCTATGGTGGTACCCAGACAAGCCAGATCTGAGAATCCCTTCTTTATGTGCAATCTTCTTCCAGAACATGTCACAGTCTGACTGGAGATAGGCTTGTGGCATGGCCTGGAAGAAGATTCCACTGGAGAGTAAGGTGTTTTTTTACCACTGTCTGTGTGTTGTCTTTGTGGTTATCTTTGCCTCTACCTATCACAAGAGATGGTGCTGTTACACAAGAATTTAGGAGATGGCTGCTAACCTGCACCTCTACCATGGAGTTGGCATTATGCTTATTTCAGAAGGTAAACAAAGGGTAGCTGTCCCTGGGAAATTATAAAGCAATGCGGCATGAAAACTGCATCTCGCTCCTGCAGGAGGTGGTTCTGCAGAAGCACCAGGAGGCCTGAAATAAGAGTGTGCCAGAACATCTGAAGTATTTAATACCTGATAACTTTTAAAATTAAAAATAGGCAAAGGCTTATGAAAAGAAATGACTTGAAGACACATGAAAAGACTTTTAGGGGCAAATGAAATACAGGGAGTTTCATATAATGGGATTATTTAGTGCCAAAATCAAGAGGAAATGAAATAAATACGTAATGTCAAAACTGAAAAAGAAAAAAGAATCTGTCCAAGAATGACCTCTTCCATCCTGGGTTTTCTTTTTCTTTGAAAGCCTTTTACAAACAGCAGTTTTGAGACTCCTTCCTGCCTCTCAATCACAGTTTAATGTAAAAGGTGTTAAGGTTTGCTCTGCAACTGTTCAGTTCATCTTCAGCATTGTATCTGTGTATCCTGTGATGACTGTGATGTGTGATATATGAAGTACATTGAAAATCAAGTAACCTGTAAGTTGAAGGGTTGGTTGCACCAAGATTTTCCCTGTCCCACAGGTCACCATCTGCATGCTTGGTGACTATCACCATGGAACGCATCAGTTGCTGCATTTGATGCCTGAATCTTTGGCAGGGAATATTCCTCTTTATCTTTAGGGCTTAGCTGTAATAATGGAATCTCTATAAAAGAATGAATATTCACAAAATGAACTAAGGAGTTGTTTACCATGTTATTACTTTTATGAGTGGAAAACAGAATTAATAATAGTGCTTGCACAGTAAGACAATAGTAAATGATACAAAATGCGGATGTTTTAAAAAAGGATCCTATGAAGCCTTATTCCCTTCTCACAGAATAGATTTACTATGAAAGGAAAGAAAAAAATCCAGTCTTTTCAAAAATAATTTTGACGTCCAGTGACATAACTTACTGAACTGAAGCCTGAAAAAATAAGTTTAGCATTAAGTGACTCAGTCCATAATAGAAGTATCACAATCAAATTTCTCTGCCCTGTACATAAGCACATTCAAATTTGTTCAACAGGATACAGGACAGGAGGTTCTGCAAAGCAGAATTTCTTTGCAATTTCCATGGCATTGAACCCAGTAGATTGATGATTTAAACAAGCTATCTAGATTTCCAAGTAGATATGTAATCAGAATGGAAATGCACTGGAAATTTTTTTTATTCATGCTACACTGGATTTATCTCACCATAAAGACACTTTGCAATGTCCTTTTCTCAGGATCAGTGCTGAAATGTCATTCTAGTTAATGCTTTGCATAAAAAAAAAAGGCATGTTCTATGAAACGTGAAGTTGGCTCTCCTAGCATTTAAAAGAATCAGCCCCAATGGAGGATAAAATGATAATGAATAGAAACCTACATATTCTTGTCCTGGAAATGTCAGTAGTGGCTTTTTTTTTTTTTTGTGGGTGTAAAGAGGGGTGGTGGAAGCTCTTTTAAATTACATGATTAAACAAAAGGAAAATGGACATGATGGTAGCAGCTATGAGGTAAGGATGTTGTATTTGGGCATTTCCCACTCTCCTCAGTTCTTGCCCATACTACATTTTGAGAACTGTTGCCTGATAATGGCTAAGAAGATGGAAGGTTGTAAGTGCTGCTACTAATTGGAAAAAGGCTGCAGCTGCAATTTGTTTGTCCTAAAATAGCAACAATAGCAATAATATCGCTTTTTTTTTGCGTTATCTTACCCTTACCTGCCTGCTTACATTACTTGTATCTGTCGTTTAAGTGAAGAAGCTACATCAATCAACAAAAGTACTGCAGATTCCAACCAGGACACTCCTGTATCAGTTTAAATAGAACTTATTTCACATTAAGGCAGCTAGGAATGGTATTTAGTGAAATCCTAACACAGCTGTTTTGCAGTACATTAGAGATGTCAAAGCAGGAGTACATAGGTTGAGCACAATCAGTGTATAGGTGTTGCCAGGTCTGCACACAGGCTCACACCTGAGAAGGGTAAGATGGTAGAGCCTTCTGGCTCAAGATTGCTACCCTTTTACCTGAGATATTTAAAACATTCTGTGAAACCTCTGTGGCTGTTACTGCACAGAATAAAGAAGCAAGCAAACAGATAAATAAACAAATACAGAAATAAATAAGAATATATCATCCCCCTGTCCTCCCTTCCCCCCCATAGTTTGTTCCAATATGCTTCATATTGCATGGAAATGGACCTGATGTTCAGTAGTTGGAAACTGAGAAATGGCCACATTTGAGACCACACAATCGATGATACTTGTTTGGCTACATCTTGAATAAAACCATACTATTTTATCTGCTTACCAAAGCTGGTTCAGCCAGTTTTCAGATTAAGGAGTCTGGGCAGAGAAGTCTTCCACATAAGATGTGATATTTTGTAACTTTTTCTACTACTTGTCAAAGGAGAAACAGCAATGGAATTTTATCTGTGAAAGGGGATTGAGCCCTCATTCTGGAGGTGATGAACAGGAGTCGTGGAAACCCTGGTGACTCTGGGAGAATGGTTGTCTGTTAGCTAGCAGGAAAGGAGTTTTTGTTCTTGAGGATCTCTGAAGCTTCTCTATGCACTGACCTTGCCCCATCCACAAAGTGAGCTTCCAGGAAACTGGGGAATCATCAGAAACTTTGGTAACTTGGTGGATGAACAAGTGGGCTGAAATGTTTGAAACAGGCAAACTGGTAGGGTACAAGTGAGAAGCTTGTAAAACTAACCATCTCTTCAAAACAGCACAGTTCTGACTATTCAACAAATTCTGATAAGAAAGAAAACTTCAGCTTTACTCTAACTACACTGGGCTTTTCTCTACAGAAGCAAGAAAAAAGAATTCTTCTCATTTTGTCCATACATCAACAAAGAAAAAATATTAAATAACATTTTTGCTCAAACTAGCATCCTTTATGATAATGGAATAAAACATCCACTGAGTTTAATGGAAGTAAGTTCAGAGTCATCTGTAGGTTTTTTTTAATTCCTATCCAGTGCTTGTATCACCCACAGGAATTGCTAAAGTATTGCTAAGAGGTTAGATCAGCAGAAGGGAAATGGAGACACAGGAGATGAGGTCCCACATTGGTGAGCTTGACTCACCACACTGCATAATCAAGTGTTTACTTGCTTTTGATGGCCACAGAGCTATTTCTCAGTCTTTAAGATGTTCACCAGGTCTTGATTAATCAAAGTAATCAACCAAAATAAATAAATTAATCTATCAGATTTTCATTAATAGTGATATTAATAGAAAAAAAGACACTGATGGAACAAGTCTCTCTGATATAATCCTAATTTGGCCATAGATGTGTTTCAGACAACCTCCTGTCCCTGAGAAGTTGCAAGAAATCCCACCACTTCTTATTATGTACAAAGTCTTAAGAGAGGGCTTTTGTCCTTCCCCCTAGATAGAATTATGGCTTTTTATTGACCATGAAATTTTATGGCCTTTGTACTTTTATTCCCTCTTGCTTTTGCATGCAGATTACAACCAAGTCTCAAGGGCATGGTGCCAGATCAAATGCAGGCAGTAGAATTTATTTTTCTTTAATGATAATAAGCCAATATTTACATATGCGGTAATGTGATGAAAGATATCAGAGCACTCGATGCTGCATACCAGATTCTGAAGAGTGTGGTGTTGTTACGCTCTTATGGGCACTATCTACAGGCAGCTCCACCTCTGCTATTAGCTGTGCTCAACTTTGATGGTTCTGTACATTCTCCATGTACAAGATTAAGTAGTTATCCCACAGAAGATTTTTGTTTTCTTTAATTTGGGGTAATATGTCCATCTGTCAATGTACACCTTCTCTGGAATCCTCTGCATCAGTGATCTGTCCATTTCCAAGTAAATATTTTAACTCTGGATCATCCATCACCTTATGTTTTACTTCCAGTTCAGATTAAGACCTGTTAGCTTCCATTTTTTTCATTTTTTTTCCCAAGTGTGGTTCAGAGTAGCCTCAAAATACTCTTGGTCACAAACGTGTTCTTTAATTTTCCAAGATTTCTCAGCATCCCTAGAAATCTCTGCCATAGTAAAAGAGTATGTCTGTATATATGTAAGTGTAACACTTCTTTAATTGCTAGAAATACTACGTAGTTAATTACAACAATTTTGTTGGTATTTATCAAATTTGTTTAATGAAATTTGTTCATGTTTCTTTGGACTTCAATGCAGCACAAGAAAACATTATCTCCTTTTGTTTTTTAATTTTTTTTTAATCTGGAGAAAAGCTCTCTGGTAGACTGCTGTCTTACCTCCCCCAACCAAGGGTAGAGGCTGAGGGGGATGAGGGGCTGCTGATAGAGCTTCTGTAAAGCAGTACCCAGGCTCCCATCTGCTCAAGGTTGTTGCTAAGGAACGTCTGCTGCAAATAACAGAGGCTTCTTCCCCCACCTGCTCCTGCACTGGCTCCAAGGGCTTCATTCCCTCTCCTTGACTTTACAGACAGGGAAGTACCAGCTGCTGCTGCTGCAAGATTGTGTGGAAGTTTCTCTCTTTCCCCCCACCCCCCCCCAGTCACTCTTTACATCTTTCAGAATTTAAGCACCTGCTGCCACCCTAGAGACAACGTTTTAGCATGCTCCCTCCCCACCATGTTAATGTCAGTCATGGCAGAGCTTTTTCCTTGGGCTCACTTCTTCGCCTACTTTTCCTTCGTTTGGCACATTACATCACGACTCAGGCCTTCAGACCCAACTGGTTTGTGCATGGATTTACAGTCAAAGGGTGAGAATTCATGCAGCAAGTTGCCTTCCAGCCTCTCTCCCTACACAAATTCATGAAATTGTGCCTTACAAGATCTGTGATTTGGAGCTCATAATTCATGTATGCTTGGAGGGAAATGAAAAAGCATGTGTCAGACTATTCTCCTACTTTAATGATTACTCTGAATTAATTATACCCCTTTTTGGTATTTCTTTAAAGGTCTGTATCTGATGGTGTGAGATTTGATGTCATAAGAACAGAAAAGCTGACCACTCATGTGATTATGAAGTGATACACAGTTGAGCAAAGATTCTTTATCTCTACTGAGAGCTAAGAAAAAGTTAATAGGCAGAGCACCCTACTATGAATAATCTTCTTATTTCTAATGCCACCCAGCCATGCAGACTTAAAGATAAGTACAGATGAACTAAGAGAGGCTGAACTTATTAAATGTAATGGAAATGGACTTTAAATTTGGTGAATCAAAATTTTGCATTAACTTTTTTCTTTAATACACTTAAATTGCCACCATAGCAGTTCCATTTTCCTCATCCAATTAGTTAAGTGGGAGATGAAGTGATGCAGGTTATGATCTATTAAGGAATCATGGAGTCCAAGATGAAATAAGTGAAATATGGAAATAGTTGTTGCAAAGACAGGCCTGGTGCCAGGGGGAAATGAAGGCTTTAATTCTTCAGAAATTCTTCTCAAAGGAAGGCTGTACCTCCAGAGAATACAGTGTTATTCATCACACACTGGCACTTCTTTCTACCTCAGGTCCTCCAGACCATTTTATTCCCTTCTTCAGGCAGCTCAAAAAGGAACTTGGGGCATCTATCAGCTGGGATAGGAAGACACTCGGAGTAAACATGATCTGTGCCAGAGCCGCTGAAGGAAATTTCCTCTAGCAGGTGAAAACAGCTCATTGTATGACTGATACTGCTGGCCTGGAGGGAGCAGGGAGGATGGGAAGCTGTTTCTGAGGCTTTCTGGGAAAACTATGGCACAGCACGGACTTTGTCAGTAATGATCATGGGGAGCGAGACTGCCTAGTTTCTACTTGCCTGTGTGGCCAGGACTGGGACAGCTGCAACCCTCACTTGGAGTTGGAGATGTTGATAGCCGTAGCCATGTCCAGAAACTCACAGTTCATAAGCAGCACAACATGGCATGAAGGGAAATATGGGAGATCCATGGTTAGGAGGGATAAACTCTTCCTCTTGATCTCACATCTACCCGTGACGTTATGAAAATCCTTTTACTGTTTACGTAACCGTCACAGTACCTCAGCAGCAACAAACCCAACCAAATCAGTAAAAACTCTTCCAACCAGATATGAACTGATAACGTGCACATTGCAACACTTCAAAATAAAATAATCATCTTCTTAGGAGAGACTACATCAGACTAATCACAAAGGTTGAATTTTTTTCTTTCATTCCCATTGAATTTCCATTTAATTTTGAAAGCACACATTAGTATTGCCTCTGTTATAAATCTCCTTAATTAGTAAGTTAGTACAAATTTAATATTGTTGAAACCAGTAAAATTATCTGAAACTGTTGGCCTTCAACATGAATCCTTCTCTATTTAAAATCAATTTGGTCTCATCTATACTGTCTGGAATCATGATTCCATGAATAATAAAGTGCATGAATAACTTGCCTCTGGTTACTGTCCTCATGCGTCAGATAGTATCTCTCTTTAGCCACTGGAAAAGATAAGCAACCCAAACTGGAACACCTGTGCCAAACAGTATGTCACAGGGACGCCTCAGCTGGCCCCAAAAGGCTGAGACATAGAGCTGAGGCTTCAGAGCACACTGTGTAAAGATCACCAGGCTGATTTGCATAGGTCATTTGTGTATCCAGGTCAAGACAACAGCATTTATGGCTCTGAGTCAAAGTAATCCACTAAACTGGTCTCTGCCCAGTGCCATGAGAGTGCACTGAGTGGTCAGAGTTGTTTTGCACATCTCTGTCTTTCATTGGGAAGGATGTGCTTTCTTCATCACACTGGAGACATGGTTTCTCTTCTTTCCTGTTTCACTCATTGTAGCTTCTGTTATTTGATATTATCAGAGATGGGGAAATGGAGACGCTTGATTTCTTCATTTATTCTGTATTTGTACTATTTTTTTTTAATGTTAGAAAGTATAAATTGTAGACATGCAAAATTAGTTCTCTATTTAACCTGTAAATTCATTAATTAAAATTCCAGGTGCCCAAAGACTTTTCTGCCCAAGAAAAAAAGGGAGTCCCGACTGCATACACAGGACAATGTGAAAACTACAGTTAAAATAACAGTCTAGGTGAATGGTAAGGATTATTTTACTGTTCCAGGTCATGCCCCAAAACAAACCAGGGCTGCAGCTTTTGTTTCTGGTTTCTCTAGTCTCTCTTCCAATGTTGCAAAGATATAAACCAAAATAAATCTGCATTAAGGCTACTAGCCCATTATTCCCAAACCCTATCTAAATCCCCCTAATATAAATGATAAGGAATTGATTATAGGGTGTTCTGTTCGTTGTTGTTTTTTCCCCATTTTTTACCATGTCTGCTGTGAATACATCTGAAATCCCTGACTTCACCAGCTAAAATGTACTCTACAACTCTTCCCCCCTTCTAATTATCCTTTTAATTTGCTTCTGCTCAGCTCCCACACCTCCTTCTCCTTACCAGATTGTTTATATTTTTCCAAAGAGCTTCTGAGAATTGCTTATACTGCTCTTTGCACCCTTTCCCTGCTCCTTGTTCCAGAAATTTCTGTCTCTTTTCCCCTCCCTTGCTGTAATCTTGCAGAACTGAATGTGGATCACAACCTTCCCAACTGTTTCTGACAAACTACCCCATGGAAAAATAATGTATTATACAGAGTATTTTCCTGTTACTCAGACCTCCCTGTTCTGCATTAGCAAGTGGGATAAATTCCAGTGATTACAAAAAGGTTTGGTATAAACCAATGTAACTTTATTTCTGGAGGTATATACTTCATCCAATGACATTACCACACTACACAAGCAGCTGCTAACTGAAATTTGACTAAAAGTATTCCTGTTAAGTAATTTTGAATGGCTGAAAAGGTACAGCCTGGAAAGAAATGGTGGGATTGATCCTGGGAACAATGTATCAGTGCAAGATTTAGGAATAAAACTATCAATCAGCCATCTTTCCAGCCTGGGGGCTTAATCCAGGCATGGAAGCTGGCTGATAGCACAAGGTATAAGTGAGACTGATGTGTCTAGCTCCAAAATCGAATTCCCACAACAATTTTTCAGGCACTGTTCAAAGATGGTGACATTTAAACTCTTCTGCCTCTTCAAATTTCCTTGGGCTCAGAACAGACCCCTCTGAGCCCCTGCCTCTTGTCTAAATGTAATCAGGAAGCAGGAGCAAGGCAGCGTGAGGCTGATGTCTCCTGAGGAGCTCTGTACAGTGTTTCAGATCTTACCTAACATACAGTGACAGAACTGGGTTCCTCAAGAAGCTGTTGCTGGTAGTTTTATGTAATAGCCAACCTCATAAATACATTTATAATTACATGTAAAAGGAATTTTCTGGAGTGTCTGTTTATAAATTGCTATTAATTTCATGTAATATGCATCATAAACATATAACGAAAAATGCATGTGAGGCATTCATAAGAAATTGTAACCAACATTCTGTGTAACTGTAAAAAAAAATTTATATAATATACTAATTGATGGTTTGTAGAATATAAAACCTACATTCCCCCGCCGTGTGATTGTCAGATCCATCACTGAACCAGATCCTAGCCTTTGGTTCAAGTATCCAGTCTCTATCTCCAGGTATGATCTGTCCTTTCTGTGTCAGAAGGGCAGAGAAGGAAATGTGGTAATGAGAAAACTCAGTTCCCTGTTGAAGCTCAGCTGAGATGCTCTGGGATAGGGCTTAGTAGTGAACAGGTACGGTTGGACTTCATGGTCCCAAAGGTCTTTTCCAACTAAGCGATTAAGCAGTTCAAGAATAATTTAACTAGACAGAGAATGTACAAGTGGAGAACACCTTTGTCATGGAAGGAATGGAGAAATTGTGGGTAGGAAATGGCGGGGGGGAATAGTCTAATTTGCAATTTTTCTTTTATGGTGAAATTTTAATGTAGAAATATAAAAGCATCCTCTGCTGTAGGTTCTTGCTTCTGGGTTTTTCTTCTTGGGAAAAGAAAAGAAGGGAAAATAAAATAAAAGAAAAGAAAAGAAGAAAAATCCCCCACAATACTTTGAACCTCCTCCACCCTGAATCAACTGCATCAAAAGGATTTCTTTTCCCCTTTTACAAACACTGCTTCATTGTATCTGCAAGAATAACCACAAAATCAGCATGTATGGTCTAATTACTGTGTTGTATTGGTATATGGGTAGCAATGCTGGCAAACAGAAAAACTTGATGACAAAGCTTTAGCTTAAAATTAGTTGGCTGAAGGTATGTAGAAAGTTTCAAGTCTGTGGAGAAAAAAAGAAGTAATAGGGATAACACTAGGATAAGACATAATGGTGTTACAGAGTGATAACTCTAACAGTTTGGATATATGTCAAGAATAAACCTGGAAATAATATCCTTGATGCTATAAAGATAATCATAAAAAGCAAGACAAAACAAGAGACAGCCTAAAATGCATTGGATGGCTCTGGCAAATAGATCAAAAGAGGTTTAAAGAAGCCCTGGAGCTGGAATAAGACTGAAAACAATGGAAGGACATTATGTTTTGAGCTCTTCTTGCTAAAGAATGCATCCTAAAGTTGTCAGGCTTTGAAGGCTGTGGGGTCTAGTCTGAGTTTTGCTTTGACATCTTCTACTAAACAGAAATTACAGTCCTTCAAGTAGAATTTTTTATATAGCGATTAGAAGAGAACAGAGGAGAACACTAGAAAATAAAATAGAATAAAATATAGTGATTAGATTTTGCATTATTAATCAAAATGTATTGATCCTTGAGGAAAGCCACTAGTAACTGGCTACAATTTGAACTTCTTACCAGCAATCATCACTGTTTTGGGGCGAAGTTCTTGACAAATTTCGGCTCATCTCACCATCCACTCACCCAGCCCGTAACTTATCCTTTTGGCTATAAGAACACCAAGGGGATACCATTTTAAAGGTATTGCTGAAGTCAAGATATACAACATCACTGTGTGTTGACCTTGGACTCTGGCCCAAAGCCCACCCCCCTGGGCATCACTCACTCCCTTCTCCTTAACAGGACAGGGGGAGAAAATAGGATGGAAAAGGCAGTGGGTTGAGATAACAACAGAGAGATCACTTACCTGTTACCATCAAGGGCAAGATAAACTCAACTTGTTGAAAATTTGTTTAATATATAGCTAATTAAAATAGATCCAGGAGTAAAAAGAAAGGTGAATTAAATCAATAGCTCCCTTCCACCCTTCTTTTCCCTATTCCTAACTTCATGCGTCCACTAAGAAATTAATTTAATTTATTGCCAAATAAAATAAGTTTAGGTAGTAAGAAACAGACACACCTTCCAACTACCACCTTTTACCCTGCCCATCTTCACCCCTGCACTCTGGACTCCTCTTCCCCTGAGTGACACAGGGGTGTGCTTGGGGCGTTGATGTCAGTCCATCACAGCCCCTCTTGGTCTCTCCTCCCTCCTCACATATCTCCCTGCTCCAGTGAGAGCCATTTTCTGGGCTGTAGTCCTTCAGGGATGACCTGGTCCCATCTTGGGGCCCTCCCTGGGCTACAGAGTTGATCTCTGCTCCAGTGTCATCTCTCCAGGGCTGCAAGATATCCCTGCTCCAGGCCTGCAGTGCCTTCTGCCCTCCTTTTCCTCCAGTCTGGGGCTCTGTCTGCTGCTGCTCCTTCCTTGGCTTCCTCCTCTGCTGCCTCTAGCCCTTTTAGAAACCTGTTTCCCCCTGGCATCCCCAGCTTGGCTGAGGGGCTCAGCTGTGTCCTGTGGTGGGACCATTGGAGCTGGCTGTGACTGACTGGGACCACTCTGCAGCTCCTTGCCAACTCCTGGGCATGGACACCCAACACAAACCTCCACTTTCCTGCACTTGTCCCATAGCCAGTCTCATCGTGTAAGGGAACCTACTTTGTCAGGCCTGATTTGCCTTTGGTAAATCCATGCTGGCTGTTTCCAACTGCATTCTTGTCCTTCTTGTGGCTAGAAATATCTTACAGGAGAATTTATTTCATTGCCTTCCAGGGACTGCAGTTACAATGACCATCCTGTTGTTCCCTTCAATTCTTTTTCTTGCCTTTCCTTTAATAAGGAGCAATATCTTCATTCCTCTAGGCATCAGAAACATTCTCAACATACATGGTCCTTCAAAGATAACAAGTGTCTTGGCAATAACATCAGTCAGTTCTCAGCACCCTTATATAGCTACCCTGTTATCACATGGACTCAAACACATTCAGTTAGATTAAGCACTCTATAACCACATCTTCCTCTGGAGAGGTCAATGTTGTTTCCCACAAAATATGGTAGTATGATCAGGGAGCTTGGAGGCCAGACTTTGAATGAACATTGCAGAGCAGAAATAGAGCATTGCCTTTAAAGTCCAGCACCTCATGTCAAAATATTTCATTTTATCAAGCTGATTCAACTTACTATAATGCACAGATATTTGGCATTGAATGATGTCTATCTAGGCTGCCACACTGGCTCATGGGAACTGTAGTCAAGAGGTTTCCTCTCTTTTTCAGGCTGGTGTCCTCATCTATACTTACTTTCCCATGAAACACTGTACTTTCCATGATTGTTGACTTGTCTTAAAGATTCGTATGTCACTTTTTCTAAACAGGAAGATTTTCTGTTTTGAAAATGAAAATGCATTTGGTTTAGTCTTTCCAAAGTAACAAAAAATAAATTGCAGAAAGGGTATGACTTTTTTAAACAGTTATCTTTCATCAACAAAAAAAAAAAATAAAGAAAATCAGACTTTTCACCAGTTCTCACTAGTGATATTTCCATTATCCCTCATGTTCAAGCTCAAGGATTTTCTCTGAGGTTGGATCCACTCTTGTGTAAGTGAAGGACGACAACAGAAACCTTGTTCTTAGTTAACCAACTGGATACAAGTACCACAGGAATTCTTGCAACTGACAGGGTGACAGGTTGGCCTGAGCAAAAATATGGAGGACAGACAAAAGACCTGGATCTCTTACATCAACAATGAAAGGCAGACGAGGGGGAGAGACAGGCAAGATGCCAGCTGTACAGTGGTGCAGATTTTATTATACTACAGCTACTGACCCTGAATCCTCCTGCCAGCTAGAGATGCTGTAGTATTGGCTGTGTAGTCAGGTTTTCAGCAGAGCAAGGACCCTGACTGCACAGTTGATCAAATGTGCCATCAATCAAGTGATTCGCCTGCTCAAAGTCAAGTTATAATTCATACAGCTGATGACCTCCTAAAGCAGATGTGTTAAACTTAAGACAAGAACTGCAAAAGGAGGTAAAACAACTGAAAAATAAAATCTTCAGTTGCTAATAATAAATATCAGAACACTTCTCCTGAACCCCTCCAAATGTGCATTGCATAAAATCATAGAAATGAAGTGGTTTTAGCTTGTTGGTATTTATCCTTTTATAGCAATGGAAGGAGGAACATTAAAAGATTACTTGAGTAGGATGCCTGTATTCCTATGGTAGCACTGGGGAAATGCATAAGTAAATGCATAGGAAAGAGAGAAAAGCATAGTTGCTCCCTTGGGGACTTTTACCCAAGGGAAAACAAGACAAAGATTTCAGTGGTTCGTGTAGCATCACATCCTGCTCCTGTGAAAGGTAGGTATAGTATATCAGGACTATGTGTGCATTTAAAATGATGGCAGCTATCACTTCCAAAATAAAGTTTACTTCTAAGCATTGGTAGTCTTATCAAATCCAATTACAATGTTAGCACTGGGTTGCTACCTGTCAGGAAATATTGGAAGCTAGTAAAAAGGGGAACCTATCAAAATTGGCTGTCAGTAGAACCAGTGGAGAAAAGAAAATGCATGTCATTAAGATTTTAAAATAATTTAAAAGAAAGAAAAAAAGAATTTTTTCCCTTAGTCTTGTTTAAGTTCCTGGGCTAAATGCATATTTTAATATGTAATTTGAATTTATGGGCTTTTTAATATTTTGTATGACAGATTCAGCACAAACCATTTGTTCATTGTACCATCGTAGACACAGGTGGGAATCCAAAATTACTTTAAGAACACTTTCTGAGATGGAAGAATATTTTTAGCATGATATCTGTATTTATTTTGCTTTTATTGTCTGAAATTTTATTAATAAAAAGTTGGGAGAGACAGTTAAAAACAAAGTCCGATTTTCCCCTATAGTAAGTGGAATTTGCTGTTGATGTTTCATTCTCAAGCCTGGGATCTTTTCTCCTGCTTCTGTAAGTAGATCAGTGAAACTCAATGGAGAAGCACACATGTAAAGTCAGTGCAAATCTTTTCTGTATTATGTTATGTGCTGACTCTCCCTCCCACTATCTTTTCCTATAAAAGTCCCAAGAATTTCAATAAAAATCTGAATGCTGTACAGCAATAATTATATTTTGCTTTTGCATACCGCTTTCCTTTAAAGATCTTTAAATTCTTTCTGTGACAGTCTGCATTTTATGACAGGATAAATCTTACAGAGATCAAGGGTTTTTTCAGACATGCCTAGAGGATCTGAGAGCAAAATTTCTATGGAAAGTTCACTAGTCATTCGTCTCTTGTGCTGTTAAGAATTACAAGTCAATTTTGAGAGGGTTTTGTCTCCCAGATTCGGGTGTTAAAGTGCCCTTATTTTACTTCACAGGGATACCTTTATGGCTGTCAAAATTAGGCAGTAGCTTTCCTAGAATGGGGCATATAACAACTGCTTAAAGGATGCATTTAAATATTTAAGCCAGGTGAAATATGGGAGGCTACAAATCTACTAGCACACTGGCCTTCGGGGAAGATTGCACATTGCAGCTTATGCATTTGTGGCTGAACTCCCTTCTCCAAAACATACATTTGCATCTGAACTACCTCCTGAGAACAGCTGTTGGTCTGCACTGTTCCCTGAACCAGCCTGACCAGTGTCTGAAAAAGTGCAAGACAGTATGCAGATCAATAAAACTATGTGCAGTTACAGAAAATTCTGGGGCCCTGGTCATGTGTCATTCTGGTCCTGTTTATTTCATTAGTCAGGATGTAGCCAGAGAGACAGATTAGGAAGTAGGATCGAAAATAGTGGTCAAGTGATTAGAATTTGATCTGCCCTGCTAAGATGACAAGACATGTATTGAGTACTGACCAGGCACCTTGTGTATAAATATTGAGTGAAAAACTAGGAACTATTTTCTGCTAGTGGAGAATTTTTACCTGAATTTCCAGGGAAAGACCCTGCTGGAAGATGAAGGTACATTGGTGAAAGAAGAAAGATTCAGTGCTTGTGTGTGGCTGAACCCTCTCCTTCATAAGAAACTTTGCAATATGTAAGAAATGCAGAGCAATTCCAGGTTTAAAATAATTGTACATCCTCTTGTTCAGCTATATTGTAGTAATCTGGACAGCTCAGATCAAAGCAAGACCTGCTGTGAATCCTTGGAGCTAGTATGTTTACTGCTCACACGGCAGAACAGGAAACTATAAAACAGGCTCAGAGGGAGAACTTAACAGGTATAAACATAAGGCACTAGCAGAATAAGAAAACCAGTTCTGTTCTCCTGTTTTGAGACGACCATGTCACATAGCAATAGCACACATACGACAGGTTGGATGGAGCCTTGGGCAGCGTGATCTAGTGGGACGTGTCCCTGCCCATCACAGGGGGATTGGATGAACTTTGAGGTACCTTCCAAGCTAAATTACTCTATGATTCTATGTTGCTAGAGGGAGATCAAATCTCAGTGTGAAACAGAAGCTTCTGAAAGCACCATTTTCCTTTCCTTGTTCTGGGAGGGGCCAAGCTGCTAAAATTTGGAAAGAAAAAGCTTAAAAAAATCCCCAAATCCACATTTTCAGAAATTCCCATATTTAACCCATGCCATATAGAGGGTACAGATGTGTCTCCTTATAAAAGTGAAATTGGGATGGTTGTTGCTCCATAAGCAACATAAGTCTGTTTGCTTTTGTGTTGTGCCATTCTGGGTCAATTTTACTCGTTTTTAGTACCTATATTATGTTGGTTTACATCTAAATCTCAGGAGCTTCACTTAGCTCTTCCTAGTGCTCTTGGATAGTCTCTTTTACCCTTAACCTGCCTGGTTGTGTAACTATAGGTTTCTCGTGCGTGTGCTGTCTTAGTTTTCAAAAAGCATTCTCTCTTTTGTGGTGATGGTGAAGCTATCTCAGAAGGTAAGCACGGAGATAGTCTCAGGTGGGATATTCTTGAGTCCTTTTGTATACACACCTAAAAAGTCTTTTCAGACTCGATCTACTTTCCTGTCAGTTGCAGCATTCTCCCCTATCCCCAATTCCCAACCTCAGTGTCCTAATTTCCTCCCTGACTGATTGCATGAGTCTTTTTTCCTTCTGCTGCTGTTGTTGGTACCCTTGTTATTTGGGGAAGTGTTCTGCAGCTCACTTAAGCATCCTGCAGCCAAA
Source organism: Phaenicophaeus curvirostris (assembly GCF_032191515.1). Taxonomy (NCBI): domain Eukaryota; kingdom Metazoa; phylum Chordata; class Aves; order Cuculiformes; family Cuculidae; genus Phaenicophaeus; species Phaenicophaeus curvirostris. The sequence continues at coordinate 92,145,628 of NC_091394.1, forward strand.
ATAAAATGTTTTAGAAAGTCATAACAATTGGGAGGGATTCAACGGGGACATCTGCTGACAATCCTGTTAGGTCAGCAGCCCATAATGTTAACAACCTGATAGTCCTAGAACTTAGAAACCACATTACTGGAAAGCTGACAGCTTCTGCTGCCAGGAATCTGAGGGTGACTCATCATAGCAAATGGAGGCACAAATATCTGTCAGGGTAAAAAGCTGAGCCTGGGTGGTACTGAATACCTTCACCTGATGGTATGTGAGATGCAGATTGAAAACGATCTGCCTGCAGATGGACTGGTCCTGGATGATGAGACCACATCAGCAAAGCCATGTCCAGTGTTGGATTCCCTACTGCATGAAAGACATTGCAAACTGCAGGGAGGTCAGCAGTAAGCCTCTCTTAATCCAGAGAAGAGCTAATGGAAATACTGGCCACTGACATATTTTATGCTTTTGTACTAAGGTAAAAAGAAGAAAGATTTGGAAATAGTTGATGTCTAAATTTAATGACCAGTTAGTGAAAGCCATTAATAAACAAATGTTCTATGGACAACAAAAGGAAACAAATACGTACCAATCTTAGGTGAAAATATAAAGTTTTTAACTCTTTTGAAAGAACAAAGATTTTCAGCAGACTTAAAATAGGCATGTTGATGAAGAACTATATTAATTGAAAATTTTTGATTCTGTAATCATTGAGGTGGGATTATTTGAATTTTTACATTTTAGTATTTTTACATTTTAAAATTTTAAAATATGAACTGTGACTTAGAATTCAGTTTTTCAGTCTCAGAAAGAAACTACTTCAGTTCCATTTTTTCATCTGCCTAAAATCCATGATGGCAGGAATAATCTGTAAGTACTATGAAGTAGAAGAAAACATTCTTTATTGCATTGTAGTTGGCTAGAGAGTGTTTGCAGGAATCTCTGAAGCAGGCAGCACTGGAAACTTTTAAGGTTGTACTAGGTGAACCAGTAGAGCAAAAGAAATACACACTTATCCAGTAGAGCCATGCCCTTTCCTATTGCCAAAAGGTGAAGTTACCTCTTTGTTCCACTATCGATTGTAGCCATTTGTTGTCTTCTGAAACTCCAGCATTAGAGTAAAGTTTTTCAGGTTTATCCTCTACCAGAAAGTCACTTTCAAAGAAAGTTTAGTTGCTTTTGTGTACAAAATGCATATTATCTAAAAGCACTGTGTCTCTTTTAACTACCCTCTCTTCCTTCTGCCATGATTTATTTTTGCCTGAACTTTTTGATTTGATCTGCGTTTGCAGACAACGGAATATCTCTTAGGCTGAAACTGGGCTTTTTTTTTTTTTTACATTTTATTGTCCTTTCTCCATTAAGCTAAGGACAATCTGATTCTATTTATGCTGCCTCTGAGCATTTCCTTCTCAGTTCTTGCTGAAATATACTTCTGATCTCTGCATGGCAGTTCGGGTAGTTTAGATTTCAGAATGGCTGCTCCCAGCAGAGTCCTAAACCAACCTCAAGGCCCAGCTATTTGTAACATCTATAAGTTATTTGTGAGGTGGCATATGTAGGACCTCAAGATAATCCATGGGATAGATTACTTCAATATGGCTGAACAAAGTTTGCAGATGGGTCTGCCTTTATTAACAGATGCAAATGGGATAACTTTTACAGTCTGCAATAAAGTGTCTGTTACAGAACACCATGGCATCTACTTTTTGGTATGGTCAGCATGACCATGTCCCCTTCCTGTGCAGGGACATCAGGGTCTCTTTATGGCTGCCTCTGGAAGCACTGTCAAACCCCATATCAACTGTTCCATCTGGAGGGACAGGGTGAAAAAGAATGCCATTAAGTAGCATGTCAATACTGTAGGGAGATGTCAGAGTAGGAGGCATGACAGGCTTTGGACTGGTACTTCTTCACAAAAAGCTCCTGCCTTTGGAGACTTCAAAGAATCTTTGGAGTCAGTCCAAGTGCTCGCCCTGACAGTCAGTGAAGTCTCAATAGTGCCTTCCTACCAGAACTTCATTAAAAAGGGAGTAGGGGAAAGCCTTCTCACATGGGACTCAGGAAGTCACTAAATGGAAGAAGGACCTACCTTCATCAGACTGCACCCAATGAAGATCTACTGGAAAGCTGCGTTGTGCAAGGACTGAGGCTGCAGGAGCAGTCTCTTTTGCATTACTTCTTTGGATGAACAAAGCATGCCCATTTGTATGTTTAGGCATCTGCTATATGTGTGTGTGTATACACATACATAGGGAAAAGTAGGAGAATTTGTGTTGCAATATCTGAAATGCTCGTAGAAATCAGAAAGGTAGTATGTGTAAGGGGTATTAGCTACACTGCCACTGGGACTGAAAGCAATCTCTGACAAAAAGGTCAGTACTGTTTCTAAAGATGTTAAGTACCTTCTAGCATGAATGGCTGCTCCTGCATATGCTTCTTGTTTCCTATCTTTGCTGAAAAGTGAAGTGGCAGTAGGGAATGATTCCTTCCTGCAGTAAGAAAAATAACTACTGAAGAAAATAGAGCCATGCTTCCACTCAGCCTCCCTAATGATATAAGATAATGTTCAAATTCAGACCAATGATCCTTGGTCTTCAGGCAGAAAAAGGCATTTATCCTTCATGTTTCACCCTTTATAAGTGAGAAGCCAAGTAATTTATGTAATGTCTGTGAAGCTGAGCTAACAGAGGGTCTCAGAGCTCTTTATAACCATCTCTGCTGTAAGCTGCCACTTTCCAGTGGTGACAATTGCCTGGTGGTTTGTTGACTCTGAAAGAGTATCACTGTGTCCCCATCCACTGATCCAAAGCTCTGACCTCTACGTAATGTAATGGGAATGGCACCAACACCTATTTATGGGTGAACTGTTTTGTATAAAATTATTATCCCTGTATTTTTCTGAAGCATATGAAGTCACTGTAGTTAGTCCCTTGACTATATGGTTTCAGGTAAGCATGATAAAGAATTTCACTCCATATTGGACTTATGCTACGGAATGATAGTGCAGTCCCAGGACCTTTCCTTACCTGGAATCGCTACAGAACATCCTATGAGGCAGTCCAATACTCAGCTTCACTTTTAAGTATTTTTTGGAAGCACAGACATTTTCTTTTTATCCTCCTTCTATATTAGTAACCAAAAAATCCATGTAGGAAATCAATCAGAAGAAAGGTTGTTAACTCCCAGATATTATGAAGAGAATACAGTGAGCTGGGTAGCTTAATTGTATATCTTTCAGAGTGTTTGAAAAATATGGGCTTACTTGCTATACTTATCTCCTTTATTATCCAGTAAAATTTGTAAATAGAAATATAGGAGAGTCAATTAAGGTTTTGAAGAAAGTTTTCTTTTCTTTTCCAAATGAAAGTGTCATATATCATGCAATATCAACCGCAGTGTTATAATACTAGGAATTTACTGCACCATGTCCCCACAGTGAAAGTTTGCAGCTAGATTAATGTTCCTTTAGCTGACATTAAATCAATTTCATACACATGCTCGTATTTTCACCAGAGTGACAGTCTGAAATAGCTGATGTTTTGTAGAAGCAGTAAAGAAAAAAACTCAGCAGGTTTTATTTGTATTCATATATATGTATATGCACATATTTATATCTCTACAGGTGAACAACACATTCCTTGCTTCATCTGCTACAAAAAAGCTTGAAGTTTCAAAGTTAGCTAACTTGCTTCGTGTTTTTCATGGCATATACGCTGCTAATTGTCAGTGGGCCTTCATACATTTGAGGATCATCTAGAATTACATATATTTAATCTGGATAGAATGGAAATTCCACCCACCACCACCCCCCCAGTTTATTGAAATTGTTCCTATTATGCAATTTGCAGTTCAGCAATTGACATATAGGGTTAAAACTGTCATATGATTTCCTACCTAATACTCATCACACTGTAGCTGAATTCAACCTGGCTGGTTGTCAGTAGATCAATGAGACAATAGCACTCTCCATAATAGGATATGCTAACTGCCCAAAGGAGGTTCTACCTGCCCATGGGAGTTTGTCCTCTTGGCTCAGAAGACCAGACCAGCAAAAGCAAAGCAGTCTCCTGGGAAAGTTCTTTTTCCTGAGTGTTCCTTCTGTAGAGGGCCCCTCACCACAAGAAGGATGTTGAGGCTCTGGAGAGAGTCCAGAGAAGAGCAACAAAGCTGGTGAAGGGGCTGGAGAACAGGCCTTATGAGGAACGGCTGAGAGAGCTGGGGTTGTTTAGCCTGGAGAGGAGGAGGCTCAGGGGTGACCTCATTGCTCTCTACAACTACCTGAAAGGAGGTTGTAGAGAGGAGGGTGCTGGCCTCTTCTCCCAAGTGACAGGGGACAGGACAAGAGGGAATGGCCTCAAGCTCCGCCAGGGGAGATTTAGGCTGGACATTAGGAAAAAATTCTTTACAGAAAGGGTCATTGGGCACTGGAACAGGCTGCCGAGGGAGGTGGTTGAGTCACCTTCCCTGGAGGTGTTTAAGGCACAGGTGGACGAGGTGCTGAGGGATATGGTTTAGTGTTTGATAGGAACGGTTGGACTTGATGATCCGGTGGGTCTCTTCCAACCTGGTTATTCTATGATTCTGTGAGGAGAACAGGAACCAGACTGCTCAGGCTGCCTGCACGTAGCAGCTGCTGCAGCCACAGGGTCAAGGACAGTGTCTTGCCTTCCTCCTATGTTATTTATTTGACAATTACAATTGGCACAAGGAGTGGTTAGTACAGCATTGACATCACCATGACATCACAGGTGAAGAAGTCACAGGAATTTTCTCAGTTCCTTTGTGGTAGGTAAACCCACATAAGTTTCTTTAGTGGCCAACTATAGCTGTTCCTGTACAGAACTGGTGCCTTACTTACTGCTAGATACTACCCCAAGCAATATGAAGGCTCAGAGAAGAAACTTTTCTTTGTAGCCGTCTCACCTAGACAATCTCATCTGGGAAAAGAGGCCTCATTTCCTTCTCACTGTAGCAAAGAAGGAATACGGCTATTGGGTGGAGAAACCACTGCAAGTGAAAAGTTAATAAGCCCAAGATTTGCAAGTAGCCTTACTTATGACATTGAGATTGAGGAATTTGCTAGGATTTAAGGATTGACAGGCACTCAAGTACAGGTATGTTCTATGCTGTGTAGGCCTAGTGTAGCAAAGATAGCCTATATATAAGGATATCTCTAAATATCCCTAGGGAAAAAGATTTCCTTTTCTAGCATTACCGAGGTGTAATATGGGACCTGCAAAGCATCATGAGATCTCTTGGAATGACAATCAATGGAATATACTAATCTTTTGAAGGTTGCCCTCAGGGTGCAAGTAAGGTGATCTAGCCATTTGGTTCTATGATCTCCATCCTTTAGTTTCCGAGCACCTCACAGGGACCACTAACTCTCAGTCAGACAGAAGACACTTGTATTTTACAAGTGGTGAGTCACTGGAACAGGTTGCACAGGGAAGTTGTGGATGCCACATCCCTGGAGGTGTTTAAGGCCAGGTTGGATGGGGATTCAGGCAGCCTGATCTAGTGGGATGTCCCTGCCCATGGCATGGGGGATTGGAACTAGGTGATCTTTAAGGTCCCTTCCAACCCAAACGATTCTATGATTCTCATAGAAGCCACTCCTGTAGCCCCCCTGCTACCAAAACCTGGTCATGCAAACCCAATACAAAATCTTACTACAAAAACCCTCAGAGATCTGATAGTTTTGGAAGACAGTTTATTTTTAAACGTCTGCCAGCAGTGTTCGTGGAACAGCCAGTGCATTGGCTCATATACCTCCTGCTTTATTGTTCTTAGGAAAGACTTTCACAGTGGCCACGTATCAGACTGTGTCACTAAACCTAAAGATAAGCTGCACAACAATTTTATTTCATAAATTTCTATTTTAGAATATGTGCAATGTGTAGTATCTATTGATTCTTTAGCTCTGTTGGGCTTTGAGTTTTTATGATGTAATAGGATAGGAAAATAAATTTGAAGCATTTTATTTGTTTTAGGTTTTGTTCTTCGAGTATTCAGTTTTTTATATTCTGTGGTACTTATTTTTTTGGTTTTTTTTAATATATATATATATGTACATACATGCATATCCATACACATGCTTCCTTTATTATCTCAATTGTTTTTCCTACGTTTTTTATAAATCACTTTTTAAAATTTCTGATTATTCTCTGTGTCATATTTCATTTAACTCAATATTTATAACCATGGTAAAATGAACAATTAACCAGTGCTTTTTATATGCGTGGTTTGAAGCAGCTTTCATAAATAAGGGTTTAATAAAAAACAGGTTTCATTTTTTACACTCTAATTAAAAATTAAGAGGAAAAAATAAAAGCAATAAAATTGGAGCAAATTCGTCTCTAAATTGCATGCACTAACCTGATTGGATTCACTGGATTTACTTTAATTTAAAATGTGTGTAAGGGGAAAAAGCAGAGCTTGTAGTAACTGTTTATGAAACAGTGGGCTAGCAGCAATAATGGGGTCATAATTAGAGTGCCTCTAGCGCACTCTTTCGTAGGAACTCATATGCCTTTGCTTGCTCTCTGAGAGTGTTACCTCAAAATTCATTAAAGATAAAGTTTAAAGTTTAGCAAGGCAGCCAAAATTTTCCCAGTGGGAATAAAACCCCACAATTATCACAGTAGAGGAACATGTATAACAGTGAGGGGCCATCTCACATTTTTAAAAGCATGGTATTCCTTATGGGACAGCACATCGCACATGGAAGTGAAACACTTTTGATCTACTAAAAGTAGAAAGTCTTTGTCCTAAGGGAGAGGAGGAACTTTCTTATAAATTAAAAGGTTCTCATTTGGATTATTAAATAGTTTCTTAGTGGGAAAAGAATAAAATTAAAACCAGTACTTTTAGTGTGGGCTTTATGGAACTGCTGTCTTTTTGGAAAAATGAAAAAGGCTTGACATGGTTTTTTTACTAGATCTTGTGAAATCATTCATGCCCAGTCCTCAAAGGGCTTTGCAAATATTACCTAGATGTTGAAATGCTGTGTGTGAGGGAGGCAGGGAGCATTCATACTGATGGAATGGAGTATCAGAGAGGGAGCTTGGGGCCTGTGTAGCTCAAAGTGACTGGCAACTTGGAGGCTCTGTGTTAGCTCCCATGTCATTAAGGCTGTGAGGCTAGACCACTTCTGAGAATGACATTGAAGTCACTTTTTCTTTTAATGCTTTTTCAAATGGTGCTTGTAATTTTGCAAGACAGCTTTACCTGTATAAGAACTGGAGACAGCCAGAGACTCGATGCAATATAAAGCTTTTTTCTCCATTAATTATTGTTAAAATGGAAGGTTATAATAAGGAAGCCAGAATATAACCCTTCAAAGAGCATTATTTGTTTATTCTTTATATACATACATATCCTGACATTTATTATTTTCTGTTGCAAGCAAGTAATAAAAACCCCGTGTCTGGCTTCATAAAGTGTATGAATTTGCAAATATGTCTGTATCAAAACATAGCAATGCACAGTTAGCTAGCATTTGTTTACATCTAACTGTATTTCTGCAGGGCTAATCTTATCTCCTATCTAATATAAAACTGTCAGATTGTCTGTTATGCCAGGAGACCATTTGTATATCTACTTGTACATAGTTAAATGATGGTTTGCAAGCAGCTTTTTAAGTCTAACTCACTCATCTGTGAGTGCATATGTCTGTCTCTGGCTTTCTTTCATTTCTTTCCCATTACTGTGTTGGGAACTGCCTGAGAAAACTTGGGTACTCAGCACCAGAGCTCTTCTGTCACTAAACTGTTTCCTTTTAGAGATATGCAGGCATAGAGAGGTTGAGATAATTTTTCTTCTTTGTTATAACCTCAGTGCAGTACACCTTATGCTGACACCAAAAAAGTTTTTAATAAAGCCTTGTGGGATTAGGAAAGAGGGGTAAACCCCTAGCCTGATTGTATCAGAATCTATTAAATCTGCTGTAATCCTCATTCTGTGATGACAGACTTTTAACACAAATGAGTTTCCCTGCATTGCAGTTTAAAACAAAGTTTGAGAGATTTTAGTCAGTAAGGCCAGAGAATTACAGCCTTTCTCTGACTCATAAACAACATGAAAAAGTATGATATGAAGAAAAAAAAAGAGTACATATTATCAAAGTCATTATTCTGGCACTTTTATCAAAGTATAAACAACTGTTCAGGTTTCTGAATATTCACTGATCTATATTTCTCTCCCTATTTTGCATTCTTCGATTTAGGTCAGCCTTTCAAAGCAAAGTTAGTCATTCTTCTCAGAGGCAGATGCTATTAAACTTGCCTTTTCACAAGCAGCTCGAGGTGTTTCATTGTTGTCTGAAATGTGACAGTACAACCCATCTTTAAGGAGAAATAAATTTTATTCTAGAAAGAACCTCAATTTCTAAAGATCTAACCAGAGAAGAAAAATAAAATTCAATCCTCAACTAGCAGATACATGCAACTTTGCTGCCTATAAACTATATGCCAGAGAAAAATGATTCAAATCCTAGCAAGATTCTTCTCCTTCTCAATGTAATATTTATGTAAAAAGAAACCTCCTATACATTTCAGTATGTCTGTAGACTCCTTTGCAGAGGCAAGGCAGCAGTAGACATCTCAGAGTGGAGATGCAGCCAATTTCATCCAACAAGGGGAAAAATTGCAGACCTTTAAAAGTGGATTTCTGTCACCTATGAATCAATCTCTCTTTTGATTATTTTAATACACGCTAAATCCTAATCCTGCTGCAGTCTATGGAATTTTTTTACATTAATCACTCTGGCGGTGAAAGGAGCCCTAGTGTTGCTAAAAGAGTAGTGAAAACAGTTTGTATTTTTGTTTTTTCCTTCTTTTGTTTGTATGAAGTGGCCAAGATTTGCCCTTACTTAGACAGTCGCAATGATGAACCACACAAATTAAGTATCTGTAAGATAAAGTCCCTTCTTCATTATAAAGATAAGGCTAACTGCGTTTTGCTCCACTGATTGGATGATTATATGTCATTTATTGATTTATTTGGTCCAATACATGGCCCTGAGCCTGCTGGGCACAGCCCAAGCTTCCCTGTACTCATCCTGTAACAAGAAAATTATAGGACACAAAGGATTGGGTTGATTCTGTGATTCTGTGATTCTGTGATTTTAACTCCGTGGACAGGTCTGCCTTATTACTGCTAAATTTGGAAAGCTTCAACACTGACAACAGCAGATGAAACCTGTTGATCCTTGCATGACATATCTTCCCCATGCTCATGTGTGCGTGTGTATTTCCCATTAACTGTAACAATATATATTGAGAGCAGATGCTATTTAACCAATAACTGTCTCATATTATTACATCTGGTTATGTTTAAAAGCTGTTTCCTCCCTCTAACAGGAGTACTAGAGTGCAGATTTCCACAATAAACCATTGAGAAAATGCTCGGTGCTGCTGATCATCATAATGCAAGGATGCATTTCAGACCCATAAGGTTGATGTTTTTCTGAAGCTGACTTCACCAGTGTCAAACAAAGCTTTGAACTGCAAAAGATGAGTGTTCCACTTACATCATATCTGCAGTTCAAACTCGTCTATTATATGAGAAAGTGCAACTCAACATTTGAAGTGTACTTGGTCTGGCCTGCTCATGGGTGGGTTTTTGACTGGAGTTAATAAAAAGATAGAGGTTAGAGAAAGAAAAAAAGTCTATGGCAACTTTACTTTTGGAGTGAAAGTGTGATTTGCTGTGAATTGGGTTCTCTTGCTTCTCTGTTAGTGATTGGTGTCCTGAAATAAAACAAAGCTCACTTTCCATTGCAGGTCAGTCAGGGTGATAGGGCAGAAAAACTACTGTGAGAATTCAGGGAAAAGTAATGGGAAATACTGTGTGCCATAAAAAGGATGAAGAAAAAAAGAAAGAGACAGAGAAGTGAGAGTGTGGGAGAAGAAAACAAATAAGAAAACACATTTACTGGGCAAGAGTAGCCCGTCACAGTGAGCTGAATTGAGTCAGGGGAAAGTGGGGATTTTCTTATCACATGTGTTTTTCATTTCAGTCTTCACCTGTCTCTTTTGGAGGTTCATTCCTTTTCTTCTTGAGCCTGTGGACCTACTTCTTGATCTTCTACAGGCACAAGGAGCCAGATCTTTTTTACAAGCTACTTCTCAACAGCTGAATCCCCTCCTTCTATGCAACATTAAGTCTTAGAATTAGAACATTCTGCTGGTCACATTTAGCCCAGGGTATCTAATGTCCTCAAAGTCACTTTGGAAAATGCCCTTGTGACTGGTTCTCCACTCTCTGATCAGGGGGTTTCTTGTTGTGTCAGCTAATGCAGAATGGAAAGCTGTCTTTACTTTCTTTAGTTCTGGGATTTCTCCCAACTCTAGGGGGCAGATGGATAGCCAGAGGTAAAGATTGCAACCTCCAAAGCCTCATTTGTGTATTTACCTGAATATAAAAAACTCTGACATACTCACTAGGCAGAATACCTAGGCATTGTACTCTAATGGCTGAATTTCCTAGTTGGAAGGCACACAGAAAACTATGATGTTTCCATCATAGTAAGTAACAGCACATTTCATAGAATCGTAGAATCATAGAATCATAGAACAATTTTGGTTGGAGTGGACCTTAAAGATCATCTAGCTCCAAACCCCCTGCCATGGGCAGGGACAAGTCCTACTAGATCAGGCTTCCCAAGGCCCCATCCAACCTCTCCTGGAACACCTCCAGCGATGGGGCATCCACAACATCCCTGGGCAACCTGTTCCAGTGCCTCAAAACTCTCATGGTGAAGAAATTCTTCCTTATGTCTAGGCTAAATCTGCCCCTCTCCAGCTTATACTCATTGCCCCTAGTCCTATCACTACAAGCCTTTGTAAACAGTCCTCCTCCAGCTTTCCTGTAGCCCCCTTCAGGTACTGGAAGGTAGCTGTGTTCTCGGAGCCTTCTCTTCTCAGTGCTGAACAAGCCCAACTCTCTCAGCCTGTCCTCATATGGGAGGTGCTCCAGTTGTATGGAAACATTCACATACTGCTTGGGGGCACCTCTGTGCTGTGTGAGTGGAGTGGCAGTCCTTAGAGGAGTCATTGGGACAGCACGATTGGGATTTACTGGTGTCTACCCAACAAAAAGGAGTCACATATGATCCTTCTGTTTCATAGCCAGATTCTTTATTCTCTGTAAGGTGACTAGGAGTCAACTTTAAGGGGGAGCCTAGTCTATATGAATCTATAAGAAAATACCTTAACATACGCTCAGCCGCTGGCTTTAGAGCAATTCAAATTACTTCAGTGGCAGTTGTCAGTAAAATTTCATGTTTATCCATGCAGATACTTAACGTGGATGCAAATGTTTGACTGAGTTAGCAGGTAATTGTAATCACATGACTTACTGACTTTTTGCATAAACTGCTTTTTTTTCCTGAATACTTATAATGTGCTGTTGAGGATAAGCACATGCCAGTGGTTAAATCTACTGAACAGTCCAGAGCAACAGTATAAATGTCCTTACTGGCTGTTTTTTTAGGTGAGAGAAGGAATGTTGCTGTGATGTTTCTTTGTGGTGTTTCAGCCTTACAGAGACATTTTTTTTGCAGCACAGATGTCTGACCAATGCTCCGAAGGCTGAAGTAAGAAATTCCACAAGGGAAGCAAGTCAGGCATTGAAGAGATGAAGAGTTGTTGAATTCACAATCTTTTGTCTGCTTTTCTAACCCAAATCCAGACTTAACAGATGGGTCCTGAGATCTGTTTCATGACCTCCCATGCTGTCATTGAGATTGGAAATCTCCACTGCAATTACTAGCAAGATCCTTTGTTCTCATTTGTTTTAAAAATTGATTCCCTGGGGAGAGCTTGGTAGCCAATAAGATGAGTGAGACCGAAATTGTGGTACTGATCTAGAAGGATGGATCCAAAATATTATCCTTCATTTTGCGGTAGATAATTTATTATTTCTTTTTGGAAAAAAATTGTCTTTTCTGGATCTTCCCAACTTTAGGCAACTAGCACAGTGAAAATATGCTTAAAGGCTAACAATATACTGCTTGGTGAAAGGCCAATTGTAACCCCCCCCAAAAAAAAGACCAAAAAAAGAAGAGGAGGTAAATCTGCTTTGCTATGAACTGACCAGTAAATTGTACAAAAGGCAGAATGCTGCAAGCCCAGAAAAATTCCAGCAGCAGGCCCTGATCTACAGCTGAGTGACTCTGCCTCCACTTCTCCAACTGCATTCTTTGCTTCGGTTACATTATTCTTCCTCAGCCTGACTATGTTTTTCTATTTTTCCCCTGTCTATTTTCGGAAGAGGCAATTGTTGTGAATGGTGGAGAAGGTTGAGTGCCTAACTGAAATAAAGGAGAATTAGTTTTTAAGGAGAGTAAATTGGATAGAATAGGGCCCGTAAGGATAACAAGCTGGCAATAATTCAGTGTAGTCTTCCTGTTCTGCTCCTGTTTATTAAATATTCTTATTGACTTCTGCTTCTCAGTACTCTGTGTTCTGTAGTGTACTAAATTACAGTAACTGAATATTCCATCTACATATGCTGACTGGTCATTTGAGAGATGAGTGTACTTAAGACAGAAATGCTTTCCTTTAGTCCTTGAATCTTTGAAATGCCTGTTATAAAATGTACATCTGTGAGAAGGCACTTCTCCCCGCCAAATGAGATTTAATGCTGGAAAAGATACAGAGCTAAATAAAACAATAAACTTTAAGGAGGAACCTTCTTTGTGACTCACAGTTCTCTTTCCTAGCCACTGCTAGAATTGTGAGTAGGAATTAATGCAGGTGCCTCCATATCCTCCCACCTATAAAAGAAGTCCTACCACATAAATGTTCCAGAAAGCTTAGCTTCTGCTTTTTTTGACCTAATGTGATGTACTTTCTCAGGTTTTATAAATTTTGTTCTCTATTGCTTGGGGAACAAGACACTCCATATGTCAGCCTCTTTGGGCAATGAATAGTAAAGTGTACTGGGCTGAGGAATGTTCTCAAGCACAAAATTTATTGATAAGGTTTAACTGTTTTTTCTCTCTCTAGAATAGCTTTGATGAGTACATCTAAAAGTCTTTCAGGCCATGCCTAGATGTGGCATCAAGAATAGCAAAAGTGAGTGGCTGCTCTCAGTGTGCAACACAGATGAGGCTGTCCCATTCTTGACTGATAAGTCTAGCTCCATGGATTTACACCATGGTTTTGTAGCAAGATAATAGGTCTTGGGTGGTTTTCATTGTTACTACAGAACAGATGAAATGGTCCAACTTTCTCCCCCTTTCAGAAGAAGAAGAGAGAGAGAAATGCTACTTCTTTCTTCCCTAACTATTGGGTTGCACAATCTTATTCCCATTAATGCTCTTCTTTTGTCAGAAGAAAAAAGCTTTAAAATTGTATTTTAGTTTTTGCTTTAAAATGGCAGAATTTCATTGACTTTTGACCCAGTATACTCTGTTCCTGGGAGACAGGGCATTTGCCAGTAAGGCATAGCTTTGAGGCTCCTCCTCCTGATAAAATAATTGAAACCAAATCTCCCAAGGGCCAGACAGCTACATGACCATTAGGAGATTTTACTACAGGATGATATTTCCTCAAGCTGTAATTGTTTTGTTTAAAAGTGTCATTCGTATCTGATATGTTGGTTATGTTGAGAACACTTTTCACAAGAAGCTCCCAGGGGAGAAAAATGAGGGTAGAAATGCATAATTCCCAAATCCCAGTGAAGCTTGTTTGTTACTCAGATGTTGAACTGCTCAATGAATTATGTGATAAAAAAGAAAGTGCTTTTCCATTTGCTTAGAGATGGAACTTGCAAGCTCTTCAAATAGTCTTGTGTGAAAATAGTCACATTTCTGAACTTTAGATGCCACAAAATATGGACAGAAAAAATATATTGTTTTAGGAAACCATTTAAAATTTTAAAGTATAATTATAAATTCTATCCCTTGATGCCCTCATGTGATAGTACTACCTTTATTTCCGGTATTAGTGATTGAGATTTGTCCTTGCTTCTCCTGCAAGACCATTCCATGTCTTCCATTTCCTGAACTAAATAGAAGTGCTCTGTCTTGCTTAGCTGTATCCATAGCAGAGACTAAATCTGCATCCAAAAGGGAATTCAGTACCTACAAATTCAACATGCATTGAGTAATTTGGAGGGAGCAAACAGCAGCTGTTCAGAAAATATTCAGCTTGCTGCCATTGATCTCTCTTTTTCATTTGGAGTACCAGTCTTTTAAACAATATGCAACACTCTTCCATTGTATTGGGCTCCAGAGCCACACACCTCTCAAAATCCAGGAGAATTTGCTTTGCCTTAAAAAATCATAGAGCATATAAACTCTTGGGGAGATATTTTTTCCAATAGGAAGTAGATAGTTTGGTATCTGTTTTCAGCTACATTTTATAAAACTGTATGCAAGTACTTGCCTCAGTCTTCACTGATAACCACTCTCTTCACCCCTCTTGGGTCATGGGACAGCAAGATGGTGACCAGGGAGATAAACCCCCTCCCATGGTAAAGGAGGATTAGGTTTGTGACCACCTGAGGAACCTGAACATTTATAAGTCTATGGGACCTGATGAGATGCACCCCAGAGTCCTGAAAGAATTGGCAGATGTGGTTGCCAAGCCACTCTCCAAGATATTTGAAAAGTCATGGCAACCAAGAGAAGTCCCTGGAAACTGGAAGAAGGTTAACGTTATGCCCATTTTTAAAAAGGGCAGAAAATACAACACTGAGAACAACTGACCTGTTAGCCTCACCTCTGTGCCTGGGAAGATCATGGAACAGATCCTCCTAGAAGCCATGCTAAAGCACATGGAGGACGTGGAGGTGATTAATGGCAGCCAGCACGGCTTCACCAGGGGCAATCCTGTATGACCAACTTAGTGGCTTTCTATGATGGGGTAACCACAACAGTGGACACAGGTAAACCAACAGATGTGATCTATCTAGACTTCTGTAAAGTCTTTGACACGGTCCCCCACAATATCCTCCTCTCTAAATTGGAGAGATACGGATTTGATGGGTGGATGGTATGGTGGATAAGAAACTGGTTGGATGGTCATATTTAAAGAGTAATGGTCAATGTCTCAATGTCCAGATGAAGATCCGTGACTAGTGATGTTCCTCAGGGGTCCATACTGGGACCAGTGCTGTTTAATATCTTCATCAATGATATTGACAGTGAGATTAAGTGCACCCTGAGGAAGTTTGCAGATGACACCAAGCTGAGTGGTGTAATTGCCATACCGGAAGGACAGGATGTCATCCAGAGGGACCTGGACAGGTTGGAGAAGTGGGCCTGTGAGAACTTCATGAGGTTCAACAAGGCCAAGTGTAAGGTCCTACACTGGGATGACATGATTGAGAGCTGCCCTGCAGAGAAGAACTCAGGAATGCTGGCTGATGAGAAGCTCGACATGAGCCAGCAGTGTGTGCTCGCAGCCCAGAAGGCCAACTTTATCCTGGGCTGCATCAAAAGAAGCATGGCCAGCAGGTCGAGGGAAGTGATTCTGCCCCTCCATTCCTTCCTGCAAGACCTCATATGGAGTACTGTGTGCAGTTCTGGAATCCTCAACATAAGAAGGCTATGGAGCTGGTGGAACAGGTCCAGAGGAGGGCTACAAGGAAGAACCGAGGGCTGGAGCACCTCCCATATGAGGACAGGCTGAGAGAATTGGGCTTGTTCAGCCTGGAGAAGAGAAGGCTCCAAGGAGAACCTACAGCGACCTTCCAGTACCAGAAAGGGGCCTACAAGAAAGCTGGAGAGGAACAGTTCAAAAAGGTTTGCGGTGATAGGACAAGGGGGAATGGATATAAACTGGAGAGGGGTAGATTTAGACTAGACATTAGGAAGAATTTCCTCACCATTAGAGTGGTGAGACACTGGAACAGGTTCCCAGGGAAGCTGTGGCTGCCCCGTCCCTGGAGGTGTTTAAGTCCAGGTTGGGTAGGGCCTTGAGTAGCCTGGTCTAGTGGGAAGTGTCCCTGCCCATGGCAGGGTGATTTGAACTAGATGATCTTTAATGACCTTCCAATCTTAACTATTCTATGTTTCTATGATTCTGTGATTCCAAGTATAATATACGTGTATCTATCTACTTTCTGTAAGATGCTGTGACTAGGCAAGTACGCCAGCGTTGGTATCTCAACTCAGAGAAATGGTTGGGAGTAGAAAAAAATATTTCTGTTCCTCTCTATGCATACAAGTTCTAGCTTTTAGATCCCTGGGATTCTTTAAAACAATTATGGCCATGTAAGTGTTTTGTTTTATTTTTCCCATGTGCAAACATATTTAATCTTTTTGGTATATTTAAGCAACTGGCTTGTAGGTTTTCTCAGCCTTCTCATTTTAAGGTGTCCCTCAGCACCACACTGTATTCTTCAGAAAAACAGTAGATCCTAGTTTGCCAGTTTGCATGAGAAGAATCGTGAATTATGAAGCAAGCCTGTCAGGCTCAGGTTTTTCTCGGGGTGGAATTCACACTGTATAATTAAGGTGCCTATTTTATCACTCTGTCATAGGAGAAAAAAGGAAATGAAGAGAATAGAAGTGACCTGTGTGGCAATAATAATTTAATCACTGTGTATTTTTTCCCTGGGCTTTTTCAAGATGCAGGATTTCAAGACTAGTTGTCAGTTGTTTCCTTCTTGTGAGTAAAAAGGTCTAGACCTAGAAGAGTTCTTCTTAGCCATTCTCTTCCCGTCTGCTCTTGCAGAAAACTTCACTATCTGACCTCTAATTTAAAGAGGACTCAAAGATATGCAGACACCTTGAAAAGATCCAAATATCTTGAAGAAAATAATCTAAAGCATATGACTTCTGACAACATAAATTGCCTTTGTGTAAGTTGGACTAGATGACCTCCACAGCTCACTTTCCTGAATAATCCTATTTTCCTATAACTCCAGCACAAATGGACACTGACTGAGGCCTACAGACTACCCGTGAAATGCTCAAGTGACACCAGTAAAGGATTCCATTGAGTTTTCATTGATCCTTCTGGAAAGAAGTGAAAATTTGATGAGACTAGCTTTTGTAATACCATGTACATTACACTGAGGTGCTTTAGATTCTTGTTTATGCCTTAAAATGATTCAAAGCCGTACTTTTACATACACTCCAGCAGTTGGAACAGAAAGAGACAAGGAATAGTAAAAATCTATTCAGCAAGAGAAGAAGACGGTGAAGGAAAAAATAACTTTTTATTTCCTTTATCACCACCACAACTATTTCTTTGTCTTATGTTCATTGCTAACATTGAAAACTTCAGAGTGCCAGCTCCATATCACAAGGAATAAGTGGAAAAATTCCACTAACTTCAGTAGATTCTTGACTTTAGCACATCCTAGATCACAGAATCACAGAATCACAGAACAACCAGGTTGGAAGAGACCCACCGGATCATCGAGTCCAACCGTTCCTATCAAACACTAAACCATATCCCTCAGCACCTCATCCACCCGTGCCTTAAACACCTCCAGGGAAAGTGAATCAACCACCTCCCTGGGCAGCCTGTTCCAGTGCCCAATGACCCTTTCTGTAAAGAATTTTTTCCTAACGTCTAGCCTAAACCTCCCCTGGCGGAGCTTGAGGCCATTCCCTCTTGTCCTGTCCCCTGTCACTTGGGAGAAGAGGCCAGCACCCTCCTCTCTACAACCTCCTTTCAGTTAGTTGTAGAGAGCAATGAGGTCTCCCCTCAGCCTCCTCTTCTCCAGGCTAAACAAACCCAGCTCTCTCAGCCGCTCCTCATAAGGCCTGTTCTCCAGCTCTTTCACCAGCTTTGTTGCTCTTCTCTGGACTCTCTCCAGAGCCTCAACATGCTTCTTGTGGTGAGGGGCCCAGAACTGAACACAGGATTCGAGGAGCGGTCTCACCAGTGCCGAGTACAGAGGGAGGATAACCTCCCTGGACCTGCTGGTCACGCCGTTTCTGATCCAAGCCAAGATGCCATTGGCCTTCTTGGCCACCTGGGCACACTGCTGGCTCATGTTCAGTCGGCTGTCAACCAACACCCCCAGGTCCCTCTCCTCCAGGCAGCTTTCTAGACAGACTTCTCCTAGTCTGTAGCACTGCATAGGGTTGTTGTGCCCCAAGTGCAGGACCCGGCATTTGGCCTTGTTAAACCTCATGCCATTGGACTCTGCCCAGCGGTCCAGCCTGTTCAGATCCCTAAGCCTATTCAGATCTGTACAGGAGGAAGGAAGCACATATGCTGGTAGGAATGCATTCCATAGCCAAGTGTGCTGATGGTTTTTATGTGTAAAACTGTGTGGGCCAGTTGACCTCTGTGCCTCCTAGTCCCCTCCGCAAGGCAGAAGCCATGCCAAACAAGGCATAACAAGGGCACAGGAGGTTAAATACTTGTCTATAGCATGTAGGCTCTGAGACACGCCACCACCAAAGGGCAGAGTGTACTGAACAACTGGTTTATTAGATACCGTCTCCAGCATCAGCAAGACATCCAACTAGGGCCTCTAAGCTTCTGTTCTTTTTCACCATCTACCTCCCAATGAGGAAGGCAGATTGATCTTACTGCCATGGTCCAAGTCATGATTTTGAAACTTTTTACAGGTTGGCAGCAGAAAGGAGGGCAAAGGGCTAGTTAAAGTTTTTCTATGGGAGCTGGTCAGCTCTTGTATTTGTGCTAAAGAGAGAAAGAATAACTATTATAGGATTCCTCAGCAGGGCTTATTAGCTTAGGCTTGGCCTCTCGGAGCAAGAACATTTGCAGATTTCATGGGAAACCCACTACAAAGTCTGCTCTTAGGTCTATATAACTACACATTGTTCTCAGTGTGAGGTCCAGGGTGAAAACACAGTCTTTCCTACTTTTGTAACATATCACTCAGCGGGATCACAGTGGATTACAGGGAGCCTTACAAAACCCCCTTTGTCCATGCCTTTCCTTGATAAACAAACTGGACATACCAATGGCAGAGGTAGAGTCAAGAAAGGACTGCTGCAGGTTGCAAAACAAGTCAGCAGGGTCACAGGTATCTGTGCAGCAGAAGTCCTGCAAAGGCTAGGAGCATTTGGACTTAGATTTCTAGGAAATAAATCTTTATCTTATAACTGTCACTGTGTTTCTTCTACTTCAGGCGGTGCAGGTATTTCTTAATCAAGATACAGTAAGTTAAATAGTTATCATGGAAAGATGCAAGTGGAAAAGATCCTTTCTTGAATTTCTTCTTCTTTAACACTTCTGTGAAAGCAAGTAACACCAAGGTTTGTATTTCAATGCCATTATTAATATAATGATAACAATATAATCACTGAAGTGATTATGGGCACTCTGCACCAAAGAAAGACTCTTCTTAGTCAGACTATAGCTTGTTAGAGCAGTATCTTGTTCCTGACAGCTGGTGCAGGAAAGAAGACAAGAAAAGGCAAGGGTGACATATCTCCTGGTATACCTTCTTAAATCCCCAGGAACCAGCATTTTAGCTACTTCTCCGTCTAAGCACTAGATGTATATATTTATGTTTAATAGCTGTGGATGGACTTTGTTTCCAAGAATCTATCAAATCACATTTTGGCATTTCTGAAATTGTGTTTCAATGAGTTCCACTATGTCCTTGGGCCCTATATGAAAATATAAATCCTTTTGATGTTGGCCAAATACCTGCCTCATAATTTTACTTTTGTCCCTACTCCAGCTTATACTTAGATTCTGAGAAATAATACAAAATCACTGCCTCCTTGCTTTCTCCAGGATTTAGAAAACTTACATATTCTGCCATCGTACCCCCCACTTTTCCAGATAAATGGATCTTCTGTTTAGTGCCTGTCCGTGTAGAATATGATCCATCTCTTCAGTAATTTTTCCCACTTTTTTGCATTTATTCTAGTTCTAGCTCACCCTTTTTTTGATGCAGAGATGAGAATTGCATCGAGTATATAAGGTAAAGGAATATTAAGTGTTTATAGATTAGCATGACAATACTTTCTGTTTTGTTCTCTCTGCCTTTTTCTGTAAATCCTCCATTTTCACTTCCATTTCTGTCTGCTCTTGAACTCTGAGAAGGCATTTTCAAGAAGGGCAGCAGTGAGTCTTTGTTATGAGTGATCTGTGTTCAGCCTGGTTTCATCAAAACACAGTAAAAGTTGTAGTCTACATGCAGAAATAAAGGAACCTCTCATAAGATTTTTACATAAAAGCATAGATAGGAGCAGACAGTGGTAACAGAACACAGATTGAAGGCTGGATTATGAAATCTTACTAGACAGACTCCTGGACCGGAGAAGAGGTTTCTGGTTGAGAGGGCTGGGGATCCTCATTGAGTGGAGGTCCACAGTGAATTTTACATTCCTCAGGGATGGACATCTCTAAGAAAACCACAATTTTGAGAGGCATATATTATGGCTAGGGGAGAACCTCCCATCAAGCTCTTTTACATATGGCTGCTACAGTAGTAAAAAAAAGAAAATATTTAAAAATATTTTTTAAAAAGTAATACGAAGTATTTAAAAAAAAAAAGAAAACCTGAGACTTTTGTTTCAAAATGTCTATGTTTCAGGAAGTTGTTTGCCTGTAGGCTATAGCTAATCTTGGAGTGGAGCTCATGGCACCCGTTCAAGACACCAGGACAGAAGGTGTTGTTCAGAGGGAGATGAAGCTGTCTTTTATCAATAACTCCAGCGCATTCAGTATAAACAACCTTCTTCCATCTGTGCAACATCCTGTCATTGCCTGAACAATGCTGAAAGGAAAATCCTACACCCCACTTACTTCCTGCTCTTGACATATGAAGCTCCAAGAGACTGAAGCTAGCACATGGTTTAAAGAGAAGAAGAGAAATGAGGTAATGGCAGAGCACAGCACAACTCTCTCATCTTGCTTATTCCTCTAGAGATGACAGAATAGATAATGTGGTGAATTTTAGGAATTATGTTTTGCTCTAGTTATACTGCCAGGGGGAAGAATGGCAGGTTGGGGTCTTGTTTCCCAGACCCAGAACCCTATATGGATGAACAAAAGCAACATGCAGATCTGAGATGCCAAGGTGAGGAAAACCAGCTTTGTGTTTCTTGTGATTGTGTAAGCTGATCGTTCCGGCTTGGACTGAGAAAGGGAAAGAGAGGCAACTCATGTTTGTGGACCTGAATGAACTAGTCATAAATTAGTAACAAGAACTGCGATAGAAGATAACTCTGCATTACAGCAAGTATAAGGAGTGTCTTGTTTCTGCTACCACTACCAAAAGTTATTTTACTCTCTCCCTTGACCCCTGTTCTTACTGAAAATAAGCTATTATAGAGACATAGTTACTACTCTTCCCCTTGCACTCTGAAGCTCTTGCTTTCTGAGGTTCTGGCAATACTAAGGGAAAGCCCGATTCCCCCCATCTGTCATACTGATATACCATTAGATACTATAATGAAACCCTGCTATGTTTTTCACAAAAGAAAAAGAAAAAAGTGCTCCATAGCTAAACATTTGGATCCATACCCATGTAGGTAGGCCCTCTGTTGCACTATCTGAGGCAGAGAAAGGTTTTCAAACCCACACACAGCAGACAATCACTCCCTCAATTCCTTGTTCTTTCTTTTGCAGAAAAACAACCACAAAAAATCTATTTCTGGAGATCTAGAAAAGATTTTTCTTCATGAAGGTGAAGGTCATGATAAGTCAGCCTTTCCATCGCACCTTCAAATACCCTCCAACTCCCACAGCTTCACTGGTGAACAGAAGTTGTTCAGCCCCCACAAATGACCAAAGGCAATGTACCCGGTGAATGCAGTGAGGCTTGGCACAGAAGACTCATCTTTCAAGGTGGATGGTGATAAACTCACTGGCCTTTTGTACTTCCATGGTTGCTGACAAGATGAAGAGTTTGCTGCATTCCTAAGCAGAAGTATCAACACCAGCAAACTGTTTTGGTTAGTTCTTCATTCTCCAGACCCATAGACAATGATGTGCATCATACCGACTTTAGAGTCATGTAGACTGTATGTTTATTGCCTAATTAATAGGGAAAGACGTGCACTGAAACTTCTGTATAATAATTTCTCCCTGTATTAGAAAAGCGTCAAAACTAAGAGGGGTATTTGAACCAAGGTCTAGTACTCTTCTGGAAGTTTTGAGTTTTAAAACCAGCACCTTGTCTTCTTTTTCTGAGAAACAACTGGCATATGCATGTAACCAACTTCAGCCTCAAAGTTGTGGCTCTGTGGTTAGCCCACCTCCAATTGTACCCCTGATAGATGGTAACTGCCTGATGAAGCCAAAGGGTGACTGGAGCCTAAAAGCACCTTAAGTTCAGGGAAGAGAGAGATTTAACAGACCTTTCCTCAAAAATTCCTCCTTCTACATCAGCTGGAAGGGCAGCTTTCTTGAATCAGTTTTTAGTCTCTCCCCAGTCATTGCACTGGAAGCTCAGGAGTTTAATTCAAGGTGACAATTCAGCGAAGAGCCTACTAAGACTTAGGTGTTGAGAAGCTGCCCTTCTTGCTGTCCTCTGAAACCTTTTTACAGCCTTTCCCTATTTTAGGGCCAGAGCAACTGGTAATTTTTGATTTTCTATGTCT
Organism: Phaenicophaeus curvirostris; assembly: GCF_032191515.1. Classification (NCBI taxonomy): domain Eukaryota; kingdom Metazoa; phylum Chordata; class Aves; order Cuculiformes; family Cuculidae; genus Phaenicophaeus; species Phaenicophaeus curvirostris. The sequence goes on from NC_091394.1 coordinate 92,168,117, forward strand.
GCAAGAGCTCCTGAAATAAAATATTCTAATTTTACAGATAAGGAATTGATGACCAGAACCTCTAAAGACTGAGGAGATGGCAAAAGCATCTCATGAAAGGAAGTATCCAACCAATATTTCCCCACTTTTTTCCTGCTCCCTGTGGCATTCCATCTTACAGCCCAGGGCAGTAGCCCCTTCTATTAAACCTAAGGAAATTTTTGCATGGCAGAAAGTTAAATTGTTGCCTCTTCAACTAGTGTATGACTTATGCAGCTGATTATCCACTGGTTTCCACTATAACAAGCCTATCTTTGTGGCATTGGAGCCATATATAGGTGATGTAGTCACAAGTGACTGAAGTCAGGTCCACATTTTTTAAAAATTTTCTAAATGGATGAATAGGAATAACAAGAACAAAATCCTCTTTTTTTTTCTGTTATCTCATAGTAAAAATAACATTAGAAGTGTCAGTTCTGACTGAAGAGTTTTGGGTCTCAAATGGTGTCAGGGAATCTCTATTGACAAAACAAGTAGTATTGCTAACAAAATGTACAATACAGGGTATATATTTAATAGTAATATTAACATTAAGAGTAACAACAACAACAACATTTATGACATCTTCAGTTTTAGTAGGAGTTGATACAGATTTTAGGGCAAAGGAAATTATACCCTACATTTTGTTGATGGTAGCATATCATTGTAGAAGTGCTAAGTCTGGCTTTAAAGCGTCTGAAAATACAGAAAAGAACATGCATTACAATCTGCCCTCATTAAAAACCATGTTACTTCTCCGACTTCAGCAAAAGCAGAATATTGGTTTCCAAAAGCAGATTTTAGCCTCTCAGATGACTCTGATCATATACTTATACAGTGCTATAAATTGCTAATGGGCTTGTGGATTCTGTGAAGCAGGAAGGAATTGGTAGGAAGAGTGCTGTTTTCAAAAAAGCTTTTGAAAGAGGACAGAAGGGAACATAATCACGATTTCTGTAGAAATCCAAGGTCACAGACTGGGAGCAGAACTTTGGAGAAGAAAACCAACCAGGAAAGAAAGAAAAGTTAGAAGGAAGAGAAATAGTGATGGGCAGAGGAGGGGTTAAAGTGATGGTGGAAATTAAAACGATGTCACAAATGTTAATCATGTGGCAGAGACTTCAGAAATGCCTTGCTCTATGTCTAAGACACTTTGCCTTCGCATTGCTTAGCTGGGACCATCTTCGTATTTGTACAGACTCCAGCACAGTAGGGACCTGCTCTCTGTTCTTTTACATCTCCAGGCATCATTATTACACAACTAATTAACAGCAGTAATAAATGGTACTGTATTGCCTCTTAACCCTCTGCATTTGCTTTTGCTGTGGGTTGCACTAAAAAGAACAAAAATTTATAAAAAAGAAAGATTAATAATCCTCAGTCAGAGTGAAACTCTGGAGAGATGACACCATCTGGATGATTAGTGCTTGTTTCATTTGCACATTGAACTCAGCACTCTTCCGGCACTAATTATTGCATACCCTTTCCTTATACCATGACTTCTGGGGCTGTGTATGTGATATAAATAGCAGACTAATGACATGCTGCATGTTGCTCAGGAGACCTCATGTTAGTTTACAGCATTTCTGTGTTTATTACTTTTTTAATAGAGAGAAGATAAAATACTGATCTCACAAGTGAGACATGAGAGCCTTAATTTGTTCACATTTCTCTAAGAGCCAGTGCATGATGAAATATTTATATGTTCCTCTCTGACTGTAGCATTTTGAATGTGCCTGGTTGTTTATGATTGTAGTTAAGAGCTGATGGGGAAAGAAGTGCTGGAGCATTTAGAAGCAGGGTATCCATGTCAAGTGTGAAAATAAAACAGGTATAACTAAGCCAAACATTACTACACATGATGCTAAGGGCCTGATCTATACCATTCAGGTGGAGAATTTAGTAATTTGTCAGTTTGTGTAACATTTGTAGGGGAAGTTGCAGAGTCAAATACTGTTCCTAATGTCTGAAAGGCAAGGCAAATATAAAGTCATTAAAATTACATGTAATGCCAAGTAAAATAATGAGGTTTGTCATCTTATGGGGGTGTAACACAAACTATCTAGAATAGCCAAGAGAGGAAGCAAAGCCACAGATTGGCACAGCTTTTGGAGAGAGGGATACCATTTGAAATATGGACACTGCTGATGAGATGCTCATCCTTGGTTAATCTAAATATGACCTGGTGACACTTTATCCTCCTAAGGTTTCACACTGACATGTTCCATTCCAGCTGCAAATTTACAGTGTACAAAAATCAGTAACTGATAATAAGCACAGTGAGGCATGGTGTGACATTTCCACTGTTGTGATGACATTTTGATGGGTTAACTCATCCCCCTAGGGCTGATTTAATACACATGGATTGTTATTCACTCCTTGTTTGTGTTAGGGCTAACAAAGACTTCTTTCTCCCTGTGCAAAGTGAGGGTTTAGTAAAAGTTTTAAGAAAGGTGTCAGGCACTTAAAGGAGTGAGTATTGTATCAAAAAGATCAGACTGATGATCAGAAGAAGACTGAAGACCATTTATACTGATCATCTTTGTTGTAATTCTCTTGCTTGGCTGTTGTCTGCCCAACTCAGCCCTTACTCTCTGCTCAGATCCCAGCTCAGTGTCACTCTGCTGTATGTCTGCAGCTTTCCACAAATAAACAAGTGAACCATGGAGAAGTTCTCCAGCAACAGTCTTGGAAATCTCTGTTACTGACCTGTAGACAGAAACTTCCAGTCAATCGTTACTTTACTGTTGCTCAGAAATAGAGGAACAACCTTAGAAGGAGAAACTTGTAGTCTGTAGGAGGATGGCCAGAAGAAATCTGCAAAAGAATCTGAAATACACCTTAGCATTGTGCTGAGGAGGCATAGACAGCACTAAATAAATACTAGGGAATAAAAGAAAGAGGCAGCTTACAGATTTTGAACTGTTTAAATTAAGGAAGAATTTTAGTTGTCGATATTTCCTAGTTGATCAGCCTTCAAATTATTCAAACTTTTTTCTGAAAACTTAAGACTACTGAATGACCATTTAATTTTCTTAATTATTCTTTTTGTAGTTCACAAGACCTCAGAATGCTGCAGTCCAGTTTGAAATATAGTATTTAAGATATGCCATTGGAGACATTCTAGGTTTGGGTTAAAGTGGAGTAGTTTAGAGAGTCCATAGAAACTGAAAATACTCTGTATTTAAAGTAAAGGTGACAGATTTCACTTTCCCATCCACTGTGAGGTCTCCTCATTGACTGTCCTCTGTGAGATAGACTAGAAAATGAAAGGACTATTACTCTTTTCTACACTCCTTAGGGCTTCTAGCTCTTTATCTCTACTCAAGCCTTCACATCTGCAAAGTCCAAGGACCAAAAATGAGTCAAGGAGAGAGAGAAGGCTCCTTACAACCTTCTCTTATCTTCTTGTGCACCCATGCAGTGCTAGCTGCAATCCTGCCCTCTGTGATTCATAAACTATCTAATTCTCTTTTTAAAACTCTCTCTTAAATAAAAAAATTGCCTCCTGCTGCATGAAGGTCAAAGCCTAGTGGTGCATACTTCGCTGATTCTTTATAGTAGTGCCCTCTTCAAGATTGGTTTCATTCACTGTGTGTCGATGGTTTCCACTCCTGTCTTCATATAATTACAGAAAGGTGACATGAACCACCCCTCTTCACCTGTGTGAATGTCTGAAACTGTCTCTGAATGTCTACAGGTAATTAAGATTTGAGCTTGTTGTCCATATAAAATGCTTTCTCAGTTGTTTTTTAGATGTGGGGTTTTTTTTCTTAAAGAAGCCTTAGGTCTCATGGCTTTTAGAGCTGGGCATGGGAAAAGAAGTACATTAGAACTGTTGAACATACCCAATACAATGTATTTGAGAATCAATATTTCCCTTTCTCTTTCACAAGTTACTTCACCTTTTAACAAAAGACAAACAAAGAATGAAAACAACAAAGAACAGCTAATACTAGAAAGAAACTGAAAACGGTCTTTTAAAACAAGGAAAATTGTATTAGCTAATACCTTTACACAACACTCAGGGGGAAATGCAAGTAATTATAATATTATCTCTCTATTCAGAACACAGGATTTTATGGATGTCAATGCATGTAAAAAGCCACATGTTCAAATATATTTACAGTGTTCCACTTTCACAGAATCACAGAATCACAGAATAACCAGGTTGGAAGAGACCCACCGGATCACCGAGTCCAACCGTTCCTACCAAACACTAAACCATATCCCTCAGCACCTCGTCCACCCGTGCCTTAAACACCTCCAGGGAAGGTGACTCAACCACCTCCCTGGGCAGCCTGTTCCAGTGCCCAATGACCCTTTCTGTAAAGAATTTTTTCCTAACGTCTAGCCTAAACCTCCCCTGGCGGAGCTTGAGGCCATTCCCTCTCGTCCTGTCCCCTGTCACTTGGCAGAAGAGGCCAGCACCCTCCTCTCTACAACCTCCTTTCAGGTAGTTGTAGAGAGCAATGAGGTCACCCCTGAGCCTCCTCTTCTCCAGGCTAAACAACCCCAGCTCTCTCAGCCGCTCCTCATAAGGCCTGTTCTCCAGCCCTTTCACCAGCTTTGTTGCTCTTCTCTGTACTCTCTCCAGAGCCTCAACATGCTTCTTGTGGTGAGGGGCCCAGAACTGAACACAGTATTCGAGGAGCGGTCTCACCAGTGCCGAGTACAGAGGGAGGATAACCTCCCTGGACCTGCTGGTCACGCCGTTTCTGATACAAGCCAAGATGCCATTGGCCTTCTTGGCCACCTGGGCACACTGCTGGCTCATATTCAGTCGGCTGTCAACCAACACACCCAGGTCCCTCTCCTCCAGGCAGCTTTCTAGACAGACTTCTCCCAGTCTGTAGCACTGCATAGGGTTGTTGTGCCCCAAGTGCAGGACCCGGCATTTGGCCTTGTTAAACCTCATGCCATTGGACTCTGCCCAGCGGTCCAGCCTGTTCAGATCCCTTTGCAGAGCCTCCCGACCCTCCAGCAGATCGACACTTCCACCCAGCTTAGTGTCATCCGCAAACTTGCTAAGGGTGCATTCGATGCCTTCATCGAGGTCATTGATGAAGACATTGAACAGGGCTGGACCCAGCACTGAGCCCTGGGGAACCCCACTTGTCACTGGCCTCCAGCTGGATTTCACACCATTTCCCACCACTCTCTGGGCCCGGCCATCCAACCAGTTTTCCACCCAGGAGAGTGTGCGACTGTCCAGCCCAGAGGCTGACAGTTTCTCAAGCAGAACGCTGTGAGAAACTGTGTCAAAGGCTTTGCTGAAGTCCAGGAAGACCACATCCACAGCCTTTCCCTCATCCAGTAGCCGGGTCACTTTGTCATAGAAGGCGATCAGGTTAGTCTGGCAAGACCTGCCTTTTGTGAACCCATGTTGACTGGGCCTGATCACCCAGTTCTCTTGCATGTGCTTCATGATAGCACTCAAGATCACCTGTTCCATGACTTTGCCCAGCACTGAGGTCAGACTCACCGGCCTGTAGTTCCCTGGGTCCTCCCTGCGGCCCTTTTTGTAGATGGGCACAACATCAGCCAGCCTCCAGTCCAGTGGGACTTCCCCAGTCTTCCAGGACTGTTGGAAGATGATGGAAAGGGGTTTGGCCAGCACATCCGCCAGCTCCTTCAGTACCCTAGGGTGAATCCCGTCCGGCCCCATAGACTTGTGACTGTCCAGTCGGGCTAGCAAGGCTCTGACCACCTCCTCTTGGATCATGGGAGCCTCATTTTGCTCCTCTAGCTCCTGGGTTTGTACACAGGCCGAACGACCCTCCTTACGGCTAAAGACAGAGGCAAAGAAGGCATTAAGTACCTCAGCCTTTTCCTCATCCCCTGTTACTGTTGTCCCTTCTGTGTCCAATAGGGACTGTATGGTCTCCCTAGTCCGCCTTTTATTATTTATATATTTGTAGAAAGATTTTTTGTTATCTTTCACTGACTTGGCCAATCCAATTTCTAGCTGAGCCTTAGCCCTTCTGATTTTTTCCCTACACAATCTCACTTCCCTCCTGTAGTCCACCCAAGAGGCCTGTCCCTTCTTCCAGAGGCCATAAACATTTCTTTTCTTCTTGATATCCCTCAAGATCTCTCTATTCAACCAAGCTGGCTTTCTCCCCTGCCGGCTTTTTTTCCGGACCACGGGGATGGCTTTCTCCTGAGCTGCTAGGACCACCCCTTTGAAGAGCTCCCAGCCCTCCTGGGCTCCCTTGCCCTTGAGTACTGTCTCCCATGAGACTTCACCAACCAGCCTGCTGAAGAGATCAAAGTCTGCCCTCTGGAAATTTAATGTTACCGTCTTGCTAACCACCCTCTTCACTTCACCTAGAACAGAAAATTTTATAATCTCATGGTCGCTTAGTCCTAGGCGTCCACCTACCGCCACATCCCCTACAAGGCCTTCTCTGTTCACCAACAGGAGGTCCAGGAGGGCACCTTCCCTGGTTGGTTCATTCACCAACTGTGCAAGGAAGTTATCTCCCACGCACTCCAGGAACCTCCTAGACTGCTTCCTTTCTGCTGTGTTGTACACCCAGCAGATATCAGGCAGATTGAAGTCTCCCACCAGAATGAGAGGCATCGATCTAGAGATTAACCCCAGCTGTTTATAGAAGAGCTCATCAGCTGCTTCTCCTTGGTTGGGTGGTCTGTAACAGACTCCCATCACAAAATCTACCTTCTGGTGGGCTCCTCTGATTTTGACCCACAGGCACTCAACCTCCTCATCTCCACAATCCATCTCAGTGATGTCCAAGTCATCCCTTACAAAGAGGGCTACCCCACCTCCTCTCCTACCCTTCCTGTCCCGCCTGAAAAGCTTATACCCCACCATAGTCGTACTCCAGTTATATGAGTCGTCCCACCACGTTTCTGTGATGGCAACAACATCATAGGCCCCTTGCCCTACGACAGCTTCCAGCTCTTCCTTCTTATTTCCCATGCTGCGTGCATTGGTGTAAATAAATTTATTATTTTATTGCATACAGTGAAAAAATATGATGCAAAATCAAATGAAAAGTTCTCTAGCCCAGTTTTATTTGACTTGGTATGATTTGATACTATAAGTAGCCAAAAGGGTCACAAGAGAGAATTCCAAAAGTAAATAAGTGGGTGTTGTGCAAAATGTGCTAGAAAAAACCTACAATTTTCATGTTATAGAAGCAATATATCAAAATATAAAGGTGAAAGTATAACATTAAGAAGAGTCATTGTAATTTGAGCTGACTGACCAAAACCATTCAGATTTGATCTTCTAGTATTAAGCAAATTCTAAGGCCATGTGTGAACATTACCTGATTTACATATATTTTTCACACAGCCACAGTTCCAGCTATCTCAGTGAACAATAGAGGTAACCTGATGGCCAGAATATTAATTTAAATGCCTAAACACAGATGGAGAGCATGTTATATACATGGTAAAGTGCAGACAAATCCTGCCCAAGATCTCAAGATGAAAAGCCTGTATGAGAAAACTAGTAGTACAGTGCTGACTCCAGCTAATACTTTATGTTTTCTTACTTTAGCAGCAAAATGGGCAATATTATTGGTGCTGGCTGATGATAAACTTGACATGACTTGGTAATGTGTGTTTGGAGCCCAGAAAATGATCCATACCTTGCGCCACATCAAAAGGAGCATGAACAATAGGCTGAGGGAGATGATTCCGCCCCTCTATTCCTCTCTTGTGAGACCTTGTCTGGAGACTGTGTCCAGTTCTGGAATCCTCAATGTAACAAGTATATGGAACTGTTGGAATGAGTCCAGAGGAGGGCTACAAAGATGATCCAAGGGCTGCAGCACCTTCCATATGAGGACAGGCTGAGAGAGTTGGGCTTGTTCAGCCTGGAGAAGAGAAGGCTCCAAGAAGAGCTTATAGCAACCTTCCAGTACCTGAAAGGAGCTTACAAGAAGGCTGGAGAAGGGCTATTCATAAAGGCTTGTGGTGATAGGATGAGGGGGAACGTGTATAAACTGGAGAAGGACAGATTTAGATTAGACATTAGGAAGAATTGCTTCACTGTGAGAGTGGTGAGACACTGGAAGAGGTTGTTAAGGGAAGTTGTGGCTGCCCCACCCCTGGAAGTGTTTAAGGCCAGGTTGCATGGGGCCTTGGGCAGCCTGATCTTGTGGGACGTCCCTGCCCATGGCAGGGCGATTGGAACTGGATGATCTTTAAGGTCTCTTCCAATCCAAACTATTTTATGATTCTCCCGCTCTACTCCACTCATATGAGATCCCATCTGGAGTACTACGTCCAGCTCTCAGGTCCTCAACAAAAGAAGGACATGGACCTGTTGAAGCAAGTCCAGAGGAAAACCATGATAATATGAGGGCTAGAGCATCTCTCCTTTGAAGGCAGACTGAGAGAATTGGGGTTATTCAACCCGGAGAAGTGAAGGGACACTTTACACCAGCCTTAAAGTATTGAAAGGGGGCCTACGAGAAAGCTGGAAAGGTACTTTTTATGAGGGCATGTTGTGGTAGGAGAAGAGGTAATGTCTTTAAACTGAAGGAGTGTAGATTTAGATTGGACATAAAGAAGAATTTCTTTTTCACATTGAGGGTGGCGATTCACTGGAACACATTGCCTGGAGAAATTGTGGAAGCCCCATCGCTGGAGGTGTTCAAAGCCAGGCTGAATGGAGCTTTGAGCAGCCTGGTCTATTGGAAGGTGTCCCTGCCCATGGCATAGGGGTTAGAACTGGGTGATCTTTTGACTCAAACTGTTCTATGATTCTATGATTCTGTGGACCTTGATATGAGGCCTTTGAGCCACATACAGATGGCTCATTTTTGCAGTATAAACGTCCATGCTAATAAATATACTGTTAAATAGGTACTATTAGATGCTCTCCTACAAGAACAAGAACCTTAGTCTTCACTCATTTTGTTGCTTCTATTTCTGTATATATTTTTACATAACATTTTAAACCAGTTTGCTGTGAATTCTTTCACAGGCTGCAAACACCCTGACGAAGAATGGGTTTGTACACAGAAAAAGACCTTCACTGAGGTTAAGATGGGATAACATTACTCGGTGAAGCTGTGGGCTTTCCTAGAACAAGGATATGGTGTTTCCCCCAACCTGGGATTAATTTGGTCTTGCTGAAGGATATTGTAAAACTTCCATTGATTTAAGTGAGTCAGAATGAAGGTTTTAGGCATAAAACAGATCCTGCTCTTATTTAGATTTCTTCCTGTGCTTATATTTAAAATTATATGCAAATACAGGTACTATGTCATGTTAACACATATTATAATGTATAGTGGAAAAATGTAATAGATTATAATGCATACTCTACATTAAAATTACATAAATCCATAATACTGTAATACATATGATACAACACAATACCAATAGAATGCATTTAAAGGATCATCATACATCACAATAGCTATTGGAACACATATAACATAATCCCATGGCAGATTTCATAATTTCAAAATGTCCTTTTCCTGATTGTCATCAAGGCAATGGATGACCAGGTTTTGATGGTACCATAGGGTGAAAGCTGAAAGATGAGGTTGTTGTTCCTGAGATGTATTAAAAATTGGCAGCAGAAAAATCAGATATTGTGGCCAAATATCAAGAAAGTGCCTCCATGTATCTTTGGTGGAACACAAAACAGGAAATGTCCCTTTTTCCCTGACTTGCTAATACCATCTGCCTGAACATCTTTGGCAGGAGAACAGCCTCTAAAGGAAAGCGCTGGGACAATTAAACTAGACTGGACAAAATCCAAGGAACAATTCCGTATTGAAAAAGTGATGTACCAAGATATTTAAAAGGCTTTTTCATTCTCTCTCTATGTGCTGTTTAGTGGCTTCGGATCTGATCTGTGGAGCTTAATATTTAATACTGAAATATTTTGAAAAGTGTCATAGAAACAGTATTGCTTTTATAACTCACTGCTCAAAAGAGGATAGCAAAATCAGTAGCTCAGTGTGCTGATGGTTTTGCAGTCTCTTTCTCTCTCTTTACACTATGATCCCTGACACTGAGCAGGGAGGAAGAGCAGCCCAGCTTGTATTTCAAGCATGGCCTGGGCCAGGTAGATGGTTTTGACCCCATGATGCTCCTGACTGAGTATTGATATTTCCTAATGATGACAGAAGCTTTGACGGGAGCAGAAAATTACTGAAGAAGAGGGGGAGTAAGAGTGGGGAAATGAAGGATCTGATGGCGGAAAATTTAACTAATAGAAATTCATATCATATGCAAAGTGGGACATTGCATTGTATGTAGATTGTCTCCTGTTTTCTCAGGTTACTGCCTTGACAGCTATGAAGGGAAAGAAGCAGCATGACCAGTCAGGTGTATTAGCTAATGTGCATTTTCAATCTTAGACCGGAGGCACAAGACTTGGCTCCAGACAGTTCTGTCACTCTTCAATCATGTCGTGTTTCTGTTAATCTTGCAAACACACAATATCAAGATATTCAGCTTTCTTGCCCTACAATATTTCATACCCAGGCTTCTTAAGCACACTGTAAATGCACAAAAGAACTGAGAAACTTTCAAAATCACTGCAGCAAGTATGTTTTCTTTCTGAAGGAGCAAACAAATAATTTTCTAAATTTTATGTGAATTAACTAGAAGTGGTTACCAGTCTTGATATTTTCTTAAAAAATGTGAAACGTTAAGTATATAGCAAGAATCTGAAGGGCAGAATTTTTATATCTTTCTGAAAGAACTAGGCAGCATAGGGAAGGTCTCTCTTCCACTTCCAGCCATGTTTGTGTCACCCAGTCCAAGAGACAGGAACAGAGCATAAATTTTTGAGTGGCAGGAATTTCTCTTAGATTAAGTGTTCCACAACTGATTAGTGTCAGTGATCAGTGTAGCAGGTGCTCACTCTCTCACAGCAATATATGCTCACATAACCCCAACAAACCTTCAGTACAATGCACAATCTTTTCTAAAGGCATTAACTTGCTGATTGGGAAGCATTTTCTTTTTTCACAGAAAAACTGTTCACAGAAAATGCTGTGTATGAAAATTGTAAGTGATTCCTTCTTTATTTACTGAAGACCTTATTTACCCCAGTGACAAGCTTTCTTGAACAGTGAAATCGTATTTAAGAGGTGAGCAAGATTTTGTGGCTTTTGGTACCTCACATCTTAGTATCAGTGCTGAGACCACTAACAAGGATAAGATCTACAGAAGCCAGCAACAGGATTTCTTTGACTTGGGTAAGAATTTTGCAGAGTGCATCAATGTTGACCACATTTCTGCAAAGCACCGTGGTAACTCTCACTCACAGGGCAATCAAGCTGTTACTGAATCTGACATGAAAGACTCCGTTGGGAGTAACCATACGCAGCCCACATATACCACATCCAGCATCTCGTTCCACATAGCTCAGTAAACAACCCTCAGGTGGTAACAGATGATTTTTGAGGCTCTTGAGGCAGCATTTTAAGACACTCTAGCGTGATGATCTTTAAGATGTTTTCTCTTAATCAATAGTACCTGCCTGTTCCAACAATTGGGTTTTGGGTTTAGGGTTTTTTTTTGTTTGTTTTATTTTTGTTTGAATAGGAGTCTGTTTTGTTTTCACAGTAAAAAAAATGTACAGTAACATGGTGAGCTGTTTACATCCCAGGTAAATGCTCAGAAGAACACAATGAGATCTAAGGATCCACTACCAAGCAGAGAAAGCTTAATCGAAAATGAGTCTGGAGGATGTCCTTACTCAAGCAACATAAAGAGAAAACTGACGCTAAAAGGTGCTAAGAGGATAAGTGTCCATGTTGATCACTACTGGTGAATACAGCTATCCTAATTTCATTGCCTTCTGAAGTAGTTTCAGAGCATTGCATTTCTCTCTGCAGTTCTCTCTTTTGTCCTCTCTTCCTGCTGCTTTCATCTTTTTGATGTGTTCATGATTGGCAAAAGAAGGAGGAGGGTTGAGAATAGCTAATGCTGAGCAGCAGAAAATATCTGGGAGGGAAAAAGACTTAAGATCTGAAGCTTTCCAGATGTTTTCAGTGCAGTATTTACCATAGCTGTATTTTCCCTTGAGAATGTTAGAAAACTATACCAGTACAGGAGTTTCAGTCTTTCTTCAAAGCACTTGGAAGTATCTTTTTCATTTCTAGATGCTTCAGTTTTCAGTCTGACAGTGTAACATGTATGGTAGGCCACAGCTCAAAGGTCTAAGAAGAAAATTTTTTTTTTCCAGATAAATACTCACCAGGCGCTGGTGATTCTTGCTTTGTATTAGAGAAAAGGAAAGAGATTCTTAGAAAAAGTGATGGGAAAAATTCGACACATCAGTGTTTTTGACATTTCATTTTCCCAACACTTTCAGGTTGGAGGTGCTTGCTGACCTCTGAGTTCTACTGCCTGATCTAATTTCATCCTAAGAATAACCGGCAATAGCAGAGACCTAATAGGAAACATAAAAAGTCCAAAATCCAACCCCCTAAAAACCCTTGACATCCAGCTGCTGAACAACAGATTGAGCTAATCGTTTAAAAGACTAATTTTAAAGAAGCTGCATATTAAAGAGAAATAAAAGGGTTCATTATGTGTCAGTAAGGAATATTAAGTATCCATGACCCAAGAGAAGAAAAAGAAAGATTGAATTTGATATCTGAGTGAAAACCCTTGGAATAAAAACAATTAGAGTGCTACTGTAAAAGGATTCAGCATTTTTTTAATGTAGTTGACCTTTGAAGCCCTATGAATCCTTTACTTTATTTTTAAGATTGCAAAGCATCTCTCAGAGCCCATTTGGGAACATGACAATTTAGAAAATGGAAAATGCATTCCTTAGCCTGAGTTTACTGTGGTTGCAGCTTCCCAGCATTACCCATGAGATAACACTTCAGTGCTCCTATTCCTCTGTTTCCCAAACTCAGACAGTTACATCCCTAGATATGTCTGGCTGTTTGTGCATCATTGTGCTGCCTGCTTCACTCCTTCCCACCCCCAAATTGAATTAGTTCCATCATCTTTAAAGGCAAGGGCTAGAACATGAATCATCTGTTGTACTAACTTTAAAGAAACTGTTAAGTGCTGTAGAGTTTCAGAAGCATCTTTTAATATATCCAGCATATCATCCTCAGATGCAGCCTGATGTAATGTTTTTTTTATGGACAGTAAGTGTGCTAATGAGACTATAGATAATGAATAAATAGATCCTAATGGGATATTACTGTAATAGAGGGTTCGGGTGGAGGGGTGTCAATCCTGTTGACACTTATTTATAATTCTTCATTGATGTAAATGTAGTAAAACTTAAGGTGAAGTGCAAGTGCTCGATGCCTTCTCTGGAAGTTTCTTAGTGTACTTAAATGTGAGCATGTAATTTAGTCCCAAAATGACTAGGTTTGATTTCTTATGAAAGACTTACTGAGACAAACAAAATATTTTCAGCTCAAGTCATTATTCCAAGATATGAAAAATTTTTCTCCTCTAGAAAGTAGTGACTCTACAGCTTAAAAATGAGCAGGACTTCATCATAGTGGAAAGGGACTGCAAAATCAAAATAGTCAATTATTACTTGAGAAATACCATGAGAGACAGCTATTGCCAAGGGATCCCAACAACAGTCAAGGACTCATTTCTTTTGTTGATGAGTATCCACTGAAGGGGCAGAGCAGCTTCCACTTTTTACCCTTGAGCGTTCCTATTCAAAGACTTGTAATTATGCAGATTTCATTCAAGCTAATTACAAATAGAAGACCCTAATGTCCTTATCAAAATTTTCTTTTAGTCCACCACCCATATTTTTTTTTCTTACCCATCTTTCACCTTCATCCTTTCTTTTAAGGACACAGAGCCAAGTGTCCATCTTTCCTTTTAATATTTGAGGTATATCTACTCTGCATTGTACAAAGTACTATACAGGAAAGACAGCCAGGCTAACTTTACACAAGCTCATTTGAATGTTTGGGAGGGCACGGTATAATGCACTGCATAAAGCACATGAAACCCCATCCCTCTTTCACAATCCTACTTGCTATATATGTTTTCTCATCAATTAGATCTCCAATTAATTTCATTAGGTTTAAACCACCTTCCCATCTCTTTCTTTCTAGACAGTAACCTTAAAGCATCGTGGCTATGCACAATGGGCCAAATTTTGTCTTGACATGGTTTGAATTTTATGTAACAATGTTGGAGTCTGTAGGGCTTAGTGAAAAGTTCGCGTTACCAACAATGCCTGGTGGACAGGCGGCAGCTGTAGTGAAATTACAGTGTTGTGAAGAATTAAGGCTTAGTGGGCACCCACAGGTCTGTGAGTGACTTTGGATAGCCTGTGAGGACATCTAGGGGAACAGTCAAAGAACTGATGCCTCCTTTGGACTATAAAACTTGTCTGGAAGATTTTATCACACAGCTAGTCCAAGCTAGAAACTCTTAGTAAGACTGTTGATTGAGGTTAAGTAGTTTCTGGTCTGAGGAGTGAAGGTGTTAAAGAGTGTTACCCTGAAGGAGAAAAAAATTGCCAGTCATCCTTTAAATTTCCCGGTGAGCAAAAGAATAATGAATCGACACATATTTACATGCTACCAGGAAGAGAAAGCATGGTGGCTGTTCCACCAAGTCTTTAAGCTAAGTATAATGTTATATGCATGATGGCAGTTTATCAATATTTAGGAAATGTTGCTATGAATAAATGCAGTGCATTAGACTGCAGCAGGGTCTCCTGGAGGAATTGCTGAAAACATTGTACTTAGAGACCACAACTTGCAAACCATACTAGACATAACCCTCCATAATATATTAAAAAGACAGATATAGTAATGAAGGAGAAGAAAATATTGTTTTCTGAGGTCTTTACCTTAAATTATAAGCAATGAAAATGAGAACCTTATTCTAATGTAACTAGAATAAGAACTAAAAAGACAAAAACTGGATCAGACTGTCAGGCATTGTTTCCCCCTTAGAAAAAGAAAAGAAATAGTTAAAAAGCAAAAAAAACTATTAATTTCCTTCCAGGAAAGTGACAAATTGTTTCAGTACACTCAGTATGAATAATTCACAGATAACCTTATTCACATAAGAGAGAAGATTCATATTGTGCAGTCCTATTCATACAAGCAATGGAGTCAGTTTAACCAAAAGTAATTAGCTAAAGATGCTTTGGAACTCTATATCAGCACCAAAGAATAAATCTGAATCATTTGAATCCTGATGTTGTTAAGTTCAGGAAATTTATCTCCTCTTTGTTTGAAACTGATCCCCCTGTTACATTGTAGTGGTCAAAGGTAATGATTTTTTTTTTTTTTGAAGAAAGAAAAAAGAAAATATTTAACAATGGTAGAACTTCTCTCATTTCTTTTCCGTATCTGGTGAATATATATATTTTTATAACACTGAAATCTCCCATGATTAACTATATTTCAAAATAAGATTTTTTTAGCTTTTCTTGCATCTACACAGCACAAAATAAATTTTAGAAAGATAATTCAGGAACACAAAGACTGCATAAATGTTTCAAAATCTTAAAACCCTATGGAAAACATATTCCAAAGGAGAAATGTCATTTCTGAGTCTCAAAGTTTCTCTTCTTTCAACATCTTTGGGTTCACATCTGAAAATAAAAAACAAAACCCAAAACCACAAAGCAACTAAAATCAATCAAAAAACTCCCAGAAATTTGAGAAGAAAAAAATGAGGCTTCAAAGACTGTGAAAGTAAAAATACTAGTGATATGCTGACTCACAGGATTCATAACAGGCTTATGGGTAAAGCAATATAGAATGTTTTATTTGTGCTAAATGATAGAATATTTTATCATGAATTATCTAAGGAATTATGCTGTCCCACTTCATAATTCAAAAAAACTCAGTGGATAAAACAAAAAATGTTATAGCAATGAAGAAGTCTATATTATTTCCACATAAATGTGGGAATAGTTGATTTTATTTAAAGGTATGGAGTTCTTCCATATTAGTTGAACTGATTTTAATTACTATAAATGCTATATCTAAAAGAAATAAATATATCTGAATTGTCAGAGAAAGAAAAATTGATTTTTCACATTGTGTATAGATAAATGAAACCCCACACATTTTCTAGCCATTTGCTGTTATGTGAATTGAGTATCTCTGTAATCCAGACAACTTATATGACTTTTTTGAACTGCGGCAATGAAATTATTCATAAAGACAAAGAAGGGAACTGACCCAGTTTACCTGAACTGAGATTCCCTTCCTCCCACCCAGCAATAGCTGACACCAGCCAGTTTCACTTGAAACTGGGATTAAAGTAGTTCTTTAAAACAGATGAACAAACTTACAGAAATAACCATTGCAAATGGGAAGCAGGAGTCGGTAAGTAAATGACAAGCTTGCTTTTTAAAGCTGATGTTCTGAAGCTGATTGCCTCCTCAGTTATTTATATCTAAATGCCTCCACTCTTTAATAATGTCCATTTATATTTCAAGTGGCCTAGATACACAGCATTGGTGTTACATTGATGCTCCACGTGCATCGTAATTGAATTACTGGAGCAAAATCCAAGCAGGAGTTGTGACTTCTGATGTTACATAGTTATTGCAGCCTAATAAGGTCAGCAAGGACTAACTGTGAAATCAAGACTTGTTCCATTTATTTAGGAATATACTTTAGATGATATGCATAAAGCACCATCCCATATGAGTTTTCAAAAATGTGGCTGGCTTACCCTTGTGTGATCCTGATTTTATGCAAGTGAAACTAAAGTAAAGACTTATTGTCCAGCATAGCATTGCTGTTGCTGACTTGGAAGCACAGAAGCTGAAAATGGCATTTTCCCAGTCTCTCTTGCTTACTTGCAGACTGGAAGAGCTTCCTGGGAAACAGTTCAGCATTTTAGGGAGAAGTGTTTTGCTCTTTTACCACACATTGTAAAAAGCACCTTTGGAAATCCTTCATATGCAGCTATGGGGAGGAAGGAACTAGGAGCTTGTGATACAATTTCCTTGTGGTTAAAATATTCACTGGTAACAGGAAAATTGTTAGACTGGGACAGAGAATCAAGGCTTCCTTCAACTGCAGACATCACAGACGGCTTAATCAGCAACATATTGGATAGGTAGGTTTTCTCTCACCGGGATGTTTGCCCTGAACAAAAAAAAATCTTTTCTGATTAAAACTCAGTTGACACATTTTGTCATGAAGTGCTTTGGTTAAGATGGAGTAACGTATACTGAGGAGAATAATTTCATTTAAAAGACTTAACCAGATTTTTGCATCTCTGACAGTAATCAGAACTGTAATCCTGTAACCTTTACAGAAATAACTCCACAGCAGGCAGATGTGGGATCATCTGTTTCCTCCATCTCCTGCTGTGCCCCCTTTCTAAAAAGATATAGTTTGGGATGTAATACAGTAATCCCTCATTGCCAGTCCTACATTCAGGCATTATTAAATTTGAATGACCTACAGTATTTGAACTTGCATCCACATTCTAGAAAATACAAGGAGTTCTTTCTTGACCTCTTCTAAGGTAGCTCCTAAGGACATTACCTGGTGTATCTACAGTTTCTCCAGGTAGCTGCATTTCTTTTCCCAGTCTCATCTCCTAATTTACAATATTTTCTTTCACACCCACAGGTTTTCTTGATCAGTTTGTTTCCCTGTAATTTCAACTCAGAAATATATATGTGTTTTCTTCAGTAACATAAATTGCCTTAATGATCGTCTTGTTTGAGAACAAATACCAGCTTATGACTTACTCAGAGGTAACAGAGTTATGGATTTACTTCATTTATTTTTTTAATTAGGGTAGTAGGAGGTTGTTTCACTGGCAGATGCTATCTGCAACTTTTCTTTCTGCACTGATTTTCTTGATGGCCATATGCATGGCTCTAATGTGTGCATGGTATATGTACACTTTCTGATAAATTAATAGGCATTACAGTCTACAATAGCACATCTTGCAATCTGAATGGCATTCTGATGGAAAACATTGCAAAATATGGATAAATTCTCATTTAAAAAAGTATTTTATTTGTTTGACAATGCAGGTTTTACTTTAAAGCAATTTGTACCAGTTACTGAGGCACACATGTAAAAAGATAGTATTAGATGTTAATGTTCTCTGTAGGAAATTTCATGAAAGCTTAACAGAGGGTGATTGCATGGCAACTTGTTGGGTATAAAAGGTTGCAGAAACCGATGGCTAAGGCCGTGTTTCTATAGCTTGTGAGTGCATGTGACATACCTCTCAATTGGCAGGCCTGGGAGTCCCCGAGCTCTATAATGAATAATGTGTGACATGAATTTCCACTAAGATACAGCAGAAAAGTGCTGAGGCCACAGCATAATGGAGCCTCCTGCTGGTGCAGCTCAGCCTCAAGCTATCCTTGGGGAAATGCTTTGAAATGGTAGCTAAATAACAAGGAAGACCATTCTTTGCATGTCACTGGTGCTTCAGACACTAACTTAGCAACATTTAGTTGTTTCTTTACTCAAAGTTTTATATTCTGCTAAGAGAAGACTGCTGAGGAAAGCAGCACCTTCAAATAGCCATTGCCCTTTTTCATCTTTGTTTTTCCAAGGAGAAAGCAATAGCTATTTTTCCCTGAACTGCGGGCTTTAAAAACATCACTCCTGTAATGACCTAGAGAAAAAATTGACTTCTTCACATGAATTGCTAGATCATTGTTGTCAAAGGCTCAAAGATCAGTTCTCAGTTTCCCACAGTGTTGTGGAAAGACAAAAGGTGAAAAAAAACCCTTGACAGAAAAAAAAAAAAGATGAGCTTTTAGATCTTTCAGAGTATTTTATGTTTCCCATTACATATATACTATCATTTGCAGAATAAATATCTTTAGAGAAAATCAGGAAATACAAAATATGCAGATTTTTGAGACTAGATTTTAGAGGTAAGGTTATAAATTCTGACAATTCATACCCAAGAAGAGAAGAGCTAACCCTATGAATTTAAAATGTTTTAATAATGTAATTAAATAAACTTACTGCATATTTCTTACAAGTTTTGGATGCCTATATTGAAACTTTCCCTTTCAGGGAAACATAAGCCCAGGTTCCAACCTTTATCAAGGGATTTTTGAAGTCGGCTCAAAGAGTACAGGAGGAACTGAATACAGATGTTGCCACATTATCTTGCTATATTACTATCCAAATTGCAAGTATGGTTCCTTAAACACCTACAGTTATCCCAGTTCATTCAAGCTTGTAAACTTAACAAGGGAATAGAATATGCATTAAAAGTGCTGGTAGACATTAATTCCCTTGCAAAACGTTAAGGTAGGCAGACAAGGATTCTACATCCACACTTTTCTTTGTTTCTCTCATTTTTAAGAAAGCCAATATTATTTAAAAGATTTGTATGGAGACGAAAGCATGGGAAATTAGTGTAAGAATGTATTTTAAGAAATTCATAAAGCCAAGAAAATCTGACTCCCAAATTTAATCTGTTTTATGGACTGTGAACTTATTTGAAGTCAACTCTGACTAATATTTTTTTGTCTCTAGGTATATTACAACAGGATTATTTTGTACAATGATTCCCTCTCTCCCAGCAAAACATGCACTTTTTATGTTCATATGCACATTTTGTCCGCTTTTGCTTATGCAGTAGACTACTGATAGGATATTCCTTTGATGACCAGGTCACACACCAGGCTTTCTCCTTCCCTTCTGCCTCCAAGCATCCGTGTAAACCAATTAAGCCGCTTTGTACTACCTGTATTTATGGACTCCATTGCAGCTCAAGATAAGAAATAAGGGAGAGGTTTGGCAGTCGTGATGCCTCCCTTCATCTTCTCAGATCTTTTGTCCATACATTTGTTCATCTACCCTATCTCCCTTGCCCCTGTGACACATCTCCATCTTGTTGCTTGGTAACCTCCCAGCACTGCTGTGCATGCTAGTATCAACTACTCTGTGCTCCCCCTTCCACTTGCACAAAACACCAAGACACAGTCTAAAATTGGGTGAGATTTTCTTCTTTTTGCTTCTAACAGACAAGTCAGATTCAGAGTAAACACTGAAAACTCTGTTAGAGGGTAAAATCTCAATTAAGAAACAGAGGAAGGTTAGAAAGAGTTGATTAGCAACACAGGACTTCCATAGATCAATTATTTGAGATACTTGGTGAAATCCCTGTGAAAAAAGTAAAGGAGGTATATAAGGATGGAGAGAGAAAGAAATTATTACTTGCATAACATCAGTGGCTAAAGATCCAGCTGGGTATGAAGCCCTAATAAATTAGCAATTGCACAACAAAAATAAAGCAAATCTTGTCCTGGACAGGCAGCAATCTAAAAAGATTGGCAGAATGTTTTAAACATCAGGATGTCATCTTGCCACAATACACTGCATCTCCTCTAGCTGTTTTTGAGATAAATTGGCAGTTTCTGATGCATTTTATGCTTGCTGTTAGTATTCATATTATCATAGAAAGTAATAGATGGGTATATTTCTTTCAAGGACAGATTTTAAATCACATATTTAAAAGGAGAAGAGCTGGAATGAGACACCTGCGGGTGGAAGTGAGATTTTAAGACTCTGAGCAGACTGAGTGTTGAAATTGGACTTTCTAATAGAGCAGGGTTCTTCAAGATATCACTCAATTCCAGGTCAGAGGAAAAGCATAGTTTTAGATTAAGCTATGTCCTGCAGTGCGGATGTTGGAGCTGTTTGGTACCAGATATGTCCAGCATAGACAGGGAAGTCCCACTGGTCTTCTTGGCCACCTGGGCACATTGCTGGTTCATGTTCAGTTGCTTGTCAATCAATACCCCAATGTCCTTCTCCTCCAGGAAGCTTTCTAGTCTGTAGCACTGCATAGGGTTGTTGTGCCCCAAGTGCAGGACCAAGCACTTGGCCTTGTTAAACCTCATGCCATTGGACTCAGCCCAGCGGTCCAGCCTGTTCAGATCCCTTTGCAGAGCCTCCCTTCCCTCCAGCAGATCGACACTTCCACCCTGCTTAGTGTCATCCGCAAACTTGCTAAGGGTGCACTCAATGCCTTCATCCAGGTCATTGATGAGGACATTGAACAGGGCTGGACCCAGCACTGAGCCCTGGGGAACCCCACTTGTCACTGGCCTCCAGCTGGATTTCACACCATTTACCACCACTCTCTGGGCCCGGCCATCCAACCAGTTTTCCACCCAGGAGATTGTGCACCTGTCCAGGCCAGAAGCTGACAGTTTCCGAAGCAGAATGCTGTGAGAAACTGTGTCAAAGGCTTTACTGAAGTCCAGGAAGACCACATCCACAGCCTTCCCCTCATCCAGCAGCCGAGTCACTTTGTCATAGAAGGCGATCAGGTTGGTTTGGCAGGACCTGCTTTTCATGAACCCGTGTTGACTGGGCCTGATCACCTGGTTCTCTTGCATGTGCTTTATGATAGCACTCAAGATCACCTGTTCCATGACTTTGCCCAGCACTGAGGTCAGACTCACCGGCCTGTAGTTCCCTGGGTCCTCCCTGTGACCCTTCTTGTAGATGGGCACAACATCAGCCAGCTTCCAGTCCAGTTGAACTTCCCCAATCTTCCAGGACTGTTGGAAGATGATGGAAAGGGATTTGGCAAGCACATCCACCAGCTCCCTTAATACTCTCAGGTGGATCCCATCCAGCCCTGTAGACTTGTGAGTGTCTAATGGGCCAAGCAAGTCTCTAACCACCACCTCTTGGATCGTAGGAGCTTTGTTCTGCTCTTCTGGCTCATGAGGGTGTACACACAGGGAACAACTTTCCTTACTATTAAAGGCTGAGGCAAAGAAGGCATTAAGTACGTCAGCCTTGTCCTTGTCCTTTTACACAGTTGTTCCCTTTGCATCCAATAAAGACTGAATATTCTCCCTGGTCCTTCTTTTACTATTGATGTGTTTGTAGAAAGATTTTTTAAATATCTTTCAGAGAATTTGCCAGTCTGAGCTCTAGTTGGGCTTTAGCCCTCCTGAGTTTTCCTCTGCATGATCTCACTTCCTCCTTTTAGTCCACTCAAGACGCCTGTCCCTTCTTCTGAAGTTCAAAGACATTCCTCTTCTTTTTGATGTCCACCCAGACCTCTCTGCTCAACCAAGCTGTTTTTTCTCCCCAATGGCTCATTTTCCAGTACATGGGGACAGCTTGCTTCTGCGCTGACAGGATTTCCTTCTTGAAGAGCACCCATCAAATACCCTCTTTTAAGTGCAAACAAAACTCAAACCTACACTTCTGTTATATTCAACAGATCTTACAGTTTGCTTCCAGTAAGTCCAGGCTACTGCTCAGCCATCTCAAAAAATAAGATACAGAGAATCCACTGAGAGCACTGGGGGACTGTCAGTGAAAAAAAGACCAAGTCATTAGTATTCCCTTCCATGGTCAGTTAGAAGTTGTACCTTCATTGCCCTCACAATTTTCTTACACTTCACAAACTCTTAGCATAATTTGTTCTCTTTTTCCCCTGCCTAATTTCTTCCTTTATTTTGTCAAAAACACACATATGCAAACAGGGAATGTTGACATGACTTTTATTTTTCATAAAACAATAATAAAATAAAAATACACAAGGGAGATGGGAAAGGAAAAGGACAAGCTATTCTTTTTGTAGTCTTTTGATTAAAAGCATTGACAGCAATTTCACCTAAGGAAAGTTGTATTTTACAGAGCACCTGTCTAAACACCATATGTTTATAGGCTTTCTTCTTCTACGTTTCTGTATTTTTCTAAAAAAGAAGCTTTGATTTCTTCTAACTGTTCTCATATTTCATGACACTAATTCTAGGTGGCACCATATGAATGTCATTAGAGGTGAGGAAGGACCAAAAGATCTAAAAGCATAAAACAAATTTCCCTTCTTTCAGAGATATGAAGTCATTCACATCTTATCAATTATTCCTCTGTGGAATTTCAGGCCTGAATAGAAAAGACCTCCTTTTTTGAGCACATGGATGAGATGAACTGCAATAGGAAGAAAGTACGTCTCAATAATTTAATTTCAATTTCTCATTTATATCAATATGAAATTACTGTAAACAATGCAGTTGGGGTTTTTTTTAGAAATGTACTAGAATAGTTGTAGATGTCTGCATGAATATACAATAGGATCTGTCTGATACATCTCATTTATGCTTTTATGATTTTGCAAGGAACAATGCAAGTCTTATTAGATTCTTCTGCATTAACTTAATGGGAAAAAATAAAATCCCAACATCTTCCTTCCCCAACAAAATCTGATGTGTAAGGATAAAGTCACTCTGACTGCAGACTGCAATAGGATAAGAATAAATTACAGCTTATATCACCCTCCCAACTTTCCTGCCTTATTTAACAAGTTGATACTGACAAAAGCAAGCATTAACATGGGATGACAATCTAATGGGAAAGAAATTGTATTGCAGCAAATGACATCATGAGTATCTCTGTTCTCTGCAACTCTGATAAAATTTTGCATCTGAAGTCTTTTCCTATTTTCTGTATAAGAAAATATATTCTACTTAACCAAACTAATTCCACAATAAAATCCTAAATGATAAAAAGAAATATATCTCTTCTTCTACAGGAAGTTTTATTGGGTGAAAAATAGAAGGGAGAAGTAAATGCAATATTTCTGGAAGGTATTTGAAAACCAAGCAACAGTTAATTATTTTATTATGTACGTACTGAGAATGTAATGAATTAATTAACTATGTTTAAAAGACCAAAATCCTCAAAAGACATAAAAAGTGGCTGTACTGGTTCAGAAAACTATCCAATTAGTCCTTCATTTTGTTTTCCATTGCAGCTGAAAATGGATGCATAGGGGCAAGTAAGAACAGACCCAGCAGTTATGGTGCTTCTATCCTATGCTTTTGTTTGGCCTACTTAGTAATCCCTGATGGATTCTTCCTCTAAATTTCCACTCTCTCTTTAAACCAGTGGAACTGTTGGGCATCCATCAATGGACCTCAAGATCTTTTCTCAGGGAGTTTCACTGATCTACAACCTATTGTATGAAGAATGAAGTACTGTTTTGTTCCTTTTGAACTGGGCTCTTATTAGCTTCCTTTGATTGCCTCTAGTTCTTATGCTGAAGGCACAGTCAAAAGTTAGTCCCTGTCTGTTTGCTTCATGCCACTCATGACTGCAGACCTCTGTCATAGCTCCTTTAAATTACCTGTCTTTCAAGCAAAAGAATTGTCAGGCTTCTAGAGGAATCATTATGCTATTTTTTCTCATGAGAAAGCTCTTCCAGTTCTTTGGTCATACTTATTGCTTTCTCTGATTCTTTTCCCTTTCTGATATAACTTTTGGAATGAGGGGAACAAAAACTGCACAGTGTATCTGACTTGTGGATTAACCATGGATCTGCAGAAGAACTGCTCTGAGTGCTATCATGGGCTTATTCATAGCATCAGGCCAGTTGAGCAGCATGTTATAATAGTTAGTTTCCAAACCATTCTCTAGAGTGGGAAATCTGGTTTAGTGATGGGAATTTTCCTATTGATTTTAATGGGGGTTGCCTGCCATTTCTTGATTATATTTGACTTGGGAATGTTAACTGTGTCTCAGTGGGTGGGAAGGGTGGTGTTGGCTAGTAAGGATACATTGGATAGTGTGGGACTTCAGCATGATGTACATGGTGTGGAATAAAGGATATAAATTTTATTGATTTAGTCTGGGATATAGTTACTTTTCTTCATAATAGCTTCAATTGTACTCTGTTTCGGATTTGTGAGGAATACAGCATTGATAATACCAGGACGTTTCCATTGCTTCTGAGGACTGCTTACCAAGGGTCAAGGCCTTTTCTGCTTCTCATACTTCCCTACCAGCAAGTAGGCTGGGAAGGTATAAGAAATTGGGATGGGACAGCTGACTCCAGCTCACCAAAGCAATATCCCACACTGGAGGACATCATGCTCAGCAATAAAAGCTGGAGGAAAGTAGGAAGACATAGAGAGATATTCAGAGTTACAGTGTTTGTCTTTCCAAGCAGCTGTTATGTGTGTTGGAGCCCTGTTTTCCTGAGCATGGCTGAATATCTGCCTGCCGATGGAAAATAGCAAACAAATTCCTTGTTTTGTTTTGCTTGTACTTGGCTTTTGCCTTACTTATTAAAATGTCTTTATCTCAAGCCACAAGTTTTCTCACTTTTACCTTCCCAATTCTCTCCCCCATCCCAGTGGGGGGAGTGAGAGAGCAACTATTTAGTGTTCAGCTACTGGCTTGGGTGAAACCACCACAGCCACAAAGTTATTTGTCCCACTTCGTGGTTCAGTGCAACAGCTACCCTTTTGTTACACCAAAGCTTTCCAATTATTCCTGATCATTTCTTTCTCCTTTGAATGATGGGGCTTTGCAGCTACCTGCAATTAAACCACAATAATCACTCACGACTATGCTATACAAGGAGTGTCCCTCTGTTAGATGGTGTGGTGGGAATTTCACAGCACAGGCTACAGGTTTGCTTCTATCTCAATAATCTCTATAGTCATAGGTATAAGCATAGCCAGGCTATAACACGTCATTTAGTGGGCTGGGTTTTTTTTCACTGTTGTTAGAGACATGCCAAACTGATAACCCTACCATGGGATAACCCTTCCTGTCTTCTTCTCATGCAAATTTACTCACCTTCAGTAAATTTTCCCTTTCTGAGGGGTTGTTCTAAAATGTCAACACAACTGGTTTGACAGCTTTTTCACCTTCCTTCAATCTGTAAGAGCTCATGATTTCCAGATGAACATAGACTTGTTGATGAGAGCATCCAAGTTCCTAGCAGTCATGTGTCAATAGAAAATAAGTCTAGTCCTCTTTTTCCCCAATGAACAAAGAAATTATTAAGCTAAGAATATTAATGTTATCACTTCTGTCTATTTTTCCTTTCTTTTTGTGTTCTTGAGTTCATGCACTGAATTTTACAATTCTCCAATTTTGATACAGGCTGTAAGTTTAAGATGGTAGCCTTCAAGTATTCACTATGGTCTTCTGAACTAGCAACTACATGACTATTTAAGTTGGTTTGTTATAATTCATTGTTGCTTTAATTTTTTTTTTCCTCCTGTAAAGTGTACTCCATAGTTTCTGTATGATTGCGTATTTATCTATCTTTACAACAGAAAAGAATTGGTAAATAGAATTCAAAAAGAGTTTTTAGGTCTGAGATAAAAGATTTGCTGCCCCAAAAGGGACATTGCATAGAGGCATGATGATATGTTACAGAGAAGAACAGAATCATAGCAACATATGATCCATTACCCTCTGGGCTGAATTCACTGTGGTGGTGTACTGACTTTCTAGTATAATTCTTGAGGAAAAAAAAAAAGTAAATGAACACTTTTACCCATTTATTAGAAGAAAGAACATAATGCCATTAATGCTAGGCCTCTTCTTAGGAAATAAAAATTAATATCCTGGAAAGTTATTTTCTTTGTTTCTTAGGTACAAAAATTAGTTCTGTTCCTTGAGTCTCTTTCCTATGACTACCACCATGGCATTGTGCTAGATGCTGTTCTTCACAAAATCATTCTCCCTTCTCTTCATCAGAAGCCAATTTTGAGCTTTTCCAGGTAATGCAGGTGTTACATGGAATTCTGTGATCACCCTAAGGAAGGGCTGCACTTGCCAACTGTCGTCACAAGACAGTAGCTAAAATGTTGAAATATATTTCTATATTTGGATGAGGAAATTGGGTGTTTCCAGTCAATTAAGGGCAACGCAGTCTTTTTAGTGTCACTGCTGATGATACCAGGATTCTAAGAGTGGGCTTTATATACACATGACTAAATCCTCATGTGAGATTAGTCAGCAGGACTTTATTACCTCTAGAACCATAACATACTGGATAAGAATTTGATTCATAATATTTTTTCCCTTTAATTAGACTTTCTTCTCCTTTTATCTTTTAGTTTCTCCTTCCTTCCCATCTACATACGCTTCAACCATTATTGAAAAACAATCCCTTAAATATTCTAGCTGCATTTCTAGTATTCAGCTGATTTTAAAATTAAGCAAAACATGTTCAGCCAGCCTTATTTCCAGACACTGCTCTCCTCCTCCCCTCAAAGTAATGACTTTCTATTTCAACAACTCATTCCAGACTACAAAACCAGATGGATTGCTCTCCACCACATAAGAGAACACATTCTTTATCAGAAAGTAGCAATCATTGAATACATCATGTACAATGACACCAGGGAGGGAATTGTTTTTCATTCTGCCCAGTGAAGCATGTTGGAACACCTGTTTCCTATCTTCAAAATGTTTGCAATGACTAGCAAAGAAGTTAGTGCTGAAACAGCATCATTAAGTCAAGTTATCCTTCTTGGCTACCTGTTGAAGAAAAAATGCTGCTGAGGCAATTCCACACTCATCCCAGGGATGTTACCCCTATCACTTCCTATGGGCTAATTTCCCTATCAGTGATAAAATCTGTTATTCGAGGGAAAGGAAAGCATAGAGGGAAAGATTCTAGTTTATTGAAATTCTTTGTTATGTCTTTTTTTTCTTGAGTGTGTTACATGCAGAGGGAGTAAATCAGCTAAGTATGTTCTCTGCCTAGACAATATACGCTGTCTTAAACAGTGATCTCTGGATGTTCAGGCACAGAAGTATTCACTTTTACAGTGAAAATAGCTATTCCTGTTCTAAATTCTATAGAAAATGCATATTTGGGATCTCAGGCTTCAATTTCTACTGGCAGGTGTTAATGTTGCACAGGCACCACTACAGAAAGACACATATCAGTTGTTTTGAAAGATCAATTGCACAACTGGGTATACTTAGAACTTTTCTAACAAATTTTCAAAGTGTTTTGATAGTACTGTAAGACAATACTTAGCACCACAAGCAACAGAAAGAAACTCAAAACAAAGATAGATTGTCAGGATTTTTTTTTCCTCTGGATTAAATAAATTAGTATTTTTTCTACCAGAAGTAATACCCGTCTTGTCAAAGAAATTAATTCCAGCCTAATCATGAGAATTTTTCAACTTTTTATTATATTTTATCATGCAATTTTATTCTTGACTATTTCTCAGCTTTTTCATGGAAAATTCACACCATAAATAGGCCAAAATACAAGTATCTCCCTTTAATTTTACAGATTGCACTTTTTCTACAGATGAGGAGCTGAATCTCATATGCCTTACTCAGTGTCATGCAACAAAAACATTGCCAGTTTAAAGATTATAAACCTATGCATTAATTACAAGCCAAAAATACACAAATCTTAAACCAATGTGCCAAGTTAATTTGATTTAACATGTAACTTTGATTTAGCTATGTTGATTGCATTGATAAAGTAAAAGAAACATAGGCAAAAAAGGCAGGGAGGGGAACGCGAATACCCTAACTAGTAAACTAATAGATAGCAAATGAGAAGCCAAGTAGTAATATAGGGAATTTCACAACATCTTGCTAGGAACTTAACTGTTAGAAGTATCTTATCAATTTATATGAAGAGTACATATGAAAAGGTTTTACAAACCATTCAAAGTACATTTAGTTTCTATATAATGATTTAATTCCGAACCATGAGATCTATTTTGTTGTAGAATGAATTTAGAATGAACTCAATAAAAAAGTTATTGTTTAAAATATTTTAAGATGAGACTGGACAGATCTTGAGGAAAATAAATTGTGGAGACTAATAATTTCCTTTAAAGGGAGATAGACTAAATGATCAATAAGGTCTCTTTCCCATCTCTCTTCTCTGGTTATAATTATATATTTTCTTCCCTTTTTCTCCCTCTTTCTCCCTTTCTCCAAAGTGGGGAGAAGTATATCTAAAGTATATAATATATAGATGCTTAACAGATGCCAGAAAAAATCCCACTGTCAGTAAGAGTTAAAATACTCTGATTTTACCACCACGTGACCTACCCATCTGAGACACAGAAAGACAAAAGTCAATTTGCAGTGCTGGGAGGGGACAAAAGCACAAGGAAATGTTTCCATTTTAAAAGAAAATCTTTCAAAAATGGAGCATGGATATGGAGAAAAAGGTACATCTTGGCAAGTATAACTGTGTTCAGTGGTCAAACTCTTTACCGTTCCTTAAAGAATTAGCTCTAGTATAAAGTCATTTGTCAGTGAGGACAGAAGCGTGGTAGGGGAGTATGTTATCAACAATAAAAAAGAGAAATAAACTGGAATGGCTGAAATTTGCAGCTGACAATAATATGAACATTTCTGATTTGCTCTTTTCTTGCTTACAAGGTGGAGTTGTGAACACCCGGGCTTTTCATGTCTGTTGAGCAGGTCCTTATTATTGGCTGTTGGAAGTCAATGGCCATTGATGTATGAGTTCTCAGAAATGCTGATCATGATATTGACTGGCCACTTCTGCTGTGAACTGGCACCATAGCCTTTTGTGTCAGCCAGTTTATTAGCCAAAACGAGTCTGGTTCCACCAAATGTCTTATTAAAATAGAACAGTTGCTTGGTTTCAAACTGTGGACTCTCGGCACATAGGAAACTGAAGACTGTGTTATATGATGAAGTAGGAGATAGTTCAAGTCACTGACAATTTTTACAGTTACTAGGTCCTCTGCCCTTCATATTTCAGAAAAAAAGATTGGTGAGAAGGTACTCACAGGAAGAAAATGAGGCTGAAAATCTGAATCTCTCAGGTGAGAGAAAGCTAGTGCTAGATTGATTTAAATTCAGAATACTAAGAAATGTGGAAAAAAAAAACCCACCTCTGGGACTGACATTAGGCAGTTAAGTAAGAAAATATTCACACTGGACTCAATTTACGTCATCTTTAGTTGGCTGCTGAATATCTGTGATGTATGGTGGGTTTCATTGTCCTGAAAAGATCTGTAATGCAAATATTACCTGTAATTAGTGGTTGCTATTTGTTATCTCTCATTGCAGTGATCTTAAAACATAATACTTAATTGTTTACTCTAATTATTTTTTTTCTTGAATAAATTAAGAAACTTCTAATAAGAAATAATTTTTTGGTATTATCACGCATATGTAGACTGTGGTGCACAGCTTAAAGAATTATAAGGCATCAGGGTGTGATAACACAGTGCCAGAGCTGCTGCACCACACATGGGAATTTTATTCTGTCGTGGCTATTGGGTCTCATCAAACACATAAACCACTAATACAGACCATCATTCACAATGACTAGGTAAGACCACGGATGCTGTATTATGCCTGGGAAGGTCATGGTACAGATGCTCCTAAAAGCTATGCTAAAGCACATGGAGGACCGGGAGGTGATAAGAGGCAGCCAGTATGGCTTCACCAAGGGCAAGTCCTTCCTGACCAACCTAATGGTTTTCTGTGAAGGGTTAACTACATCAGTGCACATAAGAAAGTCAACAGATGTGATCTATCTGGACTTCCGTAAAGTCTTTGACATGATCCCCCACAACAACCTTCTCTCTAAATTGGAGAGATATGGGTTTGATGGGTGAACTGTTTGGTGGATAAGAAATTTGTTGGTTGGTTGCATTCAGCGAGTAGTGGTCAATGGCTCGATGTCCAGATGGAGATCTGTGAAAAGTGGTGTCCCTCAGGGTTCTGTACTGGGACCAGTACTGTTTAGTATCTTCATCAATGATATTGACAGCGAGACTGAGTGAACCCTCAGGAAGTTTGCAGATGACACCAAGCTGAGTGGTGCAGTTGTCACAGTGGAAGGATGGGATGTCATCCAGAGGGACACGGACAAATTGGACAAGTGAACCTGGAAGAACCTCATGAGATTCAAGAAGGCCAAGTACAAGGTCATACCCCTGGGTTGAGGCAATCCTCAATTTCAAACCATAATGAGGAATAATGTGATTGAGAGCAAACATGAAGAGAAGGTCTTTGGGGTGCTGTTCAATGAGAAGTTTAACATGAGCTAGTAATGTGTGCTTGCAGCCCAGAAGGCCGACCATATCCTGGGCTTCTTTCAAATGAAGTGTGGCCAGAAGGTCAAGGGAGGTGATTCTCCCCTTCTGCTCCACTCTTGTGAGACCCCGCTAGGAGTATTGTGTCCGGTTCTGGAATCCTCAGTATGAGAAGGGCATGGAATTATTAGAACGGGTCCAGAGGAGAGCCATAAAATTATCAGAGGGCTGGAACACGTTTGCTATGAGGACAGGCTGAGGCAGTTGGGGTTGCTCAGCCTGGATAAAAGAAGGCTCCAGTGACACTACATAGCAACCTTTCAGTACCTCAAGGGACCTACAAGAAAGCTGGGGAGGGACTTTTTACCAGGGTATGTAGTGACAGAATGAATGGCTTTAAATTGGAAGAGGGGAAGATTTAGACCAGACATTAGGAAGAAATTCTTCACAATGAGAGTAGTGGGGCACTGGCATGGGTTGCCCAGGGAAATTGTGGATGCCCCATCCCTGGAGGTGTTCAAGGTAAAGTTGCATGGGGCCTTGAGAAACCGGATCTAGTGGGAAGTGTCTCTGACTTTGACAACGGAGTTGAAACTAGATGATCTTTAAGGTCCCTTCTAACCCAAATCATTCTATGATGCTATGATCCTATGATTCAATGGTGTCAAAAATATCATCATGTAAATAAATCTTTGGTGAATATTAGAACTTAACAATTTATCATTACAAGATTATACTACTTAAAATGTATTCATCATCAATAAATTAGAGCTAAAATGAGAGCAAAATCTATGTTTGCAATATAGCCAGGTTCCTGTTATGATTGTCCTGAATGTGTGACACTCCACTGGAGCGACTCATATCACTGGAGGGCCTTAATAATTTAGTAAGTCTTGAAAGTAAGTCAAAACTATCATTATTTTTCAAAACACACATACATAAACTTGCCTGCAGTTAGCAGAAGTGTCACTGCTGGCTGGCGGATGAAACTGGGATATGACCCCTGATGGCTATTGGAGTGCAATTAGAGCCCTTGCAATTATAACAATAAAATTTAATATTTTTAAAAAGCAATAACATTTTGATTATGAACCTTCTAAGTATTTTATTTATGTACCATTAGCCCTGATGTGCAAATATCAAACTGTAGAAGAATTTCAGATACTTTTCAAGTGAAAAATTGGAGTCTGCCATTCAATCTATTCACAGATCTCCTAATCCTGAATATTTTGCTGAGAAGAAGAGTGTAGTGTTGTTTCTTTACAAAGTATGTATACCTGTAACTCTTTGGAATCAGTGAAGCCCTTTCTGAGAGTGGGTAAGTTTTTCAGCTAATAAAACATTAGATTTGGTTGTTTCACCTACCATCAAATTAAACTTTAGTCACTACAGTCTAGAGTAGAGAAGACTACAATTAGAGAATAAAATATCTCAAGTTGGAAGAGATTCAAAAGGTGCATCAAATTACACTCCTGCTCCTTGCAGGTCTACCTAAAATTAAACCATATGACTAACAGCATCACCCAGATGTTCCTTGAACTCTTACTAGTTTGGTGTCATTGCCAGTACTCTGAGGAGCCTGTTCCAGTGACTGATCAACCTCTCAGTGAAGAATTTTTCCTAATATCTGGTCTGAACATCACTCAGTGCAGCTTTAGACCGTTTCCTCATGTAACCAGAGCATGGAAATTGGCACCTCCCCTTCTGCTGCCTTCCTTGAGGAAGTGGTAGACTGTGATGAGGTCACCTCTCAGCCTTCTCTTCTCCAAGCTGAGCAAACTGAATGACATCAGCAGTTACCCATAAGTCTTGCCTTCGATGATTTTCACTATCTTGGTCACAATCCTCTGGACACACTCTTAACAGTTTGATGTCCTTGTACTGAGGTGTCCAAAACTGCACACAGTACTTGAGGTGGGGCTTCATTAATGCAGGATGACTCAGGTCAGCAGCCTTGTAAGTTTTAACTAAGCTGTCCAAACAGCAGTGTTGGTGTTGTTTGGGAACCCCAGCATTTGCTTGACACTTTCATAGGTCTGGTAGATATGATACAAAACTTCTAGTTGGCCTGTGTTCTTCTGGAGGAACAGGCAGGATATCTGAGTGTAGTGATGTGTTTGCAACATCGATCTCCTAAGGAAAGCAAAGTTATAAAGCATTAGAAGAGTATACTCCCTAGTATGTGTAATATAGTAAACAACTGATGTCAGCAGTTCCTGGTGGAATGCAATTATTCAGCTTTTGTAAACATGGTGAAAATAATTTCCTTGATTTTCAGTGAAAAAGAAACACTACCTGTTCCACCTCTTCCAGATTTCCCAGTATATAAACTCGCTTGCTCACTCACTCGCTCACTGACTTACTGACTCACTCACCCCAGATACCTTTTTAATCTTCCTGGTCCATGAAAGCTGTGCTGATGTGCAGTCAAGTTGATTTTCAAAAGCAGGTTGTGTGCCATGCAAGTCATGGCTCAAATAAGTTCATGACTCAATTAAGTTATGGCTTAGTAAGTTCATGGATGACACTAAGCTGAGAGGAAATGTCAATCTCCTTGAGGGTAGGGAGGCTTTACAAAGAGATCTGAACAGGTTGGATCAATGGGCTGAGACCAACGGGATGAGGTTCAACAAGGCCAAGTGCAGAGTCCTGCACCCGGGGCACAATAACCCCGTACAGTGCTACAGGCTTGGGGAAGAGTGGCTGGAAAGCTGCCTGGAGAAGAAAGACGTGGGGTTGTTGGTTGGCAGCCAACGGAACATGAGCCAGCAGTGTGCCCAGGTGGCCAAGAAGGCCAGTGGCATCTTGGCTTGTACCAGAAACTGCGTTCCCAGCAGGAACAGGGAAGGGTTTGTGCCCCTGTACTCGGCATTGGTGGGGCCAAACCTTGAATACTGTGTTCAGTTTTGGGCCCCTCGCCACAAGAAAGACACTGAGGTCCTGGAGCGAGTCCAGAGAAGAGCAACAAAGCTGGTGAAGGGGCTTGAGAGCAAGTCTTACGAGGTGCAGCTGAGGGAATTGGGATTGCTTAGCCTAGAGAAGAAGAGGCTGAGGGAAAACATTTTGGCTCTCTACAACTACCTGAAAGGAGGTTGTAGCAAGGCAGGTGTTGGTCTCTTGTCCCAAGTGACAGGTGATAGGTCGAGAGGGAATGGCCTCAAGCTGTGCCGGGGAAAGTTCAGATTGGACATCAGAAGAAAATTCTTCACCAAAAGGGTTATCAAGCACTGGAACAGGCATCCCAGGGAGGTAGCTGAGCCTCTGTCACTGAAGGTATTTAAAAGATGGGTAGATGAAGTCCTTAGGGATATGATTTAGTAGTGGACAAGTACAGTTGGACTCAATGATATCAAAGGATTTTTCCAACCTAGTGATTCTATGATTCTATCATTCTGTGATTCAAATCCAAGGCAAATTGTGTTTTTGTTTGCAGAAGATGACTTAAAATGGCCAGAGTAAGATTTTAGAAAACTGTGCATTTGTGAAATGTTTTCAAGGTTTCTTCTCAGTAACTGTTCAAAAGTGAATACAGAGTGTATTCAGCTAGCTAAAACTGACACAATTTCTTTTATTCTCAAAAAAGAATTCAGTTGGAATAAGAAATTAGAATTCTGCCGTCTAACCAAGTAAGGCTCACAAATAAGTAACGTTACATTTACCAGCACACAAACCATTGCGACTGTGGAGCATCTACGTAAGATGTGTAATTATTAAGGCCTAGCTTATTAAGCACATTTGGAAATTGGCTGAATTGCTTGATTTGGTAAAAAATTACATGCTACATTTAATCAGCCCTCCTTTAAGGAACAAATGTCATTAAACACCACTTAATTAGCTGTTCCTACATCCCCACTGTGTGAAAAATTGTATCCTTGATGACTACAAAACATTTTTAAGGTCAAATGTGGTGAATAAAAATATCATTGAATGCCCTCTGGTAATAGTCTACACAAAAGTGCAGCTCATTTGCATTAATTGAAAAGATTATTCTGTATCACAGCTAATCAGAATCTGATGTCTGCACTGTACAGATGAAGAAGACCTTCCATAGTTAAACATATTTTCTTTTTTTATTATTATTTTTCATAAGTCTGTTAATTTGTCATGGTGGATAGATACGAAATACCTTCTTGTTCTGTTAATTTAAGATGCTTTTTACTACATCAGCATGCCATGTTTGGAAAGAGGAGAAATGGATAGCAAAAGACAGAAACTGACCATTTTGAAAAAGTAATGATTTTTTTGTGTCCCCTTGTTTTGCTTTGTAACTAACATAATTTCTCCTTCTGCATCTGCATGAGATCTGGTATCCCTCTCACACTCTTATCATTCACTCACTAAAGCTTTTCCTGGATGTTTAATCCCCTCTTGCTTCTCCTTGCCTCTATGTAATGTGCCATGTCATGTGCTTGAGACTTCTCCCTAGTTATTTCACCAAAACCTCTGAATGCAACTCTTTTTTAGAAAGGATATATCAAAAGCCTGATTATTGGCAAGCTTCAGCAAAACAGTCAAATAATCTGAATCACTGGTGTCATCCCCTGATGTAGAAAACAGAGAGAAGAAAAATGTGAGATATGAAGATCAGATTTTATTTTTAGGTTGGAAGGTATGGCAGGTGGTGTGGCTTGTGACAAAGATTTCACCTCTTCTCTATGAAAACTGTGAGAAAGACGTCAGCATGCTCCCTGGCCAGAACTGAAGCATAGACCCTAGTAGGCTTGCAGAGAGTCAGATTTACTTAGCTAGTAAGAATGAGTTCAATATTACCTGAAAAATGTACTGATCCAAGGTTTCACTGTGATATTCGATTTCACTAGATGCACACACAGCAAGGTATTTTTTCTTCTGGATATATTCCTAGAGATATCAACCCTAGGACAGTGAGCTTGCCAAAGGTATTTAATGGAAGCATTCTCCCTGATGGGAGATACTTGGTGGCTTTATTTCACTCTTGAGGTACAAGTGGATGAAAACGTGGGTAGAAGGATTTTATTCCACATTCATGCCTCCTGTATTTTGGGATTCCATAGGGACTTCCCTAAATTTTGGCTTAAACAAACAAACAAAAAAAACCCCCAAAAGATGCTAAACACTGTAGTCTGACTTTAATTTAGTGTTTTCAATGCCCATGGATTTCAGAGCACTTGAGGTTATGTTGATGGGTAAGATTTTAGTAACTGCTATGTAGGATGGAGCAGGGGTTGTACCAGTCTGCCTCCATGTGAATGAGGTTCATGACACAGCCTCTTTCCTTAAAGGGCTCTGCCTGTCCCCTTTCTATCCCTTCTTCCACCCAATCAAGAAAAAACATCTCTTGTTTTGCTTCTGTTTCATTGACTGAAAACATCTGAGGAGATCATGTGGAGACACTGTCTCTTATTTTCAAAATTATTCTTGGTTTTTCCTTTAAATTAGTGATGAAAGAGTGATTCTTTGTATCCAGGAGAAAGTACTAAATGTTTTATTATGGTATACAAGTATTATATGCCTCTCATAGGATCCTCAAGAAGATGTTTTGTGTCACAATTTCTTTTGTTGTAACTTTTCATAATCTTCTTCAGTTTTAAGCAAAGGTAAAGGGCACAGATTAATTAGTCAGAATACCCTCTTTTAAAGTCCTCTCAAGCTGTGGAACAGGATTCCTAGAGAGGTTGCCGATGTCTGACAGTGCATAAGAGGTCTTTGGACAATGTCCTTGAAAACTTGCTTTAACTTGGTCACAATGATGCTACTCTGAATTGGTCAAATTGGACTGGATGATCATTGTAGTTACCTCAAAACTTAAATAGTCTAGTTCTATTCTGTTCCATTCCATCCTTTCTTCCCCTCTTCTCCTCTATTTCCTCATCTCCCTTCCTTTCTCCTCCCCTACAATGATACAATTTAAAGAAACCTAAACCATAAGTAAGTGTATGAGCAGAGGTGACAGTTTCCTTTACTTTCCTGGTGAAGGTGTGTCCCAGACACATTTTTGCCAATCAGGCAAGTTGGTCCCAAATGTTCATAGAATCGTGGAATCATAAAATCACAGAACCATAGAATGATTTGTGTTGGAAGGGAACTTAAAGATCATTTAATTTCTACCCAGCTGCCGTGAGCAGAGGCACCTCCCACTAAATCAGGCTGCTCAAGGGACCATGCATCCTGGCCTTGAACACTTCCAGGGATGGGGCATCCACAGCTTCCCTGGGCAACCTGTTCCAGTGCCTCACCATGCTTATTGTGAAGAATTTCTTCCCAATGTCTAATCTACATCTTCTCCCCATCCAATTTAAAGCCATTCCCCTTGTCCTATCGCTACATGCGCTGGTATAAAGTCCCTCTCCAGCTTTCTTTTAGGCCTCTTTTAAGTACTCTAAGGCTGATAGAAGGTCTCTCTTAAACCTTCTCTTCTCCAGGCTGGACAACCCCAACTCTCTCAGCCTGTCCTCATAGCAGAGGTGCTCCTGCCTTCTGGACATCTTTGTAACCCTCTTCTGGACCCATGCCAAAAGTTCCGTATCCTCCTCATGTTGAAGAATCCAGAACTGGACACAGTACTTCCAGTGGGTTCTCACAAGAGCAGAGTAGAGGGGCAGAATTGACTCCCTTGTTCTTCAGTTTCTTATAGGAAAAAAGTCTAACCCCTGAGTTTTTGTTATGTGCTGAGCTCTTCAGAAGTTAATAAATCCCTGTAAGAGGATCTTTGGATCCACTCTAGCATAATTCCCCCAAAACTCTAATAGGGGTTTTTCTAAGTAATCTCTTGAAATATAACTAGGAACAAACTCTGATGCTAAAGCAGATTTCTTTATCAGCAACTCAGTGCCTTCAAACTGTCCCCCGGTCTCATGGTGATAAACCTTTGACTGTTATAAAATTACACTTAAAGCCTAAATATTTTGAGGTTTAATAGAGAAGTTATTTGTGATATGAACTTTTTCTTGGCACTATGCTTTTCTTTAATGTTTCTTCTCTCTTTTCTAATGGCATGTCTTTTTTTCCTTGCATTCAAAGGTTTGGGTACTGTAAGGAAGCAGCCTTCGTACACTAAGTTCCTCTTTCTGATTTACAAAAATCTTGTGGTAGCTGTGTTTGATATTTTTAGTACTGTAAAAATGTTTAAAATCAGAAATTACCTCAATAAAGCTCTACTCTGCTGTGCTCTGTGAACCCATTATTTTCTTGCACATTATCAAAATACTGCAGAAGCTTTAATAGGCAGTTTA
Source organism: Phaenicophaeus curvirostris (assembly GCF_032191515.1). Taxonomy (NCBI): domain Eukaryota; kingdom Metazoa; phylum Chordata; class Aves; order Cuculiformes; family Cuculidae; genus Phaenicophaeus; species Phaenicophaeus curvirostris. The sequence continues at coordinate 92,206,091 of NC_091394.1, forward strand.
TGCATAATGGCACAATCGCTAATGATTTTATAAACATACACATGTGTATATATTTTAGTTCTTATCTATTTGGCAGTGTTTGTCCAATGAATATCTGAAGTTTTATTAGAAAAATGATTTTGTTTCTAAAGATTTTCCTAATATTTTTGTGATTTACTCTCAAAGAATATTTACTTTAATGTTTACAGCTTCTTTACTCAAAAAGAATATTTTGTAGACTTCATCTTCACTATTTTTTTTGTAAATGTATGAACTTTCCTTCCCACTGCATTGCATTATTTAATGAAATGATGTTTAGTTAAAGGAAATGTTTCTTCATATCTAGTCTGAACCTTCCTCATTGGCCTGGATCCATTTTCCCAGCATTATCTTGTAGTGTCAGATTTTGATTTAATAAGAACACAGACAAGGAACCACTGTTGCAGGTACTTTATGAATACAGATAAAAAAGTTCTACCAAGGCAGGTACAAATTTACCAGTATCTTATTTGTGACCCTTGGCAGAGTAGAAAGTGGATACGCATCATGTATTTCCTATTCCCATGAACATATCTCTCTTCATTATGTTTAAGGTATATTAACATAATATGAGGGAAGCTCTGCCCTGTTAGTGTTATTCTTCTACATAAATTACACTACAGCCATTGCTATAAATGGAGTAGCTTATATTCACTTTCTGGAGATCAATCCATCTCCTTCCAGTAAGGTCAACTTTATGTATTTATTTCTTTAAATAAGACGAGACAGAACATGCAATTGATTTGAGCTTCTCACAATACTCTGTTTGTGTGTATATTTGTCTGTGCACCACCATGATCTGGAGCTAAACCTTCCAGAAAATTTTAAGCATCTGATGTGATTGAAATTAAGCATTAGATGTTCCCTGATTGCTTATGTTATACTGATTAGTCTGACTGGGCTATGACTGGCAAAGAACACAGAGGAAAAAAATATCTTGTGCTTGGCCACAGGCTGTAACAGACTCTATATATGTAAATAACTAAGACATGCGTGGAGGCTCACAGTCTGTGTCTGGAAGAGGTGTCTGGGAAGCTTGCAGTCTGTCCCTGGCAGCCCAAAGTCCAAATTTATCAACAAATACATCTGACTACTTGAGAGCATGAACTGTAGGTACCAAGATATGAGTTCACTTGGTTACACAAGCATTTCAAAAACAGTGTTTCCAAGACATTATTATTCCTCATGCATGACTCACAGTTGGGGTAAGGAAGGAAAATTCTATAAAATCTCTTTTCCAGTGGATACAGTAATGCAGTAATGGGGAATACCATGAACATGACAGAGGCAAGGGGGAGAACTACATGATCTTTAAGGTCCCTCCTAACCCAAATCATTCTATCATTCTATGAATTTCTGAAAAAAAAAAGAAAACCAAACACAGTCATATTCATCTCCTTATGTGGCTGCTGAATCTGTCACTCTGCCCTGGCTGTGTCAAAGTGAACAAGATGGCTATCATATTTAATATGTAACTAATAATTTTCTTGATTATAATATCTTCCTAAGCAATGCTATTTCTTGATAGAACCTGCAGGTTTGCCTGAGTGGAAGAAGAAGATATCTTTTATCCGGTTTTGACTTTAAGACCACTGGAAGCCTTTTAGTTTGATTGATGAACAATAGCACTGAACAGGAATTTGAGACCTCAGAAAATAATGTTTTGTTACATTAGCTCCAGGGCATTTTATTTTGGAAAAAGGATCTAAACAAAAATGAAGCCCCTTTTCTCTTCCCACACAAAGAAATGTGACCTTCTGTCATGTTTTTCTGGGGAACTAGCAGATGTCAGGAAAACTTTTGTAATTAATTTGTCTTGTGATAATCAAACTGACCCTCCCTTCCAAAGTTGTTCTTGAGCTTTTTATTGTGAAGGATAATCACTGTGTACTCATTCTGTGAAAGATCTTTTTTACAGTGGCAAACAGCTGATTTATCTTCCTTATATTTTAAGGGCTGCAGTAGATTTGAAGGTTGATTTATTTTGTCTGTATTAGTATGGGCAACATCACTTGGTGTAATGATTAAGTATTCATGTCTGGATATAAATTACTTTCTTTGCTCCAGATAATAACAGATTATTTTTCACCCCTGCTATATGTGAATTATGAAAGATAGTTATTTCTTTAATCTTCAGCATATCTTGCTATGAAAGGGTTTATGCATTTAAGTCACTTGGTTCAGGGAAGAAGTGGTCTTATAAGACAAACTAGGATGAATGTTTAGCTGTTGTCAGAAACCTTTTTCCTTTTTAAACATACTTTAGGAGACAGAGAAAAATGACACAAAGACAGAACATTTATTTTGCCTTGTTTTCGTAAAAGTTAAATTCAAGTGGATACATAATAGTATTTGGAAGCCATTGAAAACATCAGACTATCTATTTGCTCAGCCAGGATATTTAATTCTGCTGTGTTCAGTATCCAACCCTTCAGCAAGCAGATGAATCTTCCCTCCCCTGAGTTGTCTGGTGAGCTAGCTTTGTTGACAGGCTTTGAATTAGACTATATGTTTGGTCAAATATCTTCCTCAATCTTCTTGCCACTTCTGCTGACCAAGATGGCATCATCCACACATTTATATGTTAGAAGTAAAATACAATATCAGGGATTTTTGCACAGACACCAGCCACCTCAAATTCATTGTGTTCTTTTCAAATTAAGATCTTTTTCCCTTGGGCACCATGAAGTAACTAATCTTAATAAGGCCTGCTTGTTCTCAAATTAAAAAATGTTGCTATGAAGTGCAAATGCTGTTGGTAAAATACTACTGAATTAAACTTCCAGAAGTCAGCTCTGCAGAGGAAGCCATCAACAATTCATGACATTGTAAAAACATTTTTCTTGATGATCCATTTACGATGAAGCATTATGCTGCCCTCTTGACAGGTAATGCAATATTATGTTAAGTATAAATAAATCAAAAATACAGATGTAGTTGCTTGAATTATGATGGTCACTAATGGCATTTTGTGAAGAAAAAGCAAATTTGAAGTCTCAGTAACGTCTCTGGTAACTCCTATCTGGCATTTCTCAGGTGCCCTGAAGTCCACAGTGACAGAGTAGAGCTTCACGGGAACAAGTTTGTGCTTGTGCAATAACCCAGCTGGAGACACCCTCTTGCACATTCATCCCTCTGTTCTAAGATGCCTAATGGGAACTCTAGTATAGCAAGACCATTGACCCCTCTCCAACAGCAAAATTCAGTGCTTGCCCAGGGTGGGTGGAGAGTGGACCAGCTAGGTTCTCTGATTCTAAGGTACAGGCCACCCACCCAAACTCAGCTTGGTGCCCTAGCACATAGCCTCTTCCAGGCAATGTTAGTGGTAATGTTGCTCAACAGCTTATCAGCTACAATTTGTTCCAAATTGATTTTACTCTGTCAGTGGAAAAGAGAGTATGTGCTAGATAAACAGATCTATCTTCAAGCAAATGTAACCTTCTAAGAGGAACTGTTTAACAGATAACTAGCATTCTTCTGGTGCTATTTGCTTTTAGATGGATACCCATAATACAAAGATTTTTTTGAGGCTAACCCATTCCATAAGACATGAAAAAGTACAGTTAAAAAATGATTAATATTTCTTGGGAACAGGCTAAAAAATAGTTTCATCTGTAATATGTTTTCATGACAGCATGATTCATGATAGCATAATATGTAAACTGCATAAAATATACTCATCTTTTGAACCTGTTATCTTGCTAGCATCTCAAATGGTGGATCTTCATAATACACTGGTTTATTGTAATTTCTTCTCAGTGTTTGGGAAGTACTATTATCTCTCATTGGTTTATTTATTATTTCTTGTAATGTATTAAAAAGAAAGCGTTCTGTTGACTTTAATCTCTGAAAACATAATATATGAGAGTGAAAAAGCAGTAGTTGGAATTAATTATAGATGTAGACATGATGAAGAACTCTCTGCCAGTGTATATTGGCCTAGTCCTATTGAAGTCAATAGAGTAAGACCAATTTACATCAGCAGAGGAGCTGATTTAACAGGCATTGGAAGAAGAAGTACTGGGATTCACAAATGTGAAGAGAGAGGCAGAGTAGTGAAAACACCAGACACCTTTTTGTGTATTTGCATGTATGCTATTAACTTTCACATCTGTTTGTGGAAGCACTACAAAAGTAACTTTTTTTAACATGTGCAGGAAAGGTGCAAAATTGCAAGGATATTGGCTGAGGGATTTGCATGAATACAAAGATTGATGAAACCCAATCATGGTGCCTCCTGAAATGGTAAAGCTCTTCCTTTTAAACATCAAAGAAGTACATCAAAGTGTACCTCCTGATGATATGGAAGCTGGTTAAACAGATTCAACAGTTATCCTGTAATAAGGTTTGAAAAAATATCTATGCATAAATGAGGCAGAATATTTTGAATCATGGGAACCTTTCTAAAATTATGTAGAGTGAACAAATAGTAGGTGTAGTTCTTACCTTCCTTTCATTTTACTTCAATGTACTTCCACTGATTTCAATGGCAATGTGGTAGATTTGCACCATGTAAGGGCAACTCAAAACAGACGCTGAAAGGGCAAAGTGTTAAAAGATTATTTCTGCTAAATTGCAGGAGAACAGTAGGGAATAATCGGATAATGTCTTTCAAATATTAGTATAAAAATAAGACTGATTTTGATTCTACTCCAGGAGTCAGAATGCCTTTTCCTCATGCTCTACAATCTGACTACAAGGAAGCCTACTTAGCATGGAGGTTTTGGTGAAGATGCTATTTTTATAATGCAATGATTCATGCCTCCTGTTTCATATAAAATGTTATTTTGTGCTAAGCACGGGGCTCAGTTTGGCAGTCTGGGTGCCAAAACTACCTATAGAAAATAGAGGCAGTAGAGGAACTTGTCCTACAGCCAAACTCCAGACTCTTTAACTGGAAAGAAAAAACTTTGAAAAATGCATTAAAAATCAGCTTTGAAAATTAGCTGTTCTTATTTATTTTGCTCTACTTTTTCTTCAAGCATGAATGATGCTGGCATAGGTCCAAAGACTTAATTTACAGTTAGAGGAATCTCTCTATTCTCTTTCCTTCTGCAGCCATGAGAACACAGGAATGGAGATGATGCCTGAATGTCCTCTGATGTTCCAGGCAGCTGCACAGAGCCACCTGAGCTGTTTAAGAAGTCAGGGTTCAATGAGCTATAGTTTTTTCAAGGATAAAAATGGTGCTATGTCTGTCATAGGACAAGAAAGGGCGGAAAGAAGAGCATGAGAAATGTGAGATGGAGCATCCATGGAGACTGCAAGGGGAAAATGATGGACAAGTGATGTCTCTGACCAGAGAGAGCCAAGTCCTGCTATTCCAATCTTCTGGAGGAAACAAACAAGAACTGACATGCAAGAAAGAGGTGAACAATCAAAATCTGATCATGCATCCATATAATTTCCTCCTTTGCAGCATGTACAAGACAGATATCTCTTGCTTACAAAAGTCTATGTCAGTCAGAAATCCATGATGTTTAGCTGTGCCATTATCAGAGGTCTTTGATCCTCTACCTTGCTTAAGTCCTCATCACGCATTGCCAGAAAAGATAGTATGATCCCACAAACAAGAAGTCAGGATTTTTCTAGAGAGGAAATATATCCAGAATAATTGTCATAAAGAATATAGCACACAAAGAAGACTAAATAGAGTGCATATAGATGTTCATAAAAAGTTAATTCATTAGTCTTGATAAAAATCAGCTGAGACTCTCAGATTTCAGCTAGCTGAAGACATGGCATTTTTAGTTTACATTCATAACGGTGACTTTGTGTACAGCCTTTTTGCCATTTTGCATTTCTCTGATATACCACAGCAATACATCATCAAAATACCATTCCTCTGATAATGTATTGCTGTGTTATGCTGTTAAAGTGACTTTGCTTGATGACACACTCAAGTAATAGATCTTTAGACAGATGAACTGCAATAGCAGTGGACTCTGTCACATGTAAGGGAGTGTGGGAAAATAAAAGATATAGTGGCAGGGCCTAGGGAGAAACATGAGGCTGAGCATGTGCCAGGCTTTGTGGAACACAAAACGTACTTATCAGGAAATGCATAGAAAGTCACCTAAAGGACAGATTGAACGGGCATGTCATGGGGCCTCAGAAAGCACGGGGGAACTGCTTATGTCTGGTGTGGTAGACTTGGAAAAGTCAACAGCAAGAAGTGCCACAAGAAAACTCAGAGTATATTAAAATGCTGGCTATAAAGAACATTCCATGGGGACACAAAATATTGGATTCTCTTAAGACCAAACTAATGCATTCAAGATACAGCTCAGTGGACCTAACTTCACATCTGGCTCAGGTAAAATGAGTTGGGCATTGCAAACCTGTTCCTCCAGTGAGTTTGTCTTTGTTCAATTGTTGTGCAGTACAGTAGTTCAGGGCAATTAGAAAGTTGTGCGCAGCATCAAAGGGACTTCCTACTGCTGATTTTCTCAGTGTTAGCAGGGGTATGTTGGAAAAACTTAGTGATCTTAGAGTCAGGAGGCTCCTGCAGAAGAATGTGCATAAAAGATGATGCAGTTAGACACATCTAGACACACTGAGATTCTCCCTTCTCCTTTTACTGGAAGTAAACAAAACAAAATTCAGGGAGAGGAGACATGCAATTCAATTCAAAGGCATATAATTTTTAAAAAAAAATTCTCAAAGAGTAATGTCTTTCACTGAAAACTGGATAAGTCACCATTGTAATTCATTGCTACAGGAAGGTGATGTGTCAATACCACTGGGTAGCTTTGTAGATTTAAGAATAGAGCTGAATCGTGCCATAAACACAAATAAAAATGGTCTTATAACAGCAAGAGTGCAACTATGAGAACTATCCAATCCTGTTTTTAAGGAATAGTGTGACCCACTGAGGTTAGACAATATTGTCCTGTAACATATAACACCACACAATCAGATTCACTATAATTTTGCACTCTCTTCTGAAGCAGTTACACTGACAGCTGTTAGAGATGGGGACGTGTTCCAGCTACTCTATTGATCTATTCCTAGTTGACAATTTCTTTCTGCCTACAAATAAATCCAGGGAAGCTGCAAAAGCTGCCTAAAGTGCAAACTGAGCAATGCTAAGCTTAAAGAATCAGCCTTTCACAATCAGTTTGCTCTCCACGTATAATAAAGTGAGGTAACATGACTAATAAATAATAAATGAATAATTCTTAGGTCTTATGTAGCACCTCTTATCAGAGCAGCTCTGAACACACTAAAGGGAATACAGAAATTAATTCCTGTAGTATGCCATTGGGACAGATACGTTTGTACAAGTTTCACAGCTTGCTTTTTTATGCTTTTCTAATTAGTGTTGTACACAGTGAACACAATCATAGAGCAGTCCTCTATGGTTCTAGATGTCCTGTAAGCTCTGTGATCCCTGCAAGCTGAGTGTACAATCAGAGTATAAGACAAAGACAAGAATTATTCACAGGCAGCTGGGAAGAACAACTGGCAACAGGGAAAAGAGCAGACATGTTTGTGCCTCTATTGTCCAGCTAATTCAAGTTTTCTGTAGGTATGAAGAACTTACAGCTATGGTTTTTGTCAGCACTCGACAAGATAGTTGTGGATCAGGAAATTCAAGGGTAGTTTTATTTCCATTGGAAATTAGAATTTATTTCATTTATTCATTTCCCCCAACAAAATCCTGAAACAACAGAATGATTTTTATTCAAAAGGAAATTGCAGAAACTCCTAGGGAAGATAGCTCATTCCTTGCACCTTTACTTTTGATAGGCCATGACTTTATGTGAAGTGCATCTGGCGTTATGTATCACAGTTAGGAAATTCTTGCTGTACAATTTTCCATTTTCAAAAACAAGAGGAAGATAAAAATTGGGGCTGCAGGGGATATAACCTATCTAGTGATCTCTCCAGCTGACACTAATGAGTCCATGGGGAATGTATACAACTCCACAAAGAGCTACATCTTTGTTGCAAACCTTTCTCTCCAGCTCAAACCTTTCAGTAACCCCCAAATTTATTTTCAAGTAATTTTCTTAAGATTTTTTGCTGAAGAAACAACTTTCCATCATACAAATAGCAATGTGTTATTCGTGTATCACACCTTCTTGGTTTTTTTGAAAGCACGTAAAACTCTGTAGAGGAACATAAGTTGCTGAGCACTTGAAAATCTAGCCCCAACTATTTTGCTGTAGGTCACATAACAAGACTCTGTCACTAGCTGTAACTTGGAGAAAAAGGGTAAATGAATAGAGACAGTTCATTGCTTATGTTTCATAAAGCTGGGACAGAGCAAACATCACAGCATGACAGGATACATTTGGAGAGACAAAGAACAGGGGACATTTACTTCTAAATCTTCAGTTACTATTCTAATATCATGTAGAAAATATTAATGAGAAGCTCATTGAGTTCAGTGAAGCAAGTTAAAAAGGTTCCTTGAAAATATTTTTTATTTCTATGGCCAGTAAAAAGACAGAGGCTGGAAAGCCTTGCAATCTTAAGCCTGCTGTCCCCAGCCACATTCCCCCATTTCAGGTAAAATGCAGCTTGCAGTCTGGCAAAGATATTTAATTGTTTTTTTTTTTTCTTTCTTCTGCTGCAATTCATTAATTCTTTCCTTTTACTTTTCCAGGCTTATGGGAATTTTTTCCTATTTTTCATGTGAGGTAGATTCCATGATGGCCAAAAAGGTAAAATTATTTTTGCTAATGAATTATTTGTAAAGTAAAAATACATGTGAAAAAGTAAACATCAATGACTATTAGTTAAAAAAAAAACATTTTAGTAGCCCAGAAACTAAGAAAATGCATTACCATTGGCTAATCTTTTTTTCAGAAATGACTTTAAATGAGTACATAACTTTTCTCATCTGTCTCAGTGCTTTTTTACTGAATCAAAGGTCACCCAGAGAGGATTAAACTGGTAGTTAGAGTGTAAAATAAGGCTGTTAATACTTAAGTCAAACTCTCACAGCATAATGTTCAGTAATACTCCACTCCTCAAATGCAAAGTAGCTATAATTAAGGGTGTAAGTAGAATCTTCACCATTTCTTCATCCATTTGCACATGAATAAATTAAAAGATTAAAAAATCTCAAATAAAATTTATTTATATCAAATAAATAAATCCACTATTATAATATTGAATCTCAACTCTATATGGCATTCATATTTGCTTTCTTATAAAACATAGTATTACTGAATACTTGTTATTGATTTGTAATGTGACAGTTAAAGTGGCTTCTGTCTTCTATATTATTAACATATTGAATAATTTTCAGACACACAAATACTTGTTATCATCTGAGATGCTCTGAGTTACCCTCCTTTTGCCTGTCCAGGAAAGGACAGGTCTGCCATTGGTTATGTAGGCTACTTCCAACCTCCTATGCTTCACTTGTACACCCCAAGGTATTTGACAAGGTGCTTGACATCGACCGGCTTAAAAGTCAATGAGATAGTCATACGACCAAAAAAACCCCACTTACGTTGTCTCTGAAGTCAAAGATAAAAGTCAACTCTTCTGGAGGCTGATTTATCTCACCCTGGGGGCCCATTTTAGGACACAACAAATTACCTTCTGAGAGCATTTGTCTTTGACCAGAGGCTACCTGAGTTGCTAAGAATGTTTATTCACTTTTTCATTATGGAAATAGTTTTCTTTCTTTAAATTTAGTCCTAAAGGAAAACTGTTTTAACTGTGAACTTCACAACCTTAGCACGTTACCATTGTCTGTTATGTTCAGATTCTCACATCACTCCCTCGTTGCTGTACTGCTTATATGCTTTCTGGGAACTACATGGCATCTTTATATTTGAAGTGGATATTTCATACCTCCTAAAAATTTGTAGTACACAAAATATGTGGGAAAGAAAGTAAGATTTTATCTAACTCACCGCATTCATGATTTTGCATTGCTGTCTGACTATCTTGTCCAAGTAAATCTGATGTCAAATGGCTGCAATAAAAGTGCTGCCTCTCTTCCTACCTCTTCGGCTCAAGAGTTGCTTAGAGACGGAGTTCACCAAAGAAGGGATGCTCTGTGAACAGCTGGCAGATAAATAGAAAAGACCAATGGACATGCCCAAGGCACATTTTTTTTGTGTTGCATTATTTCTTTAGACAAATATCTCATTATTAAAAAAACCCACTCATGTTATTCAACAGAGAAGATTTGTAATTATAATACAGTACAAAAGTCCAAAACAATGAACTCTGTTGAATGCATCCCAGAGGAATTTAAATGTTACTATGAACTTGAATAATTGTTTCCTGTACAGAGGGCAAAAATCACAGACAAAAAGAAAAAAAAAAGAAAAGAAAAGAAGGAAACATTTTTACTAGGGAAAGAATAAAACCCACAAGTTTTTTATATGATATTTTCTACAAGATGAGAGATAGAAGACTTGGATTTTTTTTTCAAGGTGTCCCTTGAGAGCTGAGACACAAGTAGATGCTATAGATCATCTACTTAAGTTCCAGCGCTGTACAAAATATACTGTGTAGAGCTGTTAAGTTAGCTACAGCACCGATTAGAGAGGGGAGCAGCTAACCTCTGTTATTTAGGACAGTAAGGCAAAGTGCAGCTAGTACAGTCAAAGAGCAAAAAGTCAGTTCAGTTTCAATTCAGTTCTTGTGACCAGCAAGGCTTTAGCATTTATAATGCTGCATGAAAATTACTGCAGAAAAAAGAAAGCAGTTTGTCAGCCTAGCAGATTACTACTGGTATAATTTTACTCTAAGAGTTAATTATACCAACAGGATGTCTGCTTGTTTATCTGCCTTGTTATCTTTTCCTCCCTTTAACTTAAAAAAGAAAAAAAAATTACTGGCCACCTGAATCACATTTGGTGGAAAGTAAAAATAAGCTAAATTGAGCATTGGGAGGTTTAGCATAATACTGCTAGGATCCTGTTTGGTTGAGTTTCATATTTTTATTTTTGTGGGATTGGGTGTTGTTTTGTCTGTTTTGGGGTGGTTGAGAGGGGTGTTGCTGTTTGGTTTTGTGGGTTTTTTTGTTGTTGTTGTTGACATGCTTGTGATTTTTTTTATAGCAATTTCCTTAAATTTCATTTTTAACTAAGTCCTGATAGAACCCTTCTGGCAGTCATACACTATTGCTGAAGGCTACTGAAAAGCATCCTTTGTTTTTTTGGTGGTATGGACAGACCTAGTGTTTTGATGTTGAATTGTTTTTTACACACAATTGCTTTGAAATTCTGAAACTTAGTGAGCAGAAGAAAAGGAAACAACGACATTGTCTATAATACTGCATATGAATATATATTTATGTACAGAGAGTTTGATACCATATTTTCTCATCTAATCTTTTCACAATAATCCTTATTCTTCCTTTCGGTTCTTTTTTTGGATTTAAAAGATCAGCTATTATCTTTTCATTTGTGGCCCATTAATTCTTCTAGAGGAATTCATGCACAGTCAGCTCTCCCGTGCTAATGACCAGAGAGGAATAATGGCTACTGCCCACTGAGAGGGATATGTATTGTTTTAGCTAGTTTTTGATTTATTGAAATCCTTCAGTACATTTCTGCATTTTCTTTTTTTATGGCATCTGAGAAAAGAAAGCACTTCAGAATCATCCAAGATAATGGTCCATTTCTTGTCAGTGTGAAAATATGGACCTTCCTGGAAGGGGTAATGAGAGGCTGAGAAAGGAGAAAAAAAAAAACAAAAACCAAACCAATGCAATACAATACAGTACCTATCTACTGCATTTATAATACAGGAATTAGGACTGTCCAAATAAATTGTCAGTAAACACATGAAAAACTACACAAAATAAAGTTATTTTTCTTACACCACATGTTTTAATGCCAGAACGTAGTAGGTCTGGGTAGTGTGGGTTGTGAAATAACATAAATTAACAAAACCAACCAAATTAATAAAGGACATACCTGTATCTAAGGCTACAAAAGACTGAATGAACTTCCAGTTCAAGAAATCCCTAAGCTACTGCTTACTCAAAACTGTGAGGATTATAACTAAATCTTTTCCTAATACTCACTATTAAACATCAGCTAACACTTATCATCAGACTAAGTGGATCCCTGGTCCCATACAGTTACATTCTTGTAATGCTGCTTACTTAACAGATCAAATAAAAAATCTGCAGTGTACTGACCATGAAACAAAGCTAGTCAGTGGGCAAACAAAAATAGACAAGATTAAAGAAAAAATTAAGACATTAATATATTCAGAAATTAATTTAATAATTATATTAAGATATTAATTTAATAAGAAAATATTTTAAATAATTAAGAAATTATTTAAAAGTCCTCCTCACATTTCACTGGCATTACGTGTGGGTTTTCTGTGGTTCTTGTTCAAATTCCATTCCTTAAGCAATGTTGAAACACTATTTCTCATTTTTGTTCTTCCACTGGTAGATAGTGTTGCTATCCATTCCTAAAAGATCTCAGGTTCTACATGTGGACTGTGCCACAGACCATCTGGGAAGGAAAAATATTATGTCTTGTATATAGCTTGATAGTATTTTAAAATCCCAGAGTAAAATTAAAGAATGCAGAGGCTGTCATCATATATTGAGGCTTCACCTTTTTGAGATTCAAACCTTGACTATCATATTTATAAACAAATGTCACAAATGAACATTTCAGAACAGAATGTAAAAACTGAGAATTAATAAGAGCTTCCTGAAAAGTCTGACAACACATAAAATGCAGACAAGGAAGAGAGCACCTTTTTTTTTTTTTTTCTCTGTATGAAAAAAATTGTTCTCAGTGCTGGCAAAGCTTTATTTTGTGAAAACCATGAAATTACTGGACTACTGAAGGAAAGTCCTGACAAAAAAAGGTCCAGCTGCCTTTGTAAGTGACATATCAGGTTATTTTCCCTTCAAAAAATACAGATTCTGATTTGACATTGTTTCTGTGTATAGTTTTGGCCATCACAGTCATTTTTAGTTCAAACAAGTAACATAACGGTGCAATCTATTTGTAACTTTTAAGAAGCGTATTTACAGAGGATTTTAGTGGCAACTTCACTGACTTCAAAACTCTTCTCAGCATACAATTTTTTCAGGTTGTCATGAATTTAAGAGGATTCTCTGATCATCATTTCCACATCCCTGAACCTTTGCAGCTTTCAAAAGACATGTTAAGAGCTAAACTTTCTGAATGATACAGATTTTTGGTGGACAAGCTTTTAGCCAAAAGAATCCATTTAAACTAATAGTACATTTGGCTAAAATCTGTCTTCAGTACTGTTGACTATAAGCAAAATAAACTACAGAGCTGGGTTTTCTTTATGCATGATTCTTTTTTTAAATTATTTTTGGTACTAATTGAATCTACATATCAGTCTAATCTTTAAGCTGATTAAAAAATAAATTGCTAAGAAAAAAAAAATTAAAAAAGCACATAGCAAGATCATTTCCTCAGGGAATATTGCTTATAGCATGGAAGCAAAGGAATCCTATTTACAGTTCAGCCCAACTAAACATGAGATAAATCCTGCCCTTCTCAAAGTTGTTATGTCTTCCTTCTTTCACCAATGCAGCCAGCTTGATTTCTTTTTCATGAGCCACTGAAAGGGAAAGAAGATAGAATGGAAGTTAACTTTTTGTTGATCATGAGCTAGAAACTGCTATTGTTTCTTTTCTGTATTTCCCTTGCTGCCATATCTGGAGTTGTGTTAGAACAAGGCAAAAAGAAGCCCCAAAACTCAAGCCAACCAACAAAACAATAAAAAGAACTACGAAAAGGAATGTAGGAGATAATTTTTTAACAAAAAGGATCTTTTCAGCATAGCGCAAATGACTCAATATTTAGCAAATATTCTTTCAATCAAAAGTTTTAATAAGGGGATGAGCGTATAAGAAAATCTCCATTCCACCAGTGTGTTTCAATTCCTCTACAGTGTTTCTGTTTATCTGGCAATGTTTACAAGGGCCCATGCATGAAGGTGTGTTGTAAAAGCATCTTCTGGATCCTGTAGTCTAATGAGAGAAGGAAAATGCGAATCTCTCCTTCAGGGTTCAACCACTAAGTAGTTCCTTATCATAATCAGCTCCTTTACATCTGACTCAGAGGTAAACACCTACATATAGGTATCTGAGCACAGAGTTGAAGTGCCTCCCTTCAAATTCAAGTCAGATGAATTCCAGCTCAGTAATATCTGCTCACCAGAGTTAATGATCTCTTTCAATTGTCTAAGTACATTTGATTTCCACTTCATTCAGAAGAAGTGTATATAATGTGTGAAATCTTAGGATGTGACTCAGATGCTTGATGTAGTTGTCTAACTCTAGGCATTTACTGCTGTTTGAACTGTTCAAGGATATTTTAATGATCTTTGGTCTGGAAGGATGTGGGTGTCCTTGTAGATCCTGCATCCCGAGTTGTTACTAACATTGGGATGGCAAAGGGTAGAAGTGATGAATTGCATTCCAGAAGTATTACTGCTATGTTCAGTGTAATATTCAAAAAAACCAACTCCCTAAACCAACCAAAAAACCAAAAGACACAACTTCAAAACCCCAAACCAAAACTGTGTTACCTAAGAAGTATCTAACTGGACAGGACCAAATATTGTAAGGACTTAAATGCTATCCTTCCTGGGAGCATTGGTCAGATGGTTTTTAGCTAGCATGACTGTTTTGAAACACAATAATGCACAAAGAAATGCAGCTTTCCACCTGCATCAGCCCATACAGAAATGTCTTCACTTGAAAAGTCAGGTTTTGGCTCCCGCTGTATTGGAAGATGCTCAAGATAGCAGGGAAGCGAGAGTTTTAAGCAGAGTATTCTGGTGCTGGTCAGGAGCTTGCTTGGCTCCTGCTTAAAGTTACAACAGACTAAATATTTCTGTTATTTTCACCACTTTTTATGTTCCTAATCTGTAGATTTGTAGCACTGAAATTTGACCAGAACCCACACTACTCCCACGGCTGGCAGCATGAGCCTGGTGTAAAATCTTTACCTCTATAATCATCTGCAAGCCACGGGGTCATCCTTAGTGAGTCTTTTTCTCTTTAATCTCTCCATTATATTTTAAAGAAGGTGAGGGGGTTAAGTATACCTTGGTGCAATTGCAAATCAGTCCTATTCTTTTTTATATAAAAAAATATCTAAATTAGAAATGAAGGAACACTTAATTATTTATCAAAATGATGATTAGGTCCAGGAAGAACACACTGCACCTTTGTAATGACAAAGCAGGTAATGCTGCTTTAACAATTTTAATTTATAAGGAAATCAGCTTTGCGAACATTTGATAAAGTAACATATCTGCATGAAATGTCAAGTCTGCTAAGTGAGTTTCTTGCTTACAGAGCCAGAGGAGCACAAACTGTCTGTGTCCATGTATAACTAGAATCAGACATTATGAGCATTATGATGTGACTTGACTTTCTCCTGTACTGCTTTTACTGAAGTATTGAATATATTGATATAGAAATACATAACCTAATTTAAATCCACTTTTATTCAAATCAAAACAAAAAAAAAACTTGAAAAAAATACTAGTAAGTGAGAAAGAAAATTTTCCAATTTTGATGTACTAAAAACTTCCTCTTACTGGAAAATATGTTTTAGGAAAAATCAGATTTGGAAGCTGAATGCAGGGCAAATGAACAGAGTACTTTGATTTGTTATGGAATCCTTCTGGCCTTAAATACTAAAGATTAAAAATTCACCAGTACTTGAAAGAGTCCCTGCAGAGCAAGATATGCAGATGTTTAGTAGCTAAAAAATTAATCTTCTTTTAAAAACCTTTGCTCTAAATATATAGTCTTAGTTTATTAGGATGTTTTGTTTGATTATAATATGTTTGGTCGTTTTTTTTAATACCTCAATAAGGATAACAGTCACCTGAGAAGGCTGATAACATTTCAGATGTTGAGAACTTTTTCAAGTGGTATGCATAAGATCTTTGGATACAGAAGATTTCAATCTTGAAGATGGAGAGGTGACGTAGAAGAAACAGAAATGAAATAACACAGCTTACTCCTTAGAGGTAGATTGCAAGCCTGTGACATGGATTTTGACATGGAGAAGGACTTGGGAGCACTGATTGATGAGAAGCTTGACATGAGCTGGAAATGTGCGCTTGCAGACCAGAAGGCCAACAATATCCTGGGCTGCATCAAAAGAAACGTGCCCAGCAGGTTGAGGGAGGTAACTGTATCCCTCTGCTCCGGTCATGAGACCAAACCTGGAATAATGTGTCCAGTTCTGGAATTCTCAATACAAGAAGGATATGGAACTGTTGGAATGAGTCCCAACAAGGCCACAAAGATGGTGAGATGTCTGGAGCACCTCTGCTATAAGGACAGGCTGAGAAAGCTGGAGTTGTTCAGCCTAGAGAAGAGAAGGCTCTGGAGACACCATATAGCAGCCTGAAGAAGCCTTCAAGAAATCTGGGGAGATACTTCTTACAAGGGCATGTAGTGATAGGAGAAGGTGGAATGGCTTCAAATTGGAAGGGGGAAGATGTAGATTAGACATTTGGAAGAAATTCTTCATGATCAGGGTGGTGAGGCACTGGAACAGGTTGCCCCCGTGCCTGGAAGTGCTCAAGGCCAGGTCGGATCGGGCCTTGAGTGACTTGGTCTAATGGGAGTTGTTCCTGCCCATGGCAGTGGAGTTGGAACTAGGTGACTTTAAGGTCCCTTCCAACCCAAATCATTCCATGATTCTGTGATTCTATGGTTATTCATATCCCAAGGAAGCTTGCTCTTTGCAAACTATTCCAAAGAAGCAAACAAAAAACAAAACAAAAAGAAAGGAACTATGAATGGTGCTTGTCATTTCCATATAACATTGTTGCCATGTGTGGAGAAAAAAGGAGGTGAAGACTTGCAGACCACTAGAAGCAAATGTAGAATCAGAATCATAGAATATGTCAAGTTGGAAGGGACCCATAAGGATCACAGAGTCCAAATTCCTGCTCCACATAGGACTGCCTAAAACTAAATCATGGCGATTAATTGTGTTGTTCAGAAAGTGTTTATTTCCCTCTCTGACAGGGTGTGGATCATGATCCAGTATTCAGATAAAGTTGGTTGTAGTAAGTGTCTGTATCCAAGCTGAGAAATCCTGTGGGTAGGTTCTGGCATCTCTGGGAGATCCACTGGGAACTGACTACATCTTCATTCACAATATTCAGGATTCATCTTCAAGAATATTGTATGTTTGCTGAGAAAAATGGAAGTAGAGAAGTGCCACCTATATTTCTGCACATCCTTCTACTTTCAGTAATTCACAGCTACAGAAGCCTAAAGGAGGGAAGAGTATAAAAAAAATATGAAACTAATAAAATTGGTTGGGAGAAAAGGCGAAAACATTGAGATACATACAGGAAAATAAACCCAAACCAATGAAACAGGTATGCAACTTAAAGAAACTGGGTTAGAGGAAGTCTAATATGTGCAAGCTAAGGAGAGAAAGCAAATGTGATTACCCAAAAGAAGAAATGTGGAAAAAGCATGCTGTGAGTCAGGTAGGCATAAAAAAGGGCTAGATAAAGACCCACCTGTGGAGGCAATCACATACACATCACTGGGTGGGGGAATATCTTACCTGAAGGCAGAGATTCAAAACACCTGTAAGGTACAAGAAGAAAAGTTCCCTGCCTCTATCACAGAAAAACTGGGAATAAAAAGGCCTGAAGAATTCTAATAAGGTGATGGTGACTGAAATCCAGAAATACAACCAGGCTTAGAAAACATGTTTATATTATTTGACGTTAATATCAGGAAAATGTCTGTGAAAGTGATAGAGAATGCATGTACTACCCCATAAAATGCCTGTTTCATGCTACTCGCTGTCCCAGCTGGTGTATTTTTATCTAATTCCAGAGCTGGTCGTGGTGAGTACAGCTTCATATTTCTAATATACATTATTCTACTGGGAAATAAAGCAGCCATTGCTAAGATGCATAGCTGCAGATGGCACAAGTTTCAGTGCCATCCTTTAAACTGTTGTAAAAACATGGGGAACTAGCTGTTGTACAAATAAATGCTAGCATAGAAGGTCTCACGGGGCTCTGGGGATCAGTAGCAGCCTTTTAACCTATGGGTAACAGAGTTCAACACCATTTCAAGCAAGTAATAGCAAAGGTGTCTCCCTTCAGAATGCTCTGTGGCCCGCATGACTTAAATTGGTGGTTTCAGCCCACATCCTTGTAGACGTGTTGCCACAGTTAGGAAACATTAACATTATAGCTCAGCTGTCATAGGAACATGTTACCCATATGCTTTGGGAATAAAGCCTTAGAGATTTCTGAAAGGGGTTGTGGTAGCAGTGGCTGAGACTTCAGGGCAAGATGCCAACACATCTGTAATTTAAATTCCAGACACTGAAAAGGCATCAAACCACTCGTATAACTGAGGTCACAAAATACATGCAAAAGAGTCATTTGTTCCACCCTGAGGTGAGAAATCCTCACAGTATACTTTATTACTGTCCTAATGAAGCCAGTCCCATTGCTACTAAATGGAAGTGAAAGGTGCATTATAATGTTAGCAGAAATTAAAGGTCTTGCTGCTTTCTTTTTTTTCCTTTAATTTCTATGATTTTCAAAGTCGTCTGTAGTGTTCTTACATTTGTTGGAATGGTGAATGCATCGGAATTCAATGCATTGAAGACATATTGTTGTTATTTTTGTGGTACCATAGGCTTGTCACTCCTACTCCTGACATTTTTACCCCAAGGAGCTTTTACTTTAAATAAGAAACAACATGCCAGGGGATATGTAGAGCAGTGCTGTCTAATGAAGGCTGGTGAAGATTCACAACAAACAGAGGAAGCGTGACCCCTTTTGCAGACTGTGTTCATTGTATACTTTTACTGTGATTTGGCAGATATTGGCTTTTATTTTTTCCATTTTCTCTTTATTATCTTCACTTCGTCCTGGAAGTTAAGGAAAGAGCATGTAAAAAAATCTTCTGTACAAAGCAGATTACTGGAAGAAACAAAGTTTTACAATAGCTCTTTAAAAAAAGGATGAATTTTCTCAATGCGTAGGAACAAATTAATTTGTAAAAGAATGGTTGGAGCAAGAAAAGATTCAAAGACTGGCATCGACACACTGAATTGTATCAATTTGATTTTAACCAACAATTTAAATTAGATTTATAATTCAGTCTGAATTCTGTGGTTTTGATAGTTCAAATTAAAAAAAAAATTACAAGGACAGTTCTGTCTCCAAATTCTACTTGCATGACTGATTGAGAGAAGAAGCAAATCTGGAATTGCTTTGTCATATATTTACACTACATCTCCTCTGTTAACATTCCTCATCTGAATGATTTAGTGGATTTAGTGTAATCACTGTATGTAACAAGCAGAAAAGGGATTTGATAATGTTTTATTTGTACTGCATGTTTATTTGTACTTTAGGGAGTTTGGCTGTGATGTTGAATGAATGATAAGGTGAAATTTAATAGCATAGAAGTATGGACATATAGAAGAAATTTGTCTCATAGCCAAGCCAAAAGGAGATTTCTTTAATAAGAGCAGATTTCTGCTACTGAGAGAGAGGGTTCCTGTGTCTTGCTGTCCTATATCCATCTGGGAATATGTTATGCTCTTGTTTCTTCTTTCAACGGAGATATTGAGCAACTTAATTTGTTATTAAAGATATCAGTGGGATTACTATCATTCTTTAGAAACAGAATCTTTATTTCTACTGGAAATTAATGCAAAATATGTATATGTTCTATTATTGTATATACAAGGACCTAAAGGTCACAATTTTAATAGAAGTATTTCATGTTTGAGCTTTAAACTTTATTTTAACCGTCCTTTCATAGCCCTGAAATGCATGATAACAGAATAAATGACAGGGGACAGGACAAGAGGGAATGGCCTCAAGCTCCACCAGGGGAGATTTAGGCTGGACATCAGGAAAAAAATTTTCACAGAAAGGGTCATTGGACACTGGAACAGGCTGCCCAGGGAGGTGGTTGAGTCACCTTCCCTGGAGGTGTTTAAGTCACAGGTGGATGAGGTGCTAAGGGGCATGGTTTAGTGTTTGATAGGAATGGTTGGACTCGATGATCCGTGGGTCTCTTCCAACCTGGTTATTCTATGATTCCATGAAATTCCTTGCTTTGATTACATCTATCTGTATCATACATATACATTATGGCTTGTGTGTACATATGTATGTACATACATATATTGTGTTGATTCTTTTCTAGTGTATAAGTATTTCTCCTTTCTCCATCTTTCTATGCTAAACCAATTGAAGCAAGAAGGAACAAATATAATTAAAATCATTTACTTCTCAGAACAGATGAGCATCCCGGTCTGTACACAGATATTCTGATTAAATTTTCTCCCCAAAAAATTTCAAATTCAGGAATGTCAACATTTCTCTGATCTTTCATTACATTTATTTATTACTACCTATTGTTTACATTAACATAATATTTAGGAGACTCATTAAAAAAGATACACTAACATTTTAAAAAAGTTACTAATATAGTCACGTAGCAAGTTTCCAATATATTTCCAGCAAGTTTCCAGGTACTGTTGGCAGCCTTAAAAAAGATAGTATAGAGGGATTAAAGCTAAATGCAGGGAGAAATTTTCTGAATACCAGCCCCCTTCAGTGGCTGAGTAGAAGGCAGTTTTTCTTTAAATGCAAAGTCACTAAGCATGCAATAAGTACAGGTGCAGGAGACTTTTCATCAGATGATTAATTGCACCTGCTGCTCTGGCAATCTTGCATTCCAGTTGTCCTGTACTCATTATAACATCATTATAATATCATTATAATACTAAAACACACCTCCACACCAAAGGCTGCACACCTCCTCCCCTCTTCCTCAGCAAACCACTCCCATAACCACTCCTACTGAACATGCACAGTCAAGTTTTGGATTACGAAGCAAGAACTTTTTCTCCACCAATCAACAGGGGTTTGGAGTTAAATAGATGTCCCATGCTTTCCCCATTTCTTGTAGAGCTGTGAAGTTAGCACTGATGTCCTTTTCTGAACAATAAATAGTTTTTATTTCTGTGTTTAGAGCTTGTTTGTTTGCTCTTGAAATTATTTAACTTTATTACCTTCTTACATAGGCAAAAAGAATGAACCAAGTCAAGACAATTATTCCAAATTAAACTAAAAAAATGAAATAGTTTCTTTTTATTGTTGATCTTAATGTAAGGCACTTCAATGTTTTGAGTGTTTGTTTCTACACTGTAGAAACGAACTAAGATAATCTGTTCATTTCTTTCTACATCTTTCACAGTCATTCAAGAAAGAAAATTTACCCATTCAGGTTTTCACTTTTCAAACCAGTGCTGTATGTGTGGGCTGTCAAGCAATTAGTGAAAAGTACAAGACAATGATTGTTATAAAATGGCAGTGATGCCTTTCTGGGCTTTCTCATAGATGTATTGATACTTTCACCAAAAAAAATCAGTATAAATAAATAACTTTTCCAAAATGTTCTGCACTGTACCTCACATTAAACAAAAATCATCACTGCCAGGCAATTTACAAATGCTACATGATAACAGCAAAAAAAAAGTTACCTCATTCTCATTTTTGGTGGCCTTAATATAGCTTTTCATTCAGACGTACTAAAATTTTAAAAGCCATGAGATGCAAACAGGCATTTCAGTGAGAGTTTAACTAACAAAAAATAATTCAGTCTCACAGTCTCTTTTGTGCAGTGATGCTGCAATAAGGCATACATTTCCTATCCAGATTTTTAAGAGATTCATCCTGTGTGAAAAAAAAAAAAAAAAAGATGGTTTAAATCCTCTCCTGAGGGAGCCTTGTGAGGAAGAAAAAAAATAAAAGGAAAAAAAAAGGCAGAGTTACATAAAAGAACCTGTGTAGTCTTTATTCAAAGAAAAAAAATAGAAACAAAAAAAAGATAGAAAGAAAAACAGAAAAAGGAAGAAGGAGAAGGAGGAAAAGGAAAAGGAGAAAAGAAAAGTAAAATAAAAAGCAAAAACGCTTAGAGAATGTTGGAACTTGTGAAAATTGTGTGGAAGAAGAGATTTTGTGTAGCTGGGTTTCTCTTCTCTGTCTGATTCAATCCTGTTTACATAATACCTGCAAACCCTTTTAAAGAGAAAAGAATATCACACTGCAGCAAGGAAAAATTAGAGAGGAAAAAATGCAAAAAACCCCAAACAACAACCCCAAATGACTACCTCTCTGAAGCCTCTCTTTTAGAAGCCAAGAAGCTTTTTAAAGTGCTATGTTACATTAGAATTCATGCAATCAGCCTATATGAAAGTGGGAGAGTTGGGAATAAAAGATTTCTCCAAATTGACGAAATGCTTCGATCATTTGTTTAAAAGCCAGCCTGGGTTTCTGAGTGTCAATTGCCTTATACTGTAGATATTCCTCTACAATTCACAATGTACATGGTGATCACTGCTGGAAAGACAATAACCTGGCATGAATGTCAGCATTCCCATGTGAGGCAAAATACTAAGACATGGAACACAGTTGTGCTACAACAGACTGATGTAGCAAGTAATCTTGGGAAGGAGAAGAAATAAATAGGACTGTTGTAGCAAGACTATTGTCATTAAATGAACACCTGTTTGGTTTGTCCTTTGTCTTGATGGTTGTATAAAAGTGCTTCTGCTTTCCTCTGCAATGTCTGAGTGCTTTTGTCACAATGCTTCTTATATATCCTTCAAAATCTTAGATCTCATTTCTTGCAAAATATCATGCTGTAATTCAATGGGGCTATTTGTGGGCAGGAATCAGTATATACTTATGTGTTATCAGCACCAGAGCCCTAGGTGGTAAATATTTTGGATCTGTTTGTTGCAAGTGCTGACTTTCTGAAAGTGTAAATGCAGCACAACGGAAGCCTGGTTTGGTTCCAAGGTCAAGAAGAAAATGTAGGCACTTCAATATCTCTCCACTTGAGGTGATAATGCAAGAGGCAGTTCTGGATATTTTGTACAGCAGTTTACAATCTGATTGCTCATGCTTTAATGTCTCTTTGGATTAGAATTCTCTGTATTTGCTTTGGAGGAGGGTCAGGAGGAATCTGTGTAATATACATTTTTCACTGTTTTTCTGGTTCATGCTGAGAAAGATTTGGCGATATTAGTTTTAAGAAGTCATCAAGGTGTTATGAAATATTTCACATTTTTCTCTACGCTCCAAAAAATGCAAGAATTGTCTTCATCGACTTTTCAGCTGTACACACAGTGAGTCTGAAACAAAGACAATTTTAATGAAAACAGTTTACAGCCGTAATATTTTATCATTCTTAAGCTGGAATAAAAGTGAAAAGAGATTTTTTTTCCAAATAAAAATACAGTAATTTGTTTGATGGCAATGCAGAGATATTGGACTACTTCCTGGCTGCTCTTTGCATTTTGTAGTACTTGGAAAGTCTTAAAGGGAAGTTGACAGTGACAAATAAATGTTTCTAAAATGTCAAGTAATTCTAAAAATGAATTTTCATTTATTTGTAGACTTGCTTTGTTATCTCAAATGTTACAGATCTTCTGTAGGCTGTATTTACCTTTCTATTAGGAATTTTAGAAACCTCAAATGCATTGACATCTTGCAGGAAGATAATGTTCCAGTGACAAATCTCACAAATAAATTATATAAAATTAATGGGTACCAAATTTTCTAAGTGCATTTTCCATACCTGAAAACATTTTCTAGTGGATCTTTTTCCTAAAAAACAAGTTGCCACTTTGTTGAGTTATTCTGAAATCTCATTCTTACATAAGGATTAATTGATAACACTATTGAAATAAATATATGCTCTTTAATTTTAGCTGGATGAGCATTAAATAAATACAACATACTATTGTAGTCTAAATTCAATATCAGGAAATGAAAATCTTTCATGACCCTGTGTCATTGGGAGTAATTTCTTTGTAATTTTATTTTTTTTTATTGTATGATGTTCCCAAGTAATAAACCCCAGTTTTTCTAGAATTAAGTATTACACTGGGGTTTATATGGTTTTGGTTGTTTGTTGTTTTTTTTTCCCCAAACTTTCCTCCTTGTGGAAAAAACAATGATGAAAAATATCTCGCCAGCTATTTGTCATTATCACAAAGGCAGGGTACACTTCCAATGTGTAAGAGAATGAGAATGGTTGCTGTGATTAACAAAGCACAATGATTCTTCTTATTTTCTCTGGGACTGTTACAGTTACACATGTGATTATGAATAAATCCAATCAGTAGAAACTATATCTCTGGATCTTTATGTAACAGGAATGAAACTGGATTACAACAGTACTTCCCTTAAATTATTTTTGTGATATATCTTGATTTTGGGTATTTCTTTGGGGAACTAAAGTAGCTAAGTTATTGTGCTCTAATCTTCATTTCTTGTTTCAGCCTGTCACAGAACTTTTTTTACACTGGAACTGCCTAAACCTTTCTTTTGTTTATATATTCAATATTACAAGGAGAAATGAGACTTCAAAAAAAGACATTAGCTTGAAATGACCTGAAACCCCAGAAAAACTTAATTGGACCAATCCTGAATGAAACTGCTTGTCCTAAATGTACACTTCCCAAACACTGTATAAAGGGCACCTTCATGTCCTCATTGGGTTGCCCCTTGCTACTGTTCTACCAGCTTTCTGCATCACAATTTCTAAATGAGCAAACGCACCAAGTTGTTTACAAATGTCAGGTAGAAGAAAAAGGAAAATAATGAAAGAAAGCAACTCTCTGTATGTTGTTCATCATCATAGCTGACTGGAATATTTCTAGAAATTTGACTTCCCAGTTTTGAAAAGAAATGGTTTATACAGGCTGGGAATAGGCAAACCAGCAGGAACTGACATAGAATCACAGAATCACAGTATCACCAGGTTGGAAAAGACCTCTTGGATTATCTAGTCCAACCACTCATATCTGCCACTAAACCATGTTCCTGAGCACCTCGTCTACCTGTGGTTTACGTACTTCCAGGGATGGTGACTCAACCACCTCCCTGGGCAGCCTGTTCCAGTGCTCAATGACCGTTTCTGTGAATTTGTTTCTTTTTTTCTGATATCTAGTTTGAACCTCCCCTGGTGCAGCTTGAGGCCATTCCCTCTTGTCCTGTCCCCCTGTCACTTGGGAGAAGAGGCCAGCGCCCTCCTCTCTACAACCTCCTTTCAGGTAGTTGTAGAGAGCAATAAGGTCTCCCCTCAGCCTCCTCTTCTCAAAGCTAAACAACCCCAATTCCCTCAGACACTCCTAGTAAGACTTATTCTCAAGACTCTTCACCAGCTTCGTCAATCTTCTCTGGACTCTCTCCATAGCCTCAACATCCTTCTTGTGGCAAGGGACCCAGGACTGAACACAGTATTTGAGGAGGAGTCTCACCAGTGCCAAGTACAGAGGGAGAATAACCTCCCTGGATCTGGTGGCCACACCGTTTCTGATACAAGCCAAGATGCCATTGGCCTTCTTGGCCACCTGGGCACACTGTTGGCTCATGTTCAGGTGTTTGTCAATCAACATCCCCAGATACTTCTCCTCTGGCCACCTTTCTAACCACTCTTGCCCTAGTCCGTAGCACTACAGAGGGTTGTTGTGCCCCAAGTGCAGGACCCGGCACTTGGCCTTGTTAAACCTCGTACCATTTGACTCTGCCCAGCGGTCCAGCCTGTTCAGATCCCTTTGCAGAGCCTCCCTACCCTCCAGCAGATCGACACTTCCACCCAGCTTAGTGTCGTCCGCAAACTTGCTAAGGGTGCACTCAATGCCTTCATCCAGATCATTGATAAAGACATTGAACAGGGCTGGACCCAGCACTGAGCCCTGGGGAACCCCACTTGTCACTGGCCTCCAGCTGGATTTCACACCATTTCCCACCACTCTCTGGGCCCGGCCATCCAACCAGTTTTCCACCCAGGAGAGTGTGCGCCTGTCCAGGCCAGAGGCTGACAGTTTCCGAAGCAGAATGCTGTGAGAAACTGTGTCAAAGGCTTTACTGAAGTCCAGGAAGACCACATCCAAAGCCTTTCCCTCATCCAGCAGCTGAGTCACCTTGTCATAGAAGGCAATCAGGTTAGTTTGGCAAGACCTGTCTTTTGTGAACCTGTGTTGACTGGGCCTGATCACCTGGTTCTCTTGCATGTGCTTCATGATAGCACTCAAGATCACCTGTTTCATGACTTTCCCTGGCACTGAGGTCAGACTGACGGGCCTGTAGTTTCCCAGATTCTCCCTCTGACCCTTCTTGTAGATGGGTATAACATCAGTCAGCCTCCAGTCAACTGGAACAAGATGGGGCCTTGGGTAACCTGGTCTAGTAGGATGTCCCTGCCCATGGCAGAGGGGTTGGAACTAGATGATCTTTAAGGTCCCTTCCCACCCTAAGTATTCTATGATTCTATGATTCTGTGATCAAAGAACTTGAAGTTTTGCTCCTCACACCAGGTTTGGAGCCAGGTATTAATTGACTGATTTTGCTCTCTCCTTCTTCATTCCTTGTTGTTGGAATGGTGGAGGCAAAGACTACTTGTGCCCTGGAGCCCTTCACCATTTTCCCCAGGGCCCTGAAGGCCCTTTTAATTGCCCACAGTTTCTTCCTCTGGATATCATTATGTAAGAAGCTTGTCCTGTGAGCCATAGCAAGGGTCTCTGGATTCTTCAGAGTATCTTTATCAAAAAGTTATTCAATGATAATAATTTTCTACATGTGACTTTGGCTACCAAAGACTGTGTGTTTTCATATTTCATTCCTGTTATGCTGCATTCAATGGGTTTTGACAATTCAGGTTTCTTCTAATGAGGCCAGAGGATCTACAATCAGCAGTGCTGCGAGCCAGATCTACTTTCACAAGTTTCTTTCACCTATCAACCATGAAGACATGGATAGCAGCACTGTTAGCTCTGTACATCCTTCTCTACTCATGTGAGGAGTAACATTCCTCTTAAGTCTTCCCCTTTTCTCCAGTGGCTACAGTAATACTCGACTGTGCAGGTAAATCGTAGGAGTGATTTCCCATGAACAACTGCTGAAAAATTGTTTTCCATGTCTTTAGAAGAAGAAGCAAGGGAGTGTGGGACTGGGAAGGAATATAGACCTTATGGAGTTGCCAACTTAATTTCATAAATGCTATGAGTTATCTGAAATTGTGCATTGTCTTCTGCACATTATCTTAATTAGGCATATCAAAACATGCTTAGTTTTACAAGTGGACTCTGCTCCTTACAAACATCCTATTAGCCTTTTTCAGGGCTGTTACTTCTCCACTAGCACAGACACTGAGCTTATCAGAATGTCAAGTTTGTCTGTTTCTGTTAATTTATTGACACCGGTTTGATTCACCTTACCTTGGGAATTACTTTATCTTAATGCATTCTGCTCACCCTAATTCATCCCTAGTGTAGCTAAATTTATGCCATGGGACATAAAATTTCATATTCCAGCTGTAGGCACATTCATCTAGACTGTCAGGGCTATCTTGTAAAGGAATGTTTTAAAGAATTGTCTTATAAAAAAGCAACTTTCCTTACTATCTTAACATGCTTTATCTTTTCAATGATTTTACCTGTCCTGGCTTTGTTCATATCTTTATTAAAAGTAGAAACACTGGGACAAATCTTGGTCGTGTTTAACTTTTATGTCTCTTTTTTTACTTATATCCTGGTTTATAATTTGATTAGCAATATCTAATCCATTTCAACTGTAAATGTATAATTCACATCATTGACTGAGGAATCTCTACCACTGTTTGATCACTGTATTTGTTTTCATATTATTTGTTCTTTTGGTAGCTTGAATCCTTGACTGAAATTGTGAACATTAAATGGCTTTTAAAACTGAGGCTTATGCTGGGGTTGACTATAAATCAATATTCACTCCATACAAACAAATATTGTTTGTGCTAAGATAAATAGAGATTGTGTCAACAGCTTCCTGAGAACAGATCTGAATGTACTTCCATCTGCAGTAATCTACCTGTAGCAATGAAGAGTAGGTGCAAAGAAAACGTAAGCACTATTTAAAAACTAAGAGTGAAGAAGGGAAAAAGAAACAGAAAGAAACAGAATTCCTGACTAAGAAGTAAAAATCAGAAGGGTGTTAGAATTTCCGTCGTGTGCACATACAACAGTGAGCATTTTGGGTCATTGGAGTTTTCTTCAATGCGATTGCATTGTTAGAAATGAGGAGAAGCCATAGTTTTCCAACATGAGAACTGTTTAATCTTGAAATCAGTCATGGAAAAAAACTCCAAACAAGCGGGGCAAAAAGGAAGAAACTTGACTATTTGCATCTAGCTAAGGTAGTAGCACTTTGCCATTCAATGAACATTGCACTATAAAGAGAAATGAGAAGTTAAAAAAAAATCCAGAACCCCACCATTTATTTTCTTTGGAAATATTGAGAAAAATTAGTCCAAAATCTTTCTGAGATTAACAAATGATCAGAAGTTATGATTAACAGATCATAAGTTATTCTGCCAGCAGCGTTTGATTGCTTCTTTCAGTTGCTGAAATGTTGGACCTCTAGGCTCTGTTAGTGCCATCCATTTAATTTTCATCTCCTATTGGCACAGATAATATCAAAAGCTAGTTTTATTGGCACGTAAGCTTTTCTGGAAGTACTGTTTCAAAATGAAAATGCAACAGGAAGCAGTGTTTTCTCTAAAGCAGGTGGCTGAAGAATATTACTAAAATTATGATGTGTTACAGAATCACAGAATCACAGAATAACCAGGTTGGAAGAGACCCACTGGATCATCGAGTCCAACTGTTCCTATCAAACACTAAACCATATCCCTCAGCACCTCGTCCACCCGTGCCTTAAACACCTCCAGGGAAGGTGACTCAACCACCTCCCTGGGCAGCCTGTTCCAGTGCCCAATGACCCTTTCTGTAAAGAATTTTTTCCTAACGTCTAGCCTAAACCTCCCCTGGCGGAGCTTGAGGCCATTCCCTCTTGTCCTCTTGTTAGAGGAACAACTATATAGAATGAGCAAAGAATACATACATGTTTAAATATATTTGGAGCTGAAATGGTTTCACATAGTTACAAAGCCTGAAGCAACAGCAATATGTTGTGGAAAGAGGAATGTAATAAGAAAGAAAGGTTAAGCTTTATAGTGGTTTGGTAGAGAAATAAAAATTGGAGTGTTGACCTTAATGATGCATTTGGACAATTTTCAGCATTCATGGAAAAGGTTATCAAAATTGTAATTTCCCTTCCTTGGATGATTTGTTTTCTATATTAAAGTAGCAACTTAACACCAGAAGTGAGATCACAACTTTGCAGTGTCAGATGTCGTGAGACAAAAACAATGTTATAAAAGACAATTCTCCTCATAAGGACCACTGAAGAAATAGTGAATGTATTCTGGAAAAAAAAAATCATAAATGAGCAATTTTCTTGAACTGAAAACTGCAGGAAATTTTCTAATGAACCTCAGTGATAAGGTAGGAACCCACTAGGAAGCCTCGCCTTGCCTTGCCCCGCCTTGCCTTGCCTTGCCCCTCCCTCCCCTCCCCTCCCCTCCCTCTGAGATCCTCAACAGCCTTTCAGAAAATTGTCTATGGAATTGCTTTGAGCATTGGAAACATTGTATGCAGCTCTGTGTCAACTCAGCAGGGAAGTATTTTGAGAGTGGTCATAGTTGATTTTCTTAATATATTAAATTAAAGAGTTATAGGTACATTCTTGGGTATGTGTCAGACCTAGTATATGTACCTCACTTACCTGAGACAATCAGACCAGTCATGCAAAGGACACATGTAAGGATCAGTTGGTCCTGCTTTACTGAGTAATATAGCAAGATCCAAAGTAGATGCCTGAATGTAACGCCTGTGTATAGCTACCAAAATTTGATCTCTGGGGTTTCTGTTGTATCCCCAGCTGCTGCTCACTGACCTCACAACAGCAGTATCAAAGGAGATCATTTTGTAAGGATAACAAATTTAGTTGTTATATTCTGTTCTCTTGTGCCCTTTGGCACTAGAGCAGGGTAGAGAAGGGCATGTTAAGCTACATCCTAAAGGTGACGAAGAACACAATCTGGCAGCAAAAGTGTCATTGCAAAATAGAAGAGAAAGTTAGTAGTGGAGATCAGATTAAGTATGAAAGACTCCAAGGAATTGTTTGCAGTCTTTTTTTTTAGCCAGTATTTCAGGAAATGACACATTAAATTTTGAAATTTGCATGAAATGTAGGCATGGTCTGCACTTCATTTTATTGTGGTTGGCTATTTTTTTTTTTTTTTGGCTTGCTAATCAGGAGCAGGTGCTGGTTTTAATTTAAATTTCATATTTCATTGCTGGCAAGGATTCCTATATCTCTGGATGGATTCTTTTTCTTTCAAGGTTTTGATGCATTCATTATAAACAGAGAACAATAATAACTAATAATAATGGTGAACTGCAAAGATACAGTATGGCCAGGTGGCTTCCTGTGACTCAGTGACCTTTCAGTATTAGAAATCACCCGCTGTCATTAGTTACATTAAACCTTTGCAGCTGGGTTTCAACAATAACATAAATATTTGCTGGACCCTCATCCTGCCATTTTGGAACTACCAATTAGCCTCTTTAAGCTGGAGGAGGGAAGTTATTCAATGTATTTCAAAAGAGCTTCATGCTTGGATAAGGTCTGCTTTGAGAGAAAAGACTGTTGGAGGATTCTCTGGGCAGGGGATTGGCTTTGTTAAGACACCCCAGTGGTTTTCTGCTTAGCGAATCAAGTTGTTCCTATAATTGGCCCTCCTTTTTTTTCATTCCTTCTTTCTCCCCTTCTCCCCCTCGAAACACCATATTTTTGCAATTCTGGGTCCCCAAATAGGCTTACAATTAAGTGTAATCAAAATAACTCTTACTAAAGCACAAGCAGAAAGTCTTGGCAGTGTATGTTTTTAAAGGAGTCTGGAATAAGAAAGAAAAACAAACCCCAACGAAAAATCTTTAGCATAGCAGAATATTGAAAATATCTAGCTGCCAACAAAGACTAACATATTATTTTTTTTTTATCTCTTGAAAGATGACCCAGGGAGGCTGAGTTACGATTAGGATTTCCGAAGTCTCAGGTTGAAACGATGTGTACAGTGTGTGTCATAGGTGTTAGCACTTTTGTACACACTCAGCATAAGACATTCTCAGGAGAAAATGTTGTCATGTGTATAGAGATGTAGTGGTTGAAAATTTTCCTTTAACAGAATAAAATTACAGATGGAAATGTTTGTTTTCCTGAGAGATCTGAGCTTGCCTCCTCCCTTCAGTGCCTGTGGTATAATGGCACAATGTGGGGAAGTTTCCAGTCAATGTCAATACTGAAATATTATGAACATGATCAAGCAACAGTTCAAATGAGTCTCACTTGAGACAAATGGTTCTGAATTTGCAAATTAAAAAATCACACTTTTGGCCTATTATTCTAATAGTAGTTTCTAGAAGGTAGTAATTCCAGTAGCTCTAGTTCAAGAAATCACCATCAATATAGCTACTTGTGCCCCACTTCAGTATGTGTCCCACTTATAGTGCTGGAGTAACGTCTCTTTCTTGCATCTGGGTATCACATGGCTAACATGGTGATAAGGTACTGTTTTTACTCTATGCTTCTTGGTATTTTTGTGTGAAACAAAGCCATATTGGAGGCATTTCTGTAGTTTTTGTTTGATTTTGAAGAGGCCGGGAGAGCAGTTACCAAGGTCTTTTTTTTTTACTGTTTCTTTTCATATTACATCAACTTCTTAATGAATCAAAGGCAACTTATAGGGTCACTAAAGGCAAGATTTTTTTATTTCTGTTGTAATTGGCAGAATTCCTCTCTACAACTTTTTGTGTTATGTAAGAAAAGCATAATGTGCTTTCTGTCAGCCAGGTGCTAGTCACCAGCAATGAGAAAAAGATATTGGTAATCCAGTGCAATCAAACTCCCTGAGATGCTCTGCAACCTGTGCTGCATCATTATTCTTCCATTAATTTCAAATTAATTATGCTTACTTTGGATAATGGTGACTGAGGGAGAAAGAGACATAACTAATATATGGAAAAAAAGGCAAAAAAAACCCCAACCCTTCTCAATAGCTTTTCATTCTAAATGCTTGGACAGAATTAGTGAGTGGCAATGGCTAAAAAGAGGTTTCTAGTTTAGCTTATTTCTGAGAAAATGATCAGCTTTCTCTGAATGTTTAACTAGTGCTTTCAAATAAGCAGACAGTGAATCCGAGTGCTCTGGCTCTTGGGTTAATTTCAAGCACTGGAATTTTTCCTGGTTTTGTAAAATAAAGCCATGCATTCATAGTGTTGTCTCTGCAATAATAACATCAGTTAAATCCAAATAATCTCAAAGTATGTTAGAAACATGAAGCTCCACAAATTTCTCCGAGGAGTTATTACTTGAGGAAAAAGAATAAGGATCTTGATCTCAATACAGAGTAAATTTACACCTTTTAAGGGTACCAGACTCAAGACTTCCCTACAGAGCAGCATGACTTCATGTGAAGCTAGAATGTCCCTGAGAGTACATTGTGTCTGGCACCAGAAAGTAATGTGGCCTGGGCTGTCTGTATATTTGGGAAACAGGGAAAACCTGGAATCCTGAGAATCCTAAACTTGTTCTAGTTTCTGTACTATGACTGGGTGTCATCAGGGATAACACATGCTGCCATGGACAGAAAATATCCTAGGGAATGTTCTTCGGAATTTAATAATCATTAAAACCTATTCCTTCTTATCAGATTTGGATAACACTCAGTATTGCTTTCAGACATGAGGAATATGGGGACAGAAAGTCCAAACAAGCTAATACATAACCCTTTCTTCCTTAGGAAATAAAGCTAATTAAGTCTTTCATAGACTGTATCGTATTCCTGCAATATTTTTCCACTAAGCAAAGCTGGATTTGCCCTACTGATCTCATGACAAACAAGTAGAATAATATAAAATGCAAAATATAGAGAGTCTATTAAAGTAATTGAACTCCGCAAATGCTAATTACAACAAAATTAAAAGTTTAACAAGAGTGCAATAAAAGAAGGAATTTAAATATTCTAAATGTATTCAGATATAACACTTAATTGGCACTGAGCAAGTTTAAGTTAGGCAGCTAACAAGATAAACACTTTTGATGACAGAAAATTAATGTAGTGGCACAGCAAAAGACTATTTTATTTGATATTTTATATGTGTTATATGACAATTTAATTAAACATTGAAGCAATCCAGGCAAATAATTTCCTAGTGATATAAACCAAGAATGATCAACTTCCTTTTCTTTAAAGGATCGATACAGGGTGAGAACTAATTTATCCCTGATGACTCTACAGTCTTAAATTTTATGTCAAAATTAATAAGAGAAAATAGATTTCTAAGGGATTTTTTTTTCACCGTCACACATGCATGGTAAGTCAATTCATCCTTGCTGGAAATAAGCTCAAATAGAGAAACAACCCTAGCATTTGTGGCATTACAACCTTGTAATTTCTATAAAAACATGTTGCTAAATTTCAGTGTAAGAGGGAAAAAGTAAAGCTTTCAGTCCAGATCAGTTTGTTAGGAGAAGTTCTGGAACATTTTGAACGATGTTTTAAACACGCCATATAATCTGTTGCCTTTAGTTGAAGCTAAAAAGAAAGACTATGAGAACATGTCATGTGATTCTGAAGCAGTTTCTTTGAATCAATTAAATATAAACATTTTTTTTGTTTCTGCTGAGTTCTGTGAAAATATTAACAGGTATAATTCTAGTAACTCCATTAATGTCTGTTTACTATTTTTAAAATTTCAATTATGTGAAATATGATTTCTCTTGCAAGCTAGACATAATTTCAGGATTGGACTCAATATCTTGACTTCAGGCAGATAGAACTTGTGCATGTATTGTGTGTGCATTTTTCTTAACTGTGGATGTGCTCATGAATAGCTGTAGTCTGCCAGCGTTCATGAAAGACTTAAGTTGCTGTCTAGACTGAGTTACATCAGGCATCACATGAAAAGTGTCTGTATGTATTTACAGTGTATTTTCCCTCAGGTAAAACTGACCAAGGTTGAGGAAAGGCAAATAGGGAAACTGATTTCCCCAACCTCAGAACAGGCCAGTGACAAAAGTCACTCTGCGTTATGAATGAGATGAGTACCTCAAGAAGGCACTGGTAATGTCTGTCTGAGGGAAGCAGCTAATTTGCAACACTAAAAAAGATGCTGAAAATACTGGAAAGGTTCTTCTACAACTGTAGGCGTTTTCTCCTGATGGTATATATTTCTATTTTCATTTTTTAATGCGGAACATAAGCAAATCTTTAAGTGACAGAAACCTGTACTTTCTGGTTCTAGAAGGTGGTCCTAAATTCTTTTATAAAACACTATCATCATTCTTCTTTTTTTATATTTTTGAGGAAAAACCAGTACTTTTATGCCAATGAAATGCACTCATATTTAAAAACGTTTAAAGAACATTAAAACTGTTACAAGACCAATGTGTTTCTCCTCAAAAGTTAACAAAAAGAATACATTTGTTTGCATGATTCAGGGGCAGAGATCCCTATTAAAAAGCACAGATAGTTATACAAGACAGACAGCAAAAAATAAGTGAATTTACTGTGTAGAATACGTGCTTGTGTGCATTAGCTTATCTACAACCCTCCACCTCGCGTTGTCTTAACAACATCCTGTGATTTTTTTTGTTTACTTATTTCTTTTCACATTAGAATTCCTTTAAAAGTTTCCTAAAGTGTGCTGGTGATGACAAGGATCTTTTTCATAACCAAATATAAAAGATACTTTTTCCATGTGGTCAGTTGACCTTGGCTGTCAACCAGAAAGCCACCCAGCTGCTCTCTCACTCCCTCTCCTTGAAAGGGTCTTTTGACAATGGGATGGCCTACATGGCACCAGGTTTACAGGTATCAGATAGGAGACACCTTTCTCAAAGGGTGAAGAGGGTATTTGCCCAGGAGCTTGCAGAAGTTGTTGATAGTGATTTAAACTAGATTTGAAAGGGGAGGGGGATAATGTCAGGCTTGCCTATGACAAGAGGCAGGAGGATGCACAACTGTTGGAGGGATGGGATGCTGGTATGGTCCTTCCACCTGCTGCCCTGGGGCATGCTATGGATGTCATGGCAGATTTGAAGTCCTGTGGAGATGAGCCAGAGGCTCCTGAGGTAGTAAGTGTCAGGAAGGAAACTTCTCCAAGACACCTGATAGGTAATAAAGGGTACACTAAGAAGGTGATGCGACCAGCAGCCCAGCTGAAGTGCCTCTATACAAACAGGCAAAGCTTGGGCAACAAGCAGGAGGAGCTGGAAGCTACCATCCTACTAGAAATCTGTGATCTAGTTGTCATCACGGAAACTTGGTGGGATGAATCCCATTACTGGACTGTGGCTATTGATGGCTACAGGCTG
This sequence comes from Phaenicophaeus curvirostris, assembly GCF_032191515.1. Classification (NCBI taxonomy): domain Eukaryota; kingdom Metazoa; phylum Chordata; class Aves; order Cuculiformes; family Cuculidae; genus Phaenicophaeus; species Phaenicophaeus curvirostris. The sequence goes on from NC_091394.1 coordinate 92,241,404, forward strand.
TTCAGAAGGGACAGACTGGGAAGATGTGGTGAGACATTGCCCTCTATATCAGGAAATGAACAGAGTGTGAAGAGCTGCCATTGAAGAGTAGCCAGGGACAGGTTGAAAGCTTGTGGGTCAGAATAAAAGACCAAGGAACAAAAACGAACCTTGTGGTTGGTGTATATGACAGGCCACCTGATCAAGGGGAGTCTACTGATGAAGCCTTCTTCCTCCAGCTACAGGAGGCTTCACACTTGCAATCTCTCATCCTACTTGGGGACCTCAAACACCCTGACATATGCTGGGAAAGTAGCACAGCAAGCTGTAGGCAATCCAGAAGACTACTGGTCTGCACTGAAGATAATTTCTTTACCCGGTTAACAGACATCCCCACCCAAGGGGATGAAATACTGGACCTGATCGTCACTAATACAGGAGAGCTCATCAGTGATGTCAAGATTGGAGGCAGCCTGAGCTGCAGCGATCTTGCACTGGTGGAGCTCAAGGTCCTGAGGTACATGGGACAAGCGAGGGATGTAGTCAGGACCCTAAATTTCAGGAAAGCAGACTTCCAGCTGTTCAAGGAGTTACTCAGTAGAACCCCCTGAGTTATGGTCCTTGGGGACAAGGGAGTGGAATAGAGCTGGCAAATATTTAAGGATGCTTTCCATAAAGTGCAAGAGAGTTCAGTTCCCACATGTAGGAAATCGAGCAGGAAAGGGGAGAGACCTGCTGGTCAAACTGAAGAGCAAGAGGGAACTGCACATGCAGTACCAGCAGTGACAGGTAACCTGGGAAGAGTATAGGGATGCTGCCCTGTTGTGTAGGGATGGGTCAGGAAGGCCAAGGCAGGGGGGCTGGATTTAGATGATCTTCAATGTCCCTTCCAACTCAAACCATCCTATGATTCTATGACTGTATGATTCTATGACTCTATGACTGTATGATTCTATGATAGGGGTAGAAAATCAGACAGTAAAGTTTATAGGTTGTGAAAATGACAGTGAGACCATTTACTAATTACTGCCATGGGCAAAGCAGGATAACATGGGAAAACTAATTTAATTTTTTGTCACTTCCAATAAAAAAAAATAATAATTTGAGTAATGGAAAACAAAAGACAAGCATTAAAAGAACACATTTCTTCTTTTCTTCCCATTCTCAGCTTCACCACTCTATTCCCGACTCACCCCCCGCAAGAGACTCAAGATGAGGATGGGGGTTGGGGTCAGTCTATGTTGCTTCTCTCAGCTGGTCCTCCCTTTTCACACCCCTCCCTCCTCCAGCCCACTCCCTTCCCTGTGCTGCAGTCCTTCAGGGACAACCTGCTCCTGCTTGGGCTCTCCACAGCAGCAGCCCCTGAAGGAAATATCTCCCTGCTGTGGCCTGAGACCCTCCCATGGCTGCAGGGTGGTCTCTGCTCCATTGGGTTCTCTCCAGAGCTGCAGGTGATCCCTGCTCCAAGCTGCAGCACCTCCTGTCCTTTGCCTCCAACCTGGGTCTCCCTCTCCTGCTGCTACTCCCTCCTTGTCTTCCTCCTCTGCCTGTGCTGCCTTTGGCCCTTTTGGAAACCCCTTTTCCCCCTGGCACCCTTAGTTTGTGAATGTTTTCTATAATTTTCTTTCTGCAAACAAATTGGTTCTCAGTGATGAACCACTCTGTGTCAATAACATCTTCATAGCGGATACTTGCTAATTAAAGCTGAACAAAACATCAGGCTCTGTGGCCCAAGACAGACCTACTCTGGTTGGGAGGATTAAGCCACTAACCTAATCTTTCCATTATTTTGTTTCCATCGTATATTTTGAATAAGATCTGTGTGTAATCTTTTCCGATTAGAACCAGGATATATTCCGTTGTCAAGTAGTAGGAGAAGAAAAAAGAAAAAGAAAAAAAAAAAAGAAAAAAAAAAAAGAAAAAGAGAGCAACCAGCCTCTAGATTTTTTTTTATTCTACTCTAATACTTTGTCATCTTAAAGAAATCTGATGGATATTAAGTGATAGAGAAGGCAATCTTGAAGTCTTAAAAATGACAGGATTTGTATATAATATAGTCTTTGAAGAACAATCCATCTAAAGGAATCTGTGTATCAACTTGCTAAATATTTCACTTTTTAAAAGCCTTTATTTTGTAGGAAGGGTGAAACTAATGTATGGTTGCATCTGAAAATTATCTAAAAGTCTGAAGAGATGAACATAGGATTACAATAAACTGTTTCCTGAAATAAATGTCCTAGTAGTTTGCAGGATAGCTGTCCAATAGTAGAGATATTCTAGCTCAGAGAGAGTTATAGATAGCAGAATTTAAGTGAAGAACAAAATCCTGGGGAAAACATATCTGATAGAGTTCCTTTTACTCCATGAGGTTTTTTTACAGAAAACGCTAGGCAGATAAAGCAGGATTTGTGAATGTTTATAACAAATGTGTCACTGATGAGTCAATAAGGAATGATGGAACAGTAAAGCTTGTTGGCTGAAGGATGCACTTTAAGATCTAGAAGTACATACGAAGACACATGCAGTCAGATATTGATGTGAAACACCTGAGGCTACACAACAATGATGGTAAGATAGTTGGCAGCCACAAAAAGACAATGATTTTATCTGTTGGCACTGACAGAAGACAGGAAAATATGAAAGAAAAAGGAAATTGTGTATGTCGGTTAACCTTTTCTCTTTCTATGCTTCCTCCCTCATTTGAAATATGGTGATCATCTTAGATCATCATTGTATGTTTTACTTTATGTAGGATGCCAAGAGAATAGACAGCTACAGATTTAAATAGTGAAGTAACTAAGCAGTGACTCATATAAAGTCTGGTAAACAAAAGGAATGGGTACAGCAAAGAATGTAATCTTTAAAAGGCACAGGTTTCTTTCTGAGGAGTAAGGATTTAAAATAGAACTGAGGAAGTAATTTGTTACAATTTCTGAAGAATATTTTCCTTTTTCTACTGCACAAAAAGCAATTGACAAATTTTCTAGGTCGCTGGTTATTTTCAAACAAGAATATTGCCCTTATTTCATCAACAGCTGGTGAATAATTAGCTGCTAGAGCTCTCCAGTTGTGCTGTCTTTGCTAGTGAACCACTATGATGTTATAGGACATTACTCTCAGGATTTCCTGTTAGTAAGAGTCCAGGTCAATTTGAAATCACACTTTGTAAAAATAATCTAATTGCCCCACAGCTGTTGTATCTGAATGTTAAGCTTTTGTAGCTTACTTTTTTTGTCTTAGGCAAGAGCTTGGTAGGATTTAGGCCACTTTTCTAAGACTGCCTGAGCCTGAACCTTAATTAATTTCTCTACTTTGGAAGACAAAGTTTTATCCATACATGAGAGTTGGTTCCAAAGCACTCCAGTGTGAGTGGTAAGGCAATCTTTTGATACCAAAGATTGCGAAGAACATACGGCTTTCTCTATGAGAAGAATGCAGGTCAAGCAGCAGGCATAAAGAGGACATCTGGAAATGGAGTCAGAGAAGGAGGTGATAACCTACCACCTGTATGATGTCAGCAAACTTGTTCAGAATGCAAGAGCTCTGTATCTACCTCCCAGCCCAGAGTGGAGAATTTCTACCCCTCTGACCACCAAAACATAGATTAATCAGTACAGCAAAAAGATGAGGCACAGATTTTGGAATCCTGGAGCTAGAAGTACCGGTCACATAAGGAAGATAAAGATAAATGGTCTTCATAACTTGCTTGCTGTGCAATGTGAAGAAGAACAACAATTCAGGACCCAGAATGGAACAAGAGTCATTTGCATTGTCTTAAATGAAAGAATTGGTATGGGGACTGGAACCAAGTTTCTCACCACCATTTCCTTAACCACCAGGCTGCATGTTCCTGTGAAATCTAAGGCTTTTAGGCAGTAGTGCCCTCCTCACTCTCATACACATTGTCTAGTCAATAGGCTTTGTTTCTCTGAAAAGATAAAGCAATAAGAATTGAATCCATCCTTTGAAGATTAAATTCATACCTCTTAACTTTTTGAAAGAAAGGATTTACATGCATAACCCAAATTTGAACTTAATGGATAGATAAAGCTGTACTTCTTGGTGTAAATGTCCACTGTTTTATTAAAGAATGTAGTCTTTTTATTACTCGTGTTCAAAACAGGTACTTGATGATCTGATTATATTAGCTCATCTCCTTACAAAGTTAAAATATTTACATGCTAGCGCTCAGAAGACCAGACCAAACATCAAGCTGTCTTAAGTGCCAGTGGTTTTATCAATTAATGAGAATTTTGCCACAGACTTCAAAGCCAACCTTCTTTCTTCTTGCTGTAATCATTCCCTCTAACTCTGGGGTCTTAAATTGTAAAAAGACATAGAAAAGGAATAAAAAAGGATTTTAAGAAGTAATTTTTCCCCTTAGATTGTTCTAAACTATTGCACTCAATTGCACTATTTCACTTAGGTACACATTATCTATGATTTACTGCCAAAACTTAAAATGTCATTAGATTTCTCATTCCAATGAGCTTTACTTTTCCTTCAATTCTTTCTTTTAATATTTCATCATCTCTGCTGATATATTAAAGTTCCGTCCAATCACTGAAGAAACAGTCAGATAAGAGATTATTTTTTCAGTTTTCTGATGACCCTGATCAGCAGAATTGTTGAGGAAGTGTCATATATAAAACAACATAGTAAATATATTCATTCCTTTCTTCCCAGCAAATGGAGACTGAATAGCTTGCCCCAAGGGTAACTTGAAATTTCACAGTTCCATGTTTTTAAGCTGAATAAAAATCTTCAGCCATTAAGTAACCAGCTCCTTCTCTCCACATGTATGAGAAAGGTAAAGGTCTTTGCATCTTACACACGTAAAAATAATATATCTATTAAATTGTAGTGATAAGGGGATATAACCAGTGAAAACAAATCCTTACCTTGTTTCCTTCACCCTTGTGCAATGAATCAATGACTTGTCATTGTGGTCTGATGGCCCAGATAAGTGAAATAGTTTAATCAATGTAACAACACAGATTGTGTTGAAAAATCTCCACACATAACAGATCTGTGCAATTACTTTTGACACTTTAACAGCTCACCAATCTGTATAGGTAGATAATGACTCTGTACTATGTTGTTTACGCATTTGAATCTGTAAAGTGTCTCCAGGTGGAACTGAAAGCCCAAAGTCTGCTGTGTGACTACAATCTTTTGCATGAAAAGATTAGGCACATTAAGATTAAGCACTTGCGTTGTCGAATTCCCCACTGGATTAGTGTTAGTTGGATAGCATAGTGGTGTCCAGTAGGATTCTCAAGCCAGATGCACTGTGTATATTTATGTTCCCCTAAATCTACTATGATCAGGAAGCAGAACAGTGTATTTTTCCTCAAAAATGAGGAATGTATGCTGACAACAACCAAGGGGCAAATATGTCTTTTTTTTCTCCCTAGCACTAGTTCTTCTGGAAAGTATGTTGGAGCAAAATGGCACTCATGGACACTGTGCTGCAGGATGAGACACTGTCCTTCCAGTACTTTGAGACTGATTGTCCCACTTGTCATCATCCCTCCATTGCCATACAATAGCAGTAAAACAGTCAGTCCTTAGCTGTAGTAGAAGCAATGTAGAGATGTCCTTCATGGTGACAGTTCTGCGTCTCTGCCAGTATGGCTTTCCTGGGTAGATACTTGAATTGTATTTGCTGAAAGCCATCAACAGGGAAAATCAGAATTCCTTGTGTTTTTCTGGCATTGTATCTTCGCAAGTCCTGTATGGTACCTGGGTTCTTGTGGTCCTTTTTTCCACTCTAACTTAAAAGTAACTTTTCCTAGAGGACTGCTTGAATTATAATAGGGAATGGGAAAGGGAAAAGGAAAGGAGAAAGAAAGATAAAAAGGGAAAATGAAAGAGAAGATGAAAAAAAAGGTGGAAAAGGGAAAGAAACAGGAAAAGGAAAGGGAAAGGAAAGGAAAAGGAGGGGCTACATTCTGATTGTGATGCTAATGGTAAAAAAATATTTTCTCTAGTGATGCAAGTCTACCTATTTCAGTGGGACACATTCCAACATTCCTCTAGAGGAAAAAGTCTTGCAGAATTTGTCTCACTAATGCTTCTTACAGAATAAAGTAGCCAGGGTATCAGAGTCACTGTGTGCTTTGGTTTTCATGGCGTCCTGACGAGACTTGGGGGTAGGGGGAAACAAACCAAGTAATACTTTATCCCTGTCTAGTTACTTGTCTAAGTTCAATCCTGCTGAGTGCTTTGTATGCTGATTCTTTTCCTTGAATACACTGATTCTTGTGTTCAGCTTCAAATATATGAGAAGTCCTAGCAATTCAAAGTAAATGTGTGTTCAAGTGTTGTAATAAAGCTATGGTGTTTTGCACTTCACAAGATAAAGACTCTTCAGAGGATCTTGAAAACTTTCTGAAGCATTACTTAATTGATCTTTTTTATATCTGTGCAACAAATGCAATACTGTTCCATTTCTTAGAACAGTAAATTGAGCTATGGAAAGGTGAAAGACATGATGCATCTGGGAAAGAGTAAACATATACAGGAAGTTCAATAGTAGCATTGAGCAGCAGATCATAGAAGAATAAAAGCATATGTGAAGCACCACTAAAAATGTATAAAATGTAACATGTATTTTTTCCTATATTATTTTGATCTAGACTGGTAACCATTCTTTGACTAGGCTGTTAAATTTCAATCAGACCAATAAGGTTTTCTTGATGTTACTTCTAAGTTATGTTTCATTTTCCCACAAAAAGGTTTTGAAAATAATACTTTTACATTTTTTAATAGAAGGAAATAGATGAAGTCCATTACTTATCGCCTTTTTTCAGCTTTTCTTCTTCAATGGCCAAGTAATGTGGTAATCAAGACAGTCATGTAAGGGATAATTTCTGTTTCTTGAAAATGTAAGAAAATAGCACCAGTTTTGATCATAGTATGCAATTTGAAGTATACTTGCATGTATTTAATATTTTAAATATGAAACTGTAATCTGGCTCCACTAAAGATTTTTAAAAAATAGTTCCAATCAGATTGAATGCACTATTTACATGGGCCAAACCAAAGTCCTTTTTATCTCTTCTCTTCCAAGATTATTTTTTTCTCTGTTATTTTTTGTATAGAAAATGATGTGATACGAAATAGTTCTGTGGTTTTTTAACATTCCTGGCTTGGAGTCCTATTTTGTTCTAGGTGCAATATAGGAACAGGTTAAAATAACACAAGTCTGATTGATAAATAACTACTCCAGATGGGTTAAACAAAAGAGAGTTGACATTCATCTGACTAAGATAGACTTGGCCAGGGTAAACAAAATTGCTTAAAAATGGGTATTTGGGATCATTAGAGACACTCTAAGGGTACTGAAGACATCTGCACTCAGGTGGCAAATTTTTAGAACTTAGGAGACCCAGTCCCAGATGGAGGTTTCCACACAGTGTTCAAAATAGCAGTATTTGCATGGTGCCATTGTAGGTCGAGACACTCTTACCTTCTTGAGCATTAAAAATAAATATTTTGATCTAGTTGCCTATAGTCCCTTACTGGTCATTACAGAAACATATATTGTAAAAGACACTTTCAAGAAAGAGGCATATATTTCCCTAAATAGGGATCTAAAATGTGTCAAATGTCTTGCCAGTATGAACAACCATCTGTCTCCACTAGGTATAGTGGTGGTCTTATACAGCTAGTTAAGTCTGGCTGATATAATACATTCAACAAGGTAAATACCATTTGCTGTGCTGGCCGCCAAATGATTTTTGTTTTGGTTTTGTATGTTTGTTTTTTGAAAAAAACCTAATAAAAAGAACTTTACTGAATTAGGTGAAATAATGCTTTGAAGATTCACAGTGTCTTTCCCTGGAAGAGAAATTTTAATTTGAGAATATTTGATATGAAACTGTTGGTGACTTACTAGAGATCAAACAATGTCTAAAACAGACATGAAGTTTAAGCTGGGACTTCAGCTCTAAGATAATTCATGTGAATACAAGTGTCTTCATAAACAATCTTTACCTATTTTCCTATTTTTAATCAATGGAATTTAGCATATTTTGAGACTAGACAGAAAATTACTCTAATTTAACACTTATTAGCAAGTTAGCTGAATTATCCCCTGAACAGCTGTATTTTTTCTCAAGAGATACAGTTCAGTTGTCCACATACAGATATGTATTGCCACTTCTGATATCTTAGGGTATCCACAATACATATCTGTGACTGTGGAAGATATGACACAGAAGGTCTATTAAATGTATGCATTTCTGGAGTGGAAATTTCTCCAGAAATCCTGGTATGTAAACTGCAGGTAACCTGCAAAGAGCAGATAATTTAAGTCAGAGAATGCGGAGGCCTCCCTAAGCTGTGAGAAAAACTGATAAGTGTCGTGGTAACAGGAGCTTTATTTCAAAGTGTGGGTGAGATGGAAGTGAAAGTTGAAGGCCCTTCCACCAGTGAATACCTATGGGAACACATTTTGGATGACAATCTGTTGACAGTTTCTACTATGCTTTCTCCTCCCCTGCAGTCTGCCTTTTCACTGAGTTTTTTTCAGAGGCTGACATATCTCTGCTGGGTTGTGCAGAAATTTTGCAGCATGAGAAACATTTTCTAACATGAGTTGCATCAATACTTTAATCTTGTAAATTCTCTGCATTACAATAAACCCAGGAATTCAAAGTAGGAAAAAAAAAAAAGTTTCATTTAATCATTCTCAAGCATCCTAGTTAGGACTTGCCTTCAAAATGGCATTATCTACACGCTGTGAGAAAATATTAAATTCGTGGTGTAAGAAAATATTCTGAGGTGTAGTAATCTTCAAAACCACTTAATACCTTCAGAAACAAAGAAAAAGTCATAGCAATAATCCTTGTGACATGTGCTAGAGATTCAAGTGCTCTTGCAAAGTGGTTTTCAGGCTTTTGTGCCTCAAGAAAGAAGAGAAACTGAATTAAAGAAAAAAAATAAGCCACACAAAAAGGTTTAGAAGAACCTCATGATTTCAAGATCTTGACTTATAGCGATTACGAGTTTGGAATTTACTAGCCCATGTTTATGCTTCTTTTTTTTTCTCCCTGACCCATATTCGTCTCCAGTGCAGGAAACCTTAATGGCAGTTTTTCCCTTCATTGTCATAACTAATCAGCGCACCAAGCAGGGTACACAGACAGAAGGATTATTATGGAGGCATGGCTGTGATCCTTCTCCTTTGAGAACTGAATGGGCAAAGGAGAAATGGTGTGCATCTGAAGCAGGTGTTGAAAGGGTAGAGAAACAAACAAGTGAGATGGCAAAGGCAAAGGAATTATTTGTGCCATTCTAGGTATTTACCTGATGCAAGTGGAGTATAAGTGTTACAAGAAGTGGGAAAGGGATAATTCCAGAGGGCAGTTGGAAATAGATTGTTTGAGGGTGGCATTAAAATGGGAGAGAGATGACACATGTTAGAACAAAGGTCTGAGATCACGTTACTCAAAGCAAAAAAAGCCTGTGATGGGAACAGGCAATGACCCTATAGCAGGCAATGAAAAGGACCAGTGTCCATTAAGAAGACAAGTAGATCAACCTGTTACGGTGAGAGAGAAAGTGAAGCTTCCAGGTTCTTCTATAGGTGAACTGAGCAATAGGGAACTCAAGTTAAGTAGAAAAAATCAAACCCAAGGACTTGCATATAAAAAGAAGAATAAGGAGAATATAAGGACAACATGGAATGGAAAAAAACTCTGAAGTTTCAGCACACAATGAAAATTACTGCATTTAAAAGGACTTTACAGAGAATATAAAATGTATTTGAAAGACATACTCATAGAGTTCAAATGTTTTCTCATGATCCATTGACTTAACATTACAAAAACTTATAAATTTATAAAATGTATAAATTACCTTAAAGAACAATAAACATTGATTCTACCTTTTGAAAAAATAATGTTTGTTGCTTACAAATCTGAAACAAAATCTTGTCCAGCAACCCAAATATTTCATGAATTGCCTTTTACAATTTGGTCTACAATTTATAGCGTAATAAAAGATAATGCAAATGTGAACAGATGATGATATATCAGAAAGTAAAATATGAGGAAGCAAAACATGGATGACGATACACTGCCATTTTAAACAAATATTATTTTTTTGGTATCAGCAGTACCATTTACTTACAGCAATAAAAATGAACTCTGAAGATTACATGTCTCTTTACCAGTAATTATGAGATATTTTCTCAGGAATGTTATAGCATTACCTACTTAATGGGCCTTTGTGAGAGTTCTGTCATCCTCTGTAGTAGTAGAAAGAATAACTGTTTATTACATCATCACTTTAATCTATAAAGATAGGAGATGAATCCCATACTCAATCTAGTTCTATGGTGTCTAATAGTTCTATAATGTCTAATAAGTCAGATCCTGAGGGCAGTTTGAGTTTAAGGTGTGTAATTTTTTATATTTTTCCCCCCAAGCAGACCTGGAGATTCAGATTAGAAGCACAGAGGAAAGCTAGAATCGCTGTAGTAGTAAAAATCCTTCTGTGATACCCTCACACCCTTGTGTGACTTTGGAAAGAAAAATGTAAGTAAAAAGAAAAAAAAACCCATGCAACTGCCAACTTGACTTAGGAGAAATAGCTCTGAAAGCACACAAGGAGAAAAATTATGAAGAAAGGTGTTATTTTCCCTGACATGCTTCATTTTTGAGTTAGACACTGTTCGCAAAGTGTTTTCTTATGCTTGGGTGATCAGCACTAAATAAATTGAAGTGAAAATGTGCTGGATAAGTGTTATTAGTAAAAGTATGGATCGCTAGCTAAAGTGATGTTTCATGATACAACAGAGAAAGCAAGGTAAACCAAAACTCTTGAGGTAGAAACTGTTTTGCATTGAAAAGTCAATGAATATTGATTTTAATATGAACTATGTTTGGTTTATATTGCCAACTGTATAAAAGATTTTGATAGTTTCAAAAGAATAATGTGACAGAATTGCAGAGGATTTGACTAAGTAAAAATGTAATAAAGCAGTCACAGAGCTTTCAAATTACTAGGCTTTTTACATGTTAAAACATACAGATCAAAATGTTGATTCTGTTTATGCTGGCATTTAATTGAAAATTAAACTACATGAAAGAGGTGATTAAGAAATGGAATTAATCAGGTGGACTATCCCTGTCAATGACAGAAATGTGGAGAAGCAGAACCTGTCAGTTGGCCATGTAGTTTGGGAGCATCTCTGTGGCTTGGTTGCTAATTGAAAATCCTTTTTCCTTCTGGTTAAAATGGACATAATCACCATTTTTCTACCTCACAGCCCTTTGCAATACTAAAAAGAGAGAAATTAGCATATAATCAAAGCCGTGTGTGGATGTCAGTAAATGGGCATATATATTTAATGGATGTGGGTAAGAGTGTTAAAAAGCTTTTAGTCTCTACTGGGTGCCGTATGTCCTGGTATGATTCTGGCTGTGCAGTCAATGCTCTGTTCTCACCACAGTAGATCAATGTTGTGTATGTCCCTGCATGAAATGTTACGTGGAGCGGCTGAGGGAACTGGGGTTATTAGCCTTGAGAAGAGGAGGCTGAGGGGGGACCTTCTTGCTCTCTACAACTACCTGAAAGGAGGTTGTGGAGAGGAGGGTGCTGGCCTCTTCTCCCGAGTGACAAGGGACAGGACAAGGGGGAATGGCCTCAAGCTGCGCCAGGGAAGATTCAAACTAGATATCAGAAAAAAACCCAACAAATTCACAGAAAGTGTCATCGAGCACTAGAACAGGCTGCCCAGGGAGGTGATTGAGTCACCATCCCTGGAAGTACTTAAACCACAGGTAGACATGGTGCTCAGAGACATAGTTTATTGGCCGATATGAGTGGTTGGACTTGATAATCCAAGAGGTCTTTCCCAACCTGGTGATTCTATGAACATACATGCACATTTACATGGATTTGTCCACACACTTCAGGAAGAAATTATTGCTAGTAGCTTCCCTATGGAAATGAAAGCTTTGCTATTTATCTTGTTTAAAATGCACTTGATTCAAAACCCATCTGGGGGAATTGTACGTTTGTTAGTAAAAGCAGATTAACATAATTTAATCAGCCTATCTCTGCTGAACATTCTCGTCATCTCCTCAAAGACTTAATAGTACACTTCTTTGGCCTGACCTTTGCTCACTCTGACAATAGTCTCTGAGAATATTTCATACACTTTTCTATATAAGACTTGTTAAAAATCAAACAAATTTTAAATAGTGAAAACAGAAAAAAATTAATTAGGAGCTCCTTCGTGCTCAAATGCAGAAGTCTCCTTCATTTCACATTTTGCTTCATAACCATTAGTACTAACTAGCAATAGCTCTCAAAAAGAAAGGTTAAACTAGGAGACATTTCAGTAGTCAAGAGGATTTTAGTGTTAATAAGATATTGCAATGCTCACTGAAAACCACAGATTTTTTTTATGATGCATATAGAGGAGATATTCCATGATACTGGTAAGGAAAAAACAAGTTTTCGTTTTTTCCACATAGTCAATGTTTCTGTGTTTCATCAAAGGCTCATTTAGCCTCATATTGAGTGTGAGGCATTGACCACTAGTGAGTTGTGTAAGAAAAAGGTACAATAGGGCAAAAATGTTCCACTAATTTCTAGAAAGTTTTCCCAGCACCATGATTGGGAATTCAGAGGCTTCCTTAACCAGAATCGTTTTCTTCATATTTTATAGCCTGTGATAAATATGTGTCTCATTAACTTGTCTAATCCCTGACAAAAAGTTCCTTATCTTAGAAATCCATTACTACTGAAATTTGTCTTCCCCAGTTTTCCATTTTTTTCCTATTCACCTTCTCCATGTCATATCTGATTGTACAGACCTCTACTGGATTTTTTTCTGTGTTGCTTCACCTGCTTCTTCCAGCTGTTGTTTTCAAAGCAAAAGAGTATTGGTCTCATAATTTGTTGTTCATGCAGGGCTGGTATGATCACTCTTCCTGGACAATTAAATGGTACAAATTTTGCTTTAATATTTCTGCTCGTAACTTCCTGAGAGAAATATGGTTATATTCTGCTACAGATACATCCACACAATTCCTGTTGACAAGTGGAGGAATTTTCTGTAACAAATCCCTGAGAGCTGTCTCTCTGCACGCAGCCCATCACAATTAGGTATTGTCTTATCATGGTTTTATTTCTTTCACAACTCAGTTTAAGCCAGATAGTTTTTTTTGAGCAGCTAAAATTTGTCAAAATGAGGAAAAACCTTTTAGTTAGTGTTATAAATCGTGGTTAAATACTCAAGTAAAGTAAACAGAGCTCTTGTTGACTCATTACAGGACACTGACATGAGTGACCTCTGCAGATCAAGTTCTGCTGCAGACAAGTAATTTCTTTTCACACATTAAATGAATATATAGCTTACTGATAAAAAGACTAGAGAAAACAATCCAAATATACACAGAAAATTAAAGGCATCATAGAATAGTTTGGGTTGGAAGAGACCTGAAAGATCATTTAGTTACAAGCCCCCTGCCACGGGCACGGACACCTCCCACTAGGTCAGGCTGCCCAAGGACCAATCCACCCTGACCTTGAACACGTCCAGGGATGGGGCATCCACAACTTCCCTGGGCAACCTGTTCCTGTGCCTCACCACTCTCATGAATGACTTATTCTTACTTTCCTAATATATGTATATTCACAAACTTGTTATATTAATTATAGTAACATTTATTCTTGTAATTAACATTCTGTTATCTGAATGAGAAATAATTACTTTTTACAGATAATGGAGTCTGTTACTTTTGCAGATGCTTTTAGTCACATTTGGAGATGGTCAGCACAATATTTTTCTCATCTTTATTACAAGTGGTTTTGACAATTTCAGGTGTTATGGATACTGCTGAGATCCATGTGATGCAGCTGTTCAAAAAGAGATTGCAGTGTTCTTTGTATGGGTCTGCAGTCTGCATGCAGGACTTGATGAAAAAGTAACATCTTACTTTATAAGAATTATGAATCAGCACAAGAATCTTATCTGAAGTTGTTGAGTAGAGAAACATAGGGACACCAGTAGCCCCTCTTAGGTGCTACTCCCTCCTCACCCCTCTCCCTGCTCCAGTATGGGCCCTTTCCTGGGCTGCAGTCCTTCAGGGACAACCTGCTCCCTCCTGGGCTCTCCACAGTCACAATTCCTACAGGAAATATCCACCTGTTGCAGTCTGGGTCCTTCCCCAAGCTGCAGGGTGGGTCTCTCTAGGGCTGCAGAGGATCCCTTCTCTAGGGCTGCAGAGGATCCCTACTCCAGGTTGCAGCACCACCTGCCCATCTCCTCCTCCATCCTGGGGTCCTCTTTGCTTCTACTCCCTCCTTGGCTTCCTCCTCCTTTGCCTGTGCTGCCTTTGGCCCTTTTGGAAACCTCTTTCCCTGCCAGCACCTTCAGCTCGGCTGGCAGGGATGTTCCCTCGAGTAGGGTCACATGAAAACTCTTTATAAGAAATATCACTCAGTATATTAAAAGCAGTAGTCTTATATAAAACTATAAAGATCTTTACATTCTTTTCCTGATCTACAGAAATATGTACACTCTCACGGTGAAGTTAGAGAGACATTTTGTTAAGAGATTTGCCATATGTCTTCAGCCCTCTTGTAAATTGCTGAGGTTCTATTCATAGGTACCATGCACAAGCCCCCAAGAAAGATGGCTGAAAAATGACTTTTGACAACAGGAATATATCTTTGTTAATAAGATCCTTCACAAATTTTAACAGTCTTCCCGGATGCCTTCTCTTCTCATTTCCTTTCTCTTATATTAATTAGTTTTATGATCATCACTGATGGATGTGTTTCAAATAAGCCATAGCGTGTCAAACTGATTTATAGAATAAAATATGTATTTACTATTCTCAGATTTTTCTTCAATTAATATTTTAAAGAGTGTGCTATTTTTATATTCAAGGAGGAAACTTGTCAGGACAATTGCTATTACATCTTCCACTCTTAGCAATAGTAGTTCTTATGGTAAAACTCCAGTATACACCAGGGCTCTTATAGTCGTAGGCTCAAACCCCTAGCTTCCATATTTGCAGACAAAACTGAACTATAATTTATATTTTAATTTACTCTTAAACTAATCTATATTAGCTGTAGTTAGCCTAGGGGTTATATTATCAGTTAGTTTTTGTTTTATATTATACATTTGTTAATCCATGAATCAATCAGCAGTATAGAAATGTTCAACTAGTTTGAAAGCAAAGACCCCACCCCTGTAAGATTTGAAACATGGGTTTGTATACCTGGAATAAAAAAGTCTTATTAAATCAGAACACCCATAAGGTTAAAAAAAGGACAAAAAGAGATACTATTTCTTAGCTGTGGTAAACGTACTACATATTTTCTGGAAGTGACCTAAAAAGAATATGGCTCCAGGTTTTTTATCTGGGATATACCTCAAGCTGCTCAATTTTAAAAACAAGTTAACTAGTGAAAAAATTAGGAGTTTTTTTTGAGCATCCTATCAAAACTAGTATTTGAATTATAAATTTACCCACATCTATGATGCATGATGAGTTTACATATAGTACTCATAATTTCAGCTTTTGAATGGAAAAAAACAACCAACTGTGGAAACCAAAAGCTAACTGAAATTCACATCATCTCCACAACTGGATTACTCTGATTTTCAGTGACTAAACCTGTTGACAACTGAGATAAAAAATGCAGAAGTTCTCTTGGGAGTTATCACTGTGTCTATCCTGACCTTCAAAAAAATGTTGCTACCATGACAGCAGCCCTGGTAGAACTGAGTAAGCATGAAGGTCTCAATTCCTATGTTCACACATTGGTTTATTTAGGCTAGATAATATCTCAGATGTTTTAAGAGGGTCAGGCTTAATGCGTGTTGTAACAGAGTCAGCAAAGTAAAACAAAATGTTTTGTTGAGTTATCTGGCACTGGCAGCGAATAGACACTGATGTCAGTCAAATATTCAGTTTGATCTTGTTACACTATATTGAGTCTATTATCTTTTGGTGGGTGGCAGTGAGTACTATTAACAGGGTGACTGAACATCAGGGACCAAAGAATTGTACTGAAACATCTGTTTTTCAGATATCCAATTAATATGAATGGTCATTAGCAGGTCAGTTCTCAAAAAGGTACGGTAAACGGTCAGAAGTTTTCCTGTTGTTAATGTATTTCATTGCCACAAACACAGTCAGTGAAATAAACTTTGCATTTGGGAACAACCTGGACTTCATGATTCAGGGAATCTGTCTGATGAGACATGGAGAATTCATGCTAATTGGTTTAATTGAGCTTAATCTGCAGTTCAAGTAAAGTGGTTACCTTGTACTGACCGGTGCAGAAGGAAGTGCTGATTTTAAATGAACACGGATCCCCAAAGTTATTTTTGTTTTCACACCTAGTGACAGATTTGCAAGTCAGTTTCCTTTTTACTACAATTTCTGCAGGAACATGATCAAATAACATCTCACATCTCACCTTGTATCAGTGTGTAGAGCACTTGAAGTTTAGAGTTGGAAAAAAAAGGAAATAGGTGCCAAGTTTCTCAGGTTGCCAAGTTTCTCTAAATCCAATATGTTATATATGCAAGAGTTATTTGGACTTTCAAAAGGCAACAATCAGTCCTGTTGGTGAACTTACCCAGAGTTAGACATTTAAGGTTACCTCTAATATCATCAAAATGTGTAATTCAGAACTTACTCAACCATTTCACAACTAGATCCCTTTACTTAACATTAAAAGAATTCAACTAAAATATAAAAGTTTCAAGAGAGAAGTGAAAAACAGAACTATGAATTGTTCTTGATTAAAAAATAAAACCCTATCCTCCTATCTTCATTTTGTAGCAAGTGCACTGTAAGAACGCAAAGAAGAGATGAGAAAAAGAAACTACCAACATCCACAAACCCAAGGTATTTGAAGTTGTGTACATAGGTTAGCTTTTGTAAGAAACTTTAGAAGATTCTTTGCTGTCTGTAAAACTGATGAGAAACATGGAGTAATATCTCCTCTCAGGGAGGATCTCAATTTCTTTACTTCCACTCCAGGATGAATTAAGGTAATCCAATGTAAAAAAGCTTAGAAATATATGAATACTCTAAAAAGTCTTGAATCCATCTAAAGGATAACTTAGCATAATATTAGGTAATATTCCAATGAAAATATTACAGGAATGACATAAAGTATGTCCTTTTATTAGCAGAATAATCTGACCATCCTATCTTTCTGTAGATATATCTCTTGGCTAAAAGGACATGCTACATTCACAGGGACAGAGTGAAAGAACAAGCAGCACACAAAAAGGCACAGAAAGGACTCCATGCCTTCTGCTAAGGTAAGATATCTTTAGATATCTTACTGGATCTTATTCCTTCAGCGTTGCACACTACACATTAAAGAGTTCTTGGGTCAGAAAATAGGTATCTTTGGATTGAAGACCAAAACCCAGACTGAGTGCCCCAGCTATTAAGTCACCTATAAAGTTGATCATTTTATCACATTGCTTCTTTGTGCCATGTCTCAACATGAACTTCAGGCGGAGATTGCAGAATCCTTGAAGAATTTTGCCTAGGTACCATGGTTCTCATAGGGCTAAAAAAGAAGAGACATGTATCCAGTCATTAACAAAACAGCTCTGGGCACATTCAAAGACATACTTTCCAGACACAGAAGAAAATTTCAATCTAAGCCAGAAGAGACTTTGAGAAGCAATTTTAGATCACTAATTTTTTTTTCTTTTTTAGATCAGAGTCGCATCGCAGCATAAATTCTTCTTTTCTATGACAAAGGTAGGTATATATCATGGCAATAGAAATGCTTTCTACCCGCAGGGACTGTGTCCCCTAACTAATATCCCAGCTGTATAGCAAAATGATACCTGAACGTCAACCATCTTTTCCTCTATTCACTCTCAGGACATGATTTTCATACTAGTAAAGCATGGACATAGGGGCTGACTTACAGGTCAACCAGACAAGATGATAGGGACACTTCAATAACTTGTATATGATATAAAGTATTTGTTTCATATTACATCCATACTCTAAATGTATATGAGAAGCCATACTTTTCTTACAGTCCAAGAATATTCATTTTTATTTTTGATTAATCCCACAAATAATACAAATCAAGTCCGCTTCCATCATCCTCTGTCTCAGCACTGCTGACTATTTTTAATTTCTTTCAGACAAATCGTATAATTCTAAGGCTGAATTTTGGACATGCTGTAGTCTTCATTTCATACTCATGAAGAGGATTGGCAAGTGATGAAAACGAGAGAAAATTAATGGTGCTGTACTGTACATTGCTGTATTTACTCTGTTGCTTGTTGCTCTAGAACATTTTCTGTAAATTGATTTAAGGAGAAGTAAAACAAATACAGTCAAGATACCATCAATTCCTTAGAAGACTTTATTTATAAAGAGCAATGTTTGTCCTTAAAGTAGAAGATAAGAAAATCCTTCCTTTCCCCTTCCCATTATTTATAAGTAGGTGGTCCTGTCAATTAGCAAGTGAGAACAATATAAACAATGAAAACGAATTTCAAGAAACACTCTTTAACTATGAAAATGAAACAAAACCCCCATTTACATTCTCTGTAATGTTTTCTCACATTGCTGAACTCTAGCAGATGCTACATGGAAGATCATTGTAAAAATGAAATGTTCTCACATGTTGAAGTGCGATATCTACTATTCTGTTTATTCATAGAATCATAGAATCACAGAATCCCTAGACTGGAAAAGACCTTTGGGATCATCAGGTCCAACCATACCCGTCTACTACTAAATCATATCCCTAAGCACTTCATCTACCTGTCTTTTAAATACATCCAGGGATGGTGACTCAATCATCTCCATGGGCAGCCTGTTCCAGTGCTTGATAATCCTTTCAGTGAAGACGTTTTTCCTCATGTCCAATCTGAACGTCCCCTGGTGCAGCTTGAGGACATTCCCTCTCGTCCTATCACCTATCACTTGGGTGAAGAGACCAACACCCACGTTTCTACAACCACCTTTCAAGTAGTTGTAGACAGTGATAAGGTCTCCCCTCAGCCTCCTCTTCTCCAGGCTAAACAATCCCTCAGCAGCTCCTCATAAGACTTGTTCTCCAGCTCCTTCACCAGCTTTGCTGCCATCGTGGTATGTGATGACGAGAAGCAGATAGGTGACGATTATTGGCTTATATGGAAATAAAACTTGACCAAACCAGCAAAGACAAGTAATTGTGCCCAGTACAATGAACAGCTTGACCTCTAGCCTGATCCTGAAATAATGCCTTGGTTGATTTGACATCATCTGGTTAATAATTTCCTCTATTTTTTTTTACCCAATGTAAGAGATAACTCAATGCATGATGGACTCTGTACTTCCCACAATTAGGAAATGTTTCAGATCCAGGATAGAACTCATGAGTCTAAGTTGATTTTGTGTCCTAGCTCATCCTCAAGAGGGAAGGACCATCAAATCTGTATCTGTTTAACAATGCACTGTTACCCCAAAAAACTCAAAAAGAACTTGACCATTTGGAAATTGACTGGAACATATATGAATTAAGCACATTCTCATGTATTCTGCAATATTAAAGAACAGTGAGCAGAAAAGGCCCTGCGGATTCTTTTCCTCCAAAAAAACCTCTGCAATATACTCAAAAACCCCCAACTCCAATATAGTCAGTGCTGTTTTAGGGGCTGATGAATGTTAACCCTACAATTATTACCCTGTCAATAGTACAATAACTCTTTATATCAACTGCAGAAGATAATCCCATGGTTGGCTATTTCTTAAAGGCTGGGAGCATAGTGATTTAAATCCCTTTCCTCTTATGATATTCTGGAATAGCTCTTTCTTTTAGGTTTCTGTCTATAAAAGAAGATAATATAATTTCTAAACCCTGCAATGGTATTGTCCAGTAATCATATTAAAGGTTGTGGCACTACATAGTGTTAGTCCACATATGGATTAAAAATAAATATTGCACGAACTATCACAAAACCTTGTCTGGAGGAGGTTTTTGTCATGATGCTGGGGCACTCACAGGTTCAGCCTCTCTTCTCCCCCATCTCTGTCCATGTCTCTGGAACCCATTTCCGTCTCTCTGCACTGTCATTCCCTGTCTCTGTGACATTGCAGGTCGTTTGTCACCAACCTTGCCAGAATCCTGCCCTGTCTGGCCATTGAACCCACCAGGTCAGTCCCACCAATAGTTCAATATTCTGTCCTGGACTGAGTCTGTCCCTGTTCCCAAAGAGGTGCCAGACTCCAGGGTTGGTGCTGCCCTCGTGCCGTCTGGTCTACCCTGTTCCTAGCTGGGGTGTTGGGACTGCCCCTGCTGCTCTGGGAGGGTCCCAATGGCCCCTATTAGGTGAAACACTAAGGTTCACTTAAGGAATTGTATTTAAGAGCTTTGTCAAAGGTATTTTTGCTTGAACATGGAAAACTGTGTTCAAGAGGTATTTAGGATAAACTTATACACAAGTATACACAAAAGCTGTGTAATTGTACAAGCATCACTTCTTTTGGAAATACCCTGAAAGAGATGTGAAAGACTCTCATCTTGGGAACGTTAAGAAGACTCAAGGTATTAATGCCAGTTTTCTTCTTTCTGTTTCAGTAGTTTGTTCATTTCTTTGCTAAAAAGCTATGAATACTTTTGCATGTTTGCAGGAACGTAACTTTTTGCAACACATCAAACAGTATGACCCTTTGAAAAGCAAGATGTGGTTGCAATTCAGGCAGAGTGTGGGGAAGGGTGCCAGAAGTCCTAGAGCAGTGAACAGCAGGCAAAACCACAGACCAGAATTGCTGATTCCATGACTGCCACTTCAAAGCTGCCAATTCAGGCTCTCAGGTAATGCTTTAAACCTCTGTTAGTTTTATAAAAAAAGTGAGCAAGTAACTAGGTTATTTTAGACTTTTATCCAGATTCTATGATTTCCTGTAAGTGTGCTGAAATGACGATCAAAAGAAAATACATGAATAAATAAATACAAAACAAAATACCATTTTCATTTTTGCTTACCTAGTTTTTTCACAAGAGCAGAAACTGAAGACAGACAAGTTTTTATACTTTGGGGGATGATGGACCAATCAGCTTAATCTAATGGTGCATGTGTGGGACTGCTGTAAGTATGTTTTCTTTTCCGGGGTGAATCAGAATGATTCACAAGCACATGTCCACAGGACAGATAGATTTTTAGATAAGTTATTGATTTATCTGAATCCAGAATTTCTCATATTCCTCTCCACAATGTGCACTTTTTAATTTACAGCTCTGACAAGAACAGTGTCTGTAGATAGTTGGAAATTTCCAGTTCCTCCAAGGGATAAATTCTCCCTATGACATTTTACATCAGCGGCTGAGTCAGTGCTTTGGTGGCATGTAACTGTGAACCCTTGAGCTAATATCCCTTGAAAATGATACTTCCAAGAACACTATTTTTTTCTCACTTTCATCTCCTCAGACTGCCTGCAGCAATGGCTGACTCAGTTATTGATTAGCAAGCTGAACTCTAATGAAGCTGAAGTAGGGGACGTTCAGCTGAACCTGTTTGCATGTCAGTGCTGAATTTCACTTATTACTGTAGTGAAAGCATATTGTCTTACTGTATTCATTGCTCTGATGCACTGCTTCAGAGCTGATCGAGTACTGAAACCTTCTGGAAGATATCCAGTTCTAAATTTTTCTCCTAAATAAATAAGTTGGTGGAGATAAAATTACTGTCCAGCAGTACAGTGATAAGTCTTCATTTAATATGCAGTCCTCTTACAGTAGAGCATGTAGTTTTTATTTCAAATGATAATTAGGGATAGGTTCTCAGTGTCACTGTAGTTCAGTATAAACAGTGCTTTTGTTTCAAGCTGGATTGCATTGCACCAGGTATTATTAAAAATGATGTTTCTAGTATACATCAACAGGAGCTTTTGTGGCTAAGAGGCTGGATTATAGAAATACTTTCTTTTTTCCCTATGGATTTTCAATATTTATATTTTGTATTACAAGGAGGTATGCTGTTAAGAAGACTATTAGAAAAGGCAGTTTGAAAGGCCACAGCCTGGTGGTGAGGAAAACAAGGGAAAGTTACTTATCTGCGACTGAGTTTAGGCAGTGTCTTGCTTTTTACTATGCTAGCATCACAAAGGCAAATATTTTGATCCACCAAAACACGTACCAATATATTTAAGTCCTAAGACAGGCATGTGAGGAACTCTAACTGATTTTAATATTAAATCACTTCTGAATTCTGTGCCTTTGTCTGGGAAAGAACATTTTCTTTTTTACCTTTCTCTTTCCCTTTTAGGAATGCAAATTTTTGGATTTCTTGTGCATTTAGTGATTTGTTGTGGAATTATACCTTCGTACCTGTAGATTTCTAATAACAAAGTCTTCAGTCTTGGGAACATATCTGCTACTGTGCCAATGTCATCATAGTACTCCCTGAACATTCTTACTGTTCTTCAAGTTCTTCAAGTGCTTATTCACCATTTTCCTTATGATATAGATTTGAGTTCTATACTGCCCACAAGCCCATATTTTGGAATAAGGTCCCTATTGGAGTAGGGACAATACAAATTTTGAACAGAAAAGACCTTCTCTGGGTAAGAAATCTCACAGTCTCAATTCGAGCCTCATACAGACAGATAGAATGAAGAGCCCAAGAAAGCCAGGATTAGTTCTTGATATGCTGAGCAGTGCTCTTACCACAACAGCAACTTGTAACTTATCTATCTGTTTTCTGTAAGAACAAAAGGGAATTTTAAGAAGGACATTAAGAAGAAAGTAATTAGTTTTGCACAAACAATAAGTCTTTTGCCACCTCAGTGTGCGAAGGCACATTTGAAAGGTGGAGTTTGAGGCTATATAATAAGAATCATCATAAGATTTACATTTATCTGGCATGTTATTATCCCTATCCTTTCTTAATGATAAACTGTCTTTCAGACTGTTTTTTTTTTTTTTGGGCTGCACTTATAAATACTTCAGCTGTCAGAAGCTTTTAAGTTTTTTAGTGCATCATTGTGAGACTAGGCTATGGTTGCACTGTGACTGTCCACACATTTTCCCATGCATTTTCATTGGAAAAGATGGAGAAAATGGCTACAAGATTGATCAGAGGAAAAAAGCTCAGTTTCCATTGACTAATGAACATAGGATTTGTATTTTATTTCCATCAGTGCTTTGATTCTTATGAGTTCTAGGCATTGCACGAAAACATAAGAACATAAGAGAAACAAATTACGATGATGTGTGTGACTGCAAATTATGCTTAATAACTTTCACAATAGTTTTCTTCATTTTACTGTAGAAATGTCTAAATTATTATGTCCATTTGAGCAGTTTGTTTAATCAAAAATGTTTTCCGATTATTCTGTATTACTGTGTATCTACCTAAGATTTTTCTTGGCTTATGAAACTCATGGATTTTTCTTTTGAGTCATGAATGACATAAAGTGCTAAAAGAGGCTTTCTTATTTTAATATCCCCCTGAGTCCTAGAAGAAAGCTCTTATATCCAGACCGACATGGTGATAGATCCTATTTCACTCGTGTGTTTGATAGAACATGTCATCATCATCTGCTATTTTATTTCTTTTCAGCTTGGGATATATATGTGTTTGTGAAAGAAGACTGGCTTAAAAAGAAAGTGAAAAATAATGTTTTCATTATGTGTTTGGACAAGGCATACATTTTAAGTGCTCAGTTTCAGATTCAGACAAAACACTGCTGAAGCTTAAATGACTTCTTAATAGTACTAGGCAATTTAGATGCACTTAGAAGTGACACAGCTTCCATTGCTGGCCAATTGTTGGAGGAAGTATCATTTGTCAAAACGATCTCCAAAATGCTCAGCTTTTTAAGTGTCTCACATACCTACATATCAAAGTCAATTTCACACATATTCCTAAGTGTTTAAGAGTTACGTAATAAATTTTGTTGTTGTATATTCTGTTTGTGCCTCGGAAACAATTTGCAAACCCGTATTCACAGTGACAGCCTCATGGTACACAGAGTTTCAATTCTGACCTTCCACTTTCAAGAGAACCAGCTATTAAATTCTGAATTGCAGCAGTTTTCAAAATCTGTTGAGCAGCAGACTTTGTAAACAATCTAATCCATCAGTAGATATCAGCACTAAAAGTGAAAAAGAGAGAATAATTCGATGGCTACGGCTAGGAAAACAATGAACATGTTAAATTAATGGGAGATATTACTTCGGAAAAAGTAAACCCTATAAGAGAAGTTCTTTAAAATTTAATTTTTTGTTCTCCTTCACCTCTAAATCTCATGCTTTGACAGTGTTTATAACATTTGTATAGTTCCCATTGTTTTTTTCTTGTGCAAAAGGCCTATACTCAGGTTAATGTTTTCATTTTCATCTTAGACTGTACGTAAATGTGGGAAGAGAGTTTATTTCTGTAGTATTTAACACTCCTGTTTTCCACAGAACTGGAGGAGCAGTAATAGATGGGCTTGAATACAATCTATTTTGAGAGAATGATTTATTCAAGAATCAGTATAGGACAAGCTTATTAGTCTCTTTGCCCACCTCCCCAAACAATATAGAGTAATACCAGGAAAATATCAGCATAGCAATAATTATAACATTATTGCTATTTTGCTAACTTTTATATCTACAATTGAGGGGAGCTGATTGTGTTGGGCTGACTCAAACATGTGAGAAAAACACATACAATGTACAGGCAGGCTTTGTACAAGGACAGTACATTCATAACAGGGTCCAGCAGTTTGTTATGAGCAAGCTACTAAACATCATTTATGTCTGGGCTCTGGGCCTAATCCTAATGGATTAGGATTCCTCATGTGAATAGCTTCATACAAATTGAGTATTTCACAGAAGAAACAATCCTCCAAAAACAGATGTTGAAATTTAGCACAATCAATTTGTTAAGACCTTTGCCTGGGTGAGAAAATAGTTATTTCCTGAGGTTTGCCATTGACTTATTCTGTGACCTTTCTAAGTGACATTGTGTTTGCCTTATCCAACATGTAATAATTTTGGAATCTGAAAAATCCCTTACTGTCAGTCCTTGGATTCCTTCCTTCAACATGAATCCCTATAATGCAAATAACTAACCTGCAACCTAGAACTGCAGACCTGCATACATTATTACCTCTGCCATCTAGCTAAAATTCCCCCTCACCAATCTTCAAAGACTTCAAGAAAAAAAGGAATGAAGAAATATGAAATTTATTTTCATATATACTCATTATTAAAGCAATGACAAAAGCAAATGGATTCTGATTCAAGGTTTGCAAGTTCTGCTGGGATTTACTTTGCCAGTGCAATTTTGCTATTAATGCTTACCAAAATAAAGATGATATAAGTCAGAAACTTTAAAATCCTTAAATTTCCATATTCAGTAGCCTCTTTCCTTTTTTAAAGACTTCTATGTTCCATAATTCATTTGTAGTTTTTTGGGTTTTTTTTGTTCCAGATAGGTCATGTATTCCCTCACATAAAATCTCACTCATAAAGTTTTATATTTTCCTTATAAAGTCGCAAAACTCAAAAGCTTTAAAAAGAAATCTTTGAAAATGTATACTTATTTATACATACATATAATTAAGCTTATATGAACCTTCTGAGCAAGTGTAAAATTTTAAAAAATTTATCACAGTATTGATTCCTGCACAGTGAAGGGAAACTTAGTCTTAAAGATACTGACTAGAAAACATCATATGAAAACTATAGTACAGAGGAAAAAAGAGAACAGTTTATTTTGCCTAGATTAAGCAGATGCATGGTATTAAATTCATAGGTTTGGCTCCCAGAAAAGATTTCTGTCAGGGGCACGGAAAAATTACTTCCAAAGAAGCAGCTTTTTGGCCTTTTCCTATTTATCCATTACTTTGGAAAGGGATTACTAGATCTTCTCAACAAGCATTAGTTTGTTCTGTCTAGCTGCAGCATCCCCACAAAGGTGCCTGATGCTCTGGGCTGGGGTCTACCCCTGGCTGCCCCCTCCCGTCCCTCTAGTTTCTTAAGGATCCCCTGCAGATCCTGGCTCCTGGAGTCACTAACCCTTGCAGCATCCTAGCAATTCAGTGGATATTCCTAGGAGTTTCTTGCCAGGTATTATGGATCATAAATGGGCTTTACACAGTTAATGGATTTTTTTTTCTCGTGGTAGCAGTGGCTTTAAGAACCACCTAGTCTAATAAGTTGGCAAGCAAAGAAATGTAGAAAAGCTGGACTTCTTATCAAGTTGTGTCACTTACCTTGTGCCTAATACAATGACAACATTAAGTAGGTAGATGACGATCACAATGAATAGAAAGAAATGTAGTGTGAGGTCTGTAACAGACATGCAACCCCCTCCACTCTGACTGTATAAAAAATATTCATTCTGGAGAGTACACGAGAGCTGAAAAATTATAGTGGCAGAGTTTGAAGGTAGAGAGAAACAAACAATGTAAAGAATTGGGACCCCAGAAACACAGGAACTTAATCTTCCCTACAGTGGTCAAATCTCCTTCAGCTGCAGTTTTGCACACTTATAATAAACATATTTTGATGTGATGTATAGCAGTTAATAATAAAATTATTCCTAATGGGCAGCAGTGTGTCATTTCATTTGTGCTTTGAAGTACGCCATAGTATATATTTATCCTCGCATTGCAACCTCACTGAAAAAACAGTTTGTGAGTAGGTCTGTAAGCCTCAGTTGCTGACCTATGAAAGGCAGCCACCCTCAGCTGATGTGCAATAATTCCAGTGAACAAGTTGTATTTTATTGGAACTTGTACAACCACAAACGTGCCATACCACCTTAAAACCACCCTGGGACTTGAGCAAAGATCACCTGCAGTCTACTGCAGAGGATTATCTCAAGATTATCTTCCTCTCCTGAAATATATAACAGCCTAATAAGTTAAGAAAAATGTCATTCCTCCCCAGAAAGACAAAAGGAGAAAAAAAGAGATATCTGAGCTGTACAAAGCCCTTAGGGAACTTGTTTAAACTCAGGAGTAGACCTGAGCAAATAATTAACTCTTGTTTTTGTGTCAGCTCTAGAAGAAAATATTTTGAACTGCACAAAAAATGTTGTTTTTCTCAAAAGTAGGGATTTTTTTAGCATAGAGTAAAAATGCATTTTATTTAAAAAGTAATAAAAGAAGAAAAGCAATTTTTTGTCTCAAATTACTTGCACAGAAGCATTTGCAAAAATAATTTATGGCAAAAAATGTTATTGTTTTAAAATCTCGAACTAAAAAGCATTATTTTATGTCACTTTTAGATGGCTTGTATGATTGACACAATGCCGTTTTTTTATTCAGGTCAAAAAACACTTCACCTGTCTCTTCTCAAGAGACTATACACCATACAGCTGAACTCAGCTCAAAATAGCCAGCTTCTCTTTCAATTTTTTTTCTATCATATTTATAATTACTTCCTCTGTTTTGTTAACACTTTAATTTTAACTAATTCCCTGAAGTTATCATGCTTCTAGGGTAACTAAGTACATGTGAGAACCAAATGTCTTACACAAACCAGTTATACTAAAAAAGAAAAAAGAAAAAGGAATAGAGCAATGTCAAAAATGCAGAAGGAGAAACACTTTTATTAGAGGCATGATCTTCTATAAAGCAATCAAGAATTTAGATTGAATATTGTATATAAGAACAGAACTGTCTATCCGAAGCTGAGAAGTAATTTATTTTTTTCTCATATTTGACATTTAGAGTCACATAACATCACTCTGTGACCCCAAAATAATGTATTGACATATCTTTGAGAAGCTCAACATAGCACATCTGGATTTTTCTTTTCCTTTTTTTTTTCTTTATTTTTTTGAGAGAGAGCTTTTCTTTCAAATACCTTCTGTACATTCAAATAGCCAGAAATCGTTTAAAAAATAATTGCAGTGGGTAGAAGGAAAGCTAATAACTGTAAATGCAGATTCTTTGTGAAACAGCAGATGCAGAAGTTCTCAGGCTACCTGAATTATTTATGGTTAATTCGGCACATCTCTAGTAATGTCTGAAGATTTTATAGGTCTCCATAGCACATCCGAGAAAAATGCACCCATATTCATGCACCTGCATACTTTTAATTATAAACTCCATGGATTGTGTGACCGAGTCATTCAGAAATTTTGGCTGAATCATGCAGAGAGTAATTTGACATACTTTGTGCTGTGATTTGCAAAAGCCTCACATTTATTTGCAGACATATTCATTTTAATTCAATGACTTTCAAACGTGATGTGATTCAATAGTACAGAAGCACAGGGCTTACCATATCATCACAGATCAATATTCCCTCTACTCTGACTTTGGCTACAATTCTGCACCTGGATCCAGTAACACATAACACAAAATCCTACCAAAATCAATTAGACTACACTAACACAGGATGCTCAAAGCTGAGATGTGTGTTGAGCGTGGTCCTTCAATCATATTCAGAAAAAGATTTCTCAAACTGAAAGGGGGCACTTCAGCAACTTTCATGCTCCTTAGTAGTTAATGTTACTTACTTATTTTTTCCTCCTTGTGCATATGCCTATGCATCACTATGAATATTGTAGGTGTGAATATTAGCTAAAAATCTAATTATGCATGTTAGAGATATTCAAATATATACTATCAAAACTAGGTATTTTCTATGTCAAAAATAAACAACCAAAACCTTGCGATAAGTAGATGTTCAAACAAGTAGCAAGATTAATAAACTTTTCAAGCTAGAATGCAAAATATGTATATGAAAAAACATTTGAAATACATGGATTTAGACTTGGGAAACAGGATGAAAACTTCAGGATGTAAAAAGAAAAATTATCACAGTAGCCTTCTGTTTTCTCAGTGTTTAATGATCATTTCTCTTTCACAGAAACACTTCCTGGACTGGATGGACTAGGGATTTAGTTAGCCCACAAATTTCCTGTGTTCATGTGCATTTTTTCTTTAATAGCAAATGCTTCTATCTTATTTCTACAGCTCCTACATTGTTCAGAATGTCCTTTTATTACAATAATTTCAGTATCAAGAACGCTGAGTCACTAACAGTAGGACTAGGACTTAATTATGTTTGTTCTACAAATGTAGAATAAACAATTCCTTCTTCAAAGACCTACAGTATGATCAGTATTTGTAGCAATGCAACTCTGTTACAAGATCAGACATCAGGTATCTAGTTCCTAATGCCTAAGAGAGCCAGGAATCTCTTCCAATTCAGATAGCATTTCAAAAAGAGAATGACTAAGTTATGCAGATCGGATTTTGCTCTCCAATGTATCCCAAATATATGTATATGCACAGGATAAAAAATCAGAGCAACAGTTCTGAAAGGTCATTGCCTTCATGTATTCATTTTAACTAGGTTTTTTGTTTGGTTGGTTTTGTGGATTTTTTGATTGGTTGATTTGTTTTTAATGTTGATCCTTTGACTTTCTGTACTTTAACTCTATGTCCTTAAAATTTAATAATATTTCCCTACCCCACAGTGAAGTCATCAAGATAAAGTACATTTAAGCATGTTAAGTGTTTGGACAAAACAATTTATGCTCTCTGCAAAGATATTTTAGTTTTAGTTAGATTTTTTTTTTCTTTTTATGCATATGATCCCCTGTTTTACTCAGCAATTGACTCAATGACACAAGCATTAGAAATGTCATAATCTGAGGCTGAAGACGTGTAGCCCTAATTTTGACAGTATTTGCAGTGCAAGAAGGGATCCAGTATTTCACAGTACTTTAAGTCTGCAAACCTCACTAAAAAAGACAGAATATGTCTTCAAAGTTATACCTATGAAATCCTCTGCTACTTTACCTGAAATTAAAAAAAAACAAAAAAACAAAAAACGAAAACCAAACCAAATGTCCCTAAGCTGAACATAACACAGTTTGCTTTCACTAATATTCTAGTCTTTGTGAGACTATGGTTAAATACTTCTCCCTCACCTATCCAGGTGTTGCATCAACACTGAAAATATTCCTAAAATGATGTTATGACAGACAATTTGAGGATTCCTTCTTATTATTAGTACTTCAAAATAGCTAATTTACCTCAAGCCCACAGAGGTAGCATGCTGTTACACTATCCTACACTCAGCAATTTTAATACCAGAATTTGGGGATGAGAAACCTTCAAATACCAGGAAACATCTCAAAGATGAGGCACTTAGCTGGTTTTGGCAGGTGTAGAGTTAATTTTCTCCCCAGTTGCGGCTGCGTTTTGGATTTAGTTTTAGAATAATGTTGATAACACATATTGTTTTAGTTGTCGCCAGGTAATTTTTATGCTTGGCTAGGACAGAATTAATTTTCTTCACAGCAGCTGCTGGTTTTTAGGTTTAGTATGAGAAGAACATGGAAAATATACTGACATTTTTAATTGTTGCTAAGAAAACCAGTGTGTTGTTTAGTTTCCCACGTTTTGCTAGCGTAAAGTTACAGAGACAGGACAGCTAACCCAAACTGGCCAATGGAATATTCCATATCATGACAGATTACCTCCAAGTGTCTGTGTAATAGCAGCTTTCCATAATCTCCCCTCTCTTTTGAAAACATAGGCTTAATGTGAGTGCAGAAAGAACACCATGGCTGTTGGAGGTTTGCAAGTCTTTATGGATTAATTCCTTTGCTCCTGCTTTCTTGTTCTCCTGAGCACACTTCCATCCATCACTGCTGCCACTGCTGCCTCTTCCTCATCCCATTCTGGAACTATTGCTGTTTTTTCTTTATTGTTTTCTCCTAGACTTCGCTTATCCCTGCTAATATCAGGAGCATTATGGAGCATTGTGTGTTTTGTGGAATGAAGACAAACCTGACAAATCTTATCTGAGACTCTGTTCACTGCCACAGCTTCCTGTACATATCTTGCTGTTGAGTGCTTGGCTAATGTGAGATGAATGTCACTACCAATAAAGAAAACAGATGCATAATTATAGCCATGTTATTTTAGGAAATAACACGGAGAGCAGCTCTGTGGAAAGGGACCTGGGCTTTCTGGTTGATGGTAAGTTGAACATGAGCCAACAGTGTGCCCTGGAAGCCAAGAGGGCCAACCATGTCCTAGGGCACATCACGCACAGTATTGCTAGTTGGTTGAGTGAGGTGATTGTCCTGCTCTATTCTTCACCTCGAGTAGTGTGCGCAGTTTTGGGTACCACAGTATAAAAAAGATATCAAGCTACTGGAGATTGTCCAGAAGAAGGCAACAAATTTGGTCAGGGATTTAGAGCGGAAGTTGTATGAGAAGCAGCTAAAGTGACTTAGTCTGTAAGATGTGCCAGGGGAGGCTTAGGTTGGATATTAGGAAAAGGTTCTTTACACAGAGGGTAGTGAAGCACTGTAACAGGCTCCTTAAGGAAATAGTTATGGTGCCAAGCCTGACAATATTCAAGAAACATTTGGACAATAACCTCGTACACATGGTGTGAATGTTGGGCTTGTCCTGTGCAGGGATATGAGCTTGACTAGATAATCCTTGCAGGTCCCATCCAACTCATGTCATTCTATGATATTGTGCAACAAATATATTAAAAAAAAAAAAGAGAGAAAGAAAAATATATAACATAATCCCTTTGCCTTGTTGTACTGCCCTGCAGTACAACCATTACTGATCTCCCTTAGAGGCAATAATAAATACTGAATTGTTTCCATTTGTTGAAAAGTAACTATGAGGCTTTTAAAAACTTATGAAAAGAGTCTGTAAGAAGGAAAAAATAAAAGAATTAAATCTGAAGGATTTTAATGGATTCAAATAAAGCCAAAGTGCACAAAACAGGATACTGGCTATCTCTCAGGAGACATTCGTTTGAAAGGGACTGGAAACATATTTACCAAAATGCACAAAACCTTCATTCACTTACTGCTTACTGGATTCAAAACACACTAACCCAGTGCAATTACGGTTGGTATTATGGTATTAATATAGATAAATGGTCATTTAGATGTCTAAAACTTAGGTCTACATTGCCTAAACAGTGTTCTCGATGAGCCCGGTGCTTTTGGAGACTGACTCTGATCACCAAAGAAGATCAGTTCTTTTTATTTTCTGCATAGGGGACCCCAGCAGTATCAATTAAGCAAAGAGTGTGTTAAAAAACAGCCAAGAGAAAAAACACACAGGCCTGTGTTCATTCAGGATTCAGCTCTCCAAAGCTCATTCTGTGGATAAGTTATTTATGCAGGAGATCATACCATTTTACAAGAGGTCTTCCAGAAGGAGAAAAAGTAATGGAGATGGTGACTGGCTAAGACAGAAACAGAGTTACAGGGAACCAAAATGAGTATGTAAGAAACTGTAAGTTATTTCAGCTGCAGTGTAGATAGGGATAGAAAGAGATCGATCTAATGACTAGTGTCTGCGGTCACTTGATATACCTCAAAGGTATTTTCCAAAATGTGAGCATCTAAGGTTCCTTAAATTCTTTATAAATACCCAATCAGCAAGAATCAAAATATTCCCAGAGGAAATTTCAGTTTTGTGGGTGATATTGTGGTTGAGTATTGTATTGTAGTGTATTGTATTATACTGAGGGTATGTTACTTGGTCTCCATTTGCCAACCCAAAAAAAGCTGCAGATCTCTATCAATTCTTATTTCATATTTTGGATATTCTTGACCTTCTTAATCAGCAAGCCTTTTTCTCAGGCTTATGTTTATGAATATGCATAGTAATGACTTTAAAAATATCATTAGCTCTTATAGACTACAGAAACATATAGCTCAGAAGAGGTATATAGATGCAAATTATTACAATCCTGTGTACATATAATTTCATTGCCTTTTGTGTAATGCTGAAAATTTCCTGTGGTCATTTTCGATTTAAGCCATAAAGCTGTTACAGTAATTCAATGTTTATCTAAACATCTTTTAGAATCATAGAATCATAGAAAAGGGATTAGAAGGAAACTTTAAAGGTCATCTAGTCCCCCACCCCGCAGTAAGCAGGGACACCTTCAACTGGAGAAGGTTGCTCAGAGCCCTGTCCAACCTGACCTTGAATGTTTCAAAGGTTGGAGCATCTACCACCTCTCTGGGCAAGAAATTCCACTGCTCCACTCTCATTATAAAAAAAATTCTTCCCTATTTCTAGTCTAAAAATACCCTTTTGTAGTCTGAGACCATTGCTCCTTGCCCTGTTATAACAGACACTTCTAAAGAATTTGTCCCTATCATTCTTACAGGCCCCCTTTAAGTACTGAAAGGGTATAATAAGGTCTCAGAGATTTCTCTTCTTCAGGCTAAACAATCTCAACTGTCTCAGCCCTTCCTCTTAGAATAGGTGTTCCAGCCCTCTGATAATTTTTGTGGCTCTCCTCTGGACCCACTCAAACAGGTTCATGTTTTTCTTGTGCTGAGGGCTCCATAGCTGGATACAGCGATCTAGATGGGGTCTCACTAGAGTGGAGTAGAGGGGCAGACTCATCTTCATCAACCTGATGGCCATACTTCTTTTGTTGCAGCCCATGATACAGTTGACCTTCTGGGCTGGAGGCACACACTGCCAGCTCATGAGCAGCTTTTAATCCACCTGTACCCCTGAGTCCTTCTCATCGGGGCTGCTCACAATCCCTTCATCCCTCCCTCATTTTGTATTGATACCAGGAGTTGCTCTGACCCTTGTGCAGGAACTTGCACCTGGCCTTGTGGAACCTCATGAGTTTCACACAGATCTGCTTTGCAAGCCTACCCAGGTCCTTCTGGATGACATTCCATCCCTCAGGTGTATCAACTATACCACTCAGCTTGATGTTGTCTGCAAAATTGCTGAGGATGCATTTGATTCCACTATGCCATTGATGAAGATATTAAACAGCACTGGTCAGAAAAGAAGGTCAGTAGTTCTTAGGGTCCTCCTTCCTACCCATTTAAAAATGGGACTGATGTTTTCATTTTTCCAGTGACCAGGGACTTCATCTGACTGACTGGACTTTTCAGATATCATGGAGAGTGTCTTAGCAAATACATCAGCCAATTCCCTTAGGCCTCCATGATGCATCTTGTCTGATTACCTAAAAGTATGTGTGTTCAGGTTTCTCAGGTGGTCTTCAACCTGATCTTCTCTTCCTGTGAGGGGGACTTTGCTGCCCCCATCTTCATCTTGCAGTCTTGAGAAGTTTGGGAAGAGAAATTGTCAGTGAAGACTGAGGCAAAATAATTGTTGAATGCCTCAGCCTTCTCCTCATTTGTTGTTTCCAGTTTGCCAGTCTTGTTCATCGAGGGAGGGTAAAACATGGCTCCATCTCTTCCTCAGACTCACTGACGCTACTTAACCCTTCTTCTTCCTTTTGTAGGTCTGCCACCAGGCTGAGCAGATCCTCCACCTGTTGATACCTCACACAGCTGTTCTCACTACTGCTAACGCTGCCAGTGAAAGGCTCTGGCACTCCCTGCAGCCTGAGACCTGGATGGCTGAGGGTTTTCTTGCGAGCTCTGTCTGGGTTGCCACATCCATTCTGGTGGGTGTAGAGGATACCATTGCTAGGGTCCTTCTGAGTCTGTGATGAACAGTCATAGAAGTCACTTCTTGGGCTGGCTGGGTGACTTCACTCTTCCTTTCAAACTGTCACGTGAAGAGCTGCACCATACCCTGGCTGACGCACCACAGGGTTTCCTTGCTCTGTTCACAGTGCTCCTGGTTGCCAGTGCTGCCGCGGATGGCTGCTTTTTATAGGTGTGAGGCTGGCTGTGTTTGCTCTTGGAAATGCCCAAGCCTCATCAGCATCTCCCACAAGAGTGGATGGCTCCTTGTGGGGCTCTCCAGTGCCTTAGTGTTTCCCAGACTCAGGAAGCCACTTTGTATGCCAGGATCTGCTGCTCTGCTGTGGATCAGGCTGTCACTGGAGCAGCTCACCTTCCTGTGCTCCTGGTTTTAGGAAAAAAAAAGTAAAATAAAACATTTTTTTAAAGTTTTTTTTCCAACTAGCATTTTACTTGGAAACTATTGAAAATCTATTTTTCAGGTGTTCAGTCTCTCCAACAGGCAAGGTACATTCTTTCTGCACTGCATTCAAAACTAGAAAGAACCAGAGACACACTGAGTCAGGACAGCTTCAGCAGAGGGTTACTTAGGTCTTCATCTAGTAAAATGAGAAGATCTTAACTCCCAAAAATGAGCTATGGAATTTGGCTTGAGTAACATTTATTTAGTATTGTAAAACTGATGAGTCTTATTGATTTTTAAATCTATAACTCTGTCTGTTTAATTCCTCTTATTATAAACATTAGGTAATGATTGCTATTGTTAAAAATTTTCATAGCTGTAGAAACTAATTCTTATGATTAATTTGACATATTTGATGACAATCATAACATTTGGCAATATTAGTGTCATGAATTGATTGACTACCACCTGACTACATAACCTGACAAATGTAATATATCAAATAGGTTTTAACTTCCTTCTGTACTATTAAGTTATTAAAAAAGAAAATACTTTCCAGTCTGTTTGGGCCAAGAGGTCCTTTTGAATGTTCCCTTTTGACAGAGACAAATCAAAGCATGAAGACTGTTGTTTAAACAGTCTTGAGAGATGTAGAAGCTAATGAGCCGCAACACGGAGTCCTGAGAGAAATAGCAGGTGTGATTGTCAAGCCACACTCCATCATACTTCAAAAGCCATGGTAGTCAGGTGAGGTGCCTATTTACCGAAATAAAAAAGGAAATATTGCACCCATTTTTAGAAAGCATTGAAAGAGGGAGCCTTGGAACTCCTGGTTAGCCAGCCTCACCTCTGTCACTGGTAAGTTCATGGAACAGATCCTCCTGGAATGTGCATGAAAATATAGAGAAACCAGGGAATTGATGAGAGACACCCAGCATGGCTTCACTGAGCAAATAATGCCTCACTAACATGGTGGCTATCTACGATGACAAGACTACAACAGTGGACAAGGGAAGAGTTATGAATATTATCTGTCTTGAATTTTATAAGGCCTTTGATAAGCTCCCCCACAACATTCTTGCTGCTAAATTGGAGAGGCATGAGTTTGGTGTATGGACTGTTAAATGGATAAGAAATTGTTTGGGTGACCACATCAAAGGAGCTGCAGTCAACAGCTCAATGTCTGGATTGATGTCAGCGACAAGCAGTGTCCCTCGGGGGTCCGTATTCGGACTGGCACTGTTTAATATTTTCATCAGTTTTATAGATAGTTGATCTGCTTGGGAAAGAATGTCATTCAGGGGCACTTTGACAGGCTGAGGAGTGGACTCAAGTGAACCTTATGAGGTTCAAAAGGCAAAGTTCGAGGTCCTGCATGTGGTTCAGATCAAGCACCAGTATCAGTTCAGGCTGGATGATGAATGAATTGCGAGCAGGTCTGCAGAGAAGAATTTGATAAAACTGGTGGAAATGGAATACTGGTGGAAATGGAATACTGGAGATAAAATGGCAATGCTCACTTGCAGTCAAGAAGCCAAGTGTATCCTGACTGTATGGAAGGAAGCATGGCCAGCAGCTCACAGGAGGTGATTCTGCCTCTCTACTCCACTCTCATAAGACCCCTACTTTAAGTATTGTGTCCAGATCAAGAAACACCTTGGTCTGTTAGAGTAGTTCCAGAGCAAGGCCACAAAAATGACTGGGGGGATGAAACGCCTTTCCTATGAAGAAAAGCTGAGAGAACTGGAGTTTTTTAGTCTGGTGAAGAGAAGAGCCTGGGGACACATTCTTGCGGGCTTTCAATATATAAAGGGGGCTTACAAGAAAGATGGAGAGAGACTTCTTACTAGGGCCTCTAGTGATAGGACAAGGGGTAATGGTTTTGAAGGGAAAGATGGTAAATTTATACTGGACATAAGGAAGAGATTCTCTATGAGGGTGGTGAGACATAGGAACAGGTTGCCCAGAGAAGCTGTGGATGCCCCCTCATTGGAAATATTCAAGGTCAGGTTGCATGGGGGCTCTGAGCAACCTGATCCTGTGGAAGGTGTCCCTGCCAATGGTAGGGGTGTTGAAATAGATTATTTTTAGGGTCCCTTCCAACATAAACCATTCTGAGATTCCGAGTCTATGTTTGTTTCCCCAGTGACTAGCCAAGTTTTTAGATGTGCATCATTGGTAAATACCAAAGTTGGTCACAGACATGGTTAAGGCACACTAAATAACTCCAAAATTTTCATTTTTACTTTTAGAAAGCCAGCTAACAGTCACTGGTTCTTGCAGACACTATTTTTCATTTTAATCTGATCATTCTGATTCTAGTTATAAAATATTTTCCTTCCCTTTCACTCTTGGGAGTGCAACTTTTATCCAACAAACACAAGGAGACCAGAATCTATTCATTAACTTTTTTTTTTTTTCCCTGAAATGCACATGAAAACTTTGAGACATTGTAATTCCTTTCCTGTATCCGTGCAGGAACTGACAAAGAATCGTACACAATGAGGATATATTATTTTTAACGTCATTGTTTACAATAATTCATTTTTCATTTAATTAACAATATTAGAGGTAATATGCTCTCTAGAATCAAATTAACAGTAATGTTGTGATATGCCTGTAGAGGTATGCCTTTATAAGTTTTGGGGAAAATCAATATAAAGCAATTTTTCATTACTTTTTCCTCGTCAGATGAAATGGTATTCTGTCTTAGATTTTACATATAAATCAGAAAAAGTCATTATCATGGGTGATTGCATATTTGATACTGTTACTCCTAGTCACTTTCCTTTCAACTGCTAATCGGTGGACCTCTGTTATTACTTCAGCAAAGTAAAAGTGCTAGACAGGTTATTTCTGTTAATAAGGTGGGGATAATTAGATAGATCAAAAAATAACCAAAGTATGTCCATGTTTCTTAAGTCCTAATTTGGCAGAGTCCAAAACTAATGAAGAATGATTAAAAATACTGTGTCCCATTTTAGGGGATGACTCTTAACTTTTATAATGGAATATTGAATGTTTGCTGTTAAGATGGAAACAATTTCATTGTGATGGTGGCTAATGTGCAAATTCTATATTGAGTTTGAATAATCTTGATTTTTCTAGTGATTAAAATTTAATTTAAGATGTTATTTGGGTCTGGTTATTCATGTGTTTGCTTTTCGTCTTGTGTGTGTGTTTTCCCAGCTACAGTCCTTCAGAAAAAAAAGCATCAAATGCATGCTGTTAATTGCACACTTTTCCCGCTCTGATTTGCAGTAGAAATCTCATGAGAATAACAACTCCCTCCTGCCCTGCCCTGTTTTCTGATACTTCAGAATAAGAGATAAAAAGAATACAGGCGCACCCTTATGATACCATCGGCAAAGCTTTTTTTTCCTCAAGTCCACTGGTTGACTCCCTAGTTAGCTCTTTAATTCTACCAGCTTATAAAATTATTCCCTTGGGTTTATAATCAATGCTGCAAGTTATTGGTGGAGGACACAGGAGCAGATTTTCCCAGTGTATGAATGATTTTTTTCAGTGTGTTCCTAACTGGGATAAAATTACAATTCTTAACATATTATATGGAAGAGTAAAGAGCAATTTTACTTTCCAGGAAGGAGCTCTACTTTTAATATGAAACACCCGTATGTTTCTGAGCCAGGAAATGGCTTGAATATAAGTCTCCAATTTAATATTAATGTTCTTATATATTGGCTATCACTTAAAGAAGAGAATTACATATATGTCTTATCTCCCACAAATGAACACATCACTTGATTATATCCTTGATATATTTCACAGAAAAGTTTTGATCCTAAAGCACTAGAATTTAATGTTTATTTTTGCTTGGGATTAGAGGCTCTGAGAAAATACCAGTTTCTCTGGATGTCGCTGTACTATGCTCAGAATATTTGAAATATTAAGCATGTTTATGTCAGCTTCTTCATCTGATTAAGAAGATTCTAAACTCATGCTTAACCTGAATTGTTCTATTTCTGTTTCAGACATGAAGAAGATCTGAAACCAGAAGAGTCTTTTCTTCACTGATGATCCATTGCAGTAAGTTGAAAAGAATAAAAAGCAAGCATTGTTTTCCATTCAAGCTTTGCTTAAAGGATCCATGTGTGGATTGAAAGCCTGTTGGTTACCTCTTGTTGACTTTGTTAGAAATATCCCCTTTTACTGATCTTGTGTATTATACACAGGTTAGTATATGTGTGAAAAAACAAGGTCTTCAAGACAAGGCTTCTTAAAATTATGTCTACAAGATATTTTCCCAATTTTTCTAAGCAGCATTTCCTGAAGGTTTCAGAACTCACGTTTGTTTCAAACGGATGCTAAAGAGGGTCTCTGACTGTATTTTTTTTTTATATTAATCAAATATGTTTGCCCATCCATAGTAAAAGACTTGTTTTCTTGGGATAAAAACATACCTCACCTCAGCTATTTAATATTATTCTATTTTTAATCATAAGATGAGGACAATGGAAAAAAAAAGGAATATGATATCAAACTCCTGTCAAAAGTGTCAAAGGGAATGTCAAAATGGCTTTAAAAACATTACAGCTGTGAATGGAAGAAGGAAACCTAATAAGCTTTGGGAACGTTTTGAGGATTTCTATAATTGCAAAAGAATATATAACCTTCTGGAAACACTGATGAAAAACTTTGTCACAGAGAGCATGGAAAATGAATTTCCAGTTTCTGTGCAGTACTCATCTTATAAAGAAAATCCCTCTAAGATTTCCTTCTTAAAGGTTTGCCATATAAATATTCCCGTGCTAAACTGCAAATGCAACATACAAAACGAGCAAGTGCTATGGACATGCAGTGTTGTTTAGGCAGTATTTAATTAGAATGTACTGCAGATGTGCAGTACAGCTTTGGTAGTGTAGTGGTTGCTCGTGGCAGATAACCTAGATAAATCTCCCGCACTTTTAGTACAGAAGCGCTGTGGCTGTTTTAGGTTCAGCCAAATAAAATTATGTGTACTTATGGCCTTGCTCACATAATCTATCTTTTTCTCCTTCCTCTTTCATTTACCACTTCACTTTTATTGTCAATGAATCTGAACTCTTCTTCAGAATTTGTGCTAAAGAAAAATTGTGAAATCTTTCATCGGGAAGGGAAAATGAAAGATACTGAAGCAAGACTGGATTTGTTTACAAAGGAGAAATCTACTTTTAAACGTGTTACTTATGAAATAGATCCCCCATTAAACTGGGATATAGTAAAAGTCACCCTTCTTTTATTTATGGCACTTCAATGCTATCAAGTGTCAGAGAAGACTGATGCAAGAGCAAGTGATTTTGTCATTCTTATTTTCAGTCTGTTGCTTGTGTTTTGCTTAGAAATCTACTGAGATTGTCTCCAGTGTCAAGCTGTGAAAAACAGCCTATAGACTTTGTACATGTGACTCATTGCTTAGGCTTCTTCTTAGGTTCATCAGAAACTTCACAGGGATCTGGTAAGGAATTCTTAAATTATTCGTCTGTGGAGGCAGATCTTAAAGTGAGTGTGTGTAAATTAATCTCTAGTAAAAACAAAGTTTAATTAGTGCTAGAAAATACATTGTATTTACAGATATCAGCTGGGATATACAGCTAGCTCAGCTAATCTCCTAGCTGGCCAGTTGATCTGAACATTAATAAAGCCAGTAATATTTAGAAACCAAGGGATGTCATTGGTAGTTCCCCAGAGAAAAGTTTCAATAGATTATGCTGCAGTTAAACAGTTAATAATAAATAGCAGAAAATCCAGAAAAGGAATCCCAATACTTAAGAACACAGAATGACCTTTACCTTCATTCAAGCAGTTATCTTACCTTATGGTTTAAATCACAAAAAACAATGTTAAGTAATGAATGATGAACAAATGCTGCAGAGACATTACTTTTATTAACATCAGTGGAAATTTCATAAGCTTCCTATTGGCACCGTGGTGTAAAATGAAACAAGAATTCCTGTGGTCTAAATTTTAGTGCCACGGTGTTGGCTTATATTAGTGGAGAACCTGACCCTGGCTCTCCAAAAGTCTACTGGCACCCCTTATGTGAGGTCCTTGTAGCTGCAGATTGCAGCATAACTTCCAAACAGGGAAACTACAACCTAGGGGCAGTGTGAAACTGGGAAGGGACAATTCTCCACAGTCAAGGCTCTGTGGGAATGCTTTCTGTGGGGATAGCTCTCTTCGGGACAACTCTCCATGAGAACAGTTCTCTGTGTGGAGCCGTTATAGTGAGCATTAGGCTTACGGTTAGGCATAGGGTTAGGTTTAGGCTCATGCTTAGGCTTAGGGATAGTGTTAGGGCTTGAGCTGTCACAGCATACAGTTATCCCCATTGAGAGTTTTCCATTTGGGGAGTTGTTCTGCAGAAAGGTAACCACGGAGAGTTGTTCTAGACCAGTGTGAGATTTCCCCTTTGGTACAGGAAGTAGAGCCCTAACCTGTAGGATAACGTTTTTCCAGCTATCAGTAGTCACAGTCCAGCACTAGCATAGATCTAGTTAACACTTTTGTGTAATATGTGAACGTGAACCCCGTGCTTTTTGTCAGAATATAGGTCCTATAGGTCTTTGTACCCTAGTATCATTTCTCTGAAAGTGGCCAGCTGTAGATTCTAAGAGAAAAGAAGAATAATTTTTCAAAGAGATACTTGAACAGCAGTGGTTATGAAA
Organism: Phaenicophaeus curvirostris; assembly: GCF_032191515.1. NCBI lineage: Eukaryota > Metazoa > Chordata > Aves > Cuculiformes > Cuculidae > Phaenicophaeus > Phaenicophaeus curvirostris. The sequence continues at coordinate 92,282,883 of NC_091394.1, forward strand.
TCTGTATGGTCATGTCTGGCCTGGAAAAGCTAAATAGGAAATGCTAGCTCATTAAGTCTCTTCCATTGCAAATAGATCATCTGTTAAAATTGATGCTGTATAAGCCAAAAGCTTGAAAAAAAATTAAGGAAAGAAAAGCTTTTCAAAGCTATTAAAGACAAAAACATTATCTCTGGCTCAGGAAGCCTCGGAGTCAAAATGTTCCCTCTTATCCTACAGCAATTTAAAATCATCAAATGCATTCATTAATGGACCTTTCCAAATACCTTTGGAAATCTGAGTGCTCAGGCAGTATTACCAAAAGCACATTTAATAATGTCCCCTGTGATGAGTTTTTAAAGATTCTTTAGTAAACAATAAAAGCTAACATCTAAACAAACTAAGCACTTCTTGGAAAAGATATTATGGGATTTGATTTTTTTTTCCTTCTTTTTTTTTTCTTTTCCTCCAAGAAGAAAAAGCAAATCTGTAAAAAGCTCACAGGTCTAGCTACTACCCAAAAACCTCCTATGCTATTCTAAGGAGCAATGCTAGCAAGTTTCACTGTCAGCCATTTAATTTGAGCTCACAAGCTTAACCAGCTTCTTGTCTTCTCCCAGACTTCACAAAGTCAGCCTCACTGCCAGCAGCCAGGAGGCATTCAGTTGCTCTCAGGCTTACAATTCAAGCAGATATTTAAATGATTAAGGCATTGGAAGATAGCTGGAGTAACACCTGAGACTGCTGAGGCTGTCTGCCAAAACTAAGACTTTGAAAATGCTGGTAAAGAGTGATTGTTTTCATATTTTATAGGTCACCTGGTGATCTGGTGCAGTTGCTTGTAATATAGGTGGTTTAATTACAATAAAGTCATGTACAAGATAACACTGTGTCCTAACACTATTAAAAATACCTCCCAGGTAAAAATAATTGTCTTTTCATTATGGGAAAAAGTTCCATAAATTTCTAATTAAGAAATGCATCTTTCTTCTCCTCTCAATACTTATTTCTTTAATTTACATTATGAATAGACAAAAACATTAACATACCAGCACACAGACCTTTATGATACTCTCTAGTCCCTCTGAAAACTGAGAAATTCAGTCATAAATCACCCCAAACTGTCTGATTGAAACATTTTTTTTCCTTCTCAATGCATTTGGATGCTATTCCACTACCTCGGAACACTCACCCAGAAGCTTTCAGTCCAATAGTATCCATTTCATGCTTAGTCACTATTCAGGTTACAGTACTGAAATACCCTTGAGGAGCTCTTTTTATCAAAGAATTCTAGCATGAAAGCAAGTGAGAGCCTATCTTATTTTTCATAGAAGATTTCATCAGCTTCTCTCAGGTCTGTACGCAGCTTTGTGAGAGAAAGGACCCTAGATCAAGCCCTCAGTAAATGTAGTCATCTTCAATTTTATTTGAGCCATGACTCTACTAAAGGCAATCTGGGGGAGTTACGTAGGATTGCTGGTAAACTCTGTTAGTCTATTTTTTATTGCTTCCCTCTCCAGTTCTTGTCTTCTATGTTTCACTGAATGTTCCTTCTTCTGCTTTTCCTGTGGGCTTATTCCTGGGTTTGGAAGGCTTCATGCCTTTCACAAATCCCATCTGACCTTTTATGAGGGAAGGCCAGGAGTAATCCCTGTCACCTTCTCACATCATGGCCATTCTGTTTCTGTCATGGTTCATTGCCCTTGGAGATAGCTAATACTTTTTTTTATAATACTGGAACAAATTCGTAACAGCTGAGGATCTTCTGAGTCTTTACTGCTAAATAAATATGTCACCAGTGCAAGCCCACATCTAAGACCAGCTGGTCCTCCAAAATGCATGAATATTAATTCACTTCTGAATTTTCATTTGGAGTGTATAGACTCAACAAAACAAAAACTAGTTGTGGTTTTGGGCACAGTTCATTGCATGAATCCTCCTGAGTGCCAGAATGAGTGAGTTTGTATCAGGCTTGTGTGCCCTGGCCCCACACAACCCTCCAACACTCTCATGCAGCCAGTATAATCCTAAGCTACATTTCCTTCATGACACTGTAGATGTCTGTCTAGAAAAGCAGGTCATAAGCATTGAAGGCAAACAACATACCTACATTCATAATCATAAAGTTAATTCTCTCTCCCTTCAAAACAGTGTAAACTAATCCTTACAGCCTACTGAGAAAAATCAGCAAACATACTTGAGCTTTGCCTGAGAGAATGTTACTTGACCTGGGCAAAACCCATGCAAGGGACTGTGATAGTAATTAAACTGTAGTGTCAATCTCATTAGAGTGTTCAGACTTATGCCCTCTCTCTGATTTATCAGTAAAGACAAAGCTGGAGAGTCTGCAGAGAATTTGAAGGAAAACTTGGTAGTTTGTGTGTTTAAGCCCTTTACAGTTTAAGACAACTTTTGACAGACATCAGTGCTTAGGAATGAGGTGAGATATTTTCCATTATATGCAGGGGCAGTAGTTTGCACCTTTGCTAACAGACATGATTATTTCATTCATAGCCAGGGCATGGAGCAGACATTAGATGCCCAGGAGCAAGAATTGTACTTTGCAAGCATGACATCTATTTCTGAAAAAGACCATCTTAGTAACTGTTGATTCCAGTTATTATGGAAGAGGAGGAAATATGGAAGGAGAGCAAGCACCACAGACGTGATGTGTCTGGAGGAATGAGGACTATATGTTCTGTCACAACACAGCACAAGAGATTGTGTTCACTTTTGTAGAGATCTACGTGGTGTTTAAGCACTTGTGCGAGAATGCATCTCATATATTGCAAGATGCTCTGGCATATTGATCCTCCACACTTCAATAAATGACTAGCATGAGCTTCAAGGGCATAAGAAAGACCAAAGATGCAGGCAGCTATCTTAGACAATTTTAAACTGTCTTTCTTGACTAACTTCTCCAGAAAGACCATACATCGTTTAAATCTTAACTCTCTATCACAGCACATCAGCTATTTTTTTGCTGCAAACAGCACAACAGATAGTAGTGTTGCCTTCATCTTGGAAAGGCAAACTTGGATCTGCATTTCTTTCCACAGTACAGATGAATTTTATCTCACCAGGTATGTTTTTCATCTTGGTTTCCTCAAAGAGGGTAAGGAGCAATTACAGAGGGCCAGAAACCTTGTAACAGATAATGAAGCTTTTAAATACCTCAGCTTACACTACACATTAAATTACATCTGAGAAGGATGTGGTAAAATGATTTTTTAATTTTTTTATTCTTGTTGATTTCTCAACAGGAATATAACAAAATCTTTCAAGTCTCTCATGGAAAGGGATGGGAAAAGACTAGAATAAGCACCCTTACAGTAAGCATAGAAATAGTTCCTCAAGCATGAATCCAAAACATGAGAAAATCCCGAGTTCAACAAGGCAGTAGCATCCCTGGTAAATAGTTTGTCTGCCAAACTGATAGTAATGCAAGTGTGTTCTTTTTCCCCATGTTTATCACTAGCTCTTCCAAAAGGTTTACAAGGATTTCTGCTAGATGATGATGTTCTCAAAATGAGAAAATTCGGATTTCAGTGATCCATGCTGTGATAAAATAGATTTTGCTGGGCACTTGTAACCAGAATACATTCAGCCCTTAAGTGCTTCAGGAGGACCAAATAAAATTTGGGAAAGTGTGTGTTCTGATCTCATAAATCTTCTCTGACATTTTACCAGCTGTTTGTTGTCTTAATCACTTCTTTTCTTAAAGTGTCTTTTCTTTTGAGCTCTTTGGAAGCAATGATTTTTACATGACGAGTCTGAGTCTGAGACAGATGGAAACACTGTGGGTGCTGAACAAGCAGTCTCTATAGAAAAACCATTAGTGTGGGGAAGTAAGTTGAGGAAGTAACTTCTGGTGCTGCTATTTAACAATTACAATAATATACCTGAGAGACTTAATGGTACTTAGCAGCATAAAGAAGGCAAAATAGGCTGGCAAGGCATTATATGAAAGAAAGCTTACTTGCTAGGTTGTTTTTAAGAATTTTGCAATTATATTATAACAGAAGAAAAACAATGTTAGAGAAAGGGTTATATTTATCTCCTCTATGATATTAGAATTGTTCAATCACAAATGCTTGTAGGAACAGGTTTAATCTAGCAAGAACAGTAAGGGGACAAAAGTTGAAATGGGTGAAAATGCCATTTTCTAAATGAACAATTTTGATCTTATTGATGTCATAGTTGTTTTTATTTTGAAATATTTGTTGATCTGTAAACAAAGAAGTACAGTAATTAAAAAGAATAAAAATCAAATCATAGAATCATAGAATCACTAGGTTGGAAAGGACCCACTGGATCATTGAGTTCAATCATTCCTATCAATCACTAAACCGTGCCCCTCAGAAAGAAAATTAAAACATCATAATGTAAATCGAATAAATTCCTTCAGCTCCTGATATTTTTACAGATTTCAGTGCATACATGCTTCAAGATTTTCACGCTAGCATCAACTTAGCTATCACTAAATGATACATAATGAAGCAAAGAAAAAAATACTTCTTACAAGTTTTATTAATGTTTATTTTTATATTTCCAGTTCCACGCTAATATTTGACATATATCATGTATGAAAACCTGGTTCTCAACTGTTAAGGCAGTTTTATTTAATTGGCTTCAGTTAATCAATGCCTATTTACATCAGTTGAAATTGTGACCCAGGAATTACTATGTAAAAGAAGAAATACACAAGTGAAAAAATTCACTTTTGACTACATTAAACAGATGGGTGACAAAGTAGAAAGGCTCTCTAAATCACTCACCGTTCTCAGCAGTACAGTCCATGAAATGTACTGTGAAATGTATTGCAAAAAAAGGTCAAAGTACAATATTGCATAGGACTAAAATATATATTCATTGCATTAAGTTTATTTAGTAGTCTTGGATAAAGGTCCCACACGATTACAAAAGCAGACATGAACCAGAGGAATATACACTTGAGAGGGGTTATGCAACTGTTGACCAAAGGAAAGAGAGGGCTGTTTCAGCAGTTTCATCTTTGGCTTCTCATCCTGAGATGATGGGAAGCACACTGTCAGTTCTTGGATAATGGCTTCAGTCTGGTGGATCAACACAGCTCGCAAAGTACAGAGGAATCCAGACTGTGTTACAGACTCCTAGTCTTGCTAGGCACCACTCTGGGCAATGAGTGTATATATAAGAATTGGCACAGAAGGATCTCCTTTCTGAAGAAAATTACTTTCTTCTTACCTCTGAATTAGTAAATTTGTCTTGGTTGTTATAGGGATAATAGAGAGAAGACAAAGGACCTGTGAGGACACAGCTGTATTAAGAAGACGTTGCTGCTGTAGTATTCCCAGGATAACTAGGGGAATACGTAACTGTTAGGTCAAATTCCTCTACCTTCTTTCACCAATTTGGATCTGGATAAAGTAAATGTATTAAGTGACTTGCTCCAGCCTTCAGTTGGTGAGTTATGCAGCATTTGGCTTCTTGTGTGAGAAAAATACTCCCATCTGTAATTGTTACCATCTGTTTGGTATTCAGGGTGTAAAAATGTAATGGAGATAAAGTCATATTTCATATTCTTTTCTCCATTTGGAGGTAAGAATGAAGCTGTAACAGCCTGTAAAGGCATCTGCTGGTGAAAAGATAGTACAGCTGGAAATGGGTCGCTAGATTCTCCACGGTTCAGAAAGCTTGTGTGTAGAAGCTGTTATACTGCAGTGTGTGCTGGTATTCTGTGATCCCATGAGATGATTAATGTATCACAGATATAGGGTGACAGAAATGTATTTTTGCTGGTATGATGGGAATAGGAAGTGCAAAATGCCAAAAATGCCCTGAAAATAGCCATTCAAATTTATGTAAATTGCTTAATTAATTGACCTCATTTGCACTTACAGATTTCTCCTGCATTAATTTGAGAATAAGTTATTTCTCATTGTACACTGAGACAATATTCCAAGGCTAATTAAACCTTTTAAAGCTATAGGTTAATATCCAGCTCTTATGTAAACATATTTATAAACATTAATCAGATCTAAATTACCCATTTTGTAAATACTTCTTTATTCATTTTCAGCTAGCAGCTGTACTGCCTGCATTTATTCTGCTTTGGAGTCAAGGAGTTCATATTACTCTGTAAATGTTACTTCCTTAGATGTTATTTCTTTAAATGATATTGTGGTGCTTTTAGTTGCATCTGTTTTCAAGGGTCTCTGCTGTTTTACGATCTTATGAATGTTATTGGATAAGAGTCTGTTTGGAGTACAGAGACCAAACTCAGAGACCCTTTGAATCTCAAAACCTGTTGATGACTGTAGTTGATACAGAGACAGTCTAAGGAGAAAGATTATGCAAGAAGCAGGTTAAGCTGATCCTCTGGTAAAGAGGGAGGGCAAGATGAACACATTACCATGCAGTTATATATATCTTGAAGTTCAATGAATTACCTGCTCTCAGGAAGCTGAGCTGTTACCCTTGTGAAATGTAAACTAAATCAGCTTTCAATGAAAGAGAATGGAACAGTCCTTGATGCATGAAGTTTAATATCCTCTCCATATCATCCTGTTAGCATCAATATTCAAACACTGTATATATAATTTTTTTTGCATAAATGTACTATTCCCCTTGGAATTTTATCTGTTTCTTGACAAACACAAATACATGGGAAAGAGGCAAATGCTTTTCTCTTCAGTAGGCAAAATCCATTTTCTGTTCCTTATTTGAATGAATGGTGAATAAATATTGCTTCACAAATTTAGTAGTACATGGAGAAGTTGGAGAGAAACTTTGGATATTCATTCATGGAACATATGGTGGCATGTTCAATCATACAATAATCCATCCTCTTGCTAGAGCAGCTGTAAATAATTTTTAACTTTTTACGTAGAATCATAGAATAGTTTGGGTTGGAAGGGACCTTAAAGGTCATCTAGTTCCAATCCCCCTTTTATGGGCAGGGTCACCTCCCACTAGATCAAGCTGCCCAAGGCCCCATCCAATCTGGCCTTGAACACTTCCAAGGATGGGGTATCCACGGCTTCCCTGGGCAATCTGTTCCAGTGTCTCACCACTTTCATCATGAAGAAATTCTTCCTAATGTCCAGCCTAAATCTACCCTTCTCCAGTTTATAGCCATTGTACCTAGTCCTGTCACTACAAGCTTTTGTGAACAGTCCCTCCCCAGCTTCCCTGTAGGCCCCTTTCAGGTACTGGCAGGTTGCTATAAGATTTCCTCTGAACCTTCTCTTCTCCAGGTTGAACAAGCCCAACTGTCTCAGCCTGTCCTCATATGGGAGGTGCTCCAGCCATTGGATCATCTTTGTAGCCCTCCTCTGGAACTTTTCCAATAGTTCCATATCATTCTTATGTTGAAGATTCCAGAACTGGGCACAATCATCCAGGTGGGGTCTCAGAACAGCGGAATAGAGGCCAGAATCACCTCCCTCGCCCTGCTGGCTGCACATCTTTTCATGCAGCCCAGGATACTGTTGGCCTTCTGGGCTGTGAGCGCACATTGCCGGCTCATGTTGAGCTTCTCATTGACCAGCACCCCCAAATCCTTCTCTGCAGGGCAACTCTAAATCACCATCCCCATCATGTATTGAAATCGAGGATTGGTCCAACTCACGTGTAGGACCTTGCACTTGGCCTTGTTGAACCTCATGAGGTTCTCAGAGGACCACTTCTCCAGCCTGTCCAGGTCACTCACAACCTTTTGGCGTGGCAAGTGCACCACTCACCCCCCCCACTTGTCATGGATCTCCATCTGGACTTTGAATCATTGACCACTGCTCTCTGAATATGACCATCCAACCAGTTTTTTATCCACCATACTGTCCACCCATCAAATCCGTATCTCTCCAGTTTAGAGAGGAGGATGTTGTGGGGGACCATGTTAAAGGCTTTACAGAACTTCAGATAGTTCACATCCATTGGTTTACCTGTGTCCACTGCTGTGGTTACCCTGTCAAAGAAAGCCATTAAGTTGGTCGGATAAGACCAACTTAAGACCACTGGTGAAGCCATGCTGGCTGCCCTTAATCACCTCCCCATCCTCCATGTGCTTTAGCATGGCTTCTAGGAGGATCTGTTCCATGATCTTCCCAGGCAGAGATGAGGCTGACAGGTCACTATTTCCCAGGGTTGTCTTTTCTACCCTTTTTAAAAATGGGAACAATGTTACTCTTCATCAAGTCACCAGGGACTTCTCCTGATTGCCATGACTTTTCAAATACAGAGAGTGTCTTGGCAATCACATTGGCCAGTTCCCTCAGGACTCTGGGATACATCTCATGGATTTTTTCCTTGTGTTTGTTTTCATTTGCTTTTATCCCAAGTCCATTTTATATATATTTAAACACATATTTGAATATATATGTATATTTATACACACATATGCACACATACATAAATACATATTTTCAAGAAAGAAGGGCTGAAATTGTATTACAACCACTGGGCTATCTGAAGCTTGTTTACATGTTTGCTTTTTAGACAGCTGTGTACAGATACCTAAGTAAAGCACATACGAATATTGAAAGAGACATGCCAGGCAATGGGACCATTCTGTTACACTTGGAGTTAACTCCTCACTTCATAGCTAACTGCAACTGTCTAGGGGGGTAGTCTTGAATTTGTGGGCTTAAACTTATTTACTGTGAAAAGGCAAACAAAAGCAAGAATTTACCTGGAAATGTCCTTTAAAAAATAAAGACCTGACTAAATATAGGCAAAGAAAATACAGCTGAGGCTGTGTGAAAGGGAGGATTTCTGTGCCAGAGGTTTTGAAGGACACTTTACTATTATTTTTTGTTTACATTTAGTATGTTCATATTTAAGAGTGTTGAATCTGAGCTCCATTCTGAAAGAGCTCAAAAATATCTCTCATCTGAAACTACTGATTTTTGCCTTGCTAAGTCTTTGTAACCACAAAATCATCTGGCTGGTATGACTTCCACGTGACATTGAAAACCCTTTCCTGGCATAATCATTCCTGGACAAGGTTCAGCCAGAATCTGGCAGAGTAACGTGCCCAGAATGTGGACTCAGGTTGACTGAAAACCAGCCAGAATTTGGCCCAAGTTTACTAAAAGCTTTTCAAATTATTTCTGGTTTGTTAGGAAAATGTTAACCAGCTGTAGTAGTTACAGATGTATTGAAACTGTTATTACACCAAACAAAAGTGTGTCCTGGGGGTGTGGAAAGATGGAGGGTTCCTTTTAATCTTGTACACAGCAGCAGGATGGGAAACTGAATTCCATTTAGCAGGGTTCTAAATAACTTGACTTGTATTTTTTCAGCCAGAAGAGAGTGGCCCAAACAAAGCCTTTCTGTTGATTCAACAGCTGGTTCCTTGAGATATTTTCTCCAGATGGGTTGCATTTTTATCCAATGCAACAATATTTTTTAGAGAGTAAAAAACCCTATGTAAAGATGGTTGTTTTTAAAGGAAATAATACTTTTGTTTGAAAATTGTGCCTGAATCATTAAATTTTGCTATTTGCATCCTCATTTGTACAGTGTTGTTTAAAAAAGTTTCATTATTGATCATTGTAAAATAGCATGAAGATTTTTTGTGTGTTTTACTGTGGTTCAAAAGTCGATTTTATTTTATCAGTTATGAAAAGAATCCCTGTATAGTTTATGAAATCTTCCCTTTTTTTATGGTATTTTCCACAGTATGTTAAAGTAGGATCATAGCAATTTTTGTTGCTGGAACCATCTAATCCATAACTGCTTGGAGCAGAACTATTGTCAACATCAGGATCTCTGGATCAGGCCAGCTGGGCCTGACATGCCAAGTTGTGAAAAAACCTACACGGACGGAGGGTCAACAGCTCTACTATCCTCTTCTTGTATTGAACTGCCCTCCTAATGCTGTTGTTTATCTTAGTGTCCAGTCTGAATCTTCCATGCATTTTAATGCATCTCATGCCACTGTGGAGGACAGTTTGGGTCCATCATTTCTGTAGTTTTTCTTCATGAAGCTGAAAGCAGAGTTCAGATTATCTCTTGACCACCTTTTCACAAGATTAAATAGTCTGAGGTCCACGAACCTCTCTCTGCAGGGATTGTGCTCTAGTGTCCCAAGTGTCTCGGTAAAGTTCTGCTGGAGCCTCTCCGGTTTTTTAAACTTAATAATGCTACTGTAACCTGTTACTATTTTTAACATTCTTAGTCCATCTTTTTGATAAAAATTCCTCACACTGCAGTCTGTTCCTTTGTTTTTGTTTCTGGGTTTTTATTTGGGTTAGTGGAGAAAAATGGAAAATGTAAAAAAAGTTTTAAGAAACCCTGTGGGAATTTCTTTTAATATCCAAGATGTCTGAATTTTGAATACTCAAAAATACTCCACAAAAACTCACAAAAAAAAAACAGAAAGAAAAGAACCCATAAACTTTCCCTGTTACTTCCCATCTCTGCTTTTCAGTCAGAATTCATAAACCAATCTCATTGTGTGTCTCAAAATGTTTATGCTTTCTGAGCAGTTTTTTTTGTCTGTTTTAAGAGTGATTCAAACAACTACAATGTTAAATTCAACATACTGAGGCTGAGTGCAAGGAAAAGTTTCCCAGAATTGAAAATTATTCAGGGTTGGTTGTTTCGTTTGGGTCATCTAAAGTTATACTACACAAAAGTATGAATTAACTTTTCTGTTTCTACACAGATGAAAGCTGAATGTCTCAAAAGATTGCTTCCAGCATGGACTGCTTCAGGGAATATGCAATACATATTAACTGTTACATACCAAGATGCTTTTCCTGCAATTGTTTATCATTTTGTGAAAGAGATGTTTCTCTTACCCACGCTGGTAAACAAAGAATTCTATATTTTCATGTCAGCAGCCATGAAAATGTGCTAAGGTAGATATTCCTTCATCTGATCATATTCTGAAAGGCGTTTGTGTCCAAGTACCCTCTGGTGACCTCATAACGTAAGGGCCATATGTTAATGACTTTTCCTGTTCACGAACATAAGACTATAATTTCCCTTTGGACTTAACTCCACTCCAAGGAAGTCAAAGAATATATACACAATTTTGCTTGGTCTTTTTCTGTAATGGAGAAATCAGGCAGCCAAAAGAGAGAGTGCAGAACCTCCTGGGTTATTTTTGAGTGCTATTTATTGATGAGGCCAACAGAGTTATGTACATGCAACAGCTACTTTTGTGTTTGTATGGTCTCCCATGAAAGGTAACAGTGTGAAGTCCTTACCAGAATCTCTTTCTGTTTAGAAAAGGGGATGGTGAGGGCTGAGTCAAAACCAGGCAAAATCTGGGGAAGCAAGAGAATCAGAAATTATCATGGCAGGAGAAAGGAAGCAATGCCAGGACTGGAGGCAAAAATGACAGTAAAGGTTCTCTGACAATTAACAAGGTTAATTCCAAAACGAAAAGGATACTCCATTAGTTTGCTTTGAAGTTAACTTGACACAAAACTTCTCCCTTTTATGGTTACAGAAGCCAGTGTAAAAGGATCCAAAGAATGAATAGAAAAGTTCCAAGCTAAGAATTCTGAATTTGTAGGAATTTTTGAGATTTTAATTCTTTGTTTTCATCCTAAATTAGAGTGAAACCATATATCTTTTAAGTTTTGTGAATAATAAAGTGGGAAAAATATTTTTGAAATTCTAAAATGCCTTAATGAATTTATTTATAGTGTCTGTATTTCAGTTACATTCACATCTTTTCATGGTATGTGATCCAATGCTGTTCCATATGTCAACGTAACTAACAATGTAGCTGACTTCTGAAAGTGACTATGTAGTTGTTGAAATACTGTATTACCCATTTTCTAAATAATAAAGGGTAACTGCTGTTAGTAAAGATTGAAATTCTTTATTTCCTTTGATGAATCAGTGTCCTCGTGAGTTGTTTTTAATCAAAATATTCAACATTTTGTTACAAATTATTTAATTATACCAAAAGTAGAAGATATTTTAATCTAGATGTTAATGTATTTCACTACAGGAAACAGGAAAGAAGTTGACTGTCTGATAAGCTGTTTTAGTCATACTGACTAGCACACGCTCATAAATACTTTTACTAAGTTAAATTCCAATAGTTCAAATATTTTAGGTTGCATTGTAGTATAACAGCAATGATAGATGACACTCTTTTGTGATACCATGAAATAAGGTAAAAAATAAAACCAAAATCATTGAACATGTGATACCCTAATTATAACAGGAGTTCATTGACCTAGTTATTGAACTACTGCATAAAATTAATATAAGTAACACATGTCCGAGTAGATTCTTTAAGATGTCTTAATCTCTTCATCTCCTGCTCTTCCCAGGCTTCACCCCAGCTCTTCCCTTGATCTCTGACTGCAACGGGATCCCTGTCAGATCACAGCAAAGCTCAGTATCTCTGTGCTGAACTGGAGACTTGGATTGGCATGGTTGTCTCTGGATGCTCTTCATTTCCAAGAGCATTACTGCTCCTTGGGAAGAACAGCCTGGGACAGCTCAAGATGAATGCTGTTGCATGCAGTGGGTAGATGATGACAGGCTTTGGCAGGAGCAGCAGGTGCACAGCATGAGTTTGCAGGGGCACCTTGGGGAAATGGAGATGCACTCCTAAGTGAACAGGAGTTTACCATACCTCTCCAGTGTGCATCACTCATTCCACAATTTCTGACTTCCTTGACAAAGATTTAGAGCCATATCCATATGATGTGGTGGAAAAGTAATGAAAAAAAATGTCTCTAATGAATAATTTGGTGCAAGTTTTGAGTATAAAAAACATGTAGGAGGAGACAGATCTTCCATTAGACATATTGGTAGTTTCCTCTGAAAGCCCTAGCAGCTTTGTGTGCATTTATGTTGTCCTAAAGACAGGAAGTGTAAATTTAAGTAATTTAATCAGAAAATTCTTAAAGTTCATTAAAATAATCCAAAACCTAAAGGTTTCTTAAAGTATCAGTGTCCTTCTGCAGAGTAAAATGCAATAATGCATACAAACAAAGCTGACCCTGCTACAACTGAGGATGTTGCATGGACAACCTCAGATTTTTCTGCCTCTTTTTACTGCTATGTAATTTATGACTAAGGGGCATTCAAAGGCAAGGTAGAGCTCTGTTTCCCACCTGAGAGCAGCAGAATTGTTCAAAGAAAAGTTAGGATTGTAGAGCTTGCAGCCACAAAGTGACATTATTAGGAAAATCATTACCAATTTGATACAGAAATTTATTCTTAGAGATAGATTGAGATGTGGTAGTTTTATTTCAGTGGCATGTTACTAGCACAACATAAAAACATATTGAATATATAGAATCATTAGTAGAATAGTAGAATCCTTAAGTTTGGAAAAGACCTCTAACATCATCAAGTCTAACCATCAGCCCAACTCCATCATGCCTACTAAACTGTGTCCCAAAGTGCCACATCTACACATTTTTGGAACACCTGCAGGGATGGTGACTTCATCATTTCCCTGTGCAGCCTGTTGCAATGCTTCACCACTCTTTCAGTAAAGAAAGTTTTCCTAATATCCAGTCTAAACTTCCCCTCGTGCAACTTGAAGCTATTTTCTCTCATCCTGTCACTTGTGACTTGGGAGAAGAGACATACACTCATCTCACTATGAGCTTCTTTCAGGAGATTGTAGAGAGTGATAAGGTCTTCACCTGGGCTCCATCTCTCTAGGCTAAACAGCCACAACTCCCTCAGGTGCACCTCATATAATTTGTGCTTCAGACCCTTCACCAGCTCCATTGCCCTTCTTTGCACACACTTCAGCACCACAATGTCTTCTTGTAGTGAGGGGCCCAAAACTGAACACAGGATTCAAGGTACCACCTCACCAATGCTGGGAAGAGTGGTGCAATCACTTCCCTACTCCTGCTGGCCACAGTATTTTGGATACAAGCCACGATGCTGTTGTCTTTCTTGGCCACCTGGGCACCTAGCTGACTGATATTCAGCTGGCTGTTGACCAGCTTTCTCAGGTGCTTTTCCACCCGGGAGCTTTGTAACAGTTCCAACACTTGTAAATAGATTAGGATATTCTGGCCTTTTCAAAAAAACCTGCCCAAGAGTGTTGCCACAAATGTTACCATTACTGAGATTATGAAGAGATTTTGTTGTACTGTGTTGCATTTCACAGATGAAGGAATGACAAATGTGGAGTAATTTTTGTTTTAAATCAATAAATTTTCATCTAGAATAGTTGATGAAAACCAATCTAATATACAATAAAAATTATAAAATATAATTTCAATAAGAAAAATATTTTTATAATTTTTTTTCATGAAGTAGATTAAATGTAATTTTGTCATCAAGATTTATGTGTTGTTCTGATGGGCACTGGTGTATAAGGGGTACTGGGTTTAGTGTGTTCTTCTTGCACTGGATTCATGCTCTCCAGTCCTTCTTTGGGCTCATGTTTTTTCCTAGCGCCTATTGGGCCACATCTGTATTAAGTTCACTTGCTGGTCAGTTCACATCTTCAGCTCACCAGGCCTAGTTGCTGAAGGCATTAGGGTCAAGACCGGCAGCTCTTTTTCACCACTGGTTTACGTCATTTGCATTCATGTAACACTTTCACAGTGCTCAAATTCAACCCAACTGCTATCCTACACATCTGTACATTCATCCGTGACTGGTTTTTGTAAGCCTTGCACCTGACCTGAAACAGGCAAATCAATTATTTTATAGCATTTCAAAGTGCTGTATTCAAATCTGTCATGCCTTAAATCAGCAGCATTCACAATCAGTGAGTGGCTATTCTGGTGGAGAGAAGCAGCATCAGAACAGGAGTAAATAGCACCATTAGACAGAGACAGTATCCATTATGGTAACAACATCACTAGAGGAATCTTTCCGAACTATCCAATGACTGGAATGACATTTATGTAATTATATATTGCCCATGCAAATGAATTTACAAGTATTTGAATTTTAAATGTTACCATTCAGTCAGAGCCCTTGATGGACTATAATGGATATTAACGTAAGTTATGTTGACTGTGTGGATGCTGGACAAATCACCAGACATCCCACCCACCTTGAGCAATGCTGACATCCTCCTGTCCTCTCTCAGACAGGAACACTTACAGCGTCAGGAGATCAGAAGTTCATGGCTTTATCAGAAACACCTTCTTGCTCCGAGTCATGTCCTACCTGGAAAACACTGTCTCATACTTTCTGGCTGGGCTTTTCATGAGGAAAATAAATTAAAATAATCACTTACACAGCAGTGTCCCAAATATCATATGCATTGTCACAGTCTGCTGCTTGCTACAGAACATTTGCTAGCCCAGCAGGAGCCACGCAATCAAAATTGGTGAATAGGGCACTTTGGGACAACTTTTCCAACCCAATACTGTTCCAGCTCCCATGAGGGAAGTATAGCATTTGATAAATTTATTACTGCCTCGTAAGAAGCCAAAGTAAACTGTGAAAGTAAGTCAGAAAGATTTGGGTTACACTGTGTTTTCTCTCATGATGCACTCTAAACCAAACTTCTCACCTTCCTCCTCACCTTTACAGTTCCTGGGCTAATTAGAAACTCAGTGATGACCACAGAAATTTTTATATCAGGCTCACTCAGTAAATTTTTTCTACAAAGCTCAAACACATTCTTTTGAAGAACAAGGATTCTCTAGTGATGATCCCCTTTCCCTGCACTTGCTACCTACCAGGCTATCTCTTTACTCTTCCTTTTTGTTACTCCCCTTCAATTTACTTGCTTCAATTTACTGCTATAATTGCCTCGCTGTTGATCTCTGTTTATCTTCATGGCAGCATCCCAGGAGAAATTTAGAAAGTTTACATTTGGTGCAATATATCTTCTTTGCATTTGGAGATATTAGAGACATTATATATAGATCTTGTTCTGTGCCATTCTCTAAAGTATCCTCATTCTCTTCCACTCCTCTCTTCTGCAGCAAAGTTAACCCATATATCAGTACAAGAAGATGACTTCTGCAAGCACTAATACCACTCAAGGTCTCATGCCTAGGTATCCCCACTGGAGTTGCCTTTTATAGTTGTTTTCTTGTTCTGCCTAGTCCACAACTGCTGGTAGCTCCTGGTTTTTTTACTACTTCTTGAATCATCTCATCTTTCTGGTAGGTCAAGCATCTCCTACTTTGAAAGTCTTTTGTGGTACTTCATGGATCTCAATAATAATGTCCAAACCAGCCCAACCAGGGAAGCAGGAATTTTGTTCTGTCTGTGAGGACGAACTGGCTCACCCTCAGCATCATGTAAGGACGGGTAAAAGACACAGTGTGTGGAAGGATGCTGCACTGACTGCATCTGCCTGACCACTAGCTGTGCATACCAAGCTACTGCCAATATCCAGTCTATGTCCCGGTTTCCATTTGAAAAAGACAGGGTTGACTTGATCCCAGTTAAGCTAGGACATGAGTAAACATCAGCAGTGTGGGTGACCACAGGGGGCTTGGGTTGGAGTGCAGGCTCGGTATTGAGCATCATCATGGTGATGACTGCCTTTGGGATAGAGTTGAGATCTGTCATAAACCAGATGGGCCTTTTATGGGAATAGTGTCTGGGCCACCTGTGCTGTGATGGATTAGTTACCTTCCTGGCTAACTCTTACAGACCAGGTCACTGCTGATGGGTTACAGCCAGTAGCGATAGTCTCAGTGTGACAGCGCTTATGATGGGGATTGGCTCAGATGAGTGGTGAGAAGGGCAAGGAAAGACATAAATCTGGACGATGAAAGCATGTTGTTGTTTAAATGAACAAAATGACACTTTGGAGAAGGGGGTTGAGAACTGGTGGCTATAACATAGAGCTGTTGATGAACTGCAGAAAAAGTCTAGCCCACCTATGGCTGTGGGTGTTTGGGTGACTTGTGCTGGCCTGGAAACCTGCAGGTTTCCAAGCCATCATGAAGCTTATCAGATAAAAGAATTTGGTGGAGTGAAAAAGATTGATTAACAGTGAGGTGGAATTTTTATTTCTGCCTCTATAAATACCTGAGTGACAATCAGCTGTGTGACTGTGTTCATACCAATAACAGTTTATGTAACATGGGCTTGGACTAAAACATTTTGTATTTAAGCATCCATTTGGAGGCTTGAATCTTGGCGATATTAGGTAAAGGAATCAAATACTGTACTATTTCAGCATCAAGGAATATATGGAATAAACAAGCAAAGTCTCAGAGAGATTATAAAATCTGTGCACCAAGATTTGGGGATATTCTGAGAGATAATCCCCTGGAAATTAAGGTCAGTAAGTGAGATTTCGACTGAGATATTTAAGAAGATGATAGAAGTCATATTTCAGAAGTGATTGTTCTTTTTCTCATGGATCCATTTGAAATGGAGGATTAAGAGGTTTGTGATAAAAATACATCTACTTTTGAAATCTGACCAAGGAAGTGCCTCTCTGGGGCTTTGGAGAGAACTCTGCGTTTTGCAACCAGGGCTCAAGTTTTTAAGTGCAACAGATTGTCTATAAAATTACTACAGAATAATAATCTGAGCCCTCATTGGGGTCCAAATCTTGGTTTTCAGTCACAGGTTTAGGTAAAAATAGGCTGCAGATTTTGCAGTTTGGACTGAGCACAACCTACAGAGGGTAAGCATCTGTTACCTTGAATTACTATGGGGCATATGTAGGCAAGAAGCAAGCTACAAGAGACCATACAGATGTATGCCTGGTGTTTAACCGGTCTCCTGGAGACCTTTGTAAGACTTTCAGCCAACATGGCTTATCCCTTGGTGGAATTTCTCCTTCCACTTCTACCAGAAGAGATTGTTTTTCATGATGCTCCGTGTTGCTCACAGACCTAATTGAGAAGCAAGGGGCCATTTACAGTGAAATTGCTATTTCAGATCAGAATGAAGGAAAATTTAACAGCATGTCCATAACAGCAGATAGGATCTGGTCTACATTTGTCTGTGCTGGATAACAAGGGAAGGACAAAATGTATGTGCATGTACCCTTGCAGATTACTTGCACAAAAAGTAACCATCCCCTCTCCTGACAATTTCCCACTATGAAACCAGAGGCATATTTTGACCCTACTTTTTATGCTATAAATAAATGAATAAATAAGACCAAATTTTCTTCTGAGCTTTATGTTAAGAGCCTTTCCGCTCTGAACTTTCTACATGCAGTCTTCTGAACAAAACCTCAGTGTTTCTTATTTGCTTTTTCTTCCCCCATCACGTCAACCTGTAATTGCCACATTGAAAATGAACAAACAAACAAAAAAAGCATTCCAGATTTTTTTCACCTTTACATTCCTCAATTATTTTCCAACAGATAGTTTACCACATCCTTCAGCAGGACTAATTTCTAACCATGAGGTCACTCAGTGGTCCCTGACAGATATGTTATCGCAATCCTCCTGTGTCAGTTGAGGATGCTGCATGACCACAGTTGAGATGGTTCTTAACAGAAATGACTTGTGCTGTTAGAAGCTGGAATAAGCTTCAGTGTGAGAGGCTGAAAGAACTTAAAGGTGTGAAATACAAGGAAGATATGTCACGAATCTTAAGAAGGGTGTGAGAGCTATGAGGAAGAAGAAAGACTAATGTGAGAAAAACAAATGATTTGGTGCAAAAAGGGAGAACAATCAGGAGGAATCCTAGAACACAGGGTAGGGAGACTGAAATATGCAGAGAAAAGACAAATTGTAGCAATATTTGCTGGGCACTCTTAACATTGGCAAAACCAGATTGTCTTCTGAGGATCCTATTCAATAGCTTAGTTGATACACTAACAAGGAAATCTGTTACCTGATTTATTTAAAGAAATCCATGCTGGTAATCCTTTATCATTACTTTCTCTCTTGAAAGGTTAATGTCTGTTCAGCACAGAGGTATCGATCTTACAGGTGTTTCCTTTGCTTGTTTTTTTCTCTTCCTACTCAATTTTTCTCGATTACTTTTTACTCTTTCCACGACTTCGCATTTCTAGTAGACTCTCAACATTTTTGTGGTGATGATACAGTGGAAGGTAATACTGGAGTGCGTGACTAGCAGTGCAGATAGTGCAGGATATGACTCTACTTCAGTGTTTAATATTTAAATAAAATAGGTACGTGTGATTTAGATATACATATGTACATTTCAATAGTGATTAACACAACAGTGGTCAGTTCTTGGCTCTGCTGCAGTGTGACTTTAGGATAGTTCATGAGTCTTTTCTTCATAAATATACAATTTGTTTCCTCATACTGGCTTTATTGTATTTATGTTTACAAAGGATGATATTAGAACCTTTTGAATTTGTTTCTGTAACACTGGATCCTGTGGAGTACTCACCCTTGGCTGCGACACTTTATATATACACTTTATATACACTTTATAAGAAAAGTGTAGCAATCTTTTTTTTTTTTTCCTCAGGTTCCAATTTGGCTTTTTTTAAATGCTAGCTGTTCTTTAACCACATCCTAAGAACTACTTTGGACCTTCAGCTATCCAGGTGGAGTAGTCAGGATAATTTGCTTCATGTAATTTCAGAAGCTGTGTTGAGACTATTTTGTTTCTAATACAGATACAAATAAGCACCAATTACCTATTTATTTATTTTCAATTCAGACTATGTGGAACCAAAGACATTTTAAACAGGCAAAGTTGGGGAGGCTACTAATCCAAAGTGTGTCTATATTCAGCCAGACTAACTGATAATAGTTTGAAAAATAATTGATAGATATTTTAGTATCCCTCTTGCTGACTAGAATTTAGCTGTAGGCTAGTAGATTAAAAAATGTCTGACATAAAAGAAATGCAAACAATATATTATTCTTATTTATGCTGCATGCATTGAAATAATTTTTACATATTGGGAGACCCTTGTCAGCTTCAGTGAGTTTGAATAAGTCTTTTCCAAAGAGTTTGCTTAAACATGTTTGAACCATCCTCTCATAGCTAAAAGTGACTACTGGCAAATGTGTTGAGACAAAGTAGGGAGAGGGATTCTTGTACAAATATTCATTCTATGGAAGTTCTATATGGAAACAAATTACCAGAAGCACCACATTCAAATTTTAATGTATAGGAGTTTCTAAGCATCTTGGCTACAAAAGCAAACTTAAATATTGCACTAGAAAATTAAAAATGCTAGAAAGAATTGAATCAATGCAGCAAAAAACAGTTAGCTAGTATTTACTGAACACACATAGAAGAGTTCAAGTTACCCTGCTAGGGAGAGAGAAGATGAACACAAGACTGTGAGAAGGGGAAATAAATCCTCCTGCAATCTAACTGTGCAGAAGGTAGTGATTTCAATGAAAATGTGTAACATTTGACCTTTAGGACAGTGTACAAATCTTGTGACCCTTGCTAAAGCTTGCTGAAATCAATGGATTTTCCTAGACAAAGGAAAATAATGCTGATTTTATACACAAGCAGACAGTCAATAAAGCTTGTTCTGCTTGCATTGACATGCTGGAGAAAAGTTGAAGGAATATTGGGATGATTAATTAGATTTTGCCCTTAATAATCCTATTGTTATAGATAAGAAAAATAAGACATTTACCTTAATTACCTTAATTTTAAACTCAAACTCTCACAAGAAAGTCAGAGATATTTAGAAATTTCTTCTCATGCCCATTGGCTTTCCAGTTCTGTGTTTGTAACCATAAGACCATCTAGAATAATTATATAACAATAATAAGTGGACTTTCTGCAATCACCATTTCATCCGGTTGAACATTACATCACTGACCAAATTGGAGGAAGGGAGGTAGAGGGTCAAAGAAGGGCTGAAATCTTTCACTTTGTGTTTCTGATAATTCTTGCATGTTTTAAAATCGCAAAGTCCTCATTTCACCTACTGTTCTGTTGTTCTGCACAGGTAGAAATGGAAGATTTTAAATTTGCCTTTGTAATTCTGTGTGTCCAAAGAACTTGCCTGGAGAAAAAGAATTATGCTATCTGCAAGAAATTTATGGAAAAAAAGATAATGCAGGAAGATCTATTGCCACATACAAGACTAAGTGCAATAGTCCTGTTGCATATGATTTAAGCTGAAGCATTGCGTAGTTATACTAAATAACAAGAGTTCATATTCCGTAAGCAATGATAAGGGGTGAAATGATTCACAGTAATACATGAATCCACTAGGAGTCTTTGCATTTTTAATAGACTTGATGTTTATTTCCTATGGCATAATAAAACTGGTATAGTAATTGGAACAGCCTGTTGGCCCTTGCACACCTGATCATAAAAATTGAACGTTATTTAGTTTATGACTTCAGCTTGAAAAGTACCTTAGAAATGGTTGTGATAGGAACTGATTGCAGTCTCACATGAGTAACAGTATAATAGAGCAGCAGAAATCTGAAAAGTTCTGTTTTGTGACTAAAAATCTCTTCTATTTAAGACAATTTCTGGATGTTCTGGTGTTGCTTTTCTGGTCATACTGTTTTCAACATACTACTATAAGGTAGACACAAATGCAGAAATGTTACTCACTGAAATCTTAACTTTACACTTCTGCCTTTGTAAAGATTGGCTTGTCTCCCTTGTAATAACATAGGTACATCTGAATCTGTTAGACAGTCAACTGTAAGGTGCTTTCAGCGAAACTGTAGAAAATGGGTTTGAAGTGATGGGTTTCCTTTGAGCCTGATCTCTTCCCAAGGGCATTTTAAGACCATTAATTATGAGGCAGAAGATGCATATAAATTAAAAATATTTGGGCTTGGGACAGCCCAAGAATTTGGGCTATGCTTTAAGAATTTCTTCTAGAATCAATATTATTGACTTCTGTTTCCAGTAAATGTAAGTGGTGAAGTTCCTGTTTAATCTTATGTAATGATTTCCAGCAGGCATACATGGAGCCTCGTAATGCAATGAAATTACCTACCAATACACTTCAATTCAGAATGTTTGTTAGTATCCCTTACTTTTGTGTTTATTTTATTACCGATTTCTTGGTAAAACAGCAGGCTCAGAACAAATGTACCATTTTTCATAAAACACAGGTAGAAAATAGCTGTGTTTAGTTTAATATATCTTTTTCAAACCCCTGGGTTCTTTTAAAACAAAACAAACAAACAAACAAACAAACACGCAAACAAACTGTTATGTGACTTTTTAATACTGAAAGTCAGAACTGAGAAGACACTTTCAGTAAACTCCTTGGATGTCAGGGTCGTTAGGGGATTGTTAAACAGTTCAAGATGAAAGAACTCAGGAAAAGTGATGGAAAAAAGTATTTTTTAAATGGAAAATTTTAATTGGAATGCAAGTTGTTATTTTTAAAAATTTACATGGTTGTGTTTTTAAAACTAAGTTCTTAACTTTCAAAACCTGCTTAAAGTGAAAGAAAGGTTAGTGCAACAAGCTAAACAAAAATATTCCTCTTTTATAAAGAAAATAATTTTTCAGCAGGGGAGGTTATGTTGAACTTCCTTTTGGTTTTACAAAAACACATTAAAACTTCCCTCTTCGTGGTATTCTGGCAATTACCTATCAAAAAAATAGAGAAAGGAAAGCAGGTGGCACACAGAAAAAAGCATTTGGAATTAAGCACTTAGGAATTTAGTTTTCTGGCCATTATGCTGAAGGTGGATGCCTGACGTTGAATTCTTCGGCTTTAAGTTAAACGAACAAAATTTTTTTAATCTAAGAGAACTCTTCCCCCATTCTTACTATTCTTTTTGTGCCATAATTTTCCATGATATTTACTCACCCA
Organism: Phaenicophaeus curvirostris; assembly: GCF_032191515.1. Classification (NCBI taxonomy): domain Eukaryota; kingdom Metazoa; phylum Chordata; class Aves; order Cuculiformes; family Cuculidae; genus Phaenicophaeus; species Phaenicophaeus curvirostris. The sequence continues at coordinate 92,305,477 of NC_091394.1, forward strand.
AAATTATACTGAAAGATAAGATTCAGATATTGTAGGTAAGGCTAGAGGAATTATTCTATTGATTTAGCTAATGTGATTGATAGCAAAATTTTTCATCTAATAACTTATTTGCGAATCAGAGCCTTCCTATTCACAGCTGAAATCTATCTGTGTGCAAAAGAGCTCACAGAATCTTTATATGGCACTCCCATCTCAGTCAAAATATCTTTTGAGGACTCAGATGGGAGTAGCATGATGAATAGGCCATGTTCTGGCCTGCTGTGCAGGGACGAGTTTTATCCTTTCTGACCAGCTGAAATGATACAAAACTTAAATAAAGCACATATTGGCCTTGTAAAACACCATTAAGGTCCACAGAGTACCATGGTGATGAACCATGACCAAAGTACTCCCAGGGTTGTAATAATTCATTACTGAAATAACTTCATTCTAATGACTAAGGCTGACTCTGTCAAAGAGCTTGGACTCCTAACCCCAAGGCTTGTTATATAGCATTAAATAAATCTAAATTTCCATTCATTTACCTGCTGTATCAAAGGTAATGAGTCATAGCTGACATGAAGATATGGACAGGTATCTTTTAAGCATTACTTTCTCGTTATTGGATTAATTTATTATGAGGCAAGCCTGGGTGTGCACTCACTAGGGATTCTTGGTATGCATGGGCAGTACTGAGAAACATCTTCCCATTTGCATGAGCTGTTGAGCCAGTTGTCCTGTAACTGCTTCCTTTGAATTCCTATTTTTATTTTTATTTTGGAGATAGTAGAACTCTGCTGTTCTTTCAGGTGAACATCCCAGCTACCAGGGAACAAAATCATGCCTCCTCAGTATATTTAAGATCCATTGATCAAGCTCTGCCAGGAAGGAGCATGACACAAAATGTAGGGTTCATCCTCCCTCAGGCACCACCACTGGGTATTCCTTAGAGATTGGGAAGGTAGGAATTAATCCCATTTAACAAAGAAGAAAATTGAAGGTCGATGTCTCCTATCCCAGGTCAGTGCTCTAACCACTGCATTACAAGAAAAAAGCACTTCATAGAGCACTCTTCAAAACAGAAAGTGACAGCTAGCACCTTACAAATATCTCAGGTTTTTCAGTGTGTATTTGCTACATTCTTAAAATATCCTATTTTTGGAGCACTCCAAGGTTTCCCAGGACATCTGTCTTGAAAGAATCAGAACCACCCTCACCATCTTTGGTCCTAGTCCAGTAACAGCCATTTTTCTGTCTGTAAATAACCCTTATGACCTCATTGCAGTCAATGGCAGAAGTGAACTGTGTGTAATCTATTGTGTATACAGCAAATGTAAACCTTCCTGACTAAACTACCACCATCGGCTTTAGAAACAAACAAGCAAATAACTATAAAAATTCTTAAACATTTGCTTGCATTTCTCATAATGGAATAGCCTTCATGCAGAGAATCAGATAACCCACAGAAACCCATGCATGAAAATAAATAACCCATTCTTCACCAGTATTTAGCAATCATACTACCCAGTGACTACTAATTTTGACTGCTTTCCTGAAATAGATCTTAAACTAGACTTGAGTTGACCAAAGGTATTCAGTCTTCATAAACTTAATTTCATGTGGCATAAGATTATTTTTTCTTAATTAATAAGTAATGATGATTACTTATTACAAGAGTGATGAGGCTATTACCTCTCCCAAAAGTTTTGAGTAGCTAATGCTTAATTGCTTTGACTCTTCAAACTATGTCAGCACAAGAATATTTCATTTGAGGTTCAGAGATAGTCTTGTCAAGTACAGTAACCTGTTCATCCTAGGTTTTCATTTTTGGAAGAAACAATGAAACATTTATGTACCTGTTTAAATGCTAATCAGCTTTTGTTTTGCAGACAGACCAAAATATTAATTATTCTTACAGCCTTATTCTAGGACAAAGAGTTGCTGATGAACTTCGGAGTGACTTCATCTTACATAAATGGGTTATTTAATAGCAAATGAAATTCTATACTGGAAAAAACCCCAAACAAATAATAAAGCACAAGGAACTCTTAAATTACTTGTCAAACCATGCAGCATTCAAGACTAACACAAGTAGATGAAGAAAGGAACAAAGGCACCTCTGAAGACCTCTGCTTACATTTAGCTGCAGTAAAAATGCAAACATAATATTACAATGCATGAAGAATGTAATTGAGATATTTCAGATCATATTACAGTGCCTTTCTGTATTCTGTATAGTGTCTAATCCTGTGTGATCTCATCTAATGAGCTATGTGGCATTGGTGGAATATTTCTCCAGAAGGACAACTCAAGCAAGAAGGGATTTAAAATGTAAACAGGGTTAATAAAGGACATATAAAGCCCACTCAGTGAAAATCAAGAAAAAACCTTATGAAAGTGTCAAGAAAACCAATTCAATTTCAGTTCAACCTATTAAAATAACAAGTGTAATTAATTTGGACTTGGAGCATTTATTTTCCCTGACACATGTTACAAGAAATAAAAAACATTATATGAGCTTAACAGTCACCTTTACACATTTTGTCAGAGCTAGTAAAAAGAAATACATTTTTTTTTTCGTCTAACAGTCAATTAAGTACAGGACTTCTTTTCCATGGAATTTTTCTTTAAGATATGAATTTTACTATATTCTGAAATACACGTGGACATTTAAACAGCTGCTCAGACTTTCCAGATACCATCTACAATAGTTTAGTTTTTGGGAGAGAGAGAATGAGTGAGAAAGAGTACTTGGAGGGACACATTTGCTCATAATTACCTACTACAACTTTTCAAGATTTTCTTATGCATAAGTAGAAAAATTGGATGTAAAGCTGCAACAAAACACTCCTGTATTTTATTTTCCTGGTCTTGTTCAGTCAGATTTTTCTCTCCTATTCTAGTTTCCAAACTGTGGTGACGTTTAGTTCTCTGAGAGTATAATCTAACTACACCTCTTGCAGAATATCTCAGTGATTTTTTGGAAAGTAATTAACTACAGTCTCAACTTTTCCATATTCAGTCTTTAAGAAACCCAGCTATGGCTTATTGTATTCCTTTTCCTTCCCCAGCTGCTCTGGAAATCTGAAGCAACTGGTATTTTCATTCATCAACACCTAACGGTTGGTCCCATTGCAAATAAGCAGAAGTTAGCCACCATCTATTAAGTGAGTACTAATTTTCATGAAGGGCTTGGTATATATAAAATTCATTAAAGCATACATAAATTGCACATTTACCTGCCCAGAAGAGAAGAACTTCTTTAATTACAGAACAATGAACAGACCTGAAATATAAATACTGATAAGGAATGTGAAAATCTGGAAACATGTAGTAGCTGCTGAGTTATCTCCTGTCATCAGAGACATAAGAATATTATAGCGTCACCTTGCTCAGCCTCTACTTTTGAGCCAAAAGTAAAATTAATTACCTTTGATAGACCCCACTTAATTGCCTGTAAAAGTGATGGGACTTTCTAGCTTTTATAACAACCTGTATGTCATCAACATTTTTTCAAACTCTCTGATACAATCACAAAATAAAAACTAAATTGTTGTTCCAATTATATCTTGGCAATCTCCAGAATGCACCAGAGAAGTGTACATGCACAGTCTCTTTAACATTTTGCTGGTAGAAAGGATATACAAAGAAATAGTTATTTAATATTCTGACACTGTTAAGTATTTAAGATAGCACTCCATACAGGTCAGTGTTCTGAAAAAAATTATGTTCTAGGAGCCTGGTAAACTGTTATGGATTAGCTGTATACATAGAAAATGATGTTTTTAGCAATTTCACAGAATCATTCATGGTGAAGAAGCAGAAGGGGAGGGAAGGGGAGGGAAGGCGAGGTGAGGCGAGGCAAAACTATTCCAGTGTAGGATTAGTCCTTGACCTACATAGTCCAAGCTTCTGATTCTTGACCTACATAGTCCAAGCTTCTGATTTATTGCCCTGATTTTACTTTAGCCCAAAGCTAGGGGTATATGTTAATTCAAACTAACACCTTATAAGAAATGCAGTACAGGTACTTTGGCTAAAATCACCTGTCTTTAAAAGCATAATTCTGATGCTTTTGATTCAATTACCTTTGCACTTTATAATTTGCCATATCAACATGGAGTTGTATGGGTAAATGCTACTAAATGCTTTATTTAAGGCAGTACCCGGGAGTGCTTTACTGCTGAAAAGATAAGAAAATGTTTTCCCAAAATGCTCCTACTCTGTAAAAGTCATTAATCAAATGGATAGTGGAAAGATACATTACAGTCAAACTTTACTTAATAAAACTTGTTTGTATTCATTACAGGGGGTCAACAGTGCCCAGTAAGTGAGAAAAAACAAACCAGGAAAAAAAAAGGGGGGCTACAACAAATTCTGGACTTGAGGCTAGATTTATGCTGTTCTGTAAAAATACTATTTGTCGTAGTACCCTCTGGCTATCCACACTATTGCACCTTTTGGACAATGCTCAGAGAGAAATAAAAACATCCTAACTAGTATAACAAAGGGCAAGACGAGCCTGGCCCTGACTATGCTCTTCAATCCATTTCTGAAGCGAGATGAAGAACTTCTGAGATAACCTAGAACTAGTCAAATCAGTTACATGTCAGAATACAACCAAATTCTTCTACCTCAGAATTACTCACAGAATCACAAGGTTGGAAAAGACCTCCAGGATCATTGAAACCAATCAAAAGTCCATGAGTCCATACCTCATCCTGCTGCCTTGGTTTTGAAAATGCAGACATAGGCAGAGCATCGTGTCTGGTCTTTTACTGGGATAGTCACATTACCTCAAATCTACAGCAATCCTAGGCACAGCTCTGGTTTCCATAATATGTGTGACCACAGTCAACCTTGCTCACCTCCACAGGTACAACAGACCACTTCTTGCACCAACCTTGCTTTTGTTTTGAGAGACCAGGTTTCACTTGTAGGTGGCACCAGGTCTGCCGTTGCTAGTCAAGGAATTAGTCCTGAGTTGTTGAATGATATAAGTGTGCCTGGAGATCAGCCAACCTCTCTCATGAGGAACAGCAGCGAGATAATTCCTCAGAAATCAACATTGTGGTTGTGCATGGGCTGCAGCCTTTGTGAGCCCTGGGATTTAGTGCATGTGGCCATTTCTGGTGCCAGCTGAGGTCCACACTTCTCTCCTTCCAAAGAATAGCAAGTTGCATCATTTTGAAGCAGATGCTAACACAGGTACAAAGAAAGCAAAAGCATTCTTTATATTACATCCAGGCTGTAAAGTAACCACTGATGTGTCGTATCCGTCTCAGCCTCAGCCTGCTTCTTGCAGTTCCCCAGCCTGTTAACGCCTACTGGTAATTTGCAGGCACAAGACCCCAGCGTAACCCACAGAGAACCTAACACATGTCAAAGATGCACTCTGGAGAAGGATGGGTTGTACTGGAATGGCTCAGTCTGACCCATAATGGACAGAGACAACAGAGTTTCCTACTCCTTCTTATCAGCCAGCCCAGACACAGGCATACACATGCAAACTTGCTCTAGTCATGCCTTATCCACTTCTTAATAATAGGATATCACTGCCCAGATCTTGTTATATTTCTCTAGAAACTAGATTGACTTTTGTCTGACTCAGTTTATTTGAAGTTTTCCCAAGCAACAAGATTGGCACTTGGTAAAGTGCTTGGGACATCTCTGGAAAAACATATAATTGTGCTAACATAGGCGTCAGGATGAATCATCTCCTACAGAGACTTTGTACAACCCACACCAGTGCTCGGGTGATGAGCCATAATGCTTCTTTTTCGCTCAGTGTTAACTCCTCAGCACACGCTTACAGTAATTGCAGGGGTGGAAAGCAGAGAAAACAGAACTCTGAGAATATTGATTATCTGTGACGCAGCTTTGTCTGGCCCTGACAACCACTCCTCTGAGGACTTATTTCATCTTTGCTTTTCATCTTATGAAGGCACCTAAGACATTCCTAGGATCAGTCCTTTGACTTGACCTTAGCGTCCTCATTCTTTGCACTGCTGGCTGTAGAGGGAGAGAATCTCCTGCCTGCGTCTCATTGAGCCTCACTGCCAGATAAAAAACTTCAATGAGAGAGCAGGGAGTAAGCTACGAGAATCTGAAGTTAGGTCCCTTCTGTGCAGTGTGAGTTTCTGAAGAGATCATTTTATTTGGCAGAGGTCTTGATGACTTTCACAGAGTATTCATCACAAGGCTGAGATGTAATACTTAATATTAAAGAATATTTAATATTAAGGAACACACATGAGTTTCATCAGTACTAGTAAATCAAATGTGCCTGGCAAGACTCCACCTGTGATTTAGTTTCCTTAAGTAAAAAAGGTGTAAGTTCTTCACACTCCAATTACTTGTTTCTCTTTAGTCACATGGGGAAAAATATATGTTCTAAATGTTTTCTTTTATTCAATTTATACCTATAATATTTTCCTAGTTTCTTCTTACATAGTAAAGGAAAAATAAAGGGCTGCAGTTTGGCTTGCTCCCCTGCAGCTTTATGCATCACTTTTTTATTCTCTTTGTTCTTCATGAATAATCTTGCTATATTTAATTTATATCTTTTTTTTTTTTCTAGTACCTTTAGTTACACATCTTTGCACATCTTTTGTTTGGTGGATGAGATGGCTACATAGCATTCAAGGTGAGGATGTCTTATTGACTACTGTGGTGACAAGACACTGTTTATATCTACACCTTACTGCAATCCAACTCCAAGAAAAAAAAAGGAAAAGGAAAAGAGAAAAGTAAAGAGAGAGAGAGAGAGAGAGAAAGGATGCTTGCTTTATTTTCAGAGTTAAGTATTGGCTGTTGCCAAATTACTTCAGCTGGACAAGTGAGGAGCCATGGGGCAGATTTTGAGAAATCACCCAGGTTACACTGCTGAGAATTTAGTCTTTAGAATTTAGAATTTTGTGACCTCTAATTATTTCACAGCACATGTGAAACCTCACAACATGATTTAGAATTGGAGTTTTACTTGGCATTTTAGCACGATCACCACATTTTCCTTCTTTTTTCCCTCCACTGGGTTTTCATCTCACAGACAGACAGGAAAGCAGAGGCAGCAGGGAGGGGTTGCGGAGGGGGATAGAAAAAGAAAAAAGGACCCATTTAATTCTACGTCTGTATGTGGCCACAGAAATCCCTCAGGCTAAACACAACACAGATTGAAAAAGAAGTGGGAAGAGATTATCAGGAGCCTGGCAAGAGCGGAGTGCAGTCTGTGGTCAGGTGAAGGCTGCTTTGGAGGATAAGCAATTTATGTGTTATCAGTGTAGTAGAAAGAACAGTAGCTCCCTACACTGAAAGGAGATTAAAAAGTAACAATAGCCTTTTTTGTACACCACAGGCCAATCTGTTAACTGTATGAAAAGCTGAGAAGCTGCTTAGAGCTGATGTTTGTTTAATTCTCACCTGCACCCACTTGAACTGTGTAAATGACATGGTGCTTTTCAAAACATATGCATATGTTTCCATGTGACATCGTTTTGTGAAAGAGCTTGTGCCCAGTTAATCTAGGAGTACTATAAGATTTACTGTGAGTATAAAAGACAACATTCCCCTCTCAAACTGAGTAGCCTTGTAAGGAAAATAAGATTTTGTTTCCTTTTTTAACTTTGATTTTGGAATGTATCATAATAGGGAGCTGATAGTAATCAGGGGTGTGCAATGTTGCTGGTTTTGTCTGGGATAGAGTTAGTTTTCTCTACAGCAGCTAATATGGGGCTATGTTTTCAATTCATGCTGGAAACAATGTTGATAATATAGGGATTTTAGTTAACTGCTGAACAGTGCTTACACAGAGTTAAAACCTTTTCTGTTTCACACTCTACCTAACAAGTGAGTAGCCTGGGGCTGCACAAGAAGTTGTGAGGGGACATTGCTGGGATGGCTGATGCCAGCTGACCAAAGAGATATCCCATATAATATGACATCATAAGGCTGGAGAAAGAAGGAAGAAATGGGAGACATTTGGAGTTATGGCCTTTTGTCATCCCAAGTTACCATCACATGTGATGGAGCCCTGCTTTCCTGGAGATGGATGAACACCTGCCTGCCACTGAGAAGCAGTAAATGAATTCCTTATTTTGCCTTGCTTGTGTGTGAAGCTTTTGTTATACCGATTAAACAGTCTTTATCTCAACCCATGATTTTCCTCAGCTTTACACCTCCAATTCTCTCTTCTATTCACAGGAGGGGGAGTGAGTGAGCAGCTGTTTGGGGTTTAGTTGACAGCTGGGGTTAAACTCCAACAGTAATACGAAACAGGACTTGCACAGCTAGACAAGACCAATCTTGCAAAAGGAGGCAGGCACTGAAGTCACTATGACTTTGCAAAAGGGAGCAGTTTGACTTGAATGATGAACAACTTGTATGACAGATGGATTGGATTGTAGTCTAACACTCAAATCAGCTGAGTGATACCTGGGGTGAGGCGGAGCGTTCATAGCCTGATGTTTCTTCAGTTAAGCACAGAAAGATTCCCCCAAAACCATATGTTGAGCAGCCAGCCCTGTGGATGTGGTGAGCTGGCTGAGTCCTACTTCTTAGGATACAACAGGCCTTTCCAAGAGCCAAGTAACACCTAATAATTGATTTCGGCTCACCTTGCCAAGAGGTGATGAAGAGTTTTTGCCAAGTATAAAATTCCCACATTTTTTAAGGAGGAAAAATAACCACCTTACCTGATAGAGGCGTTGGCAGCCCACACCTCTCTTCCTTTCAAGAAGGGATGCCTTTTTGGTAGGAGTAGCACACCTCTGTCTTTGTCAAAAATTCCCCCAAGAAGGATAACTACTAACTCTCTCCTCTTTTATAAATAAGTGTGTGCGTGTGTGTGTAAAGTTATTGTTAACTGCTTGTAATTGTGCAGTGTTAATGCAGGAAGTGAATTTATCGATGATAATCCTAAACTTGTTTTTATCTTTTGCTTTAAATAAATTACCTACTGTTTCAGCATTGCAAAATTGTCTCAGTAAGAGTCCTGTGAGGGGCTGTGGCAGGCATTGCAAAAATTCCTAAACTGTTCCAGTGACAGCCCATTTGGCTCTTTGGCAGCAAGTATTAACCCTGTGGCTGACAGCTTCTGAGGAGACTTTCATGGATAGCACTAACTGACTTAGGGCTAAATTCTATACATATTTCCACTTAATCCTCTAATTATGAATCCTTCTCCAAGTCTGGGTCTAGGGGCAGACCCAGCTACACCTAGGCTTCCCCTCTGAAGAGGAGCTTAAGAAGCAAGGGAGTTTGTTCTGAACCTCCTGACATAATGGGATGGCATCTATTAAAGCTGCAGCTATTTACATGGCAACCAGCTAAAGCAAAAGTGACCTTTTTCGGAATACAAAACTCAAGCGTTGGCTCAGTTCAAGATGCAGAATAATTAGCACTCTTGATAAATCAGTGCATCATATGCACTATGGGTGAAATAATGATGGAGGAGCAGTACAGTGAGGTTGTCAAGATATTCGAACAAGAGTTAGAGGCAGTATTTTTTTTCCTACTACTGATTTTCAATGTGTCCTTGAGTCAACCATTTATCCCTTTCTCTTTCCCCTTTGTCTCTAGGACACCAGACACATTTTATACACTATCAATTCCTTGCAGGCAGAGTCAGGTTTCCAGCAACATCCTTGGCTGTTCCAAAAGTAACATTAAAAGACGGTTTCTGAAAGACCTTATCACACTGCCTATTGGAAACTCAGGCACTGTGAGTATGTGTGTAGATGGGAGCTGAGCTACTTTAGAATGTGACAACATTTTTTCCGTGTGCATCTGGTCCTCCCTTACAGCATCTTATCAAGACTGTGATTCAATTACCTCTAGATACATATAGCCACTACCATAAAGATAATGTGATGGGTTATTTAGCAGACTTTGCTTACCTGATGCTATATATCCTGCCATTAGCTAGACTATTGTAAGTCAACCACATTAAATTAACTGCTTCATCCACATCTGATATTTTTAGTTGATAGATAATATGTATCTGTGTCTATTTTACTAACGCTCTCAAATCAATCAATTACCATGGTCATAATATCACACTAATAACTTAATTTAGGGATACAAGGACTTCCATACAATAACATAAACACTCTATTATTGGATTATGGGGCATTATGCTACACTTCTCCTGAAATTTTAGAGCTCCATTGGAAAATATATTTTGTTTTCACATACTGAAAGGCTGATCCAGATCTTCAGTATCCAGCTGTTTACAAAATACCCAGAGCTTACTCTTATTCACAACCAATCTATATGTATTTGTTCTTGTTACAGCTTTACCCTTTTACTGACACAGCTTCCCTCAGTCCTCATATATGTAGTCCCCTGGTGCAGTGCAGGTGAATATTAGATCTTTTCAGCCTCCACTCCAATGTTCCAGACAAGCCTAAACTTCATGATTATCTTTCTACCTTCCTTTTGCATAATGTTCCACTACCAGAGTAGAGGTCACCACACTGTATTTGTAGATTCAGAAAATCTGTACAAATATCTGCCTCACTGGTTTAAAAAAAAAAAATAGATGAGATTAAGCGGCAATTCAAGACACAGACAGACACAAGTAAACCAGTTGTACTGAATTTCCATCTTGCATGGCTAGAGGTATGGGGAATTACACATTGTGCCTTCTACTGAATCCAGTCTTGGTAAACCCATTGGCCAGAAGGCAAAGACAGGACTTACGATGTTGGTCTCATTTCTGGCATCTTCTCTGAAATTTTGGACATGTGTTTGTCCCTCCTTTGGTCTTTCTGATACACTTTTTAAGGAAGAGATCATAATATTTAGGGCTTCATTGCATACGTTTGTGAAAAAAGGAAGTTACATTAAAACTTTTTCATATATGTGCTCTAATTTCCTGACTTCATCTCAAGACTAGCATGTCGGGAAAAAATTGCACCTTTCTACCAGCTTCACCTCTCCATTTTGGCTGAAAAGTCCCTGCTTTGTAGTGTAGAGGAGGAAAAAAAATCATTGCTGCATTTGATTGCGATCTGTCAATAACAATTCTTTTTTTGCCCATCTACAAGAAGGGTCACAGGGAGGACTACAGGAAACTACAGGAAACTACAGGCCTGTCAGTCTGACCCAGTCCCAGGAAAAGCCATGGAACAGGTGATCTTTAGTGTTATTGTGAAGCACATGCAAGAGAACCGGGTGATCGGGTCCAGTCAACACGGGTTCATGAAAGGCAGGTCCTGCAAAACTAACCTGATCGCCTTCTATGACAAGGTGACTCACCTACTGCATGAGGGAAAGGCTGTGGATGTGGTCTTCTTGGACTTCAGTAAAGCCTTTGACACAGTTTATCACAGCATTCTGCTTCGGAAACTGTCAGCCTCTGGCCTGGACAGGCGCACACTCTCCTGGGTGGAAAACTGGTTGGATGGCCGGGCCCAGAGAGTGGTGGGAAATGGTGGGAAATCCAGCTGGAGGCCAGTGACAAGTGGGGTTCCCCAGGGCTCAGTGCTGGGTCCAGCCCTGTTCAATGTCTTTATCAATGACCTGGATGAAGGCATTGAGTGCACCCTTAGCAAGTTTGCGGACGACACTAAGCTGGGTGGAAGTGTGGATCTGCTGGAGGGAAGGGAGGCTCTGCAAAGGGATTTAAACAGGCAAGATCATTGGGCCAATGGCATGAGGTTTAACAAGGCCAAATGCCGGGTCCTGCACTTGGGGCACAACAACCCTATGCAGTGCTACAGTCTAGGAGAAGTCTGTCTAGAAAACTACCTGGAAGAGAATTATCTAGGGATGTTGATTGACAGGCAACTGACTATGAGCCAGCAGTGTGCCCAGGTGGCCAAGAAGGCCAATGGCATCTTGGCTTTTATCAGAAATGGCGTGACTAGTAAGTCCAGGGAGGTTATTCTCCCTCTGTACTCGGCACTGGTGAGACTGCTCCTTGAATACTGTGTTCAGTTCTGGGCCCCTCACTACAAGGAGTATGTTGAGGATCTGGAGCTTGTCCAGAGAAGAGCAACAAAGCTGGTGAGGGGGCTGGAGAACAAGTCTTATGAGGAACGGTTGAGGGAGCTGGAGTTGTTTAGCCTGGAGAAGAGGAGGTTGAGGGGAGACCTTATTGCTCTCTATAACTACCTGAAGGGTGGTTGTGGAGAAGAGGCAGCTGGCCTTTTCTCCCCAGTGACAGGGGACAGGACAAGGGGTAATGCCCTCAAGCTCTGCCAGGGGAAGTTCAGGCTTGACATCAGAAAATAAAATTCACAGAAAATGTCATTGTTTACTGGAACAGGCTGCCCAGGGAGGTGGTTGAGTCACCTTCCCTGGATGTATTTAAAAGATGGGTGGATGAGGTGCTAAGGGGCATGGTTTGGTGTTTGATAGGAATGGTTGGACTCAATTATCCTGGAGGTCTTTTCCAATCTAGTGATTCTGTGATTCTGTGAACATGCAAGGGGTGTTTCTTCTCTTAGTTGTTTAGAATTTAGTGCTTACTCCTTTTTTTACTCTAGTGTAAGGTCACTCATTTCTAACATGATTTTATATAAAGAACATTAATACCTCTGCACTGAAAGGTACTAAGTATATGCTATTGGCATTGTGTAGGGATTATGGAGTTCTGTTGTTCCACTTGCAAGTCAGCTTTAAAAACTTGGCTGGATAGACATCTTAGCTGTGTGGGCAGAGAGCTCTGCACTCTCAGAAGGTCTTTTGTTTGCTTAACAATGGCACAGGGAAGACCCAGGAAACCTTGCTGTTGCTTTATTTGCAGAGTGACTGCTTTTGTCAAAGGGCAGGCTTGTAAGATATAAGCCATTTTGTATTAATTTCATTATTTCATATTGCCTTTTCTGGGTGAATCATTGATTTCTCATTCCAGCTGTTCTGCCCGTGGTTTATAGTACAATTACTGTTCACAGGCTGCTCACTGATTTTACAGTGGATATGGATGTTGCATAATGCCTTGAGTTTTCTTCAGTTTTTTATTTCTATTTTTGTGTGGTTTTGTTTTCACAAGTGCTCTTGAATCAATTGAAATTTTAGGGGTTGCATAGTGAAACAGCTGCATGAATTAGTGTTTAACCACTGATAACATTATTGTGCCTTAATAGAATACCTAGTATTCAGTCACACTTGACATTCACAAATTCCCCTCTCTGTCACTAAATCCTGGAGCAGCTCTGAAGAAGAAATATGTTCCCTGTCACATATATGTAAACATGCATTCTCCCTCCTTTTAAAACAGAAATGCATTTTTCTTTATGATGTCTAATATACAAGTTGTTTTCAAATTAATTAACTGAAAAAGTGATGTTAAAAATACTTTGAGTTATATTTTTTCAACAGTGTCTTGGTAAGGAAAACATATGTCTGTTTGTTTTTAATTATTACATCTAGTAATGTTTCCTCTATGCTTTATGGAAGTTAAACATCTGATATATGTCCTGTTCCTCTCTGTGGGCCAAGCTCGATGGCAAACCATTTTGCTCATGATATTCTGATGCTCCAGAGAAGAGCAACGAAGCTGGTGAAGGGGCTGGAGAACAGGCCTTATGAGGAACGGCTGAGAGAGCTGGGGTTGTTTAGCCTGCAGAAAAAGAGGCTGAGGCTCTCTATAAAAGAAGCTCATTGCTCTCTACAACTACCTGAAAGGAGATTGTAGAGAGGAGGGTGATGGCCTCTTCTTCCAAGTGACATGGGACAGGACAAGAGGAAATGGCTTCAAGCTCCACCAGGGGAGGTTTAGGCTGGACATTAGGAAAATATTTTTCACAGAAAGGGTCATTGGGCACTGGCAGAGGCTGCCCAGGGAGGTGGTTGAGTCACCTTCCCTGGAGGTGTTTAAGGCACGGGTGGACGAGGTGCTAAAGGGCATGGTTTAGTGTTTGGTAGGAATGGTTGGACTCGATGATCTGGTGGGTCTCTTCCAACCTGGTTATTCTATGATTCTATGATTATCTTCTTTATATTATGGGTACATTACTCAAGAAGAATATCTAACATCAGGAGCTGGAGTCTAATGGTCTGATTGTCTCATGAGTTGACCTGAGCATTTCCAAATGGAAAATTTCTGACTTTCTGGCAAAATATTTTCTCTTTCAATTTTCAGTTGCTCCAGTTTTCAGAAAAAAAAAGGAAGTGTTACTTATAAGCACACACATTTTTACACCCTCAAAACCCATTATCTACTAAGAATGGTAGAGGGAAATAGTGGAAGATTTTAATTTAATTCAGTGGCAAATTTGCATTGATACTCAACATGCTAAGAAACTGCTCACTCATTTATATTGTTGTTATACTTTTAGTATAGTTGTTATACTATTAAGGAAAAATAGAGAATGTAAACTTCAGCCCACTGACTTACCACTACCCTCATCTTCAGAAATATTTGCATTGAAATGTCTCTCCTGGAATTGCTCAGATCTTGTCTTGTATCTGGAAAGTCAGCAATACTGCTGATAGAGAACACATCAGAGATGTTTGAATCAAACCAGAAACACTCTGATGCTGTCCAACTTTCTTTCAGAAAATGCAGGTTCTCCAGGCATTACATGTGATTTTACATGAACCTATTGCAACAAATCACTGAAGTGTATCTTTTAAAACTAAGAAATCCTGGAGGAAGCCCTTGTCATAGCACTACTGCTGCAACAAGGCAAACCAGGGTTAACAAAAATAAAAGCACCAAATAGAAAATGAAGCTGTAAAACAAATACACCTGTCATAGTTTGCTTGCAGTCTTTCCTTGGTGTTGAAGGGGAGTTAGGAGTGGCCGCATTAGCCATTCCAACAAGCTCAAGAATCCTGAATGAGTTGCTATGGGAGACAAATTATTGAGGTGTCAGTTGGAGCTTAAGGTTGAGATATAAGGGAACTTTAACCATTATATGCTTGAAAAATTTCCTGAACAACACAGGCTGGAAAAGAGCATACTGGTAATAACAAGACCAGGAAAGCAGATGTTTCATTGACCTTTGCTCTATGCATTTGGACTACCCATTTGTCAGCATGCCTGAGTGAGCCAGAAAGGAATTGCAAATAAGGTGTTCTCTCCTGAGGCTTAAGTAAATAAATAAATAAATAAATAAATAAATAAATATCAGCTATTAAGTGTTCTTTTTTAGGAAGATATGTAAAAGGAACTCAAAAGCATATGAAACCACCTGGGACACACGCCCCAACATTAAAGATGAGGTGAGATGGTTCTGATTAAATTACAGCAGTAATTTCAGTGGAAGGAATTGAAAGCTGGAGATGGATAAGCTCACCTGTCACTGAGGCAGAACTGCTCCAAGACCCAGTTACATTCAGTCTGTTCACTTAGTAAATGGTCACTGTGAACATGATATTGTCTAGAATTGTCTGTGGAAAGAGAATTAGGAGGACTAGGCCTTCTATCCAACACTAACATTGCACTTTGACCCCATGAATCTTACATCTATACCTGTAGAAGGTGGAGTGTTGCCAGTTTCCACCAAGCATTAACTTTTACAAGATAAAGAATTTATGCTTAATTACACACAGGCTTGTTCAGAAAAGTTTAAGGTAAAACCCTCTGTCTGATTTGATACTGCTGATCTAGCTGCTCACTTAGCAGCTATGAGATTGTTTGTGGAGAGTGGTACTATCATCAAAAGAAGAATGAAGCAGCTTGCCTCTATCATATCATTTGTCTAAACTTTTTCATTCATTAAACCTTTTTCCATTACATGACTTTACATCAAGGAACAAGAAAGGGACTTCATTTTCACTACTGAGATAGATGTAAAAACATCTGCTCTTGAGACTATCAGTTGATGTTGACTCTGGGTCAAAGAAATAAGCATAATTAATTTCCATTAATGAAAATATTTTACTACACAACAGTTAAAATTCTGGCCTACTGTTTTTTTAACTTGAAGCTATTTTTCCCAGGGCTACCTTTTCTTCTCCCAGTCTTTCCTACTACGTCTTTATTTTTGAACACCTATGGGTTGTCATCTTGTATAATTTATACATGCTCTGCTCTAGTAAAAATCTTGCAAAGAGGTGTTATTGGGTAATGTATTGTGGTCCAGAGGAAGGCTGCAAGGATGATCAGAGGGCTGTAGCACCTCTGCTATGAAGACAGGCTGAGAGAGTTGGGCTTGTTCAGCCTGGAGAAGAGAAGGCTCCAAGGAGACCTTATAGCAACCTTCCAGTACCTGAAGGGGGCTACAAGAAAGCTGGGGAGGACTGTTTACAAAGGCTTGTAGTGATAGGAGTAGGGGCAATAGATATAAATTGCGGAGATGCATATTTAGACTAGATGTAGGGAAGACTTTCTTCACTATGAGAGTGGTGAGACGCTGGCACAGGTTGCCCAGGGAAGCTGTGGCTGCCCCATCCCTGGAGGTGTTCAAGGCCAGGCTGGATGGCCCTTGGGCAGCCTGATCTACTGGGAGTTGTCCCTGCCCATGGCAGGAGGATTGGAACTAGATGGTCTTTAAGGTCCCTTCCAACATAAACTATTTCATGATTCTATGATTCTAATTGTCATTGAAATACCATAAGCAAAAACAAAGAACAAAAGACTGATACAGGATATCTAAGAATTATAGGAGGTTTTGAGCCACTGTGCTACTCCATTAGACTTTCCTGGTAACACTTCAAGGTTTCCCATAATACCTGTGTTGGTATCTGTATGTTACAGCCAGCACTTCAGTGTTCATATAACTCTTAATATAAACATATACTGTTAGGACTCAGAGATATATTTCTAGAAGGACAAAGGAACAGTCAATGAAAATCTTTCTATTTCTATAACAAGGCATTATCCCTCTCCAATATTTGTCTTTCTTCTTTTTTCCTTGTGTTGCTTGTTGGATTGTAATGATCCACAGTGAGTAAAAGCTGGATATTACATTTAAATAAAGCAATAAAAAGGCCTTGAATTCTTAGATGTCCCTAAATAAAGCAGTAAAAAGGCCTTGAATTCTTAGATGTCCCTACCACCACCACCTTGTATTAAGCTTTAGTGCTCTTAAGGATCGTGTAGGAGTAACGGAAGGTAATCTCACTGATGGAACTGTGCCAGTGAGATCTCTAAACCAAAGCAGAATTTACATGCTATCTGATAGATCTTTTGAAAGCATCTGCTGTGACTCCTAATTTCGAATAAATGATCACAGGGATTTTTTTGTGCAATTTCAACTCAAATGTATGTGGCTCCCACATTCTTAGGCAGCCTTAATTGAAGTTACACTAATGAGAACAAGAAGATTTATATATGGAGAATGCAGCCTCTGCCTGCTGTAGAAGTTGTTGCTGGTGGGTTTTCTTTTATGTCTTCTCTAGTTAATGTCATGGAACAAGTACAGGTAGTTGTAGGAATGCTCTGTAGCAGAACCTGAAAACACACTCCATCTATTCCAGCTACTACCCTTATAGCTAAAGAGCAGATGCTTCTGCATTAAGGATCTCTGTGCAGCTGGAGATTAGTTTGCCAGTCACTGAAATGGAAACACCTGGGGGAAGTGGAACAGGTGTTCAGCTATACATTGCAGCCAGAGCAAAAGTAGAAAAGTACCTTAATTGGAGAACTCAAAGAAGTAACAGGAAAGCAGAGAAAGTAAATAAGAGCAAAGGTTTGTTGCTTCTTAGGTGAAGGTGGATTAGAAATCACTAGTCAATTAAGGTAAATGAAGAAAGGTAAGACACACATTTTTAATAGGGAGAGCTTCTATGTACAGCAACCTTCACATACACCAATTTTTACATTTTATTTGTCATTTATTATTTATTTATCATGAGAGATTAAATAATAACCCACTTTTTTTTTCTTTTAATAGCAGCCAGATCTTTGTTTCTGCCACCATAATGTATCATCTCCCTACTTTGTTAAGATCTGTCTTCTTCTATTTTACTCATCATTCTCTTTGACCATTTCTAGCAGTTGCTGACTCTCTTGAAGTCTTTTTAGAGCAACAGACTGGTATAGGTTAAGGGCATGTTTTTCAGAGCTGGCTATGATCCTGATTATGCAGATAGATACCTGACAGGTTTTTTTGAGACATCTTAAATGCTGAGAAGAATTTCAGTTGATATTAATAAGCCTTCAGTACCCACTTAATTTTAATTGGGTGCCAAATATCTTTGACAGGTTGACCCAAAGCAATTAGTCATGCACAGAAGACCAGAAGTGACATGTCTTTTAGACTGGAATATTACAGGACATAATATATTATTTTTTATGTCTTTTTTTAATTTACTTTTTTCTCTTCCTCTTCCTCTTTGCAGTTCCATCATTTTATACAACTTTCTGAGGAGTTACCTATAGCACATAGAAGTGACATAAATGTGCAGTTCAAACTGTCTTTTCTGTTGTGCATACATGCTCCAAGTATTGAAGTTAAAATTCATCAAATCATAAAATGTTTTGGGTTGGAATCCGCCTTCAAGAATCATGTAGTTCAACCACTTTGCCATGGACAGGGACGCCCTTCATTAGATCAGGTTGCTCAAAGCCCTATCAGCCTGACCTTGAACAGTTACAATGATAAGGCATCTGTAACTTCAGTGGGTAACCTGGTCCAGTGCCTCACCACCCTAAATATAAAAAACATTTTTTCTTTATGTCTAGTCTAAATCTACCATCTTTCATTTTAAACCAACTGCCTCTTGTCCTGTCATTTCCAGGTATCATAAAGTTTCTCTCAGTCTTTCCTTTAAGTCTCTCTTAAATGTTCCAGGGCTGCAATAAGGTCTTCACAGAGCCTTCTCTTCTCCAGGCTGAACAACGTCAAATCTCTCAGCCTTTCCTCAGAGGAGAGATATTCATTTTTGTGAACATCATCACTTTTGTGGCCTCCTCTGGGCTTGCTTTAACAGCTCCACATCTTTCCTGACCTGGACATAATGCTCCAAGTGGAGTCTCATGAGAGCAAAGGGGGAGAATCACCTTCTTTGACCTGCTTCTTGTGATGCTGCCTGTGATATGGTTGACTTCCTGGGCTGCAAGCAAATGTTGCCAGACTATGTCTAAATTTTTATCTACTGACATCCCAAATATTTCTCCACAGGGCTACCTTCAAACTATTCATCACCCAGCCTAAACTGATACTGGTGATTGCCCTGACCTAGGTGGAGGACCTTGCCTTTGACTTTTTTTAACTTTGTGAGGCTTGTGTGGGTCCCGTCCTTAAACCCGTCAACTGTACCACTGATCTTGGTGTTATCAGCAAAGCTGATGAAAGTGTACCCAATCCCACTGTCTATGTTGTTGACGAAGATATCTTTGGATACGGCCATTTTGGGGGACCACGTCAGGGGCATGCAGATGATATCTATGACTCTTCCATAGTCCATTGATGGAACCACTCCATTGTAGAAGACCACCAGATTATTAAGGCATGGTTTGCACTTGGTGGATCTATATTGGCTGTCCTCTAATAAACCCCCTATCTTCCATACCTTTTGACGTATCTTCCAGTAAGATCTGTTCCATGATCTTCTGTCTACAAGGTGACCTTCCACACTTCCAGTTGAGATTGTTTTCTTTGAATTTCCTCGACAGACAAAACCTAAATAAGACATTACAATCCAGACATAAAAAATGCAATGGGGCCTTCTCCTCTGTTTCTTTCTGTCTTTACTGAGGAAACTATGCAATATCAAATTTAGTTAGCTGGGTTTTTTTTTTTTTTATTGCTTGCCAGAGATACATGCAGGAGTTAGCATCATACATCAATGTACAGCAGTCTAGTTTTCTTCCTCTAAATCCCTTAGGATCAGGGAATTCAGTGAAATGATATCTTGCAACATGAAAGAAGGATTTGCACTAGAGTTCTTTTTTGGAAGAGTTTATTAGGAGGTTTGGAAAGGACCAGCAGACTAACTTCATCCTCACTAGAACTATGAGAAAATGAAAGTAGGAGAGTTCTTGTTTATTTTTTTTTCCTCCCCCTATAGAAAGAAACATTTGATCATTGTTGAAGTCCTGTTTGTGCAGGTATAGTGAAGATTGTTTTCTTTTCTTCGTCTCCTACTAACTCAGATCTATGTATGCATCATCATGTATTTGTTGGAAGAGTAACAGGAAGCATTGCTCCTGATGCAGTAGAAGAACATGGAAATGTGAATAATATGGATCTCTCTCATGTTTAGTATAGAAAAATTTGGCATTGCATTCCCAAAATTACTAGTATCAAAAGTATTATGTTCAGCCTTTATTTAGACTTATGGCCTACCGGGTCATCTTCACTAAAATGACTCACAGCCAGTTGTACGTTCTTTATTTGTGTTCAGACTGAATGCTAGGGGAGGAGAAAGGAGAGAACTGTGATGCAGAAATCAAAATTGTAATGAGGTCAAGCATCCACATTTGCAATTGTTGTTAGTGGGACAGTGTAATGTGTTAAATTTCTGGAGGAAAAAGAAGAAAAACAACAACAAAATAATAAATAAGATCATAAGCAAAAGGCAGTTCCTATTGTCCTAATAAAGCAAAGCAAGTAAATTGAGTAGCGAGGGTCAGTATAAGTGTGAAAATAAAATGAAGTATTATTCAACAGTTAAGTAAAAGCAAAAGACCTTGGAAATTCAGAATGACTGAAAAAGGTAAGGGGATAATTTAGCAGAAGTTTGTAGTAATTTTTGCTCTTACAAATATACATTACAAGGTAGAGAATTTATGGGAAGTTTTCTCTCTTACTTGGAAGTGTGATCATAAACTGCTGCAGTAAGGGCGAGTGGTTTCATCCCTCTGTCATGTGCCTAATGACAGGAATATCTGGTGAGTTCATTGAATTGCATAATAATACTTTCATTGAAGATAATTATTTAAACCCTATGATCTCTTTTAAAGACAAGACTATGATGGTGTCATTGATATTTTAGGGGATCTTATAGAGATTAACAGCTGGAAGAAGTGTATGCATTTCTGTAATGGTAGAAGAATTAGGTCTTGGAATTAGTTGTAAGAGTTGTTATTGCTTTGAAAGGTTTGATTTTTATTTTTTCATGTGCTCTGCAAAATTCAGTTGGAATTGATGAAGGCCAGGTAAGTATTTAAAAATCTTGAAACAATAATGTCTCAATTGGAAACATCTGTTGAGGATGATTCGGAGAATATCATTCTGATTTAGTATGGAATCATCTGTCTTTTAACTACCATAAGACTACTGCAGAAAGACCGGTGACATCAATACAGAAATATGTCACTTCTAAAAAATTCACTGTTCAGCCACAGAGGAAGTCTCTCACTTTCTCAGGGGTTGGTGTTAAAATTTTATTGTTTTTATGCCACCAGATGCTTTGGGCAATTAAGACTTTAGGCTATTTGGTTAGAAGGAAATTTAATAAAAAAAGTTACTTGGACTATTAATTTACACTTTAACCAGTAAAAGGTTTTTCCAGAACATGAGAGGCAAAATATTTTTTTTAATATTTATAAATGCAGCAAAAAAAATCCTTCTAAGAAACTCAGGATGGAGATATTAGTAATTATTTTCCCCAAATTTTATACAAGATTAATTAAAAAAAATCATGACACAACCTTAATTAGCACCCTTATTCAGAGACCTGTGTTTGTTTTCAAGATATGATATAAATAACCTTGTCTCCTAACCCTTGCCGCCTTCTTTGAATATGATAAACATCTATTTATTTATTTATTTTCTATAAAAAAGGAGAACAAATAGAACTAAGTCAACAAATTCATGTTAGGGAAAAAAAAACCACCCAGAATTAATTATTTTCCTTGCATTCTTGCTAGTTGGTGTTAAAATCATACTCCAAGGCCTTACTTTTAATACTATCACTAAATCCCTTGGTTAGAGTACCGTCTTCTACAAGGAAATTATTTAATTTTTCATATCTCTATTTCCTTGCAGCCAAGCAAGACCCCTTATATCTACCTCCCAAACTGTGTGTCTTGACAATCTCAGCTTAAGGTTCTATTATATGAACCCCATTAGTTTTTCTGCACTATGGTGAGCTGATTCAAATCACTCCAATACTCTCCTTTCTACATTCAAACTTCTCTAAAGTATGCTTAAAATACAGAAAAAAGTTCTATTTTTTTTTTATTCCTTTTTAGCTGATAAACACATCCATTTTAAGTGTAGGCAAATTCTAATTTAAAGTCATGGGCTTCATTTCAATGTATGAAAAAGGGCTGAAATGGAATATGGTGTGGTGACTCAAAAGCAATTCTAGTTGTAATTACTTTCCTTAAATACACCTTGACATTCAAACATTTTTAAAAAACAAAACTGCAGTTATAATAAGAAATTTTAATCAGAAAACTGGGCACATTTAATAAAAGGAAAGTGTATGTACTCGCCAGTTATGGTTTGTAAATTGAATGTTCATTAAACAGTTGAGTACTATTTACTAGTATTGTCCGGATTATTGAAGTTTTTTTCTTACTTTTGAACAACACTCTCAACAACTGAAATAAAAATTTAGTCTGAATAGAAATATAAAGCAATATATATATATTTTCTTTGAATGGAAATACTGCTTTTAATTTTTATTAAAGTGTATTTTATTATACTGAAACAATGCAGTCCATGTCTGAACACTCTTTGCAGATACAGTAAGTGTTGGGCTTCTTTTGTACTGGATTATCAGATTAAAGAGAGTACAAACCCTCTTTCTTTCCTCCAAGTAACAGTTTTTAGGTAGCAGGAAAAGGGAGAACTGACAGCAGCACTGCTTTATATGCACACATGCAGTTCCCTGAGTATTACTCTTAAATTAAATTTACTTTGAAATTATAATTCCTATTTGTGTCCTGTATTTGGTGGCTTGAGCTAAGATTATTTTTTGATCTACAGACATGGAAACAAAATATTATCAACTTAATTTTTTATTATCTTTACTATTATTATTATTTGCATGAACTTTGGCATGAGGGCAAACCTTCTTATTTCTGCAGAGAGGAATCCGAGGAGAAGATATGAGGATGCGATGTAGCGTTGCCAAAAATTTGTGGTTTAGTGGTTTGGATGGCTCTTAAAGCTGACATTGGGCAATGCCTTTCTTTTGGCTCACAGCCTGTGCTTTGCACTGACTGGAGATGAAGAGATGCATAAAAATTACTTAAATGGATCAGTTTTTAAGTTCTTATAGTGGTTTGTATGAAAGTTAAAAATACAGCAGTCGATAACACGAAAAGTAATTTTCTACATTCTTTGATTTCCAGCACAAGTTCTAACACCTATTTAAGTGAATATAATCAACGGTATTTTTTTTTTAACATAAGTTCTTCATATATTCTTTAAAGACTGTCTCATGGCTCGGAGACATTTGTACACTCTTACTGAGCTGGAAAATAAACAACCCTCAGGGTGAATAGTTCCACCACAGAAGTTATAGAAATTGAGGTTTCTGCTAGATTTTTTAGTTTTTTCCCCCTTAATCTTTCTTCAGCATAGCACAGCACAATGTTCAGCGGAAGTTTTCTAGATGTTTCATGAGATCTATCAACAAGCAATTCATGGGTCTGACCTCTGGATCACCAGGTTTGTAGCTGCCAGTATTTTCAGTTACCAATTTCTTGATGACACTGAAAACATTGTATTATACTTATTAATTTTTTTTAAATAATCTCTATATAATCTCCTACAATGCTCACCCTATGATGTTATTGTACTCCTTTTTTCAAGGGAAAAATCCACCTCTTGGTTCCTAAGCCCTTTGGCATATGTTCATTTAATCTGTCCCTTTACATAACGAAAGCTGAATAGTAAGACTAAACGTTGGTGAAGGCTGTGATTTTCACGTTTTTTTATTGGACATTTTTTCTTCTTTTTCACAGTCGTATGACTCAGAGAGAGCCATTTTGACTTCTTTAGCATGAAATTATACTGTCTCCTTCACTACTACGCAAAAAAATTCCAAAAGAATAAGACTTAAAGGCTGTAACATCAGAGAAGAAACAATAACTGTCAATTACTAATGATCAGAATTCTCCGAGCTGGGGAAAGGTTAATTCATAGTGACTGGAATTAAATTATCATGGCTTCAGTCATACTCAATGGACTGACTCTTTTTCTTCCTGTATATTTAATACGAGGGAAACATCTCATTTTAGGTGTTCCAGTGTGGGGTCAGTATAAATAAGTTACCCTAAAATGTCATGGCTGTTCCTATCACTTGTGAGTTTTTTCCGTGCCCTTCGTCTCCTCCAAGATTTATATCTGTCATCTGCTTACAGAAGTAAAAATGTGGTAGGACTTTATCGTCATTGATTCACAGACAATAATTTTCTCCATCACAACTCACATACTACTAATATGTTGGTATTAAAACTATTTATAGTTCTTGTTGTAGTGTATCCTTTTCAGTTTCTCATGGTTTGTACACCAAATCATTCCCTATAAAACACCAGAATGTTGCAATTTATCCCAAACCGTTATTGGCTTTTTGGGTGTCATTTTTACTTTTAATGTGCTTCATTCTTATAGTCATTGGAATTTAAAGCAATCTTAGTACATATAGGAGGACCTTTAATATGTTTATAAAATTTTTTATGCATGTTATAATTGTGTCAGTCAGCCAAAACTACGTTAAAAGTGGTTGTGTTATATCTGAAGTGCTAGCAACAGCTACTGTAGAATTAGGGGCTTATTCAATGATTTTTAAGTTCATACTTTGTTTCCAGTACTTTTGCAAAAGTCTTTCAGCTCATGACAAAAGTTTCAGAATAATCTGTTCACAGAAATTACTGTTCCTCGGTCACTTCTGGCCTTGAGAAGCTAACATATTTGGGAACAACAGAAATTACTTCACCAAAGGTTTGTATGTATGAGGATGGGGCCCAACTCTTTTCAACAGTGTCCAAGGATGCTACTATAGAGTGAAGGAGTCAAGGGGGATCTAGGGGGACTATAAAAGGAATCCTGCTGTTTTGAGATGTTTTGGGTCACATTTAGGTGATGTACTAAAGGCGGACCTGCTGTTCTTGTTCATATTAAGAACGTAGTGGCAGAGGCCGCATACCAGCCAGTTAAGTACTTGGTCCCTATTTACTCCAAAAAGAGAGGTTTTAAGGACTAGTTATTCTGTAATAATAGACTGCATATGATCCCATGGGGCAAATGAAATGATGGGGTCAGTGTTTTCTGCCACTGCAGAGCTGTCTCACAGCACAATCTTTCAGATGATGCTAAGGTTAGTTAACTATGATGCATCCATCTAAAAAGCTACCATACTGCTATGATCCTTGCAAATCTAAGGATCTATGATGTTCTAGTCTTCATAACTGTAGTGGGATTTAGGTTCTTAAATGTTTTTATTATTCAGGCTTGAGTTTTACTGAATGAGTTTCTAAGACAGGAGTAGAGATTCAGTGACACAGTCCAACTTCTGCTGAAATCTCTAGAGCCTACAATAGTCAGCAGACGTATCTCTAATAACTTGAACCATCTGGTTTCCTTTTCATTATTTTGTGTATCCTGAGAGTCCTACAGAAGCAGCATTTCCCACAGTAATTTTGAGCTACTTCTTCAAATCTCAGCTGTCATCAGAAAGAGCAAAGTAAAGAGGACAGATTTTAAAAGACAAATTTCTGTACCTAAAATCCTTTTGTTGCAGTTCTATGTAAGCAGAAAGAGAAGACTTAGAACAGCTCATAGTCTATTTATTTCCTTAGCTTTAAAGAGCACACTCTCCTTTGATAAACTGTTCCCATTTTTTCATACTTGAGAAAAATTGAAGGTACTTTGGTTTATTGGGGATGGGTTTCTTTTTTGGGGAACTATTTAACTCCCATAGGTCAATGGGGAGCCAAACAGTATGCTCTTTATGACCCAACACAACACCCAGGATAAAGACATTCTCAGTGACGTTTTACCACTAGCTCATAAATTTTCATGGTTTTTCACAGTATGTTCTCAAAGTTTCTAAAACCAGGAAACTGCTGCTAACATCTCCAGTCAATTCACTCTGATCTTGTAATCAAACAAGCCTGCAGATAATCTTGAAGGCAATTTTTCTCTGAAGTGTTTGATCCTTGCAGGCATATTTCTAGTGCCAAAAATCATTACAGAATTGAAAACCTGTTAGTCAGGTACAATCAAGTGTGAATCTGGTCTCTGGGTATATAAATTTTTAGATTTAGGGCATGTTAGTGTTAACAACTTGACAGCTTGTCTGAAACAATTAACTTTTTAACGCAAAGGAACTCTCCTGTCATAACTTTTTACAGTTATCATAGAACTGCTTGAATCTAGTCTGGCAACAAACCCTTAATTTCTGCTTTAATTTAAATTGCATTATTACTATTGCTATTATTATTATTACTATTACTACTATTATCCTTGTGAAACAAGAGGCAAAAATTTGACTACCTTCTATCCAGTTTACATTTCATTATAGTGGTAATCTGTTTAGGAACTGTTCTAGACTTTAGTTCTTTCCTGTTCGAAAAACACCCTGATGACATTTTATATTTGTACAATCAATGTGCACTTTACGCATTTCAAAATTTTAATAAGTCAGCAACAGTTTTCTAGCATCAAATTGTGCTATCTTGCTAAAAACTTTTCCCATCACTCCCTGGTTAAATATCAGTGATAATAAATAAATAAATCGGAGAGCTATTGTCCTGGTGCCCATTTGCAACCTTCATTATTTTCTCAAAGAAATAACAGTGACACTTTGAGGCCACATTAACTAGTGGAACAGCTGGCTGGATCTTAAAGGTTACTGATGGAAATAAACATATATAAAGTTAATTTTCCTGTATTAAGATATGTGTAGTTTTGCTTTATTTTAGTATTATTTTTCTGTAGGGATATTTAAAATGATCTGAAATCAACAAATTTATTTATTTGTACTTACTTCTAAGCCATGTCAGGTAAGTTCAAAACAATTCAGGATTTTAAAGAATGAGATTTTTCTGAACTTATCCTGTACTTTGCAGGTTTTCCATGTCATCACTGCATCCTTTAGCCTTGGGATTTCTGGCTGCTGAATTTAGACATGGTGCATCTTTTGAAAGAATAATTTATTAAGAAATGAGGCTGAGCCCATCAAATCACTTGTGATAAAAACCTTACATCAGCTAAACCCAAATTTAATGTGAACAAATACTGAATAAATTTTTCAGTTTCAGCTTTTGAAGAAATTTTTATTCTGAAAGTTAAACTTAGCAAATCGTTTAACAAAGAATAAATACCTAAACGAAAATGTTCTTGTTAAATGAACTAAACATGGACAGTGTTTATATTTTTCAGCTTTCTGACAAAACTGTTTCTAAACCTCTTATATATTCATGTAATCTTATTTGTAATGAAGATTTACCAAAACAAGGCATCATGAGCCTAAATTTGGAGCTCATTGGACATTGTACATGGGTATACACCACTACAACTGGACAATAATAACACTGACTTTATAAATCTAAAGTGGATAGAGAAGAGGTATCTTGATGGTCTGCATTCCTGTACTACTGCCCCACAGCTGTTTTCTGTGAACATCTTTGTACCCATTGCTCAAAAGTGCATTCAGTTCCCTTATCCCTGTATTAATAAATTCTGTGTTGCACTCTCTAAGGCCCTTTTCTGACTACTCTGACTTTCCAGTCTTCCTTTCATACATGTACTGACAGTCCTTTTTTGGAACCGTTTTACCTTCTTCAAAATCTGTTTCAAGGAGAGGGAGCAGTTTGTATTGCTGAAATACTCACATACATATTTTTAACTGGATAAACTTTCAGTCATGTTAACTTCTTTGAGATCTGTTAACTCACAGTACATAAAACACACAAAACTCTTGTTAGGATGCCCTCTATGCAGAGTTAGTTATTCATTTGCAAGCATTAGGGTCAGTATTTCCTGTCATGAGTGACTTAACTAGAAGTCATAGAGGGTTTTGGTGACAGATGTGACCTAGGAACAGTTCTCTGGGTGCTGTCTCCTCTATCACTCTGTCTCTCTTGCTGACGACTGTAACTATTGGTTCAGGATGATTTCAGTGGCCTTGAGACTGGCAATATTTATCTCTGACAGCACTGAGATGTGAATTATTATTAATGCTAAGGCAGACAGTGTGCATTTGGGGAGGGTAGAGTGTTTCAGACTTACACCACCATTACAATTAGAGAGTTGTCAGACAATATGATTTCTGCTGCATCCTGAGTTCTCTAATTGTTTATCATATTAACCTTGGGTGATCTTGCAATCTCCTGTCTGCAACATTAATCAGCTGACATCATCCTGTGCTCTGAAAGGACATTATTAAATCCAAAGACTGGGATATGTTTCCAATGAGAAGGGCAATGGGGCTTGGTGACCCGAGAAAGCGAATTGAAAAGATCTTTACTTTTTATCGTTGCTATATAACCTCAAACGAGTCATTTTCATCTTTGCCTCTTCCTGTCCTATGTCTGATTGAGACTTGTCTGAGCTATACTGCAAGTTGCTTGGCATGCATGCTGCAGCTGCCTCTGCACTTAATACTGGTAAAATAAGGAGCTCACTCAAGTTTGGTTGATTCCAGATCCATGTTGCATTCAGAAGGTACTCTACTATTCTGCAAACAAACTGAGCCTAAGCCAGCACTCAAATTACAGTACAGATGTAGAATTCATCTCAGTCATCTCAATGTATTTGAAGAATTATTAATATTCAACAACTATTCCTAAATGATCTTCAGTAGGAAGCATTTGTGAAAAAGAGTTACTCATGGGGTTTATGTTTTCTTGTTTGGTTTCTTCATTTCTCACAGAGCTGAAAATGGTCATATTTGTACTGTGAGCTCATACTTGATGGAAAGAAAGGTTGAAGTTCAGTGAAGTCTGGCTAATAAAATATTTTTGCCAGTAAACTAGACTGCAGCATAATAAATATATAACAATGACACTGCACTGGAAAAGCCTTATACTTATGCAAATTATTTATTTAATAATTGAAGAATTATTTCAATAATCTTCACTTAGTTAATGAACTTGTTTTATTGTAGGTGAACTTCATGAAAAGTGAAACAGGTGTGACCTTCACAAAGATAAGTTTTTTTTATTTCAGCTGCAAATACAATATCTTTCATAAATGATTTAAGTTTGCTGGATCTGTGGGATAAACTGATGGATGTTTACTTTGTGTATCAGTAACATAATCCTTTCCAGACAATGATGGATAAGATTAAATGGCCTAGGGTTCTATTGGAACCAAACAGAAAATAACCCTCCAAGTTCTCATTATGGTATGTGGCAGTGTGACTCAAATTATTTGACATGCCTGTAGCCAGCAGCATGGACAGAAAGAACTGTTTCTTATGATCTGAGATTAGAAAAAAAAATCCTAAAAAAAAGGCCTAGAAGCATATGACACTTGCTGTGATCATAGGGTAAATGTAAAAAACTCATTATGTTGGTTTAGAAATTAGGAATTACTGTGACATTTAGTTTAATTTGGGGTACCTTGACTATGTGAAAGATGCTAATTTGTACTCAGGGCCTGAAATCAGCACTATGCACAGCGAGGTGGCTTACTGTTCAGATTTCGTGCAGCAGTAAGCTACTCTGGTGCCTGGAGTACAGCAGGACTCATGCCGTCAGCACCTACGAAGCAGACTGCTTTTCAGCTGGAGTTGTTTTCTAGGAAGGACCTTAAGTCCTTGAAAAACACAAATGCCTACCCTCTGCCCAGAGGAAATTAAAAAAAAAAAAAAAAGGGAAAAAGGAAGGAGAGAAGGAAGGTAGACAAAGCCCATGAATGTGCAACATGATGGGAATCTTTCACTTGTTTTTTTTTTCCAATTAATAAATCCTTAACTACTGTTACAAGTCTGTAGCTCTATTCAGGTGGAATGTGGCTAGCAAGGTATTAATAAGATAACAGTTACTTAGGAAAAAATCTATTACAAAACTATTCAACTGTGTTGAAGTGGTTAATGGAACAGTTTCATTCCATTAGCATGCGTTCAACAAAGAGAAGTTAATTAGTTTCAAGAACTTCTGATATTTGAGTAAAACTTCAGACTAATTTTCAGTTGGATTTTTGCCTTCTGGGGATCCTGTCTGTATTTTCAATTACCAGATTTCCCTCCACAAGTTCTTCAAAGGAATGGTGTTAAAAATAGTGGAGGGTAAGAACTGCATTCTTCATTTCATAGGAAAGGCAAAATTCCTTTCTTGTTATAAAAAGTAGCAAAGAAGAAAATAGCCAAGTTCTAGATATAAATTAAGTCTGATAATTCTGAATCAATTTACACAATAAATTCTCTGTAATATTTTAATATATTGGAACTGAAATGAAAAATCCCTGAAACTGCCCTTTTCTGCCCTGTTAGTAAACTACGTTCAGAATCATCTGTCTCACTTGCTCCTCTACCAAGCAAGAAATTCCTTGTAACTCTTGAAATACTACAAGAATTATCAGTTTTTCTGCAGAACTTGTGCATCCTTTACTGATTTTAGATACTTGTAAGGGTGTATGCTACCTTCAAGCTTTGCTTTAGTGTTAATTAAACAGATTTTTTTGCAAGCTTGAAGACTTTACAGTAGTACGTGTAATCATTACCTACAGACCACAGTGAAACAAGCATAGTATGTCTGCCTGCCCAGGAGAAATTTGATACTGTTTTTGTAAATGATGTGTAAATAGAAGATTCTTTTGTTCCATTCCAGCATTATATGTTTATGCACAGTAAACATGAAATTTTGTCTGTTATATTAAACAACACACAAATGGGCCAAAGAAATGGATCTTCTGTCAGCCAAGTGCCTACTGATAAGTAGTGTGTAACGGGTGGCTGAATGATCCCTGCATCTGGTACATAGGACTTTGTGTAGTAAAAAATACATAAGTGTTCAGATTGCATTTCTTCATGTTTACATTTAGCTAACAGGACTCAAAGTTTTCAGCTTTACTAGCCTATTTATGTATTGGTTCATCTGACCTACAACATTGGATCATCTCTTGAGAACAATCTGCTTCAGATACGGCTTTAATTGAATTCTGACTATTCAGACATAACGATCCTGATTTGTTCCGCAGAAACACATTTTTTATTCTTGTTTCCTCTTCTTCAATGATGATAAGCTTTCTTTAGTTCTAAGAACTAAAGAAATTCCAGATGCCGGATTCCATCCTCTTTTTCTTCTGTCTTTGACTCTCTCTTCTCCAGACAATTACCTCAACCTTCTTTCTTCTTGCTTTTTTGGCTTAAATTCACTTAAAGCTTCCTTCCTTTTAACTGAGTATTTGTTGCTGTGTTCAAAGTGATCATAACTCCCAGCTCTAAAATTAGTACATTGGGGGTTATATATTTTTTTACTACCTTGCTGTTTTTAAACAGTCAAAAATGCTCTGCTCATAATCCTGGCCAGTTCTTCTATGTTTCTTCCTCCAAATATGCTCTAAATTACAAGTACATGATTGTTGTATGCTAATTTATTTTCCCTATTATGCTTTTGACTGAAAAAACTAAAACACATGTTTGTAAAGCTTTTTACTTAAGATGATGCTTAATTTCAGGTTATGCAAAATAGACAACAGACAAGGAAAGGCCACGGCTTACTGGACATCTGGAAGAGCCTTGGAGTACTCTTGGACACTTCTCAACTGTCTGTTTCAGCCTCCTTCTGGAGATGAATAACTCTTGGTTCTAAAGAAAATCTGATGCCAGAAAGCACTATCTTAAAAGAAAATATATGGGCTTTCTTCAGATGAAAACAGATGCTTTAAGCATGAGTCCAAAATTTCAAAAATATTAACCTTTTTGCATTAGCATTATGTTTTAGGATCATTTTATAAACACCACTTGCTAAGATCATCTCAATAAATTGAACTAATAGAGTGTATTTATTTCATGTGGGTTAACGTATTGGAGTAGTAGTTAGCTTTTTGTGATTTTTTTTTCACAATTGGTATAAAATTCTAAATAAAATATTATGGTAAACAGCTATAAATGAGACTAATTTGGTTATATTTTATGTTATCTCATAGTTTTGAAAAAAAAATGATGCTATTGATAGCAAGAGCACTAAAAGAATATAGGAATCATTTTGTACATAACAGAATATTTTCTTTGATCTGTAGACTTGTGCTGAGGGTAGTGGAAGACAGTAATGGGTGAAGAGAGTCAGGTTAAGAAGTAAAATATTTATAGGAGTGCTAGTAAAAAATAAATAAATTTCAATATCAGATCAAGCAAAATAATGCAAGATCACTTTGATTGTCAAATCTGAGTTTTCAACAATATAAATCCACTGCTTTAAGCAGACTAAAAAGTCTCCAACAAAACTTGTTGACAGAACTTCAAACAGACCTTTAATGAAAATGTTTCTATACAGAGCATTTTGCTTTTGTGGAACAAATCTCACATGTAGAAACTGATGACATAGAATATTACAAGTGCTTTACTTCAGTTATCTCATGCTTACACTGGTCTCACTCCCTGCAAAGTCACCTTTCCCATGGTGCTCTCAGAGGATGAAACACACATAATTCAATATCTTCCTTCACCCAGAGTGTAATCGTTGAGACATTATATGAGACAAATTCACACTGGAGTAAATGGAAGTATAAGGCACCTACTGGACTAAACATGATATACCTTAATTCAATTTTAAATCAAATAGATGATAATTTTTAAAAAAAGTTTCAAATTAACTCTTTTTTCTTAAAAATCTTTCCAATTAGAAATAGCTTTTCATAACATTTTATACCCTATACTAGATCTTGTTATTAAACAAACACAGAAAACAACCCACAGGAGTTTTTGCACTAATTTGGAATAACGTATAGTTGATCTCATCAAGAATGTGATTTAGAAGAAAGGAGAGTCACTTCTAAAGGGCAGCCTAAGATGATTGTATGTGAACAAGTCCCACTCCAAAAGAATCATTAATGTGATCGTGTGGTGATGTGCTCACACTGCTGCCATAGCAGGAGGGTCTGCATGCAGGCTGGTACTGACACACTGCAGTGAGCTCTGCTCTGCTGTTGTAGCTGTTATAGATTTGATAGGAATGGTTGGACTCGATGATCCGGTGGGTCTCTTCCAACCTGGTTATTCTATGATTCTATGATTCTGTGAATCTGTGTAATGAGTTAGTACCCATTACTACAGGCAGTTTTATCTTCCTTCTTAAGCATGATGCAGTCTTGATCCTTTATCCTTTTCTAATTGGGAAGCACATGAAATCTTTCATACCCACCACTGCTTTCTCAGTGTGTCTGATGAAGAGAAAGAAAGTGAAATTCTATTACTCCCAAAACATTAGGCATTTTTCTTCAAGTTTCTCTCAGGCCATGCTGAGTCACATATCTCTACTAGTAATATTTCAGAAGCTTTTTATGGTGTGATTTTGGCCCAGTGCAGCTGCACTGTTCTGAAGGGTTTCTGGATAAGATTTAGCAATTAGACCATTCCAGAAATCCCACTAGGCAGTTTCCAAGCAGTTGAGCTCTTCTAGTGACTGACAGTTCATTAGCATAGATGCAGGTCTTTCCTTGCCAGCTTATCTCAGTGTCTGGGAATGCTTCAGGGTACACATAGTTTATTGGCATAGATGTAGCTACTGTGTACAGGGAGATTTCCCCCTGGATTTCAGTTATCTTTCTATCAATAATTTTAGTGAAATATCTGTATTTCTGTGGAAAACAGCAATAACTAATTAAGAAAAAAAGCCAATTATTTGATTATCAGATATTCTTCAATGGAAGTAAAGTCATTAAATAGACCCATTTGGTTTATTAAAAAAAAGAACCACCAATAAAATAGGCAAACTTACTTTTTTTCCTCTTGCAGACTCATGATTAAATTAAATATTAGGAGGTTATGATGCTCTTAGATACTGCAGGAGCTGCAGCCAGTTAACTGTCTTCAGTAAACTGGAAAAATCAGTGAATGTTCAATTGTCTTTGTGAAATGAGATAACTCTCCTGTGTTGCACAAATTTCTTCAAGTTTTTCTTTTTATCTAAAACTTTGGGTACATGAGATAATGAGGCCTTTTCTGTACTATGGTGGAGGAAAGACAATTTTAAATTACATGGCTGCAATATGGTGGCCCAGAAGTGTCAGCCGTGATTCTGGATTATGGGAGACCATGAAACAGTGTATGCAGGGGAGTTTTCAGATTTAAAAAGCTCTCTCTGCAATATTACCTCTGTTAGTGAAAATAATGAGAATTGGTCAACAACAGGAAGTATTTTTTTTTTATCTAGCTACTTTTCAACAAGTCTGAGACTTTCTTTCCAGTTCCCTTTAAGAAGCTTCCATTGGACAGCTTTTATTTCACATATTCTGGACTGCTTTCTGTTCTTGCTGCTAGCATTTATTGGCACCCCTCTGGGATTTTTAAATCACTAGCTTAGTGCCGATGCATAAAGATCACAACGTATGGAAACAAAAGTGATATCATTTATTTTACTTTTTACTTCCCACCCTAGAATAAATATATGTGAAAGAACATTGGGAACATAAGTTCATGGGTGGAAATAACCTTAAACTGGCAACTGTTGTTATTATATTTTATCTTTGTTTATGCTTCTCTACTAAGGTATAAGCTAAATGACTGATGCTATGAGCAAAGTTGATAATAATTCTAAAACAAAGCACAGAATAACTGTAATATCAGTTATTATTTATTGGGTGACAAAATTTAGGATTTCTGGGCATGGATCCGTTGTTCATTATATTAGATGCTATACAAACACAAACCTAAGTGCCAGACCTAATCTGAAAATTTTCCAGCTCTTACAAATGCATGCATCGTTTTTTTTTTCATCTGTTTAAACTGAAAGCTAACATGACAAGTAGCTTCATCAATACAAAGGAGGTAAGTTATATTAGGTACACATAACTCCTTGAATAGAATTGGTGGAGACAGAAGTCATGTGATAAGTCCTTATGCTCTGAGTTTTCTCCCTTGCCCTTAGGACACTCACTACAATCAATGGGTGGTAGGACATCATGCTTTAGGGACATATCAATCTGCCTAGAAGTATTTAAGAGATTTCTATATTACACTTTATGGTGTTCTGCAAATACCATTATTCCACTGTAGACTTCACTAATGTCTTTAGCATTAGTGTAATGGGCCCCTACAGTGCTTAGTAAAGGCACTATAGAGTCTTAGGCACTATAGCACGTTAAGAAATTTGTTAATTGGCACGTGTTCTTATAAAGCAAATAACACGCATAATGTGTCCCAAAATATTATTGCTGAATAGGAGAAAATCATTAATCTTAAATGTCTTATGCAGTGCTCAGGAAAACTAGGGTGTTTATGGTTTGTGAGGCAGTAGTTTGTTTTCAGCAGTGTGCCTATTTCTAGGTAGTTTTTATTGCCTCCTTACACACTTCTTCAGCCCCTGCTGTATCCCTGTGCATTCAGCACAGCAGATGCTTCATTACAGTCCCTTGCAACCAAAGGGTCCTTCTGTGTTCAGAAATTTTGACCTGTGTTTGCCAGGGATTCATTTGGATGCTCTAATGAACTGTGTTAAGGTAAAGTTAGGTTTATTACTACTGAATCTCCTCCATTTTGTCCTGCTGTCAGAGGCTTTGCCTTTCTTTCTGACATTGCTTTCCTTCTTTGGCAGGCTGTGAATCTGCCACGTTTAGAAACCTCACTCCACCACACACCCCTCCCCAGGCTGAGGAGGCTGAAGCGAGACCTAGAGAAGCACATTTTCAAGCACAGATGTATTTGTGTGATTGGAGGAAAATACTAGAGAATGATTGAGGTTGGAAAAGATCTCTGGAGTTCATCTTGACCAATCCCACTGCTGAAACACGTTAAAAATAATTATGATGTCCTTTAATTTTATATAAAATTTTGCAGATAGCCTGTATTCAAATGCAAAACATGCTGACATGTATAGAACAGTAACGGAAGACCTGGTAGAAAACAGTACTGTGCTGCATACAAGTAAGCTCAAGTTTGCAAGAGCTTGGGCAATGCTTCTGGCAAAATAAAGATAAAAACAGCTACATTTGCAAGATAAGAAATCTTCCAGCCAGTATTACTGAAGATTTTTTCAAACATGTAAGCATTACTGTCCTGATTTTTCAGGTAGAACCCTAAAATGATGAACTTTCATGACAAGCATATGCTGGGTGCTGTAAATCACAGCTGCCTAAAAACACAGTGTCTGGAGGCACGTCTGGGCTTAAAGTACAAAGAAGGATGGAAAATGAAGTTGGAAAAATGCCATAGCTTAACCATCAACCTTTCTTTAATCTATCCCTCTTTTATGTACATGTCTTTTCCTCTAAAACAAGAGGTCCCTCAGATTTCTGTATAGACAAGCCTCACTTAAGCCTTGTGAAAATGTTTCTCATTCAGTCGGTTTACTTTTTCATCCTTTCTCCTTTGGCCTTGGCTCTGTATTTTGTCTGGCGTTTCACTAACATTTTAATAACTGAGCCTAAATTAATAACATGAGCTTCTTGTCTTAGAATGCTCTCAGATCTTCCCAGTGTAGCCCAACAAAATAGCTTGGGCTGGATGACCTCAAGTACCAGCCGCTAAGAAAAGAACCTCACCGAGAAATCAAATTCACTCTTTTTCCAAGAGCACCGGGGCAAGTTCCATGTCATTAAACCTCAATTAAAACCTCAGTCTTATTAGTGAAAAAGCTGAGCAGCTTATGATTATGTCTTTGGAGACAATATCACTGCAACATTCTATGGAGATACATAGTGTCCTTAACTGTATTTTTTTAAAAAAAGAGATGTATTTTCTTATGATTTTATTGCTGTTCCTCTTGTTTAGAATATTATTCACTTCACAGGTTGAAAGTCCAGTCCTTCAGAAAACCTTTTCTTCAACTGCTGGATTTCTTGCTCTCATGCCCCAGGAACAGCTCTCTTTTCAGTATTTACACGAGGTAGTCTTAAGTGCCATTCTCAAACAGAGGAAAATCAACAACAATACAAGAAAAAAACAGTGAACTCTTCAGGTTAATGCAGTCCTGAGCAGAGAAACATTGCATAGTTCTGCCAATTTGAATTATAAAGACTTCAGCTTAGATTTCCTGTGTATCAATGACATTGTTTCTTGCTAAATGAAGTCATATCACAGCTTTTGTGGTTACCTTTTGCATCTCTAGGATCAGTCAAGAATAATAAATTGAATGAATTGTTAGACTATTCCTTGGTATGGTTTTAACTCTGGACAACTGATGCTGTCTGAATAAGTTTTTGAGCACAATCAAGTAGCTTTCATGAATCTGCAAATATTTTTAAACATGTTTGTGTTTAGCTATGGATTTTTAGAGTAGAATCGTGTGAACATATATGATTCTGTGACAGATAGTATTAAAAAATCATCCTGCAAATATTTATTTTACTAATACCGATATTGCTTAAGAGATTTATTGATGTAATCTCATCCAGTTCCATCAGCAGAAGAGAATGGTTGTGGTTTTGTTATAATTTGTTTGTTTTTTAATAAATGTGCAAAATTCTAATAACTGATTATTGTATTAGGCTTTAGAGAAAAATGAATCAAATTAAAGGTAAACGAGTATTACAAAGAGCTTTCAACCCTGACAACTAAGAACACAAGTGAATGCAAATGGTAGTGGGAGGGGATAAAGGAGTAGGGTAATCTGGGAGAAGGAGGGTCAGGAATACAAAAATAGTAACATCTAATTTCTTAAGCCTCAGTCACACAGACATTTAAATGTGCACATAATGCAAGATGAGAGTAGTTTCTCTGAAATCACAATGAAGGTTATGTTACAGGAATGAGTCTGATTTGGCACTCTTAGAATACATGAGTCCCAGAAAAAACAGTGGTGGAATAATGCCTTCTGATTCTAGAAGGGAGATTCTAAAACCCTCATAGTACAATGTTTTTGGCTTTGTTTTTTCTTTTTTTTTCTCAAGACATGAAGCGTGTGTTCGGTGCTAAGATTATAAATTGGGGTTTGAGATGCACAGATTCTATTTCTTGTTTCACTGTAGATTTTCTTCTTTGCCATGAACATTAGTTACTGGGCAGTATAGCAGGAAATGTAGATAGATACTTGGCCAAAACAGATAAAGCAGCCTAAAGGAGTTAACGTGTATTAATTTCTCCAAATCACCAGGGAAAGAAGGATCCAGAAAGCTTTTTCTAACAAACATACATCTAGACTCACAGAGAAAAAGGGTAAGAGAGAGAGAAGTACATTTAATCTTGCGGAGTTTAAGTATCCAAACTGGGTTTGTATAACAGCAGTTTCTGCCTACTCAGATTTGGAAAAATCATCTCCTGAAATTATATTGATTCATCATCTGTCTAGAGGGTATATTGAGGAACACACATAAGGTGTCACCAGGCTGATCAGAGGGCGTACTTGGAAAACAGTGTGATACAGAATAACGCAATATGGATCTGTATCTATCTCTCCTGAAGTCCCAGTTTAGATAGACTTTGAGGTATCAGGAACTCTTGCCTTAAGTTCCCTGTGTAAAGTGAGAATAACAGCCTTTCTTAAGAAGATTGTGCAATATCCATCTCTCTCAAGGTTTTCTAAAGAAATACAGGCCAAATAAAAAACTGAGTTAAATATAGTTCTAGGTGATTGTGGCAAGAACAAATTTATCCTAAATATACTTTCTCCAGTTTTACGCCAAAATTTTTGCTTAGCTTTCTGTCTGACTTCAACTATACCTCTTTTGTTGTAATCCAGCTTGCATATCATAGAGATGTAGTCCTCAGCCATTCAGGCAAAGAAATAGCAACAAATGAGACATCCGGACTTACCCTGGGTATTTGACTTCTCCAGTGGAGGATGTATTCTTCTTTGTTCAGACTTGTAATTCTCTTTAAGCTTGAATTCCTTTTTGGGATTTGGTCTGGGCTCTGACACGGTACACATAAAGTAAAAAAAGGATGACAATCTAGTGTGGGTCATTGTAATGCCAGAAACATTTTTGACTTCCACAGCAATTTGAGACCATACATGAAGTAATGAAAATCAGAAACTTGTACCAATATGAAGTGTCTGATAATCACCTCTTTAGACGCATTTCTTGCCCAGTCAAACTGTAATAAGATTTCATTATGAAGATATTTGTTTTCCTTCAGATAAATAGTTCACAATGGTCCTGGATCACGCTGTGTCAGAGTTTGGACAGAAATCCTTCTCTGTTGGACTGCAGACATTATCTGCTGAAATGCCACATTTTGCATGAAACGCAAAACCAAACCAAGATCCAAGTCTGCAATTGTCTCTACAGAACTTCGCTTTCCTTGCAAAAAAATACAGCCAGGACTTCAACATTATGGCCAGAATCCCAGTTTTGGTAATACATTGCTGGATGAGGGAAAGGCTGTGGATGTGGTCTTCCTGGACTTCAGTAAAGCCTTTGACACAGTTTCTCACAGCATTCTGCTTGGGAAACTGTCAGCCTCTGGCCTGGCCAGGCGCACACTCTCCTGGGTGGAAAACTGGTTGGATGGCCGGGCCCAGAGAGTGGTAGGAAATGGTGTGAAATCCAGCTGGAGGCCAGTGACAAGTGGGGTTCCCCAGGGCTCAGTGCTGGGTCCAGCCCTGTTCAATGTCTTTATCAATGACCTGGATGAAGGCATCGAGTGCACCCTTAGCAAGTTTGCAGATGACACTAAGCAGGGTGGAAGTGTTGATCTGCTGGAGGGTAGGGAGGCTCTGCAAAGGGATCTGAACAGGCTGGACTGCTGGGCAGAGACCAATGGGATGGGGTTTAACAAGGCCAAATGCCGGGTCCTGCACTTGGGGCACAACAACCCTATGCAGTGCTACAGACTAGGAGAAGTCTATCTAGAAAGCTGCCTGGAGGAGAGGGACCTGGGGGTGTTGGTTGACAGCGACTGAACATGAGCCAGCAGTGTGCCCAGGTGGCCAAGAAGGCCAATGGCATCTTGGCTTGTATCAGAAACGGCATGACCAGCAGGTCCAGGGAGGTTATTCTCCCTCCGTACTCGGCACTGGTGAGACCGCTCCTCGAATCCTGTGTTCAGTTCTGGGCCCCTCACCACAAGAAGGATGTTGAGGCTCTGGAGAGAGTCCAGAGAAGAGCAACAAAGCTGGTGAGGGGGCTGGAGAACAAGTCTTATGAGAAGCGTCTGAGAGAGCTGGGGTTGTTTAGCCTGGAGAAGAGGAGGCTGCGGGGAGACCTCATTGCTCTCTACAACTACCTGAAAGGAGGTTGTAGAGAGGAGGGTGCTGGGCTCTTCTCCCAATTGCCAGGGGACAGGAGAAGAGGGAATGGCCTCAAGCTCCGCCAGGGGAGGTTTAGGCTGGACACGAGGAAAAAATTCTTCACAGAAAGGGTCATTGGGCACTGGCAGAGGCTGCCCAGGGAGGTGGTTGATTCACCTTCCCTGGAGGTGTTTAAGGCACGGGTGGACGAGGTGCTAAGCAGAATAATTTAGTGTGATATGAATGGTTGGACTCGATGATCTGGTGGGTCTCTTCCAACCTGGTTATTCTATGATTCTATGATTCTGTGATTCTATGATTCTATGATTGTGACAATGCAAACTATTCTTCAGCTTCCATTGTCTACAAGATTTTTATGTAGCATTACTAAGAGTTATTAGATGGAAACACGTGAAATGACTCTTAAGTTTTGGTATCCCTAAATGGATTATAAGTATATATTACGCATAAAATATGATTTTAATTATTATATGAAATTAACCTTGATTTTTTAATAGAATGAAGATTTCTTTAAAAAAGAAAACAATTAAGCATGATAATAGAGCTATTCTTATTGTAAAACAAAGATGTAGTATTTAAGATTTGCTCAATATCAAAAGAACCCTTAGAAGTAGCAAACCTGTTACAAAGAAACCCACATCTTTGATCTATGACTTCACAGCCTTTATTTGAATTTATCAAGGAAGTTATTTGTCACTTCTTTGTTAATTTGTGCCTAGATTTGACTCTGATGTGGCTGTGAAGACCAGCAGTGCCACTAATGAAGTGTAGAAAGAAGATGATGAGGAAGAACTGGTGGGAGTACTGTTTCCATTGTGTTGTATTTTCTGTCAGAAAGTATGAGGATATTTCAAGCAGCAAATGAAGAAGCAGAACAGTGGCCTCCTGGAAAAAAAATAATAGAAATAACTAAGATTGTGAGACTCAGATGCTGATACAACAGAATAAATGGCATCAGGATGCAGATCCCGGCATAATATAAGAAATTGCCTCCCCCTTTCTCCATCTCTCTCTAGTTTTCCATCAGTGATGAGACCAAAACCACCATCAAGGCCTTAAGATTTAATGGGTAGGAAGATGAAAAACAGTCAATTTATCACCTTCATAACTACCAGCTGAGATTTTGATTCCAGTGAGAGCACAGAGAATTGGTTACACAATCTTCCTATCACTGTTAAGGTTGCCTCTATCAGAAAGCAGTTTGGTCTACTATTTTCTATTTTTTTCTATTTTTTATGTAAAATAGTTTTGTATGCTATGATTCATTACTGAAACAGTTAGTTTCATATCTAACTGAAAAAGTTATCAACTCGCTGGGTGTTCGCTTGGTGACATTTAGTCATAAAGACCATTCTACCTGCATAGTACCCTCAGCTTGAATATCATCAAAACTTAAAGTTAAGCACAAAGGCAAAGGCTGTTGCTAGAAAGCTGTATAAAATTTGGCATGAAACCAAGAAAATAAAACCAAAATATTTCATCCAGCATTGCAATGCAGAAAGGAGAAAAATAAGAAAACAAACAAAGAAAGGCAATTACCAGAAATTATTGTGTATTCAGGACCACTTCATTCACTGGAAAGTAAAAAGGGCTACATTCATCTCAGCAAATGTGTGGATTGTATATCAGAAAATACAACCTGACATCTTCTATTGCCCTGGTTGATGAGAGCATATGTTTGGACAGAAAGGTCATGTCCAGTCACATGTGCTAAGTGTTTAGCCAGTAATGCAAAGTCAACACTTTTTTTCTCTTCCTTCTCTCTTTGTTTGGGTAGTAAGACACTAATAAAATACTGAGGATAAAGATATTGCCTTGATTTAAAATCTGCAGCTGCCGAACCTTAAATATTATTTAGCTTCTGCTTCATAGCAAGAGTTTCCTAGCAAGATGTAATCTTATAGTATTCCTTTATCAGGAGCATCAATTTATCAGTAATAGCTTCGCTGATTTAATTCCACCACCCAATGAAA
This sequence comes from Phaenicophaeus curvirostris, assembly GCF_032191515.1. NCBI lineage: Eukaryota > Metazoa > Chordata > Aves > Cuculiformes > Cuculidae > Phaenicophaeus > Phaenicophaeus curvirostris. The sequence goes on from NC_091394.1 coordinate 92,347,519, forward strand.
ATCTGTGATAAGGAGCAAAAGGTATTTCTGTATTTTATCTATATCTACATGCCTTTTTTTGAAGCATCCGTATCTACATCCATTCGTGTTACTTATGCAAACAGAGGAGTTGAAAATCAAGGATAGTGGAAGGTGAATAATACTTCCTGAAAATGATGGTAGGTAAGAAGTCAAACAGTCATTTTTTTTCCCCTCCACACTAACTATTTCTGTTCCTTTCCAAAATATATGAAAACTGAGCACTATCAGTAACATAACCCTTGTGGCAGTACAGCTTTTTTCCCCCAGAAGTATGGAAAATGGTTAGATCTGACATTTGAGACACTGTGTTCATATTGAGAGACCATTTGATTTCTGATGGAGCAGAAATTCCATTTTCTTCAATAACAAGTGCTAGATTCAATGAATTATTATGACTTTAAGCATTTCCAGTTCTGTCGCCGATGCCTGAATAATTCGATGTCCTTATTTCCCCTCTTGTGCTTTAATCATCTCATCTACTCAAAAGGTGCATCTGGACTGCCCTATGTTATGCATTTGTACAATGTTTAGTATAATTAAGTTCTTATAACTCCGAGAATCCCAATTCTACCTAAAATTTGAATGATAACAACTCTGAACATTTCTGGCTATTGGAGTCCACAGTATAACAACGCAGAGTGAAGGAGGGCCTTTGATCTTGGCAGTTGTGGTCAGAGTTTAAATTAGAATACAAATCTTGATGAAAAATGCCAAACTCATTTGTTTATTAAGGTGTTTTCCCATAGGAAAGTCAATGGTAAACTTATATCACTCTCAGACCTGTTTCGGTAATAAAATCTTGTCTATCTCCTAGTAATTACCATCTGTCACCTAAACGTTTTCCCTAGCAAAACAGGAAAAAGAAATTTATTATTTGCAGTATCAGATGGCACAGTATTTTGTTGTGTTCAGTGTGCATTCAGTTACTACAATTTTCCAAAGATTTGACTGTTATGGAAAAAATATAATCCTGTCTAGGACTTCAGAAAAAAAAAAAAAGATGATAGAATCCTAGAATCATAGAATAGTTAGGGTTGGAAGGGACTTTAAAGATCATCTAGTTCCAACCCCCCTGCCATGGGTAGGGACATCCCACTAGATCAGGTTATCCAAGGCCCATCCAACCTTGACTTGGACACTTCCAGGTATGGGGCAGCCAAAACTTCCCTTGGCAAACAGTTCCAGGGTCTCACCACTCTCATGGTGAAGAAATTCTTCCTAATGTCTAGTCTAAATCTGCCCCTCTCCAGTTTATATCCATTCCCCCTCGTCCTATCACCACAAGCCTTTATGAATAGCCCCTCTCCAGCTTTCTTCTAGGCACCTTCAGGTACTGGAAGGTCACTATAAGATCCCCTCGTAGCCTTCTCTTCTCCAGGATGAACAAGGCCAATTCTCTTATCCTGTCCTCATATCGAAGGTGCTCCAACCCTTGGACCATCTTCGTAGCCCTCCTCTGGACCCGTTCCAACAGTTCCATATCCTTCTTCCACTGAGAATTCCAGAACTGAACACAGTATTCCAGATGACATCTCACAAGAGTGAAATGGAGGAGCAGAATCACCTCTCTTGACCTGCTGACCATACTTCTTTTGATGCAGCCCAGGATACGGTTGGCCTTCTGGGCTGCGAACACACATTGCCAGCTCATGTCAAGCTTCTTGTCGATCAGCAGCCCCAAGTCCTTCTCTGCAGGGCAGCTCTCAATGACATCATCCCCCATCATGTAAAGTAATCGGGGATTGCCCCGACCCAGGTGTAGGACCTTGCCCTTGGCCTTGTTGAACATCATGAGATTCTCACAGCCCGACTTCTCCAGCCTGTCCACGTCCCTCTGGATGACATCCCATCCTTCTGGTGTGGCAACTGCACCACTCAGCTTGGTGTCATCTGCAAACTTGCTGAGAGTGCATTCAATCTCACTGTCAATATCATTGATGAAGATATTAAAAAGCACTGGTCCCAGTACAGACCCCTGAGGGACACCACTTGTCACAGATCTCCATCTATACTTTGAGCCATTATGGACTTTGAGATCCATTATGTTGAATAATATTCATTGACTTGACTGTTTGTTCTTCAAGTTTGTTTTTAATTTTCAGAAGGAAGAAATGTAATGCAGATGTGCTCTTTGGGAGGCAAAAAAAAATAAAATTACTTAGGCAGAAATCTGACACATGAAACATTATTAGTCGTTAGTATATGACACCTCAAAAATAGGATTAGACATTTCTTAAGGTATTTGAATGGTATACCTAGTTATTTGAGTTAAGACATATGTTGTAAAGCTTGACCATTATTATTACCTGGAAGGAGCCTACAAGAAAGCTGGAGAGGGACTATTCATAAAGGCTTGTGGTGATACAACAAGGGGGAATGGGTATAAGCTGGAGAGAGGCAGATTTAAGCTTGATGTAAAGAGGAATTTGTTCACCATGAGAGTGGTGAGACCTTGGAACAGTTTGCCAAGGGAAGTTTTGGCTGCCCCATCCCTGGAGGTGTCCAAGGCCAGGTTGGATGACACCCTGGGCAGCCTGTTCTAGTGGGAGGTGCCCATGCCCATGGCAGAGGGGTTGGAACTGGATGATCTTTAAAGTCCCTTCCAACCCTAATTATTCTATGATTCTAGGATTATTAGGTAAGATAAGATGGTGAGTTGTGGCCCTTGTTTCCCTTCCTTTTTCTGTAGGAAGCACTTATAACCATGTATTGCTAATAGAACCCAAGAGTCGGAGAATGAATGCCAGTTAAGTTAAGCCTGGGGAGCTCAGATCTGATTTTCATACTGCTATATGTGTTTCCTTTTGTTTTGGTGTAGACCACGGCTCCTACCACTAAGTGAAGGATTTATCAATACATCTCAGCCTACTTCTGTAGAACGTTTGACTTGCAGCTATCTCAGACCCTTTGGCAGAAACTGTAGAGCTAGTCATTCTCCTTTCACATGCCTAGTTATCCAGCACGATTTACTAATATGTTTCCTACTGTGGACCAGAAAGTGACTTCTCTTGCTACCAACTTCTACATCACTTCTAGTCGTGTATGTGGATTCTTTCTCTATGTAGTGCTAATGGGCTGTGTGCAGAATGCTATAACAGAGACAGACGTATTTGAAAGTCTTTGCTCAGTGTTGAGCGTCAGATAGTCTCCTCATGAAGGCATAGAGTCTAAAACCTTTCATTAAAGAGGAAATTCTGGAGAGTATTCTTGGCACAGTTTATGTCAGCATAGAATCTCTCATAATCCCAAACTACTATGTAATGAGTGTGCCCATATCAAAATATCTGCATCTAAGATTGAAGTCTAGTAGGTAGATAAGAAACAACCTACAATAATAATAATTGGACATTAGGAAAAAATTCTTCTCAGAAAGCGTTATCAAGCACTGGAACAGGCTGCCCAGGAAGATCGTAGTCACCATCCCTGGAGGTGTTTAAAATGCAGGTGGATGAAGTGCTTGGGGATATGATTTAGTAGTGAACAGGTACAGTTGAGGTTGATGATCTTAATGGTCTTTTCCAACCTAATGATTCTATGATTCTATAATAACTACAGCAACACACATTTATATATTTGCTCCAATATTCAGTGTATTTTAGCGTTCTGTCTGTTTTGGAAGCAAAAAGGACCATCTGCTTAGGAGGAAATCAATACAGGATAGATTTACTGGGCATAAATTGATACAAAATGGTTTCTTCATTTGAGATAAAAAATTCTTCATAAAGTTTTCATCAATAAATACCTCTAAGGCCACATCGGCTTTTTTTTTTCAGGAGATTTATATTCAAAGGATGTATTTAAACTCACATATTTTTTATAAATATGAAAAGTATTAATAAAAAATGGACATCTATTTTAATTGTGATAAAAGCAGGGAAAAAAAGAGTGAAGATGTTTGAGAAAACCAACTTGCTGACCCCATCTTTTCTATATATCCTTTGGTATATTCATCCTCTATTTGGCAAAATTAAATACTAAAGCACATTCAATTAGGAGTATAATATTTGTGTATCAAGAAAGGCCATCTAACAACCCCACAGTTGTCAACAGAAAGGTTAATGTTTGTCCAGTTCTGTAGAAAATGGATTTTTTTTTTTAAAAATAATAGCTCTTTGGTTTGCAGTTACTAGATTTATGCTGTCTTTGTTCAGGAATATGCTAGGAAAAGCGTCTCATTGATGACAGGATATGTTGGATTTCCAAACTCATGAGAGTAAACAACAGCTCTCATTAAAAGAAAAAATATCTCTGTCAGGAAAATATAGGATTTAAGATTTTCTGTTTTTAATTAATAAATACAAACATCCCTCTTAAAATAAAGGAAGCAAAAAGGAAGAATTTAAATCCTTTATTTCTATCTGTGCCAATTATGGGACATGTTCTATAACTCATTTGATTTGTATGACTATTGTCTTAAGTCAGTCATTAAATTCAGTAGGACTATATAGCAAGGCACTGTTCAGGCTACGAAAGGGTGATGTATTTTGTCCATTTGCTGAATAGTGTTCTGATCTTCTAAAAAGGTAGCAGAATTTACCATATAGCTAAACCTTGATACGTTTATACACTCACAACTCAGGATTGTCTTTGGAAATAGTAGTATACCAAAAGGGAAACAGCTTTATATGTACCTTCAGCCTAGAGGCTAAGATAATAACGGAATCAAATCACGTACTAAAATAAATTTTCACTTGATTAATTGTTCTCATCTAGAGTCTTTAAAGAGTTTTTGGTTATGAACAAATCTCAGCATGCACATAGTCTATTTTAGTGGAGAAAATTTCTTATATTGAATTATTGACATGAGCCTCAGAACCAAGATGATTCACAAATTAGACAAGGAACTCAAATAGGAATTTGAACTTTGCAGGAACACTTTTCTGTGTCTGCAAATTTAACTGTTCTTCGTATGAATGCTGCTAGAGGCTATATCTGTCACACAGAGTGAGGCACACTTTCTTCATTAAGGTGAACTGTGGTCATTTTAGCATGTATTTCATATATTTTGCTGAAGAAATAACTAAATGCTTCAGATTGTTCATCTTATCATTACAGAATTGTTTGCTTATTGATGTCAGGTGTGAAAGGAGATACCTTTTCAACATAGAGGCCTGCCATGTGTTCAGTGGAAATTCTTCCACTGCCTTCAATCGATGCTGAGTAAATGCAGTGTCTAGAAATACAAGTCTTCTTAGATACTAAGAGCTCAATCTGTCATACTTGACATAATGACATAAGACCATGAAAAACAGATTAGGAAAAAAATCCATTCATGCTATTCTTTATGAATATTCAGATGATGTGAAGTTACAGAAAAACGAATGTCAGCTGATACTGTAGTCAACAGACAAATACGTTCCTTGAGATGATTGAGTCATCCTATCTAAGATATAGAAGAATTATTTTCTAAATGTCTCTGTTTCTCTTTAATGACTAAATAGAGAGACTAGAGGAGTTCCAGTCACTGAGATGAATCCTCCGGTAGTACTGAAGGTGTTATTGCCAGGGCTAGCTGGGGAGTCTCACAGGCAGGAGATGTGATAACTTATCCAAGCATATAAGTTGCCTTTAATATGCACTGAAACAACAAAACATTTAACAAAAAATGTATGCAGAACACATCCAAAAACTTGGAAGGTCAAAAAAGTGCTATACCTTTTGATGGCTTTGGTTACTGAAGCATCCAAATATTCAGGCTGTCTTTGAGTGATTGCAAAGGGAGTGAACAAGCATCAGATAACTTGATTTATGCAGCTTTAGAAAAAAAAGAAATGGGAGGGGAGCAGATTAGTATTTTTATTTAGTCAAGAAGTAAAATCTGATTTCCCTGAGAACTGGTAGGGCCATTATTAATTTGCTGGATCATCTTATATAGCAATTTCACAAAATATAACATGTTCTTTAGAGGCCTAAACCCCCACTTTTGATCAAAATAAGACACAGAACTGATAGTATAAATAGAGAAAGGGAACTACCATCTGTTTACTTGTTTTAAATAACCCCTGTTATAGATGGTAGTGTTTCATAATAAAGTCAAAGGTTTCTGTAAGGGAAAAGAGGGGGAAAAAAAGTGTAAAGAAAAGAAGACTTCAAGTAAGCAACCTCCCTTGATAAAGGACAGTCTGACAAAAAGAAAAAAGAAAGACCTGACACTACATTTTTCTTAGTCAGCCTCCTTACTTATATCTCTTTCTTAAAAGATTATTTTTATTACCTACCTTAGCTAGTCTAAGATACATTACCACAAGAAGATTCATTCATCCCACATATTATCCATTCGTCTAGTCTAATTTTTCCTCTCTCTGTATCTTCCAAAGGATGCAGAGTAAATGGGATCTTAGTAAAAGAATCTAGTAAATGGTGTATACAAGAATATTGTGAACAGTTTATTTTTCAATTAAATTATATTTCCATGAGAAGTATATCTGTTGAATATTTTTCACCTTGGCTTTAGTGTGCTCCATTTATTTAGTTAATGAACATATGAATGACAATGCATTAATTCTAAGTTTTAGCTTTCAGAGTGGAGTGGCCTTTTCCAACCTCAGCAGAACCCACAATTTCCTGTGCTGAGGGCTGTACAAACATCCAAAAAGGAGATTGCTATTGCTCTGATTAATTTATTACCTAAAAGATAAGCCATATGTAGGATATATCTACATGGGCTCTTGCCCTCTGAGCAGACATGAGCTCATTCTATTTGCATCCAAAGCAGAAGGAAATTTTCTCTTCCTGTGTTCCACATTAAGAAGTCTTGTAAATACAAATAGCGTGGTGTTTAGTTTAGGGTTTCCTACAGTATATGCTCAGGAGCACAGATTAAGTGAGCTCTAGACTTTCTGAACAATACTATATATGTATTTCCAAAGAAAGGAAAATGGCAGTACAGAAGAAAGCAATACAATTTTTGGAGGTATCTAGATGATCAAGATAAAGGAGAGGAGGTGCAATTTCTTGGGGAAGAACTGGGCAACATCAAATTCAAGTACAATGCCTAGTCTAATGCAAAACCAGTGTACCTGAGCCTACTAGAGTTAATCATGGCTGAGAATCACTTGACTGTTGGATTGAGCATTTAACTGTCTAACAATTAGCTTTATTAACTCAGCTACTCATTTGTATTCCCTCTAGAGCGAAGGAAGAAAGTAGATACTCCCAGATAAATTACCCGTCCAGTCACCACAGACACTTAAGTTATGATGGACTGAATCATCCATGGGCAATCCTTCTTTTTCCCCACCAACTACTGAAAAAGAAAGAGTGAACTTCTCATTTTTAGCTTACAGAACTCTTTCCTCTTGATTTTGAAGTATTTGATGTTTCCTTGAATTTACTAAGTCACTGTTCTGACCTGCAACTCATCACTCAGGACGATTACTAAAGGACATTATTCCATTTCAAAAACCTCATTTTCTAATTTTTTTTTATTGTTTTCTGTTTTCTGCTCTGTAGGTTTGTAGCCATCAACCCCATACCTTAAAAATTAAAAAAAAATCAGATTAGAATAACGAGAAAAATAGAACTGATTACAAATCCATTTTACACTCGCCCTCACTTCAGCCTGAAATTATCTGATTCACTGAGGCACAGGTGGTGATTTTCCTAACTTGATTTGGTCATTAAAAATCCTCTAGCTGCTTCAATACTTTCTCCCCGAGGCCTCTATCAGCAGTCTCTTCTCCAGTGATTAGAATAGAGCCGATTGGCCTTCTGAACTTATTACAACGCTTTTTCTAATGATCTCATAATGACTGCAAACCTGAGCCCAGCAACCTGACAGATAATGATGTCAATTATGCAAAACAGAAATGAAAGCTTTGAACCTAATATACTGGATTTGGAAGGGGGAAGGGGGTAGATGGACATGCAGGGGGAGAGGTTTGTTTGTAGTTTCACTGACTAACTGTCATATTTCAAAGTGTCAGTAAAAGTTAACAAAAGTGAGGTTAGGGAACACACAAAAAGAATGCTGTTTACAGGGCTCTCGATGAATTTTAAAAAGAGAGTTGGTCCTTCTTCCTTCCCTTCTTCCCTAAAAAGATCTGATGATTTTTGAGTCTTGTGCTACATCAGCTAGATTTTACAACTTTAGCCCATTCTTTTTGTTTTCTAATGGAATTCATATGGGAAATCCTAAGGTCTGAAGGCACATCTACAGTAGGTGTCAATAATTTTGCTTTTAACGACCACTTATTAGGAAAAAAACTCTTGTCATTTACCTTGGAAGACTTTTAAGAAACATATATTTTATTATTATTTTAAGATATATTATTATTTTATTATGATCTAATGACACAGGAAAGTTCCAAATTCCTCTCATCTGTGAACAGCAACCTTGTCTCTGTGGCATGTTGATTTATCTTATTACTATTTACCTGTTAAAATATGAGCAAACATTCAAGGCTAAAACTAAAAGATATTTAACTTTCAGCCTTGAACAAACCAAAATTTATTCAGCTTTCTCAGAAAGCTCCTCTAACCTCTCACGAGAATGATGTTTCTATCAGGTGTGCCATGATGGAGATCAGCTTGAGTTAGGATATCACATCACACACAGCCAATGACAGGTGGAATCAACATTCCAGCTCAGTTTTCTCTTTACTTATCTGCCTTGTTCTAGTTCCAGTCATTCCCACCTTCCCTTGATACCCAGGCAATAGTAACTTCCTAGTTCTTATGTTGCACTGTATTTTGACAATCCCCAAGGAGCTGTTCATTTAGACCTCAAATTTTATGTTCCCTAGTTAAGAAATTTTTATCAGGATAGGAATCTGTCCCAAAGCAGCTAGAGAAGTTGTAGGTTCAGGACATTCTGCAATTGCTTAGTGTGATACAATGAAGGCCTGAGCCCTGCACAAAGGAAACTGCGTTCTCAGAGGTGCAAAGAAGTCAACGATACGGAGAGGGACAATTGTGAGATGAGTATAATGGCACTACAGAAGGGTGAAAGTGCTTTGGAGCCATATTTCAATAAAAGGCTGGAGCTGGGAAATGTGGAAATTATGTCTGCTTATTCCTAACCGAGTATGACCAGAAGGTAACAGTTTTTCAAAATGACATGCAACATTGCCCTTTCTAAAAAGCAGTCCTAGTTTTGCAGCCTGTTCCAGCACCGGGAACAAAAAGCACCTGTAATCAATGCAGATAGAAGCATAATATGTTGAAGGGCTGATCCAGTTCATAATACAAACGAACAAAGAGCTCCCATTGATATCCTTAACATTAGACCAAACTTCAGGTGGCAGAGATATATTCCAAAACACGATTAAAACTTAGTTATTTTTCCCACATTAACAAAAAATAAATGTATGGATTTTTAAAATCAGGTACTTCTCACAAGGTTTTAGGATCCAGTAATTTCTAGTGAATCATAAGTACTATTTATATAATTTATTAGAAGGCATATTTGTAGATGAATATTTAAATGGTGTTATTTATAGTAGCATAGGAAACGTACTTGTATTGATCTCAGTATTTTCCAGTAAAGAGAGGTGGTGAGAAATCCTACGCAGTGGTAAACTCAGAAATCAGAAGTGAAAAAAAGTTATTGAACCATCCAACTGTAGTATCATCTCACCATAAATGTCAGATTTTTCCTTACAGTGATGATATTGTGTCATCCAGGTTTCAGCACATAAAGTGACAGTTTCCTTCACTGGTACACACCACTTTAATAAGTTACTACCTGCCCTAGAGGGGAGTCTCTTTACTGTGGCTGATCACATTTCTCCTCCATGCCAGCCCCACCTTGTGACAGAATGTCAAAGTTGGGTGACTCCTTAGGGAAATCAGCACATAAACATCCTCAAAAGCCAGAGGAAACCAAACCAAATGAAACCAAACTGCATCAGACAGAGAGGAAGGAGATTAAAGACATGAACATTGAGCTTTTAAATGGTATTTCCATGACTGCTTTGCTGTGTGGCTATAGTCACGGCTATATATCTATTGTGTTTTCAGGAAAGTGGAAACCTAGCATTACTGTCTGTCTGTATCTTTCCTAGAGATTAATGAGCATTGTAAATCCTCAGATAATTTTGCTGAATTCACGGATTTTTACATGCGTTGCCCAACTTGTTCATTAATAAAACAAACAAGTGAAATGTGATTCATTCTTCTGCTACACAGGTTGTATATAGATGAAGGCAATAACAAGGTATTTTTATCCAAAAATATTTTACTTATTATTAGATCTTTTTAGACTAAGAGTACTCCTGTTTCTTACTGTATTTCTTTATTTATCCTATATTCCATACAGTGATTCCCCCACCAAGACCTGGATATTTGTAGAATGTCCTGGCATCAAGAAAGAGATTTTGCCGTAGACAGCAATTATTGAAGAGCTTATTTTCAGGGAGGAGTATTTGTAGAGGGATTGACTGGATGGGAGATTGTAGATTTTGTGTTTACCTCATTTTTTTTCACTTTTCCAAATATACCACCATTTGATTTTTTTATGTGAATTTACTTTTTTTTTGATACTTGGAAATGGAGATAAGATTTTAACCTTATCTGAGTCAGCAACAACTAGCTTACTGCTCATATTTTTGTGCCTGTAGCCAAGTAGAGTGCTACTGAATACTTTGTGCTCTTCTAGCCCCTTTTCATGTCTAATTTGCTCTTCACTACCTCTTCTTAGTGCTTCACTATAATAAGCAAACCAACTCAGAAGGTGCTTGTTGGGGCTGCAGTGCCTTGGATTTTATAGCATCTTTAATTCTGGTGAGACAAACTACTTTTCTGTGGAGTGGTCCCATTTTAATATACTTTTATTTCGAACACTCCAGTACAATGGTGAGGTATGGCAGATGCAGTAAGTGTTGTAACACTCCAAGAGCAAAGATATTTAATTTCAACCTTACATTTAATTGATTGTTTAATATTAGTACTTGTTGCTGAGGGGTATGTTCAAAGTAGAATTGACATTGAAGGAAATAAGTGCAACCAAAGATACATCTGTAATACTAATGCTTTTATTGTCTCTGCATCAGTTACATCTTGTGTGATGGACAGGAAAATTGCTCTTTCTGTCCAGAGAAAAAGCTATATAGCAATAGTTATTAAAGAGCAACAGGGAAAATAGATATCACATACTGAATGTGTCTAGTGCACTAATATTGTTGGGAAAGAAAAGCAAAATCTTAGGTACCAGGTGTAACTAATGCTCCAGTTCAGCTGCTGTGCTCACATCGCCTAATATTTTATTTCCAACTGTAATAGCTTTTTTCTTGGAAAATTACAAAAAGTTATTAGTTTTCCTATAAGCCATAAATTCTATCAAGTTTAGAAACATGCTTATACGTCTCTGCAATATGATGAACTCAGGGACTGGTTTTCTCACTGCTTAAAAATAGTTGATTATCATTCTCTGTATGTCAAATAGTACAAGTCTAGGGGTTTTAAAGTAGAAGCCTACTGTGTTTGGAATGTCAGACATGCATGTCAAAAGAAATCCAACACTGAAGAGTTTGCAATGCAATAATAAAACATAACACAGCAGGAAAATATGACAGACAGATGGTAGGAACACAAGGTACCAAGAGGACAATCATTACTGGTGTCATAAGCAGTAGTCATGACCCACCAGCTGCCTACCTGCTGTCAGGAGTTTCAGAGAACAGCAGTGGAAAAAGAGTGAGGTGACTTTTGACTAGAAATATGACAAAAAGACTTCAGTGGGAGTTTTGGGTTGTTATCACATCTCATGCCTTGGCAAAACCCTTGGGAATGGGGGTAAGTAGAATTGTGCTTTCACCTTTCCTAAGATCATCCTTGGACTGACTGACTTTTCATGGTTTTATTCTTCTTGTTTCCTGATAACAAGACAGCATTATTTATAAGGGACAAGGGCATTACAAGTCTACCTTGCTGACATTTCTTACTTGAAACTCATAAAAAAGACTTTTGAAGCATGGGAAACTGTAACCAGCAGTAGGCACAACCATGAAACTTCAGGAGGCAAGGTATGATACATTGCTGTTTAATCATACCATAGTCTTTTTTATCCCTACACCTATGACAAATCCAGACCTGCTTCTACCTAAAAAAAATCATCTGAGAATTCATATATGTCAATACACTTCAGGTTATGTGTGTTTGTAAAGCTGGTTACACAATGCTGGTATAGCCTTGATTCTGTCTGGGCAATCTCAACAGTACTCCAACACTCAGTTCATTATGCAATCCTTCAGGCTGATCTTTGAGACTTAGAGAATGTGTATGAGACTTAAAGTTGTGGCTGAGAGTGTCTTCTTCCATTTGTCCATGATGTCACTGAATTTTCTTCCAATGTGCTTGCCAGCACCTAATTATTTCTTCCCTCCTCCAGCCCACAGTGAGCAATGATATCTTAAGCCACAAAACCCAGTGGTTTATTAATACAAAAGGGAAGCTGGTGACCATAACATGTTCTTGTATGGCTTTGTCTAGTAGGATGATAACTTTTGGAGACAAGCTGCCCTCTAAGGGCTAGTCCTTATGACAGTTAATTACTTATTGTTGTAATAGAGGTGAAAAAAAAATGATCAGAACATGCACTTAAAAACTCCTAGTGTTTGGTCATGCAGTCCCCTCACACAGCCTGAGGCTACCAAAGAAATTACCGCTTGCAAAACCCTTCTGTTGGGAAATGTGCTTGCAATATAGCAAAAATATTTGGGAAACATATTTTCAGAAGAAGGAAAAAAAAAGTAAAAAAAAAAACCTGGAAAATCCTATCCTGCCACTACTCTTTTCTAAGTTCAAAGGCCAGATCATGTAGTAGCAGATTTACTGTGGAAAGATTGGGTCATTTTCTGAAGGATAAATGCCTTAATATTATTTCTTACTTAAAACACTGAGGGGAAAAAAAGGGGGCTCACTTTTTAAAGATGACTTAAAACCACCTATCTTTGGCTCAAGACTTCCTTGATCCACAATAAAGCAATGAAGGGAAGAAGAAAGTAGTAGGGAAGGTATCATTATAACAAATAAAAAGATTTGGTTGGGAGGTATCCCTGGAGGTCTTTTAACCCAACTTCCTACTTTGAGTGAGGCTATTTTCCTCACATGGTTGGTAAAGGCTTGCCTAGTCAACTGGAAGACTTTCAAGGAGGGAGATTACATGAGGATGATTGTCTGATATGAGTCTATGATAGCTGTTACGTTCTTAATTTCATAAGCACAACCACCATTTAGAAACAAAATATGGGGCTATGTATGCCGTCAATATGATCTAACATGACTATTCACACATTCTCACATTGTATTCTTATTTTATTTCATTTTGTTTACTGTCAATAGTAATGAATCCTTACATCACCAAAGATGCTCATATCCTTTGTCATCATAATAAAAAGCTCTCTTTTTTTAGCTGGAAAATATTAAAGTTGAATTGTTCCTTTAATAGAATATATGTTTGGTTTATGTAACAAGGTTTTGGTAGTGGAAGGGCTGCAAGTGTGATTTCTGTGAGAAGATGATCAAAACTACTCCCATGTCCGATAGAGCCAGTTCCAAGAGGGACTCACTGTCAGCCAAAGCTAAGCCAGTCAGCAACAGTGGTACACCCGTGGGATAACAGAGTTAAGAAGCGGGAAAAAAAACCTTCTGCTGGGAGAGAGGAGTGAGAAAATGTGAGAAAAAGCAACAGTGCAGACAGAAAGTTCAGAGAAGGTGGAGAAGGAGGAGATACTCCAGGCTCTGGAGCAGAGATTCCCCTTCAGCCCATGAAGAAGACCATAGTGACACAGGTTGTACCCTTTCAGCCCATAGGCATCCACAGTGAAACAGATACCCACCTACCTGTAGAGGAACACATGCAAGAGCAGGTAGACATGCCCTAAAGGAAGTTACAGCCCATGGAAGCCCATACCAAAGCAGGTCCCTTGCAGGTCTTTAGCCTATGAAGAGGATCCCATGCAGGAGCAGGTTCTCTGGAAGGATCTGTGACCCTGTAAGTGATCCACAATGGAGAAGTCTGTTCCTGAAGGATTACATCCTGTGGAAAGGACCCATGCTGGAGCAGTTCATGAAGAACAACAGACTGTGGAAGGACTTATGTTGGAACAGTTTGTGAAGGACTGTATTCCATAGAAAGGAATCCCATCAGAGCAAGAATATGAGGAAGGAGGTAAGAAGGAGATGGTGGATTATGAACTGACTGGATGTGTATTCCCAACCCCCTGTAGAAGAGGGTGAAGTAAAGATGATTCTGGGAAGAAGGCAGAGATGAGATAAGGTGTTATCAAATTTTTTCCCATTTCTCAATCATAGAATCATAGAATCACTAGGTTGGAAAGGACTCACTGGATCATCGAGTCCAACCATTCCCATCAATCACAAAACCATGCCCCTCAGCACCTCATCTATCCATCTTTTAAACACCTCCAGGGAAGGTGACTCAATCACCACCCTGGGCAACCTGTTCCAGTGCCCAATGACCCTTTCCGTGAAATATTTTTTCCTGCTATAAAGCCTGAACCTCCTGTGGCAGAGCTTGAGGCCGTTCCCTCTTGTCCTGTCCCCTGTCACTTGGGACAATGTTCTAGTTTGATTTTATATGGCTATAAATTAAATTAATCTTCCTTGAATCAGGTCTGTTTTGCCCATGATGGTAACTATTCAGCAATTTCTTTATCTCGACCCATGATATTTTTATTGTATTTTCTCCATATATCCTATTGATAAAAGGGGGGTGATAAAGCATATTGGTGGATATCTGGTGGCCAACCAAGATTAACCCACCACAGGACCTAAATGCAGATCACTGTTCTAAATGCTTTTCTGAAAGAGCCAATAATGTGAACCTTTTGATTTTTTTATCATTGTGTCATAAATTTTTGCAAATTCTTCAAAGGAAAAACTAAATGATTCCAATAATAATGAATAAAAAAGAAAAGAAACAAATCCACTCCAAACAGTAATAAGTCAATATTTTCTATGCTGTACATATTTGACAGTGGGACTAGGATAAATGGATCCTTCTGTTAAATGAAATAATGCATGGTTTATTGCATCTGTGAATTAGCTGCATAAAGATAACTGAGGCAGGTAAATGCTGAATAAAACTGGATGATGTATATTAGTGAACCAATTCCATCTGTTAGCAAATAGTCTTTATATTAGAGTGCCCATTAACCAGTGACACCAACCTAACACTTGAAATGAACGGCTGCAGATCCTAATTTGATAGCTGGTATAGATATGTTGGAAGCAATGGAAATATGTTGATTTGGGCTACTTAGCAAAAAATGACCGATGCCTTAAACCAGAACATTATTCTGTAAATGCTGATCATCTGTGTTCACCCTTTGAATGCCACAACTGAGATGAGATTTTCTTAATCTCATTCATAGGATGCATTGAAATCAGGAAATTAGACCTTCCACCTCTTCTACGTTTCTAAATCTCAAACTTTAGAATCTGAAGCTATTTGGATAGTCAAGGCCATGATACAACCTGGGTCAGGATCTGAGCCAGGATCTCAGCACAAAGCGTTGCCCAAATTAAATGTGTTTGGGGGGAATGTTTTTTCTGTTTTAAATCATATATCCTAAGTGAAACTTACCTTAAGAGAAAACATTGCCCTACACCCTTCCAAAAAATAAAATGCTATCAATAACATTTTTCATTCATAACTCTGAGTCATAATGTGGCCATTCCTGTCACAAACTTGCTGTCACAGATATCATCATTACCATTTTTATGAAGCACTAGTCTCCTACAGCACTCTTTGTGTCTAAATAAAAATAACTTCAGTTGCTAAGGTAGAACATAAAGGCCCAGAGAATTAACAGCTGGAAATCTTTAAATGTTGCAACAAATTCAAAGCCAAACAAACACATTTTATGGTGACAGAATACAGGCCCTGATACAAGCACATGCATATTCTTACCTTTAGATTAACTTCATTGCAAGGCTGTGAGAAGCCTAGCTCCATTTTCTTTCAGACCTCCTCATGCTTCCTTGGGAGATTGTAGTTAGATTCTCTGAAACCATAACTTCTTCAGGCTGAGCAAGGTCCAGATCCTCAGTCTCTCCTCACTGGACAATTGTTCTGACCCTGAGCATCTCAGTGCTCCCCACTGAACTTCTTCCAGTTTGTAGAAGTATTTCTTGTATCAAAGGAGACAAAACTAGATACAGTATTATAGATGTAGTCTGAAATGTAGACTGATCCCATGTATTTTATCCATCAAAATCATGATATCAGCCTAAAACTCATTAGTAGAGGATAAGTTTGGGTTGCCTTTCTAGCACACTGGCGAAAGATGCAAACTGGCAAACGTCTATCACCTTATCGGATTCCTCTGTTCATGACTCCTTTCCTTGCTGACTGTAGAGAGCAGTAGAGACTGTAAAGTGTGGTGGTTTAGTTTAGTATGGATGGTAAAACATGTGATGGATAAGGACAAGAAAGATGAATATCATACTTGTTGACTGCTCTGTAATGTCCAGTCAGAACTGATTCTTCAAGTGCAAAGTTGAAGCAGCATCTGAAGGCTCATAATGACACATCTTGTGCTTGGCCTGCTGCAAGAATAACTAGAGGCCATTAGTTTGCAGGGCTGTCAAACCATGAACCTTTCACTAAAATGAAGTTGATCTGGAAAAAATGGGCATTTTATCTTTTTTTTGTTCAACACAGGCATTTTGACTGACAGATCATGAACCACAGAGGACTTTTTGTCCTCAAAGACAGGGAGGAATGGAAGGAAGACTGAGATTAACAAACTATGACTTACAATTTATGAAATCTTTTTCATGCCCAAGAATACAGATCTCTTTCATAAAACACAAATAATATGGGAGACAGAAAATGAAACTTAGGATTTCATTGTATAAGAGAACTCTATACAGACATGTGCAGCCAACCTGCAGATGTGGAGTATCCCAGTCTAAATCCCTGACACTATCTCTTGCCAATACAGTTTTTCTCTTCCATTCTGTGTTTTTCCACTCTTCTGCTCCTGTCCATGAATGCATATTTATCCACCTGCTGAATGTGGTCACCACCAGTTCGCAAGGTTCAGGGAACACTGTCAGCCCTCAAAACATCATACGCTTTTCTGTAATTACAAAGCTCCATCAACCACCTGGGGACCACTTGCTGTGGCTTCAAGAACCACTAATACCACTTGAATTACATTTAGGGAATCAGTAGCCTATGCTATTGCGCCTTCAATTGCATCTGGCCTTGATTCAGAAAATATTTCAAAATAAGTTTAATTTGTTTTAATTTATTTGACTTCAGTGGATTTTAATGTCGTTTTTAAGGTGGAGTGATTTGCTTAACGACTGTCCCGTTTTTGTGGTGTGCTGTGTTCCTTTTTTAGATTGACTGTATTTTTCAGTTCACTTGCATTTTGTTGCTGTTAAAAAAAAATAAAATTCTTCCATCTTTTTTAATTAGAATACCTAAAGAATAAATTAGTAGTAGAAAGCTAAAAACTTAATTCTGCAGTCCACAGGAGAAAAGTTTTCAAACTTGTGATACAAGTGATACAAGAACCCATCTCTTATTAAAAGCTCTGAAGACCATAACTGAATATGTGGAAACCTCTAAATATTCAGTGATTTTATGAAATATAGGACCTACAAATCTTTTAAAATATGTTCTTGCCCATTCATTTCATGTTTAAAACTGCATTTAGGCTCATGTGTCATTTAGGTGTGTTTTGGAAATACACATTCGTATTTTGTAAAATAATATAAACTCTACTCAGGAGACCAGACTCAGACTCTTCTGCATTTGAGTGTCCAAAACCTTTCCTGTCCTTAAATCTCACTCATCTCTGCTTTACTCATAACCCTATTCATCCAAGTCTTATTTAATGTTTACTCTTCTTTTCCCCCCAAATTGGAAAAAAAAACACCAACCACCCAGTAACACTTGAAGTTCTAGCTGAATGCTTGAACTCCTGTAGCCGGATTTGTTCACTCTTGACACAATCAAACTTGCTCATCTCTAAAACTCATCAGTTTGAAGTAGCAAGGGTGTTAATTATTATCAGTGTTTGTTGGAGGCTATTAATAAATTAAACTTGATCATGTTTCCTAGAAATGCTATAGTGCTGATTAGATGTTCATTAAAATAAGGAACAGATATGAACCATTTCCATACAATTAATCTTTTCTGTTCCTCATTTCTTGCTTATTTGTTGACTAAGATATGCTTTCAGAAAGCAGGACTTATGCCCAGGAACAGTAATGGCACAAGATTTAGACCTCTGCTAAGCACTCTGCCTATAGAAATGTTACCTGTATATCTATTTGACACATTGTACTGATAGATTTGGGGAACATAGAGTTAACAATGCTTCATTCTCAAGAAAAGTTTGCAGACTGGTTTCACATATTCACCCTAGCAATACAGGAGCCAAAGAGTTTTGGATAAAGTCTAATGTCTACCTACTCAAACCACCTTCACTGGAACTGCACTGCACTTCAGCATCAAACCATATTTTGCCTGAAGTTCAGCCAAGCAAAAATGAGGACATTAATCTCAGCTGTACTTCTAACTCAGAAAGAAGACAACCTCATTTCCACGCAGTCTTGATATTAACAACTAATAATTCTAGTTCATCTTTAAAAGAAACTAAAACATTGGGATTTTCCTAACTCTGCTTTAGTCCTTGGGAAAAGTTTGCTTCCAACAATGAAGTTATGCCTTGATTTCCAGTCTTGCCAGGTTCTTATTTGATTTCTCAGAAAAAAGCAGCATCACAATACTTAGTGGAAAGCTTTGCTACCAGCTAATAGTAGCCTGGTTATGGCCTAGTGATTCACACTGATGTATTGAGAGGTCTTACATCTTCTGTCAAGCTTCATTTACAGTGAAAATGAGCCAATGCCTCCTGTCTACTTTCCTTCCCAGATGATGAGAGCAGCCATCTCCTGACCATGTTTCCTGTCCCTAGGGAAGGACGCAATTATGCTGATAATCACCTTCTTGATTCCATCTGACATGCAATTTCTCTTCTTCTCCAAATCAAACAAGTACTTTTTTGAAACACAATTCTTCCAAAACATGTTTAAATATTAGACCTCTCACATAGAGACAGGCATTACCTAACAGATCCCAGAGTTCATGAATACTCCACTGAACCAACCAACCAACCAAAAAATGGATCCTCCGTAAGACAGTAGCATATAATCTCATTGTGCTGTCCCCTTTCCTTTCCATCTTCTTGCCTTTGTTTGGGAATTGCCTGTTTGAAACAGACACTCCTCATGGAAAGGGTGACTCACTTTCCCAAGCCCTTAAAACACAAAGACAATGAAGTAGTTGTAAAGTCAGACTATGTTGTGACAAGTAATAAAAATAATAGCTAAGTACTAACAATTAATAAACACTGCTGGTCTTGGAGTTTTATTATTGTGCTAGCTTTAAGAAGTAGAAATAGTTGAAAACTGTTCTGTAGATTTTTTTTTGATAGAAAATTGTTTGTTTGATAGAAAGGACATTGTCATGTAATGGCAATACTTCCTTTGAGTGAGGAAAAAAAACCCAAACAAGCAGAACCTATTTAGTACCTCAAGGACTGAAGTCCAAAATGTTCTCTCTGAAATCATTACATTACAATCAGAAGAAAATTTTATGCACACAGAGATACATATATACCTGCATACGCACAAGCATTATTTATTTATTCATTGGTTTATTTATTTATTTATTTATTCATTCATTCATTCATTTCATTAATTCTGTCTTTTTGGGGGTGATGAGATATAAAGCAAATAAATCCTGGAAGGCTCAGTCCTCTGATTTTTAAACACTTTGCTACAGAAATTTTTAATGTTCTGTTCAGCCGAGATACTAAATGTTTTTTCATTTCTTTGTCTGTCTACTCTAATCAATAATATATGCATATCTACATTTATCTATATGTGCATATCCATTTGTACATGCCTAAGATATAGTGGAATTAAATTTTGCTTGTTTTCTTCTAATACAGTTTTAAAGTCATACATGCACACATAAAATACCAACTCCTATTTCTGATATCCATTCTGCCTTAATAATTTGAAATCTTATCTGTACAGGACTGGGAAGGAAAGCAGCTTTGAACTTGTAATAGTTGGATAATACCCCACAGTTTGCTCAAAAGTCATGGTGCTAGCCTCTACTGTCAGCTCCAAATTGCATAAACCCTCATTCTGCAAGCACAGCTTAAGTTAATTCTAAAGTTCCAGAGGAAAACCTAGCTGACACCACAGAGATTTCACTTCTTTTTTCATCTGAAACCATAGAAAATCATTCACGAGTATACAATTACCTTTGCACTCATTCAAACTTGCACCATGTACTATTATGAGTCTGCAAAGATTTATCCATATGTAAAGTGAATCTGCTTTTAATTTATTTTTTTTTTCAGTCACAAGAGAAAATTTGGAAAAAAATTGCCAATGGATGTTTGGCTTAACTGTAAGAAGGCTTACCTGCTCCCAAACCTATCAACTCCTCTTTTTCTTGCACTTGTTATTACTGGTGTACTTACACATGAACAATGCACATTTCTGTTTTTCCATCTTCCTGCTTTTCTGCACCAAACAAGCAGCTGTGTCGAGGGGGATTTCTGTCTAAGTTGTTTACAAAGCACATATCAAAACTTAATTTTTACCTCTGTACTTTGTAGAAAACCTATTTTATGGAGATGACAGTGTATTTCAAGGCTTCAAGGTATTATGGGGGATACACAGAGCTTTGAAGTCCAGACCCTGAAGGAGAGGCTTATAAATGGTTTGTAACCAACAGTTTTGCTCACAGTTCAGACCATTTAACAGCTCAGGATGAGAAGGGCCATGTAGTAAGGAGAGGGATAATTTGTTGCAGAAGCCCAAGATTAAAATTTTTATTTATGAAATACACCTTTTATTCAGTTGCTCCTATAAGACTGCTAGCTATTGTAAATGTGGCTTTCTGGATTAGGTTGTAATGATTAAAATGATGTGTCCCACTGAAAGTAAGTGTTTAAAACTGAATATGAAATGATGTACTTAAAATTTTCAATATGAAAATTCAATGATAATCACACTTTACAGCATAAAACTACAGGGCCCGATTAAGTTTGACATTAGCAAGATCTCTAAAAAGACATTACCAAGAAAAATAACACACTCAAATCAGACGATTCAGCTCTTATCACATTAAGGAAGTAATAATCTCCTAATATGTCTACTAAAAGACATAACAAAAACAGAAAAACATCTTTCCTGTCAGATGTTTTAACAGAAAATCTAAACAGAGAAAAAAGGGAGGAAATTTAGCCTAAGCAGAGGCAAAGCAAGAGTAGCCAGAGGCTGACCTACATTTGAATAATAAAAGAATTCAACAGCAGTGCCCACTGGAGCTCTAAGAACGCAATTTAAAGTATTTTCCATGGTTTCATATGAAATGGAAATGGTCCAGTCTGAATCAATGCAGCATCTGTTGCAATGATCTATAGGAATTATCAGGAATAAGTCTCAGAGGAGGCTGAAAATGTGCACTGTGAACAGCTGAATCCTTCTCACTTCTTGCTGGACAGCAGTTCCTTCTTACTCTCATCCACAGATGAGAAGTACCAGAGGGCAATGGAGTTACCTTGTTATTTTCCTACTCTGTGAGCAGCATTACTTTATAATGAACCTCAATCAGACTTCATGATTTTTGCAAGTCTATTAGTCAGAGAACCTGCTTCATCTTGCCCCCCTTGTAATGGGATTTGCAAAGCAATTATACCTCCCTGTCTCAGTTGATGTGCCTCGGACTAAAACCTTACACATGACTGCATTAGTTTATCACAGTAACACATACACTCTATAACACACCTCTGCTACCTATCACAACAGTCAAAGAAATTAAAGAAAACTGGGAAGTTTCTAACTGTTATTGCTGTAGCTATTTTCCCAGTCAGTCTCTATTAATTTCCTCCAGGGCTTTAAGGTGTTGATTCTTCTTTTACAGAGAAAAACTGAGGAGAAATAAATTATTTTCTACCCAAACTAAGGAATTCTGTTTTCTTCTGGACAAGCATCTGAGACAATTCAGTTCACAGTAATGGACCACATCTGCAGTGTAGTGAAGATGCAGGGTCAAGATTATCCATGGGGCCAGAATTTCAGCTAGAGTAACATTACACACTAAAAAAATCAAGAAAGACAGCTTTGTTGAGCAGTTAGTAGATGGACACTCTTGGCTGTTTAAAATGTAAGTGAAAGGGGGGCTGACTAAACAGATAATAGTTTGAATGAGTGCATGTGAAAATAGTGACACACGATGAATATTTTAATGGTTTCCCTCCAATTCTTTTTTCTTTCAGAAAAAAAATGTATTCATCTTACACTTCTTACACTTTTATCCCGTTCAGTGTAAGATTTCCAGAGCAGGCTGCTGAGGTCCAGAGTGATCAGAGGAAAGGAATACAGAAAGGAATATATCCATAAAGACAGACAAAACAGGGAGGTTGAGTCACAGGTAGTAGCCTCTGAAGCAGGGATGAGCCAATCCAGACAGGGCATTGATTCTGGTTTTATTATACTCAGAGGATCTAAATATCTAACCAGGAGTACAATGCTTTTCTAATTATGCTTCTTTTTTTTCTTCTTTTTTCCTTTTTGTCAAGAGAGGATGGAAACAGCTGTGATTTTATAATGTTTAAAGTTCCAGACTTGACAACTTCCTAGCTTATGTATTTTTCCCAGTATTGTACCCTGCTTTGTCTCTGTTGATCTCTTCTATACAGTACATCTGTTCTTCTTGGTTATTTTCACTGCAAGCTGGCAGGATTTGTTTCTCTTCCAACACGCCAAGTTAAAAAATAAAGAATCCTGCACTGTGTATAAAAAGTATTCTCATGAGATCAACCCTCTCCTAATAAAGTCAGTTGTTTTATTTTTTTCATACACCAGATCATTTACTCTGAGATGATATTAATTTACTACTGGAATCACAACTGACACCTGGCAATGCTCTAAACAATATGGGGCTTCCAATCTACATCATTAGTTGCTCATGCTTTGCTGAATTTCTGCTCATTAAGCTTCAATCCTGCCTCCAGTGAAGTCTCAACATCTTGTTGGTCACTGGGGAGTTGCTTCTGAAATAAAGATGTAGGGACACACCACAAATGCTACAAAAAACTGAGGGCTGGAGCAGCTGTCCAGATGCCTGTGCCTCTAGCTTCATCTCTTCTGGCAGAAAAAGCTGGATGATATGCATGACGGTGGATCAATCATTTATACTTTCCTCTTCCCTTATTTGCACCAAATCCCTGATGCATGTTGGCAGACTCGGGCTTTACAGATGAGCTGGAGATACCCATTACAAACAGAGCCTCCTCCAATCAGCACAGATATGTTAGCTATGATGGAGGAAAAGCTATCGCTTCCCACAGAGATAAGGACCAAAGGAAGATATTTCCAAAGCTATAAAACCCGAGTAATGTGATGGTGAGCTATAGAAATATAGTTCTGGAATCAAGCAGCTGCAGAAATCAGCTTTCCTGCCTTACTGCTTTACAAATTAGCTGTGGACATGGTAAGTCTACTACTCAGACCTCAAACACGGGACAGATCTGGGGGACATTCATAGAGACTGATAGTGTTTTGGTACAGGTTTTGTGGCTATGGAAATAAATATTTAATTGAAAAATACCCCCCTCCCACAACAGGCCTAGTTAGCTTTGTGATCTATTATTTGTCAGTGGTGATTGTTTCTAAGAGCAGACCTTGCAGGAACATTGAATCATTTTTTCCAGCTGAGACAAGCTATTGGCTTAGTCAAGAGGTAACATTGCCTTGACTCATCCAGCAAAGTTTTTGATTGTGAACACAGTGTTGCTAGATTAGGTCTTATATGAGACAATACAGAAGAACTACTTCTATAAAAATTAACTATTGGCTAAGAAGCTCCTTTCCAGTTCAAGCTCTTTCTGATGTTTGTACCACTGGGTAGATACAACATAAGTCATGGCAGAAGTTAAAATGGATATTATTCGTTTAATATGCTGAAGTAATTCAGGTCCACAGTAGAAGAGGTAGTTGTAGAAAAAAAAAGAAAACCAAGAAAAATATTGATTGCTAAAGCGAAGTGGGATTTGGAATGAAGACTGGGGAAGTTTTGAAAGTGCTTGCAGAAACAATTGAGTTATTTGAGGACTAAAGAATGGCTGCAGGTTTTACAGTGGTCACATTTAGCCTTGTAAACCTGACCTTTGCAGTGGGGAAAGAACTAATAGGGGACAGATTTTGGAAGCAGAAAGAATGCTACTTTGACTAGGTTTAGCAAAGAAACCATGAAGTGTACAAGTGAGCTATTTTATCTAAGAGTTTGTGTAATTATTTACTTCAGAAGTAACTATTGCTGGTTGAGAGGAATTTGTTTAGTCCTGCAGCATTTAAAAATAATATTCAGCATGAAAAAAAATGTACATTGCTTATGCTTATACACACTGAATGAACTCACATCAGGCTTGTCTTCACTACTGGAAGAGTAGTGAAAGTATTAATACTAAATTAGTTTGTAGTGATCAGAAAAAGTCACAAATAAAGACAGAAGAGTACCTGCAAAGCTAGTCATCCTTGAGAGACTGAGTGGAACTGAACAGTTTTCAATCAGAGCTCTGCAAGTTCCTTGGAAATACACAAAACACTTCCATTGGGCCTTTGAGTGGTAAAATCAAGATCTGCACTTTTGTTGTAATTTTTTAGGAAACTCTATACTGAGAAAATGTGAAACAAATTGGCAGGTTAGCTTAGACATATTAGTTGCAGAAAAAATTAATTTCTTTATCACACCTTCTGTTTATTGGTTTTAGAATCGACAGAACCATTGAAAAGAATGAGAAATGAAGACTTGTCTGATTGTCAACTAAGTAATACAAGTTTTGTTTTGTCTTAAGAATTCCAAATATCCTGTCTTAAAATTAATTTCATCCTTTGTCTGTCTCAGACACCTGCATTATCTCTCCTCATAGAAAAAGACTGATTTTCTGTAGTATATGAATGAAAATATGAGCGTGGACACGAGACATCACAGTGGTATCTACTGACACGTCCTAGCAATATATTTGTTCACACATGCTCAGGCTCTTCTGTTTTATCTTTGCCATAAAAAAAACTGAAAGGCTAAGATCTTTGCTTAATGAACTTTAGATATAGTAAGTTGAATGGAACTTTTTTACTTTAGAAGAGAATGAGGACAGTGAATTTAAGAACTGCCTGAGAAAATCAAACAGGGAAGTTTTTTTCTGAAAAGCTGTTTGTTATCAATAGGTGGACAACAAGTAAGGCAACCAGTATAAGTAATTGTACTGTTTTGGGCTGGTATGGAATTAATTTTCTTCAAAGTAGCTTGTACGGTGTTGCATTTTTGACTTGTGAGCAAAACAGTGTTACTGAGCTGCGTACTGGGGTTAAATGACAACAGTAATCAAGAAAGATACTAAAAAGAACAGTGGAGTAGAACTGCTGCTAGGACTAAGTGAAGATGCTTTATTTCCGTGGTCTCACTTTTGTGAATTTTGTTCTCATCAGTTCAGCATTTTCCATTCTCCTTTCTGGAATATTCCAAGCTGTGGCTGGCAATTGGTTACATCTAAGCTCTTGATAAATAATATAGTTATTTGGAATATTTGTTACACACAAAGTGACAAAGATTATAGCTTTCAAAATCCATAGCAGCAAATGATGCATTCTCTGCCAGCCATTTCTTGTGTTGATATTGTCAATAGAATGGGCTCCTATTGTGACATTTATTTCCTTTTTTTCCCTCCGATTCTATATTATAAATGGGAGTTACAGTCATTACGTGTCACATTCCCTACTGTGCAGTTAACTTCCTATAGCTGCTGAGATTTAACTGCCTATTGAGAACTATGTCAGACTCCCTAGAAACACATATTTCTGGAGAGAGGTTTTGTTCAAACTCCAGCAAAGTTACGCAAGACTCTTATTTTATACTTTGGGCCTGATTTGAAAACAAATGCTAGCACAGGAAATTTAAGATGGCTAGCCATGTTGTGGTCTTTATAATCATAACCAAAGTAGTCTACAAGGGGTCATCTGAGAGTAACCATTTATATTTTGTATCAATAACAAAGTCCGTGCAGACTATATGATATGGTCAGTAGGAAACTTCTTTAGTAAAAGGAATTGCACTCTCAGTTTTCTTCTCCTGAGGGATAATGTTTTTCACAAGACAACTTTCTGCACAGAAACATACAGAAACAGTCAGTACAAGTCAGTTAACACACACTTTATGCCAGTGGAACTGGGCTCAGAGATGTGATTATCCGATTGTCAGGACATAGTCGTAGCATTTTTTGGATGAAGAAGAATACAGGTCACAACATTCAGCTTAATAACAGCAGGACTGCGGGTAAAATAGACTATAGAAACCAGCCAGAAGCAGGATGGTCCTGACATAATCAAAGTCACAAACTCAGATTGTGTTAATTAGTATTTCTGTTGACATAATCATACAGGAGAGGCACTAGCATTCTCTTCTCAGATAGCAGGGTGCGTATGTGTCAGGCCATTTTGTTTCTGTGTGTCTTTTTGTATTCTTAGTTAGAATTTTTCTGCTGTTCCTCAGAAAGACCCTGCCTTTCTATTAAGCTATTTGAAGCACAGAAAGGAAAAAAATTTAAACCACATATGTGAAAATCATTAAAGAAAACATTCATGAGGAATGTGGAGTGTAGGACTCTAATGCACATGGCTCATTCCTTTCATTATCCAGCTTTGAAAACTATTGACATCATAACATCTCATAATAGGAACATAAGAACCTTCAGTGGTGATAGCAAGAAGAAAGGAGAAATAAAATTGTTTATTCTGTCCAATTAGTTTTCTGATGTTCTTGTCCCTTTCAGTGAAAGTAGCTGAAGTCTAAAAATGAGTGCAAAGCTCTGTGTGTTTTGCCTTGCACAAACACACAGATCCTAAACTGTTTTTCTGTTTGCATGTGATTGGTTTGTTGCAGTGTTGGAGGTTTGTGTGTTTGCTTTGTGTTTATTTTGGTTTGGGATTTTTTTAGGGCTGGGAAAATTGAAACAGCTGAGTAAATACGTAAGGAAAGGGGAGTAAGTGACACAGAAAGCCTTATAATTCAAGCCAAATTTGGTCCTAAGACTGCTAAGGCCTAGAGGCCTCTTTTAGGTCTTTCATATGCCTATTAATGGAGAGATGAATTTATGGACCATGGAAATAAAATAGCAGCTTTTTTCCTTGCTGTTTCCTTACATACTCTCTATATATTGTGTAGTCAAAATAGCTTCTTGCCTTCCACAGACCCTTGGTTATCAGGTAAAATGTGCCCCCTTCTTCAAAAGTTTCCTTAAACCGTCAACTCCAGCCCTTATTTCACAACATGCCTTTAGGTCAGGAATCGAGGAATTACCTTTATTGTAGAATTAAATTATCAGTATTTGACTCAGTCTTTACATAGTCAATGGGACATAAGTACACACTTCAAGTTAAGGACATACTCAAAATCTTTGCTAAGCTGGGTGTGCAATTAATGATGTTATTTCACTCCTGCAGTTTAAAACTAACCTCTTTTGATAAACTGTGTTATTAGACTGTGTCAATATTCCTCTTTTTAATGATTAGAAAACCAAAGGCAATTTCCTTATATTTTTTTGTTTGTTTGTTTTTAATTTGTACACTTATTTTACACTTAGAACACTTTCTTTGTAACTGAACACAATGAATTACTATATAGAGATTGATCCTGCTTAATTTTCCATCAACACATCACTTTGTTCTTTAAACTAATATCTCCTTTAAGCTGAAAAATAACATCGTCATTGATGTTATACTATCATTGCTCTTCCAGTCAATGCAGTGTTTTTCAGGTCCTTGGCCTTGAGATACCTTTATGGATAACACATTGTGTTATTGTTTTAACATTTGATCCATGCCTTCAGAAGCTATCTCTGTAGCATCCTGATCCAGGGGCAGGGAATATTCTTGCATTTCATAAGCAGTTATATGTGTCTCATGTTAAACATGTACCCAAGCATTATCACTTTAGGGTATTTGGATACCTATTTTTTAATTATTGTTGCTGTTTTCTTTTCAGAAACAAAATTGCCATACTTAAAATGCATAATTAAAAAATAATAGTGCAACTCTTCTGCCAGAACTTGACTGGCAACAAGAACTAGTTCTAATATGAAGAAATCATTATTAACACACTCATTAAAGCCTCCACACAGAAACATGAGAAAACTAAAATAAGATTTCTGATGCTCAGTGACCTAGTTTTCCCCAGTCTCAAAGATTAATTAGTTTAAGAAACAATATTTGTATTAAATGGAGAAAACAAACTACCAACAAGACAGATAAGCAAGGCAACATGCAATACCTAATTCATAAAATCTAACTGCAAGATTTTCCAGTCTTTCTCTCTGGGGAAGCAACTAATAGGATAGTCTGCAGCTTTCTGTTTTTCCACGACATTGGATGTCTATGGAGAACTTCTTGGAAGAATCTCATGGGAGACACTCATGGATGAAAGAATGGTCCAGGAGAATTGATCGATTGTTAAAGGTCACTAGTTCCAAGCTGAAGAAAAATACATCATGATTTACAGGAAGGCAAGCGGTTGAAGAAGGTTCTGAAAAAATGCTTAACTTAAAAAAGAACTGTACAAGAGGCTGAACTAGAGACAGGTGAACCAGGAGGAACCTAAGAGGCATTGGCTGATCATGCAGGGGTGATCTTAGTACATCCAAAGCCTAGGTGGCATTGAATCTGGTGAGAAGTGTGACAAGAAAGATTTCTACAGGTATATCAGCAGCAAAAGCATGACTAGGGAAAATATAGAATCATAGAATCATAGAATAACCAGGTGGGAAGAGACCCACCGGATCATCAGGTCCAACCATTCCTATCAAACACTAAACCATGCCCCTTAGCACCTCATCCACCCGTGCCTTAAACACCTCCAGGGAAGGTGACTCAACCACCTCCCTGGGCAGCCTGTTCCAGTGCCCAATGACCCTTTCTGTGAAAAATTTTTTCCTAATGTCCAGCCTAAATCTCCCCTGGCGGAGCTTGAGGCCATTCCCTCTTGTCCTGTCCCTTGTCACTTGGGAGAAGAGGCTAGCACCCTCCTCTCTACAACCTCTTTTCAGGTAGTTATATAGACCTGTTGCTAAAGGGGGAGGATACTTAATGACAAAGGATATGGATATAGCCAAGGAATTATGTGACTTCCCTGCCCTATCCTGTACTGGCAACAGAGATGTTCAGGAATCCCAGGCCACTAAGAGCAATAGGAAAGTCTGGACTAAGGGAAATCTACCTTTGGTAGAGAATGATCAGGTCAGGGAAACGTTAAACAAGCTGGTTGTGCAATAGTCCATGGTATGTAACAGGGCACACCCATAGATGTTGAGGCAGCTCCCTGATATCATCGAGTTGCCACTGTTGACCATATTAGAAAGACTCTGTCACGTAGGGAAGATTTATGGAAAAAGGCAAATGTCAATCCTATCTTCAAAAAGGGCAAAAAGAAGGATCTAAGTACATGCAGACTGGTCAGTCTCACTTCAGTTCCGGGGAAGGTAATGGACTGTGTAATTCTGGAAACTATTTCCAAACATGTGAAGGATAAGAAGGTGATTGGGAGTCATGCGCAAGGATGTATGATAGGGAAATCATGCTGATACTGGGGACAATACCATTTAACCTCTTCATTAAGTACTTAAATTATCCTATAGGATGCACCTACAGTGGATTTGCAGATAATGCAAAGCCAACAGGAGTATACAATGCACTAGGTTTTTGTGCCTTTGCAATTTTTATTTTTAAAAAGCTGTTTGTTATCAATAAGTGGACAATAAGTAAGGCAATAAGTGGGCAATAGAGAAATAGGCTGATGGGAGCCTTATGAAGTTCAACAGCAGGAAATGCAGAATTCTGCACCTGGAATCACCTAGGCAGGTTTCTTCATGTCACTGGTAGAATTGCAAGTGGTAGAGGTGTTGATATCTTGATGTGTATGTAGTTTTGTAAGGGACTTGGACTTTTGCATTAATAACGGATGCCGAGACTTCAGATGCTAGAGAAGGTTCTCCCAAACACCTGTGTCTTATCTGTGAAACTAGCATCTTCTACATAGGATTACAAATGCAATAAAGAGACATGGATTTGCTGCTTCAGGGCTTTGTGTAACAGAATTCTCCACATTGGTTGATTTGTACTATATCTTGTAGCTTTATCATTGACTTTAAATCAGCCAGCTGCTCTTTCCTGCTGAACATTTCTTGAAAGTGGCCAGTTGCTTAGTGGATCCAGATTTTCTCTGAATAGGCTATAAGAGATGGAGATAATCATTAGCAAAGTTGGCTGTATAAATTTACAAGTATTTGGTAAAACTTATCAATCTATTAGTGTTATTTTTCCTGTGTAAAGATCAACTTTTTTGTTTTTGTTTGTCTGTCTTATCCATCTCAATGCAAAACTCTGTTCTTGGAGTAATAAGAAGTTTGGCAGCAGGAGAGGAGAGAGAGGAGCGGGAGGTGTGAGAGGATATGCTGGCTTCCTTCCCACTACACGTCCATGATTGGCTTCAGAGGTTCTTTGGATGATCCATGCCGGAGCCAGTGCTGACCCATTAAAGCTTTACATGGTGCAAATTCAAGATTGGGACTTTCAGTTGGGCTGGGTCTCACCTGTAGAGAAATTGCTCAGGAGTTGACTAAGTACGGTTGGCATGTGGGATACATAAGCATGGAAGGAAAACCACAAATGATGGTCTGGTGGGCCTAGGTGAGGGAAAAAATTGTTCCCCTTGGGACAAAATTCTGATGGGGCAAGTTTCAAGGAGTCATTTACAGAATGAGGGTCTGAGAAAAGGTGTTCCCAGAGATTTAATGGATGGCCTGCTCCTAGCCACTTTGCAGTTGTTGGTAAAAATGTGGAAGACACCAGAAAATGACCCTCCTTAAAGGGAAAATATGCCCCCCGGCCCCTCCATTCCATTAGCTTTGATTACCCCTCTTAATCTGAATGCATGGCTGACCACCAATGCCCATGGAAAGGAACATAAAATAAGTGCACAGTGGATTGTTTCCTTCCTTTCAAAACTGTCCTATTTAGAGTGAGACTCTCTCTTCTCCTTCAGGACAAATTTGTCACTGAAAGAATTGAGGACCTATGATGGAATGATCAAGGGATTTTGCTATGCCCTCTGCTGCTAAAGACAGGCTAAGATTTTTTGTTACACCTGTTGATTTAGCCTTTGTGACCGATGCAACTTCCTTTACTATCGTAACAGAGTGGGCAAGATTGTATTAAAAAGCATTCAAAATGAATAAAACTGCCTTCCTATCCCACTATCATATCTGTTGGTGCCGGACCCTTAACATCCCATCATAGGAAGAAATAATCTCTTTCTCTATGTCTGGTTGTGCTGCAACATTCTTGTTACTCTGAACAGGGAAAGAACAAAGGAGAAAAAGGAGATTTTATTTTTTTATTTTTTTTCTGCTCTGTCCAAAACCAAAAAGATAGAACACTTTCTAGAAACAAGAAGCTGCTCCTTCAAGGGCTAACTTCCTGATATATACGTGTGTGTATGTGTACAGCTATAAACTATGTAGCAGAAAGCTTAATAAGAGAGTGTAGAAATGTTATAGCTTCCTGTGAGACTTTAATATCATTGAAACTGATGGTAGAACTTCTATTGGTTTCTGTGTTACCATAATGTCATTCATAGCTAGGAAAAAAGAAAATGCACAAATTTCCTTCTCATTTGCTCATAAAGTTCAATATGCAAACAGACCTGTAAAGGCATGAAAGATTAATTAGCTTTTTCTTTCCTCTTGGCATTTCACAAGCCAAGATGGATCCCTTCGCTCCCTAAACATATTGTATTGATTTGTCCTAGTCTTAATAAATCTTAAACTAGTACAGATTAGTGCATGAGAGTGTAATAAGCCTTGGGCTACATCCTGTAAAAGACGTAGGTATGATAAAAAGGGCTTGCTTAGAAATTAGAAGCCTACTTCCAAAGTTGTGAACCAAAGAGTCACAGGCATAGCTTTTTTTTTTTTTTTTTCCTCATCATCTGCAATTCTCTTGTTCAGATCTTAGTTTGGTTTTCTCTATTTTAAACTATAAATTCCTGAACTAATTTTCTGAGCTACAGTGTAGAGGTTATATTTTAAGTTAGTTGTTCAGCTAGTTGCCCAAGCTTCCTCCTGAAGCCAGTTTGTTCCAATTTAAGACAGTTATCACCAAACTGTTTTCTAGAATGTTATCATTTGTTTGCTGGTTTGGGTTTGCATTTTTTGTTTCGTCTGTTTTTTTTGTTTGTTTAGTTGGTTTTTTTACTTGGCTTTTGAAACAGTCTTGACCAGCATAGTAGCTCGGACTTAAAGGTGATGAAAAGCAATCTGTTCAGGCCTATTGGTAAATCTAATCCCTGTCAACAATCCTTACAGGGAATTTCTACTGATGTTCTGAAAACTTAAAAAAAAAAAAATCCCCAAATGCTAATTATAATTTGAGTTTAGAAACATTTTTCTGTCTTGCCTGTAGGGAAACTACAGCAGTACAAATCATTGTTTCCCTGTTTTAATCTGAAATTTGCTTTGTCTGGCTACAACATGGTTATGTCTCAAGTTTTTCCCCACTATTCCTTAACAGCAAGTTTATTGGAAGATCTTATAAATCTTCCTTTCTTACTCATACTAAGTATCCATGATCCTTTTCACTTTCTTCTCTCCCTATAGATTTTTTTGCAGCTAACCATATCACAAACACTACCATGATTATATGCTTACATCGATATTACACAGATTCACTTCTTTACCAAACAATTCCTTTGTTTCTTAAGTTTTATGGAAGTAGATTTCTGATGGCTGCTGTCTTTTGGCTCCATGATTCACTGTTGTTATGTATAATAAAGTATCCATTTAGCTGATGCTTTTCCAGCACCTTTGGCTGGTATGTGTTGTCTGATATGTTTTAATTTTGTTGTTGAAAAAAAACTCTGGAAACTTCCACAGTGGTGTTACCATTTTACATCACTCTCTTTTATTCATAAACTGTTTTAATGAAGCCTCTTTGTCCTTAATAGCTATGAGAATTTTTCCTTTCTCACAGATGGTTGAAACTGAAAATTAACTTTTAAAGATATTTTGAGGGAGGACAAGGGAGTGATGGACAGATAATACACAGGCTGATTATATGGATTTCATTTTCCTTGGAAACAGGTTGAAAAATATGACTATTTTTAAAATTAAAAAACCACACAACATCACAATGTTTTCAATAAACCCAAATTACCATTTTCAATAGGGCCTAAAATGTGCATAAAATAGTACCTGACATTTTATTGGGAAACGTAAGAGACATATAAATGATAATATGAATATGGTAATATTTTATATTATTTAGTTGTTATATAGTTATTTTATATCTATAGTTACTTCAGACTGAACCTCCTTTTTCTTCCTCATTCAACTCATCTTAAGGTAGACATCTAAAATGGGATGAATGCATTGCATTCTAGAAGTGGCCATTTAACACCAGACATAAGTGACTAGACTTTGTGGTTCAAACACAGGTGTCATCTGTCATGGATAAACAAAAAATATGTGTAGAAATGATAAATATGCACAGAACTCATGACAGATTTATGTTTTTCTGGTCCAGTATATGGAAGCCAGGAGTATGCAAGAGAACACTAGATTCCTGTATTCAGTCATTGACAACCTACTGCAGGGGTGGGATTCATCTGAGACTCGGCTGTCTAATTTTAAGTGTCTTCAATTTAGGTGTCTGCATGTAAGCCAATTTTCTAAACTCAACAGAGATTTAGCTAGTAAAATCAGTGAAACCTTAGAGATATTTATAGCTATAACTGAGATATCTCAACTCAGACATTTGTGTGAGTTCTGCCCCAAATGTCACTGTTTGCAAGATAGATGCCTAACGTTTGGTTGGATGAACGTTAATCATGTGTCACTAAAACTGTCACACACTTTTCCTGGTCATGTGAGGTCATTCTTCCTCTGTCTATGCAAAGGAATCCATTTCAAAGGTTGGCTTTTGCTCAGTAGAGCCAGCCAGGCCTCCTGAAGTCTGAGAAGCATTTCTGACTTCAGACAGTACCCAGTAGTCCTCCCTCGTTTCCCCAGTATGCTGTGGCATGAAAATACTGTACAATTTTCTACTGTCCTTCTCCAAAATAGCCATTCTGCATGATACTTTAAAAGTCATGGCATTCAGATGAAATCCCTAGTGACTGGAAAAAAGAAATATAATGCCCATTTTTTAAAAGGGTAAAAAGGAAGACCGTGGAAACTACTGACTCATCAGATTCATCTCTATACCCAAGAAGATCATGGAACAGATAGAAACTATAATAAGGAACATGGAGGACAAGATTTCAGTTCGAGAAAGGTAGTATGGCCTTCCCAAGTTGATGTATTTTGATTATTGAAATGTCTTTTGCTAGATATGTAAAACATAACTGTCCAAGGCTATAACTCTGTTATGTAGAGGCTAGATAATGAATGCTTTTGCACTGTTTTTTAGTGTACTTCTCTCTTTTGGAAAGTGTTTCTTATCTTGCATCTCAGATAATAGACTTCTCAGGGCAGGCCTACTTCTTTGTCCAGCACCGGCATGACACAGAATTTCACCATGGCTTAGCAGTGGGGACCATACAAATAACACTGAAAAATCTTGTTAAAAATATGATTTCAATAAAACATGTGGGTTTGTTTTTTTCTTGTTTGTTTTTTTTTTATTAGGAAGTTTCTTCAGAAAATATAGGAGTAAAGTTATGCTGTGTGGTGGTAGTAATACTGTAGTATTGCAACTTAGAGGTACAGACGAAAAATAAGAATACCAGTATTGCAGAAGCACTGGTAAATCCAAACATGAAAGTATATTTAATGAGAATTAATGCATAGTGTAAGCTGTGTTTTCCCTGAGGAGTCTACAGTGATCCCTTGGTACCTATAATTACAATCCATTATTTGTTGTTTCTTCTATTTTTGACACTCAGTAGTCCCATCATTCCTTGCAAGGAATGCCTAAAGGATGCCTTTCGCTGGCTCCTGGCTTCGATGTGTAGTACATTTGTTAACTGGCTTTGATATTCACTTCCTCTGTAATGTAATAGTTTACTTTGATGTGGGATGTTTTTAGCTTTCCACCTTTATGAGATCTGTGGCTTGGCTGACAAACTGCAATCGAGGACTTCATTACATGCCATTTCATCTAGTTTGTGCCTTTTCATCTGGGTACCCTGACATCCAGCTAAGCTGGAGCTTGTTTAGCCTCGTTACTGTACTTTGGTTTCACTACTCCCTCTTTCCCCCTTCTCACTTTAATTTAAGAGTCATGTTTATTATTATATTTATGTCTCATGTAGGCTTTCCATGTACTTCAGAAGGAGGTGATGCTACTTTTAGCACAGCATTGATCTAGTAGCTTGTCTAAAGTCTCATTTTAGATGTTTTCCCCTTACTGCAGGCTGTTCTATGATTGCAAAGGCTGGCTGAGGAGGTGAGAGGTCTTCTTTGTCTCTCTTCTCTGATACCGATTTCTGTTTTTTTTCACTGACTGGATTTTTGTTTCAGTACATTTGTTAATAAAGTGGCTTATAAATAAGTCATATTTTCTTAAATATGGATGTTAAGCTTCTACCAAGGCTTAATTTTGCTTGTAAGCATATTAAAACACTGTTTATCAAAGTTGCTTTGTGAGTGATGATGCCACTTGAAAAATGAGCAAAGTATACCTAAAATATATTTTCCACCTTAATGTCCATGCAGATCATATACTCAAGGGTGTAACTCCAGGTATTTGGGACTTGATCAGCTCTAATACACAAACCTGGCACTTGGAGACTGCAGAAATGGTGTGCTAAATGGCTCGTTGACAGGAGCTGGGCGTAAGTATAGGTTACAGGTCAATAGTATCAACAGATATTATATTAGAGGGCATAGTAAATCTGAGGATAGAAGATAAAAAGCAATTTAGGGCTGATTAAAGGAAATGCATGACTAGTATATGAAATTCATGATCACAAGAGACCAAATAAAAGTTTGCAATTAAAATTAAGGAAAGTAATTTTTAGCCAGAAAAGAGACTGACCCACAGGTTGGGATTTGAGTACTTTTCCATAATGTCTATTTCTTTTCCCAGC
The DNA here is from genome assembly GCF_032191515.1 of Phaenicophaeus curvirostris. Classification (NCBI taxonomy): domain Eukaryota; kingdom Metazoa; phylum Chordata; class Aves; order Cuculiformes; family Cuculidae; genus Phaenicophaeus; species Phaenicophaeus curvirostris. The sequence goes on from NC_091394.1 coordinate 92,383,682, forward strand.
TTTCCAAGAGTAGGGCATATTTATGTCTGTTTTCCAAAATCGTTTTGGCCCAGATTCTAAGATTTTTTTTCTAGTGTTGCATTTAAATTCAGGTTTCCAACCAATGGGTTTTTCTCTTTCTTTCTTTTAGCCCCAGCCTATAAACACTGAATCTTCCACAACCCTCAGATTCAGTGAAAATATATTATTATGAATAAAAATAACAGAATTCCTCTCCTCGTAGTGGCAAGGGGTGGAGGAAGTGATATGTCATACACACTGTGAATGTCATATATTGCATTTTATTCTAATTGATATGGAAAGCAAACATCCCCTGCATAAACCCAACAGTTGTGTTAAGGCAAATTAGGCTAAGAGGGACAAATCATTTCTCAGTGACTTCTATAATAATGGAAAACATCTGGTTGGGTCACAGCCCATATACTACTCTAGCATACAGTGTATTTCAGGTCAATGAGGAAATTAAATACACTATGCCTCTATAGACAGCCAGTAGAGCAGTTATTTATGAAAAAAAGTTCAGACGCTGGCACTTCAGGAAAGGTATATCAGGTGTTTAAAATGTTGCAATCACTTCTTTGGCTGATTGCTTGTTTCCAGAAGCAGTCCATGTACCCCTGAGAAGATGGCAACTGTACCAAAAAGGTCTGGAAAGGGAGAAAGATTTAAAAAGTACCAAGGAAAACTGAAAAACAGACAGACAGAAATAATAATAATAAAAACATATAAAGAAGGTCAAGCTCCCATAAGCTTGTGGCATTTCTGACACATTTTTATTCAACCTACTCTTAAAAATCTCTAACAATGATGACTGCACAAGAGCATTCCAGTGCTTCACCATCTCCACTATTCACCAGTTTTACAATGTCTAGTGTTTGTCCTAACCAGAACAGACATGGCCAATAGTTTTGTCTTTTATAAGTACCTCTTATATTTCAAGTGTGTTTATATGTCTATTGTCAGTCTTTGTTCTTCTAAACTAAACAGTCATGATTCCTTCAATGTTTCCTCACAGCTCATATCCTCAACACCCCTCATTATTCTTCTTGCTACCTCAGAACATTGTCCAACAGTTGCACAGACTTTCTAAGTCGTTTTGCGCAATGTAGGACACAGAAACAGACTCATAACATGAATGTTATTTTACAGATAGATAAGTGATTAAAGGAGGGAGAATAATCAGTCCCTATTGGATGCAGATGGAACAATTGTCACAGTGGATGAGGACAAGGCTGAGGTACTTAATGCCTTCTTTGCCTCAGTCTTTAATAGTAAGGAAAGTTGTTCCCTATGTGTACACACCCATGAGTTAGACGAGCAGAACAGAGCTCCTATCATCCAAGAGGAGGTAGTTAGAGACTTGCTTGCCCAGCTAGAAACACACAAGTCTATGAACTCAGACGGGATCCATCCAAGAGTATTGAAGGAGCTGGTGGATGTGCTTGCCAAACCCCTTTCCATCATCTTCCAGCAGTCCTGTCTGACTAGGGAAGTTCCACTGGACTGGAGGATGACTGATGTTGCGCCCATCTATACGAAGGGTAGGAGGAAGGATTCAGAGAACTACAGGCCTGTCAGTCTGACCTCAGTGCTGGAAAAAGTCATGAAACAGGTGCTGTCTTGAGTGCTATCATGAACCACATGCTAGAGAACTGGGTTAAGACGGGTTCATGAAAGGCAGATCTTGCCAAACTAACCTGATCGCCTTCTATGACAAGGTGACTCACCTACTGCATGAGGGAAAGGCTGTGGATGTATCTTCCTGGACTTCAGTAAAGCCTTTGACACAAGCAGAATGCTGTGAGAAACTGTCAGCCTCTGGCCTGGACAGGCGCACACTCTCCTGGGTGGAAAACTGGTTGGCTGGCCGGGCCCAGAGAGTGGTGGGAAATGGTGTGAAATCCAGCCTACCTAGGGCTCAGTGCTGGGTCCAGCTCTGTTCAGTGTCCTCATCAATGACCTGGATGAAGGCATCGAGTACACCCTTAGCAAGTTTGCGGACGACACTAAGCTGGGTGGAAGTGTCGATCTGCTGGAGGGTAGGGAGGCTCTGCAAAGGGATCTGAACAGGCTGGACCACTGGGCTGAGTCCAACGGCATGAGGTTTAACAAGGCTAAATGCCGGGTCCTGCACTTGGGGCACAACAACCCTATGCAGTGCTACAGACTAGGAGAAGTCTGTCTAGAAAGCTGCCTGGAGGAGAGGGACCTGGGGGTGTTGGTTGACAGCGACTGAACATGAGCCAGCAGTGTGCCCAGGTGACCAAGAAGGCCAATGGCATCTTGGCTTGTATCAGAAATGGCGTGACCAGCAGGTCCAGGGAGGTCATCCTCCCTCTGTATTCAGCACTGGTGAGACTGCACCTTGAACATTGTTTTCAGTTCTGGGCCTCTCACCACAAGAAGGACGTTGAGGCTCTGGAGTGAGTCCAGAGAAGAGAGATGAAGCTGGTTAAGGGGCTGGAGAACAAGTCTTAAGAGGAGTAGCTGAGGGAAATGGGATTGTTTAGCCTGGAGAAGAGGAGGTTGAGGGGAGACTTCATTGCTCTCTATAACTACCTGAAAGGAGATTGTGGAGAGGAGGGTGCTGGCCTCTTCTCCCAAGTGACAGGGGACAGGACGAGGGGGAATGGCCTCAAGCTGCACCAGGGGAAATTCAGGCTTGATATCAGGAAAAAAAAAAAAAATTACAGAAAGGATCATTGGGAACTGGAACAGGCTGCCCAGGTAGGTGGTTGAGTCACCTTCCCTGGAAGTGTTTAAAAGATGGGTGGATGAGGTGCTGAGGGGCATGGTTTAATGATTGATAAGAATAGTTGTCTATAGAGTCTATGATCCTGTGGGTCTTTTCCAACCTAGTGATTCTGTGTTTCTACAGCAATTAAGAAAGATATATCACCTATTGCCCTATCATTATCATCCGGATCCACAGTTGCAACAGAAGCCCCTTTTGCAGCAAAGATTTGGAGAGCCTATCCCAGTAGGACCCCCCATTCCTACACAATGTTTCCAGTTGGAGCTGAGTTCTCCAAAGATCTCTGCAAAAGGTCCAGCTTTTATATCATTAAATAGACAACTTATATAATTCTAAAAATGCGGAAATTCTGGTCCAATTACTCATTGCCCCTCCTCCTTTAGCATCAAGGCCCCAGGAGAGGAGATGAGGAGGTAACTGGATATCTCTTATCTTTAAAGCAAGGGGGCTCTTGAGGTGCAGTGTTCCTGCGTAGTTCTTCTCTTTTCATTCAGTGCTCCTGTGGATTTGTTAGCTGGGGTGTTGGTGATCTTTTTTTATCCTGCATATGCTGAAGAAGCTACAGTTAAGGTGGCATGGCCCAATTCTACTAATAATTCCAACTGTGATACATTTTCTCACACTCTCTGTATTAAGAATAGCACAGCACAATTCTATAGTTCTACAGTTTGGATAATAACAATGTAAGAATTTGTAGATTAAACAGTAGACATAGTAATGCAATATGAATAATCCATATATTATTTTAGGCCTGTTGATCAGGACCTGTCACTTCAAGTGCTAAGTTACCCACGCAGTTACCCGCGCATGGGTGCCTAGAACCAGGTTGAATGGTCTAACTTGGTCATTTAAGATCAGACCTTGTCAAACAGAAATTTCTAGCACCACCCTAAGAACAAATCTTTGCCTAATGGTAATTATCATAGTGCCATTAAAACAATTTGTTCAGTGAAACAGTTTTAATTTATAGCAGTTGAAGAGCTTTCTCAAAACTTTTTTAGCATTAGTGATCTTTAAAATTATTTGGGATTAAACCCAAATGAAAGACATTTGAAAGCAGTGTACAAAATTACAGGTATCTTACCTATAGTATGGCAGTGTCCATCGAACCACTCAAAGACAAGCTGCGTGTGAGCAATTCTATTAAAAACTCCTGATTTCTGGGTTTAATACCATGACAGTTTCAAATTGCCTGTGCTTCAAACCAGAAATATATGTGTCAGTCTATATGAGGCTTTCTTTAATTTAAAGAATATTTTAAATCAGTCTTTGAAGAGTGCAGGGCCATTTTTTTTGGTTTGCTTAAAGCGAGTTTAAGACTTGCTTCTTGTCATATCCCAGATCAATAATAGTCTTCTGCTAAGTAAACTATAGCAGAAGTCAGCCCTTAAACCCTTTCAAGTCTCTCCATTCTCTTCTAGTTAGTGACCCTGCAAGAAAGACAAGGGCAATAATGTGTTTGACAGTGTTCGGAGGGTTAATAACTACTGCACTTTTGTACATCATTACCGTAACATCTGAGCAGCACAGCTTTTAACAGCTTCAGATGCAGAACCCTTGAGGCTTGGAGTTCTTCAAGATTATATAGAGTTTTCCAGTGTGCTCCTCATCACGCAGAAGCAATTTGGAGAAGTTTTTGATATGTGTACATCCCACCTAAGGCATTCAAGGCTAGATTTCTATAAAATTGGAAGCAGGAACAAAGCAGGGTCATTGGACCAAGCAATGTAGACTGACACATGCCTATACATCTTGAATATTCCTACCAAGAAATATAAGTAGTTCACTCTACTTGAACTATCAAACACAGAGTGGATGATAAGCAAGCAGATTCACTAGGTAAATTGGATTCCTTCTGGGATAATTTTTTTTCTGTTCTGCAGACTATTGTCACCCTCCTACAGCTGGCAAAAGCTATGTAGTCTTAAGCAAGCTAAGTAGCTGCCCCCCAAACTTGCCATTTACTAATATTTATTATTTATGGGTATTTGTATTTATTATTTATGTCTGCAGCAAAGTGTTTCCTGTGCATTTACCCAGAGAAGGCCACAGTTCTTGATCCCTGCCCCAAGGAGCTAGCAAACTGGTCTGCAATTACTAAGGAGTGGCTAAATCTGGCAATTACTAATTTTGTGCAAAGAGGCTCCATCAAGTCCCGAAAGAGCTTCACAAACAGAGACAATAGAGACTGGAAAATGACTAATCCTGAACCATCAAGTGTTTAATTCCTTAAGTGTAGTTCTCTCTGTGTGTGAAAATGATTTCTCTATACATTTGACAATTAACTCTCCTACTGATATTTTTGTCCGCTTGTTTGGTTTTTTACTCCAGCTAGAGCCTATCTTGCCTATCATTTGAAAATCTAAGCATACTGCGGTTGCTAGCATACCCATCAGCAATACACAATCTCCCTTATTTTATGCTTCAGACTATGAAGTGGAGTAAAGAAGTGCTTGGCCCCAGATACCTCACTGTGGTCCACTAATTAAAGAATAATGGATCTGTGCTCTTACCCAATGGCACCAGAGTAAAATCTATGACCCAGTTAGTTTTATAAAGATCGCTTGAGATACCCATGACATTTCCCAATCTAAATTACAGGAGGAAAAAAAATGCAGGCCTCAGCATTTTAAAACCAGAATAGTCCCTTTAAGGAGACTCTGGCTAAAGGGATACAGAATCTGGGGTCACATCTCAGTCTTCATTAAGTCACCTGCTTCTGACAGAAGAAAACATATATGGGGTTAAAAACATGTAATTTTTCTTAAGAAAAAGAAAATTCATGCTTCCAATCTATGGATTAATCCTTCGAATGAATGCAGAAATGTGCTAAGGTATAAGAATATAATCATTGCTATATAGACAAGCAGAGGAGGTCCAAATTATATTTTATGGCAATTGGTAATGCTATAATTTGTAGAGATTGGGTCTCATTGTATTTCCACTGTTCAAATATATTAATATAAAACCACTCGTTACCACAGAAGACTAAGTAAACAATAATTTATTTGGGCCTGAATGAGAACAAAGGAATATTATTATGTATAAGAAAACTGAATTTTGTTTAAATAATAAGATCACTCACTTCACTGTCTCTCTTTTTTTCTTTATTTGTTACTATTTATGTTTTTCTTCCTCACTCCTTACACATAAATACAAAGACAGGCAAATTGAGCCAAAGTCTTGGTTATCATGGGTGGAACATTGTAAACAAAGATGTTGGACAGTGTAAAACAAAGGCATGAATGATACTGTGACACAGAAAACAGATGTCATAGATGGAGAATTTTTAAAGGAAAATGTTAAAAGCTGACAGAAATCAATTTCACTTGAATTCCTCTATGACAAGGACATTTAAATATAGTCAACTAGGTATTATTAATATTGCAATTTAGGAAGTGAAAGCACAGCATGAAGCTGAACATTGGCAAGGTGGGAACAGATGACTAGAGAAACATTAAACAAATTACAGGAATCTCCCTTGTTTTATAACAGGAAGCTTGGCCAGCAAAGACGCAAGCAATTTACTCATCCCCTATGCAATTTATATTGATTCGTTACTTAGTTTTATTCAACCTGACAATAAATTAATATATCTCAAATAACTGGAACAGTCTAGGATCTTACTTATTACTACTGCTTGTCCATATAAAATTGCTGGCTTAACAAATGGATGAAGTGTATCTCCATTCTTGGACACAGAAAGCTGAAATATGAGCTTATACCACTTCCAAAGGCTCAACAGTAGCTTAAGTAGTTATATTTAACCTAAGTTTGGCCTAGCAGAGTGTAAACTAATTTTTCGTATTTACATAGCTTTTCACTGCACACTAAGCCAATCTTTAGTGATTTACAGCAGCAGTTGCCCATAAAACTTCAATCATCTAAAAATCAGACACTCATTGCAAGCTTATTGACAATGAAGAGCGTGATTAGTATATCCCAAGTGCTAATCAGTTCAATATAAAGCATTGTAAGCTTGTACATCAGGAACAGTCACCTAACATTAGCATGCCCTAAATTAGTTGTGTCCCCTCCTCTACAGTTTTTTTCCAAGTAGTTTTCTGAGTAAACTCCTTTTATTTCTGGTGACAAGCCTTCCAACACACTGTCATTCTCCATATCACCTATGAATATTTTAGAACTGAATGAAATCTAGGGGAGGAGAATTGTTCTACGGTGCTGTTGTGGATTTCCTGTTGCATTAACTCGGCATGTGCCAGGTGGCTCTGGCCAAAGGGCTTTTATACCTTTGGTTCCAGTCCTTTCCCCATTAAAAAAGCCTCTGGAGCTTCCAGAAAGGTGAGAGGAAAACTATTTCATATGGTGTAAAGTGTCAGTTAAATAATGCAATGCACAAAAATTCTTGCCCTTTGTCCTCTCTGTCTTCAGTGCCTTGATGACATTACATGAATTTTAAATGTAAAAAAATTAACTCCCTGTTCAATCATAGTCTTCTCAGATGCTACGTACAAGTAAATATTCTAATCAATTCTTTTGTTTTGATACTACATTTGTGAAGTACTGCAATCTATACAATTGCTTTTCTCTGCAGTTCAGTTTCTGTTGCTTATATACAGAGTGTGGAAACCAGACATCACTTCTATATTCATAAGTTAGAATATTTGTACTGTTAAAAAGAAATTTAGTATGATCATTAGTAAGTTTGTGATGCAGTTACAAGAGGGAGACAAAAGGCTTTATATGAACGAGTTATGTGTATGTATATATACACATACAGGAAATGTGTCCAAATATATAAATACACTGTGCTCATTTTCTTGAGTATCTGTTTCACACAACAGAATTAATCTCCTGATTAACAAACCTGACAGCAGTTCCTCTTCCATATACTTCTGGAGGCTGTCTCTAACCAGGATTGAATTTTAAATAATAAACAGTTACTTTCCACTCTACTAGCTAAAGCACATTAATTTTTACATGATCTATTTTAAGCAAGCATCCATGCATATGTAATTCACACTTTTTTAATAGCTTAGGTTTTTCTCTAAGAAGTGTTATGCAAAGATTCCTCTGTGACAGATCATCTGTGTTTATGGTATAAATTAATGTGAGTGTTATGTTAGCCATTGTAATTATACGCTTTTGAAAAACACAATTCTGAAAGAGAAAATTTGGCATATTTTAAAAATGGGCTTTAATGTCTGATCCAGCTGCATATTTCTAAAAGTCAAAATTTATACACTTTTAAAAAATAAAGAAGTTTTAGGAATAGAGAACAGGGATTTAGGGGGTTCATCAAAGTTATATCTGCTGCTAAAAATAGTTTAAAGTACTTACCTGTAATCACACAGACCTCATAAAATTTCTATCATATGACAAATGATACTGCTGTTGAGAGAGGAATTTTTATTATGTTGATTAACTTTTCCAAGACTCTATGACCCATATGCCATTAGCCTGAATTGTAATTTACTCTGAGAGTAAATTTGTTGATTTTATTGTGACTGCTCAAAAATGAAAGTAATATTGCATTCCACCATTAGTTGGTTATTTAGCTGTTAATATAATCTAGGAGTATTACTTTTGTTCCAGGCTGGATATATAGCAGCTTAAATTCATAAATGGCTATTGAACACTTGGAGGAGTTTCTTGCACATCCAGGATATGATCCAAAAGAGAGAGAAACAGAAAAGAAATTAAAGCAGACAGGCACAGCAGTAATCTTATTTATCTTCATGTGAGTTTTTGTATTCTTTATCTTAAGGAAAATTCAAAACTTCTTTCTGTTCTATTTTTTGGCAAGAATAGCCAGACAATAAATTTTGCTTTGAGTTTCCTCATGCTTTTGTTCTCACTGCTGACTAGGCCTGCAGCAGAAGCAACTTTGAGGCCACAATCAATTCTGGAAACTCATGAGAGAAGCTGCCATTTTACTAATAGCTAGATGTTTGGCTTAGTTCCAGCAGCACTTACAAGATGATGCAATGATGACTGCGATTGAGGTTTTGACCAAGTTTCTGTTGACTGGCTGCTTTAGCTTCACTTTAGTCTTCAATAGAAAAATAATGCTATTGAAACTCAAAGAGGTCCTCCGCATACTTTTGCTTTTTTTACAAGCTAAAACTTGTCTTTCTTTAAAAACTGTCTTCCTTCCACATTTTACCACCCAAATCTGTAATTACATGATTATTTGTCCTACAGTATTTTCAGTTAGAAAAAAATATCTATTTCAGTCATACATATTATTTTTTTCTTTTTTACCAAAGACTTTAACAATTGGATTTCTTGAGGTTTAAAAAGTTACATTATTCTCTGCAGATATCTTCTTTACATCTATCAGACCGTACTTGTGCCATCTTTAAACTGCCTGTTTGCAGAAAGGTGTATGCATCTTGCTAAGATATTAATTTGTAAAAATAGCAGTAAAGCTTGCAAAAGCCAGTAAAAGAAACCTATCACGATGGCAATGTAATTAATTACCACAGCACATTTAAGTATTTTCATAAGAAAATACAGCGCTATTTCCATTCTATATCAAGAATTGACAACAGGTATATTGCATGAGCTATATTGCACACTAACATCAGTTACCATGGATTTAACTGGCACACAACATATTTCTTGCATTCCAAATCACTACAAGATCTTCTAAAAATTATGAGTATGTTCACCTCCACAGAATGAGTATACACCACAAAGATTTAAAGGTTGGCTACGAAGTATGTTTCCAAAACTTTTAATCATTGTAAATAATCAGTTCAATCATGCTTTTCTTTAAACACTCTTTATTGAGGACTCAGCATCTCTGTCACACACCATCCTAATGAACTTGAAATAGAAAAAGCAAATTCAGACCACAACATTTCTTGACTACTAATAGCTGAGGGAAACTTTTATCCAAAACCAAATTTTCAAACCATGATTGTACTGAAGCTTGTGGCAAAATTCTTGTTGGTATTAGAAAGCTGCAATTCCAACCTTAGTGTGAGTCCTCTCAAGAATAAAAAGACATTTTGATACCTATTTCTTATACTTCTATATATTTTAGATATAATCATTCAGAGTTCTGAAAGATTAGGTTTAGCTGTTTCTTCTTTTTTTGCAGTAATTGGTCTCACAAATATGAATTAGGTTCAAGACACTTTATGAGAAATTTTGATGTGTTTGAGGGTATTTCTTTGGACACTTCCCCACTCGTTTCCCACAGGAGTGTATTTTAGAGTAATTTTAGAGTGGACCAGTTATGCTGAGGACAAGAGGAATATCAAGGATGTCTTAAAATTTAGAGCATGTTTAAGTATGTATTTCCCTAAATAGGCCCTGAAGTACATTAGATTTACTATTCTAACATATCCTGTTTGCTGTTGTACTGATGATACCCAGGCAAATAAAGAAATCAAAACACCAAAGCCATTGTATGAACCTGTTCCATGAAGAACAGTGGCTTAATGTGAGTCAGCAAATTGCATATAGCTTCATGTTATGATCAGACTAAAATAGTTTAACATATTATATAGAAAATTCCAGCTCCTAACACAATTTAATAATGTTGTCTTAAATCTCAACTTTCATTTAAAAATATGTTCCTACTGTTGTGCTGAACATAACCAATGAAGCAACATCTGCTTAACACATAACAAACAAGAACCACAACTCATAGAGATACGAAGTACCCTAATTAATCTTTATAGTTTAATGTCTCTAATATATGCTACCCAATAGGTACTACCCACAGTATTTTCTCTGGGGATTAAAAAATTTTGGCTGTCATTGCTAAAAAATAATTTTTCTGAGATTACCCTGAGGATAAATCAAGCGTAAATTGTCTTTTCTCTCAGATATTGCCTAGCTGACCTAGCAATGGCACAGAAAAATGTTGCACAGAGCAGTCATGGGTACATGTTGCATAGACATGGATGTTGTCATGGAAAAAGGCCATAACTGAAACTGATACACATCTTGGTTTATGCCTTTACTTAAAATGGTTAATCATGTATCAATGAACTGCTATTGTTAATATTCCCTTAGGATTACTTCACAAAGTAACTTTAGAAATCTCTTATCAAATCCTAGGACACTAGATATTTTCACTGAAGGAAAAGGTGATACTTTTGCAAAACAGCTCAAAAGTTCTATACCTGTTTTGTAGGTTAACAAGTAAAAAAATGCAGATTTCCAAAAGCCCTATAATGCTCCCAAGAAATTATTTGTTTAGTAGCCATACAGTTCATATTTTATATTTGCCATTAATCAGGATATACCATTTTGTAGAGTACATGATCAATATTCTGTGTTCAAAATGCGTGCTAACAGGGGTCAATAGCTGATCACTCTTAATTAGATGTTGTTCATTAACTCACAGTCATGAACTGGATTGTTTAAACTGTGTATTTTCCTTGTTCTTGAATAATCACTGCTTTACTGCTATTCCTAAGTGACTGTGATGAACTGTGCTGCTACTGACCACAACTTTGTCTATTTGTGTTTTGACAGCTGCAGTTAGGAATGATGTTGGAGAGTGATTGAGGCAGAGACAAACAGTATAATACAACGATGTGGACTGCAGAAAATGGAGATAAGAAGGATCGGATTAGAGGATGAGGTGAAAATACCAGGATGTGTTCATCTTGTGTCTGAGACTATCCAGATATTTTTATTTGCTATTGGGAACAATTAAGTTGAAAAAAGATGGTTCATGCTGCAGAGCTGGCATTACTAAAGCAGGTAGTGTGCTGCTACAAGGCTTTACTTGAGTTTTTGTCCCTTAAGCTTTTGGCAGAAAACTTACTGAAGACTGACAGATAAGCTTCTCCTGCAGTTAAAGGATATCCTACGCTCGTTGTATAAGACAGCATGTGAACAGGAATACTAAAATGTCTGAGGCACTGTCTCCTGTGCTGGATGATGACATATTCCTAAAACAAACAAAAAAACAAACCAACCAACCAATCAACCAATCAACCCAAACGCACAAGCAACCAATCAGCCAATGAAATGTGAAAATTAAAATCATATATGAAATGTGACAGGTCATACAGTTACTTGGTAGTCTACGGTATCACTAAGATGAGAGGCAAAGACATAACAGGAAAGAAAACTGTCCTCTGCCTTGAGAAAACAACTCACTCCAGGAATTCCCAAATGGGCTTTGAATTAAAAAGCAACTTCTTTCCCTAACTGACCATTGTAGAAGAGTTGCCTGAGTTTTTTCAACAAGCCCCAAAATGTTAGTGACCATCTGGTACACATAAAATTAATATGTGAGATAAAACTGTCCTCAGATACTCTGACTTATATGTCATCTACTGTGTTTTAAAAAGTAACTGCAATCTTTTTCAGTGTAAGAAATTCAGTGACCAGTCTTCTTGAGACTGTATGTGGGATTGGCATTCTCATGTTTGGTGAAAGCTCTAATGCTATGAACTACGGAAAAGTTCAATTTCAAGTCTGTGTTTTTCTTGCCTTAAATCCTCAATAAAATCCCTTTATCTCTTTTTATCTCAAATAAAGGATGAAATCTTCCTGTGTTTTTTTTTTTTTAATTTAACATTATAAATAAATGAGGATACCCCCTCTTCATTTTCAGGTCTTACTTCAGAATGTTTAACAACTTATAAAGAAATACGGAGTAATGGAATAGAAAGTAATGCATAAAGATGATAAAGATTAGATACTTCAGTCTGAGATTAAGAAAAATAAAACACTTGATGGTTACCATGGCGACCTTCCAGTACCTGAAAGGAGCTTACAAGAAAGCTGGAGAGGAACTATTCATAAAAGCTTATGGTGATAGGACAAGAGGGAACAGATATAAGCTGGAGAAGGGCAGATTTAGACTAGACATTAAGATGAATTTCTTCACCATGGGAGTGGTGAGGCACTGGAACAGGTTGCCAAGGAAAGTAGTGGATGCCCCATCCCTGGAGGTGTTCAAGGCCAGATTGGATGGGGCCTTGGGTAACCTGATCCAGTGGGTTGTCCCTGCCTGTGGCAGGGAGGTTGGAACTAGATGATCTTTAAGGTCCCTTGTAACCAAAACTATTCTATGACTCCATGATTCTACGATACGTTATTGAGGACATCACAATTAAGTGTGTGTCTGTCTCTATACATATGCACATACTTTTAATAAATTAAGTAATTAATTAATTTAAAAATGCAAAAGTATGCCACAAAGAACTTACAAAAACAAAAAATGTAGACATTTGTTTAAAAATGCTAAGTTTTATTTGAATTTGGCTAAAGGTTTTTGAACACTGCTTTCAATAAAATAATTTGAAAAAAAGAGTCAATATATTTGTTAAAAGTATTTTAATGAAAGAAAAAATCCTATAATTTTTGTTTAGATTTTAGATTATGCAGAGAGGCTTATTTAAGAAGCCAGCTAGTCAAACTCAACAACATCTGGGTTGTGATTCATGTAGAAATAAAATAAAAGGAGAGATGGAGAAGAGAATTTAAGGAAGACAGAAGCAATAGGTGGGTTGCCATAACAATGCATTTGATAGCTATATGCTATACCTCCAAAACAGTTGTTCTCCAAAAAATAGTAGTTTAAATAAATATTCTGGAGAATTCAATGGTATGGAAAGTGTATTCTATAGGTAGGAATCAGAAGGGGTTATAGCACAAAAGTCAAACCCTCAAAAATATCTTGGCTTTCAGGGTTAAAGACTATATATTATTGAGGACAAGAGTAGTCTTGTGCTTACAGTCCGGGTTTAGGCAGCAGAAGACACAGGTATAGTGTTTGGGCCTGCAATATGTCGGCGATGTCTTGTCTTGCTTTCCCTTGTGCTTGTAAGACGCTCATTGTTCTGGTGCACCAGCTGCCACTTGCAGGTACTCTGATGCTTTTTTGCATTATTAGAAGCTAAATGTTAAATGCCATGATTCCAGATTAGCTATTGCACCTGTCTCAAAGACCTAAACTCCACAATAATGTAGTCCTCAAATGTGAGTTTTAGAAACCAAGGTCATTATAGAAAGCTACATTTTAAGGGGATTTTTTTGTTGTTTTATTCCCAGTGAAAGGCTGTCAAAATGGAGCATATTTGCTTCTAGAGAAATCCTACCAAAGCAAAATTACAGTACTGCTCACTTTTAAATTTCACAGTAAAGTAGCACTTAAGGCTTATTGCAGTGCATTAGATTTAAAACCAATTAAGTACAATGCTAAATCAGTGTAAAACACATTTCTGAATTTATCTACAACATAATGAATAACATCTGCATCTGCAAAGAAAAGATTTATACTGAGCAGCAAAACAAAATGTGTTGACAATTTGAGCAGTTTTCATTCCCTTATGTCATATGTCTTCATTATTTGGTAAAGCTATACTATAATCCTTCATTGTTAGAGCAGTAAAAGGGGGAAAACACCCAAATTGCAACACATTTTGGTAGATTCTTCCTCAGTTCATTTCCTCTTCTCAGCAAAGGTACATCTTGTTTACCTCAGGAGCTTTTCCAATTTGATATCTATTCAGGATTTGCTAAGAATCACCTTTCTTCACGCGTGCTGAGGACCAAGGACTATCTTCTGACCTCTGATGGACATTTCTAGTACTGCCTTCTTCAGAAAACTGACTTTCAGTAAAGCCAGCCTCCTGCCTTGTTCTTCTTAGATGACAATAAGCAGAAAATATGACATAGGGAACCAAAATGCTCTAATGTTTTTAAAGGACCAAATACCACATTTGACAGACCTGAATTTCCCTACTGAGTCTGTCTAGAGTTTCATGTATGACCTTTAACTAATAACTAACTTACTGATCCAGACACAGTTTTGACAAACGTGTTTCACAGAGTTGACTCTTAAAACTAGCCTTCTTATAATTCCCCCCTCTTAAAAGAAAGGAGGAGTAGTATACTGTTTTAATTTCTTAGCCTGTAAAGATGCACCCATGTGGGGCTCCTTCTTATTGCAGACGTGTATAGCACTTGGATCAACAGAAAAGGAACGTGGTCAGGCTATCTGAACCCTCTGATGCAGAAGTAATTATTTCATATCTATGACTGTTTTATGAATGCCTTACTGACAATGCTACAGATGTTCCTGTTTATTGATAGCATACATATATAATACACTGCAAAGCAGCAAAAGCATCTACTTCTGCTGCCTTTAGTTTTCTGGCAGGCCCATATTTATTTGGGTAAAAAAACAATCTTACTTTCATTTAGTTTTCAATGTCTTCTGTAATGGATACCATGGAAGGAGAGTTGTTCTTAATGGTGATAATTTCTGTGAGGCAAAACTTGTCCACAGAGGCGTTACTAGTAAGAAGATGCTCGTAAGAATGTCTCTATATTTTAAGGATTAGCCTTTAGTGTTCATACAGCAGAGTGATGAGTCCTAATCTCAAAGAGGATTTTGGTTAATATCATCCTTATTTATTTTCCAAGTTGGCTTATGCTCCTGTTGTGATGGGCTCATAATTATCTCATGCTTCTGGAAAATACAGTGCTTGCTGATGAGGTTTAACAAAGCTAAGTGCTGGGTTCTACACTTCCATCACAACATCACCATGTAATGCTACAGGCTTGAGGACAAATGGCTGGAAAGCTACCTGGTGGAAAAGGATCTGGGGGTGCTGGTCGACAGCCATCTGCATATGAGCCAGCAGTGTGCCCAGATGGTGAAGAAGGGCAACAGCATCCTCGCTTATATCAGCCGTGGTGTACCCAGCAGAAGTAGTGAAGAGATAGTCTCCCTGTACTCAGCACTGGTGAAAGCACACCTTAAACACTATGTTCAGTTTTGGGCCTCTTGCTACAAGAAGGACTTTGAGGTGCTGAAGCACATACAGAGGAAGGCAACCAAGCTGGTGAAGGGTCTGGAGAACAAGTCTTATGAGGAGCAGCTGAGGGAACTTATAAGACTTGTTTAGTCTAAAGAAGAGGAGGCTGAGGGAAGGGAGACATTATCAAGCACTGCAGCTATCTGACAGGAGGCTATAGCAAGGTGGGTGCTGGTCTCTTCGCCCAGTGTAGTAAGGGATAGGATGAGAGGAAATGGCCTCAAGTTACATCAGAGGAGGTCTAGATTGGATATTAGGAAAAATTTCATTACTGAAAGAGTGATGAAACATTGGGACAGGCTGCCCGGGGAAGTGATGGAGTCATCATCCCTGGAGGTATTAAAAAAAAGCGTAGATGTGGCCCTTCAGGACGTGATTTCATAGATGTGGCAGCACTGGGCTGATGACTGGACTGGATGAGCTCAGAGATCTTTTCCAATCTCAATGATTCTATGAAACATGAACATTAGCAACTACAACCCTAGTCTGATTTACACCAGAGTACCCAAAACCTCTGCCTGAGACCACCAGCTCTTATAACAGATCACTAAAATACCTGTGTCCTGGAGCTGTAACCAAGGTGTCTGAAATGGCACTGAATGTCCACATTTTGGCAAATGGATTTTGTCTGTGGTGCCTTGACTTCTCATTTTGACTGAGATACCGCCCCTCTCCCAAGAGGAAATGAAGAAAAAGAGGCAAGTGAAATTCAGTAAGCTAAGCAGTAAAATTTACCTGTGAAAATTTGGCATAGATTTCCTCACAGGATACTGCCATGGGAAGAAAAGCAGTCCCCCTTTTGAAAAGACTGTTTTAAGTGTTTATCCTGCCGTGCTGGTTTGTGTTTTTTGCTGTGAAATCTTGTTTGCAAAGCCCCCGAGGGGTCTAATGGCTGTCATGAAAAGACTTATACTCTGTGCTTATTCTCTGCAAATGTGTAGTCAGGCCATTGGCCAAAAAATCCCTTTTTCTTCTGCACCAAAAGGGTCTCCTGTGGCCTGTGAACAGGTCTGGCACTCTCTGCTAATCTATTCTAAGTCTTATTAGGGACATTGATTCTTTCTTAGGTTTGAATGGGAAGCAGAAATTTACTTTTCCTAGTGACTTTTTTTGAATTGCAATGTGTTTTACACCACTGGGGCTTAGGAATAGCTTCGTTTACCAATATCAGGTAATTGCTACTGCAGCAATTTGCTACCACAGAACTGAGCAGCTGGAAGATGTTGATGTCTTGATAAAAGGTTATAATTTGTTTTAATTTTTTTCTCTCTCATTTTCATTTTTGGCCAGACAAATATGGTATCATATGCCATAGTTAAAGGGTATGTTACCTGAAGATATTACAAAAGTCCATGCCATGTTCATCTCAATGAATTGAGGAGAAATACAGTTTTAATTTTAACTCCAATTATATCCAGGAAGATTAATTGTTGGGGGCAAATCCTTGCATGGGGCCGAAAGGGAGTTATAAATCATTCAGTTAGATGATCAGATAATTTTCAAGCTCCTTTGGATTTCAGAAAACGGACAAGACTAGCTTAAACCTGTCTCTTTCACAAAGAACTTGTAGCTTGCGATAAATTAGAATCTGTCTTTTTCCCCCCTCTCCAGTGATCTCCCTGGATGTGGGCAAAATGTCCACTACTGCTAATTTAATTGCAAGGGGAACACTCTACTGCCTGCAAGTAATTCACTTTTTTCAGTAGCAGGTAATGGCAATAGTGAAAGTGTCTCCTTGCTATCAGGTCATTTTATTTTTAAGTCAATGACAATGGAACCATTATGTACCAGCTGATGAGAGTTTAATTTGTTTAAGTACAGAAGAGGATTTATTAGCAGTAATATGTTGATATTACTATGGCCCTGTACTCATAGCTCTTACATATGCATTAGACAATTTTCCCTAATCTAAGCAAATCTAAACTAATCTAGGTGGAAGTATAAGTATGGACTTCATTTTCTTTCCACTGAGACAAGTGTTAATTAGAAGACACTTACTGGACCTAAAGCAGAGTAACTTAGCAGAGAATCAGGTCTCATATCTTTTGTCTAATCTGAATATTGCATGAATATGTTCATGATTCTAGACGTAATTAGGGTCACAGAATATGACTAATTGCTTCCATGAAAGTGAACTGTCCCCCTTAGCAAGGCATGCATCCATGTCAGCTGCTATACAGCAGCACTGGAGAGCAGCTGTGAATAAACCACTCTCTATTACTGCATAAATTAATCTCTTTTCTCCTCACTTAAATACCTACAAGTTAAATAGAACCCAGAAAAATTTAGAAAAATTTGGATGGTGATTGGGGTCAGTCCATGACAGCTCCTCTTGCCTTCTTCTCCCTCATCACATCTCTCCCTGCTCTGGCACGGGCTAAGGGGCTCAACTGTGTCCTGTGGTGGGGTCATTGGAGCCAGCTGGGAGAGGCTGGAACAGACTGTAACCATCACTTGGAATGGGTTGAATTTTCTTGCAGAGCTGAAAAGCTGTTACCTCTTCTTATTCATGCAGTAAGTATTATGAAGAGGACTTTTTTTCCTGATCTAAACTTTTATGACCATGACTAGAGGTTCATCTAATCCTCTCTGAAGTTTTTAATTAAAAAGATAATGGATGAGTTGGAAAATGGAGACCTGGGAGCACAGAAATCTTTTGAAAATGTTCCCAGCCTCTGGATCACCAGAACTAGATATTTGAAAAGATGTACTGGAACAGGTAAGAAATTTTAAACAAGTCAGAAAGGACTACAAAAGGTACTCACGTCTTCAGAGGGGAGCAGATGAGCTTGTTTTGATAGTTTATACTTCTGGATCTTGTTAGGTTCCAGTTGTTTAAAAATTGATAGACTTTTCTAGACAGAAGGCTGATTTGACAAGATACTGTGAATCTCTGCCTATTTTGCTTTCAGTCCTCTGTTTAGAAAGTCTGAGCCATTATGATAATGATTAAAGGAGATATATATATACTCATGTATGCATTTTTATATTCATATTTAACTAGTCTTCACCAACTGTGCAAAAACACATGGTTTCAGTTGTGAATATTTCATCATAAGCCTTTCACCTGAGAATGAAAGTTTATATCAAGTATTAAAAATCAGCTTCTATTGGAACTGTTTTTCTTGAAAACAAGCTCAAGAAAGTCTACTAAGAAATCCCTATGACTGGATTGTGTCAATGATAGATGACTGGTGCAGAACTGGGAGCCACATTCTGATATAATTTACTCTTCACTGAAGCTGCAGAAATTACACCTAGTTACTCTGGCAAAAATGAGATCAGAATCTATATCCAAACCTTCTTGGCAATGAATATCTTAGCCTTTTCAAAGAGGCTTTTGAAGTTAGACTGTTGCGTCTATTCAGTAAACAAAAGAAGTTCTTTATTCTGTGTTTTCATTCCCATCTTTCACATGATAGTCATTTAAAAGAGAGAAATGAGAACAAATAGCACCATCTTGCCAAGTTGCATTCCTGATGTTTTCTTGTTTAGTTATACAATGGATTTTAAAAAGCAACATATTTATTCTGATGTAACAAAAAAGGCAAAATTACTCAGTGATCATTCTAGGTATTCAAACTTTTGGATTCTGGAATATTAACAAGACACTTAAAAGCAAGACATTGATTTTTACAGAAGTTATATATTCCAAAAGTAAATTGTTTGATGCAGTGTAGTAAGGTTCCAAGTTTTAGTTTTATTTAAAAGTTTCAGGTGAGAAAGTAATGCTTTTTAACATAAAACAGCTCTAATGATTTAATTTCAGAGGATAATTTGTTTGCCAATTAAGTACAGGTAATACTAAATAAATAGAGCCCCTTGCTCCAAAGCATCTTTTTACACTTAATTGTCTTCCCAGTTATAGATAGATATGCATGAATAACAGCATGGGGACCCTGCCATGTTACTTTTTAATTAAACCTCAATATTCCATACTCATTTGATACCCAGTTTTTCTTTTTTTTTTTGCTTTTCCCAATGATTTCCTTGTTCAGTCACCTAAACTTTGAAGTATCCAAGCTGTAAAATTTTAAAAATTTGCACCTCTTGGGGATAAACTTAAACGAAATATATTTTTTTCAAGCAGTCAAACAGACATTTTGGAAACTGAGCTTTTTTTCAAAATCCAGTTTTCAAAAACTAATTGATCTGCTGTAATGAGAAGTTACTAATCAGAGCAAAGGAAGTGCATAGACAGCAAAGCAAAGTTGTGTAGCAGATTTCAGAGCTTTTTTTTGTCAGGGAACACAGAAAGAACAAGAATGCTTTGCATACTGATACATAGCTTTCTTAAAGCAGACTGGCCAAAGGCAAATATTAGTTTTGATATACCAAAGAATATTACTGTTCCCTAAGTGGTGGTAGTAGTTGGTAGCTCTTGAGATGACCTGAGTCTGTGATCTCTAAGTTCAATTTCCTTTTCTTTTGTTATGTTGATACTCTAAGCTAGACCATAAATTTCCCAAACTTCTTTTTTTTGTTTTTGGTTTATTTCCAATCAGAAAAAGCGCCGACAATGAAATATGCTGTATATTGTATGCAAGATGGTTTTCTATGCAAATTGATTTTCAAGTATCTATTGCATTCTAAACAACTCTGAAAAAGTTAATAACAAACAAAGTTGAGGATTTCATTCAGATCTTTTGAATGTCCTGACTTACATGATAGCTGTGTTACAGATGACACAAAGGCTTGTTCTGAATTCTTATTTTGCATGTGAAGCGTTGTGTCAGTTAGACAGTATTTCCTTAGTCTTTAACTCCATCATTCTTCCCCCTCTCACAACTATTTCAGAGTCAGTCTTGGGGTAAGGTTGGTTATTTTTTGAAGAATGAGTTGCAAATATGTACAGCTGAGGAAATTGTATTACTTCCTTCAAGTGAACTGCAGCCAGGAATTCCAGTGTGACAAAGTACATAAAGGTAGACTAAAAAAAAATCAGAGCTCCCTGCTTGGGACAGCAGCCTTTGGATTGATTTATATATTCATAATCCTCTTTGGAGCTGGATGAAGTGTGGCATATGTCTAATAGAGGAAGACAGAATGTGAAAGCTTTTTAAAGGGATTAAAATGATGCACTAAAATGGTAGGAATTGCCATAAGTCTAACTCATATTTGCAAGCATTATGATTTCACACACAAGTCCATACTTCCATGGAAGTGAAGGCAGTCAGCCCTGATCCTGCTTAGGAAGGCTTGATACACATTTAGGACATCATCTTGCTGAGTCATAACAGACCAGAAATGTTTCAAAAGCAATATTATGTGAAAGTCCAGATTTTCAAAAGCAGCAAGCCACTATATTAGAAATTAGAAACTGTGTAACAAACCATTTTTTCATTATGAATTGAAAAACAAGGTATTGATGAAAGGATATCACTTGAACTCCTTCCATTTCCAGGATTAACCTGCCTGCTCTGATAAGTTATGCAGATGGCATATTAGTTCCCTGTTGTTCCTTTGATAGGAATGGTTGGACTCGATGATCCAGTGGGTCTCTTCCAACCTGGTTATTCTATGATTCTATGATTCTATATGAACATTCTTGGCCAATAAAAAGAACATGGTCCTTTGAGTCCTTCCTCTTCATTACTTTTAACATGCATTAGCACAAAATTGTATTAGTGTTTGTATCCATTTGGCCCTGGTGAGATGTATATCAAGATGAAGAGTTAAATATTGGAAAAATACTTAATTTTCTTTTGAAAATATACTGCTTAATTCTTTCTTCCTAGGCAGCTTTAAATGCTTCTCTAATGATGTTTATATATTTTTCTTTGGAAAATGAATGAATGAACAGGATAATTTTTGTTTTTAAAGCTTCCTGCCCTCCCACCCCCACCCCCATCCCCCCGCTCTTCATCCTGAATTAAATAATACTGCTTTCTCATTAGTAAGAGATACTTTTAGGCTATCCTCTTACCAGTCCTTCTTAGTCTTCATTTATCCTCTTTCTGAACATTTAATCCTACATTTAAAAAAACAAATACCATTAAATTAATGGACATAGTGGAACACCTGTACTTTTTTAAAAATCCATTTCATTGCATGACACACTGCCAGAAGTCATATGATTGTAAGCAGGTTGATTCAAATTATTACGGTCCTGGCTTCAATTTAATTTTTCTTTTTAATTCAATTCCACAAAAATCCATTTTTAGTACCAATTTAATTACTTGTTTTCTTCTTAAACTCCTTCCAGTTAATCTACATTTTTTTTTCCTCTCAGAAGGGAAAAGACCAGGTAGAGAAGCAAGAGTAAGGTTGCTTTTCACTACTATTTCTATCTTCAGATAGCTCATTGTTTCCTCCTAAAGTCTACAGTTAGTGATCATTCTGCATGTAGATCAAGGAGTTTAAACAGATTAAAAAAATACCTGTTAGATTCTAGACCAAAACAGTAAGTTTAAATTTGATCCATTACAATTTCTCTGCAGAAAGTCTGTATTGTCCATTGCCTTTCTCCTCAGTGAGGAAGAAATTGTGTTCATTCTCATCTGTGCTGATCTAATCTCACCATTCATCTAAAATCAGTGGTGGAATTTGAAGTCCCTGCTGCTCCTGGTGATTCATTTCAGAAATTAATAATTTCAGCCTTGAGATATGAGGATCTGTCTATGTCTTCAAATTAAGACATTGTCAAGCTGTGACTTAAAAATTAGCTGTACAATATCAGTCTATAAGTGTGGTTAGTTCACTTTATTAGCTGCACTATGTGTTCAGTGATGCAAGAAAAAGACCAGACAGACCAAACATCTGTGACTGCTTTCTGTTGTCGATGTGTGCAGCACAGAAAGAATTGCAAATAAACACAGTTGCCTAAAGGAGGAGTGAGAAATTCAGGTGTAATTCATGTTTTAAGAACCCTAGAATATCTTTTTTTTTTAATTTCAGCTGTGACACCAGAAGAGTATGATCTTTCACGATCCTTTACCTGCATCCTACACAAGGCTTAGATACTCCAGCTGTCTTAAAAAGCCACTAGACTTGGCCTAGTGGATCGATCTTATGAGTGGGCACAGCCCACTTTTAAATTGTAGCTTAAGTTGGAAGCCAAATCAATAAATTTAATCATACGTTCTCTACCCTATTTACATTTAGATGTATTGGTGAACTAAAATTGTAACTTGGCCAAGATATGTTTCTTGCATCTACTTTCATAAGTCATTTTGAACTGTTTATTTTTATAAGAGCTTTTATACTCTGTACAACACACCAGAATGTTTAAAAGTCCTTTATACGGGAATAACAACTATTAAGATTTGGTAATATTTAATGAGGAAATACTTCCTCATTATTTCCTAGATTATACTTTTTGGGAAAAGCTTTCAGAATCTTCATTTGTATTTTTGAGCTTGTCAAGAAAAATACACAGATACACAGAAACAAAATTAACCAAGCTGTGGTAAATACACACATGTTGCTTAAGGAAAAGAGAACATAGGGAAAGGGAATAAAGGAAAGAGAGAATTGTTGTGTTTTTTCTTCCCCCAAAAAACAACCAAACAAAAAATAATATGCTTTAAGTAACATTTTTATTGGTTTTTGTTCTTGAAAACCAGAACATTTGGATTTAGGGATAACATACTCATCTGAGACAAGATATTCACAGGGAATTTGTTTCGACATTTTACACTTCCTCTTAAAAGCTTTCTGGATTCCTATTCTTGAATCATTCCCTCTTCAATTTAACCTCACTGCTTCCTTTGTTATTCATCATAGGCACAAAAATCTGTTTTTTTCTTTCTCTTGTAGCAACAGACATTCTTTATTCCATTCATGTGGTCTCCACACAGTCTTCCCTCCCTTAAGCTCAGCGGCTTCAGTCATTTCAGACTTTTCTGATTGAGAATGACTAATATTTCCCTGGAAATTCTTGTCTTTTCCCAAACCATTTCATGACTGACTGGGAGAGTGAGGCCTAAATTGGAAAACTTACTTCAACTGAGAGCTAAGAATATGCCCACAGTGGGAGATGTTAATCTCCTGCAGGCTATGTTCTCATTTGTGTCATGTAGTATTCACTTCATGGACTGTTCAGTGGTTAGAACCAGTTATTGGTGTTTATCAGCTTGAAAAATCATTTAACTGTGTTTTCTTTCTTTTCTTTTCTTTTCTTTTTTTTTTTTATTTAAAAATAATTATGAGGAAGTCAAGGAAAGAGAACAGTTTTTATTGGAACCCAAGAGAGATTTGTAACTAAATCCATTAACATCCAAATTACTGAGAGATCCTATATTTCAGAGATTCTGATTACAGAATCTTCAATAAAAGAGGTCACAGCATTTCTGAATGCCAGTCTCCACCCTTTGCAAAGTTACATATTTTTGTTCTTTACATCAGTTATAATGATCTCAGCAATGTTTGCCTTTCTGTAGTTTTGCATCCACTTTGTGGAGCTACAGCTATAAACCCATGTCATGCCTTGCCTTGCAATAACCTGTAATAATAAAGATTAAGGACTCACATATATTTTAACTTTACATTCTTACTATGCACTCATCTCACATAGTTCTGGGGAAATCCTTTCAATTTTAAAATCCTAGCTACCCCTTTGTAATATTGGTCCAACAGAGCTCCAAATATACTACTGTCATATAAACAACAGTGGAAAATTTCCACTCTTCCTTTGCTGTCTTACACATGCAGAAAAAGTTGTACAGCATCCATCTTATCTTTTCATTAATAATTGTATTTTATATTATGGTTATTTATCAAATATTCTTAAACCTTTAGCTGCAAATCTATAAGTATCATGACCTGTCTCAATTGGAAAGGGTTGATTTAATTAGAAAAAGTCCTACATCAATCACTAAGATAACGGGTGCTCTCTCTTTCTGTCTCCCCCTGCCTCTTTCTCATCAATTACCTTGATTATTGTAAAAAATGTATCAGACAGACCTACCTTCTTGTTCATGGAATTTTCAGTCTTCTGTTAGCTGGAAAGTTCCTAGGAAGATCATTTTGCAACAGCCATTAAGGAATGTCTAATTTATGTAATCTCACAGAATTAACAATGGATTTAATAAATGTAGTATAAGTTGACACACATGGTATGGAGTGATTCTTCTGGAATTAGCTGTCTGAATTAGGAGTGTTTCCCTTAAAGTGTCACTGTGACTCGTATCAAGCAAGCATCGAAACGTAAATGTAAAGTTAAAATTGCCTTTAGTATTACTTGTACTACTACTCCTACAAATGCTTTTAAAGATGTTTCAAACACCAAGCCTAGAAAGGTACTGAATATCTCCTACCATCAACAGGAGATGTCCTACTATGAATAGTTACCAGAAATTTTTCTTCAACTAATATGTCATGAATTAGTCTTCAGAAGTTGATTCAACAAAGCACAGCAGTATAATAAAAACACCTCTTTGAACTTTATCTTTCAGAATAATGACAAATTTAAGTATAAATTTAAACACATTTTTAAACATGGTTAAATTTAGGCATGTTTCTCCACACTTATGGCCAAACTGGTCTGACTTTCCAAATTGAAGCTGATGTTGTCCTGCCAGCACTAGTAGAGAAAATGGGACGATGTTGAAAAGTTTTGATGATGCACAACTTTGAGTTCTTTGAGGGTTGGACGTTGCTGCAAGATAAAAAAGGAACACCTACTGCAGGAAATCATCACCTCTCCTGAGTATCAAAAGCAAAAGATTTTCACTCTTGCTTTCCCAAATCAAGCCTAATCACTTACAGATAGACATATTCCCATTGTTGAAGGATTGTAACATAAATGCCACTGAATTTCTGTTAGCATGATGCAAAAATACTTTGCCCCAAAGTTAACGTGACTACAGACTGGTGAAGTAAAAATCCTCATCAGATCTTACTTTAAAATGTGGGTTGATTTGAATATATGAATATCAGAGATCTCACCAGAGTAGTTTTAAGCTCTAGCATATTCTGTTGGATGAGTCTGTGAAGACTAGCCATAGCGGGACAGGCAGCTTACCTGGAAGTAGCCCAGAAAATGAAGGGACAATTGCCCTTAGTTCTTCAGAAAGAAATAGTGTCTTC
Source organism: Phaenicophaeus curvirostris (assembly GCF_032191515.1). Classification (NCBI taxonomy): domain Eukaryota; kingdom Metazoa; phylum Chordata; class Aves; order Cuculiformes; family Cuculidae; genus Phaenicophaeus; species Phaenicophaeus curvirostris. The sequence continues at coordinate 92,409,230 of NC_091394.1, forward strand.
CACATAGATTAGTAGAAAAGGCTGCAGTTTTGTCCATTTCTCTCTGAATTCAAAACACCATCAGTGATCAGTCCTTTGCAGGCAAAAAGAAAACAAGTGATGATTTCTCCCTCTTCCCACCCACACTCATTTATTCCACAGGAATGTCCTTAGGATTTATATTGATTCTAGGAAGATTTTCACACAATGACACTATTAAAAACAAAGTTGCAAGGAAACACTTTTTCTTTCTTTTTTTCCAGGTAGATTTTCCTTTTGCAGGGACCAGGCAAATAAATACATTTTTCCCTACATTTTTCTGGCTTGAGGTATCAATTCTTCAACAAAAGCAAGATGATACCTTAGTCTGTTGGCCTATGTTGTTGAGCCAAAACAATCCTTTGACACTGATATAGATTGGTTCTTCACACTCTAAGGAGTGCAAATGTCCTACATCTGCATCATTTTTCAAGAGTGATTTACTTATTGGTGAAGCAGCACTTGACTGTTATTTTTCTTATCTTTCGAAAATGTTATGCATTGGGAGTAGTCATTCCAGGTATGCAGAGAAATGAAAAAGGTAAAAAAAATGCTTGCAGCAGATGGCTTCTGAAACTCATCATTTCAACCTTTACCAGGTAAATGCTGCTTATCTTTTCCTGATAATGAGCACGTTTGTTAGCAAACTGCACAAAGGCTGCCTCATAAAACACACTGAAGATGTGTCAGAAGTTTACAATTTTTGGTTCTGCACATTGACCTTAACACATTTTGATGTTTTGACCATTTTCTCCAAGTTTAGTGCTACTGCTGGTAAGTTGATTAATACAATAATTTTTCGTATTTTATTACTACTTAAGGTTTATTTTATTCATAAGATTTATAATTACCTTCAAACAAAATTCAAAGCACATACAGAATTTGAAGTCTTCTTGGTTTTCTCTTAAAATTATGTGTGTAGATGTGTCTTGTGTTTCTGCAGTATCTGCTCTCATTTAATAGGCTAAAAATAATCTCTAACTTGTACTTAACAGAAATAAGTCAAAGGGGAGCATTTGGTGATCTCAATCTAGTTCATACAAATATTTCTCATTGAAAAAGGTATTAATGGCAGCTTCTTAGGATCACAGCACATCTGGAGTTTTGGTTCACAGAGTAATGAATCTGAATTTCCTAGCTAGTCTTCATCTTATAAACAATGGTAGTGGAAAATATTGATTTGAATATCCCCTGACAGAATTCATTGATTTTGAGACAATTGAGAACAGAGTTAGGTGTAACTTTAAAACCTGAAGGTAGTAGACATCTGCCTGGCAAAGTCATTCACTGCTTACTGGAAAAGTGCATTTCTGATAAATTCTACCTTGACTTTTTGTTCACACTCATTTGTAATTTTTGTAATGTTTTTTTTAATGCACTCTGATGCTGGATGTTGGAGTGTTTCAACGTTGCTTGATCTCAGTGCTGTTTTTGACACTTTTGATTATAACAGTATCCCACTTGACCATGTCTAATGTTCTCTGGGCTTAAATGGCTCTCCCTTTTGAGATCTTTTAATGTTATCTGTCCAATATATCAGCAGGTTTTTGTGTTTGTTTTTGTTTTCCAGTAGGAGAGTCCCCTTGACCTCTTTTGCTTAGTAGTTACAGGAAGATTCTTTCACCAATTCAGTTCTCAACACTTTATTTCTGCACAAAAGCTGCCTAAGAAAGCAGAGTTGAAAAGGAAGGTTGGATGTTTCCAAAGAACCAAGTGAAAGTTATTCATCTTTTTACAGAATTCCCTCTTGACATCTCACATTGAATCCGCTGACTTTAACAATCATACGGCTTTACTTTGCATAGTTGTATGATGCCTTAGCACAATTCTTACTGTAGTTGACTACATTTTTCTGAAATGCAATAGTGGGAAGCACCACAGCACAGTAAGGGCATAAAAAATTCCCTGGTCATTTCCAAGGGAAACATCTATGATCACAAAAGCTACTAATCCCAAGAAAATAAGAGAGAACTGAAAAAAAAAAAAAATAAAGTGGGATGATCTTAGCAAGACTCCGTATTGTTTTGAATGAGACAGCAGGAAACAAAAGTTTTATAAAGCAAGAAGGGCAGTATATCACACCTGATACACGTGTCAAGAATGAAGAGACAGAGGTTTATCTAACAGCCATGCACAGTTATGTCTTCCTGTCAGGAGCGATAAACAGTGCTTGTGCTTGGACTAAGGCTCAGAAGACTAATGGGAAAAACTGGAATCTCTCCTCTGCCAGGCAAATAGATGGTTTATTTCTGTCCAAACCCTGTAGGATGTGTTACAGCCCTCTATCCTGAAAATCTATATCATATGATTTTTTTCTGAAGAGTTTTGGAGAAGGCAACGAGAAACAAATTAATGGTTTGTAAAGGGGCAGGAGAGCAGGATATACTTTGTGTTCAGTTAAAAGAAAAAAAAGAAGGAAAAAAATTTATTAGGACTACAAAATTAATCAAATTCCACATAGTAGAAAATTAAACTTGTGGCCTTTAAACATGTGGAAATAATCTAAAAATATCAATTCACATTAGAAACTAACCCATGAAACAACTTTGGGTTCAGAAAATTGTATCAATAAATGGAAGGAAGACAAGAAAGTTCAAAGTGAAATGAAACAGCCAGAGTATCCCTTGCCTTGCAAAGCTTACTGCATCAGCAAGGTAGGATCAGATGTCACAGAATCACAGAATCACTAGGTTGGAAAAGACCCACAGGATCATAGACTCCAACTATTCTTATCAATCACTAAACCATGCCCCTCAGCAGCTCCTCCACACGTCTTTTAAACACCTCCAGGGAAAGCAACTAAACCACCTCCCTAGACAGCCTGTTCCAGTGCACAATGACCCTTTCCATAAAAATTTTTTTCCTGATGTCAAGCCTAAACCTACCCTGGCGGAGCTGGAGGTCATTCCCCCTTGTCCTGTCCCTTGTCACTTGGGGGAAGAGGCCAGCACCCTCCTCTCCACAACCTCCTTTCAGGTAGTTGTAGAGAGCAATGAGGTCTCCCCTCCGCCTCCTCTTCTCCAGGCTAAACAACATCAGTTCCCTCAGCTGCTCCTCGTTAAGACTTGTTCTCCAGCTCCTTCATCAGCTTCATTACTCTTCTCTGGACTCGCTCCAGAGCCTCAACATCCTTCTTGTGGTGAGGGGACCAGAACTGAACACAGGATCTGAGGTGCAGTCTCACCAGTGCTGAGTACAGAGGGAGAATAACCTCCTTGGACCTGCTGGCCATGCTGTTTCTGATACAAGCCAAGATGCCATTGGCCTTCTTGGCCACCTGGGCATATTACTGCCTCATGTTCAGTTGGCTGTCAACCAACACCCTCAGGTCCTTCTCCTCCTGGCTGCTTTCTGGCTAGACTTCTCCTAGTCTGTAGTGCAGCATTGGGTTGTTGTGCCCCAAGTGCAGGACCCGGCATTTGGCCTTGTTAAACCTCTTGCTATTGGACACAGCCCAGCGGTCCAGTCTGTTCAGATCCCTGAACAGGGATCCCTGATGTCAGCAAGCTGCACTTCCAAAAGAGATAAAATCAATGTAATGTAGTCAGCTCTGTGAACTTTTTGAATGCCTTCTCTTCAGACATTGTCCATATCACAGGAATGATGGATCCATTTGTTTTGATGAATTTGACTTTGCTGTGTTCCAGCTCTAATCCTTCTTATCATGCTAAGAGTCATCTGGGACAACCTTTTTGTTCTCCTGAAAAGAGAAGAACCACACTACTGCTCCTAACAAGTGCATGCAAGGCTGTGAGGAGACATGACAGTGGAAAGCAGGGGTACATAAAAACTAGTCATAACATGGGACAGATATTTGATTGCACTTGGCAGCCCATATGAGTTCATACACAAGCAGTGCACAACGGTAATCTTGTGGACCTAAGGATCTGAATAGGTTAGATACATCTTTAATAAGCAATGGAGTCTTACCCTAGGTAAGTCAGTGCAAAGAAACAGAGTGTTTCTAAGAGCCTCTAATCCCTTTGGAAACCAGTCTGTGTTTGTTTCCTGAGGCTGTGTAGTGAAACCTGATTTATCAGAGCAGTCACGCATGAGACTTTCCACAGATTACTCTTGTGACTATTTCTCACTTCAAGTTTTCTGTTTCAAAGATGAACTGAAATTAAGAGATTGACCTGGAGTATATTCTCCTTTTGGTTTGAAGACAGGATTGATAGACTACAAAAGAATTAAACTGATCTCCACTTTCCTCTTCAGTTTTTAGGTGGCCCAGAAAACATTGTTCACAGCTTAAACTCCCTCTTGCTGATTGAGAAAGGCTTTTGGCACCACCACAGAAGATTAATTTCCTGTAGTATTTTCAGAAAGACAGTGTGAAGACACAAGAGCTGGATACCCACTTATAGGGTTCAAGTTTTTGCTAAGTAAGTAAACCCATTAGAAACTGTAGTTTCAAAGAGGTCTTGGAAGCATACTGGCTTTTGTCAAATAAAACCCATTGTAGTGGTTTTGTAACCTGGATCAGTGTATCTCACGTCAGGTGAAATTGCAGGTACCTGAATTACTACTGGCCTATAGGGATGCATTCCTCCTCCTTCCCTTATTTTCCCAAAAATAAGAACAGCTTAGCAGAACTTTTAAAGTATCTTGGTGTGGTGAGTTGACCCTGTCTGGACTCCAGGTGCCCACAAAAGCCACTCCATCACTCCCCTTCCTCAGCTGGATAGGAGAGAGGAAATATAACAAAAGGCTCATGGGCTGAGATAAGGAAAAGAAATGACATACTACAATTAAACAAGCAAAAACAGCAGAGAAAATAGTGCAGCAGATGAACAGTCTCCTTATCCCTTTACATTACATGATTTGCAAAGGCACTTAACCGTTTCTTTTTAAAAAATGCAGTACTGAAAATTCAATTATCAATAATATAGATTAAAAATATAGGAAATTTTTCTTAGCTCCTGACGTATTACATGAAAAACTGTGTAATTCAGAAGCCATACAATCAACAGACGCAGCATAGAGCCTGAAAAACTTGTGTTGAGAGAACGTATTTCATTTACACATATTTCTCAGCTATATATCATCAAGAGTTGAGATGAGATCCTCTTTCTTTGTTGTGTAACGACTATGGAACTTGGACATCATCTCCAGTATTTCCCTGAAATTGCAATGTCTAATGTGGGCAGGGCAAAGGACACAATAATATTGTGGCCCAAACACAGAACATTTGTCTCACAAGTGTAGATCACACAGGCAAGATTGCTTACTTAAATTACATCTAAAAGCCTCAAGCAAAACCAAATTAAAGCAAGATATAACACCAAGAAACTGAAAATCAGAGGAGACAGAACATCATCCCCATTTTACAGTCTGAAAACAGAGAAATTAAATTGTTTGTGGTGAAATGAGGGCAGAGAGGACACCTTTGGCAGAGGTAGAAATATAATCACAGAACACTTTCTTAACCATTAGATTAGCCTTTCCTCCTGGCTTTTGCTTAAACTCATTTGACAGAAACTGACCCAATTATTCCTTGTGATTAATTTCCAGGACATGTAGCCTTTTTTCATTTGTTTTCTTGTTTGTGTGTTGTTTTCAGACCTATTTCAGTGTCTATAAATGCATTTTTATTAATATGACATGAATAGATCTGTTGAATAATGTTGAGGGGACTAGATCATATTTTAGGGTATGCTAATTAATAAAAGCCATCAGCCCAGCACAAGATACAGTATTGCATTCTTACTGGGGAGCCTCATTTTGAAGTGTTACAAGTAAATGAAAGACACGAAGTAAACATTTCCATTTTGTACGGATCCCTTTTTTACACATATCTTTAGATATGCAAGTATTTACATAAACATCACTGTCTATTCATTAAATATATGAGAATCCATGTCTTTATTGTCCCAGCTGCTCAAAACCTGTGGCTAGCAGTCTTAAACAGCACAGCTGTAGAACAGGCTGTGCAAAAGCATGTAAATAGAAATTCATTCCTTCCTTCTGTCCTTCCTTCCTTCCTTTCTACTTTTCTATCTTTTCTATTCTTTCTTTTCTTCTTCATTCTTTTCTTACCTTCGTTATTTGTTTCTTCCTTTCTCTCCCCCTAACTTTTCATATTTCCTCCCCTCTTCACCTCTTACCCTCTTTCTCTTTTCCTCTCTTTCTTCCTTTTTGCTTTCCTCTTTATTTCCCTGTCTTTCTTTCACTCTTTCCCTCTTTCTTTCATTCTTTTCCTTTTTTTTTTCTTTTTTCCCCTCCATTCTTTCTTTATCTGTGTCTTTCTTTCTCTTTTTCTCCTTCTCTCTTTCTTCAGCAGCAGGGAATATCATTATCCATGGGAGTTGTGGGTGCCAGCTCTGTCTAAATGTGGACACCAACTGAGTTTGCCTGCCGTGCCCGCTATCAGAGGGAGTACATCTGCCCCACTCAGTTCAGTTCTAAAGGGAAAGGAAGTCTTCACATTGCAGTCAACTAATTATTCTGGCTGACTCCCACCCAGAGCCTCAATTAAGTAAGAACAGATTCAGGACATTAAATTTACTTGCCACCTACGACAGAAAAGCAAAGCTACAGTGAGCAAGACTGAAGAGTTCCTGCACATCACTGTCGAGGAGTCTGGGTGTTGGTGCTCTTTAGTGGGTAAGTGGGTACAGATTCTAGTGCTGTGTTGTTCCTTGACACTTTTAGAACAGAACCTTCCACTCTTTTCATAGGTTCCTGGACGTTGTGCAGAACCGATCTCCACCATCTTGTCAGAGGAGCTGTTTAGTCTACTGTGGATACATGATCTTGCTCCACTTGTCCTCCTACATTCGCCAATTCTCAAACTGCTTCAGTCTAGTTTATAATATCTTAAAAGCCAGTAACGCATCTCTTGTTACAAGCACTTTCTTTTCCCTCAGTTTATTGCCTGGCAGCTATCCAGACAGGTTTTTTTGAGTCAACAGCACTATCTAGTAGCAGTGACCCAAGCCAGTTATGTAAAGCATTGTACTGCAATGTAAAGCAATTTACTTCACACCCTTCTACAAAAGACGTGGAGGAATTTCCATCTGTGATGAAAAAAAAAAAGGATGGGGGAGAACAAAGAAGTCATCATTAGACTTTATTCATCAATAAGTCTTTATGAAATAAATAAGCCGCAAAACCTACTGTTCAAACTAGCAGAGAACAGACATCTTCCAAGCTTACCAGGAAGACATGTTAAAGCACAGATGAAAATGTCTCCATGAACTAAAGAGATTCATTAGATGTAAGTTGCTAAGGTATAGCCATTGAATCCACTGTGATCTGAAGAATAATGTTTTAATTACCACAATGAATAAGTTAAGGTGGCTTTTGAATAAATCAGGAAGAATGTTGAAGAACATCTTTAAAATTGAGAAGTTTCAAAAAAAAGTTGCAAGGGTGTAGTTTTCAGAAATAACAAAAAAAAAATTTATGAACTTATACAGTCAAAATTTTTCCTTGAGGCAGCACATGGGCATAAAACAGATAAATGTATCAAAAACATAAAAATTCTTTCGGAATGTATGATCATTGCCAAATGTCTTTGTGTTTGTACTATTTTTGGCTCTATGATGGAAGATTCGTTCCAGTTATATATATCATCATCAATCATTTTGATTTTACATCTCAAATTATGAAATGTGTTTCAGGATCAGTAGCTGGAAAAAAATCCACTTCACAATAGAAGGGAATAGAAAAAAAAGTCCCTAGAATTATATTTTTGTACTTTATTAAATTCCTTATGTAACTCTCCAGGGTAAAAATAATATTCATTGCATATAATAAACTACTGGTAAGCTACTGAGAACAAAACAATTTCATTGCTGATAGTAGCCAGAATAGACGCAGTACTTAATTTTAAAAATAATTAGATATGTGTGTATAAACAGTTCTACTTGTACATAGGAAAATATTTGAAGAGGAAATTATTACTGTGTCCTCATTTGATGTTTTTCCCACAATAGCTAGTATCTCTAGTAACAAAATTCCATTTGTTAAATAATTAGAGATCTTTACATTAAGTAACCAAAAAGCATTTCAGACCTTTCTAATTCAGGAAACTGAAGCTGTCTTTAAAGAAAAGCCATCTCCCATGGTAAAAAAGCTGGTAATGAAATTATATCATTAACACAAAGATTAATGTGATTTCAAGGAGATATTCTTGGCCATCAGCTTTAAACAAAGACATAGGACTGGAAACTAATCATCTGACTCCAGAAATAACCACTGTCTTTGTCCATACAAATCATCCATAGAAATGAATGACAAAGTCTTGGAGAAAGTGAACAGCAGAAACAAAAAATCTACATAACTTGCAGTGGCTGTTGATTGCTCTCCATGGCCTGAAGTGATATGCATGAAAAAATCTGATATAAAAAAAACAGTTTGAAGGGGTGTGTAAAATAGGTATCCATCATGTTGCCTGTTGAGTTTGTACATAGCCCACATTCTTTCCCTGAGAAATACTATCCAACTGGTAGCAGCAAAGGTTGAAAGAAAAAATAACAGTTGTTATTCCTGAATGAGCAGCACTAGCTCTAATGAAAACATGTTCATGGAGTTTGTATAATACTAACCGTGTGATTACCGGGGTTTTAGTGGTTGTGTCTGAGGAATGTTTTAAAGGTTTTATTTCAGGAGCATTTGGGAAAGAGTATGCTACATGAGAAAGCTTCATTATTGCTTTACGTCTTACATAGCTGCCAATGTACTTATGGACAATTGAGCTCTATTATGCATTATGGTCAGGAGAATTAATTAGCTTTCTGACCATATTTGACCATCCCTGAAACACTTAAAAGTTTGGTGTTTTTTTCTCTCCTACATTTTGTTTTGTATAAATAAAAACATGGAAGTCACCACTCAGCATTCACAGGGAGTAAAATTTATTTTAACACTGCTTTTCTGCATATTGCAAAACCATAACACTACATAGAGTAACTTATTTTATTTATGACACCATAGAGTTGATGTTAATTCAAACAGCAGAGATGTTGGCTAATAAAGTAATTAGTTGTCCACCCTCCTTATGGATTTATCAGCTTTATTTAAGGCAATTGATCTGCAAAAATGGGCCTTCTTTCTACAGAAACTTACTCTATTCAAAGTGAGACATTCAAGCTAAAATTGTTGAAGCAGCCTACTTGTGTGTTTGAAATGTATTACACGCATGAACTTTATGGGAAAAACAACAGCTACTGTATAATTTTTTTGAAAGGTGTAAGCAGAAACTTTTGCCTATAAGACAGTGTAAAGGAGTCCTCATATTAGATTTTTGTCTAGAATTCTGAAGTCAAATGCAGTTGGATCTTTACTTCTAAGTTAGATTTATATTTACCTCTTACACACTCATTTTTTTTCCGCTGATTTTCAAATATCATCACTTGCTTTGATCTCATTCAAGGCAAAGTGTGTGATGTATGAATGGGACAAGCTTTTAATCTGATATACACTGTTACACCCAGAGGAAAAAAAGAAAAAAAAATGTTTAATTTAGTCTGAGTGATTTTCTGCTAGTTTCCTTAAGAATTCTAGTGCTGGTTCTCTTGGAATGGGCTTTTTCTTTGCTTTTTCTTTTTTTTTTTATGAGAAGATATTTGAGTCACACAAGGAAAAAGAGGATCACAAAAAATACTAAATATACCCCAACCAAAACTCTGCTTACTGTACAGTATTTTCATCTTGAGAAGGCTAATAGGTATTTCACCTAATCATCTAATGAAGTACCTTTATAGTTGTTCTGCAGAACAGGGCTGAGCTGATGGTACTATGAAAGTCTTAAATAAGACTTTCATTGCTTTTGTCCATCTGAATTGGTACCTAGATGTTATTAGAGGCTAGTTCCTTGTGTGTCATAAACAAATATTAGAGCTGCCTAAAACTCAGCCTTTACAGAATTTATATAAAGATTTTCTTTGCTTTACCTATTTGTGGAATTTCTGCTTCTCCAGATTTGCTTTCTTTCTGATATCTCAGGCTAAAAATGGTACGATAATCACTGCAGTAGCTAGGGGAAAAGTTCCTTTAACCTCCTTAGGAGTTAATAGTTTATTGAAGACTATAAATACAGAAACTATAGGCATCAAAGGGGACTGAATAAAATATCTGCACTTAGTTAAGGAAATGAAATAGCCATTGTGAACTTGTAGATAACTTTATCTATGTTACGGGTACCTGAAAGAGAAAGATGTGATCACATTTCCCAGGCTTATTAGATCCATTTGGAAATTTTCAGTAGAGACTGGGTGGGTTTTTACTTTTTCAAGAAAATTGTGGTTTTCAGGAATTGTGGTTTTGTTGGTAGAAAGTATGTCTTTCATGAATTACAACTTTTCATCAAAGCACACCCAGATCATCTGAACTGAAATAATTTGGGGAAGAGGGAAAAAATATTCTGGGAGGAAAAGGAGAGGCTGACAAATGTGAAATATTTTCCTCAGAAAAATGAATTGCAGAGAAAAAAAAAATCTTCCCCTTTCACTTGCCTTTTGTGTACACATTGGAGTATAACTCCCAGCTGGATCCTTTCTCGTTTTCTTTCCATATCCCTGGATCTCACTTATTTGCAGCAGTTTCCTGCAGGTGGCCTCCAACTCTGGGACTCCTCTATCCAATGAAAAGCCCAATAGACTGGTCTGATTTTTTTTTTTTCTTAGACTCACTTGGTTCTGAGATGAGTAAACTCACAGTAGGAGAAAAAGATTTTGGGTTTATATCACAGTTAACATTTCAGATATTTTAAAGCCCTTTCTTCAAAGAAAGTACACTTTCCAGGTTGTGCCTAGAAAGGTGTCTTTGACAAAGCCCTTCATATTCCCATCACCTAGTGGATGGGATATCATTGGATGATATCCCATCCACTAGGCTGACCTGGGAATCTGAAGGGTATTAATGCCATGCGACACCTTTTTTCTTATCTAGAACTGAAGATAAGAGAGACTGTGTTATCCTTTGAAGTAATACTGTCAAGATTTAGGAAAATTTTTTTTTTTAAAGTTAATTTTTTTGGAGCAGGGACCATCTGTTTGATGTATGTTTACAAAACACCTACTATGTTGAGTTGCCTGTCTGTTGCTCAATATCTTGCATTCTTGGGATTTTAATAGCAGTTAATTGTAATAATTTGTACCTTATCTGAAAAGTGAGACGCCTGGGGAATTTAGTTAGGGGAAATAGCCAATGCAAAATAAAACAACAACAGCAGAAGCAAACAGGAGGAAAAACTGAGAAGCTTAGTTCATCCAAAACTTCCCCTTGAACAGCACAGTTTTTTGTTTCATTTTGGTTTGGTTTTTTTTTTTCAAATTAAAAAACAGATGCAAACTCACAGTGGAAACAGAATGGACTTAGAAAATAAGCGATACCAGAAGGAAATAATCTTTCCAGTTGCATTACAGCAACGGAAAGAAAATCAACAGACCTTAAGTGGCAAGTTTAACAATTCATCTCTCATTTTTGCAAGTAAGACATTTTGCCTCCTCAGTTTTCCAGAATTTACCTACATACACATGTGCATACTATCTAGATAGATAAATTGATAGATATTGTACTAATTGGTTAAGTAAGGAAAATGCATTTTGCTGGGAAAAATTCTTTTCACCACCTAAACTCCTTTATCTTTACTGTGGTCACATCTCCACAGTCTTCAGTAATGTTTGAAAATAAAAGGTCTTATCCACTGCTCCCTGAAATCAATGACAGTCATCTTCAATTACAGTAAAAACTACCTTCACAGTCCACTTGCCGTTTAAAGCTAAGGGTTTTTATAATAACAAAGCTGAGAAAAAATCTTTGTCTTACATGAAACAATTTCAGAGAAAGAAAAGAAGGGAGAATAAAAAGATATTTCAGTGTTGATCTTAGATTTTCCTCCTAACCCTAATCCACCCCCCACTAAAAAACTGTGAAAACAAAATCACAAAATATTTAAAATTTCCAGTGGAAACACAAACCATGGTATTTTATCATGTCTAGTGCCATTGATTTAAATGTTTTCTGTGTGTTATTATTTATTTTTAAGTAAATGGATGGAAAGTCTGCAGCGTCAAACTGAGACTAAAAATACTAGGCCAAATTCTATTTAGTCACGCCAACCAATTTAACCAGGAATACGTTTCAGATCTTTTTGGGAGAGAAAAAATAACACATATGGATTTACAGATCATATAAAAAAAAAAGTTTTTACTTTGGGTATTTTTTTTTACATTGCCTTGAGCAGTTTAGTTATTTTATTCATTTCTGATTAGAATAACAGTTTCAGCATTTTCCAGTTTTCAAATTGTTGAGGGCAATTAGTTGAATCAGTAAAGGTTTCCAGTTCAGTAGAATTCTGCTTCTGTTTCAACTGTAATTAGAACAATCCTAAGCCAATTCACATTTGAATCCAACTAAACTTCACAATAATAGTCTATGTTTAGTTCCCATGTAAGAAAAAATACAGTTTGTTGGTGTGAACTCTTTCTGACTTCTTGGTTATGAGGCACAGTATCAAAGGCAGGGAAACACTGAGGGACTGTGGCAAGAACAAGATCTCATGAATACTGAAAATAACTAAACAGTTGCTCCCCCTGATCAGTGTCAAAGCAGGAAAACGGATATCAAAGACGGATACTAGACCATAGCATGTAAGACTAGACCTGGGCTTATAAACTGGTCCATTGTATCAGGCAGGCACTTTGTGAAAACTATTTGAAGTAGCGCTGAAACTGCAAATTGCCATCTCCCAGTCCTGATTACCAGATGAAGCATGTCCCTGAAGAATGAAGAATGTAGCCAACATGACATCATGCAAAAGCCAACCCTTGTTTCTCTCTTTGTCCTATTTTGAAAGTGATGGTGTCAAGTATAAAGGACATACTTCTGTGTGAAGAAAAGCCATTCTTTTGGCCTATGATTTATGAGTTCTTATAAGCTTTTCAACAACAAAAAAAGAGAAAACATATTTTTATTAAATTATCAAAATGAAGAAAATTCATATAATTTGCAAAGCACATATAATGTACTTGTTTTGTACAATCTCCTTCATCTTACAAGCTCTTCCTGAGGAGTGAGTGATAAGGGCAACTATCCCAGTTCAGTTCTGGATTATCCTCAATAGGAGGAGTCACAGAAGGATGTAGTTTCTCTAGGGCCTGAACTGCAGTTTTCAGAAGGTGAAACTCATTCTGTGAGGCATCTAAGCCTGATTTCATATACTTTGTAAGCGTTAAAATTTCCTCTGCCTGAGGTATTATTCAAAATGTCTTTTTCAAGTCTTAAGGTAAAGAATATCACAATGTGTAGAAAGTGGGTATATGTCCCAGCCAAATGTTTCTGGAAGACAAGTTAGTTACCCTTATTTTTGGCAGTAGAGCTTGGTTATTTCTCATTGGTTTTACATGCTGATGAAGGAACTATTTATAGAGGGTTTTTTAATTTTTTTTCTGATATGTAACATGTTATTCCTTTCATGAGCAGAAATGTCAGTGTCTGTGAAGAGAACGTAAGTCTGATACTGCACTTTTCTCTTAAACAGTTTGCAAGCTGTAAGACATTCAGACATAGAATTCCACAAATCAAATTTTGAAATCCACTGTGCTAAGTCTAGCTAATAAAAAGAAGCAAACCAACCCAAGTGCATCTGTTTAGAGCACAGTGATTGAACTACTTCTTTAGAAAGTAGGAGAACTGAGTTAGAAACCACTGATAGGGTCTCACTCTTACCAGCAGGCTAAGAAATGACAGAGACTTGAAATAACTTTTTTTTCAGCGCAAGAAACAGCATAAGACTGATAGAAAAAGTAAAAAGAAGCTTCAACCTGAAGCTCACAAAGGAAGACTTTCATGGTTTGGACATTAGTAGAAAACTAGTTTGCAGTTTTGACTATTCTTCAAAAGAACCATACATAAAGAAATGGGACATTCTTGAAGCAGATGAACAAGTGAGCTGCCTCAGAATGGGTAAATTTGATGTTACATGTTCTTTACTTGCATGTATTTTTAAAGAGCTCCAGTAAAAGACTGTTGCTTTTGTTCCATATTCCTACTGCTTTTGTACTTGATTGAATATCACATTTTTTTTTAAAGCCAGGGCACAAGCAACACTTCAAAAATATACAACGCAATCAAGGAACTGCTCTGATAAACATGTTTGTGTAGTTATTCCAAATTCAGAGATGCAGACCTATTGCTAAGGGAAGACAAATCTGGTGGATATTAAGAACCATGGTGTTATGGTTGAATCCTCTCAATGCTTTGAGTGGTTCCCTCAATAGTCCCTGTGGTGGGTAAACCTTAGCTGGCTACCAAGTGTCCACCAAACTCCTCTCTCACTCCCCATCCTCAGCAGGAAAGGAGGAGAACTAAGATTTTAAAAAGTGTGGATTGAGATAAGGACAGGGAAACCGCTCATCTGTTACGCTTGTAACTGAAACAGACTCAGCTTCAGAAAGACTAATTTAATTCATTACCATTAACGACAGAGTAGGTTAATGAGAAAAAAACAAAGAAACAAATAAAGAAAACCCAACCCCTTAAAAGCCTAAACTGAGACCAAAAGTAACAAAAAAAACACAAAACAACCTTCAAAATCACCATGTTGTTTCCTCCTGTTTCTACTTCCTAGGCTTGACTTCATTTCAGACTTTTCTACCTCTTTCCCCTCAAAGCAGTGCAGGTGGATGGGGAATGGAGATTGTGGTTGGTACATAACACTTTGTTTCAACCAATCCTTCCTCCTCATACACCTACCCTGCTACAATATGAGGTTCATTCAATGGGATGCAATTTCCACATTTCCACATTTTCACAAACATTGTTCACAAACTCCTCCTGTGTGACTCCTTCCTACGTGCTGCTGTTCAAGAGCTGCTCCAGTGAGTATCTATTCCACAGCATAGTCCTTCAGGGACTCCATCATAAGTCCCCCAGGGATGGCAGTTGCTGCCAGAAAAACTGCCCTGCATATGTTCCTTTCCACAGACTGCAGATTTCTTCAAGTTATATCCACGTGATCTGACGTGGGGTCCTCCATGGAATGCAGGGTGGATATCTGCTTCTTGGGCTGCAGGGGGACAACCTGCATCACTGTTGGTCTTCATGGGAACTGTCGAGACATCTTTTGGATTGACTGGAGAATGCAGGAACTGGAATCCTTGTTTTTGCAGTCTGAGTGTGTGGAAAAGACTCCTTGTCTACTGACAAACCTAGACAGATGAAGGAATCAACCTATGTGAACCAGCACAGAATCACAGAGTCACAGAACAACCAGGCTGTAAGAGACCCACTGGATCATCGAGTCCAACCATTGCTATCAAATACTATACCATACCCCTTAGCACCTTGCCCACCCATCCCTTAAACACCTCCAGGGAAGGTGAATCAACCACCTCCCTGGGCAGCCTGTTCCAGTGCCCAATCACCCTTTCTGTCAAGAATTTTTTCCTAATATCCAGCCTAAATCTCCCCTGGCAGAGCTTGAGGCCATTTCCTCTTGTCCTGTCCCATGACACTTGGAAGAAGAGGCCAGCACTCTCCTCTCTACAACCTCCTTTCAGGTAGTTGTAGAGAGCAATGAGGTCTCCCCTCAGCCTCCTCTTCTCCAGGCTAAACAACCCCAGCTCTCTCAACCGTTCCTCATAAGACTTGTCCTCCAGCCCCCTCACCAGCTTTGTTGCTCTTCTCTGGACTCGCTCCAGAGCCTCAACATCCTTCTTGTGGTGAGGGGCCCAGAACTGAACACAGGATTCAAGGAGCGGTCTCACCAGTGCCGAGTACAGAGGGAGAATAACCTCCCTGGACCTGCTGGTCACACCGTTTCTGATCCAAGCCAAGATGCCATTGGCCTTCTTGGCCACCTGGGCCACTGCTGGCTCATGTTCAGTCGCTGTCAATCAACGCCCCCAGGTCCCTCTCCTCCAGGCAGCTTTCTAGACAGACTTCTCCCAGTCTGTAGCACTGCATAGGGTTGTTGTGCCCCAAGTGCATGACCCGGCATTTGGCCTTATTAAACCTCATCCCATTGGTCTCTGCCCAGCGGTCCAGCCTGTTCAGATCCCTTTGCAGAGCCTCCCGACCCTCCAGCAGATCGACACTTCCACCCAGCTTAGTGTCGTCCGCAAACTTGCTAAGGGTGTACTCGATGCCTTCATCCAGATCATTGATAAAGACATTGAACAGGGCTGGACCCAGCACTGAGCCCTGGGGAACCCCACTTGTCACTGGCCTCCAGCTGGATTTCCCACCATTTCCCACCACTCTCTGGGCCCGGCCATCCAACCAGTTTTCCACCCAGGAGAGTGTGCGCCTGGCCAGGCCAGAGGCTGACAGTTTCTCAAGCAGAATGCTGTGAGAAACTGTGTCAAAGGCTTTGCTGAAGTCCAGGAAGATACATCCACAGCCTTTCCCTCATCCAGCAGCCGAGTCACTTTGTCATAGAAGGTGGTCAGGTTTGTTTGGTAGGACCTGCCTTTTGTGAACCCGTGTTGACTGGGCCTGATCACCCGGTTCTCTTGCATGTGCTTCATGATAGCACTCAAGATCACCTGCTCCATGACTTTCCCTGGCACTGAGGTCAGACTGACAGGCCTGTAGTTTCCTGGGTCCTCCCTGAGACCCTTCTTGTAGATGGGCACAACATCAGGCAGCCTCCAGTCCAGTGGAACTTCCCGAGTCTTCCAGGACTGTTGGAAGATGATGGAAAATACAGATACTTTTGGGACATTTTCAGAGCTAACTGATGTCAATGCAAAGTTGCCTGGTTTTTTTCCCTCTGTGCATAGCAAGATTAGTAAATGCCTAGGTAATAAATGCCTAGATAATAAATGGTAAACTCATTAAGACAGGAATGGTTACGCAGTGAAGAGGCGTACAAAGAAAACTTCTGTGGTTATAGCACTCATGGACATGCTTGATCATTTGAAACATTCTCCAATAGAAAATTCACTTTTCAAAGGTGAAATGACAATTTTCTCGGGATTTATTCCCCGCCCCTTTATCTCCTTTAGAAACAATTCAATATACTAGGATCTGCTTGATCATTTCCTAAATTTATGTTACGTTCCCCATCCAGGAGGTGAGATCCTACATCATAAATACAGAACAATTTTCATCACCAAAGTGTTCTGGTGATTCAAAAAAAAGTAGTAATGGGTAATATGAATTTGAGAAAA
Source organism: Phaenicophaeus curvirostris (assembly GCF_032191515.1). Lineage (NCBI taxonomy): Eukaryota > Metazoa > Chordata > Aves > Cuculiformes > Cuculidae > Phaenicophaeus > Phaenicophaeus curvirostris. The sequence continues at coordinate 92,426,371 of NC_091394.1, forward strand.
CAACTTAATTGTTGGAGTTTTCCTCACATTTCTGTGAGTTCCGCACTCACATGTTTCTAGTTCTTTTTAGAATTCAAATCCATAATAGGCCATATTAGGCTTTCCCCAGGATCACTTTACTGTCAAGCATTCCTGATAAAAGCCTGTTTTTATTTTTAACTCCACAACACCACATCTGCTTTATGAAGCATTTATGCAACGTCTGCTTAAAGAACAAACACTGTGGTGAGCAGAAATTAATCCCCTAGCTAGTTCCTTAAGTCAGGTGTTATTAATACTCCTGCTAGTTCTTCAGTCACTTCACATCCATGAGACTAAATATTTGTCCTATGTCTGATGCTGGATATTTATTAACAACCAATTTATGATGACTATTACTCTCTAAAATGGCTAAGCTTTGTGGACCAGTCCTTAAGACATGCAACTTCCAAAATCAGATCCACCGGATTTGCAGTTTGTAATGTCAGAAGAGTAAAATATAAAAATAAGTAGCATTTTTATTTGATTATTCAAAATAGGAAGTAACTATAAAAAGTAAAGAATATTTAAATCCAGACAATGGTGTAACTTTGTGATAGAGTCACATTATCAAAAAATATGCTCATCAACATACTAATTTGCATACACATGCACAGAAAACCTCATGTGCAAATAAGGGTTGTAAAACATTTATCCATCATGATGCTTCCAAGAAACAGATTTCATATGAGCCAAACTTGCATTCAGCATTGAAGGCCTTGGGACAATGACCACCAAAAAAGGCAATAGGAAGTCAGATGCCAAGATTACCTTTTGCCAGATTTCTTAGTCTCAAAGAGAGAAATGTGTATTAGCAGAAACAAAGAGAAGAGATAATTCATGAGTTAAAAGTTTAATTTCATTTATAATGAACAGGTAGCTTTAAATTCTATCAATAAAGAAGTGTACACAGTTAAAATATAATCTTTGAAATCCCCAAAAAATTCTTTATGTGAGCATCTTTTATAAGCGATATTAATCATATTAATATATTTTCTTTATGTGCAAGAGAGACATTTAATTCCAGAGTCTTGAGTCTTCTATCCTTATTTTCATTAAATATCAGTATTTTTAAGTGGTCCTCCTGCCTTCATTGGACAAAGCCTGGAGTTTCCATGAGGAATACTGACAAACACTTATTCATGACAGTAGGCTCACTCTTTTTGTTAGTTTATGAGAGTAAGCTCAGCTAGGCTTGCTTTTTCTTGTCCAGCTAAGAGGTCTGTATTCATAAAAGCACTACCGTCAGAGTAAACTTCTAAGGAACATCAGTAGCAGAGGCAGGAAACAGTTTCTGTATCAGAAGCAAATGTATGATAAATATGAGAGGTTGATCTGTGGAAACAAGTGTCTAAAATTGCACACTGTTTGAGGGTAGATGGAGTAGCTATAAACAATAGTGCAATTCAGCTAAAAAGCTTTGATGGAAATAATGCCTTAAGTGTTGCTTCTAGCACTATGTTAGAAGCTGTCTGCCTCATAAAACACTTATGAAAGGTAATTAGTGTTTCAATTAATGGTCCATCAGTGTTCTATAACACTCACGCAAATGATCATTCTTTTCTCTGTTTCATAATTGCTCAATTATAGATCTTTAGAAGCTGTAGCATTTGAAATAGAGTAGAATCTGTGTAAAATATGTTCAATAACCACCTCATTTTTACTTCCTAATTACTATTTTGGAGCTTTACATTCAGTTTTATTTTATATATTCAGCTGCTTCTTCTAATTCATGGACTGAAACTGTTGGGAGAACCAGCCTAAGAATCAGACGTATCTTCAACAGTGTTAAATTTGTATTTCAGGCTCACTTCATGAACATTGTGAGTCGATCTTGTGTCTCCTTGGTAGCTATTCTGCCAGAATCTTCCTAAGATCTGTAATACACTTAACTCCACTAAAAGAACTGTGACATTGGCTGAAAGGAAGTCTCATTGTTCTCCTGTGAGGCTGTTATCAGTACAACCTTTAGGTATATGACTGTTTTACCCAGAAGGCCTCATGCTATTACTGCCAACAAGTCATGACACCTTGTCCTAATCAGAAGTCAAGCACAAAATGCTCATGAGCCACCCATGACACATGCCATCACTTTTTCATTACTGTCCGTTCTACTGCAAGAATTTAATTAGCCTGAAAGAGTCTGAATCATAGAATCATAGAATCACAAGGTTGGAAAAGACCCACCGGATCATCGAGTCCAACCATTCCTATCAAATACTAAACCATCCCCCTCAGTGCCTCGTCCATCCATCCCTTAAACACCTCCAGGGAAGGTGACTCAACCACCTCCCTAGGCAGCCTGTTAACACTGGATGTGTTACCTTTATTTACACTGAATAATAATCTGAGTCTACCCAATATTCCTTAGTGTTTCAAGTATTGTCTCAGCAGTACTGCAAGGTGCATATTTACTCTCAAAAACCCACATATCTAAAGAAACACTGTGGAGCAGAATCTTGATGTCCCTTTCAACCAACCCCTCTGTGTCTTTGTCAGAAATGCTATTTTCTACATGAATCAAACAGAAAAGGGGAAATGAACAAGTTTGGCAAGGACTGAATAGTCACCATAGAAAAAAATTAAAATGTCTGTTCTTTCAATGTTACTTTAATTCATTGCACTAGTGCAGATGTCTCTGGTACTGCTCTATACTTTTTGATAAATTTGTTTTTGTAAGGGTGACATCACATCAGGTGTTATGGTAACTGTGGCAGAAGGCTTTATTTCTCAATATAGGCTTGTAATCTCAGTGAATTCAGGCAAAGATGCCACTAACTTGGCTTCTGAGTATTTCATAATGTTGCCAGCAGGAACATCTGTATCTGAATTGTATTTTGGAAGTGACCTAGAAAGCAGCGTTCATTCAGATTGCCCTCTGACAGTCAAACACTGCCAGCAGCCACAGCTTGTGGGCTTAGTTTGGGACTGAGAGGTTTTCTTAGGTAGCACTTCCATGATGGGGTTTTGGACTTAGAGCCCGAGAAACCACCATGGAAATCAGCAGCTAATTGTAAGCCATGTTTAGTTGACATGCTGCAGGCATCCTGTCAGGTTTAAATGGCTTTCTGCAATAGATGCAAAACTTCCTGCATTACAGGAGGTTTTGTAGAGTTAATACTCTGTGGATTTGGATATGTATTGAGGCATATATTGGCTGTCAGGGTATGAAAAGGCTGAGTTTGCTGTGGCAAGCAAGAATTCCCCCCATTCCCCTCAGTGCACAAGCATTTAGAAAGGTTGGACTGTGCACAAGGAGTATTCATAGAACAGGAGTTTCCACGTTATAAAGATCATAAAATAAATTCAGTGTTTCTCCCCTATGACCATCCTAAGAGCCTTCCAAAATATTACAGGTGTTATTGTTTGCTGTAGAAGGTAATGAGTAGTAAGTAATATTAGGATAACATGACTGCTTAAACATGGATGTGGAAGGACACCACCAGCTGACCTATAGCTCAAATAGCTCAGGCAGCTATTGTTCTGAATCTTCAGTTCTCAATAGTTTTGTTCCTCAGTGCAGACAAAGGATGAGATTTTACTCGATGATAGCTACTTGAAATTTAGGCTTTCAGTGTAAGCATATTCCATAGACTCCTTCTGTAGCTAATGAAGCTACAGAAATATTTAGAAAATAATAATTACATCCTATAACAAGTGCATAAAGTAGGCAAGGTGACTTTCAAGGTACCTATTTTGATCTCTTGAGTTCAAAATGAGCAGCACTAGTTTAGATCAGCTTTTAGGTGAGCTAAATACCATGTTTTGTGACAGAGGAGCACATTTCATTCAAGCATGGCAAAGCCTGTGTTAACTCACTCTTGTCACCTCCTGACAATACGCTCCAGAGCAGTGACTGGACAGATCTTGCTCTTCTGTCTCATTTTGTCATCCATCTGTGTGGTATAATTCTTCCTTTAGTAATACAACTGCTCCATACTGTAGAGGAAGTTTGCTTATACTGAGCAAAACAATTAAAGAACCTGGTGCTCAAAAAAAAAAAACAAAAAGGCAAGAAAAGCCACCCAAAACAAAGAAACACATTCTCCTTCCAAAAAAAGTTTGAAAATTAATTGTTTTCTTCCTTCTCTGCATTTTCAATGTCAGATAAAGATTTTTTTTTTTTCCTATAGTCTTTGAATTAATTTCTCACTCCTTTTGCTGTGGTTTACATTATGCATTTTAGCAGTTTGTCTCTGCTAAAAATAAGTGTTGTAATTGTGAATATAATTAGATTTGTTCCACAGAATTGCATACAAATGTACTTCCAAGGAGTTTTTAGAGCTCCTCCGTTCCTTATTGATGGATTAGAACCAAGGTCTGTTTAGAAATTGTGCTTTCCTCTGAGGTAATGCTATTCATGAATCCCAGTTCTACTTCTCCCTTATTTTTGCTACAGTTTCTGCCCAGCATTTTGCTAAAACTAGGAGCATTGGCAAGTGGCTGCCTTGGCAACTGATAGCAAATTAACTTTTGGTTAGCCTACAAGGCGTATTTATTCTGGGGCTCTCAACTTTAAATTAAAGCATGGATCATCTGAAATGTGTTTCTTGGAAATGCAAGAATGAACAGCTGTTTCATGCTCCTTCTTTAAATCTCAGAGCTGGAGCTCTGGTCGTAGGCAGCTTTAAATAACATTTAAGGATGGAGCAAATAGCAGCCTGCTAGTCTACTGTGATTCGCTTGCAAAACTGATCTAAGATGCTGGAGGTTTAAATGAGTTGGCAGACTTTTAACTCAGTGGCATGAATTTTGTTTTTTTTTTTTTTCATATAAATGATTTAAGAAATCTTATTCTTGATTCTTTTTTTTCCTCCCTTCTTTTTCATAACATCATGTGTGATTTGTTATAAATGAGATTATTTTTTTTTTCTTTTGGAAAGGATGACAGTTACTGTTTTTTCATAGCACACAAGATCCTAACTTCTGGAAATTAATGATACATCTCTGGAAAAGCAGAGATTGTGTGAGCAGAAAATGACTTACGGGCTTCATGATTGATGGTATGATGAATGTTAATCCAAAGAGCCTGAAAAATTAAATACTCTGGAAGCTTTGGATTTATATCCAATCCCTAAAAGTGGTCTCGTATATCCAGCAAAACTTTAAATTATCATGATTTTCTCTATTTGCCCTGCCACAGAAAAACTTTCAAGGGAAAGCACAGAAAGGAAGTCCTCATAGCACAAAGAAAGCTAAAGATTTCAGGTCCCTTGGGCTTCTTAAGGCTTCTCTGTATGGGACCTTTATTGAAGTTTGTACCTCAAGAGTTGGAATAAATATCAAGATCTCTGTCCTGTCCCATGATCTCCAGATTCATGGATACCTGAACTCCTTCAGCAATTTTCAGAGTGGTATTTTAAGACAGAGACCAGTATCCCTTCCAAGCCTCCATAAGATGCACCACAGCAAAGCCACATTCATGAAAAGTTCTTTGAGGTAGAACTCTGAAGCCTGATTTGTACAAAACTTATATAAGGGCAGGGAAGACTGATCTCTCGTTCTTGTCTACTTAATGTTTAATACATTGATAAATTAGTTATTAGTTAATCATATGCTATTTAGAAGGTCTAACTTGAAGAACTCTTGATTATCTTTTCATTCATATCCTTACTTCTCTTATTTCTAGCTGTTCAGTAGTACAGCTCTGGACATCCAGAGAAGCATTTTCATCAGTAAAGGATTTTGTTCAGGTTTTCAGACGAGTTGAGGTGTGAAAATCAGTGTGACACTGCCCTGAAACCTAAATATCTTGCCCTTTGGAAATTAAAAAGGTATAGTTATTTAATTGTATTTTAGCAGAAATCATCTGCACAAGTGATGTAAGCAGCAAAGAAATTGGACTTTTCAAGACATCTTTTTTCAGGTCAACCTGTTTTGGAGATTCTCAAATCTATAGATAAAGTGTCTTTGTGTTAGCTCAGCAGAGATGGAGGGAATAGAACTTCAGGCTGGAACCTAAGGAAGATTCTACCTGAAGTCTTATAAGAATGTCTCAGATAAATGTTAGGATCACCTGAATGGTATTTTGGCCTCTTAGCATTTATTAGAGCAAGTCCTTAGTTCTTTGAAAGACTGGAAACACAGACAGAGTACAGTGTTACATGCAGGAGTGCTTCTGAAAGCAGAATTTGAAGGCAGACAGAAAGAATAGTTGTGTCTTCTTCGTGAGTCGGCCAATTCTAATGCATGCCGTGCAGTATAATGATGTTGAATAAATGCCTGTGTGCAACTTCATGAGGGAGTACAATCATCCTCTATTTGACATTCATACCACACTCATTCATGCAGTCTGCGAGCGCTGCACAGGAACATAAAATTCATTGTCTTCTGTTTTCTCTTTCTTATCTATACTGTATCTTTCAGTCAATGGGGCAAAATTATCTACCACTATTACGATGACACTGTTTCTTACCAAAAATTAAAATTCTTCACAGTTGCTACTGAATATCATTGGGCCTTTTCTTTTCAAAAGGAAATTAACTACTTTTTTTTTCTGAAAAGTTTATATTTAACCAGAATATAGACCATACTTTCATTATCATCAAAATATTGTTCTTTCTTTATTTCTGAGTTTATATTAAGATATAAAATAGCATTCTCAAAACCTAAACTCTTCAGCCATGTAAATATGCAATAACAATATCAGAAATAAAATTCTGAATTTCTGTCTCCTTCTGGGATCCAACCCAATATATAACCAATACAACAACTAGCAATTTTACAAATAATGATTATTTAATGTAAGATTTTTAATGAAGTTATCAAAAACACCTCTTATTTCATATCTCATGCCAGTATGATATGTGGTACAATCTATTATGTTGTTCATCTGATTTTGTATTGTTTTCCATCCATTTAATCTTCTGGATGACTGGAAGAATCCTCACGTGTGCAGGTCTTGGTCCTCAGAGGGGTCTTCAACCACCTCAGTATCTGTTAGTAGATCAATATAGAGGAGCAAAACCAATCCAAGAAGTTTCCTGGAGTGTATTGTTGAAAACTTCTTGACACAGATGACTGAGAAGCTGATGAGGAGAGACATTGCTGGATATCATACTCATACACAGTGTTCATGACACAGTTGAGTTCAGGATCTGGAGAGGAGGTAGCTGGTCAAAAAAACAGGACTTTAGGAAAGCATATTTTGGCTGCTATGGAGATCTTCTTGGAAGAAGCCCACCAGAAAAAGCCCTGAAGAGAAGCAGACACAGGAGATATGGCTGATTTTCAAGGATTACTTCCTTCAAGCTCAAAATTGGACCATGCTGACAAAAATAAAATCAAGCAAAGGTGGCAGGAATCCTGCATGGATGAACAACTTTCTCCCAGTGAAATTCAAACACAGAATGGAAACAGGCTATTTCTCAAGAGCAAACACTACCACAGGTTGCATGAAGAGGCTGTAGAGTCTTTACCCATGAAGTCAGTAAAAACCCAAGTAGACGTAGATCTGAGTAACCTGTACTAGGAGATGCCGCTTTGGGCATAGTATTTAAACTAGATGATTTCCAAAGGTGCCTTCCAGCCTCAGCCATTCTGTGATTCTGTGCTGTAAGGAAAAAAAGGGAAGACTTTTTTTTGACAGTGATTGCAATTGCAGAGTTATTTCATTTCATGTTCTTCTTTAATCTAGTAAATTATTTGGAATTCTAACATAGAACTTAGCTCAAGTAGGGAAATTTGCCCTACCAAGGAATCCTTTCACCTCCCTGGGGAGCCTGAGCTTAATCAACAGTAATTATTCAAGGAAACATCAGATTCTGTAGTTAATTTAATATGAATAATTATTCATTAGCTTTCAACCTGTATTCCAGCTCTGGTTTTACTTCTGATTTTTCTGTTTAACAGTAAAGGAATTATTTTATCAATCCTACTCATTTTAGCTTTCTTCTTGTTCCATGGCATTTATTGTAAGAAGGAAGAAAAATAATCTGGCAAATCAGTCAGCTGATTTTAAAGGAATGCTGAAATGTCACAAGTTTCACAATATAGATAAATTCCATTCTCACCAGACTGAGAGCAATATTTTTCATTCTGTATTAATGTGTGGTAACTGGATTCTAACACAAGAAGTTGTAAAGTTTCAGATTTACCAATATTCATCACTACATAATAGCATAAATATAGGCAAACGTTTTAAGGAATATGCTAAACAGTATTATTGTTCATGTTGCATACACTGCAAGTACCTCAGAAAAGCTCTAAAGAAAAAAAAAGTAAAACACCTTGAGGAATTTGAAGTGCTTTAAAACTACCTTAATATCACAGATTTAAAGCTGCCACAAACTCGAATGTCATGTACCTACTGACTTATCCAAGATTTATTGTCATCTCAGGTATGTAACTTTTGAGTAATTCTTTCATCTGAGGCATCCTTCTCCTGAGACGCAGGATCTTCTGCTTTTCTTGCCAGCAGGATGTTTATTTGATTATCAAATAGCACTCTTCTTTTTGTTTCTGATTTGTTCCCCATTGAAAAAGGGAAAAGGAATGTGAAAGGAAGAGGAAAGTGAAAGTTGGAAAGTGAAAGTTGGAAATGGGAAGGGAAGGAAAATGGGAAGGAAAATGGGAAGGAAAATGGGAAGGAAAATGGGAAGGGAAGGGAAGGGAAGGGAAGGGAAGGGAAGGGAAGGGAAAGGAAATGCGAAGGGAAATGCGAAGGGAAATGGGATGGGAAATGGGAAGGGAAATGGGAAGGGAAATGGGAAAGGAAGGCAAGGCCCTAAAAGAAACAGCCGAAGCAAAACATTGTCTTGCCATTCTTGCTTGCTGTTTCTCATCCTAGAAGTATTTGTTATCTGGATTCACAGGAAATTAAAAAGAGCCTGTTTACTTTTGTATGATTCCAGTAAATCTTTCTGTTGATTTTTTTTTCTGAATCTGTATGTCCTCTTTTATCATGCATTCTCATAAACCTGTAGTAATTAATGAACACTTTCAAATATCTATAAATGTATTACATCTTGTTTTCTTTCTCCTGACAGCTCTAAGAACAATCTCCAAACACAAAATCTACATAACTCTTTTTCAATGTTTTATCAGGAATGTATTTTGTTTTACAGAGTCCAAATAAGCAAATAACTAGTCTGTAAGTACATTATAATTACAGATTACAGACTAATTAGACAGTTATTTATGCCTGAAGATTACGTACTAATTATACATGAAGTTATTATGGAAAAGCTGGCAAGTGCAATAGAAGCAATTGCTATAAAATTATAAGTAGGTGCCATTTGATTTTATGATTATTTGCACCATATGAAATAACAACTTGCCAAAAATCAGACCAGGCTGGATTGTCACATCTGATATCTTTGGCTTTTTCCATAACATTAAGTCTCCAAGTATGCCAAGAATCATTTTACTATTGCTCTGCAACAGCACAGGCATCTGATCACCTTCCTGTAGTACATTACATGCCACAACAAACATCTGCTACATGGAGTTTGTTCCACTCTAATCTTATTCTGGGGGATAAAATATTTGTGTAGGCTCTGCTTTCAGTCACTTTTTTTTTTTTTTCCTTCTCCTTCCCTTTTTTGTGATCCCCCCCACCATTTTTGTTTTAAAAACCAAAAAAATAGCCCTCTGGTCTATGTGCTTATCAGAGACAGAAAGTTGTGCTATCTCTGCTAGAAGCTGAAGTAGTGATGCTTGTGATAGGCCCAGAATCCTTCTAGAGTTCATTTCACAGCCTAAGGACCAGCCAAGCAAAGGAATGTTTCCTGCAAAAATGTCTGAAAGTGTCCTTTTGCCTGAGGAGAGTCAAAGACAGCTATGGTTTTCAATGTCACCTTTTAAGTGTCTTTCAGAGGGATCAGGCATTCATCTATTTAGAACATCTGAATGATCAAAGGTCATACAAAGGCCTAATGCATTATATTTTATTTAATAAAACCTTTTTTTTTTAATTAACTGTCTCCTTAATTTGAAAAAGGCTGATTTCAGTGAGATAATGAATAAATTATCATTTCGGTGAGGAGTCCAAACCAAAAAAATCTAGAAAGTTCAGGCTGTCCAAAACTAAAGTGCATGTATACATGCATGAATGTCAACATCAGTAATATTTGAATGAAGGAAAATGTTTTGAAAGTGGATAGTTCACAGATGAACATTTGTCGTAAAAATCTGGAGGAGAAATAGTTGACTCTATAACATGCTAGTGGTGGTTCACGACGTTCTCCTTAAGACACTTTTTAAAGAAAGTGATAAATTCAGTTCTCCAGTCATTTGTTCTGGGAGGGAAGTCAACCTCATAATTTCAAGTGACGATAAAGCTGTTGCATAAGTTTCTGACTCAATTAAGACTTAAATATTTCATAGCAAATGGGACAGAGTCATTAGGAGAGAGTGAGGGACACTCAGACATTTCAGAAGATTTTATGAGGACACAGGAAAGCTTGTTTCAGACATCTATGTAGGTTCAAATAGAGGACTTGGATAGTGCTGTCCCTAGTAGACTCCAAACCCATAAACTGGAGGTGTTTAAAGCAGGTGCCTCTCAGTCTTTCCTATCAGAACTCTTCTACATTTTGTGTCTATTTTAGTGTTCATTCTGTAGTGTATGTTGGTGGTCATGACATCATCGTGAGGGACAACCTGCCTTGATCCCAGTCCCTTTTTCAGTTAGTATTTCATACAAAGGAGCACATTTTCAAGAAGCAGCACTGGAAACATAAAAAAACCAGTGTGGTCGGAGCACTTTCCTTAGGGGTAATGGGAGAAGTCCTCCAAACCATTTATGGAAAACTGGGACTGGTCCTTCACAGGCTGGCCAGCACTCATTTAGTCATTGAACAAAAAAGAAACAATCTCTGCTCCTGTTCTTTGGTCAATTCATCTGGGAACTGTGTTTTTGTTCTCTCCCTACCTCTGGTTGAAATCATTCAGTGAATTAAGGTGAAATTATCAAAGCAGTTTTAAGATGTCTATAATGCCATTGTTAGTGAAAAAATTATGCTCTGAAAAAAAGGTGTTCAGGTCTATATTTAAGAGATGTTAGATTACAACTGCTTTAAAAGCTTCCTCTTTCCCTAATTCAAAGGAGACAGGGGCAATAGTGCTATCTCACTCTAAAGGGCAGCTTTCTCTTGATTATTCTTTCTGTCACATTTAAGACGGTTAAAATATTTTAATATGCTATTCATTCTGTGGGCAAACTGATCACTGTCTTTTGTATTACATAGTAATCATCTCTGGAGGTTGCCATTGAATCAAATGGGTCAAATTTTCAAAAGTATTCACTAATTTTCATTGTTCCTGCACTTTAGTGTTCAATATGAAGCTATTTTAAAACTTCATTGTTTGGAGTGGCAACCAACCACAAAACCTGCCAAAGTGAATGAGAATGGTGGTGAGTTAACCTGTCCTATTAGGCAATCTTAAAAATATTAACCATGTGGGCCAGATAATTATCCAGTGTAAATACTTTCAAAGAAGTTGTTTCAGTTTAGAACAGTTGCATGGAGTATTTTACCCTAAGTGAAAACCTTGAGTAACTTTTACCCTTTTGAATAAGTTCCTTTTCTTTATGCCTTCAGGGCTATAATGATAAAAAGAAAAAAAAAAGATAACACATTAATAGCAGCAAAGCTTTTTTATGAAATCACAGCAGTGTTTCTTGACATTGTTATTACAGGAAAATTGCTTCTAACATAAGGCCACGTTTATAGAGGTAGAGGTACTTAGTAGTATTTCCACAAGCAATTCATAAGGTTCAGAGAGAGCCTCATGGGAACCAGTTATTTTTATTGTGTTTGGCGCATGTAGTGCTATTTCCTTTTCTAATATTTTAGACTTCTCACTGTGACCCAGAAGTGGTGTTCAGTATTATAAAAAAAAAAATAAAAAAGAAAAGGCATCAGAGACTCTATTTATTTTGAGCTCTGCTTGCAAGTCCCCTGCATGCTAGTGCAGAGGAAACCAGATGTACAGGAATTCTGATACTTTGACAGAGGGGAATTATGATGCCCATTTTCTCTATCTCTAGTGGTCATTAATGTTTTATGAGGGGAAAAAGAACATTTTGACATTTGGTAAGGACAGTGTCTAATTAAGTTTTGGATTTAACAAGGCATTTAAGTTCTAACGGGACTTAGACACATGCCTGCCCCGTCCCAAATTTTCCTTCTAACCACTAAGTCACAGAATCAGTTTTTTTTCTTATTCATTCTTCTGCTTTTCTCACAGCAGCATATCTCATGAGGCAGACTCAGAGGCTATTGCTATTCAGAGTATGTTGTTAGGCTATGTAATACTCTATCTGCACTATAGGCATCCAGCACCGTTAGAAATAGCATAGAAAATAGGAGGTACTGGACTGAGTGGTAGGACCAAATTGCTCACTGAAGGCGTATCTTCTACTTATTGGGGGAATATATCAACTTCTAAGTTGTAGGCTCAGCCCTGGAGACAGTATGAATAAACATATGGGTCTTTTGTTGACAATGTTAAAACTAGAAAGGGTGTTTTCAGTTACAAAACATATTGAACTACAAATTGAAATTAAACATTTAAATTGATAACACTGATTCCATTATTGCAACACAGTTTTAATAATTAAGATGTGGGAACTTATTAAAAAAAGACCTCACTAGGTTGTCTGTAAACAAGCTATCTTAACTATCTTGTATAGCTGTATGGCTTTCCCCAGTGAGAATAATGCTGAGCAGACATTTTTAGTGTACAGCCTTGAAGATGAATAAAGATTTAGGATGTCATTAGGTTACCTAAGGTGCAACTGTGAAATATAGCATATTGCAGTTGTAAGGAATGAGAATCAAATTTCATTGTCTTTGGATGCTGGAAGGTTGCATTGCCCTGCTTACTCTTGAGATTGTTTTATGATAACATTTTTCCATGTGCTATCCTGAAAGCTAACAAAACAAAAAAAATAAAAAAAAAAGATGCTATAGTGAGTGCTGTAAATGGTAATGCTTGCTTACCTAGGTCCACAGAAATAAGGAAGACAGAACTTGACAGGAAAAGTCAAGATAAAATATGACTTAAAGTTGAACAATGGCACTGCTGTTTGCCGATGGGTTTTAGGGAGGACTGTAACTTTCTCAGTCCTTTGGAGGAGTTCTTGCTGATATATACCTAGGGGGTTTGTGCTGCAAATATTAGAGTAGGTTTTTCTTCCAGGTGTGAAAGTTCCAGAAAGTTTATGCTTTCAGATCCAGTCATTTGGCTGTATTTCCCATTGGCTGGTTTGATTTATCTCCTCTCTCAGAATAAAGATATATCTGAAAAGACACTCAGAGGTATTTTCCTTTTCCCTACGCAGATGTCAGAAGTTCTTCAGAAAGCTCTGAATTATTTTCTAGGAGACTGCTGTATAAAATCTAGCCCCTGTGGTGTTCAATTGAATATTTAAAAAAAAAAAAAATTTTGAGCTGTTGTATACTTATTAATTAAAACATTTTTCCTTTATTTTTAGTTCTAATGTGATTGTATTTAATGTTGTTTTATTATTTTGCCATTTCAGAAATATTAATGGGACATGGATGAGTTTATGGTTTAGTCATTTGCACGGACAAATGACATCTCTTTCTTGCAGTAGTTTTAAACAGTACAATAAAGTACCCTCTGTGATAAAGTTTTGATTTGTGCTAGTGAAACTAAGAATATTAAGAGGACATTTCACAAAGAATATTTTGAAACTCTGGAACATTATAATGATCTCAGATTATGTTATTTTCAGGCCATGTGAATGACAATAAATGATATGAAATTTAATGCTCATCATTAACAAAGTCCTCATTTATTCTGTAAAAAGAGACATTCTACAGCCTCACATTTACTAGAATTAAAGATTTATTTTATCAAATGCAGGGAAGGTTATCAATTAATTTTTATGTAAGGGAAGTTCACATAAGCGAAAAAATAAGTCATCTGATGTTCATTATATCACAATTAAGGGCCAGCCCTAATATAGACAACCTAGCTACTATAAGATATTGCACTATTCCAAATCAGTCTGAGCATCTTATGCTAGAAATATATCATGTTTCCCAAAACATGAGGATCTATACTTAAAATGCATCTAGTAATTTGGACAAAAAGGGGAAGAAGTCAAAAAAGAACTCACAGAATGAACCTTGTGTTCAGGAATTACTAAGCACAAGATTTTTAAAAATCATTCACCTAAAGAATCACCTGCTATGTCCTGAAAACAGAGAGTAATGAAGAATCCCTGAAAGCAACATTTGCCTCTTATTGTTTCAGATGAAACACTGAAACACTATACAGGATTGCTGTTCAAGTTTTGGACATCAATGCAATAGTTTTAAATTTTAATGTTATAATATAGCATATTGCTATTATTCTTTTAACTTTTAGCAACATTTCTCAGTAATTTACTATATTTTAATTTATTAGATCTTAACAGTACATCTCAAATCTTCTAGTAGAAAACACTGTTGTCACTAATTATTTTAACAATTCTGATCACTAGGGTCTTTTATTTTTTTGTGAATTTCATCACCTTCAGATGAGTCTGTGTCTTGCAGAGTAAACTACACAGTGACTACTGCTAGCAAAATCATATTTTTACTAAGAAGTGAACTAATAGACCCCTAAAAATTTAGGTTTTGCTGCCTGATTCCTAAGTAAATAAAATCTGCCTCTGTAGGAATCATCTTATTGTCTGTATCACATTAATTCAATATTGTGTTATACTCTAAGGATTGTTAGTTACTTTGCATGCATGCCACAATGGTAAGATGTAGCCCTATCTTTTCTAAATCTAAAAGTGGTAAATAAAACTGAAATTGTTTTTCTTTCACGCAAGATAAAATTGAAGTAGCTGGGTATATCTGCTAGGAAATTAAAAATAAATACATATACAAAAAAAGTTTGTATTTCATAGGTGTAACCTTAGTGTTATAATTTACTCTATTTGGCTTGAAGATATTTATGCCTGCCTGAAGCTCTTCAGCTATAATTAAAAGATTTTCAGGTCACTCTGTCTGCATTTTTAATCCTTAGAGCTCCAGGGTGTTCATCATATGGAAAGATTTTCTTATGAGGAAGAGGATTCAGCTTTTTTTTGTTTTTCACTTTTAGCACCTAAAAAAAAAAACCACCAAAAAAAAGTTGGGGCATTCAGAGGTGTGGTTAGGTTTTGTGCTAAAGTGCACAATTAGTGAATTTTACAACACTAAAGTCAGTAACACAACAAATATATACCTGTGATATGGAGATTTTCCTGATTTTTGAGAAAAACAAAAAAAAAGAGAGTTTTCAAAGGTAGGCACAAGAAATTATTCTCAGCTGAATGAAGCCCATTCTTTCCATTCTTTGGTTTGAGGTCTCTTACACCTTAAAAAACAGCAGTGACCTCAAGTAGGTGGGGAACTCCTGCACTGTTAAATCACCTGAGAAGGACTGAGAAAGTACATCTTGCAAGACAGTGCAGAATCATAGAATCATAGAATAACCAGGTTGGAAGAGACCCACCAGATCATCGAGTCCAACCATTCCTATCAAACACTAAACCATGCCCCTTAGCACCTCGTCCACCCATGCCTTAAACACCTCCAGGGAAGGTGACTCAACCACCTCCCTGGGCAGCCTGTTCCAGTGCCCAATCACCCTTTCTGTCAAGAATTTTTTCCTAATGTCCAGCCTAAATCTCCCCTGGCAGAGCTTGAGGCCATTCCCTCTTGTCCTGTCCCCTGTCACTTGGGAGAAGAGGCCAGCACCCTCCTCTCTACAACCTCCTTTCAGGTAGTTGGAGAGAGCAATGAGGTCTCCCCTCAGCCTCCTCTTCTCCAGGCTAAACAGCCCCAGCTCTCTCAGCCGCTCCTCATAAGGCCTGTTCTCCAGCCCCCTCACCAGCTTTGTTGCTCTTCTCTGGACTCGCGCCAGAGCCTCAACATCCTTCCTGTGGTGAGGGGCCCAGAACTGAACAAAGTATTTGAGGAGCGGTCTCACCAGTGCCGAGTACAGAGGGAGGATAACCTCCCTGGACCTGCTGGTCACGCCGTTTCTGATACAAGCCAAGATGCCATTGGCCTTCTTGACCACCTGGGCACACTGCTGGCTCATGTTGAGTCGGCTGTCAACCAACACCCTCAGGTCCCTCTCCTCCAGGCAGAATCATACTATTCTGAGTTTTATTTTTCATCATCAATTGAGCAAGAAAGTAGGATAAGGTAGAAATATTAAAAGAAACAAAACAAAGAACATAAGATGTGATAGGATTTTTCGTTGAAAATCCCTTTTCCTTCATTTCCTTACCCAACAATTCCTTGATATTCTCTTTTCTGTGAACATTTCTTATTAACAGTTGCACCTCTCATACATTTGGGAAGCTCTCACTAGCAATAGCCTAGATCTAGGTGGGAGTCATATGATTAAATCTGAAAGTTCAGGGTGTAGGTACTGCTATGAGAAAAAGTTACAGTAATTAGATTGAAAGTTAAAGTGAATAGTGTCCTGGGCAGCAGAGATAATGAATCTGAGTATCCTCCTGAAATATATCTTTTTGATCTGGGTGATGTCATCCTGTGTTGCAGTTACTGTGTAGACTAAATTTCTAAATCTTCCTTGAATATGATGGGATTTAAGAAGGCAAGCAAAGATACCTGCAAGGGAAGCTGATGGAGAGACATTTATGTCCCCACAGTGGCATCTAGTGACACTTTTGTGTTTTAGAGATGTCTCATGTGACCACCAAGCACTTCCTCAGAGTAATATGGATCTACTCTAAATCCAGTGTCACATTGCCCAAAACAATGCAGATGTCTCAGTTTTCATAAGTGAGCTCATTGTACTTCCGTGCATAGGTAAATTCTCTCAATTTAGTGAGTCCAACATCTTATGCCAAGAAACATTTACACCTCCGCAAGCTCTTTATATCTTGTGGGCATGTAAAATAATGTTTCTGGAAATGAAGGAACTCTTCACATTACACTAACTCCCCTTTTACAATCTACTCTGGCCATTTTCTTTTTAATTCATTTAAACAAAACCAAAAACATTACTAAAAAATCCCCAAACATCTGTGGCAAAAACACCCTGGAAAAGTACCTTTACTGTGAGCACAGATACTCTAAGATCACTGTGTGACATTATAAAGAACCTTATCTGCCCTAAAGGAACACATTTCAAGAAGAAAAGAAGACAAAATTACCTCTTGTTTATAACCATCTGGAAAAATAAACGTACCATTTCTTTCTGCTTAATAGGACACATCAGAAAAACCAGACATTATAGCTGAGCCAACTGTGGTAGTTGCTGGAGATGCAAAACTCAATTTCTTGACTGATGGAAGCCTGTAGTTAAACCCAGGGAAGGAAAATTGAGCCTGAAGAAAAATTCAGTGTAGTGTAGAAGAGAAGGATAAAGAGACAGAAGTGGACAGGCTGTATATATGGTGAGCTCTAAACTGTACAAAGGAGAAAAAAAAAGAAAAGAAAAACCCTCCCAAAACCTAAACACACAAAGAGGATAAAGAAAAAGGGAAGAAATGGCCAGATGGCCACAAATCTCCGAATCTGTCAGCTGCAAGTTGAATCACCATAGTCACTTAAGAGCACGGGAGGTGAATGTGTCAATGTAATTCATCAGTTGAGAGCACTTTTAGAAAGACAGCCCTTGAAGGATCCATAAAAGGGCTTTTCTCCAAGTTATTTCCCTGTCTGAATGTTCATTCACAGTGAGAACTGTGACAGCAAAATAAAATAATGTTGTTTATAGATATGCTGCATTTCAAAGTCCCCAGTTACAACAGTTAAGAACTGCAATATGTGGCTGTATGTGTATGTCTATGACATTGAAAGCACAAAAATGTTAACCAATACTCAGAAACACATAGAGATCTAAGCAATTGTTGGCATCCCTCCTTTACCATGGGAAGTGAGGAGAAGAGAGAACATAGACATTTCCTGGTCACACAGGGAACTCTGGAGACTGTGAGGGAACAGTAAGCACAGAAGTTAGGACAGGGAGCCAGGACTGGTGCAGGCCTTTTGGTAGGGATTGAAATGGTATTGACTTATCCACTTTGAGCAACTCACTGAACACAAGGTCAGGCTGGAGGGACTCATATAACCCAGACAATCAGATTTCTGATACGTAAAATAACCTTGTGAATTTCCGTACCGGCTTTCTAACCAGTTTGTGTAGTGAAGCTTTCCCAATCAGGAATTTCCTTAACAAGATCAGAGGCATCAAGCTGCCTGGTTGAGTAAATGATAGCTTATAGAAGAATAAATATCTTTCCATAACATTTTGTTGAGATTCTATGTTTTTTATTACTGATTGATCTTGACAAGTTGTCATCATGACTTCTCTCTGCCCAGTATGGCCAAGGTGTGCACATAGAGGCTTTGGCTTCCTTCATACATTAGGCAGAGGACTTACCTCTTTCCATGTACCTGCTTTGAAGCTGGCCAATATAGTTTTTTGAGGAGGGAGGGTGCAGGCAGGCTGCAATTTCTATGGCCTAAAAATAACAGCTTTTAAATTGACACCGAGGAGGTGGAGAGATATGACAATAGACTACAAGCAAATAGTCTGTAAGAAACTGGAAACTGAAATGGAGAGATATGACCTGACTTATAGCATCAACACAACTGGCACATGATTTATTGATTATGGCCTGTCATATGAGAGGGCCTCAGCTAGCTGAAAAGCACAAAGCAAAGCAGTATTTTTCTCTCTATAGAATTTGGCATTTGGAAATTGCATACACTTTACCTTTACAGTGATTACTTTCTCCACACAAAGGAATATGTGGCTTTGCTTCTGAAGGCAGGCAGGGTGCAAACAGTGTGATTTTTTAGCTGTCAGTGTAAAAAGCTGTAGATTGTACTATCGATTCACACAGATAACTTGGAGGGCCAGAAAAGCACTTGATGGCAAAAAGATAAGTGCAAAATCTGCGTGCATTTGTGAATATGGAACCAAATATTGCAAGAACACAAAGACAACCAGTGTGAACAAAAAAAATTGTTTTATCTCCTTTGAACAAACTAGTTTTATCTTTTCTGATCCTACCTTCTTTCATGATTTGGGCAGTAACATGTACAATCTGTACTTCTAACCTTGAAAAATGACTTCAGGGTAATATTCCTGGAGAAAAATAGCCCAAAAGAGGGTATTCACACAGTGAGTGATCCAGCTGAAGCCTTTTTGATGTCAATGGAAGTTTGACTTCCAGAATCTTTGATCTAACATCAGTAAAATGCAGGAGGTTCAGCAGAGGCCACCAAGATGCTTCAGGCTTGAACACTTAGCTTGTGAGTAGAGGCTGAATACCAAATGCTTGTTCACCCTGAAAAGGTGACATTGGGTAGCATAGCAACAGGCCCAGTACACTATGGGGAGATCACCAAGAGTATGGAGCCAAGCTTTTCACAGCAGTTTGTGATGGAAAGGTGAGAAACAGTGGCCAAATGCTGGTGGAAAAAAACAACCAACCAAGCAAACAGTTTGGATATAAGGAGAAAAGTTTTCCCCTTGAGGACAGTCAGACAGCAGAGTAGGCGATCTAGAGAGGTTGTGTTATCTGCACCCTTGCAGGTTTTCAATACCTGAAGGAATAGTGCCCTGAGCAACCTGGTCTGACCCTGTAACTGATACTCTTGTCCAGAGAAGAGCAATGAAGCTGGTGAAGGTGCTGGAGAATAAGTTTTGCAAGGAGCGGCTGAGAGAGCTGGGGTTGTTTAGCCTGGAGAAGAGGAGGCTGAGGGGGAAGCTTATTGCTCTCTATAACTACCTGAAAGGAGGTTGTGGAAAGAAGGGAGCTGCTTCTTCCCCCAGGTGACAGGGGACAGGATAAGAGGGAATGGCCTCAAGCTCCACCAGGGGAGGTTTAGGCTTGACATCAGGAAAAAAAATTCACAGAAAGGGTCATTGGGCACTGGAACAGGCTGCCCGGGAATGTGGTTGAGTCACCTTCCCTGGATGAGCTTAAAAGATGGGTGGATGAGCTGCTGAGGGGCATGGTTTAGTGACTGATAGGAATGGTTGGACTCAATGATCCTGTAGGTCCTTTCCAACCTAGTGATTCTATGATTCTCTTTGAGAAGCAGTTTAGGCTAGGGACCTTCTGAGGTGCATTCATAACTGAGTTATTCTATGATCTTCATATCCAAGTGCTTCAAGAACTCAGGTTAGCTGAAGGATATGTTAGTGGTATGTGTACGCACCAGAAGATTGAATATAGAAATAACATTAAAAAAATAGACAGGGGTTTTATTGTTTGTTTGGTTTTTTTCTTACGGTTCAGCCTGGAGAAGAGGAGACTGAGGGGAGACCTCATCACAGGTTACTGCTTCCTCACAGGGGAAGGAGGAGGAGCAGACACTGATCTCTTCTCTCTGGCAACCAATTATAGGACTGGAGGGAATGGCAGGAAGACATGCAAGGGGGAGGTTTAGATTGGATACAAGGAAAATGTTCTCCATGCAGATGGTGGTGGAGCCCTGGAACAGGCATCACATACAAGGGAAATGAAACTTGCTTTACAGTTACCTTTTTTTTAAAAAAAAGAAAAACAATTATTTAAAATTTTTTAGTAGGACTTTTAAAAAGGTTTCCATTAGGTTTATGAGTCTAGTGGATAGTGCACAGTAAAAGTCCAGGAATGCTGCAACAGAATAACCTATAATGTTTTAATAAGTAGCTTGGAATGAACTTCTAGGAGATTATGGATCCCTTTGTAAGCTGCAATGCTCTGCAGTTTTAGACTAAAAGGTCTGTCGGGACGCTGAGTATATCTCTACAGGCTTCAGGGCATTCTTTCCCTCCACAATGCTGTTAACTAAACAAAAACTAGCCTAGATAACATATATTTAAAGCACTAAGTTCAATTTACTTTCTTAAGGGATCAAATATCAATCTAATGGGGTTTAATTAAGACTATAATAAAATCAGCAGGGAAGTATTTCACAGAATGCTTATGCCATGGTATACTTGTATTATTTTCTTCT
The DNA here is from genome assembly GCF_032191515.1 of Phaenicophaeus curvirostris. Taxonomy (NCBI): domain Eukaryota; kingdom Metazoa; phylum Chordata; class Aves; order Cuculiformes; family Cuculidae; genus Phaenicophaeus; species Phaenicophaeus curvirostris. The sequence continues at coordinate 92,447,334 of NC_091394.1, forward strand.
TAATTTAACACTCATTTCTACTTACATTTCTATAGAAGATTTATTTTCTTTACATCCATTTGAATGATGTAGACCTGGCTTAAGTATCTACTATCAACCTAGAGGTTGAGTGATTTAATGACCAATTCGTCTAGAGCTGAACTCTATCTCATATAGCTGACAAATCTTAAGTTTCAGTTTTTGAAATTTAGTGCTTACTCTTCTAGCCAGATCTGCAGACATCTACCAAAATGATTTCTTAGGAATAGTTCTAAAGGATAACCTGTGACTCCAGAAAGCTATTTCAAGATGATGCCATTGTGCGCCACTAAGACACCATACAGAAAAGAAAAGTTCATGAAAAGCCATGAGAAAATGATAACATTTCCTCAGCATTTTCTCAGGAAAGGAAAATGGAATATAACAAGAGTCATAGATTCAACACTGATTGATCATATTTGCTGTGTAATTAATCAAAGATTCAGAGAAACCCTTTAATTACCCTGTCTTTAGCATTTTGAATCATAAGTGACATCTAGACAAGCAGGAGGAAACTACATGTGGGCTAAGAAATTACATAGCACAAGAGAATTCATCCTTGGTATGAAGAAACATCCAGTGCTAGGATCTTCCATCTCCGCCTCTTCCTTTATTGTTTCCCATTTGTTAACCTGTGTTTGTAGCATGGAGGACATTCTCCTCTTTTCCCATTATCCATCAGTTTAAGGGTTAGAACAGGGTCAAATAGAGTTCTGTAAATCACACAGTTTTTATAACTTGAGTTTATAGTTTTCTATTCTATATTTGTTTTACATTCAATTTCAGGACTGGCCAAGGATTACTTAGTTTCTAGGGAGGGAGGCATTTGGCACAGTATGACTTAGACTGGCTATCTATTGCTGCTGCCTCTTTTAGATATGATTTTTTGCAATGACTACTGCGCTCTTATTAGGGTCCTTAAACTAGCAGAAATGCTCTACAACAAGAATAACAAAAGCATTGATATATACTCCGAGCTAACCGAGAATCACAGGGTACAATCTGAAAGTAGTATTAAAAATTATAAATTAGCATGATGCCACGGTTAACAGACAGAAAACAGTTTCTTCTATAGGCCAACAAAGCAGAGGAATGTCTTTGTTACAGGCATAGAATAAAGGCAGTAAATAAAGTTTAATACTTTCTTGTACTCTGTTTCTTTGCAGAGCCTTAAGAATATAAATATTTGTTTTAAGACATTTCAAAAAAAGTACTTGGAATTTTGCCAGTCTGGGCACTCGTATGTAGCTGTGGACCAAGACAGATGCATGACTTCAAAAAATCTCAGTTTGAAAGCAAAATGCCAAAATATCTCTAGAAACTCCACCCTAACCTAAACCCAATGAACAATGAGATGTATTTCACAATAAAAATATATGAATCTCTGGTCTGTGTAAAACTGTAGGGTCCACTCATCTAACTGACAGAACTGGTGGGTCAGTGGCTTCTCTGAGAATAATTTATCGATCTTTTGATGCATCTTCTCTGTAGTTGTCATCTCCCCTCAAAATTACCTTGGAATCCACAATCCAAATGATGTCAGATTTGTTAAAGGGAGACAGACTACAAAGATATTAGCTTCTGGAAATGTTATGAAAAAAGTGTTTGCAATATGCCATTGGAAAGGGTCTTGATTTGTCAGCCACAAGAAAGACAGTTTAATATCGCAGGCAATCAGTTAGACATCTTTATAAATGCCAGTAAGTGCAACCAGAGCACACAAAGCCATGGGAAACCAGAGTTCTTTTGTTCCAGCGCTTGTGTGAAGGTTTGAGGGCTGTAAAGACGAGACAGATAAGCTGAAGCAAATACACTTATTCCTCCTGGTCAGAACACTTTGGAAGGCAAAGGAAGTGAAGTCAGTATGCCATACATCTGAGAGGAAACAGTCATGCATTTTGGTAACACTCTTATTACAGAAGCTTTAGAGGAGCTGAGAAGACATTAATTACATACTGTACCAATATATAATTCAATATATTATTTGATTGAAGGTGCATGAAAAATTAATAAAAAAAGAGAGAAGTGGCAATGTTAGAGGTGAGGGTGAGGGGAGGGTGAGAAATGGAGAGGGGCACAGATACTTTTAGTAAACCATAAACAATGCTTGTTTTGTAGTGAAAAAAGGGTGGCTTAAAATACAACCATTACAGCTACTTAACAGGGAAGGAACTGAATCACGTAAAAACAGTCAAAAATTTGAGAAGAAATCTGTACAGAACTAGCAACTCGCCCCCAAGTACACAACTCTGGTTTTAAAAATAGATTTGCTAGCAAATGTATGTTTTGGTTAAGACTGTATCGTTTCTCTCAGTGCTCAGAACCTGGATGAGTATATAAATTCATTAAATTTACATGCTTATTCAAATTAAGCTTTCAGAATTCATTATATTAGTGCCATAATCACTAAATTCACTATAAAAATGTATTAAATTGGCTTAGAAAGTTATGCCTACCTAATTGCAGAAGACGAAGAGTAAGAGAGACTGAGTCTTCAGAAAGATGCAAGCCCTCAGCCTAATATCTTTGGTTTCCTAGATTGCACAGCCAAACAGAAAAGCATCAAATCATTTCAAGAAAGATAAAGACACTGAGGTTTTCCCTCCCTGCCAGTTCTTTCCTACTGTTGCAGTAGACACTAAAGTTACACTGTAATGCATGGTAGCACAGGGTTTTTCTTAACAGAAGCAAGTTTTACCTCTATAATCCTGGATAAATTAATGTAGTTGACCAGCATCAAAGCTAATTCACAGATTGATTTCACTTCACAGATCTCTCCTGAGACTCTAATCACAGCTGCATATGATTTAGGGCCAGTCTCTTGCAGAAGCTTAGTCTCATGTGATTTTAAAAGGCAATGAGCAGATCTTAAAAAGCTGTCCAGCAAATGCTTAGCAATTTCTCCCACATTCTCAGCTGGTCTAGATTGTGATAGTACCATTGATATGAAGGACTACATCTACGTCCACTGAGTAAGGCCCTCGTAATTTGCTCTTTATTCCCTAGTGTATGAAAATTTTCCTACTTGCAAAATTCACAGGTTTATCTCTAGTTATATAATGAGCAATTAAAGGTCAGGAAATACCACCTCCACAGCACCGCTCTGAAACATTAACCAGCACTGCAGTCAACTGATTATATAGAGATACAAAAATATATGCTTATATTTCATGAAAAACTTATGAAGGAGATTCTAAAAATATAACCTTTAACGGTTGAAAAATGTCTTCATTAAATACATTTCCTAAAACCAAGATGGAGTATGATTAAATTATAACAAATGTACTTTATACCTGGAAAAGTATGAATTATTTAAATGGGATAAGAATTGAATCTGTGAGAAACTGGAACCACCATTATTTAACAGAATTTGTTTCAGTGAACCAAACTGAGCTTGAGCCAATTTGCAGTCCATTCACCAAAAACTATCATAGCTTTGTTATGGAAATGCTTTTATTACAAGACATAGTGAGTGAAACTGCAGGATTATAAGAAATAAGGAGAAGCAGAAAATTTGATAGACACACTAGCATACATTCCAAGGGGAAAAAAACACTTCAACAGCTTTAGTGAAGTGGTAATTAATAACTTGTATAAAACACAGGTCTGCATTTGGAATTCAGGCTTTGCTGTGCTAGGTACTACGTATAAATATTTCTAAAAGATGGTCACTACTCTAGGAAGTTTGCAAGTTTAATAAATGATAAAAACAACAGTTGGATAAAACAAACAAACCTAATGAGAGCAATCTGTTTCATTTATCAGAAAAAAGCTAACTGAGAAGCAACTTGATTATGGTTCATAAATACCTTCAAAGGGAGGAAGTAGAAGGTACTTAAGGATTCCTCCATATAACAAAAGCATAACAAGAAGCAGTTGTTGGAAGTGAAATCCAAACAAATGCAAATGAGAAATCAGTCAGAAAATCATAGTAAAGATAATTAGCCCAAGAAACAAAAGTATTGAGAGGAATAGTACGTTCTCCATCTTTTCAAGCTTTCCAGCTAAAACTAAAAGGCTATAACAAGACAAGGTTTGGTTATAAAACACTTAGGTCATTGCCACGCATAGTTTTGCAAACAGATGTGAGTTTGTGGTATGCTCCAAGGCAGTTGGAAGCAGTGCATCTGTACTGAAAGCCATTTGCCCAATTTAAATAGCACACCTCTCAAACTGTGACTGCAACAAGCTCATGTCTGTTTTTAAATCACTGGTACAAGTGTGATGGGGTGGGATTTTACTATGGGCATTAAACAGGAGGCTGGACCAGGTGGCAGCTGAAAGAAAATATCTAGAAGGTATCACTCAGATTAGCAGTAGTAACAAAAGCTATCAAATACCCACCTGCAACCAACATGAAACAAAGCTGAAAAGACATGTTTTAGCTATTTCACTCCATGTGAGCTGCTATATTTTTCTGCTGTGAAGATAAACCTTCAAAAGGAAATCTATGAGATCATAAACTGGCTCACATCTCAGTGTTTGGCAAGTTTTATTTTTCTTCCAAAGTCACAAGAAGGAGCATCTTGTATGATTTCAAGAACAAACCTTATGACAACCATATCCTTTTCCCCCTGTTTTGGCAGTGGTGTAGTAGAATTGACTCTAGTCTGGGTATACAGCAAAAGATGTCCTAGATGTCCATCAAAATACTAGTGGTACCCTCTCAATTTCATAAATTTTCTTCTGTTCTTGTTAGAAACACTTGTCCAGTCATGCTTCTCAGAGTTACACTACATGAAAAAATCACAGCATAGCAGTTTCTGGAAGAAGGTTAGGACATTTGTGCCATAAGATTGTCCTCTGACAATCTGGAAAATTCACATAGACAATTTAGTTGTTGTTTGCATTTTTTTTTTTCACTGTAGAGTTTTCTTTTAGGGTTTTTTCTTGTCCATTTTTTTCTTTGTGTTTCTAGGCTATCTTTGAGGTGGCTTACAGTGTCTCTTTCAGACTGATTTTAAAAAAATAAACAAAACCACAACTTATACAAGTGTTTGAAATAGACTTCTGGAATTTTCTAAGTGTATTTTCACAAAAAAACCCAGCCAAAACCAAACCAAAAAAACAGCAACCCCCCTCCATGATTTAACAGGCTTAAATTCCACATGTGATATTACTGATGCCACGTAGATTGGTAAAATACTTTCTCTATGCCTAACCTTTAATGTCCTTCCCCCTCTTTGGTCCTGCCATTCATATATCTTCCTTTCATTTTACATTCCATGTATCTAGGATTAACACTCGAAAACTTATTCCTAAATCATAAATGAAGATTAAAACTTTTCTCCATTGTTTACTTAAAATGCCACAGGTATTAGAACTTGAAATTTATTGAAAAGATGCAAGAAATTGACTTAGAAAATTATTCCATATAAGGCCAGATGGACCTCCCAAATTTTTAAATTGGAAATTATAGAAAAAATAGAGATCTCCATTTGAAAATGGTTATATTAAAAACAAGCAAAAAGCAAAAAGTTCACTACCATTTCTTGTTCTGTGTTAAGAAAGTATGTTTATTGACTAAAATGTTAAAACTAATCCCAAAAAATATTTTTCTCCTTTTTGTAAAAAAAACCCTGAATACCTGGAAAAAAAAAAGAGATTAAATGGTATTTGGTTCTTCTTCACAGAGGATTACCTTATGTAGGCTTTGGAGTATCATCTGTGTCCGAAGCTGTGTGGGTTACAGTTGCATTTTCCTCAAGGTGCCATACTTGGCATGGTATGAAGGAGTCAGGACTTTTGAAAAAAGCAGAAATAATGATAACTTGTGGGATGCAAATTTCAGGGCTATCTCCAAATGCCACTACCTAGATTCCATTCTTTTACCAGTGTAGTCTCACGGGAAGCTTTGTTGCTAGAGATTAAAACTTCAACTCTCACCCTCGAGACTAAAGATGTAGAAGGGAATCACAGCTTATAGTGCTGTCAGCTATTTTGACCTATGCCTATACTAGGAAATTAAATTGTACCAGTTTCCGTTCCCAATAGGAAGTTTGCCAAAAGCCAATCGATTTTACCTACATGGGCATAGGCCATGCATGCACAGGTCCTATTCTTGTCCCAGTTACTTGCAGCTATAAGCAGCACCTTTAGGCCTAATTCCTAAGGAGAAGGAAGTCTACAAGCCTTTAGTAGAGAGAGGAGGAAGAAGGATGCTTTTTAAATTTATTTCCTTTTCCTACTCTTTCCTTTTACCTCTGTACCATTTTTCCTCCAAGAAAATTACAATGGCTAATAAAAAAATACAATGGAAGGGAACTAACACATTAGAGTAGTAGATATAAGACTCTATTTCTAACACATTGTGCTGAAAACAGTTTCATAAATTCCTTAACATGTTTCTCAAACGGCTCTGATAGCTAATGTTTGATTTGTTTCAACAATTTAATCTTAATCAGTCAAAGAGAACAGAACTGAATGTAGACTTAGGGTGAGGATTGAAAGGCGATTGTAGTGAAATGCAGCGATAAACCTCTAAAGCTGATCCTCCTCTCATTTGTCCAGATGAAAGTCAGGAGCAACTCTGCTCTAATGAACATGGTCATACTAGTGCAAAACTGATGTAAACAAAAGCAGAATCCTGCTGTAAAAGCTGAAGTAATTTCAGACTTAGCAATAAATTCTGATAAACATGCTACAATGTAGCTGTATATTAAATAATAGATTTAGAACAAAAGCAAGCAACTAATGCGTACATTTTTCTTCAGAATAATAGATGGGTAAAATACAGTATTTCTGAAATAACTGACAGAGTGTAAGATTTTGAAACATGTTTTATTCAGTTGAATACAATAACAGTAGAAAATGAAGGAAAAATTGTCTTAGATTCACAGAAATGAATATGCTTTTATGCAAAAGATACATCAGACCCTGACATATAGAGAGAATTTAAGACTCTTCTGCTGATATCCATGAAGATGTTTACACACCTAGTTCCTGTTATATGCCACCTGAAGTTCTGACTAGGGAAGAGAGAGTAGGAACCTTCTGGAGTGTTGGAGGACATATCAATGTCCTGAGCTGTAGCTCTGTTTCACATGAGAACATTAGATCTGTAACAGATCTGCACAGATATTTGACCTATGCAGTAGGTAGTTTGTCTCCTGGGCAGACCACTTGTGTGCCTTGTAACTCATCTCCAGTCCTGCCTTTATCCCTGTGTTCTGCAAACTTCCCTTGGACACATGTTGTAGCCTTGTCTCCTTTCCTGTCTTTGGCTTCATCTCCTTTAGTTCTTGGCTGACCTTCCTGGATGTATCCTAGACCTAGATCATCACTTGTTGTTCTTGGACCCTCTAACCAATGCCTGGCAGGGTGAGGGCATTGCGTATGAGTGGGACATCTTTGGCTCCCAACTCCATATCCTTAAGTGAACAGCTGGACCTTGCTGCTCTCCGACAGATGTATCTTGATAAAAGTTGAGTGCACTGCTATATTCTGTACAAAGTGTGGAAGGAATATGTGATCTGGGATCTGAAGAAGTCTAGCAAAACCGGTCCTTAGGTGATATAGGCATTCAAATTTCTGGATAGCCTTAGGTAGGTGCTTAGATGCTCAGCTACACCTGAAAGATGGTGACTTAGTGTCAGATAGCAGTGGGGTATTAAGCATCTAAGGAAAGTAGATCCTAAAAACAGGGGAGCCAGATCAACCCAGTCTCAGCAATCTTTAGAGCACACTGACACACACATTTTGTCTCTGTGGTATTTAGAGCACCTTCATTTTATTTTGCATAGTTTTTTTTAAGTTTTTCTACCTTTTGAATCACAGCATGTCTTTCCACTCATTTTTTTCTGACAATCTCCTACATTAGATCATAAAGTCTTTTATGGAGGAATTTGTGTTATAAGTGTGCCCACCACTCATCGTAATAAAGACTTGCTTTCAGCTAGAGGTCTCTAAGCACTACTTTAAGAGAATATACAACAGCAACGGTGACAAGTGTTGGTTTCAGTCTGACTAACGATATTTGCAAAGAACTTTTCAGTTTTTGGTGCCTCAAACTTACTCCCTTGCAAGATCATATTTATGAGTGCCACAGGATAACACAAGATAATAAAGTTTTCTGAGCATCATCTATCACATAAGCAATGCCTTTTAGAATGAATACATTCTTAGGAATGAGATCCTTCAACTTACTGGTGTTTTTAGCATGTTGATGGAGAAAGGGGGAGTTGAATTATCAGAATTTGTACTGATATTCAGATTCACATTTGAATCCTCACCTATATATGACTGGCATTTTCAGTTTGAAGGGCAAGAAAAATCTGATGCAAGTGACAGAATCTGATCTTATTTCTTTTTCTCACAGCTGTTGGAGGAATTTGTAATGAAAAAAGCCACAGGGTGAAGCATGTTGATATATTTGGGATTCAGCTTTTCATTTAAAACCTGCTTCCAGAACTGCTGTAATGATATGGAAGAGTGTTGATTTCTATTAAATACATTGCAAATATGTACAGCATGTTCCATCCCTGGGAAGATGCCACTATGAAGAGATAACACAGCTGAATTGCCAGAGAATTGAAGTGTGATGGAGAGGGGGAGGAGAAAGGAAGGAAGGCACAAAGAACAAAATGTCCCCATGGCCACCCACGAGGACACGCTCCTAGTGAGATATGAATCAGCAACAGCCACGGAAGCCCTAATGCCTAAAGGATATTATGTAAGAATCTGAGATAAGTGGTGTCACTAGCACCTTTGGGTATTTCTCAGGCATTTAACTGTGTCATCTAACCTGAGAACAGATACCCTGAGCTCTCCTCTAGTATTTGGAGAAAACCAAGCAGCTGTTGAGGGTGATAACTTTCATAGGGAACATGGAGTAGACAGTCTTGGAAATTAGGCATCTCAGGTAAATGCTCTTTGGGTGTGCAGAACGCTACCTTTAAGCTTAAATTTGCTGTTATAATGCTTTGTGAACAGCTCTTTACTATCCAGTCTCATAGATCGTGTTCTCCATGGGAAGGTACAATAGATTCCCAATCCCAGTATTCTTTGCAAAAAATAAATGTCAAAGGAATACAGCTAAGGCATCATTATCATATCAATAAGACTTTATAAGAATAATTATAAAACATCAAACTGTAACCTCTTTGCTAAAAAGATATGTCTCTGTGCTTTTGCTGACCTTGGTGGAAAAGGGAATTCTGTAGAGCCTTGAGACACAAGAATCAGTAATTTTCATTGCTGTAATCTACTCGGTGAGGTCAGTGGGGATCAAAATTTGTTCTCACATATTGATATTTCTTGAGTCAGATATTCAACTAGGTCTCCTTGGCTTATGGGCATGATCCTTTGTAGGTCCTTTCTTCCTGCACTTGGGAGGTCCAGAGTGATTTAACTATCTAGATTAAGTGTGTGCAAAAACTGACCAAAATTTTTAAATTACAATTGTTAACATGTATTTCTGAGAAGGTAATAATACTTCTAATATTCAGCTGCTAATTTGGAAGCCACATTAGGACAAAAGAGGTTGTATGATTTGGCTACCAGTACCATAGCGGAACAGGGAGAGCAACTTCCTGTAGTACGTTGCAAAGTCACTTAATTTTTGTGATATTTAACACTCTCTTTGAGGGACATCAGACAACAGCCCCTAGGCTCCACAGATATCCATGCATACTGTGATTCCAGTTTACTTGTTTCTAGGAACAGCTAACATATACTTTTCTGATTTTTTTTCTCAGACTGTGGTGGTATGACAAGAATAGGAAGGCAGAGGAGCAGAAATTAAAAGAAAGAAGTCTCAGATCATCATTACTAGAAAATTTGTGCTCAAACAAGTTATAGCCATGTGACTTCACTGTGTGAATTCAAGCTATGTGGAGCTCAGCCACAAGGACAACTTGAGTAATTTTGTAAAAAAGAATCCCTCGTAGGTTTTATCACCTCAGTGGTCAGTAGGTATGTCATCAAAGACATAACTGTTGTGCACTGAGGATTTCTGCCACTCACCATTTAAGACAGCCAATTTCTGAAATATTTTTGGCTTATCTGCAGGCTCTTGAAAGAAATGAGAAAAATGATCCTTACAAAGAAAGTGAAAAAAACCAACAGAACTTGTGCATTTGGAAGAATTCACTTATTTATCAGAGACAAAGATGTGACTATAGTTTTATAAAAAACAGAAGTAGCTCAGCGGAGGAAGGGAACAGGAAGACAATATGCAGCTTGAAATGTCAAAGAAAGAAGTCTAAGTAACTTCACATGGGTGATTCTATCTCATTTTATACAAGGTGTGATAAGAGTTTTTTTACAGTGATTATTCATAAGCAAGATGTGTTGAAAATGTATATCAGCTCAATGATTTGAAAATGGCTGATTTTTATGTATTTGAAATTATATATCTCAAAGGCATAAATTTTCATTTATATTGTCTATACTCTTATAAGTGTGCAGAAAGACTATATACAAATGAAGAGAGAGATAAAATCTTTAAACACAATAGGGAAGACAATTCATCTTCTCCAGTTCTTTTCTCGCAGACAATTTTTTATTATTATTTACTTTGATTCCAACACTTCAAAACAATAAATTTATAATAAACTTCAATGCTTTATTTAAATGTGTCCAAAGACTCACAGGGGTGGGATAAAACATGCTTGGACTCTTTTATAAGCCTTCAAATTATCAGTGTACATATGAGCATTTTAGTAGTTATCTTACTGTAGGTTTCACAAGTAATTTTGTAAAAGCCAAAAAGTTAAGATTCCAGTTTTAATTTTATTACGTGTCTAATCTGAAAATAGTGTTAAGACAATTAAAGCCATCTGAAATGAGAAAAGATCTGTTGAAGTCATTAGTCTGAAAGTATGGAGATTTGCAAAGATCCCTGGAAGCACTCATTTTCTGATCAGTACTCTAATTCCTTGTATATGACAGGTCAGACTGTAGCCCATTTCAGATTCCTGAAATCAGAGTCCTGACTGTTTGCAGAGAACAATTTTTTCCACTTTCCTTATTATCTGTGTTCCTGGACCAACACCAAAGTTTGTTTGAAGGGGGAAGTTCAAAGCTGCTTAGAAGATTGGACACTGATTCTACTTTAGCTTTTGAATACATCATCAACAATTCACCACACTTTCAGAAATCCACTGCAAAAGTTCCCCCTACAACATCTACTCTCCATTTCTTGCAGTTTGCTATAATCTGGTGTGTAAAGCTTTCAAAAGTTGTGGAACAGCTTATTTTGAGAAAACTTGTAAGCAGGAACACATTAATGGGTATCAGGTGCAGCTATGAATTTAATGAATGGTTTGTTGGGAATCACATTAAATAGCAACATCCGTCTGCAGATGAGCTCTGCAATGTCCTTATTACAAGCCCAGGCAGATGGAGGATTTGCAATGCACTTACTGTTTTCTGGTTCATGCAGCATTGCTTGCTTGTAAATACATTCCCAATCATGCTTGAAAAGATTTGGAGCTTGACTGTCCAGCCTTTTATTTTTGCAGCTTCCTCTTCAAAGTAATAAGTGTAAGAAGACTGTAACAAGGTCCATCATGAGAATTAAACTGGTTTAGGATTTTGCCCTGCTCAAAAAAGAAAGGAAACTGTAACAGTTTTATTTTTAAATTGTCACTAACTTCAGATGTCACAGTAAATTTAGAAGTTTTGTATTTAGGAACCAAAAATGGCAAATTACACATCAGGTATCAAGACCAGTGACTTACTAGCATTGCTGTAAATTAATTTTTACTCTTGATGCTCAAAAATATCCCAATTTATTTTGAGCCATTTGCAATCCAAATACCTCCTACAATATTTATATATGGCTGACTGCTGGGGAAAGAAGAGGTGAAAACACTTTCCCAAAAAATTATTTGTGTGTTATATAAGTGGATAGATGACGCTGGCAGACACTACTTTCTTCCTTTAGCCCTTCCCAAGGATATGGAAGATGCTAACCCTCATATACTATGTGAGCTGTAAGCTTTTTTTCCCTATGATTTAAATAAAAAGGATAACAGAGGAAAAGGAAGAGTGTATTGAATATTGATTTTTGTTTCAAACATAGGGAAGTCCATTTTGGGAATGAATATTAAAAAACCCTCTTCATTAATGATATCTTGAACCTAAATGATTTCTGAAATTTGCTGATCAGTAAGTTTAACCTCTTGCCTTTAACTGTCTCCTTCCTTGCTCTAGACAGCAGATAATTTAAACAGTTTTTGAAGGACCATGTTGCTAAGTTAGTGAGCTGAGATTTCACAGAGACCTACAAAAGCAGTAGAGAGGTGTGAAAATGCTCATTAATAAGATTATGCTGGTTTAAATTCAGAATGTGAAATATCTTTCTGTAAAATTCAGTTCCAGGTAGAAAAAACAGTCCTATTCCCAGTCTCATTTCTACCATGTTAACGTAGCATCATTGACTTCAGAACTACATCCAGTAGATAAATAAAATAAATACGTAACACTGTTGAAGTCAATGGGCCTTTGATGACTTTGACGACTCATATCAGTTGGAGTTGCAGTTCAGCTTGTTCTTTGTAGAAATTTCCAAACTTGGAAAATCTTTCTCACATTTCTAGAAAAGTCAAAATAGGTCTTTATGAAATAACCGCATCAGACAGTAAATGATGTATGAAATGAAATATCTCATCCATCCAATACATGAAGAATGTGTAGAGGAAGCTTTGCTGTTTTCACGATGCAGTTTCAAATGAGTCCCTGATGCAGAACCACACTTTGTGTGAAATAATAGGAAGAAGGGGATGATGCAGTCATTCTTATCTGTTGTCAGATATAGCACTTCCATATAGAGAGATTCAGATTGTATTCCTTCCTCATTTTATGTAGTATATACTGTTCTACATTCTCTCAAGTAACTTCCATTGAGCTTGATAGGTACTAAACCTGCAGTGCTGGAGATCTGTTCAGGTCAATATAGATACTTCACATTATGTTAAATTTTTATATATAACTGATCCAATCTCTTAGGATATATCTAGACTACATGGGAAAATGATACATTAAAGATCCCTAAGCTTTCCATCAATAAATTGGCATATCTAGTGTGTTCACATAAAAAAGTATTGGCTCAGGTCACAAAACCAGTGCTGACTGACTTTGGTGATGTGTCTGCATTAATATTGCTTGCAAGACATTGCGTGTTCAGCACCAGCTGCACCATTTTACATTCACTTCCTTCAGAAGTTCTACATTTCACATAAATTCCTCCATTTTGAAGTTAGAAAACTGGCTTATGTGACTTGTCTGATTTTCTTTCACTAGACGGTTTATCTTACTGAATACAAACATCTCTCCAAATAGCTTTTATGAGCTTAATCAGAGTAGAAAGAGACTACAGGACTGGTTTAAATCATTATGGTCTAGTGAAGTCAGGTGTGGTGAACCCCATCTGAACAAATACTTCAACAATCATTATGAGATATCTGCTATGACATCCTCAAATACTACAAAAGTTTTTATTCTGTACCAGGAGAAAAATTACTTCAAATAAATTTTGAAAATTATAAAAAAAGGTTGCAGTAGGGCTGTGGAAGCTACTGAAAAGGAACATTTGTTTCTTGTCCCATTGGAATTCCAAAATTTTGCACATTTTTAGTGGCATGAAGTTTTCATGCCCTAGTGTGATGGACAAATGATCTTTACAGTATGCTTATTATCTTGAAAACCTGAATCTCCAGTTGTTTTTGACTTTTTTGTTGGCATCTCTGCTAAAACAAATACTTCTGACCCACAAAGGACAGAAATTTAACCAGGGTTGTGCAACCATTCTCTGCCTGCCTCAGTAAGATTCATCACTGTAATATTACAGATAAGCACGGGTTAGACTCTCTGTGCAGACTATGTGGGGTCAGGTTTCCCACAGCTTTCAGTCAGCAAAGCAACTCAAATTCAGAATACGGGTGTTTAAGTGCCTCTAAAATTCACAATGTTTAGATACATATCTCTAAATTCATAGCCGCCTCTATTATTCATTTGACTGTGAAAGTCCGCTTGCCAGAGATTTGGTAAGAAATGTAGTCATGAGGCTTGGGGTGCTTTTGAGTTCCAGTTCACTCTTCCTGAAGTTTTGTTGGGAACAGTTTGCTTGTCTCTAAGAGCAGGGTAATTTGATCACTTTTGGCAGTCACAGTTTCCCGCACATATTTAGTTTTGTTCCAAGAATGCCAAGAAAATGTTCCTTTTTCTAGAACATAGTCTTCTCCCTGCTGAATTCACATTAAAATATCCTCAGAGGGCTTTGCTGTCACCTTCTGTAGGTTAAAATAACAGGGTACGCCCCATTCCTCCCCCTAACTTTGAAGAACCTCACACTGACTTGCCTTTTAAAGCTTTTGAACTACAGTCTGCTATCTACATGCAGTCAGCATCATTCCAAAGAGCATTATCTGACAACCTAAAAACCGCATTTGCTTTTTAATAGAAGAGAATAAACATGTAGAGTTGTTAGATATACTCAGTCTCTACCACTCAGTAGGATATGGGACTCTGGCAGCTGCTGCTGTGATTTCTGTGCAGTGTGGACGCATCCAAGTTAATAAGAAACTAGCTTGCTAAGGCAGAAGCAACAATTTAGCCTGTCAGTTTCCAAATGCCACGTGATTTCTGTGCTATTTGGTCCAGTCTGCTTGGGTTACAAGCAATCTGATTTCAAAGCAGTTCATATATATTTTTGCTAGATGATAGGTATAGTGGTGCAGCTAAGACACATGGGACTAGATAAGAAACAGAAGATTTCCATATCTCCCACTATTTACCTTACGTACCTCAAGAATATGTATCTATCTACTTCTGAAAGGGGTGAAGGAGTTGACAAGCTGATGCTGACATGAGCACAATGTCAGCTGATGAGCCCTAAATCTCTACAGAGGAGGCAGCCACATGTCTAAGAGTTCACATGAGCATGGGTGAAAAGCACAGTGACACAGCACGAGCAAAGGAAGCACGTAGCTCTCCATCCTCAGAGCAGGGTACTGCAAAAGGGAAACATTTCTCCCTCTCCCTGCATTTGGGGCTTTGACACACAGCAAAGTTATCATGTGTTGATCACTTACTGGCTGAACCTTAGTAAGTGCTAGTGGTGAACAGGATGTCTTTTGACTTTACTTAACCCTATTATACTGTGTGCTAAAATATATGAAGTCATCTCTGCTAACTTTGTTTTGGAGTGAAGATCCATCTTACAGTATTTGGAGAGAAGTTTCCCTTAAGAATCTCTCATCTACTTCAGCAACTAAAAATAGAACATGAGATATGGTCAGTATGAGCAGAAAACAGATAAACCCTGTCCTCCCATTCCTTTGTGGTAACCATTTCTTGACCTAGAAGCCATAGCATCACTTTCCCAAACAGATCATTTTGTACACTGGCAGAAATACGTGTGGATGCTGCAGCCAGATCAACAGTTTCCTTGGAGGTCTTACTCTCAGTAAACATCTAATGCTACCTCGAATATGTACCAAAGATTACAGGAAAGTAAAGGCAAGATTACTTCCAATATCAAATACACAAGAATAATGAATTATATTATCCATGTCATGCCACAAAAGATGAGAAAGAACACCTTTAAGACACGTGTTTTCTTACATCTCATGACAAATGGAGGAGGAGGTGTGCAGACAGACAAAGGAAGAATTTGTTTTGAATTGCCATTTTCAGAGAAATTGCCCCTACAGTTAGCACATTGATTGAATTTGCTGATTTTCAGATGCTGCAGAGGAGGAAGTCAGAGCAATCAAATTTTCTTTAAAAAAAAGGAACAGGAAAAATTGTTAGCCTGAATATTAAAGAAAACAGAACAAAACCCCTCCACTTTAAAAAGAAAGGAATGGTGAATTCCTAAGAGAGATAGTGGAAACCCCAAAGCATTTATTGTACTTTTTTTTTGAGGCCTGAGCAGAAAATATGCTTTGGAGAACAGTTCTTCGTTGTCAGGGGAATTAAGTATATTTCCTATTATATCTTTGCTATCTCAGGTTTCTATGAATATGTGACAGACGCCATTGGGGGGAAAGCTGTTAGCTTCAGCATTCTGCATTAGGAGAGTAATGTTGATACAATTCTGTCAATGAAAGTTGAAGATTTTCTTTATTTTTTTTTCTCCTGGTGATGAAAGAATTCTAGGTGACAACAGCCTGGGGAAAAATAAAAAAAAAGAAGGAAAAGATAAAGTGCAGAGAAAAATGGATATACTACTTTTGTTAACTGATGTTGCCAATCTCAAATTGAAGCATCAAATTCCTGTGAGTAGAGATAGGAAAAAACCTGCAATTATCTTAGGAAATGTGCCCACTACTGCTAAATAGCCGAGCAGGTTCATGTTCTTTGCAACCTCCCTGTGAAATGCAGTCTTCATGTTCGTGTATGTGTGGTTAAATAGCTTCAAGGCTTTCCCCTTCTGCTACTTATGACCATATTCCTATTAAATCTGGAGTTTCACTGTTGTTTCTAAGAGTTTGAATACAGAATATCTTATACAAAGCCTGAACCTTTGCATCCAAGTGCGTTCAGGGAATATCACTATACAGTGACATGAACTTCCTATATAATAAAATCAAAGTGTTGGATCAGAATAATTTGTGCTCTGAATGAGAGTTTTGCTTTTAATACTACATTTTTCTTCTTTGCTTAGATGGTTAACAATCATCTCACTTCAGGAGAAATGATTATTCAGAGAAACTCGTTACTTCTGACAGTAAAAGCATATTTTATGTGGTCCTCCATTGATATTTTTTATCTCCACTCTGTCCCAAAGACAAATAAACAAAGTCATACGGGTTGAGTCACATGAATTTCAGTTCATCAGGAATGCTGGAAGGAAAGTAATAGCTTATCAATTGACAAACATATAAAAAAGTCAGAAAAAAATACAATGCATTATCCAGGCAGCTGTACTGACAGCATAAACGAAAGATCAATAGTTCATACGTTTTTCATTGTAGTACATTAACACCTCTGACCTAAAGGAGGGAAAATATCCTTCTGCTAGAATTAAATAGCGATTTCTCAGTCAGACAGCTGCACTAGATTCTTAGGAGGTTAGCAATCAGAGAGAGATCAAGACCTACATTTTATCTAGAGTCTGCTATGCAATCACTTCCATAGTATAAAATAAGTCTAAGGAAGCAATTACATGTCTAATTTATTTTATGCACGTGATCATAGGCTTTCATTTTGAAACTATAGTTCTGTGAAGTAGTTGGTGTGGTTTTACTAGGAGAAATACTGTCTTATTTGAGATTTTGCACTAGGGAATAGTAGAATTCATTTTGTGTTGCCTCTTCATAAGTTTCATTTTATTTGATTAGATCTGGTTATGGAAGTGGAGTATGCAGTTGAACAGCATACCTTTTAAATGGCTTAGGATCAGGTTAGTTTAAGGCACTTTAGATGTTTTTTTTGTTGTAGTTTTACAAGAAAAGGCATTGATATTGTAAAAGAAGAGTGTAAATAGGCTATATTGCACTTGTGTAAACAGCAGGGTGTGCTCCTGTGCATGCAGGAGTAAGGGTGCCCTCTCCCCTTTGCTAGCAGTGATGTTTCAGAACTCCTTTTCAGAGGTACAGCACAGATGGACATTGCTGTAGTCAGGGGAGTGCCCTAGGGAGACGCTCTTAATGTCAGAGCTGACATCACATTTTGCAGCTGAGGTGTTCCACAAGCATCTGCTTGAAAAACCCTGCTGGTTCTCATAGGCAAAATCTAGATAAGAATCTGGAACCACCTTCAAATTCTGAGGCATCTACTTCTGCCCCAGTGCTGTTAAGTCTCTGTGACAGACTGGAGCAATTGTCCCCACGCTTTGTTTAACAAGTGTCA
The DNA here is from genome assembly GCF_032191515.1 of Phaenicophaeus curvirostris. NCBI lineage: Eukaryota > Metazoa > Chordata > Aves > Cuculiformes > Cuculidae > Phaenicophaeus > Phaenicophaeus curvirostris. The sequence goes on from NC_091394.1 coordinate 92,465,151, forward strand.
AGTTTGGATACATGGGAGACAAGGACCTTGGGCCATCCATGTTCCATCACATCCCAGAATTAAGTAGTCAACATAGGCAAAGTCTTCTTTTATAAAAACCATCTAAGCCACATAGAGTATTGACATATTTGCATCTAAGTATGGCATACTGTATAATTTTCAAGTATTTAGTTTTAATTTTCTGCCAGTTACATCCACCCATAACTAATACTGATTTTGGGGACAGAACGAAACTCTCTGTAACAATGTAGAAAGTCATTATATAAGAGAAACCTCTGTGACTCTAACTTCTCTGACTATATCTGTGGATCTGAGATTTTTTTACATTTCTCTACATAGTGAATAATTCCTCTGTAATGACATCCCTTTTATGGAGTGTCAAGATATAATTAGAGGTGTTTCGTTTATGTCACTGTGTTAGTCTTACTACAGAACATGAAGCTTCAGATCCACCCTTGTAAATCAGTAAAGCTCCATTAAAATCAACAGAGCTGCAGAGATCTGATCTTCTTGTGCACCTTAAATTCATAATTTTCTTCCTTTCAGCTACACCAAATGACTGTTTCTTACTCAGATTACTTTTTTCTCTTAAGTTTATCCTCCAGAATACTAAATTTTTATAGAAATAAGTAGTTACAGAGAACAGCTATAGAATAATAAGAAGATAAAATATATTTTTTTATGTGATAGTGCAAAAAAGCAACTGATGTGACATCCTGCGCTAATTAAAGTATTTTAATTGTGGGAACAGATTTATTCACATTATACTTGGTATGTGTAAGTGTACAGATTTTTATTTATTTCTGCAAGCATAGAAGTAAAACAGTTAAAATCCCTCACCTTATATTTCAGTTAGATTTAGCCAATTCCCATTTTCTGATCCCATATAGGAAACATGACAATACAAATAATTTGCTATGTGAAAAAGCTAAGTTACTGATTTTAATCTGGAAGGACGATTTTAACACTATGAAATCAACAGGAACAATGCGGGATTGGTATCACTGGCTGTAGAATGAAACTGAACTGGAAGAAAGCTTTAGTCATTTGTACTCCCTTGGACACCATCTCCATTTAAAGGCACTCTGCTATGGATGTGTGCTGAATTATGTGGTCAGGAAGTTGTGTAGTAATACTATCAAGACATACAACTTCAGAGTCTTATCCTCTTGGCATGGAGAGACTGAAGTAGTCTTTCAATGGACTTAAAGGCCCTCAGGTCTCAATTCAGTTTCTTTAACACATGAAGCTATTGTTCTCTGAAATGTGCTAGGGTACGTGAGATATTCAAATAGTACTAGTCAACAGAAGCCCATGCCTTTCAGGAGTCACAGCTGAATCTAGACTTGTGGGACCCGCTCAGGTATAGCAAATGGCACTAAGTGCCTCTGTGTGGGCAACTGAATTGAGCCTACAGAGGTGAATTAATTTTCCCTACCTAGACTTACACAATGTAAATTTCTACATTTGAGTTTGTCTCCCTTTTGGTCCTTTATAGACAGCAATAAGTACAGTGACTTATTTCAGATTTCTCCACTGGGATAAGATGTCTTCTCCTCAGTTGCCTTCACTGTCTCTGAAAAGATTTCAGAAAACTCAGTCATTAACTTCTTCACTGTAGATATTTTGACTTGATGAAGTGCTCTAAATGCAAATATTAAGGATCACACGCTATTCTTTCCATATATGGGTGGTCTAGTTCTTCATGTTAGTGCCCATTTCACAACAATTCAACTGATTACCTTGCAGAATATCTTTGTGTGCTGAGGATTTGCCTGCTTGCATGATTAGTATCCCATAAACCCTACAAATCTAATTAAATCAAAGAGGAAATTTAGGGCAAATCCAGATCTTGACTCCATCATTTTGACTACTGTGTATCCTGCCCACATGCTTTTTTCTCATAGTCAGTCCAACACAGGAGAATGGTCCCTGGCTCAGAAGAAGAAAGGGGCATTGGTACCGTAAGACACTAATTTAAGTCAGCAAGATGGTAACCAAGAGCTTTCCAATAACTTTAATCAAGTTTGGGCTGAAATCATAAAGAAAAAGTCTCAATAAACAACTTCAGTGAGAAAGTGGCTTACTGAACTGAGTTGTAGAAGGCTAATCAATGGTTTCATACTGTTCACATGACCCTTTATGCCTTCATGTTTCTCAGTATGATGCAAACTCTTCATACTAATCCATGGCTATGGGGCATTTGGCTGTGTTTTGATTTCCATTTGAATTGTGAATCTATGTTTCACCAAAATATAGGTCTGCTGTGGGTTAGCCTTGGCCAGCAGCCATGCACCCACAAAGCCACTTGCTAACTCCCCTCTCCCTCTCACCTCCCCACAGGATGTGGGAGAGACTAAGAATAAAAGTGAGAAAACTTGTGGGTCTAGATAATGACAGTTTAATAAATGAAGGAAAGATTGGAAAAAGAAAAAGAAAAGAAAGAAAATATATATAAAAAAAAAGTGATGCAAAACCAATCACTCACCACCTCCCACATTGGACCCATGTCAAACTGTTCTCTAAGAAGCAGCCACCTCAGAAATCAAGAGACCACCTCCCACTCCCTTCATCCTCCACCCTGTTTTTTACTGCTGAACATGACATTACATGGTATGGAATAGACCTTTGACCAGGACAGGTCAGCTGTCAAGATTTGTCCTCTTCTCAGTCTCTTGCCCACCCACCCTCAGCCTACTCTTTGCGAGGGCAGAGTGGGATAAAAAGAACGCCTTAACATTGTGCAAGCCCTTTTCAATAACAGCCAAAACACTGGTGTGTCATCAACGTTTTAGCCCTATATCCAAAACACAGCATCTCATGGGCTGCTATAAAGAAAATTAACTCCATCTCAGCCAGACCTAGTATAAGGTCATTGCCTTCATAGGGACAAGGCAAATCCAGGAGAACAGTGTGGTTTATCTATACACTACTACCTGTTGAGGGTTTGACACAGCAAAGGGCTGAAGGGATGAGAAGATGAGAGCAGTTCCAGAATCAGAGTGAATATCTCATCTATTTGTAGTCCCCAAAGCAACTCAACTGTTGTTATTGCGGACTAATTGTTGATTTGCTGCATGGATGGTCTAAAATGGAAAAGCAGTCAGATATTTCTTTCTCACTTCAGAACAGATTCCCAAGGGCAGGATGAAGGTGGCATTGGACTATTTTTATATTGTTCGTTTTTCTTGGCCCAATTTAAGCAACAGCATGGGTTTCATTTTAAAGGGAACACATACATAAACGTATAGGTTTGCATATTAAAATGAAGAAAAATTTTACTGTGTAGGCTAAGGTTTTTATTAGGCACCCACAATTTTTCTGCTTCTTTTATATCTGTCATATCCCTCCTCACTTTGACTGAACATTCAAAACAGACAGAGGTCATCACTGCATTGCACTGAACGTTTGCCAAGACAAAGTGCTATTTTTTATGGGAGGTGTTGGAAATATCTCAAAATGTAAACTGTATACCAGAACACTGAGGATTTTTTTTCCCCTGAAAAGTGACATATTAGCACACAAAATACTTCTCTGTGACCGTTTGTGTGAAACTGGCATTCAGTTAGTAAAAAGGTGGTGCTTAGTCCATCAATAGTTGAAGTGTTTGGAAACTCTGGCCTTGCCTTTTGGCTTCTTTGTTTTTGTCTGTTGAGGAACCTATTGTTATCACACCATGAAAACAGAAGGGGTGCCAACAGTCCCAAATATTGTTCTGCTTGCAGCCTTACTGGCACTTATTTAATTATTCTCTCACTTCATTTAAACTGCATGCTGAAAGAATATTTTAGCACTTTAAGCCAAAAGAGAACACTCGAGAACATTTTTATCACTTATAAACAGAGACTCAGAAAAGGATAGGGGCACCTGCATGCTTTTCTCATTTAATATATGGTTAAGTTAATTATATTACTTAATAAGAAAGATTGTGGGAAAGCGCTGGCTGCGGCTAGGAGGTTTTTATATAATAAGCTGTTTTTCAATATATATTTGTTGCATACTGATACTCTGGCTTTTCTTTTTGAGTTGAGGAGACAACTGGAACAGTGTATTGCTTCCTAAAAGATTTAACTTCATCATTGCTTGCATAATGTCAGTAAGTCAGGCACTGTAACTGGAATCTGGTATGAATGAGTCTGGTCGGTGCTTCTCATTATTGCATGGACTGAGCCAAAATGCTGGATTCAAACTTTTTTTTTTTAATTTTGGTAGAGCCAAAATCCCTATCACTGTGCATGTTTCAGCATGTCCCTCATCTTTAGGGACTTTTGCAAGCTCAGTGGAGTTGTGTTTGTGGACATTTAACTGTTTATCTCAACTGATTAAAAGCAATATTCTGTAACATTACATGTTTTGTCACAACCTTAAGACAACCACAGTTCCCTCTACCTGTTCCCAGACAGTATCAGTGATGATGGGAGAACTCCACGCTGACTTTGAGTGGGTCACCATGCCCACACACCACTCAATACTATGAAGAGATTTTAACAAGTTCCCTTAAAATGCTCTGCATACACAAAGAGAGGCTCTTGACTTAATCAATAAAAACTTCCTCGTGGGGCATTGTTAATGTGAGAACATTCCAAAATGACAAAGTTTCACTGCATTTTGCTGAAGGAAAATCCCTATTATGGTTCATCGAGTTCCAAGAATGTCTCCTTTTTTTTCAAGCACCTCTCTGTGCTTGGGACAAAATTTCTATTTTGATTTTTTTTTCTCCAAGTCAGTAGCCCATGCATTTGTCACAGCATTGGACATGGAGGCTGAAGCACAATTACAGAGCAGAATGCCCACACATAGACCTGACATATGGAAAGGGCTCTTTCCCTCTCCAATGAAGAAAGAAGAGAGGAGGGATAAAAATATAAATAAATAAATAAATCTATCCAAGTTGGTCATAGGAAAATAAAGGATTCACAGATGTTAATTTAGTCCTTAAAAAATGTTAAAGTTTCACCAGGAACATACTTGGCCCAGGAGCAGTAACAAATAGTAATCCTCAGTGTGAGAGAATTATTATTAACTTCATCTGAGGTACTAATGAAGTACGAATCAGAAAACAGGAACCAAAGGCAAAATCAAAATAAATATATTCATCTTAAGAAATAAGACTACATTTTGTGAGACTACTTATTAAATTGCATTCAGTTTTCCCTAAGTATTTGTCTATTTCTCCTCTTGATCTTTCATCGTCTGCATTGAAAACACAAATGAAGAAATTCTTCCCTGTGCAAGGGGATTTTTGAGCTTCCATTGGTGAATTCATGCTACCATTTTTCTGTAGTGTGCCTAGTTTTCCCTTACGGTTTATTTTATGTGTGGGAAATGTCTCAGTAAACAGAGCTCAGAGCTCAGTTGAATTTTGATACTTCAATTTATTAGAATTCGATCAGAAAGTTTAACATCATTTGGACAAAGAAAGCCATTCCATTGTATCTATTAATGAAATGAAATACTGTGGTGCTCAACAGAGATATGATTGTGCTGTTATGTGAAAAGGTTTCAGAAATTTCATCAATGTCAGTTTTGCTTTTTTTTCACTTTACCAGTTTTAAAGGCACCCAAACCAAAACCCAACTGAAATCAACCACAAAGTCATCATCTGATAACTGGCTTAAGAGTAAGAAAAAAAAATATACAGGGTCACAGGGAGGACCCAGAAAACTACAGGCTTGCCAGTCTGACCTCACTGCCAGGGAAAGTCTTGGAGCAGGTGACCTTGAGTGCTATCATGAAGCACATGCAAGAGAACCGGGTGATCAGGCCCAGTCAACACGGGTTCACAAAAGGCAGGTCTTGCCAAACCAACCTGATCGCCTTCTATGACAAAGTGACTTGGCTGCTGGATGAGGGAAAGGCTCTGGATGTGGTGGTCTTGGACTTCAGTAAAGCCTTTGACACAGTTTCTCACAGCATTCTGCTTGAGAAACTGTCAGCCTCTGGCCTGGACAGGCGCACACTCTCCTGGGTGGAAAACAGGTTGGATGGCCGGGCCCAGAGAGTGGTGGGAAATGGTGGGAAATCCAGCTGGAGGCCAGTGACAAGTGGGGTTCCCCAGGTCTCAGTGCTGGGTCCAGCCCTGTTCAATGTCTTTATCAATGACCTGGATGAAGGCATTGAATGCACCCTTAGCAAGTTTGCGGACGACACTAAGCAGGGTGGAAGTGTTGATCTGCTGGAGGGTAGGGAGGCTCTGCAAAGGGATCTGAACAGGCTGGACCGCTGGGCAGAGTCCAATGGCATGAGGTTTAACAAGGCCAAATGCCAGGTCCTGCACTTGGGGCACAACAACCCTATGCAGTGCTACAGACTAGGAGAAGTCTGTCTAGAAAGCTGCCTGGAGGAGAGGGACCTAGGAGTGTTGGTTGACAGCGACTGAACATGAGCCAGCAGTGTGCCCAGGTGGCCAAGAAGGCCAATGGCATCTTGGCTTGGATCAGAAACGGTGTGACCAGCAGGTCCAGGGAGGTTATTCTCCCTCTGTACTCGGCACTCCCTCTAGTGTATTCTCATGAGACCTCAGCTGGAGTACTGCATCCAGTTGCGGAGACCCCGGCACAAGAACAACATGGATCTGTTAGAAAAGTCCGGAGGAGACCACAAAACCGATCAGAGTTATGGAACAACTCTCCTTTGAAGAAAGGCTTAGAGAGGTAAGGTTATTCAGCCTGAAAAAAAAAGACGGCTAGATTATTGAAGCTGTTCAGTATTTAAATGGGCCTTATTAGAAAGATGGAGGGAGGTGTTTTTTTCCCCAAGATCCATAGCGATAGGACAAGTGGAAATAGTTTTAAACTGAAAGAGAGTAGATTTAATTGGATATAAGGAAAACCTATTTTTTTTCATGATGAGAGGACTGAGACATGGGGACAGCTTTCCCAGACACATTGTAGATGGTCCATCATTGGAAGTGTTCAAGGTCAGGTTGGATTGGATTTTGAACAATCTCATATAGTGAAAGATGTCTCTGTCTATGTTACAGGAGTTGGACTAGATGTCTTTAAAGGTCCTTCCAACTCAAATGATTCTATGACCATGCAGCTGACTACTCTTTGTGCCTGTCTTCCACCAAGATCCCATGCATGTGTTTAGGGATATCTATGAAATCCCCCTTAGGGTGCAATCTCTTTGTTTTAAAACAAACACTGAGGATTTGTGTTGGGAGGGGTGCCTCTGAAAGGGGTTGGCAAGTGATTAATTAACCTGTTTGGAGGATGCTGCATGCAGCCAATTTGACTTTGAATCACTGAGTTTACAAATAAGAATATAATATCACACAACACTGTGTTAAGTCATCTTCAGGGCACCACTTCAATACAGAAAGATCCTCAGCTGACACAACTGTTCCAATTCTGACTGTTTGTACTAGGACAGTTGGTCCTATTTATGAAACAGAAATTTAGCAGTTATGAGTCCCAGATTAAATTACTTGTACCTCTGAAGACTTTCTTTGAGAGCCTGGACAAACAGGAAAAGATGTTTAGAAGTTTTGAACACCTACAACTGAAAAGATATGCCTAATGATTAAAATTGGACATATACGTCTTTGAAAATGTCACAGAATACCAAATGTCTTACTTTGAAATCTTCCTTCTAGTCTTTTCATTCTTCAGTTTCTCATCAGTAGATGGGAGATAAGAGCACTTTCCTGTCCTGTGGGATAAAAATCCATCAGAATTGATATTTTTTATATATTCACATAAGAAATATGAGATTGGAATGTTTTAATGCAGGTATTAAATAGACAGAGGTACGCATAATTAAGTGAAAAATCAGACAGCAGTAGTATATATTTTACCATAGTAGGACAACATTCAAATCTGTGTGTTTATCAAATAATGTAATTGTATAAAAAGAACCCTCCTGCTACTCTAAAACCACTATTTATGGCAAGAGTTCTCAAAAGCAGATGTATACATTTAGTTATGCATATACACTGAATGACATACTGTAAAATAATGGGTATGTAATAGAAAATTACAGCTAAAATTACGTCAGGAAGTGGTAGTGGCATCTAGTAGCATAGATCTAAGAACAAAACAGCCAAATATAGATAGAGAAATCTGTTTCTACCAAAAAAAAAAAAATTATTTACCTGATCAGATGTTTCTGTCTCAAGCACTTTCTTTTGGCTTGCGGCATGCTGAAATAACAAATCCATATCTTCTTCTACCAATGACTAAAAATTTTTGTGACAGTGGAATCCTTATGCAAAAGATGATCACAAATATGTTTTGGCCTAATTGATTCTTATGTTAATTGTGCAACTGCAGTGTGCCTTCGTAATCATTATCTTTTCATAAGCACAACTGAGCAACATGTGGAAAGTTTAGTGAGAAAGCCTGTTTTGTAGGATAATAACATATCAGAGCATCTGAACTTGAAAGTAATGCCCTTTGATGCAGAAAGAGTCATCTGTCTAAGTCTGTCATAATCATAACTATCTCCATCCTTTTTATTTGCACTAAGTGCCCAATGGAAAGCATGTCTTCTGCACATTGCTGTTCTTTATGCAATTGTTTTTGCTCTGTGATAAGTTGTTTTGCTACTTAAGTGGCAGCTTCATACATATTTCCTGACTAGCATTTCTGTATGTTTGTGCCTATGTGTTGTGTCGTTTAGTGAAAGTAAAGTCCTACAGACTGATGGGTCATGTTGTAAGGCAGGGGACATTCACAATAGCCTCTCCTTTTGCCTCCATACAGCTCCTCAGCAAAACAAGACCAGATGCTGGCCATTAATAGAGAAAACAAGAATACGCAGGTGGGAAATTCAGGGGACAGTTCAATTATTAGCTTCTGCCTTACTTAAAATATCGGATGAGTTGACAAAATTTGACAACCTGATTAAAAGCTAACCCAGTAAAAGACTCAATAAAAAAGAAAAAAAACCAGTTTTCTTTTGGTTCAGTGATCTCACAGGAGTATTATCACTGGAGCTACGTAAAAGACAGGGCTGGCATGCTTATGTAAGGAAGAGAGAGAACACTAAGAGCCATTTTGGATTTATTTCCTGCTATAGTTTGATTCAGCTGACTGTAAAACCACAGAGTTAGAAGACTTCACCTAATAAGCGCTATTCTGTGCCCTCTTTATAGTATGGAGCAAACAGACTCAGGTGTTTTTTTATTAAAACATACTTAGACAAATATTTCTAACATACAAGCATTTTAATCAGTTTTATCCTTAGAGCTTGTTGGTATTCCAGCTATAATTATAATGCTTTATAAGCTATTCCCCATGGTTACAGTCTTGAATGGGGCCACTGGAGATTAAAGAAAAGCTTTCAAAAGGGAAGACATTCTACATGATGGGTAGACTGGCCTGATATTAGAAAACATGGTTTGACCTGGACAGACACTGATGCATTGTGATTTTACAAATTGCTTTCACTTTCTTGTATCTTAGCTTTGACAGCTGTAAAGCAGAAATAATTATATAGGCCTCCTCTGAAAGAGCATTCACATGTCCTCTTGGAGAAATGTGTATTGCCAATGATAATTAAACCTTGCCAGGGTTAATGGAAGGAAAAAGACTTAGGGATAAGCTGGAGTTAAATTTCTATTTTTTGTCTGTGCACCACTTCATTGTGCTTATTGGTGAAATCTGGAAGAAAGGCATCATTTAGGAAACTAAAGTGCTTACCCCCTGCCCGACTTCGGAGATATAAGAGGTTCCACTGCCATTATTGACATTGTCTGCAATGTAAGGCTTGTCACATATGTCAGCCATGACTGATGATGAGTTGATATTAAAAACCTGCCATTTAAATGGGTAGGAAATTTGTTTTGAGGGTTAGAATGTGGTCAACAACCATCCGCCCTATATTGTGTTTTTTTAAAAGAAATGTCAGCCTTAAAATTCCTTCTTACAACTTCCCAGCTCCTATCACTGTCTACCACTGGACAAGTTGCAGATTCAACAGAAAACACAGGAAAGTTGAATAACAAACAATAAAGCTAACAGTACATAAAGCAATTTGAAGCAGTAGTAAAGCTGCCAGAATTTGATGTAAATGACACAAAGTTTCTAGTAACTGCTATGAAAGTCTGCTTACATCAGATGTGTTGGGTATCCATTAAATGCACAAGACCCTTTTCAGACAGCTATGTCAATTCGTGTCAGAACAAAACAACAATAAAGCAGTGGATTCTGCAAAAGTTGAAGATTATGAAATAAAATTCCAGTGGATTTGATCTGTCGAGTGTTGTATTGTATATTTTTTAAGATTAAATGCAGACTTTCTGATGAATCCTGACATATTTATTTCTCCCCTCCCCAGCACTACTTGAATAAGCAATAAACACAAAAATCTCTCCTATAAAGATTGTATTATTATTTTTCTTCTAGGTTTTGAGTGCCTGGCTTTTGATGTACAATTCATTATTTATTTTATGGGCAATAGTAAACCCAAGTAAGTAAATAACTAACTAACTAGATATACATCCCCTCACCCCCACCATCAACAGAGCTGTAAGCACTGGTTTATTTGAAAAAATGTTTACAGCTTTTATAGGACACTTTTGGATAAACCTTACAATAGTCATTGAAAGGATCCTGAAAAAATTTTGCATTGCTGCAACATTATTTTGATGTTCCTACATTGCAATGACTGGAATTTCAGGTGAAGACTTATTTGGCTTTGTTAGCAGAACATTTTATCTAGAATACCATCATTCTAGGGAATTGAAAGCATAAGTAAATAATAGCTAATTCACTTTGCCCACTGCAGTGACTGTACTTATTTGATGACATGAAAACTTATGCAAGATTTAAGAACCTAACATTTTACCTCCACTTTACATGCATAATGCTACATTTGCTGGAATACTTCAAGAGCTTCTGTATTGTACCTTTTGTATACTTCATAATTATACCAAGTAAAGCAGTGAAGACTAATGGTAAGCAACCTAGATTGCAATGGAGAGTAGAATGAGTTGATCCAAAATTATTTTATATAACAGGATGAGGAAGATGATGACCCACAAAGAAGCGAGGCAGCAGTGGACTGTGTTGGCAAGCAAAATGTGCACTATGATGTGGAATAGAAACACACTGAAAACAGTAACAGGGGTGATGGGACCCTACTCCAAGAATATGCACGCCAATAATGAAGTGCTGACAGGAGATCAATGTGAGGGAAGCTCTAATACCTTTTCAGGGAAATCTCCGTGATTGGGAGCCCATCTGAAGTGCTTGCACACTAATTCACACAGGAAGGGAGATGGTCAATGTCATAGAATGGTCACTCTTGATTACCTTTAAAGGTCATTGTGATTGGGGAAGGTTTCTGAGGGCTTGTAGAAAACAAATATCACTCCTGTCTTGAAGAACAGCAAAAGAAAAGGAGGATCTGGAGAAATATGGAGTGTTCAGCCTTATCTCAACCTGTTTCAAGATGCTGGAGCAAAGCATGATGGAAACTGTTTCCAAATATATGAAGGGAAACAAATTGATTGGGAGTTGTCAATGTGGAGTGATGAAGGTAAAATCATGACTGACCAACCTGATAGATTTCTATATGTGTCTTCGTAGGCAAGGGGAGAGTAGTAGATGTTGTTTATCTTGAATTTAGCGAAGTTTTTGATGCATTCACTCATAACATCCTTAGATAAACTATGAAATAAGAATTAGATAAAGAGACGAGCAGGTGGACTGTTGAGCACAAAGGCTTGTGATTGGCAACTGGAGGCTGATTACTAGTGAGGTACCCTTGGGATCTGTACTGGAGCCAAAATTGTTTAAGATCTCCATTAGTGTGCACCCCCACCAAATCTGCAGATTATATAAACCTAGAAGGAGTGGCATGAGGGGGTTGTGCTGCCATCCAGAGTTATCTGAAAAAGCTGGAGACATGGACTGACAGGAATCTCGTGAAGCTCTACAAAGGTAAGTGTAAAGTCCTACCCCTGGGAAAGAATAACCCTGTGCAGAAGTACAAGTCGAGAGCTAACCATCTTTAAAGTAGTTTTGCACAAAAGTAGCTGGGGGTCCTGGTGGACATCAAGTTGTGTGTAATTCAGCAGTTTGCCCTTGCAGCAATGAAGACCAACTGCCTCCGAGGCTGCATTTGGAAGAGCACTGCTAGTTTGTCATAGAATTATAAAATGGATTGGATTGGAAGGACCTTTAAATATCACCTAGTCTGACCCCCCTGCATGGACACAAACTTCTTTCACAAGATGAAGGTGCTCTGTGTCATGGATAAAAATACTCATTTTCATCCCAGTAAAGACCCTTGAGTGACACAGCTCATTACTGATTTCTGCTTGGACATTGAGCCATTGACTATAGCTCTTTGAATGCAGACATCCAGTCAATGCATCATCCATCTGAAAGACCTTCCATTAAACCCTTGTCTCTCCAATTTTGTGGCAGGAATTTTATGGGGGATCATATCAAGGGTCTTACAGGAATCTGAGTAGATGACATCAGTACATCTTCCCTTGTCCACCTATGCAGTCATTTAATCAGTGAAAGCTACTATCAGTCAGGCACAATTTGCCCTTGGTGAAGTTTGAAGGAGATGATATTGTTCCTCTAGTTTAGTAAGACATATCTAGTGTGCTGCATCCAGTGCTGGTAGGTGGACTAGATGACTTCCAAAGGCCCCTTACCACTTCAAATCTTCCGTAAATCCATGATTCTTTAATGGACCTTTTACTGAAAATCAGCTTATGTAAACATAATTTCATGTGTAAAACTATCCAAAGGAGCCATGCAAACTGCATAATGATCAATTTTAACATAGCAGGAATGTGATTAGAAGATTGCTGATACGCTAGAGTTCTTTTGCAGAAACTTGGTGATTATGCAAAGAAGATGTTACAGGAACTTATGAAAAACGCAGCATAAAGAGATCTCAGAAACAGAACAAAAAAACCCTCAAACCTCACCAAGAAGTAAGAAAGCAAAGGAAATAGCATTGCACTTACCTTTGGAAAATGCAAGTTAATAAACGTAAGTAAAAAAGGAGAGAAAACACAACAAAATAATGATGTTTAAAAATCTGGTGTTGATAATAGATAAAAATGTAAACAATTATCATTGGTGTAGGAAGTAAAATTGGAACTAAGTAGCAGAGAATAATGTGATTTTCTGCTGCTTACTCTGTGACCTTGACTCAGAAAAACAAGTCACCTGGTGTGATAACATCTGGTATGCTCATAGATACATGGATTTTGAGGTCATTTTTAGCATTTAGTCTGACCTCACTCATTAAGAAACTTTTGGGTTCTAACATTCAACCTCTTGTGTTTCAGGTTTTGTGTTGAAACATCTTGGAAATTCCAGTTTCAGTATTATCCTAAACTTCTTGGACCTGAGAAAGAAATACCAGTTAGGAGGCTGCTTACATGTTGTGTTTCTGTTCTTGGACTCTTTAGACTCAGAAAATAAGGGGGTTAGCATCTGAAAAGAAGAAGCAGTGCCAAAAAAGGTGTGTTCTTGAGGAAAAGGGAGGAAAAAGAATGACAGGGTCCAGAAAGAAGAAGGTGAAGATCCTGGTTGGAGGAAACATCCTGAAAATGGGATGAGATCTGGAAGATAGAGATAAATCCCTAAGGATGCCCAAGAACCTCGGCCAGTAGCATCTGTGACTGGTGACTGAGCAGAAGCATGACTCTCTGCCTGAGCATCATGGGCCAGCAATGACCTCTTTTCAGTGGCCAGGAGTTAAGACCTGGTGAGCATAGCACTGCACAGTAAACTGAGTGTGATAGATAATCAAGTAGGGAAAGACTCCTACATCCTTGCCTCTTAAATAAACCCCAATATCCAGACACACTACAGGTTGTCATCTACTCTTTCTTATCCATAGAGAAACTGAGTCCTCATATATACTGAAGATTTTTCAGGATAGATGTAAGAAAACATGTAGCTCTATGCTTAAGGTGAGGAAATGACACAGTCTCTTTTAGTTTAACATGTGGAAAACACCTCCCTAGTTTCAAATATTTCATTATTACTATTATCATTATCATCATCATTATATTTATCTACAGATAAATGAACAAGTCAAGTATTTGAAGGAATTTTTCTGACTTATTGTAGGATACATGGCCACTCTGGTCTTTGGAAAAACAAAAACAACCAAAAAAACAAAAGCCAAACCTACCAACTGAAATTTTCTCCTTGACTTCCATCAGTTACCAATGGAAACACAAACCATTTGTATGGTCACTATTTTAAACCAAAATTGTAAGTAATACATACTGTTTGTAACAGTATTTTTTCTGCATCCTTTGCAAGTTTGAAGCACAGAAGTGTTGGGGAACTTGACAGCACTGTGTATAGAGACAAGGAAATTTCCTTATTTTTGTTTGACAGTCCTGCTTTTTACACTTCTGAAGATTACTTTAGTCCTCTTTGTTTACAGTACTTCACTGCTAGCATGTTGAGATGATATTTTGTTGTTGAACAAAAGTGTTGGATTTTTTCCTCTGTCTTTCTACTTTCTACTGTAAGGCCTGTATCCAGTAATTTGAGCATGCATTTCCTGCTCTTGCACATGTTATCGAGCAGTAGACTCGTAGGAAAGCAATTTTAAGTTATTTAGAATATCCTGTTGAAGAATCATGTCTTTTTCATTATTAATCTCAGGGGGGTTTTTATCTTCAAGATTTATCTGTAAGTATTTCATATGATTATTGATTTCTTTACTATAAGTATTGTAAATTGGTGAGTTCATGGATGACTTTCCTTTAACAGCTGTTACAATAAGTGACTTTCATTCACTTGATTCTTTATTTGTTCCACAGAAAGTAAAATATTGTGTAGAATATTCTTAAATGCCCTGCAGAAATTCTGCTCCACTACATCAATATGTTTATCTTGATCAGATGGAGGAATAATAGTAGCATAGAACAGAAAGAGACATCCATGACATTGAATACAGTTTTATTTTATCACAAATGATGATATTATGTAATATGTTTTATAGACTCCTTTACAGAAAACCAAGTATGTTTTCCTGACTACAATTAGTCTGATGTTTCACAACTTCATTACTGTTATGATTAATGTCTTCTTCTAAATTCTAGCCTGAGTTTATTAATTATAATAATGCTTCCTTGTCCCACAGTTGCCCTTTATCTTAAATAGTTCTTCTGTCATCTTGATATTCAGATTCAGATATATTGATATTCAGTTCCAGACATATTTCTAAACAGATTACTTGTTTTATTTTTTTAATTTTTCTGGGGGAAACAAACCCTATTCTCTTAATCCTGTCTAGTAAAACAGTCTCATTGTTCTTGGGTTTTCATAGAAATCATTTTCAGCAGTTACACTAGCACTAGGAAAATGACAGGTTTATTTGATGAGACACATGGACAGGCATTAATTTTGGTCCTTTGTGTATTGGATAACCATTTTATTATTACACTGCTTTCTCTGGGACTGAAGTCCGGCTAAGCAGTCTTCAGTTTTTGCAAGATCTATCTGTCCTACTTAAAGTAATAAACTAAACTGGTGATCTTTTCAACGGAGAAGTCTCATTATTCCTACTTATTTATTTATCTACTTATTTATTCTCTTTTACTGAATACTGTTTCTTGTTCAGGAAAGCTCCTAAAAATATATCTTATAAGAAAGAAGTTTCTTGATTGGAAAATGTTGACTTCTAACAAACCTTACTTACAACTCTCTTTATTAGAAATGCTATGCTTTCTGTTTAATTCACAGCATTGTGCAAAGTAAAAATATTTACCAAACAGTTTTCCTTACTTGAATCCTTATCTTTTACACCTCCATTCAAATGTAACAGTGGATGCACACATTACTTAGAAGCTCACCTTCACTGTATTATGCCTACTTACTGGGCCATAACCCATGATTTTTCTGGGCCATTTAAACTTCAGTGATTGTTTTGCTTTCTTTATCAGCTGCTTGCATTAAAATTTCTATTTGAATTAATTATGTTCAAGTAGTTCTTTTTCCATGTCATATTGCATATTAAACTATAATAGCAATTTTCACCTCTTCTTTTAATCAAGACTTTTTTTGTGTGTAATGAAACATTGTCTGTGTTTATGAAAACATGATTTCTTGTGAATCCAATAAAATGCCCTTGAAGAATTTGCAATGCCCATTAAGAGTTCCTTCTTTAATTTTATCACTTCTTATAAGACATCATTAAGTACTGGGATTAAATTTATCACTTACTATAAACGTCATTAGTACTAGGGTGTTAATAATAGTATAATATCATGAATTCAGAGAAAGACTTGTCAGTGCCTGTTTTAAGCTGTTGTAATTGATGAGCAAATCCTAAGAACTCTGTAGCTTAATGATGTCCAAAAGTCCTGATGATTTTGGTAGAAGCAGACACCTTTTCTTCTTCCCCAGTGCAGCCACAGCTGATAGAGCTGATACAGTCTAATCTCACTAGTCCCCCAAACCAAATGGACCCTGTCTAGTTACTCTTGTTATTTCAGCATGAGCTCTCTAATTTGTCTGTGTGACTAGTGGTTATCAGTGCTTCTTAAACATTTTCTTATGGATTTGCTTGTAAACCCTCTAATTATTTACATTAAACATAGTGCTTTCTTGAATGTGCATATTGTAAAAAAACCATATCTCTTCAAGAGAAAACAGTCTTTCCAGTAGTAAGGCAGGTTTCTGTTCCAGAATGTAGAAGTGCACGATCAGAGGTCTGAGAGTCTGTCAACACAGTAAGAGGGGAAACAGCCTTTTCTGCAGGAACAGCTAAGTTCACACTTTTTCAGGGAAAAGCACGGGATGCTAAAACATTTCTGTATGAATCAAAATATGATCTGACTGCACATAACAGTGTGCCAAAGATATAATGCTTCCTTAACAAATTGTAACAAGAAAAACACTTCATTGTTATATGAAAACTCTTAAAGTAATAAAAAAGAGGGGGAAAAAAATACCCGTTCTTTACGGTAAAGAACTAATGTTGGAAGGGACCTATGGAACTTATCTGGTCCAATCCCACTGCTCAGGAAGAGTCATCTACAGACAGTTTCCCAGAAGCATTGTACAGATGGTTTTTCAATATCTCCAATGATGGAGATGTCACAACCGTCCTGGACAACCTATGCCAGAGCTTGGTCACCCTCACAGTAAAAAAAATGCTTCCTAAAGTTCACAGGGACCCTCTTCTGTTTCAGTGTGCGCCCACTGCCTCTTGTCCTGTCACTGGACACCACTAAAAGGAGCCTGGCTCTGTTGTATTTGCATTCTCCCTTCAAATATTTATACACATTAATGTCCCCATCAGCCCAGTTCTCCATCCCGTTGAACAGCAGCACAATCATAGTGTGTGAAGTGATTGGTCTGAATCAGGAAGGGAAGGATTTCAGTCTACAGCCAGTAAAATGTGTGACTCCCGTACATATTTCACCTCTGTCTTTCTCCTTCATCCAATAATTTCATATTCAGGCACTGAAACTAAAACATTTTTATGAAAGGCTTCTGTTTGACTAGCTGTTTTCTGATATTTAACAGCTCATTTTTATTGGTTCTACATATTCCACATTCTTTTCTTTTCACGTAATGGGTACATCCCTGCTGCCAAGGTGCAAAATGAAAGATATGTGTACTCCTGGTTATAACAAGCCAACTATTGACAAGAATATACAGCATTGCATTGGTCTCTGGAGAGATTTCTGGATTCAAAGTCATAAGTCAAGAAAAGCATCTGCTCCTCAAAGGAGGCATTGAGGGAGTGTGGGGAGAACTTGAAGGAATATCATAATAATTCCTCCATCTGGTGACAAACACTCTGTGTTTTCCTGTCCTAATGAGAAACATGGTGATTAAATATGACTAAGCACTCAGGTTAGTTGTGATTTTTTAATTAAAAGAAAAGCAAATTGTTTTGATTTTTTTTTTAATCACAGGAAAAAGATGTATTGTCAACCCTTGTGTGCAGACACAATTCAATTCAAATTCTGACTAAGCCTCTTAAACAGAGAACAAAACGCAGCATGGCCTTGTTTAGGCTTTTATTCAGAAACACAGGAACACCGGCAATCAAATCTATTTGCTAATAGATGGCATTTTATGCAGCAATATTTAGGGCTTACTTTGCTGGTTTTGAAAGTACCTATACACTGTCATATTGGTTAGTCCTTTAAATATAGCACAGTTTGTATAGTAAAGACCTGACTGAGTCAGGTTCTGGTATGTAGGAAAAATGTCAGCTATTGAGAAGTGTTTCAGTGCTATGTTAGTCTGCACATTTGCAAAACATTTTTCATTGCAAGAACAAACACTTTATTTTCTGGTTTTCTTCCTTAAAAGCTTCTACAGGCCATTTTCAGAGAGCTGGATACTATGCTAGAATGGACTTTTGGTTGAACTCCACACTCCTCCTTACAGATGTGTTTTGAAGCAAAAAAAAAAAAATAACAGCGATGCACAAAGTCAGACAATTGAGCAGATGATAACTGAATAGTAGTATTTGTTGACAACTACGTCAGAGCATCATGCCTAATAAGAATAGTCTGTTCTGGTGCCAAATCTCCTTAAAATAATGGAACATCCTCTGTTGATTTCAACAAGATACTTTATAAGAAGTAAAAATTCACCCTCTGAAATGTAATACATTACGCTACATAATACTTCGCTACTGATTGACAATAAGAGTACAAATAACTGATTTTAAGTCCAATAATTCCTTTTTCTCATTGATTATATGCCAAATCTCCACAGGTAAGCAGTACTGGGAAGTTCATATAATCTCAAGAGTGTCTGATGGTATGCATGAAGTAAATTTGTGGATCAGCTCCACTACCTATATTGCATTTGTAGTTGTGCTCTTTATCCAAGGAGAAAGTTTGAGTATAATGTTGTTAGGACTTATTCTTTCCTTATCTGTATCCAAATCTTTCACCACACTTTTATGGAAACGTGAGCAACAACTTACCCTGTGCCTAACATAAGACAGTTCTTAAGAAGAACTATATTAATTCACTAAACAGCAAAAATAATGTGCATATTTAAAGAGAGAGAAAGAGAGGAGGAGAGAGAAGGCTGTCAATACTGTGTCCATTCATCCTGTGGCAGTACTCTGAGATGTTTTTCGCATTGGTTGCTGTACCCAGTTAATCCTGTTAACTGTAAATGATAAGTCAAGTTGACAGCTTGGTCCCTATTTATGCTTGTATTTTCTTTATGCTCAAAGTTTAAATAAATGTAATTTGATGGGGATGAATAAACCCCTCAGGCTTTTTACTGAAACAGCTCAGGAAGAGGCTTTTTTAAATGGAAATAAAAGAATGCAAAACCAGAATTACCTGAGAGCAAAATAGCACAGCGGTTTTAAAATCCTGCATATCCTATCTACCAAATAAAGAGTGAAAATGCAGAAGAACCTTTATAATTAATGAATTTACTGCTTAATAACTACAGCTTGGTCAGCATCACATACTACATGGGCAGGAAAATATGAATATTTCTTTAATAGGGTATAATATTTTTTAGAAAAGTTGAAGCACAATGGAAAATATCCTTAATAGACAGCCTGAATATGAGATATTAGCAAATTTACCTTCCACTACTGGATGATCTAAACAGCTACTCTGATCATTAGTGTGGTATGTCTTAACTCATCAGTTTACGCTCAAGATATGACTAAAACATTGATGAAAGCTTTCCTCCTCCCCTCTCCCTATCGTCCTCAAGGTGATCTCAGCATATAAGTGCTGCAGCTCCTCTTATGCATTTTGTAACTTTCAGAGAAAAAGGAATAAAAGGATTTGGTTTGCACACAACTTCTCCCAGTCATGAAAAGCCAATCAGGTGAAAGCACAGACATCAGAGGTCATCCAGCAGTGGGTAGGAGGTTGGCATCACAGGGTACGGCAACCAGAATATGAGCTGTGAATAAAGACTTAAGTATAGAGTTTAGCTTCTCTAAGTCTTGTTTGCTATTTATATTGTTGGCTGAAGTACCAGCTGAGTTGCAGGTCCTGAGTAACTGTGTTTGGATGATTTTATATGTTCCATTTGGGACAAGACGCATCTCTGCCCTGCATGTGCCTACATTTCCCAGGAGTCAGTAAGGTAAGTCTGAACTTGCACTGAGCCCCTGGGCTAGGCTTTGAGCTTCTTCCCTGGCACTGATCTGAAACAGCATCTGTGAGCATACCTGAGTATGAAGAATGTGGCTGCAGGAAAGCCAGGTTAGGCCCTTGCCTTAACTGACAGCACAACTGCCTTGGGCTGACTTCTTGAAACTGGAATCTGGGAATACACTGGGGATGAGAGGGAGAAGAGGGCTGAGGGGCACTGAAAACTGAGGAGATAATCTTTCATGCTGTCAGAAAGTTTACAGAGATCTCCATGACTCCAGGTGGAATCAGTTCTTACCAGATGTACAGTATCTGATATATTGCTCAAGACTGTAGAGACACCAGTGCAGACCAAGGAGGTTTCTATTAGCTCAGAGAGAAATAAATCTTGTCAGACTGACATTCATTCTTTCTTGCTTCCCCTTCTCTCATCTAAGAATGACAACAAGCAGAAAACTTAGAGGAGAAAGAAAGAGAGAGAGAGGAAGGAAAGGAGGAAAGGAGGAAGGGAGGGAGGGAGGGAGGGAGGAAGGAAGGAAGGAAGGAAGGAAGGAAGGAAGGAAGGAAGGAAGGGAGGAAGGGAGGGAGGGAGGAAGGGAGGGAGGGAGGGAGGGAGGGAGGGAGGGAGGAAGGAAGGAAGGGAGGAAGGAAGGAAGGAAGGAAGGAAGGAAGGAAGGAAGGAAGGAAGGAAGGAAGGAAGGAAGGAAGGAAGGAAGGAAGGAAGGAAGGGAGGGAGGGAGGAAGACAAAGCTTTCACAGAATAATTCTGTTCAGATGTTAGCATCTTAGTGATATTCATGGAGGTTCACACACTCACAAAACTTCCAGCTGAAAGATAGATGACACACAGTCTAATAAACACTGGCCTCTAAACATTAATTGATTTCAATCTTGTTAGATCATATTGTAGTTACTCTAAGACAGAAAGAAGGAAAGAAGTCCAAAACTCAACTCATCAGTAACCAAATTTCTCAGGAGATAAAACCAACAATTCTACTGACTTCTCTGACTAAAGAACAGAAGTTTAAAATAATTTAAAAGCTAAGTAATGAAAGCTGTTGTGTTCTACAACATAGTTACATAACACAAATAAGTAACTGCAGAGAAAGACTTTTAAAGGCAAACTGGAGAAGACCTTGAAACAGGAGCAAGAAAAGATATTCCAGTGAGGTCCCATCTCTCATGAAATCAGTTTGTTTACAAAAAAAAAAAAAAAAGTGATGATGTGGTTATTTTTGGAGCACGTTTATGAGTTGCTTTGTAAGGCTGAAATTGCCATCTACACTCCAACCACTAAATTTCCACCTGAAAAGTGGTTTTGACAATTTTCAGAAAGAACACTATGGACCAGGAAATCTGTGCAGTCCAAAAGCAGAAATCCATCTTAGCTCTGAGCCTCAGCTCCTGAAATGTGCCAAACAGCAGATCTAAAACAGGGGTCTAATATTGATAGGCTGGAGTTATTTTTTCTTCCTTTTACTAAATAGCAAAAGTATTCTCAGATTGCACAGAAAGTGCACTTTCTCTGTGGCAAACAGTCACAGAAAGAGGGAGAGACTGTGCAGTGTGTTCAGAGCGAGGCAGAGTGTGTCAGGTTGCATCCTGCTTCCAGTCTTGCCAATGACTTATGGCATAGTTTTGGGCAAACATATTTTCTGTTTCTCTTATTTGTATAATGACTGCATCATACATGTGCCTAGGCCTTTAAGCCATCTAAAGTGACATCATTCCTTTCATGGAGAGATAGCAGACAAATATCACTGCAATGAAGACCACTTACTGTCTTGGCTTTGGATGGAGTGAAACTTAATCTACTAATACTTATGAAGCTTCAAGATTTGCCAATGAAAGCTGGCACAACTGTAAAGCATTAGCTTTGTAATTGACGGCAGAGTGCACTCCAGATCGAAGAATAACAAAGAGATCATTGGGTCAAACTCTCCAAACTCAGAGGAATTTTCACGTGTTTCTCACAGCACTTCTCCCAAAGCATGTTGCTCTTGCAACTCTAATCCTGACGATAAGCAGTACTGACTTTAGATGAACAGTAGTGCATCATAAGGTCACCTCTTTTTGATCCTGAGCTGGAGGGACAGTATTATACTGAACGTATTTGCTGAGAAATTACCTTGTTACTTATACGTCTCCTGATCTCCATAGCAGCGTCCACTGATGTTTCAAAATAGGTGGATGGTTAACGCTTCTTTCTTCTCCTGGAGCCAATTAGTCAGCTTTTGGGTATTACAAAGGAAATGCCTGCTGATGTACATGGTTTTGGCCTTAAAAATACCAAGAAATTCACTGAAGATTCTTCACTGTCTTTCTCAATAGTTTGTCAATATTTTTAGGACAGGCCTTCTGACCTTTTACCGCTTTTAGCCATTTACCATATGCCATGTTGGAAATAATCTTCTGGAAAAATCCCCTCCAGACAGCTGCCTAAGACTTTGCTCAACTGATCTATAAGTCCAGTCTTTTCTGGAATGACTGTTGCCAGGTGCATGCAGTATGACTACACTCTGTATTAAATGCTGTGTAATTTAACCCTTGGGTCTAGCCTACAGAATGCACCTTCTGGCATAAGGCTTGGAGCTTTGATTCAGCCAGGACAAACATAAAGAGAAAGCCTTGTGTAGAAAGAAGCTATTCCTTGTACTGAGCATGGATTACTGTGGAATGCATATGTGTCTTCAAAAAGATACTGTATACGGCTGTGAGATTATAGAATACAAAGTCATGGCATTTCTCTAATTCACTGAGTATTTTCCTCTGCAGACCACCAAATAATCAGGTGTTTATGGGGTTACCTTGTTACCTTGTACAGTTTATCAAAGTCATGTTATGGTCATAGAAAAGTTCATCAAGGTTTAATTAAAAAAAAAAAAAGCAAACAAAAAATAAAAGCACAAAAAACACAATCTCCCCTCCCCAGAAGTTTTATTAGCACACAAGCATGGCTATTCCATAGCATCCATTTAACCTTGCAAACCCAGAAACTGAAAAGCTATGACACATACCCATGAAGTGAAAATTTGGCTGTTATATGTGAATGTCTTCTCAGTGAGTCCTGTATGTGAAATAAGAGACCTTGTCTTGTTAGGCTGAGTAGAGAAATGTCCTTTTGTTTTGCTCTCTCACATGAGAGTCTGCTGCTTGTGTATCTTCAGAGATTTATTATGTCCCATTTGAGATGTGTAGTAAGTTGTTTTGAAAGTTTGCAGCTGCCGTATTATTCCCAGATTCTTGTTCCCTGCATTTCTTTTTGTTTGTGCTTACTCAGAGAATTGGGATTGCGTAATAAGATACACCTCAGTGACCTAAGGAGAAATCATCTGTCAGTGGAGGGTGGTAATCCGTCACCAATAAAATAAACATCCAATCCTTTCCTTCTCCCTCCTTTCTTCCATTTTTCCTCTCAGGTGAGCAGCTTCATCACTTCCACAGTACTAGAAGGAATAAAGGACATAGGAATTACATCTGCATTTACAGGGGGCGGATTTTCACCTGGGTAAGATGTGGCATGAGCAATTACAACTTGTGTAATGGGCATTCAATTTGATTTGTAAATGCACAAATAGCTGCCATTTTAGTGCAGAATTGCCAGAGAAAAGACCTACCCCAATCCTGACTGTTTCTTCTGTCACTGCTGAAAGGGAAATTACTGCTTTGTTTCACCTCATGAGTTGTCAGGAGGTGGGTAGAATTGTCTAACATCTTAAGACAGGGAAAGTAATGCTATCTGCTGCACACATCCAACTGCTTTTATATATGTAAATTCTGTGTTAAAATTGTTTTGTATAATGTTGTCATTTAGTCAAATGGTTGAGTAATGCAGATTTTTACTAAACATAGGTAGTTAGAGTGCACTTTAGAATAGACCAGACCATGCCATGCCATGCCATACCATACCATACCATACCATTCAGTTGGAAGTGTCCCACATTTCCTGTGGCCAAGGTCTGCCATGCTCCTTTCTAAGCTTCACCATGACTCTTTCCATGACCACTGTCAGGCAGTGACTGTGGCAGTGTCCTATCTTTTCTTCAGGATAAGGTTTTGACTTTGTGATATTTTCTTCCCTCCTGTATGTGTGGAAGAATGGCAAAGCATAAGATGTGACCACAAGTCACAAGTTCAGTTTTAGAAAACCTGTTACAAGATCACTACTAGTTATTTTAAAATTATTTTATTTTATTACATTTATTTATTTATATTGTTTTATAGTTTTATTTTATTATTATTTATTTTATTATTTTAGAATAATAGAATCACAGAATCACAACCACCAGGTTTGAAAATACCCACCAGATCATGGAGTCCAACTATCAAACACTAAACCATGCCACTCAGCACTGAGGTCTCCCCTCAGCCTCCTCTTCTCCAGGCTAAACAACCCCAGCTCTCTCAGCCGCTCCTCATAAGGCCTGTTCTCCAGCCCCTTCACCAGCTTTGTTGCTCTTCTCTGGACTCGCTCGAGAGCCTCAACATCCTTCTTGTGGTGAGGGGCCCAGAACTGAACACAGTATTTGAGGTACAGTCTCACCAGTGCTGAGTGCAGGGGAAGAATAACCTCCCTGGACCTGCTGGTCACGCCGTTTCTGATCCAAGCCAAGATGCCATTGGCCTTCTTGGCCACCTGGGCACACTGCTGGCTCATGTTCAGTCTGCCGTCAACCAACACCCCCAGGTCTTTCTCCTCCAGGCAGCTTTTATTTCATCTGAATCCTACTGGCATGTTTATGCTTTCCTTGTAGCAACAGGAAAATAAGGAAGAGTGCACAGATATGGCAGGATCCTTACTAATTTTTTGTCCTTACTGTATCTAATCACTTTCATGAGTCTGTTCTGCAAATACGTTGCTCTAATCTGCAGTAGAAGGTAGTGGCAAACATTAGAGGGTTTCCAGAGCTTTTAGTGGGCAAGTCCTTTGCCCTTGGTATTGGGGAACAGTGAAATGGGCTGTTCCACAGGGGAAGAGAGAAGCCATGCAGGGAAGTAATTTTCCTTGTAGAAAAGGGATGCAGTCCCCCAGTACACAAACCAGAAGAGCAGAGCGGGTCTGGTGGCAGTAACCAATGACAGCACAAAATAATAATTACTGCATTAACCCTAATGATGAGTCAGGTCTGAGTTCAAGCCAGCAAACCAAGATCTGCAAGGTGCAGGGCCAAACATGGACATTGTTGCAGTGTACCCCAGGTAAGGACCAAGGGCAAGAGCTGGAGATCAGTTGCAGGTTCTGAATAGGGTAAAGGGTGCAAATATGTGTGAAGGTCCTGGATAAGGCTTCCCCTAGGGCTTTCTGTCAGCTTAAGCTCTTTCCACCAAGATTTTCTCTAGGGTTACACAGCAGCATCAAATGGAGGCTAACCCTGAATGCAAGCAGCCAAATCCCTAGGCTGGAAGGGAGAAGAAAGTGTTTGTGGAGGAGGATTACAGAAGATGTTTTCAGGATGGCCAGAGCAATCAGTCTGCCAGTTCGCTCAGGGCTCTGACACTCAGTGTTCCACCTCTGGCCTCTGAAAACCGATGTTAACACTATCCTCAAGTTATTAGACCATGAATCTTCCCTACAGCATTAAAAAAACAGGCTGTAAGGCAAGCAACATTAAGCTATATCTTAACATATCCATTAGGGGCTGAGACAGCTGCTGCACTGAAGAGCTGAGACATCTGCAGGAACTGGCAGGTGTGACAAAGGGCTTGCAGAAAACCTTCAGCAGGAGGCCAAGTGTGGTGCAATGAGACATTTAAAGTGACACTAGAGAGTTAAGTTTAAGCAGCTGAATCAAGCAGTTTATCAGGATCATCAGGACTATTTTACCTTTAGCTAATTAGATGAAAACTTTTGCTTGCATGGGAAGTGTTTATAGATTGGCATGCATAAGGCTCCCTGTGAAGTGGAAAGGCATGTCTTTTGAAAATGTGCTGTGTTAAGCAAGCTGTTAGGGATAATTGTAAATGGTAATGTCTCTGACACTTATATGACCCATTAGCTTATCTGGCAGAATAAAACCCTAATAGCAAATTGTGCGTGTGCTATTAAGAAAGCATTTTTTCCATGGTCCCCAGACTCAATGCCCCGTAGTGAAAAAGAATAATAAATTAGTATCTGCAATTGGGAATGCATATAAGCATTGTGAATTTTGAGATGAAGAACTATCTATCCATCAATGATGTTATTGCCCTTCATTGCTACAGCATTGCTGATTTTGATACCTAGAACCCCAGTGATAAATTCTGTTACCTCATTTAATAACTGAGACTGATGATCAGAAGAAACAAAAAGTAATGAAGAGCTCTAAAGGAAATTCCTCTGGATAAGCATGAAACATGTTTCCAAAGAATGCCAGAATGATGAATGTAAAGTTGTTTTGTTTGAAGGAGAGTCTGAGATGCCAATTTGCAGAGGAAAAAACATGGCCTATTCTTCAACACTGCAACAGATCTTGATCAAACAAACCTGTAAACATCCTCCTCCACATTCTTTTTTCTGTACACATTTATATATCAGCTATGAGCAAGGAAGTCTGAACATTTTCATGGAGGAGACTTAAACATATTCTTCATTTCCTTTAACTTACACATCAGTATTTGGCAAGTGTACATCTCATTAAATTTCCCTGAAACCAGTATCAGTGCATCATGGAACAACTCCTTCTCATTATACACTTATAGTGAACAGCAGTGCCTCTGCTGGTAAGGGTTTATGTGTTTGTCACATCTTGTCAACACTGATGTAAAAGCTAAAAAAAAAGGTTTTGCTTACACTTGAACCACTGTATAGACAGACATTAAGGTGATATTTGAATCAGTAGGGGACAACATATTTTATCTTAATAGACTAACATAAGAAAAAGAAATTGGGAAAAAGTTGAAAAGACTCGGTAAAATTTTTTGCTCCCTTCTTTGCCTATCACTGTCCCTGCTTTCCCTCTTACACATACAATCGTTATCACAGCCCATAAAAGAAGTTGTATTTTTAAGGAAATGAGAACATATAAAACAAAAAAAAAAGACTGAATTCATGCCTTGGAAATCAAAATGGTTTTGAATGGCAGAAATTTGGAATACTTATATATGTAACATAAATAATATAAGCCAGAAAAAGGTCTATACAGCCATGACATTTGCTAGTGTTGGAGGTTTTCAAGTACAATACTGTGGACAGAGTTACATTTTTTTTCTTTTAATGGCATATATTGTTATGAACCTAAAGACGTAGCTAGAGGATCATTCATTTTAGCAGCTCAAATCATTTCTGTTTACCTCTCATGTCTCCATTTGATATGCCTACTAGCATCTCCATCCCTTCAGTAGACACATGCAGATGCATACAACCCAATGGAAGCTGTGTGAACCTAATTGGAGGACTCATTCAAGTTTAAAAAACTTATTTCAAAGAATCATAGAATCATTAGGTTGGAAAAAAACTTAGAGATAATCAACTCCAATCATACCTGTCTACTACTAAATTATGTCCCCTCATCTACTTGCCTTTTAAACACCACCAGGAATGGTGGCTTCACCACCTCCCTGGGCAGCCTGTCCCAGTGCCTGACAAACCTTTCTGTGAAGAAATTTTTCCTAATGTCCAATGTAAAGTTCCCCTGCTGCAGCTTAATGCCATTCCCTCTTCTCCTATGACCTGTCACTTGGGAGAAGAGACCAATACCCACCTCTCTGTAACCTCCTTTTAGATAGTTGTAGACAGTGATAATGTCTCCCCTCAGCCTCCTCTTCTCCGGGCTAAACAACCTCAGTTCCTTCAGCCACTCCTCGTACGACTTGCTTTCCATCCCCTTCCCCAGTTCTGTCGCTCTTCTCTGGACACAGTCCAGGACCTCGATGTCTTTCTTGCAGCTCAAAACTGAACACAGCATTCAAGGTGCAGCCTCACGAGTGTAGAGTACAGGGGGAGAATCACTTCCCTGGTCCTGCTGGCCATACCATTTCTGATACAAGCCAAGATGCTGTTGGCCTTCATGGCCACCTGAGCACCGTGCTGACTCATGTCCAGTTGGTTGTCGACCAACACCCCCTGGTCTTTCTCTGCCAGGCAGCTTTCAAGACATTCTTCCCCAAGCCTGTAGTGCTGCATGGGGTTTTTGTGTTTTAAGGGCAGGACTCTGCATTTGGCCTTGTTAAACTTCATCCCATTTGCCTTGTTTGTCTGCAGAGTTATTTGGCATGGGACGTTTTAGATTCTGATCACAACATAGACCCATACAAAGAAGGAGAAGAACAGAGTAGAGTGTTAAAGGGTAGATCTAGTGATGTGGTGTCATGATTGCCAAAAATAATATTTCTTGAATGATTCTTTAAAAGAAAAATACTTTTTTTTTTCACTCCAATTGCTTAGATTCTTCTTCTTCATTTATTTAAGGACTCTGGGTTTCACACAGACAACATCAGTTGTAAGTTCAGTGCATGTCCCACTTTCCTTTCTAGAGGTAATGGACAGAGAAACAAACAAAATTTCTACTTCAATGTTTTTAAGCTCTTAGTAAAGAGGGCTGGAGACTTAAATAATATTTAAGTACCTATGATCTCACATTCTCTGATAAGGCAGTGGAAGTTGCTTAAGAAGTTGCTACCCTTTAGCTGCTTTTTATTGTATCCCTGCTATGCATTATTACAGGGACAGCAGAACTGGCATGTTCTGATATGAACCTATACTGTAGCTATTTCATTTAATGGAATGGTTTCTATATTCCAAGTAAAAGTATCCTGAGATTCTGAAAAACTGCTTACTAAATTCCATCCCTCCATTTGACCACCTAATCCTTGCCTTCACAGCTGGAGAGGAAGGGATCACTTTATCTATTAGGCACCTAGATCTAAAAACTTCTAGAATGTTATGTAGTGTTCTTTCTGGCAAAGTTAAAAGCAGCCATTCTTTTTAATAAAAAATAAAAATCTCTGCCTTCCTCCTTCTCTTACCTTAGTGTTCCTGCATTATTATTTATTCTTTAAATATAAAAAATTAGACTTGTGCAGGAGAGAAGATCTCCTCTGGTTCCTGCATTCTTGGGGATTCATGTGCTGCTTATTAGACTTCCAGAGGAAGGCAGTACAAGACACTATCTCCCAAATTATCTGATCAGGAAAGACAGAGAGGAGTAAATGAGGCAGAGAAGCAGCCCTTGCACAAACTCTCACAGGAAGATTGTTTTGCAGACCAAACATCTTCAGCCTCATCTCCGCTGAGGATATCAGCCACCGAGGATATCAGCCACTGATGCTTCAAACTGCTTGCAGCCTACAAGTCTCTCACCTTTTTCATTAAGATGAGGACAACGATGTGATAATGCAGGTGCCAGTGCTGGAGTAGAAACTGCTGAGAAGGGACCTGGCTGCTGCTTTTTTAACTCATCCAGATCTCTTAATCCTCTCTGGCATTCTCACTCAACAGAGGTGTGATGGTGGCCAGCAGGATATAATTCTTGATGATTTCCTCTGAATAACCTTTCCACAGGTCAATCTTAGCAGAGATAAGACACCTTCTCTAGAGAGAGAGAATCACTGATATATTTGGGTATTTAGCAAATGTGCTGTCCAAAGCACCTGACACTGATAGCAGTAGAACACTGGTGCAGAGCTGCTCAAATTATCTCAGGTTCAGAATGATTTTTCAGTGCCATCCACTTTGCAGGTATTTTTTTCTCAAGAGGCTTTTCAAATGTCATATCATCCTTACTCTTTAGCACAATAGTCTTTATGTTAAAACTAGCTATAAAAATCAGCAGGCTTTACTACAGAAGGCAGGTTGTCCGTATTTCACAGGGGGGCAATGTGAAATGAGAAGTAGTCAGTTATACTCTTGTTGTGGCAGCAGTGAGAGACTATTACTTATTTTTAAGAATGGAGGCAAACTAAGTGAAAAAATATCTTTAAGGTGAAAAAAAATACTCATATCTCTGCTGGCTATTTAAACAAAAACAATCCTTGGTATGATCTTCTGCCTTCATTC
This sequence comes from Phaenicophaeus curvirostris, assembly GCF_032191515.1. Lineage (NCBI taxonomy): Eukaryota > Metazoa > Chordata > Aves > Cuculiformes > Cuculidae > Phaenicophaeus > Phaenicophaeus curvirostris. The sequence goes on from NC_091394.1 coordinate 92,495,165, forward strand.
CTTATCCATACAGAAATTTGTACTACATCAGACTTCTCAGATTGACTAGATCAGCACATCCTAATGAACTAAATCTTCAAGCTAGATGTGAAAAAAAGAAAGATTACAGAAGATATGACCTGCATAGCATAGGTGGCAGTTGGCCTCTGGAACTGCCTAGAGAGCATTGCGACAATCAGCCTGGGCCTTCATGTAGGGAGATTTTAGGAGCCTCAAAATGACAACTCAAACAGTCAGACAGACCTGAGATATAGCTTGGAGCAAGACAATGGGAAACACTAATGCCACAGATTATTTTAAATGCATATTTTCCTCTCTTGAAGTCAAATAATTCCAATCTAATCCAAACTAGTCCACAACTAACATTTCAAACTGAAACAAAGCTAGGGCAGGATTGTTTCCCTGATGTCCAATGTCTCCTTCTGCTTTTCCAAAATCAAAGAAGGCTTCATCCACCTGCAGAAAAGCTTCAGGGTTTGATCAGTCATTTGGGATGTGTGGGACAACAAAATTCAGTGCCATTTTTAGCCTGAAAGGGTCTCAGATCCTGCACTCATATCCCTAGAGAATGCCTTAACCCCAGAGGGCCCTCTGGGACTAAGTTACTAATTATTAAGTGAAATCTAAAGAAAAAGACCATATGTAGTTTCAACCTGCTCACATCAGTGTTTAGAGTGAAGCTGTCCTATAATTTACCCAGTTCCTGCGTTTTGCTGATCCTCCTGAGCTTCCTCATTGCTACGTCCCATGCCTCCTCAGGAAGACAGAGCCAATCTTTCCAAGCAGAACAAAACCTATTTAGTGACCTGATCTCTGTGCTATTGGGGATAAAGAGGTCATGTCCTGTAAGGCCACTGATCCTGTGAAAAGCTAGAAGACTCATTCCTGTAGTGTTTTCTGCTGAATATCTTTAAAAAGCATAGGAAATGAGATATCTATTTTTGCCTGTAGACTGTTGTGGAGTTTAGTATACTAAAGCAGTGGGTAGCCCATAGTGCAAGTGTTCTCTGGAAAAAGAATAAAGCAAAGAATTACACTTCAAGTCCTTGGTTTGCATCATTGATATTTGAATGTGAAACTGGCATTTTTTATTTCAATGCCCAAGTTGCAATCACTGTTAGTAAGGACAGCACTTCATCCATGGGGACTTATTCCGTTGATTTACATGAGAATTTTCTTAAGCTTTATGCTGAGCTGTATATTTTTTACTCCATAAATACTTTTATGTCTTTTTCTTCAAAGCCAGAATTTAATCCAAAGGGAAAACAAAATCTTTTGCCATGATAATTTCTTTTAAGAAAAGTTGTCTTCCTGGGCCTATTCAAATGATCACAGAATAAGAGATTGTCTGGCATAATATAAAATCACATAAATTGTTATGCTTGGGTAGAGACTTTTTTCTTTACTACAGGATGAAAAAGTAAGAACCAAGGCCTCAGCATGAACTGACTGCAGAAAAGTAACTTCTTTCAATATATGCATCCTCAAGTGAGCTTTCTCTTTATTGATGAGTATGTTTCCCAAGAATATGATAAGATGATTTGATAGGATATGCATGGATACCTCTTGGGTATCAAATATATCCATGAAAAGGTAGGTCTGTGTGTATTAGGAAGCATGATTCCACTTGGATGAATCTTTTGTATGATGTGTGAACCCATTGCACCTGGATATAACATTGACATTCCTAGATGGATCCCAGTTCTAAGTTCGGCAAATGCACCTTCCTTTCTGCATTTGTTTACCTTCATGAAGAGGCCTCAAAGATGTGATTTAATAATGAATGTTGAAATTCTGCAGTTCCTCATAGGTAACAATGCAGATTTTAAGGTTACGTGTGAATCAGTGGGGGGCAAAATAATCCTTCCTTTTAAACTCTTTTGGTGAAGGACAGATTGTTTACAATTGAAACAATCTGATAACATATTTGTGACATAAATATTACAACATTTTGGAAAACTTTATTTCAAAGATCTATGGTACAAAAAAGTCCCAATCATCTAATTAAGATGCATGATGATTTGTTTCTTTAGACTATTCTCTGTCATCACCAGAGCCGTTACAAGGAAGTATTATTTAGACAAAGCGGTCAAAGAAAATATTCAGTAGACCACTATGTGTGTGTATTTCTGATAGAAAAGCTGGGGGAAGATGTCCATGGTTTAGAGCTCATTTCTAATATCTAAATCAACAAAACTGTTCCCAAAGTCTTATTTGGAGATATGACTATGACTAAACAGTTGAAAAGATATTTACATTCCTGTTGCTGAAAATATATATTTTCTCATAATATTCTCTGTTTTGTGATGCCTGCCATTGCTATTTAAACTGTACTAAACTGGTATTTCTATATATGAATTTCAAGCAACCAACTTGCTAATTTAATCTTCTTAGTATTTATATGCACAACTGCTACAAGCTAAGTCCTAAACCCCCTTTAATAGTCTCTGTTGCCACAACTTTGTGTTGAGGGCTAGTAAAATTATATAAATTCCTTGTGACCTTAGTTCCCATTCTGTACACTGGAGAAGAGAACACCTTGTAACCCCTTTCTGCCACAGACGTGCTCTATTTTCTTCACAGCTATAGGAACAGCTGAGCTACAAACTGCTGGAATCTGAGATGTTCTCACACAAACTGAGTAGCTTTATTATTTTTATGATATTGCCTTTATTCTCTAAGCTTTGTTTTGGACCACTCTCTGCAATGGGATATAGTATTAAATGGTTTGATACAATACAGCTGATCTCATTTCTAATCCCAAATCATTGCCTACAGCAATGCAGTTTGGATTAGATTCCTGGTTTAAAAGATTTTTAGGAAAGAAATATGAAGAAAATAATAGGACTTTTCTATTTATACTGCCAATGAAAACCATTATATAACTACATAAAATTATCATTCATTATCAGTTCCTTGGCAGAAGTACACAACACCAGAATTATGCTGGAGTTTACTGTGAGCAAAATTATATCTTCATTTCACTGATTTGGTTTCTAGGCATCTTTAAGTTTTCATACTGCTTAAATAGATTAAAAAAAAGGCTATATTTATTCATTCATTTACTTATTTAAAATAGACCCTGCTTTCATAATTCGATTTCTTGTACATGGAGAATATTGCTGTATCAAAAACTACATTAGGCCATATTTAATACTTGGAACAATTAATCACTTGATGTAACATTATCTTGAGAGAGGCAAGCGACTTTGTTCAAAAGGTTTTTGTCATTCAGCCTGTGTTAGAGAGAATATGCAGGGCTTTAGTGATAATGACAAGTCTGCTGCAAAAGCTGCAAATTATCAAGATGAGAGCCTGCCCTCAGAAGAGTGGTGAGCGATTAGCATTTTATTGGCCCTTTGTCAACTTCAATTATGTTTTCTGAAAATTATGTTTAGAAAGCAATGTTTGAAATGCTGAGTTTAGAGGTGTTATTCAGGTATTTAAGTCTAATATAAACAGATATCTGTACCTCAAACAATATTGTAATAGCCAGTTTCAGAATTATTCAGATATTGGTAGCCTTCTGCAACAGAAATTAATTCCTCTAATAAAATAAGTCTACAGGAAAAGATGCTGTTATGATGTATGGGCTAGAAACTCTGTAGCAATGAGCCATTTTTATTTACCACTTAGGATTTAGAGAACAAGGTTTTCAAAGCTACTTAGGGGCCAAGTATGCTCAATTCTCATTAATTTTATAGGTGATTGGGTATCCAAATCCCTTTGGAAATCAGAATAGCTATTTTTCCGAAAGTCCAACAAGCGTCTCTGTCTGAATATTTTGTCTTGGGACCTTATATGCAAAAAGTCGGACTTGACACTCATTCAATATGCATATGAAGCTAAAATGGGAACTTTGATCTAAAAGTTCATAATATGAACAAAGATAGAAAGTAAGCAAAGAAAAGACAGGAAAAGATTTTCCTTTCTGGGATATAATTTATTTCAGGGCAGAGAATCTTCTATTACAAGGTAAAATGACCCCTGGTTAGTAACACAAAAGCCATGACAAGACTAGTAAAGCCTAACTTTTTTGTTTGTCTGTTTTTCTTTCAGAACACAACACTAAATTCACAAAGTCTTAAAAATTCCTTATAAGTGTGTTCTTAAGATAATATTTTCTACCTTAGGTGGAGTTTTCTCACTTGCAAAGTTTTTAGCAGATCTGAAGTACTGTTAGCAGTGATAGCAGTGGGTTAGATTGCGGGTGGTAATGTATATAAACAACAAGGATTTCTTAGTATTAGCTTATTTTTTCTGGAACTTCTTTGTACTGGCTGTGGATTTGGAATAAAGCAATATTCATTTCAGAGGAGCTGGTGATTAATGAGAAGTGGGTGAATAGAAACCTTAAGTAGAGGAGCAATAATTGATAATTGGCTGTTATATGCTTGAAAATAATAAGATTATATTACAAAATTATAAGATTAAAATAATAAAGGCAGTCTTTTTAATTATATATGTACATTCTGGGAAGTCTTGTCTCTCAGTTATCTTAAATGTTTCTTTTTTTTTTTTTCCTATATTTCATACTTATTTCCATGTCTCATATTTTTTCACAGGAGTTGGTGCTTCCAGTAAATGCTTGTGCAGTGACATGCCAGGAGCTGTGAGTGTCCTGGCTATGGCCTAAGTCCTACAAACAAGCTGTCACTTGGCTAGCAAAGAATTGACCATAGTAGATGATTTAATGAAGGAACATTTGCCTTGATCCATTAAGTACCAACCAACTTTTCTCCCTGACCAATCTTATTTCCCTGCAGATATCCATTCTCTAAAACCATTCTTATGGAACTTCCAGTTTGAAACTGCCTTAGCCTGTAGTGACATATCTGTGCTCTCCCCATCATGTTCAGTTCCACATCTACAGCAGGCACTTTATGAACTTGTAGAAAAAAAGATTAAGTTCTGAAAGAATTTGGTCATATTATGCCAGTTCATGCTGCCTGAAAAGTGGCTTTTGGAAAATAGAACAACAAATATAAAGAACATGAAAAATTATAAAGGCATTTCTTTTCCTTTTCCTCTTCCTCTATTTCTTTTATTTATTTATTTATCTATCTATCTATCTACTTATTTAGCATCTTTCTCCCCCTAATTTGACTGTAAGCACTTTGGGGCAAAGATTGTTTCTTTGTTCTGTATTTGTGCGGAGATCCATATCTCTACTGAGCATTCAGCTTCTGCACAATTCTTTGCTCAGGGCAGGGTTTAAAGTGCTATCAAACCCACAGCGTGCTGTGGCTTCGTATCTCCCACACAGCACATCAGTATGCGCACATTTCTAATTAACATCTAATTTTGGATTAATTTCTGATTCCCTCCTCTGGGCTTTTGTAATGAGATCGTGAGTTACATTAGCAGAAAGTTTATACTTCAAATGTATCTATATGAGAGAACCTCCTAGGTAGTTAACTGACAACAGGATTAAAAAAATATCCAAAACAAACAAGTAAAAACCCCCAAAACCTCCCTATTTGTTAGACATCCGGAGACCTATTTTTTAATTTCATCAGCTATAATCAAGGAAAGAATCTAAATACTTTCAGCTCCCAGCAGTTTTTACTTCGTCTCTCTTTTCATATATTAAGAAGCTGGGTGTTGTTATTATGTTGTTCCTATTTTCCTCCAGTACTTAGAGCATTACACTGATGTGGAATAGTGGACAATTTTTCTAAATCAAATGCCTGCAGTTCAAAATCTACATTCTTAAGTAATTGCTTCTAAATTATTTGGTAAACCCCAGAGCTTTTAGGGTAAACATTAAATATAAAATGAATGCAAAAGTAAAACATCAGATGAGCTGTTCTTATTTACCCACTGATATGCAGGAATCCACCATTAGACATGTAGCAGTAACATTCACATTCTTCACACATCTCTGTACAGATTTCTTCAAAAGACCCAGATCCTTAAAGGTATCCAGTTACCTTTTCCACATGCACATAGTTTCTTTATAAAGGGATATAGGGCTAATGCACACTGATAGGATCCTGGAAAAATAAATAAATAATTTAAGGGTTTCATTAGTAAAAGGATTTTAATGGATGAAGGAACATAAACTTTCAACTCAGGCATCCAAATAAAAAAATCTGACTTATCAACTAAAGATCATATCATAAACTTCAAGGTCCATCCTTAAGACCATTCTTTCATCTCACTCACCTTGAACCTATACTTATCAGAAAAACGTGAAGGTAAATATACTAAGCTTTTTGCCAGTTACTGCGAGATTCCTTCAGAAAGCATTGCTGACCTTTCCTTGACTGAATCATCCCATAGAGAAACTTACTGATTGCAGCGTAAGCATGAAGTGTGAATAGATTCCTGTATACTTGCCAGAGGGAAGTATCCAATGTTGCCTAGGTGAAATCCACATTTAGAATCTCAGGTTTTCTTCAGTAAAGCCCTATGACTATTTGTTTCACAGCCTAGAGTATTTGTCTGGTATACCAGAGGCTTGCAGATCTGTGGTTTGCTGGAGAAATCACAGCAGGCCAGCTGAAATATCCAAAGGCGCACAATGACACTAGACTTTGGAATTTGCCGTTGTCAGAGGTCCCTAACACTTTTAAGGCACCTGGATGTTCCCTAGATTTTTTTATGCTGGTATTGAACATGTATGTCATTCTGATCCGCAACACAGAAGAAAAAGCTATTTCAGACAATGCAGGTTTCAAGATATGGGAGACACAACACAAGATGTGTGCGTGTACCGGAGACACATCACCTCCTGGAACATCACCTAGGTATCAGTCAAGATACTCTTATGTTTCTGAAAAACACTGGGTAACAGAATCCTGCCCTCCCTCTCCTTTGTCCTGATGAGACGTCTTCAATATTCAGCTCATATGAAGATGCTTATGCTTTGGTAGCTTATCATCAAACTGATTACCAACTCACTCATTTAAATATCTGTTTCTCTCTCAGTTTGCTAGAAACTGCTGAATCCAATAGCCCAACAGAGACAAGACTGTTACAGCTCCATGCCCTGAGGTCCAAACAAAAAAAAGGACTGATTGTATGTTCCCAGTAGGCACTCACACACAGAGCACATAAATACAACATTCATACACATGTATACATATATAAATGGCCAGCCAAAGAGATAATAAAGACAGATATACTCAGTGCTCATGCAAACACAAACAGCACCCATGGCGTCACCTTGTTCTTCTCACTGTCTGAACAGGATAAGGGTACAATTGTGAGAGTGTAAATATACATGTGGGTTCCTACAACAGCAGGTCTGAAATAGTGACAGTCTGCCCAGTAACTGCTTCTTTGTCCCAGCATTGCCAGTTGCTGACACCTGGGCATTCAAGCCCAGCTGGTGATGTGGGTCCCCTTGTGCACAGCAAAATGTGTGCACACACACAAAGTGTGTCCCTTCAGTAACAGGGCATAGACAAACACTTAATTCAATTGCTGGTCCTGGATCCTAATTGCCCCTCGGTGTCTCCTGCATAGACTCACAGGCAGGCACAAACGGGTCCCTTGGTCCTTCCCCTAAAAGGCAGTCTTCCAGGTGCCTCACCCCGAGGCAGACACTGGCTCCCAGATCTGCTTCCATGAACACCAGAGCTCACACACTGGCTCACACACTTCCACTCACTCCAGGTGCAGCACCATGGACACACAGGCAGCATGAAAGCAGAACGGATACAGACACTGAGAGACAGACGTGGTTGAGTCACCTTCCCTGGAGGTGTTTAAGGGACGGGTGGATGAGGTGCTGAGGGGCATGGTTTAGTGTTTGATAGGAATGGTTGGACTCGATGATCCGGTGGGTCTCTTCCAACCTAGTTATTCTATGATTCTACACCAGTGTACAGGGTGTCCATGCCCAGGTGTCAGCAGCAGGAGCTGCAGGGCAGTCTCCGTGGGCAGAGGCTGGGGCTGTCCCATGCCAGACACAGCCAGTCCCAGCTGATGCCAGTTGGCTCCAACAGGCATACTGCAGGACACAGCTGAGCCCCTCAGCCAAGCTGGGAATGCTCTGGGGGGGAAAGCAGGTTTCCAAAAGGGAGGAGGAGGAGGGCAGGAGGTGGTGCAAGCCTGGAGCAGGGATTCCCTGCAGCCCTGGAGAGACCCCGCTGGAGCAGAGACCCCCCTGCAGCCCAGGGAGTCACTCAGGGAGGCACCCAGGCTGCAGTGAGGGATATTTCCCACAGGACCTGTGGCTGTGGAGAGCCCAGGAGGGAGCAGAGGCTGCAGGACTGTACCCCAGGAAAGGCCCGTGCTGGAGCAAGGAGAGGTGCGAGGAGACAGGAGCAGCTGAGAGTGCCTGTGATGGACTGACCACAACCCCCATTCCCACTCCTGCCCCACGCAGGGGAAGAGGAATTGCAGAATCATAGAATAGTTTGGGTTGGAAGGGACCTTAAAGATCATCTAGTTCCAACCCCCAGCTAGATCTGGAGTCTGGAGTAAAGGGATGCAGGTGGTAAAGGGGAATGGGGAGAGTTGTCTTAGTTTTGGTTTTGTTTATCACTAGCCAAATCTGTTTTGACTGGCAATGATTGGAACTAACTTCCCCAAGTCTAGTCTGTTTTGCCCATGATAGTAACTGGTAAGTAATCTCCTTATTTTTATCTCTACCCTTGAGAATTTTCATCCTGTTTTCTCCTCATCTCCTGTAAGGGGGGGTGTAGCATATGGTCACCAGCCAAAGTCAGCCCATCACATCCACAAACACACACGCACAGAGAAGAGAGAAATCCAGAGAACTCATTAGGAAGACATTTAATAAGATGATAAAAACTTCCAGGCACTTGCAGAAAAATGTACTGACATGTAACTTGTTTACATGTGATAGGTTTATCCCCTTGTCCCTCAGCTTTACAATGATGCTCAGATCATCTAGAACTGTCCATTCTCATGCCTTTGGTTCCTTCCCTAAACCCACATAATACGTCACACACAATTCCAGGATGCTCTTCCCCTGCACCCCATAAAGTGTCCTGTGACCCCAGGCAGTGAACTTGCTTAGTAAGTGAGGTTACCCAAAGTGCTGCTTCTTTTTCCCCATTGAGTGGATGCCACCCTTGGCCTGTGGGACTGAGGCTGTCCTGGGACAGAATCGGCAGAGGTCAGGGCAGGGACTCATCTCTCTGACTGGAGTGATGAGGCTCTCCTACCTTCCTGGTGCTCCTGAGCTGCTCTGTGTGTATGGAGACAGGCTCATATCACATAACCTTACAACTTTAAGCAGCTTGAGTTCTTCCTCATTCCAAACCCCTAAGGCATTTACAGCTCAGATATCCCTCTGTCTTGCCCACAGACCTTAATTTCGTAGTCATTATCAGAGTATTTCTAAGAGTTTAGACTGTGTGAAAGGCACAGGGACAGTAAGCACCTTTGTAAGTACCTCTGAGAGCAGCGTGTCCTTGTTGTGGAAGAGAGGAGATGAAAGGGGCAGAAGATAGAACTTTGAAGAATGAAGAAATTAGCACACAAATATCTCAGAAGAGTATTTAAACAGCCTGAAAATTTATTCTTGTGTAGGACTGGAAGCTAGAGAATCCTTTGCCTTCTCTTAGAGCTCTTCTATTTAAATAAATTTTTATGAAAAATAAAAACTGTAAGAAGCAATCAATAGACCTGAACATATATGTCCCATGACATGTGCCATGGCATTTCACTGCTGAAGCCACTGCCTTCTGCTGTGTTCTGAAAGCATCAACAGAATGCTGTGATTTTTGAAAGAGGTGCACCAGATACTTGACCCCAATAGTTAGCTTAGGATAGAAGACCCAAAAGCAGAAAGATACATCTGAATTCTAGAGGCAGAATGCATAAGAAAATTTATATTTGTTCTTTTCAGTTCTGTAATGATAGTTGACTGGCTTAAACACATATAATGTTTTCTTTAGGAACTACAGACAATGGACAAAAATATAACTTTGTCTCTATGTAATTTAGGAAGGAATGTGCAGTTAACAGAGACATTTCTCCTAAGCTTTTAAATATCTGCTGTCCTCTGTGTGGATCTTCTGTGGTTTCTAAATACCATTAAATTCCATAGTGCAACTCCAGAATGTGGCTGTATTTCCGTAGCTATTGTGTATTCTTTGAATTTAAAAGCAACCTTATCTGCCTGGTAGATCCAGTGACACAGAGTCACAAAGGGCTGAAATTAAAAGCCACACAGCAGACCAGAACCATAACTGAGACTAAAGCTGAGGTGTTTGGTGTCATTGGTAAAGTTCTAGTTACACTTTCATTATGTCCTCTATATAAGCTTTTAACTGCAGCTTCGATCCTGTTTCAACTACTGTCTGATATTGGTTTTTGATTTGTCTTGTTTTTGTTTTGTTTTGTTTTTTAATGTCTCAAATTCTTTGTGGGTTTTGGGTTTTGGTTTTTTTTTACCACTATCAAACAATAATTGTGAACTCTGAACAAAGAAACATACTGTAGGGCTGGATTAAAGTGGAGAAGAACTGTCTGCCATACCTTGCTTTTTGGAAAGGCAGATTTATTATAGATATAAACTCGCTTGCAAATTTAACACAAGGACATTTAGAAGAAAAGCTGGAGTGATTAATTATTACTGAGTAGACAGTTAAATATTTATTAAACACAGGTGATGCATACTGTAGTGAACAACTAATGTTCACATGAACTGAGTTTATTATCATTATGGCAACAACTGCATCCTCAAATTGAGCTAGGAAACTTGCAGGTATTTAACATGCCTGTTCCCAATATATAAGATATTAAAGCACAGGTAAACCCATTTAAATAGTAGATTAAACAGTTTTTGCAGAAGGAACCACTTCTTCCTATACAGTGGACATTTGAGACCCTCAGGCTGATGTCAGGACATACAGTCAAACAATTTGTTTGTGTATACATGTAAGATCAAACAAAACTCTCTGGAATGATCTCAAGACTTACTGCTAAGGAAGACCATGAATACCTTTTTCTCAGTGGTAGAAAAATTTTCACCAAGAAAACATCTTTGACATCAACCTTTCCATCCCAAAAACCTGGAAACACTTTTTAGGTCTTTATAATCCAAAGAAGCAAACCTCACAGATTACTGAGTTCTAAAACTCACTGGTGTGAAAGCAGGACTGGCTATTAAGCACCGTACAATTTTCTTCCATTTCTTTAACTCCTGTTAAGCCTTTCCTAGAGATACTACTACTACTTTTTAAGAGACAATAAGGAATAGTCTAGCTGCAGCTCCATATATTGTACAAGGAATGGATATGGTCTTTCCTCAAGCTGTCTGTCAGTTGACATGATTATCTCAGCCTGGAGTTTCCATCATGAATTTATTCTTGGACTTGAGCATTGCTTTTCCTTTTTGTGACTTGACGAAGATTTTGTGAACCCCCTGTGCTTTTCAAAGATTCCTTGCCCTTACTACGTTGATTGATATAATTATAAACAGCACTACTTCCTACAAACTTTAGCTCTGTTATATCTTGTGTGCTAGCAATACAACTATTGTAAATGGTAAAACTAATGAATGCAGTAGGGAGAAAAGACATGATACAGTGACAATAAAATAAGCTACATTTTTCTTCTAAAGCATTGCCAGTGAATGTGCAATGGCAGCAAGGAAACCTCGAAGGAATGATGCATCTCAGGCAGATACAAATCTCAGCAAAAATATCTTTCCATCTCAAGTGTAAAGGGAACATTTCACAATAGAAGGTATATCAGAGAAAATGAGGGCTAGGAATAAACATAGCCATCTAGTGCCACTTGGGTTGCCTGAAAGTACCTAAGGTTTCCACATGACTGGCAAAATGACAGTGATTGTGAATCCTTCTCATTTTGAATTATGAAAATCCAGTGAAGGATTGTTTATGAGGCATAGAGAAGTGTATGGGACTGGGAAAGAAATGAAAACAAGTGTGTGTAAAGGGAAGAAAGAGCAGTATCAGTCTAGCACTAGGAAGAACAAAGACAGAAGGACATTACATGCAAAGGGAAAAGACTGATGCAGAGATCAAATGGGGATAGTAGATGCTGTTAATGGTATTGACAATTGGAATTTTTCAGTGACTTTTTTGGAATCTCAAGCTCTTAACCTTTTTTCAACTACTGAAAAGTATGTGCTTTGGTAAGTAAGAATAACTGCACAGTTATTGTTATTGGGTAGTTTAAGTACTCTTTCCATTAATAAAAAAAATAAAAATGACAGAAAAAAAAGGTAGCTTTTAAAAGATAAAGTCATCTTCATTTTGATTCAAAGACTTTTTCAGAAAAAAAATGTTTTAAATGTATTCCATGTATTAAGAGTGTTGCTGCGCTCCAAGAGGCTTTCCTTTGGGTGCTGTAAGATGGTTTATTATCCATTATCTGTAACACAAAGATAATGAAAGAGGTTCTATTGTATTGTATGTGAAACCCACAGGAATACCAGGATTTGACAGTCATGATATATCTCAGTTAGTTTCTAATGTGTAAAACCATCACAAATCATAGAGAAGACAGTCTGTTGGTTAAATAAGTCTACAAAGTAGGATGATAGAGTTCTTAATTTATCTTCATTGAAATAGCTTTGCTGTGTGGTTGATAAAATAAATCTAGTCCTACTCAGAATCTCTCCTTTCTGCCCATTGTAAGTAAGCATTTTCTATTTGACTGTGTTAATTCTTATGAAGCCCCGATCACCCATAACATTAGAATATCTTCCATTACCACATTAAGTAAAGTGACTAACGTGTCAGCTGTAGCTCATTCTCTTGCTTATCCTCTCCTAGGGGAGAAAATTATGAATTCAGTGAAGTGTTTTGAATGGAAGAGGTTTTTTTTCTCTTTTTCTTTTTCTTATATCTGCGTTCATGAAAGAGGTGATAAGTCAAAGAAATGCAATAGGAGATGGAAGGGTTCATTATGATTACCTACTTTTAGGGGAACTCATTGTGCTACTGAAGAATAATCCCATGAAATTCCATGAACTTTGTGGCTATATAGAAAGTTCACTGGTGCCCGTGGACCACAGAAATTGATCACAGTCTCATAGCCTCCATTTTTTAAAAGTGCCTGTTCCTCTCCAATGGCTATGAAGACGATTGAAACCCTTGCTCGTATATACAACACAAATTTTAAGGTTAGACAAGAGAAGTAAATCCTCCTTCCCCTGGGGATCATAAACAAAGTTCAGGATTTGGAGTTTTACCTGCTGTTAAATGATAAGCAATAATAAAACCAGACAACTATCTTTGTTATGTCTCCTAGACACACCGGATCCAATGCTGACAGCGTTTGCAATTGATTATTTAATTCTAAGATGTATTTCATAGGTTTAAACCAGCCATGAAGTGAGAAAGTCATAAGCCTGTACAAAGTCATGAACCTGAGAAAGTCAGGAATCTGAACCAGTGTAAGTCTATGGGACTTGATGAGATGCATCCCAGAGGCCTGAGGGAACTGGCAGATGTGGTTGCCAAGCCACTCTCCATGATATAACTACTGACTTGTCAGCCTCACCTCTATGCCTGGGAAGATCATGGTACAGATCCTCCTAGAAGCCATGCTAAAGCATGTGGAGGATGGGGAGGTGATTAGAGGCAGCCAGCACAACTTCACCAGGGGTAAATCCTGTATGACCAATTTAGTGGCTTGCTATAATGGGGTAACCACAGCAGTGGACACAGGTAAACTGATGAATGTGATCTATCTAAACTTCTGTAAAGCCTTTAGCACAGTCCCCTACAACATCCTTCTGCCGAGATTGGAGAAATATGGATTTGATGGGTGGGCGTTACAGTGGATAAGAAACTGATTGGATGTTCGTATTCAGAGAATAGTGGTCAATGGTTCAAAGTCCAGATGGAGATCTGTGACAAATGGTATGCCTCAGGGATCCTTACTGGGACCTGTGTTGTTTAATATCTTCATCAATGATATTGAGAGTGAGATTGAGAGCACCCTGAGTAAGTTTGCAGATGACATCAAACTGGGTGGTGTAGTTGCCACACTCGAAGTACAAGGTCCTACACCTAGGTCAGGGCAATCCCCATTTTCAGGACACGATGGGGGATGACGTGATTGAGAGCTGCCCCGCAGAGAAGGACTTGGGGTTGCTGGTAGATGAGAAGCTTGACATGAGCCAGAAATGTGCGATTGCAGCCCAGAGGGCCAACTATATCCTGGGCTGCATCAAAAGAAACGTGGCCAGCAGGTCAAGGGAAGTGATTCTGCCCCTCTCTTCCTCTCTTGTGAGACCTCATCTGGAGTACTGTGTCCAGTTCTAGAATCCGCAACATAAGAAGGAGATGGAGCTGTTGGAATGGGTCCAGAGGAGGGCTACAAAGATGATCCGAGGGCAGGAAAACCCTCCATATGAAGACAGGCTGAGAGAGTTGGGCTTGTTCAGCCTAAAGAAGAGAAGGCTCTGAGAAGACCTTATTGCAACCTTTCAGTACCTGAAAGGAGCCTACAAGAAAGCTGGAGAGGGACTATTCATAAAGGCTTGTGGTGATAGGACGAAGGGGAATGGATATAAACTGGAGAGGGACAGATTTAGACTAGACATTAGGAAGAATTTCTTCACCATGAGAGTGGTGAGACACTGGAACCGTTTACCAAGTGAAGTTTTGGATGCCCCACCCCTGGAGGTGTTCAAGGCCAAGTTGCATGGGGCTTTGTGCAGCCTGAGCTAGTGGAATGTCCCTGCCCATGGCAGCAGCGTTGGAATTAGATGACCTTTAAGGTCTCTTCCAACCCTAATTATTTTATTATTTTGTGATTCTATGAATGTCACAGTCATTGCTAGATTAGTGTTAAGTCTCCTTTGGCAGCTGATGCCAAACAGAAAGCATCATTTAGAAACATGGGTCAGTAAAGAGTCTAAAATCAGCAAGCAATGCAGAAAGAGTAATAAACTACAGACCATGTTGCTCAAAGATAGATATGAATTCTTCAGCCAACAGCTTTTTCTTAGCAGCAACTTTTTAAAGTGCTTTCCTTTGCTCATAAGCATCATCACTGACTCTTTTGGCTTTAATTTCAACAAACTGTTTTTCAACTCAGACCTAGACCTTCTTTCCAAGCATTGCGCCATGTGTACTGAAGTGCTGTCGACATGTATATGGTGAAAGGTTGCTGATATGTCTCTGTTCCATTTTATGACTGCATTTAAATGCTGTCCAGGACCAGAGTGATGGTTGATCTTTGGTACCATGTTCCATCATTTTCTTTGGATGTACCTCAATATTAAGACATTCCCTTGGAAATATGACAGATATGTCAAATGACTCAGGGAGGTCTAAGATAAGAATGCCTACCTGTTAATCATCCCTGATGGTAGCAAACCATCTATCATGCTGCCAAGATTTTCATGTGCTGATCTGAAACTGGTTTTTATCAAGTTTAGGACATTACATATAATTTTGCTGGCTTGAGATTGACTTTGGACTTGTATTTATGTGAAATTGTGTTGAAAAATAGAGGTTTGATTTTGGCAGAGAAAATAAGCCTTTCTTGAGTAGAATTATTTGTGTCCTAGTCACAGTTTTTCAGGGAGACTTTGGACAGCATTTTATAGACAATATAGTAATTAAGAAAATATACCTACAAAAAAAACAGCTGTGAGGAACCTGCTCTTTACAGTCAAGGTACTTTATTGATTTTCCCTCCCACCTTTAGTAACACTGTGATTTCTTTAGCCTGACAATGCAGAAGATACTGAAACCTGTGTTGTTAATGTAACAAGGATGAAAAAAGCTTTTATTCCTGAAATGGAAATTGCAGATATCTGTAAATATTTCTAATTAGTCTGGTGAAGCAGCAGTGTAAAACACTTCTCCCTCACCAGTCTAGCAGAGTCCTGATACAAAACAACAATCTATTTGTTGTCTAACAAGAAAGTGGGAATGACTTGAAAATATTTACTAAGATAATAAACACAGTTAGTTGCTTAGTGAACAGAAAAGGAGGTAACTGGGGAACAAACTCCAAAGGAATTCTTTTCCAGGCTACGCTTTTTACCCTCATAAATTAGTGTGATCCCTTTCCTGTTATTGTTATGAATTAGAAACATGGGGTATGGTCATGAAACATGACACATTTGTTTAAAAATTAGCACAGGAACAATTGTCAGGTCTGGGAGGTACCCAGTGATTCCATTTTACTGAGAGTCATGTAATGATGCTGGGGATAGCACAATAACAAAATATATGAAATACCTTCATTTTTATTTTTTTTGTCTTTCACAAATTTTCTGAGGAAAGAAAGAAATTGTATTTCCTAAAATCTCCTGTCAGGCTAGATTGGTTCTGCCCGTACCCTTGATTTCTCATCAAGGTACCAGAGAAGAGTGACCTTGGTGTCCCAACTGGGATCATGTGTAAGACCAGAAGCTAGACGGTACCATGAACAACAGAAAGAGGTCATGATATTCTGTGGAGAAAGGAATCTCTAGCAGGTAGCTATTGTACAGATGCCTCATATTTTCAAAAGAAATAAGATAGAAAACATAAGAATAGCTTGGATTTATAGCTGGGAAAGGAGGTAAAGACAATTAAATTTCCCTTCCTTCCTTTTTGCAGCTCTGATGCCTGTGATGCTGGATGGGAACCAGAAGTGTGCAATAGAAGGGGAGAGCAGATCAGCACGTGGCTGCTAACATTGCTGGCTAAACTAGTGTCACTTTTCTCCTTGACTGAAGATTGAAGAAATGTCCTGTAGCAGAGAATGAGCATCACATGTAATTCTTAGAGCTCTTTTATCAAAATAAAATCCCAAGGACTCTGGTTTACCTAGTTGTATTGCCAGTGCTCCTTCTGCTGGAGACTGATAGCTTAGGCACAGAACTAATAATCTACTTCAAAATGGAGCTGAGAAACAAAGAAATTACAATACAGCACAGCAGTTCCATCAAGGAGCAATGAGTGCCACTTGAATACATCTGAGACAAAGATACACCGTAACTTTAAACTAATCTGTGGCAAAACTGTGGCAATAGTAGGATCAATCTTCTTTCCTCAGTTCAATTTGAGGACTGAGATGAAGCGGTTTTGGTGCTTTATAACACCTAGTCCTACGAAGTCTAGATTATCATAGAATCATAGAACAGTTTGAGTTGGAAGGGACCTTAAAGATCACCTAATACCACACCACTCCCATGGGTAGGGACAGCTCACACTAGATTAGGCTGCTCAAGGCCCCATACAACCTGGCCTTGAACAATTCCAGGGATGGGGTATCATCCAGTTCTTAGTTCTTTAACTTGTATTTATACTTGTTGAATATGTTACTAATAACAAACAAGAAATACTCTTAAATTAACCTTTTACATCTGAGCTATCATAGATTTTGCAACAGTAAATTATCGAAATGACATTCCTACAAGCAAATGTAAAACATAAAATATTTTCTCACAACTGTTTACTGCAGTTATTCATCAGTTCATTGATGTTAAAATTAAAATACATGATAACCACACAAGTGCTATTAATGTAATTTACAGAGGAGAAGAAAAGGTGCATGCAGGATACCCAGTACAACTAGATGAAGCAAGATGTTTACTGTAGTGTTTTGCATCACTACTTCGAGGGGATTGGTTTCCATTTCTCCATCATTAGTCTGTAAGAAAGAACAGATAAAAAGGACCTTAAAACTGATTTTTCATCCTTTTTGTTGTCACAAAATATCTTTCCTTTGTGAGACTTGGCAGTGGAAAGGAAGTGGATTTAGGAAAAGCCTATGATTTTTGTGGTGAGAAGCAAACACCCAAAATAAACAAAATCTATATAAAACCCCCAACCCTCCTATGCTTTTTTAAGGTGTTGGGAGAAAAAGTGGTAAAACAGAAGAGACCAAAAAGATTGTTTTCTGTGGAACTACTTTGTGCACCTTAAACTTATATGGAACATTTTGAAATTTCTCAACAAATTCTGGCAACAAATTTGGTCTGATGAAACTCAGCATATGTTATATGGGGTAGGCCACTGAAAACATTTACATACAAGCACTGATGATTTTCTTCAAGGTTTCCATCTCTGTAGATATTAAGAGGTAGCTGTCAGGAATAGTTTGAATAGAGCTGACCCTGCCTGGGTAGATGAAGATTTAAGATCCAACCCAGCACCTGGGAACAGCAAGAGATTGCTGCTCTGTGAGGCAAGCTTATGCGGAATATGGAATGACCCAGCACAGACAATGCCCTTACTGAACAGAGCTGTGCTGAATTAAATTATAACATATTTATAAAGGCCCAATCCAGCAGCCTAGTGGAACAGGGACTTACCCTGCAGTCAGGGGAGGGACCCAGACAGGAGCTGTAGGAGCTGCAGCCATGGAGAGACCAGGTGGGAGCAGATTGTCCCTGAAGGACTGCAGCTGGGGACACTGGGGAGCAGGGAGAGGTGTGAGGAGGGAGGATCAGCTGATAGGGGTTGTGATGGACTGATTGCAACTCCCTTGCCCACCCCTGCACCTTAAAGTGGAACATGAGTCGGGAGTGAAGGGATGAAGATGGGCCTGAGACAGGCATGCAGGGCAGGTTAGGTTTTTTTAATGTTTGCCCATGACTATTTAATTGTCAATAAATTAAAACAATTTAATTTCAAAAAGGGTAGAATTATTACTTTTGCCAAGGAGGACACAACTGATGGAACGTCAAGCTATTTGTACCATGCTCTGTTCATTTCACATTTTCTATTTTGAAATGCTATATTTAGCTATTTCTTGGGCTTCATATTCTCCTCCATAAAGTGCCAGAGGTGTCTTATGTAGATCTTCATTAGTCCTTTGATGAATTGCAATCATCCTGCTCATCAGTCTAGTACCAGCTGCTCATTAGTTAAACTGCTGAGTTTTGCTGATGTTGACGTTAGCATCTGAAATTCTTTTAAATCAACAGTTGTTCTGTAAGTCAGTCCTGAAGAAGTGGATTTTAAAGTTAGGCATAGAGTGTAAGCTTGACTTGTTCTCTAACTGATTGAAATGGGTACCCTAAAGGAGTCATTTGATGCAAGATGAATACAAATTTTGAAAGAGACCCACCCTTCAGACTCTGTGGACTATAGATTGAGTCTAGGTGATTAGCTTAAATTTGACTTTTAAATGGCTTAAGTTAGGTCACATAAATTTCAACCCCATGCCTGGAGTTTACTGGTATTTAATCAAAAGATCTTATTTGTATGCAGCTTTCTATTTTTAAGCAAATGTAATCTAGTTAATGAAAATAAGCTGAGACAACAAAAGGAAGTTTTATGTTTGTGGTGCTAGCTCTAATGAAATAGATGGAAATCTGCACTAACTTCTCTACTTAAAAGTAAGACTTTGCCTTCAGTTCTGGCACAAGGTATTGATTGTACATATGATGACTGGATGTTTCTTTTAGGCTAAAAACTGTGTTATTAAAATATCTAATACTTTTAAGGACTGAGAATTTACCTGTTATCCTAATTCAACAGATAAATAATGAGGAAAAGGAATTTTCTTACCTTGAGAAATGTGATAAAAGTTCCAGATATGATAATATAAGAAAGGGGCAGGTATACCTGAAAAAGTAAAATCAAACCACCTTTAACAAAAAATAAAATATGCAACAAAAGCAATCTTTCATATATACTGATTTGAGCTGTTGACAGCTATTATCAAATTGCTGTCTACTATAATCTTTTGTTTGGTCATTTTGTTCCCTACATTACCTGAGGTTTACAGCCAGTTAAGATAAACTGTGTCCTTTAACCACTTTTCTCTCTGTAAATAAGCCTTCAAAAGTTATTTTAGTTGGAAAATGAAATTTTTAGAAGTTAAGGTTATGGAAGAATGTACAAAAATAACTAAGCAGAATAATCAAATCTGTTAAAGTGTCATCTTGTCTAGAGTGTGAATTATAGAATAACCAGGTTGGAAGAGACCCACCGGATCATCGAGTCCAACCATTCCTATCAAACACTATCAACACACTTAAACATATAAATTGAACTAGGTGCAGCCTGAGCCCTGGGGGAGTTTAGGACTTTCTGAAATTCCCAATTTTGAGCTCCTGAAACAGGTACTTTTTTTGTAAAGAAGGTTAGGAGGTCAGTCAATCACCTTGTCTTGGGTCAGTCATTGTAAACCAGTCCATTGTCACATCCACACTGAGAAGACTGCAAGGAACTGACTAGGAAGACGTGCTGAGAAGTTCTTGGGCCACCGTAGGAATTAATGATGTAAGTGCACTGAGTGTGCACACAAGATCCCCCATAATTAAAACTATAAGGAAAACTTAAGATTCACGCGTATAGCTAAAATTCCGTAGCTCTAGCAATACTAGTATTTTGTAAGGTTTGTATTTGAAGGCCAGAAGAACAGGACTGCAAATGGCTTTTTGCTTTAGTGGTAGTCCATAGTCTTTATTCATAAATAATTTCTTGTTCAAAGTTAGAAAGATTATTTTTGAGTTAGTATCTCACCAAACTTATATGAAGGATTTACTGAAATAAGAACTTCATTTGCAAACTGATTATCAGGAAAAGCGTCTCTCAGTTTTAATTCATTAATTAAAACAACCCCAAAAACTTAAAGTTAAATATGGACTGTTGGTTCTCTCCCTTTTAATTATATTTCTGGAACCCTTTTGAAAAATGATATTTTCTTTCTGCCTTGGCCTCTTATCAGCAGTGCTACAATCTGTACAATATGCTTTTAGTGCCCAATTGAATACTAATAAAGAAAGGCCATACTCATTGCTTACAGCTGGAATGAGCTTAGTATATTATCAGTCATTAAAAAATTCTGATGTGCAGTATCAGCTCTCAAGTGTAATGTACTCTGTTTAAGACCAAACTAAGCAAGCTATTTTTGTTAGTTAAGCATAGATTGTATTAAAGAGATGCAGTAAGGAATAAGTAGGACTTGGCAGTTATATGCAATATAAAACAGGGCTTGTTTTGTTGATTCCAGTAGAACTAAAAGAGTAGTAAATGTAAACTGTAGCCAAAACAAGGGTGAATATCTTCTGAACAGTGAAATTAACAATCGATATTTTTATCTGAAAATTAAGAATAAGAACAAGAGAAACTCTCCAACTTAATGAGAAACATGGAAATACCCAAGACCAAGATTTCTTTATTCCCATTGTGACAGATATTTGGTTCAAGCTTGCTTTTCCTGAAATCAGTAGAAGCGTGCTGTTTAGAGGATAGTATTTTTTATAGAACGAGTTTCTGACTGCCAATCAAAATGGATAATGGTAGTAAATGGAATGAGTAGGTTGAGATCTAATCATAAAACTTGTATATCCATTTGTGGTGGATTGACCCTGGCTAGACGACAGGTGCCCATCAAGCCACTCTGTCACTCTCCTCTTCAAATAGTCAGTGGTAGAAGACTAGAACAAAAGGCTGATGAGTTGAGACAAGGACAGGGAGAGATCACTCTTCTGTTAATGTCATGGGCAAAACAGACTTGATTTGGGAAAATTAATCTATTTTATCACCAATCAAATCAGAGTAGATTAATGAGAAATAAACCCCAAATATTAAAAACAACTATCCCCCACTCCTCTCTTCCTATTGTGCCCAACTTCACTCCAAGTTTCTCTGCCTCCTCTCCCCCAGCAGCATAGGGGGATGGGAAATAGTGGTTTGCTCAGTTCATCACACGATGTGTCTGCCTCACCTTCCTTCTCACTCCCTTCCTCTGCTCTCGTATGGGCCTTGCCTACAGGAGCCAGTCCTACATGACCTTCTCCAATGCTGGTCATTCCCACTGGATGCAGTTCTGTACAAACTACTCGAGTACAGGTCGTTTCCACAGAGTGGAACAGAATTCTTTATCATCATTACACAAATATTTATTTTCCCTGTGATAAATCCACAAATTAGTTGAAAACCAATATCTTGGAATTTCTTTATATCTTGTGTATATTCCCACTTGAAATAAAGATGTCAGGATTCATTAAGAAAACATTTTGAAGGAAGAAACACAGCAGTCTAAAGGCACAATATGTTCTGGTTCACCTTGCATCAGCGGCTGTGCCTGTACAAGGTCAAAATTCCGAAGTCTTTAGTTTTATGTTCTTGATGCCTTGGTTTCTGATGGGCATAAACTCAGCATAAGGCAGAAGAGGGCTATTGCATTCTTTGGATAAGCAATTCACACATACATCAAAGAAGACAAAAAATTTAACATCTCAGAATGCCAAGTTGCTTTGCCCAACTGCTTACTGTGGATTTGAGAATTTCACCAATTTCTCAGTTTAAACTTATCTAAGGTCACATGGGTCTCAAGGACTCCCAATTCCACATCCTCACTGTATGTTCTTCATTTTAGTTACTCTAATTTTTATTTTAAAATTACTGGTGTTCTCATTTTACCTTCTCTATTGTCTCCTGTTTGTATCTCCTGGACTGTGTAAGGAGAGGGAAGTTTAAGTCCAGAATATTTAGAAGGTTTGAGTCTCTGTAAGTCCATTTAAGGGTTTATAGTTTTTAAACAGACTGTACTCTCCATTAAAATTCTGATGCCCTTGCCTGGCAAAGACTGTAATGAGAATAGAAATGTCATTAAATGGAATCCATTCTAAAGATGATTGCAAAAGATACAAGCCTAACTCATTCTCATTATAGCTTTTTGTTGTTATAATTTTGAGTGTTTCTCAGATACCTGAAATACTTTGAGGGAATTTTATTGTGATGGTAAAAAGGAGATACTTAATTTGATTTAAAATTGGAACTGTAGTTGCCTGCTTTTGCTGCACTGCAAATGGCATAGGAGCAGCTGACACTGAGTTTGTGCAGGTGTGCAGGAATATTTTTCTTTTGCTTAAGCCCAGCTACTGACATTAAAGACTTCGATATATGGTTTTGACTCAATTTGCTGATCATCAACAAGGCTGACACTACAGCTGTTCAAGTCTTCTAGTTTAGGGTGAAACTAGATGGGAGAAAATGCTACAATTTTAGACTGTATCAAACATGTCCTTACCTTTGTGTGGACGATCTTAAGGACATTGCTTTGGTATTATCTTTCAGGAAGGACTGACTTTTTCTTTTTTTTTTTTTTCTTTCTGTTGGTGAGAAATGATAGTTATCAGTTTCACAGTCATCCTAGAAAGATTTCAGTGCGGCCTGCGTGGGAATCTAGGAAGCTTAGATTAAAGTTAAATGATCAAGCTGATGTGAAAACAGAGACTCAGGTGGGTCCTAGAGCCAATGAGTTTAAACAGAAGAGTGGAGATGGTATGCAACTGTATGGAAGAGGCAAGTACACTTACTTCTGAGAACTTTAGAAAGGTGGAAGCTATGCCATACAGGGTATTCTTTGCTAAAGTATCAGTGGAAATTCATGGAAACTTGGGCTGCAACTCCTAAAGTACAGTACATTTACATCTTTATTTACTAACTTCATGGACAAAAGTCCTTAGTTACTCTACATAAAAAAATAATTTATACATATCTTTTGCATTGATCTTAGAGACTATCTGGCACCAAAAACCTGGCACCTGTGAACTGGTGGGTTTTTTTTCATGAAAATATCATGAAAATATTACAAGCAGCAAGAAGATATGGAAGATTCGACCCTGACAAGCAATTGAGAAGAAAAAAATATTAACTTACAGCATCATATTTGTCACATGTCCTTATCAAATTATAAATCTTAATCAACCAAAGTCATACAAGGAAGAATATCTACAGTTTTCAAAAGTGGTGCTTCCTTGTCAGAGTTGTGATAATTTCCATAATACCAATCCAGATGGCTGGGAAAAAAAAGAAAACAAGAAGACGTTGTCAGAGGCAGAATCTTTGCTTCTGTAACAAACAAAACCACTTCTCATGGAGAACAATGACAATTAAGCTTAATAATAGACACAAAATCTTCTCATTGAGTACCAGAAGCCAAAGAAGACATGGATGCTACTTAAATATCCCGGCACACACATGTCTAATTGGAAGCCACTGGCTAAAATTGATTGGAAACTAAAATTGACTGGGAAACTTGTTTATCCTTTCTCAAGAAAATATTTTACCATTATATAAAAGTGTATATGTACATACACGTCATATATGTACAATGCTGAATGTAGATAGAAATCCTGCCTTATTACACAGTCTAGAAAAAAAAAATAGTTGTGGACTGTAACAGTAATCTGAGTCTCATTTCTTTTTTAATTGATTAAGAACCAATATTTCATAAGATAGAATTGGTACCAAATCTTGACAGAAGCAACGGGACAACACGCAGCGATCAATACGATCCAAGTGAAGCCGCTTTATTTGGGTTCGTTCTGCTTTTATAAAATTGTTTAACCTTAGCCCGCCTTCAACAGTTAGCTTCTTAATTTGCATAACACAACAGAGTCGTTATAACCTTTTATAACCTTGAGGACCCTGGTTATGGCTTCCCAACTCCTCCCAGCCACAGTGCTTGGGCTGCTCATTGTATGCTGCCACCCAACTATTCCCCCTTTTTCTTTTTGAGCGACCCAAGCACCATTAAAAGCATCAAAACACTTAAAACTACAATAATGGCAATCAAGATAAACAATCCTTGCTTTAACCTCCAACAAGCCATTTTCTTGACTTGTGACACAGCTTCAAGAGCTGCAACTCCTGGGGCTAATAAACCGGAGAAAATTTTTTCCTCAAAACTCCAAAAATGTATTGTATACTTGGTGTAAACATCGTTAACTTTCCCAAATAACAAGGTCCACCAACTGGTTTGCTGGGTATTCCGCCCCATACTCTGTCACCACAGATTAGAAAATATCCGGGTGGAAGAGCCTTTTCAGAACCGTTATTCCAAATTCCCTTTTCTGTCAAAAGACCACCCCAGTTTCTTCTTCCGATGTGAGGTCCTCTTCCTCCATCGTCTTCCTTTCTTTCCAGGGCTTGATCCACTTTTGTGGCACCCAGCAAGGTCCAGTATCTGTTAGGACACAAGCATAACCTCTTCCTGTCATTTTTAGTTCAACAGGTCCTTTCAATTCACCTGAGTCCCAGTCTTTGTATTGTACCTTGATACCTTGCTGGTCCTGGTTATTCAATCCTGATTCCAGTGATTGATGATGAGTTACGATTGGAGGACTATTCCTAGTTCCAGTGAGGTGCAAAAAATTTAACACATAAGTCGCTTTTGCAATTCTTTCACTAGGGGGTAATACATCTCCTCCCCCTTTTTGTTTTTGCAAAAGGGACTTCAAGGTTGCATGAGAACGCTCAATGATTGCCTGACCCGTTGGAGAATGTGGGATACCCGTATTATGACGGATTCCCCATTGAACACAAAAACGTTTAAATTTTTGAGAGACATAAACTGGCCCATTATCTGTTTTTATCATTTGAGGTATCCCTAATGCCATTATAGCAGCATACATGTGTTTAATTACGTGTTTTGCAGATTCCCCGGTCTGTGCCGTGGCCCATATGGCCATAGCAAAAGTATCTACTGAGACATGCACATATTTCAATCGCCCAAACTCTGGAATATGGGTCACATCCATTTGCCATAATTGTAAGGCTTGAAGCCCTCTGGGGTTTATTCCAAATCCTAATCCCATACCTTGTTTTTGACTATCTGGACAAGAATTGATTATACCTTGTGCATCAGACAGAGGAATATTAAATTGTCGTTTAAGTACTTTAGCACTTTGGTGAAAAAAATTCATGTGAGGCTTTGGCTTGTAAAAAGAGATTTGTTCGAGGATCATTCCAAACGGCAGCAACAAGGCAATCGGCACGATTATTCCCGATTGCCAGGCCAAAATTAGGTTGATGGCTTTGTGTATGAGTAATAAAATACTTATGCTCTCGTTGTTCCAACAGGTACAGCAATTGTAACAACAAGGCATACAAAACTGCATTTTTAACTTCTTTTATCATAGCCCGTTCTATTCTACAAATAGTACCTACAACATATAATGAATCAGAAACTATATTAATAGGCTGTGATGTATATTGTTGAAATACCCAAACCACTGCTCGTAGCTCCATAGTTTGTAATGAATCACCTGGTTGTGTAAATATTAAGTTCTGGTTCCATTGTCCTCGCTTTTGCCAGGTAATAGCAGCCCTATGAGATTTCTTTCCTGCATCTGTAAAAAATGTAATGCCTTTCACTGGCGTTTCAGATTGCATCGGTATCTGTTCAAAGGTTTGGTTTTGTATCAAAGGAATCGATTTGCTAATCGGATACGTGTTGCTAATTTCTCCCATAAAATCTGCTAATGCAATCCCAATAGGTTCTGAATGTTCCATAAGCCAATCCAAATATCCCTTATTAATTGGCAGGTAAATTCGTGAAGGTTCAGTCCCAGATAATTCCAAACATCTTTTCCTGCCCTTCATAATCAATTGACCAAACAGCTCGAGTCTAGTGGTTATAGTATTTTTTGGTTGATACGGTAAAAATATCCATTCTACGATTTGAAACTTTTGTTCTGTCTGTCCAAAAAGGCCAAAGGATGTTGGCGATCTTGACCAGAGTTTACCAATACTAGCTCCAAGGGCTTATCTGCCACATAACGAGTTACTTTAGCTTCTAAAATTAGCCAGGACCCTGGCTATGGCTTCCCAACTCCTCCCAGCCACAGTGCTTGGGCTGCTCATTGTATGCTGCCACCCAACAAAATCTAAGAGAAAGAGCTCAGCCAAGAAACCAGTGATGTTTTGTGAAATATATAGTGTTTATGCAATTCTCTTATACATTTTCATGTGCACATGTATCTTGGTGTATAACACACATTTGTGTATATTACTTCCCAAGAAATCAATATAATGACATGTTTTGCTTAACATTCTGTTTTGCAATATGGGTTTTTAGAAAAAGAGATTCATGGCCTGCTAATGTAGTACAAATTGTCTTACAAGATTCTTAGTAGTGGTCAATACGTTTACTGTTTTAGAGAATAAAGCATTACCCTTGAGAGATATGGCTCATATCCTAAAGAATAAAGATATGTTTAGTGAATAGGGAGCAAGGAATACAAATAGAGCATATACTGAACAAATGAGTTTTAAATGATGTGGTCGCATTCTGCAGCACTTGCTCACAGCATTTTTTCCTTAATGTAGTAGAAGTGCTTCTGATTCATGTCATGTAAATAATAGAAGAATCTATGCTGACATTTAAGCGTGCTTGATTGGAAAAAAACCCCAAAAATAATTCTAAAGGCATGCATTTTTGAATAAGCAGTTCCATATATAGTATATATAGTCATCCAAAGGCACTTTACGCTTACGGGGGTTAAACAGAAGTAGAGAACAACACCTTGTTCTCTTCCTGTCTAAGTTCACTGAATTTTTACTATTTATGTCATCTTTATTTTTTTCTCTCTAACAACCAGGGAACGGGAGTACAGTTAAGTGTAAGAAGTGGTTTTGTTGGTCATTTTGGATTTTTTGTGTTTGTTTTTTTTTTGACTACTAAATACTATTTTATCATTATTTACCTCATCTTCCAAGGTTGCATGGCATGTCTGGACTTTCTTAGCCTATGCTGATTTTAGCTTCCTTCAGTTGTGACACCAATCATCTATCCATCGTGTAAGTGTTAGCTAAGTTCATTAAAGCCTTAGTTTAGCTTTGTGGAATGGTATGTTGTACTGTCTATTGTCCATAGATAGGTAATTAAGCAAGTACTCTGTACTGGGTGAACCTTGTTACTCTAGAACAAAAATGTAGGGCTTAGGTGAGGGCAGGCAGAAGATGGCACAGGAACTACTAGGACTCCACACACAAATCACAGTGGCCAGATACTGGTGACCAAAGGTATAGACAAACAAATTAATGTGAGTTATGTGAAAGATGTTTCAAGGACAGTAATAGAAAAGTAAGTACACTGTGGCACTGGAAGCCAGTGAAGTACTGTGTTAGTCACTGCAAGAATGAAAGAGAAACTCCTTGAGGAGGACTGAAGTTGACTTTCAGAGACAAATAAATATAGGACAGTGAGCATAACACCACAGAAAAAACTGTAGATCCAAACTTTCATTTGTTTATCAGTCTTAATTGTGTTATTAACTAAAAGTTAATAAAATCATCATAACTGGATCTTAATAACTGTTGTACTTTGATTATATTGCCTCAGTTTTAAATGTAGTAGCTATAAGTAATATCTATATGTAAGGTATGTTTTGTTTGATCCAGAAGAATTAAGTGTAATGTTTTATACATCTAAATGACTCCTTATAAAAGGATTAGTCAAGTTTTAGACCTCATTAACTTCGTTACATTACACTATCAGTGTTGCATAACTCTTAATGCGTTGTCTGTCTTTTGTGACCTCTGACTTTTTTCCACTCCTCCATTAAAATGAATTTATTCATTTTACCAGCTATGAGGACAGAAGATTGCAAAAAACCTGCCATGGTTGGCCAAAGATGACAGCAAAGAGTTTTGAACAGTCTAGAGATACAACACAAGAACTGAAAGACCAGCTGAGACAGTAAATGTTGCAAAATTGAAGATGATCTGAGCACTGGAGGTGCTCAGAGATGACCTGAGTCAGTTAGTCAGTCAGTGGGCCACGGGATGTTGCTACTAAAATGATTGTGAATACATCCATGCGCAGTGAAGGAGAAAAATACAGAGGTCTTTGACTCAGTAGAAACCTGGGAAAGTCCAGGCACGGTGTTTATGATTTTACCCAGCTGGACTTAGAAGCAACTGAACTGTGTTACAAATCCTCTTTTGGCAGAGATGCAGTAGCACCCAAATAGAGCAAAGAATACCTTTGTGCTTTTTTTTCATTTCCCTGCCTTTCTGGTTCAGATAAGTAGGCAGAATTAACCGTTCCTTGTACAAACACAACAATGTTTTACAAGGCAGAGCATCAGAAAGCTACAATGCTTAGCACAGCACTTCTTCAAGAATATAATTCCACTTTTCTTACTGTCTCAATCTGAGATCAAAGATTGACAATTTTAAAAAAAATATTCCTTATTCACTTGGCCTTACTCTTCCTAAAAGCTTATGAAAACAGCATTCTTGATGTGAACATGAGCTGTGTGTGTCATGTCCAGAGCCTTCCAAAGCTTCACACTGCCTCAGTCCTTCATTCAATTTTCCATTGTGAATGGATTTTAAGAACGATTTTGTATCTGATCTTACATCATGAATCATTATATCTTCCCTGTGATATACTGGGATATCTATTCTAGGTCCTTACTGGTCAGTAGCAATGTCTGGCATTCCTGAGACAGTTCATGATGGATATATACTCCCTTATGTAATGTCCTACATTACTAGTACATGTTGAATTATCTCCTGAGGTTGGCTGAGTCATTACTTGAAAAGAAAAAAAAAACCCAGATGTTTACATGCTCAGAGTGGATTGCTTGAATTATCCTATACAACTGAATTCAGTTACACAGGGAAAACAAAACTACTCTGAGACTACAAATATAAGCAGTAAAATATGATTTTATTCAGAAATTATCCAAGAAGTGGTAAGAGTCTCCTCTGTTGGCCCCAATGTTCCTTGTGTGTAGATGTGCAACAACTTGTTTGAATGTCTTGGACTTTCTTATTAGATCTACTATCCTGAATCAACCAAAATAGAACTAAAATTAATCTTTACTGAGGATGTGTCTCTGACTCTGGTAACCACTCTGGTAACCAGTCTTCTTACATACTTGCTACTTGCTATACATAATCACTACTTTGGATTTCAAAGGAAATAATTGCTCCAAGATAAAGTAAGGCTGCATTCATGAAATTTTTCACCAAGGAGGTTTTGCAATCCTTAGATGACAACTACCATATTACGGAAAACTGTATACCTGCATATCTCATGATACTGAGAAACAAGCATTTCAGTAAACGTGACCTTTTGGAAGCTTGAAGTACCACACAGAAATATTCTAGTCAGATTAGAGAAGTGCCAGTAAAAATAATCCTCTATCTTTAATTACTACACAAGAATATAGGGTAGGATTTCACCTAACAGTTATCCTGATAACAAGATAGAAAGTAGACTGAGATACTTCAGGGAACATCCTACTCATTAGCCACAACTGTGTATTCTGTGAGCAGAAGTATTGATGTACCTGAAAACAAGGGATCAGATCATAAGTCTGTCAGTCTAGAGTCTTGCCTGAAGCAGTGGATAACACCAGGTAACTGATGACAATTGCAGGTCTCACATTTAAGTAGGTTCATTACATTATGGGTTATTACTTGCAGTAAATCAGACAGAAAGGGAAAAATTCCTGCCCACAGAAATAATAGACTGACCACTGCATCTCACAGACATGCTCCTTGTCAGCCTAAGGTGCTCGCTGCAGGAGTCAACGTTTTCCACAGGTATCATCTGATAGCTAATACAACGAGGGATCTGATGCATCACATGCATTTGACAGCAATTCCTCTTAGCACTGTATTACTAGGATTTGAAGCGATTTTTCATAAGGCTAATAATGGTTCAAAATAAAACTACAGTTCAGTAATAAGATACCATTTCAAACTGGTAGGTGAAAATGTGAATGCTGCATAGAAGACATGAAAGACAGTCATTCAGATGAATTTTGGTATCTGAAACTTATTCTGAGAAAAACAGAAATGGCTTAAGGTGGTAATATTTTTTAGCTTTGAAATGAAACAAATGGAGAGGGAAATGTTCTTCCAATAGGAAAAGGACAAGTAAAATAAAAATGTTGCTCAAATGTCTCCATCATAAAAGAAATAAAGAAGAAAACATATATTTGAAGCAAAGGCATTTGAGACTGCAGCTTATAGACATTTTTTTAGCGGGAGAAACTTCATCTTCAGAAGTATCTGAGATTATTTTACATTAGCAAGTCAAAGATGCTGTTAAGTGTGGTTAGCCTAGGTGAGAAGAAGGAACTGTATTAGACAAGTTCTTAAAGCACATTCCTTCTCTTCTTTTTCAGTGATATAGGCCTTCTCCTAATTTTGCTATCCACCTGCCTGCCTCCTAATTCCTGCTTAAATTTCCCAGGTTGTTCTAGTCAGGCTTCAGAATTTAATTCAAAATATAATAAAATGCAGATTTTCAAAATAGAATAAAATGCAGACTCTCAAAATTTGAGTTTCCTGCATTGTAACTCTAGACAGATAACCTTTGAAATAAATTTCCAGAAGGAAGTCAGGTGCCTACCGTTGAAAGTATTTACATATCACACCTTGATTATCATTTTAATCTCTGCTGGGTTTCCCAAAATATAATACTGGTGAATTATATGTTCTCCACAGATACTTCAAGAGCATAAGCATGGAGAGAGTTTGCTAACCCGAGCTCCAGAATCCTATAGATTGTTCTTCATCACAGATCTGATTGATTTATTGAATGACAAAATAATTAACTTACTTGAATAATGCAGATTATAAAAAAAACAGGCCAAAAAGTGCCCCACAACTATTTATATAATCTACCATTTCAGAATGCTTTTGCTCTGAATTTTCTACACAAGAATAGACAAAACATTCCATTTAGTACATCTATTATAAAGTACAAGACAAAGGTTGAGACTTTTTGTCCTCTAATGGAATATCTACGCTATTATTGAAAAAAGGGTTTCTTAAAATCATAGAATCATAGAATCATCAGGTTGGAAGAGACCTACCTGATCGAGTCCAACCATCTCTATCAAACACTAAACCATATCCCCCAGCACCTCGTCCACCCGTGCCTTAAACACCTCCAGGGAAGGTGAATCAACCACCTCCCTGGGCAGCCTGTTCCAGTGCCCAATCACCCTTTCTGTCAAGAATTTTTTCCTAATGTCCAGCCTAAATCTCCCCTGGCGGAGCTTAAGGCCATTCCCTCTTGTCCTGTCCCCTGTCACTTGGGAGAAGAGGCCAGCACCCTCCTCTCTACAACCTCCTTTCAGGTAGTTGTAGAGAGCAATGAGGTCTCCC
Organism: Phaenicophaeus curvirostris; assembly: GCF_032191515.1. Classification (NCBI taxonomy): domain Eukaryota; kingdom Metazoa; phylum Chordata; class Aves; order Cuculiformes; family Cuculidae; genus Phaenicophaeus; species Phaenicophaeus curvirostris. The sequence goes on from NC_091394.1 coordinate 92,526,952, forward strand.
CTCAGCCTCCTCTTCTCCAGGCTAAACAACCCCAGCTCTCTCAGCCGCTTCTCGTAAGACTTGTCCTCCAGCCCCCTCACCAGCTATGTTGCTCTTCTCTGGACTCACTCCAGAGCCTCAACATCCTTCTTGTGGTGAGGGGCCCAGAACTGAACACAGTATTCGAGGAGCGGTCTCACCAGTGCCGAGTACAGAGGGAGAATAACCTCCCTGGACCTGCTGGTCACGCCGTTTCTGATACGAGCCAAGATGCCATTGGCCTTCTTGGCCACCTGGGCCACTGCTGGCTCGTGTTCAGTCGGCTGTCAACCAACACCCCCAGGTCCCTCTCCTCCAGGCAGCTTTCTAGACAGACTTCTCCTAGTCTGTAGCACTGCATAGGGTTATTGTGCCCCAAGTGCAGGACCCGGCATTTGGCCTTGTTAAACCTCATGCCATTGGTCTCAGCCGAGTGGTCCAGCCTGTTCAGATCCCTTTGCAGAGCCTCCCTACCCTCCTGGATTTTATGGCCTCCCTAGCAAAATACCTTTAAATTTTGTTATGTGTTACCAGTTATCAATAGCACCAAGTAAAAACTTATTAATTTAATTCTTCTTTGGCTGGCTGCAGGGGTACTCAGTGTGCTGATAACATGGTTTAAACCCACCAGGCAACCAAAAAAAAATACAGCTACTCACTCACTCCCCCTCAGTAGGAAAGGGGAGAGAACTGGAAGACTAAAAGCAAGAAAATTCATGAATTGAGATAAAGACAGTTTAACAAGCAAAGAAAAAGCTATTTATGTAAGAAAGGAAAACAAGGATTTAAGTCACTACTTCCAACCAGCAGGCAGGTTTTCAGCCATCCCCACGAAAGCAGGACTCCAGAACACATAACGGTTACTTAGGAGGACAAATGCAATCACTCCAAACATCCCCCCTTTCCTTCTTCTTGCCCCACCTTTAAATGCTGAGCATGATGTCACATGGTATGGAATATCCATTTGGCCAGCTTAGGGCAACTTTCCCATCTTTGTCCTCTCTCAACTCCTAGTGCACCCCCAGCCTACTCCTGGTGGAGGGGGGAACAGAAAAGACCTTGATACTGTGTGAGCACTACTCTGCAATAACTGATACATTTCTGAATTATGAACACTGTTTTCATCACAAATACAGAACGTAGCCCCCTACTAGCTACTACGAAGAAAATTAACTCTATCCCAGCCAACACCAGCACAGCTTGGTTTTGTGGCATTGAAATGTCATATTTTGAATCAGGACTACCACACGATTTCACAGTGTGAATGAAAAAGGTATCACATAACAGTGATTTTTGCTTCTAAACTGCACTACACTCAGCACAGAATTGTAAAGTAATTTTGTCTGAAGCCATTCAGAATCAGACTTGGACCTCCTGAAGGTGCATTAACATTCCTTTTGTTAATCCTTCTCATGCAAGCTGTGCCCTGCATTAAAGAGATAATGAGCACTAAATTTCTTGGTGTGTCCATTTGGCATTTCCATGTTCCCTTCTTCCCTCTGAAAAAAAAAAAAAAATCAGTAGGATTTTTAGTCTACTAAAGATCTTTCTAAAAGAGAAATACATTTCAGCAAATGGTTTTCTTGCTGCTGTCATCTGTGTCCCCCTCATTCATCAGAAAATGCTGATTTATCCCAAGGAAAATGTTACTGGGAATGTATTGTCTTGGTTGTGTTTTGGAATTTCCTGAGGATAAAGGTGGAAATCTGTGTCAAAGGAAATTGCTGAATACCCCAAATCACTATAGAATATGTACAGTCCAAGTCTTTGTTCCTCCCTTAGCTCATTGGAGGCCTGTTCAATGAAGATGGAACATAAATTTCTCTGTCAGAAGTTATCATATGAATAATATTCTGGCTTTTCTTTTCCCTGTATAATGAATCTCATTGGCAGATTTCTTTCTTTGTTCTATGTTTACAGTAAGGGATTAAGTTGCCTTCTGAATCATATGAAAACAAGTGCTTAAGTTAGTAAATATGCTGAATAAGAAAAGGTATATGTTGTTATTTGCTCACAATAATTTTTGACTTTCATAGATCTTAATTTTTTTTTTTCTGAATTGCTTGCGGTTGGGATGTGGAGGTTGGCAATACATTAGGGAAGAGAACAAGAACAAAAATTTAAATAAATAGTAAGGACAGAAATTTCCAGTGTTCTTGTAGCAAGACACACCTGAAAGAAATTCATCTGACTGCAAGGAAATTAAGGGAACACCTGCATCTCTTCATGGTGCGGCTGGCAAAAATGAGTAGTGAAACCTCAAAAGGCTCAGTTGTTAAGCTGAGACAAATCTCATAAGGGCTATGGAATATTCTGTCTTGAGTTATACTCATGCAGTCTGACTGACTTCACTGAGTTTGAATGAAGGTACTTAGACCTTTCAGATTTACAGGATGCTCACATGGGCTTTATTTCCCATGGACTGCACTCTATTCCTTTAGTCTTTCTGGCAACAATAAGGCCATAACACAGAGGAGTGAAATAGTAATACTTCCATGTTCTATTGTATTTTTTCCATCACTGCACAGAAGAAGGATTCTAGGCTAGTAGAAAAGGAATATCTGATGTATGTACCTCATCTTTCAGTTAGCTCAAATAATAACACTCCTGCCTCTTCCACTTGTGTGTATTAGTAATTCAGGAGAAAGGGAACAACAGAGTGGGCCTAAAAAATCTACAGCAGTCTGAAAACAAAGAATATTAGAAGGAAAATACTGAACCTTTAGTACTTCAAAATGCTTTCAGATTTGGTACCAAGTTAGACATAGATTTGTGCAAAAAGGGAGAAAATTCCATTTTGTTTTTATCCACTTTGTTCATACTATTCAAAGCTCATCTCTTCTCATCTTCATACTCTGTTGCCATCCATGTGGGCAACTTTGGAATTTATGAGTAGCTGTTACAGTACATTTACAAATTAAACTGATCTTTAGTGATAATAGTGCTTATCGAGAACAATCTGATGGATTTCAAATATATCTTCTTGTATTAGCATCGTAATCTGCCTTTCCAGTTCTAATGTAGCCTTTGTAGTACTACTTTGCGGTATGTTTCTGATGTCTTCTGCCCTTGTCTGTATAATTTATTTTTGAAATGCAACAAAAGATTCTGGAGAACAAGAGAAGTACATAAATCCTTCCTTAAATCCTACAGTCTTTAGATTAAAAAAAAAAATCCCCCCATTAATGTTTGTAAACCCGATTATGGGACCGGGTCCAATCATTTATGGCTATATTTGCAATTCAGTTCTCTGATAACATGAAGATTAAAGAAAGGATTAATTTTCAGTCCAAAGAGCCACTGTTTAGCTACACGAACTGTCAGTAGCCAAAGTGTGCTTTAATCACCAAAAGTGCCAAAATGTGAAAATAAAGGAAAGATCAAAATGGTCACTTCTGATATCTCTTCTTTGAAACAAAGACTAAAACAATCTAAAATGCACCCATGTGTTTGTTCTGTGTATATTTAATAAGTGCCTTGTCGTTCCATATGGCCCCACAGAACTTGCCAAACTACTCTTACCGACCTCATCATATTGAAGTTAAAATATATGCAGACAACAGCTTTGGCGCCTTCATGCTGAGGGTAATTTGACAGTATTACGGGAGGTGAGCTGCTTCTCTTATGTACTGACCCGGGGTAGCAAAATGGCAGTCTGATCTGGGAGATAAACAAGTCTGTGACAAATAGCACTGACATTCTTGTCAAAAGAAACGACATGACTCAGACCCAATATCTATACACAGACCAGTGCCGGCTCTCAGTGACAAATGGTTGTAGTCTGACAGTGTGATTCACTGCTTGAACTTTCATCTATCAAAGCAGAAGTATAGGAATACAGACAAGAAGAAGGGAGCATGAGAGAAAGCTGCAGATACAGACAGGCAGCCTAGCCTGCCCTCTTATAGCAGCACTTACATTTTATTCCAGTCTTTTAGTACCTTTATCATTCCCTGGTGAATATTGTCTTCTCCTCCTTTCTTTTTTAAAGTGAGAAAAATAAACTAATAAGAAGTTTAATGTCATTTCTTGCAGATTTAAGCATAAAAAAACCTGCAAAAAACACGTGACTTTTCTAATTTTATCTGTCTCCTAAGTTTCATTCACCCATGGAGGGAGCCCACAGTTACTATTAGCCGATGGAAAATTTATGTGCGGCTAAAGAATAACTTCCAGCCAGTTATCCATTCTTGCTTAGAAGGCATCAGCAGGTAGAGAATAAACACCAGGCAGTTAGTTCAGGCAGTTAATCACCTTTCTGTGTTAACAGTTTAGATCTGGATTGCTCTTTTCAAATTGTCTGCCTCCAACTTCCAGGCATTAATTAATTTCAAGATTTTCTATGCAAGATAAGAAGAATAAATAAAAATCAATGAACCATTGTACTGGGTGTCCATGCTCACACACTCACGGTGAGGAGAGGCCAGAGCTGCCCCATGCTGGACACAGCCAGACCCAGCCAGTCCCAGCTGGCTCCAACGACCCCACCAGAGGACACAGCTGAGCCCCTCAGCCAACTTAGCAGTGCTGGAGTGGAAACATGTTTCCCAAAGGGCCAAACACAGCACAGGCAGGAGAGGAGGAAACCAAGGAAGGAGCAGCCGAGGGAGCCCCAGGCTGAAGGAGGAGGGCAGGAGGTGCTGCCAGCCCCACCTCAAATGCTGTGTTCAGTTTTGGGCCCTTAGGGGAAAGACAGGAAAGACACTTGAGTATGTTCAGAGAAGGGAGACAAAGCTGGTGGGGGTTCTGCAGAACAAGTCTTGTACGGAGTGGCTGAGGGAACTGAGGATGTTTAGTCTGAAGAAAAAGAGTTTGAAAGATACCATATCACTCTCTACAACTACCTGAAAGGAGGCTGTAGCGTTGGTCTCTTCTCTCAAGCAACAAGTGATAAGGCGAGAGGAAATGTCCTCAAGTTGCACTAGGTGAAGTTGAGACAAGATACTTGCAATAATTTCTTCACTAAGAGGGTTGTCAAGTGCTGGAACAGGGTGCCCAGGGAAATGATTAAGTCACCATCCCTGGAGGTGTTTAAAAGATGCACAGATGTGGTGCTTGGGGATATGGTTTGGTGGCGGACTTGGCAGTGTTATGTTTATGGTTGAACTTTATTTTAAAGGTGTTTTCAAACCTAAACAATTATTTGATCTATGGTTCTATACTGTTCTAAGCTTAACCAGTCTTCTACAGAAAAGTAAATAAAAACCCCTCAGAGATAATGATACATTTTTCTGTGACAAATACCATAACCAAGCTTTTTACTTCAACATCACTACAACCTCCATCACTAGCTTTTTTGTGGAGAATCTCCCTTTGCATACTGCTAGTTGTATTTGTCAGGTACATCAGCCTTATGTGTAAAAGAGGGATTTTATTTCTCTTGAAAGTCTGGTGAAGCCTTTGTGAAAACACACTTGAGGAAGATCAAAATACCACACAGGCACAGTGAGGAGTAAGGAGAAAACATATGAGAAACAATCTTGCAAACACAAAATTGAGAGGAGCAGGAGGGCAGGAGGTGCTGCAGACCTGGGGCAGGGATCCGCTGCAGGCCTGGAGACACCCTGGAAACATCCAGGGCAGAGCAGCCATGACCTCACCTTGTTCTTCTCATGTTCTGACCAGGATGATGGTCTGTTCGTGAGAATGTAGGTATACACATGTACAATGTGGATCCCTACAACAGCTCGTCTCAGACACTGCCTACACAACCACTCTGTTCATAGATACAGACTCTACGAGAGCAACACAGATACAGATGCTGAGACCCACCAGTGTACAATGTGTGTGTGTGTGTGTGTGTGTGTACTCAGGTGCTGGCAGCAGGAGAGCTCTTTGGGGAGAGGTATCTGTGAGGAGAGGCTGGGGGTGCCTTGTGCTGGACATAGCTAGTCCCAGGTGGTTGCAATGGCTGGGAGCCATTATCAGTATCAACCAGTGTAATCTCAGTAGTTTTTTCATAAAGCCTATATTCCATAAGGCTGATTGTACAAACATTAATTTCATTCCTCTGTTAAATGTCCGTAAAATGAAACTTGACTGTTAGTTTGACTTGCTCTAACAGGCTTGCAGTGAAGTCAGACCATGTTATCTCTTTTTTTTTCTTTCTTTTTTTTTCTTTTTTTTTTTTAATACTGGGCAAGTGTTCTCAAAAACTTTTTAATGTTCTATTATTATATCCTGTAATAAATATCTAATTCTATATCCTGAGATCTGCTCTACAAACTCCCTAAGTCATTTGGGCATGATTTTGAAGGCTTCTTGTTTTAATGAAGACAGATAGTGACTTCTTCAATTACCAGTAAGTCAAAGGTACCAGTGTGGTGCAATAACAAGTTCTTCTGGGTTTTCTTAAGCATTGTTTATAATATCGCCTATAACTAGTACACGTTTTCTCAGCACTTATTTTCATATGGGTAGTCTTCGATGTTTATTTGAACCATTAATTTTACTTTATGTATTTGGCTTTTCTTATCATATTTTACTCAGAAAAACTTCTAATTTTTATTGATTATTATCTGTGTCCGTTTTCTTCCTTTTGATATATACTGGGTTTTATTTTGCAATTATTGCGTTCATTTTTCTACTAAGACAGGTTAAGTGTTACACGAAAACCGTCTTCCTTACAAATATGAAATCATTGTTTCTCAGATAAATATAAAAATTATTTCAGACTTTTTTTCTTAAAGCTCGATTTTTCACAGACACTGTTGCTTCCTTTTTTATTTTTTCATCTTCCATTTCCCATTTAGTTCTCCTTAGCTTGGAAACTGAGCTTGTCTGAAAAACCATATATAATTCATACAGACAAGCTAATCACTAGCTTGGTGGTTTCCTAGGAAGTGGTGATCAGGACTATCTTACAATAAATGAACCGAAATAAAAGTGGTTTGGACTATCTTTTATCTGCTTATATTAAATATAAGCAGATCATAATCACTGGTCTCTGAGCCACAGCCAGATACTAAGCCAGCAATTAATTCATCTTTATCCATATAATAAGGTCCAAAATAGAGCTAGCTTGTGTTAAGTGTGACACCTCTAGTGTGAAGGAAAAAAAAGAAAAAAAAAGAACACACTCATATATGCATGTATTCAGAACTCTAATGACTAACTACTGCCTGTGTGAGACATTTAATATGTCTCCAAAATTGAAATCCTCCTTGATAATGCAGTTTTTATTTCTCTTACATACAAATATGAGAAAGTAAATCCCTTCTTCTCTGCTTTGATGCAGGAATCTTGAATAGACTCTCTTTCCAATCTTTGTTATTTAGCCCTTTGACCCCTTAACATTGGGGTCCGTGGACCTATCAATCCTGAAACAGGTACTGACATTGCTACTACTGAGTGCCACCATTTCTTCTTCTCTTCACCCTTACTTTTCAGTTGTTCAACGCCTCTATCCCTGCTAAACATATCATAAGCAAAGCTGGCAATCCCAGTCATGTAAATTAGCCAAACAATGAGTGACTCCATTTATACCTCTCTTTTCTCTGAAGTCAGATGGTCAAGTTTTGTACTATGGATATATAAGCAACTAGAGGGAAGCGGGAAACTTTGTTCTTTTTGCTGGACCTAGTTAGTCAGTATTATACAGATCTTAATTTTTTTTTTTTTTTGCAATTTCAATCTAAATTCAGTCTGTTCACTCTTGACTGTTCTAGCTGTGATTATAAAATTTCTTAGTAGTATATAGCCTAGAATATGCTATACAGACATTTCTTAATGGTACAACTGAAAATAAGGTAAAAACATACTAAGAAGATATTCATATTGCCTGCAAGTTTTAACCTGTTCAGTTAAGTTGCTGAGAGTATTCAGGTAGAACATAGGTGCCCTTTTCTGGATATAGCTGTGAGTTAAGAAAAGGCTGTAATTCTTGCCTGCTTGTACTGCTTAACTTGTCAAGATTACATCCCTCCAAAATCCCTCAAAAGTTTATTCCAGTGTTCTCCAATTAATTTCTTGTAAAATTACAACTTTTATTGAGACTATCAAACTATTACTGTTAACCTAGGCCATTTTGTCTGAACGTAATCAGATACTGCTCATGAAATTTTTAGAGGGCCAAGGGAAAGGATTAGTAATAGAAGGGGGAAAAGCAGCGAAGAAGGGGTAAAGACAGTAATATCTTTTAGCTTAACAGATCCTGAAGTGAATGTCTGTGAAGATCTTCAGTTACCAGAAAATAAGCTGCAATTACTACATGTAATCCCCACATAAACTGCACTGGAAGTTACAAACAACCACCTAATAATAAAAGATAAATGGGCAAATTAGTACAGCTGTAAAGTCTTTTTGTCCTGTTCAAGATAGCAAATCCCTTTCAACACATTTGTTTCTTCTTCCTGTTTTTTAGATCCCTTCAGCTAGATATTAAACTTACCTTGCAAACTCATTAGGAAAGAGCAATGGTAAAAGGTCATAAAAAAATCAGGGGAGTCTCTGAAGTGTTCCATTTTTCATCTGATTACATATGGTACTGAATCATTGGCTTTAACCTGTGCTGCCACCATTAAGGTGTCTATAGTTTTGCTTTAGAGACACATTGCCAGTTCTTTCTGTATTCTTTTCTGGATATTCTAGGCACTTTAATGGTTTTTACTGATTCAGATCTGTCTGAATTCAGAAAGATGTGAGAAGATTCATCATCCACTCCTTCAGAGTATAACAATATTTTTCATCCTATCATTGAAAATCCCAAGTGATTTGGGTGGTTAATTCTTATTGTCAGAAGAGGAATGTACTAGGTCTTAAATCCCCAAAATAGGAATTATTTAAAATAGTCTTAGGCAATGGAAAAACAGATGCCTAACCGAATCAACCATGTCAACTCCCTCTGCAGTTAATGAAGATATATCTCCAGAGAGTAAGTAATTAAATTGATCTCATATATTTATTTTAGAATGGAGTCATCCTATGGAGATATCCACCTCCAGTCACTTAAGAGGAATCTTAGATGTCCATGTTAGATACATCACCTTTAGATATATACAGTGAACTTTAGTTTTCTTGCAGATCATCTGAGATAGTCTGCATGGACAAACCTGCTGGCATGATACCTGCTTCAGAGAGATTCTACCCTGAAAGGTAAAAACATATCAGGTGTGTTTGACAGAAACCTCTGGGCTGTCATCAGCATTCACAACAGATATCTCCAAGAAAGATTAAAAATAAATAAATAGTATAGTATCTCTCTTGTTAGAGTGAATGCAGCTTATTTAAGCATTGCTAGAAATGCACTTCAATGTCTGCTGCACCAGTGAGATTTTTCTTCAACGATTTTTTTAAATTATATTTTTCAGAGAACGCAGCTAGCAGAAATAAGCACAAGGATGTGATATGGTCTTCTAGTAAAACATATCCCCATACAGAAGTGCTTTACATGCTTCTTTAGAATATTAAAATACTTCTATTTTTTTTATGTGCTATTTAAACTGACATGGAGATTTGTGGATATTCAAAGCCTAGGGAATATAAAAGGACATTAACAGAGGTGTAGGATAGAAGGGATTGGTTCGGGGGTCTGTTTGTTTGTTTGCTTTTTCAATTTAAAAAATATTTCTGAGCTAACATGACCCCCATCACTTGCTAGGTGCATGAATTGCTTACCTATGCTTGAAAATACTTCAATTCTGACTAGCCACTTCATTTATGTGCAGAGATTTAGCACTAGTTTCAGTAGTTACTTCTTTTGTCATGTTCTGATTTACAATATACAAAGATCTCTGAAAATTCTAGTTCCTCATGTGTAATTGAATGAACTCTAAGGTCTTTTAGAAATGTGTCTTGAATTACTAGCTTCTAAACAGTCTGGAAAATCAAAGCTTAGGTGAATTTCATACATTACACTTTTGTTTAAATGTAGACAAAGTTTATAGTTTTGTGTGTTACACCAAAATTCCTGCCTCTCTGTAAACAATAAAAATTACTGAGTAGTTATTCAATATAAAGAACTAATCAGTTTAACTTACCGTGAAATGAAATCAGGTATCTTCCTGAAATAAAACACGTGAAACCTATTTTCCTCCCAGTTCCCTAAATGTCAGTTATTAACTAATGCTGCTTTTGTTCATGGAATATAAATAAACCGATCAAACTGGTCCTGTATTTCTAAAGAGTTATTACATGCTGTGGTTCAGTTAGAGGGAAGGTGTATAATGTTCTAAACTGTATTTACAGAAGTCTCCACTTTCTCTCCTGGTTGGAAAATATAGCAATTTCACTGCCTGTCAGTTCAGATACTTCTGAAAATCAGGGAAATGTTTCAATATTCCGTGTGAATCCACAATTTCATCAGTAGTTGCTTCTACACTGAAAGATGATGCCACAAAAAAGGAATGATTAGACTTTGGTGAAACTTCTGCAATGTATCTGGAAAACAGAAGATTTTCTGATTTATTGTTTTAATCAGATTTTAAAATCACAATCACTTGATTATCATTGTTTATTTCCAGAAGTATGAATAATTACATATAGGACTCATCTGACATATACAGATAGGACTCATCTGACCTATACAAACATTTGTAATGCGGGCACCTGAACTAGCTACCTGGCTACTACATCGGAATCTATGTCCATTAGATATTGGAGAAAAATGGAGATTTTTAAGTAGCAAGCCAACTATCCTACTGTAGTTGTTCTTTATACAATTAAATAGAATAAACGCTTGAAGTGCCAAATTTCTCCCTTGACTATGTTATGAGCTTAGATGTTAAGTTTAGATACATGTCTTTACAGTGTTCAACATAAGGCAACTGTAGGGTTCTGCACCTTGGGAGGAATAACCCCCTGCACCAATGCAGGTTAGTGGTTGACAGGCTAGAAAACAGCTCTGCAGAGAAGGACCTGAGAGTCCTGGTAGACAATGAGTTGACTATTAGCCAGCAATGTGCTCCCATGGCCAAGAAGACCTATGGTATCCTGGGGTGCCTCGAGAAGGTGTAGCAAGCATCCTCTCCCTCTATTCTGCCCTTGTGAAGCCCTTTCTGAAGTATTACGTCCAGTTCTGGGCTCACGAGTTCAAGAAAGACAAGGAACTATGGAGAGAGTCCAGCAGAGGGCCAGAAATATGTTCAGGGGGCTGTAGTTTCTCTTCTGTCTTCTTACAAAGACAGGCTGAGTGAGCTGTTCAGTTTGGAAAAGAGAAGGCTGAGAGGGGACCTTTTCAATATTTACAGCTATCTAAAGGGCAAGGGTGAGGAGAATGGGGAGAGACTTCTCATCAGTGCCCAGGGACAGGACAAGGCAACAGGTACAAACCCATTTAGACACAGGAAGTTTAAACACAGGAAATTCCACCTGAACATGAAGAAAAACTTCTTTACTGTAAGGGCAACAGAGCTCTGGAACACGCTGCCCAGAGAGAGATTGTGGAGTCTGCTTCTGTGGAGATATTCAAAACATTCCTGGATGTGTTCCTGTGCAATCTGCTGTAGGTGATTCTGCTTTAGCAAAGGGGTTGGACTAGATGATCTCCAGAGGTCTTTTCCAACCCTGACCATTCTGTGATTCTGTTCAGTAGGTGGGATTTTCCCTATCAGTTTCAAGCTCTTATTTTTAGATAGGTTTCATCACAATTTGGCAGAACTTTGCTCTGTCCATTTTCAGCAGACGGGGCTAAATGTTTTTTTTTTCCTGGGATCTTAACTTTGCCTATTTAAATCTACAGAGAATGAATGCCACTCCTGGTGCTAAATTCAAAGTTTTCCAGGTTTAGCCAGTTCTTGTATTTAAACTCTGAATTTGAAACTGAAATATAAAGAAAACTGGAATGAAGCAGAGACAAGCAAAAAAAACCACACCTCATACTGAATTATATTCACCAAAATTGTTTTAATATAAGCATTCACTTTGGGCTTTATTAAAATAGTCATCTGATGTAAATTAGGGTTAGCAGAACTTTACAGAAATTGGTAGAGCTACATCTCTTTGCATTATCTGTATTTTATCAGAGAAAAGATTTTAAATAGTCAAATAAGTTATTGGGGATTTAAAATTGATTGTATGGCTGAATTTTTCCCTCTGTCACAAAGCCTGTGAAAATTTTTTTATGCTGATCAGTATCTGACAATTATCTCCTATTTATTGTATTTAACTGTCCCTTGAGTTATACCGTTTGTGTCTCTTCCTGGAAGGATCCTATTTAATTCAAGACATATAAATGAGTTTTATAGGCTTTGAGTTTCATTGCCTTCTTTGCTCGTCAGTAGAGATGCAGCTCAAGAAGCAAATCATATATAAAGGTAATTTGATTTTTGGAGGACCCTTTCTCTACAATATCAGGAAAACAATGATACTAACTAAGGTGCTATCTTTTGTTTTTCAGTCAGCTACCTCCATTTCAGAGGGGCTAAATTCAGCTTTCATGCCTGCCATAATAGTAGTTTCAGTTTGGAGGTTCAGCATACCTCTGTAATGGGATAACAATCTTAATAGCACAGAACAGAACGAATCTGTTCTGTTCACAGACAGTTCACATGAACTATCACCTGTAAAAATTATTCTTTCATCTGATGCTACTCCATTTTTAAATTGAGATGAATAGGCTTATTTTTCAGTCATGCACAACTCTGTTTCCTTCTGACTTTTGGAGCTGAATGCACTCTGGTCATACTGTTAAGGACAGTCACTCAAGCCAAAATGGTATAACTGGGCTCAAACATGTGGAAGTTCAGTTTCCAATGACTCAGTGTACCTTTCTTATTAAAAGATCTGAATAGTAACATATTTTTTTTCCATCTCAATGGTATATACTTGAATTCACTAATGCTTGCAGTTGTGCTTAGAGGCCATCTGGTGGAAGCTGTCTGTTACAGAAGAACGAAATATTTCATAGTTTATAATGTTTTTTCTATTGTGTGAATAATATATGTATATACACACATACATATAATGCAGAGATTTAAGTGCCAGCCACTGAAATTCAAAGTATTTTTTCATCTAATTCCCATGAAAGTGAGACGGATTCCCTTTAATGGGGGAGAAAAGCACTCTGAAGTAGTCACCCATTGTATCTTTTATTTTGTAAATAAATGTAAAAAATAAATTATCATTAAAATGCAAGCAGAATGTAGTCAGAGGGGTAATTAATTACCACTATGAATCTTGGACTTTTATTCAATTAGTCACAGTTCATGATAATAAAACTATACACTGTTCTACAGTTCCTTAACCATACATATTCAAGAAAAATGCTAAGGTCGGGAAAAGCAATGAAGAACAAGGCATTACAATTAGTGAAATGGTATTTTAGCATCAGAGCAGTATAAGAAACAATAATGCCAGTGGTCCCTGTACCACAGAAGCAATGGCTGTTAAATCTGGAATTGTCATCTCATCAATCTGTTCTGATGAAGGAAGAGCAACACATCTTTGTCTGATTTACTCTTAGCAGCTCTTGTTACTGCACTCTTTTTGTACAAAAGACTTTGTCTGTACTTGATATTAGAAAATTTTGTTTTTTCCTTTGTTTTAACAGATATCCCTCATCTTAAAATACGCAACTGTTTTCACCTGAGTGGGTGTTTCTATTCCCACAGTATGCAGCAAAAATTAATTATATTCTTGTCAAAATAAAAAAAATCTTTTCTTATTGTTCACCTTATTTTATATTTAGTAATTTACTTCCTATATTTAGTAAAATCAGCCTTTTCAACGCCTTTATAATGGAATTAATTGTTATGCTGAAGGGAGAACTATATGATTATTTGTCCTTCTAAGGTTGTTGCCATGTGGACATGTGGAAAGAGCTGTTATTTTCATCCTAATCCAGTATCTCCTTAGCAAAGGAAAAGAAACAGAAATGCAAAATGGAGTAATCACCATAAGAAAGAAACAATTTTTTTTTCTATACCTGCTTTTATTTGCTTTACAGGAAAATAAGCCTGTAAGACCTCAATTCAGGAAAATAAGCTACTAAAACAGAGTTTTCAGAGTTTTCAGGAAAGAAATTCTTTCTGGTTTTGTTTTTTTTTTTTTTCTTTCATCCAGGTGCCTGGGATGCAGTGTAGCAACTTAACATGTCCTTATAAATCTAACAGTCAGCAGTATTAGGCATTGCTCTGCCTAGATCCCCTTGGTCGTCTCTAGATATACATATACATGCACACATACACACACACACACAGAGGATATATATATGAACTGGAGATATATCTAGATCATCTATATCTACATCTAATTTCCAGTATCTATATGCAGGGACCTCACCACAATGGCAAACTGAGGGGTTTAAACTTACCTCTGTGTCTGACTTTGTCTCTTATAGGTTCTTTACCTAGTTCCCACCAACGATCTACAAACACCCTGGGTCTCTGTCACTCTAAGTTGTCTGGTGGAAGATTCTTGGTAAGAATTTCTTTCTTGAGCAGGAAGACTTTTCTCATCCGAAGAAAAGATGTTGACCCACAAATAGAACATTGCTAAGCCGTATTTCTTCACAGAGCACAATTACCTTGTCATTGTGCATTTATCTTTTCTTTCTTTTTAATTTTTTTTAATGAATGAATAAATAAACAGCCTTAGATAACAGTCATACTACTCTTATTTATTCACTTACTTATCTTTTGGGGTTTCTTTGATGCAGACACACACAGGGGGAAGGGAATCCAAGTTCAGATTCAGTATGAGCAAATTACCCACACATGATCATACCTTAGCCCCCAGACTTAAAGATAGCTTAAGGGTCCTGATAAAATTTCTTCCCATTGCAGCATATGACACTTGGGAAGGAAGGACTATATTATCAGGGACATCAATCCTCTACCTTCCAGATAGACACTCATAATTCCCTAAACTTGTTACGACTTTTTCCCAGTTGCAGTTTAATAGAAATCTTGTTTCTGTGATTTAGGTGAGTATACTAATATTTGTGGTATTATTTTGTATTGTATTTTTTTTCACCCTACAAAAAAAGAGGAGAATTTGCATTGCCATTAGCTTCTGCTCTGCGTATGCATAAACAGGAAGACCCTGGCTGGGAAAATCCTGAGATAAAATGCATATCTACACACCTTTCAAGTGTCATATGCTGCAAATGAATGGAGTAAAATTTAAACTCTCCTAGTGATGTTCCCAGCTGCAAAGTTTTAGACATCATCATCATGTAAGATATCCTGCTGTCAACTTGTGGGCCTGTTGTGAGGTTTCCCACTGCAAATCCTATATTATTTTCAACCTTATTTGCCAGGACTTAATTTTCCAGTACACTGCTAAATAGACTAGGGTTCGAGTCCTTCTGTAAGGAATAGGGTTATACAGTTTATCTATATAAGCTCCAAATTCTTGGTTCTTTACTTATGCTAATTACAAAGGTTTCACTAATTTCACTGGATATGAAATTAAGCCTTCACTGCCCTAGAGTAATTAAATCAATGTTTCCTTCATCGTGAACATGTCTGATTGAATTACTTAGAAATAGCTTACTTTGGGATTTGATCTGGGATTCTCTTTCATGTTTTTAATTAATTATTTGTGATCTGATCCTCGTTTTCTGGTGTCGGGGATATTTTTTTCATTGATTTGTGTTCAAGGAATGTCAATCAAAGTGTGAACTTCATTTTGTTGTTTTATATGGGTCTTTCCTATGAACTGTTTTAAATATTCTGTCCTGTTTGAGAATTTTCTTTGATTTATTTTTCATGGCATAGTTTTGTATTTACTTTTTATATTCGTTAAGCTCCAGATTATTTTCACAATTTTTGCTGTATCTGGCCATTTTACTAATTCAAGATGTGCTTTTAAGAGATCAAACTGATTAAGGGGATATGTTAGTTTGTTTTACTAGCTTTTTTCTGTCTGTCTCCTGATGGGATGGATAATAATTACTGAGAGAATAAGTATCAAATGATGAACAACTTACTTTATGTTGTTACATTTTAGATGAATAATCACTTTCTCTAAAAATCTACAATATTTCTGAGCTTCCTGAAATTTAAAATGGGTACTCAGCAGGCTGTAAGGAGGCACGGTCAGTTTGGGATTGTTTTAACCCAGTTCTGTCATTAAAGCAGTTATTTCATTTTTTGTACAAATCACCTCATAAAATCCATAACTGCACTCGTGAAGTCAACACAAAAAATGATTTGTTTTCCATGACATCCTAATAATTACATTATATCAGCTGCAATGAAGTGGGAGGTTCTAATTTTTTTTTTTTTTATTACAACACAAAGCTTTTACCTCCATAATCATGAAGCTGCTAAGTACCATGATGAGGGACATAATGGAAAACACAAAGTCAGAAAGATTTTAACTGATGAAATAATAAAGAATGGGGAAAAGGACAGGTCTGAAATAGTATCCATTACCCTAGTAATATATTCTAAAATTACTAAGTGTCAGACTGAGCCTAATATGCTATGAAAGACTCTAATGACCAATGAGTACATGAGTCTAAGTGAATCAGGAAGTCCATCTAAATCAAATAAATCTCATAACTTAGTATTCAGAGGTTATTTTTAAAACTTAATTTGAAGAATAATAAAGGCTGCTCAGGGAAGATTTCATCACTGTGAATCCATGGCCATAGGTGACTTGCAGCTGTCTCTAATATGTATAGGGAAGTATATATGTATATAGGGACATTTATACAGCTCTGTCTTGTGTATGGGGATGCTGCTCAGTTGTGTAGGGATGAAGTCAGGAAAGCCAAGATGAAGCTGGAGCTGAACTTGGCAAAGGAAATATAGACTAACAAGAAGGGCTTCTTCAGGTATGTCAATCAAGAGAGGAAGGTCAAAGGGAGCGTACCCTCACTGATAGTTGGAAATGGTGATCACGTATCAACAGACAAGGAAAAGGCTGAGGTATGTAACAACTCTTTTGCCTCAGTCTTCACCGATAACAGCTCTTCTCACCCCTCCTGGCTCATGGGACAGCAAGACGGTGACCAGGACAATAGAATCATAGAATCATAGAATAACCAGGTTGGAAGAGACCCACCGGATCATGAAGTCCAACCATTCCTATCAAACACTAAACCATGCCCCTTAGCACCTTGTCCACCCATGCCTTTAACACCTCCAGTAGAGGAGGATCAGGTTCATGACCACCTGAGGAACCTGAGCACATATAAGTCTATGGGACCTGATGAGATGCATCCCAGAGTCCTGAGAGAATGACAGATGTGGTTTCCAAGCCACTCTCCATGATATTTGAAAAGTCATGGCAATCAGAAGTCCCTGGTGACTGGAAGAAGGGCAACGTTGTGCCCATTTTACAAAAGGGCAGAAAAGACAACGCTGAGTACTACGGACCTGTCAGCCTCACGTCTGTGCCTGGGAAAATCATGGAACAGACCCTCCTAGAAGCCATGCTAAAACACATGTAGGACATGGAGGATGATTAATGGCAGCCAGCATGGCTTCACCAGGGGCAAATCCTGTATGATCAACTTAGTGGCCATCTATGATGGGGTAACCGCAGCAGAGGACACAGGTAAACCAACAGATGTGATCTATCTAGACTTCTGTAAAGCCTATGGCACAGCCCCCCACAACATCCTTCTCTCTATATTGGAGAGATATGAATTTGATAGGTGGATGATACGGTGGATAAGAAACTGACTGGATGGTCATATTCAGGGAGTAGTGGTCAATGGCTCTAAGGGCAGATGGAGATCCGTGACAGTGGTGTCCCTCAGGGGTCCATACTGGGACTGGTGCTGTTTAATATCTTCATCAATGATATTGACAGTAAGATTGAAAGAACCCTGAGCAAGTTGCAGATAACATCAAGCTGAGTGGTGCAGTTCCCACAGTGGAAAGATGGGATGTCATCCAGAGGGACCTGGACAGGCTGGAGAAGTGGGCCTATGAGAACCTCATGAGGTTCAACAAGGCCAAGGGCAAGGTGCTACATCTGGGTTGGGGCAGTCCTCAATTTCATGCACGATGGGGGATGATGTGATTGAGAGCTGCCCTGCAAAGAAGGACTTGGGGCTGCTAATAGATGAGAAGCTCGACATGAGCCAGAAACGTGTGATCGCAGCCTGGAAGGCCAATTGTGTCCTGGGCTGCATCAAAAGAAGCATGGCCAGCAGGGCAAGGGAGGTGATTCTGCACCTCTATTCCTCTCTTGTGAGACCTCATCTGGATTACCGTGTCCAGTTCTAGAATCCTCAACATAAGAAAGAGATGGAACTGTTGGAATGGGTCCAGAGGAGGGCTACAAAGGTGGTCCGAGGGCTGGAGCACCTTCCATATGAGGACAGGCTCAGAGAGTTGGGCTTGTTCAGCCTGGAGAAAAGAAGGCTCTGAGAAGACCTTATTGCAACCTTTCAGTACCTGAAAGGAGCCTACAAGAAAGCTGGAGAGGGGCTATTCATAAAGGCTTGTGGTGATAGGACGAGGGGGAATGGATATAAACTGGAGAGGGGCAGATTTAGACTAGACATTAGGAAGAATTTCTTCACCATGAGAGTAGTGAAACACTGGCACACATTGCCAAGTGAAGTTTTGGATGCCCCATCCCAGGAGGTGTTCAAGGCCAGGTTGGATGGGGCCTTGGGTAACCTGGTCTAGTGAGATGTCCCTGCCCATGGCAGAGGGGTTGGAACTAGATGATCTTTGAGGTCCCTTCCAACCCTAAGTGTTGTATGATTCTATGATTCTATGATTCTATTCTATTCTAATAATCAGTTAAATTTTCCTTGAATTTCTAGTAAATACTTGAAGTAATTTGTAATTTATAATGTGCATCATATAGAATAAGAATACAATTGTGGGACAGTTACAGCAAACTGATGAACACAGGATATGGATTTCCATTTTAGTTAGAAATTATTTGCAGTTAGTAGAAATATTTGCAAACATTGAGTTTGTATATTTGGTTTGAGTTTAAAGGGACCTTAAAAATCATCCAGTTACAAACCCTTTGCCATATGCAGGGACACCTCCCACTGAATCAGGTTTCTCAGAGCACCATCCAACCTGGCCTTGAGCAACACCAGGGATGGGGCTTCCATGATTTTTCCGGGCAACCTGTTCCAGTGCCTCATCACATTAATAGTGAAAAATTTCTTCCTTATAACTTATCTTAATCTACCTTCTTTCAGTATAAAGCCATTACCTCTTGCTGTATTACTACATGTGGCTGTAAAACATCCCTCTCCAGCTTTCTTGTAGGCTCCTTTAAGTACTAGAAGGCTGATATGAGGTCTTTTTTGAGCCTTCTCCATGCTGAACAACTCCATCTGTCTCAGCCTGTCTTCATAGAAGAGGTGCTCAAGTACTCTGATCATTTTCATGGTCCTCCTCTGAACTTGATCTAACAGATCCATGCCCTTCTTATGTTGGGGACCCCGCAGTGGGACACACTTATCCAGGTGGGATCTCAGAGCAGAAGGAGGTAATACCTGACTGCAGCCACTCCCCAGCCCAGTCCAGGAGCCATCACCCCATCAAAGGCCCATCTGCAGAAGCCCAGAGAAGCACTGGAGCACAGTGGCATGGGGAAACATAAATTAAGGAAGGAACAACCTGTCTGGGCCTCTCCCAGGGCTACCTCAGGAGACACTCAGTCTTAGAGGGAAACCCATCATAATGAGTTATTTCTGGAGTGCCCATTGAACTGAGAGGGTTTGCTGCTTGGGGGGATGCAGAGAAGAGAAGTTTGGGATTGTAGAGGACTTATTGGTTATTTAGGGGTCAAGGACAAGGAAAGAGGCAACTGCAAGTTGTGGTGTAACATTGCAGCCTGGTTCAGTTATGTGCAGGCTAATAATATGCCTGTATATAAAAAAAGCATACAGTTTATTAAAATTCTTTTGGATATATTAAAAAATGCCTCTTGGGTCACTTTGAGTTTTCTGGTAAGTCTGACTCAGATTGGTTTCTATTTCATCTAGATGTGTTCAGCTATTTCTACCTGTTTGCTTTTGTTTAAAATTCCCCAAACCTCCTTTGATGAAGAAAATGCCTGTCAGTTTGAATCAAGATCATAATATATCTCTTTAAAAAAGGAACAAATCTATCAGGGAAGAATAGTGGGGAATTGCATTTTCTGGTATTTCAGTTTAGATCTTCCCCACAGTACTAAGCCATGTCTCTCAATAATTTAGCTGGCATTTAACTATGATATTGTTACTGATAGAAGTAATTATAGTGCTTTCTTAATATCACAAATCTCTAGAGCACAATATAGAGAGTCACTGAATGGTATAAAATAAACAAAGAACTTTAACTAAAATTTCTGGGTTCATTTAAATTCTGAGTTAAAATAAGTATTATATATATATATATAAATCATAACAAGATCTGCTTTCTAAAATCAGTCAAGAAATGAGACTAGAGGTTATCAAGATGTACACAAGAGAACACCCTCCAGAAATATATATCTATAAAAGACCAGTGTAATAGATATAGAATGAAGACCTATAGCTTGTTCCAGAGGTATTCTCTATAATAGTTCCTAGAAATTATGATGAACTACAGCACTTCTCTAATAAAAACATCTGTGTTCACATCTAACTAAACATGATCTTCCACGGAACCAGATTGCCTCTTCAGTGTTATGAGGTTCAATGGCATCAGAAAAATCCAGACTAAGCATTTAGAGGTTCCATTGAAAAGTATTTTGGACACCAGTGTTCTATTCTGGAAATCTAGATAGTCTGTTTATCAAGTATTGTCTTGGAAATTTTTATTTTCTCATGACATACCAACAATAATATTTTCCTAACTAGTCCTAACACTAAAATCTAAGGAAGATCTGATTTTTAATTCTTAAATTACTGTATGGGTTGCTGAACAAGAAGTGATAGGGTTTTATTATTATGATGAATTTTTCATTTAAAAATACATTTAATATTTAATTAGCCTATCAGATTATAACTGTGACATAAACATATAATCAGCTAATGTAAAGAATTTGCTTGTGTTAATTTTTTATCTCATGTTACAATTTAGTTTTAAAAGAATACTGCACATAATAATACCAAAAAAAAAAATATTTTTTTCTGTCAGCATATTTCTCATGGTGAACTTAAATGAACAGCTTGTTTTATAAAAAATTGTGTTTCCAACTATGTTCACTAGAAAAGCTTAAAGATATAAATATATAACATATCTATATATAGACACCAATATAGTCATGTATATATGTTTAAAATTAAAGTGGATTCATGAAAAAAAGATTCAATGTATTTGATTAATATTTTATCCTGACCTGTTGTTTACTGAGGAGCAATGGTATAAGGTTAAATCAATAGAGTTGCTGGTAAAAGGAAAGAACTGAAACGATATCTTTAGATGAGAAATGCTGCAACCAGCACTTCAAAGTGAAGAGGGCAATAACAAAGCTATTATTTGAAGTGTTGACCTCTAGGCTGTCATTAAGTTTTACAGCACCTTTTCCATGCAAATGAAACTTGAGTAGATTCATACATAGATATGTGTGTGTGCTCCTTCATAATTCAGGTAGAAGTGGAGTCCAAGAAATAATGTTTACCCATCCCTGTTACTATTTTCCAATAACCTTCCAATCTTCTACCTCTCATTTCCATACCTCCTAGTTCCTTTCTGTTAAGAAGTCATTATAGTAATTTTTTTACTTCTTTGGTCTTTTAGTTTGGACTACATAAACACAAAATACAGACCAAAAACTTATGACAATTCATCTCTATATAATGCCTTGATCCTCATCTGTTTTTCCCCTTGCCTCCCATGGGACTTTATTTTAGGAAAATATGTGAGCTGTGGATCAAACACCTCTCCATGCTGCAAAGACTCATAGCAGAATTCTCCAAAGCATCATTTGCTTTTAACCTTTCCATTCCTGTGCCACATAGCTGCTAGATAACTTGATGCATGGCAAGTCTGAGACCAGTTCCTCTTCAAAAACATGTACAAAGACAGAATGAAAGATGAAGACTGTGAGGTAGTTCCTTAGTGGGTAAAAAATACCCGTATCTTTGACTTCAGTGACTTGCAATATCAAAATATCCAACCTCTTCTACTTGTACTGAGAATTTCACAGCTAAAGAAACCAATACTGTAGAAAATGACTGTCATCAGATGGGAAGGGAGAAAGCAGAGGTGTGTAATTAGACTTCCTATTGCTTCTCCTTCAGATTTTGCTTTCTAGCTTATGTAGTTTCCAGTCTTTATCAACCCAGCCTTTTGCAAACCGTACACCTTTTTTTCAGATCACAATCATTGTTCACCTTTCCAAAGTAACGATGATTTAAATTATTGACACCTTAGAGTTCAACAGCTGCCGTGTCTGCCTCATCTGTTTCTAAATCGTGAACAGGTTGAACCTGTATCATAAACTAGGCAAAAAATGCATTTCAAACACTCATTTATCATTTAAACATCAGTCAGTATGAACTTGCTTCAACATTTTCCCCTTTTCTTCTGCCAGATGAATCCCTATCTTGTCCAAAATCTGAAGAGCATAGTATAACATAGGACAGATACACCACCTAAGGGCAGTAGGCAGTAGCAGATACACAGAAAAAGATGTAAGAACAATTATATTTCCAAGTTACAATACACTTTGCCTTACTGGCTTTCTCAGCTAAAGAATTCATGTAAATGTTTCAGTTCTATATTCTTTGATGGGCTTTATATCCAAGGAACTATACACTGAGAATCAGAAAGAAGAAACATTGTTAATAGATGAATAGGCAGGAAGGAGAAAGCTGCTCTGTGAGGGGACACCAGGACCTGCCCCACTGTCCAACAGAGCCAGATTAAGCCAGTTTTCAAATTAAGCCAATCAGCGATGTTGTTAATACTTCTGTGATAACATATTTAAAAAAGGGTAAAACATCCTGCACAGCAGCTGTGAGAATATGTGAGAGAAAGAGCCCGGCAAACACCAAGTTCAGTGAAGAAGGAGGAGGTAGAAATGCTCCAGGTGCTGCAGCAGAGATTCCCCTTCAGCCCATGGTGAAGATTAAGGAAACTAGAGCCTGTGGAGAGTCCATGCTGGACCCAGCCCCTGGAAGGAGCTGTGGTTCATGGATAGGAGCCTGTGTAGGAGCAATTCTTCTGGCAGGTTATCAGGCTGCACTGGGTGACTTGGAGTACTCTGTTTCTGAAGGACTGCACCTCATGGAAATGACCTATGCTAGAGCAGTTTTTAAGGAAGTACAGCCTGTGGGAAGCACCCACGTTGGAGCAGTTCATGAAGGACATTATCCCATGGGAGGAATCTCATGCTGGATCAGGGGAAGAGTGTGAGGAGGAAGGAGTGGCAGAGATGAAGTGTTATGAAATTACTTTAACCCTAATTCTCTGACCCCATGTGCTGCTCAGGTGGGAGAAGGCAGAAGACTTGAGAATGAAGTTGAGCGTCCGAAGGGAGTGTGAGGGAAGGATGCTTTTAGTTTAATTCCTATTTCTCACTAACTTACCCTGTTATTAACTGGCAATAAATTAAATCAATCTTCACAAGTCAAGTCTGGTTTGCCCATGAAAGTAACTGGAGAGTGATCTCCCTATCCTTATCTTAACCCATGAGCTTTTTCAATGTATTTTTTCCTTTGTCATGCCAGAAGGTGGGCACCTGGCTTGGCAGGCACCTGGCTGTGAGCTCTGCTCAAACCAACACAGAGAGCTATTATCAGCTCCATTTTGCAAGTCCAGATCAGACTTTATTTGCTGAAAAGTCCTGTGAAAGGGAATTAAGGAAATTAATACATATCTCAATTTATAAGTGTGTTAAGGTATAAGGCTAAAAAGAAACCAAGAAGTTACTGTGTGTTTCTCAGAGAATCCCTTCACTTTTTTACTTTAGTTTTTAAGTAATTTTGGACAGAAATTTTGAGAAAGTATTTTTGAACTTTGGAAAAGAAAGTATGAAAAAGACTTTGCAAAAAGCAAGTACAAACTTAAACAGAAACTTTAATGAAGGTGTTCATTTCAGATCGAAAAATTCAAGTTTTTTGGGCAATCCTGTTCTCTGTTTCCTAAAATGCAATTATCTTTCTTTCTTGGCTTACAAAGAAATTTCATTTCTTGCAAAGCCATAATCATCCTCTTTTAAAAAATAAAAATAGAAAGAAGGAAAACCTGCTTATGAATATAAATGTGGATTGCCAGATCAGTGAATTTTCTAACTGAGTATTTACATCTCTCCAGGTGCTCTCGCACAGAGAAATTAATTCACTCCTTGTTCACTCTTTGGACAATCTATTAATCTATCCAATTGACTGAACTGTAAAGTAAAAATAGTTTATAACATCCTGCAAACACTGAAAGACCTAGCCTTGTTTTCCTCTTGTGTGTGAAGGATCAAGCTTTAAACACTTGACTTCTTTGGAGAAGTTCCTCTTCATAAAGCAACATGTTTCTAAAGCAGAAGTATGGCTTTCTACGTATGTAATCAGTGTACATGGACATGTATAATGTCCTAAATGTCAGAACTTAGCCAGAGAAACATTGAGTTTCTTGTCATCATCAGGATCAACCGTAGGTCAATGTTATGCACTTCTGAAGAGGAAAAAAAGGTCAAACATTTTTTAGAAGACTTCAATATATATAGTATACACAGATTCCCAGCTCTGGTATACTTTTATCACTTAGACAGGTTATCTCAAAATATATTTCTATCTGGATTCAAAATAATAACAAGAAAATATTCCAGAAAAAATATTTCTCATAGGGGGACATCAAAGGCAATTTCTTTTTTCCCTCTTTCCCTACAATATGTCTATTTGTTCACTCTCTTCCAAATTTTCATGTACACTTGAATGGAAATGATTACTCTTTAGATTTATTAGAGTTTTCCAAGTAATTTCCTTTTCTTTTTTTCTTCTTGTAGCTGACATGCAGTCACAGGAATGCTTCATCTGCTACATCAGTCAGTTCCTGAGGCAATGAACATCTGCCAGGTTGTATTTGGCAATGGAAGTGGGGAGCTGACACAGTAGTATGGATCCCAAGCAGAAACTTCCTTTCACTGAACTGCATAAAAAAGGGACAGATTTCGAAATGCATCAAATCAACACATTTGAGCCTCTATATCAGATCTTTAGTGGAAGGATACATGCAACCTGGATGTCTAAACTGCCATCACAGAGGTTAATCAATGACACAGACAAGATAACATAGTTTCAGCGAACTCAATGGGATAGATCATCAGGTTTCTCCTCCTGATTTAGCTATATCAACATAAATAAATTAAATCTAGTCTCCCTCTGACAAATCCATTTGTTGACAGGCATTTTCAAGAGTAAATTATTCCAGACACCATTGATTTGACAAAAACTGTAAGTCATATCTCTTTAATTTATCAGATCCTGATTATTGTATGTTCGGGGACAAATGACAAAGATAAAATGGACAGACAAAAGAATCAAAAACAAACAAAAAAAAACCCCAAAACCCTCCACAAGAACCAAAAGACAAAAAAATAAAGTTGAATTCAGTATTCCAGGTCCAAACTGCAATTCTGCTGTAACAGAACTTTTAAATAACCTCCCCACACTGACATCTCCCAGATTTTGAGTTATATCCACACTGATGGCAAGGATTGCTTCAATTTTGGCAAAGCTGTATGCCACTAAACTAATAGGAATCCAGAAACTAAGTCTTCATTTTGAAAATCTTTGAGGAATTCAGTAATTTTAAAATATTTTGATAATTTCTGAAACGACAGATTGCATAAAAAAATGTCATCTGCTCTCTCTTTCAATTTTTGATTTCCATGTATGCAGCCAAATCACCTACATATTTTTCTAACACCTGAATGATTACAGCACTGTTTTAATTCCAGCCCCATCTGAAGGGTTTCAGATTTAAAATTCTGAATTGCCGGGAATGTACCCTAACCCCTGGCTTATAAGTTTCCAAAGGAAGTGTAAACTTCTGCCCTTCAGCCACTGCTGTGTTATACTGCGGGAAATAATTTGAACATGGTGACAAGAAGACAGAAATAAAGACAAGGCCTCTGTCTCTAATTGATTAAAATAGTTATTTGAGTATGCAAAGTCTGAAGTTTTAATCCATATACCTAAAAATCATTTTAGCCTAGTCCTTTTTTTTTTTTCTCATTTAAAGTCTTCATTCATTTCTGAAGTAATGAAGATTAGAACTATCTGTCAATTCTAACTTCTGTTGCTACCGTCAATTAAATCACAATTTAATGAATCATAATACCTGGGTAAAGGGAAGAGACAAAAATACATGTGCCCTCTTGAAAAGAAAAGGACAGAATTACCTTAGATTTCCTTATTGTGGCCTCTTTATTACACAGTAAGCACATGTTGGCTAAAGAACTGATGAATGTACATACAGCGTTGAAGCAGCTCTGCAATGAGTGCTGCTTCTTGCCTTACAGGAGGAAAGAGGATATGGGGGGGAAGTAAGAGTGCTATGTCATTTAGAGAACATCCTGGGATTTGATGGTGTTAAAATGCTAATCTAAAACTAAAGGACAGAAACTCTTAGAAAAACAGACCTGATGTGTTTAGATGATCTACCAAATAATTTTTTTATATTCTATTGAGTGAATGAATAATATAAATTAGAGAAGCTGTTTGCTGAAGAGAAGTCAGCTTTTTTCCTCTGCTAGGAAACTGAGCCACCTGGGCACAGAGTCAAGGCATGTTCCTTTCCTCAATGTCTCATTAATTTTTTTCCTTACAACACCATAAATTAAACAGTATGATAATAAAACTCTGTTCCTCCTTGCATCTCGCAATAGACTACTTTACAGACTGCTAGCAAGAATATGCTTTGGGAAGGGAATGATACCTTTTTGAATCTCTGAAGTGAAAGGAATAAAATATTTATCTGCTTCATTTGAGGACAGTGTTCTACATGCCTGTCTGTTGCATGAACAGAAAATTGGGGTTTTTTTAATGTGGTCTTTGCTATATGGATTACAACACAGTAGTTTTGATGTCAAGGCATTTGGATGAGACACAAAGGGAGTGACTCAGTCTGAGTCTCTAAATTTGGGTGTCTGTAAAGGCATCAAGTGTAACTAAACTCCATCTGAGTCTGTGGAAATCATGTCAGTACAGTGAAGGTTGCAAATCCATTCAGATATTGAGCTAGCAGTAGGCATCTGATGGCATTTAACATACCCCCAGAAATCTACACCATCAGCAAAGTACTCACTGATCCAACACACGAAGTTCAACAGACCCGCATCCTTCTGTATCACACTTTGGAGAACAGCTAAGGTGCATAGGGCATCTCAAATGGCATTAAATATGTTCAGTATATGAATCATGTCCTGTATGTCTACCTTTGGGTGATTTGAATAGCTGATTATCTTCTATCGATGGTCATAAGTAATACTATAGTAGCCTGTGCAGTCATAGGCAGGTCAGCCATTCAGCTGCTTAACTACCTGCATGCAGTACTTTGTAAGATACTATATATATCCTGGCTTGCCTCCAGCTGCTATTGCAAAAGGGCCTAATTTTTCTGTAAGTATTGAACAGTATTTTCCAGCTCAATGAAAATGTCTTAAATACCTAAAGGTACCTTTAGCAACACATGAATCCTACATTTAAGCAATTGAACTGATTATCCTCACTGCAACCGAGTCACCTTTTCTTACAGGAGCTTGAGTGGGCTAAGAACAGAAAATCTTAGATTTCTCTTAGAAACAGAATGTTCTGCAAGAACCTTGAAATGAAAGTATGAAGGAAGAAACAAACAAGTGATGAAATAACTCCAGCATTAGAGGAGGACTAAAACAATTTTAAGGGTTGTACAATTTTATGAAAAGCACAGTTTTAAGCATCATAATTTTATGCTTGACTATCAAATTCTTTAATTGCAAATTCTCTGAAGAAGGTTGCTGTTAGGCCTGAATATTAGCTCACATAGTGTTGCTTTCAGATGAAGGCTCTGTGTTTTGTCATAATGAATAACAATAACAAATATACGAATTCCTAGAGCCTACTGCCTAGTAATTAACTTGTATACGTATATACTCCATATGGTTTCAATGCCAAAAGCTTGTATATTCACATGTAAAAGTATTGTACTGGTTCTGTAAACTTGAGGCTATTTTCTTTGAAGAGATATCTTTCTGGGTCAGAATTCAGGACATGTGTCTGTATGCATTTCAGTGTCCAAGTTTAGGTATAGTCTCTGCTGGAAAGACACCTCATCTTTTCAATGTACGGAACTCTATTGTTTTGGAGATGTGCCTTGTCACAGCGCTAGCCATGGACTGATCATAAATATTTATGTTTTCAGCAAATGGAACAGTTGTGCCAATAAACACCGGGGGTTTGTCTTATTTTTCTATATTTCATGAGTAGTATGCAAAAGCTAGCCTATGCTGTGACAGGTAACACAGACCTCTTCAGCACCACTGACTGGGAATTTAGAACCATGGAAAGCTCAGAAAAAATATCACAACCATATTGTTTTAATGTTTTCATTTCCTAGTCATTCACCTGTGCCATGAGGCTTGCAAGAGGACACACGCTGACTGGTCAGGACTTGCTCTGGGTTTTTTCATGACTTACTACAGACAATGAAGACATCTCATTTTTCCACAAAAAATAAGAATCAACAAAGCATTCTAAGGTTAAGAAAGCTTTGAGTTTGGGCTTTTTTCTTTTTTTTTCTTTTTTAGGTTGTTTCTAATAATCAGTTAGGACAAAATAGAAACTCTTTCCAAGTTTCAGAATATGCATCTCTTAAATGTACTCCCTTACAGTTAACACCTAACAAAGTTTATGCTGCTTTTATCATTCTAGACTTTAGAACTATGTTTTTTTTCAGAAAAATATGATCATACAGCTGAAGGTAAATCTCTTTGCTTATATATGTTGGCATCTACACCTAAAATCATCCCCAGACTCTTCGATGTGTTCAAATACACACTGCCATAATGCAACATTTTTATAATATTATGAAGGATTCAGTAACCTAGTCTTAACTTGATGCATCAAGCTGATTTTCAGACTTAGGGAAATAAGCAAGGATAACATCCTAAGGCTTGGGCAGCAAAATTCTGAAGTTTATTTTATTGTAAAGTGATCCTTTTATATTTGCATTGGGTTCATTTAAAATGCTGCTGCGATCAAAATTGTGCTTCTATTACGTTTTGTGAATCAAGGTTGTGAGGAAGATTTGATTACTACTAAAATTTTAACAGGGAAAGTACAAGACTTTAAAATTATTTGTATTCACAGTTATATTGTTGGTGGGCCAGAAATCACAGACAGCATATGAAAGAGTTCATTAATGAAGGACGAGAGTTTTCTTTTGGGGTGAGAAATGAAAGCCAGCTAGAACACAGGTCTTTTGATAGAACTCAGTCACTCAAAATGTTTACAGTTTCACATTTCTTAGCATGCTGTAATTTTTTCACCTTCCCTACAGTGAAGAAAAGCTGTAATACATTACTATGAGATCAAATAGAGGTCACAAATGGTCTAATCTCTACTTCCTTTACAAAATGTTAGAAGTAAAATTGATGTTTGCATTGATATTTAGAATTAATCTGGAAGCTTGTCGCAACTACATGAAGATACCTGGGTTGGCTGGCACCTCCAGACCTGGGCTATTTGTCACCGTGCAATATGAGAGCAAACACAGGGCTGCAGAAAAGTTTCTGGTAGTACTAGACATATTGAACAGTAGCTGACAGAATTTCCAGTCTGAAAACAAGGAACATGACAGTGGTTCCCAAAAATCTTGCAGAAGGGCTTGTTGGTGGCAGTCAAAATGGAAAGTACTCTTATATCAATTTTCAGCAGAATGTCTTTGCTCTAAGCAGCTGCTGCAAGTTGAGCTGTCTTGCAACATAACTGGTCAATGGGTATGACCTGAAATATGATGTAAAATTCAAGTCTATAGTAGTACATAAACAATTACATCCCTTTTTACACAAAACCTGAGAGAAAAGAGCTTTAAACTTTACTGGTTTTGTATGAATAATGCCATTATACACTTAATGAAAAGTGATGTTTATGTATTTTAAGTAATAACAAAGAAGAAATGGTTGCAATATGAATAGTGGTCATGGAGAAAATACTACTTGTAACTGTATTTATGTACATACACAGATATATGCATATACAAAGAGCTTAGTGTCATCCTGTATCACATTGTGTCCATAATTCCAGTGTGTACATTCAAATAAAGACTTTTAGTTGGTGATTTATCACCTCAGGATTATGCACTTATCTTTGACAAATTGCTTTTTGGTTCCTGTATTACTCCATTGCCTACAGAGCAAAGATGCAAATAGCTCAGCTTACATGGTTAACTTTAAAATGGTTCGCTGATCAAAATTAATTAACCTCATTGGACTTACACGCTGAAGACAATGAGAACATTGTGAAGACACAGACAGTTGCAACAGGCTGTGAAATGCTGGAGCTCTGCAGTGGACACTAGCACAGTCATAATGTGATGTTTGAACTGCCTGGCCAGATGTATCATAGACCAAGGAAAATTACCTTCTTCCTTGATCCCTCGATTACAAAACCACTTTTGATGCATGTGGCATGGATTAAAAAAAAAAAAAAGTGTTTGACTTGACATTTCACATCGAAGTACTACTTAACCACCTGTGAAATTCATGGCATTTTATGTACCTTTTCTCAGCTGCTCACACTGTTATTTGTCACATTCTACAATTGTAGATGTTGCATCCAGCACTTTCCCACATCCTGTCTGCTTACTACAACCTCAGGTTAGGACCTAGCCAGCAGTCTGATCATTTGCCCACAGCCCCAAAAAGAAGTAATAAAATCTAAGGCTATGGGGACTAACAATCTTCAACATAGGTGTCGTTCATTGCCTTCAGATTCTGGGTTGATGCATGAGAGACATAAATGAGATAAAAGTATTTATCTTTTCCTAAAAAGACAGATGAATGGAGCTCAGTAACTTTCATATCTGTACTATGGTATGTGTGAACATAAAACCCGCTACAGGGCTTTAATGCTTTTTGCCAACAGCAGCAGTTACTACAGGTGCCTTATAACTTGTAGATGAGTCCCATGCTTGCAAATTGCTAGAATTGTAGGCGTGTACTTAATTCAAAGCTCATCTCATACATTTTATATATTTGCTTGAGTTGGAACATTCTGTCTTTAGCTATTACGGTATGGATTTTGCTTGCAAAATCTTAGGAAGCAATGTACAATTTGTGCAGATACCAGAAAAAAAAGAACAAAAATCTTCTAACACATAGGAGTATTCTAGTGTCTTTCTTTGGATCATATAGCTCCCAAAACATTGATCTTTAATTATTAAAGTATATTGTTTATTCCTAAGAAAATCTCAAGTTATTTGTGTTGTCCTCAGAATCTAAGGCTTGGAAAGACAATTTAAAGTTCACCTTATATATTACAAAGAATACAAATAGATTGTTTTGATTTGAGTTAAGATTTTAAAGCATAGTATGTCCTTCATTGAGAAATAGGAAGCATTTACAGTATAGTTCTGGATAGTCAATGTTATCATCTTTCTTTTTATTCATTTTTTACTTTTTTTGCATCTCAACTTTCTTGAAGGTCGTATTTGCATAACTGTTCAGATTGTCCATTCACCCAATAAAGACAGATTTCAGTCAGGCTGGAGATACACATATTGATACCAGGAATCTCTAGACATCTTAGAGAAATACTAGTCAGAATGATTTATTTCTTCACATTTAAAATTTCATTGATATTTATTACTGTGTGTAATGACTGAATTGTATGGTTCATTGTTTCCAGGTATTAGTGCAATATGAATATACTAGTAGTCACTTCCTTTCTGCAATGAAATGCAAAAACAAATGATATAAAACAGATTGAAATGGTACAATATGTATTTACTACATCTTATAAATTGACACCCAGCAAGTATGGAAAATATAGAATAGTTTGTAATGCTTCTTAACCTTGTTGCAGCAATTGTGAAGGGTAGTTCTTCTCTAGCTTTTCAGTGACTGAGAAAATACATAAGGAAAGCTCGTAGGTGGTTTTGTTCCTGTGCTCATGAAAAGCTTTGTATTGATAGATAGGAACTTTATATTGTATCCCTGCTTTGTTCAATAGCACTCATTCCGTCAATTTATCATTGAAATTAAACAGCCCAGATAGATAGAAGAGAAAAAAAATGATGTCCAAAACAAATGCATGTTACAGTGGAAGAAGATTCCTTACCAAGACATTGGAAGTATGAAATATGCTGACTCTGTTTAGGAGATTTGCAATCACTTTTAATGCCAGTCAATCACAGCCCCTCTTAGCCGTTCCTCCCTCCTTACACCTCTTCAGGCTCCAGAAGGGGCAATTCCCCAGGCTGCAGTCCTACAGGGACACGCTGCTCCCTCCTGAGCTCTCCATGGCTGCAGCTCCTCCAGGAAATATCCCACCACTGCAGCCTGGAGCCTTGCTTTCAGCTGGAGAAACAACAGAAGACTGAAAGTTAATTTGCATATAATGTAGAGGTATCTTCATGGACTGAAAATCACAAGAGGTAACAACCACCTCACTTTAGTAGAGAACATCATAACAAGAACCAAAACCTGGAGGCTGAAGCCAGAAAAAAAATCGTGAAGAAGTAAGTTAACTTCTTAACAGTAATAGTAGTTAACTATCAGGAAAGGTTACTAAAGAAAATGAGATATTTCTGTGTCTTTCTGTCTTCAAATTAGAACCAGGATGATTTTCTGAAATATTTCCCTTTAGCAAAACTTGAGTTATTGGGCCATGGATTGAAATTTATGCAATCCAAGAGTATGTTTTTTCTTTAAAGACACTGAATTTTCTTTCAGTAAGGAAAACTATTTCAGCAAAATGATTTTTTTCATGAAAAACACTTACTTTCCTTAAAAATGACTGATTTATCCACATTGAAACAATGAATTTAAAACTAGAAAAAGTAGATGTGACTGAGATTTTAATCAGCTCTCTAAGGAAGACAGTGTCTTTGTCCTTCACTATAAACAGCCTCAATTAACGTGATTGCTCTTAGAGTTTCAAAAGAGGATTTGATTGGCACTGTCTGTTCTTTTCTGTTCTTGAACTCTCTACTTTTGATTGTTTCTGAGACCCACAGGCCTTGTCAGTTCACCTTAAACACTGGAGCTCTCGTAGTATTATGGTAATTAAGGGAATTATTTATTTTTTTTTAAACAGCATCCTAGGAAGAAAGTGGCAGTTCTGAGGCTGGCCTGTGACATCAGTCTGCCATATGGTCCCAGTTTGTGTGCATCTACAACACAGCTCCCAGGTTTTAGAACAAGTAGATTCTTCTGTCACTGATTTTGTGAGACTCGCTTCCCGTAGCAGTTAATCATTTAATGTAGAAAACTCATGGTAGCAGCTGCTGTAATAATACTGTTAAGTGATGTAAGAAATGTGATCACCTGCTCCAGCTGCTCTGGTCTGGGTCCCTGCTGCCCAGTTGCTGGAGTCCAGCTTGGTGTCCAGGACCCTGGTTCTCTATCCAGGCTGAGGGATGTGGCTGCCGCTTTCCCAGTCTCAGCTTCAGCCTGTGATGAAACAGAGCATGTGTCCCAGAGACAAGCAAGCAGAGACACACAGACATGGAGGGCACTGATGTAGCCGATCAGAGACAGAGACAGCAGACCAGGTACTGCCTCCAACAGCACCTACACACAGGACTCACACACAGCGTAAACAGTCAACCAGGTCCCCTCCTCCTCTTGGGCAGGCAGAGACAGAAGGTCACACCTGCCTGAAACAGAAGCCCCCACCTGCCTGATACTCAGTTCCAAACCTGAGATCCCCCTACCTGCAAGCTGTTCCAGCTTGAAGTTACCTGGTGATCACACACTCATTGCACATGCAGACCACGACTGGGGAGATGACATAGACTCACTCCACTGCAGCAGCTGGCATCAAGCAGTCGGGTACCTCTTCAGACACAGTCTTTCCACGTACACTTAAAAATACCTTTAGTACTTTAATAGTGGTATTGCATTTATGTCAAAATGCCAAATTGGGAATCAACAATCTATTGTGCAAGGGACAGTTCATACCCGTGATGAAATAATATTTCTAGCCTTCATGATTTTAGTGTTGTAAGAAGACCATAAAATAGAGAATTCCACAGAACAGATTAGAGCAATCCAAGATTACAATAAAATTCTTGAATTTGCTACAACAGTGATTGTAGCCCATCACCTGTATAAATGAAGCCAAGTGCATATGTACAAGGGAACTTAAAGAATAATTCCTATCTCTGCCCTTCCTATATAAGGCATATTTAAGTATGGAACTAAAGCAAAAGAACAAGGAGCATTTTTTTTTGAAATAAAGGAATACTTTGAACTCAATAGGTTTATACATTTGTGACTTGATGTATGTTGGTAAAATCTCAAATCAGTTTCCAATTTTATTAAAACCCAAGGAATATTGTCTTCCATCAAAGTCTCTGATAGACTATACTAAAGTCTTGCAAAAAACTTAATTGCTTAATTATATTACTATTTACGTTACAGAACAACTACAAACCTTATATTTGGACTCTGTATAATTAACAATTCACTGGTAATAATCAGTGGTACAAGTTAGATGTTTATTAGAAGATTTTCTTCATCCTAGAGAACCAATAATATAAACACACTTTGACCTGAAGTACAGAATTTCATTCTTATCTACTGCTCCAGTGAATACCAAAGAGAATTTTGAATGATCAGCTTCCCAAAAGATAAATTAAAGGCAAGTTACTTAATTACCTCATACTTTCATCCTGGATTATTTCAGAAACCCCCTGTAAGATAGTCCACTACCTTTCATGTGGGACTAACTTAAATTATGTAATGCAAAAAGGGCAACAGTCATAATTTTCAATTATCGAGAACATGTATAAACTGTGACAGTGACAGATATTAAAGTCATCACAGTAGAGAGCCATTGGCAATGGTTGATTAACTCTTAAAAAAGCTGCTTGAATAATTAATTGGTTTCTGTTCTCCATATAATTAGTGGGTATATTGTCAGCATCTAGATGCATATCAAATTATATACTCATCACTCATTAAAAATGTTTAAAGTTCATTTCTTTCCTAGCAAAAGGTAAACTCCTTCAATTTAAATTAACAAACCTCTCTCCCCAAACATCAATCAACAGCCAAACGTAAGCAAAACCATTTGTGATATTTGAAACACATCTGAACGTCTCACTTTAGTACTACATATATTTACCTACATTTTGTCCTTTACCTATCTTGGTCTTTCTTCTTTAATCCATTCTTCTATGAATTTAATAGCAAAGGTTTCAAGGATGGCAATGGTGTTGGTGTCCCAAGCCTGCCTAGGCAGCTTGCTACACACACACGGAAATTGATACTACCTCTGCTTCAGCTGTGTTTTGAAAATGCATAAAACCACTGCAAGGGAAGGAACTATTCATTCATCATTATTGTCATCTCTTCACACATGCTGTTTCATGAATGTCTCTGAATGGTATAATTCAGCTACATATCCAGTTGGTGAAATTCAAGATGTTTATCACAAGTAATGAATTTATTTTGCCTAATTTCAAACACCTGCTGTCTAGGAATCACAGAACTGGTTCTCTTTACACTAAAGAGGCATTTTTAAAGTTAAAGTTAAAGTCAACTTCTTATGCTCTAAGAATAATCCCACTTTTATTTCAGATTTCTCTATGTAATTTTTTTTCTGATAACAGTGTAAATAACTCAGTAAAAAAGGTATAGAAGAATAGTTTAGAAATACTAACATTTATAAATACTTCGATATCTTAAGTTCCACGCTTACATTTAAATGGGTGTAAATAAAAATGAAAATAAATGCAGTAATTTACCAATATATGCACAGGTATAGTATAGTAATACTATGTGAATTCTACTCCTCAATTATAAAAAATCTTGGTATAGTAAATACAATTTGATGTTTGAGAACTTCAGCTATTATCAACTAGGGTATATTCTCCAAATTTTCAAATATAATATAGCTACTTATCTGGTGATATAAGAAAATCATTTCTGATGAGGGCTTCCTTAAGTATCACTACTGCTTCAACTTTGTTTCATATTTTAGAAAAACAGAAAATATTCTGTTGCTTTCTCTTCCGTTCATAGCATGTTCAAGCAAAATCAGAACTGGCATCACTAGATGAGTAATCAAACAGGTGGCATCCAAACCAGTTTTTGATGTGTGCCCAGAGAAGACATGATGCAGCTGGCAGATTATTTTGCATGCCAAGTTAGTCTGATAAAGAACAGCCATCCTTTCAAAACTAAAACAAAAAAACCCAAACAGATGAGGAAAAAAAAAGTAAAAAAGCAAGAAGCAATTTTTGAAAACAGTGGAAGTTTTGTTGTTGGAGATTGCAAGAAGTCTGGCCCTCTTGGCAAAGCTTTGCAAATATTGTTCGTGAGAAGGAGCCTAGTTCCTGTACTGGCAAGTCTGCCTCGCTGAACTTTGATGAACTGCATGATTTTATGGTTAAGAGCACTCTCTACAGCCTTTTAAGCACCATTCTGTCGATCTGAATTTCCAGAGTAAGTAAGCCAACAGTAAAGAACAGAAAAATATTGGATAAAATCTTAACAGATAAAAACACAGAATAAAACAATGCTTTACTTAAGTTGAAGATTTGGAGTCAAATATGTTTGGAAGGAAAACAGCCTGTCTCTGATTTATTTTCAGAATATCAGTCCCAGTTCCTTGAAGAAATATGATAATAACATTTGTCTTTTTATGAATTTTATATATTCAGTGCAGATCAAAGTGATATCATATGGAAGAAAATTTGTGTCCTTTACTGAATATTTTCTCTAATGTTATACATAAAAAAGGATATATTATCATGAGATCAATCTTCTTCCACAATCTGTTACTGTAAAAAAGGCATCTCAGAAGTGTCATGAAGTGAAAAAAAAAAAAAAAAATCATGCCTTCAGTTTGAGGTCTATGAGGATTTGGTTAGAATTGAAATGCAAATACCTCCACAATGAACAAATTGAAAATTGCATTAAAATGACATCTCTTCTGACATCTATCTTGATTTCAAAATCTCTGAATAACATGGTTAAAAAATCCAAATTGTCCAAAATGAAATATTGAAAAATCAATTTGCAAAACCAGACACACAAAAAATGAGTACTTTGAGGTTTCGTTTCATAGCCGAACTATAAATATGTAAATATGTAAATATATAAATATGTAAATATATAAATATATAAATATATACACACATATACGCATTCTTTAGGTTCTAAAAGTATGTCTATAAAAATGTTACTGAAAACTGAAAATGTTACTTAAAACTTTTCAACTTTTAACTTACTTCAATCTGATATTGAACCACCAGGTATCAACTGTAACACCAGTTATTGCACTTAATTTGCATGGTCCCAATGTATTTTCCTTTAAAAAGAAAGACCATCATATTAGGACTTTATTTAACAGCTAAACAATATCTTATTTAACAAAGAATTCTAGTTCCTAAGGAAATGTTTCTTTCTTAGTAGATTTTCTTTTACTATCTTGTATACTAGACTTTTCTACATATTTTGTCTTTTTTAAGGTATGAAAAGTAAAAACGCTGTCAGAAAGAAATTCTCTTATGTTATATATAGTCCCAGCATTTTAGATATCCACAAAATGGCTCGGAAAAATGATATGATAAAACAATCTTTTAAATACATAAAATAGAAGGAAAAAAACCCAAAACCCTCCAAACTTCTGTGTAAGGTTCTGCTGTTATAAACTTTATTTTTCTGATTTACTAGACCATGGAAAGCAGGTGTAAAAATCATGATTCAAAAGAGGCTAAAAATTCAAGAAGACTTTATATAATGAAAAGTGTTTATAAGGTCAGTTGGGTAGATGTTCTTATTTTCAGCTTTTAAGTCTCAGCTTTTGCAGTTATCACACATTTGGGTTACTTTTTCCAAAAGATTATTAGTCAGATTTTGCCTCCAAAACAGCAGTATGCAAAAAAACCAGAAGTCTAGTTTCTGTGTCATAGCAGGACTAGAGTTGGTAGACAGAATGCCTAGCAAAAATGAACTGTGAATCTTAATAGATTCACAGAATCTTAACAGATATGGCCTAGGGCTCACGTCTTGAAATTCTGTGATTAAAAACATCACAGAGTTATCAGGTCACAAGTAAGAACTGGGAATGGAGAGTAGAAACACTCTCAGCTAACTTCTGGCTTTGGAAAATTAGATACCTCCTTCAAGCATAACTGGTCTTCCCCTACAGGTATGAAATCCAGTCCCTGTGTGCACTTGACAATTTCCTCCAGCATCTGCATAGTTTAGTCTGGCAGCTTATTTTAGATATCTAAGTTGTAAGTGACTACAGTGAGAAGAAGCGAATCCCATCCCAAAATCAGTGAGAGACAGACTCCTTAAACCAGGTCTTCCTTGCAACTGGCTGCCTGCATTTTATTAGCCCTTTGAGAGAAGCTGAAAACAGGTTCCTGTAAATCACCTCTTTTGCTTTGTCCTGTGGGTCATTGCAATATTTCAAAACAGCTTAGAGAAAATAAAGAAAAATACCACCATGATAGTACACAATACATGATTGCTACAGAAAAATGTGGCTGAGAAGTGAACTGTTGATGAAGAATTTTCTCAGGATCTGTGTGACTATTTACCCCCAGTGTCTTGTACAGAACTGATGATCTTCCTTTTTTTTGCCTTTAAGAAAACATGATTTTCTGTTGTATGTTATTTTCTCTTCAGTCTTTTTTGGTATCTTCACACTTCTGTATCCTTTCTGATTTCAGCAGTAGAGCTTTTCTGAAGTGAAGAAGCAGCTTAGTTATTTGTCAACACATTCAGAGCTCAGGTACACCCATATAAATTTAAACTAAACCATCAATATCACCAGGGTTACTCTGAGGGTAACCTGATGTCACTGTAATGTACTCGTGCTCTACATCTAATTACAAGAACATATTTTGACTGGTTGGATCACAATTGCTTTTATGGGGAACAAATACCTCTTGTTCTTTCTACTTAAGCAGTGTAATAAAAATAGGATTATTAGAACTCTGTCAAGTTGTTATGACAACCTGAATTTGGGACCTGAAAAATGTGTCTGGCTTCACTCGAGAATTAATAAAATCTTTCCAGCTGAGGAAAGTTGCTTAAATTCTAGGTAGATGAAGCCTCTGGAGAGTAGTTGGTGTTGTCAAAACATGTAGCAGTCGTGATCATTGTGAACAGTACAGACTCATTGCTCTGATATAGAACAGTAGGAGAAATGGGCAATACTCGTGTTCAACTTCTGCACTGGCTGAGTGATATATGAGGCCACAGCTCTGGTGGAGGTGGGTTGTTAATATGAGTAATTAATATCTTCTAGTCCTTCCTCCCTAAAATACCACCTTCCTCTCTACTGACAAGTTTCAGGGAAATTTCATACTTTCTCATCCATGTTCAAAATTTTGCTGCTCAAGGCCAAACAACAGAAGGTGGTATGAAGGGTCTAGAAGTTCCAGTAACTCTGCAAAATGGAAAGAAGAGGTGAGGAGACAACTCTTTTTACTTCTGCTCCTTGTCCATTCTCATATCCTGTGCCATGTCTTCA
The DNA here is from genome assembly GCF_032191515.1 of Phaenicophaeus curvirostris. Taxonomy (NCBI): domain Eukaryota; kingdom Metazoa; phylum Chordata; class Aves; order Cuculiformes; family Cuculidae; genus Phaenicophaeus; species Phaenicophaeus curvirostris. The sequence goes on from NC_091394.1 coordinate 92,566,442, forward strand.
AAACTGTGAGAAAAAAAACAACCTATGTAATCTCGGTAATTGTAGTAGGAATGCTTCTTTTTTTTCCCTGCAGTGTAATATACTAAGATGAGCAAGTAGTCAGAAAGCAGATGATCTCGTATTTTTGACCATCTTTCATTAAGAAAAAAGGTATTAAGATGTGACCCTTAAACTACTGAAAATTAATATTAGGTAGCAATCATCTTATTTTGCACAAAACTTTTCCTCAGCTTAAAATCCAGTATCAGACCATCTATTTATATTAAATGTTTTGATGTTTGCATCATTTTTTTCTGTATATTATAAAGCAGTATTAAATAAACCAAAATGGGAAATATTTATTTTCTATTCTTTAACAAAAATGTTTAGGATAACTGTTTGGGATAACTACAATTATACACTTTTAACAGGTCATCCTAACACAAGGAAGAGCTGTAGTTTTACCTATAATTCATGCCCAGTCAAAGTAGATCTCCAGCAGCAAACCCAAACCATGCTTAACGTAACAAGGTTCTGTATTGACTGAATTTTGAACATGTGACACTGAACTACTGTACATTATAAGTGAAGATGATTACACGGAAACATGTTCTTCCTGATCACTGTAGCTATGGAATCCATGGGAGACTGTGAACAATTTATGGTGCTTCTGCTCGTTGCAGCACAATAATTTGTTTTCATTGTAGTTTTATCCAAGTTTTTCCTGTATGAATCATCAAAGGTCTTTGTGGATACACAAATGATGATCATATGGGGCTGTTAGTAGTTCCTCATATTTAACAGGATAGAGAAGCTATCAGCTATTGTTGCTAAGTGTTTTTCTGCCATTTACAGAATGACCAATGTTTTCATTTCTACATATGAAATGAAAACTGTGTACATATACGCATATGTATATATGAATATGCAAAAACCATAAAAACAAAAAACAACAGATTTTTATATAAGAGTGCATGGAGATATGTATATTTATGGGTAAGGCATATGAATATTTTATGTGTATGTTTTTCTATGTATAATATAGCCCAATAAGTTCTCCTGCGTATATGTCTGTGTCTGTCTTTTGATTTGTTATTCTCTCTTTATACAGATATAAATTAATTAATGAAGCATTATAGCAATAGAAATGGGGCTTCCTGTACAAAGGACATTATTGTCCAAACAGTAAAAAATGAACACATAACTGCTGTCAATATTCTTTTTCACTCTGCTCTTCTATTCCACCCACATCTTTTTTGGCTAATTTCTGCTTCTGACTTTTGTCTTTGAATCACATTACACCATGTTGCTAAAACACTGTAGGGAGTCTTTTGATCCTCTGTTGTTTCACAGGTACAGTTATACCATAGATCTACATCTTCTTGCAAAGAAAGACTATGTCTACTAGAACTGGCAAAACACAGGAAACAATATATATATACATATATTGCAGAGTAGTTTTCATTCTCCTAGCAAGATCATAGAATCATAGAATCATAGAATAACCAGGTTTGAAAAGACCCACCGGATCATCAAGTCCAACTATTCCTATCAAACACTAAACCATGCCTCTCATGATGCTAGATTGGTGCAAGAGTCTCACAAACTAGAGAATTACAGCTGTTCCATGTAAGGTCCAATTCCAATATAGTTCCGAAGCAAAACAGGATTTCTTTGAATCTTTTCTGTTGGCAGCTTCTAATCCTTTTACGAGCTGTTCACAGCGGCAGCTCAGCCATTGGAACAGTTGGCTTCCCATGCTGCATATGCACTGTGTGTTGTATGTGATCTGAAACAGATATCTGATGAAAAAGGCATCAAGCTTCTCCAGCTGTGGGCCAGCAAGAAGTAACAGAACCTGGAGTTGTAACCCAATAAACATCTTCTCTCAAATAATCTGTCCAGAAACTGGGCAAGCCTTTTTGAAGCCTATTTCTTGGTGGTTTTTTTTTTATTGTTGTTTTTTTGTTTGTTTTTGTTGATTTGAGGTCTTTTTAATTTCTCTGAACTTTTTCTATTTGATATTTTTACACAAAACATTTTGATTTTAAGTAATTGTCCTTTTCATGTGCAAGACTGATCTGTTTGAGATTTTCAAAGTAATTCCTGATATAAAACCATGTATCTTTTTTTATTCTTACTTTTTTATTGGTGAACATTGGTAAGCACCTTGTATTACACAAAACACAAGAATACTTCTACACTGTAACAATTTGCAACTTTAACTTTGAGATGTTACAAGATTAGAAGTGTAGGAAATGAATAATCACTTTTTCTTGGAAGCAATTTCTTCATTTACAGCTTTAGACTGAGATTTGCTAAGATGGTGATTCAGCTGGCAGGATAGAACGTGATGAGAAAAGATAATAAAATGGCTGTAGGCCAAACCTAAAAAAAACAAGGTAGAAATTTTCCACAGAATCACATTTGTATGATTCCGTGATTCTATGATTTCCATGACAGATATATGCATAACGCTTTAGACTACATGTAAATATTTTTTGTTATTGGTATCTAGTAACCTATAATTATCAATTGATAATCCTCATTTTGGGCAGAGATATTCAAACTGTAGCTATTTTTTTTTTTTTTCTCTCTGAGCAGCTAGAAATTAAAATATTGCCTCAAGCACAAATTGGAAACTTTTTCTTCACAATCTATTCATAAATAGGAAAAAAAAAAAAAGAACATCTGGTGACTCCTCTTAATTTTAGTGTATGTGGCAGTAGCAGAAGAGCTAATGAATATGGGAAGACTGTTGTTAAACTTGGAATTTTCTCTTCTGGCCCTGTTTTCCCTCTGTTATCCAGATTTATAATCTCTCTGTTCCTGTAACACAGCACATGCCCATAGACCAATGTCACAATTTACCCAAGGTGCTGGGGAATTTCAACTTCTAGTGGATGCATTTTAAAAGGATTTCCAGGGTATGTGACATTGTGAAATGGAAGATACCGTGATAGAATGGGATGAATAATGGATGTCACATATCTTGTCTCTTTTTATTGTTAGTATTGAGTGAGAAAAGACAAAAATCTATCTGTGTCTTTTGTTATCACCTTATGGTTACTGCTATCTAGCACTTGTGGGAAGAATTTCTTGATGGTTTTGCATAATAAGAAAAGTACCTCAGCATGGACTGCAGCTGCTTCAACAGTGGATATTTCACAGTATTCATTTAATGGATAATCGTTGCTACAGATGTTGCTACTTATCCTTCAGTGAGATGTGTTCTATTATAATTGTTGTGGAATACTTCAGCACAGCTGTGATTTTCTTTAATTTTCTCTAAATATTCCTCAAAAAATAAACAAAAAACCCCAACCCTAAACACACTTAGAATGCTCACATTTGTATAAATGCAGAAACGTACATGCAAAAATACACAAAGAGCCACAAACTAATGAGTTTTTCAGTTACTTACAAATCTATGCCCCCTGACTCTCTGGGGGCTTTATGAATGAGCAACATTTTTTTGATTTGTTACTGATTAAATGGAAAGGGTCGAGTGGAAGGTTTTGTAAATACTTTAAGAAGATATAATTATACAAAGCAAATGTAAATCTTTTTTTGTTCCTTAGACACAATCACCAGAAAAAGTCTGTTACAAGTATCTTATAGGCCAAAAATGAGCTTACATTAGCCAAAGCAAAAGAAGATACTGAACAAAACAAAGCAAAACAAAGAAAAAACAGTACCCCAAACCCAATAATCGTTATTGACATCATCATCAAACCAAGATAATATAAAAATCTTACATTTTTAACTTTGAACATAAACAGAATGATTAGCATGTCAAGGCTGAAATAAATAAGTGGGAAGCAGATAGCACTATTTTTCACAGTAATTTAAAGTTCTGCTAAGGATTGAGGCACACTGCTGATTAAAATTTGAAGAATTCTATTTCCAATGGAGGAAGACATGACAAAGAAAAAAGGCTGAAACAGAAACTGAAATATCTTTGAATCACTAGCCTGAGAAATATATTCAGCAGTGTGGATTATTAATACTAAGATCAAATCACAAAAAGCCTCACATATTTTCTGGCTTTTAGTGCCTTCTCTAGTGTACTTTTGTTGTGGAAAATTATGAATTGAGCCTTATAACTAGGATATAGATTTAATGTGAACAGATTTGTTATCATTTAAGTGAGTGAGTAAATGTCAAGACAGAAGCTCTTTATACCACAGCTGACTTTATTAAATAATATTAAGTGAATAAGTTATTTTCTTTTAAAGGTACAGCTACTTTAATAATAACTCTTAATGAGGAGCAGGTTTCACCTCAGCTGACACTCTCCTTCTTAAAACTAAATTCCTAGTTAAGTTCTTGTCACAGAAGACTTCTTTGGGCAATTTATCCTATTATAACTGAGTGTCCATTTCATGTTTGTAGAGGCAGTACAGATTAGATGACCTACTATCCTCTCTGCAAAATCTCTAAATCTCCAAAAAATTGCTCAGCAACGTCAGATTTCTGTGACTTCTAGCAGCACAAGAATGTCATGACTGTTTATTAGGACTGCATACAGAAAAGCAGACATAATACTTTCCCTAAAAATCTGGTTTTAGTATCACTAAGTATAGGCAGGAAATTCAGCAGCCTGAAGATCATATGAACCCATAGCTCAGAACATGGGTAGACTGAGTTTGTCAGAGAACGAGATGTGAATTATCATTGGTTTGTCAGGGGAAAACTATGTTTACACTTCCTTAAGCAACCATACATGTGGTTTTTTCTGTCTCTTATCATCTCTCTCATTTTTATTTGGTTTTGGTTTTGTCTGTTCTTTTCTCTGTAGCAAGTGAAGAATTCCCTGCTGTTTTCATTATAAATGCACACAAAGACCATAAAACAGAGAAAGCCAGAAAGCAGAGCTGCTGAAAGATGTTTCTGAGTTTTCTTTTCTTTAATGATGTGGAGCAGCAATGAAAATAATGTCACCCACTTCACACTCATTGGAATCCAACCTGAAATAGTGTGAATGTTTAAAAGTCATAAAGGACGATATTTGCTTTGAAAGAATAGTGTATGTATCCATAAATTAAAAGCACTGTGTACTTTTCAACGTTCATTTCTCAACTTTCTGTTGTGCACACAGACAGGTTATATTGCTTTACAGGATCATAACACTATAAACTTTCTGTTAGGTTGGAGAAGGAATAGTAAAGCACACTGTCTGTAATCAGCCTTATTTTATATGCATTTATTAGAATCTTCTGCAACATAGGATTCTGAAGTTTTCTCCAGGGAAAAAAAAACAAAGAAAAGAAAGGCATTTTTGTTCAGGTTTGGGGTCATTTTTCTGGATTGGTTAGTTGCTTTGGGGGTTTTGGGAGGGTCTTGAGTTTTTTCTTCTTTTTTTTTTTGTGTCTGTTTTGGGTTTTTTGTTTGTTTTTGTTTTAACATTATAGCAATGACTGTCACATCGTAGAGGAAGCAGTGAGTAAGGAAATGTTAGAGGTCACTGGAGAGAGAGACTGAAGCAGCAAAAATGGGGAAAGATTTTAATCCTTCATCTCAGTGTGCCAGGAGCACTGAAGAGAATCAATAACTCAGATTACATTCCCAGATAGTGGCATTTTAGCATTGTCATGGTTTAGTCCCATCCAGCCAAATCTGGCAGCTAAAACTGTACAGTTGAGCCTCCAAAATCCCTCCCTCCCCCTGCCCTTGGGGGAAGGAGAGAGGGAAATGAAAGGAAAAAGGCTAGTTGGAAACTAAAACTACAGTTGTAATGAAATGGTAATGATAATAATGAAAATAATAAGAAAGTAATAAAATACATAAAAATATATGAGCTCTCACCTCCACCCCTCAATGACTATACATTAACACAAACGCTGCAGAGCAGATATGAGGGGATTGATCCACCTCTAGGAGGGAGCTGGACTCAGGAACTGGATTCAGGAATGCACAATCAGGAGCAACCAGACAAATAAGGTCCTCCCTGGGAGTCAGCCATCACAGAAAAGAGCAAGACCCTCTGATCTCTCAATTTTATACTGAGTATGATGTATATAGGATGGAATACTCTGTTGGTTAGTTTAGGGTCACCTGCCCCATTCATCCCTCCTCACAGGTGCCACCAGTATTAAAATGGTCTTGGTTAAGTATAAGCATTGGTCTTTTGGCATACCAATGCCCTGTGTTATCACTTTAGAGAAGAAGCGTCTCAAACATGCAGTTAGTTTTCAGAGAAAGCTACTTGGAGCAACTGAGTTAGTCACAAAGCTGACTCTAATTTACCTAAAACTACAAGATGAAAATGCCATAAATTCATAAATACCTTGGTAAAATTTGTTGTTCATTTACTCATTCATTTCCAAAATTTCTGGATTTGTGATAGTTGATGAAATTTCTCATTTCCCTTTCTCGTGATCTCTTTAGGATGTGTTTTCAGTCTTGAAGAATGGAAAGCTAAATCACCCCATAGACTTAGATACAGAATCACAGAAACATTTAAGTTGGAAAAAATCTTTAAGAACATCAAGTCCTACATAAACCTAACACTGCCAAGTTTACCACTAAACCACATCCCTAAAGGCCACATCTTTTAAATATCTCCAGGGATGATGACTTGACCACTTCCCTGGGTAGCCTGTTCCAATGCTTGACACTTAAAAGGCAAGGGCAGTTATCACTTATTTGTGTATTTCCTTATCTATTTTGTAGTCATGATGATTAAGTAAACCTTGTGGATTTCACCATCCAATGCACCCTGTAGAGACAGTGGAAGAGAACATCATGATGTAGTCCCCTAAACAGGCCTTAATACAGCCTCTCCATCTCCAAGACCCAACAAACTGACTGGGAGCACAAGGGTCACAGAAGAAAGGTTCATAGAAGTCTTCAGATGTGCTTTGTCTTCCCTAAAAGGCCTGTCACATGCTCAGAATCGCATTAACACAACTATGCTGTTTCTACTCCTAGAATTTTTTGTTCAGCAGGAGTAAGGAGATCTCAAGCCATACTGGAAGAAAGCCCTGTTATACTAGGCAAAGCACATAACAAACCTATTCTCCTGCACTCAGTGACATGTCTTTTGAGACCCTATGAGGCAAATTGATTTCCTCAGGGTACGCCTTGGGTGACACATCGTGCTTTTTTTCCCTCCACAAAAGGATGTTTCCTTGCAGTGTTCCTTAGCCCAGTGGGACTGAATGCTGAATAAAGCATTTCTCATTGTAAGAACGAGAGCAAAATCTAACCTTTAACCATTACCACACTGGTTCTACAGATAAGTGTCTACAGGAGTACAAGAAATTTTCTGTGAAAGTCAGGCAGATAGCTTATTTGGCTGAGAATAAAGCAAATAGAACTTCCATTTCTAGAAAAAAATGCTGTGTGTGGAGCTGAACTTTCCCTCCTCTCCCTCCATTTTTTGATATATGTTGGCAGCTGGGAAGATAATGTGTGTCACTGCAATATCTGCAACATTATTAGAGAGAACAAGGGAATGGTTACAACCACATCTTGGTAATAATCTGAATCTATTCCAAAGGCACTAGCATCTTCACCCAGTCTATGCCTGAATGACAGTTAGCAGTCCACAAAAGCATCATAAGCAATCCTGGTACACTGTGAGCAGTCAAAGAGGTTGACAGCTGTTCATAAAAATCAGCATAGCTAACTCCTTATTCAAAACCAGTTTTCAATCATTTTTATATCATCTACATATGAGTATATATAATATCTATGTGGTAGACTTATGCACTCTGTACAAATCAAGGAGGATTTTCCCCTATGACTTTTTGTGATATCTTTTTTGTTCCTTCTCTTTTTTTTTTTTAATAGAAAATCCTTCTGTCAGGATGAGGTCCTGCTGTGCTAGCTACCATGTAAATATTCACTAAGACAATGACAAAGTCACTCTAAGGACGGAAAATAAAAGGTAAGGAAAATGTTACTATCCCTAAGGGGATGAGGTAGAAAATTTTTAGATGAATATTGTAGGACTGAGGAGATCAAAACAAAGTAGAAATTCTATGACAGGGCTCAGGAAATTCTGACCTTCAGTGCTTGCTTCTCTTAGGTCAAGGTTTACAAGACACATTTAAATATAAGCTTTATTGAAGCATATGATAGTTTTCTTCATACCCTTCTACTGAAATTTTAGTGGGTCAGCCTTTTGTTGTTGCAGATTATGGCTGCTCATATGCTTAGGGTCCTGGTATTCTCCTAGCATTTTGAACATTAGTTTTAACATAAGTTTTAAACATCAGAGTTACCAGACAAGGCTTGGAATGACTCCAGAGGCATAAACCAAGGAGTACTAAAGGTCAAAGCTGAAGCGAATTTCAAAAAGTATTAAGGATATCATCCTTTGCTTGGCTTCTAGAAGATCACAGACAGCTATCTACAAGTCTTTTCGTTTATGTCTTAGGGGTTAAGTAGCCATTGTGAGAGAAATGATCTCTACTGAAGATTTGTTTACACATAGTAAAGGTGTTTGGGTCCATAACCATGACTTAAACACATATTCTCAGAATAGGATAAACTCTGCAATAGAGTATAGCTTCATTATGAAACAGAAGTTTGCCTCCAAGAGTTGAATCATAGAATCATAGAATCGTTAAGGTGGAAAAAGACCTCTAAGATCATCAAGTCCAACCATCAACACAACACCAACATGCCTACTAAGTCCTGAAGCACCACGTGTAAACATATTTTGGCCACATTTCGGGGGTTTCTTAGCCCAAATCCTGAGTAATATCCCAGGATAAACTTGAGTTGCCTTGTTAGTTTAGTGAAGAGAATATGGCCCCAAAACACCTCTCAGAAGGTGAATATAGATTCTTTATCAATGACCTGGATGAAGGCATCGAGTGCACCCTTAGCAAGTTTGCAGACGACACTAAGCTGGGTGGAAGTGTTGATCTGCTGGAGGGTCGGGAGGCTCTGCAAAGGGATCTGAACAGGCTGGACCGCTGGGCTGAGTCCAATGGCATGAGGTTTAACAAGGCCAAATGCCGGGTCCTGCACTTGGGGCACAATAACCCTATGCAGTGCTACAGACTAGGAGAAGTCTGTCTAGAAAGCTGCCTGGAGGAGAAGGACCTGGGGGTGTTGGTTGACAGCCGACTGAACATGAGCCAGCAGTGTGCCCAGGTGGCCAAGAAGGCCAATGGCATCTTGGCTTGGATCAGAAATGGCGTGACCAGCAGGTCCAGGGAGGTTATTCTTCCCCTGCAATTGGCACTGGTGAGACCGCTCCTTGAATCCTGTATTCAGTTCTGGGCCCCTCACCACAAGAAGGATGTTGAGGCTCTGGAGCATGTCCAGAGAAGAGTAACAATGCTGGTGAAGGGGCTGGAGGACAAGTCTTATGAGGAGCGGCTGAGAGAGCTGGGGTTGTTTAGCCTAGACAAGAGAAGGCTGAGGGGAGATCTTATTGTTCTCTACAACTACCTGAAAGGAGGTTGTAGAGAGGAGGATGCTGGCCTCTTGTTCCAAGTGACAGGGGACAGGACAAGAGGGAATGGCCTCAAGCTCTGCCAGGGGAGATTTAGGTTGGACGTTAGGAAAAAATTCTTCACAGAAAGGGTCATTGGGCACTGGAATAGGCTGCCCAGGGAGGTGGTTGATTCACCTTCCCTGGAGGTGTTTAAGGCACGGGTGGACGAGGTGCTAAGGGACATGGTTTAGTGTCTGATAGTAATGGTTGGACTCGATGATCCGGTGGGTCTCTTCCAACCTGGTTATTCTATGATTCTATGATCTTATGATTCTATAGATGGTTTGAGAGAGTTAAACATTGTGAAATGAGACTGAAAAGGAACATTATACTAAGCAAGAACTTTCAGAGTAAGTGAAAAAAAATGGTTGAACTTAAAAGTCAAAAAAGTCCTTTTTCCTCTAAAGCTTAGACATTATTGTTCAAGTCCTTAGTCAAACCAGTCGCATAGTCCCTTGAAGATCAGACTTCAGCTATGGTGTCCTTGGCTGCCCTTACCACTGGCTATGCACATTCTCCAATAGCAGATAGTCTTCCTTTTTGAAGTTGGTTTGCATTTCCTGGGCTACTGGAAAAAAAAATAAAAATCTGAGTAAACAAGAAAATCCTGGAAGAATAGAAATAGTAGGAAACTACGTAGCTTGTTCTTAAAGGAGGAGATGCCTGAGCATTTGATTTCCAAATGACCAGCTTTTGGCTAGTAAAATGTCTTAGGTAATCTCAGTTTTGTTACTTGAACATATATGTCCATGTATACATTGCCAGTACTGAGATTCCTGCTTTATGTTACTAAGTATTTTCATAACTTCCATATGCATCTCATGCAGTATATGGCAGTGAACAAATAAATACATCCTAGCAGTGTCTATAATTTAGGATTGGCTTGAGGAGCTCAAATAATTTTATTCTTTAAGGGCATATGAACCCACTGGTTTGGCTTTCCTCAAAAGTGAAATCAGCATCAAAATGTAAGGCATCATGAACTCTTTTTATTTTGTCCCTTTGTTTTTCCTGACACTCGACAGAGACAAGGACAGAGAGTTTCCACTAGAACACTGCAACCACTAAGCTCTAAAATAATTGATTACACTTCTCTAAGATAATTAATGCAAAATGCAGCAGTTCAGTGAAGAGGAAGATGGGAATGAAAATTCCCAAATGCACTGTACCTATATAGGATATTTTGCAAAGACTATGGTGGAGAAATTAATAAAAAGAAGCATATAACACTCTTCCCATGCAACAGCTGAGGGATTCAAGCAATGGACTATTGAATAAAATCACATATCCCCTAAGGAAACACTTGATAAGGCAGTTAATTTTAAATTACATAAATAAATATTGATTATGAATTTGAAGTGGAAGAAGTTGTTATTTGCCTGAAAGTGGCAAATATTCATCTTGTGCATTATGTAAAGAATGTCCTCAAGAATGGTTTACATGGACTGTACCATGTGACTAGGAATCACAGATTTAGGCAGGAGAAAAGAATCAGTGTGGCTTTTGTAAAGGGAAATTATGCCTCACTATCCTACTGGAGCTCTATGACAAGTGTCCATCAAGGGGACCCAAAGCATACTATACTAGGATTTTCAGAAATCCTTTGAACAGTGAATTTGTGAAGTTGCTGACGAAGGCTTTCTAGTAGTCAGGTCCTGTGTCCCCAGACTTCACACAACCAAGTTGGCAATATAGTGGCAGGTAAGTTTCATAAAATTAGAGGTCAGGTAGTACATGAAGAGAAGATACTCCCATGACAGCTGTTCATGTAGGTATAGGTTAAAGGTTCAGACTCTCTTTCTTGCAGGTCAGCTCCAGTTAATCAAATCTCTTGTTCCTTTCTGAAATGCAAGAAAGTATGAAATATCTGCCTTTTTGTGGCTTTCAGTCTAGCAGTTCACTCTGGCCTGTTGTTATCAAGAGTGGATAAAGAGTTCAACACCATTTTTTCTCACTATTTTTGCATCTGTGCTTTTCTACAGGTTTATTTTCTTAACTATTGTACACAGTGCCCATGACCAGGTGCTGGCAGTGCAGTTGAAGGGAGGCCTCTGGGAGGCTAGGGCTGCCCAACACAGCTGGTCACAGCTGGCTCCAATGGCCCCACTGCAGGACACAGCTGACCTCTCAGCCAAGTTGTGGGTGCCAAGGGAAAAATAGGTTTTTGAAAGGGCCAAAGCTAACAGAAGCAGAGGAGGGGGCAGCCAAGGAGGGAGCAGCAGCAACAGAGGAACCCCAGGCTGGAGAAAGAGGGCAGGAGGTGCTGCAATCCCAGAGCAGGGATCCCCTGCAGCCCTGGAGAGACCCCACTGGAGCAGACACCACCCTGCAGCTCGGAGAGGAACCCAGGCTGCAGCAGGGTGATATTTCCTGCAGGAGATGCAGCTGTGGAGAGCTCAGGACGGAGCAAATTTTCTCTGAAGGACTTCAGCCCTGGGAAGGGCCTGCACTGGAGCAGGGAGAGGTGTGAGAAAGGTGGAGCAGCTGAGAGGGGCTGCGATGGACTGACCCCACCTACTAGCCCCAATTCCCACCTCTACACCCCTGAGAGGGATATTTAGGAGTGAAGAGGTAGAAATGAAGGGAATGGGAAAAGGGACAAGACAGGGGATGTTTTAATGTTTGTTTTCTTGTTTCCCATTACTTATAGTATACAAATGAATTTATTTATATATTTATTTATGTCTTTATGGAAGGGAAGGAGTTAAGTTGAACCTGTTAGTAAAAAAGGAGTAGCAGCAAGGTCCTATTTTAATATTTTGTTTGGATTTTTTTCATTTCTCACTACCATGATGTATTTTAATTGATAGTAAATTAAATAAATGACATATGACAGTAACTATTAAATATGCTACCTGTGTTTTTCTCAACCCACGAGCCTCTACATCCCGTTTTCTTCCTGTGTTCTGCTGAAGGGAAGAAGGAGCAGTTGGGTAGGCATTTGGCACCTGGCCACACAATTACCTACTAGCGGGGAAAAATGGGAAGTTTGACAGTCCCTGTAGAAGGCTTGGTTCAATTTGATAAATGGATGTTTCATTCTCTTTTTCAAGACAATTCCTACAGTAATGCTATGAGACTTATGTGTTATCTGGTCACTGGGAATTCCTGCAGAGAATTGAATCAGGTATTTTTTTTTCTCTTTTTCAAGTACATTAACTTTTCCTAGCTTACACTGATATGGAAACGTCGTCTAATAGTGGGCTTCAACAGAACTGTGCAGCCACGCTGAACACTAATGACAAACAGTCTTAGTTTTCTATCCTTAAGCCTGAATTTAGAATCTCTGTTGCTCTGGATGAAATTTAACATTGAGCAGAAGATCACTGAAGAAAATTTATCCTATTAAATTTACCTGTTTCATGGGTGAAGAATTTTATAGCCAGGCAGTAATTCTTGAGAGACAGGCTGTTAATAACAGGTAGGATTAAGCTCTTGTTTACTTTATTGTATATACAATCTCCTGCAACGGCAAAGTATCAGAAATATTTGCAAATATTGTGGACAATTGTAAATAAGACAAATACTTTGCTTCTGCAGGGTTTTGCACATAAACAGACAGACACACATGTTTATATACATCCAGGTACACTCAGGAAAAAGCTTGACACTCTGAAGTGTTCAAAGAACTCAGTTTTATGATGTTAATTGCCAGTACCAGAAATCAGAGAGCATCATGGAAGACAATAAGTAGCATTTATTATTCTGTTTCTTTTTTCAAGGGTGTGTGTCATGTTGTTTGCTTTGTTTTAATGGCTATGTCAAAAGATGAAGAAAAGTGTCATTGTGTGTTTTACAAGGGATTGATTTTATGAATTACTTTGTTATGAATAAAAGAAAATGCTTAATGTAGTTCAATATATAAACAACAGGAAGAGGACTCAGACTACATTATGCTCTCTTAACATAACACTGATTTGCTTTGTATGCTCAAGCAAATTGTGTTACCATTCCCACCTTGTCTGCTATAATTCTTGAATTTTGCCTTAAATTCATCCAATGTCTTGAGTATTGGAGCCTGGTGGTGAAATATACTGCAGTATAAATAATTAGTAGATAGAAAGTAAACAATTTCTTTTTCTTTTTTTTCTTTTTAATGCAAGGAATCACAGAATAATGGTTGTTCTTTTGCTTTCTGATCAACTTCTGAACATACTTTGAAACAGGCAGATTGAATAATTGGGTTTTGTATTTTCAAAATTTAACTGAATAAACCTTATGGTTTATAATCCATATCTGTGTTCCCTCAGTGGCTGGTTCACTCTGGATATTATGATATTTGGAAAGAGGGTCTAGAACTACTTATGCCAGCAGAGGGAAATGATTGTTCTCCTTCTTATTCTTTACTCATTATGTTACTCTCTTCAATACAAAATAATTATTTGAATCAAGTTAAGAAACAGGACATAAATATGTCTTATAGAATGGAAATCATCTGTAGTGGCTTTGGTTGGACAGAGTTAATTTTCTTCATATGGATTTGCAACAAAACCAACTTTAATAACACAGGGATATTTTAGTTATTGCTAAGCAGTGCTTACACAGAGTCAAGACCTTTTGGGCTCCTCACCCCACCAGTGAGTAGGCTAGAGGTGCACAAGAAGTTGGAAGAGGACACAACTAGGACAGCTGACCTCAACTAACCAAATGGATATTCCATATCATATGATGTCATGCTCATCAATAAAAGCTGGGGGAAGAAAGAGGAAGAAGCAACTATCAGAGTTATGGCATTTGTCTTCCCAAGTAACCATTACTCATGATGGAGCCCTGCTTTCCTGGAGATAACTAGGCATCTGCCTGCGGATGGGAAGCAGTGAATGTATTCCTCATCTTGCTTTGCTTGTGCATGCAGTTCTTCCTTTACCTATTAAATTGTCTTTATCCCACCCCATGAGTTTTCTCACCTTTACTCTTCCTTTTCTCTCCCTTATCCCACTGGGAGGGAGTGAGCAAGTGACTATGTGGGGCTTAGCTGCCGACAGGGGTTGACTGCAACATCATAGCGTCAGAGTTTTGACAGTTCCACTGAGTTGGTCACCTTAGGCTGTCCTTGTACTAATTGGAGAAATACAGTCATAAATTTTAGGAAGAATTGAACTGCACCTTGATGGGGCCTATTTGTACCAAGTGGATATAAGGAGATTGTAGGTAACTTAGTTATAGATATGTAGAACTGTATTGGATGAAATGTATCACTGTAGTACAAGAGTGGTGTAGACTCCTTAACCACTAGGCTATAAAATTATCATCTTTAAGATCAAGGTATACTTAATATCTTACCCCAAACCAAATAGTTTCTAAAGGTGAGTCTGTGAAATTTATTCCAGATCACTCTAAGGTGGTCAGGGCACTTTTATAGCAGATAAGGTGCCTGGGTTATTCTGCAAACAATAGCTATTTGAATACATGAATTTCAAGTGAATGAATCCCCTTGTCCTGAAAAATTGTTATCTTATTTTTATGGGCACTTCTGTGGCAGGTGAATGCTATACAGCAGGCAAAAAAAGGATTCACAATCAGATCTGTTACAATTCATTTTGTGACATTACAAGGCTGCATCTTAGGGTTGTAATTAATGCCCCTTCAGTTACTGTGTGAAAAAAGGTGTGGTCAGCTATGATTCTTGTGCATCCACTGCAGAGGTGATTCATGCATTATTTCAGTAGCAAACCATTTCATACAGTGTGGTAATGAAATGCAAATTACATGAGAGAGGGAGAAACAGACTGGTAAAAGCTACGAAATGCCTCAGAAGTATCAATTCATTAATTTTTAGTTTTGGCATAGTTGCCAAATCATTTATTCAACTTGATACTTTATTGTCAGAGTGCTGAGAAGGCTCCAGCCTCCTGAAAGTTTAGGTCACTGAGTTAAGGAGTTCAACTAGCTGAGGCCAAGAAGCCCGTCTTAAGAAGACCAGTTGTGGGATAAGCTGAAGTGAGGGCTGGTCAGCACTGATTTTATGCTTGCCCCTTACTATAAGTTCCTGAATGTGCAGCATCTAGGTCTATGTATGGTCTTCTTCTCCAGCTCTGACCTGGACCTCCTGTCTGGGTTTTTTAGCTTGACACAACCCATCTTGTGGCTACAGATTTGCTGGGTGACACATGTTCTGTGTATCACTCTGACCGCTCTCTTTAGATCTGATCCTGACCCTGATTTACTGCCCCACACCCTGGCTTCATGTAAGTGAGGTCTATGTTCTCACCCACCTTGCTATTATACTTGGCTCCTGGTTCCCCATCCCTTATGGAGAAGTCAGACAAGAAAATACAGCAGTTGGTGGGTTAGTGTGCCAGTTAGCGTCCAGATGTCAGCATGGTATTATGTTTGATGCTCCTTAATGAGGGATGACCTTCGTGGTCTTCACTGAAAATTTAAAACTTTACATTCACTTCTCCTCATGAGACACACTCTCCCATAGACCGTTGGTTTTATTTTCTGCAAAGTAGATTGGTTTTGGTGTTTGGTTTTGGTTTTGTTCTTTGGTTTGTTTTAGTTGAAGCATTGATGATGGATGGCCTTACATAAATTTGGTACAAAGCTTCTTTTGATTCTTTCATGTGTCTTAAATCAGAAGAGAATGTCTCCTTTCAGAAATATTGGGGAGACATAGCAGAATACTCTGTTCATCTTGACTCGAAAAGAGCTGATTAAAGATCTACTTCTCCCAGGCAGAGGACAGCAGGTGCAAATGATCTCATGCTAGCATGTTTGATGTTTTTTTAAGAGATGTATTAATTGACTATATAAAGTATCATTAGGACCACATTAATTTAAAACACTTGCTGTAAAACTTCTCTGAAAGATGAGTGCTGGGTCAAAGAGTATAATTAAATGTAATATATTCTCACATTTTTATGTGGGACCTGGTTTACCAGTAATTCACAGCAAGCTATCAATCACCAGATTGTTTGTTGTAATAAAAACATGTTGGATTGATCAAGTGAATCTGTTTAGGGACTTCTTCTATGAAATGATGCAGGACATGAAAAGGGAGATGATGATGATGATGGGCAGGCAGGATTAGCTTATGAATATCTGTGCAGCTCTCTGAGAGTATGATAATAGCAAAGCTATAAATGTTGCAAGTAAGTGAAGGTACTGCACACGGCAGAGACCAGCATTAGGAAATACGCTCAAATACATCTAAAAGCACATTGGGATCTTTTTCCAAAATGTTTAGAGGTTCACAGATAGAAAATGTTGAAGATGCTGTCCAAATGCAGAGGTGAAAATGGAGACTATATTTCCTCCTTTTCAGCCCACTAAACCATGTTCTGTTCATGGAATTCCTCCTCAGTTCCCTACCTCCACTTGGGAGGGTTTTACGGATCTGGAGATAAAAGTGCAGCACTACTTCAGGAAAAATCCTAAGGGGGTGGGTAGGTTAAAGTCCTTTAGCAACTCCCTTCTCTCTCCTACTAAATTTATTCCTGTCTGGGTGTACAATATAGTCAGCTTTCTAGTTTTAGTCCCAGTAGAAATGTATATGTGACCCAGAATTATCAATTTATAGGCCATTTTTTTTTTCCAATGACAGCATATAAAGTGATGGACAACTGTTCTCTAGGGGTGGTCTCTCCCGGAAATAAAAAACCAAAACCAAACCAAAACAAAAAAAACCTAGGCATAACAGTAACACTGTCAGGGCTCAAAAGCTTTTTTTGCCTCCTGTTTTGACAGGAAAATTACAATTCTGGTGAAATATATGGAATGAAAATTTCAGCTGACATATGTTTTTGGCCCCATTGAAGGGAAATAAATGAGAAATCACTAAAATCTTTAGAAAATGGTCCTGAATTGCAAGGTGAAGGGGAGAAAATATTCCTCTGGCTGAAGGTTGTATTCTCGTCTTAATTTCATATGTTCATTTTCTCTAAGGTAGACTTTGAGAGCAAATAATGTAATTCATCTAGTTTTAAATTCCTCATTTGGAAAGATCTGAGAGGTTTATATTTTCAAAAGTGATTAATGAATTTCTGTAATCATTCTCAAGAACTGAGTTTTCCAAATGTCATGGCGAGCATCCTGTTGGAAAGGAAAAGCGTGCCAGAAACAGACAAAAATGAAGCTAGTTAGAAGTGACTACATCCATGTTAAAGTTGAGACCATTGGTAGTATAAATACAAAAAATTAACAACAATTCTGCTTTCATGATCATCTGCATAGTCTAGTAATTTACATCAGTGTGGTATTAATGGCTAATGATGAAAAAAATTCATTTTGATTTAGCAGAATTAACAAGGGTTTTAAATGTCCTAAAATTCTCTAGTTCAGGGTTATGTAAACAGAGGAGGAAAAAATTCAGATTATGTAACCTACAAAACTGTTTCTTATCTTAGGCTTTATCATAACGACATTTTTACTCTCTTATGTGTTGATTTTGCAGCAGATCTAAGGGGAAGGAGAAACCAGTTCGCTGACTTTTACAGGTCTCTTTTTTGTTGTTTTCGCTTTGCATGTGAAAACAAAGACACTTTTCTGAGCCAAACAACATTTTGTCAAAAATATGCATTTGAGTTCTAGTTCATTGTACCTCAGTCTGAGTTATACAGGCAGGTTCTTGGAGCTAAACGTTTCAATCCCATCTAGGCACTTGATTACCCTGCCTGCTTCAGATATATCTTTCTCTCACACAGTGCACACAAAGAGGTATACAGGTATCTGCATGTTAGCATCTGTATATTTAATAATCTTTTATACAGATAAATAGGTATATTTTTCCCCTACTGGCTTTGTGGAAACTGTAGCAATGAATGAATAACAGGATTATTACTGCTATTGTTAGTAACAAATAAATCATAACAGTTTAAAAAGCAGAAGGGGGTGTGGAAAGTTCTTTTACATTTAATGTTTCCTTTATTACATTTTCTTTATTTAACATTATATTTTGTGATTTTGGAAGTTCATAATATCATCAAGTTTTCTTCTCAGTGGATTGCTCACATCCAAATCAACTCAACTACAGATAATGTCTGTGTCAAGTAAAAGGCCATGTCACATCCTAATGGATGATGAGTTTTCATGTTATCCTCACATCTCAGCTATTCCATGGCAATGTATCTTGCCAGAACACATAAATTACAATACTTTAAAAATTCTAAATGGGATATGCTACCACAGTGCCCATATGGGCAATGCTCTGCTCTCCACTGCTTATTGTTAGAAATGAATGAAGGTCAAGGTCTTGCATGTTCTCCTCAAAGTATTCCAGTTCTTAGCTTAGGATACGTAAGAAAAAAAAATCACTTCAAAAAGTTGTAACTGTTGTAAGTGTCACCGCTTCTCACTCTAAGTGCTTTCTCTAACAATACCTAGCAACACACTTCTGAAGAAAAGGAAAGCACAAAGCAAAATAAAGGACAAAATAAAGGAAGTTTCAGGTACTTCTCTCTCAGGGGGTGGATGATAGAAAAATCAACAGAGAGTTGTTAGTCGTACCATTTAAAATACTACGTAAAACTTTTGGATAATATAAAGATTAATGGGAGGGGAGGGGAGGGGAGAGGCTGAAAAGTTTATTTGAATACATAGCAGCAGTATTATTTATCACATGTGCAGGAAGGTAAACATTTTGTTTGTTGTATGTAATAACCTTATCCCTGAAGGTGAAATATGCACTGGGGGCATGATAGGTGATTTCATTAATATTATTCATGACTTTCTTATGTTTTTCATTCTGCCCATGTGCAGCCACCTATAATCACACATATTATTATTATGTTATAATTTCTTTAATATGTGATTGCATTTTTTTGTAGTGCTTATACAATGCTCTTTGTAATAAGCCTTTTTTTTTCTGCAGTGGAATTACCTGGTCCTTCTACAGCATGAGAACTATGGCTACTAAAAGCTGTCAACTCATATTGTGCATTCTTTAACTGTATATACAAAAGTCATAATGTTGAACTAGGTCAGTACAGAGTTGTGTTCCACTAGAGTGTTACCTGTTCAGATCTTAAACCTTTATCTCCTTCTGTCTGAAATAACTGTTGATTGCCTCCTTACGTAGTTCCAATACTGTCTCTGTCTGTACACAAGTACAAGAATTGTGGGCTTGATTACTGCATACTTCTTCAGCGCTTGCTTCAGAGCATTTTTTCATGTTTTTGCCTCTGACCAATGAGCCGTTCTTCTCCTATTCCTTTGTCAGAGTGCATTTCTATCCCGTTTTCTTCATTTAAACACAAAATTAGTTATGGCAGTGAGAATTATTTTTTAAAATCTATCACAATCTCAGTGTATATGGACACAGATATTTCAGCTTCCAGATCCCACTGAGAGCTCTGAAATGGTTAACAATTAAATTTTCTAAGAGGAAAAGGCAGGAAGGGAGAAACTAAAGTCACTTAGACTGCTGCTAGACTTTTGATTCCGTTTATCTGATGATTATTGCTGTGCCAGATAGATGTCATATTCAAGAAAACTAAACATATCTGAGAGTGAAAAGGATTCTTATAAGCCTGGTTTTTGTTTGTCCACCACAACACTGCTCTGTTCTTACAGTATAAAAATAAAGGAAGAAAGAAAATTCCTTGTCAAATCAGAAACATTTCAATCAATAAACCTATTTCATAAAGAAAAGCTGAGAAAATAAATACAGTGTTGAGAATGGATATGTTGCTTTCTGTGCTCTCACTGCCCTTTTTCATCTTTAAGGTAAACTCCACTGCTGAGACATGACAGCAACATGGAAGGGATTAAAAAGTCACTCTTTGCCAGATCCTGTACCACTTCCTCCCTACAACTACTATAATGGTGAAGCACAAAAGAATCAGAGTATATTGTAGTGAAGAAAGCTTGAATGAGGTAGAGGAATACAACTCTAATGGAAAACAAGTCAAGCAGGTACTAAGGCAAGTCATGTAGTGGTAGAGAGAGAAGACTATATAGGACAAATTATAGAAGTACTTTGCATTGGACAAAGCAATATCCTTGTCATGCCTTTATTATTATAATTTTTGTTTTCCTGGTTTTGTGTGAATAATGTTTTGTGTTCTGTACTTTATTCAGAACAAAGGGCACCAAAAAAGAACTCAGTAGTGTCCTAAGCAAGTTTACTAAGTACATGCAATCTTGGGATACCTAACAACATAACAACTGCTGCAGTTGCCAGATTTTTTCAATTGTTTTTATCTCTCAGATTGTTGTATCTGGATTATGGCAAGACATGGGTTGGTACAAATGAAGCTGGTGAAAGAAAACATGCAATAAATCATTTACAATTTTGCATGATCCCTTTTCTAGCAGGAGCTACATGTTAAATAAGTATTCTCTGATATATAAATACACTTGCCATAAGTTATCCTGTGTCTTGCCACAAGTTATCAGCTGTCTGTAAATCACACAATACAAACCTCCTCCTCCAATCCATAATCTGAGGAAATGTAAAACCAACCTGAAAATTTCTTACCACCAGACATTATCATGGAGCCCACATCAAAGCTGCTGTGACACTGCTGCCTAGCTGGGAAGATACTTGGAGTGACCCAGGAGAGACAGACACACTTCTTGGAAAGCATAAGTCCTTGTGTTTCCTCTCTAGGCCTAAAAATGTATTGGGCTGTCACTAATACTATTTCACACTGAAAGAAAGGAAAAAAAATAAAGCCATAACCCATTCTCAAGCTATTTGTCATGGAATAGAGTCTGCAGGGGAAAAAAAGAAAATAAGAAAAAACATTGTGAAGGCTTATGCAACAATCAGCTAGATCATTATAATGAAATCAGATTTACTGGCAGTATTGCCATTATTCCTCCCAGCAAAAAAAAAGTTTCTCTCATCAAGGACACATCTGCAGCTTTGGGCAAGAGTACTGTTCGGCTGAGCCACAAAACATTTCTGGAAATATTTGAAGACCATCATAAAACAACCGTTAAAGAGACACCCACTCAGAGGCTAGTAAGGTGGGTTGAGTTTTGTCCCACAAAGCTAAATGAGAAATGTAGACTCATGAGATGAAGCATTTAGAATTTCAAGGTTCTGTTTAAGTTGCACAGTTTCAGCATTCTCTCTGCAAAGGAAGTGACACAATCTCTGTGGATCTGTTTCTGGATGGAGAGTTTTATTATGAAATAGTATGAGTGATAACAGAAAGAAGATAGTACTTTTTAAAATTATAAATTCATCTAGAAATTGTATTTCTTTTAATCATGCAATGGGTAGTGGAATACTAATACTAATATTAATAGTACTACTACTAATAATAATAATACGGTTTGGGCTGGAAGGGACCCTTAGAGATCAATTACAACTCCTTTGTCAGGGACATCTTTCCCTAGATAACATTGCTCAAAACCCTGTTGAACTTGATCTGGAGCATTTGCATTGATGCACCATCCACTACTTCTCTGGGCAAGCTGTTTTTAGTGTCTTATCACCTTCATCATAAAAAGTTTCTTCTTTATGTCCAGTCTAAATCTACCCTCTTTAAGTTCAAAACCATTGCCCTTTGTCGTGTGTCATGGAGGCACTCACAAAGCCAACAACTGATAAACCAAAACAAGGATTCATTCTAACCAAAATTTACTTAGCACTCTAACAAAGTAAACCATGAGTTTGGATGTCAGTTGGGAATGTTACTACACAACTGCCTTCCAAGTTTCACTAAAAATGTTCTTGGAGTATGACACAAAATGTGCATAACCACTGATTTGTAAAAGGAGATTTCTCTCTCAAGGGTACACAGATGGTAGAGGGGTGAGGGCTCACCGGAGGATGTATCCAGGAGAAACAATCACTCACCAAAAGGGGAGTGAGGGCACTGAATCCTCACTTCAGGTCCGCAGCTCTGAGGAGAAACACAAACATTTTTCACAGTAAATATGAACCGTGCTCACTGGAAGATCTCATCTTGAGCACAGGAAAAGAATGTTTTTGTCAGGTACTTTGATACCAAAGAAAGTGATTGGTATGCAAACCTTGGTTATGTCCAGAGCGTTTTCCCTGAGGAATGGTATAACTTGCACTATTTTCATCAGCAAAGATGTCTTACGGTATTAGTCCTCCTGCACACAGCTGTTAATTTATCACCTGCCCATGTAGTTTGTTTTCTTTCAATAACGCTGCAACAAATGTTGATCATAAAAGCAAATGAGTGAAAAGGTTTGGAAGTCTTCTGCAGCAGAAAGCAGGAAGGATTTTTTTTAATATAGAATGCCTTACAGAAACAGTTTGGAGCGTATCTTTACTCATATTGGTACTGGCAGGGAGTGAGAAACTCCTGCAAACAGCAATGAAAAATCATGAAAATTTAAAATTCAACTTCAGTGCAATAAGATTGTCATTTCTAAAACTGTATTCTTGACTAAGGTATGATTTTTGCTGTTGTTGTTTTAGGCTGATTTTCTGTTGCCTTTTTTTGTTTCAAAAAAGGGAACAGATAAGGATAGAGATCATGGTGTGGATCTAGCTTGTTGCAGGGGGGAAAGCCTGGCCATTGAAGGATTTCACACAAAGTGGTAAAATGTTCTGGAAACTGAGCACGATGAATTAAAGTTTTTATTCAAAAGAAAATGAAAAGAAGTCTGGAAGCCTCTATGTGATCCTCAGGGCTGATTTCGATATGTGAAAGCTGCATATAAAAGAGCAACAGCTATATGAAAGAACAGTATGGATAATGAGGAAAGATGACAGAAAAGAAGAATTTACATATACAAGAACATCTGCAGAGCAAACAATACATACAATAAAATTATTGTACCTAATCCAGTTAAGAAAATTAATGAAGTCATTGACACAAAAGTGAAATATTTGTTCATCAAAGAAACAAAAATGACTCTGACAGAATACAAACTGTGAAAACTGCTATGATGAGATCACAGGAACATCATATACTAGGAGGCATGACTGTTAAACAAGTTGTGATGGGTTTACTATTTTCCTTAAAAACATGGGAGGCAGTCACAATAGCAACTTTATTTCTTGATGTTGTGGTATTTTTAGAAGAGAGCAAGAATTCTGTAAATTAAAGAGAATCTCCAAAATATTTTAAGGAGGCTTGTGCTGGGGTTTCTACTAGCAATGAATCCAGTATTGGTAGGTGTCTGTTGTAGAACTTAATAGATTAGATTTTTTTATGGAAAGAAGTTTGGGGAATATCTTAAAAAACATTTCCCTAGCATTGATATTAACACCAGTATTATTTAGAAATTTAAGAAATAGGTTAGTGGTACAAGCCTGTGAGGGTCAGTCAGCAATGGGTTAAAACGTCTTACTGGCAAAGTGGATTAATTTAGGGAGGGAAATAACAAATGGAGAATGAACGCTAGTCATATAAACTATAAAGTCAGGCTATTAAAGAATAACAAAATAATAATTATTAGCAATAATTACAATTAGAAAAGACAAATAGTCCTTTGAAGCAGCCAAATTTAAAACATACATAAAAGAAAACTGTCTCACCAGCAATCTTGTGTCATTCTGTTAGGCAAGGAGGAAAGTTCATTTAGAATACTGTGTTTTGTTCTGATCATCCTTTAGTTGCAAAAATGTTGAGTTGAAAGAGGATTTTGTGAAGATAAAGTTTATTAGAGTAAGTACAATGAGAAACAAGTACTTGCTTATCTGTATTGCAAATAAAAATAATTATTTGATCCTGTCAAGAAAGACTAACAATGTTATCCATGAATATACTGGGAAGGACAGCACTGGAAGAGGGAAAAGAAGTCTTTATATTAGAAGATACTGTTATACAAGGAGGCAAATCAGTAGAGCTAGTCTTTGAATCAAGAGTGGTTATTCCCAGTCAAATTATAGAAATGAATTAATAAACCTTGATGAAAATCAGAAGAAAATAGATGTTATTTTTCATGCTGAATTTCAAAAGCCAATGCCATTGGGATATTTGATACAGAAAAGCTATTTTGTTATTTTGTAGTGTATACCAGTTCCAGAGCCTTTTCACAGGAGGACAGTTAGACTCTCAAACTATTCACAAAAACATCCACAAAAATCCTCTCTGTCCTTGGAGCATGACTGGGCTTTTGCTTTCTGGACAAAATGTTTCAGAGTACCTCCATTTCTCACTTGTGCTTGGCTGAGTTTGTTACCATGGTGATTAGGAGAGTCTGGGAATTAACTTTGGTTTATGATTAGTGTGGAACATTCATATATGAACTGATGAGATGTATTTCAGAATCAGACCTTGAAGAGATGACAACACATCAGGGATTAGCAGCTTTTCCTCGGCAAAAAAATAAAGAGCAACCTAGAATAAAGAAGGCCAGATCTGTAACTGGTGGATTGAATCATTAATGATTTCACTCAGGTCATACCCATTTAATTTGCCAGAAATCCAACTCAGTATGTTGTTAATTTCCCATCAAAAAGCAATGGGATATGTAAATACTAAAAAAAAACCCCAAAACCAGCAAAATCAATTAAACAAACTAGCTGCCAAATAGTATATGTTCTGCCATTGACCACTATCCTGGAACACCCTGATCTGTTAATGAAAATATTCTCTTTGTGTTTTGCAGTTACAATTGTCATTTCACTCTTTCAAGTGTGGATAACAATGACAACAACAATAGCATTCTTCAATTATATCTAGAGAAGAAAGATTCCTCCTTACTTGAAGTAACGGAGGACACTTTTGCAAGTAAAATAGAAGGAGTTTAGTATATGCTATCCAGATGGATGTACACTTCTTATTATAATTAGACATTTGTCTGTTCTTTATATATTTGTTACTTCACTAACAGCTGAAAGAATCTTTACAGTGTCCTCGTAAGTGGAGGAGATGATTGAATTCAAATATGCCTAATTAGTGAAAAGGTAGAAAATGTCCAGTGGGAGATAAGATGTCATGAATGGATTTTGACCTTGGCTGGCTGACAGATGCCCACCCAGCTTCTCTCTCACTCCTACTCAACAGGACGGGGATGAGAAACGTGGGCATCAAGATAAGAAAAGGGACATCACTCAACAGTTACTGTCACAGGCAGCACAGTCTTGACTTGAGGGAGATTAATTTAATTCATCGCCAACTGAAAATAGAGCTGGATAATGAGAAAAAACCAAAACCAAACAAAAATAAAACCAACAACACGAAAACCAAACAAAAACAACCCAGCAATCTAACCACCCCTTCTCCCATCATGCCTTCTTCATAGACTCAACTTCACTCCTTCATTCCAAACTCTTCTATCTCCTCCCCTCTGAGTGGTACAGGGGGGATGGGGAATGCATTTTGTGGTCAGTTCATAGCACTTAGTCTCTGCCAATCCTGTCTCCACATGCTTCTTCCCTGCACCCGGTATAGGCCCTCTCCACAGAGTACACTCCTTCAGGAACACACTGCTCCAGTGCAGGTCCCCCACAAGTCACAGGTCCTGTCAGGAGGCTCCTCCAGCATGGGGACTCCACAAACTGCAGCTTCCAATCCAGCTGGAGGGCAGTCACGAGTGGTGTTCCCTAGGGCTCCACACTGGGTCAAGTTCTGTTCAATATCTTTATCATAGGCTTGGCTGAAGAGATTGAATGTACCCTTAGTAAGTTTGCAGATGACACTAAGCTGGAAGTGTCAATCTGCTTGATGGTAGGAAGGATCTGCAAAAGAATCTGAACAAGCTGCAGGTGGGCAGCATGCTTCACCATTGTCTTCTCCAAGGCCCATAGGGAAGTTTCTGCTCTGGAGCCTAGAGCAATTCCCCCCCTCCTTCCTCACTGACCTTGATCTCTGCAAGTCATCTCTGCAACCTCCTGGTACCAAATCCTTTAGACATAAAACAAATACAATGAGTTATCGTGTCAGGGGAGAAACTGAATTTCCTTAACATTCCTTTTCCTCACATGTGAGATGCTCCAGACTCCCACTTAGTAGCCCTTTGCTGGCATCTCTCCAGTAGGTCCATATCTTTCTTATATGGGGAGTCCAGAACTGGACATAGCACTCCAGCTGTGGCCTAAACAGTGTTGAGAAGAGCAGAATGATCACTTCCCTTGACGTGCTGGCCACACTCTTTCTAATGAAGCTCAGGATAGTGTTAGCCTCACAGGGCAAGTTCTTCCTTTGCAGGTATAGAACTTTGCATTTGTCTTTGTTGAATTTCACTTGGTTATTGTTGACAAACTTCTCCTAGCTGCAGATTCTCCCTGAGTGGCAGCTCCCTACTTTTGAGACTATTGGCTGGCTCCCCTAGTTTGGTGATTTCTGCCAATGACAGAGTTCACCCCATCTCTTAGTCCGGGATGTGTTGTTAAACAGGAAACGTCCCAAGACAGGTACCTGTGGTACTCTTCTAGTAACCATTCTCTATGTGAAAGATGATCTCTTAACAACTGTTTTCTGAAGCTTGGCAGCTAATCAGTGTTTTATCCATCTGGTTGCCTATACATGCAAACTTGAATAGCAGACTATTTCGAGACAATGTCAAAAACCACTCTAAAAATCAAAGTAAATTATATCCAAAATGCCTCCCTCAGCCACAAATCTACACGGCTTATCACAGGAAGCAACCTCCCTCGTCATGCATGATTGATCCATGATAAATTCATTCTAATTGTGACAAATTGCTTTCTTTTAAGCATCCAGAAATGTGTTTCAAAGGGATTCACTCCACAATTTTCCCCAGAACTGAGGTGACTGGCTTTTAGTGCTCTGGATTGTCAACTTTTGAACATGATTGTGACAGGTGATTTCCTCCAGTCATCAGGGATTTTGCCCAATCTTACAGTCTGTTGAAGATGACAGAGAGTAGCTTTCTCGTGAGAGATGTCTCTCAACGTCCTTGGATGCAGCTATTTGGGTTCCACAGCTTTACAGGGGTTGAATTCTTTCTAAATATCCCTGACTCTCAGCCACTGCTATTAATTCTCCTTGAATCCTGTCTCTTGTCACAGATGTCTGAGCAAAGAGGGCTCTGGTTACCTCCTGTCTCTCACATGTATGTCCTAATGGCTGGAAATTAATCTATTCAATTGTTTTGTAGTCAACCATAGTATCAATAACCAATGTGAAACCTAAAGGATACAGATTTGAAAAGATTAAAATAAGATACAAAATAGATACTCTTAACATTTTAGAGATTTTTTTACATTCCAGATTTTTTCCCCTTAAGTTTTCCTCATTCTTAAATTTCCCACACCTTTTCTCTTTTGACACTGAAAGAAACACGGTAGGGCTTAAGTATGCAGAGACTGATTAAAAAAACCAAACATATAATACCTTCTCCTTACTGCAACAAGAAAAATTAGTTTAAATTAATCATAATTTGATGCATATTTGATTATTCTTTTTCAATAATCAGGATACTTGAACTGTGAAGTATGTGCATGCCTCTTTTTTGAGGTACACTTGAGAAAGAAAGAATTCAGATCTTGTTTTTTCAAGGCTGAACACATCTCACAAAAGCCAAAATGCTCCACTTCCACTGATCTCAGCTATGAGTAAGAAACTTACTAATTTTTTAAATACAAGGTGAAATTGGTTTTTGATGAGATACATAGGACCAACTTTTCAAGTAATTTGTGCAGTTGCAGAAAGCAATTTACATGTTATTGAGAAAAAATTCTAATGATGAGGTTGGTGTCAGTTGCACTTGACCACAAGCAGAGTTCAGAGGAGAGTGGTAAGAATAATTTTTTGACCTGTAAATCACTCCTTTAAGTAACGGATGCTGGGTTCTGTTATTCACACCAGTGAAGGTTAGGGTTTTTACATAAGGGAAAATAAAGGTTTTACTGTGGATGAAGGGCATAATTGTTCAGACAAGAAAACTTAGGAGCAGACTATGGAATAATACATTTCTACATGTCATGATCTAACCCCAGTTGGAAACTTAGCACCACACAGCAAATTGCTCACTCTCCCCTGATGGGATGGGGGAGAGAATCAGAAGGGGAAAAGTGTGAAAATACCTAGGTTGAGATAAAAGCGGTTTAACAAATAAAGCAAAAGCTGTGCCTCAAACAAAACAAAAAAAGGAATCAATTTACTATTTCCCATCGGCAAACTGGTGTTCATCCATCTCTAGGAAAGCAGGGCCCCATCAGGTGTAACAGTAACTTGGGAAGACAAATGCCATAACTCTGAACTTCCCTTCTTCTTTCCCCAGCTTTACATGCTGAGTGATGTCAGTGTGATGTCAGTTGGTATGGAATATTCCTTTGGTCAGTTGAGGTCAGCCATCCCAGCTGTATCCCCTTCAACTTCTTGTGCAACCCAAGCCGACTTGCCAGTGGGGTGGTATGAGAAGAAAGTGCCTTGACTCTTTAGGAACTGCTCAGCAATAACTAAAACATCCCCATGCTATCAACATTTCCAGCACAAATCCTAAGCTTACCCCCATACTAACTACTATGAAGAAAATTAACTTTTTATCTCAGCTTAAACTAGCACACTATATATCCGGGTCTAGGACATTCCTGTATTCCACTCTTGTGGTCTGTTTGTGTGATCTGGCTGCCTTTGCTGACCCAGCTTTCTGCTAAACTGAGATGACTGGCCCAGTATGCTCTGCAGGATAGCTATCAGAAATGGTAGAGAACCATAAAGTCAATGGAAATGGAGATATTACACAAGTGAAATTAAACTAAGCTGTTCTTCTGAACTTCTCACGGAAGACTTTCCTTTCCTCTGCACTTTATAACAGCAACATAGGTAGATGGAAAAACACATGAAGGTCTAGTTTTATAGGCATGATGATGAAGATCTTGAAGGACTTAGGCAGGGAAAGGTAGAGTAAAAACCAGCAACAGAAAATTATTTTCAGGAAAAAAAAGTTGATTTTTTGAGAGTGTGTGGGGAGAAATGTTCAGGACAAAAATCATAAGTTGTTTTCCATGCTCTAATCCAAGACTAGTAATTTATCTAGAATTAGAGCAGAATTGGATAATTTTATGTCTGTTGAATTAGATGAAAGGACTATCTTATCTGAAATGGTGTTCACCAGCAGCAGTTACCTACAAAGCTGTATAAAAACAGAGAAAACGTATGCAGTATTTTCCTTGCTTGCTCCCTCTTTCCTAGTCTTCAGCATTCTATGGATGATGGATGATTAAGTATATATAGGAAGTTCTCATTTATATATTAATATACTTAACTGTGAGTATTCTTCACAACTTCCATTTCTGGAGATTTGGGAAGCAGTTGCAGAACTGAGGAAAAACCTCTACAATTCATGACATTTCAAGAATTAAACTTTTGAATAAAAGTTCATGTACAAACCATGGTGGTTTTTTGAGTATTTTAAAATGTTTTTGTTCAGTAATGATCTTTTATATGTTCTAAACATCCAGAAGTCTATAAAGCCATTTGTTCTTCAGTATTGATAAGAAAAAGAATGTTTTTGAAAAAATTCAGATGATTAATTACCGTGTTTGCCAAACACCTTTTTATTCAATTTAAAACCAGGAATCTATATTGATAGGACTTTTCCAAAGGAAGAGATATGGACAGAAAATTACATTTTTGAGGGATGTATGCTTTTTAAAATATTCTGGATAAAGACTAACCTTCTGCAGACTGTCATTATTTAATTATTCTACACTTCCTCCTTCTTCCAGAGAAAAACGGAAATTTGTAGGAATATGTGTGAATATGGAAGAAGGATTGATCAGGAGAATGGAAATGACTTTGAGGATGAAAAGCAGAAAAGATAAATTGCAAAGTAATGGTGTACTCCTCATATAAAGCTTGTAAGATTGAATTATGAGGAGGGTATGATCACAATGTTAAAGAATACACATCATCACTCAAACTACTGAAAAAGAAAAAATATATATGACTACTGAAATAGATTCTATATATAAGTGGTGGTCATAAAAAAATATTAATTTGAAACTCATAGTGTAATACGTTCTATATAATACTTGTTAAAATATTGCATACTC
The DNA here is from genome assembly GCF_032191515.1 of Phaenicophaeus curvirostris. NCBI lineage: Eukaryota > Metazoa > Chordata > Aves > Cuculiformes > Cuculidae > Phaenicophaeus > Phaenicophaeus curvirostris. Next base: position 92,596,720 of record NC_091394.1, read on the forward strand.
TTCTCTCATTTATCCATTTTGATTTGAAAGATGTAGGAGACCAATATTATTGGAAAAGTGAGAGGTTTTTAATATTTGAAAACTACTTTCTTCGATAATAAATTTGATGTAATGGCATAGAAAAAGTCAATTATGATTTTTTAATACAGAAGTCAGTAAAATTTAGAGGAAGAGAAGATCAACAAAAGCAATTATGAAAGGATGACGTTCATGGAAAACATTGACATACAAACTAACATAAGGAGTTTGACTTCCCTCACTGCCTGTCTCCCTTGTGTTTTCCAAGGGAAGTTTTTAATCACTTCTGCAACTTGCTGTATCTGAACAGGAAAAGAAGTCATCATATCTGTCAAATTCTTTGTTGTCCTTCATTCCAGATCACCCTCCTACCCTTTTTCTACCCTTCTGGAGGACTTGTCTGGCACTTACTGAAAACTGTTATTTAGGTGCACTGTTAGTGCAGCTTCTTTGATTTTCTTCTTTAACTCCCTGTAGGTTCATGGCCATATGTTCTTTGACATTCTTTTAATTAGTGACAGATGGATGAAAGAATTTCAGATCCTAGACTGAATTTCTTGCTGTAGTGACTTTTTTTAAATGAGACTTTTCATACACTATCCATTTCTTAAAATACTTTGACTTCTCATTGATATTGGCTCCCCTCTTCTCTGCTCTATCAGTCTCTGTGTTGTTTTCATCAAGTAACAAAACCAACAACAATAAAGACTATTCCTCATGCGAACGGTGACATTTTTTTTATTCTGTCTTCAGTGACAGCTGATGATACTGTCGGTCTGGTTTACTTCTCATTCTGTTTTGTGTTGTCAGGACTTCTGAAAGAAAAGTCTGGCATTCAACTAAGCGAATTCTGACACAGTTATAGAGGGTTTGATAATCAATTTTAAAAGTGTGTCCATGAGACAAAACACAGCAAAACCACCAACAGAAATGCACAGTGAAGATTAAGGCAGTCTCTGTGGTATAATAGGACAACCATCATTTCGTAGTTCACTTTTATTTAGGCCTACACAGATGTTCCTTTTATATCTGTTATTTATACACCTCATGTTTTCTTGGTTTATGTCTTTCCTTTTTGGTGTTTTTTTTCCCACCTCTCCTTCTCCACTGCTGCAAGTAATTGAGCCCTTTGAGCACTGAAGCTCTTCATAAATTAGTAATAGTCTCTCTTTCTTTTGCTTATTAAATAGTACCTTGCTTCCAGTGACTCTAGTTCTGTGAGTACTATGATTTTACAGGCATTTTCAACACATCATTTCTACCTTTGTCAAATAAAGAATAAAGAAATACATAAAGAAAAACATATAGCCCTTCATTTGATCTACTAATCCTCTAAAATTTATGTATTATAGGGAAACAAAACCAAAAAACCAAAGACAACCTAGCTTTATACTTGATAATATGATTCTTAATGACAAACAGGCAGGAAATTTTAATATTTGATAAAATTATAATTACTAATTGGGAAAGGTTCTATTGTGTAGATATATCTTTAATCCATAACTTTGAGATGTATCTACCCAGTAATACTCTCCACAACTGCCCAAACCTATGCAGGTCTCCAAAATTAAGCTTTCCAGAAGAAGACAGTTTAATATGAAAGGATGGTGACTATTATATATCCTAACAAACATCTTTTCCTAGTCCTCAACTAGATTGGGGCATTACTGGCCAGCAACACACTCAAAATTTCTAGATATAAGAAAGTTGATACATTGTGTTGCGTATTACTTGGATAAAACAAACTATAATCTTCTCTTTGCCCTGCAGAGAGCACAGATTACATTTTCCTTCATCGGCTGGCCATAAAAAATGGTAACAGAAGATAATTTTTGCCACCACACTCCTTGGAGGATTAATCTATTAAGACATGAATCTACCTGTTTCTATATTCATATGCTGATTTATATACCTACTTTCTTTACTCATGTTTACCTTTCTTCTGCAATGCCGTGGTTCTTTATGATGAGGATGAGGATTGAATGTATGCTTTAAACATTGCTTCAATTTCCTCTGTCAGAACTCCTACTAGCAGATGAGAAATAACATGTAAATAAATACATTTATGCAGCAGGACACACAATGATTGGCATCTTATCAAGTTGCCATGGTTGCTTAATTTACCATACTTCTTCACTGCATAAAAGAATAAGCTGAAAGATTGGAGAGGATAAAGTACTTTACACTAAAAACAAACAGACAAACAAAAAAGGCCTTTAAGATGAGTTCCTTGAGTATTTACAAAGGGGAGAAGAAAGTTTTTGTTGCTGAGCTTTTTCAGAAGAGCAGATTGGAGGCCTGGAGCACAGTAGCAAACTGCTGCACCTGTAACTGTTAGACAATTGTGAACAGCTGGTGATGATTAGCACAGCAACAACCAATCTACCCAACATATTTCAGTCTCATAAAGAAAAGACCAAGACGTAAAAAACACTACAGTCTACATTCTTCACTTTTCACAGCAAAAACTTAGGGGGGCAGCCTTATAACAAAGGGATTTCCAGAACAGAAATAGTGTACTGTATATTTATGTTTGCTCTCTCGCTTTTAACTAGGGTGAGCTGAAAGAAAAGATTAGCTGACATCGCTATCAAATAGTAGAAGTACAAAAATGTAATTTTGCTATGGAGTTCAAAGATAGAAAATATTTTTAACATGATATATTTTTACCACCCTAAAAAACTGGTGACTGTACTCTCTATGTGGATTTTTCTGTGTCTGACTTTGTATTAGTGTATCAAAGAAATACAAAAAAAACCAACGGATGTCATATAACTTTTGGATCAAGGATCATGTTATTTACTTAAGGAGCTGGGGAGTAAAGCTTCAGGTCTGAGTGAAGCTTCAAGTCTCAGTTTCAGGCTTACCCCTGAAAACTGTTCAGTTCAAGCCAAGATGTATGTGTTAGCTATACCAGATGAACCTCTCCAAGGCAATAAACTAGTAACACAGCGCGACTACAGTGATCTCCCTATCTTTATATCGACCTACAAACTTTTCCACTTTTTTTGTCACTGTGTCCTGTTGACAAGGAGTGAGAGAGTGGCTGAGTTGGTGTCTGTTAGCCCACTGAGCATAACCCACAGTAGGGAGCTACTGATGTTCCTGTGGTTGCAACAAAGGCTCACCATTTATTAGGTCAAATAATGTTGTCCATTAAGGATGCAGTTAGGAAAATAAACAATCCCAGATTTTTAACAACTTAACCATAGGTTCTCAAGTCTCTTCTGATTTAAAACCTACAGGGTTTAGATAATTTCTGGTTCTTCAGCTAGGTGGTTTGCTGCGTCAGATCTTTGTACACTAACATATAGCTGCAATATCAGCGATAGAGACATGATTTTCAGAGTGTCTGTAGAACTATTTCTCAGGTAAATCCATTATACTTGTAAACCTAATTTGACAATTTGCCTGAATCAAGAGGGTTTGCTGCCATAGATGTCACAAAAGTAAGTGAACAATATCCTGGGCTGGGATAGGGAAGAAGTGAAGAACATAAGCCAAGTTTATCAGAAAAGTATAAGCCAAGTGTATCAATGAATCATAATTTATCAGAAGGTACTTTTGTATAACATTTTCAGATAAAATGACAATGCTGATACTAAGTGGGCTCAGAAACAACTTAATCACAGATATACACAACTTCACAAATTATACATCTACTTTGTTCTGTGGCAGACATGACATGGCCCAGGTGTGTAAGTGTAGTGTGCCCATGCTTTGTGAAGTCCCAGTAGCAACAATGGAAAAAGCAGGGGGTTGGGGTCCCCTGATATTCCTCCCCAGATGACTATGGATGTAGTCAGATATGGAATTTGGATAAAAAATATCTAACTCTTATTCAGCTCATTCAAATTGACTTGGCATCTAAAATGGACTGTCACCATTGCTGCTGCTCACAATTTGCTCATGTCCTTTGCAACTTTTACAGTGACTGACAAGTTGTTTATGCTCAAGGATCTCCTCTTTTCTTACAAACCTAAGACCCCTTCCTGTGGGGTTAGATAAAGCTCGCACTTGAATACTCACACAAAATGGGCTTAATTTATGTCAACTGCTGAATTTTGTTTATTCCTAATTCCTAATAAGAATCAAACTCACAGATACTAGGCTCTGGACCAGGCTTGAACTGAGTTCTAAAAAGAGTGACAGTATGACCATTTTCTGAGTAGTCTTGGCCTTTGCCCCCCGTAGAGACTGGATGAATAGGCTTGATGGCTTGTTGTATTAGTAAAAAGTAAATAACATAAACCAATTTATGAAGTCTCTATTTTCCACCATGAGCAAAGCTCTTGGCCACATTTATGTGAATAATTCATTTTTTAGTTCACATCTAAACTGCAGTAAATTTCCTGCTTATAAATATAAAGTCAGGCTCAAATAATATATGAGGAAATCTGAGAATTTTTTCCAAACGTTTCAATTTTATCTCTGAGAAGGTTCTCGAAGCAGCTTGTTTTACTGTCCTAGAAAACTAACCAAAAAAAAATTAACAATGAAAGTGTTTGTGCTTAAAGAAAAAAATCATACATGTGTTCACGCAAAGCACAAAAACAACAAAGAGGAAAAATAACATATACAATCAGTTAAATTATTTAGAACATATGCTGCTAGTGCCTGAGTAAAAGTTGGGAGAAGTTGCTAAAACAGTGTTTTTCAAAATATATCTTAATGAGTTTATGAAAATACATTGATCTACTGACAGAAAAATAGTGTAATAGACAAAATGGTTACATACAAGATTTTGTAAAGAAACAAGTGAAGTGCTGCAGTCTTCTTAGTGAAAGATCATCATGTGGAACTCAGATGAAGTTGTCAGACCTGGAGAGCTTTTTTTATTCCTGAAGACAAAAGCATCTTAAGTTCCTTTTGCCAGCAGCTGAATTCAGCTACATTCAGATAAGAAATTAGACATAAGACCATACGCTTGTTTTACCTTGAATAAGTTATCAAGATAAATAACCATGGAACAGATCAAGCAAAGATATAATTCAGTTTTTGTGCCTGAAATCTGTAGACTTCAGAGGTGGTCTTTAGAAAGTTTTGAAACCCAGTTTAAAATGTGCGACTTCATTGATTTATGGGAAAATAGATCCACAGTAACTGCATTTAACTTCTCACATGTACTTCTTTCTAAGATTAAATATTAGGTGTTTATTTCAAGTACTTAGAGGTATCTTAATGAAGGCTTCAGGGGAGGTTTAGGCTGGACATTAGGAAAAAAATTTTCACAGAAAGGGTCATTAGACAGTGGAACAGGCTGCCCAGGGAGGTGGTTGAGTCACCTTCCCTGGAGGTGTTTAAGGCACAGGTGGACAAGGTGCTGAGGGGCATGGTTTAGTGTTTGATAGGAATGGTTGGACCTGATGATCCGGTGGGTCTCTTCCAACCTGGTTATTCTATGATTCTATGACTCTACTTCTTATAAAGACCTTTTTAATTACCATAGCAGAAATGTATAACTCTCCCTTTACACATGTCACATTTTTACTCACATCTTAAAGACAGGAGGTGAAATCCTGGTTCCTGCACACTTAAGAGACATTTTGATTGAACTATTAGATTCATTGTTGAGCTCTGGTTGCTGGTTGGACCCACTATATAGTAACAGTGTTAATAGAATCTATTTTGCAAGCTACTGTGGCAGGTACAATGCTCCTGACAAGGACCCAACATAGATTAAGGCTTGACAAAGACCCTAGAAAGATCAAGGTTTGCCAAAGACCCAACACAGACTTGGGCTTTCTGACTATTGAAACCTGACTACTAACTGTCACCCCCAACCCCTGAAGTTGGGGGTCCCAAACCAACTAGAATTGACCACAGATCAGTCTCAACTATGGTACAGAATGACATCCCACTGGAGAGCCAATTTGAGTTAGATTCTCCTCAGAGCAGCAGGCCTGCAGTCAGGGACACTCCCCTTGGATTAGAATGCTACCCAAGGTAACTTCCCTGCTATTCAGAGCCCGCATCTTATAGGTAAATGATTATGTACTCATTGGATCATCCTTCTAGAGGATTATTTACAAAACTCAGGAAATTTTGTTGTAATATTCCTGCCTGAGATCTGAACATGTGGTTTATTCTGGTTTGTTGGAGTGCCAAGTAAAGCTTCATTCTGAAGCTTCATTCTGTGCCTGTTTGTTTTGTGAGTGCCTCCATGACTGCTGTTAACCATAATAGCTAAAAATGCCATGAGAACCATAACTCATTGAAATTTCTGCTAATACTGAAAAAAACCCAGGGAAATTCAGTGTGTATTTTGGGTTCATAACGAAATTGAACAAGGCAGCTTTGATCATCATCTCCTGAGGACAATATCTGTGTACTATGAAAAACTGCTAAATACTTTTGGAGAACATTGGCACGTATTTTTACATTGTGCAAATGAAAGGAAAGACAACTTCATTTCTTAAACTTATGTCTTCAAATCCTAAGTTTGTAACACTGGACTTGTCTTGAATGGCATAAGAAAATTCAGCAAAAAGTCATATTTTTAAAAATGAAATTATTTATTGATATTTACTTTTATATTTAGATGTGCTTCTTATACCTTAACTGACTCTCCATTTCCACTACTGATACTGATATATCCTTTTGTTTCAAGGCTTCTTGCAAAGGTAATAGATATTACTTCATTTTACAGAATGTAACAATTCAAAGAAAAGTGATAACTGAAAAATATCAATATATTCATTGACTATTCTCAGTGGAAAAAAAAAAGAATGCCTTAATGTTTCTGATTTATATTTATGATTATTATTGATATCATCATCCATGGAAACAGTGGAAAACTGGTTTTTTTCACATGATAAGACATACAGTAAAGACTGGTTCAAATTAAAGTCTCCATAAGAACAGCAACAAATGAATGGGCTAAGAGGAATATTTAATCTTCCAAGAGTACAGCTGTTCTGTTTGGGGTTTTCGGCATTAAACAGTTGATTTTTCTCACAGAAATTTTAAATTTTCATTGATCTTATCCATTGTGTTACAAGAAACATCTTCCCATGAATTTTTAACAAATGTCATTTCATAATTCTCGTTATGCATTCCTAATCACTTAGGAGGAGAGGGGAGAGGAAGGCAGAGGAGGAGAGGGAAGATTTCTTTTTTTTCCTCTCTGGAAAGCTTTTGATTGGCATTCTTTACATGCTGATATACTTACTAAAGACAATAACCCTCTTAAGTAGCATTGATAGTTGTTTCTCAATCCCAAGGATTCTTTTAACTGAAATCATCATTCTCTACCTATAAAACAAACCAGGTTGATGACTACAAAATATATTACTAAATTTTTTACAAAAGGATAACATATGCCAGCCTCATTTCCAAGGTAGCCTGTTTCACTGTAATCACTTTGAAATGGCGGTTCTCACAGTGTATCACCTTGCTTCCAGTGTTTACACAAAGCGTATATTTTTCAAGATCAGAATGTGATTTAAGATGAGTTTTTATCTCCTTTGACCTTCTCTTCCCTTTCCCTTTGTCTTGTAACACATGAAGCTTCAACATTTTTAATATTGCAAGTTAAGTGAAATCCTTGCAAGATTTCATAGCACATCTTAGTTTCTTTTAGAAAGATAGGAGGTTTGTGCAGATGAAGTAAATGTGCATTTTTTTCACCTGTTGCTTGCACTTCTAATCCTCTCAACTTATTTTTTTGACAGAAACAATACCTCTGACAAACTGTGCCTTCATGGCATGATCCTGCTAACCCTTTTTACATGTAACCCTTCTGGAAAGTGGTGAAGGCTCCGTTGGCACAGAACCAGTCAATTTTGTCACAAAAGATAAAATAAATTTATTTCAGCTCTGGGTCATGCAGAATAATATGTATTTTGGCTCAGCTGACTTTGCTTGATTCATTTGAGTCTTAAAGGTTTCAAGAAGTAGCTGCCATATTGCAGCTCTTTCTTAAATGTAAGTAAGTCCTAAGAGGATTCTAGCGGTAATATGTTCTCCAAATATAACCTTCTGAAAACCAATCTTTCAAAGTATATTTTAGATGCATTGAGGAGTATATCGTCTATTTGAGTTCAAAATGTGCTAGAACCAGAAATTTGTAGGTTGACAATCTCCAGATAATTCATTTGTGTGTGTCATTCTTCATTCAAACCTACAGTCCAGCTTGAAGACAGAAATTCCCAGTCTTCCACAACTCAGATTACAAAGTGTATTACATAGCTTGTGGAATTCAAATAGTGCTGTCAGCCCCCAAACAACCTTGGCAGAGTGTTGCCAGGAAAGGAACTGAGAAAACACCAACCTCATAACACAATGTGTTATTTGTACTTATCTTAACTCAGTGATAACAGAAATTAGATTGACACAGTTTGGGAATCACAAGTGAAAGGAAATGTGAAGTGAAAGTCAGTCATCCATGACGCATGTGATAAAGCATCTTGATGGAAGAAAATGGCTTAGCATAGCACCTATGAGATTGTAAAAAGTGTCTTATGGGTATAGAAGGCAAAGAAAGAAACAAAAGAAAGAAAATCCTGAAGCAAGACCATCAGGAATCAGCATAGGACTGGAATACTACTGAGACCTGAGAAATCACACAATGTTCCAGAAGTCCCCTAAAGGGCCAATTAAGTTCTCACTAATCTTGCTTCAATTAAACTTTGTTTTGCTGTTTTGGGTTTAGTTTTTTTTTTCTGGCAGAGGTTCAGTACGTTATGTGCCATTTAGAAGAGGAGAGGAGGCTGAGGGGTGACCTCATTGCTCTCTACAACTACCTGAAAGGACGTTGTAGAGAGGAGGGTGCTGGCCTCTTCTTCCAAGTGACAGGGGACAGGACAAGAGGGAATGGCCTCAAGCTCCGCCAGGGGAGGTTTAGGCTAGACGTTAGGAAAAAATTCTTTACAGAAAGGGTCATTGGGCACTGGAACAGGCTGCCCAGGGAGGTGGTTGATTCACCTTCCCTGGAGGTGTTTAAGGCACGGGTGGATGAAGTGCTGAGGGATATGGTTTAGTGTTTGATGGGAACGGTTGGACTCGATGATCCGGTGGGTCTCTTCCAACCTGGTTATTCTGTGATTCTGTGATTCTGTGATTTTCAATAATAAGGTCATATGTTGAATCTAAATGCACTTATTCTTTGAAGCCTCATGATAAAACTAAATACTTTGATACCTACCCTATGGATCTTCACCTGTCCAGTCCCTTTAAGGGCCAGCTGCTGAGTAAACTGACATATTCTTTCAATCAGCTGGTTTGATTGCTATGTGGTAGTCACCTTTGGGGCATAACAAACCCAGAAACACTGTGAGGAAAAGCAATAATTTTCTATTTAGTCTAATAATCCCTTTTTCCGCATAAGATTTCTTTCAGTTTAAAATCTCCTTGGGAAGATGATGCTTGCGATGTACATTGGCACTACTGTGTGCAGCCAGGAGAATGTTCCCTTTGCAAATGAGGTATGCTGTAGTACGCACTGAATTAGGAGTAGCAGGTTTTGCAAAGCTGCTCCCACGTGGCTGCTCAGTGAGCATAGTTTTGACTCTCAGATGTCCACAGTATAACAGCACCAAACAGTTTGCAGAGATCTGCACTTATTCTATTCCAAAGCAAGAGATAAATGGAGAGCATATCATGTATTTTTTCTGCCACAATCACAGTTTAAATTTGACCTATAAATAGCATAACAATGACTCTAGGCTGCATCACTCAGGATGTATGGACACAAAGATCCTCCAAGGTTAGCAAACACAATTAGAGCAGAAATCAAAGGAGAGATTTTGAATGGTATACGGATTTGTTAAACTAAATTAAGTACTAGAAACCGGGGTGAGACTTCATTAATACAGTAGATGAAAGGCCACAACTGGGCTTCTGCTTTTTTTTTAGCACTTAGAACAGTACAGAATTAGGGTTCTGCAGGAAGTAAGCTTTCTGCCCAATCCAGTATGATCATATAACCATAAAAAAATGTAGTTTCAGGGACTTCTGGAATTTTAATTCAATCCTTGCTCAAAATAAGATCAGCTCTGAGGCAAGATCAAATTGCTACAGGGCTTTAACAAATAGAGTGTTGGGGATCATAAAGTACATTTAAAATATTCTCCACTATGTCTCTGGGCAACCTGTTTCTATGTTTAAACATCCTTATCTGAACACTGTCTGGCTTCAACTCATCTATAACACCTCATTAGCTATTAAAGAAGAGCCATTAGATGCCCCCTGAGCCTTCTGTTCTCCAGCCTAAACATGCCTAAACATGCCATTTTAGCTAAATCCACCCTAGGAATTCTCTGGCACCTTATTATTTTGTGGGAAAGAGTTTCCTTTGCTAGCTGATGCTGATGAGTCTCATGTTAGAAACTATGATGAAATCTTTGTTCTTTGATAGTTTTAGAAGCCACCTATTCAGCTGAATCAACTTCCCATTGATGAGCATTTGAACGATTAAGTCACAGGAATTTCTCTGCTTACTTACTCCCCCTATCCTTTACAGTTCTATGTTAAATTGGCTCAGCTTGTGCCCAAACAACCAAACAGGCAGCATTTATTGTCTCAGGTATCCATCACCATTAGGTCCCCAGCTCTATTCTTCTGCTGCTGATATTCCTCTAGAAGCTGTTCATGTCCTTCACAATTGTCACTATTTAAACTGCAGCTGAGCTGATATTGCTAACTTAGACCAGCATGCTTGGGGAATATCTCCGTGCCCCTCCTGGAAAGCTTTTGCAATTGCACTAACTCAGGAGCTACCTTCTCTGCCAGTCTGGCTTTCAATCACACCAGTTCAACTAAACTGAATGCTAGAAATGACAGACCTTGTGTTTTGAGGAAGCTGTCCTTAAAGATCAGTGAGCTCTACTGATCTTTTTGTCCTTCAGAGAAGTCTCCCAACACATGTGGACTACCAGTTTCCCAAATAAACCTGATTTACTGATGTGCTGGGCAATTTTTCTGCTACCATATTGCTTCATTTATGTTAGGATCTTAAACTCCATTACCTCATGATCACTGTAGACAAGCCTGCTATTGATCATTGACCACTGACAGATCAAGCAGGGTGTGACCCTTGGCCTAAGCCTCTGGCACCTGCAACTAAAAATTTCCTGTGTTTTCCTGAAATCTCCTGGATTATTTATGTCCTAACATGATGCTTTTAGAGTAGATCTTAGTTTAACTATCTAGTGTTCTTACTGAATTAGTGCAGCCATTGAAATTTGAAGAGAAATAGTGTTATACAAAATCACAGAATCACAGAATCACTGGGTTGGAAAAGACCCCCAGGATCATAGAGTCCAACCATTCCTATCAGTCACTAAACCATGCCCCTTAGCACCTCGTCCACCCATCTTTTAAACACCTCCAGGGATGGTGACTCAAACGCCTCCCTGGGCAGCCTGTTCCAGTGCCCAATGACCCTTTCCATGATTTTTTTTTTCTCATATCCAGTCTGAACCTCCCCTGGCGCAGCTTGAGGCCATTCCCTCTTGTCCTGTCCCCTGACACTTGGAACAAGAGGCCAGCTCCCTCCTCTCTACAACCTCCTTTCAGGTAGTTGTAGAGAACAATAAGATCTCCCCTCAGCCTTCTCTTGTCTAGGCTAAACAACCCCAGCTCCATCAGCCGCTCCTCGTAAGGCTTGTCCTCCAGCTCCTTCACCAGCTTTGTTGCTCTTCTCTGGACTCGTTCCAGAGCCTCAACATCCTTCTTGTGGTGAGGGGCCCAGAATTGAACACAGGATTCGAGGTGCAGTCTCACCAGTGCCAATTGCAGGGGAAGAATAACCTCCCTGGACCTGCTGGTCACACCGTTTCTGATACAAACCAAGATGCCATTGGCCTTCTTGGCCACCTGGGCACACTGCTGGCTCATGTTCAGTCGGCTGTCAACCAACACCCCCAGGTCCCTCTCCTCCAGGCAGCTTTCTAGACAGACTTCTCCTGGTCTGTAGCACTGCACGGGGTTGTTGTGCCCCAAGTGCATGATCCGGCATTTGGCCTTGTTAAACCTCATGCCATTGGACTCAGCCCAGTGGTCCAGCCTGTTCAGATCCCTTTGCAGAGCCTCCCTACCCTCCAGCAGATCAATGTATTACAATGTATACAATGTTCCTAAAGAGAATAAGCATAATGCCTTTCTTTATATTCTACTTTAACTGAAAGAAAATATTGTCAATAAGGTTATTTTCTGCATTATTTTGGTTGTAGGCCTTGCAAGTGCCTTTTCTCTCAGCTGTTACATGAGCTTCTGTCTCAGTAGCCTACTTTTAAAATGCAGATGGTTCCTTTTTTAAAATGTTTTGGTTTCAAAAGCAACCTAGCTAAAGAGTGACATCTAAAAGAGATGGAAAAGTAGTCCCAAAGGGCTAACGTGAGTAATGTACCAATTATTTTCTGTGCTACAATTATATTTTCTACCCTGAGAGAATTCAACAAAATATTGCTGCATTAAAAAAAGTTAAAAAGAAAGAAAAAAAAAGAAAAGAAAGAACCAATTTTGTAAGACAGAAGTATCACTGAAAATATTAACCATTCCATTTCAGTAGGAAGTGAGTTACAGAACACTCACATTTCCAATTATCTATTTGTAGTTTCAAGACTAGTTCATCCAGATAATTATATTTGCAAGTATATACATGGCGAAAATTCTTCACCTAGATGTTCCCATGTATCTGTAGAAACTCAAGCATCTAAAAGGCCAATATCCTACAACTACAAATAAGCTGCATCATAAAATTATTTTTTTAAAGATTATTAAACGATACTAAATAAAAATATTATCTTTCTTTAAGTTACATCTTACAGAAAGCTCCAGAGTTGAGATTTTCTAGAAGTTAGAAACAATTCCTCTCAGTTCCTATTTAAGCATAGTTAGAAATTTCATTCTGGGGCAATGGATGTTTTTTTTCATATTTTCCTCTGTCATGTTCAACTTACTTTTTGTATTTGCAGAAAATACAAATGTTTTGTCTCTACTAGTCACATTAGAAATTTCATATTCAATAATGTTTCTTTCAGCACAACTCCCTCTGAGCTTTACTACTTCTTCATGTATCAGTTACTGTCTGCACTACATCTTCCATAGCTTGATTAGTATTGGCCTCTATGGCACCATAACAAATGCTTTTCATTCTTTGTCCAGGAAATCATGAGCTTTCTAAGCACAAAAGGTGCTTATCTGATATGATCTACCTTTACTAAGAGGATCTTCCATTTAACTCCCTGATGTGGTCAAACCAAATGCTTTACAGTTAACCTGACAACATGTTCTTTTCTTTACAGATATATATATATATATATCTGCATAAGGAGTTGAAATTGCCACCACTTTGTTAGAGAAATTGTGAATATTCATATATGTTCCTCTGAGAAACATATTGAGGTGAATTGTTAACTGTCCCAAGGGTGCCGGATCCCAGCATTCCAGACTTTTACACTGAAAGTGTTTCTAAAGCTAAATGAGGTCTTTCAGAACCTTTCCACTTTAATTAGGCTTATGTCATTCAATCTGTAATCCAAGAAGCTGTAGACTCATTATATGTCAGCTAAATGTTCTTCAAACTACCAAGAGGCAAAGGTATTTGAAGAGATAACCCAATCCTGAATACAGTCAGAGAAAGGAGGGGAGGGGCGTACAAAAAAGAGTAAGGAGTTTGATCATTACCTGCTCTTGTTTGAAGTGTGGGGAGCCATAGAATCATGAAAAGAGATAGGAGTGCATGAGGAAAGCTTGGTTGTGCCACCACAAATGATACCACCTTGCTTATATTAAGCAGCATATTCTGAGTCTAGAAGAATACAAAAGCATTTGACCAACCAGGCACATTTTTTAATGGATTTAAGCTGTCCTTTAGAAGTGTTACTTACACAGATCATTGGCACTTTTTTATGGTAGTAATAGAAAGACTAAGCTGAAAAGAGAGAAACAAGTGACAGGACATCTAACAAAGTAATTCTAGACATATCAAGCTTAATTACAGTCCCATGAACTGATAAAGCTCCAGACAAATTTATATATATTGAAAGAAAAAATCAGGTATGTTATTTAAAGGAAACTGATTTGTTCTTTTTATTTCATCATTTTTCCATGGAAAACTGCATTGTTAACAGTACTTTGATAAACAAATCCAGAAATGTATATCAAAGCTTTTCTAAGATTCTAAGGAACAATTTATAGGAGTATTGGAGAGTTAGCTACTTAACTAGTTCTGTTAACATCTCCAATTAATTTTCTAAAACGAATTAGGCAAAAACATACATTAGAGTTTGAAGGGAAAGGTATTTTAAAATCAGTGAAAGTTTGTCAGAAATGTGATCTGGACCTGTCAGTTTTATTTTTACAGTCTCTTTAGAGAATTACTGTAATTCTGAATGAAGCAGCAGAGAGAAAAATGCTTACAAGTTCTTTATGCTAGCATTGAGATGATAAAATACGTTACAGCAGTCATTCAAAAATATTATTACACCTATTTAAGTTTCATTTGACTAATGCAATAATGCAGGTAAAATAGCTTCAGGTAATACTTATGAATGAAAAATGAAGATTTCATACAGGTTTCACTAACTTTTCCAAATTAAACACGAATCAAGATGTTGTAAATATACCTTTACTCTGAAAATCTTACAACTAAAAGTGGTGTGAAAGCTCATGCTGTTTTTTATAGAGCAGCAACATCCATCTTTGGAGAACATGGCAGGAAGAGAACTCTCTACCCCAGGCTAAACAGCATAAACTGCTTCACTTCCATGCTGTTCAGAGTTAGTCCTCTCTAGGGCCTACTTGTGAGCCTACGACACTTGGCATTTAGCCTCAATGTCCTCTGTGGTCTTCCTGGGACACTGTCTGTGTGTGTGTGCATGTGCTGTGTGCATTTATTTTCCTGCATAAGGAGATGGTTATGCTGTAGCTGAAGAAAGCTTTGCTTTGAAAGCATATAGTTAATGTTGCATATTGCTTAGCCTTGTAAATCACACTGGTAGTTCAGTGGTGACGTTGCTCTTTGTACAAGGGCACAAAGCCAGTTATTTTACTATTGCAGAACACGTAACGCAGGGGCCAGCCTGCATTTGTCTGAAGGGCCACCTATAGTGAAGTATCCTATAGTGAAGTATCCTATAGTGAGGGGCCACCTATAGTGAAGTGAGGGGAGACCTCATTGCTTTCTACAACTACCTGAAAGGAGGTTGAAGAGAGGAGGGTGCTGGCCTCTTCTTCCAAGTGACAGGACAAGAGGCAATGGCCTCAAGCTCTGACAGGGGAGGTTTAGGCTGGACATTAGGAAAAAATTTTTCATAGAAAGGGTCATTGGGCACTTGAACAGGCTGCCCAGGGAGGTGGTTGATTCACCTTCCCTGGAGGTGTTTAAGGCACGGGTGGACGAGGTGCTAAGGGGCATGGTTTAGTGTTTGATAGGAATGGTTGGACCTGATGATCTGGTGGGTCTCTTCCAACCTGGTTATTCTATGATTCTATGATTCTATGATCCTATCATCAATGACACAACTTTTTCTTTGAGACAACAACTTTGCTTCAGAATTCAGCTAGGAAGAGAGCTAGTTTGCATGCAGTGTTTATAATGACTTGACCACACAGTGAAATGCAGAGCAAGCCACGTTGATAGTGTGTATGTGTCTTCTTTGAAACCTAGCAGGGTCTTGTGCAGGTTTATGAGGTGATCAACCAATCAAGATAGGATCGAGATAAAGTGCAGCACCATTGAACAATGCCATGTAGGATTAGGACACTCTTCTTACTTGCAAAAGAAGTTCCACTAAAAGCTACTTCATTCCCTAGTGCATGTGACCAGGGATGAGATTTTGTAATGTTCTGCCCTCACATTGAGGACTGGTTTTAATGGAAGAAAGTGTGGTGTGATCAAATGCCAAAGGACTGCTGATATAGTTCCAACAGGGTAACTTGGAGGAAGTAGAAGATGAAACCGGTGCAGCTAAAAGAATGAGCTCCAGATTCAATGAGTTTACACCTGATTGACTGCAACAGTGTTTTTGAACTCAGCTAGAAAGAGGTAGCAATGATGTGTCACAGTAAGAGAATGCTGTTCTCCTTGAACAACTGCATAATTATCTTGGGCAGGAGAGGTAGGTAAGACAAAGCAGCAGCTGCAGACTGGCTTAAGGACTGAGTGGCACAGTGAACTGTGAACTAAATAATGATTGTCAAGAAATAAGGGCCTGCAGAGTCATCTAAGCTCATGCTGTACTTGACTCAATTCAGTTTGCTATCACAGTGATATATAACCATGAAGGACAGTAAAGGACAATACCTGTACAAGCATTTTGGCCGTGGCAGTCTGTGGGAATTTTAATTTGAAAAGAAAACAAATGCAAGAAACTGTGGCTCGTTTTAACACTAAAGTTAATAAAGACTGCATTTGTAAATTTTATTTTTAAATCCAAGGAAAAAGAAAAGAGCTAATCCAGAAAGAAATTAAGGATAGTTCACAGGCTTTTCCATGGCAGATCACTTGTACTGCTATTTGAGCCTGGATCAATAAACCACTAGATTCAGTCATTTTTCTCATCTATGCAAAAAGTACAGTGATTTGAAAGACCAGTTTGCATGCAAATAGGAATATAGATAGACTCTTTGTACAAAATTAGGGCAACAACAGCCCTAGGCTTCTCAGGTTGACCAAAGCCGGTTAGGAAACAGATGATTAATTGTGGCAGGTTTTGTGTACTTGTCTCTTCAAATAAGGATGAAAGTATAGGTCAACTTTCTTCCACTTTCTGGTATATATGCTACATTCCAGTAAGGATTCACATCATTCCAGAACTCTCTTCCTTACCAAAGAGACAAGACAAGAGAAATGACCCTTACCTGTACAAACCTATTCCAAATGTCAGGAGACACAGATCAGTAACTGTGATTGTAATGGTGTCAGAGCTTGAGCCAGCTCAGCCTAGCAATGCTGGTCTGCAATCCTGTGCTTTGAGCTAGAGGCAACTACAAAGAAAGAAATTACAGTTTTGGCAACATTCAGAAAAACTGGAGCAAGAGCTTTTTTTGTCAGAAGATGGAGGTGGGCTTTGGCTAACTCCATTTTGAACTTGATATCTAGAGCTAAGCTAATCACCCTACTTTCTCATTCTAGCCAGTAGAGAGACGAAGTTTTCAGGGAGTGATTTTTCTTCCCTATTTTTAACCATCTACCTTAGTTTGAGATGTATTGCTCCAAGAAAGAACTGTTTCTCTCTACTAATATAAATGGAGCTGGGATATTTAATTTGGCTATGCACATTGTACAAGACGAACGAAACTCTAAGTCCTCAATTCATTTTTCTACACTAACAGAACTAAAATCTAAAAATAAGAAATTAACATCTGACCACAAGCACACACTAAATTTAAGCTGCAGAATTCCTTTTAGAGATCTGTGGAAATAAAAATTGTGAAGCCGGCTTGAGAAAGGCAGCAGGTTTATCATAGTTGAAACTGGAAGAGGACATTTGAATGAGGCAGCCCGTATCATAAGTTATATTCTAGAGGACAGGTCAATGCAAAGGGAAGAGCAACAGTTTGGGTGCTTACACAAATATACTTTTGGCAGTAATTGGAGTCGTTATTTAATAAAGACCCAATACAAATTTTTGTTCACAGTCAAGAAGTGTTCCTGGTAATATATCTTCCATAACAGGGTTGGTACAAGTCGTTAAAAATTATTGCATTCAGAACTCACAAGGAAATCATCCAGCTACGTTTTGATCTCTTTTATTTCAAAGATGTCAGTCTTCTGCTAGGTCTCAGTGTCACATAAATCTCTGACTTCTATGCCAGTTTGAGATACACTAACTAATTGGTTTTGACTGCTTTTAAAAGTCTGTCACATTTTTTCTCTTGGAAGCATACAGAGCTCATGTTTTTCCCTTTATAACTACTGTGTACTCCAAACCTGAATTCATTAGGATTCACTTGGTATATTTCACTTTAGTGGAGCCATTTTAGCTTCCCCTCCACTCCCACCTTCAAGCGTGATTGTTATTCACAGAATCACAGAATAACCAGGTTGGAAGAGACCCACCGGATCACCGAGTCCAACCGTTCCTAGCAAACACTAAACCATATCCCTCAGCACCTCGTCCACCCGTGCCTTAAACACCTCCAGGGAAGGTGAATCAACCACCTCCCTGGGCAGCCTGTTCCAGTGCCCAATGACCCTTTCTGTGAAAAATTTTTTCCTAACGTCTAGCCTAAACCTCCCCTGGCGGAGCTTGAGGCCATTCCTTCTTGTCCTGTCCCCTGTCACTTGGGAGAAGAGGCCAGCACCCTCCTCTCTACAACGTCCTTTCAGGTAGTTGTAGAGAGCAATGAGGTCACCCCTCAGCCTCCTCTTCTCCAGGCTAAACAACCCCAGCTCTCTCAGCCGCTCCTCATAAGGCCTGTTCTCCAGCCCTTTCACCAGCTTTGTTGCTCTTCTCTGGACTCTCTCCAGAGCCTCAACATCCTATTGTTTCAGTCTTGCTGGGATGTGCAAACTGGTCCTGCAAAGTTTCTGTGTAGATCATGTCACTGTTAAGAAGTTGTCAGTTACAAAAGATACGGGGGATTCAAATACAGGCAATGAATTTTGCTCAGTTTTAGAGGACCTTTAAATATTTGTCATTTCTTCCATTAAAATTAAGAAAAAGAGAAAGTAGAATGTATGTGTCAGAAGGGAGAAAGGGAGAGGAAAAAAACTTTAAAGATTTGAAACATGTAGAGTATTGAGGAAAGATTTAATTTTAACAATGCTCTTCATTTTCCTTTTGTTTAGCTGGAGAGTGATTTTGTAAGGAAAAAAAGTAAAATGAGGGATAGTAATATTTTCCATTTCTGGGAAGAAGTTATCTTCTAAATAACTAAGTCATTTTGCTTACTGGAACAGTTTTTATTTTTTCCTTTTTTCTTCTTAGTGCATTTCACAATAGTACAGAGCACATAAAATGCCTTATTTATTAGTTATAAATTAACTGAGATTGTCTAAGGGTTTTGAACTGTTGTTATTAGAGTCTAAAAATCTACTTTAAGACAGGAATAACACATGAAAGTAGGGAAAAAGGAAAAAGTGGAGTAACAATATTTCTTTCTGCTGCTACTGGTGATCTCACTGGGGAGGATAAATAGACATATGTGGTTTTATTATGTACTAAAAAATCTAGCAAGATTCTGCTACCATCAGGATGTTTAAAAAATTTTATCTGGGTTGATGCAGTTTCTTTGTTTTGTGGTTGCTTGGGTTTTTTTTTTCCTTCCTTCTTTCATGTTTTCTGTCGTCATGGATTCACAGCAGAATTTTAAATGAAACAGTCGTGGTGGTCTATAACTTCTTAAATAGAAATGTCAGAGAAGAATTAGAACAAGAAAGGAAAAGGTCATTAGAGAGAAGGATCAAAGCAGGGGCAAGGTTTTCCTACCTCTGACAATGTCAGAATTTACCCAGAAGTAAAAGAGAGAACAGTTATAAAGATCAGTGACACTTTATGTGAATAAAGGTTCATCTTCGCAGGCGTAAAGGAGCCCAGAGACACAAGTTGGAGAGTCTCAGTCTTAGACATGGGCCTCTGGCCCAGTTTTTTCCAAGACTATCCCAGGAAATCCTCAGTCCCATGGGCTGCAGGAGGCATCTGCCCAGTGGGGCAATGAAGATTCACTCTGGGTCATCTCACAAACTTGATATGCAGGGCCAGCTACTGGGGAGACTGAACATCTGAGGTTAGTTACTGAAGGGGTCCACATTTTATACACATATACATATTTTCTACTAAAGGACTTGCATCTCAATCAATGAGAAAGGATTTTAGCCTAGAGAAGAGACAGCTCCACAGAGGCCTTATACCAGCCTCCCAGTACTTAAACAAGGCCTAGAAGAGAGATGGGGATGGCTCTTTATCAGGGAGTGTAGTGATAGGATGAGAAGTAATGGTTTTAAGCTGAAAGAAGGGACATTTAGGTTAGATATTAAGAAGAAAGTTTTTACTGTGAAGGTGTGGAGGCACTGGTACCATGTTGTTCAGAAAAGTGGAAGCCCATTTCATGGAGGTGTTCAAGGCCAGGCTGGACGAGGCTTTGAGCAACTTGATCCAGTGGAAGGTGTCCCTGTCCATGATGGGGGGTTGGAACTAGATGATCTTTAATGTCCCCTTCAACCCAAAGTATCTGGGCTATTAAGCACTGGAAGAGGATGTCCAGGGAGGTGGTTGAGTCACCATCCACGGAGATGAGACGGGTAGATGAAGTGCTTAGGGGTATTATTTAGTAAGGGACAGGTATGTTGGGCTTGATGATCTCAGAGGTCTTTTCCAACCTATTGATTCAATGATTCTATGAGTCTCTAACATCATGAGTTATTGGTGCTGTTTAAGCTCATGTATTTGCCAAACATTTTTTTCTGAGATGAACTCTGAGGCTACCTGCATGCATGTGCATGTGCATGTGCATGTGCATGGTATGTGTCTGTCTGTGCATGTGCCTACTGGTATCACAACTCACTACTGGTTGGACTTGAAGTATGAAGCCGTGACAACACCTCCTCTGTCGGTCTGCCAGATTTAATGATTCCTTAGCAATG
This sequence comes from Phaenicophaeus curvirostris, assembly GCF_032191515.1. NCBI lineage: Eukaryota > Metazoa > Chordata > Aves > Cuculiformes > Cuculidae > Phaenicophaeus > Phaenicophaeus curvirostris. The sequence goes on from NC_091394.1 coordinate 92,617,271, forward strand.
AGGACTACTGGAACTAGTTTGGAGATTTTTCTCTGCAACTGCAAGGGACCTGGTAGCAAGCTAGCAATTTTGTCTATTGCAATAGTTTACACAGATTCAGAATGCTAGGACTCTCAGCTGCACCAAGAGGCAATATACCACCTAAGCCACAATAATCTTTCTGCTTTGCTTCTGTTTTCTGGCTCTAGAGAAATTCTTGCCCAAGCTGTGGTGTAAATGTGGGAAACAGAGCCTGATGAGGAGGTGAGCTGCCACTAAATTGCCATTTTGTGCATGAATTGACAAGTTTTCCTAAGGTCTGATTTCTACAAAGCAAGACTATTAATAATTAAAGAGTGAGTAAATGCCTGTGTCACTCCTCAGCTCTTTGGTATTGGCATTTGATGACAGCCACATTTTTAATGTGACTTAGATGCTGGGTTTTCCATAATGAAAAATAAAATATGTCTGTCTAACTGAATTTAACAGTATTCTACTTTACACTTATCATTTCTCATTAAATATTTACTACCAAACAGCCTTCTTATCTATTCCCATATCTTTAATCTCATATGGGTGACTTTGATGCCCCATGATTCCTTTTTCTTTCATTTGTTATTTTTCTATTAATCTATAGCTAATTATTCTGTTAAATGGCTGATCCTAGATTTTGGCATGCAAAATCTGGCCCACTGCATCCGTTCCAGATTCTTGTTGTTTCCCAATATGGTCCATAAAGATGTTCAGAGTATGTCAGTAGGAGATCGATTATTTGTTTCCCAAAGTTTCATTTCTGAACCGCTCTATGCAACAGTTTACCTAAGCAGCAGCTTCCCAAGGTAAAACACAGTGTCTCATTTGCTTGAAAAATAAGTGCAAAAAGTAAGAAAGAATCCAACATCTATGATTTACTTCTCACTGAGGCTGAGACCTGAAAGTATAATAGAAAACACAGGAAGCAAAGAATGCAGTTCCTCACTTCTGGAATCAAGGACAAGACATGAAGCTTCATTTCTAATGAAAACTATGAGAGCAGCCCTAGGAATCCACACTGCTTTTCTCCTGGAGGACTACCCAGGCAGTAATTCTTTCTCACATTTTCTTTCCATTCTCTGACCTGACCAGTCCTGGGTTCTTTTCTATAAAATGAAGCAAATTCAACAGGAACTTAACCTCCCCTTTTATCTTAATAGGCTTCTTGTCAGGGAATATGTTGCAATGAGGAAAAGCCGCGTGTTTGCAGTTATTCAAGTATAAGAGTTTGTTTTATGTGCATCTTCTAAAAAGAAGTTGATCTGCTTGCACTTTAAAATAAACATCAAATGTTGTATTTTCTCAGCTGCTGAACAAGACTTTCTTTACACTTTCTCCGAAAGCCACTGGATAAAACTATCTAAAGGCAATGCATCCTGCCTCCCGATCCTGTTTAAACTTAGATGGTAGAATCTAAGGTGTTTCTGGTTTTAACCTCTCCATTAACAAGCTGTACAGCCAGAGGGAACATATCAGCAGCAAGTCTGGGGTTGGCATCAAGCTGGGGGAAGCCACTGTCACCATGAATGTCAGGGCCATTGTTCAGAGGACTCTTGACAAACTACAGAGATCGGCTGACTTCAACAAGACCAAATACAGGACCTTGCACTTAGGAGATATAGGGCAGTTTTTGATTTAACACTTCCCAGAAGAAAGGACATGTTAACAAACTGGAACAAGTGCAGTAAGGAGCTTTTAATACAGTTAAGGTTTGGAGCAAAATAATACCGAGACAGTTTGAGTTGGTTTAGGCTGGAGAAGCAAAGGCCCCTTCAAGGATGTTAGCTGTCTTCAGTGACCTAACAGAGCCAGACTGTGCTCAGATCTAGGCAATGAAAGGAAAAGATGCAACTGTCAAAGAAGTAAAAGGGAAACATCTGAGAAACATAAGGAAAAAAACCCTTACAATGAGAGTGTTTATCTGCAAAACTGGCTGTCAGAGGGGCTGTGGAGAGTCTTTTTGGAGACAGTAAAAACTTAGCTTTTCACAGACCTGAAAAATCTGATCTATACATGCGTAGAGCACATAGCACCTCCAGAGGGCTTTTCCAACTTCATATTTCTATATATATATGCAAAACTTATGCTACTCTGGAAGCCTGAACTTCCTTGGATTCCAGAAAACAGTTAAGTACGAGCTTTGTAGACTATATTGTTGTCACTTTACTACTACAGACCTACCTGAAGTCCTGATCTCATGACTTTCAGATCACTTTTCCACCTACTCTGGTTCTAAGACCTGCATGACACATCAGCATCATCAGTAAAAAAAAAATCTAAAAGAAATGTATACCCTGCTGCTCCTATATATTGTGTTCTGTGGGTTTCCTCTCCGGTGGAGCAGTTTGGGTTGTTAGCATCTTTGTACAGGAAGACCTATAATCAGTTTAGAATCTCAGGCTTTTGCCATTTTCCTTTCTCCCTCAAACATAACTTGGCCTGATGAAATTTTAATCCGTTTTTAACAGCAAGGAAAAACATAGCATAAATAAAAATTGAGGTCTTATATTGAGTATCGACAGGTAAGTGAACAAAGAAGAAAGCTTTGAAATAATTTTCAAGGGTAATTCAATTTCAGAATCTAATTGGAGATTACAGTCTCTTGTCTGAGTTTAGTATTTATTCCTTACGGTATTTCAATTCTCTGCTGCAGTAAATGCAAGGAAATAGAAAAAATGCCAAAGTACCTTATCTTTAAGGCCCATATTGCTAACCATGACACCTATGCCCCAAGGCTTTGAACCTGTAAGTTCTTGTTTAACAAGGACAGCAGGTGGTAGGGGAAGCTGTACATGAACACAGGTAAGATTAAGTGCTAGATTTATTTCTCCTCACAGAGTGGAAGTGAAATGTCAGTTTTCCGCAATTTGCAAGAATGGGAAGGAAGAGAGGGCTATTGTTTGCCAAAGAATGTCAGATATGACAAATTAGTGCGTCACATCCACAGCTAGTTTATGTTGATTTACATCCACTTAGGGCCTTACCTCTGTTTTGAAATCTACAACTCAGCTCAGTAACAAGATGTTTACTCATATGAAACTTTTAGCCCCATTACAGCTAATCAGGAATCAGTTGGTGGCTGCATAAGCTCAGGTTGCTTTCCACTCTCTGTCCTGTTTTTTTAGCTTATACTTTTGCATGAAAAACTGGCACCTACCCAGAATGAAGGATCAGCTTCCTAAATCCATTGTGTATACTTTTTTCCACTTGCCGAAAGAAAAGCCACCTGATCTTCCAGGTATTCAGAGGTTCATTTGTTAAAAGAAAGCAAATCAAAACAGTACATGTTACCTGGCTACTGTCTTAGGGAGGTTTTTTATTGATTTAGAAAATGTGGCTCTTTTTTATGCATTTGTGTTGTTCCCGTTGTGGCTTTCTGGGCAATTCTAATGGTCTGTGAATTACTTTTATACCTGTTATTTAGATTTATTTGGGTTCCCCCCATCAATCAAATTTAGAGGTAGTACAACTAGATCCAACATCAATGGAGCACTTAACTACAAATGATTTAGTGATATTCAAGAAAACATGTTTACAGTGTAGGTGTAGATTTGGAGAGAGATTCGTGTGCTTTAATTTAGTGCCCAAATAAATACTTTGGCACTAAAATGGGATAGCATTGCTATCCTAAAAAACGCATTGTCATGGCTCCTATTGTTTTCTGTGGGGAAGCTTGGGCTCCTATACTTGAGTAGTCAGTCTGCTGTTGGCACTGTATATCCTGTAGTATATACACCTTACAAATTCTGCTTCAAGTGAAAAAAAATGTTCGTAACATCAGTACCAGGAAGTACATTGGCTCATTTTTTTGTGAAGATTCATTCTTATAACTGATACCTAAGATAAGCAGGTATTAAAATGCCTAACAAGACTAAGTTGCACAAAAATATTACAGAAAAGGAGGCTTGGAATAATTTTACTAATATTTTATGTTAAGAAGAGATGAATCTTGAGGCTGGATATGAGGACACATTTTCAGTTAATTAACTATGGAAAGCATGTAATTTAATTATAATGCAACCATTTTACGGAGTTTACTGGTTTCCCTCAAAACCTATTGAAACAAAAGTCCAACAAAATGAAATTTGCTAAGACTATAAATTAACCTGAAGCTCTTCCAGATCAAACTCCCTGAAGTGAATTAATACCAACACTGGGCCTTTTTAAGATTATTTTTTACAGAGCAAGACATATTCCTTTACAACGGTGCTTCAGTGGGATGGAGAAAAGAGCTAAAGGCTCTCATTTGATTGTGATTTTTCAATAGAGACTACAGTTTTTCACCTACTTGTTGAAGAAGTTTTCTCAGTGCTGATGGAAATTCAATGCACTTCCTGGAAGGCAGGATTTTATTTCACTACTTTGAAAACAAAACAAAATGAAAAGCATATTTATATATGAAGAAGATGTTCATAGCCAAAACCATTCAGTGATTTTACAGAGCTGGATTTTCTTTCTACAGTTTAATTTTATGCCACACCCTAGAAAAAAAGATGCATTTTTGTCCTTTCTGAGGTATGAAGTGGTGCCTTTCTGCCCTTCCCTTATATGGAGGAAACACCAGAGGGGTAAGAAGGCATGAAATAATGTGTGGAGGGGAGGAAGAAGTGGAAGGAAAGGAGGAATGGATTACAGGAGCAGGGGAAAATAGGAAGGTTGGAGGAAAGGAAGCAAGAAGGATGGAAGGAAGCAAACGTTGGTGGTTTCTCAGCTCAATTGCTTCCTTTTTTTTTTCTTTATTATGTGGAAGGAGATCGTGTCAGTGTACCTCAGCCTAATTTGTGAATACTGCAGTCCATCCTTGTCACCTAGGGCTTTATTATTGCTTAGGGTTTGCCCACTAGCTGAAAAGGTCGAAAGAGATGAGGTAGTTGTGAAAAGTTTGGGAAAATTTTCACTTTTTGGCAGTACCAGAGAGAAATGACAAAGCCTTTATGCTCCTCCTGTGCCCTTGCAGGAGGGTGACTTACCCCCCACGGGCAAGTACAGGGCTTATTTTAAAAGAAACAACCTTCTTTCTGTTCTTTCTGTCATGCATTGCTTAAAAAAAGCAACAGCAAGCCTAAAACAAGATTTGTCTTTCCACTCAATATATTAATTTTGACTTCTGGATTTTTTTTTAATCTTTTTAAATTTTATGGTTTTGTATACCCTTAAATGGGCTTTTCTTTAGTAATTCAAAGACAAATCCCTCCCTTTGGGGTCTGATTGAAGTTTGGGCTCCTCATTTCTCTCAAAGAAATTGTATAAGTTCTTCAAGAAGATATAGCAAGTATTTTTCTGTATTTGGGATGTAAAGGTGAGATCTTCAGCAACAGTTCTCTAATTTGGGGACTGGTATATTTTTATATACTCTACCTTCTGAAGTAGAGAGAATGAATTGAGGAATGTGATTTTATTCCTATGTAAACCTCAGTTTCTCCTTTGTAAAAATATCTAGAAAATTGGCATTACCATTTCACCATCAGCAAAAAAGCATGGTACATATGGGTTTGGTGACATGCATCAGCACAGTGGGAGATGAAAATTAGACCCTTTTTTATATAACTTTTCTTTCAGGATAATGTGAAGAAGACATGTCTAATGATTGCCCATAATGAGTAATGATGCTTGCAAAAAAAAGCATGAACAGTACTAATAGTCTTCTGTGTCTTAAAAGGAAGTCCTGAAAATTCAGATATTCAGCACATTGGGATTGCTTTCTCTTTCTTTTTTGTCTATTCTTTTTCAAAAATTAGACCATAGGCTGAAGAACATTTCATTGGGAGTGTAGTATACCCACATAATGCTTTAGTTTGTCCAGAAAAAGACAAGAGAAAATAATAGCAAAATACATGCAATAAGCTCTGCTTCTGAGGGTGCATCCATTTTGAATCACTGCTCAATAGTAATTAATTTCCAATTGAAACTCTCACAAATCCATAATACCAAGCATTTTCTTACTGCCACTGCTAGTCCTACAATTAAGCACTGTATTTTAGAGTGCTGACTTCAGTGATAAAGTATTATTATCACCATTCATTTTCCTAAATGATGGTAAAACAAGATCTAACAGGTATGTTGCAAAATTTAGAGGTTTATCTTCTGTTTATAGAGCACTATGGTCAGTTCTTGGTGACTATCAAGAAGTCTGTTGCACTGCTGTTGTAATTTCAAGTTACTGATGTTATCACTCTACTCAGAAAAGAATTAATGTTTGGCTAAAACACATTTTTCAGAATGGCATCCAGGCTCATTTAGAAAACCCAACAGAACGTTGTGTTGATAACCTTAATTTAAGGACCTAGTTATTGCTTGAGCTTAAAACAACTATTTAACCCATTCTCATAAATAAAGGATGGAATTCAGTTTCAGAAATACAGATTCCTGGCACAATTTAAGATGCCTCAGGTCATCCAAAATGCTTGCATGTGAATGGTGGAAAGGACAAAGAACTCATGGAGTGACGAAAGGAGACAGGATATTCCCTCATACCTACATTGACATTAAACATCTGCATATTGTTTTCTCAATTCTGACTTCAGTGTCCCTCAAGAGGGAAAGTTGGGATGATGCCTTTAGACAACAGAAGCAGATCTTTCTCTCCAAGCTTAGTCAGACTCAGATTCCCTCCAGAATTCTTCACTTCATTGTCCTTAACTATATCTATTGGAAATTCAAACGCATACTTCAGGGTGTCAGGGTCACCAGGAGCATGAAGTCTGTATATATTTATAGGAAGGCTAAATGAATTGTGTTGGAATCTTCTGACGAATACATACCTACCTTAATAGTGTGTTGCAAATACGATTAATATTTGCCATTAAGAAAAAGAATGTATCACTTTAAATTGCCTGATGTCACTATTTAGCTGTTTGTTCTCATTAACCTTTCAATGTATAGACTGAAAAACCCTTTGTTTCCTGATATTCTTGTTTGTGACACACATTATTGAAGTTCTCAATCCTCTTACAGATAAACTAAGCAGCCAGTGCTTTTAAGTTGTCCTTTTTCTTAAAGCAAGTTTTTTTTTTAAAGTTTTTCTTAAAACTTTTTAATACCTTGAGTGGAGATACTAAGGTATCGGATTTTTCATTAGACTCCATAAAACAGATCAGACTAGCCTTGTAGCTTTGTATGACTGTTTCTTCTTATTTTATTACATTTTTTTTGATTTATTCAATAATTTTACATTTACTTCAGATCTTTCATTCTGATGTTGAATAACCTACTATCCAAGTTTTGTTCTTCATACAGTTCCGCTAACAGAAAATTCAGCATGACCTGTATGTTGACTTATTAAAATGTCAGATGGATATCCCTAATCCTTTTATTATGCACATTATGATTTCTGTGCTGGTATTTTCAGTTGAAATATCACATTGGGTTAAGTGCATCTATATTATCTATGCATATTAGATTAAAGCAGATACCATTACCAGTAAGGCTTGCTATCAGACTGACGCTTAGAGGGAGGAAGCATACGGAATTTGTTTAGTTGTATTTGTGGCTTATAGTAAAGCTAAAATACCTGAGAATTCAGAAAACTAGCTTGTAGTGTTTCTTGACTGCAAACTTGCATTTTCGTCAGCATCTTTGATAAATTTGTCTACAGAACTCCCAATTATCATTGATGTCCTTCATTATAAATTTATCTTTCCTCTTAGTTATATTCCCAAGTTTACTTCCTTGGGGTGAAATATCTCTTTTGTAATTTTGGATTTTTTTTTGTTCAGAACACATTTTGAATATGAAATCTTGATCACTGATTTCTAGTTAGCTGCCAGCTTCCTGTTTAGTGGATCAGTGATGATGAAATATATAAAGAAAAACAACCAACCAACCAACCAAACAAACAAACAACAAACTACATTACCATTAGTTTAGTTGCACAGAGGAAGACATTTAAGATTAAATGACTAACTTAAAACCATTCAGAAACTCTTTGTCAGAGACAGTATAGCATGGATCTTCTCAATCCTAAACTACTGCCTTCAATAAAAGATCCTCAAACATATAATGTTGGCGCCGCATCTGTCTGAAGCACTCATCTGTTTTCATGCATGAACAGATGGCAAATAGTACTTTTTCAAGTGAAATCTTATTCCCCAGGTGCTAAAGCTTCAAAATATTATATTTTTAAAAATCTTAGTAATTGGAAGGTGATGTTAGAGTGCACCAAACTCTCACAACATAAGTAACACTAAAAGATGCATTTTTTTAACTAGTCACTAGAAATATTATCACAAAATAGCATGAAAATGAACTTAGTGGAATGTGAGAGAAAACATTTAGTCACTAATCAATATTTTATTTAATATAAATTCATGAAAAGTCTAACTACAGTTAAATGAGGTCTACATAATGTACACAGTGGTCTAGTTTGTGATAATGTATTAGTAAATAGATATTTCTGTAATTGTCATTAATATTGGAGATTTACTATTGCAGATTTGCATGGAGAACATAGAGTTCAAACTTAGCATGGCCTCTTCTTTTTGCAGATCAAAATATCTGGAGTATTTCAGCACTTTGGTTAGTATGCAAGAAGGATGAGAGTTTACCGGGAGCCTTGTGGAAGACATTGTATTTAAATCTATTTAGATCTAAATAGGGAGAGCACCTAGACACATGTAGCAAAGTATGCTCTAGTAGGCATAAAAAATACCTGTCAAAACTAACGTAAAGCTTTTGTTTGTAAATTAGAAATAAAGAGACATGATAGTGAGCGAGTATCCTTAGATGGGATCTCCACAGCATGCTATGACTGTTCATCTGGGATCAGTTTGATTTCTGTTGTAGCTTTGACACTTTGGGACATGGTTTAGTAGACATAGTGGTGTTGGGCTGACGTTTGGACCGGATGATCTTAGAGATCATTTCCAAACTTAATGTTTCTATGATTCTATGCTGCATGATGGTGTTTGGGGTTGTTCCCATCATCTGAAGAAAAAAAAGATCTATTCACATATTTCTCTTCCTAATTCTTATAGTGTTGTTATTACAGTTATTTTTAGAGAGCTTTTGATACTTCACTTGCTGCTGTGCCTTTCTTATTGAGATCTGTAAAGAACCCTACAAGCCTCTGGGTGCAGAACAGAGTTAAGGAGAAACAGAAAGATTTGCACAGTCTCCATAAATTGAAATTCACATTTCTACTTCTTTACCTTTTGTGAGAAAAATGTAAGAGTATTGCCAAAATAGCCCATCTCAGGATATGTCTCTGACTTCTTGCCCATTGGTAACATTTTAGTTCACCAGAAACACCTCAGTGCTGCAGGTTCATTGTATCTCAGTTCTTTAGCTCTACAATACTGTGTACACAAAATTTGTCATTTTAGTCATGAACTGTTTCCTATAAGATGTCCAATACACAACTGGAACAGACTACAGGGTAAGGGACAGCTGTAGTGTATAAGTTCCGGCTACTATGTTGGCCATCAAACTAGAATTTCAAAACACCAGATAAGGTAGTATAGTCTCTTACAAAGTGGGAAGAAAATTGGTTTAGCTGATACAAGTGTATTTTATGTGGTGAGTGCATAAGTCAGTTTTAGAACAGTTTAACTTGTGGTATGCTACAATCAATATCGGGGAAGTTGCTTCTAGAAAGCGTCTGACTTTTTTTACTTTTATGAAAAAGAAAACGATGCTCTTGTTTACTAAGTCTCAAGTCTAGTGTGACAATTTTTCATCTAACTTAGGCATGGATAAACCTCAACTGGAGTGTTCTAAATATGTGCAGTAGAGAAAGAAGGGAGGGTGGTGTTCAGAATAGAAGAAATTGGTGGGAAATGAACCAGTCCCTCTAATATTTTAAATCTATAACTAGTCAGTGGAGAGCAATAAAGTGTCTCTGGCAGTCTTAGCATCTTCTGGCTTGACTAAATTAGGTCCCTCAACTAAAAAGACTTGTAAATGTATTTGGAGGTTTACCATTCCACTGAGAATTTGAGCAAACTGTGGTGAACTCAAGCCAGTGTCACAGTGAGAAGAAACTGCACCATCTGCATGCCAAGATGTGGAAATGTCTGTAAAATAATAAAGTAAGGCAAAAATGGAATGTGGAGGGGAGAGTAAGGGAAGAAAATGTACAGAACAGAATAAAATACTTCACAAGATTATGCACATCAATCAAAAAAGATGTGTTTTGAACCCCTAAGCACAAAGGAAAGAAACAGTTGTCTGTGGCATTTTTTTTCACTATAGACATTGCAGAAATTTACAGTGTTTTCTAAAAATGATATATTATGCAGATATTTTTTTTCTAGTCTGTTGCTATTATAATTTATTTGTATTTTGACAGCATTAGTCATATACACATAAAATATTTGTCTCTAAGCTTCTGTGTAGGTGACTCACATAGGTTCAAGTTAATGGACTGAAAAATCACCAAACAAAATCCTATTAGGGACTAACTTAAGCGTTAGGCTAGTTATCCATTTCCGCACTTGCTTTTACTTTCTGTCAGAATACAGAAATATCTGTAAATTAAAATTAAAGAAGTAATAGAATAAAATCAAATGCATTAAAGTGAAAATCAAAATAAACATGTACTTTGACTTAGTCAAACATCTTTCATAATGGGATCTGGGATCTCCTGGCTTGCATCTGACCATAATGTTAAGGATTTCGGGGAATGGCTATAAATTGGGATGGGGCAGATTAGGCTACACATAAGGAGGAAATTCTTTACAATGACGGCGGTGAGACATTAGCACAGGGTGCCCATGGAAGCTGTGGATGCCCCATCTCTTGAGTTGTGCACTCCCAGGTTGAATGGGGCCTTGGGCAGCCTGGTCTAATGGGAGATGTCCTTGCCCATTGCAGGGGAGTTGAAACTAGATGATCTTTAAGGTCCCTTCCAACTCAGGCCATTCTATGATTCTGTGATTTTGTGTCGTATTTTAAGAGCCACATGGGAGTTCTGAATTACAATTGGGAGATCTTTTCAGATGGCAGTTTGAAACCATGGAATCATAAGATTACTCAAGATGGAAAGGACTTCAGGAAATCTCTAGGAAAAAATCCTGTTCAAAGCAGGGCACCTACAGGGTCAGACCGAGTTGCTCACATCTTTATCAAATTCAACCTCAAAAATATTACAGTATCTAAATGGCATTTTTTTCTCTTTCTTGACTTTTCTTTTTTTCTTGCTTCTTTTTTTTCCTTTCTTTTTCTTTATTTTTTTTCCTTTTTTTATGTTCAAATTCCTTTCTTTGGTTAGACAACTATAATATGTGGGGGTGCCTACACAAAACAGTGTAGTCAGATATATGTTCATTATGGCCAGAATCTGAACCAGATAGATTAGAACAATCCTAGCACTAGCTCCAGGCTGGCTCACTAAATACTTTTAACTTCTCTGCAACCTCTTCTTCCCCTGCAACATCTAATAGTGCTGTTCCCTAAATAACATTAAGATCAAGTGAGCTGTTATACACAAGCTCCTTGCATACAAACTGCTCTCATGCAGAAAATAACTAGGAAAGCACATGGGACCAATTCAGAGCAGAGCATCACTGGGTTTTTTCTGTTTCCTGAGCCTTTGAGAAGAAGTTTGCCCTACCCTATGTTGTTGTACATCTCCTACTTGGGGGATCTTAATTCAAATCCTGGACTTCCTCGCCACATTAGGCAATACCTATAATTTCTAGCATCATTTCAATAGTCATCCAAAAAATTGGAATCAATTTATTGGTTTCTGAAAGTCAGAAATTACATGCACTGTGTAGATGACTGATTTTGTGTATTCAAAGACTGAGTACACAGTCCAGCTTCAAGAAGCAGGATATCTCCTGTGTTCATGCTATTGCAGATCATGTACAGCCAAGTCTACTGCTTACCATTGGTAAGATGTCCACTCTGCCCCATCACAGGTTAAAAATAAAATCAGCCACTTCAGCTTATCTTTCTGGTTTAGAAAAGGTAAATAAGGACAAAAAGGAAATGGAAACTATAAACCTTTTATATCTCAGATAAGACGTTGTATATTAGCTGAGTAGTCATGACAGGAAATTGTATTGAGGCATTTAACAATGCAGTGCATAGTTAAAAAAAACCCTGTAAATACAGATCTTAGAATCATAGAACCATACAATAGTTTCAGTTGAAAGGGACCTTAAGGTCATCTAGTCACACGCCATCTTCCACGGGCAGCGCTATCCCACTAGATCAGGCTGCCCAAGTAATACAGATACACATCTTAGTTGATTTTAAGCAACTAATCTGAGCTATTTGGCATAGTTTCTCTGATTTAATTGAATACATTAAATAAACAATATGTCTGTAGTAATTATTTTCTTTTTTTTCCCCCGAGTTTGTGTCCATATTTTTTTTGCCCCACTGCATTAAATTTATCTAAGACAGCTATACCTTTAAATACGTAATTACTTTTCCTTGTCTACTGCTGCAGAGCTTTCCTTGGGGAAAAGGTATCAGAAGAACAGTTATCCACACCTTGGATGAAGTGGAAAATTTAGTTGTAAGTGGCATTTACTGCTCTCTTTGGTAGCAATAATCCAACCATTGAAATGTTACTAAGATTATTTCTTCTTTTGACCCTTTTTAAGAAGATCACAGCTTTCAGCACTTCAAGTACCCTTATCAACCAGACCCAGCAGTGGCTTCAGGAAAGGCATTACCTGATGTAGGAAGCTTTAAGGTGTCAGAGAGAGTCAATCAGCCTCAGTACTAAGCAATTCTTATAAAAAATCTTTGCTCTTTACTTTGTACAATTGTTCCCTTCCCTATTGACGTGGAGGTTGTAAGGTTCATTGAAGGAAGAACTTTGCCACTAATCTACAGGCTCTTTCTCTACCTAAGTGACTTTCATGAAACATCAGCTTATTAAGGCAGTTAATGCAGTGTGTGCACTGGAGATGATATGAGTGAAAAAACCTTTAGAGATGAGGTCTACAAAACACTAGGCAACATTTAAGGTGGTCAGAGCAGAAATCAGAAGGTCCCAACAGCATGGTCTGTATAAGATTTCAAAGTGGCACCTCTTTTCTTATCTTCTCAGTTCCAGTCCATCTCTATGTTCAGGGGAAAGGTAAGTTAATATTGTGATCTACAGCAGCAGGTGAAGGTATTCCGTGATGGAAGAAAACCTTTGTCAACATCAAAAGTTAAGAGCTGGAGAAAGAGGTGTTAAGTATGATTTGCTCTTTGGGATAACTGGCAACACTTTCAAAGTACAAAATCACTAAGTTTTTTGGGTTTCCAAATCTAGTGATAAATACAAATAGAACTTAGGGAAATTTAACTTGACTTTTCTATTCTATGAAGACAGCAAAAGAACTGCTCACACTTTTTTCAGTATGCTGGGAAAAGAAAAGAAGTAGAAGTGGCTGGGATCATCTGCCTCTGTCTTTTTCTGTCACCACTGTATTTGCTTTCTGGGTTGTATATCTTGCAACTTTTGCATTTAAATTCACACTCTTGCAAAATTTTTCAAGATCTATTGCCAACAAATATTGGAGAAAAATTAAATATCCTTATCATATTAATGTGATAATCACTGATTGATAATCTGTTAATTACTTAGAAATATACATTCAACTGTTATTATTGGAGAGTGTTTAAAAATCTAAACAAATGATAATAAGCAAATTTACATCTAAATGAGATATTCTTTCATCATTTGTGTAGTCCTCTGGTATATTTTTTATAAGTAATGGAAAATCATATGAGTAAGCTTTGTAGCATGAAAAAGTATTAATACTGAAGCAAAGCATGAGGCAGTGTGTCCTTGTGATGAAGAACTGTGTTCTGTAAAGTCAGCCTGGTTTTGCAGATTGTGCTAAAAGTTGTATGCTACCTGGTATATGCTAGAATTCCATATTAATTTCTATTTTCCTAGATCTATCTATAGAGTTTGTGAGTGCTCAATACAGCAACATTCAAAGGATTTGGTTACTCATTCAGTAAAGATCAATATATTTTTAATATGCCTAAAATAGCTTAACAAGTGTCCTGAAAAACTTATTCAAGATAAAAAATTGATTGGATGTTATTCTAGGTGGTTCATAGACCACCTATGAACTCATTGATTTTTGTTGAATGTCAGCTTTGCAAAATGCTTAGAAATCTTCAACTCTGAAACATCTGCAATGAAATTAAAACTCACCTGAGTCAATAAAAATCTTCTATATCCTTCTAGTGTTGACAAATTTCAGGAAGGGTACACATTTTGTGTTAGGTATAACCCACTAATATCCATTGCACCCCTCATTCAAAGTGTAGATTTAATGTTGAATGTTAGATGAGTTCATGACACCTTTCAAAGAAAAAGGAAAAGGAAGGGGGGAACTTAAAGTTTCATTTGCAGCAGGAATCAAAGCATTTTCTTGGAAAGGGCAATTAGTGATCCCTCTTGAGGCTCTAATAGACAGTGGCAGACGAAAGGTAAGATTCCCAACCCCAGATGCTCACAGGTTTAAGAACAGAGAGACAATCTTCTGTCATAAATGACTGCAATGATGGTTTTCTAATGTCTGAGTTGATGAATGTTTAGTAACTTACAGAAAGTGAAACAGCTTTAACAAAAAACTATAGGAAAGCCTAATATCTGAATGACTGTGTCTTGTCTCAAGGGACGTGTCATAGGCCATTTGAGTGCAAATACCTTAAGACAGAAATCAGGATTTTATTTGTTTTCCTTTAGGGGTTTTACTGCCATCAAATTAAAGACTCAGTCTCCTTTTGTTTTGCATGCAACTCAATTTATGCACTCTTTAAAGATACCTGACCATATTCTAAGATCATTTCAAATGATCTATGTGTTCAGCTGGGATGCTGGAGATTTGGATGCAAAATCTCTGGTTTAAATCAAAGGACAGAGTTGATTCTGAGTTTCATATACTACAGGTAAGTATATGGCTACTGGGTGAAACAGAAGGACCCACATCACTGTCTTGATCAAGAAGTGGCCTGGTTGAATTATCTGCTTCACGAATTTTAAGCACCAAAATTGCTAAGAATCATCATCCTGCTGACAGTATTTGCAATTAACCATTTTAGATGATTTCAGCGGTCAGTGTTATGACTTCTATAGATTATACTCTTAAGAGCCTAGAGAGAAGATAACACCAGAATGTAGATCCTGTCCCCTGATAAAGCACTAAAAATTAAACACTGCAGTGCTGACCTTAAGTTCCCTTTGATGTTAGCTCAGAGCTCCCACCATAGTTGTGGAATCTCTCTCTTCCATAATTAAATATTTATTTTAGAGCTAACACAATGGTACAAGTCAAAGTCAGGATGGAGATCAACTAGGAAAAAAAGACAGAAAGAATGTGACTATGAGTATAACTAGATTAAGGCACATTTAAATATGCTAACCAAACTTCTCAATTGTTTTTATTTTCAGGCAACAGAAAGATGCTTGACATCTAAAACTGGTTTGAATGGGATGAAAGTTCTGAGCATATACATGTGATGGCACAAAGTCTGTTATTGTTTTTCACATAAATAAAGCCATTTGTCTGTAATCACTTGTGATGAGCATAAATAGATATTTAAATATGAGCTGTATGTAAGGATATTATACTTTTCTGTCACTGACCCTACACATTACACATTGTCTTAACCCTTTAAAGAATTATGTCTTAGATTCAGTTTGGTATGATAGCTTCTTCCCACCATAGAATCATAGAATAGTTTGGGCTGGAAGGGACCTTAGAGATCATCTAGTTCCAGACCCCCTGCCATGGGGAGACTGCAGGGAGACTTCCCACATGATCAGGCTGCCCAAGGCCCCATCCTACCCGACCTTGAACACTTCCAGTGATGGGGCAGCCACGATTTCCCTGGACAACCCGTGTCAATGCCTCACCACTCTTGTAGTGAAGAAATTCTTCCTTATGTCTAGTCTAAATCAGCCCCTCTCCAATTTATAGCCATTGCCCCTAGTCCTATCACTACAAACGTTTGTAAACAGTCACTCCACAGCTTTCTCCCAGGCCCTTTCTTGTATTGGATGGTTGCTACAATCTATCATTGGAGACTTCTTTGCTCCAGGCTGAACAACCACCACTCTCTCAGCTTGTCCTCATATGGGAGGTGCTCCATCTTTGTAGCCCTCCTCTGGACCCATTCCAATAGCTCCATATCCTTCTTATGTTGAGAATTCCAGAACTGGACACAATACTCCAGATGAGGTCTCACAAGAGAGAAATAGAGAGGCAGAATCACCTCCCTTGACCAGCTGACCATACTTCTTTTGATCATCACTGTATCTAGTAAAAAAGAATGGTTAGAAATAACTTTATACTGACAACATTCTAGAAAAATCACGAAGACTAAGTATATATGACTTCTTGTGTGAAAACAAAATATTCCAGAACATGTAATTAAAACAAAAGAAAGCCAAAAAACAGACTAACAAACAAAAATCTTCCTGAAAATCAGGAAGCCTTCATTATAGTATATTTGAGATGCTAGCTCCGTTGCCACTTATAAAGACTAGATTCAATATTTTATGTGAAGTCCTAATACGAATAATGTAGAAATTGTGGTTTTGTCTTTGTTTGTGTCTTCTAAATAGGGAGGAAACGAGAGGGAGAATTAAAAAATAAATAAATGCTGTGAACTGATCAAAATATATGCTGCAGGTCTTCAGCTGGAGTCAATTAACTCCAAGTGATTATTTTCCTTAGCTGGTACTCATTTAAAAGCTACCTTTATTTTCCCACCATCACCAACAGAATTCTTCCAATTTCATCTATATTTCTCTCTCACAACACGTTGCAGCATTTCCTTTGAATGCATAAAGCATGAAGCCATATTCCCCATGCTCTGCTTCCCAACAGGATGTCCTTTGAGCACATCAGCTCTGTAAATATAATTAGCAATGCATGGCTAGTCTGTGCAGCAGCTCTCACCCAGAGAAAAAAAGAAACATTGAGTCTTCCTCACTGTTGCCAGTGAGTATTCAAGCACAGTGGATTCATTTGTTTTCCATCTGCATCACTAGTTTCATTTTTGAGTAAAGGAAACATTTCCAATTGTGTACAAGATGTGCAGTTTCAGTTGTGGATGTGTTTATCTTTGATTTAGCTGTTTCATTTTATTTATTTTTTTTCTTCCCTTGCCCCTAGTCTGTTTTGAAAGAAATATCTGTTGTGTTATTCTCTCACTGATAAGGAGAAAAAGCTGTAAGAGAGAGGTAAATCATATAACCCCACCTTGGTCAAAATTGAGCTGGGATTGCTGGTCAACGGGTAAAAAAAGAGAAGTGCATTTCTGAGGGGCAAACTCTTCCTTCCCCTCTCATACTATACAGTGCACAAATCCAAATCCATTTACTGCACTAAAAAAACCCAGATGATAGTGTATATAACTGAGTCAAGGGATGAGGGTATTTTTGTCTCTACCCTTTACTGACAGGACTGATCGAGTAATTTATTTAAACTGCAGGTCAGACAGTGTGGATTTGTGGTAAGTAAAACATGACTCTGCACCTCTCCATGCTCAGTGTAATGATTTAATCACCAGATGGGTTAAAAGGGAAAAACCAAAACCACTAAAATCTAAATTTGATATTCATCTGTTATCAGCTAGTATCCTTTCAGTTAAGTTAATGTGCTGGTTCTAACAGGGGAGTGCCTCGTTTCATGAAAGTAAAGCTTCATCATCTGGATACTTACTTGGGTTCAGGTTTTTTGCATTTGCATTTACATTCCCAAAAGAGCCAAAGGTGGCACAAGCAGAGGAGTTGGAAGGTATAAATAATTTTGTCTAGAGAAGTGACAAAGGGATTTGGACATTTCTTGAATTATATGGCTGCAAAGCTTCAGTAACTGTTCCACTAATTTAAATGTCCAGAGAAATGTTTATCTGTCGCCTGAATCATAAAGCCCAGGGTGTCTGGAATGTGCTGATCACCAGTAACCTAGAAGAGCATTGGTTCTCAACTAGCATAGATAGACATAGACCATGACACATGGTCCACACTTTACATTATACAGAGACTGTGTTTACAGATCCAAATGCTGCCTTAGACTAATTTCTATTAGAAATGATTGTGAGTTCGTAGCAAGTTCTGGTTAGGAATAACAGAAACCATGTACTTGATAAATAACTCACAGCTTGGTCATTTTGACTGCTAACTGGTTCTTGTTGGATTTTAATGTGTATATTCTTTCTGTTTGCTTCTAGTGAAATCATGGATTGCTTCCCTGTTGTTTTGTTCCTTTTCTGCACTTTCACACTTTCTTGACTTACATTCAGTTCAGGACTTAAAATCAGTGGAAAAGAACATCTGAAAGCTGTCTAGGTCCAGGATTAACCAAGGATGTTCTCAGAAAGGAATGGAATTTGTATAACAAGGCAACTTTTCCAAATTAAACACTATGGAGAAGTTTTCCATCAAGTTTAACCATGAGCAGAGACAGTATTATGAAACTCCAGGCCTTATTTTGTTACTAAACATATATCAGCCCAGATTAACCTTAAGTTTTAAAAAACATGTCAAGTAAACATCCAGTTTAATCTATGATCTAAGGGCAGCATCTTTCCAAAGTAAGTATTTTCCCCCAGGCAAACACTTCACTACAATAAAGAAATAAATTAAATTAAACTTGACATTGAGACGATCCCAAAATGCTTGAACTGTGTCATGGGAAGGAAAAAAGTCTTCCCATAGCTTCTGTCTAAAATCTAATTGATCAAAGAAACCTATTCTGATATGTCTCGATTGTACTGCTTAGAGGACTTTGAATGAAAGCAGGAGAAAAGGAAACATGACACCAAGGGAGAAATAAAACAAAACAAAAAAAAAGGGAAAACTCTGTTGATATTCACTCTATGTGTCACTTTGAAGAAATTATTTATCCATTTTAGTAAGTCATTCTGCTTACTAAAATGAAAAGGTTTATTATGAACAAGAATGTTCTAAAGTGCAAATTAATTGCAAGATAGACCCTCAGCAGGTGTAAATTACTGTAATTTGATGGAATTCATAGCCTGACCTCAAGTTTCCCCAGATGAGCATCTGTTCCATTGCATATTGTGTGTTTTAGCGGGCTAAATTTTAAAATTAAGCAGTGCTAATCAGCTTTATTTTTCTGTGATTTTCTGTTCTCAAGTCATGGCTGGTAGCTTATAAATAGCCCCAGCAACTTCAATTAATTTGTTACAAAGTCTTTTTTTATATTGCACTAGACCAAACTCCTTTAACCTTTCTCTATGACATATCTCAAAGGATATTATTCTCGCTGCTCTGCTTCTTACTAGCTCAAGGGCAATTATGTACTTGCTGAGATATTGCAACAAAAGCTGCAGAAAGTGCTCTAGGTGAGGTATAACAAGTACCTTTCACAGCAGTAATACCACCTCCTAAGAGTAATATTACCCTCCCATAGGAGACTAAGATATATTCTCTTTATTTTCTCTTTGGGAACCATGTATTTCATGGCACATTTTCATGGCACATTTAAAAGACATTTTAAACATTGCCCTCTTTTTTTTTTTTTTTGACTTCACTATCTAATTGAGACTTTTCCTTACAAAATTTTCATAGAATCATAGAATAACCAGGTTGGAAGAGACCCACCGGATCATCAGGTCCAACCATTCCTATCAAACACTAAACCATGCCCCTTAGCACCTCATCCACCCGTGCCTTAAACACCTCCAGGGAAGGTGACTCAACCACCTCCCTGGGCAGCCTGTTCCAGTGCCCAATGACCCTTTCTGTGAAAAATTTTTTCCTAATGTCCAGCCTAAACCTCCCCTGGCGGAGCTTGAGGCCATTCCCTCTTGTCCTGTCCCCTGTCACTTGGAAGAAGAGGCCAGCACCCTCCTCTCCACAACCTCCTTTCAGATAGTTATAGAGAGCAATGAGGTCACCCC
Organism: Phaenicophaeus curvirostris; assembly: GCF_032191515.1. Lineage (NCBI taxonomy): Eukaryota > Metazoa > Chordata > Aves > Cuculiformes > Cuculidae > Phaenicophaeus > Phaenicophaeus curvirostris. The sequence goes on from NC_091394.1 coordinate 92,637,119, forward strand.
TCAGCCTCCTCTTCTCCAGGCTAAACAACCCCAGCTCTCTCAGCCGCTTCTCGTAAGACTTGTCCTCCAGCCCCCTCACCAGCTTTGTTGCTCTTCTCTGGACTCGCTCCAGAGCCTCAACATCCTTCTTGTGGTGAGGGGCCCAGAACTGAACACAGGATTCGAGGAGCAGTCTCACCAGTGCCGAGTACAGAGGGAGAATAACCTCCCTGGACCTGCTGGTCACACCGTTTCTGATACAAGCCAAGATGCCATTGGCCTTCTTGGCCACCTGGGCACACTGCTGGCTCATGTTCAGTCGGCTGTCAACCAACACGCCCATGTCCCTCTCCTCCAGGCAGCTTTCTAGACAGACTTCTCCCAGTCTGTAGCACTGCATAGGGTTGTTGTGCCCCAAGTGCAGGACCTGACATTTGACCTTGTTAAACCTCATGCCGTTGGACTCAGCCCAGCGGTCCAGCCTGTTCAGATCCCTTTGCAGAGCCTCCCTACCCTCCAGCAGATCGACACTTCCACCCAGCTTAGTGTCGTCCACAAACTTGCTAAGGGTGCACTCAATGCCTTCATCCAGATCATTGATAAAGACATTGAACAGGGCTGGACCCAGCGCTGAGCCCTGGGGAACCCCACTTGTTACTTGTAACTTTTACTATGATTGTTTGTATTCTGTAGCATTCGGAAGACTAGTAGCTAAGTGTTATTATGTTTTGCATATCAACAGGCAGTCCATGTTACAAAAAGCTTTCTGCAAAATGAAGGAAGAGAATTAGAGAAGAAATTCAAGCCTTTCTGAACTCGCTATCAGGACCATTGAACACCAGTCAAACCAAAGTCTCAGAAAGAGACATTAAATCACTGATGTCGTATCCCACAGCAAGTCTGAGCGTTATCTGGTGACTGCTGAGTATACAGACCAGTAGTCATTTCCTATCATAAAGAGTAAATAAATAAATAAATTAAATTTCCATCTAATAAACATCTGATAAACCCCTAAAGGACTGTAATATCCTGCACTTGGGGCACAACAACCCTATGCAGTGCTACAGACTAGGAGAAGTCTGTCTAGAAAGCTGCCTGGAGGAGAGGCACCTGGGGCTGTTGGTTGACAGCCGACTGAATATGAGCCAGCAGTGTGCCCAGGTGGCCAAGAAGGCCAATGGCATCTTGGCTTGTATCAGAAACGGCGTGACCAGCAGGTCCAGGGAGGTTATTCTCCCTCTGTACTCGGCACTGGTGAGACCGCTTCTTGAATCCTGCGTTCAGTTCTGGGCCCCTCACCACAAGAAGGATGTTGAGGCTCTGGAGCGAGTCCAGAGAAGAGCAACAAAGCTGGTGAAGGAGCTGGAGGACAAGTCTTATGAGGAGCGGTTGAGGGAGCTGGGGTTGTTTAGCCTGGAGAAGAGGAGGCTGCGGGGAGACCTCATTGCTCTCTATAACTACCTGAAAGGAGGTTGTGGAGAGGAGGGTGCTGGCCTCTTCTCCCAAGTAACAGGGGACAGGACAAGAGGGAATGGCCTCAAGCTCCGCCGGGGAGGTTTAGGCTGGACATTAGGAAAAAATTCTTCACAGAAAGGGTAATTGGGCACTGGAACAGGCTGCCCAGGGAGGTGGTTGGTTCACTTTCCCTGGAGGTGTTTAAGGCACAGTTGGACTAGGTTCTAAGGGGCATGGTTTAGTGTTTGATAGGAATGGTTGGTCTCAGTGATCAGATTGGTCTCTTCCAACCTGGTTATTCTATGATTCTATGATCAGTCATGAAAGTCCCATTTGCCAATCAAGAAAATCAATAGTACTTGTTAAAATATTCTTCTACGTTAGTCAGTTTATTCAGCTGATCCATTCTGGAAGATTTTTACATGAATGGATAGAACATGTAATTCTCCTTCTAATCCAGTAATCCATATTTCAATTTCTTTATAACAAAAATACATTTCCCTTAAAGGCTTTCAGTCATTCCATGACTTTTCATTTTAGCATTCTTAAAGAGTCATACCTTTTTGACAACTGTAAAAGTGACTAATCATAATTTCTTTCATGTGTGCCTTTTGGGGTTCCTAAGGGGATCTTCCCTAAAAATAATTTCTTCATTTCTGCGAAGTCCCATTCTTCTTCTCTTTCCTCATTTATGTTAGCTGATGGTAATTATTTAATATATTTTTTTTTTCCTTTGTCCTTCATCTCTAATTCCCTACAATCATTCTTAAGAGAATCCATCTTTCATTTCACTATTGTTTACTTTCCCTAGCATGAAATCACATTATTTATTCTTCATCCTCTTATTCAAAGATCATTACATTTTCTCTTTCCAAATAATTTCTTTATTATTTTCACTTCCTCCCAGAGCAAGTCCCATCCACAAATTATTAGATTCTGAGTAACTTTTAAATGCTTTTGATAAATCGTTTATTTTCTTGTTTACATCTTGGTATAATCACATCAGTTTATGCCTCATGCTGCTTTTCTGGCAATTAGGACACTATTTATGAAACAAATGGATTATTTACATGATCATAACTTGTAATTAATGTGTGTTTTCTTTGTAACTTGTTAGGTTTCATGATTTATAAAAAAACCTTTCTTGACAGCTGTCTCCTCTACAGGATAGAGAAAATGAGTGCTTAACATACATTGCGATCATTTCCTTTTAAGCATGTATTACAAACTAATGAAGCTACAGCATAATGACCAGTGCTGAAATTATATGAAATAGGGATAGCTAGACATAAAAGATTTTGTAAAAAGCCAAAGTGTTTCGTCACAAGAATGATTCCTTAGCTACAATTCAGTGAATGTAATCAACTCATTCTTCTTTCTGTATTACTGCAATGATGATAAATATTGATTCTTTTTCAAGCTTTCAAATCTGAGGATCAAAAATATGATATGACAAGAATTTAGCAAGATTGTTGGAGAAAAGATATTATGGAAGTGTTTTCCATTTAGATAAATTAACTCAAGGCTGTTTGAATATGTACTTATGATAAGAAAAATAATTATCTGTACAGTCAAATGTCTGTACCTGAAGTGTCTTGTAAGGATAACCACTGTTACTGTCATGGGGTTATTCTGATCATCAGCTATTGAAGACAAACACAAATAAGCACAAGCCTGTCTTATTCTTTTTTTTTTGACATAACATTATGGAAGATGACAATGGGAGGATCTCTCAGTCCTTCCCTATTGCTGTGCCTCCAGACTACACAGAATGGTTGAGACTGTTATAATTTCAAGATGCAACCCTAGCAGGAAGAGTTTTCCTGACTGTCCTTCATAGTCACCACTTCCTAGAATGCAATCTGACCCTGACAATATATATTCAGTGGAACCATATATATATATATGGTTCAGTGGAAGCTGAGGGACCTCATGGGGACACACATAATCAAAATGATATTATCAGTGTACCATTGCCAGTTTTTGTTGCTATTTCTAGCATGGATGTAACTGGCAGGCTTTTCTAATTGATCCTTTATTATCTCTCACTATCATCAAAACTAGTAGGTGTTGGCTTCCAAGTTTTCTCCCTCGTCTCATTTCCTGTTCATCTGCCATACATTTTTCCAAAATCTAGCACTAAGTGCCTTGCTCTTGTCTGAGGTTCTCAAAACTAATTATATTGTCCCAATACACTGTCACTATATGGAAGACAGATAGCTTGGTGCTCTTGGCTGCTTTCTCATGCTAATATTCTTTTTCTTCTCTCTATCTCACTGAATAAAGGTAAGTATTTATGGAAACCCTTAATGTCACCAAGTCTAAACTGACATTTACTAGCTTCCTCAGACTCAAAATTGCAACCATGACCGAGTATCTGTTCTTCTCGATAATTATACTAACATCTCCATTTCAAAGTACATTAACTTTTGACACCTGTACTGGCTTTGGCAGGAATGGAGTCAATTTTCTTTGCAATAGACCATATGGTGCTATACTTGGGACTGACAACCAAAACAGTATTGATAACACAGCAGTGTTTTAGTTATGGCAGAGCAGTTCTTACACAGGGTCAAGACCTTTTTGTTTCTCACTCTTCTGCCAGTAAGTAGACTGGGGGTACACAAAATGTTGGGAGTGGACACAGCGAAGACAGGTGACCCCAACAGACCACAGCAATATTCCATACCATATGGTGCTATGTTCAGTATTAAAAGCTGGGAGAAGAAAGAGGAAGAGGAGACATTCAGGGTTATGGTCTCTGTCTTCCTAAGTCACTGTTATTTATGATGAAGTCCTGTTTTCTTGGAAATGAGAAGTAAAATCACCAGGTTGGAAAAGACCCACTGGATCATTGAGTCCAACCATTCCTATCAATCACTAAACCATGCCCCTCAGCACCTCATCCACCAGTCCCTTAAGCACCTCCAGGGAAGGTGACTCAACCACCTCCCTGGGCAGCCTGTTCCAGTGCACAATGGCAGTGGTGAATATGATGATCATGTATCTATCAGCCTACTGAAGTGAGTCCAGAGAAGGCCTATGAAAATGATGAAGGGATTGCAACATCTCTCATATGAAGAAAGAGACTAAAAGACCTGGGACTGTTCAGCCTGGAGAAGTTATGGCTCCAGGCAACCTTACTAATGTGAATAAATAGGTATGGAACGAACCAGTGACAGGTGGATTCTTCCCATGGATGTCCAGTTACAGGTCACAGGAAGATGGGCACAAGCGGAAGAACAGGAGACCTGAATATGAAGAAGCATGCTTTTTATTGTGAAGGCGCTCAAATACCAGAACAGGTTTCTAAGAGAGATGTAATGTCTCCATGCTTAGACATTTAAAACTTGATTGGATGCAGTCCTGGGCAAACTGCGGGAGGTGTCCCTTCTTGACCAGGAGATTTGACCAGATTGATCTCTAGAAGTTTCCACCAAACTTCAAATATTCTGTGACTGTGTAATGTTGTGATTCTGCAATTTATTTATTTTTTGGTTTTATTTTTTTACAGAAATATTGGTTTGGTGTTTTAACTGTTATCATTTAGTGATACATATTCATTAGTGTTCTACAAAACATTCATGTAGACTATCCCATGTGTCTTCTCTCCTCAGTAGGGACAGGTAGGTCTTTCAGTCACCTTCTCCATTGTTTTTTCTGGCATGGAGAGATTCCCTTTCACAGAAATTCTTGGCCTTTACAGATCAGATGGAACCCCAGATAGTTCAACTTCCAGATTTTTTTGGTTTTTTTAGGGAAAAAAGCCACCAGCTCTGTAAGCCAAATTAAATATGTCAAAAGCCTATTTTTAAATGTAAACTCCTGTTTTTCCTGGGAAATATTCAGACTGTTCTATTTATCAACACTAGCCACTAGAGGAGGAAATACTGTGAACATCTTGAGTAAAAACTATATTTCTGTATGGAGTTGACAAATGTGGTATAAATACAAGGCTGGCTAATGATTTAAAATATGAAGTGTCTGATGTTGCTGTTGTAGTTTTTTTGGGTTTTGGGGGTTTTTTTGCTTTGGATATTTTACAAATGTACTCAAACCTCTGACTCTGTATAAAATTGACTAACCATCCTCAGAACAAAGCCATCATTGTTTCAAGGTGTGCTGAGGAAAATGTTTAATGTTTTATTAGCATCATGGTTGAAAATTTTTATTCTTCTCATGTTTTTCCATTTATTTTAGTCTCTTTCATCTGATGTCAAAATGAATGAATTTTGCCACAACATAAAACCCAGAGATTTCACAAAAAAAAATGACTAGGATAAAATAAAATAAAAAAACCAAACAGAATTGAGAAAAATTATCTGAGAATTTTAGTTAGGATTTTTATGAATAAAATACTAATTCTTATATATAAATCACCAAGGAAAAAACCCCCAGAATGCAATAACACAATCTAACCTGCTTTGATGCAAAGATACATAAGTAAAACTGCAAGAAAACTAAAAATAAGTGGAAAGATCCCCTGCCAAATGACTTTTTTGCACACAAGTATACACAGATATGCGTATCATATGAACAGAAAGTTCAAAATAGCATTCCAGAAATGAGAAAAAATTTTGATGGAGAATTTATATATTGAATTTAATTATGGCAAGTAAGCATTCTTCTGTGATTAAAAAGCAATAACAGTATGGATCAAGATGCAGGACTCCTAATGCAAGTGGTGCCCTCTAATGAACAACAGATGCTTGTACAATTCTGCTCTTTTTTAATATGGGGGAAAATGCAGGGTAGCATTGACTATGACACTAACATTTCTTTGCAACTGTGCTTATTGCAGAATGAACTACTCCAGCACTATGCAATAATAAAAAAATAAACAGCTTAAATTTCCATTGTCATACAATCTGTATGTAATACGAACCTAATTCTTCATAATTATCAACTTAAACAGCGCAGTTGGTCTGGACAGGGTTTTAAACGCAATCACAGTACTAATGCCTAAACACGTATTCTGGCTTGTTGCTAGGTTGGATCCTCAGCTCTACTTACTCTTCTACATTTTGAAGGCAGGCAGCTTAAAAAAAGCATGCTGATCATTTTCCCTCCACCTGCCCTTACTCACCCCACTTATAAGGAGCAGGAGATTCTACAGTCATGATGTAAAGTACTTTTTAACAGTGAGCGACACTAAGATATGATGCCACATCACATCTTTAGGTAACGTATTTATATTTGCACCATAAGGGGAGTAATTTTCAAAGCCACTGTTCAAAAACATGATGGAGTTAAATGTTCTTTCCTATGGTCTGATGATGTTCTTTCTGCTATCATTGTATCAAAGAACTTCTTTTTTTGCTACCCGAGGAAGAAAGCAGCAGCTGAGCATGAATGAGTTGTTTGTATGTGAATCCAAATGGATGATCATCATATGGCTGTAATCAGCTAGCGGCTGACAGCTGCTGGGTGATGTCACATGAAGCCTTAGTCAACATCATGCAGTCAGCTAGGACCTATTGTGTTGCCAGGCAGCCCTTTTCCACTCAAGGACTTGTTCCGTCAAAAGAAATGGAATTGTTCATTACTCTCCAGAAAGGAGGTGTTTAAAAAGTACAGGTTCTACTGACTGGGTAGCAGGTCTGACTTAAGTCTGAAGATGACAAATAGCCTCACACTTGGATTCCCTGTTTGCAAAGTTTGCCACATAATAGAGGCAGATAGTTCTGACAAGCTGCAAAGCCGCTTTCCTAAATTTCTCCTTCAGTTCTCTTTGGTCACTGGAATGCCATAAAGCCATATCCCTGATCAGCTGTTGTGTACAAAGACTGTTTGATTTGCCGGTCAGATCCCAAGCTTGGTTCTTTACTCTTGCTCTGCTTCTCAAAGTTTAAAAACAGATGAGCCAACTGAGACTGGTCTGCTCTTGACTAGCTCCATTCCTTTCCTGTTATGAATGTTGTGATCTGTGGTGATGCTTTGGTGGCCACTGCTCCTATTCACCAGGCAATGGTCAGAACTCAGATTTTGCTGACAAAAAGGTCTATTTTATGTAACAGGCTTCTGCAGAAGTGCAGGGCATGCACAACTATGCCTTCATTGCCAAATACAAGAGCAGTCTGATCATCCTGGATTTTCACTGACTTCTTACAACAGTTTACCACAGTGAAAAACAGCAGTCCAGCTGCTGTCAGTCATGAAATAAGAAAAGAAAACAGTTATCCAACAAAATGAGATATATGCAAGAGACTTGTCCAAAGTAACAAGTGATAGGATGAGAAGTTCCCTCAAGCTGCATCAGGGAAGGTTTATGTTGGATATCTATTAGAAAAAATTATTTACAGAAAGAGTGGTGAAACATTGCAAGAAGCTGCTGGGGAAAGTTGTGGAGTCTCATTCCCTGGAGCAGTTAAAAAATTGTGTAGACATGGCACTTCAGGACATGGTTTAGTAGGCATGGTGGTATTGGGCTGATGGTTGGACTTGTTGATCCTGAAGGCCTTTTACAACCTTAATGATTCTATGATTCTATGACAAAACAATCTATTTTTCAGAATCAGTGTGATTGATGGTTCCTCCAAACTAATATTTAGGAATCTAAATTGTGGTAAACACCTTAATTGTCTGAATGGAAAGATAGCCCTACACAGGGTTAGAAAAGTCAATTGAGTTATTTTATAAAAAAGCTTTTCCATAGCAAGTGTAGGTGATGATAATGTTGGGTTTAGTTATTCAAGGTGATTCTTTCTGCTATTAGAATAAGAAACAACACAGTCATTTTTTTTCTCCAGAAAACTTTAAAGAAAAGATTCCTCATTTTCTATGCTGAGAAAATTCAAGAGAGATCTACCTGAAAGTTTCTGTGAAAGAAGGACTTTGCTTACCCTTACTGCTTGAAGTAAGGCTTGGCACTCAACAGGAAGTTTAGGAATTGCTAGGGGTTTCATATATACTAACCATGGGCAGGATTCAGCTCCAGATTGAGACCTTAAATTCTGGTGTGAACATATTGCTGTCTACATATCAAGGTGTTAATGCTTCCACTGTAGACAGGGAAGACCAAGTATTCTCCTCTGTCGTCAATCATAAGAAGTGATGCCTATGTGAAGTTCTTTGTGACATCCATTTTGGTTTTGTTGAGTTATTAGATACACATATTTTCTTCTCAAATGAGAACTAGAGGCCAGGCAGGTTGCAATGAAGCTAAAATGACACCAGATACATATGTTTGAACAGCTGATTCTAGTCCCAAATATCCAGCAAGACTCAAAGCTATCAATTGTCAGTAAGAATGATGAATCTACAGGAAAAGAATGGCTTAAAGCATTGTGATCTCCAGTTTTCATTTCAGCAGAAGGTGTCAGGTGCCTTTGATAAAAGGTAATCCAGGAATGCCTAAAAATCCCACAACATAAAAAAGCTGTGATATTTCCATGGCCCACAATTCCTAATCAGGAGCATCACAGATACAGTTAAATATACTCTGAACATCATATTATGTTAATGTATTAATGACATGTAAATGTTTTCAGAATAAACTACAGTCATGTAAATTTGTTGGCTCTGAACTTATTTTATTCTGACAGAGTGTATTTGATCTAGGCACAAAGCAAATTAACATTTTCAGAACTCATTAGTATGTGTGAACATCAGGAAAATGTGACAAATCAGTTTAGTAGATTTCCATTGTTTTAGGCCAAAAAGCCAGTCATTTGGGTGGTTTGGGATACCTGATCCAAAGCACACTGCAGTCTGTGAGAATTCTGCCAGTAACTAAAATGGGAATTTAGGTCAGACCCTTGGACACAGTGGCTAATGCAGTGACAAAATACAGAACGAAGTTTAGACTTGGACTCAATAAATATGTGGAATTATCAGCTGGAATAGTCTCAGCAGTATTAGGTCATTTAATTGTCCCTTTGTGTAACACTCACTGTAGTATTGTTCCCTTTGGTATAACAAGTCTCTAGTGCTTTATTTTAATTGTTCAGTAAATTTCAGAGATGCAGTAATTAACACGGTCTATTAAATATAATCAACTGCTTATTTCTTTGAAAAAAACCTACAGACTTTAGTCAAGTGCATCATTAGCCATTGCTTACTACTAATCCACTATTTGCTAAAGTTTCTGGATTCTGTTCACAAATATTTGGCCTATGCAGACAAATCTTGATTTCTTCGTGATTCTAGGACAGTATATGTTTGTTCATATACAATGAAAAATATGTCACAATATGTTACAGCAAATGTGTACCTTTAAAATATTTGGAGAACTAAACCATACAACACAATTTGCATTGGCAAGAAAAAGTATTTGATTTACTTTTATTGTCAATGCACAGATATTGAAGCATATTTGATCCTTTATGTGTGTGAATAAACAGATAAGAGGGCTAGAGGAAGTAATACATAAATTGCCATTAATTTCTATCATTCCATTACAATTTTCTGAGATTTGGAGAAGTTAAATGGTTGTTCTTCTATATTTAAAGTGAATGAAATTGCTCAATGTCTTTCAGTAATTTTGAGAAAATAATTAAGCAAACCAAAATTAGAGAACACAATACCTCTTAATTAATCTGGGCCAGCCCAATAGCTCATGTATGCTGCTCAGCAGAGCACAGTGAAGGAGTCTTTGAGCTACCAGTGACCTGAAATAGCCCACCCAAAAGAAGTGAAGCAATACATCTTGTGGGAATACATAGCTCTCCCTGACATCAGTTCAACTATCTAAGACATTAGTTCAAGTATCCCTGGACTCTAAGGGACCCAGTTTCTTTGGGATGTGCTGTTCTGAGTCCAACCTGCCTTCAGATGCAGAGTCAAGCCAGATGTCCCCATATTATCCTCCACCACATGATACCAACATTTGTAGAGTCACTGTATCTTACTGTGCTGCTACTCTTGCCTGTTTTATTTCCTTTATCTTCCAAGTGTGGTTATTTGCATAGTAAGATGTCAATAACATTATTAATTGTGATATGACTTCAGGCATATTTTTAATATCCAAGACCAAAACTCACTGTCTTTTTTCCTGCATCCTATAAATTGCAAGCTGTTTTGGTCATATGCCTTCTTCCATCAAGATAGCGTGTCCCACAAAGCGACATGCTTATGTAATCATGTCTTCTAACAATTATGTGACTACAAAATATCAAAGAAGAATAACTACAGGAATCATACCTTTATTCTTTCCCCCCTCAAGAAAGTCTTAGCCCAAAAGAACCTCATCCTCATGAATAACTTCAATTACCAAGATATTTCTTGCGAGAACAAACGGAGTGATCAATGATTTTTACTTGGGCTGTCAGCTTGTCACAAATAGGGTCTCCCAAGGTTCTGTACTGGGTGCCATATTGTCTAAAATATTCACATTTTATGTGGATGGTGGAATTGATGACAACTTCATCAAGTCTGTAGATGACACTGAAAGAGGTGGTGAGGAGGACACGTTGGAAAGGAGAATCATCTTAAGGAGACACCTGAACAGCCTGGAAGAGAGGGCAAGCAGCAACAGTATGAAGTTTAATGATGACAAGTGCTATGCCCTTCATCTGGGATGGCATAAACAAAGAGCCCAGTACAGGCTAGGATCTCAGTGGCTGCAGAGTAGCCTTTCTGAAAGAGACTTGGAAGTCCTGGTGTACAAACAGCTGAACATGAGTCAGCAGCAAACTTCTCCAGCGTGATGGCAAATTGAAATCCCAATTGCATCTGCAAGGGCAGAGATAGAGACCTGATCATCCCACTCTACTCTGTGCTTGTCAGTACTGTGTCCAGTTCTGGTCCTCATAATTCAAAAAAACCCCATGGACAGCCTGGAGAGTGTCCAAAGGAGGAACAAGAAGATCGTCAAAGGGCTGGATAATCTGCATTATGAGAAAAGACTGAAGGACTTAGGTCTGCTTGAGAAACTGTCAGCCTCTGGCCTGGACAGGCGCACACTCTCCTGGGTGGAAAACTGGTTGGATGGCCGGGCCCAGAGAGTGGTGGGAAATGGTGTGAAATCCAGCTGGAGGCCAGAGACAAGTGGGGCTCCCCAGGGCTCAGTGCTGGGTCCAGCCCTGTTCAATGTCTTTATCAATGACCTGGATGAAGGCATTGAGTACACCCTTAGCAAGTTTGCGGACGACACTAAGCTGGGTGGAAGTGTCGATCTGCTGGAGGGTAGGGAGGCTTTGCAAAGGGATCTGAACAGGCTGGACCGCTGGGCTGAGTCCAATGGGATGAAGTTTAGCAAGGCCAAATGCCGGGTCCTGCACTTGGGGCACAACAACCCTATGCAGTGCTACAGACTAGGAGAAGTCTGTCTAGAAAGCTGCCTGGAGGAGAGGGACATGGGCGTGTTGGTTGACAGCCGACTGACCATGAGCCAGCAGTGGCCCAGGTGGCCAAGAAGGCCAATGGCATCTTGGCTTGGATCAGAAACGGTGTGACCAGCAGGTCCAGGGAGGTTATCCTCCCTCTGTACTCGGCACTGGTGAGACTGCTCCTCGAATCCTGTGTTCAGTTCTGGGCCCCTCACCACAAGAAGGATGTTGAAGCTCTGGAGAGAGTCCGGAGAAGAGCAACAAAGCTGGTGAGGGGGCTGGAGAACAGGCCTTATGAGGAGCGGCTGAGAGAGCTGGGGTTGTTTAGCCTGGAGAAGAGGAGGCTGAGGGGAGACCTCATTGCTCTCTACAACTACCTGAAAGGACGTTGTAGAGAGGAGGGTGCTGGCCTCTTCTCCCAAGTAACAGGGGACAGGACAAGAGGGAATGGCCTCAAGCTCCACCAGGGGAGGTTTAGGCTGGACATTAGGAAAAAATTTTTCACAGAAAGGGTCATTGGGCACTGGAACAGGCTTCCCAGGGAGGTGGTTGGTTCACCTTCCTTGGAGGTGTTCAAGGCTCGGGTGGGCGAGGTGCTAAGGGGCATGGTTTAGTGTTTGATAGGAATGGTTGGACTTGATGATCCGGTGGGTCTCTTCCAACCTGGTTATTCTATGATTCTATGATTCTATGATTCTATGATTCTTTCCTCCTTGGAGATAAGAAAACTCAGAGAGAACCTCATTTCAGTATTCTAGTTCTTAAAGGGTAGCTTTGAAGCGAACAGAGGCTCTCCCTTCACAGGGAACCACATTGAGAAGACAAGGAGCACTGGAAGTCACACCATGGGAGTTTTCACATTGATATAAAGAAGAAATTTTACAGTAGGAATGATCACTTGAATGACCTGCACGTGGGATGTGGTAGAGTTCACATCACTGTAGGTTTTCAAGATGTAATTGGACGGGGTGCTTAGATAATCTTATCTGTGTTCTCTTTCCCACAAATTTTGGAACAGATCATCTTTTAAAGTCCCTTCAAACCTGCGCTGTTATTTGATTCTGTTTCAAAACAGTCTCATGCTTCCCCTAACCCATGTAATTTTATGGCATCTCTTTAAAAGAAGAGAAAGGAGAGAATAAGTAAAATCTATTGTCCAGCTTTATGAATTTCAGTCATTGAAAGAAAATCCACAGCATGATTTGAAACCCTGTTCTTTCTTATCAAAAAGAGGAACACTGTGAGGAATGGCTGGTTCTTTATAGTCTTGTGATTTTATCTCAAATGAAGGAAAATAAAATAATAGCAATTATCGTAACAATTTTAAGTACTAAATTCATCATTTCTAGATAACATTTCTTCATTTCTAATTCTAGCACAGTTTCTTCCAGGATGTTTATTTATATATACTTATTGCAACTTTGTTGAGATATCCATTCAAGTTTAGTAATTAAAGTCAAGTAACAGAGGTATGACGTTCATACTTTTATATCCGAGGTTATACCAACATTTCCACTACAAGCTCCTTAAGAAATAGCTGCAGAACTCTCTTTACCTTGTGTTAAACTTAAACAAGTTTAAATACTTGAACTTTTTAATCATATTACTTTATATCATGAGTATGGTCTTTCACACCCATACGGTGTAAACGTACACTTCCATCTTCTGTGTTCCTAAGCTGTTATTTTGGTTTTCTGCCCTAGGTTATAGAATCATCGAATCATAGAATAACCAGGTTGGAAGAGACCCACCAGATCATCGAGTCCAACCATTCAATGGTTATGATGTCATCAGTTCTAATAACTAAAAAGGACATTCTTCTTGCTTACTCACTGAAATTCCCATCTTGTCAGCATTTGATTTCAAATCAATAATACTATTTTTAACAGAACCTCTCAAGATTACCCTCAGTATTCTCTGGTTCATACCAATGTTATATTTTAGTTGATGCAAAAGAATGCCCTTTGTGCATGAACATTTGTTCGGGTTCCAGCTAAAGAAGAATTTTGTCTCTGACTTTTCAGCTTGATAATTACCACCAAGGCAGTAGGCCACTGGTATGTAGACAGGCCACTGCTCACACCTATTCATATGTAAATTAAGACCATCCCAGAATTGGTGGTGAAAGTGGTCACACCTACTGGGAGGAGCAGACAGGACAGGTGATCCAGGCTTGAACAATGAAGTATTCCCTGCCATGCATGTCATACTCAGTATAAAAGCTTAGAGAAAATGAGGACCTCCCTCTTCTTTGATGACTGACATTCAGGAAGGACCTTGTCTTTCTGTCTGTCTGTCTGCCCTTGAACCCATTCACGTGTTCCTGAGTTCAGCTCCTGCCTACCTCTGGGTTTATTCCAGGACCTTCCCTGCACCCACCCTGCAGTGTCAGCAGAGGCGTGTTTTCATCTGGGAAGTTTGAATTGGTTTGGTGTATTAGTATTTTTTTAGTATTTTCTTATTAATAATGTTACCTTCCTTTTATTAGTAGTATTACATTAGAGCTGTTTGAGTGTTAATTTCTGAATCACAAGTCTCTCTTTCATTTTCATTTTCCCTTTCCTGAGGGTGCAGGGATTAAGCTCAGTTTGGCTTGTGACCTGGATAGACATAGATGTACTAAACCAGGACAACACTACATTCTCTTTAGATAAAACTATAATAGAACACAAGCCACAGGAATATATTCAGTCCATAAATTAATATGAATACGGATTTAAATTAAAACCTTGACAAATAGGTTGTGTAGACCTTAAGCTATCTTCACAAATAGTTTCACTCTCCAGACTTCCCTCTGCTGCTCCACACTACTTGTTAGTGTAGTACAGATCATTCTGTATCAGTCCTTGGACAAAAACACTGAATATAAAAAGAGATTCTTATCTCACATTCTTCTCCTCTTGAAAGTCAATGGGCATCTTGCCATTTCATATCATGCTGTCTGATTTTATCTGTTCTAGGGGTACTGTAAGGATATGCTGAACTCTCTAAAGAGCAAATAGTAAAGACTTTATCTTACCAGATCAATACATACAAAGGACCAGATACTGTTCCTTTAGATTCAATAAACACTTTACCATTGATTTTCATGCATTCAAAGCATGGCTCCAAAATTAGAATATTGTCGATTTCTCATTTAAATATGAATGAATTATTAAAAATAGACAAACTAAACTGAAGGAGAACCAACTGAAGGTGTAGTGTCCCGTTTGATGTAAAGAATAAATACAACTGGGTCAAAAAGGAATCCAGATAATCTGAACATTAAACATATACAAAGAGCCTCTTTAAGAAAATATTTAACCAACAGCTCTATCTTCAGTGCACACTTACTCCTTTTGAGTTCAGTGAATTAAATCTTTGCCTCAGTAAGGAATGAATTCTATATTAGGATTTAATGGTCTTAATTCTGTGAATAGTTCTGGGTTTGGCTAAAACCCATGGCAGACAATGCAACTGTTTTCAAGTAGAATCAGCAGATTTGAAACAAGGTAGATAGAGCAAATCTGTATGCGTATAAATCAGGGATGTTTCTCTCCTCTAAACAGAGAAACACGGAAACAGGTGTATTACAAACTAGCATGTCTAAAGTACACAAACTATTGAAACACAATGATGGTGGAATTCATATGTCATACATCAGAATAAAAATATTGTGTCTGTAGTATGTCAGGGTGCTTAATAAAATATATCATTTGTTGAGAGAAAAAGGAATTTGAAGGGAAAATAAATAATGTAGTCATTTGTTAATATTGACTGTTGGACCAAATCCGTTATGTTTTGTCAGCAGTAAACCACAGTACTTTTAGGTGGCCAAGAACACTGGCTGAAATTTAAAACACTATAGCCATTAAAAGACATATATGAAGGTCAGGAGTTTGCAGTATAATTGTTGTCATTCATTTATTCATATGTTGTCATTCTTATATATTCAGCTTGTCTTGCTCTTGGAATTGTTTACTTGTTGTTTGAGTTGTGCTTTGGGAAAGCTGCAGATACTTGATTTTACGAGAATGAAACCAGGGGTTTTGAAGGAACAGTTGCATATTTTAGCATGAAAGGGTATTTATGGAGGGTGTTGTATTTGAAAATATCAAATTAGAAAGTCAAATGATCTACATGACTGTTTTATATAGCCAGGTCTGAAGTAGCCCAACTAGTTGTAAATGCTATCCTGTAAAATTTTAGGGAAGTGACTGAACCTGCTATAGAGAGCAGGGAGGAAAATAATCTGCTCATACTCTTCAGTGGTTCCAATATTAATGAGCTGCTTGGGATTACTTAAACAGGTCCTCTCAGTTTACAAGTGATAGGTCTGATCTGGTGCTGAAGACATATCCCTGGCCCTCTAGCTCTGCACGTGGAAGTAATAACTAACAGAAGTTACTTTTTAAATTACCCGTCTGGCAATGTCTAGTGTGATGCTGCAGGAAAATCCATGTACATCTATCCAAACAAAAAATCTACATATTGTTTCAGGGTCGATATCTGAGCTCTTGACTTAAACCTTTATTTGGCTAACTACTTAATAGTACTTTTGTGGGCTTTTTAAATTATGTTGTGTACTGTTAGGATTATTCTAACAAAGGATATCATTACCTCATAGAACAACCTAACTGTTACTTATAAAGAATATTTTTTACAAAGAGAAAATTACTCAGATACTATTGTATGTGGCATAGATTTCTACTAGACTGTTGTAGACTGAGGCAGTTTTCAATTATTTACCTGAGATTTGAAGGGTGTTTCTTTTTCATACACTTCTGTAAAACCCTATCAAAATAATCTCTACCCAATTCTGCACAACATTCATTCAGGGACAAGTTTTAACATTTCCAAAAGGACCAGAGTAGATTGTTTGCCATAAATACAGAAAATTCACATGAATATGTTGGAAGTTCAGTTCACTTTCCACTAAAATGTGTGTTAAACACAGGAAATGTCCAATAGGAAACAAATATATGAAGAAGAAACTTTAGTATAGAACACTAGCCAAAAGGTTTGTCAGGAAAATTTATCTGCTCTATAGTAAAAGGAGTAAAAATGAAAATAAACCAAAACCAAGCAAGCAAACAAAGAAACAAACACCACCCCCAAACTTTTTGTAATTAGAAAAAATGGTTTGGACAAGGAATAAAAAAAAAGAAAGGAAAAAATTGAAATATGAATCAATCTAATGTGAGCAGGAGAGGAGGTGTTAGCAGCTGAAGTAATACCTCAGTGACAGACAGATGTGAGTTAGAGTTGTTTTATGCCTCTGAGGCCACCTTGCACAGTAAAAAAATGTTCCCGTACTAAACATTTCATCAAAAAGAATAACAGATGGCGTCTTTCCTACCCTGTCCAGAATACTGTAATTTACTTGGTGAAAGGATGACTGAAGACATAATACTACCTGATTCCTGTAGGTTGCTTCTCAGACAGCTGTTGCTGTTTTCCTAAGAGAAGAAAATGGGCCTGCTGGTGGATTGTCAATCATCTTGGGTTGCAAGGTCACAGAGACAGAATGAGGATCATACATTTTGAACCTCACCCACAGCATAAGTGGCTATTGCTCTGTTCCTGTTCGGATGCACTGATCTTACTAGGGACAGATTTGTCAGGTATCATGTCTGCCACATCCTCTTCATCCACATATGACTCCTAGTGCCTCACACATGCTTTGATACATGATATGTTACCCCCGGATGATGATAAATTTAAACAGAAATGCCAGAATAGTTTTTCTTCCTTCCTTTGAGCAGAGCATTCTACTTCTATAGTTAGTATTAATCAGAGGGAACACCAGTCAGTCAATGGCTGTGGAACCTATTTTGAGCTCTTAAACTCGATATACTATGTAATAATACAAATGGGGGGAGAAATAAAAACTTGAGCAGGTAACTTTATCTGTCCTGATATGTAAGAAGAAGCATGTAGAATCATTCTTCCCATTATTAAATATTTCATTTGTGTATTCAAGGCTGGACTTACCACCAAATTCCCAGGATGTAATTAGAGCCTCCTCTCCCACTATTCTTTTAAGATTCAATCTAGTAATGTTTACATACAGCCAGGATTTTTTTCTGTAGATCAGGCTTTAAGAGACAATATCATAGGAGAATTATTCATAAATAGGTAGAGCTGGTGAAGAATGATGTTTAGTGTAGAGGGTTTAGGCAGGTTTAGTTTAGGGCTTTTTAATTATTACTTTTATAACTATATCTGTCAGATAATGTTTTTGATCCCACCTTCTCTCCTATAAGCATTTTAAGAAATTAACCCTAAAAATTTAAATAAGAAAATGAAGATTTCTTTTTTTCTCTTTTTTTCTTCCCTTACCTTAATTAAAATTAAAATAAACAAAACAAAGGCATCAAACCCCATGCAATTTACTAATTAAAGCACATTCAGGAAAACTAGCAAACAATAATGTGATTTCTTAAAAATAAAATAAGTTTCAAGTAGTTTAGAGTGGGAGCTGGTCTCCTGACCATGCTGAGATGCCTAGCTTAAATGATTGTGTTTACTTATTACAGTTCTAAAGGTAATTATGATGAATCCCATTGTGGGTACTTGATAACAAAAGATCTTTTAATGAGGATCTGGCTTATGTAGAATTATCTGCTTGATTTCCTTAGTAGAAAAACTCTGAAGCAAATTTGGATAAACAGGGAGAAGAACAACCTAGGAGTCATTTTCCTGGTGTGTTTCTAGAAATACACAGAGGTCTGAAGCTCATTACAACAACTTTTGAAGACATTTTTCCCATATTATTTGTCATTTACCAGTTACTGAGGATTCAAAGATGCCATCATGTTTCACCACTGGTATGTACAAACAGGGTTAATCCTATGTATCAAGCATCTGGGACACACACACACACAGAGTAATCTTAACATTATGTCAGCAATAGAGGAAGGTGGAATAAATCCCACCTCTGAAAGCTACTGATCTCAGCCATTTTCAGGGCAATAATTTCTGCCATTTAATGAAAAGGCAAGTTGAGTAACTTTGTAATTCAGTTATCTATAACATGTGTAAATTATACAGATTAATCCTGGCAAAAGATGTGAAGACATTACAAGAATCACACTTGTCTGTATCTGTATTTAAAGACAAGGAGGAAGGTTTCATAATATTGCCTTCTTGACCTTATTTGTCCATAAAGGAGGAACTGGAATACAATCCCCAAAGACTGTAACCACTTGAGATGTCCTTCTCTGTTCATCCATCAGGGTTTCCAGGACATTCTCTTGATGTGGCATTTTGAGCAGTGATAGTGAAACTCCATCCATCTACCTTCACTGTCTATTCTCGAGTGGTGCCTGGAAGAAAAAAGGTAAGATGTTTCATGAAAAGTATTTCTGGGGAGTCAACTATAAATTTTAAAGCTACTCATAACTTAGAATCATAGAATCATAGAATAACCAGGTTGGAAGAGACCCACCGGATCATCGAGTCCAACCATTCCTATCAAACACTAAACCATCCCCCTTAACACCTCGTCCACCCATGCCTTAAACACCTCCAGGGAAGGTGAACCAACCACCTCCCTGGGAAGCCTGTTCCAGTGCCCAATGACCCTTTCTGTGAAAAATTTTTTCCTAATGTCCAGCCTAAATCTCCCCTGGCGGAGCTCGAGGCCATTCCCTCTTGTCCTGTCCCCTGTCACTTGAGAGAAGAGGCCAGCACCCTCCTCTCTACAACGTCCTTTCAGGTAGTTGTAGAGAGCAATGAGGTCACCCCTCAGCCTCCTCTTCTCCAGGCTAAACAACCCCAGCTCTCTCAGCTGCTCCTCATAAGGCCTGTTCTCCAGCCCCCTCACCAGCTTTGTTGCTCTTCTCTGGACTCGCTCCAGAGCCTCAACGTCCTTCTTGTGGGCCCAGAACTGAACACAGGATTCGAGGAGCAGTCTCACCAGTGCCGAGTACAGAGGGAGAATAACCTCCCTGGACCTGCTGGTCACACCGTTTCTGATACAAGCCAAGATGCCATTGGCCTTCTTGGCCACCTGGGCACACTGCTGGCTCATATTCAGTCGGCTGTCAACCAACACGCCCAGGTGCCTCTCCTCCAGGCAGCTTTCTAGACAGACTTCTCCTAGTCTGTAGCACTGCATAGGGTTGTTGTGCCCCAAGTGCAGGACCCGGCATTTGGCCTTGTTAAACCTCATGCCGTTGGACTCAGCCCAGTGGTCCAGCCTGTTCAGATCCCTTTGCAAAGCCTCCCTACCCTCCAGCAGATCAACACTTCCACCCTGCTTAGTGTCATCCGCAAACTTGCTAAGGGTGCACTCAATGCCTTCATCCAGGTCATTGATAAAGACATTGAACAGGGCTGGACCCAGCACTGAGCCCTGGGGAACCCCACTTGTCTCTGGCCTCCAGCTGGATTTCACACCATTTCCCACCACTCTCTGGGCCCGGCCATCCAACCAGTTTTCCACCCAGGAGAGTGTGCGCCTGTCCAGGCCAGAGGCTGACAGTTTCCTAAGCAAAATGCTGTGATAAACTGTGTTCAAAGGCTTTACTGAAGTCCAGGAAGATACATCCGCAGCCTTCCCCTCATCCAGCAGCCAAGTGACTTTGTCACTTGCCACATTGTAACTTAAAACTAATTCAGAGAATAGAGAATCTAAGAATCATTGAGTCTGGAAGGGATCTCTTCAGATCAGTAACTCCAACACCCTACTCAAACTGAGCTAAAACAGATTGTGCAGGACAGTGTCCAGATGGTTTCAAATAACTCATATGATACTCTGCGGTATCTCTGGGTGACTTGTGACAGTGCTATTACCCTCAGGGTTAATAAAAAATAGAAGTGTCTTCTGGTGTTCTGATGGAATTTGATGTGGTTTTTTATTTTCTTTTTTTTAAACTAATTCCTTCTTTTCATATCACTTGGTCTGTCTAAGAACAGTTTGCCTCCCTCATCTTCATTTTCTCAAATCAGTTGTTTACACAGAGGGATAAAACCCTCCTAAGCCTTCTTTTCTCCATGTTGAACAGTTACAGATCTCTCAACTTTTCCTCATGTTAAAGATGTTCCAATCCCTTAATCATCTCTCTCTAAGGGATTTCATTATTGGTTTTGGGCTTTGTTTGTCCATTTGTTTTCTTTTCAAAGACACACAATCAATCACTAGACACCATCAGTGGGAAATAATGGTTCCCTCTAGTTCTAGGTAAGGCATGCAACATTAATGTCTGTTGGTAATTTCTTTGCTATATGGTACCACTAAGAATTAGTACTTGCAGCTGGGGTGGAAAAAATCCATAGATTTTCTCATATGAAAGCAATAGACTAGCTTATTTTGTTGCTCTCTTCTGTTTCCTTTTTTTTCTCCTGTGAAAGTTTCACTGGTACAGTTCAGCTATGTCTCTTCTCACCTGTTTTCTGACCTTCCCTGGTTTCTGGCAGCTTGCCTAGACAAAAGATGTTAGTTAGATGTACTTAAAAAAACTATTACTTTTCAAGGGATTGTTGATTTTCTTCAATGTCAGTCCTGATAACTGGCTACTGTACAAGTCTCATTGAAAAGGGTCAGCTGGAACAACTTGTCAGCTGAGGAGTAGGAATCTCCACTTGAGAGGAGAAAACCTCTGAACATGTCTTCAGTTGTTTGCAATCGTGTAAACACATGCTCAGTTCTTCATACTGAGATGTTTTGGGTTTTTTTCAGCTCATTTTCTGGAGGACCTTTATCTACTTGGTTGGACCTTTATCTAGTTGGTTGGACTTGATGATCTGGTGGGTCTCTTCCAACCTGGTTATTCTATGATTCTATGATTCTACTGATACACTAGGAAAGTAACATTTTCTCTTGGATGAAGTTTCTATTTCTTACCCTCCTTAGAAGAGTCACACTAAGTGCTGTATGAATGGATTTTGAGTCAAAATCAAACATATTTAGAATAATGGTCTGTCAACCTATGAAATACGTTACACTACTTGTGATTACCATGAGCAGGAGCCTTAATTCAGGAAACCATTGTGGCCTTGAATTACCAGATCCATCTATACTCCTCATAGTTCTAATCATGTAGAACTTGATAAGATACCCATGTGCTTTTATGAATAAGTGACTTCTTGTAAGATACAAAGAGCAGTTGTAACCTTTTATGCATGAATGCTCCAAGAACTGGATGCATACATTATGAAAAACAAACATTAAGTAAATTATTTAATTAAATTAGTTAATTTAATGAGTAAATATTGATTATCATTAATTCATTTTCTCTGAGAGTAACATTATCTATGCAAAACCACCTTAAAAGTAAACTAATTCTTTGGAGAAAAAAAGTAAATTATGCTTTTGCTAATAAGGTTTGCCATATTGTCTCAAGCTAGGCTAAATTGTAGCAAGGGAGAAAGCCCTAGACTAAACATGATTTGTGATTTATTTTATTAGTGTTCAAAGATTATCCTGTTAGGTAGAGAATATTTGCTAGGGTAAACTGATCCTGTTAATTTATCTTTGTTTGTAAAACATTAGAGATGATGTTTAGATCATATATTAACATATCATCCATAATATGGAAGAACCAGATGCTCATGTTTTGTTTTTAATTGTGATTGCTTGCTCTTTACGCATCTTCTTATGCATTTTTACTTTTATGGAAGGTGACAATTAAACTTCAATTATAAATTCATTCTGGATTTTCTTTATATTCTTTGTTTTAAATTAAGGGCTTTCCCCCTCCCCCTAAGAAAATGCATATTGTTTTCTTAATTTGCTGTGCCGTCTGTGTCACTGCAGGCTGCTTTCCTAATTGGCATTCATCAGGGCTGGAACCTGAGCCCTGCTGAAACTAGCGGTCATTTGGCAAGTCTCATAGTATGAGTCACTTAACATAGGAGTACAAGGGATATCTGCAGAAATAGGCATAAATACACTTATAAGGCAAGGTCAGTTGCATCAGCATATCTATTCCAAAATCATAATAGCATGGCTGTGGGAAACTGAGGAAAAGTAGTCTAAATTTTCTAGTCCAGCAGATCACACCATGTGGTTTTATTTCTCTTTTCATCAGCACTGCAAAATTCAAACAGAGAATCATGCACTCTCATTGACAGACCAGCACTGCCACATGTTACAGTTATTTGTGAAATGAATGTGCTTGACCATTGCCAAGTTTACTCCTTCGGGTTTTATTCTAGGAGAAACATTTTTACTCTTGACAGGTAAGCACAGCTGGGGATTGGTTGGCAAAAATAAAATAAAAATATAAACAAAAAAAGAATAAATCAGTGTGTGTGAATATACTCTTCGAGGAGAAACTATAAGCACATTCAAGTTGTCTTGCAGCTGAGATGTAGAAAAACACATAAGTCACGCTACTCATTGCCTAGTCTTGTCTTTAACAAGTAGAAACTTTTGTATTTAGGTAACATAGGCCTGTGATAACCCATGTAGCTGTGGTAACTCAGGGCCATCCTATAAAACTTGCTTGAGATTCCAACCTTACTGTGGAAAACACCAAAGCACAGTGGAAAATTGCTTTGCTTTCCCTTAATAAATACAAGCAAAGTGGCAGGGCTACACACACATTTTCTAGCAAGGTCCAAGCTTTGACTTGCCTGCATTTATAGAATCATAGAATAGTTTGGGTTGAAAGGGACTTTAAAGATATCTAGTTCCAAATCCCTGACACGGGCATGGATACTTCCCACTAGATCAGGCTGCCCAAGGCTCCATCCAACCTGGCCTTGAACTCCTCCAGGGATGGGGCATCCACAACTTCCCTGGGCAACCTGTGCCAGTGTCTCACCACTCTCGTAGTGAAGAAATTCCTCCTTATGTCCAGTCTAAATCTGCCTTTCTTTAGTTTATAGCCATTGCCCCTAGTCCTATCACTATAAACCTTTGTAAACAGTCCCACTCCAGCTTTCTTATAGGCCTCCTTCAGGTATTGTAAGGTCACTATAATGTCTCCTCGGAGCCTCTCTTCTCCAGGCTGAACAACCCCAACACTCTCAGCCTTATGTTTCCTCTGCCAAGGTCCTGTTTTCAGACTTGACCCAGATTGTGAGGCAATGGAAATAAATTAATTTTTTTCCATATTATCTGTGGCATTGTGGTTGTTCCTGCACTTGGATACATTTGCTTCACACAGGTTGATAATGAATACCTTTCACTGGAAAACTCTAAACACTTTAGCAGGAACTCAACTGCACAAGTGAATGATTCAGCTGCGGACAGGAGAGCCTGTGGCAGCCAGACAGCAAGACTGGGGTACTGATGCAGATATGGATGCAGAAAGTGTGTGTTCTCTCAAATACTGAAGCAGCTCAAGAGATTCTGTTATTGCCCAGGCTGTGGAAATGCTGTGTCACTTGGTTTGTGTAGCAAATGTCAACATAGGATTCAAAACTTCTAATGAGATTGAAAGGAGTATCTGGGATGAAGAGAATGGGAACATCTTCAACATATCAGAAAGAGG
Organism: Phaenicophaeus curvirostris; assembly: GCF_032191515.1. NCBI lineage: Eukaryota > Metazoa > Chordata > Aves > Cuculiformes > Cuculidae > Phaenicophaeus > Phaenicophaeus curvirostris. Next base: position 92,661,246 of record NC_091394.1, read on the forward strand.
TAATCTGATTTCCTCCTCCATATACCATGATTAAAACAACCCTAATTAAAGGTAGAAGTACATTGAAGACTGGGCAACTCAATAAGTGAACGGAAGGTAGTTTCTCAGCCATACTAGCAGTAAAGGGCCGGATTAGCTAATATGGTAAAAATGCACTTGTTAAATTTGCTAGCAAAAGAATTTTCAATCTGCCATCTATAAACAACTGTATCAAATCAACAAAATACTGTTTTGATTTCCTGCCATTGGCTTGGCCCCTTTAAATGATACTGCAATTGAAAGTGGATGTGAAAGTCCAGCCCTGAAACTCTTCTTGACATGCTGCAGAGCCAGGGAAATTGTCCTTGGACATGTTACACCTTGATTCTCAGTGCTTGCAGCACTGCAGTCATATTGATGAGGCTGGGAAACGAGGAAGAAAATTAGAGCTCATATAGACACGGAAATAAAATTGAACAAATTAACTTTTTTATATATTTTTTTCTAGCTATAAGCACAATTTTTATCTCAAGAGAAAAAAGAAATTCAATTTACCTTAGATAAACTTTTAGGTGTTCTGAGTGTTCAGAGTGATTACTTAAAAAGCTCTGTGCTGTCCATTTGTGAGCAAATGCACTTGAGTGGATTTTAATTAAAAAACATCTTTAATAACTGGTTTATACTGTTGAAGAAAATAATTGGTTTTTCAGTAAGTTATTCATGTATTAAACTTAGTGTTTCACTAAAATGAGTATATCAAGCCTGGAACTACTTTTGCCCAATTCTCCAAGACTTTTTAGGGCCAGATCTTCTGATTACTAATGCCATTCAATTTTAAGAAAACATTCATGAGAAGCTCACAGAATGGAGAGTTCAGCCAATTAATCATCTATGTAATATACAGAAATTTTCTTATACATGAAAGTGTTATTTTCATTGCTGTGAAAACAAAAGTCTTAGTATTTGAGTATTAAGACTCTCAGGGCTGAATGTGAGCACTTCTCCAAAGTCTCTATTTTTATTTCTTTGGTGCAGATGAAAAATTAGTGGCATGATGAAATTTTTCAAAGAAAATCATCCTTGTGATTGAAATTAATGATCCTGAGAAACAAGAGGGCCAACAGAGTGAAAGGAGAGAGAGGTAGTTTTGTAAGAAATATTGAACTGCTGCTCTTTGTGTTTCATCCCTCGCGATCTCATTACTTCCCACCTTCATCACCTTCACTCCGGCATACTGCTCTCAGACCAATTCATACCTCAGTGCTGCTCCCATCCTCAGAATAGATGTGTTCTCAGCAACATTGCAGGTTTGTAGGATTCAGAGTAGAAATGAAATAGAGTATCAACTTTCCAGTGTGGCTGGAAAAAGAAGGATGACACAACTTGGTGCCCTTCATGTAGAGAAGAGTGGTAAAGGAAGGGTAAGGCAGAGGGAACAAGAGATCCCTTTATTGTGAAATAAATCACACTCACCAACTTAACGTGCAGAGGGCTATATTACTTCCTAGAGACCTTGGCCAAGTAGAAATCTGCGTAATCCTGTAGTATGTTTTATTGCACAGAAGTTTAGTCAACAACAGCTCACGTTTTTGAAACATAAACTCTTTCAACGCCCTTGAAGAAATCCCTCTTTTCCCTTAAGAGCAGAGAGGAAGATGTGCATTTTGGGACTTCACATTTGATCAGGCTGAAAATTTATCCCACTATGCCTAAGAGAATTGCTCTAATATCTTTAATCTTTAGATTCTGCAGCTATTAATAGAATATATGAAATCATCACAAAGGTAAGTTGATTCACAAATCTGATAAGACAGGTCTGTTGGTCACTAAACCTTTGCCAAGACCTTATATAGCCCAAAATAAAATCTCTAAAGAAAATAAGTGTATAAAACATGATAGCAACATCCTTGGCTCCTGAGACCAGGAAAACTAGTTGCTCTCACTAGGCAGTTTTCAGAATCCACTGTCATTAGCCAGAAGTAAAGCAGAAAGTATGAAACCACAAAACATAAAGAAGCAAAATTTTTTATTTATTTGAGTTGGTGCCATTTTCTTCAACTCTATTACTTAAAATCTCACAGGTGTAATTCTATTTGTCTGATTTAACAGGAAATTTCTCCCAGGCTGTTTTTTTGTGAATTAATCTGTTGGGTAGGAGGACAGTTTGCTCCCTTCATAATCAGTGCAGTACTGAATATGTGTGACAATGACATACTTAATCTGATTCTGACTTTCTGGATAATTTTATAAAGCTAAAATGATTCTTATGATGTCAACGTGGTGATTCTAGATTCCCAAATCCTTAAGTTAAGATCGTGTGTGTGTGATGATTAAGGGATAGCGACAATTCTCTTGAAATAAAGCAGCTGAGCTTTCACTGTGCTGAGCCCTAATCAAAGTTAATGATTTTCAAGTTTTATATTATCCTAAAAATCTTGATAATTGATGCGGGTTTTTTTCAGTCTCCTTTTCTCAAAAAGAATTTTTTCCCTATTAAGCTGTATTACCACACAATATTTCCAAATGAGATTTTTTTCTTGGGCTCCTTTGTCCTTCTTTAGTTTGGTATCACAGAAGAAAGCTGTTGTTTTTCTCCTATTCTCAAAAAAAAAGAAAATTACACCTCCTCATGGCATATCTGAGCTGAGTGTTGATTTCTGAAGCTTCTGCCAGAAGATGTTTAATAATACTGTCACTCCCAGAGAATCCATGCCATGGCAGGTTCTGACAAGGTGCAAAATATGGGACAGGTGTGAATTTACCATCTGCACTACCCTTACAACACTTGAGCCAGTGTCACTAAGAATTAAGCAAAGGGAAGACCTTGGGAAGGAAAGTCACAGCATACCTTGTTCTTAAACCTATTTCCATGCTGGGAAGCAAAACAGTTGTAGAGCATTGGTAGAAGACCGTATATCTTTGTTTCCCTGTATTTATAAAACCAGTGTACCCAGATCAGGAATAAAATGTTAAGATTTATTTGTAGGCATACAGTGAAGATATTTGATAATACATATACACATAACACTGTTATCCTAGAAGATGGTGGATGAACTTTCTAATTTTAGCATTGCCAACTTCCAGCAGTGTTAGTTAAAACTGAGCCAATAATGTAGTGTTGGAAATGAACTTTTGAAAATTAATGTCTTCTTCCCTAAGGCAGTATGTGGCTAGAAAAAATGGTCTCAAGATCTAAATGTATGTTCTTCCTTCTGGCTCTGCTAATAACTCATAGGTGAGGTAGAGCCAAATTCCTTGAGTCTTGTTTTAGGGCTAATTTTTTTAAAAAAATTGCTTTACCTCCAGAATATAATACACAGTACCTAATCTAGGAAGATACAGTCAAGGATGATACACTCAATAATGCAAAATATTTATTTATATGACCTATAATAGCTAATTTTTAACAGTAAATCTAAAGAAACAAAAAGTTCATGTTATTGAGAGGGTTACTTTGTGACAGGGAAGAGGAAAGATTTGGCAGACAAAAAAGCGTCTGACCAAACAATTAATTCTGGAGGGCTATGTGTCTATTCATTGGGAATTGAAAGCTCCATGTCTTCCGTTAGCAGGTGGTACTTTCCAACAAAGGTAAATATAACTGTTTTACACTGCTGTAGTAAATCAGTGGTCCGGGAAAAGGAAAGCAAATCAGAGAATTCTGAAAAATGAAACAATTCTGAATATCAGGAGACTGGCATTATAAAGCTTTTCTGAGTTGATGCATATTTCCTGGCCATACAATAGTTCAAAATTGGAGAAGGTTGTAAAGAGAGAGATCTTCTGTTAATGCTGAAGCTAAACTGTTGCCTGGAACCTAGGATTTGGACGGGCTTCATCCCATCATCTTCTTTGGAGGCTGATCCTGATGAATGAAATGTTCCCACTCTCATCTTCGCTTTTATGGGTAATTTACTTTTCTGGAAATAAAATACAATCACCATAATTTAGGTGGAAGGGGCCTTCAAGAAGTCATCTAGTTCAATTTTCTGTTCAGAATAGATAAATTCCACATTAGATCTGGCTGCCAGGACCTTTGCCAATGGTGTTTGAAACATCTTCAGGAATAGGTTTTCTAGAGCAACTCTAGGAAACCTGTTCCCATGTTTGACCAGTGACAGTAATCACATGCACTAGAATTGTACATGGACTAATCATGCTATTAAGTCTTCTAAGGATTTTCTATGGGAAAACACCAACTTCAAAAATTAATGATCATGATGCTTTCCAAATGACCAGATTATGCCAAGAGACAGTAAAATCAACTACATTTAGGGGAAAAAAACCCAAGAAAACCAACAAACAAAACCAAAAAAAACCCCAAACCACCCCCAAAACTAGAAACATCCAAAACCCCAAATCCTCCAGAACAGTCATGGGTGACATGATAGTGAATTATTCATGTAGACTTTTGCAGTAATTTTTCCAATGGCTGGCCAGCTGTGCTCTCATCTTTTGTCAGGGTAGAGGCAGCAAGTTCTTTCCAGATTTTTTAACTCTTTGAAATGTATCTGTTTTCTATAAAACCTCAGCTTTAAGGTACTTTCTCCTGTTGCATTTACTCATAAGGTCAGTATGATAAAAAAGAAATGCCAAATCACTTGCAGGCAGAAAAATAACAGGTAAACGAGTGTCCAAATTCATGGCACATCAGTGACAGAGAAACACCTGACCTCAGCTCTGCATCTGCACACTGACAGTTCGTCAAGCATTTGCCGTGTTTGTAGTCAATGTGGGAAGTTTTCCATTTCAATGAATCACAGTGCCACACCTCAATACCTGAATCAAAATGACTTTTGTGTTAGAAACTGGAGTCTAGCTTAAGAGTGAAGAACTTTATGACTTCCAAAGGAAGACAGTTATGAAGAAAATAATATGTTCACCAGGAATTCCTTGATGCCAGCTGTCATTAGCAATAACTGCAATTGTCGTGTGAAAACTGAGCTTTTCCATATTTTCCATTTCCACAAAAACTATGTTTGTGCCTAAAGCTCATCTGTCTTTTGCACAGTTTTTGTCATTATATCACAGGATAATTCCACTATATCAAGCATTAGAAGGAGTCAAGCGGCTTTATATAAAGGTTGCAGAAAGGCTTAGAGTAATATGTGGACAAATGGTATTCTGTTTTACTTTGATGCTCAGTTTGACAGCAGCTTAACCTCTGGATTGTAAAAAGAAACACAAATGCAAAGACATTGTGATTTGTTGATTGGTCTCAAGAACATATTAACTAAATCTCCTTTTTTTCTAGTGAAAAATGTTGATAAAATCTTTCCAAAATGATATTAAGTTGTATCTCTTTGATCTATATCTCATGAATAAAAATGTATAAGACCTAACATCTTCTTCAGGCCACATGGAATTATTTGTTATTTTCTTAAGACATAAATATACACTACAGTGTTTTCTTCAGTGATGGCTTCACAGAGAAAGAGGGCTTTAATTTTAGCTGTGGCATGAAAAGTGACAGACCATCCATTAGCTGGAGAAAGGATCTGAGCCAATGTTTGTATACATTTGATCTTTTCAGCGTGCTACACCCATCTCCATAGATTTCTGCTCATAGATGGGGAATTTACTTACTCAGCTATTGTCCAAGAACTGCTTTTCCAGCTGAACTATTTTGACTAAAGTGATATGTCTGAATCTCACTATTTTTAATTCCCATTGCCTTGTAGCTGTGAAAAAAAATACGAATTATCTCTAGTATCACACTAGAGATAATCACAGTATCACTCTAGTATGTCATTCCAACGCTCTTTCTCTGCATTTTTCTTCAATGTATATTTAATGAAAACAGAAAAACAAAACAAGAAAACAAGACAAATGATCTAACATTCAGGTATTCTTCTTGCTTAACTCCTTAAGCATGTATTATGGCAGAATTTTCTTTGATGCCAGCTATAAGCAGTACTCATCTTTGAATTTCTTTAATAAGTCATGCAGGAAATTAGTGTAGAGCTGGATTTACATACAGTATGGTGATATCATTGAAGCTTACAAAGTTACCAGACTGATCAATAGCATGAAGGACAGTAAGGAGAGGCCTCTGGAGAAGCTCTACAAGGTTTATGCATCTCAGATAATGAAAAACCTGGTACAGTACTGGACTGAAAGAAAACCTCTATCTTGCAACACACAGGATGGAGCTTGATTCAGCAAGACTTAACCACTGCAAATCTAAGTATTTAGTTTAAGATACTTGTCCAGGCTCCTTTGATGCAAATCAGTAATTGCCAGAAACCACTAATCAAAACCTGTGATGTCCAAGATAATTAGGGCAAATTACTCTCCAGAGGAGTCTATTTCTCTGCACGTGCATTAGAGAGAGTGTAAAGACTAGCTCAGACCAGATGTTTAAGTTTTAGAAACAGTACCTTGTGTCAGATGAATTGTAACTTAATTCTAAAACAAACAAACAAAAAAGTAACTACAACAGATTTTGAATATATTGGACATGTGACTACTCCTAAAACAATTTATTTTATTTTAGACTAACTCAGTAAAAATGGTGCTTTTTCAGAAAGAACAGAATATAAAGTCAACTTATCTTTATTGCAATGAATAGTACAAATATGAAATGAATTTCAGTCTTTCCTCACCAGAAAACTGTCTGGTTTTAAAGAGGAACAGTGCACTTTTACTCAGAAAAGCCAATACATATACAGGTAGTGTAAATAAAGATTATTAACAGTTGATGGAGGAGTATTCCTTTGTACCACCTAAAGAGGTGTTCTGGACACTTAAAATGAATATTGATTCGATTAGAAATAGATACTTGTGTTGTGAAGTTCTGGGCAGGGAGTGTCCCTTTTCCCCTAGAAAAACCTACCCAACCAAACCACAAATAAAAATCTCAAAGGAGTTTAGAAAGGTTGTGTCTGTTCTATCAGGATAGTTTTTAAAGCATATAATGAGTTAAGTAATTGGGCATTTTTTTCCTATCCTACAGCAAAATGCCTCTTAGTGCAATTAAATGGCTCAAGATTCAGAAACCCAGATCTACCTGTCTCTTCAACTTGTGACAGCCAGTCATGTGTGAGAAAGGTCACTCATGTAAAACAAATTAAGTGAGTTCTGCAAGGACTTAACTGGAACTGATGCAAAGTTCTCCAAACAGCAAAGGTGATGAGAAGTTCAAAGTCAGATGCAAGTAAAGATGCTCCTTAATATCTACATCATTGGGTCACAAACACTCTGCTCATCTGTATGGCAGGATTGTGTACTTAATGACGTGATTGAAGCGATATTCATGAGATAACAACGTGCTCCATCCCACCTCAGTACTGTACATTGCATATACTGCCTGTACTCCTACAAAGAATATAAAATTCTTCATATCTCCTTAAGGATTTTTATAAAAGAAAGAAATAGTTTTATGCAAAGTCAAATAAGAAGTTCATTACGTATTGAAGTAAATGTAATTTTTATTTTTCAGTGTTCAAAGTAAAACAAAACTTAGTTGAGGACCTTTTGGAAATGTTGTTAAAATGAATGTAAATTTATAGCTTTAGAAAGTTGTTTAATACTAGGGATATTAATGATCGTTCACCAACGTGAAAATGCATTTCAACAACATTGTATTCTTGTGTAATAAAGATGTTTACTGGAGCAATAAAGGCTCGCACTTTGTGGTACACAGAACCACAGGTAGCCAAGATCATATGACTAATTACAAAGAAGATCTCCTCCTAGCAACTTCTGATGAACTTAAGAATAAAAATCCTGGGGTTCTTCCTTTAACAATTTTGAGTAAGATCTATTTCTGCTTTAATGACATATTAAATAAGCTTACATATGTTTATTATTATCATCACTGACTATTTCCACTTTGTAGCCACAGTTAGTGTAATTAGAACACATAGAAGAGCAACATTTCAAAATCAAAAAGACAGAAAATACTGGCTGACACAAAACTTCTTAGTGTTTAATGTTTAATTTGAACGTCTCTAGCTAAGATACCTATGAAACTGGTAGCTGAAGAATAGGCACCACTAGTGACACCTCAGATGACACTGCTCAAAGCACTAAAATTACTGGTTGTCTTCACTTCCTAGTGCAGCTAAAAAGATGTGCAGAGCTTCCCCAGAACTACAAGAGGAGAGGCACCCTTACTGGTGATGCACACAGTACCCCAGGCTGCCAAAGCACGATGCAGGCACCACATTGCTAGACACATGTTCCTACTGATCAAGTTCCTCAGCCTGAGAAATGTTGGTTTACCTAGTGAAGGACTGACTCATTATTATGAACAACACAAAAAATAATACAAGCCCAAAACCATGCAAAATTCTCATCTCACTTTTGGCATTCTTTTAAATCCTATAGAGTTCTATGCCGTTATACTGGTTTTGGTGTTTTGGGTTTTTTTATTTTCACAAAAGATAAATGGCTTTCCAAGGACTGATGTATCTAAGATAATATAAATATTCCTCTTGTGTGGTGCTTAATGCAATGCACTGCAAGTCACCTCGCTCTTTTTATCTTTTGTTTCCACCTGTGCAAAGAAGGCATTATGAAATATTTTCACTCTTTACAAGAATTAATGATGCAATAGAAGCGGCTTCTAAAGAATCAGATGCCAAATGATTCTAAAATGATGGGTCCTCTTCACTCAGGTATGAAGACAAAAGTCAGGGAAATCTTTGCATGTCTTAGTGATAGTGACATGAAGCTGAGTACAGAAGCCACCTCAGGAGGGCTTCACTTGTTTATATGATGCTGAAGTAAGTGAAAAAAATGATAATTGCAAAAGATTTATTTCTTCCACATTTGCTTCATCATTATTGTTTCTTTCTTTAAGGTTCTGCTTGATTTCATCTCAACATCTCTTCTTTACCTACAGCTTGATTGGAGTACAAGAAGATGTAATTATTTGATCACTTTTCATTTCAACTGATTAAAAGAAAAAGGAAACGTTTTCTTGGGTCAAAGTTTATTACAATGCATAATTAATTGTCCAACAGCATCTTAATCAACAACTTTCCATTTTCAGCCTTTCTGCATTTATCGAGGGAAAAGCTGGGTTAAATAGAGGTATTTAATCAACTATGCATGAATTGTCAGAAATGGATTTCTGTAAGGGAGCCTTCAACCATTTATTAGGAAAGGTGCTGAAGTGAAACAATCTTCCTCTACGAGTGCTGGATTACACTGGTTTGCAGGGAATGAACTTAAATATTATTGAACAAAGTACTTCAGTCACATGTTCCATTTCCATCTGCTTAATGAATTGAGGTGTCAAGAAAATTTGAAGAGGCAGCCCAGGAAAACAGAAATGTAATTTAATGCAACATGAATCATTTGCTGCCCAAATCTACAGTATTGATGAGATTTCAGACAAAGCATTTACATTATGGCTCTTGTTACAGGAAAACGTATTTAATTAATCCAGCAATTCATATGTTTAAAGGCAGATTACTTACAAATATCACAGGAAACTAAATTTGTTACAGTATTCAAGAAGACTTAATTGGCAAAGCAGTAAAACCAATTATTTTTAGAGATGTAACTTTAAGGCATCTGTGCATCTTTAATATAGTCAGGAAAACTTATCCTGCATAACTTTCTCAAAAATCAAATAAAATCTGAGGCTCTCTGATAAGAATATGTAAGCCGTTATTTGTCTCATTGGTCTGAGTTTCTGGATGCAATAATTCAGTTTACTGAATCTGGAATATCCCAAGACACCACTAAGTGGACACCCACTCTGTTTTGCTCTTCTTGTTTTCCCTAATGCAAATTATATTTTATATGCAACATATGCTAGCTAGATAGTGATGTAGCATCTCTCTCTTCTTCTCTTTTTCTCCTTTTCTCCTCCTTGTAGCACAATTTAATATCCAAGTGTTAATTTATTAACTTTTACCTGTGTGCTAAATGAATTTTAATCCACTCTCAGAACAGTGTTCAGCTGCAGGAATGCAGAAGGGAAAAATATACATCTCTAAAAGAAAATCTGATGGAGGTGGGTTACACATGCAAACAAGCAGCACATCCCCAGCATAACTTTATCCTGTGAAAACAAACCTTCTCTCACAAAGTTCAGCTTAATATGTCAGATTAACCCATCACATTCCCAATTCTTGCACTGCTAACCGTACCCATTTTGTAGAACAGCATCAAAACCATTCCAAAGGGATGAAAAACTCAAAACAACTTTACTTTGAAAGCAAAACCAAATGGATCAAATCACTCAAGGATACACTGAAGATAGAATAACTCACCCAAAAGCGTACAGGCTCACTCAAGCATATATCCAGAAAATATAATCACTTACCTAAAGGTGGGTGAGAGCACTCTATTCCTGGAAGTTTCCTTGGGTGGTTTCCCAGTCCCAGAGGGGAGGGTTTCCTATCACAGGCCCACTGCTGTAAGGAAAATCACTCCAAGAGTGTTTCCAGCTGGGGTCCCCATAGTATATCCAAGCTGCATCTAAACTGTAGTCACCCATCAATTGTGATCTAGAGGTTCCTCTGGGCCAAGATGCCCCACTAGCTCAGGAACCTGTCTGTTGCCTGAGGGTCCCTGCCTTCCTTGTTCCTGTCACTGGAGGTGGTGGGGGTTAGTTCAACAATCATGCTGCAATGTTGAAAGCTTTAGCTTCAGTCGGGGCAAAGGTGGGGAGGACAGGTTGCTTCTGCCCCACAACACACAAATCTAGATTTTCATCACTATCAAGCAAGGGTCAAATCCCAGTAAGATAAGCACTAGCAGCATATCTTCCTGATGTGAAACATTTATCCTTATTCCTGTGATTTCTACTAAAATTCATGGATACTACCCATATGACCTGTGATGGGGAAAGGGAAACAAGCAAGACTTCAGAATTTTGAATCATTGTCCAAGTTTGGGAAAAAAATCTATGAGTCTTAGGTCAAGAGGCCTTAGAGGTCAGAAAAAAGGGCAAAACAAATAGTAGATGAAAAAAAAGGTCAAGATATACACATAGACTCTTAGGATAAAGGTCCCATTTCCCTCTGTACAGATTGAATACTTGAAAGTTTACTAAGTAGCTTCTAGACCTGGAAATCTTCTGGGTGCTCTTTAAATACCTTAATAAAGTATTTTTTTTGTGTGCCTTCTTGGCTATATTTTTAGACAACCAGTGACATTTGAATCTCTTTGCTGTTGTGGTGCATTATGTGCCAGGCTAGTTGATGTCTGAATCTACGATGTTCTTACTTGATCACTTACTTTGAATTAAGACACTAGTTTTTTGAATTAAGACACTAGACACTAAGACCATTTGCATGAATTTCTCGTGGAGTCAGAACATAAGCAACTGAATTAACAGTAATAGCATTTAATTACGTGTTCAAAATTATAAACATGCTTCACTGCTGTTCTATATGAAGACATTCTGGAGCTGAGATCTCAGTTTCTTGTCTCTGCCATTAAGTCAGTCTATATTACTTTATTCATTTATAAAATTGAACCTTTGTCTATACACTAGATAGGCTTATTTAATTAATATTTTAAGCTATCAGGGGATTCTTGGATGAAAATCATTATAATGCAAAAATATAAAAAACCTTTTTATGTAATCCTTTGGTTCTAAAATGAACTCTGAAAGAATATCTCATGTTCAGATAAAAAGCAAATGAGCATAATTGTAGATGGCCAAAAAAAACCAATGTTACAGCACAATTTCCTTAGCATGATAATACCTAACAAAGCTTCTGGAATCTTTCAATTAACTCTTTCCCACAGAGAATACCTGAAGCTCTGTATAATGAGTAGCATTATAATTCTTCAATTAATACAATTTACATCTCAATAGTTTAGTTCCTCTTCAGATATCTGGAGTAAGATTCATGGGAGGTTTGGTTTTCTGTTTGTTTGCTTATGGTAAAATCCATTTGATTTGTCCGTATTTAAAAATTCCACACACACTCCCCACCTCCTCTGCAATAGAAATCTTGCTTTTATTTAAAAGTTTTCTGCTTTTAAAGACTGAATTAAAAAAAAATCTGAATATAAAAGGAATACTTGTGGATTTATACCATAAGAATTAAAAATCCTTTATAGATTCTGTTAAAGTTATTATTGTCAGGTAAAAGTTGTTTCAGATATGGTAAATTCCTGGTGTGGTAAAAGGATGAAGTTGTACATCTTTCCTTAACTTCGTGGAGAAAACAATTAATCTCTCAATGTCAAATGCAATATTCTCTCTATATAAGTTGTATTACTTAGAGAAATGAAGGACTCCTAACTAATGTTCATTCTTATATATGAAATCAGTACAATTCCCCAGTGGTGCACAATAACTGAATAGGAGTCTATGGATATTTATATAAATTTCTGCATGGTGGAAATTTTTCCACAGTGCCATTTCATTTAGTTCTTTAACATTCTCATCTGATAGCAGGTTCTTGCATGCTTCCATTTTTTTGTGCTAAGAGTGCTAGACAAAAAATCAGAAAATAGCCTAAACCTTTCTTTTCACTGGAAAGGATGCAGTATGATTATGCACACTGTATGGGAAAAAAAGATACAGATCAGAATCTACATTAACAACTGTTAAGTGATCATGCCTCAAGATTTTAAAATTTCATTTTGAGTATTTCACCCTTCTAATCAAATTAATTTTAACCTATGACCTTAACACAGAATGATTTCTGATTGAAGTAAATACATATAACAGTATTAGCAATGTCTGTACAAAGTGTCTCTTCTGTCCCTAGTGAGGGTCACTTGCTCATTTGAAGAAATAAAGTGGAAATGCAAATCATCTTTTCCTTTTATTTTTTTTTTCCTACTTGTTTGGTTTTTGCAAGCAACTTCACACAGGCAAAATCTGGCAGATAGCTAAGGCAGTGATTAAGGCAGGAATCATAATGAACTTGAACATTTTATTGACTACGGAGAATTCACACTTGCATATACTTTATGCTATATTTAAAGGATCAGTCAAAATTATAAGTACATGCACAAGGTCCGAATAAGAAAATTTGGAAAACACTGTGAGATTCATTGACCTAATTTCTTTTTCTTTTAATAAATTAGTGGGAAATTAGTCTTGCTTACCTTTTCTATTTTTTTTGTTTCTTTCTTTCTTTCTTTTGGGGCACATGAAGAAGCTGCTTAAAAATGTAAGGATAACAGTCTATAGATGTCATCCTCTCAAACATGCATTGTAGAAGAAATGGACTTCACTTCTTTCTGATCCAAAAACACGTAGCACTTTCACATGCCTGACAGTTGCTACTTAATAGGAATGATGGCGCAAATCTAAGTGCTTCTTACTCCATGTGATAGTTCTGTAAAATAGTTAAGATGACCCATTGCTTTAAAGTGACTCTATCCACATGAAGTAATCCAGCACAGTTAGCTTTAGTGTAGCTGTACATGTCTAAATTGCATTATAAACACTTGAAAATTTGTTCTGATAACTACTATTACTTGCAATTGAGTATGTTCTTCCTCTGTAAGACATTTTAAAAGTATTGGTAGCATTCCAAACCAGCAATGTTTAATATGACACTTAAATATTTGTTTTGTATGCATGAACATCTACTCTTAATGCCATGATGTCATGGAGCTATATAAATTTAATCTGGATGAGGTCTGATCTTATGATCCCATGTTTTTCAAATTAGTCAATGTGTATGAATGGTGTTTGGCTTCCTTTAAAGCCAAAGAAGAGAAAGAAGCATCTCAAGGCCATGATTCATTTGATTTATTATGAATGTCTACCATAAGATTAACTTCATTAATTGTAGCTGTTCCTCTCAAGTGATTATAAAGGAGACCAGAAAGACTCAGTCTTGTCTAGTTATCTATAAGGTTTAGAATCATTGAATCATAGAATCACCAGGTTGGAAAAGACCCATCGGATCATCAAGTCCAACCATTCCTATCAAACACTAAACCATGTCCCTCAGCGCCTCGTCCACCCGTCCCATAAATGCCTCCAGGGAAGGTGACTCAACCACCTCCCTGGGCAGCCTGTTCCAGTGCCCAATGACCCTTTCTGTGAAGAATTTTTTCCTAACGTCCAGCCTAAACCTCCCCTGGCAGAGCTCGAGGCCATTTCTTCACAGAAATGGTCATTGGGCACTGGAAGAGTCTACCCAGGGAGGTGGTTGATTCACCTTCCCTGGAGGTGTTTAAGGCACGGGTGGACAAGGTGTTGAGGGGCATGGTTTAGTGTTTGATAGGAATGGTTGGACTTGATGAGCCGGTGGGTCTCTTCCAACCTGGTTATTCTATGATTCTATGATTTCCTCTTGTATATATATCTTTGGTTACTCGAATCCCAGATCAACATTTTATGAGAAATACAGCAGGATTTTTTTTTTCTTTTTCCCCACTACCAGAGGTAAATACTTCTGAAGTGACATGTGCAGTTACTTCAGTTATATCTGCATTGTCAGTTAAACAGGAAAACTTCAATGTAATCTAAAACATTGAAAACATATCTGTAGTCAACAGCCAATAGTAAGACTAGTAGTCAAACTCTTATGATTTACTTGCCTTCCATCTTTTGCAAGAAAACATCAGGCCACATTATCAAAACCAGAATCCAGATTCAAACAGGATGATATCTGATAAAAACTAGAATCATGAAATCTTAGAATCATTATAGTTGGAAAAGACCTCCAAGATCACCCAGGCCAACATCACTGCACCTACTAAACCATGTCCTGAAGTGTCACATCTACATATTTTTTTAACATCTCCAGGGAAGAAGACTCAACCCCTTCCTTGGTCAACCTGTCCCAAAGCTTCACCACTCTATCAGTAAAGAAATTCTACTAATACCCAGTCTAAATCTCCCCTGATGAAACTTGAAGCCATTTCCTCTTGTCCTGTCACATTTGGGAAAATAGACCCACGCTTATATTGTTGGTCTCCTTTCTAGTAGTTGTAAAGAGTGATAAGGTCTTCCATCAGACTTCTTTTTTTCCAGATTAAAGAGCCCCACTTCCCTCAGCCACTGCTTGTGCTCCAGACCCTGTGACCAGGGAGATAAGTTGAGTTTCATAGGCACTATGAGTGCTTACACAGGGTTGAAAATGTTGACTGCTCCACAGGGAAGAGGACTAAGCATTGATTCTGCTGGTAACCCAAATCCTAAGTGTCTGCTGTATCATGTCGTGGATGATGTGGTGGGATAAGTAGCTACTGAACACCAGGAAGGGAGCAGCCCAAGTTTTACAGTCCACACCTAGTCCCAAAGTAGTTTTAGTCTGATATGCCCTATACATCAGTGTTGCCCAATACGTCAAGAGTTGGCTTGGGGGAGAAGGGTTACTTCTAATGCCTATTGTCAGAGGGATGTATACAGGTAGTCAAGCACTTTTTCCTGAAAGAGAACCTGCCTAGCTTTCCTGCCTCTTTCACAATGCCTTTTGAAGAGGAGATTGAAATGGTGCAGGATAAAGCAGTACCGTGACAGCCTGAACCAAGCCTCGATTGATACTGTGAGGACTGCTGACCTTATGCATAGCCTCCTGGAGGTCTGTAATGGTTTAGACTGTAAGTCACTTATAGGAAGCTATATAAGAGTTGTTCAACGGAGAAGTCTCTCCTACCCACATCCATGGCTGAGATTTCAGATATTTCCTTTATTGATATTAGGATAAACTTACAACATTTGCCCCTGTCCCCCAAAAGCAAGTAATTCCAAAATGAGCTAATGTTCAATACTATTATCTAAGTTAGAGATCTGGATAAAACATAGTTTATGTCCATGAGGATTTTTTATTTGTTCTTAAATGGGTTGATGAAATTAAGGAATTACCAGGTAATGTCTAAATTCATTATAGACTATAAGATAAAAACCTTATTTGATAGATAAATCAGAGCAACTTTTTAATAAAAGGGATATAAAAAGGAAGAGTTGGACTGGAGAAGCCTTAATCCTCATGGAATTTGGTTCATGTTACTTTTTCTGTGTTCATGACTATTAAAATTTTCTTGAAAAGATGAACTTTTAGAGATTAAAAACTATATTTATGAAGAGCTTTTGGTAGAAAATGGAGACAAAGAAGACAGAAAATATAAATGAACTATGTCCATACATATCATTCATAGTATGGGAATGGTTACTTAAGTATAGGAGTGATTGCTTTACTAAGTACGGTTTTAGAGTTGTTGCAGATACAAAGAAGAAAGAGGAATTTCCTCAGACCAAGCACAAGTGTAATCTGAGGCCAGGAATAATGATTTTATCTGATTTAACATTAGCAGTAGTTTTGGAATTCCACACAGTGATTTTTCCATTATGTCAAATAACATATGAAACTACATTGCTTTAAGAAAAGCATTTTACCTTGAAAGAAATAAAGGTGAGGGGAAAATTTAAACAGTCCTTTGTTAAATTATAATGGTCATTTACTTTTCTCAGCTACCAAAATGTGAGTGGTTATTTCCATTTTGAAGTTTATTGATTTCAACCATCCGTGGCCTGATTTTGCTGTTGTCTGCTTCACGCTGTTGAGTTACAGGACACCGTGGAAGAGAGACAGATGCCTGAACATAGGTATCTAGCATTTAGGCTTTTCAAGGTCATGTCTACCTGCTGCTCCAAACCAGCTCACATCTCCCACAGGACCTATGTTATATCTGCCACAGCAATATCTCAAATATTATAATGGATGTCCAGTTGCACAAGGCTCAGGAAAGAGTAACAAACCATATATTAGGCAGCTGAAGACCATCCTGTTCCTCAGATTCTGTCTGTACATTCAACTATCTAAAACCACAATGTCTATAATTAAAGCTTGCCTTTCACCAAGCCTGACCATAAGCAGCTGATCAGCAGTAGATGAAGTCATACCTCTTGAAATCATTGTGCATTTCCTACCAGAAAATTTCTCCTCTGAATCATGACAAGCTTATTGTAAACAGAGTTGACGAAATCTCATTTCCAATTCAGCAAAGGGAGGAACTAAACTCATCCTTGTTTTATATACAGATTATGAAAAGCAGATGCTAAACTGACTCCAGATCAAAAAGATTAGTTTTATCTTTGTGTAACTGATTATATGAGAAGGTGGCATATTGTGTAGGCTAAATCCATAGCAATAGATTAAACAGCACCAAGAAATAGTCTGGGACGTTGGTTCTTGGTTGCTCATACCAGTGCTGTGTTCGTACTATCTGTGGGATGACTTTAGTGTCTGCAAGGTGCTACTACGTCACACAGCTCACAGATATGGTTTAGGAGTTAGGAAGAGCCAATGAACACTCTTAATAGGCTACCTAGTTATACAGAATAATAGACTCTAGCAGTAAAGAAATTGGCTTTCTTTCGCATGGGCTTCAATGTCTGATACTGTTCCTAAGAATGTTGATTTTACTATCATAATTGTGGAGACTCAGATTTCTCTCTAACTCATACGAGTTTCTGAAGTAAAGAAATTGCAGGGGGATCCTTCCAAAGCAAAGACTGGCGTTGAAATATGCTGTGTACCTTGTCTCTTACATGGATATGATGAACTTGAACTAAAGGAGATGCAGAGCATGTCTGTGAGATGAGGGGATATTAAGACCATGCCTGCCGAAAGAGGATCAAGCCAGCTGTGATGCTAAATGTCATGAAATCAAGGTTAGGGAATAGCAATAATCATCAGGAAAGGGACATTGCTACCTAAGCTGTAGCTTAGGTAGAAAGACATGCACAAAGCCACATGGTCAAACAACTCTTGCTAATACGAGGAAAAATTTTGTTTAGTTGTTTGTTTTTTAATATTTTCACAGTGAAATTCTAGAACAGCCTTAAAAATTGCCAAAGGAACGGAAACTCAAAACATGGGAAAGTCCTTGTCATCAGTCCTTGTGGAACCACCTTTTTGGCCATTGTTTGATTGTTTAGTGGTGAGTTAGGGAGGGTTGTGAATGTTACTCCAAAGTCTCCTTCCACGAGCGTATCACCTCTTAGCAGCCAAAATTTGTTGCTATGTAAAAACAAATTGAGACTTTCTGTGAGCAAGGAATCAGAATGTAGTAATTTACATTTTCATGAACAAGCAAGTGTTTCATCCTTTACCTTATGCCACATTGCTGTATTATAAATAAAGGAACTTGTAAATAGACAGCATTAGGCTGTGATACTGCTTAAATAAGAAATCTTATCCTGTTTTTGAGTTACAGAACCATTCAGATTCCTTTTCAACTGACAAACTCTGTGTAATTTAATTTAGCAGTTGCTCACATTAGAAGAATAAAGAGATGGTGAACAGCCTTAAGATGAATATGTTTCTATTATTTTTTATTGTTTCTGAGAAAGTTTTATTTTATTTTTTACATATGGAATATGATTGAAAGAATTAACCTAGGAAAACAAAGTATTATTATTGGTTAATATCATTGCTATTTGTATTGCAACAATACGTAAAGGAAAGAAATATCCAGGGTTTCATTTTGCTGTAATCACTGTAAAGGACTTAGAGTCTGAATAGTCAAAATGAACTCACAGTGGTAGTATTTGAATAGAGGACATGCTACTGAGGCACAGAACTGAACTAAATGGGAATTAGGATATAACCTTCCATGCTTTGAGAGATATAATCACCTTCCTTCTGTCAAAACAAAGAAAATGTTTTAAATTTTATTAACAAGAACTATTTGAGCTCTCAGCACTGAACACTATTCTTATCCAAATGATTACTCTACCAGTCAGAAATTCCTTACATCTTAATTTGCGTTTCTTCACTGATAACTGGTTATGAGTAATGTATTAATGGTCTGATCCCTCTGTCTCTTTATCTATATCCCAAGTATATGACAAGGCCTAAGCTATAATAATTCAAAAGACATGATGCAAACAACACCAAAACCCAACATCAAAACTTCTTATTTTACATTAAATTCACAAAAGCAAGAACCCTACCATGGCCTCATTGTACCTATATGATTTTTTCTATGCACTTTGCACTCTTAAAGGAGAGAGACTGATCTTGCAGAAATGGGAAATGACACAGAATCACAGAATCACAGAACAACCAGGTTGGAAGAGACCCACCGGCTCATCGAGTCCAACCATTCCCATCAAACACTAAACCATATCCCTCAGCACCTCATCCACCCGTGCCTTAAACACCTCCAGGGAAGGTGACTCAACCACCTCCCTGGGCAGCCTGTTCCAGTGCCCAATGACCCTTTCTGTAAAGAATTTTTTCCTAACGTCTAGCCTAAACCTCCCCTGGCCGAGCTTGAGGCCATTCCCTCTCGTCCTGTCCCCTGTCACTTGGGAGAAGAGGCCAGCACCCTCCTCTCTACAACGTCCTTTCAGGTAGTTGTAGAGAGCAATGAGGTCTCCCCTCAGCCTCCTCTTCTCCAGGCTAAACAACCCCAGCTCTCTCAGCCGCTCCTCATAAGGCCTGTTCTCCAGCCCCTTCACCAGCTTTGTTGCTCTTCTCTGGACTCGCTCCAGAGCCTCAACATCCTTCTTGTAGTGACAGGCCCAGAAATGAACACAGTATTCAAGGAGCGGTCTCACCAGTGCCGAGTACAGAGGGAGAATAACCTCCCTGGACCTGCTGGTCATGCCGTTTCTGATCCAAGCCAAGATGCCATTGGCCTTCTTGGCCACCTGGGCACACTGCTGGCTCATATTCAGTCGGCTGTCAACCAACACCCCCAGGTCCCTCTCCTCCAGGCAGCTTTCTAGACAGACTTCTCCTAGTCTGTAGCACTGCATAGGGTTGTTGTGCCCCAAGTGCAGGACCCGGCATTTGGCCTTGTTAAACCTCATGCCATTGGACTCAGCCCAGTGGTCCAGCCTGTTCAGACCCCTTTGCAGAGCCTCCCTACCCTCCAGCAGATCAACACTTCCACCCAGCTTAGTGTCGTCCGCAAACTTGCTAAGGGTGCACTCGATGCCTTCATCCAGGTCATTGATGAAGACATTGAACAGGGCTGGACCCAGCACTGAGCCCTGGGGAACCCCACTTGTCACTGGCCTCCAGCTGGATTTCACACCATTTCCCACCACTCTCTGGGCCCGGCCATCCAACCAGTTTTCCACCCAGGAGAGTGTGCGCCTGTCCAGGCCAGAGGCTCACAGTTTCTCAAGCAGAATGCTGTGAGAAACTCTGTCAAAGGCTTTGCTGAAGTCCAGGAAGACCACATCCACAGCCTTTCCCTCATCCAGCAGCCGAGTCACTTTGTCACAGAAGGCGATCAGCTTAGTCTGGCAAGACCTGCCTTTTGTGAACCCGTGTTGACTGGGCCTGATCACCCGGTTCTCTTGCATGTGCTTCATGATAGCACTCAAGATCACCTGCTCCATGACTTTCCCTGGCACTGAGGTCAGACTGGCAGGCCTGTAGTTTCCTGGGTCCTCCCTGCGGCCCTTTTTGTAGATGTAGTTTCTACTAAGTTTATCCTTTAAGAATGAGCTAGTAGAAAGAAAGAGAAAAATACACTTAAGATGATGGGGTTTTTTCCCCATTCTACAACTGCAATTGTGAATTATCCAGAATAGGTTTCTAGACATGCTTCTATCTTTCGATTGACCGTAGAGATATTTGCATAGCTAGTATATTTAATTGGATAGCCAATTATAGTCAAAGGTGGTTCAGATGAATCCTACCCTTAGCTATCACCTAAAATCTGTCTCAAAAAATTTCCAAAAACTGTAGGAGAGAACTGAATACAGATGTCTCAGATCCTGATCACTTACTCAGAACACTAGAACATTTTTATTTTTGAGGAAAGGCCTGAGGTGACCATTTGTTATGATTAAAGCCAACATGTTTATATATCTCACTGGCAGAATGTTATTATGAATCATTAAGGCATGGTGCAGCTTTGTCTTGGAAGGAACAAAGGTAGTATTAATGTACTCATGAAACACCATTTTGGGGGTGAAACTACAGCTCTAAATAAATAAATAATCCACTCTTTTCTGCTTCTAAGTGACAGATGATATTTTATCCCTAAAGTTGTGTTGCTAAAGATAGAGCTTAGTAGATTAAATTTTGTGGCTTTTTAGTTTTGCTTTGTTTTGTTATGCTTTTTGAAAAAAAGCTGATTCACAAGAAAGGGCAGTGTCAGGAGGAACAGTAAGAGCAGAAGAGAAGGAAAGGGAAGAGGCTTGAGGACTAAATAAAATGACATGTTATTCACAATTTGTATAAAGAAATAAAAGTAACAGCTTTAACTGTTGTCTGGCCCTGGAGATGGGGTAGGTTTTCTTATTCTAAATATTATAAGACCCTGAGCATTCATAACATCCTTATTTAGCAGTAAGCAGGAGTATGTTTTCTTTTTTTTCCATATGCTTTTTGTACTGACCAATGTTAAACGTAGTTTTTTTCATTTATGGCTACAATTTATGACGGAAAAGTTAATGAAAGATGATAGAAAGTCATGAACTTATAACTTATTATCCATGCAGTGCTGAGAGGGAAGAGAGTGGAGTGAGATGCTGCCCTTGCCCTTCACTCCATCAGGTTAAACAGGGACCTCAGTGTGTTTCCCACAAGAGAAATAACTGAGGGAGTTCCCATTCCCTCTGTTGATAGGCAAAGATCTGACACAGCTTTCCCGTATACACCAAACTGTTCTCCCTTTTTCCATAAATATTTGTGTACTTTCTTCCTTTTTTTATACCACTGTGAGGTCTAGAAGTTTGTCATAAGAAACATATTAAATTATTTTACTAATTAGAGCTTGGAAGGCATCCAAAACTCTTCTATATGTAAGAACATTGTCCTCAGACTTAATGGAAGTCCTTTTTAGTTTTTTTTCCCTTAAAATAGAATTTACCTGTCCTAACTTTTGCTCTAAAGTAGATGTCTAATCCAAGCAAATGATTCTCTGACAGTAAATGAGAGTAATACTTACTTCTGAGGGATGAGTTATCCTGTCTAAGGATAGATAAAAGTGTTTTGTACATGTGCTGCTCTCCCTCCTTTGCACAGCAAGAAAAGTCATACTGCAGTGCCAGTGGCAGAGGGAACAATATCACCTAAGACCCTGAAGACTTTGGATTAATTTCCAGAACCTTCCTGAAGTGGCAATGAGCAAGTACACCAATACTCACACCCTGAAGGATCCCATCTATAAGTAATATTCTCAAGATAGCACCGGTGTTTTTCCACCATTCTGGGATCCTTGAAGACAATGCTGGAACCTGGAGGTCTCTTCTCTTCCTTTCCAATTCTCCTGTCTTTTCTTTCCCTTATTCTTGCTACATATTTAACAAGCCAACAACTACCTTATTCCTAAAACTTTGCCTGTGTAAATAAATAGCTTTTAAACCAGTTGTTTGGTGTCTTTTTGCCTTAATTTAGCCCACTGGTAATCTACAATTTTTAAATCAGCCCAGGGTTCCCCCAGGCAACCCCTGGACAGTCCAGTTTTAGTCACAACAATTAAAAGGGGAAAAAATCCTGTATGAGGTCAGATAAGGCTAAAAGATCCTGAACTATTTGTAGTTCTACAGCTGGGGTAGGATGAACCCTTTGTCCTTCACTTCATTGAAAATGCAAGAATTTAATCTCAAAATAACAAGTCATTGTAGCTGAACTGTTAGGAACTTGAGAGCTGCACGGGATTTGAGAGCTGGGCAGCTCCTCGAGTATCTTTTCTGTTTAAGTCTCTCCAGTCCTTTGAGATTGTACTTTTCACCTATAGAAACAATAGCAAGAAGATGTGGTAAAATGATTTCTAGAGTTTTATTTAATCTTCATGAAGCTGGACACATTGTGAGTCAGTATGAAAATTTTCTTTAGCTTTAAAGTGTACAGATTTTGTATCCTTCCAAAATGATAGGCAATTGTGTGAGTAATAGTCTGTTACTTTCACTACACTTCATGCTAAATTTCCTGAAATTATTGGAATCACAATTAGCCCTAAAGAAAGAAGTGAGGCCAAGTTTATATGAAGAAAATAAACAGCTCATTTTTTCCATATTCCTCTTTCTCAGTTGTGTAATATGGTCTAATAAAAAAATAAATCAACTAAATGATAGAATTCAAATTCACTAATACTGATTTCTACTGATAATAGTATTTTAAGCCCACTGGAGCCAAATGAAGGACGTATAGATGTTACAAGAGTAATCTTTGCATTTAAGATACTGCTTCTGTACTGCAGGAGATTTTCACTTCGAATCATAGATTCATAGAATCATAGAATACTTATGTTTGGAAGGGAACTCAAAGATCATCTAGTTCCAAGCCCCCTGCCACTAGATCAGGCTGCCCAAGACCCCATCCAACCTGGTCTTGAACACCTTCAGGGATGGAGTATCCACAGCTTCCCTTGGAAACCTATTCCAGTGTCTCACCACTTTCATGGTGAAGAAATTTTTCCTAATGTCTAGCCTAAATCTGCCCTTCTCCAGCTTATATCCATTCCCCCTCACCCTGTCACTATAAACCTTTATGCATAGTCCCTCTCCAGCTGTCTTGTAGGCCCCCTTCAGGTACTGGAAGGTCACTATAGTATCTCCTTGGAGCCTTCTTTTCTCCAGGCTGAAAAAACCCAACTCTATCAGCCTGCCCTCTAATGGAAGGTGCTCCAGCCCTCAGATTATCTTTGTAGCCCTCCTCTGGACCTGTTCCAACAGCTCCATAGCCTTCTTACATTGGGGACTTCAGAATGGGACACAGTACTCCAGATGAAGTCTCACAAGAGAGGAATGGAGGGGCAGAATCACTTCCCTCAACCTCCTGGCCATGCTTCTTTTGATGCAGCCCAGGATATGATTGGTCTTCTGGTCTGCAAGCGCACACTGTCGGCTCATGTTGAGCTTCTCATTAACCTGCACCCCCAAGTCCTTCTCTGCAGGGCAGCTCTCAATCATGTCATCCCCCATCATGTACAGAAAATGGAGATTGCCCTGACCCAGGTGCAGAATCTTACACTTGGCCTTGTTGAACCTCATGAGGTTCTCAGAGGCCCACTTCTCCAGCCTGTCCAGGTCCCTCTGGATGACATCCTGTCCTTCTGATGTGGCAACTACACCCCTCAGCTTGGTGTCATCTGAAGATTTGCTGAGGGTGAACTCAATCTCAATGTCAATATCATTGATGAAGATATTAAACAGCAGCAGTCACAGTATGGACACCTGAGGGACACCACTTGTCACGGATCTCCATCTGGACTTTGAGCTATTGACCACTACTCTTTGAACATGACCCTCCAATCCGTTTCTTATCCACCGTACTGTCCAGCCATCAAATCCATATCTTTCCAATTTAGAGAGGAGGATGTTATGGGGGACCATGTCAAAGGCTTTACAGAAATCTAGATAGATCACATCCGTCAGTTTACTCACATCCACTGCTGGTCACCCCATCATAGAAAGCCACTAAAATGACTTGTGACATTAAGTGACATCAAGTGACATAGAAAGCCACTTAAAATGTCTTGTGAGAAAATACTCAAAATTTTCTCATGTCTGAAGCTTGCATTTCTAATGCAATGAAATCATTAGTCAAGTTATATATCCAAGCAAGACACAAGGAAATAACATATCTAAAGAGGTGATGCTTTACAGTAGCAAGCCGATCTAAAGAAAAATGTAGAAGACAGATCTCGGGTAAAATACTTAATCACATGTAGTACAAGATCTGCTTCATCATTTTTTCCTAAGGAATAAAAAAGGGTGATTAAGAACCGCAGCAAAAGTTTTCAAACATATATGGATGCAGAAATTTCCTGAAGTTTCCTGTAAACTGGATCTCACCTTGTCCTCATGTGCCTAAAGAATGTTTCTTACTAGTAATTTAGTAGTTGCTGTCCCCACATTTGGAGCTTCAAAAGTATTGAAACTGTCCCTTAAACTCTTGCTTGCACAATGAGTTCTTATTGTTCTCACAGTCTAAGTATACATGTAGACCTTATCTCCCTCGGTGACGTGGAAAATCCATTTGATGTCTGAATGCAGGAAGCTTTGGGCTCAGAACAGGTCTTTATCTGGAGTGTCTAGTTTTGTGCAAGAGAGCTTTGTGCAAGACTGTTAAATTGGCCTTGCTGTTTTCACTGAGGGATGAAATATGTGAGAAGGAATCTTTCCGAAGGCACACGGCTGAGAAGTTAGTTTAGGCACCTAGACAGTCAAGTGAGATGCTTCTGAGTATCCATTTGGTTTTCACATTATTTTTCATTAACAATTAGAAAATGCAGTCTGTGAGTATTTCATCTGAGCTAATCATAGCACATAGCATCCATTCCTTGGTATTCTACAGCTAATAAGGATTAGTAGTCATCAAGGAAGGATGACTACTAATCTCTGTTTAGCAAAGGAGACACAGAGATCTGCCTGACTTTTCAGGGATCCCCAGAAAGCAAATCAGGCAAACCAGGCAAAATTTCCAATTACTTTTGACTTACGAGCCCTTATTCTTGACATAGGTGGTGTGGCATGCTGTGAAGGGCTAACCTGATTCAATGATTTATTACAAATTAACTAATGCGTGAGTTTCAATGTGAAGAGAGAAAGATGCTCTAAAATCATGTTTTCTGTAAAACTTTTCTGAGTTTTAACTCTGAGGTTTGCATATTTAATGCTTTTAAATGTGACTTTAATTCACTTCCACAGTGTTCCAGGCTCCTCGAAACCACTGATGACCTCTGAGATTTAATTTTTCATATTTCTGCTTGAAGCTGAATTTTACCTTATTTGAGAAACTTCTTTTAGTTCCCAACTTGTTTGTTTAAAACTCCAGAGATGCTCTGCCCTCTGGGTAGGTTGAGGCAAGGTTGGACTGAGGCTGTTTCAGGACAGAGGGTGCATAAATCTGAACAGAATGACTTGGAACTGCCTGAGGTACCTGTCAGTGTGTTCTTGCAAGGGAGGGTCTAATTACTGATGTCAGTTGGTCTCCAAAATGGCTTGTATGTGGTCCATGAAGCAAGGAGGAGGGAGTTGAATCAAGACCAAACACAGCAGATGATCGTTTTTATGCTTTCATATGGCAGGGCTTGGCAGCACAGTTTAAACACGCACTATTGGTAGTTCCATTATATAAGCCTATTTGCTTAGAGATTTGTCATGTTAAGTCTTTTAATTTACAGAAGACTAGAATCTGGCACTTGATAGTCTCCCTCTTTTTTTCTCTTCCCCTCCTAAGGTGGTTTAATTTAAATCTGCTTGACTGCTTTATAGAGGGAGGCTATTATATTATCATGTTAGCAGTTGACACAGTGATGTTGTGGTACAATGAGTTTCCACTCTCAAGTGCCTGTAACCTTCTTAAATTCACAGCTCCATGATATGAAAGATTAGCTTTTACACCACAGTGATGCTTGTCTTCTCCAAAACCCAGCTCCTTTTTTCTCATCTTGTGCTGAAGTGACTGCTGCAAGAGAGCACCATACAACGGATTATCAAAATAACCTCCATTATAGAAAAGGGAAAACTATTTGGGAAATACTGCAGTTCAGTGAAGTGCTATAGTTCACCAGATAAGGCAAACAGTTGTATCGCAACACTATAGCGAAGTGTTGACCAAATCAGAAAGAAGAGTCTGGGAATAGGAGATGTCTTAAACCAGCTCTGTTGCTGAAGAAAATTTATTTTGATCTGCCCCCTAAGCATTTCACATACGGGGGAGTTGTAAGGACAATCCTGTGTCTGTTGTTAATGTCTGCTTAAGGACATTTATTCATGTTCTCCAGATCAAATAATGAAATGGGAAGACAGTTATTGAAAGAATAATGTTCAAATGTTTAACGGATTAATTAAAAATAACACCTCAGCCTTAGAAATCAATTTTCTGGGGGAAAGAGGAAGAGAAGAACATTGATTCCAATTAAAGATAGGAGATGAAAATCTGAAGATATCCAAACCTGGAAAATTGTATGGAAAAAAATAGATAGTTAGTTATAATTAATTTAGAAAAAACAGAACCATACAAAACCAAATCCAAGCAGTCTTATGCAACACTTTATTTTTTAACTGCTTGGACTCACCTTTAAGAAAATATCTGAAACTTCATAACATTTAAAAATCTGAGTTATATCAGTGGGAACCAGAGCAATCCTCCAGCTGACTAAAAGAACAAACCAAAGACACTGCCCTCTGTCAATACACCAATGGGCATCCTAAACATTCAAGACACTTTACATCAATCCAGCACTACTGGTAGACACCCTGAGGTAAATTAAGGTAGCAAGTTTAAGTTGAAATTCATTTGCTTTTGTCAGTTCATATCACATCCTTAATGTCATCTTCACAGAGATTTCCTGTTTAATATTAATAATATCTTTCTGTATAGTTTCATGCTAATGTATTCAGTGAGTTTCTTTGATAATTTAAGACCTTTTCAGATATCAAAAAAAAACCCAAGGCATATTTCCCAATGTAAGTATAAGGTTTATTGACGGTATTAGAACTTTATTTGTGTTCATCATCCCTGCATTATTGATATTAACGTTTCATTAGGAGAAGGAATTGCAATTAGAGTTACAACTACATTTGTTAAAAAATGAGTTTAATTCTAATTTCCTTATGCTTAGGATGATCAGTTAGGAAGCAGTAATAATGAAATCCTCTTCACTTATGTGGACCTAATCTTTAGGTTGTCGGGATATTCTCTTGTGCGAGACAGTCCTTAAGGGCAAGGGAGCCCAAGAGGGCTGGGTATTCTTCAAGAAGGAAGTCCTGGCAACTCAGGAGCAAGCTGTCCCCTTGTGCTGGAAAATGAGCCGGTGGGAAAAAAAAAAAAAAAACAGCTTGCTTGAGATGGGAGATATGGGTGGACATCAAAAAGAAGAGGAATATCTATGAACTTTCAAAGAAGAAGTCGGTGTCTTGGATGGACTACAGGGAAGAAGTGAGATCATGCAGAGGAAAAATCAGGATGCTAGAGCTCAGAGTGGCCAAGTCGGTGAAAGATATTAAAAACCCTTTCTATAAATACATTAACAGTGAAAGGAGGACCAAGGAGAATACTCAGTCGTCATTGGATCTAAAAGGAACAACTGTGACGAAAGATGAGGACAAGGCTGAGGTACTTAATGTCTTTAATAACAAGTCTTTAATAGCAAGGAAAGTTGTTCCATGTGTGTGTATACCCAGGAGCTAGAGGAGCAGAACAAAGCTCCCATGATCCAAGAGGAGGGGGTTAGAGACTTGCTTGCCCAATCAGACACACACAAGTCTATGGGGCTGGAGGGGATCCATCTGAGAGTATTGAGGGAGCTGATGGATGTGCTGGACAAACCCCTTTCCATCATCTACCCACAGTCCTGGCTGACTTGGGAAGTTCCACTGGACTGGAGGCTGGCTGATGTTGTACCCATCTACAAGAAGGGTCACAGGGAAGACCCAGGAAACTACAGGCTTATAAGTCTGACCTCAGTGTTGGGGAAAGTCAGGGAAGAGGTGATCTTGAGTGCTATCATGAAGCACATGCAAGAGAATCGGGTGATCAGGCCCAGTCAACATGGGTTCATGAAAGGCAGGTCTTGCCAAACTAACCTGGTCGACTTCTATGACAAAATGACCCACCTACGGGACGAAGGAAAGGCTGTGGTGGTAGTCTTCTTGGACTTAGTAAACCCTTTGATACAGTTTCTCATAGCATTCTGCTTGAGAAACTCCCTGCCTCTGGCCTGGACAGGCGCACACTCTCCTGGGTGGAAAACTGGTTGGATGGCCGGGCCCAGAGAGTGGTGGGAAATGGTGTGAAATCCAGCTGGAGGCCAGTGATAAGTGGGGTTCCCCAGGGCTCAGTGCTGGGTCCAGCCCTGTTCAATGTCTTCATCAATGACCTGGATGAAGGCATTGAGTGATCCCTTAGCAAGTCTGCAGATGACACCAAGCTGGGTGGAAGTGTTGATCTGCTGGAGGGTAGGGAGGCTCTGCAAAGGGATCTGAACAGGCTGGACCACTGGGCTGAGTCCAATGGCATGAGGTTTAACAAGGCCAAATGCCGGGTCCTGCACTTGGGGCACAATAACCTTATGCAGTGCTACAGACTAGGAGAAGTCTGTCTAGAAAGCTGCCTGGAGGAGAGGGACCTGGGGGTGTTGGTTGACAGCCGACTGAACATGAGCCAGCAGTGTGCCCAGGTGGCCAAGAAGGCCAATGGCATCTTGGCTTGTATCAGAAATGGTGTGGCCAGTGGTCTGGGGAGGTTATTTTCCCTTGGTACTCGGCACTGGTGAGACCACACATCAAATACTGTGTTCATTTCTGGGCCTGTCACTACAAGAAGGATATTGAGGCTCTGGAGCGAGTCCAGAGAAGATCATCGAGTCTGGTGAAGGGCCTGGCCAATAAGTTTGATTAGGAGCAGCTGAGAGAACTGGGGTTGTTCAGCCTGGAGAAAAGGAGGCTGAGGGGAGACCTTATTGCTCTCTACAACTACCTGAAAGGAGGCATTGGCCTTAAGCTCCACTAGAGGAGGTTCAGTCTGGACATCAGAAAAAAAAAAAAATCACAGAAAGGGTCATTGGGCACTGGAACAGGCTGCCCAGGGAGGTGGTTGAGTCACCATCCCTGGAGGTATTTAAAAGACACATGGATGAGGTTCTGAGGGGCATGGTTTAGTGGTTGATTGGAATGGTTGGACTCGATAATAGTGGGGGTCTTTTCCAATCTAGAGATTCTGTGATTCTGTGATTTTTTTTTGTTCACTCTGGGAAAGTCAGATATATTTAACATCTATAAAATGATTAGCTTTCTCTAACATTACTCTAATAACTTAGAGCCCACATATTTATTTCCTATTAGTAAGTCTTTGTTGTAAAGAGCTGGTACTGTTTTAAACTATATTCATATTTTTCATTGTAGTCTACCCAGAGAACTAGTAATTGAACAGAGATTTCTAAGGTATTTATATATTAATAACCCCTGGAAAATCAATCATGAACATACACATATGTATATGTATATGTATGAGCGTGCTGTACATGTTCATATTTTTTGTGTGTGTGTGAGCGAATATACATACATAGTTTAATCATAAGGATGACACCCCTTTAAAAAGAATTTAAAGAGACATATACACATGGTAAATTCTAATGTTAACACCCATTAATCACAATTTTTAATAAATTGTCCAGTCCATATTAAATGAATAGGTTTTAATTTCTAAAGATGGTATAAAAATCCATCTTAATACCTCAAGAGATATTTATAACAAGAGATCATCTATTGTAATGTGGTATTATTCACAGGGTTTTTGTTTCTAATATCTTTTTCTTCTTATCTACTGAAATGCAAAGACTTCCTCATATGTTGCTTTTAATCATTCTGAGTTTCAGCCAGCCCCAGAGGAGGCATACTGAGTTGGAAAATGATTGATACAAGAGAAACATAGGTTATAAGGGATATATGGAAAGAACGGAATGGCATTGAACATTATGTGTCTCAACTGGGCGGTTTGCACCTGTTTTAAGTTACTGTGTCTTCTTGCTGACCAGAGAAACCAAAGAACACAGTCAATGCACTTGCTTATCTCTAGCATGTTGAATTCCCCAGTAGGATGGGCTTTGAACTATTTTTGCAGCTGATTTCTGTTGCTTCAATGAAGAATCCTTCCTTGCTGTGTTTCTCCTGACAGGAATCATACCTGAGGGACTCTAGCATTTTAAAGTGTAACAAAATGACTTCATCTGATGTGGTTTTAATTAAACGTGTCCAGTTATGAATTTGGAGCAGGCAAAGATGGAGAAGCACCCATCTGTTTTGCAGCTCTGTCCACAGTATGGTCTCATAGTCAGGCAAATGATTTTTCCTCCTATTGTCAGTTCCCTTCTGTGTTACTTTCTTGATTATGTTGCAAATCTGAGAGAGCTGCTGGTGTCTGCTCCCTTGGTCTTTAGAAAAGGATTTTGACTAGTCATATCTCTTCTGCTGTTGCTGGTGGATTAACCAGTCAGGTGCATCTACAAGATATGATGACAACACAGAAGAACAGGCCTTTCCTTGTCTCCCAGGGATCTATTTAGATGCTAATGATGGTGAGGAGATGGCAGCCTGGATTTAAGCACTAGTTAGCTGCCTGAGTGCATACTTAATATGTGCTCAGTGTCCTGTTGTCATGATGTCTTGTTACAATGACAGCCAAACTGCCTTGTTTCAGAGCAGAAATGTCTACACATACTCCTGTTACTTCCCTAATATGCACTGTGAACATTATTTAATGGGAATCTTGATCCTACTGTGAGTTTCAATGACAGGTGTCATAGTGCATGGCAGGAGATAAGGTGAATTCCTAAATAACATTACTAGGAGATTATTAGAGGTGGGGTTTGTAAATTCTCCATGGTTACTACTTCCTAGTCTTTCAAGACTGAATAAGCTCTTATGTGAATGTATCAGGAGTGCATTGGATGATATTTAAAATACGGCCATGCTAATTTCAACAACATGGGCATGGATATCAATATCTATACTATTGTATTGTGCAGTTCCTGAGACTGTAGGATGTGTTGTTATAGCCAGTTCATGGCTAGACTGTCACCACATAGGGTAAAATATCTATCAATCTCAAACAAAGTGTTGGAAAATGAAGTAAAAAATATAGTCTAATGGTTGGGGTAGATTTTTATGAGGATCCTCTGAGAAATGTCACCATGATGAGAAACAGTTCAACTTAGTAGTATTGTTTATTTTAATTATGCACTTTCAGGTATGTACTTGAGTACAGAGAAGGAATCTAAGTGAAGTGAAAGAGAAAAAGAAAAGTCTAAGACTAAGTAAGTGTCAGCTGTACTTAAAGAAGTTGACAGTAGAAGAAAATAATTAAGCATGAGTATATAAATCTTTAAGAGTAGGGTGATGACTAAGATTGTACGAGTGAATTAGTATAAGGTTTTCTTCAAACTAGTGTATATATGGGCAAATAGTAGAGGATGCTTATACCTGTCTAGTAACAAAAGGTTAACCTCTCCATATCTGTTTACATGTCTTTGTTTCTTTTGTTTTTCTTAATTTTAAACACATGGTGAAGAACTATAAAGTGATGTGTGAAACCACTGCCTCCGGTGAAGTAAAAGGAAGAAAGGTGATGATACTCATGAATATGGGTAAACCGATGGATGTGACCTATCCAGAATTCTGTAAAGCCTTTGACATTGTCCCCCATAACATCCTCCCCTCTAAATTGGAAAGATATGGATTTGATGGCTGGACAATATGGTGGATAAGTAATTGGTTGGATGGTCGTATTCAAAGAGTAGTGGTCAATAGTTCAAAGTCCAGATGAAGATCCATGACAAGTGGTGTCCCTCAGGGTTCCGTACTGGGAGCACTGCTGTTTAATACCTTCATCAATGATATTGACAGCGAGACTGAGTGCACTGTCAGCAAGTCTTCAGATGACACCAAGCTGAGGGGTGTAGTTGCCACACCGGAAGGACAGGATGTCATCCAGAGGGACCTGGACAGGCTGGAGAAGTGGGCTTGTGAGACAAGACATTGGGTAAACTGATCTAGTGGGTTGTCCCTGCCCACAGCAGGGGTCTTGGAACTAGATGATCTTTAAGGTCCCCTCCACTAACTATTCTATTATTCTACGAATATAGGAATGATATCAGACTAGGAAGGACGAATCATAGAATCATAGAATCATGGAATCATCGAATGGTTAGGGTTGGAAGAGACCTTAAGAATCATCTAATTCCACGTCCCCAGTACCCCAGCCACAGCAGGTACAACTTCTGTAGACCAGGTTAACCCCACGGTATAATTTTTAACTTTTTCGCCACCAAGAATATTTGCTGCTTGATCAAAAGCATGTGCAGGACCCAACAGAATTACTGGCTGCAATGTTGCTTTCATTTGCAAAACTTTTAGAGAGCTCCACAATATAAAGACTTCCTTAGACCACATTTGGTCTACAGTACTACCCTTTTAATCTATAT
The DNA here is from genome assembly GCF_032191515.1 of Phaenicophaeus curvirostris. Taxonomy (NCBI): domain Eukaryota; kingdom Metazoa; phylum Chordata; class Aves; order Cuculiformes; family Cuculidae; genus Phaenicophaeus; species Phaenicophaeus curvirostris. The sequence continues at coordinate 92,694,012 of NC_091394.1, forward strand.
GCATGAGTCATAAGGCACACCTTATTTGGAAAGCTTGCTCCTCCATTTCATCCTGACCTTCATGCATGAACCTAGGCATCACTGGCAAGAAGACAAGGAACTATGCACAAAATGACTAACAGAGGAATTGGATTTTTTTATTTTTTTTAGGGCACCTGAACGCTCTTTTCTACAGGGATGTCATTCCTACTTTGTTTTAGGAAACATTCACAATGAAATCTGAACCAACTCATTTAACAATCCTTTATTTAAATTCATAGCAGCCAAAGACTACTTATATTAAGACAGTGCTGGCATAAAACATCTAGGTCAAACAAATGAGAGTTGGAAGAACTTGTTTTACTTCATTTCAAATGTACAAATAGAGTTTGACTCTAAGTCAAACACAAATGTACTCATGTTAAACTAAAAGAAGATGCTGTTTAAAGGAGCAGACAGTAAACAGCCAGAGGGAAAGAAAAGATAGGTAGATGAACCAGAATGTCAGACACCTACAGAGAAAGATCATGCAAGGTGCATAGAAAAATAAGGAATAAAATAATTCAAGTAGAAGTAAAAATACAGAAGAATGTACAAAGATTCAAACTGGAAATGGTTTAAGTTCAAAGACAACAGAAGAAGTTTTTGTGGGTAGACAATTTTAAAAACCTGCAGTATATATCTAAGTGTTCATGTACATTTAGAACACAATATATATTGATGCTAATTGTAGCATCAATCCTATTGTGGATTAATGAAGGCATCCACAGTCAACAGGATATTTTCTCGCTCCAGTATGTAACATGTACAATGGACTGACAGATTTTAGTAGAAGAGTTAAGTGTGCTGATCACCTCAAAATAGCTTGGAGGCAAAACAAAAATAAAAGGTGACAAAATGCAGCATCAGATTTATTGTCTTGCACTTGCTCTGGATATTCCCAAGGGCCTTACAGATCAGAATTTGAACAGAATTGTCGAAAATAGCTAGCACTATGTAGTCTGAAAGTCAGACTAAACAGTGTGTCATAGGAACTCATGGCTACGTGTAATTGAGACACTGATTCTCCTCACTGAAGTCATAATTTACCATCTACAGAAGAAGGATTGGCTTAAGAAAATGAAAACTACGGTGCAGAGTGTTTGATGGATATCTTATCAGCAAGACATGCGTCAGTAGTGTTCTCCAGTCCATTGGTTCAGATTTTGGGCAGATGAAGATTAAGAATATCCCCGCTGACAACAGAAGGTGTAGCCACAGGTAGAAAAAATTGAGTGGAAATGAAAAAAAGTTTATCTGATCATCTAATGTTAGAGTAGTAGTGGTTTTAAAACTTGGTTCTACACTGTACTTACTTGTATACAATGCATATAACAGTTTCTGTAGGAGACACCATGGGTTTTGGTACATCAGTACAGGTAGGTTGTACTGAAAGTTGCTGTAAGGGAAGAACATTTAAGCAGATGTTGCCTTTTTTTTTTTTTTTTTAAAGAGGCCTCCATATTGGTTAAATGAAATGTCCTACAGCTGCCTTCATAATGCAATCACAAAACACTTGGGATCAGTCAGTTTTCATGAAAGCTGAGAAGTGGCTTTATACCCCAATTAGCCCTCCCTATTATTAGTAGCCCTCAACAGAGACTAATAAAAATAGTGGGATAGAGGTCAGCGATTGTAGCTAACCCTACTTTTATTTTTATTTACACTTCAGGATACTGTGATGAAATTCAGGCAGTATAGACAAGAATTGAAATCATAAAAAGATTTTATCTGATAGAGATTGTGAAATATAGACTGATTATCTAGACACAATTTTTTTATGTAACAAAGGTTATGGGGAAAAGTACCATGAGGATTTTCTCACTGCCTAACATCTATTAAGTATGAACACGAAGAAAGAAATGTAGAGTTGTAGAAAATAACCCAGATGAAATAAAATTCCTTATGAGCAGCACCATCCTTACTCTGTAGCCTTTTCTGCTTGGACCATCTAAGACACATGTTTTTGCCACAACTGCTTTTTGAAATCTTTCAGAGTGATATATGACACTCAGGACAGGCAAATTACTTGGAATCACTGGGCAGTCTTCTCTTAAAACAGATTTCATTCTCTCTCCTTTTTTAATCCAGAGGAGAATGATATATTTTAGTTGATACTAATTTGTTAACTCTTACAGGTTAAAGCCTTTTTTCATAAGTTGTCAGCTCCAAGACACATAGATGCTAGAATCAAAAATAGCGGTGTTCTGAAGGCAAGGCACGCAGGAAGTGCTTCAGTTAAATTATGATCCCTCTCACCTTCTGGTGTAATTCACTTGAAATTACTCAGTACTAAACATCTCATGCAGTAACAATCTTGTAAAACAAAGGCATCAAGAGCTAAGTGTCAGACTGCTAAAGCTCAATCCACTGCAATTTGCTAACATAACCCCTGTCTGAGGGTGAAATGGAAGGTAGCTTCTCAGAGCACCACAGAACATTTGATCAAGCTAATCTTTACATTCGCACTGGCTACAAAGAATTACCAGAAGTGAAACTATGAAGTTGAGTTTAATCAGCATGTTTCCTATCATTCTCGCTGTATGACCTGACTGGCATTCTTCAGGCCAGTGCTTAAATTCTGCACAAATACGTCACCAGAATGTGCTGTCTGAGATTGTGTGTTGGTCTTCAATGGCTTCATAGACAACTGCTACTAAAATAACAAGGCAGAGTAATTAATGAAAGTCATGTATTTATGTTTAATTTGCAGTATACACACACTCAAAGCCAAAATTAAATGTATAATCAATAGAAATATTTATCCAGACTAATCCTTCATACCAATGCTAATAAACTTTCAACCAAAGATGAAATAAAAACCTAGTAAACACAGGTGATTCAGCAGTGATCAGAGGAGTCTGCATCAAGGATTTATTTCATGAGTTGTTGAACAGACTTCCTGCCAACTCAAGGAACAGCATCATCTATTCATACTCATAAATTCTTCAAGCTCCACATAAAATTAATTTGGCCTTAAAGTGACCATAGAGATTCTATTCCAAATCTCCTCTTTTCAGATTGATGGAATCTATCTCTAATTTCCAGTCTAAACTATTTTACGACCAGCTTATGATAAACTTTATGCAATAACATAATTTATATGGCATTATTTGCACCACTGCAGCTCTCTACCAATCACTAAAAAAACCAGATCAACTTTCTTTAGCATTTAACTACAGCAATGCTCTCTTCATTGCAAGTACTATGTTATGTCAAGCTGCTTCTATGCCATCTTGTCTTAATCGTCAAATGTACGTTTGATCTGCAGATGGGAATTTTTAACAGTGATTTTCACAACCATGGAGATTTGAAACCAGAGCTTAACTTTAGTTCCTGGATTTGTCTTTTGTTTGATTCTTACTCTCCTTGGATGAAAGACAGCACCCAGGGAATGAAAATAAAAAATACATATTTGGGATGGAAAAATGGTTGTCATGGAGGGACAATGGAGGAAGGGCACCAGTCAATGGGGGAAGGTACATGGTCTTTTAGTCTTTGGTTCTTATATATTTGGTTTTATTTCTCTCATCAGCCTGCAACATACTCCCCGGTTTTAAAAGAAGGATTTTTTTCCTTAAAATAGGCAGACCAGACAGAACATACTGTGAGCAAGACTCAAATGTTGTAAAGATATATTCAGGAAAAATGTGTATATCATTCCCACACTAATGGCTGGAACTTTGGACTTGATTAATTATTCATGATTGCTGAAGCGTATCTCTAACATATATGTCATTCTCTGTGCTTGTGCTGGGACAAAAGAGGCATGTAGCATTTTTCCCCATTTTAGACTTTACTTGATGGCAAATGTCTTAACCATCTTGATTAGAATATAATTTCTGCATTTGCAAAGACAGAAGTGGAAAGTAGTAAATGTGCACTCGGTTTTTCAGCTGATCCTCATGCTGCCAGGAATGAAAAAGCAGCAGTGAGTGTGATGAGCCTAAGGGGAAAAAAAAAACAGGCAAATAGTCAGGGTATATTTAGTGTCTATCTGTTGATTATTGACTATTCTTTTGGAATACCTCATAGAAGACTAGCAGAAGTGAGAGACAAATTATTGCTGTTTAATTCAGTCTCTCATCAGTGTCAAAACCAAATGAATTTTGACATTGAAAAGTGAATAAATTCAGCAAGTATACTTTTACTGGTCTTCTTGTGTTTATCTAGAAAAAATAGAGCTTTAAAGACTGGACTGAATTTTACCCCTTGCTGAGGATTTTGAAAGTTTTTGCATTATCTGAGGAGCTGTACTTTCAAACTAAGACTTCAGTTTGACATGTGAAATGAACTGTCCCTCTACTTTTGCACCTGCCATTCATTTATCACTTCTCTGTGGAAAACTATGAGCAAAACTGGTCCCAGAGACAAAGATTCAGATTGAAGATCAAGGTCAAGCTTGTTTTTAAAGAAACAGAAAACTTCTTCTAAAGGGCATGATTTTGCAATATTACCAGCTGTCTATATCCCAGTGACTTCCAATTAAGCACATCATTAAGCTCCTTGCCTATTTCATGAGCTCTGCAATATGCCCAATAGAACTGTCCACAGAAGAAAATAAAGGAGAGCCAAATAATTTTTTTTTTTTTCATGAACACTGTGATTTACTCAATGGAACTACTGAAAGCAATTACAAAAAAAACCAAACCCAAACCAACAAACCACTCAACATCCAACCAAACCAACCAAAAAAAAAATCAAAAAAACAAACAACTTACAGTTTTTTCTTCAAAGACCATATGAAGAAAAAGTCTTTCAATTTACGGTCATATTATCTGTTTTCCATGTTTATGTTGAAGTAAACTGAACAATCATATATATCAAGGTCATTTTATACAAGGGCTCCTTTTATTAAAAAGAAATATTATTTAATACATTCAAATCAAGACTCAATTTTCTCTTGCCTATAATGTAGCACTTACAAAATTAACTGATTGTTTACTTATACAGATTCCATCACCCCCATCATGAATCAAGCACTAAACTCATCTTGCGTTTTATATCTAGCATGTGCAGGTCTGTGAGCAGTAACTCTACTCTCAGGATTTTTCCGCTGTTTTCCATGCGTCATGCTCCAATCTCATGCAGTTTTCAGTTCCAGCAACAAAAGAATATTCCAGTTGATTGGTTCATCTCAGCAGAAGGTACCATTGCTGCCAACAGTCTGTGAAAGCTATTGTAGATGATTTCATGGGACCTGGGGATAATTCACTCTGCCTAAAAAGACACAAGCTAATTTTGCAAGAAATCCTCTTGCTGTCATCTGCTATAACACATTCAATTTAGATAAATCCTTGAACTGGGATTCCTTATGCATAATATATGCTGTAAGACAAATAGAAGCACAGCCACGACTTTAAGAGTGTCCAAATGATTGCTTAGGTCTAGCACCCTGGCTGTCCAATTTCTTATCTGAACTATTACAAACAAAGGCAGAATCGGAAGATTAAAAATCTTCAAGTGACTGCTGAAGTTCAAATAGTGCTTGTATTTTAATAACAAGTACCGTACATGTTTCATGGAAGTGTTAGCCAGCTGATCTATATGTTAATTAGACTGCTGTTTGAAAATGAAAATGATTCAAGTGCTTTCATCTCATTTTCAATACAAGCAGCCATGCTGAGTACATTAGGAAGCATCATTCCTGCAGACTCTGGAGTCAGTTAAGCCCCTTTTCAGGCATTAGAGGAGAAAGAAAGAAAGAGAGCAGATAGTCAATTTTATGGCAGAATGATTTTCAAACAGAGAGCAATCCATTCAGAAAAAAAAATATAATCTCAATTCTCCAGAGGGGAAAAAAAGAATTGAAAAAATCTTTTGGATTTTCAGTTGAAAAATTGTAATTATGACTTCCATTTCTATTATCTACCTAGGAGAAAAAAAAAAAAAAAAGGAATCAAGATTGCCAAAGACCCTTCATGTGAGGAATTAGGGAACTGGAAGTAGGCCTGGTACAGGTGAGGGTACAGAGAACTAGAGAGGCAGAAAAAGCAGGTGACCAGCATCTGGCTCTGGCTGCCTGCCTGGATGATTCTCATCGGAGCCGCTTTCTGCCTTCTGGCAGAAAATGAAATTGACAAAAGGTCAGGAGGTGAAATTGACAGGGGTGTTCAGTTGGCAGGAGGTTGACAAACTACAAAAGCTTCCATTTTCCTTGCCCAAAAAGAATTCCTGGAAGGCTTTATGTTCAGGGATGTAGGGAGAGAAAAAAAGCTCAAATAGTTATAGTTCCTTATCCCAAATACTGATACTTTCTGAGGACAGAAATTCATATTTCAGGTCAGATTTGGAATGAAGAGCTCAAGCTTCAACACTGTTGCAGTGTCAGCCTGGAAAACAACTATCAAAAACAGAGGGGAGAGCAGGAGCTCAGAAAAGGATATAAATGCAGCTGAGTATTGCCTCATCTCCCTCCCTCTTTGCTTGCACATCCAAATAAAGAAACAGTCAATGGTAGAATTCTGTTCAAAAATGTTTTTAAGCTAATAGTGTGCTCCACAAAGATCTTAGTAACAGCATGTTACATTTCAAAGGTACTCTATGGCTTCTCTAAATTACATCTGAGCTGAAGTCATGCACCATACAGCTGGGACTTGAAATCTTGAACTGCATATTTGCAACACTTCTATCAAGAGTTCTGTGTTATAATCCAAAATTAAGTGCATTTAATTTTGTCTTACAACATGAGGGATTTTTTTTTCCAGAAAATTAGGTTAATAAAGATTCTGTCTTTTCTTGATTAATCACATACAAGAACACCTGGGAGAATCAATACAGAAGCTTATGAGCTTACCAGTAAAAGAGAAACATTTTGAAATCGTACTTAAAAGAAAAGATGAGCTGATATCACTATGAAGCAGCAATAAAAGAAGAATGCTAACAGCGCTCTGTGTGGAAGTCCTAATACATACCCACTTCTTTCTACACTGGATAGTTCAGAACAAAGTTGGAAATGAAGCCACGTGAAACTGAATATTTCAAAATATTAGATATACATTGTCATTTTCCTCAATCTGTAAAGTTCTGGTCGGCAAAATACTTGACGTAATTTCTCATGCAATTCTGTTTTTTTGCTAGTTGCTGAGTGGTTTTCCAAATATTTTTCTACTGATATATTGAAATGTGTATTACTAAGCAATTTAGTTCAAAAGAGTTACTGTAGGAGTGTATGGTGGACTGATGACAGGCTTTCTATGAAAATAAACCTCCAGTTAATGTCCCCCTTTATAATGCACATGTATAGTCTCACAGAAATCAATGAAGCTGAGATAATTTACATCAAGTAATGATGTAGCACCTTGAGGTTACATTTATTCACATTGCTTTATACATATATATACAAAGGAAAGGGAAGGGAGAAATTTTCATTTGTAACTTCTCTGTGTCTTATTTGAAGGTATTCCCCTAATCTGTTTGTTTCCCCTGCGGTTAATTTCCTCTCTTTAATTAATTTATTTTCCTTGAAGTCGTTGCCATTGAGTTTAAGCATCGTCTCCCAAAGTTCAATTACATCATCACGTAACTTTAACCTTAAGTGTCTATGACTTCTAAAAAATGAAGATGTTCTTCATCACAGTCCAGTTAGGAATGCAAATTGAAGAGGAGAATGTTAGAGAATCAATTAACATATATCTCAAATTACAAATAAGTCTGGTTTGCTTTTTCTACAAATGAAGTATGTGATTCTTTTTTAGATTTCAGATCATTTTGTCACAGAAACAACTGCAGTTCCACGCTGAGGAATGCTACAGTAAATGTTCAAAGCCATTCTTCCCCCTTCCCTAGCAGTACAAAGTAATTATTTCCTACTGTATCAAAGTCAGGGCACAAATTCTCTATGGGCTGAATTTCAGGCTGCTCTCAGAGGGTTGTACCTGCATGCCCTTTTAATATTGTTACATTCAAAGAAAAAAGAAAAAAAGAAAAAAGAAAAAAGAAAAAAGAAAAAAGAAAAAAGAAAAAAGAAAAAAGAAAAAAGAAAAAAGAAAAAAGAAAAAAGAAAAAAGAAAAAAGAAAAAAGAAAAAAGAAAAAAGAAAAAAGAAAAAAGAAAAGGGCAATTCTCTGAAACTTACAGAAATGGAAATAAAAAATACTATGGCTGTGATTACTAGCAGTTGTGTATGAGACACCAGAGTGGTAGAGAGTGATTGGCCCAATAAACAGCAATCGGTCAAAAGTAAAACTACTCTTTTCCCTGATCAGATCAAAACAATGCTCTGTTTATAATAAAAGGCTCTGATACAGAAATTACAAGAAAGCTATCTTTTCATTTATTTAGGTGTTGAACTAGATGCCCTTTAAAGGTCCCTTCCAACCCAAATGATTCTGTGATTCTATGTTTTATCTTTCAATTCTGTATCTGGAGTTCTTTTCCACTTTAGAAACTGCCCCAAAAAAATGGGACTATATTAACCATGGGTATCAGACTATATTACCTTCCATTTGATGCCAAACTGTGAAGACAAGATCCAGTACCAGATTTACACTTGCAAGAGCAGCTTTTTATAGCATTAATCTGTGCAAAAGGACTGCCTCTCTGGTTTGCCTTGTGAAACCACTGTACACATAAAATCTGTCACCATTGTGCACTCCAGTGTAGTCAACATGACGAAAAATATTTAATCTAAACTAACCACTAGAATATTCCTGACCTTTAACAAATAGTGTGAGAAAGAACATTTACACTGGAGTCATCCCAATGCAGCTAGGCAATCGTTCAACTAAATTTTTGATGAGTATTCTCACATTTTGAATTTCCTGTGTATTTGTCCCTTATACTACCTTAAAACTAATTACATAAGGCCAGTGTTTGCTAATGTTAGACACTCCAAAAGCAAATAAAATAAAAAGGGTTGCTTTACATGTACCACTTACATTGTTTTAAGAAGATTCCTCCTTGATTCTTGAAAAAATCTTAGAAACTACTAGAAAAATTTTTGTTTGCACATTTGGATTTTTGCAATTTACATTCTGTGCTCCTAATGTTAAGTTTTAGTCTTTGATCTAAAATCCAAATTTTCTTACTTTCTGGGTTCAGTGTCATGCTGAACACTCCTGGGTAACCTATTAATGTCCCCTGAATTTCAGCGATAATCAGGCAGAAAAACAATAGCTGCAGAATCCCCGAAAGGTCTGCCAGCAGATTCTAGCCCTCCATTGGGAGGTAATTATTCTGTCATCATTAGAAGAGAATGACCTATCTGCTTCTGGCAGGCATTTCAGTTCGAGGCAAAAATTCTGGTTCTGATCTTGCTGCACATCCCCCATGTCATGGATGCCCCAGTAAGTATTGATTTTAGTGCACTGAGATATCAAATGCCTGCCAAGAATCAACCTTTAAACAAGGGATCCAGGATGAAAAATGCCTTTGTCTATTCTAATTAGGATCAACACTTCTGCTTTCTTCATCAGAATCTACTTGTTTCATTGTGTGGGACTGACACCAGCACATATGCTGAAAAGGAAAGCAATTTATTCAAGTTTCTTCATTACCTGATGTCTCTCCCTTCACATACATCACCTGAAAAAAACCAAAAAAAACCAAAAACAAACCAACCCAAAACCAAACAAATAAACTCACCCAATGTCATCTTGATCAAGTGAGCTAATGTCTTTTATTAGGAAGCAAAGCTTTCCATGCCTTTCAAGCAGGTTGAATAACCTCGTTTATCTGTTTTACCATCTGGACACACTTCTCTAAATCCTGCTTCCAGATCAAGGAGGACATCAACAATCTACTAATAAAATCCTATACGCTGGATTCAGCTATTTTCCAGCAGTGAGAGGCCATCCATTTGGCTCATTTGGAGAAACTACTATTCCTCTGCAAGACATTATCAGACATCAGGAAGAAACTATGCAAATATGTCTAATACGTTGCAATAGAAAGCAAGATGGTTTGCCTTGATGGCTGATGTTTTCTTGATATGTGTTCCAAGTTCTTGTGACAGTACAAAGATCTACATTAGAAGGGATGAGTTGAGGATGACAGCAGAGAAGAAAAATAGTCACAAACTGTTTCAATAGAGCTATAAATCTGAAACGATTCATGATGAACAGAAGAACTGTGCTTTGTGTACTGTCAATAGTTAATGCAGATTGGGACATCGATGTAAATCCAACATAGATTGAATATTAAGGACCACTTACCTGGTCTCTAGGAATGGCTCCAGGAGTTGAGGAGTTTTATTATTATTATATAAGAAAAACACATTGAAGCATGGAAAGAAATTTACTTCTGTGCAACAACATTCACTCTTTTCTTAATGGGCACCTTGGTGTTTCTGATTTTGAAAAAAAGTTTCCTACAACAGTGAAAAGGAAATTTTCCTGGGTTTATGACTCAGATCAATTTCTGTGCTTCATCACATCAATACATTTAAGATGAAAATATTAATAAAATTTTAATTGTATTTTTTTGGAAGAGTCTGTATAGGCACACTGTCTTTTTGCATGTGCAGACTCCTCTAGACAGAACTTGAAGCTAACCTCCAAGATATATCTGATATAGGTACACTCAGGTGTGTCTGTACATATGTATTTTTGCTTGTATATACAGAGATTTGTACACAGGTTGTGGCACTAATTCTCTGTATGCATCCAAATATACAAAAAGGTAGGCTTGACTGCTTAAATGAGCCATATATCAGTGTAACCAAGGAGGATTCAGGGAACTTCTTTCTAATTATGTTAGTATAAATGAGAGAAAACAGAGGGAACTTTTCAGCCATTAGAAGTCTTAAATGGATCCCAAAGACATGTCCCATATCACCCATTCAATCAATTGCTCAGTTCAACAGTATTACAGTTCTATGGCTGCTGGATAGCTGCACACCAGAGCTACACTGTTTGGTGAACATATGAAATAATGTTGCTCTTTGGTGGCTTATCTGACACACTAGGAACAGCATGGTACTTAGAGTGGAACTTTGTGTCATATTAATAATAATTTAATTTAGTTCAGAAATTGATTTTTTAAAAATATTCAGTTTAAAAAACCCTCAAAACTCACACAAGATACATTCCTCTTCATAAAAATCTATTTATCACGTGCTTATTTGCCCTACAGAATTCCTTTTCGAGATTCAGTAACATGATCATGGCAATGAAACATTCCGTAATCAAAGCAGGATAACAGCCTTTTCCTCACAGTATCCTTTTCAGGCCTTACTGTAGCAGTTGCCCGCACCAGTAACACCTGTGCTCCTTTATTCCACTTCAGGAGATTTACTCAATGCCTCCTGAGGACAATTGATCAAGAGGAATGTTTTAGCATAACTGATCATGCAAGATGATCGTTCTGCCTCGACATTTCAAAACAGGGTAGATATTAGTTGACTGTATAATTGGTAATTGCTCTGTTTACAGAGAAGATATATAAAAATACATTTACACTGGCAGTTAGAAGAAGGAAACATGAAGTAGAAAATTGGGAGCAATTTGTTGAATAGGCCATGGGTCTCTGGCAGAGGTTGAAGGTATGTTTACTTCTGTTTAAATGAAGGGTTGCTCAGCTTCTAGCATTTAATCTAACATATTCACACTGAATCAAGCTGAATAAAAATAAAAATGTAATTTCATATCCCTAACTTGAGGTAATGCAGCACCTTACCCTTTTAAACACTTCCTTGAATCAAGATCTAATTTATTAAACTGTAAGGTCCTGGAATATCAGTCCATTGGGATCAACATAGGCAAGACATTAAATCAATCTTCAACTGAAAATTCCTGAGGTTCAGAAAGCCTATCATGTGTCTTCTGAGACTGATTGACCTGAAAGGCAAGTGATCCAGATTAGATGTTTCCAATAAAAGCTTGAGAATTACTACCTAAGTTTTAACTTTAGAATGTACATTCTCTCATCCCTTGTTGCCTATTTTGTCTTTGCACTTAAAGTCTATATACTTTACAGTATTTATTTGGGGGTTTTTTCCACTTATCTATTCATCCAATAAATATTATTTATATAAAATTTGCAAAAAAATAATTTCCTTCTATGAACATAACCAAATAATTACATGGAATCACATCCTCTGTCGTAAGAGTGGATGGGAAAGTTGCAGTGCATTTCTTCACTATGAGAGTGATGAGGCACTGGCACAGGTTGCCCAGGGAAGCTGTGGCTGCCCCATCCATGGAGGTGTTCAAGGCCAGGTTGGATGGGGCCTTGGGCAGCCTGGTCTGGTGGGAGGTGTCCCTGCCCGTGGCAGGGGGTGTGGAACCGAATGATCTTTAAGGTCCCTTCCAACCCAAACCATTCTATGATTCTATGATTCATCTGACTCAAGATCATACACTAGCATAACATACCTTTTATGATTTGAAGATACTATTAGTTTGATACTAATAGAAAATGCAATATTTATTGTTATGAAGATGAAATTCACTTTCTTAAAATTCATATCCATCAGGCTATGCTGAATATAAAGCAGTGTCAGACAATTAATGTAGTAAGCATGCCAGCTGGACTAGTGCAGCAGTGTCAGCCAAAATTATAACGTGACTATTTAGTATCCATCTTGGCTACTGCACCCGTGTTGCTGCTTATACTGACAATGCTTTGTCTCTCATCTGTGTTCATTTTACAGATCTCCCCTTCCTTGTGTCAATGGATGGACTTGACATTATTAAAGCCAGACTTGAGTCAGTCATTGCCTTCTTAGTAAGATCCAGCTGCAAGAGTAAACCGACCAAGATCCTGGTGTAATTTGTCAAAAGTTAACATGGTGGCGGTAATTCCAGACGGCTTGTCCTAAATACTGTTAACAAAGCCAGTGCCATATTCTGAAAACCACTTCTACTGGAGTGATTAATTAGTGCTGGCAAGTACCCTTCTCTTCTTGTTAGACTGAAAGTACTGCTTGGTATCTCCAGAAGGACCATAAGAATTGGTTTACGTTTAGAAAGGAAAGTGATATTTCAAGACATGACAGAGGTACAGAAAATGCCCACTAGATATTGTATAAGGAGGAATATGCCTCCTGGGTACAAATGCAGCCTGTGTTTATCATTGCTACACTGACATAAATATATGGTACTTCTTAGGATTTTCTTTATTTGAATTTAATTTTTCAGAACTTTTGTTCCCCATATATTCCTTTTTATCCTTATTTACTGGCCCCATATTTACTCACACGTCAAAGAAAATAGAAGAAAGAGAAGGAAAAAAATCAAACAATTTTCTTAGGACAAAGAGCTGGAAATGTTGTAATCAAAGATGGCCAGAAGATATAGCCAAGCATGCAGATGAGGTATCAGCAGCGCCATATCAAATTCAAACCCATTTTCACCAGCAAACAGGCAGTAAGAAAAGCAATAGTGCTTCCTCTCTCTCCCATTCCACTAACTGCAGCACAGAGTGATGCTGGCCTTTGCTTACAGAAACAGAAGTCAGTGTACAGTTCTCTTGTCCTCACTGGCTAGGACTGGACTATTATGACAGCTCTGCTGAGGTAGTTCTCTTGTTCTGAGGCCAGTTGCCATGTAATGTCTTCCACTAACGATATAAACTATCATAGTCTCCAAAACCACATGGCCACAAGCAAATGGTATCCAAGGAATGATTCCTGGCTCATCTTAGCTCGCAAACCACACCCAGTTTTGGGGGAACTGCTAACTAGCGTAGTTCAACACTGTCACAGGATGCATTTTAATAGTATAAAATGTAATATTTCCTTATGTAGAAACACTTTTTGATGATATTTACTGTACTTATTTCACCAGCACTAATATCAATGTCCAGTAACATCAAACAGTATTCCCATAGTGAGTTAATTTGACTAGAGTGTTACTAGAAGCATGGCCATAAAACTTGTTTTTATTGAGATAAATATATTTCTTTGTGCTTTTCTTGAGAACTCAGACCACATGACGCTAAAAGACCACAAAAGCGCTTGCCTTTATGAAGGAAAAATAGTCAGGCAGCAGAATGTGTAAGACCCAGTGAGAAAAGGACAATTACTTTCTTGTAGTTCCTTTTGAAATCTTAGTAGCAGTGAAATAATTGGAATAGGAACTGCATTTGTCTGTGCAATATGAAGAAGGAAAAGCTTTGTCATGGTACAGTAATGCACATCACCTCAAACAACATGACAAGAGTAAAAACATAGTGTTGCTGTCATTAACACCTCTACTATATTGAATATGACAATTCTTGTTTAAGTAGATCTTCTCTTCTAATGACTTTACATACCTAACTTTCACTAAGTTTTTCTTTTTTAATTTTCAGTGACATAATGCAGTTAGTGTTCGTCCATAACTTATAACTGTCTGTTTTCAAAGCTTTAAAATATGGCAAAAAACCTACTCTTTAGAGTTGGAAACTGTGTTCTCATGTACAAAGCGATACCTATATCTGTAGTAAGTGAAAAACTGTCAGTGTACCTTCTTGTATGTGGCAAAAGGGATGCTCACTACACTTTGACCCAGGCCAAATTGCATTCTCAGGGTACAGTTATGGGTGGCAGTACAGGCCAGGTACTATTCCCATTAGACAGCTTGTGCGTGGGCACTGCGTTTTGAAGTTCAAAATTTTAACAACATGGAAATAGGATGTTCTGTGCTGTTAGATTTCTGTGCAAGTGTATTGTTTGAATCTTTTTAGTTTATTCATGTAGATATAACCTGTGCAAAATAGCAAAAGCGTGGGTAATATTCCATAGACATATTATCTACAAACAGCAATCCATCTTAGAGAGGGAGCACTTATTCTTAATTTACTGGAAATAAACGTTTTTGCAGTGCTATGATGATCTAATGTTTGTTCTGAATGTAGGCACTTTATCAGGCTGTTGTAATTATGACTGGCATGGTTAACTAACAGCACACTAAGAGGCAATATGGCTAGCACAAGATAATGCTTCTAGTTCCACCAGACCATCAATTAACTAAGCAGAACAGAGCATTTTAGCGTGACTTCAGAATTAGAGCTGAACTCATGTGTGGCGTTTTATCCATTTTGCCACTGATACAGACATAGGAGACATTCCCTAGATAACAAAAAAGAAGATAATCTCTTCTCCAAAATATTTACAAACTCAAATGAAGGAGAAAAAATACCCATGAAGAAAAAAACAAAAAACCAACAAAAAAAGAAACCCTATTGGGCTAGATATAACCATAAACCCAAGAGACAGAATTGTTTTCAATACTAATGAAAATTCAGCTAATAACACATGAGCAGCTGTTTAAAGTAGGGCTACAACTATGTACAACAACATATCCAAAGCCAGTGACTGAAAGACTCAGATAGGAGATAAGCAGTTTCAGCTAGCTCTCTGGGAAATGAAGAAGATGTGTAATTGTCAATACAACTTTTCACTTTATTTTCTGTGAGATATCCAGAAAAGCAAAAAATACAGAAAATAAGAGCACTTTGATTCCACAAGTGCTCTACTGGACTCTTCTCTCTAGTTACCTATGCAAACCCATGCGCACTTCATGAAATCAGTTCATACCTCTCGAAAGCATGACCTATGCTTCATTAATGATTTCATATTGCAGCTGCATAGATCAGGTAAAGTTCCCTAGAACAATGAAATAAGGTAGCATTTTGTAAGGAAGGTGTCCATACAGCTTTGTCAGAATGATTTAGAAAGTGATCTTGCAAGGGGAGTTTAGGGAGATGTGACAGACCTAAGCACATTGCAATTGTTCATATTTATATTGGCTTTGGATGCAGCAACTACTTAGCTGTGAGAGGGGTATGACAGAGGGATTTAAAGGAATAAAACACTGCACAGGACAATAAAGACAAGAGATTTACACATTGGAACACTAGATAAGCTTAAGCTGTAGAGATTGAATCACTAGTGGCATTATTCCACAGATTTTGAAAGCTTTGAGCATGGATATTTTTGTCCCATTTAAATATTTTATATATATTAAAAAAAGGGGGGAAAAAAGGGACATAAAGTAACTAGGACAGACCAGAAACAAACAAACAAACAGAGGGTCATGATTTCCACATTTGCAAGGACTGAAGCATTTCTGCCCATACTGAGATTTTGTAGTCCTAATTAGGAAAAAAAAAATAGGACCATGCGTTAATGTATGTGGGACTAATTGCAAGCAAAATCAGAATATGGCTGAAAAGTTTCTGAGAGGTTGGTTTGGAAGCTATTTGAGCACTGATTATGCATTTTACATTATTCTTAGTTCTCCAATATAATGGGTAATTTCTGCTAATCCATGGAGAGAAGCTATGCAGACTGTGAAAGATATCCACCTTTTCCTTTTGTTACAAACCTGAAGTTAATCTAATATTCAGAAAGTCTGTGGTAAACTTGGACCGCGTTCCAAGTAAACACATGCTTTGTTTGCTTAGGAACTAGCTTAGGATCTCAGATGATTCATAGAATTCACTTCCAAAACCAGGCAAAATTTATTTTGTGCTCTGTCTGTTTCTTCCTTATTTTTACCGGTATTATTCTATTTTGTCTCTACAATACTGAAACAGAGAACAAGCTGGCACAGAGGAAACTAAGGTTCTGTTCCCACTGGTGATGAGTTTTTTAATGAACTTCAAGCAATATATGGTTTCAATGATCATTGATTTCCTGGGAACTGTCATCCATATTTTCTACGACAGCAATGTTAGGCAATGAGCAATTTATATGGTTCACTAAAGTATGCTGCTGTATAGAGAATGGAAGTCAGCTTTCTTGAACCAGTGACATGGTAAGATAGGTCTTCTTTCTTTCTATAAATCACAGAGTACATAGTTTCTTTTCATCATTATCTATAACAATATCAGTGAGAAAGAGCCATCTAAAATCCTGTTAATAGTAATCTGGGTACGTGGTTCTCTGTTTTAATTACTAAACATAAACCAAACCCCATGTAGTTCATCTTTTAAAGCAGAATTTCAGTAAAAATTCCATTTTAAAGCATGATGATAAAATATTTCCACATGCTGTCTGATCATTAAATAAGCAACACAATCAATTACACTTAAATAGGTTGTTGTGGTTGGAGTAACAATGATTTCCTTAACACATGTGATCATCATATAGCTTTCAAATTTCCCTTCAAGAATTTGACCATGATCTGGAGATTTTGGATTGGAAAGAAGATTTTCCACCAAATGCAGAGAATGCTTGTTTGGAATTTCAAATAAGCCAGTATTCTGAAATGTGGTACCGTAGTGTTGAATTTGTATACATACTACACACACAATATCATGATATTTGGCACTTATTACCCAGTGTCACCAACTTCTATAGGCCATTCCATTTCCTGTTTTTCAGAAGGCAGATGCAAGTCAAGAAAATACTGAGACACACAGAAATTTCATCAACCAATTGTCATCAAAAAGAATTTCTCACATGATTCAGCTGAGTAATTTCATCCTCACCAATAAGTCATAACAGCTTGCCTTTTTTTTTGTCTTTTTGCTACAGAATGAAATAAGTTATGCATGTAGGATATTTAAAAATATCTATTGTGATTTCTTGAGTTGATAATCCTATCAAATTAACAGTATGAACTACCTTCTTCATACTGTTTTTATTAAATATACTTCAAAGTAGTCACCATCAATATTCCCATTTAATAAATAGCGATATTGAGGCACAAAATATTTAAAAGATTTGTGTAGGAAGCCAGGGATAGAACTAAGAAGGGAATACAGATTTTATTTTATCCAAGAGCAACTAGTCAATAATGTTTCAATCTAAAAAAATTCCAAGCCATACCAATGATCACTTAAAGCATTTACCTTCAGTAATCTTTCAATGAACCTCTTCCTCATGATTAGTCAGTAAATGCCAAAACAATTTTCAAACACTAACACATTATCTTGATTCATTTTTAGTAACCCAATCAAAGACTGACTGAGCTTACCACAAAACTGTGTTGATTTCAAAGTGATTTTGATTTACCATCAGTTTGTCTTGATAGCTTTTAAATTTTGCTTTGCTCCTTACTTGCAAATCTCTCACGTGTCACAATCTGCATGATGGTGATCTGCAGCTTTGGATATACTGCTGTTTGTCATCATGCAAGAAGGAAACTCTCTGGTGTGTTCTTAGGTGGTAATTAAGAAGAATTTTGATTTATATCCAAGAAGCACAAAGAGTCTTTAATATAACAGGCAAGTTAAAAACATCAAAAGAAAGAGCTCATGATGGAGAATGGTGTCTGGGCATCTCTCACATGCCACCTTTTCATCACTCAGTTTTAAAACATCAGTTGTAGTGCAAGTTTCTTTAAGGAGAAAGATATCTTTACATCATAACTCTCCTCTAATTGTAAACCAGCAATATGGGAGTAATAAATACACCGGAAAAATTATCTCCTCATTATCTTAATCATAAAGCAATATCACTTTTGGAGAAATGCAGAATTTCTGTTTCAGACTACAGCAAATATTTACTATTTACACAGAGCTGAGTTAAAAAAAAAAAACAAAAAAAACCCCAAAACCAGATAAAAGTAAAAAAGTAAAAAAAAAAAAATAAAAAGAAGCACACAACCCAACACAGTAGGATATTTTTAAATTTAACTAAGTACGCAATATGCTTTTAATGGGGGTACGTGATTTGGATTCATATACTTCTGATGGCATGGAAGCAGATCTTAGAGATCCTTTCCTGTCCTATGATACACTCTTCCTTTGAAGCTGCAGTATACATAAAGTTTTCTGCTTTATTCATCAGAACCAGAAACACTTGCTGATATACAGCATGCACTACTGAAGAGTGATGAATATTGATAAAATATATTTAAGATGAACTGATATTTACACAGAAGTATTTTTGATGTCTGAACTCCTTGGCTAGTCTTCAAAATCATAACCTCATTTTGTTTCTATTAGATCTTCTTCAGGATCATTGATGTCCAGAAATAGCTTTGATTATTCTGTAGATCCATCTAGTGATGAGATCAATAACCTTCCATAGAATTTCAACTCCTACTTTCTTTCAATCTTTCAGAAAATATGCAATTTTAACACTTTGGCAGGGAATGAAAACATTCAACAGGAAATTTCTGTCAAGGCCCATCAGCATTCTCTGAAAGTTAGTCATCATAATCATTAAGTTTCAAAATGTTTTGGATTATAGAAATTGCGGTAAAAGAGGAATTAATTCCAGCTTTCCAGAACATCTAAGTCTGATCATCCCCTGATTGAAAAGCACAAGTATAGTAGCCACTGAGATATCTGCCCTTGCACGTCCCACTGTTGAGGTAAATTTAAGATCAGAGCTGCTGGTATATAATGCAGAAAGTGTAGTCTATCAAGTCTAAAGAGGTTCCACATGTTAAGTCACTCATGTCTTGAAGGAGAGAAAGACACAGAAATGCGGCAAACAGCTTGCCTTCTTCTCTACAATATAATAGGCCAAGCTATCAGATGGTTCCTATTTGTTTAGCTTCATTGACATAACTGAAATTATGCTGGCGGAAGGTTTGGCCATTAATACTAAGGTCAGCTGTGTCATTTAGCAGTAGCTTGTTTGGGTTGAACATAGAGATCTTCAAGGAGCTTTCAGGAGGAACAAAGACATAGTACTCACCTGCTGTCCAGTTCCAGAGGGCTAATGATACGGAGAATATTGACTGCTAGGACACACTGGAGGAGAGGGCAACAAGACAGCTGAGGTCCAGAGATGCAGATGGGAATCTAGTCTCTGGCCTCGTCAATGAACTGTCAAGCAGATATTGTCGTTGTCTAATGAAGCTACTCTGATGGACGAAAGATTAAGAGGGCCTTAAAGGGCAGAGACTGAGAATTGAAAGTAACTGTAAAAATCAAGAGTCAATGAGAAAAAAACAGTATATAAACTTTTCCAAAGAAATAGAAACTAAACAAATAAACAAATAAAAATACCAAAAAGACCTCAGCCAAGAAGCAGCCTGAATATTTCCTCTGTCAGGGTCTTAGATGGTAAAGTGTCTGAAGCAAAGCTCATACTTCTTACCATTCTTTATCTATAAAAAGCCCAAAATAACCAATGTAATCCAATTTTAGGTGAAGTACCTGATTTTGTATTCATATCTAAGAATGTAGCATTACAATGGCTCCTATCTGTTGCGCTGGAAAACTTCTGGCTTATATTTCAGGATCTTTGTATGTATGTGAAGAAATATTTATAGGGTCAGGAAAAAAGGGGAGAGGAATATCACTGATTGATTAGAACATGTTTTCCTGTGGCTTTTGGAAAATGTCATGGTGTGTCATCCTCCATGTTATCATAAAATTATGATGCTCTGAAAAGTAAAGCAAGAACATAGGAGATATGAGGTTTTTACTGCTGTGATTTCCCATGGAAATAATAGTTCCTGGCTACTATGAACAGGAGTGACACAACATGCCAAACTGTAGGCTATGAGTAACATACTATGTGATGCCTTTGAACTATATAAAATTAACAGTGATTGAATGAGTGAACATTCTTGATGTACCACCACTGAAGAGCAAAGGTTTATGTAACAGCAGTGTTATCAAAACACTGATGATCCATGCACAGATATGAATGCAAAGTGGGACCATCGATGACAAGCTGGGTGGGATAGACTAGTTTAGAGACATTGGTCAAAATTTTTAGTAGGTCATTTGAGGGAAACAATTCAGTGAGTGTAGGAGATGAAGAGAAACTGTAGTCTGACATTAATGTTATCAGAAAACCAGTCTGCATCTACTCTGCTAATAGAATATGCTTCCTTCTTGCTAAGCTAATGTCTGTAATCTCAGTGCTAGATCTTTGCTGTAAGGCAGCACTTGCTCCATCACATGTCCATCAAAATGAAGACATGCTGCTGGCACTGTTTGTGTCATTCAGACCCTCTGTAAGTTAGGGATGGTTCATCAAACCCAAAAGATGAGAGCTCATGTTGAGTACCTTCTTTTAATTAAAGAGAATCAGGCCTGTAATTCTTGTTCCTTATAATACCTTAATTGGAAAGCAAACTACAGAATTCTTTACCTGAAAAGAGGGAAACTGTGCTGTGTCCAGGAGAAATTAGATGACAGCAAATACAGAAAAGTTGGAAACATTAGGATGAAATAAAGTTCTATTGTCTACATCTGATCTAACGAGCTAGGGTCCCATTAAAACTGAAAAAAAAAATCTGATAAGAAAAGTCAAAATCTTGTTGTCCTTCTGAATGAGAGTGGGGGAAAGTGCATTGATCATTGTGGTTCTTTGATGCTCCCTTATAAATTGTGTCCTTCTGATCTCATGACATTTCCTGCAGTGCCCTTCCTTTAGTAAAGTGATTAAAGGGCATCTTCTGTCCTCTAGAGAGGAGCAGGACCTAACCTGGTATTTAGTTCACTGTCAAGAAAATACATATACATGTTTGCAGCAGGCAGAAAAAGAAATCAAACTTAAATCTCATATGTTTCATTAAGTGTTCAATTATAAAGTGACTACAGAAAAAAACAAAGCAACTGGGTAAAGATCCTTTTTGGGGCTGATGTAAAAACATTGGAGCATGTTCATATAGATACACCAAGATTTTACAAATATGAATCTGTATAATAACTTTATTAAGAGAAAAAAAGAACAGATAGCTGAGAACAGTCAGTCCATGGCTTTAAAAAGAAAGTGAACTGTGAACCATGTCCATTATCTGGCCATGAGGGTCTGGAGAGCCCACTGAATTGCATAGGGAAACTGAGTTACAAAGCCACTTGGAAGATGCCCAGTAATTTATATAGAATCTATGTCCTATTCCAATTATGTTGAGTGTCAATTCCTTCTGACAACAGGAACCTTATTTTTAAGACAAGAGACATTAAGTTGAAGACATCTAAACAGATGATCAGGATCTTGTCTCAAATTGTAAAAGAGAGAGACCTGGACTATATACAGCTATTGTCTACTATTTATGTATCAAAACATTATAGACTATGAATACATGGATGACATTTAATTTGAATCTCAGTTGCAGAGATAAAAAGCTAAATTGAAAATATACTTTATTCAAATGAAAATAATATTAAAATTCTACTTTCCAATGCATTTCAGGAAAAGTCTACATTTTATTTTTTTTTATTTATTAAAATGTACTGATCATGTATGCATAGATCCTTCAACGTGCTTATTTTAAAGAGTAAAATAACATTTAAAAATATAAACGGACAGGTGAAAAAATTCTAGGTAAATAAAGCACACCCCTCTTTTTCTGACATTTCTGGAGTAAATATGTTTTTGCTAAACTCCACTTTCGTATGAAATTTGTTATAAAATGTTGACCTATGCTATCTGTCAAGTTTTTTCCTATAGCACTTACAAGTGCTGTCTTTGAAAAACAACATCCATCTGTTGATATCACATGCCAATCAGAGTTATCCTTCAAATATAATTTCCAAGGGGAATATTTTGAGAAAATACATCTGATGATGACTAATCAACTTTTACACAGCGGCTAGGTACTAGGAGATTTTAAATTGAAATTATTTTCTAGGTTTACTGCATTTGTCATTTTAATCCCATTTTCAGACTAAACTTTATTTATGAAACAGAATTAATTCAATGAAGGATCAATTTGGTGCATACTCACTCCCCACAGTAATTTTATTCAATTAACACTTTGATTCAAAGGTTGTAAATGTGCGTGTGTGAATTAGTGGCACCATGTAATGTACTGCAAAGTGAAGGCTTAAGGCATTAAGGCCAAAACTTCTGAATACTTTTGAGAGAATGACATGGCGCACTGTAAACTCAACTTTCAGAGTTTTTAGGATGTTTGCAGGACTGATTTCATCAAAATGGATAATATGAAGTATACACATGGAGTTTTTCTATAGACAAATAATATTTTTGGTTAATAAACATTAAAAATTATTTTGATATTATCTTTAATGGAATAAATATTTAATATAAAAACATTAATAGAAAAGCTCTTTAATATGTGTAGTCTCACATACCCTTCCTAATTGCTTTCCTTACATATTTGGGGCTGCTTGGATTTGCTGTTACCATTTAAAGATATGATAATTCCATGAGGGATTACCTCTGGATGTCAAGAGTCTTCATATGAACACCCCTTATCTTCGGGTCTGAAGTTTCTGAGATGGTTATTTAAATAAACACAAGCATAACAGCTCATCATCTAGAAAGGAGAGAATAAATAAAGATGGGATTAGTAAAAACTTCCAAGCTTTTCTATGTCATATATTATTTTAGGGAAGGTTGTAGGTATTTCTAAGTTACAGATGGGCAGGAAACACATATTGTCTGAAAATTTTTTTTCCCAAATCAGGTGAAAAGTCACATATTTCAAAGTCTGTCACAGAAAAAAGTTGAGAAGACAGTTGCAAAGTCCATACCAGAAAAAAACCCAACAAAGCAACCATTAGATTCATATGAAAAGGATGAGGAATTAAAGCCATAGTCTCTTTCTTCCTTACCACAATGTAAGAGAAAACAGAGATCTGACAGACTATATCAATGAAGCCATTCATTTTAGATGAAAGATTACTTTGGAAAATGGTCAAGTGGCAGAAATAACAGTCAAATCACTGCTCAGCACCCAGAAGATGGAGGAAATTATTTTGAATCTCACATCCTAATGAAGTAGCCCTGCTACTTTACTGTACCCATGCCTTCTTGCTCAATTTCACCTGCAAATAATTAACTCTAGTTCCTAATGAAGTGTCCTGTTCATTTGTTTATAATGTTAAAAAAGCAGCTATTTGCGAATGAACACACACACAAGAATCCCCCCAAACAGCGCTTGGCTTTAGCTAAGAAACAATGCAAAGTACACAGGATGTTCTGTTGAGATGTTCCTGACTCAGCTTCCTGGCATGACTGTTTCAGATCCTGACTGGCTCAATTACAACAATATCAAAGCAATCTCCATGGCATTCTCTTACTGCAATCTTCATTTTGTCAGCATGTCTTCTTGATCAAGTAAAATCATTCTAATTATTCCTGATGCTTTGCTCATTCCCAGTGATTTTAAAGAAAGAATTCTGGCATACTCTGTTGTGACCTACTACTGCATTGCATCAAGCTAAAGAGTAGTTCAGTTTACATATGTATATATACAATTTTCTTCTTGTCTTCTCTTTTGCTGTGTAAAAATGGACTTCAAAGATGTAATTTTGCCTTTGTGTCTATTATTCCAGATTTCCCTAATTTTCTTAATATTCACTCAAATGGGATTTTAATCTTGTCTACAGAAAAAAATTCAATAAATTTAGTCTGAATTAAATGTGTTATTGGAAAACTGATTGTTTAAGTAAATGAAATTACTATGGTTACTATGAATGGAATGGAATCAAACTTATCTTCAGAAGCATACGTAGCTGGAGATAATAAGGAAAAGGCCCAAATGGGTTCCCAAAACAGACTGTGTTACCTGGAAGAACTTGTCAATGGATCTGTGAATTGCAAATGCATTTTGTGGTAAATTTTACACAGGAAGATGAAAAAGAAGGCTTGCTGAATGCTTTCACTTATCCTCAGGTCAACGACCTTATCAAAAACTTCAGCAAGTTCTATACGTCTGTCAAAGTAGGTAAAAGATGCTCATCTGTCATGATGTGTTCATATATTTGAAACAGACACAGGAAGCAGAAGGAATGTAGGAAAGAAAGCAGCATTCAAGGAAAGAAGGAAAAAGTCTGTTAAGCCTGGCCAGTAAACTCCCCCATAAACCCTGTTAATAAATTTTATATAGCTATGATTTAATTTTATTGCCCAGTATTTTCTTTCCTACATGTATGTAGTTAGCAGCATGTCAGTAGGCATGTCTATACCATCACATCCGTTAAAATACATTGAAGCTCTGGGTGCACAAAGTCCCTCCTAGAGATCAAAGGACACCAAGATTTTACAAAAGGTGGCAAGAAAATGGCTTAAAAGAAATTCAAATTAGCATAAAAGACTGAAATCTTCACCTTGATAAATACTGATGGTGTTTTTGTGTTTATGAATTTAAAATCTTCTTTAAATAAGCTGACTGTTCTATTTCTTTTTTTTCGCATTCTGATTGTTACATAAAAATGCCAATGTTTACATGGTTAGAGATAATCAGAAGTATTTTAATATTGTCATAAGATGGAAACGTAGGTTTTATTTAAAGCGATTTTGATGATGAACCCAGGGTCACAGAAAATATTTTGTATTTTGCTCAAAAATGTATAAACTATTTTCACTGTCATACAATTGACTGCAAGAGGTGTACATCACATGAATAAAGTCAGACTGTTCAACAGTTTGAACTTCTTACATGATAACCCAATCATTATATAATTTTTCACTAAGTGGAGGGGTGTTTTCTGTTATTAGAATTTTGTGTCCTAGAGTAAATAATCAAGTATGAATTCCTTCCCCAGTGAAAGAGGAATCCATGTCTGACAGAAAACAGGCCTGAGACTCAAAAGACGATGGAAATAAGAAGCTTTACATTCATTTTATCACATTTGTGTGTGTGCCTGGGAACAGTATTTCCCTTTATCTCTTTACCTGATTTATAAGACTCTATTAAGCTGTAATCATTCTGTAAAATGGAATTTTCTTATTGGTCTAGTCGATAGCTCTGTTCTTGAGATTTCTTATGGGCTGTAAGGATACAAGAGATGTACTAGGGAAATGTAGACTCATACAGAATGCAATTTAATTATTTAATTATTTTACCATCTTGTGAACTACAGTATTCCAAAGTGGATATCATGCAAGGACTGCTGTGGAAGACAGCAATCTTAACCATTCAAAATGCCTGAAGAGGTTTCTCTTTGGCAACTTCGACTATTTTGAGGGCTTACATTTTCTTTAGCAGATTTTTTATGACTAGTCTAACAGTTCTGAAACAATTTTCCAAATTATCCTAATTCTCTCATGATAAATCAGTTGAGTAGTTTCTTTTCTTCCACTTACAATTCTTTTTTCTCCAGCTGCTCCTAACGGAATGTAAGACTGAAGATACAAACATTTGTATCTTATTTTTGAAATACAAGTTTAGTGTTTGATATTGTATGAAACATGGTCTGTGACGTAACCATGTGCAGACAGGAAGGCTCTTCTTGTTAGTATGAGTTAATGAAAAATGTAAGTCCAATTCTTGCACAGCTTCATTTTCTTTTGAATACTGTGGCTTTCACTTAAGAGAGATTTATGAAATTGAGCTTTGTTTAGCATTGATCATTATACTGCTAATCTCAGGAGAGATTCAGCTGCCTCTATCAGCTATAAAAGCTGAATATAGAACCTGAATCAAGATCTTTATCTCACATAAAGTGAAATCTCTATTATAAAATATAAAATTATGATTTTCCAACAAGGTAGCCCCTGATAAATCTGTAGCAGGACATTAAGTGAAAGAGTATTATGACAACTCATAACAAGGGTATTTAGAACACTATTTAAAATTGAAATAAACCCTGTTATTCATTACACAACCCCTCCTCCATTTTTTTATATATCTGTGCTATCTCTTTCCCTTCCTCTCAAATGTTTTCCTCGGTTTGTTTCAGTTAAAAGGGATGATGTAAGGTAAAGAACTGAGGATGATACACTGAGAAGGCACACCATGAAGCTTACCAGAATCCAATAAAAAGGACAGATAGGATATGAAGATTGGATCTGAGTAGATATAGATTAAAAGATTGCATAAGAAGTAGTGAATTATAATCTTTATTTTTTTGTAATCCTGGGTCAGGAAATTGGAAAATTTACCATAATAAATTGCAGAAATACTAGGAGGAGATTCAGAAGCCAGGGAGACTTCGGGGAATAAAAATTAAGTAGAATAAAGTTTGCTGTAACTTTTTTGCTCAGCGAATAACAAAATGTGTATAGCATATGAGGAAACAGAATCCAGATATCACTTAGGGATGCAACAGGACAGAAAGATTAATCACTGTCACCTGCTGAAAGGTGTGATAAGACGCACACAAGACCAGACCACCCCAAAGAACGACCCAGAAAATGTTGGAAGGGGCTCAAAATCTGATATTCCTTGACCTCTACATCACTGCAAGCAATACTGGGTGGGCTACCTGGGTGCAGGTGTCTTAGTGCTGGAATACTTAGCAGGCTACTTATGTGCTTGATGTTGTAGGTATCGCTGTCATTGGGGAGACTGAAATCAGTCTTGTTTAAAATAAATAATTCTTCCTTACTATGACTTAGTGTATTGAGCCACATTCTTGATACAGCACTGCAGAAGTATTTTTTAACAGGACAAGTAGGCAGGCATTACATTTCCATATACTTATTGTAATAAACAGTTCAACCTTTACTCTTTCTCTCATTCATTTGTGAGACAAAATTCCCTACCTCAGTTTCGGGGAAGATTATGAAGTATTTCATCTTGAGTGCAGTCTCCAGGCAAGTGGAGGACATTCAGGGGATCAGTCCTAGACAGCATGGGTTCATGAAAGACAGGTCCTGTTTAACCAACCTGATCTCCTTCTATGACCAGGAGACCCATCTAATGGAGGAGGGAAAGGCTATGGATGATATCAACCTGGACTTCAGCAAAGCCCTTGATTCTATTGTCCACAGCAGCTGGTGGTTTCATGACTTAGACAAGCGTACTCTTTGCTGGATAAAACACTGGCTGGCTGGCAGATCCCAGAAAGTTGTGGTGAGCAGAGTTAAGTCCAGTTGGTGTCTGGTCACAAGTGTGGGACCAGTTTTGTACAATATCTTTATCAAGATATCTGGATGAGGGGATTAAGTGGTCCCTCAGTAAGTTTGCAGGCAACAGCAAACTGGATGGGAGGGTTGATTTGCTTGAGTGTAGGAAGGCTCTACAGAGGGATCTGGATAGGCTGGATCACTGGGCCGAGGTCAGTTGTATGGGGTTCA
This sequence comes from Phaenicophaeus curvirostris, assembly GCF_032191515.1. Taxonomy (NCBI): domain Eukaryota; kingdom Metazoa; phylum Chordata; class Aves; order Cuculiformes; family Cuculidae; genus Phaenicophaeus; species Phaenicophaeus curvirostris. The sequence continues at coordinate 92,721,801 of NC_091394.1, forward strand.
ACAAGGCCAAGTGCCAGGTTCAGAACTTGAGTCAAAACAAGCCCAGGCTTGGGGAAGGGTGGCTGGAAAGCTGCCTGGTTGAAAAAGACCTGGGGATTTTGGTTGAAAGCTGTCTGAACATGAGCCAGCAGTGTGCCCAGGTGGCCAAGAAGGCCAACAACATCCTGGCTAGTATCAAAAATGGTGTAGCCAGCAGGACTAGGGAAGTGATTGTCCCTCTGTAATCTGCACTGATTAGGCTGCTGTGTTCAGTTTTGGGCTCCTTAGTTCAAGAAAGACATTAAGGTGCTGGAATGTGTCCAGAGAAGGGAAACAAAGCTGGTGATGGGGCTGGAGCACAAGACTTGTAAGGAGTGATTCAGTGAACTGAGGCTATTTCATCTAAAGAAAAGGAGGCTGAGAGGAGAATTTATTATGCTCTACAACTACCCGAGAGGAGGTTGTAGTGAGGCGGGTTTTGGTCTCTTCACCTAAGTGACAAGTGACAGGATAAGAGTTGCACCAGGAAAGATTTAGATTAGGTATTAGGTAAAATTTCTTTACTGAAAGAGAGTTGAAACATTGGAACCAGCAGCCCAGGAGTTGGAGTTGCCATCCCTGGATGTGTTCAAATATGTTTTAGGTGTGGCACTTTGAGACATGGTTTAGTCTGTCTCCACCAATGGTCCCACTGCAGGACACAGCTGAGCCCCTCAGCCAAGTTTTCACTTCTGGGAAAAATTCCCACTTCCTCCTCCAAGTTTTCCTCTGAGGGGAAATTTTACCCTGCAGGTAAAACAGGTTTCCAAAAAGACCAAAAGCAGCACAGGCAGTGGAGAAGGAAGAAAGGAGGGAGCAGCAGCAGAGGGAGCCCCAGATTCAAGGAGAAGGAGGGCAAGAGGTGCTGCAGGCCCAGAGCAGAGATCCCTGCTGGAGCAGGAACACACCCTGCAGTCCTGGAGGGGGTCCAGGCCACAACGGGGAGATATTTCCTGCAGGATCTGAGGCTCCTGAGTGGGAGAGGAATCAAGAGTGAAGATGTGAAGCTGGGGAAGGGAAAAGAGGAGGTGGTGTGCAAAGAGGTTTTCCTTCTTGTCTTTGTTTATCACCATCCATATCTCATTTTAACTAAAAAAAAATAAATAAAATCTCCCCATGGCAAGTCTGTTTTACTTATGATGTTAATTATCTTTATCTTGACCCATGAGCGTTCTTGTCCTGTTTGCTCCCCCTCTGCTGTTGATAAGGAGGGAGGGAGAGAGTAGTCTGGGGAGGGAGAGAGTGAGAGATTAAGGCTACCTCACCATACAGGATTAAGTAGCAGCATACACATAATCTGCCTCACTGTACTAAATCTACCTCACTGAGGCTAAACCACACATTGAAAACTCCCACTGTTGAGGCTGAAGGTGTGTACGTCACTTCAGCAACTTCCCTACTGCACCACTACTTTTAAATTAGCTCAAGCTTCCAGGGTATTCACACCTTCAGGCTGTGCTGTCACAGTTTGCATAAAGGATATAGTGATTTTGTGTCTCCTTGCCATACTACTTTTCCCTTTCCCTTCTGTGGCCCAGTTCATCCATCCTTTTTTGTCTTTGTGAAAGCACTTGCATCAGTGTCATCCCAGTGGTCATGAAACCTTCAGGTGACCCATAAAATAAGTACAGTAAAAAAATGTACAGCTTTCTCTGAACTGCCTCTCTGAGAGATCAAACAAGCCCCCAGTACTGTTGTGAAGGAGGAGATGAAAATGGAAGTTATTCAGGAGCCTGAAGAGAAAGGCAATGAGAACATCCTGTGGCAGAGGCAAGCTGTGAGATCACTTTAACCGTAACACAAAACTGCAACTTAACTGTTCACACAGAGAACACCCAAACTGGTAAATAAGGCAGAATAAAGTACATTCTCTGGCACTTAGATCATTTAGCACAGCAGGGTTTATGTCCGCACTATAAAACAGTCCTTTTACTCAAAATAGTGAGATCCTGTCTTAAGTGCCCAGTTACAGTAGTCCATCATCTTAACTAAATTCTGATTGTCCTCAGGCATTACTCAAGAAAGTGCTAGTTGACCCAAACTATTGACCTGGCTATTTTTAATCTATTAGTATGGACACAGTCATATCTGTTCACTGCAATGATTTTTTAATGTCTCCTTCAAAACAGACTCTCTGAGTAGCAGTCCCTGAGGGTAGAATGCAGCTTCAGATCAAAATACCTGTTGTACAAGCATATAAGCATAGGCCTAAACATTAGTATGCAAAGCCGAGTGAAATGTCACATATTTTTGAGACTTAAGGAGCTAGGGACATATGTCATAAGACCTGTGCTGTTCTACAGTGACGTCTGAGTTGAGGGAAAATAAACCAGAGCAAACCAGATCACAACAGTCTCATAGGTTTACGGTGTAAGTCAAGCTGTACATTTTCATTATAATTAGTTAAGTTAACAAATTTTCATGAGTGTTGAAATTATGTTTTCTGTGCAAAGGGGTCTAGCACCATCTGTAAATGTCTAAAGCAGTCAGAAACCTTAACATGGGACTGGAAAACATAACACAGACCCATGCCCTTCTGGAATGCATGGTATTATGAAGCCTCTAAAATTACAATAGACATTCCAGGGTAGACAACTGAATCAGGTCAATAGTTCTTTAAAGTATGGTAACCTCTGCCAGTATTGAGGGTTTATGTGGTAAATGGGCAGCAAGCCATCAGACAATGATTTAAAATAAATTTGATCAGAATTTTCCTCTGGCACGAAATTTGAGTGACATGGAATGGCCTCTGTTTCTCCTATTAAACCCTCTTAGCTTCCAAATCAGAGCAGCTACACCCAAATGGCCTGTTGGGAATGATTTCAAGTTTCTACTAATGCTTAAAATGTATAGGTTAACCCAGATTAAAATCACACCAAAGTTAATCACAATTTCACTCTAGGTGGAATGAAGCTTCAGAACCCATGAATGTTCTTTCAAGCTATTTAATTAACTACAATAGACACAGTGAAGTAGTTTATAATAAAGAGAAGTAATTGTCTTACTGTACTTGAAAGAGATAGTTTCTCACATCCCATCTCAATGAGTGTTGTTGGTGGCACGTTTGGCCTAAGACTGGGATTTCTTTCACTAATAATATACTGAAAAAGGCAAGATTTCAGAATCTCTGGGGTGCTCACTTGTAAGTTTAGAAAGCTTAATAATGTCAGAAATTTAGACTAAGTGCATACTTTCAGAGTTAGGCCCCCATGTTCTTGAAACATTACTCTCAATCCCTTTTTTCTTTTTGACAATGGCATGGATTATTTCCCACTTCACTCATCACCCTAAAAAAAAAGTGTTGTAGTAAAAATGTGCTGTTTTTTCTTGCTACAAAAAGCTCCTGCTCAGGCATAAGGCCTATTTAATCTCAGGCCAGAGCAGTAACACAAATATTTTTCTACCCTCAACCGGGGGTTGCAAATCATTTTGTTTAATAGATGCCTATCAGGAAAGCCTGAAATTCCTCATGTGTGAATGAAGCTATTAAACCCCAAACCTCATTACACAAATAATGTCCATTTTGATATTTCAAAGTACTTTTAGGAAGGTGCTCACAAGAGTGTTGTAAATGATCCATAAACAGTGTAACACTATAGGGAGAAATTGTAGACTGGGCAATTTATTTTCACAAAAGTTTACTGCCAAAGGAGAAAACAATCGTCGGGGTCACTTGAGGCCCTGATCCTACAAAAGCTCCCCTCCTCTGTCTTCCTTGCTGATATTGTGACACTGTAAATCAGGAAAATTAGTCCTGTGAGTAAGCTTTTCTTAGGTGAGTGAGGGGTTTGAGGTATTGCATTTTTACCATGTAGTCACACAAGACAGGTATCTTTATTTGTAATTTCCTCATATTTCTAAATAATGTCTTTTTATACTTTCTGGAAGATATGCCATCACTGTAATTATGAGGAACTAAGATTTAAATAAGGAACTAAGACTTAAAAAAAGAAATTGAGGAAGGTATTCACCTGATACTTGAACATGACTTGTCTTTGTAAATGGAAAAAAAAGAAAAAAAACCAAAATAAACAAAAAGAGAAAAGTCACTTCTTGAAATTGTAGATTTCTTCAGTATTCCTGGAAAGTGGAAAGATTGAGGAAAAAAAAGCCTGTTTTCATTCAAATGTACCATGTGCAATAATTTCAGTTTATCCTAAACAAACCAATAAATCCTGAACGTCACTGGTACTTTTTTATATTATTTTTCTTACTAAATACCAAAAAGAGTTTAATTCCCAGATGTTGCATTTCTTGTATCTAAACTGTGCAACTAGTATGCAAAAGCTAGGGATGATAGACTTTAAAATCACACTGCCTGGCACCAGCTGAGGTGACAGGACTGGTGATGGAGAATTCAAACAGACAGTGGTTTCATGACATTTTTGTCATACTGACTTTGAGGTCAGTAAGGGACTGATTCTGAAGACAATCAGCAGGAGCAGTTCCAATTTAATCTATGCCAGTTGTCCACTTGAGGGTGGAAAAAACACAGGGTTTTACCTTGGCTAGCTGCCAGATGTCCCCCCAACCCCTCCTTCACTACACTTCAACAGTATAGAAGGAGAAAATAAGATGAAAAAACAGGATTGTTTCTTTCAGGATTTTTCTCACTTCTCTTTCTCACAGGTGCTACTCAGTGTTTTTTACTCTTTTTTAAATATGTTATTACAGAAGCCCCCCCATCTTTGCCAATGAAGAATGCATTAGCCAGTGGTGTGTCTTTATCAGAGACAGGTGCAACCACATGGACAACCCCCAATCTTTTCTCACAGAAGCTCCCCTTATCCCCTCCTCCCCTCAAAAAAAACCCAAAAACCAAAAACCAAAACTCCAAACAATTCACCCTTATATTCCTTTATTCTGATATTAGCTTCTTCACAAACTAACCTGCATTTTGGGAACTACTAATCTGCATCTGAGCCTACAAAAGGAGAGTTGATATTCTGCACTTGTATTAGCTCAAAACATTCAGTGCTTTTTCATGCCAGGTTTATTGCTAAGTGCACCTGTGGCACAGTTGGAAACTGGATATAGGGATAACGAAAGCACCTGAAGTCATGTAGTTGGTCTCCAATGATTCTCAGGCTGCTTAGATGTGCATTTCTCATTAGGAGTGTGAATAACAGAAACAGTTTTTGTTTAGAGGCACTTTAGGCATCATTATGTCATCCTTAAGCTTTGCATGCTAAGACTGATATTAAACCCAAATTCAATAGAGAAAGATTTACTCAGAACTCCAACCAATACTCACTCTAGATTTCATGCTTTTACTCATAGGCTGTTGTCTAGGATTTGTGATATAAGACTTTCCTTTTGCTAATTAAAAATCAGAAACACATTCCAGAAACAAATAATTGGAAAACTCAAAACCACTGGAAAACTAAGCCAGAGGTATAAATGGTTCCAGACCTTGCAAAAACAGTGCCCCTGCACACAATTGTTCACATCCTTTAGTGAAGGCTGATTGGATACCAAACCAAAAAGAATTTATAGTATTGAGTCCTAAAATTTGTATTTGGCCTGAAGACAGTTACAAGTCTTTGACAGATGCTCAGAACCTTTTAAGTCCTCTAAAATCCTAATATTTGGATGTCTGTGAATATATGTTTGAAACTTAACCAAATTTAAGATGTATATTGAACCATACAACATCCATAAATTCCTTCCAGCCAAAGTTATTTGAAGTCTTTATAGCATTGTGTTCATCTAATTCTGGATAAACTGCTAAAAATTACTTTTTAACTAAAACAATAGCTATGGGAATACAAATAGAGTTATCTGCCAGCAAAGGGGACAATTAATTCATTCGTTGCTGAACACTACTTTCAGATGTAATCACAATGTTTCCTGCTTAGAATTATTGGCATTGAGCTTGTGAATGTATCCCCTAAGGGAGGAAAAACACTGTAAATAACTTGCCTGTAAAGAGGGAGGTTTATTGGATTTTTACACCAGACAACATAAGCTCTGGTTAAACAGTGACTGATATTTATGTCCCTGTACATCCAGCCATAGCTTAGCTTCATTTTTTTTAATTTTTCTTTTTTGTTTTTTTTTGTTTTGGTTTTTTTTCAGTCTTAATGAATATAACAGTCATTGGCATTCAGATCCTGAGTCCTTCTAGTTTTCAAAACACTGACACGTTAAAGGAAGGTGAACACAGATGGAAAAAATAGTGTATTCCAATTTCTTTTACTACCTCATGAATTAAGGAGAAAAAAGGACAGGAGGAAGAAGAAAAGAGAGATAAAAGCGGAGATTAAATTATTATTCTTGTGGTATACATATCCAATAAGAATGTATGGCCTAAACAGAATGTGACGGTTTTTCAATATGCCCAGCTGAACTCTTGAGTTGTTACTGGGTTATCAGGCAGTGCAATTCACACAGAACTCCAGGGGTATTTGGCATGGATAAGCACAGGTGTCATGAGAGCAAAAATATATTTAAGCAAATATAGCTTAAATCTGCCACACTGTGTGGCACAAGGTGCTGAAGTGTTTGAGCTAAGGTCTTGAACCTCTGCTTGTAAGACATGATCCGTGGATCTACTTCAGATCCTTGGATCAGTCTGTCTCAGAGTTCCCTGCATTATATAATTACTTAGTAATGTTCTCAGCTTATTTATGCTCTAATGCAAGTTGAACTGTAGGAGGTGATTCTGGTGGGATTTTCTAAAGGCAGCTGCATAAGTGTGGTAAAACCCTTCAAAAATGTTTAGCCTTATTCCAAGGGTAGAAAATTCCCCCTGGAGATGTCAGATGAAAATGCGTTACTTCTTTAAGAGTGGCCTGACCTCAGGCTTTTGTATGGCCAGTTTATTTGTTTGTGGATAGCTACATAGTATAGTTCCTCCCAATTTATGCCTAAGAGTAATTTCTTATTCTACCACGGTGCAGAGAAAATAAATTAGAGGGAAGTCATCTTCCTCTGTCTTAAGCAGATGCTTGCATTGGATTTGCATCCTAAACTCCACTTACTGAAATGATCAGATCTTTACTGATAATAACAAGAATATAGATAACTAGTTCAAATATAGGTGCCTGCAACGGAAGTCAGGTGAGATTGATGAGTCCTATGCTTCATTTCTGCAATCTTCTCAGGCAGGGTTATATGCCACACACCCAGATACTCCATCCTATGAAAACTGTGGTCTTCCTGTGGAGGATCTCTATCTTATGTCTCATGGAAATCCCAACAGCCTGGTGCAGCAATGAACTTCATGTACATTCAGGTTTTATCAGGAAGTGAACGTCGATCTAGCAGCAGAAGCTTGCAGCTTAATCACCTAAATTTCACCACTACCCTTTTTGAAGATTTAAGTATTTTTTATTTTTTTTTAAGTTGATCCAAAATGCCAGCTCCTTCATCAGTGTCTGGTCTTCCTAACATAAGAAAGGCCAGTACATAAGTAAGAGCAAAGTTAATTTTTAAAACTTTTCTTGTTTCTATTTTTATGCTTGCTGTTCAATTGTCTTTCTCCACTTTTTCCAGTTTAAAGCTGTTTTGATTAATACAACTTGTGAATAGAATTATAATGACCTGTGCAATCCTTAGTGGATTAAAGATTTTTTAATAGACGTTTTTGTTATTATTACCATGCTTAAAAATTATATTTCTGGTGTACATAACATTTCATCTGATGATGAGAGAGACAAACAGTCTCATTCAAAATAAATTACTTTAGATATTCATATGATGAACTTGGGAATCTATTTTCTTTCGAAACAGCAGATTATTTAATTTCCAAATAACTCTCTGGCATAGAATACTATACAGGAAGCAGAAGTCAGTTGCAGTTGTTGATTAATTATGTTTTCTTGGCTGGAGTTCAATTTAAACAATGAAATGAATATGTTAGAAATTAAACTTTTACCTTCACTGAAAGAAGAGGAAAGTGCTCAGAACAGGATACTGCACATTTATGAAAACAATGCTGGTAGCCTTATATCTATTTTGTAAGCATTTTAGATTACATTTATATCCAGGTAATGTCCCATCGCTCTGACAGCACAGTGCAAAGAACTTATATAATTGAAATGTACATTTCTATTAATTACCTGCGCATGTGTAGAAAACAGTCCCTAATTTTTAAAAGTGGATTGCCAATTCGGAAAATGAGATCAGACATACTTCTGTCTCAATGTTCTTTTAACTATCTCACTTATTCTGTTCAACAAGATATAGTTCCCTAAATAGCCTTTCTTCCTCCACTGATTGTTGTTTTACATATGTTTTGATCTCTGTGATTTATAAGAATCAGTCCTTTACAATCTGCCCACATTTAATGTTTATGCTTGGACAATTATATTAAGGGCCCAGTTAAATTCTTCGACCTTTTTCTAGCCTGATTGTATGATGTGATAAACAGACTTTTTTCAGTGTTTGTTTGTTTTCTCAGTTGCAGCACTAGGATATGTGTGTGTTCTGCACTTTTGATGGTTCCTTTTTCAAGAATGACATATGGATGCCAATAAAAATGGTTCGTATGTCTGGTACTCTGCTATTTCTGTTCTTCTGTTTCTGAGATAAGCAGATGGAGATTAGGTAATTCTATAGCACTGTAAGTCGTAAACAAGTTGGTATAAATACTACTGCCTAAAATATTATGCTGAGCTTGCTCCATTTGAACTTCTGCCTCACTACAGCTTTTCTTAGGATTGTTAGCATATGCCATGTATATTGGGTTGGTTATTCTCTCCATTCTAATCGATATACAAATTTACATCGGTTGAATTGATCTTCTAAATTTTGCTATTCTTTAGACTAGAACTGGCTTCAATCTTGGGAATTGTATACCACACTTCACAATAAAGCCTGGGTTTTTCCCTCCTTATTTACTTTGATGAGCAAGCTAATGGGAAATATCATTACCCTAACACTTGGTTACTGCCTGTGAAAACTACAATAGTACACACTTCCAGATTATTGTTTCTTACTCTTTGCAGCATTAAGAAAGATTTTTGCATCATTTTCATGCAGGATTTGCTCTGCCTACAGCTACAACATGTGTATATATAAACCTAGATTTTTATAGATATTCAGATAAACCAAAACAACAGTAAAGAGAAAAGAGTAAACATAGACAAAGTCTTTCAAACTTGTGAAGAAATCTCAGTCAGGACTTCTCTCAGTGTGTCAATTAGAAACTTTAGCATCATGCTGCTTAGTCTCAAACAGAAATGATGGCTATGATCCTGAAGAACTCAGTCTCTGTCATTGCTCATTGAACAAGAGGAAAAATTTGGAAAATCCACAGTGACTTCTCGCACCTTCTTGTAAAGGCCAAAGCCCACTCTAGCTTGGAGAACACTCTCTCAATGTACCAGTTTTCAGTAGCATTTGGAAGGTCCTTATCCTCTGTCAAACATCCCAGGATTACTGTTCATTGCCACCGAATCCTCTCATTCTCTCCCTCCCTACTACTGCCACTGGACTTGTTTGTGGTCTGTGTTACTCACACATGTCTTTCCCTGTGACACTCAAATGTGTTTCACATGGCAGCCCAACAAATGGTTGTAGTAGCAGAACTCAGGGACACATCAGGCAAACAGAAGAGGGGAAAGGCAGGAAGGAGAAATTCATATGGAATCACTTTATGAAAAAGAAGTTTTGGTTGCAATCAATTCCTTTAATTCTAATAAAATCATAGTACACTCCAAAAGTGTACTCATCATATCTAAACTTTAGAGAGGATTTAGACAAAACTGAGATGTCAATGCAACCTATAAACAGGGTTATTTACTCTATGATCATTTCTATATAGGTTAGGACATTTAAAGTTAATGGAGTTTCCTTTTATTTAAGCAAAATGGAACTGAGTGCAGACTCTCTCCACTTTATATACTGGAAAATAATGAATTCTATTTTAAATAATCACAACTGGCACACTCAGAGAGTGTGAAGGGAGGAGGCTGGGAGTATGGATCATTTGGAATGGAAAGGAAACTGAGTAAAAAGATGTCAAGAGCAAAAAACAAAACAAAAAAAACCAAAAAAACCCCAAACACACAAAAAAACCCACAAAAAGTTATTCTTACCTTATTCAAGGAATGGAGGAAAATGGCAATCCAAAATACCAGAAATAAAGCCTACTAGTCACAGATGGAGATAAGAAAGTGATGTGTTTGCACAGGCCAGACTGCAAGAATGTAAGCTGTTAAGTTAGAAAATTCAACATGTGGAAACTTTTATGACAATAAACCATTGATTATTTAATTACAGGAAAACTTAAAGCATAATTATTTTGATTTTCTTTAAGAAATTACTGGAAAAACTAAAGGAAAGAACTGAACATTAATAAAGAAAAAATGCATTTGAGTGCAGATAGCAACGTCTGATTCTAAAGCAAAAGGATATGTAGATAATTGTTTATTATTTTTTTAATTTTATGCTTAATGTAATTCAACATTTATAGAACATGAAGTGAGCAATAAATAACTGTACCACAATAACAGGAAAAAAAATTGTCTATTTTCATGCAAGGAAGATTTTGCTAGAAAAGGTGTTCTTTTTCAAACATTGAAATATTTATGAATAATACTGGAAGTGATTTTCCTTTTCTCACCATATTTCCTGCCACAATTTCAGTGATAATTTAACAATTACATAATTAGATGAAAGATGGAAGCTGTATCAAGTATTTTCTGTTTTCTCAAAACATTGTTAGATTGCTTTGAAGAATATGGTATTTGAAAAGGTATATGTTGACCAAAACCAACCAAACAAGCACTCAGAAAATCAAACTCCTATGAAATTGTCAGCTTGGATACAGCAGAAAATGTGATCAGCTATAGAAAACAGACCCATTTAAGACTAAGTGAAGCAGAAAGGTTTTCAGAATATTCCCATTATTAATGAAATTGGTTTCTCATGGCTCAGTCAACTGCAGTGATTTTTCTTGTGCTTTGAGTCTTCATTTGTACTGAATGGCATCATAGAGGAAGCAATAACAAACTGCATGCAGGACTCCTGAGTTGTGTGTCACACACACTATAAATGACAGCTAGATGAAAGAGCTCTCTCATACTCTGTGCACCTGCATAATGCAAAGAGATGATCCAACCTTTGTATATGAATAAAAATGGAGGATTTCTTTATCCTCCAAGCAACCTTTCCTTCTCTATGTTGGTTCTACTAGCAGTCTACCTGAGGAATTATATCCAGCTCTCAGCCACGCTGAGATGTGCTAGGGTACTGTTGCTTGAGCAGTGCCAGTGTTTGCTTATTACTTATATTTTCACCTCACCCCTCATTCTCCCAAAGACATGTAAAAGAACAAAGAAACCAGTCTGGTGAAATTACAATCGATACTGTAATTCTGACTGATTTATCTGAAAACCATCATTATGAAGAATTTTCTTTTCTAACTTTTATCTCTGTTTCTGTCTATGGTCTTTTCTGCCTCAGTGTATGAAAGAGGGATAAGTGGGTTTATCAGCAAAATGATTATTGGAATATTTAGTTACTGAAAAAAAGTTGTCACAAAATTATTTCAAAAGCATCGTCTCACCTTAGTAGATGATGTAAAATTAAACGCAAATAATGCAGTGATTTTTTGCTGCTTTTCTTTATTTTGCGAAATTAATTAATTATCATAGGTTATCACTAAAATGAAATGGATTCAAACTGATCAGAGCCAGCAATGGTTTGGTGAAATCTGGAATTGCTCCAAGTCATACATATTCAAAGTTAATTGTTTTGTCTTCATATTTCTTACTAAGGTTTTAAACTAAAATACCTTTATTTTATCTATATATATATGTGCTAGTGAAAAAATAAGGAAAATTTGAATTTTTTTCTCATGCACTCTACAAATTTATATAAAAAAAAAAAAGTATATTTATTTGCTACTTAAGCAGACATTTTCCCGTGTTTCTACAAATATATTAACAACAAAAGGAGGGCCAAGTAGAATCTCCATCCTTTACTGGATACGCTGGAACAATAGGGAAAAAGGACAAGGACAAGGCTGAAGTACTTAATGCCTTTTTGTCTAAGTCTCTAACAGTAGGGTTAAGCATTCTCTGGGTACTCAGCCTCCTGAACCAGAAGGCAGAGAGTAAGAACAGAGCAAAGCTCTAATAACCCAAAAGAAAATGGTTAGATACTTGCTTGGTCAATTAGATATTTGCAAGTCTATGGGGACAGAGGGGATCCACCCCAGAGTATTAAGGGTGGCAGAGGTGCTCACCAGACCCCTTCCCATCATCTATCAGCAGTCCTGGCTAACTGGCAAAGTTCTGATTGACTGGAAGTTGGCAAATATTACGCCCCCATACAAAGAAGGTTTGAAAGGAGAATCCAGGGAACTACAGGCCTTTCAGTCCGACCTCAGTGCTGAGAAGTTCATGGAACAGGTCATCTTGAGTGCTATCACACAGCACACACAAGGCAACTAGGTGATCAGGCCCCGTTGACACAGGTTTATGAAAGGCAGGTCCTGCTAAACTAACTTGATCTCCTTCAATGACAAGGTGACCCACTTGATGGATGAGGGAAAGGCTGTGAATATAGTGTACCCGGACTTTAGTAAAGCCTTTGACACCATTTCTTACAGTATTCTGCTTGAGAAACTGGCTGCCATTGGCTTGGACAGATGTACTCTCTCCTGGGTTGAAAACTTACTGGATGGCAAGGCCCAGAGTCATGGTATAATTCGAGTTATATCCAGTTGGGTGCCAGTCACAAGTGATTTTCCCCAGGGCTCAGTGCTGCATCCAGTTCTGTTCATGTCTCTATTGATGATCTGGATAAGGGGATTGAGCGTATCCTTAGCAAGTTTGCTGATGACACTAAGCAGGGAGGAAGTGTTGATCTGTTTGAGTGTACGGGGGCTCTACAGAGGGATCTGAACAGGCTGGATCAATGGGCTGAGGCCAATGGGATGAGGTTAAATAAGGGCAAGTGCAGAGTCTTGTGCTCGGGATGCAACAACTCTGTGCAGCACTACAGGCTTGGGGAAGAGTGGCTAGAAAGAATCCTGGCAGAGAAAGGCCTGAAGATGTTGGTTGACAGTCAACTGATTATGAGTCAATAGTGTGCCCAGGTGGCCAAGAAGGCCAATAGTATCTTGACCTGTGTCAGAAACAGCATGGCCAACAGTACCAGGGAAGTGGATATGCCCCTATATGGCACTGGTGAAGCTGCACTTCAAATATGTATTCAGTTTTGGGCCCCTCACTACAATAAAATAAGGCATTGATTGTCTGGAGCACTTCCAGAGAAGGACAACAGAGCTGTTGAAGGGGCTGGAGAACAAGTGTTATTATGAGGAACAGCTGAGGGAATTGGGGTTGTTTAGCCCAGAGAAAAGGAGGCTGAGGGGAGACCTTATCACTGTCTGCAAGTACCTTAAAGGAGTTTGTAGAGAGGTGGGTTTTGGTCTCTTCTCCCAAGTGGTAAGTGATAGGATGAGAGGAAATGGCCCCAAGTTGCACCAGAGGAAGTTCAGACTGGACATTAGGAAAAATTTCTTCACTTAAAGGGTTATCAGACACTGGAATAGGTTCCCCAGGAAGGTGATTGAGTGAGGTATTTAAAATATGGGTAGATGAAGTGCTCAGGGATATGATTAAGTAGTGGACAGGTACAGTTGGACTTGATGATCCTAAAGGTGTTTTCCACCCAGGTGATTATATGATTCTATTTTTAGGCTGTCTTTCTATAAGGATTAAATAAACTCTCAGCTATATTTACCTGACCTAAAAAATTCTGAGCAAGACCTTGTGACCTTGGATGAGATCTAGATTATTTTGTAGCAGCTTTAATTTCTCACAATTATAAAATCAATGGTTCTCGAAGTTGTGCATTACTGTTTTTATTCCACGTGCCTTAATGCGCTCTGAGAAATGGGACAAAATATTATTTTATTCTCTACTTTCTTGTATAATAAACCACATACTCTGTAAACTGTTCCTCTGATGCAAAACAATAACACTCAGGAAATGTTCATTGGCTTTTGGGGGGACTTCTGGATAGCTGCAGGGAACTCAGTTATGTTCTAAATGTCATTGCTCTAAATATGATGGTTCCATCAATCAGCCTTTTCCTCGTCCTTGGTGGCAATGTCCCTCTCCCCGCCGCCCCAAGTGTTGGAGATTCTTCTTGGGTTTTTTTATGTGTAAAAACATTTGTTGTTATCCCTTACATAAGTGGCCAGAATGAGCTCTAGCTGGGCTTTTGCCTTCCTAATTTTCTTTCTGCATGACCTAATGAGATACCTGTAGTCTTTTTGAGTTTCCTGCCCTTTCTTCCAAAACTGGTAGACACTCTTTTTTTCCTGAATCCTAGCAAAAGCTCTCTGTTTAGCCGGGCCAGTTCACTTTATAGCACATGAGGACAGCCTATTCCTGTGCCTTCTTGAAGAATTTCCAGCCTTCGTGGACGTCTTTGCCCATTAGGACTGCTTCCCAAGGAACTTTTTCAACCTGTGTCCTGGACAGGCCAAAGTCTGCTCTCAAGAAATACATTGTAGTGGTTTTGCTCACTTTCCTCCTTACTTAACCAAGAATCAAGAACTCTATCCTTTCATGTTCACTTAGCTCAGGATGGCCTCCAGCCACCACATCTCCCACTAGTCCTTCTCTCATTGTAAACATTGGGTCAAGTAAGACACCTCCTCTGTTCAGCCTGAAGAAGAAAAATCTCAGAGAGATCTTATTGTGGCCTTTTGATATAAAATAAGAATATATAAGACAAATACAAATAGTTTGAGGTCTTAAGGGACAGGACAAGGGGTAACAGATATAAATTCAAAGAGAGTATGTTTGAATTGGACACAAAGAAGATGATTTTTTATGACAAAGGTGGTAAGATATTGGAATAGGTTTCCCAGAGAGGTTGTGGAAACCCCTGGAAGTGTTGAGTCAGGCTGGATGGGGCTCTGAGCAACCTGATGTAGCGGAAGATGTCCCTGCACATGGCAGGGTTTGGGGAACTGTAAGGGACTGTTACCATCGAACTGTTTTGGCTCAACATCACTGCCATCCACCATGATCTAGTAAGAGATCTTTATTGCAATGAAGAGCTGATCCCGTAAGAGCTGCCAACCACAGAGACGAACTGTCCCCAACGGAAAAACCATGACATCCACCTGAAACGTGCTTATCAAGTTGCACCTGGGCATGACAATGCCTTCCTGGAAATGGGTGGACTATTCGGGGAAATCATGGACTGGGGCAATAAATGGGGGAGCCTCTTGCTTCTTTGTGGCTCGGTGGGCTCGGAGCCTCTTGCTTCTTTGTTGCTCGATGGACTCGACCTGGTGTGTGTTGCTGCGTGTGCCCCCCGGTCTACCTGGAGCTTGGAGCATCATCGGCGCTCCGTGGCCGTGTCTTCATCATCACCTGCAATGAGACCAATCCGATGGGACATCGCTGGATTCGTGGTGGTGGTAATTAGCTGCATCTCTACCGTCTTCTTGCTTAGGGATTCTAACTTTTCTTTTCTTTTCCTTTCTGTCCTGTCACTGTTGTCAGTTGTTAAAATAAAGCTCACAAGATTGTACGGCATCTGACCTCGGTTGTGTCTTAATCTTGGTCTCTTGGGATCGTTTAAAAACCCTCCCCGATATTGAATCAGGGCAGGAACAGATGGTTTTTAAAGGTCCCTTCTAACCCAAGCATTCTCTGCTTCTACAGTTGTATGAGAAATGTCTAAAACGCCTGTTGACTGACACAAAAAATAAGGTTGTAAATATGCATCCAGGATCTCAGTACTGCAGGTGTAATACATTAATTCAAACAGGATGTTATGTATCAAAAAAGAATAATATATATTTTTTATCTGCCGTGGAGATAGAATTCAGGCAACTCAAACATCTGATATTCGTATCGGATTCAAGTCCAAATATTAATTCACAGAATTCAGAAATATTTCAATCTAGCATTTTAATTTTTTTCATGATTGATGGTTCTTGGCTTGTGCTTACTTTCTTACAGACTGCTTTAGTTTGGTGTCCTAGACTAAACTGTTCCTATTGTTTTAATTACATCATAACTCTATTAAGATAAATGGTAATTAATGACATCTAGCAACTCCCCTTAATGCTATCATAGCAAGTGCTGCTATGATTGTATATTTGCAACATCGTTTTGGACTTTAGAATATAGTGCTCATGCCATAGTAGAGGATGTACAATGGACAACATGAACCCAACATTAATCAATGGTCTATGAAATCTCAGTTGCACAGCTGAATGCATACATAGATCACTGTTCACATGTCCAGAGCCCTCATAAGACTGTCTGTGGTAAGGTCATGAAAAAATCAGATGATGTGATTCAAGTTCCAATAAATCTCAGTTTCAAAACATCTATGACGTCTTTTAAAAACAGAAGGAAATGATTTCAGACAAATGTGACTTCCACTCCCATGTTCTTATTTTACTTTTTTTACTTCTGTTTACTTCTATAGACACATTTCACAAGATATGATGGTTACAACTAATATAGGGAGGGAGTTAGATACAGAAACAAAACATTTGGAGATACTTCTACAAGCGTTAAAAAACATTTTCTAGCATTTCTAAGACACTTAGAAATCTGAGTCTTGTACTTGGTCATCTGTTAGATTTAGCTGGTAGGTTGCAAACCAGAACAGATTACAAGATTTAATCTCAGGATGCAGAGTGACCACAGCCTGTTAGGCAGGTTAGTGTTATGCTGAGATAAGTACATTACTTTCAACTTGCAGACAACTTCACTGTATCAGCCAATACACACAGACCTCAAGCGTATTAGAAGTTATGTCCCAGAAAGTCACATTTTCACTTATTTTGCACATAATTCTAAATCTTCAACTTCTATAATGAATTTATCATGTAATCCACCACATTGAACATACCTGATATCTTCATAGCCTTAATTTACCAGAATCTAAGTTGATAAACAACCTTAAGCCTACATTTATTTCATCCAATGTTAGCATTTTAAGGAGCTATTTTTGTTTGTTATCTTAGACCTTGAATATAGTAAACACAGAGAGAATCACAGAATCACAGAATAACCAGGTTGGAAGAGACCCACCGGATCACCGAGTCCAACCGTTCCTAGCAAACACTAAACCATATCCCCCTGCACCTCGTCCACCCGTGCCTTAAACACCTCCAGGGAAGGTGACTCAACCACCTCCCTGGACAGCCTACTTTGAAAATAATTTAAATCATAGATCTTTCTGGAGGAAGATTTTTCTCTCTGATGACACATGGGACAGTTTGAAACACCCAGGCTTAGAATTTTGACACTTCATTTAATGTCTAAAGGTAGAATGAATTGGATTCTTAAGATTTTTATTTTCTTTTTTGTATGTCCAAGACTCCCAAAGTCTTCGAATTACCCCATGGCTAATGAAATGCTCAAAATCCTCTTAAGATAAATCTCTCAAAAATTCTTAACTCCTTTCTTAAGCAAGGCAAAGAACACCTTTCTCATTGGTGCAGATTTAACTTTCTACCTGCTCGTCATTCCTTGGTAATTATATAGGGCTTCATAGGGAAAGTAAATGCAAGGTCAGTGAAAAGAAAAGACCTATCTCCAGGTGCATCCAACTAAGGCTTCTATCAAACGTATTGTCGATTACATCAGCTAAGGTTGCAAGTCAATAATTCACTGTAATAAAAGTAAAAAGATTGAGTTCATGATGACCTAGGGAACCTGAACATTCATAAGTCTATGGGATCTGACTAGGTGGTCCAAGAGTCCTGAGTGAATTGGCTGATGTAATTGCCAAGCCACTCTCCATGACATCTAAAAAGTCATGGCAGTCAGGTGAGGTCCCTGGTGACTGGAAAACATGACACACTGGTAAGCATCACACCTGTTTTGAAAAAAGGGTTGAAAGACCAGCTCTAGAAACTAGTTACCTGTCAGCCTCACCTCTGTGCCTGGGAAGATTACAGGACAAATCCTCCTAGGAGTTATGTTAAGTGACACGGAGGATAGGGAAGTGATTTGAGAGAGGCAGCGTGGCTTTACCAAGGACAAGTTCTGCTTGACGATGCTTGACGAGCCTAGTGGCCTTCTATGATGAAGTGGTTATTCAGTCAACAAAGGAAGAGCTACGGATTTCACTATCTATCTGGACTTTTTTTTCAATAATTTTTTTGTACTTTTTTTCCTTAAAATCTTGATTTCATTCTATTATGGAACAGAAAACAAATTCTACATCTTCAACACTACACACAAAAAGGAAATCTTATTATTCATCTGACAACAAACACCATACATATCTAATAAAAAGCATGGTCTTTTAAATGCGCAGACAATTTTGATATTTGGTCTGCATTGCTCTACATAGCATTGTTGTGTTAGTCATAAGTAATGAATTCTGCATAGAATAACTGCTTGTTTTTTTCACTTGTATAGAACTCTTTGTTTTGGCTCATGATAAGCAGAAGTAAGTAAAAATAATTATAAATATGTGGTTAATTAGAGAAATTGTTGTCACAGATAAACCAAGTAAAATGAAGCTAGTCAGGAAAGTTTTAGATAGAGCAAGGCTAACAAACCTCAGTCCTGAGGCCTTGCAAACTCAGTACAGAGTTTATGATCTATTACTGCAAATGGCCATATACATTACAGGATTACACAGTTAAAACAGTCAATAGAGATTCTTCTGGGAACATTTCTTAGGAAGACATAATTTGAGTATTGTGTATTGCCCTCCAGAGAACCCTGTTAATTTTGTAGTGTAGTATAATTGCTTAATGTTTAGCACTGGAAATTTAGCCACCTAGGCAATCTTCCCTGGAGATTTAAATGAAGCCCAAAACAAAGTTTAGCTAGCAGCTTGCCTCCAAGGCCTCTGTTTTTATTTTAGTTTTCTGTGGTGTCTTTTGTCTTAGGTGCGATTATTGTGTCGCCATTTTACCTATAATGTGGTTCAACTGTTAGAGTTTTGACAATGCCCATAACTCTCTTAGCAGAATTTCCCAGCTTTCTCTGTTTTTAAACCGTACCGCATGCTTCATTACTCCTGGTTACAGTTGACTTTCTGGCAGCAGGTTTCAGAATAATAACAATACATCTCAACCATCCAGCCTCCCTTTTCTTCAATTATTATTGTTAGACCATCCACATGGGCTGTGCGTACAGCTGTTTTATAGCTGTGGCCACCAGTAAAAGTACTGTAGTCAAGGCACTGGATCTATTCCACATTTCCTTCCATTAAAATTCATTCCCTGAGCAAAAATAATTGCAAAGATAATATTTTTTACAAATTCTTTTTTTCGGTGTTGGTACACTGTTGAAGCGGAGTGTCAACATCAAGTGTTGAAGCTGAGACACACAAAATTTACATATCTATCATCTGGAAAAAAAGAAATCTAAATATCAGTATTCTGTGTTGTTAGTCTGTATATTCTCACTTTTTTTTTTTTAAGTTCACTGTAGACTCAGACTTGTAACAGCTTATTATTGTTTAAAAAGATATGTAATGGGAACTGAATCATGGCAACCACCTTAGTGAGTGCTCTAAGCCTTAGAGAAAGACTGAGTTTTATAAACAAAGATAATTTTGTTGTGTTATATTCCATTCCTTCCCTTGACCTCTTTTGCTGCCTAATGGCCAGTAAATGGGGAGTTTTCAAAACTCAGCTATTGTGAGATAATAGTGATTAGTGAGGTAACTTGATCCTTGGTTTGAATTACAGGAACTTCTAGTTTGGATAACCTCACCATCTCCCAGATCTGGAAGCCAAGTAGAATATTGTTTTCTAGCATAGGCAACAGAAACAAAATAGTCAGTCTAAACCCCAGTCAAAGAATCACAGAATGGTAGCAGTTTGAAGGGACCTCTGCAGATCATCTAGTCCAATGCTCCTGCTTAAGAATGTCACCTAGTGCAGGCTGCAGAGGAATATATCCAGATGGGTTTTGAATCACTCCAGACAAGTAGACTCCACATCCTCTCTGGGCAGGCTGTTCCAGTGCCCTGTCACCCTTACAGTAAAGAAGTTTTTCCTCGTGTTCAAGTGGAACTTCCTGTGATCCAGTTTCTATCCATTGCCCCCTTTCCTGTCACTGGGCACTATTGGGAAGAGTCTGGCCCCATCCTCTTGACAGCGGCCACTTAGATATTTACAAGCATTGATAAGGTTCCCTCTCAGTCTTGTGTATTCCAGGATAAACAAACAGAGCTCATTCAGTGTCTCCTCATAAGAGAGGTGCTCTCACATAAGAGAGTTTCTGCAATCTGTGGAGTCTAGATAGATATTTAGCTGATCAAAGTTAGATGCTTGCTTTATGATAAACCGACTGGTTGTCTGAGATCCACTGACCAAATCATCTGGAGGTCTACTAGCTACAATGAAAGCTTAAACACTCATTAGACTGTCTTAGGAAATACCTATAATGTCTTCAGAGACTAATATGTAGAAGCCTAAATTTATGCGATGTTATTTCAAACTGCAATCCATTCTTACTTCCTTAAGTTACAGATATGTGGTTGATGAGTATTTCTGCATTTTTTATATTTATACTGAAAATTAAAACTCCCTCCCCCAATTCTGTTGTGACAATCATTATAATAGAACAGTAAGTTATTCAAGAAGTTGGATAGTTGCTAGAAAACTAGCTACTGCTTTTTACTTCCTTTTTTGTTACTGAGGATGTAACCAAAGGAAAAGAAGAATGATCAAACTATCAATATAATTTGTCTGTTTCCATCAGCTGAATCAGACTCAGACCGTGCATGGTGCTAAAACAGAATTTAGAGCCATATGTAATATTAAAGTTTCAAGTTCAGCCTAGCTGTTTTGTTTCTTTAAGCATTACACACCAGAAAGAACCATGTAAGTGTTGTTCTTAAATGAGAATTCAAACTTCTTCTAAGGTGATTGCACCATCCAAATGCTAGTCTTGCACAAAGACAGCATTGGCAGTACTCAATTTCTATCTCAATGTTAACCAATTCACAACATATCCACTCCATATCCATGTTCAGTTTAGTAAAAGACTCAAATGAATCACATCAGAAGGCAGGAGAAAAAATGTTTTGTGTTTCTGAAGTTGTTAGAATATCCACGAAATTCAGCCATATATGGACATAAAAAAAGAAAAAGGAAAAAAATATCTAACACACCATAACAGCCTTATTTTATAGCTAATATTTCAAAAACCTTAACCTTAGTGGTAATGGGACACAGAATTTTCTGACTGGTATACCACAGCCATCATACAAAGAGGAATTTCTAAAGAAATCACAAAATAAATGGACAACTAACTAGCTAGTTTTAAAGTGGGAAACATTTGACATCGATTTGCTTTAGCACTTGAGGCATTTCAAACCATCTTCATAAATCTTTTTCCAGCATCACAGTGGTCAATAAAACTGAAAGTGACCTTGTGCAAAATGTGCTATATTTTAATTACAGTGGGGTTATGTGCTGGATTAGGGGTAAATGTATTATGCTGTCACCCAGTATGTCAAAGCTGGCAAACATAGCAATTCTTGGCCTGTAGCTCAGAGTTTTTAGTTTGTCATATGTATAATTGGCCTGGACACTTATGTCTGAGGCTTTTTTTTTTTTAATCTACTTTTTTGGCTTCTTGTACATGAATGAGCCGAGTACCACAATATTATGTTATATATCAGAAAGTGTTTGTGGGTGTGTGCACACATGCACTAACTATAATACCTACCAAATAACCTATGTTGACTTTTCTTCTGTTTCAGGCTATACAAATCGCAGGAAAATCTGTATTTTAAAGCCTTATGTATGTATATATAAGTATAGCATATACAGTGCACATGTTCATACATTGATAAAGCCAGAATATATGCATGACATGCTACATAACATTAAAGCTAATTGTTACTTTTTACTAAGTAAAATGCTGCATTTGTCTTTTGCTTTGTGAAAGCTAAAATATTTCACAGCTGTGACACTGTTAGAGTCTGTTTTATGAAACTGTGGAGGATTTTTTACTGTGGGATTTTGGAGAATGAAGGAGACAGAAGATAGGTGAGGAGGAATTTTCTAATGAAATATTAAACAAACTGACATGGAAGTCTTGGGAGTACCTAGTGGGAATCAAAGTAACCTGAATGAAAATCCTTGCTCTGGAACAGGCTAGTTGGGATTCTGTAGAAAATTTCAAACATTATTAGATGCTTGGAGTTAGGCAACTCATTCTGCATTAGTTGGGGGAAAAGAGGGGAGTGTATAATGAGAATCCTACCAAAACCAGGATTTGGAAAATAATTGGAGTATTATAATTCTACTCACAGCCGCTGACTTTTGATGTTGCAGTGGAGAGATTCCTCAATCTGTTTGTTGTTCATGTTGATTATGAATGAAATAGGCTTGACAGCAACACAGGACGCATTATTTATAACATAATAAAAATATAGAGATGATGAGTCTGTTGGGGGCTGGTAGAGTGGACTGGAATATTATTTTTGAAAGGGACTTACTTTTTGACAGGTAGTAAATTTATCCATCTTTAATCAGTTCTTCAATCTAAACAGGGATAATCATAACACAATTTTACCTCCTCCCTTGTCTGTTTGGATTACCATTCTCAGTCTAAAGCCAAGCAAAATAAGACCTTGATTTTGGATCAAAACTGTACCTTTACTAGATTATAAATAATATAAAGCAGCTCATTCTTCTGTCTTCACCTAGTTTTCTCCCACAGCCAAAAATAATTTGACAGTAATTAAGCTATCAAAAGCTAAGAACTAAATCAATGTAAATTAAGCTACTAGATAACTGGGAAGAGACTCAATCACTGTATGAGTTAGGAACAGACAAAATAAGAACAAAATTTATTATTTTGGTAAAATATGTCCAGTGAATTTCATGTAAAGCAATGTTATTTTGAAATATGCCTCGAATAAACCAAGTTAAATACAATCCAAATTATCAGCTGTACAGGCATTAAGGAGAAACTTCCCCCGGAAGGCTCATTTGCCGTGTTAACTTTCCCTTCTCCATTTTTAATCTGCTGTAACCTTCTCTGTTAGGTATGTTAGGTATCTATCTATCTGTCTGTCTGTCTGTCTGTCTGAAGTTCTGGTAAGATCCCTCTTCCTGATCTCTCTAAAACTATGCTTTCTGAGAGAGGGAGAGAAGAAGGGAGAATAGCAGGGAAGGAAGAGGGACATGGAGGGAGTAGTATGGAGTGAAGCAGAAAAAGTAAATCCATCTGAGCAGGGGGAAAACAGGGGACTAAGCTGCCTGCATCAGGGTGGAGAAAGTCATGTCAGAACTGCAGAATGTTTTTACCAAAATCCCAAAGTCTTTGCTTTAACTATTTCTTTCAAATCTATGAGGGAGTCTGCCTGGCTCTTCTCCAGAGTTTTGTCCCAAGCTGGTATAACTATATGATCCCTAACACTTCAGAGAGGTTGTTCTGCTCAGTCTTGGGTGCAGTGGCTGTTCCAGGTTAAGGTTTGCAACAGGAAGACTGTGCATGCAACCATAGGCCAGAATCCCTCTTTTTCTTCCTGCCACTTTTTACTGCTCAGAGACCCTGATGACAGCCTTATAATTCTCTATGGCATAAGGGAGTTCTCAGCTGATGTCAAGCAGCATAACCAATTCTCCCACCAGCTGCTTTTCTGCACATTGCTGAGGGAAGAAAGGAAGGAAAGAGATGAAATGGAACCGGTGCTCTGTCAGTGCACAGGCACTTGATAGTACCTTGGAGTCTGGGGGGCCCTGTGAATGCAGCTTAGAAAGGAGAATCATAGAATAACCAGGTTGGAAGAGACCCACCAGATCATCGAGTCCGAGTCCAAGTCCATCGAGAAACAGGAGAGCAGGAGGACATTCCCAGCTGGACTTTAAGCTCATTAATGTTGGCAGTGTTGTTCTGACAATGTGGCTCAGGATACCTGCTCACATGATTCCCCACTGTCCTACAGAGGCTTTACAGCACGTGCAA
This sequence comes from Phaenicophaeus curvirostris, assembly GCF_032191515.1. Classification (NCBI taxonomy): domain Eukaryota; kingdom Metazoa; phylum Chordata; class Aves; order Cuculiformes; family Cuculidae; genus Phaenicophaeus; species Phaenicophaeus curvirostris. The sequence goes on from NC_091394.1 coordinate 92,745,713, forward strand.
GCTCTGAGTTCTCTGCACATTAATGCTACTGGCTAGTTTCTAGATAATTCATATATGAACTCCTAGTAAGACCTTTTGTTTTCTAAGACGTGTACAGCCACATACACCCATTGCCTATGGATTTCCAGACCTCTTGCCTGATGCTGTGACTGCTAGTGTCCTGTGCCTTCATTCCTGGGCAATGTGTAGCAGTACCATAAACTTGAGAGACCTCTTGCTTCACCCTTGTTGTGGCTCTGCAGATCTTGTTAAGATTTTAAATGTAGCAAACATAACTTTGACATCCTTTAGCTGACATGCTTAAGTTGCTTGCCTTTCTGCTGCATTAGCATTACAGAGATGAAATCTCTGTGAGACTTCCTGCACTCCCACTGAATCCAGCTCAGGATTGGACTACTAAATCATTAGGAGGTCTTTCACAGTTCTGACATGCAAAATGCAGACTTCTATAGGTGACAGTGAATCTGTACTTGCACTCCGGAAAGCAATAAATATTTAAAAACCCCAGCACTGCAGAAAGAACTGTGAATTCTGCAGCCATAATTGTAGAAGGAAAGCCTGTCCACCTGCATATTTTTGGATGATGTGAAGAATTCCAGATCTACAAATCTGAAGTATATCTACAAGATATGATCCATCTCTTTATTTTGAAGAAGTAGATTTTAAAGACATGCATGAATGTATGGAAGAATAAGAGAATGCTCAATCTCTCTCTCCCTCCCCAAACACTCAGCCTTTTTCAATGACATGGCCAACCTCAACAAAACCCAAAATCAAAACCAAACCCACTTTAGACTGCCAATATTAAAATAAAAGAAGGAGTTGGAAATCTCTCACAGAAACAAAAGGGCAAGTTAAAAGATGGTACCTAAAAAATTTATAGAAATACTACCTTCTTGGAAGTTTTACCCATACATTAGCCAACAAGAAAAAATATTCTATGTCAACACAGGAAACAGACTGGATGGCTACAGTGAAGTGTTTAATTTACATCAACAACCACAAATCAAACTATTTTACCAAAGACTAATGTATCAGTGATACTACCATAAACATAGAAAATTAACACCAGTTTTAAGTTGAGAGTTTTCTTCCTTCATTATAATAGCACAAAAATCAGGGTTTTAGGCTACAGTATGTGCTTGAAATCCTTCCATCAGTTATACAGAGAGTTCTTGAAGGCAAGTTATTTCATCTAAAAATAGGTGTGTGAAATAGGTAGTTGGTAACTTTATGTGAAAAATTTTCCTCTCAGGTATTGACTACAGGGGGAAGCTTGTCAGCTAATTCAGACTATAAACCAATCTGTTAGAGGAATATAGCTGGGTGGTTTTTATTATACTGATGGACTTAAATTGGAGGTTATTTACATACCAAATACATCTATCATGTTATCAGTATAAATATATATATTTATATATACAGAACAATGCATAGAAGCCTGCAACGTGATGTGGAACTGGAATACAAAAAGGTACAAAACACCATCCAAGAAGTGATGTCCACCTTCCAAAATGTATAATACAATAAAAAAGTTAAAATCATGAGAAGAAATTGGAAAGAATAAAATACCTGATTTGATGATGGCAATATGGTAGCAGAGCCATGCACAAAACTGATGCCCCCAGAATCTCAGCACAATCCTCTAGCTTTTCATCATATTGAACTTTTAACATGCATTAACAGTAAATTTCTAGCATTTTCCTCCAGCACAGGCCTTCTACACTGTCCTCTGCCTGGTTTTCCTTGGCGATATTTAGTTGAGACAATCCAAGACAAATCACGGGAATAAGTTTTTCTCACATTTAAGTTGATAATCTTTCAATTACACAAAATCAGTGGGTCTCTTCTATTAGAATTGTTAATATTTTAATAAAAAATTAAACATTTACAGACTTGAATCTTCAGTATGTTCTGACACATTATTATGTTCTGTACACATTATTATGGCTGTTAAAAGCTTTAAAATGTCCTGACTTTATCCTAATAAAAAAAGATTTTTTAAAAAATTTAAATTATTAGTGTCCTTTTAATGGTCAAAGTTAACTGAAAAAAAAATTTCAATCAGTCTGTAACAAATGGAAATTTTATTCTTTATAGAAAATGTGGGGAAGGTTATATTTTTCCAAATGCTGGTGGTAGATGTCTGGGTTATGTGCTGTGGCTCCCTTATGCTTAGCGCTTGCAACTTCAGAGAAGGGAAAAGAGAAGAAAAAAATCCCCCCTCAAATCAAAACCAAAAGCACAAACCCTTGTTCTTTAAAACTCATCTTCCAAGTGTAACAATATCTATACTTGCATAAATCTATGCTGCACTCTGTCCCACAGAGGTCAAAGGTTACATTTAGGTAATCGCCTCTGGAAATGGAAAATAGACTGCTATTCTGAATTCAAGAGAAATTCCTGCTCTATGGCAGTCATGACTGCCAAAACCCTGTGAAATTCTTCTTAAAGATGGCAGAACTCTGAAAGTACATCCAAGGAGGCCACTTTCTTAATCACATTCTCATCAGTAAGCATGAGTTTAAACACAACTGAAGAAACACAGCCACATTTCCTAGGGTTTATCAAAACCATCAGGGGAAGGTTAAGGAAAATAAATTTTCTGAGGGTTGATTTTCAGGAAATACCATGAGCAGAAAATAGACAAAGGCTAAAAGAATGCTTCAGGCAAGTATGCCTGTCCTTATCTTCCTCATATTGGGGTCTGCTTATGCCTAGTTAAAAACAGGAGTTTGGTCTAGAAGGACTTTTGGTCTGCAGAAGCACTTTTACCTTTTTAAGGGATAGCTTATGACAAGAAATTCAATAAGCTACTCTTAAGCTTTTGATCAGGAAGTCTTAGAACAGTTATGAAAAAGTAGCAAAGCAACTCATCTCAAAGCAAAAAATAATGACACAAAAAATGTAGCATTACTGTTATTGATTTCTTAACAATCAGTCTCTTAGGATATGTAGGGGATATATTTCCCTGACTGCTTCAAGTCAAAAAAACCCTATACAACAACGTATGTAGTAGCAAAACAATCTTTATTTGAAATGTTTCTGTTAAGAGACAAAGCTTCTAAAGGGAAACTGAAAGCTTTGTCTTGGGCGTTGGAAAGCCAACCTAGCTTTCTTCTACTCAATGATTTACTGAGAAAGAAATGGGAACTATTATCTTCTTTCAGAAGATTATAATTAAATTTGACAAGCTTGAAAGAGGATTTCACATTTCTTTTCATAGCTCAAGTCATCAAGTGAAAAGGCTACAGTAGTTTCCTACAGAACCAAAGCTGCTCCCAGACACATTCATACATAATACTCAGTGATTTAAAAGCCCACACCCACATCTTTCCCTTTTGCATCATAAATTGACTGATGATGACAAGTGAATAAGATCAGCACCTCACGGGGACAACCTTCATCTTAAATAAATGATAAAACTATTTAGCCTCCTCTAATTCTTCTACCTTCTCCCAGAAGGGTATATGAAGTGGCTTGAAATCCAGCTAGCCAAAATAATAAACCAAGCTTCAAGTTAGAAGCTGTCAGATCCTAAAAGACATTTCTTTTGCCACTTTGACCCCTTCTTAATTTTTTCCCAAAGCCAAAGAGGTATTTTGCATTTCATTTGTTCAAGCAATTGCAAAATTTATCCCACTTATTTAATTCTAGACAAGAATTTTTTATTTTTTTTTTCAGGGAAAGTTTTATTTTTCTTTCCCATATGGCCATCATGGAAAAAGCAATTAATTTCTCAATAAGTTTATGGCAGATTTTTTTTTCAAAATATAACTACTCTGCATGATAAAAGCACTAATTTTCTCTGAATCTAGGATTCAAGCTACAACCAAAAGATTTCTTAGTAATGAAGGTTATTATCTTTCATATTCCAAGGCTGAGCCCCTCTTAGTAAAATCATGGTCTTCAATGTAAGCTTTGTTTAGATATTACTAACGTAAGTGGTAGATTCTAAGCCCAGTGAAAGGAAGATTCTCTTTGATCCACTTTACAGCATTTATATATCAGACATCATGTCTCGAATAAATAATAATTAAAAAAAAACAGAAAAGCAAACCAAGATGGATTACATTTCTAATGTTTAAAGTGAGAGGGAGAGGAACGGCAGGGTAGAACCTGGCCCTGGAACCAACCAGTTTTAGAAAGCTGACATCCCCACAGATGAATAGAGACAACCAGTTCTAGCAAAGAAGTGACTGGACTTTAAGTACTGAATTACCAAATTAAGTAGACACGTCTGTTCACAGATTTCAGCCTTTATCAGTGAAAAGCATTCTGATAAATCAGCACACTGATAAATATCAGGATACAATAGCAGAAAGAGAATACTTGTATTTTGAATTACAAGTTTACTAGTGTTCAGTCCTGTCATCAAAGGCTACCTAGTCATAAATATAAACAGAGACAGAGTCATAAATATAAACAGAGACAGAGAAAAGAACTGTGGATATGTTATGGTAGGGGAAAAAAACCCTATATCAGAAAACAAGTGGAAGACTGAGAAAAAAAGAGATACTGAAGAAACTATGTGAGGTCACTAATTTAGAAGATAGGGGATTTCAACATCCTCAGGGACAATAAGTCTCGATGGGCTTATCTTTATGAGGTCAGTGAGGACATGAGATTGCTGCAGACACTACAAAGAAAGTAGTCAGAGTCTGGGGAGTTAAGATAGTTTAGTGTCAAATTTTGAAAGGTGTATTTTTACCAAATTTTCAAAAATCGCTATTATTTCTAACATAGAGTTTTGTAAGGAATACAACATCTAAAGTTTCTAGCAATAAAAAGAACATTAGTAGAACAAGGGTTAATGCATTATTACCTTTGTTGATAAACTTTATACTTTGGTAAATCAAAATTATTGAGATGGGGTGAATGGATAGATGAAATAAAAAGGTGAAAGGAAGGGTAGAATAAAATACATATGTGTATGTATACACTATGATTTAAGGGACAGAGAAATGGATTCTGAAAAGTGTGGGGAAGGCAATGGCAAGGGCAGAAGAAGAAGCAGATACTATAGAGAAGGAAGACACTATAACTGTTAAAGAACAGTTTATAGTTTAGTGGGAATCCTTAATGCCGGCGATATTATGAGCCTTGCACCTCCGGTTTCTTTGTTTTCTGGAAAAGTTCTGTTATCTCTGTCCAGAACTGTATAGCTCCATCTTCTCCCTGTAGCAAAATCGATCAACTTTGAATTACAGTTCTGGCAATAATACAGAAATTCAAAATACAGATCTGGTCCTGTGCACACAAAGCACACCTGTAGCTGGATGTCAGGGCTGGGCTTCTGCAAGTATCCAGGGCATTTTTTAATTTCCACAGCGGTCCTTGAACTCCTGCTTACATGCCAATGTACTGATTTGAGACAAAGGACCCATCTGAGCCAAGATAATGGTATAAATTCTTAGATGAATACACAGCAAGGCATTTGACTCATTGCCACAAAAGCAATTGCCTAGACATGTCATAGACCCTTTGACTGGCAGACTGGCACTACTTATATGCTTTGGTGTGCTGCGTTACATTCTAGGAAGACCATCCCACTGTCCAGAGATTCTTCAGTGAGGTTTCTTCTGCAAAAGTGATCAGACTGAACACAGACAAGATACTTGTAAGTAGTCAGTAGGACCTATTCCTGCAGAGACAGGTGTGGTCTCACAGAACAGTTTGTAACAACCTGTACTGTTTTGCGCTGTAATAATTTTCTTCATAGCAGCTTCTGTGGTGCTGTGTTTTGGATTGCCAACTAAAACAGTGTTGATAACACAGGGATGTTTTAGTTGCTGGTGAACAGGGCTTACACAGCACTGGTTTGCCCCACCAGTGACTAGGATGAAGTGCACAAGCAGTGAATTAGTTCCTTGGTTTACCTTGCTTACATGCACAGCTTTTGCTTTACCTCTTAATCTGTTTCTATCTCAGCCCAAGAATTTTCTTTGTTTTGCTCTTCACAGAATCACAGAATCACAGAATAACCAGGTTGGAAGAGACCCACAGGATCATCGAGTCCAACCGTTCCCATCAAACACTAAACCATATCCCTCAGCACCTCATCCACCTGTGCCTTAAACACCTCCAGGGAAGGTGACTCAACCACCTCCCTGAGCAGCCTGTTCCAGTGCCCAATGACCCTTTCTGTAAAGATTTTTTTCCTAACATCTAGCCTAAACCTCCCCTGGTGGAGCTTGAGGCCATTCCCTCTTGTCCTGTCCCCTGTCACTTGGAAGAAGAGGCCAGCACCCTCCTCTCTACAACGTCCTTTCAGGTAGTTGTAGAGAGCAATGAGGTCACCCCTCAGCCTCCTCTTCTCCAGGCTAAACAACCCCAGCTCTCTCAGCCGCTCCTCATAAGGCCTGTTCTCCAGCCCCTTCACCAGCTCTGTTGCTCTTCTCTGGACTCGCTCCAGAGCCTCAACATCCTTCTTATGGTGAGGGGCCCAGAATTGAACACAGGATTCAAGGAGCGGTCTCACCAGTGCCGAGTACAGAGGGAGGATAACCTCCCTGGACCTGCTGGTCACGCCGTTTCTGATACAAGCCAAGATGCCATTGGCCTTCTTGGCCACCTGGGCACACTGCTGGCTCATGTTCAGTCGGCTGTCAACCAACACCCCCAGGTCCCTCTCCTCCAGGCAGCTTTCTAGACAGACTTCTCCCAGTCTGTAGCGCTGCATAGGGTTGTTGTGCCCCAAGTGCAGGACCCAGCATTTGGCCTTGTTAAACCTCATGCCATTGGACTCTGCCCAGCAGTCCAGCCTGTTCAGATCCCTTTGCAGAGCCTCCCTACCCTCCAGCAGATCGACACTTCCACCCAGCTTAGTGTCATCCGCAAACTTGCTAAGGGTGCACTCGATGCCTTCATCCAGGTCATTGATGAAGACATTGAACAGGGCTGGACCCAGCACTGAGCCCTGGGGAACCCCACTTGTCACTGGCCTCCAGCTGGATTTCCCACCATTTCCCACCACTCTCTGGGCCCGGCCAGCCAACCAGTTTTCCACCCAGGAGAGTGTGCGCCTGTCCAGGCCAGAGGCTGACAGTTTCTCAAGCAGAACGCTGTGAGAAACTGTGTCAAAGGCTTTGCTGAAGTCCAGGAAGACCACATCCACAGCCTTTCCCTCATCCAGCAGCTGAGTCACTTTGTCATAGAAGGCGATCTTCTGATTCTCTCTTCCTTTCCACCACAGGGCAGTGAGGCAGCCCCATTATGGGACAGCTTCTGGCTAGAGTTTGACTACAAAAATAGCTAAAGTAGCTCTGCTACGTTTTACAAAATTTTGAGATATTCAGTAACGTGGGTTTGTGCAAGTGCTGCAGTGGTCACATAGGACCACAGTACTTCTTGATAGAGCAATTCAGCAGAATAGTGGTTTAAGAATTCAATTTGACATAGATGAAGCTGAATTCATTCTTCTTTTGGATTAGTGCCTGATACTGATGTCTTCATGGTCTTAATCACAGCTTGAAACATTAAAGAACAGATCTGTTGAGGTGCTGAACATACATCATTTTATGAAATTTCAACAGGAGTTTTGATATTGACACATAAAGCAGCAGATATTCTGAAAACTCAGATCATTGCTTATAGAGTTTTCTAAGACATAGAGGACTGATATTTTTCATAGAGTTGAGGTGGATAATAATACAGAAAATACAATTAGTGATTGATAATAACAATTGCACAGTTCTAATAGGAAGACACATTTCTGTTGAGTAGTTCCTGAGGATTAAATTCTGCATTTGACATTGAGAAAGAAAACATTATGTGATCCTGAAATGAAAAATTGCCTCATACCCACATGAGCTTGAATAGCAGTACATAAAAAATGTTAGCAGATACATTTCTTCAGTTTGTCCCATTGACATTCTTTTACAGAATAACTTTTTCTTTGGGTTTTGGACATCATTTTGGTAACACAAAAATATTTACGCATGCAGCTTTGCCTCAAAATTATCCAGCGTCTCCTTAGGCATCCCATTTTTTTATTTTTTTTCTCTGGCAGACAAATGTTTAAAAGTTCTGGATTTATTCAGGAACTTACTCTCATCTATGGATCATTACCTACTCTGTTTCCTCTGTACATGCTCAAGTCTTAATCAGTGAGGGAGCTCCTAGAAGAAAACTGGTATCCTGTTTTCCATGTTTTCCACAGAAACTTACTTTTACGAAACTCCCAATGTGTTAAACCTGTGAGTCAGGGTCTTTTTGGTTTTTTCCTACTTTTTCAGAGTCTGGATTCATTTTTATGCCTTGAGAATACTATAAAGACCTAAAAAAATTCTTTTTTTTTTTAAAAAAAAGGGATTCGATCAACCATAGTGATATCATAATATCATAATTACAGGTGATCATTAAAGTATCATTATTTCTATCTTGGGTTTAATTTGCGTTGGTGACTGAGAGAAGTGTCCTTTCTTCATTTTTGACCTTGTCCTTGAAATGTGATATACATGATAGACAGCATTGGAGAAACATTGGCATGCTGTGGCAGATAGTTCTGTCCTCCTTTTACGTATGCATGTTGTGTATGACTCTTCCTGTTTTCTGAAAGGACTTGTTCTTCAACAATTTAAGCAACAACACTATCTTTTTATAAAATATGTTTGCTGCTCTTTCCCAAGAACAGCAGCATATAATCCTGTGCTGATTTATGTTAGATTTATGCAGAAAAATTCTTTTGTATACCTCTTGAATAATTGTGTATACAATCATTAAGCTTCTGGCTTTTACAGCCTTTATAAAAGATTGATTTTTGGCTACTCTTGCTTCAGCTAGGTTTAGCCTCAGCCATGATGTAAACAGCCTGTGACCTGACAGAATATTAATCTATTCACCAGACTACTCCCTTGGGCTGAATAATTCTTTCAGTCTTGAGAACAAAACAAGCCTCCAATGTTTTGTTTAGTAAATCACTTAACAGGAGGTCACTGCGAATGCGTGACCAGGTTAAATGATATTTATTATTAAGTAAGTACAGACAAGCCCTCCTGTACACATTCTTAATTTAGGTGAAGAACAGTTGCCATCGGGAGTCACTGCATGCATAATGGGAATCTTCCACATGAAGTGATTTCCCTTCTTTAAATGCAGGGTTTTATGAAGACTTTTGCAAAAGGCTTTTAGGGCATGATACTCTGTACAGATGGATTTGCATAGCTCTGTGTAAGCTGAGGTCAGAGAGAGAATTCATCCTCAGGTAATTTTACAAAGCAAAAAGTGTCATTTTTGTTTACAGAGGATATAGCTCAGAACATTTCCATATTTATAAAAACTACATTATAAGATAAGATAATTCTGCTTAATGTAATTCATTTTGGTTTAATTAACAAGTGGCAGTGCCTCGTGTTCAGACATCACACTCCCCTAACAATAGGTACTGAGGTATTCATCAATTTATCTTTACAGGAAGGGAAATACTGTCTCCCTTTTAAAGCTGGAGTTACAGGAACATGACAAGAGGGTGAATCATGATGTAAAGGGTCTGTAGAGCTGCAAGCATATGAAAGCAAGTTATCCTACTCCTGATCTCACACCTTAAACACTTCATCATGAATTAATATCAAAAACCCTCAAAAAAATCTGCCTTACTTGATAGCTGTTGGAATTGTCTCATGCACCCAGGATTTTCCTTCCTTCATCTATTTCTAGTCTTTTCTTTCCTTTTTTTTTCTTGCATGTTTTGTTTTTTATTATCTATTCAAATCCAAGAAACGGAATTCAATAGTGTATGCATCTTCCCATGAACAGGAGAATATTAAATATTCCCAGCTGTCAAGGTTTGGAGTGAAAAGCAAATTAAATAGTAGCACAATTCAGGCAGCATTAATAGAGATATTAATTAAATCAGATTGGTAGTGAAATACCTGTAAAAATCATTATCAATATTTCTTGAACAAATTATGGAAATCCAAACCCACATGTTAACAGATCAGAATTAAGTGGTACGTTAAAAAAAAAAAATCCTCAAAATCCAAACCAACTCCATCAAAAGAGCCCAAATAGTAACAACAAAATCACAGTACTGCAACGTGCGATGGCTTTCCATGTAGTTGTTGCTGATGTCTTTGCCAACAGTAAGCTCAAGGAGAGACATTGCCTTTTTTACTCTCCCAGATCTAGGCTTGGTTAAGGTACAGCAAAACAGCTTGTCACAAAGTGAGCCATTTTGCCCCCAGTTATGATAGTTTTTGTTCCAATTCTTGTCATGAAATGATAAAACTTGGGAAAAAAAAGCCAAGTGTGTCAGCTGCTCTACTCAGCTGCTTCCTCAGTGCATTGGAATAACAGCACAGCCACTGCCTGCATGTTGTTTCTTCCCTTATATCTCCACTGACACCTTCAGGGCTTCACCTCCACAGCTGTTAACATAAAGGAGTGAGGAATGACATCAGAAAGCAATGTAAAGAGGCAGCAGAAACAACCCTGTTCAGTCCTCAGGGTGCTCAGTAGCTAGGCAGCTGGTGTGAGCCTGCATTTTTCCTGTCTTTTCCTTTCCACATAGCTCCCTTATCTTGGTTGATTTGTTCTTCCTCTTTTCCATGAAGTTCTTTCTTTCTCTTTCCTAAGACCTTGATCCACGTATGTGTTTACTAAATTTTTAAGTGCTCTTAGCTCCCGATAACTTACACCAGGAACATATTGTCATGTTCATCTTTGAAATGAGGCATTTTCTTCTCAATTTTACCTTGTTTTGTCTATCCTCCTAGTATTAATTTTTTATTATTATTTTTCTATTTTTTTTAATTAGTCTTGGGCATGCTTCTTTTCTCTCATGATCTGCCTCTCCAACATACTGTATAGTTCTGACTTTTATCCTGATATTTCTATTCTTTTGTTATTATTTTCTTGTACTATCATTCTTTGTGACAGCAGTTTGTGTCACCACAACCGTAACTTTTAACCCAGCTTCTCTGGTCAGGTTGCATTTTGTGCAGAGTGTAGAAAACAAAGAGGCTTCATGCTTTGATTTACAGGTCAGTCCTGAGTCTTCATGAAATGGTATGTTTATCATTTGATATTTACCTGACTTTTCTACACAAGATTTAGTTTTCTGTAAACCATTCACTACACCTCAAGGCTGAATTAATAGCATTAGGAATAAAATGCTATTAAACACACACCTAAAGAGTTTTACCAAAATTTTCTTTCAAAACAAGTTTTTCAGTTTTAAATTCATCTTTCCATTTTTCCTATTAAAATATATGTAAGTATCATAATTATTAAAAAAAAAAAAAAACCAAAAACCAAACCAAACCAAACCAAAACCAAAAATCAGAAGTTTTATTTAGTTTTGTATTCAGCTTGGGTTTTTTAACCATCTTTCTATTCAAACTTTAAAAAAGTTGTGAATGTTTTCTGATGTTCATCTTTGATCCTTTGTCTACCTGTGAGCTGGAGTGCAGGAAGCATGCTTAATATTTTTTTTTTAGGGAAAAATTAACCCAAACAAATTTATATTGGCTTTGAACCTGCACCTCCCATTCCATTCTGTAACACTGACTGTCTGCCTGAATGTCAATTGCAGAAAAGTCTTGTCATGGTGATCCTCAGTTTTTGTAAATTTAAATACAGAAACAGGGTTGATGTGGCAGAGTTTATCAAAAGAAATATTTTAGTTCCAGCAGAATGCTCCAGAGAAGCAGGAACATTATAGTCTTTGTTTCTGTGAAATTACTCATCCCAAGCAACCTTTAGAGATGATCGCAACCTAAAATAGTTTTCTTATGGAGTTGTAATTTAGTTCCTGTGCTTCAACCTTCCCTGTCCAAACAACTCATTACTGTATGTTTTGCATGTTCGTCTGTTTTCTTGTTAATATTTTTCAAATTGAAATTCTGAGTCATTGTCCTGGTTTGGCTAGGATAAAGTTGATTTTCTTCATAGCAGATGTTAGAGTACTATGTTTTGGACTTAGTGTGAGAATAATTTTGATAACACACTGATGTTTTTAGTTGTTGCTAAGTAGTGTTTCTACTAAGTCAAGGACTTTGCAGGTTCCACCACACTGCTAGTGAGGAAGGGCACAAGAAGCTGGGAGGGAGCATAGCCAGGACAACTAACTCAAGCTGGCCAAAGGGATATTCCATACCATACAAAATCATGATCTCTGTAAACTGGGGAGCTGGCTAGGGGTGGATATTGCTGCTCGAAGACTGGCTAGGCATCAGACTTTGCGTGATGAGCAATTGCATTGTGCATCCCTTGTTTTGTATATTCTATTGTTATTAATTATCAACATAATTGTTTTCATCATCATTGATACATCTCACTTTTGCTGTCCTATTAAACTGTCTTTATCTCAACCCACATTTAACCTGTTTTTTCCCTCATTCTCCTCCCCAGCCCACTGTGGGGGGAGGAGAAGGGAGCAAGCAGCTGTATGGTGCTTAGTTGGTATCTGGGGCTAAACTGCAACAGTTATACATGGAATATGTTGAGGTAGGTTAGTGGGCTGTGCAGAAAATGATAAGTGCAAACTTATAGGATGGTATAAACTAATTTATACTTTTACAGACTTGTGATTCTCCTTTGACTTGGATTCATTTTGGCTGGATATCAGCCTTCAGAGGAGCCTGATAACACAAAATATTAAATGTTTGTGTAATATTAGGCAATAGAAATATTGAGATTCATCTCCTAGAACATGACCTAGGACTGGGAACTTTAAGAAAAAAAGCTTCTTTTAAGATGCCCATATTTTAAGAATTTCACATTAAGTGATCCTAATCTTTTCAAAAGGAATCACAGAATCACTAGGTTGGAAAAGACTTCCAGGATCATTTGAGTCCAACCATTCCTACCAACCACTAAGCCATGCCCCTTAGTACCCCATCCATCCATCTTTTAAATACCTCCAGGAATGGTGATTCAACCACCTCTCTGGGCAGCCTGTTCCAGTGTTCAGTGACCCTTTCTGTGATTTTTTTTTTTCTGATGTCTAGTCCAAACCTCCCCTGGTGCAGCTTGAGGCCATTTCCCCTTGTCCTGTACCCTGACACTTGGGATAAGAGGCCGGCTCCCTCCTCTCTACCACCTCCTTTCAGGTAGTTGTAGAGAGCAATGAGGTCTCCCCTCAGCCTCCTCTTCTCAAGGCTAAACAACCCTGGTTCCTTCAGCCGCTCCTCATAAGACTTGTTCTCAAGCTCCTTCACCAGCCTCATTGCTCTTCTCTGGACTTGCTGCAGAGCCTCAACATCCTTCTTGTGGTGAGGGGCCCAGAACTGAACACCTTATTTGAGGTGCCGAGGTCATCTAGAGTCACCAAAGCTGCTGGGTGGGCCTGGGTTCGTTTTGGTCTGATAAATGCACATGTCCCTGGAGATCGGCGTTCATCAGCATGTATTAGCTCTCAAATTGCCACAATTATCCAAGTAATGGGAGAGGAGCAACCAAAGGAACCATATTTAATGGTTCCTGAAAGGGACCTGATTTAATGAGCCATTCGCAGTTTCACTGTACTGCCCACTGTAGTTAGATATGCATGGCTTAAGCTTTTGAGACAAGCATATGCTTCTGGCAGGATCAACCAGATATCCACTATGCTACTGGCAGGATCAACCGAGAATCCACTATGTTTTCCACTTTCAACAGCACCAGTCAATATCAAACACACTAGATATTCATAAAGGAGCAGACTTCGTGTGAAGGATCATAAACCAGTCTAGCTTATCGAGGCAATGCCAGTCATGCATAAGTGTCTGCCTTCTAAGACACCATTGCTAAGATAAGGACATGTAAATATTTTCATAAATTACATAGTTTGCTTCTATCAGCTACTTGAAGGTATCTCTTAAAGGCTTCAGGCATGCAGAAAACCTTCTAGACTGTCAAAATGCATTTCCTTTCCTAAAAAAAAACCAAACAAAACCCCAAACAAACAAACAAAAAAAAAGCCCCGAACCCCTATACTGATTTACAGAGGCTGACAAGAAACTTGTTAAACACTACATTGAGCAATAATCCCCTTGTACTGAAGTACCAAATGATCACTTAACAACAACAACTTGGAGAGCAGAGATCTATTTTTCATATTTTTCATATTTTTTTTTCAGTCAAAGTGGATATTAATGTAGCACTTCTCTTTACAATAACAATAGCTGCCTTATCATTGTTCCTTGTGGCTGGTCTCACAGAAGAACTCCTACTTATCCACTGCATGTGGGAAACCAGATTATTATGTAACTGTATATGTAGAAAAAGTCACCCAAAGTGCCAAGGAAGCCACTTGGCCTACTAGAAACTGCCATAATTAGGAAAGAAACTCCGTTATTGCCTGAATAAGGGGACTTATAGCCAATCACCTCAACCAGGCACCCTGGGGAAAGGATGCCCATGGTTACAAAACAACAGTCCCGAGTACTTGGACATTCCCTCAGTACTCTTGGTGTCCTGTGTGTCTGGGAAGGGATCCCATCATTGCCATAGAAAGAGTCTGAGCATCAGTAACTTCCCCTGAACACCTGATATCAGGATCATAGCCCGTGTGACATAGTCTGATATAACTAATGGAGATTTCCACTAGTATGGCATCTTCCAAATGCGGCCAAAGTGAATATTAGAACATCAAAATGAATATTCAAGGATCTGACTAAAGTAAATCTTCTCAAAACCCTGTTAGTGTGCAATTATATAGAAGTACGTTTAAGCTCTTCTGGATTGCAGCAGGCTGCAACCAGTAGTCTCTCTCTGAGTAGGGATTTCTCTCTGGTGTATGATCCATGTATGATCTCATTTTCTAACACAGCAAATGAAAAGGCCTTAGGCAAAGTCATCTCCCCTTGACAGCTGATCACTGCCTGTAGGGAATGCTGGTGTATTGAATGTGAGTATTCTCGTCAGTCTCAAGGGGGAAATTTTCAGGCTAGTCTCTCTTTGTCTTTGATGACTCATGCTTCCCTATGCTTATATTGATATATCATTGTGTACACATATATCTCTATATCTCCATGCTTGCAAATATACTTCTCATACCATGTAGTAAACAGGAATGGATCTTGTTATTTTCAAATCTAATTAATTCACTGATTAATTAGATTATAATATGTAAAATAATTTGGAATTACTTTGTTAATAATTTTATAGTTAAATATTAATATAAATTTTATAGTTTTGCCTTAATTGTTGAGAAATGGTTAAACGAGCAAGGACATATTCCTTTGGAGGAATTGTACAAGCAAGCTTCTAGCTGAACAATAGTTGGGAGCGGTTAGCTGTACAAGCAATTCCCTGGTAGAACATTAAGTTTAGCTATAGATAAGGTAGTGTGTTCATGGATGCAGAAACCGTAACAGTATGCTGCGTTCTTGATCATAGTGGTCGCACAAGATGTTAAGAGCAAAATAGCGGGTGACAGGTAGTGATATATTAGCATAAGGAGGGGAGGGATATTCAATATGCTTGTAACCATGGAATTTATAATTATGTGTTTGATCAACCAATGAAATTATAATACAATGATGTAATCAAGTACAAGAAAAGTATATAACCTGATTCTTTCTCAATAAAGATGGCCTTGCTTTATCAATCATATTGATTCGATCGCTTGGTCCCTCCCGTCCCGGCATTTTGGCACCCGAACAGGGACCAGGATAAGGATAAAAAGGAATTTTGTGAAGACCGGAAAAATGGCAGGAGCTCGGGGAGAGCACCGGTAAGCAGTGACCGGAGGGCAAAAATTGACACCTGGCTGGAACAGAAGTACGCCGATCCATGCCTGAACTGACCTCAGAGAGAGGTGTTCGCCATCCGAGGAGGGCTACTGCGAGAGAAAAAAGTGTAAGGCTGCACCAAGTTGTTGTGAAGAGTTACCGGTAACCATGAAAAAGCAAGTAGCCCTCGATTTATTACAATGCTTTTTAGAAAAACGAAAAGTAGAGGATATTAGTCCTAAAAAAGATTTGCCGGGATTGGTAGCATATGGAGTAAGTCTTGGGTGTTTTCAGGATCCCGGGTTGTTGTTTAGTGAATCTGCCTGGCGAGAGTTTGGAGATAAGTTATGGGATAAAGTTATTGATGAAGGTAAGACTGCAAAAAAGTTAATGAAACAGTGGCAAGCAGTTATTAACTGTTTAAAACAGTATCAAGCAGAAAAAAAGGTTGCGGCGATGGCCACTAACCAGCTGGAAGTTATCCAAACAGAGCCGAGGCAGTTTGTTCTGGGTAGCGACTACGTTTCGGAGCCACCAATTGACTCTACCATTATATTGGGACCCTCGACTCCTACCAAACGAGAGGTTCAAGCGCCTGTGCCGTCAGCTCCTCCAGAGTTAGATAATGATCCTTTATTTGATAGTGAAGAGAGGGAGCTAGAGGAAGAAGCGGCGAAATATCATGAAGAGAACCAAGCTGCCCGTCTGAGGGCCGCTCCCACACCCCTCCAGCTCCCGCGGAGCAGTTCACTGCGGGGGGGCCTCTGCCCTGGGCTGAGGGGGGGGGGCCGCCTACTGCTGCTGCAAAACCCAAGCAGTTTCGGCTTTGCAGAAGGGACTGTTAACAGATACAATAAGAAATGGCTTGATTAAACAATGTTGGTAACAGTTCAAGAATCAAGACAGTTTGAATAATGCAATTTTATAACAGATGCGGCTTTTTGGTTTATCAAATACTTATAAAGATACCGGATGTTGGAAAGTTGAAACAGGCATGACCCGTATATGGTGTTTATAGATACATCAAAGGATGTGCTTGACAAGCAGGTAGACAACCGAGCAGTTACAGAAGCCTTAATTTTGCAATCTGCGACAAAAAATCCCAGTGATGAATGTAGAAAGATACGGTGTGGTCTGAAAACTCCTACAACAACAGCTGGAATCATCTACCTATCAAGCACAGCTAGTAGCTGCTGCCCTGACTGTAATCTGGGACAGAAATACGTTCTGTCAGAGACGCAGCAAAGAGAGACATTTTAAAAGAGACTGCCACACGCAATGCCAGGAGAGAGAGCCTAAAATCTGCCCTCGGTGTGGAAAGGGCAAACATTTTATAGTTTTATAGTTTTGCCTTAATAAATTCTAAATTGCTGGTAAACCAAAGTTTTGTAAATTCCTGTTTGCGACAGAAGGTCATGACTTGTGTATTGCTTCAGAAATTCACAAAGTCTTTGCATATGGCTAGTGGTCAAAAGGAGTACATACTCCCTGTCAAACAGGATGAACTGAAAAGACTTCTTAAACCAGTATTTCTTTGCCATGATAGGTGTTCGAATCACTGTACTGAGTCCCTAAAACTGCTTCCCTTCAAACTGTAGGAAACTGCTTAAATTAGCTGAACATTTTGAGCAATGAGACTTTTTAGTTAGTAGCTAATCAGCCAAATCAGGGCTAGTGTAGTACCAGTTCATTAGTAAGTACACCTATGAACGGCAACAAAAATGCATATTTGACCCTAATTCTAAGCTGCAGGGATAAGAGATTCTTCTTTCATCATAGGTTCAACACTAGATAAACAGACCATTTACCTTAACTTATGTAATCTTAACTTGATGGGTTTGTAGTCTTTAAAAAAAAGAAAAACAAATCAGAAAAAAAAAATCACCCTTCCAAATAAATAAAACCCAACCATAGCAAAGCAAAATTAAATATAATCAGAACAAAGGTTATAGAATTAACACACTGATTTTTCTTTATTCCTGTTTCCCTGAAAACCTTGCCAAAAACTTTATGAGGCTTTGCATATATCAAGAAGAATATATTGGAACATTACAGGCTGGTTTCCTGGCCACCACTAATCAGTAAAATATTATGAGTTGGATTACACTCGCCCTAAGTAGAGAAGTCTTTTGTTGTAGAGAGGTCTTTATGCTCTCTAATCAGAATGATAACCTGTGAACCTCTAGTTATTCACTACAACTAGTTACAGCAAACAGTTTATTTTTTAAAAAGAGGGAGGCAGCCTTGAATGACTTAGAACAGACTTCCATTGTTCAACTTGACCATCCTACTGCTGTTAAGAGATGTCTCGGAGCTCTCAAAGCTAGCAGGCCATATGAGAACTAAAAGACACACGTCTACCATATTTCCTAATAATATAAACACTACCTTGATGCTGCAACAAAGGTATACTGCAATCGTGATTGTCATGCCAAAATAATCACTCCAAGTTAAAGGGAATGGCAGACAACATTGTCTTATTAGATGTTAACAGAAATTGGCCAGGCGTGGAAATTTTATCTGGTCCCCAACTGTTTAGGATGCCTCCTAATGAACTCAAAATTATTGGCCTCATGAGAAACTGAGTCCATGTGATCCAGTGAATGTTGCTAGCTGCCCTAGGGAAATTAAGTTAAAGCCCAGTAAAATATACATGCACATAAACAGGGAAAGTATCTGGAAAAAAATATAACATTTCATTACGCAAGAAGTCTGTAGCAAGCCACAAAAGTGTCAGATAAAAATAATGGAGAGAAAAGACGTTAAATGAAAATATTACCTTACTCTTTGATTTTATGATGCCTGATTCAGTATCTATGCATTTGAAAGATGCACTGGAATGGGTTCTTCAGGCAGTGTTAGCCCATCAATACATAGTTGTGTGCAGAAAATTGTTGAAAACACACAGTGTGAAAGCACTGGCAAAAATAGATGTCCTCACATGAGGCTGAAAGTGCAGCTGAATGACATGTCTGGTATGTGGGTTTTCGTAAACCAGATACTTTTGTGGGTCAGGCTTTTTGGTTCCTCTTTGTCCATGCAGTACGTTATTATCTCTTCCAGCCTGATTTTGCTATTAGCACATTATTTATGTAGCTCATTTTAAAATACATTTAAAGTAGGGGTTTTTTTTTAATCCATGGTTTATTATCCATGGATAATTGATTACAGATGACTAGAAAGACTATTACTGATTTAGCGGAAGAAGAGCAAATGAGCAGTTATGATATCTGAAACTTCAAACTCAAGGACACAATGTCATACAGTGTCTCAGTTATTGCATGAGGACAGGAAACTGAAACACAACTTATTTCACATAAACTGCAAGTCCACCACATCCTGATCTTCCAAAACTATGTGTTACAGTGGTCACAATTCACCCAAAGACGTGAGGAGCTCATGATTTTAGATTTAGAGTTAAATGCTCCTGCTAGACATTAAAGTTTCATCCAACTCAGTCAGGTGGCCTGCATATATTCATGTACTGACTACTTAAATGCTGGCAGGCTAGGGACCTTAGACTGGCAGAGTAATGGAGAAATGAGAACTATTTTAATAATAATATTTGAATAATAACAAAATAGAGTGGATTGCAAAGTTGTGTGAGTACTATATGATTACAAATTAGAAGCATAAGCTCTGAGTCCTCATCAGTTTCAGTGCCTGAGGCTTTTTTCTAAACTTGATGCTCTGTAGAAGTGATCCTGACTGGAAATAAAACCTTTTGAAACAACATATTTCACAGTAAATAAAAATGTATCTTTATTTCCGTATGTCCTTTCTAGGCCATCATGTGGATTTGTTGTCACACAGGTCTCTGTCTGACAATTGTTTGTTCCACCTACTGCAGGAAACCTTTATCACTTCCCAAACAGAATCTGAACTTGCTATGCCATCACAGGAGAAAATTAAAGCTCTCCTCTTTATTTTCTGTATATGATTTGGTTTATATATTAAAAAAAATTTAAAAAATCAAACCCCAAAAATAAACCCCTGAACCTCGCACTAGCGAGTAGAATTGAGAAAGTGATTAGTTCTGTTTTCTATGTTTCATTCTCATGCAAATGAGGAGGTTAAATTTCAGCAGTTACTAGAGTATTACTGTTTAATCACCAGTTTTATTTACTGAGAATAACAGCAGTTTGTAAGGATGATGCAGAGGCGTGAAGGATAGAGAAGAAATGGGACAGTCAGGGTTTCTAACTCACAAGCACACATTCTGAATATTACCAAGTTGGCTGAAATAAGACTTTTCCTAAATATCTTCTTCTCTCCCTTTCTCTTATCTGCGCTGTGATAATTCTCCTAGGCAATAAGGACAAGTAAGTCATGTTCAAATGAGAAGCCACAGCCGTATGTTCAAAAGCACATATTTTCTGTCCATCTTGACATTTATCCATTCCATAAACCAGGCATTAAAGGGAGATAATTTTCATTAAATAGGGCAAAGTTCTGTCTAACTATGGTATATGGGAAAACCAGATTTGACCAAGTCTTGCAACAGATATTTCTATATCTTTTCTCCCTATAATTAATGCATTCTATCTCCTTCTAAATGAGAGAGAAATCAAGACTTGCTCATATGTTAAACTTAGGGTATTAGTGTTTTATTTTCCTCTAGGAATTGCTCAGAGATTGTGTAAAAATCAAATATGGCCTTTAATATTGATATACTGACAGCTCTAGTTTAATTCATACAATGTGATTTCATTAGTTTCTTAGCTCCAGAGAAGTTCAGATTCCTTGATGCACAGTAGTTGGAATGGCATTTTATGAAAACAGTTGTTGAGCCCTGAAGGACCTGACAGTAGCAAAGAAGTGAATAAAGAGGTCATGAATTTCTTGCAGAGATGAAATCAACCTGTAGCATTCATGAATAATTCACTGAATTTTGAAAGATAAACCTTGGGAAACATCTCATCAAAGCACTTGTAAGATGAATTGTCATGAACACTTACCTACTAGCCCTGAAAAGCTAGCCTGATCTTGTTTCAAACATATGTATAGGATCACTTGTACAATAGTGTCTGAGACTTGGGTTCATAGATACCTTTTCCCTTCAAGCTTCACTTTAAGATTCACTTCTTCTATGAACTCTACCAAATACTTGATAGTGGAAAGACAGAAGGAAAGTTCTAGGATTTTTACGATGCTTGTTTTTAATTCAGTTCTGCTTTGGACAGCTTCAGTTTCCTAAGATATTCGTATTCACAGTCAGCTAAAACATGAGGTCTATGGATGACCTGCACCACAGAGAAATAGGTGGAATCACACACGATATTCTGGTTCATGCAAAATACAATAAGAAATATATTTCGGCAGCAAGTGAGATGTAGCCTATATAACCGATGATATCTGGAAAGCAAGCTAGAGTAGAACACTGTATCTATTCAGCTGTGTAGCTTTCCAGACAGGATTGAACTGGTCAATACTCTAGTAAGTGTTGCTAGACTCTATCTTACACTTTAAGGAGTGAATCATAGAAAGAATCATAAAATGGTTTAAGTTGAAAGGGACCTTAAAGATCATCTAGCTCCAACCTCCCTGCTGTGGTCAGCAGCAACTCCCACTAGATCAGGCTGCTCAAGCCCCATCCAACCTGGCCTTGAACACTTCCAAGGAGGGGGCATCCGTAGCTTCCCTGTTCCAGTGTCTCACCACCCTCATCGTGAAGAATTTCTTCCTAATGTCTAATCTATATCTTCTTCCTTCCAATTTACAGCCATTTCTTCTCATCCTATCACTCCATGCCCTTCTAAAACATTCCTCCCCAGCTTTGTTGTAATCCCCCGTCAGGTGCTGGAAGGCCACTGTATGGTCTCCTCCAAGTCTTCTCCAGGCTGAACAACCCCAATTCCTTCAGCCTGCCCTTAGAGTAGAGGTCCACCAGTCCTCTGATCATCTTTGTGACCTCTTCTGGACCCGTTCTGACAGCTCCATGTCATTCTTATGCTGGGGATTCGAGATCTGGACACAGTACTCCGGGTGGAGTCTCACAAGAACAGAATAGAAGGGCAGAATCACATCCCTTGACCACCTGGCTGTGCTTCTTTTGATGTAGCCTTGGATATTGTTGACCTTTTGCATTGTGAGTGTACATTGCCAGCTCATGTTGAACGAATTCATGGATGAATTTCACTGAACTTTGCCTAGTAAACTTTTTGACTGCATTGTCAAGCTTTCCAGGATTATAGCAGCTCCACATGTGTCTTAAGGAGCTACAAGACAGGAGGATTTCATGTTCTTTTCACAGAAAAATAGTTGTCATTCTCAGGTTGATGACAGATTGGAGGTACCTAGGCCACTTGAGTCGCCCATTCTGTGGGATGGTAGAGCACAGTGCGATACCTGATGTTGATGATGCCAGCATCACAGCAGCACACCTGCCCTAGACCTGCTGCAAAATGGAGGTGAGGCTGGCAACAGTGCTGGGAAGGATCATTGCCTTTTCCCAGCTGTCTGAGATGCATGTGCTGCACCTTACAGTGACAATTTTGAAATATGGCTGGAGTTTAATCCCAGCTCATTATATGCCCAGGTGCAAGCTCTATCGTTTTCAATATTTTTTTACTAAAAGTAAATGAAAACAAAAGTATAAAGGATTATAAATCCTGACATTTACCTCAGTAAAAAATTACTTCTGAATGTTGCACCTTTCACAGCTACGCTGAACCATGAAGAAAAATATGTTCAGAACAAGGTCTAAAGTTTGGTGCTCACACCCAGAGAAGAAAACAAGATTTGTTTTGAGTCGTCAAAATTCCTTGCTGCAGCTGCCTGTTAAAAATAAAAATCACTTCAAAAGCTCACTTTTTATTTAGACACATATATGACCTGGATTTCATAGTAATTTCACCAGCAGCAATCAGGCAATTCAGAAATAAGGATAAAAATAAAATTATGCACTAAATTTATTTCCACTGTCAAAGACTAAAGAGCAACATGTTTCCTGTTTAGCTGCAGCATGTCAGAAAAAGGCTGCATTAAAATAAGCATATTTTTACTAGTTTTTTGTGCACACAAGTTGTTAGACAGCTGGGAAGGATGGCCAAATAAACGAAAGGATGATATAAGCAAGAGATTCGGTTCCCGTTGAAGCAGAAATGAAGATATTTTCATTTTTCCACACCTTGTCTGCGAAAGGCTGATGAAGTTCAAGATTATATTACTATATAACTGACCAAACCATAAAATTAGGTTTACTGGACAGTTTATAGCCAGAATGTCTTAACTCCCATTTCTATCTTTTCTATTCTTTTCACCAGTGTCATGGTCCACTCGTAAGTGGACGTGTGATGGGTCGTTTCATTTATGATCTTGGAGTACAAAGGAAAAAGCAATCATTCAACAAGTCAAGGGAGTTAAATTTCAGTCCAGACTGGAACTGTATTAATTGTGCCCGTAAAGCACCTTGTGGTAGAAAAAGTGAGAGAATAAGGAGAAAGATAAGGAGAAAAGGGAAGAAAAGGGGGTTACAGCTACCACCACACCTCCACAGACATCCGTTGTCTCTGGGGGTCCCAATCCAGAAGGCGTTCCACTGCTTCTGTCTGTGATCGTTGTGCAGTTATAGAAGAATCAGAGCTATTAGCACTGGACGGTGGTTGGGATAGTTCAACATGGAGAAGTACAAAGATCTTCACCTGGGGAAGAACAACCTCATGCACCAATATATGCTGCTGAACCAGCTTCCCTGGGCCATACATCTAACTGTTTTGCATATAACTTAAAAGCTGAGGCCAGTCAGCACCAGGTTGATTATACACCTTTTCTTCTCGAATTTAAAACACATAATCTTTGGAGCTGTTTAGTAAGAAAGAACAATATAACAAAAATGAGAAAGCTAGTTGGTTCTTTTCTTTAAAAAAAATGGCTAAAAATTCAAAACAAGGTTTTATGGAAACATAAAAATTAAAAAATAAGTTTGCAGAATTTACTCAGCTGAAAATAACCAAATACACAATATAACAACATGAAAAAGAACAAAACTGGGAGAATTATTCCAAAATGTTCAAAGAGCTCGCTTCAGCTGTAGTAAAATAAAGCTTTGGAACTGTTTTCTTTGAACAATGTTATCTATATTAGAAATGATCTAATCTAGAAGAAAAAAATTAAGCAAAAAGGTTAAATTATCACAAAATGACAGGGCATCTTTTACTTCTGGTAAAGTCAATGCTAAAAAAAAAATCTATTTTGCTTATATTTTGCTCTCAAAACCATAGCTATTTCACTTTCAATTTGATACAAAAAAAATTTGATGACATTTCCATTTCTCTCCAAACAAAAAAACCCCACAGGACATAGATTGAAACATGGTCAACTGAAGGCTGTCATCAGCAAATCAGAGATTTACATTTTTTTGCATCTGCAGCCTGATTATGATTCACATTGCAGTTTTGCTGCAAAGATAATTAAGTGCTTTTAAAATATATTATTTCATTCCTTTCTCTTCTTCCATTCTTTCTCCTTATCTTCTTCTGCTGTCTTATGAAGCCTGCACATATAATATTCAACTCCTGTTTAGCAAGGAAAGTGTAACTTTCCTGAAATAGGGAAGGAAGGGGAAAGGGAAATTAAAATCTAGATCCACATCTTAATGCGATGAAAAGTCATACGTTGTCCTTCTCTAAGCTTCTACCTTGTACAGTTTCCACCACTAAAAATTACTATGACATAAAAAGAAATTTAAGTGCTTATATGAAGTTGGCAGCTGCAAAATTTTACAGAGGGATCACCACAGATACATTGACACATAATATTCTAAAGTAGATAAAGAAGAACACAGTCTTATAGGTATTGTAAAAATAAGAAATTGTGCATAATTTATTAAGTTCTGTAACCATTGTTCAGAATGCTTTCATAAAGTGAACTCTCTTTTTTATGTTTTTTCCACAAGAGATGTATGATAGAGATGCTGTAGATTGTGTTGGAAGCTGTCCTGTTTTTTATCACACAGACCATGTCTCTTCTACTGATATTCTTGTGTCAGCAAACAAGGGTTCAAATTCATCACCAAAGTAACCCCTACAAAGGAATTAAAGAAAACAAAACAAATGAAAAGAAACAAAAACCAAAACCAAAAAATCCCACACTGTAAAACAACCAAAAAAAATAACAGGGAAAGAGGCTTGTTTTTTGTAGATTATCTATGTATGTCTGTTAAAGTGGCATAAAAGGGTCATATTGCTCTTGAATTTGACTGGGTATTGACAATATTTACTTGTTGTTTTGTTGTCCATTGACTATCTTGAGGGATAAGATGCCTTGCAGAAGGACCTGGATTGGAGCATTAGACTATGATCAATGGGATGAAATTTAAGAAGTCCTAATGCTGGATTCTGCAGCTAGGATGGAGTAACACTGGACAACAGTATAAACTGGGAGAGGAATGGATGTCGAAAACTATCTAGCGGTGCTGGTCAGCAACAGGGTCAATATGAGTCACCAGTGTTCCCTAGCAGCCAAGACGGCAAGCTGCATTGTGGGCTGCATCAAGCACAGTATAACCAACCAGTCGGTCAAAACAGGTGATCATTCTGATATTTTCTGTGTTGATGTGGCCACACTTTGAGTACTGTGTGCAGTTCTGGGCCCCACAATTTAAGAAGTATGTGAAAGTCCTTGAATGTGTCCAGATGAGGGCAACAGAACTGGTGAAAGGTCTGGAAGGAATGTCCTGTGAAGGTGGATAAGGACTCTGGGCTTGCCTAGTTTGGAGAAAAGTAGGCTGAGGGGTGACCTCATTGCTTTCTACAGCTTCCTGAGGAGTGGGAGCAGAGAGGAAGGTGCTGATCATTTCTCTCTAGTATCCAGTGGTCGGATGTGTGGGAATGGTTCAAAGATGTGCCTGGGAAGGTTTAAACTGGAGTTTAGGAAACATTTATGTACTAAGAGGGCGGTCAAACACTGGAACAGCTTCCTAGAAAGTTGGTTGGTGCCCCAAGCCTGTCAGAGTTCAAGTGGCATTTGGACAATGTCCTTAATAACGTGCTTTAACTTAGTCAGCCCAGAATTGATAATTTTTTTTATCCAATCTGTGAATTTACATCAGGAATCTTTAATTTGTAAGCCAGTTTCTAAGGCTGTCTGAAATACTGCTTTTATCCTTCATTATATATTCTGATAATGACAGCATGTTTATTAGAGAGGACTAAGGTCTGATATGCCAGTTCTCCACTACAAATGAGACTCAGTGGTGATTTTGGTGCTATCATTGGTTTACCATGTTGAGGTACAATCTGTCCCACTAAAATGTAGTTAATAACTCTGTACATCTCCAAGGACTGACAGCAGCAGAAGCTCATCTAGTATTTGTCTGCACAACAGGTGTTTATTTGGTTTTCCCATTCTCAGTTCATTTTGTCAGATTACTCATCTAATGACTGAAACTCACAGCTGTCACAATAGCAAATATCCTTTTTCAGTTGTTGTTACTGCTCCAAATTAAACACTGATACATGTTTTAAGACCCTAGAGGAAGAGTGTTTGAGGCTGGCATTAAAGTGTCTCTTGCTTCTTTAAGACTTATTTTAAAGGACAGAAAGTCTGCAATCACCTTCACTTGAGCATGCTAAGGGGGAAACACAGAATTATTCTTCATTCACAGCAGATGATGAATTAGCATAAGGAAAGAGCTGAGCTAAGACAGTTGCTTATTTGCAAAATGCACAACAGTCAGGGAAGTCTCCAATCAGAATATACAGGCAGGCACAAGAATACAGAGTCATAAAACAGCTGAGTTTAGAAAGTGTCCCCAGGGATAATGTCTATGTTAAAGTCCTATGTCTCTTCCCAAAGCAGGGTCAACAACAGCAGGTTTTCTGGGACAATGTCCAGTAATGTTTTCAATATTTGGAGTATTCAAACATTTCCAATGTCAAATCCTTTTTTAATATTACCAGTGATGGGAACTACACAACCTCTCTGCATAATGTGTTTCAGTGCTTGCATACCCTCACAGTTAAAAAAAAAAAAAAGGTTTTAATTTGCATCGCTGGGAAGGTAACATGGGACCATGCAAACACATTAACAATAGCTAAATCTCATTTGACTGTCCAGAGAGCGTTCATTGCTATTTCTTAGGGCAAGTGTAGCCATGCAGCTGCGCTTAAAAATATGGATGTATTTTTTTTCCCTGTCTTCAAACACAGTCAAATTCCTGCACTGGTTCTGGAACAGTTTTAATTACTTATATGCATATATCTATAATAGCATCAACAGGAGAAACTGAACAAGCCAGCAGCATGTAATCCATTGCTTAGAGGTAAAATATAATGGGGGAAATTTTCTCAGGCATTGCTCCCACTTTCACTGTGAGTGAGGTGCCTAATGCAGCCGAAAGAAATGTAAGATATCTTCCCTCACATTAATGAATAATACTGTAGATATTTTCCCTCTCCAGAGTCCCTAACAGAGCCCTGTAAACCCAGAATTTTATTTTCTGGTGAATATACTGTTTATACAAAGGGCTTATTTTTCTTTAGTTCTGCCATGGAACCAGAAGTTGTTTTCCTCCTTTTGTCTTCACTTTCCATTTTTAACACTGCATTTGATATTGTTTAGACACATAACACAACTCTTCCTTTTGCTTTTGCTTTCCTGTTTACTTTTGTCCCATTTCTGGGGGGTTTAATTGAAACACTCTATACCCCCCTTTTTAACTCAATTTTTGAGTTTGGACAGCTTTACAAATATTTTTTTTTTCCTTTCCTTTGTTTTTGTGTGCGGCTTTTGCTTGTTCTTTATTAAATATTCCTTATTTTTACTAATATGTTTTTTCCACCTTATTTTCTTTCTCCAGCTCCCTATCCTGCTGAAGATGGAGTGATACAGTAGCTTGGTGGGCCCCTGGTGTTCAGCCAAGGTCAACCCACCACACCCTGAATCAGTAGTATCTCTACTTTATTGCCAAAGCCTACCCCAGAATACCTTCTGCACAAATATTATTCTCCAAAAATAATTTATTTTACTGGTCAGACAGACATTGCTAGCTCAGAGGATTCCCACCACTGGTATTTACAATATCAGACAGTGATTTTATGTTGCTCTTGCATTATATTAAGGTGAATTTGTGACTCCTTCCTCACACAGGCTCTGGAAATCAATGGAGTTTGTAAATATGTCTCTAGGTCAGCTGCTCAAGAGCATGCCTAGTGATGAAATTTTCAGCTGACTTCTAATTTTTAATATACCTCTCTCACTTCATTTGTCTTCGAACTTCCTGTCTTAACATATTTTTAGAATGTGTATTTTCATTTTTTCAATATTTTCTTCATGTATACAGTCCCCTACTAATGTAAAGAATAAGAGCTATTTGTGATATCAGAAATGAAAATGCAAATCCTTTTGTCACCAACTCTAGCTAGAGCTATCACTTGTTTTAGCTGAAAATTTTTCTTAAAAAGTGAGCATTTGACTTTAATGGAACATTTTGTATATGTGCATGAATCACCATAAATTAAAAAGTTTAACAAAATCTGAGGAAATAAAAACATACTGTTTCCTATATTTTTTTAAAACCAGACTTGATCTTTGTGTTTTACATAGTGTTTTTATTTAATTATTAACAGAAAAGTTGTATCCATCTAAAACTGCTGTAAGTGAGAAAGTAATTTATGAGTTGAGATGGACACAGTGCTGACCGTATTGACCATTATTTGATATGAAGAAAAGAAAATTGTCCTTGTCAGCTTCATTCAAACACAGGATTTCAGCAAGAAATCTGGGCAGGGGAATGTGTACTTTTTGATATTTTAATTCCAGCAAATAATAATTGAAAACCAGAAACAGTCTTCTAATCACATTAAAAATTACTCATAATGGTCTAGTTTAAAGCCAGTATTTAAATAGAACAGTGTTTAGCGTGAAAGAGGACAGAGATATTGTGAATAGTTGACAAACACAAGGTATTTCATTTTCATATCTTGAAATTATTTTGAAATATTTAAACAATATAAACTGATCCCTCATTTCTGGATTAAGTAGCTTAGTAATTGCTGTGCTGTAGTTACTTTGAGCTGCTTGTAAATGAAGGCATTTATTATAAGTCTTGGGAAGCTGTAATAAAATTTGAACCCAGTTGAACTTAGTGAAGTAGTTTATGTTTTAGCAGTAGAGATTCTATTCAGAGTACTTTTATCATATGCAACTGACTTACATTTCAAGCTGGAACCAAGACTCCAGTAGGATTTGACACCTCTTTTGGAGTTCTTACTGTGATTTTAGTCTCAAAAAGCTTAAGATGAGTTTTGCTTATATTATGAATAACTTAGGTGAATCTCAGCCAACAGAATTTGAGTTTTGTGACTCTAAACTGTCAATAGGCAGTATCTAAATCAGTGTTGTGACCCTGAGAGGCCACTATACTGAACACTTTCTTCTGTTGAGATCAGAAAGCTTGTATGGTCCTAGGACACTTCTCTGAGGCATCAGCTCCCAGATCTTCAAAGGATCTTGATATAGATTTGTGTGATGCAACCTGTCCTCCTGCTTTCCCAGAGAGTGAAAATGGGCAAAGATCCATATCAGTGGACCCAAAATGCAACCAAAATCTCAGTGAGGGAAAAGGATATACAGCTGCAAGAGCATGACATTACACAAGGAAATGGGCAATTAGATGTACCAAAGATTGTGCCACCCGTGCTTTTGTTCCCAATCATCCACAATATCCATGATGCAATTTCATGTTTCATTGGCATTCATTAAGCAAGTGACAGAAATAGGAACTGTTCCTTTTGTGTTTCTTCAGGCCTGGATAGGTCCGTTATTTTTAAGTGTACTGTGACATAGGAATAAAACGTAGACTATGACACGTTCCTAAAATGAAACGATATCTATTTTGTACGATTAATGTGAAGTAGGCATGCTCAATATAAGACTGGTCTTCTGCACTGCCATGTCCAGAAAGAAAGATGTTTTCAGGAAGACAATAATGAAAACTATATAGCATTTCAAATATTACCGATTTTCCTTTAAAATTATTAATTTTCTGGGAAAAGTAAGATTTTTTTTTAAGTTTACACTAACTACGTTTAGTCCAGATGTATGAAATCATTAAGATCTGTTTTCTGTCACTATAAGTGCATAATTTCTCTTTTTAATTTCACATTCTAAGTTAATTTAGTGTTAAAACTATTAAACTCAAGGGTATAAAGGGGTAGATCATGTGCAAAGCCAGAGAGATGGACAGTTTACCACATCTAAGGTCTGTCAGTAATCAGTTTGTAAATAGTAGAATAAAAGACTATCAATTCCCTATCTTTTCTGTGTTCTTTTCATTTCACGTAAGTGAAATAAAAATAAGCTTGCCTTTTTATAAACTCAGCTCCAAGTATGATTTTATTGCCAATATGAAAGATAAGTTTACCCTGCCAGACAGTTTACCTAGCAGTTCTCATTCTCCAGATTGTAGAAATGTTAGTATATTCTCAGACCATATTTTGTAGTGAATCATTCAATCCAATTTAAAGAAAACTTGATTTTTGCAGATAGTTTGCTTCCAGGGCTGCCCTGATAAAGAGGATATGAAAAGTAGTTTTGGCTCCCTTTGTTCTCAGCAGTCCTCCATGTCATTGCAGCTTTCGTATCCACAAGTGCGTTCCCGTACTTTCTTCCTGTACCCACAGCACACAACTCACATCTTCAGGTTTCAGGTATAAACCACCAATACTTTACAAAGCTGCAACACAGCCCTCACATTATTGCTTCACTTTGAACCAAAACAATGCAAAATGACATATCCACACACACAAACCAATAAAGCACACATAAGAAAGTTTCAGGGCTTCTGGGACTCTGCACGGAGTACAGAGGAGACCCAGTGTTAAGTGCTATGTGATGTAACTGTGACCAGTCACCTTCAGAGTGCTCTAACACCAGGAAAAGTGGACACAACTGGTCTGCGCTTTTGGGGTTTGAAGGCAGGGATCAATAAATGCAAGTAATACAATTAACAATACAGAGTAAATTGCATAAGCTCTGTTAAAAAGGCAACACTAAGTGCGTAAGGACCTGTATCCTCTAAAGCAAGTATGATGGTGAGCTGTCACCCCGCAGCAGCGCTCCTGTGCTGTTTCAGATCAGGGAACTCTCCTCTGAATTCAAAAGCTGTGGTGAAAAAAAATCAGTGACAACAAAACAAACTAATTCAATCTCTTAGTGTACATGAAGCTTGAAGGTTTGATAGAGGATACTTACCCTGGGAACAGCAGAACTCTGTGGGAGGACTGAAGGGAGGAATATGAAGTTCCTGCTCAGGCAGGATCCACAGGTTTAGAACTGCTGCATGTCAGCTGCCTAAGAATGGTAGTAACTCTCTCACCACTCCACAATGTGATGTTTGTTTCCTCCAGTTTTCTTCTGGGTCCCTGCTACTCATGTTATAACCTTTTCTGGATATTGAGGTCATGGGAAAAGGAAGTGAGAAGACAGCTCATTTGCAAGACTGAGCAGACAACCAAGGAGAGTATTGTTGGAAAAGAAACAAATGACTACTGACCTTTCACTTGGCCCCAGGGTGCAACTCTGACTCCTGGTTTTTGAAAACATTACAAATATGGCTCTTCAGACTCCTGAATGGTTTCATGTACATTAAGGTACTGTTTGTGTGCTTTGAGTCACGCTTTCAAATGAAGCTCTGCAGGTTGTGTATTATGAGTAATGGATATATTTGCACTTTCCAGTTGATATTAAAGTCATATGTCTACTCAAGATAAGTTTTTCTCTAATTCTCAGTATTCTGTTACCAAAAGCAGGAGGCAGAGAACACTCCTCCTTCTTTCTCTCCTGGTCCCACGTTGCTTTTTTCTATATGTTATGCCCAATTTTCTCATTTGGAGACATCCAGTTCATTAGAAATCCAGCACACTAATCTGATGCTAATGATGCAATACTGTTAACTTCTTCCAGTTCACTGAAGGGCTGGAAGAAAATAAAAAGGTAATCATCAGGGGAAATTTGGTCACCAACCACTCATTCCTTTTTCCTCTGCTGATGTAGGAAGTACATAATTTATACCGGCAAGTCTTCTTCACTAGGAAATTAGGTCAATCTATTTTCATTTACTCTGAATTGGCTTCATTTATTTATTTATTTGCTTCTGGTGTGGTACAAACATTTTTCTTTTAACAATTCCTGGCAGTTATATTAACATTCTGCTGCAGCTAATGGCTGAACAATTATTTTTCCTGGAACCCAAATTGAAAGGTTAACCTTAGTATTTATTTTTAAGCATTTTAAATTGTTTTCCATTGCAGGAGTATTTATTATACAGTAGCAGTTTAGAATAGAAAATAAATTAATAAATGAATTACAGTTTCATCAACTCTATAGACAAAGTGAAAATTAAACTACAAAAGTGAGAAAATTAATGTAGCTACACATTATTATTGCTTTTTGGCTTGTGAATCAGAAAACCTCAGACCTTTTCATAATATATATTCTTGTTTAGACTAAACACAAGTGCCGATTTTAAATATTATGAACAAGTGCGTCCTTTGAACTAGTGTGAATTGATTTTCTTTAAATTCATCCTAATATGTTTACACTAATGAAATAATCTGTATCTATGACCAAGTCCTGTTTTACTTAGGAGCTCCACTATCAAAGGAATTAATAATTTTCTCAATTTCACTGGGAAAAGTCCCTAAAAATGTCAAGAACATGTATAAATGTCAATAAATCTTTAAATATAGGATTAGATAAGAGGTGTATACAGTAAAGAAGGAAGGAGATTATTTGCCTGATCTCCTAATTCCTGTGAAATCTGGTGCTACTCATTAAAAGTAGGTCCTGAATCCTTCTGCTTCTGAAAATCCTAGTTATTTTAGGAGAAACAGTGCATTCAAAACTTCTATTTCAAACATGAATTAGCAAATTAAGCATCCCGACTTTTTTCCTGCAGTTCTTTAAAATCCCTATATTGTGTGAGAACATATTAAATTGTCTTAAATCAGTGACAAGTGAGCCTTAATGGCAAAGTGAAGTAGATCTTTATTATTTCTCAGTAACTATTTACGGGTCTATATCAACATTTATTTGTGTAATTGCCAGGCTGTGTATGAACAACAACAGCCCAGGGAATGTTCACAAAGTGTTTATCTTCAGGCATGTGTTTCATTGTCTACAATTTATTATGTTTTCTTCTCTATTACACGGTTACTTGCCTAGTCCTTTCTAACATTTCAACAAGTAAGACTAAATAATGAATAAGTAACTCACAAAAAAAAAAAATCTTATTTTACCAGATGATAATTCATGAAAACATGATGGGTTTTGCAGTACTAATATACTTAAATATAATTATACCAGTTATTTGTGAAACTGAATTGTGAAATTCCACTAATCAACATTAAAGAACAATGTTATATTTAAAGTAATTATTGTGCTCTTATAATATTACACATATCATATATTCTTTCTAAGACATTAATTATATAATTATAAATATAACATATACTATATAATATATAGTATCTTGTAGATATTGTATTATGTAATACTTTATATATTGTGTATTATGCATTACATATTGTGTATTATGTATTAAGCATTATGTAATGTATGATATGACGTGATATATATTACATATTATATATTAAAGGATAGACATATATAATATATACTGCGCATTATGTAATGTAAATTATATAATAATATATCATAATATGTAATATATATTAAATATAAATAATAATATATAATAATATAAAATAATATATAATAATATATAATAATAATAAAATCTAACATGTGATATATAGTACATAAATTAGTATTAGCATTATTAATGTTATTATTTTGAGAATACAACTCATATAAGAACCAAACTAAGCTAAATGCTACGGAAAACATAAGAAGTGGGGGAAACCAGTCTATGAAAAAAAAAAAAATAGAGACAGATAAATTATCAATTAATGCCCATACTGTGAAACAGTAGTTATATAAGTTTTGACAAGTAGCACGTCTCTAAACTTTTAAGAGGCTGAGATTAATACAAATTTTGTATTGCCTATTTTCATACACAGTTCATTTTCAAATATACCATATTTAATGATTCAACATTATGTATTATCCAGGTTCACGTACTTTTGAAATAAGAACTGGGTGAACAGAAGACTATCACTAAAGATTTTATACACCAGGTTTCAACAAAACTGTGAATTTAAATACTTATTGCATTCCAAATGGAAACAGATAAAATCAGATGTCCAAAAGATTAAAAACTTATTAGAAAACAGTATAAATGAAACCCCTTAAATGTAAACTTATTTAGTTATTTTAGTTATTCAAAATTGCCTCTGAATTATCAAATGCTTGCTTTGAAGAAACTTTGTAGTAGTCAGTGGTTCTATAATACATATTTTGTCACCTTGGAAACAATTAGTTATCAAACCACTAAGAAGGTTTAGTTTTATAAAAATTCAGTATTAAGTAGGCTTGTTAATTAACAGAATGCAAGGATATCTTACATTATATCTCATCGATTCTAACAGCTCACATCCACCTACAGGAGAATTATTCCTCTTCCCTGTCATTACCTGCTCCTCTGGTATGCTCCTGACACCAAACTTCTACACCCTCCTTCATGTTAGCTCTAACCACCCACTGACTGACCACGCAGTAAATCAAAATAGTTTCTTAATCCTGAAGAAATCTCACCAGGAGGATGAGAGAAGAAGTGTTACAATGATAGAAAGCAGAATCTAATCTGAGAAACAGGGTGAAACCACAGGGTTGGGAGCTAGGTTAGAGATAGAATTAAAAAAATCACCTCAGAAAGATTGGAAGGACTAGGACTATGTTTTGGGAGAACAGCAGCTTCTCTAGGTGGGCTCTGATACATTGTTTATGTCTACAATCTGCAACTGAACGACTTAGTTAAGAAAGAAATACAGAAAGATATGAAATCATGTGATTTAAAGATATAAATAAAGAACCCTTTATTTCTTGCTCAGTACTCCTCCTAATTTGAGCTTCCTAATTTGAAGCATTCTGCTTCAGAAATGTCAGCCTCTGGCCTGGACAGGCGCACACTCTCCTGGGTGGAAAACTGGTTGGCTGGCCGGGCCCAGAGAGTGGTGGGAAATGGTGTGAAATCCAGCTGGAGGCCAGTGACAAGTGGGGTTCCCCAGGGCTCAGTGCTGGGTCCAGCCCTGTTCAATGTCTTCATCAATGACCTGGATGAAGGCATTGAGTGCACCCTTAGCAAGTTTGCGGACGACACTAAGCTGGGTGGAAGTGTTGATCTGCTGGAGGGTTGGGAGGCTCTGCAAAGGGATCTGAACAGGCTGGACCGCTGGGCTGAGTCCAATGGCATGAGGTTTAACAAGGCCAAATGCCGGGTCCTGCACTTGGGGCACAACAACCCTATGCAGTGCTATAGACTAGGAGAAGTCTGTCTAGAAAGCTGCCTGGAGGAGAGGCACCTGGGCGTGTTAGTTGACAGCCAACTGACCATGAGCCAGCAGTGTGCCCAGGTGGCCAAGAAGGCCAATGGCATCTTGGCTTGTATCAGAAACGGCGTGGCCAGCAGGTCCAGGGAGGTTATTCTCCCTCTGTACTCGGCACTGGTGAGACCGGTCCTTGAATCCTGTGTTCAGTTCTGAGCCCCTTACCACAAGAAGGATGTTGAGGCTCTGGAGTGAGTCCAGAGAAGAGCAATGAAGCTGGAGAAGGGGCTGAAAAACAAGTATTACGAGGAGCGGCTGAGAGAGCTGGGGTTGTTTAGCCTGGAGACGATGAGGCTGAGGGGAGACCTCATTGCTCTCTACAACTACCTGAAAGGACGTTGTAGAGAGGAGGGTGCTGGGCTCTTCTCCCAAGTGATGGGGGACAGGACAAGAGGGAATGGCCTCAAGCTCTGCCAGGGGAGATTTAGGCTGGACATTAGAAAAAAATTTTTCACAGAAAGGGTCATTGGGCACTGGAACAGGCTGCCCAGGGAGGTGGTTGAGTCACCTTCTCTGGAAGTATTTAAAGGACTGGTGGATGAGGTGCTGATGGGCATGGTTTAGTGTTTGATGGGAACGGTTGGACTCGATGA
The DNA here is from genome assembly GCF_032191515.1 of Phaenicophaeus curvirostris. Classification (NCBI taxonomy): domain Eukaryota; kingdom Metazoa; phylum Chordata; class Aves; order Cuculiformes; family Cuculidae; genus Phaenicophaeus; species Phaenicophaeus curvirostris. The sequence continues at coordinate 92,781,410 of NC_091394.1, forward strand.
TCTTGTGGGTCTTTTCCAACCTAGTGATTCTATGATTCTATGATTCCCAACTTCAGTTTCCAGAGGTTAGTTCTTGTTATACCTCACTGGTTCTTTAAAACAGAAATTCCAAGCAGATATTAACTGAAATTACTTAAAAAGTGAATGAGTGAACTTTCACTATTCTATTTGATTAACTAAACAAATTGAACTATTAATATTTTACCACTGAAAGTTTTCTCCCATCCTCAGGTACTTTGTGATTTTTCTCCTTCTCCAGATTTAGAAGGCTCCTTTTTGTTAATGTGAAGAAAAAAGAAGGACACACTTTTTCTATTCTCAAACGTGTTCTGTTGAAGAATTTGATCATGTGCTCTCTTCTGTATTGTAGTTCCTTATTTAAACATCCAGGACTATATTAGCAGTTTATAATTGTACTGGGAAGGGACAGTTCATGACTGCTGTGACCCTCAGCCCTTTTCCAGACCCACTACCTTCCATTTGGTGTTCATGACCTGCTTTCCCTCTTTCAAGTAGAGCTTCATATTATATTACAGTCAAAGTTTAGTCTCCAAGTGCCCAGATAACAAGGTGATACAAACCTTTATCTGACAGTCTTGTTCTTCTCATCTTTTTAACTCTCTACATTTCAACTATAAAAATATATTTATTTAGGAACATGTACTTCTTTATGTATCAGGATATTAGTTGGCCCAATCTAGCTTCAGTCTGATTTGAGGTTTTTGGCATTATGGATTTGTTAAGTAGATAATACTGTTTAATGTTATAACAGGGTGTTTGAGTTATTATATAATAAAAAAATATAGCATCTGTTCTCTCCACACTTAAAATGTAATTATGGAGGAAAGTGTATCTAGAAAGGTTATGTGCAAGTCTCTTATAGTAGAGATGCTGAGAGCCATTGGAGCTATGATACTCTGGACTAACCACCAAACTTTTTTTTCCATGTGTGTTTTACTATACAACAAAGTATATACCCTAAGTCTATAGCAAATATCCATAAACTCTCATGGAAGTAGTGAATGGTTCTCAACAAACATCTTTTATTTAGAAATAAAATAACCTTGGGCAAATCAGAATCATAAAATCATAGAATCGCTTGATTGGAAATGACATTTGAGATCATTGAGTCCAACCATACCTGCCCACTACTAAACCATTTTCCTAAGCACTTAATCTATCCATCTTTTAAATACCTCCAGGGAGGGTGACTCAATCACCTCCCTGGGCAGTCTTTGCCAGTGCCTGATAATCCTTTTGGTGAAGAAATTTTTCCTGATGTCTAATCTGTCTGGTGCAATTTGAGGTGATTTCCTCTTGTCCTATCACCTGTCACTTGGGACAAGAGACTAACATCCACCTCACTACATCTTCCTTTCAGGTAGTTGTAGACAAGGATGAATTCTCCCCTCAGCCTCCTTTTCTCCAGGCTAAGCAATCCCAGTTTCCTCAGCCACCTCTCATAAGTCTTGTTCTCCAGCCCTTTGATCATCTTTGTTGCCCTTCTCTGGGCATCAGTGAAAGAATAAAGTCCCAAGTCAACAAAGTATTTTACCATTTGCTTCCTTAGCCCTTTTCACTAAAGTGTTTAACTTTAAATTGAGCTGAATTGCACTGGACACAAGAAGATATGCATTATACTTGACTGCTATCTCAAGAATTTAATGACTTTAGGTCTTAAAGGATTGGGGATGGTAGAAGTGATTTGTGTCACATAGATTTAGACTTTTGACCAATGTACCTTTAAAGTCTTTAGGCTTCTTATATGCAGTCGGGAGGATTAAGCAAATTATACAGTCTGTTGCGTATTACACAGAGACTGAAATACCTATGCTGAGCACTGATTATAGAAGGAGTGATACAAAAATGATATCCCAAATTAGGTACCTTAATGAAGTGCTTACTTAATGTTGGGTGGAATTAGCTGATCACTTCTACAGAATCTAGAGCACCTTCTGGTTTCTCTCGGAATAGAAAAAGCTTTTTCCTCTGCACATCTAAAGCCATGAAAACTAGCCCTGAGAAGTCCTAAGCATCTGCAAGTTGTCTTGACCTATATTTGGAAGCTTCTAGATGTCAGGCATCTTTTCTATTCACATGAAGCTGCTCTAAGCAGCTTCAGCTGCTTAGAGAATAAACTTATGAAGAATTCCAGTTATGAGTAATTATGAAAATTAGGAATATTTGTTTTGGTAAAAATCTACCTAAAGAACACATAAAGTTGTAGGTAAAAATGTGCAAAAGGCTTTATATTGGAATTATTCTCACAAGACCTCCCGATTCTTAAAGGGCAGAATCAACATGGAAGACAGGAATTAGTAGGAGAGGGGAGATATAAGACGAGTAGAAAGAGTAAGAGTGAGCAGTGGTTCACACATATTGTTGGAGCTCATCATGGTGTCACGAACGAGTTTTTTAGACAAAACTTGTATCCATAAAACATCCATCACATGTAGTCACAGAGATGGGCAGAACAAGGATATTTGACTAAGTGGAGCCTCGTAGGCTATGTCTGTGTGAATCGTTCATGTTGTGGAGTGAAACATGGGGATTTACTTTACCTACAAAATCCATTAAAGTAATATAGTTTACATAAGATACTTAAGCCATTATAAAAACTTAATGAATTGGATTCCCCCAAAAAGAAATATAGTTTAATGAGTTGGATATAGATTTGACTTTAAAATTCCCCAAAGTTCTTTAAGTATTCAGTGGCTTTCTGTGGGTGTTGGCAGAAAAAATTCAAAGTGTAGGGTCAGAACTCCACTCATTCAGATACTTACTTGTTAAGAAGAAAACTAAAAATTGGGGATATTAAATCTAATATACATGTGAACAATCTAATCCAGGTTTTATCTTCCAAACAGCGTGGAAGGGATTTCTTTTAAATATACTCTTCCATGCATGGAATATGGCTGATACATTTCTGACTCAAAGGTTTAGGAAAGTATGCATTTGTTAATTAAGCTTTGAAACGTAAAATTTTATATTTGAAGCCCCAGTATCATTAATCTAATTCTGGTATCAGTTATACTAGTAAAATCTCAAAGGAATCATAATGAATAGAAGCTCTATTCTATCATCATGTTTAACTCAGCTATTGTAACATTAGTAGGAGTGAGGTTCAAACACTCAGAGCAAATACTGGCAGGGGAAGAAGAGATTGAGACTGTCCTCAGAAGTTTGCTAAATATTCTCAACATTTAACATTTTAATTCAACATGAACTGTGTGAAATAGTTTGATGTAATTAATTGGGATATAGTATACATTACACACTCCTAAGGCCTTGTTTTGTTTGAAAGTACTCCTCAAGCTTAAGAAAAATTGTTGACAGCTAATTTCTTCAGGAACTTAAGCAGGTGGTAAATTAATAGCTTTGGGGGGGCTGCCATGAAGCATGAAAAGTTATGACTGTTGTCACTCCAAATTACTGTCTTTAACTGTGCATAAGGCAATGAAAAAACATTAGCTATGCAGTAAACATGGGTTTAGCCAGCAAAAAGGGATTTTATAAGGTTTCCTTGAGCAATTTCCAAAAGGTCATTCTATGCTTATGGTCCAGCCGTTGGTAGCATTTTATAGCCATTTGTTGTTGTTTTTAATCTGTGGCTGTAACAATGATCTCATTAGCTAAATCAATGGATGAGGACCATGTTGCAATCACTTTTTCAGTGGAACTCAGTGGAAAAAATGCAGATGTTGCAAATGCAAGCTAAAATATGAGTGTAAATAATGCATACAGTAACACTAACATTTTTCACTTATGAGAAGATTCCTGATATAGGCTGACTTTCAAGAAAGAATTATATTCCATTTGTAGTCTAACTTAAGTTGACCTTGTTTGCAGAAGATTAGGAACTAGAAAGAGAAAAAAGCTATAGCTCATAAGCAATGTGTGATTGAGATCATCCTCTAGAGCTCTCATGGAAATGCCCACACACATACTAATAATATCACTCATTTCCAAAACCTGGTGATATGCAAGTCCTCACTAAGGATTTCATTTGAATCTGAGCTAGCTCATGAACAGCAATTGTTCATGAGTGCTAAGTGTTGCACTATGGCAATTATACAGGCTGGACAATGGAGCTCCACTGCCTGGGAGCAGTCATTGACATTAATCTATTAGTATAGATATGGCCACAGAGCACAGACATACATCTATCACCTAAGAAGTTTCCAGCTGGTGAGGGACTTCTTCAGGCCACCATATCAGTAGTGTTGCAGCAGTTTCGTCTTCTTCCTAGCGTACTGCTTTCATCTACTACTCACATCTGTATACTTCTGTTAATTAATGGCCTCCTCAACCCTGGAGCTAGCATCCTAGCATGAGCATTTATTGTACTCATGATTCTTTAACATTCATTTTCTGGACAGTCTCACTTAACTGAATTGGCATGAAGCAAGCCTGCTTCTTTCCAGACCTTTTACCCTCTGTCTTCCATAATGTAATTGTTACTTTTTACGAGGGGTTAACAGCAAGGTAGATATACTAGATAGAAAATCAGTTTCCAGTTACACCATAGATTTCTGTTTGTAGAATCAGTCTCTTCTGAAGATGTCACTTTTACCCATGCTATGTCTTTATCTCTGGGCAGCTTCAGAGAAACTCCTTCTCTATACACCTTCCGGTATTCAAAGATATAATTCTCTTAGTGGGTGGCTGTGAGTAAGTCAGCTTCACAAAGATGCCTGAGTGTGATTAGCTGATCTTAACATCACAAAGCAAATAAAAAAGCACATCTGTGTGTGATTCTTGTGGAACTGGAGCAAACATCAGACCCAATGTGCATATGTGTTGGCTCCCTGGGAGTGCTTGAAACTTAGAGGAGTGTGACTTAAAAGATCAACAAGCTTTTAAAGGAAAAGAACAAAGAGTGAAAGGCTTTTTATACAGTGTGAAGGTGTAAAATCAGAAACATTTAAGGTGAATACGTGAGTCTGGCCAGACATCCTTCTAACACCTACTGCATTTTACAAATGTGTGATGTCTATTCTAATAAAGAATAGGAGAAGGGTAGTATAATATTAGTATGTTAGTGATGCTGAAGACAGCCAGTAGACAATTGCTGTCAGGTACACAGCCCTGGAAGATATGAATCCCCAGTCAATTAGAACAGACCACAGAAAAGGCTCGGTTGTGTTATAATATGGGCTCCCACTGAAGAGCTGATTTGAGCCGATTCCTCCTAGGACCAGCGGGTCTGCAGTTGGAATTTTCCCATTGGATTGGGAAGCCAGCCAAGGTAACATCCCTAGGACTGAGAACCTTCATCTCATAGGTGAGTGATTTCATACCATTTTCAATCATCCTTCTAGCAGGTTGTTCATGAAATTCTTAAAGCAGTTTTGTAGTATTATTTCTGCCTGACATCCAAACTTGTAGTTTACTTTGTTGGAGTGCTAAGTGATTTTGATTGTAACGAGTCTTCATTTTGAGTAGCTGGTTGTCCCTTTTGTGGGTTCCTCCATGACACTGGGTGACTAAACACTTGCAGAAATTTACCTAAGAACTTACAAAACTAGGTAGGTTAACGTTTATGAGGCATATTTATTTAAAAAAACCCCAACTATACAGCACCAGTCCCAGCATAGTCCCCTGAGATACACCACTTGTCATGGATCTCCATCTGGACTTCAAGCCATTGACCACTACTTTATAAATAAAATCATCCAACCAGTTTCTTATACGCTGTACTGCCCACCCGTCAAATCCATATCTCTCCAATCTAAAGGGAAGTATGTTGTGGCGAACTGTGTCAAAGGCTTTACAGAAGTCTAGATAGATCAAATCAGTCAGTTTACCTGTGTCCACTGCTTCAGTCACCCCATCATAGAAAGCCACTAAGCTGGTCATACAGGATTTGCCCCTGGTGAAGCTGTGCTGGCTGCCATTAATCACCTCCATGTCCTCCATATGCTTTAGCATAGCTTCTAGGAGGATCTGTTCCATGATCTTCCCAGGCACAGAGGTGAGGCTGACAGGTTGGTAGTTTCCAGGATCATCTTTTCTACCCTTTTTAAATATTGGCTAAATGTTACCCTTCTTCGAGTCACCAGGGACTTCTCCTGATTGCCATGAGTGTTCAAATATCATGGAGAGTGGCTCAGCAAACACATCTGCCAATTCCCTCAGGCCTCTGAGATGCATCTAATCAGGTCCCATAGACTTATAGTTGTTCAGGTTTCTCGGGTGGTCATGAACCTGATCCTCCTCTACAGTGGGAGGGGGTTAAGCCCCCTGGTTACCATCTTGCTGTCCCATGACCCAGGAGGGGATGAGGAGAGCAGTTATCAGTGCAGACTAAGGCAAAAAAAAATTGTTAAGTACCCCAGCATTCTCCTCGTCTGTTGATACAAGGTCACCATTCCCAACCATCAATGGGGGTACCTTCTCTTTAACCTCCCTCTTTTGATTGAAATACCTGTAGAAGCCCTTCTTGTCAGTCTTTACTTCCCTTGCCAAGTTCAGCTCCAGCTGTGCCTTGCCTTTCCTGACCTCATCCCGACACATTTGGGCAGCGTCCCTACACACATCCCAGGTAACTTACACTGCCTGTGCAGTTCCCTCTTCTTCTTTAGTTTAACCAGCAGGTCTCAACTCAGCCACACCAGTCTCTTCCCTTTCCTGCCTGATTTTCTACATAGGGGACTGAGCACTCTTGCGCTTTATGGAAAGCATCCTTAAATATTTGCCAGCTCTGTTCCGCGCCCTAGTCCCCAAGGGCCATGTCCCAGGGAATCCTACCGAGTAATTCCTTGAGGGACTGGAAGTCTGCTTTCCTGAAATTTAGAGTTCTAAATTCTACTTCATTTAGGGTCCTACATCTACATTTAGGGTCCTATGCTCTTGCATCTTTGAACATTCACAAGTAATAAATAACACAAATAAAATCAAAATTTGTAATGGATTATTTGTTTCTTAAATACATATCAGATAGTGTGTGATAGAGTGTGGCTATTCTTACCATTGTTCTCAATCATGGCACAAATGATTCTTTGCATGTCTCTCTCTGTTTTGTTTTAGCTGCTTAAAATGGTAAATCAATCAGATTTCTTCCAAGTTAACAGTTTCCTTATTTCTTCAAGTTGTTGGGGTTTTACCACACTATTCTCACCCTATTTTGGCTCTTGTGTATATATCATATAGTATATCACCTGTGCTAATTTCACTTAGGTCTTCTATTTGTGCATTAAAAGGTGAAAAAACTGTTTTACAGGACATTTCTTTCCCACCCTTCAAAAGTGTTACCATCTGGGGTCTCGGGAGACCTTGCTGGGTGTGAACAGCCCATATGGAGATACTGTGAAATCTTTGTTGTGTTTTCTTCAGAACTGAGAGGATGAAATGCCTGTCAGAATTGTAGACATGCTTGTGAATTAATGAACTGGAGACAAATAGGTGATTATTTGATGTTGCCTTCAGCTTTACATGCCCTGACATATGAATTTAGTTTAGTGATGCAACTACTAAGTAGCATCCAAATTGTACTTGTGTAACCACACCCATACTGACATTCCAGGAACAAGTACGGGATATCTAAAGATCTTCTTTAATTTTTCCAGGAAAAGCAGAGGAAGAGGGCAATGAACATGGGTGTAACTCAAAAGGGAAGAGCTGTCACATCAAATTACCACAGAAAACTTATAGATATCTAAGCAGTGCTACTTCACGAAGCAGTGATTCTTCACTGGTTCCAGCCTCTCCTGGGAGGGAGAGCATCTAACTAAATGTGCTTATCTACAAATGTAAATGCTTATGCAAACAAATGACCTTAGGCTTATCTTGTGGTTGGTTGAGAGATAATCAAGATACTTAATGGAGATTAGGAAACAATTAATTTCATTCAAAAGCAGATATTTACATTTGGTAAAATCATGCCAAATCCTATAAACTATTTTGCTTAAATCTCTTGTGCAAATAGTGCTGTAATAATTACCTGATGCATAAACACCTGTATGACAGATGTCATGGGGTGAATGAAAAATTCTACCCTGGAAAATTACTGATAGGAAGATTTTGAGTGGTTCATTTCATTCCTACATCATTCCCTGTAAAACTCACATATATTCAGAGGATGTGAGACAGGGAGAAATGTTAACCCCACCCCCTGCTCTCCAAGGCAGGCTGCTACCATGCAGGATTTTAGTGTTGCACCAAACTGTTCCATAGTACATATCACATCATGCAAGAAAGAAGGAAAACTTACTTTGTCTTTAAAGCTTTGAGAAGAAGACATTTAATTCAGTAAAAATATTTTTACATTAGTATTCACTTCAACTAAAATACAGCAATCATAAAGTACATCATAGATTTACTAAAGGACAATGACTCTGGACCCTAGGAATTTTTTACACCAATACAGTCCTAATTTTCATATATAAAGGCAGAATAGTGCAAATCATGAAAAGACTGAGCCCTAAAATAATAGTAGTAGCAGTTATTGAGGAGAAATGCAAGAAATATTTTGATACTACATGATTATCCATATTACCTATGTGAAGTTATCTACTATTAAGAGAAGACATCAAAATTCAATGCAAAGTTTGTCTCTTTCCCATTACTGTGAGAATCTTTGAATTTCCCTAAAACTAAACTAATGTCTTCATCAATGATCTGGATGAAGGCATCGAGTGCACCCTTAGCAAGTTTGCGGACGACACTAAGCTGGGTGGAAGTGTTGATCTGCTGGAGGGTCGGGAGGCTCTGCAAAGGGATCTGAACAGGCTGGACCGCTGGGCAGAGTCCAATGGCATGAGGTTTAACAAGGCCAAATGCCGGGTCCTGCACTTGGGGCACAACAACCCTATGCAGTGCTATAGACTGGGAGAAGTCTGTCTAGAAAGCTGCCTGGAGGAGAGGGACCTGGGGGTGTTGGTTGACAGCCGACTGAATATGAGCCAGCAGTGTGCCCAGGTGGCCAAGAAGGCCAATGGCATCTTGGCTTGTATCAGAAACGGCGTGACCAGCAGGTCCAGGGAGGTTATCCTCCCTCTGTACTCGGCACTGGTGAGACCGCTCCTCGAATACTGTGTTCAGTTCTGGGCCCCTCACCACAAGAAGGATTTTGAGGCTCTGGAGAGAGTCCAGAGAAGAGCAACAGAGCTGGTGAAAGGGCTGGAGAACAGGCCTTATGAGGAGCGGCTGAGAGAGCTGGGGTTGTTTAGCCTGGAGAAGAGGAGGCTGAGGGGAGACCTCATTGCTCTCTACAACTACCTGAAAGGACGTTGTAGAGAGGAGGGTGCTGGCCTCTTCTCCCAAGTGACAGGGGACAGGACAAGTGGGAATGGCCTCAAGCTCCGCCAGGGGAGGTTTAGGCTAGACGTTAGGAAAAAATTCTTTACAGAAAGGGTCACTGGGCACTGGAACAGGCTGCCCAGGGAGGTGGTTGAGTCACCTTCCCTGGAGGTGTTTAAGGCACGGGTGGACGAGGTGCTGAGGGATATGGTTTAGTGTTTGGTAGGAACGGTTGGACTCGGTGATCCGATGGGTCTCTTCCAACCTGGTTATTCTGTGATTCTGTGATTCTGTAAACCCAGGCAGCTCTGTAAAATGATCTGGACTGACATGAGAAAATTGAAAAGTTTAAGCAAATCCATCTATAAAAGCAAATCAGGCACAGTCCTGGCAATGATGGGACATGTTATCCCTTCACTGGTTTTGGTGCCCTGTAGGTGTCTGAGGGTAGGCTGAATAGAGTATAGAAAGAAATGCAAACTCATACATTATGGTGAGTTGTGGAATGAGGATGAGGGATCTAGTGGCCTAGTTCCCACTTACTCTCTTACTTTTCCCTCTTCTTCCTCTTCTCTTGCATTTTCCGTTGTTCATCTCATACACAGTTAAAATATTGCAGCAAAACAGCCTTGACTCTCTTCTTATGCACTCTCAAGTACAGGCATTTGCCTCAAGAGCTCACGGCTCTGATTGATGTCCTAAGTGTTGTAAAACCAACAAAAGACTCTATTTTGCTGAAAAGAAAAAAGGAAATTGTGGATAACAGCATGGGCAACATTTCCACTTTTGTCTCTTTGCTTCACCTTTAATCTAAATTCTTTCATCAATAGCAGATGCCTCTGAAGTTACCGTCAACCACAATTTTATATTACCTTTTATAAAGATATTTAGTGAATGAACTTCAGTCTAAGTAGACCTGTCAGTAGTGTTGAAGGGCAGAATGTTGATTTCTCTATTATATTTTTAACAGTGTCCTGAAATCAGCTACACCAGTTGGAAGACTCACTGTGAGTCACTAGGTTATAAATGATGGTACAAAACAGGACAACATCTCCCATCTGCAGCACGGGGTGACAGCAGGGCAGAAACAGAGCAGATTGCAATACAAAAAGGTGACTTGTTCATGTAATTCCTGCAAGTTTAGTTTTTTGTTTGGCCTCATGCTGGCTGGAGGTATGTTAAAGCCTCCAAATGCTTTGGTTGGTTCATCTCGGCTTGGAGCCTTATGCCCACCAAAACATCTCTACCACTCCTCTCCTCAGCTGGACAAGAGAGATAATGTATAACAAAAGGCCTGTGGGTTGGTATAAGGACAGGGAGATCCCTCACTGATTACTGTCACAGGCAAAACAGGCTCTATTTGTGTAAATTAGTTTAATTTCTTATCAGTCAAATCAGAATAGAGTAATGAGAAATAAAACCTACTCTTAACATAGTTTCCCTCCACACCTTCCTTCTTCTTTGGCTTAACGTCACTCCAAAGTTTCTTTTCCTCCTCCCTGAGTGGCAGAGGGGGAGAAGGAATGGGGGTTGCAGTCAGTTCAACACACCTTGTCTCTGCTGCTCCTTCCTCCTCAGTGGGAGGACATCTTACATTCTTCCCCAGCTATAGTGTGGGATCCCTCTCACGGGAGACAGTCTTCCACAAATTTTTCCAACATGATTCCTTCCCATAGACTGCAGTTGTGCACTAACTGTTCCATTTCGGGCTCTTTTTCTGAGGAGAAGTCCCTCAGGAACAGAATGCTTTAACATGGGTACACCAACATGGGATCACAAGTCCTGCCAGCAAATCTACTGCAGGATAGGTTCCTCTCTCCAGGGATCCACAGGTCCTGCCACGAGTCTGTTGCAGTATGAGATCTCCACAGTGTCGCACAGGCATACCCTCCTGTTCAAGTGCAGAGTGCTCCACAGGCTGCAGGTGGCTAACTGCCCCACTGTTAACCTCCATGGGCTGCAGGATGACAGCCTGCCTCACTATGGTCTTCACCACAGACTCTAGAAAAATCATTACTCTGGAACCTGGAGCACCTCCTCCCCCTCCTTCTTCACTGATCTTGGGGTCTGCAGAGCTCTTTCTCTCTCATATTCTCAATCCTATTCAAAGGCTGCTGCTCCCCAATCATTTTCCTCTTCCTTAAATAAGTTGTTCCAGAGGCACTACCACTCAGCCTCGGCCAGTGGTGGTTCCGCTTTGGAGTCAGCAGGCACGGGATCTATAAGACATAAGTGAAGCTTCTAGCAGTTTCTCACAGAAGCCACTCCTGTAGCATTGCTGCTACCAAAACACGGCTATGCACACCCAGTTCCACCACATATCATTCAAGTTTCACGATAAAAAATGAAAAAGCAAATTATGCATTGCTGGATTTCTTTCTACTCCTACTCACAGAGTTCAATGATTACTGGAAGTTCAGCATTTCTGAAAATGCTGTCTGGCATAATCACAGAAGGCAGAGCTTATGGGGGCTGAACTTCTGCTGACATTAATGGGTTCACCACAGAAGTTATATATGAACTACTGTGGAACATTGTAATTACTCCTGTATACCATAATAGTGAAGAATATATTTACATTTTGCAATAGAAAAAAAAAAGCCAAACCCAAAGAAACACCAGTATACTACCCACTTAAGCATAAGAAATAAAAATCTTTCTATTATATTGACTTCTGTAAAGCCTTTGACATAGTCCTCCACAACACCCTTCTCTCTATATTGGAGAGATACAGATTTGATGGATGGATGGTATAGTGGATAAGAAAGTGGTTGGATGATTGTATTCAAAGAGTAGTGGTCAATGGCTCAAAGTCCAGATGGTGATCCATGACAAGTGGTGTCCCTCAGGGGTCCATACCATGACCGGTGCTGTTTAATATCTTCATCAATGATATTGACAGTAAGATTGAGTGCACGCTCAACAAGTTTGCAGATGATACCAAGCTGAGTGATGTAGTTGCCACATCGGAAGGGAAGGATGTATCCAGGGGGACCTGAATGGGTTGGAGAAGTGGGCCTGTGAGAACTTCATGAGGTTCAACAAGGCCAAGTGCATTGATATCTATATCAGAAGTGCGCTGTATTTTCTAATGGAGGATGGTGCTATATGCCTTGTAAGTGCAAAGCTGGCAGTTCTTGCAGCAGCACTTAGCTGAAAAGCTGCTCATTTGTTTGAATGTCCTAGACTATATGTTAGGAGTCTTGGAGTTGTGCCAAACTACCTAGCAATAATTGTTGCAGTCATCTGTGAACAGTTATATCTGGCAGCATATTAGTAGTTCATTTAATTTATCGTCTTCCCATATTATTAGCAGTACATCACAAGGCTGGAAAACTTTCTAAGCTCATACTTCAAAAGCAGAGCCCTTAAAGCTGCACCTTAAAACTAGAAATTTGGCTTACACAATTTTCTCCAGTCGTGTCAATATAAGCTCCAGACGTTATTGTGTTTCAGAGCTCTCATTCATGCAATGACAGTTCTGTCTCCTCAATGGCAAAGCTGGCTGTTAAAGTGATTCACTGCAATCAGCTTCAAAGGTTTCCAAGACAGACCCAAAGGTAACTTAGAAAGTTATAGGGAAGTTTGACAGCTTGCTTTATTTTGTTTTGTTTGGAAATAATGCTCAGAAATCACAGTGAGCAGTGATGGCAAGGAAGAAAATTCAACTTCAGACAGGTTGCTTTGTTTGCTTGTATAAACATTCACAAAGAAACAAATACCAGGAACATCAGGAGTACATAAAAGCTCACATGGGCTCTTATACACACATCAGGAACGATAACATTTGCTGCATGTACCACATATTTCATTCTTTCGATTAATCTTGAAGTATTTGAAGTATTAAAATGGGACAGTTAGTGCCCTCAGCCCTGTTCTTTGACTATTCTCTCTGTAACTCATGTATGTACACATGTGTGTTTGAGAAGCTAAAACTAAGATACTTGTAGTCCTGAGATATTTTCCTCCTAAGCTCAGTGTTCAAAGATTTGGCTCAATCACAAATAGATTCATCTTGCGAATTTCATTATAAATATTGAGTCAGCCCATTGATTATCTCTTATATGTGGTATGGCTCACTGCCAAGATAAAAGTTTTAGGTATTTTAGGGAAGAGCACAGGTTGTTCTCTACTAGGCATAATTATCACCAGTTTCTGTTCTTTAAATGATGGTTTCCCTTTCTGAGTTCAAACTGCAAACATTTTCCACATCTTTCGAAATGGTTAATAAAGAGAATAACTTACATTCTTTCATGTTGACTTGTTATAAGAATAAGAGAGCTATTGTGCTAACAGTTTCAAAGCAATAGGCCACATTCTTTCAAACTAGAGACATAGGAGGAATAGAAGATTTAGAATATATCATATTTCCTAAATCTCCGATAGCAATGTGTTTTCAGGAAGTTTTATTGACTGTGATGTTTATTGGCCTAAGCCTTAAAAGATAAAGTTAGATATGCAGTAAAGCTGACCACGTACATTTCACCGTGGACCAGAATCAATGCTTAGCTAGGATTCACTGTTTAAATTATTTAGAGGTTTGTTTTTTCTTGATATAAAAGCAGGTTCTGGTTGCATTTGTGGGGTTTATTGTTGTCTTCAAAAGTTTTCACGAATTTACGCCGAAGCTCCCAACCTTAAAAGCACGTAGACATCCTACTTGGAGGATCAGTCAGATGAATAAAGGAAACAGAATAAAGGAAGTCAGAGGTCTATCCATGGTGTACACACACACACACACACACTCACACACACTCCCACACACTCCCAACCAAAACCCAACAAGTCACTCAAAGTCAGTAAATAAACCATTATATCTCAAGTATCATGAGGTAGCCACAACAGTCAAAATTTTCAAGCCTTATGATGGAAGTAAAATCATTAAACTGAGTTCTCTCAGTCACATGCTGATGTGAAAATTGAACAGCCTGCTCCCCAAATATACAAGTTCAGTAGCTGGTCTTGAAACAGAAGAAATAATTCCTGGTGATATTAATGGAAGGACCAGAGGATACTTTCTCCTTTATAAATCTAATCCAAAGGTACTGTTGAAAAAGTCTGCTAGAGCTTGAGTTAACATTTTCGGGACTCAGTTTCATTAACGTTGAGGGAAGAAGTATAGAATTTAAGCTATAAAATTATAATAGAAATAAAATTCAAGTTTCTATTATAATTGTGATATAGTAATGCATCGAGGCTGTGTCTGTGTAAACATAATTCATAAGATCTCATAAGACTGGTCCAGGAACTACCCATCTTGTCAGATGCACAGATAATAAAATGGATTCATGTGAAACAAATTAATAGACTGAACTCTTATATGGCTCCACAGAAACTCATTTTACTCATTGCTACGGGAGATCTCTAGTGTGTGAATTTTAGACAGTCCCATAGATTTCCCCTGACCAGCTACTTGTATTCTTCAGTGTGCTTATTAACATCCTCAATAACCAATTTAGCTGTTTAAGGGAGTCTGTTGGGAGGTTCAGGCTGCAGAGGCCACCAGACTGAACACAGACAAAATGCTTGTGAATGATCAATAGGAGTTACCCCTGCAGAGGCTGAGGCAGTCAAATAGGAAAGTCTCTAGTAAACATTTCAAGTTGTTAATATGTGTTTTGTACAAAATTTAAGATATCCAATAGTGGTGGATCATGTGTATGCTGGATTGATTACAACAGAACACAGGTCAGCTGGACAAAGGAATTCAACAGAAATTTTTCTTCACCACATCACACAATCCCATATTCATCCATCTCTACTCATTTGTAGATGCCCATCTTCCCTCTTTCTCCTGATCATTATGGTATGCTTTGAACAACAAATGTTTAGCACATGCAAAAGCTTTGGTTGTGCAGACAAACATAAGGTCTGCAAAAGATTACTTCCAGAATGGCAGCCAAGAAGTTTCATTCAGGCAGTCAAGGTTTTGCTTCAAATCAGTTAAAAAAATCCCTGTATGAAATGCAATTGACACGTTCGATCACAAAGTCTTCTTTACTGCTTAATATACTGGGGAACGTATGTCAAGCCGCGTAACCAATTTGTGCATCTAATGGCAGTACGTACCTTCCCCTGTTAGCCATCCACTACAGCACAGGCAGTCATTGACATTAATGACACAGATGAGACAGGATCTGTAATGGCTCTTTTTTTTCTACAAATACTACTATTTTTCCTCACAAAGAAGCAAATTCTGCTTGGAGGTGCAAGTACTTGGAAATAACAGCTATTGTACTTTTTCCCTGTAAATATTCCTGGGCAGTTTTTTAGGCAATCAAACAAGAGAAAAAAAAATAAGAAAGCATACTGTAAATTGTTCATACAAAATAAAGCAAAACTTATCCATGCTAATGGTGACTATGAATATCCAGACCATAAATGTGTCTTATGAGTGAAAAAGCAGATATATTGACTGCAAACTACTAATCATATGCAATAAAGGCCTTCTAGCTTTCACCAAGTCTCATCTAATAAAACCATGTCTCCCTTTCATGTGGATTTATTTTCATGTTGCTTAGTTCCCTTTGGTATTCCACAAAAGAATGAAAATATGTTGCTGCTATTAGTACTCATGTCTGGAAGGGAAATTACTCCTGAAGAAATAAAGAAGGATGCATTTTACAGGCAAGCACCTGCTGCTTGCATTTGAGGTTCAAATTTGAATCTGAGAGTCAGCAGATATCAGATCAATTCTTGGTCCAATAAATAACTCCATTACTGTCCCCGAGGTTGACTGATTCAGCACAACTAGCAACCCTAAGGGCAACTCTCTTTCTTCCCAAGCTGGGTGACAGTGTTCATACCACGAGGGTTCATGCTCTCCTGCCCAGCAGAACACTATGTCTTAGCAAAGGCCACAGCTGTGCCAGGAACCATGCTACCAAATGTTATTGATGATCATAGACAGTATTTAAGCCCATGCTTTAGTCTTACTGGCTCACAAATAAAGATGTAAGCTTCATGTGATCTACAGAATGTAATTTAATCTCTTACTCTCACATAATTCTACTACAAATAGTCCTTCTTGTCTCATTTACTTTCTTATCTTCTTTGTCTGTGACAATAATCAAGTCCTCCTATTTCAAAAGATTAATGAAGCTTTTCTTTTTGCTAGAACTCTTAGGCATTAGAAATAACAAAAAATTAGATGTCTCTCTCAAGACTGTCATTTTGGCAAAGTATCACATGCAATGAGGTTTTCTATTGAACATTCAAAACTATTGTAATGCTTAAAACTAATATTGTTATATATTTTACTTGTTCGTACATACCTTCAGTTCCCAAAGACCTGTTTGTCAAGAGTGGAAGAGCTGACTGAATTGACAGTTAGATAAAATACTTAGTATATTTAACTTTACACACAGAGATAATTTCTCAAAGAGAGTCCTAAGAGTCATCTTCCTTCTGACAAGAATGTTAAGGGAAGTTTGTGTTGTTTACTTTGCAAGTGGGGTTTTTTTAGAGATTACCATAATGGCAATAAAACAACAATGAGAAAGTCAACCTGTATTCTCTGATTTCCCAGTGGAGTATGCACAAGGCAATCAGAAAACAAACAAAACTATTGACAGAGAAACAATGAAACTCTTGTGAGCTAATGAGTAGCACAGAGATGGACAAGGCATTCAGAAATGGGTTGCAGCCTAAAAACAGGTATAGGAAAATAACGGGTGGAATAGGAAGGAATCTGCCCTCTGTTATGTCACACTCATGTGTCACAGAGCTGCTTTCAAGAACGGATGCTATAACTTTCCAGGAGAATGTATTGTACTTCAGGGAGAGCTGTGAGGTAGCAGAATTCCTGGATTTCTGTTCATACCTTTTCACACTTCCCTTTTTTTGTCAAAACCTAGACTGTCATAGCCTGAGGTCTACCCTACAGGTAGATCTTTTTTACGTGTGGTCGTAAATGGAGTTAACTCCAGCCGGAGGCCAGTGACAAGTGGGGTTCCCCAGGGCTCAGTGCTGGGCCCAGCCCTGTTCAATGTCTTTATCAATGACCTGGATGAAGGCATTGAGTGCACCCTTAGCAAGTTTGTGGACGACACTAAGCTGGGTGGAAGTGTTGATCTGCTGGAGGGTAGGGAGGCTCTGCAAAGGGATCTGAACAGGCTGGACCACTGGGCTGAGACCAACGGCATGAGGTTTAACAAGGCCAAGTGCCGGGTCCTGCACTTGGGGCACAACAACCCTATGCAGTGCTATAGACTAGAAATCTGGTGAGAAAGCTGCCAGGAGGAGAAGGACCTGGGGGTGTTGGTTGACAGCGACTGAACATGAGCCAGCAGTGTGCCCAGGTGGCCAAGAAGGCCAATGGCATCTTGGCTTGTATCAGAAATGGTGTGACCAACAGATCCAGGGAGCCTTTTCCCCCTCTCTACTTGGAGGTGTTTAAAAGACAGGTGGATGAGGTGCTGAGGGGAATGGTTTAGTGATTGATAGGAATGATTGGACTTAATGATCCTGTGGGTCTTTTCCAACCTTGTGATTCTGTGATTCTGTATGTGCAGCTGGATTTTCAGTGGCCATGCAGTTATCCCGGCATGTATATATCTGATATCCCTCCCTGTCAATCAAGGAATGGTTTTACTTCCAAAAAGTTACCTTGATATCAACTTTTGTTGCAACAGTTTCAATAATAACATTGGCAGTAGGGCTGACACCTGACTGGCAAATATGGACTGGCAGAAGTTCCTGAGGTAAAGTCAGGCTAAACCCTTCAGTGGCTGGCACAGATTTCTTTAGTAAGTGCTGTTTACCTGCATCCATGTCGAGAATACTTTGCCAGTGCAATGCATGAATAGTCTGGTCTCAGGAAGCTAATAATGCAGATAAACCCTACACACACACAAGGAAAATTATTTATGCTTTTCTTAAGAAAGTGTCATTTACCAGTACAGGGAGATGAATAAAAAAGAAGTCTGGCTTTTGCACTGCTCATGGCAGTGTTGATGGAAGTGAAGACTGTCTATGCAAAACCCTATTTCTCCTCTGAGCAAAGAAGGTAGAACCTGAGAAGACAGTGGAAGGAGCATCAATGTCGTTGTCCTGGTATGAATCTGAGTAGCTGCCAAATCTTTTTTTATTGATGTGCAATGGAATAGCTGGGCTTTGAGCCTATAACACCATAACAGCCGAAGGATTCAGCCCTCAGAGGCAGCGTGAATTGAATTGACCAGTTGCAACTAATCTTGCTCTATGTGGGTTTCTTTTTTTTTTTCATTTACTTTTTGGGTTTTGTTGTTGTTGTTGTCATTGTTGTTTGGTTTTTTTGTTTCACTTTAATTCAGGTTCTACTTCTCTTTATAGAAAAAAAAAGCTAAATTGAGCACCTGCTAAACCACCTCTATAAATCCTGGACACTACAGTGAACATGTAGCCATCCCTGGCTTCACTTTCTGACTATTTAAATATGCCATGGGTGTATTCTTGTATTTAAAATAAAATAGGAGAAAAAAATCTTTTTTTGTATGGACAGTGGAGTTACTGTCCAGTTACCTAATCCTGAGCATAGGCCTATGGCAAAGAGTAAGACTAAATATTCCTGTCAGACCTTAACAACCTATGGGTGTTGGAGGACAATGTTTCCTCATGCCCTTTGATCACACAAATACAGAATGGAGCTGTTTGGCTTACTGCTGACGTCTTACTGTGACAAGTCTCCTGATATTTCAACTCAGGAAAGCAGAGAGCTGTCTGGCAATCCTTAACTCAACAGCATCATGCAGGTGAGAAAAGCGAGGAAGAAGGTCTCAGTTCTCAGTGCAGAAGCACTTTGTTGAACAGAAGGGTTTGCCTCCGAGAACCTGCAATTCTTATATGGGTAGATTTTGCAGACAATAACAGATGACTGTAATAAAAACCGGCAGTTCCTTTAATGCTATATTTATGTGAATCATTATGAAGGACTATAACTAACACATGGATAAAATTTCTTCAAAATCTTGTTTTCTTATGGGAGAAAAAAACATCATAACAATAATGCTTTAGTGGTCTGGGGCTCTTGCTAGTACAGAAGAGCTGTTTAAAAAGAAAGTATATGTGTGTGTCTGTCTCTGTGTGTGCATGCATTTGTGCATATTCATATGTATCTCAATACCAATATTATGTGTTACAGTCAATGGCTAGGACCTTCATCTTAGAGGGCTTTGTACTGAAACTGAGCAAAACCGAGTTTGTTTGAAGTGTATGCTTTGTATGGAAACCCTGAATGCCTCAGTTGTGAGCTAGAATACCGAAATTGTCTTCAAACAAAAGAAACCCAAATCTTTCTCAAATAGTCCAGGCTAGGAAGATAGAAAGATTTTGAAACTCCACAGAAAAATAATGTGATTCTAGAAGTTAGGATGGATTTAGTTAGGACGGATTTAGAAGTTAGGGGCAGCCAGTTTTTTAATAATTGAAAGGGATAAAACCAACTCTTCTTTTTTCCCTAGAATTCCAACCTTATGATAACTTGGATTTGTGGGAAAAAGTCTATCACCAGGATCCTTGAAAATACTTTTACTCTTTAAGCTTTCAAGCTAGACTGGCTTGTGGGGTTTTAGACACCTGTAGATAACAACTGGCCCAAAACCCCTTCACATTTTTTCCAAAGCTCGCTTCCTCAGTTGAGACATACAGTCTCTGCCTAAGACTAGTAAATGCCTTTGGGGGCTTTTCCAGGCACTGACAGCATCTGGCACAGAAAAGCCCACATCTGTGCTGCTGGACTCTTTCAGCTTCTAAAATCAAGCTACCACTCTCAAACCGTTTAGTGGGAATGGTTCCTGGCCAGGCTAACATCAGATCTGTGATCAGGACTTGTGTGGGATGCAATTGATCCAATTAGTATAGCCATAATTGGAGAGGATACAGACAATTTTTAATGCATACACTGTGTATTGACAGAGAAAGCCTATTTCAGAGACCTGAAAACAACATTAATATTCTCTGAATACCTCCACAGATATTTTCAGCAGGAGCCAAACATGACAGCAGCTTATCAGGTTGGTGAGAAACTACCTTAATAACCATAGAATCGTAAGATTCATATCTACAGAGAATTTCCTGACCAAAAAGGATAGAAAGAGTAGTCATCTAATTTACATTCTTTATCCATGTATTTATTTCTATTTGTCTAACAATGAATACGTGATATATGCACTTATTGTGTCAAGTATCAGGGTTCTCTGGTGAGTAAGATAATATCTCTAATTCCCATAGTTACCTGTGTTACTGAGCCAATAAAGTACTGTGCATTGCTGTTATTTGATTTCATACCTGCCCTGAGTCTTACTTTTATTAAAGTTTCTATTAATTTGACTAACAGATAAAATTGTAGACAAATGTGCAGTCCCCAAAATGGAAAAATGTATATGATGATCAAAAGGGTCTGCAAATTAGATTCTCAATAACTTGATATTTGCAGGAGATTTGATCTATACTCTAAACCTGACTGTTGCTGAAGTTTACAGGAACTTTTCCTTTTATTTCAGTAGAGGCTATTCCTGCATGTTTCTCGTTAGACCTGGAGCACCTGACTAAAGTGTGCAAGGTAAGGATATAGTCAGCTTAGGCTTTCTCTGTACTCTATAGAAAATGAGATTGATGTTACTCACCTGAAACCTAAACGACCTCTGGAATGTCCCATATTTCTCCATTGATTTCCTATCTCTCTCCATTTATTTTAATGAGTGTAGGGCAGTTATATCCCTAAATTAGCTGGTTCAGTAACATGCCAAAATTTGCATGGCCCTTGAGCTTAACCTTACTTGCATCTACATGCATTATCTGAATAAGTTGGGGTTTTTTCTCTGAGAAAGAAGGTCTCATCTCTCTGAGAAAACACTTGCTATTTCACTCTTTTTGTAGGAAAAAAAAACAATCAAAACCTGTTTTGGTTAAAAAGATGTTTTACTTGTGCATCTGAAAATGCTTTGAATATTGTAGAGATAATTCAAGAGCAATATTGGTTAAGTAAGTGTGATTTCTACAGTGCTCAAGAAGATCTACAAGATGAAATACTCTATCTTGTGCTGCTTTTGTGTCCCTAATGACAGCATTAAAATGTTAAAAAAAACAAAGACAGTTCTTTACTAACACAAAATGTGTAATTAGAATTCATTGGAAAAAAATACTGTGAACATGGAGTAAATTGGCAAATTGTTATACTCAGGCAACTAATGTAATGAAGAAATGCTGACCAGTTAGGGCAAAAGTGGTTTTTCTACTCTTTCTCATTACTGCATGTTCTCACACTGCCTGCTCCAGCCGGATTAAAATGATTTTAATGACTTGGATGAATGGCATCAGGAGTTAGCAGAGCTCACAGAGTCTCTAGTGAGATTCTTGCTCTTCATTTTACTTCTGTTAACAAAATTAGATACGAGTTGCTTGTGTGTTCTCAAAAGGATTTTTTCTTGCATACGGGGCTTCCCACAAAAATATAAACCCAAGACAATACTTTTCAAGAGTTGTTTCATAAGTGATAAATTATGCAAATTTCATTAGACTGTGAATCATTGAATAATTTACCTAAAGGATAATAAGGTGTGCCTCAATAAAAATGTTTGGTATAATTATGATTTTATTCACAACCCATGTAGCTCATGCTCATGCTCAGTAAAGGTATTTTGGTGTTTGTTTCCCCAGTTACTTTCATTATATTTACTATATCTATTCTGCAGTTTTCTGCCTACACTTACTATTGCAAAGTTCAAATGAAAAGTCCAGTTCTGATTTGACAGAGTCCTGTACAACATCATAATTATTTAGGATAAAAAGTTTTTCTGAGATATAGATTTCTTTCTTATTCTTTTCATAGATAAGCAGAGATCTCAACATCCTCAATGGGATGTTCACTGAGCAAAAATTAAAGTTACCAGCTTGGATACCATTTTCAGTAGAGCTGTAACAAAAGTGCATCTATGTGTTTACTTTTGGAGTAAAAACCATGCTTCCATGATTTTGAAGTCCATACTGGAGTTAGATAAATTTGGACAAAAACATTGTTCTGTATAATTATTAGTCAATATAGCTGTTAATCAATAGCTAGGGTGTATCCTACATTCTACTGTGCAGCTGGTTACTGCATAGAAGCAACTGTATGGTACCTAGAAATCCCACACTTGGACTCTCCACATTAGACCATCAACAAGCTGAGTCTGCCAGACTTTAAAGAGCTTAAAGAACCCTGTACTGAGCATCTTGAAAATCAAAATCCTAAATAAGAAGTTTGTTCATGGAACACTATTAAATAACAAGACGGCACCACTGGAAGCTAAGTATAGTAGAAGCCTGTTTGGTTCAACTGCCTACAGGAAAATAAGGCAACTTTGGAAAACAGTAGTAGTGGTAGTGACTGATTTGCCTTGGCTAGAGCTAATGGCTTGAAATTATGGGATAGTTTTGTTGACTACTTTGTGTTGCATTTTCCACAAACAAAAAATGCCCATGGGAAATATTGATGGTGCCTTTGTTCTGAGACTGTAGGTGCAGTGGAATGTGACTACAAAGTCCCACAGATTGAGTCTATTCTTCAGCACAGAGCAGATGTATAAAACTCAATGGCTATGCTTATATTAATAAAAAATATGATGTCAGAGGACAGACTTGGCCTGACTGAGGACACTATTAAATTGTTACATTGTTTTCTGGCATAGATGAGAGGTTGTTTTCCAAAAACTGGTCAGATACTACTTCACTCTTCTACAGGCTGAGATTTTAGCTGGACTGACACAACCCCTACTGTACTGCTTGGTTTTGGGATTAGAAAACAGAACATTATCTCATCTTACTGATATATCTATAGGTTTTAGATGCCGGCCTGCTCTACCTGAAAGTTATTGCACACCTGTGGAAGGAAATCCTAGGTCTTCAGGAGAGATCTAGTTTAAAAACAACTTTACTTCTTTGCTTGCCTTAAACGTTCATCTGACGGCTGGCCATTTGTGCCCTTGTTTGTGGCACTGGCAATGAACAGTGAAGGAGGAGGGGGTGCAGGAGCAAGTACTCCACAAAGATTGGTCTTTGAATATTGTCTGAGGAATGGCTATCTTTGCCTTTTGTTTGTGGTACCAACCCTGAGCCAGCCGCTATAGTGGAGGGGAGGACGTACAGTAACAGGTGCTGCCCACTCCCCCCACCTACTTCACTGCTCTGGCCAGAACCTCTTGAAGGAGCTTCTGCACACACATGACAAGACCACCCCTCGCGTGCTGATGAGTCACAGACTGGCCTTATAAAAGAACTTGCAAGACGCCACAAAGTGTGCATGCCCATCACTCTGATTGGATCAGCCTGAACCACAAAGCCTGGAAGAAGGTGCTGGCAGAGAGACCGTGTGTTCCCAAGAAACTGCTGCTGCATTGGAGTGGTGACCCCTTCTTTCCTTTTTTTTACTTCTCCCTCTCTCCTTTTCCTCCTGCTCTCTCTCTCTCTGTCTGTCTCTCACTTACCTTACTGTGTTTTAGTTTTCTGGCACTGGTGTGGGTCGAATCAAATCCAAGTAAGCCTGGTTGTGTTCCAGGGTTCAGATTGTAATCTGACTAGGCTGAAATCTGGTTTTGCAACTTTGGGAAATTGCCACTCCCCAGCTTTGCTGGACACCTGTGTTTTTTATTGTGTTATTTTGGTTCTGACCAAAATAAATTTTGCTTTTTTTTTTCTTTTATTTCACTCTGGGAGTGACCTTGTCTGCATCCTGATTGTTACACAGATAAACAAACCACCTTCTTTGTGCAGGTCAAAAGAAGGCCAGAACATGAGTGTGTAGCTTGTGGACCAAGGCATAACACCTAGATTGAGAAAAAAAGTTGTCATTACCAGATTAAAAGATTAAGCAGTTAATCTGCTTTTGCATCTCCAGAGAGATGTAATCTGTATTCTAAGTGTATTAGCAAATGTAAGACTTCACAAAAGAGATTTTATGCAAGTTCAGCAGATTGAGAGAAAGGATTTGTTATGAAATGGCATCACAACAGCCCAGTGGCTAGAGCAACAGGTCCCCATAAAGGAAAGCTTTGTTTTTCATCCATCTTCAATAACGGGGAGTTATAACTCAAGGTGTTTATGCTGATTATATTAGAATATATATATTATATGTTATGTTTATTGTATTATATATTATTAGAATATATATATTATGTTTATGCATTTTATATTAGAAAGAAAACCAAATCCACTAAGCCCAACCATTATTAGCTTAATGTACAAGTCTCAGTGAGCTTTAGGTGCCTGAACTGAGCTAACTTTTGCTTGGAAACATTGTTCTGATTATTTCATGTTCTTGACTGAATGGGGAATCCATCTGTCAAGTTAAATTAAATCCTGTATCTTTTACTTTCCCCTGTTATTTTATATGACCTTCACCTCTATGTGAAGTCATGTTTATGAACAGTGCACTCCCTGGAGATGCCGGATGAAGTCCCCGAACAGAGCAAGGTCATGGTTGTGTGCTCTAGTTGGAAGATTGCTCTGCAAAGTAAGCACTGGCTCTTCCTCTGCCCATTTATTTAGTTAGCCTGTTTCTATCTACATTTAACCAAGTCTAATGTCCAGACATGGGTTCCTCTGCTTGAGTCTGAATTGCAACAGACAATTAGTGACAAAGTTGAATGTTTCTGAATGCATGTACATGTGAATGAAGACATGCCAGGAATATTCGGACCTTCTAGAGAGGTGCCAGGGAGTTTTATGTACACCAAGGATAAGACCAGGTTGCGGGTTAGGCCGTCTGGAAGACGTGTTCATCAATTCTTAAATTTGAAACTAAGCATTTGGATTTTTCAGATGTTAGCCACAGGCTGTGTCAAAAGATGGCTGTTGTCAATGGAGACACTGATTTTGGGTGGTACTAAGTTTTATAAGAGCTACAGTAGGCATCCCTTGAAAAACTATATCCGAAAAAAATCAATACATAGCGCATCTTCTATTCAATGAACGGAGTCCTGCTGTATAAGAATGATTTTAATTTCCTGTTTGAGGGCAGATATTTAGTTTAGTGAACAGACTACAAAATTATTTCTTTTGGCAGGTTTCTAAGCTCTGAACTTACACTGAGCTTCAATATAAAACTGAAACAATGATTTGTTTGTGTCACAGAGGTTGCTGTTTTGCAATTTTTGCCCATTTATACTTCAAAAATTTTGAGATGCTTACAGACATGGAACTATACTAGAACAAACAAATACTAGTATAATACAGATAATGACCAATAATTAAACATATTCCAGTACCATTGTGGTTTACTAATGTTACTAAGTAACTAATGAGAGGACAAGTGGAAATGTACTCAAGTTGGGCCAGGGGAAGATTCTATTGGATATTGGAAAAATTTCTTTACCAGAAGAGTGGTCAAGCATTGGAATAGGCTACCCAGGGAAGTGGTGGAATCATCATCCATAGATCACCATCCATTCTATGCCCAAAAGACGCATAGAAGTTTCACTTCAGGACATAGTTTAGTAGGCATGGTTGTGTTGGGTTGACAGCTGAACTTGATAATCTTGTAGGTATTTTCCAACCTTAATTATTCTATGATTCAAAGATTTCAGTTAACCAGTAATACCTTGCAAAAAGTCCTCTTGTGAATAAATGAAGGAGGGCAATAAATATTTTCAAACATGATCAGCATTTACTGTTACTAAACTAAAGACAGAGAGAATGCTACAGAGAGAAATAGAGAATGAGACAAAGACAGGAGAAAATTTCTTATCTGTTTTCAAGAGGCAAACACACTTTGCATGAAAAAACCCACACATACAACAGTTAACACACTGTAAAATAACATTATTTATATAAAATTTATCAGACATTTCATCTTCCAAATTTTATTTCAGGATTAGTCTTTAAATATCCCTAAGGTATTGTCTTACTTGCAAAATGTTATTTCAATTAGTTGAATATCATTCTTTACAGGATTCAGGTCAAACGAGGGGCAAAACTAAATCCAAATCAAACAATATGTGTCTGCAATAAATTTCTGTTCCTGAATTATTCATACATAATGGCATAGGTGACTCTTCAAGCATTTTGAATTAACTAGAATTGATTTCTCACTTTTTTATGCCTAGTTGTACAAGCTTTTTTGTACTTTTACTTCTCCTTAACAAATAAAGTATTGATTCAGCTCCACTGAACATGTTTTATTTAAACTTTGCCCTTTGTCAGCAACTTAGTCTTCTACCCAGAATTCTCCACTTTGACTTTTCATTGTTTCTTGATGCAAAAGGTGAAATACACTGGATGGGCTCCTTGGTATGACAAAACTTAAAAAAATATATTCCAAAGTTGATGGAAACAGTAACAGTACAAAGTACACACCACTCTCTTTAAAGCCTGTGCAAGGGTACTTAGAACTCTTCTTCTTGACTAAACCCTTAGACTGTTCCCTGGGAAATTGTTTCAACAGTTTCAAAGTCAAATGAACAGACATACAAATTACGGCAACTTTTATTTTTTTTTTCCTTTGGCTAGTTGATTCTTATTTCAGTCTAAATCTGACATTACACGCTGAACTCAGATGCTCTCTCACTCTCCCTCCTCAAAGGACAGAGGAAGAAAGTAAGATGGGAAAGTTTATGGACTGAGAAAATGGCAGTGATATCACTTATCAGTTACTATTACGGTCAATATAGACTAGCCTTAGTGAAAACAGATGTAATTTTCTGCCAATTAAAATAAAGTTGGGCCATGAGAAACAGACGCAAGCATTAAAAACCCAGTATCTTCCTCATTACATTTTTCCAATGCCCAGCTTCACCCCTTCACTCTGAACTTCTCTCCCCCTGAGGGGTGCAGGGATAGGGATGGGGGTTGGGGTCTGTCCATCGCAGCCCCTCTCAGCTGCTCCTCTCTTCTCGCATCTCTCCTCTACACCAGCCCACACCCTTCCCTACGTTGCACTCCTTCAGGGACAACTTAGTCCTCTCTTTTCAGGATGTGGAGGGAAGAAAAAGTTTTCTCTCTCTGTGATCGCGCGCATGAGGCAATTTAACAGTAGTATATTTTATTTCAATAAGAACTTTACAGGAGTTACAGTTTACAGATAAGAGCACCAGCCATTATGTCTATGGTTTATCAGTATGTAGGATCCTAGTTTAACTTCTGTCAAAGTTGTTAGAAAGTCAAGGTAATCTGGCTTCTGATCCAAACATTTTTGATTCATTTTCCCATTAGAATTTTTGTTCTGCATGTACCATGCCATGATCTTATTTATTTTCTATAGCCCAAACTTATGTCTCTGCATCAGCAAGGAATTCCTGTGAATAAATTCTAATTATTCCATCAGAGATGGAATGATAATCAGTAGATGACTGATTATGAAAAACAAATTGGTATGATTGTAAAATTAAAAAATGCTGTATTCCAAGCCGTAAAACTTAATCACACTGGTTGCTATGTCACTACGATGCTAGAAACCATTAGAATCATCTAATTTACACTGCAGTCTAATTCTTTCAATTTATTAAGGTTGTTCTTCTTTTTATGCTAGAAGTAAAATCAGCGCATTTCCCAATTATATTTTTGTAAAAGCTATAGAGTACAGCAGTTCATAAACTCTAGTTGCAGATTATAATACTAGTATTGAACACAGCTGACAACATAATTAGGATGGTAGCTACCAGTGCGACATCATATAAAATAAAGATTATCATCATTACCAAATCATAGGAAAAACATGTGGATTCCATTTGCTCAAATACAGATATTTGTTATATAATGTATCCAAAATAGGAGCTTTATTCCATACACAATCTTTTAACTCTTCATCTCATTAAATATGGCCATAAATGCATTTTGTCTTCATAAATTACCTGACTCTAGACCTAAAGATAATTGAGGAAAGATCCAAATACCATATCAATAGTAACACAAAGTACCTGTTGTTCACATGTAAGCTCTTTTCCTTATAGCAAGCACAGTTGTGGAGCATTACCTCTAAAAAACCCTCTGTAACACCTGATGTCATATAGTATTTCTACATCCTTTAGTGACAGCCAAAGACGAATCAGTCTTTACCCAGTGATAGTACATACCTGTTTCCTGGTTATCTGCAATGGAATCAACTTGAAATAGCTAGTCTTTTTTGACTCACAAGATTATCTTCATAGCCCATACAGTCATATAGAAAGATATGATAAATTTGAAGTGAGGTCTTATTTTAATTGGTAGAATATGTTTTGTATATATATTTACATGTAAAACTTTAGTGTATATAAATAAAATGTAAGAGGATCATAGAGATAGTCATTATTCAGTATGAAGAAAAAATGGTACCTTTATTTTACCATTTCTTTTAGAAAGGCAGAGGTAGCACAATTCTATAGATCTCCTGCTGACTTCAGTGGATTCTGAGTCAGGATCAAAACTGATTCAAGGACTGTTTTTATGCTCCCAGTTCCAGATTTGTGAATTGTTTGAAAATGCAAATAAGGCAAGGAAGGAATTCAGTATATTTTTCTTATTCTTCCTAAATAAATATATAACATATCTGACATACAGCTAACTAGTTTAAGCATAGTGACTATCTCAAATATGTATGAGCATTTCCACTATGTTCTAATGAATCTCTAAGAACTCTTAAAATTCTTCAAACTGGCCTCTTCACCCAAGCTTCTTTTCAGTAAAACCTGGCTGTACTATAGCTGGACAAACACAGTCACAACATCTAATTTTGGCAGTCAAAGAAAGGATCTCAGATATGTTCTTTTCTTTATACCAGTACTGCACCCAGACAGGTTCAGTTATGTGGGCTCTCCAATCATTACCTGATGCAGAAAGTGTGTGGGTCCCTCACGTTCTCCTTCCCCTCTAATGTCACTCCTGCTGCTACTGCTCTCACATGTACATTCATACCTCCCTGTTAACACCTGATATTAGTTGTTTGGCCCTTCTGTTATTTGTTTTAAATCACTAAACAGGCAGGAAAATAACTTACTGAAACCAGCTTTTTCTGCTAGAGGCCAAGAAGCCAGATGGTTACTCAAGTCACCTCAGAGTATAAATGGAGCAAGGAAAAGAAAGCACAAAGTGGCATGAGATGTCTCCTTTGAGCATCAATGACTACTTATATCTTCTCATGTCTCTCCTTACCAACTTGCCTAGTCTTAGCTGTCTCATAGTCAAAGCTGTTAGCACAATCATTTTAGCTGGTTACTGCAGACATGCAAGAATTCTCTGTGCTTGTTTTTGTGGTTATAAGCCTTTATAAAGCAAAGAGCAATCACTTCAAGAATTTTGCAATTGCTTTTCTAAAAAAGTCACTTTTCTGGTCACTTAGCTCCCCATTTTCAGGGTTCTGTACATAGCTAGATGTGAGCTGTTTGAAGAAGAGATTCATCTGGCTTCCCTATTATACATATTCAGCTGCTATCTTGACATTACTTCCCTGTCAACATTTCTCACCTGTCTCACCTCTCTCAGAGGTGTTATGTGATGTAATTAGTTTTATTATTCCTCTAATTACCATGAAACCAAGCTGACAAAAAGAGATTGCTTCCCCAGGCCTTTCCCATCATTTTTTAGTGAACTTTAAGATTATTTTAGCAGATAGAACTTTCTCCTGTGCTAGTTACCCATTCTCAATGCTTTCTTACTCCTTCTATATCATTCAGTTACTGTGTTGATAAAGCATGCTGACGTATTCTGCTCTATCATTTTCCACAGCTAACTTGAACATTACTAACACCATGCTTTTACTAGTGGGACTATTCCCCCATTGCCCATTGTAGGTAAAAAGGCAACAAATAAACACTTCTTTTTTTTATTTTTATCCTCTCAAGAAAATTAAGCATAATGTACATACATGTTTAAAACACTGATAAAGCCTGGAGAATGTAAATGCATGATTTAGGAAATGCTGTGATTCAAATGTCCCATGAAACTCTGTTTTTTGTCGCAGATTTATACAGGAATTAAATGCTACCACACTCAGCATTTCAGTGCTTAACAATGGCATGTTTTCCTCCAGGATACAAATTCACAGTCCTCACTAGCACAGGTTCACTGTGCTGGAAATGAACATGAGTAGGTGTTTTGCACAAGAGTGGCAAAAGGTAGCATGCTGAGCCAGTCTATGCCTGCCAGAAGGATTGTATCTGAATTGTGTCTCAGAAACACAATCAAGAAACAAACTGGCTTTGTTTCAAAAGTGTGTCAAAAGTGTGTGTTTCCTCAATATTTCCCTTTTCAGCTTTGCATGTGCACATGTAGTAGTGTAGAGATTGGTATATTCAACAATAAAATAGTACTGTTGGCTAAAATCCATCTTTAAGATTGATAAGGGCTCAAATCCACCTTTCTCACATCCCAAAAGAGTGTTGCAGATTGGCATTCCTAACTCAGTCTCCCTAGATCAATCTGTATGTTTATTGGAATCTAGCCTTTGGTTTATTTAATTTGTCAAAAGGAAGAGGAGGAAGAAGAGGATTTTGGAGGTGTGCTGTTTACAAGTGCTGTCAGGTAGCTGCTAACAACATTCTGACAGAAAAAACAAAGTACAATAAAATTCCTCAAAGATAATGCTGGAAATAATGAGTTTGAAAATGCCAATTCTTTTAAAATTTTACATACGCATAGAAAAATCCCACCTGAGCCTGGAATACATTTTCTCTTAGTTCAAATCTTTCCAGTACTTTTTTATATATTCCTAATAAACAGACCTTCATTTATTTATTTATCTATTAAAAATATAATTTAAATATTATTCATTAGTTACACTTTAATATTAGAAGTTGTTTTGAATAAATCAAATTGTACTGTAAAATAAACATCTTGAAAGTTGAATGTACATAAAATTATGGTTCTAGTACCTAAATGGTTCTTTCTTTCTAAT
This sequence comes from Phaenicophaeus curvirostris, assembly GCF_032191515.1. Classification (NCBI taxonomy): domain Eukaryota; kingdom Metazoa; phylum Chordata; class Aves; order Cuculiformes; family Cuculidae; genus Phaenicophaeus; species Phaenicophaeus curvirostris. The sequence continues at coordinate 92,812,470 of NC_091394.1, forward strand.
AATCTACACTCTGTTCTGATACATTAGTTTTGTTGGCTTGGGGCTTTTTAGTTATTCCAAAATCCAGCTTTGTCTAATATTTATATTATTTCTTTATACTCATGCTAATATCTTCAGGGTACTTAGGTGATAAATACGCAACTCTGCTTGCTTGTTTGGAACAAGAGCAACCTTAACCTAATTTTCTTTGAAGCAGCCAAATAGTTTTGTAATTTCACTAATACAATAACTCATATTCCATGTAATGCAATATTTCATTTTCCAGTGAATTTATTTTTAGTTAATTGCATTATGTTCTGTCTGAATATGTGACACTGTGAAACAATTCAAGAAAATTCTTGTCTGATTCTTCAGTATCTGAAAGCGAAAACAAAAGGAAAAAAATCCACATAGGTAGCGGAAAATGGAACTTGATGTCCAAGCCTGAGTCAGAGCGATTAGGAGACCCTGACTCTGAAGCAACTTGTCTAAAAAGAAGGATCTGAGATCTCCATATATAGAAGTCTTGGTTAATGTCTACCTTACCTGTACAATCTCTTAAACTTCTGGAAAATGAAACGCTAAAACCTTGGTATCTTTATTCCAGGTTCTGAAAGGTGTGCTATAAAAAGAGAAATGGGATTATGGTGTAATATCTTATGCAGGTGGCACATTGTCCTGTGCTAGAATGGAACGTGGGCAGAGTAGATTGTGTGCAGGATTTGGAAGGTAAGCTAATGTTTTTACTTTATTCCTATTCTCTTTTTTGCTCTTTTGCCTCACTTGCTGGTAATTGTATTAACAATATGTACATAAATTAATATTATTTACACTATTGTGTTATTTACCAGTTGTAAACTTACAAACTGTTGCACTTGGAAGTCTCCATATTGGCATTACAGCTTCATGTCACTGTCTCCCTGCCAATGTATCCTTTTGATCTCTGTTTCATGTGCTTGAAATATAACTACCAAAATTAATTCAGTCTGCATGAGCCAAGTTAACAAATATATGCTATTTTTAAACTCACCTGTCCCATTTTCACTGAACTGGGTTAAACCAGGATAAAGGAACAGCTCAGCCAGCTGGTCAGAAGGGCTGGCAACATTTCTGAGATGAGCAGTGGTGATGTGAATGGCAATCTCTAGAAGTGGAATAATATGGCTAGAACAGGGTAGCAGAAAATAGCCTAAAATATTCTGTTTGTGAATGTACCATGAACAATATCAGTCCTAACCTTTGCATAGATGCATATATGTGACATTTTATATGCAGGAAACTTTCTTTTCCTTTACTCACCTTTCAACCAAGATAAGAGGCATTATGCCACGGGGATTGCTAGGACTACAGTTTCTGAGAGTCTTTAGAAATGTAAATCATCCCTGTAGGTGGGGAAAGAGATCCCGCATTTTAATTGCTTCTGGGACCCTGGGAAGCCCTGCAGAATCCCTGGGAATTCTGCAGAATGGAATTGCAGAATCACAGAATGGTTGAGGTTGGAAGAGACCCTGAAGGTCATCTTGTCTGACCCCTCTGCTAAAGCAGAGACACTTAGATCCAGTTGCCCAGGACTGTGTTCGGACAGCTTTTGAATATCTCCAAGAAAGGAGACTCCATAAGCTCTCTGAGCAAATTTTCCTGCTGCTTGATCACCCTCACAGTAAAAAGTTGCTTCCTGATACTCAGAAGGAACCTCCTATTTTTCAGTTTGTTCCTGCTGCTTCTGGTTCTGTCACTAGGTACTGAAAAGAGTCTGTCTCTGTTCTTTTTTTTGCACCCTCTCTTTGGGTATTTATAGACATTAATAAGATCTCTCTGAGCTTTCTCAGCTCTCTTAGCCTTTCCTCATATGATAGGTGCTCTAGACCTTTAACCACCTTGTGGTCCTTCACTGAAGTCCCTCCTGTATGTCCATGTAGCTTTTGTACCAGGGGGTCAGCACTGAAAACAGTACTTCAGGTGTGGCTTCACCAGTGCTGACTAGAGGGGAAAGATCACCTTGCTCAACTTGCTTTCAAATATTGTCATGTAAACCAAAACTCCTAGAGGAAGAAACTGCTTCTTATGTCTTAACTTAATTAATCTTATCTCTAGGTGACCTGGACAAGGAGAAAGGCTACACAAAAGCAAAGACCTTTCAGTAGTTGATATACCTGGAGTAACTTTATTCTGTGTCAATAATTTTTTCTCTTAAACTGCCTGAAGTTTTGACATGCCAGCAGCTAAGATGATCTATATCCATAGTCAGTTTAGACTAAACATTCTAGACAATATCATATGTGGATGCTGCTATTCCGAAATAATTTTATTATTCCAAAATTGTTATAACCAGACTAGTAAGGAATTCTTTTCCTTCTAAGCAAGAATATACTTCAATATGATAACTTGGAGTGACAATTCAACTTTAGGTGTATATCTTCTTTTTTTAAATAGTGTATATCTTTTCAAAGTGTATATCTTTTTGTTAACATTATGTTTCATGGGTAAATGCATTCTGATGCAGTAATTTTTCACAGTAAAAAAATGGAAAAATCTTATCTTTCTACCAGATGCACTTTCTAAAGAAATACTAAGGAATGTATTAAAAGAAAAAACAACTGAAAAAACCAAACCTATTACATCATTTAGTGAGAGCATTTGCTTGATCCAACTTCAAACCAAGTTACAGTAACAGAACTAACAATGGGGTAAGTTGTAAGTACATTGATTTTGTATGAGGGAAGGGAAAAATGTAACTCCTTTCATCCACAAGACTAATAATCAACTTTACTCCTTTAGGGACTAAAAAAGAACAGCAGAGAGAGAATTAACCACATGCAGTGTCCTCCAGTGCTTCTTCAAGGCTGTTCTCCCTAAGTACTTGGTTGACCTAATCATCTGTGATTTAGAAGCTCTGATAAGAGACTTGGTTGGCAACCACAGCATGCTAGGTGCTTCACTACTTCTTGCTGTTAATATACAAACCTTTCTTATAATTGACCGTGTGCCACTTACCCTTGAGTTCAGTGACAGTTAAAAAGTCTGTCTCAGAGTATAACACATGCTAGAGGTCTCAATATTTAGCTTGTCATAATGCAGCCTTCTCCAGAGTCACAAAGCATACTTCATGTATTCTCTAACACAGTGCTTTATAAAGGCATACAGTTTTCATAAAGGTACAGATGCCTTTATATTGACAGAGTTAGAGCATCTAAAACAAGAGTCCCTCCAAAGGGACGGGTTGCAGAAAAGGCAAATTATTCACATAGAATTTAATGAATATTTTTTTTTTCAAAATAAAGACTCAGATTTCTGTGATGAAATTAGAAAACTCAAATTGTTTCTAATGAACATTAAGATTCTGAGTAATTTGAGGATACCATTACAGACTTTTCCCCATGACTCTTTAAGGAACTTCAGTCTAATTATTCTTCTTTATAGTAAAACCAAGACTTCAAAATGAAGAATGAATTATACTACAAGTGCTATAAGACAAGAAATAAGCTACCTTAAAATATATTTTTAAATCTATTTTCTTCCTTTACTCAGTCCAAAGTGGGTGGTTTGCTGTTAGCAATAAAGAATATTCTGTAATTGTAAACATTGCTTCTTGGCATTGTCATAGAGAAGATGCTGCCTGGAAAAATTCCCCTAAGGCCGTGAGTATTTTACTGTGCCTGGAAAATGTTCTGTGTAAGCATCAGTTGTGAGAAATTTATTTCCAGCACTCCATGCTAACATCCTAGCCTTCTACTAAAGGTTTGTTTCCTAAAAAGCACCTCGGAAGAGCAATTTCCTATACTTATCTGCAAAAACATAGTCACTGGTATTCCAGCATCTTCTCAGTATTGAGTGAAATCATAGAATCACAGAATCACAGAATCACAGAATAACCAGGTTGGAAGAGACCCACCGGATCATCGAGTCCAACCGTTCCCATCAAACACTAAACCATATCCCTCAGCACCTCATCCACCCGTGCCTTAAACACCTCCAGGGAAGGTGACTCAACCACCTCCCTGGGCAGCCTGTTCCAGTGCCCAATGACCCTTTCTGTGAAAAATATTTTCCTGGTGTCAGCCTTAGTCCATAACCTTGGGGGTTGGCAAGGGATCTGAAGAAGAACATGTAGTTCCTTAAAGATTCAGGTCTGTCTCTTTGGTGAACTACTCCAAGAGTTTCCTTCTACCACTAGATCTCTTGTGGTCTTAATTCACAAAGAAAAATAATGCAATGATAGACTTTAGACTTGAACTTCGAGGATTAGTTCCTTGCCAGTGCTGAAATGAGAAATACACTGCTGTTAAGGCATTCACATGTGGATATAGATCTCAGGTTTTTTTTCAGAAATGAGTCTTTTTATTATAACTGTTCTGAGCAAAGTACATTAGCATACAGCAAGAACTAATGTGGAGTTACTTTGGTATTTCGATGCTGTGTGTAGAAATATACATAGAATACCAAAGTTATTTTGGGAGGATTGCTCACTTTATTAGGATAAGACACATCATGCCTTCACTTCACAAGCATCTCTATCTGAATTGTCTTTTATCATCAATGTAAATAAATAAGCATTTCTATTATACAAGTCCTTTCATTGTACAGGAGATACAGAACACTGAAGATGCACTTCTGTCCATTCGCTATAGAAAGAATTCTCATGACAAATCCAGACTGAGAGAATGTCATTACAGGGATATAAGTTAGGGATATAAATTCCACAGTTAGTGAGATTGTGTTTTGTCTGCAAAATAGGAACAACATTGTCCAGGCAGATATTGATGGAGTAGTTACGTAATTTGGTTTTTTTTTTACACTTCAGTATTACCAGTACAGGTAAATGCATCCTGTGTGTGCAAGAAAGAGATAAAAAGGAGGAATGAACCAGCTGCTGATCAGTTAATGGCACAAAATCAAGGTAAGGCATGTAATAAAAGTTGACTTCTAATACAGTGTCTGAGGTCAGAGCCTAAATGACTACTTTAACATCAAGTCTGAGTTTTCACTTCCTCTCTGTAGTCCACCCAAGATGCCTGTCCCTTCTCCCAAAGTTCATATACATTCCTCCTCTTTTTGATGTCTCTCAAGATCTCCCTGCTCAACCAAGCTTTTTTTTTTAGCCCACCGGCTCCTTTTCTGGAACATGGGGACGACTTGCTCCTGAGCTGCTAGGATTTCCTTTTTGAAGAGCACCCAGCCCTCATGGGATCCCTTGCCCTTAAGGACTGTCTCCCATGGGACTTTGTCAACCAGTGATCTGAACAGTCCAAAGTCTGCCCTCTGGAAGTTTAATGTGACTGTTCTGCTAATCCACCTCAACTAGAACTGAAAAACCTATCATCTCATGATCACTTTGTCCCAGGTGTCCTCCAACCGTCACATCCCCCACAAGGCCTTCTCTGTTCACAAACAGCAGGTCCAGGAGGGCGCCTTCTCTTGTCATTCCAGTCACCAGTTGTGTGAGGAAGTTGTCTTACACACACACCAGGAACCTCCTACACTGCTTCCTTTCTGCTGTATTGAACTTCCAGCAGGCATCCAGAAGATTGAAGTCTCCCACAGGGACAAGAGGTAGCCATTTTGAGACTACTCCTGTTTTTTTATAGAAGAGCTTATCAGCTGCTTCTTCTTGGCTGGATGGTCTATAACAGACTCCCATCACAATATCCGCCTTCTTGTGGGTTCCTTTGATTTTAACCCACAGACACTCAATCCTGCCATCACCATAATCGAGCTTGAGGGTATCAAAGCACTCTCTAACCTAGAGGGCTACCCCACCATCTCTCCTACCCTTCCTGTCGTGAAAGTCTTTCACTTATAACTCCTAATATTTTTTTACTTTGATTTTAAATAAAGATATTTTTAATCACTATTTTTTGTCCATGAAATTGGAGTAGAAATAAAAATGTTGACTAAAATGTAAATTAAGTGTTTGAGATTTTGAAAGTTGAGCACATATACACAAAGCCCTGAGATGTAGTGAAGCAGAATGAAGTTTGGGCAATTTTCTTAATTTTCTTTGGATATATGTTTTCAACAATCACAGAATCACAGAATCACTAGATTGGAAAAGACCCACTGGATTATAGAGTCCAACCATTCTTATCAATCCTTAAATCATGCCCCTCGGGACCTCATCCACCCATCTTTTAAACACCTCCAGGGAAGGTGACTCAACCATGCCCCTTGGCAGCCTGTTCCAGTGCTGAATGACCCTTTCTGTGAAAAATTTTTTCCTGATGTCAAGCCTGAAATCTTAGGATGCTAGCAAAGTGTAAATAGGAACTGCTGTAAGCTCAATCAGAGAGGTATAAAACACTATGGACTACCAGTCTCTTACATGATCACAAATTTTAAGGCAAAACAAAACAACAAGAAAACCCAACCTACCTAGTTGCAGTCCTTATTTCTTTTGCTGCAGGGAAAAATTATTCCTCTTCCATCTAATACAGGGGAATTCACAGAAGAGCATACTGAACTAGATTTCACTCTTTTTTAAATTAAATGAATGCTGAGTAGGAGACTGTAAATTTGGCAGAAGAATAAAGCTGCTTGTCTAATGGCAACAGCTGAGAAGAGACTTTTTTTGGTACATCTGAGGCTCTGAACTCATTAGCATGATCCTTGGTAAACTTTTCTGACCTGTTTTTTTACTTCGCAGAGGACTGGCACAACTGCAGCTCTCATTATATCACATCAAATGAGTCCTGCTGACATGAACTAGGTATCAGCTTGTTAAGGAAAATACAATAAAGGCAAAATTCTCCCAGCAGATCTGCATGACAGGTCTTGATTACTGAAATTCCACTCTCTAAAAATGTGTAGTCTTCTCTTTGGTTTGAAGTCGGACGCACACCATATCAGAAGCAAAATATCTTCTGTGAAAAAACATGTTTGCCAAATTGCATAAGCAAACCTATTTTAAGAAGGCTTTATTTTTAGATATTTTATTAATAATTTAATAACAAAATTAATCACTGTTTAATTACAAGGAACAACAAATAATATATTCTTTCGGCTCTAATGAGTGTGCAGGAGCAGGACTATCAATATTTAGAGAAATGCATGCAAACTCAACAGGGTGATTGGAGGTCAAGAAGGATCCTTGAGGTTATGCAGACTGGGGATTTACCCTGACCTCTCCACAAGGCAGCACACAGATGGAAAAACGTGATTTAACTGATGGACTGGAAATTGATGTGATGCCTTAAGAATCAAGTCCATAGAAAGGATCAAAATCTTAAACTTAAAAAAAAAAATAGTAATAAGTGAATCCTGGGTAACTGTAGCTCTCTTGCAGAATTCTAGAAGTGATCTGAAATGTATGTGTCTTTATAAATAGAACACAAAAATTACACTGAGTCACAATGCCAAATGACAGAAAAATCCTACCTGCATTGGTGATGTGGCTGTGTCAGAAGTTTTTCTGGGAGAACCCTGCTGTGTCTCAAGGAGACAAATTTTCTGCTTGATTCCTTCTGCCTAAGTGGAGATAGGAGAGTTTGTGATCTTCAATCTGTTTCCATGGTATGTAAAGATTGTGGGTGAGATGGGAAGGATTGTTGTAGGCACTGCTGCTGCTGAAGTCTGACCTTGGAAAAGTCTCCTGGGTTATTCCTATGTTAGACCTCTGGACATTCCTACAGTCAGAACTCCGTTCTGGGTCCAGTTCTGTTCAATATCTTTACCGATGACCTGGATGAGGGGATTGAATGTACTCTTATTAAGTTCTTACATGACACAAAGCTGGGATGAAGTGTCTATCTGCTTGAGAGTAGGGAGGCTGTACAGAGGGATCTGAACAGACTGGATATTAGGCTGAGGCCGATGGTTTAACAAGACCAAGTGCAGAATCCTACACTTGGGACACAGCAATCCTGTGCAGTGCTATAGGCTTGGGGAAGAATGGCTTGAAAGCTGCCAGGCAGAGAATGACTTGTGGGTGTTAGTTGACAGCCAAATGAACATTAGCCAGTGTGTCCAGGTAGCCAAGAAGGCCAACAGCTTCTTGGCTGGTACAAGAAAGAGTGTGGCCAGCAGGACCAAGGAAGTGATTCTACCCCTGTATTCTGCACTGGTGAGGCTACACCTCAAATACTGTGGTTCAGTTTTGAGCCCTTCACTATAAGAAAGACATTGAGATCATGGAGTGCATCCAGAGAATAGCGATGAAGCTTGTGAAGGGTCTAGAGAACAAATCTTAGGAGGAGCAACTGAGGGAACTGGGATTGTTTCGCCTGGAGAAAAGGAGGTTGAGGGGAGACCTTATCACTGTCTACAATAACCTGAAAGGAGTTTGTAGACAGGTGAGTGTTGTTCTTTTCATAGAATCATAGAATCATCAGGTTGGAAAAGACCTCTTGGATCATCAAGTCCAACCATTCCTATCTACCATTAAACCATGTCCCTGAGCACCTAATCTACCTGTTTTTTAAATATCTCAAGGGATGGTGACTTAACCACCATCCTGGGCAGCCTATTCCAGTGCCCAATGACCCTTTCTGTGAAATTTGTTTTCCTGATATCCAGTCTGAACCTCTGCTGGGGCAGCCTGAGGCCATTCCCACTTGTTCTATCACCTGTCACTTGGAGCAACCTCCTTTCAGGTAGTTGTAGAGGGTAAAAGGTCTCCCCTCAGCCTCCTCTTCTCAAGGCTAAACAACCCCAGTTCCCTCACCACCTCCTCGTAAGACTTGTCCTCCAGCCCCTTCACCAGCCTCATTGCTTTTCTCTGGGCATGCTCCAGAGCCTCAACATCCTTCTTGTAGTGAGAGGCCCAGAACTGAACACAGTATTCATGCAGGCAATAGGTGACAGGATGAGAGGGAATGCCCTCAGGCTGCACCAGGGGAGGTTCAAATTGGACATTAGAAAAAAATTATTCACTGAAAAGGTTATCAAACACTGGAACAGATTACCAAGAGAGGTTATTGAGTCACCATCCCTGGAGGTATTTAAAAGACAAGTAGATTAATTGTTTTGGGGTATGATTTAGTAGTGATCAAGTACGACTAGACTTAATGATCTCTAAGGTTTTTTCCAACCTATCATTGAAAAGGCATATCTCCCCATAAAGTCCAAGGCTGTTAAGAGGGATTGTCTAAAGGGCATAAATTGCCATGTAAAAAATATACAATCTTTCAGTTATCAGGTTTTTTTCTATTTACAGAGGAAGAAGCTTTCTAAAGTTCTTTCAAGTGCTCTCTGTTCATCTGGACAGATGTGGATACTCACACTGGTAGGCTTATTGTGACACACTGGTCACTCTTAAAAACCCCTTTTCCTTAGAAATTTTATTAAGTGATGTGAAAAAAAGAACAAAGAGCCACTAACTTCATATTGGTGAAAAAAATGTCAATCTCAAATTCAGAGACATGTGAAAAACTTTGCATGGACATGTTCCTGATGTCCGCAGATTGGGAACCTGCAGCTCATTGTGGCATTGTATCAAGGACAGCTAATGTCCTGCTGTTTCTTACATCACTCTGTGTGCTGGGCGAACTGTCTTCTCTACACCACTGCTGTAAGATCTTTATAGGTTTACAATATCCTGCTACAGCTTCCTAATGGTTCTTGTGACCAAGCTGCTGTACTTGCATTTTTGAGGTCTGTACATCAGAGCAAGTCTAAGAACCCAATAAACCCATGGAATTCCAGAGACAACCCTTGGACACTTGTTAATGGCAATGTTAAATTCTCATTAGCCGCACCAAGAATTATCTCCTCAATAAGTGTGTGCTTCACAGCATTCTCTGATATTCACCTATTTTTGTCTCATAGAAGACTCTCAGATGCAAAAGTTATTTTAGTGAAAGGTAAGTAGTAATCACAAGTCACATAACCAACTTTGTCTGAAGAAGTAGGCAGTATTGATTAGATTTTATTACCCACTTTCTCCTTTTCTTTCAGCCCCATAAGGTAGATCTTGTTTTTCATTGCTGTAAGATACCTGAATGAGAAGGCCTGCCAGAGTGAAATAGAAAAGGGGAGGCTCGGAAGGGAGATAGGCGTTACAACAAGGCCAAAAAGTCAAAGGTGTGTGTTTGTTATTGTCAGGATGTCAGGCACTGTCTGTGGAGCATTTTCACTGCAGGTTATGGACAGAAAAAACTTTCATGCAGAGCAGCATGTGACAAATCGATTTTCTTTGCAATTTTCAGCTGACCTTTGAATACATGATGAGTCAAGGCCACAATAAAAGATCCCTTACCTCCTTTAATTCTCCCCTTTTTCTTAATAAACTGCCTCTGAAACATCTGCTCAGTACTGGCTCACTTTGCTTTGACTGACTCTTAAAAAAAACCCCTATCCTAAGCAACTCTAAATACGATTTCTTAGTGTGAACCCTAATTTCTACAAGAAACTTATCCCTCTGTTTCCACTCCTTTGTTAGAATTAATTGAAGAATAATATGTTTTGATATGATGAAATCAAAACTATCTTTATTTTCCTAGTCATCAAAAATTTTACTGAGTATATTTAATCAATTTTTTTTGCAAAAGAAATGCAATGCTGCACAAAATTTCACCGTTCATAGTAACTAGTCAAGCAGTTTAATAAAAGATACTTAAATTAGATAAGCTGCAGTTTTGACTGGGTTTATAGTTGCCCTTCTGAGCTTTTAAAATGTATTTAGTATTTATCTTTCTAAAGTTTCTTTTTCTTCTAGTATAGTGAGAAAATTGCCTTTTAGAGTCATTAAACAATATCCTGAATGGAGAAATGTGTAGCCTAAAAACCTGCAGACTATGCAAGGTTTCCTTCCAAAGACATTTTGGGGAGTCTATTAAGATACTTGTAAAGTGACAATTATTCAGCAGCTCTGGTTTTCTGCTCACACAGATATGGAATACCCATGCTAGGAAGCACTGTTATGACCTGATATCTGAGAGGGAAATCACAGCTGTTTACAACGTTGGGAGCCCAACATAACGAAGTCAAACACATGACTTGGCTTCATTTGTAGAGCTGCAAGAACTATCTAAAAATTGCTGTGTTAGGTTTTTGTTTTATTCTGGGTCACTTGTTTTCTTTTCGGTTGTTTCCTTGGTTTTGGCTTTGGTTTGTATGTTGCAATACCAGTTATCAAAAATATTTATTTATTAAAAAATTGTAATAATTAAAAGAAGGGAAAATACACCTTTGATACTGAAATTCACTCAGCTCTAGCAGGTTACACTGCATTTACCTAACTGTTAGTACACATTCAAGAGTGTTTTAAAATCTTTGCTGAACGTTCTAAATTATTATCTCTAATAGATAAGAATGGAAGATGTCTGTGGCTTTATTGTACAATCATTTCTATCATCCATATATCTATCGATCCTAAAAGTTGCTTCTGTGAAGTTTTCACATCACTTTTCATTCTTTCAGTGTGTTTACATATAACATCTGCCTTATCTCAGAGATATCTGGAATATCATGAAGACTAACAGGAATGTAGTTTTGCTCACATTTTATATAAAATACAAAATCTTGCAAAATATGACAGCCCACTCCTCAGAATATCATGGAAACATTTTATAGTAGGAATGATCTGTGTAAGACATCTTGAAAACTTTGTGAGAGGTAGTAATTAAGAATATTGTGCAATGTGATAACAATGATGATAACAAAGTAGGAAGAGATTTAGAGTATTAAGAGGTAGCAATTTAAAAAAGTGAAGAAAACATAATTATGCCTTATCTTGTAAGTATATTTGAACATGTCTCATGCAGTTATTCACTATATCAGATGGAAACAACTACCACTCCTTTTGAACATATAATGCCACTACTTCAGTAGCGGAAATAGAGAATAGGAGTTGGATCCTTCAGGCAGCCAGTACAGCTTGATAACCTGATGGAATGCCATTCCCTTTCTCTGACAAATCAGCGTTTTATCCTGTCTCTTGTATCAGGGAGCCAGACAGGCACCAGAGAGAGCATGAGAACAAATAGGCTGGGAAAAATGGATAGGTGAAGCAGAACAGGGAGGAAAAATAGACTCACTCTGCTTTTCAATGATTTCAAACTGTTAGCTGTGCTTACCCCATCTGCTCTAATTCTGTCTTGATGCACAAGAATTTTTTACCTTTTAGTTAATTTTAGCAATTAAAAATTCTCACTTTCAGTGGAAAAACTGAAATTTAGGGATCCAAAGAAAAGTAGATGTCCTTATTCCTAAGGAATGAGGGAAGGTGTGAGAAATTCATAACAAACAGTAGTAAATAACAACTGTACAAATAACAGCTCTGACAATAACCAGACACTAACAGAGATCCTGTTGTTCCCTGGGGCTACTCCAAGCATTACAAGCAAACACATTGAGAAAAATGACTTTTTTATAAGATAGTGTCTTAAACAAAAGCATCTTTGCTGAATCATTTTTTTTTCCCCATCAAACTCCTTTGTCTCTTAAAACAAGAGGTTCTATTTCTGGTGAGAAAAAGAAGCTTTCCTACTTCTTTCCTTTTACGATGAGAAATCTCCCGTTCACTTCCCTGCTTTAGCTAATGACACCAATCTCTAAGGCTGTTTCTAAAGTGCTTGGAATGGCTCAGAAAAAAAGAGCTGATTGGTCTGTAGACCATCCCAGGCTGCAACAGCTCAGCAACCTGGAGAAATAATGACGGCTCTTTCAAAGGAAGCACAGACCAGATGTCTGAGTTTAACTGACAAATGGAGAGAACAGTGATTTCTGTGTGGCAGGCAGCTTGAACTTCTTGGTTTCTTGGGTTTCAGTGCTTTGCTGGGCACTGATAAAGCCTCCTGACTATAGAGATAAGGAGAGCCTTGATGTAAGGAATCTCTTCGAAGATTCATTCCCAGCATGCTGTTATAAATTGATTCAGTTCCAATCTCAACAAACCAAACTTCTTTCAAATCCTATGAACTAAACCCTGTGAAGTTCAAATAGCTCCTCTAAGGTGCAGTTTTTACACTTTGCTTTCAGAAGGATGCTCTGAAAACCTGCAAATACCCAGGATAAGTTTACAGTTAGTAATTAGGATTATTTTGTATTTTCACCAAATAATGTAAATATTGAGAAACAAAACATAAGAGTTTTGTTCTTGCTTAGTAGTAAGAAAATAAAATATCAGTCTTTTAATTGTTGTATTTGGTTTGCATGGCAAGGTTTCAGTAGCAGGGGTGGCTTTTGTCAGAAGAGATCAGAAGCTGACCCCGTGTCTGACAGAGCCAGCTCCAGCCAAACCCAGTATGGACCCACCACTGCCCAAAGCTGAGCCCATGAGTGACACTGGTAGCATCTCTGTGATAACATACTTAGGAAAGAGTGAAAAAAGCTGCACAGCAGCTGTGAGAAAGGAAGACTTGCAAATGCCAAGGTCAGTGAAGGAGAGCAGGAGGTCATTCAGGTGCTGCAGCAAAGGTTCCCCTGCAGACTGTGATGAAAACCATGGTGATACAATTTCACCCTCTGCAGCCCATGGAGGACTATAGTGGAGCAGACAGCCACCTGCAGCCCATGGAGGACTCCATGCTAGAGCAGATGCTTGTGCTCTGAAGAAAGTTGCAGAACTCATGCAGGAGCAGGCTTCTTCTAGAAGCTGTAGCTTACAGAGAGGAACCTACTCAGAAGCAGGTTATCTATCAGAACCTTTGGCCACAGAGAGGAGCCCACACTCAAGCAGTTCATTCCAAAAGGATTATACCTCATGGAAAAAACATATATCAAAGTAGTTTTTGAAGAACTTAAGTCCATGGGAAGGACCTACATTGCAGAAGTTCAGAAAGGACTGCATCCTGCTGGAGGGACCTCATGCTGAAGCAGGGGAACATCATGAGGCAGAAGGAGCAATAGAAAAAAAGTATTAGGAATGTTTTGCAAAACCTGTTCATCATCCCCATGGCATCACTTGGAGCAAGTGGGGAGGAACTGGAAGAGTTGAGAGTGAAGTCAACACTGAGAAGAAGAGAGAGCTGAGGGAGTTAGTTTTTGTTTAGTTTTTATTTCTCCCTTTTCCACTCTGTTTATTTGTCAACAAATGAAATTAATTTTCCCCAAGTCAAGTCTGTTTTGCCTCTAACAATAATTGTTGAGTGATTGCCATGTCCTTATCTTCATCCACAAGCTTTTCCATCCTGCTTTTTCCGTATGTCCTGTTGAGGAGTTAAGAGGGAGAGAGAGGCTGGGTGGGCATCTGGCAGCAAGTAAAGGTCAACACACCACAGCTGTGTAACAAAGAGGAGCTCTCTGAAAGTAGTAAGAATTAAGATGTAGATATTATTTTAACATAGAATAGATGGCTGGATGATGAGAAAGTGTTCAAGGGTGGATGGATGCTGGTCTCTTACAGCTTTTTCCAAAATATTTGATACTGTCAAAGATCTATACCAATGGGGGTCAATCCAGTACTGCTGCTCTTAAAATTTGATATTACTTTGGAGTATAGCATTGTAATTGATGTTAAAGTCAAAGTGCTAAAAATATATTTGCCACCTCCTCAAATCATCAGATATTATTCTATCATATTTTTGGACTGAAATCTTCACTAAATGTATCACCATCATGTTTAAATTTGTCCTCACAGCAAAGCTGTGGAGTGCTAATGTTTTCAATCATGTTTCACAGATGGAGGAATAGGTTGCTTGCCAAGATCAAAAGGGCAACCTGGCAATGCAGCGGTCCAGAAGAGCTTTGGCTTTCATTTCAATATATCTCAGTCTAGACTACTAGAGGGGATCACATGGGTTGTTTTGTAGGAGAATTAGACAACAATCCTTCATCTGTCATCTAACTACTGTAAATTAAATATGCATTTTCATTTTTCTGTACATATTACTTTGTGATATTCAGTCCACATAACTCACATTAGCAGATGATAACAACAAAGACATTCCTACAGATGTGACAGCACCCAAAGAAACGATTGGAAGACTCAAATCTCTAAAAGTTGACCAATATATCTTGTAGATAAAGCCACCGAACAAACTTTTTAGAAGTTCCTGAATCCAAAGTAATGTGATTCTTCTGTCTGGGAAATGGCTTGAGTGCCAAATCAATAGCTTGTTTAGAAATATTTTAAAATAAAACTCTATATTTATCTCAGTTTCTAACTTCTAACCCAGCAGGTGCAACTTAGGTTATGGTAGTATCTATAATGTAAGAGCAATAGCTAATCTAAGGAAAATTTCTTTATTGGACTTACAAATAGAATATTTTACCCAGACTGTGTATGATTACAGTTCAGTGCTGAAATTACTGTTCAAATTAATGAACTGAAAAAGTAGAAAATCAGTCTGAATATTAAATGCACTTATAAAAAGTTTCTTAATATAGAAACTGACCAAGCTGTAAGTAATGAACAAGTTTTTTAAAAAATATTGGTACTGCAGCAACCATCACTCCCATAGTAACCACATCACAGTCTAAACAAGGAGGGGAAGGGAAGGAAAGAGAAAAGGAAAGGGAAAGGGAAAGGGAAAGGGAAAGGGAAAGGGAAAGGGAAAAATATACCAGTCCTTAAATGGGTTCAGTTGAGTAGGAAAAGAATAGTTTAGAAAGTCTGAAGAAAGGTCAAGACAGATGAATCACTAGTCATGCACTGCTTATATATTATACTGACCATTTACTATTAAGAAGAAGATTCCAAGGCATGAGAAAATATAAACAAGATTTGTTCTTCTTGCACTTTATGGGAACCTTTAAGGTCAGACATTTTTCAAGCTGCTGAAATTTAGGCTGAAAAGCATCAGAATGGTTGATTTTTAGTCTTCTGCTTGTCAGTCCCTCTAACACTCCAAAGTTTTGTAAAAGCAGTAGAAGATATGATACTCCCCATCAGACTCTAAATATCCAGTCTAAAGCAGTCAAAATGGACCCCTGAAAAGTATGAAGGGAGGTTAGGTACTTCCACATTCAGCCCATCCTGACATGCATGGTTAAGACAGAGAACAGCAACAGCCCTTAGTTGTTGGGAGAAAAGCCTAAATCTGGGAGTCCCAGGTCTGAGGCAGAGCCCATTAGTTTTTGAGACATTGTATGTGTTAGGAGGATAGGGCAACATCTGGCAGCCTGAAAAAATGGAAGGTGCTGGAGCTCCATGCCTCTGAGGTATGACCAGCAGTGATGCTGAAAATGCATCCCTGATAGGCACATGTATGCAGAGTACACCTATACACCACATATATACATGGCTGGACACACGGAACGTAGACACATCGAGTAGTCACACACAGCATCAAATGCCTCATCCTGCTTCCCTTTCTGGCTGAGCAGGATGGAAGCCCATTCTTCAAAATATATAGATATACATCTGTACAAGGGGTATCCCTCTAGCAGCTGGGCTCAGATATCCAGTCTGCCCAGCAACTGTCCGTGGATGCCAGTATCTCTCCAGCTGATAACACCAGACATATACACCCCCAAAACCAGAGCTCTGCTCCAGCTTGTGCTGGAACACACACACACACGCACACACACACACAGCTGACCAAGACTCCCCTCAACCCCAATAGCCAACCCCACTGTGGTGTCACCCGTAAAGACATCTCTGGTTCCCAGACTACATCACCTACTGTCTGACTACTCCAGCTTGATCTTTGCTGGTACTCGTTAACTCACTAGCACACCCATTCTCACTCCAAGTGGTACACAGGGGCCTCTCTCCTTCGTATCACTCACTCCTGTCTCTCCAGCCATGGGACTACTAGCCTTGGTCCTAGCCCAGCTGATATAACCCAGACCCCATACACTTATTGCTTGCAGAATAGAGAGCCCTTGACCCAGGACAACCGTTGGAAAGGATTTTAACAATTATACAGAGACATTCCATACATGACCAATCTCTTCTAATCCCTTTGTCCTCGTGTTTTCACAGTGTTGTTCCTTCCCAAACTACCTTTTCTACATCTTTGGCCATAATAAATCCTATTCAATACTAAAATGTTTGGGTTTTTGCTGCATGCCATAATGTGTCCTATACCTCCAAGCAGCAATCCCCTCTGTCCCAAAGCTAATCCAGCAATTGACTCATCATGATGGCTTTGCCTCCTGGACAGCGAGGCTGAGGGTCTTCTACTACAGCCCTGAAGGGGCCCAGAAAATGTGTCCATTAGTTGTGCCAGAGGAGGTTTAGATTGCATGTTAGGAAAAATTTGCTTATTGAAAGAGTGGTGAAGCATAGGAACAGGCTGCTGAGGGAAGTGGTGGACTTACCATCCCTGGAGGTGTTCAAGCAATATGTAGACGTGGCACTCCGGGACATGGTTTAGTAGGCATGGTAGTGTTGGGTTGACAGTTGCACTTGGTAATTTTCCAACCTTAATGATTCTATGATTCTGTTCTAAGATTCTATGATTCCTCAGAGAACCACTTTCTGTGGACTTTTTACTCAATATTCCACAAACAGTATTAAAAATGTACACTTGGCCAATACAAGTCCTGTGACATAGTTACCTCTACTGCTAGCTCTCTGTTTAAATAAAAATATGCAAATATTTGTGTAAGGCCTGATATGGCTTTTAATAGATGTTCATAACTATTTCAGTAGGTTAATTGCAATGTGATTTTCAGCTGAAATAATTAGTCTTACAAATAACAAATCATAACTGATGATGACTTAGCTCTAGTTCATTAATATTGCTAAAGGACTTTCAGACCCTCCAGTGGAAAATACCATTTTTTAAAATAAAAGGAACACTACAACACTGGTTTTCCCTGATTTTGAACTCTCATGTACGTATTTACAGTCACCCCACGCTGCTATTTATTTTTTTTCCATGGCAAGAGTATATTATAATGACATGAATACTAGGATTACATTTTTAATAAACATTTGATAAAGTTGCAAATATGCATTCTTTGGTTTCAGAGCACTTTTCCTTGCCAATATCTTAGTGATTTATTTTGCAGTATGCCTAAAATCTGTATATATCTGGCAAGGGGCAGCCTCTGGCCTTTTTCCACATAGACACCTCTCCAGCCTTCTGCCAGGACCTAGGCACAGCCACACAATACAATTATTATTATAAGACCAGCTTGTCAGTGCAAATCACTGGAGAGAGGCTAATTTATCTCAGCCAATTATTTGTGATAGTCTATATATATATATATACTAATTATGCCCATTTCATCACTGGAGAAATTCCCATTATTTCCAAAATCCTTTCTACCAGCTATGAAGGAGTGGATCATGTTTTTTTCTTTTCACCACAATAGCTTTCAGTTAGCAGGAAGATGCCCTTTAGGAAAATTCCCATATGGGTCGAAAAAACTGATATGTTTATAACACGTACCAATTCATATAACTTGACAAATAAAGGTATGTGTGGAAAAACACTGCATCACTGCCTATACTTTAGAGATATTTAGGACTTACTGAGTTGTGACAATGCGTATACAACTCATAAAACATACTATTCTGTCATGAAGTTGAAGGAGATTTGAATGTCACAGAATTTATCTATGCAATACATACCATACCTGAATTCCTCTGTTGCACTAAGGGACCCTTTTGTCCACTCCAGATCTTTTATAGATGGATTCATCTGAAGCTATCACTATCGTCAGTCTGAATATATAAACAGCCCCCGCAAGGAGAAGGCAATCTCCCCTTCCTGCAGGACTTTTGCCTTCACACTTCACCCGAGGTCACAGTCGTGCAGGCATCTTCTTGGAAGCAGAAGTTCCCCTCTCCTATGCAGGAGACTGACATTTGTCTGCCAGCTGGCAATGCAGGGCAAAAAAGGAGAGGTGGTTATTCTACCTAGCAGGCATGTACTTATTCAGCTCATGGTGATACAGGGCTGCTGATCCTGTGACTCTAACACCACTGCCTTTAGATGTTCTTCTGAGCCACCTGACTCTGACTGAGATGGCAGCAAGATTCTCAGCAGAAACAAATCCTCTGCTAGAAGACAACAGAGAGTATGTTAGAAATAAAATATGCAACAAACGTGAGAATTCAACCATTGCAACTGCTTGCCTGTCCTGTTGGTGGCAGTGAGAGGTTTCTACTGTAGTCAGCACCCACGTAGATACCCTGCTTGGTGGAGAGACCCATCAGGAAAGCCCTTTTCACTGTGCTAGCGGTTCTTAAAAAGGGAAAAGTCCTTGATATGAGATAAAAATAAAGGATTTTTTGCACTTGTATAATGATGTTGAGTACAAACTAAAGTCAAGCTTTTAAAATCCTGGGAGATGTATATTTTGAACAAAATTCTATGACCAGTTCAGTAGAAACATATGGTATATGAATGCCTCAGAGAGGACCTAGGCAGACATTTCAGCATGCTTGCAAATAGTAGAGCTTCTCATTATCAATTATTCTTTCAGTCTTTTATAATTGTTTGGATTCAGTGAAGTGCAACATCGGTGTACATCCTTACTTTTCCAATTAACAAAGTTTAAAAACTTACGTAAGTGTGTAAGTTTATTAAGATATTTCTTGTTAATTAAAACCTGAAAGTGAAAGTTCATTTTGCTCCCTTCTCATATTTTTTTAGTGAAAAGGGCAAAAAAAAAGAATTCATAATGCTTTTCCCTTTGTTCATTTTGTATTGAGTTTTCGAGTGATCATTTTTCAAACCAATTTGTTATTTCACTTTCTCTTTAATCTCTTCATTTTTTCTTTAGTGTGTTTTCTTTCTTTCTTTAAGGGACCAGGAGTAAAAGGAAAAGTACAGGAGGAAGTGAGAAACTAACACAGAAATAAATACAAACCTTCAAAATAATACAGATAAAATACATTTTTGAAAAATACTATTAAAAATACATATTTCAAAATCGGGTTCTTTGCTCCAAATTTACAAAAGTATTCTGTACAGAGATGTTAAATATGTCTAACATTGATGTGAGGACACATAGTAAGAGTGGTCATGTTAGCCTCTAAAAGAGTATTTTTAGATTGCTTCATTAATGTCTCAGCATGTAGCACAATTAAGATTAACAAATGAGCTTTAATTAGTGTTCATTGGCAACCAAGTGAGCTAGTGGTTCTGTTCACATTGAAGAAAAATTTTTTTCCTTATGTATATTCTTGATATCAAACCAAAAGGATCAAGCATTCAATACATGGATTAATAATTGCTGTTTCAAATGCATAACTTTGTCTAGAGCTTATCATGTCCATTTAATAAATCAAGAGGGGGAATCCTTTGTATTAAGATTTTCTGAAGGAAAAAGGACTATTAATATTTCATGCATCACATAAGCTATTAAGTGCATCTGAACATTTTTTTGCAAGATGATCTTCAAGCAGTTATTATATGTAACCTATACTACACACCGCTGAAGTGCTGCTCTTTATTGCAGAATTCCAACCCAATTAAAAATAATTTTTGGGGTGGAAGGGTGTAGTTTTCAAACATGAGCAGAGTGACAAATGGAACTGCGGGGATTCTGTGTACATAACTGAAGTATCTTGTGCTCATAAACCAGCCCCCCTGTGCCTATGCACCTCCATAGCTGCAGGAAGATGGGGGAGAGGTTAGAAGAGAGAGAAAAGGGAGTGCAAATGTTGTTACTACTTCCATAGTCCCAAATAACTCTGTAAATGCTTCTCTGGCTCTTCCTGCTACTGATAGACACTGCAAATTCTCCCCCACAGGATCAGACCTGCTGTATATTTGCCTCCTTCATCCTGGGAACTCAAAGTGCTTTAAAAGACAACAGTGTCAAGGCCCATTAAAATCAGTGTGCATCTTTTCCACTAATGTCAAGAGGCTTTTAATCAGACTTTAAATTACTCCCCAGCTTCAACTGAATTCTGAGTTGTTTCTTTCCCACAAATGCATTTTCCCTGCTTGAATCTCATTTCCTGCCTCTACTTCTAACCTTCTTTTTAGGTCCCTTCTGTTGTTTGTCTGTCCTTACATGGTACTTTTGCAAGACTTCCTACCATAGTCTCATCTGCAAGGTGAATTAATGTGCTTCATCCTCCAGATCATTAGCAAAAGCACTAAATATAATCCCAGGAGAAATATGTCCGTGATACACCACAGCCACAGTGCAAGGAATGAAATGCATTCCTCTATTCCCTATTGTATTATACAGGACTTCGAAATCACTCTTAGCTCATCAAGGAAACCTCGTCAAGCTCATTCCATTCAATTTTTCTGTCTCTAATAGAACAATCTAACACACAGAGACACACACATAAATAGATAATTATTATCATATAATAGTTTATGTTGGAAGGGATCTTAAAGATCATCCAGTTCCAACCCCCCCATCATGGGCAGAGACATCCCACTAGATCAGGCTGCACAAGGCCCCATCCAACCTGGCCTTGAACACCTCCAGGGATGGGGCATCCAAAGCTTCCCTTGGCAACCATGAGAGTGGTCACACCACTCTCATGCTGAAGAAATTCTTCCTTACATCAAGCCTAAATCCGCCCCTTTCTAGATTATACCCGTTCCCCCTCGTCCTATCACCACAAGCCTTTATGAATAGTCCCTCTCCAGCTTTCTGGTAGGTCCCTTTCAGATATTGGGAGGTCACTATAAGATTTCCTCTGAGCCTTTTCTTCTCCAGGCTGAACAAGCCCAACTGTCTCAGCCTGTCCTTGTATGGGAGGTGCATCTTGGCTTTCCTGACCTCACCCCTACACAACCCGGCAGCAACCTTATACACATCCCAAGTTACCCATCCCTGCTTGCACTGACTGCAGGATCTTGCAGGATGCTTGCAGGATGTTTCTATATCATCTTCCAGAACGGAGAAAGAAAATGAGAAAAGGCAAATAAAAAGCGTATGGCAGTGCTACATAAAATTCTTTTTTTATATATAGTCATATAAAAATGCATTTAATAGCACTGGCATGTCACAGAAGGCTGACATGTTTTTGATTGAATCTGGCCGTCACTTTATATTTCAGTTCCATCAGTTAAAGATGCCACACTCACAATAACTCATAGAAAATAAAATACTTATTACAACCTAAGTACTGCAGGTAGAGAATGTTCTTTCTATATCTGGCATTTATATAGTCTATATTCAGCTTTAGTCTGATAACAAATCACATTATTATTTACCACATTCTTCACATAAACTTTCTATGATACAGATAAATCATGTCTTTCCTTAATTATTTATTTGAGTGGGAGGAACGTATCTGTTCTTTTGCTGAGCCCTATCAGTGTAAGTGACCCTCAGAGCAACCTAACATCATGGAGTCACTGCCATCAGAGAGGTTTAGGAGAAAAGAAAAGGCATTATGGAGGCAATGTTCATGTATGGATACATAGATACCAAAAGAATATCTGCAAGGATCCGTAGTGCAAACCTGGTAGTAGACAGAGGAACTTTCAGCTTCACTGCTGGAAGCATTAGCAGCCTGGTGTGAGCAACCGCCTTGTTCATTTTCTGATCAACTGCATCCACTGTGAGGCTGAAAGAAATATCTTCTCACTAACTCTTTCCTCTTTATTCAGTCAGTCCTGCAAGAACTTTCTGCATATCATCAGAAAGGGTAAATTTGGATTTAATCTCCACTATCCACCTCATCCATTTCTAATTTAGTTATATGGTTATTACACGGGTTGTGTAAGTAAATGACAGCAAAGTATTCCTGCCATGTAATTATATTTTAAAATCCAAGTAATAGCAGTTACTTTTATTAGCAATAACAATTATCATCCCTCCTAGCATAGTCTCAAATACAGAAATTCCTTGTAATGATCTTGTAATGACAGTCTTACATCCATGTCATATTGACATGAATAATAGATTTAATGCCAAAAGAAAAATGATTAACTGTTTCTTCATTGAAGAAGCATGAATTTCTATGTATCCACATTCTTAGTGGAAAATATATTAATAAATATAATGATTAGAAAATTCAAAGTTTTAGTCCTTAAAAGAAAGGAAGTCCAGAGAAGGATTCAAAAATAAAGACTCGAGGCGGGTTTACAGAGACCATGGCAATTAATGTCCTTGAGCTATCTCTGAGGAAACTAGTATCTTTAAACAGTTCAGTCTAGGCTTATGAAAGGGTGCTGGGATCCCAAAAGCAGTGGAAATGTCAGTGAGGACTTCCTGGCACTTAATTAATCCTGACAGACCTCTGTCCATGCAGCTTCTGGTGGCAGAGCCATCTTCTTCAGCACTGTTTTAGGAAGCCCAGTGGCTGAGTCTTTTTGCCCCTCACAGCCATGTCCTCAGCATCAGAGCAGGCAGATGTGTTAGACAACACTGTTTGCAGAGAGTTTGTCACCCAATAGGGTAGAATCTGGTTCTGGCACATGGGGTGCAAGGGGAGACCAAGCTCAGCCCTCTTGACGAGAACCTGCAGAATTATAAGGAACTCAATTGATTGTAATCTCCCAGAGGCATTTAGGTGCGTGCTCACTTGTGAACTGATATCATAGATACATTTTTGTTTACTTAATTGTTTTTTTAGATGAACACCTGTGGTTATTTTTAGTTGAATCAATTCCCTACTTGGTTTTCTTTCTGTTGGATCTCTTAGGACTCTTGTGTGACCCAACTAGAGTGTTGTGTCCAGTTCTGGAATCTCCGTAATAATAAAGATATGGAACTGTTGGAACAGGTCCAGAGGAGGGCTATAAAAATGATCAGAGGGTTAGAGCACCTCCCATGTAAGGGCAGGCTGAGAGAATGGAGGCTATTTAGCCTGGAGAAGAGAAGACTTCAGGGAGACCTTATAGGGGACTTCAAATACCTGAAGCGGGCCTACAAGAAAGCTGTGGAGGGACATCTTACAAGGGTCTGTAGTGACAGGATGAGGGGAAATGTGTTTAAATTAGATAAACAAGGGTTATTAGCTGCTCCCCATCAGCTGAACAATGCTTAATCCCACTTCAGAGACAGAAACCATTGGGAAAGACAATCAGATGATGAAACACAAGTGTGTCATTCCAGTAGTTACCCATAAATGTCTCAGATAGCTGTGGAGAACATGAAAATATTATAAATAGCTTACCAGAGACCTTCACTCTTCTGACAGATGAGTTGCATGCCAGACCAGTCATGCTAGGGGTCTGACATAGAAGTAAAATTACCTGAATAGTTCCCTGAAGGGGGGACACGACTAGAAGTCACATGGACAGTCTTTCTGAAGAGCAAAACCAGAGGTCACAATACCATGAACCACTTTGTTGTTTGACAACTAAACCCTGGATTTATACCCCTGGAAAACAAAACTGAAGTTAGTCTTACTCTGATTTCAGCTCAAGAAGAAATACTTACCTTGTGTGCCCCTTTTCTCCTTTTCCAACTTGTCACATGATGCTCACTCTGTTAACATTGCCTTTGACACTGCTTTTATAGCAAAACTATCATTCCATTTATGTGGGTTTGTGTCATTTAAGCTCAAAGTATCTGTCATACCATGCCTTTTTTTGTCCTCTTTGGTATGTCAGGAATTGTGACTATCATTCATGGCAGCTAGTAATATTTACCTGTGATTTAGTGAATTACACAAAAAATGGTTTGTCCTAAAACCTAACCTACTGATTCGTTAAGTTACTTACTCGAAGCCCAGGGAAAAACTAAAAAGTACTTAAGGCGCTTTGCCACTGCTGCTTCATCATTTATCAAGTGTACAAGTGTTATATATTAGTCATGGAGCAGGTGATCTTGAGTGCTATCATGAAGCACATGCAAGAGAACCGGGTGATCAGGCCCAGTCAACACGATTTCACAAAAGGCAGGTCTTGCCAGACTAACCTGATCGCCTTCTATGACAAAGTGACTCGGCTGCTGGATGAGGGAAAGGCTGTGGATGTATCTTCCTGGACTTCAGCAAAGCCTTTGACACAGTTTCTCACAGCATTCTGCTTGAGAAACTGTCAGCCTCTGGCCTGGACAGGCGCACACTGTCCTGGGTGGAAAACTGGTTGGCTGGCTGGGCCCAGAGAGTGGTGGGAAATGGTGTGAAATCCAGCTGGAGGCCAGTGACAAGTGGGGTTCCCCAGGGCTCAGTGCTGGGTCCAGCCCTGTTCAATGTCTTTATCAATGACCTGGATGAAGGCATTGAGTGCACCCTTAGCAAGTTTGCGGACGACACTAAGCTGGGTGGAAGTGTCGATCTGCTGGAGGGTAGGGAGGCTCTGCAAAGGGATCTGAACAGGCTGGACCACTGGGCAGAGTCCAACGGCATGAGGTTTAACAAGGCCAAATGCCGGGTCCTGCACTTGGGGCACAACAACCCTATGCAGTGTTACAGACTAGGAGAAGTCTGTCTAGAAAGCTGCCTGGAGGAGAGGGACCTGGGGGTGTTGGTTGACAGCCGACTGATCATGAGCCAGCAGTGTGCCCAGGTGGCCAAGAAGGCCAATGGCATCTTGGCTTGTATCAGAAACAGCGTGACCAGCAGGTCCAGGGAGGTTATTCTCCCTCTGTACTCGGCACTGGTGAGACCACTCCTTGAATGCTGTGTTCAGTTCTGAGCCCCTCACCACAAGAAGGATGTTGAGGCTCTGGCGCGAGTCCAGAGAAGAGCAACAAAGCTGGTGAAGGGGCTGGAGAACAGGCCTTATGAGGAACGGCTGAGAGAGCTGGGGTTGTTTAGCCTGGAGAAGAGGAGGCTGAGGGGAGACCTCATTGCTCTCTACAACTACCTGAAAGGACGTTGTAGAGAGGAGGGTGCTGGGCTCTTCTCCCAAGTGATGGGGGACAGGACGAGAGGGAATGGCCTCAAGCTCTGCCAGGGGAGATTTAGGCTGGACATTAGGAAAAAAATTTTCTCAGAAAGGGTCATTGGGCACTGGAACAGGCTGCCCAGGGAGGTGGTTGAGTCACCTTCCCTGGAGATGTTTAAGGCACGGGTGGACGAGGTGCCAAGGGACATGGTTTAATGTTTGATGGGAACGGTTGGACTCGATGATCCAGTGAGTCTCTTCCAACCTGGTTGTTCTATGATTCTATGATATGTCCGATGTGAAGCTTCTTGATGTAAGTCTTTGTTCAACTATTGACTTTTACATTCTTTTAATCTCATTCTTTTGCACATATCATATACATGTGAAGACCCATGGCTCTGAAATGGCACAAATCTTTGCCTTCTGTAATGAATCCACTGTATAATACTGAAATCGCAACCTAAAGAGATGCTTGTTTTCCTCTGGGATACATGTATGTAATCTAACGCAGGAAAAAGCTCACAAGGTTAGACCGTGCCCTGGAATAGACAGTCTAATACTGTATAATTCAGTGCAAAATATAGTATTCACTTTCATAAACAGCACACAGAGAACTGAAAATTAAAGCATTTAAAGAAAACTGAATGCCGCAATTGTCACTATTTTTATTTTAATAAATTCTTTTTACTTAAATTTCAAGCTGCATCCTTAAGCCTTCTGGGCATTATTTCATTTAGGGGAATATTTCACTATTATGAAGCCTCTCTGTATACACATAATTTTATCATTATTATTGTTCTCATAATGGTAGCATTTGAATAAGCTATGTGATATAACCACCTTTTTTTATTAGACCTGCACACACTCTATGTTCATTTACTTTAACTCTGTCATGGGACAGGGAATAACATTAATGTAATTGCATATGGCATAATACTGAAATGTATTCTCATATATCACTTATCTATTGTATTTAAGCTACAGTGTTAGACTTATTGATAGGAATGCAATATGCCATATATGACATAGTGTAGAGCTATTCTATTCAGTTTTACTAATACTTCAGTATTAAAGCTTATGTGTGATTAACATTTTTGAGGTTAATGTTTTTTATGGATTTTTTTCTACATCTGAAGTAAATGCTGAAATCCCCTCCAGCAAAGCTCCTGCTGTAATCTGCACAATTCGCTTTTGAATTCCTCCCTGATGTGTTTGCTTAGGCAGTCAGCTCCTAGTGTCAGTGGAAGTTTGTCTGACTGTATGCTGAGAAAGAAAGTAGGAAAACCTTCAAGACCTGGCCTCAGGTTATTGGCAGTGAAGTCTCTGCAGTACTTTTGTGCCTCTGAACTCTAATTGTCCTGAAGCTAAGCAAAGTTCACATTCTAGCACTGGAGCTGAGCCAAGTCTTGTAGTCCTAACCTTAGCAAAATTCTCACTGAGGCATGGAAGTTTCATCTGATTAAAAATTTCAGGGTCTGGCCTTCTTTCTTTTAACTTTGTATGTGTTCACTAGCCTACACTTGGGAAGTGGAGGGCTCTAAGAACTCAATCCTTTCACTGAGCTTTGACTGAAATAAACGTGAACAGGTGCTGTGGCTTGAAATATGGGACATAATTTAAGAGATGCTTTTGAAATACTTTTTTTTTAATTGAAATAGCCCAGCACTGTAAAGATATGGAAGATTTCAAGTAAAAGTTGTTTTCAAATAAGATGTTTTCTTTACACAGTGTTTGGGCTTAGATCTGAATGCTCACTTTTGAAAACCTAATGAGGTTAATCATGTCCCAACCCTGGGATCACATCCTTCTAGAAAGGATAGATCAGCTGATGATAAGGTCTTTTCCCTAGGGACAAGTGTTTAGATAGACTTTATCTGATGCTGCCTTAGCAAGGCTGTTGAATGCAAAACTTGGAAAACATCTTTGTCATTCCTCATGGAAAAATAAGGACACCGAGTAAAAATGCAGAATAACTTCAAACACTTCAAATTTTGAAGAAATCAGAGCTGTACTTGCATCCCTCTGAGAGGAACTAATTTTGTCTAAGTTTTACATTGAGATTTTTTAAAAAAAGTCAGGAAGCATAAATTACACATCTTTCCAAGGGGCACAATACTCCCACAAAATTCATAATTTCTGCACATGTTTTCAAATTATCTATTTAGAACCTTGTGATATTCCCATTCATTTTTCACCATTTCCACATTAAAAAAAATATATATTTAACACTACAGTTTAAACTATAGTTTAGAAGGGCAATGAAGCTAGTGAAGAGTCTGCAATACAAGTGGCTGAGACAACTGAGTTTGTTGAGTCTGGATAAAAGGAGGCTGAAGAGACACCTTATCACTTTCTGCACTACACTGCCCAAAAGGAGGATGTAGCCAGGTGAATGCTGATCTCTTCTCACAAGTAATAAGCGATAGGATGAGAGGAAATGGACTCAAGATGCACCAGGGGAGGATTAGATTGGATATTAGGAAAAAAAAAATCTTCACTGAAAGAGTGGTGAAGCATTGGAACATATTGCATAAGGAAGCTGGGGAGTCACCATCCCTGGAGGCATTAAAAAAATGTATAGATGTAACACTTTGGACATGGTTTAGCAGGCAGGATGGTGTTGGGCTGATTTTTGGACTTGGTGATCTTAGAGGTTTTTTCAACCTTAATTGTTCTACGATTTGGTGATTCATAGGATGCTACTCTACTCTCTCCCTTTTTTTCTACATCACCATCCAGGTTTAATAGTAAATGTACTTTGTTGTTAACTAGACCTTCATTGAATTCTTCCACCTCTTTTTTGACTTCTCTCTGTCAGTAACATAATTGGCATCTTTATCTGTGAATGCTATCAGCTGGGCTTTTTCTATTGCTCAGATATTTTATGCTTTTGTTGGTTCTATTTTATTCTTTGACCTCTTGAAATATTTTCTTGTTGTATGGCATGAATTATTCTGACAGTTCCAAATGAATAGTTTTGCCGACTTCAGCATATTATAGTTTCTTGCTTAAATGTCGGTAGTTTTTCTACAGTTTATTTTCTATTAAATTCCCTGAATCCCATGAGATACTTATTATGTCCTTTCTATGAGTTATCATGGCTAGATTGCTCTTCCTTCCATTACTTGGTCAAATAACTTTTCAAAACATTGTCCAACTTTTCATTCAGAATTGAAGTGTGAGTGACTTAGAGCTCTTCAGGCACTGAGAAAGAACATTTGCAAAATAGCAAGAAACTCCATTTTCTCTAATTCCTGTTGCAATAAAATACGAAAGATATTTATTTTTCATTTTAAGGTAAAAGGCACGATGAGAATGATGAGTGTCATTTTTAAGCTCACATGGTAGCAAAGAGCAGAGGGCACGAATACCATATATTCAGCTCATTTAAAAAACAGCGTGAAAATGACAGAACTGTACAAATGTTATCACTAACTGTCTTCTCTACCTCCAAAAATACAATTCACTTAAGTTTTCAAGTACTCCTCAAAGTAGAAGGCAAAATTGTGTGCCTTGTATGAAAAACTATTCTCACAAATCAGCACAAGACCATGTACATCAGGTCAAATCTGTTCTTCGTTGCAAGATAGATGAAATCAATTGTGCTGCTGAGGTAAATGTCATTACTGAAATCAAGGAATTCCAGTCTGGAATTAATTTAGTTCCATACTTAAAGGGATGAAGCTCAAAACTTTCCAAAGTCCTGAGAATCACCTTCTTCTGAAGCCAACGGAGATAAAGAAAAAAAAAAGAAAAAGAAAAAATCTAGTATCTCAGCATACCTGGTCCAAACCCCAGACAAAATTAACAGTTGTTATAATGTTGGTAATCACAACCAACAAAAACATCAGGCTGCCTTCTATTTGTTTTCAGTATTCTATCCTACATCATTTTAGTCATTCTTTGGATAGACCTGCTGGATCTGGATTGTAAAAATAATAAGGATTAGCTTATGTATTTCTTATTTAAAAACATAAACTGTTTTTCTGAAGAAGTAAGTATTCTTGAAACAATGTAACAAAAATAACTGAAAAAATCCACAAGAAAAATAATAAACCAAGCTCAAAACAGCTATGCCTCTGGTCAAGTATTTCACATTAATCCTCATTCATGTTGAAAGATACATTTATATTACATATATAAAAGATAGTATGAAATTTCATATGCAATTCAATGAGTTGTCTACATGGCAAACCCACAGATATTTTCTGATAAGATTCCATTTTCAAGAGTATGATACTTCCCTGACTTCAACTGATTTATGATTCAGTTGAAATGGTCCGTCTGTTCCTGAGAAGAAAACAAAAGACATGTAAAAAAAAAAAAAATAAGGCATTATTTTTTTTGGAGTAAACCTCTTACAGCAGCTTTATTAAAGAGGTACTTTCTTTTTTTTTTGGCATGCATTTGCAAGATAGTGAAAGAATATTCGCATCCCTGCAAAAATTAAACCAAAGTTAGGCATGTTATCCTGAAATCTCTCTTTGCCTATGTTTAAATTTGATGTTTGTCACCTAAGTGCATTATGCTTTCAGTGCATTAAGAGGCTGATGCAGATCTAAACTGTAGAAGGTAAGCAAACTCATATCGGCTATTGTTACCCTCCTCTACCAGGAGTTACAGGGTTGCTGAGTAAAGGAAGACTGTTTTCATGCAATATGACAAAGATGGGTGAAGAGGAGTCAAAGAGGATAGGAAAGCCTGGGAGCAGAGATTAGATTTTGTTGAAAGAGTGAAATTCTTTTCCAAACCAATATATCTGCATATGCAATCTGCATCTGCTTTAGAAGTCCAAGCTCCCACTACAGTCAATGAATGCTCAGTTCAGTTGATCACATATCACAGGTTAGTGTCATCAGTGATACTTGAAGACATTCATATTAAGCTGTCAGAAACAACCCAATACCTGTGGTAGAACCACATTGTCTCAGAGTCACAGTAAAACACAAGTGATGGAAATCCTAGACCATGTCAAATGGCCTATATGAAAACTGTTTTTGTTTGAGCAGCTAGACCATGCTTTAGAGATCTATCCTTATGACCTACTGGAGTGTTGAGAACTGCTCAGCTGATTAGGCAAAAGAATTTTGATTTAGTTGTTTAAAAATAGACACATAGTACCATTTGAATGCCGTAAGTTACCCAAAGTCATAAAATGGGTTATCCATATGAGGCTCGGAGATAGGATAGGAACAACCTATCAGAGACCCATGTGTTTCTGGAGCAGTACCTGAAGGTAAAGAGAAGAACTGTCATGTGTTTGAAATGGGACTAGAAGCCTCTGTTTTATTTAATAAGTGAACAGATAATCATGAGTGTCTGCCTTCAAATCAGTTATATTCACCACAAATTTTCACTAACAATATAGCCTACTGGCTATAACGATACCTTCCTTCCTCACAGGTGGACACCAACAACTGCACGCTGAAGGTCAGGTAGCTTAGTCTTTACACCACAGGACGTCTATGCCATTACTGACCTTGGTACCATTTCAGAAGTCCTAAGGTATCCATTAGGATGATAAGGGTAAGTATGTGAACACAGGGCACACTTTCTCACTAATGTGTGCATTAGAGGATTGGAGGGAAAGGCATAGGTACAAATAAAACAAAGCAGAAGCACCTACATCTCCAGAAAGATATGTGTCTAAATGGGGAACCTGCCCTTCCAGAAGAGGATTTGTACTTTTAATCTGCACGTCCTGATAGCAGATGGCTGTAAAGCCCTGTGTGTGTACTTGCACGGCTATGTGTGTGATTATAACTTATCGAAATAATATATTGAATGATTTTTTAAATATATTTTAAATACATAGTTTTATTAACAGCTTACAAGCTTCTAATATTGTGATCCATCTGTTATGTTACTGTTATTGAACCTTAATGTCTAGTTCACAGTTTTGGGGTTAATTAGATGCTATTAACAAACCAAAACTTCTTTAACCCTAATTCCATTTAAATTGCATGAACTGAGCAATTTTTTCCTGGTTCATCAACTCATTGAGGCATATGCTAATGAGATAAAGAGTAAAACATTACTCTGGTGTGTATACTTTATTTATGATAGAACATATGCTCAGATTTCTAATGTTTTCCTGTATTAATTACCCTTCTGAAGTAGAAGAATATGAAGGTGTAAAAATCAAATTCTCAAACAATGGGAAACCCTTGAAAAGAGATTTTATGGAGTTTTATTTCAGCCCCTTTCTAACCATTTTGCAGTATGATAGTAGAGCTTTTAATTACCCTCAAGGTTGTCTGGAACAGAGTGTGTTAGGGTTGTATTTGTTTCTCAAAAGTGTGCCTTCTAAGAAAATCTGAACTGAGATGTCTAAAGATCTCATAACCTGGTCTTGTGAACTGACAGTGTAAACACTCCAGTGACATGGGTGAAGGTCAAACTGTAAACCTAGAAAGCATCAATAACTTCTTTTTAGAAGGAAAAGAAAAAAAAAAAAAATCTCAGGTAGAGTTCTGTATTCACATAGTACACTGAAGAGCCATTCATGCACTAGTTTTGTCTCTTTTTTTTTTTTTGATAAAACATATATCCCCGTCTTTTCATTTTGAAGTCTCATACCATTCCTTGTCTTTATTGTACCTCATGGTGATGCTCTCATCAGGAAGCAGAAGATTAGAGACTGAATGTATGTCACATTTAAAGTTAATAGCTGAGATCTCTTCAAGCAAAGCTGGTTTGTATGACTTTAAGTCTCCCTTTACCTTTGCTTCATACAGTGCAAAAATATCCAGGATACCCACAGAGCTTTGCTGTGTGTAAGATCTCTGTGTTCTGTCAAAATAAATACAGAGGAATTGTATAAGCTTCTGAAGGATGAATAGGAGGTCTTCCAAGAGCTGTTTTGTTTCTAACCCCTTGATAATTCCTTTAGTGGTTACCAAAGTCCTTAAATGAATGAGAGCTGTATTGAGATGTGTCAGTATTATCTGCACAAAGCATAGATTTAGTCCAGGAATAAGCGGCACCAACCTATATAGGATTTAAAGGTTCTGTAAAGGACTCTAGCTAATCTATGAATAACTCCACAGGAATCACATTCTAGATAGCCGCCAGGGAATCAACAGAATTGGTTCTTACTTCATTCAAACTAAAATTCTGACAGAGCTGTTTGAACCCTAGAAACATAAAGGATTAAAAAAAAAAATAGTAGAAAGAACCACGGGTTAGCTGCTTAATGCTTACATTTCCAGTCTTCTGTAATGTAGCTGCATCCTTCCATTGGGATGGGAAAAGAGGAAAGAAGGAGGGGGCAGGGAAGCTCTCTAGAAGAGATGACAAAATTGTATTAGACTTTATGAGATGTCTTGACATCCCAGTGGACTCTGATGGTAGTTTTGGAGGACACTACATCACCATTACCCTGACCTCCTGTTACCATGTTGAATACTATGACCTTCAAAATTCTTTGAAAAAAAACCTGTGTTTCTTTACTTGAGAGATTAAAGGTTTCTATGGGAAAAGACGTAATCATGTCAATTTTCAGATACAGGAATTCTGGGGACATGTGATGAGACATAGATAATATCCCTGCTTCTCTGCATGAGTGCCAGTGTTAATATGATCTGCCTGTTATATGAAAATATGAATTTTAAAATGAGAGATGTATGAAGAAATCATATTTCTTTGTAAATACAAAATCAGGAGAAGAGGATAAAGCTGCTTCATTTGTCAATAGAGCTTTCTTGGTTTATATTACCTAGTTTCTATCTGTGAAAAACAACATTGGTGCTTCGTTTTATTTGTTTTCTTCTTTTTCTTCTCTTTACTTTCTGCACAATATTTTGTTGATGAAAATTTCAAAACATGTTGTACTGCAGAAAACTTGGCATAAACATACGGCTGAATGCTGAAACTACTTCATCTAAGGATATCAATTTCTAAAAAGGAAAACTGTTTGAATCTATAGTCAATCAAGCAAATGAACAAGCAGTAGGAGGATGTTTAATCTACAGGGAAGAAATATAATTTTCAGTCATTTAAAACCGCACATCTGTTCTACTCAGCTATAAAGGACTTATTCCCTTTTTACTCTAATATGAAGTCAGGAATATAAAGGCTGAAGTCTGTTGACATGTACCAGTGTACATTCAGAATTAAGGGAAGAATACTCAGGGTCCCTTATTCTATGGCCACAAGTTCTCCCAAAGTATTTCTTAGCCATTTCTAAACGGAAAATTTTGTGGTTAATTTACAGCTACAGGTGCACTTGCAATGCAGTATATGCTTAATGATAAAAATCCTTTGTCTAAAGTATTTCTCCAAAAACAGTGGGTTGAGTGCAGGATTGCTGTTATCAATGATTTTAATGTTAGTGGGACCCGTCCACAGTATGACTTCTGTTCTTTTTATCATGGAAGGGAGGGGTAGTTGTGATTTGAATTTAGAGGCAGCAGTCTTGAGCTGGCCATATCTGCTGAAGCAGACTTTGAAGAAGTGACTTCATGTCCCTAATAGAAGAAAAAATATATTTGGAATAAAAATTGTACTGCCAACATCCAACTGCTTGCTTTGCCTTGGTTCAGTAAAAGAAATGTGTTTTTCTTATCTTTTAATGTAGATAAAATGTATTCTGACTTCAAAGATACAAATGGTAGGTGATATTCATGCCTTTGTGTTCCATTATGAGAAAATTTAATACTAGATTATACAGGTAGCAGAAAGAAGAAAATCTGTTTATTGCATGACAGATTAGACTGGGAAACATTCATAGTGAAATCATAACTGCTATATATGCTGATTTGAAAAATTGTAGAAAGTTAATTTAAAACAATCATTTCTAGCAAGTGGCAAGGCACAGTACACCCTTAGCAGGACAGCAAGCAGCTGGGAGGATGTGCCAGGGTGTAACCAGATTTCTTTGCATCAAAACAGAGTTGTTAAAACCAAACAATATTTTCAATATAGACCACAAAATGTGAGCATGTCATTGTGTCTGTTGGCATCACAAAAGAAACTCTGGATGCGCTGCTTTGTTACATTGATTTATTTTCCTTTCAATGAAGGGTCTGTAAGGAATGAAGCCATTTTAGGAATCCTCATCTTCTCCATTCAGTCCAGTCAAGGACCTTCATCTCAGCAGGTATCTCTGTAAGATCTTCCCAGTTTCTTTTAACTTATAAACCCAACACCTTTTTGTTCAAGATGACACCAACCTTTTGGCATTTGTTATGGTAGCACTTCTTTATTCCACATTGCGGAATTGTTTTCCATTGTTCAATTTTAAGGAAATAACCTCCCAGAATTTGAAAAAAACATTTTGCTTCCTTTTAGGTTACATTTGCTTGTGTTGTAATCAAAACGTCATTACAGAATTAAACATCAACTGTTTTTTTACATAAATTAGATGTAGTCTTGCTGCATCTGAATCCAAACTCATTCTGATGATTCCTGCTGATCTCCTTTGCACTTTAAGTGGATTATAGCACTATTCCTTTCCCTTCCCTGTGCTAGAGTGTGGTTCCATGCCGATAAACTGCTGTAATACGTTAATATGTAATCCCTGTGGTATTTATGCATGTAAGCGTCACCTAAGATATTTTGGCCAACTGCAACTGAGACTTCTAGAAAGAGATCTCTGTGTGTGTGTGTGAACTGCATCTTATTTTCAATATAATAAATTTTCTTGAAACAAAATTTACTACTTTATAAAGCCCTCAGCTTATAATTTCTGCAAATGAATCAATTAGCTCATGTTGTCCTCATTGCCATGGCTACTAGTGTCGCTCCCACAGTAAGTCCTAGATTCAACTGAATTTGCTAAAATGAATTTCTAAAGTTATGAGCATAGGCTGGACATTAATCACTCTAGATGTAATGGAGGACTCAAGTTGTTCACACATATGCATTTAATTCTAGTTTAGATACATAAAGCATTACCACTTTGACATTAGTTGGCACTCAAGAAACACGTAGGTACTGTACTGTGTCTATCTGGATGTTTCAGTTAGTTTTGGACATTACAGATAACAGTAGAAAGCTTTTATTCAGGAAATTAGATAACCATTTAAGCATCTATGATATCGATTGTCATCATTTGAGTCAATTATGGAGGCTGGCATTGTAGTGAGTGTAGATTTTTTCAACAGCTGTTGAAGTTTAGATATAATTCCTATAAAAAATGCAATCTTTAGGGCAAGAATTGCACCTCAGATACCAATGGCTGTAAGAATTAACTCTCTACTGACTATAAAGGAAGCCAAAATTGTCCTACTCAGCTGCATTCCTCACAGTACACATCCATATTCAGCTAAGGGAATTTCCCACCTTTATTTTTTAACTCAAATTCACTGAACAGGCATAAGCACCTGTGGAGAATCATTCAGAACCCAGGTTCCATTCTAAGATATCTATTTATTTTGATTGAATATAAAGTGAGCCAGGTCGTTTGATTCTGGTGCTCACACATGAGCTTCTGAAACCATCAAATATGTTCTATGATATCTCAAATAACTGCAGAAATGCAACTGATTTAACACAGAACGTATGAAAAGTCTGACCTCTTGGTTGGTGGTTAGATGAACTATACCAAGGCACTTGGTATACTCTCAGATTCTTGCATATAGACTAGATTATGTGAGCTAACTGTCTTGTGTAAATATTTAGAATTAGATGTGATGAAGTGGCTCAAGAACTGGAGGTAGAGCTTGTTCAGTGTAACAGCAAACTCCAAGCTGAACCTCCTTGTCTTACGGCAAATGCTGTGAAGTGTTAACTGTTTTCAGGTGGTATAATTCCCTTTAGCAGAATGCACATACAGACGTGTAATACGGTTGCTTTTGATAACAGAATCTTAGCATGTTAGAAGAATTTTCTGTCCGTAATTTCAGCACCAGAACTTTTTCCATCCTTAACTGAGCTGAGTTGCTAATAAAAAAGAATGCTTTTTGCAAGATAATCAACTGTGAGCACTCATTTCTTTCCAGCAGAAAGACATAGTTTTTCAGGCTTTTGAGAATGACATAATGTGTCTCAGGGTTAAAGAGGTCTTCTTACATGTATTACATTTCTCTGATTAGCCTAAATTTTCATTGGCCTCTGTTGTAACCGTTCAATCAGGGTTTTTTTATGTTGGTTTTTTATGTCTCCCAGGAGATTTTTTTCACCATCTTGTATAAAATTAACCTAACTAATCTTAGAATCAAGAAATGGACTAGCATTATGGGTTTGTTCCATAAAACAAGGAGCAATGGGAAAGTTTTTGATCTTTAGAAAGCAACAGAGTCACAGGAAAAAAGTAGGAAATTAATTATTTCCATTCAATAAATCCATCAGAAATCATTACCAAACAATATTCATAAGTGTTGAATTTCATAACGAAGCAAAGTATAAACCCGGTTATATCTAGATTTGTACAACAGACAAAGGCAAAGGTGCATCCAGCTTTATGCACACAAAGTCCTTTAGAACATTATTAATCCAGTTGTAAGTCCCCTTTTATCAAGGTTTTTATTCAATTTTTCATCTCCTGATTTCTGTAAATGTAATAGTAAGTGGAGGATTTTGGGAGTTGATGAAGTCTGCCATCAACTGAGAAGAATTAACTGTATGATCACTGGTAACGAATGTTATCTCAGATAAAAATTAATAACAGTTTTACTTTTTTTTTCTATTTTCTCCATTGTATATGGAAAAAATACCTTAAATATCCATGTTGGTCACCAATAGAAGTTGCTTAATTAAACAGTATTTATACATTTGTTTCCTTGATAGGCAAAAAAGCCCAGTGTTGTGGATTGCAGCATTCTTCATTCAATTATGAGTAAGTAATATATATAAATATAGGATCTTAATATATATGGAGCACACTCTAATTATAGCTATGCTGATATTTAAGCAGAAAGCAGAAGAAGGGGGAAAAAAAAAGAAACAAGGAAAAATTGAATTGAAAAGAGTTAGTTTCTGATTTTTTTTTACATGAATACAAGGAAATGTTGTAACTCATTATATCATTACCAGGCTGAAAAAAGATTCATGTTAGACCAATTTGTCCCTTTATGGCAATCACTGGCCTAATGAGAAGATATCATCTGCAACTTGCTTTAGCAACTTTTTGTCACTCTGTTTGTAGTTATCCTGCTTTTCAATATGTCTTGTACACCACAGCCAATGAGAGCACCACTAGCTCTTAGCAGAGTGAATTCCCTAAATGGGCTCATTTTGATCAAAACAGGCCTGCAAATGCTCATGGAACCAAAACACCAGTAACAACTGTCTGAGAGAGATGTAGTCAATTTTTAAGTTTACTTTTCTTTGCACCCAGAATAAAACACATACTTACATTCTAATGGAGGCAACATAGACTTTGTGGGAGAACTCATGTCTCATCATTATTGTGGGGTGTGAGATTCTGAGTTTTTAACATATTCATCCTATTACATTGAAGTAAAGCCATTCATATTCACAGATGGAAAGCTGAAGAATAAAGACGATGATTGACAAGTTCATGAAAGAAAGGTTGATGTAGACCAGGACTTGAGTCCCAGACTCCTGTGCATAAGAAAAACAGTTTATTCTTTAGGTCAGCATTCCTTCTTTGTGAAGATAGTACTTTCAACTCCATGAATTAATCTGCTGGAGTTAGAAATCTGGTGGCGTTTATCCATTCTATTTGTATATCACTCTGTGTGATTTTAGATGTTTCCATTTATCATGTGATATACTCCACAATTGTTAATTAAAGCAAAACTTGGTATGAAGTCATTAAGCAGCAGGCTGTGATAGATAGTACTGCAGAAATCAGTTTGTTAATGCACAATCAGAGCTGGTAAAAAAACCCATAAAATTTTGCTAGTTAAGTTTTCCATCAAAGTGTTCAAAGTAACTGTGCATCTCTACAAAAAAAAGGCAGAGTGGACGTGCTTGAACAGAGACATGTAATACTTTTGGATTTATCCTAACGTATCCACCTGCCCTCCAACCACTGCTCAAGAAGAAGGTATATCTCCTATGGATCTTATTTCATATCTTGCAGAACCTACGTGGACGCTTTAGATCCAGTATGGCAACTCTTTTGGCACTAAGCATTTGTAAATAGGCTATTGCAGTGATCTTCCCGAAGTTCCAAGAAACATTTAATTTCTCTAGTTGATGGGGTTTTCTGACATCCATGATCACCTGTCAAAGCTATAATTAAAACTGGATGTGACAAACTCTGGTGTTTCCATCCAAAGGCTTCATCCAAATGAATGGCTTAGGTTGACTGGCATTAAAATAGCTCTAATATTTGGAGGAAGGTGTTCAGGAACACACTGATCTTGGTTGGCCAATAATTTCCCAGAAGATAGAAATTATGTCTGAAAAAATTTCTGAACAGAAAAT
The DNA here is from genome assembly GCF_032191515.1 of Phaenicophaeus curvirostris. NCBI lineage: Eukaryota > Metazoa > Chordata > Aves > Cuculiformes > Cuculidae > Phaenicophaeus > Phaenicophaeus curvirostris. The sequence goes on from NC_091394.1 coordinate 92,851,316, forward strand.
TATATCTGATCAGTGTTTAGCATTTGTTAGCATCAGCTGGGAACTTTTTTCTCTTCACATAGGCAAGTTCATACTTCCATACTTTCTGCCAGTTGCTCAGCCAACAGGTTAAGTTCCTTTGACCCTGAAAGTTCCAGTTCCTCAATCTTAGGAGCTTATCTTGTTCACCATCGTCCTTGAGAATTCCTTAACTGCCACAGAAGCAGTCTTACTGTCTTCTCACCAAAATTGTTTGGATTGACAATAAATATCAGTAAGGGAAAAAAAAAAGGGGTATATCTATTTATATATATCTCAGCAAATAAATTGCATATGTATAAGTTTATAGACACATAGATTTACATTTCATACATAAACATATATATTAATATTATATATAGTACATATCATATGTTTTATAGTATACATTATTTTATATTACGTAGTGGAAAACAGAATGGAATGATTAAGCTAACTACATTTCATCCTTGGCATTTCCATTGCTTATTATGAGACAGAACATTTTGTTATTACAATCCATGAGAGGTTTTGCATTTATTGGAATTGAATGCAACAGCCCTGTTCTGTGGAAAGCCATTTAACTGTTTATGCTCAGCTTTATATTTGTCTGCAGTACAGTTCTAATCTAGCATTAATCAATAGATTCCTTCTGTTTATGTTTCCCAAGTTGAAGGACTCTAGTGGATAATTCTTTTAGATTTCAAGTTCCAGTGACTGCTTAAAAGGATTGGTGTTTAAAAAGATGTCATCATTTCTACGACAAAAAAACAAAAAGTAAAAAAACAAACTGAAAACCAATTCAGATCAGTCAAATCTGACTGTTTCATTTGCTTTAAGCTTAAATACTCTTCTAGAGCAATAAACTATGGGGCATCACTGAGGTGTTTGCTGCTTTTCTTTACAGAAAAAAGGCAGTTCTCCAGAAACACACTACAGGCCTGCTGCTCCCTGCCTAGTTTTGCAGATAGAACCTCAGCATGACATTCTTTTTGCACAGTCAAAAAGGAAAGCAATGATAATTTGCTTCTGGTGATATGCTTTAATGTTTAAGTTGCATGGATTTTCTCTTTAAATTACACCCCTCAAACACTGGTTTTTTTTAAAAATTAAGACTTAAATACAAACATAAAAAGTATCTCTATTTGTTAAAAACATCTAGAAGGTGTGTTGTTGTAAGCAGGTAATTAGCCTGCTTTCTAGTGTAGAAGAATAGTAGATTCTAAATTACAGCACAGAATAGCACAAATTCAAGACAAAAGGTGCATGCTCCATTCAGGCAGGATGTGGAATTTTTTAGAAGTGTAATAAGATTAATTAAACATATTATTTTGTACCTACTGTACTGTGCTTCTTGCCAAAACCTTCAGCTTCTAGCAAGAGGTTCATGGCCTAAGTATTCAGAATTACAGTAACTCAGCTGTCTTGAATCGACACTGCAGTTTTTCTAAGGTTGACTCAAATTTAAAATTTCCCCTAGATTTTCTCACCTTTTCTTCCTGTACATCTTGATCTTCCAGAATGGGCTGCTCTGATTCATCTGGTGTTGTAGGAAACCAACAGAAAAGCCAGACTATTGTATGGGACAATTCAAGGAGATATCACATGTAATCTAAATAAGTAATGCCATGCAAGGACCGTAGCTCCTGCAGAACCTGAACTGACTATTGTAGTTAGCCCCAGTCTTGGTGGCAGCTTCTCAATTTTATTAGAAAATAAACTCTGTCATTTCAGCTGATGCAAACCTGTGTTCATCTCCTTGACATTATTACAGTAAGGTCTGATTTCCATAGACACAGCTAGGAAAACACTTTAATTTAAATTGATAGTTCCCATTATGTTTTTCATTGCAAAAAATAAGGTCCTTCTAGCTTCCTCCTCTTAACTTTTTCTAAAGGAGTTTAAATTAAAGGCAAAATAAAAAATTAGATCTTAATAGTCTTCTCAGCTATTCAGAGAGACCAAACTCTTAAATCTCATATTGATTTGTGATTTTATCTATACATAGTTTAACTGTATGGAGCCAGTTGTTGATGAATTGTGCTCCATCTACTCTTGTTAGTGTTTAAAATGTTCTGTAATTGCAGGACTAGAAACACCAACATAAAGCAAGAAATAAATGAAAACGCACCTCCAGCTTCACATAGTAGTTGGGGTTTTTTTCAAATGTCTTGCTAGAAATAAGATATAGTCTAAAATGTGCCTCATATATGCTTGCTGAGTATATTAAAAAAACAGTAATGTAGATTTTACTTAGCTGTATGCTTAAAGCGTACAGAGAAACCTTTGATGATGATGATTCTTATTCTTCTTATTATTAGATAATTAGCTGGTAATTAAGCTTTTCATGACAGCTGTGTATAAAATACAATATTTCACCCTGAATATATTTTACTTTCCACAAATAGTATATTGACTGTGATTTTGAGTCTAGAGAAGAGAAAGCTTTGGAAGACCTTTTTAACACATATAAATACCTAATAAGGGAAGTAAAGAGAATGGAGACACGCTTTTCTCAGTGACACCCAGTAAGAGGAGAAGAAGTGATAGAAACAAAATGACATACAGGAAATTATGTTTAAACAGAAAAAAACCCAAACTTTTTACTGCATGCATGGTCCAACACTGGAACAAGTTTTCCAGGGAGGATGTGAAGTCTCCATCTCTGGAGATATTCAAACTCTCCAGGGCGTGATCCTGATCTATTTGCTCTTGTTGCTCCTTCAACAAGACCTGACTGTTAGACTGGACGACCTACAAGTGGTGCCTTGAAAGATAAAAATATTGAAAAAAAAAAAAAGTCTATTTCAGGAGGACAAAATTGGCAAGAGCTGAATAGAAGTTTCTTTTGCCTCTTCAAATTTCAATGCTACTAGCAAAGTCAAGGTTAAGACAAATGTCTTTTAACAACATTGCTTCAACATTGTTGTCTGGAAGAGGAACTCATGTCTGAAAAGGCATAAAAAGCAATTATCTTCTGACCACCCCTGTTTCATTTTTTCTTTCTTTTAACAGTTCATCAAGATACTGCATATACCCCCACTCCCATGGAGAAAAAAATCTGTCCTTGTTCATTTAATTAAATGTCATTTTAAATGAAGCAAACAGTGAGAGTGTTCAGAGAGAGTGGGAAATCTTGTCTGGTAAGTAAACTTCTATTTTAAAATGGTTGTTTGGGAACATATGGGCAGCCTATTTTATAAAGGTTAGGAAATATGCCTGGACATGCTGAGAAACATGGGTAAGCATATTTAATAGTGACAGGTTTTAAGTGGCTTTGTCTCTTCCATTCAGAGTGCTTTCCTTCTGTTTTCCTTCTCTTTCTGTTCTTCTCCAGGGACACAACAGCAACAGTGATATCCTCAAATGTACAGCACTGCTCACCCTTTCCCAGGGGCCCTGTAAAGATGTCACTGAAGTCAATAATACAGCTTCTCCTCCAATAAAGTTTGGGAACATCTGGTACAAGCCCATATGTCACCCTAGAACCTATAATGAAACCACAGTGTTGAGGGTGTTTTAGATTTAGAAGCCCTCAGCTGTTTCAGTGATGGAAAGAAAAACAACTATCAGAGAGATAGCTGTAGATGTCTCTGCTACAAATGGCCCTAGATAGTGAGGTACAGACAGCGCATGTCCAAGTTTGACATGAATTTTAAAAGGAAGAATAAAAATAGAAGTAACTACATTAATAACTCTGAAGGCTGCAGACAGATAGATGAGATATTTCCAGAAGAGCAGCAGTTGTTCCTCTTGATGGAGGCACAGACATGTCTGCAGAGACCACAGGATAACAAGTGTGCATTATGTGATCTCTCCATCTCTGATGCTCATTGTCTGATCTGTACTGTTGTGGATCAATACTTTTTCCTGTTGTTGATTATAAGCTTTATTTGGTTTAGGAAGTTCTTGGTTCTCAACACCATGTGAAGATAGGAGGAGAACAAGGAATCTTCTCAGTTAAACTGTAATTTCTTGATACAGATCTGCCACCATGGCCGTTAATTCCACACAAAGTGTTGAGTGATGTGAACAAGAGTGGATGGAAAGACAAGATTAAGATTAAAACTGAATTGCTCACAGGGGAAAAGAACTAGCTGTTCTGCATGATTTACGACTATCAGGGTGAACTTCTTGAGGATTTATAATGAACTATCTCATCCCTGCAATAGAACACAGATAATTTTGAGCTGCTCATGTAAATTCTAGAGAGGTCCTTTGAACAGGCTGAGGTCAAATCCCTGAGACACGTTTTCTGCTGTCACAGCTCCTGCCACTGCAACTGTTGCTAAACCTAACACAATGCCACCCCTGTTAGTAAATAGACCCTGTAGCAACACTGATAGGTGGGAGCAAGAAAAACCTACTTTCCCGTGTCTAGCTTCATAGAGGGTGATATTACAAGGGATAAATAAATTCTATGAGGTCTGAGAGGAGGAGAAATTAGAAAGGTATAAAATTACAGCAGTTTTTTCAGTGAATCCACAAGGATTATTTTGAGTCGCACCATGACACACTTGCATAATTTGTGATTGAGCATAAGATGACAGTGATTTTTATTAAAATTTTGAAAGGCAGAAAATGTCTTCACAGTAGGAATGATGCAATAGGATTGTAGACACAGGAATGCTGTCTGTTATATAATGTACTCAATAAAATATGAAGATGTTTATGCATATAAATGAAGGGAGATAAGAGACGGAATAACTCGAAAAAGCATATTTGTGCCCACAGTGAAATAAATGGTAACTTTACTGTTGTTTTAAATGTCAGAAGAAATTACTAGACTATTTCAAAAACCAGTTTGTCTTGGACTTTGTACAGAGACATAGGTAAGAGTATTGCATCATATAAAAATGAAGAGTGGAAAAGAGTAGTTTGGGTAGATTCCCTTTAGAGAATGACAAGTAACAGTGACAAAGCTGCTATTCCTATCCATTTCTATTTCTAATATCATCTTGCACTATACCTAGCACACAAAACAATAGTACCGGCTTTCTAGATAGGGTGACCCATACAATAATACACATTCGTGATTTAAAATTTGATAGCTGTCACAAGTGGCCCAAGGCACACCAATGGCCTCAGAGGAAGTTCCATTGTCATCAGTGCATCCAAGATTTGAAGCAGAACTTTGAAGAAAACAGTGGTTTTATAAATTTACCTGGAAGCTTTTATGTAAAGTAAAAGGATATGCAGAAAGAAGACATAATGTTTAGTTTTGTTTGTTTGTTTGTTTTAGAGTTTAATGTGCAGAGGGAAAAAAAAAAGTCTCTCTCTAGACTAAGACATTCCTAACAGTGGGATTCCTTCCATGTTCCTAAAGGTGTTGTTCTGTGAACTGGTAAATCTTGTTAATTTTTCATGATGTTCAGCCAAATTGTGCCTTTACTTAATTTCCCCTTAATTTCTCAACAAAAGCTTGATATCACACGAAAAACCTTGAAGCCTAAGATGTTTGTAATTGTAATAATTGCATCTATTCTCCACACCCAGCTTGACTACCTTTCTCCCTGTGCACTAATGGCCTTTTAACAGACAAATGAGGATTGGGAAAGAGAAATTGAGGTATGTGTACTTGACAGAGTGGGTGGATTTTAGCTGAGGGTGTTGACTCTTTTTATTAGCAGGACAACACTATACATTAAGTAACCACAGGCTACTAGCACAAAAAAAAGAATTGTTCATAAATGGTAAAATTAGGCTTAGGAAAAAAAATCTGTTATTTTAAAATCTTAGGTTTTCAATTCTTTTCTTTTCCACTTTGGTTGTTTTGATTTAATTATATTCCCATTAGTCAAGCAACATGGTAGCTGTGAAACAAAAATAATGTTCAATGATACAATCTTTAAGTGAAGTTCAAGCTCCCCGTCTGTTCTCTGAGTGGTTTTGTCCCATGCTGCTAATTCCAGTGTTCCCATTCCCTCCCACTTCTTTCTTGCCACTTACTGAGCTCTTTAGATTTTCCGCCTTCCTTTTTATTTTCCTTACATATTTCATGAAGCTCTTTCTGCTTCAAATTCTGTTTTTGCTTAAGCCCTAGGTGATCTCTTCTGACTGTACTAATCCAATCATCCACTTTGTCTCATCTGTGCTGTGCATATCCCCTATGAAACTGAGGCAAGAAAGCTCCTCTGAAACTTAGGCCAGCTTGAATAGAACAGTCTGTGTATACAATAGCACACAATATTAAATTTTAATAGTATGCAATATTAAAGTCAGCCTCACAGTAGGGCCATAGAAAAAGTAAATAAGTACACGAAAAGAGTCCTGGTCTGTGCTAAGTCACTAACTATATTTTGAAAAGAGATTAAGGAGACTGTTAGTTGGCAAGGACCAAAACCATGCAAAAATCATCTTTGTTATTTAATGACGTATGTAATCAAGACCCAGGGCTTAGCTGAATTCCTGTGACTAGTTTAATTTAGTAACATTGGTATTGCCTAAGCTCCTCATCAAAATTTTCAAAATATATTACTGGATGTTTATTTTTGTTGAACTTAGTTAACCAGACAGTTCAACATAATTTAAGCTGTTGTCAGATGTTTTCTATTCTGAGAGAGTACATACTGAAAAATAATCTTTCTTTTTTTAATTATTTCATTTCTCTAAGCCATAAAACGTGCCTCTATGAAGCTGATCGGATTAAATCTTCTGTTCATTTTTATTTCTCCTTACTTAGCAGTAACCTTCCCTTTCCTTACATTAAAAAAATATTTAATATCCTTAAAATACCATGGGTAGTATAAAAATATTTTGATACTGAATAAACATTCCTCCCCCTTCTTTCTTATCTTGCAGATTCTTAGATATCAGTTAGAAAGAAATGGAGAAAGATATAATTCATTGTAGTTCTTGCTTGTTATCTCAGTGCCCTGTTAGATGCTCAACTGCAGCATCAGAAAAGTGATGATGCACATCAAATAATATAATACCAGAACAGAAGCTACACAGAGCAGTTTAGAGTGGACTTGTGCAGGACTGAACTAGCATCTTTCAAATCACAGAAGCTCTGCCATTGATTTCAAGTTTCCAACTGCCTTGTGAACTGCTGTTCATTTTCAGCAATATGGCATCATTAACAGTATGTCTGCTTTCATTTTTAAACAATATGCCATCATTAATTCTGAGCTGCTGTATACCTCAAGATGTTCAGCTCAGATCCAGGCTTAATGAGGTTGATACATATAAAGTTAGATAATTGTGTATATGGAAAATGAAAATAGAGAGGAAAAGAAAAGAAAAGAAAAGAAAAGAAAAGAAAAGAAAAGAAAAGAAAAGAAAAGAAAAGAAAAGAAAAGAAAAGAAAAGAAAAGAAAAGAAAAGAAAAGAAAAGAAAAGAAAAGAAAAGAAAAGAAAAGAAAAGAAAAGAAAAGAAAACGAGGGATGAAACAGCGCAGTTTTGATAATATGTTTAAGTAAAATATATACTCCAAAGAAATGCCAGTCCCTCTAAATTTGCCTTTATCATGAGTGCACCTCAGATCGAACTTGAATATTTCCCTCTTATGGTGATGAGTTTTGTTTTCTTTTCTGAAGCTGCTGATGAAATATTCCATCATCTGATGGAATCTAATGGAATCTGATACTCCTTCCCAGAGAAGTGATTTCTAAGGCACAGGTTGCACTGGTAGGTTGAATAGTTATATTCAACAAATGCCAGTAAAAGGAAAGTAGTGATATTTTAAACTATGTTGTGTTAAACAATCTTTATTTCTGGTACTAGGAAATCCTTATTTAGACTGAAGCTGGATTTCTAGGTGTACAAATACTTCTATAAGCACTTTTAAGCAGGTATTTTTGGTGCACATTTTTTAATCATCTGGTGTGTTTTGAGAATTAATAGTTAACTAATAGCAATAAAGATATTTATCCATCACATGAAAAACTACCAGCAAGGAGTTCAGTATTTTTCAGAAGGAGGGAAAAGATAAAACACCTTTCTCTGGTCTCACTTTATTTTGCTCATTGTTTTTATCATCAGCAATGCCTCTATTAAAATCACCTTAAGCGTAGTGTTCTTTCCTTTAGACTAAGTTCACAAGGAAAGGAAATATCCCTCTGTCGTCTTTAAAGCAAGGGTGACATGCATCCCTCACTGTGCTGCTACATCATAGTAAACAAGTTTTAATGTTGGAGCATCACTACTGATGTTGTCTTTCCATTGTCTTCCCATTTCTTGTCAACCTGAGGCAAAGGCAAATATCAGCTCGGAAAGGGTGATTTCTTTACCCACTTTTCATAAATGGAACATTTTTATTTACTGCAGGACAACAAAGTTTGGCAATGATAAGGCAGAATGCAGTCATGCAGAACTATTGACTATTAAAATCATGTGCTTTTGCTGTAAGAACAATAATAAATATGTTTGTTTGGTTGGTTTGTAAATGATGTACTTAGCTAAATAAAGACTTTATATGTTGGTGGTAAGTAGTAACGTAACAGTCCTGAAGCATTTTAGTAGTGTTGATTTTACCCTTCATACAGACATGTGTCTTAGTGCCAAGAAAAAAGGAGTGCTTCTTTTTTTCTCTAGTCCACTTAAGATACTCCTTAAAATGGTTACAGACTGTTAGTGATCTATTAAAAGTTTACCCTTGTTGTTACCTCCTTGATTAACATGTCCTCTTGTTGGGGTTGAAACAGGCTGTAGAAGTGTCCTATGCTCACTGCTGATACGTATAATCTATGATGTATATACCCTCAGTTTTTTAAGGCTTAGCACAGACATCTTCAACAGATTGAATGAAGTATCATTCATACTTAAACCATTTCTCTTCATTGACCAGGGAATCTAGGGAGTCTTGACACCTGGATCAGATATAACAGTCTATACAGAATCCAACAATGTAGATAAGATGAATCCTAACTCCATTGCATATCAGCTTTCATTAGGAGCAGAATTTCATTTAAAAACATAGTATGAGAATATTGGCCCAGTACTAAGAATCTAAATAGTCAACAAAAGCCTTCTGTAGAATAATTATTCTACCATTTCTGGTACTTTTTGCATCCAGAATGTCTGAAAAGATGGTCCATACATTATAATGGAGATCAATATTTGTCTGAAAAGCTTAAATAACTCATTTTTTTTCAGCAACTTGTAATTTGACATAGAAAAATAATGAACTAAGACCCAACATTCATGGAAAATGTTATCCTAACATTACTATATACATATTGATTGTTATTATTATTGTAACATATACGCCTGTTGCATATTTTTAGTGCTCTTCATTCCAAGATTAGGGTCTAAGGAACATCTTGGCATTTCATGTTTCTCTCCTGTGAAAATATACAATAAGACAAAGAGAACAGACATTCCATTTCACTTTATGTAGTCTTAGATTGATTTAAGACAATACTCTGCTTCTTTCATTTCCTGCACTGTTCTCTTATTTAGTTATTTGTTATAGTGATAATAAGCACTGCATTTTCATACTCAGTAATCGTCAAAGGATATTATTTGTCTGTAGCTGACAGTTTCTGGGAGTAATTATGTTCGGGATCACTTTGGAAAATATCCCAATAAACTCATGTATTTCTGTTTTGGCTGAAAATTTCCATTCATCATAGCAATTGCTCCCTTCAAGATGGTAACCTCTGAAGAATAACATGACTTTTTTCATCTACCTCATTTTCCAGGATTTTACTTCTCTCTTCTGCTAATCTGTTTATTCCTCTGCTTGCTCCAAATATTCTCTGACGTATTTTTAGCTTTATTCTCACTTTTTAAAGCTCAGCAATACTAATACTTCAAAATCAATGTGATTTTCTGCTAGATAAATACTTATCTTGTTTTATTCCTTTCCCATCCACCATGGCAATATCTTCAAGAATTTTGACTGTGCTCATCCTCTTTGATCTCTGCTTGATTTTACAGCACAACTATTTAGAGTGGGGGATGTCTGTGTTTTGTTTTTTTCAAAGGTTCTTTTCAGTATCTGTGAACAGGCCTTCCTGAAAGATTTATTATTAGTGTCCAGAAGGGCTGTCTCCTAGTGCCACTCACTAATACATGGGTTATATTTGCTTTCCCTTCCTCCAAGCAGTGTTGTAAGCTTCCCTAAGAGCATGGACACTAGAAATTATGCAAAATCCCCTACATTCTCCTGCCTTATTTTATATTTTGATTTATTTAGTGAGGCTTCTGAAACAAGAAAAAAGACCTATTTTGTTTAGATACCCTCAGGAACCAGGACATAAAAAAACCCCAAAACCCACATTTTCTCTATGAGAGGACAAACTTTGGCATTTCTTTACCATTTTCTGATATTACAATGTCCCTTTGTCAGCTACTTAGGTAAATCAGTCTGTAAGACAAATTAGGCAGTCCAAAACTCTTTCAGAACACAGAAAAAATGGTTATAATAACAATACTTGATAGGCATCTAACATATTTCTCACAATTCACTTTCTGGCATAAAAAAAACCTGAAACCACTCCTCTCTACCCAGATTCCACAACATGACTTCCTACACTTCCCATCTTTTCTCATATCTGGCTTTGCTCAATTGGCTTGAGATCAAGACATCCATATTTAAGTCTTTAGCAGACTAGGAGGTCTCACTTTCTATCATAATAAGTAAAGTTCAGTCAATAAATTAAATAAAGCATAAGCAGTTTGGACTCAGTTTATTTCTCTAAATATCTGTACAAAACTTTGCTAAACTATTTGCAAATTAGTTGCCTAAACTTTATTACTATTTGAGATGCATAATACTTTACAACTATTTGGAACAGAAAAACCTCGTGCAGCGCTACAGGCTTGGGGAATAGTGGCTGAAAAGCTGCCTGGCAGAGAAAGACCTCAGGGTGTTGGTTGACAGCTGACTGAACATGAGCCAGCAGTGTGCCCAGGTGGCCAAGAAGGCCAATGGCATCTTGGCTTGTATCAGAAACAGCATGGCCAGCAGGACCAGGAAAGTGATTCTCCCTTTGTACCCGGCATTGATGAGGCCACACCTTGAATATTGTGTTCAGTTTTGAGCCCCTCACTACAAGAAAGACATTGAGGTCCTGGTACATGTCCAGAGAAGAGCAATGAAATTAGTGAAGGGGCTGGAAAACAAGTTTACAAGGAGCAGCTGAGGGAACTGGGGCTGTATAGCCTGGAGAATAGGAGGCTGAGGAGAGACCTTGTTGCTCCCTACAACTACCCGAAAAGCAGTTGCAGAGAGGTGCGTGTTGGTCTCTTCTATTAAGTGACAAATGATAAGGACGAAAGGGAATGGCCTCAAGCTGCATCAGGGGAGGTTCAGATTGGTCATTAGGAAAAATTTCTTCGCAAAAAGGGTTATCTGGAACTGGAACAGGCAGCCCAGGGAGGTGGGAGGCATTTAAAACATGGGCAGATGAGGTGCGTGGGGACATGATTTAGTACTAGACAGGTACATTTGGAGTTGATGAACTCTAAGTTTTTTTCCAACCTAATGATTCTATGTTATCATGTACTGGCATGGACATTGAGGGTTGGAATAAAGCTGATTGTCGTTAATATACATATGAGTGGAATTTAAAAAATAAGAAGGTATGGAAGATAAATTGTCTAACTTTATGTCCATTCAGATGTTGGGAACCCTTTACATGCACCAGATGGACTTCTCTGTCAGGTTACATAGCATGCTTTGCAGACACCCGTCTGTGTTGAGTTTTAACATAGGCTGTGATATCTGCTCACTTGTATGTAAGTTTTGTTGCAATAATGATCATAAACTATGTCTTGTTTCACTGGTGGGTGGCAGATGGACAGCCCTTAGCATGCCAAGACAATGAGGGAGATGACAAGGGAGTTGTATATGTGGTTGCCCGCATACACACAGGTTGACTTGACACATACCTTCACTACATGTTAGCCGAGAATCAAATGTGTACTACTACTAAGAGATTAAAGAGTGGTCATTACTGTTAACATATAACTACCTGCATAGCTACAGCCTGAGCCCAGATTCTGCTTGAAATCACTAGCTCCTCATAAAAGATCTTTTGTAAGGTATTTCTAGACATTATCTATTATCTGAAGGTTCACTACTTTAAACCAGCTGCTGAAAGGGGAATACCACATTAGAAAAAAAGGCTGGAGATCCAATTCCCTGTCCTATAAACCCCCTGCTTTTCCAGTTATAGTCCTGCTTTCTTCAGTGCCCAGTTTTTTGCTTGATTTACAGTTTCTGCATTCTATTTGCCTTCCTTTGAATAGTCAGACCTCCTTCCTGTGATGTTAGTCTTTATGTATTTTAATCTATAACTGAAGTTTCATCCTCTTTCAAGGGTCCTTAAAATAACCAAGTTATGGTTTAAACTGCAGATGTCTGCAGTGCAGGTGCTGAGTTAACATTACTGCTGGAGCATCAGAGGACTACCCAGTCTGGAAAGGATGGAAATGATAGAACGACAATATCTAAAATGCCTCACAAGACTAAGACTATTTAGCATTTCTTGGAAGACCACACCCAGTACTCCAACTGCAGTGGGAAAGGAACAGTTCTCAGATGGCTGTCCAATGTGTTACCTTCCTGGACATCTCTCAAGTAATAGGTCTGCAAATAAGACTGTGAAAAGGTGGGGGATTTTGACCTTGCACCTAATAGTTTTGAAGATTGAATTCATAAGTACAAACAACCTGAAGAATTCGGCATCTGGGACATGAGTTCCTTGAAGTTTTGTATTTTGAAGCCAAAATATTTATCGGTTAAGCAACTGTCAGCACTATTTTCTTTGCTTGATCTACAGTTTTTAGATCTGTACATGTCTCTTGTGTTTATCTCCAAGATTCATGTTTTTAAACATTTTATTTCTTATTTCCACAACAGCTTGTCAGAGGTCTACTAAAGAGAATGCGGGTCTTGGTTTTTTTCCACAAAACAGATTACAAAGTCCTGGGAATAAACATACAAAAATGAAAATAAAGGCATTAAATGAGAGAAGAAACAAAGATTTATTTACGATGGAAGGGGAGAAATCAGCTTTTTTTTTTTTATAAGGCATTTCTTCAGCATATGGTTACAAAACAAGTATGTTAGTTTCAAAAAGAGAGATCACTAATCTGAATTGTGTTGGGTTTCCCCCACAGAAATCTAATTACTGTATTTTTCTTTATTCTCTTGGGTTGTTCAAATTAGGGTAAGATATCCATAAAGTCCCATGTATAATTTAGGAAAAGACTTAGTATGCTGTGTATCTGCCCTGCTTTAGTAAAATCACATTACTATAATTTGACTTTTGACATAGAGTTCCTATTTATTTAAAATATTAATTAGAGTCAGAATTATATCTGGTGTCACAATAGGCAACATCAATAGTGAAGCTGGAGAAAACCAATTGGATCAGGATGTCTTTTTATGGATGATTATTTTCCTCCCCTTATGCCCTAAATTAAAGTAAAAGTGTATGTGAAGAAAAAGCATATTTATCTTGTTCTGAAGATACAATAAAAAAAATTAATTAAAAGGAAAGACTTCCAGATTTTAATGGGAATTTCTAGAAATACAGTTCATTTTTATGATCTCCCTTGAATTCTAGGGAAACAGATAAACAAAGGCTCTACTGAAACTATTGCAACTGTTACGCCCTGGAAGTCTGAGATAAAACAGATTTACTGAACTTGTAAAAGCTGTAGGCAGGATTTCCCATACTGACAGAAAGCAGAATGGGTAAAATTCTAATATTAATTATGAACTAGTTGATATTATAACTGAAGTTAAGACATATCTGTAGTTATCTTTCCCATAGTGATAGCAGAATATTATAACAGGAATATATTATTTGAGTTTCTTATTATATAAAAGGTGGCGTTCAGGATAATCAAATACATTCCAGGAATTTTCTAGTTCTTGTCGTCCAAGTATCAAATAAGAAAGCATCCTCTTATCAGGTTTCAAAGCCCAAAACATCTTTCTGGTGGTAGCCAGCTGAGTATCTAAATATTCTGAGCATCCTCCTTGTGAAAGTATTCAAATCAAACCCTTCACAAAGAGCATCTTAACCAACACATTCAAGGCTATCCTAAGGCATTCTATCCTGTGTTCAAATTAATGATTGCTTACTTAACATTAATCAGCTGTTGACTAAAATATATTAGCAATGCTTGAATATAAACACAGAAAGCTCCCTGTGATTAGCATCTTGACCACTGGGCTATTAACTTATGGCTTATTAACTTTGCTCTGGGTACAGAAGGTATGGAAGAATGCCAGACAAAGTAGAATGACCTGTAGGAAAAAAACGTTATTCTGTATCTTCCTCAACAGAATATCTTATAGTTTCTTGGTGATGGTATTTCCTCTTCCAGATGATAGCTTTTAGATATGAGTTTTCCACACTACCTGGAGTGTCAATGAGAGGGGAATTTCCTATGCTTATTACAACCAGTTTCAAGAACTCACATACTAAATGAGAGTGGATATTATTCCTGACTGCTAGCAACTTAGAAGTAAGTGATGCTCCATTTATCACAGAACCAAAAACCATAGATATTCCAAACACATTTTGATTTAATCAAGCACCTTAAATGAAATACACATAGGAATGACTGTCATAGGGTACAGTGCTGCAGATTAATAACAGGGAAGGCCATGTGATGAGCTAGATTAAGCATGCTGTATATCAGTATCGTAACTTCTGAGAGCAGGATGTAGTATATGGTTGGAGACTGAATATAAGAAATGACCACGGGGACAAAAAAGAACAATACTCATCTCCAGACTTCTGGCATTTTTAACAGAGGCTGCTCTGCAGCTAGTGTGCATATTTATTGTTTTCTGCTTAATCCCCCTTCATAGACTTTTCCTTCATGAAAGTCGTTAATCACTTCCTGAACTTAATTATATTTTTGGCCTCTGCAGAGTCTTACAATGAATTCTGCCATTTAATTATTTTCTCATTGAAAAAGATTTTTCTGTCATGTTCACAGTTCATCTTGGTACTTCTACAGTCACATTATACTGTATATACTTCTTTTCTTAGCATTCATGTTTACCCATTTATAAAAATACCACTCTTATTCGGGGAGTACCAGATTAAACTACCCTTAAATAAAACTAATTACCATTTACAATTTTTTTTCAGTTACCCATAACACTAAATTAGACCATGAAAAAATGTGGAAATAAGGCACATGTCTTACTCTAGCATGTTTCAGCTCTCAAGGGAGAAGTCTTCACTAAAATTTCTCCTGAGAAGCATGCAAAGGAGGCTTTAAAGTGACTCTGACAAAGCTTGCATTTCTATTGTTTTCCTTGCCTTATTATTTTTGGTGGGTTTTTTTTATTTTTTTTTAATTTAAAAGTAACATTATTTAAATTGAAATGCCAGTTCTTTAAATAGTTTTTAATTACATTCCCTTAGTCATGGGAGAAAGCGTTTATGATTAAAATATTGGTGTTCATAACAAGCATTAGGAAATGCAATTATTGAGATGATTTTTGTCAATGTTTCCTTAGAACTGGACTGCTGAACAGTGTATGAACAACAGGGGGGGATTCTGAGAGTTAACAGGTGTTTCAATTCTCTGATATAACTTACAAGGACAATGTGGTTGGCACATTTTAATTCCAGACAACATTTTGTGGTTCATCAGAACAGAACATGTTCCCCTTGTGCTGAGTTAACAAATCTTAAAGCCAAACGCTTCTGTTTTAGATACAGAATATCTTCAGTAAGACAGAATTACACAAAAATCACATTTCACAAGGAGACAAACATCTCATAACTGAATTTTATTGAAGAATAAATTAAGCACAATTATTAAAGGTTGCCTAAGAAAATTTCTCCGTGGAAATTAAGGAGCTTTCTTGCTCTTCCTAAAAACTTTAGCTCTGCAAGTTCTTTTGCAGATAGTTTCCTAACTCTCTCCAGCAATAGAAGCCAGTTATTTCCAGACATAGTTTCCTAACTCTCTCCGGCGATAGTACAGAAAATAGATCCGTGCAAGATATCCATGAATCACACAAAAGGTCTGCAGGAGCATGGAAAGGGAAGAACTCCCCTCATATATGTATGCCTGGCTCCCCAACAGCTCCATGATCCCACTGTAGGAGAAATAGGGCACTCATGATTTTTTTTAAAAGTATTATTAGTCTCTTGCATTCAACACTTCTTGCAAATCCTCCCTACTTATCCCATTCACACATGGAGAATCACCTTGAGGATGCTCTTAACATTTGGGATTAAATCCGCAGGCTGTCAGCAATTTTACAAACTTACCAGTTGTTCCATTTCTAAGGACTGTGGAGCCCCGCTTCTACCTCATTCTGATAATGATCCTTTACAGTTGTCAAAGTCTGAGTTGAATTACTTCATTCAGAATAAATATTTGTCATGAAAATCTTATGAAATTATTTTCTAGAACTAAAGAAGAAAGTTTCATATTTCTTACATTTAGACATCTACCTGACTGTAGATGTCTGTATCTGAGATACTGGGATACTTAACTGGCTCCTCTATTACAGTCAGTATAAAAAAAAGCTATTTGCAGGATGAGATTCCCATCTGCTAAGGCAGTTGTTTCTAACACAGGTTATGCAAATAGCTATATGCAAATGGCTGTTTCCCTCCATTAACTACTAAACAAACAAACACAAAAAAGTTTGACAGCTAGATCACAGGTAGAGGTTCAAAGTTGGACAAGGCAAGTCTTATCAAGAAATCTACCTATGACACACTTAATGACAGAGCTATGTTCTGAGGCCACTCTAGAGAAGACAGGCTTTGTCGTAACATATATAATATGTTAATGATAACATGCACTGTTGAAAGATGACATAATTAATTGTGTAGACTCTTTCAGCAGTAGAATTCAAACTATTTACAAATGTTATGGAACGTATTTCTGTGAAGCTACAATAATGTTGAAATATTTCAGAATAGAAAATAAAAATTAGAATACATTCCAAGAAATGAAAGCATTTCTTAGCTTAGATATTTTTACATTAGCCTGTTGCTGATGATTAGCTTTTTGTGATTATTAAGACGAGTGATTTATTACAAACAAGTCCACAGATTTTAAAAGCTTAATGCATTTTAGCACATACTATTGAACTGTGCTAAATATGTGAATCCAGTACACATTACCCACTATGCACTTATTTGTTATTATTCTCTTTTATAAATTTCATTTATGTAGTCAAAGAGTAGGAAAAATCATGTAACTGACAACTAAAACTACAACATGAACTGTAAGTACTTTGATGTGCAAATTAGGATGAAAATGACCTGACTAAATCATTCTTTTATTCTAATCATATACTGAAAGAAAATAAGACAGGTTCACACAAAACTTGCTAAAGAAATAGAGATGAAATTAGAGATAATATTAATAATGAGTAGTTCAATTAATTTTAGTTCTAAATACTTCACAAATGGAGAATTCAAAAGGTTAAATTGTACTGCAGAATATTATTATACCCACATATTATTGATAAAATACTAACTGTGAACAAAACAAAAATCTTTGTTTGAAAGCCTCTGAACAAGAATATTTTTTTTATATAAACATCTGGAGGTGTTCAAGGCCAGGTTGGATGAGGCTTTGAGCAACCTGATCCAGTGAAAGGTGCCCCTGCCCATTTTAGATAATGTCATTAAGTACCAGTTACTTTCTTGCTACAGTGTTCAGTACTGTTAGGCAAAGAAAATAAAAATTGCTTGAGAGTTTAAATTAAACACATTAGTGTTTTGCTTGTATCTGTTGTTAACTTCTTGCCAGTGAAAATCACACCATGCCACAGAGATAACCTTGAAAATAAATATTTTAAACCTGTTGGATGAGACATAAGATGGAAATATACATTATCTTATTTGACTTCATTTGTACCTAGGGGATTTTTTTTCTGTTCAAGGCCAAAGATAATGTCAATGAAGCGGAACCAAGTTCTAAAATCTCTGAAAAGCTGGAGCATTTTATTCAAAATAATTGAATTAGTGTATTTCCGTAAGAAAAAAAAAATCTCTGGAACCAGTTATTCTTTATAGCATGAAGGTTACTTTAGTAAAGAATGATAATAATACAGATTTATATTTACATGCCACCAAGACCAAAAAGATAAGAAAATAAGGGTTGATTTACTGTCTGTTTATTTGTAAGATAAAATAACATGGTAATTTTGATCCCTAAGAAAATTTCTCCCTCCTCTCCTCTCCAAAATATTTCAGTCAACATTAAGCATATCTGAAAAAATTATGTTTACATTTACTCAAATATGAAAAATATGATTTTTTAAAAAAATGAAAATGTTAATGTTTTTCTATATTTTTTATATCCCTCTGGCTGGTCTGATGATGCAGGAATGTCCTTTACTGTGGCATGTGTGCAAAAAAGTTTCAAGCAGCAGCTATTCTGGCAAGAGTCTCTTGAACTATGAGTGAACCCTAAAGCCCTCAGACCCAATGGATCCACTTGGGTGGTGAATTATTTTTCTCTTTCCTTTGCTAGTTATTTTCCCTCCCCTCCCCTCCTCTTCCCTCCTCTCCCCTCTCCTTCCTTCCCCTACTCTCCCCTCCCATCTCCTCCCCTCGCCTCCCCTCCATTCTCTTCACAAATTTACCTCAGTTTCTTAGCACTTTTGTGTGCCAGTGACTATATTTGGGCTAGTGTTATTTGTACAAATCAGCCTTTTGCCAAGTAGCAAAGTCTCTGTACGGTTTTGGACTGTTGCTGTTTTGTAAGGGACAGACTTTCTGCCAGGTTTTTGTTGCAAATTGTTGTGGCTTTGACCGAGCTCAAAGTAAAAAATGGAATTTTTGTAAACCCCTAAGGTGGTTGATGTCAGTTTCATTCAAAGACTCAAAAGATTGTACCCCACACAACAGGCTGACCAAACTGGGACATAGTACTCAACTCTGCAGTTCTTAGCAAATTATATGTACACTTTTTAACCTACACAATTCTATCTCATTTACTGCTTCCTCTTGTTCTTTTCTTTTTTACTCTCATGTTGTGCCTTGCAAGCTCTTGCAGCAGGAACATCTTTGAAACTGCAATTTCAGCAAACGTCCCAGGACAAACGATGGCACAAAGAAAAGATGAAGCAGGCTCTTCATGAGGATGAATGTTGCTAAACAATTTGTTCCTATACATCTTTGTCTAGCTGCTTAACTTGATTTTAGAGTGGGAAATTGACCTAATTTTCTCTTCATTTCTATGCCTTTAGTGTACTGCTTCATGCATTATAGAATTTAAATTATGTTCCTTCATACTGGGAGTTAAAATGTAATCTTATCTGAAAATCTATCTTTTTTTTAGCATGCTCATTCATCATCTATACAGATGTATTTCTAAAAGGTAAGTCTAACTAAAGTGGATATAATGGACTCATCCTACTATTTAAAAGGAGTTAATAGAATCATTGTTCTGGCACCAAAAGCTATGATGTAAAACTTGCAGTTGTACTTTGTCCCCATATTCCAAAACTTGGTGAGAACAGTGGGGGTTCTTCCTTAGGCACAAACCTTTAATGAGATTCTGAGAGGCTTGTAGAGCTGTGAAAGGCATTTGGGGAGTGTGCTGATAGAAACAGAGCTCAGATGCCTTACTGATGATCTTCCTGAGTAGCACAGAACAACAACGTGAAAAAAGAAAGAGATGGTGTTCGTATTTAATATCATAAAGATACAACCTTGTATTCAAGAAGTACTTGAAGCAAAGACTGCAGGAAGCTGGAGGGTTGCTTCACAGGATTGCTGTCACAACATCTTCTTCCTTTCTTCATAAAACCTCCTGGTTTTTTCTTTCTTAGACATGCTAAGGATTCTAGATAGATGGACCTTTCTCCTTGGCATGTATGACCACTAGTCTGTACAGTGGACAAGTAAATTAAATTTCTGTGGTACTTCAAACACAATGCCTTGATTTGCATTGCTAAACTCAAGAACCTTTGAGGTCAAAATTACTATTTAAACTGAAGTTGGTGTTCTTAATAAGTCAGTGTTGTCCATACAATCTTCAGACTTCAAATTTCCCACATTTCTAGCAGCTCTGATTTCTTACAAATCACTTTACAGCCTTTAATGTTGCAAAACTCAGAAGGATATCTACTTAATGAAGTATTATCTAGCCTCAGCTAAGCTTTCTCAAAGGAACCATAATCAGGGAAGGCAGGGTGGAAGGATCCTTCTTTCTTACAGTGTCATAAGAGGAGGTATGACTACCTCTTCATTTTCTTGTTCATATTTATCTCTTTAGGTTTTTTTCTTCTTTTTGGATGGAAAGTGGACTTAGCCATTGAGAAATCAAAATTCCATACTTAGAATGGTCCGAAGCAACAGAGCAACAGTTAAAACATGGTTAAGATAGAGCTATTGCAAACTGCACTTTATTCAAGAGCCAGTATGTTATGTTATTCTATGAGTGAGGAAGAATAATAGTCCTTGCCCTGTTTTCACAGTGAATCATGACTGTTGGAGACAGAAGCATAGATAAAGGTTGTTTTACGTCTTTAAAAGCAATCCTGAATTTCAGTGTTAAAAATAGTAATGATTTATTCAATTCTGTTGTAGACTTCCACAGAAAAAATAAAATATAGCATCGTGGAAAGGAAACACTCAAGAATGGAAATTCAGAATGTCCCTGTACAGTTGATATCATTTTGTCATTGAGTGATCACATCTATAGGATAGTGTTCATCTATGGCAATCAGTCCTGTAAATATAAATTATGGTTTTCATGCCAGTTCAATAGGCAACCCAGACACCTAACACAGGAAGCAGCACTGTCTCATGTTTGCAAATTGTTGTTAAATGTTGGTAAGGATTCAAAGGTAAATTCATACAGACACTGACCATCAGGGGACAGGACAAGAGGGAATGGCCTCAAGCTCCGCCAGGGGAGGTTTAGGCTAGATGTTAGGAAAAAATTCTTTACAGAAAGGGTCATTGGGCACTGGAACAGGCTGCCCAGGGAGGTGGTTGAGTCACCTTCCCTGGAGGTGTTTAAGGCACGGGTGGATGAGGTGCTGAGAGATATGGTTTAGTGTTTGATGGGAACGGTTGGACTCGATGATCCGGTGGGTCTCTTCCAACCTGGTTGTTCTGTGTTCTGTGATCAGGAAAATAAAAGAAATAGAAAGGTAAGGCTTGATAGATACTAAGATGATTTATTTTCTCCATATCACCTCAGATTTTTGCGCTAGGTTTAAAAGCTGATATGAAAAAAGCAAACAAGAAAGAAACCCACCCCTCCAAAAAAACAAACCAGACATCCAACTCAGCAAGGTCTTCTTTATCAGTTTCCTGGCTTCTTTTTATTGTGTTATCTTTGCCTCGAGGAACCCCTCTAAATTAATATACCATCCTTGGACACAGAAAGAAGTGTTTTATTGCTTAAGATGTTGCATCTAATTCTATGAGCTAAAGCACTCAGAGAATGAATGGCTACTTTCCTTCTAGTTCTTTGGGCTATAAACCAGCTGAAACACTCAAGGACTAAAAATAATAAAATGTCAAAGCTATTCCAAATAATGTGAGAAGTATTCCTTCAGATTTGATTCAAGATTTGAGAGTTCAAGCTAGCTCTTACCTGAACTGAAGCAGTTAATCTACCCTCCAAAACCATTACAAAAAAAAGGAAAAAAAGAAATTTCTTACATCTTCAGCTGAGTACCTAACCTAAGAGACACAGGAAAAGAAGGCAAAGAAGAAAATTTCTAGGAAGACTATGTGAATACGAATATGTGACTATAAATATAAGAACAAACCTTTCATTTATTTATTTATTTATTTATTTATTCTTTCTGGGAACCTTCAATGTCTTTCTAATGGTGATTCAATGCAGCAGTTTCCAAATTCTGTGGTTTTTCTTTGCATAAGTTTCTCTTACTCTGTACTATCCATAGATCCTTTGTTCTGGATATTTTTACAGCAATGTAAGACTAGAGTTTAGGGATAAAAAAAAAAAGAGAGAGAGAATGCCAGATGGAAGAGAAAAAAATATGATTTTTTGTTTGTCTTTTTTTAAAGTAAATTTGAAGTATGTGATGCACAGTCAATGAAAAAACAGAGGAAAATGCTCATTAAAATTTTGTCCTTAACAATGCTAATGTCACATTTCACTTCTATTAACTGAAGTAAAACATATCAAATACACAAAAGGAAAGAACAGAGAGGCGCTGAAATGTTGTTCTGCTGGGCAACGGAATATTATTCATAGAACTCTGTAAAGAAAATAGTAATTGATGACAACTATGAGACAAGAATTTACCCTCATTTTCTCCATCCAAGCAGAGGAATAAAGAAACACTGACTACCTTAATCAGTGCTGTCTCATTCAAAACATCTGATCTGGTTTGGTTCAGACTATAGAGTTTTGGCAAAAAAACAGACAGAGAGATGTTATTTTCAAAGAAAGATTTCTGCTTGTACACACTGCAGCAGATTATATTCTTGCAGCTGAAAGGGCGCTGGGTTTCTTCAGCTACCTCTCCTAGCCCAGAGTTGGCTGTGCTGGTCCCTCACCTGTGCTTTGTCCTCTATGAAAAGTTTTTGCTCAGTCCTTGAGAATGGTAAATGATGGAAGAACAAGATGTTATATATTTGTTCTCTACATAAATACCTAGCACAATTTTGCCTCTTCTATTAAGTCTGTACCTACTGGCATATGAAATTTGATTAATGTATTTTTGTCATCTTTATTTTTTCAAGATGCTATTATCGCTGAAGGCAATCAGCATTAAATAAAATAAGTAAAAGGTATATATGAAGAAAAGAGGAAAAAAATCCATGTTGCAGGATAAGGATGTCTAGGAGTTAGACATAAAGAAAAAGTAAAATCTAACTGCACCTATCTCTGTAGAAGGCATTTACTTAGGCAATCATTAGGATTCATTCCAAAGGGTCTTTAACTCATCTTTCAGAAATCAGCAGGGCTAAGCCCGGAAAGAAATCATATAAGAAAAAAAATATATACTGTAAAGGACAGACAAATTATCCTATTAAAAATGGTATAGAACCTTCCTACCTGCTGGGCTTAATTTAAATATCTATATATAAAAAGGGAAGACAGAAAGAAGAAAAAAAAGAAAAAAGATGATTTGCTATGTGTTTATGTACTGTTTATATTTGTTTCATCAATAAATTAAAAAGCAGAAAAAATGTTACAGAAGGTCATGTCTTCTTGACCTTACTGAAACTATTAGTTTAAAGTGATCTCTTAAACATGCTAAGTGAATGGTATAGAGGGAGGTTTCCAGATTTGCTTACGAGAACAATTTTACAATATCCATTCACTTGTTGCATTAGATTAAGGAATATTCTTCCTATTAAGTATTATTATTTCTGCATCTATGACCACTCACTGGATGGTGAATTGGAATATTTTAAAACATATCAAATGACACTAGAAGTCTCTACTTAAACAAATTAATTGCAAGATAGTTACCTTTAGCTACTAATATTAACAAGAATCTGAAAGCTCATGGTATCTGCCTTCAAGTACATTGTATAAAAATCTGTTTACTTTGAAGTCCGGGACCCCTTTTGCACTGTGTTCAGAAGCAAACAGCTGCAAACAGAACCTAAGACAAGTGATGAATTAATGTACTATTGTAATATGCATGTAAATCAATGAGCCAAGATAGAGAAGTTTGCCTAATGCCTTCCATTTAGGACCTTTTCAGTTGTGTGCCTTCAGGAGTTAAAACTTGCTAAGTAACAGCAACTCTGAGATTTAGTCATGAAATATGCTTTACTAGGAGGCAGTGTCAACGGAACCCGGTGGTGGAGGAAACACAAGGAGATGTGATTTAGTGAACTGTAGCTTAGCTAGGCTAAGATGAGAAAGCTGGAGTTGAGATTTTACTGAAAAAATCTGATTTTTCCAAGTAGAAATTGTATAAAGAATTGCCAGTGCTGGAAAGGACTTAGAATTTTCTCAGCATCACGATAGGAATTATCAAAGCAAAAAAGACCTGTGATTAGCTAACTGCCCAAGTGCCAGCGTATTCAGCCGTGAAAGACCTCATTTTGAGTTTCTGCTTCATATGATTCAGATCAAAGTCTTCTGCATTTTAGCTGAATGCCCTAAATTCCATACTAGAAGATAATTCTCTCTTTACCTAGGTGAATTTTTAATTATTCCATACAGAGGGAGAGGGAAAATGATAAATCGAATAGAAGACAAAATATCAAAGTGCTTAAATCTTTCACCACAAACACCCCTAAATATAAGGAATATTATTTCAACTGAGACTTCATTCTGGGTTTTCCAGCCTGCTTTAGCACTCTGTCTACCAGAGTTCTTGTCGAAAGAAGAGGTATTTTCACAAAATAAGGGCTAAAGGCTTTGGTTTTATTCTGATGTAGAACAGACATTTGTGTTTGATGGATAGGAGGTGAGTTTGCAATCCTGTTACAGTTTTAGAGTTTTTTTTTCCTTTTTGTATAATCCTGAAAATGTTAAGTAAAATTGTGTTCATTATTGAGAACTAATTATTTGTGTCCTGAGGCAAATTTCTAAATACTTTTTTTTTCTCAGTGCTCTCTAAGTGTACTTCAATTCAGCTGCTAAATTGCAATAGTTCCCCCACTCCTAAATTATCCTCAGCCCCCAATATGCAGTTTAGAAAACATTTTCTGAAAGTATAAGAAAGTGTCTGTCAAGCCAAATACATAGTTAACTCAAACCAATTTTTTCTGCTTCTTCCTTTTATTTCCAGCTCCTTCAAAGCTATTTCCTTTAATGAGATTTAGTAACCAGGACATGAAAGCAGTAACCCATCTACTTATCAATGGGCAATTCTAACTATACATTTACTTAGACATTCAAGTGACATGGCAGGTCTCTGCTGCTTATTGATTTTACTCCATTAAAATAGAAGGCTTTGTTTAACACTGAAAAAGTGAACAATTTTCCTGACACCAACCACTTGCTTAAATAGTCTTGGAATAATCTATATTTCATTAAAATGATGACTTATTACACACCAAGACTCTCCTGTCTTCTTAACTATTGATTTAAGGGAGTTTAACACTTGTATAGCATATAATAAATTGGTCTGGACTGGCAGCACTTTGTTATAAAGTCGTTCTTAACTATATAAACACTGAATTGCAAAGTATTAGAGATGGTCCTTGGATTAGTTTCTGGGAAAGGACCTTTCCCACCAAAAGAGAGTCAGCACCTTTTTTTTTTTTAAAAAAAAACAACCTCAGAAAACTTTTAGATAAGTAGAAGGTACTAAAATCAATATTCATAGCATGATTTATAGCAGAAAGAAGCTTTCCACTAAATCCTGACCATAAACCCAGTACTGTAAAGTATTTAGTACAGTAATCCATCTCATGGATATTTTAAACTGGGCATTAATGTTGCTGAAAAGTCGAGTGGCAGTGAATCACCTGTATTAGAGAGAAGTAGTTAGGAACTTTATTAGGGGAAATGATTCAAATATACCTAAGCCCTTTAGCCCTTTATTCTCCAATCAAAGATTTCTTATTTTCTCATATTTTGTTCCTGATTACTTTTTTAGCTGCTGACATCACTAAAACCGTGTTTTGCAGTGGTGAAATAGCCATCATCCCTGTACTTCCTAGAAGGCAAACAGTGGACAGAAGCAAGTTTCAAACATAAATTGGTTTATGAGCTGCCAGCAGATAGTTGCCTGCTATTGTTATCCCATTTCTATTCACCTGAAGATATCAGAATATATTCTGTTAGAAGTCTGCAAATTTATTTTCCTAGAAGCTTTCTGTGACCATTCAAAAGAAGAATGAACAGGAAAAGTCCACAGGAGATATTCTTGCTCCCACTCTTACAATAGGACAATCATACCTCAACAGAGTTGGTCTCTTCCCTCAAAATATGATGTCTGAAGGCAATAGCAGCATTTAGTCATATTAAAAGGGCAGCTTCAAATCTGTTACTGTTTTGTAGGACAGCTATTATTACAAAAGAGAAAAAAAAATCCCTGCAATGTTTTCTGCACAGATACTTTTACCAATTCTCAAATACATACAGTCATTTCCTCCCATTGCCCATCTAGAAAGAGAAACAGGGGAAAGAAAATAGCTCATTTTAAGTAGAAAAATGTAATGGCTGAAGTAGAGGAATGGTCAGGAAGAGCCAGATGAGGTTTGGAGCCTTTTTCCTTCTAAATTGGATTTCAAGATGATGATGACTGCCCTGAGAGATAGTAGAGTGATATTATTATTTTAGTTGTTCAGAGAAGAACATCAGAGTACAGAGACCTAGAGTCAAGCAATAGTGACTTACTATTTGAGAAACCTATAGACAGAAATTACTACAGTGTTCTAATGACCCAAGAAATGTTTTCCGCTTTTCTGGGCCAACAACCATACACCTTTCTACAGTGAAAGGGAAAGGCATAATATCAGCAATTCCTTTTCCACATGACCTTACAGTTACAGTAGGTCTAATGCTATCCTGCTGCACAAGATTTAACTGGAAGAACAGTAATGCTCATACAATGTAGTTTGGACAGTCCTGGGAAAAGTTAACCCCATTGCACATGAGCCAAGGAAGTGCAGAAAGAATATAGCCAAACTGGTGCAACCAGCATGATTCAAGAAACTCAGTCCAATCCACCTTTTTTATATCAGTCAGCTCATGACAACAGAGCAGGCCACAAAAGGTCTGAATTGCCCCAATGGGTTTTCTGCAGTTTGTAGATGTTACAATGACAACCTCTACCCTAAACCAATGTAGGGAAGTTATTCAATATTAATTCTCCAACCAGTCATAGTGAACACTAAAAAATTTAATCTATATATTTTCCACTTCCTGTAAGAAAACCGTGTAAGTTATGTGGCCCAGGTGGCCAAGAAAGCCAATGGCATCTTGGCTTGTATCAGAAACGGCATGACCAGCAGGTCCAGGGAGGTTATTCTCCCTCTGCACTTGGCACTGGTGAGGTCACACCTTGAAGACTCTGTTCAGTTCTGGGGCCCTCACCACATGTTGAGGCTCTGGAGTGAGTCCAGAGAAGAGCAACGAAGATGGTGAGGGGCCTGGAGAACAAATTTTAAGAGGAGCAGCTGAGGGAACTGGGGTTGTTTAGCCTGGGGAAGAGGTGGCTGAGGGGAGACCTTATTGCTCTCTACAATTAACTGAAAGGTGGTTGTGGAGAGCAGGGAGCTGGTCTCTTCTCCCAAATGACAGGAGATGGGACAAGAGGGAATGGCCTCAAGCTCCACCAGGGGAGGTTCAGGCTTGACATCAGGAAAAAATATTTCACGGAAAGGGTCATTGGACACTGGAACAGGCTGCCCAGGGAGGTAATTGAGCCACCTTCCCTGGAGGTGTTTAAAAGACGGTTGGATGAGGTGCTCAGGAACATGATTTAGTGATTGATGGGAATGGCTGGACTCAATGATCCAGTGGGTCCTTTCCAACCAAGTGATTCTATGATTCTGTGCATTACTGAATTTAACTCATTGAATGAGGTACATATATTAACTACGGGAAAATAGTACTTTATAGTGTATGCACAGCTGAAACGGATGTTAGATAATACAAGCCCACATTGGAAAAAAACATGCTGTAAAAATCAGGCAAAGAACACAGTGTGCAAAGTGTGCATCAAACCTCATGAAATATTTACCAAGAATACTAACACAGACATAAAAGAATACCTTGAGATCAGTTTATTTTTCACTTCTTTCTTTTTAACATTTGATGGTGGCAATAGTGTCTTTGCATTATCAAGTTCTTTATTCATCATATTTGCTACGTTTTTCTCATCTGCCCTGTATAATCTGCTAGGCTACATATAACATGGTCTTAGATGTGTTGGCACACACTCATCCTGCTCCCACTGCCAGGCAAATCAGACTCCTCTTGTCCGTCAGAAGTCTACAATTCTTATTCTATGGGCCCAGCTTTTATTTGGTGGAAACCTGAGGTGTAAGGGTAATATAGAACAAAGCTGTGTCTACATCTTGGGTTAGTACAGAAGAGAAGAGATAAGACTGATTTCTATCTCAAGGCCATTACAGGTAGATGTCTGTGTGAGGGCGCTGACGTGTGTGCAAGGAATCTCAGTTTCTACTACAGACAGTGGGTAGCCAGGGTTTATTTCAGTTGTCTAAGCATCCATCTGGGACCAGTAGGATTGACTAAAGCTTTACAGCAGATCCATATGACTCTGAAGCAGCATCTTGTAGGGCAAGTAGGTTATATCAGAAAAGCTCAAATGGCACCACATGACTATACTTAGGTAACTAAATAGCACACCTAATTAGTGGAGTCTAGAGTACAATTCAAGCGTCTCTAAAATAAACTTCTACACTTATATAAATCATTCTCCAGACTCCATTGACTGATCAGAGCTCCTTTGAGTATAGTAGGAACTCACACATCTGGTACATAAGTACACTACTCACCTTAGATGTCTTAATCTCTCATTGAATCTACTGAATCTGCTTTTTTGTATCACACAGGGACTGGGAGCCTGAGGGTTTAGCAGATGAAGCATAGACTATATTCTTACTATACAAAAACCTACCTCCATGACACAGTGCAGTGACCTGAACTAAAGCACATGTCAGTTCTGAATAAGCTCCTCTGGAGGCCAGTAGTAGGATAACCCTAACAGTATTGTGCTCTTCTAGGGTTGATATGTCAAGTTTCTCATTCAGAGCTTGTTCAGGTACTTCTCAACTTGTCCTGTACCTTTGTGATATATCCTAAATGCCTTTCAGTAGTATGTTAAGTGATGTAGCTAACATCTGTCCCATGTAATTTGTCCTGTCTTTTCAACTCCCCAAGGGAGAAATTATGCATGCAGTGTAGCGTTTTGTTTTAGTTAAGAATTCGTACTTGCTGTTTACACATAAAAGATGCTGCGACAGAGTGGTTGTAAGATGAAGGTCTCCTGCTGTGAATTCAGAGCTCTGGATTTTTGCCTGATTGTGAATTTTCATGAAATACTGCCCTTCTTCTTAGCCCACTGTAAATGACTTCGTATGTAGGACAACCAAAAGGGAAAAGTACTTCGCTACTCTCAACATTTTCTTTGGTTTGTCTGACTGCAAACACTAATATGCTGTTAATTAACAGTTTGGTCAAGGCTGTAAGACATTTTGATCTCTTGATCCATCCGTGATGGTTGCTGTGCATACAGTGGGAACAAGTAAGTGTGCTTTGTGAAAGGAAGAGAGAACAACAAGCTTTACAACAATCCTCATTTTCTGTCACAGGCTGTTCCTCATTTTCATACTGGTCTTGAAATCATCTCAGCAAAAAAGTGTTGAATTAAGACCTCTGTCCTCGCTTCTTTTCTGCTATAAGTAGGTGAAGTACTAAACTTTAACATCAAGGCTAGAAGCAGAATTTAAGAAAAAACACTATAACCTAAATTAAGCTTGCATGAAGGTATTAAAAATATGGTAGGTACAACAAATCAAAAGCTTACTCTTCTGTATTCATCAAGTCAATTTAGGGTCTCTCATGCTTTGCAGGAACATCTAGCTATTATGTGAAATGAAGTTCTGACCCACTTTGAATTTATTCTCCCATAGATCTAAATTCATCTGAATTTATCAAAGTTCAGATACTTCCTGAACAGGAAAGCCAAATCATGTAACATGGGTTTGGATCCTGCATCCTACTTGCCATAGCTTTGTTTATGCTCATATGTAGACTCACAAAGATGTACCTAAGAGGATGAAGTTCCAGTGCCTACTAATTTAAACTTTCCCAGATGTTTCTCCCATGTACCTATGTAGTATCTTGTCTCTTTTCCTGAGCACCCCATAAATTCCCACTAGTCTGCTGGTGTAACCTCTACTCTCTGAGGATGGTTAGAGGGGAAAAGAGAGAACAAAGTTTGTGCTTTATATATGATTCATGGGGTTTTATAGTATTGTGTGCTGAAATGATAGTTCTGTCCTTCAAAACTGAGTTGTTATTTAAAAAATAATAATAATAAAATTTCCCCACAGGCACACCATCTATCAGTATTCCAAACAAGATATTCAGCTTGTGCAGTTCAGAGTAAAATCACAGTTTGGTTACATCAGCCCAGAGGCATTTGCTTTTCTAGAGTTCATAACCAGCTTTGCAACTGAGTGTAGGCAGCAAAATAGTTATGCAGGTTAACTCCAACTCTTTGTGCTGAACTCCTCCTTATCTTTAAACCTCCCTAAAATGGGAAGGGAGGAGGAAATATATTCAAGGTCTTCTGTTTCAGCACAATGAATCCTCCCCCGTGTTCATTTAGTTCATATCCACTATGAAAATGACTTTTTCAATCAAAGCATTGTACTCCTTCCAAAGACATTAAGCCAAATGACAGAACATGAGCTGAACTGACAAGGACAAGCTTGCTCAGCACAAGGTAAGGGAAGTTTCTAAGGTGAGTGATTGAAAGTGAATACATACTCCGACTTTGTCCAAAGACTCTGAGAAAACTGTTCCTACAGAGAACACGATTTTAAATTGGGATAGGAGAAAAATTAGGTAGTGAACAAAAAAAATCTCTTCTACTTAGTTTGATGTTTTGTTTCTTTTCCTTACATACCATGGATAGCTCTGGTCATTATTTATGGAGTTTGAACTTTTATATGTTCAAAGGCCAGAGAAACATCAAAAGTCATAATTAAAAAGCTAAATTGAGTCTACAACAAAAAAAGTGAACTAGACATTTCAGACTGAAAGTCACAAGAATAGGTATAGGCAATGGGTGGATTGATAAATGCAAAATAAAAAGCAACTTGAGGAAGAGCGTATCTGATGCCTACACTCTGACAGAATTAGAAACGTACCTGAAAATCTGAGGTAAGTGCACACACAAAAATAAAGATTCATGCATCAATTCTACAGCATGGTCTCAGGTGTCTAATTTAGATGTTAGTAAGTGGATGACTGCTTCACTTTTAGCAAGCAGCACGGCTTCCCACTTGTATGAAAACAGCTGCAAGTTTATATTACTTGCCATGAAAACCAGAGACCTAAATTACCTTAGGTTACCTCAGCTCACCTAAACACAGGGGGATCAAACACACATCTATTACAGCCCAGAAGAATGCTACACTTCTCTGAACTCTTTCTGCTGAAGTCTTGCTTCTATATACAATCAAAGGTAAAGTTCATAGGATAAAGGAGGCAATAACCAAAACTGAGCCTCACTCTCCAGTTTTGGTTAGGGCTTTACACAGGTACCAGTAGTGATCTTTATTTTTAATTTAATTTTAATGGTGTAAAAAAAAGCATCTCTATCCTAAACTAGGAAAGCTGGGACCTTTAAAACTTTGATTGATAGGAAATACAAATGCTGTGCAGACCTGGTACAAGGTTTATGAATCACATTGTGTCTAGGATCCTAATTCCTGGCTATCAGTCATTGCATATTTGAAAGTGATCCTTCATATTGTATATCCCAGAAGAAGAAACTAACAAGAAAGGTCTCTAAAAAGATCTCTGACTCGGTAAATGACAAGTTTTCCGAGACCCATTAGGCATAGCTAGTTTTTGGGAATTCTTTTTACATACCTAAACTGAAAATGAGAACATTTATACACAAAACAAATTCAGCTCATGAACTGAAACTCCAAAGAGCTGGTTGTGTCTTCAAAAACAAATGCTTTGCCTTTATATTGATAAAATGAATTTTCTTTCATCTAGCTTAAATGATTCAACCACTGGATGTGGTTTTTTTCTG
This sequence comes from Phaenicophaeus curvirostris, assembly GCF_032191515.1. NCBI lineage: Eukaryota > Metazoa > Chordata > Aves > Cuculiformes > Cuculidae > Phaenicophaeus > Phaenicophaeus curvirostris. Next base: position 92,882,920 of record NC_091394.1, read on the forward strand.
TTTAAGAAGAAGTGTATATGTTCACAAGACTTCAAAAGAGAGTTGCAGTACTGGTTTTATTTCACTAATAGCTTTAAAAATGACTGTGTGGCACACACCAGGCCAGACATTATCTGAACTAACGCAGCTTTATGTGATACTGTTCCCCATAGCTGCACATACAGGCTTTAAGACAGAGATGCATTCCAAAATACATCATACATTGCCCGGCAGTCAACACAATCCTGTCTAACAAGACAATCTCATGGCCTGGTTAAAAAGAAGCAGGCAGATTATTCTGCTATCAGTTTGAGATAACGTAAGATACAGATCTTCCTGCAGATTGTCCCTCATCAGAAATTAGTTCAAAAAAAGTTATGTTATTCTAACATTTTCAGAATGAGATTATCCATGTTTGGATCATTTAATTATAGCATTTTTTGTTGTATTGTGCATCAAAATATTTCTAAACTGTCAGAAATCAAGGCAAAAGAAAATAAAGTAAAAAGATGTAACTAGATTTTACTGTCACCGTCTTCCTTTTATTATATTTTTCCAGAATTGTCACATTTGAAGAACTATTGTCTCTGCCTATAATTGAAACTGAATTATGAAAACCTTTTGAGAAATAATTACATTTTTTTACAGTGTTTTACTTCAGACATTATTATCTTTTACACAACAGATGCAACCAAACCCTTTTGACTCACAGCTCAGAAACTACTAATTTATACAAACAGAACTTTTTGTTTGTACTCAGTCATTCAAGACAAGTGTCAGAATTCCCAATACTTGGTTCATTTAAAAGAAATAGGATTTTTTTGGTTATAAAAAAGAAATTCTGAAAACTTTGAAGAAAAGATTATTCTAATCAGTGTCTTCACATTAAACATTTTTTCCATTACATCGATTATATATATTGGCTTGAAATGGGTTCTCCCTCTCTTAATATCAATTTGATCCTCTACAGGTAAAACCAGATAGTATTCAGTGTTTAGCATTATCTTCTAATCTGTTGTTCTGTAAATATTCAAGAACATTTGTTTCAGAGCTGTCAACGCACTGGAGGGAGACAATGTTGGTTTTTTACAATGTGACATTGTCCAACATCTTCTGTTTACGGAGTCCTAAATAGATGACAAATTGATTTTTTGATAACCCCGTCACATCATTAAACAGTGTAGCACATTTCTAGAAACAAAATAATATAATAAGGTTCATTTTTTGCCAAAACCTGCAAAATTCCATGTCCTTTTGTTATCATAAAACATTTTGTTATCAAGTACCATGTATTGTTTTGGTTTTTTTCAGTAATATAATACGTTTTTTTCAGATCCTTCCTTTCTTCTGGCCCATTTCATACAGCTATCAGCATTCTGGATCTTTGTGTATTCCTCTATTTCTCTGTTTTTCAAATATAACTTCAGAAAATGTTAGTTGATTTCTCCTCAATTTAACACAATGCTGGAGTTCTCAAACAGAAAATCGGTTTCTGGGGATTTTTTTTGACAAAAAAATCCAACAGTAACAGCAATTAAAACTCTGGTCTTAGTAACAGATCTTATTTTCTCAGATAGTAGCATCGATTGATCAAAAGTTACAGATCTATATGAAGCGCAGTGCTATACTTGTGGTTGATGAAACCCTGCACAATCAATGAGTACATTGATTTAAATATTGCTAAATATAGTTACAATGTATTGAAAGTCATTGAAATAATGAAAGCATCTTTGCTCAGAGCTAGTGTCTGGTAACAGGATGACCTACATGCTCAATCATCGCGTGTCCAGGAATGCTTTGTTATAATTTGACTGTGACTTGCTGGGTTGCACTGCCCAGAACTGGTCTAATTGTCTGAATATTACTGACTATCTCTGGAGAAATGCCAGGAGTCTAATAATTCCCTCATGACCTTACTCCTGGTCATACTTCACATTCACTGTGGTTACTGACATTATATACTCAAAAGTTTCTGTATACAATTCAGAGTGAGTGCAACTGGATCACATGAGATTCTTCCTGTTCAAGTGAAGTCTCTTTGCCCATTGTTACAAGTAGAGATTTTCTAATCTGCCTTTTGTTGTTCTGGCAATGTCAAGATTTCATGATAAATAATGGCGATCAATGACACATTGTATTTGCATCAACGAAGACTTAAATGTATCCTGCCACTTCATAAAAAATACTGCTGTCTGCCATCTTTACCTCCCATCTATTCCCCCAAGATGTCTTAGGTGGTGCTTACATTTAATGAATACATTTTAAATTAAAGAAGACATCACTAAACCCATTTTCCCATAGCCACAAAAAAAAGTGTTGGTTTATATTATTTTAACTCATTTAATCTTTACTAGATCAATCCCTTACTTTTAGGTATCCATTATGGTAACTTCATTTGTTTTATATTCCACCTCCTCAAGAAATGCTTTTGTCCTTCCTTCCATCAAAGAATTAAACAGCTCATATTCAGGATCCATAAACATTTTGTTATACCACCAGTCATCACACCACAGCAATTTGTAAAGATTAGTCAAGTACATAGCGGTGTCGATAGCTAAGACCGGTTCATATCTCCACCACTCAATGGGTAGCAAACTGTTTCTCTTTCTGTCTTTATCGTCTTGTAGACAACAAGCTCCTTGGGCAGAACTGTACACTTGTAGAGCCGGCAGTAGTGAGTGTGTCCTACCATTCTGATAGCATGGGAACTTGTCTTGGCTCTTATACATAGATGAAAGTTTCCCTTCCACAATTCCTTGTTTGGGAAAACATAATTCCACCTGATTTTGATTTGTCCTGGGAAATGACAACAAACTACAAACACAGTAGTATCAAAGAACCCACAAATCAGTTCATTCATTTCCCTAGCTGACCATGAACAGCTGGAAATGAAGGCCTACAAAGTATATGTAATCATAGCACAGTGACAGTATTTTTTATGTATGCAAACAAGATGATTGATTACATATAGACCAATAAGCTTCCTTGTAAACAAACTAATCACAGGTTTTAACCAAGTTGTGATCTTCAAGGATACTTTATATGAACAGCCTATCAATAAAAACACCAACTGTTGTCTCCTTATCTGATGATTTTTTTTTCTGATTTCCATTGCAGTCATCAGATGGACATATGATTACGCAACTTTAGACCCTGATTCTGTCCCTGCATTTTGGAACAACTTCCTTTAAAGGAGACATTTTTTTCCCCCTGAGCTACAGAAAAGCAATCAAGGTAGGCAATGCATGGGAAAAGGGTGACACTTTGTGGCAATACAAGAGAACTCATGTCCCTTCATCCTTTTATATTTCATTCTTTTTGAATCTATCTGCCCAATATCATAAAAATGTAAAGGTGACAAAAGGAGGATGGGCCCTGACCATGTTTATACATAGTTATTACTAAAACCAAACCAAAACGAAACCTCCAAACAACATGAGGACTTTTTTGAGGACATGGTTGTGAAATCACAGCTAAGCATATGATCATAAAGGTTACCAGAAGTTGGTGGGTTTCTTTTATATCTATCTATCTATCTATCATATTCTATTCAAGTACATTAGCAGAAGTTAATTTAGGAAATAAGACTTTGGGAAGATTTTACAACTTCCAAAACCAAGTTAACTGCTTTCCCTTCTAGGAAATGTTATTTCTTAAACAATTTCTTGACAGCTCAGCTACTCTTACTATTATCTTTTATTTATGAAAATAAATTTAATGAAAAGTTCAGTCTTTCTGCAGAAAACTTTGTCTACAGTCTATAACTGTGAAAACTCGCCAATGTCCAAACCCAGATTTACCTATGGAAAAAGGGAAGTTAGAAAGTTTGATGTTGAATTAAAAAAGAATGTACAATACAATAAAAATAATGAAGGTTAAGGAAAATTATTAATCCTGTTGTGAAGAAATCAAATTTTCTTTAGCTACATCAGGAATGCATCTCGGTTGCTTATTATTCTACATTGGTAGGAGTTATAAAATTGTAACAGAGTGGAAAGGAAGAGATGAGTCTTTCAACAATTCGCACCTTTAACCTCACACATCTTCCCTTCATCAGTTCAATGTACTTAATTCTGTCTCCATGCACCAGGGTGAATCCTGCCCCACCTCACTCGGTAGATGATCTTCCTTGCAATGATACAATGTACATATACTAGATACTAACTGATGTGAAGACATTTCAGTGATAATGTATCTTCTCAGTTCCTTGCCTCACAGGTAGGACCACTTGACTTGCTTATGGCGCAGCTTTACTTCACACTATAACTGTGTTACATGGAAATACCAGTTGACTCAGGAGATAGAACTGCCTCTTCCTATATATATATTTAAAAGAATTTGTGTTAGTGGCACTGATAAAGAGAAAGCAATCATGATAAATGGATAATGGATCTGTTCCTTACAGGAATAATACTTCACACTTCTTTTCTTCACAATACCCATGAAATTGTAGCATAGTAAGTCTGTTCTGCAGGAAGAAAAATTTGGAGGCAGAATAGTTTTAAATGCATTTTACAACTAACTTTGTAGAAAGAAACTGTAGCTGGAGTTCCTACTCCAAGAGCTTTCTTTTAGCAGATTGTTAGCTTTTGCCTAGAAATTAAAGAACATTTGCATAGTTATTAAAGCCAGACTGGGTCATTGTGGCAGCCAGCCAGACACCAGACAATGAAGTAATGCAGAGCACTTAATCAGGGGGGGAAGCAGTCACTCCCTTAAATATGTACACCCATGGAAGTGTTAGTACTGCTGAAAAAAATATCAAACGGAGATTCAGTGCCATTCAGTCCAGCTGACTTCAGGCACAGACTTTAGCCTGCTGAACTTACTGACTGGTTGATTTCCCAGTCCTCTCTCTATTTAGTCAACAGAGGCAAAGAGAGGAAAGGAGAGAAGAGGAGAGTTGGTCCCCAGGAGGGAGTCATTCAGAAATCCTGGGATCATTTCTGATTTTAATGCAATGACTGTCTGTGTTGAAGTACAGGAACATTTGATTTAGGTATCTTAAGTGCATGATGACTTAAGGCGCTGAGTCCCGGTTTCCCAGCAGGATTTAAAAGATCATTTATTTCACCCTCTTGGCCTGAGGCATGATTAGTTACACACCTACTTCATTCCTGACAGAGGCATTTTCAATCCTGTTTAAGGACCTCAAGTGTTGGAGACCTCACAGTTTTCAAGAAATCAATCCCAATGCTACATTCGGAAGATTTTGCTGTGCTGTGATTCAGATTAAAACTTCACAAGCTTGTATTTAGCTGTCTGTAGTGCAGGCGTGTCTTGTTATGGGCAAGGTGTCTAAACTGCCATTGAAGTTAGTGGGGAATCAGTCACTTTTCATTTCAGTAAACAAAGAAGCTGTTCAGTCTTTCTTCAGCTGGTTTGCTTTCTAGGCTCCTGGTTATTCTTGCCATAGTTCTCTTGATTAATCTTTAATCACTGTACATTACTAGGTCCAAAACCTGAAGTTCCATCATTCCTTAGTGTCATGATTTAGCTCTTAGTGGGCAGCTAAACAGTATGTTGCCACTCTCTCTCACTTCTCCCTGCCCCTCCAGAGGGATGGGAAAGAGAACTGGGAAGTGAATTAAAACTTGGGTGGGTTGAAATAAAAACAGTTTTAATAGAACAATAAATAAAGAAATAATCATAATAAAAATAATAATAAAAAATACATGTAGAGAGAAGAATTTATTAAAATACAATCACTTACTGCCCAACGATTAGCCCTTCCCAAGCAACCATTTCAGCAATCACAGTGATGACAGTGAGCACAGAAACCACAGCAAGTACAGCAACAGCAGTGGGCGCAGAACACTGAATGCAGCACTTGGATTGCCATTCTGCCCCCAACCAAATACTCATTTTTATACTGAGCATGATGATGTTATGGTATGGAACATTCCATTGGCCGGTTTGGGTTAGCTGTCCTTGCTCTGCACCTATATGACAGCAAAACAAGGGAAGCTGAAAAATCCTTGATTTCTTAGCAACAGGTAAAACCATCAGTCTGTTGTGAATATTCTTCTCATATTAAATCCAAAGTAGCTACAGGGAACAAAATAAACTCTGTCCCAGATGAAACCAGGACACTTAAATATTACTAGTCCTGAAAAAAGATATAATTAATTAATAATATAATTAATAATATAATTAATTAAAGAGGCTTTGCAGGTTTCTACTACTCAAAATAAAGTTATCTGTTTTCACTCTACAACCTCTTTTTTTGTTTATATTTGGCCCATGTTGTTCTCTAATTCACAGATACCCTTTCTATAGGTCTGCTACAGTCATATTCTATCATATAATTGTGCAGTTAACTAGTTTTTCCAAATATGACACCTCACACACTTCTACTTGCTGTATCTCATTCCTTTCTTATGTTTATCTTTTTGCAAGACTGTTTTACTACTTTTCAAGATTAGTTTCAGCTCTCCTGGTGTCGTATAATGTACCTGTTCAGATAGTGAATCTGTTCACAGGTTCATATAAAGAGCAAACTGAAATACTGAAAGATTTTTTTATTATTTGCACAGATAATTGATTCATTGATCAGATATAAGGTAGATTTCTGAAAAAAACCCAAAACCAAACAAATATATTTTTTCTCTTATGAAACTGATAACTATTTTATGTGAATGGTTATTAAATTATTGTGCTAGTGATTTCATGATTCCATTCCTTGTTAGAACTGTCTGAGAGCGTGAACCAGAACCTTTCTAAAATTAAGGTTTATTTTAATTATTTGCTTTCATTGTCTTTATACAGAAGGCTTGTAACTCTGTCTTAGAAGAAAATTACAGTAGTTTAATGCAATGATACAATTTGACCATGTTGATTGCTACTGGTTTAGTACTTCTGTTCTTAAGGTAGAGATAATTACGAAAAATATAAGATTATTATAAATGTAAATTTATCAGGTTTTCATAATTACTTCTTACTTTTTTTATTAAAAGCAAAAATCTCAAAAATCTTATCCTTTTATCACTAGTATGTGATAGACTAGCAGATAGACACGTTAGTAGTTGACCTTCTACTGGAAACTTAAGAACGTGAACTTAATTATGAGATCAAGATTGCCCTGATGTTTCTCTTATCTCTAAGAGTGATTTTTTGTTACCCTTGATGTTTCTTGCACATTCCACTCCATGTTGCTTTTTGTTTTTTCTAACTTTCTGGCTGCATGTTCATGTTATTTTATTTCATTTTATATTTATGTTCATCTTTATTGATCTCAGTTTCTATGTCCTAGAGTGGTTTTGTATCTGAGTTGAGGCATTAACCATCTTGTTGTCAGTAGACAACATAATAAAATACTGTCTTTTAGAGTAAATGTAATTATTTGCTTATGTACCTGTCTTAACTTTTTTTTAAAGAAATAATAAGCTTGCCTCTCCCCTCAATTCATCAGTTTTAGTATTTTATCTGGAATTTATCTGATACTACTAATGATAGACAATCAGAGTGCACAATGCTGTGTCTCTTACCCTTTTCCTTTCTATTTGGTTTTTTTTTCTTTCCAAAAGTTCCTCAGTCACTTTCTATTAATAGTGCAGTCATATGTAATTACCTCAAAGCTCTGCTGCAGCAATTAAATTGTAGTCCTGATTATGTATTAAAGCTTTCAGGTCTTTTTGTTTATCTTCATACCTCTTATGTCAGTACACAAATACCTAGATATTGAGTACAGCAATTATTTTCATTTTATCCCTAACATTACAATCCTGATATGAGCAAGTCACTCCTCATTTTCCATGTGATAAAATGCTGTGTAACTAAAGAACTTACGGGAAGTAACCAAGCAGAAGTACAGGATGCAATTCTCCATCTGATAACACCATTTGTGTACTCTCATTCACTATGTCACTGTATGACTCCTGTCCTTTGGTGATGGAGTCGCATCAACTTCCAGATTTTTCACCCAGCATCCGGTAATAGTTCTGTTCCACTGAGTACTATTTCTCCAGTCATTTATGTTCATAATTTTGATAACTCCAACAGCATATTAACCCTAAACAAGCTTGTGGTAATATCTCATTTAAATCAGTGTTATTTACCACACTAAAAAGATCAATGTACTAAGACTTACACTGTCAGAGTGACCACCACTATAAAAAAAACCCCAAAACCAAGTAGGAGATGTTTAGCTGCAATGTTGACAAACATAAATTATGTTTATAATAGCAGATTTGCCTGCTTTTTACCAAAAATTCATCAAATATGAAGGATTTGGATTTTGTTAGCCTTAGGGTATGTTTCCATGGCAGCCTCATTGCTGGCCATTGCATTACTCCTGCCAGCTGCATTTTTCCATCTTCTTCCTTATAAGACTTTCTGTAAAGGCCTCGTGGTTTCAGAACCCAGAATAAAATAAATAAATAAATAGAATATATTCCTATAAGATTAATGTACTGACATTGCTCAGAGAAGGGTCAAACAAGAACAAGAAAAGAGAGGAAAATGAACTGGGGAATTAGCCTGGAGCATGTTTCAGAGGAAGAGGGCAAGTACTATGGCAGTCAGGATTTAGATCTGCCATAGAAATACAGGCATAGAAAAGGATTCAGCTCAGTTGCTGACATTTAAACATTTTGTGCTATTAAGATACTAGCACATCTTGCCTAAACTCCAACTGCTGCTTCAGAAGGTAATATGCCCTCCATGAGTCCTTCTGTTGACCTAGTGTGAATGTCTCAGATACCCCAGGGTATTTCAGATAGCACTACGTGCACATACATCAAAAACCGAGTAAGCCCCAAAGTATTCAGAGTGCCCTTGTCACTGCCTGATGACAAGCTTCTGCTGATATGCCCAGCTTCCAAATTCCTTACCTTCACAACAAGACCCTTGTGTTACAACAGCACTGACTGATCCAGCTGACCACGTTTAGTTTAAATGCATTTATGACACTGGGAGCAGAATGCTACATTTTCAACTGCATATACTCAACACTTCTCACCTGGTGTTGAGATCCTCATGGAACCAGTACTGAGCAGTAGTCTTATTGAAACAAAAATAAGTTATTTCCTTCCTTTCAGTTATCTTACAATGAGGACTGTGTCCGCACTCAGGACAAACTATTTTATATTATAGGTGGATGTAGCGCTATGTAATCAGTAGTCTAAGCAGCAGCATTTACAGAGATCAGAGATCAGAGCCATATTCATGTTGTCAGTGCATTTCAAGGAGTTGAAAGAGCATCTCAAGAAAAATAAACCAAAACAAAACAGGGAAAAAAAGGATCATAAGCACAGCATATTCAGAATGAAAATCATCAAAAGACTTACACATATAGCAGTGACATAGTCTGCCTCTAGGAAATTTAGATCAGCTTGCATATTATTGGAAAGAAATAAAGTAGATTTTGATGTATTTAGTCACTGCACGCAAATCATTATTAAATGCACATAATGTTTCATCACTCTAGCTCCCTATACTTCAGAGTAACTTGCACTGTGGTCATGTTATATTTTGACTCCTGGTACATAATCTATGCTAATCTACATTGCTTCCTTAAGATATCTCTCTCTTTAATGCCAAATACAGCATTTTAAAAGCAAAATATGTGGAAAGTTTTTCCCCAATGCATTAGCATCCTCTACATGTCTTATTTATTGTAATTCTGTGCCCTGTTACTTTATTTCAAGCTAAATATAGTCAGATTGTACATAACTGTATGACTGCAAGAGTCCTTCATACTCTACCTGGCCTATAGCCTTATGACATTTTGTGGCATATTTATCCTCCTATCTGCTTAACTTGTGAGATCTGAGCTTTAATAGCAGGTCACTTCCTAAACAACAGACCTCTGAGGAGTGTTCAGATGTCAGAAGAAACCATTACTGCCGTTTGAAAGCAACCTCATACTTTTCTCCACCGTTCAGAAAGAGACTGATTCTGTGTAGCACTGTCATCTGTTTAACCCTCAAAATTGAAAATATTTATATATACAAATTTCACCCAGCCTGCCAGCCAGAGTCCTTCAATCTGACAGTATTGCAAGAACTAGATAAAAAGTGGTGAACAGCAGAGACAGAGACATCTTACTGGCTGTAGATATTATATTGACACCCAAGCACCAAACAAGAACTGAAATGAAAAAAACTGCTAGAATCAGTCAGAGCAGAAGATCTAAAGAAGTCGGGGGGTGGCAAGGGGTGGTGGAAAGGGGGAAATAGAACTGATGAAATGCTGAAATTCAGCTGCTACATTAGCTGCATCAGTTCTGAGGGAATATACCCAAGTCACTTAGAAAGAGACTCAGTCCTTGGTTTGATGTCCTCAAAGCAAAAAAATAGTAGGATTTACTGGGGCAGATCTTAATAGAAAGGCATTACATTTGCTTTTCCAAAAGCAATTGTGAATGCAACGCTATGAGAAAAGAAAAGACTTTGAGATCTGTAAAGGATACTGTGGTAGTAGCATGGATCTATCAACATCGCAGATGATCTAGGAAGACATCAAGATTTGCATGGGGAGGTGGGGTAAGATAAAAATATCTTCTTGCATATATTTATAATTTCTCAGTTAAGTAAAAGGCAAATAGTGTTGCTTGAGAAAGTATTTTTGTGGGGTTTAGGGGAAAATGAAGAAAAGGTGTTGTTTTATAGAACACTGATGTATACTTAAAAAAAAGAAAAATAAAAGGAAAAAAGATAATACTGTGAAGATACCAGTCTCTGCACCATCAGCAAAGATGAAATCAACAGGTTCCCTAGGGCTGTCATATTTCCACCTTGAAAACAGAGGGAGATAAAGAAGTGTTCTTTATTTAAAATGTAAAATATGGAAATTTACTTTCAATTAAGACACATATGGCAAGTCATACAATAATCCTGACTACTGGAAAGATTTATAAAAGGGCTTTTAAAATTGATTTTGCACTAGTACTAGTAACACAGACCCAGCTGTTCCTGTGTGAGAGCTGTTATATTGCTGTTGATATACACATTTGGTAGGATGTTATAATCAGAAGGTTATGAACTAATAACTGTACAACTTATTTATCATGCTCTAGATGATTCCAAGGTGGGATTTTGGTAACTCATCTTTTCTCATCTTTCTTGTGATATTATGTACATATGAGAGGGAGATTTATGGACAGCAATAAAAGTGTTGAGTACCTGTGACAATCAATATTTTACACAGAATAAGTGGGACATACTCTTGAGAAACCTTTTCATATGTACATTATGTTGAAATATTTTGACTACAATGAATCAAAATTTTCTGAAGTGGAGTTCTTCACTTAAACAATTCTTGATTAGCCCTATTCACTATGATATAGTGCATGGTTCAGAAGTAACAAGGCCATCTTTAAATTCAGTTAACCACAGCCTTCTTAAACTTTTCATATTCATTATAACAATAATGTTATTTAATGCAGCTTTGCTATTTCCTGCTAGCAATGTTTCTCCTGAGCTTTGGATGTAATTGTAAATACTTTTTGATGTGATTTACATTTAGTTATGTGCATATGACATTTCAGGAAGAGACTAATTTGTTACAGGAGCCTTAAGGATTTATTTACATGCTTGCTATACAGATACCAGCTTTCTACGCTGTGAGTACTTGATCAGGTCTGATGTTTTTTTCAGGACTTTCATTCATCAATATGAGCTTCATCAGAAAGCACTGACGTTATCAGACTAGAAATGTGGCCGGTACTAAAATGATCTTTATACGTAGGACCCTAGATGCAGAGGCTTCTCAACAGAATTTATAGAAATACAAGGTTATGGTATAGAATCATAGAAACATTAAGGTTGGAAAAGACCTCTAAGATCATCTAATCCAACTGTTATCCAAGTACCATCGTGCTTACTAAACCATGTCCTGATGTGCCACTTCCACATGCCTTATGAACACCTTCAGAGAGGAAGACTCCACCACTTCCCTTGGCAGTTTGTTCTGTTGTTGACCAAAAAATCTTACTACATATATATGAATATACATAATTTATGTCTGTCAGGAAAATCATTATAGAAAATCTATTTTCAAAAAGTTTATTTTATTTTTTAGAAGAAAATATCTGGAAGAGTTCTTTAGGTTTCGTTCAGTCAAAGCATTTTTATATATTTTTTTTTATTAACTCAATGTATAACTTTTAAAATAAATGTCCTCATAAAAATACCTAAGGTATGATAATGGTTTTATCTCCATTTGAAATCCACTCCAGGTACTTAAATAACTTTAAAAACTTTTGAAAAGTCATACTCAGGTGTGACTCACCTAAGATTATGTGGAAAACAAACAGCAATAGTGGTTAGAAACAAAGGATTGTTTCCCTGAGATCTTAACTAGCAATTTATTTACTGGTATCATGGTTCCCTTTTAGAAATATTGTTCAGAAGAGGAAGAATCTTCCACTTGTCTGCTATAGGATGAAATCTGATTTCCAATTGTTATGGCCGTTCCATTTGAATTTGTTAATTGATTCACCGCACACACACACTAACACAGCCTCACAAGTCATACAGAAAGGGATTTAAAATTATTTATACAGAAATTATTTTAAAACTTACACTGACTGCCAAGGGAAAATTAACCTCCAGGGAATATAAACTTGTGAAGAAAAGTTCTATGACAGCTGAAAGAACAGAGATGTAGTTGTCTCTTTAGTTCAAACCTCGTAATAATTGTCGCTCTGCCTCTCACCCTGAATTCCCAAATAGGCTTTTAAAATCTCATCAGTGGTGCAATGGCAAACTAAACCACCCAGTCACTTCTACCCAATTAGATCTGATTTATCCCTCCATAAAAGGTGAGCTACAACATTTTCAGTTTTGGATTCTGATGGATATTGACTGTGGTGCAGTAGTTGACCCATTTCTTGTCTTTCCCCACTTGTTTGGACATTAAAGGCTGCCCCTGTCCTGATAGAGCACTCCAGATACTGCTGTAATATCCAGACCTAGGAACCAGGAACACAAAGAGGTGCTTGGCTCATTTTAATAGAAAAGAAGAAAAAAAAGTGTTAATGTGACTCATAAATAATTTCTTGCTATATTACTACATTCCTGATCAGCAACAGTTTGCAAAGTCAAAGTAGGATTACCAGTTTGCTAGTTATTAATTGTGTCAGATGCTACAGTTTTGAGTACTAGAGAAAAAAAAAAATAGAAGGATATAGAGGCAGGTAGAGGAAAAGATGGCTTAGATCATCTGATTCCTATCCTCTATGAATAACTAGAATGTTTACTACTCTCAAAATATTTTTTAAAATTCAATAGAACCTTTTTTTTTAATATTTGATCAAGTAAGTCTATATCCTGGTATTAACATAAATGCACACTAATCCCAGATTATATAACACTATCACTAGTGATGATTTACCAGAATTGTACAAAAAACTCAAAACCATGAATATTTCAGTGTTTCCCGCTACTATCCATCTGTAGTTTTTCACACTTTAGAGAAGAACAGCACTGATCTTCTCTTTTGAGGTTTGGAAATGGAAATGGTCATAAAGATCTGTGACCTGGAGGTGACATTAATTATCATTGAAATCAGACAAGTGCACAGATGGAAAAGGGAGGCTGTAATATAATTCCAGAACCAGCACCTTTCTTAGATCTTTTTAGACACCTTCAACAAATTTTCCCCTGGCTCTGAATCTCTCACTGCATTCTTTTAGCACTTCATTTTGTATCATCCATCAGAACAAAGACAATGTTATACCTCTTTATTCTCCCTTGCTTCCCTCTGGATGACCCTGTTTTTCTCTTTCTCTGTGGGCTAAGGCTCCTAGGGATTTCTATGGTATTTTCACTGTGAAAGAATAATCTTTAGCAGACAGTTGGACATAAGTGGTAACCCCTCGCTTATCTTCAATGGTCACACGACAGAACATTAGTCTTCCTTTTCTGTAGTCTATAGCGGAGAAAATTATTCAGCACTCATTTGTATCCTCCTTAAAAGAAGTTTTCTTCGCACCTTTTGTAATTACTGTGATAACTGAAAATGTCTAACACTGTATAATAGTACTGCACAACAGTGACACAGGCCCTAACCAGACTGTAGCTGATGTTTTGGAACTCTCTCAAATTTTTTAGGGGGCTATGGCATTCAGGAACAGACCTCTCAAATGGTTAGTGTTGTTCCAGTTGGTATGATTTTGTATCATTAATTTCATGAAGTTCAACAAGGCCAAATGCAAGGTACTGCTCTTGGTCAAAGGAGTCCTTAATAACAATATGGCCTGGGGATGAAAAATTTGAAAACAGCCCTTGGTGAAGGACTTGGGGATAATGGTGGATGCAAAATTGGACATGAGCCAGTAATCTGCACTTGCAGCCCGCAAAGCCAACTGTATTCTGGGCTGCATCTAAAGAAATGTGGCCAGCCAATTGAGAGAGGTGATTTTCCCATCTGCTCCACTATGCTAAGACCCCACCTGAAGTACCACACCCAGCCCTTGAGCCCTCAACACAGGAAAGACATGGACCTGTTGGAGCAGATCCAGAGGAGGGTCACAAATATGATCAGTGTGGTGGAACAATTCTGCCATGAAAAATGGCTGAGAGAGTTTGGGTTGTTCTGCCTGGAGAAAAGAAGGCTCTGGGGAGACATTTTGGTAGCCTTTCAATATATAAAAAGGTTTTATAAGAACAGCAGAGAAAGATTTTATCAAAGCCTGTAGTGACAGAACAAGGGACAATGGCTTTAAACTGATAGGGGATAGGTTCGGACTGGATATAAGGAAGAAATTTTTTACTCAGTATGCTGCCCAGAGAAGTTGTAGGTGCCCCATCATTGGAAGTGTTCAAGGTCAAGCTGGACCAATCTTTGGGCAATCTGATCTAGTGGAAGATGTTTTGCCCTTGGCAGGAGGGGGTGGAACTTGATGATCTTTAAGGTCCCTTCCAACCCAAATCATTCTATGATTTTCTATATTTAAAATTTTAATCACAAAATACTTCACTGTTCACTGAGTTATGTTGATTCTTTTCCATAACCATACTAAAATGGCATTGAGCAAGTTACTAAGACATTTATTTCTTGTTTGTAGATTTCCTGCAGTGTTTAATGAACCATGTTAAACCTCCCAGGAGTTCAGCTTATTAGACAGATGAGCATGAGTTGAAAAGGTAAACTCCACATCTAATTGGGAGTATATGTATCAGCACTGTTTATTTCAAACCCTCTGGCACAAAGTTTTCAGTCTGCGTATAGATTATTAGAATACTGTTTACTGCTGCATCAGGTAGGCAAATCCAAAATATTTCTCATAGAAAATAGTCTGTGGCTTTTTCTCTACATGTGCATTTCTCAGAGCAACAAATGCTGCTGATCTATCACTTGTATGGAAATAGTACTCCTCAGAGTCCAGTTTAATAAGCTATATATACAATATTCTACTAAAATCACATATATTATTTTTACACTCAGAAGTAATCTAATATCTTGCTTCTTTGACACATATTCTATGTGTGTTGCTTAGTGCATCCTGTAGCAGAGCCAAAGCTTGTGACTAGTGCTCAATTAATATGCTTCTGTTATACTCTCATTCGCAATTCAGTTAAAATCTCCAGATGCTGGAGGTAAGTAGATCTATGAAACCAATTGCAGTGCCTATTCCAACCAGCAAAGTAGTGGCATTACTTCTCCATATAAGATAATATCCAGTTAAAAGCTCTCATCCCTCAGCACTCAAAAAATAAGTTACACTGGTTTTAAGAGGTGTTGTGGATAGTGACAGATGGGAAGAGGGTGAGGAGGGAGGGAGAAAAGAATTTGGAAGGGCAGGAGTTTAGTTCGTAAGTCTGAGGGATTTCTTATGGTTAACATGCTTTTATTAGGAACAAAATAACATCCTAATCCTCTAAATTCCAATTAAATATAGTCCATTAAGATTGCAATTTTTCAGCAAAACAGAACAAACCTTTGAGTTATATAAGAGAACACTGGGCTATTTTTGTTTGTTTGTTTTTTTTTTAATTTTTGGGTTTTGGGTAGTTTTGGGGTTTTTTGGGGTTTTGTTTTTTTTTTAAACAGGGCTTCAAAGAATTTTTCAGTGACAAAGGGTTTAATGAATCTGGGACCTCTAGCGCACCTAAGAAACTAACTGTTTAATTAATACAGTTGATTTCAGTTGTTATTAATGGAAAAGTATACAGCATCTTCAAGAATCGTCTAAGGCTTCATTGTTCTAGGTATTGCACAAGCACAGGCAAGAAGGCATCCTTTCCTAGAAGATTTTGCATAGGGAAATGTAAGAGGTACAGGCATAGGTATAGAAATACAGACTATCACACAAAAATATTGCAGTGATTACAACATACTAATTATACATCTCTACTCTGAGTTTCATGACAAAATAATCATTAAAAAAATGTCTGTTGTTATGCACTCTGCCATTTCCTATTCTTCAAGTTTAACGTACATCTAAGACGTTGTAGAAATAACTTAGATAAACTGGAGGAATTAGGCTCCGACTACATTATAATTTTTATTAGGACCAGTAGAGTGGTTTTGAAGGGAAAGTCTAACCCCTATTCTCTTCACACTAGTTAGATTCGTCTTGGAGAAAATAAAAGTAGAGTCTCTTCTCCAGGTTTGAACATAATGCACAGTTGAACCTAATGAATTATTGAGAGAAATGTTTCTGTTGTTTAATTGGAAAACTCTGTAGATATTCATCACATAGAGAAACCCGTCATTTTTGTAAGACTCACAGTATTGTGCCAGTTTGAAAGGACCTCTAGACATCTCTAGTCCAATGTAATGCTCAAAACAGAGTAAATCAACACTGAATTCAGGCCATGTTATTCATGGCTTTAGCCATGGTTCCATTATCTTGATAATCTCCTTGTATGTATTTAAAAGGCTGTAAATAATTTGTGCCTGAGGGTGTTATCCTCCATGCAGTAAAAGACCATCACTGTCAGTCTCTGGTCACAGGGCAACTGCTTCTGTCCCCAGCCTCCATGGTGTCCCTCTGATGAACTTGCTCTTCTGTTTTCCTATTCTGAACGGACACTGTCTCACAAATTTCATTGACAAGCTGGGATCAACAAGTTCTTCTAATGCACTCAGTACAAGTCCTTATCAATTCCACAGCTTCTTTTTTCCTCCTTTTATTTTCCCTGTTCAGATATTCAGTACGTTATATTATTTCTATCTCAGTCCAATACAACGAGACAGAGAAGACTTCTGATTGCCTAAGTGGAGTCACAGTGACATTCTGAATGCCAAGAGGAAATCTTTGCTCCATCTCCAGCTGTTCTTCCAGGATGCTGATGACCTGTAGGTCCTTCGTCATAACATTCAGAAAACATGGATGTCACAGATACCCTTAAGTGTCTTAGGCAGAACTAGAAGCCTTTATTTACACAACAAAATCAAGATCTCAGCCATACAATCAATCTTCAAACTTTCTGCTCTGTCCTGTGAAACCATTGAACTGATGGATGCTACTGAAACTGACTGAGTTAAGTCTCCCTTGAGGTAGGATTAAGTAAAGTTAGCTTCTTCTTGGTGAGTTATGACACTTGTTTTCTCACAACTTGTCAGGCCATCTCCAAGTAGGTATGATATTTTCAAAAATCCTTTTACAGGTAGAAACTCCTCAGTTTGACTCATGCAGTTTTAAAAAATAAATTCAGTGTTCTCTCTTTCTTTCTTACTAACTCCTTCAAGGAACAGACGAATGACATTTCAAATGAAAGGACATTCCATGAGTCTCTCTATCTGGTTACCAGGTTTTAGGTGTTCATAAGGCTCTGAGATGGAGTAATGGTCCTAGTGCCTTTCAACTAAGCCAGACGTAATAGATCTGCATGTTTGATGCAGGGAAGGGAAAACAACCAGAAAGCTGGCATGATAATTGGTTGTGCAAAAGAGGGAAAGTACTCTTCAGAGGCAATCTTTTGAGAAGACATACAGAGCCAATCAGATATCTGTCCAACCTTGCAAACCACCACAACACCAAGACCGACACATTGCAGTCCACATATCACTGCAAGATACAGCAGGTCATTTTGTATATGCTGCTTAAAAGCAATGGAGACAGAAGAACTAAGCATTTTGACTAAGCATTAAGAGTTTCAAGGGCAGCTAAAGGAGAGGGTCGTATGATGTGAAAGACTCTTTCCATATATATTAAAAGTGAAATGAGGTGTCAGAGAAATATCAGGATTTCTAGTAGCTTCTCAAATCAAGCTATAGCTTTGATCTATGCAAGGCTGATCCCTCTCTAACACTTTTAACAGTCTTTCTCCGTTTGGATATTTCAGCAAGCTAGCAATCACACATTTCTTCCTAGAAAATTTATTTTTGTATTCAATCCATGATGTCAGGTGACTGAGCAGAACGCTTAAGGGAATTGATTAATGCTTTTTAACTCCATGAATTTTTTCCCCTCTGTCATTCATTCCTGCAGTAGACAGACAGACACTCAAATTATTTTTTAATCCATATATGTATTCCAACAATGTCTTATACACTCTCGTTGTCTCTGCAAGTTACACTTACTAGGCAGATCAGGTAACACAAAGGCAGGCAATTGTATATTTAACATCCTTTGTTTTTCTTTTATATAGATGCATAATTTGCAATGGAAAAATATACAAAATTAAAGGATCTAAAAAACAGAAAAAAAAATACTTTCTAGCTTTAGTCAAACAGCAACTTTAAAAATTCACTAAAAGAAATCATAGCCCTTTTGGGGCTTCAGTAATTCCCGAATAACACTAGCTAAACTCCAGTTCAAGGCTCCCTTTCAAGCTTATCCTCTTTCAGACCTCTTTTCTCTAATGAACATTCTCAAACACTGTTTTCTATCCCAAATGCTGAATTATGCTTTTGCCTGCGAACAATGAGCAAAAGCTCCTCCAGATAATTGACCTCTGGTTCCTGCTCTTTTGTTTGATATCACCAATCCATTGGCAATGACTGTGGCAAGGTACAGCCCAGAAATCAACCCTTCCAGCTGGTTGTGTAAAAAGAAGAGTCAGGCCTGCAGGAACATTAATGCCTATAATTCTGTGTGACAATGACATGACATGTTGCTCCACATTGGGATAAAAAAATGAATATTGGTAAATTCTGTTACCACAGACAACCTATAATAGGATAAGGACATATGTGTATGTGTGTATATATGTGTGAGTGCATGTGTATGTTTACCTGTTTACCTATATATGTACATATGTGTGTGTATACACATATATGTATGTACAGTTATTTAAATAAGAATATTAAAGAGATAACCTCCTCACTTTTCTCTCTATAAACCTATTTATTTCAGAGAAGAGATCACTGCTGAGAAATTTTATTGAGGACACCAACCTGAGTGGCGTGGTTTACATGCTGGAGGTACAGGATGCCATACAGAGGGAGCTGGGCAAGCTTGTGAAGTTAGCCCATGTGAACCTTGTGAGTTTCAACAAATCCAAGTGCAATATCCTGCAGCCAGGTTCGGGGCAACCGCCAGTATCAATAAAGGTTGGGGGATGAAGGGATTGAAAGCAGCCTTGCAGAGAAGGACTTGGGGGAACAGGTGGTTGAAAAGCTGGTCATGAGCCAACAGAAAGCCAACTGTATCTTGGGCTGCATCAAAAGAAGTGTTGCCAGCAGGTCGAGGAATGTGATTCTGCTTCTCTGCTCTCCTCTGATGAGATCTCAGCTGGAGTCCTGCACCCAGCTCTGGAGCTCTCAGCACAGGAAGGACATAGACGTGTTTGAGTAGTTCCAGAGGAGAACCACAAAAACGACCAGAGGACTAAAGCACCTCTCCTATAAAGACTGGCTGAGAGAGTTGTGGTTGTTCAGCCTGAAGAAGCGAAGGCTCCAGAGAGACCTTATTACAGCTTTTCAGTACTTAAAGTGGGACTTCTAAGAATGAAGGGGACAAGTTTTCAGCAGGGCCTTTTTGACAGGAGAAAGGGTAATGGCTGCAAACTAAAAGAAGGTAGATTTAGATGATACATAAGGAAGATATTTTTGCAATGAGGATGGTGAAACACTGGACCAGGTTGCCCAGAGAGGTGGTAGATTCCCCATCCCTGGAAACCTTCAAGTCCACACTGGATGTGGCTCTGAGCAACCTAGTCTAGTCAAAGATGTCCCTGATCATTGCAGGGGAAGGTAGGGCTAGATGACCATTCCAACCCAAACTATTCTATCATTCTATGACTCTATGAATGTTTCTTGAAATCAGCATGCAAAATATGTTTTTTCTCTTGGAATGGAATTGATCTC
Source organism: Phaenicophaeus curvirostris (assembly GCF_032191515.1). Taxonomy (NCBI): domain Eukaryota; kingdom Metazoa; phylum Chordata; class Aves; order Cuculiformes; family Cuculidae; genus Phaenicophaeus; species Phaenicophaeus curvirostris. The sequence goes on from NC_091394.1 coordinate 92,903,101, forward strand.
TGTGGTTATAATTCTTTGGGAAAGCTCTAATCTCCACAGCAAGTGCAAAGACCTGGGTATCTGAGACTGCTCATTAAAAAAATAATTTTTTAAAAGCTTGCTTTTCAAAATAAATTTTCCTTTAACTCCCTGGTGCTAGCATATTTCTCCCTTGTGATAAGTCCACTAGCAACTCAAAAAGAATAAATAAATAAGCATGAAAATTCCTGTCTGCTAAGTAGAGCCCCAGAAGCAGGACTTGAGCTTGATACACTAGCTCTGCTGTTTAATTTCTGCAGGAAGATACCACCTCCTGCGTGATATTAACCTGAATGTCTGGCTTCGATATCTGAATTGTCATAATCTTCATAATCAGCACTTGAGTCCTGAAGGGCCTGTAAGGACTTAAAATCAAAGAATCAGGAGAGCTATAAATGAGTGGTGTGTGGAATAGCCTCCTGTTTTTCTTGTCTCATCACTGCATGCCGCAGCTTTAAGCTGCTGCTGCTCTCTCCAGATTGACGGCATAGCCATGTGACACTTCTTCAGAGTCCTCTTGTGTTAATTGAGATAAATATTCTTTTGCAAGATGCAGCTGGTGTTCAAGAAGGCCTCGAAGAGACAGTTTCTGATTTAAGGAGGCTAATTTCTGATGATTTTATTTCAGGTTAGAGGGGACTCTGGCTGAAGCTTTTTGTTCTGTGTCATCTATAACTATGGCAGTGATCTGATGCTTCTCCTCTCAGTAAACTTGGTTTTTAATCTCTGTACTTGTGTAGCAGTACTCACAACAGCAGCTTTTTGGGTTCCACTCACTGTGTGCTCTGAGCTTTTTGCATGGAGGGGCAAGCTCACATGGAGAGTTTTGTTTAGCAAAAGCTTAATTGAATGCAATTGCTTCTTTCTTTAAAAAATATACTTATGTGGTCTGTGATCCTTGTTCAAGTTCAGAGATACATCACTAAGAGTTTCAGGTTAGTCTGATGGTCTTGCTGTTTGAAGCAGTAATATTTCAGCTTGTGGCAAATAACAAAAGCAATGTAAGAGATGCCTATGTGATGGTTACCTGTCTCCCACCTCCTGGCCCCAAATTCCTGAACAAATATGAATGTGTTTCATATTCCCATGGAAAGAGGAATCTGTTTCAGTCTACCCATTTCTTCTTGAAATCAGCACTAAGCCTTTATATTGCAACTGTCATTATAATTTTTTTTTTTTCATGAATCACCTTTCACATAAGTGTGTTGAAAATCTAGGTCAGGAGAATTACCATAATCAGAAATTCGTAAATAATTGAGAGATAAAATCCCGTAAGACTGAGAAGAGAAGTGGGGAATTATTTTTTGTTTGTTTGTTTCTTTGTTTCTCTAATCTGATCAGACATACAAAACACAAGAAATAAGGAAAAAAAAATCCAAATATTGTGCAACATATTCTGTTATTTCTTGAAATTGTGCTTCCCATTGCTCTTTCCTTCTCCCTGAAGAAAATAAAACATCCTACATACATACAAAAAAAATCAGTACTTCCACCAGCAGCAGCTTAAGAAAAGGTGACTGAAGAAATACTTCTCTCCTGTGCAAAGAGTGGCAATATCAAAGGTTAAGTAACTCTCTTCCAATATGTGAATTCAGGTGTAAAATGGTCTGTAGAATGACTGAGAGACCATCTGATCTTCTTCATTCTTGTAACTGAGAAGCTGTTTCCCCATTTGATTGTTTTATTTTAAATTATGTAAAGTTGCCACTTACTCTTTACTAGTACATAAGTGAGTGGAATTCAACAGATGGTGTCACGCCAAGCACGACCATCTTAGTTGAAATTACTTTAGCAAAAATTGCATTTGGCAGACACAGATACATTTTGGGGCATTGATATTTTAGTTGTTGTTGTTGTTATTGTTTTTTTAAGTTTCCTTGTAGATAATATTACTGTCTTAGTATTCACAAAGCTTCCACAGTATCTACCAGTGCTGCTGCAGAGCATTTTTTCTTGTTCAGAGTCTAAATATAGTGTATTCTAAAAACCTAGAAACAAATCTTGGTCCTCAAGTGAGAGTTTTATTTTAAGATGGAAAATCTATTTCACTATATTTCAGAATGTTTAACTTCGCATGCTCCAATGTCGAATACAACAATTAGTCAGATGATGTGGAGAAGGACCTGGGGGTCCCAGTGGATGAGAAGATGGACATGAGTCAGCAACATGTGCTTTCATCCCAGAAGTTCAATCATATCCTGGGCTTCATCTAAAGAAGCGTGGTTAGCAGGATGAGGAAAGTGATTCTGACCATCTACTGTGCTCTGATAAGACAACCTGGAATACTGTGTCCAGCTCTGGAGCCCTCAGCACAGGAGGGACATGACCCTGTTGGAGTGGATCCAGAGGAAGGCCATCAAAAATTATTAAAGGACTGTAACACCTTCCCTATGAAGAGAGGCTGGAAGAGTTGGGATTGTTCAGCTTGGAGAAGATTAGGAGCAGACCTTATTTTGGCCTTTCAATACTTAATGGGGGTTTAGAAAAGAGATGGGGGAAATTGTTTTAGCAGGGCCTGTAGCAATAGAACAAGGGGTAATGGTTTTAATCTAAAACAGGAGAAGTTTAGACTAGACATTATGAAGCAAATTTTCATGCTGATGGTGGTGAAATACTGGAACAGGTTTCCCAGAGATGTTGTAGATGTCCCATCCCTGGAAACATTCAAGGTCAGGTTCAACAGGGCACTGAGAAACCTGATCTAGTTGAAGGTGTCCCTGCTTACTGCAGGGGGGTTAGCCTAGATGACCTTCATGGTCCCTTCCAATCCAACCATTCTATAACTGTATGATACTGTAATGCCTTGGCCATTTGTGTGTCCTTGTACTACATCTGACTGAAATGGACTTAATTTTCTTCATAGCATTGGATGCAAAGCTGTGTTTACATTTATGACAAAAAGAGTGCTGATAACACACTAATGTTTTAGCTATTACTGAACACTGTCTGCACAGCTTCCAGGTCTTCTATGTTTCTCACTTTGCCCTCTAGTGAATTGATTGGGGGTGCACAAGAGGTTGAGGGGTCACAAACAGACAGATGACCTGATCCAGCTGGAGAGATATTCTATGCCATACAGCATCATGCTCAGCAGTAAAAAGAGAAAGAAGAGGAATTAGGGGGTAAACCATCTTTTGGTCAGGAAATGACAGGGATTTGGTCTACTTGTGAGAGGCTGTAAGTAATTGTCTTTGAATATCGCATCCTTTGGGAATCCAGGCTTGATTTGATATAGTGAACAGGACATTGTCCAAAATTTGTGTTTTACCTTCACTTAAAGTCTATTTTATTTGTCAGTGCTCAGTTGGCTTTTGAAATAGATTTTTATTGGTAGAGTCATTAATGTCGTTAAGGACACATCTCCATGCACATCATTCCACAGAGAAGGAGAGAAACATGACGAAAAGTGAATGTCTGGGAATGCAGGACTTAGTGTATCAGGAACAGTGGAAACTAAATGACAAGAATTAAAAAAAAAAACTTATATGTTAAATAAAAGAAAAAAAATTGACATTATCATTATCTGTCAGTGGTGTCAGAGGGAAGAAACATGATACAAATGATTATTGAAATTATTGCCAAAATGAGTATCATGAAAGTGAACAAAGCTGTTCGTATTCTTCTGGATAACTTTGAGGGATACAGTGGTGGTGAATGAACCACTCACCATGCCCATCTGTCACATATTCAGGAACAGCTGAAGCTCTGTGACAAGCAGGATTCAAATTCAAATGATATTGTTCAGTGTCCTTACTCTACTGACATTCATACAGACTGCCAGAGTAAATGAGATCTGCTATCAATCCATTAGTAAATTCTCTGCCTTGATTTTTTTTCTGAAAATGCAGTCATGCCCAACTCATAAATATAAATGTGTATGTGTGTTACCTAAAACTGTGTATCACAGAAAGTTTCTCCATCAGCATAGTCTCTGATTTGGAGTGCATCTGCTAGCCCACTCAAAAGAAGTACCAAGCTCCTTCATACATAGGAGACAAGGCTGCAACTACATAAGCCTAGAGAGAGCACAGACAATGTTCCTTGGCACTGAAACATAGTCCTAGGTATTGGTAGAAAAGCCCTTCACATAGTTTGACTTGCTTCAACTACCAGTGTCCCAACCAACTCCCATGCACCAGACAGGACCAGTGCAGAGACCATTTCCAGTAAACACTTTGGATGAAAGCACATGATTCTAGGGGATAATAGTGCTTAACAGGATGGGCACAGGTTGTTCTATGACAGTTGGTGTTGCTGCAAGAGAAGAGTATCAGTCAAGACTGCTTAATTTACAGAAGCCTTTTAAAAGTCATACCACTGTTTTCAGAGGATACTGGGACATGCTGTGAATGAAACAAAATATTGATGGTTTTGTAAAATATATAATGGCAAGTATGTAGTCTGACACAAAGGCTTTCTTGGTACTCCCTGAAGTCACTAAATTTCTTTCAAGTGACTTAAGTTTAGACAAATGAAATATTAATATTACCTTATCATATTTTCAGTTGATTTGTTTTGGGATTTGGGTTTTTTTGGTTTGAGTTGTTGTTTGGTTGGTTTTTTTTTTGCAAATACACGAGAAAAAATATCTGATGTAGTCTACATTATTCCACTAAAGTTGTCTTTGATTTCACTTGGAACACAGTTAGATCATAACACTGAACACTTACGGACCTCATGAGGTTCAACAAGGACAAGTGCAAGGTCCTACACCTGGGCCAGGGCAATCCCTGTTTTCAGTACACGATGTGGAATGATGTTATTGAGAGCTGCCCTGCAGAGAAGGACTTGGGGGTGCTGGTCGATGAGAATCTCAACATGAGCCGGCAATGTGCGCTCGCAGCCCAGAAAGCCAACCGTATCCTAGGCTGCATCAAAAGAAGTGTGGCCAGCAGGTCGACGGAGATTCTGCCCCTCTATTCCTCTCTTGTGAGAACTCATCTGGAGTACTGTGTCCAGTTCTGAAATCCTCAGTGTAACAAGGTTATGGAACTGCTGGAAAAGGTCCAGAGGAGGGCTACAAAGATGATCAGAGTGCTGGAGCACCTCCCATATAAGGACAGGCTGAGAGAGTTGGGCTTGTTCAGCCTGCAGAAGAGAAGGCTCTGAGGAGATCTTATAGCGACCTCCCAATACCTGAAAGGGACCTACCAGAAAGCTGGAGAGGGACTATTCATAAAGGCTTGTGGTGATAGGACTAGGGGGAATGGATATAAGCTGGAGAAGGGCAGATTTAGACTAGACATAAGGAAGAATTTCTTCACCATGAGAGTGGTGAGACACTGGAACAGGTTGCCAAGGGAAGCTGTGGATGCCCCATCCCTGGAGGCGTTCAAGGCCATGTGGGATGGGGCCTTGGGCAGCCTGATCCGGTGGGATGTCCCTGCTGATGGCAGGGGGGTTGGAACTAGATGATCTTTAAAGTCCCTTCCAAGCCTAACGATTCTATGAACTTCTCATTTTGGATACCTTAGTGGTATCTATTTTGAAACATTCTCTGTCATTCTCTTATGAGTTTCTTCTGCTCTTTTTCCAGTCAAATGAGGTAACTTTGAATCAAATGAGCCTTGTGAAGGAAGAGATAAACAACACACTTCTGTCACCGTGAATGGACATGAACTGAGGTTTCCCCATCTTTATTATTTTTTATATCTAAATGATGCTATACAGCATACTGTGTCTTTCCATTTTTACCACATATTCTGTTTCATGAAGTGCTATGTTTAATCAGCCTTGCATGTATATTTTTCTATTCTGTTAAATAAGTGGCAGTGTTTTTCTCTTGGCTAGTGAGTAAATTGCATATTTGTTTTAGCTGAATTTGTGTTAGCATAGAAGGAAAAGTAACCACATATTTGAGCAAGGTTATGATAGTGGTTACCGTGAAAACAGGTGTTTTTTTTTATCTAAAGTAATCTAAATTGGAGAAAGGCTGTAAGTCAAATAACAAAGGATCTTGACACAGCTGTGATATACTTAATTTCTTTTCTCATTAAAGAATGATACGGTGTCCTTAAGAGACAGTCATTTTCAGAGTATCTCAGGGGATCAGATTAATACGGAACTAGTAGTAAAGTGCTTAAATGGACTCAATCAAGACCAAGTGAAATCCATCCTAGGATTATTAGAAAGATGGAAGAAGAAATTACAAAACTCTATTAGTGTAGAGATCTTTCTTCTTATACTCTATGGAAGAAAAGGGAGGAGAGATAAAATAAGCTTTCCCTTCTCCTTGCCAACTCTTCACCAGTTTCCTGAAAGACCTTGGAATGAGATTTTTTTTTTCATTTGCTTTTTAGAATAACCCCCTGAAAATATGTTTCTCTGTTTATTCTCCTGACTAAAATATAAGAAGGTCATATAATCTCCCTATGCAAAGGATTCTTTCCTTGTTAAACAGCACTAATGAAGTTTACCCATCTCTCAGGAAAAGTGCAATGAAACCTTAAGTACGGTGTATGTGGCATATAGACCTCACAGCAGCTGCCTGACCACAGGAAAATTTTGTCTTGTTATTTGTAAAGCAGCATGAATCTAGATGGAGGACAGTATGCTAAGGTACAGTTACATTTAACAGTTCAGTTAGATAGGATTTTGGCTTCACAGAAGGGAACTATCTGCTATTGCAAGAAGGCCACGTGTTCTTATACTTACTTTGTTGAGGAGATATTGGTACATTTTTATAGCAATATTATCAACTATTTTATTGATGTTTATACTAGAAGAAACATACATACTCTCAGTTTTATGGCCATAAACGCAGCAGGGATCTGCTAGTTTCTTGAAAATTGTTTTACTATCCACATTCTTGCCAGTCTGTAATGAACTTCAAGATATTTTCCCTCCATCCTAAATACCTTCAGTGGCTGTTTTTGTCCCTACTTTTAGTATAAAGCAGGGACAATGCCACTGTAGTGTTAAGTCATGATCAAATCCATAAAAAGACTTGAAAGCAACTCCAGAAAGCAAGACTGTGATGAGAAAGTTCTCATCAACCAACTACTTGTGAGCTGAGAGATAGACCATAGCTTTGCTACAAAATGACATCCTTCCTTGTCTCACAAATCTAACTCTCTAACTAAAGAAATCCTATTTGTTCCCCTCCGTGCCCTTTAATTACTCAGTACTTTCCCATTAACTTAATTATTTAAGTGCTTTTCACTCCCATGCTGTTGCATGTACAGATGTTATGTTTATAATACATTAAACCTGTATAATTGACTTACATTTAAGTGTCACCAGTTGTGTAATGTTCTGTGTTTGTTTTGTATTCATGACACCATGAAGAAATGAAATGTTTTGTGTTAGTAAACAGAGCTTTGTTTATTGCAGCTTAGAGCTGGAGCAAACTGGGAAAAAGAAACTACTGCTATTAAAAATACCATGGACTTGAGGAAATAGAAGCAGTGATATCCACTTGATCATCTGTATCATCATCATTAACTGTAAATGTTTTTCTGCTAAAACCTAAAACCCTGAGAAAACAGTAGACATATTTTGAGGCTGACATCTTCCTGTATTTGAGAGTGTAGCCACTTACTTAACCAGGAAGCTACATCTCTGAGGAAGTGTACCGTTGAATTAGAACATCAGTGGCTGCATATTTCATAATTAACTGAGGTCTTAGGTGGTCTGCTGAAAATCAGTCCAACTAGAAATACTTAAAAGGCAAAACCTCAAACCAGCACCATCTGAATCACTTCCCTGGGGTTTGTCATTGTTATCTATTTACCTTATTCAAGTGTTGGGATTAGGTGTAAAGTCTCCAAACAAAGCCAGAATCAATCATAAGACCTCCTGGCAGCTGAGATCCCAGATATCAAACCCTGTTTGCAGATACCTACATGGTACTTCTTAGTCAAATAAATGTAGTGAGATTATCATCTTAAATTTGAAGTCCTCAGTCAAGTATGTCTGGCATTGCCAAAATAAGTCAGGGAAAATTTCCTTCTGAGACAGGTCATCTCTGTGCAATTCCTCCTTGGGAAATTTGCCTTAAAAAGCACATTGATCAGTAAAGGCTGGATAACTCAGGCATGACAATGACCTTCCTCTCCCACAGTGCAATCAGACATCAAATACCTTTCACAATGAGAGGATTACGGTCATACAGGAATATGGTCTAGACTAGCACAGCAGGAACTGAAGAAAATACCCAGTATCCTCAGAAATAAAAGGAGCACCAATCAAAATACTGTGTTTATCATATTATTTTGTTTCTGCTCTATATCTTCAAATTGAGTATTGAGGCTGATGAGATCTGTATGACAAAACACACCTCTACACTCTAAATATCTGTAGATGAACTACTTGCCTGGCATACCATCACATTCATTGGAAAGCTAGTTCCATAAAGTTAACAAAGCTTAGGGTTTGAGTGATCTAAAGTAGGTGCCTGTGTTTGGTCAGACAAACTTTACATAAAAGCTATGGTCCACAGTTCTTCATAAAATACACTACTACTAGTCTTGATCAACAGCAAAACTGCAGCCGTCTAAACTGTAGACATCATATACTCAATCCTGTTGTCTAAAAAAATGCCAAATTGTTTCAGACAAATTTGTCAAATAAATGTCAAATAAGATTCTGCAGTGTCAAATAAGATTCTGTAGTTATCCCACTTGCTTCTACAATGTCCTAGCTTTCTTATAAATCTTGTGTCTTACCTGTGATCTCCATGCAGATGGCACTGCAGATGGCTCTGATACATTAAAGTGTCAAAACTGGCACGGGAGACGTATGCCTAGGAAATGGAATCAAACTTTAAAAAAATAAAAATACCCTGTTTCATTTAACAGTAGTTAAAAAAATAATTTGGAAAAAAAAAAGTCCTAGAAGATTTTAAAGTTGGAAATTAAATCTGAAAAATGAATTAAACCTTTAAAGTTTTATACCAATATGAGTGACCTTTTCTGTATTTTTGTTCTGCATTTCTCCATGAATAAACACAATAGAAGGAGTGTATTTCTTTCCATTGTGGGGTATGGATGGTGAGCAATTAGACTTGACTGTTGTTGTTATGAGTCTAAATTGCTCATCTCACTTAATTTCAGACATCTGGGGCTGCACGTATATTGGTAAATAAAACAGGAGGAGGGCATGGGCTTAGGCTGTAGACTGTCATATCCTAAAATGATCATAATGCACCAACTAACAGTTTCTTGAGCAATACTCAGTTGGTTCAGAGGCTAGCATGTAACAGAGACAAGTCCCAACAGGCCGTTTGGGCAATAATGCACCCGGTTTGGCTCTTTACACCCTACAAAGCCATCTAACAGTGTTCTATCAGGATGCAAACTTTCAAACACTAACATCTGCCATGCCCAAGAGTCTGCAACATACTCTTTCAGATCTGTAGCATGAAAACATCACTGTGAGAGGTTGCTATTCAGCTATGATATTATTTATGATACTATGAATTTTTTTTTAAAAAAAACCAACAAAAAACCAAAACCAAAACCCACATAACCACAAATTATGTTTCTCTATGACTCAGAAGAGGCAATCAAGAGGTCCAGAGGAGACTCAGAGTTAAATAGCATTCAGTATAGGCATAATTTGTCAGTGCAAACTTACCTTAGAGCTAGAGAACAATACCTATTTAGCAGCATAAATAGAACAAGAAAGTGACCATCTTATAACAATTGAGGAAAGTATCTTCTAAGCAGTCGTATATATCCCACCTGTATCAGAAATATATCTCAGTATGGAATCTATCACACTCTAGACTGGCTCTTTATCTGTCTGTAGTACTATATAAACAGACACTGAACTTCTAGATGAATAAAGCTAGCAACATAAGTCCTCTAGGCCTGAGCAGTCTCATAAAGTTATTGGATGATTTCTAGCTTTCATTCTTATAATGAAAGCTTATTTTTTCCTCCTATCTGGAAGTTCCAATTTTTCTCTTCATGAGTTGCTTTTCATTTAGCATTATTAGATTGGTTCACCCTCTAAACAGAAAGTCAGCCGAAGTCACATTCGTCATCTAAGTCCCAAGCAGAAGTCATTCCCATGTTAAATGAAATGAGATGTTAGCATACCTGCCCTCTCTGTGCTGAACCACCTTCAGTGTAGATTTTACTGTCAGTCACCTGCCTTTAAGAAAGTTTGACATTTTAAAGAAATAGCAATGCAAACTAAAGGGTGCAACCCTGTTGTTTGCACAGGATTTGTAGTAAATTAAATGGAGCCTGTTTCTCCGGGTGAAATTCACCCACTGATGAAGACGAAACCTCTTCAAAGAGCCATAGGGCAATGCAACTGCTTTGTAAGCCAGGCTTACACGTGGCTGATGTTCATTCCAGGCTGTGCCCCTTCTGCCTCATGAAGGTAAGGTTTCTTCCTTCTTGGATGATTTCATTGAATTCCATATAATTACTTGACGAGATAATTTATCCCCTTTTTTTCATTAGTTGTCTTACGTGCCCTAGCTTACAAACCTTCACACAAGAACTACAGCACTTGTGTGAAAGTGAACTGGGAGATAAGGAGATTTTAGTCATATGAAAGTATGGGAGCAAAAGCCTGCATGTTATAAACGAAACATCTTATAAAATGGATCATCTTTTTTCTTGACTTTGAGTCCATATGTGAGGATTGAAAGTGTATCCGTATTATTGAAATCAGGGGAAGTAATCTTGTATCTAAGCTTTGACATGATAACAACTGAAAACAGAATCACAGAATCACAGAATCACAGAATAACCAGGTTGGAAGAGACCCACCGGATCATCGAGTCCAACCGTTCCCATCAAACACTAAACCATATCCCTCAGCACCTCATCCACCCGTGCCTTAAACACCTCCAGAGAAGGTGAATCAACCACCTCCCTGGGCAGCCTGTTCCAGTGTCCAATGACCCTTTCTGTAAAGAATTTTTTCCTAACGTCCAGCCTAAACCTCCCCTGGCGGAGCTTGAGGCCATTCCCTCTTGTCCTGTCCCCTGTCACTTGGAAGAAGAGGCCAACTCCCTCCTCTCTACAACGTCCTTTCAGGTAGTTGTAGAGAGCAATGAGGTCTCCCCTCAGCCTCCTCTTCTCCAGGCTAAACAACCCCAGCTCTCTCAGCCGCTCCTCATAAGGCCTGTTCTCCAGCCCTTTCACCAGCTTTGTTGCTCTTCTCTGGACTCTCTCCAGAGCCTCAACATCCTTCTTATGGTGAGGGGCCCAGAACTGAACACACATGACATTGTTCTTGCTGTGTTTATCAACTTCTGATTCAGTGTCTCAGACACGTAAACCTGTGACTGCCCATTTATTCCTATATGTGTGTTAAATCCAGATGAGACACAAAGAATACTGAGTGCATATATCTGATAGTAGACACTGCTTTTCATCAGCTGTGGAATGAAAAAAAAAAAGAGACAAAAGTGAATAATAAAAGTTGAAAGACAATTTATTTGAAAATAAAATTAAACTCATCGTAAGAATCATGTTGTGCATCTGATTGAAACCAGAATAGATTGTTGTATGTGAAAGGAGCTACCCTGATGCAATCCAAAGGATAACCTGTGAGCTGCTTAACAGAATCCATTTGTATTACACATCCTTCATACCTTTTTTGTGCAAACAGTGCTAACAAAAATAGTGAATGCTGGTGTATTATACTCAAGGAGAGGGAAGAAAATTACTTTAGGAAAAAAGCCAAGTCAATATGGAATTTTTGACCTTTTTTTGGCATTTCCTGGCATTTTTCCTAATCAGCTTTTGTGGATGATTTTGAACATAGAAACCCTGAGTTAGAGGACCCTTTGCTGTACAATCTTACTGAGAGGGGTGTGGAATTAAGACTTCAGCCCGCTCTTCTTATAATAGCAAAGGCTGACTCAATATCTGCCATCTTTATGAGACTAAAAATAGATCACTGTACATGGAAGAGTATTCTGGAAGACAGAATAAAATGATTTTGTGTCCCCTTTACTTTTCTGATCTAAGATTATCCCTTCTGCAGATCCCAGTAGTGTGAAGGGTTACTCAAACTGTTCTTATAGACATGTTATCAGAGAGTTATAACCCTGTTTCTCAACCATAACTATCTTCTTTCCAGCTCTTTGTGATTTTGTCATTCATTTTTACAAAATGATGCTTATACTATGTGGATATGTTCTGCATGGTTAACTTTTTTAGACTTAGATACCCATGTCTTCAGTGAACTGGAGCATTTTGCAGTGGAATTTACTGACTTGAGGTAGTAGGACCTTACATTAGAACTTGGGGCAAATTATGTTTGATATTGGATCACTCAGTCACAATACTGCTCTCAGACCTGGCTCACAACTGTATGTGACTAGGGTCACTTCTTGTTTGACTTGGCATGCTGTCTGGGGTTTACGTGGCAAGGTTTTGGTAAGGAGAGAACTGCAAGGTTGGCTTCTGTGAGAAGGGACTAGGAGCTGCCCCCATGTTGGAGAGAGCCATTTCCAGCTAGCTCCAAGGTGGACTGACCCTCTGCTGGCCAAAGCTGAGCCCATCAGCAATGCCGGTGGTGCCTCTATGGTAACATATTTAAGAAACTGTAAAATATACAGTGTATAAGCAGACTGAGAAAGTGGCTCAGTGGGCATGTGGTGGCCAGCCAGGCTTTGCCACTCAGACATGGTCAACATCAGGTCAGGTTTTTCTGTACCTGTGGAGGGAGGGAGATTATAGCCCTGACTTCATAAACTTCTTTGACAAGATCTATCCATTCTATAATGTTGTTTTTCCCAGTGGAGCTCGTGATATTCTTTATCTAAAAATATTTAGACACAGTGATTAAGAAGTAATCTTTACTGTTTTATTCCTGTTATAAAAGGCTTTACTCTAGTTCTTCAAGTATAGTAATGGGTGCTGGACTCCCCCATCTCTGAAACCATTAGCAGCAGTATCAGCTAAATTATAAGCTATTAATCTCTTCTGTCTGAGTCAAGATTTAAATTTTGCGAGAGGAAATGTCTAAGAAATAGAAGGGTTTGAGTTTTGATAAAAAAAAATCATGTTCCAATATCTACATAGGTTATATGAATGCAACACTTATCCCTCAGCTCACTGCCACAAATCTTTTCAGTGTAAACTTTTTAATTAGATTATTCACACATGTAATAGAGAGAGAAGAATAGCGATTATTTAAAAATACCATATACATCCAATAGCAGGTGTATGTGTATTTACACAGATAAATAGGTAGAGGCACAAATCAGTGGCTTCCTTCAAAGGTTTTTATTGTCTTTCATTGTATACTGAAGTATTTGACACCATAAGCAATTACTCAGAGTCCAGAGAAAAGAATTTTAAACTGTTTAAAAGGAAAATATTTTAATAAAATTTAAAGTAAATATTCTGATGTATGTAGTATATTAGTTATAAAAAGTTATATCTCATGTATGTGAAACTTGGAATTGTTTTCCCTTCAACTTTAAATAGCTTTCTTCTCTGCCAACAAGTTCCCAGGTTTGAGTTAAGTTGCCACGTGCTATGTTCATGAAGGAGGTGCCTTGGGGAAAAATTACGATTCAGTACTAAACCACAGTCAAGGATACATGGGTGGCAATGACAATAGCAGAATCACATCTCAAAACAGGAATCAGACATTGAATAACAGATTGCTGATCATGCTCTAAAAATATCCTTATAATACTTAGCTAAATACATGCAGGTATTACTGATTACTTTATAATAAACTTGCCTGTGGTTTTAGATCTCTAGGTCATTTTAATGCTTTTGCAGCTCTTTGTGAATCCATGCAGTGATAGTACGTAAAGTGCTTACTTTCCAGTTTCTGAGATGTTGAGAAATCTATTTAAACTCATCAGAGTATCAGATTATCTTCTGTACTTCTTATCTAAATTTATATATGCTTGTAATATTTCCCTCATGAAAATTAGAACTAAGAAATAGGTTGGGAATCAGTTTTTCTCAAGAAAGTTTGTTTTCCTAGAAATTACATTTTGATATATCAAAGTAGTGAAATACTGAAGTAATGATTTGTTGGACATGCTAATTGTTCTAAATGTCTTATTTTATTTTAGAATAGTTTAATGTTAAATTTAGTTTTGACCACTGTATCCTAGAGTCCATTATGTTGTATATTTTACCTGTGCTGATGTTTTTTTTTTAAAGAGGTATGCAGAAGAAGAATTAAAGTGACAGTGTGAGAGAGTGACATGCTCTTCCTGTGCTGGAAACAGGATCAAGAATGTGAAAAAAAATTAAACAAATTTAAAAGAACTGCCAACAGAAAAATATCATGTGAAAAATCAGATATAGCTACCCTTGCCAGAGATCCTTTGGTGTGGGGTGAAGTGTGTGTCTGTGAGGTGTTAATGAAGACTCATAAGGCCAGAAATCATCAATTATATCATAAGAGAAAAGCAAAACTATGCGCAGGTATATGAGCAGACGTGATATCTGAAGATGCATGAAGCAAGTCTTCTCTTCAACATGACAACCAGAGTCTGCTGTCTAGACTGAGCTATCAAACAAAAATATTAACTGGCTGGACAAATAAGGAATAAGAACAACAGGAGTGATTAGAAATTCATAATCCATTGAAAGAAAATAATTAAGTAAATCAAAGTAAATAGGAGAAATCTTCAGTGAATAAAAACAACACTGAGAAATAGAGGGGGAGTAAACTAGTTTCTCTGTCTAACAGAGAAAGGAGAAGGAACAAAGGCTATACATACAGGAGGAGAGAATGATGTTGGACATTGAGCAAAATATTATATCAGTGGGAACACAGGAGAGCATTGTCTGTAATAGTCACAGGCTTTTATGCAGCTGGAAGTTTTTAGTTAAAAGTTGAACAAATTTGTATACAGAAGGGACAGTAGGTTTCTCCCTAGTTAGACAGATAGACAAAGTCCTACTTATTTGCTATGATTCTTAATGACTTTAAGTACTCCTTCAAAAAGTCAGCTGTTTGCTGCTCATAATCTAGAGGTGATAAAATGCTTACTATTAGTCCAGTACAATAATATGCTGAATGTGATTAAATAGATTTCACTAAGTTCAGCAATTTTCAGCAGCACAGCAGACAGGAATAAAAATATTTAAATACACCTGTTCAATGATCTCTTAAGTACTTGTAAAAAGACCAGGCTGCTTCAAGAGATAGCACTACATGCTTGTTCAAGAGGCAGAAATTAAAACTATCCTCGTAATATTGGCCAGCAGAGGGAAAAAAAAAAACAAACCCAAAAAGTCAATGGTCAGGAAAATACATAAAACTATTTTTCCTAGAAAATTTTTATGCTTACATTGTATTTTATAGCTCTTTATGGCTTCATTGGAACATATTCTTCTTCCCTAATAAATTTTACTGAAGGAATGATAAGACAGAAGTATACGTAAGTACTGAATTGCTCCAACATATATTCAGGAGAAAAAAATAACTAAATCATTTCTATAAATAAAAAAAAAATGTGGTTAAAATAGTTATTAAATTATTTTGGAGAAGATTAAAAAATTATATTACCCAACATTGTTAAATTACAAATGTTAAATATAATATATAGTACAAAAATGCTTAATAATATTTTTGTTAGTTAAAAATTAAAATATACATAAGAAAATAGTATCTGTGACTTTCAGCATATAAAATTAAGATATTTTAGATTATACTATCAGGACAAAGACCTAAAAGAAACCTCCTGGATCACCAAAACCAGTCTCAGTGCTATCACAAAAAAACATATTACCTAATAATTTCCATTCATCGATAAATGCTCATTTTGAGATTCAAGAGAATTTTTATTCTCACCTATCATACTGGAAATCTCTTTAGGACCTCCCAGCTATGATAATTAGAAAATTTCTTATTTCCATTCCAAATTTAATCATGAACAGTAATAAACTCACATCTTATTGGTGAGATAATAAATGCTATTTCTCTCTAATAGAATGAAATTCAGCAGAGCAGATTGTGAAACCCTTAGAACAAAAAAAGCAGATACAAATGAGATTTACCATCAAGTTATCCAAAAAATATTTTTCATTGTAACTCTCTTTTTTGTATTTTTTCTCAAAGCATGATCTTGGACAGCTTGGCTTTTACAGGATGAAGTGTTCAATCTGTGTAGAAAGGGTGTTAGATTTAACTCTTTCTAACAAGTTGACATATAACCTTCACACAAAGAAATTAAAATATCTGTTACCTGCTCCCAATGAGTATTTTATCCGGTTATTTCTTGCAAAAATTTGGATGAGGCCTTGTCTGTTGTAATAAATTACAAATCATATTGCTCTTTATATGCCTACAGCTATAGAACAAAAAGCATATGTAAGAAGAAAATTAAATTCAGAAAGAAAATATATCTATAGAAAAGGTCATGAGTTTTAAACCTCGGATTCCAAAAGGCTTATATTTGTTTCTATTTGTTAAAACTTTGGCTTGTCATTTTTCTGTATAGCTTTCTATCTTTCTGCATAATGTATTCATCATCCTAATCTTCAAGCAGCATATGGAAAATAAAGAATGATAGTTCTAGATATCCCTGGATGCATTTTGTTGTTCACCTAATAATGAACTGTCTTTTCAAAAGGAATTCATATTACTGAGCATTTTCCATAAGGAAATCTGCAGGACCATTCACATTGTTTTGTTACTTAGATGCTTTTATGAACCTCATGTAATACTGTTCTTCATGGCTTCAGAATTTCATCTTAGAGCTGTTTGCTCCTGTGGTCAAAGAATGAGGCCAAGACTCAGGAGGCAGATTTCTTCCTTACCATGTATCAGCTTTTATTGCTTTAAATTTTGTGAAGGACTTTTTTCTTTCTTTACCTATAAATTTCTTTATTATTTTGAAAGAAGTGAATTTTTTTCATATTTAATAAACATCTTTTTCCATAGTGTTTTCCTTGAAAAAAAAATCAACAGTAATTACAGTAATGGAAAAGCAAAACATTTTCAGATTCTCCTTTGATGCTGCATAAGGCAGCAGTGTTGTAACAGGTGCTTTCCATATTAATTCCTACTTCTGTTGAGAGCAGCAGCTGCCAGATGAAACCTTATTCAGGTGGCTGAATTTGTAAAACAGTCAGGTAATGAACTACATCTTCTCCTCATGGTGATTTTAAACTCCATGACCTTGAATATTCCCAGCATACTTGGCCTCTGTGCCAAATTCTTATACCTTTTCTCATGTTGTTCTGACCCCTTGCATCATTTTACTGGATTCAGGGAGGTTCCTAGCAGCAGTTATTATTTCTTAATTGAAAGAATATGAAAATATTAAGGGGGCGTGCTGTTGCTTTATTTTCTTTTTTCTTTTTTTCCTTCTCTTCAAGGCGTAATATATGATCCTTCAGTGACAGGGAGGGGGTTGTTTTAAGACAACTTTGTTATGCAAGTAATTGAGCATAGCCAAGTTTTCCTAGTTTCAGGGTTTGCTTCTTTTGTTTGTTTGCTTGCTTGGGTGTTTTTTCAAATGCCCCTTTTTAAGAATTAAGTAAAATATTTAAGATCTAGATATTTTCCCTCAAAATTACTAAAAAAAACCCTGGTACAAATTCTGTAGCAGCCACAGAAATAAACTCCACTTCAGTAACCTCAATGCAAAACTCTGCTCAAGCTCCCAAATTCACCTAAAAACTGTTCACCATAGAGATGCTGATGTGGACACACTGCCTTGTAAGAGTGGGATCTGATTTAAAACTGTGTCATTAGTGCTGAATGGCTGTCTCAGTGAACAGCAGCAGCTTGAATGAGTGACTGTCGACAGCCAAATTGGACATTGCTATATATTGTACAATATATATAGTTCAACTAGATGTAGGTGTTAGGCTAACATCTGCCTTACTCTTACATGTGCCAAAACATTCATGCACTCAGCTTTGTGCTATTCCAGGAAACACTCAAGTGCTTATTATAAGTAGTTTCAATAAGCTGGAACTTTCTTTCTTGTGTGTTTGCCCAGCATTCATCTGCTGGCTTTACACTGGAGGAAAAAAAAATTCTGTCTTTGATAAGAAGTGTCTAGTTTTCCCAAACGTTTGAGTCGCAGAAAAAGAACAAGGTGCAGTGTAAGCAGAGGCACTATAGACTCTACTGAGATTTTCATGTAATATTTTATAAACTTGGATTTTTAGATGCTGCTTCCTTGGTGGGGGTTTTCTCCCTACTATTTTTTTAACAGAGCATGTAAAGTGTGCAGAATCCTTTTCCACTTTTCCACTTCAGCAGAACTAAAGAGCTGTGATCAGTCAGGACTTTGTGATAAAATAAAACCAGTTCCTCTCTCCTCTTCATGCTCTCACAGACATTAGGTTTTCTCTACTAGGAATGCATGAGGCTGTTTCTCCCTGTTAAAAGCTGGCACTAGTCAGGCCTTTGGCAAGCTCTCCTCTCTGTGCCTCATGGAAATGAGAGTTTGCTGATTCTCCATGGGTCTTTCTTCCTTCCCTGCTAGGTACAGGAACATCATTTATAATCCAATATCCAAATACTAGATTTTCCAGGACTGTGTGCTTCAGACAAGATTTGTTGCAGTGCTGTTTTTCACACATAAAGCTACCTCACACACACACAAGAATAAAAAATTCTATGAAGACGATTCAGTAGGTGGAAGTGGAGAAAATGGAGGTTAAATGTTATAGTCATGTTGATGTACTGACATGGGTACAAAAGCTGGTGTGAAGGCTGGGTTCTGTCTGCTGACTCTTGGTACTGTGTGTCAACCATCAGCACATGCTCTTTTTCTTCTGTTGGAAAAGAGATCTACTTCATCTGGTCATGACTGAATCCAGAACAATCTGCTTCTGCAGTTCTTTTCTCCTATTCCCCAATTACTATATAACATGGTGCAAAACTAACCTGATCTCCTTCTATGACAAAGTGACTAGACTCTTGGATGAGGGAAAGGCTGTGGATGTAATCTTCTTGGACTTTAGTAAAGCCTTTGACAGTTTCTCGCAGCATTCTGCTTCAGAAACTCTCAGTCTCTGGCCTGGACAGACGCACACTCTCCTGGAGGCCAGTGACAAGTGGGGTTCCCCAGGGCTCAGTGCTGGGTCCAGCCCTGTTCAATGTCTTTATCAGTGACCTGGATGAAGGCATTGAGTGCACCCTTAGCAAGTTTGTGGACGACACCAAGCTGTGTGGAGTGTTGATCTGCTGGAGGGTAGGGAGGCTCTGCAAAGGGATCTGGACAGGCTGGACCGCTGGGCTGAGTCCAATGGGATGAAGTTTAGCAAGGCCAAATGCCGGGTCCTGCACTTGGGGCACAACAACCCTATGCAGTGCTACAGACTAGGAGAAGTCTGTCTAGAAAGCTGCCTGGAGGAGAGGGACATGGGCGTGTTGGTTGACAGAAACTGAACATGAGCCAGCAGTGTGCCCAGGTGGCCAAGAAGGCCAATGGCATCTTGGCTTGTATCAGAAACGGCGTGACCAGCAGGTCCAGGGAGGTTATTCTCCCTCTGTACTCAGCACCGGTGAGACTGCTCCTTGAATCCTGTGTTCAGTTCTGGGCCCCTCACCACAAGAAGGATGTTGAGGCTCTGGAGAGAGTCCAGAGAAGAGCAATGAAGCTGGTGAAGGGGCTGGAGAACAGGCCTTATGAGGAACGGCTGAGAGAGCTGGGGTTGTTTAGCTCGGAGCGGAGGATGCTGAGGGGAGACCTTATTGCTCTTTACAACTACCTGAAGGGAGGTTGTAGAGAGGAGGGAGTTGGCCTCTTCTACCAAGTGTCAGGGCACAGGAGAAGAGGGAATGGCCTCAAGCTCCACCAGGGGAGGTTCAGGCTCGACATAAGGAAAAATTCTTCACTGAAATGGTTATTAGGCAATGGAACGGTCTGCCCAGGTAGGTGGTTGAGTCACCTTCCCTGGAGGTGTTTAAGGTGTGGGTGGATGAGGTACTGAGGGGCATGGTTTAGAGATTGGTGGGAATGGTTGGACTCGATGATCCGGTGGGTTTCTTCCAGCCTGGTGATTCTATGATTCTATGAAAATAAATAAATAAACAAAAGGAATGGAAAAGGAGATCTGTGTGCACCACTGATGTGCACCAGTCCTGTACATGGGACGTGTTTGGGTTTCCTTCCCAATGGAAACCAAGGCACAAAAGATTTGCGTGGATGTTTGGAAGAAAAAATAGTGGCTAGAGCAGGTACTTCAGTCTGAGATTAAGATGTTCACCTGGGCAGGAGGACTAGATAAATTGTAATCATGGCAGTTAATAAATACAAGTAAATTTATCATTGCTATAA
Source organism: Phaenicophaeus curvirostris (assembly GCF_032191515.1). Classification (NCBI taxonomy): domain Eukaryota; kingdom Metazoa; phylum Chordata; class Aves; order Cuculiformes; family Cuculidae; genus Phaenicophaeus; species Phaenicophaeus curvirostris. The sequence continues at coordinate 92,923,310 of NC_091394.1, forward strand.
AGTAACTATACAAAACTGTTGTGTTGTGATGATGCTATGGGAAGACCTGCAGCCTCCTCCCACAGCATTCAAAAACCGTAAAGTGCTTTCCTTGTATCTATCCTGCTGTCTCAACACACTTACTATTCAAGTGACAGAAATGAGGATTTGCTGGGAACTGCAGAGTTCTTCTTATTTTCTTTCATTCTTAATTCTTTTTTTTATTCTCCATGAGGCCTAGTGTGGGCAGGAGAAGGGAAGGAAATGTAATTCCTCCTCAGGAAATTTGAAACTTGAATGTTTCTTTATAATGAGCGTTGCCTTTGCACTTAGTTTGTCTTCTCAGATGTCAATTTTTGTGAAGCGGGAAAATGAAAGATCGTATTCTCCATTCTGATATCTGTTTTATCTGCAGAATTCATTTTCCATACATCAGGTTTCTTACAGGTGATGAGGACAAATTTTGTGACTTTCTTGTTCATACAATGATGACAAATTGCTGAAAAGTGAAATCCTCTCTCTTTTCCCTAGTTGTCTGCCATTCGTCAGCTAAACCATCTCCGCATTTTCTGACATTTTCTGCTTTCTGCTTTGACGTGACTAAACTTGTGATACATTGTCAGAGAATCTAGCCAATAGCAGGATTACAAAATGCCAGACACATCACTGCTACTTCCAGTCAAGGTCTCCTTAAATATGTTCTTTTTTGATACAAATTCTTCATGATCTGTGAGTGGCGATCCTGATCCCATCAATTCCCACAACTCCTGCAAAAGCTGAGAGGTTAATAGTTCATTTAAGACTTTACAAAAAATCTCACCAGCAATCAAGCAAATTTTTTGTTCAAAATGTTTCTTAGGAAAATAAGAACACATGTTCCTATGCTTAATATTTGGGACACACCCACAAAATCAACAAATTAACTTCATGGAATATACAGATGAAGTCAGTAAACAATTCCAGTGGAAATTATTCCTGCCTTCTCCAGCTACAGTTTCAAACAAATGTATCCATACATATGTGTGTATGTAGAGATATATATATAAAGAATATTTTTATATGCTTGTATAGATATATAAACATAATATAATGTATATACTATCCACTTAGATTGATTTATTGGTCATGTAGGGCTGAAAGGTACCATTATTTTCATCAATGAACAAAGGAAGGAGCGCTTGTTGAAATTAACTCTTTCCCAGATGCCTTCATGCTCCTTGTATCATGTAAAAGTTAATAGTTGGCTGCAGCAGAGGTAAGAATTATTTACTCCCTTTCTCTTATCCCTTCTTTGTCTGAGATGGGAAGCTGCATGGAGTCCTAACTGTCCATTTCCTTTAGGGCTTCTAGGATGTATTTTACCTGCTATATTAACTTTTCTATGGCATGTTGTCAAAGCAAATTACATGCATATCACTGATTGCTTTAATTCTTTTTACTTTTCACTTGTATCCCCATTACCACTCTTTTTGTGTGTGCGCTGTGTCATCTTGTCCTATTCCTTTTCTCTGTACTCTGGATCACTCCCCTGGTGAAATATGTAGAACCAAACATCATGAAGTGGGGCTTACCCAAGGAGAAATAAAGCCATAATCAATTTAGGGGTGAAGTGTCAAGATCTTGTATCCCTTGAGCTGGTACTACTTAAGACACTCAGCAAAGAGGAAAATTGTGAAATGGAGGGGAAGGTTCTTATGGGAACCTACAATTTGTGTATTTGCGTGACACAGAGGCAACAGTCCGGGGTAGATGCTTGTGAGGATTGCAGGCTGTGGGGTTGTTCCTGGAGATGAGACCCTTGTATAGACTGCAAAGAACCTCAGTTTTTAAGTCTAAGCATCATTCCAGCAGTGAAATCACGATAAACCTGATTCCTGCACCTGTTTGGCACAGGAATGGAATCCTTCACACTACCATGAAAGAAGGAATGATAACTCATTCAAAACCTGATGTTTTACTGATATAGCTTCATTGGTCCAAATTGCTTGTAATGAAGAGGAAATAAAATATTATCTGTTAATGTTTCATTTCTGTGGTCCTGCCATATTTGCCACTGATTTCCATCAGTTTTTATAACACATACCAGAATGAACTTTCTATCACCCTGGAGCCTCTGATGGGACAGAGAAGGTAGGGTGTCAAAATGTTCTTAAAAAATGGGGAGTGATTTGTAGGAAATTACTTCATCCCATATGCTGTTTGGTCAATACACTTGATTAATCAAGTGCATATGACTGCTAGAAGACATGAATCTTCTGCCAAAATATTATTTAATTTAGCTGGAATATAAACAAACACAAAAAAACAACAAAGACCCACAGTGCTTATTTGCATAATGAAGAGCTGCGTTTGGTGAAGATCAAACATGCATATATTTAAAAAAATCCAAGCTATTTTGTTTATCATAGTTAATCACACTCTAGCCTTAGATAATTGAAAAGTAATACAAAGTTAAGTACTGCATGGAATTTATTTTTATTGCCTTCCTTTTATATATATTCTATCAAGAATGTGGAGCATACTTAATCAATAAAAGACAACCAGCTGTCTTGAAGAATATTTATTGGATAATAATATTACTTTTTACTTTAATTTATTTGTATACTCATAGACAACTGTTTTTTAGAGAGTGAAAAGTTGAAAAGAGACCTGAAACAAAACTAGAGTTTCAATCAGGTTATGCAGTTACTTATATTGCTGATTTTTTTCTGACGTGCCAGCTATGGAATAGGTAATATCTGAAACAAGGGCTGGAAAAATGGGATGTGAAGAAAGGTAGTTACACAAGAAATGTGGATGCTAATATGGCAACTAGATGTGTCCTCTTCCTTAAGAAGAACAAAAGCATCGTTGTTTCTTGTTCTTTCTGAGCCACCCATTTTATCCCAACAGGCAACAAACTGACCGAGTGCAGCTACAACATCTGCCAAGTTCTACATTTTGCTTGCGGTCATCTTGTGTGTTCTTAATTTCTTGAATAAAGTTAATATCTTGAGATAAGCACATGATGTTTATAGCCCTTCTGCCCAGCTCTCACTTCTCACATTCAGTTGCTGTTTCAGTCAGTTCTGTGGCTCACAAAACAGGCTGGAAAGAAAGTGTGAGCTGAAAAAAGGGTGAATAATAACAGAAAGACAGGAAACTGTATGAGATCTGAAGACAAGACAACAGCAGTCTGTGAGACTTGGGCAGGGTGTTAATGATTAATGGGAGAGAAGATAAGCTAGCACATAGCTGTGAGAGAATCCTGCTCTTCCTCTAATATTTCAAAATCCATCTCCCACTCTGCATCCCGGCCCTCTTTTCCCATTCCAGCTTTGCTTATTTGCTTTTCTTGCCTGCTCTGGCTTGTCTACTATATTCAAATTTCTAAAATGATGCTCTTTCTAAAAGTGATGTCTGCCTCTGGCACATCTTAGGTTGTCAAATTTCCTTAAGTAAAGCCTGTCTTAGTCTGTTTGCAAAGGAAAAACATGGTACATATAATGAGGGAGGTAAAATGCCCCACATGTAAAAAAAAAAAGAAAAGTTAAGTTACAGCAATAGAAGAAAACATTCTATGACTTCATTAGGATTAGGATGTCACCGTCTGTTATAAACCTCTCTTCCTGCATGCTCCCCATCTCAACTTTAAAAATCATATGCCTGTATGAGACTCTTAGAGATATGGTATAGATGATGAGATCACATCAGCCATTATGAGATCCAGAATACAAAGAACAGAAACTGCAGATCCATACATATTATTAATATCAAAAATTTTGAAAATTATCACAGATGTTGGAGGAGAAGGATTATTTTTATCAGCTTTTCACTACTTCCCATCTAATAAAAGGGAATATATTTATCTTTAGTTGCTACAATGCCTCTTTTAGAGATGATCTATTTATTCAGGAGGACAAGAGGGGATGAATAAGGAGAAAGAGTCTAGACAAACATACTTGGATTTCATGGTAAGCCAAAGATGTCTTCTTTGTGTAAAACTCATTATACTCTCTTTAATTACTTGACCTCTCACTGTTTAGCAAATATTTAATGCAACAGAGCATTTCTGAAAAGGTTTATGAAGGATAATAATGAAACAAATTTTTAGGATCTGTGTGTTTCCTGTTTTGATTTTCCTAAACAGAAAAATGAGACCGTTTCTGAAAAAAAAAGAAACAAGGCAGTTAGAGCACGGTTGAGGGGGAAAGTCTACTGAAGAACAGTATTTGTCTGGTAATATTTTTAACAAAAATATATTTTTAAAACAAGGAACTAAATCATAATTAATGAATAAGCTTTATCCTCTTCATCGTCTTTCCTTGTGATCTAAGGATGACGTGGAGGTTACTTTTATAGTCTAATACAATTATGCTCACTGGAAATGATTGTCAGTCCTAATGGTATCATATTACTGTCAAATGAACTCATTTTCCTTAGTCTTAATAGAGATGATGACTGTGGTGGAGTGACTTTGGGCGGCTGTCAGATCTCCCCCAGCCACTCACTTAGCCCCTGCTCTGCAAAGCATGGAGGGAGAAGATGAAAGTATCCTGCTCAAGATAAGGACAGGAAGGTCACTTAACTGGTTGCTATCACAGACAAAACAGACCCAGCCTGGGGAAAATTAATTTACTTTATTGCCAATTAACATAGGTTCAGATAGCAAGGAACAAAGACAGCAATCAAAATAACAGCTGCATGCCCCATAAAGAAGAAGAACACCTCCCTTGCTGCCAGATTTGCCCCAAGCCCAGCTTCACCTCTGCACTCCCAGCTCCTCTCCCTCTTAGGGCCAAAAAGATGCAGATGGGGGTTGAGGTTGGTCTATCACAGACCCTCTCAGCTGCTCCTCCTCCTCACACCTCTCCCTGCTCCATCCTGTGCCCTTCCCCAGACTACAGGGATGCAGATGAACCCTGCTCCCACCTAAGCCCTCCACAGCCACAGCTCCTGCAGGAAATATCCCCCTGCTGCAGCCTGGGTCCCTCCCCGGGCTGCAAGGTGGTCTCTGCTCCAGCAGGGTCTTTCTAGGGCTGCAGGGAATCCCTGCTCCAGGCTGCAGCACCTCCTGCCCTCCACCTCCTCCTCCTGCCTGGGGCTCCCTCTGCTACTGCTCCCTCCTTGACTTCCTCCTTCTCTTCCTGTGCCCTTCTAGAAACCTATTTTTTTTCCCCAGAATCCCATTTTGGCTGAGGGGCTCAGTTGTGTCCTATGATGGGGGTGTTGAAGGTGGCTGAGGTTGGTCTGTGTCGAGCACGGGGCAACCACAGCCTTTCCTCACAAAGACCATCCTGTGCCTCCTCTCCGCCCATGTATGGTGCAATGATATTTCTATAGAGGCAAAACATTAACCTTCTTGGAGACTTAAATTAATAGGGATTAGCCCATGTTCACAGATTTTAATCCATATTAATTTATGGCTACATCTCACACTTTGCTTTCTTTAGTGATAAAAGCCCATATGCACATTAACAAAGGAACAAAGAGAGACAAAAGCAGGATGTGGACCCCAAATAATACCTTACCTTGACTGCTCCCAGACTCATCCCAGGAGCCATCAGCCCATCAAAGGCCCATCTGCACAAGCACAGAGGAGCACAAGGGCACAGTGGCAGGAGGGGAAGAAATTTATAGGCTTAAGAGGAAAGGATACCCAGATGGTTCCTGTGACAGGCCTGGGACCCAACATTTAACATTTAGCAAGTTATGAAATGCAACTATGTGTTAACCGTGTGCTAAAATCTGTTAAGCACCAGCAAAGACCAAGCTGGAGTAGCCAGCAAGTAGCTGACATGGTCTGGTAGCCAGGATTGGTTCTAAGGGTGAAACTACATTGGAATTGGCTGTAGGGGACCAGGGGATTTACAGTCAGCTCTCTGGGTGTTTCTGTGTGTGATAGTCTGTGCTAGCAGCTGGAGTCAGGCTGTGGACTAGGGGACTAATACATCCAGGTGCCAGCAACTGGGGAGACTGAGATGCAGGGCCAGCTGCTGGGCAGATTCAGTCTCTGAGCCCAGTTGCTGGGGGCATCCACCCCATCTCGTACAGATATAGGTCTATAAATTCTCAGTAGTGGACCTCTATCCTGCTCAGTCTGAAAGGAGAGAGGTATGAGGTCTTTGGTGCTCTGTGTGTGTGTATATATATATATATACATGTACATGTGTATGTGTACACACACACACAGAGACAGCACACAGACCACACCTACACAACATGTGCTCAGTCTCACTACTGGTTGGACCTGCGACATGAAGCTGTGTCAATCTTGCCTCTCTTCAACTGTCAATCTAGCAGAACATATTTTCCTTTAACATTAAACATATCTACTGAGCATTCTGGTGGTGCTGCTTAAAAAAAAAAAATGAGATAGTGCGCTAACCTTTTGTCTTTAGCAAGTAAAATCTGGAAAGAAAACAAAATGCTTTGAAACTGGGGGGCTGAGGGAGAACGTCCCTTGATGTTAACAGATCTAGGGTACAGTCACAATTTTGGTGAATCTGAGTCAACTCACAAATCTTTGTTGATGCCCTTATTCCCAAGTGTCACATCAGTTCAAAATTGTGTTTGCGTACTGCAGCTGCCTCTCTGTTTAGATGTCAGAATGTCAAAATTTGATCAATTTTTTGTCAAAAGGTGCTGGCAGCTGCGATGATGAAGGTCTCTGATCTAAAAATACTTCCACATTTTTTGAAACATATCAAACGTTTCCCTTCAGACTAATTGGAAGCAGTAGTCAAAACATTTATGTCAACATTTCCAGTGAAGAAGGAAAGCTACTGCTCAAGGAACCTTGTTTTAGACCACAAATGGGTGCCCCCAGCTTCCAGCTTGATGGCTTTGCAAGTAAGTCTTTAGGAGGAAAGAGTAAATAAAAACTTACTATTGAGTTTACAGATGTTAAAGTCACAGGGGATTTTCAAGAAATTAATTTTCATTTCACTGAAATTCTTTCTTTTTTTTTTGTCTTTCAGCTTTGCATTTTTCTTTCCATGGTGAAATGAGCATGGCTTTGTGCATTTATGATCCTTCCTTCTTTCCTTCTCTCCTCAACATGCTGACAATACTGTGTCAAATGCAGCAGAGGATTCCATTCACCTTCTTTGTAGCAAGGTCATATTGCTCGTTCATGTTCAACTTGATGTCCACCAGGACCACTAGGACCATTTCTGCCAAGCTGCTTTCCAGCTGGGTTACCTCCAGCATATATTGGTGTGTATGCAAGTCTATATGCAGTCCTGAGATTATTTTCTGTTTCCCTGGTAAAAAAAAGGTTAAGCTTGATGCAGTTCAATGGCTAAATTCCCACCACTTTTTTTTTTCACTATCGCTAGGGCCAGGATTACTCCCTTGGTGTCTGTCCCATCTATTTTTTAATCAAAATCCCTGATAGTAAATATGAGTTATGTGGTCTTGTTGTATTCAACAGGACTCCACATGCCTGTACCAGCATGTAAATAACAGGGTTATTGTAATATTGTTTAAAGACAAAATATGACACAGTGGGAGATAACAAGAGAAAATGCAGAGGCTGAAAGAAGACAACAAATACAGTGATGATATATCACTCCACAGCAGTGTCCCTCTTACCTCCAAGTTATCTGCTTATTTAGAGACCTGCTTGTTATTTGGTCAAAAAAGATCAGAATATAGGTGTCAGGAAAATGATAAGCATAGGGGAATGCTTTGAAATTGTTGTTCTTGATTTATTGAAACAACTTGGGATTAAGCACTTTTTGGAGGGGGTGGGCACATTCTTATATCCTTGCACATAATTTTCACTCCAAGAGTGAAATCAGTCTTGCTGATTTTCTTGGGTAGAGGAAAAATCTATTTAAAATGAATAGAACTAAGTCAACCCCCTGGGTATTAGTGAATTAAGTAAATAGGGTTCATAGATGATTCTTTACAGAGGTTCTTAATTCAGGAGAAGGATGCAAAGGTTGATAAAAAACAGTGGGGAGTTTCATATAAAGACTTAGGTGATTTTAGAAAACACAAACCCTCTTTTAGCATTAATCTTGCAGCAATTCTTTTTAACAGTTTTGATTGCCCGCAGGAGATCTGATCACAAGCAAAGGAAACTAATTCTAATCACAGGAAATTTATGTTGCTTAATTTTGACCTTAGTTAGATAGCAGACAATTATGGGTCTGGGTCATGACCCATATAGTCTAGGCTCTGAAAATGGAAACTGAAAGAGAACTAAGAAAGACAACATTATTCTGGAACGTAGGGAAAATAGGAAGTAAAAAGAAAGTAGAACAGAGTCAAAATTATAAGGAAAAATACAGCAAAAAAAAGAAAGTCCTGAAAAAGAAGATAATGTTTTGAGTACATGTAATCTAGAAATTATATTTTCAACATAGAGTAGTGAATAATTTTCTTGGAAACCTTATATGAATTGTTGTTACAGAAGACTTTCCACACTACTATTTAATCACTGCAAACAGCTATATATTTCCGTCCTTCCCTTTCTTTTCTGTACTATTTTATTGCAAAACATCAAAGAGTTTGCAAAGCAATGCAGGTTGGTGTGGCCTTTACTGAGGATAACCAATCTCCATATGCATAAAGAACTCAATTCGTCTCAAACACTTGATTTGAGGCTGCAGTGATATCATGTCAACTTTGTGTTACCTGTAGAAATGAAGAGCCAACATATTCACCAAATAGGGGAAAAAAATGGGCAATGTGGATACCTTGTGCACAACACAGCTGTGTTAGACAAAGCAGATGCAACTCCATGGGTAGGTGTGCTTTGTGATTTATTTTGATCTTTTCTTTCCTCTGGCATCCAGGCCAGATTCTTACATTCTCCTAAGCCATGCCTGGGTCCACTTAAGAGGTAGTTTGACAAGCAACTGCTTCCAGGATGAAGACAAAGCTGTTTTGGGGAAAACAGGGTTTATCTTGTCTTTGACCTGTACTATGAAATTGTCTCTCAAGGCCAGAGACTGGCTCTTGATCCTGTTCTGCATATTGATAGACAATAATCTGAATTTTCATCCAGATTCAAACATGGAGATTTTATACTGCAGTCTTTAATTATTTCCACTATTTTACTTTTTTTATGTATGTTGACGTGGTCCTAGGCCAGTGCAGAGACCAGAACACAGATTAATAGATGGTTCTCTTGCATCAGTATCTCCATCCTTGTCTCCTGTATGCTTCAGAAATATTGCCTTCAAAGTAAATACCATCCTCTTTCCTTCTCTTCTGTGAACACCTTTTTCCAACATAGATATGGCCTCTTATACTCTACAAACCCTCACCCCTTGCTTCCTTTCCCTTTTCAGGGGATTTCTTACATTTGAAACTGTTTTCATCCCTAGAAATATTTTTTAAAAAAATATTAAAAATGTCCTAAGTGAAGAAAAATACCTGAAGTGAACTCATTGTACGAGCTGTGTTTAAAAAGGACTTATTACAAATCAGTGTTTCATTCCAGAGCATATTAAGTATTCCATGAGGTATATAATAGAAATGATCATGTGATGCATAATGTATTATAAAACTTTATAGCATCACACATTGTGACAAAATGTTTGTTAAATTATTCTGTTATCTTTATGATGACTACAAAACCATTGCATGGGGAAGTAGCGGTGAGCAGAAATTAAAATGTCTTTAAGTTCATCTCCAAATCACTCCCTTATGCTTCAGTAAAATATTTGGACAACTTTGATGTTCCCAGCAAGAGAAGAAGGCAACTACTAAATGTACTCACTGCAGAACTATCCCATTTAAATCCACCCATTGTATTACATTTGAAGAGCTGGTTGCATGAAGGGGCTCAGCTCTCAAGAAAGAAACACACTGATTAAATGGCTATTGTAGAAGATACCTAAAACTCTTTAATTCCCAAAACAACAAACCATCTTGAATGAAATGACTTAAGGTATTTAAAAATTTATAAAATTTTAAAGGAAAACTGGATGTATCAGCTTTTCCTCTGGAAGTTTAATAGATTTTTCAAAAGGAGTTCCAGTCCTCATATCAAATTTGCCCTTTTCTGCTTGGATTTAAAAAAAAAAAAAACCAAACTAAAAAAACCCAACAATACATATACCAAATCCCAAACCTGAAAAATTGTGGCTTCATGGAACATGTTAGCCTTCAGGGATATCTTTATTGAACTCATTAATCTTTATCCTTCATGTTTCTTCAGTAGTCAGCTCAGGTATCGCAGCTGGGATACGCATGCCTCTGAGTTAAATCACTTTGATGAACAAATACTCTGTGAGTATTTTTTCAAGTATATGAGTGTAAATGAGGTTAGACTGCACAATCTAAATGCCTCTGAAAAATCATCACCTTGAGTATCAAACACTATGTATGTGTTAACCGAGACACTTATTATGTGGCAGAGAGTGTCCGTACAACTGCAAGTAACTTAAAGTTGATAAATCTGGAATATTTCCCCTTTTTGTAATGTAGATCGGAAAGGTTGATGCACTGGCTATCCTACAGTATTCATTTCTGTGTCTCTTAGGGTTTGGGAAGAAATTACGTTATATTATGCTACACGTTTGCTTTGGTTTGTTTTGTTTGGTTGGTTTTTTTGTTTGGTTGGTTTTTTTTAATTCTTTTATCCCAGTAAATAAATTACATGTAAACCTTGTGGACATCAGTGGATTTTTTATTTCAAATTCAAATGTAGTAGTAGCAGTAGCAGTAACAGTAGTAGTAGTAGTAGTAGTAGTAATACTGCATGATTTCCATTTCAGGTGTAATTTAAATTATGGAGCAGAAAAGTGGAAGACTGAATTTGGTACCTTCCACAGAAAGACATGTACAGCATACCCATTTTGTTCAACAGCCCAAAGTCAAGGGATCAGTGAAGGGCTCATCCTCAGCGTAGCAGTTTCAATCTACCAGTTACCTTCACCAACAGAAGTTTTTAAACTACTTTTCACAACCAGATACACCAGCCATTGAAGAAGAATAATTTTTCATCCAAGTCACAACTCAGATGCATGTGTAGGCTGTGGTGGGGTGAACGTACCACTTCAATATTTGTGTTGCACAGACTATTAAAATTTAAATAAAGATGGTACTTGTTCCTAGTGGTCAGATTTGAATATTTCTGTTCTTGCTTCAGTATATATTCAAGCATTTAATTCAACATGCAACATCTACAGGAGGAAGGCACAGAGGACTTCTCACAAAATGCTTCAGGACACAATTAGGTGATGGAAAACAATGTTCAGAACTCTTAAAAATTTTGTTATTGGGAAGAATTTTCTCACAAATGACAAAGTTTGGATCACTGGCAGGAAAATTTGTGTTTAAATTAGGGAGCAGTCTGCAACATTTTGAACCAGGAATCTGACTTGTTAAAACTTAGCTGAAATTAAGATTCTAAGGGGGTAAAAGTCTGAGAGTACATGTTTTCTTAAAGCACTAAATTCATGATTTTTCAGAAATGAATTGCCACATTATATACCTCAGAGAGAATTTAATTGACACTCAGAGTATAGAAAGCAGTTTACAGGTGTGCCACCCCCTAGTCATAATGAGAGACTGAAATGATACTGAGAGTGACATTCGTGGGTGTATGGCAAGAAGTGACAACAAGTAATTTTTAAGTGAAAGGTCAAACTGTCGAGCACTCATGACAAATAACCATATTCAAGGATTCTGATGACCATTACATAATGGTGTTACGGGACGGAGCTCTGGAAGAGGGGACAGGCCTCTTGGCTGGGCTACAGGAGGGAAGTGAGATTGTGTAGAGAAAAAATCAGAAGGGCGAAGGCTCAACTAGAAATCACATTGGCAAAGTCTGTGAAAGATAACAAAAAATCCTTCTATAAATATATAAATAATAAAAGGAGGACTAGGGAGACCATACAGACCCTATAGGACGCAGAAGGAACAACAGTGACAGGGGATGAGGAATAGGCTGAGGTACTTAATGCCTTCTTTGCCTCAGTCTTTAATTGTAAAGAAAGTTGTTCCCTCTGTGCACAAACCCAGCAGCCAGAGGAGCAAAATGAGGCTCCCATGATCCAAGAAGAGGTGGTCAGAGCGTTGCTAGCCTGACTAGACACCTACAAGTCTATGGGGCTGGATGGGATTCATCCAAGGGTATTGAAAGAGCTGGCAGATGTGCTGGCCAAACCCCTTTCCATCATCTTCCAACAGTCCTGGAAGACTGGAGAAGTCCCACTGGACTGGAGGCTGGCTGATGTTGTGTCCATCTACAAGAAGGGTCGCAGGGAGGACCCAGGGAACTACAGGCCTGTCAGTCTGACCTCAGTGCCAGGGAAAGTCACGGAGCAGGTGATCTTGAGTGCTATCATGAAGCACATGCAAGAGAATCGGGTGATCAGGCCCAGTCAACATGGGTTCACAAAATGCAGGTCTTGCCAGACTAACCTGATCGCTTTCTGTGACAAAGTGACTCGGCTGCTGGATGAGGGAAAGGCTGTGGATGTGGTCTTCCTGGACTTCAGCAAAGCCTTTGACACAGTTTCTCACAGCATTCTGCTTGAGAAACTGTCAGCCTCTGGCCTGGACAGGCGCACACTCTCCTGAGTGGAAAACTGGTTGGCTGGCCGGGCCCAGAGAGTGGTGGGAAATGGTGTGAAATCCAGCTGGAGGCCAGTGACAAGTGGGGTTCCCCAGGGCTCAGTGCTGGGTCCAGCCCTGTTCAATGTCTTTATCAATGACCTGGATGAAGGCATCGAGTGCACCCTTAGCAAGTTTGCAGATGAAACTAAGCTGGGTAGAAGTGTGGATCTGCTGGAGGGTAGGGAGGCTCTGCAAAGGGATCTGGACAGGCTGGACCGCTGGGCTGAGACCAATGGGATGAGGTTTAACAAGGCCAAATGCCGGGTCGTGCAATTGGGGCACAACAACCCTATGCAGTGCTACAGACTAGGAGAAGTCTGTCTAGAAAGCTGCCTGGAGGAGAGGCACCTGGGGGTGTTGGTTGACAACCGACTGAACATGAGCCAGCAGTGTGCCCAGGTGGCCAAGAAGGCCAATGGCATCTTGGCTTGGATCAGAAACGGCGTGACCAGCAGGTCCAGGGAGGTTATTCTCCCTCTGTACTTGGCACTGGTGAGACTGCTCCTTGAATCCTGTGTTCAGTTCTGGGCCCCTCACCACAAGAAGGATGTTGAGGCTCTGGAGCGAGTCCAGAGAAGAGCATCGAAGCTGGTGAAGGGGCTGGAGAACAGGCCTTGTGAGGAATGACTGAGAGAACTGGGGTTGTTTAACCTGGAGGAGAGAAGGCTGAGGGGAGACCTCATTGCTCTCTATAATTACCTGAAAGGAGGTTGTAGAGAGGAGGGAGCTGGCCTCTTCTCCCAAGTGACAGGACAAGAGGGAACGGCCTCAAGCTCTGCCAGATTTAGGCTGGACATTAGGAAACAATTTTTCGCAGAAACAGTCATTGGGCACTGGAACAGGCTGCCCAGGGAGGTGGTTGAGTCACCTTCCCTGGAGGTGTTTAAAGCATGGGTGGAGAGGTGCTAAGGGGCATGGTTTAGTGTTTGATAGGAATGGTTGGACTCAATGGGTCTCTTCCAGCCTGGTTATTCTATGATTCTATGAAACACATGAATGCAAAATGACTTGTGGGTTCTTTTAATTTTCTTGGGTGTTTTTGCCTGTTTTTTAGAGCAAATGGGCAAAAAGACATTTAATTTATTGGGTCTTTGAATATGCAATGTGTTACAGAATGTAGTAGAAGAAAAAGTTGTCTACAGGGGAAAATCTGCCAAGTAGTTCAGATTTACTTTCTGTCTCTTCAGTTATATCATCTTAAAAAAGGGTAGAGCAGAAGCTAAATTCTCTCTGTGTTATGCTGAATAAAAACATTAATACTTGATGAATACAGATTTCTAGTAGACATAATAGCTTCGAAAATATTTTTAAGTCATTCCACAGCCGGCACAGCCCTTTGAGTATTGGTTTTGTCTATGCTTACTATAGCCAGTAATTAGACTGCTATGTAGGGTGGACAAGTGCAGAAACAAGACAAAAGTTAGTGTTAAACACTTTAGACTGTATGCATTGCTCTAGTCTCATGATGTACACAGCAAGTCCCACACTGTCCTTATGGCTCAGTTGAACAGTATTTTTATTGTTTCCAGTTCTCCATTGCATTCTTTTGACTCTCCTGTGTTTTTATTTTGGAGATAAATCAAAGTATTCATATTCTCCACATTCTTGACCTAACAGAAAATATAATAACAGTGAAGTAGAAGTGAAGATAAGAAAAAAATCGTCATCATCCTTTGCAAATCTGACATTTCTATGGTGAATTAATCAGGTCAAGCCACAATGTTTCTCCTGCATGTATGTATGACATGTCCAGGGTTTTTGACTCTAACTCACGCATAAATGTAGCAGAAAAAGTGCCACTTCCTCTTCTTGAACAACTACATTGCAATTGATTTGAATACACCATTGCCAGATATTACTGGAAGGAGTTACAAGAGGAGTGCTTTCTTTTCTTCTATGAAAAAAAGAAAAAATACGGGAAAAAGTTGTCTCATATTTTAAAATAGTGAGAACATACATTTTCTTTCCTTCATAGTCACAATTGCTGCTTCTTACCACCTTCCATTTTAATGTGAGTGCCAGTAATACAGATTACTTTAGAGAGCCTTTTATCTGAAAAGAGTAATATCTCTCAGAAACTTGAGGAAAAGATCTACGGAATAGACATGTTCAGAATCAATATCCTCAAGCAATATGGAAAATACTGTGCCAGACAGAGGGTATGTAAACTTGTAACTACCTTTTCTTCCACTTAATCAGCACCACAACACTCCACATGGTTGACAAACTACCGCAACTAAGCCTGATCATTCCGATTTGGATTTACATTGTTTTTAGTTGTATTCAGCCACTCCAGTTGAGGTTCCTCTTGCTAAGACACTGAAGCCCAGGCCAGTGTCCCAGGGACCTGGGCATCTCTGCCCAGACTTGGGGATGTGGCTGCACCTTTACTGTTTGAAGGTTCAATCAGTAACTAAGGTGCACGCATACCTCAGAGATGGGCCTAAGGCAACTCTCCATGGCCAGCTTTCAGTGGGACAAGTCTCTGCAGGAGCAATTGTATATGGGGACAAATCTAACCCTAACCGTAAGCCTAAACTTAAGCCTAACTCAAATGTCTCCCCACAGATAGCTGTCCTCATGGAGCGTTGTCCCATGAAGAGTTGTCCCCAAGGAAAGTTTTCCCACAAAAAGATGGCCAGAAGGAGTTGTCCCTTCCCACTTAGGGACAATCACACAGAGGACACTGACATGGATAGTCACACAGAGTGCCACAGGCAAGGCACTGCTTTCATCACATGTACATACAGAACACAAATAAAATATAACTATAGACAGCCAAGCTCCCTTCCTCCTCGCTGGCCAGCAGAGATGTAAGTTCACTAGTGAAAGCAGCTATAGACCGCTGAGAGGGTCTCATAAATAAGTGTCGATCCCTTGGATTACTACTTTAGAAACTAGAAGACTCAAGTAAATTTTTCTACTGAACTATTTCCTGGCCCATGGTTTTGTCTGATTAGCTTAATTATGTCACTTCCACTTTCAATGTGAATATCAGCCATCGAACCTTTGCTTTGTGACTTAGCAGTTTAATCTGTAGTCTTCATACTCTTCATATAATTAGTTCTATCTGAACCTAGAATGATTGTTTAAAACTGCTGGGTTTGCTTTGCTTGAAACTCTAAAAGTTGGTATTGACTAAAATTATGAGCTATTAACTGCCATAATTAAAGTTTTAACTAATGTAGTATTCATTCTTTTCCTGAAAGTAGGTTAGACTCCTTTTCATGAAGATATGTCAGCAAAGGAGACAGAAAGAATGTGTTTGTTTAAAAACAGGTTAGGTAAGCATTATCTTTGCTCTCCAAAGCAAATATTTTAGAGTAACTAAATTATCTTCCTATGGAGGCCTATAATGAGATGGTAGCAGAATAAAATGGATTTCACCTCAGCATATCTAGAAAGCCTTCTCCCTTCATGTGTGTGGTTTAGGAAGAGGCATACACTTCATCACTGAGAATGTGGAAGATGCCACTTCTGTTGCAAGAATACTGAAAGATTGTTTATATAGGATATGGGTGCTGGCAACTATAAAAAGCTATTATTTCTTGAAAAAAATATATAATATTCTGTTCTTAGAACAGTTCTCTGTGTTGTGTGTCCCATCTAAACAAAGGCAGACTTTATTTCAAGAAGACTGTGGTTATAAACAATCTTCTTCAAGATTTAATAGTTACATGATCAGAATCCCAGTTTCCATAATACAGACAAATCCTTAGTCTGTTAACTCTGGAAAAATTTTTCTTCCTCCTGCAGATACTTTATTTGAAAAGCTTTAGAACAAGCATCTGAATATGGACATGGGAACCCCTGAGACTATAAAACAGTCTAGGTTAGAAGGGACATCAAGAAGTTTCTATTCCAACCTCCTGTTCAAAGAAATGTGAGCTCTAGGATTAGACCTAACTGCTCAGGGATTTATGAAGATTGCAGATATATAGATTGTGAATCCTGCTGTGCCTCTGCTGACAAAATTTTGGTGAATTTTTATGTTGTACAGATTTGAGGACTTACAAATTGTTATCAGTCTATTGGGAAATGATGTAACTGCATCAAGATTGTAGATCCAAAGAGGACCAAATATTTACTCTACAGAGACAGAGGAAGCTTAAGAAAAGGAACTTCTGGAACATGGAACACTTGTTTTAGTAACAGAAATTTGATCACTAAGAGAAACCAGATACCTCATTTAAACAGCACCTTAAATCTATCAGTTTGGTGCCTGAGTTATACTACTATATTTCATGTATAAAATATATTTCTTTGAATCAAGAGCTTTATATCAGATACTCCCAACAATGTTTTACTTGAGCAAAATCAAGTATCATTGAACCTTACCTGAACTTTCTGTTTATTACTGTTTATGTCTTTTCCGCATAGTAACTAGACACCAACTAAATTGTTTCATAGAAATAAAGATATTTTCAGGTCTTTTTTTCACACATAAATATGTAACTGCAGGCAGGCACACATCTGTCTTGCAGAGCACAATGTTCACACAATCAGTACACTTAATTACTTAATTAGAGGAAGTTTAAAGCATAGTGCAGATGGCCTTGTAGAAACATACTGTGGGATAGTCAGTGCTCCGCCTTCTATTGATAGAATCCTAGAATCATAGAATCCTAGAATCGTTTGGGTTGTAAGGGACGTTGAAGATCATCCAGTTCTAACCCTCTTGGCATGGGCAGGGACATCTCCCACCAGATCAGGCTGCCCAAGGTCCCATCCAACCTGGCCTTGAACACCTCCAGGGATGAGGCTTCCACAACTTCACTGGGCAACCTGTTCCAGTGCCTCCCCACTCTCATGGTGAAAAATCCTTCCTTACATCTAGTCTAAGTCTTCTCCTCTCCAATTTATAGCCATTGCCCTTACTCCTACCACTACAAGCTTTTATCTTTTCCTGACCAATGCTGATTTTCTTTTTAACTGTTGCATTTAGTGTCATTGATTTGGACACTGATACTCTCTCCTCAGGACTATGAACAGCTCTCAGTTTATATCTTTTGAGAGACAGGTAAGCTGTTACCATTTTCAGGAAAACACACTTCATTTTCATTGAAATCAACTTCTCATATTTTTCTTCAAAGACTTCATTAACTACAGCTAAAGAATGCTTACATTCAAAGGAAATTTACTCTTCAACCTTTCTCACTCTGCTCCATTTTAAAAAGAACAAAATGTTTTCATAAACTAAAGATTTTCAGCCTTTATTAGGAGGTATTCCTTTACTTCTTTTACTTTTGCTTTTTGTGTTAACAGCTGATGCAACCAGCCAAAAAGGTAGCCTGGTTAGAAAGGAAAATTTCTGAACAGAAGAAAATGTGTGCTGGAAAATATTAACGGAGAAAATTTCTACCGGCTTGGGTACCGTGAGCCTAGGAACTAGGCCAGTGAAGCAGAAGTTGACATCTCTGCAACACAGCTGGGTACCTAGAAATTAGGAACAGATTTAGAATATGTTTGGTTTGCATGGCCAGCGGTTGGTAGCAAGAGGGCTACAGGGGTGGTTTCTGTGAGAAGATGCCAGAAGATTCCCTTGTATCCAATACAGTCAACATCAGCCACCTCCAATATAGACTCACCACTAGCTGAAGCTGAGCTATCAGTGATGGTGACAGCACTTCTGATAATGTATTTAAGAAATGGTAAAGGCTACTACCCAACAGAAATTTGGAGAGAGGAGGGAGAATATGAGTGAGAAACAATGCTGCAAACACCAAGGTCAGTGAAGGAGAGGGAGGAGGTGCTCCAGGTGCCAGAGCACAGATTCCCCTGAAGCCCATGGTGAAGACTGTGGTGAGGCAGATTCTCTGACTACAGCCCATGGAGGACCTCATGCCAAAGCAGGTGGATGTGCCTGGAGAAGGCTGTGACGCCATCGAGAGCCTGCACTGGAGCCAGTGGGAAGGTCTCATGCTGGAGTATTTTGTGAAGGGCTGTCTCACACGGGTTGAACTCCACACTGGAGCAGGGAAAGAAAGTGAGGAGGAAGGAGTGGGAGAGACAATGTGTGATGAACTGTCCAAAGCTCCCATTCCCTGACCTCCTGTGCCACTCAGGAGGGAAGAAGGAGATAAATCGGGAGTTACATGGAGCCCAAAAAGAGGGAGGGGTGAGAAGAAGATGTTTTCAGATTTGTTTTTATTTCTCATTATCCTACTTTAGTGTTAATTGACAATAAATTCAAATAATTTCCCTGAGCTGAGTCTGTTTTGCCAGTGTCTGTAATTTATGAATCCTCTTTCCCTGGCCTTATCACAATCTACGAGCTTTTCTTCATAATTTCTCTACCTGTCGAGCTGAGGAGGGGGAGCAATAAGGTGGCTTGGTGGGCACTTGGAGGCTAGCTAGGAACTCTAATAGCAATTTGTATTTTTTTTTTCTGAAAAGGTGAAAATTAATCCCTAAAAAGGGGAAAGCACCTGAGAAACTAAGAGTCAGTAGCCACCGCTGACTGTTCTAACTGCAGGGACAGGAAAACTTTCTTAAAGAATGAAAATTGTTCTGAAAGAACAGAAAATATCATTGTCCCCTAACTGTGCCCCCCAACCTTTTCTCAAGCATTGCTACTTCAAGATGGGGCTTCTAAACCACTTGTGAAGGAATAGCTCCATTTCCATACTCTACAAATTGGCAAAAACCAATGCAGCATTTATTTTCCTTACTGCAGCAACTGTAATATACAGTGATTCCGAGTCTGCAGCATGCACAACTGAGCCACTCCTGCTGTGGAACAGGTATCTGTGTCAAAGATGTGTGATGTGAGCTGGTCTTTTAAATTTTTAGAATGACTGGCTAAATTTTATGCACTAAAATATTCCTCTATGCTGCGTGAGTACTCAGCATAAGCACACAGATTTATACCCACAGATAAATGAGTCAAGTAGACACTGATAATCAGGATAATGATGCCAATAATGCACATACCAAAGAACTTTAAATGCCCAGCCAGTGCTGGAATGATCCTGATTCACAATAGGATGTTTTTAGAAGTTTCATTCTTTTAGCAGCTGTGGCATTTTTCTGCTAGTTAAATGCAGGATCATTTCAATAGATGCTGAAGTCCTTCCAGTGAACAGCAAACAGCCTCGAGCCAAACACCAATGACACTGCCCAGTGATTGTATTAGTCCGTAGCTGGGTGTTGCTGAGATCAGCTTGTGCCTTTGAATTGTGCCTCTTGGATCATATCAGTGCAGGCACCAGGGCATTTAATTTTTCAGCATGTTCTATTACACTGAGTTCCTGTTGCCATCTTCATATCTGTGCCAGCCTCCATTATTGACTAAATCTGTGTCATTGTTGGGTCACGTAAGCATCTAACTGTGCACAGCAGCTTCTCCAGTTATGCATTGTTTCTTATGTTTCTACTGAGCAATGTCAAAATCTCTGGGTTATCATTTAATGCTACACTTGGACAAACTTTCCATCAAACAGTTGCTACCAGATCAGCTTTTCAGTAAACAAGAAAGAAAAACAGGGCAATATTTAACAACTGTTATTTTCTAAAATAAATAATATCTATAAAATACCAATGAATTAACAAAAGAGCTTCTAAACTAGTAAAGTTTATTTTATTGCTGATATTCTGTTATTTGTTCTGTTATTTGTAGTACCCAAGGCCTTAAGCAGGATTCATCAGTAATATATATCAGTCAAGATTCACATTCTATTTTTACCTCATTATTGGGGGCATTGAACTTCTGGAGACGGGGAGGGGGGCGCTGTTTTTTATCACTAACATAAATCTGTAACTTCTTTCTCAGATCATCACTCTTTTATAAAATAAAACAAATAATTGCCAGTCATGCAAAGCAGAAATTTCTTGAATCAACAATGTCATCAAAGAGCACATGTAAATGTGTAGCTTCATACTTGGAGAACATTTTCTTTAGATGCTGCAGATGAGATCTGGGTTCACAAACCTTAACACTATTCTTGATCTGATCAAATAAACTCTTTTCCGTGCCTGCTGCTTCCATCTTGTTCATATCCAAGAGAAAAGCAGACCAGAGGAAGACTTGCAATGCATTGTTTTTTTAGGGTTTTCAACCCAGATGACCCAGAAAGGCGACTTTTGTATTAAATTATACATTATACTGATAGCTAACACAAATCATATATGTAGAACTCAATTTCCTGTTATCTTGCCAGTGCCTTATCTACGTGCATTATCTTATCTCCTGCTTATCTTTAGCATGAGGGAGGTTGCTATAAATTTCTTTTCCTCATTCATGAATCTAACCATTGTTATTATTAATAGACGGTAACTAGTCACACATTTGTTTGTTCATGGTGTTCAAACACACACATACACACACATTTCCTTACAGTTATCTTATCTGAGGGTAGCTCAACTGCAATCTCAGCAATCTCAACTGAGATTTGGCAACAGCAACTGCCTCCTCAAAAGTAGATGGTTGTGCTGACTTGCCAGGGGCTACTAGTTCAACTTTTAGAAAGTGTCCTACAGAATTCCCTGTTCCAACATTTGTCTATGCAACCCTGTAGCTTTTATCCACAGCTGCCTTCCCTTTAGGTGTAGTCTGAGTCCCATAATCCAGCTACGACAATTCTGGGTGCCCATGGCTTTGTACAGATTGAGCAGGCTCTTGGTGTGCTGATTTCATCAGGTCTTGCAGTTTAAACAAGACTGATAATCACAAGGACTGCCAGTCCTTGGGAAACTTCCATACACCAGCCTCTTGGCATGTACCTTCTCTTTCTTCTGCTAGCTGTTTAATAGTAGGTATTTCTGCATCTAAACCTATGTATATATACTGATCCCACTTGCAAAAAATCACACAGACAGGGCCTTTCTGATATTATCACTTCTAAAAAAGTGACATTCTACAGCACAAAATCTAAAAAATCTGTTGATTAAATCCAGTATCAGTATTTCTGTGTTCTAACGTAACTATTATTTTGTTTGTTTTCACTTCAAACTTGCTCCCATGTCAAAATCATATCCTGAAGAGAGAGGGGCTACAAGAGTTAAGAAAATTTATGATAATTTTAAATTCCCTGTTGGTGCTTAATCCCTTACAACATGTAAAGAAACAAACTAACCTGCTGTGATGCAATAACCAAAGGACATTCTCTGTTACATTAAGGACACTCAGCTGTTCTCTTTCAGCTGCTTCATCCTTACAAGATAATGTGGTACAGATCTGTGCAGGTGTTTTGGGGAAAATCCAAATCGTAAAGGAGATCTTGACCTTGGCTTAAAAAAAGGCTTGATTTTGTAGATACTACTACACTCATTATGAATCTCATGGTAAGTCGGCCAAGGCATTTATTAAAAGGCCTGTCATTAATTATAGCTACAGATTATATTGTGTGTTTTACCCTCTTGAACGGCATAGGCTGGGTCACATTATCTTGCTTGCATTAAATGCTAATGTTTTTCACATCTGTGAGTGCAAAATGTTATTATTCTCTGATTCTTATGCTTGCCTGTCTATTGTAGAAATATTCCCAGATTCTGACATATTCACTCAGTAAAACAAAACCAGCAGACAACTGGTTTGCAGAATAAAAAAGACAATTAAGGCAGTTCTTTTCATGTCTAGTCTCAAGAATCTTTCAGTCTAGGAAAAAGAAGAACATCTGTTGAATTACACTGCAGGGAAGAATACAGAGTTGCTGGACATGTCTTAATTTTTTTAAGCTCAGCAGACAACATTTTCATGTTGAAAGACCTTTGATTTACAAATAGCATATTCTAAAAAGCTGGTACTACAGGAAAGTGAATGTCTACAAAAAAAAAATAAAATTCAATGTTGTTGGTGGTCACAGAATTCCCGCACTGACTTGAAAGGGATCATCTGGGATTTATGGTAACTTTATCGTTATTGCAAATAAAATACATTTTAAATGGATTCTCTATCTTGCTGTGAATCTTTGTAATTTGTACGGTGTCCTATAAGACTATAAAAATATTGAAAAATTATGCAATGATTACAGCATTGACCTTGGTTTTAGAATTCATTTAGTAACTAAAATATCCAGGTGGATATTCCTGTTGTTACCTTATTGAGTTCTTTTGGAACAAAGTCTATCAAATGAATTAGAAACACTAAAGCACCTACATTCAAAAGTATGAAAACCATATTTTCCTATTTCTATGTGACATAATTTTATTACACATTTCTACTACATCACTTTCTGTGTTCACGTTAGAAAAAGCTATTCAACATGGACTGAATAGGGTGCATCTGCAGATTAACAGCATGTTTCTAGGCCTGGTACCTTCCCTCAGAGTAAGTAACTTCCACCAACCTTTATTTACCTTATTCCCTAGTAAACATTTATTTTAGAGAAATGAAATTTGTTTCTCCGCTCTGATCATAAGCTTCAGATGACCTACTCAGACACATGCACAGATACTGTGGACATCAGAGGTAAGTATGATAAACTCCACTGTTACTTCCTAAAATTTTGGCCCAAGACATACATCCTACTTAGATGAGTAAGTTGTGTTGAGTTCCTAGCACTTGATTCAGGTATGTGTTCTCCTGAACTGCCCTATACAATGATTCTTTCTGTAAAAATCATAGTGTAGCCAATATCAGTGACTGTTAATGTAGCTACAGACCTAATCATTCATATACCCTGGATGATGCGTGATTGATATGTTGAAGGACAACCATTGCTGGTTAACTGCTATGGCTTGACAGTAAGTGACAATAGCTCATTACAATTTAATGTGGTAGGCAAACAATAATTTCTGTAGGTACAGCAAAAAAATAATTCAATCTCTGCTTTAGAGTACCCTGAGTAAATATCATTCGAGCAATATGCCCTTAATATAACAAGCTGCAAATTTATTTCCTCATGCTAATGTGTGCAACACAGATAACATGCAGTTTAGAGGCATAATGTGTTTGTTAAATAACTTCTCAGTGAGACTCAAACTGCTATAGTTTAAGTTTGTAAAGGTCTTGTGAGAAAAGCACAATTGGGATATCCACAGAACACGTGTTTTGAGGAACTGGTATTGTGCATTAGATCTAAACAGGTGGAAGATAATACAGTGGTCTGGGACTAAAGAGGAGCAGAACAGAGTCTTTCCTGCTATTGAAGAAGTTTTAACAAAATAGATTAGGAGAAGATTTAGAAATCATAGACAAATAGAATATTTAGGATTGGAAGAAACCTTAAAGATCATCTAGTTCCAACTCCTTTGTCACTGACAGGGACCCTTTACACTAAATCAGGTTGCTGAAAGACCAGTTCAACATGGTCTTCAACACATCCAGGGATGGGTCATCCGTTGCCTTTATGTGCAACCTCGGCACACTGTTGGCTCATGTTCAGTTTCTGCCAACCAACACCCCCAGATCCCTCTCCTCCAGGCAGCTTTCTAGACAGACTTCTCCTAGTCTGTAGCACTGCATAGGGTTGTTGTGCCCCAAGTGCACGACCCGGCATTTGGCCTTGTTAAACCTCATGCCATTGGACTCTGCCCAGTGGTCCAGCCTGTTCAGATCCCTTTGCAGAGCCTCCCTACCCTCCAGCAGATCGACACTTCCACCCAGCTTAGTGTCGTCCGCAAACTTGCTAAGGGTGCATTCGATGCCTTCATCCTGGTCATTGATAAAGACATTGAACAGGGCTGGACCCAGCACCGAGCCCTGGGGAGCCCCACTTGTCACTGGCCTCCAGCTGGATTTCACACCATTTCCCACCACTCTCTGGGCCCGGCCATCCAACCAGTTTTCCACTCAGGAGAGTGTGCGCCTGTCCAGGCCAGAGGCTGACAGTTTCTCAAGTAGAATGCTGTGAGAAACTGTGTTCAAAGGCTTTACTGAAGTCCAAGAAGACCACATCCACAGCCTTTCGCTCATCCAGTGGGCGAGTCACACCTTGAATATTGTATTCGATTTTGGGCCTCTCATTACAAGAAAGACATTGAGGTCCTGAAGCATGTCCAGAGAAAAGCAACAAAGCTGGTGAAGGGACTGGAGAAGATCATATGAGGACCTGCTGAGGGAACTGGGGTTGTTTAGCCTAGATAAAATGAGGGGAGACCTTATCACAGTCTACAACTATCCCAAGTGATAGGCAATAAGATAAGAGGGAATGGCCAAGAGTTGCACCATGGGAGGTTCAGATTAGACATTAGGAAAAATTTCTCCACTGAAGTGGTGCTGGACACTGCAACAGACTGTGCAGGAAGGTGGTTGAATTACCATGTCTGGAGGCATTTAAAAGAGTGGTAGTTGAGGTGCTTGGGGATATGATTTAGTAGTGGACAGGTGTAGTTGGACTTGATGATCTCAAAGATCCTTTCCCACCTAGTGTTTCTGTTAATCTGTGTTGTACGGGATATTGTCAAGTGCCCAGTGTAGGGATGGTCTGAGTCCTGGTCAGTTTGGTAATTAAGGGCATCAGCAATACTTCGTTCTCTGTTTGAACTTTCAAGAATTAACTTGGTTAATTTCTCCCTCAGAACACTTGTAGACATCTACTTTGAAGACTAAATTCAAAGATTTGAACAGAGCTATGTCTTCTAAAGTTAAACCCCTCTAAAATGTTAGGATTTCAGACATATGATGTACTTCCTATTCCAGCTGTTGCTTGCAGTCTAGGATTTATTTCTCACTGAAAGTCTCCTAAATCTAATCTGTTAAATATTGGAAGCCTGTTTCTGGGTTTTGTTTGGAATTCATCTAAATGTTTATATTAAAAACAGGAGATGCAAATGTCATTAGTAACTTTATTAATCTCTAATTGGAGAGAAGATCATATTAATCATGCAATATTTGCATAAACATGACATTGATTATTCAAAAATCATACCAAGAGTATGAAAATATCTCAAATTTATTTGGATCCGACACCAAGGAATACTAAGTAACAAATTCGAATCACTTCTAGCAGTTTAATTTGTAAATTGTTTACAAATTCCCAGTTTATGTAAACATTCAGTCTCTCACTTGTTTTAGTTAATCTCAATTTTTTTGCTATTTATGTCTTTGTATTGTACATACTGTTAGAGTATAAGTTCTTTATCTCTATAACGAAAGGTTATATTCTCTCAAGACTTGTTTGTAGAGCTGATCTCCTAGGTAAGACTAATACTGTAAGGCTCGTAAATGCTGAGGTGGTTGTGTTGTTATAGTAACATTGGCAAACAGAAAAATCTATCATTACTATAGGGAAATAATTATTTCTCTGGATTATTTTCATACATAATTTATTTGCATGCAATACCACAGCTATTCTTCTGTTTCCAAGGAAATAAAAACTTTTTATTTTATCTTTCATGCTCTACCCTTTCTTGTTTCTTTTTCAATAATTCCAGTGAAAAACATGTTTCAATATGAGAAAACTTGCAGGGGAAAGGACAGAAAAAAAAGAAGAATAAAAAGCCAGATTTGGGCTTCACAGAAAAAAGAAATCTTTCTGGGGGTGAAGGAGAAGAAAAAAAAAGAATGAAAGAAAAAAACCCTCAGTTTCAAAGATGACTCTATAAGGACACGAACATGCAACAAGCCCCTCTATAGAAACAATTCATTGAGTTGCTATTCAAATGGGGTCAGGGAATCCCCAGTACTGATACCACTCTGCCTTAAATAGAAAAGCAATCATTTTAATTTAGAATCTGGAAGAGATTTGTATCTTGAATGTTCCAGAAACCTCAGCTCATACTGAACAAGTAATAACATATGCTAAAATGATATTATAGACAGAGGGCATATTTCAAATGCTCCTTTTACTGTAAATACACTGCCACACACTTTTCAGCCCAGGTTCAATCTCTTTATTTTTTCAAGTATATACACCAAGGTAGCTGCAGGATTTAGTCTAGGTTTCTGTTAATTTTGTTCATGAAGTTTCCTATTAAATTGATCAGTAATATCAGTACAGTATAATTAATAAGCAAAAAATACATTGTTTAAGGATATTAAATCTTTAAATTTATGTTTATTTATGTTTTATGTCACATATTTCTCAGTAACTTAATGTATTTTCTGGATATAAACTAGACAAAAGGATTTTGTCTTTATTGTTATTAGCAGCTGTGCTCTGCTTTGGCTAATCCATTAATATACTTCAGATAACTTGCAGTTACAGCTGTGAAAGAGGCAAATATAATCTTCAATTGAATTTGGCTCATTGAAGTTATTACTTAGCTTTTCTACACCTTGTTAAAGAGACACAAAAATTTAGTCTTAGAAATAGGCACACTGAACATATCAAGGACCACCATTTCCAAAATCTTCTCGGTTTATATCTTGATTACTTTTTTAACTCTCTCTCTCTTCCCCTGCCTATATCTGAAATCAGCCTTCCTGTGAGCAGGAAAAATATGGTGGGCTTTACTAAAGGGAAAGTAGATTTTTACACTCACAGCATCTGAGGGATCATAAAATTATGATATTGTCATCTGCCATAAACTTTGTGATTATGAGAAAATAATTCAGGATAAAATTCATTAGGTTCACTGAACGATCCAAATTCCTGAGGAGAAGATTATAACCTCTGAACATCAAATCCCTACTCAGTTTCTACAGCAACTTCTGCAGTTTGTCAGATGTCTCTGAAATATGTGAAATTAATATTGTTCTTCCATTCAAAACCATTTTGATGGTCTTGGTACATATAGAGGCTGTTGCTTGAAAGATACTGCAGAAATGGAGGATGTTGTGGTTCTCAAGCCTCCAGGCAGATCTTCAGGGATTCTAGTGTAACCCTTTATGAGAAACTGGTAATGGAAAACTGAGAAAGAAATTGGGTGTAGCATATCCCCTTCTAAGATCTCTCTAGGTTATTCTGTAGTTGGAAAAGTTCAGTGGAGTTTCTGGATATCCTAATACCACACAGCTGGTGTTTCTTTCATGGAAGAGCAAGGCAAAGGTTACAAAGAGCCTTCTGCTACTCTCCCTACAGTGTTCACCTGAAGACCCAAAGGGCAAGAAGATTTAGGCACATAAAATCAAACATTTTTTCCTCTCTCACTCACCTCAGATACATGGGAGCCATGCAACCATGTCGCTGAGGGACTTCCCTGCTGAATAATTCCATTGTGTAGGTATTGCCCATTGTACTTCTCTGCATGCCCAGATCATCCTATTTCTGTACAGCTTTCTGCAAACGCATCCCATAGACTCATTCAGGGTCTCTGAATTTATGTTTTCTCCTACCCACTCTCTTTAAGACAAGCAATCAAATATATACCTCAGCTGTTCCTCATATGCATTGAGAGGATCTGACTCCGTGCATCAGCCAGTTACTTTTCCTTGGAGAGGGAAAAAGGCCTGGTTTTATCAATGAGATTTCATGGCAAAAAAAAAAAAAAAACAGTGAATCCTGTCAAATAATGTGGTTGTAAGTATCAGTGTTCAAGATTCACATCATTTACTCTCAGGCAGTCAACACTGTACCTATGAGTTAAATGTCTGAGCTTAAAGGACGATATTGCCATCTTCACTACTCCTTATGCATACATAACTGAAGTGCTTAAAGCAGGATTTTGAGGGATACACATTTGTAAGGAAAACAAGGCAAAATTGAGGTCTTTTATCAGCTCTAGCTCTTAAAGCATCCATGGTCTTTTGATGTTACTACCCCAACCTCTTTTTACCTTAGTGTGACACTTGTCCAAGGGGCATGAAGAAGGAGGTAAGTCAATGATTTCTTCTATTTGACCATTCATGAAGGAATTGGCTTGACATGTAGTATTGTTATGATGTCTTTAAGAGGTTTTGCACCTTAACCTTGTTCAGATTTGTCATCTAATTTACTTTAGCAGAATCATGTTGAAATAAACCTGTCTAGAAGACAGGACCCTATGACTTAAGCAGTTATGAGCAGTTTCTGTTGGAAACTGTCTTACAGTTTCAGGGCTAGCTTTGGTTTTGTGTACCTAAATATTATGGATCGTCTATGGGCAAGAAACCCAGTTACTGTGAATTAATAGAGCTGGAATAGTAAGTAGACCTATGGTGATCTAGACCATCTGAGCATCTGACCATTACACTTTATGTTGATATTCTCTACAGATTTCCCTTGGAAATTGAATCTACTTGAAAATATGAGTTGTTTGTATAATATTATGAATTCTTCTCTGAGGCGGAGAGAGAGAACTGATGTAGAAGACCTATAATGGCCCAAGAAGGAATACCCTCACAGGTTATGTAGTATATAAATATGATGTAGTACAAATGCAAGAAGAAATTGTGCAACAAATCAATAGTAATTTCCCACTGCTGTTTTCAATTGTAAAAACATAACACAGGCAATGAGGGAGGTATACTATTTCTCATTGAATAACAATTTGAGGCAGACAGAAATATTTCCTTTTAACAGAAGAAATATTTCTACTGTACAGTCACATAGCATGCAAAAAAATTCACTCAGGAGATCTGTACAAAATACTCTAAAGTGATCTCATCCTTTCATCACATTAGGTGGTCCTTTCTGACTTATATATCTTTACTCTCTCTCTTTTCTTCCTAAAGGAAAAACTATGTAAATCCTGTAGAAGGGTATTTTTTCTAAGGAATTTAGGTACTAGAGACCTATTTTATAGCAGTAGCATTTGCAGATGAAGAAACATTTTTTGATGGCATGAATCAACATCAATCAAATTCTTGGAGGTTTCAATGTCTGAAAGCATTTATGCTACCTTCCATTCAGTTATTGTTCTAAGGACCTATGCCTTGCAATGGAGAAATGTTATTTCTTAAATGAGGAAGAGAATGTTAGTGCATGAAAACATTAAATATATTCCATATATTGAATATTGTAACATTAAATATATTCCATATATTTCCTGATTTTAGACCCCTTTCTGATTATGTATTCTACCAGTAGAATGAAGAAAGTGGAATTATATTAAGCATCAAATTTACTTCTAATTTAATCCCTCTACCTCTGCAATGGATCAGACAATTTTGCTTATACCAACCCCGCCCCCCCCCTCACCACTTTTGATAGTGGAGGCTAGGAAGGGACAACAGAGTTAGATTTTGTTTAGGTTTTTGATTGTTTATTTCGCATTCTGATGGAATAGGCAAGACTTCACAGAATAAAAAAAAAAAAAGGAACTTATTTGTGACAAAGCACACATACACTCCACTGCAAGAAAAGTAATTTCCACCACTCTTGGTTTACTTATAAAATAATTTGCATAGCATTAATCATCACCAATTGATTCTCATCCCTCAATTTCTTATGGTCAGGGATATTTATCTCTTATGTCATGAACAAATAACTTCCTCTTTCATACATATGTTTTGCTCAAACAGATTCAAATATATTCCTATCTATGACCTGTCAGCCATTGCATAACTCACCATATAGATTTTTTTCACTGCAATGATGTTGTTAGGAGTATAAAAGGTCTCAAATTGGATTCTATTCAGTTTCAATTTTGGTATAATTCAGTCAGTGCCAATATGAGTTCTTGAAAATAAACATATCTTTAGCCAAAATTCTTATTCTTAAGCCCAAAAATAGTTGAAGATAAAAATATGCATATTATATAAAGAATAAAAATATGTATATCAAACATAAGAAAAAAACCAAATAAAGCTATCCTGATATTGTTATATTGTGGGGTACTAGCTGACTTAAAAAAAAAAAGTAGAAACAAAGAACGAGGAGAGAAAAGCAAATTTTGTACCTTCTCCATAAATTATGTGAGAATTAGGATTCAGGCTTAAATGCATTTAACTATTTTGATGTCACTAAAAGTGAATTAAACAGAATCACAGAATCACTAGGTTGGAAAAAAACCCACAGGATCATAGTTCCAACCATTCTTATCAACCATTAAACCATGCCCCTCAGCACCTCATCCATCCGTCTTTTAAATACCTCCTGGGACTGTAACTCAACCACCTCCTGGGCAGTCTGTTCCAGCATCCAATGACCCTTTCTGTGAAAATTTTTTTTCTGATGTCCAGCCTGAATCTCTCCTGGTGCAATTTGAGTCCATTCCCTCTTGTCCTGTGCCCTGACACTTGGGAGAAGAGGCCAGCACCCTCCTCTCTACCACCTCCTTTCAGGTAGTTGTAGAGAGCAATGAGGTCACCCCTCAGCCTCCTCTTCTCCAGGCTAAACAACCCCAGCTCTCTCAGCCGCTCCTCATAAGGCCTGTTCTCTAGCCCCTTCAACAGCTTCATTGCTCTTCTCGGGACTTGCTCCAGAGCCTCAACATCCTTCTTGTAGCGAGGGGCGCAGAACTGAACACAGTATTTGAGGTGTGGTCTCACCAGTAACACTAGTAAACACTAGTAAATACTAAGTATTGAGAATATTATGTACATGATATGCTTCATAGGGACTTCCATGTAGAATCCCTCAGTATTGATTGTAAATAAAAATAGATTTGGGTCATGAGAAACAAACATTTTAACAGAAGATTCTTCCCCACTCTTGTCCTATGTCCAGCTCCACCCTTTCACTTCCACGTCCTCTCCCCTGGAAGGCAACAAGGATGGAGATGCTGTCTGGGGTTAGTCCATCACAACCCCTCACATCTGCTCATCTGCCCCCACATATCTCTCCCTGCTCCAGCCCAAACCCCTCCCAGGGCTGCAGTCCTTCAGGGACAACCTGCTCCCTTGTGGTCTCTTCACTGCAACAGCTCCTGCAGGAGATGATAGTCTCAGAATCTTACTTTTGGACAATGAGGACACACATCTTATGTACTTGTGAAGTCAAATAATTTATTGTTAGTACAATCTGAAATCTTTGGAGTCTAATGTTATTGGTCAAGATCTAATTGTCACAGAACAAAGAAAAATAATAATAGAGTTAGCATATATTTACACATATTTTAGTTACTATCCATTTCCCTGATATTATGCATCTCCTCTCACTTTTCCTGCTGTCTGTATGGTCAGTGGTTTCATTCTGATGCTGGTAACAGGGATGCTGTTGTGAGTCACCATGTTACAAAGCCTTTTGCGGGGAGGAATATGGCATTAATGGTTGTGGTTTCTTTTTCCTCAAATTAGGAGGCAACTTAGGGCCATTTGTGTGTTTTCACTGACATCCTTTCAAACTTTTGATCTTCATTTAATGGAACACAGCTCCATATTACATCCAAATATACAATATATAGTACCTTTTATGCATGTTAGATACTTCTTTTGTGTTCTTTGTTATCCCTAAAATCAGTTTTGTCTTGCTCTGTGTCTGCCTTTAACCGGCCTTTGATGAGTCAGATGAGGCAGTGGAATCTACAGTTCCAAGCTTTTGCCCCACTTATCATCCCGTGCCTAAACCCCTTTTTGTCACAATCTGTTTTTTCAAATACACAAGGCTTCAGCTATTATAACAGACACACGTTTCTCTACATTTTGCTTTAGAATTGTAAAACTGTGTTTGTACCATGTAGCAATAAGCAAAATGAAACAAAACAGCTATAGCCATCTCCTAAAAAGGAATATAGTTGTTACAGGTAAATCAAGTTAAAACAAAGCTGCAGATAGGTTACGAAAAGCCCAGAGGCCTTGCAAATTCAACACAAATTTTAGCAATGACAATACTGTATTACAGGGCTACAGGCTAACAAATGTGATACAGACAAGAGCAGTTCGAATGTCATCTACCAGTAGGGGTATTTTCTGGAGAAGTAAAAATCCATTAATATCAGGGTGAAATCTCAGACAAGACTCTTCCTAGAAAACACGTGTAAGTTGTTTTCAACATGTTTAATAAGCATTAATTGAAATGCAGAAAAAATATTCCTTGAGTAATCAAGTGAATGAAGAGACTATCTTACATGACAAAATGAGAAGATTTTGACTTGATTAATAAAACAAAAGCAAAGAAAGGCTTTGATTGCTAAGTATAAAGACAGGTTAGAGAAGAGGATGTGTGGGGGTGCATGTAGATAAGGAAGACAGAAAAGAGAGAGATACCGGTGAAGCACAACCATGGCACAACAGCAACTGAAAACAATGTATTTGTAAATCAGAACAAAATATCCAAATCTCAAGGCCGTGACACTCGGGAACAGCCTTTCAGGAAGGATTACAGGCACAAGCACATCTAATTTTTTCTGAAACAACATTATATACTGGGACTTCATGAGACACTACACTGATCTCGGTCCTGCAGACAGACCCTTCCGGTCTACATGTCCTCAGCTCCTAGGAGAGAAAAATCAATGATTTTGACAGTGACAGCTGATGAGATTTTCATAGAAGTTAGTAATGAATGAAAGGTTGAACAATGAATTCCCATAGTAACATGACAGTTCTTAGAAAATATTTACCTAGTGGGAGTTAATGGACTCATTTCTGATGTTATCCTTTGAATTACTTGAGGTCATAATATTTTTAAAATATTGCAGGGGAAGTTGTTTGATTTATTTTGGTTTGGATGGTTTGCCTGAATTTATACCTGAAATTAGAATGGCTGTATATTTTCATTTAACCAGATTTTAATTGAAAGAGATTAAATATAAAGATTTAATCATTTTGTTTCAGTTTCAATATTTTAGCATAAACACTTTTTTATTAATTCACTTACAATTGCTCTTTAAGATTTCGGTAATTATATTCTAAACTTTGTGTTTCTTTTTCTATATATTGCTTTCTCTATGCATAACTTGCTGACCTGTCATGCTAGTATTTTAACCAGTCTATTCTATTTTATTCTGACATTTAACTTCTTAAGAACAGCTATTTGTTGCTACCAGCTGACACAGCTTATCTTCTGTCCTTTTTGGGTCATTATAGTTCTTGACTCTTACACTCATAGGAACTGTAGGAAATTGAAATTTAAATTCTAGTTAAAACATATGCACTTAGGCCATAATTTATGTTACTATGCAATAAGATCAAATCAAATAATATAAAATCATGTATAAGGCTTGTGAGATGAGAAGTTGGAAACTCAGGTGATGTTGTATGCAAAAGAGAGGTAGCCAGGTAGACAAATGCATGCACAGATGTTGATGACACATTTTTATATTTAACACTAAAATTAAAGGAGTATTTTATGATATGCTTTCTTTTGACATTAAATAGCAAATCCTCTTTGGAGTGACAAAATCTTTTATTATTATCAGCATGGGAAATAGTTTGATGTAAGGAAGGAATGATGCTTCAATTAGTGCAGAGTTGTATCCCCACATTCTGATTTGATGAATAAAACATTTCTTAAATAGTCATGTTGTCCTGCCTGTGACACAGCTGATAAAAACTACTAATAAAATATAAACATAAATTAACTATAACATTTTAAATGACGTGTTGAAATTCCATACTGAAGTATCAACATTCATATGCAATTTTTCTCTAAAGACAAATATCCTGGAAATTCAGTTTTACTGGTAGTTGTAAAAAGATTAAGCACCTCTTATTCGGAAGAAAAACAGCAAACTGTCAGTTCTTTATGACATAAATAGTACAATTCTTTTTTTTTCTGATTCACATACTTCTTAAAGAGTTGTTCTGAGTATTTTTTCTAGCATGCATAATTAGTTTCCCATTTTCTTGGTAAAACTATTTTTATGTATAGTAGATGTAGAATTATATAAGGACATCTATATAACACATCTTCCTTTTCTTGAAACACAGCTTCTTTAATCAAGGTTTTGTTACTGTTTGTAATTTACTTTTTGTATCACTGTACCAACCATGCTGGGCCTAATTTTCACAGTGTGAACTCAATTTCTGCAAATTTGGTACCATTCAAAATAACAAAAATTTTTGTTATTTTAGGTAATTACCTGTCCTTTTTTCCTTTCTTTTTCCATAGTATCTTAGCTCCTCTTTAAATAAAATGGAGAAACACTATCTTCTACATTTAAATTCAAGTAACAAATAACATGGACATTTAACATGTTGCCCAACATAGAAGATTTCTATCAAAAATAAAAAAATAATTTATCAAGTATTCTAACCTGCTTGTGCTAATTATGAAGGAAGGCAAAGAATAAAACATAAACATACCTCTTTCTTTTCAGCTTGTACTTCCTTTATTCCAGATCTGGATAGATATGTAATAAATAACACAATCCTTTTGGTTTATCAGTCTATACAGATATGCCCATGTAGAGTGATTCAAGTGGAACAGATCCTGAAACACTTAACTGGGATACGAATATTGAGATGAGAAAGGAAGACCCAGGGCATAGTCTGACTTAACCTTGGTGATGTCTCTAACCTTAATTAACCATCATCATTATCGTTCTTCGGTTCCAGTCACAAAGCACCTATTATGCAAGGGAACTTGGGAAGCTGAGGTAAGGCACATACTGCAGCCTGACACCTAGGTAGCAGCATATAGTGGGATGTCCCTGCCCATTGCAGAAGGGTTGGAAGATGATCTTTAAGGTCCCTTCCAACCCTAACTATTCTGTGATTCTATGTTCCCATCAGAGTTCTATCTGCCAAGCTGTCAGTTGTGGTTGGTGCAGAGTTTAGACAGGACATGAGCTTCTGTTGGTTAGATATCTTTGCTCCCTATCAAACTGGCAGAGTTCCAACACCCTTCTGCACAAATTGCCATACTATGCTGTGTTTACCCAACTTAGTCCCTAGCCACTCCCTAGGCATTTCTTTTATAGGTGTTAGGGCTTGCCTATGATTGCTCTTTGCCTTGCCAAGGTCTCCTCAGACACTGTGGGCTCCTGGCCAGTCTGTCTGCTCCTGTGAAGTTTCCCTGGTTCAGGAAACCCGCTTGCATACTATGCTAGAGCTCTGGACTGTGGAATGCGCTGGCACCAAAGTGGCCACATGTAATGGAAAACATCCCATAGCCCTAGAAATGGTTTTTGCCATTGTTCCCCAAAGTTGTGAATACTCTCCATGAATACTGAATTCAGATGACTGAATTTGAACTGATCAAACAAAGCTTCCCTGGGTTTCCATAGGAAGAAACAAATGTATTCATGATACAACTCATCTGATCTATTTCAAAGTCTAGTTTAGAATGAGACAAATTTATTGTACAAATGTATATTCTTTTCTTTTGAATGCAAATGTTGCCAAGGTAACTAGCTAGTCAGGTGATTCCCTTTAAGCACATTACTGAAATTCTGTATTTTTGAATGACTGGATAATCCAATATTTTTTGTTCTTGAGGTCCTCCAGTTCTCTATGGTAAAACTCTCAACCTTCTCTTGTCACACAGTGCTCTAATTCTCTTAATCTTGGTGAAAATTCAAGACTTGAGGAACTACAGGCTGATCAGTCTCACCTCTGTGCCTCCCTCCCCTCCCCTCCCCTCCCCTCCCCTCCCCTCCCCTCCCCTCCCCTCCCCTCCTATTGGAGAGATATTTCCGTCCAGTAAAATAAATTAGGATCTGAAATAAAAATATCTTCTATATAATTAGATTTGATTAGTTAAGACTCAAAAATGTTAACTTTCTTTCCTTTATATTTTATAACTTACCTTTGCTTCTAAGCTGGTCACATCTTTTTGATCTTTATTGTGAAAAACGACAAAACTTCCTTGATACCTGAGTCCAGAATTCAGTGAAATCAATGGAAGCTTTGAATCAAACACAGGAGGAATAGATTCCTAATTAGTTCATATTTTAGAAATCTTATTAGTATGTCTGAACTATCTTTACCTTCTTTTCTTTGGCACTCAGAACATATTGTGTATTTCTTTGAATCTTTACCTTGTAATTCAATAATTACACCAGTAATTACACCAGAGCAGTCTGGTGAAATTTATTAACCCTAATAGCAACACCAGTCCATGTTTGAAAATTCCAGGTTTTTTTTTCACTCTAAATCTGTGCCTGTAAGAATATAATTATTTGTATTAATTCTATAAGTACAGAAAATCTTAAAGTCTGTTTGTTTTTTTTCCTTTGCCTTTCCCCTGCTCTTTCCCTGCAAGTGCTACTTTATCGGTCCTCAAACTCAGATAAATTTCTTATGCTGCTTTATGCTCCCTGTGTTTGTGCCTATGCTGAAACCACTAAGTTCTGAGCCCCTGGATCTGACTGCATCTGCTGACTGTACCCATACCAAAATGAAAACTGTGTGTCTATCATCATCCTTGTGACAGAAGGATTTGCTATAGGAGCTACAACAAATTCTATCAGACACACAGTCTGGACAGCTGGATACAGAAATTTAATAAAGCGTATCATGGGTGAATTTGAACAAAACTGAAGTACCATGAGCAACTGCTTAGTATTTCCAGAACTTCTGTTTATCACTTGTGCAAAGTCAGTATTAGCATCTCATCCTATTTCACGGGGATTGGAAAGATGTATCTGGACAACACAGTGCTGAAATTGAATATATTTATGTGTGTATGTCTAAGCATATATCACTTAGGAAACCAGAGATCACCACAAGAACCATTTTTAGAAGACTGATAAATTGATTCAAATTCTAGAAAAAAAATCACTTTACTCATTCATTAGCAGCACACCTTGTGCTAAAAGGTGATCACTAGCTGAACTTATCATTGAAACAGTCTTTAACATTTGTTCTGCTAATTAGCTGTGACTGCACATTACCATGGAAATGATGCTATGTAGTGCTGATGGCCAGTCTTTGATGATTTGTGGTCTCCCAGATCAACTTGATCAGGCTTGCAAGCTATTTGATGAGGAACGTCAACAAAAAGAAGCAGACATCTTCCCAAGTGTTCATTACTCATTCATGTGTTTTTATACTATTCATCCCCCTCCCAGTGGAGATAGACAGAGGATTCCATCTGTTCCCAGGGCTCTCTTTCTTGTTTTGTATTTTACTAATCATGGGTTTTGTTTAATAGGCAGAATGTCCTCTCTATTTGCTGTCCCTTGTGCTTATCTTATTATTTCTTGTTTGTCTTGCAAATTCTGTTCCTTGTGTGGTAGCTGTTTACATGCTTTCTCATGCCTCTTACGTGCAACTACACTTGCTTGTCACTTGACTTGCTCACATTGCCACATCCTTACACTTTTCCTTTGGTTAGCAGAAGCTCTCATAAGAGTGGATATTTAGGGATACATTTATCCTCAAAATCAGAGTTATTCTCTAATGCATACAAAGGACTTAAGGGACACAAATGGAGTAGGTGCAGGAGTAATAATTTTAATTATTACTTATTTTGTTGACTCATATCCTCTTTCCTACATTTTCTTTTTCTGTCTACCTATATGGTTTCTGAAATTCACATGGAAAAGAATTTACCCTTGAGAATACTGCCTTGTCTTTATAGTTTGCACAAGGAAGAGCTAAAGTAAAATTTAGATAACATCCAATTAAAAATAGTAGGCAAAAATAACAGAAATACATGAAAAAAAAACTTGTTCTGCTCTTATAATGTCATAGAATTATAAATAGATCAGATGGTCCACTATTTAAATTGCCTGGGAAAACACAACTAAAGAACCATTGGTATAAATTAGTTTTCAACTGTCACTTAAGAATGAGTTAATTTATCAGTGAGGTGCTGTTACAGTACTTCCAGAGCAGTCTAGTGAAATATCGGAATAGATGGGTGTAACTGCCACTGTACTCAGACCTAGAAGCACATATTTTTTTGTCAGGTAAACTAGGAAGGTACAGAGATATAAAAGTGACAGTTCTGCCATTATTTACTATTTGAGAAAACGACTTCTTGTTGAAAGTGTGTTTTCTGATGTGTACAGAAAAAGATAATGACAAAAGAAGAAAGAAAGGCAGGAAATGAATAGAGGGAGCAGTGAAAGCTTCCTTTCAGCTTAGCCAAACATATTGAATTTTAGGCATGAAGCCTCCACAGTTTTTCTTCCTTTCATTTTCTGTGCTTGCAGCAGGGTTAGCAGGTGGAATTTCCCCAATGGATAAACTCTTGTCCTGAAAGGATGTTGAGAAACAAGGGGCCGTTCTGAATTTATGTTTTCCTTCATTCTTTTGTTTACCAAACCTTGTGTTATTTTCTACTAGCTTCTTACTTCCTACATATATAATATGCATAGTAGAAGTTATTGAGACTACTCTTATTCTTAAAATTAAGCACAACAGTGTTTGCAAGAATGAACAAAATGGGTGTTACAAATCTTAGTCTTTCCTTATCGTGAGTTAAATTCTATATAAAACTTAATCTATGCTTTATGTGGTGATCTTTTGTTTCAAACTTGTGTCTGGAAGAGTTCATTAGGGATTTAGTATAAGAGCTACAATGGGACAGGTAGATACAGACCTTATTTAAAAATTAGTTTAATTTCTTTTTTATTTTTTTATTTATTATTATTACCTTCAAATCCTGATGGAAAACCTTAGAATCTGGAAGTTGGGTAGAGTGAAACTAGTTGACGTGCTTCTATCTGCAGCATTGTAAACTGTATTTTATGTAATTAACATAAAGCTTTTGAAACTTGTAACTCAGTAATGTTTTAAGTTATTATTGGTTTAATAACAACAACAACAGTGCTCCCTCAGTTGTATCTAGATTGAACAAGAGTGCATAGATTAGTGAAAAGAAGTAGCCAATTAAAGTACTTCTAAAGATGGTGCAGGGTTGTATTCTTGACCTCACTGACAGAGCCAGCCAGAAAAAAGATTTGACATTACTGTTTGACCTTTACAACCCTCCTGCCCAATATTTTCTTTTTATTTTTCTTTTAAGCTGATCTCTGCCTCTTTCATAAACCAAATTCACCTCTAAGCAATTGTAACTACGCTCCTTGTATTACCACAAGCCTGGTGCTATCCTCAGGGTTTTGCACTTGGCAAAGTATTTCCACAAGCTGTCTCCATGGTGTACGAACTTGTGTCCTAACTACAGTAACTGTTTTTCCTTCTCACTGATTATCGTTATACGTGGTTACTTGACATTTCAGATTTCCAGCATCTCCTGGCTCAAGGTGGAGCACAGAAAATCATTGTGCAAATAATTGTTCTTATTTTAAGGGAAATGATTACTTTGACATCAAAAAATGCAGTCCTCATCATCAAATGGTGAATGAGGGAATGGAAGCACTGATAAAGCAGCTTAAAATGAAAAAAAAATAACAAAACTAAAAACTCAGAAAAACCTGCAACTGTAGCATTTTGAAATTTATCACTTCTATAGGCCAGATTTTTGCTCTAAATTGCCTTTCCACAACCTCTTTTCCCAGACCCTGTTCAGTATGGGCTTTCTTCTCAATAAAGCTTTCAGCACTTCACAATGCTGTTTGACAGGGGCCAGGCTTTCAAAGACAACTCCACGGCGATCTCCACTAGGAACTGGAATTTCTGAGATTCAGAAAAGAGAATGAACTGATCTAATCTTATCTCTACTACGGCACAGAGCACCAATATGGAGGTAGTGACAACATTTACAGCCATGAATTAAGCAGTGCCTGGGAATATTCTCAGGCAATGGATCTTAGCTCTCAATATTGCTAAATTAGAACTGTCCCTCAAGTGATTTTGTCCCATGTTAACTGGCATGTTTCCAAAAGGAAAGTTTTCTTTAAGAGTCAGTAAAAAAACATTCTGGTTTTCAGTCTCCTCATTTTTATCAGGTTAAGCAATTCTTTTACAGAGAACACTTTCCAGCCCATTCATATTTACTCTGGGTTTTTGTTTTTTTCCCCCATCAACTATATTACAGAATCACAGAATCACAGAATAACCAGGTTGGAAGAGACCCACCGGATCACCAAGTCCAACCGTTCCTACCAAACACTAAACCATATCCCTCAGCACCTCGTCCACCCATGCCTTAAACACCTCCAGGGAAAGTGACTCAACCACCTCCCTGGGCAGCCTGTTCCAGTGCCCAATGACCCTTTCTGTAAAGAATTTTTTCCTAACGTCTAGCCTAAACCTCCCCTGTCGGAGCTTGAGGCCATTCCCTCTTGTCCTGTCCCCTGTCACTTGGGAGAAGAGGCCAGCACCCTCCTCTCTACAACGTCCTTTCAGGTAGTTGTAGAGAGCAATGAGGTCACCCCTCAGCCTCCTCTTCTCCAGGCTAAACAACCCCAGCTCTCTCAGCCGCTCCTCATAAGGCCTGTTCTCCAGCCCTTTCACCAGCTTTGTTGCTCTTCTCTGGACTCTCTCCAGAGCCTCAACATCCTTCTTGTGGTGAGGGGCCCAGAACTGAACACAGTATTCGAGGAGCGGTCTCACCAGTGCCGAAAAAGTGTACAAAGGTGTACAAAAGGTGTACAAAAGGTGTACAAAGTCTCAAACTAACATTAAATTAATTGTTAACAATTACAACCAAGGAGTTTTGGCCTCTTAAACCACTTAGCCTAGGGAGTTGCTATAACTCTGATTTTTCTGTCATTTAACTCCTCTAGTAGATCTGTATCAACTCTTGTTATTCTTTGAGCAAGATGATCAGTCAGGTAGGTGACTGAAGGTTTAATGGAATTCTTCATTCAAGCATGAAAGCCGTACCTAGGGAAAAACCACAAAGGGTACTGAAAACTTAAAAGAACTCTTATGAAAATTGTGGGGTTTACGCAAGAATTTTTTTTACCAACATTATTCAGCAAAGTT
The DNA here is from genome assembly GCF_032191515.1 of Phaenicophaeus curvirostris. Classification (NCBI taxonomy): domain Eukaryota; kingdom Metazoa; phylum Chordata; class Aves; order Cuculiformes; family Cuculidae; genus Phaenicophaeus; species Phaenicophaeus curvirostris. The sequence goes on from NC_091394.1 coordinate 92,964,258, forward strand.
TTATCATGTACCTTAGTAGCATGATAGCCTTAAAAACCTGAATATAGATATACAGAAAACAATGGAGATGGTTAGTTAAAGGGAGATGTATGCATGTTTGGGTCTCATCTCATCGTAATGTAAATTGTGGTTTCATGATACAGTATATAATACATAAAATTTGTGATATAAAACATAATATCGGGGAATACTGAGCTTAAATCCTTTGAATCTTGTTGGGGCATAAGTTAAGTGTCTTAAGATAATTCAATTTTCATCAGTCGTGTTGATAACAGTTGCTCTGAATCAAATACTTTGGTATTAGGAATGGATTCTGAAATTTATTCAGAATACTTATATGTGCATAAATATATACATATATATACATACATACATACGATACATCTCTCTGTAGGTACTTTGGGGCTGTAAGCCCAGCAATTAATTAGATTGTCTATACCTATTTATCACTACATAATCAAAGCAGAGTCCAATTTCTTTTCTATATATAGAAAGTAAAATTTCTGCCACTAAGGCAAGAATTTGCAATTTATTTTTATAAAATAAGGCAGCTCTCACTATCACTAAACAATCTTTCACTTCTTCAAGTTCCTAGTTCAGACCCTTTTATATCAGTAAGGTTTGCAGCTAACCCATCGATACAATTTTCCCACTTAAAAAATGTATTTTTCCAAATGATACTATATTTTTATCACTGTTACCTGCAGAGCTAAAAGAAAATGACATCTTCTTAGATATAATCCTATGAAAATTATTCAAAAAAAAAGTGATTTTTTTATTGGGTTTGGTTGTGGATTTGTTTGGGTTTTTTTGTTTAGTTTTGTTTAGTTTTTTGTTTTGTGTGATGACAGCCACAGTTATACCCAGTACTTAGTCAACAGAGTCAGTTTTTCTGAACACAAGACGACTAGACAGACCAGTTAGACCTGTCACTTATTTCCCCATTACATTTAATTTATTGCTTCACCAACCACTTAAAGCTGTCATATACGAAAGCATAAACTAGAATTGGCTCAACAATTTTCTTCTGGGATAGGCACATAGAGTACAGCTTATTTTTTGGAAGAAGACAAGTAGTATCAGCAGTGACATCCCAGTTCTGCATAGTACGTCGGTTCTTAAAGCAGTGAAATGAGTATTTATTACTGCTACTACTACTATTATTATTGCTACTACCATTACTACTACTGTTACTATTACTTCTTCTACTGCTATTGTTTTTTTTTTATAATTGTAATAATAATAATAACAACAATTTTTTGGCAACTATGGGCCCAACTCTCAAGATGCTGAAGGACTCCAGGGAGCCCTTCTTGCTAAGCCAAGTAAGAGCATTATCCATCCTCACATGGAGATGCCAAGACGCCAGATAGTGTGCAGTTAGAAACATGACTCATGCTAATTGATGTAAAAGAAAGATAACTTAGTCACCCTATTGTGATCAGCGGAAGTAAACCTGGAGACAGTCATCACTCATTTTTAATGGAGGCACCTCCATATAGGTGCATACAAAGCACTCAGAGCAGTGAAAGGTTTTTCCTTGAAAAGTACATATTGTCTTCATATGATGGCTTTTGGGATAAAGGTAGAATTTAGGCTTGTTAGATATCCATATCCAGAGTTTTCTTTAATGATTTCTTACCAGAATTTTTGTAGTGATGACCCATTAGGTTTGGGTTTTTTCTGGGTTCACTACTATTTGATTATTTCACTAATAACCTCATTGAAATAGGGCATGCTTGTTAAATTTGCATCTGGCACAAATCTGAAAGGCACTGTTAATGTGTTGCATGATAGGATTATAACTCAAAATGATCTTGATAAACTAGAGTAATTGTCTGGGAAAAAAAATGTTATTTATAGAATTAAGTACAGCATACGAGACCTAGTAGCTGCACAGCTCTACCATTGAAAATAAATGACTGTGGAGCATGTTTCCATAGGAAATGGTCTAAGGATTACAGTGAAGCAAAAGTGAAAACAAACGACAATGTCATACTCTTGCAAAAAAAGGACAAATGTTATGGAACAGCAAATAAATATGATTACACACTGCTCATGTTGCGGTCATAAAGCTGCAGATTAAAACATCTAATTTAGGTGCCTAGCTCTGTCTTCATGATCACTGGGTTTTTATGCTTCCATTATTAAGAACAGACACCTAGCTTGTAATGTCAGTATGAATGATTTATGACAGGCTAAAAGGCACCTGCTGTCAAATCTGAAACTCAAACTCAATGATAAATTAGTCTTCTTCTCTCCAGAGTAAAGTAAAAAATCAGCTGGAATATTATGTCTAGTTTTGGACTCACATTTCAAGAAAGATGTGGGTCTATTTCAGGTAGGACTGAGGATATAATGAAGAATAATTGAACTAGAAAACAAAACCATTGATGAAAGCTATGGAAACTGAACTTACAAAATCAGTTATGATTTATAAAATATATGAAAACAATCCTCAGATACACAGAATCACAGAATCACAGAATAACCAGGTTGGAAGAGACCCACCGGATCACCGAGTCCAACCGTTCCTACCAAACACTAAACCATATCCCTCAGCACCTCGTCCACCCGTGCCTTAAACACCTCCAGGGAAGGTGACTCAACCACCTCCCTGGGCAGCCTGTTCCAGTGCCCAATGACCCTTTCTGTAAAGAATTTTTTCCTAACGTCTAGCCTAAACCTCCCCTGGCGGAGCTTGAGGCCATTCCCTCTTGTCCTGTCCCCTGTCACTTGGGAGAAGAGGCCAGCACCCTCCTCTCTACAACGTCCTTTCAGGTAGTTGTAGAGAGCAATGAGGTCACCCCTCAGCCTCCTCTTCTCCAGGCTAAACAACCCCAGCTCTCTCAGCCGCTCCTCATAAGGCCTGTTCTCCAGCCCGTTCACCAGCTTTGTTGCTCTTCTCTGGACTCTCTCCAGAGCCTCAACATCCTTCTTATGGTGAGGGGCCCAGAACTGAACACAGGATTCGAGGAGCGGTCTCACCAGTGCCGAGTACAGAGGGAGGATAACCTCCCTGGACCTGCTGGTCACGCCGTTTCTGATACAAGCCAAGATGCCATTGGCCTTCTTGGCCACCTGGGCACACTGCTGGCTCATATTCAGTCGGCTGTCAACCAACACCCCCAGGTCCCTCTCCTCCAGGCAGCTTTCTAGACAGACTTCTCCCAGTCTGTAGCACTGCATAGGGTTGTTGTGCCCCAAGTGCACGACCCGGCATTTGGCCTTGTTAAACCTCATGCCATTGGACTCTGCCCAGCGGTCCAGCCTGTTCAGATCCCTTTGCAGAGCCTCCCGACCCTCCAGCAGATCGACACTTCCACCCAGCTTAGTGTCGTCCGCAAACTTGCTAAGGGTGCATTCGATGCCTTCATCCAGGTCATTGATGAAGACATTGAACAGGGCTGGACCCAGCACTGAGCCCTGGGGACCCCCACTTGTCACTGGCCTCCAGCTGGATTTCACACCATTTCCCACCACTCTCTGGGCCCGGCCATCCAACCAGTTTTCCACCCAGGAGAGTGTGCGCCTGTCCAGCCCAGAGGCTGACAGTTTCTCAAGCAGAACGCTGTGAGAAACTGTGTCAAAGGCTTTGCTGAAGTCCAGGAAGACCACATCCACAGCCTTTCCCTCATCCAGTAGCCGGGTCACTTTGTCATAGAAGGCGATCAGGCGATCCCTGTTCAGAATCGTCTGAACAGGGATAATAATTTTTACACCATAGACATAGTTCCTGGAATGAGAAATAATGAAATCAGGATGACATAGCAGGGAAATTGTCTTTACTGCATGCCAAAGAGTCTCCATAACTGAAGGTGCATGTACTGTGCAGTGTCACAAATGATGTAGATATAATATTGTGTTGGAATAGAGGGATGGACTTAAAAATATCTTCAAACTATCTCCAACTATAGAATTAAACAATTTCAATTCACAGTATTATGGCACAAATAATACAGATCATGGAATCATAGAATGCCAAAAATGGACCTCTAGCATCATCTGGTCCAAACTTTTTAGGTGATCTATAGTTTAAAAAGATGGCTCAGCACCCTGCCAAGCTGAGCCTTAAAAGTGTCCATTGTGGAGGAATCAACCATTTGCCTGGGTAGATTATTCCAATGTTTAACTGTTCTCATGATGAAAAGTTTTCTTCTGGAATCTAACTGGAATCTCCCCAGTAGCAACTTATACCCATTACCACCTGTCTTTTCCATGTAACTCCTCATAAAAAGACTCTCCATCCTCTTGGCAGACATCCTTTATGGACTGGTACATGGCAATAAGGTCTCCCCTAAACCCTCTCCTCTCAAGGCTGAACAAAACAAGTTCTCTCAGCCTTACTTCGCATGGTAGGTTTTCTAGTCCTCTGATCACCTTAGTGACCCTTCTCTGGGCTCTCTCCAGCCCGTAACCAAACACAGTATTCCAGATGTGGCCTGACATTCACTGAGTAGAGGGGGAACAAGCACCGAGTAGATCTTTTGAGTAACTTTATTGGATAATATGGTAGCTATGAGAAAAAAAGTGATTTGTGATTTTCAATTTTTTCACAAAGCTCTTCTCTATTATTTTTTATTCAGTACCTAAATCATCTGGGGTTTTTTTCTGTATTTTGCAAAAGATCAGTGCCTCTGTGTGTACTGAACTATTAAATGCTTGAAATGCAGTCTTGTGTTGGATGCCTTTATCTATATCACTGTTGTGCTGCCCAACAAATTAGGAAGGGATGCAGAATAATTTGACTTATGGCAGATGCTGATGACATTTAGATAGAAGAGATATTCACACTGAACTGTAGCTTGACTGAAAAATCAAACGCATGGACACTCTTAAGACAAATAAGGTTTTTAAAAACAGAAGCAAGCAGACCAAATTTATCTACAAATGGGAGCATTAAACTATGAAGGATTTTATATTTGACTGTAGAAACTTGTTTTTATTAATGTATCAATGACATATTGTCATTTTCCAATAATTTTCAGTTACTTTCAGCATGATCTTTTCCATAATTTGAGTTTTGCCTGTGTTTTTGTAAGTGATATAATTCATTTTACTGAGAATGTGTGATGTCAAAGGATGAGGTGATATGATTCATGACAGATGAATGCACATATCATAGTGAAATTCATCATGCTAAGTGAGTTTAGACTGACTACAGATCTATTGTGTTCTAAACTCATGGATATGATCATACAGTTAACAGTGACAGTGAAAACCTCGACAATCAGAAGCAGTTGGAAATCCCTTTAGCAAAGGAGGGTTAATTATAATAGCAAATCCGAAAGTAAAAATCAGAATAACAAAGATTAAATTTTAAGAAAAAATAAATGCAATCAATTACTGATATTATCATTTCATAAAAATAACTCCAAGGAGAACTAATATTTTCTTTTGCCTAGACTTTTTTATAAGAAGACAATTTTCTTACGTTGTTACGATTAGCAGCTATTTATCAAATTTTAATCTAATTCTTGGTGCAACCTAAGTTATTGAACTGCATGTAATTTAATCTGCATAAAAGTTTTTAAAAATCTAAACAAAGTGTACAAAAGTAGGAATTATAAATAAGATAAATTATTCTATAAAATCATTACTTTATATATATTTTAATAGGACATGCTGCCAGTTTTCTACTGTAATTGCACTCCTACAGAAATGTGACTTTCTGTAATCTTTGCTTAAGCTTTCCTTCTCATATATATTTGTAACCAAATACGTATGAAATTAAAACTCTGTCAGAATATTAGAATCTGCATGTATATACACACATAATTTTAAGAAACACATTTAGAAATACGTTATCTATAGAAATGGAAAGGTATTAAAAATTTTCCACTATAACTGTTTCACAGAAACCAGGCTAAGCCCTTGAGTACAAATATTAACAACTACAAAAAAATAAAGATTATAACAAAAAAACATGACACGTTCTCAGCAGGGTCTTATTTATAAAGGTACATGCTAACTAGTTTTCTTACCCTAGGGAATATTTGCGATTTCAAAACAATTTCTTCCAAAATTAAGATGAAAAGTTAAACTTTCAGATATATATTTATACTTTAAACTGCTTTATCAGATGATTCTGAGTAAGTGAAGCATTTCTATACTCTGTATATTTAAGCAGTGTAATTGCTTGGTTTAGAAAAACTGGCAATTTACTGGGAAAAAAGGGTTTTATAATGTTCTCCATCCACTTTGCTGAGGTCTGTGTTGTGTGGATGTACAATACTTGACACAGCAATGTCTCAGTCCTTGGCTGGATGTACTGAGGTCCTCTGTAGTATTAGTAACATTGACACTTTTCTGTAAATGCTCCTTTCTGTACGCTCCATCATTAGGATAAATTCTTCAGTTAATAAGCTCATACTGGCTTTCAGAAATATTATTTAATTTATTTCTGGTTAGAAGAAGCTGGCATAACTTTTGAACTTGTTTCTGTATCCTGTAATCTGATGAAAGTTACAGCAGATATTATTAATTATGCCTTCTAGCGTGGTGGAAACACTCATCTTTGTGTGTATCAGAGAGGTATGATGCCAACATTGTGCCCAATACTACACAATAAAGAACTTGTGTTAAGCTGTAGAATATCATACAATTCATTAATTTCATTAACTGAAATGGGAGGATTGTGAAAAAAACAGTCAAATGCCAGAAATGCAACTGATGGGTAGCAGTAAGAGTCAAGCTGGTCCAGCAGGTATCGGTAATGGAATTCTGTCTCAAACTGGAAAACAGATGTCGTCTCTGTGCAGACATTTATAAAATGATTTGATGAAGATAACTTACGATAAATGGTCACAACTATGCTTCACCAAGGTATTCAAAAGCATTAGTGATCTTGAAACAGAGAAGGGTTAACATAATATTCCTGAATGAAATAGGAGTGATGTGAACAAATACATCATAATGAATTTATTCTTTTGCTGATTTTGCTTTTTGGGGTTTTTTTGGACTGCCTGTCACTGAATGAGATCATTGATGGAATGGTCAGTGTGTTTAATTGTTAGATTTATACCACCTGAAATGACAAAAATAATAGCAGTAAAAAGCTAAGAGGTGAACAAACACGTTGATATTTTAACCTCTTCTTTGCCTTGTGTTCTCTGATTTAAAGATCACTGGCTATCAATCATACCAGTAAGGTAAAACCAAAGAGAGGGGAAATTATTGCTAATAAACATTTGTTAGATGTAATCTAAAAGCCTTTATAAATGCTTTGTAAGACCTAGATTTTAGTTTACATAGATCTTAAAATTGACCATTTCTTACATTCTTTATTGTTTTGCAAGCAGGTGGGGGAATCCAGCTGGGTGAAAACACAGGGCCCATCTATATGTATTTGTATTTGTGTATGTTTACATATGTATGACTATGTGAATAGGTTTATATATAAAAATACATATATACACTTCTATGTGTATTGGTAGATACTTACTTTGTACTTACAGTTTCTATTTTATCATGTGATAACACATGTATTTGCATATGCATGTACACATACATACCTACATATACGTATATGAGTCCAATAGTATGAGTTTTTTAGATAATAGTAGCAAACATAAAGGCAAAATCCCATCAAGAAAGAGATCTAGGGTGATCTAATAATCTACAATTCAGTCTATCACATCTATTAGACAAAGAAGATACAGGTAAGAGACGGACGTGTTTGGGAACCGCTGAGCACAGCAAGTACATGTAAGGAATGTTGCTGTGATGTAGGGCAGATTTCTTCCATGAAATACTGAGTAAAAGACTATTTTTAGAAGGTATCCAGTTCATATTTCTTCTACATATTTCCAGAAAGGGGCATTTATGAAGGCACTATTATTTAAATTTTTGGTTTGGCTTTTGTTCTCTTCTTAGTCTGGAATTAATTTCCAGGATTGTAGTCATTTTTCATTATTATTATGTTGATTTTAGAAGCATCTTAAAACTGTCTGGCTAGATTTCATAAGGTAAAACTGTGTATATCGCTCTGTTGCAGTTAGGCACAGAAACAGTCCTACGATCTTTAAAAGGCTGATGTGGGTCAAAATGAACATGGTATTGCTGATAATCACTGAAGTCTTGATTAATCTCTCTAATTCAGCTGTCGTGGCTGAGTTCAAATTTTGTCTTGTCACCTAATCCACTTCACTTTCTACCTCCTGTCACCACCACAGTTAGGTGTGTGAGAGAGTTAACCTCAGCTCATTGCCTCTGACCCACAGAATAATGTTCTCTGATTATTTTTGCCTCTTGATTTTTCACCCTGCCCAGAAATTCCCAACAGGCAAGTAGAGCAGAAATTCTGTTGTCAGACAAATGTTTTGCAAGATCTGTTTCCTGGATCTGAAGAGGCTGCTTTAACAATGGTCAGATATTTTAGGGTAAGATCTGGTTTGGATGAATGTGAATTCTAAGCATCTTAATGGCTTAAGCTTAGCCAGCTGTGCAGCTTACACTAAAAAAAAGAAATATTCTTTTACAATAAAAGCCTAAATAATTCAAGAAACTTCTATCCACTCTGAAGTGGGAGAGGAAAAGGTCCAGAAATTTACTCTAAATTAAAGGGCACTGAGTTTATTTGGGAGTTCTCTAACTGCATTTTGACTAACCATATGGATATTTTAATTTGCTGGAGCTTTGGTTCCCTGTTTGTGGGGACTGCAAGACTTTAAGCAAAGTTGATGTTGCAAGGACATATAGAGCCCTTCAGTGGGGACAATCAATTCCTAGTTCACCTTCAGTGAACATGTGTACTAGGAATAAATATTTTAAATAAATAAAAATAATAAACAGAAAATGGTGGGGCAAGAGCCATGATATTATATGAAAGGAGCTCAGTTTCATCTCTAGACATGTCTCACACAGACCAAGAATTAACAAGCCTCACACACTCACAAATCAGTAGAGGTTAGATCTAATTTTTCTATCATAATTAACTAATCATTTGCTCTTGTCATCACCATGTTTAAAAGCCTAACATAGAGAATATATACTTTTGATTAAGCAGATATTCCTGGTTTGAATATATAATAACAGTTATATGCTATTTCCGTTTGCTATGAAAGGGCAATTTGGCAATGAAATGTATTCCAAAAAGGATTAAGCTGAAATTTTATTTAAAAAAATAAATAAATTAAGGTAAAATGTTTTGCAAAGGTTAAAGTTCTTAGCTGAAAGATTCTCTTCCTCATGTAATTGAACTAAAGTATAAAGATAATGAACTGTAGTAGATGATATTTTCTGGCTGTCCCATTAAGCAAAATATCTAGGAGCAACAGAAAGACAGTTAAAATATTCAGATGGTAAATTTTTAATGAAAGAAGGCTAAGATGCACATTTCCATAACCTTTCATACTGGAGTGTTTAAGAATGTGAAGGTAAATTGGAAAGATTTTGCTTTGCAGATCACTGCCAAAAACACTCTAAAACAATTTGGAATGGATTCAGTTGTATAATTGAGTGACCCGAGGATAAACATCATAGAATCATAGAATAACCAGGTTGGAAGAGACCCACCAGATCATCGAGTCCAACCATTCCTATCAAACACTAAACCATGCCCCTTAGCACCTTGTCCACCCTTGCCTTAAACACCTCCAGGGAAGGTGAATCAACCACCTCCCTGGGCAGCCTGTTCCAGTGCCCAATGACCCTTTCTGTGAAAAATTTTTTCCTAATGTCCAGCCTAAATCTCCCCTGGCGGAGCGTGAGGCCATTCCCTCTTGTCCTGTCCCCTGTCACTTGGAAGAAGAGGCCTTTCTACAACCTCCTTTCAGGTAGTTGTAGAGAGCAATGAGGTCTCAGGACAGAAAATTAATGTATGATCTATCTGATTTAGTGGAGGTGTCTGCAGTGAAAATATAAACTTAGGAAGAAATAAGTCTAAACAACCTTCAGCTAACCCAGCTAAAAATGGATACCTTTTCAGGTTAAGAAGTCAAATTGTTCTTCTGGATGCTATTGGCAACCAGAATTGATGTGTCATTCTTAAGCTTGCCAGTGTACTTTCTTATTGAGAATGGACTTTTAAACATTTACTTGGTGGGTTTTTGGGGTTTTGTTTTTCATTCAACATCATGCATGTACTAGAGCCAATGAATGTTCTTGGGGGTAAATAGCATTTACGCTGGACAAGGATAGTTTTGTCAAAACTTGTTTATTTAATCTATAGAGCTATTAATTGTAAAATAATTTCAAGATAGGTGGTTAACATGTTGAAGAATTTATTACAAACTGCCACTGTGAATCAAAATGGTGATGGAACTAAAATAGTCAATATCTTTTCTTTAGACTGGATCAGAAGACAAATCTTCAAACTGCCAGCTATTCCCTAAAGCCTCAGAAGTGACAATTGAAAGACATTCTAGCAGGAGTACCAACAACAGATAGCTGATGTTTGATCAGTTTGGCATTTAGTCTTTTAGCAAAGTTCAGAAAGCACGGTACTACTACAAACAAAGCCTTTACAAACAACTATAGCAATAGTTTTATTTCAAGCAGATTGAACTGGCAGAGATTGCAGACACATGAATAACAACACCAGACTGTACTGTTGTCACAAAAAAAGCTTATCCAGGTACTGTTTCCTGTTGGATGTCCTGCAAGGTATCTCTTTAACACAAGAGTCCTGAATATTATTATCCAGGGACTACCCATGTCCGTTCCTTACTGTTAAGAAAAGTATTTCCTTCCAGAAGAGCTTACATAATTGAAGACAGTTTTGGGTTTGTTTGTTTTGTTTTGTTTTGTTTTGTTTCTTTATTTTCCCTTCTTTTAGAATAAGATATGTAGATCTGCTGCCATCAAGAGTAACATTTTCAAACAACTTTGACAGCAGAAGTGAACACTTGAATTTCCCTGGGGGATTTTCAGCACATCCTGCTCCCACTGAGTTGCCCTTCACATGTGACAGGAAGAAACATGTAGTGACATCTTTTCTTATGGGAAATTTGGACCTTCTTAGGTCCATGAACTACTTATACTAAATTATCAAAAACTGCAATGTACGTGCCAAAGTGTTCAGTTCAAAATATATTCAGACATTTGGGGTCAAAAACTTCTACAGAAAGCATGTGAACTTTTGTAAGGCACATCCTCAAAATATTCTTTACATTTGGGGAGGGCTTCTTAGTTTCCTATATGTAATTCACCCAAAATATTTAGCTACTTGGAATCACTGATCAGCTCTGAAAACTACACTCCCTGGGATTCAGGAAAGGTTAAGCAAAGGAGAATTTTGAGCCTCATTATTAAATTTTAGCCTGATGTAAGAAAGGCCTTTCAGTCTTGTTCAGATATTGTACATCAGGAATGTTTGTAGAAAGACAGAGATGGCTAGACCTGTAGGCTAACCATTGTTCATCAAATGTATTGGCTTCCTATTTTTAATAGAAACTTTGCATTGATCAAACTCAAACTTCATTCAAGTCTCTACGCTGTAATCGGTCTCCAATTCAGTGACATACTCAAGCACATTGTGAATTCTGAACACATGTATTGATAAATACAATGAGAAGAAACCCAAGAAGAAAGAAAATGGCTACAATTATGTTTACAGATGAAACATTTATTGCACATGTATTTCATTTATATGAATCTGCTTCATAGTGAAACTCCTCTGCCAACTGTTTTTTAATTTCTCTTAAATGTCTGTCAAATCCTGTTTGTGAAAGAAGTGTACTTTCTGGATCATCTATAAAATAAATGAAAAATATTTACTGTTTTAACACATAATCTTAATTAATGTACTGATGGGAGCTTTTTGAATATGATAAATAATTGTGTTTACTATGTTAAGGATGTCAAAATCATGTTTTCTTTTATCTTTACCCTGATGTATTTTCAAAATTTTCATAGAAAGAAAAAGAAAGAGTGATATAGTACTTAAGTTATTCATGTAGTAAATAAGGGAGACAAGGGTTTGTCTTTGGTTTACATTATGCAGTTCAAGCATTCAAAAATCTGTCTTTCACAACCCATGAACATAAATACAATTGAAAGAAACAGTAGATTCTTCCATCTTTCTCCTCAGAAGCCACCATAGAACCTCTGACCCATAAAAATTCCAGCAAAATTATCTGCCAATGTGAATTACAATAATTTAAAAAAAAAAATTTATACCTTTAGTAGTGATAAAAACCACTGTATTTTTAACCTGGAACATGCATGCTTTCTTTCCAGTTCCTTCATCTGTAAGCAAATAAGTTACAAATCTATTTGTTCTATGAACCTTGATAGAGGAAGACCAAAACCATTACCGGCTACTTCCTGAAGAAAAAGACAAACCAAAACACAGAACTTATGATCCCCGATTCAAATTTGGATAGAGCTGGCCAAAATTTTTCAGTCTTTGAGTATTGCTATGAGAATAAGAAGCAGACTGCCCCTGCAGCCTACTATCTAACCAGTAAACATCACTTTTGAAGGAGCATCCATCCCACTTTTTCATTAAGAAATGAAGAGACAGAACAGCACAGCAGATGAACAGGTCCTGGAGGTAGCACCAGAGCCTGTTTTCTGGTATGTGTGGGTCTGTCACAGTTTAACCCTAACCAGCAGCTAAGCGTCACTTAGCTGCTTGCTCATACCCTGACCCCGGTAAACTGAGGGAGAGAACTGGAAAGGCAAAAGTGAGAAAACTTGTTGGTTGAGGTAAAGACAGTTTAACAGGTAAACCAAAAGTTTTTTGTGTAAGCAAAGCAAAACAAGGAATTCATTCATTATTACCCAAAAGCAGACAGATGTTCAGTCATCTCCAGGAAGGCAGGGATCCATCACACATAATGATTACTTGGGAAATAAAATGCTGTAACTTTGAACATTGTCTCCATTGTTCTTACTCCAGGTTTATATGCTGAGCTTGACATCATATGGTGTGGAATATCCATTTGGTCAGTTGGGGTCAGCTGTCCCAGCTGTGTACCCTCCCAACACCTTGTGCACCCTCAGTCTCCTCACTGGTGGAGTGGGGTGAGGAGCAGAAATGACCTTGACACTGTGTAAGCACTACTCAATGGTAAATAAAATATCCCTGTGTTATCAACACCATTTGTAGCAGAAACCCAACACATAGTCCCATACTAGCTACTACAAAAAAAATTAAAAAACCAGCCCAAAGCCCTTTGGATGGATTCCGGCCAAGTTATTTAAACTTTGCCCAAAATTACTAAGGCAACATTTAATGTGATAGGTGCAGAAGAGACAGGTAACATACCAGTGACTAATATCAGCACCTTAATATTGGAACAGTATAAATATGAACAGCTCCATAGACGATGCGTTTTCCAGGAAAGGCCCTGAACGGATATGAGGGAAATCTAGCCACCAACCCTTGTAAAACTTATTGAGAGATCCTTTTGGGACTAAACAGAGTGCGATCAATGATGGTAAACTTTTTGGAGGGATTTATCTGCAAAGTAGAAAGATGTGGATGTTTCTCATAGCCTATGCAGGCTGCAACTGTCCTATCTGTTTTCTCAATGATGCCATTAAGAAGGATGAGATAACAGTCTTTGTGAGAGATTCTTCTTAGAATGGCCTGAATTTTTGTGCCACAATGGCAAACTATACCAGAAGGCCTTCTCAAGTCAAGCAAAATGAAAAGCATGTTAACTTCACTGTTTTTCATAGAATCATAGACTAGTTAGGGTTGGAAGGGACATTAAAGAACATCTAGTTCCAACTCCCCTGCCATGGGCAGGGACATCTCACTAGATCAGGCTGCCCAAGACTTATAAATGTTCAGGTTCCTCAGGTGGTCACTAACCTGATCCTCCTCTACCGTGGGAGGGTGTTTACCCCCCTGGTCACCATCTTGCTGTCCCATGACCCAGGAGGGGTGAGGAGAATTGTTATTGGTGAAGATTGATGCAAAAACTTTGCTAGGTACCTCAGTCTTCTCCTCATCTGTTGATACATGATCAAGACTTCCAGCCATCAGTGGGGGTACATTCTCTTCGACCTTGGTCTTTAGATTGATTTTTACCATCTATCAGGTCAAAATCCCTAGATCTTCCACTGCTACAGCAGTAGGTCTTCATCTCATCTTGTTGGTGCAGGTTGATAAGTCATTAATCTAAAGTTCACAAAAAAAAGTCTTTCTTTTGGTTGCCGTTACCTTGGGACTATTTTTAGTGTTTATTCTTGCAGTAGCATATATTTATACTTGTATTTATATCACTGTCTCCTGTTCTAGAATCCAATTCTATGAGAAAGTTTACATAGGGTGAAAATAGCCCCTCCATCTAAGTACACAATTCAGACCCATAAAACACTGTGGCATCTCTGTCTCTCCAGACTCAGGTTTTTAAAATATGGTGCTTATTGAAATTCCTTATGCAACTTCAATGGAGAACTAGCCAAAAAAGTGAGTAACAGCCAATTTGTATTTTGAATATAAAAGTCAATTTATGTTATACAGCCTTTGAAATATGAAATATATATTGTGGGATGTGTCAAACTATCACCTCTGGGAAGAGAAGATTTATACTTGTCCCTAACATATACAGTTGCTGATTGAGTGGCATAAGTACTTGATTTCTCTTTACTTTTCATTTTCTTATCACCTTTGATTCCAATTATTCTGCCATCATTCAAGCTGTGGCTAGAAATACAGACAGGTAGAAGCAAAACCAAAGTTCATTTAGCATCCAGCTTTGGAAATAAATGTTAATAATGCCAATTTAAACTGTTACTGCTGCTGGTTTGCATTTAAGTGACAAAGCAGACTGGCTTTCATTCTGAAAGAATCTATATGAAAAATGACACCTCTTTTTAACAACTCATCACAGACTGGTGAATCCCCTTTCAGCTTATGAAAAAAACACACTGTTAGAAGCTTGCAAACAAAAAGTTCTTTTTATGTATTCTTCCAGTTTGATTTTTAATATTTTGGGGGAGGAGGAAGTCAAATTATAATCAATTGTCTCTTCTTATCAGTGGATTTTCCTGAAAGGTGCTGATAATGCCTCAGTTTAAACACTGTCAACATTAATTCCTAATTGTCTCTCAGAAATGTTTTATTCCTAATAGACTGTTTTAAGACTTACTTTCCTATTATTAATTATAAAAAAAATAATCAGAACTAGTCTTAAAAATAGACCAAATTGAGATAAACTGAAGGCTATAAACTGAAGCATGAATACAGTCTCAGAGCATGTATGAGTTCCTCCTTTGTGCATGGCCTGTACCCTGAACAAAGGGCATTTTTTTTATTTTTGTTAAGCAACCTGAATACTACTACAAGGTAAACAGACAGTATTACCCATTTAAAAATACCTATTTCCATCATTACTGGCTTTGCAAGAGTAGCATGTTTTGAAATGAAAGAGCAACCTATCTCCAAACCCCTGTATTTCAAAGAATCAAATGCACTGTTATTAGAAGTAATTTTGCAGGTGTTGAGACAACACAGTGACAGAAAACAATAGATAATACGTACTCCTTACAAATCAATATAGAGAACTGTTTCAGTGCAGTGTCCTACAGCTTTCAGGGGAAAAAAATCACCTATTTTGAGTTGCCAAAATAATGAATTGAAACAGGCGCTGTGACCGGTAAGCCACAAAGCTGTTAGTAAGGGGTGACAATAGCACTTTAACAGAGATATTGATTCAAATGATAGCTTTGACTTGTAACTGTTGATTGCACCCTAATAATTTGTCACTGATGGGGCATGAAATGTTGCAATGCCCTTAATGGTCTGTGTGAAGGTAGTGTTGCATGTTGAAAAAATGCTGATGAAAAACACAGTTTTTATGGATTGGTTTTGCTGTGCATAAAGACAAAGATGGTTATTGGAGAAAAGTTATAATAAGCGAACAGGTGAAACAGGGTTTTATAAGTATAAATGACTAAGGAGAAAGCAACTTCTAACTCCAGTCATTTCTTGATAAAAATAAATTGATTTTCTAGCAAATGCTGTGGACCATTGGCAACATAAATTGTATGACCATTAGGTATCCAATATACAGCAGTTACAGAGTCACATGTGCAGAAGAAAGGTGGAAAGATGGCCCAGAATACACTGAAACATTTGTGTTCTGCCCTGGTACTCTGCACTGGTGAGGCCACACCTTGAATACTGTGTTCAGTTTGGGGCCTTTCATTGCAAGAAAAACATAGAGGCCCTGGAGAGTGTCCAGAGGAGAGCAACAAAGCTGGCAAAGGGACCAGAGAACAAGTCTTATGAGGAGCAGCTGAGGGAACTGGAGTTGTTTAGCCTTGAGAAGAGGAGGCTGAGGGGAGATCTTATCATTGTCTACAACCACCTTAAAAGAGGTTGTAGAAAGGTGGGCATTGGTCACTTTGCCCAAGGGACAGGAGATCAGATTAGAGGGAATGGCCTCAGGCTACTCCAGGAGTGGTTCAAAATGGGCATTATGTAAACTTCTTCACTGAAAGGGTTATTAGACACCATAACAGGTTGCCAAGGGAGGTTATTGAGTCATTGACCCTGGAGATATTTAAAAGATGGAGAGATGAAGTGTTTATGGATGTGATATAGTAGTGGACAGGTAAGTCTGTAGTTGATGATCTCAAAGGTCTTTTCCAACCTAGGGATTCTATGATTCTATGATCCTAAAAAATGCATGGACACATGCAAAATATCTAGACATTTTTTTTGATGTATGAATTCAACATAGCCAACTTCAATATTAACTTTAATCAGGCTTATTTAAATCCCCAAAGCTCCAAATATGTAATTTCATTTAAATACCTCTGTCTGAAGTGCTAATTAATTAAGATTTTTTTCATTTCTGAAAATGACATGATTAATGACAATGGACACATTGTTAAAGAAAAAAGAAAAGGAGAAAAAGCATTAAGATTGTGAGTACATAGGTGTCCAGAGTCTCAAAGAAAAGTTAAAAGTACTTCAGGCCTTTGTGTTTTAAATATTCACTTTGTGGAAAACACTTTGTATTCTTTTTTCCTTTTTCTTTCACGATATGGCCCTGCTTTTGCAACACAGTTAAGCACGTTGTCTAATTTAAGCAGGTAGATAACATTATAAATTTAATAAGGATTTTTTATTTATTTATTTTTCAATATATTTCATAGTCATTCTTACAGGATTTTTATTCTCTACTTTTTCATGACTTTAATTATGTCTGCTTATGTTTCTAATAGAAACAAGGGAGGATACTCAGTTGCAGTCTGTAATCAGCTATGTTTTTACGTCTAACTATAACAATGGTTTCTAAGCTTCAAAATAGTCACATGATTAGCTGTAATGCTTCAATTACTTTAGGGAAAATCACTGTTCAGATTTTAATTTTAATTATGGAGTTGATACAGCTACCCAGAAGCAAGTCTCCTCATGCCTTCTCAGCAATCTGGAAGACCTTACCTAGCCTTCTGACACTAATCTAATACAGCACGAGTCTCCCATAGGTCCCTGGTCATGCATTCCAGGCCCTCATGTATGTCTTGAGCACCACAGAGTACCTCAAACAGTGCTGATTGGTTATGTGGAGGCAATAGAATCAAAATTCTAGCCATTTGCTGATAGTAAGAGGAGCTTAGATATTTCACTCACATGTTTGCACTTATGTGTAGATATTGAAGTCCAAGAATTTACCCTCTGGAGCTGAATCCCACCTGAAAGTAATACATACAAAGTCTGTGTGTACCTTATTGCTTTTTTACTACTCCTTATTGCTCTCTTTGGAAGTTTCTACCAAAACCGACAGCACTGTCTCCATCTCAAAGGCTGTAGCTACATATAAGAGCAAGAAGTGAGCATACACAACCCTATGAATTTTTTTCTTCCTTTCAAAATTATTTGAAGCTTAAATGTGCAAGCAGAAAGAACTTAGGGTTTAAGAGTCCAAGAAATCAACCAGTTTGGATGACTGCAACATTAGAGCTGCTCTTCAACGCAGGCAAAACCAAAGCTCCTACAGAGCCTGGAGAAATTGAGTAGTGTTCATAAGAGCTTTTGTATTCTCCATAGTGGGTAAAAGATTTCACTGAGAACTGAAACTTTATTTGATCAGAGGAATTTTGCATAGTAGAAATTTTCTTTTGATGAGCAAAGCTTATTAAAAAACAATGCAAAAACACAGCAGTCAATCATAAGACATAAATTCATAGGAAATCAGGAGTTATAGAAATAATTGTTAGGTCATAACAACTTTCCTGGTATTATGACTAATGCATTTGGCATCTGTGGATTCATTAGTTGTCTCTTTCCCTTGCTTTTCCTTTTTTTTTTAAATTGCATTTAAAGCAAGTCTTCAGTTTCTGAAGAAATAACATTTTAGTTAAAAATAAATAAAACAAGTACAATTTTAGAAAAAAATCCCTGTGCCTATTTTTATAACTAGCTTGATCTAAACCTGATTGAATAGAAGTAGCTCTTTTTTTCATGCAGTCCTTTTTAAAGAGAATCCTATTTATTGTTCCCTAAGTTTACACTTCATTCAATTCCTTCATCTTCATCTTATCTAATTCTTGCAAATTATATTCCTTGCATTTTTACTTGTCTGTGAATATTTCTAGCCTACTTTGCTTAGTTGCAGCTAATTCATTTTCCTGCTTCCGTTGCTCTTATTCCACTTGTCGATTTATACTTAGACTCTGTGAATACTGAAATCATCTCCATCCTTATAGCGTTGTCATAGATACACACAGAACCATTTATTTTTCAAGAAAAGTAGTGAAATAGTTGGCCAGTGTTCTTCTGTTTCCTGTTTAATTCAGAACGGTCCAATTGGTCATCAATGGCTTGCTCCCATCTAGCCCATCACATCTGCTAATGAGGGAAACATCTGTGCAACTGGCAGATATGGCCCAAACAAGTAAGGATTCATTATAGCCCTGCTCAGAGACCAGTTACAAAGCCAGGGCGTAACTGTCCTTGTGAAAGGGCAACAGGGCAGTCACTCCTGTTATAACTGGTCCCTAAAGCTACAGAGTTTTACTTTTTAAAATCTTTTTATTTTTCATTATCTTCAAAGAGATGGGAAGGCAGGAATTGGAGACCTTGGAGCTTTGCCAGCCTCTGTTGTCTCTGTTGGATACACACTGTTCTGTAGAAAAGACTTCAATGTTATTTTTTTTCAAAACCAGCAAGAACTTATGTGTTAGAGCCTTTCTCCTCTTCTCTAGAGTTGCCCCAGGACTAATCTCTGCTGCAAATGCAGAATTTCTTTTTTTTTAATGCCTGTTACAGCTTTGTTTTATCCGTTCAGCCTTGTTTAGGGCAAGGTGAATACATTTTTGAATTTTTATTTTGTTATTATTATTATCATCACTATTATTATGTGTAGATATAGAATTTTGTACAGCCTTTCCATGACTCAAGCTAAGGTTGTAGAAATTAACATTAACATTGGCAAAGATCCTTTGTACTGCTGCAGAAATGAGCCTTGTCTTATATTTATGGACAAACCTCCAACAAAGCCTATCTCCTCAATTACTGAACCTTGCAATGCATCACAGCTCAGTAAATTCAGCCTAAATCTGAATCACAGGAGCAAAATGTCCCTTCGCTGCTCTGTAGATGGTATAAAACCTCTATAAAACAATAAATAAGTCATGATTCCATTGGACATAACAAGAATTTTAATGTTGAATTCCATTACAGGCCAGTTTTCACTCTTTATTGATAAAAGTAATTTATACTTATTTGGAGAGTGTCTTCATAGTGAGAGAAGTGTAAAATGACCTCTGCATAATGGCAGACTGATTTCCTCTCAGGTGAATTGCTAGCCTCCTTGAGTTTAGGCTGTTCTTATATATATAAACAAAAACCCCAAGAAAAACAAAACCAAGAAACCACTCAAACTTTTATATCCCCCAAAATTTTAGTTCAATATGTTCCAATTTTAAGCTTTGCCAAACATGAAGACTGCAGCTTAAACATGCAGGAAGTGAATTCTCTCTCACACTGCCAGAAACTCAGTAATGCACTAAGAAAACAAGAGTCAGTCAGTTTTAGACTCCTGAAGGACTGCCTTTCATGTGAATTTTGAATCACTAAATACTGTTTCTCTGTAAGCTGGGATTGACAGAAGTCTTCAGATAAAAGTGTTTTGCCCAACTTCTGAGGTAAGTATCTTGTATCAACTGAATACCATCCTCCAGGAAGAGATGCTATAGAAAAGGTTCTCACTACGGAGCCTCTCTACAGTATCTATATATAGTTTGGAAAGCTTTTTGCAAATGAATAGTGTTATAGAACTGTGAAATCTAAATAATCATCATAATTAATGTGCTGTACTCTTGCTACAGCTCTCAGTTCAAAAGCTTATCTCAGTTTGGATATTTCTGTATCCTGCATAGCTTTCTATATTATTCTCTTACTGCTCTGATAAATTTATTTTACTTTGACTGTTCAGGATTGAGACTGAATGCTGCACTACATTCTCTCGCCAAAAATATTTAAAGGGACATATCAAAAGGTTTTGATTAAAAAAGCTAATATCAAATAAATAAATATATTGTGTTTGATGTTTGTGAACTGTTCCTACATCCAAGGAGCAGTTCCTCCCAAGAATATCTTTCATAGAAAGTTTAGGGATTCTTCTCCCCTTTCATGGACAGGGAAACAGAGTTAAACGGAGATGAATTTCTGAAGATCTTTGGCACTGACATGTTGGGAACTGAGTATGAAGAGGGTTCCGTTTTCAGAGCTTTTTAATTTGAAGCAGGTATTAAGCTCAATAGGACCTTTCGGACATACTATACACTTTGAATTCATATGCTTTCAACACTGCTTATGTACCTAAGTGTGGAAGAAAACAGTGGTGCTGTTTAATTCTACTGAGCTGAAATTCATGGCATTAATACTTGATTCAGATCCAGCGCTTGAATATATACTTATCACATTTATCTGTACTTATGTGCTGTGACTTAAGGGGGTGCCTGCACTGAGAGTTTAGTACCCAGGAAGCACAATTTCACTCCACCATTTAGATCATCCCATCTAATATATTTCCCTGAGAAAGCAATGTGAGATATAGTCATATTTTTTTTTAAATTCATGCAAGAGTATAATCAGTCACCCATGCATAGGCAAAAAACATCTACTTTTCAATTCTACTCCTAACTCATGTGTTCAAGAAGGGTGTTTTGGCAGAAGTTGTTGATTTTGATTGTAAATTCTCCTCTACAAAAAAAGGCTTTAAAACCAAGCTGTTAGTATTACTTCTTGCCAGATACATTTAGCTAGCTCAGTTTAAAATATTTTTTTCCTGCAGTGTTCTGCCCAAAACCACTCTGCCTTCTGCCATTGATTGCTATGGCAACCAGAGAAAGCAGGAAGATGTCAATAAATACATTCATGAAGAGGAATACCCAGGTTATCGTTTGAGCCAGGTTCTCCCCAATGAAGTGTGATTTACTGCTGAGGAGTAAGAGCATAGGATGAACAGCAGAAATATCCCTGTGGGTAGACTGTGATTGGAACTCAACTCCTGGAATGAGAAATCCTTAGGAATTAGAAAACTCCTGTCAGAATATTTTGTGGCCCAAATTAGCCAGGCCCCAGGAAGTTTATTAGCTCAGAGCAAGCGTAAAACTCATGAGATGGTGGAAGAGGAGGCAGAGGCAGTCCTGGAAGGAAGCAGTCTATCATCAAAGAGCTGGATACAGCAGAACCATGGTTAATGACAATAATGTCAAATAGACAAGATTTAGAAGATATAGATTAAAAGTTCTAAATGAAAAGTGAAAAAATATCTAATTTTAGTACCTTGGTACCTCAAAGACTTGTCTGTTATGCTGTAATTCTTACATATCATCTTGCATCTGTTGACTTGCTCATTTATTTCTTATTTTATCCTATTAACTTTAGACTTCAGACACTAGACAAAAATAGATAGCTTCTTTTTTCTTGCATTTCAGTATTTTAACATAAAATTAACACTCACTTATCCACAGATGAAGACAAAGAAAACATTGCCTAAGAAATTTATCCCCAATTAAGTGGAAAATCAAAGGGGTAGAAATGATACTTTATGTAAAAATAAAGAAAAAACCCAAACCCAGTAAATAATAAAAAACAAACAAACAACCAGTTGTGGCCACTTTTGTTGAAAACATTCATTAATTATGTTAGTACAAAAGGTGCTAATGCAGTGAGACATAAGTAAGATTCATTGTCAATCAGCAAGGTAAAGAAAGGAAGAGATGACCTTGTTGACTGCAGTGTCTGAACTGAAAAAACTAAGTAGTACCAAACATAAGGTTGTGCTATCAGGGACTAATAAAAACTTCTAGTGGCAGGTGGGAGCTTAATGTAGAGACAAGGTGACTAAGAGCTGGATGTACTTCTTAATCACACAATGACTATAAGTAGTACAATCATGGAAAAGCCTAATGGAATCCAGGGATGGCTCAGAAAAATCAGTGCCAGTGGAGATAGAAAGTCATTGTTTTGTTAAGGAAATCTAGTAAATTCTTGTCAGAAATAGTGTCATAGTTCAGAAAAGATTCTATGGAAAGGGAATAAACAACGGGAAACCTTCTGGATAACTGAAGAAATTAAAAATTTGAACTTAAAAATAAATGAATAAACATATAAATAAAAGCCAGCAGAGATTTAGAGATTTTCAGCTAAACAAAATCTAAGCTCTGTTTGCGTGCATATTTGTATTGGATAGAAAGCACTGATGAGGAAGAAAAACTGAGCTGTGACAAAGGCTGTCATAGATAGTAGACCATAACCTTAGCTCAGAATAAAAATAATGAGATTTTTTGGCTATTTGTGTGCTGAGATTCTGAAATGAATTTACAATGTGACGGAAGGGGTAAAAAATCCTTTGTGATGCATTAATCCTCCATCAAATACATTAAAGTGCTTGGCTAACACTGGATTCAATGATTTTAAAGCAGTCATATACATTTACGTAAACTTGTGTCCATTTGTGGGAAGGACAGATAAATTGCTTGCCTATGAAAGAAGGGGTTTGCAGCTGGCCTAAGAGCTATTTTGAAGTACTATCTTCCTAAGATAGTTAGTCATGCAAACTGCTCATGTGAAACTAAATGTCCACACTATAACTGAGGATTCAGTGCAGATATAAACACATGCATCTACCTCTACATTACAAATTAATGCACTGTAGTAGGTAACATTGGTAACTGAAGTGGTTGGTGCTAAGTTTCCTCGTGTCTTTTGTGCAGGGAGCCTGGGGAATCACTTTGTATTAAATAAAGTCCGATTAGCTGTATCAAACACATCAAATGCATATGTGATATTAAAGATTGGGATAAGAAATTGTACCATAGATATTTTCTTTTACTTCAGGGGACTCCATGGAGCACTGCAGTTTTCACACCCATCTACACACAGATGATGTTAACTTGTCATTGTCTGTCTGGAGAAAATAGAGAAATTAAAAGCAAAATCACAGAATCACAGAATCACAGAATAACCAGGTTGGAAGAGACCCACCGGATCACCGAGTCCAACCGTTCCTACCAAACACTAAACCATATCCCTCAGCACCTCGTCCACCCGTGCCTTAAACACCTCCAGGGAAGGTGACTCAACCACCTCCCTGGGCAGCCTGTTCCAGTGCCCAATGACCCTTTCTGTAAAGAATTTTTTCCTAACGTCTAGCCTAAACCTCCCCTGGCGGAGCTTGAGGCCATTCCCTCTTGTCCTGTCCCCTGTCACTTGGGAGAAGAGGCCAGCACCCTCCTCTCTACAACGTCCTTTCAGGTAGTTGTAGAGAGCAATGAGGTCACCCCTCAGCCTCCTCTTCTCCAGGCTAAACAACCCCAGCTCTCTCAGCCGCTCCTCATAAGGCCTGTTCTCCAGCCCTTTCACCAGCTTTGTTGCTCTTCTCTGGACTCTCTCCAAAAATCAAACAAATCAAAAATCAAACAAATAAAAACCCCCAGGAGTTTCTGAACCAAATTGCTACATTGGACACAGTGTAAGTAAGTAATAGTGGACTTATTCTTGTATATACAAGCAGCAGGTTTCATTACCAGGAGAGAGGGGAAGGAATCTTTCAAGGTTTCTGTGTCTTTCAACATGATACAGAACACTACTTAAGAGCCCCTTTCAGTCAAAATTAGGTGTCTCCTGGGAAAATGAGAAGCAAATCAGTCAGATGAGCTACTTCTTGGTTAACATTTATGAAATTTTCCTTGATTGTTGCTGAGACAAGGTAGGATCTGGAGTTACTGGGGAGGGCAGTTCTATCTGAATTACTGAAGACTCTTCACCTGACAGTATTTTCCTGTCCCTTTTCTGAGGGGAAAAGAGTATTTTCAGTCTGGTTCCTGCAACATACAAACAAACTATATGACTCCTTACTCATGTCACTGGGACCTAGTTCTACTATGGCCACTCACTGCACCATTTCAAGCTCCCTTATCTCTGTCCTAGCAATTACGAAAATAACAGCTATTTCAGTGATGATGACTAAAAATAGCATGAAGCCTGATACTAATAGATGTATGTAGAGATATAGCTATAAATATAGACATTTTTCTCTATATAGATATATATCTGTTGGATATGGGTCCAGAGGAGGGCTACGAAGATGATCAGGGTGCTGGAGCACCTCTCATATGAGGACAGGCTGAGAGAGTTGGGCTTGTTCAACCTGGAGAAGAGAAGGCGCTGAGGAGACCTTAGAGCAGCCTTCAGTACTTGAAGGGGGCTATAAGAAAGCTGGGGAGAGACTGTTTACGAAGACTTGCAGTGATAGGACTAGGGGCAATGAGTATAAACTGGTGAGGTACAGATTTACACTAGGCATAAGGAAGAATTTCTTCACTATGAGAGTGGTGAGACACTGGTACAGATTACCCAGGGAAGCTGTGGCTGCCCCATCCCTGAAGGTGTTCAAGGCCTGGTTGGATGGGGCCTTGAGCAGCCTGATCCAGTGGGAGGTGTCCCTGCCCATGGCAGGGGGTTCAGAACTGGATGATCTTTAATGTCCCTACTAACCTAAACTATTCTATGATTCTAAATGTATGTAGTTATATAGATATAGGTAATATATCTTAATAAAATTGGAAGTTTCAGAGATGGGACATCACAGAAAAAAAAGATGACTTTAGAGTGATGGGGCAACACTATAAAAAAAAGACAAAACCACAGAGAAATAGAGTTTGTCCAGGGTCCCGTATCTAGTGAGGGACTGAACTGATAATGGAACCTATATCCTGAGCTCCTACCCTCCTTCTGTGTACTTGGCTCCTCTTTCCCCTTATTTTCCCCTTTTCCGACAACTTTTAATCAGAGTAAGGAAGGAAGATTTAAATCTACATTTAAGATTTACAGAAGGAAAAAAGGTCTTCTGAATAAACATAATTTAACTGCAATTTTCTTCCATGGCTCTGAAGGCTTTTGCTGCAGACCTGCATTTTCTCTCTCTATGTCATAGTGTATATTAAATGTAGGAAATCAGTCTGAGATGTATTATTGGTTTAGGAGAATCCACGTACAATTACTTTTTAAAAATTACAACATACTTCAAACTGTAATAGCTGTGCCTCTTTATAGAAATAGAGGTTATAATCTAGCCATTAAAATTCCATAACCAACTGCTTCCAGCTATTCACATGCATGAAACACTGCACAGCTTCCACATTTTTTATCTTTTTTTTTAAATTTGCCACTTTCAGGCTCCTGCAGAGAGTAATTTCCTCAGAAAGTGACTTCATCTAAATAATATTTAAGTATGCCACAAAGAATACCAACAAAGACAAATTGTCCCACATTCTCAACATAATCAAATGTTCATTTATTAAACTGAAGAAAATCTTATCAACATGGAATGAGCTGAAGTTCTCTCAAAAGAAACTAGATGACAAGTGAGAGGGAGCTCTAAAAGGGCACAAGTTTTAAAATACAGAATCAGGGTTGGTTTGCATTTTTGCAGGCATGTCCAATTATTTGTGAGAATAGAATCGGACAAAAGACTATTGTGAGCACAAGATGATTTATAGCAATTATGACTACGTAGACAATAATCAATAAGAAGATTACTGCATAGTCTTTTTAAAATATTTAAAGAGCAGACCTGAAACCTGGTGTCCAGAGTGGTTGTGGCTCTAATCTTTGTGGTATATAAGATCCTAATCCTAGCCACGTGTTTTCCAAACACTGTGTTACACTATTTCATATATAAAACTGTATTACATTATCCTCAGAGAGTATTTGGGTGCTGTACATGATAAAAAGATGAGCCTGAAGTGTTTACAATTTAAATACATTGAAATTCTCAGTAATTTGCACAGAAAAGGTGGCAAGCATCCTCCTTATTTTGATAGACTTGGGAACATTGCTATTACTGCTAGCTTTTTCTGAGTTATCATAGGGAGAAAAAGCATTCAAAGGCAAATTATCAGATGTATGGTCAATGTTCATTTGAAATAAATTGGGGGCTTTATGTAAAGTTCCCATAAAATAGCAATGGGAGTCCTGCGTGACCTTGGAATGGCTGTTTCAGAACTAGACCAGCCAACCTAGCTGCTGTGTTAATCACACTCATTTTCTTCTGCACTTTATTTCAAACAGTGATCTGTGAACGACTGATGCCCATAAAACAACAGAAGGTAACCCATGAAGTGACTGCAGGAACACATTTCAGATAAAATAAAAAATAAAGTATATTAAACCCCCACCAAGTACATGAATTCTGTAAAAATGACAGGAAATTTAAGAAAGGGAAAAATAAAATCTTTCAGCAACTATGCACAGTTTCTTTTTTTTTATTTTCCTTTATTGAATGTTACTGTGGTAACAACCTTATGAGATTGTTCATGGATCTTAAAAATATGTACAAGTTCATTTTATCAAGTTCAATCATCAAGATTAGAGATGTATGTGTAAACGGGCTGGGTTCACCGAGAAACGACCACTGTGTAAGGCCAGGTACCACTGTCCCAAATTTGCTCCACTGTCCCTAACCCTGGAAGGAGCCCTGTGGATTGCAGATGGTTCAGTTCCTGTAGGAATTCAGCATTGCAAATTCTAGTCTCTCTGGAAAAAAACAACTACCTGTTTCTAGGCATTACTTTCCGAAAAATTTCTTAATACTTAAGATTCTTGAGAAAAAATGCAAAGCTTAATCTCCTTCTGCAACTCATATTAATCACTACATATTACAAGGAGGGGGGAAAATTCCATGATTGACCATGAATAATTTGTACCATTCATCTGGAATATGTGATGTAAAGTTAATTTTTAGCCTATGTTACACAAGAGGCTTTCTCTCCAAATCAGACCTACTGCAAGGATTATCTCGCAAAGGGCAAATATGAATATCTACATGTTACAGGTTCACTGATGCAATGTCTAAAACAGACAATCTATTAACCTCCTAGTTATTATTCTAGAGAAGAGCAGGGTCTTCATGTATTAAAAAAAAACAAACAAAAAAAACCCAAAAAAACCCCAAAATAAATAAACAAACCCTGGAAATTATACAGCAAACCCCTGTGTATTCCTATTTTAGCATTTTCATTAGCAGTTCTTTCTGAAGTTAAGATATATCCAGGCTGGTTTCCAGTATTTCTTCTAGCAAAACGTATTTTCAGGGTTTTTTTTGCAAGGTTTTAAAAATAGGATAATCTTGTTGTATGGGTACTGGATTAAAGCCTGGTATATATGAAATTCATTCCTAGTTCTGGCAAGGAATGCTTGTATAAACCGCAATAAGTCACTGAATTCCTCTGTCCAGCTTGTCAAACATTTTAAGGTATCTGACTACCTCTGATTTCAGTGACAGTTAAGCAGTTGTATATTAACTTAATGCTAAAGTTAATGTACTTTGTCACAAGGTTTACAAAGCTTTCTAATCATGAATGTCTAAATAAGAACCTGGAAAACAGAATCTGTCTTAGATTATGTATTTGCACTAATCTTACTATAACAGGATTTCTAGCTGAAAGAGAGTTCTAGGAAAGCACTTGTAGGAATGATGAATATCAATAATTTAAGGAACTTAATGAAAACTATCTATTTCAATGAGATATCACCATGTTAAAGAGAGAAATTAAATAGGGGAAATATTTAGAAATCAGGACTTTAAGTGCAATGTTGAGCTTTCCATAGTGTAGTACTGCGTAACAAGACTGTGATGGAAAGTTGTTGTGACTAAGTATTTGTTTAGAACAGTAATCATTTTAGCAGTGGTAAAATATTATAATTATCAGTAGCAGTCTGTTAATAAAGTATTAACACAGTTTTCATATTTTAGTTCTGAAGATAAAAGCAAATTTTTTGAATTCTTCAGAAATGCTGAGGATCAAGAGAAGAGCAGCATTGAGACACAGTGGTGAGATAGGAAAACAGATGCAGCTATAAGCAGACTGAGAATTATGTCTAGCATGTAAAACCACTATGAAAAATTCTGTATTGAATTACCATCAGTAAAGAAGTATCATTTATATCAAGCCTTCAGTTAAACTAGATTTCAATCAGTTCACAAGGAGACTTACTTAAGGATAGCCTTGAAAGAAGATGATTTATAAGTCTAAAGCTTAGGGTATCGATGTGGGTTTAACTATAATGAACATTATCCAAGGTGAAACTGTAAGGTATGACCTTTGTATTCTTACCTGTTGGGTCATTCAGTGGCTTTTGAAGTTGAAGACATGAATATTTTGCTCCTGACTCAATCACTGACATTATATATACCCTCACAATGTTACTGTGGGTCTTTCTAGAAAATATCAAATGTTCAAATTGATCATGAGTCACCACTGGGCCTGGGAACCAAGAGGGCCAACATTGTCCTGGGGTGCATGAAGAACAGCATTGCTAGCCAGTCGAGGGAGGTGACTGTCCTGGTCTACTGTGTGCTGGTGCATCCCCTGCATGAGTGCTGTTTGCAGTTTTGGGGGGCATAGTGTAAAAAGGGTTTAAAGGTATTGGAGAGTGTTCAGAGCAAGGCCACAAAGTTTGTGAAAGTTCTAGCAGGGAAGTCGAATAAAGAGTGGATAAAGTTATTTGGTCTGTTCAGCCTGGAGAAGAGGAGACAGAGCTAAGATCTCATTGCAGTTTACAGCTTCCACACAAGGGGAGGAAGAGGAGCAAGTGCTGATCTCTTCTCTCTGAAGACCAATGATAGAACCTGAGGAAATGGCAGGAAGATGTGCCTGGTTGAAAGATTACATGCTTTGATTGTCCACTTCCTGGTTTGAAGGTAAAATCAGCCAAAACACCCTGGAGCTCTATCCCTCAGTGATGATGGTTCAACCAACTCCACGCATCATCTGAAACTAGTCCTCAGAAAGACTCTTGCTTCTGGGAATTAGAATTAAAGCCAATCAGAAGTCTTCTGGAAAAAGATCTTGCTGTATAATGATCTCTTATTGAAGCAAAAACTTTCCACAGAAACTTGGCTAGGTCTTCTCACAAGCATTTCTTCAGACCATGCCAATAAAAGTGTGGAAAGGAAACTAATTCCTAAATAATCTGAAGACACAAGCAATTTCTGAGGTGATAGGTGACCCTTGCTCAGACCTTCAATTGTCCTTACTTGAAGCTGAAAAATGCAGTGAGGTGTTAGTTTTTCATGACACAGAACTGTTGTTTTCCAACCAGCTATAGCACTATCTTTTTGATAAGATGAGACATGCTGTTTGCTAAAGAGCATGACAAGATTGAATAGCTTTTTGAAAAGTAGAAATGGTAACTTATGAGACTGAGCGCATTTGTCTGAGACTCTCAGTTTACTTTTTCACAGAGAAAAATAGCTTATCCAATGAAAGAGATGTCAGATCAAGTGCCAGGAGGAAAAACCCACATTAAGGTTTTGGATCTCACCTTAACTCACAGAACAGCTTTGGACCTGAGCCTGTGAATCACAGTTTTATCCTCTGCATCGTAATAATTTATCTGCTAGGTTCTGTTAAAAAAAGGTTTGTTTGTTTGTTTTTTCTTCACTTTTTATGAACCTCTTGTTACATCACTTTTATGTAATATTAAACAGCTGCCTTGCAATCTTTTGGAGATGATCCAGTTGAAGATATTTTTCCCCTTTTATTTGCAGGTAACAATCACTATTGCAAGCATTCCCTACAGTAATATGACCACAAAATATATTCACTGTGCAAATCATTCACCACAGATGGATGAATGTTCTAATGAGGGTAAACAGTAACAAGTACTTAGCTATACAATTAGCAAAACTTAGTTTTAATTGATAAATTACTAGCTGCATCTTTGCTCTTTTAAAAAGAATTAGTCCAATGAAACCCCTTTATAAAAAATAGATGTACTATACCAGCCATAAGAATGTAAATTAGTGACTGCAGCTGCATATAAAGTAGTAAATAACTTTCTTTGCTTTTATGTAATTTCTTTTCTCTCCTTTATAACTCTTTTTCCCTGGAGATGTGGAGATTTTTTAAAGCTACACATCTTCTGGCAATGTCTCATGTTTACTCTGGACAATCAAATTTCACCTATTTATATCTTTGTTCATCACAAAAGATGCATGAATAATTTCCAGAAAAGCATTGAAACTTTATTTTTACTGTAGTAGCATTTACCATATCCCTTTGTAGTTTATCCAGTACTTACTCACCCCAGCCGTTGTGTAAGTATGATGTGAATATATTCATTGAGGGAGCTTGTAAGGCTGAGGTTTAATAGCCCAAGAGGAATTCTAATGAGGAGTTTTTAGAGCTCTTACACCATCCTCCCCTCCTTCATACATGCATGCAAGCTCTACAGTCAGTAATTTTAAATTAATCATGTCTTACATCTGTGCTGTTTTCACATGTCTCTCTTTTTTTCTTCCATGTTATTATGGGCACCAATATAGAGTTTAAAATACTTTTTTTTTTCTCAGACATACAGAACATATTAAAAAAAGCTTCTTTTACTCACAATGTTACTTTTAATGCTGTTGTCTCACATACTATTTGTCTTTTGAAGTGCAGTATTTGTGTGAATGCATAATTTACACTGCATAATTTGCAAATAAAATAAAAATACCATCCTTAAATGTACCAGTTATGTAAGTGATGTCAGATTTCAGACCATCACCATATGCTGCTTTGGTGAATAAATAATTCACAATGGAAAAAGTATATATTTTTATTTATTTCCTAAATAGCTAAAGTACTTCCCTGGAGTAATCTTCCTACAATCTGATTACAAAGAAGATTTATTCTAAGGTTTAAGTATTTTGCCTAATATCTCCAATCACATAAACAAAAAGTTAAATTTATGTTATTTTTCTAAGTAAAAACATCTTAGGTAAAGTACAGGCTTTATTTTTTTTTAACTGAAGAGAGATTTTTGATCCATATTAATGCACCTTCTGGCCTTGAAAGCCAGTGTATAAATGAAGCAGGGAAAACGGCTGGTCCTTCCTTTTCATTCTCTGTGGTCCTATTTTCCCTATCAATTATTAACTCTATGTTTATTGTGCTGATGCACAGGACACTCACACATGAACCAGGATTAAAAAAATGTAGGGAACTGTGGGAGAGTAGAACAAAAATAAGAACCCTGTCTTTGAAAGTTTAGTAACCAGATACTCCATCCTACAACAAACAGGAAAGGCAGTGAAGAAGTGAAGGTGACCTTGTTGACTCTACCTACAAGGGTGATTCTATCTTTCGTCAACCTATCAGGGCATAAAAGACCAGTGAATTAAACACCAAACTTCATTAAGCCTGTACTGCTTTGCCTATAGACTCTGTGAATTCCTGTCCCTCTGCAATTTTCCATTTTTGCTTTTTATTGTTACCTCAATTTTCTCCGTCTTTTGAAAGTTAAATCCTTTTGGTCTTCTAACTCATACTATTATTTAGTACTGAGGTTTGCAAAAAATGTGCTGATTTCAGCTGAATGCTGTTCAGAACACTTGTGAGATGTAGTTGCTCTTGATCTCTAGATAATCCAGACTGTTTCTGTGTTTCTGAATGTTTTACAAGGCCTATTTTGCAGAAGATATCCCTGAATGTATTAAACTCTGTTCCAACTATATATGTCACTCAGGCAGAGTTTTCTAACACAGTTTAAACTTGAGATTATTACTAAGCATTAAAATTTAAAATACTCTTTTCTTTGGAATTTAGTAAAAAGAATAAGAGTGTAAGATTGAGAAGAGTGTACTGGATGAAGAGTGTGCTGTCACAGCACTGCCATCATAAACTTCTCCGTAATCTGAATTAGCCTTTTCTTTAAAATAGCTTATTTCCTTCTTCCCTCACTCTCTTCTTACCTATTCCATTTCACAACTTCATTGATCTCATGTCTAGAAGCCTTCATCTAATTTCCATTCTAAATTTATTCATATCCAGTTAATTCCCATTTGTTGTTGTGCCAACATTGTCCTTACACAGAGCTTCTCCTCCTCCTGTGTTTGCCCCTATGATGTATTTATAGACAGCAATCTTATCTGTTCTCGGCCTTTGTTTGGCTAGACTAAACTATCTATGCTCTTCTAGTCTCTTCTTGTAATGAGACTACCCCCATGAATAGGGACTACAGAATTAGGGGCTAATTGAAAATGTGAGGCAAAGAACAAATCAGATCTTATGGAAAGGAAGTTACTTACAGACCTGCCTGTGAGTGACTATTCTCTTAGCCCTCTTACATGCTTTAAAGCAAATGAATTATTCTGTTCCATAAGTATTTAAAATGATTATTTTTAATTTTGTCTGAAAACTATGCAAAGGAGCACATTACTGAACAGTCATCTTCAGTAATCTACCTCCCAAATCCAAATTATTTATAAGAATATATGATTTATATAGAAAACATAAGAGAAAAGATGGTTTGTAGAGACTTTGTCAGGACCCTGAGGACTGAGCCTTCCCTGCCTTCTTGTTTCCTGGGAACAGCCTGCTCTTGTTGCTCCCTGACAGAGACACCTATGCTTTTAGTATGGCTTTAAGTGGAGTGAGATGGGAATGCATGAGTATAAATGCAATAAATAAAAAGCCTGCCTACATCCTGTTTGTAGTAAGGAATGACTTGTGTCATTTATATTTAAATGCTCTCGAGGTTAAAGATGTTGCTAAGAAGTAAAAGAACGAGCATTAACATTCTTTTGTCTTACCCTGATCTCTTACCAGACAGAAAAAAAAGATTTTCTCCTGTTTGAAATCTATAACGTAGTTGAGTTACAGAAGCTCTGCCTGGCTATTTTTCTGTATTTTTTTGCTGTTCACTGGGAAAGCCTTATAGATAAAAGGTTACAAAGGCTAGTCTATTTTTAACTCTTACTGAATGCAGTTAACTGTAGGCGTAAATTGCTTGGAAGAAGAGAAATTCAAGTTAAGGCAGGAACTAACACTGTAGGTATAAGGTTCAGACTCACAGAACAAAGATGGGGCTTGAGCTGGTATCATTAATGTCTTCAATTATTCTTTACTTCACATACACAGCTCCTGTAATTAAGTACTTCTAAAAAAAGAGAAATAGTTATAGGGACAGAAACTGAGTTTTTTCTCCTCTTAGCCATATACTCAAACTGCAGATGACAGATCAACATTGCTTTTTTGCTTGAGCTCTGTTAGAGTCTGAGTCAACACAGCACCTCACCATCAGCAGGTGCTTTGACTTCATTAACTGCAAGGGCAGCGGTGTGGGCAAGTGCAAGGTATCTATTCAAGCTCAACTAAATGCCCTCAGGGGGAGAACAAAACCCATTAACACTTTCTAAGTATTTTAAGAATTGGAATATATTGCACAAGGCAGGTAGCAGCTCTGTTAACTGCCTGAGTGGTCCTTGCTCGTGTAGGTGACTGTCTTGAGGAGAAAGGTCTACACCATTACTTGCACAGACACAGGGCAGGAAAATAGACTTAATCCTGTCAGGATTTTTTGTTGTTGTTGTTGTCTAGGTTTTGATTTTTTTGGTTGATGAGAATTTTTTTAATTGTACTTTGGAGACACCTAACAATTAGCTTTTCAAGCAATCCAGGTTTCTGCACTCAACACAATATGTTACCTTTCTCAGGCAGCATACTGTGTTTTAATACATTATAGCATAAGTTCTTGGAGCATCTGGTCTGGATCTTATTCCATGTTGTTTATCCCTTTATAGGTCTAATCTTAAAGATCGCACACATTTCCCTTGTTCTTAGTTTAAGAAGCAAGGGAAAAGTAAGTAAGACATTAATTAAGAAGAAAAGAGATGGAAGAATTTTTATAACAGTATTGTGTCATGAAAAAAGATCAGATGATAAAGAATCACAAGGCAAGGAGAAAAAGAAAAAAATCAAAACTATGTCTCATTATAGAGTGTCAGACAAGGCTTCAGATCACAGAATCATAGAATAGAAACATGGAATAGAACCATAGAACAGTTCGAGTAGGAAGGCACCTTATCTAGTTCCAACTTGTTTGCCATGGTCAGGGACACCTTCCACTGGTCCATATTGCTCGAAGACTTGTTTTTAACAACTCCAGGGATGGCACTTCCACATCTTCTCTGGGCAACCTGTTCCACCTGTTCTCACCACCCTAACTGTAAAGTATTTCTTTTTTATATCTAATCTAACCATCCCCTCTTTCAGCTTTAAACCATTAACCCTTGTCCCATCACCAAAGTCCCTGACAAAAATCCCCTTCCCAGCTTTCATGTAGGCCCCCTTTAAGATAGTGAACAGTGAAATATGGAGACTTTTTTCAGTCAGAATGGAGTGTGTAATTACTCTGTCCCAAGATCAGGGAAAGAAAATCTAATAACAAATCATGGGTTTGGAGAAGATAATAATAGATAAAAAAGGAATTGTTGTAAAAATGAGGCACCCAGTTATTGGCCACCAGATAGACCTCCTTACTGCCTGATACAAAGAACTGGCTCTGGAAAGGCATAATGAAGAAAAGACTTTAAAGGTCCCCTTGCTGTGCAGTAAGCGTACAGTAATAATTTGCTTATAAAAGAGATGACCCCCTACACTGACTGTAGTCCTAGAAGAAGAACTTCTTATGCAACTTCATGAAACTATGCATGTATGGAAAGAATGCAGAACTAAGGAGAAAGACAGACAGATTTGCAAACTAAATTTGAAAAGGAAAAAGGATGTTGTCAAGGGCACAGACAAAGAAACAACCGAAAGAGAAGAGGGTTTGTGGCTTAATTTAGAAGAACT
Source organism: Phaenicophaeus curvirostris (assembly GCF_032191515.1). NCBI lineage: Eukaryota > Metazoa > Chordata > Aves > Cuculiformes > Cuculidae > Phaenicophaeus > Phaenicophaeus curvirostris. The sequence goes on from NC_091394.1 coordinate 92,999,298, forward strand.
TTTTGGACACTTATACCTTCTGCTTGATGTTCTGACTGGGACGGAGCTGCCTTCCAATAATTTCATAACAGTAACAGAGTAGAAGCAAGGTAAAAACAGAGTGACAGAGAAATGTATTTGATTTAAGTTATGTAACTGACATTCACATGCTGAGGCAGAAGGAATCAGAGGAAAAAAATCATTGTAAAATAATGCTTATTTCAAGTTGATTCTTTATGTATATATTCAAAGAATTAGTAAAGCTTTCCGAAAAAGTAATGGACTAATAGCGTCTCAAAACAAATTAGTGTCATCTCGAGCAATTCCTTCTGGCAGATGAAAGACCACTAAACAGCTTGATGGGTGTTGCTTCCACTATAAAATATGTGCTAAATGATGTTATTAATGGAGTTAGTTTGAAATTATGGAGTATTGTGCAAGCCTATATCTCCTCTTCTGCATTTCACATTAATTTTATTTTTTAAAATGCCCTGATTTTGATATTAGTTTTCACACATGTTCCAAACAACCTAGTTGACAGGGTTCGCTGTAGTCCACAAAGAAAACTGTAGGCAGGAGTGGAATGACTATTAGTGCTGTACAATGAATCTTTGTTGTTGAGGCACCAGGTCCATGTCAAGGTGATGGAAAGGAATGTAGACTGCCTCTGGGATGCTCCTTTGGTTGCATTTCAGACCTTTTGTCTTTATGTTTCAACACAGTAGCACCAAGGGGTTCTTGTAGAGATCACATACAAACATACAAGAGTTAATTCCCTCTTTGAAGAAGTTAGATTTCCATTGAATCTTTAAAGAAAGTACTAATTAAAGAAATACTATGAAAGTAATGCTGGCACCTACCTTTAAAAATAATTTGAAAGAAAAAAAACATACATCCAATGTAGGTTCAAAATTACACTTTCATTTGTAAAAATACATTAATTTAAAACAGCAGTAAGCCAATTAAAATACATATATATGTATTAGAGAAGTCTTTGGCTACAGTGCCTCTGGCACAAAGATGTTTCCTCCTAAAATTCTTAAATTAAATTAGGAACATTGTTCAACTTAATCTAAATTTAAATCTTTGAGTCAAATTTTAGGATTTTGAAAGCTACTTGAATTATATTGTTCCTTCTTGTGACATTTGTAATTAAAAAAGAGATGTATAAGTATGGGCTATTTTGTAAGATACTTTATGATATCTACTTTATATTGTTTTAAATTATGGCTCTTGGAGGAGGATGTCAGGTGGTTGGGCAAACATTAATATCATGTCTTTTTGGTTGAGTTCCTGCTCCAGTTGTGCTAGGGACTGAATAACTTTGAATTTGTGTTTTTTAAGCTACCAGCTAAGTATAGGAGAAGCTGAACTGTAAAATTTGGGTGTACAAGTGAACTGCATTAAACTTGATACTAATCTTTACTTACTCGATACCTTCTTCAAGATAAAATATAAAAGCTTTGTTCATGACTGCATCACATCATTAACTTTTTCTCGCTGAGCTACAAAAGATACTGTTTTGCCTTTTGAAAGACAACATCTATTTCTAGAGCTGGAGGTCCCAAGTTCTATTATTGATGCCACTTCCATTTATTTGGCAAAAAAATTAAAATAAAATTTTTAAAAAAGAGATGAACGAGATTTTACTTTTAAAGCCTTGAGACAGACTTCAATAGGGCAGGAAGAGGCCAATTATCATAGCATTTTTGTAAGGCTCCTCCCATGTCCTTTTTTGAATTGACGGTTAAAAGACCCAGATGCCAGGCTGAATGCACTCTCCCCTCATCATTCATTATTTGTGTGTGTTCTTCTTGCAGCTGTGCTGGCAGCATTAAAGATACCTCGCAGCTATTCATTAGGTTACAGTCTAATCCAATCCTCACGGAAGTCTTTTCATTTATTTCTGTTGCCTTGGATCAGGCCTGGGGACTGTGTCTCTGCCTTTTTTAGTCTGTTATGTCTTCTGTTCTTGGATAATGCTTTTTGTACTAATTTTATTCATTTTAAGCATAGGGTATATATTCATACAGAAATACAAAAACACCTTTACTTTGTACTATTCTGGGCTTTCATGCTGAAAAATACCTGAGCCCTCCATAAGGAAGCAATTACCCAGTCCTCATTGCATTACATTACAGCACATTCTCTCTTTTTATGATTAGACTGCAAATTGAATAAATACAGAAAAATAAAAAAAAAGTTTGCACTAGAAAGATGCCTGGAAAAAAACTCTATGATTTATAAAAATGGAGGGGCGCTGGGAGCAGGAGAGGGAGGCAAGGTACACAGAAGACATTCAGAGAAGACAGAACCAAGGAATGTAAGGTTTCATTCACATACATTTTCTAAAGAAAGGTAGAATAGAAAAAAAAAAACACAACATAATTAAAAGCAGTTTTCAGTGCTGGCTGATGAGCCTCATAAAAGAGATTTTGTTGAATATATTCATTACCTTTTCACCAATACATTCCTTACCCAGCTGTTGTAAATTCAATCAGTGGGATCAGACCTGAGCCATTTAGTTGTGGGTCACACATTAAGTTATCATTTTTCAGTACATACTTGATCAGATTACATAATGGGTTAGCTGGTGTTACAGCAGTATAACTAGCACTCATTGCAGTCAGTCTGCCTAAAGAGCTAAAGATAGTGAGTCATTAAGCCAAAAGAGGGGAGATTTAGATTAGATATTAGGAAGAAATGTTTTACTGTGAGGGTGGTGAGACACTGGAACAAGTTGCCCAGTGAAGTCATGGATGTCCCGTCTCTAGAGGTGTTCAAGACCAGGCTGAGTGAATCTTTGAGCAACCTGATCTAGTGGAAGCTGTCCCTCCCTGTGGCAGGTGGGTTGGAACTGGATGATTTTAAAAGTCCTTTTCAGCCCAAACCATTCTATGATCCCATGACTATATGCTTCCATAAATCTATGATTGGATAGCATGAACCAAAACACAAATATACATGCAATTCTCTGCTGGCCATCTAGAATTTAAAAGGCTTTTGTATATGAAATAGCAGGACCCTCCAAATTATTTTCCACCTGTCTCATTTCAGCTTCTTAATTGGCTAAGTGATACAGTAAGATTAAAAACTCATGGGTCAAGATAGAAGCATTTTAATAAATATAAACAAAAACCATGTGTGGAAAAGACGGAAAACAAAAAGATTTATTCTCTACTTTCCATCAGTATGCAATCTCCAGCTACTTCGAAGAAAGCAGGGCTTCAGTACATACAGCAGTTGCATCAGAAGACAAGCACGTTAATAAAAAAATGCACCCCTTCTTGCTCCTTCCTCTGATGTTTTATTGCTGCCCAGGGACGTGGTTGAGTCACCTTCCTTGGAGGTGTTTAAGGCACAGGTGGATGAGGCGCTGAGGGGCATGTTTGATAGGAATGGTTGGACTCGATGATCCAGTGGGTCTCGTCCAACATGGTGCTTCTAGATGCTAAGCAATATCCCTTTGGTCAGTTTGAGTTATCTGTCCTGGCCATGGCCCCTTCTGATGTCTTGCCCATCGCCATCTTAGTGGCCCTTACTGGCATAGGGAGGAAAGTCTGCTGAAGAGACAAACTTGATGCTGTGGAGCATTGCTCAGTGGCAGCCAAAACATTGGTGTATTATCAGCACCACTCTAGCTACAAATACAGGCCACAGCACTATCAGGACTACTGTGGGAAAAATTAACTCCATCCCAAACAGACCAAATACAGTGACTTATCAATGACCAATTATTTCTGCATTTTTTTGAACTAAAGCATGAATGGATGTATCCTTTGAGTCAATATCAATACACACATTTACACCACAAGCAAACACATCCCAAAGAATTTTTGATGTGTATCCCAATTGCTTGCATTGTTATGAATTTTTCACAGTTCCAAAGAAATGAAAGAATGGCTTTCAAAGTATTTGCAAGCCTATACTTAAAGATAGCCCCCAAAAGGATTTTAAAGCTTTTATTTAGATTCCTACCATCAGTAAATCCTAGCAAGAAAATTTAAGAAGAAAACTTTTTCAGTGTCCTCCTAGGATATCTTGCTCTCAGACAAGACAAAAAAGAATTAGCAGAAGCACTTGTTCAATAAAGTCTAACATCCAGAAAAAACCAAAACCATGCTATATTTTTTTCATGATTTTCCAAAGTTATCAGAACAAGGCTGAAACTTTAAAGAAAACATAAACTAAGAGTGGCTGTGAGAATATAGACAGAGAGATGACAGAGTAAGATAATATCCTACCCTACCTTATTGGCCTTTCTGCTCTTTCATTGCCTTTCTCTGCCCCTAAAATAGACATATCGTGCCTATCTCCCTTCAAGGCTTACCATTCTTGCTGGATACTCTTAGCTTTTCTGTAGTCTCCATGGATCTGGTCATCCTGGTAACTTGGATTTGTTGGTAAGGTTATGAACTAGAGCAAGATTTTTTGCTTCCATTCAGATTTTATTACTGAGGAAGCAGATTAAAACGTTCAGAAGGTGACATTCCTCCAGGGTATCTCCAGCGGCTCAGAAGGTCTGATGTCATTTCTTCTCACATTTCTGTGATGGTTTCCCAGGTGGCTCAGGGAAGCATGGATACCTGTCAGAAAATCTTAGGGGGGCTGTGTGGTGCCAAGCACAGATATAGATGCCCCTGACTAACTTTATAATGAAGTCAGGCCTTTGTTTTTTCCTTAGTTCCCTGTCTCTGAAATTTCCCTTCAAGTAGTATTAAAACATTAATCTTGAGGGATGATCAGGCACTGAAGTAATGGGAAAGTATGTACAAAACAGACGGTGATTTTTCTCTCAAGTCTTTCTCCCAGTATTTAATTCTTTTGTTTTGTCCATCTGTTCTGGAATTTATTTTTAATTTAAATTCTACATGTTCTTTTCTATAAGATAAAAGTCAATGCAGGGAGTTATACTCTTAAATAGGATTCATTGGGTGTAAGGAAACTCTCTCTTTCTTTTATGACGTGAAAAAAGTTGTCAAGTGAAATCAAAATCATGTACAATCATTTATGTTCAGATTTCTCTATACTAATTAACTATCTGTGGTTTGTGCTTCTTTAAATTACATTACTAGTAACACACAACACAAAGAGGATTGTGATTTTTTTAATCTTGGGATTGTGGCAGTAATTTGAAGATGGTCTTTTTATAGGTGATATTTTTATCTGAGTGGAAAAGGAAGAAAAGGAGCAGGGGAAGTGATAGGCCAGATTGGCTTTAATGGTTTTATTACTTCGTAAAACAATAAAGGATAGGCACCTTTTACAGAGGGTCAGAAATGAGACACTGACAAATTATTCATGTGGGATAGTTAAAAGCAGTTCTCATCCTTCTAGTGTGCATGATGTTCTTCCCTCGTTGTTATAGTTTTTCATTTACAGTATAAGTAATTGTCAATAAAAAGGGGAAGGAAGAACTAACATCAAGATATGGAAACAAGAAAAGTTCTGCAACAATAAAAAAGTTTCAGTGGAAGAAACTCACCCTAAAAACCATGGAACAGTGATTGTTTTGCACTGGAGGGTGAGGGGAGGAGGGGAGAAGGTTGAGTGAGGGAAAAAAAGTCATAGAAAAGACAAAATAATTATTTCTGTAATAAATCTGTTTGAGTCTTCATTACATCATGGAGAAAAAGGCTAGCCATGAACAAAATATTTTCAGTATTAAATTCAGCATCAGTCCATCCCTAAGCACACTTGGGAAAACTGAAACTATGTTCAAATTCAAGCCGCAGGGGGTAGGATGTGGAGGGGATTGTAGTTGCATGTAGATTCAAGGAAGAAAATATCTGGAAAATTGAAATATTTAGTTCTGGTATTTTCAAAGTACTGGCTTGTTTCGATGCAATGCATGTTTTCAATCCAAAATTAACTTGATTGTAAACATTAAAAAGGATTAAACCACCTCAAATTTAAATAAAAACAAGTATTTATATTAAAACCCTCAGATAAATATCATTTTTATTCCACTTGTCCAGCAAACAAAAGTATCTCCTCTTTTCCCTCCACAATCTTAGTGCCAGCATCTCGAGAATGCATGTGTTCTATGTCTCCTGTTGCTAACAAAGGTAATAGTTTTCTTGCAGGAAGGGAGAACAAGAACACAAGCCACCTCACCCCTACATGCTTCTTTATTTCATGCTAGACAAAAGGATCACTTTGTTCAACTACTTAAATCTTGCATTGAATAGGCAAGTCACTGTGGGGAAGTGGAGTCTGCAGTATGTTGTCTGAGCCTAATCCTTTGCATTAAGTACACCAGTAGCAACAAAACAAATATCCACACAGATATCATGCCATTCCACTGAGCAGTTTTAGTCCATTTATAAAATGAAAGAGCTATCCCTTGACTGCTTGTTGTGGCAGGTGCCTGCGTATTTAAATGCTGGTCAGTTTTAAATGGAACACGTGTATTTAACTTTCCCAGCAGGTCTAAAGCTTTTAAAGCCCATCACACTGATACTAAAATAATAAGGACAAACAGCCTGGTGATGTGATTGCTTTTTTATTGCTCAGTTTGTGCTTGGAACTCATTTTAATTCTAAAAGTTATGACTTTTAAAGCAGCACTACTCCCAGTTTCATCCCCCAGACTGAAGCTGAATCAAGAAGGGACATAATGAGAGCTGAAAACGTATGCTAACATGGCAACGCATCCTCTGATTCATGTTATTTTTGGTATGCTTTCTAACTATCCTTCCCAGCAAAGATTGAGAGTTTGTTTTACTTAAGCAGAAGATGTCAGATGTTATGAAATTGACAGATGGATGATTAAGACTCTTCAAGGTAAAAATATAAATAAACACAGGCAAAAAAAAAGAACAGGGAAAGCATGCAATTACTGATCACTGTTTCTGTCTCCTTGCTTCTGAATTTCAATGTCAAAGGAAGAGTTTTCATAGAATCATAGAATAACCAGGTTGGAAGAGACCCACTGGATCATCGAGTCCAACCATTCCTATCAAATACTAAACCATGCCCCTTAGCACCTTGTCCACCCGTGCCTTAAACACCTCCAGGGAAGGTGACTCAACCACCTCCCTGGGCAGCCTGTTCCAGTGCCCAATGACCCTTTCTGTGAAAAATTTTTTCCTAATGTCCAGCCTAAACCTCCCCTGGTGGAGCTTGAGGCCATTCCCTCTTGTCCTGTCCCCTGTCACTTGGGAGAAGAGGCCAGCACCCTCCTCTCTACCACCTCCTTTCAGGTAGTTATAGAGAGCAATGAGGTCTCCCCTCAGCCTCCTCTTCTCCAGGCTAAACAACCCCAGCTCTCTCAGCCACTCCTCGTAAGACCTGCTCTCCACCCCCTCACCAGCTTTGTTGCTCTTCTCTGGACTCGCTCCAGAGCCTCAACATCCTTCTTGTGGTGAGGGGCCCAGAACTGAACACAGGATTCGAGGAGCGGTCTCACCAGTGCCAAGTACAGAGGGAGAATAACCTCCCTGGACCTGCTTGTCACGCCATTTCTGATACAAGCCAAGATGCCATTGGCCTTCTTGGCCACCTGGGCACACTGCTGGCTCATATTCAGTCGCTGTCAACCGACACACCCAGGTCCCTCTCCTCCAGGCAGCTTTCTAGACAGACTTCTCCTAGTCTGTAGCACTGCAGAGGGTTGTTGTGCCCCAAGTGCAGGACCCGGCATTTGGCCTTGTTAAACCTCATGCCATTGGTCTCAGCCCAGCAGTCCAGCCTGTTCAGATCCCTTTGCAGAGCCTCCCTACCCTCCAGCAGATCAACACTTCCACCCTGCTTAGTGTCATCCGCAAACTTGCTAAGGGTGCACTCAATGCCTTCATCCAGGTCATTGACAAAGACATTGAACAGGGCTGGACCCAGCACTGAGCCCTGGGGAACCCCACTTTTCACTGGCCTCCAGCTGGATTTCACACCATTTACCACCACTCTCTGGGCCCGGCCAGCCAACCAGTTTTCCACTCAGGAGAGTGTGCGCCTGTCCAGGCCAGAGGCTGACAGTTTCTCAAGCAGAATGCTGTGAGAAACTGTGTCAAAGGCTTTGCTGAAGTCCAGGAAGACCACATCTACAGCCTTTCCCTCATCCAGCAGCCGAGTCACTTTGTCATAGAAGGCGATCAGGTTAGTTTGGCAAGACCTGCCTTTTGTGAAATCGTGTTGACTGGGCCTGATCACCCGATTCTCTTGCATGTGCTTCATGATAGCACTCAAGATCACCTGCTCCGTGACTTTCCCTGGCACTGAGGTCAGACTGACAGGCCTGTAGTTTCCTAGGTCCTCTCTGCGACCGTTCTTGTAGATGGGCACAACATCAGCCAGCCTCCAGTCCAGTGGGACTTCCCCAGTCTTCCAGGACTGTTGGAAGATGATGGAAAGGGGTTTGGCCAGCACATCCGCCAGCTCCTTCAATACCCTTGGGTGAATCCCATCCAGCCCCATAGACTTGTGGGTGTCTAGCCAGGCTAGCAAGGCTCTGACCACCTCCTCTTGGATCATGGGAGCCTCATTTTCCTCCACTAGCTGCTGGGTTTGCACACAGACGGAACGACTTTCTTTACAATTAAAGACTGAGACAAAGAAGGCATTAAGTACCTCAGCCTTTTCCTCATCCCCTGTCACTGTTGTTCCTTCTGCGTCCAATAGGGTCTGTATGGTCTCCCTAGTCCTCCTTTTATTATTTATATATTTATAGAAAGATTTTTTGTTATCTTTCACAGACTTTGCCAATGTGATTTCTAGTTGAGCCTTAGCCCTTCTGATTTTTTCTCTACACAATCTCACTTCCCTCCTATAGTCCACCCAGGAGGCCTGTCCCCTCTTCCAGAGCCCATAAATGTTTCTCTTCTTCTTGATATCACTCAAGACCTCTCTGTTCAACCAAGCTGGCTTTCTCCCCTGCCGGCTTTTTTTCCGGAACATGGGGATGGCTTTCTCCTGAGCTGCTAGGACTTCCTTTTTGAAGAGCTCCCAGCCCTCATGGGTTCCCTTGCCCTTAAGTACAGTCTCCCAGGAGACTTTGCCAACCAGCCTTCTGAAGAGTTCAAAGTCTGCCCTCTGGAAATTTAATGCTACCATCCTACTAACAACCCTCTTCACTTCACCTAGAACAGAAAACCCTATCATCTTATGGTCACTTTGTCCTAGGCGTCCACCTACTGCCACATCCCCCACAAGGCCTTCTCTGTTCACAAACAGCAGGTCCAGGAGGGCACCCTCCCTTGTTGGTTCCTTCACCAGCTGTGCAAGGAAGTTGTCTTCCACGCACTCCAGGAACCTCCTAGACTGCTTCCTTTCTGCTCTGTTGTACTTCCAGCAGGTATCAGGAAGATTAAAGTCTCCCACAAGAACGAGAGGCATTGATCTAGAGACTAACCCCAGCTGTTTATAGAAGAGCTCATCAGCTGCTTCTCCTTGGCTGGGTGGTCTGTAACAGACTCCCATCACAAAATCTAGCTTCTGGTGGGCTCCTCTGATTTTAACCCACAGGCACTCTATCTCCTCATCACCACAATCCATCTCAAGAGTGTCCAAATCCTCCCTTACAAAGAGGGCTACCCCGCCTCCTCTCCTGCCCTGCCTATCCTGCCGGAAGAGTTTGTACCCCACCATAGTTGTACTCCAGTTATATGGGTCGTCCCACCATGTTTCTGTGATGGCAACGACATCATAGGCTCCTTGCCCTACAACAGCTTCCAGCTCTTTCTTCTTATTCCCCATGCTGCATGCATTGGTGTAAATGCACTTCAGCTGAGCTGCCAAGCCTTCAGCCCTCTTAGAGGGAACAGAGTTCATTCCCAATTGCCTGGTAACTGGAGTAGCTAGCACCAGAGTGCCCGTATCTCCCTTAGCACCCCTTTTGTCTACCAGTTGCTTATTGTTAGCTCTGGCAATTACAATACAAAAGTACTAAAGCAGTGTCTGGTGAATAGACATAGTGTAAAACTAAGTCTGGAGCAATAGCTCCTAAATAGTTTAATGGAGAGATTATGTGCTGTGATAGGAACATATTGTGTCTGTTTCCAGCAAGGTTAGTCTTGCATGATGCTCAGAGAGCTAGCCATTAAACACAAGGTTTTGAGGAAATCCCAGGTTCAATGAAGGAGGCAGGAAAACCGACAAATAATGTATCCAAGAGTCACGGAGTCCAGGCTGAACAGAGATTTTTTTACAAAGGACTGAATTCCATCATGTATGTGTATGTTAAAGATTTAGAGGTTGTGTATCTATGAAATTAGCTTAATGATGATAACACAGACTTGAGCAGCTTTTAGGAGGAATCCTCACACTGAAGTAAATTTTGAAATTGGTATTGAGAAGAAAAAGAGTAATTTTCTTAGTTCATAGAATGGTTTGGGTTCAAAGGGACCTTAAAGATCATTTAGTTCCAACTCTCCTTCCATGGGCATGGACACCTTCCATGAGATCAGGGTGCTCAAAGCCTCATCCAACATGATATTGAATACTTCCAGGGATGGCAATTACCCCTCATTTAAAGTAGGGATGAAGGCGGAGGCAGATAATATCCGGCTTGCCTATGATAAGATACAGGAGGACACACAATGATTAGAGGGATGGGGTGCTGGTATGGGCCCTCCACCTGTTGCCCTGGAGCATGCTGGGGATGCTGCAGCTCAACTGAAGTCTTGCATAGATGAGGTGGGGGCTCCTGAGGTAGTAGGAGCCAGCAAGGAAACTTCTGCAGAACACCTTAAAGGAAATAAGAGGTGTTACACTAAGAAGACAATGCAGCCAACAGCCCAGATGAAGTACCTTCATACAAATTCAGGTAGCATGGGCAACAAACTGGAGGAGCTGGAAGCCACCGTGCGGCTAGAGAGCTGTGGTCTGATTGCCGCTACTGAAACTTGGTGGGATGAGTTCCATGACTGCAGTGCATCTATTGATGGCTACAGACTGATCAGAAGGGGCAGACTGTGAAGGAGAGTTGGGGGCATTGCCCTCTATATCAGAAAATGGATAGAGTGTGAAGGGATCTCTTTGAAGGATAGTGACAAACAGGTCAAAAGCTTATGGGTAAGAATAAAAGACCAAGGCAACAAAAGCAACCTTGTGGTTGGTGTATACTACAGGCCACCAGATCAAGGAGAGCCTACTGATGAAGCCTTCTTTCTTCAGCTACAGGAGGTTTCATGCTTGCAAGCCCTCTTCCTACTGGAGGACAACCACCCTGACATATGCTGGAAAAGTAGCACTGCAAGCTAAAGGCAATCCAGGAGACTCCTGGGGTGTACTGAAGATAATTTCTTAACCTAGATAACAGGCAACTCTAACCTGAGGGGATGAAATATTGGACCTGATGGTCACCAATGCAAGTGAACTTATCAGTGACGTCAAGATAGGAGGCAGCCTGAGCTGCAGTGATCACGCACTGGTGGAGTTCAAGGTCCTAAGAGTCATGAGGCTGGCAAGGAGTATAGTCAGGACCCTAAATTTCAGGAAAGCAGACTTCCAATTCTTCAAGGAGTTACTCAGTAGGACCCCCTGGGATACAGTCCTCAGGGACAAAGGAGCAGAACAGAGCTGGCAAATATCGAAGGATACTTTCCAAAAAGCACAAGAGAGCTTGGTCCCCAGATGTAGGAAATCACTGACAACCACTCTCCACACCCCTTCTGGGTAAATGGACAACAAAAAGATACCAGGGAGTTATAGCCTCTCTCACTGTAGGGAAAGATCAGGACCACTTGAGGAATCTGAACGTATATAAGTCTATAGAACCTGACGAGATGCACCCCAGAGACCTGAGGGAATTGGTTGATGTGGTTGCCAAGTCAGTCTCTACAATATTTAAAAAGTCATGACAATCAGGAGAAGTCCCTGGTGACTGGAAGAAGGGTAACATTGTGCCTAATTTTAAAAAGAGTGGAAAAGATGACCCTGGGAACTACCAACCTGTCAGCTTCACCTCTGTGCCTGGGAATATCATGAAAAACATCCTCCTAGAAGCTATGATAAAGCACATGAAGGACAGGTAGGTGATTGATGAGAGTCAGCATGGCTTCGCCAGGGGCAAGTCCTGCCAGACCTACCTAGTGGTTTTCTGTGATGGGGTAACCACATCAGCAGACATGGGAGAAGCAATGGATGTGATCTATCTGGATTTCTGTAAAGCCTTTGGCACAGTCCCCCACAACATCCTTCTCTCTAAATTGGAGAGATGGGTGGACCGTTCTGCAGATAAGGAATTGGTTGGATGGTTGTATTCAGAGAGTAGTGGTCAATGGCTTGATGTCCAGATGAAGATCCCTGATAAGTGGTGTCCCTCAGGGGTCCATACTGGCACCAGTGCTGTTTAATATCTTTATCAATGGTATAGTCAGCGAGATCAAGTGCAACCTCAGCAAGTTTGCAGATGACACCAAGTTGAGTGCTGCACTTGTTATACTGCTAGGTTATTTTATTGCTAAGAATATTATGAAACTGTAAAAAAAATATAGAGAAAGTTAACACATGACCAAAATTACAGGGTCATTTCCACACCAGGAGTGGTTAAGGAGACTGGGGGTCTTCAACTGGAAGAAAAGGTAGCTGACATATAATATGAAAAGAATAAAGAAAATACAGTGAAAGCAAATGTAACAGGCAGAGGACATAAAATGAGTTTAAAAGAAATAACAGAAAATGAGCATGAAAAGGATCTTTTTGTGATTTACATTGTGACATCCCAAAATTTACAGGACCAGGGACGGGTTTTATCTTGGGAATAAACCCTGGTGAAATCTTATTCCCCTCTTCTGCTAAAAAGAGACTGCTCACAAACGTTCCTATTTTCCTTGATATGAAAAATTAATAACTTTTAGAAGGAGGTAGGAGCAGCGTGTGGTTAAACTTCTTGGATTTTGTATTCCAAAAAGTGTTCGATTTATGCATTAATTTATGGTTAAGTACTTAGGAGGAAATCTGTATGGGCACTCCGGGATTCTGTGAAAGGTAAGATGCTTATACCCTCAAAATTTGTTATGAAGACACTGAGATACTTCTTTTATTCTTTTTTTCTTCCCCAAATGCTCCAATTTTGTTGAGACGGAAAGTCATTTTTTTTTGCCTGCTACCAATTATTTACAATGCCAGAACTAGCACAACTGAAAAAGACATTTTTTTACTCTGTAATTCAGAAGATCTGCCTGTTAAAGATTATGAGCTTTGCAATTATGAGCATCACAAACTCCAGAGTTCATTTAACTACCCATGGATTTCTTCAATGTAGACAGATCTGGCCAAATTACTCTGAGTTTCATTTTTAAGTCAGTGAAGGATTAGTCAATAAACTCAGCAGAATTAAGGTCTGAGAAGTTTATCTCACCCTAATGTAAACACATTTGTTCAAATTAATCACATTAAACTCTATTGACTCTATTGATTAGACTACATAGACCATAGTGGAAGCCTAAACATCCAGCTCAGCTGTAGATAGATATATTTTATAACCAACAAACAGATGAAATGAATCCCACTCCCAAAATCCCTGTTCTAGTCAACCCCTGCAGAGTGAGATTTCCAATAGTTTTGTTTAACAGCAGAAATGGGTTCTTTATTGACATAGTTTTCAAGTACTTTGCACAGCTAAGCCCCGGGATAATTTGGGGCTTAGTATCATATGAATGATACTAACTAATTCTGCCAAGGAGTAGCCAATCCTTGCAAAAATCTTGTTCTCATTATTAACTATGTACTTCCATGCTCTTTCTTTTATGACCTACTGAAACAGGAAATGTGACAAGATTTAGCCATGAAACTGTAAATGACCAGCAGAAAAAAACAACCTCAAACAAACAAAAATATGAATAAAATCCAAACACCCCACCTTAGGACTACGCATAGATTTAACTTTAAAAAAAAAAAAAAGATCACAGTGAATAACTGATTTTCTTTACAACCATGAAGAAACAGGAAACAATTTTCTTTAGTCATCAGAAAACTGCAAGTGATTGGAACCATTCACTTGCTTAGGGTCTCAACTATCTCTTTCACCAAATCCCTTTGCTCCCGTGTTTGCTCTTCCTCTCTGCATCAGAGCTGAGAAAGAATCAATTTTCTTATCAGATGCTAGCAGTACCCAACAGTTAGACAGGGATACAGCAAATCAATGTTTCCATTCATCAGTTGTGGCTGTTGTTTGCAATACTTAGATGGATTTTAATGATTTCCAGTGAAATGCAATTTCATAAGTCATAAGGAAAGTAAGAGTGTGGATATGTGTGTGCACGCATGTGTATGTGCATATGCAAGCAAGCATGTGTGCAGCACAGGCCAATACTCCATGAAATATTATTCTTTTTCAACTGCAGATCCTCTGAAAAAAAATCTGTGTCTGTAAAAATAGTCTTCATATGCCAGAGAAAACTCTCAAGAGTGTTTTTAAAGGTAGTGAAAAGCCCTACTTTTTTTCACCTTCTGTACTTATTCTGATATTTTATAGTAATCTCTTATAAAATTTGGTTCATTTTTCCTGTTGCTTGAACCTATGCTGAATAAGAAGTGATGATATCATTCACTTTCTGTGACAAGAAATGTATCTTGTTATTTATAAATAGTTTTGCCACTACATATTTAATTTAAGTTGTTGGTACTAATTAGGTAGATGGTCCAAATATATACACTCCAGAAACTACTACAAGACAAATACTAAGCATGAATAAATTTTGTTGCAAATGTGGGGCTCTACTTCTTGTAAGACTCTCACTTTATTTTTGCAAGAAGGTGAGACTTGTCCCTGTTATAGTATAGTTCTCTGGATAAGAAAAGTTGCACCAAAAATAAACCTGTTTCATAAGGCTTCTGTTTGTTTTCTTTGCAATAAATTTTATTTTTCCCAGTATCAGGAGGAGGGTGCAGGCTTTCTACAGGAGATCTGATCTACACCCTCAAGCCCCAGAAGTGGTTGTTACTCATTTTCTGCTTAATTTCAAAATCTTACATAACACCTTTTGATTCCTGGCTCTCCTAAAAACTTAGAACCTCAGGAAACAGCTTAGCCATTTGTTATACTTCTTGTTGATAATGTTTGTACTCTGGTTTGTGCAGTAAACTCTTGGAATAAAGTCTGAGAGCTGATTTTTCCTGTATAACTAGGGGCTAACTGTTAATTTGTTCCACTGTTGGTAAGAACATGACTTTGCTGCATTCACCCGTTATAAATTAATTCAAAATGTATTTAATCCAAAGTTCCTGATGACCATCTCTTAACACTTTTTGCAGTACAACCTATTCCTCAGACCCCAAATTCATATTTCGGTTTTCTTTTGTCTCAATACTAATTTCAGACATCCATGAATGGATAGATGACTCTTTAATGTAAGCATTAATTTTTCTAGAGGTTACTATTTCTGAGGAGAAATTCACTTGACCTTTATATACAACCAGGAGACCTGTTCTGTCTAACAGAACATCTGGCAAACCCCCCCTCACTTTGTGAAATTACCTTAAAGCATGACCAAGCCTTGGAGTAGGCTTATACTTATCCTTGGAGAGAAACTAAGACAATTTTTTTTTCTTTTTATATTGCTGAACTAAGAGTATTTGTATGGGTTCTAAAATAATCTCAGCATGTACCTTAGTACATGTGGCAAGAATCATCATAAATTATTCAAGCTGCACATAGAAAAGAACACCACAACACGTGATTTTTTTTAAATTTTTTTTTTACATGACCCATCTCTCTCTTAAGTCCATCAAATAGTCTCATAAATCTCCTATGGCCATTTATTTCTCTTCAATGACCTAACAATCTAAGAGAATTTAGAGCCAATAGCTATTTATTAATGCTAAAAATCAGTATTAGTGGAGATTTCATAAACTTCTCAAGGCAACTATATAGCAAGTCCCTTAGGATACTTATTACAAATTTTAGGATTTATATAATATACAACTATTTGAGATGGGTGTCGGCATACATATAATGAAATATGCTTAGAGTTTTGATAATTGAATTACTAGAAAATAAGGACTTAATGGCAATAAATATAAAGGCATATATTCATAGCAGTTAGTAAATGCTAAAGAGAAATCCAGGAAACTTCTCTTTTGTATTTTATTTGTATAATATATTCTGTCTTTTCTCTCACAAATGTTTTGTATTAGATTTGTTATTCTGTGCAAATAGCTTGACTTTTAGGCCTTCGTTTACGACCCTGCCTAAAGATTGTCTTCAGAGACATCTATATGTAGAAAATGAATTACCTATCTCATTACATGCTGAGATTTGTAGCTGCAACAATAACAGAGCTATTAAGATTTTTTTCCCCCTTTTAATCTTCTATCCTAATGTAGTCAATTCAAACCATTTATTACATTTGCTTTCTCATATTCCCTTCCTTTCCTCCCTGCCATGGCACTTTAAGACTGACAACAGTCCCTGTACAGTCTTAACAACATCATCCTGGCTGACATGATGTTAAATTGACATTGTATTTGCTTGTCTTGTAAATGTATTTGCAGAAGCTAAAATTTGAGTAACATACTTTGGGAGGGGAAAAAACATAAATGAGAAAGAAAGGATAATTCTGATGTCTTTCTGAATGTAAAAGAAATGGGACCCAATAGCTCTGTCTGTGAACTGCTAATGTGTGAAAGGTACCCATTGTATTTTCACTCACAGAAGTCTTACTGCCTTTACCTAACATGTGGCTTTACAAATTTACGTGTGAAACATGGACTATGGAAAGAAATATAGGTAAAACTACCACTATTTATATTAATATTCATAACCAATCTCCTTTTCAGTGCAGTATGTTCTCTACTCAGAGGCAAGGCAAGGCAAGGCAAGGAAAGGAAAGGCAAAGAAAGGAAAGGAAAGGCAAGGAAAGGCAAGGAAAGAGTACAATACAGTACAATACAATACAGTGAAATAATCAACTGGGAAGAAATCTAAAACAATCATCTAGTCCAACTGCCTTAGCACTTCAATCCTGGTGAAAAGTTAAAACATGTTAATGAGGACATGTTAATGAGGACAATCCCTCTTAAAACTCTAATGGGCATAGGGTATCAATCACATGTCTATGAAGATTGTTCAACCTAACCACTCAGTACTAAGAACTGTTTCATAACATCAAGTGTGAACCTATTGTGATTCAGCTTCGAGTAATTCTCATGCAATATTAGGATAAATACTCTTAAAAATTTAAATATTTAAAGCCTAGAAATGAAAAGAATGATGCTATAAAACATATGGCAAGGGCAGGGCAGGGATTATCATTTGAATTCATAATAAGGATAAGATTCTATCACTGTTCCAAATATTAATAAACTGAAAAAATATAATCAAAAGTTAAATTATTCTTCAGTCTAGGTTAGATATATCTTCTTCAGTTATCAGTAACAAATCTTCAAGAAAAGTCACAAGCAGTGTAATTTTTCACTAGACATATCATCCCCAGTTCCAAAAATTATCAACTTAGAGATGTCTTGAACCAGAAATGACCTCTAGATCACTTTTTTCCAAAGCTGATTACAATAGCCCTAATTGAACAAGCCATGCATGCCTTGTCATGTTGTCAAAATATATGGAAGCTCCTGACTTAAGTACAAGCACACTGCATATTTCTGTATTACCTGTACAATGCTTAGTATACATTGAAGCTTAATTATTTAAAAACAAAAACATAACAACAAACACACTTTTGAAAATTAAATTAGTTATTTAAATGATCAAGCAAAAACTGATGGATTAACACCGTCTCAGCAAACAGCAACCAGTGGCTGTTAGCCAAATTTTAGTCCTTGCTGGTTTATAACAATCTACATTATTTGTAAAGGATTTAGTACATTTTCTTGTTCACTCTCTCTGTTTTTATCTTAAAATTTTGTCTGATTTTTCTTTAATTTGATATTATATTTACATCTAAGGTATACCATGTTGGGAATTTAAATGCAGAAGTGATTGATGAGTGCCAAATTTGTGTAAATATATTCTTCATCTTCTAAAAGAAATGTACTTCAGCAATAAATACCACTTTGGTATGTACAGTGAAGTTCCATTCCTTTTTTGTTTTCCCTTTAATATCTCCTGCTAATTTTGAGGCAATATGTTAGTCACCTGCTAAAAATACCCAAAACACAACAATAAACCAAAACCTATTTCTTGCCTTCCTGCTCAAGATCTTTTGCAAGTCTTTATAAATCTTAACTTCAAAAAGCTTACTCTCATCTTTCAGAACTTATTTTGAACATTGTCACAGAAAATCCACTGATGGGTAAAGCTGAGGCTTTGTTTTCTTTCAAGTCTTTCCAAACGATTGTTCCAGCTGCAGTGTTAAGAAGCTACTAACTAGAAATGGTGGGTAGAAAGTCAGTAAGGATAACTAATATATATTTTACAAAAGAACTGGCATTGCTTTTTCCTACAACCATGACACGTCTCAATACTTAGACTGAGTTCTCAGACTTTGTGATATTCTTCATGCCAATTATTATAGTATTGTTAATGCCATCACAGCAGGATAAAATAATAGTAAATTTCTGATCTTGATCATGACAGGGAAATCTGTTTCTTTTTAGCAGTATTAAGAAATAACTTGATGAGCCTTTTGGCTCATGGTACCTATTCAGTTACTATTTGTGACTAATCACAACCATCTAATCAGCCTGTTTAGAGGCTAAAACAAAGATAGATAAAAGGCCACCTCCTTGAAGACAAACAGCCCTGGCTGTCAGTTTTGGTATCCAGTTTCACTTCTCAGTCTCCAACGTTACTCTTGTACCTTTGCACCAGTCCATTGTCCACCATATTTTCCTTTCTGGGCATCTGCCAGACTTTATGAAATACCACTACTCCTACCTTCAAATAGGGATGTGGCTTTATTTCTGTAGGAATTAGAGAGCAGGAAGGGATGGTACACATATAGTATTCGCATTTGTTGCCTGGACAGAGGAACCTGGGATCATCTTAGTGCCCAGTCACAGACTGATAGGCCCACTGAGATGGTTTATAGCCTTCTAAATCTCCTTTTAACTTCTTTTTTGATCTTACCGTGTTGATATTGCCCCGGTTGCTTTCACCATTTCATTTAGTAGTGGACAGGTATGGTTGGAGTCGATGATATCGAAGGTCTTTTCCAACTAAACAATTCTATGATTCTATGTTTCTATTTGCTGTGTAACTTACAGGCACAAGGATTAAAAGTACCACCAAGAAAAACATGCATTTAATTTTATTAGAAGCAAGTAGAACAATCCTTCAAAATGCAAAATCCTGCAGAAATTCTGGCACACACTGGAAGGTAACAAAACACATGGTAACTTCCAGTTCATATTCGTTAATCGATACATTTTTATAGAAGTAACAGATTTATTTTTTAAAAAATATTATGATGGAGTGTTTGGTTAAAGAAAACTATGATAGAGAGATAATGAGGAAATTAAGAAGAAAAGATGTTAGAGCATCTTGAGCACTCTCACTCTGTGTTTTTTTAATATAAAAAATAACTTTTCCAAAAAAGGCAGGACATTATGGATTTTTTATGGAAATTTTAAACAGTAAGCAGAGCTAGAAATGGAGTTTTTAGTTTACACAGTATGCAGCATGATAACAAAAAAATACCTACCTCCTTATTATTTAAGTGTGTGGGAAGATTTATTTTTGACAAATAATTTAAATAAAGAAGCACAAATTAAAAAAAAAAACAACAACCTCAGAAATAAAAACCTCCTAATCCTACTAGGATGTTCATTTCTATTGGAACATAAAGACTATTAAAAATCCACCAAACATCTACTTGCAATTCTGGGAAAAAAACAACTTACTAATAAGATTCAGAGTCTCTCTTATATGCAACAAACAGGCTTATTTTGCTCTAATGTGATTAAAATTATAAACAGGAAGAACTATCCTGCAGAGAGCTATCAGAAAAGTGCCTGCAATCTTAGATTCCAAGATAGTCTTGATGTAATAAATACATCATCGGTATAAAGGAAGCTTTTAAATTGTTGACATATTCTTTAAATGTCAGGTTGGCGAGTGCATGATAGTTTTATCCAAGTAGCCTACCCTCAATTCTATTTATTATTCATATGTGGTTTACTAGTCAGTAGAGTATTTTTGAATTTCTAGAAACTCAGACACCGATTAATGACCCGACAGTATATTCCTAATGCACTCTTTCAAGATGATTAGTTCTCATATTTATTGCAAATCTATATTGTAATGTGAAAAGTTGATTTTGTTGGAATTATGAGGTCTAGAGACTAAGTAGGTCAACCGTAAAATATCTGCTAGCAATAAGAAAGTTGATTGCTTTGGTAAATAAAGGTGAAGCCACAGAAAATAGTTTTCATTGTAATTTTGCTCAACCACAAAATTTCAGGACTCATTTTACTGTATTTTCCATGCCTCTGTAGTAAAAATAAAGGAGGATGAAATAGCACGTGAAAATTATGGAAATGAAAGAAAAGCTCATATCATTACCATGATCTTCAAAAATATTACTAAACGATGGCACCTGATAGTAACCTTATTTGGAAAGACAAAATAAAATTGTTATTATTACAATTGCACATTGTCATATAACAGGCTCTAAATCTGTGAAGAACTCAGCAGGAGGTTTAGTTTACAAACCAGGAAGCCTAATACACTTAAAGATCTTTTTCATTATTATAGTAGTACAAAAAGAGTTTGAAATTGGCAGGAATAGCTCTGAGCATTGCTGCAGGTGAAAATGCAAATGCTAAGTTAACATTTATGTCAAAGAAAAGAGTCCAGAGCTAAGCAGCTTCCCGGAAGGGACTGCCATTGAGTTTTAAACATCCCAAATTTACTAAACCCTCTGATTTATATAAGCCTTTTTGTAAAGGGAAGTATGTAAATATACATAAATTTTGTTTTCAGATGAGGATTCAGATACCTCCTACCAAGCACTAGAAACTGACCTATGTAAAGTATATCCTTGTGCTAGTATCTCTTTACAATTGGCACAGCAAAGGCATTTCCACAGACAGACTTTCCGCTACAATGTGATTTTATCTACGCAGTTTCTACCTTTCTGCAGTGATAAAATTGATTACAATGCTGAAATGGACATTCAGGCCAACATTTACAATAAGATGCGATGAATTTAGTCCTTTTATATGTAAAATGAAATTTAGATCTTTAAAGAATCTGGAGTCTCATGACAACATAATGTTCAGAGTTTAGGTATCAACCATGTAATACAACAGCACCAACATAATTTTCATGCTTCTATTAGGAGCAGAAAGAATGGACTTTCAAACAGCTAAAAGACTAAATGATCAATCTACAAAAAAAAAAAAAATTCTTTGATTTAATATTTTAACTCTACATCAAAATAAGTCCTTTCAACAGCTTCAAAACTCTTCAATAAAAGGTAAATGATATAGGTTGCCTCATCTATGTTCAGAATTTCTTATAAATAGAATCAGGAGGAAGGATTTTAAGACAGATTTGTATCTGCATCCAGACATAATTACAAGATAAATCCCTCTTTTTTTCAATGCACTTATGGAAGATACAGTAAAAATATTCTCCCTTGGCTTCAAAATATTAGACTCAAGCCCTCCAGCTAAGACAGAATTGGCCCAATGATGGCATCAAAAACCCCTTTATTTTCTATATCTGCACCAAACCAGCTCCTGAGTCCTATATTCTGTGTTCTAAAACTACCCCAATAGGTAGTGCAGGCACTGCAGCATTCTCATACCCATTTCCTCACACAGAAGAAATTCTCTGTCTTTTACATCTATTGAGAAGGAATGAATTATTTTTCTGGGATACTCATATCACAATCTTTTCTTGACTTAAAATCAAAAGCATGTTTAAATTGCCACGAATGGACACATGATTTCTTTATCATTATTATTACAGAATCACAGAACAGGCTGGGGAAGAAGGATCCCAAAGATCATTCAGTTCCAACTCCCCTGCCACAGGCAGGACCCCCTACCTTGCGGGGGTGGGGGGGGTAGGAAAGCTGTAAATTTAGGAAAATATTCATATGGACAAAGCTCTATGCATGCTTTTATTTAGACAAAGCATAAAATGAGGTGCTGAAACACTTACAGAGCCATACTGTTTAGAAGCCAAATAAAGATCTGTGAAGAATCTTCTTTATAGCTTAAGTGAAAGTGAGGAAATAAACCAAAAGGATAATTTAGGTAGATGGAATTTAATTACCTGAACTGGAATTTAGCCATGACAGCAGGGCAAACACTCCTACTGATTCTATATTTCTGCAATCAGTTGCTTTAACAACCTTGTATTTGCATATTTCTCAAATGAAATCTGAGGCAGAACAGTTAGAGGTGAGTGTTGCTGCTGCCACTATAATGCATTGAACCAATATTATTTCTGCTCCTTGTGTGTGCTCTTGATTGCTGTGCAGGCTTATAACAGAGTTTGGAAATTAATTTCTAAGACATAGAAACAGTGGTAGGTATTTATCATGTTTAGATTTATATCTTCTACTCAATCCAGGTGGAAAATTGGGTGAAATGCAAGACTTCATTGAGCAACCAGTTGCTGCATCTCTTCTAAGCTGTCTTTGGTCAATAAATTACACAAAAAATTCTATTTGTTAGCAGCAGCAAATGGCATAATCTTTTAGCAAATCACAAAGCAATCAATTGATCAGGGCTTCAGGGGTTTTTTGTGTGTTGTTTTTTTGTTTCTTTTTTTTTTAAAGAACAGAAATAATTTCTGGCCTGTATATTTTGATACTTTTACATTTTGCTCTAGCCAGAAAAAAATTAACAAACTTTGAAATACCAATCCACTGTTGTATGTCAATAGTAAAGTAGAAATAAATTTACTTCCTAATTTGTCACATCCTCTGTTGGTCAGAGGTAGTCAAGATGAAGGTTATACTTATACTTTGTCTCCTGTAGATCATTCTGTCACATAAACTTTATTAATGCTGAAACATGAGTTCAGAAATGAAAAAACACCTGTGGACCTAATGATATTTCTCTAACTCATTCAATCCTTCTATATGTTTCATAGTTCTATCTGAATGATGGTAGAGGCCAGAACTAACTTTGTGTTATGTGGTTCTCTGTGCCTGTGCATCGTCAGAGGTTGATCCTTGTATGAAGAGTTTATGGGGCAAAAATATAAATTTAAGTTGATAGAACAGCTTGGTAGTTACAAGCAGGTACTTCTGCATGACCACTACAGTTTACAGGGATGTATGTGAAGTTCCTGGCACAACGTTGATATATCCATCTTCATGAAGAAGATCAATAGATCATTTAAAGAGAAAAACTAACTCCCTCAGTCACCATTCCCTATACCTACTTTGTTTTCAGCAGCTTTTGTTTCCAATTGTTTGTTTGAGGAAAGTTTAGCATTACTTTGTTTATGTGGCTACATTGCTCAAGTCTTAATAAAATTTGAAGTAAATGTTAGGTGAAGTGCCAAAGAGGGAATGCTCTGCACATTTGCACATGGATATGTGAAGTTTATGTTTGACTTCTTCTAAGTACCAAGCCCTCTCTGCTCATTTGACATGATACGCGCCAAACAAAAAGTGCACCTAAGAGACAGAACTTTGCTTATAAGCATTAATAAAACAGTTGTTTTAATTCTGGAGTATTGTTATGCAAAGAAGGACAATTTGTGAGCATTGTGTGTAGATTCAGAGTCTCGGAACTGATCAGCCATTGCCAGGGTTCACTATAAATGGTGTGGATTTTGCAAAAATATATCTCCCGACAGGTCTGATGTGGGACAAGGCAAATACAGCCTGTATCTCAGAGGCAGACATTTTCATAGACCTGGAGTATCTCTGAAAAAAGGAAGAATGGCATGGCTATCTAATACAGCGGCAAACTGACCCACCACCTTCCCAGCCATTCTCAATCAGCATTGTTACAGATCTCACAATATGCCTGAGGAAGGGGATGGCAGTGGTTTTCCCAGTTGTGAAGTGTGCAGAGACAACAACAAGTTATGCTTTCTGGGAATCCAAAGTTCACCTTTTCTACTTAACTTTGTTTTATTTTTAAACAGCTGTTACATAAAGATGAAAACATCACAACCATAAACACACAGATAATTAAAGTCAATAAGTAAATTTCAGAGAAAATGTTATGAGAGGTATTTTCTCCATTAAAAAAATATTTTTATCATAAAATCAATCTTCTCATAGACACGAGAAGTGGTGGAGTCTCTTTCCCTGGAGTTGTTCAAAAAATGTGTAGATGTGGCTCCTCATGACAATATTTACTAGGCACAGTGGTGTTGGGCTGATGGTTGGACTGAATTGACCTAGAGGTCTTTTCCAACCTTAATGAATACATGATTCTATGCAGAAAATATAACATCTCATTTTTTTACAAAAACTGGAGTGAAAGAATTTAAATGGTTTGAAATAACCTGAGAAAATTTTATTGGAAGGTTCTTTTTATAGAGTGTGATGATCTCCAACTTTCTCTTCATTAAAATGTATGCCTGCATACAAAATCAAGCATGAATTAGAAGAAAGATTAAATTAAACTTCAGCTGGTATGGTTTAAGTAGCACTGATCATCCTGGATGCAGGGGAATGGGGTAATATCCCTGTCCTTTGCTCTTGACTACACAAATACTCAATGTCTCTTTCAGACTAATTTTCCATGCTAATTATTATTTTTTAAAATCACATAAATTCTAATGATTCTTGTTTATTTTCCATTCAGTTCTGATTGAAAGTAGATGTCAAACATTTTTAATTTTTGTAAAAATGATTATTTCAGATTTTTACTGCTTCCATGGACATCCCATCAGGTAATGAATTTCAGCTCGCTCCCCAGTTAGTTATTATTGCCACAAATAACCTGTATTAAAATGAATAGTTCAGGAATATATTAGCAGCTTGAAGCAAATAGGTAATATTTATTTAAAGAATATGACTATAATGTTGTGTCTTTATAACACTGATAGGTAGCAAGAGAAGAGATGAAATCTAAAAGGTATTCTTACTAGAGAAAAACTTAAGATTTTCTTCTCCCTGATTTTGAAACGAAATGTAGTTATCTCAGGATCAGAGGCTATACTGCACGGACTAACTGCCTGATTTGTGACTCATTAAAAATCAAATTGGGTTTTTGCAGCTACATAAATCTATTAGTATTACTAATAATTTTGAACAATTAAAATGTGATTGCCTCACTAGGACCTGATTGCAGTAGTATCAAAAAAGCCAAAATGAGAGTTCAGGTGGCCCTTTCAATCCAAGACATAGAATAAAGTTGGATATTGTTAAGCCTGAACACAGATTACCAACAGAGTATATTGCGGAACACAAGAAAAGACCCTGACAAATAGCACTAGTTGATATCACAGATAGCTGTGGGAAGAGTCAAGGATTCCTCAGCCATGGATAATTTAAGTTTTCCACCCTATGAAATTCTGCCAGCTATAGTGTATAAAAATAGAGGGTTGATAGTATCAAAGTGTAGTAACGCAGGATAGTGTTATCTCAAAACAGCAAAACACTGTCACATTTGTGGAGGAGAGGAATTCACCAACACGGATCTTTTCTCCTTATTGAATAACAGTTTACCCTACAAGCATTTCAACTCACGTGATTTTATATATATGCAACATAAAGTGACAATCAAAGCATGGAAAAGAATTAGCATTTTGCTCACAAGGAATCCTACCAGATATTATTTATGAGGAATATTTCCTCTGGAACAATTAATGTAAATGCATTGTTGTCAACCTGAGTAAGCATTACATGATCTAAACCCCCAAATGGGTTGAATTTATGTTAATTCTTTCATAGATAAACCACGGAGTAACCCAAGTAGAAGTCCACTTCACTAAATTTGCTCATAATCTTTGTTATTGCCTTGGTAATTAATTCTTCAGTGTCTCATCGGTACATATCTTCACTCAGTATAGGTCTTGCATTTAAATAGAGAATATTACACAAACGCATCATGCTAGTGTTTATAAATTACACATCCATCTGTCAGGATTCACATGAGATTTCTTCACTCTCTGAAGGAGTAGCAAATGGACAGAAAAGATGACCTGAGACTTCCCGGGTAGTGCACAAGGACTGCACTGTCCACAGGGAGAACTTTAACCTCCTGCCCAGTAGTTGATGAATGACTTGAGAAAGTGGAGAAAACATGCTTTCTAATTTACCATAATTTGGTGCATTACTCAGTCAAAAGTGATTCTTCTGCCTCACGGTTGATCCATGGACTCTTGAGCAGCCTTCCCAACACATACATATACATACATCATGGAATAAGTCAGATCATATTAGTTCATGAGGCCTCCTATATCTTGTGTGCCACCAAATAAAGAAGATTCATATAAAACAAGAACTTCACAGTGCAATTTCCCTTCCAATCCCACCTGTGGGGGACTAGCAGGCTTACCTGTCAGCACATACTTGATGCAACTGTTTGTCAGGTAAGCTTTGGTTAAATGAAAGTTTAAATTTAACTATTTAAGAGAAAGTGTGAATCAATCCTGCTACCAAAAGATTTCTTTTGCATATAAATTCATATTTTGATATATGCTAAGGTAGTGTTTCTGAGTGCTAACTGGTAGGCATCATGGAAATGATTACGTGACAACCATATATAATTAGAGTTAAATCCTTTCTCCCTGCCCACAGTACAGTAACATTAACTATTCATCCTGCTTAGTCCATCTATATTCAGTCAATGATCTTCCTCCAAATCATACCTAAGTCCAGCTTTACCATGAGTGACCACACTTTTACTTTTCAGTTCACTTTCTATTGTTTTATATAATATCACCATTAGGAGATATTTACAAAGTTATTTAATCTTTTTGAGGGTTCTCAAATACAATTCAACCACTTGTGAGAATTATAGAGAAAACTCAGATAGGAATGGATGTCTCCAGTTCTAAATCCCAGTATGAATTCCTCTGCAAACCCACTTCCATTTCTAATGATGG
This sequence comes from Phaenicophaeus curvirostris, assembly GCF_032191515.1. Classification (NCBI taxonomy): domain Eukaryota; kingdom Metazoa; phylum Chordata; class Aves; order Cuculiformes; family Cuculidae; genus Phaenicophaeus; species Phaenicophaeus curvirostris. The sequence goes on from NC_091394.1 coordinate 93,026,148, forward strand.
GTTTGGGTGGTATAATCAATTGAATACAACAGTGATATCATCTCCAGGCTTTTAATATTGGACAGATGTCACACAGTTAAATGCTGAGAAAATCATTCTAGAAGCTCTTTACAGTGAGTGGACAGCTAGGGCTTGAGTAAATTGCTTCAATAAGGTATCATCTATGCTGTTCTTCCAAGAATCCCATCTTGGATATTCACACCAGGCTGGCTAATGAGAAATAAGGATCTACAGTACACACATGACTTTCCAGGCAATAAAATGGATCCCGTTATCTTAAGGGGCACAATGTCACAAGCAGTTAACTGTGTTCCCAGTTAATGAAGCCAATGAAAGTTAGGGTACATTCATAGTACACTGAAACATTTGCTAATGGATTGTCAAAATTATTTTAGTCTGAACTTGATTGGCTTTAACAAGTGATTTGATGTCTCAGTAGTAGAAGGTATGCTGCAAGTGCTTGAAATCAGATGATATAAAACCTGTTTTATGGGCAGTAACACAACAGTCTGCCTTCTTCATTTTCAGCTCGAATAGGAAAATTAATTTAAACCAGGAAAGACCTCTTCTAAGTCTTTTCTCAATTGAGGATGCTGAGACAGGTTTTAATTCTTTCTTACAAGGAGAGGATAATGCATAACAATGAAGCTGATAATTTAATCAGAATTAGGAGACTCTACAGAAATACAATATTCAATTTTTGGCCTTTCTTAATAATTTGGAACTAAACTTGATTTCTTAAAACTGGATTGTTTATTATATTTGCAGTCTGTCAAAATCCTGCATCATTTTATGTCTATGCTGAAATTACATATTAATCTTTGCCTACATATACATTTAAACACATTTTCCATTAAAGCAAAAAATAATGTCTACTTTTATTAAATTCTCTTTCTTCCAGGAAAATCTTGTACAGTGATCCAAGCTGAAATTTATTTCAAGGTACATGATTTTAATGAAATTTGAAGTTTTACGGGTTTAGATTATAGATAAACATCTATAACATGTGTGCTTCTTATCCAAAGCTTACCAACTAAACCCCTCTAGAAAATCTTTTTTGTTTTAGCATCCTTGAATAAGTGATTGTACCTTCTTTCATTTTTTTTAAAAAATGGAAAGTTTTGGCTGCACACTCTCATCCCTCCATTGCACCAAAGGAGATTTTTCTGACCAAAATGATTTAGGCTCTTAGGAGCTATTTGGGCTGTTGACATTGTTTTTTGTTGCAGCAGTTTTCATTTTTCTTTTAAATCTCTGTGCTGTATAGGTAGCTATAAATTCAAAACCACTGGTAAGTATCTGAAACCCATTTGTTTTCTCTCAAGTGACATTTGAGGAAGAGTCCGTAAACTCAAAGAAAAAATAACAACCCTAAAATTTTCTCTGGTTTTGATCAAATAACAATCATAATATCCACTTTTCTTTATGAAAATATGAATCATTGAGAACACTGATTACAATGTCCTTGGAATAAAGTTTTTGATAAACTGGACTATACCATATAAGAATCAAGGAACAAGACCGTGATCAAGAAAGAAAATAGAAAATATATGACCTTTCCTCGCAATGCACTCTAATGGCTACTTATCACATAGTGTGATAACCTGGCAGCAGATTTTCTACCTAATTTTATTAGTAAATTGAGTATGAGGAAAAAAACTACATATGACATGATTACTGTAGTTTGAGACCAGAAACATCTCAATCATTTCTAGCTAACTATATTCATTAACCCAGGTGATAGGCATGGGTGAGACCAGGAAACACAGCAACTGCATCTTCACCAAGAATAATAATATATATACTCAACCTGGTGCAAGTATCACTTCATCAAATGTTAGTCTAAGTTAGATAGTTACCTAAGGAATGGGAGGAAATAAATTCCTCCATGATCTAATATAGTTAAGCCTAAACGGGTCAAGTGTACCACATCCTAATAGCGTTCAATCCTCTCTCTTGATTATGAAAAAAGGTATACCAGTTGTGGCTGAATTAGAGCTAATTTTCCTGACAGGAGCTTGTATAGGTGCTTTACTTTGCATTTGTGACCAAAACAGTATTGATACATATGGATGCTTTTGTTATTGCTGAGCAGTGCTAACACAGAGTCTAAGCCTTTTCTGATCTTCACTCTTCCCTGACAGCAAGTAGGCTGGGGGTACACAAGAAGCTGGGAGGGGACACAGCTGAGACAGCCAAACTGACCAAAGGTGTATCCCATAACATAAGATGTTGTGCTCAGCAATAAAAGCTGGGGAAGAAGAAGGAAGAGGGTACGTATGGAGTTATGATGTTTGTCTTCCTGAGTAACCCTTATGTGTGACGGACCCCTCTTTCCTGGGGATAACTGCATACCTGTCTGCTGATAGGAAGCAGTGAATCAATTCATGATTTTGCTTTGTGTCAGCACAGCTTTTGCTTTAACTATGTGATTTTTCTCACTTTATGCTTGTGATTCTCTTCCCCACCCCACTGAGCTGGAGTGAGCAAGTGTCTGTGTTGGACTGAGCAGGCTGTTGGGGTTAACCCATAACAGATGGTCAGTTCATATGCAAATAGCTATACAGTAGATTAAGAAATTTATCAGTTTGCCCACACATAGGCATTTGGTTATATATAAAACACTCAGGGCATCAGAGATTAGTCATTTCAACAGATAATCTCTTTGTGAAATGCCATAGCTTTTGCCTCTTCATTTGGCCCACTCTGCAAGATGGGATGAGAATCAGCATCCAATATAGAGAACGAACCTGAGTTAGTTACTCGTGGAGATATCTTCTGCTGACAGTGAGGATGTACAAGAAAGCTGGGGAAGGACTTCTTACAAAGACATGTAGTGATAGGACTAGGGGGAATTAGAGAGGGGCAGGTTTAGACCAAACATAAGGAGGAATTTCTTCATGATGAGAGTGCTGAGGCACTGGAACAGGTTGCCAAGGGAAGTTGTGGTAGCCTCATCCCTGGAGGAGTTTAAGGCCAGTTTGGATGGACCTTGGGCAGCCTGTTCTAGTGGGAGGTGTCCTGCCCATGGCAGGGAGCTGGAACAGAATGGTCTTTAAGGTCCCTTCCAACTCAAATCATTCTATGATTCTAGGACTGTTTATTGAACCTGTTTTCAATTATTCCTTGAGGGAATACAGCTGTCTTGGTAAAGGTTTATTTTCTTACAGTTTACAAAAAGAACATACAAGTCTTGATTGAAAACTAACAAATATTCCAGTGTAAAATTGTTATTGTAAAAATGTGTTGATTATATATCTTTCAATTTTTATGAGCGACATAACAAATCTCCATGCATGCAAGAGGAATACTGGAAACCAGGATCTGAATTAGCAAGGAATTTTGCCTCTTTTTGCAGTCATTAAAGAAAACAGTATGCTGAGAGTTTCAGCACTCAGATGAAAAAGACATTCAAGGACCAAAGGGTGATTATGCCTAAGATAATGATGTGGAGGACGAGGGCATTAGCTAAATTCACATTCATGCTTTAATAATTGCTCAGATTATCCAGTTCACAAGTGACTTGGAGTTAATAACAGCCAGGTCAGCTGATTAATAGCAGTGCTTTTAATTTTACCCATGTTGTTCTTTGCCAACCCATTTTTATTCAAAGCAGCTTCACCCAAGTGACATTGCTCTTCTATTCTTTATAGTAATTTATAAAATTTTATTCAGATGAATAAATATTACAAAGGAAATAATCTAAGTATAAAGGCATTAACAAGAAAAACAATTACTTTCACCAAGAAATCAAAAATTTTAAAATTGAAAGTAGGAATTTCTATACAGAAAGGGGATAGGCATTGAAAAATCTGTGGGGATTTTGTAGCTTTTGTTCAGGTTTGTGGGGCTTTTGTGTGTATGATTGCAGGGTTTTTTTGTTTGGTTGTTTTTTTTCCCCCAAAAGCTACATTTGCAATTTACAATGTCTCAGAAGAAGTATGTATTTCTATTCATGCAATTCCATCTCTTTTCCCTGTGACACACAAATTCCTACCAAGCTTTGTGAAAGACAATCTACTTTCCAGCTTATTTCTTAAAGAAATACTGTGTCCAAGGACAAAAAAAAAAATTTGTAAACGCCACATGCACTCAGAGCAGTGTGTTCTGCAGTGAGTGCATGTGAGTGGAATTGAATGCTGGAGTATGTAGGACAGCAAGTTATACCAGTAGAGCTTTAAGACTTCCTGTAACACTGTAATTTTCCATTCCAGGTAGAATGGCTATTGGATCACAACCTGCACAAAAAAACCCAAAACAAAACAGCATTAATACATGTTAACAAAAAAAACCCAAAACACTTCAAACCTTTATTTAATGCCTGTTTTAGAGAAAAGTCGAAAGTAAAGAGAAAGGTAGGGACTTCTGCATGGGAAACACCTGGTGACACTGCTTCATTATTTTCTAGAAAAGATCCCAGTACTGTGGTGATGTTGTGGCTTGAAGGACAGAACAGAATTATAACAAGAATAAGGGGCTTTGCTGGCCCTGTGAGCTGTAGTAAATTTTGTATTCCCTATCTGTGGACTAGCCAGCATAAAACCAAGAAAATATTTTATACATTAGGAAGCTGGAGAAAATACATTTTTTAAAGTAATAAAAGAATTTATATAACTTTTCCCTACTCTTGACTGCTTATTGTATAGGCTTTTTCCAAGAATAATTTATTTTGAAACAGTTACTCAAACACTACAAATTGATGTATAAATTGACTTTTGTCAGGAGAGTACAATTACATGGCAGCAAATCTTGTATAATTATATTATTCAATTCAGTTCAGTGCACAGTTTTACAACAGACGTAATGTGAGCACAACCAGAATTACATCTTTTATTCTCTATTCTAAAATAATTATGATATTCTTTAGCTTTCAATAACAGTAGTGCTGGTAGATGCTGATTCCTACATTCAAAAGACTAACACAGTAAAGCAGTAACAGTTCTGGGAGACGACAAGTCTGTGAATGAATAAGACTTTCTGCAAAAAAGGTAAAAATAATAGAGTAAAATGTAGCTGCTTCTGGATTATCATAGCTGTGTTCTGTTTTTTTCATGAGGAATAAGGTAGATGTCATTGCCTTCTGCAACTGGACACAGTATGATTGTGTGTACAGGTGAGCTTTACTTCTGTGACAGGTTACAAGGGGGTGTACTGTCCTGTATTCTTTCTTTTCTAGTTGAAGTAAAGATCCTTTTTGCTGTTCCTCCTACATAATGTGAATCCAAAGGGAAAACATAACTGGTGTGGTTATGTATAGCATTGGATCAAGTGAAAAGAGTGATGGGAACAGGAATAAGGGGGAAAAAAAAAAAGAAAAGAAAAAAGTGGACAAAAGTAAAATGTTATCAACCTCTCTCATGTGGCCCGTGTTTTCCTTCTTCCTGAGCATCACGCATCTCCCCTACAATCTGACAGAGATCTTGTGCCCTTTACAGCTTCCTGCCACCATAATCACAGTGTCTACCTTCTGTATTTTCCCAATCTACCGCTGGTTACTACAGAAGCAAAGGTGTGATGCTCTGAGTCCTTCCCCAGCATGGGGCTTGTTGGACTAACCTCTAATCAGGAATGGAGAAATTTGTTTATCTCTGGTAGGGGTCTTATCTGGTGCGATATGAGAGACGTCTGGATGGTGCCACAGGATCTTTCTTGAGCACCACAAAATGCTATAAACAGTTAAAATTATAGTTTGTGCAGTGCAGACAGATGTTTGAAAAGAAAGCATAAGAACAAGACATTTTAAGCTCCTAGCAATTCTGAATTGAATATACTTACAATTCAATCTTTGAAATATTATGAGTTAGATGTTTCTGCAATATATTAGGCAAATAATTGCATATTTTTTCCTGTTCCTTAGGAGGCACCTAATTTCTCTTAGTATTTAATAATAAAACTTACCAAAGCAACTGCTATTTTCCTCAAAATTGTGGTCAGTACTGAAAATGATAGAAGTTCAAGACAACAACATCTGAATTTCTTTATCACCCTTTCCTACCTCTTCAGTCTTCATGAAGGGAGATGGCTACTATTGTGCAAACCCTCATTCCAAAGTAACTTTGTAATGTATTCGTGTTTTTCCAGTTCAGTTGCGAGTAACAGAAGAGAAGAGCAAAAGCATACATATAAATAAATAGTTTTAAATCTTTTTGTATAAGATTAAACTGCAGAATGTTGAAAACATGGAGTGTAAGAAGGGATTTCTCTTTCAGCTTTCTCTACAACGTCACAGCTCTTTTTCTTCCTGGCGGTCCTTCAAGACAGATATGGCTATGATTCAGTTTTTAATTGGATGAGCAATTAGAAGTTTCGGCATTCATCGTTATTTATCTGAACTCTGCAAAACTGGCCTGGGATTTGCTAGTGAAGTGGATATCTTGGGAAATTTCCTATCATCACTTGGGCATGAATATTACTGATGCATAGGTGTCTCCTGAGGGATTTTTTGAGAGTCTGATGCTTGAATTTATTAATATTTGGAAAAGGAATAATTTTAAATTTAATCCAAAATTAATGGGAATTAGAAACAAAATTAAAAAGGAGGATAATAGACCAGCATGAAGCTTTAATTAATCTTTGTCTTAGCCTGGAATGTGGAAAATGTCAATTTGTGCTAGTTTCATGAAGGATTAAGACCAGTAATATGTACAGCCCATTTAGCTTTGAAATAAAGCATAAAGAAAATAAAAATGAGAACTTTTGATTCAATGTGACTCTGAAGGGGAAGAGAATTAAACAGCTATTAAATAGAGCTGGCACAATTACCACCATTGGAGGTGACCCTAACAAAATACAGCTGGTTTAACCAGACACCATTTATATCCCCAAGCTACATTCAGGGTAGTGTTTGCCAAAATGAGAATTCAAACAAATGCTGGGGAATCTTCTGTGGCCTGCTGTGCAGCCCAGAACATCCCATTTGTTCCACTGAAATGTCAAAAAAATATTGGGGAAGAAGCCAAATGAGTTAACTGAGAAGATTCTGGCTTTGTATCATCCATGCGTCACCCCTTACACCTCTGAGTATAGATCCAGTTGTAAACAGGATGAGAAGAAAACTGGATGTACATGAGATCACTGTTTTATGAGGACCTGACAGTTGTTTAGGTTCAAAGAGTAGGCAGGGAGCTACATTTCTGACAGTATACATGAAGTGAGTCTCATGCCCCAGACTCAGAAAAATATTTACACGAATATCAGCCAAACATTCCTTATTCCCTAAGTTTGATAATTTCTAAAGAATTAGGACATTTGTTGAAAGGTTTAAGACATCAGGCAGAAACTTTATTACTATAAATAATAATAACCAAACTGATACAAGGAAAAGAAAAATGAAATAGGATTTAAATCATCAGCATATGTGAATTTGGTCTATTCATGATCCTTCCGGCTTAAGCCCAAGTCTTCTTTTTGAATTCTCTACATGTATTAAGTATTGCAACCTTTCACTTTTTCAATTTGTTATTTCCATTCCTCTCTTCAGGAACTTGGGCTGTATTTTTCTCCTTTCCTTCCTGAAACAGGCAATAAAGGGAAAAAAATTACCAAGTACCAACTTTTCCCCTCAACTCAGCTACTAACCTTCTAAACAAATGATACAGAGCTGCTTTCATGTACTTCAGATCCTCCTAAGCTGAATCTAATCTGCCAGCTGACTCACTCATACACTTAAAGGACACTAGGCTAGAAGACGAGGCAGGAGAAACATTTTGGAAAGAAATTACAGAAAACTTTTCAGAGTGTTTGGTGATATTCTGCTTTGGAAGAATGAAATTGGAAGAGTTCTCTCCTCTCTCCGTTGCTTCTATTTGAAGGAATAGGGAAGTCATCCTTCCCCTACACTTAGTATTCCCCCCACATAGTATCAGCGGGACCACACCTGAACTACTGTATTCAGTTTTGGGCTCCTCACTACAAGAAGGACATTTAGGCACTGGATTGTGTCCAGAAAAGGGCAATGAAACTGGTGAACAGGCTGGAGAACAAGTCTCATGAGGAACAGGTGAGGAAACTGGGATTATTTAGCCTAGAGAAGGGGAGGCTGAGGGGAGACCTTATCACTGTCTACAACTACTTGAAAGTTGTAGTGAGGTGGGTGTTGGTCTCTTCTTCCAAGTAACAAATGATAGGGTGAGAAGCAAGGACCTCAAGTTGCACGAGGGGAGGTTCAAAGCAGATTTTAGGAAAAATTTCTTCACTGAAAGGGTTATCACGTGCTGGAACAAGTTACCCAGAGAAATGGCTGAGTCAGCATCCCTGGAGGCATTTAAAAGATAGGTAGACGAGGTGTTCAGAGATATGGTTCAGTAGTGGACAGGTACAGTCGGAACTGGGAGCATCTTTGTGCCCAGTCGCAGAGAGATAGACAAGCTGAGCTGGTTTTTAGCCTTCTAAATCTCCTTTCAGTGTTTTCTTGGCCTTATACTGGTTGTTTCCACTGTTTGGTTTAGTTGTGGACAGGTACAGTTGGATTCGATCTCAAAGATCTTTTTCAACCAAAAGATTCTGTGATTCTGTGAAGAGTTCCTTTCACTCTCTCAAGTGCAAGCAACTTCAAGGTAAATTTCTGGCCATGGATATGACAGTGACAAAAGCTTACAGAACTCAGCAGAATCATTCTTACAAATACAGCTTGGGGGTTTTAGTTTCCTTAGATGTGTTACCATCATGTCTTTTTTATTTTTTTTTCTGGATGAAGAAAGTGAAATCTGCTCTTTATGGGATATGCAAATCTCCAAAAGCTCTTGGGAGGCTTATGTGTATATTTTCCCCTAACATCTTCAGTAATGTAAAATCATTTTTTTTCCCCAAAATACTGTCTTCACTCAGTAATGAAGTAATTAAAAATGCCAATGTCAAAGAGGTAAAAGGGGAAACACAAGGAAACAAAATGCATTATACAGTACAGAAAGCTGAATAGAAATATGAAAAATATCAGAAGAAAATGGATCAGGAAGTGTAAGAAGAACAACTATTTTGAAAGCTTAGTAAGAAGTAGAGAAATTGAACAAAGGTATGGGATGATCACTAGGTAAGGGTGGCAAAGACTGTTTAAAGGGATGTGTAGAAGGCAGTAGGTGAACTCACCGTCATCTGATAGGTCTGCCCTGGGGAAACTCAGGAGTAATTGGAGTTAATTGGAGGAAAAGTGGTATTCCTACTGTTTTATTTGTTTTATGTTTGACTACAGACTACAAACTGCTAGTCAAGGTCATGGACGAGAAATCTGTCAGAATGGTGAAGCAGCAAGGGACTGACCCTTGCTTGGGAAGTTTCTCAATAACAAACCAGTGGAGGCTGGTAGAGTGCTCAGAAAAAAAGTATCATATAGGTCAGCCTTTCGGTGTACAAAGTACCAAGTTGCATGCTTCTTTGGTCCAACTCACTTGGACCCATATTTTATAATTTATTTATAATAAATACCTTAATGTTATACCTAGAGGAGAACAAGTAGACTTTTCTCATAAAGACCTAATGACTAGCATTTTAGGCTTTCTACAACCTTTTGTATATAGCATAAAATTACTTATTATATATTTAATGAATTCTCATGGTACTTCAATAAAGCGTTAAACTGATTTTGTTATGCTGTTCATTCACTTTATCTATAAATTTATGTGCATCCTTCAATTATATATTCATATATAATTTGCGGGTTTTTTTTAATTTTCTTTTTTTTCCCAGTATACCCATCAATTCAAGAAATATTTGGGAACAACATTGCCTCCACATCCATTTAGCTCCACTGGGCTGTGCATTTGAGCATCAACTTTAACAGAAACATTGCAAATTGGTAATAGATTCTTATGAACTATGACCGAACCTGAGAAGAAGGAACATTGAAGAAATTTAAGGTTGACATAATCTCTATCAGTTCTTCCCCTTTCTTAGTAAATATGTCTGCACAGTGGAAATTAAAGGGGATAAATAAAAAAAAAGAGAAAAAAAATGTTTCTACTTTTATGTTCTAAAGCGCCTTGGAATCATAATAATTTGAATGCTATTTTTGAATGTGCACACTTAGATCATAGTGTGATACCTGCAGGAGTCAGTGGTATTTTAATGTTATATAAAGCTGTTGACATCAGTAGACACATTTAAATAGTTACAACTCAACATGAGCAAGAACAATCTAGTACAAATATGTGATTTATATACTGGAAAATGAGGTACTTCATTTGAAATTGGAGATATGCAGGTGGGCAGGAATTCAGAAACAGTTTTATTGGTCCTAGTGAGGCTTTAGGGCAGAAATTTCCATCTCACTTCTGCTTGTGATTCCATTTCCAGTAAAACAAAAACCATCCTAATTTATGTCAAGCTTGGGAGACATATAGGTCATGGTCCAATCTTTAATAATCTCTTCTGTAACACATTAATATAATTAGCTTGATCCCATACTACACTTTGACTCCACACGAGCACCACTCCACAAATCTAGCACTGCACTTTCAACTCCATTTTTCAAATTGCCCTGGAAATCTCAACTAATGATGAAAGCTTAACTGAAGATTTTAAAATACTTGTCCTTGTCCTGCTGTTCTCTAAGGAGCCAGTGAACTATACCTTTCCAGATTTGCAGCTGTTTGCTTTAGAAAAGGTGGGTGTGTGCTTTCATTATATATGTATTAAAAAAGCCAAAACAATTATTGTGACAAATCTCACACTTGAAACATGCTTCAATTCTATGCCTTGTCAGGATAACTTTACTGTTTATGAATAAGGCTGATTGAATTAGTATATGTCAAACATCCAACTGATATCAGATTTTTTTTAAGTGTTCGCTAAATATTGAATGAATGTAATGCCTAAGATGGAAACAAAGCAGCCTTTTGGTTAAGCTGCCCAAAGTAAAGCAATCTATCATCTTACTTGTTCATGTTGAAGTCGATATTCAGATTCTCTTTATTTCCAAGCTCTGAAAGCTGCCCAGAACATACATTTTTATCAGTCATACAACAAAATAAATATGATCTCTTCTTCAATATGCAAGGGTTATGGGCCCTCAAAATGGATTAAAATCCATATTTAACATATTTTTTAATCAGAAATGAAGTTAGTATCCCTGCTTTTTTATTCCATTCATGTACAAGGGTTACTTCAGTTTTATGTAGTTTCCCTATATGTTTTATTTTTAGATTAGTTGTTAGAGAAGTGCATAATGTATTTAACCCACAAATAAAAATAATCTACTACAAAATAATCTCATCTTGACATAAATAACAGTTGAATGCAGATCTGTTCTACTATATGAAACCAACATATTATATTTTAAAATATCAAACAGATTAAATTTTGTTTCTTTGGAATTTCTTAGCAAGCAGTTGCTTTGTAATCCAGAAATTATGTTCCCTGTTATCTTATCTCCTCATCTGAAGGTGTATTTATATGACTGCTTTGGAAGTAACTTCTGCTTCTACCAAGGGAGTAAGTGTATTGCTTGCTGTCTAGCTGTTCTAAATTCTCATTGTTGGCTTATCATCACTTTATCTACTGGGTGGTCCATCTCTTCCCTTATCCACCAATGCTGTAACCCCATCATAGAAGGCCACCAGATTTGTCAGGCACAATTTGCCCTTAGTGAAGCTGTGCTGTTCCAGTCACAAGTGGTGTTCCCCAAGGCTCAATGCTGGATATGATCCTGTTCAATGTCTTTATCAATGACCTGGGTGAGGGGATTGAATGCACCCTAGGTAAGCGTGCAGATGACACTAAGCTGGGTGGAAGTGTTGATCTGCTGGAGGGTAGGGAGGCTCTGCAAAGGGATCTGAACAGGCTGGACTGCTGGGCTGAGACCAATGGCATGAGGTTTAACAAGACCAAATGCTGGGTCCTGCACTTGGGGCACAACAACCCTATGCAGTGCTACAGACTAGGAGAAGTCTGGCTAGAAAGCTGCCCAGGGGAGAAGGATCTAGGGGTGTTGATTGACAGCCGACTGACCATGAGCCAGCAGTGTGCCCAGGTGGCCAAGAAGGCCAATTGCATCTTGGCTTGTATCAGAAACGGCGTGACCAGCAGGTCCAGGGAGGTTATTCTCCCTCCGTACTCAGCACTGGTGAGACCACTCCTCGAGTACTGTGTTCAGTTCTGGGCCCCTCACCACAAGAAGGATGTTGAGGCTCTGGAGCGAGTCCAGAGAAGAGTAACGAAGGTGGTGAGGGGGCTGGAGAAGAAGTCTTATGAGGAACGGCTGAGAGAGCTGGGGTTGTTTATCCTGGAGAAGAGGAGGCTGAGGGGAGACCTCATTGCTCTCTACAACTACCTGAAAGGAGTTTGTAGGTGGGAGGGAGCTGGCCTCTTCTCCCAAGTGACAGGGGACAGGACAAGAGGGAATGGCCTCAAGTGCCACCAGGGTAGGTTCAGGCTGGACATGAGAAAAAAATTTTCTCAGAAAGGGTCATTGGGCACTGGAACAGGCTGCCCAGGGAGGTGATTGAGTCTCCATCCCTGGAGATGTTTAAAAGACAAGTGGATGAGGTGCTGAAGGGCATGGTTTAGTGGTTGATAGGAATGATTGGACTCAATGATCCTGGAGGTCTTTTCCAACCTGGTTATTCAGTGATTCTGTGACTGTCATCAATCACTTCCTGTGAGAACTTGTGTGTTGAAATAAAGACAACTTAGTAGGTAAAGCAAAAGCTGCATGTACAAGCAAAGAAAAATCAAGAATTCATTAATTACCTCCTATTGGCAGACACGTGTTTAACCATTTTCAGGAAAGCCGGTTTTCATCATGTGTAATTCTTACTTGGGAAGACAAATGCTGTAACTTCAAATGTTTTGTCACCTCCTCCTCCCAATTTTGTTTCTGAGCATTATGTCATATGGAGTAGAATATCCCTTTGGTCAGTTGAGGTCAGCTGTTCCAGGTGTCTCCCCTCCCAACTTATTGCCCACCCACAATCTTTTTACTGAGGGGACATGGTGAAAAACAGCTATGCAAACACTGTTCAGCAAAAACTAAACATTGTTGTGTTTTCAGTATTTTTTTGGTCACAAATCCAAGATACAGCACGACATGAGAGGCTATGAAGAATATTAACTTTATCCCAGCCCAAACAAGCACAAAACAAAAATGATTTTGTGATTAACACAGTATATACTCTTACCCTCTATTCATAGTGAGGTTTCTTTGTAGTATACATTATAAAAGCATGTTATAATGTCTTTAGTGGAAGACTTCTTACAATATAGATTAACACCTTCAAGATACTTCTACTAGTTAATCTAAGCAGTTAACCACATGCCTAACAACAAGCTTCCGGTCAATTTTTTAAAACACATTCACATTCAAAAAAAAAAAATCATGAATAATTTCTAGGGTAAAAATAAACAATGTAAATGAGAGTAAATACTTTCATCAGTTTGTAATTCCTGTGACTGCAGAGCTCAGTTTTCACATAGGTATGCCTAAATTTGCACACATATATAACCACCTGCATAATCTGAATAAGCAGATTTCACAGTAGAAAATTCACTGCACAAGGATCAGATATAGGAAAAGGATAACCCAGTTACATATCTTTTCGCCATACTCTCTCTAACATTTAATATTCCCTCACCAAAGGAGAGATTCTAACCAAGACCCTCCACATTGAATAATGGGTGGACTCCTTTTATAACAACTGAAGAGAGGGAACAGGTCAGTCTTTAGAATGAATAAGAGCCTCATTGATTTTTATTGAATCCTTTAGATTTGTATAGAAGATAATTAGTTTGAATTGACGTTTATTGATTTGTGCCTAATTGGATGCCATTAAATCCTAGTGATTTGCATTGAACAAACTAAATTGCACCAACTAATTGGACTGAACTGAAACTCATTGAAGTGAAGAGTGTGCAGTAAAATGAGCAAAAAGGTAGCTCTTGCTTTTAATAAGGCTCCTATGCCGCTGGTGAACACCTGCTGAAATCTGAGTGAATCCAGAAAAAAATGATTATTAAAGACCATCTCTGAAAAAGACAGGGTTTTTTGCACATGACTTATTATTATCTTCATCTGTTGGTTTGTTTAATTTATTTTTTTTTCTCCTGCCTAAAGGTCTTGCCTTACTACCAAAAAGTAAAAATTTGATTTTATGACTTTGCAGAGTGTTGTAGCAGAGCCAGAGGACAATAAGAGATGCAGCCTCTGATAAATGCATCTTCTAGTTGTAATCTACTTCACAGGTGCAATTAGGAATAAGTCTAACCAAAGAGGGATATCATTAAAGCATCCAGACTGGACCTGTAGACCCCTTTCTCTATTTTGCAGACAATTCAGTATAGTCATACAAATAGCAGTATTAGTGCCTGGCAGCGCAGAATAAAGCAGTTTAATGGAGCCTTGGTAGTCTAACCTCCAGAAGACAGGTTATCAGATACAGCTGGAGCATGATGAATCTTATAAGCAATTAGATGGGTTTGTTAAATTCACTGAATATGTCTTTAATCAGTATCATCAACACAGAGTGAGAGGAGTACCCTCCAGTAGAACTCAGTGATTTCTTGTTGGCACTTTAGAATATATAATATTGTCAGTCAAGGCTTTGCAGGCCGTGGTTCCAGGACTGCATTCAGCCACTTCACCTTCCAGTTTCTGAACACACATGATTTTGCTCAGCAAATGAATGCAGGAGCCACTGCTGTAATGGAAATCACAATGGCTGGCTCAGAGGGGTGCCTCAAAACAAATATTGAAATTGTAAAGATCTGTGGGTTTATGATTTAGGCTGGAAATCACAAGTTACAGTAGTGGTGGTGGTCTACACTACAGTCCTTAATCTGGTAAGGGAATAGAGAATCCAGCAGCTAAAAGACCTTCATCCTCTAATATTTTAAAAGAGAAATATGAAATATTGGAAAGTAAGGGACTTCTTCGGCCTCTAAGTCCAATGCTTTGCTGTCTCAGACACGCATCTTGTGATCTCTCATAAATCTAATAGCTTCAGCATAAAACTCAACCTTTTAACCCATATTATTCTTAACAAAACATATTATTTTAAATCGAATTTGTTCCATGGGAAATGGCTTCTAGCTTTCAGTATCTCCCATTCATAGGTACTTTACAATAGTTATGTAAAGACATTGTCCTTTAACAGTACTTTGCTCTCACTGATGTAATATATGATGGCATATATTACATAGATTACAATTATATTCCTTGACAGTCTTTGTTCTATTATGCTAAATAAGCCAGGGTCTTTCAGTACACTCCCATGAAGTAAGATGCCCCAAAACTTTGCTTTGCTCGGTTCTTACAATCCAGAGGGCCAGACCACCGTGACCATCCCAGCATATACTTAACTGTCAGCTGTTGATACACACAAGAAACATGACTTGATTGTGTTAATTACATACATACTGCTGCCCTAGATGACTAGTTCTGCAAGAAAAAATTATACCATCTATTTCTATTGTCTGCAACTGTATTATCTATACAGAACTCTCCTGCAGCTGGAATGACCTATGCAAGTCTTCAGAATTCTTCACCCGTGAGTTTACTCCACTCAGGTGGAGTTTTTAACAGTTTGACATTCCCATCTTAACAGTTCCCATAACAATAAGTTCAATACTTAATTGTGAAGGCTTGATCAGTCACCTAGTTTCAGCTTTCTATATTGTCTCAAGGCAGTCCATTAGTCCATCTATGCAGATGTCTGATCAGGAACCTCTTGGACCACTGCATTGATAAGAGTGTAAGTGCACTGGGTGTGCACACACACAGAACTCTAATGCCCAGGGACTCCACTGTTTTAATTAAAGAACAAATTTTATTTTCATACTTACAACTAACTTGTAGTTCAAATCTGATAATCCCTGCTGCATCTGCACAGAATATTCCAATAGAGGTTTTAGTGGAAAATTACTTACTTTTTAATTCTACAGAAATTTCATCCTCTGATAAAAGGAAGAACTATTTACCATTTTCCACAGTTCTTGCGCATTGACCTCCTCATAATCATGCTTTGGTGAGTTAAAATGGCAGTGTTTTTCTCAATTTCAGTCTTGTACAGCTAAATAATTATGTAGACGGAATGTTGCTGTTAGAATCCGTGATCAAGAAACACCTTTTCTAGGAAATATAAATTTGCAAGAGATATTTTGGTCTTTTGTATTCTTACAGTGCTTAAAAAAAAATTACTGAATTTTTGTAACAGATCATGGTAAATTTTTTTTTAAAAGTGACATGTCTCTTGTTCCAAGTGACATGTATTTGAAAATATAGCATCATTATTTGCAGAATCTGTGTCCTGAATCAGAACGATTGTCAATACTATGCTTCGTAAGACAGTCAACTTTTGAGACTAATTTGAGAATGGAATTAAAATGTTACTACCACAGAAAAGAAGCAGAATAATTTCTTAGCTAATGAGATAAAGATCTTTTTGATCTAAGAATCATAATGGTCTATTAAGGTCAAAATACCAATGAGAAAAGAAAGGATTTAAAAGAATTTTTTTCTGTTTTCTAAAGTAGATATGCTTAAGTTGCAGAGGGATGATGACAGTAGTGAGTGGACTAGCTTTTACTAGCTTTACTATTTGTCACTGTTAGTGTTTAGTGAGCTGCAAAGTGGGATTTTTTCACAGTTCTCAAGTGTCTTCTTAACTCTATGTTTTCATCTATCACTGAATAAATTTCAAAATGTGTTTGGGCTTTCACTTTACTCAAATGCCCTTTTCTCTTTAAAGCATACTTGAGTAGCTAATGTATAAAGGATTCATAATAGTAGTTTCTTTAGTATGTTTTAAGAAGTCATGTGCTGATGAGGTTTATTAATTAGTGACTACATATTTAATGTAAATAATGGTTATCACAAACTTACAGAACTCTTGGGCAGTCTCCTGGACTGATTGACCACTTACTAAGCTGTCATATACTATTTATAAACTTATCTTTAATATAACACAAATGCATTTAAAGCATGGAAGGGTTTTTGAGATTTGTTTTAATGACTATTACTTTGTTATTGATGAATCATTTTGAAAGTCCTTGATTTCTTCTGTAATATGGTAGTGATGTTTTCATCTAGCTTTTAGGATCATCTCTTGCATCTTTGACATTTATCTTTGATATCAGAATCTACGTGGTTACCAGTGTCCTTTATTGCATTGATGTAATTACTCACAGATTTGCTCATCAGTAGTAAAGTGCTTTTCTTGAGTCAATTTTGTACTTAAGTTAACCATTTTGTGTTCCATTCTAATTTCTTAATTTCAGAGCTAGCTTTTAACTATGATTTAAAATTACAGATTACTTTTACTACTAATAATAATTTAGCATACAACTTCCTTTGCTTCACTGAATTCCTTTTGATTTACTTGACAGGGAAGGTGAGTGAGGAAAGAAATCTTTACATTAAACTGGCTTTAGTTCAGAAATGCAACAGAGGAGTCATTTTCATGCAGAGTTATTCCTGTACACAAGATTCACGTCTAATTTTCTAGAGTGCTGATTTTCTGTATTGAAAGAAAGCAATTGCGGGCAGCTGACCACACACGTTAGAGACTGCTGTGGCTTAGAATGAGAGATGAAAGCTTGTGATTTCAAACTCATAAAAGCATTCGTTGTGGGCACACTTGAGAAAGCCACAGAACATTTGCCAGCAGTGTATCATTTGTTCAGTTTAGGCTAGTACATAAAAGCATCATTACAAAACAAAATAAAACCTGAATAACCTAACCCATCTCAAGAACCTTCCTTGTCTGGCTGTTTGATGACTCAAGAGTTTTGAAAATCTATACAGAAGAGATCTGGGAGAACAAAGCTGCACTTCACTCTCTGGAAGGTGATGTGTTGTTGCTCACCTTCCGGAAAAAACAAGCAATGCAGGGAAAGGTGGTCCTGCAAAATCATTTTTGTTCTAGCAAGCACCATAGAAAATGATCAGGAGTATTTCTTACAGTGGTTGCCCTTTTCAGCCCAGCACCAAAGCCAGTGAGCCATTGTGTGTACAATAAATATTGTAAATTATAATGCCTGTGGGTACTACACTGAGGACAAAGTTTTGTGAAAGTACCTTTTTTCTGTCTCAGTCACACTAAGAACTACATAAGACTGGGGTTTGCTTCATTTCCTAAGCCAAAATACTAATTAAAAAGAAAATCCCACTGTCGCTTAGAAGAAGTTACCATCAGCAACTCAACAGAGACCATTGAACCCCAATTCAAAACCCTTTGAAGCCAACACTCCTCTAGATTTTAATGAGATTCTATTCAGGCCTAATGTTAATCTCTGTAAATACAGATCGTTTTTCCTAAAATTGTTGCTGCCTGTTTACCATTTCTTCTTCATACTTATGCCTTTTTCTGGAAACCTAGCAAAAAAAAAAAAAAAAATTTTTCTGTATCCCACAGCTATTGTCTTCTTCTACTCACTTTCTAGACTGCTCCTGCATTTCTGTCCTATGAGTTTCATCTTTCTTCTATAAATATATAAAGATTCTGATACTGTTTTGCCATGATAATACAAGAGTTCAAAACATAGACTAAAACAATTTGCATAACCACTGTTGTCTCTTTTTCCTTTCCTTCTCTCTCTTGTCCACTTTCTCATCTTCCTCATCATATTTCAGCAGAAATTTTACTCTTTTCTTTCTGATGCACTCTGACTTCTCTGTTTCCTGGAAGATTCCTCCAACGAGCACCACACCTCTCCTGCTGTCTTTGTATAGCTTCTGTTTTCTCAAGATTTTTAGGGTTGTATGTCTTATATCCTTTTAAGACATCCTCCTTATGCCCTTTACTCTTTGGTCCTCTCAGTCCTTGCAAAATCCTTCCTCCAGGTAGTACTGGAGTAGAAAACAGGTAAAACCTGAAGCAGTTGTTTCTGTTAATTCTCTCCCCTGAGATGCAGAAGACTGAAAGAAAGGGAATAAAAAAGAGATCTGCACAAAATTAATACAGATAGCCTTAGAAGGAGTACATAGAAGGCCAGAGATCCTGTTTTGAGCTTTCAGTTGGGGAGAAAAGAGGAATGAAGGTAGGCAACAACTTTTACTGCTTCCTCATGGGGAAAGGAATAGACATCATCTGTCATCATGGCTCATCAGCCCTGCTTTAGCTTTTTGAATGCCACTACAACCCAAATAAATAAAAGTTGTTACATGTTCTAAGTTACACTGCTCAAGAGGAATGATCTTTCATAGCACGTACATCCTAGTCCCTTGAGCACTTAGCACATTTAATTTCAGACTATGCTGTACTCAGGCACAATTATCTTTTATGTGAAAGAAAAATTCACAAGCTATGTCTATATTGTCAATTATTAAACTCAGACAATTAGAAACACATTTAGCAGATCCTGTATGCATCCATTTAAGAATCCCCATATACCTGCTTCTACCTGGGGAGAAAAAAAGATCTGAATTGAAACCTCCATTAAAAGGACAACATGCCTTTAGCATTTTCTTAACCTCTAATTGCAATGTCATCCACTATAACCTCTCAATATAAAAATTTTAAAGCATGCTTCCTTCCCTTTATTATTGCATTTTGGCACACTTGGGAGAGTAAGAATTTTTGTATTTATCTTCAAAAGAAAAGCATAGTAGCTTAAAATTGAATAATGGAAAATTTGAGCTAGATAAAAAAAACCCAACCTGTAGAAGATGAAATATAGCTCATGTATTGCCTTCTTGGGTGGGGGATGTTCCTTACTTTGGCTAATGGTTGGACTCGATGATCCGGTGGGTCTCTTCCAACCTGGTTATTCTATGATTCTATGATTCTAATAGACAGAAAGTAAATAAAATATCTCCGGCAATGTAATCTGTTGGTGCACGCAAACATCTGTGTTTTCTTAGAGGAAGGAACGGAATCTTGGGACACTTAAGACTAGCAAGGAAAAAAAAAAAAACCAAAAATTGAGAAAATATATTGCACAAAGAAGCTTTTCAGGTAAGGCAGCCTACTGGGATTCTAGGGATGGTTACCAGTTGTTGTGTTTGTATGGTGATGAATCAGAGAAGGTCAAAAATAAGTGAAGCCAAAGAAAATGAAATAGTTACCAGAAGAAGAAATATTGCACAATATTATCTCTAAATCAGCTGGGATAAAAGGCTAGTCACTGCTTTCTAGATGCTATTGTCTTAAAAGGCTTTATTTTCCTTCATGCCTGCAATCAAAGGAAACCTAAAATCACCAAAGTCTTAGAATATTAAAAGTTCTTCATGAAAACAATTTGCATATAACAGGTGAAAAAGATCTAGTCACAATGGGAAAGACCAAGAGATGTTGAGAGGAGATTGTGATCCTTATTTCTCCTAGAGAACATTCCAGATTCTTTGAAAGGAAGTCCCAGCAAGGCATAAGTAATGTCCCAATGTTCAGCCCTTCTGTTAGTTTTGCACTTTGATCCAAATGATTATGGTCCTCTCAGGAGTTGGGATAATACTTTCTTTGGAAGGTAATACTTTGTTCCTGCATTACTGAAAACATGCTATCACAATTTTCTAAAAGGAAACTCTTCTAGGCCCTGCTGGGCCTGCTGAAGTGGCCACCTCTTATGTAACTGTAGAGCAGCTAAAGAGTACGAGTCACAAAAGGGGAAGGCTGAAGACTGGATGCACATGAAAAATGCATCCACTAAGACCTTGAGAAAGGGTGAAAAGGCAACTAGATAGTAAACAAAACTATGTGCATGCATATTTTTCTATACATATTATAACTTTTAAGGTGACTGCAAAAGAAGACATGGATTCAGAAAATACAGTGGCTGGTTTCTAGCTTTCCTGTTCTGCTATTGGTGATGTTCCTGTTTTCTAAAGCATAATGAAGTCCATTGTGCACCCGAATTTGTTTTCATGGCAGATCTGAATGCAATTTGGCTGGATTGTAATACAGCACATTAAGTCTGAAGATGAATGAGACTTAAATTGCTGAAACCTACACCTCAGTTTTTCATCTTTTTGTTGTTGTTTTTTGTTTGCTTGTTTTGTTTGTTCAATTCCAACTTTGTTTTTCAGATCATATGCATATGCAGAATGCTACCAAATGTTAATGATGAGTGGCTTGTGCTTAACCAGATGCTTTATGACATGTAAAACAATAGCTTTACCTCTGCAAGTCTGAAACAAAATTCACCTTTAACATAAAAATGAATTCGAGTACTTTGGGAAAGGAGCGAATGTTTACCAAAAAGCTTCATACTTCAGACAATCTTTCTGGAAAGTGTTGGCCCAAAGCCAAACAATGCCTATCCTTGAGCTAAGTAAAGCATTTCAATTTCCCTCTTCACTGCTACAGGCAGGTACAAAGAATATTCTCTAGATAGTCTAGATAAGTGAACACTTATAATTGTGCAAAGTGAATCCTACTGACTTCAGTATATCTCTGTTTTTAGGGAAGCCTTCAAATCAGCTGCTCCACCATAACTGACATATAAAAATCATTCCTGAATTCTTGAGAAAATCTGTATTCCACTGTAAAGCGCTTGCAAATTATAAGTACAGGTTTATGTAAGAAAACTTTTCTTTTCAAGGAAACATAGAATCAGACTCCACCTTAAAGATACAGCTTTTCTTTGTTGCTTTCATGATAGAGCTAGGATGGACACTCCAGTTAAAGACACTTAAGTGTAGGTGTCTACCTGTAGGTGTCTAAACAGTATATTGAAATTTACTCTGCCCTTGCTAAAAACAGCAAGGCTTGACCAAGGTTCATGAGGATAGGATATCACTTCTTGTTGCAAATCTCCCAACAGACCTATTCATATCTGACAGCTAAGTGGATGTTTTCAATGCACTGTTCTATCTCATATGGCACTAAACCCCCTTTGTTTCGGAGGAAAAAAATCAGGTGCATGCCGGTTAATCAACAAGCTAGATCTTTGCACACTCTAATGGAAAATTTGATATCTCATTCCTACATAGATCCCTGTATAAGGAATCACCCATGCAATAACCTTGATCTTGAGCTAAATCTCATCCTGACTGTGCTGAAATGGCAATGCCTGCAGGAGGAAGTTTTAAAAGGAACAATGTTGAAAGATCACTAATTACGCTACCATTTAAAAAAAAAAACCACAACAAAACCAACAAAAAATTACCAACAAATATATTATAAATAACAGCAGGAAAATTCAATATACTACTTATAAGGACTCTAAAGAAGATAAAATTATCAGCTACCCTCAGTATTATGTTGTGTACGCAGGCCATGACTCAGGTATTTAAGGTTTGACTAATGCAGTTAAGAAGACCTTATTGTGTGCACAGTGCAGGAGTGTTACGTGAAATAAGTTAGAGGGCTGGCATGCACTTCTGCAAGTTTATGCAACTCACAGTAACTGTCCTACTACTGTTGCTGAGTCACTGAAAACCCTGAAATGATGCATGACGAAAGTGGTTCTGATTAATCAGTAGAATTCTCAAGAATCAGTTCATGTATTAAAAGAGACAGTTCTAATTAGTCACAAAAATTCTTCTGGAAAAAAAAAATTCTGAGCTGGAAGGGGACAGGCCTGATACACCAAAACCATTAGGGCATCTTTAATTTAGAATGCCTTTTTATCGGCACCAGAGGATTTTATTCTTGGAGAATTTGAATTTAAAAAGCTCTGTGCTCATCACTGAAACCCATTCACACTTCACGAACTCAATAGAACCATTTGAGAATATACAGTTAGGTAAACGTACAGCTCCAGACAGAAGTCTGGGGTTTGCATAAAAAATGCTCAGAATTGTCCTAAAGGTAATGGGAACAACAGAAGTCTCTTGTTTACTTGAGCTTTCTCTCTGAAAAAGTCTGATCCCCTGCAGTGCAGGAAATCTGGATATACACTATCTTGGTCATGATAGACTGTGATACATGATACCCCTAGGCTGTGCTTTTGTTGGCCATTCATGCTATATATACTACAGCAGAACTAATTTTTTTGGTTTGTTTGGGTTTTTACTTTCCTTTTCCTCTGACAGAAGGTATTTTCACAAATTATTATTGACCAGTTACAAATTATTTTGTGTCTCAAGAGCCTCTGCTTCCAAAAGCAGACAAATCTGAAGGGGCGATTTGTACCCAGGGGACTTGAAGAAGAAAGCAGAAAACTGCAATGTTAAGTCTGCTGATAGGGATGAAATGCTTCCACATTTTTATTAAGTTATCAGGAAGTCTTTTAAATTTTTAAGAAGATGTGTTTTCTGACTGAGCAGGTTAGCAAAAGACAGGCAGACTCTAACGAATAAATCTCAGTGTTTCTTCCTTGCATGGCAACCACTAGATTTCTGTGTTGTGTTCACTTAGCTGGCTGAGCTGATTGCATTTTGAGTTGATGAACTGGATCTTTCAAAACATTTAAATTGGAGGGGTAATGAGGGAGTTAGAGCTAAGATTTCCATGCAAATCATACTGTGTCGAGAGTGTAGGTAGATGAAATAAAGGCTCTGGGAAATTTGCTGGTAAAATTCTCACTCTCTTCATTGTTTCTGGGATTTTAGTTGATACTTTCCAATCCTGATGGTATCCAGGGACAAATATATCCTCAAGAGGCCTCTCTGATTAAAACTAGAGTTCATTCCGCAATACTGGGGGTGCAAGGTGGTTTTCCATTACCATCAATAGTACTTGTATAATTGGAACCAGGAATATCTTGGAACTGAGACCCCTGGGTATGAAATTAGTGACTTAAATAATTACTTTGATAAAAGAAAAACAGTTTTAATATGATCTTTGACCAAGGCCTCCGGTCTATTAATGCAATCAATTCCTTTTTATTTTCAAGGAGGCTTTCTGGGACAAATCTGAAGACGAAAGGGACATGTCAAGTGTTACAGTCCTGTGACATCTGAAATAGAACTACTCTCTCTGGTGTAAGTCAGAGAAA
The DNA here is from genome assembly GCF_032191515.1 of Phaenicophaeus curvirostris. Lineage (NCBI taxonomy): Eukaryota > Metazoa > Chordata > Aves > Cuculiformes > Cuculidae > Phaenicophaeus > Phaenicophaeus curvirostris. Next base: position 93,049,950 of record NC_091394.1, read on the forward strand.
CCTGGGAACCATTCAGACCCTACTAACAGCATTTTGATCCACTTAGAAGTCCTTAGGTTTCAGAGTTAGGAGAGTAACTCCTTTTTGCTCCCACTTTGCATGTGTGATTTTAAAATGATGATTTTCACAGCAATATTCTGAATAACAAAAAGAAATAGTTAATATCTAGATGAATACAGGATTATTGTATGGTCCAGGGTCATTGGCAACTAGATGTTTGATATAAAATCCTCACAAAAATGTTCATTCCACTGTAGCAAGAATAGCTTCCTAATATCACTAGAGCAAACAACCAGAAACATGTAAACATTAGACCCTACAGTTGAAGGAGGGAAAAATAAAATTACAGGAAACTACCAGTGTTTAAAGTCCTGTGTAGGAAAAAATCTTCTTTATCCTGAACATACATAAATCATAGATGTATGAAAAGACATATCAGCTATGTACCCAAGAACTTACAGTATGACTAAGAACCATAATTTATCCAGCCTAAATCTATCTTTATCACTGCCCAATACCTTTTAAAGAAAAATGTTAAAATAAAAATTCCCTCCAAACCCCTTAGCTATATTTAAGAAACAAAGGATGAGGGGAAGCTGAATGTTTTCATGGGCCGTTTAAAGGTCAGAAGTACAGGATAAATACTATATCAATACAGCGCCTCAGATATAATAGTCCAGTAGTTCATGCACCTTTTCTTAAAAATGACAACAAATCAAATATGCAGAAGCAGGGAAGGAATAGTTTAAGAGAAATTAAAAATTAAAACTATTCCAATAAAATGTAAAAAGGATGACCAAATTCACGGAATTTCTAGAACGGTAACAGTAGTAAAGAGAAAATTAAGGTAAGAGATGACTGAGTGGGTATGAGGGCAGAGGTGTATACTGTTTGCGACTGAAAGAAGGAATGAAAGTGCTATACGATAAATTAACTCTGTAGAATAGGAAGACAAATACTGCTCAGACTGAAATATAACTGCTATGATTGTTAAGCAGGATATTAAAAAAAATAGTTAAAATCTAGAAAGTGAACTATTTCTCCAACACTTACAGGTTCCTTTTTTATTCTTTATGTCCAATGAAGCATTTTGCATTTTTGTCCCTTCTTCTCATTCATCACCAAGTTATACCGTAGGCTTTGACTTTTATTTAGATAAATAACCACAGGTGATTCTCCCAAAACATTTGCAGTGGGCAGAAGATGAAACAAATCCCAACAATTTCAAACCAATATAGAAGACAGTGGGAGGCAGAGACCAGGGTAAGGAATAAGCATTTTTTTTTAAGCCCGAAGTGCTTTGTTTATTTCTTTTATAACAGAGGGAGATAAAAAGCTGTTAGTGATAGTGATCATATTTCCAGGTACATCAGGATGGAATTTGCAGAGTAAAGAAACAGATAACACATTTTTGAAGTTATTCCTGCTATGGTGAGATGTGCAAACCACAGGGGTTGCCGTCAACTTTGAGTTTCAAAAGGCTTTTGATAAGGTTACACATCTGAGATAATTGGTTACGAGAAACACAAATATTCCAGGAGTCAAAGAAGCTTTTAAGACTCAAATGGAGTCGACAGACAAAACTCTCTTCAGTTTCTGACTGTCATGGAAAAGGCAAAGATCAGCTCAAATGGGAAGAACCAGCTTTAACTTCATGTGACTAAATGCAACTCCCATTAAAGACAACAGGACTTTGGCATACTTTATGCCTTTCAAATCTCTGTCAGTAAAGTAAGAAAAATACTAATATAAAAGGCTTCTTTTGAACACTTATATTTTCAAATTTCAGCTCTGGTTAGTTTCTTACTCAGCTGGAAGTGGGACTATTCTATTTTTAGAGCATATTGTGGGTAACAACAAGGAAAATAAATCAGTATTATAGTAATATAATTTAAAATAGCTTTCATAGAAAAGTCACATCCATTTTTTTTAGGAGACAGATGGAAAAGAAGAGTGCATAAAACCAAAGACTCTGAAGTCCCTATACTCTGTAATAGTTACAATTGTGTTGCTTTCTCTTTTGGAAAGATTTTGCATGTTTTTTGTTGGCAAGGCCAGCTTGTGTAAAGCTGGTCTTGTGCTTAAGGCTTTAGAAGAGCAATTAGGAGATCAGGAACAACGCTTTAATTCCATGCAGGATTAAAATGTGACTGTATAAACTAGGGCACAGTTTTATTGTGTACTGCATGACAAGGGCTAATTGGGATCCAGGACTAATTTAAATATGTTGAGATGATTGCTAATGTACTAAACCTCAGCCATTAAGCCCTGGTACACAAACAACTTCAAAGCATCTTTGGGATACAGAAAAGGACATGTGTCTCAGAGATTATGCGCTTCTCTTTGCCATGGCAATGTGTCTCTACAGCTTTTTGGTTAGCCTAGAGAACTGGCAAAATTACATTAAATATGCTTGGCAAAATGGGCATCAGAATACACAGAGTGTAATAGATGGCACTTGAAATGGGTATTTACAAAGGTGGTAAAAGAAACACTCACTTCCAGGAGCTATTTCATTGAGAAAAAATATCTCTCATTTTTGGCAATATTTTCCTAGAAAGAATATTGCACCTCCTTAGAAAAAGGGAAACAAAGCCAGCCCTAGACTCACAGAAGATAATGGAAACTTGATATTCCCTAAAGTATTTTTCACATTGAATAAAAACAAAAACACAAAAACAAACTGACAAGGATATTAATGAAATTATTCTGACCAACTCTATTATTTTATCTGGTCCGAAACAGCATGAACGTAGGTTTGTTAAACTATATGGAGCAGTTATAATTCTTTTAAAATATCAAAAAAGAAATGTAAGCCATGCAGATTTATTTCAATGTACATATTTATTTTCAAAATTGTATACAATTCTGTTGTTTCTTCAGCAAAGACTTATGAAAAAATACTCATTATCTGATCCTAAATACTAAATAAGGTTCTAACATCAATACTATAAACTTATTTCCTCAGAAGTGATCCATTTCCTTTGCAAATTTGTACTAGGGTTTAGCAAGAGAAGAAATTATGCACCCATTGTTACAGAAAAGTGTATCACACTCGGATTCTGCCTCTTCTCCTTGACCTTCTGAGCTAGTAGAAAAGAAGTGCCTCATTCAAGCTGACTTATCTCTCATAAGCAAGTGCTGCCTCTCTGCTGCAGTCAGCTACATTTTTATCACAGGCTTATCAAGTAGATCATTCTAATTTTGCACGTGAAATGATTTCACCTTCATGAATAGTGATGAGTCAAACATGCTTGAAAAGACTCTGAACATTTTGATTTGGAATGCTTCAACTGATGGATCAAGTATAAATTTGACCAGGAGCTAAAACTGCCATGCTCAAGTCTGCTTGATCCTGGAACTTGTTGAGTTGTAAACTTACTATTTTCACAGTATTTTTTGGTTTTAAAAAATGAAGAAAAAAAATTGCAGTGAATTAATTTCAATTTACCTGTTTTTACTACTAAGACATACTTTTGCTAACCTCCCTGAAGACTATAGAAGGAAAATCTATGGCTTGTATAGCACCTTGCACTGTTGAATCATTCTTTTGTCTTGGAGTACAATCATACTATGAATAATCATAATAGATAATTAAATGTATAATTCAATCGGTCTACAGATAATAATATGTTGCTTGATATTAGGAACTGCAGCAGTGGAAGAGTGGATTGCATCAGTAATGCACAAATTATTTTAGAAATGATAGCATGTATAAAATAATTTTAAAAGTGTTAAAAATGAAATATCTGAGACCTGGAAAAATGAAATAACACTTTCAAAGTTAGGATGATTCTAAATCTTATCCCAAAAAGCAAGTGAGTGTGGGGTGTGGGCACATTTACATTGCTTCTTGGTTGCAGCACTGCACGGCTCTGTCAAAAGCATCCCTGCAGAAACACTTCCCAAACCAAGACGTACTCATGACACTCATATGGCCTTACTGGTCCAGAAACACAACACTGTGTGCACTACTGAGATGGATCCTCTGTTTCCTGACTGCCAGACTTAACACAGTGAAATAGAGTCATAGAATCAAAGAATAAACAGGTTGGAAGAGACTCACTGGCTCATCGAGTCCAACCATTCCTATCAAATACTAAACCATGCCCCTTAGCACCTCGTCCACCTGTGCCTTAAACACCTCCAGGGAAGGTGAATCAACCACCTCCCTGGGCAGCCTGTTCCAGTGCCCAATGAACCTTTCTGTGAAGAATATTTTCCTAATGTCCAGCCTAAACCTCCCCTGGCAGAGCTTGAGGCCATTCCCTCTTGTCCTGTCCCCTGTCACTTGGGAGAAGAGGCCAGCACCCTCCTCTCTACCACCTCGTTTCAGGTAGTTATAGGGAGCAATGAGGTCTCCCCTCAGCCTCCTCTTCTCAAGGCTAAACAACCCCAACTCTCTCAGCTGCTCCTCATAAGGCTTGTTCTCCAGCCCCTTCACCAGCTTCATTGCTCTTCTCTGGACTCGCTCCAGAGCCTCAAAATCCTTCTTGTGGTGAGGGGCCCAGAACTGAACACAGGATTCAAGGAGCAGTCTCACCAGTGCCAAGTACAGAGGGAGAATAACCTCCCTGGACCTGCTGGTCACGCCGTTTCTGATACAAGCCAAGATGACATTGGCATCTTTAAGAAACAGTTAATTACAGGGTTTAAAGGACTTCATTTTAGTCCTCTAAACCTTGTTTTTCCCCTTTTAGGGTCCTCTTGGAATGCAGAAATTAGGAAGGATTTAAGCTTTTTGTTTTCCTCACTGTAATACTTTGATACGGAACAAATAAACAGAAGGAAAGAAACTTTATTTCATTTTTCATGTAGGACCTGATTTTTAAAGTTACATATAAATAATTGTTAACTTCAGTCAATTTTTAACTGTAACTGGGAAATTAGAAATGCCTTTGACAATATCCTCTACCTCAAACCAATGAAAATGAATTTAATTTGAGGCTCAAGTAGTCCCTGTGCTTCATTCGTTAACCTGTGAATAAGCACTGTGTCAATAACAATTTTTTCTCTGCCTTCTGCCGCTGGACATAGGACTCCATCTCAGTTCTCAAGCTACATCTTTCCCCTTGACATAACTGCTGACAAAGTTTGTCCCTGGGAACAATGATGCTCCTTATTAGTCCCTGGCATAGCCTGTGCACAGGCCATCTGGTATAGTCTCACACAATTCCCATGAGTGGTACAAGATGTAGCACAGCCTGGGACCCATTCCCAAAAAATCTTGTTTTGTATTTGGTGACCTTTCACAGAGGAAGGGAATACAATGTTATGGATGTAAATAATTTGCTACCATTAGGTCTTACTGCTGTGAAACGCTCTTAGGCACATGTATTTTACTGAAGCTTCTATACATGTCGTCCTGGAGAAATGCTAGTCCTGTATGATGCAGAATAAGCTCTACCCTGCTACGGATAAACTGGGTCAGCATTACTATGGAAGGAACTTTCAGAGATGCAGTTGTTGTCTACTTTGGATGTAAAATAACTGTCTGTTTGCATGGTGCTTGTTTGCCACAAAGTGTGCCCAGTAGTTTTCAGTATAATGAGCTAAGGCTGCCCAATAGAAACCAAACCAAACAGTGTCTGTGTTTCTCTCTAGGTGCTCCTTTGTTATCGGTAACATCTCTGTCCTGGTAATGCCTTATTCATAGGACAACCCCTGCAGCACAGGGAGACATCTGATTGCTGCTTTTTACAGAGACCATGATCCATCTGTGCCTTACTGCTGTGAGGCCCTTCTGTACTGCTAGCTTGATGCTTTTTATACAATCAGCTTCACCTGTCAGTAACACCTTCTGTCATGGCTAAAATGAACACAAAATACTTTCATTTCAGATCCCAGTGCAAGGAAGCAACAATCTGCTGAGGACCTCAGCATTTCTCTATTGCTGACCACAGCTCCTCAGATACCATGCAGGTTGGTTTAATAAGCAACTGGGTATTCATGAGGAAAGCCACTATATCCAAAACCATCATGTACATCAAGAAAGTCTGTATGTGTATGCCCCATCTTCTGGGGAAAGCTCTAGCTACACAGAGGTTGGAGGAATTACTGCAATCCATACCTTTGCAGATCTGCCATTGTACGCAATACCATTCAAGATTTTTACCATAGTTCAGTGCCCTGGGGGTCAAAGTCTGGTCTACATTGCCAAAGTTACTCATGTACTTTAGACAACTATTTTCCCATCATAAAATAAGAGAGAATCAATTGTGACCACCAGAAGCATCAACGCAGACCCTGGCCTACAAAGATCGACACAGTCCTAAATTCTCTATATCTCCTATAATTCAGCATCTCCCACTGGCAAAATTTCAAAGGAGGAAATACAGAGCAACATTTTTTCCCTGCCACCATGTCCCTAACAAAGAGTTTGAAGTTAATTTTGCCCTCCTTTTAGGAGAACAATTCTCACAGGCAGGCCTCCTGCTTCCAGGAAGACAGTGTGATCACCAGCCTATTGTACACAACTTTAATTAAGCCCACAGTATATTCCTGAGGATCTAATGACGCTCAGTAAAACATATGATTGCCTACTTTCTGAAATTTGATAAGGCTTAGTATGAACTTAATCCCATCAGTGTAGGTTCCTTAAGTCCAAGAAAAAGAATTTTCTGTATTAGTTCTTTGGATTCAGGTGCCTTGGTTCTACTCAAGTCTCACTTTAAAAGCCCATATCACTTCTCAGAGCTGGCTCCAAACAATTACCCAGAAGAAGCAGAATGAAACAAAGTCTATGAGGTCTGGTTTGCTGAGACAGTGCTCATCTTTCACTCTCTGCACAGAGAAACATTTTATTGAATCATTTTATCTTTGTGATACATGCTCTGTGGCAACATATCCCTTCCAGACTGTGAAATACTAATTAACACTGATTCCCAAAAAAAATATTTTGTCTCTTATTATTTAACTATTAATTCATATACAATATTAAGAAGGTAATGAAAGGTGTTTTATTTCTTCTCATTTTCTATAGTAACATTCTAATTTATACAAATGAAGGCACAATTAGACAGCTTGACATTTAACTACAATCTGCAGTTCATGTAAGCAAACATATTAAAACTGAGAATGTTAATCCTGAGTGCAAAAATTGCCATAATGGAACAGGAAAAAAACTCCTCCAAATGCAAGCAGCATAAAATATGCTTTTACCACTGCTGGTTTTGAATTCAATTTTGCTCACATGACTCTGTAGAACTGTGACACTGGCAGGCACTGTTCCTTGTGATGCTCTTTAGCAATAGGATATGAACAGAACTATATGGGCCATATTCTCATCTGGTTTAAATAATCACATTTCCATTGATTTCATTAGAATTACTCAGTTTACACCAATTGCATGTTTTCTGAGGGCTAAGCAGTGCTCTTCGAAGAATCCATGGCCATTTACACTCTGAAATAACACTTACTTTATGAACCAGATTTTATACAAACAAAATCCAATGATGTTTCTTTTCCATGCAAGAAAAATAAGCATTAGTCTTTTTTAAATTCTAGACTTTGTAAACTTTGCTAAAACAGCTGCAAATTCTTCTTTGCAATTAGTGTCTATACTGCAAAGAACCTTCATACTCATCTCTTACTTATAAAGTTAATGAAATGGACATGGGAGACATTAGTCCTAACAGTCTGTATTGTTGCTCTCTTTATAAGTTATTATTCCACCATTATCACTGTAATATTTGGATGCCTGCCAGCAGTACATCAAAAATGTGACTAACATTGATCATGTGTAATTCATTCTCTCTCATCTTCTCTCTAGAGAGAAAATTAGTTTTGTTTGCCTATATTTCATGTGCACACAGCTTTGTGCTACTGTTATAGACACAAGTTTTAATAATAATTGAAAAACTCATGTTGAAGGTGAAGAAGCAGCCATAAAGGTTTGAAATAACTTTGCTCCATGAGATTTCATTCTGGAGCTCTGAGAGAGAAGAAAACCTTAAGGATTTTTTATTATTATTATTTTATTTAAACCCTTGAATGAATGAATTTCACAGTTCTGAAGAGAAAAATTATTTGCTAAAGTACTCGGGCCACTGATTTTGATGATATTCCTAACGTCCAGGCACCACTAGTGCTGCATTGTCTTGGGCATGCAGGACAGTCTGCACTTTAATTTTCTCCTTCATACACATTAAGATTATGAAGTACAAAGAGAAATTACATACTGAAGGAAAACCTTCAGGTCCATGGCAAAAGTGGAAGAAGACTCCTTGGTTACTTCTTCACAAAAAGTGTCTTCCAAGCAAAAATGTCCACTCTATCTATTCTTTTTTTTCTAAGAGATCTTTGTAAAGATCTTAGTGGGTACTTCCAGAAGAGGAACCCTTTGGTAAACCCTTGGCATGTTGTGACAGCTCCAGCTATGCCATCTAGGTGATGAAAACATGCAAAAATAACTGAAGAACTCACAAAGGTTGGCATTAGAATTTGTCCAGGCTGTTATCAGGCTGAACTGATTTTAGCCTGTTTTAGCTGTAATAACAGCTGTTTAGCTGTAATAACTGCTGTCTAGCTGACAGTTAACTATTACATATATTGTTTCAGCTTAAATCATTTTGGCTTAGTGAAAGTCATGTGTGGAAAGGTCTTGCAAACCTGGGTAGTCATGTAAAAAAAGTAAGGTCCTTGTATTAACAGAAGAGGAGAAGGGTCATGGTGTTTTTCAACCAGTGGGAAAAAAAAAAAGGAAACTGTATTAAGAAAACATATCAAAATACATCAAGGAAACTCCCCAAACTATGGAGTAAGAATTTCCTTAACATAAGCATCATCTGAACATAGGTGAAGAATCCAAGTAACTCATCATAACCCCTTCATCCTTGGGAAAAACAGGCAACACTGACTTTCACATTCAGATTGACACTGGAAGGATGAATGTAAAAAGGAAAAAGAGGGTAAACACTAGAACCTGCATAAATCCATCTTAAGTGCATTATAAAAGATAATTGTGTTGTGCCTGGCCTAATAAGAAGAGCTGTAATTTTTCTGCTTTGAAAGTTAATACATTGATTATACTAAAAAGAAATTCCTAGCTCTTCCAATCAGAAGCCCATAACAAGATTTTCATTGTAAAAACAGATGGGGTTTGTTAGCTGCTTGATCTCAGGCAGAATGAAGACCATGTACTATGGACTTGTAGAGATCAAGGGAAGGATTCAGCAACCTAAACACAGGCATTTAATGCCCTTTGAGACACCCTGTCTGGCTTCCAGCTACTATGGTTTATGGATTTCCCATAAATTCTGTTTAATATCTGCCAGCTCATATCCACATGATCCCCTGACTACACAAACCACAGGTTTAATTACAGAAAGGCCTAAGCATCCGCAGCAACCAAAGACAGTTTTGCACATCTTCGGATGGGGCTTTGCACTCTTCCATATGTTGGCTGCTTAGGCACAGAAGGGAATCCATCAGAACCATCTTTTGCCAAATAACTTTGGTCTTTGGTTGGCTTTACTTGAAATCATGTACACCTCCTTTGTGTCTCACAGAATTAAAAATATTCTGGGGACTTAATGTGCAGAAGGTGTCAGTTTATTGAAAGGCTTTTATCTTCTTGTTTTGGAGTTGGTAATTACCTCTCATGAGTGAAACAAAAGGCTAGTCTCTGCCCTGGCTGCCTTTCATTTCCCTTCAAACTAAACACGACTCCAGACTGCTATGATTTCTTGGCAATGATTTTACTAATATAGAAGGTTGTTACAAAATGATGTTAGTTGCATGATACAAAATTAATTAGAAAAGTCTGCTGTAATTTATAAATATGCAATTATGGTTAAACAAACAAGAAGTTGTGACTTTGCAAGGTTCCCAGTGAGTTGTTATTTGCACAATTACAGTGCATCCAGAAGAAAGAGTCACAGTTTTGTTCTCTGATATAAAAACTCATTTTGTCTTATTCTATTGGGAATTGCAAATTCATTAAAATGTATTTCTGGATTTTGTTCAAATTACTCTGAAAGCAAATAAATGTGTGGAATAGCTGTTACAAAAAAAAACAACCACCAAAATACCATAATTACTTCCAAAGATCAAGTAAGCTTTTTTCAAATAAGCAGAAGTAGGATGTAAGCTTCATATTGCTTTATATGATTCCCTAGATATTAAATTCAAAGAGATCAAAGCCCAGAGAAAGTAAATAGGCCCACTTGCTCTATGTCCCAATCTGCTCTTCATTGAAAGTTCATATTTCCCTTCCTTATTTACCAGGTTCTTCTATGACTCTCTAATCTGTCAATTTGATTTCTTGAGTACTAAAGGTCATAGAATTTCCCACCATCCCTCTGATAATGACCTTAATTCAGCCTGTCTGTCTTCTCCAAGCTTCCTGTCCCTGATCCTTTATGTGTGAGATATATGTATATATTCATGTATTAATAAATGAAAGTCCATTATATCAAATTTATCTCTGCTCTTATCCAGGTCAATTGTTTTTTTTTTTCTCTCTGTAATGACAACAACCTGTCACAAGACTCAAAAGAAAGATTTTGTCCAGTGCAGAAGTAATGCAGGATATTACTTGATCACTGCGTCTAATAGTTTGCTACAACACACAACATTCTTTCACATAACAATAGTGCTTTTATCAGGATTTTTAGACTAATTAATAGGGGACAAAAGTCTAGACAGCATAATTTCACAGAATCACAGAATCATGAGGTTTGAAAACACCCACTTGATCATCGAGTCCAACCATTCCTATCAATCACTAAACCATGTCCCTCAGCACCTCATCCACCCTTCCTTTAAACACCTCCAGGGAAGGTGACTCAACCACAGCCCTGGGCAGCCTGTTCCAACGCCCAGTGATCCTTTTCATGAAAATTTTTTTCCTGATGTCCAGCCTGAATCTGCCCTGGTGCAGCTTGAGGCCATTGCCCCTTCTCCTGTACCCTGCCACTTAGGAGAAGAGGCCAGCTCCCTCCCACCTACAATCTCCTTTCAGGTAGTTATAGAGAGCAATAAGGTCTCCCCTCAGCCTCCTCTTCTCCAGGCTAAACAATCCCAGCTCTGCATTATCTCACTTCCTTCCTGTAGTCCACCCAAGATGCCTGTCCTTTTTGAAGAACACCCAGCCCTCGTGGGCTCCCTTGCCCTTAAATCTGTATCCCACGGGAGACAACCAGCCTTCTGAACCATCCAAAGTCTGCCCTCTGGAAGTTTAATGTGACCATTCTGCTAATCCCCCTCTTCACCTCACCTAGAACTGAAAAACCTATCATCTCACGATCGCTTTGTCCCAGGCATCCTCCAACCACCACATCCCCCACAAGGCCTTCTCTGTTCACAAACAGCAGGTCCAGGAGGGCACCTTCCCTTGCAGCCCACTCACCAGCTGTGTGAGGAAATTGTCTTCCATGCACTCCAGAAACTTCCTAGACTGCTTCCTTTCTGCTGTATTGTACTTCCAGCAGACATCCAGAAGACTGAAGTCTCCCAAAAGGACAAGAGGTAGCGATCTTGAACTACTTCCAGTTGTTTATAGAATCATAGAATCACCAGGTTGGAAGAGACCCACTTCAGCTGGGCTGGTGAACCCTTAGCCTTCATAAAGGGAATAGTGTTCATTCACAACTGACTGGTCCTTGGAATATCTAACCCTTCAGTGCCAGTTTCATCCTTTCCATCACCAGACATACTCGTCCCCACTCGTTCCGTGGTGACATACTGGCAGTCCTTGCCAGCACACCATCTCTCAGGCACTGGAGTTCCACTTCCAGGCTCACTCCTGACTAGCCTGGCTTTGTCCCCCTCCCTCTTCACATCTAGTTTAAAGCTTTGTTTATGAGCCCTGATATATTTTCAGTAAGGACTTTAGTATCCCTCGGAAACAAGGGTAACCCATCCCTAGTAAGGATGTCTGGGGGTGCGTTGGCCCCTCCATGATCAAAGAACCCAAAGTTTTTCTCCTCACACCAGGTTCAGAGCCAGGTATTTTTTTTTATTTATTATTATATTTTATTTATTATTTTTTATTTTTGACCTCTTTCCCCTCATTCCTTAACATTGGAATGGAACTAAACACTACTTACACTCCAAAATTTAACAATTTATTCCATGCACATCCTATAGACTAAACAGAAAAGAGTTGAAAGTCCTCAGTTGCCTTCTTATAGTCTTTTTTGAGATGCTGAGACAAGAAGTTCTCCTATCAGGTAAAACAGATTGTACTGAAAACTGATGCAGGATTAAGGATATACTTGAAGTAAATGGAACAATAACAATGGTAAAAGAACATTACTGTGGCCTTCCTCACTCATACCAGACTAATTTGAATACAGATGTTGTGACCTAATTCCTCAGTAATGACATGCCGACTAAATCTATAAGTGACAATGACTGTACTCAATGGGATGACATTTTCCTTTTGTTTCAATTGGACCAAAATGACAATGACAATGAGCTCTGGTTCTGAACACATCAAGGAGAGTTTGCTTCTCAGCTAACAAGTGGTGGAATCCCTAGGAAGCAGTGGCTAATTCAGAGCCCAAACATATTCCAAATAATGTGTCTGCTGCATGTAACAACCTCTGGCAGCTGGAAGTGGTCAGGCTCAGTGGCTTTTGGGGCTGGAAGAGGAAGAACAAATAAACAAATAAAAAAAACAAGAGAAAAATTAGTCTTGGGAAAAAAGGGGGAAGTTCTGAATCCTTTCAAGTGCATGTTGCCAAGGAAACCCCTCCTTGCTATGCTTTTCATCTTGCTTGTCTGACTCTCTCTGTGGAAAGAAGTGACATTGGGGATCTGTAATTGTATAGGGTATTATTTGAGTCAGTTATTTATACATATATTTATTCGATTACAAATGTTGTCATTTTTTTAGATTGTGGCAAAGTTTAAGGTCGTCAGAAGGGAAAGAGTCTATAAATGAAATTAAAACAACTGTTAACAACTCTTATGGAATTGGAGAGAAAGAATAAGAATTTGTTGTTTATAAACACTTAGAGGTTGAGTATTTGAAACAAATTTGAGATTTACTTGGTACAGACTTTTGCTGATTCCATGTTGTTGCACCAGCCTTCTACAGTACATGTATAATTTGAGAAATAATCAGAAAAATGTATTATTTGATTCTAGTCTGTGTCCTAAGCACATTCCTTCCTAGTGTAACCATGTGGCAAAGACAATTGGATGAAAAACATCATAAGGTAAAATTGTGCTAGTTCCCTATTTTAAAGTTCAGAGAAACAACAGAGATGAAGGCTGAAAATTTCCTTTGCTTGCATACAATGAATAGTTTTGATTCTTCTTCACGTTACTATAGGATGGAACCTTTAGATTTTAGATCCCAGTGAAATCTGTTTAGGATTACTGTGTATCACTATAGAGTAGGGGAAGTCAGTTTCCCCAAAGGACACAACACTGTGAGATCTAGTGAATGGCATAGTGATGACAGAGACATGAAAATTTATTCAGAAACCTCCTTCTGACAGTATTGAGACATTTTTCCCTAGACTGCCCCAGAATCATGTATGCTTATTCTGCTTATTGCCCCAAGCCCATTTCTAAAGGGAGATATATACTTAGAAAATTATACAACAGCAAAGACTTGAAAATATGCACTATTAACCCCAAATCCTTTTCCTATTGCTTATCTGCATTTACTACAACATTAAATAGTAAAAATAGTCACTAAGTGTGAAAATCACCTTGTTGTGGAAGAGAGTTGAAGTCCTTTGCTTTGACCTCTGAATGTGCCCAGAATGACAGGGACAGCTTGCCCTTTTCAGAATACTTTTATTTTATTTCTTTCTTGCATTACCCTCTTTTATCCCACTTTTCTTTAAAGATTTTCTCCTGGAGGGGAAGCCATGGACTTGGAACATTTCAGTTTGATGAAAGAACTGAGCTGTTGGTATTCATATCCTCAAGGAACACTGTAATCATGTAGGTCTTACTCTAGAAGAAGCACAGGGTCTGAGTCTTCTCTCTGCTCCCTCTAGGGCAGAGTTTTTTAAAAAAAGTGGCTAAGGTATTTCTGTGGTCCAACAATGGTAAGCGCTCTTGAAGAGAGAAAGGCTATTTTTCTCAAGGAACCAGAGTATTTGAGCTTTACACAGGTCTACTCAGCCCTGTCTGAAGCAAAACTTCTGTTTCCTGGCTCATCGTACTGTCAAATGCTCGCTTGTACGCACAGCCTGAGTACCATGAGGGCTGGAGGCAGGCTGAAGCAAAGAAATGAAGATCACTGAACTCAGACTCTTCAGGTTAAATACTTTTTCAAATCTGAGTCTTGAGCGAGAGAGCTTTAAATTTCCCTGAAGAAAGTGGATGTGAATGGTTTTGGGGTATCAGATAATTCCTATGTCTTGCTATAAGCACCGTAATAAATAGTGAATATTCTGGTGGAGGTTTCATTACAGGCCTGCTTCCCAAAATCAATCCAGCTATGTTTTCACAATGCATACATAAACTGCATGACTTACACCCAAAGTACCTGATGAAACTTGGCCCCCAATTTCCTCACTGTGCCATCCTGCATTTGGCAATTACCTATATATAAATAGGGGCATATCCCATTGCCATTGTGATGAAAACCTTTACAATTCTTAATTTTCAAAGGACACAGCTGTCATCCATTTATTGAAGAAGCTAACTGCAAAGACATTAACACTGATGATTCTTTTGGGGTTCTGTATACTCATTTCCAACTCAAATCCCCAGCCAGGGTTACAATGCATTTTCAAGCCCTGTTCATATTTTCATATGTGAATTGCTGTTGAGGGATGGAATTAAAATCGAGATCAGCCAGTAAAGGGAAGACATGGCATCAATGAACAAAGTAAAGTTAATAAAAATAAAGGAGAAAGAAAGAGAGAAAGAGAGAAAGTGATATTGCAAAATGAAGGCATATGGGAATTATTTTTCTCTAGAAGCCAGAAGTGATCCTAGGCAAGTAAAAAGCAACATGAAGAAGTCTAAATGCAATTTTGGCAGAAGTTGTATAATGCAAGAAAGAAATAATGAGTCTTACGCATCCCTTCATTTCATACCAGGCCAGTACTCTATAAATCAACACATGGGCTTAATTGCTGTGACAAATGAATATAGTGAGAGGAGTCAAATTCTGCTGGGTAATGCAGTCATCCAGCAAAACCCTGGTCAGCAGAGATATGTAGGTCAGTCATTATGGACCAGTGAGCAGAGGGAGTCCCTAGTGTGAGAGCCTAGATGGAAATCTCACAGTATAATCTCTGTCTAATAAAATACTAGCTTGAAAGTGTGTCTGGCTTCAACATCCTCCTTAATAACCTTTAGCAGAAGAGGAAGGTATTAAATAAAGTGGCAATTAAGAAGACTGACAGAGCAAGAGAGTGGGATTTATTGCTGGATTTTTCAGTTTGCTTGATTATTTGGTTGTTTTTCAGCTGTAATTCTACTTCCAGTTTTAAAGCCAGCTTCAAAAAGAAAAGCGTGGAGCAACTGAGAATTTAAAGTTAGAAAAAAGGAGGTAAGAGCTTGATAAAACTAATATCCCGAATAAAGGAGGTAGGATGCAGTCTCAGCCTATGTTTCTAATCACCCGTGTCACAGCCTGTTATGCGTAGAGGTGAGTACTCAAAGGCAGTGATAAGGTAAATAAGGTCTGAGGGCTGCAAAAGTATTGAGTAATGGTGCCCACTTCTATGCAGAGATGTCAGCAATGCTGAAATCCTCCTTCAGCCCAGTGCTAATACATTAGAAGTGATACTTATACATGAGACTGAATCATACTCTAGAATTAATTACAGCTAGGAAAAAAAACTCAAACATTGAAGCAGATTTGCTTCTTCCTAACAATTTGTAGCCTGAGCAAAACTGATATCAACTCATGCTCTGATGCAGGAAGGGTAGCAGGTATTTTACCACAGTGACTGATCATGCTACCCACTCCTTGCTTTACCATGTGTTTAATACTAGTGCAAGTGATGGAGATGTCATCGGACCAGCTTTCTATATCCCACTGATTGACTTCCTCTGGCAGAAAGTACACTTTCTCCCAGCTGCAAGTCCTCCTCCATCAGGATGACCTGGTGGAAAACAGAAGTAGGTATGAAGCTAAGGTGTTTTGTACTGTTGAAGTCAGCTAAGCATACTATAAGTGATAAACTTTTTAAATAAACACAGTAATATCAGTTGAAGAGTTAACATGATAGGAATGTGCCTTTAGGAGATCTTGGACTTTTTTCTTGGTATTTTTATCATAGCTAGAGGAATGGCACAACTGAAAACATGAAACACATGATAAACTTGTATAAAACATATTTAAATAATACAAAAATCCATAAAGACTATGTGGTATCTTCCTAGATGTATTGTCATTATTTCTTCACATTACAACATTTCCCCTAGAAAACCTAAAATATTTTATAGGAAATTCTGTAAGTTCAATTATGCGTATGTAATGCTTACTGATTGAAATCAATGCATCTTTCTTTATAATTCTGTAATATCTTTTCTCTGATGCCATAATCACTAAAGCAAGGACAATCATTAGAGCAGATAAGATTACAAAACAGCAATGTAGTCAGTTCCATTCTCTGCAAATTCATCTACAGGTACCTCTGTGGATAACAATGAATCCTTTATATTAGACTTCAGGGATCAGAATAGTGAGTGAATATATTTTGCTTCATGAAATATATCTAGGTCAAATTCACCTTTCCAAGCAAGTTATTAGTTTTATGGATTTGCCCATAGCGTTATCTGTGGACTTCTTTTCTTTAACCTTGTGACTTACTTACTTATCCACAAAATGTTTTTTCCTCCTTTCCACTTCTTTTTCTTCTCTCCTCAAATAGCAGGTTTTCAGTTACACAATAAAATCCATCCAGCAAAAACAAATAGATAGTCATTTATTTCAAATTATCTTTCAGCCAGGTATCCTGCTGTCCATGCTTTGGCAGTTACTATTTATGGAAGGCATTACAGAGACAAAAAGACTAAAATAATCAGA
Source organism: Phaenicophaeus curvirostris (assembly GCF_032191515.1). Classification (NCBI taxonomy): domain Eukaryota; kingdom Metazoa; phylum Chordata; class Aves; order Cuculiformes; family Cuculidae; genus Phaenicophaeus; species Phaenicophaeus curvirostris. The sequence goes on from NC_091394.1 coordinate 93,066,904, forward strand.
AGAACTTACACTAATTGTAAAGTGCAAAAAAAAAAACCCTGAAATCAACTCCTCCAGAATGTAAGAGATGCAATACAAAGTATGTATTACATCCAGACAAAATGATCAGTTTGCTGTTTTTTTTCATGGAGGCACCTAAATTACAGTGGCAAAGGCTGAGCTTTCCGTATTCATGTGGTTTATACCTGATCTTGGTTTCTTTTCACTTAAACACTGGGCAGTGTTGCCAAAACAGTAGATATGATGTGTTGTTAATATGAAGATATACTCTTGCCACTTAAATGTTCTCCACAATATTTTATGGCTATGTAATTGTAGAAGACAGTAGAAGGCAGGCAACTACCTGTTGCAAATGGACCCCAGTAGGTAATCTGCTCCTTTTTACTACCTTTCAGCAAGTTCCTCATCACCAGACACAGTCTTCTTTCCTTTATTTATTTACTTAGTTAGTTACATTACAAACCTTGGCTCTGATGATTCATTCAGTCCTTGTAAGATTCATAATAAGTTGATTCAGTTAGTTCAAGAAGAGACGAAAATAAGCCTGAGTCTGGGGCACAAGAGATAGATAAGTATTCTGTCTTGAAATTTGTCATATACAGACCCATCATCTTTTTCAAATGAGAACACTAATCAGTAGTCCTGAGTCTGAGCTGAATCTCCAAGTTGCATTAGGTAAACTATAATCTGTATTCTGAGGCTGCTGTACATTTGAAGTTGGATTGAAGGCAGTAATAGGAAATCTTGTATGAGACAAGTTTATTAAAATAAAATATGCCCTGAAATTATACTCTCTGAAGGAAATAAATTATGTTGTATTGTCTGGTAAACTCATTTATATTTCTTTCCTTGTAATATATTCCCCTTGGGGCTAACATCTGCATCTCTAGGTTATACTCATCTGGAAAGACCCAGGCCATATTACACAACACACCAGCATTATATAGAACAAAGCATGGTACAGGGACTCAACCAGTCTGTAAAAACAAATTAATGTTTTTATGCTGCATTTTGATTTTATATTCAAGGAGAAAAAGTTCCTTTTACAGTATTATTTTCATAGAAACTGGACTCATAAAATTTAGAAAGAAAAAGTGTGATGCAAAAGAAAGACTCATGGCTGGAATAGAGTTATTAGAGATACGTGTCCAAAGTCACTGGGTGACCTTGAGAGAACGCTGAGATTAATCTCTTCCTTTTCCATCCCGGTAAATCAGAGCTTACTTAGAGGAAAATGGAGCATAATCAAACCCATTTTTCAATGTACTAGCATATGAAGACACATATATAATAGCCATCACTGTTAGCCTTATCACATCACAGATCTATCTATGTCTACATTTTCTAGACGGGTCATTGGGCTTTTGTTTACTTTGGTTTGGTTTTCCCCCTTCAGAAGTGGATAAACACAAGGGCTTCTGATCATCGCACAGGCCTTGGTGTGTTTATTACACTGTTAACTTTATAGATAAGCTTCTTTATACAGAGCTCTGAGAAACAGATTTTATTTAGGTGGCTACAACTAAGCAGATACTGGCATTTTCAGGTGGAAATGGTTCTTAATTCCAAGGTTTTCAGTACTACGGTGGAGTTTCCCATATAGGTCTACAAAACCACTTTTCCCTCAGCCAACTATATTTCCTTTGTTCTTCAAAGCTAACTTCTATTCTGACTACCTCTAGCCCACAGAATCACAGAATCTGCTAGGTCTCATGCCAAGCAGAACTGCTGTAGCAGTAGGGATTGAGGAAGCCTTACACAGAATATCCTAGCCTGGTGATTAGAGTAACCATATAGGAAGCATGCTTTCAAATTCACTCAGGAAAAGAAGAAAATAAGAAAAAAAGAAAAAAAAAAAAGAGGGGGAAAAAAAGAAGAAAAGAAGGAGAAAAGGAAAGAAGAAAGAAAGGAATGAAAGGAGAAAAGAAGAAAAGAAGAAAACCAAATTCTCTTAAATAGTAAAAACTGTAATACCTTGAAATACCTTGCATTTCCTTAGATATAGCAGATACAGAACCTGAACCAGCATGTACATCCCATGGCATCTGGCTATGGGTGCTGCCGATAAGTTAGTTGATGTAATATCAAGGTCCTCAAAACACTTAGACGCTACTCATCCCTCTAAAATCCAAGTACCATAGGCAAATCTGAGGATATCTGTTAGTGATATACTTTTAGGCCACACTGGAGAATTCTAAAATGCCAGAAGTCTTTCAGAAGGAAGTAGGCAGGGGTCTCTGAGAATCTCAGTGCTGTTTCCTGGAGCATCCAGATGGACTTAGCAGCCTAAGATGATCTTTTAAAAATCAAGTCTTAATTATCTTTGAGGAACAGGATACCTTTAAAGGAAAAGTTTCCTAAGATACAGTCCAGCCTCCTAACCAGGAATATTAGCATATGATAGCTTAGGAGCTTGTCATGCATAATTAGCCGCTCAATTAGCTACTGTCTCTTCTTTCTTTGTTTTTGCTAGTTTATGTAAGTTTTGATTTGCAAAGGCGACAAGCTCTTACTGTGCGGGCTACATTATTTGAAAGTTATTTCAGAAGTTACTAGAAACACGGATGAGGAAAATCACCTCTCCCTGATACAAGCATCAACGGCCTTTGCCAATTCTTTATCACACACATGGTAAGTGTTAAATCCATGACAGAAGCTGTCACACCACTTAAACTACATTAAGCTCCCTTTTTCTGCTCCTCAGTTCATTTTTTTTTTATAAACTACTCTTTATCTGCATGGTCCCCCAAAGCTCTGGTCTGAAAACACACACACACACACACACACACACACACACACATTTATTTACCCAATGGATGAATGATTTTTATTTCATATTATCTGTACAGGCATGAAGTATTCAAGACTGGGGGAGCACAGGTAATGTATTGTTGAGAATAATTCCCACAGGTGTGAAAACTGAGGTGGCTATAAATTTCCATTGAATTTGGTACCTAATGGGGTGGTATTTCTTCAATAATTCTTGGGCACTTGTCACAGCCATTTGGCAAAATGATCTATATATTGTATTGCATGTCATAAATACAGTAATTTATGGTGCATTGCTGTCTTGCTATCTAGTGCATGGTACTAAATTTAGGAAAAGCACTTTTTTGTCAGCTTGGAAGTGTAATCAGTGGTAACGTATCTTTAAGATCCCTTTCTTTTGTACTACTACTTCCCAAAATGACTAATACTTCTATTAATGGAAAGGGCAAAATAATAATTCAGACCATGAAAAAAAAAAGAAGACAAAGATGGATTTGTATCAGGAGGTTCAAATTATTTGAAGGAGACTTAGATGACTCAAAGGGATGGCAATAGATTCTAGAGCTTCTCTTTCAGAGGAAGTGCCTTGTTGAAAGCTAACTCATAAAAGTGATATCGTCACTCAGTAGTCCATAGGCTAAATTGTTTCAAATTTTCCTTTCCCTTTTAAGAACACAGGTATCTGTTTACAGAAACAATCAAGATAATCTCCCAGAAATATTTAGGAATGAAAACTCAGGCACTAGCGGACTTCAGGTATTTCCATCCTTCTTGTTTACAAAAACTCAGTATTTGTAAGAGTCTCAGGAGAAGTACTATACCCATCCAGGAATTTAAGATTGGCTTATCCAACTTAATGAAAGATAAACAATAGTAAAGATAGTCCATAAATAATTGAATGGGATCTGTCACCCAGCCTGATTTCCTACCCTCTTTCCTAAATAAAAAAGAACCCTCATGAATTACATAGATAAAGAGGAACAGTTCAGTATTATGTCAAAATTGATATTTTCATTTTAACTAACATGCTCTTTCCCTGTGTAGGAAATAATTCCTGTGTGAAATAGTTTGGAGGCAGGAGGGAGTAGTGATGATTTTTTTTTTTCGTTTTAAAAATAGAGATGAGGGGGGGAAATCTTCTCCTGACTATTAAATAATTAAAGTAGGCCAAGTCTCTGCTTGGATACCAAGTTCTCCATAATAATTAATAATTTTCTTTTCCTTCTTTCCTTACCCTAGTTTCTGATTTATGAGGTCTTTTTCTTTTCTTTTTTTAAGTAAAAAAAAGGAAAAAAAAAAAGAAAGAAAAAGAAAGAAAAAGAAAATGAAATAAAAATCAAGTTTCTAAATAGTTCCTGGTATTTCTGTGAATTCCATATCACGGCCTCCCAGCCAGTTGCTCAGCTGCAACAAAAGAATTACAGAATACCAGTGTTCTCACATTCAGATAAATAGTTGAATAGTTGTAGGACTTCCATAAAAAAGGGAGAGATTTAGTCTTTTACTTCATCAAGAGTAATAGAACATTCTTTTTCATTGCAGGCTGCAGTATAACTAGATTTATCCCAAATGTTGTAAAAAGGCAATGGTGATATATTTACAATCATTCTGCAAAGATTCAGGTAATTGAACAAAGGACCAAACAAGTGACTTTCCATTGTTGCAGACAATTTGTCTTTATTAAGGAACAGAGGTGTGATTCATCTCATCCAGCTCTAGAGATCTTCAGTGTAGATGCCTCCAGCTGTGCTAGCCACCTTAGGTTTCTTTGTAGTCAGTTGAGAGAACAGCCATGAACGAATAAGTGCAATTCCCATGACCTATTTTACAAGTATAAATTCAGACCCTACAAGGATTTATACCTCTTCATAGACTAGAAAGACGTCTTAGATGGAAATGTCAAATTTTATTCAGATGAACAACTCTGTATGTGACATGAGGAACTGACATAGCGGTACATGAGAGCAGGTATTGTGAGATGCAATGTGGTATCATTTATAAAGCCCTACTCAGGAATTACATTTATACTAAACCTATTGAGAGTCTGGTCCAAAGGAAAGTTGTCAAATCAGGAGAGGAGTAACACATTTTTATAGGAAACTAAAAGGAAAACTTTAAAGTACAGAAAGAAAATAAAGCACAATATTTCTAATTATAGGCTGAGAATTCTTTTGCCCAGAAAGAATGAAGTATTAAATGAATTTCAGCTAATATATCCTTTAATTTTTTAGTCTTGAGTAACCTCTACATAGGAAAAAAAAAAAGAAAATCCTTAAATTCAAACTGAATCTATTCCAAATTTAAATGTTTTTTTCTACATATCAGTTTTCAAATGTTTTCATAGGAAATTAAAAAATACTAATTTTAATACTTTTGGTGATGTCTTTGGGGTACAGTGACAATGCTTAGTGTAACCTTTGAAGAATTAGCAGAAAGTTAGTGGCTGAAGACTTCTATCAGATTAACTTACTGTGAATTCAGTATCACTAATTCAGTTGGGCACAGGGTTCTACCAGTAGTGTTATCTGCAGGGCTAAGGTCAAACTTTTTAATGTCAATTGGGCTAAAAATTGTAGTGAGCCTTCATAGCATGTGTAAGCATGCATTGTTCCCTCTCATTTTTAGTGTGGAATTCTATCTTGTCTCAAATCCATAAACTTCTGTTTCTAGGCAACAACCCTGCCCGGGCAATGAGTGGTGGTGGTCAGGGACTCCAAACCTTTACTCTTTGACTCCTTTTTGGTTTCGAAGCAGCCTGTTGTATTTGCTGACAACACTTGCTGGCATTGTTATGTTCATATCTCAGTTGTCTCTTGCCCCTCAGACTGATATAGAGGAAAGCATTGCTTTCAATCAAGCTCACTATGGGAGTCTCCTATAGAATGCCATGAAGCAGTTCTTATTCAAAAACTGGGGTCAAAATCTGGTCTCATGACAGGAGAGTTCTGTCTTTTCATGTGAGTGCATTTTGCGCTCCTCCAATTTATTGTGTGGAGTCAGAGACAAGGTTTAATAGGACTAAAACTAGGAAAGCAGTGGAATTTCTTACAGTACAGCTGCAAGAAAGGAGTTGAAGGCTGAAAATCCATGTTTCATTAGGTGTCTGTGAAGTCAATAACCTTGGTTAAGAGTTAAGTTAACAAGTTTTATTGTCTATATGATTATTAATGATCTGTAATTGTTTCCATTTTCATTATTTACTGATGCACTGCATAGATCTTTAATGCTATAAAAAATGGATTAAGGAATACAAATAGTTTTCAGATTCTGTTTGTGTCTAAAAGTATGTAATGATGGCTTTTGAAATTGTCACTGATTCATAACACCACGTGTAAGTTATTTACAGAATAAAATTACAAATTGCACTAATGTTTGATCAAACTGCCAAACCAGTAAGGTAATTATTCTGAGAACTGTAGGAAGCAGAGGGTAGGGAAAGAAGTGATCTTACCAAGTGGCCGCTGACAAGTGGGACATGAGTAGAGAGTCTGACAAAGCTTTAATGAATAGTAATTCGATTCACCCACCACAGCCTGGATACAAGACAACATCAACAGTTTGCTAGATCCACTTTTCACAGAAATAGCAGCTAATATCTCATATAACCCCACCTGCAACAACAGCAGCAAAGGCTTGACAAGCAGGAGATGACAAATGACTCTTTAACAATATACATTGTTCTAGTAACTAATCCCCACCTCTTAAGGAACAAATTAACTCTTTTGCTGTCCCCATTACTTCATTGTTCTATGTAACAGTTTTCTTGTCCAGTGACCAAGCCAGTCCTATTTGATTCATGGCATAAAACATGAAACAATTTGGACACTATAGGTAATTTTCAAGTCCATAGTCATAGGCCATAAGCAAAAAAAAAATCAGAGATCAAGGTTGATCCTTTCAGAGGTACTTAGGATAGAGTAGTTTGAAACCCTCTTTTTCAGGTTCAGTCTCTCAGTTCTATGTTGAGATAAGGCCATCAGAGAAAGCTGACCTGGAGCTGTGGCAGCCCAGGTGTGGGAGATAAATGAATGCTTCGTGTATAAACTGCTACTGGTTGCCAAAGCTGGGTTCCTGTGAGCGAGTAGGAACTCATCTCTTGCCTGAAATATTCAGACCAACACATTGCTTACAGAAAGGAGGCCAAATATCTCACGGAAAGAATTTCACACAGATTTATGATTATCTCCTGCTTCTGAGGAGCCTCCAAATGTTATTACAACAATGTTTCTGATAATGTTTCATGTTTTTTCTTCAGCATCAGGGGAAATTAGGATACAAGGATCTCTCAATCTCATATAATAAGTTGTTCTATGAAACGAGAGAAAAGTTAACTTTTGTTTCTAAATAAACTGATGGAAAGGCTCAGGTTACTTCTCCCAAATCTCTAAAACAAATATATTTGCTCAATAGATGACTGTATTCATAAAATAATAGTCCCTTACTGTGCCTTAGCTGGCACAAACTCTTTCCTAACATAAATCATCCTAGTATCATTATGAATCTGCAGCAAGTTTTGGACCTGCAGAGGATCTGATGTCTTTCTCTTGCAATGGACGGGTAGGAAAGCCAGTTACAGCAACTTCATCCTCAACCATGCCTGTGTTGGGCTAAAACACATTTCCCTGATCTGCTTGTGGGATCTGAGACACACAGTTTATATGAAAAAGAAAAGACAGAATAAGTTATATACTCTGTGAAGGAGTATCCAAGGTCACCGAACCACTGGTTCTTGTATCATTAAAGAAAATGAAATTTTGTGGGAGAGACAAATTTCCAAAAGGAAGCAAACAGACAGAGCAAGTGTTTTGCAAATGACTCTGGGAAAAAGCAGTACAGAAATATTGTTCCCATTATGAGTACTAGCACATGAGATAATTGTGTTTGAGGTTGGTAATTACCATATTTGCATGTTTAGGTTGTATCTGTTCCTTCCATGTTATTAAGTGACTGCAGCATTATTTCATCAGAATGGCATACTGTCATCACAGGGGCTGAAATATCTTCTGGGTGTGAAAGCACACAGCTTTTAAAGAAAACATTGTATAGCCCCTCTTTTTTATTCTCCATCAAACCTGTGAAAGGTGAATTCAGTCCAGGAAAACAGCCTCAGAGCAAATGGGCGCGCGGCAGGGGGATGTGGCTTTGGAAGGTTAGGGCTCATTAATTTACAGTACCTGTGCTAAGCGGCTCTGCCAGTACTCCCACACATAGTGAAATACAGGATTAATAATTATTGTATTTTGTTCTGTGCACATACAGAGCATTAGATTGAGTAGTGCAAATTTTTTTTATGGATATTAATTATTCAAGCTTTTAAAGCCACTGTCAAGGCACTTAATTCACTACTATTTATGCCAGGTGTGAATTTATCTGTAAACCTCATAGAAGTCTTCGATAGTAGGCATATAAACCTGGAGATATACTTTGATCACATGATTAAGCCATTTATAAGCTGCCTACTGAGATATTTCTGAAATTTCCTGTGTAATCAACATCAAATATATAAAAATTATAGCCTCCTTAAACAGAGACCCAAGAAGAACTAAAGGAAACAACTGAAGACAAATGGAAAACATTGCAACAAATGGGATAATTCATTCACAAAGAAACTGCCCATCACTCTCCTCACTCCTCACATAACGTCTAACACTTTCATTTGATTCAGTAATGAAGTCTAATCACCAGATCTGAATAATTAACCACTGGAAACCGGGAAAATGAAGAAAAAAAAAAATACAACAAAGAAACCATTGTAAGCAGAATTACAGGTTTGCACTTAGATATGAATGCCCAAATGAGAAATCTAATGTCAAAATGAGATCAGATCACTCACAGAAGTCCTCAAATTTTCAGCCTTAGCCTGTAATCAAGTCAATTACTGAGGACAAAGTTCAAAGGAAAGTAAGGAGTCCTTGAAATTAAATGGAAAGCTCAGAGTTAAAGGTGCAGAAATACCCAATGAAAAAAAAAATGATAAAGTTCAGGTTGGAATGATAGAATAGTCCAAAGTTACTAGGAAATGGATGCAACATTTTCTCCCTAATATAGCCTAATCAGTTGTCGATTTCATATTCAGTACAAGATTTAGAAATGGTGACTGGGAAAACTAAAGAAAGAATAGGCCTCTAGAGGCAGAACAAATCACTTCTGACATATAATTTTGTATATGGTTAGATGATGTGTTTTAAATAAGATCAAAGGTATTATAAGTGAGTACATTTAACCTTAAAGTGGGAAGAGGCAGTTACTGATTTATCAGTGCTCTCTTTTGAGTGTCACACAGAACTTCAGAGTTTGTGCAGACCATCTAGTTTAACTATATATCATGAAATATTTAAATAAAACTTGTTCATGCTTAGTTCATTGGCCTGCAGAGGCCTTCATCATACATTCCAGGCTATTCAGGTGGAGGTCTTGTCACCGAGCATTTTGAGTGAACTGAAGACTAATCTACTCTGAAAGTCCAAAGAAAGTAAGCATTTTCCCTCATTTGAAAGTAGATCACTGCTATATATAATAAAAATCTAAAGCGAAATATAAGTAATGTTATAAGCAGTATCACAATAATTTTAGTTGGATGGCTGGGCCTAGCAAGTGGTTGAAAATGGAGTTAAATCCATCTGGAGGCCAGTGACAAGTGGGGTTCCCCAGGGTTCAGTGCTGGGTCCAGCCCTGTTCAATGTCTTTATCAATGACCTGGATGAAGGCATCGAGTGCACCCTTAGCAAGTTTGCGGATGACACTAAGCTGAGTGGAAGGGTGGATCTGCTGGAGGGTAGGGAGGCTCTGCAAAAGGATCTGAACAGGCTGGACCGCTGGGCTGAGTCCAATGGGATGAGGTTTAACAAGTCCAAATGCCGGGTCCTGCACTTGGGGCACAACAACCCTCTGCAGTGCTACAGACTAGGAAAAGTCTGTCTAGAAAGCTGCCTGGAGGAGAGGGACCTGGGGGTGTTGGTTGACAGCCGACTGAACATGAGCCAGCAGTGTGCCCAGGTGGCCAAGAAGGCCAATGGCATCTTGGTTTGTATCAGATACGGTGTGACCAGCAGGTCCAGGGAGGTTATTCTCCCTCTGTACTCAGCACTGGGGAGACCGCTCCTTGAATCCTGTGTTCAATTCTGGGCCCCTCACCATAAGAAGGATGTTGAGGCTCTGGAGTGAGTCCAGAGAAGAGCAATGAAGCTGGTGAGGGGGCTGGAGAACAGGCCTTATGAGGAACGGCTGAGAGAGTTGGGGTTGTTTAGCCTGGAGAAGAGGAGGCTGAGGGGAGACCTCATTGCTCTCTATAACTACCTGAAAGGAGGTTGTAGAGAGGAGGGTGCTGGCCTCTTCTCCCAAGTGACAGGGGACAGGACAAGAGGGAATGGCCTCAAGCTCTGCCAGGGGAGGATCAGCCTGGACATTAGCAAAAAAATTCTTTACAGAAAGGGTCATTGGGCACTGGAACAGGCTGCCCAGGGAGGTGGTTGAGTCACGTTCCCTGGAGGTGTTTAAGGCAGGGGTGGATGAGGTGCTGAGAGGCATGGTTTTCCAAGCTGAACCCCCCAAGTCAAGAGAGTTTGTATTTAATATTGCTTATTCCATGAATCAGGAAAGACTTATCTATAAGGCTCAGTAACTGCTGTAGAAGTAACCATGCTTGCATGAGAAGGAAATTAACTTTGAGAGATCGAGTAACAGTAACAGAAGTTTTGAATTACTCTTAGAAAGATAAATTTAGTTTTTCTCCTTGCTGCAGATATTCAAGCCCACAATATTGTAGCAGAGTTTTCTCGTGTAAAATTCAAGACAGTTTGCTCTGCCCCAGGGTTTCTTCAGGAAAGCAAATGCGTCATCATATAGTTTTCAGTCCATTAACAGCTATGTTACTACTTTCTTAAATTTCCGTTCAGAATCCTAATTTGCAGGACCAAGAGGAAAGGCTGAAGCTTGCTGTATAGTGAAAGACACAAGACTACCGTTTTTATCTACTAAGACTAAAGTGAAGGTGGCTTATTTCATTTTAATATTGCTCAGTAGTATAGAAGGAGAAGGACCCCTCCCTGGCAGGTAGGTTTAATGTGTCACCTATCATCCCTAAGAGCTTTTATCTGTCAGTCAGCTGGCAAGCCTCCAGGTTCACTTCAGCAGCTGCTTTTCATCCATTTGCTTCTGCCCTGGAGTCATAATGATGTCTGTCACAGCCATCAAAGCAGTTCAAGTCAGATAGTTACAAGGTCCATGATTTTGCATGTCAGGAGCAGCCTGGTGACAGTGATTCCCAAGGCATTTTACAACTGCCCTGAGAGATTATCTGTCTTCCTTGGAGTAGAGGAGAGATGTTTAGATGGTTAGACCTTACATTTGGGCACCAAAATGGGATGGCAACATTTACATACGTGACTTCTTGTGATCCACAGGATAGGAAATCTATTGCTCTTTGAATGTGTTTTTCTGTTGTCCGTACATCTTGGAAATGTGACAGAAATACCTTAGACTGACAGATTTAGAGGCTAACTGGCCCTACAAACAGTGTATGTAGAAATGCTTGTAATTTAGTCATAGTTGTAAGCAAGTCATGCAGTGGTTTTAATCTCCACACCATGTTTGTCTTATGTTTCGATTAATAAGGAAGCTGAACTGTTTGCCAAAAAAACATTTCTTTCATAGCTAATGTTGCAGTATTAACACTGAATGTTTATTTTCCATTTAATAACTCAGCTCTTACTTCGGGTCAGGAATTTTTGGACAAACATGTTTCTAATTTATTTTAAAACCTGATGAATTTTCTACTTCTAGATTTCCAAAATTGATTTCAGTAAACTTATCTCTTATTATGGGATCAGAAAACACCATATTCCTGTTTCTTGAAAAGAATAAATTAAACAAATGTTTTCTGAAATTCCTGACACTTCCTTAATTTTTAGTTAGAAATTTGCTAATTCAAATATAGGTGATACTTTTGGAAAGACCCATGTAGGCATTTCCAGAAACTGCAGAGATGTATGTGTTTTATTCTAGTATGTAGTTATTTGCTTGGATCAGTTAGCTTCCAATGCTTTAATCGTATTCTCCAGGCTCTGTTGATGCAACTTACAAATAGTTAAAAAATGGTAACATGCTGTAACTAATTTACAGCAGCACAAGTCAACATGATTCATATTTCCATTAAATTTTCTCAGCATGGTAAATTTTACTGTTTTCAAACTTCTATGGAAAGAAAACATGTCTGTGAGACTATGGATGGGGCTATTTAGGGCCTCCTTCAGCAGAACACATCAACAGGTTTCATAATTAGTAATTATGCTAGAAGATTCATTTTGGTGCCTAACCTGACACAGTTTCATGAATCTTGGCTGTTACAACAGCCTGATTAAGAATATGATGAACAAATAGCTTTAAAGCAGCCAAAATCATGGAGTACTGTTGCAAATCCATGCCAGGGTCTTTCAGAGGGATGAGGATGTAGTTCACCTTCCAGTTATGTATAGCAATGTCATTAACTACAAACCTCTTGTTAGGGCATGTACACAGCTAAATCCCACATGCTAAGGTCATGAAAGACAGAGGAATACATTGCTGCTGAAGTATACTCAGTACCACCTAAAAAGACTGCATTAATACTGTGGATGTGTGTATTTCATTGTGTTCACAAAGACATTCCTCTGTATTTTCTTGTTTTCATATAATCTTGTGCTATCTAATTAACTTGTCAACTCATACTTTTCCTATGCTTTAAGAATCTTGCTTTTACTCACTTTATTTTACCCTGTTTTCCTTTTTGTAATACATTTTTCATAATTTATCATTCATTTACATTTCAATTAAGATGACTAGCTGTTTGTAAAAGCTACCCTGATGGGAAATATGAAAGAAATCATTGAAGTTAGTATAATCTGCACTTCCCATTACCACCTCATTTACCTTAATGGCACTAAAAAGACTGTCACCCTCAATACAGTTCATGCTTCTAATAGGAATTCCCTCAGGAGCCAATCTGAAGTGAATTACATATTTGCATATGGTATAGGTTGTGTTAGGTGATTATAGACTGAGCTTAGAAGTGCTGTTCTTTAAGGATGACAGCTGCAGAGAAAAATACCTTTCCAGAGTTAAAAGATGCTTAATTCAAATAGCTGCTACCTCTAAGGAGTCCCCATAAGTATTGCTGATTTTCTGGGTATTGGCAAACTTTCTACCATATTTTTTTTAATAAGAACTACATCATTTAATATCAAATCTAGGCTGGGGAAAAAAAGTTCATTTTTCAAAAAACCTTTCTTTTTCTAGGAAGAATTTAGAAGAAAATCCCTCTCAGAACTAAATTCCTTATGAACAAACTGTTTCTTTGTTTAGATAAACTGAAACTTGATTATTTTTTTTCTTTTCTGCAGCTTCCTGTTGTTTCAACCTGAAATGTTTCAGAAATGTTAGGAGCTATAGCCAAAATTTTTTTAGTTTAAATTAGTATCTTCCAAATAAAACCACGACTTTGAATCAATATTTTGTTATGAAGATTTCCTTCAGGAAGCTGCCAACAAGTTCTCTTTATTTTTATTTTCAATATGACAATATGCAAGCACTAATCCGGTCTTAGAAGTAGAAGCAGTAGAGCTATGTAGTAAGAAACAGTCCAATTCCAAAGTTTTCTTTTACAATATAAATAAGTAAGATGGTAAAAACAGTAATATAGGAGGGAGGGAGAAGAGACATGAATGGTGACTTCTTCACTATATAACCAAGTTTACTGCTTACTGAACTGTCTAACTGCTTTGCTTTCAAGAAAAGGAATGTAGTTATGTGGCATACTGGTATGTGCAACATTGCAACATTACTTCAAGACAGGAAAAGGTCAGGATGACTTGTCTAACATAATTCAAAATAACTAGGTATAAAACTGAGAAAAAAAAGAGTTCTGGGGAACAGATTATTCACTGCTTGGGAAAGATGTGGTCGGACTTGCTTAGTGCTTTCCAGGGCACCATCAAAGAGAACAAGATCCAGCATCCAGTTTTCATGAACAAAGCATTGGTACCACAGGAAAAGAAAAAAAAAAGAAAAAAAAAGTTGTCCCTGTGCCGTTTCCAAGAAGGATTGAGACATTCTTGTGGCTATTTGTGTCTGCGCCTTCTTCCCCACTCCCCTGCATTCTGTAATGAAATTGTGACTTAGCCCAGCACAGTGGTGTTTTTATACCAAAAACTTGGTGTTGTACACTTCAGGATACAATGCCACTGCATACTAAATTGAGGATGAAAGCCTGCTGAACTAGTTTGGAGGACTACATATGATGGGAGGAGTTTAAAATGATCTTAAGTTTTCCATAATGCCTGATAGGAATTGTTCCAACTTTTAAACCATGCCCAGGTATTATACTGAAAGTGTTTGGTAGCCGAGGCCACAACCAAAATCAGGAAGTATATTGGCAAAAAACAGCTCAGGAGATCATGCTTGAAAGTTTAACCTTAATCCTTGCCTTTGTGTTATTTAATATGGTGGATATACTACATTCAAAGACACCAAAGTGGGGCCGCAAGCACTGCAACTGAATACAGAAATGGCAACACAGTGGCTCTGTGTTTTCTTGCCCAAGACTATTCACACTAAAATAGCTCTTACATCTTTTGACTGTGACTGTATTGAGTTTCAAGTTCATTTTGCATTATTAATTCAGGGAAGAGACTTTTAGCCAATGCAACAACAGAACCCAGTCCTCGAACAGTTTGCTGTTTCTTTAAAATTGCTCCAACCACTTGCCAGCCATATCTAACAAATGGGGTCATATTCTCAACTTCTCTGAAAGTGTTGTTCCCATTTCTCCATTTTAATACAAATTATTTCAGCTGCAGTGTTACAATGTTTTTTTTCTAAATCCAAGCTATGAGGAAAGTATGTAAAATGGCAAGGAGCATAAAAAACATTAAAAAGGCAAAAATATTCACTATCACTATAAAAAAAAAAATTTAAGAGCCTCTGAGGGAATTGATTAGGCAACAGGAATAAACCAGAGAAGGTAATATATCATAGAGTATATAATTACATTGGTCAGCTCACTGCTGCAACATGTTACAGAGGCCAAACATAGGGACAAGTTACAAAAGAATTATACAAATCACGGAAAACAGTTCACTTGCAGCTTTCAGATAAGATTATCATAGAATCAAAGAATCATAAAATCATTGAATCATAGACTAGTTAGGGTTGGAAGGGACCTTAAAGATCATCTAGTTCCAACCCCACTGCCATGGACAGGGACACCCCCCAACAGATCAGGTTACCTAAGGCCTTATCCAACCTGGCCTTGAACACCTTGGGGGCATCCACAACTTCCCTTGGCAACACATTCCAGTGTCTCACCACTCCCATGGTGAAGAAATTCTTCCTAACGTCTAGGCCAATTCTGCCCTTCTCCAGCTTGTATTCGTTCCCCCTTTTCCTATCACCACAAACTTTTACGAATAGTCCCCCACCAGCTTTCTTGTAGGCTCGTTTCAGGTACTGGAATGTCGCTATTAGATCTCCTCGGAGCCTTCTCTTCTCCAGGCTAAACAAGCCCAACTCTCTCAGCCTGTCCTCATATGGAAGGTGCTCCAGACCTCAGATCATCTTTGTAGCCCTCCTCTGGACCCATTCCAACAGCTCCATAGCCTTCTTATGTTGAGGATTCCAGAAATGGACACAATCCTCCAGATGAGGTCTCACAACCATGTTCTGAGAGATATCTGATCTGATTTTGATCAGAGAATATATTGAGGGTTATACTACATTTACCCTCTCTTTAATACCATAAGCATTAACTAGCGACCAAGCTATGTCAGGATGCTGAACTACGAAGACTTTTTTTTATTTAAGCTCTCATATTAAGAGAACAACTGTAGTAACAAGAAACTTCCCAATAAATTTCATTTGTCTGATTCCACATTTGTTTACCTTGAATTTTACAACACTTTCTTTCTCTTCAGATTGTATGTTAGTCCATTTTTTCACAAGAGATTTCTTTTGACCTAGTAAAGGACATGGCCTCTCTTTGTTAAATGACAAAAAAAGCAAAATGGAAGAAATCTCTATACATTTTCTCCCTCTAGGAACAAAGAAAACTTATTTCACAACTAACTCAGTCTTTATAGGGCAGGTATCTGCCACACAACATCTGTCATTGAAAGACAAAACAGTTTTAGGTTAGTTCGGGGTTAAAGTTATGTAATTTGAATTTTGTCATTTACTGTAATATAAATGTCTAAGAAAAGCTGTTTCACTTCCTTGAGTCACTCTGCTTAAACATTGTTATAAGTGAGAAAAGAAATTTGACAAGCCATCCTAATCCTCTTTGTAAGAAATAGACAAGGAAAAGAAGAAGAAAACGAAAGGGGAAAAAAATAAAAATAAAAAAAAAACCCACAAACTAAGGTTCTCACATATTTGCAAAGTACAGGAAGCCAAAATTTAATGATCTAGCAGAACAGATAACCTATGTGACTAGACAATCTGATTTCTTTTTCACATGAAAGGTGTGACAGTAGTCAATGGCGATTCATTCAAATACTTTAAATTCAAGCCAGTTTTGTACTGCAAGCTTTTCTTAATAGTGGCAAATGTCATCCCACATAATGACCTTCCTTTACTCTTCACAACCAGAGACAGGTGGAACACTGAACTTATTGTTCAGTCTCTTATGTAACTGCATCTGAAACAGAGTGTAGCAACTCAATGCCAAGACCTTTCTGGAACAGGGGGTTTATTCCTACTTTTCTGAGACTTCTCCTTCCACAGTACTCATGTACTATCTCCCATCAAAGCTGGAACCAACACATCAGTCAAAACAATTCAGTAATTAATTTTAAACAAAAAGACTGTTTACATGAATAATCATTACTAAATATGCCTAAATACGAAAAGACTGCTCACAATAGCCACCTATTGTTAGAATCACTGCATTATGCATTGTTTGAATTAAATCAGGATCTATATTGCAGTGGATTAATCTAGCTGGTGTCTTGTGGATTTTTTTTTCCTTCATTTTTTTGCAGCCCATCTGCCAACTACAATAGGTTATAATTTTGTTGAGCTTTTTATGCTGAAAAGTTATTAATACCAGATGTTCATTACTCGGAGTACCCTAACCACAAAACATTCCATAATGAAAAAAAAAAATGTCAACAATTACAGATTCAAACTTGGTGGATTAAAGATCCTATTAGAATTCTAGGGTATGCCCTATGTTTAATGCATTAACTCTTTTTTTTTTTGTCATCAAGGGAGGCCTGAGGCAATCTAGGTTTTATTTTGCTTGAGGGAGAAAGGAAAAGCATTCACATCTCTAACATTGTTCTTTCACCATGTTTTGTCAAAAATATCATGAATATAGTAGAGTTCTGGGGAGGACAATGGAAATACACAGGACAGAGGGTTTTAGCTGGGATTTTGGAGATAACCATATCCATGCAGGGTCCACATTCAATGAATTTTCAGCTGAGGTCAGCTATGCATTCCAATTGAACAAATAATCCACTGAGGGCAAAATAGAAATGATAAAAAAAGAAGAAAACTCTTTGTTCTTAAAAAGAGGCAGCTTTATAAGGGAAGATGATAGGCAAAAGACCAGATCTTCAGCTGCTATAAATTGGCGCAGCTGCAATATTAATTCTAGAAGTATCTATCTTTTCATGGCTTATCTCTCTGTGTTAGTTTTGCTGAGAGTCACTGTTAAGTTTCTGTGGCCTTGCTCTAAGGGAGTATAACCTGGTGTGTAAACTTCCAACGAACTACTCCTGTTAGTGCTATTTACAATACTGTAGATGTTCTCATTGAATTTCTAAGGCCAAGAAGGGGGATGGCTGTAACCATGGCAGACTGGGTGGGCAGAAATGCCCCCTATTTTGCAACTTATGCAGACAAAGTGGAGGTTTTTATGTTCCCTTTTCAATGTTATAGGAGCCCCTGTGTTACAGCTTTCCACCTTGAACAACTCTCAAAGTCAAGCTCTGCTTCACAAATCAGGAAGTGAGAGGAGAGCAACACATACTGGAACTCTGAGGGAACAAAAAGGGCTGTGTTTATTCTTCTTACCTGGTGATTCACAGGTTTGCAAGGCAAGGGAGTGGCAGAACATCGAGCCAATTTACCTGGCAGGGGTGTTCAAAAAATATCAGTTTTCATGTTATTTTCTAAATATATGTTGTTAGGCAACCCGTTTTGACTTTATATGAACAGGAAATGGGCCAATTAAATGCTACAAAGTCTGGAATACACTGCTGGTGTTACACTAGTAGTGTTATTTTGTCTTGCTAAGAGTAAATTGAAATCAAGAGGAAAAATAATTTTAACTTCTGCCCTTCAAAGAAGTTAAATCTGCCAGATCGGTTTGTGTGAACCACATAAACATTTTTTGTTGATTAAAAATTCTTCCCATCTTTTAGATCTTGCAAGCATATCTACATAGAAGCATCTTGGAAGCTGAGCTCTATGCAGAAAGCAAAAAGTCACTTTCAGTTCATAATTTAATCAATTTAATTTTATATCGTAATACTGTTATTTTAAAAAATGAACTACCTGATGTACTGAAAGAACAAATTTTCTGACACTGTTGTCTTCCAATTTATATGCTGTTACCTTTTCATATGTGTGAATATTGGATTATCTCCTCTCATTCAGTGCACAGAGCTTCTATGAATATCAGTGAAAATTTCCCACTTGAAACAAGTGGAGAATTAGTGATAAGTGCACTTTAATAGCTTCTCTTCACTTTCGATAAACCTCGCAAAGGTCAGATGTTTATCTAAGGCTTATCTGACTCACTCAAGCCTCTGGAGGTTACTAAATATCATAAACTGAACCTTTCTTTAAAAAACTGATGGAACTTCCTAATCTGAACTGGACCAGAAATACCACAGGTAAAGGTTTTACAGCAGATTTTTTTTCTATTTTCCAGGTTCAAAAGCACACGATAATAAAGCAGCCAGTTTTTTTTTTCATGCCCACAGAAAATTCTTTATAAAATTTACTTGTAAGCATGGGTAAGGAAGTTGGAGGGGTAAAGGGAGATATGACAGTTTTCTCTCTCTGAACCAATTTAGCTGTCTTTATATTGAGTTTGAAGAGAAATATTTAATAAAAGTGGATAGTTTTTCCCCTGTGATATCTGTTAGGTCTATGTCTTTCTAAGCTCCCTTTGTAAATTCTCTTCTTTAAATGATTTATTCCTGTTCTTTATCCTCTGTTTCCTTCAGTATATGTGTGTGTACCTATGCACACATAAACACAGACATACATACATATTTATGTGTATAGATGTGCAATCATTGTTCTGAATAAAAATTTTTTGCACTATAAGATATATAGGCAGCAGTTCACTAGGTCTTCCAAATTTGCAGATGAGCTGTGGGAAAATGATGTTTGCCTCAAGCAAGATTATTTCTTCCTGCTTACAATTTTTTCTCCTACTAAAATAGCATTCTTTCATTTCTAACAAATGAAAAAGAATAAAGTAAAGATTAAGATTGAAATGATACAACTTGAAAAATTAAATAAATGGTTGTTGTAATTCAGTGTCTACTTGCAGAGCTGCTTTTCCAAGGTAGAAGGAAAAGTAATATCAGAAAAATCTGCTCTCTGAATTTCTTTTTCACCCACAACTCCCTGTAAAGTCTGTTTCTCTGTATCTAATCCAAAAGCCTGGTTGGCTTGTTTCTGCCTAATTCACATCTCATCCTTAGGGAAGCTGGATCTGCAAGTCTGGCTCTAAGGCTTCTTAGAATCATTGAATCATAGAATAACCAGGTTGGAAGAGACCCAGCGGATCATCGAGTCCAACCGTTCCTATCAAACACTAAACCATGCCCCTCAGCACCTCATCCACCCCTGCCTTAAACACCTCCAGGGAAGGTGACTCAACCACCTCCCTGGGTAGCCTGTTCCAGTGCCCAATGACCCTTTCAGTGAAGAATTTTTTTCCTAATGTCCAGGCTGATCCTCCCCTGGCAGAGCTTGAGGCCATTCCCTCTTGTCCTGTCCCCTGTCACTTGGAAGAAGAGGCCAGCACCATCCTCTCTACAACCTCCTTTCAGGTAGTTATAGGGAGCAATGAGGTCTCCCCTCAGCCTCCTCTTCTCCAGGCTAAACAACCCCAACTCTCTCAGCCGTTCCTCATAAGGCCTGTAATTCTTGTCCTTATTTCAAAATATTTAAGTCCTTTCTCTGAGGTGGGCTGGCAGCCCTCAAGGTCTGCGGACAGGTCACATGAAAATGTATGTGTAATATACAGTTTGCTGTGGATATAAATGGCAGACAAAGGTTATATTTAATACCTTTGCAGAGAAAGTATAAAAGTAATACGTTAGGTTCTTTTTTGTCTCAGTTTATAGAGACCTTAAATGATCATATGTAATTTGCAAACATCTAAAACTCATTGATGCATCCCATTTTCTCCCGAGATTTTAATGTCTATTTTTAAAGCATTCTAAACAAAAAATCTTGTAAAACCGACACAGAAGTCAGATTTGTAAGTATTAATCCATAGCTGGAATTTTTCTTTAGGAAGAGAACATTCAAAAGACATACTCATTTCCAATATCGTTTCACTTATTGACCGACTTACCAAAGATGAGGTGGAAGGACTACTGTTATAGTTTATTTTTGCAGGACTCTGGCTGCTAGTCTAGAGATATTTAGTTGTAGCCATGCAAATAAATGTTCTGGCATTTTTTTTTATTATTATTATTATTTTCCAGTAGAACATTATAAAATACATCTGAGAGGTTTATTTCTGAAAAGTGTTCAGAGAACCCATAAATCTTCAGAGAATGATAGAATCACCAGGATCTCTTGGATCATCAAGTCAAACCATTCCTATCTGCCACCAAACCATGTCCCTTAGCACCTCATCCATCCATCTTATAAATACCTCCAGGGATGGGTGACTCAACCACCTCCCTGGGTAGCCTGCTCCAGTGCCCAATGACCCTTTCTGTGAATATTTTTTTTTTAATGATATCCAGTCTTAACCTCCCCTGGTGCAGCTTGAGGTAATTCCCTCTTGTCCTGTCCCCTGTCACTTGGGACAAAAGCCCAGCTCCCTCCTCTCCACAACCTCCTTTCAGGTAGTTGTAGAGAGCAATAAGGTCTCCCCTCAGCCTCCTCATCTCAAGACTAAACAACCCCAGCTCTCTCAGCCACTTCTCTTATGACTTGTTCTCCAGCCCCTTCACCAGCTTCATCACTCTACTCTGGACACACTCCAGAGCCTCAACATCCTTCTTGTTGCGAGGGGCCCAGAACTGAACACAGGATTTGAGGTGCAGTCTCACCAGCGCCGAGTACAGAGGAACAATAACCACACTGGACCTGTTGGTCACACCATTTCTGATACAAGCCAAGATGCCATTGGCCTTCTTGGCCACCTGGGCACACTGCTGGCTCATGTTCAGTTACTGTCAACCAACACCCCCAGGTCCTTCTCCTCTGGGCAGCTTTCTAGCTATTCTTTCCCTAGTATGTAGCACTGCAGTGAAGTATTGCCTTGTGTTTGATTAAACTGAGTTTAGTTGATTAAAGTCAAACATAAAAAGGCAGTGGCCAACAAGCAGAAGTCAGGCTGGGTGATCCAGAAGGAATAAAGAGAGAAAATCCAAATGCCTCTGTAAATACAAGAAAAAAAAATCTTACTATAGAAGTTGCACAATAAGGCTGGGGAGTCCCTGTCCTTAGAGATATTAAAAATCTAAATGGACACAAACCTAAGTAACCTGCTGTAGCTAACATTGGTTTTAGCAGGGGGGTTGGACAAGGTGCCAGCTCAATTCATTGACTCTGTGATTCTGTGTCATTAACAGAACACTTAGGTTTAGACATTTAAAAGGACTAAATAAGAGTGCCTGAAAATCTGTTCTTTTTTTTCAAAGTAGGTGATCTAATAAAAAGCTTTACTTTGTATAGAGTTGCAGCTCAGAGCTGGATAATTCTATTTCAGCAGTTCTCTCACTTATTACTGATGGCTTTCTTATTCAGACCAATGCAGTGGAAGCACTAGTTCCTAGTAGATTTCTTTGAGCACATGACCAAAAAGTCCTAATAGGCATCACTTGAGTGTTATATGAAAGATTGTCTTCATCCTTTCCTTCCTTAGCACAGCTAGTAATGAAGTAGAGAGCACAGTTTAGTCCCTGTAGTATACAAAGGACATCAATAAGCTATTAAAAAAATTCAGTGAAGCACAACTGAAATGATAAAGGGATTACAGAACATCATGCGTGAGGAGCTATTACAAAGTCTGAAAATGAAGAATTTTAAGAATAGAGAGAAAAATGAGGAGAGAGCGCTTAGTAGTCTCTGCATTAATGCATAATACATAGAAAATACGTGTACAATGATATCACATCATAAACATTTTTTATTCTCTCTGCACAAGATGCCAGGCAGTGAAGAATCTGGCTTGTGTTAATTGTTTGTACCCTGGTGGGAAAGTACTTTAGAATTTAATTATGACTTAATCAATGAGGTTCACTAGAAATTACTCTAAAAATCTGAGACACTTAATAAGGAAAAAGTTTGTTCTCTGTAGAACATCTGAGTCATTCTATGGAATTCAATATCAAGCATCTAATTCTTTATTAAATGCCAGATGATTGCTTCAAGCAAACTACAAACTATTGAATGCTTGATACTTTCTGTTAAGTTCTACACGAATTTCCTTTAAGCAAATGCTTTAAAACAGGAAGACAGAATTATTTAAAATTATCTTAAAAGGTATTATCAACGTATATTAACTTCATCTTAAACTGGATTGTAGACAAGATAATGTTTTTTTGAATAAAAATGTAAATTAATATAATTATTATTTATTTTCCTAAATTAGAAAAAAATAAGGACTTAAAGGTTAATTTTTCCTATTCCAATTTTTATTTCTGGTGCTTCTGAGGAAGGATTACATTTTGCTTTTCTGGTTTGAGTTTGTTTTTACACAGTATCCAGCTCTGAGTTTTCCTCTTCTGTAGCCCTATTGCTATAACTACTTTAAAAAATGTTACTATAATATGTATTTTCTATACTTCTTTTTAATTTTAATTTTTCTACTGTTTCTTTTTATCTTTACCTGCAATTGGCTAGCCAGAGAAATGGTATCCACTCCAAGCGAAAGAACAACATATAGTTGTGATTGTTTAGTACAAATCTTCCTCTGAAATGGTCTAATGCTTAGGGAAAACTAGATTCTACCCTTCTACAAGCAAAAAGTTTAGAGCTCTGATTTCAGTCCACCTTACTGCAGATTTGTAGTTTAGAGATGCATCTGGATAGTGCCTGTTTGGATGAGGGATACATCATTATCCCACAATAAACAATACCAATAAATTAATTGCTACCATGTGCCCAGCCCAGTTTTGTCCTGTATTCAACAACATTTTCCCTAGACATTTTCAGGCATTGGAGTTTACACAAGGTAGGGATTGTTCACCAAAGCAGTTTGGATGAAGCCAACTTGCTCTGGAAGGCAAGAGATATCAGTGTATGGATGCATGCCAAGCTGTAGTGACTTCCTGTGGGATCAGATAACAGAACCTGGGACTTTTTTCCCTTTTTTCCCTTTCTTTCATTTTTTATCTATTTTTTTTTTTACAAAAAAGATGATTGTAAAGATCTTTATTTGTATGAAAAATTCACCAGTACTAACCAGGAATAGAACAGATAGTTGCCTACAGCTTTATCTACACTTCTCCTCTTCCTACAAGCAAAGAGCATGTGTGCTTAAAGGAAAAAGGCAGAACCTCACGTCAAAGCAAAGGAAGGGATGGAACAAGTGAACAGAGACATCTCCTCAACACTGTTTTCTCCTTCTTGACATTCAGAAAGGCTGTTTCTTGTATTTACTAACCTACAGAAAAAGGACTAAGACAAAATCTGGAGACCTATTTTGTGTACAGGATTCATTTGAATCTTTGACTGTGGACCCAATAAAGTACATCAGTCCAGCCAGGAATCTTGGATAAAAGAGCCTGGAGGGGGAAATGTCCCAGAGGGTTATAAATCAGGTTATCACACTGCTGGGGGGTGTCCCTTAGTCTTCACTCATACTGAGTGGCAAAACCACTGGGCAAATTCTCCTCTGTGATGACAGTGAGACAGGCCCAGACTTACAGCATAGAATCATTGAATAGTTAGGGTTAGAAAGGACCCATCTAGTTCCAACCCCACTGCCATGGGCACCAACATCCCTCAATGGATCAAGCTGCCCAAGCTGCGTCATCCAACCTGGCCTTGAACACCTTCAGGGATGGGGCAGCCACAACTTCCCAGGGCAACCTGTTCCAGCGTCTTCCCCACTCTCATCGTGAAGAAATTCTTCCTTGTGTTTAATTTAAATCTGCCCCTCTCCAGTTTGTACTCATTCCCCCTCATCCTATCACCACAAGCCTTTGTGAATAATCCCTCTCCAGCTTTCTCATAGGCCCCTTTGGGTACTGAAAGTTCTCTATAAGATCTCCTCAGAGTCTTCTCTTCACCAGGCTGAACAAGCCCAACTCTCTAAGCCTGTCCTCATATGGAAGGTGCTCCAGCCCTCGGATAATCCTTGTAGCCCTCCTCTGGACCCGTTCCAACAGCTCCATATCCTTCTTATGTTGAGGATTCCAGAACTGGACACAGTACTCTAGATGAGGTCTCACATGAGAGGAATAGAGGGGCAGAATCACCTCCCTAGACCTCCTGGCCACACTTCTTTTGATGCAGCCCAGGATATGTTTGGCCTTCTGGGCTGCAAGCGCACATTGCCAGCTCGTGTCAAGTTTCTCATTAACCAGCGGTCCCAAGTCCTTCTCTGCAGGGCAGCTCTTAATTATGTCATCCCATCGTGTACTGAAATCAGGGATTGCCCTGACCGAGGTGTAGGACCTTGCACTTGGCCTTGTTGGACCTAATGAGGTTCACATAGGCCCATTTCTCCAGCTTGTCCAGGTCCCTCTGGATGACATCCCATCCTTCCAGTGTTGTAACTGCACCATTTGGTTCAGTGTCATCTTCAAACTTGCTGAGGGTGCACTCAGTCTCACTGTCAATATCATTGGTGAAGATATTAAACAGCACCGGTCCCAATATGGACCCCTGAGGGACGATCTTTTAAGAATTTAAACTCTTAGACTTAATTGCATTGCAGAGTCATTTTCACTTTTCTTCTTGATATCACACACTTCTCTCTGCAAGATACATCCTGTTGAGTAGAGGTTTGCAACCATACAGTGAAATGCACACACTAACATAATTTACTATACTGAGCACCTCAGAGCCACAGCTTCAGTTAAAAAAAAAAGCAAACAACATCAATTAGATTATTTCCTCTTATGTCACACTGTAAACTTCATAAACATGTAAATTCAAAAATCTCCATAAACTCTTTAGCATTATGAATCACTGCAGGGTACCACAGCTGGTTACCTGCAGAAATTGTGTCTGGAACCTACTTCATCAATTACAGGCAGGCAGCAGATGTTAAAGGGAAAGTGTTTCATATAATCATCCAAAACACAAAATAAAGCAAGAGAAGCTAGACTTTGCATCTGTTTGATACAATATCAGAGATCTGAATTTTGTTAGTGAATCCATACACATGGCTGGGAAAGATCATTCTGAAATGCCTTTGTTCAGAGCAAAATTGTTCTTAGATCGATTTCTAACTGTGACACAGAGCTGAGAATTTTGCATGTGCCATGATGACAAAAAAGCTGCTACTTACACTGTTGCCTAGAACTAGCATGAAGTTAAATTAGTATTCTATGGTCATGATGATTGTATGTGGCTATTTTTATCTGGAATTGTAACAGAGGCCTATGATAGCTAGGTGCTTAAATCCCACTGTGAAGCAGTCCTGTTCTTCCAGTTTCCCAGGCTCCATTTAGCATCCAGCATCCAGCTCCTATGCTTAAAAGACACCATTTCCCCGCAACCACATCACCACTCCCCTGTAAGATGATTTATGGTGTTATTTAACAAATACCTGAATCTTTGACCCAGCAATGGCAAGACTTGTGTCCTGCTATGAAGGATTACAATCTGGCTATTTGCCACCCTCAGGCCAGTTTGGACTATTTTATATAACATTTCTGTAACCCAGGGCTCAGTCTGTGGAAGCTGTGACCTGTCAAGTAATATCTTACATGCAATTTATATTTACTCAGAAGGAGGTGGTGGAAGGGCTTCTTTAACTGTGCAGCTCAACTACTGTGCTCTCTCTAAAAGAAAATCCCCCTGAGAATGCCTAAAGCCCTCCATGGGCTGCAGCAGCCAGTTGTCACTGACTCCAGTGGGATAAAGAAATTCACTTAAAGCAATTCAGTTTCATGGTGTTGAGACCTGTTCTATTTGCTGTTTTCATCTCTATTTTCCTTCCTTACATGATTCCCTTATAGTTCAAATAATCCATTCCTCAGTGAGATACATTTTAACAACTGAAGTGATACTTTCACTTCAAAAAAATAAATGTACTGAAAAAAGAAATAATTCATAAAGATTTTTTGTGGAATCCTTGTAAAAATAAATGAAATAATTGGAAATTTTATGCACTAATATTTTATTCTGTAACTTACTTTTATTGCAGTGTTTAGGCATGCTGTGATAGGCATCCATAAAAAAAAAGGTGTTGAATAAAATTAAAAGATTTAAAAGACATATTTCAGAAAAAAGATCATATCTAGTAGGAGCAAGTGGTTATCAACAAGAAAAAGGGACACAGAAACATGAAAACTTCATATAAATGCTCTGTATCAGTAAAAATGGCGGATGGCAGCCAAAGAAATTGCATTTGAACCAGACCTACTTTTTACCATTATCAGTCAAAGAATAATAGTAATAATAGTAGTAGTAGTAGTAGTAGTAGTAGTAGTAGTAGTAGTAATAATAATACGTCAGGGTTTTATGACTTGTAACAATAAGCTATTTGAGGAGGTGGAAATATCTATTCATTCTGTAATAAAAAGTTCTGATTGTAGTCTTCATTAAAAAACATTACACAGTATAGTAAATACGCCATGCTTAGAGACTCTGATGGACAGCGGGGCATTTATTGTATCTAACGTTTGCTAGTTTTGGCTGATGAAGTCCCAGGCCAAACACTTACAGAGTGAAATTTTCCACTTATCGGCTAGTAGTTTGCCTTGGCATTTCTCCAATGTGCCAGCAGCGACATTTTCTTCCACTCTATTGATGTGTTAAGGTTTGCCCACAAGAGAAATGGCTCTCGCTTACTGATTCCCATAACTAGGAAATTTGCAATTCCAAGATGAAATAACAGCAGCAGTACCATGTAAACAATGCTAAGGGTTGAAACTTCAGCTCTGGCACAATGGAAATTCTCAGTTAAGAACCACAATGCATGATACTCAAATGAGTCTTCGGAGACTAATTCACAGAACCAGTGGCCGATTGCCAACTCCTCTGTAGGTAGGAAAGGCTGAAAAAAGTCCGGGTTTAGCCCTTAAAACCAAATTAACCACAGATTATAAGCCAGGCCTTCAGCATCTGTAAATCACAACTGTTCCACTTTAGGTGGACTATGTTGATAAACAGTTGCCTGTAGCAAGAAGCAATTCACTAGCCACACCTTGTTTACAAAATTCCTTACACTGCTTGACTTGCTGCTCTATATTGCTACGCATTATTGTGTTGACTTGAATGGTTGGACTCGATGATCCGGTGGGTCTCTTCCAACCTGGTTATTCTATGATTCTATGATTCTATGATCTTAGATATTTTCTTACACTTGCCCACTTTTGGTTCTGCTACCCTTCTCTGACTGGTGGCATGCAATTGTACAACTCTTTTTCTAAAGGGATCTCATTTTACTGTGTATAGACACTTACTCAAGACATACTACATAAATGTGTGTCATATGTTATAAGGGGAATACTTAAGAAAAATGTATCACACTTATTTCCTCTAGTCTTTCTGTCCCTTATTTTATGAAATAACAAGATTCATGAACTGGGATCTATCCTTCCCTCCCAAAGAAAAATCATGATCATTCACCTTCTTTAAGACCCCATTGTTCTCGATAAGGAATGAAAACACTTTTTGCTTAAATGAACGGAGAGAGCTTTCTCCCACCTGCATGGCGTCTGAAACTATGGGTCACAGGATGTTGTTCCTAGAAAGGCAGGGACTTCACAGCCGCCTGTGGCTATTATTTCAATTCTAATCTTTGGTTTGTCATGTTCTGTTCCTGTTCTTCACCTTTTGTTCTCTTCCTCTTTCATTAAATTTCTTGCTGATGTTTTTTCTGTTACACTAAGCAGCCATTCGACTTAGCCACAGAGTTGCCTCACACAGTATTATTTAATACATGGAGCTGGCATCTTAAAAAAAATCAGCTTTTTATTTGTGATTTTCTTGAATATTTTCTTGCCTTCTGTTCTATAGAAAGATCACCTTTCTGTTGAAATTTTAACTGTAACCTTTTATTGTTTTCCACATCATTACCTTACTGGCTTGCTGCATTGTCTAGAGCAGTCCACGAAGTGGCAAATCACCAAGCCTCTTTCCACTGTAACTGCCTTTGCCATCTGGTGGGTTCACTGCTTATTTTCTTTCCTTTCTGCATATTGGACAGTAAAATGATCTAAGCGTAAAAAAAACTTCCCAAAATCTGTATTGTGAATTATTAGCAAACTTCAGTGTAAGGACTAAAATACAAGTTCTTAACACTTACTTTAAAAACAGAATTTCGTCTGGGGGAAGCAAAAAGCCAACAACAAAACAACAGATTTTAATACAAATTTCTATATTTGGGTATACAATATATACATCACATACGCACATATGCCTGTGTAAAAAGTTACAACTCTACTTTGAGCTCACTGTGTTAACGGTTTACCATGAGAACTTGGACACAACCAAATTCACCCACAAGTGCTGAGAGAAAGAAAAGTGAGGTAGGTTTGAGGACAGAATAAGGAGAGAGAAAAAGAAGAAAAGTAGTAGAAGAAAAGGAATATAACATAAAAATTAACCCCCCCGTAATGAATCCACTGGAGCTTTCATCAGGAAACATGGCCTACAGGTTAGAAGGTGCACATGTGTTATTCTTGGCACAGATTATTTATAGAGGAGATCTGACCTGTACTATCATATGAGTGGATGGAGATCCATGACAAGTGGTGCCCCTCAGAGGTCCATACTGGGACCGGTGGTGTTTAATATCTTTATCAATTATACAGACATTGAGATTGAGTGCACCCTCAGCAAGTTTGAAGATGACACCAAGCTAAGTAGTGTGGTTGCTAAATTGGAAGGATGGGATTTCATCCAGAGGGACTTGGACAAGCTGGAGAAATGGGCCTGTAAGAACCTCATTAGGTCCAACAAGGCCAAGTGCAAGGTCCTACACCTCAGTCAGGGCAATCCCCGATTTCAGCAGATGATGGAATGATGTGATTGAGAGCTACCCTGCAGAGAAGGACTTGGGACCGCTGGTTAATGAGAAACTTGACACGAGCTGGCAATGTATGCTTGCAGCCCAGAAGGCCAAACATATCCTGGGCTGCATCAAAAGAAGTGTGGCCAGGAGGTCTAGGGAGGTGATTCTGCCCCTCTATTCCTCTCATGTGAGACCTCATCTAGAGTACTGTGTCCAGTTCTGGAATCCTCAACATAAGAAGGATATGGAGCTGTTGGAACGGGTGCAGAGGAGGGTTACAAAGATGATCCAAGGGCTGGAGCACCTCCCTTATGAGGACAGGCTGAGAGATCTGGGGTTCTCCAGTCTGGAGAAGAGAAGGCTCCGAGAAGACCTTATAGCAACCTTTCAGTACCCAAAGGGGGCCTACAAGAAATCTGGGGTGGGACTTTTTACAAAGGCTTGTATTGATATGACTAGGGGGAATTTCTATGTATTGGAGATGGGCAGATTTACATTTGACATAAGGAACTTCTTCACCAAGACAGTAGTGAGACACTGGAACAGGTTGCCCTGGGAAGTTGTGGCTGCCCCATCCCTGGAGGTGTTCAAGACCAGGTTGGATGGGGCCTTGGGCAACCTGATCTAGTGGGAGGTGTCCCTGCCCATGGCAGTGGGGTTGTAACTAGATGATCTTTAAAGTCCCTTCCAAACCAAACCATTCTATGATTCTATGATTCTGAGAGGCACAGAGGAGGGTTCTTAGTGCACCTGTGCAATATATCTGTGTGGAAAGTTCTCTAACTGGGAAACGTGCAGAAGTTCCTTCAGGAAATTTTTCCAAATCTGAAGGTGTTCTCTTAGGGTGTCCAGAAGTCAATGGCAGTTCAAAACACCCTTTCTATGCAGTGCATCCTCCTGCACCTCCCTCTTTCTCCTCAGCTGCTTCCAAACGGCTTAAAACCCCGAACACACAATTTCACACCAAGATGGACATTTAAGACATGAAGGAAAATCCAAATGGAAAATGTTTACAACCCTAGACACAGAAGATTTTTGTAGGCAACTGAGTTGGGATTTGTTTTTCTGCCACATGTCCAGCCTATTCTATCTGAGCTTCTGGTCTCTCGTTACCTTTGCTGCTGGCAAAGCATGTAGCAGTACTGGAAATCAGGGGACTGAAGTGACGGGATGGAAATACAGATTAGTTCAAAATAAGCATTTGCATGTGACTGGTTGAATTGGCTACATCCATACGGACTGTAATGATAGCTCTGACACTGACTGCAATTTTGAACGTAAGTATATTCTGACTTGGCTAGATCCGTGCAGAATGTAATGGTAGCTACGACACTGATTTAGCTCCGAAATTAGTTCCCTATGTTCCCTATGGAACTCAGATTGACTTCCAGTATAAACCCAGAATTCATTTATCTGCTTTCAGAAATGTATCTAGGAAGTCCTTTTATTATTATTATTTTTAATATGAACATGATTTGAATCCTAAGAAGTTTTTGAGAACAAAAATTTCCCAGTGTTTTCTCTAGTAATTTATTATAGAAAGTCAGTGACAGATAATCACTTCTCACATTTGCAAAGTGTTTTGAATATGGAAACAGCATGACAAGTGCTACCCATCATTAATAAAAAACATACAGTAATTCAAAGAAGAGTGATAGCATTGCCTACAAGGTGAAAGTATTAAAGAAATATTTGTTTTACACATTACAAGTACAGATACAGAAACAGAAATATTTTGCATAACTACTACAGCAAAATAAATTATAGTCTCCCTCAGCCTTCATGTCCAGGCTACTTAAAGGCCCTTTTCAGTTTGCTACAACATTCCAGTTATTTACTCTGTATTCACTTTGTGGAGGGTAACTGAGATCAGAAATATACAGCATTCAGAATTCTCAGTCACCTTCAAGGGAAAATTTGCTTAACAACTGCAGGCACGTAAATGATGCCACTAAGTGTCTTTATCTTGCCAGGATGATGGTTTAGCACTTATCTTCTCCTTCAGACTGCTCAGAAACAGGAAATCAGAAACAGCTCCCCCTGGCCCCTATCTCTAAAGGAACTCCATTTGCTAGAGTAATTATTACTATGCATAATTTCTTAGCCTGCTTTAGAGGAAAGGTGAGAGAACTCTCCTTTGAATGATGAAGTGAAGACTCCTAAAATATCATGTGTAGGTCCTTTCTGAGGCCACCAAAGGTGCACCCTCTGAATTGTGTGTCTGGCTGTGATTCCCAAGAGGCAGATCAGCTCACACTACAGACAGGTGTTGACGAACTGATGATTTTTTGGGGCTCATATGAATGAAAAAATAGTAGCTTTAATTCTTCCCTCTGCATAGGGAACACACACAGAGTATCATTATGAATTCCTGTCAGTGTTGATACCTCCATCTCACACTTTGTATCACTGAGTACCACAGCATATAGTACCACAGATCTCATTGAAGAAGGCTTGCCATCAATCCTCTTCAATTTCTAATTCTCTTTGACAGGTAAATAGTTGTGTTCTCGTGGGATCTTGGTCCTTGTCCTGTATTCCTACATTCCTATATGGGCAAGAGCCTAACTCGTAGTTTCAGATTTTATAACTTAATGTGTATATCATATCTTGATGACCTGGATTAATTTTCCCTAATTTTAGTAATCTATCTCAAGAGATAGAATTTAACTAGGAGTTAGTTAGAAGTTAGAAAACTGGATGTATGTGTTTGTCACAAAACCATGGAGATAGAAGGGAGACACAGACATCAGTACTTAAGTTGGTTGAGAACTAATTGTAAGGAGTACCAATGTGAAATAGGCTAGTATTTAGGAAGTATCCCATTTGAATGGGTGGAGTTTTTCCCTGCCAGGAGAGTACTCTGTCTTCAGTTCTAATATTAGAGAAGAATGTCAACTACTAACCCTTTGTTTCTGCAAGACAAATTTTATTCTAACTGTTAATGTATTATCTCACATTCACATAATTTGTTACTTTAATTGTGTGGCATCCCCCGAGTCTCACCAAGGGCAGGCACTTTATCAATAAAATGATAATTATAGAAACTTAATGAGGCCAGCCAGTAAACAGAAAGAATCCTGATCCAGTTGTCAAAAAAGCACAAATAATTGAGTGCAGCTCAGTCTGTTTCATGAGTGCAATCTGATAACCCCACATTCCATAAATCATCCCATGGCAGCCTGAAGACTTCATTCCCTACCGCTCACATCCTGACTTCACCTTCAAGAGTTGTCATCTGCAGAGTGAAAGAGATTTCCATCACTCCTTACTTCATTCATTTTGCTTTGCCTTGCCTTGAATTCAAAGCAACAGCCTAAGTTTCTGCCACCAGAGCATTCCCACTTGTCTGTCAGTTATTATGGACCCTTTTCATCTGAAATGCAAAGCAACAGTGATAAAAGTATGTTTTCTTGCAGTGCCTCGTCTATTGCCATCACTGCAACATTGTATGATAGTATTGCACCAAAATCTCAATATCAGGAGGGATACTTATGAGAATGGAGGTGGCTGAGTCACCTTCCCTGGAGGTGTTTAAGGCATGTGTGGATGAGGTGCTAAGGGGCATGGTTTAGTGTTTGATAGGAATGGTTGGACTCGATGATCCAGTGGGTCTCTTCCAACCTGGTTATTCTATGATTCTATGATATCTTTGGGGCTAGACAGTGAATCTGTGGCACAGTGAGGTCATTGGCAGCTCACACTAATACTGAATCTTGGTTTGAATCTCACAATGCACATGGATAAAGCACTGGGGGCAGCAAATACTGCATTTCTTTATGGTCAACTTTGTTTCCTACATAAAAGCCAGAGCAATGCCAAAGTGCTGAAACTTTATTAGCAAGATGAAGTTTAGAATTCAGCATACATTCTCATACTCATCACTTCTCCAGTCAGTCATGGCCCCTTTTTATAATATATTCTCAGGAGCAATGACACAGGTCTGTTCCCTCTCAATGGTACAAAGGAGAATGCTCGGAGGTTCACAGTATAGGGGTTTTCTTGCACATACAGGCTCCCTTCACTTCACTACCTGGTAACAACTTGAGTTCTTTGTTGTACAATATGTGATCTCTTAAGAGTAAGACTGAACATCAGAAAGGAGAGGGACTGATGAAGGGGTTCAAAGTACAAGAAGGAATATAAAGGGCACTACAAAACATCCACGATGAAGGACTGTCAAACACACTGTAAAGATAAAAGCTTCAGCAGCCCTTCATCACAGGGAGACAATTTGTGAGAAGAGCACACAAGGTGTTCTGTTCTCTTGCTTCTGTCCTTCCTAGGTATCACACCACCGCTATTAAAGGAAGAGAAGAAATTAACAATTTAGGCAGCCTTAACACATTTTGTCAGACACCTCTTAATGGCATCTTCAGCAATTACATTTTACTGAAAGCAATAGATAAGCTGACACTATTTTCAATATGCCCCATCATTTTCTTTCTCCCTTGTGCTGGCAAGTTTTGACAAGTCACAGCTGTTGGTCGAGGATACTGAAAAGGGAGAAGGAGATAATATGCAAATTTACACAGCAGCATTGAACAGTGAAACGAAGCATATTTCATTTACATTTTAAAACAAAGTACATTTTCAGGAGCCAGTAACATTTACATAGGTTGGTTTGTTTGCTTTCTCTGGTCTTAGGCTTTCCTAGCACAAGGCAATTTGTTGTGGTTGCTGTTTTGTATTTTCATCCCATGCCTCTCAAGGTATAAAACAATTAAATCTTGACTTCTGAATCTCTTCTTTTAAATTCAAAGTATATCTTAGCATGTAAAACTTCCCATTTGGAAATTTACAATTATAATTGTGAGCTCACTGCAGACCTCCAGGGAAGGATTTATACTAAATATGAAATACCTATGATGGTTTTCTTCTTCTTAAGACCTTGAATATGGAAGCACATCTCTGAAATGGACTTGAAGAGACATTGTTCATCAGATCTGCCGTCCCTAGGCCAGAAGAAATGCTTCCAAAGAAATTTCTTTTTCTTATATAATTTTAACATTTTTACTTCATAAATTAAAGAAAAACTTTTTAATACCCAGACTCCCACTTAAAGGGTGGCAAAAGGTTGCTGCCCTGATTACTTCTTCATTACATAATTTTGTTCATTTCTGTAGAATAAGCCAGCAAAGAAATCAGTTCACATATCTGATCCCAGCTCTGAGAACCAACTCTTCAATGCCTTAAATGTAGAAATACCCATAAAAATTACTGACTTCAAAACACTATTGAGGTTATTACTGATTCTGGCTGGTTTCTTCAGGAAGCCCATGTGGAAATAGTAAAAGTGATAGTCAACTTGTGACTGATGCTTTTCTAAGATGCAAGTTCTGTGCCAAATTTCATTGAACGTATATCACTTACTCCAAAGTTTACTTGAATAGCATTTGAGATAGATACTCACCTTTGCCTTCCTTTATCATGGTCACAGCAGATATCTGTTGTTTGCTTATTTGCAATATTTTTGGAGTGTTGTAAATTAAACTCAATTGTTTATTACATAAAGGGTTCATAACTTTTGAAGTGCCTGGTTATTTTAAACAAATGGATGGATAACAAGTAATAGTAGCCAATAAGCTCAAAGGCATTTGAAGCTGCTGAACTGAGTGGTCTTGGTCATCTGTTCACACTTCTTAATATAAAATATTTAATATCATGGTATAGACAAGCACACAAAAAAACAGACCATCTTTTCAATCTGTCACACTTGGGGCATTTTATTTTGAGTGTTTATGTTATTTTTAATTTAATTTAATTTAATTTAATTTTACTTTATTTTATTTTATTTTATTTTATTTTATTTTATTTTGTGATTTCATTTATGTTTTGTTGTCAAAGCCAGCAAGTAAAAGCTTTGAAAAAGAGATCAGTGCAACCCATGGTTTTAAAAGTGATAGTACTGACAAAAAAAATTTAAGAAGTGAGTCATAGAACTGAGAATTCCAACATCTGTTTAATTTTGGAAACAATGACTATTTCTTAATAAGGAATAATAACAGAACAAAAGGAGGAGATTATACAGCAAAATCCAAAACAGACACAAAAATACATTTTTCCCATACATTTCAATATTTATATATATATACATAGAAATTAAAAAACCCCTTATATTTATACCCTCGTAGTTCAGGTTAATTTGTCAGTATACTAATATAAGTGATCTGAGCTTCTTATTTACTTTTCATATACAAGTTGGCACGTCTTATTTATTTTTCTTTACTTAATATTTCATTGCTCTATTTTTCAAACTTTTGCCTTCTGATTCTGATAGTTTTACCATGTAATATATTTTCCTTCATCAGAAAGCTGATATTTTTAATTTGAAATTAAGCAGTAATAGTATTCCGGGGACTGGATACTCATGAGGAGATACTTTTCATTAATGGAAGATGAAAATCCTTTTTTTTTTTATTATATAAGATTTAAATTGGATCACATTTCTCAAGAGATGAAAACCAGAGTTTTTCCCATCCTTTTTAATGTGTATCAGAACATTTTTTTGCAACTGACCACATAATCTCCATACATGTATTTTATGTTACTTCTCATAGCAAGAAAAGGTAAGTAACCTGTTCTTAGTCCAAGAACAAAAACACTTTAAAAACACTTTTCTGAAATTTTTGTGACATTTCTAAAAATATTTTATGTCTAAAAAACATGGAAGACAATTAACAGAACAGCCCAGAGGAGGTGTTTCACAAAAGAAAAACAAAAACAACAGAATGGAAAGATCCATGTTAAAATCTTGCTTATTTCTGAAAGACTTTGAACCTACATTAACCAGTTCCCCAGAGCATGCTATAATCTTATGTGGTATTCTCAGTATCTCCTTCTGACTTTATTCCATATTCAACACTATTAAATATTCACTAGATTAAGTACTGCAACACAAATATGCCCTTTGGGTGTACTGTTGGCCCAGATACACTCATTTCTTATTTTACTGACTTTCTGCCTACCTCATATATTAGCTAAGCATGCTAACTGCTAGGCATAAATTAAGATATTTTGGCACCCACCATTTTGGAAATCAAGTTGTTTTTTAGGCAAGGGTCTGTTTCAGGAATGTCAATATCCATTGAAGAATTCTAATTAAACTTTTTTCAGCATTTAAAAAATGTTGCCTTTTTATTTATTCAGAATTATTCAGTGATTTTAGACTAAATTCAGGAATCTCTCAAATGACATTATTTGACTATGTGCTAAATTGCCCTAAGCCGTTCATTTTCCTTTCATTGTTTTCACTTCTGTGCATATGAATTAACTATTACTCAGTTTTGGTAACTCATTTATCAAGAAAAAAAAGTTAGAAATCAAACTGAATAGATCTAAATGCTAAAGAAAGTTTAAAAAAAAATAACATTGAAGTAGTTTACAAGCAAACTGGCCAAAAGAGAAAGTAATGTAATAACATCCCAAAAGGAGATTAAGCTGTTATAGACCAAATCCTTAGATAAATAAATTTCTTCATTGCATCACAAGCAACCAATCAATTCAGCCATTTTTAGCACACTGTTGATTATCAGCTGGAGGCAGAATAAATGTCATTCTATAAACAAGAAATAGCTCTGTGCATGATAACTCTTATTTATCTTATCTGTTTATTTTTAAAACAAATTTACTTTATAAGTTTATCTTAGATACATGACCATGGATAGCAGAATAAATGAGAAAATCCAATTTTTGCAGTTGATTACTCTGAAAAAATATGGCATTACAATGGGTTAATCAGAGTCAAACAATTTATTTGGAAACAGCTGAAAAGTTCCTCATTATCTGTAACTCATCTGCTATGTTCTCTGTAAGGTTCTCTCAATGAACATCTGTCTCCCCTCCTTCTTCAACAATTTCTGATCATGCTTCATGATGGGACATGTGGTCTGCTTGGGAACTCCAATCAGACACATGGATCCATTAGGTGCTTAAAGTATAACACTTGTCCAAAGCTGCCTGTACAGTATAGTCTGACTAGCAGCAAGTTTAACTTTTCAGTTATATATACATTTTTATAAAAGAGGAAAATCTACAGAAAGCAGATGCTACCTGAAATCGTTTTACCTGATTTGTTTAATTCAGAAATCAGACCCTGTTCTAATGAAATATCTGTGGCAAGCCTCTATTAACAATGTAAGACATATTTTTAGTGTTCTCTGGTAAAGGCAGATGCTGGGCCACATCCTCATTAGTGTGAAGTTAACACAGCACCACACAGGGCAGGTCCCAGAGTCAGGTGGTTAATTAACCTGACAAATCTATCTCAAACAGCTTTATAATACCCCAAGTAATTTTTATAATATAACTCCCCTGTGCTGCTCTGGGGTAAGAGGATTCAGGAGTGAGGGAGTGCAGTTGATCCTAGAAAGGGGGCAAGGAAGAATAACATATTGCTTTAATGTTTCTCTTTGTTTCTCACTACCCAAATCTACATTAACTGGCAATACATTAAATTACTTTTCTCCACGTTGAGTCTGTTTTGCCCACTACAGTTATTTGTAAGGGACCTCCCTGTCTTTATCTCAACCCTTGAGCTTTTCTATTCGGTCCACTTGAGGAGGAGGAATGAAAGAGCAGCTGGATGGGTAGTTGGCCTTTAGCCAAGGTTAGCCCACTACAGCTCTTCTTCATGATCTGTTTTCTTAATGCTGCTCCATATATCTAACCTCACTGCTGATATCAGTAACGATTCAGGCATCAGACTGTACGTCAAACAAATAACCAAAAGTTTTCTTTCTCCCATATAGGGGAAAACAAAGAAACTAAAGAAAACTTTCTGCCCTCTGTGTGAAAGATATATATATATTTTTTTTTTTATGTGCCGAATTTGTATAGTAGTGAGTACCTAAAAACTATTGTTTCACCCTATAAAGCCATTTTGGACCACATGCTGAAAGGTATTTTGGAAACCAATAATTTAAGTAATTTCTAACCTGTGGATGTTACTGCCATGTTACTTAAAGGTTATGCTGAAATTTGGATGCCTTTTAAAAGATTGTCTCTTGGATTGTAGGGACTCATTTGGTACTTCAAAGAATTGTAGTTATCACACACATGAGAACTTGGATCTGTATTTTTTAGTTGCAAAACTAATCAGATTTGCCACAACTTAAAAGCTATTTTCATTGGCTGTCTCCTATTGGCATATGAACTTAATCTGGGAGTTCCAGATCCTTACAAAGAGACAAGAAGTTTTATACTACTAGGTAGTGCTAAATCCAGTCTACAGTATCACTGAATAAAGGCAACGAATGAACTTCTCTTCTTTTAATAGAGATGATACCTGACTTGTTGAGATGATGACACAAGTAATATAACTTTGAGAAGACATCCACATTTGTTGATAGGATAGGTAAATGATGTCTCTGAGAGGCACTGATACTATGTCAAATTGTGTAAAGATAAAGAATACAAACTATGAAAGTCTCCTTTTTACAGCATGCAACACCAACAGTCTAATATGTCAATAGAAAGGGAGATTGATTGGCTGTCGTAAAGCTGAATTTAGGCTGTAGAGATTGCATCAGATGGACAGAAATCCAAGGGGAATCCATGGAAGTAAGGCCACAGACTTTAAATATGGTATAGCTCAGCAAAGGACTTACTGAATCACAGGAAAGCTGTGGAAGTAGGAAACAAAATGTGTTGACTACAGAACTAGGGTTACGGTGAGTAGTGACTGTCAGTCTCAGAGTGGGTGACATAAAATCACCTGAAGTAGTGCAAAGCAATGTGATGAGTAATGAACCATGTCTGCACACAGGTATGCACAGCATGGTTTTTAATGATCTTTTATTAAAAGCAGCCCTATTTTTCAACAAATATTTCACAGATACCTTGCAGTGCTACTTACTCTCTGATCCAGCCTGGCTTCAGCAAAGCGTGATAGGTGGTTTCTACCATCAGGTCTTGTAATGAGAACCAAATATTTGTCACAGAGACAATCTGAGGATTTCCACATTCATAAGGGGACCTATCTTTGCAAATCTGCAGCTGAAACAGCCAGATGTTTGGTGGTGAGTGAAGAAGATGGGGTGAATTTGAGAACTGCATTGTTCTGAAAAGCACAAACAAACTGGGAAGGACAGGTACACCTTGCTACCAGACTGCAAAGTTACAGAACTTCCTGAAATTAAAATGGTTGGGAAAACAAAAGTAAAAAGCATAAGTGGATCTTGTTGGGGGTTTCACCTTTCATTTAGTCTCACTTTGATGGAAAAAAAGTCAGGTGAAAGTGTACATTTTGAACCTTCATTTTCTACTACAGACCTATAAGGCTTTGGAAAAATAACAGAAATTGAATGTAATTCTATGTAGAAAAAAAAAAAATCTTATTGGTTTTGTTTTGATTTTCAGGTAACAGTATAGTACAGTTCTGCTTTAGGTTTTCTTCCTTTTCTAACTTCTTTCTCCTTCATTTTCAGGGTAAAAACAGTCACAGCAGCCTAGTTTTAGTAAGAGCTGTTGCACTGGACATTGTAAGTGTGCAGTTCCCAATTTATTCCATCTCTGGGATAAAGAAAACCTCAAAGAGACCACTAGGTCAGCCCAGCAGTTTAGCTGAACAGTTAGTAAAGAGGCAGTCTGATGCCACAGGCCTTGATCACAGAGTTTCTGGGTTGCAGAGTATCTTTCTTTGCTCCTGAGCTGTGTGGAGGGGGGGAAATACTCTCTTTGTTAAAAGGTGCCTTTCCATCCAAATTATGCAAGCATTGATCTAGTTCCATACAATCATATCCCGTGTGACTGGAGATAGTTGAGGAGCAGCAGCAGTTAATCTGCTTTTAAGAAAAGGAGGAAAAAGGCAAAAAATCACAAAATAAAGAGAGATTAGGTAATCAACAGTGATGAGTTGATTTGCTGGAAACAATCTCAAGTGAGTAAACCTAAGAGTTGTGTAATTAGTTCCTTCCCCAGCTTAAGGTACCTGCATGATGGATAAGTTATTGGTGATTTACAACTAAGAGGAAAATGATGCAGCTATTAAGCTATGTGTTTGCAGAAACTACATCCTTAACAAGACGCACTCTAGAAGGAAGGATAGATTGGATTAACTGAAGATGTCCTGACTTTCAGCCAACTGTATCCCAGGCTGCATCAAAAGGAGCAAAACCAGAAGGTTGAGGGAGGTGATTCTGCCCCTCTGCTCTGCTCTTGTTAGACCTCATGTAGAGTAGTGTGTTCAGTTCTGGAGTCCTCAACAAAGGAAGGACATGGATCTGTTAGAGCAAGTGTGGAGGAGGGCCACAAAAATGATCAGAGGGCTGCAGCACTTCCTGTATGAGAATGGAGAATTGTGGTTGTTCAGACTAGAGGAGAGAAGGCTCCCAGGAGACATAGCAATCTTCCAGTACATAAAGGGAGCCCACAGGAAAGCT
The DNA here is from genome assembly GCF_032191515.1 of Phaenicophaeus curvirostris. NCBI lineage: Eukaryota > Metazoa > Chordata > Aves > Cuculiformes > Cuculidae > Phaenicophaeus > Phaenicophaeus curvirostris. The sequence goes on from NC_091394.1 coordinate 93,107,428, forward strand.
GAGGAGAGTCTCTTTATCAGGGAGTGCAGTGACAGGAAAAGGGATAACAGTCTTAAGCTGAGACGGGAGATTTAGATTCAATATGAGGAAGAAGTTTTGGGTTGTTTTTCCTGTGAGAGTGGTGACACAATGGAAAAGGTTTTTCAGGGAAGTCATGGATGCTTCATTCCTAAAAGTGTTCAAGATGAGGTTGGATGAGGCTATGAGCAACCTGATCTATTGGTAGCTGTCCCTGCCCACATCAGGGGACTGGGAACTAAATCTTTAAAGGCATTTCAGACCCAAACTATTCTATGATTCTGTGATTTTACGACTTCTTGGACAGGTTTAGTCACTCCCTGGATACTTCTGAAGAATGGACAAGGCATAATAGGGTAGACAATACTGTGCCTAATGAAGTACAGTGCAGAATGAGATCCGTGAAGGCCGTCCTCTGTCAATGAAAGGTCCTCTGACCTGTGTTTCTAGAGTAATGCAGTTCATATGCCCAGTTTAATCCCTAAAACTCTCTGTACAGTGTCTGTAAGACAAAACTCAAGGTCAGACAAACTGACTACATTGTTCACTTTCAGAAGTCTGCTCATGACCAATCCTACAGACTCAGTGCAGGTATATTAAGGCTAAGAAAAATGCCTAGCAGTACACACTGCTTTAGGATATGTGAGAGTGAACCTACCTGTGACATCAGTGAGCTATACACTTTTTCCTCTGACACATCCACTGTGAAATTTCACATCCATCTTGCAATGAAATAATTTTCCTTACAGCAGAGGCATCCTGCTTATCCATACAATGTTTGAAGTGTATCTTTTGACAGTGGCAAACAGGATTTTTAAGTAGGAAAAAGAGATGTAGATTACAGACTTCTAAAGGCATAAAATATAATAGGTTCATAGCACTGAGTGCTCAGAGAGCTTAATTAATAGTCAGACATGCATTTTTAGTTACCTTATTCCCTGTGAATATGAAGCCATGATTTAATTTTAAATCTACATAATAGATACCTCTATGACTGCTCTCATTTTTACCATTGCATGTGAAGTCACAACAGTACTGACAGCTCCACAAGGTTTGAGATTGAACTCTAAACACTTCAGTGAAAATGACTTTGTAGGAGATTATGCGGTAATGGCACTCCAGTTGGTTCAAGTGTATACATAAAATGCTTCCCTTAGGCCTATGAAACATATATTTATATAAGGTTGATTTTTGAGGATCGTTCAACCTTTTGTGTAGTTTTCCTCTATTTTGTGTATGTGTGTTGTTGGTGGTGGGGTTTTTTAGGGGCGGGTGTTTGTTTGGGTTTTATTTTGTGGCTTTCTCTACCCTCTCTCTGCCCTGCTCCTGTTATTTCATTATTCTTGCCCCGATTTCCTGAAACTATTGTTTAAGATTTGAATCTGCCACCTCTGTGCTTGTCAGTTCAATTTGATTCAATAACTTTGGGATTTACTTTCTACTTTCAAGAACAGTGAAGAGATGAGTCTAAACCAGCAAAATACTAAGATATTTATTTTTGAAAATGAGGGGTTTAGTAAGGTAGAAATCCTATTGTGGACCCTACTAAGATAACTGGGAAGACAATTCAGCCCTTGGAGATGAGAGATCTACCAGCTAGTCACATAAAGCTACTAAATATATGGATAGCTCTGAATTGCTCACAGTCTTGCTACCAGTTAGACAGCTGGTGGATCAAAAAATAAGACATAAATAAAGGATGTATAAGTAATTGACAGACTTCCTCCAGACACCAACATTTTTGGCTTTTCAACAATTTCCAGCAACCAGTTGGGATAGTGAATTTGTGACAAAGTTGAAGAACTCAATTCATTTCATACGTGACTTTAGCAGAAATATTTCAGTCTCTGATAGCCTGAACCAGTTTTGAACTTGCTGAGAATGGCTTCATAAAGGCTTCATTCACCATGTATTTTAATTGTTTTAAAATTTATAACAATTGTTTTAAAATTTATAACAATTACCTGGAAGCATATAGGAAACAAAAAAATAAGGAAGCAAGCATTAAAAAGACTCATAAGGATAAAGGATGTTAGATTACTGCCCTTACACTTTTTTATTGGTTTTGTTCTGGTTTGCACAAACTGTGTATTTAATCAGCAACCAACACCAATGGATCATTTCCCTATGTTCCGTAAAAAAAGTCGGCAGGGGAGAAAGCCAGGTTGGTTGAACAAAGAGATCTTGAGTGATACCAAGAAGAAGATAAATGTTTATGAGCTCTGGAAGAGGGGACAGGCCTCTTGGGTGGACTACAGGAGGGAAGTGAGATTGTGTAGAGAAAAAATCAGAAGGGCTAAGGCTCAGCTAGAAAGCAGATTGGCGAAGTCTGTGAAAGATAACAAAAAATTCTTCTATAAATATATAAATAATAAAAGGAGGACTAGGGAGACCATTCAGTCCCTACTGGACACAGAAGGAACAACAGTGACAGGGGATGAGGAATAGGCTGAGGTACTTAATGCCTTCTTTGCCTCAGTCTTTAATTGTAAAGAAAGTTGTTCCATCTGTGTACAAACCCAGGAGCTAGAGGAGCAAAATGAGGCTCCCATGATCCAAGAGGAGGTGGTCAGAGCCTTACTTGCCCAACTAGACACCCACAAGTCTATGGGGCTGGATGGGATTCATCCAAGGGTATTGAAGGAGCTGGCAGATGTGCTGGCCAAACCCCTTTCCATCATCTTCCAACAGTCCTGGAAGACTGGGGAAGTCCCACTGGACTGGAGGCTGGCTGATGTTGTGCCCATCTACAAGAAGGGTCGCAGGGAGGACTCAGGAAACTACAGGCCTGTCAGTCTGACCTCAGTGCCAGGGAAAGTCATGGAACAGGTGATCTTGAGTGCTATCATGAAGCACATGCAAAAGAACTGGGTGATCAGGCCAAGTCAACACGATTTCACAAAAGGCAGGTCTTGCCAAACTAACCTGATCACCTTCTATGACAAAGTGACTCGGCTGCTGCATGAGGGAAAGGCTGTGGATGTGGTCTTCCTGGACTTCAGTAAAGCCTTTGACACAGTTTCTCACAGCATTCCGCTTGAGAAACTGTCAGCCTCTGGCCTGGACAGGCGCACACTCTCCTGAGTGGAAAACTGGTTGGATGGCCGGGCCCAGAGAGTGGTGGGAAATGGTGTGAAATCCAGCTGGAGGCCAGTGACAAGTGGGGTTCCCCAGGGCTCAGTGCTGGGTCCAGCCCTGTTCAATGTCTTTATCAATGACCTGGATGAAGGCATTGAGTGCACCCTTATCAAGTTTGCGGACGACACTAAGCTGGGTGGAAGTGTTGATCTGCTGGAGGGTAGGGAGGCTCTGCAAAGGGATCTGAACAGGCTGGACCGCTGGGCTGAGTCCAATGGCATGAGGTTTAACAAGGCCAAATGCCGGGTCCTGCACTTGGGGCACAACAACCCTATGCAGTGCTACAGACTAGGAGAAGTCTGTCTAGAAAGCTGCCTGGAGGAGAGGGACCTGGGGGTGTTGATTGACAGCGACTGAACATGAGCCAGCAGTGGCCCAGGTGGCCAAGAAGGCCAATGGCATCTTGGCTTCTATCAGAAACGGTGTGACCAGCAGGTCCAGGGAGGTTATCCTCCCTCTGTACTCGGCACTGGTGAGACTGCTCCTTGAATGCTGTGTTCAGTTCTGGGCCCCTCACCACAAGAAGGATGTTGAAGCTCTGGAACAAGTCCAGAGAAGAGCAACAAAGCTGGTGAAGGGGCTGGAGAACAGACCTTATGAGGAGTGGCTGAGAGAGCTGGGGTTGTTTAGCCTGGAGAAGAGGAGGCTGAGGGGAGACCTCATTGCTCCCTATAACTACCTGAAAGGAGGTTGTAGAGAGGAGGGTGATGGCCTCTTCTCCCAAGTGACAGGGGACAGGACGAGAGGGAATGGCCTCAAGCTACACCAGGGGAGATTTAGGCTGGACATTAGGAAAAAAATTTTCACAGAAAGGGTCATTGGGCACTGGAACAGGCTGCCCAGGGAGGTGGTTGATTCACCTTCCTTGGAGGTGTTTAAGGCACGGGTGGACGAGGTGCTAAGGGGCATGGTTTAGTGTTTGATAGGAATGGTTGGACTAGATGATCCGCTGGGTCTCTTCCAACCTGGTTATTCTATGATTCTATAATTTGCACAGGTTCTGTATCTTACAAGAAGTTTTGCATGTAGTTGCACACATAACGAGGCAACACAACCAGAAGTCTCCTGAATCTTTCATATGTTGTCATTAAACTGGTGTCACATTAAATTTAGTTCCACACATCTGTGGAGTAACTTTATTCATAACATTTTATGAACAATACAATCTCTTAAAACAAGGCATGCAGAGTGCTGCCAGGTTGCCAACCGATCTTACATCTGTTTCCTAGGAAATGAAAGTGCAGGAGGAAAAAGTCGTCTCTTACGAAGTGCTTTTTATTGTTCCTCAGCTTTTCAAAAGCTCTATTGCTTGAGCCATCATTAGATCTCAGAGACAAGCTCAGGCATAAAACAACTTAGCCTTCCTACATAAAAATTTGTTCATTTCACCACAAACACATCTGTGCACTAGGGAAAGCTCATCAAGACATAAGACTGTTCCTTTCATATTTTCTTCAGGTAAGTGAAGAGAATTTGGTCGTTCTTTCTTTTCTTTTTCTTTTCTTTTCTTTTCCTTTCCTTTTTTTTTTTTTTTTTTTTTTTTAATGAGCAGTAGTGTTAAACATGATCTTTATGGCAAGATCAGGGTCCTCTTGTAGCTGCCCAGACTCCTCTTGTGCAAAGTAACAACAAATGAAACAGCAAATAAGAAGGAATAGTATTTGTTCCCAAAAACTTGCATCAGTTCGACAAGATTGAAAATAAACATCAGGAAAAATGTATCCCCCATCTCTGTCTCAGCAGATTGCTAGTACAATGAAGGCTTAAAGGGTAAGGCAAGAATACTACCAAGAACTGAACTTTTATCACTGATAGCAGATTTTCAGAAAAGCTCAATTGTTGTAAAAGTTGTCATATTCTAAGTGCCATAGTTTATTTTTTAGATAATTTTCGACAGCAGCATCTCTCTTTTGAAAGATGAGTCTGGATATATATAAGTCATTTATGCATTGTCCACTAGGTCTATCTTTAGTACCATGAATTCATATATCCTAAGCTGGTGTCCTACCTAGGCTGAGTCAACGTGATTCCTAAACATGTAGCCTTGTCCAGCCAGAGAGCTGCAGTAATGTATCCGTGGGTATGGTTGGCTTACAGGTCCACGGGTATTTTTGCATGGCTAAGAGTGTGAAAATCTGATTCCCTTAGTTATAGTAGCATTTTGTGGGGGATTCTCCTTTCATAAGTCCATGGATTAGTCCGCTGATTCACAATGTCAAATTCTAGGCTGAGAAAGTATTCCAAGATCTTATTACACTTAACAAGGAGTTAATAAACAGAATGAATGTAGCTCCATCTGATGTGTGGGTGCTTACATTAATATAGACTGAATCAGATCACAAACATCATTGACAATACTGACCAGAATTTCATGGACTACTAAGGGAAAGAAAAAAAAACAAAAACAAAAAAACCCCAAACAACTATTAGCATTAGCATTTAAAATAAATACTGTAGACCCATACATTTAGTCAGGAAGTTCTGAGCCTTTGTGGCTAAGGTTGTGCATTATACATTCAATTGCAGGTTACATACATATAATAAAGCCAATTTCATTACTGCAAATCATCTACAAATATCTGCAGCATTGACTTAGGATACTGTTGTGAAGCAACTGCAGTTTTGCTAGCCTGTACTATCACCTCTTCAATGAAATAATAAATGTTCACTGTCTTTGACAAAGTTCAAAGAAACATTGTTTACACAGGAAGCCTTCATTAATGAGTGACAAGCAAAGTTCTTACACACATGTTATTATCTATTTTTAAGTTTTTAAGCGTATTATTAGATTAGCTTATTTTTTGCTGGTCAATATTTAAGTTAAGAACTTGCAAGAGCTTAGGTTAAATAGTTTTTTTGTGTGTTTTTAGTTTCTTGGCAATCAATAAGTGGTAAATTGTTGGGTGGCAGCACACAATGAGCAGCCCAAGCACTGTGGCTGGGAGGAGTTGGGAAGCCATAGCCAGGGTCCTCAAGGTTATAAAAGGTTATAACGACTCTGTTGTGTTATGCAAATTAGGAACCTGGCTGTTGAAGGCGGGCTAGGGTTAAACAATTACATAAAAGCAGAACGAACCAAAATAAAGCGGCTTCACTTGGATCATATTGATCGTTGCGTGCTGTCCCGTTGCTTCCGTCAGTAAATAAATAGTAGCAAGATTAAAATTTTGCCAAAAAATGACTGTGCAGGAAATAGCAGAAAATCTGAAAACACCTATTGTAATTGAAAATGAGAATAACGTTTATAGCTAACCTGTTTGAATTGCATAGAGGTTTTCTTTGAATCACACTGATGTACTTCTAACCTTGATGAGGCAAGTAGAAAGTTTTGTGACAAAGACTCTGAAAAAAAAAGGTTTGACTTCAGAGGTTTATCTAAAATATGTTAGAACATAAAAATTAGGTCTAAATTATGTGAATCACAGATGTTTGCTACACAAACTATCCTGATACGCGTGTATGTGTGGATCCACTCCAGCTGTTCTAGTATAAGGAATAAAAATGCCAGCAGAACAGTGAAAGGATGGATTTGGCTTTGTTTTCCTGGTTATTTATTTTTATTTGTGACTTTCAAATATAAATATGTATTCTCTTATTTCTCTGCTCCTGTTTTGCTTATGGTGTCTTGAAAGTAATGAGAAAGTGAGGGGATAAAAAGCACAGATAGATTGAAGTCTCTTTATTGAGTTAGCTGGTTCTTTACATACCCTTTTTAGTTACATAACTGGGTGCCCACGAGGGTATCTGCAGTGTACTATTGTCTATCGGTAGCTGTCCATAAAGCTATTACTAACATATTATTAGCTAAACTACCACACATGCTAAAAAAACAAGTTACACTAAAATTAACTATGTTGATATTTCTCTTCCTTTGTGTTTCTTTCAGTTGGTACTTGTTCCCACCAAGCTAGCTCTTGCATTCCTTTTGGTTGGCTTTTGTTTATCAGACAGCTGTCTCTGTTTCAAGCCCTTCTCAGAGTTGCTCAGTATCAACTAGGCCTATAGCATCAAGTCCTTCTCTGTAAAATGTCTCCACAAGAAAGCTCTTAATTACTCCTTTTCTGCAAGATATACAGTTATATCATATTCTTCCTGGTATAAAAGCAGAACAAAATAGAACAATCTGTTCACAATGTTTTTGCTCACCATCATTCAGCATTGTTGAGAAGGGTAGGAATCTGTCATGAGTTACTGGGAAACACTCCACTTGTCTTTGAACCTAGAAGCCAGTCACCTTTATCTCCTGTTTTCCTCCAGAGGCACAGCTTCCTCTGGAGAAGTATTAAATGCATCAGCAGCATTGCTTTCCTTTTAGGTAGAGTGCCTTGGAAGCAGAATTGTTGTTAATGTGAAATTGCTTTGCCTAGCACTTAAATTCAATAGGACAATATTTAAAACATTAACTACAGACTTCCAGCTGAACTCTTCAGTTCTTCTTTCCTGTCACATTGCACAATACAACTGATTTAAGCTGACTATCTGCCCTTTATTCCTCTTTCTTAGGCTTATCTCTATAAGGCCTGTCTCAGAGTCACTGAAAGGAAGAAAAAGAAGCTGAATATATCTGACAGCTATTTCTATCAGATAAACTAAAGTTCAAATGAGTGGAACTCTTTTCCCTTTCAAAGGCCTTCGGTCCCCTGATGTTTTCTCATGCAATATAGTCCTTTCAGAAAACCAGGGATTTCTGTCACTTTCTTTGTGCACTGATGTGGGACTTATCCACCTTTGATTTGTCAACTTTGCTGAAGGATAAACACTTCTGCTGCGGGCAAAAGGAGTATGACATCAGTCAAAGGGAAGTATGATGTTATTGACTTCTTCTCTAACCTTCCATAAAAATAGGTTTCAAGGTTATTTACAATGCCAATAATTGGCCACACGAAAGGTTTTCTATTTGACAGGATTCACCTCAAAGATCTTTCAGACTAAGGTGAAAATATTGATTAAAGCTAGTTTGGGATAAAATCCTTCAATAGAAACATGTTCTAGGCTATTCAGGCAACAAGAAAGAACACAGAACAAGGCAAGAGGCTATTTTTGTCAATAATTATCTTGGTTGTTGTAGATAAGGAGGGTCTTTGAACTGACCTCCAGGAGGTCTCTGATCAGGAGATGCACCCTGGATATGTTCAAACATCCACCTTTCCCTGGAAAGGAAGTTCCATGCAGCTCTAAATTGAAGCAGAATCTTATGGCTTCTCTGTTTCTGTAGTTTAAGAAGGACGGCCCAGAGTCTCTTGCTGTTAAACTCCATTAAAGCAGAGCTCTGTCCCTGTTAAAGATTAATTGTACTTTGAGTCTGATGCAGCCCCCAAGAACAAAAGTTATAGTTTTGTTAAATGACTCCGGCTACTAAAGTGAATAGTTATGAACTTTATTGGCGTAATTATGACCTATTAAAGTCACATTAACTTCTTAATGTGCCAGAGGTTGGCATTGTAATGCCTGATAGATTAAGCTGAAGGTTCATTCACAGTTCTTCATGCTTCACCCATAGATTTTTACAAAACAATTTATATCTGCTCTGTAATTAGTGAACTCCATAATGAAGGCATTGTCAATATGGTCTGTAGGCTACATTCCTACTGTCTCTTATTATCAGCTTCTTTACCTGTCCTAAAATATTTGGTCTTCCTTTTGTCTTTTGATTTTTAGATCAAGATCTGAGGTGGAAGTTTGGGATATGATGAGACTGCTCAGAAATCGGACTCACTCAGAAATCTGACTCACTGTGAAACAAGGTAAACCTTTCAAGAGATCAAAGCTTGGTACAGGATAGGTACAAAGTCTTGGTATAGGATAGGCTTAGAATCAGAAAACTCTCTACCGTATTCATACATTAACTTCATGGGCCAATGATAATACCGTATTCTGGGCAAATGTTCTGCATATAGTTGGTGAGACCTCATAAGAGGTCATAGGATGACCTCACAAGACAAGCTTATGATTATTAGGAGGAGTCATTTAGCTATAATTACAGTAGGATTCAATCCATTGTGAACAGACATAAAGGGTCCCTTATACAACCTGTAAATTACCACAAAGACTCCATCTTTCTTTCACAAACAGAACCACAACACATAATTCTTCATAAGATTCAAGACTGGACTTTCTAATAGAGGAAGCCTCAAAGTCATCTTCTGGCCTGCTCTTTACCAGTTCTTATCAGGTGACACCTAGCCACTTTACAAGTAATACCATTCTTTTTCATTTTAAAAGTAAATAATGAAATGGTTTTGAACACTCAAAAATAATCTGAATACATCTGTCCAGAAAATTAAGTGTTTAAGTAACATCTCCAGCTGAATTGTAGCCATCAGAAGCAGTATTCGTTTATTCTTCATCAGGCGTTTTAATTATAGATCAGCAGTGTGATTAGCAAGACAGTTCACATGGAAAGGTCATTTTAAATATTGCCCCTATTTTGCAGTTATAAAATTACTGAAATATTTTTTTAAATTAGAAGTTCTGTTCTTTAGCTTGATTTTTTTTTCTTTTACCTCAAATATTATTTTGCTAGTAGGAAAAGTCAAACATGAAATGGAATTCTGTGAAATGATAAGTATTGAATGATAAGATTATGTCAATTCAAAGCTTCTGATTTTCAGATTTTAGATAGAAATGTATTTTTGCTATGTGTAGGATTTTTTTATTTCTCTTCTAAGTAAGCAATTTTGATAAGTCTCAAAGCTATTTCCATGGTCTTTTGCATATACCACAAAGAGATAGAAAATACTGCCATGTCCTTTTTACAGATATGGATTTGATAGATTTTGTCAGTGGAGACAAAGTTACTTTCCTTTGAAAGTAAATAAGAAATACTGGCCAGATTGAAGACTGACTTGTTCTCCATCACAAAACTACATTGTATTTGTAGATTTTGCAATTTTACAAAATAGCAGTCATATTTTTTAAATCTATCCACTACCTATCTGTTAACATTCCCTCATCACATGTCCTGAAAAATATTAGCAGAGAACGGATTAATTTTTAATTAGCTCAAGTTTATCAGTGCTGCTAGCTGTATTCTGAGAAATTAGAACTTTCCCTCTGCAGTAGGAAAACAGAGGATAATTTATTTACAAATTTTACTAAAATATTGTGAATTTTTATAAAAGCTTTTGGTGAAGACAAAAAACCCCCACATGTTTGAGGTCAGCACTATTCCATTTGGTTAAAATCAAAGCAAAGCAAATTTTATTAGTTTTTTTCTCTAAAAAATGTTATTTTTTTTTTGTAAAAAATATATTCCATAGTTTAATTACCAGACACAATTTATTATTTGTGCATTTATTATTTTGGGTCTGCTGGTGTAGAACATGGCAGTTGAAACCAAGATTAAATTTCTTATTTATGGTCCCTGTCAGATTTAGCTGCGACAACTGAAGAAGGCACCTTCCAAGATATCTGCTAAGACATTCCAACTGTTCTGGCCACTCCAGAACAGTGAATGTGTACAGACCAGGTGTAGGGATTAAAATTTGCAAACTGGGAAAAAACAGAATTCTGACTTTTGTTTGTGTTATTTTTCTGTGGAAAGGACAAACACAAGTGAAAGAGTTTTCATTTTATTTCATTGTATTTAATTTGTCTTCATCTTCCTCTTCTTCATTTTCTTCTTCTTCTCAAAGGAAATCTCAGATGCCATTAAGAAAAAGATTCAGTTACTTAAAAAAGTGCAGAATGTTCCTTCTGGTAAATTGTTGTTTCTCTGCTGTTCAGCTACATTAGCTGCTGCTAGATTTCATTGTTTTACATCAGATCCTTCAAAAGAATTACAGAAATATGTTAAGTATATAGAAAGAACCAATTAGCATTTGAATATTTGCATAGATTATTTGTTGGTCTTTTTTGCTTTTAATATGATAGGATCAGGAAGCGCTCTTTTCTGGTTCAACTGAATGGGTTTGTGGATTGCCCCACATTCATATAAGGTGTTTATGTGAGAAATGACCAACTCTACTTCTGCGAATATATTGGAATTAGGAAGCTGGTTACAAAATTAGCATGTTTCAGAATGCCTAATGAGATCTTCTGAGTAAATGGATTAAAATAAATTTATAAAAAAGGGAGAGGAAGAAGATAAACAAAACAGCTAGCATATTTAACTAGGTTATTAAAAATCAAAAGACAAACTGTTTTAAAACAATGGATGAAAGAAATCTGGAGTAAAATCAATTTTAGGTAAAAAATATTTTTGAATAAAATGTTTCTCAGTTAATTTTTTCATCCTTGTTTCGGTTCTTCCCTTTTAAATATTAAAAGAGATATTAGTTCCCCCCTCCCAACCAGCCAATCAAACAAACAAATAAGGGTATTTCTTGGAAAAAACTATGTGATTAAAAAAAAACAAACAAAAAAAAAGACAAAACCAAACCAAAAAAAAACAAGCAACCAAAAGATAAAAGCTCTGAAGCACCCAGAACGTGAACATGCTTATATCGTTAGCATAATCTGCAATTTTTACACTTTGAGAATACCTATGCAGTTTTAATTCCCGCTACATTTTCTCCCATAATTATGACTTCATGTCATGCATTAAGGACACTCTGAATAATATCATATTCTGCAGCACACACTTCCAGGTGGAAGCCTTGTGCCGCCACATCACCAGGAATGTCTGACGTATGCAGATGTCAGGTTATTGCATTTCAGGGTGTCCACCCCAGTTGTCCTGTGCTCCATCCCAGTGTCCTGATCCATCAGAAAAAATACTACCTTGCCCACTGATTTTTCTAAACCATCCGTAGATGAAATCGACAGACCAACAAAGCCAACATATCCTTTGGCACAAGAGCTTTCTCCATGAGAAGGAGGAATCATGCTTTCATAAAAAGAAGGATTAAAAGAAGAAAAGGAGATTTATACTGCTTAGAGCAATAGAAAGTCCTAATCAGAAGGCTGACACCCTTTTTTTTTACTTAGAATATCTTCAGTCTTAGTATTAAGTATGTGGAGAGCAGAAATAGCAGAGAAGTATTCTCTAACCAGGATGATTGTTTCATTAACTGAGGCAGCAGCAGCTTTTTATGCAAAATATGAGTCTATATTCTGTGGCTGATTTTCAAACTCTCTTATGTGTGCAAGGTTTTGGGGCTTTTTTTGTCTGTCTTATATTGAAGATAAAGTAGTTTGCTTCTCTTAGGATTCAGACCTCAGTTAAAGTATTTATAACAATACATTTTTATCAGAATTATTATAATCCTTGTTCTATATGATTCAAAATAAATTAATAAATAATTAAGACTCATGTCCTTTTAAAAAACTTTATTATTTTTTTTCCTCTTTACTAGTTCTTACAGATTGGAATAGAGAATTTGTAAATCTTAAGTCCCTAGAAATATTTCAACAAAACCTCATTTGTTGCATTGAGTTTTTTAGTTACTTTTTTTTTATTATTATTTCAGTTCCTCTACAGTATTCTCTAGATGTGAGATAGGCTCTACTGTTCGTTTTGAGGTTTTTTCCATTTTGAATTCCTACATCTCTCCTTCTCCAAAATTTATTTCAGTTTGCTGCCGTGAATATTTTAAGAGGAGATTGGTACTTTCCACTCCTAAGGCATCCCTCTGGCTGGTTCAGAGATAAATCTCTGATGGGGAATAGATTGCATAATGTCCATGGCCATTTTGAGCAGACTGGACTGTTACTGAACCTAGCATAAGAAACTAAGGAGGTCAAGAGAGAATACAGTAGATGTTTAGTAGAGAAGCAATGAAATTAGTCGTGGAAAAGGCTGCCTAATTCAACATTATGGGTCTTCCTGATAACACATGAGAATGTTGTCACACTAATCTTTCTCTCATTAGTTCATTCTCTGTGGTTTGACAGAACATAAGGCCTCATGAGTTAAACAGGCTAAAGCAATGATAGAGTCCTGACACGTAGAAATATTTCTCTCTGCATAGAGCAATTAGAAAACACTAATGAGCATCCCATGAAGAACCCCTAAAGAGCTTCACTGTTGAGTGTCATAGGAACACCATCAAAGAACAGTGGGAAATAATGCTTGGAAACTTTTATAAACTTGACCATGCCTTGCTGCCATTTTAACCTATAACTGCAATGCAGTAAGCACAGACAGCTTGTTATTTCCCTGAAGAAGCAAGACCCAGAATAAAATTGGATAGAAAAGAACAAATTATTAAATCTCATTTTACTCATGATAGTAACAAGCAGAGAGATTTGCAATCAGGGATTTAGACTGTAATATATTCAATTTTGTACGTTAGCAAAGCTAAGACTGAGATTGAAGTCTTGTAACCTGAGAGGAATGAAGTTGATGGACAGTTGGTTAAGGATAGAGCAGAGTGGGATTGGTGGGCAATAGAAGAAAAGAAGCAATGGAGGTTAACTACAGTGCCTAACTGCAGATTAGGAACTAACTGCAGATTTCTAGTTTGAGTCCTAAGTAAAAAAATATCTCAGGAGTGATTCAGAGCTTGCTTTTCTACACTGGTCGTATTAAAATCTTAGCATCCAAATTCAGATTCAAAAAATATCTACATAAAGTAGAATACTCACTTCCTTAATTCTATTCTTTCTCCATGATTAGAATAACCACCAATTGAAATAAAGCTTTCTTTTCTATTATATATACATCTGAGGTGCAATTACCTCCCCCCCTTTTTTTTTTTTTTTTAACTAATGGAATCTATGGACTGAAAGATATTTGCATTTCTGCAAAGCATATTTCTTCGAGGTACTACATAAGCATAGATAAAAAAATGTGCTTTGCACCTCTACGCATAAATCTAGATATTTATGTTGAATAGCACTTTCCCACCACAAAACACTAATGTGTCATTAGCATGGATACAATATGCATTACAACATAATTTTAAGACATGTTTTACTGACCTGTTATTTTTTAAAAAGCTAACATTGATTTGGCTAAGAAAACCTATGAAATTATAAGCAATACCTTGTGACTGTGATTTGTGTAGTGAAAAAGCTATAAAATCTAACAAATTCCTTTTAAGCACCTAGGAAATGACAGAGGGCAACAGCTAGTCAAGATTTGTCATGAAGCACATCAAATCCTCTTTTTTCTTCTATAAAATGGTTTGTGGATTGAGCAAAAGTTGGAAATGTCATGTTTTGACTTTCATAAGACTTTTGATACAGGCTTAGAGGTTATTTTTCCAAATCAGCCTGAGAAATCTGAACTAGGTGAAACAACCAACAGAGTAGGTGGAAAGACAATTAGAAAACTCTACTCAGGTATTATTTGTCAGTGGTTCATAGCCAAAACAGACGGAAGTGCTGGGAAGGATCCAAGAGGAGTCTGCCTTCGTTTTGGCGTTATTCAATACTTTTGTTAATGACCCAGATGATGGAATGGAAAGTGCACTTATTAAATCTGCAGGTGACAACAAGCTTCAAGAAACTCAAGAACAAGACTGGAATTCAAAATGATGCTTACACACAGGAGATATGGTTGGGAAAAAAATATGATGAAATTCATTAGAGACTCATGCAAAGTATAATACTTCACAAGCATAATCAGCTGTAAAAATTCAGAATGGGACCAGCTGCTTGAGCAGCCGTTAGATGAAAAAGTATTTAGAAGTTATAGTGGATCATAAGTGAGCACTGTCATCCCCTTTCAGCCCCCTTCCTCCATCATGAGTGCAAAAAAGAGTAGTATAACCTTCAAACCCACATCTTGTTACCCTTCCAATTTCTTTAGCACTGCGGAGGCCTCTTCTAGGACAGCATATCCAAAAGACCTATCAACAAAAGCCAGAGGAGAGGGGTGAGAGTAATCACATAACTGAAAAATGTGAACTTTAGGAAAGAGTGAAAAAAAAAAAATTAATTGTTCAGCCAAAAGAGGAAAAGCCTGGAAGCATACCCAGTAACAGTCTTTAAGTAGGTGATGTGTTACTTAAAACAGGAATGAAACATCCACAGAGGACAAGATAGGGAACAGCATCCTAAATATTAGGAGGAAAAAATGTACTTACATTTCAGGATGAAACTTCTAGAAGCTGTGGAAAGAGTTTCAGAGCCATATCTTGGTTTGAAAGGATTTCTGTAGGTCGTTTAGTCTAACCTGCTCGGTGCTGAGCTGTTGCCATCTTTAGCTTTCCTGAAGGAGTTACAGAATCTTTATATCATAAGGAATTAAGAAGCCACAAAGATGTGAATATTGTACTTTACCAAGGAATAGACACCTCAGTATTTCAGTTAGCTAGAACTGTCTAATAAATTGAAAGTTATCATTGAAACGTATGAGATCAGCAGGAAGTTCTGGATAGAATTAATGTGGTAATGAACTCTCTTATGAAGGAGAATCTTCGAACAGCCAATCATTCATGCAAATCTTAGGGACCTCCTTGAGCATTAAGTCCATGAAAAACAACATCGATGAACTGTACATACTGAGCTGAAAATGAGTATACTTGGGAATTACTAGTTCAAAGGTCCTAAGAAAGCCCACAAGTATAACTGGAAAAGTCTAGGGAGACTTATAAAACTTGCGTTTTTAATACAAAATGAAAAGACTTTTAGATGTAAAATCAGTAGCAATTTCCATAGGTGGAGGTGGTCTAACACAAGCCAGAAACTAAGTATCACACAGTCTCTCAGTCACTCCTCCCATCCATGGGATGGGGGAGAGAATCAGACGTGTAAAAGTGAGAAAACTTGTTGTTCAAGATAAAATCAGTAACAGTAGTAGTTGCAGTAGTAATAATGATAATTTGTAAGGTAAAGCAAAAAAAAAGATAACAAAGAAAGAGAAAAATAAAACTCAAGAAAGACAAGTGAGGCAAATGAAAAGAAATGTTTATCACCAGGCAACCAATGCCCAGCACATCTCCAAGTGGTGCTACCTCCTAATAATGCTTCTTCTAGTTTTATTGCTGAGCATGATGCCATATGGCATGGAATATACCTTTGGTCAGCTAGGGTTAGGTGTCCTAGCTGCGTCCCCTCCCAACATTTTGTACACCTCCAGCCTACTCACTGATGAGGTAGTGTGAGAAGTAGGAACTGGAAATATTCTCTATACATCCTGAATAAGAATAGTTGAGGTTAAAAGGTGCACCTGGAAACAACAGTCTAAACCAATGCTCAGAGTAGAGCCAGCAGGAACAGGCTGCTCAGGGCCACTTCCCATGCAGTTTTGATGACTCCATAAGCTGTACCAGTGCTTGACCATCCTCACCGAAACCTGTGACTTCAATTGGGATCTCAGTCCACCTCTCTGAAGTATAGCCACTCTAGGAGATGCTGGGGTTTATATTCTCTTGCATACCACCATCCTTGCTGAATGTACAGGCTGACCCCAGCAGACTTTCTGTTCCCTTTGTGTGCCTTCTTCTGCATCAGCTTCTGCATCTGAAAGCCATACTATTAAGTCCAGCAGCTATACAGGCCTCTTCCTCGAATATGTTGAACAGGTGTCTCATGCACTTAACCAAGAATGAGCTGTGGGAAAAAAAGTTCAAAGCACCTTCAGATCAGGAATAGCTGCTAGAACTCATTAGAAGTTACTAGAGCTTACTACATATCAGGGACTCCCATAGCTATCCTTTCCAAGTCACAGCTGGCACCCTGAACTTCAAAAAGCCCCCAGGAGTCCTCTGACAGCCCTAGAAAATCTCAGGAGATCTCAAAGTAAAGCACAGAAATTGCTGCACAAACTGTAGTGTCTGCCAGATGCCCATGTTAGCTGCTTGGAAAGGGAAATGTTAAAACTCATAGTAAATGCTAATTTTGAGAGCTTACTTTTAAAGGAGCCCTCTTTAGGATTTCAAAGTGACTTGGGTTTTTTTTGTTTGTTTTTTAGTTACTGCAGTTCTTTTACCTGGAAGTCTTGGTAACCTAGCATCTTTGGCAAGTGGGGGATTCTCCTTACTCCTTGGTCACTCTCAGGTGTTTGGTAGCTTTATGGCTTGAAGAAAAAGTCCAGAACCAGCTCTATAGGCAGATAAAAAAAAGTTGTGTGAGCAAAAGTGGTTTTAACAAATACCAGAATCTATTGCTACAAACTATTATGTTAGATCATATTCTTGTTAAATCATCTGTATAAATGGCTATTATCTGCTCAGAATATCTAGGGATGATTGAAAAGTGATCACACTTAGACATTTTGCATGAGAGTGAAAAATAAGTGAATATTCTGTGTTTTATCCTGTAACAGTTTTCACATGCAGTAGTATTGTTGGAGGACTAAATTAGGTCTCTAGGGGGTCCTAATCACTAGGCTACAGACTTATGCTCCCACTTGTACTCTGTTGGGTTTTATGAATCACAAATTATTTTGCTATCTAGTAGATTACTTTCCTCAGGAGGGAGTAAAGAATGACAAAAATGCACTGATTTCCTCATTTTGCCACTCTTCTGCATACAGACAGTGAAAGAAGCTTACTTGGAAAATGAGAGAAGACTGAATCTCTACAGGTAGACGTGGGTATCAGCTTGCACTCTCTTACCTCACAGGAGAGTAATTACAGAAGAAAAGCTCAAGACAAAGAAAAGAAATGGATGATGTCCCATACTTTTGCCCTGTGTGAGATTTTCTGTGGGAATCTTTAATAGACCACACTATTCCAGAAATGATCTTGATGAAGCAGAATGATCTGGGTATCAGATATCACAGACCTGTTAGGCAAGAAATATTCTGTGGCATTAAAAAGAAATTAAAGAAGCTAGAGAAAAAGTTGCTTAAATGAGTAAAGTTCCTGTGGCATTTAGATGCCTCCAGATGAAGTGTAAAACCTCTGCAGGTAAAGTTCAACTGCATATTGTGGGAAGAATCACCACCTCGTTTGCTTTGTGTTTGGGGTTTGCAAAACCTTTGTGCAAGGTTTTGGTAGCAGAGGGGCTACAGGGGTGGCTTCTGTGAGAAACTGCTAGATACTTCTCCTGTGTCTGATAGAACAAATACCAGCTGACTCCAAGACAGACCCACCACTGGACAAGGCTGAGCCCATCAGTTATGGTGATGGTGCCTCTGGGATAATATATTTAAGAATGGGGAATAACTACTTGGCAACAGCAGCTGGAGGAAAGGAATAAGACTGTGTGAGCACTGCAGGTGAAGAGACCTAGGTTAATTTCACTGAAAACTTATTTCTCAACAAGACTAAATTAATGCTATAATTACTATACACGTATTCAATGCAATGAAAAAGACTTTACAGAAGTCAATGTAGATCTCCTGTGGTCTGAATGCCTTTCTGTGACATTATCGTCCACCTTCCTTTGATGGCAGGACAGATCTTGACCAAAGAAACAGAGAAGTTTGTCCTGTGTGTCCTGGATAAAGGCATAAAGTACTGAGATATATGTGATCAAATCAGGAACTTTAGCTAAATAAATAACTTCTAAACTTTGAATGCTGGCATGATGATCTGTGAATTTACTACTTTAGTGTCTAAACTCACAAGCCTTTATCATGCAAGTACTCCTTATGACGTTAGTTGTTCCCCATTCATATCTTCTAATTAGTACATCAACTTAGACTTTCAAAGAATTATTGACAGAAGAAAAGCAGGCACTTTCTACAAAATGGCAATGGATCTTCTTTTGCTGTGCGGTAGTTTGAGGAACTGACCCCCCCTGTGCAAATCAAACACAGGATAAAAAAGGCATCACAAACTGAACATCAGTAATTTGAACAGACCACACTCTGATTACTAAAGTAATCAAAGTTAAAATTTCCACAGTGATGATAGTTATGCTATGTTACCAATTGTGACAATACAAAAACTGAAGTAGTTGTGATGGATTAAAATCCATATGTCCATATGCCTGTCAGTTATGCTACTACGTATTTTGTTGTTGTTGTGGATTAAAAAAACCCCAACAATATTGAAATAAAACTTTCCAATTTTCTTATACAGATGAATTTGATTGAAGAATCCTAATATTAAAATAGCATTAAAATTTTCTTCAAGAAGAAAGTATTCTCTTGTTGTTCTGTGCAGACACAGCAGCCACAGTAGTGGGGTCGTGGTTTGTAATTCAGATTCCTAACCACTAATGAAGCATATAAAGTGAAAGATAAATGCCAACCCATTCCTTCAGGATTTGCCAATTGAACTGTTCTTCGAACACTTGCTAATCAATTTCTGTGTAATGGACAGTCACTGTCCATTCTAATGTTGAATTCTCCTACATTCAGGAGCAAATATTTTTGAAGTTATTTGAAACAGAAGAGGCAATTTGTCAGTGAACAGAGATAACATGGTGCAATTGATTCCTTAAGGAGACATGAGTCTACGGCTGAAACTGAAGTCTAGATAGCAGCTACATCACTGGCATTTTAGAAGTATTGTATTACAGCCTCAGCTGGCATAAAATGGCATGCACAGTGGAGCTAGAATGATTTACACCTGCAGAAAATCTGGCTAGCTTTAAAAATTTGTTTATGAAGGTTAAAAAAGTAGTAAAAAAACAAAAATCACTTTTCCATTTATTTTCCTACTTTTTCTTCACTTATTTTTTATGATCTGTCAAAAACCAAAGAAGAAAAGGGAAAGCAAGCTACTGTGACTAAAATAAAGCTAGGATAGCAAACAATTACTGGAAAACAGCATAAGCAAATTAAAATGGTAAGGAAATGCCACAGAATACTACTGTGCTGCATTGTTTGGAGAATCAGCTTGCGATGGATTAGTGCAAATGCACCTTGATCCATCATCATGTTCTCCAGTTCAGTAAGCACGAACTGATACTTTGGAATGGAGGTAGCATGCAGTAAATGCTGTAATTTGTGACTGTGTGACAGCAAATGAAACTCGGTGAGTGGGCCAAGCTATCTGAACCAAAACAATAATAGATTGGTGAGCATATTAGGCAACCCTGGAGGAGAGGAGATGAAAGATTCAGGCAATAAGGAGAATATATGTATTTTAGATGTTAGGCAATCCTATTCTCAAAGCATTACAAGCAACAAGAACATCTGAAATGTGCATCTGGGTTGAGCAGAAACATATTTGCCTCTGGCAAACACATTTCCCAATAATACCTTGGTGAGAGGAAGAAAAAAAAAATAGTGGAAAAGGAATATCGCTCTGGCTAGTAGATTCTTTTCAGATGGCATCTGGCTAGAGGTAAACTGTATTATGAGACCTTTGTCTAGTTTTTATGATTTATGGGGTTAGTTTCATCAGATCAAGAGTATGGTGTTTATTGAGTACTGCACACTCTGAGAATTTATGTTGCATAGCTAAACATCATGTCTGTATATCTTTTCTCAGTAATCTCTGATAATACCCAAATGGGTTTTTTATTTTAAACATCTGGACAGCCGTATGGTTTGTGAGAATTAAGGTGCTAAGTGAAGAAAACAGCACAACCATAAAACCTTTCGAATAAACAAAGCTTTCTTTGGAACATTAACTTCTTCACAGAGAAATCTTCTCTGTTCCTAAAAATGCACTTAGTACTTTATGTCTTAATCTCAAGGTAACACTTTTCTCTTACAAATAATCTGAAGGCATTTAATGGTACCATTTCTGAAGAAAACTATGAGATATTTGCATAAAAGGCACATCACAAAAAGTGAGATACAAAAAAGCTCTCTTTTTTTTCCTTCTAGGTTTTGTCTTTGTTTCATACTAAAAGCAGGAAAATACTGTTCAGCAGGGTGTTCTCTTCTACTCAGTAATAACACTGTCAGCATCGTCATAAAAATGTCTAAAGGTGTAATTTAGGGAAATTCGTCTGCATACTAATAATTGAGTTTCTATTTGTTGACATTGAAATTCAAAAGAGAGTGAGACATAATGCAACTCATTCAGTACTCTGGTGAAGTCTGTCTTTATGTGAGTGCATGGCTATGTCAGTGCACGTCTGCATATGTATAGCTCAAAATTGTATTTAAAACTATTTTCCCATTTTAAAAAAAAAAACCCTAAGAATTGCTACTCTCAAGTCATATAAAGAACTAAAAATCATTTCATGCAGCTTTCCTTCCCAAATATTTTAAAGAGTTTTCGATATACTTCTATTTTAGAAATATAAAAATATATATTTTACTATCTCTATATATACACATATATAAGATGACCTGTTTCGGTAATACAAGAAATCAAAATATGTAGTATTAGATATTCTGGTAACCTTCTTTGTTTTTTCTTCATGAATGATTCTATTTCTATTATAAATGAATGTTGTTTGATTTTACTAAGGAATTAATTCCAATCATAACTGAAGCTTGAGTACCACAATCCACGTTCTTATATTGACTCATTCTCATGCATTTAAGTCTATTAAATGCAGTAGAACAAGATGGGTACATAAAACATGGTTTTCAAGACTAGACCTGAGATAGAAAAGAGTTAGCTAGGTCATACTTAACCTATATTACATCATCTGTTGTGAGGCGTCTGCTCCTGCATTTCCTTAGAGGGAACTAGAAAATTCTTGTGCAGATGTAGAGATTTTCCTGTTTATTTGATCTTTTCTTTCTTTATAGTTACACTATGGTTGCACAGGTATACTTATGGTGAAAAATTAGGTATACGTAAGGAACTCATGCAAAAGTCAATGTCAAGAATTCTTTATCTCAGCTGCATTTTGAAGATCTTCTTAAGGCAAGTTCTTTAGCTTTTGGATTTTACTTTGTTTTTAGCAAGAATAATGTTGGAAATTTTAAGGCATCATTTTTCTGGAGGATATACTAGATGATCTTGGCAAGACTGACCTAGTATGATTCTGAAATGCAGTGACTTTCACAGAATATGCACAGTACTAAGCCATAGCTTAAAAACATAAGAAAGTGTACAGTGGCAAATCCTAGTTTGCCTGCGTACGATTGAACTTGTCTGCATGGGAGTTGCGAAGTAGTGCCAATACCTTCGGAAGGATCTCATGCTACTAATTACTGTTACTTTTGTACCCAAGCCAATGAGACTCCAATGGAGGGCCACTAGGATGATCAAGGGCCTACAGCACACAATTTACAAGGACTTGCTGAAGGTAATTGAATCATTCAGTCTAGAGAAGAGAAGAGTAAAAATGGCCATAAGGGCTGCCGTCATTACAGAAAAGAAGATTTAAAGAAGACAGACCCAAACTCTTCTTAGGGGTATTAGGTAGAATTAGAACAAGGAGTCACAAACTTCAAGAAAGGAAATTCTGACTGGAAAAGAGGTAAAAAAATTGCCTCAGGAAAATGATATGGGAAAGTATGGGAAAGGGTTACCTTGAAAGGCTTCTCATATCTCCTTCTTTGGAGATTTTTGGAACCAGAATGGACAAGATTATCTGCAACCTGACTTAACCCTGTATTTAGCCTTGCCTTAGTGAAGGATTTGGGCTAGACACCTCCAGACATTACTAACAATGCACCTTTTATTATTTTTTAATCAAGTGAAGAACATAAGTGCAGAGTCTAGTCACTCCAGGCCCCTTTTACAGTCAATGGAAAGAATAGCCTTCTAGACGAATCAGTCCTTCACTGATTACAGAAGAAGACAAGGTCAGTTCATCTTCTAACTCAGGTTCTATTATTGGATATTCAAAGCTCTGTTGAAACAAGATGCCAGCCTCCTGGTCTAGACAAATATGCATTTTAAAACTTGGAGGGAATCATGTGTAGTGACTCGTTCTTAATTGAAGAGGGCACATTTTGTCACCCTGCTCATCTTCTGTGCAGCTCTTTTGCTTTGTTGCCCATCTACCAAGAGGAGGGAGAAAAGTGTGACTAGATGGAGAAGAAGAAAACAAAGCAGCCAGATAGAGAATGCCAGCAGTTCACTGTACTGACATGCTGTCTGTGACAGAATATGAGCCCTTCTGGTAATGAAGAAAATGCAAAGTAACTTTAGCAAGCAGCCCAAACCCAATTCTTAATGCAAAAGCTCTTTTTTTCCTCAAGCTCACATTCCATGTTTGCTTCTACAAATGCAAGAGGAGTATTCCTCCAGAGATTAAAAAACTGTTCTAATGTATAGAGATTGACAGACAATAACTTTCTTTGTGTTTGAGGTTTTGAGACTGTCTCATTCCAAGTATTTATTAAAAAAAGGGGGAAGGAAAATGAACTGTCTGGATTGCTGATCTTGATATAGATAACATACATTTTTATGAGAAAGAGAGAGAGACTCTTCAAAATTTAATTTTACTCAGCTTCTTATAGCAACCTAAATCTCCAGTCTAAAGACAGTTCAGGCTTTTGTGGAAAGATGTTGCTGAAAATCTCATTCTAGGTGTAAGGGCTAAATATTTGCTGAGTTGTTCCAAGAAAGGCAAAAGATTAGATGCCTATGTACACATTTTCAAGTCTGACCTTTAAATCCTGAGTACAGCCTTATGTGTTTTCCCCAAGGAAGTGGTTAAGGCCATAACAAGCAAAAGAAATCTGGATGCGTTTTCCTGTATTTTCTGCCACACATTAAAGGTTTGTGCTGCCCTCCATACGTGCTCATAAGAAAGGGGCTGTCTGAGCACAGTGCCTCTTTCTCTTCAAATACCCCCACAATAAAATAAATTGATGGACTTTGCTGAGGTTTACCTCCTGAGCTCATGCAAAGCCTGAGGTGGAGTATGAGGTGAAAGCACTGGATTACTTCTCTGAAAGCTAAAAGGAAAATAAAGGAGGCTTTACAGTACAAACTGCAAAAGTCCTTACAGTACCAACTGCAAAAGTCCTTACAGTACCAGATGAATGATGTCATACACTTGACACACTCTGAAGAGCTTTGAAGGCAAAGGCAAATGACTTACATTTAATGACAGAGAAATAGGGGACCATTGGAAGGGATATACTGTTGTTAGACCTTTTTTTAACGTGACCCAACTACTGACTACCTGTTGGCTGTTTCCTGCAAGTACTTCAGCTATTTCAGAGGGAAAAACTGGGAAAATATGATCCCAAACACTCAACTTTCACATACAGAAAATTGATGCATACTGTTAAATGAGGATGACTAGCACTGACTTTGTTAGAATTTCTCTCCTTTGTTTTTCATCTACTTTCTGCTACAAAAGAAAAATGTAAGCAAGGTCTAGAACGCAGATGTAAATTTTCTGCTCATTTTTGGAGGCAATTTATTTTGTTTATTTTTGGTTTAGAGTTTTTGTTCAGTTTAGGATTTTTTTCTCCTGAGGGGTTATTTTGATAAGGGTTCAGTGTGAAAGTTGTAATGTTTGTTGAAGTCTAGCACAGAACTGCCTCTGTCTGTCAAATCAGTGCCTCCCATGGTACGGACTTAATACGACAAGAAGGATGCACCCTTTCCCTTGTCGGTTTGGATTTTATTTACAATAGCATGGGAACAGTAGTGTTGTACCAAGAACCTCTGATCTCAGAAAAAAATGTGTTGTTGGGCAAAAACTGAAGAGAAGAAATCAGTGCAGGTTCCACCTCAAGTGTCCCCACAGCAAACGAGGCAACTGCAACCTTACTGTCATTTTTATAAAAGAGGAAAGAAAAGACAAAAGGAGAATTATTTCTCTGTCTTCCTCTTCTGTAAGTTTTGTGTACTAATAAACTATGTTTCTTGTTTTGAATTGTTCAAGTTCTCACTGTTTTTTATACCTGGTATGTCAGTAGTTCCCATATCTGTTATGTCAGTAGTTCCCGGGAGTATGTTAGTAATTGAACAGGTATGTTGTAGCTTTTCAGTTTATTTTTGGTGTGGGTCTTTTAAGTCACATACACCCTGGAGATTACTGTCAGTATATGAAGAATATTTTCTGACTTTTTGTTAATGTCTACAGAATAACATTGTCTTTAATAAAAAAAAAATATAAAAAATGGTAACACTTCTTTAGGTGTAGTAAACATTTACATGCAAAGCAGACACTTCATTTAACTGGAGGAGGAAATGGACATATGCAGATAAGAGGTGTGAGGAGGGAAGGATTTTATCAGACTCAAGGTCCTCCTTGATCTTTGAAGTTAATTTTCACAGAATTACAGAGCCACAGAACGTTTGAGGTTGGAAGGGACCTCTGGAAGTCATCTGGTTCAACCCTCCTGCTCAAGCAAGGCCACCTACAACCTGTTGCCAAGGGTTTTTTTTTTCTTTTAAATATCTCCAGGGATGAAGGCTCCATAAGCTCTCTAAACAAACTCTGTCATTGCTTAGTCACTCTCACAATAAAAATAATGTTTCCTGATGCTCAGAGGGAACCTCCTGTATTTCAGATTGTGCCCATTGGCTTTGATCCTGTTACTGGGCACCAGTGAAAAAGGCATTGCCCCATCCCCTTTACACCTTCCCTTCTGGTGTTTAGATGCATTGATAAGATGACACCTGAGCCTTGTCTTCTATAGGCTGAACAGTCCCAGCTCTTCAGCCTTTCCTCATATGTTAGGTGCTCTAGTTCCTGTATCATCTTTGTAGCCCTTCATTGGACTCTCTCCATTATATCCATGTGTCTTTTGTAATGAGGAGCCTAGAATTGGACAAAATATTTCTCACAAATGAAGAATAAAGGAGGAGAATCACTTGACCTGCTGGACAGACTCCTCAGTGCAGCAATGGATACTATTCACCTTCTTAAAGTGAGGACATATTGCTGACTCTCATTCAACCTGGTGTCTACTAGGTGTCAAGGCCCATCTCCACGAAGCTTTTTTCCAGATGAGTGACCCCCAGAATGCATTGGTGCGTGAGGTTCTTCCCTAGATGCAGGAAGTTGTAATCCGTGTTGAACATCATGAGGTTCTCATTGAAAACCATGAGTTTCCTGTTGGCCCATTTCTTGAAACCAGTGAAGTTCTTCTAGATGGCAACATGACCTTCTGACATATAAGCCACTCCTCTGAGTTTGGTGTCATCTGCAAATTTGCTGAGGATACACTCTGACCTATAACTGAATTTCATTACTTAAGGGGGATTATAAGAAAGATGGGGACAAACTTTTTAGCATCGCCTGTTGTGATAGGAAAAGAGGGTAGATTCAGACTAGAGATAAGGAAGAAAAGTTTTACAGTGAAAGTGGTGAAACGCTAGAATAGGTTGCCCAGACTGGCAGCAGAAGATCCATCCACAGAAAGCTTCAAGGTCAGGTTGGAAAGGTCTCTGAGCAACCTGATGTGGTTTAAGATTTCCTTGCTTACTGTAAGAGGGGTGGACTAAATGAACTTTAAAGGTCCCTTCCAACCCATACC
Source organism: Phaenicophaeus curvirostris (assembly GCF_032191515.1). Classification (NCBI taxonomy): domain Eukaryota; kingdom Metazoa; phylum Chordata; class Aves; order Cuculiformes; family Cuculidae; genus Phaenicophaeus; species Phaenicophaeus curvirostris. Next base: position 93,133,670 of record NC_091394.1, read on the forward strand.
ATTCTACGATTTTATGATTATATGATAAGCCAGATCATTGATGAAGACACTTGCTGGTTTCATGTTATTTTTACATAGTAAAAGATGTCTCATTCCTGAAACATGAAATTATTTTATCTTTACCAGAAGAGTGGTCAAGTGTTGGAACAAGCTGCCCAGGGCAGTGGTGGAGTCTCTTTCCCTGAAGTTTTTCAAAAAATGTGTAGACATGAAATTTCAGGGCATGGTTTAGTAGGCACAGTGGTGTTGGGCTGGCAGCTGAACTGGATGATCTTAGACATCTTTTTCAACTTCAATGATTCTATGACTCCATAATAAAATAAATATAATTAAGTTCTTCTGTGTAATGTGATGTGTACACACAGAAGGAGGTTGCACTTTGCTCAAGAAATCACCTGATGAAAGACTTGCTTTCTGCTGCATTGCCCATGTTCATCCACAGAGGTCAGGACTGGTCCAAACAAGTTAAAATCTCTGCAATAGAGGTTTTGGCATTTGAGTTGATTGTCTAGGAGTCCAATTACCAAAAACAGAGGTTTAAACAGGTTAACAATTACTCCTGTATAAATTTCTCAGTAAAGGCCTCCTTTCTTCCTGCTATTGATAGAGGTAATGAAGATGGTACTTAATACATGATGGTGCTTATAAAGACAATTTGAGTTATTCTACAGTGAGCTTAAGAGGATGTGTGTACATATAGGACATAATGAACTTCTGGGAAAAGAACTACATTGTCATTTGTGATAAGTTGCCTGATAGATGCAATACCCTGTTAAATTTCTCTACGCCTCTAATTCCTGTGACAATATGGAAAGAATAAATTCATGAACTTTAAAATTACACAATGAAAACCACGCTTGGAGGACTAAATACATTATCTGAAATTCAGAAAAAGATGATTTCCTTGTGGACCTCTGGTAGTACAAATAGTAGGTCAGTTTCATATATTTTAGAGTGTCTCAGCTGTCCCATAGCTGTTCCGTAGCTGTCCCCTCACAAATGTGCACAATTCTCTTTGATCTTCTGTCATATTTGTGAGTCATATGCAGATGTCTCTGATACCCCAGGGTATCTCTGATGGTATTAATAAATTTAGACAACTAAACTTACTTCTATTTTAAGTGTCAATGTCTAAATGCTTAAGATTTAAAAATGCCCTCCACATGTACTCCTACCTGAATGTGGTTTTGATTTTGGTTTTTTTTTTTAATTTGTTCAAAAGATATTATGTTGACGTCTGGATGTTACAAGCCTAAGATTTAAAATATTTTGGTTGTATATACATTTCCTGCTGACTCTTCTCATTCCAAGATGCTATAGAAAGTGAGCAAATCCCATTGGATAGGGATTGGAAAAGGAAAAAAAACCCTATTTCTCCCAGGCCATTATGAAGTTCTCTGTAGGAAGGGCTTTGCAGATAGGTGCCCTAACGTCTTTGTCCCAGAGTTCTCTCTCCTACTCCCATGATTTTGGTGCCTGTTGTCTGACACTCTCCATCCCAGAGGTAGATGAGTTAGATGGATGAGAGAAGAGATTTCTTCATGGATGGAGTTGACAATTGCCACAGGAATCCTCAAAAGAAATATTGTTGTATATGGGGATGATATTTTGGTTTGAGATATTTAAAGGAGAAACAAAATCACCACTGTTTTCTGGGAACATTTTCCTTCAGCTCCTTTGCATGACACAAAACATCATGCTTTGTCTGCCCTGCTGCAAAACACTGAATGACATTGCTAATGTAAAGTGACTGGATTAAAGCCAACCAATGGGATGCAGCCAGTGTGGTTGTGTTGATGGCTCCAGACTCGCTCCTGGGGCTGTCAAGCCGTTAAGCTGCAAATGGGCTATTTGCTATGTCATGCTTCTTGACATATATTGTACTTTAGACAAAGAAGGGGGGCAGGGTTACAATATTTGCCTTTTTATTGAGATTTCTTTCCTGCACAAAAGTATATGATTTAGGCTCTGTTTTTGTTTTGGTTCGAATTATTTTCTAAATAACGTCATGACTCAGGAAACACAATAAAAGTGAGAATAATGTACACCTTCAGAATGCTGTGCATGAGAACACATTATTTTGCATCCACCACATTAGCTCTACACTGGCCTTTGTTTTCTACCACATCATTCACAATACAAGTTAATTACATACTTTCAATGTGCTGCTTTCTTTCTTACCACACAAGATAATACAATTCTGAACTCATTTAAACAAAGTAAGTGCTTTTCTTCCTATTATGTATTGTGTCAAACAGCAAATAATAGTAATTAATAAAAAGCACAGCAGAGTTCTGCAAAGTCACTTCTTGGTTTTATTAATAAAGAAAAACAAGACTCTGTTGAGCTCAGTGCAGGATGTTCCTTTGCTCTACCCAAAATACCATATTGGTCTTAGCCAACCGATTACTGAGGCAGGCAGTGACAATGAAGTCCTTAATTCGCTTTCCTCAGAATAACCCAGAATTAGTTTTTCTATGGAATAAAAAGTAAGCTGCAAACATATTGCTGCTACTCAGTAAGACAAAAAGCAGCTGTTAACAGAGGTTTATCTTGTGTATGGACGTGCCAATAAAGTTGTTGTTCTGATCTCCCTCTTCCATCAGTTAAGTCTGATTAACCAAATAATAGCAGTTTTCAGGGCTTCCCCCTTTTTTACCACAGTATTTGTTCAAACATTTCTTCATCAGTTCCAGACTCCACACACCAACGTCCTTTTTCCTACCTAATTATCTACAGTTAAATATTTTCCAGCATGTATCTTAGCACCTGGGCATTTCCAGACAGTGGTTTTGCCCCCCTCTGGAACACACTATTGCCAATAGGGTTGTTAACATTCAAAGAAAGATAACAACAAGGAAATTTCTATATTTCATGTTTCCGTGAGTAACAACTGGTTTGGTCACCAACGCCTGCTTCTTAATAGACTATGCCATCAAGGAGGATGAGTCTTTTTTTTTTTGCCTTTGTAAATATGGTTGTAAGTAGTAGCCTAGGTAGCTGAAGAGGGCGGCAAACACCAAATGTCACCTCAGTTAAGAGGCTTATGACCTGATGGGAGCTAAGGTGGAAGGAAGGTAGAGAGAGGGAATTGTGGGTGCAGGAACTTGTCACACAAATGTGCTAGGGGAGAACAGCGATTAATCTACTCTTTCTAGCTTGCTATATAATTGCACCTCCATTAGATGTACACATTAAGGACCTGTCGAGCACTGTTATAATGAAGTTCTCCATGGCCAACACCAAACAACTCATTTCAGTAATGTAGCTGTATTAAGTTACTTCAACTTTCATGAGATATAAAAGGCAATGTGATACACGCTTCTTCAGTGGAAGTTTCTTCACTGCATTTGATACTCAGAGAGGTTCAGATACAGCTTTTGCCACAGTTTGCAACAGGCAGCCAATCCCAGAGGCTTTATCTCTAATGTGCAGGTGTCCGTCACTTGTGTTAAGGAACCAGCTACCAGATAACAGCAATAGGATATAGAGCTCTACAGATGAACAGGCCTATTGGGATAAAGATGCATCTGCCCACAGAGTTATAACTCTGTCTAATGTAGAGTTGTAAGTGCTTTGACTATAGATTAAAGCTATTAGTACCATTATCAAGTCAAACAATAATTTTAAAATTAGGAAAATATAAAATATTTTTTAATGATTTATCTTACTGTGGATGTCTCCAAATGCTTTGTGCTGGTAGAGATTAATTGTATAGTCATTAGTGCTAATGTAGTGTATTTTGGGTTTTGTTTATAAATATGTGTTTTATAGTCTAAAAGATTAATTGTTTCATTGTCTGTTTGTCTGTGACATCAAGACTGAAGGTATCCTGTGCTGTAGTGATCATCCACTCATCGCATTTGTAATCTTGAAGGATATGGGTCAGATAAAGACTAAAGTCAGAAGCCTGAATTTTAAGAAAGCACACATCCATCTGTTCAAGTAGTTTGTCAATAGCACTCCCTAGGAAATTGCCCTCAGGGACAAGGGAGTAAAATAGAGCTAACAGATCTTTAAGAATATTTTCCGTAGAGCGCAAGAGCTCTCAATCCCCAGATGCAAGAAAGGAAGGCAAGAGACAGCATGGCTGAGTTGAGACCTAGCATTTAAATTAAAGTGCAGGAAGGAAATGCACAGTGGAAGCAGGGACATATGTTCTTGAAAAAGCATAGGGGTGCTGCCCAGTGTGTAGGGATGGGTTCAGGAAGGACAAGGCACAACTGGAGCTGAACTTATAAAGAGATGAAAAAAGTAATGAGTGGCTTCTGCAAGTATGTGAGCCAGCAAAAGAAGGTCAAAGAAAGTGTAAACCCTGCAATGAACATGACTGTCAAACTGGTAAAGAGATGAGGAGAAGGCTGAGGGACTCAACAATATTTTTGCCTCAGTCTTCTCTGGCAATCCCTCATCCCATACCTCTCAAGTAGATGGACCACAAGATGGGGACTGGAAGAGTGACATGGATCCTGCTGTAAGAGACCAGGTTCATTACCACCTGAGGAACCTGAACAAATACAAGTCTATGGGTCCTGACGAGATACATCCTAGTGTCCTGAATTGGCTGATGTAGTTGCAAAGCCACTGTCCCTGATATCTGAAAAGTCAGGGCAGTCAGGTAAATCCTGGTGACTGGAAAAGGGGAAATATTGCACCCATTTTCAGGAAGGATAGAAAGGAGGACCCTGGAAACTACTGAACTGTCAGCCTCACCTCTGTGCCCCAGAAGATCATGGAACATATCCTTCTAGAAGCTATGCCAAGGCACATGGAGGACAGGGATGCTATTTGAGAGAGCCTGTATGGCTTCACCAAGGGCGCGACCATCCTAGTGACCTTTTAATTGAGAGGAAAACAGATATAATGCAACACTAGTCTGATTTCTCCACACAGAGAGAAAACATCCTACCCAATCTTGCATTCAGTACATCATACACTCATATTTGCATTAATGCAATTTAATTCTTTTTTTTTTCTCTCTCCCATTTTATGAACTTAGCAGACTTAACTGTGATTGCAGTGGTAACACTTTCATACTGGTTTTCAATTTTCCATTCAAAAAAATCCCACAGAAAATAGATATAGAGTTGTATGAAGAAACATTAATACCTGCTGAATAATTTCCCTAAGCAGAACATTGATTTTTGCCGTATAGGTTCCAGACAAACAAGGACAAAAATATTAAGGTTCATATTTCAGTAAATAGGGAGGAATGAAGTGTACAGAATTGAAAAGAAACTTTAAAATGTTATTCCTGCAAACTCACACTGCAGATGACTAGTCCCTACATTGAATTGATTCAATTCATGTATGGAAGTTATCTTGAACAAGCACTCACTGAGTCCGAGGTCAGATGTAACCTCTTGTCCACAGACAAGAAATTTATCCTTCACATTCATTTGCAGCCTAATATTTTGTTCATTTAGGAAGAAGCCAGAGAACAACAGAATTTCTAGACACTGGTTGTAAGTGGCCTATTTCATTTGTTCTCAAATCATTTGGTAGAGTGAGTGCTACATATGGTATATTTTATTAAAAAGGGAGTGCCTAAAAGGAAGACATAATGTTGCTTGGATCTCTGTTCTACCTGCTGCAGAAACTTCTGGAAGGAGGTAGACAGTTTCCCCTTCAAGCAAGTGGAGAAGATTTAAACAGAAGGGGTGTGAAAGAGACGTTGAAGAGGTCGGGGACACAAGTGCAGGCGGAGAATGGACTGTGCTAGGGCTTGACAAGGAGGAAGAATCCCTTGTGAGCAGTACTGAATTTGTGCATCATTGAAGACTACTGGTTGGAAAGAATGAAGAAGGGGAAGATCACTTGGTGGAGCACTTGATAAAGGAAGTTAGTTTTCATATTTTTCTATTTAGACTTAGGATGAAATACTGACTTACGCTTCTTAGTTTTTATGGATGCTTATATAAACTTTATAAATGTGTCTTCTGTCTTCTTCTATTCTTAAACCACTTTAAGAGGAAGGAGGTATTTCTATCTCAAACTTCTGGCTGAAGCTGAGGAGGAAATAATGGCACTACCTTCAGGACTGCACTCTTACTCTCTGACTAATGCAACACACAGACATAAAACCTCCTTACTACAACTCAAACTGCTCTGAAGTGTACTTCCAATACCTGTATTAGTCTCTTTCCTTTGCAGTGTTACACTGGGAGCTCACTACGCACTGTGCATTATTGTTAATTCTGCTCCTTTGCAGATTCACTGGTCTTCCACTTTTTAGGAATTGCACACACTTCTTGTTCCTCAATACAGATCTTTCAATCTGGTGTATTAACACACATTTTGTTTGAAGAAATCCCACTTGCTAGGCAGTCAAGTTCTTAATAAATGCCCCAACTTCATTCTCATTTCCATTATGTCAATCTTCATGGTATCTGCAGGATTAGCAACAGGATTAGTATTCTCAGTCACTAACAGAAATATTCACAAATCTTTCCAGTGTAGACATCAGTACTGTAGCTGCCTAAATTTGCCTGAATCTCTGAATGAATTCCATCTCAGTTATCAATAAGTTTTGCCTTCATGGCTTCACTCTTCAAGAAGCATTAGAAACAACATGTCTATGTTTGACAAGCACCTTCCTCTTCCATAGGACAGAGAATAATGCTCTAGATCTGCCTAGACAAGATTAGTTATAATGCAAATCATGTTCTTCAGAATTGTTTCTTTCTAGTGTAGTACTAACATCATGGGAGTACTTGTGGCAAGGACAGACTTGAATCTGGGCTACAAGAGACAATATGTTCTGAAAGCATTAAAAAGCTAAAAGTTGATATAAACAAAGTACAAATACATGAGATGTTATTAACTGGTAAACTATTAATCTCTCTCCATCTCCCAAGAGTTCACACACCTAGGGGATGAAGAATAAAATAATTTGACAAAAAAATAATTGGGCCATTACAACCCAGAGAATGTTGAAACAAAATTACAAGCTGAGGACTGACTGCCTGAGTAGCATGTATGCTGAAAAAGGCACAGTGATCCTACTGGACAGTAGTTAAAAATCAGCCAGCAGTGCACCCTGACAGCAATAAAGACTAGCAGCTTACTAGGCTATATCAGCAGAAGCATTGCTGGAAGATCAAGGGAAGTGATTATTCCTTTTTATTTGGTACTTATTAGATTGCATTTGGAATACTGTATCCAGTTTCAAGCACCATTACAAGCAAGAAACTGGAACAGGTTCAGAAGAGGTCGTTGAGATGGTCAGGAGCTGGAGCACAGCAAGGAGTGGTTGATGGAGCTACACACACACTACACTTGGAGCTACACTTGGAGAAGGGATGTTTTCAGAGGGACCCAACAGCAGTCCCCAGTACCTACAAAGAATTATGGAGTAGACTTTCTTGACTGAGGTGAGAACAAGAGATAGTCATCATAAATCAAATCAGGGGAGGGGAGAGGAGGGGAATTGTTTTTAATGTAGGTGTCCCAGGAAAGAAGATTTCTGAGTTTTTACTGTTTGTTTGCTTTTTTCTTGCTGTACATTCTCCAGTTCTGCTTCATGGCTTCTCAATGATTTTGGAAGGAAGAAGGGAGAAAGAATTTCCAAGATTGTTCTCACAGTTGTTGTATGTAAGACTGTGCTGCCACAAAAATGTAGGAGCCTCTTGCTGTCTCATGGTGACAAAGATAAGAGTGCGCTCAGGCCACTGTGAAGCCCATTCATCTTGGCCATGAGGATTATTGATAAGCAGAGAAATGATTGCAAGAGAACCACTGAGAGACAGTTTAGAAGGAGCGTGGGGCAAACACGATCTGCCTGAAAAAAGGATGTTTTGCTTAGAGTTTCTATTGAATAACACCCCAGCCAATAAAGAAAGGGTGATATACATGTATAGCAGTATTGTCTGTCATTCCAATCCTTATCTGAATTTACCAGCAAAAGCTAATTTTGTGCCAAAAAAAAGATATTAATCTCATGTTCTTAAAATCTGGATTACATACAGAAATGCTAATAATGAATCTGCAAAGAAAGATACTGATACATATATACATACACATGTACATGTACATATACATATACATATACATGTACATATACATATGCACATACACATACACATACATATACATATACATATATATGAAATTGCTTAAGTATTAGAATTTGTGGAAGTTAAAAATGAGGTTCAGTAGACAAATGGTTGCATTACAAAAAAAACACTTCTGTTAATTACTTGAATAAATTCTTGAAATAAATCTATGAATTGGGGTTCTTTTGGGGCAAAATGTGAGCTGAGAGGGGCACGAATGATATAATTTTCCCTTAACTTGGAGTCGCTGGAGATGGCTTCATAGATTTGTAGATTTCAACTGAAATTGTATAAAAATCTGATCAAGAGAAAGAAATCTGCATTTAAATTACTGCTTGCAGGCATCTACAAGGGAACTGGATATCAAACAGGCATTTGAGATATGCCTTGCCGTAAATATAAATGTTTAGTACCACTTAGGAATCTCAGCTGCTCTCCTGCTGCTGTTTCAGAAGATAACAGCGCTCCTCTGGATTATATGTGGTATCTGATAGTCCCATGCAGATGCCCAAGGTATCTGCTACAATCTCAGATTACCATTTGACAACATCTACTCTTAGACAACTGAATTTTACACTATGTTCCCTGTAGCAACAGAGCTTTGAGTTTTGATTCAGTTTCCTGGAGTTAGGCGTTAGAATATTTTGATATTCCCCTAAGCCACCATTCCAGAAGGTCCCATGTTTCCTGTAGGGTTTCTTTGTCTTATCTTTAGGTGACCTTTGATCTTCTGAAGTAGCAGCTGGAGGATAACCTGTATACTTGAAGGCATCTTGAGTGGCAGTAAGAGCCCACCTGCAGCATGCTTTATATTTGCCTCTGGTAGAACTATACAAGTGTGATCTCAGATACATTGTCTGAAAGAATACCAGAATTACACAAAGAATGACATGAAAAAGCATTTAAATGTCGAATTGGTGTACACAGAATGATAGTTGATATCTGAGGATATGCTAAGAAAATTTGGCTCTAGGGGAAAAACAGAAAGCTTTTAGAGAAATTTCATCTGGTTTAGCTGATTATGGTCTTTCTGCACTGTAAAATAGATAAACTGTCATCCTTACTGTACACAGCAGAATAATATTCAGGTTTCAGTCATGAGAACCCACAAAGACTTCCCAATTTAACTGGAAAATCTTACCACTGTCAGGCTTGTGTTTGAGATTTTTGTACCAGTTCTAACATTTGCAGTGAAATAATATCCCATCACCTCTGATAGATTTTTCTGAGGACCACTGGGAGTAAAATTAGGAAAGGCTGTCCCCAAGAAGGAATAGTCTCTAATAACATCTTGTACAAAAAAATTGCCCAGGTTTCATATTGGAATTCTTTCTCAGTGCATTTTACTTAGTATGAAGAAATGTGTAGAGAGTATAGGACTTACTGCCAAACCCTATCTGTGTATTCACCAATGGAAGAAAAATTTAACATTTTGAGTAATGTAATAACATGTTTCCCAGCTGAATCTAACTAAAACAGAAGAATGGATGAATTGTAGTTCATAGAGCATACTAATTACTAGCAAATTCCTGTTGAAAACCAAAGACCCAGGAGTATTACAAGTGCAGCTATCCCTCCAGAAGGCCAGCGAGACAAGAACCACAACATTCCAGAAATATTGGGATTTCTTCAACAGAGGAAGTAACAAGACAGAAAGATCACTCATTTATAGAAATGTCCAACTTAGGCAAGTAGGTGTATTTGAGAAGCAGTCAGCTGAAAATAGATAGCAGGTTCTGAGATATGATTCAAAGATGGAGTCAGGGATTGATAATTACATGTTGTAGTACAATAACTAGTTTTTAAAGTTTGAATTTGTTTTGTTGGAGCTTTTGATTTTGGGGTTTTTTGAGCATTATTTAAAATACATACAATTGTGCATATAACTCTGCATCTTAATATTCCAGACTGTGGCTCAGCCAGAACTATCATTGAAGCACCTCTGAAATTCAAGCCATTCTCCTGAGAGGCTAGAAATATATATCAAACTGAATCTGCTAAAATTGATATGACGTTACTTACATAGTTCCTTCCTTTTGTATATATACCTCCCAGTATTTCAGATCACTTGCTGACTTGCTTTTCTTCTTTTTTCTCTTTACTTTTTTCCCCAAGAACATGTATTCACAAATTTGAATATAAAAATATTCTCTTATTCTTGGTCCAAATACATCTCTTCACTTGTTAATAGATTCAAATGTTTGTGTTCCTGATGGTATTTGTTTGCTCTTGATTTAGTCACAGAAATCAGTGCATAACAAGGGGTCTGAACACAGCATGCAGCTGTTTGCTGGGCAGATAACAGACACATCATAAAGTTGTGCTTTTGGCAGCCTCCTTTGATTAAAGAGTCATGTGGATACCATGGTTTTATAAACAAATACTCTAAGGGCTTGAAATCCATTTCAACTTTCCTTTTCTTCATCTTTTTTTCTCCCCCTTTTTTGTCTGTAGACATATTTGTGGACTTTGGAACGACCTAATGCTGTAACAATCATATCACTTTCAATTTGCACAGGGTTCTTTTACTGTAAGTCTCAGTATGGTTCTTCCTTATACTATGGCTGAAACATGCTAGAAGCTTTTCAAGCAAATAAACAAAATCTAGCCTTGGCTGTTAAACGAGAATCAGTCCCATGAATAATCATTCTAACTGAGCACATACTAGTAGTCCACAATTGCACTGTCTTGTTGATAGGGTTTAGGTGACAGCAAACTGAATCCAGATTTGCTGACTCTGAACTGTGGTGGTGTAACTAAGAGCAGAATTTAGAAATGTGCCAAGCCCCTGGCTTTTTCAGTAATTCCCTTGGATTTATTTATTTTCACAGAAAATAGAGTTTACAAATTGATTTTGTTGCAGCTTCATGGTAAATATTTTATATACAAGAAAATAGTCTAAATGATAACTGACAATGAAAAGAGAAGTTACAAAACTGTATTTGGAGGAATCAAAATGCTCCCCAAAAATAAGCCCTTTACACTTAGCACTTGAGTGAAAGAGGGCTCTGTACAAAACCGTCTTCATGTTGTGCATTAATACAAAGCAAAGGAGTAGGCTGTATGTGTACACGTACACTGGCATTGCTTGGTCTTTGTGACCATAACTCTGTTCCTCTATTTGGTCATCCAAGAGCTATCAGTAAGGACTGAGTCATGTCCATGGCCTCCCTTGGTTTTGCAACGCCCCTTTCACTTCGTAATATCTCCCATACATATGATTCTGTGAGATTCTCGAGATATGTCTGAATTCCAGTATATAAGAGGTCTGAAGTCAGCAGTCCAAATACCTACTGACCTTCTGAGAAGTAAAAAACATTGTATTATCCTAGCATACCATGATACCATCATTCAACTCAATAGGATGGGGATTTCTGAAAAAATCTAGACATTCACCACTCCCATGGTTGAACACGCAACCTGTGGGAACTCATTCCAATGACATGCTATTTCTAGAAACATTGGCAAGATATACAATTCAAAAACAATGTGAAGCAATGCGTGCTGGCCTCTGTTCAGTTTTACTTAGTGCTTTTAAGACATGTTCAAAGATAAAACCAGAATCAAGTTATATGTCCAAAGATAAAACCAGAATCAAGTTATCCTTCCTAATCAAATAAGTAATGGGTTTTCCTTGAAGGATTCTATCTGCTGATCTATCTCTAACTGTAACACATCCTCAAATGGCAAGCACAAGAGGTAGTAATTTGTGTTCTTAGCTTCCTTTCATGCAGTTTTTCAGAACCAATGGGGGAGTAAATATTGTCTGTTAGTGTACAGTGTATCAGACCCTCCACCCCCACTCAAGCACAATCAGAATAAATAATTACTTACGCAGAGCTGTGCTGTGCTTCGCACCATCTAATTGTTTAAATATCTCCAAACAGTAAGAACTCTCTCCAGAAAGCATCAGTAAATTATAGTCTCACTGTGAAAACTGAGCACACAATTTTCTGTAATTTTATCAGCTCTTCAGTCTCAACAGTAAATGAACATTAGCACCAAGTTGTCCACAGTCACAGAATCACAGAATCATTGACATTCAGGGGCACCCTGGAAAATTTCTATGGAAAGGAAAAAGAAAGGAAAAGGAAAATAAAAGCAAAAAGGAAAATGAAAAGGAAGGGGAAAAGGGAAGGGGAAGGGGAAAAGGGAAAGGGAAAAGGGAAGGGGAAAAGGGAAAGGGAAAAGGGAAGGGGAAAAGGGAAAGGAAAAAAGGGAAAGGAAGGGAAGGAAAGGGAAAAGGGAAGGGGAAAAGGGAAAGGAAAAAAGGGAAAGGAAGGGAAGGGAAGGGAAGGGAAGGGAAGGGAAGGGAAGGGAAGGGAAGGGAAGGGAAGGGAAGGGAAGGGAAGGGAAGGGAAGGGAAGGGAAGGGAAGGGAAGGGAAGGGAAGGGAAGGGAAGGGAAGGGAAGGGAAGGGAAGGGAAGGGAAGGGAAGGGAAGGGAAGGGAAGGGAAGGGAAGGGAAGGGAAGGGAAGGGAAGGGAAGGGAAGGGAAGGGAAGGGAAGGGAAGGGAAGGGAAGGGAAGGGAAGGGAAGGGAAGGGAAGGGAAGGGAAGGGAAGGGAAGGGAAGGGAAGGGAAGGGAAGGGAAGGGAAGGGAAGGGAAGGGAAGGGAAGGGAAGGGAAGGGAAGGGAAGGGAAGGGAAGGGAAGGGAAGGGAAGGGAAGGGAAGGGAAGGGAAGGGAAGGGAAGGGAAGGGTCACCTCAACCATATGACTCTGAGCACCCCATTTAGGAAAAGCCACACATAGACCCAGGGTTCCTGGGAGTCAGATGACGTTAAGGCTAAGAAAAAATTGTCAAGTCTCTGAAGCTAAGCAGAGTGAATATCCCATCCCTCATCTTCCTCTCATGTTCAAAACCTCCTTACATCAACAAAGTAATTACAGAAAGTTGCTCTTGTTAATAAGGATTTACCACACTTCTTCCAAAGCATGGATATCCAAACATTGTGATCACAGCCATCCAACAATTTTTCACATGAATGATTCTATATAAGTAAAATTCCAAAAGCTGAACTTCCTTGAAATACCAGTAAGCATCCAAAGAATGGTGATGAATTCAGGTCTGGACCTACTTCAGACAAGAAAATAAGTAAGCATACATTTAATGTCAGTAAGATGCTGTTGTGGTGAAAGGATCCGTACAGCCTCCAGTTAAAATGTTTTAATTCCTGGATCCAGCTTAAAGCTCATCATGTCTCTAGATTCAACTAGTGACTGACTTTCTAGATTGAAAACTGCATTGTTTCATACCACTGAAACACCATTAATCTTAGATGGAGCCTTGCATAAATGATTTCCTACACAGCAGCACAGGGTAATGAGGAGGGCTGTAGCCATTGGGTTGGTCTCTTCAGGAATGCACATCTACCCATTTGAGAAAGAAACAAGATATTAAGTGATTGCAGGGTCAAATTCAGTCGATGACCAGTATTTAAACTTTAAAACCCAGCTATGTCTTCATGGGATTGGGAGAAAAGCACTTAAAAATCAAATATATGTCTTAGAAGTTGTACACTAGGGCCAAGGATAACCATGCCATGATTCAAAAGACTTGAGGGAATTATCTTGGGAAGTAGTTGTTCCCGCTGGGAACTAATTAGGGTACAAATGTAAGGGAGAAGCTTCCCAGTCTTTGAGCTGCAGCAGCCTTATCTTCCCAGGGAGTGCACAGGGCTTGGGACATGGTATTGCCCTGGCTCCACACATTGCATACAATGGCACTATACACTAACAAGATATTAAGCTTGATACAGCTCGTTTCATTTGTAAAACTTTGTAGCATTAATTCATTTCTCTGTGTTTCTCTCAAGTATCTATACTAGCTCATGAATATATACACTTCAGCAACTGCCATAAATATCTAAATTTGCACGACAATGCAGAGTTTATGGAGTGAATTTAGTCCCTATGAATTATTCACATATACCATGAAAGGAGAAAATGCGCTAGTTGGCGTTGAATCTATCACACTAAGGACAAAAGCAAATGTTTTGATTTAAACACGCAATTTCCTGTATTAAGGTTCATTGTCTGTTATTTGAGAACTTTACCACCGGATCAATTTTGATTACTTACTGTAACCGAAGAAGCCTGAGAATTTCTGAGATGGCCACTCATTTTGTTTATCTGTCTTTGCATGCCATATACACATCTACCCACACAAAATAAAGCAGCCACAAAACTTACTCCAAACCTGCATTTTCACCACCAGAACATTGAAGAATTCTACTTCTTGTTGCTCCCAAGTAGTACAGATAATGGCTATATGCTTTGTCTTTAAAGAGAGTACAGTTTTTAATTTTTCCCAGAGCAATGTCATATATCTTAAACATAGAGTCCACATGCTTATTCTAGCAAAAATGAAAAATGAACCATGAGATTGTTCTGGGCATCGTCACTGTATTTGCCAGATTCCATAAATAAATAAATAAATACACAAAAGACAGAAAGCGTAGTGATGAGACAGCTACTTGTACTACAAATTAGCTCTTTTATTCCTGGTGAACAGCTTCTTTACAAGAGTAGCTTATTTCAATCTCCTCATCTTCCTGAAATTAATCTGTAGTAAAACGCAATTTTAGTGAATGTTTCCCTGTTCCTGGTGCCTCTGAATGTATCTATGTTAATTTGATAAAGTTATAGTAGTTAATATATGGCTTTTTCTCTTATGTTTTCTTATATATATGTGTGTGTGTTTGTGTGTTTGTGTGCTTGTGAGTATGTGTGGAAATTCTCCAGACAGGGCCAGATTTGAATATCGGAATGATTTTCACTGACAGCAACTGGGGAAGCAGTAGCAAAGATTTCTAGTCGCATCTCTGGGACTGCAATGATGGCTCTCCATGGAATTAGACTGGGAATACTGACATTTCCATCCTGGTCATCACAGAGCTACTCAGGAGATCAAAACATAGCATTTAAACTCTCCTCACAGTTCTAAGGATTCTGTTGTCTCAAGGTGTCCCTGAAGAGGGTCCATTACTGTGGCAGCTGCTGAAGGGAGAGATTTTACACAGTGGATGCCGATTTAGTTAAATTTAAGAATCTTTTAAGGATTTACTGAAAGCAGCTCGATTGAAACTGCATGGAGGGAGAATTATGCACAAGCACTTAAATTCTGACTCTCATCAGGAGGAACACAGAGTATGATGTGGCATTAGGAAAGGAAATATTTCACTTAAAACATTAAATGAGTATAAAGGTAGTGAAAATCTACCCAACTTTCTTGAATATGTCATTCAAATCTACATGTGGTTCTAACAGCGTTTTTGGAGATGTACTGCCATAAAAGCCAGGCTTATAATACACCAGCGTGAGAGGTAAGTATGACTTCAATCTTACCTCAACAATAACATTAAAAATAATAGCTGAAGGCATCTGAATTAACGGAAGGGGTGGAGGATTTATACATGACTGTAGTCCTTCAGATCTGATAGACAGCTGGGTATAAACTACAAAATTTCTAAATGCTCCTATGGAAAGAACAGGTTTGATCAAAGATCATACCATCTTGGTCACCAGAATATTCAAGAAAAGTGTGTAGAAGAAGCAATATTATAGATAATGTTTTTTAAAGCAGCATTACTTTTTCATAAGCGAGGCTGTTGATTGAAAAGGCTGAATTAAAAAAAACAGGGTAAGGACGTGTCCTCTCCTATCATTTACATCATCAGCATTAACAAAACATGCTAGAAAGGGGTTTTCTAAACTCTATGAGAGGTCTAGAACTGTCAGAAAGGAATGTTACCCCAGGTATAGTACTGACAAGATTTTGCTTAGATTAGGAAATGCTGCCAGCACTCAGTCACTTAAGTAGCCCATGTCCTTGGTCTGATCTTCACAGCTATTTTCCTCCTCAACAGCACGAAAGTATCTCCCTCTTCCTCTTCACTCTCTTGCCAGATTTAGGAAGTCCCCTCTCCAAAGGTAGGTTGGCTCATTCTATGCACCCTCAATTCACTGTGTTCAGCAAATCAAGAGCAAAACTTTTCTTGCCTGCAGATAGGCAAATCTAAGAGAGAAGCAGAGATCACAAAGATAATTGCTTTCCCACAAGTTTCACAAAACCAGCAATCTGAGCAGAGAAGGCAGTTTAAATGCTCATAACTTTGCTTCTAAAAACTTTCAGTTTTCCTCAGACGTGGAAGCCTGCATTTCATCATCTAACTCAATCTTAAGAGATTGAAATATACTAGAAGACACTATAGTTAATTGGTTGATCAGCTGAGAAACACAAGTCCATAGAAACCAGGCTTCATTAACTCTGCATCTCACAAACTACTGGTGTTCAGTTTGCTTGATTTACACTGTGATGTTTCTTCATTGCTGTTGTATTTTTTTCTGAGTGAATACGGTAAAAAAAAAAAAAAAAGGAAAAGAAAAAAAGAAATTTAAAAGTATAACAGGAAAGGAATTTCTCTTTTCCTGTAAGAAAAGCAGTGAATTGATGACCATTTATTTCTGATCACTTTGTTGTTTAATATAGTGCTTTTTAAATCAGCTGTCACAGAACCCAATCTACCTCCACACAGCTGCCAAAATTATTCCTGTTCTGTCTGCTGTTGCATATTTTGGATGTTTGAGCTAACCCACACATTTTCCTTCTTGGAACTATGCTTTGGTAGTATTCTGCAAAAAAAATCCTGAGGAAAAGAGGGGCATTTGAGACTGGATTGTTATTGTTTATTTGCTGGGGGGGTGGGGGGGGCCGTTTCACGGACAGAACAGGGAATTGCTCAGTTCTCCTTAAGCACACTCTCTGTAATGACTGTCCTTTTCATATAAGGCAGCCACGCACATGGGGAAGCAGTAGAAAGTGCAGAACTAATCCCACTGGAATCCAGCTAAGAGCCAGCAGTATAGTAGGTTCTGTACCTGGGAAATGCCAGATATCTATTCAGGAGTGCAGACATTACAATTGAAATTATGTGTTTGTCCAGCTAAACAGCTCAGAGGCAGAAGTGACAGTCATAGGGGGGTATTATTAGATGCATGGACAGGTCCAAGCTCCAGCCAGGGGAACACAAAGCATCCGTGCAAATCGGCTCTGTACAGACCAGTCCCTTTGTCCCTGACTCCAAAGGACTTAGACACAGCCCAAATCTGCTGCAATTTAGCTCTCTACCTCTTCCCCCCCTTTTTTTTTTTTTGACCCACTTCTTTCTAACAATTCAGCAAGTGTGATGGAGGGAAACTAACAGCACCATCTACTGGATATATGACTTTATCAGCTATTAGAGTCAAAACTGTGTGTTAATCAATAGAGAAAACAAACGAGTAACAGATCCTCAGGAGCATAGGATGTTTAAAGTCTCTTTCCCATAGGTTTGGTGTTTTTTATGTTTGGTTGGTTTTTTTGAGGGAAACCAAATGACAAAAGGAAGATACTTTATCTCAGCTGCTTCTCTGAGAACAGCCTGGACTGCTCAGAATTGCTGCATTTTGGACAATTATTATTGTTGTATCTAGTAATGCATATCAAAACGACTTTTGAAAATAGAGACAGAACAACTGGGTCAGATTCATTCAAAGCTTTGCTTTCAAACCCAGGTTGCTACAAAAATGAAACAAACAAACAAACTATAAACAAGCAAAATCAAACATAAGTTGTCTCTATCTTATGGTCTTGATCTACTTCCATTAGAAAGATGAGGAAGCTGAGAAAAAAATAAAGGCTATTTGCAATAAAAAAAATTCTTAGACACACTGAACTCCATTCTTCTCTTACCTGGATGTGCAACATGAGCTTGGGAGGCTTCCTGAAAGGGAAACACAGACATATATTTTCAAGAGAGTCTTTTTGTCGGCATTTCTAGTTTTAGATGATATGTATGTTTTAGATGGAAAACCATGGGGAGGCATAAATTGAAGTAGTGAAGACAGAGTTTTGATGGTTTTTAAATACTTATTACCAGTCAATTGACTGTCTTAAAAATGCAGTTCTGTGAACCTCCTTATAAGGGCCCTCGTGGATATTTTTCTCAGTGCTGATTCATACATGTAAAAGTTGTTGCTCCAGTCAGCTATTTTTGAGGCATTCTATTTGTGTAGTAAAAGCCTGTCATCATAAAAATAAGTCACTGACAATTTTATTCCCTGTTGGTGCTATCTGAGATGTAGACCTGGAAATGCAGGCTGACTTCTGCCACCTCAAACCATTTCACTGAAAAGCATGATTCTTCCCATCACACCTACTAAAATCACTATGCCAGCAATTTGCTACAATTGCATCCCTATCACCACAAAATGAAAGCAAATTTATTTTACAAGCCATTTCTGAATGTTAACTGTATTATGATACTTGAGATACAGTAGTGTAGTTGCAGAAAACAGCAAAAAACTATAGTGTGCATAACATGAAATTGCACAATGCAAATTAAACTCACATCTGCCTTTGGCTAGAGGCAAAACACCAGAGCAGAAAAATGAGATCTGAGGAAGATATGATGCTCCACCAGCAGACAAGAGCTTCCTCTGGAGGAGATGAGGCATCTTCTGAACACACAGAAATCATCACTTTTCTGACAAAGTGAATGAGGACACAGATCAGTTTGTTGTTCCTCAGGTGTCTGAAAAATAAATTTTATACTGGCTCATGTATATCTTAGCTGCAAAATTAAAACAATCAACTTTTAAGTTCTTACATAAGTACCAGAACATCTCTTATTCTTGCTTTCTTCAGCAAGTTCCCTATAAGAATCATAGAATCCCAAACTGGAAGGGACTTCAAGGATTATCTGATCCAACATTTCTTGGCAAAAGCACGGTCTAGAGAAGATGGCCCAGCACCCTGTCCAGCTGAATCTTAAAAGCCTCCCATGCTGGGGAATCCACCACTTCCCTGGAGAGATTATTTCAGTGGCTGATTGTTCTTATTGTGAAAAATTTTCCTTTAGTGTCCAGTAGGAATCTTCCCAGAGTAATACATACCCCTCACCTGTTATCTTTTCCACGTTACTCCTCATAAAAAGGGAGCCCCCATCTTCTTCTGAGCCACTCTAAATATTAGAACCTGGTGATAAGTTTTCCTCTCAGTCTTCTATTCTCAAGGGTGAACATACCTAGTTCCCTCAGACTTTCCTTATATCTCAGGCTTCCCAGTCTTCTGACCATCTTTGTTGTCTTCTCTGGAGGCACTGTATTCTGTCCACATCTTTTTTCATAGTGGGGATCAAAACCAAACACAGTATTTCAGATGTGGCCTGACAACACCTGAGTAGAGGGGTATAATGACTTCTTTATCTCTGTTGGTGATGTCCTTGTTGATGCAACCCAGCATCCTGTTTGCTTTCTTTGCCATAGCAGCACACTGTTCACTCATATTGAGCTTGTTGTCCATCAGGATCCCCCAGATGCCTTTCCATAGAGCTGTTCCCCAGCCAAATAGATCCCAGAATGTGCTGCACTTGTGGATTATGTTTCCCAGCTGCAAGATTTTACACTTGTCATTCCTGAGCTTCATAAGGTTCTTGTTAGCCCACTCTTACAGCCTAGGCAGGTCTTCCTACAAGTTGACTCTCCCTTCTGCCATATCCGTTTCCCCAGTCAGTGTGGTAACATCAGAAAACTTCATCAGAATGCACTTTACACCATTATCCAGGTCCCTTATGAAGAACTGAGCCCAAAAAGTGATCCTTGAGGAACACCTCTTGTAAGAATTTGCCAATTTGAAAAGGAGTTATTCACCACCACCCTCTGGATGTCGCTTGTCTGACATTTCCCCACCTACTGCACAGAGCACTTGTCTAGACTGTAGTGCATCAGTTTCTTTAGGATAAGGCTGTGGGAAACTGTATCGAAAGCCTCAGAGAAATCCACTACTCACCCCACACCAACCAAGCAGGTTACATCATCATAGAAGTGAAACAGTTTTGTCAAGCACAATTTGTCATTGGTGAATCCATGCTAGCTTTTCCCAATCACATGTATAATTTGGCATGTGATAGCCCCCATAAGGATTAATTCCATAACTTTCCCAGGGACTAAAGTAAGACTAATGGGCCTAAAATTTTCTGCATCCTCCTTTAAGATAGTGATGACATGAGCCATCTTCCAGTCTTCTGGGATGTCCCTCAGTCACCATGATTTCTCCAAGATTATGGAGAATGACCTTGCAATGACCTCAACCAGCTCTCCTAACATCCTTGAGTAGATAATGTCAAGGTCCATTGATTTATAGGAGTCAAGCTCCTGTAACAGTTTGTATAACAATTTCATTGATGATGGATGTATGCCTACTTTAGCACTGGTTGCTGTTTCCAACACCTGGGGCCCAGCAATGCTGGTAAAGACAGTGATAAAGAAAGTGTTGAGAACCTCTGCCTTTGCAGCATTGTTATGACCAATTCACCTCTCCTGTTCAACAGTGGGCAAACATTTTCCTGCTGTTTTGTTATGTACCTGAAAACCCCTTCCCTGTTGTTTTTGATATCTCTGGCCAATTTCAATTAAAGCTGAGCTTCTGCTTTTTAAACTGCACTTCTTCACAACCCATCACTACCCCTGTACTTCTTGTATGGCTATTTGTGTTTTTCCATCTCTGGTACTCCTCTCTAATGAGTAGACACAGAGCTAGCAGTTAAGTCAGAGGTGTCTCTTGTTTCACCTGCTTTCCTTATTTTTAAGGGAGAGGAAAGGATTTTGTGCTTCCAGGCCAGTGTTTTTGAAAAACTCCCAGTACTTGCTAGCTCCTTTATCCTCCAAGGAAGCTTCCTACAGAATCCCACCCAGCTGAGCTTGGAGAGAGTTGAAGTTTACACATCTAATTTCAAAAATCTTTGTCTTTGTACTAACCTTCAGCATGGTCATCAGGATCCCAGACTCCAAAATACTGTGACCACTGCATCCAGGACTGCAACCGAGATATTCAAAAGCAGGTTTTCTTGGTTTGCAAGTAGCTGAAGTGCAGCAGTGCCTCATTCCTGAGAATGAGGAGAACATCCAACTCTCCCTTTTTCCTCCCTCAGAGAAGGTATGTTTTAGAAAACAATCAGATTGCCCTCCTCTGTTGTAATTCAAAATCAGATAGCTGTGGATGCCCCATCACTGGAGTTGTTCAAGACAGGGTTGGATGAGGCTTTGAGCAGCCTGGTTTTATGGAAGATCTCCTTGCCCACGGCAAGGGGGTTGGAAACAGTGGATCTTTAAGGTTCCTTACAAGTCAAAACATTCTGTGATTCTATAATTCTATAATTCTATAATTCTATGATTCTATGACAGCTGTATCAGTTATAACAAAACATGATGTTACACTTTGCTGTTGCATATCTGCTTGGGGCATGCAGTCTTTCACAGTATGGATGGTTGCAGCATTATAAGCTGATTTCCTTGAGGGCAATCTGATGACCTTTCTGAAGAGTGTCCAGCCTGCATGGAGACAGATACTGGAACAAGTATAGCAGACACCAGCTATAGGACTCTTGAAATCAGACACTCAGCTCAGCAACTCATATCTTAGGACATCACTGACTTGCAAATTGAGAGCAGAATGGAGCACCAGAGTCATATAGGAGGTGGTCATTTGTGCAACACCATGCTTGTTTTTAATGTTTTGGTTTTGTTTTGTTTCCATCAAAGTTACTGTTATTTGCTGTAACCAATACAGCTTTCCTCTTTCCTGGATTTCAAAGAAAGAAATTGTACTAACACTTCTCAGAGAGGGTGATGTGATTTTCACTCTACAGTCCTCACTCTTTCTCCCAGATTCAGCTTCAATTAAGGGAAGTAGATACTGAAGTGTTATTTTAGTGATTTAAATAGTATCAGATGTGTTTATTGCAGAAAAAAAAAATCACAAGTAGCAATTTACCCTTTACAAGAACAATTCTGTTCTGTGTAAACAGTAGCTTATTTCAGTTTTTTATGTGAACTAATGCCTGGCTAAAAGGATTTTCCAGGTGGCCACAGTGAATGCTGCTCCTTCCATTAGCCTGCTCATGTAGTAGGAGAGCTTTTTGTAACATGAGAGGAACATGCATTTTATTAGATGACCTCTTTTGCATCCATTTCTGAACAGCACCATGCCTTAACATAGCTAATATGTGTCAAAAGGAACTCATGTTTATGAACATATGTCTATAGCAGAGTCTGTTACAAGTATGGAGTTTTCATTAACAAACACCAAAAACTCAGAGGCAACATAAAATCAAGCTTTGACTTCAGAAAAGCTTTAAAAGTCTTTTTGAGAAGTGTTCTTATTCACAAAGCTGTAAGTAAAGAGCTCCCCTTCCTGGAGAAACTGGAAGTGCAGTATGAGGGAGTAGTGCAGGTTACTGACACATATGATGGTTTCTGATTCCTGAAGATTGACCTCACATTTCTCCCAGTCCTCTTGCAATACCTGTTGATTTTGTATTTACCAAGGAGCTGCTTGCCATCAATTAATTTGTGAATTCAACAAGGAATGTTTGGGTCAGAAGTATAAAGCCAACATGATATTTAGATCTTTGATGACAGTGTTGATCATATCTAAAACCATTTCTATTCACTGGAAAGGATGAAACAACTCTAACAGCCAAAAGCTGTGGTCCTGAAAGTCCAAATCATGTACTGACCAGAGCACTTATCAGGATGCCATTTAATGTGAACATTATCATGTTGTAAAAGTGTCTAAGTTAATTTCTGGGGGAAATTGGTCTCTGAAACAAATCTTTAGTTTTAGTAGATGAGATCTAACACTCAGCTACAGCTGATTCTCCCTTGTGATCTTGAAGTCCCAATGAGACTCTGAAGGTTAGACATAGATAACATCTCTGTGGCAGCAACAGAAGGGAGAGTGACTGTACTGTAGTGTGCGAGAAAATGGTGCTTATCTTCATCTGCTAGCAGCATAGCCCATGTCTAAAGCTGGAAATTAAAAACAAGAAGAGAAGGATTTCTAAAGGAAGACTGAAGCTAAGCCAAGGTCTTGTCACTGCTGGACAAGAAAAGTGGGCAGCTTAACTGGGGTCTTAAGGATTCAAACCTGACTGTAAAATCCTTTGTGAATATTAAGTTAAGGCAATATTCCACTGAGTACCTCAGAGCTTTGCTCAGTGCTTACATGACACTGTAACCCAAGTTCCTTGTTAATGCCATTGTCTTAATTAATCTGCCAAACCTGCTGAATTTCAAGCCATCTGCTAGCTATGTGAATGTCTGAGATTCCTCTAATGGGGGCATCATCTTTAAAATGGTGTCTTAAACAAAGCAATTCTTCAGTTTTTAACCCTATCTTTAATCCATTTGAATTGGTCATTTACTCAATTTAGTTCTCTTCTGGCCTTTGAGACCTTTGTCTTTCATGGTGCTATTGGTTTTTCTTACTTGAATATACGATTTAGACATGCTGCTTGAAGGGCTGATGGCAACTGCCCTCAATGATCCCACCACACTCCATCTTATTAAATGTACCACCACTTTCATTCTGCTGGTTTTAGGTGTTCATCTTCCTTCGGCTTTGTCAAAGTATTAGATTCCCCGTGAGATGGAGGTAGCCCACAGGAAACGCATCAGTATTTGCCAGTCCTGATCCAGATGGTGGCTCAGAGATGCCTCCACATCAAGGGAAATATATATGTATTCAATGATGTGTTGCAGGTCCATTCCCAGACTCCTGCATTGTATTCATTATTCTGGTGGAAGGGTGAAAAATAATTACCAATAACTGGTTTTGGTGGCGAATCATAACCAGCATTATCTGAGAGCCATTACAGGACACCTGAGGCAAAGCTGCTCTACTCCGTGAGTCTCTATTTTTGTCTTAAGCTAATTAATATGGAGCTTACTCTTTCTCCCAGTATGCATCAAAGGCAAAGTGTATGTAAACTTGCTTCCTTTTCCAACACCGTCATAGCCTTAATAAGATGTGGAAGCAGGAGAATAGAAGAATCAAGATAGACAGGGTTTGCAAGTATGTTAGAGAAGTGGGGACAAAATAATGAAATTTGAATATTCACTGAGGAAAACCTGTAATGTATGGGTTATCAAATAGACCAAGTGCTGCAAGTAGGATTTTGTATTCATCTCAGTGGACTGCTGGGGTTCAGGACCGTGCTAGTCAGCCCATGCAGTATGCAGGAATATTTCAAATGCAAAGACTAAATTTATTTTTGTTACTTTGACAACCAGGGGATCCCTGAAGTGACACCCAAGCAGAGGCAGATCGGGACGCAAGCACCAAGGAGCTCAGTCCACGCTAATGGATCACTGAACCTGCTGGTTTTGCTTGTATATCAGGGATTCACACAGGTGTAATTTACCACTGTGCTTTGATCTTTCCCACAGCAGGGTAAGAAACACAAGCATGTTTGGTTGGATGCCTCTAAGTCTATCGCAGGCCTATGTTATCTAAACACAGATGTTCTACTTGTCAAACACATGAAACTAAACAATGATTAGTATGATATATGTGTTTTTCTACAGCCCAGCTGCAAGTCACTTGAGCGTGTTTACAATCCTCCTCACCAACCTTCCATTATTTTCCCACAAGGATATTTCTGGCAAGAACAGAGATAGAATCACGCTCCTTTCACAGATGAATCACAGCAATCCAGGATTGAGGTCATTGACAAGACAAGCTGGGACACTCTTGGTTGGTGAATAAAACCAGTACATCTGTTCCCTGCAATAATAATCCCCTAATCTTGCATTAGATATTTTATGCTATTAAAAAAAAAAAAACAACAAACAAACCAACACAAACCTCCCAGAAAACTCTCGAAGTATAAGCAGTCATTTAATTTAGAAATAGAAAGAAACCTATTCAGTCATTCATGTTCATTAATACCCCCCAGCCAACTGAAGAAAACTCATCTGATAAAATTTAAACCATTTAAATGCAAGGCTTTTTCAAGGTAATTCTGGATGTTGTCTGTCCTGAAGGCAAAAAATACACTTTGCAATGTGACTTCATTTCACCTTCCTCCTTTGTCCTCATCTTTCCCCTTTCCCCTCCTCATCCTCTCTCCATTATGCTATGGAAATTTTCTCTGATTTACCTTATCGGAAGAGCCATTGGAATGGGAGCACAATGCTGACACTTCTTATCTTGTTTATCAATGATGACATGAGAAAGTGAGGTAATATGAAAACATGACTGAATGTATACAGCTTGGCTTTGGCTCTTCTCTCTTTCAAGCAGACCAGGGTTTACTAGGAGCTTTCCAAAACCTTGTCTGAGGTGCATTACCATGTTTCCCTCCCAGGTAATGTGGGAGTGGTGGTGCTCTGTGGAGGCAGATTTTCATACGTGTCTCTGTCTTGTATGTCACACGTCAGTACTATGCACCAATAGATGCCAGTCAGCCAAAATATCCCCAGAAGTCTTCACATCATTCCTGCAGTATGCCTACTCCATAGCAGCATTAGATATCGGATGTGAAGCTGGAGTAGAATTCCAAGTCACCATGCAAGACTGATCCCATCCCAACTCTTTGTGCCTGGCCCTGCTTTGTCACACTTGACTCAGAATTGCCACATCTTTTTGGAGTTGAGCATCTCTGGGCTGTTCTCAGCTCTGGGACTCAGATTAGTGAATTAGGCACCTCTGGCCAGGTTCCTCCACAAGGAATTTCCAGTAAATTTTATGTCAAAGGTTGCTAATATATACAAGGGATGGCTTTCATGCATAATCACATATGTGTTTTCTATTAGCTGGCTTAGTTCTTCCCTCATTGCAGAGCAACTTTAGGCCTCTGATGCCTAGTTCATACATTCCTCTGCATGGCAAGAAACATAAAAGTTAAGCATTTACATGGCTGAATAACCCTCACTGCTAGAACATTAGGCTTAGTGGCTCTGATGCCTTCTTTTAACATAAAAACACAGAGCACATTAAACTCTTATTGCTCCAGTGGATTTTAGTGTTGGGGGTGGAAATAAAAGCTTAGCTTAAGCTTAGTAAGAACCCCCCACTGTTAATGCATTGTATCTTCCGGGCACGCTTTCTCTAGGGCTATTCCCTTCTCTTTTCCACGGGGTCTATGCTACCCTTATCATCATAGCACCTGGATGCCTTCCAGTAGAGGATTAACAGCTGTCAGATTGTTGCTTTCATCTTGTTCTTGTGCCCGACAAAAACCGGGCTGTCACCCTTGCACAAGTACAAGATCTGACTTAAATTATCATTTCCCAGCCCCAAGTTCACTACTCTTGTATTTAAATTAATGCACAGAAAATAATACTCTTCTAAATAAATAATTCTTTCTTTGTTCCTCCCTCCTTTCTTTCCTCCCTCTCTCACTATTTTCCTCCCACCTTTACTCTCTCCATCCCAGATGTACAGGAATGAACTGTGTTGCTTATTCTACCTGCAAAATATGTTGTAAGCTGTCAACTGAGTTTCTATAGAAAGAAATAGCCACACAGTTATTGTGTATTTAGTGATACCAGTGGCAAAGTACTTACTTACACACATTCCTAAACAGAGAGATGCCTAGAGTTCTGCTAAAATATGCCGCAGGACTGGCATAGGAATAGACCTGCAACTGTTTTTTTTTTTTCCTCTTTTTATTTCACACCTCCCCCCAAGTATTACTGCAAAGATTGTGAGAAAATGAACTGGTCCTTTCACACATGTAGCTGCTTTTTTAAATTAGTCTTCAATTAACCACAACAGTGAAATATAATATATATATCCCTCTTAGGATAAAACTGATAGTTCAAGAAAATGTTCAAGGCTGACAGCTGACCCAGGGCTTTAATATATTCCACCTTAAGCAGAGCATTTTCTGTTCTTGAAAGTTGCCACCCCTGACCTTCAGATCTTCAGAGGTCCCTTCCAACCCCTACCTTTCTGTGACCTGACCCAATTTGAAGGAAACATATTCAAAAGTCATTCCAATCTTAAAAGCAGGCATCACAGTTCTGTTGAGGGTGACAGCTTCTTAGGGAGAAGGTAAAACGGGCTGATTTGTCCTGCTACAAGATCAGCAGCTGTACGCTCCTAAAGCAATAACTGATATTCGATGTGTGGAAGGGAAAAGGAGGATTTTTTTCCCTGTCTCTTCTCTCCTGGCAAGTGTCACAGCAATACAAAAGTTTCAGAAGACATCGGCTGCAACAACAGCAGAAAAAGAAGTGGGGAAAATCTGTCATGAATTAAAACCGGGAAGGTAACAAAACATTTTTTGTTTTCACCACAGCTTTGTGTATATGTGTGTGTGTACACAAGGGACAGAGAAAAAACAAGATAAAAAAAAAGACCAAAAAAAAAAAGACATTTTCTTCTGCTTAGAGCTTTTCTTAAACATGCCTCTTGAAAACCCATTCCCTCCCACACCTAATATCTTGTAAGCAAAGTGTTTTTCCCTCACAGTGAGATCTCAGAATTAGTACTTCCCAACAAAGCACACATCATCAGTGATTCATTGTCCATTTTTTATTGAATAAGTGCCTTTACCACATCAATATTTTCACATTTTATTAAATCCTTTGGATTTTTTATTATTCATTCCTTCACACACTCACTTCCTCACAGTTTGTTCTGGTTGTGACCTGTAGTATTCAACAGAAATAGCACAAAACCTCCAGCACATCAGAAACGAAGAGCTTGCTTTGAGAATAAAAAAGCAAACCAACAAATAAAGCCCTTCCTCTAATATCTTCTGTATACTCTCCATAAGAAATTCACTGTCATACAGTGTTTTTCTTTCAAATGTTATTGTAGCTTGGATAGAGAAGGACCAAGTGTACTTGAATATCTCCATCTTTATCTTCCTAAATTTAAGCCCTAATCATCAGGCAACAAAGTGTCCTGGAAGGAAGGGAGTTGGAAAGGAAAGGAAGACACAGACAGCTCAGTTGTTCCATTGAAATGCTTGCATTTTGTATTAAAATATTTACACAGTAATTTTATTTCTATTCCCTCTTTCATAAGGTGAGCCTTAAACACATCGTAAGGGTATTTGTCTCTATGAAGAGGCACAGTTGGACTGTGGCATTAATTATACCTTGTGTCTGCTAGACATGGAAAGTGGGGCAAAATGAGACGTCCTTGCAGTTTTGACACCCTGAATTGCCAAAATAAGTGAATTCTAAAAAGAGATGGAAGTATCTGGGAAGCCCAGAGATAAACTCTCAAATCCTTGAAAGACTTGTATTTTCAGCTGCTTCCTCAGCATTTGGCTTTTGCTACTCTCTGTTCGCAAGTACGTCTTTGTCAGGTTCCATTTCTACGTTCCTGCCTCTTCACCTTCATAGTGCAGGGAGTCCAAGAACCTTATTCTGGGCCATGAATTTATTTAGGAGACGGGGAATCTGAATCTCTTAAGTGCCCAATATTCATTTCCTCATGCTGAGTCTTGGAGGAATGATTTCCCCTCGCTAGGAATACACACCAATTTAATTATCTTTAATACTTCTGAAGGTATCAGAAATATTTGAAGCAGCACAAGATATTAGCTTATCCATAATTTCTGCCAGAATCATACTGGTTTGTGGGAGCAACAGGAAAAGAGAAGACACATCTGATACTGGTGTCTGTTTAGAAAATGGTAGTGAAAAGGCAGCACACAAAGCTTCTCAGAAATATAGAGCAAACCTCTATTACCATCACCACCATAATAAAGAGGTAGCAGCATCCAGCCTGCCTTTTCTAGGCTCCCATAGGAAAACAATGCTTTGTGCTGCTACCAGCATCTTGCCACTGACTTTATATGTGCCTGGAGCAGGTCGTCTTGCCCTCCTCTCCTCAGTGCTGAGAAACTGCTGTTTCAGGGGCTAGGAAAGTACTCACTCATTTCACAGCTACACTGACCTCAGCACCAGTCCAACACTACAGAGTGGGCACGGAGAGACTGCATACGCACATAAGTTTGGCTTGCGAAGGCAGGGAGGAGAACACAGTCAACCAAAGGGAGAGCAGCAGCACACATAATTACTTGAACAAATCGATGCAATCCCTTGCTTTCTGACCCAAATTGGCAAGGATCCTGCAACAACCAGCACGCAATTTCTCCCACGAACCGACCATAAAAGGCAGATAATATCAGCTCACTAAAGACAGGAAACTGCTGCTTCTTTCAGACTATAATTCAATTAACTGTGATTTTCCTAACAAGCACTTTTTTTTCTTTTTCATTACTACAAAGAAAAGGACTCAGATCTGATCCCACAGGCTTACAGACTTTAAGGACAATAACAATTTAATGAGACAACTTATGCTGTGTTTATCCTCCTGCCTCAGGCACGAACACTCCACGGACTTGCAGGCAAGAACTGAGAATGGAGCCAACTCACCTAGGACTCCAGACGCATCTCAGACCTTTTCTGTAAGCAGCATCCAAAACAGAGCCAAATTAGCCTGGGCTTTTTTTTCTGTCGTGGTTTTAACAGTCCTAGACCTCTATCAGATGTATTACTGTTGAAAAATTTGCTAAAATTTAGAATGTAGATTATTTTGCTAATTGCTTCCAGTCTGCACCCCCTTTCTTCTCCCCGGAGAGAGCCTCTGCTATTTCTTTTCTGTGTCTGAGGACTGGAGGGAGGCCCGTGTGAAAGTGTGCCATGATTTTAAGCTAATAGTGCCATCTAGTGATTTAAAAGACATATGTGCCTCTGAGTTATCAGGCAGAGCTGCAACGCTCAGGGTCGTCCCCAGGAATTAACCATCTTATATAATATTTAATAATCTCCCTGTGGCATCAGGCTCTCAGGAGGAGAGAGAGAGAGAAAGTGAGAGAGAGGGGGAGAGAGAGAGTTCAGTCACAAGACAGAAGCAGCAATATATTTAATTGATATAAAACAGTAAGTTAACAAAGTCCAATGGTAAATACAACAAAGTGGTTTAACAACACTCAATGGCAAGGTCCGTTTGATTATTTACTACATAGGGGACAGGGTCAGACAAGCTCTTAGGAAGACTCTCCAGTTGTGTGATGAGGTTTAGGGAGGGTTTCATTGCATTCTAAACTCTTTCTCAGAGAAGAGACTAGATGTGGCTGGATCCAAACCTGATCCCATACTTGGTCAATGGTTTAAGTCTAAAGGCTTATGTGTGTACAATCAGTCCTTTATATTGCTCAGTGGAGATCAGAGAGTTTTCGTGCACTTATTCCAGAGAAAAGCGACAAAACTAGTGAGGGGGCTGGAGAACAAGCCTTATGAGGAGCCTGGAGAAGAGGAGGCTGAGGGGAGACCTCATTGCTATCTACAACTACCTAAAAGGAAGTTGTGGAGAGGAGGGTGCTGGCCTCTTCTCCCAAGTGACAGGGGACAGGACAAGAGGGAAAGCTCTGCCAGGGGAGGTTTAGGCTGGACATTAGAAAGAATTTTTCACGGAAAGGGTCATTGGGCACTGGAACAGGCTGTCCAGAGAGGTGGTTGAATCACCTACCCTGGAGGTGTTTAAGGGGCGGGTGGATGAGGTGCTGAGGGACATGGTTTAGTGATTGATAGGAATGGTTGGACTCGATGATCTGGTGGGTCTTTTTCAACCTGGTCATTCTATGATTCTACGATGCTATGATTCCCAATTCATATTTGGAGTATCTGATGCAATAAGGATTCTCTCAGCCTCGAAGAGTACCCTTGAGAAGCAGCCCTACTCAAGTGGAGATCCTGGCATGCAGCCTGCTGCCATGCAGGCAAGCTCAGTGACCTCTGGGCTGTCCACTATTTATGGAGTGAGATAATTGACTTATAGTCATCTTTACATACCAACAAGACAGCTGGGTCACTATGCCAGATAGCCCTTGGCTACCGTGTTGCCATTCATCTTGCAACTCATCTTGCCATTCATTGTCCAACTAGAATGCAGCCCTTACAACCACCACTGGTGGTTATTGTTTAAGTGGAGTGGGGCACGCTATGGTACACAGTGACCTATCCCAAAGGCAGAGACTGCACACACTCCTGACAGCTACCCAGGAGGTGGAAGCAAATGTGAGGAGACAGTATCCAGAGCCTGGGAACAAAAGAAAACCCACTGAGATCTGTATGTGAGGTTTTAGGAATATCTGCTTAGCATTTACAGAAGTGGGAGAAAGTAACAGATCTGGTCCTGTGATGCTCTTGAATATACTTGGTACACATATACACATATATTCTACATACAGATGTGGATGTTTCTAAATATATGCATCCGTATCTCCACCACAGTAGCATATATTAATATTGTTGAATCCTCAGAATTTAGCAACCTGATTCCAAGAAGCTGTATTCCATTAAACTTTTTTCAAATAGGAAAAGGCACATGGACACACACACGCAGAGTAAAGAATCCCAAAAGACAGTCATATATATGCATGAATATTTGAAATATTTTACTATGGCAACATAACTAAATGTATGTAAAATCTCAGGGACTCTTTAATACACCCTAGAATTTGAATTTTCAAGAGCAAGTACAATGAAAGTTTTTTTCTCACTCTCATTGTGAAACTTTTTCTCTACGGTCTCTCCCTGTGTCATTCAGAGTTTGTCTTTGTGCCTGTCCCTTAAGACACGAATAACTACCCGAGGACTTATTTTTAAGCCCAGAGCATGCAATGGCAACATTTTCTGTGATTTATTTTAATGAAAAGGCAAAGCACTGTTATGAAGCCACACTCCAAGCTGCTGATGGACTATACTGGATGATACATTTTTGTCCTTTCTTGTAGCTGAGGGAGTGAAATGGAGTATGAAGGTGTTCTCATTTTCCTGAATAGAAAATAGAAAAAATGGGGCTTGAAAGAAGGTCTTCAGGGATTTACACCAGTATGTTTGCAACAAAGATCTGAAAGAAGACCTGACTCCTGTTTGTCTGGCTTGTATTTATTCTGCGATTCATGTTTTGCGGTTTTTCCTAATGACTTCCAACAGCTGGGACAAAAAGGTCTACCTTTTTTACTTTCCCTGCTAATCATTTCTTTATGGTTTTAATTACTGGTGGGGGTTGTTTGTTTGCTTCCTCTGACACTTCAGAGTTTACCCAGGGGTTCAATATGGAATGTGCTGATGACATGAGCAATACAGAAATTCCTCCAGAATCTGGATGACATTTCCTGAACATACATTCTTCTGATTTTCATTCAGAAGAGAATTTGTGCAACAAAGCTCTGCAGACCTACAATCTATGCTTCTAGAATCACACATGATATTTTTCCTAAATCATTGCTGGCTTTTGCAGGACAAGAATATATTGGTGATGCCCAACATCTCTCACTTTTTTTTTTTCTTTGGCACATCATATTTGGAGATTTTAGTCTTTCACTATAAAATTAAGGCTTCATGTATAAGGTTTGAAAGTATTTTCTGCCCCAGGATTTGAAGCATATGTTCTGTGGACCAAACATTAATTGCCTCATTGTCTGTGAGTTTAAGGACTGAATTTATGACGCCCAAAAGTCACCTTTTACTCCTAATATAATTTTCCTTTCCTATTACTTTTTTTTTGTAGCATTGTTTTCTTTAAATCTTAAATTGGCTACAGCATTTAACTTGAAATCTCATTGAAAAACTGGGATACAATCAAAGCAATCCGGAAATCTATATTCAGATACTTTCTTGCTGTCTCTTCCCTCACCATTTGTTACCTGAGACTGCAGGAAGTAAGTGCACTCCTGGAAGACTCTGTCTGAAGGGGTCATCTAAGGAATAGCACACAACTACATTGAAGAGCTGCAGGGTCTAACTGTTCTTTGCATGATTCAGGCAAGGAAATTATGTATACATGTGACACACAAAAGCTAACAACAGTCCTGCTGCCTCTAGAGATCCTACAGAAGAACCTTCATGCACCCTGATGTGTATAATTTATTACACAGTGGGCTTGGGTTTTAACGGCTATGTGTATCTGAAAAAAATACTTCTCAATTATTCTGATCAGTGGGTCTGGTGGATGTAAAGATCAGTTTGAAAGCTCTGATGCTTTTTTAGAAGCAGGAGAGAATTTCACACCATTCTGAATGCCATTTGCCTGCAGTTAAAGTACGTCACTGTATCAATTAGAGCCAATTATGAATGGATTGACCTGCTGTGACATCGAGACGTCAGGCAAGATTCAATTTGCCTTTGCAGAACGGAGAAGGTAGAACCCACACTGGTGTTCAGGTATCTGGGACTGACATATCTGGATTTTCTGTAACCTTTAGATATAGGTTGCCTGACTTTGTCTTTGCAGGGTCCTTATTTGGGCCAGGTAAAAAGGTACTGGTATGGGATCTTGGAGAGGATCATATGTGCATGAGTAGTAGTGCTTGTGTTGTAGTGCTTTGTGTTGTAGCCAAGGACATGCAACAATGCACCGATTACTTTCCCTTTCCCTTCCCAATACAGATTAACATTGCGTCTGTCCCCAGTGAATAGAAGTATAAAAATAAATGTCTGACTGTATTTCCTGCATATTTTTAAAGCTGATTTTCCATTGAAAGCCTAAACTAAGAACCGGACCTTGTCCCAGCCTCATGCAACCTCTGTTCCCACATCCCCATCTATTTTGCCAAGATCAGTAGCAAATTATGGGAATATTTGAGGAGAGGAGTTACCTAGATTATAAGATCTTGGAGTTATCTAGGGCTTTTTGATGGCATGCGGCCTTCTGTTTGCTCATTAGAAAGAACATCAGACTAATAGATTAATAGGCGAATGTCTGTAAGCACATCAGCTCTGTGACTGTGACACATATTGTTCTTATCCCTGAGTGGAATGTGCATGCTCAGTAACTGTTGTTCCCTGCTTTTCTCAAAACACTTGTTTCAGGTTTCAGAAGAGGAATGTGCTGTCATGGAACTGAGTGAGATAACACTTATGTTTGGAGCAGTGGGTGTGAAACATATCTACAGAGATGAAATCACTTCTCAAAAATACTCGATTCCTCTAAGTCTTTGCTTTGGGTTGTTGCTTTCTGTATCAATCAAAAGATGAAGGACTGAATGTGATCTCTCTGCACACTCTTGTATGTGTAACATTCCCCCATAGGCACTAGATGAGGAAGGACTAAGACTGCAGTCAGAACAAGCCAATGGTGGAGCCACTCAAAGGCCAAAACTCAGACCCAGACGTTCCCACTCCTTTCATAGCCTGGGGTTTGCCACCAATGCTCTGCACCCTGCACGTCTGACTGAGTGTGAGGTAGGCAGGACTTGCCACATGTTACCTTATTCTCTTTTGGGACAGTTGCAGTAATTAGCTTTCACAAGACTGGTGAGACTGCTCCTCGAGTACTGTGTTCAGTTCTGGGCCCCTCACCACAAGAAGGATGTTGAGGCTCTGGAACGAGTCCAGAGAAGAGCAACAAAGCTGG
The DNA here is from genome assembly GCF_032191515.1 of Phaenicophaeus curvirostris. Classification (NCBI taxonomy): domain Eukaryota; kingdom Metazoa; phylum Chordata; class Aves; order Cuculiformes; family Cuculidae; genus Phaenicophaeus; species Phaenicophaeus curvirostris. The sequence continues at coordinate 93,167,932 of NC_091394.1, forward strand.
TGAGGGGACTGGAGAACAGGACTTATGAGGAGCGGCTAAGAGAGCTGGGGTTGTTTAGCCTGGAGAAGAGGAGGCTGAGGGGTGACCTCATTGCTCTCTACAACTACCTGAAAGGAGGTTGTAGAGAGGAGGGTGCTGGCCTCTTCTTCCAAGTGACAGGGGACAGGACAAGAGGGAATGGCCTCAAGCTCCACCAGGGGAGGTTTAGGCTAGACGTTAGGAAAAAATTCTTTACAGAAAGGGTCATTGGGCACTGGAACAGGCTGCCCAGGGAGGTGGTTGATTCACCTTCCCTGGAGGTGTTTAAGGGGCGGGTGGATGAGGTGCTGAGGGATATGGTTTAGTGTTTGATAGGAACGGTTGGACTCGATGATCCGGTGGGTCTCTTCCAACCTGGTTATTCTGTGATTCTGTGATTCTGTGACTCTCTTATCCTCACAGTTGACTAGTGGCCATTGTAGCTTGCAAGTCATGCTATCATGCCCTGATGCTAAGGACAAATTACTCTTTTCACAACACATTCAGATGGGTGGCATTTTAGCTACTGCCTCCACCAGCACAGCCTAAAGAGTTAGATATCTGTCTGAGATAATAATTTAAGAGGGTGATTCACCAACCTGTTTTCAATAGCAGTCTTAGAATGAGATGACTCACCCTCTGGAGAAGCATATCTTTATCTCTCATTTCTTTGTCTCTCATTTAGTTGTCATCTAGAAATTCTAGATGCCTAGCTGGCATCTGCTGAATGAACATGTGTGTCTACCATGCTGGTAACTCCATATGATCACGTCATACTATGTACCCACCATGGTCAAACAAGTCAGTACAATTTAGGGACCTTCTAAACTTTACTGGTTGTATTGCATTATCTTTGTTAACTATAATAACAACACAGATTTTTCATACAGATGGAGACTCCTGCACAGTAAACATGCAGCACTAGATGAGATAACTCTGCAGTGCTTTATACTAAAACCCAGATCTTTAAATGGGTAATGTTAGGTCAGAAGAATCCCATTCTTCTTGAACTTTCAGCAACCATATCTAAGACCCTAAATATTTAAAGCAGAAGGGTTTAAGCAGGACAATGGTCTTTAGTTCACATTTCTACTAGTCTACTAGTCTGTGCAGCTGTCTCATAAGCCTTATAGAGAGGGTGAGGTACACATTACGCACATACAAAGATGTCAGTCCTGTGTTTTGTATCCTTTCCCATTGACTTCAATGGGAGTATGGATTAAAAAAAAAAAGAAAAAGAAAGAAAAAGTGAAACTGTAAATAAGTAAAAGTCTTAGTAAACACAGAATCTGCTTCTATGACTGGAACAAAAATGGCTTTTTCAATAATGCAGTATCTTTGGATCATCAAATCTATGTTTTGAAAAGAAAACCTCTTTGGAGCCATTTCAGATGAATGTTGTTAGTGTAATTAGCGATGGGTTTGTCACATTCCCAGCTTATTCACAGGAGAATACATTCTGAAAGGTTGCTGCCTTTGTTTGAGCTCATTAAGACTGTGTGCCATTACAGTTACAAAACTTACACTTTTGCTTATTCTTCAGGGGAAAAAGATAGATATCTACTTAGAGTAATTTCTGACACATTCAGACTGCATAGTTCTTTTATGTAGTCATGCCATTGTTTCATTTGTTCTACTTGTATCTACATTTGTAGGAAATGTCTTCAGCCCAGAACTAACAAATGCTATGAATATTACAATTTCTTTACACTTTGATAGCTCATGAAAGATAGCATTTAGTAGCATAAGTCTTACTTTTTGTAAGACTCTTAACCCCATATTTAGCAATGACCCCAGATTGAATTGCAGAAAAGATACAACTTTCCCAAATTCCAGTGCTTTCCCAGAAGTTTGGAAACATTTATACAGAACTTAATGTAAGGCAATGATATGATCTGATATAGATCAAGAACGCAGCGAAAGACCATAGTTTTTAGTCTTTTGTTTTTTACCCTCTTACAGACTAGTCATATTTTTAGAAAAAATGTCTTCAAAATATCCATATAAATCCAAATCAGCCATTTATTTTTTGTAATTTTCCTATCTTTAGAGTTTTTAATCCTTCCTTCATACAAGAATAGTATTGTATGTGCAGAACAATGTATATGCATAGTTGAATTTACAGTGACACCATGCAGTGCAAACTTCCACATCTCTATTAGAACACTGTGCTAGAATGGTAAATGACACTCTATTCCTTGAGTTATAAGATAGAACAAGATGAAAGATTGAGAGGAAGAGAAGGAAAAGGTAAGAAAAAGAGATCGCCAAGAGCAAATGTCTTCCCTAAGGAAAGCTGTTGAGAAAGCACATGTAGCAGAAAAAAAAAAAAATATATAAGCATGCCATTCTCCTCATACTGAGTCCCAGGGGAAATTTCTTTTTCATTTAATTGGGTGGAAATGCCATTTCCGAGTGTAGTGTTCTGTCATCATTGAAATCACCAAGAAATTTCATAGCAAATGGGAATGTAATTAAACACTGTAAGGCATAATGGGTTAACTTGGACTATATTAAAGGACTCTAAAAGGATGAACTGGCAAGCTCCTTTTAGAAGGAAGAGGTAGTAAGGTTATCATGATTGGCAGCTAAAACAGAGACAGACACCTGCATCTACAAAAAGGTGCGCGCAGTACTGAGATGGTGGTAATACCTTTAATCACATCCCTTGCTGAGCTAAAATTCCTTAGGTGGACTGCAAACTTCTTGGAATTAGCAAACCAATGACAGGGAGGAATTATAATTATTTACCAAATTGTGAAAAAGAGAGAGACACTAGTGAATACATAAAGTTTAAGAAGAAAGGATTTCCAGAGAGCATTTTTTTTTTAAACTATGGAAAGAGTATGTTGTGAACACAGAAAAGGACTCCATTAATGTAATTACAGTTTTAGACTCACTTTGAAGACAGAATTGGGCTGGTTGTTTCCAGAAGATCCAGCATTCATTATAATTCATCTAGAAAGGAGAATCATGCTGCTGAAAAGTCAGGAAGACATTGAAAAGGAAGTAGGACCCACTGAAAAATAGGAAAGGAATGACAGTCAAAAACCCAGCAAGGATTTCAAGTCTCTCTTCTTTCCTGCTATATCTTCAGACCAAGATACCCAGGAAAAGACACCTTTTCTGATTAACACCTATGTTCTCATCTTGTATTCTGTAAAATACCCTTAGCTAATAAATGGGTTACTATTGGGAGGCAGAAAAGAGAGCAGGCGTAATCTTTGTCAGTTCAAAAGAAACAAATAGAAGACATCCGTCATAAGCAAATATTTTCTATCAGCATTAAAACAGTCACCTCTTCCCCTTTCACCAGAGTCACACAAGGATACACTTAAATGCTTGTTTTTCATGACAAACATAATGATCATTTTAAAATCACATTCAATGGGAACTGGATTAAATTTGTCATGAGTTTCTTAATGTATGGACCAACAGGTCCCTACTACTGTTTTTTTGGTCAGATCTTAGTATGAATAAATGGAAAGAATGGCACATAAGTAAGGAAAAGGAAAGTTTGGCCAGATACTTAAGGGGAAAACTTGCTGATTTTTGCTTTTGTTTGTCTAAAACATTATTTTCAATTTAATAGTTTGCATTATCCATATGTACTATTCATCCATGCTAACACCGTGAAATCAGATTGAATAGAAATTTCTATGCATATAATTATAAACAATTTGCCATGTGTTAGGCAGAACCTTGGTTGACTGAATTCTTTTTATGGCATTAGGGGACATTATTTGTGATACAACCATCAGAAATTATAAGAATTTAAGGAATTTCAGTTGTCTATACTTGGTCACACATGATTATTATTTTCCCTTTTCACAACTAAATGCTAATTTATGTAAGTAAATTATTTTTCTTGAGTTCTCAAGCCTATGTGTTTTCAGTTAGTAATCAAAGTCTCTGCTTACTTTCAGCCTTTTGTGTGTTTGTGTAATCCTTTTTTGCCTGACTATGGTCACGGCCCCATCTAAAAGTGAATGGAGCCTCCATGCAGCGTGACAGTTTTCAGCACTTAGCAGAATACTTTTCTAGTGATTTTCTTTCTTACTTGCATATGGTTTGTGCTCCATGTTATGCACTGGAGCATGTATGTCCTTGTACACATGAGTGCATGTCTGCTCATCTTTAAGAATGGTTTGGCTAAATTTGAGCTCCAACAGTATACCACAGTGTAAGGGTAGTACATCCACTTGTACCTCCTCAAAGCCCTTCAGGAAGTTTTATTCCCCCTTCATTACTTTGCACAGTGCTTAACGTCATGCCAGCAGTACTGGCATTTTAAAATCCTACTATGGTCTTAATCCTAAATAATAAATACCTGGGGAAATCATGGCTTAACCTTCTTGAACAAACATGCAGAAGGACTACATCTTTTTCATCCATATTTACCCAATTTGTTGACCCTTGTGTTGTAGATAGTGGGTGACTCATGCAGTTATCTATATTGGTGTACTCAGAGAGTTGGAACCATTACCCGCCTATTGTGCCAGCTGTCTCAATATTGGCCTCTGGATTGACACAGATAAACGAACCTCCCCTGTTCCAGTCAAACCTGGTCACGAGTGTGTGGCTCCTGAGTCAAGGGTGTGACATATGGAAACACAATACTTAGCACATGAATTGTGTTGGCAATTAGGGGACAGGACAAGAGGGAATGGCCTCAAGCTCTGCCAGGGGAGGTTCAGGCTGAACATCAGAAAAAGATTTTTCATGGAAAGGGTCATTGGGCACTGGAACAGGCTGCCCAGGGAGGTGATTGAGTCATCTTCCCTGAAGGCATTTAGAAGATGGGTGGATGAGGTGCTGAGGGGCATGGTTTAGTGTTTGTTAGGAACGGTTGGACTCATGATCCTGTGGGTCTTTTCCAACATTGTGATTCTGTGAAATAAAACCCCTTACATTCCTTTGAAGTTCCTTGGGGTTGACCATTCTCTTAGGGAGGATCTGCTGTATCAACATGTCTGTCTTATTTAATTATATCACTGAAATTCCTACAGGAATCACAGGACTGAATGCTCACTTCCTGAGCCTGTCTTCACCCCCACCAACTGTTTGTCTTTCCCCTGTTTTAGACTCACAGTTCTGAGAATTGAATCTCATTGCTGAACTTTTAGGAAAGTCATTGACTACAGCTACTCTACCTGAAGGCATGTTACTTTTTATAAACTTAACAAGTCCATAGCAATGTTTCTTCTCAAAGAAAATTGAGGCAGAGACTTCCAAATTATTTTTTTTTTCACAGTTACCAAACATGATATGGATGGAGTGATAACACAGGAAAACTTGCATGCAGCACCCCTTCATTATCATATCCACATCTCAGCATCCCCCTGTTTTGTTCCAGCAATAAAAATATTATCATACCTCCAATCATCCATGCAGTACATAAAATACACATTATGAGAGAGTGCTTATCAAATCTGAACAGAAGTTGATGTAAAATTCTGAGAAATTCTAAGAAAAGGCAACAAACTTCTTTTAGAGTAGCACAAAGATACTACAGGCAGCACAATGCAAGCTTCAAATCCAGAAAGCTGATGCAATGTTAATGTAGAGGCAATGGCACTGAAAGGAATGTGATGAAGTCTTCAAAACACAAGAAAATTACCTTAATACTTATGTTTACATATTAGTAATGGATTATTTAAAAAATATGTTTGCCAGATTTTAAACATGGTGTCTTCAAATAGTTCTTCTACAGCTTCTTCCACAAAAGTTTATTTTTAAGCATTTAATTTCAGATTCTGTGAAGTAACATAGTATCATAATCACCATTTAATTGATCTTGTAATCCTTCTGTTTGTTTGAGTGACAGTAAAAGGAATGTCAATTAAACAGCAGTTTTGCTGAGATAATATTTAAAAGCCTTGTATAAGTAAAAAGTCTTAGATGTTTGACAGCACTGACACCTACCTGAAAACATAATATTTTTAGTGAATTATGCAGTGAAAAAGCATTTTTTATGCAGTATATAGTTCTTACTTGAATTGCAGATTTGTTTGTCCTTTGAACAGAAGATGCCAGGACTTAGTTGAATAGACCAAGGATTAAATCATAGGCTTAGTGCTGTTGGTTAAATGCATGGTACTATTTTCTTGTGTAAGTATGAGAAAACTTCTTTATTCCTTTTTTCTGCATAATATCCAGGCATAAAATGGAGAAAACACTGTTGTGATGATGCAGTTTATTAATACATATTGCAGAGAAGATAAAAAATTTGGGGTGAGATGCTGGAGTGCATCCCCACAGAAAGAGATATGTGGATTTGGGTTGATTGTAAGTTTACTGTGAGCCAATGGTGTACCTTGTCAGTGATGAATCCCCGTGTCTTGGGGTTCAAGCACAGGGTAGCCTGACGGTAGAGGAAGGTGATTATCCCACTCTGCACTGCATTGATGCATTCCCACCTTGTGTACTGTGTGTGGTTTTCGGTGCCTCAGTAGAAGAAAGACACCAAAATATTCAAATGTCTCTGGTGAATGGTGACCAAGATGGTGAAAGGTCTTGAGGGAAAGACTTACAAGGGGCAGCTGAGTTCACTTGATTTGTTCAGCTTGGAGAAGAGAAGGCTGAGGGGTGTCCTTGCCACAGTCTACAGTTTCCTCAAGGGGGCAGTGGATGGAGAGGTGCCCATATTCCCTGTCTGGTGACCAGTGACAGGACGTGAGGAAATGGAATGAATCTGCATCAGGGAATTCAGATTGAACGTTAGGAAAATGTTCTTCACTGAGAGGGTGGTCGGTCACTGAACAGGCCCCCAGGGAAGTGGCCACAGCCGCAGGTCTGTCAGAGTTCAAAGAGCATCTGGATGATACTCTTAGTCATATGATTTAGTTTTAGGCAGTCATGCAAAGGGCAGGAAAATCCTTAGGGGTCCTTTCCAAATTGAGATATTCTATGGTTCTGTGTTTTTCCTATAGACAGCAACTGAAGTTTCTCCCTGAAGGTGGCTTTTGTTCAGAAATTACCACATTTCAGTTAAAAAAACATTTCTACATATGTATTTACTACAATTATCTGGTTGTAGTTATATTTCAATATAATCATCCTTCAGTTGTTTTCTTTCTTGTCAATGGAGTGTTTCTCAGTGCCAGCTAGGTTTCAGTTCAAGTCTTTCTGAAACAGACACCAAGATTTGGTCACCTCTGTTTTATGAAAGAAGATTGAAGGAGATTTTGTTTGTCCCTGCAAAACATGGGATGATAAAAGACTTGATTAATGACTGAAGAAATGAATATGTACTTAACTCTGAATTGATGTAGGATATTGTTTCAGATTATGAAACTAGTATTGCTCTCGAACAGTCTCTAGGTCATTGCAGGATGAAGTTCTGGCTGGCCACTCTGTTTTATGTGTCCTGATTAAGTTGGAAAGGTATAATTAGAGAATTTGGGTAGGAGAAAGGCAGTCATACTGAGAATATAATGACTCTAATGGTTTAACATAAAGACTGGTACAGCCCCTGAACAAACTGCTATTGGTGAGTGGGAACATTTAGTGTGGCCTAATCTGAAGCTGGGTCTTGTCACCTCTTTTAGATGAAGAAGGTACCTGCAACACACTGGACCTTAAGGCACTGAGAGGCAAAGAAGGGTGAAAGACAGAAAGCAAAATTGGAGAAAAGGAAGTGAAACAAGATGGCTCCTACTTTTTCTTGAATATGTGCATCTTAATTACATTGCTCTGACATATGTTTGAGCATCCAACTTGAGTTACCTTAATTAATTTAGTTCACATTTATTCTTTCATTCTGTCCTTCCCCTTCACCCATCAAAATTTCTCTTGACAGATTGTTATTTGAAGTTAAGAATTAAGGACAGAGAGGACTTCCTGGTCTGCGTAAAAAGAAGCATGCCTAGCAGATAGAGGGATGTGACTCTGCCTCATTACTTAGCTCTTGTGAGGCTCCACCTGGAGTACCGCATCTAGTTCTGGGGTCCCTCACACAGGAAACATATGAACCTGTTAGACCAGGTCTGAAGGAAGGCAATGAAATTGGTCATAGGGATGGAACACCTTTCCTATGAGGAAAGGCTGAGAGAGTTTGGGTTGTTCAGCCTGGAGAACAGAAGGCTCTGAGAAAAAGTTACTGTGGCCTTTCAATATTTAAAGAGGGCTTACAGGAAATATGGGGATGAACTTCTAGCAGGGCCCGTAGTGACAGGTCAGTGGGAAATGGTGTTAAACTGACAGCGGGAGATGGGGAGAATGAAAACAAATGTAAAACTCGTGGATTGAGACAAAGACAGTAAAGAGTTTAATAAGACAGCAAAAAGGAGAGATGATGATGATGATTAGAACATACAAAACAAGTGATGCACAATCCTCTGCCCAGTGACCAATGACCAGCCAATTCCCAAGCAGTTAATTCTGGCCACTGGACAACTCCCTCAGTTTATGTACTGAGCATGATGTCATATGGTATGAAATATCCCCTTGGCCTGCTGGGGTCAGCAATCCTGGCTGTGTCCCCTCTTAGCTTCCTGTGCACCTTCCCCTGCCCCCCTTCTCTCCAGCAGGCCAGCAGGGTATGTTGAAATAAATGAAGACAAGTTTAGCAATAACTAAAACCAGCAGTGTACTATCAATCAACATTATTTTGATCCCCAATACAAACCATAGCACTGTACCAGCTACTAGGAAGGAAATTTACACTAGCTCAGTCAAAAGCAGGACAGTTTTCACCCCTTATTTTATGCCTTCTGTATCATACCCAGGTCCCACACTTTCAAATACGTTCCAAATAATCAGAACTGCTGGCTGGGCAGCATTAGAAGCTGAAAGTCCTTGGCTGCTTAGCAACAACTAAAAACATCAATGTGTTATCAAATTTATTTTTATTCCTAGTACTAAACAGCACTACACCAGCTACCAGAAAGAAAATTAACTCTATCCTAGCCTAATGCTAATGTGTTTTTTTTTTTAATTAGTAGTCCTGAGTCTCTTTCTCCCTGGAGTAATATAAGCCTGGTGCCATCAGAAGGCCTGAAGGTTTCAGAGAGGACTGACCATGGAATTTATCTAATCTAGTGGCTTTTACTTTCACATTTGTGAAAGTTTTTTTCAATAGCTGTTTTTTTCAATAGCTGTTTTTTTTCCTTCATCTAAACCCCTAACATCAAGGTAGATCAGCAAATGCTTCCTGATTTAAAAGGTCAGTTGCTATTAATGGTGTTTATATACAGATTTAATTGTTTTGTAGCCATCTATTCTTTTACAGTTACTTTTTTTCATTGGGCTAGACTTTGAAATGCACTGACTTGTTGTTTTTAAGATTCTCTGTGGCTTCAGCAGCCATGCAGAGAATGAGTTTTTTAGCAGGGTAGGACATATGTAATTAAAAGTACATAATTCATATCTGACAGAATGAGAACAGTAGATCTTTTTTTTTTTTTCTGAAAAAGATGCTCATGCAATGTGAAGTAAAAAAATGTACCTGTTGAATGGATTTTCAGGATATCTTGGTAAAAAAAAAATAGATAAAACACTTTTCATTCCTCGTGTTTATTCTCCCCTTTCTACTACTCACCCCCTGAATCATACAGCAATTACATCATAATAGCACTAATAACAAAATCAAAAGAAGCAGCCCTCTACAAAGATCATCCAAAATTTTCCCACATACCACTGCAGCTCCTCCCCTCCTCTTGCCCCAATAAACAAGGCTGATCTCTTTATAAAAGCAAAACCTTGTATCTCACGAAATAGCCTCACTTCTGAAAATCAGCTGAGCTATTTAAAGCAAAGTGGATTTAAGTTTATCAGTAAATTGTAAAAAAAAAAAAAAAAAGCTGGATTAAGGATTGTTTCCCTTTCAATTTTTCAGGCTTGTGCTTCAAAGCATGTAGAAACCTACCAAAAAGCATAGCTTCAGTGGTGAGAGCTAATCCCTTTCTTTCATGCATTGGTATCGGATAACTTTTGCCCCACTCTGAGATACTTCCCTGTATGTACCTACTTATGCAGGTGTCACTAATCAAATGTTATTCCTCTCCAATCCCTCCCTGCTTCAATAGGAACCTTGTCCTCCACTTGCTTCATTAGGCACTAGATTGCCCCAGTCGATGTGGTTTCTTTCAAAGAAGGCAGTGTCCCAGTGAATGAAGGAATTTTTAATTCTGCAGTTCTGTTTCTGAGCAGGGGTTTGAGGGATGCAGGGGGAAACAGGAGAAGAGCAGTCATTAGTGCCATTTTGAGCCTGCAGACATCAAAGTCTCCGTACACACTCTCCAAGCCAGAGCATGCTGTTAGCTATCTCAGCTTCGTGTATTATGCAGACCGTGGAGACTGCACTTTGATCAGGGAAACTGAGAAGAAAGAGCACAGGAAACACCTCAAGAGGGTTGCTTTACAAGTGAATGGTTGCCTGCTCTTCTGCAGTTACCTTCACTTTCAAGACTCTCCCTTTTCTTTTACCAAGTTTGTAACAATGGAGAAGAGCAGCTTTGTATTTGATTCCCAGGTAAGGCTTCCTGGGGGGAAGGTGAGAAGCAAAGAACAATCAGGAGGCTGAGCATCTACTTTTGTGAAAGAGTTTGTGTTAGCTTCTTTGTTTATATGTAACATCCTGTGAAAACAGGCAAAATATAGAACAAAGGGGAGCAAAGCAAGATTTCCTGCAAAAATCTTTGTGCAATTATATGTTATTGCACTGACTTGTGACCTCGCCCAGATAGACAGTGGAGTGTACATGGGGAGGGAACAAGAGTCCTTTGAATCATAGAATCATAGAATAACTAGGACTGGGAAAGATCTTTGAGATCATCAAGCCCAACCGTATCTGTCCACTATTAAATCACACCCCTAAGCATTTCATCTACCCATCTTTTAAACACCTTCAGGGATGGTGACTCAACCACCTCCCTGGGGAGCCTGGTCCAGTGTCTGATAATCCTTTCGGTGAAGAATTTTTTCCTAATATTCAATCTGAATCTCCCCTTGCCTCAGTTTGAGGCCATTCCCTCTCATCCTATCATGTATCACTCGGGAGAAGAGACCAACACCCACCTCTCTACAACTTTTTTTCCAATCATTGTAGAGTAAGTTCTCCCCTCAGCCTCCTCTTCTGCAGACTAAACAAGCCCAGTTCCCTTGGATGTTCCTCATAAGACTTGTTCTCCAGCCTCTTTACCATCTTTGTTGCCTTTCTCTGGAAATGCTCCAGAGGGCAGGTGTCAAGAGGATGGGGCCAGATTCTTCTCAATGGTGCCCAGTGACAGGACAAGGGGCAATGGGCACAGCCTAGAACACAGGAAGCTCCACCTGAATATAAGGAAAAGCTTTACTGTGAGGATGATGGAGCACTGGAATGGGCTGCCCAGAGAGATTGTGGAGTTTCCTCCTCTGGAGATATACAAAACCCATCTGGACGCATTCCTGTGCAATGTGCTGTAGGTGAACATGCTTTAGCAAGGGAGTTGGACTAGATGATCTCTAGAGGTCTCTTCCAGACCTCACCATTCTGTGATTCTGTGATTCTGTGATTCTGTGATTCTGTGATTCTTTTCTTCCACTTCTCCTTTTCTCATTAAACAAATTTTACTTTCACACACAAGTTTTCTTGCTTTCACTCTTCCTTTCCTATTCCCCCGTCCCACTGAGGGATGCAGCAAACGTCAGTCTGATGTTTAGCTGCCCACTGGGAATAACCCACAACAGGTTTACAAAGCACAGATGAAACCTGCACCTGAAATCCTGCTGCAGGCTCAGTACTTTGAATGCCTCATCCAGAGCTGGGCACCTAATTTCTAATTGTTTGAATAAAGAATGACTTTAAATCCATCAAGTCTCTAAACCCATCCATTCTTTTCTGTGTTCAATCGCTTTTTTTTTTTTCTCAATTTCCACTCCATTTTACAAAAGCAGCCCTGCAGAGCTGTAGCAGAAGTAAAGCAAATATGGATTATGGAATTCTGAAAGTAAGGAGTCTAGATATTCATCTTCTATCAACTTATAACATACCCTTCTGGGATTGTTTATAAAATTGATATTAGTCAGATGATCAGCTATAATAAATAATAAAATGAGTAGAATAAATGCTATCCAACTCATCTGGAAAGTACTCAGTGCAGTAAATAGCATATGTCAACCTACCCCAATAGTAATATTTAATTTTACAAAAAAAAGATCTCCGTGATGTTATTTGTGAGGCATAACTACAGGAAAAAAACACAATGTGTGCTCCCCACTTATTTATATTTTTTAAAGGACTTGGTGGCTTCTTAGGTTGCTGAGAATAGTCCCACAGCAGATGTCTAATGGCATTTACTGAGGTCCTGGAGACCAAATTGATAATAACTAAAAAGTGCAATTACAATAATTTTCTCAGAGTGCTACTGGGTAAAATCCTCCCCGTTACTGTGCACATGCTTTTAAGCAATTTTCAATCTGTGCCTCATTACACAGTTAGCAACATGTTCTTTCTCACCCTCAGCCATTTGGAAGGATGAGCAGGAGTAGAAGGGCTTTTACCTCAGAACTATTTTCAGGGTTTTTTCCCATTTCTTTGTGCTGATGAGGCTTTTCGCTCAATGACTACAGACTGCATCCTGTTTTGTTCCCAGTGAAGTGAAATCAAACTCAAGAAGGTAATTCAATTGTGTGTCTAATGCAGGAAAGCTGACGGTTTTCTCCTGCATAGATTGTTCCATTTCTGAATGTTCAAACTTACCTTTTGGCCATACTATGTCATTTCAGGGATTTGAGGGCAGAAACTGCCAGTTATTATTATTAACTTTGTTAATTTGCAGTATTTAACACAATGTGGTGCAAGGGTGGATGAAATTAGGACATAATGTATTTCAGCAGCAGGTGAAATTCTACTGCTGTTGGAATATTCACCCATAGTCTCAGTGGTTCCTTCTGGGCATAGTATTTGCCAATGGGTCCAAAATTCAGCTCTTTGACACTGATTTTAATGATATTGTATGCATGAATGGCTGGTAAATTACATATACTCACTGATGGCTGATTCAGCAGGGAAGATGGACTTTCAGATCATGAGATAAAGCTTGAAACTTGAAGCCCAGGGTGTACATGTTAAATGATAGATCAATAACCATAATAGCACGTAGTCATATACATGTTTTCAGCAGGCAAAGCAAGTTTCTTCTTTGTAAACTGAACTGCACTAGTATGGGTTGAAACAATTTTAAATACAAATTTTTCTCAGTGGCAAAACATTGGGAATATTTTAAGTCAGTGTCTCATATTCATAACCCTCCTGTCCTGATACAAGGTGCTTTAAAAGGCAGAAGCACAAACAAGAAGTTATTGCTTTTTAAGTATTTGAATGATATACCCTCCTGGACCTTTCTGAAGGCAAATGGAACTTTGATTTTCAAATAATTACTTGAAGAGAGCACTGAAGCTGATGTCACGTTTCAGCTTACTTGTGAAATTTGTTAAGTTTGCCAGCTGTGAATGTTTCTGTTCTTTATTCTTGACTGACTGTGACCATTTGTGTAAATCCTCAAAATCAGATTCCACTCTTATTCTTCACCCCTATTCGCGACAGTTCCTTTAACATCTGGAAAAGATTTGCTGAATGGAGAAAAGTTTACTGCTCTGAAACACAATGAGAATCAAATTATGATGGGGAGACATGGGTCTGTTTAGGTGTATGATATTTGATTGAAAGGGATTTCTTAGCCTGCAGAACTCAACTCACTTTTCTTGCAGAAAAGAGTGTCCTGGAACCTCAGTTATAAAATCACCGACCAAAACCTTGAGGCAAGCACAACTTCCCTTTACTCTTACTCAAAGGCAGTTTCACACTGTAGTACTTGGTAGCAGAAAGCCTTTTATTTTCTGCCAAATTGTATTCATAGCTAGTTTATCAGAGAGTCTTTTTTATGTTCTATCATTTTTCATTCAAGACAAATAAGTCTTCTTCTCCCCAACTTTTACCTCCTTAATAAACATTAAACAGGCATCATTCCTGCCCCTTTTACCATGATATTTTTTATAGACTGAAGCCAAGCTCTATAGATCTTGAAAAGTTTTCCGTCTCTGTTTTTTTATTAGTCTCTTTATAAATTCCTTTATCTCCTGGCTTCAAATAATCAGTTTTGAACATTGATTGGACAGAAGTGGCCAGAGCTGTACATTCAATTTCAGATGAGATTTCACTATTACCTAGTATGACAGATAAGATCTATGACCTTTTCTCTGTCTTTTAAATTCTTGTGTTATTTTATCTTGGGTTTTTTTGTTGATTTCTGTTGAATTTTATCTCAGTTTTGCAAGCTCCCCTATCTTTATTCTTAATGTTTCAAACATTGCATGTCAATCAGATGCAACAAATTGATTTGTATCTGTGCAGTGTTATTTCTTTGTCTTCAGTCTCACTTCTGTCCTGTGAAGACATACATTGAGGACATAAAGTACAGCACTCTATGAGCAGCATATATCAGGTCCTCTGAAGCATGCAAAGGGGGAGATGGTCCTGGTACTTTGCACCCATTGCCTTCCAGTTTCCACAGGAAAAGGAGAACATAATGCTGCTACAAAACCTACACTTCTTCCTCTAGCCTTAATATTCAAAAGAGAATATTTTATACATCAAACAACCTGGACCTTTGTGTATGGTAATCTTCGTAAGAGTAAAAGCTATCTTCTTTGACAATCTGCTATCATCCTTTATCTGCTCATTCTTCCTTCCCTTCCTTCCTTCCTTCCTTCCTTCCTTCCTTCCTTCCTTCCTTCCTTCCTTCCTTCCTTCCTTCCTTCCTTCCTTCCTTCCTTCCTTCCTTCCTTCCTTCCTTCCTTCCTTCCTTCCTTCCTTCCTTCCTTCCTTCCTTCCTTCTTCTCTCCCTCTGTGATCCCTTTTTCTCCTGCCAAAATTATCTCAATAGTTCTTTTAAAATTAGACAAACCATGAGAAAACATGAGATTTTGATCAACTGCCTGTAATATATGAATCTTCTCAATGAGAGGAACCACATAATCAACCAACTCTTCGGAGACTGTTTGACTTCTCAGTCACATTTTATTCAAAGATTAAGTAATTCTACAGGAAGCCTGACAGCATGAGGACCAGGGCCTTCTCGGACTTCTAAACAGACTAGATGCTATGATTATTACATAGCCCTTGTAACAGCAGGGAGGGGACAAAATAAGTTTGCTTCCTGGCCAGAGAAACAGGCAGAGACCAGGTAGAGTCATATTCTGCTCTGCTGAAGCTAGCATACCATATAGTTTAGATCTAGCACTGAATGATTTGCTGTCCTCCCCTAAATAACATTTTGTTTGAGAGGAGCCCATGCCAACTCTGTCAGAAAGCATAGTTATTGCTAAGCATAAAAAAGACTCAGAAGAGGAACTATAACATGGACAATTTGCTGTACTTCACGCCACAGTATTGTAGAAAGCAATGGCCAGGAAAGCTGAATTAACTGCCCGTTATACAAATGCCACGGTGCCCATACTATGAGCTGAGAGCTTTAACAGACACAGGCACTTTGTCAAAAGCCATCAGTTTCAGTTTGATGGCAACCAAGTAACAAAGCAAGACTGGGGTTTGTCAAATAGCTCTGGACTGACACCAGGAAAAAAACCTTGTCAACTTGGTGGGAAGGGACAGTAGGTCATGCAAAGAAAAGTTAATATATGACTGACAGTACTGCCCTGCCTGTGGTAATGGCAGGATCTGTGAGAAAAGTTTTTGGTTTCTGTTTTTTTTTACAGAAAGTAAACATTTTTATTAGACAGCACAGAGCCACTGCAGTGAATGGAGTAGGTATCCCAAAGAGACAGATAACCTTGGGAATCATATTTGTCCTATTTGCAGTTGATGTAGTTGCTTGTAACCTCCCTAAGCACACATAACACACTGATCACTGAGGACGTTATCCTCCTCTGGCACCACTGCAGATAGAGTGGGTGAAGCTCATCTTTGCTGAATTTTGTAGTCTTTTTTCTGTGCTGCAGAATGAGAACCATCCACCTATGAGCCCAGACTGAATGTAGCAATACAGAATATCATTCTGAGAGAAATCTTGGAGCTTGTCCTTTGCTTGTGCCTTTTACCTCTTCTATTTTTCCTCATGACATACAAATTCTAGCATTTGTGTATCACAAGATTTTAAATCTTTCAATATATACAGTGTAGGTTAAGGTTGTTTTAGTGCTTAAATGAACACAATAGCAACTTAGTTATTAAAGCTAATTGCTTTCAGAGGAGAAAAAACAATGCCTGGTTTCTAGCAAAACAGAGTAGATGTGGTTTTAAAATTTAAAGGGAAAATGAGAGAAAGAGGAGAGATCATAGTTTATTTCATCACTTAAGAACCCAAGGAACTACACAATAAACTTAGATATCTTAATGCTAGGCATTAATAATAAGCAATACATAATCATTATAAACTTTATTCTATACCAGTGCTGAGTTAATCTTGTGCTAGAAAGAAAATGAGCAGATGAACTTAATAAATAAATAAAGATCAAAAAAAAAATAAAGCTTGCATGTTAATATTTTTGTTGGTTTTTTTTTTTTTTTCCCCCTGATGGGATCTCCTGGTTACAGAAGGAGTGAGAACTTAATACCTTAGTGAATTCTATCTCCCTATCAAATTTAGTTGAAATTGGACTCCTGCTGAATGCTTAGTGGGACTATATGAGTCTCATTTCCTCAAGAAAACAGTCTTCAAAATAGCTGAGGGAATATTGAATGACTTTCACACTTTCACCATGAGAGAACAAGTGAAGCATTGATAGTTCCTTAACATCACTCTACTCCTTTAGGATAGATTGCAAACCTCTCACGAGTACATTGGCAATCAGAGGATGTGTTTAATTGATTCCACTTGTTCATTTTGTCTTTTCAAAGAAGGGGTCAATATTTGCACTGATTAGGAAACTATTGAAGAATTTCTGTTGAAAGTCTTTCGCTTAAAGGTTGCCTTAGTGAAGATTAATCAGATAGTTAAAATATGATGACTGATACGAGTGATCACTCAACTGTTTTTTTTCATTCCTACTTCACTTATTTTAGCACTTCACTCTAACAATGTCTTTTTTTCCTCTCTGAAGGATGAGCGCTGTAGAGATATCTGAAATAGTTTTGATTAATGTATCTGAAACTTTTAAAAACCTCTGACAGAGCCTTGACTGAGTGGTCTCGAAACAAACATTTTTCTTTTTATTTTTTACATGAGCAGTCATTATTAATTTCCCCTACATCACATATTTCATTCTACACGAGGACTGTATTTAATCTGGCTTCCTATACCTTATTTCAGTCATTTGCCATCTGAGTTAAAAGAAGGAACATGGTGTACTTAACCCTTGGCGATATTTCATTTGGTTGGACCTCCAAAAATATCCTATCAAATGGAAGAGAAGGTAAGGGAAGCAGAGCTTTATCTGTGTAGATCTAAATTGGTACCACCAACTCTCATAAAAGCCAAAGGCCAACATGCAGAAATTTTACTCCTGGGATCTGCTTCTTCCAATAAACCCGTGGTAGAGAATGGGAATAAAACTGATAAACCCCTGGATAGAAAAAAAATGTAATATCCAGTGCCCTTCTAGAGAAGCAATATTAATGAGCAATTTGCCCTCTTGTGGGAAGTGCACTGGACAGGAGGGTGTCCGCCACCCTCCTAAAGAGGTAGCGCTGGAGGTAGGTTTTGATGCTTGGGTCTGCATAAAGGGACATTCAATATGTGGTGAAGACTTTCTTCCAAGACAAACAGAAGGGCATTGTCATCAAAGAAAGGTAAGAAAAATTGTGTGCTCTGGAGTATTTTTGCTGGCTTGAACTTCCTTTTACCTTTTATTTGTTTGTGATAAAAGGTACATATGAAAGCCTTTCAAAGTAAATCTGTGTCATTCGCTATTTTAGGCAAGGTTAGCTGAAAAGCACGCTTTCACTTGTCCCTCATAGGATCAATTCCATGCTAGCTGATTGCAGGGTAATGCAGAACGTAGTGTCTGTGCCTTGCAACCTCCCTTCCTGCCTTTGCAATAAGAGGAAATGGGAAAGAAAGAATAGTGGTATTGTCTTATCCTGTCAATTGCTGAGGAAACTAGAAGGGCTGAAGTACTTCCACTTTAGGTCCGACACATTTTTACCTCAGATTTCTTTTTTGGAGCAGACCTGTTTACTCTCAAACTTGAATCTAAACCAAGCTAAGGAAATTAGGCAAATGGACTTGTTCCATCTCAAGCTGAAGAATCAATCAAGGCTTTTGTAGAATGCTTCAAGGGTACTCCAGCTTGCAAAGACCTCATTTTTTCTATCAGACTCTCATTTTCTTCCTTTTTATCAAACAGAAACAGACATACACAGACTGCTGTCGTGATACCCTTAGAGAACACCTAAGGTGGTGGCTGATAGCAGCAAAGGAACAATGAGAAGTTGGCCCAATTGCTACATCTGTTTTCCAGAGCGGACCACACTGGAAGAATTTTGAACAAACCCATCTAATATTAATCTAAGGCAGATTAATATCGCTTAACTATAACAACTGTTGACACTCTTGAGGGCAAAGAGGCCCTGCAGAGGAATCTAAATAAATTGAAGAGCTAGGTAATTGCCAAACACATGAATTTTAACAAGGGCAAGCATTAGGTTTTGCACCTGGAACACAGTAACACTGGATATACTTAAAGGCTGGAGAGCGAGATGCTGGAAAGCAACCCAGTGAAAAGGGATCTGGAGGTTCTGGTCAATGGCAAGTTGAACATAAGCCAACAGTGTGCCCTGGCAGCCAAGAGAGCCAACTGTGTCCTGGGTACGTTACACATGGTATTGCTAGCCAGTCAAGGCAGGTGATTGTCCTGTTCTACTCCACACTGCTGAGGCCCCACCTTAAGTATTGTGTGCAGTTTTGGGTGTATAAAAAGGATATCAAGCTACTGGAGAGTGTCCAGACGGGAGCCAAAAAGTTGGTGAACGGTCTAGAGGGGAAGTTTTATGAGGAGCAGCTAAAGTAATTTGGTCTATTCACCATGGAGAAGAGGAGAGTGAGGGGGAATCTCACAGCAGTTTACTGCTTCCGCACGAAGGGAGGGGGAGAATCAGGCACTGATCTCTTCCTCTGGTGATCAATGATAAGACCCAAGGGAATGGCAGGAAGATGCACCAGGGGAGGGTTAGGGTGAATTTTAGTAAGAGGTTCTTCACTCGGGGTGGTTTAACATTGGAACATGCTCTCCAGGGAAGTATTCATGGTGCCAGGCCTAACAATGTTTAAGAAGCATTTGGACAATGCATTCACATCATGTAAATTTTGGGGTTGTCCTTTGCAGGGATAGGAGTTGGACTCGATGATCCATGTGGCCCAACTCAGGTCATTCTGTGATTCTGTGATTCTATGAACTCCAAGAGCTGGCTGCCTACTGAAGGGGTTCAAGAAGAATTCCATATTTAACAATGATTTAGTTTTTCATTGTTATTTGTGTTTATGTCATCAAAAACATGGCAACAGTGAAAACACAAATTTATATAATGGTAACAACAGAATTATTCCAGAACAGTGCTAATCTTTTACTGCTAATGGATTACGCCCTCCAGCATCACTGCATAAAAGGGTTAAGGCTGTTCAGCCCTGAAGGAGAAATCCAGGAATAGAGTAGCCAAGTAATAGATCTGTTCCATTACCAGTTCATTATTTGCATGTTCTCCACTGGAAAAATATATCCAAGCTTTCACATAAACTTCATGTCAGACAAGTATTCTCTTCTTTTAAAGGATATATCTGTATCAAAGATTCACTGACCATTTTAATGAAGGTCTTTATGAATCGTAGAGGTGTATTTGACTAGTGCCTCGTGGGAATTCCTGTGTTAAAAGCCTGATCCATTGAAATCTTCCTGTTAAATTCCAGCAGGCTCTGTGCCTTCATGCTTTTTGATAGTACAGTAGCCTAATCTGAGCTCACAGTTTTGTTACGAATAAGCAGTGAGTCCTGAACAACCTTTATAAGAAACCAGATTTGTATGAACTCAGTGGACAACTTCTAAGAAATCGAGGAGTTAAAACACAAAGCAAGCCCATAGGCACTAAGCCATGTGCTGGGTCAGAATCTCCATTTTATGTCATCTGCAACTGGATAAGCATAAGGAAACAGTAATTTATATATCCTCAGGATACATGATGGTAGTATAGAAAAGATAAATGATTTACCAGAGGCAAAACTGCACATCAGAAGAAAACAGCTTCACCGTTATGACCATTCCCTTGTGCACCTGGTTCTGTGCTTGGGCATGACATGTCACGTAAATGAGGTTGCTTCTAACATCATATCCTTATCCTGTCATAGTCCTGCTGGGGTGCACAATAACAGTCAAGGAAATGCACAGCTCATTGTATTAGTACAAACCAATACTGACATCGTGTGGCTGCATGGCAGTGGGAGGAGACCTCTTCATCAGGGTTCTCTTGTCACTGTCCACTCACTGACTGTAAAACTCCCGGTCCTTGTGATTTTTAAGAGCATCCATTAGAAATCTGCAGTTCGGGAAGCCAACATAACAGTAACAAAACCTGAGTCCTCTCTTCTTTTTTCTTTCTGAAAATTTCTAATGACAAAGACCTGGAACATACAAAATGTGCAGGTTATTCAGGGCTAGTAATGACATCCCATTGATTCACCTGTGTAGTTACTGGCATTTCAGCTATGAAGGAAAAAAATGTGGCCATGCAGTTGCCAGGTTGGATTCAAAGTTTACTGTTGAGAATAGAAGCAAAGATTTGCTGCCTATTTAGCCCTGTCAAAGACATGACTTGTCATTCACAAGGAGGCAAGGCAGCATGCCAGTTTCACAGTCACAACTCCATGTTGCACAAAATGGTCTTGGAAAAGTTCGCATCTAATTCAGACTAAACCAGACATGGAGAATCTCCATTTACTATTACCGGTGATTTAAAATAGCTTTCATTTTGGCTAGCTGTGTCTCCTTGACATGTAGACTCTGCTTTTATGATTTATCAAAGCTTCTTAAGGATGTTCTTTCTGAGCTACCTGCTGCTTCTTAACAGTTAGCGCAGTAGTGTGCAGCACTACGGAGATATTGCTGTATATGTTCCACATTAAATATCAGACAGGGTAATCCATAAATAACTCTGCAGCTAAGAAGCTTATGGCAATTTTGGATTACACAAGCAGTCAAGATGCATGCTTGTGGCAAGAGGACGTACAATTTAAAGTGAGACAATCCTATGATTTTGGTGTCCAAGTCCATCAAAATAATTTGAAATTCAGTAGAGAAATCACTAGATGTGTCTAACATACTGATGCAGCACAGTCAGTGTTTCCTGAGCTAATCTGCCCCTACTGCACAGCAGAAGGCAGACTTCCCGTATTTCTATAGAAAATAAAATCACACTCTGCAGTCTCTGCAACGAATACTGTTTTGAAACCCCTCTCCATGTTGTTGATGAGATGAACCTATTCTAGATGCAGGAGCAACAATAGCTGTTAATGAATAATTAATGCCTGATCTTGAATACAAAATGCAGTAGTCATGCAATGAGAGGGAGAAAGGCAAGCAATGACGAATGATAGTGTTTCCAATCTGGGTGCTGATTCGTATTTGCAATTTCATGGCTCAAGGGAGAAAAGCACAGCCCAATATCATCTGTCTCTCCGAGTATGTGCAATTTTGTATGAACATGAAGCTATTAGTTGCCTATTTGGACAAAGACCTACAGAATAGTTAGCTGTAAGTAAAGTAGATGCTAATGTTATCTCTGTGTCTATGTGTGCATGTGTGTATGAGCATTTATGAACGTATGTCTCACTCTTCCTCTGAGTCAAATTAGAGAGGATTTGGGGCATGATAATGCAAACTACATCAGGCCAGTGTGAGCTCTCAGGAACTATCCAAGCTGAAGAGGCTGCTAATACCACCACTCTGTACATAATCAGTGTCTGGTCAATGACACCTGGAAGGATGAAATGCAGAAATCCTAAACTCTCATTCTTTTCTTGAGTAATTAGGCCTCAATTCCAGCACAATAATGAGCTCGAAGCCCAGTAGACCAGTTTTGGCTTATTTGTTCGCTAATTACAGTCTTAATTGTGTCAATAGGTGTTTGGGTTTGCACTAATTCCATCTCTTTAATTTTACATTTGCCTCTGACTTTTACAGCCATCACACTTTGTACTGTCTTTGGAAACGGGCAGGTAAGAAGAATGTGTTTGTATTGGACACCCAGATTAAAGGAAAAGGAGATAAATTGGGTTATAAAGATTACAAGAAGGGACAAACATGTTGCCCACAGATATAAATTACATCTGAGATAACAGGACCAAAGCCCAGCCCTACTCAGGCTGGTGCCACACAGAATGCACTCGGCTTCCAGGTGTTTAAAAGACTTTAGACCAGATTCACTTTGGGCTATATAGAGTAACGTTGTACTATCCTCCCTGTTTGTCTTTTACTCTCCAATTATAAAGGGGAAAACCAAAAATCATTGACTGGCCCTAGTCTTGAAAAGAGTAGAAAAGCTCATGGGACCTATTTTCTGCTTCACATGGTTCATGCCTGCCATGGTGTTATTTCTGATTCTCCCTGTGTCTCAGAGGGATACATGCTGCTTGCTGTTATACTCACCTAAGAAGGTATATAAAGGGCCAAACAAAGCCTTTGCCCCCATATAGGTATTTGCCTATTTCCTTTTAGAAAACAGAAACTTAACTTTTGAAGCATTACTGTCCTATTCCTTTACTGGTCTAGGAAATCCATGTTGTCTCTTAAATCTAACTGGGGTGTAGACTGTACCACAGATCTTTTTGGAAAACAGCTACTTCATCTTTGGCATGTCATTGCAACAAATCATGGTGTTTCTTCTTTAGGAGTTTCCAGGACAACACTAGAGTCTGATGAGGATACAGTTTACCTCATGGCTCCACAATTCTACTTACCATAACTAAAAATACCAGTTTGGGCCAGCCCTCATAAAACTATCATTGGTTTGGCTTTCCAGCATATTTGTGCAAAGAGTTTCTCCTGACATTGACCAGAGTATCTGCTTATCTGCTTATCCTGATTTCTTTAAGGTGCCTTCTGCCAAATCCCAGAAAATATGCTAGCTCCTGTAACATTTTGAGGACGGACAAATGACTTGTTGGGATTAAGGGGAAGCCAATTCATTTTCTGGCTGTGAGAGTGGACCGTAATTATAATCAAAAGTAAAAGGGAAATGCATTTAACCAATGAATTAATTATCCCCTCTCTTCTGCTGGTCACTTTACCTTTTGATATGATTGAAGAGTGAGTCAGAAAATAGCCTGTCTATACAGGCACAGACACAACAACAAAGCCCTTTGTTGGCTACTAATCAGTCTGCAACACAAAGATGGCAAACCCCTACATTTTGCACTCCTTTCCTGCTTGTGTCTGGGCTTCCATCAGCTTCTCCATGTATCTGTTGTCTTTTTGGAGTGTCTGAAAGACACCTTTGAACACTTGTTTTTCCACAATAATTGTCTGAAAGAGCATAGTAGTACACTAATTAGGGCCATGTAATTTATTCTGGAACTGCATCCTCCTCTGCTTCACTTCCACACTCTCCGTTTCCCAAGACAGGCACCCAGTGATGGATCCCATCATACCGCACTACACCACTGACACTGTCATCAGTTTCTAAGTATTTCTGCAATAAAATTAAACAAAAAGATAGAAAGGGATATATCCTTGCTGATAAGCAACAATAAACAGTTGCTTGTGTTGCTGACATGTATTTGTCACTAATTTAAAGTATGGTTATATTTTTAAGGAAATGTGTGGGATTAGACCAGAACTTATGGCTGTAGTCCCTGTTTCTTTGATTGGGCCACAGTCCTGAATGTCCTTTCCTTATTCTGTTAACTGGTGTAGACACTGCCATAGAGACATGAAGAAACAACACCCCCAAAACTTACCCCACCAATTTCTGTAAACTCATGTTGATGACGAGCAGCTGTGTGTAAGGAAGTTCACAGTGTCGATATACAAGACCAGAACTCCTCAAGTCTACTTATGAATCACATTCCTGAAATGAGTTCTTAAACATGAAACATAGAAAGGCCTATAAAAAGTGATCAAGCATTTACTAATTTGCTACCTTCAAGGTTTTGCTGCTTCAAGGTCTTATTCATTCAATTGGTCAAAAAAAGCTTTGTGTTAAAGGGGTTTTAGGCCATGATTAGTTTATTTAATAATTACTGATTCCGTAAATCAGAGCTTTTTTTTCATACTTCAAACAGAAGGACGATCTGAATCAATCATGGCCTTTCATAATGCTCATCTATTCTCTGGCTTTGTACTTGAGAATATTTAATTCTACTCCTCTTTATCATTGTCATCATTTTTACTCCGTGCTACATGGACAAAAGGGATTGGGGAACTCCCTCTCTAAGTCTCAAGAACCACACAAAGTACAGACAAAAGGAAGCAAAGATTTTATTGACATTTTTTTACACTGAACACAAGCTACACAAAATGCCACGATAAAGCATATGTAGAAAAATAGTAGAATCATATTGGCACTGATGACTATTCATTATTATTAATATTATTATGATCATCATAATCATCATCTTATTATACAGGTTTCATCATAACCTTAATAAATAAGCATTAAAATTTCACAGTGGCATTATAAGCTTTACATTCATGATCTTGTTTATACAAGGGACCATGTCAGATATCTTCAGCTTTTTTGTATGATCATGATTTAAAGTAGTAGATTTAAAAATTAAAAGCCCTTTCCCTTAATCTATAAGGATCTTCCACATTAACCCATTGACTTGCTCCCTTGGAGAGGTCTGCATTTGTCTAAAAAGATGTTACTTTTAAAACACAATTGATCAGCTGGAAAATTGGCCTTAAAAAGAACCCAGGACACTCGCTATCTTCTGGTGGTCCGACTATGAGACACCGTGAATGCTAGTGGCTGCCATTTGGCTAGATTCTTCAGCTGTATAAACAGCTTTATCAGGTTAATCCACTTGGGATCTGGTCCAATATATTAAAAGTGCATTTGAGCAGCATTTCTCAGGATCAGACCTTCAGACAAGACCTTCTGAATGCTATTGAGTCAGAACCTATGTTTCAATAAAATTGATTTGCAAGTCAGTTTTACCCAAAATGTCATGGAACTGACTCAACTTCATTTGCTTCCAATTTATGGGATGATTTTTGTTTTTTCAATGTAAGTTTCATTTAAATCTTGACAGACATAGTTAAAGAAAATTGAAGACTCTGGCAGTTGACAACTCTTCTCTAGGGAAAGGGAAATAAATCAGAGAAAGATGGATCATGCGTTGTAAATCTTGGTGCCTTAAAAATAAATAAATAAATAAATAAATAAATAAATAAATAAATAAATAGTGCAGATTTTCCAAGCTCACAGCCTCTAATTATTGCTTCTTCTGTCTGATTTGAAGTATAATTTGTGAGAAACAGAACTGCCTCAATCAAATGTAATAATGTCTCATTTAAAATTACAATCTTTAGTGTCTCATGGCAGAATAAGTTGTATTCGTGTTCAGACCACAAAAATGTGATTACAAGTACTGTGGAGTATTCATTTGCAGGGTTCAGTCTCAGTATCAAGTTACTTCCTTTAAACCTATATTTTCAGAAGATTGTTTTTACTGTTACATGCACTGGTTCTATCATGCATTTTGCTTGCCTTGAACAATCAGCCTTAAAGGAAGTATTTGGAAAACAATATATCTCTGATGCATTGCTTTGCAGCAGGTGTCCACAAAGATGGGCATGTATACCAAGGCTAGTATTTTACATACACTAAGCAGGAGTACAAATAATTAATAAGTCCAGGGATCAGCCTCATGATTTTTTATATTTTTAATGGAAAAAAAGTTGAATTGCTTAAACTCAAAATTAATTACTTGAAACTCAGCCTAATAGTATCAATCAGTTACATATCTGAAAAAAAAAAGATATTTCTTTTTTAAAAATTCTGTAGCCTTGTCCTTGTTAACTTAAAACTGTATAAGTGTGCCTAAGTAAAACCACTTTTAGGGCTTATTATTTACAGGAAATAGTAGATGTCAATTGTAAGGAGCATTTTCCTATCAATAAAACAATAAAATATAACTCTTTGAAGTACAGGATAAAGATCTTCACAGAACTTTACTCCTGTCCATGGAATACTATTCCACGTGCCAGTTGAGAGATAATGAAGGTCCAGTTTTAGGTGTTACCTTTGTACTGAGAATTAATCCGGCAGTGTAAAGCATTCCGTTTGAATAGATACTGTACAACAGAGAAGTTATTTCTGACGACCTTGTTAACATTAACTACCAAAAAAATAGAGCCTGATTTTAAGGGTTACAATTTTAATACTCTTTAAAGAGAGTTTAATCAAAGTTTCCAAGACTCTCAAACCAAAATAATGGTTCCAGATTCAAAAGCTAAGTAATTTGTTTTATGCATTGCCTATAGTGAAAGATATGACATCAGTCAATACCTGCCTCACATATATGCTTTATTTGGAATATAAATCACAATTTTCTAGTGTTAAGCACCCGAGTGTGAATTTACACTACAGAGCAGAGGAATAAGAAAGCATACAGGATTCGTATATTTCCTTGATTTGCCTACATTAAAGATCAATTACCATATGCTCCCTCTAAGCAAGAAAGAGGGTCCTCCAGCAGGCTAATCTTCCTGGTTAAGGCTTATACTATTCACCAAAAGTAATTCTGTCTACCAAGAAAGCTTAATTTTATTTATTTTATTTTTTTTAAAAAAAAGGACTTTAGTATGTATTAAGGGATCCATGAAGATGATTGAGGCCTTAGTCTAAGACTGTGGTTAAAAAAAATGTTAATAATAAAGAGATGATTATTTAAGTCCAAGAAATCCAGTCCTTGGTTAAACTGTTCAGTATTTAAGAGAGCTTACTATTAGAGACAAAGGCAAGTAACAAAACATAGGCATAAATTTCTGTTTATTTCTGAAATTTATAGTTTGGACTATAATGATCCATGTTTTGATTTTGACCCAATTCTTTTCCCAAACACACAGTAATATTCTGGATTTTTAAATTTTGATGAAGTGGGTAAGGTATGAGAAACAATTCTTTTTTGCTTTCTCCATCATTACTGCCAACTTGGTGGGAGTGTATTCCTGTCACATCATAAAGAGAAGGAGGGTTTATCTTTGCTTTCTCCTATCCTTAGTCATGTGGAGATCCTAAAAGGCATGGGACAAAACACTCATGAGTCTTCTTACTTGGAAAAACTAACACAGTGGAAAATATACCTAAAGAACACCACAAATTCACAGAATCACTAGCTTGGAAAAGACCCACAGGGTCATCGTGTCCAACCATTCCCATCAATCATGAAACTATACAATTCAGCACCTCATCCACCCGTCCTTTAAACACCTCCAGGGAAGGTGACTCAACCACCTCCCTGGGCAGCCTGTTCCAGTGCCCAATTACCCTTTCTGTGAATTTTTTTCTGATGTCAAGCCTGAACCTCCCCTGGCAGAGCTTGAGGCCATTCCCTCTTGTCCTGTCCCCTGTTACCTGGGAGAAGTAGCCAGCTCCCTCCCCTCTACAACCTCCTTTCAGGTAGTTGTAGAGAGCCATAAGGCCTCCCCTCAGCCTCCTCTTCTCAAGACTAGTGTGTTTTTGGTGATTTCTCTTTTTTTTTCAAACATGCAGTTGCAAAGGGGTCAAGATTGATCTCCCTCATACATCATAAGAAGATTTAATATCAGAAAAAGGAAATGACTAATTCCCCAAACTGGATGCATAGTCTAATACATATAAGTCTAAAATCAGCGAGAAGAGTGGCAAAGCTGTTAAATCATTGGTCTATCAGCTTAAAAATGAACACTTCATTGAAGAGGATGGATGTCAAAGAAAATTAAAAAATCGTGACAAGCTTCCTGTGTCAGGAGATAGGGCAGCTCCTTTTGACATGCTGCATCGGCCATGGAAACCCTGGAGGTAGGAGATAACAGACATCAAATGCAAGACTGCTTAGATAAGTTTAGTTGACTAATGATGTGCCAAGAGGCTGACAAATTACTATACAAAACAATCTCTGTCCTCCAATGAGGCTGATGAAGCCAGAAAACCACTCCTTCACAGGAGCTCTGGAGGATAACCAAAGTAAACTCTCCCAAAGGGAGAAGAAAATTGTTAGACTCAACAATCACCAATAGCTTCTAAGTATGATATAACATGCATACAATGCATATGAAAACATACCTTTTATTACATGTGTGAACATAATTCCATAAGGAAAAAGATATTTTATGTATACATATATTTTGTACTATGACTTTAACTGATAGTGTCACACCTTAGATCAAAATGGCTCCTGCAGTCTCTTCTTCAGCCTTTCACGTGCAGGTAGCTCATGTATCATAGTGTATCAGAGATGTCTTTTCACCTTTCCACAGCTAGCAATGATGCAGTTAGTCTTATCCATATGAAAATAGCAAAGAGTAAGTGAGCGTTTCTCCTGGATTGGGATAAATTCATTTCTACTAGCACACATGCTTTCTGGAAGGGATGAAAAACTTCTTAAATTAGTTGCTAGCAACTGCCATGAAAATTGAAATACTGGGGCTTTCAGCACCAGAAGCTGCATTAGTGTAACCCCGTTTATGGGAAGTATAGAATAAGCAAGGCTGTCGCAGTACTCAAACCACCCACTCCAAAAAAGGGATTGTTTGAGACTTATCTGTGGAGGTTTTTTGGTCCCTTTGGATAAGCTGTTTGTGTTTGTAGCTGATAGCTTTCAGAGACTGAAAGGCATGCTGAATTGCAATAAGAGTAGCACTATTCACTGTGTCACAGTTGCATATTTTCAGAGGCAGAAGCTACTTCAAGATTTGCAGCCCCATGCATGTAGCCAATGGACTTCTGGCACATATACATGTGTGTGAAAACCAAGTTTGGACGGTTGTGGTTAATTTGCCTCACAGAAAATAGGATCTTGCAGCATTTTGGGTGAAATTAGAGATGAAGTCAAGTTTCAAGGTTGTAATAGAAGTTAATTTTATCTGACCTTTTGCATAAGAGTTTATACATATTTATTCTTTATGCTTTTATCGTATGCAGAGAAGGACAGGCTCATATGTATTTAAAGCAGCTTTACACCGATTAAACTGTTTTCATTAATATTTCTAGTCAGTGCATGGATTTCTCTAAGGGAAGTGCATATGTTTTATATAGTCTTATTCAGATAGAAAAGAAACAGCAGAAGCAGCTCTTTCAGACCAGTTATTATCAGGAAGCAGCATGGCCTGAACCTGATGTTCACAAAGTAAGTGATTGTCACTGTTTGTCATGCAAGGAAGGAGCAGACTTACATCAGGCTTTGTCACTATCAGTGCCTAAAACTTACCAGTGACTAAGATCACCTCAAATAAGATGTACAAAACCAGGAGGGAAACAATTAGCTTTGCAGTGAGCATGGCATGGATGCAACAGGGTGGGGGTGGTGGTGGGGTGGATACAGGTGTATTCTGCACTGAAAAAGGGGCCCATAAATAATGGTGATATGCCATCAGTCACAACTCTTTTCCTTTGCTAGTGTGATTACTTTAACGAGAACAACACAGGAGCAAGAAGTAAAGATGAACATATAGGGCAATGTAAGCTGGAAGCTTACAAATTGTGGAAAGCAGAGAACAGCTTCAGCTCTTCACAGCAGAACTTAAGATAGGAAGAGGATGCGATGAGAGCCAAAAGCCAGTGAGCCCATCCTGCACAGGAAAACTTATTAGTCTGCACCAAAGTTATCATCCAAGGAAGTCTGCCAGTACCTGGAGCCTCTTAAACCCAGTTCAAGGTTAAGAAATTGGAAAGAGCCCAGCAAAGGTTCACCAAGATGTTAAAGAGTCTAAGTTAATGGTTTCTGAGGACAGGTTGATATTTAAGCTTGTTTAGTCTGACAAAGAGGAAACCAATTGACAATCTAAGAGCTGTCTACAGGTATTGAAAAAGGGAGTTACAAAGACACTAGAAGTAAGATCTTCCCCAGAAAAGTTAATAACAAGAAGCTGCAGCTTGGGAAATTCTAATTATATTTTTAAAATTTATTATATTTTACTTTTTTTTTCCTTAGGAGTGATGAACAGCAGTTGAAAACATATTCCAGAGAATTTGTAGTACATCTTTCACTAGCTATTTTCAAGACTCAGCAAGACAAAGATGTGGCTGACCTTACCATGATTCTCATAACAATCTTGCCCTGAACAGGATTTAGACTGGGAGACTTCCAGTAGCTTATTCTGAAAAAAAATATTCTGTGATCTGCAATATATTTGGATAGGTGAATAAAAGTTCTCATATAAAAGATTGAGAAAATTGACTAGAATGAATGTGTGAACATATGAACTCCTGGATATGTGGAAGGGCAGTGCTGAATATATTTGTGAATGCACATCCGCAATGTCTTCAGAGTCTCTGGAGCAAGCAGTACCAATTGAATTTTCACTGTGGCAAGAAGCTCTATATATGGCTATATATGTCATTCTTAAAGATATTGAGAGCATTGAATTTATTTCAGAATGAGCTGGACCAGGCCTACAGAACATTTCATGTGCAAACATTTATGTTTTCATTTTATTTTCTTTACTAGTTTATATCTCTCCTTTAGTTCTGTCATTTCAAAGAGATGCTCATCATATCCATGACGTTTCCTTAATTTCTAGATTTCTGTTCTGAGCAACCATGAATGTCACAAATGGATGGAAGGAAGTCAAAATTGGCAGCACAGGACAATGATACAGCGAAAGCGTGCTGAAAGGTTGTGTGAAGCAGAGTGGATTAAACAAATGTGAATTGATCACAACACCTATCCAAAATCAATAAAAAAAATTTCTGTTCAGTAAAACCCCAAATTAACCAGAGGATCTGTATTTCAGCTTCCCACTAAAGATTTATGAAGGATAAGCTTGAATTCTGGAAAAAGTGGTGTTGGGTCAATTAATGAAAACCCCATATCACACACATAAAATACAGATTGAAGGACTGGATTTGTCCACATTTGTTGTGGTTTAAGTCTGGTAGGCAGCTAATAACCACACAGCTCTTAGTGTGATGGGGGAGAGAATATAAAAGGCTAAAGTACTAGAACTCATAAGTTGAGATAAAGGAAGTTTAATATTAAAAAAGGAGTGTTGGGTGACAAAAAAAAAAAAAAGAGAGAAAAATTAAAACCAAACCAAAACTATAACAAGAAAAACAAATGATGTAAAAAAAAAACCCCATGTTAATGACCAGACGATGCCCAGCTAGTAGTTCCTGAGCAACCTCCATCTTCTCCCAGTTTTATTGCTGAGTTTGACATCCTATGATATGGAATAAATAATTAAGACTGAGCTAGAAATTGTCAATTACTTAACAGCATTCAAAATCAAAATTGCTGAGTGCATGTACTGAAATAAAACAAAACACTACATAGAAGTTCTCCATGAGCATGACCTTTAGCATCTAAATGGCCAGCTGGAGTGAAATACGTTCTATTATAATACTATTATAATGACTATATAATGATAAGCTTTAAACAGAGATTTAAATCTACAAAGAAGATAATCATTCTGCTAGACTGACATACATTGGCAAGCTGAGACCACTGCAGAAATGCCCCATAACTGTTCATTATACATGAAGTTTTATGGTACATTTGCATAAACCTTCAGAAGCATCTAACCCTTTCTCACTTTTCTCCTGCACCACCACTTAGCTATTTCAAATGCAAAGGCAGAAAGGAAGAGATTTTTTTTTATAAAGCAGAAAGCAACAGAGGAACCTACAAATTCTAATGATATCTTCAGCCTGAATTCCCACTTTTCACCTAGTCCTGTGATAACTTTATCTCTCAAGTATGGCTCTTCTCTGGCAAGGGAACACTGAAGAGGATTGGTCAGTGGATATTTATGAAGTGCTTGGAAGTAAAATAGTGCTAAG
Organism: Phaenicophaeus curvirostris; assembly: GCF_032191515.1. Lineage (NCBI taxonomy): Eukaryota > Metazoa > Chordata > Aves > Cuculiformes > Cuculidae > Phaenicophaeus > Phaenicophaeus curvirostris. The sequence continues at coordinate 93,199,862 of NC_091394.1, forward strand.
TATTCCTGTAAGTAATTTTCAAAGCTCTGTGCCAAGGTTCAAAGCCTTTAGAATACAATCCTTTAAAGCTAAGCAATTTCAACTTCCTCTAATGTCAGTGGAGAGACCTGATTTTAAAAACAAATTAACAATTTCATTAAAGAGAAAATGGGTGTCCATTGGAGGCTGGGAAAAGACACATTTCATGCCAAATTTTAAAGAAGCCTGATTAATCTTTCAGTTTTTGTTTTTGATCAGGCTGAACAGTTAAAACTTACACCTAAGTATCAAAAACTCTAGCGATAATAATTAGGTCCAGTCCACAAATGCTGGGCCACTAATTTTTGTTTATGTCTGAAACACTCAAAAAGTGAGTCTTATGATATAAGATCCCTGGTAAGGGAAGAGACATAAGCAACCCCAAATTCCATCAATGCTGAAAACAGAATCACTCCTGCAGACTTTCAGTAGTACCTGCCTCTCTTCATTAACTATATGGATAAATTAAAACTTTTATTTTGTTTCAGTAGAACAAATTAATTTTGCGAGTAATTGTTAAGGACAAATTAGGTGATGAAATTAAACAGGCTAAATTCTATCCTTAACCTTTTCCATCCCTCATCGCCACACACTTAGTCACTACCTCAATTTCACTCCATCCGTACGCAAGAAACAAATCTTCCGTTTCAGAAGAGATTTAATCCTTTCAAAAGCAGGGTTTGAGGAGTCCCAAAATAGTGGAAAAAAAAGTAATATGACTATTAATAAAGACGTGATGTCCACTGAAATGTTAAAATCACAGTTTTTGAGTGCTTAATTTTTTAGAAATAGTTAATGCCGATCCTTTTAAATGCTTAGACAGCTTATATAAACTTCTATTTAAATTTGAAATAGAGATTCAAAACAAGTATAAGCATCTTTGTGTCTTTTCACCATGATCTTCTATGAACTTGTCCATAAAACTGGGTAAGTTTTAGTTCTTCCTTTGTCCTGAATTACTGTGCCATTCCAAGCTAGATAACTGGCACTGAAAAAGGGATAAGTTCAAGGGCCAGGTGCTATTTCAGAGCACAATATCACCTCTTTACGCCTTTGGGGAAAATAACAGTTCTGTGTGGGATTCATCTGATCAGTTGTAGTTGTCCAGTAAGTAGACAACTAAATCTGATTTTCTGCATAGTCAGTGAAAAAGAACAGACACAGAGAGAATCAGACCAGGAAAGTAATTTATATCTGTTAAGTCGCACTCTAAAAGTGCATATTTCCTTCCACTGATTATAAAAGGAGTTAAATTCCTCTATTAGGCCACAAACAGACATCTTCACTACAACTGCCTAAAGTAAAGTGAGGTAAGCTTGCACTGGATGACCTTTAAAGGTCCATTCCAATGCAAACCATTCCATGATTCTGTGAAATGGACACTTGCTGGTGCATCTTCCTTCTTTCTTTCCTTCCCTCCTTCCTTCCTTCAAAGACGACTTTAACTTTAACACTCAACAGCAAAATACACTTTACCTGTTGGAGCCAGGAGATTCTCCATGCTGGTTACGAGACTTCTAGATGATAAAGAAACAACCCTGAATTTCTTAGCTAAAGAATACCATAGAGATGAAGCAAGTTTCACTTCAAATACAGATAAGATTAAGCCCAGAGCTGACTCTGGGCATTGGCAAGATACAAACATTTCACAGCCATCCCTCCTCTGTTCAAGTGCGTGAAAAACTGTCTTATCCTCTGTGAACATGACAGTTTCAGTTACGAATTTAAGCACTGCCCCCATAGATGTATATATGTGTAAACTAACCTTCCTTAATGATTTTTTTTTAAAAAAAAAATCTTCTGTTAGCAGACTCCCAAATATTTTCTGAAAGAGGAGCAAAAGTCTCTTACAGCATGGTGAAGATTGCTAATGGTTGGGGATTCAGTTTTTTTCCATTTCTCACATACCACTTGTGGATGCCTCATGCCTGGAAATGTTCAAGGCCAGGTTGGATGGGGTCTTAAGCAGCCTGGCCTAGTGGCAAGTGTCTCTGCCCATGGGAGGTTGGACCTGGAGGATCTTTAAGGTCCCTTCCAACCCAAACCACTCTAAGTCCATGTCTGTGTCTCAAAACCACTGTACTGCATAGTAGCTTAAGCTACATGTCCAATTATATTTAAAATTCTGTAAACAATTTACCAAGGAAGAAAGAAGCTGTGATGTGTAACTGGCACAGAAATGTTGAGACTGAAAAGTGATAAAGACTTCCCAAACAAGAAATGGGAACCAGAAGTTCTTGATTCCAGACAGAATTTATTTGTTAATGGGGTAAATGCAGCTTTTAGATTTAAACTGTCAATTTATAAAAGTGAAAAAAAGATAAAACACTAACTATTTAATTTAACTGCTGAGGTAATATTTATTGATTTTCTAAAAGAAAAATGTCAGTACTGAAACATACCATATAACTGTTTCTATATAATTTCTGCTCCTTTGAGGAGCAGATGATTTGTAGGTGTAGCATACCTTCCAATTTTCAGGTGGTTTTAATCAAACCCTTTTGTATATTCCTTCTTTCTCCTCCTGTTTTAAAAACACGCCTAATTGTCAAACCAGTCTTTTCTTTAGCAGCATTTACCAGTCTACTAGCAACTCTTTTCTTGAATTAATTCTGTGTAAGTTTTCCTCTTTTCTTCCTTAAAAAAAACCAAACCAAACCAAAAACTAGTTTCACTTTTTCATGTCTAAATATTTCCCTGTGGTTGCAAGGATTTTTGTTTTCATTTTTTGACTCTCATTTCAGAAATCTCCACTATTTTGATCTTAATTTACTGATGAGATTCTTGATGCTAGAAACCACCATTGTCATTTTTTTACACTTTTTCTCACAAGACATAGAAAATTGGTCACTTAGGTTTTTAAACATGTAATGCTGGCATTAAAATAATTGCTTGCCTTCCAAATAAAAATAATTGTGGAGAATTATTCACTTTCTCTTTTTTGAACAAAAAAATCCGTGATATTGAAAATTTATCAAAATATTATGAAAATGTATAGAAAGTTATTGAAATTTTAACTTTAAATTTGATAATTTGTTAAAAATTTTAATGAGAAATTGAAAATAAACCTAAAAAAAGTGAAAAACGGGTTCTTTTCCAAACCCTTAAAAAAACCCTTGTATATCCTTTTATGAATAAAGTTTCAAAAGTTTCAACCACCTGTAACTATATAATAATTAGGACTGTATATAGCACTGTAAATGGGAACTAGTAAAACATTGCAGAGTAGCCTAAAGAGACATCCTTATATATTTTAAGTTTTCCACAATCCTTACCACTCTATGCCTCCAGCCTATTTTTACCTGGCTGGGTTTTATAGGGGTACTGGCTAGATTTTGAATTTCATATCAGAGTAATGAATTATAAAAAAATAAAGATTTGTTGGGGTAAATATACTGGGATACAAGTGTAAAAGTAAAAATTTTACCTCTAGGATTATAACAAGCACAATGATGATCCTCTATAAAAGTAAACAGAAGGAACATTAACAGATGCCACTGTTATGTTACAAGTATTCCAATAGATTCCTCTTTGTTTCATTGCTTCTAACCTGAATAACTTAAAGTTTTGGGTTTCTTTTTTTTTTTTTAAACACAAATATCAATATTTCTTCATTTTATTTTAAATATATCACTTTTTTTTTCCATTATTTGAATGTACTTCTGTTACAAATAATTACCAGTAATGGCACCATCAAAATATTTTCTTTCAACAAATGGAAACATTGAAACTTTCATAAATGTTTTTTTAGACTTCTCAGTTCCTCACAAAGGAGGTTTTAACCTGAGTTCATAAATGCTTGTTTCCTCTTGTTTTAGCTAACCCAAAAGTGCTACAAATGTATATTGGTTAACAGGTAAATAAGCATTAAATTAAGGACAGCCAAGTTCCTGGGTTAATATTCAGAAGAAATGGGAATCATATTGATCCAACCAAATTTAGAGAATTAGCCTTCTTTTTCTGATACTGTACTTCGGAAGTGGGTCATCTCTTTATGTGAACAAAGAATATAGAAACTGAAGAGGAATATTTATTTCTTCCAAAAGCACCAGTATTTGGAAGCTTGAATGTCTTAAAGCCATAGCACTTTATTCTCTGAAACAGAACTGGAAATGGAGAGTTTGGAAGTCCCACCTGATCTCATTTCTAACACTGTAGTCTTTTGGCTAGGGGATTCTTCTCCATTCTTCTCAAGTTTTGCCTCTGTTACCCCATACTTCAGGCACTATTTGAAGTAGCTAAGTCCTGCCACAAGGAAAAACTTCTCCAGGAAAAGTTCAGAATCCAGCACGGCAATGTGGGCAGCCCGGCCTATCAATGTGTTGGCGGTGTTTGGCAGAGCATGGAACACGTTGTGTCTGATCAAAGTGCAATCCTTTGCCCCAATCAAAGGCTGGAGCAGGTTGTTGATCATTTCTGCATAAACAGGACCTGCAAAAGAGTTTAGATGTCACACCTACACACCAAAGCTCCCAGATTCCTGCTTTCCTTCCAGTATCGTTTATTTATTGTTATGATGAATGGAAAACAGAAGCAAGGCAAAAATGCAAGAGATAGAAAGCAGTTCATTTCAAAGATTTACTATGTGCCAAGATGCTTTTAATCTTATAGAGGCACTTGTCGTGTAAAGAGGTCTGCTAAAGCTGCTAGCATGAAAAGTGGGACGCTTGTTTCCTCTGTGGTTGAAGGAAAAGCATTTGTTTCCTTCAGGGGAAGAGGGCTGGACTCAAAGTGTCTGTGAACTCAAATGCAAAAGGGTCTGGCAAGACACAGAGGCCCATTTGGGTTTCTCTGGGGAATCTAATGCAGAAAGGACATCATGCAGACAGCTAAGGAATTTATAAGCACAAAACAATGACTCAGGAAACTTGTAAATTATCTATAATGAATGTAGATCCAGCTCCTGCTAGGTCAAACATCTCCCTGAGAAGTAGCCACTGGAAGAGAGAGAGTTAGAAAACTACATTTCATTAATTTTTAAGGGAGGATGGAAAGAGCTATAATTTAGGTAATATGTGTTAAGGCAACCATGTTGATTATTTGGCTTGGATGCCTCTACTTCCAAAAGAGTACCTCCATTTCAAGCAGATATGAAATTTCACTGAACATTATTTCTGGAAGTGGTATCAAACTGAAGCCATGAAACATTTTATAAGTCAGAGACACTGCTAATAATAAAGGCAATATTTGGGACGATACATAGCCTGAGCTCACAGGAGGGCTAGGCCTCTGATGGCATGAGACCTGATGTGATTTACAGATTTTAGTACAGACCATTATGATTTTAGATCTGTCTCTTAAATTTCTTAGCAATCATCCAAGCACTGTTGAAAGAAAGGGAAAACATCCAGACTTTGGATGTGCTGAAAGAGAGTTCATTAAGTGAAACAAAGGTGATATGATACTAGTAAATCAGTAGACTACAGAAAACCAGTGTCAAGAGCTATTATCATAACTTTAAAAAAAATTAGAGGGAAGGGGAAGAAGCAGTAAGAAAGCTTTGATTATAGCCGGATTGAAATTTGTTTTCATCAGACAAAGAGCTTCTTAAAAAGGTTCTTTTATTGATTTCAGTAATTTCCTGTGGGAAGAGAACACTTTCTTCCTTATCAAATAGGTATTTGAGTTTTCATCCTGCTGATGAAAAACCCTCCTAATGCAATTACTTCAGTTACACAGAAACACAATCCTTCAATAGCTTTATAAATATAGAAAGGATCTTATACATACCTGTGTGTCTGTCTTTAAGTGCATTTTTGCACATTTCTATTCTTGCTGAATGAAATGGTACATATCTGTCTTGGGGTGAAGCCACTAACACAACATTTTTAAAGTACTGAAGACCTGCGGCAAATGAATTAAATACATTTATTGCAATGATACACAGCAGTGAAAATACATAGTGTCAGTATGATTATTTCATGTTCAAACACAATAGCAAATCTACAGTACAAATAGATCATTACAGTTAAAATACACAGCACTATAATAGAGAGAATCGTAATACCTTAATCTCAGTTCTGCTGCTTCTGCAAACTATCAATGCTCATACAGGTTAATTGTATGTCAACAAAAAAGGTAAGAATTGTCTCTGTTTGAAAAAAAATTTGATTGAAATTTAATTTTGAAAATATTTATACCTCCAGACATTCAAAACACACGTACAGCCCTATTATGGTCATGACTGCTATTGGATAAATAAGTATTCACAGGAATGCGGATCACATTCAAAAATAGCGCAAGAAACTAGTACCATTTTCAAACAAACTAGAGAGAAGGAGGAGAAGAGGAAACAACTTCAGTGCTATTATGCTATACTATTACATCTCTGTTGAGGGAGCCTTGGGATCTAGTCACTGCATTCAGCAGTCCCTTGATAAATACACACTTCTGGTATATGGACTAGAAATCAGGAGTCCTCCCTCTTCCCTGGAGGCAATGGGGCCATTGATGACTGTGGAAACAGGATCCACCTGTTTACTCTGTCTATGGTCTCTTCCTCCATCACCCACATGCAGCAGAAAAGTAGGAAAACGGACACAGGTTATCTAGTCTACTAATACAGAGAGTATCCTGAACACAGAAGAGCTGTGTGTTTGACCTTCATCTTTCCCATGCTCTTATGTGAAAGGGGCCCAGAATCAACTCCTTTGATTTCCACATTATCATAGAAAATTTGACTGTCAGTGCCACAGAGAAAAGTCCTGCTGGCTGCTTTTACTAAACCTGTCTGAAACTGTCTATCATTTTCTTGTTGTTGTACTTAACAAATTTTTGCATCAGTCTTCACTGATAACAGCTCTCCTCACCACTCCTGGGCCATGGGACAGCAAGATAGTGACCAGGGGGGTACACCCCCTCTGACAGTAGAGGAGGATCAGGTTCATGACCACCTGAGGAACCTGAACATATATAAGACTATGGGACCTGATGAGATACATCCCAGAGTCCTGAGGGAATCAGCAGATGTGGTTGCGAAGCCACTCTCCGTGCAAATCCTGTGTGACCAAATTAATGGCTTTCTATGATAGGGTAGCCACAGCGGTGGACAAGGGTAAAGTGACTGATGTGATCTATCTAAACGTCTGTAAAGCCTTTGACATAGTCCCCCACAACATCCTTCTCTAAATTGGAGAGACATGGATTTGACGGGTGGATGGCACAGTGGATAGGTAACTGGGTGGATGGTCATATTCAAAGAGTAGTGGTCATTGGCTCCAGGTCCAGATGGAGACTTGTGAGAAGTGATGTCCCTCAGGGATCTGTACTGGGACCAGTGCTGTTTAATATCTTCATCAATGATACTGACAGTGAGATTGAGTGCACCCTCAGCAAGTTGGAAGATGAAATCAAGCTGAGTGGTGTAGTTGCCACACCGGAAGGATGGGATGTCATCCAGAGGGACCTGGACAGGCTGGAGAAGTGGGCCTGTACACACCTCATGAGGTTCAATAAGGCCAAGTGCAAGGCCTTACACCTGGGTCAGAGCAATCCACGTTTTCAGTATATGATGTGAGATTACATGATTGAGAGCTGCCCTGCAGAGAAGGACTTGGGGGTGGTGGTCGATGAGAAGCTCAACATGAGCTGGCAATGTTTGCTTGCAGCCCAGAAGGCCAACCGTATCCTGGGCTGCATCAAAAGAAGTGTGGCCAGAAGTTCGAGGGAGGTGATTCTGCCTCTCTATTCCTCTCTTGTGAGAACTCATATGGAGTACTGTGTCCAGATCTGGAATTCTCAATGTAAGAAGGATGTGGAACTGTTGGAATGGGTTCAGAGTCATGCTACAAAGATGATCAGAGGGCTGGAGCACCTCCCATAGAAGGACAGGCCGAGAGAATTGGGCTTGTTCAGCCTGGAGAAGAGAATGCTTCAAGGAGACCTTATAGCAATCTTCCAGTACCTGAAAGGGGTCTACAGGAAAGCTGGAGAGGGACTATTCATAAAGGCAAGTGGGGATAGGACAAGGGGGAATGGGTATAAACTGCAGAGGGGTAGATTTAGACTAGATATTAGGAAGAATTTCTTCACTGTGAGAGTGGTAAGACACTGGATCAGGTTGTCCAGGGAAGTTGTGGATGCCCCATCCCTGGAGGTGTTCAAGGCCAGGTTGGATAGGGCCTTGGGCAGCCTGACCTAGTGAGACCTCCCTGCCCATGGCAGTGAGGTTGGAACTAGATGATCTTTAAGGTCCCTTCCAACCCTAGCTATTCTATGATTACATATTTCTAAGATTTTATGATACTTCTTGTGCAATTAAACTGACTTGGTGACTTCAGACTGAGCTAAAAGGTATGATAAGCAACAGTTCTAAAATCTTATGAAAAGAGTTTCAAAAAGAGTAATTTTTAAAAAATTTTTTTTTTTTAGACAAGCACAAGGGATATTTAAAGAGATTGTAAAGTAGCAGGTCATTCTGCTTTAAGAAGAAAGTCAGAAATTCCTGGAGACTTAAAGAGTTATCTGAGGAAGGAGCAATAACACTGTGTTGGATCTTTCTTCCTCTGTAGATTCTCTTGACAGGTTTTGGTAACAGGGTAGGGACACCTCTATTTTGACTCAGTATGCCAACTCATATCTTCCTATCCATTCCCACTTATTCAGATTTTTCACCTAAGTGTCTACGGTCCGGTGGGTCTCTTCCAACCCGGTTATTCTGTGATTCTGTGTGATTCTGTGGAGTATTCTGACTTTGCAGACAACCTGCCTCACATCTGAATTTCTGCTTTTGCTGAGACAACATCTTCATTTATAGCCTGTTAGTTCTCCAGTCTACCAAGCTAACAAATAACAAATTCTTTTGACTTATAATACATGCTTGGGAATTCTTTGCTTGGTAACTTACAATGTGAGTTTTCTATGTAGACCTAATTTTATTTCAATATTATAGTAGTAAAACAGACATCAAAGGTATTTGGCAGAAATGAGAGCCAGGGAATCAAAGGGAAAATTCAAGTGTGCAAATGAAAATATTGCCAAGATACAGCAGATTTCCATCATTGATTATGTCATGTAGTGTCTTTATAAAATTATGAAAAAGCTCTATGTCTGTCAGACTAAAAAAATATATGCTACATATATATAATAGATTAATCTTAATATATTCTTTGTTTCCTATTAGCAATATACCAAATTATGAGGAAAAAACATTAAATATCAAGTCATGATCCCGTGACTACATACTTAGCATATGAATGTTCATATTCAGTAGTAAAAACAAGTCATAAAAGAAAACATTTGCTTGAACGAGAGGATCATTCTTGCTTTCTTTTCTTAAAAAAAGGCCATTTTACTTCATTTATACTTTACAGACCAAGGAAGGGGCAAAAAGAACTCTATTTAGAAATCATTCTTCCAGTGTGATGCCATACATCTCTCTATGTAGTACAAAGGTGTCATGATAGACATGAATAAAATTTGCTCTTCATCTCACAGACTCATATTTCCTAGAGACAGGAAATTTTATTCTTAAAAAACAATAAAGAAGAAAAAATGTTTTTCATCTAGTAGCATAAATTGAGCAATGGTGGCATGTCACAAATGATATTTTTTCTTGAAAAATATAAATTTAGGTGCATGTTTACTACAGACCGAAAGTCTTACTTACTGCTAAGAGTTTGGCAAGCATGTGCACCGATAGCTTGTACAGAAAAAATGCACAGATAAAATAAATAACAGATGTTAGACAGAGCAGCCCTTTCAAAATCATGAGTGTTTTAAAAAATATCATTAACAAAATGTAGATTTCCTTTACTCCCTGGACAACATGGCAATCCAGCACAATCCTTTGGAATATCCCTTGATATTTCAAGAGTCACACCAAGCCCTACTCACCCGTTTTTTGGCTGAGCTGATAGAGGAAACATTTGCGTAGATCTGCATTGTCCCTGAAAGTCAGTTGCAGAAGTGACCCTGACTTTTTCAACTTCTGCATGAGCCACAGACCTGGAACAAAAATTGGTGCAAATTTTTATACCATTTACTGATTATCAAGCAAGGTGATTAAAGAGACATTTACAGTAAAGTTAGCACTCTAACTCTGTGTCACTCTTTCATTCCTCTTGTACAGATAATCAACAGGGAGCAAAGTCTAATGACCTCACTGGATTATCCATGTCATGGTAGCATAAACACTCAAGAAGGCTGAATTGTGGAACAATCCATTCCCATAACATTGTGTCTTCTTCAGCCTTAGAGATGAGTCACTATTGGCAGTACACAGAGAAGCTGAAGAAAACAGTGGAATTAAGGTCATCTCACTGCTGCACTTGGGTTTTTCAGGTAGCATTGTGCTGGACCTTGTAATAGATACCAAAGACCATTTCATTACAATTTTTTCTGTGTAGATTTGAAGTCTTTAGGAAATTAAGTTTTCCATCACTTCAGTGTAGAAGTCAAATTGTTATGATTTATCACTACCTCCGTGTGTTGTTCTCTCATGCACTCTGCCGTGAACAGCATTCAGTCACAGAATCATAGAATCATAGAATAACCAGGTTGGAAGAGACCCACCGGATCATCGAGTCCAACCATTCCTATCAAACACTAAACCATGCCCCTCAGCGCCTCATGCACCTGTGCCTTAAAAACCTCCAGTGAAGGTGACTCAACCACATCCCTGGACAGCCTGTTCCAGTGCCCAATGACCCTTTCTGTGAAATTTTTTTTCCTAATGTTCAGCATAAACCTCCCCTGGTGGATCTTGAGGCCATTCCCTCTTTTCCTGTCCCCTGTCACTTGGGAAAAGAGGCCAGGACCCAGCCAGAGGCCAGTCATAACTTTCCCATTAATTCTTACCTGTACTAACCAAAGTACTGTTGTTGTAAAGGGTTCCCAGATGAGGTCCAGAGAGGGAAAGGAAGGTGTGTAACTTGTTGAGGTAACACCGAAACCTGGGGCGAGTTAGTACAGATCGAATAATGACATTACCAAGGGAATGTCCAATAAAACTGTTGGGAAAGAATGAACCACATTAACACAAAAACCAACTGTATTTTATTTACATTAAACATGAGTGGCATAAGTTGCTCTTGAGGGACATCTGTCAAGGCTTTCAGTCACATCCTCTAGTCATCATCTCACATTTTTCCAACCTAGTGTGTAGTTTTCCTAGTAGATACATTTGTAACAATGTAAAAAATTGTCTCTCTGATTCAATGGCTTTTGACACAATGCTCTCTTGGAAAAGCTAATTTCATTGGATGCTGCTCACATAACTCAAACAGTTACAGACTATTAATATGAAAATGCTTACCTTATTCGGGATATGGAGAGGTTGTACAACTGGATATGCTGAATAATTTCATCCAATAATCGGTCAGTCATCGTATCAAAATCAGCAAAAGTATCAGTCTGATGAAAAATAGAATGAGGAAATGAATTAAAATGGATTGCATCTATTGCAGATTGATGTTATTTTCAAAGTAAAATGCAAGCAGAAAGGTAATAATCAGCCCAAATTTTCTTTATACGTACTCAAAGGGGTAGGAGGGAGGTTTTTCCCAGTATCTAGGTCCTGTGAAATTTGAACTTCTCCTTTGAAAACAGAGTCATGAAGTTTCACTTTTGGTTGAGGAACAAATAGCTTTCAACTAATATCACAAATTGACTTGAGATAATTCTTCTCTTTCTCACTTAGGATAAACAGTAATGATAAAAAAACCCAATAAATAATCTGGTATTGTGTCAGTGTGGATCACATAGCTTTTCTTGTAGTGTCTGTAGAAATGTATTGTGTTTACTGAGCTCATAGGTAAGGTAAGACAAAATTTTCTGTCACAGAGTCTCTTTGACTCTATATTGTGCCTCCTAGCTTCAAGAAGACAACTTGAAAAAATTCACCTTAGGACTAGACTAACCCTACTCTTTGTAGGGTATGGAAATAGAGATTAAATTACCGCCTGTGGTTGTTTCAGTTTCTCTACTAACTGTGCCTCTAACATTGCAACATGTCATGATAGGATAAGCTTGGACCTACAATTTATTAATAAGATTAACATTATTAGTATTAATAAGATTAACAAATTAGGCTGAATGATTCTAGAGTTATAAGTATGATCTTAAAGCAGCCCAACTTGACACTGATGAGAACTGCTAATGATCAGCCACTCCAGAAACTGTACTCCAAACATGAAAGAAAAGATTTTGGTATTTAAGATTTAAAAGATTACTAAAATTAAAGTAGTTTATAGCAGTACAGACTGATGTAGGTTATAGTGCTACTAAGGATTTAAACACAAAATTATTTGACCATCTTAATGAAATGCTGTGTGTTAGTTATTAAACAGTTATCAGTAAGAGAATGAGTGCTAGAGAGAGACAAACAATTTGTTCCTTTCAACAGTACTGCCAGTTGTGATACAATAAAACAAATAATATTTTGTCCAGTCTATACAATTGCAGGCAGATATTATTCTGAGCTGTGTCATTTGGCAATCCAACAAAACTCTAATTCAAATTCATAACTAATGAGATGCCACAAAAACAATCATCAAATGTTGGAACAGCTATTCAGAGCAAGCATATCAGTAATTAATGCTTTTGTGACACTACTCATCTTGCTAATTGCAGCTCTTGCAAAGGAAAACATGAGCTTATTCACTTTGCAATACAGCCTTAAAATAAAATGTTCTCATAAACTACAAACAGTCCACTAACCTCCTGCCTATTTGTTTTGTCTGCATTGCTAAGTAATGATTTCCTCCTAGGCTCATTATCCCAAATCTTTCAGCTTGTTTAAAAGTGGAAGAATATCAGCCTGAACATTGGTCATAAACAAAAAACATCAAGCATCATATTTCACCAGGCTATATCTTGATTCTTTAGTATCATCTCACCCTGACTGATTTTCTCAAATATATCACAAATCAGTGCCTAAAAAAAAGAAATTTGCATTTTTCTTTATAAGGCAAGCTTCAGCTACATTACTGATCTCATGGATCATTTTCAGAGTGGTTCTCAGAGCAGGAAAAAAAGAGTGACAGTGTTCTTTAAACCGTCCAAATAGTCATTAATCCACATAGGCCCTATTTCCACTGTCATGGGAGCTTCCTCCTATTCTCAGACTATGAAAGGACAGCCACTGCTGTTAGAGATGTGTATTGGAAGGCAGCAGGTTCATGGACTAACACCAACTAGCCACTTCAAAATATAAAAGCTGTTGAATAAAGAAGGTTGGAAAGTTTTGACTCAAGTTTCTCAGCCGCTTATAAATCAGAATAATATTTCTGCCTGTGCACTGGAAATACTTATCTTGTGCATAAAGTTTCCATCTGTGTCATAAATATGGGTTCATTGCAGAGCAAAGCACAGAATTTATTTTTGTTTCTTTGCCTAGACTAGTAATGAATTTTTCTGGAGGACATTTCTTTATCATACAAGGATATAAATCTCACAAATACCAGAACAGGAGAAACAATGACTGATGCAGCAAAAGAAGCTGACAACACCTGCTGGGTATTCCATATCCACCAGAGAATTTAACATCACTACACTTGTCGCTTTCTGTCAATGCTCTGTTGCCTGGCATCCAATAGACATAGGCACCAGCCCCCTAAGTTTGCAAACTGATGGAAAAATTCAATATACTTCTCCTAAGGTCTAGTCCTATAGTTGCCTTTGACTTTAATGCTAGGAATAATTTCTGGTGGGTTTGAACACCCTATCAAATTCAAGAGGAACAAGACTAGGCCTTTGCACTAAATACTACATAAAATTCCTTGTTTTGTTTCTCTAGCTATTGAAAAGTCTTTGCTGAAGGCCTTGTTTCAGCAATGTCAACACCTTGTAGCAGATCGAAAGGAAGACGGAAATTAGCTCTGCATTACCTGATTTCTTTCAGACATTAGGAAGTCCAGATTTCCACCAGGGAGTCCCAGTTCTATAAAAGTCTTTACCAGCCGCAGATCTGCACTGTTACCTAGAAGTAAGTGGTACTTTTTAAGATGCAATTCAACAGAAAAATAATTACTATAAAATCAGTTTAATACATTTGTCTTTCTACACACCATGACACCAGGGAGCTCTTGCTAAGTGCTGCTGAGACAACTCACCACACCACAGGATCCTGCATAGGAACGGTGGGGGAGCAAGAATAACCCCAGCCTACACAAGGTGGGGTTGTCCATACCTCCTGCTGCTAGGGACTGCATAAATGATGGGGAAGAAAGCAGAAGATGAGGCCCAGAATAACTGTGTCCCTTATTTACTGAACATCAGAAGTAAGACAAAAAGCCTCCCATCATCGCAGCTGGTGAGACCTGCAGGAGACACTAGGGTATAGGTCTATACTGTCAGATGCAGAGCAGCCTGCCTCTCTGTAGTCACAGTCAGAGACGGTGCTGAAAGGCTGTCAGGCTCCTAATATTTTGGGAGATGCCCCATTCCATACTAGGAATTCCGAAGCCTTCTGAAATATTTTGCTGGAAAAGGAGGTACCTCTACCTCACAAGTAAGACATTACAGCCACTGCTACATGGAACAGCAAAGAGTCCTTGCTGATTCAGGGAGCGTTTGTATCCCACCTTTACGAGGCTGCCTGAGATTTCAGTTGCTATCCTTCTTCTCTGTAGTTTCAACGTTAATATTTACACCTTTCCCATTAATATCAGTAATTTTTAAAGAGAAGTTTGGGTTTAATGCATGATTTCTGCTTAGAAAGCATGCATGTAAGAAATTCCAGGGCATGCCTCCTCTACAATTAATAATTATTTCTATTCTTCCACAATCTAAGGCCAGACACTATCTACCCTATAACAGTATGAGTGTTTTTTAAGTAATATTTTCATGCTGGTGATATGCTGCAAAACAACCAAGCATCTGCACAAAAAGAAGGGTTACTGTAAAATATTCTTACTCTATTTGCTAAATATCTGCCTTTTGTTTTGCTCATTTCCACAAAACTGGCTTACGAGCAGCAATTCCTTCTGGCCTTACCATCCAATCCATGGACACAGACAACTAGATGAATTCCATCTTCCAGATTTTCTTCCTCTTCCTCTGGTGGAAAATACGGGATATCAGAAGCTAGTACAGATAAGTCACTGTACAGAAATCCTTCAATCTTCATTTCATTTTTAAATTTTTCTTTGGCCTGATAAAAACTGGAGAATACATTAATTAATCACAATAGAACTGGGTTTTCAACAGCAAACCATCAAACTAGAAATGAGGAGGCTGTTATTTGCAAGAATTTATGTTTGTAACATTTGAGTAGAGACCTGGATACTATTCTTTATTTATACTGATTGAGGGAAGTCTGGATGCAGGAAACAAAACTTGTTTCTGAATGATTTGGCAACATTCAGAGAATACGTAAAGCCTATTAGAACCTCATACCTGCCAGAGGAATGAAGGATTGTGAAAAAGAATCTTCTAATGATACATAACAATGAGGATAATGTAAAAAAAATGGGTTTTATTAATCTTAAAAATGTCCTCGGCAGTATTGATATTGAAATGAAAAATGATAGCATTAGATGCATTCACAAGCAGGTAGAAGATGTTCTGTCCACTCCTCAGACCATCGGATTCAAAGGTGCACCTTACTACGGATATGACAGGTATTTTCCTTTTGGCTTGTTTTAGGGTTCGTTCGAAAACATATAGCAGCTAAAAGGAAGATCAGTGATAAGAAAATTAAGCTAACCGCTTTTCTGCTTAGGTCTGAAATTTGATACATGAATTAACCCTGAAACATTCTTCTGACTGAAGGTGCCAAGTCTCCGCTGGCTTTCTGTCTTAGTAAAATATAACCAGAGCTTTTGGGAATTAAGTGTAGAATAAGATATAAAACTGTGATGGACCAAGTTATGAGATATAAACCATTGCAATCTGGGGATAGCTTAAGGACTCTTGATAAAATGGTGACCAAATACTTATATCAGCCCTACTAACTCTAAAGGGACACAATAATGAAAAATCTTGTATTCTGGCCATGGGTCTGTAGGCCCTGGACATTTTGCTTTGGTAGGAAGGAACAAATTGTATGCTTATTCAGAGCCAACATTTTGGGCAGCTGAATGGGTTGAGAACTTCCCATGCTGTGGTTTTCCTTCAGTACAGCAGACACACCAAACTATAACAAAAGTGTAGATCTGCTAGCATGTCACTCTGTGAAATGCACCATTGTGAAATCAAGGCCACAAAGCAGCACTTTTCCTATGAGTAATGAAGGAAAAAGAAAAAAAATAAATTCTTCTCTAGCTAGCCAGGGTGCTAGTTTTCCCATTTTTCCTGTTTCAGAAGATGAAGCTGAGACCCTACCAGCCAATTTGTGCTCCTGTTTCATAATTCAAATAATGAGTGCAATTATTTAAACAGAAAAGAAAAATAAGCTATGGCAATACCATAGTGAATTGACTTTCTGGGATTAATGCTCAAGTCTGAGCAATCTTAAACTTCATAAAAGAGGGACAGTTCATAACAAATATGGAGACACTTAAATATTACTTATTTTTATAAGGATTAAAGGACCTAATGTCTTTGATAATCCTGGTCTGTCTGTGTTTTCATCCTTTCTGTCTGTTTAGATTATTTATTCTATATAAACCAACACAAGCTTACCCTATGCTTACTGTATTAAGGCCCTGAACTTTGTCAAGTTCTCTTAGCACAATAGTAACATTAATGAAGAATGTAATTAGACATTCTTACTTCAGCATCCTTTCATTGATCTCTTCATCCACTTCATTTGAATCAGAAGAGACAACTCCAAAAGACCCCAAAGGCTGGCGTGTGATGGGGAATGCAGCCTGCTTTGTAGAGAAACCAACCACAGCAGGGGTTTCTTTGAGCACAGAAGAAAAGGGAAGACAGGTGGCTGTGCAAGAGACAGACAGGTTAACCACATCAACAGCCTTTCTGCTTTCCAGGGCTACTCCCTCTGTTGTCACTGAATGAAAACCAGTGCCATTAGCCTCAAGTTTATGCTCTTGGCTGTCAGGTTCCTTAGGATATGCAGCCTGGTAGGATCCTGCAGCAAGGTCTGCTGAAGCAGGTGAGTCGTTGAGCTCAATTTCTTGTAATCCTGGCATTTCTGCATAGACTGATGGGCTTTCAGCAGCAAGAGAGCTATCACACTCTCCTTGCATTAAGCCAAATTCATTTGAAGTCTCTGAAGGACCTGGAACAGGATAGTGAAAATCTGATACCAGCTTTACTCTTTGTGAGGACCTCTCCTCTTCTGAAGTTCTGTTATTGGAGTAAAAGCCTTGTTGTATTTCTAAAATGTGAGTCTTAAGTTTATCCTTTGGATCCTCTATACATGTAGAGGACTTATCCATGTTTTTGTCCAAGTAATTAGAATCCCTTGGAGTTTTTAAGCTGCACTCATCATTGCTCTCCAGTGACTGGCATTCACAGACGTTATCTCTGAGCAGCTTTGGGCAAACAGGTAGTCTTGCACTTTCCAAACTACAATAACTGTCTGGAAAACCTTCCTTCACCTCCTTACCTTGTAAATCAATGTTATTGCTACTAGTCTCGACAGAAGGTTTGAGATGTCCTCTTGGTTCTAATTGTCCACTTTCAGTGGTAACTTGACACCTAGAAAAGTCTACAACTAATTGCCCATCTCCATCCTCTGTTTCTGTGCAACTTTTTAAGTTTCCTCTTGAATCTCCTGAGATTGCTTCACTGTGTTTGGATATATCCACCTCCTCCACAGGCTCTTCTGGGCTACTGATCTGAGGAGCTGAGACAGATTTGGTCAGCTTGGTAAGCTCCACTTCCCTCTCCTCTTCCTCAAAAGGCAAAGAGCTAATGGATGTAAGAGATGCTTGGATCCCACTGGGCAAGCTGGTATTGCTTTCTGTGTGGCCACCCTCCAGAGAATTTCGGTGGATGACATGTCTTCGTACCAAGTGGTGCAGGATCTCTCGATCACTGGGCAGTTCCAGTGCCCGGCGACGAGCCTCAGACCATGCCACTGAGCTTGGTTCACTTTCAATGCCTGAATCGGATATTATAGAGGAGGATCTTTTCATAACCCCTGACATCAGGGTAAATTCTTCACTCTCCTCCCCTCGTTGCTCCTTTGTGAACAATTTCACTTCAAAACTGTGTGTGGGCAAAGTTTTCAAAACAGGGAGCAGAGCCTTGTTCTCTGGATCTTCTGTTTTTTCAGGACTAGTTAATTCATTCAGTGCAAGATCAGATGAATTGAAATTATTCTCAGCATGACTAGATTTGTCTGTTTCATGTATTTCAGTCCTGTCTTCCAAGCCACCAGTTCCACAAGTTTCACCCTCATACTGAGCACTGACAATTAACGTGGGCTCACTTTTGTGGGAATCCATACTGCCAGGTTTCATATCTCCATAATCAATATCTGCCATAAGTCTACTGTCTTTTAATAGAACTTCCTTGGGTGTTTTAAAGTCTTCTGAAGTACATTCTGTATTGCCTTTCTCTGAGTCAGAAGTATTTTCCTTACTTGAAACAAAAATATTTTCAGGTTTCCTTTGGTCTTCCTTGTTCACTGTACATACCTGAGATGTAGAATGCTGGTTTAAACCCTTAGCAGCACCTTCAGTACTGCTGTATGTGCTGGAAGGATTCCCATTTATCCTATCTGTGTGTATTAGCAGAGTTCCTTTCCCAATGTCTCCTTTCATTACTGCAATGGCATCATTTGATGTTAAATATTCACTGTCATCCATTACATCCATTTCAGTGTTTTCAGGAGCCTCAAAATCTGGGAAAACTTCCAAATTCTGATCTGAGAGAGAGAGAGAAAAAAAGAAGTAGTAGCTACACAATTACACCAAAGTGATGTGGGACTTTGAAAAGTGATCTCAGGCCTGAAAAAGTATGTGTATTTATATTATATAAATTATATGTACTTTAGAGGCATGATAATATCAATAAAATCTACTTTACCCAATATAATTGTATCTAAAATGCTAGTTTTTTATACTGTAGGTAAGCAAAAAAGAGCTGACACTTCTTTGTATTCTTGCTGTCATGCAATACGGTCCATAGTATAGCTCTTGCTTGTGAGTCAGTTTAAAACTCAGCTTAACAGTTTAAATATATATAATGAGCATCGTCAAAATTTATGCCATTGGATAACTCTGGAAGAGTGGAAATTATGTACCACAGGCTATATTTACTAGATTATGATCACCTATATATGATCACATGTTGCTTTCCTTCTAACCCTAATACTTGAGTATAAAGAAATCAAACCACTGGCTTTGAGGTTTAACTGCAAATCTGAAGCTCTATTATTTTTCATTAAAAAATATATTTGGGTATTCAAGGGGAAAGTATTTGTTTGGAAAGCAATGCTGCTTTTCACGGGGAATCTTGAACTTCAGGCTAAAAGTGTGTGGTTTTTTCTGAGTTTTCTTACCACTAGATGGCACACTGGGAACGAAATTCGTAGTGCTCTGTTTCCTTTCAATTTGTACTCCAACATTTCCAAAAGATTTTGTTTTCATTCTAGATTTTGACTCCAGCTCTTGTAACTAAACAGATTATTTTGAAGATGAAAAATATCCAACTACAGGGAATATTCTAATTTGCTACTAGGGAAAAAAGGAGAATTCCACCTATTTTACATACTGAATCACACCCTGATCCAAGCCAGAGTCGGCCCAAGGGATGTGAGATCCTTTACCTTGGGCTGGGTAAGTGAACCTCCCTCAGCTCAAGCTGTCTCATGAAGCTGTTGCTTTGTGATATTTCACTCACCTTTGCAAGGCATATCCATGTACCTGTCTTCAAAGATAACTGGGAGTGTGTTCCAGTCCCCATCTATCTCAAGGCATTCTGCTGGAAGTGGGGGCATGCTGGTGAAGTACTCAGAATTACGAATTTCTGTAGAAATTTGTCCATGACTCTGGATCCTGGCAGGGAAATATAGAAGAAATTGAATGTTTGAGTAGTTACTGTGCTCTTTATCAGTACTTCAAGCCTGGCAGCAAATGTGAATGTGTAGGCAGGAGGTGGGGGTACTGGGCTTAAAAAGAAAGGAGGAAGTACTGCATGACGAGGGGGTACCCAGCACACCTAGGAGGCTTCCCATGAGTTGATTTCTACCTCTCAGTTAGAGACATACAACTTACACACTCCCTCACTACAATACCTCTGTGGTTTTGAAATTATTTCAGCTGCCCCAGACAGAGGCTTCTGTTAGCTACCATAACTCATAGCTGCCTCCAAGGGTTCACTGCAGCTGGTCAAGACTGGATCCTTCAGCTGGTTTTCTGGTCAGGAAGAAAGGTCTGCCACTGTGGCTCTGGCAAGGGTTTGAAAACCCAGATGCAGGAAGCAATAATCAAAAATTTGGTTGAGCAGTACAAGGAAGAACAAGGTCAAAAGGATACATGGCCAGCCCTCTATCTCACTTATTCCAGTCCTCAGAGCACTGAGATGTCTCACATAAGTACACATCTGGAAGAGCTAAGACATCAATTCAGCCACTTTCTGTTGGAAGAACTAGAATAATTGTCTGTTTTGATCTTTTGGGCCATGTAAAATGCTATCTGGCTTTCATCAGTGAAAGTGACATTGAAGTGGCACATGAATGTGGATTCAGCTATTATAAGTACAATAGCTTTTAGTTCTGATGAGCTATGTAAAGATTTGCCTCAGAAAATGGGAAAACATCAAATGCAAACTTTGTTTATTTGTGTTGACTGTGATGAATTAGTCTGTTTATCCTAAGGAGTAAGGAGGAGGGCAAGAAGCTTTTCATAGATGGTCAGCTGAACGCAATTCTTCAGAGGTCCCATAGGGCAGCACAATGGCAATATTTCAGACTATCGTTAGCAAAACATGAGTAATCTTCATGTGACAATTAAGTGGAAAAAGTACAATTTACACATTATGAAGTAAAACTAAAGCAGGAAGTTTGTAATTCATACCAGTAGAGATGAATCCTGGGTCCAGATACAAATAATTTGTTCAGACCAGCCTATCAGCTTCAACTTCAGAACATAACTGTTGCTTACATGGTCTTACACGTAGGACAGTTATTTGTTCCTCAGAGATAAACAAGTCATTGGCTGCTAAAACATGACTCAGACAGGAGTCACAAAGAGTTAAATGTTCATTCTTGCCTGCAGCAATGCCTGGGTGCTTCGAGTTGACTGCTAGCACCATAATAAAGTTCTCACCAACATATTAATAGCATCATCATTTTACTGAAGACCTCATGTAAAAATAATAAACAAACTTTGCTTAACAAACAGTCTCTGGCAAAAAAAAAAGACAAATCATTGATACTGAAAGGTGTGAGAAAATACTTTTGCTGTAAAATGTTGGGATGATATGTCACCTGCCAGAGCCTCTTACCCTGTGTGTTACTGAAAATTGTGTGTCCTTTTTTGTCTAAACAGTCAAATGTTGCCACACTTGGAAGGTGCATGGCCTCACACAGAACTCACAACAACAGTTTGGAAGAAAAAAGAAGCTCTCGTCAGGTAAAAAGATAGAAAGAACTTGGGGGAAAAAGCTGTTAAAGTTTAAGGTGATTGCACAGCACCTGGCACACTGAGTACTGATCTCATGTGGAGCCTTTGTGAAACCATTTAATACTCCCTACTGCTACCCTCAAGATTAATGACACTCTGGCAGCCAAGGCTCTGCTTTTCTAACTGCACCATCTAGCACAATCAAAAAGAAAACATGACTTGGCCAATACAGATCAAATTTACTACACAGACCAACTTTTAAGTCTGTAAACTTTTACTGTTGTTTTTATACTCCTTGATAATCACTGAGGAAAACCTATGTTTATCTGTAGGAAATGCAGTAGTTCTGTGCCTGCCTGGAGAAATAAAAGCACTTCATGCAATTAGGCTTCCCCCTGTGCAGGATTATGTTTACCTGAATGGAGCCATGAGTGTCTGTGCCTTCATCCCAGGATCTTGACGTAGGGTTTTCCTTATACATAGCTCACTTAAAAGCTGACATGCGAGGAGTAAGCGAACACAGCTAGGCCCATGCAGCTGTTCTAATTTGGCAGAACGAGGTAGCCTTTTACAAATCGTCCATGAACACTGAATCAGGCCTAATGTCTCTAGTGATAGGTCTGAGAAAGTAATTTTCTTCTTTGCACTAGGTGAGAAGCAGATGTCTCCCTTTAGCCTCATTATGGTAAAAGGACGTGATGTCATAACCTTTAAGCTCTTTCTGAAAGATGGGGTTCTACACTGGCAATGCTGTGGTCTCCCTGTGGTGATAGACTGTTTCAGTGCATGAATAGCCCAGATACCTTTCATTACTCAGAAATTCAAATCTGACCACCTTTCTCTGAACTCTGCCTTAGTGTCAGGTCTTGAGTATCATAATAGAATCATAGAATTGATTGGGTTGGAATGGACCTTTAAAGGTCATCTAGTTCAAACCCCACTGCAGCAGCAGGGATGTCTTTAACTAGATTAGGTTGCTCAGAGACTCATTGAACCTGACCTTGAAAAGCTCCAGAGATGGAGCTTCTACCTCTTCTGCATTCCAGTGTTTCACCACCCTCATCATAAAAAAATTCTTCCTTGTATCCCTGTTCACCACTTGGGATCATTGGCTAAAATTGAAAGCAGGATTTGCCCTTTTGTATATTTAAATCTGGCTCCTCAAACTGTCCATCTTGGCTCCAAACAAATAGTATTAAACAAAATTAAATACTTGCCATGCCAACATTTTAGAGCATAGTTTTATCAATGCAACCCAGTGCAACATTTATTTTCCCAGACAGTTTTGCACTGTTGGTTCTCAGTCAATTAATTATCAGCCCCTAAGCTCACATCACTCCCATGGTTTCTCCAGCTAATGTGGTCATATCCCCGATTTGTGTTCTCCACTGTTGCATCTATGGACATTTACAACTTTGCATTGGCTGTTTAATACTTGTCTGCAGCTAAAGTTTCTTTCTGATATAGAAAGTAGGGTTGGACTAAACACCAAAAGAAATCCATGACTTCCTACACCAAAAATATATATTAGGGATGGTAAAAAAAACATTTTTTTTCAAATGTTAGGCTTTTGTTGCTTGTCAGCAGTTATTTTCCATTAGAAGTGACAGTACTGGATCTGGTAAAGTGAGTTTAGAAAGTTCGTTAAAGAAAGGCATGAAAAATATTTCTGCCTGCCCTGAGGATGGTGGTGTTGGTGGAGATCTGCTCTGAAGAGCACACCCAACTGCAACTGAGAAGAGAGGAGGGGATAGAGTGTCTCCTTAAAATATAAGAATCTTGGAGTTGTTAATCTCTTGAGCCTGCTTGGAGTCACTTACTTTTGACACTGATTTCAATGGTTGTTTTTTTTCCATGTGGTTCTCCATATCCAACAGAAAAAGAACTCAGTCTTGATTGCACAATGTTTTAAACTAAATTTTCAGTCATTGCAGTGAAAAGGGAAGATTAATGGGTTACTTACAGGCCTTCCTGGAATGTAAGCGCATCAAGTTTCTGGTGCTCCGTGTAGAAGAAGGCTTCTGAGAATCTCCTCACCTAAGGGGGAAACATGCAATTTAACCTTAAGATCTGCTGAAAGTTCCCAGGTACAATCAAGCTAATGATGCAGCAGTGACTGGCAGGACCAGATTCCTTAGTGTGCTCCTTCAGATTTGCACCACTCTGATGGCAGAAAGAAACAAAGAGCTCAATTCTGCTTTACTTTCCCAGTCCAGCACAAAGCAGCTGATGTTGTTGCATACTTTGCTGGAGGTAAGAAGCATCCCTTGACAGTAAAACAAGATTTCCTTATGTGCATCTTTTGACTACTTCCCTAAAAGCTGTCAAATTTTCCATTTTCCTCTGTAATCTTAAAATAGGAAATATTTCTTCTTTCCCACTATGCAAATCATATAGCAGCAGTGGATTGTGTTACTAGATCAGAGTAACTCATAATTGAATAAGTCTTCTATGGCAACATCTACAGTGACTCCCAAGACAGTGACAAAAGTCTTATATATCAGCCCAGAGGAGAATAAGCCCTAGCATGGTAGAAACACATCTGCCTATGTCATGATACTTCTAGATGAGAGCTCTTCAAATCTCTTCACGGACATTAGATCTGTTCAGTGTTGGATAATCAATTACAAAAGAACCACAGATCTGAAGTGGCTGGCAGAGTGCAGAGTGTGAAATAAGCTATAAAAAAATCAGTGCTGCTGTCTGCCTTGGAATAAGCTTTGAGTTTCAATGAATCAGGCATAATATGCAATCAAATGTACTAAGCTGTTAAACTGCATCGCATACAGTACTAATAGTATTTGTGAAAGTGACCTTTGTTACAGTGTCAGAAAATGGAAGCAAAAATTGTACGTCATAGCATCTTGGCATCTCCCTAAATCCCAGATGTGCTTTAACAAATGACATTTCTAAAAAAAAGATTAGAATCCTTTCAAAAACACTGCATCTTAATAGTATGACTTTTCAAACCGTTTTCCAGAGCTGGGAAGATATCATTACATACTGCTCATATGGGAGGAACTGAAGCACACTAAAAGCATGTAATTTGTCAAAGATCAAGCAGGGAGTTAATATCAGTTGAGGCTAGAACCAGCCATAGGATTCACCTTGTTGGAGGTGGGAGCATACAGAGTTAGTTCCTTTGGCTGAAAGCCACACAGGTCTTCTCATAGTCAAGGGACACCTAGTTAAAATAACCAGGAGAGCCTCAGCATCAGTCATTCAGTCACCTCTTCCTGAATTCTATGCCTCCTTTTTGCAAGCTCTGTGCTCTTAGGAAGAGCAACTGGAGAGTATTTGTGGTTACAGGGGAGCTCCACTGACATTGACAGGAACCAGAACATAACATGAGATGTCAATAACTATTCTGTAGATGCCTAGAGCTAAGCAAGGTGATTCCTTTTCTCTAATGATTAGATTGTACTATGAGTTCAGTTCAGGCAATGTGCTGAACTAATATCCGGACAATAACTAAAAATGTCCTAATGGAAGACGCAGCACCTGCTGAACTGATCAGATAAGTGGATCTGACAAAGTTAGCTCAAAAGCCAAATGCCTTTCTGTCTAGCTTATTATTAAGTTGAATAAGGCCAATGGCATCTTGGCTTGTATCAGAAACGGTGTGACCAGCAGGTCCAGGGAGGTTATTCTCCCCCTGTACTCGGCACTGGTGAGACCGCTCCTCGAATCCTGTGTTCAGTTCTGGGCCCCTCACCACAAGAAGGATGTTGAGGCTCTGGAGCGAGTCCAGAGAAGAGCAACAATGCTGGTGAAAGGGCTGGAGAACAGGCCTTATGAGGAACAGCTGAGAGAGCTGAGGTTGTTTAGCCTGGAGAAGAGGAGGCTGAGGGGTGACCTCATTGCTCTCTACAACTACCTGAAAGGACGTTGTAGAGAGGAGGGTGCTGGCCTCTTCTCCCAAGTGACGGGGGACAGGACAAGAGGGAATGGCCTCAAGCTCCACCAGGGGAGATTTAGGCTGGATATTAGGAAAAATTTCTTCACAGAAAGGGTCATTGGGCACTGACAGAGGCTGCCCAAGGAGGTGGTTGATTCACCTTCCCTGGAGGTGTTTAAGGCAGGGGTGGATGAGGTGCTAAGGGGCATGGTTTAGTGTTTGATAGGAATGGTTGGACTTGATGATCCGGTGGGTCTCTTCCAACCTGGTTATTCTATGATTCTATGATTCTATGATTCTATGATTCTAAGTATAGGAAGCAATTTCCACATAAGCAATACTAATATTTTTTTGTGTGCACCTTAACTTGGAGAACTAGCAAGAACTAGCCATATAAATATATATGACACAGTGAAGTGAACAAAACTATATTCCTTGTTGTAGTTTCGTGAAAGAAGTTGAGATAAAATAATTGTCATTGTGATGCTCGTGCTTTTTACAGCAGATATTTATGGTTGATGGGTATCTAACAAGTACAGGTCATACCTGTTTTCCCACCCACTTCCTGTTCCATCCTGAGTTCTAGTGTTCCTGGTTTCCATAAAAGAAACAGCATTCATTCCAGAAATTGAAAACTAATTTCAAATGCTGGGCTTTGCCTGTTCTTCACTTCTTGTCCTGCTCACCCCATCTCAAGTAGTCATATAGGTGGAATAGTATTGGAAATACACATTTAGATGAGTCATTAATATCTATCAGGTGGTTACCATGGCTGAACTTGCTTTTAACTTCTTAACATTACCCTCAGCATGTGATGTTCCTGAGCTAGATAAGCAGTGACTTCTGGATGGAGTGTTACCACCTCCAGGAACTGGGTCCACAGGGCCAGGAGGTGGGAGCAAAGCCAGGCGAGGTCCTTGCTTATCTGTTCTGCTGTCTTCTCTGGATTGCTCAGCAGCTGAAAGAAAGAAAGAACATTCTGAGATCAAGACAGTGTCATGAAAGAAAATTAGTGTGTATGTTAGATTAAGTCCTTTTAGGAACAACAAATTCCTCTTGATTAAGAATTATTATTAAAACTACTGTTTTCAGTTATTATACCCCAAATAAAGTTTGTGAGACTAGTGCTTTTACTCTTTAAATTCACATATTTTAGTGCAAAGGGCCTCAGCTATGCAGCTGGAAAGAAAGAAGTGGGAACATCTTCAATTTTCATGGACACTTTACTACAGATGCAGTAATTGGGGAAAAAAAAATAATCAAAGAAACTGGATTTCAAATTATCCACCAGATGGTGCTGATGCTCTGAAATAATAAACCAAGGCTGGTCATCTCCTTTCTGATAGCAAATGAAGCCTTCTCAGCCATGTCATACTATGATACCAGATTTGTGATTGGGTGAGGGGGGAAGAAACAAACAACAAACACCTAACTGGAATAGCGTGTCCTCAACACAGATGATGAAAACAGGCATCCCAGTGTCTGCTGTTGCTTCTTTCCCATATTAGACATGCTGAGGCCCCCTGTGCCTTCAAGCTCTAGGCTGGAATTATGTGCTAAAGCTCTGCAGCCCAGAAAGAACATTTCATCAGCAAAGTCTCTGCATATCAATCTCCCTGGTCTCACAGTTTCTTTAACAAGAGATACGCATTGTGTTTACTGCCATGTTTTGGCACAAAAAGAACAGAACTGAGCCTTTATCTCTTCATAGAATCGTAGAATCGTAGAATCATAGATGGTTTGGGTTGGAAGGGAAGTTAAAAATCATCTAGTTTCAACACCCTTGCCATGGGCAGGGACACCTCCTAAGGTTCCAACTTTCTTCTGTGAAACTGCTAATACTAGCAGAAAAACTACAGAGGTAATAATGGAATGTCATGATTTAGTTCCAATCAGCAAATAAGCACCACACAGACCTTTGTTCACTCCTCCCTCCAGTGGGATAGGGACAAGTATCAGAAAAAAGGTGCAGCCTGTGGGCTGAGATAAAGGTGTTTAATAGGATGACAAAGGAAGTGAAAAAAAATTATAATAATGATGTATTATGCAAAACATATGATGCACAGTGCAATTTCTCACCACCCACTGATTGATGCTCAGCCCATCTCCAAGCAGTGGTTGTAGTGATAGGACCAATTTCTATCAGCTTATATACTGAGTGTGATGTCATATGGAATGTAATATCCCTTCAGCTAGTTTGGGTCAGCTGTCCTGGCTATGCTCCCTCCCAGGCTCTTAAGCACCTCCTTGTTATCAGATCATGGGAAGCTGGAAGGCTCTTGACTGAGTAGAAGCACTATTTAGTAACAGCTAAAGCATCAGTGTCTTATCAACATTATTCTCATACTAAATCTAAACTATGGCACTATACCAGCTACTAGGAAGAAAATTAACTCTATACCAGCCAAAACCA
The DNA here is from genome assembly GCF_032191515.1 of Phaenicophaeus curvirostris. Lineage (NCBI taxonomy): Eukaryota > Metazoa > Chordata > Aves > Cuculiformes > Cuculidae > Phaenicophaeus > Phaenicophaeus curvirostris. The sequence goes on from NC_091394.1 coordinate 93,227,610, forward strand.
GGACACAGAGGAATTGCTTATCAGTTCTTGGCCAGGTCTTTTTTTTTTTTTTTTTTTTGGCTAGGACTGCAGTACAGCTGAAAGCTTGCTTATTTTTCACATTCTATTATGCAGGTAGTTCCCAGATTGGTGACGCTGCAAAATAAGCCATGATTAAAAGCAAATCATCAGCACAAGAGAGAAAAAGAACTAGACTAAATGCATGTGTGGATAGCACAGATATTGTTACTGAGTTTATATTATTGAATGCTATTCTGTTTTTAACGACTTGTCCAAAATACCAGAAGCTTTAGCACACATTCTGGTACTGGGGAAATTAGAGGGGTGCTGGTAGACAGAGGATTCTGCCCAAACATTTCTCTTTGAAGAGTCAGGGCTATACGTTATTTATTGAACTCAAATTTATATGCTGCATGTCAATCTTTTTTCTTTTTATTTAGTTAGTAAGCTGCCTCTTGCATCATAAACTGAAAGCACAGTCTTCAAAGAAGATGCATTATTAATGCAAGCCATACTAGGAATAGGTGTATGAAGGCTACTTCTAATTTATTGGTTCTTAGACATTTAAACAGGAGGGAAGGAAAGAAGGAAGGAAGGAAGGAAGGAAGGAAGGAAGGAAGGAAGGAAGGAAGGAAGGAAGGAAGGAAGGAAGGAAGGAAGGAAGGAAGGAAGGAAGGAAGGAAGGAAGGAAGGAAGGAAGGATTCCTTCTTCTAATTTTTAGAGTCTAACTGCATTGCCACATGCAGGACAAGACCCTAGCAACACTAGCAATGCAGGTCAAAATCCAGGGACTCCATTCCTCGGAACAAAACCCAGCAATTAAAATGATCATTAAATGTGAATCTGTCTACTCCATCCACATATGTGTTGCTGGGCTGTTTACTGTGACTGCACCTTTCAAGCCCCACTCAGGGCAGTCTGGCTTTAACAATACTGTCACGCAAAACAAATCAAGAGGATGTTTTGAGGAGTTATTTTTGCTTGTTTGGTTACAAATCACACAATAAAAAATATATTTCCTCCCCTCTTTCTCCTGCATTGGAGTATCAGGTATGTTTTTGGGTTGAATACAAAGCTAGGGCAGGTTAAACAAACTCTTTTTTGTTTGTATTTAATTTTAAAAATGAACCTGGCTCTGGTTACACAGAGACTAAGCTCACAGGCTTTTCTATGTATGGTTTTAATAGCATATTCTTCCTTTATAAATGACTGGGTTTTGTGTGTTCTGCTGAAAAGAAGTGGTTTCAGTTGACGTACAGCTAGAGGCGAAACACTGGAAAAGCATTGTCAATACTAATCTGTACACGATACAGGGTACATACTACTACAGCTGTTACACTGCAGTGATGTTCAATACTGTGCCTAGATCCCACCAATACTGTACAAGATATTAACATTTATATCTTGAGAATCTCTGCAAATTCACTGCCTTTATCATTAAATTATGCATAGATGGATAGAAAGCTATCTTCCTGGGATGTGAAAGCAAACCTTTTCATGATTTACAGGAAAACCAGTGGTTTTGTAACACCTCAGAGAACCAGCTATTCTAGCTATTATGTTCACCTATCTGTTTCTATGCTGTTTCCAACAGCTTTTAAACAACAAAAACAGTCTGAGTTTAGTAAGGTTGTCATGCCAAACAACTCAATAAGATTTTTAGGAGAGCAAGGGCTGGGCAGGAATTAGAAGATTCATAGAAATTAATGCTGGCATTTTCTGATATATACCAGGTCAATTTGGACTTTCCCAGGCTCATAGAAAATAAGACCAAAGGAGAATCTAGATTCTGTTCTCTAGATTCCTGTACCCTTACAGCTTCTAAACCTAGTAGAACTGAGCCCAAAAACTTATTTTTCTCTAAATCAAATTTATGAAAAGAAATTTATTGCAAAGTAGTCAAGTCACGATTTAAAATTAAGAGATTTGCCATTTCAAATATTTTGCACCCAGGGTTGACAAACAATAGCCCACCACTTGTAACTGGACTGAGAATGTAATTCCAGCTTTATTTGGCTTCAGCTTCTCTCCATTAATTGTTATTTTGTCATTCTTCCCTATGTTATTCCTTCTGCTAATAAACTGAGCATATCAAATCCATTAAATCTCTGATTATAAAGCATTTTCCCTGGTTATCAACTGATACTTGCATTTCTTCCTAACACTCTTGATGAATTGTCCATGTCTCACTTGAAATAAATATGTCAGAAGTAATTTCAATAGAGTAGTTTAGTTGCTTTAGTGCCAAAATCACGGTCTTCCTCTCATGAGCCTCCCTACATATTTAGGCATTTTTATTTGGAAAGATGTGGTTGTGCAACCTGCCAAAGTATCTTTTCTCCTGTCAACACAAAAGCTGTAGTTGCAACCTACCCCTAAATAATTTTTTTTTTGCATACTCTGGTACTCAGGGCTAGGCTCCCTGAAGGATGTTAAAGCAATCCAGTTGGTGACTTGTTAAAAGTGGCAGAAACATCTTGCAAGTGACTAATCAAAATTATGTGAAATTCTTGGTGGGAGAAAAACATTCAACAAACCTTCTGCTGGCACTACATTCTCTTTCTCCACACCCTGATATGCTATTGGACTGTCTCAGTGCACTTGAAAAATGGACTTCAAAAAAAACATGGGCAGATTCTATTGAAGAAAATACCTGCAGTTCCGTAAAAAGCTGAGATAACGTCTCTTCCACAGATAGTTTCTCTAGGGAAAAAAACACACAAAAAAGGGATCAGGTTTGAGAACAATAGGCTTGAAATGTTAATGATCTGATGTTTATTCATGTGAGAAATAAGTAATTTGATATTCTTCCCTAATAGATAAATTTCTGTTTGGACGTGGGGACTCCACAACACACTTTATACTGGTGTAGGTACAACTTCTGCTTGTGTAACCTGGACCACTAAATGTGTAGAAGTTCTGGAATGTTGTCAGGACAAAGGCAACGGAATATCACTTTTCATTGCCTACCCTTTCTTTTACAAGTAGTTTTTTTATTACCCTTTGTTATTGATGGCCAATTCCGTAACTGAATGCAATGTCTCACCCTTGTGAAGTCTGAGCAAACAATGTGCAAGAAATTATTCTCCAATTGTGCTACATAGGACTGTGCAAATAATACCAGATAGCTGGCTGGTAAAAGACTAAGCATCTCTTTACTGTCTTGTGGATTGTGAAGTACCCCTCCACTTCTACAGCAAGCAACAGTGCTTTCATGTAGTCCTCCGGCACAGGGACTCTCCTCTTTAAATGCACCACAGAGTATAAGGCAAAGGAGGGCATAAATCCACTCTCCAACTTTGTGAGCTTGATTTTGTAATCCAAAACTTTCTAATAGGATCAATAAAGAAAAACGAAGCAGAGCAAATACCAGGACAATCCACTCCCCAATCACAAAATGACTCTTCCTAAATAGTACTAAGGAATGGGAAAGGGCAAATTGAGATAGGTAGCACCTTGAAAAGGTCCATCTGCAGCTGGTAAAATTTCAAAAACAATCATTCCCACTTTTAATGTCTAAACTAGGATTTTTATTCTTTATCATACTACTCAGAAGCTAGAAAAAGGTATTTAAAAAGTCTGCAGAGATTTATAGTCTTGGATTTATCTTAACTATCTTTAGAAACCTATGATGAGATTAACTTGACCAATATAGATGTTTACAACTGAATGAGTCATTGATATTCTCTCCCCTGGTCAGTAGAGAAAAATGAACAAGTACAAGGTGCAGTTTATAGCATCCCAAGGTAGAAAGCACTACTTGTCAGATAACAAATTTTATTGCCCTAAATAAGCCTGTTTCTCCCAAATGATTGTAAGGTTAGAAATATAAAAATTTGCTTCATATCCATCATACTCAGTGAATTTTACATCCGTGATTTTGATGACTTTTGCAACAGATTAACCTTAAAACCAAATCTTCAGTAGATTTTCAGACTATGAATAGAATGATGCAAATAACACTCTGCTCAAGAGGCTAAAAAGGGCATTTGCATTTATCAAATTTGCACATGCTACAAGAAGTACATCTGCAAATTAAGTGCCTGCTGCAGTACCAGCAGTCATTTGAAAACCAAGCTAATTTTATTTAAAAAGCCAAAGTGTGTGCTAGGGTAGTTCTAGAATTGTGGTCAACCAGCCATACATAACTCTGCCATTTCCCAACCTGTAAGCCTGTCCAGGTGAGACATCTATTACATGTGTCTGATAACCAGTATGCCTGAAGCATGAGTTTTGCTGCATGTTGAGTTCTATCTGAGAGCTCATGAGTTGTAAATAAAAATGCTGCTTTTTTTTTTTTTTTTCCTCATAGCTGGATTGAATAACACAGTATGTGCTCTTCTCACCCTAGGACTTTTAGCCTGTCTTGAAAGGAAGTATATATTGGGAAACAAGACATGAAGTAGAAAAGCTATCAAGCCTGCAAGTCTGTAAAGCATAATACATTATGTCAACAGTTCTTGTATATAAGCACTATAGAGTGAAAGTGGAAAATATTTTTTGCTCCCTTTTCAAATCGACTGGCCAATGCAATTGATTCTCCTAATATAAGTGTATCTGCAGTATAACAAACTGGTAACTTCAAAACTTGTATGCAGAAGTAGAAAGACATAAAACACAGATCTGAAATCATGGGCCATATTCCTTGAATTCAAAGAAACAAGTAGGAGAGCAGGAATTACTCAGGGATGTGTCTCATTTTCACAGGAGCTCATATTGTGTTTATAAAGATGACTAAACACAAATTACAGAACTCCACAAATCCAGCTAGTCAGCACCTGCACATTGAACCTAAAAGGCTGGACCAGCCAAAAAATTCTGCCAAAACCAGAAAATCTATTAAAAAATTGAATTAGGGAGAAAAGTAGAATCTTTTTAAAGAGCAAATTGTAATTTTGAAATTTGTGAGGAAGAAATGAACTGCAAATATTAAATGAAGGAGTATGTTTCAAAAACACTCATATCACCATTCAAACTTTTCAGTTTTTAAAAACAATTTTGCTCAAGAGAATAACTATATGCTAGAGTTTTCCCTGGATTTCATGGCAATTCAGCACTGGAAGTTCAAGTCTTCAAAAAGCAACTAGGGTCCAAAATCACTGAAAAGCAAATATGTTGAGATGTCTAATAAAACATTTTACCCCTCTACACATCAGGCCACCTCCAGTTCCTACAAAAGGATTTACATAAGCTGAGAATGCAGTCATCCTTAGCAGTGTACCAAAATAAGCACTAATCAGAAAACAGGGAAAAAAATCCTCTAAAATCTCTGAACAGCCCAAGAATTTTGGTACTACAATGTGTATCAAAAATGCAGGACTATATAATATTGAGTAATTTTAAATGTCTGTTCACTTACCCAACTTCAGCTGTGGTAAATCAGGAATCTCCTTCATTATTAGGGTATAGTACATATGAAGTCCTTTTTGAGCATTGAGGAGCAGAAGACAGAGGTCCTTATGCCATTTGTATGCATGCTGCATGCAGTTTTCAGATGGGACATAAAAGCTGCCCTGTGTAACAAAAGTATCTCTGTTGAGATATGAGAACCAATAAAGAAAAGCATGTTGCTGGATGATGACTGTTTTCATCATAAAGCTGGCATACAAAACCAAGGAATTGAGCTATGGCCACTTCTTCCCATTAATTATGAAAGAAATTTAGGCCAATTGACTACATGTTCTACCCTGTACATAGACAGAATCAGGAACACTGAGTACAATCACAACAGAAGAGTCAATTTTCCTCGGGTACTGCTGTCCATTGAAACATGAACTTTTTCCAGATTCCTGTAAGATAGGCATGATATACATGTATGCATAGAGGGCTGAAAAAAAATTGCTCCCAGATTTCCTTTATCTTCCCATCCCAGCTCTCTGGGAGGAATATCTATGCCCAAGAAAAGTGCTGTTCTTTGAGAATACCACTGTATGGGAGGAATGATTGCACAAATGCAATTTAAGGCAGTGCCAAACAGGCACTGTCCAGGCCGTGCCGTGCATGACTAAGAGGCCATTAAGCTAATACATTTTTATGAAATTCTATTAAATGGCAAATGCCTTAGAACCCCTGTTTTTTAATGGGAGCATCCATCCTAATATGAAAATTCATATTGTCAAGGTGGAAATTTAGTGTGGTAGAAAAAAGACGTCAAGCCTCAAATCTCTTGTCCTTTAGTGACTTAAAGACATTACTGCTCTCACAGGACTCTCTCCTCTGAAAGTTGTCACACACATACAGGATGCAGACTAGGACATAAAAGTGATTATTAAAGCTACTTCAGGGACAGTTTAAGCTAATATGAACTAAGGTCTGTGCACCCTCATCTGCAGGGACCCTAACAGGGCAGGTATCTTTCAGATGATGACATTATAAACCGCTGCAGCTAAATCAGTTTATCTGTCACTGTTCAGTAAGATGAGAAATTTCAGAAAATATCTTCCTTTGGAGTGACCTGGAGACTGAAAACCTTCTACATTGGCCATTTTAATTTCATCATCTTCTGTGCACTTATTTAAGTGGTCCTCTATATCCAATGTTATAGCCCGAAACAGGGTTTCAGACTATAATACTAACAAATCAAGTTCAGTAACAAACATGATACAATTTATTCTAAGGAAAAACAAGGTCATAAAACTAGCAGTCAGGAAAATCAGTGGCTTTGACCCACTGAACAGCTACAATGTGCTCAGGTCTCTGGGTTTCTTATATTAGCAGGACAGATACAGGTTTTCTTCTGGTAAAGACAAAAATCCTGTTAAAACAAAAGTTTAAATTGAAGCTGATAATCCCAGCTTGCACAGAGCATGATGGCTGCCCTGGCTTTATAATATCCATAGCAAAAGTACATGTTCGTTTCCTTTGTAAAGATTCTCATAACCTTTTGAGATAATTCCTTTGGTGTGTTGTTATTTCAATCTCATTGGTTTGAATATAGACAGATTTTTCTACATTAGTTGTTAAATGCATCTGCACTGATTTCCTTTTCTGAGACTCACTCTGTAACAGTAGACAGTATCTCTGGCTTTTGCTCTTTTCTATATCTGTAAGTGCTAGAAGCAAATGAATGCCTTACAAATGTTTACTTCAAGACTTAACCACCTAAAGGTACTCTAATACCAAAAATGGATGACAATACTGAAGCTAATACTACTGGCACCAGAGAGAAGTAGGACTTCCATTATGCAATATAATCAGAGGCAAAATAGATCAAGAAAGCCAAGACATGATATAAAAGGAGGCAGTCAGGAAAGCTGCAAACAACGGCAATTTGTGTTGATAACTGGAGACTCTACAATGATTTGCTTCAAGATTTTTCTTTTTCTGTGATATCTGAAAAAAACATCAGCTATATTGATCCTAGATGAAAAACAAAATAAAGTTCTCCCATCAACTGCCAAATGAGTTTATATTCCAGCTCCTATCTGATGAAGTCAGCAATGAGATTCCTTTTTAAGTTGTGCAAGTTATCAGTAGAAAGGTAGACATACTAAACCTACAACTAGCAACCTCAAGAGAAGGAAAAGTTTTACCAACTTTGGAGGCTGAACTAGTTCTCTGTGTGCTAGGTTTGAAAAGCTGGAGACAGGAAGGATGATAAGATTGTGCTTTGTCTAATCTCCTGTAGTAAATGCTCTTTTGTTTTGCTCCCCAAACTAGAATCATAGAATAGTTTGGATTGGAAGTGACCTAAAAGATCATCTAGTTCCAAACCCACTGCCATGGACAGGGACATCCCACTAGATCAGGTTACCCAAGGCCCCATCCAACCTGGCCTTGAACATCTCCAGGGATGGGACATCCACAACTTCCCTTGGCAACCTGTTCTAGTGTCTCACCATTCTCATGGTGAAGAAATTCTTCTTAATGTCTAGTCTAAATCTCACCCTCTCCAGTTTATACCCATTCCCCCTCATCCTATCACCACAAGCCTTTATGAATAATTCCAGCTTTCCTGCAGGCCCCTTTCAGGTACTGGAAGGTTGCTATAAGATCTCCTTGGAGCCTTCTCTTCTCCAGACTGAGCAATCCCAACTCTCTCAGCCTGTCCTCATATGGAACATGCTCCAGCCCTTGGATCAGCTTTGTAGCCCTCCTCTGGACCCGACCCAACATTTCCATATACTTCCTATGTTGAGGATTCCAGAAATGGACACAATACTCCAGATGAGGTCTCACAAGAGAGGAATAGAGGGGCAGAATCACTTCCCTCGACCTGCTGGCCACGCTTCCGTTGATGCAGCCCAGGATATGGTCGGCCTTCTAGGCTGCAAGCACACACTGATGGCTAACTAATTTTCCTAAGTGTCAAATGAACCTGACACATTATATCAAAAAGGATATATCACTTATGGCATGTTTGCAAGGTATCATGAAGAATCATGTACATATCACCTTAATTTTTTCCATTTCTCTGTTTACTGAGGAGTCATAAAGAAAATCTACTCGAGTGCCAATGAAAATAAACGCCTAGTGGTTTGGAAATGTAAAGATTTCGGTTCGATTTGACCATGCTTCACAAAGCTAGATCCCAACAGCGGACTATCACTGTCCCTTGTCCATCTATCCTGTAGAAGTTGTTGTAGACTAACACAGCCAAACAGAATAGCCTACAAAATCATCAACCTTAAATAGACTAAATATTCTTGACAATATCCTTGTTGAATAGAATCAAATAACTCAGCATTTTAAATGAAGAGGTTCTCTGTGTAATGCTCTTTTCAGTCAACAGATTTTTCCTACGATTAGAGTGTATTACTTTATACATGTACTCCTTTATAACAAGAGAAAAGAAAATTACTTGAGAATAGCAAACATTGTAATTAAATAAGGCTCATGCCGATTCATTATTCAAATGCAGAGAACAATTTCTGAATATCCACTTCCAGTGTACTAAATCCATCCAATATCAAAAGGCATCAATTGGATTTTATGCTTTGTAATATAGACTAAGTTGCTTGTATTTGTTTTCTATTAAAGTAATTTCACAAGCTATGCTAACTATGTATAATGTTCAACAACAGCATTAACAGTTGGTAAATTAGATCCTTTATGTTTAATCTAATTTGAAGCATCATTTCACAATTCACATTCAAATTCATATTACTTGTCAAGAATTTTAAGATACTAAGAAGCCATTCCAGACTAAATAGAAAAGTTTTACAGTCTCCAGAAGTATTATGTTAGCAGACAGAACTATCCCACTATGCCTACTTCTGATGAAGATCTAGAGAACTTCTTGAAACAGAGGAATAATCTCAGCTTTCCAAGATGAATGCATCTGAGAGCACGGTATCTGCCCATTCATCTGCATGCCTGTAGTAGTCACCGTGGAAATGCAACAGAAGATCACAAGGAGGAACTATAAACATGCTTAAGTGACCTTGCAGTTGTGATGTAGGAAAACACATAAGCCAAGCTAATCGTTGTCTAGTCTTCAGTGCTTAATAAACAGAACCTTTTGTGTTTAGGTAACATAGACATATAAAACACAGGTCCATCCAAGAAAACATAGTCGAGATTCCAGCCCTGCTGTGAGAAAGATCACAGCACAGTGGAAAACTACTTTTCTTTCCTCTGATAAAAACAGGCAAAATAGCGGGCTACACACACACTTTCTCTAGCAAGGAAAGATCTCCAAGGTGCTTGTATTGCCACTTGCATTTCCTCCATCTGAGTCCTGTTTCAGAATTGCACCAGATCATGAGCAAATACTGAGCTCTGTGGTGCCTGCATTTCCATTTGCATTTCCTCTTCCTGTGTGTTGTTTAGAGTTGCCTCATAATGGAAATATATTTATTCTTTTCATTTTATCTGTGTGTTTGTGGGTTTTCCTGAGCTCTGCCTGTATTCAGCTCACATAGCCATCTAATACATAAATTTTATTCTAGCTTCAAACTCCTTGACCAAGGAGATTCTTCATCTCTACTTTGGAGATTGTTCTATAAGATAAGAAATTTCCTGTTATTAAGTGATTGGAAATGAAACTATAGTTATGACTCGAACTAATACATTAGTGTTTATACCTCATTATAATTATTTTTTAAAAAAAGAAAGAGGATAAAAAGATAACAGTTACTGGTTACTAAACAGTTACTAAAGCATAGGAGCAGAAGAATACTCCTCATATGTGTAAGAACAAAAATGACAAAGAGAGATATATTTTATAATTAAAGTAAGAAAAAAAGCTATCCAGGAGTTGTATCTTGCAGCTTATATTATCCCAGTTATCTTATGCTTGTTAATTCACAAACATTTATAGCTACAAAGTGTCTGTTAAAAAAAAACCTAACCAACTAAACAAGCAAAGCTCTAATTTATTGGGATCTTTGCATCAGGTAACACTTTTATGGGAACCCAATCTCCTGAACAGGACAGTTGGCTACATGGCTACAACTAATTTGTTCTTTCATTTCTTGATTTCTCTCCCTTCTTAAACCCTGCTTTCTATTCTCCTTGAGAAATCCATAATAGAGTCATAGTTGTTCCCTTTTTATATGAAGGCACACATGTGACTATACATGTTGAGAGAGATATGGTATATCCCTTTTTTCAAATCAGTGAATAGAAAACCTGCAGCTTAAGCAGAAGATACCACTGGTGGAAGAAAGACAAATTGTTACCCCATTTATTGAAATTGGCTGCATGTCAAAAATTATTTTTCTCTTAAAGAGGTTATCATGTAAATATGTTAAACTGAACTCTGAGAGAAGACCAAAGAGGCATAGAAAGTAATCGTCTAAGCCCCAAAGAAGTTCATATAACAGAAATTACATGAAATCCAAAGTCACAGAAACCTCGATGACTTAGAGGAAAGTATTTTCAATAAAAATGTTTGAAGAAAAACAAAATGGGAAGGTCCTCCATTTTGATTCACTAAGGGTACTTCAATAAATATATATGGTGTGTATATATATGTGTGTGTGTGTAAAAAATTCTGTATGTATATACAAGTGTGTATATTTGTATACCTGTATATATGTATACATTTCCATTCAGCTATGGAAAAAAACCAAATCAAAACAACTCCCCCTCAAGAATTTACTTATAAGTAGAAAATAACTTCTCAGTCCCTGTGCCAGAGAGTGAAAAATTATTGGTTCAAAGACAAGGAAGTCCACAGTGGTCAAATTGTGGATGCCATTCTGTAGTGACATATTGTCCCTTCTTAGCCTGCTTTACTCAGCAAACAATATATATTCAATCATGCTGTCTGTGTATGTGTCACTCTGGCAGTGCTTCCAGCAATTTTTCTAAATGGTGGCTGCATTTAGCTGTCTTTGAGAGGTAGAAGAAAGTCCGCAATATATTAAATGCATAAAGGTGTGGTGAAAATGTGCAGGCAATAAGGAAAGGGACTATAAATATTTGTCTAACAGAAAGACTACAGACCACATATAACACGCATGGTACACAAAACTTGATCCTATCTGGCAGAAAAACAATACACCTCTGTTCTTTTATACGTTTTAGCAGCAGGTATGTGAACACAGAACTTTCTTGAGGGATAGCTGATAACCACATAATCCAGCTTCTATAAACTCTGTTCCTCTGATGCTCACTAACAGGAAAACAACATACTTATAGGAGAAAGAGTTTTGGAAAATGGGGAAAATTAAGTACTTTTCATCAAGCAAAGTGAAAGCTATAATCAAACATGTTATATAAACTCATATATTGGACTAGGATGCACTTGAATGTGTATATTCTATCAACTTAATAAATTGCCTTGCTTGTACTGATTTACTAGTCTGCTGTATGATACAATGGTTCATTATCCAAAGCTCTAAAATAAAAGAAAAATAAAATCACTATATTATATTTACCTTTGATTCATATGGCACTATTAACACTGATCAAATGTGTTATTAAAGGACAGTAGTAAGAAAGACATTGACAATACATAGGACTATTTATGTTTTAGCTCGCACTAAATATGTTACATAAGAAAACATAGGCTGGTATTTCATAAATACAAGACAGAATTTGACAGTTATATTAACTCTTCAAGTTCGAGTTTCTTTGTCAAAACCACTGGGACAATAAGGCATTAGAAAAAATATGTGAGGTTGGAGTCTGATTTAGTGACAATTCACACTGTTTAAAATTACCAGGAAGAAAGTATTTGATTTGAGACCCTTGAAAAACAGGAATTATCGGGCTTGAAAGAGAGCCATCTTCTAAACAAGTAGAAGACAATTTTCTTGGTTAGCTCTAATGGTTATATCTCAAGATTTCAATACTGTAAGTTACAGTTCAAAACACAGTCTTTATGTTTCTTAACTACAAGTGGCTGAGAAAGACTTGGCCAAGAACATATTTGATAGGAAAATTTCCATGTAAAAATACTACTTTAGTAAAACAAAAATGCTTCCCTAGTCACATTGATTTAAAATGCTTCTAGTAGACAAATATAGTAAAACACTGCCAAGGTTCCTAATGTCTCGTACTGACCTTAGAATAAATAATTTGGAGCATTCATTTCAAATAAAATTTATTTTCTTTTTCTTTTTCATCAAGATCATGTTCAGATAACAGTATATCATACAGTTTAAAGGTCCAAGACAAAACAGAAAAGTTTCTTCCTTGCATAGGCATTTTGGTTTGTTGTGAATTTTTCCAGATTTTTATTTTAGGGGATATTTTATGTTTTCTTAAATTTAAACTTAAAAGAAACAAAATCAAATCCTGAAATCTCCTCAGCTTGTCTGAAATCTCTTTCCTAAATCACTTTGAAAACTGAACTGACTGTTTGGAGGTAAAGAAAAAAATCCTAATATATCATCACAGGTTTCTACAATCATGATAGCTTTTACATTAAAAGGACACATAGCGTATTCTATAGAAGTCCTTAAACAAGTCTTCTGATGTTGAGGAAGAAGGAAAATAAAATTACATTTCCGCAAAATGATCTCTAGTGTTATCCATCACCACAGGGAAAATTAAAGCCATAAAAAGATTTCTATAGCAGTAAATTAAACACCAAGGAAGACATTTCATGAAAGTTAGAGCAGGTGTATGAGAGGAGGCATAGTTCTTCCAGTAAGAGCACTGAATCATCTGGCATAAGAAAAATCATATACCTTCCTTTCCCTCTCTTAGATGTATATAAAATATGACAGATATTAATCCATATCTTCATCTTGTTATTGTTAAGAGCCTTTGTAGGGAACATTCACAAAGCACAATGAAGTATCCTTTGGCAGAGATGATACAGCATTGAATAATTATTTTATGGGAAAAAAGAGTGGATTATTTTCAAAGTCTTTGAAAATATCTTTTTATGCAAAAAAGGTAGAGGCCAGCTTAGATGTACACACAGAGAAAGAGACAGAGATACATGTACAAGGTCTGACAAAAAAAAAATAAGACTAACCTTGTAGCTCAGGAACCAAGAGTGGGAGGGGAGAGACAAAGAGATAGTTATAGAATATGTTCTAATCTGTCACAGTGAGACAAGGCTCAGCTCAATCACTTCACTCAGTATGAATTGATGCATGTCCTAATATAGACGTACATTTACCCTCCCTCAGAAAATGTCAGTGTGCAACAGCAAACAGCATGTTAACATCAAGGTTCTTGTGAAACTGAAGAAATCCACAATGGAAAGTTTTCAGTTATTGACTAAGGCTTAAGGTGAAGAGTGCATTTTTTGTGCATGTGTTTTTGAACTCATGCTCAAAGGAACTCATGATGTGAAAGCAAATCCAATGGAGATCCTCAACAGCCTTTGAGAAAATGATGTGCTTTGAGCACTGGCAGCATCATACACAGTTGTGTGTCAGCTCATAAGCAACTGTTTTGAAGGTAATCACAGCTGATTTCTTCATTTGTTTAATAAAAATAGCTACAGACACAGTCTCTTTGTGTGTGTGCGTGTCCAACTGTGCACATAGCATTGATTCCTCCACCAGCAGCTAACCTGTATGATTACAAAGCATACAGCCACCTACACTCCAGCCAGAGCACCAGCTGACTCCATTGTTCCATATTGCTATGTAAACACTGAATCAAAACATTTTTGGTACTTTCTGTGGTCCTTAATGCCATTTCTGATGGCACAATTGCATTACGGCACAATTGCCTTACATCACTGACTATTATCTCCTTCTATTTCTGTGAGAGTGTGTACACAGGTGAAAGAGACAAAAAAATGCTAACAAGCGTCCTTTTAAACTTTGACTGGTTTTACGCCTGCTGCCTGCAGTGATGTGTAATGACAAGGTAGTTCTTCATCTCAGGGGTCCTCATTTGATTAAAGCAACAGGGGTGGATTTGCTTTCCTTATCTGTGAGTAAGCAGCATGGATTCTTTTTAATCAGAAAGGGTAATGTACTAAGGCCATTTCTGACGTCTCCACTGTGTTATTTTCTTTAGGAGGTCAGGATGTACACTATGTGTGTGGTGTTTCTGTGTATATTTTTAAATATTACATTTAAAATTACATATAAAGACCAGCTTTTTTTATATACATATGTATAATGCCTGATACTAAATACATGAATGAAGAAATGAATAAATAAGTGCATCCCAGGTTTTTACAGCATCCTAACAGTTTTAAGAAGTTTACAATAAATTACATAGATGGCAACAATAAAAACTCTTACATATATCCCAGTTTCCTCACACCAGAATAGTGAGATTAGTTGCTAGTAAAACTTCTATATTTGGATTGTGAACATGCACAACTCAGCTTATCACCTTGGACTTCCTTCATAGCGTATAGATAAATATGCATTTTTGGAGCATAATTCATTCCTTCTACTTCAAATGTTGATGTTATAATGCCTTATTCCCTAGGAAAGCTTCTTGCTTTCCACACACTGTGTCTGAAGGAAAATTAAACTAAAATTTGGATGCAGACAATTCAGAGATGTACATAAAAGTTCCACTGCAGTGCTTACTAAAAATAAATTGAGAGTAATTCATACAGTTTTGAACTGTCCTTTCCTAGTGAATTATGACATTTCACGTCTTAGATGTAGCAGAGTTTCTTATTTAATTTACTTTTTTAATTCTCCAGCTTTTGGAGCAAGAAATCGGATTTTTATTTGAGGGGTTATATTTGCATCTATCTGGAAATACTGAATTATCAATTGCAACAAAAACAACACATGAAGATTAACAGCTACAAGTAGCTGAAAATCAGTCCCAGAGCATGCATTTTTCTAGGTTTAGTGTGAGCCTGGAAATCCTCCACCTGAGAGCACAAGCAGGAGCTGGAGGGAAGAGGGGGTGCAGGGAAATGAAGAACTCCTCTTGTGCTGTCCTCACAGTGCTGCCTGAAGGAGGGCATGGCTATGGCTGATACAAGAGTCCACTGAAGACACTTTGCCAGAGTATGCGGGCTAGTTTGGACCTGACAAACAAATTAACTAAAACCAGTTCTCTTGCAGATGCCATTTCTCACATAGAGTTCGGCACAATATGCTATTAAAGACAATGAACTTCTATCATATCACATGCACCAAAATACTTGGCTCAGTGCTGCTTTCTGATGCACAGACCCAGAGTAAATGGTGACTCCAAAATGCTCTTTATTTAATAAAAACCACAGCAAAGACCACAGCTTCCTATTTAGAAATGCCAGGCTCTGCTGGAGACAAAGAGACTCCAGGCTTGGATCTCTGTTCACGTATGACTAGAGGTATAGGAATAATTGATTTTACAGATCAGTGCTCAAACTGGGAAAAAAAGAACCTGCTAGGTCAACCTAAAAAGAAAGTATTTCCTTCTTCAGAGTGAAATTAAGCATACTAGTTTTTGTCTGTTTGTTTTTTAAAAAAGGACATTTTTAATAGTGATTGTAACTCACTCTGTACTCGGCACTGGTGAGACCGCTCCTCGAATCCTGTGTTCAGTTCTGGGCCCCTCACCACAAGAAGGATGTTGAGGCTCTGGAGCGAGCCCAGAGAAGAGCAACAAAGCTGGTGAAGGGGCTGGAGAACAGGCCTTATGAGGAGCGGCTGAGAGAGCTGGGGTTGTTTAGCCTGGAGAAGAGGAGGCTGAGGGGTGACCTCATTGCTCTCTACAACTACCTGAAAGGAGGTTGTAGAGAGGAGGGTGCTGGCCTCTTCTCCCAAGTGACAGGGGCCAGGACAAGAGGGAATGGCCTCAAGCTCCGCCAGGGGAGATTTAGGCTGGACATTAGGAAAAAATTCTTTACAGAAAGGGTCATTGGGCACTGGAACAGGCTGCCCAGGGAGGTCGTTGAGTCACCTTCCCTGGAGGTGCTTAAGGCACGGGTGGATGAGGTGCTGAGGGATATGGTTTAGTGTTTGATAGGAACGGTTGGACTCGATGATCCAGTGGGTCTCTTCCAACCTGGTTATTCTGTGATTCTGTGATTCTGTAAGTTATCTAATTATTGTGGCACCATAGTAGACCTTGCACACCCTCATAATGCACTACAAATACAAATTGAAATGTTATATAAACCCTTCTGTACATTGTGAAACTAGAAAGATTGCCATGTACTGATTCATCTAACACAGCACAAGATGCCATAGTAATTTTTTAACCTAGGGAATAGTAAACTGCAGAGAGGATATTCCTATGGAAAGTATAATCCAATATGCTATCGTACATGCATATTTCACAATTTCCTACAAATGTCGTAGACTAAACTCAGCAATCTCATCACACCTTCCCATCTCTGACGCCAGTATTTGGGCTCTCCTGCTTGTTAGGGAAGTGGCATACCAATGGTCTACAACATCAAATGGATGACCAATAAGCTGAGCAAATGAAGAGCTTAATCTATGGAGAAATTAGATGGAGACATAAGATCGGACTCTTACTTTAAAAGATGTATTTTATAATAAGAAATGGGAGAAAATGGATTGCTGGTTACTCCAAGAAGTACTATTCTGTTTCTGTATCTTTTCTTTCCTGACTTAGAAGTGTAAACTAAGGTGTAAGACTTAGAAGCAGAAAAAGAATTTGCTTCTAAGATATCATTGGATGAGCATGTTTTACATTTGTGCAGATGGAAAAATTCAAAGTTGAAGACACAGATCCTCCTGTTCAAAGAAAATAATATGTAAAGAACAAAACTGCAGAAAAGTTACTAAAAAGATTATTTAAAAAAAGTTTGACTTACATGACATGATTTCCCAGTTCATATTTTGCAGAAAAGACATTTAATGAGTTTGCTGCTACTACAAGTGAAATCTGAGGACCATTACTGAGGCATCATGCACTAGAAACAGTATTATCTTTCGGGAACATTTATCTACTGTCTTGCAACATGGCACAGTGTCATCAAGAAACCAAGAAGACTTCTTAATTATTTTATTAGGAGTATAGAGACATGAGCCTCTTGGGATTTGTGATACGTTGTCATCCCTTCCTATGGACAGGATGTTTATGAATTGCACTGTTTGATTTTCAGACTACTTCTGCAGGGGTCAAGATCACTTTGAATCCTGTCATTCTTCTCCCATTGGCTTGGCTTCTGAAATGACTTTTACAACAGGTGTTAACTGAAAATAGCTTCCCAATTTAGTTCTTGATCACACAGAGTTTAACAGGAGAGAAAAGATATGGCGTCAACTATACCCACCCAAATCTATTTATTTAATAGCTTTACCCAGAAATCAGAGTGAAGATTTCTATAATCAGAACAGTTGCTTCATGGTGGATGATTGGCTTTTTCTTCACAAATGTTAAAAATTTGAATGTTCATAACACTATTTCTGATGTCTACCTCAACTTTGTAAGTTTAAACATTAGCAACACTGTCAAACAATGGTTAAGGTGGAAATATTTAGTTTGCATTTGGCAGTGACAAATTGCTTCAACCTTTATGTGTTCATTTTTTTAAGCAATCTGACATTTCGTTACTAAGGCAGGGTTTTTTTTTTATTTTATTGTTTCTTTCAGTCACACACAGCTACATTGTTACCAAGAAGGTTCTAATGAGTCATGTGCAGGTGGGAAGAAATCATGTCTCTATTGATAGAACTATTTTTCATCATTATTATTTGCAAATGTTCTTGAATACTCCCTTTTTCTACTTGACTCCTCAATCTTCCTCAGATAACTGATTTATGCAGACTCTGTCAATGGGGATCAGGACAAAAGTCCAAGTAGTCTTGTGGTTTTCAGCCAGTCTTAGTCAATTATCAAATTCTTATTCAGGATACAGACGTTGACAAAGAAAAGAAAACCCACAACTAAGCCCTGAAGACTTCAGAAATTGCATGCCTTCAGCCAAATTCTTCCTCAGAAGGCCCAGATACTGGTTTATGCCACAGCTCTCTCAGTTGCCATCCTTTCTGAATGAGGATTGTAGCAATTCTCAACTGCTGTCACTTGGACAGTTGTGGTAAACCCTACAAAATTCACAGAAACATCTTCTCACAATGTGTTGCAGCAGCTATCTCATTGTCTATAAAACAGAGAAAAAAAATAAATCCTTTTGTTGATTCTAAATATGTTATTTGCCAAGTTACTTGAATTTTTCCAGTCTTTTATTGTGAAAAATAATTAACAGAAGATCTCTTGCAAGACCTTACTCTGAGGCTTGCTGTAAAACAAAGTAAGACAAATCAGTTTCCATTCCTTTCCTAGTTATTTTTCTGAAGATAATTTTGTGGCTCAGAGAATTCCATCACTCAGGTAACTCAAGTTTTCAAAGTGACCAAATGAGATCCATTGGCTTTTTCTCTTAGCAATGTTTCAAAACCTGTTATTACTGGAATATTAATTTATTTCAACCAATTGCACTCCAGAATAATCATTTACAATCCCAGTTACAGGCAGCTTCCTTCTTGCAATTATTCTGCACAATAAATGCTCCACGTCAGCCTAGGTACTATATTACTGGTCTGTTTTCTTTGATGTAGGGAGATGCCTTTCCTGCCAGGGAACAGCTCAGTGTCTAATGCTGTCATTATGCTGCATTCCTGAAGTCTTGACTTATGACACTCAAGTAATGAATCATTTATAGCTCTTTGACATGCATGCAAGCATACATTAAATTGCAAAACTAATTATATAACAATATAGAGTCCTTTCTATCCCTTCAGCGTCCACAATTTCTATTTTAACACTGAAACAGAAGCAATGGCTAATCAGAAACTTTCCTAGGTGTGTTAGTTTAAGGTAATTATGTTAATTTGCTGTGATTTACTTCAACAAAATGAGCAACTTTTGAATAGTTGGAGCTGTATAAATTTGCATAAGTATTAAATTTTCACAAGTTCATTTTCCTAGCCCAGTGGATACGTCCTGTATTATGCATAGTACATATACCAGCCCTCCAGTGATTTACACTCAAAGACAATCACATTTCATGAGCAATGAGTAGCTTACCATTTATTCTTCACGCCATCATTTTATAGTTTTAAATAAAACACTAGTGTGTTTAGTAGAGGAAAAAGAAGATTTGACTTGCAGCTCACTTGCTGCAAACACACTTGCAGACTGTGTTTGTTTACAAAAGAGACACAATATTTAGAGCAGAAACAGTGTTAACTACCCCCAGGATCATGATTTAACACTGCTTCAGAGATACCCCCTATGTGTTCAGGTCTTTGCCCTTGCTTCTCATCAGCCAGCTCTGTCTAAGAATAACAGTTAGACCTAATTCTGACAGAGATGGAGATCGCTTAAAGAACTAACAGAAACCTGTAGAATGACAATTACTTTTGGTTTGGATCATCAGAAAGCAGATATATTGTGCCTTCAACTGACTTGATGGCTTTCTCTTGCACATGGAAAGAGTTTGGGAGAACCTTGGGAGACCTCATTGCAGCATTTCAATGTTTAAAGTGGGCTTGTGAGAAAGATAAGGACAGAGTTTTCAGTAGGACCTGTAATGATAGGACAAGGGGTAGTGTATTTAAACTAAAAGAGGGTAGATTCAGACTAGAGATAAGGAAGACATTTTTTACAAGGAGAGAGCAAAACACACGAATGATTGCTCATACGGGTGGTGGATGCCTCATCCCTGGAAACACACAAGGACTGGTCAGATGGGGCTCTTGAGCAGCCTGGTCTAGTTGAAGATATCCCTGCTCATTGCAGGGGGCTTGGACTAGATGGCCTTTAAAGGTCCCTTCCACCTCAAACCATTTTATGATTCTATGAACTTGAGTCAAAGGCAAAACAACAGGAATAGGCTGTTGTCTTTATCTGTCTTACTGGAAACCATAAGCTACAGATGAATAATACTGCACCTACTTCACACTTCCTGACACGTCCAGCTACCCTGGGATAATACAATGACTGAGTGCACAGAAAACATCAATGCACCACTCCCTATCGAAATACCACACTACGAATCTGAGAACAGTAGAGGTAAACACAATTGTAAAAACAGGCTGACCGGAAACTTGATTTTTCAAGGTTTATGCCAGTCAAAGAAGAAGCATAAGCATATTGACTGACTAAACATATCTTTAGACCGAGATTCTTACCTGAATACTCATATGTCTAACTGTCTGAGTATTCACACCTTCCTCAGTTATGCAAAGAGCTTCCTTGAAGCATTGCCCAATTCTGCCCAGATATTTTTTTTCCATTCATCAAAACACTCCAGTACAGACTCTGAACATGTGATTAAGTTAAATCATCTTTAGGAGATGCTATTTTTGTATTGAAGAGCTTCTAAAATTATTCTTAACTTAGCATGAAGCTTCAAGAAATGCTTTATCTCTATTTGCTAAACTTTTGCCTGATGTTATTTACCTCTGATTGACAGTACTTTTGAAAATCATAATACACTGACCCATCTTCATTCTCTTAGCCCATTCTTTTTCTGCCTGTCAGACTGCTGAAACTTGTCTGATCCTCAGAGAATTCATTACATCATTGAAGCTGGGGCAATCATTTCTGCACAAGGTGATATGCCAGGAACACTTTTAAGTGTTCCTCTTAAGCACCACACCAAAAGTTATAATTCATATTAGCTGTGAGACTAATTCTTGGTTCATTGTGACTTGACTGATGGCTTTGAACAGAAGTATAGGCTCTTGTTGTCGCTTGAAGGTCTGTTTTCACAAAACAAGACAAAGTGTTTGGAAAAAGAGGGAATCTCCTTTCTCTTTCCTCAGTCTTGAGCTGCCATTTGGGACACTTGCCAATAACAAAGAATTAGCTTCCAAATGATAGATCTTGACTCTGCTGTTGTTGGCGTCTATGCTTGTGTTGGAAAGGCTGCCAGCTTGGAAGCTGTAGAAGTTGGTTAGGTCTCCTTTCAAGAACTCTATCATCATAAGTCAGTGGGAATTATTGTCGTGTTTTTTAGGGTATATGAAGATAATTTTTCAATAAGTTACTGCCGGGAAAAAAAAAGTACTGAGAGGAAAGAAAAACTGAATAATAGAGCACTCTATCAAAAGGTAGAGAACAACCAAGTCCACTTCTTAAAGTGAAAAGTAGAAAGGCTATTTCTGCTGCTTGTGCACTCCATTTCAGGGAACAAAACTAAAAAGCATTGTTCCCAAGGTCCTTGTTATAAATTTCCTCAAAAGTCAGTGCAGGAATCTGTAGAAAGGGAGAACTTTAATGGAAAGAATGTCAAGTGAATGACTTTTCAGACCCAAAA
This sequence comes from Phaenicophaeus curvirostris, assembly GCF_032191515.1. Lineage (NCBI taxonomy): Eukaryota > Metazoa > Chordata > Aves > Cuculiformes > Cuculidae > Phaenicophaeus > Phaenicophaeus curvirostris. The sequence continues at coordinate 93,249,164 of NC_091394.1, forward strand.
TGAGAAATTATAGTGATGGGAGCCAAACAAGTTCTTCAGTATATAATGCCCAACACACACACACACACAAAAAAAAAAAACCACCAAACCACAAAATCCTATGAGACTATGCCTTTAAATCTTTTTATTTAACAAATTAAGAAAATTAACTATGATCACCATCAAAATAGTTCCCTTCTGAGTTGACATACAGCTGCATACAACACTGCCAATGCTCAAAGCAATTCCGTATATAATTTTCTGAAAAGCTCTTGATGATCTTAGTCAGTTTTGTTTCACGTCTTCTATTGACAAAAAAATGGGTTCCTTGGAGCACTGACTTGATCTTTGGGATCTGCTCACTCTAAGCCTCAGTCAATAATATCAAAGTTTCAGTCATGGATTTCTTCAATTCCACAAGAAATTTGATGTGAGTGCGCTGTTCTCTCTTGGACACCAACATTTTCTGATGAGGATACTCATCACATCACCACTCATACTGAGCTTTGTCTCACTGTGACAGGTTAGAACATGTTCTACAAATGTCTCTTTGTCTCTCCCATCCCACTCTTGGTTCCCAAGCTATGGGGTTAGTCTTCAGATTTTTTTGAGTCAGACCTTACATAACTGTAATAGTATCTGCGAAAGAGAAGTAACTTCTCCACAATAGGTCTGCCTTTTACTGCTCTATTCACAAGAACTACAAATTAGCCATAAAAAACTTCTTTTATGTTATATACGTCTAGACATGATTGACTTTTTTCGCACTGGTATACAGACAAGCAGAGAGATTTCAAGAGAGAATGCAACAATGCCTAAGCATTACAGAAAATATGAAAGATAAGTTATGAAAAGTAAAATTTCCTATGCAAATTTATTTCTTTTCAATGGGAACCAATCATCATCCCAACATCTGCAATTACTGAAGATTTTCTCCAGAAAGAGATTACATTACTATCCTGTCTGGAGTCTTGCATGAATCTCCAGATGATTTCATGACTTTTTCATTGAACACCTTCAGTGAAAAGATTGCAGACCTTTTTCAAGATCTTTTTGTAGGTCTAGTAACAAGTTAATCTCACCTTTGAACCTTATCATAATGCAGATCATTGCTGTGCTGTACCCTGTATATGCCAGATCAAAAAGTAAGAGCCACAGAAAAGAAATATGTCAATGATTAAAGAAACCAGTTATTGTCACATAATTAGTTACTATGTTTTCTGCTGCAACTAGGAAATCATTTAGTTCTTTCTAAAGATCAGCCATTTATCTTCAGGCAACAAATGATTAAAGACTTCATCAGTAATTATCACAAATTGTGCCCTGAACACACTGATTAAAGATACTTGTCAGTATACCTTGTGAAGAGCAGTATATCACCTTTCTTACTATTTCAGAATAATTATGCTCTGGACATCTGCTGGAGTCCCAGTCACAATTAATCACAATTTGCATAAGCAAGACACTGAAAGAATCATGGTCCTTTAAAACCACCCATTACAAACACAATCTAACACATGAAGGATGTATTTTCCATACCATGTTCACACCAAAGCAGAGAAGTCAGAGGCAAAAAAAAAAAAAAGCTGTTTCCACGTAAAATTAACAATTCCAGATTAAATTCTTATGCAAATACACTTCTGCAGTCTGGAATGCTTATATGGAGTAATCATCAGTAAAAGCTATTTTAAATACTTGGGTCTTTTAAAAACAGATTTTTTTAAAAACATTAAATAGTATATACCAACTATCTTACATACTGCAGTTCTAAATTAATAAATTCAGAATATTAATTGTCCTTTAAGTTTGTAAATTATCACTTATTGTTTGCTGAACAACTCCGTTGGTACAGAGTTTAGAAAAAGAAATAAAAATAATAAAGGCTTGGCAACCTTACAGCCCTCTAAAAATATCAGGTCCCTTTTGTTCTAGAATGACAAAGAGAACCTCTCCTAATTTCAAAGGGGAAAAAAAGAGAAAAATACACATTATCCTTTCTTTAAAAGGAAACAGCAGTTTTAATCATTTGCAAAGTTTTTTTTTTTCCAAAGCTAACCCTTTTTTTTCATTGCCTTGCCTTTCCTTACCCTGCCTTGCCTTCCCTTCCCTCACCCACAGCCCTTTCCCTCAGCCTTCCCCTTCCCTCCCCTCTTACTTTCTCTCTTTCCTTCTGTCTTTCTCATAAAATTTTGCTTTGGCGTCAGGACACAGAATATGCCCTGACTAAGAAAAAATGTGCCAATAAATATGAATAAAGGTAACAGGAATCTCTGCCTTAAGCTTCCTATGCATTAAGCTTCCTATGTCTGAAGAGGAATAAAGTTTACAGTGATGTATTGCTCTTCTCCCAGCTGAACTGGGATTTCACGGCATTCCCACAATGGCAATACTATATGGGCTGTTTTCTGCTACACAACCTTCTTTCATCAAGAGCTGAAAAATGACATATTGTGGTCAAAGAGCTATAACTGTAGAGAACAAGAGAAGATCAAACCACAGACAACTCCTATATGATATAAAAATATGTTTTTGTATAATATTTTTAATGTTAGTTTGAAAAGACTAGGTTTTTCATTTGTTCTTGAGAAGCTGAATATATAAGAAAACTGTGGAAAAGAATTCTTGTCTTCAATGCAATTTTATTTGAATGACACTCCCAGTTCTTGCATTGTGTCACGCATAAATTTTATTTCTTTTGGGATAGCTGCATCAATGCTAGATGAAAGACGAAAAATTCTTATCAAACGTCAGTGATTTATTAATGGGAAGCCATATGATTAATCAATCTTATTACTTAGAAGTCAATTTATCCGCAGTGCAACTGCTATCCAAATGAAAATAAGATTACTGTGACTACAGTGTATTAATAACCCCCAGTATGTCATTGACTCAACTTGATTATAACACAGCAGGCATGTAATGCACAATATTACGAAGACATTAAAATAGCCTGACAACAGTGGATACAGAAGAGGTGTATGGTACAGAGTAAGGCATAAAATTGCTGAAGTGTAAGTGACCATTCAATTTTCAGTTCTGTTAGGAACATTTTATTTTTTTTGTAGACGTAGGATCTGTAGATATTATTTCAGTGTCCAACTCTTATGGCTGCTAATACCACTTGAAAGCATGAGTCACTGTTACCCCCAGATACAGACCTTGTAACATCCAAAACACCCCCTTGAACTTCCTCACAGCAATTTAGCGGATGCAGAGGGGAATTTGGATGCCCCTGAGGGAAATCAGTCACTCACAGTTCATGACTGTGTTTCATCCCACCACACCTCCCAAGTCTGCACTAGAAATGATCCTATTTTGAATATATTTTTAATCTACTGTGATATATATTCCCTGTGAGCATAGGTTATTGCCGAAGAGAGCCTGAGGAAGTATGAACACGTTTCCTCACTCTGTAGGTTGTTCTCCACTAGTTTTTTGACCACAAAGGCATCTTCCTCCATTTTTATCTGACACCAAAAAAAATCTTATTTCAATAAGAAATATCTTTGTTGTCTTAATTGTGCTTGAAAGGAGAAATGTAGCACAGACAGAGAGAAAATATTAGAGAGGGAGGGAAAGAGGAGCGGAGAAAGGGAAAATTCCTTGTTTTTTGGGGTAGATGACTGGGAAGAGAGTGGTAGACAAAAAAGATCACCAAGGTTTTAATAGGATTAATTATTATAACTACTCTGCTAAGCCAGGAGATGAGGGAACTGTCAGTGGTGCTCAGAAGTCACTAGGGAAAATGAACACGTACAGCCAAAAGCTGCTGATATTTAATTAGTCTCTGCACTGAGAAGTCAGAAGTACAGAACAAGGAGCCTTCAGGATCTATCATTAACCAGTGGCACCTAAGCAGTCCAAATCAGAAGATTAGTTCAGGAAATGGCAAGATGAGCAGATGGTTGTGATGGACTTTCTTTAGAAACGAAGGCAATCACTTGCATTTTCAGTAAGGACAAAGAAAATCAACCACATAAACCAGATGAGGACTTTCACAGTCATTCTATGGGCCTGAAAAGAAAATAAGCTCTTCGATGCACTCACGTTTTATGAGGAAGAAAGAGGTAAAATGGGATCTATGAACTAGAAATTACTTGTCAAAATAGAAGTCCTCCATTTTGTATTCAAGAGATGTGTGGAACACATGACTTAGTAGTATTAACAACAGACTCCAGCACAATTCAGGCATTCCTGAGAGCTTACCACTATTGTAAATCCAGCCACTATTCTACTAAAGCTATTTTTTCCAATCTTGTCTGAACCATAGTTCTTGACCTTGGCTGGCAGCCAGGTAACCACCAAGCCACTCTAGCACTCACCCCGCCTTCCTTAAGAGTACAGACAGAGAAAAATACAACCAGAAGTTCATGGGTCATGATAGGGACAGGGAGGCCATTTACCAATTACCGTCATGGCTAATACAGACTCCACTTGGGGAAATTAATTTAACTTATTACCAATTAAGCAAAGTAGAATTAGAAATAAGAATAATCTAAAAGCACCTTCCTTTAGGGCACAGCCATCTGGTCCAGTATGGGGTCCTCTGTGAGCTGTAGTGTGACAACCTATGTCACCATGGTCTTCACTAAAAGCTGAAGGGCACTCTCTGCTCTGGCATCTGCAGCACCTCCTCTCTTCCATCTTCCTTGAAATTTGTGTCTCCATTGTTATTTCTCTCACATTTTCTCACTCTCTCACAGCTGCTGCACAGCATTTCTTTACCCTTTCTTAAATATCATAGAATCATAGAATAGTTTGTGTTGGAAGAGACCTTAAAGATCTAATTCCAATCCCCCTGCCACGGGCAGGGACATGTCCCACTACCTCAGGCTGCTCAAGGCACCATCCAACCTGGACTTGAACACTTCCAGGGCTGGGGATCCACAACTTCCCTGGGCAACCTGATCGTGTCTCATTACCCTCATTGTGAAGAATTTCCTCAATATGTCTAGTCTAAATTTGCCCCTCTGCAATTTCATAGAGTTATAGAATCACGAGGTTGGAAAAGACTTCTTGGATCATCGAGTCCAACCATTCCTATTAACCACTAACCCATGTCTCTGAGCACCTTGTCTACCCAGCTTTTAAATACCTCCAAGGCAGCCTGTTCCAGTGCCTGATGACCCTTTCAGTGAAATTTTTTTCCTACTATCCAGTCTGAACCTCCTCTAGAGCAGCTTGAGGCCATTGCCCCTTGTCCTATCACCTGTCACTTTGGAGAAGAGGCCAGCACCCTCCTCTCTACAGCTTCCTTTCAGGTAGTTGTAAACAGCAATAAGGTCTCCCCTCAGCCTCCTCTTCTCAAGGCTAAATAACCCCAGTTCCCTCAGCTGCTCCTTGCAAGACTTGTTCTCCAGCCCCTTCCTATTTATAGCCATTCCTCCTTGTCCTATCACTACAGGCCTTTGAAAAAATTCTCTGTCCAGCTTTCTTGTAGCATCCTTCAGGTACTGGCAGGTTGCTATAAGGTCTTCTTGGAGTCTTCCCTTCTTCAGGCTGAACAACCCCAACTCTCTCATCCTGTCCACATATGGGAGGTTCTTGAGTCCTCTGATCATTTTTTGGCCCTCCTCTGCACTTATTCAAACAGTTCCACATCCTTCTTACATTGAGGATTCCAGAGCTCAACACAATACTCCAGATGAGGTCATCAAGAGTGGAATAGAGGGGCAGAATCACTTCCCTCACCCTGCTGGCCACACTTCTTTTGATGCAGCCCAGGATACTGTTGATCTTCTGGGCTGCAAGCATGCATTGCTGGCTCATGTCGAGCTTCTCATCAACGAGCACCCTCAAGTTCTTCTCTGCAGGGCTGCTCTCAATCACGTCATCCCGTATCCTGTATTGAAAACAGGGATTGCCCCAACTCAGGTGTAGGGCCTTGCACTTGGCCTTGTTGAACCTCTTGAGGTTCACACAAGCCCACTTCTCCAGCCTTTGCAGGTCCCTCTGGAGGACACCCTGTCCTTCTGCTGTGGCAACTGCACCACTCAGCTTGGTGTCATTGCTTTTGTTCCCACAGAGGTGCTACCAGTGTCACTGATGGGCTTACCTTGGCCAGTGGTGAATACATCTTTGAGGTGATTGAAACAGGCTCTGTCTGACATGGGGGCATCTTCTGGTGCCTTTTCACAGCAGCTAACTCTCCTCCCATCCCCCTCATCTACCAAAGCCCTGTCATATAGACCAAATACACCAAGTCACTAGCCCATCTACTAAGTACGTTGACACTTTTGATGACAAAGTTTACTTTTGTGAGCTAATCTGATTGATGATTTTGTAGCATTTATGCTAAACCTATGAAATTGAATAAATTGCAGAGCTAGTAAATGCCTCAGACACGATAAGCCACTAATTTGCTGAGGGTTTTAAGCTATGCATCTCCTAGACTTGAGGAACAGGGTACAATAGGAATGACTTATAGTTCCTACCCATGACAAGATTCTGTTCAAATGGAAGTATTCTGGGTAGTAATCTGTAACTGTGAGGGGGAAATCTCCTTTTGCTTTACTTCCAATAGGCGAACCTCAAATAAGGAAAGTTTCAACTGTCTGCAGTCTTACAGACAACTGAATTATCAGATTTAGTTCCCTAGAAAAGACATTAGATCTAGGATGCTTGCTCAGGAGGTGCACCTTAAGACCTTAATCCTGGAGATGTCTCAGATCAAGGAAAACACAGAAATTTACATGAAAAGTAGAAGAAAGGATCCAAATTCAGCTTTACAGAGATGGAAACAAACAAACAAAAAGATAAAACAGGGAAGATTAACATTTACTCTTTCACAGCATTTTATGACATAAAAAGGAACCAACCAAAGACCAAAGTCTCTTAAAAATTCATTTCTCCAGGCTTTATCTGCCTTGGAAGACAAGATATATTAGTTGCTTGCAAATAAAAAAAAACCAAAAAGTGTGGTATACCTTGAGATAAGGTATTCAACAATCACAAAGTTGGACATGCAATAGGCAAGGTCCAACCAAAAATATATATAAAGTCAGTAGAGAGGTCTGTGGTTTTCACCTGCTGTAAAGGCTAGGATACAGTCTCAAGCTTGCTGATGTGCAAAATTCCCCAAACCTGGACATGTCTATAATCCAGTTGAAGTTATGATTAACAAAACCATTCAAACAATCTGGAAGGGAATCTACAAATTTGTAAAAGGAGGTAAATTTGACCCAGTGCAAAGCATTCTAGCACTGTAAAAAATAATATTACTCCTCTTCTTCAGTGCATTATGGCTTGATACAAACTCCCACATAAGCTAGCAGTCAGTCACAAGGCTCTCACTTGGAGTTAGGCTTATCCCCACAGCAGTTTATTTTCTAGCTCTTTTTATTTGTTTGTTTGTTTGTTTTATGTTAAACCAAGAGAAATGGTTTCTGCTTAATATCATACATCACAGATATCATGTGCAAAAAGGCTATCAAAGTCTATTAAATTAAGATACTCCAACCAAGAATGAGTGTCATGACTTATTGAGGTTTCTGAAGCTAAGCAAATGCACATCTGACCATGTGGAGGGGGAGTATTCAGCATAATATTTGTGATTGTTTGTTATGTGACGTACTGATGACCTGCAGAGTAGCAGAATACTGAAGCCAGTTCATGATAGAGTGCTTTCATTTTGGTATTTAATAGGTCACCTGCTAGGATAGTAATTAAGCTGTCAAAAAAAAAATAGTCTATAGTCAAAGAAGAGTAGTCAATAAAGATAGGTAGAAAATAGAGTTTGCAGCTAAGGAAAACATTTGGGAAGGAAATAAGATTTCCTAATCACAACAGACTGGGATTTTTCCATAACAGTAAAAGTAAAAATGGGAGTGCAAAGTTGTCCTTTCCTGTTATCGTCTTACTACAGAGATTTGTCCAGAGGATAATGAAAAGTAGGAACCTTTCTCCAAAGAAGCCTCTCTCGTGTGATGTATACAGATTAGTCTACAAACACTTGAATCAATTATTTAAATTAATATGATATGACTGTCTACGAGAGGCAGAGGCTGAGGTCAGTTTGTTTGCCAAAACCTTACAATGGTTCGTGTAGCAGCCTCAGGCCAAACATTCTCTCAGCTTGAGTTAATTCCCTGGTAGTTCTTCTGCACCAGCTGCTCGAGGCTAGCATATTTTTAATATTTATACAGAACAGCTTTGACAGGAAAGTAAAAGGTCGAGGGAGGCTGAGGGTAGCATGTTAATCAGACCCCTTGAAGCAGGATTTCCTAACAAGTTAATGATTACAGTATTCTGGGTTGAGTTTCTAGATCTGAGGAAACATTTCTGACAACATTTCAAAGCAACCACTTAAAAAAAAGTGGTAACACAACTCCCCCAATTAATCATTATTTTCTGAACAAACAACTTTGTACTTAAAATTGCACAACAAGGTCTCCTCTTCAGCTGTGGTAAGCAATAAGATTAGACGCATGTACTAACTGTGGCACCTGCCTTGAGTAAAGCAGTGAGAGTAACACATTGTGTCCTGTAAAGCAGGACATATTCTTTACAGATAACATGGACACTGTGACCAAACAGAAGTAAAAAGTCATTGTTCATCCTCCTTACCTCTGAAGAAGTGGGTTTGCAGTAGCCAGCTCCAAACACTAGATTTTCTAATGACATATTGGATTGGTCTGGTCCCACCTCCAGGTTGCCTTTACCAAGCCATGAACCTTTCCCTGGGCGAGTAAAACTAAGAAAAAAAGAAGGAAAATAGAGAAAAAAATAATCAGAGCAGTATTGTTAGAGAAGAATCATTGTTGTCCCAGTGCTATTTCCTTCCTTTGAAAAGGATTGTGGCTTTGGTTTTGGTGGTGGCGATTTTTGCTTTTATTTATTTCAAGCTGACTCTGTAAGTCCACGTTTGCCTTTCAAACTGAACATTGTCCAGTATGCACTAGCTCAAATGATGCCAAGTGCAGTTTGTTTTCCTGGCATTCAGTTCAGTGGCCTGAATGTTATCTTTCACTCAGTCCTTTCTCTGCTGTCTTACAGACCTCTTTCTAGTATAACATCTCAAAAATACAACCTTTTCATCATCTGCATGGATAATACTCTCGTCCAGCTTCTCAGCAGCATCCATCTTGATTAATGCAACATCTTTCTTTCTGGCTGTAACAATATCACCCTCCTCTTTCAATTGCACATGATCTCTCTTCAGTATCAATATCCTTTATAGCTCAGCCCAATCTTTTATTACTGATTGGAATTTTTGTTCCTGTTTCTCACTGTCCCATGACATGAGCTTCCACCACCAAAATGACAATACTTCAGCCCAAAAACTGCATTTCCTTTTCAGGGGTGCAATCCGTTCATTTGGGATGTGTTTTTCTACACCTATGTGCAACATGAATTCACTATTATTCTTCTGCAAAATTCTTCCCCAGTTCTTCCTCAAAAACCTGACAGAATTAAAGTTCTTTTAGTGCTGAGGTCATTATCTCTCAGTGCTGACTATTATGGTCATAGTGTTTCCTTCTGACTGTAACTGTATATATGAACCCATTAAGAGTAGAATATCTTGTCTGGAGTTTACTCAGCATCAAACCCACCAGAATCCTCAAGTGTAAGTAGGACTTTTAGTCTGGATTAATCTGAGCAATCAATGATGTAGGCTGCCTTTATGTTTACTGGACAGCAATAGGCATTTCCAGGTTTCTGAGAAGTGATATCAAATAGGTAAGATGAATTTCCCCCTCAAAGTGTTTATTTCTTATTGTGGGCTATAAAGAGAGGCTAGGATGACTGCCTCATAAGCAACTGAGGTTAGGTGAGATAAACCCCACTGTTAGTCCCTGTAGTAGCAAGTGCTTATATAACCTATGCCAAGAGAGACATCAGGCGACTTGTGGTGTAAACAATGAGCCATCTCACAGAGTCTAAATGGTGATGCAAACAACCAAAAGTGTTCTTACAAAGCACATAGGCAAAGGTGACATTGGAATAATGAACTTCAGAGAAAAAGGAAAAACACATTTACTGTTCACACTCTGCAGAGGTAGAGCCACTGAGTTTGTGCTACAGCTTTCAGACTGGGATCACCTTATAGAATCATAGAATCAACAGGTTGGAAAATACCCACTGGATCATCAAATCCAACCATTCCCATCAGTCACTAAACCATGTCCCTCAGCGTCTCGTCCACCCGTCCCTTAAACACCTCCAGGGAAGGTGACTCAATCCCCTTCCTGGGAAGCCTCTGACAGTGCCCAATGACCCTTTCCAGGAAAATTTTTTTCCTAATGTCCAGCCTGAACCTCCCCTGCTGCAGCTTGAGGCTGCTGCCTATTGGCCCCTACCACTGCCAGCACCCTCTTCTCTATGACTTCCTTTCAGGTAGTTGTAAAGAGCAATGAGGTCTCCCCTCTCATCTTGGCGTCTCAAATTACATAATATCCAGGAGACCTTGTATCCATGAAAGAATGAAAGATTCCAAGATGAGGAGCACAAGAAACATTTTAAACCCATTATGTGCCAAACCTAAAAGCCCCAGTCATTCTCCCAAAACTTTCCAACCTGAGGTTATTCCTCTATGTAGAAGTGTATCACTTGGCTACATCAGTTCAGATCAGCAATAATTCATTGATATCTACACCTGAATCAGTTTTTAAGGACAGGTAAGAGTCCTGGCTGCTGTACAGAAACACAATAAAAGAAAGGATGCTTATGCCAAGGATGTAAGACAAAAGAGAGGTACAGCAATAATTTTATCATCCAAATAACAGGTGAGGTTCTGATGTGCAGGGAAACTCAATGATGTGTGCAGCAACAGAAAAAGAATCTCAAGCACAATTAGGAACTGTAATTAACCCAGTTTCAGGTTAATTATAAATACCTGACTTGCTTCTGAGTCATAACTGCTGTTGGTTATATATCCCTTAGCATTCATATACTGGCAAAAAGGACACCCGTAAAGGAAGGGATGGTGTAGAAGACCTTAGTATATATCGGGCATTACTTATACATGTGACTAAATTCACTTGATCCAAGAAATTTCCAGTTGGCTGCTTCTAAGCAGCATGAAGTTTTTCCATACGTTTCTTAGATGCAACATTTAAGATAAAAATAAATAAATAAACTAAAGCAATTTCAAACAACCATGAGATAAACACTGCTCTGAATAATTTCAGCTGTTATTGGGTGATGTTGTCTGTTCTAGTATGCTGGAAAGGCTCAAGAAACAGAAATAAAAAATGTTTGCTGTGGTATCAGAGAGAGCAGCTTAAACAAATGTTGCGTGCATACATAAAACTCATCATTAGAATATTAGCAAAGCTTTCAAAGGTTTTAAGGGAGAGAAAAGTACTTTTTAATGCCTTTTTTATTTATTTATCTTTTGCTTTTACAGCAGAGAAGGGCTTTTAATCTGTTGGTTTTATGGAAATTGATTTCACACAGCACTGTAAAACAAAAACCTTTTTTGGGAAGTCTGCCAAAATGTCGTCTGTCTGGTGAGGGAAAGTTTAACCGGAAGGCTTACAAACTGTTGATGCTTTCTAATGCTTTCTGAAGTACATAATGCATTAAGACAACTTTTATTAGCAATAGCAGGTTAATTTGTTACATCTTTTTTTTTTCCTGTATTTATTTTTTCCAATTATTTCTGCAACCATGGTCATTTATATGAATCTTGAATATTGGTTATTTACATGTCCATTTGGACTATCTACTTAATAGCTTTGATTTAATATCAACATTTAGCATCCTTATTCTGTATGTCAACCTTAGCTTTCATTTGGAGTCAGGATAAAAAAGGTCAAAAGAGGTAATGGGTTCATGTCCAAGAGAATGAACATGTGTGGAGAATTATTAATATTTTCAGTGGAAAATAACCAGTTTTGTTTTGCTTTGCTTTTATTTTGAGCTTTTCTTTTGATGAGCTTATCCCTGAATTGTCTTTATCCTCCAGAGAAGTATGGTAGTTCTTATGGCAGCCATGTATGGACTCACACTATAGTAAACTGCCTTGAAAAGTCCAGGGCTTTTTTCTGTGACATAAACTGCAAGGTATCAGCAACAAAAATTTAAGAACTTTCTGAGTCAGAGGTTTCATTCAGGCAATTATTTCCAGCAGTCATGGTTATCTTCTATGAATTTGTGTCCAGGGTTTTTGATTTATACTTTTGGCCTCTGTAACATCTTTTGGAATGAATTGCACATTGTAATATGTGCTGTACTTTCTGTTTCTTTTGAACCTGCTGTTAGAAAATTGAATGTGGCACCTTTTAGTACTTGTAGGGTGCAAAATATTAAATAATCATTCCTTGGTTTTTATCTTCTGTTGATAATTCTCTAACGTACAAATTAGATGACAGTTCCCTAGCAGAAGAAATGGATTGGCCTCGAATGACATTAATTCAGATGTGTTATTGAAGTAATTGAGAATTAATGCTTTAGGCCAGTTTAATAAAACATAGTGTATCATATTAAACTGCCCCAAAATGAAATAACTTTTTTAAAATTTTCATTCACACTTTTTCTTAAGGAAGACCTTTTGGGGTTTTTGGTAAGCAAAATCTAGTTTTTCCACTAGCAAGATTCAGATCCCAATCTGTTAGGTTTTTTGCCCCATTACAATTTGTGCAGAAATTATCTTACACTATACAGAATGATAAAACTGTAAAAAAACAACCAAACAAAAAGCACATGCTCCTTACAGTTCTAATTACAAGAAATTATAATGTTGTGACTGAACCATGAGTGGAAGTTCAGGAAAAGAACTTGCATTCCATTTAAATTGGATCCTATGGAAAAAATAGCTTTTTTTTCTTTCAGCCCATTCTATATAAAATATTACTGATTAAAAAAACTGAAAAGTATATGTAAATCCCATAAAAATAACACACCTCGGAAACAAACCCTCACATCCTCCCCTGACAGCACTGTTTGCATTTCACCAGGAACTTCCTTCTACCTCCCACAAATCTGGAAAGATGTAATCCACAACACAGATTTTCCTTAATATAGCTTTTGGTAAATTACTATTGGCTTGCGGCCACAGGGCACATAGATGATCTGTTATTTATTTTTGAGAACAGTATGTGAATATTTACAGACCGTGCTCCTCTAGACATTCTGTCTTACACGAGGAGTTTCAGTAAGGTTATAATCAGTGATTGTAAAATATTCTGAGCTTCTTGGGTGAAACTGATAAGATTTATTAAAATAAAACTTGTAATGAAAACAGATATCTTCCCCAGACAGAACTTAGGGGGGAGGGCGGGGATCTGCTTTGAAATCTCAACTAATTTTCATTGCTGGAAAATGCTGGTTCATTTATCCTAAACTTAACCTTCATTGCTATAAAGTGTGAAAGCAAGTGACATTGTGTGGTGATATTTATTTAGTTTTGAGTGTGGGTTTTCTGCTACTTGACTTTGGGAGTTTTTCTTTTTATTTTGGGGGATTTTTTTTTGATAGTTTAACTCAGTCATTTTATTCTTATGTGGCTTCTTGGCTACTAGCTCAGGAAAATGGCACATTGAATTGGGGTTTTATCTTTTCAGCCACATAACACATAGTAACAAAAGAAATGTCAAGGGAAAAATCATTCAGTTTTTATGCAAGAGTTCTTAGAGAGAAAATATAATACAGCATTCATTTAATAAAAGTGTTATAGAAGCGATAGCTCTTTACCACATAAATATTCCATTTTCTTTCTGCAGATTAGTTTATTTGCAAATAGCATACAGAGGGAAATAAGTCATGAACTTTGCTACCCGGGATTATATCTGAGGCAGTTTCAGATTTAAGCTGCCTATAAGTAGGTGCCAGCTATGCTCACAAATGGAGAAAAATTGACCTGCATACTTTGTATCCAGTTTCAAGGTGCACAGGGTAGTACAGCCTGTGTATCACACACAGATATATCAGCTGTGCTTTTGAGGAACAGGGGGATGCCAGGGAATAAAAGAATTTAAGCATGATAAAATTACTCAAGGATGGCCAGGGCTGGCCTGATTCCTCAGTGCAGTGGAACAGAGCAGAACTAGGTCAGAGCTGAAATGTTTAAACACCCTGTATCCCTTTGATTCTCTTTCTTCTTCCCAGAGTGGTACAAGCTCAAGGCATTGAAACTTTCAGTATCTGTGTCTTGGTTTCTCCACCTGCAAAATTTGTATTGTATTATTTTCCCATCTGAGATGTCATCAAGACTTCTTGTTTCTCATACAGTGATGGATAAATTTGGATGTGGGCAATTGAGAATTCAATTTTAACAAGTAAAACTCTGAAAGTCTACTTTGTTTTTCACATGGATGTATGTTTGAAAGTGGAGAACAGATTACAAAGCTTAGGAGATTCCAGAAAGCTGAGGAAATTAAACCCCTTTCTTGTGCAATCAAGAGAATACGGGTTTGCCACCTGCCTGTCTTGAAGTGATGAAGCATCTTACATACCTGCAGCAATTTCAAGTCTTGACTTTTTTTTCTCCTTGGTGGATTTTTTTGCCTTTTGTGGGTTTTTTTTCCAGATATATTTTTTTTTTCAGCTGAAGCCCAAGACCCAAAGTGTGACTGCAGATGCTGTGGCCATCAAATGAACTCGATGGATTCTGTACAATCCTTAGACAAAACATGGCTTTCAGGAGACTGCTCTGTATAGAGTAGCAGTCTGATGCTTAAACACAGCTCTTACATTTTCAGAAAGCTCTCAGCAGAAGAAAGTATAAATCATCTGAAGTCATTAGATAAACTATAAGTAGGAGACATGCCTACCAGATCCTACTGTCCATGCAGCTTAACAGGAAATACAACATATAAGGTATTGTTTTCAGTGTGGGAAACCACGTTTATGTGTGAGACTATGTATTCAGGTACCTGTTTCAGAGATTATTTACGAGCTGCATTTTTACTTATAAACAGTAGCACATGCTAACTCCTCTTGGGAAGGAGTGGTGCAAAGGTCTATGGAATTAATGAAGCAGGTAACCATGTTTCTTACTGTTTGCTTCCTAAATGAGTCCAATATAAGCAAGGCAGTGAGCTTGCAGCATGCCTGAGTCTAAGTAGACCTGTAAACCATAGCACAGATGTATCCTTTAAAGAAAAGCAGAAATATTTCTTGAAGTCTGAACTATGATGGTGTAAAGCACCTTTTCCAACAGCCTATGCTGGGCTAATAACTGCTGGTTCCATGTACAGATTGGACTAGCTGCAATGCCTGTGACAGGGTACTAAAGCAGAAGTCAGTGCCTCAGGCCAGAAACAAAACTGATGTATATGAAACAGAAAACTAGAGTACAAAAACCCTACCTCCTCCTCCTCTTCCTCCTGCAACTGTCTACATACATTTACCCTCCAGAGCTTAGGAAAGAGAATAAAAAAGGTGTTTAAGCAGCTTGTGGAGGCCAGTGCATTTAGCTGAGGCGTACTCTCAAGCCTAAACATTACTCACTTCTTCACTTTCTCTTTTGACAGACTTACTGGGATCATCTTCTGTCCTCCTGGGTAAAATGAGGTCGCCAGAGGCAAGCCCTTTATTTTCTAAAGACAACTGTCATTTTTTGACATGACAGCCAACTCCTGCTCTAGATTCTCTTGTATTTCTCCCACATCCCAAAAGTCTGAAAACACTACTCTGATCGGCAGCTGCCAAAAGCATTTAGTGCAGGCACCACCAAGCTGTACAGCAGCTGTCACTGCAAAATAGCAAGGGGTTTGGGTTTGCAGCAGCAGAGGTTGAGCCTTGTGGTTTGCATGAAGCGGCATGATGCTGTCCTGCTGTACTTGGTGGAAGGTGTAGGGCAAGTAGGGCAAGAGGAGGAGCAACATTTTGGGTTGAGATAATGGCTATCGCAACTACTGCATCCCGCATCCCTGCTCTCCCCTGTTGTTGCAATCGTGTCTGGAAAATACAAGTTTTAGACTTGCTCTAAGCTACTTCTGGGGTGCTTTTTGGGAAAGTCAAAGAACTCTGAAGGTCAAAGTGAGAATTTTCCTTCCTCTGCTGCTCGGATTCTCCTCTGCAGCAGCATTTCAGAGGTATGCAGCTGCCCAAGAAGCCGAGAGAGGAGGTGATCCAACCCCCAAAGCATCCCATGGTGCTTCTGGTCATCTCACATCTATATCAAATATGATTGCTGTGGTGACAACAGAGCTGGAGGTAAGTTGACTTCAAGTCTGCCTCATTGCCTTCCAACCTAGCCTTTCACGTACTTAGTAAATGCACCTAGCAATTAGCAGCTGCAGTGTACTGGGATCCCATTAAAAAGCTAAGGGCTATACACTTTAGAAAGGCCAAATAACAAAATTTCCGTCCAGAACTCTGCAAAGGATCCCTAAAAAGGTAAATTTCATTCTTTCTCAGTTTGATAAGAGGTGAGGGCTTCTAAGTATCAAACCTAATGTAATATTTATTATAGAAGAATTATTAATCAGGACAAACATCAATATCAAAACGTTCACCTGTCAAAAAACAGGAGGCAATGGAGGAACCCTGGTGAGGTTTGCTCAACAGGAGCTATTTGTAGGTCTACGCTACTCTGCAGGGGAAGGCCTGAATCAGTCTTGATGCTTTCCCTGTTGGTTTCATTGTTTAAATAGAGGCGACAGGGGAGAACTTCAGGGAAGAGTATGTAATTTTCCACCAGAGCTAATAAAATGGATATTTGTGTTTGTATTTGTATTTATATTTATACTTATATTTATTATACAACACATTATATAAAAACTCCTTGGGTTTTGAATATTTATCAAGAAGAAGAAAAATTCTCAATACCACACTTTAAAATTATATTACCGACTTAAGTAAATGAGACTCTATATTGTCCATGGCTTTAAGTAAAAATATTACGTATTTCATATAGGTCCATAAATGTCATATTTTAAAAGCTATAATAATCTGACTATGGAACAGTTGTTTACCGTGCAATTTATGCCTGATAACAGTAACAAGCCTCTGCAGCTCCATTCATTAGAGAATAACAAAGCCCAGAATGCAGCCATTAAGTCTAATAACTACTGTTCTTTTTATCCTTTTATATAGTAGAACAATAGGCAAATTATCTGAGGGAAATTATCTGGTTAGGAGGAGTCTGTTACAATCTAATTCACTATTTAAAAAGTCAACACATAGCAGAAGAGATATACAGCAGTTTCCTGTAACTCAGCCCCAGAAGAAAAGATAGATATGTCAGTCTGGTCTACTGATACGACTCACATCACTGTCAGAACTCAGCCTCTTATAATCTTAATTCTTTCTATGGCATTGCATACATTCGAGGCTTTTATATAAATGGAGACTGAAGCAAAGATGTATTAAGTTATAATACAAAACCTGAGAAAAATCTCTACAAGCTCATCTTTTCTTTCTGAGACAGTGCTCTTTGCACAATATTTGGCAAACTGAAGAGTCTCCTGGTCATTTGGTAAACAGCAAAGCCTTGTGGAAATAAGTGAATCCGAACACCAGTGAACACCACATCTTGCTTCAGGACCAGAGGAGTTCCCTCCCTCTCAGTACTCTATCTCACATGATGACAAGATTGGACACAAAGTAAATTGCCAGGAAGACCTTTGCTTCCCCCTTGCCTGCTCTAAATATTAGAGGATATTGACCTCCAGCCTTGTTTTATTTGAAGGAGTTCTGAATTATTTTCTTGTCGTTATGAATCAGATAGCATCAATCACAGCTCTACAGCATGGCAGTCAGCATTATACTGCTGCAGAGTTAAATTAAATGCAGCTGCAAAGGAAAAAGTCAACAGAGCCTTAGCCAGTATTGACTCATACCTGGCTCCTCCTAGCCGTGTTATGAATTATGCTAATGCATAGTGGTTGTAGATGAGATTAGAGTCCAGCTCTCCTAAACACTTTAAAAACACCAAGGAAAAAAATGCAAATGCTCTTAGTTGCTTTTAGACTAAGGAGGAAAAATGGCCAAGAAGAGAATGGGGAGTAGAGAGATCAAGATTAATAAAATTTCTGAGCCTCTCCTAAAGATTTTGATAATGTTTGATCAGATCCATATTGTTTTATCAAGGGAAGGAGACTGTGTCGGAGACTGCGTCAGAAGCTGATTCTAAACTACAATATCCAGAATCCTACCCCAGGACCAAAAAAACCTTGAAATTAAATTATCCTATCTATTTCCCTTATACAATATGCAAATGAACTCAGAAGAGAAATCTGCTTTGTTTTTCAATAGACATTTCTGCGTCCTTTACCTGATTAGAGGCTGGTGTAATGCTACCAGTGATGCATGCACAGTGACAGATATCACTGACAGGTGGAAATAGTCAAACATGACAGGAACATAGTGGTGCAGACCTCTCCGGGCATGGAAGTGAAGACACATTGTACGGCTGCTGATCATAGGGATCGCTGGAATGTCTCTCAGCCTATACAACAAAGAGGTTTACAAGGATTAGTGAAAGCCTGAGTTATCACAGTCTGTAACACACTATAGGCAGCAGACTAGGACGTGGCTTGAGGTGAATATGTATCACTTCCCAGCTTCATAATGGTTTAGATAACTGATGACCATCTTGTGTTGTACTTATGCCTTGCATAAATATAAATGTAAGTGTAAATATAAATATGAATACTAAAGTAAAA
This sequence comes from Phaenicophaeus curvirostris, assembly GCF_032191515.1. NCBI lineage: Eukaryota > Metazoa > Chordata > Aves > Cuculiformes > Cuculidae > Phaenicophaeus > Phaenicophaeus curvirostris. Next base: position 93,267,697 of record NC_091394.1, read on the forward strand.
AATAAGTAATAGATGTGTATGAATATATATACATATATATACACCATGTAAAAGAAAAATAAACATGATGCAGTTCCTGTTTCCCCCTAGGATTGTCCTTGATGTCTGCCCATACATTAATTCTGGGGACATCAAGAGCAAAGTGGCAGAAGGAAATACACTTGGCAAACTGCTCAGCTTATTTGAGTGTTCATAGCCAGGACAGCCCACTACTTGTAATTTTCAGTGTAAGTACAATCAACTCAGGCAATCTGTGAGAGTTAGAAACAGTCTCATGTCAGAGACTGCAGAAAATATTCGGAGTATCTTTCCAGATGCCAGGTCTTCTGAGAAGATGGTTTGAAAGTGGCCAAAAAATCAGTGGATGAAGTAAGTGCAGACTAAAAATACAAGCTGGACTGACTTCTTTTTTCTCAGTAAACAAAACTCACAAATTTAATTTAAAATTTTATTATAATTCTTGCAGAATAACTTTCCTAGTGTGCAATCACATGATATGTGAGTTGCCTATAGATCAGACATAAACCTGGAGCATGCCTAACCAAATTGTCCCAATGCATGTGAATGTCACTTCTAAAGACTTTTTTTACATCAATAAAGACCCTTCTAAACCTAATTGTTCCCCAGAGCTAAGAAAGCCTACGATTACATGATTAAGTATGGTGCATGGTTAGTCCCAAAAAGTGTTTTCATGAGACTTGCAGAATATCCTTTTCTAAAAGTTGCTGCTTTTGTTTACAGTAAATTGGATTACACATTCAGATGGTAACAGAAACTAAATGTATATGTTAGAGCACAATTTCATAACTTGAATATTTCTGTTCTTTTTATTTTTGGTTATCATTTAATGGTTGTTTTTTCTATCTTCTAGACCTATCAGCACCATAGATGATGATAGATGGTCCAGTCCCACCTGCCCAAGAGAACAAGTTTTCACTTTTTCTATCTTGAAGATGAAGGAAACACGTTCTTGAAATTTGTTTAGATGCCTGTGGCTATTAATAAAATCACATAGGGACAGTCTTAGCATGAAACACAGGGCAAATGATTTCTTTGCATACCCTCCCACCCTCCATGAAAGCTGCTGAATTTATTGGAAGCCTTTTCTGTGATTCAGTGGGGCTGAATATCTGGGATCATACTTTCTGCTATGCCTCAGGAATGGATGATACTCCAACTTCACCTAAGATTATGGAATCAAATGCAGTTGGAAGAAATCAAATTCAGTGGGAAGACTCTTTCCCTCTTAAATTGAGAGACAGTTTTGGTTCTTAATACAAGAAAAGTACTTAGCATGTGCATACACTCATCTTCAGACAAAAAATACTCCATTGTCTCCTGAGATAAATGCATTCCTGAAACTCAGCCCCTGCTCACAGGGAGGTCAGTGATGATATTTCCTTTGACTTCAACAGTAGCAGAGATAGAGTAACCCTTAATACCTCTGAAAACATCACATTTAAAGGAGAAAAAAATACTCCTTTAACGAGGAGTATAAAATACATTCTTCAAACACAGCAAGCATAAAGTATTCAACTCTGAGGCAAAGGAAAGACTTATCAAAGCTATCCCTTTTTTCCAAAGGACTCCCACTTCATCAAAGTAATTTCCCAATTGAACAAACCCCTACATTACAAATTCAGCTTTGAAACAGCACTTACTGTTGTTCACTATCAGTAAAGTGCAGGTCCAACTTGAGCTGAAAGTCTGCTTCACTCAATGCATCTTCCACCTTCAAAAAGAGAAAAGCAAGATTACCTTTACGCGTTGGCACCTACAGCATTAAGGGTAAAGTTGGATGTGCTTGTCTGATAAGAGCAAAGGAAAAAATATTTAGCAACAGTAGCACCTCACAACATTGGCAGAAAGGAGTGAATGTCACAGTAAACCAAGGTAATTACTGAAGGAATCAGAAGGAACCAGAGGTGTTCTCTGCTCCTAAGTGTCCTTACATGTCAGAAAAATCATTCTAGATAAAAGAAACCAGAGTGTATAGATCACTGCATTTGTTGGAAACTTGCTCTTTGTGTACTGAAAGTCAGTGGAGTATTTCTGAAGCTGCAGTCCCTCATTGAGCGAATATTCATTAGGGTTATCTTGCCAGATGAATAAGAACAAGAACTAGCTTTTCTTTGAGAAACAGCTATCATCCGTCCTGGTTACCTACCTGTAACCAACACAAGGTTCAAAGTTTACAGCTTAAAACAATTAGAAATGGCTGAAATAATTCTGGCAATTTCTGATCTCTCATCGCTAGCCTTTCAGTTTGTTTCTCAGCAAACTGAGGTTTTCCTGCCTCCCGATCACCCTTTCTGGCCCTTGAAAGATTCATGGAGGGAGTTTGTCGCTTATTTTCATCTAGACCATTTTTGTTGCAAAATGCAAAGGCTTTTGTTGTTTTTAAATATCCATTTAATGGAAGTTTAACTGTTCACTTCATTATAGGGTGCTGAACATGTTTATATATGGTAGGATCCATCTTGCCAAAACCACTGAAGATATCATGTGTGGTCCTAAGGTGACTCATTGGTATCTTCATCTAATAGGTCCCACCATCAAGATTACCCTTTCTTTACTGTCAATAAAATAATTTAATTGGATTTTCTGAAACAGTACACAAAGGGAGCTGTCAATTTGTTACCTTCACCTGGAAAGGATTACATTGGACAACACATTTGAGATGAGCACAGTTCAAGCAACCATAATCAATGGAAATAAATAAATTAGAATAGAAGAAGTATTAAGCTACCTAGCACTTTCTACTTCACTCTTTTGAGATGTCCTTTCTTCCACAGCAACGTAGATTTAGTAGATTAAAAAAAAAAAAGTTTTTATTTCTATGAACCTAACTGGAAAAAACCAAAAAATATTACTCTATTTATTACCAAAATAGTCTTTTCCTGGAAGTGAACATATCCTTTATTGTATGCCACTGTAGAACAGGAGATGCACAGGTGCAAAGGCAGAAAATTATAGCTGCTGACTGGGGATAGGATACTATAAATACAATTTCTTTTTATCCAGTCTTTGCCACAAAAAGATGAAGTGAGATATCTAGGTTCTGTCAACAATATCTAGGTTCAAGCAACAAACAGATGCATAAGTTGGACCCATCCAGAGGTACAACTCAGAAAAGGACAACTGATTTCTGTCTCTGCCTATCTCTTTCCATTGACAATAGTTAAACCTGGAGAAATATCTTGGTCTAGGTACACTTGAATCCTAGAGGTCTTAAATTAGGCAATATGAATTATAATTTCTTGAGCTGATCAGCACCTTCTTAACAACAAACAATACAAAAACTGTACTGAAGGCAATGTCATAGGCGTCTAACCTGATCTGACAGGTAGAAATCAAAAAATACATAATATAAACCATGTTGAGGTAGGATTTTCAAGGTGAAACTCCATCTACAGTGTATCTTGCTTTGTTGAAGCAAGAAAGTTGAGCGTCAAAGATTGATTGTACTTTGACAAATTTATCAAAGATGTAAAATCTAAATGTTTTTGAAGTAATAGGGAATTTCTGTTAGTATGACCACAGACACAGAGATGTCAGGAGAAAATTCCAACTTCTGTTTACTGAAAATGTTCTTTCTCTTTTGTGTTTGTCTCAAAACACCTGGAAATATGTCTTTCAGGAAAAAAAAAAAAGAGGATGTGTTCCTTTTCAATGAGTTGTTGTCACTAAAAATCACAGTTGGTGGCAGTTGCAAAGGAAATAATCATTGTTGAAGCCACAGTCTGAATTTAAACTAGGAATTCAGCTCAAGTATAGAGCTTCAGACAAAGCAAACCTCATCCTCCAACAGACAGGATGAAACTTTGGGTCTGTGCCTAATATTGCTGAGCACCTGCAACTGTCACTGAAATCTGAGTCTATGTTTAAAACAAGTTCAATAGCTAGTGACACAGCTCAAAACACCTTGAGGCAATGAAGAGACATCTGAGAGACTTGGAGATATTCATCACTGCAAGGGGTCATGCATTAAGGTGTAAGAATAAACCCGTAACTGTATTGAATTCAGACTGCTCAGAATAGTGCAAAATTCCGCATAAAATCAAATCACTGTTCTCGCTCCAGATAGTACATGTTTGCCTTTGCATATTGGGGGCATAAATATTATGATAAGTGAAAGCTGTATAGTTACTCAATCAAAAATCACTGGACTCTTCATGAGAAAACATCACTAAAAGGCTTGTGCACAGCCTGAGAAACAACAGAATTACTTACAGTAATTACACAATTTACTATACAGCTTTGAAACTGCCTGGACTTCCTTGTGTTTTCCTTTTAACCCATGTTAGAAACACAACTGCATAAGATCCTTAAATGGGAAAAAAGCTGAATGGCCTTCCCATAGTTCATACAGAAGACACAGTGAAAATTCCGTTGTTCCTCAGTCTCATATATAAAATAATATTGATGTTATGTTGTTTTCCATAATTATAATTTACAGACCGTATAAGTTTCTAGAAGTATATACTATCAAAATAGTTTCATTCATTTTTTTCTCCTCCTGAAAAAAAGTTCTAAATTTTCACACAAACTTACATAAGAAATTAGTCTAAAACAAATATCTGGAATATAATTAGTGCTTGACTGGCTAAGCCATGCAGTGTCCTTCCAGAAACTCTGTGAAAGGTCTTCAAGTGTTCTTTGACCTCTCAAATGTGTTAAAGATTAAAATCACAATACATGAAAGAGAAAATTGTGGTGCTGGAGAATGCACAAAGAAAAGCAACAAAGCTGGTAAATGGTCTGGAGAATAACTTTTATGAGGAGTGGCTGAGGGACTTGGGTTGTTTGGTCTGGAGAGAAGGAGGCTGAAGGGAAAACTTATTGCCCTCTACAACTACCTAAAAGGAGGTGGGGGTTGGTCTCTTCTCCCAAGCACCAAGGGATAGGATGAGAGGATGTGGCCTCAAATTGTGCCAGGGGAGGTTTAGATTGGATATTAGGAAATATTACTTCACCAAAAGGGTTATCAAGCATTTGAACAAGCTGCCCAGAGGAGACGTAAAGTCACGATCCCTCGACATAATTAAAAGATTTGCAGATGTGGTGCTGAGGGATGTAGTTATTGATGAATTTGGCAATGTTAGGTTTACAGCTGGTCTCGATGATCTTAAAGGTCTTTTCCAACCAAAATAATTCTATGATGCTGTAAGTCTGCAAATTCAGTATCCGGTTCTCTGTTGTTGGTATGTGCTGACTTTCCCCCTAGTGATCCCACCTGTAGCCTGACAGCTTGTACAAAAAACCCTCCATATTCATTTCTGAGCACATACAGTTTTCCAGAAGGTGCTGTCTAGAGTTCGAGCTGTTTTCTAACCTCTGCCTCTCTTGCCAAAAGACTGTGTTGATAAGAAAATACATTTTATTAAATATTGTCTGGATTCTATACACCAGAAAGTATTTTTATATCAAAAGTAAAAGTATTTCATACAATAAAAAGTATATAAAAAGTAAAGTACTCCAATTCCTGTTGAACTGTCCTGGAATCAAGTGTATCATTTCACTTTTTCTGATTTCTTCTACGTCTTTGGTTTAGCTTTTAAGAGCTGTGATAATATTTACAACTGAAGCTTTCAGTGTTCTTGTGATGCACTTCCATAATATTTAACCATTTAGCAAGAATGTCAGATGGAATGATCTGGATGTCCCATCTCACTTAAATTTTTCTGGAAAGTACAAAATCTAATACACTGTGATATAGCAGCTTGTCTTGCTCTGTCTTTTACCTGCAACTAAATTGTCCCTGAACAGAGTCATCGAGCAAGGAGACAGACAAGTTACCTGTTTTATTGCTTGGTGAAAGAGGCAAAGCTCTTTCTTTAATAAGAATGAAAGCAAAAGCTTATGAAAATAAATTAAAATTCTTTATTCTAAAGGCTGTCTCAGGCCTGCAATATTGTTTCCTATGAATTCAAAGAATGCTGCATTCTAGGATAATATAGAAAAAAGCATCTAATAAACCAGAGTTTTAAACCACTATTTATATGGTGAAAGGCATAATCAGTGCCACTTTTAGATGGATAATTGAGTTTCTTCTATTTAATGCCAGACAAAAATGTTTATTTTCATATTTAATCTAATCTAGAGTTATGCAAAAGAATAGGAAAAAAACACAAAAGGCATTAAAAAAAAGTAGGAAATAATATAATCTGCACAGGCGCACTGGGTTTTGTTATCTGGGTTTTTTTTGTACTGCACCTATCTCAGTAAGAATCTCATCAACAAATCTACAATAGCACCATGAAAAGAAAACTTACTGCTCCCTTGTTATAAAATTTGATAACTCCATCTCCGACAGCAGAAACTACATGGAGCATATGAACACAATACTCCCATTACCCAGTCTAACTTCTTGGTCTATATATCATAATTTCCATTTACAGAAAAAGCAGCAAGCATATCTTTCACCCTCAAACCAAAAATCTCACCCTAGCACAAAGTGGCACAAAAAGGACTCACATCTGTTGCGTCTTAAATAAGTTAAGAAGTTATGAACAGAGATAAAATTTAAAAAAACTTCAGAAATCTCTAGGTGTTTGGCCAACACCACAGTGCAAGGATCACATCCAACACATGAGATTATGTAACAAAGATGAAAAATCGCATCTGAACAATAGTTGTGGATATAGTAGATTTCCTCCAAGCATGGTACCCAGTGAAGTGGCACGCTTTGGTGTCTCCCATATTTATATTGAATTTGTAAAGTTGTGGAGTACAAGACATCACAGCATAGAAAAAGAAGCCTGGGAGCATTAAGCCGAAGTGAATTATGCTAATCTGTTCACCACACAAAAAGTTGTGCAGATCTTTATTTTTTGTGTTTGATTCTTTAGCTGCTCATCTGGGACCAACAGACCTGTCTATCCTCTTGTTCTACATCCATGAAAACCCAAAATAACTTCATCATACCGAAATAACAGAGCTTTCTTTGTGCAAAACCATTCTGTAAGTACAAAATCAGGCAGCTGTCCGTTTCCCAAGGGACCTCCTATGAAAAGTCAAGTGTGATGCACACAACAATTTCAGAATCAGAATGAGTTTTAGCAGTGAGGAATCTTCTGGGATTTTTTTTTTCTTATTTTGTGAGGTGCACAACTTTCCTTAATATTAATGCAAAAATAATCAGAAATCATCTCTGCTCAACACAGTGGAAACTGCTATAATTTGAGAGGAGGGACTTTTAATCAGAGATGTTTCACAAAGGAAGGATAAAATTAATATTCAATTAAGCATGTTGGAACATTTTCTTAACAAATATTGATAATTTTGCTTTTAGTAATTTTTCATGTAAGCACAAACTAACAGTTCTTGGTAGGAGTAAATTGATGACACTATATAAAAAGAAAAAACAAACAAAAACAAACAAACAAATGAAAACTACCAAGAAAAATTGTGAGGGAAATAGAAGCATATGAAATAACCTCACATTAGGTTCTGCAGCTGTTTTAATTTAAAGCTATATATAACCCATGCATATATAAGTTGAAATAGGCCAAAACAGAATTTGTGACTCTCTTCATTCTCAAATGCAAAGTATGAATATACAAGGAAGGACAGATGAGCATCTCTGGCCCCAAGTTCAACACACAGTATTTGATTCATACTGGCTGCATAACTTATGGGACTTATTTTTGATGGCATTCTGATTTTACAAAACCAGCTGATGAAATATGTCTCTCAACATCATTAAGAACAAGTATCAATGTCATATCTGTTGGCAAAGCACGACAAGGACACATTGGGCCAGGCCTGAATGTCATTCTGTTTTTACACTTTCTTCCCTTTTTGTTTAAGAGTCCATTAAAACAGTAGTGGACTGTACTCTGTGATAGCTCCTCCCCTGTAGCTCCTGGGAGCAGGAGTTTTCACTGGAAGACATTATTTTCACACCAGTAAGAGGAAGACAAAGATGCCCTACCAGAGAAGGGGTTTAGACAATGTACTTTCCTTATGTGGGTGCTCATGTTGGCTGAAGGAGTGGATGCAGAATGGGAAGAAGGATCTCAATATGAACTGATTCTAGATGAGATGTGGTGCAAAGAAAAGAGATTTTACATGGACAACATGGGAGGTAAGCTCCAGTAACTCTGCCAGGCATCCCTGCAATCAGGAATACTAAGGAGAATGGTGAGAAGATCTCTGAGTGGTGGACAGGGACTGAGTAGCTTGGTCACAATATTGTCACTGCAAAAAGCAGTCACAGGGACAGAGGAGAAGGAGAAGGTTGCAGTAATGGATAGCATGAGTAGAAGCTGGTCCTAGCAAAATGCGGAAGATTCTTAGTTTTCTCGGGTGAGTTTGATCTACACAGGTATGTAGAATGAGTGATATGCATAAATGACAAATTATCATAGTATCATAGAATAGCGTGGGTGGAAGGAACATTTTATGGTAATCTAGGCAAGCCCCCTGCAGTAAGCAGGAATATCTTTAGCTTGATAAGATTGCTCAAAGCCCTATCCAACCTGACCTTGCGTACCGTGGTTGATAAACTTGAGTTTCTGATATACTGATTTATCTGGAATATGTCAACAACCTATTCCACAGGAAAGCCAGTGTGTAGACTACACAAAATGGGCATAGTGCAGAGGGTCTATCTGATCTAATGCAGTCATTTATAGTGTCAGCATTTACCAATAAAGAAATCACCCCAAGCACCCTTGTCAGCATAGGTAGGGATGGGACCGTCAGCCTCCTTCTAACACAAATGGTGGTACTTGGTCAGATGAATTATGACTTTACCTCCACCAGCTGCATTGATGAGAACAGTAACAGCACAGAGACCCCATGACAGCCTCTCAAACAGAGATATCTGTGCGCTGGGCAGCTAAAGTTATGTAAGAGGAATCCCAGCCCTCCTGCTTTTTTTGATGCATCCCATAACCACTCACCCTTTCACCATCCAGAAGCAGGTGCACTCTGAAGTTCATTGATTCATTAAGAACGATCTCTTCGTTTCTGTATAAAATCTGAAATATTCTGCTGTAAACGCTGTTTTCATGAACGCAGGCTGAGCAAAGGCTGGAATCACCTGCACAAAACACAGACAGACTCCTGATGTGATTTCTACATAAGATTGTTTTGTGGTTTGTTATTTTTCTCCTGTGTTCTCACTTCAGGATTACCAAGGCCAGTTGTACCAGTACTTGTAATTAAACACTTGCATTCACAATAATTAATGGTAATGGAGCAGACTGTTATTGTGAGTTGCAGATTCCCAAACATGGTATTTAAAGAAAATAAATGAAACTGTAGGCAGGTTGGATTTCAAAATGACAATAGCTGACCCTATGACAGCACTTATCCTATTAACTTCATTTCCAATGAAAGCTAAAGCAACAAATAGCTTCTAGGCAGGCTTGCTACCCAGCACCATGAGGACTATGGGTGTTAACCTGTGAAATTTATCTTTTATCCACAAGGGGCATCTTTCACAAGAGGGAGTTTTCTTGTCAACTCTGGTGCTCCCAGAAGTTACTGCCTGGGAGAGGGAACAGTAGCCAACAGCAAATATAGAATGCAGAGCCTGGGAGTACAGAGGAGTCTTCAATTAAAATACAGAACAAGAAATAATTAGCCATTTTTTTTAAGACCCTGAAAGTCCTCTGTAATCCTTCAGGCCCTTGACCCACATGAGAACTACCAATTTGGTCCATGCTATTGGGATTCAGCTGAGGAATTCAAGAACCAAAACCCTAAGATTCTCCACACTGAATTCAGGCAGTCAATAACTTCTTCTGTGTACTGATGTATCACGTTTTCATAAACGATCTTCACAAAAACTCAGATGGGATTTGTCCTTCCCAGCTTTTAGGTGCCTCCAGTGCTCCAGCATGTAATTTGGTTTGGTTACAATGGAGCCTGAGGAATTTAAGACATAATTCACCTGACCCAAAAGAAAAAAAAAAAAACATGCTTTAGACTGAGACAAATTTTTGCTTGGGGTCCACTGCTCATTGAGTAATTCTTCTTTTACTAACAGAAAAATAAAGTGTAACATGCTTAGGTGTACAAGCCCACATTGAAGACAACAGCATCTACTATAGGGAATTCCTTCCAGAGGAGGCTGAGATGCCTGTGTGAATATTTAATGAACAACTGGGAACCAGAGTTAGGTACTTAGGTACTTTCAAGTTGTGTCTGGGCTGAAAATCAGTATGCCCTGCTAATTCCAATTCCATAACCCCTGAGCAAAAACTTCTTCCAAAATTTAGTCAGGGCAAATTTTGTCATTTTCCAGCATTCAGTGCTGTAGAAGCTTTTGAAAGATAGTCCTTTAGGAAATGGTATTTTGGAATGGCCCTGATGAGATGGGCTTAAAAAAAGTGCACCAGTATCAGTCTTTCAAAGAGAGACAGATCTGTAATCATCATCAGGAAGCATGCACACAGATGTTTTTTACAGAGAAAGTTTTTCAGAAGGTACTTCTGGGAATTTGGGCCTTTGAAGAATCATTTTGAGTCCATGAGTTATGGTAAGATAAAAGCCCAGGTCAGAAAGTCTTAGGGACTACTGGTTTGTCAAGAGTTTCAAATCAGGACAGGTCTGCAGGTCTGTTCTTCTGTGCTAAAACCACTGCTTTGCCTTTGAGTACAAAAATCATACAAAATTCACAATCAGAAGTCAGTGAGTAAAGATTGACAGAGGGCTAAAGATTGACAGAAGCCTAAAGATTTTCCAAGTTCAGTTAGGGGGGAAAAAAGAAGAGAAAGAACTTATAAAAAAAATTACTAAAAGTTCTAGTAGACAAGTGAATAGAGTTTTGTCATTATAATTATTAGGTTTTGTGGCAGTGATCTGCAGGAACTGGAATAGCACAGACAGAGAAGTACCTTCAGAAAAAAAAGAAAATCATGTAGGAAGAAGAGTGCAGAAGGAAGAGCGGATTAAACACCAATAAGACAAGTAAGACTTGAGCTAATTAATTAGCAGGACTACAGTGCTGTCATCCAGAGTACATTCAAACAATTTTCCTATTACTGACTTTTATCAAACACACTCAGGAACAGTCTAAATGTTTTTCCCTGTTATTGTTTTCCCATCACGTCTCGTGCAATAGCTATGCATAAGTCCAGGCAGCCCTGATAAGTACACACTTAATTCCTGCTGCTACAACATTTTGGCTAGAATGTTTCAGCCTGATTAGCTCTTCAAAAGCATGCAGCCGTATTTATTTTAATTTAAACCTCATCTTATTAGAGACACTGCTAAAATCATATTAGAGGTATAATGCATTCTTATTCCTAGCTGGCAGACAAAGGAAGTTTTATGTTATTTGATTTGGATATTGATGGAGTGGTACTCTTCTAGGATGGAAAGTTTAATGTCATTTTCTTTTCAGACATACTCCTGTGTGGAACACTCCTAGTGCGTAATTGCTTTAGGAGCTAGATTTGCAAGGTGGCATAAAAAGTCAAAGGAAAAGTTAAAGCGAAAGACATGCTATAATACTAAAGGCTGTCTCAAATCAGTGTGAGTGAATGTGATTCTACAGCACCAAAAATTCCTCATTTTTAAGTGGAAAAATTTACCTTTCTAGAAATCTGGCAGAGAACTACAGGAGATGAGCGCCTGATCATTTCCTAAACATATTCCATCCCTGCCTATTTCAGTGGCCACAGCCTGCTTCTTTCTCTCTTAAAATACGACATAAGGCTGTGGCAGGATTTTTCTCAGAGGAATGCTCAGCAGCACGAAGATAACTTAGCAATGCCCACAACAATGCAGGCACCCTGACTCTCAAAGCAACGGGGAATAACAACAACTCCATAGATATTACCTTTCAGGCAGCAGCATTAACTGATGCATTCTCTGCTTTAAGGTACAGACAGAAACCAGGCTGTAAGACTGTATTTGAACTTCTCTCACTAACAAGAAATGCTGCCTGCACCAGACTTACTTGTCCTTAGCCAACTCCATGAAAACATAATTGTCCTGGTAACTTTTACAAGGCTTGCTTTGTTCCTGACATACCTTCTGACACTCTAAACTCAAGGACTTGTTTGCTCACATGTATAGTGGCAGTAAGGCTGGCACTTGCCACAGCTGACATTGTTCAAAGAGGGTTGCTGGCAGAAGACATAGCAAATGTAGCCCTGTGCTCACACAAGCACCTCTGTCTTTTGCCACAAAGCACAGGATGGGGTGAGAGAGGTTGAAACTATTGGCTTTCACAAATCAGTTATTTTTTTAGCATAAATGCAAATATGTAAACAGCTCTGAGCTGTGCCTACATTCCTCAGCAGTCACATGCAGCCCAAGAAAGACAAACATAGTATGTGGAAACTGCTGGAAGCTCTCACTCCCTGGTGAGAGCTGGAACTAAGACTGCATTGACCTGCATTTAGCCCTTTATTCCACAGTTTCAAAGGCTTGAGCTTTAGTGAACTCAATAAAGAAAGTCTGAAGTGAGCTTTTGATTAGTAAATTTCCTTGTTAGGAAATTTATTCGTTACACTTGCAATGTCCCTTAAGACAGAAGGAATCCTATTTCCCTGTCTCCTTTCCCTACACAGCTCTTCCATTTACTGCTTATCTTCTTTGGGTTGAATTTGACTTCAAATTATTTGGAAAGTGAAAATGCTGTCAGGGCTGTAAGACCTATTACAAGCACGAATAAGACAGTTGTGCAGTTCATGTAAGTGACAGTTATGCAGCCATTCATTTAAGATAATGAGAAAAAGCCTGTTGTTGCTTCTCTTTCTTTCTATTCTTTCCACAGGAAATATACTGCATTCCACCACCACCTCTATCAACCCCTTTACAAACTATTGAGTGACAGCATTTTAAGAAAAGAAGAGGGGAAAAGCTCTTGGCAGTTGTGTATGCCATCATACACATACAGAGCAAACCAACAACAAACTCACCTTGGCAGAATCAACTGAAAATGAAACGTACATATCTCAACCTCTGATTTCTGTCAAGGAGAGATTTTGAAATAGAAATGTCTTGATGATGAATGATTTCTTCAGAGCCACCAAAGTCGTATCAACTCTTGCTGTTTGCAAAGCAGTAGGATTGGCTAGGTTTTATATGCTCTGCAATCTGTTTGGTGTGTAAGTGATTAGCAGGCTCCAATCTTAACAGCTAGATCCTTTCCAGAATTACATTTTTGGTTCACTTCTTAAAGAAAACTGGGATAAATGTTAACCAACAAACCTTTTCAAGGATGGCAGGCATCCCAGTCTGAGACCTAGATTTGTCCAAGAATATTGGTATAATCTGACCTTTGAGAAATGTTGGAGTTCTGTTTGCATTTATTTTTTCAGGACTTTAGAACATGTATATGCTTTATTGTACGATCCCTAACTCAGAGCTCTTGCATTAGGTAATGCCTCTATGACAGGAGGATACCTTCAAAGCTGTGAGTGCAAATCAATATGTTTTAGAGTTTCTGAATTAAATACAGCAGCCAGAAAGGAAGGGGTTCTCAGTTGTAGCACAGAGTCTCTGTAATATAGAGACCATGTGCAGTAAGCATGATCACCATTACATCAGTTTGAGTATCTTTTTAACTCTGCTTCCAACAGGTGCCAGAAGCGTGAAGAAAGCCTTGGAATTAGGTCCTTGGTTTATTTTGAAATTGACTACCTCATTAAGAACAACTTTCAATGATGTTAGGCTTTGGTACACAAGAAGAAGTGCAAGACCTAAATGAAATGTAAAAGTTTGTGTTCTTCAGAGGAAGCACACTAAAACCTCCTTCCAAGAGAATTTTCTTCTATACAATTTTCTGTTAAACTTGTACAACTTGACTACAACTTCACTGAGAAATACAGGGGAAAATATCATACTTAAACCTCTCTATTACCTCTGCTTTATAATTCAGCTTCTGTGTTTGACAAAGAGTAGAGATAGGATATACCCTGACTCTGTACTCCATTCAGAGGCCCAAAGTAGTAAGAATAGTTACTATTTTTTCATAATAAGGAAGGAGTAAATGTAACTACTCAGACCTGACACTCTGCTGCTGGAGGCATTTCATTGCTTTCTATCCCCTATGCAAAGCAAAGAATAAAAACGTCTCATTCTTTTTTTATTCTAAATATAAAATTACAACTATAAGGAATATGGCCTTTTAGAAAGATAACTTGAGGTCTACATCCTGCTTTCTCCATAATTATTTCTCTATGGTTTATTGAGCATTGTGTGAGAGGCCTAAAATGAACAGGGAGTGATTACCCAGTCAGGAAAAAAAATCCATACGAAAAACTGACCTAACTTCAGATCTAGCCTCTTTAATGTCTTTATGATTACAGCACTGGAAACAAGATAATTACTCAATTGCTGGCAACTTCTTGAATCTCTCTGCTGAGAAAAGCAGTATTATTATGCTGCTGCTTAGATAAATGGAAAAGCAGGGTTCTGCAAAGTTTCGCTTTAATGAAAGAGTTGCTCTTCAATAAAGCAAGGAATCAAGATGCTACAGCAGTAAACAGAACTTTATGGTAAATCTTCCTGAATAACAGTGCACACTTAAACATTTGTATTTCAGCTTATTTCAGAGCAACAAGAAGCGTATTATTGTCTCTATACCTGGGTTCTCACACAAGAAAATCTCAGAGACATATGAAACCCTTAAACATAGATGGGTTCATTCTCCCAGGTCACTCGTGCACAGACAGATGAAGGGCATTGCAATGCTCTCACTTGAGGAAGAGCTGTGAGCATTTTGAAATCTTCCTTCCCACGAACATTATGTTACTACCCATGCAGACGTGTTTTGTCAGCAGTGCATGTGATCTTTCCTAATCTGCTTCAGCAGAAAGTCAATTGTTGGTAAATCACACCAGAAATCAGTTTAAACTGAGCTCGATGTCCTTGTCCTGAAGTAAATTGGAAGCTATCACATAGTTTATTAACAAAGGTGAACAGGGAAGGCGATAATAAATGGATATAGATACTATCACCTTTAAAACCTCAGTCCGGACTAGTTGCAGCCCACCTATGTGTAACCTGTGTGGCCTCTACAGCACACATCGTCCTGGTTGGCAGTGTCAAAAACACATAAAATCTATCTAGTGGATGACTACATCCCTCAGCCATGAAGACACATACTTTGGGCTGTACTTTCTCTTGGCCATCAGCACCTGAAATTCCCACTAGCTACAAAAGGAGAGCTGTTTTTTGATAAGAGTCCCTACAAATTAGGTATGAATATTCTAATGTCTAAGTTTCCCTGTCATCTAATGTCTTATACTGTGGTCAAAATTCTTAAATGCTTGCAGGCCATACTGATTTTTAGAGAAAAATTAAACATATGGATATTCTTTGAATGAACAGTATGCCATCTTGCTGGAACCTAAGCACCGTACTGCAAAACATAACCAAAGGAGACCAGAAAATCTTGTGCAAATAGCCCTATTTATCTAACTTGCTTTTTTCCCTTTACCATCTGTTTGAGCCATATGCCTTCTTAAATAAGAGCTAATTATAGGTCTCTACCACAACTAATCCAATAGTGGCAACTGTTGCAAACTTTAGAAGGAAATTTCATTTCTTCTTTATAAAAATTCCCCCCAAATGAGACACTGAGATAGTTGCCTTTCTCTGATTTTCTGGGCTTAGGTACACAGTAGTTACAGCTGATGCACAGGTCTGTGTTAACATATGGGAGAAATTCATAACAAGCTGGAGAAATAATAAGAACCAAAATACAGTATCCGCCAAATACATTTGGAGGGATGACTTTGGGACAGAAAGTGACTGTGTCAAATAAATATCCATTGACATGTACTCTGGCAGAGCTCTAAGTGTTTTGATTTTTTCTTTTCTGCCCCTGTGCTATTGTACTGAATGAAAGAGAGAAAAGAAACAACACTGTCACAAAATTATCTGGCTTTTAGCACTGAAGAACCAGACCAAAGGAGGATCCAACACCAGAATTAAATTTTAGTAGAGCGATTACAGCCCATTTAGAGAACAATGAATTTCTTAATGAACTCAAAAAAGACAAGATTTCACTTTCATGTCCAATGGGCATTTGTATAAATTCACTTTTGTATAAATGTCAATTTACACCATTCAAGCAAATGTTTTATAGCTGTATCCAAAGTCAATGTCACTCTGTATTGCTGTGTATTGTGAAAGGACTGAAGGATAAAAATTAATCCAGTCCTAAATATGGCAAATGAAGGGTTGAAGTGCCTTTCAAAACCCCACACTCTAAATAGCTCTTATAGCATCACAAGACTGTGGCAATTTCAGGCTGTGAAGATGACCGTAGAGGAAGTTTAGAACTGTTCTGGCAGAAATCATATTTGAGAAGTCAAGGCAGTCCAATGATGTTCTGTGTGACTGGAAAAGGGAAACATAACTCCCATTTTTAAAAATGGAAAAAAAGGAAGACCTGGGAAACTATAGGTCAGTCAGTCTTACCTCTGTGTCAAGCAAGATCATGGAGCAGATCATCCTGGAAACTCTGCTAAGACACATGGAAAATAAAGAGGTGACACACGACAGCCAACATGGCTTCACTAAGGGCAAATTGTGCCTGACTCATATGGTGGCCTTCTACAAGAGAGCTACAGCTTTGGTGGGTAAGGGAAAAGCAACCAACATCATTTACTTGGACTTGTGCAAAGAACTGGACACTGTCTCACATGATATTCCTGTCTCTAAATTAAAGACATGGATTTGATGAACGCACCCCCTGGTGGATAAGGAACTGGCTGGATGGTCACACCAAAGGGTTGTGGTCAATGGCTCAACATCCAAGTGGAGGCTGGTGATGGGTGGTGTTCCTCAGGGGGTCTGTATTGGGACCAGTGTAGTTTAACATCTTTGTTGGAGATCTGGACAGTGGGATTGAGAGCACCCTCAGCAAGTTTGTCGATGTACATAGAATAAAGATAATGATTCCAGAATTTCATTTCAGCTAGTCTTTTCTTCTGGATACCAACAGGCAGATTTCCTTCCACTTTTCTCATCACTGCTCACGTGATGTTTTGACAACTGGAACACCACATGT
Source organism: Phaenicophaeus curvirostris (assembly GCF_032191515.1). Lineage (NCBI taxonomy): Eukaryota > Metazoa > Chordata > Aves > Cuculiformes > Cuculidae > Phaenicophaeus > Phaenicophaeus curvirostris. The sequence goes on from NC_091394.1 coordinate 93,284,684, forward strand.
ACTGAAAGACCCATGTATGTAAGAGTTGAAATACATACAAAATGTGAATATATGCATTTTACAGAATCTTCAAGCATTAATATAACATTAGGGTCCACCTGTTGGTGTTGCATAGCATATCCAGCATCATCTCATCCACACAACAGCAACTGAATCAAAAAAGTCCAAGCTAAAATCACACACTTAAAATTAAACTGAATATTAAAGATTTCCCCAATGGTGTTATAAGACTTTCAAGTCCTCTGATCAGTGATATGGATTGGGAACTAAATGTTCTCCTAATGTACTATTGTTGTGACTACAGTGTTCAAGAAGGTTGTGGATGGAGGTTGTACAGTAACTAAACTTTTATCTTCAGTGTTATGACCAGTTGCACTTTACTCAGAGGGTAAATTACTGCAAATTCAATATGTAAAACATTTTGTGACAGTCTAATAAATAAATGTGATAGTAAATCTAATTTATCAAATGGAAGAAGCAGTTCCTAAAATCTCACTGTGATATAAAAACCTTGAGGATTCAGAGTGACAGACCTCAGATTCTCACTGGAAGAAGCCACCATTGCTGGTCAGTGTTTCTAAAAAATATAGGCTAGTTACCAAGGTAATCAAATACAGGTTTCTGAAACCCATTCTGAATCACAAAAGCAAACACACAGAAAAGGCTTCAAGGTCTTACAGGGTTTTCTTCTTCTTCGTGTACAATACCAGTCAGGAGGCCTTTCATATCCTTTCTATGACTAATCTGTAGAGTTAAGTTAGATAAAAGAGATCTATTCTTCAGCTGCAGCCTAGAATCTTTCATTGTACAGGCTGCATGTTTGATTTCTAGTGTGATATTCAAGGTGAGTTTATCACATCCACACTTGCAAAGTCATCCCTTCCTATTATATTCTTCCTCTACATTCAAATGGACCTCATCAGATCGCTTGCTCATTCAAGAAAGACCTGTTCCTAGTGGCCAGGTGTTCTTCAATTCTGGCCATAAGATTTGGTATTTGTATGCAGTAGAGAAAGGGTAGAAACACATATGCTTCCTTACCAGCCCATAAAAGGTATGGAAGAACACGCTGAGTTACCAGGGCAAGATAATGAGCTATAAATCAGATGTTCCTCTTCTGACCCCAATCCTTTCCAAAAATTATTAAACAACCTTTGTTTTGGAGATATTTTGCATATATAGAACTGGTTTCTCAAGACGAAGATATACAAAACAGTCCCCAATAAGGCAGTCAACATGATGGAGGCTGGCAGAATTAGACTAAAGTATGTCAAGGCCTCATATTCTCAACACAAGTGTCATCACAACTGCTGAAGCAGACAGGTGGCATTTTAAAACTCAAGCAAAACTGTAAAAAGATAGTTTTCATTGCTTATTAAAGATGATAAAGGAATAAAAAATTCATCTAAATATTATACACACATGGACACACAAAAATACTTGCAACTTTATTTGCTGAGAAAGAGTTTCTGTTAAAAACAGTGTCATTATAAAGTAGCTACCAAATAAGTCAAATATATTACTTATCTGTAACATGAACTGCTTCCATATAAGCCACAGGCTTAACTGAAACTCAAAATGTTCTTCTGTTTTTTTGTATCCTGTAAATGCTCCTTTGAGCAGGTATTTCAAAACTTCCCATCCAGCTAAGATGTGAGATTGTTCCTTTCCTGGCTGAGCCAGCACTTGTCTGATTAGTGATTTAATGCTTGAACTGTCTATGCAGCTCAGCAAAAAAAAAAAAAAACTCAATAGAATTATTTTTTCTTATTCATTTGCTTCTCTAATTAGATTCCACCAACCTCTGCCACTGCATCGATAATTTTTTTTTTTTTTTGCTTTTTAATTATGCAGATTATCTCAATTGAAATCCTGTAGCTTCATCTGGATCACACATGCACATAAATCAGCAAGTGACCAATCATACTTTGTCAATGCATGTCAAGCACAAACCATTTGGCTTTCTCTCTGGGATTTCATTAAAGTGCATTAATGTTCTCTCTGTGATGTGCCAAGAGTATCATTAGCCGTTCTCTTTCTTTGGGCTATTTTCTGGTAAGGCAATTCATTGCCTTTAGTCTGAGTTAAGGGTCATTCAAGAAAACAATGTGTTATCCGCTTCCGAACAGCCTGTCTTTTTATTTGGCATAAACATTGCATACATATCATGGTCCTGCAGTAAGTTCTGAACTGGACTAAACAATATAAGGCAAAGAATCTTGAATCTAATCCTACCTACCTTTCTCAGTAAAACGCACCTACGACTTTGAAACTGAAGTGGGCCAAATCCTATTGATCAAAAAAAATCTCATATAAACTGTCCTATAATCAAAATATAAAATGTCTTTACTTCTCCAAGACAAAAAAACTCTCATTACTTGCACAAAGTTATGGTAAATTTCACAAGGTAACCCTGAAAATCAATGACAAACCTGGAGATGAACTCAAATCTAATGTGAAGAAAATCTTGTATCCATAACCAAACACACTGTCATTGTGTTAGACACCATGTTGTGCAGGTATGTGGCTACAAAACAGAATTCATACACCACCTGAGAGATGTAGATTCCTGTGCTATCACTGTCTTCTTGAGAGATATTAGGAAAACAATAAGGCATCTCTGTGCCTCAGTTCCCACACATTAATTTCTCCTGCACTTTGTCTCACATTTAATCAGTCTGAGGCTGCCATTTTGATCTCTGAGTTCAATCACAATATTTACCACACTGTTTTCAGCTATTATATCTAACTCAGCTAAGAAATACCGCTGAACCTGGGATGCAAGTCTTTAACAGCTTCTACAATAGATACATGGTGCAGATATTTCCCTAGATACTTTTTTGTCTAGTGATAATTATGTTCACATTCTTTTCTAAAGATTTAATAAAATCTTGACTCTTTACCTTCATCTTCTGGATCTTCTTATCCATCAACATTACTACTAATTTTGGAAGTAATGAACCCAAGTGCAGTCCATGGAGATAAATACAAATCCCTGATGCAAACTGACAATATTCAGGACACGATTTGCAAGATTTGAAGTCCATGGTGTTGTTTCCTGGAGGTATTGTAACTTCTTAAAAAGTTCACAGAAGACAAGAGATCAGGCCTGTATTGCAGCAATTTGCAGCTCCCTTTCTAGATTTGAAACACTTTCCCAAAGAATCACAGAATCACAGAATCACAGAACAACCAGGTTGGAAGAGACCCACCGGATCATCGAGTCCAACCGTTCCCATCAAACACTAAACCATATCCCTCAGCACCTCGTCCACCCATGCCTTAAACACCTCCAGGGAAAGTGACTCAACCACCTCCCTGGGCAGCCTGTTCCAGTGCCCAATGACCCTTTCTGTAAAGAATTTTTTCCTAACGTCTAGCCTAAACCTCCCCTGGCGGAGCTTGAGGCCATTCCCTCTTGTCCTGTCCCCTGTCACTTGGGAGAAGAGGCCATCACCCTCCTCTCTACAACGTCCTTTCAGGTAGTTGTAGAGAGCAATGAGGTCTCCCCTCAGCCTCCTCTTCTCCAGGATAAACAACCCCAGCTCTCTCAGCCGCTCCTCATAAGGCCTGTTCTCCAGCCCCTTCACCAGCTTTGTTGCTCTTCTCTGGACTCTCTCCAGAGCCTCAACATCCTTCTTGTGGTGAGGGGCCCAGAACTGAACACAGGATTCGAGGATCGGTCTCACCAGTGCCGAGTACAGAGGGAGGATAACCTCCCTGGACCTGCTGGTCATGCCGTTTCTGATACAAGCCAAGATGCCATTGGCCTTCTTGGCCACCTGGGCACACTGCTGGCTCATATTCAGTCGGCTGTCAACCAACACCCCCAGGTCCCTCTCCTCCAGGCAGCTTTCTAGACAGACTTCTCCTAGTCTGTAGCACTGCATAGGGTTGTTGTGCCCTAAGTGCAGGACCCGGCATTTGGCCTTGTTAAACCTCAAATAATAATACGAAATAATGAAATGAAAGTTACCTACATGAATAATGAAAGTTACCTATAAAGTGGGGCAAGAAGACTTAATGCTAGTAGAGACAAACTCCTTTCGCCTTTCAAATGGTTTTACAAATGCTATAAACTAAGAAGATGTTGTTTTCCATTACCCAAGGAATAGTGACTTAAACTAAGGCTTTTCTACAGTTATTAAGAAGGAAAAGAAAATTACAGTGTATTTTGAATAAGGCTTTTCAACATGTCCATGTCCTTGTGCAGATGGCTGTCCTTGAAAATGAGAGCTATGGGAAATCATATGAAAGCTTATGGATATGAATCATGGGGAAAAGACTAAGAGTTAGTTTGTTCTTATTTAAAATTAATAGAGGGAATTTAAAGACGTGATGGGAACTTTTCATGCAGGCAAATGGAATGAAATACTGTAAGGATGTTGGAAAGCATCCAAAATAAGCTTGGCAAGAACCATTAGCAGAAATGGTAGAAAACCTTTATAAATTATAAGAATAATTAAAAAAAAAGAAGAAAGGAAGGAAGATTATAGGATTATAGATTTTCTCAGGATTAATTCATTACTCTATAAGAAACATCTCACTACATGAGCTGTTCAAACTTCCCTCGTTTCTCAGGAAATATGTGGAATACTGTACTGGAAATCTAGTTGCTTTCTTAGTGTTCCAGAAGCAGATAAATTTCTTGAGGGATTCATACACAGCCCATCAGTTCACTTTACTTTTTACATCCTTATTGAGAATTCTGGATATTATGCATCTTTGTGCACTGTTACTGAACTCAACATTGTTTGGTGTCAGGGAGTTTCACAGGCTTATTGTCTTACAAACAAATTTCTGTGATAATGCTTAAGTTTGTGATATTTCAGCATCCTGGGTACTCGTTTTTTCCCTTTCTATCTGGAAGTTTGAATTCAGACATCAGAATTTATTTTGTTTATAGGAGAGGGACAGGTAACAAGTCAGGAGTTGAAGGAAATCTGCAACTAGAGACTCTCAGTGGGGTTCCCCAGGGCTCAGTGCTGGGTCCAGCCCTGTTCAATGTCTTTATCAATGACCTGGATGAAGGCATCGAGTGCACCCTTATCAAGTTTGCGGACGACACTAAGCTGGGTGGAAGTGTCGATCTGCTGGAAGGTAGGGAGGCTCTGCAAAGGGATCTGAACAGGCTGGACCGCTGGGCAGAGTCCAATGGCATGAGGTTTAACAAGGCCAAATACCGGGTCCTTCACTTGGGGCACAACAACCCTATGCAGTGCTACAGACTGGGAGAAGTCTGGCTAGAAAGCTGCCTGGAGGAGAAGGACCTGGGGGTGTTGGTTGACAGTGACTGAACATGAGCCAGCAGTGTGCCCAGGTGGCCAAGAAGGCCAATGGCATCTTGGCTTGTATCAGAAACGGCATGACCAGCAGGTCCAGGGAGGTTATCCTCCCTCTGTACTCGGCACTGGTGAGACCGCTCCTTGAATCCTGTGTTCAGTTCTGGGCCCCTCACCACAAGAAGGATGTTGAGGCTCTGGAGAGAGTTCAGAGAAGAGCAACAAAGCTGGTGAGGGGGCTGGAGAACAGGTCTTACGAGGAGTGGCTGAGGAAGCTGGGGTTGTTTAGCCTGGAGAAGAGGCGGCTGAGGGGAGACCTCATTGCTCTCTACAACTACCTGAAAGGACGTTGTAGAGAGGAGGGTGATGGCCTCTTCTCCCAAGTGACAGGGGACAGGACAAGAGGGAATGGCCTCAAGCTCCGCCAGGGGAGGTTTAGGCTGGACATTAGGAAAAAAATTCTTCACTGAAAGGGTCATTGGGCACTGGAACAGGCTGCCCAGGGAGGTGGTTGAGTCACCTTCCCTGGAGGTGTTTAAGGCATGGGTGTATGAGGTGCTAAGGGGCATGGTTTAGTGTTTGATAGGAATGGTTGGACTCGATGATCCAGTGGGTCTCTTCCAACCTGATTATTCTATGATTCTAGGATTCTATTCATAAAGGCTTGTGGTGATAATACAAGGGGGAATGGATATAAATTGAGAGCAGCAGATTTTATTAGACATTAGGAAGAATTTCTTCACCATGATAATGGTGAGACACTGGAACAGGTTGCCCATAGAAGTTGTGGTAGTCCCATCCCTGGAGGTATTCAAGGCCAGGTTGGATGGGTCCTTGGGTAACCTTATCTAGTGGGATGTCCCTGTCCATGGCAGGGGTGTTGGAACTAGGTGGTCTTTAAGGTCCCTTCCAACCCTAACGATTGTATGATTCTATGATCGTCTTCACCCAATACTCTTCTACACCCAATACTCTTCTACACCCAATACTCTTCTACACCCAAATCTTGGCAAAGGCGAAGTAGCCTGGTTCTCTGAAGCACCTAGCAGACCTTTCTGGAGGAAGAGATAGTTGTTAAAAGTTCAAGACTTTTGAAAATTGGTTAGTTTAGTAAACTAGCAACAATACACAACAATTTGGCTCTGTCTTTCTTTGGAAAAGAAAAATATTCTTTATTTTTTTAAGTTGCACTTAAATTTCTGAAGAGGCAAGAAGCTTCTCTGTAGGATGGAATCTTGCAGAAGCTGAGTTTAAATTAGCCAGAATTAACGCTGAACAGCTGATTGAATCTTAATTTCTACAACCAAATGAATAATTTAAAGCATATTAACATCAACACCTGGTAAATATTTCTTTAATATCTTATTGCTATTTTCCTAATTCTTGCATTTCTCTGGTTGAAATTACTCAAATTCAACCAGTTTTCCCTCATACTTTCAATATGGACTTCAATGCCTTTTGAGAACATACTCTGTCATAAAAAGAAATGTAAGTGCATCAATTTTGAAGCAAAATTTCATCTAAAGCTCGGTCAGCACCTCTGAAGAGATCTCATGTTGGAACATCAGCTCTTTCTTCAGTGCAGCTGTGCTTCGTCTGCTTGAGAATATTGTTGAATCATTTACAACCGGGTCATTTTGGGGAACTCTCTCAAAATATACAGAAAAAAGATGGTTTTCAATTCAAGCCTGCGGGCTTTGAAGAGTAATCCCTTCTGGAGTGTTTTGGTTTTTTTCTGCAACAGTGTACTAAGATTTTTCATAAGGTTGAGCTCTTCCAAGCTGAATATGGTTTTACCCTTCACACTGTTCTCTTTCAGCAGCAGTTGTACACTAAGGCTTACCTTGCAGTCATATTGTCACAAAACTTGCAACAACACGGAACCTCTGATATCTCATGAAAAAGAGGAGAAACTTTGATCAACCTACATGGCCACATCTATTACTCAACCTTTAGATTTTCATTTGTTTAACTCCACTTTCTGATCTTTTATATCAAGGATACTGTTGAGGTTTCTTTGGCTTATGCTGAATCATATTTGCAGAGATGTAGGGGACATCAAAATCAGGTGCCTTCTATGTGAGGCTCGGGTCCAAGAGAAATAAGGTTTCCAGTGGACTATGAAATACATGAGCCCTATGATCCCCATTGAGTAATTTCTTATTCTTGAATTCTTCTAAGGAAATAGGATAGAATTTAATAATTTATTGTTTGTACTAAAGTGCCACCCTTCCCTTTGTGATGTGTCTACCATTTGAATCAAGATGTACAAGTGAATGGAATCAGACTTCTGTGCAGGAATAGGCTAGTTATCTCATGTGTCTGCAGTACTCCTTTTTCCCAGGCTGCTGATACACCTAAAGAACAAGGAGAGTCTTTTATTCTTTTTATCCATAATTATATTCTCTATCATAACTCAGACTATGAAGCACAGATTTAGTCTATGGTGATCATACTGCATGCGACAGAAGTACCTCTCCTCAAAGAACCCTGAGTTTCTATTCAACATCTCGTTCATCTTTTTCTGTTGCTGTGTGAGTACAGTCATCAGCTTGTTGTTTGCAATCACCAGTCAAGAAACCTCACAGACACAGTTCAGTTCACTTGTGTTTTCATTAATCGACTGGCCAATGTGAAATGTATCCCCTAGGATACCACCCACATCCTGCAACTGAACTCTATGTCAGGGAACACTCTTCTGAAGAGAAAACATCAGATTCCTTGCATAAGTTCATTTCCTATTCCACATAGCAATTATGTAAATGAAGGTAAAGTTTCTGGCAACTTCCATTGGTTCCTCTCAATTCACAATTAAAAAGATGAAAACCATTCAATAACTTTCATATTAGTCCTGGGAAAGAGATGGCTAAACAAACCAAAAAAAAAATTAATTTTTAAAAAATGAAATTCTAAAATTCATTTTCTTCTCTATCCCAGAAGTACAACAATAAATGGAAGAATACCCACATTCACATTATATTGTTCTAAAAGTTTATTTCATTGTCTGTAGTCCCTCATTTCCTTTTGCAGCTGCCTGTTGCCAAGACTAGGCAATGCCCAATGTAAACAATGAGCAACACTTTAGATTAGATTTACTTAATGTGACATGAAAACTTTCAACATTGTATGTATGACTTAGAGGCAATCCATCATGTGAACATTTTTTCTAGCCTTCACCACATCCTCACACTGTGAGTTCTTCACCTTCTCCTTTATCCCTCACAACGCTGATCGTAGATATTTTTCACTCCCCTTGTACAGGTGGAACCTCAGACAAAGCATAACTTAGGCCTGTCTACTCAGGAGTATTCAATGTCAGCCAATTTAAATTAGGCCTTTGAGGGACTTTGATGATCTGAATCTCAGTGTCTTGCCTAACATTGCAGAGAAAGCCTATGGAAGAGCAGGAAATTGAAGCCAGATCTCGCAGTGAAGTGACAGTCTAGATTCCCTATTCTCTTCCTCTCTTCCTGAGATTGTAGAAACTTCTATTACTGGAAATCAAAACACACAACAATTTGCAGTTTAATTTGGTTTCATTATAACCTAAAACCCAATTCAGCAACAACAAAAACCAAACCCAGCCACAATCCACAAAGAAGAGAAATTTGTTATAGAAGTTTAGACTTAGACTCTGCTTTTTCTTCCTATGTGCAACGCTAGTACGGAAGCAGAGTAATTCTTTGGATCCTGTTAGGGGTCCTATGTATTCTCTTCTTATCTAAATCTTGAGACTTTAAGCTCTGGTGAGTGTATTTTCAATCACATATTATTATGTCTGGAAACACAAAGATCTTTTTTGTGTTATTTGTACAAGAGATTTTTCATCTCCCACAACTATAACACCTACTGTATTAGAATTCGAATGGAGTTCTTATACTACTGCTCACTGCTTAAAAGAGAAGGAACAAAACCTGCATATTCCTGAGTAGATCACATGGTAAAAACTCAGATTTTAATTTCCACATATTTCTCAGAACAGTCAAATGATGACGCTCCCCAGATCAATGCCATACCAGTACTACCACTCAGTTGCACGCAATAGCCTTGAATAAATTTTTTAGTGTGGAACCTATCATGTCTCATTTTAGTCATAGAAAAGGTAGGCAACTAATTTAATATGATTTTTTTTAATTTTTTTTTTTATGATCAGTGGAAAAAAATCAAGATGTAATAGGAGAAAAACATTGTAACCTAGAATTTATCTTTCAGATATGTGGAATGAAGATGATCCAGTGTTACATATGAAGGAAAACTGCACTATAATCTTAGGTTACTCAATTCTGACTCTAAGACTACTCAATTCTATAATTATTGCTAAGATCATGTGAGGAACTCCCTTTCCTCATCCTGTTATTGTGAGCTGAAGTCCAATGCAAGGACCAGGAGACAGAGATGCAAGAGAAGATTCAACTCAGTTAGGAATATGGTAGCAACTGTAGGCATATACGCAAAATTCAAACCCAAAGCAAAGTGATATTCACTTTTGTAAATGATTTCTAGGTGATGTGTAAGATGAGAGGTAACAGATGGATAGACTTTAACAGATAAACCAAGGAAATGATAAGACAATATTAGTCACCATGACTGAAAGTACTCTTAGCCCAAAAGATGGCTAGACTTGCATGATACCTTGACCTTCACCAAAGCACCATTACCATTGGAATACCTCATACTATTCTGTGGAATGAGAGGAGGTTCAGGGGCAGTTGTATGAAAAAAAACCCTCACTTGGTACTTTAGGTTATTTCCATGGATAAACCTTGACCTCTATGTATACTATTTTCCAGCTCCTGGGATGGCTTGCAGAGAAAACATAAAGGTTTTCTTGCCTATACCTGTGCAGGGTTTCAGGTGGGATTCCTGGGTGAAAGTCTCAGGGAAAAAAATTGACATGTTAATAAGAGATAATAAGAACAGTATAACAGAGCAAGATTAAGATAAAGTACCAGCCAGCAAAATTCTATCATAGGAAGAGGCAGGATGAATAATATACACTGTGCTGAAGAAGAAACATTCAGTAAAGTATACTGCTTTCAGGGAGTAATTAGGTTTAGGGAAAGTGTTTTATTAGGTCACAGAATGTACCAGGCCAAAGCCAGGCTAAATATTTGCAATATGTTCTTCATAGTGCAGACATAAACTCTTGTTTACTTCACAAGAACTTGGCCCTAAAGTTAAATTAACTTACAGTAATAAGTCATGCTGAGATGTGCAGATGGAAAGTGCTACACAGAAGTGCAAAACCTAGTAGCTATTAATGAGCAAATACCAAAAATCATTAATCAATGTACCTATCTGAGTTGTTTAAAAAGAAATTGCTTTTTTTCCCCACATTTGTAATTGGTTTGCTGTGTTGCTTCTTAAGAAAATAAGTTGTTGCTTCTGCATATGCATCTTCCACCATATACACAAAAGATATTAGACTTAAGTTTCCCAGAAAAGGAAGGAACATTGCCTAGCAAACAGGAAGGCATTATCTGCCTAAAACCAGCCCTAAGGTGAAGAAGATGTTACAGAGAAAATTTCCACCAAGTTAGTATCTGACTGTATGAATTATACCACCCAGGCACCTCAGAAGTTATGTAGCTAAGCCAGTGGGAGAAGTGATTTTTGTTGTTTGAGGCTTAAATCTCCCCACTTCCCTCTTTTAGCCCCCTTAACTGCATAATTATCTCATGTGGTCTTTGTGTCATATTCACAACAAATTGTGCATCCACATTCTCCCTTCAGCTTCCAACTTTGATGGGCACAGAGGTTCACAGAGCACATGAAATAATGCCCTATTCTGTGAGGGGGGGACAGCCCAAAGTCCAAGGAAGCTCTGCATTCAGCTCTGTGCTCAGCACAATTCACCTCAAGAACCCGGATCCACACACAACAAAGCACCAGACACTCTGAGAGGAGTCTCCCACATCAGAGTTCAAGTGAGTAGGCAATAGTTTTGGTGAACATATAAAAGAAGTAGTTTTATATATTTCTTTGCATATAATAAAAGGATAGTTGATAGACAACCCTCCACTCCCCATGTCATCTACACCGGAGTGCTTGCGGCCACCACCATCCACCAAACTAACCCTTGTTTCTCACCATAGGGGACTATGGGACTGATAACACTACAGGCTGTATTCAGATTGTGAACAGCAGAACCTGACCCATTGCTGCAGGCTTTCCAAATGGATATTAGTTATTCCTGGCAGTTGTAGGAGAAATATTTTCATGAGCAGAATTATTCTCTTAATTTTGGATGTGGTACAGCAGCTATGATGAAGTTGCAGCATACTTCCATTTAGGACATAAGCCATATTCAAAAAACCTCCCACCTAGAAGAAAAGTCAGTGGTTTTAATTACATTAACAGTCTCCAAGAATATGGTTATTATTTCAACTCATTACGCAGTGCATGCTAGAAATAGTAGGTCAAACATTTCCCTCTTTGGATACACTTATTTCTCTCAAATGTGAACCAACCATAAAATGTTTTAAGACCATAAATAATTCTCTGCTCTCCTACACTGTCACATATCCAAGAATATCAAAGCTCTTAATATTAAGTAATTAAGTTTCAGAATACCTAATGATACAGAGACAATTAACCCCATTACACATATGGAGAAACAGAGGGAGGCTGATTACTGTTGCTTGGAAAAAGAACCCAGCAATCACAGGAATTAAAGACTAGTAAATCCGCCCAGGTCCTCAAATCCTCCAGCTATCATATGCCACATAGTCACATTTATATCTTCAACATAGCTCAATGTTACAAGTACTCAGGCTTTTTGTTTCTGTTAATCTCTGTCCTGAGGTTTTGCTTCTGGTATTCACTGGCCTGAGTGAGTACATCGGACATAGGGTGTTGGACATATATATTGGTTACTATCTATATATTCTGTAGTTCCATTTTTGTGTTCTTTGTTTAACCAAATGAAATGTCAATAACACAAGAATCTTCTCTACACTAAACTTTCAATTGAGTTTCTTTTGTAAAAGAGACAAATGCTGAAATAAGTTTCTCTAAATAAAGAGAGTAACAAAATTTCATGACTGTTTCTTCTAATATAATGAAAAACTTCATTCTTACTCTTAAAAGATATTATATTTACTTCCTAGATTTTTTTTCTAATTTACTTTTATTGGGCGCTTTATTTTTAAATTCCTTTTAAATATCAGCTTTTGATACTAACATCTGATGCCTATGAGGCAAAATCATTTTTTTAAGGAATAAAAAACAGAAGGTAGAGTACCTACCCTAAATTACATGTTGGATTTTATTTATTTTTATTTTAATAATACATCTTCTTTTGCTCCTCAAACTTCACCCAGAGCATATTTAAAATATTCTTGTGAAAAAGGTGTCTCAACATTACAGTCTGCAATACTAGAATGAAAAATTATAGCCCATAGCAGCTGGAGACTGACTTTATCACTTTTTACTCTGACACAGAAAGATGCAGTCAGTCGACTACTCTACTGATCTACCCACTTTACATGCAGTCCTTGGAGGCACATTTAAATGGACACACAGCAGTTTCAGGGAGTTTATGATCTTGCCAGGGGAGGATATTGTGGCAGCAAATTTTTAATATGCTTATGACTTCTCCCACAACTATGCAAGGAGAAGACTAATTTACACAGTACCTACACTAAAAGGTTATCTTTTACCATCTGTCTGTAAAAGCCAAGTCCATCAATCTGAGCTTTCTTACTTCCTGTAGAATGCAAACTATTGCATAATGCTTTTTTATGCAACCAGCTATATAATTTAAAATCAAGGTGAAATCAGGAGTTTTCCTAACATGCATCTCCAGTCTAGCAAAATTTTAAGTAAGTGCTTATCTACTAAATGAGAAGGGTCATTTAAACCAACAGGATTATTTTTAATCTTCAGGTCACAAACCAACATTTTACTATATCGAATTTTACAGCAGCCACCAGAGGATGTGTCTGCTTCTAACAGATCAGGCTGTATTCAGAGACTCCATGTAGAGTGGATGAAGTTGTTTATTCATGGAAAATATAAGAAGACCCAAATTTAGCTGACCCTAGAGACAGAAAAGAAGAAAACACAAAACAAAGTGTTTTGGGTTTTTTACCTGTATAGTTTGCACCTGTTTGAGCCACTTGATTTGTTATCCTGCTTCAGGTGCTTTCTAAACATTAATGGAGGTGCTAAGACAATGCAGTTTTTCCCTGTACAGATACACATTACTTTCAGTCTTCAGCAAGGGGTGAAAGTTTTGTATTAAATGTTAGGAAAAAAAAGGGTATTTTTACTCTTGCCTGCAGATATTTGTGGGAAAGGAAGTGTTGAATTCCAGCACTATCAGCAGGCTCTGTGGTGTCCCACCAGCAGGGAATGCAAGTCTAAAGAAGGAAGAAGGTTGAATTCTATTCTTCAGTATGTTATAAAAATCTGATTTCTCCTTCTCCTCTGGCTCTACTTTTTTTCCTTAATTTACTGTCAAGTCCCTTGACTTCCTAATGACTCCCTTTCTAGCATTTTGTCAGAGGGAGAGCAAGATCAGGTTTGGTAGGGAGCCAACAATTCAAGGGTGTTGTTCAAGCCAGATTCACTCTCCATGCAAATGCCTACTGGCAAGCAAAGTCTAATGCGAAATTTGAGAGTTCCCACTGGGACATATGGTCCAATGCTAGAACTGATCAGTGTTATATTAACATTGGAAATGTCAAGGTCAGGTTGGATGGTGCCTTGAGCAGCCTGGTCTAGTGGGAGGTGTCCCTGCCCATGGCAGGGAGGTTGAAACTAGATGATCTTCAAGATCTCTTCCAACCCAAATCATTCTGTGATTCTGTGATGGCTGTGGTAGGTTGCTAGGTGCTGCTTGACTGTCTGCATAGAGCATGTCTCCTGCTAGAGATGGGAGATTGAAAGATATAAGAACACCTACACAATAAGACCTTTCTTTAAGTGTAGCAGACACATCTTCAGTGTAAAAGACATTTGACTCCAGGCATGGTTTTATACCATCACACGAATCCCGTCTGTACAACTTAAACATTCACATATTGAAAGTAAATGTAAGCACTTAAAGGGAAATGTCAGTTTAGCAGAAGTTCTTATGCCTAAACGGACAAGCTTAGTAATTTCTCCTTGCACTTAAAGAGTATAAGACAACTGTAAAAAGAAAATTGAAATTGCTACATTCAAATCCATACTCTTTGTTCATGCTGGTCATGACAATTCATACTGAAGATCATAGAATCATAGGATGGTTTGGGTTGGAAGGGACCTATGGTTGGGAAGGGACCTTCCTACACCTAGTTCCAGCTACTCCACCATAGGCAAGGACACCCTTCTCTAGATTACGTTGCTCAAAGCCTTGTACAGCAGCTGTATCTGATTTTTTTGAGTTTATTTAAGCAAGAAGAACACAAAGATGATGAATAGTAAAAGCTACAAGACAAAACATCAAATCCCTCTTATTACATCTTCTAGAAATGCAATGAGTGTTCCCCTTGTTTCTACTATAAAAAAATATACATGGAAAACAGGCTAATCCTTTCTTTCAAGTAGAAAGGTAAAAAAATCACAACCCAAAACTGTCCCCAAGACAATGCCTCACAAAACACCTCTCTCTCTTAAATATTAACATTGAACATCCTTCTATAAAGATATGCCACTGTTCAAGCACCAGAGTTGTATTTTGTGCAAAACATTGGCTAAAGTTCTGTAGCTCAGTTTTGGAGGGCTTTAGACTAGTTATACAAATGATCCTTTCTAAACATAAAAATCCATGAACAAATCCCCTAGAACTTTTCCCTCTCATTGTGACATCATTATCTTACCTCAGACATAGCTTTTCTGCTGACGGAAAATTTGGAATCACCTGCTAGAGGATGTATCTCTCTAGCTGTTTGTATTCCTCTTCATCTTACACATTTGGAAGGTTATTAAGCTATATATATATTTGCATTTTCGAAGCAGTACCATCATTTTACAGATAAGAAAGACACAAGGATATACAATTTGTACTGCTGTCTATGCTCCCTGTTTTAATGTGTAGGCCACAAGACATTTTAGAGTGGTCTCTGTCAGTGTAATTGATGGGAAATTAAAGCAACCAGCGTTCCTTGGCTGGAATAGTAAATTAAGCAAATACTTCTGAAAGGCACTTGAATGCACAGAGAATTCTCTCATTTGTCTAATTTATGGTCATATCTAACACATAATGCTAAGATTCAGAGCTACTCTCCGCAGTGTAATGTCCCACAGGATGGTTAATATCACGGAACACTCTTCTAAACCTCAAATTCAACTCCTGGTTCATCAAAATTCAAGCCTAGGTTCTATTTCCCAGCATACTCTTTGTCCACCTATGAAATTTATGGTGAAATTGTAATCATAATTTTAGCCATATAAAATATAAAAAAAACAAATTACACAACTACCACAATTTAATTTTCAATTAATAAATGATCATGCCACTCTAGAAGAAAAATGTGCATCCATTTTTTACATCATATAGCCTTTATTTCCTGTTAGTGGAAGAATGAAGTACAAGGAAAGAATAAGAAATTTGTTCTCACAGTGGAGTCTTCTCCTTGCCTTTATTATTTACCCTTAGAAACCATTCCCACTCATTATGCAAACCCCTGAATCAAGCAATTGTCTTTGATTATTTGCAGGGAAAGACAAAGGTACCATTTGCTCTCTCTGTTGACTGTGTCACCTTTCCTACTTTTCATTATTACTTGCCTAATTTGCATACATACATGATGGCACAAACTGCAATCACAGCCTTTTTGTGCCAGGTCTATTACAAATACAATGGAAATGTCTTTCTCTGCAGAAGTTCCTGTAAATTCTTTTATAGTAAACGGACAGAAATAGGTGTAATTTAATTCATCTTAAAATACATGTGTTAAATTACTCCCTCAAACTACCTGTTTCTCTCCTCTGACTATAATAGAAGAATGGTTGATTAGCTTAGGTGGAGATACTCACATCATAGATATTGAAGTTAGATAAGATGATTTTTACCGTTAGTCACAGAGTCTCGGGGCTTTTTCCATCTCACAGCCATTACTCAGGTTATAGATGATTTATTGTCTGTCCTTAGAATACAGACTAACATAATATTACAAGACAACTATTTCCTGCTATAATAGAAAATTTGGCAATGTAGGGTTTGTTTCAAAGCTTACATATAAATCAAGTAAGATACCTTTCCAAGAAAGAACCACTATTACCTGTAAATGTAAAGACTATATAGATATATTTTGATCAGTGAATAACTATTTCTTACATGGCAACTGTCATCAGTAGATGTCAAGATATTTAAATCCTATTTTTTCATGATCTTCTGTGCCCCAGTGTCACTAGGACATCCTGGCAATCTGTACTCTCAGGAGGCCATCACTCCCTGCAACAAGTCTGTAATAATTTGCCAAGCAGAAGACTGGGACATAATCCACCATCCCTAAATACTCTTAAAGAAAAGCTTAGAAATATTTGTTATGCCCATACAATAATGCAGTTGCACCTTTCTGAAATAGTAGTAATTTTGTTCCTACTAATTTCGGCCATAAATTCTTCCAGCCCAGATGACTGGCGAGACTTCATATTTATCACCTTGATTGGGTAACCCAGAATTACCTGATAAAACTGAATGTAAATCTTATGGAGAAGCTGAGGTGACTGGTAATTGAGCTTCTTGCTGGGGAACTCCTCTAAGACATGGCTACAGGCATGCCACCATGCCACATGCTCCATCAAATAACTTCTCACCCCTTTCTACATATTGGATGCTTAGAAGATCTTCCCTTAACTGGTGATTCATAGCCTTCAACAAAGCTGTCTGTGCTGTTTCTTTTAAAAACAGTAGAAAACAGTATTTAGAAAAACAGAAAGATGAAAGTAGAAAATAGCAGATTACACCAAGTTGTGCATGAATGCTGATCTGCTTGAGGTAAAGAAGGTTCTAAAGAGGGATCTGGACAGGCTGGATCAATGGGCCAAGGCGAACTGCATGGATTTCAACAAGTCAGACTTGATGATCCAAGAGGTCTTTTCCAACCTGGTGATTCTATGATTCTAAGTCTAAGTGCTGGGTCCTGCACCTGGGTCAAAACAATGCCATACAACTCTATAGGCTTGGGGAAGAGTGGCTGGAAAGATGCCCGGTGGAAAAAGACCCGAGGATGTTGTTCCACAGCAAGTTGAACATGAGCCAGCAGTGTACACAGGTGGAAAGAAGGCCATCATTAGCCCGGCTTGTATCAGAAACGGTGTGGCCAGCAGGACTAGGGAAGTGATCATCCCCCAGTACTCGGCACTGAGGAGCGCACACCTTGAATACTGTGTTGAGTTTGAGCCCCTCAGTACAAGAAAGACATTGAGCTACTAGATCACAGCCAGACAAGGTCAATGAAACTGGTGAAGGGTCTGGAACACAAGTCTTATGAGGTGTGGCTGAGGAAACCAGGGTTGTTTAGTCTACAGAAGAGGAGGCTAAGGGTAGATCTTTACAACTACTTGGAAGGAGGCTGCAGAAAGGTGAGTGGTGGTCTCTTTTCTCAGGTAGGGAGGATGGGAGGAAATGTCCTCACATCGCACCGAATTGGGGAGGTTTAGGTTGCATATTAGGAAAAAATTCCTCACTGAATTGGTTGCCCAGCATTGGAACAGTCTGCCCAGGGAATTGGTTGAGTCACCATCCCTAGAGTTAATTAAAATATGTGTAGACATGGTGTTTAGGGAAGTGTTTTAGTGGTGGATTGGCAGTGCTAGGTTTATGGTAAGTCTCGATAATCATATGATTCCAAATGATTATATGATTCCATGAAAACACTCTATTGTGATGCCTGCCAATTTCTTAGCTAACAACTTCAGCACAGTAGCATCTTCTTCAGAACTGTCTAGTATTTTTACAGACCTCTATTCCGCATGTTGCATTCCCTCTGCTATTTCTTACCTAGAGGGAACGTGAGGCTATTACAGCTGTCAGTTACACATGATACTGCCCCAAATTCACATTGAATTCAAGAGATATGGGACAAACTTTCAGTTTTTTGTGTTATAGCTGTAGAGAGACAATATATTTATTATTCAATCTTAGCACTAAGTCTGCTGTACCATCCTTTCGGGTACTTGGAGCTCACAGGAATTTATAGCTCCCATAAAATGTTAGGGCAAACCCATTCTGCTGTTGGCTGTGATGGAAGACTTGAAGGAGATTTGCTGATAGAACAGGGTTGTCTCCTGCACAGAATTCTAGGTACATTTTCTATATTTTTCTCCTGTGATCTATACAAAATTGTTATATGCTAGTTTGTAACAATCACTTATCAAGATTTTCATGATTTTTCACAAACTATCCAATTTTTAACGTAGGTTTCCCTTTGTTGGCATTCAGTGAACAGAAAATACTAGATCTTATTGTGTATTTTAAGCTATGATAAGGTATTTAGTTAGCCCCTTTGGACATCCCAGATTCAGAAGTACTTTTCCAGCGAAATGTTAGTGTTTCAAGCTTAAGGGAATGAATGAATGAATAAATAAATAAGTTGAAGTAATACAAGTTACCAGTGAATTCTGGAAATTTAAGTTCTAACGGCGACAAACCGGGGCTAAACCTGTGCTGTAGCTCAAATCACAACAACCTCCTATATTTATCTGCATGTACTGAGTTGCATATCTGTTTTTGCAGAAAGCTTAAAAACTCAGTTGCAGTAGCTAGAAAATACACATCTTTTTTAACAGAGGAATACTTGTACAGACCTTCCATTTTTGCAATTGAACTAAAATAAGCCTACTCTGAATCTGCAAAGACAACATTTTTCAGGCACAAACTCTTCCAATGCATCATCATTTTCCTATTTAAATGTTTGAAGAGATTTGTTTTTGTTTTGAAATATTATGTTTAGCATATTTATATTTGGAATAAATGCAGATGTTGTATTTCGGATAACTAATTTCTAAAGGAGGCACCATTATTTTTATATTGCTGGATAAAAAAGTTCAGAATATTTTTTCCCTTAGCATGGCTTTTGATTAAAGCTGCACATTCCTGAGATGAATCCTTTATCTTAATCTTGCATTTTGACATTTTGAATTAGCCTCCTGGAAAGAATTACATAAAACTATCTGTCTACCCATACATAGATTCAGTGATGATAAAAACCAAGATGTCCTATTCATTTCTTTGTATGAAAGATCCTAACATAAATGCATTCTTTTATCGCTGCATTGCTCTACAAACCAAGATTCATTTCTCAGACATGCTGAAATGTGAGATGGTAGAATGGCTAGCACATTAAGCATCAGCAGAAAGTTTTGTCTTACCTTTCTTAAATACCTAATATTTTGTAAAAGCAAACAGGATCTGTGCCTTATGTAACATTTATTTCTGTTTCTAAACTCATTGTCAGTTCACTAAGAGACTTGTTCATTTAGGGAAGTCACATCTGAAAATAATTCTGTGCTTCAGAAATAGGTAAGCAAATATTCATTTGTTGTGTGACCTAACTGCATAGCTGACGCTCCATATATTTATCCCAAATATTAACTCAGATGAGAAAATTCCCTAAGTAGATTATGGAACACCACAATAGGATACCACATAATTTTTCATCACTCCAGAGCTGGAGGAAAGAGTTGTCTGGATGCAATTTACTGACTGAATTAGTGTAAATGACTTCTCATCTAGAGCAGTGATGGATTTTAAAGGACTTGCAAGTTTGAACCTAACGTTAGACTGAAGGCAGCTAGTATCATTGTGTGGGGAAATAAGACATCTAAGTAAACCTGGAAGAGAAGAGAGGTCTCTAAGAACCTGGAAGAGAAGAGTGGTAGGTCTGAAAAATCCACATGGCCTATTTAACCAAAGAACTGAAGTGCATTCTTAGCCTCAAGCAGCACAAGTACCATCTTGGCTCTCTGCATCAGAACAACAGGATTCTCTTTCTGCTATACTTTCAGGTGGCCACTGACAATGAAGTTTTGTGTCACAGACTCACTGCCTAGAGGAAGAAACTTGTGGAAAATATTGGTGCTTACAGGCCCTTCCTAGTTCTGGCTTTCTCCACCTACCAGGTCTCAATTTGGGGCTGGAATACTGTTCAGCATCTCCAAGACTACGGCCAACTTCGCTGTCATCTATGTGATCTGTCCAAGCTTCTGGACGGAGGAAGAGAGGGTTCAGTTCAGAGTCTACAACAGAAAATCTCCTAGCCATTAATATATCTTTTCAGCTTCCATCCTTTCAGCCATTTATGAAGGCTTTGACTGGAAGAGGATTGGGACATGCACACAGAAGTAGCACATCTGTCAGAGATATATTCAGTTTATTCCTTTTCATGTTTTTTTCTTCTTTTCTCTTGGGATATCATAGCATTAGTTTCATTTATATTGTGGATTAACATTTCTTAAAATATCTGACCAACTCTTATGATCTCACCACTAATGAGATTTTCTGAGACACTGCATCCCCTCACAGTAAGGTCCCCTCTAGATAGCATTAGGTTTTGTCAGGGACACTTTATTTTATATATAACATACTTTTCTTTTACTTTAATAGGCTTTGAAAACAAAACCATATGTTTGCTAAAGCATGGATCTCCCCCTCCTTTCCTCATGCTTCAAAAGCAGTAAGCTTATCTTCATTTAATGGAGGCAGAAATTACCTTTCCAAAAGATATTGAAACTAATGACTGCAATTTCATACTCTTCCGCAAGTCATAGTGCTGTTTCTTCTTGCTTTAATGAACAACTAACTGCAAATGCTTGTTTTGAGAAGCCATTTAGAAGAAAATGATTTTCTTTAATAATCAAAGTAGAATTCCTTCACCAGGAACTTCTTCAAGATATCCAAATACTAACAAAGAGATTAGGATTGCTGATTGTTTATTAAAAATTGGTACAAAGAGTTCATTAAGGAACATACCAGAAACATAAACAATCCTACTAATTAGATCTTAGGTGCAAAGCATTCACAGATCAACCCTTAATGTATAGGAAAAGGCATTCAGTGTGGGTGATCATGAACTTGTACAGTACAATGCAGACACAGGTTACAGCAAAGTTCTTCATTTTCTGATACTCTCGCCTACTTTCATTTTTACATATCACAATTTAGATCATGTTATTTTTTTTTCCTTATCACCTAACCTCAGATATACCATTTTATGAGAAAGCATCAAACTGTGTATATGAAACATCTCTGCATCACCAATTAAGAGTTCATAGCAATGGAAGACACATCTACATTTTCTTGACTTGTGTGGAACAAATATTGCATACTATCTCTCCTGCCTGATATGAGATAGATGAAGAAACAACCACATTCCTTAGCTGTGGCATTTTGTACTCTGGGATAATAACATAATTTTAAATTACTGAAATTAGGTGGAATGTTGCTACAATCTAAAACAGGTTAGCCTAGAAGGTAACAATTTCTTAAATACTTTTCACAGTTTGCAACTAGATTTTCAGGGCAAGTTTTCAAAAATATATGTCTATTTGAAAAGTTTTGAAAATTGGTAATATTGTATTTCTGGCTGGGAGAAACAAAGGAAATCTGGACAAAAGTCAAAGTCCTAAGTAATTTCTTTAATTCTATGCCGTGTAAAATAATTTTTTCTTAATGTTCACCCACCAAAAAAATTTCCTTGGCCTGTAAAGTAGACAGCTAAGCAGGCTGACCAGCAAGCAGCAATGTATGGTTGTAATACTTGAGACCGAGGCTCAGTGAGTTTAAAAGGAGAACTTCTAAAAAAAATACAAATGCATCTTTTACTAAGAGAATAATTCCATCTCAAATCTGCAATGAATCCAGATTATGTGTAGACTACTGCAAAACATTGCAGAAGAAATTAAAATTTATACTTTTCCTTGTCTTAGCAGGCATCTTCAAGAACATAATTCACCCTCATATCCTTTGTAGACATTAATACTGCTAAGATGTACTCCATGCATGCCTTCTTCCTTAAGTAATCCTCAGCTATACTGCTGTAATGATCTCCACTATTCTCCACTCTTTCAGGTAGTGCAGGAACAGCTAATCTTAACTGTTTCTGACCAGTGTTGTTTTTCCCAGTGTTTTGGTGTGTGCTTATGAGTAATTTTAAAATAAAAATGTTTTAAAGACATATTTTTAAGATAAACCCCTTCAGTCTTTCATCTTGCATCTATAGCCTGGAATTCACTGAATGACTGTATATTAATAACTTCTGTGAATCCTTGGCCCCAAATTTATACGGTAGCCTAAAAACTCATGGAAGACACCTAGTGGATCATAAAACAGTTCAGCCAAGGAGCTAATTGTACAAATGTACTGTAAGATGGCATATTCGCTTTCCCTGTTCCTTTAGCTGTTTGTGTTCGAGTCACACAGATTCAGCCTAATCTATACTGCACCATCACGTGGTGACTATAACAAGGCATGATGCTGAAGAGCAGCAAAGGTAAAAATTCCATTAATCCACTTAATAAGAGCATTTCTACAATTCAGCTTTAAGATAAGTCTGCATTCACTTAGTCCTGAAATACTGATGCTGTTACCCATGAAGTATGTGTTG
Organism: Phaenicophaeus curvirostris; assembly: GCF_032191515.1. Lineage (NCBI taxonomy): Eukaryota > Metazoa > Chordata > Aves > Cuculiformes > Cuculidae > Phaenicophaeus > Phaenicophaeus curvirostris. The sequence goes on from NC_091394.1 coordinate 93,307,503, forward strand.
TTACAAGCTGCACAAGAACAAGGAGAGCATAATTTTTTTTCTTTGTAAGCCAAAAACAGGTGCATCAGTCATGATATCTATTCAGAGACAGGAAGCTAAATTTTATGGGGCTTGAAAACCTGCATGAGAGCAATTAAAGTCTGTCCACAAGAAGCCTTGTTCCCTCTCTCCTTTCCATTGCCAAAAATGTCACAAGCCACCAGTTTTCCCTTGTCTTTAAGGAAAGTCATCTTTATAAAAATTATCGGGAGTGTGAATGAAATATATATTTTTATGAATATCTATATAGGTGCATATGCTTATCCGCTATGTGGCATAGCTGTGTTCATACAGCCTGACTCAATACAAACTGATGTGCAGCCTTGATGACCTACGTGACCAAATCACATGGGCTGCTGGGCTCCAGCAAAATTCCTCTGTGCTTTGACTCAGGCCCATTCTCTTCCAACAATGCAGACAGGATTCAAGCAACGTGGGGACCATGTCATAGGTCATCAAGGCTTCTTTTAGAACTTGTAGGTCCTTCACCATGGATGAGGTCCTTGCTTTTCAGATCTGGCTGTCAACCACCAAGGAAAAGCCCAACACGGGCTTGAGTTTTCCCTCTCCTGAATTTTGAAAACTGCTCCTTTTTTTGTCCTCTGTTGCTGAAAACATGTACCTTGAAGTAAACATCCCTAATGTTGTCAGTTCCCATGGTTTTATTGTATGTCCTGCAAAATTTAATTAAAATAAAGTGCCACGTCCACTGGAAGATAAATACTACTTCTTAGTTATTTTGTATATTTGCATATTTTATAAATTTTATTGCCACATATATTCACAGATTTTATTTTATACATTTACATAATTATTTTCAAAACATGTTCTTAGTCCTCTTAGATCCTATGATCCTGATAAAGAAATTATTTAAAATATTTCCTTTAAACCAAACTCATGAGTCCCATTTATTTTGTATTCATTCTTGTTAGTGAGGTAGGAGTTTATTCTCTATCTTATAGCACACTTGTTTTGTTGTAATATTACTTTAATAGGCGAGTCTTATTGAAACATGTACAGCGATTTAATTAGTCCTATCCCAGATATCCTCACACTGAGAAACATTACTGACAGGAGAACAAAAAGAACATTATGGCCTTTCTGCCTTTAAGTTCAGTCCCATTAAGCAGCGCTCTCTTGCAGGGCCATGAAATCAATTAGGAAGTACTTGTGAAGATAGTAAGGAAAAATTGTTAAAAGTCTTAACAGCTTAAATACCCCCTGTCTTCATGTTAGCCTTACAAAGCTATTAGACTCCAGTCTGGACTGCATTAGCACTATGAAAGTCAACTGCTAAGCCTTTAACCACACGACCTGCCTTACCTCTCTCCTGCTGTGCTTTTACATGAATTGTTTCCAGCAGAGGTGAAAGAAGATGAGACACTGAAGGTGTATCATCCAGAAGGAAATACCAACCTGAAAACAGTTGAATTTCTTCCTTAAACAGAATAACCATGCCTGGCTCAATGCAGAATAGGAGTGGTTGGGGCTTTTATTTTTTAGTTTTGAGGAGGGGTTGCCCCTAGACAGTAAAATTCTAGCTCTCTTCATACTTAAGGTTTTAATTACTTCAAGACTACTTATAATAGAAACTACTATAATTTGAGGACATTTCCAGAGAGCAAAGGAACTCCGAGGGATTCTGGATATGCAAAGGGAAAATTAGACTGGAATATGATGAATATGGGAATTTTCATGCTAAAAATTTTTCAGATCCTGGACCACATTTATTTACTTCCCAATTTCATTTCTTTTTATTCAGATTTTGACTTTTGGATTTTTACAGGTGATTTCTTCATATTTTTTATATAACTATTTGCATTTTATACAAATCTTGAGTGAAGAAGCTGGTGAAGGGGCTGGAGAACAGGCCTTATGAGGAGCGGCTGAGAGAGCTGGGGTTGTTTAGCCTGGAGAAGAGGAGGCTGAGGGGAGACCTCATTGCTCTCTACAACTACCTGAAAGGAGGTTGTAGAGAGGAGGGTGCTGGCCTCTTCTCCCATGTGACAGGAGACAGGACAAGAGGAAATGGCCTCAAGCTCTGCCAGGGGAGGTTCAGGCTGAACATTAGGAAAAAAACATTCACGGAAAGGGTCATTGGGCACTGGAGTAGGCTGCCCAGGGAGGTGGCTGAGTCACCTTCCCTGGAGGTGTCTAAGGGACGGGTGGACGAGGTGCTGAGGGGCATTGTTTAGTGTTTGATAGGAATGGTTGGACTCAATGATCCAATGGGTCTTTTCCAACCTGATTCTATGATTCTATGAAATCTAATTTGTCTAATAATTTTGTATTTTAATGCATCTTAGTTAGTTGAACTACACTTCCAAACAGAAAAAATACATTGTTATTTAAAGAAAAGAGAAACTTTAATCCACTAGAGAATATTAAACTGGAACATTTTCAAATATCAAAAGTAAAATGTCATATTCGAGCTCAAGAACTCTTCAGTGCTGCACTCTCTTTTTTTTTTCCTTCCTCTATGCATGATATTGAGTCAAAAGAAATCTATAAATTATTCTTAAAAAGCTACCATTAACATTCTGTATTGCATTTGCATGGTGAGGTTTTGGTAGTGGATGGGCTATAGAGGTAGCCTCCTCAAATCTAATAGAACCAGTGTCAGTGGGCTTCAAGACAGACCCACTGCTGATTGAAGCTGAGCCCATCAGTAATGGTGGTAGCACCTCTGGGATAAAAAGAAAAGAAAAAGAAAACAAACCTAAGCAACAAAAGCAGCAGCCGGAGGAGAGGAGTGAGAGTATGTGAAAGAAACAGCCCTGAAGACACCAAGAGCAGTGAAGAAGGGTGTGTAAGGTGCTCCAGACACCAGAGCAGAGATTCCCGTGCAGGCCCTGTTGAAGTCCATGGTGAAGAAAGCTGCTCCCCTGCAGCTTATTGAGGTTAACAGTAGAGCAGATATCTGCCTGCAGACCATGGAGTACCTCATGCTGGAGCAGGTGGATGCACCTGCAGGAGGCTTTGACCCCATGGATAAACTGTGCTGGAGTAGGGTGCTCGCAGGACCATTAGGAAGGCTCCATGAGGAAGCCATGCAGTCTTCTACTGAAGGACCGCATCCTGTGGAAAGGACCCATCCTGGAGTAGCTCATGGAGACCCACATTGGAGAAGTACATGTTCCCCATAGGGAACAGAGGGAGGTTGTGAGGAGTCCTTCCCCTGAGAAGGAGGTAGTGGCAGAGATAATGTATGATGAACTGACTGAAACCTCCATGCCCCTGCAACACTGAAATGGAGGAGGTAGAGAAAATTGGAAGTGAAACTGGATCAGTGAAGAAGGGAGGAGCAGGAGCAAAGCATTTTAAGATTTTGTTTTATTTCTCATTACTCTTCTCTGATTTTGATTGGTAATAAACAAAACAATTTTCCTCAAGTCTGTTTTTTTTCTGTGACAGTAATTGCTGAGTGACCTCCATGTCCTTACCTCTACCCACAAGCCTTTTGTTATGCTTTTTCTCCCCTGTCCAGCTGTGGAGGGGAGTGACAGAGTAGCTTTGAAGGGCACCTGACATCCAGCCAAGGTCAACCCACCACACACAAACACTCTTCATCCAGAAATCCCTTATGCTATCAAACCAGCTCTTTCCATTGTCAAGGGGGAAAGCCACATAAAAGAAACACCTCTCGCAGATGAGAAAGTGAGAATTTCCTCTGCTTTTCTGACAGACACAAGCATTAAACTCAAGCCAAACTCAGCCCAGATTCATGACAGAATAAAGAACTGAACAGCCACTTATCGTTAAGGAAATTCAGGATTGGATACAAATCAGACTTAGCTCTTCCCCCACACTTTCTTTCTCCATGCTGCCTCACCTCCAGTCATGTCACATCCTTCTGGTACTTGCTTACCTGTTTGTCCTGCGATTGTAGCAAACAGCCTGTGGGGAATCCTGGATGGGATCTTCAGTCCAGCTCTTATCTGGTAATAGCTAAGAAGAAAGAATTAAAAATGACATGTTGTTTTATAGGTGACCATTTGATCCAATCTAAAATTCTGTGAGAACACATCCTGAGCATTCACACTGAAACAGAAGCACTGAGAAGAACAGATGCACTCAGAAATAAAGTCTTTTCTTCTGTTTTCTAGTTCAAACCAAAGTGGGTTTATACTGATTTTAACCAGACCCCTCCTTTTTCACAGCAGGCAATGTGTGGACACAATCCCCTGATGTGTGACTTACGAGGACAGATTGTGAAAAGCACTTGGCTTTTTGTAGGGAAAATAGACATAGAGAAGTATTTATGATAAAAGATAGTGAGATCAGACAAGAAATTAATATAAAACAAATGAAGACGAACCTTGTGTAGAAAGAATGAATGTGTTAATCTCATATATAGAAAAATTCAATTTATACATAGTGATTATCATCTGCTGTTCCATATTTATGCTACTGTATCAAGAAAACGCCAGCATTAATCATATCTAGAGCAGCTGTATTGTAGTTGTTTGCTGTCCCATAGGTGATCACTATATTAGATGAAGGAAGACAGAAAAAGAAAACATCAGCAATTTCACCAGCTTCACTTACACATGGTGCAGGTTACTTCAAAAAAATTGCAAGTATGAGGACAGCCTAAACCACTTTCATAAATGAGGATTTAATCCATTACACTTTAGCTCAGGATACCTCCACCTGTTTGCAGATCTCCCACTGACCTGTTGTGACACAACGTTGGTATCAATCCTCCTTTCTCTGCATTTTCCCTCTTGCTCTTTGTTTAGTATTTATAAATTTTTATAATTTTTTATTTATAAATTTTCTTTTTGTAATATTTTAGTATTTATAAATTCCTCAGGTCTCACAGGTGCTTGCAGATATTTTTGGCCTTATTCATGTCTAAGCCCCTAAATAGAATCATAGAATCATAGAACAACCAGGTTGGAAAAGACTCATCGGATCATCGAGTCCAACCATTCCTATCAAACACTAAACCATTCCCCTTAGCACCTCGTCCACCCGTGCCTTAAACACCTCCAGGGAAGGTGAATCAACCACCTCCCTGGGCAGCCTGTTCCAGTGCCCAATGACCCTTTCTGTGAAGAATTTTTTCCTAATGTCCAGCCTATGGGCACTGTATATGTATATACATGTATATATATGTGTGTATATATATATGTAGGCTATATATGTATATAGCCTATGTATGTATATACATAAATACATAATAAAATAAAAACAAATGGTTAAATTTTAGTTGTAAATTTCTACCCAGCACCTAAAGACATTACGACACTTAGCAGAATAATTTCCTCAGAAAAGTATAATTGTATGTGGAAATAAACAGCTAAAAATCCTAGTTTTCTGTGAACTGCTGTTTAAACAATGGCACATACAGGTCACACTTACCAATAAAATATTTGCTAAGTGTGTAAGAGTAGAGAAACCAGATCTATCCTTGCTAGGTTAAAAGCTGGACAAACGGGCTTGATGAGGAAAAAAAAACCCAAACAGTTCACAAGCAACTATGCCAGGAAACTTCACAGCTGAGAGCTTATGTTATTCTACCTGCTTCAATGAGCAGATCGTTGCCAATGTGGATGTAATAACAGACCAAATTTTGACAGTTTTAGATATCTATTTTAAACAAGAATTTATGTGCAAAAACTCTCCATTTACATTTCAGTTTTCAGAAAAGAAAACAAAAGCTCAGACATATAAAGAATTTGGACACTAACAAGGTGTACAATACTAAGGAATGCAGCTGATAATGTCACTCAGTTTATAGGCAACATAACATGTTTTCATTCTGAATAAAAATAATTACAATAATCAACTACTAATAAATGGTTTATTGTAGATTGTTTGGCACCCAATGACAAAAGCTTTGGCTTTGATAACACAATGGCATTAAGCAATCCCAGTATAAACCACCATGGAATTAGATGCATTCTTCCTAAACAAAGATTTTAGAGAATAGTCCTGTGCCTGGAAGATGCAAGAGGCTAATGAATATCCTGTTGTTTCAAGATTTGTGCAATTGTACATATGAATGAGTTGCAATGCCTTGCATCTCAAGGTAGTGTCACTGTTTAATGGCCGAGAAGGATAATGATGTAGAGGACCTCAGGTCAAAGTCCCCCAGCATGCCAGTGACACTCATGTAAATTAACACACAGGGTAGTGAAAATGTTAAAGGTTAAACTCAAAGACTAATTTAATAAAAAAAATAGAAATACTCACAACTTATTAGTTTATTCCTTTCAAAATGTAAGTTTCCCTGAAAGTCTTTGAGAACAAGTAATTTTTCAATGAAAGCTTCAGCTACAAAGGAGGTTATAAATATCATAAGCAGAATATGAGCAAAGAACAGCTTCATCTTGGGTGGCCAGAAAAAGCTAAAGACATCCTCACTTGAGTTTCACCAGACCTCTTGTTGTCTTGTTAAAATAAACAACCTCTCTACAGGAAACTGAATAAAACCCATGACTGTTTTTTTGTTTGTTTTGCTGTTGCTGTTTTTCTATTTTTAAGCCACATATCAATATTTGAATCACAAGACATGCAAATGTTATCAATTCCTCCTCAGAGCTTCCTCTGAGTCTTTGTAGACAGGGAGGAACTTTGAAACAGCGATTTTATGCCCAAAAACACATTAAAATAAACATTATTGCTCCCACACTGTGAAGCTGGATATTACTGCACAACAGTTTGCGTACTGTGAGGAGTGTTTTCCTAATCAAAACAGAGGCTTCTGCAAGACAGAGTCCCCCACATTTTCTTTCAGCAGCAGACGTAGATAAATACCCACATTTCTCAAACCAGTGGTGTTACACATTTCTTGGTTGTGCCAGTACAAGTAACCATGAGATCTAGATTTAAATGAGAATCATGATAATGTGAGTGCACATGAAAAATAGAACACTTTTTTGTTAGTACCTCTACAAAAATTCACAGTTATATGACCAAATAGTATGCTCAGTCCCTGCTAACAGAATGGTAGATGGAAAAAGATTTTGACATGCTACAATCACTCATTCTGTTACAGTAAGATACAATCTGAACTATAAATGGCACAAATCATACTGAGAAGAAACAAGTACAGCTGACCACACAGTGTTTCTGTTTTTCCTCAGAATGAAGCAAACCATCTCCAGCTATCTTTAAATACTCTCATCAGGAAGTGACCACATGGGCTGCTCATCCTCACCAGCCTCTTTCAATCCATCCAAACAAAAGAGGGATCAGTTTAGTGGCCTGAGCTCTGCTAGAGTCTGCATGTCCTGTTCTCACCTGAGTAGAACATTTACTGTGTGGACACTGTGGCAGCAGAGCCCTAAGGGTCAGCTAGTATGTGGGTGGAGACAATTGCACAGACACGATTTCTCCTTCATTGTGTACATAGCTGCTGTCTGCATTTCAGGCTTGAGAAAAAGCCCTACAGACAAGGGCTTTATCTCTGCCCAGCTGAGCGAACCACTCCAAAATCATTTGTGTTATGAACAAAAAACCTACAAGGAATAGGAAGAGGACCTGGATAACAAAATCTACACCTAAAACTGAAAAATCAGGCTGATGTCAACACTGCAAAAGCCACTGAAATAGTTACAGGAGTCCTCCACCACTTATGTGCAGGAAAGGATTGTCTGACAGTGATAAATGTGAAATTGTTTCCAAAAATAACAAGATATTTCTCCCTCCTGCTTACCTTTTTATGAAGAGCACAGATAGGAGGGCTAAAGAGAAGGAATACAAGGCTCTGAAAAAGATCACAGTCAAGATGCCAAAATCAGAGTCCAGCATGCTTAGTGAAGTTAAAGCCAGACAACTTTTGCAGTTGTGGCATGTTGACCTGGACATAAGGTGATACAGTTTTACAGCATTATGAGCCCTGAGTGTGGCCATAGAAATACCTAAGGCTTTATGGGAGGAAATAAATGAGAAATTACAACACAGTTCCTGGTTTATTACAATTAGGCTAAGTCTGTCTCATTAGAACTAGGCTAGGTAGTACCGCTCTAATGGTACAGCTGGTTTGTGAGGGTTTCTTTAAGACAAGAACAGTGCATAAAAGCTTCTTTAGACTTCAGTAAAGTAGGGAGGTCATGGAAAATTGCCAGTTAATGTGGAACAGGCACTGTGAAGGAAAGATCAGGAAACAGCAAGCTGAATTTATGAAAAAAAATCTAAAGGAACTTGGCACACAACTCAGCAAAACACAGAGCAATCAGATCCCCTCTCAATCTATAAATATACTGGGAGGCAAAAACATCAGGAAGGAAGAAGAGGAGTGAGGTACAAGAAAGTACAACATTGGCACAAGAAAAAACACATAGAAATTGCCCATAAATTAATGCAATTTAGAAAGAAGAAGTAGCTGGCAAAACAGCAAGACTGTAAAGCAACCTCCTAACAGAAGCAGGAATGACAAAGCGAATTTACTTTTAGGGGAAGTTTGGTAAATTTCTTAAAGATTTATAGGACATGAATCCTTCTTATTTGCAGAGCCGATGTTGTTTATGCAGGCAGCACATAACTGTCAAATCCCTGCTCTCCTACAAGACAACCCGCATCGGTCATCCTAGTAGCAATCAATTCACCATTATCATCTTCACTGCCAATGTGTGAATTATTCATCTTTAAAATTAAATAAATAATTTGAAGACTAACTTTGTTTTTCTGTGCCTGGACACATATTACTCCGAGATGACTCATTATGATCATTAATGCTAAAGCCTCTCTTGGGACCCTGATTGCATGAACAGATGTATTGGGTGACACTGCCTCCTCTTGCATCCCACTCTCGTCTTTCGGTCTATAGGCACTGCAGTGGTCAGACTACCTCTTGGAGCACTAAGATCACACCCAGATGTGAAGTGCTCTCTCAATGATCAAGCAGGGTGAAGAGGTCTGGTATTTTATTTTCTGTCTTCTTTAATTATTACATTGCACTTATATACACAGAAGAAATACTTACTTCCGCAAGAATAAATGGTTTCTGCTTCAAATATCTAATTGTGCCATATCTAGTGATCTAACCATACCACAGGACAGTACCTAACCCCGAAGCATTTGCATTAAAACCAGCAGAGAGACATGCCAAGGGAGTAGGCAGGTACCAGCCCTGTTGCTCACAGTTTGGACTCCATCCTCCCCTTACTTCCTCCTCTCAGGTCAGTGCTGGAGCTTCTCAGCTCTCATGTAGTCCTGCAAGATGCTGCTTTTTTTCTTTCCTTGCCACTGACTGGTAACGGCATTGTAGAGCCTAGGTTAAGAAAGGATGACTAGTTTGAGTGAAGCAATCTGTTGGGTAATACTGATGTATCACGCTACCAAACCAGATCACTCCCACCAGGAGCCCTGACAGACCAGGCTGCTCCTCCTTAATCATTGCTGGAGCATGGAAATAAAAAAGATTGGCTCAGTAGTACTGCTGTAGGAGCCAGACAAGTTCAAAACTATATAACATCTGCCTGATTTGAATTACACCTGTCCAGCTCCAAGGCTTAAAATTTCATCACAATTTAGGCTGTATTTTAATAAACAGTCCTTAAGGTAATACATACTACAAACAAAACAGCTGTGTCTGAGCCTGACCGGTAAACCTGGAGTTTCTGTTAGTCCCCAGACCAGTGTTGGAGTTACCCTGCAGCAAAAACTCTCTGTTGAATAACTGCTGCTGGGGAGCTGAGGCAGCAGACTGTTTTGGGAGAGAATGAGGAAAAGCCTTCCAGGCAAAGAAAAAAGATATATTTCTTTATTAATACAGTATGAGAAGAGACCTCAAATTGCTATGCAAGATGTAACTTCATTGGCTCTAAGGGAAGTTAGAAATAGGAGTTTCAGCTGGAAAAAGCACATTCCATATCTGAAACCATTAGCAGATGTTTTTGTCCTGCACAATGATCCCTAGAAGAGAATGCCCTAATGTGTTACTAAGGGAGAGCTACCTGCCATGTATTCCAGAAGTTTATGTAGGATGGAGGAAACGTGTGATCAACCAGGCTGTTTCCGACAAACATAGTAATCAATAATTAGTCAGACAATTATTTCCTATACACACACTGGGGGGTGAAACTTTAAAAAAAAAAAAACAAAGAAACAAACAAACAAAAAAAATGCACCTCCCCTCCAGTTAGATTCATGCTGAGAAAGCATAACTTGTCTTGAATGGATAGGGAGAAAGCATGAGTAAAGCTCTGTACAACTTTTTGCTCTTTTTACCTGAAAGGAGGCTGTAGTAAGGGGGCAATGGTCTCTTCCCCTCAACAGGAAGCAATAGGACAAGAGAAAATGGCCTCAGGTTGCATCAGGGGAGGTTTAGATTAGATAATAGGAAATATTACTTTACCAAAACAGGCTGCCCAACGAAATGATTTACTCATCATCCCTGGAGGTATTTAAAACATGTGTATCATAGAATCATAGAATAAACATTTTGGAAGAGACCCACCAGATCGAGTCCAACCATTCCTATCAATCACTAAACCATGCCACTTAGAAGAAGAAGGAAGAAGGATATGTAGATGTGGTGCTTAGGGACATGATTTGGTGATAAACTTATCAGTGTTAAGTTTACAGTTGGACTCAATGTTCTTAAAAGTCTTTTCTAACAATTCTGTGATTCTGTAATTCTGTGAAAGGAGATAACATGGAGCACTGTGTTTATTTCTTTTACCCTCAATGAGACAAATCAGAGGTGCAGCCATATATGAACCTATAACTTTCCATCAAACAACAGAGGATTTCCCTTGCTCGTGGTGATAATGCTTTAGGTTACATATCTGACAGAGTCAATTATACTTCATAGATCTATAAAGCACGTGAAACAAATAGCAGTGCACTGCATGAATCCATCCCATGTTTTTTCATGACCTATTTTGTCTGTAAATATTTCGGTGGACTCCTTGGGTATTCAAAGACAGGAGCGCCTGGGAAAAGGTGATGATTTTAAACCTCAGATTAAAGACAGACAGACAAATTAGAGTGTGCTGCAGATCTGCAGTGCACAATACCTACTCACAAGAGGAAGCCCTATAACATTACCACAAAATGTTCCAGACAAACCATTTGATCCCTTTATGCTAACAAACAGCCAGTGTCAGTGGTTCACAAACACTTCCACAGAAGCACTTTGTCTTATTTTCTCCCCCTCGCTGTGTTGAGGAGGGGGTGTGAGAGAATGGCTGCATGATATCTGGTACCTAGTCAGGAGTGCATTCTCTGACTGCAGCTGAGTGATGCTGGAAGTCCAGCGGTTTTCCTGCATCTCTAACTGCAGCTTCAGCTGTGATATGTCCTACCTAAGTTTTACTCATCAAATTATCTTTTTATCCTTCCAGTTGGTCTAATAAGGCTGCAATCTCTCTCTCTCCTTGTCACAAGTGCTTCCTGTTCTGCCTTTAACTGTTCCTATAGCACTTGATCAGAGTTGCCTCCCTTAGGCATACCATGGCTTGTATCATACAATTTAAATTGTAGAGTAGACAACTGAATCAGGTTATTGTACTGTTGCTGTTGTAATGCTTCTTCATTTTGTTTTAATTTTGTTTCCACTTACTTCATTTTTTGTAGTTGTTGTTCCACCTAGCTTAAAATCTTCAAGTCTTCAGTACTCTGTCCTCCAGTTCTTGTGTCTGTGCCACCAGTTTCTCTATTTTTTTGTGACAAGCTGTAAAATCTTGATGGTTTTCCTCCTTTTCTAATAAAAACTTATTGTAATCATCCATCCTCTATTTATTTCTGCTTGCAAAAGTTCCACTCATATTCTCAGAGCATTCCGCAGTCCTTGGTGTTTCTGTAAGTTTTAACTGTTCTTCCCATTCCTTAGTTTTTTGTATCCCATTATGTTTTTCTTTCCATAACTTACTCATCCATCAGTTACCACTGGTTTTCAAACTGTTTTTCAAGGACTAGAATTTGTTTGTTTAGATTTACAGCCTCCAATAATTACTTAGCCATGTCCTGATTACTATGCTGTTGTTCTTCATTTTCTACGTCCTATTTTTTCATTTGAGAGAGCAAGCATCAATGGCTCACGACCATTTTGCCTCCAATCAGTTTGTATCTCTGTTTCATGATAATTTTCAGTTTTGTGGGAAGTTTTGATAATCAGAATATGAAAAGATTTTTTCACTTTTAAAAGCAGTGGCCTCTGAGAAGCTGTTTCCTGGATAACATTTTCTGCTGTCTCCTGTTTCCAGAAGCGCGATTCAAAACTTAATAAAATTTACTGTAACTACTCACTTCTCCAAACTTGAATATGCACTTCAGTCTATAAACATTACAGAAACACTTTAGAACTCTCATGAGACACGGGGTTTGTCTTATCATAGTAAAAAGGGATTATAGTATGAAGGTTTGGATTAAGAAAGAAAAATAATGGTCTTCAGGAATATTCACCTCCTTTTCTATCTATTAAGTGATTGCTATGGAGTGCCTCTTGTTTGCACCCAGAACCATTAAGGGTTACTTAGCTTTCAGAGATTAATACAGTGTAAGATTCTTCAGGTCCTTCAGGTAGAAGAGCACAAAATCTCTTGATCTCTAGTGGTTTGTATAATGGAAGAACAGATTGAGAAAGGTTACTACTTGACTGTGAGACTAAATTAAGCCTTAATTTGAAGGTTTCTCGTTGCCTTTGAGACAAGGATATAAGTGCTCATATCCTTCTTAGGGTCTTAATTTTTCTGCCCTTTCTTTTTTCTTTCTCTCTTTTCCAACAATAAAGCAGATTTATTTTATTTTACTCTGCTGTTCACTATTCTATTGCATACGCCTCTTCATCCCTACTTTACTATGCTGTCTGAAAGGGACATAAAGGGCAAATTGCTTTAAGAGTATGGATATGGGACTAAATAAAAAGCAGCATTGCTACCTTGGTGAGCATGAAAGGGCAAGAGCCCCTGAGGTAAGCATAAAAGGAGATGTAAAGAGTGCTGGTTGGTGTAATTGTCAGAGAGCTGCAGAGATGCAAATGTTGGAGCTTTTATGGCCTGTAGGGTTGCAAGTTTCTACAGAGAAGAGATGATCTGATGAAAAGCTACAAGAAGATAGAAATGCGAAAATGATCAAGGTTGTGTCTTGTCTGGATCCAAATGAAAGTCTTGCATCTAATGCACCAAGTTTCAGCTGTAGGCTGTGATCACTAATGTACTGAAATATGGGAGCTCTCCTGTTAACACTAGTGCTCATTTGCCAAGAGTTGTTTATATCTTCTCCACGTTTTGCCCAGAACATTCAGCTATTGAGATTTTCCAGCCCTAAATCTTCCAGCTCAAAAAACTACTTGTGTTTGATCTTGGGGCATGCTGAGCACCTCCAGAAGGTGCTAAGAACCCTTGCATACTGTTTGCCTTGGTGAGAATGAATCACACTGAGTGACTCTCAGTTCTGCTGAACTGGATAGCATTTGTTGTTGAAACAGGATTTTCTGTCAGAATGAAAAATCAAAATAAGAAAGCTAACATATATTTATAATTGAACATTTTACTCTTATTGAATGCGCAACTCCCTTTGTCATGCTTTGTAGTGTTTGCATGCTACAGCCTCCTTTTAGGCGAGAAGTTTGCTTTCAGTAGGACCAATATCCATTCCAGATTTGAGTGACTTGTCTCAGGGTTCATAAAAAAGACCATAATGTTAACACAGGAAAGCAGCGTCAGGATGCAGGACATAAATCTTTTGATACAATGACACATTAGGCAGTAGTCTACAAAGCTTGCAAGAGGAAACTATATTCATGTGTAAATACAATGTTCTCTTGTGTAGAGAGAATAAAGACAAAGGACTAAAAAGGGCCCCTCACAACAAGAAAAACATTGAGGGGCTGGAGCTTATCCAAATAAGGGCAAGAAAGACGGTGAATAGTCTAGAGAAGAAGTGTTATGAGGAGCAGCTGAGGGAACTGAGGTTGTTAAGACTAGAAAAGGAGGCTGAGGAGAGACTTTATCGCTCTTTACAGCTACCTGAATGGAGGTTATAGCGAGACGAGTGTCCGGTCTCTTCTCCCAGGTGACAAGCACTAGGACAAAAGGAAATGGCCTGAAGTTACACCTGGGGAGTTTTAGACTGGATATTAGGAAAAAGATGTCATCATTGAAAGGATTGTCAAGAAGTAGAACAGCCTGTCCAGGGAAGTAGTTTAATCATCATCCCTGAAGGTATTCAAAACCTGTGCAGATGTGGGGCTTAGAGGCATGGTTTAGTGGTGAACTTGGCGGGGTTAGGTTTACAGTTGGACTTGATGATCTTAAGGAACTTTTCCAAACTAAATAATTCTGTTTTCCTAAGGCATGAATGTTAGACCCTTAGAGACATCTCACGAACCCAGCAGACTAACAGGCTCAAGTGGTAGTTGCAAAAATAGTACCATACAACTTTAAGATGAGAATTAAGTGTTCCTAGAGCCAAAAGACACTGGATATTATTCAAATCAGTGCCATAAGGACATCTGATTTTAAATCATGGAGAAGGGATTTCCAGAAACTTGCAGCATTTACATGTTATCTGAAATATTAATAGCATTCAATGTATTTTGCATCACAGATTACTAGTACTTTTGATTGTTTTCCATCTTACAGGGATGCTACAATATTGTGGACAGGGCAAATGAAGTAAGACAGCATCAACACTCAGCTTTTTCCAATAGCTTTTTTCTTCCTGGAAAGAGGTTCTTAAAGGAAAATATTGGATCCAAAGTGCTACCATATCAATGAAAGACATTTTTTTCTTGTTTTCAGAGTACCATTGGTAAGATCTGCTAGACACATATACACACCTTTTCGCAAACGTCAAGTCACAGACTAGTGGGAAATCTGGTTACCTGTTGTGACTCACAATGAAATTTTAGTTCCATGTCAAGCTGCAGCATGTCTCAGAGACCAAGGATTTTCAGAGAATCCCTGTGTAGGTATAGGTATGACAGCTTAAAGTAAAGGAATAAACGTCAGAAGTTCAGGTTAGATAATTTTTCTTTTCTTAGTTGTCTTTGCTTGTAGACCTTCTATCCACTTTATTCTCTGAAATATTTCCTACTGATTTATTCTCTAAAATCTGGCAAAGTATTTAGCCTTTCAATAACTCCATAGTGCAGAGGAGCACAGGTGTATTTTCTTTATTTTAACATAGTTAGGGAGAGCCCTAGATAGATTTATCCATCCCAAACTGCTAATTTGACCTAGTGACTTAAATTAAATTATGTGTTTACTAAAATCTGAATGCTTAAGTATTGTACTTATTGACAAAGTAAGACCTTGAGTCCAGTACATTTGCTATTCTTTTTTATTCAGTGATTGAACAAACCAGGGCTGCTCTTATCTCAGAATCTTCATACCTAGTCACTTTTCTTAAGCTCTTGTAGGTCTACTACATTAACTTAGTTCTCTCCACTGCTACACAAAGTTTATATTGTAAGGTGGATGTGTGAGTCCTCACAACATCTAAACCAAAGAGAATACATTAAATTGGTCAGAAAAAAAAAAATAAAAATCACAAATAAATTAAAAATCCATAGCTTCCTCAGAATTTTTGATGTTGGCTGGTTGCAGGCATCAATTTAAACAGTCACAATATAAACTGATTTCTCATTTGTTACAGGACATCATTATAATGTTTTATCATGCGTAGCCAAAAGGGAACAAGAGATTACTAAAGAACAGTTCATTTTTCAGCTGCATTTTATTTATAATACCTTTTCTTGGCAGATGTTATCCCCACAAATGAATGAATGTTCTGAAATAACAAAGCAGACATGGATTGATGGGAGAAATTGATCTGCATTTGTTAATGTACTTTTGCTGTGGGAAGCACATTAAGTGATTAAAGTGCTGAAAAAGCTCTTCCCATCCAGACACACAGCATACTGAACTCCATTAACGCAAGGACAAAGGCCAACATTTTTTTCCATTGCATCTCAAGTGCACCTTGTCTGCACAATACACATCATATAGTTTGATTGCATCCATAGAATTAAACTGTCTAGTTAAACTAACGGTTATTATCTAAGGCAACTCTAAAGGATGAAGTGTCAAAAAAGAGTAATGATTTTGAGTTGCCAACATAAAACATCTGAAAAACATCTGATCTAGAGACAGTACAGTTTTCCATTCTGAAAATTAGACTCTAGGTTGTTTTCAGCTGAATACTAAAATATCTGGAAAATAAAAGTCATAGACACTCTGGATGAAACTTTTCTTATGCACAACAATGTTTTCTATTACCACAGCATCTGATTATTTGTAATTGTACTCTATTAAGAACAGTCCTACGAGATATTATTACTACTTCTATGATCGTTGATAATAGATGATGAGCTCAAACCTGTTCAAGCCCACCTCAAGAAATTGCCAAGAGTCATTACTCATTCTAACAAATAATATCAGCCATAGACCATTTGGGTTTGGAATAGTTGCATTAAAATGTGCTTTACAAAACTGTGCATAAGTGTGTGGAATGTATTGCCAAGAGAGGATTTCTGCAGATATAGGGCAAGGAAATATTGCTGAATCACATCTCATAGCCACTAGGCAGTGTTTCGTTTCTGAAAGTGATGGGCATGGGGCACTAAAGTAAGGACACAACATTGACAGGAATTACTGGTGTGGTTTTATCTTCAACTCTAGTTTCATAGAATCATAGAATCATAGAATAACCAGGTTGGAAGAGACCCACCGGATCATCGAGTTCAACCATTCCTATAAAACACTAAACCATGTCCCTTAGCACCTCGTCCACCCGTGCCTTAAACACCTCCAGGGAAGGTGAATCAACCACCTCCCTGGGCAGCCTGTTCCAGTGCCCAATGACCCTTTATGTGAAAATTTTTTCCTAATGTCCAGCCTAAATCTCCCCTGGCGGAGCCTGAGGCCATTCCCTCTTGTCCTGTCCCCTGTCACTTGGGAGAAGAGGCCAGCACCCTCCTCTCTACAACCTCCTTTCAGGTAGTTGTAGAGAACAATGAGGTCTCCCCTCAGCCTCCTCTTCTCCAGGCTAAACAACCCCAGCTCTCTCAGCCGCTCCTCATAAGGCTTGTTCTCCAGCCCCTTCACCAGCTTTGTTGCTCTTCTCTGGACTCGCTCCAGAGCCTCAACATCCTTCTTGTGGTGAGGGGCGCAGAACTGAACACAGTATTCAAGGAGCGGTGCGAAATTTTTCATATACAGTTCCTATCATTAATACAGAGTTGAAACCAGGCATGTGCAATATCAGAAGGAAAATACTGGACAACATATTTTTTTTTAAAAAAACAAACACATGTTGGAGAGCCCAGAAATGTTATATTAATTTGAAAGCTTAAGAGAACTCCATATGTTGTCTCATCACTTCTCAACCCATATGGGCCAGATTCACCACTTGTTCAGATCCCATTTGGTAGCCATGTAGCACAACAAGAACTGGTTGAGTCATATGTTGAGAAAGACTGTGCTTACTTTATTCAGTCACCTTTTACACATGGGATGGCAGCTGATTTTCCTTGGTCACAAACACTAGAATTATAAGCAGTTACTAAAGTAAATTATTTAGATGTAAAATGCAAGGTGCAATCTTGGGTAAAAAGTAGAATTAAAAAGAGAAGAAAGTAAAATGAAACTTTTGGGATTTAGCCAGCTCGTCAGTCATTAACCTTGAAGATAGCTCATTCTATCATCTGTAACATTAAAAATTGACTGTCATAGATTTTCTTCAAAGCTCTTGCTGTGTAACTGGGAAGTACTTTGCCCATTTTTATGAATCCAATTCATAAAATAAAACTATTTCTACAAGCAGAGATCTTATATTTAATGTATTATCCTCTTGAGTATCACAAAATTATTTGGATCATCCTTAAGAAAATTAATTAAGTTTTAAGTTCAGAAAAGCAAAGATCTTCATTTAATGGGCTAAACTCAGGTCTTTGAGTTTAATTTCTACTTGAATCAATAGTCTTCATGCAATAAGTGCTTGCTTTTCATTCATGAGTCTTCAATAGAAAGCTGTGATCTTCATTGATGCACTTTGGTTTAACTGTTTTGCCCTCTGAGTTTTACTTCTTTATGATATCATGGAGAATTGATGACACAAATACCATAAATTGTTATATTTAGGTGGCATTAAATGCAGCATTGAAAACTGAGCTCCTTCAGTATCTGAAACAGTTTTTAAGGAACAGGGCACAATAATTTCAAGACTGAAGATGTGAAGCATTTCATATAGACGAGAAGCAGAGCTTAATTTTATTTGTAAACTGCAGTTCTCAGCTAAAATCATTTTTTAATGTTAATCAAATAAACCTATTTTATGCCATGAGCTAAATAGAAAGACAAATTAATGGAGACCACGGTTCTGATGACAAATCACAAAACCATAGTGTCTGCTGCATGGACTGAAACTGAGCAATGCAGAAAGAAGTTGCACAGGTTTGTTTCAATGTCAAGGAAGGCTATGGTCACACTTATCCTAAAGTCAGAGAATCATTCAGGCTGGAAGAGAACTTTGGTGGCCTCCAGCCTAATGCCTGCTCAAAGCAGGACCAGCTATTGAATACGGAAGAAATCACTCAGGGTCATGTACAGTCAGGTCTTGAAAACTTCCAAGGATGAAGATTCCCCAGCCTCTCTGGACAGCAAATTCTGGAGCTTGCCTATCTTCATAGGATTTTATTTTTTGACTTGCAACCAGGAACTGTTGGAAGAGACCAGGTCTAGCTGTTCTCTCAACAGCTTGTCCTGTATTTAAAGACAAGGTTTGTTGATGATGTTTATATCATGCTCCCTCAAGGGATATGCACAGTGTGTAACAATGTGGTGACACATTCTGAACACAGATAACTTCATCTGTCTCAATTAAGTGCTGTTTGTAAAGTGCTTTAGAGAGGAAAAGAGCCAAAAGATCTGCAAAGCATGATCACCCTCACATGAAAACTTGGAGACTAACATTTAATTCTCTGCAAAATTGCATACAAGGAACATTGTGGTTTTTTGAGGAATCTCATAGTTATTATATAAAAGGAGCTTCTCATTCAGTAATTTCTGCCATCCTCTCTTGGTTAGAATAATTGCACTGATGTAGTCTGTGCTGGTGACATGTTTCTGGCTTGTTCTAGTTAAGTTCAGTGCTTTGAAAATATGTGATTTCACTTGTTCTTAAGTAATAAATTGTTACAGCACATATATCCTTTCACAAGCCTTAGGACTAAGACTCCTTTTCCCTACACTCTCACAGAATTCATTGGTTCTCAGCAGCACCCAGGCGCCCATCTGGAGTTCTATGAATTAAGAGCTGTAGTCAATATTTAAAGTATAGCTCTGTATAAATATAAACCATGTTAGGTGAAATTGAAACTGCTTTCTGACATAATCCACTCAGAAAGTCATCAAAGCAGCGATGTAAATGTCACTTTGATTAAGATGATACTTGCTTTCCTTAGAGGATGTAGTATCCAGATTTCAAAGGACAAAGGTTTATTTTTTGGTCAACCATATAACCATATACAACAGTTAGCCAAGTCTGGGGTCTTCTTTTTATCTTTTTCTTTTTAGTTAAAATGGCTTGCAAGGAACACAATTCATTTCCACTCTTACAGTACCAATAAGTGGAACTTGGAGTTAAATTTTAAAATATTTTTTTAAACTTATAAGTATGAAATTATTTTTGAAGCTTTGAAATGCAACCTGACATGGTTTTAACAGCAGTCATGAGGATTTAAAGTTATTTTTGAATAGTACAAAAGTTTCTTGTCTAATTGCCTGACTCCAAAGGAAAAGGAGCTTTATAAGGAAAGTATATGATATGTATTGAAAGCATAGATATTGCCAAAGGATCAGCTGCAAAACCACCCAGAAATCTTACCAGAAATGTCATTGCTTAATACTAGGCACAAAATTGAAGTTTCTTTAGAGGCATAAGTTATAGAGGTGCATTGCCTGCCAGCCTCTAAACCAGTGAAGATGCAATCCAACAAGCCAACAGGGAGACTTCCGTTAACATAATTGGTTTTGAAGAAGGCTACAGAAGTCTGATTAACATAAAATACCACGTGTTTTTAATTGATTTCCTGAGTGCTTATCAGTCTTGCAAACTAAGACCAGAAGAAGAGCTTTGTCTAAACATCCAAAATTTTATAGCTTTCTCTAGTTACAAACATGTACACAAACCACCTGACAAGATTTTTCATTTCAATCCCACTTAGTGTGAGATTCATAGTATGATACTCAACACTAATATCTAGGCAGCTAATATCTTTTTTTTTGTGTGATTGAAAGCGGCCCTCAAGGGGAGGACAGGGAGGGGGCTGGTGCTGGTGAATGAGAAAATCAACATGAGCTGGCAATGTCTGTTTGCCACCCAGAAAGACAGCCGTATCCTGGGTTGCATTAAAAGAAGTGTGACCAACAGATTGAGAAAGATGATTCTTCCCCTCTATTCTACTCTCATGAGACCCCACCTGGAGTAGTGTTCAGCCTTCTTACTCCTTGGTTTTTTTCTTTTTCTTTTTTTTTTGGAAGGTATTTGATACTGCATTAAAGTGAAGTTGTGTTCAAGAGTCACAGAAATAATATCTTCATTCCAAGAAATAAGTCGGTTCTGTCAATACATCTGTTCCAAGGGACAGCACTCATTATTCCAGAAATGTATTACATCATCATGCCTGTTAGACAACTTCTTTTTCTTTTGTCTGTTTTTGTTTTAAGTTATTTGTGTTAAAGAGAATTCATGCATCATAAATTAACTAGGTAAGTATTTTCAAAATTGCATAGATTTACAGTCCAAAAGTCATTTGTATTTCTTTACAGGTGAGAAGTTAGAAGAAATGCATGTAATTATGGATAAAGTAGAAAGATTTGCCTCTGTCTTAAGACTATTTTTTTTGTTTGTTTCAGATCCTGACACTGTACTTCAGAGACTCTGGGAAATAAGGTCTGAACCTCTGAATGATGTGTATTCTCCAGGTATCCATCTTGACAAGAAAGGCTTTGATTGATTGCCAAACTCCAGTTTGCTAAGGAAAGGCGTGTTTCTGAGGGGGTTGATTTCATGACTAAGTACACTGAAGCACTGTTGTCCATCTGGTAAGCAACAGGGTATTTTATCACACAAAAGTTTTGTCTGTTAAGGCAGAATATCGTGTTATCAGCCGCTCCAAATGCTACTGATATTTTGTCTGACAATTCTATGGTTTTGGAAATTCTGAGAACAGTGATCTTCTCCCTGAGGCAGTGTTGCATTTGTTTTAGAAGAACTGGACTTCTTTTTTCCACCTCTTACACCACAGATCACCAGTGTAAGTGTTGAGCATTTAGAAATTGCAGCCTGGAATTTGAGGAGTGAAAAGACTGATAAGCAGTTGATTCAGTCCTGTGATTGGTAATTAATGGCTTACCATTATCCTTGTTTTATAATATATCATAGTCAGAATCCCAGCGTTATAAAGTCACTATTTCACTTTCTTTGTTCCCTTTATTGCCTCACAGTCTCCAAAAGTTACTTACTCTGTGAACGTTGTAGTTGTAGGTTTGTTGTTTTTGTGTCAAATACATTTTGAAAAGCTGTACAAAAATAAAGGTGCAGAAGAATTTCTTCTGACAGAACCAGACAAATCAATTAATTGAACTCTGGCAGTCAGGGGTAATCTTATTTCCTACTCTATTAAGGAAAACCAGAATCAGTTAGCTAATTTCACTAAAGAAAATATCTGTCACCAGTTATTAAGCAGCACATGATGGGGAGAATTAAGGACAGAAAACTTAGAAATTATTTTTTCTTCCAGAAATTGCATTACTTATTACTCAATCTTTAGAAATCTGGAATCAAACACCATTGCAGTCCTTTGGTTTGGCCAAAGAAAAGTTCTTTCTTTCCATATAGCAACACCTACAGCATTTAATCTTTGATTTCTATAAATATTGACACTGTTATGTTTGTGCTTCAGAGGGAGATAAATTTAGTATTAACTGACCAAAGCAAACTGCTTCCAACACACCATTTACTGATGACTGTTCCTGTTATATATTCCAAAAAAACATAGAATCATAACAAATATTTATGAAAACAAACCTGATTACTTTTATTTCAGAGTCTCTTTCCAGTGTTAAACAATCATACATGTTAAGAAACATGATTCAAATATCACAAGATGTAATTTAGATAGTTTAAGGAGTTTCCATTTTTCATTGGGAAGGAGAGGTGGCAACAGTTTATGTGTGCACATATAATTCAAAATAGCTCCCTGTACAATCAGAAATGGAACGGGACCATTACTGAAGGCCTAGCATTTTAAAGCACTTTGACTCTGTGGCTTACAGCCAGCAGATCAAGTCCTTAATCGAGTTTGATAATTAAACATCACCTAACGGCTCTAGAAGGGTTGATTCTTTCACAGTTCCCTTGCTAAATCTTGTTGATTTATTCATTCCTTTATTTGCATGAAGTACTCTTCTCCAAAGAGAAGAGTTGGCCCAGCCTTGCTCTTGCCAAAGGCACAATCTTTAGAAGGACAGCTAGCCAAGACTAAGTATTTTAAAAGACTGCACTGTCTTCTTTATGCACTGTTAAATAGTTCCAATCCAGAAATTTCAACCTTTTGTCAATTAGGCATGCAGTAGCAGGACTGCTATGCATTTGTGGAAATACATAGTCAGGTTCTTGATTATGGTTTTATGGGGTTATTTTTGTACCATGGTATTAAGACAGAAAGTAGGTAACATAAAATTCTTTTCACTGCTGTTCTTGCTTTTGTTGTTAAAAAACACAGCATGCCTGGTTCACACAGCAATTAAGATTCACTTCATCTCCACTGTTATCCTGATGGACAGCCCTTCATAAATCACCTTTCTGACCTTCAGTAGGACAGAATGATATTGCCTCAATTTACAAGGCACTCAAAGAAAGAAAACACTAGTTAAATGGAAATTTCCCATTATCATTACTTCTGCCACCCTCTAATCCAGGAAGACTATTTGTCAATCCAAGATAACCCAGATGTCTGCAGTGAAAATTAACAATGATAGTAGAAGAAAAAAATAAAAGTTATGCCCAGCTAAAATTAAATTTGGAAATCTCATCTACTCCTTTTCTCCAAACACTCATGCTACAGTCATCAGGGCTGCTGAGCAGATGAAGCCATACAGAGGACACTGATAGGCAAATATGAGATAAAATAAAGGATTTTGTTGGAAAACTATGTTGTTAAAGCTGTAGAAGGAAAGTAAATTTTATACTGTGCAAGATACACAGAAAGAAAAACTACTGTAAACAAATTAACGCGGCACAACCTATAGTAATATGTGTTCAGAGTATTAATCAGTAAAGCAAGATAAGCACCAGTAGGGAAAAAAAAGCAAGGGTAATTAGGAACTCATTAGTGTGACAGTAGAATATATTATCTGTCTTAATGCTAGATTTATCCCCACACATGAATTTGATCTGACTGTCAAAGACACAGAAAGCATTTTACAGAAATTATTGAATGCAAAAGTAGAGCAATATGACAAAAAACTGGCAGCCTGTCACACAGTAACATGAGAAACGGGAAGATTCCTGGTTAACCTCTGAATATTCAACTGTCTAAGTCCAAAAATATCACTGAACCCACAGATGGGTGTGGATTTTCAAATATGAGGAAGATCAAAGACATTATGTTGATAATCAGAAGACAAGAAAAATATCTGTAGCTAGGACTGACTTCTAAGGTCATAAGGATCAAAAAACATGAGTCTTCTTTTGTAACTTAGGTTAAGCAAACACCTTAAGCACAGAGGATTTTTTTTCTTCTATGTAACACAAGCAGAAGGCTTTCTAACATAAAGTTGGTGGATATTTGCTTGGATATGTAAACAGAATGACTTATGCAGCTATTAAAACAAAATAACCATGTTTCCGTCATTCAAGTACACAGCATCTTTTCCTTGTATTTAGCCACAGTAAAAAAAAAAATAATAATAAACAGCCTGTACACAGATAGAAACAGCTTTACCTAATCCATCCCAATAACTGAAATAATGCCATGGCTTTCTTGCAGAAAATGGTTCTCAAGATGAACAAATCAGCTGTGAACCATCCCTGTGCTAAACTAAGTCTTGAAAGAGTGTCTAGTGTTCTTTATGCATTAGTCCTCATAAAAGAAAATAATATTCCCTTACATCCACTGTTGCCCATGGAGTATATTTTTTGACCTGTCTGGATCTCCAGGTCTCCTCAAAATGTTTTCCTTCATCTTATCTTTTTTGCACAGACAAACGCCTGTGGGGTCCAAGCAGAGTAACAATTCACACTTGGTTAGGCTTATCCACTTCTCATCCACTGGATTGTTATAAAAACTTCCAGGAAGAAGGGTGTAAAAGTTTAAGGAGACCAGAAATTGTACTTGTTCTTCTAAATTACAAGGACATGAAAAATTAATGTGACCACCAGAACTAGAGCTTTAGGCAAACATGAATATTCATTTCCCCTTCTGCAATGGTGGGATTCAGCTAAATTTCATTAGAAGTATATAGTCATTAAGCATGTGAGCCTAAAAGGAACATATTTTCTTTATAGTTCAACACAGCTATCATTTAACATGAAGGCTCAGAATCAGCCCAGAAGCATTTAAAGCAGCTATTGTACTTACATCTGAACAGATGCTTAAAATAATTCAGAGTATTACATTGTATCACAAAAACAAGTCAGTCAGTCAGTCTGACTTCATAGTGAAAGTAATGTACATTGATCTTCCTTGACACCAATGTAAACCTAATGACATCCTTCCCTGCCCTAGAGATTGCATGAAATATAACTGCATTTGGCAGAAAATAACTTCTTTTGGAATGTAACTCTTCCTTTGTAAACTACTTCTCTGTTATCAGCTGCAAATTAATGGAAACATCAACTCACCCTCCCTGGAAGAGGTCCACATTATGGAATTTGTGTAGCTCCACAGAAAACTCGACAGTTCCCTGGACCTCAGACATGATTTTTTCAGGTCATCACCTAAACAACACATATATACAGGCATTATAAACATTTGAAGCACTTTGCTTAACAAATCGATTAATGTATTACTATATCTTATTCCGTATATTAGGGTTCATGCAAAACTTGAAATAAATTAAAATCTGCTGCAATCTTTCCAATAACATCATTGGGCTCCATCTTCAGGAAGACTAGCTAAAAGCCAAATCAAAGCAGTAATTAAGGCGGGCAAAAAGTCTAATTAAGGCTGAGGACAGAATGATAATATTATGGAAAGTATAAGAAGCAAAAAGTAAATAGCATATTACATGCAGGAATCTCAAAGCAAATTTTAATTAACTGTCTTATTTCTCTTGTATGGGAAATTGATTCTTTTCTTCCCACTTTACCAAATGGCAGATATCCAGTCAGCACAGTTCATTTCTGTAGCAGCATATGCCAAAAAGACAAGAAACCCTAGAGAAATGAGACAAGAATTGAGATTTTTTTGTGCTTTTGACCCCTCCTATAACTTAAGTCCCAGAAGGGAAGCTTCTGAGGGAATATGAATAATTTAAAGATTAATGAATGGATGAGATTCTTCTAAGGAAAGTGCTGACAATCAAAACACCTAACAGGCCACAACAGAAGATTTCAAAACATTACAACAATTTACAGATAATATCTTATACGTTCATTGAATCATAGAATAATTCAGGTTGGACGGAAACTGAGAAGGTCATGACTTACTCAAGGAAACTTTGTATAAGTAAATTTCCAAATCAGCCCTATTTAACATATCAGCGTAAATCCTTACAAGTCCCCTAATTGCAGCAGAAGCAAGCCAAAGGCTTTCAAAGCTTTGGATAGATTTTGAATTTTCTTTTTACCCTTTCCTCCTTTTCTCCCTGCAAGATGCCTTCTGGCAATCTGCAAGCTGTCTGGAAATATTCTATAACATCATTGAGAATATAGAGATCAGATTTGTTTAATTAGCACATTAATAAACATTATCTTGGTATCTGTTTAACAGCAGCAAATACAATCTGTAAGGAAGACCTATGTCAGGATTGTTAATAATTTCCCTGTCTGAGACATATGGGGCTTTAAGGGGATATCCAGCTCAGACTGTGGAGAAAGCAGAAAAATTCTACATATGTGCCAATCAGCAATTTCTATGGCACTCAAAGATTTGACCACTTTGTCTAATGAACCAAGAATGAAGAAGAGTTTGATACAGGAAGTCCTCAGATAAGCATTAAGATGTAGCTTTCTGAGAAGTCTTAATGCTTACTCCTGATAAGTAGTTTTCCAACTAACTGGCTCATCACATCAAGTATTTTAAACTATGTTTTCTTTCTAGCTATCCTCTCAAGCACTACCATTTTTCAAAAAGAGCACATTTCAGAGTTAAACGGTTGTTGATTTTTCATTCACCGTCCTCAAAAAGAACCATTGCGTATGTTGACTCTGGAATGACAAGAAGGGACATAATATGTACACAATATGTTTAATATATGCCTATAACTGAGCAAAACTAAAAACAGGACAATTGCTAAACTACACATCTATTATACCTCCAAGGTAAGGAAATCTACATTGGCTCATGTCAGGCCATGATTTAGGAGAATTGAGGCTAAATTCAAATGCTATTACTTGACAAAGTACTATTCTTTTCTCTCTTTTCCTCCATCTCAACAAGAATGATACTAATCCTTTCTCTTTTTGCCTTTCTGCACAGCCTGAGGAGCTGTACACTGTTTATAAGGCATGTATATCACATACGCAACTAGTTCTGTTTGTAATAGTCTTCTCTGAGTGTTCAGCACTAAAACAAAGCAAACTGTGTGGGAAGTCAAGAGAAGAACACAAAATACCACAAGGAGATACTCTGACAAGATACTTAGCCTTGAGGAGAGTGCTAATTGGCAGAATTGCCTCTGGATCAGTCTACATGTGATGCTGAGGCATATTTCCCTAGGCCAAAAGCTCAGGATCAAAGGAAACTTCATGCTTTTGAAGACAACAGTTTAAAAAGGAGACGTATGAATGGGTGTCCAGCCAGTTCAGACCAGTAGCAATATTGTCAAAGACAGAAAGAATGACACGCATCTAAGGATAGAAAGGGTGAATAAAAAATTAAATACATGGAAATGCATACGCAGGTCTTCATTGTATATTCAGGTCTTGTAAAGGAGTTCTGACCACCCCTCACTATTTGATCACTACATAGGACAACCTTGGGCTATAAACAGAGGAACAGTCAGTAAAAATACAGAAGTGAAAGATGAAATTACACTAGCATTGTAAACACAATAGGGAATGTTGCCAGTACTGAGGTATCATCAATTAATCTAAAAAGTAGTTCAAAGAAAAATATAAATGTGATTATTGGGAACAAATTAGTACATTGTTTTTTCCTAAAATGTCCGTTTTTATGGCAAACCCTTTGCATATTCCTGAAGAAGATAACATTAGAAAATATCTATGGGAAGGTACTAAAGTAATATAGGAAGTGGTTTGGCCTTATATTTCTGTAAAAACATTGTCCACATTCATCCTCATCACTTCTAAAGCACTGAACTGCCTTGTAAGGTGCTGCCATCATCACTGGTTGTGCTGTGCTCTCCTACAGACACTGATGTTATGAGCAAGGTCACCACTTTGACAATTTGTCCTTCCAGCAAGAGTTGGTGTCCTAACAAGAGACAATCTCTTTCAGTTGTCATTGTCCTTACAGCATGGAGACACTAACTGAAATCAGAATGATTTATACAGATAAAACCCTTTGAAAATCTATATGTTTTAATACTGGAGGCTGCCTCACTTGCATATTTAAAGGAAGGCCTGATTTTAGTACCCTTGTCTTCACTTTTGTTAGTGGACATACTTTCTGGGTTGGGATTGTTCAACACATGATATGAGCCAAACTGCATTTTTATCCTTCACTGCTCTCTGCAATCTTTTTGACTCATAGTATTTGTGTTAGTAATATTTTAGAGATACAGTCAACTGAGTGAGTCCTCTGAGAGTAGGTGATTATTTGAACGTGTACCACACACACACACACAACTGTTAAACACCTTGAAGCTAAAAAAGACTTTGACAATTGCCTGCTGAAATAGCAATCAGCACCAACCCAGCCAAAGGGAGCAGAGGAAGGTGAGATGGGGACAGAGCTGGGTGGAAATAAGGACGGGACACTGCATGCTCTGACAGTCCATGAACTTCCTAGCACTTATGTAATTCAATTTGAGTGAAAAAAAAACCCAGGAATTTATTTGGTACTTTCACCATTCTAAACCATCTCTATCACAGAAGACAGCAAAAGAAAAAAAAACCACCAAGGACAAAAGATCAAAAAAAAAAAGTGATAAACGACAATGACTCATGAACCTAGAAATGCTCACTTAGAAGAATAAAGCTGCTGCTTAGGAAACAGAGCACATACTACCTCCAGGACAGTACCACTGTCCTTATTGCTCTTAATGCATGTTCTATTTTATTGAGATTTGAGATATTGATATTGAGATTGAGATTATTTTTATTGAGATTTTCAAAAACTGGTGTTTGTTGCTACCTGGGCATTTTTAAAATTTATTTATTTGCTTGTTTGTTTGTTTGTTTCTCTGTTTGTTAGGAAATCCTTGGTTAAGCATGTAGAATAAAGTCATAGTGAGATAAAACTTTATTCCCCTCTCCACAAATACCTTCATCTATTGTAAAATTATAAGTAAGGAACAGAGGAATACAGTGGAAGGAGGATGATAAATACACACAAATATGCCCCTAGACTAAAGCATCAGGAGAAAAAAATACACTCATTATGCCAAACCTCTTTTTTGTTGTTGTTTTTCATTATTACTTAAGTTACTCCAGTGTTCACCTTCATGCAGCTGAACTAGATCCCAGTTCTTACAGCAGTGATTGCACCTCAATAGCCTTTTCTGAGCATACATCTATTACTTGATGCAAAGCAATTGCAAAGATCAGTGAGTCCTTTCAATGCAACAGTGTCATTAACTGTTCTCCAGTTTACAGAATGTTTCATTTTTTTTCTGTCAGCACACCAGTAAAATCAGAGAGCTGAGGTTCTCAACAAAACAATTATTTCAAAATTTAATACCTCATAGAATCACAGAACGCTTTGGGTTGGAAGGGACTTTTACAGGTCATCTAGTCCAATGCCCCTGCAGAAGCAGGGACGTCTTTAACTAGACCAGCTTGTGCAGAGCCCCATCCAACCTGACCTGGAAAGATTCCAGCAGTGGGGCCTCCACTCCTTCCCTGGGCAACCAGTTAGTGTAATGCAACAAATATGCATCTAATCTGTTAAAATCAACCAAGACAGTAATTGTCTTCCAATGTTTTGGGTGACGGCAAGATAGCTACTTTACACTTTTAAGGAAAAACAATCAAAATACAATACTAAAAATACAAAGAAATTACAAAGCTTATTTAGCAGAACTATTAAATAAGTAGTTACAATATTTTATATTTTGTTCTTTCGTCGTACAAATTGCTAACAAAACAGGGCCCAGAACCAGGATCTCCCACAAGTAATGCCATTTTAGACTATTCTAAGGTAGAGGTGGCTTTGAATTATATTAAGAATTCCTGTTATGTTCCTAAGATAGTTTTGCTTCTTTTCCCAACACTATTGAGGCTAAAAAATTACTGGAATGTAAATTTTTTACTTGAATTCTTATAAAATTTTCTTTTCACCCAAGACATGTGTCATCCCTGCAGAAACCATGAAAGATTTTGGCTTTACTTCAGCAAAGTGATTTGAACACAGTTTTCTGTCCATTGGACTTGTTGAATTAGACCTTTCATCTTATTACAACACAGTCAACAAGCTAGAGCATTTATCCTGAGACATGGAAAGCCAATGAAGTGTGTGATCCCACAAGACTGGCCTTTTGCCATAGCTTTAACAGTAACAAAAAAGCTCTGCCTAGTATTCTGTTTCTCACTTTCGCGTACAAGAACTTCAGCAGATTGATAAATCAAAATATCTACACCCGGTGGAAAACATATATCACCTCAGTCAATATCTGGCTTCACTCAACAGCATATAATGAAG
This sequence comes from Phaenicophaeus curvirostris, assembly GCF_032191515.1. Taxonomy (NCBI): domain Eukaryota; kingdom Metazoa; phylum Chordata; class Aves; order Cuculiformes; family Cuculidae; genus Phaenicophaeus; species Phaenicophaeus curvirostris. The sequence goes on from NC_091394.1 coordinate 93,337,492, forward strand.
TGGAAAGAAAAGAACATATGCCATAAAATTTGCATAGCTGATGCATATATAGAGTTATGGTTGGCATTTATGATCTTAAAGGTCTTTTACAGACAAAACAGTTCTACATCTCTATGGTTTAAAACTCAGCCAGAAGGCTTATTAGTTTGTTTCCTAAATACACTTACAAAATCCACAACTTTTCAGTGACTACTTTCTTGTGATTTTTGTTTGTTTTAATATTTATTACCATTTGAGACTTCAGTCTCCAGTCTTCTCAAGAAATCATGTTATTCTTAGCCATGAGAAATCTTCTAATGCTCTATTTGTTCATGGAAGTATCAGGGATTACTTTATAAGATCTCAGGTCTTTACAATCACCTAACATTACCCGGTATAGTTTACAGAAAGAGATAGTATCACAGCACAATATAGAGATAATCCCTTGCAGCTAGTTTGTGAAGGTTTTTAGGTTTCCAATCTGTTTTAATCATTTGATTTTTTTCTTCAATATACAAGCCAAAGTAAAGACTTATGATACAGGTAAAAACAAATGCAAGCCACATAGTCTTATTCTATAGTATCTATTAAACAATTTTTTCAGTTGCATAAGCAATTAGTCTAGTTAAAAATGCTAAAGACTATTTTTTATACTCAAAAGAGCTAACTTAGTTTAGATGCAAGCCCTGAAAATAACCTTCCAATATTAAAAAAAAAAAAAAGGTTTTCTGTTTCATATTCTCAGGAAAATCACTATCAACAATTTTGTCAGATGCATTAAACACATGTTCTTAAGTAAGGCAACCCCATGAATCCCTTTTCCCAAAGTCTGTTGATTGCTACCACTACAGTTATGAGTTAGAGACACAGAGACAAATAATAAATTGTCTTTTGAAAAGTTACTCATATCCTAGAAGAGAACTCAGAGTGGAACAAATAATAAAGGAGCTAGTTTATTTTATGTAATTGTTTTTTTCTGCACTTTTACAAACTTCACTGTGATTTGTCTTTTGTCAGCACAACTGGAATTGACAAAGTACCATGGTACCTGGTTCACTAGAAGGAGGTACCCATTCAACCTCCATCAAGAAAATCAGTGTTATGAGTAAAACCATTTACACCTCACAGTAGAGAACCCTCAATCTAAGCTAACAGCTTCAAATGTATAGTTCATATAGTCATGGGTAAAATACATTGTACCTAAGGGATCCAAAGAAAGTCATTAGAAAAACAAGTCAACAACTTCAATTCCTCTCACATTCTCTTTGCAGCATCAATCCACAGTGAAGAATTTGCACAGATCACCAAATCCAGGAAGGCTGAGGAGCAATGATTATGATTATAATTACACCCTTCACAGAATGGCCGTTTCAAGGGTATTTAGATGGAGGAATGAATCTACTAGGAAAAAAAAACCCAAAAATGCCAGGTTGTGCCAGAGGATTTGTAGGTCAGAACTGAATGAAGGCCAGGATAAATGTCAGGTGCCAGTAGGCTGCTCTTATGAGATATAAAGACTTTGAGCTATTAGGCAGGATTAAATGTGAACACAGCTGTGCATATTTAGGTCAGATCACTTGAAAAAAAAAGAATGAAGAGCAACCTCGATTTGTCCTCTGTTAGCACGTGCCTGCCAGGACAACAGTTCTGAGTTCAGCTCAGCACAAATCACTATCTGCCTACACCAGTTAATAATAACCTGCTGTTGGTATTGTACAAAAATGAATCAGCAGGGAAAATTCAGAAAGAAGAGGAGAGAGAGTAAAACAGAAGGAAAAAGGAAACAATACAAACGTTCACCTGGACTAGCTTCCCACTGCTACATAATCCTCTTCTTCACACCTTCCCTACATATTCCTTCCTCAACTTGTATTTCTTCTTAACAACCTTTGGAAGAAAAAGAGGTTTTAAAGTTTTATGCACAACTGAGATCTAAAACTCCAGACTCCTACAAAATTTATCTTCTTCAATATTCAGCATTTTTTTCTATCTTATTCCTATTGTTCACCTGAATCTTTTTTTTTCTGATATTCTCATTGTCATCCTTACAAACATCAAATGCATCAAAAAGTAGCAAATTATTTGAAGGCTATTTGAGACACTCATACAGAATTATCTATCACCCTCTAGTTTGACTGTGCTCCTGTCACCAGTAAAAGAAGCTATATTCTTCTCAGTCTGAGCTCTTTTGTTTATTTCATACAGGAAATTAGAGCTCTTTAGGACATAGACCACATATTATTTTCCTGTATCCATAACAAAGCCCCACAATTATTTATTTATTTATTCATTTTAGTTTCTACTCAAGATGATATATGACTGATTTAAAAAATGCGTGGACATAATCCTATACTGAGTCTTGGGAATATATCAGGATGTTTGACCTCATCAAATCTTTACAAACACCTAAAGGAGTTTTCTGTCTTCTGAATAGACCATATCTGGGCAAGACAACTAGTTGACGGAGATAATCCTTGGAAAGGTTCCAGCATCACATGCAGTAGGACTGGAAAGCAGATGTAAGAAGATGGATGGTAAGCATCCTCCTGTAAGAGCCATGTAGCTGTCTGATGCATGAGTAAAGGGAATATCTTCTTTTGAGTGCAGTCATGTCAACAGAGTCATCAACAAAGAAACCAAGTACATAACAGAAGGATTTGAATGTCACCATGATGCTATTAACTAGTGACAGCTAATGAACTAGTGACAGTTGAGACAGTGAAAGGCTAATGTATTGTGTCTTTTTGGCACCATTCTGACTGCATTTTCATTTCTGATCATGAAAAATTTCATGGCACTGTCTAACTTCGCTATAAACTCAGCTGTCCTTGTCAGATTTAAAATGCTTGTTTTGCAATTTGTCTGATCAAATTCACTATAGAGTTTCACTTGGACAAGTTCTAGTGTCCTTCAGATGTTGTGAGAACATTTTAAGTAAGCACAATTTACATTAATCATGCTAATTATCCCTGTTTTCAAAAATTTAAAACACAGGCATTTGCCCATGAGATTCATCTCACTTTCTAGAAATGCCTTCATATGTATGAGTTGTTTAGAGTCACACTACAGTCAGTTGAGACCTATCAAACATACTGAACAAGATTTGTATGGCCATTGACAACGGCTTCTATACTGACTTCCAAGGGAGCTAAAGGTAACTTTCTTGATTGTAGTCATATGAGTCAAGTCCACACCTAGTTAGATGAATGTCATTCAGAGCAAAATTGCACACTTAAATAGTGTTTTGAATGCACCTGCAGAATCAGATGTGAAAAGGAAGAGATGTGTGTCTTCATGGAAATTATTGCCTCATATATTTATGAAGGATAAAGGAGAAAAAAACGAACAAATTCCCAAAACTTAATGATACCACATTTTCCCTTTTTTGCCTTATGTTTTGCTTTTTGTGTTACAGATATAGACATCTACCTGGAATAAAGATTTAGAGTGTCATGGGGTTGAAATGTAGTTATCACTCAGAAGACAGGAAATGCCAAGGATAAGATTGGCCATGGAGTCTCTATTCTCTCCTTACCTGCTGCATATGCATCATATTACGACCTGATACTGATCTACAAAATGACTTCTAACTCTTGCAGTGCTCAGGATAGACAAGTTCTGGGAATTAAACTGTTTTGGTTTTTTAGAAGAGTCTCTTCCCCTTTTTGGAAAATGTGTTATATGGGAGATAAGGGATCCCAGGAAAGAAGAGAAGACTCTGCTAGTTGAAGAAAATGTGTGTATTTAGCAAGTTAGGTTCTCTGATGTCTTGATTGCTTTTTTTGAGCCAAGTTTTGAGCAAATTAAAGGCTCTTAGCACAGCCAATTTTACTTAATAAAATCCTCTGAAACTGCTAACAAAGTAAACACCGTGCTAAGGTTTCACGTGGAAACAGTGGAGCTACTGATGCACATAAGGAGCTGATATTGTGTGTTGGCAGTAGTGAGACAAAAGAGAACTGCATAGCAAACACTTTCATACTCTGACATTCTGAATAAAAAAAAAGAGTTTAGAGCATTGAAGGCTTGACAGGAAGTTGTGAGTTGGATTATTATCACTAAAAATATTCACAGGCAGGGACTATGCAGGGAGAAGATAAGGATGTTGGGGAGAGAACTTGACAGAGAGGGACCATCAGATCAGCATCAGCAGAGCTAGCATCTGGATACTACTGGATGAGGGAATATTTGCAATGCAGAAAATAATACAAAATGATGTTTTATTTTCAGGCTCACAGAAAGAATATATAACTATCACAGCTGCAAATTACTTAATAAATTTCATACAAACTTTGAAATAAATGTTTGTTTGAAAGATCATTAACTCTTATAGAAAGTAAAGAATCTATAGATCATTTTCCATCATGATGACTCTTTGGACAGGCAGTAACTATTAAACCGGAATGTGGTAATGGAGGAACAGGTGTTGGTTTAGAGCAGCATAATTTAAATATAGGCAATAAAATATGCAGAGCCATAATCAGAATGATGACTTGTTTTAAGTGTTTGGGGCCATGTTGATATAAATAACTGCACCAGGTTTTGCTGCAGAGTGGGAGCTAAATTAAGTGGTTTACAAACAGAGGAAAAGGCTGACTTATTTGTCATGGCATTGCCTGAAAGGGCCAAGTAAGCCACTGCTAGACATGGACCCAACACAATAACGCCTGAGGTACAGCCATTGAATGAAACAAGGCTAGCAGAGTCTACCAAAATAATAGGAAAAACTTTTCTCTCTCGGATTCAGCCCAGCATCTTGATAAACATCACCAGAAAGATGGTTTTGCCTACAAAGTTTGCCTCACAGAAGGACTATAATTTTTCCTGGAAGCCTTGGCCCTTTTTCCAGCCTCAGAACAGCTGTCCCTCAAGCTTTTCCCGACAAGCCTGTCATGCTGCAAGCATGCTGCTCAGTCATGGAGTTATTGACTTTTCTAAAAAAGAATAACGGCTTGTGGAATGGATGTTGAGCTCTTGAGTTTCAGTTGGACAGGGAGCTGGAGTTCCCTTTGGAGAACTGGGAGCACTGGCAACACACCATATGGTGTGGTTTACTGATTCTCCAAAGCATCTACATGTTGATTGTAGTGTTGTCCTTCATGCTCTTACTCCAGTTGCAATACAAACAGTGTCTGAAGAGGAAGGACATGTGCTAACAAGATAAAGATATCCATCTTGAGTCTATTACCCTGAAATCCTCTTTGCTTGTGCCCAAATACTTCAAGTCAAGCAACCATAGGCAACACAGACAGGGAGCTTTATAGAAAGGCAATTACTGAGGCAATACCACCATCCTTTCATACTACCTCCATGTTTCTTTAAGTTCTACTTTCCCAGCACTCATTAAGTATGAGCAGACTTGATGTCCATAGCATGGTACAGATATACATAAACCATCAATAAACCACACACTTCTGATGCAGATAAGTCTAGTGGTAGCAGCATGGTACACAAAGCAGGAAAATGCCCCCATTCTGAAGTCATTTTGCAGCCTGTGATGAACTACCTACTGCCATAATTTACATTGGCACAATGGCCCAAACAAGCTAGTTTAAGGCAAGCAAGATACCAATACCCTGAATTTATAAAGACCACTATTTAGATATAGCCCTCACTTGTAAGATCTAAACAGGTGGGAGCAGGAGATGATTCTTGCCAAAATCAAACAGAATTGTGTTGCCAACAGCTTTGCACCCAGGAGAGAATAACTTGCTGAGGTGTGGGCAGCAGAAAAACCTTTCTCTTCCAAGTGAAGCTTCTGAGGTTGCACTGATTTCTAATGGGAGTTTGACTGCAAAAGCGGCTGACTCTTCCTAGATACCAGAGCCATTATTCTGCCATGGAAAGCACAAATCAGTTCCTGAAATCTCATGAGCATTGTCCTCCTTCATGGTTTCTAGTGGGATTAATAATGAAGTAATGGAAGGAACTTGATTTTGGATCTAAATGGTCACTGGGGCTTTTTGTGGGGACTCATCATCTTTACAATTAATGAAAAGGCCTTTTATGCACAAACTTCCTCATGTCAATAACTGAATATCTTACAAGCAGTGTCGAAGTCTTCTTCAATAATTTTTTGGTTTAGGTCAGTGTGTAAGCTCTGTCGTACTTCTTCTCTTTCATAGTCAAGACTTTGCACAGGACAATCCTGTCAGAAGACGTCAATTGCAAAGTTTTAAGCTCACGATCACTCCAAAAGCTGAGGCAGAGAGGAATTGCATCAAGGACTTTATAACCTTCTCTTTACAATGTCAACACTATTGTAAAGTATAAAAAATACAGGCAGCAGTTCTAGTAACAGTCATTGGAGAATGAAGGCAATACAGACACATATAGGGCAAAATCATATTTGGTTCCTCCTCACTCAGAATCCCACCTCGACTGAGTCACAGAAGAAAGTTGGTAAAAGAATGTAGATGGTAAAAGAAATTTTATATGTTCATTAATATAAGAAACCCCATCAGGTACAGAAATCTTGAGAACTCATGAGGACCAGGCTGTACAGACATCATATCTTTAAAACACTGTGGTTAAGTTCTGCCTTTAAGACCCACTCAAAAATCCTCCCTAATTTTGTTTTCATTCTATTATTCCCAACAAGAAAAATAAAGGATACCTGTTGTTTTGTTTGTTTCTTTGTGGTTGTTTTTTTTTTTTATTATTATTGTTTGTCCAGCTCTGCCATATTGCAAAAATACTTAAACTAAGGAACATTCCAATGTTATCTTGATCATTGCCTTATTAGCAGTACTAAGTGTGTTTTGGGTACTGGGCCATTTACAATACAGCAGTTATGATTGCTTGTACTAACTTGCCATGGCTTACAGCTAGTTGTCTGGGATGTCCATTTAATTTTTTATTGTTTTAGGTAATGCAAATACACAATTTAAATCGGCAGCCAGAACCAGACCAAGAATACATCAAATACTGTAATTCCATGGAAACTCCGGTGCTTCCTATATAAATATTTATACTCAAATAGACGTAACATGGGAAAAGAGTCTAGGAAATCACCACACAGCTACTCATCCCAAGGCAAAATACTGCGGATTTGGAAATGGTGGGGCAATTGTCCCAGCTACATGGCTCTCCTACCCTAAAGTCCTGTTTTGCTGTTTCTGCACAGACAGAAAGTTTGCTATCACTTTTTCTCGTGTCTTTAGAACATTAGATATGCATCCGACCAAAATATACTGTGTGAAGATGCTTCTTGGTGCAGCTGGATATTTTCATAAAGTTTCAGAATAAATAGATGAAAAAGTCTAGCTCTGCCTGAAAAAAAATGAAAGAAAAACATTTCCTTCTAGGCCTTGTCAGGTTGTATGGGACAATCTCAGCATAATGAAGCAATGTCCCCAACACCATATGCTCACTACATCAAAACTGTGGCCAGCAAAGGTGTCATTTTGATTTTTTTTTGTCCCATTTCACTGATACAATGTAATTTCGAAAACAAGAATAACTTGATGAAAATATATATCACCACAAATATCTTGTACAACATTGCAGTTGCACAATCACACACCAAGCTGCTAAGCCAAAAACCCAAGCAAAACAGCTGCAGACACTTCAGGCCAGGAATTCAATAAGAATAAAACACGTAGTTAGAACCAGAGAGGTATTCACAGGCAGAAGTAATTGCCCAAGCAGAAACAGGGACAGCATTTTGAACTATACACTTTATTAGGAGCAAGAATCTTTAGCAAATAAAGATTAGATGCAGCTCAACTTTTAGTTTTATGCAAACCTGAAAGTCAAGAATATTCAGATTTCCAAGGCGCACCGGAAATTATCAGATCATTTGCTTCTTACTAGTTTGAAATAAAGTGTCATCTCAAAAATTATTGAAAGGTTTTCCTATGTAACTGAATTGTCTCTAGAAGACTAGGCTTCAAATCCAGATCCTGCTAAATTTTTTAGCTCCTTGTATTTACATTCCTTGCAGGAAACATACAAGATCTCTCAAGAATGAAGACTCAGCTTAGAAGAGGCACTAACAGCTTCTAGAGAAAGATGTGACATGACTGTCAAGCATCTATATTAAAACCAACAGAGGGCTTTTCCTAAGGTGCCAAACAAGAAAGTGAAGTGTACGTGAAATTGAAGTCAAGAGAATTTAGTTAACCAGAATGCTAAAAGCAAAAATAGGTACATAGACAGCTAAATAAAAGTCCCCATCATGTGAATATCTCTATTCAGAGCAGTCATATTTAGCACAAATGTCTGTTCCTTCCTGAAGATTTTTTTCATAACCTGATTCTTGGTAAAAGATTAATCGTTCCCGGTGTCCCACTATCAAATGCTTTACCCGCCTTTGTTTTAAATTTTTACATTAGAAATGCAATCAATATGTAGAACATCACGAGAATTTACGGTACACTCAGTGCTATAGGCAGCTTAACAAAACATGAACAAAACCCTGCAAATTTCTTGAATTTCTTATAACCTCATTTTACCTCTGATGCAGAGGGTCCAGCTGAGTTAAAAATTCTGCACAGTTTTTGTCAGATGCATTATTTTTTTTCCCAGAACTTACAACAAAAGTGATGATGGGCCTGCAGGGCTGAACCTAGCTTCATGTTTGCATCCGCCTCTGAATTTTAGACAATAGCATGTTATGCAAGAAAAACATTCAAATTTTTATCTGAAAATCAACAGGATGCAATGAATAGAGACCCTCCAAGGTTTTTAATTGCCTTCTTAAAAGTAGCGGCATTTTCACCTCTCATTTTGACCCCTGAGAATGTTTATATATATATAAGCTACTTTGGGATAAGGGTAATTTTGGACATCTTGCAGACTAAAATGCAAAGTCAGAATGTCAAACCGCTACTATTTTCACCCATGATATTATATACAAAATATTAAAGTTCTATTTTCAACAGCAATTAGACACCTAAGGAGACATTCTAATGCTTAAATAGAGTGACCTAGTGTCATTTTATACCCCCTAAGGTATAAAATAAGACATCTATTCACAACTGGCATTTTACCCACGATGTAGGGGAGTCCTGTTTCCTTTTGAATCAGCAGCTAAACACCAGATGACACAACCTAGAGCCTCTCAAATGGCATCACACATTTATGGTTAGGCAACTGAATCTTTCCTTTAAAGTCCACAAACAAATAAAACCTAGGAAGTGATAGAACATATCCTGAAGTAGTCACCCAGCTGAACTGATTCGGCCTCTAGTGACTGCATAAATTTGGGCTGTAATGGAATCTTAAAAACTTGGAATTCTACATACAATGTGTGCACTAACAACTAAATGCAGGTGTCTCAATGTAGGAATGCATCCCATTCTCAAAATGAAATTCATCTCACCTGTACATATGGGCTGCTTGTCTAGCAAAGAGAAAAAAAGTCAGCACCTTTAGAAAGAAATTCCTTTGACCCATTTTTCTACATCCATTTCACACTGAAACGAGTCACACCCTTTTTCTCCACAGATTAACAGAGGAATCTCAGTGCTTATCTCTGATGTATACTTAAAGACAGATGAGAAATCCCACTTCTGTAAAAGTGGGTATTAATTGAGAACTAGATACCTGCCTCTCAGGAATATCTCTAGACATTGACACATACCTTCAGACACCTAAAATGCATTTGAAACTCTGAATTTTAAATTGCTATATGTCACTGCTCTCCAGAACACAACTCAAAACAATCCCCTTAAAGGAAACAGAATTTTCAGGGATACACCTATCCGACAAAAACCCACTCCTAGACACAACTTTGACCTATAGACTGCATACCTCACACAGAAAAGTGAATCACAGGACTTAAACACAGATCCAAAACTTCGTTGTGGAGACTTTTTGCATGAACATTAGTTTAATCATTCTCAGTAATTTTAAATAGAGCTTTGTTTACCATCTTCTTTATATTTTCCTAATTTCTATTGACTCCACGGAAAGGAAAGGTAAGGTTAAATAACAACAAAAAAGATCCTACAGAAACTATATGATGAAACTAAGTCTTGTTCCCTAACAGGTGGAAGTTCCATCACCCTTCACCTAATTCTCAATATAGGGAATTACATTTTCTGGCTAATAAATTTTACAGTGCCATATTGTCTGTTTCGAACTAATCTTGAGTTTTGATGCTATAAAATAGCTACTTTCTTCAGCTCATACAAAGAAATGAAATAAATGTATGCTGGAGTGTACTTTGGTACTCCTCTGGGTTAAAGAAAAGTGAATGATTGTTAGAACAAAGCAACAAAGCAGCAAGCCACTTCTTCCCCATGAGTGACGAACTGTCATTCTGGGCAAGGAAATATAAAGGCTATTTCCTCCATCTCATTTTATCATCAGCAACATCAGTCTTCAGTGCCTTACAAGATCCTTTCTTTAAAAAATGAAATTTTTTTTTTAAAGTGTGATATAAAAAGGCGAGGTCTTAAAAAGTCTTCAGAGTTTTAATCGTAATCTTGAACTTGTTGTGTTGAATAAATATTCATCTTGTATTTCTGATTTCATCCTTCTGTTAGCAGCCAGATATCCATGAAATGTAATTCTCACATAGTGCTGAGAATTAGGAAAACAGATAGAACATACTACTATAGCAGGCACATTTCATCAGACCATAAATAGCAAGATGTGAAAGGTTCTGTTCTTCTGCATTTGAATAAATATCATTATGAAGCAGATGAAGACAGGCGACCCAAGCTATTTACAACTTCTATTATAAGGAAAATGCAGTCATGTTTCCATAATGTCCTGATAGCAGAGACAGATGATGGCAGAGCATTTCCTGAGTGTGCAGTCCATGTTTTATAGCATCTGAGCAACACGCAGGCTGCCAGGTAATAAAATCAAATATAGGCCAGGATATACATTTCACCTGGTCTAGAATCTCACCCTGATCCTGCAAAGGAGAGTTAGTGTTGTCTGAGTCATGAGTCCTGTTTGCAGGACCTAACACTCACAGGATGAACATGTTTTAGGCTGCTGCAGCACTTCTTACTTTGTGTTTATATGCAGAAACACGCCATCTGTGTGTCTTATGAGACAAAATCTTGGCAGCAAAGACAACATCACACACTGAGTAATAGCTCAGTGATTCCTGGAATATACTGATTGCAATAAGATTAACGATGTTGGGTAAAATTCTGGTCACACTGGTGTCAACAGAATAGATTTGTGCTCTGCCTATGAATGTTAAACACCTATGTAGGGATATCAGAAAAATGAGAAAATTGAAATGACTATATACAACTCTTACTCTGCATCTGAGGTCACTGTTAAGACTTTATCAATAGCAATACTGTGTGCATTAAAGACTGCAGAAGACTATTATTTTAGTGATCTAGATTCCTACACAGCTTTGATGTTGGGCATCTGAAACGTCAAGTGAACTGCATCTGCTAAATCCAAAAGACATTTCAGTAATGTAGAAGTAAAGTCTTTATAGAGTAAATAAGATTTTTACACCCTTTTGGCACAGTGTGGACTTTGGCATTTACCCCTCTTTCCAGATGTCTCTTCTTTAGATAGAACAATTTATAATAATTTGTGTGGGAATTGGGGATATTTGTTTTTCAAGATAATGAAAGAAAATTGTTTCTACTGGCACAATGTTAAGATCAGCTTCTTTTTTTTATTTATTTGTATGTCCTAAACATCGGTCTTGGTGCAAAGCTGTGTGTGCCTGGGGTTTTCAGCAGTTTGGTGTGTGAGTAGGCACCGCTTCCCCTACCCTTGCCTGCAGCTCTGCTCCTAGTGTTCACTGGGCTTTCTGCACCACTGTGGCCAAGGGATTTGTGCACTCAGAAGAGACAGGAGCACCCCTGACTGCACACATGCACTCAAGGTTTCAAGTGGCAGCTATTCTGGCAAGGGTCCATTGAACTGTCAGTGACCCCTGGAGCCCCAAGCCCCACCTCAAGAGCTCCGCTGGAGAAATTTCTTTCCATGCCCCAATTGGTGAACTTTTTATGCAATGGAATGATGCAGACACAGTCAGATCACTCCTTGTATGCTTACAGGGGATGGAGCTCCTCTCTAAAAACCAGTGCCAAAAAAAGCATGTGTGCATCTCTGCCCCATGGACTACACTTTCTTACTGAAAGTTCCATTGCACATCATTGAGTTGGTGATTATTTTTGTGTTATATTCCCTTTGTTCTGCTACTTTCTTTCTTTTTTCACTGTCCGTCCTTTTTCTCTCCTTATACCTACTTCACTTTTTTCTTGGCACTGTTGGATGAACTTGATATTATCCAAATTCATATTGTAAACTGTTTGTTGCTTTGACTGAGCCCAAAGTAAAGAGCTTTAACTTTGCATTCAAAGTACAGGTTGGAATTGAGTGTTGCTTTGACTGAGCTCAAAGTAAATAACTGTAACTTTGTCAGTATTCAAAGTAAAAGTTGGCATTTTGAGCAGACTTCTGGAGTGATCATCATCACTTTGAACTGCTGCACAAACGTTCAAAAGAAACCTATCACCCCCATACTACTGAGTAACTCGTTGGGTCTGGGCCTTAAAACATGGTCAAAGTAAGGATGTACTAAGCCATAAGATGTGATTCTCCTGAGTTCTACTCATTGCACATAATGTTATTTTATGCATGTGTTAAACCAAAAAAAAAATAAAAAAATAAAAGTCTATGTCTGCAGAAGTGAAAAATAACTTAGATGCTGCAACTGATTTATGAAATATTCCAAATTTGGCTATCAATAAATTTTTTTCCATAAAAGATCCCACTCCAAATCAAGGCAGTAAAATGGCTATTTTTAAATTATTTTTTTTTATATGTCTACATGTCACTAATAAGATCAGGAGATACAAATGACTCTGAAAATTACAAAAAGTGTTCTCATGAAACTGTCAAACTGAATGTGTTTGTGGGATGAAACTATAGAAAGAACGTTAATTATCAAACATCATGGAATCTCAGATATCAGGATATCTGGAAATTTTCTTGTCATAATCAGGTGCTCAGCTAGTGAATATCTGCATAGTTAGACTTTGATCAAGAGGCATTTTTTCCCATTTATACCATGAAAGGATGTCCCACTATGTCTAAAATACCTTGTCCTTTTCTCTTCTCATATAAGTCATTATTTCTGCAGCCAAGTCTTCTGAAAAACATTTTTGTGTCAGAGGGATAAAAATATCCCTGGCACTACACTGGATTTAATTTTGAAAAGCATCATAAGATTCACAGTTTGAGCTGGAATTTATTATTGATCCTTTCAGCTCAATGCAAATTTGAAATTGTGCTTTGAAATAAACAATACACAGTTCCTTAAAGTAGCATTAAGAAAAAGACAAAAACAGTACTAAAAATAATGATTGCATTTTAAAGCATTCTATGGATCTGTCATTAGATATACAGATGAAAAAAAAGGCAACAATTTGTTTTGGACAAGAATTTCTTAAAATTCCACTCTCTTCATTCTGATTTGCTGTTCTCTGATATAATTGTAGTTTGTGTTCTAAGAGCACCAGGCTGAGATGGGAGACACATTTTAATAAGCCCTACAGACAGAGTAACAATATGCAATTAACCCTTGGAATTTAGTAAAACAATGATTTAATTCTGAAATAACTCTTTTGAAGAAAAATCAGTTTGATTCAACTTCTCTTCCATCCAGATTGCTGTGCCTGTAGAATCTTCTGCACAAAAACTAAATCCCAGTTTGTTTTTCATGGGTTCTTTTAGACATAATGAAATGCTCAAATTATTCAAACATTTAAAATCCAGAAGCACAAAGTGGCTTGGGTATTTATAGCCCTACTATGCCAAAATATAGGTTAGGAACAAGCCCTCTCACATATTTTTATGAGGTCCCTTGAGTAGCCCAGTCCAGAAGGCATCACAGAATCATAGAATGGTTTGGATTGGAAGGGACCTTAAAGATCATCCAGTTCCAATCCCCTTGCCATAGGCAGAGACAACTTCCACTAGGTCAGATTGTTCAAAGCCTTATCCAGCCTCATCTTGAACACCTCTAAGGATGGGGCATCCATGGCTTCTCTGAGAAACTTGTTCCAGTGCCTCACTACCCTCACAGTAAAAAATTTCTTCCTAATATCTAACCTACATCTACCCTCTTTCAGCTTAAAATCATTACCCTGCATCCTATCACTGCACTCCCTGATAAAGAGCCCCTCCTCAGCTTTCCTGTATCCCCCTTTAAGTACTGCAAGAGTGCTATAAAGTCTCCTGGGAGCCTTCTCTTCTGTAGGCTAAACAAGCCCAACTCTCTCAGCCTGTCCTCATACGGGAGGTGCTCCAGCCCTCATCTTCGTGGCCCTTCTCTAGACTCATTCAAACAGATCAATGTCCTTCCTGTGATGAAGTCTCCAGAACTGAATGCAGTACTCACAGTTGGCTTTTTGGGCTGCAGGCTTACACTGCTGCCTCATCATGAGCTTATCGTCCACCAGCATCCCCAAGTCCTGCTTTTCAGGGGTAGTCTCCACCGCTCTTCCCAGTGTGTTGTTGTACTTGGGATTGTCCCAACCCAGGTGTGGGACTTGTACTTGGAACTGTTGAACTTCATGAGGTTCACACAAGTCCATCTCTCGAGCCTGTCAAGGTCTCTCTGGATGGCATCCCTTCCCTCCAGTGTGTGAACCAGGCCACATAGCTTGATGTCATTGGCAAACTTGCTCAGTGTGCCCTCAATCACACTGTCCATGTCTGCAACAAAGATGGTAAACAATACTGATCCCAATACAGACTCAAGCATATTCTGGATATGCTTAAAGCTTATGGTAAAGAGCAAACTACACCCCAAATACAGCTTCTAGGAGTGTTTTCACCTGAAATCCAAAATGCTAGTTGCAAAGGCTGTAAAGGGAGAAGGTTTGGGAAATGAAGGAAGCACCTCAAGTATCAGAGTGGAGATTAAATTTAAATTTAATCAACACTTATTTATTTCTATACATCCCCATCTTTTACCCTGCCTGGCCACTTATACATTTAAATTCCTGGTTTGGGCTTTATTCTTGATGATGTAAGCAGTCTGTCAGCTTTCCACCAGAAGGTTGTCTGCTGGATCACAAGCAGAAGAAGATATTTGTGCTGTGTGCTCCTAATAAATTTCTTTAGCAAGAGACCACTTTCATCAATGTTTCATCTAATAAGATGAACTCCAAGGTGAATATCAGATACCACCCACTTTCAGTCTCCTTGGCCGGTGGGGTAAAATCTTCACATAGAAGGGCAGAGGAATCATGAGTATGACTGTGCCCTTAACTTTCAGTGATGTAACTATAGCCATTCATCTGTCAGAGACCTCTTAATATGAAGCTCCATCACTTTAAAATCCAACAAAAATCCTAAAAATTGAGCATTTAAAAAAAAATCGTAAATGTAGAGAGAGTAGGACTTTCCCAGGGAGTATAATTTTTGACAGCGGGGACAGTTAGTAAGCTGCAGCTGGAACTTTCAGTATTTGAACACCTCATTTATGACAGTCTTTCTCCAGAATAAGCCATTTAGTGATGCTACAGCTGTTAAGGTTGTAATTCTACAGAACCAGCACATCATAGACTCCCTCTGAAATCACCAGCTATTTCAGAGGTATAAAAGAACACATTGAATTTCAGTGGGAATTCTGTATGCTAGAAAGCTTGTAAGGAATTCTGCTTTTTAACAGGCAGATCTTCAAAGAGTCTTCTTTTACAAGGCTAGCTTGTGAACTGCTGGCTAAGCAGCCAGGTGCTGGAGCTTATTCCAGATATAGCAGGTCTTGAGAATTACAACAGCGTTATATAAAAATAAGACGGTGAGGGTATAAACTCTGAAGAGGAGAAAAATTTGTTTCCACACTTCAGAAAAAAATTGATGCTTGGCTAAAAGGGTTCTGGGATATATCAGCAGAAACTGAATATGTGTGGTCCCTTCTGAACAAACTTCTGAAAAGACTCTGGTATAAAACACTGTATTTTGTTGCTATTCCTAATTATAGGGAAAATATATCTATGGTAAAACTTGGTAATTGTACACAACTCATCATAGGGGAACTTTAGAAGTGTTTTATCTCCATATTCCCCTGGGAAGTAAACTTAGATTGTCATCCTTATTCTATAACTATGCGTAGGCAGTGGAGTGTTTGTTAAGAGCAGATCAGAAGAAAAGTGCTGAACAGAGAATGTCATAAGGACATTCACAAGTGATAAAACTATAGACCACTCTACACCTGCAACACATTTTTAAAGACTAGGAGAGGCAGAAAAAAGCAAGGAGCCATCCTCCTTACAGAGTCTTCTAGCCCTCTACAGTAACAACCTGGCTCCCAGGCACTTCCTTTCCAAATGACTGAGGGAACTGGAGTTGTTTAGCCTGGAGAAGAGGATGCTGAGGGCAGACCTTATCACTGCTTACAACTACCTGAAAGGAATTTGTAGAGAGGTGGGTGTTGGTCCCTTCGCCCAAGTGGCAGATGATAGGGTGACAGGGAATGTCCTGAAGCTACACCAGGGGAGGTTCAGATTGGATATTAGGAAAAAATTCTTCTCTGAAAGGATTATCAAACACTGGAACAGGCTGCCCAGGGTGGTGGTTGAGTCACCATCCCTGGAGGTATTTAAAAGATGACAGATAAAGTGCTGAGGGATATGATTTAGTAGTGGACAGTTATAGCTGAGCTTGATGATCTCAGTGGTCTTTTCCAACCTAGTGACTCTATGATTCTAAGAATTCACTGGTCATAGAATCGTAGTATAGTCTGGGTTGGAAGGAACCTCTAAAGGTCATTTAGTTCAACTTTCCTGCATTAAGCAGTGACGTCATCAACTAGATTAAATCTGGCCTTGAAGATTTCCATAGATGCAGCATCTGCCACTGCTCTGGGCAATCTCTTCAGCATTTCACTACTCCCACTGTAAAAAATTTCTTCCATATAGATAGTGTAAATCTACCCTCTTTTAATTTAAAATCATTACTCCTTGTCTTATTATGACAGGCACTTTTGAAAAGATTGTTCCCATCTTTCTTATAAGCCCCCTTTAGCATTGAAAGGTGGCAATATATTCTCCCTGGATCCTTCTCTTCTACAGGCTGAACAGTCCCAGCTCTCCAGCCTTTCCTAACAGGAGAGGTTCTCCATCCCTTTGATCAATTTTGTGGCCGTCTTCTGGGCCCACTCCAACAGGTCCATGTCTTTCCTGTGCTGAGGGCTCCAGAGCTGGATGCAGTACTCCAGGTAGGGTCCCATTAAGAACAGAGTAAAGGGGCAGAATTGCCTCCCTCAACCTTCCAGCCATGCTCCTATTTATGCAGTCCAAGATATGGTTGGCTTTCTGGGCCATGAGAACACATTGCTGGCTCACGTTCAGCTTTTCATCCACTGGTATACCCACGTCCTCCTCCACAGGGCTGTTCTCCTTCTCTTCCCCAATTCCCAACCACACCATCTCACCTCCTACCACTTCCTACCTGGGATTTACCTTTTTCTTTGCTCAGTAGTGATCTGTTTGCAAGAAGTTTTCACTAACTGTCCAATATCTCCTTGTGCTCTAAGCAGCTATTTTAGAGCTTTTGTTTTGTTTAATTACTGAGGTTTTGAGGATTTTCTTTTTTGGGTATTTTTCCTTACCCACTGACACAGAAATTCTGCTTCTATAGAAAAGCTCATCTGGGCTTGTCTTGACTTTCACTGAAATCAAGGACAAGCTGAATGCTAAACACAGCTTACATTTTTGTGGTCAGCACATCAAACTAGGTGTCAGTGGAAGGGATAATCTTCCTCTTTTACACCATGAGGAAGATGATAGAGAAGTCAATCTACAGCTGGAAAGTTCATTTCAGGCAGAAGATGATACTACAGTGATAGCAACAATAATAAATGCACTCTCTTTAGCTAGATAGTTTTAATTTTCATCCTAGTAGCTGGTATAGTGCTATTTACTACGAGAATAAAGTTGATAACACACTGATGGTTTTAGTTGTGCTAAGTAGTGTTTATATTATCCCAAGATTTTTCAGCTTCCAATGATCTTCTAGCTGGAAGGTGCACAAGAAACTGGTAGGGAGCATAGCCAGGACATCTGACCCAAGCTGGCCAAAAAGATATTCCAAACTATATAAAATCATGCTCAGTATATAAACTGGAGAACTGGCTGGGGAGGGCAGAATCACTGCTCAGGGATGGGCTGGACGTCCGTCATTTGGTGGTGAGCAGTTGTATCATGCATCATTTGTTTTGTATAGTATTAGTATTTGTCTTACTTTGCTGTCCTATTAAACTATCTTTATCTTAGTCCATGAGCTTTATCTTTCCTTCCCCCCTCGGTTTTTCCTCCCCTATGTCACAAGAGGCGGAGTCAGAAGGAGTGAGTGTGTGGCTGTATGGTACTCAGTTGCCAGCTGCGGATAAACCATGACAACAAAGTATAATCATCTTTTAAAATCTAAAGGTAAGCACCTCTCTAAGAGCTATTTAGTGGATTGTCCTAAAATCCTGAATATCAGCATGTAGGTCACATTAATCCAGGGTAGAAGAAAGTCCCCAGGAAAAAAAAAAAAAGAAAAACAACCAAAAAAGGGGAGAAAAAGGGAATAAAAAACTGTAGACGTACAGCTATGAGTACATAAGCACACACAGGGATATGCATCTCCTCTCTGTTCACAGAGCAAAACAACTTCACCCCTCACCTTATTTGAACCAACAAAAGCAAATCTGATCTGAGAAGCATTCTGCAGTAGGACTATAAAAATGATAATTGAAAGTTTATTACTTAACGCTTGGCAAAGCTATTTCCCATGGCAATTTGATAAATACCTTGACTTTTCTGCCCGTCATAACCTCAGACGTTTATTGCCTCATTTGCTATAACAAACGTTCAGTTATCTTCCAACTACCCAGCCTATATTTAACAGACTGTACAGCAGGAATGTTACCACTGTAGAAAAAAGCCAAGTGATGAGACTGAATGTTCAGCTTTCCAGAGAACTGCATGTGTCTTATGCAAGAAAAGATGCTTAATTTAAGCAAAAATCCTGCTTCAGTAGGCTAGGAGAGGCAGAAGGTCCTTTCTCTTCATGGAGTCTCTCCTCACTCTTTCCCAGATACAAGGAGAGCAGAGACCCTCATCTCCACAAAATTCCATTGAGCAGCCAGAAGAAATCATCATGGGACAAGCTGAGACAAAGTCTTTATTGATTTACATGTGGCAACCCAGTTCTTGCTTAGACAAGGTGATCTTAGAAGGTGATCTTTTGCATTTAAAAATGAATTAGGGGGGAGGGAGAGGAAAACCCAGCATCCACAGCAGTGGCATTTTTATGGCCAAAAGGATAAACAGAGCTCTTGCAGCAACTTACTATATGTCCTCCCTTTGGTTAACACAGACTGACACTGCCGCCAGTTTGAGCTCTCTCTGCTGCAATGAATTGCTTGGAGGCATGAATCTGCGGAATGCTGCCTTGGTGGAGCAGGACAGGATTCTGCTCCCTGTGGGGCACTGGGACAAGCATATCCTCAGCCAGCAGTATAAAATACATACTATAACACTGAGAGCATTTTGGAGAAGAGATAGAAAGATATCTTGGTGCTCATTTCAGTATGATGGAGTAAATACTGCAGCACCCACATCTATTGCTTCGTCCACATTTAGAGTTTGGGCTTTTCTGTAAGGGAGATAAATGGAACAAAATCCAAAGCTAATAAAAAAGAACCTGTAATTTCCAACAGATAGCAGATAATACTCATGGAGGAAGGGGGAAAATACATGGAAGGTGATTGCAGTGTAATATTTCAGTCCTTTTGTTTTCAGCATTTCCTTTGGTGCTTGGATATTTCCAGCAGCTGAGGAATGATCAAAACACCCCAAAAAGACCAATGGATTATAATGTTCTATGCAGCCAGTATTAGAACTTCATTTTTTGGTCTGTATTTCTCTGATATTATTTTAATTAGCTGTATTATGATGATGGTGCCTAGAGGCTCAATTATTTCATTTCACCAGGGAGAGATGTTGTATTAATTTTTAAACAATATGTTTTAAATATTTACCAAAGTTGTTAAGAACCTGCCACGAGATGCCAAGAGATGCCAAGATCCTTCTTATCAATAAGAAGGATTCAATTGTTTTTAGCAAAGTTCTGCTTTCTTTATCATTCAGCCAAACTCCAAAATGTAAAAGGAAATATTAACCTGTCTTACTTTGAAATAACTCTCAAACCTGAAAGAGTTTGTGATGTGTTTTCTTTCCACTTAGTTTATTTACACATTTAACCTGGAGACCTTTTTTGCAAAAGATTTAATTCTTTCAATAATAAATTCCACTCTCTGGATTAAGAGAAGAGAGAGGAGAAACAGGGAAAAAAAAAAAAAAAAAGAGGAAAAGGTGAAAATGTGATTTATTTGGCTCTTTTTCTTGAAATTCCAGATGTCAGATGCAACCAGATCCAGAAATATTCTTGGTCACAGAAAGGCAAAAAAAGGGGGGGGAAGGGGAAATAATGTTTTAAAGTTCAAATGGAAATTATGAAAAACACAGAATTATTTTATTCCAAGTTCAAATCAATTTAAGAAATAAAAGAAATATTTATATACATGTATGTATATATGTTGATAAAACATTTGAACAGATACCCAGAGAGGTTGTGAGATCTCCATCTATGGAGATAATCAAGAGCATCTGGACAAGGCTGAATAATCTGACCTCACTTTGACAGTTGCTCTGCTTTAAGCAGGAGTTTTGCCTGGGTGACTTATAGAAGTCATCTTATCTGTAAATGAATCTATGTGTAAAAATGATAAATTGTTTCAGAGTACTTTCAATGAACTTGCAAAGCATGGCGTAAATCTCCAGTAAGGATATCTAGTCAATCCCTCCTGCAGCTCCAAATTTCTCCATGTATTTAGAGATGCAAGCAGAGAAAGTAAGAGATTGCAAGCACATGGGTGAATGGGGACCCTGAGCAGTCCTCTTTACCAGGTTATTCATAGACTAGATCCAAGACAGAGCAATATCACGTAATTCTTCAAAGTTGCATATTGGGTTTTGAATCAGAACCAATGCTGAATTTTGAAGTTTTCCATGGAAAACTTTCAGTGGAATAATCTTGCCTTTGCTTTCTCCTTCTTCTTCTTCTTTTTTTTTTTTTTTGAGTGGTACAGAATAATTTTCTTGTTATTTTGGACTGAAAAGAAACTTGTAACTGAAACAGATTATTTTGGTATTGCTGTGTTTTAGCATGTTTTAGTTCTGTTGTTTGTTTTTTCACCCTCAAAATGAAATTTAATCACAATAAACACCTTGTTGTAAAATTACTACCTTTTTTTTGATAAAAGCAGCATTTTCTGATAAGAAAACACTTCACTATTATCTTTTTTCTCTAGCTCGATCTGTGATACTTGTTGAACATATTCTATTCCCGGCACAGTAGCTGTGACATCACTGTGCCATGGGCACTAAATAAAAATGAAAATAAAGTAAGGACAAAATGCTTATCTAGCCTGAAGCAGTGAAAACAGAGAAGTCAGTAGGGCTATGCTCAATTACACGTATGAGGGGCCAAATATGCAATGTCGTGTACAAGATTTGTAGTGACACTTTAAACCCAGTAAGTTTTATCTGTTAGAGAAGTCCTATCTTGAGTGTTTGCAGGAAAGACTTCTCATCATTTTACTCATCTCAGAGTCATACCTCACTTACATTCCTCTCTGCTTGTATACAATATTTCTCCTCATATACAATTTTACCAGCAACATGCTTAAGCTAAATTATCAGGCTTTCTTTGTCCACAGATGAAAAATTAGATGGATCTGATAGGACTGCACAAGTGATTCTTCATGATGCTAACCTCTGTGTTATCCTGATTGATACTGGTAAAGCCAAGGGCCTGAAACCGCTGCTAAAAGCTATGGGTCCAGTACCATTTAAGCCTAACAGAGGTATCACTCAGAGCACCCAAAATTTACACAAAAGGCAGATTAAATCCTTGACATCAAATTTCTCTCCTCTTTTTCAGGAGAATTTTTTTTTCCTCTTTTTAAGGAAGTTCTCTACAACAATATTCTCCGTCCACTGCGAAATCTGCATAAACAGCAAGGACCTTATATACGAGGCAGAGTTGATTACATGAATCAAAGTATTTAGATTAGATGACAATGGGCATAAGTTGCAGCAAAAGAAATTATGATCAGAGGTAAGGGAAATACTTTTCATTCTGCAGGTGGCTGCATGCTGGGAACTTGCCTAGAGAGGTGATGGAACCTCCATCCTTGCAGATATTTAAAACTCAGCAGGACACAAACCTGTGCAACCTGATATACCTTCAGAGGTTCCCCTGCTTCAGGCAGGGGTTGGACTGAACCATCTCTAGAGGTTCCTTTCAACAAAAATTAGTCTTTAATTGTATAACCAAGTTTTGCAGTCCTTTGCAGCTGTGTGATGCTGATGGACTGCTTAATCTGATCATGATACCTCTTTAAACTGACTATAAATCTACAGCATAAGGGTGATCCCCTGTCAGGAGGCATAATTAAATAGGGACATTTAAGACTACACATCTGTGTTGTTATGACAGGAAGGATAAAAGGGGAAAGGGTACCATGAAGTGCCATATTTGCTAGCATATGTAAAGAGCTGTCATCAACTGTAGAAAAACTCATCAGTTATAGAGAAAGTCATCAACAGAGCTATTTTGGCTCTTTCTTCAGGAGTAAGAATATTTCAGAGCAAAATTTCAATATGTAATTCAGCAGTCATAACTGTAAGAAAAAAAATTGCTGAGTGTTACACAAGGGCTATCAGGTCCACCTCCTTGGTGTCATTTCTTTATACCCCAAGACTCTGCAGCTTTGCGATTACAACCCGAGAACAATCAGACAAACAGGACGGGCTGTAGGTACTGCTTTGAGAGGAAAGTAGGTGGAAGTTCTGCAGCTCTCTAAGCTTTCATAGCAGGTCCCTGGCAAACACCTACACAGAGCTGCTCATGATTGTGACACTTGCAGCTTGTACCGACCCACTCATATCTCTCTGTGCATCTCAATCCCACAGGCCTAGGTACAGAAGGGTAACTGAAGCAGTGCACATGCAGAGAGTGCAGGGAAGAGAGGACAGGAACCCAGGATGGAGATGAACACTGCAGGCTAGTGGTACAATGAGCATAGAGGTCTTTGGCCTGGGAGGTCCAGAGGTCAAGATATAGCCATGATGGTTTGGAGGATGCTCAAGTCAAGGTACCCTTCTCATTCCTTGTCTCATACTGCCCATGTCAACCATGTTACCAAGTTAGGTGTAAGAGTAGGAGTGGAAGAAATGGTACTGAAACACCCAATGACATTGGTATGAGGCAGACAAGAGAAAAATTCTGTCAGGGTTTCAAACTTATATGCACACCTATGCTCATACAACACAGTAAATTAATGGAACAATTAATAGTCAGATAGGGTCAATTAATAGGAACAATTAATAGTCAGATAGTGGAACAATTAATAGTCAGATAGGGTCAACAGTATCTGAAAAGCTTCTCTGTGGTATTACATTACTTTCTGCATTTACATTTGGAGCCTAATGTAAAGAATATTGAGATAAATTGAAACCCGAGAATACTGACTAGTAGCCCTCACCTGCAGATTTTTGTTTTAAAATTGTAGAAGAGTGTTAGCTCTGAAATCCAAACACAGTAAATGTATCAGTTCTAAACTTACTGTTTTCTCCACTGTTAGCATCCATGGATTGGTCTTTGCAATAGAAAGATCAATAACTTTTACCTGTATTGTCTCTAATGGTGGTATTGTGAAAGAAATTAGCAAGGAGGAAGATTCTAAAGAAGGATGACAGAGAAGACTAGAAGAGGATATAAGTTTACTGAGTGGGTAATATAAAGATCAAACAAAATGAAGATGTTCTTTCATCACACCATGTTCCTCCAATCTAAATGCATATAGGAGTAAATATAAAACAGATACCAATTTTTAATAGTATTTTTCCTCTTCTACAAGGCAGTTTTATTAAAAGCAAGAGCCTTATTTCATAAAAAAGATGAAAGAAGAGAATTAGATCAGTGTGACTCCTCATCCTACTGACTAGGTCACTCCTGAGAGGTAGAGTCCTGACCTTTTATATCTTCCATCTTCCCAAACCAGAAAAACAAACCTGGCACTCACCATCCTTGCAGTCCTGTAATTGGAGGGAATTTCTATGATGGTTGATCCCAGCTTTTGTCCAATGGATAAATTCCATAGTGTACTAATAATTAAGAATTTGATTAGTAAGAGAAAATTTGTCTTGAAGTGGAGTTAAAAGAATTTGGAGAACGTGCAAGAGACATTGGCTGCAACCTCAATGCCATTAATGCCTATTTTTTTAAATACAGAATAGGAGAAATTAAATAAATCGAGAGAAAACATTCTAAACTGGAAAGCATTTTACAACACTGGCAAAGCTCTCTTCTGGGAGGTAGGAGATTCATTCTACTTTGGGTAGTCTCCTCCAGCAAACTAATCACTCAAATGGATGATTTAAAATTCCTAATATCTCATGGAAGGTACTTGAGCTTTTATGTTACTTAACTTTAAATGTGAGAGGAGAGAGAGGGGCTGCAGCTGCAACAGCACTGCAGGCAAATCAGAGGTTTTCTGACGTCTCTTTGCTCACCCTTCCTTCAAAGAGCTTCTGAACACCATAAGCTCACATTAACAGCAATTTGCGGAAGCCCAGCTAATTTGGAAATCAGCCCCCATGCCCACACCATAAAGTACATTAAAACGAAGAACACTAGTACTTTAATATCGGCAAGTCACTAATAACATAAATAATAATTACTGAAATCCACCTCTATGCAGCCTGCTGGAAAAGTCTTCAGTTGCTGAAGTATGCATTTGCCAAGAGAGGAAATGCCTAACCCTTTCAATACATTTTTTAGCTCAATACACTATCTGCACATCTGCTTTTTTAAATAGCTATTAGACAAATTATATTGTGTTACATCCTTTTTTTGAAACAACTCAGCAATTCAGAACTCACTCCAATCCCACTGTATAATTTTTGTGCCAGAATGAGATTGAAATACCAGTCTAGCTGTTTTAGGAGGTACCCACTGTTGCTAAGAGGACATCAACACAACTGTTAGCCAGGAGCAGTCTAGTAGAGATTAACATTTCAATGGATATTTGTATAGCTTCATAATCTAAATCAAGGGAATAATAGAAGCTATTTTTTTTATTGTAAGAATCTCCCATTAGTCATTCAAAGTCATTTAGTCTCTTGAACTGGCATTTGTTCTAAACACATCCACCAATGAGCTGTTTCAGTGCAGTCAATCTATCACCATTTGTCTCATTTAGGAAATAAAATACGATTTCTGAAACAGCACAAAACCACCCATGTTCATTAAAACAGCCACGTAGCTACCTGCCTAACAAATGCGTGATCGTATAAACACTGACACGTGCAAGATTGCTGTGTGTGGAGAGGAAAAGCATGGTACATAAATTTCCTCTCCAGCTAGTGTGTACCTGCACATGATAAAATTTCAACACTTCTTCATGTAAATTTACCTATTGTATATATCCCCAGCTGCCAAGCTACCAATGCATTTTGTACAGCAAAGCATTTATTCATTTACTTTAGTTGAAAGCATCTGTGGTGTGGTCAGGAGGCAAGAATCATCCTCCAGGATTTGTAAGCATACTGGTGATTTCCTGCCAACTCTAGCAACTGGATATTAAAGAACGAAGAGCTATAGTCTGCAGAGCAAAGACCCTTTCTTGCATAAAGCAAACATCATGTGGCTCACATATATGAAAGCTTCTTTTTTAATATATTATAGAATCATAGAATCTTAGAATGTCCTCAGTTGGAAGGGACCCACAAGGATCATTAAGTCCAACGGCTGACCCTTCACAGGGCAACTACAACATTCACACCATGCGTTTGAGGGCATTGTCCAAAAGTTTCTTTGACACTCTCAGGCTTGGTGCCCTCTGTATTTCACTGGGGAGCCTGTTCCAGTGCTTCACCACCCTCAGTCTGAAGATTTAATAACCACAAATTTGGTTTAATGGGAAACAAACAAGCAAAACTAAAAAAAAATAAAGTAAAAGAATAAATTTCCGTGTTCAACACTATGCCTGGGAACAATGTTGTTAACTTGGAGGGTTTGCAATGAAAGCATTCCAGTTTTAAGTTCTGTTTCATTTTTTTTTCCCTATTGCTGCATGAGAGTTTGAAATAAATAAATAGAAACTGAATAAAAACACAAAATACTAAAAAGATATGTTAAAAATGTACAAAATTTAAGATATCAATTTTTTTTTCCCTTCTTGATTTAATTGAAATCACTTTTATAGTTTTCTGACAAGCATGGTAGAAATATTCTAAGAAGATGTATGATTTCTGAGGGCAAGGACAGGAGCAGAGACAAGAAGAGACAGAAAGATACATATCCAGCTTAAACAAACAGTTGCTGCGTGATAAAGGTATCACAGCAAAACTGAAAATTTTACAGGAACTGACTGGTCCTTTCAACCTTTCACTTACGTATCAACACAATTTTTTAACTGACAGGGAAATTGATAGTCATCCACTTCAAAATTCCAGCCAACCAGCCACCACAGCAGACTATAGGAAATGCAAATATTGGCCTAGTCCAAATTGCAGGAAAAAGATATGAAAGGTATCATCTTCTTTCAACTCTGCTACACGTGCAAATTTGCTTTAGGAGGTGTATTTTGTTGGTCTGCATACATATGGTACAACCTGGGTGAATGATTCTTCACAGGAGGAGAAATCATTTATCGTGTCCCTCCTTCCACATGTTAAAATCTTCCCTCCACCCTGAGGAAATGCTCCCTCTTGGTTTGAAAAGCAGAAAAGACTAAAAAGAAAAAAAAAAGAAAGTTAAAGTGGATTGTCCCTTTCTGGTGTATTAATCAATATTCAATCAATATTCAGCATACACTGTATTCAATCTAGCAACCTCAGACCAAATAATCTACTACTGATGCTTTAATCAAGACTTCAGTAAAGAAACTTCTGTTTTAGCCCAGGCACTTACTATTGTGACAACCTGGCTTACAGACCTGACAATATACATCTAGACATTTAATCAGCAAAGATGAGAGCTGAAATACCAGGGAGCTGTACTGAATTTGATGTACTCAATATAGTTCAGTTTTAGGTAAACCCATAATTAAATTCTTAATCTTGTAATATTCAGTCAACAGCTGAAAGTAATGAAGCAACTCCTGCCTTCTCAAGTATTTTCACACTGAAATATATAAATATCTTATATTTTGAAATACACAGAATTCCAGCTGTGTGGAATGAGGGGATTATTATACTTCACTGTGGCAAAGAATGCATACAGGAGGTATCTACATGCTGTACATTATGGAGTCTGTCTTCATACCTCTCTGCCTGTCAATAGCTCAGAATATTTTGTCACTACAAAAAGGTGGCTAGGCATTTTATATAAAGTATTTTCTTTTTCAGTCCTCGGGAAGAAGAGGGATTAGCTGGGTATTTAGAGACTACAAGCAAGATACAAAGATATATTACTATTGAAGAATTTCCTTAGTCAATAGACTACAGACACTGGAAGGAAACATCATAGCTGAGCATGACACTTATTCAAAATATATTTATTACAGACTGAAAAAAGACATATGCTGACCACTCATATTTGTGCATACACAAAGACACGTGAACAAAATTATCTGCACATGTTGAATTAGATAATGTAAAAGCAGGAAAATTCTTTATATCTTTTCCATGCTCATTACTTGGTAGATGATATCCAATGGGAAAATCTAAAAGTTTAGAGGACAATATTCCTCTTGTTTGTGAGCATGGTTAGCAATCCCGACATCAGGCCTGATAAACAGAGGTTTGTTCCATATCTGAACACAACATCTTCTACATTGTCTGAAAATATCCAAAGCGCTTATTCACAGCATAGAGAAATGGTGAATGAAGACTTGTACAAACATGCCAAGTGCACATCAACACTGAAAAGCAGACCGTGCGGTTTTAAGAGTGTTTC
Organism: Phaenicophaeus curvirostris; assembly: GCF_032191515.1. NCBI lineage: Eukaryota > Metazoa > Chordata > Aves > Cuculiformes > Cuculidae > Phaenicophaeus > Phaenicophaeus curvirostris. The sequence goes on from NC_091394.1 coordinate 93,365,434, forward strand.
TTTTGTCATTTGTGCTGAAAATGCTTCAGATTGCAGTCAGTCACTATGCTGTTGTTTCATCTCTCATTTCACTGAGCTTTACTACTTGCTGCTGAGGAAGCACCCTTTTGCTGGCTCAAATCCAATACCAAAAAGGGCACCCTCAAGTTTAATGATCCTGACAAAAACGAACAAGGACGAAAGAAGTTACAGAAGTGAAACAAGCGAGAAACTGAAGGCCAGTAAAGCCCGGGATTCTGCAGCAAGTCTACTCAGAACTCGATCCACTGACTTTGTCTTACAAGAATTGGCCATAACTGGCAGAAATATCCCAACAATTATGATTACTGTTCTAGAACGACAGAGGAATTTTCTGGCTCTGGGTATTTACGGGTATAAACTGGAGACAGGCATGGATATAAATGGGAGAGGGTCACATTTAGTTTTGATATAAGGAAGAATTCTTCACCATGAGAGTGGTGAGGTACTGGCACAGGTTGCCAAAGGACATTGTGGATGCCCCATCCCTGGAGGTGTTCAAGGCCAGGTTGGATGGGACCTTGGGCAGCCTGATCTAGTAGGAGGTGTCCCTGCCCATGGCAGGGGGGTTGGAACTAGTTAATCTTTAAGGTCCCTTCCAACCCAAACTGTTCTATGATTCTATGATTCTTTAATTTTTTCAGTTTAGTTGCTGTTAATAGGCACTCATGTCAGTATCAGAATTAGAGAAGGAACATTCAAAGAAAATATTTCTTACAGACAGAACAGTGAGACTTATGCCAGCCCTTTCCTGCTTCTGGAAGGCCATTTCGTGTTATTTTACTGAAAAAAGTCCCCTCTTACATGCATAAGAGCTTTTATTCCATAGAGTTCAAACAGATCAGAAGAGCTGTCTAGAAAACTACGTTTTTCATCATCATTTGATGATCTCCAAGGTGTCGTGTAGTTGTCTGATGTTATTGAATACTAAAATGTTTCGGCTATTCTTGGACAGATTATAAAATATATTTGCATGAGGTTGATTGCCTGATGTCTCTGAAGATACATCTTTCACTAGTCTGTATAATTTGGAGTGCCTAAGGTTTATGTACAAAGATATCACATTTTCTTAACTCAGCTGAGAAAAAATGAAACTAATATCTGTCCATCGCCTGCAATTAATAGAGCGGATTTTCATATATAGCTGGCACGCGTGGATGTTGGTAAGACCTCAGAAGGAATTAAATAGCCAAAATTCCAATCAAAAGAAACAACATAAAGGCTTAAACTCCTATGACTTCTAAAAGAATTTTCCTCTCCATATGAGTTTTGCATCTTTTTTTCCTCATATTTACTTCTGCCAATGTAACGGGTAAAGAGGCAGAAAGTCACTATAAGCATCATTTTTATTCACTAAACATTAGTGAATGTTCTATTCGCTAAACATTTTGATGAAAGTACCTGATCTTGTTAGCTCTTTAATCCCTCTACCATTTGTTTCTTGGCTGGATGCATGGAAAACACGATCAGCTCTTCAAATCTGTGCTTGCTGCAGTCCCTGTATCCTTTCCAAAACTTCACTTCACATTCCCACTCTTGCATAGATATTTGTTCAATATAAAATAGCCTGGCATCCTGCTCTAGTCTCAAGGTGGAAAAATGATTCAATGAACACTGTGCAACCTTGTTACACAAAAAAATCTGAATTTGTTTCTGTGTTGTGACATATTTTATAGCTGACTTTGGGTGAGTCATTTAGTTTCTTTATGTTTCTACTCCCTTTATAGAGAAAAGAAACAAACAAAAAATAACGAAACAACCACCAAACAAAAATAAAACCCAAAAAAGACCTCACATCCCGCAGAATAAATAGCACTCACTTGGTTCAAAGGCTGCAGTGAAATGCTCAGGCAAGGGAACTACACATCCCAGGAAAGTGCTTCAGGTAGCATTTTTCTCATAGTATTCCAAATTCATTCATCTTCTTCCAGCACAGCATGCAATTTGTGCTCCAGTAGTTGCTGGTACTGAACTACTTTCCAAAAATGCCCATCAAACATTCCTACTTTATGCCTTAAGTGGTTTAACTACCTTATGTTTAACAAGAGAGCTTTGGAATTGGCAAAACAGGCACCTGGATAAAGGACTTGGACAATGACTACCAACCTGCATTTATCCCCACTCCAGTCTCATGATTTTTTTCTAGACCTGCAATGCTTTTGAAATTCTTTTGCATCGCACTGATTACAGGCAGACAATGGGAGCCTTTCAAGATCTTCTATGCTTCAATCAAGTATCATTTCATTTTTAAACCTCGGTGAAATATCTACAAAACATTGCACACAGCATGACTCTTTATGGGAGCAACTGGGACTGGGTCAATTTATCACTTCAGGGACAGACAGATCTACACTGGGATCTTCATGCTGTTCCCTGCAACAACTGTATTTTTAAAATAGCTTTTATCTTTGGGCACAGCCAAACGGCAAGGAATTTTACAAAAAAAAGAGATTTTAAAGAAAATAGTGGAAGATCATGTTAAAGGTTAAATGTGGAAAATTTTAATCAAGAATGATCAGCACAGGGTGGTTTATATCCATACAACCTGACAGAATCTGGTAGGAAGACACAAAGAGCAGAACTTGAGTTTCAAATGACAGGGAACTGAGAGTGCCTTATGAAGAAGGCAGGTTCCCCCTGGGTCAGTGTCTCTGGTAACAACACACAATAACTTTGAACAGCAGCAGTTTCAAAGAAGGGGCAAAATCTGTGTTCCCATTTAGTGCTTTCAGCTATGGTTCCGAGATTACATCGAACACCCACAAATTGGTGTTGAAAGGGAACATGGAAGAAGCACTCAATAACAATACTGAGAAAAAGAGCAAGAGCTGACTATCAGTCACATACTACCATTCAATGATGGAGAATATTTAAAGAACCTCTTCATATGGGATTCAGCTCCACGTTCAGATACAAATTCAGGTCTACATGTCTCCCTCTTCCCATTGTAGTCAATAGAATTAGTGGAGTCTGGAGAATTTCCAATGCACTCTAAAGTAGGAAAATCAGAATCACAGCCAGTCAGCTGAGTAGTCTGTTTGTAAGTCTCTTGATACTTCCAAGAAGTTTAATAGTTTTTAAACTCTTTTTTAAACCCTTCATTTTCCAGTAATTATTTGAAATTAGAATAAAGTATTCAAGTACTAGTTGCTGAGTCTCAGCAAAGAATTAATACTGGTGTCATTGCTACCGGTAGTCACTGTCACACAAAGTCCATCAGAATACAAAGCCACTTATTAAACTCTGCATCTTCATATTCATATGTGAAATTATTTGTAGTATTATTATTCCTACTACTACTAACTCCTTTCCTGAATATATTCAAACATTATATCAACATAGTTAGTAGGTAAAGTGCTTTTAAATTTATATAAATCACACATCATATTTGTTGTCTTAGCTGACCCAAATATGGTAATTAACATAGAATTAATCTCTCTTGAGGAGATATAAAACATATGAAATCAAGACAATCTGGAATCCAGCCCAGCAAAAGGGTTATGTAAAGAGGATGTACCAAACCTTTTAGTCAACAACTTTGCACTAATCTTTTAAAAGGAGGTTCTAAATGCTAAATTTTAAAGTGCTAGAATAAACAAAAATCTTGACCACTTTACTCCTAATCCCATGAAACAGAAACTTAATTCCATCTTCAGAATGTGATAATTTCATATGCGTAGACACTGTTCACAGGTCAATTGCACTTTTTGCTATGGAGCTTTTTCAGCTAGGAAGATTTATGATTTTAAATTACAAAAAAACCACAAAAACAAAAAAAAACCACCAAAATCCGACACATACTGTCATCCTTGTTGTAATGGCAATGAAAAAAAATGGCAAAAGTAACTAGTGGCCAAACCATTGACTCAGTCTCTCTGGAAAAAAATTTCACCTAAAAGCTGGAAAATAGACATGCTTTTGGAAAAAAGAGATTCATGACCTGGGATTAGAAATAAAAACAACACAAGTGTTCCAAAGAAGGGGAATACGTTAATTAAGAAATGATAGCAGTGAACAAAAGAAGAAGAGCTAAGGATAGAGAGAGTCCTTTACAAAAGGACTTAGTGTCTCACACAGAGAACTCATCAACTCAAAAGTGATGAAAACTATGCAGGTATTTGTTAGTCTCCACCCTCCAAAACTTCCAGGTACTTTTCTGTCAGGGAGGAGGCCTCATCCCTATTTTCTTTGCAAACTTTGGATCTTTGGTTGCTTTCAGGCTCCAAAAACATTGAAATGTGATCCTGAGAGAAACACAGATAAACTATAAAGGAAACTCAAATGAAAATCAAGTCGAAGGGAACGTATCCTCTGGAAGGATGTAATTGTGTACACAGCACCAAATTGACACAGCACCATCCAAACCCACTTAACTTAGAAACCTTTGTAATTCAAAAGCTTTGATTCACACAATACGTTGGCAGTGGCTCAAAAGTACAGGAGTTTAACTTTCAAACAGGAACATATTGATTTCTCTTGGTTCATTGGAAGTCAAACAAACATAAATGAAGTCTACTTCTTTCAAGAGATGCATGGGTTCATCCTTCACAAGGCAACTGGTGATTTCTATTCCCCTCATTCAATTAACCCAAAACAGTATGGAACCATTAGGCAACACAGGAAGCATGCATAAGAAAGTTATTAGGCAGAAAAGGTGCCATTTCATGCCAGTGGTCTAAATATCCTCTCATTATCACTCACAAAGGACTAACACATACCTCAATGCCCAAAATATCCAAGAAAATTTATCAGGGGAAGGCCTAAAAATGCCAAAATATGTTAAACATTTTAGAATATGAGCATCTACATTTAAAAACTTGTAGACTTTGAATGGGAGACACAGAAAGTGGAAGATTATTAGGCACTGAAACATTCCCATGTCATTTAGATCTCTTCTTTGCCCTCAGCAAGCAACTCTTCCCTTTGCCTATTTGTACAGCTTTGGCACTAGGGGTTCATCATTCCCAGCATTTAGCTCTCGAGGCTCTGACAGCCTTATAGTCTTATAAATAGAAAACACTTGCGTCAGCCACTACACTATGTTAATTCCCTAAATTGCCATATTTTCATTACTCGTTATAAAACATCCCTTTTTCCCCCTCATCAGGGAATGATCTCTTGTGTAAAGGAGATAAATGTGGTTAACAGTCTAATTAATCCTCACGTTAGATTATATTTTCTTAGAAGGAAATACATAAATTTGTAGAAGGCAAAGAAAGAATACCAATGAAAAGGAAGCTCCACTTTCCCAAAAGGACACTTCAGATTTTCTGTCCACTTATAGTCCCTCTAATTGCAACACTTCAGACAACATTCCTTCCATCCAGATAATTTCCATATCCCTTTCTCAGGAGGACTTCACAAGGATAGTAGTTCTCTGTTGACCCACACTCCCACTACAGTGTGCTCCCATATGAACAGAAGAAGCTTCTTTGCTCCCATGACTGGACAAACTTCCCTATGCTCTTTCTGTTCTCCCCAGATCATCTGCCACAATACAGGAATTATACTGAGTCATTGAATAACCTTTGCAATTAACGTATTCATAATGGATGGTCTCAGTTTCCCCACTCAGCAAAAATTTCTTTGACTTTTCCACCATATATGTCTTAGTCATATAACCAGTATGGTTATTCTCATTTGTCTAGAAGACAAGAAAATCAGATGACTGTCAGGATGTTTCACAGGGCAATGAAGCAGCAATTAATTTGTTAATAATCATACAGAGCTTTGAAGAGGTAAATAGCTGTAAGTGCTGTGCTGGGTACTGTAATTAAGAAATTGCTAGGTGCAGATAAACTGAAAAAAAATCATATCTGAAATTTCTTCAGAGATATTCACCCTCCATCTGTGGGTACTGTTCATGCAGCAGCTACTGATTGCACAGCAGTCAACTTGAGATTTCATTTTAAAAAGCTGCCAGGTGAAATTCTGGTCTTATTCAAGCCAATAAATGCCTTGCCCTGACTTTGGAGGGTCCCTGTCTTGAGAAACTAACTTTCATGACAATAATTTTTCTAGTTTAGGCACCAGCATGTCAATCTAGGTAAGCAGATTTATTTCATAAGAAGCCACCTTATCTGCATGCAGTGATTGACTGGAATCCTTGGCTGCATCCACCTCGGAGGTTTTAGCATTACTGCAGGGGGAAAGCATGCATGAAAAAAAGAAGGTTCTGTGCTTCCATGCGTGGTGATCAGTTTCAATATCTTAAAATACCTGTAAAAAGTGGAAACTTTAAAGGTTCATCATGCTTATAGGTGACAGTGAATATACCCGTATTGTAAATCAGACATAATATTTGCTTCAAAGAAGTCCCTGAACTCTTTATTTTGTCTTGTATTCACCAATATCATTAGAATCACTGCAACAATTAACTGGCTGCACAGTACTGCCACAACATTCTCCACTGATCAAGAGAGGACAGTGACCTGCATCAAGGAGTGACTTGGGCAAGGATCAGCCTGGCTCACCACCAAGCGGTTAACAATTTGCAGCGCTGGTGGAGGAAGAACAACATTACTGTAGCTCAGACAGTATAAAACAAGGCGTAAGGGAATTATCTTCTGTGCTCTACTGGTTTGAGAAATCCCAAAGAAATTTGTCAATTATTTATGTCAAACCAGAGAGGTCAATTAAAATATTGTCTCTCTAGAAAATAAATAAGTAAAATCATTCATCCACTAATAAAGAGTACTGGGTTAAGGGAATATGACTTGCTTTATGTGTTCTCTTCCGGTACAATGTGCAAAAACTGGTCTCACTGGTTATGTACAGAGGATTTGCTCAGAGAACTTGTTTGCAACATATAAGAAGACAGACAAAACTTGGTAATGATCTCACCCTGGATGCATAGCAGCTCAAGTCCACTTGGAAGTCCAGCCTGATTTTGGAGGCACAACACCCAACGTAGAGAAAATGCAGGTTAATAGTGCAAACTCTTGCACAAATCAAAGCAAGTAAATCATCAGGGGATTAGACTTTTCTACCCATAATGTGCTCCAAAACACTTGTCTTTGTATTGTGACATTTCTCATGTTGTCCATCAAATACTGAGTTGGCCTCACGGGATTCATTGCTCCAAAAACACATTTCCTCACACTTCTAGTAAAATTTAAGCAGCAGCTCAATTTGCTTTCAAAAATATACACAGATCCAATAGTGTATCTGATTTTTGTGGCAGTCAAAAAGATCTGTACCCTCTCCCTGATCCCCAAAATATATCACTAAGCTGAAAATCAGCACTTGAAACATTATTTCTGTTAACACAAGCATGTGGAATGTAGCCACAGAGCTTGGGTATACAGACCCAAGGCTCTCCCAGGCGCATTATAACAGTAGGGAGCTTACTCCAGTAGGAAGTAACTTCCAGCTTACATGCAGTTAGGTAGGCCAAAAATAGATCTGGTTTGTCTAGCACAAGCTTTCTTTGTGTTGGGAGAAAGCCACTAAGATGTAGAAAATGAAATTAAACAAAACAATCCTTTGCATAAAGAGATTTGGCTGCATGAGACTGAAAAAACACTCTGTAACACAAAGGTATATTCACAATTCCTCATATTTTTGTCAGCTATCATGTGATAAAATGGACTCCCCTGAACTAAGTTAGATTAGGCAGGAAACACCACTCAAACCAACACCACAGCATCTTTGGAGACACAGAGTGCAAAGATCCTGATTCTGCAGGAAAACAGCAGTATGAGGAAGACATTTTTTACAATTAAGATCCCCAAATAAAACAGAAAGAACTGGATTATTCAGCTTTCCCACAGCTTTAGGAAGATATCTGAAGTATAGAAATGTATCAGCAGAGGAATTTTTAGTCAATCTCATGCTACTGAAGTTATCTTATGTTTCTTTTTCAACATTGCACTAAAGTTTCTTGCCTCAGCAGACTAAAAAGACAGGAGACTGTTTTAAAGCTATATATGTTCGTGTTGTCATTCCAAGACAGAATTATCACCATCAGCTTCATTTGGCAAAGATTGCTGTAATTTATGTGTCTTAACTGGTCTAATTAAGGGTGCTATTTCGTGAGTGGAAGGATCACAGTAAAAAAAAATAAACTTTTAGCATATATTTCCACCTCCAAAATTTTGGTTTCATTTTCAGAAACACACAATATAGCAGTGTCATTTGGAGAACTTGAGGAGAGAAGAGTGTACAGGTAGAATATTGACCAAAGCACAAGCTAAGTTGATAAACTGTTTACCCTGAGCCCTGAGTATCACTACAACAATAAATAGATGGATAGATAGATAGATAGATAGATAGATAGATAGACAGACAGACAGATAGATATATAGACAAACTAACTTGAACATGGACTCAAGGTGACTCTTCACCAGAGATTCACTGCTACAAAATATCGCAAGGTATTGTGTCCATCTTTCTTTCTCCGGAACTCTTACCACCATATCTCCATTTATTCAATGATAAACCTCAAAAACTAAGAATAAACAAATTGAGGACACTGAATAACTGATTTGTCCTCTCCATTCAACACCAATCAATCACAGTCATGAGACCTTCCCTGAAAAATGAATAAGCTACATAATTAGCGTGCTATCCAGAGTCTCTTATAGTCCTTATTTCAAGGAACATCAGTCATTCACACCCCACATTATTTTATTCCACTCAGGCACAACGTCCTTCTTAATGCTATCACACAGCATTAATTCTGTTAGAAATGCCAAATCACATAAGCAAAGTGATACAAAATATTGTTTACAACACTGTAAGGAATACCATACTGTTTCATATTTCCTGTCAAAATTATATATATGTTTCCACTTCACATTTGAGCCTTGGCAGACTCATAATTATGCTTCGCAGCTTAGTTAAGAGATCAGTTCACACTCTCATGTTCATATAACTCCAAGTGAATGAGTCAGGTGTTGGAAGATAGCTTCCAGATCACAACTGCAAAAGTTGAGGAACACAGCACACTTTATAAAGGCTGAATATTGAGGCATATCAGAGAGGAATGGAAAGATGTAATCTCGAACCTTAAGGGAATGCACACCACTTAGCTATTACCATCTCCTGGCTGGCTTGCTGGCTGATGACAAGCGCTACAGATGGAAAAGGTGGGAGGTAGTTAAATGGAAAACTGTCCAGCTCTTAAACTGTTTCCAGACTGTCAACAGCTCTTCTCTGTTACTTTTTTATGAAGCTTTTTCAATTTCCCCAGGAAGAATTATTCATAGCTTTAATTACTCTAAACTTCTAAAAAACAACACTGAAAAAGAAAACAAAGACACTATAGTTCTTCTCTGTTCCCGAATTCCGTAAGGACCATGCCATAGGACCAAGTCATTGACTCCCACCAGCTTCACAGGGACCCTCAGTAAACAATTACAACAGATCATCTCAATTAAAGGACAACTTCTTTCAGGGCTTGGCTCTTCAAAGCTCAATTATGAGCCTGAGGGCCCCATCTTTTTACAAGACTCACACTTCCAAACTGATGCCTGTTTCTCTGAGCTCCTCCAGTTTTCTCCAAGGCTGAAACTCAACACTTCCTTCAGATCGGCTTGTACAAGTTGGGAAGTCTCACTAGAGTTAGTTTTTAAACATGACGTTGTTTTTCTTCCTTACCCTTTACCCTCCTATCTTCAAAAGCTGGTTTTATGCAAACTGAACTTAAAAGAGAGTAATACGGTTTGACAGAGATCTGAAGCCAAAGATAATATCTTACCAAGATGTTAAGTCTCCTGAGTCTTTTGTAATAAATAAATGGCGTACTGTAAAACACAAATGAGCATCACTGCAGCTGTGATTTCATTGTCCCAATGGGGGACCTGTGCCTGGCATGTGGCCAGATACGTAATTCAATACTGAGAGAGAGCACACAATGGACCACGGGAGGAGGAGGATCGATTTTAATGTAATCCTATCTACTAATCAAAAGAGACTGAGGGATTAACATTCACTAGGAAATGTCTGTTCAAAGTTGTCATAGTTTATTGATAAAGATAGCTTTGTTTTAATTAAGATACAAAATGTTAATTCCAGGTCTAACTTTAGCCACAAACAATTGGTTATTGATGATGTGTCTGGCTGAATTGTTTTAACCTGCCCCAGAATGCTGTTTTTTAACTAGATCATCCAGTGTGGATTGTTTTTTCATACTGCAAGATCACATTCTCATACTGTCTTCATCCTCCAGGCATGAGTTCCTATTTTCCTAATACAAAATGCATCATTGTCCCCATGTTAAACCTAACTCATGGCTCTCTATCCACTGCTCTCTATCCACCTGCAAGACTATCCAGATTTGTCTATCCTACCACATGCTGAAAGTACAAGCCAATACGCACACCTCAAAAGGCCAGATGTTACCTCAGAAATCCAAGCAAGATGTGCTCAGAAAGATTATTTCCTGCATTATCTCCTGCATTATCTCCCCTGAGAGAGCAGAAAACACCACACCTGGCCCAGTCTGGGTGAGTTTTCCAAGATAAGCAGAATTGAATTATTTGAAACTAGATTCAATGACAAAGAATAAGACACATATCTTCTTAGCCCTGTGCCTTGTACTCTCCACCACTCTTTAAAATTACCATCTCTAAATATTAATCCTGTAAATAGTTTTGGCTGCATTTATCTTTCAAAAATACAAATCACACAAACAGCCATTTACAGTGGAATATGGCAAATCAGTGTATGTGTTTATGACACACGAGAAGCTTTGTCCATCAGTGGAACAGTGCTGGCAGAAGATGTTGTCCACACAGGTGGTACATTCCCCTGAGTCTCAGAAAGCAGCTAGAAGCCAAGGCTTAGCTCCAAAAGGCTGACAATCCTCTTCCACAAACAACAGTTAGGCTGAACAGCAATATGTGGAAATGCATGGGTTTTGCTGCAGTGGGGTGTACAAAATAATTTTCCCAATTTCCTTCATTCTGCCTCAGCAAGAACCTGGGGGGAAAACAAACATCCTCTGATATAATTTCACCACATTTTAGGCTCAGACCCAGGTTCAGAACTGACTTTTGCATCTGGAGTTTCTGTAACAGACCACGGATGCAGATAGCTTTGTCACATTGTTCATATCACAGTACATCCCTATTCCATATGTTGGTTTTCAAAGAGGTGCCTACAAATAGTCAAACCAAGGTGTAGAAACTAAATCCTACATCATGTGTGCTAAAACACACAGCCTTACAGCATGACCGATTCTCTGCTGATCTCCCACCTGTTGGATGGATTGCTTTCAAGGTGTGATTTAACTTCAAAGCCCTGGCTTTACTTCTTTGACGAGCACTCAACAGCCTCCATTTCCCTGCTGCAGAGCTGTCAGTCCAAACTCACCTCTGCTCATTTCCCAGACCTGCTGATAGTTCTTTATTCATACTTTGCCAGTACAAAGTATGGGGCTTGTTCCCCTCCCACCCATTTGAGATCAGCTTGTGCAACTATGACTCATTCGCTTCTAATACAGACTTCAGAGACCCGTTCAAAGATTTTATTAGCTGATCTCACAGTAGCTGTAGCCTTCATAATTAGTTGCAGCCTTTCAGAGAAGAATAATTTTAAATATTGCCATTTTCTTTCTCTTCTTTCTCAAGATTAGAAGAGTACAGGGTCATTCCAGATACAGATAGCAGAGGAAATAAGAACATTGTCCTACCTGGGAAAACTGGTCCAATCCCCTGTACGGAGGGCTGGATGGTTAGAACTCTGTAGGAGAGGAGGAAGAGGTGGGAAAGAAATTCCCTTCCTATGGAGAGATGCTGAGTATTGTGAGAAACAAAGGTCGGCTATAGGTTGGAAGGAAAGCGAATGAATGGAGAGGGAAGCCAGTGAATGAAAGGAAGAACCAGGTTGATCCAGCTTCATTTACCACAAAACACAGCAATCTGAAGCCCATCTAAGATGGAGGAGCTACAGTTATCAGTTAAAAAATATATATATTTATTTCTGTATTAACTAATTGCTTTCAGGAGCCTGTTCAAGCTGAACAAGATTCCAGGATGCAGGACTCACATTCTGTTTCCCAGAGACACCAAGTCAAAGGAGGGAAGGAGTTGAGCATCTCTTATGAGACAAAGCAGCACAAGGATAGACCAACATCAAGATCATTCTTCCCAAACTGGACAAAAGGGGAGCAGAATGAGTTTAATCATTATTATAAGGGAGGGAGGAATAGGAAGTGCTACCCTTCAGAACTAGAAACAGGTCACTGTGGCTCTCTGCCTTGGTCAACAGGGAGAAGGGCAAAAGGGAAAGTAAATACCTGGGAGCCATGCCTTAGCAGCCAGCACGGTAGTTTACTGGGTTTAACACTGGTATGAAACAGAAACGTGGCAGATTCACATGCAGGGAAAACAGAGACAAGTAGAAAGGAGCTGAAGGCAGGTCAGCAGGAGGCAACAGACAGCACAAGGCCATGAAGTTGTGAGGGGTTTCAAGGGGAGGCTGCATGAGGAGCGGCTGAAGTCACTTGGTCTGTTCAGCCTGGAGAAAAGGAGACTGAGGGGAGACCTCACCTCAGTGTACAGCTTCCTCACAAGAGGAGAAGGAGTATGTGCTGCGCTCTTCTCTCGACCGATGACAAGACCTGAGGGTATTGCAGGAAGATATACCAGAGGAGGTTTATGCTAGTTATTAGGAAAAGGTTCTTCACCCAGAGAGTGGTGGAGCACTGTAACAGCCTCTCCAGGGAAGACATCATAGCACCATGCTTGAAAAAAATTCAAGAAACATTTGTACAACACCCTCAGCCACTTGGTGTAAATTTTAGGGTTGCCCTATGCAAGGACAAGAGTTGGTCTAAATGATCTTTGTGGGTCATTTCTAACTGAGGACATTCTATGAATCTATGGCATGTCCATGAAACTGGAGATGAGCGTGCCAAATCTGTCACATGCTGAAGCATTACCAAGGCAAGAACCTGTTCCACTAAGGGAATCATGCCTGAGCCTATCTATGCCTCCATCCTATATATGCCCCAAGGGAGGTCATAGAAGATGCCGGCAAACAGGGAAAAGAGAGGGGACAAGCTGTGAAGCTGTTTCTAAGATGGGAGAGGAAAAAAAAGAAAGAAAAGTGCCTACTGGAATTTGATACCTCTAGCTCTCCTGTTTTAAATGCACCGTCAAGCACACTGTGGTTTTTAACAATCTTTTTCCAATCACAGCTACACTGTAATTACAAATATTAAACCCTACTATGGAACAACAGAGATTTGTGTTGAGAAAGACATTGAATGTTTTAATCTACTATAGTAAAGCAGATGGGTTTCCTGTGAGCCCTGAAGAAGAGGTTGCTAATAATCAATTTATTATAGGACAACTTCACCATGCAGGTAGAAGAGAAAAAATTGTAATCAGGTTTTTTTTTTCTCTGTTGTCACAAACATCATATTTCTCTCTATATGTACTGAGCTTGGCATTCCACAGTGCTGCAATATTTTCTCTTCTCTCTTTTCAATAGAGTTCTCTATTCCTATTCTCTACACATTGAGGAAATTGAATTCTTATTTATACAAAAAAAAAAAAGAAGAAGAAGAAAAGTGCTGAGGAAGTTAATTAACAGTTTTGCAGTTTTATTTAAAAAATCTTGCATAAAACAGTATGCAGCACCAAAAATTCTTTCTGAATGCTTTTAGCGAGGAAGGCACTGTGACATTTAAAAAGCAAAGCAAAATACAGATAGAATTCTATGTACTGAAGTCCAGTGTTATATGCACAATGACCTAACAATTTCAGTACTGAGAAAAAAAAAAAAACAACCCGAGCCTACACACCTCTCTACATACGAATGAGGGTTTATGAACCAAGAAATAGATGTCAAGAGTTCACCTTTTTACTTCAGAGTATTGGAGGCAAATCTGGCATGCAAATATGCAATAATAATACAAATGACAGATGTTTCAATGAAAAGTAAAAGTAATCCTGTAATGACAAACTAGACAAATCATATCTATGAAACAAACTGGTAAGATGCAGACTGTATGGGTGGTCTGAATGATAAGTAGGCTAACAGGCCACACAGAGGTTGGTGATCAATTGTCTTTACTCAGGCTGGTTTGTCACAAGTGGAGTCCATGAGGGACTGATACCGGGCGTCACACTGTTCAGCGTCATAAATGATCTGGACCATGGGCTGAAAAGCCATGTTTGCCAATGACATAAACTGGGTGATGAGCTGGACACATCAGAAGGGAGAACCATCTTACCTGGGCAGATTGGAATGGCAGCAAAGCAACAACAGTATGAAGCTTAACAAAGACAGATGCAAAGTCCTGTACCTGGGATGGCATAGCCAAAGAGCCCAGTACAGTATAGGCTCTGAGTGGCATGGGTGCTTGAAAGGGACCTGGGGGTCCTGGGGAACAACTAGCTGAACAGGAGTCAGCAGTGAGCCTCTGGAGCAACAAAGGCAAATTGGATCTTGGGATGCATTGGCAGAGGCACTACTAGCAGAGAGAGATGTAAACAAAACACTCTACTTAGTGCTTGTAAGGCCAAATTTGGAGTACTGTGTCCAGTTCTGGTTCATACAATTCAAGAAAGACATGAACAGACTGGGGAGAATGCAAAGCAAGCTGGAGATCGTGGTCCATGCGGAAGGACTGAAGGATGTCTCTTATGACTAAGGTCTCTTCTGCCTTGAGAACAGCAGGATCAGAGGAGACCTCGTTATAGCACTGCTGTACTCAATGGGCAGCTACTAAGAGGACAGAGGGCCTCTCTTCATGAGAAGCCACAGAGAGAAGAAAAGGGGTAACCATTAAAATTTACACTCGGAGAGTTTTCATCTCTGTATGAAACAAATTTATTACTGGGAGATCAATCAATCACTGGAGCAACTCCCCAGGGATGTGGTAAAGCCCCCCATCCCTGGAAGTATCAGGATGTGATTGGACAGGCTGCTAGATGATCTCATCTTGGCTCACTTTCCCACAAAAGGTTGGACCAAATGACCTTTTGAGGCCCCTTCCAATCTGAAATGTGCTGTGATCCTATGATGATGAAAAATATTTCCCATTGGGAAGGTTTTGTCATAATTTCCCTCAGATATTGCTTGATGCAAAAATTAATCTGATGGGAAGTTTTCTGGGTTTTTTTTCAGCCTCTATGCCAGCACCTGGGAAACGTTAAACTCATCCTGTAACTGTGAAGGTTTTCATTGGCTGTCAAAATGAGAAGTATTTTTCCCCCTCTCCCTTATTTCCTTTTTCAAATCCTTCTAAGCCTTGGCTTCTGTTGTCTTGTTACTTTGGGTTTTCTTGCAAGATTCATGGTTTAAAAATGTTCTTTAATCTACATTCAATCCACAGAATACTGTCTTCCTTTAACATTTTGTAAAATAGAAGACACTATGTAAATGTAAATGTAAACTATTTCACATTTTATTATTCCAGATAGACATCAGTTAGTTCTGCAGTCACCAGTACTGACATATAGCCTGGCATATAAGCTACCTTGCTAATATCTAAACCAGAGGTGAAAACCCTTACCTATCTAAGGAGAATTTTCTCCATCGACATCATAGGAGCTGAGAACATCAGTACCTGGCCCCTCAGCTAAGCTCTTTTTTACATTCAGAGCTGAAAAATCTTGTTCATTCTACTCAAATGAAAACCATAAAAAAGTCTGCCTATTGATAATAATTCTAGTCATCTCCTTCCAAAGTCTCTGGCTTATGATGTGGACTCCATAGCAGACAATGATCAGATTAAAATGCACTGCTTTAGAAGATGCCATGGTTCCAGTACGACATTGTAATGTTTTGGAGAGCACACCCATGGGACCTATGGCAAGAAATTTTCTGACTGTGAATGGGTGGCTATTTATGTTCAGACTCAAAATGAAAAACTTATATTTCCCACAAAATAGCATTTTTGACAGAAATAAAAATATTTAGATATATCTGAAACATTACATTTTCATGAAACAGCGCATTTTGAGGATTTATGGGTTTTTTAAAATGTAAATAGCTTTTTATTCCTATTTTTTCCCTAAATTTTAAATTAAAAAGGACATTTAAAATTAAAACCAAACCTGAACTTTCAGATAAATTTACAAGTCTTAATTTCCATCTTTTTCTAAAAGCAAATTTTAGAAGATTAATACTTCCCACAGGTTGAAATTAATTTTAATGAAAACATTTTTTTAATTGACAAATCTTTCACTGCAGGGAAAAAAATAATTAATTCTTATAGGATCATAGAATGGTTTGGGTTGGAAGAGACCTTAAAGATCATCCAATTCCCTCACCTCTGCCATGGGCAGGGACACTTCCCACTAGATCAAGCAGCTCAAGGCCCCATTCAGCACGGCCTTGAATGCTTCCAGGAAGGAGACATCCACAAGTTCCCTGGGCAACCTCAGAAATAATCCTTATCTCAGTTATTATTCACTGGCTACACGGTTTACTCACAGAGGATTTTATTTTCTTAGATAATCAAACACATGGAAAGGTTTTCTAGAGGATTTCCTCTCAAGTGGTGAGAATTTTTTTAGAACCCAGCAAGAACAATGAAACACTCAAGTTACTTCTTTCCATTGTACATTACTTTGTATTCATCAACAGGGCGTTTCACTTTTCTACACATAGCTCTGTTAAGCTTGCAAAGGTCTTGCCTATGTGTAATAATTCTGTATTTACCACCATCTTTATTTGTTGCTCATTACTTCAATTATTTGGAAAATAAAAAAGGATATATTCAACACTGTTTTGGGGATAACAGAAGATTTCCTAAGTCTTGACAAAGATTCATAGACAAAATGAGACAAATATTGTTCTTAAAATTAAAAAGAAAGAGTTTCTACTCCCTCTCAGCTGTCCCATTGCTCCAGACTGGAAGAGACAATTTTTTATAAATTAACAGTTTAGGTTCGTGGTAAGAACCCAGCTACCTGACCCATAAATCCTACCCAAAAAATCACAGAAATCGAGTGAACATCAGTGGTGTAAGATCATGTACTACATTGCATAGTGGCGGAGAGAGATGAAAACAAGAATTTAAGTTGTCTTCTCAACATGTTGCCAACAATGTCTCAGATATAATGTTTGCCAGCCGCTATAGCCACTCATGTCAACACTTGCAGGAGCAAAGCATTTCAACCTCCTTTCTGTATCACAAGCCACTGTTGGTGAGGGCATCACAGGCTGGACCAGCACAGCACATCCCCTACCCAAAGAGTGGTTGTTGTGAGAGCCACTGATGTGTGAAGCACAGCATTTAGCATCAGGGAAGCTGGAGACAGAGGCACTTTTCACCTTAGATACATCACTCACATTGACAGAACTGTGTAAGGGTTGCGGGGAGAGAGGCACAGTTTACTGTTTGGATTTCTCTATTTTTTCTCAATTCTACACAACTCAGGCTTTAGCTATTCATCCAGCATCACACTGCTGGCATCCTTGAGTTCAACCAGATTCAGAAAGACTGTGAATCAGCCATGACAAATCTACAAACACATTAGAAGATTAGGCTCCAAAGAGATGAAAGAAAAGTCCAGGTGGAAGTCCTGAACAAGGTAACAAGGGTCAAGCATCAGCGTAGCTCGATGTCACTCTAATAGTAATTTAAGTAATAAGTCTTTAAGATGTAATTCTTTTCACAGGGTCATTGATTTGCCTACCACCAGACATACTTCATCCATTTGGGAATCTACTTCCAACCCTTCTTTCCCCACACAAAAAAAGCTATTATGGTACAAAAAAAGATATTCACAACTACAAGTGTTGTCTGCAAAGAATTGCTGCTAAATAATAGAAATGTCTTTTTTTATTAGTATTCTTAATGTGCAGCCATAACATCTGCAGACACTGGAAACATGCATATTTCTTTAAGAGAAGCTCTGTGTTCCCATAAACGCACCCACACAAAGCGCTAAATTACTCCATCGAACAAAGGGAACTGCCCATCTGAACCACTGCAGAGATGTGCTTAAGCTATGTCTGAACAACCTCTCTCAGGTTCAAGAGAAGGATAACTCTCTGCTTGGGTTAAACAGGGTGGCTACAGAGCAGGAGTGGATCCCGGTGATGGCTGGTGCACCTGGCCACCAGGCTAAAGCAGTTACAGTACCTTTGTTATTGAAGCTGGCTCATGTGTTTTGCACCCTCAAAGCTCAAGGGCACTTCCCAAACATGCTACACTTTTGCCAAATATGCCATTTAGTCCCTGACTATACCTTACCACTAAAATCCTTCAGTATTCGTACTGTGAAGTAATGCTAGGGGATGCTCCTGTGTTTTCTCACTGTGGTAGTGCAGCAACCAGCCAGGAGCCCGAAGTTGAAAGGAGGTTGTAGAGAGGAGGGTGATGGCCTCTCCTCCCAAGTGACAGGGGACAGGACAAGAGGGAATGGCCTCAAGCTCCGCCAGGGGAGGTTTAGGCTGGACATTAGGAAAAAGATTTTCACAGAAAGGGTCATTGGGCACTGGAACAGGCTGCCCAGGGAGGTGGTTGATTCACCTTCCCTGGAGGTGTTTAAGGCACGGGTGGACAAGGTGCTAAGGGACATGGTTTAGTGTTTGATAGGAATGGTTGGACTTGATGATCCGGTGGGTCTCTTCCAACCCAGTTATTCTATGATTCTATGAAGTGGGACACCATACACATGAGCATGATGGCAGATCAGAGGAAAGATGGTCTGGTGATGTGAAATACCACAACAGACTGGAATTCTAAATGACAAAGGATAGAGGCCTGCGCATGATCCCACCTGAAAAAAATATCACTATTCCATGCTTATTAAAAAAACTAAAGACAAGTAGAAGGGTGTCTGGAGAAGAGGCTCAGGATGTCCATACTTTGTCTTACATATTTTGACAGTAAATAAGATTGGATACAATTGGTAAAATGACAGACACCTACAGTGTGAATGGCTGTTCCTCAACAATTTTTGCAGGTTCTTATTTAGACAGTGGAGATGAAGTTTGAGCACAAACTTTCTATTCTAAAGTAGGTTTAAAATAGTTGTTTGTGTGATGCCTTAGAAACATCTGTTTGTCTTCCCTGACCATGAAAAGGAAGCTGGTGGCTGCTTTGTATCAAGTTGAATCCACTGCAGGTCACTCAAGTGAAGCAAATTAAATTCCACCCTTGACCAGGATCTCATATAAAATGCAAACACTCGTGGACTTCTGTCATCCCATATATGAACTAGCAACAGTGTTTCTCCATGGAGACTCTTCCATATAAAGGTGAGGGTAGATAGGCAGAGTTCATTACTGTTCAATGAGCTCCCAGATTGTGTGACTGGTCATCAAAATAGAGAGAGGCGAGGAGGGGCAGGACACTCATCCTCTCTCTAGTGGCCTGGCTGCACAAACTAATGTGTCACAGGATGAGCTCATGCCAATATCCCTCCAAATTTGTACCCATGCAATCAGAGGAAATATTCTTATCCAATGCAAGTCCATACTTCACAGTGGGAATAAATTAAGCTGCATTGACTCCAAACAGTTTGACTCCAAACAGTTTGACTCCAAACAGTTTAACTCCAAAAGCGGGATGCCAGCAGAAAAGAGGACTGATGATAATGAGACTATCATACCTATTCCAAATGCACCATGGCTGAATAATCATATCCATTTATGAAATGTATCAGAATGGAAAATACTCATAACCAAGATTTGCTCCACCACTCACAGTGTATAGCACATGGTATATACAGATTTTAGATCATGTGCCTGTCTTAGGACTAAAAAATACTGTTCTTTCTAGCCAGAATAGGCTACAGGGATTCTGTTGCCAACCATAACATATAAAAGAACCCATAAAATTACAGTCACACACTAAGCCATATGTCTCACATTTAACTTAATGTTTATCTTGTCAGGAAATCCAGCTAGACCATGCCAACATTTTGTTTCATTCATGCTGTCTTCAAAATCATCTGTTGTTGAGGGAGGAAAAGGAAGGAGAGAGAAATGAAAATGCAAGAGAGTTATCTAAACATATAATAAAAGGAATAAAAGTCATGTTAATCTCACAAATTAGGCTCAAAACTGAAAGCATTGTATAAAAGACTGCCAGTAACAGCATCCACCTTTACTCCTCTGTTACAGATTGAAGGCATCATCCTTAATTTCATTCAGAAAATAAACAATAATTCTATAATCTACCATTACTCAACTACAATAGGAGGTGGACCCTCAATTTCTGATAAGCTTTATTCTGCTGAAAGGTTGTTTTTTTATACGCTGCTGAGGAAGTCACCTTGACATGCTACAGACCTGGTATCAGCCACCCTTGAAGGACACGCTCACAACAAAAATCAATTGTAACATAGACAGAAGCAAAAGAGTGCAATGGCAGCTACTTCTTTCAAAATTATCTAAAATACCTGCATTTCCTTCGCATTAAGAAAAGCATTTCCTTATATAAAACACAGCGCACATAACTAAATAATTCATCATGAGGAATAATTTAGAGAGATGTGGACCCAGTATGTTTACAAGCCCCAAGCTGTTTTACAAAAGAGAAAACATTTATATAATTGGTTCTCAAACTCTTTTTAAAATGTTGTTACAATGAGAGGTTTTTGATTATCAGTGGCATTGGTTCTAAAAGCAAAGCTTTTATAACTGTGCTTTTGGTGGGAAGATGGGATAAGAGGGTAATGACTAAGTAAGGTGATCTTTTCTTAGTAATTGGTGATTATTACTGCTGAACAGATGACTCTTCCAAAACCTATCCTTTAAGCCTTGAGTTATCTCAGATACGGTAAAAGGTCTCCAAATCAGACATAATTAAATCACTGACCTGAGGCATTATTTCCCAGAACAGTCATCTGCCGTGTACAGAAGCAGGGCAAACCAGACCCATTTTGCTATAAACATCATCAGTTTTTCCCCTGGCAATGCATATTCCTCAAATCCCCAGAGGAAGTCATTTATATCTAGGAATAAACCTGCCCTTGACAGCCCAAAGATGCTTTGATAAGTTCATCTTCACCTCTGTCATGCTCTGCATGATACGTCATGCTCTCCTCTCAGAGACCCTGCCAGCTTTCTCTGGGTATCTCGATGGTCAGAAGTCCTCATGGAAATGCTCTTCGCATGTGTTGTCAGATCTCTATCTCTTTCAAAAACACGTCTCTCTGAAAGCTCCTGCTGACCCTGGTCCTGGCTATTTGCAAGTTTTTACAGGCTACACACTTTTCATTATAGATGGCTAAAAAGCTGGACTGTATAAAATTATTAGAAAACTGATCAACCCCACAGGTGACCCTGACTTGAACAGGTGATTGGAATAGAGGTCCCTTCCAACCTGAAATATTCTATGAATCTAGTGCATGAATAAAAATGGGCGTTGGCTATTCATTTCATCAAAGAGCAAGTAGAATAGCTGTGTCAGAAAGAAACTATGGCTGGCTAAGAAAGACAGGTAAACAAGCTTGTAATTTCTGGTGCTCCTGTTATCTAAATTAACCTCTGCCCAGAGAAGTCCACATAAGAAGCACTTATTGCAAGAGTAGTAACTTTTGTGTTTTGCCTGGCCTGTCTACAGCTGATCCCTGTGACTGCAAAGTGTTTCAGATGAGACACAAGGGAGACTGATGTCCTCAGACTCACGGGTTGTAATAGAACACAAAAGGAAAACAGACAGAAGAAAAGCTCAGGTTCATTGAGGAAAGGGCTTAGGTCTAGGTTGCATCTTTTTAAAACAGTTCTGTTAGCTGCATTTATTCGTGCAATTTAGTACCATTTGTTGCTCTGAGGGAAACACCTGTGCTTGCATGGTAAACAAACACCTGACTCTGGGAGAGGAAGCAAGGCAGGAGTGCTGATGCAGCCACCTGTATTCCTCCTGCCTGCAGAGGTGGTGACCAGAATAGCTAAGGTCATATCCTTGTCCACTCCTAACCCAGCCACAGTCGTCTTTGTATTCAAACCAGTGAAGGATTCCCACCACAGACAGAGTTTTATGACACACAATGCAGGAAGTTCAAATTAGAGAATTAAGCCTTTGCTTCTTGCTTTTACCCATTTTGCACTGTATTGTGTTTGTGGCCTTTATTCACAGACAATGTCTCATGACTAGTGCCCAACAGTCAGTTAACTTCCTCTTTTCTTGGAGCATCTTTCTTCTCTGCAGTGTGTCTTTGATCTACCACCTGACAATGCAGCAGATATTCCATGTTGCACTGCTGATTCTGGCGTTAGTTTTGTCCTACTTTAATCTAACCGACCTGTTTCAGGGTCCCCCATCACCACTACATCTGAGCCATTCAGCATATTGTCACGGAGATTTCAAAGTTCATAGCAGAAAAAACACATACATGCTAAACCAAATTTCACCCTTGTACAGCCCAAGTTGAGAGCTTGGATATGCCCTTGGAGGCTGTGGAGAAAAATGGATAAATCTCTTTGAACACAAAACAACACTTGTGCAGCAATAACTCTAAGGCTCATAATTCAGCAGGGATCTTGACATCTGCTGTTTGTGCCCAAGCACGAGTATGGAGCAGAGGAACAGAGTAGTCATGGTTACATCCCTGTCCCTGATGCAGGTCACTGCCACCTTGTCGGGTGCTATGATCACATAGTCCCAGCTTAGGACAAACTGACTTCCCAAGTCATCCAACATAGTGTGTTTCACTGTGTATAGTCTGTTTATGGCTCTGGAAAATGATTAACTTGCTAAGGTTACTAATTAACTGGGTACAAAGGGCCTTACACGTGTGAAGTAGAGTTTGGTGGTCACACACACAGATCACCACAGAGCATTGTTGATCTAGCTGCAGCCAAAACCAAAGAAAAGTCATTCCCCCCCGACTTCTAGAGCTCAATGTATGTACAGCATGTGCTGCTGTAGGCAAGAGGGTTATGCTGTTGTGTATTTTTAGTTCAACTAGCAGAGACTATTTCTGCATTCCAGTTTCTGATGCTGAGTTATCCCACCTTCTGTTTCTCGATTAGGGTATTATTATTAGCTGCACTAAACCGATGAGCTTCTCAGCACGATCACTTTAATAAAGCACTAATGACACCCACTACCAACACGAGCAACCTAAAGGAAACAAGGCCTAATTTACAGTGCTACTAAAACTTAGCAAGACTCCTGATGATTCCTGACAAGATGTTCTGCCATTTTTTTCCCCAACAATCCTTCTTCTATCTGCATAAAAAATAATCGATGAAATCCAAAATCTATTCCTCCCTTTCCAACCATAAAAGACAAAGTTCACCTAACCTTCTGGAATTATTATTCTTTTCTGGTTTGGGCTAACCTGCAGATGTTGACTTCTTGCAAAAAAACAGTAGCCTGGCCAAAGTAATGAAAATCATATGTCTATACTTTTTCTTTCTTCTGCTTCTCAATGCCTCTGACTTTGCTGCTCAGTTCTGCAAACAAAGGCAGGGAACATTCTGGTGGTCATGATGTCGAAGGCTAAAACAGCAGTATGACTTTGATCTGTCTATGGCAGCCAACAAAAGCTTTTCAACTGATGGAGTTCAGACTTCCACGCCTTTCTTGAACAACAATCTCTTCACAGCCTTGTGTATTATCTTTCTTTCTCAAAAGACTTTTATGTGGGGAGATGAATCCTGCTGTTTCTAAGGTCAGTGGCAACCATCCTATAGCCTCCAGCAGCGAAAGGGCTGAGTGGCTGTAGAGCAAAGCACTCTAGAACATATACAATGCAACTTTATTTTCTCTAACATCTACTCTGGCAAACTCAGCCCTCACAGAGCTCAGCTTAAACACAGCTGAAAAGGGAGAGGGAAACACGGAGAAAACAATGGGGAGACATGGACAGAGAAGAAAAGTTTTCAGCTGACGTTTTAAACCAAGTTGTGAAGGCAAAGAAAAGAAATAGGACTGTGCTGCTGCGAGGTGTAAAATAGATTTATGTAGTGTAGTGTTCTCTGTAAGTGCCTGTAAGAAAAGTCACTTGCAGCAGCAGATGCTGCTCATCTTAATGATATACATCTGCCTTGTCCCACAGAGAACCTCATGTCTTATGTGGGATAGTTGGGTCCTAATAGCACAGAAGAGCTGTGAAGATGTAAGGTAGTTCCTGCTGAACTCATGTACTCCATCACACAGAAAGTGAAGAGTTTCTACAGGTATGGGCATCTAGCAAGCCTGCATCATAGGCTCAAATCCTATAGCTCAGTCTCAGTCCTCTACAGAAGCTGAAGTACCAGTTAAGGACTTAAATTTTACTACATCAAACAAATCCAGAAAAGTGGTGTAGAAAAGCATGTGATCTTCCATAATTGTGTGTTGCCCTGTGCTTTCCCATCACCTCTAAAAAAATGCGAGACTTTCATTTGCAAACAAAATAATTTGAGCAGTTATTTCAAGCAGACATCATCAAGCTGACATTCACAACCAAAGAGCCTATTTAGCTAGACCACGAGTTTACACCATCTGCAAGCATGATCTGCCCACAATAAGGTCAAGTCACAGCCACTGAGAACAACAAGAGTCTATGAGTGAAAAGAGAAAGAGATTATATAATAGGGATGGAATTTTTCATACTGAAACACCCCACTTGTAGAAGACTCAGTGGAAGGAAATACTGGTCCTTTCGCTCTGTTCTTTATGAAACCATTCTCAGAAAATAAGACTGTTTTTCCTACTGCCACAGTGGTTTTGGCAGTACAGGCTGACAGATTGACAGAGATACAAAGAAAGTTTCACTAAAGCCGTATCTTCCAAGTAATACTCATGTTCTTCTGGGCCTCAGAAAAAAAAAATATAATACAATGCTGCTTCCTAGCCTCAGAAATAAGTGCAATATTAGCAGCAAGTTAGAAACTAAAATTACACATTAGAAGATGCTGGCAGAGTCAAAATCTTTCTAGTCACACAGATCTGGATAGTAATGCAACAGGAGAAATTTGTTTTCTCAACTAGCTGGACAAAGAGCTTGCTGCTCCTCAGGCTGCAAAATGGAGGCATCGGGGTCCTAATAGCACAAGAAATCCCTACCAAGCCAAGTCGAGTTAAGAAAGTCCGGCTTGTCATCATGTGGCATGCTGTGAATCCTTAAAAACCACAGTGTTACCAAGAGGTCAGAATTTGAAATTTCCATGCATGAGAGGCAGACATCAGTTTACCATAGCATCACTGCCGCATATTATCTATACAGATCTGTGGTATAAAGAGTTGTATCTACAATTCCTCCTTTAAAGTCCAATAGGATACATAAGATCTGAGCTATCCATGACAACATGACATAGCTAAGATTGAATAAGAAGAAATGTGTGTGAATATTTCTACTACACACAGATCAGAAAGTACAAAAGTGAGAACTTGGTAAATATATATAACAGTAGAAGCTCAAAATACTGCTCAGGCTGTCTTACAACTATGTCCCTAAGGATGAGAAAACATAGCAAGTCTCAAGGACACATTAGGATACTATACCTACCTACAGTATTTCATAGTACAGTAAGAGAAGTAAACTTTGTGGATCCCTCTGTGTCCACTGCAGATAGACTTAGTTTTCTCCTTGGATTACAGCAGGATCAGAATCACTCTTTACCTAACACAGCCATGAAAATGGTTACTTCAGTACTGACACATAGACACATTTGAGGTGTAGGGGCTCCAGACAAAAAAGAAACCACAACAAGAAGCATATGAACTCAAGATGCAGAAATGCCATTAGATTTCTGGCAGGTTTGTAGAAGAAATGGAGACAGCACACACACACTGTTCCTCCAGCAGATTCCTTTTTCATCTGGGACAACACATGGATGTCAGCAGCATCTGAAAAGAAAGAAATTCTTCCTCTCACGCTCTGTTGGGATGCTTTGTCGGGATGCTTTGTCTGCTGCAGTGAAGCAGGGAAGAAGTAAAATTGCTGAATAATAGAGTTCTTAATGTTGCAAGAACTCATAATAGGATTAGAAAGAGAAGAAAATCATGTCTTTTTGGATTTGGAAGATCTGGAAGAAGCCAACTTCTGACTCACTTGCTGGACAAGTTGAGCTCAGGCACGTCATTGTGTTGACCTTCTTTAAAGGACTCTGATCAGAGCAGTAGCCACCGCCACTCTGGGTAGTTTCAGCCCATTACCTCCTGCAGCAGTGTTAACAAAGGTCATGCTATATTATAGGCCCTGGTTTCTTTGCGTGTCAGGAATTGCCAGCCTGCAAGGAAGGGAGCTGAGTACAGGGAATCTTGGAAGAAATACACTCAAATTGGAATACATACACTATTCATGCTATTAGGCACACTTTTCTCAATGCCTTGTAGCTGTGCCTCTGGGAAAGAGACACCCAAGCTGGTAGGGAATATTTTAACTCATGAGTAAGGAAGCTTATGGACCCCCAGGAGATTATGAGTGAAGAGATCAAGAGCTTCCAGTACCTAAGCCAATAGATTAGAAAGGAGTTACAACCTTTCCAGGGTGTGCACTAGGTTAACCTAAAGGTCCAAAGGAGCATAGGTATGATGCAGCCTTGAGAAGAACCTGCCAGGACCAGGCTGATCCCTCAGGATGATAAGAATTGGATAGAAGTGTTTTTTCCTTATTAGGTACGGACAAGACACATCTGCTGCTAATTTTAAGGGGACCAAACACTTAGGGAGCATCCAAGCTCTGATGTAAAGATCTTACCTTCCCCTTACTCACCAGGAGAAATTTGATTTTCCATGGTTACATGTCTGTCTCATTAAGCACCAAATCTACCCAACTGCCATAAAAGGAAAAAACTGTAATATTGCAACGGGGAAAACTACAGGGTGTGATTATTGAATGGAGTAATAACCAACAGTTTACACATAGCCTCAAAATAAAATTAATAGCATTGTTAAACTAAATGCAAGGTACAACATTCATCATCAAAGCATATCTTGCTCAGGTTTCTACAGCGTAGGATGTGGAAAACAGCAGCTTCCATATTTAAAATAATAATAATAAAAAGCTCTGGCTGCAGCATTTCAGAAATCCCTGTCTCAACCTGTTGGCAAATGCTGACTTTTAGACAGCAACTACTGTGTAGGTCTTCTTCTTTTTCTGCGGGTGAGTAATGAAAATAAGGATCCAGATTTTAAAAGATGCTTAGTAATATCATTGGATACAAAAATAGCTCTTTTCCTTAAAACAGTGCTAGTGAACAACACTAAGTGGGCATCAAGAGACCAGTTCTTAACAGTTGTGCACAAAGCGAAGGAAAGACTGTGTTCTCTTCCATTACTAAACAAATAAAACATAATAGAACAAGCCATAAGTCAAAATGAAAAAAAATCTCTCCTAAACTTTCCACTTTAAGCTAGGGAGGAAGGGGGAGAAGAGAGCACTAAAAATCAGTTACCTGAAGTGGGGAAAATTTTTGCTGCCTGCAACAATATCAGACTCAGTGACTCAACTTTCCATAGACAACTAGCCCTCCATAGCGTTTTGGGGTTTTTCATGTTAAAGCAGTGCTCATGAAAACATCAACCTTTCCTTCCTTCCTCAGAGCCATTTCTAAGAGAAGTTTTGCAGCTCTGTAGTAATCAGGAGTCTGCGTATGAGTTCTGTCTTCCCCGTAATCATCTGCCACAGCTAGCAGCAAAGTAAGGACTGCATAAGAATATTTGCCTCGTGTTAATGTATAATCCCCAAAGCCCTTTGACGGTCAGTTATTTGCTTGCAGTGATGACAGGATCACCATTCCATGCCTTACTGAGGTGCCTCTTGTTCATGCACTTTACATCTCTGCAACATGTATACACAGGATTTTGATTCTGCTACTGGTATCTCAGTATCAGAAGCATGATCGGGTTTGCGTTCCTTTTACAGACATTTTTACAGGCACTATTTTTCCTTCTCTGTTAATAACAAAGAACAAGTTATAAGATTTAAATATTCTCTAAATTTGAAGCAAACACCAAACATTGCACAGTAATGCACTGTGTAATGTGGTGAGGCTACTCTAGTGTTCTGAGGACTGTAGACCTACTGTGCCTCAGTTTAATTAAGGTAAGTAACCAAAATCGAGCCTCGTCAGTTAAGCTCAGTGTTCACGAGCATTGTTATTCACATGGATCAAACAGCCCTTTGTAGAGAAGACCTGTTGTGATAGCAAGGTCATGTTCCTAAGGAAATTATTTTGCAAATCAAAGCACTGATCACAAATAGTTGTCTGAGGTTTATTTTTCTAAACCTTGTCCTGTCAAGTTCCCTTGCAATGGGACATAATTCCCATGTAATTTTTACACTTCTAGATAAGAACTCAACTTGAGTTCCTGCCTACCCAAATTCCTTGTTTTCCTGTATCTTGCAGGAGGAGGATGCATATAATCAGAGAGAAAAGGTGGGCTCAATTCTGTCTCCTGCTCTATACCTATAATAATAATTTATCTTTCAGCTCCTGCTGATTTTACAGGGATCTTCAGGCAAGTGGCAAAACACTGGATTGTGACCAAAAGGCCTGTGATTTTCAAATCAAGTTTAACATGAAAGACAGGTACCTCTTAGTTTTTACTACATTACTTGATACTGAGTCATATCCCCACAGTATAAATAGGAAGCAGAATTATAACTGTATTGTATCATGGGACAGGCTCAAAAGCCTTCTTTTGAAACATTTACCATCATTGAAGGCAGAGGCATTTCAAGCCACATAGATAATGATGAGTTGAGGAGAACAAGGCAAGATCAGGACACCATACAGGGAAAACAAGGATTTAGAGGAGGCAGGGACAGCAGCAACTCTCTTTCTTCTTACTGCTGAATAAATAAATAAATAAAGTTATGTGGAGGTGGAAAGATGCAGTCATTACATAGCAAACACTTGCCACCTGGCTTAAACTTACTTCTTATTCTCTCCCGCTTCATGCTTCTCCAACATGGACTTTCTGATCCACAGACATTTGCCTGCACAAGGACACTCCAGGGTTTTGGATCTGTTCTGTTTCTAAAATGACAAGGACTGTCCCCATATCCCTTTTGATTAGAGCTATTCTTCCTACCTTTTTAAATATACCCAGTACATGCTTTCTCACACACAGATTAAATGAGCATCTCCTACTGTCTGGCCATCACACTCACATATTAAAGAATTTTTTTTTTCTTTTTAGAAGGAGTTAAGGTTTAAAAGCAGTGTTTTTACAAATATATGCATACATACATTTAGAGGTATGATTGGATTGGTATTGTATTCATTTAATCTTGCTTTAAAGCACTTAAGGTAAATGTGCCAGTTGTGGACTACAGTGAATACCGTTGGCTGTTCAATACACATCTCTGGTTTACAGCTCTCTGATAAATATGATGAGAGAGATTTATTTGTGGAGTGGGCAGGGACAGAAGTGTGTTGTCGCATCATTTCTATTTTTTTTTTTAAGGGTTATTAATTATCATGTCAACCTTTGCTCTGCTGCTGCTGTCCACTTTTATTTTCGAAGCACAGCTGTTCAACACTCTGATCGCATTGGGTTCCCCGATCACCCCATTTTCTACCAACCTTTCTGAATATTATTTATTATTCCTTATGTATCTGGGAGAAAAAGAGGGAGAGGGACAGTATGGCAGAGACGGGAAACATGAGCCGGAAAACATGCTTGACTTGAATTGTCATCACACTGCTGTTGGAAGGAGAGAGCTGGAAAACTAGCAACAAACACTTGCACGCAAACACACGCCAGGCACACACCACATTGATCACAGGGAGTTTGTGAGCAGCCCCACAGCTCTTACCTGGGTTGTCTGGGATCCCTCTGCAGTGCACCTCCCTCGGCTCTCTCTCCCCTGTTTTTCCCTGCTCTGGGGTGCAGCAGGGTCTGTGCTGGTGCTGTGGCAGGGTGACGGTGCAGGTAGGGGACGGCAGGCAGCTGGCTGCAGCCCCGGCTGCTGGGCTCTGGCTCCTGCCAGGGCTGCTGCTGCTGCTGCTCCTGACGATGCTGAGGAGGAGGAGAGCCGAGTGAGGAGGAGGAGGAGGATGCTGGCGGTGATGCTGTTGCTATGGTTACCCAACTCAGTGGCGCTGGCACTGCTCAGTGCAACAGCTGCCCCAGCATCCAGATCATCTCAGCACCCACCACGGTCAAACAGACCTCGATGTACAAGCGCAGGTAATTCACCCCAGAGCCCTTCCAGAGGGATAGTGATGGTGGGAAGGATGGAGGTCATTCCTCGGCACGACACCGGGGCTCTGGGAAAACAGATGGAGTGATATATCCAAAATGTTTGCATTCTGCACTTGTGGATAATGAGCTCACTGTCCTGCAAAGGTCAAACACCAGCTTCTAGGAGGCCAGACTTTCATTTTTCAGGGGTGCCTTGCATTTTTATAAGGAAGTGAACAAAACAGCAAAGCATTGGAGGGGAATAAATATCAAAGTTCCTGTTTTGATGCAAATTTAAACTTTTTCTCTTTAAACTGAAGGTCAACTGTATTTCTTAAAAACATGACTTAAAACTGGGAATTTACTGTTTTCTTGTAGAAAGGTGTCTTTTGCATAGAGAAATCCCGTTACGAGTAAGTTCCTTGTGAGAGAACTGCCTCTTACCATGAAACAGTGAGAAAAAACGTTTCTGAAAGGAGTTCTTTTACACAGCCCAGGATATTAATATTTTCATGCCTAAGTGCATAAAGCAAAGAAGCTGAACTTTGCCTTTCTTTAGGGATCTGAAAATAAGAAAGGAAGAGGACCTCGGGTGTATGGACTGCCATGTGATCAAAATGTGGAGTCCTAACTGGGAGAGACATGTGAAATCAAGGCATTCAGTTACCATTTATCTTTCAAATACGCATGTCTTAAGGCTTTCATTTTGCACTGGAACATCAGAAGACACAGGAAGGTCAGAACAATCAAATGTCATTTCCATCCAAAAATGTCAGTGCAAAAGTGCATAACGCTCATAAGCCATGACAGTTCTTTCAAAAGCTGGTACTGTTTGCAGGGCATTGTGAAACCCTGTCTAAAACCTACTGAAAGGAAAAATAAGAAATCGCTGGTGGAAACTTTCTAAAGGGAATTACTTTCTTCTGCCAGACCTCTGCTTAGAAGGTGTAAATGTTTAAGAGCAGTGGGTGCTCACATGATATAAATCTATAAACTTCAGATACCAAGAAGATGAACTGTGTGCTATCAGAGCTGGAGAAATAGTTGTAGGAGATGTGCTGGCAACATCTCTTCCTAAGGTGTTCTAAAAGTCTGTGTCTCCACATCACGTTCATTTGAAAAGTCATAATGTGATACCTATAAAAGCATTTTCCATATAACTTATCACTATGGGAGAACCTGGAGCCCTCTAACTGAGGAGAAAAATGTGCCAGCCAGCATACAGTGTCAGACTTACTTGGAACAGCTTCTCATTTCCCAGCCTCTGTGCATTTTAAAAACTAGTCATCATATACACCATTCTTCCTATTTATTTTTTAACTAATATTCTTTTAGGCAACAATTCTGATCTCCAGTCAAAGACTATATGGACTACTTGACTCAAAGGGCCTTCCTGCCACTCAAAAAAAAATGAAATAAGTAACGTTATTCATTTTAATCTTTAAAAATGTCATGGGTATAAAATTACACAGCACACTGAACCCTTTCTCAAGAGCTAAAAAAATAATATTCGGTGCCTGCATGGCCCAGGGAATTCCCTGCTGTAACTTTTGATGCAGGGGGAGACAATATCATTGCAGTGATAACTGTGAGCAAATCTAAATCACCCATTCCATAACTAACTAGCCAGCAGCAAAACACATGGTTATTCTGAATAGATCCATGAAACCATAAACAGATCTTATTTCTGCTAAATCAGGGAATGTACTGCAAAATGTACCTACTGAGGTACATGTAATCAACATCCAACGCTGTATTTTCCAGCTTTGCTTATTACAGATACAGTTTGAGAGCTGTAACTCTGATTTCAACAACACACATAAGAATGGCATAAGATAATCAGTCCCTTTGACTTCAAGTGCTTCAGCTCTTATACCACTGAAAATGTGCCCACCTTAACTCTCTCATTAGTGCATCTGCAACACTGGGGAAAAATCCACCCCTAAGGACATACAGAGCCCACTAAAACCAATGGCTTTTATACCTCGCTAACTGGACCTTGCAGAGTACACATCTTCAGCTGTGCCAACGGAGTACAAAGTGGATATAAAACCCAAATAAAACAAAAAAAACCCCAAAACCTGACCAAATTAAAGAAAAAGACAAAAAAAGAATCATTCGACCTCAATCATGCAAGGATGTCCTCCATGTGGGGATATATGACTTGTAGCAGTTCACTGGGGAAATAAGTTATGTTACAATATGTAAAGCATGTTGATTTCATAAGTAGATATGATTCTGTAAAGAAAGAGTAAGTCACAGCCATATTTGTCAATGCCTAGAGGAAAGGCTGCATTTTCAGTCATAGCTTTCATTTTCAAGGGTATGTCATGTCTTCCAGCCCTACTTAGTAATTAACAGACCCTTAGGACATCTCTGATGGTAGTAGATACCTGTGTTTATGCACCTTAGTCATGTGTAGACTATTTTGTTACTTTAAATACTGAAAAGAGGTAAATCAACTTAGCCTAACACAGACTTCCAAAACAAATCACTTAAATTTTCCCTTGTGTCTCCTTTTCTCTCATCTATTTTTAGGAAGACACCAAGGCTGACTAACTTAGCTGTACTTATCTACAGCACCCTGAGGTAAAGGCAAATCCCTATCTCTTGTTTGGAAGAGCTATGCCAAATCTGACATCTGAACTCTGATGCCTGTCAACAAAGTATAAAACCAAAACAGATCTTCTGGAAATGCCTTCTTAGCTGCCACTTTAGCCTCACATGTGACTGGGATTTCAGCAATAAAGATACACATGCCTGTTTAGCTGCTGAAAGCTCCCAGACAGGCTGAAATCTAAACAGCAAAGAGATCGTTGGGACACACTTGGTGTCCCAGGGCCCAGCATGGGCAGCAAGTGTCGTATCCTAGACTCTTTGTGTAGATCATTGAGTTAACTTGGAGCAGATATTCCCATTAGGTAACAGGTTAACCTAATGGACATTCAGTGGAGTGATCCATCCTGCAGGGTTCATGTTGGGCTGCAAATTATTTCTGCTGGCTGTAGACTCCTTTTCAGTCTTCTACTCTACACTGCTTGAGCTGTAGTTTATAACAGTGAGTATAATAATTCTACTAAGAGCCAGATAGAAAAAAAAGAAGTCTTACATTAATTAAAAAAAAAGCTTAAAACAGCAAAATTCCCCACGTAATGTCAGCACATAAAAACTTACACAATGAACTACAAGTATATGAAAAACAGACATACAACAAGGAAGTGAATGTGCCTTAGGCAAGCTGTTTCAGGAGGCAGTGAAAGACCAAAACACTAAGCTTTCACCTGGAGCACCCAATGAGTGGTTACGGGCAGAAACCACATCCTGACTGCTGCTTTCTTCAAGCTCTGGGTCACAGCCTGCAGCACAAAACCTTGTGACAGTGCACATAGATATGTAACATGTCAACACTGTGGAGGGGGAACAGAAGGTAGACAAATACGTACTTCAAGATAGCAGCAGGAGACTCGACAGCTCTGTAGTTAATGGGCAGAGGAATATAATAAGCTTCTCTTTTGCTTAACTGAAAAGCTGAATTTACCTCTTGGATGTGATGCAGAGTTTCCAGGGACTGTTCTTTCCTACTCAATCTTTATAATTTCAGGAAAAGGTAAAGTCCAAAAGGAAAGTATCTGGCCCACAAGAACATGCAGTTCTTTCCGTCTCAGGGCTTTGATTTCTTCTGGATCCTTTATACCCTCTTAGGAGCATTCAGATGGCCAAGACCCTTTTAGGAAACTTTGCACTATATTGCTACAGCAGGAATTGAAACATCCTCTGATGCAAAAAGTAACACAGTCTCACATAATCTACTTTTATGCTATGCAACAAAACAGTAGTTAAGCAAAAGTAGAAGGAGAAAAACAGAAAAAGGAATAAGAAGATGCCTTTCTTGCAGCTCTTTCATAATGTATGACCAAAATAATTAACTAAAATATATCTATACGTATTTTGATGTAGCTAGTGGCAGTCAGAACTCCATTATTCGTGCTCCATCATTGGAAGTGTTTACAGTCAGGTTGAAAAGGATTGTGGGCAACTTGATCTAGTGGAAGGTGTCCCTTCCCATGGCAGAGATGTTGAACTGGATGACCTGTAAAAGTCCCTTCCAACCCAATCCATTCTATGATTCTAATAAATATAACAGATTCTCAAGGAGCACCTAAGTATAAAGGTGTTTTTTAAATGATGCAGCATTTTTTAAATCACATAGCTTTTAAAATTATTCAGAATTTTCATGTAACACACAGAAGAATTAAAAGAAAAGACTAGAGGACTAGAAAAATAATCAGTCTTTATAGTATAAAGCATAATTTATCATTTTGCTAAGTAGGTATTTCACACAAACTCTGCATACCAGGATTTATACAAGGATTACAAAGACAAAAATTGTTGTATCCAAGAAAAACTTCAAGGGCATAAGCTTATACTTCTCCTTACACGTCCTCACACTTATCCTGTCCTCAAGCCACAGAGTCGTCATTCAGCTGCTATCCATTTAATTTTTTGTTTCACTCTGCCATTCAATTTGTAGCCCAGTATCTTATTTGTTACAGCCAACCTGCCAAGCAAACAGCTTTGCTTTAAATAAGAAAAAGCTACAATCACCCATAGTGCTTCCCTTACCTGGAAGGCAGTTGGAAATTTCAGAATACAGTCTTCTCATTCGCAGTTCTGGAAGATGGCATACTAGATAGAAAATGTAAATAAAATAAGCACATCTCAAATGCTTAACATGATACAAACATCTGATAGGATTTGACGGAACTACAGCAGTATTAGGCATTCAAAAATTATTTTTGAAGTGTCTTTGTGTACCAAAGAACAAAGCTCTGGAAAACAACATATCTACTGACAGTGAAATACAAGAATGAGGGTTAAACACATTCTAGACATCTTTGAAGAATGACCAGTACCGAGTATTACCTTAAGAACATCTTTCTGGGGTCCTCTACAAAATGTAGTAGTTTGATATGGAGGCATGTTTCTTATCTTACCAATGGTTGAAGCAAAAAGTGAACCCAAGCACACAACATAGTCATCCTCAGCTTCATGCCCATGTAACAGGACTGGGGCAGAGTAGAATTTTATGAATAACCAAGCCCAGGCCTGAAAGATCATGTTACAGACAGCCTCAGGAACTGTAGAACACTTCACTCACCACTGCGCTCAATCAATCCTTATTTCTCTAAACACTTCTACAGTAAGAGGTCTATCCCTGTTTTGTTTTGTTTTGGTTCTTTTGTTTGTTTTTTGTGTGGAAAACAAGGCATGGACTTCCTCAGATGTACCCACACAAGCACCTGAGACTTTCTGAAGTTCAGTGCTGGACTCTCTGAACACTTGAACGGATTGTGAAAAAAAGGATGTAGTGTCTTCATCTTTAGAACAATTCAAAGCATGATTGAATGTTGTTCTGGGCAACCTGCTTTAGCTGATCCAGCTTTCAGCAGGGTTGTGGATAATGTAAGCTCAAGAAGTGCCTTCCCACAACAACCCTTCTGTGAAAATATGAAGGAGCCCCACACCCCGCTATTCCCAGCATGAATTCCACAGATTCCTGATCTGTGCCCCTTTAGTTCACCCACTGCTGATCCCTTCCTTCGTTTTACACATAGCCTTATTTTTCCTCTACACACACATATTGCCATATATGTTTAGTCACATCTCACACAAATCCATCCCAGGCAACCCACTATGTCCTAAACGCCAATCATTTGGTCACTTCCTAGGTCTCTTAGGTGTCATCGTCTCAATTTTGTTCTACAAATCACAAGAACAACTTCTTTCCCTGTTTAGCTTCAGCTCAATGCAGGGAGCCTTTCTCCCACCTTGGATGTCCCACCTCCCAGCTGGTGTCCCACCTTGGATCTAGTCTAACCTATACCATCCCAGAAAAATGAAGGCAAGTTGCAAAGAAATCCTTGCTTCATGCAGACTGGAAAACATCCAGCACTGTCAGCATGTCAGGACAACTTAGCTATTTATGTCTAGTGGCTGGCACCAGAAAACTCTGTTTATTCTAATGCATACGGCCTGCCTTAAGACAGAAGTTCCGAGTGATGGACACAATAGAAACACTATTTCTTCTTCTCTTTGGAGTATCTACTTTCAAGCACACAAATGCAAGTCTTCCAAAGAAAAGCATACAATCCATTTATAATGTGGGCAAAACTGATTATTTCTCCTAGATACTTTTATGGAAACAGCTAAATCACTTTGGCTGCAGTTTTCCAAAATTAATTCAGTGCAAGGCAGATGCCCCTGCATAAAGAGTTTCAGCCCAAGCAATTAAGATACAGTAAAATTATAGCAGTGAAAGCTACAGTATTGCTATATGAAATGCTGGACAATCTTAACAACACTCTTTGGTATCACTCCTGCCTAAAATACATATTAATTCACTAAACAGCCAGATGGGCTTGTTTGTTTAAAACTCTTCCCTAGAGATTTTTGGCTTCTTTTTTACATACATCTTTTATTATGTAAAATACCAGTTGGTAGGCAGTACTGTTAGTACCTTGCTATCAAATGGGTTTTGCATATAAAGATTTAAAAAGCAAAACCAGAACCAAACCCTTGTCTAACGATACTTCTAACAAGTTTCACATTGCAGTGTTGCAAGTAGAGGAAAAACATCACCTTTATTTGTTTCTAGGTAAACATGGTACAGATAAGCTAAATGTGCTTGAGGAAATTTCTATTAGAGGCAGAAAATGGATAGGGTAGCAAACAGCTAACTTGGATATGCTTGTATGCAACATCTTATTCGGCCGCTGGATGGCAATCTGTTGTACAAAACCCAAGCAACTGGCAAACCAGCACGTTCAACAGTGGTGGAGGTAAATATTTGAGATCTGAACTCTTGGTTATGTTGCTTTAAGAGCTGACCTGTGTCTTCCAATCACTACATTCTTTCTATGTTGCCAACACTCCAAAGTCCATTTACACAGTGGTAAGATGCAAACTGCTAGAGACATTATTGTCTTCCTTGGATCAAGGTAGAAGTACAACGGTATGAAGGAGTAAGATGCGGAAAAAGTCAGTATGGTAAGTCCCACTTTTCTAGCATAGTTTTGCAGACTTTATTGCAACAAAACCAGAATAGGATGTTTCTCAGTGTCCCAGTCACCCAGTTAATGAGGGTACTCCCTTACCTCACATTCAAAATGGATTTTGGCAAATGAGTCATTCATCTCATTATGAGGTGGAAGGAGCTCAATGTAGGAACTTTTGAGGCATGTCTACATAGCAGACTGCTTTTGAAAGACTTGCAAAGCTATTGGATGGAGTGTAAATGCAGCAGTACATTGCTTAAGGGAATCTGTTTAAAGCAGAGATACATACCCATTGATTCGTTCTCTCACTAACTTATGTTCATTGTCCTCTCCTGGGTTACTACTTGGCATGAAGCTTCAGATTCTCCCTCAGCAAAGCAAGCCAAGTTAATAAATTTGTAACAGCGACAATAAAATAATCTAGGGGATGGTAGAGAGGAGCAATGGACCTACAATCAAAAGGCTATAGAGATATATACCACAAAGATGAGTTCCCATGTCCTGGCAAGTCAGCAGAGCATGCTAGAAGCACAGATCAAAGTAACACCTTCACAAGAATTAATGGTCGAGAGACTAGGGCTCTCTCATTCTGTAGATGGCTAAAATCTCAAGGGATCTCACTTTAAAAAAAATAAAAATAACAGAGAAAGTCTGCAGTTAAATTTCATTTCTACTCTTCCTTGAATCAACTCAGACAAGCGCCCATCCCATGGTTACCCTGCTACAGCCGTAGCAATACAGCTAATGTATAATTGCTGTGTATGATAGCAAGTGCACACCCCACACAGCCTAAGGGATAATCAGAAGTTGGGGACAAGTTTCTAGGAACCTTCTCTGATCATTTTGTAGTGCAGCTGCTGGCTCATTTCAGGGGAGCTTTTCCTTTGATGCCTGCTTTCATTTTCTTTGTTATTTTCAGGGGAGGAATGAACTGAAAAAATCAAAATAAATACTGGGATGCTTTGGGTGGAGAGAAAACAATTCACATAGAAAGGTGGGAGTCCAGTTCACCCAGATTTCTTGAAGTGTCCTACAAGTTTTGTGTTTGTCTATGTAATTTGAGGATTGTAGGCAGAAAATTACTTGCCATTCAGAGCATGATGTTTGAACCTTGGTCTTACTAACCTCGAAAAACCCATAGACCACAGCTACATAGTGCCAAAGGATGAGTTCTCACCTGTTTCCTAGGTGGCTGGACAAATTAGATGGAAGAAACTAAACCTACCTGCTTTGTAGAGCTAGTGCCAAAAAAAATCTCCTCTCTTTTCATACAAGGCCAAACAATGGTTATGAAACACACATAACTTTAAGATAAACATTAAGGCCTTTATAAAGAGGGCTAATCAAGCTATATGATGCTCTTCGGTCTGTGGTATTTCAAAGAAAGGTGAAAGATATTATCTTGCGTAAGAAATCACAGAACCATGCCTTCCTATCTGTGTAGACATCTGCTGTTCTTCTTATAGTTTATTATTTATTGAACAGAGAATGAGAACTACTACAAGTCTAAAGCAAGAGATAAAGCACAGGTGCAGAGCACAGCTGTAGGGCTTCAAGTATTTGCCATATCAAAGGATTTATCTTGAAGTCCACAAGTACACAATTCAAACACATTTCCTCCGTTTTGTATGTCAGTATACTTCTACTGAGCATATGACAACAAGAGTCAATGATAATTCATGCCACCAAAGGGTTTATCTCAATGGGGAGGACAAAGACTGTTTAGGTGTGGAGATAAGAGTTAATCTGGAATGATGGCAACATAAGACCCTCTCACTGCAATTCCCAGCAATGTAGGCATATCTTTAATACTGAGACTATACAGCCTTGATATTGATACCTACAGATATTTGAATGACTAGAGATGGAAGGACTTGGGCCTTTATGTTTATTAACTTCTCAGCTGGCAACTTGATATGAACAGTAAGGAATTTTGTTTCCTGGTAAACTGAACACCCCAGCAGAAACCATGTTCTACATTCAATCAGTTACAGAAAATACAGAAAAGACATTATCCAGCTCCAAAGGAAGAAAAAAGAAGATTTGAAAATTGCTGAGGAATTTCCCTGTAGATTGCCCCTGTTATTCTTGAGGAACAGCTTCAGTATACCTCATATAATTTAGTCAGATTTCAGGGGATGACTGC
Source organism: Phaenicophaeus curvirostris (assembly GCF_032191515.1). Classification (NCBI taxonomy): domain Eukaryota; kingdom Metazoa; phylum Chordata; class Aves; order Cuculiformes; family Cuculidae; genus Phaenicophaeus; species Phaenicophaeus curvirostris. Next base: position 93,404,639 of record NC_091394.1, read on the forward strand.
AAAGGCTGGAGGTACGTGCTACAGAAGGAAGGACACTTACTTTTTTCCTTCACTGCTTCCCAGATCTGAGGGAGAAAAATAAATGGTTTTGGTTTTTTTTCCCTCTTGTCCCATTCCATCTCAGCAGGAAAAATTCTACACCAGCACTAACAGCAACAGAACCTTAATCAGAGCCAAAACCCAGGGCACAGCTCCATCGTCAGAGTGCATTTTATGGTCTTCCCTGCCACGTGAGTGCAAGCAGGAAAGTATGTGCACACACCACAGCAGATGGTGTAGGTGGGAGCGCAAGCCACCTGGTGCTTCTCTGCCCACAGCAACATCATGGTATAATGTCAAGAATATTGTTTCATATAAATCCAGCAACTAAGAAGGACAACTGCAAAACATGGTTCTTAAAACCACTGCTGTAACCAGTGTACAGGACTGGGAGAGAAGAAACCCAGGAAACGACAGAGACTGTGGCTGAAGGGCTGCAGAAAAGGCCCAAGGAGTCCTGGTGGACAGTGAACTCAACAGGGCCACAGTCTGTGAATGAAAGGAAGGGATTATCCCTCTCCTCCTCAGCACTCTTCAGACGACCTAAGTACCATACCCAACTGTGTTCCCACAGTATGAAAACACGGATAAAGCAGAGCATGTTCAGCAAAGTGCTGCTAGGATGCTAGGATTTTAAGCACTCTCCCAGTAAGGAGAGAGTGAGGGACCAAGGCTTCTTCAGCCAGGATAAAAGACTGCTTAGGGTGGACCATTGGGAGGTCAGCAGGCCCCCACCACCTATGGGAAGAGGTCATCAAGAAGACAGAGAAAGGTTCTTCACAGCAGTGCATGGTAGGGAGACAAGAGACAATATACATAAGCATATATAAGAGAGATGCAATCCTTTTCCTCATGAGGATAGTCAAGCAGGGGAATATGTTTTCCAGAGAGGTTGTGTGGTCTTCTTCCTTGTAACTTTTCAAGACTGAACTGTATAGAGCCCTGACCAATCTGACTCATCCTTCAGGTGACTCTATTTTGATCAGGGAGCTGCTGATCTAAAGACCTCCTGAATTACGCTGTTATACCTATGACTTGGTTCACTACAAAAGACATTTTCCCAGTTTTCCTAATCTCCCCTTAGTAGCCTGCATTGCACTCAGTCTGTGAAAGGAAAAATAGAGATTATCTGTATGCATACTTCTCAGTGATGACATTCGAGCTAACAGATTGGCACAGCAGGGACACGTCAAACCAATAAAAAGGAAATCTAAAGAATGCTAAAGATAATAGCTGAATTTATCAGAGCATTACATCACTTTCTTTTTATTTTTCTTTCTTCTCTAGTCACAATCACAGCAATAGCATTGGCTTCATTCCTAAGCTCTGAAATTAAATGGGACAAGATAGAGATCTCTTCAACATAAAGAGAAAAGTAAACATTTTCCTCTGCCATGGAAGTCTGCATGACCCAGATCCCTGTCAACACCCAGATACAATGATATGAAAGAGAAAGGAGGGATAGATCAAGGTGAAAAGCAGTAGAAGCTCTTCTCATAGCCCACCAATTGTGAAGTGATGAGCTCTTACCCATTGTTTTGTCCAGTTCCCATCACAAAGCATGTCTTTGTTTGCCCTGTGGCACAGAACAATGGGTGGTGCTTAAATTAGATGTTACAATCATCCCTTGCAATCTACATAAATAGCCCAAACCAGCATATAGTGTTTGGATTTTCACAGGGTCAGGATCCAAGTCCTTGGGAGCTAGCTATATATTTCCTTTCCAGGTAAAAGCAGACTTGTTAATGTGGTCAGATCTCTCCCATCTTTATTATTGTTCAAAACGGAGAAAGAAGTGGGACCATTTTTATTCTGCCCTGCTCTGTCACCACACAGCATCATTACTCACTTCAGGGTGAACATTAATAAATCCTCTGCTGAGTTACAGCTGTGGCATAAGGAGAAAACAGGGTCAGAGTGGGTGCAGAATAATGATGTGTCACATAGCAAGCAGTTGGAAGGGGTTCTGTACAGGGCATAAAGAGATTGAAATGGGAGAGCTGTCAAATCTAGCTCTAAGCAACAGCACTGTGTGCTTTGGCTAGACCTGCTGTGAGCACTTCACTGCAGGGCTAGAGAAGGAAAATCCCGGTTGGGTAATTCAGTCTGCTTAGGAAAGAGTGTGTCTCTCCTATGGAGACCTAGATATCTAGAAACCCATTCAAAGGACGCCCATTTGAGCTTATCTCCTGCCTATCCTCAGCAGTGGCTAGGGAAAAAAAAACAGAATCATGACATCAATCACTTTGAGCTACTTCTTATGGAGCCAAAAGACTAAATCCCTGCTGGAGGCTCGCAATTTCCATGACAATTACCTGGAGACCAGAATCAGCATGTAACAAAGCTAGTGATTTCTCTGCCCAAGCAATGAAGGTAGGCCAGCTTGCAGACAAGAGAGAATGAGAACAGTAGCCTCCTAAGGGTCTCTCCTGAGACAGCATGAGGACTGTTGCAAATCTTTACTTCCAGGGGAGGCTGAGTCAAATGTCTCAAATTCTGTTTAAGTACCATAGCGGGAAACTCAGCAGGTGGTCTGAAGTATGAGGCTGAGCACTTTGTTCCAGATCCTCCAGAATCTACAAAAGAACAGCAGAAGTCCCTGTTTTCTAGTTCCTATGTTTTCATAATCTAGAATCACACATACATATATAGACATAAAAAATGTCACAGAATCGTAGAATGGTTTGGGTTGGAACAGATCTTAACGATCATCCAGTTCCCAACACCCTGCCATGGGCAGACACCTCCCACTAGACCAGGCTGCTCAGGGTTCCATCCAATCTGGCCTTAAACACTTCCAAGGACAGGACATCCACAGCTCCCCTGGGCAGCCTGCTTCAGTGCCTCATCACCCTCATCATGAAGAATTCCTTACTAATATCTAATCTAAATCTTCCTACCTCCAATTTAAAGTCATTCTCTCTTCTCCTATCACTACAAGCCCTTGCAAAAAATCCCAGCTCAGCTTTCTAGTACATCTCCTTCAGATACTGGAAGGCTGCTACAAGGCCTCCCCAGAGCCTGTTGTTCTCCGGGCTGAACAACCCTAACTCTCTCAGCCTGTCCTCATAGCAGAGGTAATCCGTTCCTCTGATCATCTTTGTGGCCTTCCTCTGGACCCATTCCAACAATTGCATATCCTTCTTATGTTGGAGATTCCAGAACTGAACACAATACTCCAAGTGAGGTCTCGTAAGAGTGGAGCAGAAGGGCAGAATCACCTCCCTCGACATGCTGGTCATAACTCTTTTGATGCAGCCCAGGATACGGTTGGCCTTCTGGGCTGTGAATATGCATTGCCAGCTCACGTCTATTTTCTTATAAAACAGCACCCCCAAGTCCTTCTCTGCAGGGCTGCTCTCAATCACTTTGTCCTCCGTCCACTATTGAAGCCACGGATTACCCCAACTCAGGTGTAGGACCTTGCACTTGGCCTTGTTGTACCTCATGAGATTCTCACAGACCCACTTCTCCAGCTTGTCCACGTCCTTCTGGATGACATCCAATCTTTCCCGTGTGGCAACTACACCACCCAGCTCAGTGTCATCTGCAAACTTGCTGAGGGTGCACTCAGTCTCACTGTCTATATCATTGAAGAAGATATTAAATAGCACCAGTCCCAGTACAGACCCCTGACAGATGCCACTTGTCACAGATCTCCATCTGGACATCGAGCCACTGACCGCTGCTCTTTGAATGTGAGCATGCAACCAAACCATCCACCCATCAAATCCACGTCTCTCCAATTTAGAGGGAAGGATGTTGTGGGGGACTGTGTCAAAGGCTTTACAGAAGGCCAGATAGATCACAGCCGTTGGTTTTCCCATGTCCACTGATCTGCTTGCCCCATCATAGAAAGCCACTAGGTTGGTCATATAGGACTTGCCCTGGTGAAGCCATGCTCGCTGTCTCAAATCACCTCTGTGTGCTCTAGTGTGTCTTCTAGGAGGATCTGTTCCATGATTTTCCCAGGAACAGAAGTGAAATATGTATATAAATATATTCATGAATATATCCACCGATACATTCTTTAAATATGTAGAGATGAATTTATAGAAATGCAGATAAACATTACCAATATAGGTATACATGCATAATATGGTTTAGTCCACAATCACATATTGATATTACATGTGTGCTTTTGTACATGCAGGCGCAAATGCAAATTTAGTTTTCACAGAACTAAGGTAATTATGCATAATTTTTGTGCACGTTTAGCATGAATAAAGGTTTAATCCATGTTTTTAGAATAAGTTAATAATTTTTTATGCAAAAGCTCTTTCCCTATTGAATTCAACAATTTTAAAATATTTTGAGACTATGACTAATGCAATGCTGGCTCTACAGGACAAGATCAGTTTAAAAAAATGTTTTCTAAAATAATATCATATTTATATCTCTCAAATTCTAAATTACCACAAATTTTCATTTTAAATTACCCAATTGTATTTCTAGGAAACTTCAACAAATCTCTTTCAATCACAAGGAAAATAATCTCTGAACATATCATTCTTTTAATGATATCACAGGCATACAAAGACTTTGTCAGCTTAATCTTTTAAAAGATTAAGAAATCTGACCTGAGATTGGAATTGTTGGATCAGTTTGATAAGGTATTAATATTTTTATTTCCTGTTTCTCTAATATTGCAAATCAATGAAATAACCTGAATCCTTTAAACTCATACTATGAAGGACATGTTTTTCCCACTATTTCAATCATTATTCCATTTCCTTTTTCTTGGTCTTCCCTTATTCATTTCCAACACTCAAACAAGTCCTTGGACATGCACCAGAGAATGTGTCCCGAACGTTAGAGAGCAGATCAGAAATAAACCACCAAGTCTTTCTCTCATCATTCAGCCACTGAATTAAAAAAATTCTTGCAGTAATTTTTACTTTTTGTATTTTATAAGGAATTATTTTAACTTTAGATATCTATGCCAAGGTTCATAATTGCATAGCATTTCATTTTCTCTTAAGTTCTCCTTGTGAACCAAAGCAGGAACCTTCATATGACAAATATCATTCAGACTTCCAAGTTGAAGAACTGCTGCTTACATACTTCCTGCAACTGATGGGAAATAATTCATGGCAATAAGACAATGCATAGAGTGAGCACTAGTGCAGATGAAACCAGAAAGATCCTTCACACCTTTGTGTGCATAGTGGTACTGCAAGCATATCTGAATTACAGTGACCAATACCCAGGGCTAAATGTTTACAGATAAAAAAATAGATTCATTTCCTTGGCGCTCATTTCACTTCATGCTCTAGTCTGGTCCTGCATTTCTTCCACCTCTGTAAACGCTGACATGCAATTACACGTTCCCCCCTCCTATAATCTCTTACTCTGAATTTCCTGCATTTGGGTGACAAAAATTCCTATTCATTCCAGGTGCTGGTGGCCTCTGGTACAGAGGAATCCAAATGCACAGCAGAAGTGACATTCACATTTATGCGCATTAAAGGGTTTATTACCTGTGTGCTGTTAGAAGCAGCCAGCGCATAAACATTTGAGACAATTCACCTCATATCTCATGACAGCTTGAGAAAATACTTTTTTAAAAAGTCAATCACAGGTTCACAGAAAGCTCTGAATCACACCTGGGGTAAAGCAATCATGCTGAACCCTTTTGCACATCCTTAGCATGTCTCTTCTCACCACCAGAAACCTAGCAGACTACTGTAACTCAGAGGGATGTCTTAGTTCTATTTACAAACACACCTCCTCGTTCAGTATTGCTTTCTCAGCATAAATGCAAATAAGAGTGCAGTATCGCATGCACATATCATTTAGTGCTATGCAGATGACGCCTAGGTGTTTTGGGAAGCTGCTTTCTTCTAAATGCTGAAACAAATAATAATAATCATAGAATCATAGAATAACCAGGTTGGAAGAGACCCACCGGATCATCGAGTCCAACCATTCCTATAATAATTCCTATAATAAAAAAATTGCTCTTCTTAAAGCCATGATTTTTCCTAGCAAACCTCAGTGCAGGGTCTCTCAGAACATACCTTGGGGATTTATGCAGGCAGAGGAAACAAAAATAGGCAGTCTCTGCTGGCTGAGTGTACAGGCAGAAACATAGTATTAGTGTACTTCAAAGCCTGAGCTAACATATCTCCAGAGCTCTCAGAGGGACTTCATTAACTTGGGTACAGACACACGTATCCATGTTACGTGACCTTTGGCTCAAAGTGGGCTCTCAAAAATGCACACCACAACCTTTATGCTTCCAGTATTTTCTGGGCCAGCAAGGAAAGAGACAAAACACTTCTCTCAGTCATCTAACAAGGGAGAAGAAACGTAACATGAACATGATAAAACCCTCAGGCAGAGCGAACTAGGCACATCAATTGATCCCACAACAGGTGCCATTTCTCCCTGGGTAAAACACAAGGGACACAGAGATCCATTGAACATCACTCTAAGAAGCCTTAGAATAACCAGATAATAGTCATTCCCATGTTTCTCTGTGGTGGGCTAGGCTTGGCTGAGGACCGAACCCCCACCCAGCTGCTCACTCACTCTCTGTCCTCAGTAGGTCAAGGTAAGGAAAAATGATGAGAAAGCTCTTGGCAACCCAAGATAAATACAGGAGCATCACTTAACATTTACCAGCACTGGCAAAACAGTCCTAATATGCCCAAACTCAGTCCTTTAATCTGGATTCCTCTCCCTTGGAGGGGTGTAGGGTGGGAACAGGAATAGGGACCAGGCCATCACAGACCCTTTCTGTCACCCCTCCTCCTCCTCTCATCTCTCCGGGGCTGCAGTCCTTCAGATGCAACCTGCTCCCACCTGGGCTCTCCACAGACACAGCTCCTGTGGGAAATACCCACCCTGCTGCAGCCTGGGTGTCTCCCCGGGCTGCAGAGTGGTCTCTGCTCCAGCAGAGTCTCTCCAGGGCTCCAGGGGTTCCCTTCTCCAGGCTGCAGCACCTCCTGCCCTCATCCTCCTCCTGCCTGAGGCTACCTCTGCTGCTGCTCCTCCCACCTCTGCCTGTGTTACCTTTGGCTGTTTTGCAAACCCGCATTCCCCCTGCACATCCTCAGCTTGAGTGAGGGGCTCAGCTGTGTCCTGCGGTGGGGCCACAGGAGGCAGCTGGGACCATCTATGTCCAGCATAGGGCACCCCAGCCTCCCCCAGCAAAGACCACACTACAATTCCACTGATCACACCTGGTCATGGCCAGCCAGAACATTCTGAACAGCTGGACTGTATCAGTAATCAACATATGTTTTATAAGCATTGTTCTGCACTGATACTTGTGCCATCATCCACAGCAGCTAAGCACACTGTACTGTCACAGTTTGGAAGGTGATCATGAAGGGAAATCTTGCTGAAAAAGTAGTTCTGTGGAGGTGTTTGTGAACCACTGACACTGGCTGTTTGTTAGCATAAAGGGATCAAATGATTTGTCTGGAACATTTTCTAGTCATATTGTAGGGCTTCTTCATGTGCGTAGGTACTGCACACTGCAGATCTGCAGCACAGTCTAATTTGTCTGTCTGTCTTTAATCTTAGGTTTAAAATCATCATCTTTTCCCAGGCGCTCCTGTCTTTGAATACCCAAGGAGTCCACCAAAATATTTACAGACAAAATAGGTCATGAAATAACCGGGGATGGATTCATACGGTGCACTGCTATTTGATTCATGTGCTTTATAGATCTATGAAGTGTAATTGACTCTGTCAGATATGTAACCTAAAGCATTATCACCACAAGCAAGGGAAATCCTCTGTTGTTTGATGGAAAGGTACAGGTTCTTTTATGACTGCATGTCTGATTTGCCTCGTTGAAGGTAAAAGAAATAAACACAGTGCTCCATGTTGCCTCCTTTCACAGAATTACAGAATCACAGAACTGTTAGAAAAGACCTCTAAGAACATTGAGTCCAACTGTAAACCTAACACTGATAAGTTCATCAGCAAACCATGTCCCTAAGCACCACATCTACACATCTTTTAAATACCTTCAAGGAAGGAGACTCCACCACCTTCCTGGGCAGCCTGTTCCAGCACTTGACAACCCTTTAATGCCTTTGTGCACAGACACCTGATGGTATGATCTACTTATTTTCTGTGAATTCACCAGAGATGTTATTGAGACACACCAGTGTGGAAAAACAAAATGCCGTCAAATGACCTGAATGTGAAGAGATTCTAAGCCGTATGCTAATAAGGATTAAACAATGTCTCCTGGAGAGGAAGTAAATATCAATTTGTGTTTTAAGAGTTAATTTGTTTCCTTTGTGATCTGCTATGGCCTTATTACCACAGGTCCAACAGACTGAACTTCATCTTTGTTCATATCCAAGGAGAGCTTCCTTTCTGTGCATGTTAGAGCTCAGACCCATCAACAAGTTCCTCACGACAAGGAAAACGTCAATATAGTACAGGTACAAATGGCAAAATATACTGAATTTGGTTTAGGAATTACCTGTATTCCTTGGTAAGGAATTACCTGTACAGTTGTAAAAAAAGCCAAATTTGGCCTCAGTTGGAATTGTATTACCATTTCTAAGCATCTGTTTTAAAGAGAAAAGAATGTAAATTGAAAAAGGAAAAAAAAAGGTCAGCTAAAATCATTCAGGGACAAGATACACAACAAGCTTGACTTGACATAAGAATACAAAGTTTGAGAGAGAATATGGTGACTCCTGCTTGTAAAGAATGAATGACAAGATAGCAGAAGAGTTACCTAACTTTAAGTGGAACAATATCAATTGCATATATAATATTCAAAAATAGACTTAGGTTGGAAAATTACAAGATGATTTCTAACAGTCCAAGAATGTTGGCTTTGCCCAGACAAAACTGATAAGCTTTGTCATGGATTGAAGAGCAAAAAGAAATGCTTCTCTTGATACCAATAGACATCTTCTTCCTCAGATCTCAGAGGAGATTTGTTAGACTGAATTTCTGCTGCTGAGGGAAGACAGGATGAATGCTAATAGCCATGGCTCCTGCATCTTGAGGGGTCATATCATAAGAGCTCTAGATTTTGCACTGGGGGTGTATTATTTTTCAAACATCAAATTATTCCAGTGATTGTGTTAAAATATTATTTATTTTGGAATAGGTATCAGCAAACTTGAGGGCAATTTGTTCCTTTTGTCAAGATCTGGTATAATATTTTTAGATGTCACTGCCAGCCATTTTTTTAAGTGACAATTTGGCACTTTGTTTGTTTTGGGTTTTTTTTAATACTTAAGTCCCTAGTAAATAAAGAAAACATAGAAAATCTATGCTTCTGTTCTTTAGCCTTTCTCTAGACCACTTATGTGTGGTTCACTGAAGATACCTTAAACTTCGTATATGCTTGCAGAGCAAATCAGTCTGGTAGGATTCCTGTTGTTATTGAGAGATAAATAACAACAGCAGCTGGGAATTCGTAAGTAATTCACCTGTGCCAGCAAGTATGAACCCTCCACACTTTTTAATAAAAGAATACTCTGCAAGAATGCCTCTAAATCTCTGTAAGAAACTATATGGAGGGAAAAAAATCATACCAGCACATTACTTTTTCCTGGTTTTGTAACATTTAATCATATTTTGCCCATGTATTCATTTTGCAGGCATTACACACTCAGACTATATTCTAAGTGCACATTTGTATTTATCTATAAAAAGGAGATCAATATTAGAAGTCTCCTGGATGGTAAACTGCTTTGCTTTTATCTTAATCAAATAATGAAAGAATTAAAATTAACAATGAACCTACAATAAGACAAGGAAAAGTTATGTAATCAGGTCCATCTATACAAATGGATCTTAAATTCCTGCTTGTTTAACATTCTAAATTTCTCTTTTTGAATAATACATAGTCTATTGAACGATTTAACTTAGAACACAGAGCTGAATGTTACATATTAAATATTAAATGTATAGCAAGGAAAACAGTTGCGTTCCTTGTGGGCATACAACTTCTGGCTTAGTGGCTCAGAGGGAAGCAGGACGGCATGGTCCCCATGCAGGGACCCCTGGTGGAAAGTAAGTATAGAAAGAAGCAAAGGGAAGATTTCTATGGCTTGTGGGCTTTTTTCTACAAGTTTACTGAATCTACATTGATGTATATCATAAAAATAAGACATACATAAAAATCATCTCTCCCACTCTAAAGAATGTTTTTCATGGCACAGTTGCTTTGGCAGCTAAAGGCGTTATAGAAGACTGATAAATCACATCAGCCACACTGACTGCATAATGTTAGAGTGTAATGCAGTATTTCTCATTCCTTTCGTTACTTATTTAATCTTTTCAATGGAAAAAAATAAAAGCCTTTTTATGGACTACTATAATTGAAATGCAGGACTTCACCCAGTTGAAAGAATTCTGATGAAACAGACTAAACAGAATTGATACAATTATTTTCATACAAGCAAATTATTTGACTATATTCACCTCCTCTGACCCCCTAAGCAAGCAGCCACAGCAGCAGCAGGTGTTCAATAACACAGCATGTTTTGAAAATTTGTGACTTACACCGAACAGTCAAAGAAACTGGGTAGCATGTGAGGTACTGTAAACCAGGGAAATCTTACTGAAGTGAACAGCTAAAAATGGTAGAAGGTTAATTATCAAATTTGCATCAGGCCTGGCAATGACAAGTTTCATATAAAGTTTGTTCCTTGGAATATATATCAAAATACTTAACAGGGTGCAGGGAGCACCTGATTTGGTCAAATTGGACACATTTGATAACTTGTTCTAAACTACCCGGTCAACTTCTATGGAAAAACCTCCTTAATATATGGAGACAGGATGAAGATTAATCTTTCTAACAGTCAGCCATGGTAAATCTCATGCCCCAGTATAACTGCAGTTCAAATTTCAGCCAGTTTTAGACTAAGCCCAGACTAACTGAGTGAATCTTAACAGATGTACTAAAAAAAAATTTCAAGTGTATATTCTGGCTTTAACTTATTCAAATCATAATTGCACTGCTCACTTTCTATGACACATGTATGATCTGCAGCTACATTCAGAGGGAACAACCATGGATGCTGGCTTGGGCAATGTGAGAAATAGGGGGCTTCGTTCTTTTACCTGTAGTAACCATTTTTTCTTTCATAAACCTAATTGATACTCACTGTAGCTATTATTATTATTATTATTATTATTATTATTATTATTATTATTATTTAGCAATATTTAGATGTTGGAAAAGGCTGAAACAACATGGCTACCATTCCTTTTATGAATCCGTTAAAAAGTGAGCATACATTTTAAGGAATTTTTCTTGTCCATAATATTTACTTGAAGTTGAAATTAAAGTACTGGATAAATGCACCATCCATCCAGAAATACACTTTCAACAACACAATACCTCTTATGTCGTGCCTTTTCTTTGTACTTTCCTAGAGAAAGGATACAGTTGTACTTGTACATTTTTCAGCCTGTAATTGTGTTGTATTAAATCTTCTATGACTAGGAAAAGAAACCCTGTGTCTCTCAAAGTTCACATAGCAACCAAGTGCAGAGTTTAAACTGTTCTTTTCTATTCCATGGAATCCAAACAATACCAAACACAAGATGCCCTCTAGGTTAATTGGAAACATGAGCTTTCTCATTGATATTTTCATGAAGACAATGCATACCAAAATAGAGGTGTGTCAGCAGCATTAATGATAGTAAATTAGACATAAAGAAGCACCTTAGATTAGGTTGCTAGGATATGAAGTTTTTAATTCCAGCTGAAAGAGCAACAGATATCCACAGGTCACTTGAAATTTTTGGTTTGATACAGACATATGCTTACATTCCACAGATCTATTTAGAACACAGCTCCTGAATTTGTGTACCTTTCTAACAAAAAAAATTAAGCATATGGACCAGCAGCAGTGGTGGAGTGGCCATTGCACCAGTGAAAATATTTTGCTAACCAGAAGAACTTGAGCCATCTCTGAAATAATCTCTAAAAATATTAGGGGTAAATATGACATAAGAGCAGTTGTGTCTGCCCCATCCCTGGAGGTTTTTAAGGCCAGGTTGGATGGGGACTTGGGTAACCTGATATAGTGGGATGCCTCTGCCCATGACACGATGGTTGCAACTAAATGATCTTTAAGGTTCCTTCCAACCCTAACTATTCTATGAGTCTATGATTCTATGATTCTATGTATGCACCGAATAAAAAAAATTCCCTCTCCACAAGGCTGCTCTCAATCCCTTCATCCTTCAGCCTGTAGGATACTGGCAATTGCCCTGATCCAGGTGTATTTGGCCTGCTGAACCTCATGAGGTTCACATGGATCCACTTCTCAAGCATGACTAGGTCCATCTGTATGGCATGCCAGTCTCTTACCTTTCTTTTCTGATTTCTTACATCTGGGACTTGCTCTATGGAAAGCATCCTCAAAGATCTGCCAGCTCTGTTCTACTCCCCTGTCCCTGATGGCAGTTTCCCAGGGTTTCCTATTGTTTAACTCCTTGAACAGCCTGAATTTTACTGTCCTTAAATTCAGGATCCTGACGTTACTCTTTGGCTGACCCATATACCTCAGGACTGCAAAAGCCACCAGTGCTTGATCACAACAGCCCTGGACGCCTACAATCTTGACATCACCAATCAGCTCACTTGCATCGGTGACCATCAGGTCTGTCACTTCTGGTATGACTGTCTATTATCTGGTCTAAGAACTTATTATCTGGCCTCCAGATGTCTCCTGGACTGCCTACAGCTCACTGTGCTAATTTTCCAGCAGATGACATCCTGGTTGAAGTGGTTGAAGTCCCCTAGTAGGACGAGAGCCTGTGAACACACTACCACTGGCAGCTGGAGTCAGAAGGCTCCACCAACAGGCTCCCCTTGATAGGGTTGACATGTAGTAGACACCAACTACAAAGTTCCTTTTGTTGCTTCTGTCTCTAATTCCTACCTATAAGATTTCAATCTGGTCATGGCTATTCTTCAGAGACAGCTCTTCACTTTATCAATTTCTTGATGTAGAGAGCAATGCTTTCATCCATGCTTCCTCACCTCTCTCTTCAGAATAGTCTGTACCCACAGAAAGCCACATTCAAATCATGGGATTCATCCCACTGAGTTTCAGTAATGTCAACTGAGTCGTAGATTTCTAGTAGCAGAGTGACTTCCAGCTCCTCCTGTAGAGGCGCTTCAGCCAGGCTGTTGGCCATGTCATCTTTTTAAAGGAGCACTCTTTAATTCCTTTGAGGATATTTCACTGGTGTTTTCCTGTTGGCTCCCATTACCTCAGTAGCTCCTAGCTAACCTCTGTAAGTCTTCAAATGTGCTGCAGTGCAGCCAGCCATCTCAGATCAACAGTCTGAGGGCCTTTGCTAGCACCTAGTCTCTCTAACTTTGATATGTCCGCTCATAGCTTGTCACAGGTGAGCCTGATAGTGTCCCCCTTTCCATCAAGTCTAGTTTAATGTTCTGCAAATGACCCCCACTAACTCCTGAACAATGACTCTCCTCGCACTTTGAGAAATGTGAATCCCATCTAGATGTCACCAAACCCAGTACTCTGTAGGCCATCTCATTATGACTTTCCATACTAACTTCATTCATTGGTACAGTTTCTTTTTGTAACCTTTTATGAAGAGGAAGACTGTCTTGACAGTAAACATATTCCTATACAACAATACATTTAGAAAAAGGGTTTAATTTCAAATACATACTTAATTCCCATGGTTTGCTGAATCATGATAAAAACTCTTAGCTGAAAGCCTAAGGCACTTTTGCCTGATACATCAGATTACCATCCTGGATCAGAGAAGACATCCATTTATTACAGTACATTGTGTGTCCTAGTATTAGAGACTTCAAGGAATGACACACTTAAAAGGGGGAAATTTGATCCATCTCACCTGATCTTTGTCAGCCTTCTTGATGCCAAAAGACAAGATTTATGATCCATTCCAAAATATGTACCGCCAACATCACTGAATCTCTTGTCATCCATGTACAAACATCTAATCCATTTATAATTTACTTCCACTGCTATTCTCAGGTGTTTACTCAATCACAAATTCTGTGGAGAAGAACATTTGTGTTGGTTGAATTCAAATGTCTCACTATTTAGTTTCATTGACTGTGCTTTGGTCCAGACGCTCAGACATAGGGAAAACACAGAAGCTCTTGAACTATTTCCTCTACAGTATTAATTTTTCTTCTGTTTTGTTTTCTAGTGTTAAACTTCGTAGCTTTACTTCAGAGGAGACCTCTCTCAATGCTGTATTTTAGTCATCACCCTACTTTTCATTCATTTGAGGCCTGAAATACAGACATTTTTTTTGTGATAAGATGTCCATTTTGCACATAGTATCTCAAGTAAATACGCACTTTTTTCTTCAGTCCTTATATATCACAATGTGTTTTCTGCTTTGCTGTTAAAAATTTCAGAACTAGATGAGGGGTTTTGTCTGATGAAATCTATTCTGAAGGAGTTAAAATTCTAAAAGTAATCACATTTTTCTCTCCAAATAATGATCATCATCTCACTTTAGACTAAATGGTTGTCTGAAATGTCTTTCAAGAAAGTAAAATAGGTTGTTTATACATTCCTATACAGATGAATGTTTCTGTCCGATATTCTCAACAGTAAATGTGATTCCTGTTGCATGGACATAAAAGGAAACCTTAATTCAACCTTCTTAAAAAGTTACTACATTGAGCTCTACATCTGTCTTTACATACACTCTCTGATACTCCTTATGCGTTCATGATCACATTATGCTGCTTTAGAAATATCTTCCACCTTCTGCATGAAAGCCTGAGCTAGGCAAAAAAATCAATGATTCTTTTACTCATCGGGTTCCAGCTTCCTTCCTCTTCTTTTCTGACCATATTTTGGACAGTGCCTTTAGACAACACTTTGCAATTTAATCTGATGGCAGTCTTTGGAACAGAGAGAGGAGGACTGTATTTCTCAGGTGTGCAGAGAAGCTACACCTTTCCCTGCAGTTTCTTCCAGAGTATGCAGCCCTTCCAAATCAGGTTTTCATTTGTAGAGGTGAAAGGAAATAGCGAGGAGCTACTCAAAATTAAACCTCAAAATGTAAAATTTTTTAGGTATTCAGAGGATTTATTCTACATTGCAGTGCTGTAGTAACAGTTGGTGGTATCTCCAGCTGAGTGTACTGATATTGGAATATGGAGTTTCCTCTATATCTTAAAACTACTCTTTAAAACCTGTGGCAAAAACACACGAGGTGAAAAAGTCTGCCCCAAAAATCATTCAGAGATACCAAACACTCCACAGAAATAAACTTAGTGACAGAAGTTTAGAGCCAAGGCATGATCTGCTCCAGAGTAAGGTGAAAGATGTCCATGAGGAGTAAAATAAAAAAAAATCAAAAGACTATTTTGCGTTAAACTGGTTGCTCCTTGGCTCATTTCAACTGCAATCTGTTGGAAGACTCTTAGATGAACCAGACCTTTGGGACATGGAAAAACATCTCTGCAGCAGGGCACTAGCAATAAGTTTCACCCTCTGTTTGACAAAATTTATCCAAATGGGAGGGGATAAGCCCTCCAACAGGGGTGTAGGGGTGTAAGCCTGTTAGAAGGCAATATGAAGGATGGATACTTTTTTTTTTTGCAAGCCAGAAGAACTAAATGTAATTATGGAAGTCCTGCTATGTAACTATGTAGAAATACACACTTGTCATCACTAAAAAGAACAAGAGAAATTGATTTTCAAATGAAAGAAAATGAAAATTTAATCTCTTCTCTTGTCTCTTTTTTTTTTTTTAATCAGCCTGATCAAATGTCAAATACATCTCCATTGCAAATAGGAACTGCAAGCCAGACAGTCCTTGGAAAGCTACACAGCACCATTACTATCCTAAGGCTCCAGGCACTGCAGAAGAATGAAACAGATCATCATAATGGTCTTGCTAAGAAGTACAGTATTTTCCTCACCTCCTTGTTAGATACGAGCATCATCAAATACTCATGGAAATTCATAGAATTCATGTTTAAACCCAAGGTCTCTGAAAGCTGTTGATATGGTGTGTGGTATTATAAGGATACTCAAGGCTGAGCAACAATAAATTAACACAGACCACTAGAAGTCCTTGGGTATCAAACCTCATTGGGAATATAAAATATCAATAAAAAGTGAGATGAGGGGGAGGGCATGGAAAAATTCCCTAAGGAACCTTCAAGACAACATATTTCTTCAACAGATATGGAAAAAAAATAGATGCCACAATGAACACAAAGTGATATCCAAAGTGGAAGCTGGTAAAAGGCACACAATGTTTTCTAAGCAAACCGCAGCAACCACATACCACAGAAATAAAAACATTAAATAATCTTCCATCTACAGGCAGATATAAGCACAGGATTTAGGAGAAGATAGTGAAGAGGGGCCAGAATATTATGAAGTAAGCAAGAAGTGAGCTCAAGCCACCTTCCAGCCATGGAAAGGTAAACAAACAGGAGAGAAGTCTATTTTTGTCTCTTTATCATCTACTGTGGTTGCTTCTCTGCTTGTATCACAATAGTCTGAAACAACAAGCACCATTCTTCAAGCTTCTACACCCTTCAAGCAGTTCTGCAATTGGTAATGATCAGGATCCTTTTACCTAATGTTATTAGCTTCTTAGGTTACTTGGGTTTTCATACACCTCTGCTTCATTAAGTATATTCAATCCCTATGCACGTTTAAAAAATATTCTAGAGAGAAAATGGACACAAGTACAAATGTTTGGGACAGCACAAACCTACAGCACTGGATTTTCAGAAGCCTGTGGCAGAGAAGGAGACCAAAGAAAAAACAAAGACAAAATATTTAAAAGATTTTAAATAGATGTTTCAAAGCTTCTAAATTGAGTTAATAGAGCAGATCAATACAAGCTGAATTTTTAAATTCCCATTAAAATTGTGGTTTTCACAAAACCAGAATCAAGGATTTTATCTTCTTACAATGCTGCAATGACATTTTCCCCAATCTGTTTTTTTTTTTTTGTTTGTTTGCTTTTCCCCATTCTGGCTGCAAAAACATTCATCACCAATTTTGCTTCCCACAGCCTTTTCAGACAGTGCTGAAATTCTATGAAGAGTTCAGTGTGAACAAGCGCATCAATTTTAATCTCTCTTACAGAAAATAAGAACTTGTGTTTTCTGGGTCCTTGTGCTGAGAGCACACAACCAAACCTACAGAAAGATCAGTGAAAACTGTATAAGCAAAGGCCATCTGCAGCAGAGGATCTCTGGTATACCCAGTCTCTCAAATACAATAACAATACATACACAATTTGATAAGAGGGAGGCCCGTTAGTCTTCCCAGAGCAAGTCTTTATGGAACAGCAAAGGAAAAGGAGGAAGGGAAAGGGATGCACCTGTTAAACTCCACCTACTTCAGTTATCAAGAGAGAAATTCACCAGCTTGAGCAGCTGGTTCATAAGCAACCACATAAAAATGGAAGCCTGTAATTTTTTTCCTGAAAATGATTGCAATGCAGAGGACTGATATTTCAAATACCGAGCATGATGTGTGTTTTCTGCACAGCCACAACTGGTATCTTTACCTGGACTTACTTTTGCTGATCTAATTACTCTACATAGACAACTACCTGCCTTTGTACCAGAAAATATTTCTGCTTTCTTCACCAGTCAGTAGAGGTTTTCCTCACACAACTGTCAATACAGCACTAGCCAGAGATAAGAAAAACAAAGTGATTGTAAACATACTCCCATTACAAAAACGTGATTGTCCTGATCAGCTGAGAGACAAAAGCTGCTCTTTCAGAGTAATGACAGGGCATTTAACACTGCCAGCTGCAGAGAAAACTATTCAGTATTGATCAGACCATAGCTAAATTGCAAAATAGGCTTGTTTTATCATGGCTGTGCCTGTGGCAGCTTTGAATACAATCCATCTGAGAGAGGTTGTGCCAGCCAGTGCACATGTGCTATAATAAAAACCTATTAAACACTTCTTGAGTTGCAGTCTCAACCCTTGGCTCCATCTTAAGGGACTTAGTACAGCAATAACATCTTGCCTGAAATACATTTGTGGAATCATTATGGGTATTTCACGCATGTAATTCAGCTAGCAGGGGAATGTTATTTGGGAAGATCACCTTGGCTTTCTGTCTGTAGATGAGATTATTACATCGAATTCTTTACAGAATTCCACCACAACTGCTTTAAATTTTAGTTTTTCTTCTATATCATGAAGTCTGGTTCCAATTGCTCTGAAAAAAAGGAATTAAAAAAAGATATCTAGGCATATTTATTTTCCTGAGATACAGAACACTTCCATACAAGATCTTTACCCAGTACTTGGTGTTTTCCATCACTTCTAAGCAATGTGTTGTGAAAGCTAACATTTTTCTTGTCTTATAGCACAATCCCCAAAAGTCTTCTAATTTGATTTGAACAGTTAGGAAAAGCAACTATTGTAAAAAGCTGTGTTTGGTTATATAGAGAGTTGGGGAGTTGATGCTTTTTCACTTGTTTAAATTACAAACATATTTGACAGCATTTAATAAAAATTTTTCTTTTCATGCTCCCTTTTAAAGACTTTTTTTGGGGAAAAGGAAAATAATAAAATATATTTAGGAACAAGTATCCTGTATGTAGTACTCTATATTAAAATAATTGCAGTGACAACACACAACATGAACAGCTCTAGAACTTCTGATGAATCGTGTCTAAGCTCCCCCTAAAATATCAGCCTCTGGTTGCTTACTTTGCTCGTTGTGGTTTTAATTGTTAGTCTGCCTGTAACACAAGGTTTAGGTTAGCTAACTCCTTTTATTTCGGCTGCATGTTGGCAGTTTAATTCCACAGAAACTCTGCACATACCTAAAACTTACTCCTTGGCTCTCCTTACATCACTCTCAGACTAGCAATAGTCTGGCCTTGATGAATGTGGTCATGCCATGCTCATCGTCTACTTGACAAGAAGTTTCAAAAGCCATTTTCCTACCTTGCCATGTTTGCGGACGACACTAAGCTGGGTGGAAGTGTCGATCTGCTGGAGGGTCGGGAGGCTCTGCAAAGGGATCTGAACAGGCTGGACCGCTGGGCTGAGTCCAGTGGCATGAGCTTTAACAAGGTCAAGTGCCAGGTCCTGCACTTGGGGCACAACAACCCTATGCAGTGCTACAGACTAGGAGAAGTCTGTCTAGAAAGCTGCCTGGAGGAGAGGGACCTGGGGGTGTTGGTTGACAGCGACTGAATATGAGCCAGCAGTGTGCCCAGGTGGCCAAGAAGGCCAATGGCATCTTGGCTTGTATCAGAAACGGCATGACCAGCAGGTCCAGGGAGGTTCTTCTCCCTCTGTACTCGGCACTGGTGAGACCGCTCCTTGAATCCTGTGTTCAGTTCTGGGCCCCTCACCACAAGAAGGATGTTGAGGCTCTGGAGTGAGTCCAGAGAAGAGCAACAAAGCTGGTGAAGGGGCTGGAGAACAGGCCTTATGAGGAGCGGCTGAGAGAGCTGGGGTTGTTTAGCCTGGAGAAGAGGAGGCTGAGGGGAGACCTCATTGCTCTCTATAACTACCTGAAAGAAGGCTGTAGAGAGGAGGGTGCTGGCCTCTTCTCCCAAGTGGCAGGGGACAGGAAAAGAGGCAATGGCCTCAAGCTCTGCCAGGGGAGATTTAGGCTGGACACTAGGAAAAAATTTTTCACAGAAAGGGTCATTGGGCACTGGAACAGGCTGCCCAGGGAGGTGGTTGAGTCACCTTCCCTGGAGGTGTTTAAGGCACGGGTGGAGGAGGTGCTAAAGGGCATGGTTTAGTGTTTGATAGGAATGGTTGGACTTGATGATCTGGTGGGTCTCTTCCAACCTGGTTATGCTATGATTCTATGATTCTTTACCTTTCCTCCAATGCCAAAAGCAGATTGAACACTAACTTTTCACCTCACTTTTTGTATTTTTGCCACTTCATCCCTCATTCAGCATGAGTGAGAATCATAGTTCACAAAAGGTTTCAGATATTGTCTTCTCATTTTGCTCTGGTGTTTGTGACTTCAACCAACCTTCCAGAAATATGCAGTGGACTACCTTCATATCCTCCTTCGAATACTTCCTCTGCCATGATACTCTTCACAAATATGGTGTGACTTATAAGAAAAAGCATAGGACTTACTGACACGCACATTCTAAAAGCAAGACTTGATAGCTTAAAGAAAGATAAACTCTAATACAAGTATGGCTCAAAATTCTTCTATATTCACTTTGGGAAAGCTTGTGTTAAATAACTACCACGAGCCTTTTCAGCCTGAATGGTCATAAATCAGAGCCTGTACATCTTCCAAAATCCTTTCCTTCCTAAGCCACAGACAACACAAAAGCAATCCACTTTCTCCTCCTTACAGGTCTGTCTTACTGGGCTATAGACAAACTTCGTATTTTGCCTATTACCTGAGAAGCCTTCCCCTCCAAGTAAAATTTCTGTTTTGCAGGACATATCAAAACATCTGAATTTCTTGAAAAATAAGAGTCATATGGAGTAATTGATACTGACCTTCTAGAGAATTCCCCTTTAGATATTTGGAAAACAGAAGAGTTCAACTAAAGAAATCTATTTAATCCACAAATATAGTGAACGATGTTCAAAGCAAAGGAATATGGGGTAGTATAACACATCGTCTTGTTTTAGGACAAAATATGACCAAACCTCCCATTTTCAGGCACACTGGTGCAGTCTAAATGTTTGCAGTCATTCGTCAGGAGGTCAGATTTCAGTCTCACTGGCAAAAGTCTATTGTTTCTGGCAAGGCAATAAACCCTGGATGCAGAACCCTAACGCCACTCTCTCTCCTCTAAAATTAGTCTGACCATTGATCACTTGAGAATGAAAATAAGCAGTATTTTTTTGATATAAAAACACAGTTACTGTTGCAATATAGTCCTTTTATGTCCAAGGGAACAGAGCAGGACAAATGAAATGTATGTTCCCCCAATGACAAAATCCAGGATAGCAAAGTTTGCGTCGATATGCAGTCAATACTTCCTACCATTTAACTCAAACATTGAATCAAACAAGGATGGAATTAAATCATGCATTTTCACATCTTCACCCACTAAATATGCTTTCATATACAGAATCCTTCCAAGTATATCCCTGAGAGCCAGACACCATCTACCCCACACTGAGTCTATGTAATCAAGTCTCCATTGAAAATACAAATATAGAGCTGGCTGAATGACTGATAGGCAAATTAGTTCCTGGGCTAAGCCTTGCAAGATAGTCTTGGCAAAAGAAGTTTTTGCTATCTTCTAGAAAATCAAAGAAAAAAAACTACAGAAAACTCTAAGTTCAGGAATTCCAGCTTCATACTACTCTTTAGTAAACACATATGCTAGAAATAGAAGCTTGCTTTTGATATCTTTGCCAGAGAAGACAAGATTTTTTGCACAGTTTCCATTGTGCTTTCACAGAGCTACAGAAAATTCCAAACTATTTGGCTTACTGAAATTGTATTGCTTTTAAAAATGTTCAAGAAACAGGAAACCCAGACCTATAGCTGTAGCCTAACTAACATTTACGTATCTGCTAGTCTCATTAGCTCTCATTGAATTCATCCTCAGTACCTTTGGCTCACTGTCAAGGCTGACAAATTATTCCAGAGGCTGTTCCTGGAAGTGTGCTGAATGTAGAGCAATACTCTGAAAATTATAGAGATTCACACAATACCTCCACCAAACATTACTTACAAACAGGTATGTCATCACTATCAATTCTGTTGTTGATGATGTCAAGTAGGTAGGAAGGAGGGTAGTTCTAATTTGTTATGTGATTACTCATCTAGGTGGTTAGACACAGTTGATGTATTGGTTCATAAAATATGGTAGACACGTCCGAGGTCAGAAGAGAACAACATATGGTGTCCTATCTTTGTGTAGTTAAGAAATGTGGCAAACATTAACTGCTTAACTACAATCTTCCTCTAGATAACTGAGGAGAGGAAACAGAGAAAGAAGTTCAGGAGCACGAAAAGAAATATATTTCCCTCTAAGTTTATACAAGCTCTATTGCTGTTTCCAGGTATGTTTATCATTCCTTGAAGAAGCACATTTCTTTACAGTGAATTCTGAATGCCTCAGATAAGTAAGGAACAGTGGCAAAATGGTATGCTAAGGTTTAATTTTTTTTTTTGCTGATCTCTTGAGCCTATTACCTTTCACAATCATCCTAAACAACAAAAACACAAAAAATCCTCCAAGAAGTTTCATCAATACTGAAATGTTCATCCTCCCCCCGACCTGAGAAATAAAATCTAAAAACACAGTATGAAAGAGATGGTAAGGCTGGAGAAGTTGCAAAGCAGATGGAAAACATCTACATGCAGGATGGAGCTAAACGAGTTTATATAGCTGCTTTTATCTTAAAACGGTACCACAGGATCCAAAGTGCTAGAGATTTGACCTTAGAAAGCTAGCAAGAGGTAATAGTAGAGCTCTCGAGAGTATAAGTGAAGTAGCTGTCTAAATCTGAGTGAAACTATTTAAAAATGCCTGGGAACTGTCATAATATTCTAAAGCCTTTGAAAAAAAAAATGGTCAATGATTTTGGAGATGCTTATTTTGTTTCAGCCCATTTGACGATATCATCTTTTCCTTGGGGGTATTCATAAAATTTCTCTCTTTTTTTATTTTTTTTTAAATGCTCCATACATATCAGAAAGTTAGTATGTTCCTAGCTAAATTTATGTGGGATGTTAGCACAGACCTACAACTTTCCTCAGAAACTGCCAAATTAGCAAAACTTGTCAAAAATACAGAATTCTTTCTCTGATCCTGGAAAAAAATAATTTGCTGTTGTCACAGTTCCTTGTTAATAAATACATTTCATCTTATCTTCCTTGGTATCTTTGGCCATGTAGAACATTAAATGGGAAGGGAAGGTCAAAACTTCACTAAACCTTGCTCTCTTGGCATGCGTTTGAGTAGTACTGAAGCCTCTTCTTTTCTGTCTCTGAAATGGAAAAGTTTTGTTTCTTCTTACTCCTTGCTATTTTCAAAAGCAAACCAATATACAGAGCTAAATTAACTAGTCTCTTATTTGTCTACTTCAGTCTGGTCACTATCTGGCCTTTGTTTCCAAGAAACAACCTGAGGAAAAAAGTAAAAAACAACACAGCATAAACAGACATTTTGTGTTTTGCAATGTATAACTTCCCACACCTTAACCATACAGCTCCTGAAAGGTGCTGAGGTGTTGATTTCAAACACCTGCAGCTTTACATACTTATCTTTCCATGAAATGACTTTCCTGGTTTTCAACAATCCTGGATTTTCCTCACTTCAGTTTAGAAACATGTTGCTTTGCTTTGCCTGTGCATTGCAAATTGTAGGTTTGGGATTTTTCATCTTTGGTTATTTTGGGTTTGGGCTTTTTCAGGGGTTGTGGAGTTGGTTAGGGGGGTTGAGGAATTTGATTTGTGGGTTTGGGGTGTTCTTGGTCAGCCATAGGCTGACTGACAGTTTCTTATGCAGAATGCTGTGAGAAACTGTGTCAAATGTTTTACTGAAGTCAAAGAAGACCACATCCACAGCCTTTCCCTTGTCCAGTAGGCGGGTCACTTTGTCATAGAAGGCGATCAGGTTAGTTTGGTGAGACCTGCCTTTCATGAATCCAGGTTGACTGGGCCTGATTACCTGGTTCTCTTGCATGTGATTCATAATAGCACTCAAGATCACCTGTTCCATGACTTTTCCTGGCACTGAGGTCAGACTGACAGGCCTGTAGTTCCCTGGATCCTCCCCATGACCCTTCTTGTCGATGCACACAACATCAGTCCAGTAGAACTTCCCCAGTCTTCCAGGACTGCTGGAAGATGATGGAAAGGGGTATAGCAAGCACATACACCAGCTCCGTCATTACTCTTGGGAGGATCCCATCCGGCCCCACAGATTTGTGGGTGTGTAGCTGGGCAAGCAAGTCTCTAACTGCCTCCTCTTGGATCATGGGAGCTTTGTTCTGCTTCTCTAACTCCTGGGGATATACACACAGGGAAGAACTTTCCTTACTATTAAAGGCAAAGAAGGCATTAAGTACCTCAGCCTTGTCCTCATCCCCTGTCACAGTTGTTCCATTTGCACCCAATAGGGACTGAATATTCTCCCCGGTCCTCCTTTTATTGTTAATGTATTTATAGAAAGATTTTTTGCTATCTTTCACCAACTTGGCCAATCTGAGCTGTAGCTGGGCTTTAGCCCTTCTGATTTTTTCTCTGCACAACCTCACTTCCTCCCTGTAGTCCACCCAAAACGCCTGTCCCTTCTTCCAAAGTTCATAGGCATTCCTCTTCTTTTTGATATCCCTCAAGATCTCCCTGCTCAATCAAGCTGCTTTTTTTTCCCCACTGGCTCATTTTCCAGAACATGGAGACAGCTTGCTCTTTTCCTGCTAGGATTTCCTTCTTGAAGACTAGCCAGTCCTCTTGGGCTCCCCTGCTCTTAAGTAGTGTCTCCCATGGGACTTTGTCAACCAGCCTTCTGAACAGTCCAAAGTTTGTCCTCTAGAAGTCTAATGTGACTGTTCTACTAATCCCCCTCCTCATCTCACCTAGAACTGAAAATTCTGCCATCTCATGATCGCTTTGTCCCAGGCATCCTCCAACTGTCACATCTCTCACAAGGCCTTCTCTGTTGACGAAGAGCAGATTCAGGAGGTCACCTTCCCTTGTCGGCTCACTCATCACTTGTGTGAGAATGTTGTCTTCCATGCTTTCGCAGAACCTCCTAGACTGCTTCCTTTCTGCTGTACTGTTCTTCCAGCAGACATCTGGAAGACTGAAGTCTCCCACAAGGAAAAGAGCTAGTGATCTTGAGACTACTCCCAGTTGTTTATAGAAGAGTTCATCAGCATCTTCTTCTTGGCTGGGTGGTCTATAACAGACTCCTATCACAATATCTGCCTTAAACTTAGCCATAAATAACCTGAATATATGTTGGAATGGGTCCATTGTCACATTTAACTTTATCTGTCTGCTTGTTTCCTCACAGATAGGCAGGAAGCTCCCTAGCATGAGTGACATTTTAAAATAATTTCTGCTGGAAAGTTGTCTGTCTTAGTATATCTGTTAAGAGACACTACCTCTCCTTACAGACCTTGCTTTACACATATCCTTCGCCCTCAGACTACAACAATAGTACTAATTCATGTATCTCTCTCTTTATACAAAATGTTTTTCAACCTTTAAGAGGAGTTCCTCTAGCAGAGCCATAATACCAATAACTTCACTGTAAAGACCACTCTTCACAAATGAACACAATTCTTTCCTAGCTATTAAGTAGGAGGACTGTCATTCTCTCTTCTAGCACTAGAAATCTGGAGTTTCCATTTCTATTACTTCATGTTCACGGTTCCTGTATGGGGAAAAAACCACATCCCCTATTAGAAATCAAACCCCTAAAGCTGAGTTCGAGCAGGCCTTTGGCAGGCCTGAGCATTTCCTTTTATCATGAACATTTTAATATAATCTCTTTCCGTTGTTATTACCTGGCTGAGCTTCAAAAACTATGAGGCAGCCACTTAGCAAATGAGATATTTCTAAACAGAAAGAGAAAGTGAACCAGAAATCTCTTATCAGAGACAGCTCTGCATTTCCTTGGTGATAAAATAATGAACGACTCCATGGCTGGAGCCAAAAGACTTTATTGTATTCTCCTACTATAAATCAGCAAAGCCGAATTCAGTCAAACTAATGATGATGCTTACAACTTCCAGTAGAGAGTACCTTATGAAATTACTGCCCATTGAAGGCAGTCACCCTTTGGAGCTGTGTATCAGAGCTTGGAGATGGACTTTGAAAAGCTTCCTTTCAACCATGTCAGATTATAAGCCTGTAGATCTGAGCTGGCAGGCAGATCCTGGATGAAGTCTGGTGCCATGGAAAGCAGGACCAGGTTCAACAGGGAATGTGAGCTGTAAAACGATGTTAGGATTACAGACAGTAAAAAGCAGAGGAATTTGAGTAATCTTTGCTGAGACTGTGTTAGAGTCATTTAGGCCTTCCTCTGAATTGTTTCCTCTTTACCAACATTTCCAGCTATTGGTATTACCTAAACAATTTATTCTCATCCACCTCACAGAATCACAGAATGACCTGAGTTGGAAGGAGACCACAATTATCATTGAGTCCAACTCCTATCCCTGCATAGGACAACCCCCAAATTTACACCATGTGACTGAGTGCATTGTCCAAATTCTTCTTGAACATTGTCAATCTTTTTGCCATGACAGCTTCCCTGGGGAGCCTGTTCCAGTGCGCCAGTATCCTCTAAGTCTAGAATCTTTTCCTAATATCCAACCTAAACATTAAAGTTATAGAAGCCAGTTGTGGCAGCTTTATCAAAACGCCTTCAAGATGGAAGGAAGAGATGTGCAGAAAAAAAAATGTGGACCTTTGCTGCCAACAGTATCAATTCAATCCATTCCTGTAAGATCTCTTTGCTATCACACAGCATTCTCTAGGGAAACATCTCCTTAAGAAGTGGACTTAAGGAAAGAGCAGCTAAGTGGAAAAAAAATTTTGTAGTGGCCTACATAGCCATGCCAAACACACCAGTCTGGAACTTAATGAGCTGCTGTAAAAATCCCCTGAAGACTATACTGGCCAAAGGGTCCAAAGCTCCGGTTTCAGAAAAACACCCCAACCATGTCTCACTTGCACCCTTAACCTCAACTTCAGATGAAACACGACAGTGAGAGACAGTAATCTTTCCTTCCTTCACACCAAGAAGTCTAGGAGTGACCCTATTGTTGCCTCTTACCTCACTTAAATTTTCAAGCAATTCGCCATAAACACTCTCATGCTCCATTTGAGGTTTCAGAGTGACCTGGAGAAAGAAATAAGCTGTACATTAATTAAATCCACATCTGCTACAGCAAATACTGCTGCTGCCAGCACTGCAGAGAAATAATATAAAAGGACCCCAGGCCATTAGAGAGAAATTCACTTGATTTCCTTCCAGTGCTGCTGACTCAGAGCTATGTCCCCTGCTCTTCATCTCTATCTCTTTGGCTTGCTCTCTTGACCCCATCACTCCAGGGTTTCTGACTGGCTCATTTTCAGCCTAATTCTCTCCTCCTTATTCAACATCTGTCATATTCATGTCTGTATCCTAAGTACAGAAGCAACATACCTTTCACCTCTCCATCTTTGAACCCATGAATCCCTCTCTCTGCTTTCAAACTTAGATGGTACAATCTGTTTCACACTTTTAATAGCCTCACTACCCTATTTCCTTTGGTAAGATATGTGTTAGTATATGTAAACAGGGCCATGGCATAGACTCAAATGTTATCAGTGATCATTCATGGCTTTTAATAATTAGCACATGTTAATTAGTAAAAAAAAAAAAAAAGGCAATGTTGGCTGAGGGACAGGGAAGAGAGTAAGATTGGTTGTTTGGGCCGTTTGACCTCGTGGCTGGAGACCAATTCCTAACCTATTTTATTAAGCAATGTAACAGCACCCTTGCACACTAGTTTCATCTTTTCCCACTGAATACCATCTTGTTGACTTCACAGTGGACCCACGTTCTCCTGGATGGATTCTTATTTGACTGTTCCTTCTGCTATCCCACTGAGCTCTCATTCGTTTTGAGTTGTAGCTCCTGTATTTTCTTCAATGCTTCACCACTGGTCTTGTCCCTCCAGGACCTATCTGCAGTTCACCTCTTTGAGGTGTGTAAGCTATCCTTTGATGGCAAACACTCGTTCAGCACTTTTTTCTATCTCCCAAGCCTGGCAATTCCCAAAAGCTCAACTGGCCTCTGCTCAATTTTGCATTCACATCTCCATCCAGGCCTTCGAGCTGCCAACTCTAACAAGAGGATTGCTTAACCTTCATGTGAGGAAGATTCATTTCCAACCATGTGCCACAATATCAGAGAGCTCCAACAAAATTATCAGTAGGACTTTCCAACAAGATCACATTAAAAATATTATAAAAATAATAAAAAACCCACAAAAGATGCCTCAGCTGTTTTCTCTATCCTTCTTTCATTATCCATTGATGTCTCCATCTAAGATGTGTCCTGCAGCTTAGAGAGGAACTGGATACATTAATTGTTTATTAGGATGAAGGGCAGCTCTATGCATGGAATTAATATTGGTATCTTGATGACGTTTTCTCCCTTAAAAATATCTGTTAATTGATTACCCTTTTTTTTTTCTACATCAACAGTAGAACATCCTCTCTGTAGCTTTCTACGTACCTAAGTCATATTTAAATTCTTTGATTTCTTCTTTTTCAGCATCTACCAACATGTTGGGTCTACCTCAAGCATTTGACCAGCTTTTCTCCATCGCTGCAGCTACTGCAGCCTTTGCTTCTGTCTGAGGCCTTCATTCCCAAATTTAAAATCATCATTTAGGAAAGAAACATCTTTCCTGCCCAAAGTTTAATATTTGTCATCTAAACTCTTTAATTAATTATTTTCTTTTTTTTTGCCTGCATCACCTTTTCACCTTCTTCCACTACCTCCTGCTCCCACAGAGCTGAGCCTGCCTTTGTTTCACTGTTCTTTCCTGAATCATTCTCATCATGTCTCATGCTTTGCTTTCCCACAGGAACTTTCTGGCAATGTATATCTATCTATTTTCTTCATTAAAACATGAGAATTTCATGGACATAGACATCTGATAATCATTGTTATATTATAAATTGAACCTGATTCGATTGAAAATCAAACCCAGATATGGCAAACTTGATGCCTTTGTGTCACAGGAGGCAATATGAAGACTAATACACTCCCATCATCTCAAAAGACTCATAATTTTCATTCTTCCTAGCACCTCTCTTTTTCTTCATGGAAGTGAAATGTTCTATGATAAATTCACCAGTAGGTTTACATTCAGCTGTTGTTTAATTATATTCAAACATTAATTAAGGAATAGGTTATTTATACAGATTCTAGTAACTGTTGAAGGTTTTTGATCTTGGTATTACAGTCATTTTATTTTCCTGAGTATAACTCCAGCAAAGGGATATAAAATAACAATTCTATTGCATATGCATAAGTCTCATGTTCAGAAAATATAAGAAATAATTCTACCAAGTATCAACTACTCAACTATTCCAAAGCCTCTACTCTTCTGTCATTTACTTTACCTTAAACATCCTACCTTTGAGCCAGTATTGACAATTATAGCAAAAATCATGTATGTTTAAGCAGTATTCAGCATCATTATCACAATTATACTCAGTATGTACTTAAATAAAAGTGATATGGTGCCATGCAGCAGTGCTGCTGTAGAGAGTTCATTTAAAAAGAACACAGGTCAATGCATTAAGCTTGGTTTCATTTCTGGGAACTCTAGGAGCTGTTTGTACCAAAACTAAGATACCACGTAGGACACTGGAGAACACAGGATGGACTAGAGCATACAGTGGACTGTGACTAGAGACACATCTACATTAACCTCTGCCAAACTGCATCAGAGGAAGCATCCTTCGAAAGCAACTGAAATTCTGCATATCTGCAGCACATGACACCATCTGACCAGAGTGGTCTTCTCCTAGCCCTTAAGACACTCTAGTTATCTCTTATAAATAGTTATTCTCCTGGTTTCCTACCTATTTTCAGTCTTTGCGGATGACAGTGGTGCAGTAACATCTTCAGTAGGGACAACCTGTCACACACACACCCACAACCATTCTAATTTGGGTGTCATGAAAAACTGCATCAAATGCTGTGCCTATTTTAGGCATACACCGTTCCCTCCACTGCTCCACCCCTCTTAGATGCACCCATTCAACATGCCCAAACTTCTGCTGTGATTCAGTCTTTTAACAGCTATACAGCACAACCCAGTGAAGTCTCACTGACAGTGTTTCTTCTCTTCTCTGAAACAGTGCTGCTCAATAAGTATATCATCCTGATTTAAAAGTTGTTTAAAACTTAACAACAAACAAATAGATAAATAAATAAAAACCATCACATGTCCTTGCTTTCCAATGAGGAAGCCTGCCCATCAGATGATGGCTTAGGAATCAGCTGAGAACAAGCACAGCTAGCCCATAATGCTGCAAAGAGGAATAAAGTAATGAAGTTGGATGTTCCCTTTGACTAAAACTTGGCTACTAGCATGCAATCTGTTTTGAGACAGTATCAAGAGGACAGCTCTGACAAATGCCTTGAAATTCATTGCCCGTGGCCCTGTCCTTGCTGTGCTGCTGTGTGTAGCAGAGAACAGCGACTGTTAAAATGTCTGGCTGGCAGATATATTCACAATGTTAACATTTTGTCAGAATCCTGCAAGGTGTCTCTCTGGTCTCAGTGTGAATCAAGAAATTGCTTTGGCTACATTTGGATGGGACAGCTGCTTCATAAAAATATCCCATCTGTGGATGTTTTTGCCATACATAGTAGTACATAGTATAGTAGTAGCCTGTTTCACCCCTTTCCAAAAGTATCATTCATGACAGAAAAGTCTAGCTTAATCTACGTTTCCCTGGTCCTCAAGCATCTTGTGTCTAGTCCACAAGAAACAGAAGATTCTTATTTCCCAGCGTCCAACACAGAGATCACAAACTGTGTTCATTAGTCTTAAGGCAGCACTGCCACGACTTGGCTCATGCCTTCATTCTGCCTCCAGAAGCAAGCAGGGATTTCACAAATGGAAAGCCAAATTACATTGACACCTCTAAAGGTACTAGTCCAGCCACCATTGTGCACCCTATCAGAACTTGCAAGTGGCCTCTGAATTACCCAGAGGTTGACTTATCTCACTTAGTTTCACAGAAATTCTGTAGCAGTGGAAATACTCCTACTTTCCTGTAGAGAGCTCCTGACTTGTCCTCAGATGTATGTGGGGTCAGACAAGGGCAGAAATGGGAAAGTGAGTAAAAGCTTCACTGAGAAATTGCAAACTGAGTGTATATTAACTCATCAGCTCTCTATTCTGATGTAGAAACTTCCACAGTTCTGGGTCCTCTACTCCTGCTAAGACCTTGTTGACTACAGGGAAGCAATGAAAAAGATGGGAATTTTAGCCCAATTTGGTAGCACTAAGCGTTTTGCCAGCTAAACAGCTCTGTACTTGCAGCCCAGAAGGCCAACTATATCCTAGGCTGCGTCAAAAGAAGCATGGCCAGCAGGTTGAGGGAGGTGATTCTGCCCCTTTATTCCCCTCTTTTGAGACCTCATCTGGAATACTGTGTCCAGTTCTGGAATCCTCAACATAAGAAGGATACAAAGCTGTTGGAACAGGTCCAGAGGATAGCTACAAGGATCATCAGAGGACTGAAGCACCTTCCATATGAGGACAGGCTGAGAGAGTTGGGCTTGTTCAGTCTGGAGAAGAGAAGGCTATGAGGAGATGTTATAGTGACCTTCCAGTACCTGAAAGGAGCCTACAAGAAAGCTGGAGAGGGACTGTTGATAAAGGCTTGTGGTGACAGGACAAGGGGGAATGGGTATAAACCAGAGAAGGGCAGATTTAGACTAGACATTAGGAAGAATTTCTTCACCATGAGAGTGGTGAGACACTGGAAAAGGTTGCCCATGGAAGTTGTGGATACCCCATCCCTGGAGGTGTTTAAGGCCAGGTTGGATGGGACCTTGGGTAACCTGATCTAGTGGGATGTTCCTGTCCATGGCATGGGGGGTTGGAAGGAGATGATCTTTAAGGTCACTTCAAACCCAAGCTATTCTATGATTCTATGATCCTAAAGAGGCTCCAGTAAAGTCACAAAATTCTGTGTTCAACTCTGACATGGAGAAATAGAATTACAGGTAAAGAAACCACATTTTCACCACTGTGTAAGTGATGTTCCTTGGCCTACCATGGGCTGCTTTGGGGTTGATTCAAGGTGTTCTCTGGATGCCAAGAGCTCCACTGTTACAGCACTGTAGCAATCCTATTCCCCCTCACTACACTACTCTGGGCATATTTTTCTGGATTAAAATAGTCATAAGAACAGTTAAAAATCAGGTATTAAGCTGCTGTTCATATCAGGGTCCAGGGATCAGAACTGAAGTTAAAGTAAGATTTTGAAGAAAAAAGACAAAATGAAGAAGAAAGATCTTGGACAGCTGTTTTACCAAGCAGCATATCCATGTTGCTTTAAACATTGCAGTGTGAGCCCCTTCTTACCTAATGAGCGTTAAACTGAAAACACTGAGAGGAAAAGGAGGATGACACATATTCAGATATCAGCTCTCAGATAGAGACAAGCTCTGTTTATGTTTTGTACAGTATAATTTCAGAGAACAAATCAGATGTCATCTTACACAATCAATACAGTAACGCCAAGCATAAATCCAGGTCAGTAAATCATCAACGATTTATGTACACAGCTATCAGATTCACAGTATTTACACCAAGTGTAATGCAAAGAGCATTCCAGCTTGCAGTTAAAAAGACAGATGATATAGGAGTTGAACTTGAAATAGCAAGTTGAATATTACCCTTTCAGCTGCAAACTAATCCTGAACCCTTTCAGCTCCTATTACAAAGACTATTGAAATGAACACAAGATGCTCAAATGGATCACAGTACTACAGGTACATCCCTAAGTCAGTCTGCTAGCAAATCAGCAAATTGATAATAATAAGAATGGACTATAAAGCAGTCTACATACACAAAAGGGTAAAATAAATTAGGCTTCACTAATACTGATTTCTCCAGGTCCAGTATTAGTAAGCTATATATCTGTTCATGAACTACTTTTAAATATTTCAATGTAAAACCTGCTACATCCTGGAGATACATCCAGTGAGACTTACTCATTAAAATAAAATAATTCCAGGGTTTTCCTTAGTTCCTGACATTTCTGCCCTTGGCTGTTTGTGAGCCAAAACCCAGTTTGGTGCAGAACAGCTAT
This sequence comes from Phaenicophaeus curvirostris, assembly GCF_032191515.1. Classification (NCBI taxonomy): domain Eukaryota; kingdom Metazoa; phylum Chordata; class Aves; order Cuculiformes; family Cuculidae; genus Phaenicophaeus; species Phaenicophaeus curvirostris. The sequence continues at coordinate 93,437,456 of NC_091394.1, forward strand.
GTAACCCCAATTCGGTTTCCCTAATAAAATCATTTTTGGGAGGTGATGGGGAACATGTCCATCTTTGTGGTGAGAACACCCAAGAGTTAAAACCGTGAGAGACCAGAAAAGTGAAAACAGATGTAAAAGTAATCACAGAGACGTATTAGCTAGCAGTTCCAGCATTCAAGAGGGAAAAAGACTGACACAAAGAAGGTATGAAACCCTAATTAATGAAAACAGACAATCAGGAGATGGCAGCTCAGCAACATCAGGGATCAGCCTGTTCCAAGGAGTAATGGACATGAGCCCTTCTTCATCTGATTGATGAGTGTCTTGCCAACTGAAACACTGTGGTGAGCATATTAATGCTTAACCTCATTCAACTCAGGTATCTACTGTACATATTAGCTAGCAAAAAATTTGCCGACATCATGCTTGGAGAATCCCTGTGTGCATGCTAAAGCTGTCTGGATCAAATATGCTGGGAAAGGAGTTACCGCCCACTCAGAAAATTGTCCACACCACCAAATCTTTGTAGAAGACCATAAAGCCACCTCCTCTTCATGCCTTCTCCCACTTACAGTCACCCTTTTCTGTACTCTGACCAAGTGGTAAACTAACTGAAATTCTGTCTCCGAAGCAAATGAAAGGAGGAATGGGTCAAGGCAGCAATGATTTCTGTATCACTGCTGCTATATATTTCTTCCTTCTATCATAACTGTCATACTTTCAAAAACAGGTATAGTTTGAAAGCGGTAGATGTTCCCTTGGCCCAAAAGGTCACTGAACAGTAAATAAAATTCCTTCGTTCTGGCACGATACCTTCAGGTACTTTGCAGGATAACTTCATAACTTTTTCTGTTGGGGTCAAATCTAATAATTTATTGCTGTGTCCCTCAAAAATCTAGAGAGAAAGAAAAATCCCACAAATCGGGCAATTTCAGAAAACCAGTCGCTACGATGAAAACTGAAAGAAATACATAGCTACACCTATAAATCTCAAAGGGAGCAAAAAAAAATCTAAAAAGACCACAACTAAATAAGAGGTGCTGAGATGTTAAATGGTTCAAATACTACTGTAGCATTGGTAGTATTGAACTCAGCTATTAAAAATTGTAAAAAAAATTCACGACCAATATTTAATTTTTTTTATAATGAAGTAAAAGTGTCACAGCCCCGTAAAAAGAAAAATAACCTTTTAAAATCAAGATTTATATGTCACCACCTGGCTTTTAATTTATCTCCATTCTTTAATTAACAGGCTGTCACTGGAAGAGAAGAACATTAATGGATCAAGACAACAGTGTCATCTTCTACTACAGACTAAAACTTGAAGAAAAAAAAGCAAACAAAGTAATCATTTAAAATAAATCAACAGCCCTCACCAACCTGGCTGTCTGCATGGCAGATATTTATTACCTCACACAATCCTTACAGAGGGACAGTACCTGGTACCAACTGTTTAAAAATAAATTAAGAAAGGTACTTCCATCAAGAGAAACAACAAACACTGTTCAATATTTTCTTTCTGGTTAAGGTAGAAACAGTCTCTTAAGCAGAGGAAGCACAAAACAGACATTTGCTTAAATCACATCAGTCAGCCATGAATTCTACCCTGAGTCAATTCCAGTGTCAATTTAACGATATATATTCCTATTCCATTTTTATTTCATTTCATATTTCATTTTATTCAGAAAACACACTATGTTATTTTTAAGGGCTAGTCATCTTGGAAATCTCATTTTTAAGGCACAGAGTGCTCAGGTTTTTTTGGGCTTCAGTTGGGAGCACTTCAGACGTGATCCTACAGTCACTAAGACCAATAAAAAGCATAAGGCACTGAAGTTTTTCTGCTGTGAGGCCCAGATTCACAGGACCAAGCATGGATTAGCCCAGCTCCTTTTCTTCCCGAGAGGAGGCAATGCACTCTTAGAAAGCTCAGATGTTATCCAGTTTAGGCAGAAGTGGCTCCTGCTGCACGTATCATTGTCCAACCTAGACCTGCTGGCAAGCACGTGTTTTCAGTGCTCAGCAAACAAACCTGATCATAGTCCACAGTCAACCGTCATCCAAATATTCACATACACTTTTAAAGTTGAGTGTACTTGAATTTACAGGGGTTGTATTTCTAACCTTTAAACCAGTAAATAAAGGAATCTTTCAATCTTTTTTTCCAAAAACATAATTTCAATTGACAAAGACAGTTTTTTTGAAAGGAATTAAGTTCAATATGAAACTATGGCATTGTAGCTACTCTCAGGCTAAATCTGAGAGGATTAAAAAGTTTAGCAAAGGTCATAGATCTCCCACTGAGACATTTGTGCTTTCCAAGATAAGACCAGAGGGAACAATGCAATCATCTATTCTGAGCTACTCTGTGACATCAGACTTTTCACTCAGTGCAGCAGGGAAAACCCTTATTCTTTGGTTTGTTCCTACCTTTAAGTTATTTAAACTGTCATTGAACTAGGTCAAATATTTTCCGAGAGATATGATACTGACCTTATTTAAGATTGTATTGGGGCCAAGTCCAATGTTTCATATAAAGAGCTTTAAAAAATAAACGTCCGTGATCTTTTCCTCTTGGTTTGTGTGGCAGTTTTCAGCAACAATAAAGACAGATCAGCATCTTCAAGCAATGGTGTAAGAGTTCAGCTTTGTTTTTATAAGATCTTGCCCTGACTTTGACCAAAATACCATCCAGTTTCCTAGAGAAAAATGAAGCTTCCAGTTCTTCAAATCTCAATGCCCAGCATCTCTCATAACAGTCAGATGCCTCTGGTAACTGTCTGGTACCTGTGGTAACTCTCTCCCTTCATTATGTACAGCATCTAGGTGCCAACTCTTTTCGTTTTACTTACCCTTCAGATAAGTTTCATGGGCTTACCACAAAATCATGTTAGAAAAAAAGAAATCTATTCTACAATTAATGTTTATTCTTATGGAGGATAAAATATGCATTTAAATAACTTTTTTTACCTTGAACCATTTTTTACCTTGAACCATTTTTTACCTACACAAGAATGGATGTTCTGACAGGTTCTGTGTGTGGAGAAAGTAAAATAGGCTGTTCAAGAGTTCATACGAAATATATTATACCTACCAATTAGAACACTAATGTAAGCATCTTGAATTTATGCTATGAGGTTTTGGTAGCAGGGGGGCTGATGGCAGGGGTGAGAAGACACCAGAAGTTGCTCCCATGTCAGACAGAGACAGTTCCAGTTGTCTCCAAGACAGACCCAACACTGGCCAAAGCTGAGTCCATCAGAGATGTTGGTAGCACCTCTGTGACAATGTCTATAAGAAAGGGTGAAAAACACTGTGTAGCAGCTGTGAGAAGGGAATGAGAAAATGTGAGAGAGACTGCCATGCAGACGCCATGGTCAGCGAAGAAGGAGGGTGCGATGGATGCAGTCCTCACTCCTTAACTAAACCAGCAACATTTTGGTTCGCACTCCAGAGGATGTAAAAGCCTTAGCAGTAGCCAGTCCAAGAACATAAGGAGCAGCACAACACGGTGAAGTTGTGGATGCAAGGAGCCTCATGCATACCTCCCCTGTTGCATGCACTTTGACTACCAGCCAAAGACTTTTATCCCATAAATATGATAGCCTAAGTGAGCCTTCTTTGATCTCTCCCTGCTGAGCAGTGTGGCTTCATGGCAGTGATCTCCCCTTGCACTAGGAGACCTCTCAAGGGTGCTCCTTGAAGCAATAAGATCTCTTAGTAAAGACAGATCTCTGGTGAGTCCCCTTTGAATCCTCCCTGATCAGCAGCTGGATTGCACCACAAGGGATTCTCCTCTTCAGTAGGAATTAGTTTAGCTTAAATAGAATAAATTCTTGAATAGAATAAATCACTTAGACTTATAATATTGTATGAATTAGTATACTGTTTGCTTAGCTTTACTCACTTAGCATGAGCAGCCAGACTTGCTGAAGCATTACGTCCCAAGCTGCAAATTTCCACTTTACTTACTGAATGTTCTCACTCAAAATAGGGCCTCCAGAGCAAACACAAACCAGAAGATGCAGAGACTTCAAGGATATAGACCATCAACAAGAGCTGTTCTAAATAAGATAACAATTAGTCTGAAAAACAAGCAAGGAATCCAATGAGGAATGAGAAGACCCCTGACTGAAATGTTACTACTGGACCAAACCACCACTTGAGGAGTGGGTGAATAGTCTGTAAGGGTATAATTGCCAAGGGATTTCTTTGTTTGTGTCAGTCCTTTCTCTGGAGCCAACCATTTGGGTGTACTACTCTACTGAATTATTTATTTTTTGAAATCCAGTGCCTGAGAGTCTGCTTCAGGAGACCTCAGATTCAAACGTTGAAGCAAATAGAAATTAGTCAAACTCCTGTTTTCTGTGTGCATAGGCTTTTCCACACAACACTGGGCCCGCTTTCCTATGAAACTCTCCAAAAGGTAGAAAATCAGCTGTGGACATGAGAACAGAGAAGATTTAATTTGACCATGAACTTGGCACACAGTATAACAACTGAAATCCCTGCCTTTTCTCTTTCCTTTTGGCTTTGTATTTCTTTTGTTCATCCTTCTTTTCATGTGCATTATTGCAGAGGAACTGCTGACAGTCACTACTTCAGATGTGGGACTTTATCACAGCAGGATTAACTAAATCACAAAGGCAGAGCCCATACAGCATCAATCCCCTTCCCTTTTCACATCCCAGAGGCAGATGGCAAAAAGAAATGAGTTTTCTCATACTATTAAAGCTTGTGCTTTTTCATCTGTGAGAAGGATTTTTGCTTTGGTTCAAGGTGGGAACTGATTTTACAATTGTAGTGGAAAAAGTGAATAAGCTCTACATCAAGGTGACTAATATGTTCTGTAAGTTTGTGAAGAGCAAGGATATTTTTTCTTTTTTTTTTTTTAAATTGCAGTTGTCAAGAACTGTTCTTGCTTTGCATATAGCCCTGCTCTAAGACACATGCAGATTCTTAGCAAGAATTCTTGCAATACAAACTTATGATGATATGATCCCCTGTTGGAGACGCTTTTTATCCCACACATAGACTAGGAACTCCCCTGATACTGAAATGTGTTAGACCGGTGCATTACATATTTCTGAATTTCAGGCTGTCACAGGATTATTGCCTGTGGCAAGGCAATGAACACAAGGCAACCAGAACAAACTTTCTGAAGATCTGTGAGATACAGCAGAAGAGGAACCCCTGCCAGAAAAATGCAACAGAAGAATTGTGCAAGAACAATTTGGAGACATGAATCCTTTTACAAGATTTCTCCCTGAAAAAGGTTTCTTTAGTGCAAAAGAGTATCACACACGATCTGTCAGTCAGAGGATGAGGTTAAACCACCTGTTACCTCACAAAGGATACATCCTACAGCTGAGCAATATCAAATAGACCTCATAAATACAGAAAAAACATTTTTAGTTCTTATGAGGATAGAAAGAAATAAGGTTCTGCTTTCAAATCTGCAATCCAAAGGGTAGGCATGGAAAATTTTGTCCTCTTTGTGGCAACAGTGACAAAAGCAAATATATCCCAGACAATCTACTTTAGTTCTGAGCAATTATTGGGCTGTACAGGAAAACAAGGCGGATCCCAGCATGGCCAGACAGTAAGTACATCACTCCCAATGTCTCTTTGTGTTGCTCATCCTGCTCCAATCTTTTGAGGCTACTACAAGTTCAGTCACAAACAGATATACGTTAATTAACACAAAAACATTGTTCTGAAGAAAAGTACATGGGGAAAAGTAATTTTGGCCACCTTCCTGAGACAGATAATCTCCTAAAATGACACTTAGTCAGCATTTTCCTTAGTCTTTGAGATTAATGACATTGATAAGGGTAATTTTGTGACTATAGTTATGACTTCCTCATAAAAAAACTATTTACCAAAAATTCGGGATCAAGTTTTGGGTCTTTTTTTCCCCAGTATGTTCTGGAACTGCACCATGAAGCACACCCTTACTCCTCACAGTCATAAGATAATAAAACCTTATCCTCGCTCGTAAATGAGACTGGATTTGAATTGTGAATGACAATAGGCCATTAAGTCACCCAAGCCATTCTGCTTTATTATTTTCTCTCCAATTTATTTTTCTCTAGTGAATCTCTGAAGGATACCTCACAAGATCCATCAGAATTTAATCCCACAAAAGAAATGGCCAAGTGCAGTCTCCACATTTCTAGCTATTTCTTTCATTAACATATTGGCTAATAATTGGCTTTTTTTTTACTGTACATCATATTGATTATGCACTAGATCTTCATAGCAGTAATGGGAATGTGGACACCATTTTCCATTACTGAGAGATTTAGTATAAAATGATTTCCGGAACAAATTAGATAGCCGTGTCAAACCAGTAAGAAGCTGAAGCTATTAAAAAACATTATAAGTTGCTTTTTAAAAATAATTATATTTTTACTAAAGTCTGTACTGGTGCCTTCATCAAAATGACAAATTTCATGTAGAAGACTATACCCTTGGGGCAATTTGTTCACGTAGCCATATGTAAAACCACAGTTCAAGCTTTTGACTTGCTTTTCTACCACAATACACCTATAGTAATTATTGTTATTTAAATGCAAGTTGAGCTTCATTCCACTCACCACTGGCTCAACACATGTGTTGGTCATTATTATGAAGGAATTGTGAGCTTCCATCCAGCTGGTCTCCATGTCATGTGGCTGTATATACATGTACTCATTTTGAGAGCTATCCCTCTACTCCCTGCTTACAGAATGTCTCTGGTACATGGTACATCCTGTGTTTACTTAACTGTCAGTGCTGTGGTTATGCAGATCCAGAGTCCACTGATGAGTAATAATTGAGCCTATCTGTTCTGTCCAATTTCCAGAGTAAAATTCAAGGTACAGAAGGTAGACAGCCTAGGACTTAAATTGCTGGAAAATCAATGCACATTTACACTACATGCAAGTCAGCCCTAAGCTTCCCAATAAAGTCATCTCTCTATGATGAACTTATTGCCTTCTTATTTTTCTTGAACATCACTTCACATCACTAACATCTAGTGGCGTAGTTTTATCTAGCTTAGTTTGGCTTAGTTTTATTTAGCAAGTTTTCTCTTGAAATCCGAAGAAACTTTGCAGTACTACTGTTACTCACTTGCCATGTTCTTTTTCAGCCTGATATTTGCTATTTGTTTTGTATTACCCAAAAAAATTGAAAGTTCATTTTTCCTGTAGCACATTTAACCATTATTGTTAGACAAACAATCTTTCTGATGTAATCCCTAAAAGATGAGAGTCAAGATAGGAAAAGATCCCAGTGCAATTTAGTTCTATGAATTTTTAAGGCCTCAGTTTAACCACACTGAAATGAGGGCATTTGAATGTAGCTGTTTCTAAAAAATAAAATCCTACAAACATAGGCATTTCTGCTTTCACCAATTTCTATCCCTTTTCAATGTGCTTATGTCCATCCTTTGTTAGTTACCTTTGTTAATAATGTACATTCAAGATACAATGCTCCCAGGTTGTTCTTAAAATAGTTCAAATTTGAATTCAGTCTCAAATTCAGGATGCACAACACAGCATGGAAAGCACTTCTATAGCATCCATTTATTTAGAAAACCGTCTTCAGTTAGTGTGTAAGCAGGCTGACTTGAATGCAAAGATAAATAGGAAAGAAATTTAGGAAAAGACTCATTAAAGTGAAGACCTTTAAAATCTGGTTTACTTCATCTGTCACAAAAAAGATTGCATTCTACATCCAGACCAGAAGAAAAAGGAATCTATTTATATGTTTCAGGCAGAAAGTTTCTTTGTGTTTTATAGCCACACACAGTGCACTCCACTGAAATATTTCCTAATACTAGATGGGAAAAAAACATCCCTTTGTCCAGTGGTTCCCAGGTTTTTTAGAGCAAACTTTCCTGATTCTCCATTGTTCTCATCAGTCTGAGGTCCACCCATCCCAATTCCTCCCATCATCTCTGCTTCAGTAGGTTCATCTCTTGATTCTAAGTCGTCTCCCCAGAACACAAACTGTCCTCACACTTCAGTTTCTTCCCATCTCTAAATCATGCAGGTAACACTGAAAATCAGTGGAAATCAGGAGAGAGGAACAGAAAGCATTGAGCTACATGTACCAAGAATTCACATGATGATTAACTAGGCTATGATTAACTTTAAATCAGTTTGAACTGACTAATTGTGAAGTGGATAACTGGCTAAGCAAAGGTGGGAAGGTGCGTGAGGACACAAGACAGTCACCATTTCAAGGTTGTTCCCAGTCCCAGCCATCTTCCCATCTCCTTCTTGGAGAAATGAAGACAACAGTAGTGGTAGAACAGGAAAAGAAAGCAGGAGGGAGAAATCAGAGCTATTGATCCATCCCAGCCTACACTTTACCTGCAAGATTTCTTGCCATAATGATTGGGTATGCTGGATTAAACCATACACTTAGTGAAGAAAGACAAAAATTAAGGCCAGGGTAGAAGAACAAATCACTGTGACTCCAAATGCATCCAAAAGCACAAATGGTTTTAACACCTATTCAAATGAATCATGATCTTTTTCTCTGAGTGACAGCAAAGAGCAATGCCATCAGTGCTATTTAAGACACTGACTATGCTGAAAATATTTACAGCTTCTGCATTAGTGCACATCTTAATTGCTATTGGAATGTGACTGTCTTATAAAACTATTCAGGACTCATAAAGCCAATGCTAGCAGATAGTTTTAATGCTCTAATTAATTTAATAAGCTCAATTTTCATTAAACATGAGGAAGCCTCTCCCTTAAAGTCAAGTTTCCTTCAAGTAGGTTGTGCTGGACAAACAGGAGCTGCAACATCACTGATCACTGTTTATATATTGAGTTTTAATGCTTTTCTGCCTCTGCCAACTGGTCCAAGACTACTTCCCTCTAACTGACCCCAACATTTAACCATTATATCCTCCCACCACTGCTCCAAATATTCCAGTGCTCCAGTTTCACCTTCTTTGCTGTTGCCTGCTACCTTTGCAATATCTTCCAAAGTATACATACCACATAGCTTCCGCTGGAGAGGAAAATGGGCTTTCCTAGGAAAATGTTTTATGCACTGATATTTCTGTTAATTCCTTCCAAGCAACAGGAACTTATAGGATTCTTTACCTTAAAGTTATTGAAGACCAAAACAAGCTTTACTGACCCAGCAAGAAAATGAGAGAGATGCCTCAAATAATCCTCTGTTTATCTGCCCTGCTGTCCATCGTGATTGCACTACATACAGCACTAATTTCAGATTGGTGATAATAAATACAAGAGTGGCAATAATATCTAGACTTTTCCCACTGGCTGTGATTGTGCTAGAGTACAAATCATGCCTGGAGACTGTGCAGAAGGAGATGGGGATTTTATTATTTTCTTACAGATGATTTACACCATCTTCTTTTGCCTTTAGGATTGCTCCCCTCTAGTGACAGCAGAGACAAGCGTAGCTGTTTTCCTTTATGGCTACCACTTAGTGGCACATAAGAGCTAGTTGCTTTATCCAGAGAAAGATATCAAATGCAAAACAAGTTACTACATGGAAAGTGAATGAGCAAATGGAATTTGTGGGTCTCAGTCTGATCAAGCCAAGCAGTTTGCTGCTATGATATGCAACAACTGAAGATCTCCATCTGCATTAAAACCCATCCCACTATCTGAACAGCATACTGACATCACATTCTTGAAGGAAAATTCTGTGAAAGTAATTTTCATACTCAGTGGCTGAGATAAGCTTAGCTTCATGGCCTCATCATGAGTCAGATTTCACCTGCATCACAGATATTTTGACATACTGTAGCACTTCAGATATATTGCAGAATGATAGATCCATCATGATGATATACAGGATTTCTTTATGACAAGGGGGCTCTATGCTCTTTCCCAAACTCCTTCTACAGTATGTTGGCTGACTGGATCCACATTTAAAGAAACAGACCCTTTAGGGATATGCATTGTAGATATACAAATACAATTAAAAGCCTAAACATTTCTAGTAAAAATCTATGACAAAAGTCATATTCCTCCCCAGAAAGAGCCATAAACCTCCATCCTGGAAGACTGTGGAAAAGAACTCTCTTATCTCACCTGGATAAAGAGAGAGATTAAGTGGATAGTTCAGATCTTGACTATAACAACATAAGCATTCAAAAAAAACCCCGAACAAACAACAACAAACAAACTAATTAAAAAAAAAAAAAAAGAAGAAACCAAGGAGAATTAATCCCATCTTCTGGCTCTGTATCTGTCTAAACTCACAATTTACTTGCTTTGTGTGAGGCAGCTTCTTTTGCCAGCTAAGGACCTGCCTTTGGGGGCAATTTCTTAGAGTTCATGAGTTATACTTTACTTGCAGAGTGCAACAGAAAATGACTACTTTAAATGTAGACACCTACTTTCTTAGATTGTGATAGACTTCATATTTTTTTATCATATTTTGCCTTCTACAGCACCTTGTATCTCAGCATGGCAGAATACTTCACAAACATTTAATTAAACCTTGTGATCTCCCACCGAGGCTGGCAGGTAGGTATTTCATAATTACATCAGATATTTAAAATTACTTACACACACAGATCCACAGACACACAAAACGTGATCATTAGGTTAGAGGCAGAAGTGAGACCAAAATATGGAAATTTCATTGCCACTTCCCCAGTCTGACTACTTGAAGACTCTTTGACTTTGCAGAACCTTGGATGGACAGTGCTATATCAGGTAGCAGTAAAGCTGACTGCTAGAAAGGAAGATCAAACAGAGTGTGTTATGGCAGTCTTCCCAGGATTTCAGGTGACAGAAGTCAGAGTATCTAGCCTTTGGCTTCATTAACTGATGGACAGAAGGGTATAAGATTATTTTCCATCTCTGAATAGGCTATGGAAAACCACAGTGCCCAAGTGCAGTTTGTTCTGTTCTGGCATTCAGAATGGCATCCCGAAACAGAACAGTAAGGTCAAACGTTAGCCCACACGAGCTGACAAAACTGTCTGTGTAGTGCAAGCTGGCATAATAGATGTAATTCTCAGATTTCCCCTGGACTGCCAATACATTTAATTCTCAGACTTCCCCCGCATTGCCATAATCTGTGGCCACAGCACCACTATCACTAAATTACAGAGATATATGCAACCTCAAACAACAGAAAGGACAAAATAAAAGCACTGAGATTGTACCTATGCTCTGTGGTGAGGTCTCAGCCCTCTGGCTAATGAAATCAAAACTTATCTGCAGATTTGTCAAGACCCATTCATCATAATCTTTGTGTCTAAAGATAACTTGTAAAATCCTAGCTGAATCTATCCTTTCTCTTCTTCTCCAGAAAACTTATAGTAACCTGTTGGCTTGCAGAGGTGGCTTAAGAGAGCCACTGGACTTGTATGTGCTCACAGTGGGTTTCTAAACATCTTTGGCTATCTTTAGCTTTGCTTGCCCTATTACAGTGACATGAAATCAGAACTGGCAGTAGATGACAAAGTTTCCTGCTCACTGCTCAAGAGACTTCGCTCTGAATCCTAGCCTTGACGACACTTCTTCAGTCATATGAGTCAAGTAATTTCTCTATCACATACTATGACACCCATTCTTAAAAAAAGTGACAACAAAACTTCCCTGCCTTATAAACATGTTCTGAAGGAGCATGAAGGATCTGTAAGGCACGGATCAAATTAGTAACATTTTGCACAGGTCCTGATGAGCTAGATGTTATCTAAATGCTATATTTAGATAAATAGAAATCTGTGAGTGTGAGGCAATCCTTTAATTGCTATGGTCTCAATTCTCCATCTCAGCTTTCCTATGTTATAAGGAATCAGGAATGCAGTAGTATCTGAAGGAGCAGTCAAATGTTCAGGTCTCCTTGTGTAACTTCCATATTGTCACACTGGTACAGATTGCTTAAACATCTTACTAATTTCCTCTTTTTATCCCTTTTATTCCCCCATAAGCACTGATTCAGTAACAGCACAGGGAACAACAAGTCCAAAGTACAGACAGGTAAGGAACACCTGACAGTTAAACATAAGTAGTATGTATATGCATCCATCTGAGCCAAGCAGGGTGGGCAATTAACTAAATCATTTAATCCATCACTTCCAAGTTCTCTGTATGTAAATGTAATAGGGATATTCTAGTCAGTCGCTGTGTACAATAGATTTAAAGATCTCTTAAATGAAAAGATTACTACAGGATTTTATACATCTTAAAGGGTTTTTATCTCTGCTTGTAGAGGAATTTTTTTAGGGGCTATGTAATAGCTCTGCCTATTCCATAGGTACAGTTTGCATTTGTAGGAAGCACTGCAAGCAATTTGGCTAATATACTGCATTCGGAGAAGATCAACAAGCCAGGTAAGGAGTCACAAGGAGTATTTTTTCTGTCACTTCTTAAAAGCTCCAGTTTTGCACCATCATGTCTGTAGTTTACAAATGTGTATGCTGGAATTTTTAAGTAAGATTTATGGTGACTTGCTAAATGCAGACGATATTGCTTAAAATAACCATCAAGCACTTAGCCTAGCACAGCTTTCCTAAGACCGAAAGGCTTTTTAGTGGGACTAAGTACCTACAATACATTTGAAATTCAAAGCATTTAAAAATCAAGATACCTTTCTCAACAGTATCTTGCCTTAAATAACGTGCCTAGGACCTTTAACTGAGCCTGTAACCAGTCCTCTGCTGCTACAGCATACTTGATTCTAAGGCATAAAGAATAAATATCCACTCTTAGAATGATTTTGTATCCTGCTACTGAGAGAACACAAAGTAACCTCATTTTGTTTCCTTTTGAGAAGGATCAATGACGCAGGGACCTCTACTCTGTGGGAGCGCTCAGTACTGCAGACTGCAACATATTTGCAGATGAGAACAGACTTCGGATAGTTCTTTTTTTAGCTCATTTGATTTCTTGAAGCCAAACACTGATGTAAAGATGAATAGGATGGGGCTGTTCAGCAGAATACAAGATTCTCTGGGAAGTATTTCCAGGAAACATAAATTGATGGGTATCCACTGACTTAAGCTGAGACCAGAAGATGATCCAAGATTCTCTACAAAAGCAATCAGCATGACAATCTAGACCTGACTGTTCTTCCCATGGATATGAGCTTCTTTAGGATTTTTGGACCATTTCAGACTTATGGGAAACTGAGTGCGGGACTGCCTGCAGCAGGTCTCAGAAGCCTTAAGAGCATTGTCAGTTCTTGGGAGATTCTCAATTCACTTTTGCAGATCTAAAATACTCAAGAAGGGCAGAATCTTCCTAGATCCATATGTTAGGGGTGATATCTCCTTCAGCACTTCCAATGCATGCAGCACCCTCATGAAACTAAGAAGGAACCACAAGGAGAGTGAAAAAAATTATCATCTCTTTACCAAGGCCAATAGATACTACAGAGCTGTTATATCTCATCAATCCCAAGTTTTGGCTTCCTCTGTGGAGGTACTAGAGACCAGTTTGTCCTGCAACAGTACTGACCCCACCACATAATTTACCCTGGGTCAAGCAGGGGCCATCCTGCCTTGCTGCTCTGCTACTGGGGCACATGCCTGCCTCCATCTGTACATTGCGTAGGAGATGGTGTGTCTGGGGTGCTGGGGTGGTCAAGAGGATTATTGAATCATTTGGGTAGATAGTCAAAAGAGAAGTGTAGAATGGAAAAAAAAAAAAAAGAACATTTTGATTTGCCTCTGTCTGAGGACAAGAAAAAAGAAATAAGGCAGTCACAGGGACAAACAGTCCTTTCAGGACATTGGCCTGAAACAGGTTTCATGTAATCTTTATGTCTTGCAAAGGTGAAATAAATCTGAGGGACAGCAGAGAGGACATAGCCACATAGCCTACCAAAGGTCCATTTTCTTTCCACATCATCTGTTCAAAATAGCCTTGTGAGGTCTTTATGTCATTTATCAGCTCCACCTACACACACATCCTGGGGAAGAGCCTGAATACAAATTCGCATCCCTGAAAATTCTTCATGACTATCTGATGCTAGCAGCATCAGGTAATCTCCTTGATGTCATGCAGAAGGGAGACTGGCAGGCAGAGTAGAAAGAGACGAGAAAGTGTATCATGAAGGTCTGAGGGCATATGAGGCTAAGATAGAGAAAGCACAGGATGAAGTGAGGCAGGATTCATGAATTCCTAAAGAGAAAGGGCTAATGTGTATGCCAAACAAGCTTGAGCTGAGACTAGCTGGAAAGTTGAGAGGTAAGTCGAAGCAAAATCATGTTTGGAAGCTGCTTGCAACAATTACATGTTGATTTTCTCTTAAACCCTTTTAGGTGTACAGCTGCCTGAGGCCAGCCCTGCAGACATCAGGAGTAAGATTTGCTTTGGTGCATAACTGCAGGACAAATCCCTTTTGAAGGAGAGGTAGGCACCTGCGTGTATATAAAACCACTGGCCCTGGAGGTCTGAAACTTTCCTAACACTAGGCACTGCACTAGGCAATTTTATCTCTGTACTGCAAGTCTTGGAGAGCAGAGAAAGCCTAACACATAAACCATTCAAATTGAGAATTTCCAATGTGAACTGGAATCATCACAGAGAGTGCTGTGCTACTTGGGCTTTATCTTAGACATCACATACACAAAAACTCGGTGGTTCTCCATGCTTTGGGTGGTCAATGCCACGTGACAGAGCAAGCAGTAAACCAGGATTCTGGTGATGGCAGCACAGATTTCTTCCTTCAAGAAACTGAAGCCTTTATGCACACTTTTCTCAGCTTGGCCATAAATACATCTTCATGCTGATTCATTGCACTGTGTCCTGTGAGTTTGCATGAAGAAAGCTTCAGAAAAGAGCATGCAATCTGCCATGCTCTCTGCAACAGCATAAAAAAAGATTTAGGGTAGACAAGAATGAGGAGTGAAGGGGCACTACAGTGGGAAGTCTGGTCCTATGACCAAATTAATACAAAGAGAGACACATTTTCTAAAATGGTGAGATATCCTGAAGTCTCCATGACAACACAGCTGAGCCTTGTGTTACAAAATGCTTATGCAAGAAAGCAACAAAAATTGCAGTGCCTGGGGAAAGTCCTCAGAAAAAAACCATATCCCACAGTGTTTCAGCTGCTTGCCCCACCTTATTCAAATTATTTTCTATGTGTTTGCTTTTTCTTTCCTGAAACTTCAGATAAAGAATTAATTTTAAATAGACAACTGATTATAACACTGCTTGATACTTTCAGTTAAAAAAATATACACAGAAATGTCAAACAACATGGAAATCTGAAGATTTTTTTATTTTTAGGGGGGTTAAAGTGCTAAGACCTTGTAGCTTATTAGATTTTTCGTTTCCTTAAGAGCTGTGTTGTTTGTCAATCTCTGTAACAGTGGTCAGAAGATCCAGCCATCAAACCAAGGTTCTCTACAGTATATACACCTAAAATTTAAAGTATCAATTTTGGATATAATATACTTGAAGATTCTTCTAGAGCAAAAGAGAAAATAATTTTACATCAGATAGGTTCTCAAGCATTATGGGATTCAGCTGCCTACATAGAGAGGTCTGTTGCCATTCAAGAAGCCCCAGGCCTCCCTGCTTGCCTCCACCTGCTATGCTAGAAGAGACATGGACTCCTGCAGGTCTTATTTCACATCTGTCAGCTCTATGTGAATAACTCAGACATTAGAATATTTAACACTCAGTTAAGGACCTGAGAGTAACTGGTGTCTGGCACTATCAGAGTCAATAGTCTTCAGAGGTCAGGATTTTATCCCATAAAACTTACATAACACATACTGAGAGTAAAAATATTATCATTAAAAAAGTAATCAAAAACTTAGTTTAGACCCCGACTCTAGGAAAAATCTAGAACTTTCTAACTTCAGGGTCCATTGCACTGATTTCAGTGTTACTGTGAAGTTGCATGAGGTCTAAATCAAGGCTCCAAAGTGCAAAATTAAGGCCTTGGAATAACCCTCTTGCCTACAGGCTGGATGAGTTTCCCAGCAAAGCTTTCCACTAGAATCACAAACAAAGGTGGAACAGAATACTAAAATACATCTTATTAAATTAACATGGCTAGAGAATTACTCTGCAAACAAATAAGCCAGACAGGGATTATATAAGATTTAATATAATCTTTTATCAGAGCTGAGATGTCCCTAATTAAACTATGGAAAACAGTACATAATGAATCTGTGAATAAATAACAGCAGGAGAGATGGCAGAGCTAAAGAATACCTACCAGGGAACGTTTGATCTCCAGAGGAGAGTTAAAAAGAGTACAGTAAGGTCAGAATTGCTAGAATGCCCCAGCCCACCTCATTAGTGGACATCCCAAAACAAAAACACTCAAACACCCAGAACATCCACAACCTTCTACCTTCCCTCACTAGCTCTTAGGATGCACCTTCATTTTTGATAATTACAGTGGGTGTAACGTCACTAAACATTCAAAACATTCGTCAGTTAATGTCCTTTGAAGTCTCTCCTTTCAGACACTACATTTCACTATTTGAAACCACTGCTAACGTGCCAGCAAGTTCTACCTGGCATTGCCTTTGATTAGAAGGGTGTATACAATATCTTGCCAAGTCCAGGAAACCACAGTGATGAACATTTAAGAGTCTATAGAAAAAATTACCTGAGTTCATTGCAGAAAAGAGGACACCCAGAATGAGTGAACCACTAAACTCCAGTCGAGCCAGATAGATGGCATGCAAAAGATCCACAAAGGCCAAGACTTCAAGTGAGTCAAACAGAATATGAAGTTTAGTCATTCTGCTCCAGGGGAAGGTAGGCAGTTGCTTTCCCTGGGAGCAGCATTGTGTTTTTTTCACTGTTGTGAAACACCCTTCCACAATAAAAACATAGTATTTTAGTCATATATTATGGATGCCACCCATCCCTCTGCCCACATCCTTTTACTTCGTAAGCTCTGATGAGACTTTCAGCCTCTACAACAGTCAAAGTGGTAGTACACAACTTCTTTTCCTTCTGTAAATGGTTGTGACTTTCTTCCAGAACACTGTTACAGGGTTCTCCCAGCATCACTGCAGAAAATCCAAATAAACCACAAAAAAAAACCAGCAACCAGAACAACCCATATTCCACAGACGTCCATGCCTGTATGTTCAGTCCTCTCTTAGATCTTCAGTAGTTCTACTCAACATGCTGCTCCTAGGACTAGCTTGGAGAACATTTCCTCCTTCAGCCCTCCTCAGCATTCAACAGACTGGAAAACAACTGATACAATTCTAATTTAGCTCATCTGCAACGCCATTCCACAAAACTTTCTGCAGTAGGACCACACATTGTAGTTGCACCCTGCAGGAACCACTTAAAGGTATAATAACCCCTCTCACTTACAGCTTTCTGAAAAGATTCCTTTTTCACTGCTGACTACCCTTTCCTAGAGGGCTGGAGGTCAATAGTAATTTTTTCTCAGGTCTTTTACTTCCAGCTTACTCTCAATTTTCTTTTCTTTTTCTTTTTTATCTTTAAAAAGACCACATTTCTGAATTTTCCTTTTCCCTAACAGTCAAACACACTTGAACACCTGGAAAAGACTTACATCCTGTCTTAAGATTGTATTACTAGAACAATTTACCTCTACAACAATAGACTTGCCCCTGGTACTCTCTGGAAGACTTTCTGCTGCTGTAGAAGCAGCAGACGTATAGATATTTTACCCAGGAAGAAAAAGAGTAATAAATAAGTCAGTGTAGTCTCACATTAGAAAGCTTAATTCCATTTCTATGATTAACCTAACACAACTGTGTGCAAGTCCATAACTTAGAGGATGAGTTTACACAAGCCACTGAGCCAGAAAGTCAAGATTGGGGACCAACAAATAAACAGATTACTGTTCTAATTTTGTTTGAATAATTTGTTTCAACAAGCTTTTTTATTACACCATGCTGCATAATGGATACTAATATACCAGGACCCATCAGGAGAGCTCACAGACTAGAATCACAATTTCCAAGTGTGGCACAGAAGAAATAATTTTTGGAAGCTCCATACAATATGGATTTCCTTTGTTTTATCAGTAAATATGTGAAACTGTTACCTTTGTCTTGGATAACTAAAAAAAATATGATGGTGAGAATGCCATCATCCTGGGGAAGAGAATAACATTAACAAAATTACAAATTATATGCTATTTCACCTCCCTTACAGTCAGTTTCTGACAGCTGATCTTGACACTTCATTCAATCAGGAGTCTTCAATGCATTTCAATTACAGGAAGAAAATAACCAAAATTTTGCACAATAATGAGCTAACATCAAGACGGACAGACAGCTGGAAGACCTGAAATGTTCCCTTGCATAGAGAACAATATTGATCTGCAACATTTATTTCCAACCCTTTCTTAAATTTTTATACAATTCCAATGCAAAAAAAACTTTCTTTCTAAATCTGCCTTTCTCTGTCTTCATTCGTTCTTATTTCAAGTTACTTACCAGTTTCAGTGAGCTTGCTCTCCTGGATGGTGTCTTTTGAAATAAGAATACATGCCTTAGAAGGCTGAATGTTTATAGGAGAAGCTCCACCACAATCTAGATTATGTGGAGTGCTGGGAAGGACTAAG
Source organism: Phaenicophaeus curvirostris (assembly GCF_032191515.1). Taxonomy (NCBI): domain Eukaryota; kingdom Metazoa; phylum Chordata; class Aves; order Cuculiformes; family Cuculidae; genus Phaenicophaeus; species Phaenicophaeus curvirostris. Next base: position 93,455,972 of record NC_091394.1, read on the forward strand.
ATCCCAAACGTGCATATTTATTCGTCTACACCCACAGCACCACTGGCAGCATTAGACGAAGTTGTTTTGCTGTAAGCCATGGCTCATGTCAAAGCATACAGTTTACATATATAATACTGAAGCTTGGTTTTGTTTCTTCTTCTGAAAGCAAGTGCATTGACATAAGGAGCAGACACATACGCATTTTATACAGTAGTGTTTGAAACAGCATAACAATTGAGATAGTAGCTGAAAAGTATTTTACTTGAGTAATGCAGATAACTATATTTTGTGATAATGAGATTCCACTATAACATATAGATGACCATGATGTTTGTCAGCCTGAGCCAGACCTGGAAAAAAGGCATTAATGATTTTCCCCCCCCCCCCTCTTTCTTTTGTCTGGAACAGAACTGTATTGTTTTCAGTTTATATTTCAGGCCTGATGTTTGAGAAATTGAGAGTCTAACAACTGAAGTTGGAGTTAGAAGTGATGAATTCCTCTAAAAATAAACAAAGAAACAAATAACACTGCAGGCATTTTGAGTCTTTTAGAATGCTTTGTGCATTTTTTGCTTGCACTATGCAGTATAAAGCTTGTTTATTGCACCTGAATAGAGAGCATACAGCTGCTGTGAATCTTTTCTAAAAGCAAAGGAACATGCTAGTTTTTACCAGCCAAAGTCCTCTCCAACTCAGAAATCTTTGATTTATGAATAAAAATAGCACTGTGGTGACAGGGCTGTGTTATGCCTTTCTCTCAGACCCTGAAACAAGACAGCGCTCAGCAAGACCCTGCTGGTGTTAATGAGGTGATGTGCAAACATCGATGGTATCAGCTGCTCTGTTCCTGTGCAATGTGACTTTTCCTGATACACCCTCTTGCCCTCTATGCATATAACTATGCAACCACCACATGAAAGGACTTGCCATTTGTTGTGTTTCTTCTGCATTTTTTGATCTCAGGTGCTGAGCTATTCCTTTCTGATCCCTGCTGGGAGGGCAGATCATATTTCCAAAGAATCACATTTCAAAAATATATATATATTTAACCTTTAGCGCTTTTTTATATTTTTACTCCTGAAACAATTTTGAAGTGTTCCTGTCACCTCCCCATTATCCCTGTCCTAGCTTTTCAAGTTTAAGTCACATAAACCAGATTGGTTCTGTTTTACTTTTTCAGAAGCAGGGCAGACACCCAAAATAAATGCCTTAATTTTTATCTCCCTATAAGATTTAATTTCTTCCTTATTGTCCAATTCTGGGTAACTTCAAAGGGTTTACTAACTTGGAATTTCACTGGTTTAAAAAAAGAAGTTCCTTCTAACTTTCAATATTTATTTACAAAAGTCTATTATTATTTAGCGTAAATGCCTCCATTACCTCTGTAGTGCTACCTTTTTTTTTTCTTCCAAGTATTTTTATAGGTAGTTATCTCTACCTTGATTTCATTAAGCATGCCCTCAGACTCCTAATTACCTTTGCACATCTGCTTATCCTATCATAGAATCATAGAATTGTTTGAGTTGGAAGGGATCTTTAAAGGTCATTTATTCCAACCCCCTTTGTCATGGGCAGGGACATCATCAACTTGATCAGGTTTCTCAGAGACCCATCCAACCTGACCTTGAATGTTTCCAGGAATGGCTCCTTCATTAACTCCCTGTGCAACCTGTTCCAGTGTTTCACAATCCTTGCTGCAAAAAAAAAATTTCTTCCTTCTATCTAGTATAAATCTACCCCCTTTTGGTTTAAAAACATTAACCCTTGTCCTGTTACAACAGGCCCTGCAGAAAATATTTGTCCCCATCTTTCTTATAAGCCACCTTTAAGGACTGAAAAGTGGCAATACGGTCTCTCTGGAGCCTTCTCTTCTCCAGGCTGAACAACTCTAACTCTCTCAGTTTGGGTTTATAAGAGAGGTGTTCCATCGCTAATAATTTCTGTGGCCCTCCTCTGGACTTACTCCAAAAGTTCCAAGCCTTTTTGGTGCTGAAGGCTCCAGAACTGCATGCAGTACTCCAGGTGGGGTCTCATCAGAGGCACATCAGTCACACCACTCAGCTTGATGTTGTTCACAAACATTACATGGGTGTACTCAATCCAGCCATCTGTGTCATTCATGAAGGTATTAAATAGTGCTGGTCCCCATATAGACCCTTAAGGGACTCCACTTTTCACCAATGTCCATTGGGACATTGAGCCATTGACCACTACACTCTGGATGTGACTATCCAACCAATTTCTCATCCACCAAAGAGTCCATGCATCAGATCCACGTCTCTCCAGTTTAAGTGAGAAAGATATTGTGGGACGCGGTGTCAAAAACCTTACAGAAGTCCAAAAAGATGACATATGTAGCTCTTCCTTTGTCCACTGATGTGGTCACTCCATTGTAGAAAGCCACTAAGTTGGTTAGGATGAACTTGCCCTTGGTGAAGCTATGCTGGCTGTCTTGAGTCACGGCCCTGTTCCCCATATGCCTTAGCATAATTTCTAATAGAATCTGTTCCATGGTCTTCCATGGCACTGAGTTGAGGCTGACAGATTGGTAGTTCCCAGGATCCTCCTTTCTATCCTTTTTAAACATGAGCACAATGTTTCCCTTTTTCCTACCACCAGGGACTTTACCTGACTGCCCTGACTTTTCAGATATCATGGAGAAAGTCCTGGCAACTACATCAGCCAATCCCCTCAGGACTCTGGAATGCAACTTGTCAGGTCCCGTGGACTTGTATGTTCCAGATCCTCACGTGGTCACAAGCCTGATCTGTCACAGCGGGAGGTGCAGAAAATGAGGACACTCACTTTTCTGCACTTCAGATGCCTGAGGTATTACAAATTGTAGTGATCAGACTAGGCAAGATTAACTGGGCAACGAGAGCCAATATCTAAATTGGGGAGAATCTCAGCCTCAGTGTTGCCATAAATCAGTATGCCTATATCCCTTTCAATTGAAAGACCCAGATGACTGAGAAACATAAAGATAATACAGTAAAGCAGCATTCAAATATGAGTAGTAGCTCACTACCGAATGTCAGAAGTTATTGTTCATGGGAAGAGTTTCCAATTGACAGTAATCCATTTTTCAAAGGACACTGTAGATTACTCTAAATTCTAACCTCAGAAAGTTTGCAATTATGTATTTTAGAAAGCAGATGGCTAGGACAATATGTGGTAAAACACTATAAGGTAATCAATGCTCTGGAGACGATTCTTTCTCATGAGTCCAGATAGATGTTTGAGGAAATTAAGAAGTCAGGAATGAAACACAGATCAAAGGAATGTAATTTATAAATCACTATGTGATTAAACTCTAATTAATTACTACAGAATGGGGATGAGGCCAAAAAATTGCAGAATTCTAAATGGTATAGAACGTCTACATAGATATCAGGAATACCCACAATTATTTTAATTGATTACTAAAATTTTTAATTAAAATAATTCACCACATCAAAATATTAGTACAGGATGTCAAATCTCATTCTGTAGGGCTTAAGGGAATCTCCAAATATTAAGGTCTTTGGATGAATCCCAGCTCAGAGAGCCGATTATTCACATCTTCCAGTTGTTAATTCTAACACTTCAATCCTACCCTATGGTTTGAAATGAATGCAGCTGGGCCTCTGGTTCTCTCAGGCTAATTGGAATTTCTCAGCCCTAAACCATGCTGTCCTTGTGCACAAAGTATCTGAGAACTGCAGATGCTGAAGGACACATTGCTACTCATTACTTCCAAACACATCCCCATGAGCAATTGTATATGACTGTTTATCAGGTCAAAGTATAGGGTAGAATATAAATCATAACCAGTTACCTCCTGTTGTCCTCTTTGATATAATAATTTCTAGTTTCTTTTTAAAGCTTACTACCTTGCTGGTTTTCCATTAACATACTACTGACTTGGGGAAAAAAAAAAATCAGTGTGGCTTACCATGGAGATGTGACAGTATATAGAAATAAAATATGATATGTGGGAACCAAGGACTGAAAGCAGAGATATCTTTTATTGGATCAATTCATGTGGACTCCAGAAATGGTTTCCATCTCAGATGTGTCTTTGAGCTGATGATGTAAACTTAAATGTACTTTTTCATATCCTCAGTTAAAAGCTAAGGCTAATGATTTTAACATTTGGATCAATAATCCCTTGAAACAGTGTGAAGTGCATTTAGAGTGGAGGAAATTGTAATATACTGAATCCGTGGGGAGCCACCTTGTATCTCTTCAAACCTGTTACAGCGTAGGCACTGTAAAGTCTACCTTGATCATGCTTCTCTGCCAGCATGGTCCAGACTTATTCTGAAGAAACTGCTTCCAGGGATGACAGGATGAGTCTACTCCATCTTTATCTTTAATTTGACTGCTTAGGGTGCCAATTAGCACACATTGATAGAAACTTCAGTATCATAAGAAATCAATTGTATGCCCAAAGGTACATCAAAAACCTAATTTCCTGTTAGGAGGAAATACTTCATCCAGCTAGGTTACTGCAAAAATTAGAAATCCCAGTGAAACGCACAAACTTGAATACAGCTAACTTTAGTCCTTAAACTTGAAACATATGCCTTTCCTAGCTGGTATTAGATTAAACTTGATAAAGATCAAACCTTAAAATAAAGTTGCATGTTTTGGTGGTAGATCTGGTTGGTTAACTTTGTCACATTTCAGTCATGTCCCACATATCAATTGAGTTTGAGCCTACAGCAGAAGCAAGTAAGAGAGAGCTAGAAGCATATATGTCACTCACATTGAAGTCCAGGGGAGTGCAGCATGTTACATTAGAACAGTAGGAATGAAAGACTTGTCCCTAGCTCCACAGTAAATTTATACCACACATGGCATCCTTTTGTTTACTTTATTTTTCTTTTTTAAAAAGTCTCCTGCAGCTGATTCACTCACCATAAGTCGATAGGAGCCATCTTGTCATCTGCTTTGCAAAGTGGGTCTTCCATTGTCATTTTTTTTTTTTTCCCCCCAGAGTTAAAAAATGATTCACACTGAAGGTAGGTCAATGCGCCTCCATGTATCCTGCAGTTGTGGTCTGTGGCTGTCAGAGAAGTGCAGACCCTTTGCATCCATTGACTGCATTGTGGATCTGGGCTAGAAACCTCAGTGGCTGTAGATCAAAGATGCAGATCTGTGATCATCTTTTTCACAGTTAACGTAAGCCTAATCAGACCCATAATTAACAAGAAGCTATTCTTGGGCTCATCCAGTTGTCTTTTCCAATAACTAATTCCATTCTACTGCAAGAGCTCAAGACAACAAAAACATTCCTCTTCACTTTCTTCTCCCCACAAGGTCTTCAGGCATTAGTACCTTTGTTGTGTAGGTGCCACCACATGTCCTTACACATAAATGTATCCACGCAACTACATATACACAACAAACCTTCTATAGACTCTTCTAAAGGCAACATTGATCTGATGTTTCCTGGAGTTCATAGAGTGATGGGTTGTACTGAATGACCCAGATGATTCCTTCCAACTAATAACACATTCTTGTATTTTGTTGGACAAAAGATGCATTTAACTCCCTTCAGTATGCACATGCATATGCTCTGCTGTGAGTCAACATGATTTCAGGATGAGAGCCTTTAAAATTAGGAGCTGCAGATTCCTTCTTTAGCTCCTATTTTATCCATGGTGCACCAGAAATACCAGCAATCACTACAGGCACCGAACTTGCTGCATGCAGTGTATCCAGTGTACATATTTTTGCTTTGAGAGGTCTGAGAAGCTAAGGTTCTAGATCATATCTGACCAGGAAGGACTCATAAGACAGCAATTTCTCTTCCAATTTTACTAAAGAGATTTGCATGGAGAAACATAAGGGAAATACAAGTACTGCAAAACTGTATTTTGTATACACATGCACATTATGAAACACAACTAGAGCATCCACAACTACGTCTTTCATCTAAAAATTCCATGAATAAAATATTCACAATTACTTGGTAGGCTCTCAAGAGCAATTCCTTTGCACTACTTGTGTTGATCTTAATCTATATTTCCTCCCCTTGATCTACACAAACTGTTGGATTCTGTAAAGTAGTAAGAGCTGTTTTGGTACAAGTGTGCACTTCAAGTCAAGTTGGGCTGTTTGGGCACTGAGAGTTTAAAAAAGATTATGTGAACTCAGTTACTACACAGAACTTCCCAACATTTCATTAATTTATAATTCCTCCCTTAACTGCTCAGTGAAACAAGCACTAAAAAAGTTTTTCCCTTTTTTGTCCCAAGGAGAGATTGATCATTAAGGAAAAGAATCACACCCTCTCCTAACCTAAAGAATATATGGCTATTTAAATAAAAGAGAAACCACTTCAATAAAATAGAAGATGAGAGATAATCCCTGGTGCTTTTGTGAACACCCTCAAACCAAGTGTTTAAGGTCTTTGACTTATATTCAGAGTCATGGTTTTATGTTTCCTTTAGGCAGAAGAAGGGGTTAAATTTCCCAAACCTCCATAAGTGCTATAACTACTGACCTGTTGGATGAAAAGGTGACATAATACCTTTCTGTGCCCTGCTCAAGGCCAGAGTCAAAAGCAATGCTCCAAGCATTTTGACCCAACTGAGAGACACAGGTAGACTATCACAAGAGATTGTTAATCTCAACAGTTATATGAACAAACCAGGATTCCCAAAACTTATGGACTTCTAAATACATTCAAGAACAGAGTGTTGAGTGTCTGAGGATTTTACTGCTGGAAAGTCAAAGTCTGCAGCCTTGGTACTTCCAGAGTAAGGCAGGTGAGCAGAGATTTACCAAGCATCCACACCAGAGCAAATACTTAGCAAGGCTTACTTTCAAAAGTCCTTACACCACCTTACCTCTATCACTGGTTTTCCAGAGCTGGTTTCTCCACCTGTACAATATATTTCAAGCAGCCATATACTGTTAACAGGAATAGGTTTCTGTACTAGTTGTTTTATATCTAAGGAGAGTGAAATTATTGTTTTGTCATTCCTAATTGCTCTTATTAAGAGAAGCTGGTGCTACTCCTCATTTGGTGTGGCATTCACTGGCTAGTTAATCATTTCATGTGACTGTCCTGTGAAAGTGGGAATGAAAGCCACTTCTCAGCTGTGCAGCAGAAGAGTTGGAGATAGTGTTGGCAAGCATGCTTTATCAAGATTTTATCCCACAAGGCTGATTAACATTCATTTTTCAGAGTTATCCCAGCTAGATTCATGATCTTATGTTGATTGTTACTGAAGCTGATTGTTACTTAGGATTGTTGCCTTTTAATTTTAGCCAGGATAGAAATTTCTCTGTTCTATACATTATAAATCCCTTCCTTAACAAAACTCCCTCAAATTTTATTTCCTCTACTTTTGCTGTGCACACTGATAAAACCTTCTCCTCTGTTCATCTCCTTTCTCTTCTTTTGCTACCACAGCTATCCTTTTGCTTATTCACTCAGCAACTAAGCCGGGCACATCACACTCTGTGAGCTCCCTTTGATCATTTCATCTTCCTCTGCACATTAGAAACAAGCTCCTTTAAGCAGTTTTATAGTTTCTGCCCCATCCCATTTAGATGACTCATTAGTACCTCAAACCAAATCCAATTGCATCTGTCCTTCTACCAGCCTTAACACTAAAGGATTAAATGAAATGCAATATTGCTTCCAGCTTTTTTTTCAAATAATGACATTTACCTGTGACTCTGACACGAAGTCAGGATGCTGCGAGAGTAGGGATCCAGCTCTACAAAGCACCTACTGGGGATACGTGGGGACTCTGCAGCTCCTCACTGGTGCTATGCTCAGGTGTTCTCGCATTCTTCTATGACATCTCATTCAAAATCATTCCATATGCTACTGGCTTTACCTATGCAGAAATTCACAGAGTTGTAATAACACAGGGGTTCATAATCATTACTTGTCTTACTCAGCTCTTAGACAAGTAATCAGACCGTGCATCAAGCCCAAAAGAAAAAGCAAAATGTATTATTTGAGATAGCCAATCTCATTACAATTTTTTTTCCTTTATAATTTGCTCCAGTGGCTCAATTTGCATTAGGAAACACATGATTTTAAGAATCTGACAATACATATCTGTGTTATTTGATCTTCCTGCATACCAAGGCTTGAAATGAACAAACTTCACTGTCTTTATTGGGCTCATATTTTCAGCTCACAGAAGATATCCTTATATCTGGGATCACTATGTAAATTCTGAAAAGCAACTATCTAGAGTAACATTGAAGACCAGACTCAATGTATCACGAAGAAAATTATGTAGTCATCCTCTCTCTAAGGAGCCTGTGTAGCCAGCAAGGAAAGACGGAGTTGTCCAGACAGAGACTCAGATTTTGGGAAGAGTCAAATTACTCTGAAGAAGGCTCTCTCTTTCTACAGAGGAAACATTTACCAAGCAGACACATGCAGTGGTTACAGTTAAGTATCTGCAATCTAGCAGTATGAGTCTGGAGTCGTAAGAAAGCTATCAGGTTTTACAGTTGACAATGAGATTTAAGTATATAAACTAACGGATATTTATGAATCAATAAAAAAATCTATTTTTTTGGATATAACCCTTTCTGATTGTTTCCTTTTCTCCAGAGCAGCAAACTTTTGCACCAAAATGCCTGCATAACCTTTTCTTTTCACTCTTTTTTCACTTTTGTATTTCTCTCTCAGGTATCATGAGAAAAATTTGAATTAATTAATTTTTCCATGCTTATACTTTAAAATCCGTTTATTATGCAGTGCGCGTCATTTAAAATGCACTTCAGGGATAGCTTTTTGCTTTTTTATTATGCCTTCACAATATTGTATAAATCAATACAAATGTTCTTAATTGTTTTTAATGTTAAACTTCTTGCATGATTACACTTCAAAGGAAAGAAATGCTTCCAGAGGAAGTAATGTATTAGGGCCCCACAAGACTCAGATTTACAACTGGGATTTCTTTTGAAGTCTAGTAATTTTTGTTTCTAGGTTGAAATTTTTCATAGAAAAAGATGGCAGATATAAACAAGTGATGGGAACAAAAAGCACACAAATAATTTTTCTCACTCAAGTGCATCCTATTAAAATAGAAGTTAATGAATGAGTGAGGTTGCGGTTTAAACATGGTTCAGGTTAGTAACGAGCTGAGTACATTTCTCATAAAAGCTTCCCAATAGTCTCCATAAAAGATATGTGATGCTCACTCAGGCCTCCTACATAGGCCTAATTATAACCTTTCTTTTTTTTTCATAAATGATAGATAGTGAGAAGGATTCCTGTTCTTCAGCTTAAATCCACTCTGTCATGACACCTCCAGGTTCAGAAGGCTAGTTAGTAAAGTCCCATGGGAGACAGTCCTTAAGCGCAAGGGAGCCCAGGAGGGCTGGCTAATCTTCAAGAAGGAAATCCTAGCAGCAAAGGAGCAAGCTGTCCCCATGTTCTGGAAAATGAGCCAGTGGGGGAAAAAAAAACAGCTTGGTTGAGCCGGGAGATCTTGATGGACATCAAAAAGAAGAAGAATGTCTATGAACTTTGGAAGAAGGGACAGGTGTCTTGGATGGACTACAGGGGAGAAGTGAGATCATGGAGACAAAAAATTTGGAGGGCTAAGGCCCAGCTAGAGCTCAGAGTGGCCAAGTCGGTGAAAGATAATAAAGAAATCTTTCTATAAATACATCAATAGTAAAAGGAGAAACAGGGAGAATATTCAGTCCCTGTTGGATGCAAAGGGAACAACTGTGACAAAGGATGAGGACAAAGCTGAGGTACTTAATCACTTCTTTGCCTCAGCCTTTTATAGCAAGGAAAGTGGTTCCCTGTATGTACATCCCCAGGAGTCAGAGGAGCAGAACAAAGCTCCCATGTTCCAAGAGGAACATGGAGGAGCTGTCTAATAGGGTTGCTTGCCCTATTAGACACTCACAAGTCTATGGGACTGGATGGGATCCACCCAAGAATATTGAAGGAGCTGGCAGATGTGCTTGCCAAACCCCTTTCCTTCCAGCAGTGTTGGCTGACTGGGTAAGTTCCTCTTGACTGGAGGCTGGCTGATGTTATACCCATCTACAAGAAGGGTTGGAGGGATGATCCAGGGAACTACAGGCCTGTCAGTCTGACCTCAGTGCCGGGGAAAGTCATGAAACTGGTGATCCTGAGTGCTATCATGAAGCACATGCAAGAGAACTGGGGTAATCAGGCCCAGTCAACATGGATTCATGAAAGGCAGGTCATCTCATCAGATCTCATTTTCTAATGGCTAAGAAGTGTGGTCAGCCTTGGAGTTAAGTGGACTCTACCCAATAGTGGAGTATCACAAACTAATTCTAGGAAAACTGTGCTTCCTGGGTACAATGAGACAGCACATACAAGGGACACATGGAGAGTGTGTGATAGATTGTACTATACTTTAATTTGGTACTATTATTGTGTGCCTTTAAAAGTCTTTAAGAGCTCCATTATCTAGACCAAAGCAATACATAAAACATACCAGAAGACATGATGACCCACGTAAGAAGGAGGGCAAGGTGAAAAAACACTTTCAGAGGAAGAAAACAAAGCAGTTTTAGGAGGCTGTATGTGGAAAGATGGAAGAGGTCTTCTAGTATTAGCTGCTAACAGTGTTGATTGGAATTTCCCTTGGGAACCCTTATTTTCTTATATTTACAGGAAACAACAAGCTCGGATGATTTAACAAGGCCTAAAGCTTGCACACACAACTTGCTGCCTCTTGCCCTTTGAGAAAGTTAAAAAAGAAAGGCTCAGCACCTGGCAAGAGGAGTGGCTGAGAGATGCCTATCTCCTGTTCCCAGATTTCTTTTGTTTCTGTTCTGGCAAAGCAGGATTCTCCAAGCAGCAGAGACCTAAGTATCTCCTAAATAATCAGTCAGAAATAGCAAAGAAATAGCAATATGATGCCTGGCCCCTGCATTGATGAATACAGCTGAGCCACAGCAATGAGAGGAGAAAACTCCGTGTTCCCAGGGAGGGAACAGTACATGCTTTCTCTGTAAATTGTTCTAATTATGACCTAATTACTGTACCTGGAGGAAATCCTTCAGATGCTCTCTGCTGAAGTCTCACCTTTAAATTTTGATGAATAACTGCAGATTGCTGTCAAAGTCATTAAGCTACTGGTGAGAAGGTCACCATCTATCTTGGTTTTAATATCTCCTCAGTTTCCTCCATCCACTTTTCTTTTTTCCGCAGATTATATACAACTCAAATACTGGATTATATTACCATCTGCCTCTGAGAGAAAAGGTTGTGGCAGACCAAGATGCTTCATAAAGTAGTCTTTAAAAGAGGCTCAAAACCCCAATCACAGTCTTATAGCGGCTTAATATGTTGCCACCTATAAAGATCATGAATTGGAGCCCTCAGCTGTCCCCTCAGCTGTCACAGTTCATATATTGGAGAATAAACTTAAATGGATGACAGCTTAAACTAGACAGGGGCTTGTCTAGGAGATTGCCTGTTATGTCGCCTTATCCTCAAAGGTGGTCATTTGGGTTAAGATGCAGAGCAGACAAGTAGAAGTTGTTAAGTTACAGAGTCCAGCATGAATTCCACGTCCTCTGGTCCTTTGCAATATAAGCTTTCTTGTTCCATTTTCACTCACACTAACATGACTATAAGATAATGAACATGGGAAGTAAATTTGAATTCTAGGTATGACATCCTCTTGAGAAGTCTTAATGATTGATGGCAAAACCATTCAGGAAGTTCCTCACCCATTTTGCTGCCCTGTACACAAATTATAAGAAGACACAGCAGGGCTTATTACTTCAGTGTAATATGTAATATTCTACTTTTATCAAAGAAAAGAGGAGGCTAAAACAAAGAAACGCTCTTGAAGCCATGCTGTAGTACTGACAGTACTTAGGATCAGTTCTAAAACAAGCCTCCAACCTTGGATCCAACCACTGAATATTATTTGATAAAATTATTAGGCTGTGAAAAAGACAAGTTTTCACAAGTGTCAAACACTAGTTCTCATGCTGCTGTGAGATCATTGTCTTGTATGAGCCCTCAATTTGCTGTTTGCATGGCAAAGAAACAGCACATGTGTAGGTGGAATATTCATGTATGTTCTGTTTTTTCAGGAAAATGTCTGTGCTATCATTTCTGGAAGACTAGGTATGGGTCATGTAAAATCACAGGGATTCATTAGTGTTAAAGCATTCCATTCATCTGTATCCAGGAAACTCTAGAAGAATCTCACATTGGAGAGGTGGAGGAGTAACACCCTCAGTCTTCCCAGTTAAATTCAGTTATAAACACAACTGGATCTATTTGCTGAAGGCTTTAAAACATCGGACCTGTGGAGCACTGAGAAATGCATTGATACACTCTAGTTCAGATACAGGTTGTGTAACTGAATGCTTACAGAACAGATGCCTCAGAGAAATGAAATGAAAACACAGTGGAATACTGGAACCTTTTTTTTTTTATAAACTGGTTGTACACAATACATGACAAAAATATTTATCCATCCAGTAAAAGCAAAGAACAATCCTGGGGCTGGTTTTGGTCTTTAATTTGTAAAGAAGCAGGGACTCAGTACCATCCAATGGAAGTTACCATGCAAGGCAGATATTTTTTCAGGCTTCAGAATACTGCAACCAGCGTTGGTTTTGTTCAAATGTTAGTATTTAAACCATCTACAATGATAATGATATTAAATATTATATAAAGGATTATATATCAAATAATGTAAATATCACATGATTTTCTCATTTCTGTCTCAGCATACATAGAAATTATCCCAGGGACAAACTCTTCAGGAAAACTAAGAACCTAAATATATTAAAGATTAAAAAAAGAGCAAATTCTGTCCATTAAACTTAATAGATCTGGTTGTATCTGACATTCTGTGTATCTTAAAACCAAAACCAACACCATCAACACTCTATGATGGAGCACAGTTATTACACAGTGGGTAAAGAATTTAATAGATGGAAAAAAATAGGAGTCATACAGGAACAAAGAAAAATATTCTTTTAAATTTATTTTGATGCCTGACTTCTGTACGTTTTTATCAAAAAAATAGGGTAGGCAATGGCCACACATCAAGGAAAAGATGAGAAGAGATAAGAAAGGAAGGGAACAGAAAGGAAGGGAAAAGTAGAATATAGAATATGACCAGATGTGAAAGACAAAGTGAGGATTAGTAAGGATCAGAAACCTTTCTTTTTTTGGCAACATCTGTGGCATGACTATCTGAGATTCCTCTGGAGGTCTCTAAGCACAGCATGGTATATTGGTAGAAACAGAAATGTGATATTCATAGTAATAACCAAATAAATATATTTCCAAGGTATATGGGAAAAAATTGAAAATCCTGCCCCATTTGGGTCTGAATTAATCCACAACAATTTCTAGGATCTACTGCCTTACATTCTGGGGTGTCCTCCTCATGCATATACACCTCTCTAAAGCACTGGGTGGATTCAGCCTTCAGAATCACACAACCTATCATGATCAGATTTAGAAAGAGGAAGGGAGGCAAAAAATCACATAGAGGTACACTCCAAATGCTTCCAGGACACCAAGACCTCTGTCTGATCAGCCTGCAAAACACTAATAGCCATGTGCGATAGGTCTGCACCATGCTGAGAATGTCTAGGCCTTTCTTTTACAGAGAAAACACAACTCTATCACATTCTTATAAAATCACACATGAAATCAGAAAGACCTAGAAAGTCAGGGGAGATCACAAAGTAGAAAAAAAAGAGAACAGTAATAATTTGTTTAATCCACCCAAGCAACAGTCTGCCAGTTGGCACTGCCGGCACTTAGTATATTAACTGTCAGTGTCTGATGAATTAAGCGGCGTAGCTCAGTGAAATGTTTCTGCTGCAGGAGGCAATTCCAAACTGGTGAAGGGGTTTCAGTCCAAAAAAAAACCAACCAAAAAATAAAACCAAAAAACCTTTGCTCTGTACTCTGCTCTCAGTTTATGTTGAAATAACAGCAAAGTAGTTTTATATATACAGCAGGGTAGCTGACAACAGAATTTGAGCTGACTTCAACAAAACTACGTTCTATTAGAGGAAAAGGGATGCTGTCCATAAGGATGGAGAGCTGTTTGTACAGCTGCTAATGCAAAGGTTCTTGATCCATGAACAGGGTTCCTGGGCATTACAAAATACTAATTATAAAATTCGTCTATGTGACAACACAAGCTGGACACTTTCCAGTGACTTTCTTACATTTCGGATAAAACACAATTTGAAACACTGAAAAGTAAGGATACTGCAAAGTTAAAGTTCAGGTAAATGCTATTGGGCTTCCAGAAATGATAGATGAGAGTTGTAGTTCAGTAAAATACTTGTTTACATGTTGCTCTGTTGGAACAGTTAGCTAGTAATTTGATTGGTAGCTAATCACAGAACTGGATTGGAAGGGACCTCAAAGATCATCTAGTTGCAACTCCTCTTCCATGGACAGGGATACCTTCCACTAGACTAAGTTGCTCAAGGCACACTTTCAGAGATGGGGAATCAACAGCTTCTTTGAGCAACCTGTTCCTATACCTCACCACCCTCATAGTGAAGAACTTCTTTCTTATATCTAACCTAGATCTACCCTCTTTCAGCTTAAAACCATTACTCTTTGTCCTATCACTACATCTCCTCATAAAAAGTATGTCTCCAGCTTTCTTGTAGACCTCCTTTAGGCACTGGAAGGCTGCTACAAGGTTCTCCTGGATCATTCTCTTCTCCAAGCTGAACAACCCCAATTCTCACCCTTTCTTCATAGAAGAGGTGCTCCAGGCTTCTGATCATTCTTGTGGCCCTCCATCCAAACTTTCTCCAACAGGTCCATGTCCTTCTTATGCTGAAGGCCCCAAAGCTGGGCTCAGTACTCCAGGTGGGGTCTCATGAGAGTTAAGTGAAGGGAGGGAATCAACTCCCTCAACCTGCTGGTTGTGCTTCTTTTGATGCAGTCCAGAATATGGCTGGCTTCCTGGGCTGCAGGTGCACATTGTTGGCTCATGTTGAGCTTCTTTAATAGAATCATAGAATAACCAGGTTGGAAGAGACCCACCGGATCATCGAGTCCAACCATTCCTATCAAACACTAAACCATGCCCCTTAGCACCTCATCCACCCATCCCTTAAACACCTCCAGGGAAGGTGAATCAACCACCTCCCTGGGCAGCCTGTTCCAGTGCCCAATGACCCTTTCTGTGAAAATTTTTTTCCTAATGTCCAGCCTAAATCTCCCCTGGCAGAGCTTGAGGCCATTCCCTCTTGTCCTGTCCCCTGTCACTTGGGAGAAGAGGCCAGCACCCTCCTCTCTACAACCTCCTTTCAGGCAGTTGTAGAGAGCAATGAGGTCTCCCCTCAGCCTCCTCTTCTCCAGGCTAAACAACCCCAGCTCTCTCAGCCGTTCCTCATAAGGCCTGTTCTCCAGCCCCTTCACCAGCATTGTTGCTCTTCTCTGGGCTCGCTCCAGAGCCTCAACATCCTTCTTCTGGTGAGGGGCCCAGAACTGAACACAGTTTGTTAACCAACACAACCAAGTCCTTCTCCTCAGGGCTGCTCTCTATCCATTCTTCGCCCAGCCTTTTTATTTGGGATTGCTCTGACCCATGTGCACGATCTTGAACTTTACCTTGCTGAACTTCATGAGGTTAACACAGGCCTACCTCTCGAGATTTTTAAAGTCCCTTAAGATCAAGGTCCCGCTGGATGGCATCCTTTCCCTCCAAATTAATTGGTTTCTTTTCAAAAGTATTAGAAAGAAATGTAGATGCTCCAAAGATTTACTCTGGGTGTAAACATGATGCAGAAAGGTGGATGAGTTGCTCAGTGCTTTGTCTTTTCCCAGCCCCTGACCCAAGCTTCAGCCATGTATGTAAGAAAGCGCAGATTCGGTCAAATGACCTCTGTAAAGGTAAGAACACCAAGAGGAATACATATTGGGTGTCCATGAGGAATGTGGAAGAAATTTTGTCAACATTTTTAATGGTCTTTTGTATTGTTTTTGATGATGAGTTTTCAGTTTGTTTTTAATGAAAACAACAACAATCCTAAAAGTTATTTTCTCCTCCATCTGTCTCTCATTTTCTGAAGAAATGAGGTTATGACATAGATATCCTCTAGCTCAGGAACTGCATTCTGCTGCATGTTATACAAGGGCGCACTTTGAGCCTTTTTTTGCTTTTCCTGTAGAATAAAGCTATTCACATCTTCCTACCCTAGAAATAGTTTCCTGCAATCAAGCAAAATTCTCTCCTACTGGCTCTATTCCAGTCTGCTCTGCTCCCTGTCTACTCCAGCTGACTTCCCTTTCCACTCCCCTTTCCACAGGTCTACCTAGTCCAGTCTCATATCTCCATGTATCTGGACTTCTTGGATTTTGCTTGCAATTTTGCTGGTTTCCAGCATGCCACTATTTAGCCAGAATCTCTTCTCCTCCATCATGGTGCCTGCACAAGAAACAACTGTGAACACAAGTTATAGAATTTCTGCTGTCAACACTCATTCTGTCAACACCCTCTGCTGTCAACACTATTTATCTCCAATTTACCAGAGGTGGGAGGGATGGGATCAATTCAGGTATCTACATCTAGATGTCTACATGAAGGGGTCCAATCTCCCATTAAGTAAACAAAGATTGGGTCAATCATTCAATAAAGCCCAGAGAACAGTTCATCTCTCATCACCTTTGGATAGCTCAGATCACCTCTAGGTTACTTTGGAGCCTATAGTACATGTTAACACTTACTTGTATAACCATTCACATAACTAAGATAGATTAAAAAAAAAATTCTTTCTTCAGTTCTCAGTCTTCAGAATGACTGAAATAGTACAACACACACAGACACATACACACCCTTCAGTCTTAGGCACACACCCAGCAAGAAAAAATTCAGCCAGGATAATTAAAATTTGGCAAAGCTACAAGTATACAGAAATGAGGGCATATCTTGCATAATCTTAATCATATCTTGCTTTACTAGTTCACCTTATGACAATAAAAACTGTTATTTAACTAACACCATACAGATTTTTCTCCTCATCTCTGTTTTCACTGACTTTTAAAGGAGAAAGAATCCTATTTTCTGTTCTTATCTGTTCCTGGTAAAAGTATAAAATTACTTTTCTTGTATAAATAAAGGAAAAGCCAATTTACTCTCCATTCCACCAGTATACTTCCACTCATTTCTTCCAACCTCCTCTCGGGTTACCCTTATGTGACCTAAATGACAGTTTCTTAAATCCTTGCCTCTCTTGGAGATTTCCATGTGATCTACATTGTCTTCTTTTCCACATCACATGTACATACCTAGATTTTTTCATGCTTATAGTATCTTTTTAGGTCAGAAACCACTGTTCTGTTCTGTGTTTTCCACAGCTTCCAATGCAATCCTGCCACAAGACTCATCTGCTTTACACTAGTGCAAAGATACAAATAAAATACATGAAAGACTGGTACAGCTAATGGCTACAAGCAGATCTTAGTAAATGTTGCAGCAAAGATCTTTCACCCAGCAAAAATATATTATTTTCCTTATTAACCGCTAGGTCAAAACACAGTTTTCTAATATTTTCAATTAAAATGCAGCAAGACCTGATAATGAATCACTGAATCTCTCTACAGAACTAATCACCTCTCACAGTGCATCTCCTCTTATTGACATTCCCCTTGGCTCAGGAATGACTCACCAGCTGATGAGCTATGAACTTTGAAATGTTTACTTTCACACTACGCAGTTTGGCCTCCATTGCTAATGAGGAGTGAGGACAAGGCAGAAAAATCAACCACTCCATGCCAGAAATGTCTTACTCTCAATTGTCATAACAGTCAATTAAAAGAATTCTAAACTTCTATACAATACATGGAAAACCACTATTAATTAATAATTTTCAAAACTTCCACTGGTAGAAATAACAAACAAAACAGATGCTACATAGTCTTGTCTGCAGAAGCTTACGGTCAAAGTAAAAATCATGAAAAATGTCTTCTTTTTTCCCAGTTCTCTGCAGCAGGACCTCCTATGGCTCTCCCTCTCGACAAGGACTGAGTTAAGGTCAGATGCCTCAGTTCTGTAGCTGAAAACACAACTGTGTTGGGTAAAAGAGTAGAAGTTTCTCTCTGAACTAAAATGAGAAAAAGGGAAAAAAAATTAACTGGAACTAAGAGTAAAGGTTGTTTGCTTTTGAATGACCTCTCATAGGCTTATGAAAGTATCAAATTTAAGCAGGTTTTGAGATGAAAGGACAGAAGTGGATGCACTTCATTATTAAGCCATAGTCAGAAATTTCAGAATGGTATCACCTGACTCCAGTGATGCCTTCTGGAGACAATTTCAGCCTCCTTAAGTAACCCAAATATCAACACTTATCATCTACAAATCCATACATATTTTGAGATTATAAACGTGTTATAGGCAAAAAAAATAGTTTTAATTGCGAAAGCCAACAGATGGCAGATAACAGGATGTATGTGTGTTCATGGGAAATGTCTGAAATTGAACTTCTGAACTCCCAAGCAGAAGCTTTCTGCTTCCTAGCTGCAACCTGTAGAGGCTGGCTGTAAATTTTGATAACTTCTGATCTAAACAGAAATGACACATCCTGAATCTTTCTATCAGTAAGCGCACATGAAAAAGAAACACCATACAGGAGGCTGATCACATGCTGTGCTTCTGTACATAGAGCATACAGACTGGGGAAAATGTGGGCTCTCAGCTGAGGAAGAGAAGATGTATATTTGAAAAGAAAAAGTGATTTTGAGAAGAAGGAAGCTGGAAAGAAGAGCGTGAAGGTCCTGGCTGGAGAACAGATCCTGGAAATGAAGGGAGGCCCTGGAGTTGGGGCAGATGCACAGACATGTCCAGGAGGATACCCAGGGACATCATCAGTAACTCCTAACAGCTGTAACTGTGAGCAGTAGCAGAGTCAAGACTGATATGATTTTCCTCCCATAAGTCTCAGGCCAGAAGTAGCCTTATCTGTGGGGAAGGGAAGATGAATCCTGATGAATGCAAACACTGTGTGGGAAAGTGCACAAGTGAGTCTGAGATAATCAAGTAGAGTAAAAACTCCTGTCTCTTTGATTCTTAAATAAACACCAACATCCAATTACACTACAGGTTGTCAGCACTTTTTCTTACCCTTGGTAAACTTCCACAAGCTTTACATATCTGCCCCTAAAATATGTTTTCTGCAATTATTAATATGCCTCTGTATTTTAGTTTCATTCATTTTAACAAGAATAAATAACCATATTTCCTTAAGAAGCGGGTACATCAGATAGAGTTCTAGGCATGTGCAAGATACACATTTCAAATACTGCCATGATTCTCCTTTTTTACCCTTACCCTCTCCACTCTGATTTTGTAATCTATCTTAGATACAGATTCCCACAGGATGTCAGTGACACTCTCTGTGACCAATTGCTCAAATACCCTCCTGTATATACTGAACACCCCCAGTGTGTGCTTGCCTGTGGTACAAGAGATAAGTCTGCAGGGAACATGTCCAAGATCAGACCTCACAGTTCACATGTAGTAAATGATGGACAGATCTGAATGACAGAAGATGCTAGGGTAACTTAACCTTTTAGGGAAAAGAAGAGCTGACATTTATGTCACTGTTAAGGCTAGCATATAAACCACCTTCTGAGTGAGAGACATTGAAACCGATCATACTTGTTCTTCTTATTTTCCCAGCTTTGAAAAAGATATTTTCCCTATTACGTAAGTTTTAGAGATCACTTTCCTTTTCCCACATGTCTGGCACACAAGTGCAGCATTTCTTTGCATCCAAGGAATAATACAATATCGTAAAGTCATTGTTCTCCAGATCTGTTCAACAACATTTTGATACTTTGAGAAAGGTATCCCATAGAACAGAGCACAAAGATAGCTGCATCTTTGTCAGTGATAATAGTCAGGAAATAATCACAGTTTGAGATGCAGACTGTTGACTTTCTGGTTGGGAACTGTTGCTTCACCATTATCACTGACTATATTGAAGCAAAGGGATTCACAGCATTTAAGTACCATACCTTTCTATTTTTATTCATTATTATTATTCCTGGGAAAACTAAATTATTAAGCTTGACTTTTTAAGGTAATACATGAATTTTTCTTCATTATTGGACTCTGTGACTGTTCTTTAGATGAATGCAACTGCTGCATCCTTTGTTGCTTCTGCCAGCAAAAAAAAAAAGCCTCACATACAACCTGATGCATGGTTACAACTGGTTTAAGCTTGAGTCATGATAACAAAGCCTGCAGAGTGCTCATAAAGCTGCACCATGGAAATATTTGCCAACTATAAATAGAAGACTGTCAACTGAATAAAAGCAATCTTTTTCTGAAAACACTTTGCGATGCTCCCGGGTAACTTCCACAGCTGTTACATAAAAAATGGATAGAGACTACTGCTGTTAGCTCTAAGGATTTCAATCCTAAGTTCTTCAATAACTTGCACGCAAACTTATTGACTTTGTTCTTTTTGTTGTTTTCCCAGAGATCTTATAAAAACATTCAGCATCCAGAAAAAAATATATATAATGAGATGGTACTTCGGGTCAGCATACAAAATCTAGTCCAGCCTGAGATATCTTTGGTAGGTGATTTATCAGCAGCTAAATCAAGGAGCCAATGCAATACCATCCTTGTCTTCCTCTGTCTCTAATTCAGCATGTCACTCCTCTCCCTTAGTAAAGGCAAATATCCTCTGACACTGGGTGTACTGGACTTGTTCTTCACCACTTGACTTTTCCAGCCTTGGTCCAGTAAGCAGAGATCAAACAGCAATCCCATCTGTACAATTCACTGTCTTTTCTCCACTTACAGTTTTCTCAGATCCCTTAGAATTAACCCATGCAGATAAGTGTGAACAGGAATGCTCATTGCAGTCTTGTACTGAGCTGATTTTAACTTTTGGAGGCAAAAGGGTGTGCTTATCTCTCCAGCTATTGAACCAGGTACATAATGGTCCAGAATACTTACTGTTGTGAAAATTCCAGCCTGGTTCTTAATAACTTCACCATAAAGGCCACAAAACGTACTTCAGTAGGCATTTTGTTCTCCAGCCTGTGAATGAATGAATGAAGTGTAGGCCAAAGGAGTTTATTAGTCACTGTACTTCCTGACTTTCCTCTGTTCTGTTAACACGGCATGGACAAAGCATGTGACTGAAGTAATTACATTTACTGAGCCCTTAGACAGTGCTGATAGCTAACGAGGCCATAATATTTTCATACCTTGCATTTTCATGGCACTTTTCATTTATAAAATTTCTCTGCACAGAAAAACTCTTGATTCCTGCTGCTATCTCTAACAAGCTTATGCATTAACAAAATATTACGCATTGAAAACTGCACAAAATTCATTTGCATCAGGAAATAAAAAACTAAATTAAAAAAAATGCAGCAATAGAGAGTCATAAGCATGCCTGTTCTTGTGAAATCTCATTTTCATTCTGGACACCATTTTGGACAAAATACTCATGTACAAAACTTAGTATGTTTCAATAGATACTACAAAATCCAGTCTAAAACTTTGCTGCCCAGGTTAACAATGATGTTACTTGGCCTCATGGACTACTTTTAGTAGTCAAGTAGGCAAAGAATGAAAGACAAGACCCAAAGCAATCACAAAAGATAGATGCCCTTGTGATTTACTCAGTAAATATCACTAAACAGCAAGTTAGTGGGAGGATTAAAGAGAAAGCCTGTGTTCTTCATTAATAATGAGACGTTATTCTGTAGAAAAGATCACTATCAGTTATATAAAAGTGTCCTGTATCATAGACTGACTTCTGGAATTACATAATCAGTTGCAAGAAGGCAACTCAGCCTTTTAAAATCCTGGATGCCTTCTAGAGGCATCTTCCTGAAATCTGGTCCTTTTCCCCCAGTGATCATCATACCCTAGATCTGAAACATTGTCTAAAACATTATATGTGCAGCCTTGCAGGATGCTCTTAGTGCAGTTTCCAGTATGGGAGAGTCATCTGATTGTTTACGGGTAGATATTATGTAGATGTTTTACAGTACTCTAGTACAGTAAAGGTCCCACAAAGCTCAGAGCTTGAAGCTCTCAGAAATGCTATTGTCATTCTGTCTATAAAAAGCCACAAATAACGCTGGAAGGCTATATGGATATGTATATTGAAGTTCTAGAGTAAAATGAACATGACGAGTATTAAATTGATGGTTTTTTTCACACATTATTTAAAGAATTCTGGGTTTCAGAATAACCAGTAGAAAATACTCTGATAACTTCATATACAGCCAGCACTACTCATCAGTGAGCACTGCAGAAAAGATCCATTTCTTTGCTGCAGGTAATTTCAGGTGAAACAGAACTGATTCCCACATCATACAAATTGCCAGAGGAAGCAAAGCCAGATAGCTAATCTCCAGGATACAGAGATTTCCACCTACTTTAACAATCTTCATAGATTTTTCCCTAAATAATAGGTTTGTGTTCATTCTCAGTATATTTCTTGAAGGATTTAAAGGAAGAATTTGAAACCAGGAGTGTATGGGATTGTGATGTCAAAATGTGGTGTGTTCAGTGGCAGGTTGTGACTTCCTAAGAGATAGTTGAGCAAGAAATCAGGTCTCTGAATTCTGACAGTGTATCAAAGAAATTATTCAGGGAACAATCTGGAAAAGAATGCAGCATTACTTATCTGCCTCATGGCTTTCTTACAAATAGACCAGAATATCAAACAATTCCTTTCTAAATCTCATGCTAAAGGTCAAATGCAGTAAATTGCTGCAGTTGTACAGAAGTAAAAGGACCTAAAGCAATCTTTACTACAGATCTAGCTTCCACTTTCATACTAGATGACTTTGCATCTTTTTATTACTACTGGAATATCCTTTATTCCACAGAGATCTTGCAATTCAGCCCCAAATATGTTTAGTTTTAATTAACATATTTGGTCAAAGCCAGTCCTTGATCTGCTTTAAATGAAAAAGAAGTGCAAAGAAAAACTTTTCTTCTGAGCAAAGAAAAACTACTGTAGAAGAGTGGTCTGGAAAAAAATGAAGGTATTCCTTAAACCACAATAAAAAAACTCAGTGAAAACATTCATATGTGTTTCAAATGTTGCTTTTGGTTTTTTTTTCCTTTTCAAGGCCGTCATTGAGCAGTAAGAAGGGAGCCTGTATGTTTTCCTTTTGCTAGTGATGCAACAACCTGACCCCATAAAAACTTCAAGATGGGAGAAGCTTGTGCTTTCCTTAGAATAACTATACATGCCTGGAAGAGGAAGTATTTCAAGATGACATGTGGAAGAGGCAGACAAGAAACATGGCCAGGAGGGAGGCGCAGCATGGGTAAGAGGTAGAAGGTTCCCATATGTCACAAATAGCAAAAAAAATGTGGATAGTGACTGTTCAGAGTACTGTGAATTGGAGACCTCAAAAGCAGGTGTTTTTTATGAAACAAGCTGGATACCTGGGCAACTCTTTGCCAAAGATCATGTGGATGCAAGAAGTATGTGTACGCTCAAAGCAAACTGGTATCTAGAAGAGAAATGCTGGGATTATCTGCTAAGCAGACAAACTACATAAGGTTAAAGTCTCTCCTGAGCCATAAATATACAGAAACTGGCAAAGCATTAGAGAGTAGTGTTAAATGCTTTTCCCTTGTTCTTATTCTTCCTTAGGTTACTTTTTATGGCCCTAATTAGTGAGAGAATACTGCACAGATGGTCCAAGATAACCCCTGATCTGAACCAGTATGGCTCTTCTTCCAGAGACAGGCAGCCAGGACTAATAAGGGATGACAAGAAACTACTCCAGAGGGTAGTATGTGCAGTATGGCTCAATCCCAGAAGCTACTGAAAGATTACTGGAAAGGCAACAAATCTCAAATAAAATACCCCACTGCCAGTACAGAGTGATGTTTATAAACCAATACTCATTTGTTCTCTTCCACTCTTAGCTTCCTTGGGTTTAAAATTATTAGTGCCCTAGTTCCTGTCGTAATGCAAACCAGCTTTTCAGGCTTGGAGCTCTGTTGGGAACTCTGTGAGTGGAGAAGTCTCACTTTCAGGAAAATGTATAGGCAAATCCATCTGTAAATTCCAATCTTCATGCACAGGGTCCGTACAACAGACTACTACTACAAGAGTGATGCTTCTAGACACCATTGCCAGCAGGTTAAACTCTCCGGAAGCTTTTCCATGTATGTAGCCAGGAGAGATCAACTCGTTCAGCCATTTTTACTGACTAGAGGACCACAGGCATGGACTATCATATACAGAAATGGCCAGTGAACACCACAGTTAGCAATTAATGCTGCCCTTTTTTGACCTTAATGTTTGAATAGTTGTTTAGTGTTTGGTAGGAACGGTTGGACTCGGTGATCCGGTGGGTCTCTTCCAACCTGGTGATTCTGTGATTCTGTGATTCTGTGATTCTATAGCTATAACCATTCCCCAGCTGTGGGGTTAAGCCAGGATCTGTTAGGAGATACCTGCAGAATCCTATTTACAAGTCTGTTCAGAAAATATATAAGCAATACTACCCAGTGAGTAGGTTGTACCGTAAAGCATCCCATTCAAGGAAACACCTGACAGCTCTACTAAGGTAGTCCTGCAGGGAATCGCTTTGGAGCAGAGCTTTGCTCTGTGGCCCCTCAAGTCCTTGCTTCTCCTGCAAAAAGCACCAACAAGGTTGTCTATACACAGCACGACTGTCACATGGGGGGGTCCTCGCTGGGAATCAGTTTGAGACCATTGGCATGAGAAACTTTTTGCAATCCATGCTGGAGAAGAATGGCTGCAATCAGTCCTGGAGATAAGAGGAAATCTGTCTTTCCCTGCTCCTAAATTCTGCAGCTCAACAGCTCCAGCTCTGAAAACATCAATTCAATATTATGTCTGAAGCCACCACCAATTTATCCACAGCATTAAATTAAAAATTCTTGAGGTTTTTCTGCAATAACGTCTGTGTTTTGCCAACATATGATGTATGCAATATTCACACAAAGAAAAACAAAGTAAACTGCATATTTATTACTGTTGTCTGCAGTAAGAGAAGATAAAGGCAAATATTCTGATACTTCATTTTGAAAAGAAATTGTAAAATATCCTATGTGCTGCTCTCTAGGGAGATTGTTTTGGCTTAGGCTCTTTCCACTCATCTGAAATGCAAGCTGTATCCACTGAAAATCTACCTACTGCTAATAAAGCAAGTGCTAGTCTTCTTGCATAATGTCAGTCCATTATTATCAATTCTTTCTGAAGAAACATCTGAAGGTCTGGCATGAACAAAGTTAAATCCAGAAGAGTCTGTAAAACACTTTGAAAATTAAAACAGGTGTAGGATCTGGATCCGTATCAGGCGTTTGCCTAATGGCTCTGTTAAATGAGCATGTAGCACCCACATGCACACACACCCATAGCATCATGTAACTACTTTCACTTCCTTTTCTAGTATCATTTAGTTAGGTCATCGAAAGTTTTCTTGGTAACAAAAAACTATCCCAGTGCATGTGACCATGCAGAATGTGGCAGAACTGTATCAGCCTGCACAGTACAAAGAACAGTACAAAAAGCTAAAGAAAAATAACCTTAACATTTCAAACAGAGAACCAGTTTAACGTATTTTCAGCCAGCAACACCATCTAATAACAAAGAGACAACTAAGAGTACAGAACTTGAAGGAATAAGCAGAATCATCAAATCTAACCTCTTGGAAGGGGAGGTAATCTCTTGATAAGCATTAGCTCAAAAGAGGCCTACAGAGAAGCTCTACCTCTCAGACCCATATACTATAAAACATGCAACTCTTCCCAGTTGTCCAATACCTAATACTACCAAATACTACAAGAGGCAATCAAGAGTATGACCGGAGTGCTTGAACCTCACAGTTGCAATTAAAAAACCCAATAAAATTAGTAACAATAATTAGGAATAAAGGATTAGTCCAGAGAAGAGCAACAAAGCTGGTGAAAGGGCTGGAGAACAGGCCTTATGAGGAGCGGCTGAGAGAGCTGGGGTTGTTTAGCCTGGAGAAGAGGAGGCTGAGGGGTGACCTCATTGCTCTCTACAACTACCTGAAAGGACGTTGTAGAGAGGAGGGTGCTGGCCTCTTCTCCCAAGTGACAGGGGACAGGACAAGAGGGAATGGCCTCAAGCTCCGCCAGGGGAGGTTTAGGCTAGACGTTAGGAAAAAATTCTTTACAGAAAGGGTCATTGGGCACTGGAACAGGCTGCCCAGGGAGGTGGTTGAGTCACCTTCCCTGGAGGTGTTTAAGGCACGGGTGGACGAGGTGCTGAGGGATATGGTTTAGTGTTTGGTAGGAACGGTTGGACTCGGTGATCCGGTGGGTCTCTTCCAACCTGGTTATTCTGTGATTCTGTGATTCTGTGATTCTGTGATAATTTATGTATATTAATGCTCTAGGAACAAACCACGGTTATTCAGTCTGGATAAGGTCTGCTTAACATCTGGAAAGGAAACTTTGCAAATAGTCACCAGACACAGAAACATGTTATTATTGCTATGGGTGTTTAGAAATACCTGAAGTGTAACAGTATTTTATGTGTGAAAACTATGCAGAAGCAATCGGTGTGGCAGATGTTTAGCCTACGTGTGCTATTTCTCTTTTCCTATTTGTTCTGTGAACGTACAGACCCAATGCAAGTGGTGAACTCCTAGCAGCCAGAGGGAGCGCTAAGAACAAAAAGGAATCCTCCTTTCATCTAGATCAAAAGACAATATTTGGGCTGATCTGAAACGCCATTTTAAAAGTTGAAGGGTACAGATATCCTGTAGTTGACATAGCTGCCCAGGGAACACGCATGGACGCACACTGTGAGTTACTGCGAACGGTTATTGCAAGATCAAAACTGACGGTTTCCTGCTGCCTTCTTAGAAATTACATGCTACTCAGGCCCATTCTGAAACTAAGAAACAGGATTAAGGACATATATTTGAAAACAAGATTCAGCAAGAAAAAGCGAGGCGAGCTCATAGCTGACAGACAGGACCAAAGTGGACTGGGTACTTCGAGTCTTATACCATTTCTCGCTCCTACTGACTACCTTTTCCCTGAACCATGACCAGCAGGCTGAAGTCCTCTGCACTGCAACCAGCTAGAGAAGTAGAACTTACTGTTTTCCAACAGATTTCTGAGTTGCATTTCCCACACTGCAAGCAGAGGTGCAATCATTCACTACCACCGCGGAGTGCATCAGGACTGGACACGACACAGTACAGATCCTACCAAATCCTTCTACCCTGGATGTGTTTGTGCTTTTATGAGTTCTACTGGGATCCTGGTCCTCAATCAGCCCTGAATCTTTCATTAAAGATAACTTGTTTCCCTCAGCACCAGGCCAGTGCAAGGCCAAAAAGTTGTGGTATCTGTAAGGAATATAGTCTAAGCTAACTTTTCGTTGTTGTTGGAAAATGAGTTGCACATACTCTCAAGTCTTGCAAATGCACATTTCATAAGCACATGGAAGATAAGAAAAGTCACAGCATCTTCATGTATCAGCAAAGACAAGTAGCCTATGTGGTTTTGTCAAGAGCAAACTGTGTTAAACTGATCTAATCTCTGCTTTTAGCAATGTAGAAGGCTTTAAGAATAAAGGAAAAGTAGCTGTCACAAATCTTACCTCTAGCAAGGTTTTCATAATGGCTGTATTGTGACGTTCTCATAAGCTAGCCACAGTAGCATGGTCTCGATGAGACAATGATCGATTGGGTGCAAAGTAGATTTGATAACACATCAGAGAGGTTCTTGGTGGTGCTTTGTCACAGTGGAAGGATGTAAAAAGTGGAGCTCAGCCAGGTCTATGCTGGATCCAATCCTGGCATGTGTTTTCATTAGCGGATTAGATGAAAGAAGAGAGAGTATGGTTATTAAATTTTCAGATGGCATAAAGCTCAGAGGCATTGTAAGCACAGGAGGACACAATTTGAATTCAGAATGATTTTGAAGAGTTGTATAACCTGTCTGGGGTGGGTGAGAGAAAGCTGAAATTCATCAAGGATGAGTTCAAGGTTACAAACTTCAGCAGAAACAAATACACCAATATAAAAATTTGCCAATGGCAGCTCTGTAGCAAAGTGGTATCACAGTATTTGATAAGCTGAACTGCTTTTAGAAAAAGAGGAATCATGAGCATGCAAGTGTAAACAAACAGGGTTATAACTCTCAAAATATATAGTATTCCTTTCTTTGACTCTAGAAAAACTTCAGGTGCCATATGGTACTCAGTTTTGAATGTGACTGCTCAGTAAAGATGCGTAGCAGTAGTCCAGAGGAGAAGAGCACTACAAAGATATGGGAAACATGGCTGGAGCAGAAAGACTGACAGGCTCAGTGCTTTTTTTAACTTTAATACGTCTCTTAAGAATTTCTTCAATGAGCTTCACATACATAACAGGCTTGTTGCAAAGAAAGAAAAAGAATTATTTGTTTTTCAAGTCTCTAGCCAATAGGGAAAAAAGAGAA
Organism: Phaenicophaeus curvirostris; assembly: GCF_032191515.1. Lineage (NCBI taxonomy): Eukaryota > Metazoa > Chordata > Aves > Cuculiformes > Cuculidae > Phaenicophaeus > Phaenicophaeus curvirostris. The sequence continues at coordinate 93,484,372 of NC_091394.1, forward strand.
GACTACATTACAGGAAGAAGTTTTGGTCTGAGCTTTTCAACAGTGACACTTGCAAAGTACTGGAAAGATTTCTCTTTAGACATAGCTTTGCGCTAGTGGCCTGACCCCAGCTGAACCAATGCCTCTGATGTGAAAGTCACTGCATCCTGCTGAATGTAAGTCTTCATAAAGTTCATGCACCAAATGACTGGACATGGGACCAATTTAGGAGTCTCAGCAGCAGTGAGCTTGAGGCTGGCTCTGCCAGACATTTGAATCTGGCAAAACTCAGTGAGTTTCAGTGCAAAGACTCAGTGTGTGACTTATTCCATCTGGGTTTTGCTTGTGGCATCAGTCTCTTCCCCTCTTGCTATTTTCTTGCTGTCTGAACTGTTCAAGGCAAGTTTGCCTGCATGACAGTGAGAATGGCAAGATATCTTACAGTTTCCCTAGGGTGACAGAAAAAGAAAAAGCTTCTGGATGACTGCTGATATCTTTAACAAACATAAGAAATCCATGGCGTGGATGTAGTATTTATTTAAGCACCATTTACTACCTGTCTCTTGGTTCATAAGCAGAACCCTCTGGGGCATTAGAAACCTTTCTTTGTATGGCTTAGAGTGATCTTCATTAGATATGCTACTTAGGCTTTCATTGCAATTTGATATGCTGAATGATATGGCATTTTGTCATAATAGATTGCTTTGTTTCTCCTATAGGACCATTGCCTAAGTGTAGGGAAACATCTTCAGTTGAATCCAGTGCTTCTGACAGTGGCTGATCATATGCATCAATGATAACTACATGTATTGATCCCATGGATTCATGTCAGACCTGAACATCATACACTGGCTCAAGTGTTGCATCATCAGAAAATCATGATTTCTGAAGTTAAACTGTTGGTTCTGTGATGAGGTTACAGAGCAGAAGAAGACAGAATGGCAGATGGCATTGGGGTCTATCCAGCTGAAAGGACAGTCTTATCTCTCAGTGAAGACAGTCTTTTGAAACTCCTGCAAGAGGGAACACATAGAAAACATCTGGAAGCAGATCCCCAACATCAGCACATTCAGAAGGTAGCAGTCTCTTTTCAGGTATCAAATATATTTGTATTGTATGCAGAACACTAGCTGCAGTGTCTTTTGTTTTCTGGTGATCTACAAAGTTGTGTTTATTTTGATGTCTTTTAAATGCTACATAATCAATTGATCAATTAGAAGACTTTTTCAAAGACCTGGAATATTGGTGGGTGCTAAACTCCACTCTCAAAGTGAACTCAGGACCAGTTTTCCATTTGTAAGCCAGTAAATCTGCTGCTGACTCCAAAAAGACATGAGAAGAACTCAGACTCCATCACTGAATTTCAGACCTTTCTGACCAGCGCTCCTAGCTTGGTGACCTTCAGTTCTTTAAGCATTTCTTGTGGCCATTGAAAACTAAAAAGCTGAGATTCATGCAGGGGGAAACGAAAGTAGCTGTAAGTGCTAGGGCATAATGTTTTAGATTTATGGTAGCCATAGAGTGCAGCCATATACATTTAAATACAGAAGGAGCCTCTGTAACTTTCATTATGCATAAAACAAGATAGAGCATTACATTCATACCTTTGGGTGAGCTAAACTGTGAGTTTTAAAGACTTCTGGTAGTGGAGAATCTGCCATATCCTCAGGTGAACTCTCCAGCATTAAAAATATGCAGCTTATCTGTAGTCAGAACTTGTCTGGTTTCAGCTACCAGCCTGTGAAGTGTTATGCATTTGTATGTTAAATTAAAGATCCCTCTGCCCTTATATATATTATTCTCCTGAATTTCTATTTGGAACTTTTTTTCACTCACCGCTTTTACATTTCATTACTATTCTGCTGCAAGAGTTCAAAGATTTCAAATGAAAGTCCTATACAACTCCAAGGAACAATGCTCTTCTCCTATGCCATTCTGTTTGCCGTATTGCATGGGATGAAGGGAAATGCATGCACAACTCCATCAATACCAATTGTCAGCTTTAACAGTCCCCTCCTTTCTCCTCCCTTTCACCCGCTGAGTATAGATTATACACAGGTCTTTTCACCAGGGGTCTATATCTGAAGAGCTTGCCACTCTCTGATAATAATGCTTGAAGTTTTAATGAGCACAGGCAAAGCAGGGTGCTTAGCAACAATATAGATAGTGCAACAAACACAAGATAAGCAGTTTGAGATTAGATTTTAATGCTTTCCTAATGACAACACCAAGATCTAGTTATTGCTCTGAATAACTCTACCACTAACACAGATGTCAGAGTACTGCAGCGCATATGCTCTACTGGGGTTTCCACTTTGGGAAGTGGGATTTTTAAAGCAACTAGGACAAAGGGAGAGGAAAAGGTGATAGACGGCATGGTGTTAGGACAGAATTTCTTCTAGCTGAATAATATAATCTGCTCAAGCAGACACTTGTCTAAGATGATGTCCTGGAAGAAGAAGCCTCTAAAAAATGACCAGAGTTAATAGAATTTCAGTCCTGCATATATCCCAAAACAGGGGAATGACCTTGTCTTTTCTTGTGCCCCACTGCTAGTACTTCCTTTACACTTATGTCCTATAATGGACAGGTTTTAGAAAGACAAGTGACTGCACACATTGAATGGGGTAGGAGAAATTGAGAATTAAGACAGCAGACTTGTGTGAGTTTAGGGAATGGCAGAATCAGAAGCAAACCCTCAGTCTTTCAACATCTTTAATGCTGTCATCTTGGTACGCCATCCGCCTGACCTAGTACCAGCTTCAGAAACTGTTTCATACAGTTCCTTACCATGCTGCAAATCTCCTCTGAAAAAAAATCAACTGCAAAGGATATGCAGTTTATTGGCCTACTCCTTCATCTCTGATTCTCCATGCTGCCTGAGGAAAAAGTCAAGTGAGCAAGGCACCATGGTCCCTTTACTCCTTTCTTTGTTATGTCACACATCTTAGAAATAATCAGCTGCAGGAAAACCAAACAACCACTTCTATACTTAATGAGGTTACTGGAACAACAAAAAGTGGTGGCTGGTTTCAAAGCTTCACAGAGTTATGGGGCAGACTGAGTGTCAGAGAAGTGTAAAAATCAGGGCACGATAAGAATATCTAGAATTGTGCTTTTTGTCACCTGCTGGAATTTCAGCATCTCTTCTTTTCCTTGTGCTGATCTCTGCTACAGGGGGAAGTAAATTACTGAATAAGAGACTTAATGATCCATGTATCAATGCCTCAAACCCTTTGTTTCTCCCTCTCTCTATGAACCCTGGAAGCGAGTCTGTGTTCATCTCTCAGCAGGCCTGACTCAGCCCTTCTTTCCAGGAAAGACACAAGGCTGCACTTTTCTGTACATTGGACAAAGGAGAAATAGGAAACAAAGGAAATAGAGGGCAAAGACAAGCATTTACAAGGGAATGATAGGCTTTTGAAGAGGAAATAATGAAACACAATGATAATGTCAGAGAGAGTAGCCACAGAGAAAACATCCAGAAAGAGCAAAACTAAGGAAAGGTGGAAAGAATCATAGAATCATAGAATCATAGAATAACCAGGTTGGAAGAGACCCACCGGATAATCAGATCCAACCATTCCTATCAAACACTAAACCATGCCCCTTAGCACCTCATCCACCCGTCCCTTAAACACCTCCAGGGAAGGTGAATCAACCACCTCCCTGGGCAGCCTGTTCCAGTACCCGATGACCTTTTCTGTGAAAATTTTTCTCCTAATGTCCAGCCTAAATCTCCCCTGGCAGAGCTTGAGGCCATTCCCTCTTGTCCTGTCCCCTGCCACTTGGGAGAAGAGGCCAGCACCCTCCTCTCTACAACCTCCTTTCAGGTAGTTATAGAGAGCAATGAGGTCTCCCCTCAGCCTCCTCTTCTCCAGGCTAAACAACCCCAGCTCTCTCAGCCGTTCCTCATAAGGCCTGTTCTCCAGCCCCTTCACCAGCTTTGTTGCTCTTCTCTGGACTCGCTCCAGAGCCTCAACATCCTTCTTGTGGTGAGGGGCCCAGAACTGAACACAGGATTCGAGGAGCGGTCTCACCAGTGCTGAGTACAGAGGGAGAATAACCTCCCTGGACCTGCTGGTCACGCCGTTTCTGATACGAACCAAGATGCCATTGGCCTTCTTGGCCACCTGGGCACACTGCTGGCTCATGTTCAGTCACTGTCAACCAACACCCTCAGGTCCCTCTCCTCCAGGCAGCTTTCTAGACAGACTTCTCCTAGTCTGTAGCACTGCATAGGGTTGTTGTGCCACAAGTGCAGGACCCGGCATTTGGCCTTGTTAAACCTCATGCCATTGGACACAGCCCAGCGGTCCAGCCTGTTCAGATCCCTAATGCTGATAACAGGCTGAAGAAAATGCTGATGACAAGCTAAAGAGAAGAGAGAGCAAAAACAAACAGAAAGGAGTCTCTGCATATTTCCATAATGTAGTACTGATGAAGTCTTTTATGATTACAGACAGGGATTCTCAGAAATGTGCCCTTGCAGGAACTTTGCATACTCATATTTTAATATCTCTGAACATATTCCCAGCATAAGTAGAACTGGAAACCTTTTGGCTAGTGCTGCATTCTCTCTATCTGGGCTACCCCTGTTCATCACTAGGTTCTATTGAGCAATATCATTGGGATCTGCCACATCAACTCCAGGTCTATGCTGCCTCCAGAGAGTGCAACAGCCTTGTGCTGAAACTGCTCTTCAGGAGAAGTAGGGTTAGAAACATGCTATGTCTTGGCAAACCAATGTAGATAATGCTTGCGTGGTACTTTGTGGGGCCTGGACACAGGTTGATTTTTACCAAGAGCCAGGCAGAAGACTGAGATGGTTCTGCCTGTGTTGGATGTTAAAGACCATGAACAGTAATGAGTTTATGGGCTACATGAAGCAAAGCCAAATCTACAAGTCACTGTGACCTAAAATGCTTTCAGAAATTTCAGCCTGCATCTGCTTCGAGTCCAGCTACTAAAGCACTGACATAATGTGCAAACAAACTGTAGACAGTGTTGCTATTATGTACCACACGTTGTTTACTTGACTCTGTCCTCTCAGACTAGCTATTGTTCATTTTCTCAGAATGGATGTTTGGCTGCAACATCTCCTGAGACAGACCTACGAAACTATAAATAACAAAAAGATCAGAGTTCTCCCTGAATGAATTGTTGAAAGGTATACACCACCGTTCACTATCTGTGTCAATAAAACGGCTGCCAGAGAAATCACCTTACAGGAGAGGGGAAGCTTTTGAGCTCCACAGAGTGTTTTCACCAGACTTTTCCATCTGAAATACATTTTGTTGTGCAGTTGATTTGCACAAAATAAATCCATCTCTGCCACTTCAAGAGGAGAGACCTCAGTTGTCTGTTCTCTCTGTGCCCTATGAAATGACAAGAAATAACCTTAGATCTATTCAGGGCTTCTGCTACAGACTTATGGGGGAAAAATTTCCAGTGGATTCCCCTCAAAGCTCACATGAACAGTAATTTTATCCCCAGGTCAGGTTTGCCAGCTCTTCAAAGCTTGCTGGAAGGGACCACAGATGGTTATTTCCCTGACAAAGTGCATACAGATTCCTTAAAATACAGACATCATTGGGCAGACTCTCAAGTGAGTTGAAAAGTAATAGCAATATTTCCAGTTTCTCTAGGTCATAGAATCGTTTAGACCTTCAAGATCATCAAGTCCAACCATAAACCTAATGATGCTGAATACTGGAGGGAATTGTGCCTATTTTGTTGTCACTGTCATCCGGAGAGCTGAGGTTCCTCAACAGGCAGAGAGGTGCAGGAAGTTTAATGAGGTTGTTGTTGGACAGGTGGAGGCTCTATAGCCTTTGAGGGCAGCAAACTCCAGCTGTTGCTGCTCAGAGTGAGCCTCTGCAAGTGTCTCAAGTGTCAATTTCAGCAGGGATTTTCTTCGCATTGTTGGAGTCTACATGGAGGCAGGTTAGGTTCCAGAAGTGGCTAATCTCTCAGGTGAATACCTCCATCTGCTACCACAGGAGAGTTTCTCTTTCTGGGCTCATCGCCAGGACCTGCTTCTGATTCAAGCCAAAATTTTCCCAGGAACTGATGCCTGAGATCTTGAGTATCCCCTTCCCTTGAGACTTAGGTGGACAGTGCTCTTTAACATACCCCTAGTGTGGGTTCAGGCTTGCAGAGACACATCCAAAAGATGCATCCATTGTCTCACCAAAACCATGGCTGGTTGTACCAAGACAGAGATGATTTGTTATCACAGCATGAGCAACCTCTGATGCTCTTTGTGGATGAAGGCCTTCTGTCAGCTTTCCTCTTTGCCAGGCACATTACCAACACACATGCAGAGTGCTTGGTTTGCTCAGAGACATCCCACTGAGTAGACATACAGCATTCTCACTTGATCAGGTGTTTCTCTTCCAGCTCTGCAGTGTACACAAAACCCAGGCTATGACGTTGCCTTTTGCAGTCGCAGCCAGTGAGCTGTTGAAACAGCAGCACTGTGTTTTTCAGCAGACTGGTCCAAATTTTTGTTTGTGTGTAGCTTCTTCTTTATGGCAGCACCTAGGGTACTCTTGTAAGTGGAATTCAGTGGTCAGTTGCAGGGGACTGCAATGCAAGAAGGAAGGCATAAAGGAAATGGTGAACAGGGTAAGATAAAGTACATGTTAAATGGGACAAGAAGAAGACACAGCCAACAGCTTGGGAGCTGAGAATCATGAACAGGTCCTGCCTTCAGGTCACTTTGTGCCTTCAACATTAAGCAAACATAATAAAAAATCATTTTTAATCTGGAAGTCCTTGTCCTTCCTGCTGAATGCATGAGCCTCGTCTTTTATGTGCTGCACTCTCTCTGGCATATTTAAAAGCATATTTTTACTTCTTGCTGGCATAGCTTTTGTAGGAGAGATGAAAAATGCCAGGTTTATCCCAAACCACTCAGCACAGCTTGCAGTGTAGAGAGCAGGGCATTTTCCTGGAAGGAGAAAATTGTGGGTTTGAAGCCTCAGGCTGAGACAGTCCACCTCTTTTCCTTCATCCTCTAATCTTCAAGGCTTTCAGCTGAAAAATGCTTTGGACAACTATTTCAAATGCTTTTCAAAGACAGAGGTCTGCACAGAACCCCACAGGCTACTAAATGTAGAAGAAAATGTGTGAGAGGTATGGGCCAAACAGGTCTACCAGGTCAAGTTTTGTGGAGGGAGAGCACATCAGCTTTGCTTTCCCACCCTGCTCAGGTTTGATCTTCTCAGCCCAAGATTTAGCTGAGTTTGCAGAGAGCCTGTGCCCCAGTACCAGGGGCATGTATGACTGCACAAATGGGTGGCAAGTGCTGAGATCCTTCTCACTAGACCATGTTAACAAAAGGATTGTGAGCATTTTAACATAAACTTTAAGGCCTGCTCTTTTTCAAATGGGTTTCACCCTGAAATACAGATTTTTGGGTGTGTTACATACCATCTGTTACCCTCAGCTTAGATACTGAGCGCTAAAACCATAACCCTATTGAAATCGAGTGCTGAATTTCACCCAGACTAGTATTCAGCACCTATAAGAAAAAACTCTATCACTTGCCCAGTATCCAGAAGTGTTGTGAGGTTACTTTGGCATTATAAGATCCTGGGATGCTGGTGGCTGGGAACAGGCCTGATGGGCTTCTTGACAGGGATTGCACAAGCTATTGAGCTGGGGCTATCACAGCCCAGTACATAATGGCATAGGCAGACCCTGAGGACACCACAAGTTGGTGTCTTTAGGGTCACCATTAGTCTCAATGGGGACTGAAGGATGTGCTTCATCAAGAAAGGGTAGACATTTTGCATGAAAAAGATTCAGCAGAACTCAAGAAATTCTAATAGTTGCTCATAAATGAAAATGGACACAAAACCTTGAAGATATACGTACACCAGAGATGAATACAGCAGCCAAAGGAAAATAAGATTTTCACTTGCCAGGGAAAGCTGGTTACCAGAAACGACAGACTTCACATTTTACCATAAAAATACAACTCAAAGTTAAACTCAGCTCCCATCAAGAAAGTGCTGAAGAACTCATGGCAATGAGAGTAATTTCAGGTTTGGATGAAAGCCATCCCCCGCATTACTAAGGGTTTCTAAGAACACATTGTTAAATACGTCTGTCCTGTGAAACAAACTGAATTGCCATGTGTGCTGCCTTCTGCTTAAACACACTTACCACTTCAAACCAAAACCTGAGTCCTTCAGGCAGCATGGCATGCAGAGCAAAAGCTGTGGTCAGAGAGAAGTTTTTTGTGATGCTTGGTGCCATTGCCTTGTTAAACTTTTTCACGCCTGGAATTTGACCCTGGGTTTCCCTTCACCATGGTAGCAGTTTCTTTTCTGTTACATCTTGCAGGACATCTGATCTGCCACTGATCTGTGTCTCTTAAGGAATGTCAGAGTATGATTAATATCCCTCTGTCAAATTGTTCCCTTGTCCTTTCTACATAAGGTTCCTGATCCAAAATGTAAAATAACAGGGAAGAGCCCTTATTTTCATCATGTGATCCCCCTATACACCAAGCAGGATACTCTCAGATCAAACACCAAAAGGAATATTGTCAGCATCAATATTTTTGAGTCAAGATATGCAAGGTATTCATAAATTAGCCCTTGCAGCAAAAACCTGCTTTGTAAAGTAACTCAGAAAAACAGTATTCTGTTCATGTGTTTGTGCTTTTCTAATCAGCTGTTCTCATTTCACAAGGCAGAAGACAAAAATCTATGTTTGTGACTTAAGGCTAAGCAGGCTTTGTTTTCTTAATTCAGCTTCACCATTTACAAAGGTGTTGAAAGGAAAGTCCAGATTCTGATGAATGCTTATTACCCAAAGGACCTCAGAGAGCTGCTGAAATTGGGATGTAGGAGGCAGAAGGGTGGCTGATACAGACACTTTCCCCCAAGCAGTGCTGGCTCTGCAGACACAGTAACAAAGAGGACTTCTCAAAGTCTCTGACGGATGCTCACCCTTATGCAAGGCTGCAGATCAGGGGCAGACCCTGCCTTCTTGCCCAGACTTGCTCTGTACTTGTACTGCTCTTCCTCCCTGTGCCGTTAAGCAGCAACCTTTACCCTCATCAGCACTGGACTGCAGCTTATGGAGGCTGAAAGGTGTAGTAGTTGATTTTTTTCAGTCCGTGCATTTACTGTGGACTCAGTGTAGTAATTTTAAGAAAATTTTCTTGTTATCCCCTGGTACAAGAACAGTACAGGTTCAAGCTGTAACCTTATCCCTCTCCCTCTGAGTTTTCTGGCTGCTAGTCACATAGCAACCAACATCTCATTACCTGCAACACGTATATCCCCTCACCAACTCAGTGGGAAAGTGAGTTAGTAATGAGGATGATAAAGACAGCTACCAGAAGATTTCTATTTTTTTCATGAAGACCTAGTCAACGTAGTTAACACAGCCCAGAGCACTTCAGCTGACTACTTTAGGATGAAATTAATCACTCTCTGGATCCTGCAGATCACATTAGAGCCACCAAAGTGCAGGTGCCATGGCCTGACTCTGCATCCCACTGTGAGAGACTGAGGTCTCTCACAGGTTCAGGGTTCAGGTCCCTAGACAGAAACATCTTACATCATTTGATGTGCTATATAATCTCTCTTAGGTTCACCCACAGAAGATCTGAAAGGACTCCCCTAGGTCCTACATCATATCTGCCAGTTCCCTGTCAGTGTCTCTGGTGTCCAAGATATTCTCAGATGGTGATACCCAGCCATGCCTAGGTATCATGTCCTACTCCAGAAGGTGCTAAAATGCAATGTATAGCAGGGCAGAGCTTGGCTAGTTTCCGCATTAAAACACTGAGCCATCAGTAAAGTCCATTTTCCTTTTTTTTTTTTTTTTAAATAGCAATTTGAAAGCCATGTTTGTCTCCTGACCAGTTTTGTGGTCAGAGCACAGAGCATGGGCTTAACTGCTGCAGCTGCTATTGTTTCTCCAGAAAAAAAATACCATATTAATTTGATTTAGTCCTGAACAGAGTAGTTTTGCTTTGATTACATATCTCCAAATAAATGTGAAGAATAGAGTTCAGCCTTACGCAGTTTAATTATCCCATATTAACAACAGAAAGTGGTAAAAGGACAGCTTACAGAAACAGCATCACAAGGCTGTGCTGAAAAGAGTCACTCACAAGTGGCAAAGATGGAAAATAATCCATTTCCTGCCACGGCTTCAAGGAAGCAGCTAATTCAAAACAGTTTAGAAAACAATTATAAATTGTTAAATAATTTAACACACAAAAATATTTTCCCCAAATGATCCAATTGGTTTGGAGTTTAGTCTATTTATTTGGCAGGCAAAAAATTTAATGGAATAATGGTCTTTTGGCTATAATTGCAATAATTTACACACTTGATTAAAAAAAAAAGAACAACCCACAACGATGTCATAAACCCCATATGTCATTAGCACATTTTTGATATGTAAATAATACACTGACTGCCTTTCTAATGCAATTTTTATAGCAATATATCATCTCTTGCCACAAGACCAGCCAAATAAAATCCAACAAAAATATCAGTGAATTCCTGATTTTAAACCTTAGACTCATTGAGCAGATTTTATGGTGATGTACCAACCACTATTTTGCAGAGACAGGAACACTGAAATGCAAGAAAGATAGAACTCCCTTATTCAGTAGTCGTTAGGGGAATGGCTGTCACTACAGTCTCTGTCCTACCAGCCACCTTCTGACTGCATGGTCACCTTGCAAGATGCTGGACAGATAATACAAGTCTGCTGGTCACCTTCCAGCACACATCGTCACCTGCTCAGGCAAAGAGGCATCTGCATTTTCTGGAGGGCAGCTTCTGACCATGCCTGGGGTTGTACTTGTAGGTTTATTCTCTGCCCAGATGGCAGACCTAATTTTGAAAGTAATCACAGGCCACCTTTCCAAAGACTGTAAATATGCATGAACAGAATAAGGCAAAAGCTGTTGCAGCTTTTGGTGTTGAGCTTGCAGAGAACAAATCCTGCAAATACACTCTTAGTTCTTACCTTTTATTACAGGAGACTTTTTAGGTACATTCACATAGGACTTGCTTCTGTAAGAGGTGGCAGCTATAGAAATCTCCCTTTGATGAATATACCCATAGAAACTGGGTGCCTGTAAACACAGGTCTTGATCTGCACCTGCAGCATGTCTCGTACTTCTCTCACTAGCGACAGATAGGCACTTGGTAAACACCATTTAACTGGATGAAGAGAAAATGAGATTTAAGATAAAGCAGGGAAATGGCACCCACTGAATTCAGGACACAGAGACAGCCTGGGTTTCTCCAGGAACAAAAAGAACAAGATAACCATATGCTAGGGAATATGCTGGAGTAAAGGGAATTAGGCCACATCCCGTTTTCCAGGTCATGAAGTTGCAGAGCTGTAGTCTATGCCGCACCCAGGCAGATATTTCAATTGCTGTTAAAGATACAGCTGTGTCCCTCACGTTCCTAACACAGACTCTTGGCAATGGCTCCAGAAGACATTAATGGGAAAAAAGTTATACAAAAACCCCCTCTAGATCTCCCTCAACTAGATATCACTGCACAATTCTATGGGGGTGAAAGACCTTGAAATCTGTTTAACAGAACTTCGTTATGCAACTGCCCTTCAAGGGCAGTTACACAGTGTATGGGAGTGTAAAAAGCCTATGCCACGCATAGCACATGCACACACACATGATGAGAGATGATCTACAGAGGCTGAGGAGTCACCACCATGACAGGAGTTAAATTAATAGGACCCAGTTAACATGACTGACCTTCATAAAAACTGCTTATTTATACTACAGTTCTTCAAAACAACGGCTTGTGTCACGTTGGGAGGTATCCAATTCTACCTCACCACTGCAGTGAAGAAATCTCAGATTGGACTAAGAAAAATTGGCCAGTTAAATCCAATGTGATCAACAGGCTTGCTGAATACTGAAATAAAGCAAGCTGACCTAAGATGTAGTATGGCAACAGATATACCACTGGGAGTTACTTAAAAGCGGTAAGCTTTTCACTTCATGATATTTTCACTTTTATTGGCCTTTCTATAGCAAGAAACACAGTAAAATCAAATAAAAGAGTTTATTTGCACAGAAAACAGCAAAAAAATAGCACCAATGAGAGCTACACAGTAAAGACTTTGTTTAACCCTGGCACATGAACATGTTATTCAATCTCATTTTCAGTAAAGCAGAGGTAAATTTTATCTGCAACCCAGTAACGAAAAGTTTCCAGGCTGGTAAATACTTATCTCTGGGTTTTAGCTTCATGGTCTGATTCCAGAGTGGTTATAGACAGCTGTGATTTCTGCTTGGCTTAGCCAGCTTGGAAGCACCATGCCATATGGTGAACATTCCAGCGGGGCAGGGTGCCTCATTTCTGACTCCAAAAGACCTGATGAGATTTTCAAACACATTCACCACTTAGTGCTTGTGTCAGGTTCTTTACTCCAACCTCTCAAGACAAACTGCTTTGTGCAGAAGAGTTTTGAAAATGCAGCTGCTTTGCCGGCTAGCACATCTGTCCTAGGCCTGACCACCTCTCAGATTTGTAATTTTGTGGGTGGGATTGTCTTAAATGGAGGGTTAAACTCACAAATTACTTATTGTGACAGTCTTTTCAGACTCCATCTGCTATTTATTTTCCAGTTACATTCTTAGGTTGATATTGGCAATTAGCTGGGAGGGGAAAAAGGCCAAGTGTCTGACTTTTCACTTTTACCTTCAAACATAACTTCCTCCAGGTTTGTGAACACCTCTTTGCTCTGACCCCTCATAGACCAACCTACATCTTCTCACCTACTTTCTAAAACACAACCTTGCCAAGTTATTACCATACTACATCATCCAAAGCAGTGTAGTTGGGTCACACTTGTCTTCCTGAAGACGACTTTCTGTTCTCTGGATGATGTTTGGGTGAAGCAGTGGAAGGGAGCTCTGTGTGTACTGACAATGAAAACAGAATTTGGCAGCTCTGACTGAATGAAGGACAGTATTGTGGCTTTTGGCAGAGGCAACTCCCAGATAGCAGGAAGATAAATTCCATCTGGCAGGTCCAAACCTTCTGAGTACTGAAGTTCTTGCACAGGGATCAATGAGGAGGTTTAGATCATCTTAGTGGTCTCTTGAGGCCCTTCTGCGAGATCCCACATGGTCCCATAAAAAGTAGCTGCTATAGCATACAGATTCACTTTTGGGCAGAAGAACATTAAATTTAAGAAGGATCTTCTGGAAAATACACATTGGCTGTTCATAACTGTCTGTCCGTTATGAGCTGAATGTACTGAAGACCTCTTCCCCAGCTTTGGCATAGCTTTGCCTTCCTCCCCTCCAAGTGGATGGCAGACAGCACCAACAATCCTGCAATCAGCCTACATCTCACACTTAATGTCCCAGGTTGAACACTGCAGGATTTTACTTCAGTTTCAAGGATGAGGGGTAAAGCTTTTGAAGGAATTATTCAGATAAGAGAAAAAAAATTCGGCATTGGAATGGTTCTGCATAAATAGCTACAAATGCATTGACATTAAGTGCTCTTCAAAAGAAGGAAAACCACTTATTTTTAATATTTTAATATGCCCTGATGTTAGAGAAAACAAAAACAAATTCACATATCACATCAAAGATAATAATAATAATATTAATTATAATTCATAAAAATAATCTGACCGACCGGCAGCATTTGTTGGCTTTAGAAGGCCTCCCATGAAAGAAACAGAGTTGAAGGCATCTGAGAGCTCTTGGCAGGGATGATAATTCAAGTTTTAAAAACAAGTCTGCGGATCTGCCCTGCATGCTAAGGCCCTTTGACATTAGCAGGTCTGGCAGCCAGGCTTGCATAGTAAGCACACTGAGTGGGATCACACTGTCCAGTGGCTCCTGGAGGTCCCTGCGGACCCATGGGACCACGCACCCCAGCTTCACCTTGAGGACCGGGTGGTCCTGGCATCCCATCTTTGGCATAGCCAGGCTCCCCTGGGAGGCCTAAAATAAAAACAAAATGTCCTTGGTAAGCAATCCTCCCCAGGATGCAGTATTTAGCAGTGTTACTTCACAGGAGATGGCTTTGCTGCCAAACTGAAATGCAGGCATCATTTTCCACAGGTTTGGGTCTGGCTGGCTTGTATCTACAAGGATGTGGCAAGTGTCGCTTGTCTGAATGAAAGATTTCCACCCCCTGTGGCATCCTTGGGCTGCAGAACTCTGCTTTGTTCTTCCTCTATTACCACACTGAAGCTGTACAGCTGCATGAGCTAACTAATGACATATAGTCCTCAAAGAGAGGAAGTGAGGATGGGAAAGTGCCAGTTTGAGGAGGTAACTCATTTGTACAACGCGTAGTGGGTCCTTTGTTATTTTAAGGCAATGCAGGGCCCGTATACAAAATGAAGCCCATAGAGCTATGAAATTTTCCCATAGTTTCCTTCCCCAACAAAGCAGGGTGAAGGTAACACTGATGAATGGCTCCTAATTTCAAATTAGGAAAGAATACATATTTGCTACTTCTTTGTCAGTAAAGATAAAGAACAAGCTATATGCCTAATGCATAGCTGTTGGATATGACCTTTTATAACATCTGAATCTATCTGGATCTCTGAGTTCAGCTTGGTCACAAGATTCTAGCAAGGGCAGTTAAAATATTGTTTTATGTATCTAGTAATTAAAGCTTCACTTTGAATTCATCCCAAAGGTCAGCTAACTTACGTCTTACTGAGATGGATCATTATACTTGTCAATCAGGCTAAGGAAACAAACTGTCCAGATATGATGCTAGCGATTTATTTCTTCCCTTTAGACCACTTTCTACAGAAATTGTGTATGCTATATTTTTGTTATCATGATTGCCTACCTAATAGGGTAGAGATGTGTCTTCCTGACATTTCTGAGTGATATGTTTTGTGAGGTGTTCTGATTAAACATACCTGGAATTCCTGGAGGACCTATTTCCCCTCGCTGGCCAATGCCAGTATCTCCTTTCTCACCCTTTGCTCCTCTTTCTCCTGCCGAAAGAGAAAGAAAAATAATGACCTAATAAGCTTGGTCTACAGAACTAAAGAATATTACCATATATCTTCCATCCACACCAAAGCAAATACATGTGAAAAAAAATAGTTCCTAATCCTGGCCAGTATGCTGAGTTGAGAAGTTAAGTGTGAATGAAGGTTCATTCCCCTCCAGTTCTGGAGAGAGGCAGAGAACACTAGCAATTGCTGGTCATATTCACCACCTCTGGTTTGAAAGACAGAGGCTGCTACTAACACATGCATTTTGAGAATCACTTAGATGCCACTAACAGGAGAGGTGGATGCCAAAGTATGGTGGACACATCCCTTTATTGGACTTACTGAGCACTACAATTTCACTCACCTTTGGGACCAATTGGTCCAGGTGGCCCTTCAGACCCAGTCTGTCCAGGCCGGCCAGGCTCTCCTGGAGGGCCAGTTCTTCCTGGGAGTCCTTCCTTCCCAGGGGGACCAGGAGGTCCTGGTCTGCCATGGGATGCTTTCACATGTGCAGGCCGTATCTGACCCAAGAGATATTCTAACTTTGCTGGAAGAGAGGGACATGGCTTTGTTAGACTGGAAAGTCAGTGCTCCAGGCTATGGAAAGCCATATCTAGTGGCTCAGTATTGTAACAGATCTATTTTTCAGGGCTATCTATTTGTTGTCCCCATGCAATCCTTTCCCATAAGCCATGGTGGTGCTTATCTTACCCTCTCTAAATTATTTAAATCTCTTTTCTTTGTATTTTTAAACTTCTCCTACATTTCATATTTAATCCTATGCTTCTTGTCCACCAAGGATGTGAAATGTCCCTTTCCACAGCTGTGCAGCTGGTGGATGTTTGTCAAACTGGAATCATTGCTGCTTAGCAAAGAAGAGCCTGTTTCCAATTTGCTACATGGACCAAGTTGCTACATGGCTGCTCTGTAGGGAGAAAGCTTACTTTTCTTTTTCTGGGCTGTTAGACCTAAGGAATAAGCCACAGTACCTGTCTCTGGCTGTGAAGTCAGAAACTGTAACTAAGGCAGCTCCCTGTATCAGAATATTCTTCAGTTTGCATTACAGACACCTCACTTGCCACTTCCAGATTCAGAGCCTGAGCAACCTACAGAGCTCTTAAGACAGACTCAGCATCACAAAATCATCTTACAGTATGGAGGTAGAAGGGTTTTCTGTCTTCTCTTCACTGATTCAAAATCTTGAATGGTTTCAGACTAGCATGGAACTTGAAGTCTGAGAGTGTATAAATAAAATCCCTCAAATAAATCAGCCCATTGAATCTTTAGCCCCAGGAAAATGCCCATAGCTATGTCTCAGCTGCTCCAAGAGCTGTGTGGGAAGAAGTACTACAGCTTAGCATCTCACTGTATATAAGGTGACTAGTGGTCTGCAATACAGGTACTTTGAGAGAAGCAGCAGTTTTCCATAAGCAGGAGAGGTTCAGGTGCCTGTTAGACCACCACAGCTATGGAAATTATCTTTCATAATCTCATATATATATCTGATGGCTTCTCCAAGCTGATTACTTACTGTCTAGCTGCTTGGCTAACTCCTCTTGGATGAGCCTTCTCAAAGTCTCTAGAGATGGGGGCTCCCCCTAGAAAATGATAAACACAGTAATAACAAGACATAGTAATCACAGCCAAGGAGGCACAAGTGAAACCCTCCACAAACGGTTTATCGGGCATAAGCAGGGAGCCTGGTCAGAGGTATAGTTAGTACACTATCCCTGCCTCCCTGCTAGAGAAAATCTTCCTGCTATACACTCATACAAGAAGCAGCAGGAACCCAATTAGGAGACCTCCTCTGCTCTAACAGGCCATAAAGGAGAGCCTACCTCCTCCCTCAGTACTGCATGTTTCCTTGCAGACAGAATTATTTATGTTCCCAGGGTAATTAAGGTGTGCATATAGACTCATACTGGATGAATTGCCTGCAGACAGGCCCTACCTCTGGGGAACAGAAGCCAGTTAACACAGATAATATCTATTTTTCCAAGCAAGTATAATGCTCTGCCAGATATCAAGTTTTTAAAGAGAGACAGAAGATGGGACTGCCCGACCTTGGTCCCCTACCCAGCCCTCAAGAAATAGTATCCTTCATCTCATGTCCAAAGGCTTTTGTGCAACGTTATTGAACAATTTTAATAGCTGTCAAACTCAAAGTTATGTGAATAACAACTCTGGGTGATCCAACTAAAAAATAGGGGAAGTTATTTTGGTAAGCTGCAAGGGGATTGTTTTAGGTTGTGTCTCTCCAAGAAAAAAATAGAAAAAATTCTTTTAGAGTAACCAGACTCTTATCTTTGCATAAACTCAAAAGAAAAATTTTATCTATCTTTATAAAAGAAAACATTTTGAACTATCAAGATCAAATGTTTTCCTCCGCAAATCACAAAGTGAGACCTTTCACTTCAAATACACTTTTCTATTTTTAGGTAAGATTATTCTTTGAATTTCTGACGATTTTGAAAATACTTCAGGCCAACCTAAAAGCTACATTTTTTTGTGAATGAGCTGTGTGCGTGAAAGTGTTGCTTTTCCCCTCAGACACATCATTTTGACATACAAGAATGCAGTCTGTGTCCTCCGTGAAGTAATTCTGCATTAAAATATGTAGATCTTATTAAATAGGTAAGAGACGTTTCAATTTTAACCAATAATATTGCTGAGAAGTACAGGGTTGGTCTGTTTGCTGCCTTCTTCCCAACAAAAATTTTGCATGAGAAAAATTAGTGTTTGTTGATGACAAAAGAAACGATTTTGTTATTAAGTACTAAACATTTGTTATAGCTCTTAGTGAGAATTCCAGTAAATAAATACAATTGTGGAAGATACTTTGAAGGCTTACAAATGATCTTTTCATATATTAACCCTTAGTTGCATTAAGCCTCTATAATAATCATGGGATATCATCAAATCTGTACATTGTTGAGACACAGAAAGAAATACTTTATCTAAAATTTAGCCAGCTTTTAAATCAGAGATTTTTGCACTGTTTATTCCCCACTGAGTTAATCTCACATTCATGCTCAGGATGTGCATAGCAGCTTCACTAGTGCTGATGTTTTTTCTCATTCTTCTCCATACATTACCCTCAAGCATTCTCAGTAGCAAGATTGTTTCCCATTGGGGAAAGAGAAAAAAAAAAGTAATATTAAACAAAAATAGTATTTCATGAATTCTGATGAGCTAACTTCAGGATTTCCAGAAATAGAACAGTGACCTTTCCACCTCTTGCCATTTTGTCTCTTATGACAACCAGCAGCAGAGGAAGGTGTAAGACCTCCATATGAAATGCTATGCATTAACACCCTTACAGAAAGCAATTTTTTCAGACTCTAGATCTATGGCTATAGTCACAGAATTATAGAATCATTAGGTTGGAAAAGACCTTAGAGATCATCAACTCCAAACGTACCTGTCTACTATTAAATCATGTCCCCAGCCACCTCATCTACCCACCTTCTAATTACCTCCAGGGATGGGTCTTAACCACCTACCTGGGTAGCCTGTTCCAGTGCTTGATAACCCATTTTGTGAAGAAATTTTTCTAATCTCCAATCTAAACTTCCCCTGATGCAGCTTGTCCTATCACCACTTGTGAGAAGAGACCAACACCCACTTCTCTGTAACCTCCTTTTAGGTATTTGTAGAGAGGAATAAGTTTTCTCCTCAGCCTCCTCTTCTCCAAGCTAAACAACCCCAGTTCTCTCAGCCACTACTCTTAAGACTTGTTCTCCAGACCCTTGACCAGTTTCGTCACTCTTCTCTGGACACACTCCAGGACCTCAATGTCTTTCTTACAGTGAGGGACTCAAAACTGAACACAGTGTTTGAGGTGTGTCATATTACCTGATTTAGGCTTTTAGGATTATAATGTGTCAGGGACTGACTATATTTCTGCATTGCTCGGCTCTCCTTATGTTCAACCCAACCACACCTGAACACATCCCTGAGATTTACTATAACTCTCATTTTTATGTATCACGATATATTGATGCTGCCTCCTCATTACAATACACACTTCCTCTGGTTTCTATCATCAGCCTTATGGGAATCTTAGGTATGTTTCTCATCACACACTGTGACAGTGAAATTACTGTACAAAGCCCTTCTCTGGCAGTCTTGGTCTTACCCTTGGTCCTGGAAACCCTGGCTGTCCTGGGGGACCAGGAGGTCCAACTTGCCCAGTGTCTCCTGGGGGTCCATGAGGTCCCATCAATCCTGGATGACCTTTGTGACCAGGTATCCCAGGATCACCTGGGGGACCTTTTTCTCCTTGAGGGCCTTTTTCGCCTTTGATGCCAGGCTCTCCCTAAGTGAAAAAAAAGCATTACCACCACAAAATAAGTGGCAAACTTCTCATTTCCAAGCACAGCAGAAAATGAACAGCTGAGCTGGCAAAGTTACTGAATACAACATCTGGTGCATTAAGAATGATCCACAAATTATTACTGTCAGAAAATGATTAAAGAAAGGGCTGGGAGAGTGGGAAGCACAACAGATCTCAACAGGCCACGCTTCATTCTTGAATGACCTCTTCCCCCAGCCCCTAACTCAAAATAGCTCTATTTAGTTCAGCATAATGACTTATAATATTCTCTAACTTACCCTCTCTCCTTTAGAGCCAATTCCACCTGGTTTCCCTGGTGCTCCCTGCAACAAAATAAGGATAATCATGAAAGAGGTATCCATACTGTCAATAAACAACTAAGCACATAACTTTGCAATGATTCTTATAACCTGGGAAAAATGCATTTCCCTGTCAGTCCCATAGATTCCTGAGGCCTCCCGTTTTGCTTTCAAATATCAACAATTCAAGAAAAACATCGGTTTGTGGCTACCCAGGTAGCATCCTTGATATCTTCTTTTCCCGCAAGACACCAGCCCTCCTTTGAAACAACCAGGAATTTAACTTACCTCTTTTCCAGGAGGACCTTTCTCTCCCGATTCTCCCTGAGAGATACAGAGAGCGAATTTAGCAACACACTGCAAGGAGTTGGAAGAAAGACCCTACCTAATAACAACAAGCATTGCTTTCTGTATAGAGCCCAAGTTTTCTGCTACACAGCAGCAGGTTTGGATGATTTATCCTCATTCTACTGTAACAGGTCATTACTGAAAACACACATCCTACTATTTAAAAAGCATTTTTGAGTAAATCTATGTATCATTTAAATGTTTGTAAATAAAAGGAAATAATTTCTACCAAACCAGTTGAAAGCATTCAAAGTGTGTTCTGGCTGTCAATACATTTAACTTCTTTTTCTTACAAAAGTTTCACAAAGCTTTGTACGCTTTACTTGGGCTGGTTTAGTTTTATCACTGCCAGTGTTATGGCCACAACAGTCTAAAGATATAAAGGAAATATATTTTGTAAGTAGTGGTACTATTTTGTATTACACCAGATGAGATAATGGATATGGAGCCAATGATAAATCACGTTTGAGCTTGAAAGCCTGCCTGTGTTTCAGAACTATATCTCATAGAATCAGAATGGTTTGGGCTGAAACGGACAGTTAGAGGTCATCTACTCTAGTCCCCAATATATTTCACCAAGAGAGTGGTGAGACACTGGAATAGATTGCCTGAGGAAGCTGTGGATCCCCCATCCCTGGAAGTGTTCAAGGCTAGATTGGATGGGACCTTGGGCAGCCTGATCTAGTGGGATGTCCCTGCCCATGGCAGAGAGGTTGGAACTAGATGATCTTTAAGGTCCCTTTCAACCCAAGCTATTCTATCATTCTACGATTCTACCAAATAAACCCAAATTAAACAAACACCCAATCAGGACTTTTTTTATACCCTGCATTTATGATGTGATAATTAGGCAATACAATCTTTGCATTTTAGTGAAAATAAAGTCACTGCAGTCCTGAAGTGCAATGATAAAGCAAAGCAAACATTTAATTAGTCATTACTAAAACTCTGCCTGCTTTCCCATATCATGAATTGAAAGATTCATCTTTATAGTCCATTTACAACCCCCACACATGATCATATCTATAATGTCTGCATGCAGGTGGTAGTTTTCCCATAATGTGGCAACACATATAGCAGCATCCACAGTGCTAGCACACATCCGTGTGTGCATGAGCGATGCAGATAATCACAGATGTGTGATGACATCAGCTCCAAGTTAGGTAGCATCAGAATCCCCCATGTATTCCTTAGGGCCAATTCAGTTTTAAATGGCCACCACATTTGCTGGTTTAAATTAATTTTCCAGAGAAATATTTCTTTCTCCTCTTATCATCATGAAACTCCCTTTCCAATCATAAAAGGGAAAAAAGAAATAAAGAATTATCCTGTGGAGAATTCAGCTCTTCTATATTCATACAAAAGCCTTTTAAATCTCATTTTAAGTCACAACAGAGCTATAAACAAAAATATTTACCTAACATTCATCTTTTCCATCCTTCCAGTGAAACGCAATATATTTCACTTGCCTTGGAAGATATTGGATTTCAAAGCTGTGACATTTTCAGGCCTATAGGTATTATTTTAGAGCACTTTGGGAGATACATTAATGTTTTAATTGTAACGCACTTCTGTTGCTAGTAATAAAGGAATTTTCCTTGGAACAGCAAATATCAGAAAAATCTATATTCTTATCAGCACTTAAACATTTAGCCTGTCTGGCGTTCATGCAGAGATATAGTCTGAGTAATTTAAGTACCCCATACCCACACTAAGAAGACTATTGAACTAACCTGATTAATGCTTATATTATCAGAACTGATTGATGGCTACCAGCTCAGTAAATGAGATTATGGATGTTTGTCCATAAGAAAAATGCTATTTTTGCAATCCAGTCTCCTTCAGAAGTAAAGAATATCTCTTTTGGATCAGTCAGATCAGTCCAACATTTACAAGTAGGTAATAAGTGGGTTTAATCCACCCCCAGACATACTTACAGGTGGTCCTCGAGGTCCTATGAAGCCAGGGATTCCCGGGCTGCCATTTTCTCCTTTATTTCCTTTAGGACCCTTAGGATAGAAATGATACAGACACTAGCAGTCCCTTCTCTAACATCTCCTCCAGAGCATGCATTTACAGATGCATAGTAACTGGGAAATTTCACTGTAGCAGGACTCCCAAAATTGATAAGGAAAGGAAGAACAAAGTCATTTAGGAAAACAGATTGCAAACACCATGCTTGCATTATTTAGCTATGTGGGGTCTCTGTGAAAAGATGAAAAGGAAGTGACAATTATGGAAGTGACAGGAGGTATGTTCAGTGGCTATTCTGGCAGTGCAAGGTTTATCAGGTGCTGTTGTAGTGGAAACACTGTGATAGGCAATGACAGGGAAACAGTGCAGATGGTCATACTGCTCAAACCTGAGAATACAATCAACAAACAGATACTGAGTTACTCTTTTGCTTTTATTTCCAGGTTCAATTTTTTTAAAAAACCTGTCTTTTACCTATCGCTGCCAAAATTCTGCCAAACCATCACTTTGCTTTTTTATACCGATCAGCGTGGTTTAAACAGCAGCTCATGGTACAGGGCCTTTTCATGTACATTTTTGACTTTTTTTTTTTACTATTATTTTAACCTTTTCTTTCACAATTTGGTCCATGCCTCCTAATTCAGAACATATCCCTTTTTCTTAGAGTAAGACTTGTCGTCATTTTAAGCCCATCTTGTGGAGAGTGAGCACCAGTGAACCCAACAGGAACAAAGCACACAGTTTTTGAGTGTGCAGTCGGCCCTTGAGATTTCAGGGGCTGGGCTGCATTGCTGTGTGCTGGCTTACACATAAGCATGGTGAATTGGGATGGGCGCTGTCAATCAACAGAGGCAAAAGGAGAAGGCTCCTGGCAGGTTTTACTTTATCATAGAATCATAGAATCATAGAATAACCAGGTTGGAAGAGACCCACCGGATCATCGAATCCAACCATTCCTATCAAACACTAAACCATGCCCCTTAGCACCTCATCCACCCGTCCCTTAAACACCTCCAGGGAAGGGGACTCAATCACCTCCCTGGGCAGCCTGTTCCAATGCCCTATGACCCCTTCTGTGAAGAATTTTTTCCTAATGTCCAGCCTAAACCTCCCCTGGCGGAGCTTGAGGCCATTCCCTCTTGTCCTGGCCCCTGTCACTTGGAAGAAGAGGCCAGCACCCTCCTCTCTACAACGTCCTTTCAGGTAGTTGTAGAGAGCAATGAGGTCTCCCCTCAGCCTCCTCTTCTCCAGGCTAAACAACCCCAGCTCTCTCAGCCGCTCCTCGTAAGACCTGCTCTCCAGCCCCTTCACCAGCTTTGTTGCTCTTCTCTGGGCTCGCTCCAGAGCCTCAACATCCTTCTTGTGGTGAGGGGCCCAGAACTGAACACAGGATTCGAGGAGCGGTCTCACCAGTGCTGAGTACAGAGGGAGAATAACCTCCCTGGACCTGCTGGTCACGCCGTTTCTGATACGAACCAAGATGCCATTGGCCTTCTTGGCCACCTGGGCACACTGCTGGCTCACGTTCAGTCACTGTCAACCAACACCCCCAGGTCCCTCTCCTCCAGGCAGCTTTCTAGACAGACTTCTCCTAGTCTGTAGCACTGCATAGGGTTGTTGTGCCCCAAGTGCAGGACCCGGCACTTGGCCTTGTTAAACCTCATGCCATTGGACTCTGCCCAGCAGTCCAGCCTGTTCAGATCCCTTTGCAGACCCTCCCTACCCACCAGCAGATCGACATTTCCACCCAGCTTAGTGTCGTCCGCAAAATAATAATTATATTTATAATTTATACTTTATATTTATAATTTTAAAAATATAATAAAAATATAATTAAAATATAATATTTATACTTTATATTTATAATTTATACTTTATAATTACAAGTCAGCCATGGGGAAGGAGGAAAAAGAAAACCTTATTGCCATGATAACTTTTCTCACTTCTCCTTTTGTTCAAACTAGAAATATAATATACTGGCTTGTCACATCACATTGTGAAGGAAATTAGTGTATTCCCAGATAGAGGTGGAAATAACTAGACTCATGTATAGCACAAGGAAATACTTCCCATAATAACCTTTATGAAAGGGAGAAGATTCATTTTAATGACATAGAAGCACACTGATGAGATGACTGTCTGTTCTGCTGACCAACACTGTCTCATTGTTTCTCCTTTCTCATCCATCTGACTTTATCCTTTTTCAATCTCTCAAGTTATTTTTGGACTGTAAATCCTCTGTAGGGGAGCTGCTGAAACCCCGTGTTTGTCCAGAAAGCTGCCTGGTGAGTCCCTGGGTCATTAGCTGACTGTCTAGGTAATGTGATAACATGATGATTATTAAAAGGAAGGGAAGTGAGATTGTGTAGGGAAAAAATCAGAAGGGCTAAGGCTCAGCTAGAAATTGGATTGGCCAAGTCAGTGAAAGATAACAAAAAATCTTTCTACAAATATATAAATAATAAAAGGCGGACTAGGGAGACCATACAGTCCCTATTGGACACAGAAGGGACAACAGTAACAGGGGATGAGGAAAAGGCTGAGGTACTTAATGCCTTCTTTGCCTCAGTCTTTAGTCGTAAGGAGGGTCGTTCCGTCTGTGTACAAACCCAGGAGCTAGAGGAGCATAATGAGGCTCCCGTGATCCAAGAGGAGGTGGTCAGAGCCTTGCTAGCCCGACTGGACAGTCACAAGTCTATGGGGCCGGACGGGATTCACCCTAGGGTACTGAAGGAGCTGGCGGATGTGCTGGCCAAACCCCTTTCCATCATCTTCCAACAGTCCTGGAAGACTGGGGAAGTCCCACTGGACTGGAGGCTGGCTGATGTTGTGCCCATCTACAAAAAGGGCCGCAGGGAGGACCCAGGAAACTACAGGCCTGTCAGTCTGACCTCAGTGCCAGGGAAAGTCATGGAACAGGTGATCTTGAGTGCTATCATGAAGCACATGCAAGAGAACCGGGTGATCAGGCCCAGTCAACATGGGTTCACAAAAGGCAGGTCTTGCCAGACTAACCTGATCGCCTTCTATGACAAAGTGACCCGGCTACTGGATGAGGGAAAGGCTGTGGATGTGGTCTTCCTGGACTTCAGCAAAGCCTTTGACACAGTTTCTCACAGCGTTCTGCTTGAGAAACTGTCAGCCTCTGGGCTGGACAGGCACACACTCTCCTGGGTGGAAAACTGGTTGGATGGCTGGGCCCAGAGAGTGGTGGTAAATGGTGTGAAATCCAGCTGGAGGCCAGTGACAAGTGGGGTTCCCCAGGGCTCAGTGCTGGGTCCAGCCCTGTTCAATGTCTTCATCAATGATCTGGATGAAGGCATCGAGTGCACCCTGAGCAAGTTTGCGGACGACACTAAGCTGGGTGGAAGTGTCGATCTGCTGGAGGGTCGGGAGGCTCTGCAAAGGGATCTGAACAGGCTGGACCGCTGGGCAGAGTCCAACGGCATGAGGTTTAACAAGGCCAAATGCCGGGTCCTGCACTTGGGGCACAACAACCCTATGCAGTGCTACAGACTGGGAGAAGTCTGTCTAGAAAGCTGCCTGGAGGAGAGGGACCTGGGGGTGTTGGTTGACAGCCGACTGAATATGAGCCAGCAGTGTGCCCAGGTGGCCAAGAAGGCCAATGGCATCTTGGCTTGTATCAGAAACGGCGTGACCAGCAGGTCCAGGGAGGTTATCCTCCCTCTGTACTCGGCACTGGTGAGACCGCTCCTCGAATCCTGTGTTCAGTTCTGGGCCCCTCACCACAAGAAGGATGTTGAGGCTCTGGAGAGAGTCCAGAGAAGAGCAACAAAGCTGGTGAAAGGGCTGGAGAGCAGGCCTTATGAGGAGCGGCTGAGAGAGCTGGGGTTGTTTAGCCTGGAGAAGAGGAGGCTGAGGGGTGACCTCATTGCTCTCTACAACTACCTGAAAGGACGTTGTAGAGAGGAGGGTGCTGGCCTCTTCTCCCAAGTGACAGGGGACAGGACAAGAGGGAATGGCTTCAAGCTCCGCCAGGGGAGGTTTAGGCTAGACGTTAGGAAAAAATTCTTTACAGAAAGGGTCATTGGGCACTGGAACAGGCTGCCCAGGGAGGTGGTTGAGTCACCTTCCCTGGAGGTGTTTAAGGCACGGGTGGACGAGGTGCTGAGGGATATGGTTTAGTGTTTGGTAGGAACGGTTGGACTCGGTGATCCGGTGGGTCTCTTCCAACCTGGTTATTCTGTGATTCTGTGAAAAAATAACCCCTATATGGCATTCAGAGGTCATCCCAAAGGCACAGTGGCCTGGTGAAGACCCAGAAAGCTGAAAAGCAGTAACATGAACAGGGAACAGTGGTGGGTGTGATGAGAGGAAGAAATGAAGGTTGAAAAGACAACAGTGGTGATCCATAGGATGAGAAGCAATGGCAGTGGCCCTAGGAAGGTCAGAAGTAGTTACATTAAGGAGAAAAAAAGCAGCAGTACTAGTTCTTGTCTGCAGAAAGGCTGCAAGACTGCACCACTCCTATGCCACCTATAATCTGTGAGTTATTCCCTCCCCATGCAGAAAGCTGCTGTTTGCTTCACTGAGAGCACTCAGGAGGAGACTTCTCTGCAGCAAAGCTGTACTTACTCAGGCCACACGTCTGTGGTAAGGCTAAGGTTTCTTTACTGAATGGGCTACAAAGAATGCAGTCCTACTGCAATTTTTCAGATTCTCCTGTTATGCTTGTGTTTCTACCCAAATCTAACAGCCAAGCAAGCTGTAATGTCTAGGTGGACAAAGAGAGGGAAGAGTCCTGCCTTGCAACAAATAGTATTGAACACAAAGGTACATTTGCATGGATTTGCTGAATCCTGAACAATTATCAGCAGCAGAAGATAGAGAAAGAAAAAATAAACAAACCAAACTCCTCTCTCTCCTCCTTACAGCTCTTCATTACCATGCTGTTCTTTCACACAGGATGGCCCTGGGGAGTTCATTCTGCTACATGATCTTGGTTTAATGCCCACTGTCTGCTCTTTCCCCAAGTGCCTGGGGAGGATTTTTCTGCTGCTGCTATTCCTCAGTGGCAGTCTGCCAACTCCCTGAGGCACTCTCTTTCCTTGTGACAACTCTCTGCTGGCGGCATGGTTTCTGCTCTGCAAAATTAAATTTACTAGTGAAGATGAGGCATGCCAATCTTTTTTCTATACCAGGTAATCAATCATTTCCTTTTTCTGTGAACACTTTGCTGGGAAAAAATAATGACCGAGCTAGCAGCTTAATTCCAAGAACACAGCCAAATACCCTTAGATGTTGTGGCCAGCCGGTGATTTTCAGATCACTGATCCTCAGATACAGCAACTTCAGGGATAGTAAACAGCTACACATAATCCACTCTGCCCATACTTCATCAGTCACCTCTCCTTGACATAACTGCTTGTTGCATTTCTCTTTGTGGTACTTACTGGGTTACCTGCTGGGCCAGGTTCTCCTGCAGATCCTGGCAATCCATTCTTGCCCTAGGTCAAAAGGAAAGAAGATTAGTGAAATAACATATACTATAACTAAAAATATCCACCCTACACCAGCAGGGATTTCTTTAGCATGGTCCAAACTCCTCTCTCGGCTGAATGCAGAGTAAGGTTCTCTTATTTCCAGTTGATCCCATAACTTCTTCATCCCTGATTTGGTTGACCCCAAATCCCCTGGTTTGAAGAGGACCAAACCAGTGATCCTTTTCCTCCTTTTCTTCACTCTTATCCCTGTCACAAGCAGCATCCTCCAGGATGGATAAAGCCACCTACTATAGTTGCTCCAAGTCACCAGGGTTCAGACAAGCCTCTTTAGTCCATGTTTGAAGCACCTCTTGGCAACTCCATGATCAATGTGGAAGTGCTCTGCACTAGCTGACAGATACTTCCAGATCACTCCACACCTTCCTGTGTTATAAAACTTTCTCCCTACAGTAACTGAGGTAGGTCCTGCAAATCACTGGCTACCATCCTTTTCTCAAGGCTGTCATCTGGATTGGTGTCCAGAGGCCAGGCATCTATTTTTTTCAATAAATCAGACTTTCCCCTTCCTGGGGAATGTATAGAGAAACTTGTTCTAAAGCCTTGAGACATTTGATACTTGCCTGACACCAGACAACTCCTATGCTGTCTAAAGTTTGTTGAGATGAAATTCTACACCTTGTTCCTCTGTCCTCCTAACTCACCATGAAGAGATGTTTTTCCCCACACTGCAGATGACTATATAGACCAGCCCTTTTATTGGCAATATTCAAAACCCTGATGCACACTCCTTATTCTAATATGTTAATATTAAGAAGAAACAAAGCAGAGAAAGAACAAGAGAAACTAATACTTTGCCCTCCAACATACAAAACCTCAAGTGTTTCTTTGACAGAGAGGAATATGGCCTGGAGTTACGATAATTTCTGTCCCCTCAAATTTTTATTCATTGATAGAGTTGTGCAGGGGCATGGCACATTAGTGAGCGATGCCTGCAGTACAGGAATAATGAGATAAATTACAAGGTAGACATAAGAGCTCTCCATATGTTCCTGCAGTCTAATTTAAACCCCTACCCTCCCAGCTCAGAGGGACCTGCCGCTCCAGCTCCTGGCATTGCTAGCTGAATCAGCATTTTGCCTTGATTACAGAACATGTTGTAGAATCTGTTTCACTAGCAGGTTTTCAGAGAAGGAAAAGAAATCACTCATTGCAACATATTAAAAATGTGCCTAGGTTCAGCAACAGAGACCTGCATTCGAACTTGGAAAGGGTTGATTTTTAAGAGAGAAATGAAAAACCCATGAAATTAATAAATATAATTTCTCAGCTATCCCAAATGACATTCCCTGAAATGTCAACTAAATTGCCATTTCCCCACTGAAGTTGTAATAAAACTTTAGAGGGGTTCAATTAAACAAATCTTTTATTAAAATTATGCACTTTTTGTCAAAAAAATTACAGAGAACATGACAAAAATTTATAATATCACAACTGGACCCCATATACCTCAAACTGCACATTCATAATCATTGCCTGATTTTGAAAACTGAGGCCATGTGAGAAGCAAATGAGATACCAGAGGTAGGCGTGGAATATGATCACTTCTGACATTGCAGTTAGGCAGAATCCATTTAACTGTTCATTCCACTGAGTAAGCAACCATCGCTCCATTGCACTATCATAAGTCTTTATCAGTTTCTAGCAATATTGTTATGATTTATCTTTATCAAAGACTTAAGTCTTAAGACTTGCTTAAGACTATTCTTCCAATCCAGAGTTCTAGACTGTGAGATATTCCCGCTCTACACAACGTGCCTCCAGAAATGGCTTGCAAGGATAGGAAACTTACTGGCTGCCCTCTGAGTCCTCGAGGCCCCTGTGGTCCTATGGGACCTGTATCACCCTGAAAAGATGACAAGTATTCTGGTGAGAGAGAAAGAACTGGAGGCAAGAAAACAAACATTTTAAAATGTTCCTACTAAATTATGCTGTTCATGTATTAGAGGGAAAAAGCATTAAAATGCTACTACACCCTTGCAGTATGTATGAGGAAGACCAGCCTTCTGAATTGTAAACATCTGTCACTAAATGTGGTCTGATTACCGGCAGAAATCATTATTATCAGGTTATCTTAAAGCTGCGTTTCTCAGGGACTGAGTTTCTCCAGTATTTCTCAAGAACTGACTGCTTTGTTTTCTCTTGAGACAGGTTTAAGATCTCCTTCTATCTTCTCTAAGGAGTTTCCTAAGGTCTATCTTCCATTTTGCTATGTAGGGTACTATTTACAGCACAACAGTTTTTCAGTGATATAAGGGGTTGCAAATGAGAAACCACCTTCCCAAGTCCCGTGGCAATGGCACATCAGCCGCTTGGTACATTGCTTGGCAGCTGCTGAAGGATACCATGTCAGATGCAGTCTCCCAGGACTTAGTTACGTGACTGCATTTGACATGTATAATGTCAGAGGACCTGGTTTGTACCATTTCTCTTTCCTCTGAGCAACGGCATCTTATTCCATAAGCATTTCATAAATTTCAGTGGAGCTATGCACGCAGTAAGGTGCAGCCTTTGCAGAGGAAGCGTGACAGAACCTGGCCCAGTGGGACCTACAGAATGAAGTACTGCTTGGAGAGAGGTGGCATAAAGCAGGTCCATGGCTACACAGCATAGCCTGGGATTCAAACAATGCAGCTTTATCTGTTTTTCCAAAGATATAGCTGACATTTAAGTGTCAGCAGTGGTAAAGGCCCTCAAAATCTTTGTTACTGTAACGATCTTTGCACAAATCGTTCTCTGTGCACTGCTGCACCATGTATTGCTCTTTCTGCATCTGCTTTAGGTTAAGGTCACTGTAAATTAAAATCTTCATTTGCACAAAACAGTACACTTACATCTTTCCCTGGTGGCCCCTCACGACCAGCAGGACCTGTCGCACCTGGCTCCCCCTGCAATTCAGCAAAAAGAAAAAGAGTTATCAGCTCAAGGTCAAAGACAGACAAGTAACACAACTATAAGTGGTGCAGAGTTTCTGCAATACTGGACTGCGCTCAGTGAAAACTTTTTAAAGCCAACAAGAGCCTGGTACATCATATATGACATGGAGCTTATAAAAATTACTGAGAATTATCTTCTGTAAGTGATACAAAAGGCAGCGTAACACTTTCCAGCAGAATATTTGCTACTGCTAGTAGAGTCAACCAATCTATTCATGATACAGAAACTACCATAATGAAAAAGAGATGAGGAACCCCAGCACTGGATTTTTCAGCTAAGCTCGTGCAAGCAAAGCATTTCTTTTCTTTGTAAAATGATAGAATTAGGCAGAAGAACATTCAGTTTTGTATTCCACTTTCTGCTTTTCCCAGAAGCTTTTTGAACTGCATTTCTCAGAACTGAGAGGAAACCAACATTTCATGCAGGACTTGAGTTTTGGCTTTTATTATCCAGAGACTACTAAATTAAATGGCTAGAGACATTTCTGTTCTCATTTCTGGAAGTTCTGTCATTCAACTTTCTTTGCAGTCCTTAGGAATTTTTGGAGAACATCTGATAACTGTCCAACAAGTGGAACAGGGTTCTTCAACTTGTACGTCAGTATTTGTACCAGAAGGATGGGGTATTGAAGCATCCTTGAAACTTTCTTACAAAGGGCTATATCAAAGGGAGTATCAGAGGGCTCAGCTCTACCAGCTGCCTCACCTTACCTGGAAGCAGAACTTCCTTAGTGGGAATGAAGACAGCTGCTGTGATTTTATATCATGGATGTGGCCCACGGAGTCGTGGTTGAAAATAATCATGTTAAACACAGACCTGTCCTTGCTTTTACCTATCACCTCAGAAAGGTCAACTTCAATTCATACAATCTTCCTCCACGTTGTACATGTTACTCACCCTGGGACCTTGGGGACCTGTGTCTCCTCTCTGTCCTTTGAAACCCTACAGAAGAGAATTAAATCAATAATTAGCCATTAACCTGATGCATGAAACACTAAGAAAACTCCAGCTTGAATGTATACTGTATACTTCCCAATTTTGGCTAAGATTACTGGGGACAGGTCAGCACAGAGCTTTCATGTCCCAGGGAGCAATTAGAAAGGGCCACATCACAGGAGAAGCTTTCCATACCTCCTTAGGCTGCAAGACCAAGACTGTAGCATGTGTATTCCTGGTGTGACCAGCCAACAGATCATTTAACCCTAAATTTCATTGTCACCACCCTTTCAGATGGCATGTTAACAGCACAAGGGCTACAGCTATCACCATGCCTTCTGATAGAAGGGGTGTCATGAGATTATGTCCTTTAACTTCCAGGTGAGGAACCTACTCTTCTCCAAGCATGAAGGATTTGGAAATGCCTTAGTTGGATTTTTGTTGACTACCTATTTATTTAGTCATAATGTCATGACTATATCCTGTCAGGACAGCTCTTTGGTTACATATATGCATCAGTTAAGGATCTCATCTGCCCAATAAAAGCTTCCCAGCTACAGTATGGTAGAGTGACTGGATTGAATCCTTCAGA
The DNA here is from genome assembly GCF_032191515.1 of Phaenicophaeus curvirostris. NCBI lineage: Eukaryota > Metazoa > Chordata > Aves > Cuculiformes > Cuculidae > Phaenicophaeus > Phaenicophaeus curvirostris. Next base: position 93,516,298 of record NC_091394.1, read on the forward strand.
GCAGTACCTACCGGGAAGCCTCTAGCACCATCCTGTCCTGGGAGTCCTGGTTCTCCAGGCTTTCCCTATGGGAAATAATCATGTTCATGTTAGTGAGAGTCTCAGGTCCCTCTGCTGTTGAAAACTCTTCCCATTCCTGTCCCTTAGATGTAACAGCACTGAGAAATGTGACCACCCAGGGCTTCTCAAACAACATTGGAGTCTGATTGAGGAAGAACAGTAGTGACAGACGTTCCCATACATACCTCCCTGCACTGTATGAACACTGCCTTTGAGGTTCAAAGACAGCCCAGACCTTTGAGCTGTTGCACCTTTACAGTGTTTTATTGTCAGAGATTACCAATACCTAGTCAGCACATACAAAATTATCATCTGCATGTAGAAACTAGGTGTTTTGATGCAAGCACACAACTGTCTACAGCTGCTGTGAGAAGCACCATTCCACATACCAGTTGTCCTAACGCAACATACTACTTGTCCTAATGACTGGGGACTTGGCTTTTCACAGAACCACTAAATTCCTTTTCACAAGTCACTGAAAGAGGCTGGCAGTGCCAGATACTAGAAGCACATTCTTCATATAACAAACATGGTTGCAAGGAATAACAGTCACCACCCAATTTATTAACCTTTCCTTTTGGCTGAAAATTTCATGGCTCACCATATCTCCCTCAAATGCAAGTATATACCAAGCAGAGAAAATCAAATATAAACCCTCCAGTCCTGGAAAACAGAACTGTCAGAAAACAATCTAGAAAAGGCTTCTTTAAAGACACCTCTTTAAAACTTTTTATGTTGCATAACTTTCTACCCAAAAAAAATTGATCACTAGGTTTAATGTTACAAGACAACCTTCTTTCTCTGCAACGTTTATGGTACGTGTAAAAGTGGAATCACTAAGTTTTAGTGTACTTATGGTAGCTGTAAAAGAACTCAGTTTATTTTCAAGATTGTTAGTGTGTGACTCATAAATTGCTCAAGACAATACAGTCCTTCTGGTGTTAAAAAATACCCCACATGCAAACAGGCTTCCAGTCCCCCCTAAGGAGTCCATAGATAGGAAGCTCCAAAAGCAGTAACTGGATGCAGGCTCTGATTGCCTGAGTGAAAGATTTAAATTACAATACCGGTTCCCCAAGAGATCCTGGCTTGCCATCTTTGCCGTCACTCCCAGCAATGCCCTGTAAATGAAATGCAAAAAGATGTAAGGAAAGAGTCAACAGGAAAGATGTATGTGAGATTTGTTAGTGTGAGTTTCAGAGTGATAACTCTGCTTCATCATGGAATGTTTATGTTTACCTAACCCTCCAAAAACTACCCTTATTTCTATTGCTCAGCCATAAACTTCTCCTCACCATATGACTGTAACAGCATAAAGTGTTTCCCTTTCAGATATGGCAAATCTAAGGGGTTTCCTCCATTTCAGCAAGGCAAGACTTAAAAGAGGATTCCAAAACCAGCTATTATAAATCATTATAATGTCATTATCTTCTTTTAGCTAGACTACTTACACTAGAAATATCTCTGACCCTATACCTATGAAGGATTAAAAAAACACTCCAAAGTGTTGCACTATCATGTTTTCCAGAACAGAAAAGTCTTACGCCCAAGATGTATCTGATTGTGAGTCAGCATAAAGGAATCATTTTGACTGTGGATTCAGATAAAGAAGGTATTTCAGTCTATGAATTTTTATGCCTTTACACTGGAGCTATCAGTTCAATTCTGTGCTCTGCATAGAATATTTCTTCCATTTAGGAGGTAGATAAGGAACAGCCCATTTACATGTTGGTAAATAACACCTAGTTTTAAAGTGATCAACTACAGCATTCACGATGTCCTGGACCAAGGATATATCGTCAACATGACAGACACCATTACAGACCATGCATAGCTTTCAAAGCACCTCAAACATGCCAGCTGTCTATTTTACATGCCTACGTGTTTATAAGCAACATAATGTAGTGAACAAGAAGGAGTGGGACTGCACTCACTGGAAGTCCAGGTAGCCCTGGTGGGCCCTGTGGACCTGGGGGGCCATCTTTACCCTGGAAAGAAGGCAAAAACACTATGTGTCAGACAAGCTCTTCAGATGTTTCTATGGGATGAAGATTTAGCAAATGCAGTGTTTGACAAGGGGCAACTGTCAGAAATTGGGCTCACAACCTATCACACAGCAGGCAAGGTTTCCTTGAATTCCTTCTGTTTTAAACTGGAGAGTTTTCTTTTCAAATAGAACATCCAGTATTAGTTAAAAGTTGTTACAGGTGGAAAAAACACTGAAATCACTGGTAATTTTTTCTAACGTTTATATTTAATATTGGGTTCTTAACTACTTGCATGACATGTCCCACCAGGAAATAGAAGGTCTATATTTTATGTCTATGGAATCAGTAGTTCTGAGAACTTCTTCACTGGCAGTCCCAAGAAATCCCCTCCTACACTACAGGATTTGACTATAGCATCTAAGATCTTTCACACTGTCTCAACCTTGATCAGGGAACTCCCCTAGCTGGGTGATCTCAGCCAGCCTGTCCACGCAGTCTCTGCCTCCTTTGCAGAGTGCTCACTGATTCCACAGCAGCTATCAGAAGGACAACTGCTGGACACCTATGATGAAATTCAGATTGAAATGGATCCATACAAGGCATCTTGCTCATGCGGAAACCTTGCCTTAGAAATTAATTACAGAATTACACATCTTTGAACTGTTCCAGTTCAACAGCACACATTATGCAGGGAAGGTTCATTTTTTCCCTTTTCAACCTGAAGTTGGCATTAATCAGATTACTTGTCTCTCCCAGGATTTTCTGATACATTACCATAAAGCAGCATCTGAGCACACTTCAAATGAAACAGAAGAAGCAAACTACTCAAAGGTTACATCTGTACTAGCATATTCAGTGGTGCCACAGAATATGAGTGGTTTGTACTGTGACACCCTTCAAAAGGTTGCTGATTTCATTTTGACAATTACTGGGCACAATTCAGGTGTTAGCCTGGATCATGAAGCATCCTAACAGATTTAACCATCCTAATACAGAGGCTGAGATGTTAATATCAAGGACAGACAGACAAGAGGTATATAACTATCTCCTTAGAGGGGAGGTTATGGACTGGATTATGGTCTTGCTAATTTTGAGTTTGTTTCAGTGAGTAAACAAAACTGCAGGAACAAAGGAATTTGTGGCTATTTGTGGGAGTCCTGCTGCAGGTGTAAGGTTTCTTCAGGCTGAATATTTTGGGGAGCTTTCAAAGGACATCACATAGATTCCAGCTCAGCTTTATTTCACTGAGCTAAATATAGGTGAAATTGGCCGTGAAACACACAGCTTAGAGCTTACTATATCTCCTGGGTTTCCTGCTGGTCCTATTGGTCCTGGTGCCCCATCTGGTCCCTAAACAAAATAAAGCAAAAACAATGTGAGTGATTAACACATTTTGTATTTTTGTCAACACATTCCCTACCACAGCTGGCAACACTAAAGTTTTCTTCAGTCACTCAGTTCAGCATTCATTCCATCATATCTTCATTCATCACAGAAAAACAGTGCCAACCTCTGCATTCAATCAGCTTGCAAAGCCAGAAATAGTCAGACATTTCAGTACGGTCTTGGCCCATCCTTCTGAAAATAGGGGATAATTAGGAAAAAGCCAATCTTATTACAAAAATAACTCTGAAGAGCAGAAATTATCGGAAGAGTTTGAAGCACACTCTGTGGCAGGCAGACTCCTGGAGTCACGAGTCAATGCAGAGAGAGGAAAAAGTCAGCAGAAGTTGAAAAAAAAAAACTATCTAGGGTAACATTATATTTTGCTCTGCGTTGAAAGAAATAGTTTTACCTTGCACATTTTCTTTGACTCTAAGTCTATTCAGAGGGTCTTAAAGGACAATTTAAGAGTTTTAATCTGACTGGAACAAACCTATGGCTGCCACAGTATGAGGTTAATATAGACACAATAGAAGTGTCTGTGTTATTATTTTCTCCTAAAATAATGTTCACAGGAGTGCAAATGACCCACAAAGTGGGTCCATGTGTCTCGCAGTGGCTAGGCATTCAGCTTTTTTTTAGGCACTGCTACCATCTGAAAATAGAATGTTAATCTAATCCTTTTTTCTGGTACCCCCTGTCATTTAGTCAGTGCAATGTAAATTCAGCTTTGAAGCAGCTGTGCTGATCCCTAGAACGGACAAAGGGTTCACATTCTTATCACGGCAGAACCAAACTGCACTGTAAGCAGTAATATGAGGAGTGATGACTGTGGGCAAAGAAAGACATTTTGGAAAGAAAAGTCCTTCACTACGGAAAAGTCCTAACTCTTGGAGGGTGTAGGCGGTGATATCACAAGTAAAAGGATCAAGTTATTTCAGTTCTGCTTCTGCACCATCACACCTTTTTAAATACAAGAAAGAGTGTATTTGTATCCACAGAGTAAGTAGAGCTAGGAATGAGGATGACTGTGATGGAGACAGATACATCTAAGAGGCCTTTTAGTCTAGAAGTAAGATAGGATATGAAAACTGCAGAAAATCCAGTCTCATACCACTGTCCAAAACTGAGAACCAAAATATTCTTATATCTACTTGTTCTAAATTGACAACTTATTCCACCTATAAACAAGCAGTCTCTGCAGAAGACTTCATGAACATTGCCTTGCATTAAGAGAGCAACCAAAGCCTTGTATCAATTTCCACAGTGAGTTGAAACAATATGTGAAAAGTGGACAGTGTATTAAATAGCAATTAACATGAGTGGGTAACACTATGACACTCAGAGGACAATTAGGAATGCATTGGAAAATGTAAATGCAATGCATAGGCAGCTGGGAATGGCCTTTTCCTCCATGTAGACACTGCAACAAACTTTACTAGAAATACAGTACCATCTTCTTAGCAATACAGGAACTTACAGGTGGACCAGGGTTTCCAGGAGCCCCTGCGAAGCCAGGCATTCCAGGGTGGCCCTGCAGAATGAAAAGAGAGACTTTCTTTATGCTTTATTCACATCTCTTATTGTAAAAATGTAACCAGTGATTGAACATTATGTGGTAACATCAAAACGAGACAGTACACAGTGGGCTGGTTATAGGGAAAATAAGGGACAATGTTTTTTTAAAGCAAAACCTCAGTTTTCAAAGCACGCATCTGAGAAATAAACCAAGTTAGATTTAAAGTGTACTTTTTCTAATGTGTAATTTAGCCTGGGCTAATGGGAGATGAGAACAGATATTGTGGAATTGCATGAGGAAGGAGATCAGGCAGGAAATCAAACCTATTTAAAATATCCTACAAATCTCATTGAAGAGGTGCTGATTTGCACCTTAAACTATTGACTCAGCCCTTGGCGAAATTAACTATGAAAGTCTGCTCTAATTGAAACCATTCTCCTCTTTCCTGTGGCATCTCAGTTCCTCCTAAAAGAGGTCATCCCTACATTCATCTTCTAGGACAAACACTGGCTTTTTCCAACCCAAAGACACCTGACATCCTGGATCTCATCTAGGCATTATCTAGTGAAATGACTAGAGGTTTGGTAATGTAGAGAAGTGAATACATCCAACCTAGAGGTTAGGAAACAGATCATACAGGGCAGTTTTTATTGGAGATGTGGATGGAAGCCTGGGAAGGACTGCCAAAGTTCCACCTTTTAGCATGACCATTTTGAGATTCATCAGTGATGAAGAGCTCCCATCTTCATTCTCTGCCTCTGAGAAGGCTATTCCTCTACAGACATTATAGGTGTTACTGATGAAGGAACAACCACAGTGATGGCACTGTTGGAAAGCGCACTCTGTTTTTACCTGTTCACCTTTTTCTCCTGCATCCCCAGTCATACCACGGTCTCCTTTAGCACCCTGACAATGGAAGAAAAAAAAAAAAGAAGCAGCAGCAATAAAACCAGCATTTCTAAGGCACAGTCAGAAAATCCATACCCACAAAGTGCCCCCCTCTTTGTCTGTCTTTTTCTGTCCTAGTGACAATGGAACAGAGGCAGCTAAACTCTAATGTAGATGTCTGTGTTATCAATGTTTAAGGTAAGGCAAAATGAGTCTTTCACAGTGAAAAATACTGAGATGATGGCAAACAAATAATGAACAATGCACAGAACACAGATGGCCACGGAAATAATATTCTTGCTTACTATGTGAGAGCTGGGAGATGTGGAGGGGGAAGGGCTGCTATTTATTAATTAAGAGGCCTAATTCATATTGTCAGAAGGCATGAAGCTGCTCGTGAGCAAAGATCTGTAGTTCTACTGCTCTGTTTCAGAATAAGACTTGTTACTGATTTGGATGGTGTTGGTAAGGACAATGTACTACATCTTCAAAAGTACAGTGCTCTTTTTTTTTTTTTCACTGCAATGAATCCTCTTAGTGTATTTAGAAGGGAGTCACAAAGTCCAGATGGAGATCTGTGACAAGTGGTGTCCCTCAGGGATCTGTACTAGGACCAGTGCTGTTTGATATCTTCATCAATTATATTGACAGCGAGATTGAGTGCACCCTCAGCAAGTTTGCAGGTGACAGCAAGCTGATTGGTGCAGTTGACACACCACAAGGACAAGATGTAATCCAGAGGGACCTAGACAGGCTGGAGAAGTGGGCCTGTGAGAACCTCATGAGGTTCAACAAGGCCAAGTGCAAGGTCCTACACCTGGGTCAGGGCAATCCCCATTTTCAGTACATGATGGGGGATGACATGATTGAGAGCTGCCCTGCAGAGAAGGACTTGGGGGTGCTGGCCAATGAGAAGCTCGATGTGAGCTGTCAATGTGCACTTGCAGCCGAGAAGACGAACCGTATCCTGGGCTGCATCAAAAGAAGCGTGACCAGAAGGTTGAGGGAGGTGATTCTGCCCCTCTATTCTGCTCTTGTGAGATGTCATCTGGAGTACTGTGTCCAGATCTGGAATCCTCAATGTAAGAAGTATATGGAAATGTTGGAATGGGTCTAGAGGAAGGCTAGAAAGATAATCAAAGGGCTGGAGCACCTCCCATACGAGAACAGGCTGAGAGAGTTGGGCTTGTTCAGCCTGGAGAAGGGAAGGCTCTGAGGAGACCTTATAGCAACATTCCAGTACCTGAAAGGAGCCTACAAGAAAGCTGGAGAGGGACTGTCTACACAGGCTTGGGGTGATAGGACTGGGGACAATGGTTATAAACTGGAGAGGGGCAGATTTAGACTAGACATAAGAAAAAATTTCTTCACCATGAGAGTGGTGAGATGCTGGCACGGGTTGCCCAGGGACGTTGTGGCTGCCCCATCCCTGGAAGTGTTCAAGGTCAGGTTGGATGGGTCCTTGGGCAGCCTGATCTAGTGGGACATGAACCTGTCCTTCACAGAGGGGTTGGAACTAGATGATCTTTAAGGTCCCTTCCAACCCAAAGTATTCCATGATATGATTCTATGACATGGAATGTTTCAGACAGGCTGATATTTCTGCCAGTTATTGTCTTTATGGGTTACTAATTCTTTTGCAAATTTTATCCTGGAACATAATTTCATTTTGATCAACCCTATATTTACTTTTGAGACTCTAGCACTCTCCACACCACACTTTTAATTGCAAGACATAAAATTAATTCATGAATCTCTATTAGCTTGTCCTAATCTTTAGTAAGTGCACATACACAGATGTTAAAATAGCAGAAGTGGATTTAGACAGTACATCAGTAATGCAAGGAAGTCTGGAGGAAACTGTGGTGCATCATGAAATTACCTCATCTCTCTCTCTATTGGTTTGTTTTGCTTTATTTCATATTAGGCAATTGTAAAGGTTTTGATTGTGACCAGGCACTGGCATTGTGAGCAGACTGATGACAGACCCCTTCATGGCAAATGCCTGAATTGTGACATTATTGGAATCCTTCAAACACTGTAAGTTTTACGTTAGACTATGTCTCTAGACCCCTAGGGAGAAACATGTAGCTGAAACAAGGAGTTCTTCCTATAGGGTGTTTTGGGAAACATTCAGAGCCTGTGGATAAAACCATGATACCAGACAGTGTATACAGAGCCCAGCAGCTGCATTGCATCACTGTTAATTTAAAGTGATTACAGGAGATAAGATTCAAACAGCAGAGGAACATGCAAGGTGTCTACTGTTGAGACTTTAATCTTTTCCTCATCTGGTTTGGATTGAAATGTACAATAAAGCCCTTATCTCTCATCAAAATCCCAATGAAATTAAATTCATCATCAAGAATCAAGCTTTTCACATTCTGGTGTGTGTATTTGTGTGTGTGAATAAAGGGATGGTAGAAGACTGTACTGAAAAGAAACGTGTTCTTGTGGGGAGCTGTGCAGTTCCGTGTGCCTGTGGCACTACAGTTAATTACAGCGTTACCAAACAGGCCAGTCCAACCGCTTTACATAGACATTGATGCCAGCATAATCCTGCTTCAGCCAGTGTACTAACAAGTCACAAATAAGTTTTCATTAGACAACTGAATAAAAAAAAAAACAAACTGACCTTTGGGCCATCTGGCCCAGGTGGGCCTGCAGGACCTCTGGGTCCAACACTTCCCTGAAACGGAGAAGAGGTAGAGGTAAACACTAGTTTAGTTCATTGACTCCATAGACATCTATAAAGGATTCAGCAGGTTATTGTTAAAAAAAATAAATAAACTATCCAAAAATATCATAAGAAAAACAAGGTTACACCACATCCAAGGCATGGTCACTTGCTGAGATCTCTTACCATTTTCCCATCCTGGCCATCTCTACCTGGTGGTCCTCGGAGACCTTTATCACCTTTGAAACCTGGGATACCCGGCAGTCCTGGTGGGCCAGGAGGGCATTCACTGCACACATCCTAGGAGAGAATAGAAAGAAATAAATTAGCAATACACTGGAGGTACTTAGCAGATCCTACACTCATTATGAATGCAGCAGTGTGCTGCTAGTATAATACACAGGCCTCTGCAGTTTGGCCACACTGTGTGGAATCTGGGTTACTTTGTCTTACAGAACTAAAATGAGGACAGTGTGAAGAAGAGCAAGAATCAGCAGCTGAGCGTGCACATGCTCCCACAGAGAGTTTCCAACCTGTTCTAGTAGGACAGCTCCTAACTGATATCCAGGATCAAAACCAAGGAAAAGTTCTTTCTAATGCAGAGGTTGGAATGCTACAAAGCAAGACTACCAAGAACAACCTTGTTTTGAAGTCACAAGCCTACTAGAAAACTGTGTTTACTCCAGTCTGAAAGATCCAAGTTACTGCTTAGGGGGCAGATTGCTTGGGGAAACCCACACACAGCACAATGTCAGGAAGGATGTTTTGCAAGTGAAACTGTATTTACCAGTTAGCATGGTCAAGGAGAACTCATCTGACAGAGTTCATGAAGACTAAACAAATGTCACAGTGTTCTAGACAAATTCTGTCATAGACAATTACCACTTCCCTGCTACCAAACCTCTTTGAAGCATCATCTCAGTAGTCTTTACATTTCTACTATCCCAGGAAATGAAACACCATGCCTAAGACATTTCCATTTCTAAGGTAGTCTTCCTTCAGCAAAAGTGGAGAGAATCCTCCCTATAAAAGCATAGCACAACGGATATATTATCAGGTTGACAGTTAGGAGTCCTTGCTCCAACACCCAACTTCATCCATGCTTTATGGCAAAAATGTGGGATAAACTGTCTTTCTCATTCTCAGTCCTTACACGTGTATTTCATAGCATCAGAGAATGGTTTGGGTTTGGAAGGACCATGAAGAACATCTACTCCAAATCCCCTGCAGTGAACAGAGACAGATTCAACTAGATTAGGTTGCTTGGAGTCCCATTCAACCTAACCTTGAATGTTTCTGGGGATGGGACACTTACTACCTCTCTGGGCAACATGTTCCAGTGTTTCACCATCCTCACAATAAAACATTTCTTCCTAATATCTAGTCTAAACTTCTCCTCTTTTAGTTTAAAACCATTAGTCCTTGTCCTATTGCTAATGGTTCAGCTAAAAAGTTTTTCCCCACCTTTCTCATAACCTCTCCTTAAGTATTGAAAGTCCGCAATAAAGTCTTCCTGGAGCCTTCTCTTCTCCAAACTGAACAACCCCAACGCTTACACCCTGTCTTCATGGGGTGTGGGGTGGCCCACTCTGGACTGGTTCCAACAGGTTTATATTTTTCCTGTGCTGAGGGCTCCAGAGACAGATGCAGTATTCCAGGTGTGGTCTCAACAGAGTAAAGCGGCAGAATCACCTCCCTTGACCTCCTGGCCACGCTTCTTTTGATCCAGCCCAGAATATGGTTGGCCTTCTGGGCTGCATGTGCACATTGCCATGTCCAGCTCCTCATCCACCAGGACCCTTAGCTCATTCTCTTCAGGACTGCTCACAATCTCTTCATCCCCCAGCTGGTATCAATACTGAGGGTTGCCCTGAGTGAGGTAGTAGGATCTTTCATATTGCCTTGTTGAACCTAATGAGGTTTTCACAGACCCACTTCTCCAGCTTGTCAAGGTCCCTCTGGATGACATCCTGTCCTTCAGGGGTGTCAACCTCACCACTCATCTTGGCGTCATCTGCAAACTTCCTGAGGGTGCTCTCAAGCCCATCATCTACGTCACTAATGAAGACATTAAACAACGTGGATCCCAGAACAGAATAGGTGCCACCAAATAGTTCATCTGTTTACTTAAAGTATAAGTGCTTGAGAAACGCCCAGAACAACAGAGCCCTAATGTCATCTGAGATTTCAAGGTGCTGCTTTATATGGATCTGTACCAAGTGTGGAGTGAAAAATAACATGCAGAAAGAATGTGCAAGGCATGAGTGTGCTTAATCATAATATAATCGAAGAAAGAAAACAAAGGAACATCAAAATGACATCTTGCACCCAAGAATCAGTGTCTTGCTATTGTCCTGATCAGAAATCCCAAGCAATGTTATACAGAAAAATCTCCAGAAAAATACTTGGCTCCACAAGAAAGACACTTCTTCAGTAAAGGCATTTCAGAACAGAAATCTTAAAAGGGCCTTTTTGTTATTGTGGTTAGTCAAAAAAGAAGGTAATTTTTTAGTGTCTTTTTATCAATAAGAAAGGATTTCTTGCCATGTCCCTAGATTCCTTAAAAATCTCTGAACTCAGTCCATGTAAATTTGTAAAGATTTTTCAGTCAACACCTATCAAATACTGACTTATTTCCCAGACAACTCTACATGGAGAGTAAAAGCAGACAGAAAGATTGTCACTTCTGAGACATTGGTGTATCTGAGGTTAATTACCTGCATCCTTTTAGATGTACTATGCAAACTGACTTTGCACCCACAGTTGAAACCTTTGCAACCACTGTTGAATCTCTATGTGACAAATCAGACATTTTATTAAAACGGTTTCCATCTTCTGGCTTAGGTGATGCAACTTGTCAGTATTTATTTCTCCTTGGGAGTGCATTCCTTGGAAAGACTTGAAAAAGTCTCACAGGTTTTGTAACATACACTGTATTGTAAAGATCATTGCAGAACATTTCACTGCTGGGGACGGTCAAAAGGCACTGGATCTTGATCTCAGCATGTGTTCTAGTATCCAAATGCCCACGCAAGTAGGAGACCTGTAGGTTTCAAGTTTTGACAGTGTTCAAAGGCACCTCTGGTGCTTGTAGCTCAGACACTTTCCCCTCACAGTGTGATATAGTCAAGTCTGGATCAAGCATACAGAGAAACTCCCACCATCACAAAAGTCTGATTACCTTTACTAAGAGATTTATGTCCTCTGGAGAGAGCGGGGGTGAGGAACCCTGTGGAATGAGAAATTCATTATCTTAGGCAATTTTAAAAGGAACCAAGGTACAAGCTACTTTTCTGAATGTGCTTATAGACACCCATTTGTTTCCCTTGCCCTGCCTAGGACTTACAGGACCAAACACATACTTCCTGCCCTACATTATCAAGGCATTTCATCACACCTAGGATGAGTCCTTGCTGCCTTGGCTTTTCTTTACGTGCAGGATATCCATCTGTTCTCATACTGTTTCCAAGCCATCATAGATATTATTTTCATAATCCCTTAACAGTTCTTAGTGTTTTTCCAGTTGCTCTGCTGGGAAGAGCAGCAGTGGAAATGCACTGAAGTGCACTTCTGTGGTAAAGTGTACAGGTGGAAACTGAGTTAAAAGTAAGATGTAATACAGAAGAGAAGCTACATACTGGTTTTCCTGGAGGTCCTCTTTCCCCCGGATTTCCTGGTAGACCCTACAGATCAAGAGAAAGAAAATAATGTGAAATTATCATACAATAACACACTGGTCACTCCCACACTCTGCTGACTGTTGTGGACCAGCATACATTTTACTTCCTGACAGTGAGCACCACTACTCCTTGCATGTGAGAAACAGTAAACTCCTTTAAATATCCACAACTTTAACATCCTCTGAAGACCTCCTGGAGGTCATTTATCTACTATGTGACCTTGTGAAATTCATTGGAGTCACACAAAGACAGAAACTGCTTTAGCTTGTCTTGTGCTCACAGGAAACACAATGAATTGCAATAGTGTGAAGGATGAGGCTTTAAATCCATGAAAATCACTGTAACATGCAAAATCAAGACCTGGCTTTGCACAAGCCTTCCAAGTAGGGCCCTTGCACCTGAAATAGCAGTACATCTTTTTAGGGTCTTTTTTGTCTATTTGTTTGTGAGGGTGTATCGGTACCAGTTTTCATGAGATGAAGGCATAGAAATGATCAGCATCCTTAGAAATGAAGGTCGAGGAAGTCATGGTTTGGAGAAAGAACATACAACACATGGGCATCTCTTGCCTGTCATTACCAAGTCATTAGTTTATTAAATAAATAAATAATTATTAGAAAAAAAAGAAAATCAACCCTAAACAAAACTAAAGATTATTTTTAAATCTTTGCATAAAGTAATGCTCACACGAGAAATTAAATATTTTAAACAGGACAGCTGGCCACTGTCTTGAAGGTGACAGAAATCTGCATTGCAAGGATCCTCACTGTTCTAAGTTAGACTGGGTGAGATTTCCCAAAACCATTCTCTACTAAATTCCTGGATCCAGCTGGCCCATCAACCTGTCCCATCATTCAAGTATATGCATGTTCCATCCATTTCAAGTATCTTAAAGTACATACAAAATATCTTCTGACTATCTTAACCACCCACATAAGGATGTGACCATTTTTGCATCTACAAGAACATTTTCTACTGGACATTTAAAAGAATCTTATCTGCGTTCAGTTTTCTTGACTGTACAGTCGGACCTACTTGGAGAGGTCTCTGGGATGGAGGCCTATTCTTCACCCAGGATGTTAATCAAGATATTGAAGGCATATGCAATAGCTTTCAATCAGTCTAGGCTCAGTAGAGGATACCTATGTGACTCTCTGAGACTATTCAAAATTTCTGTCTGGAAAGCTCCTTTTAAACTTTGTCAAGTGCTTTGCCAGAAAGGGCATTAGGCATTCTGTCACTCAGGTTGTCTCAGGTTGCTTTATTGTCTCCAATCAGTTCATTGTATTATTTATGCAGACACCAGATGGGGAATAACTTGGCTACCTGGAGATTAATGACTTAAGTGCACCAGTCAAGTCATGATAACCTGCTAAACCATAATTATAGCTATAGAGCAAACTTGAATTTCGTCCCTGTATCTCACTGATGACTTAAATCCTGTACCTCTTGCTAGAGAAGACAGAAAATGGAAAAATATATTGATTGTTATTTTTCTATATCTACGTTAAACACTTCTGGGTGAACAACAACCCTGCAGTTACCTTGACTTTCTAAGAGATGAACACAAAACAAGAACTGAAGTGGTGAAGCTAAAGTAGAACTGAAATAGTACTAAAGTCCATGGATGAAAACTTGTTTCCCAAGGACCTAAACTAAACCTTCTGCAGATGATAACCAAGAGGTGAAGGAGATTCTTAGCTCACAATTCCCCACATGTGTCCTTCTGGGGAACTCAGTAAATACAAGGAAAAATCACAACCATTTATAGTTTTGCCCCTTCCAGAAAGCTGCAATGTGAATGTAGAAGATTGTGGAGTGTTCCCGAAGTCCCATCTCTCTCACAGATACTAATTGTCAGGTTGTGCTTTTGGCACCCTCTCCACTGTAGTTCTCAGCCACTTCTGCAAGTGGGAAGAGGGTTGCCTAGATAAAGATTATATAGATCTTATATACCCAGACCTACTTTGTTCAGGAAGACTCACATAGCACTTGCTTTAAGCAAATACTTGAGCTATGAGAATCATCCTGGCTCAGAAAGCAAAACAGAAAAGGATTCAGATATGTCTTTCATGTTGATTATTGACGTAGCTATGAATTAACTATTTCTACCTTGGGGTTTGCCTTTTACTTAGGGATCTGAAACATGACAAAATAGTAGTGGTAGAATCTGAGCATTTAAATAAGATTTATTAAAAAATATAGGAAAAGAATTCTTACTTATAAGAAAAGGCACACAAGAAGGGAGTGACTAAAAATAAAATCCTGGCAAAGATTTAAGCATGGCTGCGATATCCACATGGTATCAGATTGCCTTGAGACAAAAAAGGATGGACCTACTTTCTTGAATGCTGTATGATATGGAGCTGGTGATGTTTTTAGCAGGGTACAAGTAGATGAAGATAAAAAATTAAGCTCTGTGCCATGGCTGATGAATCTGGAAGTCACTGCATCTCCCAAGAAAAGTCATGTAGTTGAAAGGTACATGACTGCAAAAAGTTAGTGTCCTTTGAAGAAGGATTGCTCAGCATGTTGCATTATTAGAGAATGGGCAACTGGAAGGAGAGTACAAAGCACAGAGATGATTGTTGAGCTGTAAAGGCCTGGAGTTAGAAAAGGCAGACAGCAAGTGACAAACTGCAGATATTTTCTAGAGCAGAACAAAAACACTAGAAGGAAGGCACGGAGGGTATAACTGCATCCGACAAGCTGACAGGGGAGGACATTGGAAAAGAGAAGGCCAGAAAAGAAAAAAAAAGAATTTAAGAGTCTGCCTCAAAAACTGCATGGCACTGTAAAGAAACCCTGCTAATGCTATACAGGAATATGTGCAAACTCAAACAACTCAAACCACCACTGGAAAGTGCATAACGTTTGAATGCTTTCAGGAGTTTGCAGCCAACAGTGGCTGGCACAAAGCAGAATATCCAATGAGTGGTACAGCATACCACTGCAGGATAGAGCTGTCAACAACGAAGAGGTATGATGCACGGGGTCTGAAGTACTCTATCAGCCTGCAAAAGCTGCCAGACAGGAATAGCCTCTAACAGGGGACCAATGGAAGCTGTGCAGGTGACACACTATAAAAATAGTGAGGTACTTGAAAATAAAATAAAGAGAAAGTGTATAAGGCAGGCAGACACACAGGGACACCAAAATTGTAGTCTTCTGGTGGGGAAGTACTGTTAAAAGATTGAACATAAAATGCAACAGAATCATAGAATGGTTTGAGTTGCAAGGGGTGTTAGAGATCGTCCAATTCTAACCTGCCTACCAAGGGCAGGGACACCTTCCACTAGATGAGGTTGCTCAAAGTTTCATGCTACCTGACCTTGAACACACCCAGGCACGAGGCATCCACCATTTCTATGGGCAACCTGTTCCAGTGCCAATAGTTTGAAAAGCCTACTAGTTCCACAAGTAAAAAGCCAGTTGGAGGTTTACTGAGTGTACTCTGATTTGGGGTGTTATGAACCCTAAAACACATGCAAAGGCTCCTTAGAACTGGCCTTCTAACTGTATGGGAAAATCAGCCCCAAAAAGAAAAGCCTTCTTTTCAGATCCAATGGCAGTAATGTATGAATCCACCAAGTTTTTTTTAATTATGGAAATAAATGCAGCAGGAGATTAACTTCCTGGTAATACTGGAACTTAGTTATCAGAAATAATTAACATAATTAAAAAATGATTAATTTAATGTTTATCTTAATTAAAATTATCGTAATCAAAACACAGAAAGAGCGTATCAAATGGGTATCCTCAGCACTAATAGTAGGACAAGAGAATGCCTCATTCAGATTGTTTTCTACTCTAAGGGAACTACAAAGGTATGTTAAACAGAAACATTTTATCTCCCAGCAGACAGGCAAAGGAGAGTGGGTGCTTTCTGAAAGATGTTTTGTGTGTGGTAGGAGGCTATCTGCTCCTGTAGGGGTATCTGCTCAAGGACCTTTTTTCAATGCAACAAGGGAATACAAGGAGGAAGCCGTAAACAAGAATATACAGGGACACAAACCTGACCGACAAATGATAAGGGAGACAAGGGTGGAAGTCAAACCTGGTCAGTAACACTAATTGATGAGGGTCTGTAGGATTGTGGGAATGTTTATTCCAGCAAGGTTATCTGATCCAGGACCTTGACAATTTGGAAACTAAGGGAAAGGGGGGAAATCAGAAACAAAATATATTGCGCACAGACTCGACAAGAGAAAAACCTCACCACTCACACTAATTGATGGGCTATCAAGAATCCATCAGCTGTTCTTCAAGGAAGATGATCAACATGGACTTTGCTAGTGTTAAGACTGTAAATCAGAGGGACCTTGAACTGGGAAGGGAGCAGGAATTAAGAAAGGAACAAGAATTGATGGAGCAAGGGAATTGAGGGAACAAGGGTAGACTGTATTAGACATAAGAGCATGAAATTGTGGGTGTTTGCAGCGAGCACCAGGCTGGACCAGCCAGCAAGAAGGGGACCTGTAGAGTAGATAAGGGGGTCCAGGATCCAGGCAGCAGTGTCAGGTAGACAGAGGGGTTGTGCTGATGCTGCAGGGATCTGCAAATTTGTGTGGAATTCTGAACCTAGAGAGCGGGGGGAGGGTGTATGTCCAAGAGGAGGAAGGGACCTGTCTGGCTGTGTTTACGCTGCGTGTGAGTCTTGAGCGTAGGTGCTGTTGAAGACACCTACACCTGGTCTGTGGCAATCTGTGTGATCAGATATGTTATTGTCCTCTGCAACTCTGTGTCCATATTTGTGTCTCTGGTATTCATGAGCAGCTTCATTACTGGTTGAATCTGAAAACTGGAAAGTAGCAGAATCATCTCTCAGCCTGAGAGGTGCAGAGGCCCCAAATCCTTGTCACCAGAAACTGAGCAGGAGGGACTTGGTCTGGAGTGGCTGGAGGAGAACTGCAGAATTATTTTTTCAGCTCTCAGAATATAACATAGATTTGGCCAATTCCTCTGAAGTAGGTACTCAACAATACATTTTCTTAATACTCGAAACATGAATAGTGCTGGTTTAAAAATGTGATTTCAATTTATTTTCCAAAAGCAAATGCAAGTAAAAATTGAAGCGACTAAGGACATGAAAGTAGGCATGATATGTAGCAGTCCTGTTAAGAAACAAATTAGTCCTACTATAGCAAAAAAAAAAAAAGCCTACAGAAAGCAGGTTTTGGACTTTAAGAAATGGAGCTTCAGTTAAAAAGAATAAAATATACCAATTTAAAGACAAGAAAATAATGTATATGGGACAAAGATAACATGTCCCCACTTTTTCCCAGAGGAATAAAATCTGTAGGGATTTATGGGCACAATGAACTCTAGAGGACTACTCATACAAATAAACACCAAACCTTTTGCTAAGAATAAAAAAACAAAGCCAACAAGGATTATTGTACTGTAAACCTAGACAAGGACTTTGAAAAACACATTTCAATAAAACAAGACACTGTCCTGAAAATTCCTGATAGTTTATCAAGGTGCCAATCCCTTTCAGAAGGTCACCTTGAGCAATGTTATTGCAAAAAATATGGCCCATGTTTTGGGGCACTAGAAAGAAGCTACAATGTAGTCATTTAAAAAAAAAAAATCTATTCATCTGTGGGATATAATTCTGGCCAAAGCTATTGCAAAAGAAGTTTTGACTCTCCCACTTTCACAAATACAACTCTAAATCTGACTGGACAATATAAGGGATACAACAACTTGCAGCAGAAACACTTCCAAGAGCATCCCATGAGTCTGTAACTAGAAAAATAAAGCTGAGAATAGCCTTATGTATGTAAATGTGATTTAAAAGAATTATTCAGTCACAGAACAAACATGGAATACATTTGCAAAATCCATAGCAAAAGGCAAGACATTGAGGCAAGTCATTAAGTCTATTCCCAATGAATGGCTTCAGAACTGCATGGCAAATTCATATTAGCAATTCAAAGTGGAGCTTTCTTAACTGATGACACACTGTTTAAACACAACAGAGTACAAAACTGGGCATGCTTGAAAGAATACAGGAATATTACATTGATACACAAGAGTGCAAAAGCAGAATAAAAAAAATCCTTTGTACTAGTCATAAATGAAAGTGGAGATCAAGAAACTGTAAATGCATTATCTTGTCAAAACAGGTATCCTTGCTGTTATACCAAGAAATGCTAGAATGTGCCCTGTAGTTGCATTAACAGTTCCTGAAACACAGGCAGAATTGCCTAAGGGATGATCAACCAGAATACAGAGAACCCCTAAAAGACATACGGAGCGCAATTAAAACAATTAGTGTATTAGAGGATGTATTTTATAAGCACCATGAGGATTGCTTCTGTTTGGGTAACTTTCTACAGGGAAAAGAAAAGATGTGATGACTGTAGTATTGCCTCTCCAAGAGCTGACCAGTCACCACTGATCTGAGTACAGCCAGAAAGAGACTCAGAAAATCTGGCCCCAGCACTCTCCTCACACAATACAGTTATTATAAACCCATCTATATTACCTCCTGTTTAAAACCTCTACATTAAGAATCTCAGACTTCTGAGACAAGATGAGGAGCTCTAGGGAGAGTCAGAAAGACACAATTAATCCCAAATCTGTGGCTGCTCAGAGACACTATTTCTATTCTCATGGGTCGTAGAGAAGTACCCTGGCCATAATCATTTGTCTTGTGGTAAAGGAGGTGGATGAAAAGTAGACCTTCTCCAAATACTGTCAGATGAAAGGAGACCCATCCTATAGGAAAGTACACCATTTAGCCTAGCTGATGTACATCAGGAAAGCTACACTAGGGTTGAAAATTGCTTGTCATGGACTTCATGAAAACTAGTGCTCATTTCAGACATGGCAGCAGCATAAGGCAGCGCTGAGAATGGTTACAGAAGGCTACTGACCCTTCCCCACAGCATCCCTTCAAGAGGCACAAATGCAAGGATCAAGCCTTTCAAAGTTTTCAGAGCTCCCCTGCTGGTTCTCCTCCAGGACTGGTTTCCACATCACAGAGCTGGCTGACCAGCAGAGAAAAGTGCCTCTCTTTTTGATTCAACACTGCTAAAGCCAGGCAACAAGAAGGGTCAGCTTCCAAGCTGAGTCTGCCACATTTTTCTCTATTCCTCAGCTCCATGACTCACCCACTGAGATGGCAGGAGAGAGGACAACACACCAAGAGGTTAAAATGTCATCTCTCATGCACAGCAGCAGCAGCAAAATGAACTCATACAGAGCTTTTTAACAGCTGTGACCCTGTTTTCATAGAAATATTGCAGGTTACTCATTTCAGTGGCTTCTGAGAAGTTCTTAGACAGCTTAACAATCATCCTTTTCCACTGTGTAATCATTCCCCAGTGTATGCTGCCAAGACCCTTCTCCAGAGTAATCTTAAAAAGGTTTAGTGGTAAAGTCCACCACTTTCCTTGGTACGTGACTCCTCAGCGTAATTGTTTTTCCCCTGAGTTCCTACATGTAAGAGCTCCACTTTTGTGAATCATCTCCCTTGGACCATCCCAGTGACGCTCAGTGACTGCAGTTGAGTATGAGCACAATATTTATGGAAATTAGATTCTAGCATTGTCAAATTTCTTGAGCATTCACACTTTTGTTTTACTTACATCCTGGCCAGGAGGCCCCTGTGGTCCAGGGATACCAGGTACACCTCGGGGACCCTGGTAGGGAGAAAACAGAAAAACCCACTAATGTGAACAGCACTCATCTCAACCCAGTAATTATTGGGAAAAAAATTAACTAGTGGTTAAATAAACTATGAGAGAGTTTAAGGAAAAAAATCTCTAAATCTCACATTATATTGTCATAGTTATCAGTCATTTCTGTGCTTCAAGGGACTTCGTGTGCATCAGTAAAGTCAAGTCTCACATATCCTTGTTGGAAAGGTAATAAGGCCATTTTATAAGAGGCAAATTTATGAACAGGGAGAAAATATGACTGAACACAGGACAAGAGAAGATCCAGTTCCTCAGTGTCAAGCTAATACACTAGCTGCAACTCTACAACTGTCTGTCATGTTGGAAATTCATGCCATCTTATGTATACTTGAGACCACAGTACATAGTTACTTGTTTCACACAAATGGATTGCACTCTTGTAAAACAGCACGTTGAGGAGCTAGATGTGTTTGGTGAACACTGAAATGCAGGGTTTTCTTTAAGACTTAGAAAACTGCTTAATTTTTTTTTTTATTTTAAAAATCTCTGAGGCTTTACTACAAGGCACAGCAATATGCCCTGAATTATATGCCTTGAAATATTCTTTTTGAATGAAGGGTTAAACAGGTGACTCATTCTTTCTTTTCTAGGACTGTACAGACAGGTAAGGAAAAGTTGTCACCATGTCAAGAGTCTCAAATAACTTTTTCACAATCCAATACAGCAGACAAGTAGCTGGTATTTAACAGAAGCTCACTTGGGAGAGTCAGTCAGCCTGTGACTCTACCACCCTTGAGCAAAAAGAAATTAATTAAACGTGCCATTATGAAACCTTTGGTAGAAACACAATTAATGTGGTTGTTCCCTCCCTGTAAAATCTGAGTGTAGTTAGAAAGACATACTGTACCAATGACCCTTTCTCTCCTGGGGGTCCCATAGGGCCCTGCAAAGAGAAAAGACACAGTAATCAAAACACTTAAAACTAACCACTCCCCCTTGGCTGATCAGGGTGGGTTCTGAAGCACCAAGATAAAGAAAATTGGAGAAGCAAGGGTGAGAAAAAGGAGCAAGTCTGACAGGCTGCTCACATATACAGTGTTTCTGTGCAGTACTCACAGCAGGATGTTTAAGGGGAAGCATCAGAGGCAGAGTAACGAAGAAATTGAAGTGGACCATGGAGGAAAAAGTATGAGGAAAAAGGAGAGAGAAAAAGACTAGAGAAGTCCATTGCATACTAACATGATGCTTGTCTGACTAAGCCTGGCACTTCATCAGCATCACCATAGAATCATAGAATGATAAAATATCTCAAGTTGGAAGGGACCCATAAGGATCATTGAGTTCAAATCCCTTCTCTCAGGACAACTTAAAACTAAACCATACGACTAAGAGTGTTGTCTAGGTGCTCCTTGAACTCTAACAGGCTTGGTGCCATGATCACTTCACCCAGGTCTGGGGGCCAGCAACCAGAGTACACTGGAGTGCAGAGGCCTGGGTACTAGGCAGAGTAGGTGTCCAAGACCAGCTGCTGTAAAGATCCACATTTCATACATATATTCCAACAATGGCCTTCAAATCCCATCAGCCAGAGAGGAGAATTAGGATTGAGATACTCTTTTTCATAGATGAGGAGCTTGGAAACATGATTTAGTAGTGGACAGGTATAGCTGGAGTTGATGATCTCAAAGGTCTTTTAGAACATAATGATTCTATGATTGATTCTATGATTCCAAGAGTGCTGTTTAGGTTTATCTGAGCATTGATAAAGACATTGTTCCCTGCATTGGTCTGTGTGGCTGCATGCACGTATGTGTGTGTCTTGCATATGCATATGCCCATTGGTAATACATGTTCAGCCTTGCTACTGGCTCAACGTGGGCACACAGAAAAACAGCACCCTTACATCTGGTGGGCTTAGACAGGACAATTTCCCCAGGTCCTGAAGGTCACTGTATTCAGCTACCTCTAACACAAGGAAGAACATCCCGTGAGGGTGTGTGCTTTTAAAAGAAAGTCTAAGCAGGGAGTCCGATGGGCTTCTATATGCTGTTCATTTGGGGATACAACTTAAAAAGTTGCAGCTCAATAAAGTGAGCCACTAGAAGGTATTCGCTTCTATAGGAAGACCAAGAAGTGATGCTGTCCCAACATCCACCATGGGTGAGTCAAGCTGAAATTCCAAACACACCCAAAACAAAGCTTGACCTCACATCTCTGGGGCTGTGTTTGAATGAATTGGCTCACACTATGACTCCTTTCTCTTTGGTTTCTGTTTCAGGCATGCTAATTCACTAATCCTCATACAGTCCTCCATGCAAGGCATCTTAATGCTCTACTCAAGTAAAGGTTAAATACATAATTCTGAACCCATACAAATATGAACAGGGCAAGGCAGAGCAAGAGCAAAACCTTTCTGCTTAGGCAGCACATGTGTCCACTAGGGTAATCCAGCACAAGCATGTGAATTCACCTTAGTTCTCCAAGCTTCTTCCTCTTCTGCTTATGGTTCAGTCGAGGAGAATACACTCTGTTAATCCTCAGTTTATGACTCAGTGTTATGTAAATAGTAATTCAATACTTTAGCAGATAAAGTAAAAAAAATCTCATCTATATATACCTTTTATGCAGGGAGCAAAGCCCAAGACAGGTTAAGGGTACAGAGGAAACCGGGTGAGGATTCTAATTAAAAAGAGTTGCTGGCTCTCAGATCTGAAGCTGAAAGCATTATACACAGGATTTTGTCACTTTGCTAAAAAGGGTATAGGCTGACACCTTTAATTCAGTGTGCAATATGCACTGAAGCAGCTCCACTGACTTTATTCTATTTTTTTTCTGTGGGACTCATTTTTGTGAAAGCCTGGTGGATTCAACGTTATACAGTGCTCTTCAAATTCTGAAGCCTTTGCACTGGAGCTGAATATGCTATTCAGTAAGAGCAAATATTAAGTGGAAAAAAACCTCAGAAAGCCAGATTTGCCCATCAGCATTACATAGTAATATAACTTACCATTTCAAGGTAATTTCCTGTCCTAATAGGGAAACTTATATCTAGATAACCAGAGCATGAAAACATTGACTGTGACTGGTACAGTATTATGGGCATGGTTACAGTACAAGGTGTTGTAAAAGAATGCAAGGTCTCACATGTCCTCTAGCAATTGCTGCTAGGAATTAAGTTTGCTTCCTCCTAAAAATACTTCACTTGCAAATTCAGTGCATATGTGGAGGTCTCTGAGCAGGGCTACAGTCAGAGCACAGAAATCCCTTAACTCCCCTTCATCTCAAGAGGAATCATACATGACAAGTACTGGAATGATTGAACCCCGGTGATATGAAAAGCCAGACTTTCCAGAGGAGACTCTCAGATATAACTTGTGACTTATTGATAAGTAGGAGCTGAGGATAGAGTTGGGTGAGGCCCAGCTAAATATTAGTGGGAAATTATAGGGGTGATAGCTCTCTTAGAACAGAGCAATTAAAGCAATCTGATTTTGCATTTCCCTGTCAGAGTGCTGACACTGTCACTGATGTGGGCATGCATGTCACGCTCATCCCATCTAACAGGGTGATAGCAGGGTTACGCCTTCCCAGCAGACCAGAGCTGCTGGCTCAGCACAGACCTCAGTTCACATCCACAATGTGTCAAGATGATGCAGAAAAGCTAGGAGTCACAGACAGTGGTATCAACCACTCCTGTAGCACTTCTTTGCTTTTCAACTAAAATGGAATGCCTCACAAGCCCTGGCAACAGAGGTGTAGAAACCTAAGCTATGAATGGCAGGTTCTGGACTAGTTGGTGGTTTGCATCTTCAGAAGGTAAAATGTCCCACAGGCTCTTGGCACAGGCAACACGTACCCCAGATGGTGAAGGGTAAGTTTTCGCCTTGTTATAGCTTGCAGTAAGATCTGCTACTTACAGGAGATCCAGCCAGCCCAATTCCTGGCACACCTCTGTCTCCTGGCTGTCCAGGGAGGCCAGGAGCTCCCCTCTCACCCTGAAACAAAGGAAGAAATTGAAAGCTTTGTGCATAGTTGAGAAAATGCGCTGAAATGCAATCAGGTTTTATGACAGAACATAACACAGATAGATCCTGACCTGCTGCTGCCCACAGAGGAACAGTATCAGGTTGTGGCAGCACAGGGATATGGCACAGTTGCTATCACATCATGCCAAGAAAAGTGCTCCCTTCCTTCATATGAATGCCAGTCCACCTCTGTGAGCGCTCACATAAGATCAGTGTGTGCCACATCACATAATTGAGTGGGAATACAGCTTCTACAAGTATTTTAATCCATTTTAGAGCACAGCATCCAATTTCCAGCATTTGCAATTGCCTGCAGGGTATTAGGCAGTCTCCTTGGCTTGGGGAAATACTAAGCACCATAATGTGCTTTTCTTTGTCTGTGTTTCTTTGGTAGATAGCTAACCTGCAAACATTGGTAAATACAGACTGTTTATCTGGTGAAGAAAGAATTATGGATGTTCGGCTACACCTTAATGTACTTCTTTCCTTGGTACCAACATGGGCCTCCTCACAGATCTGTATGAGTAAATTTTTTGTACAAAAATTAATTCAACAGCTCTACCACTCTCTCTGGAGGACTATACTACAAAATGAGAGTCCTCCTTTCTAAAAAATAGGATTTTCAACAGTAGAACTTGAAGAGAACAGAAAACTACTTGACACTGTTTAATGGACATTGTAGACAGAGGGTTAATAAAGAATTCATCTGCAACACTTAAACTTAATGTCTATTCTTTTGTTATAGGGTGCAATCATATAAGATTTTATGGATTGTATTGAAGTGGTGAGATACGGTCTCACATTGGTAGCAGACTTATAACAATTAATCTTATTTATGTTATTTATTATTACATTATTTACAGCTATATAGAAGCATGATAGAAAAATTGTTATCCATAGATTCTGCCCACCCAGAATTCAGTCTGCAGTATCTCCTAACTTATTCCCTTTTCTTTCTTTCTTTCATTTTAAACTACTCTTATATTACAAAGAAACAATACTGCAAGGACAATGAGAGAAAATGTATTCTGATTAGTTCAAACACTCCAGCAGATCCCCTATCTGTTATTTTATTCAAGATCATAATTTCAATACAAAGAGTTCAAGAGTATTTTCCCATACACAATTAAGATTCTTATCATCTTGTGTTGATATTGAATAGAATATTTCATGAGATGTCTTTTAGTGTTTTTTTCTGACTTTTATAGTAATTCTCAGTCTATTATGGTGTGTGTTCTGAACTGTCAAAGAAGTATACAACAGAGTACAATGCATTTATAAAAAATGCAGCAAAATTAAAATACTTCGTAGGAATTTAGTTATTTAAAAATACAGGAGCTAGATGTATCTGGTCCCATACTGCTATGTTCCTACTTCTATCATGTTTCAACATCCTACTCTTCTTCCAACTCAGATTAGGACAGTCAATTCAGAGGAGAAAATTTCTGACATATCTGATTGAAGATTCAAGTACAAGCCAGATGCTCTCAGAAGCAAAACATTTCTCTGTTTTAGTCTGCTTTCTATTTGTTGTGTATTTATAAGGGATAAACATTATTTTCAGCTAAAATTAGCTGAACGACTAGCTAGTCTTAGTCTTAACTACAAAATAGGAAGGCAAACCAGGACTTTCTGGTCCCATTGGATAATAATTCATGTCCTTCTTGAGAGACATAAAGGAAACTAGTGCTATGGAGGACTGATCTTTGAGGGGCTTACAGGAAATCTCTCTTGCTTTATGGATTAAAGGCCCTCAATCAGAGTTTCCTTAGTTTGTGTTGAATTCACATTATGTTCAAAGAAATTTTAAATGTTGAAAATGAACACAGCTAATTCATATGTTAATATTTACATCTACAGACATATTTGAATCGTAAGGAAAGGGACCTCTTTAAAGGCTAGAAGTGCAGTTTTGAATGAAAGCTCCACGAACTCAAGTTTCCAGTGAAAAGCAGACCATGCTTTCACCTTAACTTTTTCTACAGTTCCAGCAATGGAGAGAAGCAGTTCACAATAAAGCCCATGCTCACCTTATGTCCAAAGGGCCCTGGTAAGCCTGGTGGGCCTCTTTGCCCCTAAAGTGAAAAAGTCAAAACCAGAAAAAGTCATCATGCAGCCAAACAGGAGCCTGGACTTTGAGACTGTCCAGACAGCAAGCATCCCCATCACCATCCTCCTTAGAACAGTTTAGGTTGAAGGGAACATTTAAAAGTCTTCTTTTACTGAAAACATGTAATTAAATTAAAGAATATGTTAATTTGGCTAGAATTAAATGCTTTTAGGGAACTTCCATATAGCTAAGCATTTTTTGTACTGGTCACAAGGACAGCAGTTACTCCTTTTGGAGGTTCCCATTTTCAATGTCCACCATGGAACACTGAAAGGGGTTTAACGTTCAGAAATCCAACTTCAGTTCTCTCTGCCTTTTTGGATGCAACACAATTATCTGCAGCATTTTGCACTATAAGGCCTTTCATTTATTCAGTAGATAGTGTGTGAGCAGTTGTGACAATGCAGCCTAACTCTACCAAAAATCCATCATTCTTCTGCAGAAGTCGTGCTCACTATCTCATGTTGAACTACTCAAGCACAGAGCTTGCCAGCAATACTTACCGGTTCTCCATCTTTACCCTTACCAGGCAAACCAGGCTCTCCAGCAGGCCCTGGCTGACCAGCTGGCCCAGGCAAACCCACTTTTCCTTCTTTTCCCGGATCACCCTGTGAAAGACAATCCAGTGAAGCTCTTAGCCACATTTTAAAGACTATTTATGTCTCAGGTCTTTCACTGGGACTGAAAGATATGTGTTTTTCTCTAGCCTTCTTATGCAAGTTTCTTTTGGTATTGTATGAAACTTCTTTAAAGGGAAACTTTTTCCTTCCATTATCTCAAGGTATTTGCAATTTTCCTTAAGGAAAAGAAAATGAGACTTCAATATGTTTTAGGAATCAACTATCTGAGAGTCCTTGATCCACACATGACCCTGAGGTAGATCTCAGCAATAAGGAATGTGAATTGACTAAATGGGCTATTCCAGCAAACAGAGATCAGGACTCCAGCATACTGGACACTGTGCAAAGTATGAGCAAATTACAAAACTCTGACATCAATGAGCTCACTGACTAGTTATGAGATGGGATGTAACAGGCAAGGCAGGCAAAAGGTAAGCAAGGATGCACCGGAAAGCTGAACTAATGGTCCAATTACAACAGCTTATCAGGAAAGAAGAAATCTCGGTTTCCTAACCATGAAAATGCCAGCTTTTCTTTCAGCTTTGGATTTACAGCGGTGAACAGCAGGTACTTAAAACACCAAATCCCAACTCACACCAGGCTGTGAGGATAGCAGAAAATCATCATTGTGTAAACATGTAGCAGTGACTTCACTGTATCCAGTTGTATCTCAGTGGTTTTATTAAGTAAGTTATAAAGCTCAACAGTATGAAAACCTTACAGCATGTGTAAAGGAGGAGGTCAGACAAGATAATCTAATGAGCCCATGTGTCTTAACAAGCTATGAACCTATGAAATCATTTCCCAGTTCAAACTGCTTCTGTCCCAGGCTACTTGAAGTGCCCAAGAAAAAAAGAAAAAATAAATCCATGAAAGAACAAGCTCACCTTCTCCCCCTTTTCTCCCTCCTTTCCAGGTCGTCCAGGGTCTCCAGGCACACCCTGAAGAGAAAAGAACTTTAAAGCTTAAAAATTCCTTTTTAGGTAGCATTTGATCCTGAAGCAAATGGGTAGACCTGTGGTTTCACTGCAATCTATCTCAAGGATTAGTATCAGTTTCACATTTCCCAGTATAGACAACTTGTAATCCAGAGAACACCGCAGAAGAGCTGTGTACCAAGTGCTTAAAGAAGAGGCTTTTCCGATATAAAAAAGAGCTGAACTGCAAAAGCAGAAATTGAGCTAATCCTAGATTTGCACATTCTCTTTCTATTAATAACTATTTTTTTCATTCTGTGAAATCTTCAGCAGTTCCTAATCCACTACCAACAACCCCCACACACACACCCCATCACCACCTTTGTGTCACAGAAGCCAAAAGTATCACAATATTAATTCTTATGGCTACTGATCTCAAAAGCTATACATTGGAAAACACAGCTATGCTCATTTCTCACTCTATTTGAGTTTTCAGACCTTTTCATGTCATGGCAGATCTCAAAGCATTACTTGCTAAATTACGATTTAGATGCTCCAAAATAGATGATTCAGAGCTCCATATTAAATATTGTTGCTTCCTAACTCACCAAAACTCATTACAGAGTGGTACTCCATATCAAGACATGAAACGATGTCTTGGCACTGGTAAGATTGGACTGACCTCCTCATATGATGGCTGCAATAATTCTTTTCCTTTTAGCACGAGTAAAAATTATTTCCAACTATATTAGCTTTTATAGGTAATATACTGGTATTAGTGCTACAGAAGTTTGTTTAAAGGAATATGAAACTGGAAAAGGTCTTCATTTCCAATATCTTTAGGTTTGACGTTAAATCACTACATTAATACAATTACATAAAATGTAATTTAAAAATGAGTAGAAAGGCAATTTAAGATTTCTTGGATTGTCCAAGTGAAAAAATTGGCCTTAAACTGCTCTCTGTGCTAAAACACTGTGTCTGAACACATTATAAAATGGGGTCTATCTACTGGTTTTGCACTTAGTCTGCTATCTCAACTAAAACCTGGGTACCAGAAAGGAAATTGCAACAGTGGGGCAGGGAGTAAATGTGAAAAGCTCTATCACGTACAATTTAATGTGATGAACATAGGTAATGAAGACACTGTATTGACTTCAAAGTTCTGATAGTTGGATAAAATACTTAGATGCTTTCATAAGAAAAACCAGAAGTTTACCATGCAATTGCTATATCAAGAAGTCGTGTTTTCAAAAGGAAAAGACAACCGAAAATGGGGCAAAAGAAACAAATCCAGAGAGACAATAAACACTGAAATTTTTGTCTTGAAGAGCTGTCAGCAAAAATGACTTTTGATGATTTGGGTGGAGAATGAAGCAGCTCCATGGACCCTTCTTCCTACAAGTGAATATAAGAATATGGTTCATGGATAAACCATTCCAGGTGCCTCCAGGTCTTTCAATTCAACCATAAAAAAGTATAATGAAACACAACCTTTTGATCCTGATAGTAAACCTCATGGAAGGGAAGACCAAACATTAAGTAAAGAAATCAGGGTACAGATGGGAAAACAAATACACTAGTGTATACATACCACATTTCCTGGCAAGCCCCTTGGACCAGGGGGCCCTGCTGGTCCAGTCACACCCTGTTTTAAGAAAATGAAGTGTGGTTGCATATGTAATTCACAACTTATGCCACCATAGGAACAAGATGTTCCAATTGAGATTGGAGTTTATATCAGACAAGGTAAGCAAAAAATAGCATTTTTGTGAAATACTTCACAGTGCAAAAGAAGCATGAAACAATACAAAAGGATGAAGACTTTCTTTGGGAGTTTAAAATAAACTTCCATCAAAAAAATCCTTAATCTAGCTGAGATATAGGAAGAAATGTCTGGGCCTGAAACATCAAAAGAACAGAGGAAAGTATGTTGATTTATCATTAAAATAAAAAACTAGGTCAGCAAAATATTCTTTGTTGACAATTCTACCTATTTCTGCACCAGGGAAAAAAAAAAACTGAAAATACTCAAGTGCACTAAATACATGAAACTGTACAAACCATCCAGTGATACAATTCTGAATTGCAGGTTTTATTATCCAGAAATGTAACCTTTTTAGTGTAGGAAAGCCCATATATGTCAAAAATATTGCACGGGGGATAAGAGAGGACATATATTTAGGAATCTATGTCCCCATAGAGATGTATGTTTGGGGTTGTCAGTCTATATTTATACATTTTCTTTTGTACTTAACCATATCAGGTTGAAGTTTCTCCCTCTGCAGTTACCTGTCATCACAGCTTTGCAAGGAAAGGTATTTCTGTTACCATGTCTAATCTATTCAGGTCTAAACCAGACAGACTATCTGAAAACATCTGCACCAGCAGACTGAAATAATCTATCTGACTTGGATTAGACTGCAGAGAAACTCCTTCTACTGGAAGGGCTGGGAAGTTAAATCTTCTAGAAGGACGATGCTAATAGTTGGCAGGTGATGAAAACCTTCCACAGAACAGCTCTGTACAAAGGGAATATCTATCTGTTGCCTTTGGCTCACTAAAAGAGAATTAAAGGTTTTCTCATTTCTGTGTTATTTACAGCCTCTGGTCTACAAGCCGGAAGAAATGTTTGGAGCAGTGGCAGTCTATGAAAGGATGGCAAAACGAATTGTGTCTGCATATATCTACATTTCCATATAATTAACACTCTCCAAGCCACCAGGTTATACAAAGGAATAAAATTCGTGAATAGATTTGCCAGAAGGGGGACAGGTTTTTGTCTTTTTTTTTTTCCCTCCCCAGAAAGATTAAGAGTCTTCCAACCAAGAGTGAAAGAGACCTGGGGACAGGCAGTTTGGAGTTTAGGGTCAAAGCACAATGTCTAAGCACAAGTCCAAGAAGGAAAATCACAAATGTAAGGGTGGAATTTCAGTGTTCAAGGATGCTTAATTTATATTTCTTATTCCTTCTTTCTCCCAGACACAAACATCCTCTTTCTCAATTGTTATTTCAAATAGTTCTTCAGTCTTCCTTCTCTGCTTGCAAAGAATGCATGTGGCCTTTTATTCAGCTGCAAAGGGCTGATATGCTCTCACAATAATAAAAAGGGACTTGAATCCTTTGCTGTTCTTTAGCACACTGTCAAACAATAGCAGCAATCCCTACAACACGTCTCAAAAAAAGGTACACGATGATTTCTGGTGATGAGCCTGTATGGCTGCCTCAGCTTGGCAGATATCACACTGCAGTAATAAGTTCTGCTGGCACCTCACCCAGCAAAGAGGGCATTTTGTTGGAGAATGAGAGATTTTGCCAACAAAAGATGCAAAATTTAGAGCTGGGCTGACTGTGGCATTGATCTGTTTGGTGCAGCTGTGACTGTTTGCCCACAAGCAGTGACTCTTCCAGCTGCAGCTTAGGATATGTCCTATGCCCAAGCAGCCTGGGACAGCAAATCTGTGAGGCATTGACTTCAGAGTCTCTTCACATCTGTTACTGTCTAGGAAAAATGCTGCAAGGGAAACAGTTACTCACAGTCTGTCCAGGGGCTCCAGCTTCACCTTGGGCTCCTTTCTGTCCCTTTGTGCCCTACGCAGAAAGAAGAGAGATAGCAGTTGATTAGAGATGTGACGAAACTGCCTTCCAGAAAAAAAAGACTTCAAGACGCCGGAATGTGCACTCAGCAATGGTTTTCATTAATCAATTCACAGAGGAGTTTAACAGCTGAGGAAATGGCTTTCAGTTCTCTATGTTGCAAGAAAATGAAATATAAAAATAAAACCCTGAGACATAAGTAGAATTACTAATGACTAATCAGTTCAGAGGCTCTTTCACAGCACAGGATGCTGAAACTTGCAGACAACCATCTAACCTCAGGCCTACCAGCTACTTCATTTCCAGCTCAACCCTAATGGTTTCCTTGTACAGAGAAAGTTTTGCCTGCAGTTCTTAAAAACAAACAATAGTAATTTAGAAGTGGTGAAAACAGATAGCAGTGCAGAGGGTTTGTCCCAGTCTTACCTACCAGGTAATCCTTTCTTAAAGGTTTTGTTAGCAAAGAGTCTAGCAGATGTTAGTTAAAAGTTGCATGGTATTACTGTATATTTTTTTCATAATGATAAGACTGCTGTTAACCTGTTTAAGCCGTTGATGATAAAGTATTAGCTGACTATATGGCTTGGGCACAGCACAGACGATGGCAGAGCGAACACTTTCCCATGCTGACATGATAACATACTTCGGTGATAACTGGAAATAATAAGCATGAGCCAAAAAAATCTTAGATGATAATTGATACTATAAAACCATTTTACACAAGCCATAGTACACTCAGGGGGAAATGTGCTGGGGCTGAATTTGAATGCTCTGCAATATTTTACCAATGTACTGCAGTAACTTATCGGTGAGACCTGTATGATTCTATAATTCTATAAGATGCCCTCTTGAAGGCTTCTGAAGTTGGAAGGATTCTCCTAGACAATACAGATCGTGCTACAAAGATGCCATATTTCTGCTTTTATTCTCCTTATGTTGCCCTGATGTCCAGCATAAATAAATACCACTGCAGAAGTCCCTGAACTTACAACAATGAAGAAAGAAAAATGGGCTGTTTGTGTACAGAAGTTGAATTATTTACAGTGATATAGACCTTGAAACCACTCCTCTCTGGTCATGTCAAAGACTTTTCTTAGGCTGGGCCCTCTTACCTGTAGTCCTGCAGGTCCTGGGACACCCTGTTCACCTGGGACCCCTGGTAATCCCTGAAATACAGAGAGAGATGTGAAGGAGCTGAAGCAAATTTCTCATTTCATCTCCTGAGCAAAAGAAGGTATTCTTCCATCTTCCTACTAAGAGAAGAAAGGGTGTTTTTTACAGTGCTTGTACACTGCAGAGGATGGTCTCTCTTGAGGGCTCCATCCAGAGCAAGAGCAGGATACAAATAGTGTAGCCAAAAGCATAGTTCTGCTGGGCTATGTCACTTCAAAAGCCCTTAATAAATCCTGCACAACTTTACTGTCAGCCAAGCTCTGTCTAGCAAACCCCAGTCCTCTTCTCAGCCATTATGGGCCAGAGCTATAAATTAGGTGCCTTGTTTCATGCAGTCATCCAGCTTTCTGTACAGTCAGTAAAAAGCCAAAAAGCTGTGGTTTATTCTGATAAGAGAAGCATCCCAACTATGGAAGGCGTATGTTCCCCACTCTTCCTCAAAAACAAGCAGCTCCCATGTCCTCTCCTTGCTAAATCAACTGAAAAAACACTTGAATCTTCTTACAGGTTCACCACGGATTCCTTGATCTCCTTTCTCTCCTTTTGGTCCAGGTTCACCCTGATATGAAACAATAAGATAAAGAGAGAAATAAAAACTCTTTCCATGACTAGAAATCACACCAGTTCTGTTTGGTAAAGGGTTGTTTCAATTAGCTATCCATTTCTGACACAGAGTACCTTCCTCAAAGGACTCTGAGGCCAATAAATCGAAACTACCATATCACACGCTAATATTTGCAGACCTTTGTCTACGCTTCTAGGACTGTTATGACATCAACTGCAAAAATGTTCAGTTTAAAGGGAGAGTAGTTTTTCCTCAGGCATAATAGTAGTTAAAGAATTTACCATTCTAAAATTTGATAAATTCAGCTTCAGTGTATTAAATGGTAGGAACAAGAACAAAAGCACCAGCACCACTGCACTACCTCTCTGTAGGACCACAAACCTAATGTCATCCTACAGCTAGGGAAATTACTTTGCATACAGACAGTTCCTTCTTCCACTTATAAGTGTTCAGTGTCTCACTTTGAGCACTTCCAGAGACGTGCACTACACAGCTTTACCAGATCTCTATTTCTGTTAACATCTCCATATATTCATGCAGCTTCCCCTCTCTCCTGCAATGTCAGTGCATTATTTTATGCACCAATATCATTGATTAATAGAATTAATTTATTCCTGTTCTTCCTCCATACAGTAAATTGAAGATGCTTTCAGACAGAAGTTCATCAACTTTGTTCTGAGTTCTAGAACAATAATAAATCCATATTTCTGCTTTTATAAATTGAAAAGGAACAGTACACAATCATGTAACTAGTTGGAATAAATCAAGCATTTGATGAATACACACATTTGTATATTTATATGAACACACGTATTCAAGCAACAGCAGTCATTACTTATTCATTATTTATCATACAAAGTGTTTCAATTATGCAATCAAGGAAAAGCAAGAACATCAGTGATTTAAGCTACACATACACGAGGACTAGTGATCAGTCAAAATGCAGAACCCAGGACAAATCAGCTTGAATTTTATTTGCATCAGCTATTTGCCAATCATTTCTGCAACACCTGGGATTTCAAAGTCCATTTGCAAATGATTCTATAATAGACAAAATAAATGTAACTGCATAAATATTACTTATGTCTGTATTTATTATGCATTATGAATAAATATCATCATCTGTGATAAATAATGGGAGGAATTTAAATCTGCAAGTAGCATCCCGCTAGATTAATTTTTAATCAGGCAGTCCCGTATGCCATCTAGTGGCCTTCAGAAAGATAACAGGACCTCCTAAAGTTCAAGTAAAGGGTGCTATGCAACAAATCCGTACGTTTTTGTCTGGAAGCTGTTTTGCATAATGACATTTCAATCCCTGAAAAGCTTTTGTGAGAGCAGCGCAGCAAAGAGTAAGCATACAGGAATTAATCTGTGGGCACGTATGGTGTTACTAAGTGGGAATAAGGGCATATTTTACCAGGGAAAACTGCAAAGGGAAGAAAGAACTGAACGGATAAAGAGTAGAAGATTTTTTTTTTTTAATAGTCTCCTTTCTTTTACTTTTTCCTTGATACTTGATTTACATGTTAATGCAAAATCAGCAAATTCCAGTCTAATCATAGAATCATAAAATGTCTTGACTTGGAAGGGACCCAACAAGGATCAAGTCCAAGTCCTATCCCTGCACAAGACAACCCCAAAACTCACACTTTGCACAGCCATAAACATGGATAGAGGCAGCATTTCTTAACCCAACCTGCCAGCGAATCTGCTTGCGATTCCCTCCAAATTTGCCAAACCCATGACTATCTGCCAAGGCTGTTGACACTCTCTGCTAGTGCTGCACGTTGTGGAGCAGCAACAGTTGCCCCCAGCAACTGGACTTAATTCACTGCCACCCAGTTCTTTCTACAGCTCAATGAACAGAAATAATGCTGTGACATCCAACAGCTGCTACCAGCCTGAGCCAGATCAGTGCTTACATCTTCCTTGACCTGTTCTCGGCAGTGTCTTCCTATAGTCACCACATGAGTCACTTCTGTGCCATTTAAAGGACAGAAATTGTAGTGGGGGCTCACCTGTGCCCCGCTGCAGTGGAAAGTAGAAGGAAGACTGAGGAGCTGCCTCCTGGTTTACTGCTTTTGCCTCTTTTCAGTCATCATACAGGACAACCACTTTGGTTCTCATGCACTTCTGTCTCAAAGAAGTATTTATTGATTTTAACTGACTAGTGTAAATAAACATTAAAAAATTCCCTGCAACTATGGAAAAAAAAACTGACTCCCCTACACATACACACTGCCCTGCTGCATCAGGGAGGTTCTGCAGAACCCACAGAACAGGCTGCATCCAAAACACACAACAGAAACGTAGTGGTAGATAAATGGGAACTCAGACTGATTTGATCAGAGATTTTCATTTCTGACAATTACTGAGGTGCGCCAGCACCATAATGTATTTCTTGTAATGAGATGCCCAAAACTCAACACAGAATTCAAGGTGTGGCCTCACCAGTGCTGAGTATAGAGGAGCAATGATTTCCTTACTCCTGTTAGCCACTCTATTTCTGATGCAAGCCCAGGTGCTGTGAGCATTCTCGGCCACCTGGACACACTGCTGGGCTACTTTCAGCTGGCTGTCAAACAACACCCCCAGGTCCTTCTCCACCAGGCAGCTTTCCAGCAACTCTTCCCCAACCCTAGAGTTGCATGGGATTGTTGTGACCCACCTGCAGGGCCTGTCACTGAGCCTTGTTGAACCCTATGCAGCTGACCTCAGCTCATTATTCCAGCCTATCCAGGTCCCTCTGTAGACCCTTCCTTCTCTCAAGCAGACTGACACTCATGCCCAATCTGGTGTTCTCTGCAAACTTACTGAGGGTGCACTTGATCCCCTCATCCAAGTAGCTTATAAAGAGTAGTTTAAAAAGTTTATAAACAGAACTGGCCACAACACTGAGCCCCGGGGGACACCATTTGTGACAGGCTGTCAACTGGATTTAACTCCATTAACCACAACTCTTTGGGCCCAGCCATCCAACCAGTTTTTTATCATCACATTCATATTGTACATGGAGAAATATCAGTGACCTGACCTGCTGACAGTCTTCAAGCCTTTTGTTCTTTACTGTCTTGCAGCTGATTTACAAGAGTAATGTGCTCAAAGTAAAAGATGTAACTCCTTCTGTGACTGTAGCACTATCAAGATCACACGTCCTTGTTCTTGTATATTGGCAAACTATAAGCCAAGGGGAAACATGAACAAATGAAAACTTGTCTCTATTTTCAGTATTACTTTGCTTTCCTACTTCTTTACTCAGCCTCTGAAGAACCTGGCATACTCACTTTTTTTTTTTTTTCCCTAATGGCACTCTCATAGCCTTCCTTTGCCATTTATATATGTTAAAAGCCTTCTGATCCTTAATGAAATTATATGCACACCAATGGTATGATTCTATGTAATAGCAGATATTTCCCACTATGTGCTGAAAATGGAAATCAAACTTCATTTTAAACTTCATTTAAAAGGCTTGTAGAGCATACAGCTATGTCCCAGCTTGTATGCTGCTGTTACGACGACAGTTATGGAGCTGTGGACTTCTCATCATGGCTGGTTGCAATAGTGAAGTTGCCCAGAACCAGACTTAAACTGAGCTCTTTACTGAAAGTATTTAAATAACATGGAAAACATTAAGGTGCTCTGTGACTTATTAGATACAAAAGACAATAAGCCAGAAGCTATGCTTAGTAGACTTGTTACTTACGGGAATCCTAGGGTGTGGGGTGAAGAAGGCCGTCTGGAAGAGAAACCAAAGTGTTAAAAGAACCATTTCTTATTTTCCTTGAAATGCAAAAATGTAGGTGTTCTCCTTGTCATTATGAATTACATGTTCCATAAATCCATCAGTAGGTTTATAAATGAGCAACTCATTTAACATCTGGCTGTTTGGAAAAAAGCCCACAAACATCACACATTTCCTAGGTTATTTGAAATATGAACACAAACTCAAAAACATCTTGTATGTCCCACTGCTATGAAAAAACAAATCATCTTTAAACTTTTATAGCAAGTTTACTATTCGCTGTCTCAAGCTCACCCTATTTTCAGTATTGTTAAATTTCCTGACTCTGGTGGAGTTTTGTGAGAACTCTCACTGCATTGTACCGTGAACAAGTTATACGTCTCAACATGGTTGTTTTAGGCATTACACATACAGTCATCCTGAAGGACTAGCCAGAAAAAAAGAATAAAAACTTGTAGAGAGAGGCAGTATCTTTTATCCAAACTGATAAAATTAGGGAGAAAAATGTAGTCCTTGATGGAATGAGGATATTGAAATCATCACCCACTTTTACAACTGAAGCATAAATTATTTCTTCTTACAAACACGGGAAGGTTTGAGCAGTCGGGCATATTTTCTCTATATCTAGCATGTTTTACTGTGTTTGTAAACTGCCTTCTCCACCTTTATTAAGACAGAGTTATCCTTGGTGTTGTGACTGGGTTATTCTTGTCTGATACATATGGGGTCTTCCTACGCAATACCATGATGCACCCCTTGGCACAGACTAAAGAAGCCCAGCAAGGGCAAGGAATAAATTATAACATCGCCTTCATTGTTACACGGAGGCCTTTAGGCACTTGATTTTTGCCAATAGACCTTGATTTAAATTCTCTCTGTAATCTGTGAATGTGGCAGCTGTAACCAGCTGTAGTGAGCAAAGCTGACAAGTGTATATCTGCTGGGTTTTGGGGGATCTGTGACTGGGATCAGCCCTCCTGTTGCAATGACAGGCCCTTTCTTAGTCCTTACTCCAAGCTGCTTACACAGATTTGCTGGGGGAACTCTGAGTTTTATGTATTTGCATTCAGTGGGTGATGCTTTAATCACTAGTGAACTTCACTGCAATTATAATCAGGCTCTGACAAATAATTTTGGAGGCTCATTTTCAAAACAATAAATTCATGTTCTCTTGGTCTCTTTCTTTTATTAGCAGAAAAAGTACATGCAATTAGGTATGACTGGTTTGTGTGCTGGATCCAGTGCTGAACCAAGAACGAGTTTTGTGATGAGAGGGTCTCCCTAGGGCTACAGCACAGCATGACACTGTATGCAGTGGAGGCTCTGGGAGGCTGCAACATCACTGAAGCTGAATGCTTTACCCCGTAAGTTCATACTAACAAGAAGAACCCTCTGTTCTTCCTGGAAAAAGATGAATTGTTCCCCAAGAAAACAAGCAGTCGTTCACTGGTATCTGTTGAGAGTGAGCCAGTCTTATCTTGAAATCCCTGTGGGAAAAACCTTGCTGGAAAATCTGTATGAATGTACTCCCCATTTTCAGCCATGACCTTCTTCAGACAGCTCCCACAGAAGTTAAACAAATCACAAATTCAGTTCAAGTGCTACCACAAGGCAAGGACATACAAAAATGCTGTCTGCAAAGAGACAGAGAAGGGCACAACCTCCCCCTCAAAATAAAAAGACCAAATATAGCTTGATAATTCTTCTCTGAAGCAAAGGCAGACAGTCTCAAGTGAAATGGGTCCTAAAGTTTCTGAAGAGAAGCAAGGATCCTGAAAAGCTCTGTCTGATGGAAGTGTGATGATGCTTTGAATATTGTTACAGCACAGAATGCAATTTTACTTACTGTTCCAGGTAAGCCTGGTGGTCCAGGGGAACCCATGTCACCCTAGAGAGAGGAGAAAATTGTAAATAAGGATATTAAAAGACATCCAAATAAAACTCAGCATTATCAGACAGAAGATAAAATATTACCAGATGAGACATAACCCAAAACCAACCTGCCAACTCAGTGACACTGAAAATCCCATAGTACTTCTCTGATGGGTGGATTTACCCCATTGCTCTGGCCAGAATTTCTGCTGTCCTTGCTTTGTTGCATGCAGAATTCTCGCTTTGTTGTCTCTATCACTTTATGAATTTGTCACCGACCTGACTTCACAAGTCAGTGAATTTAAAATGTTACCCCATCCAGTGCAGGAATGATATAGAATTTAATTTGCATTTTAAGTTAAAGTCGATCAAAATTCTTGATTGAAAAACATGCATTAGCTGAGCTTCTTTTGTAGATGGAAAAAAATCCTCTTTTTCATAAAAAATACATGTTTCTAAACCCAGTTCTCTCCCTAATTTTGGAGTTAAAACTATACTGTTGCTGAAGTATCTCATAAGAATTATAGCCCAGGTGTCCTAACTTCCACTGACCTTCCTGTGAGCTGTGCTCCACAGACATCAGTCCCTCTGACACTTCAAAGCTAAGAACTATTAACACCCTTGTAACCTCCCAGATACAGGAGATTCAGATGCTTCATTGAACATGTCATCTGACCACTGATGAGAGAATTACCACATCCATATATTGTGAAAGTCACCAGCAAACTGAGGACTGATGCATCCTAAGAAGAACAAAGCAGTACCCACTTTCTGATGGCTGTTGCCACCATCAGTTTTTCACTATACAATCATTGGCATCTGCAAGGTCAGCACATCATTGTTACCTTCATGTTCACAGAGGTTGAATGTAAATTTTGGTGGATACCACCTTTGTCTAGTTCTCTCATTTTCACTAAAATTAATAGTATTGTGGTGGCAGAAGCCCAGACCATTTCTTAAATTACTGTTCTTGCAGAGGCAGGCACAGAAAATTTCTTTAGAATTTAATTCCAGGCTCATTTCTATCAGCCAGTTCTAAAAGAAAGAAAGGTTTCCTTGAATTAAAGAAATTGTCTGAGATTTCACCAGCTGCTTATTATTTCTTGCATTACTCAATAAATGATTGTCTTTGTCCCACACAGATTTTTCTGCTGTTTCATTGTAGAGCTCAGCTAAAAGACTTCCAGTGTTTCTAATCTTCCTCAGATATTCTCCTCCGTTCACTTGCCTCTGCCCCCTTGACCCTTTTCCTCTCTTGGCTAAGGAGGATCATGCCCATTTCATGATTTACCTTTTCTCCTCTTTCACCTTTCAGTCCTGGAAGACCATCTTTTCCTTTTTCTCCCTAAAAGCAGCAAAAGGAAAGCAGGAAGTACACGTTTTGAATTGATTGCATCAGTCCCACTAGAATATTTTATATTTTCAGTTGATCTTACCTGTCCTTGAAGACATAGTGTAAGAAATTAAAAAAGTAACATTTTGGAGATGGCTTCATAAAATCCACACTATTTTCAGAGGTCAGTGAATAGAATTTAAGTTCATGGAAAGGAAAGAACCAATCATAAAATAACTTGCATGTAGAAGATACTACTGCTTAATGCAATTATAAAAAACAGGCCTTTTCTAGCTGGACAATAGAGGCATAACTACACGAATTAAGACGCAAAGGGGACATTCATAATACCAATTTGTTTAAAAAAAAAAAGATTTCTGAGTCACTCATTCACCGGTACCTACCTTTCTACTTTGTTCAAGTATTTGGGTCATGTGAATGGGAGATGCTTAAAAAGCATGATGTGAGTACTCTTTAAAGTATGTACAGAAAATGTGCTTATCTTGCATTCAAATAGGACATATCTGACCTAGATTTCTATCATTTTATATAGATACAGAATATTTTCTATATCATATTCCCTACAATACATATAGCAAACTGAATGACAAGACCTCCATTGATTTTAGAACCTTCTCGAATCCATTAAGCGTGTAGTCAGTTATCAGGAGTACGGACTTCATTTACATGGCTAAATGAGTCAGGCCCCTAATCCAACTATTTCCCAGTGTGCAGATGTCTCTGGTGGTTTGGAGCTCAGGGTAAGCAATAGATAGTAGTGGGTGGCAGTCAGGTCATCAGAAAATGATCCAGCCATCTAGAGTTTTCTCCAGTGCTCAGTGACAACGGGGACTTGTGACTTTTTGTTGTTCTTAGTTTTTTTTATATTCGTAAACGAGGCAGTGTAGGAGACCACAAACAGAACAGGGACGCTGGTGGCTCTATCAGCTTTAATTCCTTGAGACAAAGGACTGATTAAAATGTACTACTCTCAAGGGGTTACTTAGCAGGCAGAGATAAGGACAAAGGGCACAGGCTGTCTTGGTCTTATCTGTCTTAAACACTCCAGGGTGTAAATAGCCATCCCTTTGATCTTCAACTACAAAAAGGGAAGAACAGAGACTAGCAATGAGGGAAAAACTTCAGGCAGTGTGCTCCTGTGGACTGAACACCCCCTTGGTTGGATCAGCGCTTGAACTAGGGAACTAGGACAGGTAATATTTTCCTCTCCTTTTCTTTCTTTCTTTTTTTTTTTTTCCCCTACTAGCGCACAATCTCCTTACTTTTCCTCCTTTTGATTAACGCAAGACCTATTGTAGTAGTGTACTTGGTGCTGCATACTCCACATACACATCATAGTATTGTGTTTGATGCTGCGTATTTTAAATATATATTGTAGGATTGTGTTTGACTTTGTGTTTGGAGAGACACATTTTTAGTATTGCATTTGAGTCTGCATATTTTGCCTTTGTAATTAAGTAGAGTGCACCTATAAGCAATAAACTGCCTTGTTTTTATGGATTTCCAGTGCTTTTTCACTGCATTTCTAACCAAGGGGAATTAATGAACTTTAGTCTCCTCTCCCCTTACTGGAAGAGACAGGCAGGTCTTTCTGAAAGTGAGGCATAAATAGCACTGTAGCTCTTCTACTGCCTCACAGCCAGCATGGCACGAGTCATAACCTTCTGCATTTAGGACTGTCACAATTCATCAGCATCTCCACTGTAATGAGGAACAATCCCTAGGCAGTAAGGTACCGTTTTGGAAGGGGTATTTTGTGACTTTGCTGGGTGCCAGTCAGCTGCTCACCATAGCAATCATACCAAGAGAGAACAACATCTAAGACATGTGAGGTAAGTCGACCTGGTGCCAAATGGCAAAATGAAAAAATCAAGCAGTGGCTCAAAGTCACTGACCTTATCTCCTTTTTCTCCTCTCGGTCCAGGTAAACCCTGAAGACCAGGTAGACCTGCTTCACCCTGGAAGTAAGACAAAGGACAAAATGTGTGAAATCTAGGAAGAGGCATCACACATAGCTTCTATCAATAAATCTCATTACTCTCAAATATAATTAAGAATGAAAACCCAGAATGGTGGGCAAAACTCTTCTTTCACTAATGTCAGTTAAAAATGCATCAAGTCTCATCCTCGCAATAGGCTAATCCAGCCACCATGCCCTTTGGCTGGGGAGGATGAAACCTTGATTTAGCTGTCTATCCCTTTACACATCTGACATTAGACTGAATTGTTCAGAAATCAGCTACAGATGGCTTCTTCTTGATACATCACAGCACGCTACATAGAGTCTATGCTATATGCCAGAACCTGCCCTTGTTTTATCATGAGATCAAATCTAAAAGATATAGTTTGCTGAGAGAGAATGGGATTGGTTTTATTATCAAATAATTTATTATAATTGGAAAATCATTACTTAAAACAGCAACTAAGACTTCTCTTTTTCGTCATTACACTGTTAACAGGCATCATGGAATCTAGGACGTTTTCTTCATGCTGCTTTGTAGCTGGACAAAGCAAGCAAATAAAAGCACCTAAAAAAAATAGTTCTCACTTTTCTTTTCATTTTTTAATGATCTAGTGTAGTTTAGAAATGCAAAAACTTCATTATTTTAATCTGAATGGTAGAGCTGTTACCTGAAGAAAAGATCTAGAATTTCCTGGATGTACTATTGCACATTTGAATTTCTTTGTGTTTGAACCTTACCTTTGAGTCTCTGTTTTGTAATATTTGTTATTGCAGTAATTATGATCTCTGTGTCAAGAAGCTTGTTCTAAATATATCAAGTATTCTCAAATTTAGCTCCTGGTTGACCCAGTTTATAATCTGAAAATAACCATGTGGTTTCCTATTTATAATTACTCTTCTACCTGCATTTCTAATGTACTATCACAAAGGATCTCAGTCATGGAAGGACCCAAATTCAGTAAGTGATGTACAAATATCTTGACATTAGTGAGACATCTGACACAGGACAACATGACATTCTCATTAGCAAACTGCAGAAATGCAGCTTGAAAGGGTCTCTAGAAAATGGTGTACAACTGATTGAAGAAACTACATTCACACACCTGGTTTTAACTATTTCCTGTCAAATTCAGATGGTATATAAAGTCCTCTAAGGGACTGCATTATTCAGTAATTTAATTTATGACTGAGATGACAGAAAAGAGAACATTTATGAAATATGTGGAAAGCACTACAGTGTGGAGAAAGAGGCAAGTGTTTTGGAAGCTGGTATTAGAATTCAAAACAGCCTTGCATGGGGAGACAATCCAGAATGATAGGCAGAGCACTAGCTGGGAGTCTGACCCTTCACTGCCCTCGGTCTAAGCTTGTCCAGCAACTGCAAAGCCCAGCAGTTTGTTTGTCAAGATAAATGACATTTAGCCACAGCTAAATGACACCACTGGGTAGTGACCAGAGAAACCATGAAGGAATGGTATAGAAACCACAAATGAATGGTATAGAAACCATGCCCTGAGAGCACTATGTGAACACTCCTGATGAACTGCTGGCCCACTACGTGGTGATCTCCCCTTACTTGGGATGCCAAATAAAGATACTTTCCTGGGAACTCAGTGATACCTATTAGGTAGGTTATAAGGAATTTTGGAATAGAAGTAAAATAGTCCAAAGTTGTGGGTGGTGCAATTGTTATCCGCTTAATAAATACCTAATTCCAAAACCCCTCACTTTGTACCTCAGACTTGGAACCTTATTCTTCCGAAGAACTGAGGCAACGAGTCTGACTACAACACCCTGATAAATAGGAAAAATGGTCAGCAATTCCTAAAATTTAATCAAAATGGAGAGACTGCCACAGCTTATGGAAAGCTGCTATATGAGACTCCTCATAGACAGATTCTTCCTCACTCCCTTTAAGTCCAGTTTGTGGTGTATGTTATGC
The DNA here is from genome assembly GCF_032191515.1 of Phaenicophaeus curvirostris. Lineage (NCBI taxonomy): Eukaryota > Metazoa > Chordata > Aves > Cuculiformes > Cuculidae > Phaenicophaeus > Phaenicophaeus curvirostris. The sequence continues at coordinate 93,560,025 of NC_091394.1, forward strand.
TGTATTTCACAAGATCAGAGGGCTGGAGCACCTTCCCTATGAGGACAGTTTGAGAGAGTTGGAGTTGTTTACCCTGGAGAACAGAAGAACCCTGGGAGACTTTGTAGCCCTTCCAGTACTTAAAGGGAGCCTATAGGAACGCTGGGGGGGATGGCTTTGTAATTACATGTAGTCACTTTATATTGCTCTGACAGGCAGGTCTTCCTGGTAAGATTATTTTTCTGCTCACCTGCTCACCAGGTTGACCACGACTCCCTGGTTCACCCTGGAAAAACAAAAGCAAGACTTTAACATTGCAAGGACGTGACCCTTTTGTAAGAACACTTTCTTATCAATAAAGTGTGTCCCCTGTTGTCCTGGACCATGTTGTTCTAACCACGTCCCATAAGACACTGAGATTGCTTTCTAGATAGCTTTGGAACGAAGACCACAGGGAGCTACTGCAAGGGCGAGGTCAGATCTCCGTATGCATACAGGTATACTTGAGAGGGGAGCATCAAATATGGTTTGGTATTTTGGAATACCATGAATTCTAAAAGGCAGTGAGCCTTATGCCTCCAACTTTAGACAAATTCTGCTCTCCTGACTTCAGTGTAAGACCTTCTAAAATAACAATAACTCAATGATTGACTCAATGATTACAGCAAACAATGAAATAACAATGAAATTCCTTACCTTAAGACCAGCTTTTCCAGGAATTCCTTCATCACCCTTTTCCCCTTGTTCTCCCTGCAAGGAATACAAGACTTTAACATAAAAACCCCTCTGGTAGTACAGCATGTTTGCAGGGCAAAGAAATAGTGAGAAATATTTTGAATTAGATCCTTAGTATCAGCCTGAGGATGTAAACTGAGCCATGTGAGAACATGTTTCTTAGAATGTTTTTTTCCATTCTGGTGCTGTTTGCAATCACATCTCCAGAACCAATCACTCTACTGGAATACTTCTGGAATAACACAAGATCAATCACTGTAGCATTGTGAATTACCTGAAAAACATTCAGTTTCTTCAAGATATAGATGGCTAGAAAGTCTACATTTTTTCTGTTAAGAAAAATAACCAGTTGTACAAAAGGGACCTCGGCCACTGGGCCTTTTAGGTAAATATTCTGAAACTGTGGGTGGTGTTGGGATGAGCAGCAGAGAGTACAGTGCATTTAAGAGCTGAAAAGCACTATGCAGCAGGGTAGTACAGTAGGTACTACACAGGGTTGTGAATAATTTCAAAAGTTTATTTAGCCTCAGAAATTTGTAATAGACTGCAAATTCCTCACCTTTATTTATCAATAAATGGGAGCTGGTGACTTTTCTAGACATGACCTCAAGCACTGAGTTGAGACCGGCTAGTATAAATGTAGTGTGTCATTGGATCAAGTAGGTGTCATAGTGTTCAAGTATCAGAGGCAAGAAGCCTGTTGCCGACGTAATCGAAGGTACTAGATGGTTAAGAGCTGTTGTTCTTAAGATACAAGAAGTAGTTAATATTACAAAAATTGGAACTTTTATTTAAGCTAAACTAGAATTAAGTTTTATCTAAACAATTGTGTTTCTTGAAAGATAGACAGAACATCCCTCTGATAGTGTGTGTTCTTTAAAACAGTATTTTTTCCAGACGCTGTTCGTTCTTTGGAGATGGTAACATCTTGTGTGAAGTATGGTCTGTGCTGAACAAATGTGTCTTCTTCTGTAATCACCTCTGTTTGGAGTTTTCTTTCTATTTCAAAGACAAAGTCAAGCAAAGAGCTGGAGCCAGCTCCAAATTAGCAAAAGTTTTGACTGTTGTTGAGTTTCACAATAACATTAAAATTAGACATTGGAAAGTAATAGAATATGCATAAGATTTCTGGGAAAAAATATACATATGCAAGTAAATGGGAAATATGTTCTGTAACCAGCTTTTGTCTCTGCACATGATTGATGGAGATCACTCTGTCGTGTTGCCCAGGCCTGATAAAGAGCGCTTTCTGAAAGTCCAAAATGAGTCTTAAAGAGTTTTATTTACCAGTGTTTTTGGTATCACTTATTCCAATATTCCATCCCCAAGGCCTAGCTCGGCCTTCATTGACAAAATACGGCACATTTCGTTGGCAATTATTGACGCAGTGATGGCAAGTTAGCCAGTGTCTCCCACCTTGAAATCTCCTGTCACCTTTCCTCCATTACAGAGACAGCAGAGGAGACAACCTTTCCCAACCTGACATTTGCTGAAGCTTTCAAACGGAGCAGAATAAGAACTGCTTTTCTACAACACAGATCTACAGAAGTCTTGAGGAGTTGACATCTCTTCTTTCCAGCACTTCACAGTGGAAAGAAAGGAATGTCTTTGGAGCCTGCCACACTTTGGTTTTCCTTCTTGTGCCTTGGATGTGTGCCTTGAATTACCAGCATCACTGGTTTTCCTGAGTGACAGAAGAAGCTTCTCTGTTTGCAATGCTCAGAGATGTTTGCCATATAGGACACAGAAGTAGAAGACTGGAAGAGGATCACTCATGTCTGCTGTATTTACAACCAGCTCCATCTTCATAATGACTCAGTACAGTGCAATCACACCAGCTGCCTTGGTCCTGGAGCTTCACCTCTGGCTCCGTGATGAGGGGTTGGTGAGGTGGTGTTTGACCTTGGAATTGTGTCTCTCTTCCTGCTCACAATTACTGACTTACCCAAGCAAGTGGTTTAATACTAGTGTATGTGATGCCACTTGCCTTTTGCCCTGGAAGCCCAGGAAGCCCATTGAGTCCATCTTTGCCAGGCAATCCCTAAACAAGAGAAAAATCACAAGCTGTAAATGCCTGTCGTTTAAATCATTAAAAGCAAGCTCAGCATAAGCATGCTAAGTTCATTCCTCTTGCCCTTGATATAGGTTTAAGGAAAGAAGAACCACTTCATGCATTTTGTTTTCACCTTTTCCCTCCTGTGACTCAAAATATACAAAAGTTCTCACAATGCACATTAGGCACTCGGCTCTTTTTCCAGCATCTCAGTTTTGGTAAATGACCACTAGATGTCAGTGCTGTCATAGAGAAACAACAGTAAAGCGCTTTTTATGCACTGCGGATTCTTCAGTAACTTTAAAAATGCCATTTTTACTTATCAGCCTCTACAAGTCACTATTATCTGCAGCTATAAAGATTTTTTAAAGTCTGTTTTTCCTTTTAAATATCGATAATTTCTTACACAATACAAAGACTCCTAAAATTAAATTATACAACACATAGTGACAGAATTGTTCAGCAAGATAAGAATTAAAATGAATTCCTGTAATGCATTTAAAGTGGTCAGAAAACTTTTGCCCCCTCTCCAAGTGTCAGTCACTCCCCAGACACAGCAGGCTCTTGGTGGCACTCAGTATTTCAGAATTCACCTTTCTTGACAAAACAGACAACAGAATCGCCATGTTCTGCTAAACCTGAGATTTTAATTATGAGTTCTTTGGCCTGATTCAGGAAAATCCAGGTCTGGAAGAATGATATCTTGCCAAATGCAAAATGACTTTTGAAAGGTACTGTATAAAGAAAAAATAGAGGTCCTGGTGTGTAGGAGTAGCGGAGCTGCATCTGGTCAAATTCACAAAAAACATCAGGGGCTAGTATTTGCATAAAAAGCAACAGTGCTGGAGTCCACATTTAAACCTCACGTGTGGACAAGCTGCAGGAAACAAAGCAAAGACTTGAGAATTAAAAGTATCTGCACTCATGGAGAGCATAGAAGCAAGTGAAGCAGTTCCTCAACACTTACAGCTGGTCCTGGTGGTCCAGTTTTACCAGAAACTCCAATTTCTCCTGGCAGTCCCTGAAAAATAAAACCAGAACAATAACAATAACAAAAAAAAAATCGGTATTCCTATCTTTTGCACCTACCTCAATGGAAGTTGCTGTTTTCAATGTAAATGCTATTTGCCCTTCCATGGTAGTCAGGACTCTTTCATGGTCCTGCAGACACTGACTTATCTGCAGGTAGCACTGATGTGGTTCCAGTGCTCAACACAGAGAAGCTGTCCTCTAGGACCAGCTGTGGCTTTTCGGCAAGAAAATATAAGAGAAAACAGGCCAGAGGGCCTGTCTCAGTTCCCACTGAAACCCATGATTTAAACTTCTCCCCAGCTATGTTTTCCTCTTGTTCATATAAAATAAAAACAAACAAGCGAAGCAAGGCTCTTTTCTTACTGGTGCACCAGGTCGTCCAGGGGGTCCAGCAATGCCTGGTGGTCCTGCAGGTCCCTGTAAAAGAGAAAGCAAAACCACTTTATTAAACTCCCTGCTGGTAGCTGAAAGCCTTAGGTCTTTCCCTGTGCAATCAGGGCCCTATTTGAAACAGCAAAAAACACTGAGCTTTATTTCATTAACTTTTATGAAAATAATGCAAGATGTCAAACTGAGCTCCCAGAGAACCACGCTCATGAGCAGAACATGATCTCCAGCTTAAGCTAGTAATTATTATTCCTGCAAGTGAACTCCATCCTCCATTCCAGTACAAGAGACAGAAGATTTGAAGGCCATCAATGGTAACACACAACACAAAGCTTGTCCAGTGGGATCCCTTGTATCATCCAGCCCATTTTAATATTCATTAATGTCTCAAAGTGAACAATTTATGTCTGCAAAAACATCTCTGAATGGAACAGGCTTGAGGTTTTAGGTTTTGGGTTTTGGGTGGGGGAAAAGGCAGGTAAAAATATGTATCTAAGAGTACGAAGAAATGTAGTAGATCAGGTGTTTTAAAACAAATGCACCACCATTTAAGCAGTTAGCATTAATCTTGTTGATAGTAAAAGATCCTCACAAACGTAATTCAATGCACACATTCAGCTGACAACGTGCAAATACTCTTTTTTAATCACTTCTCTGCAATAGCTGCTTTGCCTAGGGAAAATACTCTTTCAGTAGCCATCCAATTTTCAGATGGATTTATTCTCGGGTGTCAAGAAAATTGTTAATTTCTGCTTCTTAGATTAGAAATTTGTTTCTGTACTCAAGAGATCTTAACAGGTTGCCTGAACTGCAGAAATGTCTGTTACTTCCACCGCAGACAGGATAGAATTTCTTCTGTTCTCAGAACAAAGCATGTGTTTGTGTATTTTTTGGATCAGGACCTAAGCAAACAACATGAGGATACATGTGAAAAATGGATATATGACAGAATTGAATTTTTTCCCTGGCTGTCTCCTTCTGTCTTTCTAACGTGATGCTTTGATTCATTTTCTGTTTTCAGCTCTGGGTTAGTTCTGGAGTGTTTGAACTACCCCTCCACCCTCATGTAAAGAATTGAAACTGAACAAGTGACATAGGACAGAGAATAGCAAGTCAGTGCTTTTCCTGATACATCTATGTCATTATTCAATATCACAATGCACAGCTATTGTGATTAAGATATTACAAGTCATGGATCAATATCAGTATTTCATATTTAAGAAAACATGTAGCTGAAGAGAAGAAAATAGTGTAAAAAAGTGAGGACAAGGAATTATTGGTGGAATGGTTTGGCAAAAGAATGTACCAAATGAGCAGTCTTTTTAGAACACAATTGTAAAATTCAGGGAGGACAGAAGACAGCCTCTCACCAATAGATGGAGCAAAGCGACCAAAGATGAATTGCAAACGCACTTTGCTCCCATGATCTGCTCTCACCGCAGCTCAGAACAGACATGGAGTCATCCCACTAACTACATCAGCATTTCTAGAGTGCCTCAAATGTGAGCACAACTGAAAAAATCCCCAGAACGACACGCCTTGGGATGCACTGATGCTGCTGACACAATTCTTGGGGAGCTCTGCATTGGCCTCTGGGGATGTTGGGTCAGCTGCTGTTGCAGGAGGGTTCTGAAGTTAAGGAACTCTAGTCCCATTGGGAGACACATGGTAAAGACAATCTGTCGCTTACAAAAGGCTTTGTGATTTTTGGAGAATCAACAGTCCATATCAACAGCACAAGAGAAAAGATCAAACTATGGGCACTGTTGGATGGAGTGACCTCATATGCCAGGGACATAGTTCTCCTTGACCCTACTTGATTTCCTCAAGGATGGTATTGGTGAGAGGCCCTGCTATGGGCTCCAAGGAGGGGCTTCAATGAAGAGTGGATGCAGTACTGAGAAAGAAGGCAAAGGTACTTTTATAGTAGAAAAACAACAACAAACTGACTTAGTGGCAGAGTGGATTGTGCCTAAGTGCAGAAAAGTGTAGAATTTACATTTGCAGACTTCCCTTGCAAATTCCATACTAGGTTCCTCCCTAGTAGCCCAATTTTATTCTCCTCTCCTTGCCAATAACTGAACCACCTCTCACCATCAAACATTCTCCACAGTCCTACAACAGGGACATTCTACCATAAGGGGAAAAACTTCAGCCTCTTCCCAGTCTCAGCCCAAGCATCTCCCAGATAGGATGCAAGTTACCCTGCACAGTACATAGAAGGGTCAGTCTAAGGCTCTACATCCTCCTCATCCCAATTATTTGTCCTAGTATAGTCTTACTATCCAAGACAATTTCTAATTATTCTCTTAGATTTTCTATACTCTGGTCCACAATAACCTTATGCAACTAAATCTTGAAATGTAAGCACACAGTTCCTTACCCTAAATTGCCACTAATATTTCAGTTTCATTGTTCTCCATGAAAGCAATCATCCAGGACATCATGACCAATACTGGTTTTATTCAGGTAACTTCACCACATAGAATCATTGAACGGTTTGGAATTGAAGGGACCATTAAGGTAATCTAGTCCAAATCCCCTGCAGTGAGAAGGGACACCCTCAAAAATATCAGGCCACTCAGAGCCCCATCCAACCCAGCCCTGAATGTCTCAAGGGATGGGGCATCCACCAACCCTCTGGGTAATCTGTTCCAGTGCTTCACCACCCTCAGTGAAAAAAAAATCTTCATAATATCTAGCCTAAACTTCTCCTCTTTTAGTTTGAAACCATCACACACACACACCCTATTGCCACAAACCCTACTATAAAGATTTCCCCATCTTTCTTATAAGCCCCCTTTAAGTATTGAAAGGCCACAATAACGTCTCCCAGGAGTCTTCTCTTCTCCAAGCTGAACAACCCCAGCTCTCTCAGCCTCTCTTCATAGGGGAGGTGTTCCAGGCCTTTGATCACTTTAGTGACCTTCCACTGAATCCACTCCAACAGGTCCACGTCTTTCTTTTTCCATATTGCATCAACAAATGTTACACCCACTAATGGAAAACTATTCTGACAGAAGCCTCTCTGAGGTGGACGTAGACAGAACAGTTTTACTGAATGACCACCAGAATCCTTGGGAGATAGGATGATCACAGCCTGCTACAGCTGACTGCATGTGCCAATTTGGCTACTGTCCTACTCAATTTCTTGCTTTCTGCAGCCTGGGCTACAGCAAGTGACTGGGATACAGAGAAACAAAATGGCACAATTACATGAAAGTTGCAGAAATACATCATACATAACCTTTATAGACCTCCTTTTTGCTACTGCCCAAAGCAAGTAAGTTTCACTTGTATACAAATTTCTGTTATTGTAGCCCTTCTCCTTACTTCTGAACAAACTCAAAACTATTCTCTCTAAGGGTTTAGAAAGGACCAAACTCACAGCAATTATTTGTGATTTAAAAAATGCCCATACACAGCTACAGCAGGACATCCTGTAATGCTTAACCCTAAAACCTCACTCCATCGTTTTTTTCCTACGCTTTTGTTACTGAACCCAGATTAATGTACCTGATTTTACTGATCATCTTTTTCAGTGATCATTTGAGGAATCATACAAATGAGAGTCCCTGTCTCAAACCCAGTCCCCAGTGTTGTCCCTTTAAAACTCTGATCTAGAAGAAAATAATGATGGAGTGGGTTTTGATGGCTGCTAAAGATTCTGATGTGTGCTTCCTGTATGCTGAAGCAAAAACTGAAATGCAAAAAACTTACTCAAAACAGAACTACACACACTATTTGGAAAACAAATGCAAAACATGGATCTTTTATCAAAATGCTTGAAAAATAACATAGTCAAACTGTTGTTTTGAAACAAAAAATTCAAATGTTCATTAAAATCCAAATAGTGTGACACTAGGAGAGAATGTGGATTTTTCAGGCTTGTGTTTCATCCAGCTCTGTTCCTTAGACAATGTGATGCAGGGGCAGTTCTCAAGAAAGAAAACTGATACTCTCCATATTGGAGGAACAGCTGTGCCTTTCCTCCAGAATCCACTAAAGTATGTTTCTTCCCTTCCACTGTGTACCTTGCTGAAAGACAGACTGGGAAAGGCAGAGCTATTAGGTTCTGCACTCCCTAAGGAAGCTCTGAAAAATAACAAAATACTTCATCTCTGACTATATCAGTAGGCTGCTTGGCCTAAATCTCTTTTCCATGAAAGAAGGGATGGCTGTGTTTTAGAGGGAGGTGAACAAATACCATTCCAAGATGGAAACTGAAATCTAATGGCTTTTCCAGATATCTGTCTCTGGAGAAAAAGCTTGTACAGACATATTCTTGGTATATTAGTCCATGCCAGTGACTGGATCCTCTTACACAACGAGGAAGTCTTAGATATGCCCTTAATTTATGTCAAAACAGACTGTGGTCTGGTTTTTTAGGCAGAGTGTCAGCTTTACAAATAAGAAGAACCTCCAGGACATGCAGGAGCGTCCTGTCTGCTGCCACAATGACAGCAAAATGCACAACCATGGTGCTGACAGCCTTTTCCCCTCCAGTGTCTGTGCTTGTCTCTCCTTCAAGATCAATTACTCCCTGAAATTTCACCTCTCATAAAGTCCCCACTGAACCTTCTTGTTAGCTTTGTGCTGTGTCTTCTTTATTTCCACTTCTCTCCCATCAGAAATGAGACTGTTACAGCTGGTTTTGTGGAGCAATCCATATATCTCACCATGTCCATTGCTACTTCGACTCTCCATTTCTCCTCTTCTGCTTCAGAGTGGTTTCTGATATTAGATCCTCAAATCTGCTCTTCATTTCTCACCTCAGGCACTACAGTATCCACCAGCACAACTTCAGTGAATTATTTTCAGTCATGCTGCTTTAGAGCACCTTATTACTCTTTGCTTAAATCCTGCCATACAAACCAAGATGAAGATAATAGGCTATCAAAAAAGGCTGGTGCTGACAACACTCAAACTCAAAAGCCTAAAGAGCCAACAAATCTGAACAATTAACTATGATGCATACTCTATAGTCAGCTTCAGTGATAGCGTCATAATTCATAAGTGAATGAGGTCTCTAGTTATTTCACCATGCAGCTTTGTAATTGGGGTATCAACTTATTTTTAAAAAATAAGGTTTTTTTTCTCAAAAGAAAAAGTCTCTAAACTCTCTTTTCAGCTCTACTCAAGTACTGAATAAGGTTGACTTTGTACATAACAGTCTGTCCAGGAGAACTTCTTGCTTTCAGTGAAAAGCAGTGTTGCTTTAATTTCATCACTTACTGTAAGATATGGACATGATCTGTCTACAAAGGAAGATTTATTTCTCTGTGCGTTCATTTTGTTTTACTGAGTCAGTGCATCAAATGAGAAAAACAACCCTTTACGGTCTTTTGTTTCAGTACTATTAATGGTCTGCACTGGTGAAGACTTTTTTTTTTCCTTTATTTTTGTTAAAGGTATAGATCTTATTAAAGATAGCTCTGAGCAATTTCTTCCAATTTTGAGCAGCACTGACATAGTTTGAATTTAATCTGAGCTTTGCAGCTGGGGCCTATATTCTTTTCCTACATTTCACTGTATTAACTTGCGTTAAAGAAAAGGACATTAAGGACACCATGCATTTCAGAGGATGTAATTTATTCCCTGAATTACTTAAGAAAAGCTAGTCTTGAGCTCACACCCCACAGACAAGTCTATAGTAATTAAATAAGTGCCACAAAGACCAGAAAAGCTACAGCTTGTACTGGTCATCCTCAGAGATCTTAGTTATATCACCAGGTTATTTAGAATAAGGCAAGCCTTGGTAACAGCTCAGCTTAACCTTGAAGAGATTTGACTTGTTTTGCTATCTCACAGGTGGACAGCACATACCTGCTCAGCTCAGAGAACCTAGAGAACCTAGATCAGTGGACCATTTATAAATACCTGCTTTAGGAGAGCTTCGGACTCCACTGATGACATTAACTGGATTTTCATGAACAGGAGCTCAGACACTTGCATCCTCATCCTTAACTCAACAATTTTTTGCATTTGGAGTTGAATCCCAGCCCTAGTAACTCAGTGATACAACTCAGAGTATCTGAGCCCTCAGCACTGGGGATTCAGCTCCCCCCTCCACTGAGCTCGCAGACAGTCTTCATGGCTCACTTAGTATACATAACTGCAAATCTCCTTTTTCCTCAGGATGCCCCTCATTCCTAGAAAAGCATTTGCAAAGGTACCTCATCAACTGCCTTCAGCTCCTTCTTTGAACTATTTCTATCAACAGATGATGAGATAGAAAAGGTATATTGAGATTTCAGGCAACCATGCAGAAAAGCACAGTCTCATCATTTCCCATGCTTGGTAACCATCCATCTATTTCAACAGAAAGTGCTTTACAGCAATGTTCATTTTTCTGCCTGCATTTGATCAGCCTATTGCAATAAAAGTTTGGCCCATGATTAAGGTTCCTGGAAACTAAAATAGTACAAATAAATAATAACAACATAAACACAGTATGAGTTCAGATGTCTGTGTCCTTGCTGCAGGAAAATCACTCTTATCCAGAAGGGAAATATGACACAGAGTACCTACCCCATGGCTTAATGATACTGCAAGATGCACCATTTCTAAAGGTCACTGGAAAACAAATGCTCATTTTCGGGGGTGCTGACTGGATAACACAGAATATATAAGCATAGGGGCTGGTTCACCACCACATCTGATTTAGAAGGAAAAAAAATGTTTAAAAATCTTTTTGGATTAAAATTTAGTTTGAGTTCAAGGAGAAACGCAAAACTAGGGCTACCCTATTGTCCCAAAACAGACCCAGTCTAGCTGAGAAGTCGCTTTCCAGCTGCTGCTTCAGGGTTTGACACTTAAATTACTTCTCAAATGTGACCACACCGAGACAATGGTCCTTGAGGGTCAGACTGATGTCATCTCCACTGTAGTTCATCACTGAATCTACTGACCATGCTCGAGAGTAGCCCTCATGTTGGTTCCTTTCCACAGCTGCCTAATTCTTCAGGAGTTTCTCACCTGCACTGAGCATGAACTATTTTTCTTGACAAATCCCAACAATCATTTCAGATGGTCTTCTCTATGTCTTTCACTACAATATGCCTTTTACAGCTTCTACGTCCACTACTATATAGCTATCACCTCTATAGCTATCAATGGGAGGAATCAGCTCAAAAAACAAAACAACTTTTAAATTTAAAATAGCAGAGGAAAGGGAGGTTATTTTAGTGCCCTAATCTAGCTTATGTATAGCCCTCAACACCAGGGAGATAGCAGAGCAACAGGTGACAGACTTCCACACATGACTCGGAAGAATATCCACGCAACTACAGCATAAGGAAATCACTTTTCTCCTAGGGTATTTTTGGGGCATAGCCTGATTAAGATAAAAATAAAACGCTGACAAAGTGTTTAAAAAAAATAATGTCACAAAAAGTGCTGTTAATCTGAAAAGTAGTTTTGTCACAAACTGAATGTAAGCACTTTCTCCAAACAGAAATAAAGAAATCTGCAGTAATATTTCCAAAACACAGTGCAACTGCAGGAACAGGAGTAATATTTTTCCATTCTTACAGTTAGCTTGGAGGAACAGTCAATTTAAGTATTCCTTGATAGGGCTAACATTATGTGCGGTTTTAATTAACATAAAATTTGCTAACTTCATTTAGCCTGTGAGGAAAGGAAAATTACTTAATGCTATGTCAGCAATTTTCTCTGATACATTTATAAAATTGCTAGCACATGCATATGCTTTTTTTTTTTTAAAGTTACAGGGAACTTGAGCTGAGTGAATATGAGATTGTTTGGATGGACAGTGTGACATATCTCAGAAATAATGCACAGAGAAAAATCTTCAAAGAGCAAGGCAAATTCTCTCTCAATGGCTGAGAATGCTTTAAAGGACCTTTAATGTTATCCAATGGGGAAAAATTAAAAAACCAAACCCAAGTCAAACAAAAAGAAATGTAAATCCATTAGAAAGGCTTGTGATTAAATACTTGAAAATTGGATACTGCACCAAAGGAAAAAGTCTTCATCAGTATCAAGTGGTGTTTCGCAGGGCAAGTTTCCCAGCTGGACAGAAAGGCCCTCTCACCTGCACAGGCTCACAAGCCCCTGGATCACTTCTCTGAGAACCTCTGTAGACATGTGAACAGCTTATTATAAAACATCTGCCACCAAAAACATTTCTAGATTGTGTTTCGTGGTTACAAGGGCATAACTTGCCAGAGAAAACAGATGAAAAATCAGCATCTGCTGTCTAACAGTGCACCGGTTATTGCAATACCTCACCAACAGCTGTGGTAATGGAGACTCCTCATACCTGTCCAAAACATAACTGATTATAGAAACAAAATTCACAAGACTCAGTTTTTTTAATTTATTATTCAAAAGGGAATAAAGGAAATGCTTTGTTTTATCCTGAGTAGTCAGATTAAACTGAAGTTGGATCTTTCCAGCTAGAGGTCATTTCCGCAGATATTATTCTTATTGCAGGGGTAACCCTACAAAGTGACTCGAGTCAGCTCAGTTTGGCTACAAAGTTAGCAAGTTACCAAATCAGAGGCAAAGGTCATTGTTGTTATAATACAGGGCAGAATGGGTTGATACAAGGGGGAGCCAAATCCTCTCTGGCAATGAGTAACATACATAGCATTATTTTGCCCTTGTGGTGGTACAGATGGTGCAATTTGGAGCACTAATTTGCTGAAAGTGTTAAAAGAATTAAGAGGTCATTAACTTTAGGCATCTTTCCTCACAGGGAGAACAAATATTTAGTTTTAAGCCCTTGTCTCTACCTTCCTCAATAAGCCAACACCTATCCCCCTATAACAAGTAGAAATGTGAGTATCAAAACCACAAAAACAGTCTTGTGCTCAAAGAAGTGACTCTCTGAACAGTAAATACTTTTTAAAGTCCTCCTTCCCTCAAGACTGCAACACAGAAAGTATACTTGCAATTGCTAATTCACACAGCCAACAATTAGCTGAGGCACTTTCCTAAGTATCAGAAAAGACAAATCACTGCTTACCCTCCGGAACGATGCCTCTCTCTGCACAAAAAATGGGGAACTCACGTACAAAACACCTCCTTATGGTGCTGTTCAAGGACACTGAAAAACTCTGGAAGGTTAAAGTAATTGCTGCCAGACAGGCAGACTTTTCTCAATCACGACAGGATAAATTAGTTTGGCTCTTAAAGCAGACCAACTTTGCAGACAGTCCAGAGGAGAAGTGAACAAGGTACAAGCATGCTGCGTTGCAGTTTCAAGTTACTTGTTGCCACAAAATATGTTTTCCCACATATTATATGAAAACAAAGAAAACATCACCTACCTGAGGGCCAATCAGACCATTGATTCCTGGGAATCCTGGTTCTCCCTTTTTACCCTGTATGTTCAACAGAAAAGCAAATATTAGACACCAAGGCAAAGATAGCTATTTTCCAAACTCTTTCACCCCAAAACTGGTAAATCACCTTATTGTGGGTTAATAAAGCACAAAAGCTAGAAAGGAAGACAGCAGACATCATTTGGATGTGAAACTGGAGTTGTCTTTGACAGGTCTGTATCTCCAAGATTGTGATAACAGCTCCAAAGATGATGGTTGGCCTCACGCACGTCTTGGTGTCTCCTGCACTCTGCAATCCCACTTGGATGCTCCCAGTAGAGGATCAGAGATACCACTGACCTCTCTAGTTGCTGAGATGCAACCAAGGGAGATATCAAGTATAGATACACACTGAGAGGCACTTCCCTGGCAGCAGTCTAGCTCCTCACCCCTTCCCAACAAAGCCAAGTGTTCCTTGTCTTCCTTGCACTATTTCATGCACTAAAAAAGAAAAGAATTAAAACTGCGGTGCATGGATGGATATAAAGGATTTACAATTTCTAAGCCAAGAAATAGGAATACATGATGCATATCTGACTAGGGTTGGCACTACAACCAAGGGTCAGAGATCACTGGAAAATTGGTCACACCTGTAAAATTTCACTTGGGAAGCCTGAGGAAGGTTCTAGCAGCACTACTTTCTCGCCAAACCTACCTCAAAAGCTGAGAAGGTGGAGGAAGGACAATTTTTACCTCCTGCAACAAGTGTACACTGATTGTTCTGCTTCCATACTGATGTCTAGGCATGGTAATCTGCCCTTTCTTTAGGTATAATGCCTTGAAACTTTGGTGCTTGTCAAAATATTGGGAAATGCCTTAAAACAGCATGTAATTCTACTAACAGAGAGGTTGAGAGTGTCATTTCCCATTGTGAAGGAGACATTTTGGCCACTCGGAGGTCAGCCAAAATCAAACTACAACAGATTTGTTCCATAACATTACAGCCTGGCTGCAAGGTACAGAAATACTCGCTGGGAGAAATTATACCTATGAAAGCGAAGCTCAGCAAAATGTCACATTGCCTAATAATATGACAGAGACAACCAGCAATTATGCTCTGTTACATGCAGTAAGAATAAGCTAAGTGCGTAAGAATGTGGATTCTTTGACTATATGAAATAGATGTTATTTGCCTTCATCAGCTATTTGAACAATAGCACAGTTGAGAAATGTGTGTTTAATTGGAAATGGATATATTTGCCTCACTGACAATTATAGTTTAACTCTTGATATAATCTATGTCATCAATCCCTTTTTCCTTCTTTTTGTTCATTTGCTTACATTTCTGTTTCTGCACTGATGAACTTTGCAAGGGCAAGCAAAGTCATCTGAGCATTTCAAGCACCCACAAATATACATGAACACAACCATTCATTGGAAAGATTTTTACCACAGAGAAGACAGGAAAACAAGGAGAAATGTTGGTTCAACTCTGCCAGAGAGAAATGTTGGAAGGTATCATAGCTCAAGACTTTTTAACTTTGCTGTTAATAACCAAAATAGCCATATATTTTCATAGCATGGTTTTCTGTGATGTTTAGCCCCAGGAACAGAGGTGGTTTTGGTACCAAGTACATGAGAAACACTCGTAATTGTGAATGAATAGGACTGTTCATATAAGTACTAACTATTTTCACTGCAAGCTAGCTGGCATGATAGGATTACCCCTGTCCTTTCACCTCTGCATCACTAGAGGAGCCAGAAGAAATCCAACAGTGTTAAGCAGTGTTTGAACTGAATGTAGCAGCTTTTTACAGTCTCCATATGTATTAGACAATCACAGCAAATTAATTAGTGAGACTATCTCCCTAGCCTGGAGATGTAAATAACAACAGCTTACATGGCCAGCTTATGGATGATCACAGGGGCTGTTGTGAAAAAGAAAAATAAGAGCTATAAAGCTTTTTGGACATTGACAGAAATTGCAGTTTGGGATAGTCTCTTTCAAAAATGTCTACCTCATTTGCTGAGCAAACTTACTCTCTTCGCTCTCCTGGATTATTTGCACACATCCCCCTGGATTTACCAATCAATTACCTCCTTCCCTTGGACCCCATGAGTCTAAGGGGTTCAAATCAAGGGGAGTTCACACACACAGAAGAGTTCCAACAGTGTTGACTGTGCATTTCAAGGTGTGACTGGTCAGAACACGAACATCATATGCAACAACCCACTTAGACAGAAGGGAGATGTGTCAGGAAAGGGAAAGACAATTATTTATATTTCTGTGTCATCATCAGATACACAAAGAAGACCTTAGCAACCCTCCAAGGATCTGACAAATTTATCTCCATCCTGCAGATAACTAGGATAAATTTTTTATGTATTGCGAAGTATTCTTAACACATCTCTTTTGGGTTTTGCCCCAAACTCAGCAGCCTGTAGTTTTAACAAGACCTTTTAGGCTCTATTGTAAAACAAATAGGTAGCACTTACTGAGACTCATAGCCTTGTAATTTAGTTGTAAAGAGTCAAGAAAGGTCATTAAGTTTTTTGTGCTGTTTTGATTTTGGAGATAAATATTCAGAGGTTATGGACTCATGCACATGAAAATCTGCTGAAATATCACAGCTGAATTAAAGATTCAGAAAACAACCTTCGAAAATCATTGCTTGAGCTGCACTCATTCCTCTTGCCTCCAACCTGATAGACCTCGGCATAAAATTTTACAATTAGCTCACAGGAAAAAAGGGATTGCAATAAAATTTTTCAAAGTTATCTCTGTTTCTAGTCAACTCACTTTCACTCTGTGCTTTGCATAAATTATATTGTGCATGAAGTAACTTGAAAAAAGGGGTATTATTATTACTTATCTGCCTGACTCATGTACATTGGAGTCATAACATGGAGAAGGACATTCATCAAAGGTTGCTGTTTTAAAAAGATATTTTCCATTAATTTTTTTTTTCCCATAAGACCATTCTTACTATCCTATGAGACTCCTGTACTTTTGTTTGTTTGTTTGTTTTTGTTCTTTGAGCATAGGAAAATTTTGGCAAGGCAAATTTAGAAAATAAGGCTGCAGTACAGCACATCAAACTCAAACTGGGTCTAGGTAGCTGCTATCTCATCCCTATGTGGAAAGTACTGCTACAGGATAAATTGGATGTTTTCTCTTGGTTCCCTTCTGAAATTTCAGATACTTGAATTAACTTTCATCATTTCAATAATGGGCCATTTCTTGAAATCTAAATTATTTGGAACCCACTTCAGAACAACCCTGTGTTTTGGCTAGATTACCCAAAGAACAGCACATTTTGTGTCTATCAATTTTAAAAAGTAGGGTTTGTTTCCAACAAATATTTCAGCAGATCAAGTGTCAAAAAACTTGAGAGCAGAGTCAAAACATTTAAATTCTCTCCAATTCCACAGAAGAAAGAGGAGGACAAGAAGAGGGGGGAAAAAAGCCAACCCAGCACCCTAAAATGAAACCAGATTCTCAGAGTTCTACCTCTTTTTCAGGCAGTTTTAGTAAAATCAGAGTGACAGTACTGGCTATTACTCAAGGGTCTTAAGGTACAAATAAGAATAGCAAAGATTCTTTCTTTCCACTGCACACTCTTGATATGAAAGAATCATTGTCAAAATACAGACATTGGGTGTCAGGCACTTGCAAGCAGCTGGCTAATATAATGAACATAACCCAGTTGCTTGGTTCAGGTTGGAACTGTTATTTCCTGCCCCTAAAAGGGATCAAAGGATGGATGTGATGTACCAAGGAGACTAAGCACACTATTTCTGTGCCCATAAAACACTTCAAGATCTGCAACTAAAGCAGGCTAACACAGAAGTGGTTTAAAATGCCTGAAAGATGATCTGTTTTCCCAGCTTAGCCTCCTCTTAATGTGTTGCCACTACCGGACCACACCCCAGGATGTCATCAGCCCTCCAATCAGCTTTCCATATTAAACAACAATGCCTAGAAGCTTGCATTATTATTGTCACATTGAAAACACACTGTACATATTGGAGCTTCTGGGAATGGGCTGCAGGAGAGAGAGCTTGTGATAAATTTAGCAATCAAATCTCTACAACATCATCAGATTTTTTTTAGACAATAACCATCTCTTCACTTTCTGCTCTCAAACACATCTGGTTTCATGTTTTCTAAATAAAACATTAGGAAGATTCTTTATCACATTCTTCAGTCAGCTCAGGAGCTTTTCTTTTTCTAATGCCAAATAGGACCTGGTAGCATCTCTTTAGTCTGTTCCTCACTCCCTTAGACACTATTGTCCCACAGAGCAGTGAGTCCCAGCCTTTGGGCTCACTTTCTGCCACACACCAGTGACCTTTGTGCTTTTAAGAACAGTTGTGAGTATGCTGCTCTCTTATCTACATGTTCTGGGAAATTTGTTTAAGAGTAACATGGTGATGCTCCAAACTGCCATGAAGTGACCTGCTGGGTATCATGGGTTTATGCTAAAAATTCTTATAGATAGCAAGGCTGGTTTGGTAGCAAGCCCTCAAAAGCAACAGAGACATGGTCTGAAGTGATCTGTAATACCAAGGCCAGAAGAAGCCCAGATGATAGGTCTTCTTCACCCCAGGTGCTTATTCAGACATACTTGTACCACTCATCAGCAGTCTCTGCAACTACTCCAAGAAATGTGCAGTCTAAGCAGGGTGGTGGAAAAAAATTATGCAAGTATAAAAAATGCAGTTAAAGGAAAGATTAAGCTTGTAGTAGCCAGAATTAAACTGATGCTTTCTTTACTATAACACAACTGGTGACTCTATAAAGAATAAGCTTTGTTTATTGGCAATTATACTATCCCATGTACTCTTTTATTTCTTCAGCAGTAACAGGAACAGCCACTTCAGGCCTAAAGAACATCATACTTCAGCCTTTCCTAGAAATCTTTCCAAAATATATGACTCCACTCCTGTCAGACAAATCATCACTAGGGTATTTGGCACAATATGTCATCTTCTATGAAATCTACACACTGTGTAGGTGGCTTCCACATGTTATTTCTAACACTAGCCAGCATTGCTTCTGTCCTTGCACAGCTCAAGAGCCTTCATTTCCAGTGGACTGTGTTATGAGACATGAATTCCTCTATGAAATGGTTCCAAACACATCTTTAGTCCATCAGTAGCTTGTGCCAGCTGTATTACAACTAACTAAACTGCTGCAAGTTTCTAAGAACTCCAACAAATGGTTGTATCTGCATTCTTGGGTCAGGCCAGGGGCTCTCAGCATGTGTTGACATCATTTACATCTCAGTTGAGGACTATAAAGCAAAACTGAAGTTGAATCATACTGCAAAACCCTAACTGCATTACATCAGCCCCTTTGCAGCATGCTACTTGAGAGAATTCTGAAGTCAATCTTGTATTGTAATAGGTCCCTTATGTGACAAGATACAAGTGCATAATAAAGTACCTCAGAAACCCAGTTTTCAAGAGACATAAACTGGTGAAGCATAATGTCTGGAAACACCCCCTACATAAAGGAGCAAAGGGACCAGCCAAGCAGATGGAAAGTGATTTTCATTTGTTCTGTATATGTATGTTAACAATATTGAAAAGTAGTCCTTTATTTACCTCTAACTATGTCTAATTTTTCTGCTGTTACCTAGTGAAGAAGGTTACATCTATGCTAGATACCATGAGCCAGGACTCCATGTGCAAAGAGCACAAGATCTTATGCTCGTGCAGTTAACTCTTCACTTGAAAAAAGGAGATGCCCTTTGTCATCTACCCTGACAAATACAGTCACCTTACAGTGCAAGGACATTTGTGGGAAACAACTATTTGGCATGACCCAAAGGTGTGCTGGGGAACATGCTCAGTGATAAACAAACCCATTCTCATATCATCGCTCTGGCTGTTTGGTTTGATCACACACTTGTACAGCCTAACACTCCTACCCCTATTTACAGGGGACACAGAGCTGAAGAGATGTTTTGAGCATCTTACGACAAGACAAGGCTGAAGCCATAAATGAAACTGAGGCATCATGACCTCATCCATGTCCTCTACACCAGGCTATGCTACTGGAGAGCTTTCTTGTTTGAGTGTGCACACGAGGGTGCTAAGCTGTACCATCATAACCTGGCCCCACCTCCCATCCACTCATTTAAAACTAAATTCAAAGAAATATTTGAGGAGCTTTCTGCTTTTGGCATTTTAACTTCTAAGCCTGTCTAGAGAAATCTTTTTTGCAGCTAAATTTATGTAAGATGGTAATGAATGACTGGTTTTATATTTTTTGCTTTATCAAGAACTGTACTAATGGTGAATCAGTACTATCTGTTAATCTGTTCTTTCTCCCATATGTAGATTTTCCATGTAGAACTATGAAGCCAATGACTTTGATTCATCTCAGGTATTCAGTCATTGAATAATGGTCTTTAATCTAAAAAAATCTATCTACCTAAGATGCCTTGGAACCTTTGGGGAAGGAATCTAACTAGCTAGACACAACAGAGTCTAGGGAAACATTAAAAGACAGCATGGATCAAATGACATTTTTAATCGAATGATTATTAGCAAGAGCATTGTGTGTCCTGTTGCAGATCCTGACAGATCACTGTCCTTTCCCCAGCTAATATGGTCTATTAATCTTATTCAAGAAACAATGTCTCACAGCAGGCTTTAAAACCAGGACAATTCAGAACTTGTCAACTCATAAGTAAAGCACAGCACAGTTATTTGCTAAAGTGATAAGGTAATATTTCCTGAAGACTGGAAAAGTACAAGAAGGCAAGTGAATACCCTTTTCCACTGTGATATTAACACAAGACTGTATACATCATCTTCTAAAGGAGAAGATTCTTGAAAGTCAGGCTTGCAGCTCAATTTAATATCATGCAATTCAATGGAAAATCTGTAGAAATCCACCTACCAAGGAATGTAATTCTTCCATATACTGTCCTTTGTCCATAACTCTTTCTTGCTCACAAGCAGCCCTTTCACATCCACTCTTTGACAGCACTGGTGCTGACTCAAGGGCAAAGCATTACAGGCGACCCCCACAATATCCTTTATGGATTAAGTAAAAATCAAGTCTCTGTGCCTACTAATAGTAACACATCAAACAGTAGTACAGAAACTGAAGTGACAGCCTCCACAGAAGTTAAACAGGTATCTCATTTCCACCCTTATCTGTTATGTGGGGAGATGTTCTTCATACAAAAGTGCTGAAGCAAGTAAAGGCATGTTCAGCACATTCAGGTGATGTGATCAGGTCCACTACGAAATTTACTATTTACCAGTACTTTAATATTTCAGGACATAACTCTGAGTCAGAGAAAATCTAGTATTTTTTTTCTAACAAGAGGAAACTCTCTAATCTCCTAGTAGAGAACAGTACACCAGCCCCCATTTCGTGGGAGCTTCTGTTTGAGTACAACCCAAACAGAACAGCAAGTAATAAGTATTGCAAGTATTTTTGCATTTATTTGACTTCCAGTACAACAGCAGTGCTCTGAACTTTCATCCTCTCCACATTACTAGTGGCTTGACACACTCATAGTCATATCAAGAATTGCCTTGGCAGCAAGGAGCAGATACAAAAACAGAGAGCAAATAACAAAAAAAAAAACTTCCCCAGGGTCCCACAGGGCACTGCATACACTCTGTGGACTCCAAGAGTTGCTGAAAGCTGCTAGACCATAATGAAGGAAATGAGGAAAGGACTGGAGCCTCCAGGATCCTTAAATAAGTAGAAAAGTATATGTAAAGTGAGTGAAACCTTATTGAACAAATCTGTCCCCAGCCTCTTGTGACTTATATTAAATAATATCAGCGACTCACCCTTTGACCTGGTAAACCAGGGACTCCAGGCTTGCCTTCTGGACCAGCCTCTCCCTTTAGAAGTGAAAAGTTATAAAAAGTTAAATGAGTAAGAAAAATTAATGAACTATACAACCACTTCCTAGCCATTTTGTGCTACAGATACTGTGTGGCTACCTAGACAACTCTTACCTGATAATTATGTTTTCCTGTGAGCAGAAGAGAATAAGAAAACAAGACAAAGAAAAGTGGCAATGCCCTGATTAAATACAGAGCAAGTGACTATAATTAAATTACATAATTAAAACCAGATATACCTACGTAATGCACCTTCACAATGCTATCAGTTTTACGAAACCAAATTAGCAGTGAAACACAACAAACAATTCATAAATGAGAAAATACAGAGTAATTGCAAATGAGGCAGCAGTGACAGTCTAAACTGAGCTATGCTGCAGAGCTTGCTTGTGTAATATAACAAGAGGAAGCTACAATTAAATCATAAGCAAGAATGCTGCTATGTCTAAATTGTTGCAAACCTTGTGTTAAAACACAAACACATACAGATCATGTTTTTCATATTAAAAATATTTTAGTCAGGACCTTGTGGCTTAAATCCAACCCCTTTTACAGCAACAGTTCTCCATCTTCATTTACATGATAGTTTCCTAGTTAAGAGCGAGTGCCTCTCTGAGATGTGCTGAATGTCCATACAGCTCTTCAGGACATCAGAAACAGAAAACAAATCAGGTTCTGCATGACAACAGCCTTGAGGCAAAGCCTGCCTCTATGCAATGACTGTCCACCTCTTGGGTGTCACCTCCATATGTTGAGTGGCCATCCACAGCAGGAAACCTCTCAGCAGTGAAAAAAACAGGAGGCTGGGGGCACTGTGAGATCTTAGTGCCTGAATAATGTCTAAGATTTTGCATGTGTGCCTTGCTCCAGTCTGAGTTTCAGTTTCTGGGAACTGCAAGCAGTGAGAGAAACAACTTACTGGAGGTCCAGGAAGTCCAGGTTGGCCTTGTGGTCCTCGTGGCCCAGGCTCTCCCTACAGAAATGTTTTTTTAAGAGAAGTGTTATAATATCTGTATGAAAAATTCTATGGCCACATTACTTGTGTTGGCCATCTGTGCAGGACCTCTACCACCCATTTCCTCATAAGTTCTGAAGAATCAATGCAGAAACCAGCTGGTTTTCTCCTTAATCTTTTGGCTAACTTGAATTGTCAGCACTCATTAGGCTGCATGCAGAAGGACCCACCCACACTCAGAAAGCATATATCCATAACTGGCTTTTTGTTTTTCAAAGGTAGTAGACCTTCTGAAGATACTGGGCTATATTGGAGGTTCCAGTAAAACATTATGCGTTGAGATTTTGTGGTGGAGAAAAGCAATTCTTGCAAAACAGCTTCCACAGTCATTTTCCCTGAGCCAGCACAAGCTGTGAAGGGCTATAATGTATCATTTATATGATGCATATAATTGTATTAAATAATAGTTAAATACAAATTATGCATCTACCAACAAAAAATTAGAATTTAAACATATTTTGTTTATAGGTGGGACTAACAGACTGAAGCAATGGGTGTTTCTCTCCCATTTGAGTGCCCAAGTCGAGAGACAAACTCTGTATAAAACTCAAATAAAGTTTAATTTTCATATTAGTACTTCCCTGGACTTAAAGAATTGCATAGCTGACTCTCCAATATACTCTTCTTCATTCATGTTACATTCACTGCACCTGAAAAGGATGTTGCTCTTTTTCCTTCTCTGTTTATTTTCTCCACCGTAAATAGTACAACTTGATTCTTGATGGCCTGACAATGTTTCTATCCACCTTAATTCTGAAACGTAATTTTATAGCAAAACCTAATCTAAGAAGCAACTGAACTACATAAAAGCATCCTTGCAATGGAAGAATAGATACTGAATATCTCTTACTTGTTCTCCTTTTAGGCCTTCAGTATGCACCTGCAACAAAAATGCAGAGTTATAATGGAAAAAAAGATGAAAGACAACACAGGAGGTGCAAGGGTTATGATGGTCTTTCACAGTAATTGTCTTCCCTTGCCATTTCCTCAAGATGCATGCTAACTTTTACAGCTCCTCACATCTTGCTGCATGTGGGGGGATATTTTCTATTTAAACAGCTGAGACTGACACGAGGTTTACTCACTCAGTTACTTACAAAGTGATTTGTGCAGCTATAGAAACAGTAAGAACTTAATTCACTATCTCATCATTATAAATAAGTTCCCTGGCTTTTGTTTTATTTTAAATTACAAAGTTTATTCAAAGAGGAAGGCATCATATAAATAGCAGGCTGACTTTTGATATGTATGTGATTCAAACCTTCCTTTGGCTCCTCAGTGCAAGCCACCGTGGCTATGACTGACAGCTGACAGTCATCTCAGCCTGTTTTCCACCCACCTTCTGGCACTTTAGCCTAATTTCAGGCTTTATACGTATCTTCTAAAATCTCCTGGCAACTACTGTCACACCATTAATTTCAAATTTAAAAAGAGGAGCAAAAGGCTCTTACCCAAACAGGGTTGTTTTTTTTAAAGTTCTCTCTAATTCCTTCGTTTTCTACCACTTTCTGGGTAAGAAAACTGATTTCTGCCTTTCTCATGATCATAGAAACATAGAATGGTTGGAAGGGACCTTGAAGATCATCTAATTCCAACTCCTGTGCTGGGGGCAGGGATGCCTTCCACTGGATCAGGTTGCTCAAAGCCTCATCCAACCTAGCCTTGAACACATCCAGGGAGGTTCTCATTCTTGCCTTTAGCACCCAGTCCTTCTTTGTCACAGAGCTACAGTTAATGTTGCTGGTCTCACTGGCCTTTAAATCCTTTCCAACAATAGTTCAAGACTGTTGTTTCCTAGTTTTAATCCCCCCCCTTTTTTTTTTTTTAAATAAATGTATTGGGTTTGTATGGCAAGATTTTTTTTTGGTGGGGAGGAGGGCACTACTGTGTGACTTCTGTGAGAAGCTGCTAGAATCTTCCTTTATGTCTGATAGAGCCAATGCCACTATCTCCAAGATGGACCCACTACTGACCAGGGCTGAGCCCAACAGTGACAGTGATAGCACCACTGGGATAAAGTATTTAAGAAGAAAAAAAACTATTAGCGGCTGGGAGACAGAACTGAGAATATGTGAGAAACAACCCTGCAAATACCAAGGTCAGTGAAGAAGGGGGAGGAGGTGTTTTAGGCACAAGAGCAGAGATTCCCCTGTGGCTGGTGGGAAAGACCATGGTTTGGCAGTCTGTCCACCTGCAGCCCTTGGAGATGCACAGTGGAGCAGACATCCACCTGCAGCCTGTGGAGGACTCCACATCAGAGCAGGTGGATGCATCCAAAAGAGGCTGAAGTGCCATGGAAAGCCAACACTTGAGCAGGCTCCTGGCAGAACTTGTAACACCATGGAGAGAGGAGCCCATGCTGGAGTAGATTACTGGAAGGACTTCTGACCCTATGGGGGACCCATGCTGGAGCAGCCAATTCCTGAAGGACTGTATCCTGTGGAAAGGACCTATACTGGAGCATTTCAAGAAGAACTGCAGACTATAGGAAGGACCCACGCCACAGAAGTTCATGGAGGAATGTCTCCCATGGGAGGGACCCTAGACTGAAGCAGGGGAAGAGTATGAGGAAGGAGCACCAGAGACAACATGTGATGAACTGACCACCACCACCATTCCTTGTCTCTCTGTACTTCTCAGGAGGGAGACAGGAGAGAAATTGGGAGTAAAGCTGAGCATAGGAAGAAGAAGGGTTGGAAGGAGGAAGGTGTTTTAAGATCTGGGTTTATTTTTCATCACCCTATTCTGGTTTTGATGGGCTATTTGTTAAACTGATTTCCCTAAGTCAAATCTGCTTTGCTCATGATGGTAATTGATGTGTGATCTCCCTGTCTTTATCTTGACCCATGACCCTTTTGTTGTTTAATTCTCCCCCTATCCAGCTGAGAAGAGGGAGTTATAGAATGGCTTAGTGGGTACCTGGCATCCAGCCAGGGACAACCCTCCACAGAAAGCAGAAGGGATGCTTCCCAACTGCTTTGTTAACAAAGACTGCAAAACTCGATTCTAGACCTCTTCACTGCACACTTAAAAGTAAATCCTCTTTCTCCACTGACTTGGAGATGACCTCTTCATGCAGACAATACTAAACTCTGGACAGCATTATGTCCCTGCCAGTGACACCTCTGGAGTCACTGAAAGCATTGCTGAAGGCAGAGGGATGCACAAAGGCATGTAAATTTAGAGCCACAGAAGAGATCAAACCCCCATCTCACATTTTCTCAGTTTCTGTTTTTAATCACTGTTTTTTCGATTTCAGCACAACAACTTCCTAGTTGTCTCACATTCCACCAGTTCTTTTTCAAAAATAACACAACAAAAGATCATTCCCCCCTCATCAGAAATTTCTTTTTTTCATTCTCCCTTCCCAACTTTCACATCCAGCTCATGGAAAAGGCAGTCAGTAATTCAACTCACTTCTGAACTTTCAATTGTTTTTGTAACTTTCATAGGCTCTGCTTTCCAAAAGCCACCAGGCATCAACTCAGCAACTGGCCTGGAAACCAAACAGTCCTGGCACAGCACTGCTCTCTCTGATGCTCCTGAGGCAATGCTTTTGTTACCTTTTTAAGTCCTAATCCTCATATTTAAAATTCTCCCAAAACTGGGGCAGTGCATCTCCTTACTGGAACCCATCAGTTACCTTCTTCAAAACTCTTTGCTGTCTTAAACCTCAATTTTTTTGAAAAAAAAAATATTACCTTAAGAACATCTTTCATTTGGTGAAGTCCTCCCACCCCCAGCTTCCACCTTCTCTTCTCATTAAAAAATGCCTATAATAATTAAGAAAGCTCAAAAAATTTCTTACTAAAGAGCCAGGCAATCCTGGAAGTCCTGGTTCACCCTGCAGGGAAACACAAAAAAAATGAAAAAACACAGCATAACACAGAACACAACATAGCACAATACATAAAACACAAACAAAAGCAAACCTCTGAGCATGTTTTCGAACTGCTGCTGTACATTGTTATTTTCAATATCAGCTTGTTAGTAATACATATGAACAAGCAATCTCAATCAACTGTTTTCCCTACCCTGCAAATGAATATATGGAGGAACTGGTTGTTTTCTTGTGTTACTGTGATGTTACACATTGATTTGAATGACATTTACTGACTTAAAATGAACAATGCACTGGATGTACCATAAGTTTACATTTAAGCTTAAAAAAATCTTACAATTGATGTATACATTAGACACAGATAAACCTGATTGATGCTCAGATCCCTACCAGAGTCTGAAGGATGGATATTTAGAAGCCAAAATGCTTTTGTTTGTTAATGAGTAAAAAAAATCATTGCAAAAAGAAAAAGAAATGAGAAATGGCACTATTTTCCCCAGGTCATTTTATTAAGCAGAATCATGTTCAAGGTGGTATTCAAGGCCAGGTTGGATGGGACCTTGGGCACCCAGATCTAGTGGGATGTCCCTGCCCATGGCAGGGGGATTGGAACTAGATGATACTTAAGGTCCCTTCCAACCCTAACTATTCTACACACTTTTTACATGATTTATTGCCATCTAGGTTATCAATTTGTTCCAGCACATTTTTTTTCCAGTGGTACCTACTATAAGCCTCCAGAAGTTATCATCTCCTTTACTTTAGGTACAGGCTAATGCAAAAATTATCATATAGCTTCCTTTCATATTCTATTTATTCCCTAATGACCTAACATATTTTCCATGCTATTTCCTCCTAAGGCAAGTTTAAAAACTATTTGTTATTTATTCTAATGAGAGTACATACTGTGGCAGAAGGACTGAAGAGACACACATCAGCTACACTGAAAGTAATGGAGCAAGGAGCTAAAAATCTTCTGGAAGCACCAAAAGCAGCCACTTTAGAGATATAAATCGAGTGTTATGAACTCAAGACTGCTCTCTACTGTACACATGCTAGAGGACAAATTTCTTCTTGTTGCAGATCACCACAGCGGAAATGCCCTGCTTGTGGGTGCTTCTGAAACCTCACCTATAGCTATTGAACCTGAGTGGGAATGTAATGGGAAATATAGATATTTGCTTCAGATGTCTGCATTCCTCATTGCTTATCCAGAGGAGAAAAGGAGAAAGAAAATTCAGTATTGGGCACGCCTTTCCACTCACGCCAAAGATTTAGGTAGGCAATACTAAAAGCACAACATCACGTCTAGCAGAGAGGGAAGCATAAGGCTGCCCTGGAAACTAATAACTGTAAAATAATGAGGTCAAAATTGCTGCTGAGAGTACTGAATAATTATTTTGCATGTAGGAAGGTCAGGCTTCTTTGATTGGATCTTTCTGAGTCAATTCGGTATCTCCTGGGTCACAGAATTGCCATCAACACAAACATACTGACATTTCTCCTCACCTTTCTTAAGTGAAGAAGATTGCCTGAGCCAAACTATCTCCTTCTACTCCCACTATGAGGGTTAAACCAAGAGTAGAGGAGCTATAACAAGACACGATTTAACACTCACTTATACCCATTTCAGGCTGCAGCAACATCAGAAAAGTGAAACATTTAAATTCATATAAGCTTCACTTATACATAAATGACATAAGGCAAACAACCCTGATATTTCCAGCAATGGGAGCCCAAAGAGGAATTAATAAACACGTGATGCATCCCATCCCAACTCACCTTTTCTCCTTTGCTCCCACTGGCACCTGGAGGGCCGGGGCTGCCAGCAGGGCCCTATAAACAGGTAAAAAACTTTGTTTTACATACTGGAGGTCATCAATTGCAATTCAGAAGAAATACAAGGCTGCAGCTTTGGGTATCAGCAGCACAAAAAGTTAAGTCCCATTGCACTGGGGTGCGCGCTAGTATAATACACAGGGCTGCTTTGGCTCTGCTGTGTAGAGAGGAAGAGGAATAAGGATGGAAATGCCACAGCAGCCACAATAACAGCAATCCAATTACAATTGGTTCAGAAGGATTACAGTTCAGGGAGTACATCAGCGTCAAGCACAAAATTTAGGATAAAATTCAGGAATGAAGATTTGCCCACTGCTCTGTGTCTAGACATGAAAAAGGCAAAAAAACTTCAGAAAAACCCAGCTTCTGTAATAGGGTGTCATTTAGAGAAATTGTTCCTTAGAAGTAGTAAACAATCAACATCCACCTTCACATTCCTCTGCAATTTCTCACTTCATCCACATTTGCTGGAAGTATAAACTAGACCTGTAAACAATGTATGGGCACAGTGAACGTAGTTCATTGTGATTCCAGTGCTGCATCTAGCATCAGAAACACATTTCCATCTTATAAAGATAGTGATAAACCTAACTAGACAAATAATTCTCAGTATAGGGTAACCGGTGGCTGAGGAACAGCATAGAGGGCAAGCAATGATTAAATGTCAAATCCCACATGGGGAAGCAGAAAAAAAAAAAATCAGTGCAATAATCCCTATCACCTCACAGAGAAGACGATGAAGATTTAAAAAAGATTAAAATGGCTAATGACACTACAAGATGACTAGATGACTAAGGACCTTGCCATCTAAATACAAAAGACGTGCCTGATATGGAAACAAAATACTTCCCAACAAAATCAAGTTGTAACTCTGGCTGCTAAAAGAGTAAGAGCAAGGCAGTGGGGTAGCACATGGTTGCCATACTTGTAAAGCACGTTCAGGTCAGACCCCAACAGCTGCTTTGTTTTTGTGAGCAGCAGGATCAACCACCTGTGAGCTCTCCTGAGGATTTGACGTGCAGGTTCTCCACCTCCACAATCACAAAAACGTGCCTTCAAATGATTCTTTCCAGAGAAGGAAACAGCAAGTGCTAGTGAATAGGATGCAGATGTAGCAGCCTGAAGGCTCCAGGCTCAAGGGTGGCAACAATTAGCTGTGTGGCTTTTGGCAAATCACTTCTTAACCTCTACTTCCTACTCTATTCTCTGATGTTTAGACCAGAAGATTCTTGGGAGTAAAGGAGGCCTCTCATTAGGTATCATACCATGGGTAATGAAAAAAGTCTTGTGGAATTTACAGATAGCAGTTTTAGACAAAGCATTATCTGTCTAATCAGCAGAAATACACTCATCTTTTAGAACATTTTCTGATTTCATATTGTCTTAAAAATGTAAATAGTTCCATGCTTTTCTTATTGAAAACAAACAAAATGCATTAAATCCATTTGTCCCCCTTTCATGTTGTGGGAGGGAATAAAGAGTTCATAAAAATAAGGCTTAAACAACTGAATTTCTATAAGTGCTTTCTCATGTCTGTAATGAAAATTCAGGCAGACATCTAATCTCTCAAGTTTAAAGGACTGGCATTCCTTTACACACATATTGCATTATAAATTAATTCTAAAAACAAATTAACAAAACCAGAAAACTGTACCAACAAAGGTGGATGTCATGGCTGGTTGTCCCTTCCCTCAAGTAACAAGCAATAGGGAAAGAGGAAATGGCCTTGAGTTTTGCCAGGGGAGGTTTAGATTGGATACTAGGAAAAATTTTTTGCAGTGAAAGGCTTGCCAAGCACAGAACAGGCTGCCCAGTGAAGTGGCAGAGCCACCATCCTTGGAGGTATTTAAGAGATGTGTAGATGTGGTGCTTAGGGACACGCTTTAGTGGGGTACTTGGCAGTGTTCGGTTTACAGTTGGACTTGATGATCTTAAAGGTCTTTTCCAACCTAAATGATTCTGTGATTCTAAAGATCTGTAGAGAAAGAAGTACAGAAACTGCTGAGGTAGGGGGTTCTGTGGTGACTCCGCAGCCACTCAAAATAAGTCTCAGTTTTAGAATCAATTTCTGCTAGTTTCAAAGAAAAGCCTCCAGTTGTTGAGTATTTGCCACATACCTGTTGCCCCATCACACCTGGCTTTCCAGGGAACCCATCTAGGCCTTGTTCGCCCTGGAGAAAGAAGAGGAAGAACCACTATAACTCAAATTCACAATGTTTAAGTCACCGTTCTGCAAAAGTTATCCATGTTCTCTGTTCCAAAAGTAAGGAATAAGGAGAGAAATTCAAGCCAGACCAACAGAGAAAATGGTTGAAGTCCCCATATCTATATTATGAAAAGTTGCTGAGAGCCTCTGTCCCGTAAAAAAAAGGTGACCCAAGGACAGTCACTAGGAAACTTTTATCCTCTCTAACTTTGCTAACTGTTGACGCTTGTCTGTCTAGAAAACTTAGCACCAAATAGCAGGAATGGGAATTAAGAGTCGAGAAGTGGTTGTGTTCCAGCTTTCCACCAAGGCATCCTTCCTCTGCCTGCTGAGGTGAGTTCATGAAAACTGGATAAAGTACACCAGGGGAATATCAACCTGGAAAAGTTCTTATAAAAATAATGAATCCACAATACAGCAAAGGCTCATTTTTACCCGGCTAAGAAAAAACTTTTCATTTTTCATCTTTGCTTTCCATAACCTGAAGGATCAATTTTCTATTCCTATATATCTTCAGATTTGGACAATCCACAAAGTCCACAGGCAATCTGTTACACTACTTCATTTTTAATACCTGAAGATATGGGATTCCCCCCCACTCCCATACCTATATCTGACTTTTTCTCAGTGCAGTTTCAGACTTACACAACTCCCCCTTCAAACTTTCCTAGACTACACAACCTCAATACATTAAACTTTTCTTCATGGAGATGGTTTTCATACCTCTGATTACTTGTTTGATCTCATTTGCGCACTGTCCAATTTTCCCATGTTTTTTGCCACAGTTAGGTGTCCAAAGCTGAACACAGTTGAGGTTAACTTTGAGCAGAAAGATTATTTAATGTTTTATGTAGTATTCTGTTTGAATCCTAGGGTAAAGTATACAATATGTAGCAGTTTACAAGTTGCTGTCCTGCACATATAAACTACCCAGCAGCTGCCCCACCTCAATCTCATCTTCTGCTTTGGGGCATCATGTTTTCGAGAGTATTTTGAATGCTGACTCTGACCTCCACCATACTTCTGCATTCAAACTTAACATACTCTTTATTGTGTAAACGAGGTCCCTGACAGAGAAGATGACATACTTCTGCTGAACTTTTCTTTTCTCTTCTAGACTGTGGCCTTTGTCCATTCCAGCCTTTCAAAATTCTTTGAAATAGGGAATTTCTGTTTCTGTGTAAATGCTTAAACCTCCATAAAATTAAATAATGATTTTGCTTGGACTTACATATACAGTTGAATTACCAAATATGCATACACACACTGCTACTGTTAACATAAATATGCGTGTAAAAACAAATTCTAGAAGTACAACAAGCGACAGCAAAATATTAGCTTTACTCTATTTTTTTAATGTTTCAGGCATTTCAATTATGATTACTATCCCATAGGATCCGTTAGACCTCTTTATTTCTGCAAACCCACACTTACAGCGCTGGATTTAATTAGCTCCTTTGGAAAACTACATTGATTCAGCAAGTCAGAAATGGATTTGCAAATCAATCTATTTCTTTTTTGCCTTTAGAAAGTCAATCAGTCTTGTAAAAGAAATGTTACTTCAAAATGATCCATCCAAGGAATGAAATTAGAGAGACCTAATCGAAAGCAACTGAAAACCAGCATCAGACATCCAGATCTACTTGCTTTTGGGGCAATAGTTTCCATGTTCATGGTATCCTTTGCACTGACTGAATCATGAGTGTGCTGGATTTGAGACTTTCAGTAAGCAGCAATCTGGTCGATTGCTGACAAAATGAACAGTGTATGCTCAGGAGAATTTTTAACAGCAATACACTGCAGCAACGAGTCCTTCACACATGCTGGTTTAGCTGCCAAAACAGAAAAGTGTCAATGTTCTTATTGCTAGTAACATGGACTGGGAAAGGCAAATGTATTATTTATACAAATATATAAAATAAAGCTGTTTGAAAACAATCCAAATGATTGTACTCTCAGTTCTTCAGAAAAAATTGTCATTATAAATAACTACTGCTCTACCGTTTTTTTTTTTCCTGTTTGATGTAGTCGAACACAATTGTGAAAGGAGAAATCCCAATTCCACACAAATTTTAGTGTGCTCTTCTGACCTCTACCAGTTAAAAAGTGAAATGATTTGTCAAAAAAATTATTTCTCTAGTCTACACTGCTCTGAAAACAACTGGAGGAGAACAAACTCACTGTGCAGAGGGGCCTGGCAGCAGTCCCACTGCATCCCTGTATGAGCTCAATAACAACAGACAAGCATTTACTGGATGGGCACATGCTTATGCAGCAAAAGCAATGCCCCATGTCATGTTGAACTGCTGTACAGGCTTAAAGTAACATGCCAAGCGTCACATTTATATGTGTATATATATATATGGGTTATGTTGGCAGGGAAGTGCATCACAGTTATCTCTGCAGGTTCTGTGTCCTGGAGCCATCAGTGAGGCCATCAGATGCAAAAGGGCAAGAGCTATCACTCACAATATGCAGTGTCTCTCCTAAAGTGCAGGCGTAACAGATATTACTGGATTTGGAAACCTTACAATATAACAGTATTTATGTCTGAGGGCCCAGAATACAGGAATATAGTAGCAAGATATATTATGGGACATTTAGCCTTTTTTCATACTAGGGTGCAGATTCAAAAGACTAATATTCAAGTGCATGGGCTCCTGCTTTTATCTAATACAATAAACACTTCTTCTCAGGCACAAAGAAACACAGGTTGTGTAGGTGTCAGTATTCAAGTTACAGACTGAAGAGCAGACAAGAAAATATTTGGCCCGACAAATTTACGCCCACTGTTCTCAAAGTAGTACAGACTGGTATAAGTTAAAACAATGGCAGAGGACTCTCTGAGACTGGTATCAAAGCCTAGAAAATTTCGAGGTACAATTGTTGTTGCAGCAATTTGGCTGCTCTAGGAAAAAAAATTTAAAATGGAACTCTAACTGTGCATATCCTTTTAATGAAACAAAATCTAACTCATTTCTCCCCATTTTAATCTTCCTCTAGCTTAGTCAGCTGCCTGCCCACACACAGTTCTAGCTCCATCTCCCATCACGGTGATGTCAGAAAGATGGATTTTCTTCCGGTAGCCAAATATTCCAGCAGATTAGACAATCTTGCCTGCGGAAAAGCAGGGGAGGCATTGGCTAGACACAACACACTGAAAAAGTCCTGGAAAGAGCTGAGGCAAAAGCACAAGGAAGACAAAGAATGAACCAGCCTTTCGCTCTGGCTACAACAGTGAGGACAGATAATACAAAACATGATCATAGCTACTTCATCATGAACAACAACAGTGGGACTGGACATTTTGACACACGGTAAAACAAAATGCTGCATCTCACACTAAGATCATTTTTGCCAATAGGCATACTCTAGTATAAATCTCCTGCTTTCTTCTCCAGAAGGAGATGGAGAGTGAGAAATGGGATCAAGGCCATGCTAGAAAGATAATAACTCCCTCCTTCACACAAACACATATCAGATATCAAACACAGCCTGTCAGGGTAAGAGTGGACCAACATCTGCTTCTCCTGGCAGGGGCAGCAAAAAACATTTTTGATGGCATTTCTAGGGAGCCTTAAGCATGGCCTGACAGGTCTGCAGTGGATGTGTATTCGGATCAGAAGTCTCTCTGAACACAACAAGCAAACTGTAGTAATAAAGACTTTGTGCTTGTCCTACTCTCCTTTTAAATGCTTATTCCACCTATAATAGGCACTAGGTCTCTTCAAATTCCAGTGTCCTGTGCTGCGTAAAACAGCTATTCTCAGATAGGAGACAGGAGAACTGGGAAGCAGCAACAGCTGGATGAAGATTTTAATAAAGAAAGTACCTAGTACTCGTTAAAAAAAGAGATTATGGTGATAGGAGAAGAAAAAAAAACATAGGAAACTGGATAATCTGAGTAACTGCACTGAGATGGGTAAATACTGGATGCAGATGGGGTCAGCAGCAGTCAGTGGCTCTTCACAACTCTGAGGTGGTGCACACAGTGTGGACACCGCACCCTCAGTCTGCCACCTTCACTCCACTTTTCCTCCCTCTTATCCACAGCTACACACAGAAATGAAGTGCCTAAGCATGTGCTTAGTAGATGGCAAAGATCTGTAAAACCCTCCTGCACTCCTATGGGAGGTCATTCCCAAAGAGCAGTGGGAGGTGTAGTGCAGTGAGAAAACTCTATCATCAATCATCCTCAAGAGCTGCTGGCCTGGAAGCCCACCCTACTTAAGGGGTAAAGGCAAAGAGCAGCCTGACTTTTACTAGCATGCAGCAGGAATACCTTATCTCCTCGTGTTCCTTTTTCTCCTCTTTCTCCTTGTAGACCCTAAAAAAAAAGAGGAAAAAGAGATTATGAAACTCGATCCAAGCAGAGGCATATTTATCTCCTCTAATTAGTCACCAAATCACTGTGCCCTTCTGCACAATCTATTCAAATGAACCTCAAAGACATTTTCCATGTTGCCAGTCCTCAAAGTTGGCTACAAGCATGGTCTAAGGGACTCACAGGGTAGGGATGACCTGTGGGCCCAAGAACATCTGTAATATTACACTGCCTGCAGACACACAACCCTCCTGCCAACAGCGTTGTGGAGGGACAGGGAATGCACCACAGCTGCAGATGGTCTGGAAAACAACCAATGATCTACATTTTTCATGTTGCTCATAAACAGTGAGGACTTAGGTAGAGAACAAATATGATGGAAAAACCCATTGCATAAAAAAGCAAGAATGCCCATTCCTGGTGGTTTTGGAAGAGTTAGCTAGGCAGACAGCAGGTACCTCTGAGAACTGGCAGATGCTAGACAATCTCTGTCCTGGAGGCCCAAGAACATTTTTGCATTGTGAATCCAAAGCCAGATCTCATTTGGACTGCACAATTCATCTCCTTCCAGGTAGACCAGTACCATTTGCTGAGGCTTAGTCTGGTGAAAGACAGCAATGTGAAAATGGGTGATGGACTCAATAGGCAGGAATAGATTCCATCTTCCTTTGGCACAGGAAGAACCTTGTATTTTACCTTTATTGTAGCAAATGGGCAACCAACTAACGGCTACAGGTTGACAAATATGCACAGTCAGTAGTGACCTCTCTAAAATTGCCAAAGCTTAAATGATTCTTATTCTAATTTACTTTACACTACAGCAGAAGCTTACCTCCAAGCTAATGAAAGCTACATGTCTTGGTTTATTTGGCCTGCAGGATGATTTAAATAAGTATTAAGATCTTCAGATTTCAGGCTGTGGTTGGCTGTAAGCAATCTCTGAACAGTCCTGTCCATCTCTAATGACCTAAACTGAGCCTGCACAGCTTCCCCCACTGTGAACCAATAACCCTGCTATTTCCAAAAAGCAGATGGCTCGAGGTTTAAAAATATGACTCCCTTAAATGCATTAATCACTAAAGGGCCCTCATGTAGACTGAATAGATGATTACTGCCTTGCTCCGTCTCAGCAGCCCAAGCCAAATGACGATCTTATGGCAGAAATGGATAGGAACTGCAGTAACAGTGCACCCCATGTGACTGCTTTGCTTCTTCCACAAAAAAAGTTATTCAAGGAGCAGGAAGGAAGCGTTCTCATAGCTTTATCTATTTATAACATTAATATTGCATGGGCCTACGGAATGGGCAGGTAATGCCACCCCCGCATTCATTTCATCATCTTCAAGCCTAATACAACCCAGCCTTACACCATGCAGGGAAAGAGCTCACACCTGGGCAAAGACAAGAGCACTCAAGCCACTTTGAATACACTGAGCCTCTTTATAGTGAGCTGTAAAGTAAGTTCTTGGCTGGCACAGGGAAATCATCATTGCCTGAGCATGTCTGGTATGCCACTAAAGCACACTGATGCACAGTCAAGTCATTAAACCTCAGAAAATCCAATCAGCCTTTACAACAGCAGCTTAAAGGCTGCCTCCATAATTACCAAGGTGAGACCACAAGACGGAGATGCTAACTTGAAAGAATCTGATATATTTTGGTCTTGCTGCCCATTGATTCCAGGCAGCATTGTCCCCCAAGCCCAAAGTCTATTCCCTGACAATTCTGAAAATGTGATTGGAAAGTTTCTGAAAGGTGGTATTTTTTTTTGTTGGTGCTATGATGAAGCTTTCAAGCACCATATAAATGGTGCATCAACACAGACCAAACCAATTGCAATACAGTGGGAGCACCATAAAATCACCAGCTGTTATCTCCATAATCAAGTCACTTCTGCTGACATCTCTCTACCGGCTACAGGTCTGTTCTCATTTAAATAAGTCAGCAGAAAATCAATCAAGTCAAGAAAATGCCAATATTTGGTCATAGTACAGGTAAGTTGTTAGACATACCTCATATTGCTGAGTTAAAAAAAAAAAAAAAAAAGATGGGTGGGCAGAACACACTGAAAAAGTGGAAAAAGCTTCTGGTGTCAAAAATTTAATAAAAACCGTGACTTACCGGTGCACCTACATAGCCTTTAATTCCTGGAGGACCCTGTTTTCCCTCAGATCCCTGGCAAGGAATTGAGATACATTAAAACACCAGACACGATTCACAGTGAAAAAACAAGAATAAAAACAGTTATTCAGAAAGGTAGCTTGCACTCCTGAGCTTACAGGGACTTGTTCAGTCTTCTTGAGGGTCTCAGCCCCAACACACAGAGGAGTGTTTGACTTTCCAGCTACTTACCTGAACTGACACCCCAATGTTTCCCATTGTCCCAAGTGCTCAGACATTAGTAAATTTGTTCTTCTGCTTTCAGTCTTGTACTACAAAGGCAAACTGTCCTATGGAATTTCCTGTACAGGTTATTTCATAAGTTTTGGAAACAGCAGTCAGCTCCTGCCTGTTGTGTGGAGGGTGATTAAGCTCTGTCTTGACTCCTGAACACTACTGCAATGGAAAAAAGCGCAAGCATACATTGCTCCAGATACTGCAGCAAAGGCTGTATCCTAGTATAAGCAAAGCACAGACTTGAAAGTGTTATGTGTTTTGAAGTGTTAATGAAAACACATAAATCAGAACTATTATCTCTGATGTTTATTTTCAGCAAAACTGAGAGAAATGCAAGAGGATCAGTTACAGTTTCAGTTGCTCTTCAGCTGAATACACACTGACTCCCTCCCTAAAGAAAGTAAACTGAAACAGAAAGTACTCTCGCTATGTGTTTTTATGTGCTTTAGACTGACTACAAATGGTCTGGATCCTCAGCTGAAGAGACTCAGCCCTCAGAGCCATCCTATGGAGACAGCTTGCGCTGACAAGGTGTCCATGAGAACTGGTTAGATTTATTACACCACCTGTTTCACTGTTTTGTTACTTATCTCATTTTCCTCTTTCTCCTTTCTCATCATGTCAACTCCTGTATTGGATGGCTTCAAAGCAGATCAAGATTTTATTTTTAAATAATTTATGTATTTCATATTAATAGATGTTTCTTGCTAAATAATGAAAATTAGAAATGAGATGTGTTTGCAATGAACTGTTAGCAGAACTGAGGCTTTTTTTGCCCCAGTGCAAGTGCCCAGGATGCTGGTCATGTCACACCACTGTTTACACTTGGCTTAGCCTAAATGATAATCTCTTTCGGAGCAGTCATTTAGCACAGACCTGGCAGGCGGCTCTTCTTTAAGCAATGCATTGCCAAAACTGTTCCATCCCTCTGCTAGAGAGGACTTAATTTATTAAAGTAGAGGAAGCCCTGCCCGTGAGCACTTAATCAGCCCAGATGCAAGGTGGTTGAACCTGTGTTATATACGGAAGTGAACCACAAACCATACTCAAAAGATTCACAAACAGGTTAACATGAGCTGGCCTTATTTACAAGCAAAAATGCTTTTGGGATCTCTACAACATCAAGCACCTGAGGACCTCTGCAAGGCCAGGAAGAGGTGCAAGTCCTGTAATGGCAGAGGGAGAGCAGCGGGTATGCACTTAAATCTCTGCCTTCAGCCCACAGAAAAATGCTACTATTAAAGCCTAGACAAAACACTAATAGAAATAAAGGCCTGCTGCAAGGTGACCAAGATATCGAAGTCCACCTCAGCACCATCACATATAATGTGGCTGTAACGCTCAGCAAGAGTTAACTAGGTTTGCCTGGATAAGAAAACTTTCTGATCCCACTCAAGGCCTGTGCTGAGATCATGTCTGTTGAACCAGAGAAGCATGAGACCTTTAAAAGCTGAAGCAAATGAGAAGGAGGAAATTTGTCAAAATGAAACTCTTATCTAATACTTTATATTTAGAAGGCTTGATTTTCTTTTCCCCCTCCTCCTGTTTTTCCCTATCAAGTGCAGATAACTGTCAGTTCAGATGGGAATGCTATAGTTATGTCAGTGCTATAGTTAGGGCAGCCACAAACATTTCTTTACATTTTTATTAAAGGTGCAGAAAAATAAGAAGGAAAGGGTTGATATTTGCTGCAGGACACTAGAGACTGAAGGGTCTGGTCTCAAAAATCCAAGTTTTTTTCACTGATACAACATACAGCAAGAGAAATACAGCTATTTTTTTTTTTTCTGGGACCACTTACTCCCTTTAAATTAATGTTCTAGGTCCTACATTCTAATGTGGGAGCCTTCTCCATTCACCTTCTCCATTCTTGCCATCTCAGACCAACATGGAATCTTCTGTTAACAGAAGCTCCAAAATTGATTAGGACAGGATTGACTTTGAGAGCTCTTGTTTGCTTTCACCAGCATGTAGCCAGAAAGATCATACATTCTTCTTGGTGAGCAACGAAGTTTACTTACCAAAATTGATGAAAAAGGACACAGAAAACCAGCAAACAAACACAAAAAAAACTCACACATTTTTACATGAAAGACACTGAGTTAGGAACAATCTCCTCTGGAGACTTCACTGAGCAGCATAAGTAGTAAAACCAGAGATGACATACTGAGGCTATTTTATGCCTGTAACACATACATGTGCCCTAATGGGCTCATCATCCATTAAGGTACCTCTGTGGATTGAAGTCCTATTATCAGAAGTCTAAAAGGCCCTTATCTTTGCTACTGGAAGCTTCACACAATTAATGAGGTCTGTAAAAGATGTGGTGCACCTCCTTAAAAGAAAGTGCTGGAAATTTCCACTGAGGCAAAAGACTGGAAAACCCTCCCCCAAGAAGATAAGCAGGGGGCTGAATTTCCTGGTGTGCAGATACAGCTGCTGAGTTTGCACCACACTTGCCTGGCTTGATGTAAATGAAGATGGATTGGGCTGGGAAGGATCGCATCCCAACCAACCAGAGACACTGCAAAGTAGCTCTCCCTGAAGCCCGGGGCAGAGCCCAGAGACACTGTATTGATGCTGACAATTATAAATAAAAATAAGTGATCTGGTAAAAAGCAATCATTATGATATTAATTGGAGATATGACCTTCCCGATTGTCAGCTCTGCCCATCTCTACCCATCCCATTCCACACTGTCAAGGTGGCCAGGCTTTACACTGAAGAGTAAAGCAGTGTGGATTCATATTTTAGATTTTAAAGTCCTGTCAGCAAAGTCATGATTGTTTCTTAAAATAGCTCAGGTCAGAATCCAGCTCAAGGACACTGCATCCATTAAAGCAAACAAAAGTCAAGTGAAAGAACACTGTAGTTTTAGATGTAGTCACTGTAGCTGAGAGGCTAGGGTTAGCCAAGCTCACAATTTCCCTGGGAGCACATGGCACTGCCTAGTCAGACATCTTTAAGGCAGCCCCACCAGCACCCATCCTGCCCAGGCCATAGTGCTGAAATTCTGCTCAGCATTGTCTCATTATGTGGATGAACTATATGTGCCTGATGATCCTGGTAGAAAATAGGGAGCACTTTGAGGAACAAGCACTCCTGGAGGTAGATGAAGATGTCTTTAGCTCGGTTTGTAAAAGCCTTGCAAAGGAAGGGTGAGAAACTTTATGCCTTAAGGAGCTTTATACAGTCTACTGGTTTGTAATTACACTATGGGAAGCAAGCAGGACAGGGAGAATATATGTATTTATTTATATGATAGAAGAGATGCCACTGACAAGCATTTTTGGGTGATAAATCGTATTCTTTTCATCCACTCCCAAATTCCACCAAAGGAGAAAACAACATCCACAGTGCTTCCACTCAGCCCAGCCCAGTGCTGCTTTGTGGCTGTCATTTATCCCCTACTGAATGTGCTGCCATGCAGTTTCCACAATCAATCCTCTTGTGTTGCTGAAGGCAATATGGCTCCCAGAGAGAACTGTGGGGTGGCTGCCAAGTATTTCTGCTAAATCACAAATACGCCATTAGTTCCGATACTCTCCTGATGAGACTTTAGGAAATTATGAACTTTTCCCTCTACAAAAAAAAAAAGACATTTAGGAGAAAGCACCTCTCTATAGCCGAGGAACCCAGAGGATCTATATAAACGAACAGCTTCATAGAGTCCTCTCAGATAGAGATAAGTGCCAATCAGGACTACATCTGGTAAGGTGTTCAGATACTTAACTCCTGTTTGAGGACAAAGGTATTAGCAAACTTTGTGGGAGGTTTAGGTTACCAGATACAGCTCTTCCAGAAAGATGTGATGCTCAAAGACCTTTGCTTGTACAGGAGCAGAACTAGGTGAAGTAAATTTGGGCAATTAATCTATTCGCATTGCAAAACCTTTCATAGGCTGAGCTGAACTCACCATGCACGATGCCCCTGAAAACACACTTGTCAATCTAGTGTACCATCTTTTTCTTGTGTTATAACAAGACTGAAACCAACTGATGGATTGTTTTCCCTTCGATAACTAGGGAACAAGGCAAGGAGAGCTAAGAGTGAAGAATTGCTCACAAAAAGGGCTTAAAAATTTAGTCACATTTCTGACGTTCAGTTAAGCCTCACCAGATCTTAATCTAGAAGTACCTTGTTTGAAGTAAACCCAGTGATGAACACTTTGGTTCAAGTTCTGTATCACTCTGCCATTGTCTACCAGTGCAAACTGAAGCTTCCAAAAAAGGCAGAAACATCCAGGCTAGGATCTCTCCATGTCTTTTTTTTCACCCTGTTACACAGCTGGGATAATAATTCTCACCTACACCTTTGTGAGAGTTGGGAAGTCTGACTGAAGACATGAAGCAAGGCTTATGTTGCCCCAAAACATATTTCATGGAATCACACAGAATCACAGAATCACTAGATTGGAAAAGACCCACAGGGTTATTGAGACCAACCATTCCTATCAACCACTAAACCATGCCCCTCAGCATTTCATCTACGCTGGGCAGCCTGTTCCAGTGCCCAATGACCCTTTCTGTGAAAATTTTTTTTCTGATGTCCAGCCTGAACCTCCCTTGGCACAGCTTGAGGTCATTCCCCCTTGCCCTGTCTCCTGTCACTTGGGAGAAGAGGCCAGCACCCTCCTCTCTACAACCTCCTTTCAGGTAGTTGTAGAGAGCAGTAAGGTCTCCCCTGAGCCTCTTCTTCTCTAGGCTAAACAACCCCATGTCCCTCAGCCGCTCCTCGTAAGACTTGTAAAGGTAAATTTGATTTACTTTCTCCATCTCTGCTGTTGATCAAACAAAAGGTATTTCTTCTTTTTACATACCTTGTCTAATTCCTGATACCTCAGCAGATTCCTGATGAAAATGAGCATTTTGAGTGAGAATATTGAGAGTCATAAACAAAATCTAATTCCAGCAATCCACGCATATAAACATTCAGTGAAAATAACAAAACAAAACAAAACAAAACAAACCTTTCTGTGTAAATAAGACGTGGAAAACTTACCTTTGGACCTGCTGGCCCAGGTAATCCAAATGCTCCTGGCTGTCCTGGTTCACCCTGCAAATAAGAGCAATATTGATGGCAAATGCTAATCTTTAATTTACAAAGCTAGGATGTCTCAAAACAATCATTACAAACAGCTTTAGCAGTGGAAGCTCTATCCAATATACACAGTCTTAAGTACCGTTATCCAGATATCTAAAAGCTTGTAGTGTGCTTTCTTTGCAAAAATGAAAACTGAAAGGCACAAACCAAAACCTGAAGCAGCTATTCACTTGTTCTTCAAACACAGCCTCCTAAGTAGCAAGAACTGGGTTTCCTAGATTGTGAATAGCTTGCGCCAACTACAGTCTACAATCATGGATTGCCTGGAGATAACACAATGCATTTGATCTAGGTAAGATCATTTACTTTGGGTGCGGTAAACACTTTCTATAGGAATTCTGCAAGTCCAAGTATGCCAATGTCCAGTCCCAGACTATGCCATGTGTGATGTGATGAAGTTGCATCAGTTCTGGAAGCTATATTCATAGAATCATAGAATCATAGAATCATAGAATAACCAGGTTGGAAGAGACCCACCGGATCATCGAGTCCAACCATTCCTATCAAACACTAAACCATGCCCCTTAGCACCTTGTCCACGTGTGCCTTAAACACCTCCAGGGAAGGTGAATCAACCACCTCCCTGGGTAGCCTGTTCCAATGCCCAATGAATTTTCTGTGAAAATTTTTTTCCTAATGAAATAAAAAAAAAACCAGTGGAAACATTGGAAAATCATCACTGTTTTTCTGAAGTGGGACAAGTGTGGCACAAGGATGTAAGTAACAGGGAAAAAAAAACCAAACCAAAAAAACTTTTATGCTGCATAGCACTAATTTTGTGTGTGTTTGACCTTCTTAACATTCCTTTCCCCAGGTTGCTCCAGTCACCATCAAATGACTGCCACAAAGGGACAGTGAATGAGATCATAAAGGTCCACCATTGGGTTGAAAATAATTGAAAGGGACGGTGATCAAGCAGAGGAAAGGAGGGAAAGCTCTAAAACACACTTATTTAAGATTGTGGAAAATGCATTTTTGGTTTTATGCCTCAATTTTAGATCTCTTAAAGGCAATATTTGGTATACTTTGTCATTCTTTGAGCTAGTTTTGAATCTCTTCCTTTGTTCTTGCCTTCTAGCACAAGAGGAGTTCAGGTTCTTACTTCCATGACCAAGGTACCTTTGTCTCTCACATCTGTCCATTATGAAAGCACAAGATGCTCCCCTGTATCCCTTGACACTAGCTGATGACTCTTGGTCAAACTTAAATGTCCAGGCTCTGCTGTGGCAGTTATTAACCAACAGAGCTGCAGCAGCAGGTCCCAGACCACAGGATGACACAACTGCCCCTTTTCCCATCTTAATGAATGGTAACAGAGCTGTCCCTGGAGTCTCTCAGGATGGCTAATCCATATGACACCTGCCATCGCTGTAAATGTGCCAAGGAGAGTGCTGGGCCTATTAACCTCCTGCCATTTGTTCCTGCTGCTCCTAAAACGGCCACACAAATCCCCAAGACATATTCCACTCAATATAGATTGATTTCCACTCTCTGCTTTGCACTGAAAAGCAAGGATTATGTGGGAGGAACAAAAAGGCTTACAGCTTCTCCTTTTGCTCCATCCTTTCCAGGGGGGCCAGGTGAGCCCAGGGAGCCCTGAAACAACAGCAGAACTATCATAAGCACAGTATCAACACCCATTGCAAGTATAAGGACATGAAAAATTTACCAAAGCAGGAATAAGGAATGAGGAGAAAAATTTCAATGCGAACATTTCTTATTTACTGTCTCTGAAGGAGCTGCTGCTGACATTAACACACTATGGCCAACTGATGAGCTGTTAATGAGGAACTAGGCACTCTTAGCCACTTAACTCATATAAGAATAAATTAATATAAAAGCTCTACAGCTAATTAAACATGTAACCATTGAGTTCATCTTAATATCATCTCCCCTTAGCCTCTTTGTCCACCATTCCATTGTCCAAAAATACTGGGGTTTTTTTTGGTCACTAAATACTAATTTATTCTTAAAACTATTATTTAATTTTTTTTATTCCCTGCTTGTAGAGCTTCTGTCTCAAAGCTCAGGAGCATCTAGGCACAGCTATAATGCAAATAAGTAATGAGCCTAAAAGCAAACAGAGAAGAAGCCTTGAAAAGCTCAAGCAGCCCTCAGGAGCTGTCCTAGCCACAGGGAAGCAAGTCTCAGAGCTGTGAACACGCAAAGGCATAGAAAACAAGAAACAGAAAACCAGGCACCACTTTTTAAATCTTGCTATGCACCAAGACGAATGGAACTAAATACATAGAGGTTTGCAACACCACAGCTAACAGGCATTGCAGCAAACATGGGGAAAAGGCAGGTTTGCTGCATGCAGCTGGCAATTTAAAAAACAAATGGAGAATGGAAAGAGAATAAACAGAAAAGGCAAGCCAATGTGCCAATGTACATTGTGAGGAACTGTCTCAGTGTTTTTACTTCTAGGCACTGTAGCAGTTTCTTTTTAAGTGCATTGCGAAAAAAAAAATAAAAACAAAAAAACCCAAACAAACAAACAAAAACCTAAAACAAGAAACATACAGACACTACAAACTGCCACTCTGGGCTCTGATTAAACTGAGCTAATTTGTTGTGTTGGAGGTAGATCTTGCCTTGCAGTCCGGAACATTTGCTATTCTACAAGAGGTAAAAAAAGTCTAAAGTGCTGAAACCCCTCCTGCAAATTACGCTTAAGGCATTTCTGACAAATGTGTCAAAAGTAAACACTAATTGACAGAGCAAGCTCAAGTGCAGGATAATCT
Organism: Phaenicophaeus curvirostris; assembly: GCF_032191515.1. Classification (NCBI taxonomy): domain Eukaryota; kingdom Metazoa; phylum Chordata; class Aves; order Cuculiformes; family Cuculidae; genus Phaenicophaeus; species Phaenicophaeus curvirostris. Next base: position 93,604,851 of record NC_091394.1, read on the forward strand.
ATTGTTGTTGTTGTTTTTGAGAGGCTCTCACAGTAAGCAGCTGAAGACCACCTCAGTGCAACAGTTACCTACGTTCAGTGCAAGGAAGGACATGATAATCTTTGGCCTTACTTGCTTCTTATTGTAGAAACAGGGGTGATTTGGTATGTGGAGGCATTAGCACTGAGCTGCTAATCTGTTTCACTCTTCTATTGTGTTTCAGAGTTTTATAGAGTTTAGACAAAGCTCATGCCCTTGAAATCTCCACATTTGTCAAATGTGGCAGAGCATAGTCAATAGGTTTAAAGATTTTAAGAAGCACTTGGCTGAAAAATAGTACAACAGCATAATCTGTTCTTAGCACCTTGCTAACAGAAAACAAGAAAGCACAGAAGTGAAAAAAAATACTTAGATGAGGATGTATTTTCATTAGCCTTCCACAATATTTATAAACTCTAAAACTTTTCACAGTATAATTAATAAAGGCTTGGACTTACTTTTTCTCCTTTATCCCCTTTCAGTCCAGGAAAGCCAGGAGAACCTTCTTCACCCTGCAACAAAAGAAACGCTCATATGAAATGCCATACTATTCTGTGGTATGTGTACTTCTGACAGCAGAGGTATCAGTTGTTGGTATCATTCTCCACTTCACTGGTAACAATGTTTTTCTCAATCACCTGTACTTTGCCGGCATTTGAAAAAGTTCACTTTCAATTTTCCATTCAAATGTCTTCCTTTAGCCTTTCCTTCCCTCCTCTCCTTTTTGTAAATACCATCCCAAATTAGTTCTTTTTCCAAGAGAAAGAGTAGAGACCTATCCTTGTAAATAAAAGTATTTGAAGCATATAAGCTTTTCACTTAGAAACTCACCTGTTGTGACATTTCAAAGCACAAGGACTTGAAATTCGGCATGACCAACCTACTGTCATGCCGAATTTCCAATAACATGGAATTTTTGGGAAAAACCTAAATGTGGAAGTTTTTTCCCCTTTACCTGCTCACATTAGGACAAAATGACCTTAGAAGCCACTTCATTTAGACCTTATCAACAGGTACTTTTCATAGTCAACAGCTAACTCCACCAAAGAATCAGAGCAGGCTTCAGCCAGAACTCTGTGAATAGAGCAAGAATATGTCCACTGTTGTGGGGTACTTGGTGGTGATCCAGCAGCCTGCCTGCATCTGGCCTGTATGTTCATGCTCTAACTGATGGCACCCGAGTTGCAGCATTGCTGGATTTTACCAGAGAAGCTGGAATGAGTCTTTCAATGGGCTGTTACCAGTGCCTCTGCTACATGAAACAGTGGACATCTGTATGTGCAATGTAAAGCCACTAAACCTATCAGAAAATGACATGCCACAAAGCAGAGCTAAGTGACTGAGCTTTTTACACATCTGCTTTTGTAAAAGGATAGTAACATAGAAGAATCCTATTAAAATGCATAAAAGTGGTTAAGCAGTTGATGCATATAAGTTGCCTTTATATGCGTATAGATTACCTACATATTTAGATAAAATCAGAAGAAATTCTGCCACTTTCGGTCTTACTTGGGTTATTTTTTTTCTGCATGAGTAGTCCAGCAGACCTAGACGGATGTACTCCTAGGGCAAGGTTCCTGTCAATGTCAGACAGCATGACAAAATCCGGCCCTGTTTATTTATAGTTATTTTTGGCACTTAAAGGATAATAGTAGAAGGTATCAAGAAAGTATTCGCACTGTATATGCAAATCATAGTTACTAGATACTTTTATAATCGTATTCCTTGCTAACTGAACCTTCATGAAACACTGTTTAGAATTTTCAATGTAGCTAGTGGGAAAAATCAGATCTGCTGCATTTGAATGGCTCCCTAATGAGATAGAAAACCCATCAAATAGCAAACGTGATTTTTAAGGAAATCATTTGTTCTAAGAGATCAATATAATTTGAAGGAACTGCTGTTCCATTGGAAAGTGTGCAGCACAGGTAGGAGAATGATTTATGTTGTTTCTATGCAAAGTAATGGAATACCGTCAATTAGCTTCTTTTCTTTCTTCCCCCTCTATTCACCTCCTCCTCTTACCCCCTCCATGAAGTAGCAACTCCTTGGCATGGCCAAATTAATCCTAGTATCAGTCAATAACAGTGCTCACAGAGCTGTTCATGCTGGACAAGACCTCATCACGTTTCAAGTCCAACCTCCCACTCAAAGCAGCATCAACAATGAATTCAGACCAAGTTGTTCAGATTTTATCCAATTTGGCATTGAAAACTTCTAACAATAAGGTTACTTCTCTTCCCAGACACAAATGGTAACTTGACTCCTAAGTCAGGAAAAGAAAAAGTCTTTCCCTTTTGCATTTTTTATTTACTAACTAAATCAGTGTGATTTTGTCCTTTTGACTTTTAACAGATCTCGAGTAGCTGCCTACAAATATGCAGAGCCTGGAGCGGATTTGTTGACTCTCACAGTCAAAAGGCTGCATGGACATTTGCAGGAAAGTGCTGTAGGCCCTCTCCCACTTGGTAACCACACATGCCAGAGACAGCTGGTGAGCCTGAACTGCAGCCCACAGACCACAGTCTCCAAGAAGGGAAGAAGGGCTTTAGGGATCCACCATGCCCAGGGAATATGTGATCCACCAAAGTCCAGCACTTCAAAGAGCTCAGTAAAGACCTTTTCTTCAACTGTTTCTAGTGCCATCATCCCTCTCCTGCTGCATAAAGTGAAGCAATGCATGCCACATATCAGATAGCTCGGCACTAAGCTGATATTTTACCGGAAATAAAGCTAGAGAGTTTTGCCTGCTTGCAATAGAAATCTTCAAGTATCCAACAGCTTTAGCAGTTTTTTATCAAGAAGAAAACTGCATAGAGGCAGTCTAGGCTCTAAAGACAGGTTTGATGTCCCCTGGGGAACCGCCACTGAACCCCACCAGGCTACAGAATGGAGAGGGCTCCTACTTCTGCCTCTTCCACTGACTCCCCATTGGCCCTAGCTGCTTTGTAAACCCCTTGAGCAGAAAAAAACTGTCAGGCTAAGGGTAGGTTCAACAAATGTTTGAACCTTAATAAAAGCACAGGAAGAGATTGTGTTGCCTACATCAAAATGCTCATGTTCACAAAGAAAACTACATAACCAACAGAGGTAAGTGGCAGAAGAGAGCAGGAAGCAGAAAAACATTAATGCAGGGCATGGGAAAGCAACCGAAAGTTTGCATCCTTATCTCACAGCCAGTTGCTCTCCACTGAGGATGCAGCTAACTTTATTTATTTATTTTTTTAAAAACTAACCACCTTCAAGAACTGCATTGTAGAACAATCACCTTTTCATTTGTCCATAGGTACATTCCTAAGCATTATGCTTAGCATGATACTAAGAAGTGATGATACACCCAAAAGGTGTCTGTTCCTTCACTTCAACTTCTTCAATTAGGTCAGTTGGGTTAGGAAAAGAACTTGCCTTTCTCTCCAGTACTTGTGGATTGGGAGGCTCTGCTAGTGCATTTATCCTAGAAAACACTTTCTAAAGCTAGGCAAAGGTGCAATTAGAGAATGACAAAATTGAGATAAAAAGAAAATACAGTGGCCTGAAATAGCATTGTTCAAGAAGAGTTCTTGGTAAGGAGGTTATAGCTTCAGCAACTGAGCTCAAAAGCAATGCAGCAGATTTTCCTGAGTACTTTTCTGTTTTCGAGCTCATGGGTGTGCAGTCCTTTTCTTATCCAATGGAAAGTCAGCCATCTATGTTTAGTTCCATCCTCTGTACTGCACAGCCAGTGGCCTTTAATTAAACATTTCCACCAAAGTGAGCAAGAGAATAAACAGCTCACTGTTGGCAAAATATTTGTTAGAAGAGCCTAGATTTGGCAAGCTGCAATCTGCTCTAAAGCATCCAGAGGACTTTGCTTGTCATGTGGCTGTGAAGCAGGCAATCACATAGATTTGTAGAATCATATAATGTCCTGAGTTGGAAGGGATCATCGAATCCAACTCCTGTCCCTGCATAGGACAACCCCAATATTCACATCACGTGTCTGAGGGTATTGTCCAAATATTTCTTGAATAGTCTTAGGCTTCACACCTGTTAGGCTTCCCTGAGGAGCCTGTTCCAGTGTTCCACCACCCTCTGAGTGACGAACCTTTTGCTAATATCCAATTCAATCCTCCCCTGGCACATCCTCTGTCATTCTCTGGGGAGAATGTGAGAAGATACTGCCAAGCAAGAGTGACTACGCAGGTAGTGCATGCACTGAAGTCATATATTGACACAGAGTGCCAGTATAGAGAGGTTATATAGTGTGCAGGTCGCTACCTATTTCTACAAATGCCATTTTTTGCTTATCAGTAGTTATTCTGAAATTATTTACTTGAATTACAGAAATGCTTCATTTGTTCCGTGCTTGGATCATTCTGCTGGGCACCATATGAAGAAATATTAAATGATGCTTCAAAGCTCAATGTAAAATTGCAAGTAAAGAGTAAATATAATAAAAATATAGCAGAGGCAGAGAACACAGGCCACTGAAGTAGCTGCCAAGCAGATATGATCTGCGAATGTGCTGGGCTAAAGTATCCAGACACCACAGTGGGAAAACAAGTAGGCTTTAGTAGCTGACTCTAAGCCCCAGCGAAGAAAAGCCCATTGCGTTACTCGTACAAATGCCAAACCTGGTTGTGCCTCTGAAAGGAATAAAAATAAAAGTCTATACCCACAGGTTGGCTGAATTCTCAGCTTCAACACAATGATGATCTGGTAGTGACATGTAAACCCTACCTATCTGTTTATACCATGCATATCCACTGCCACCCAGCTACTTTATGGATATCTGAACTTTGAAGGCTACCCCTTTATGCAGAAATATCTGGACCAGAGTATGAAGGTAACAAGCACCAGGTCCTCCAGGGAAATCAGAAGAAGCAGCAAAGGCAGAAGAGACTATTTTTAAGAGGTAAATTGAGCATAGTTTCCAGGTCAGCTTCCCTTTAGGCTTAGCCTACACCTTCTGAAGAAGTTTTATGGTTTAGGTGGGGTGATTTATTGCTTCTTTGGTCAACAGTTTTGTAGACAAAAACTTGAATGCATATTTAGTTGTACATGTGAGGAAGTACATTAACAAATATGGCAGATTGGTTTGGGAAGTTCCTAAACTACTGGGTATCTCAAGCTCTGAGGACGTAGCACTAGACAAATTGCTCTGAAAACTGCATCTTTCATTCCTCAAAGAATTGATACAAATACAAGCAAATTAGAAAGATTTTCTGAGCCAGGTAGTTGTAGAAATGCGGTCTTCCCTCAGCCTCTTCTTCTCCAGGAAAATGTATATGCCTGAAAGTGAAAAATCCCTTCTGTCCCCAGCTCCTACCTCACTGCATACGACTGAAAATCACCCCCTCGTGCTGCCCAGGCCTGAATTCAAAGGACGCTAATTTCTAAAACTCCAAAACCAGGCTTAAAAGAGTATTTGTTTGGGTTCTTTTTGCCCACCTTTTCGCTATCAAGAGATTTTATCCACCAGCGTTCACAGCCAAAAAGAAGCAACACCTAAGAACTATTTCTATCCTTGCTAGGGTGTCTCAAAGATGAGCTGACATGGTGTGTACAGATCCAACGGACAGAAGGAAATGTCACATCATGAGGAAATCAGTCCACAGGCAAATCCCAGCTACTGAGGATGGAGTACTGGGGTGATGAAGAATAAAGATACTTCCATTGACCTCAAGTGTATTATCCATTAAGAATGTAGAGGTGACCTGAAGAAGTACAGACACACCCAGATAAGTACCTTTATTAGCTTGAGTATGTCAGTAAAGTTATCTCATTTCTACATTTGAGCAAGGATGTCTTCCTTATATGTGAGCATCACATGGATTTACCAGACCACACCAGGCCTAGTTTAGTGATCCCTCCATGGACATGAAAATTGTGGATTTTTTAAAACCTTCCATTATACACTCATCATATGCACGTATAGTTTAATTTGTTGCATATCATCACAGAATCACAGAATAACCAGGTTGGAAGAGACCCACCAGATCATCGAGTCCAACCGTTCCTATCAAACACTAAACCATATCCCTCAGCACCTCATCCACCCGTGCCTTAAACACCTGCAGGGAAGGTGAATCAACCACCTCCCTGGGCAGCCTGTTCCAGTGTCCAATGACCCTTTCTGTAAAGATTTTTTTCCTAATGTCTAGCCTAAACCTCCCCTGGCGGAGCTTGAGGCCATTCCCTCTTGTCCTGTCCCCTGTCACTTGGGAGAAGAGGCCATCACCCTCCTCTCTACAACGTCCTTTCAGGTAGTTGTAGAGAGCAATGAGGTCACCCTTCAGCCTCCTCTTCTCCAGGATAAACAACCCCAGCTCTCTCAGCTGTTCCTCATAAGGCCTGTTCTCCAGCCCCTTCACCAGCTTTGTTGCTCTTCTCTGGACTCTCTCCAGAGCCTCAACATCCTTCTTGTGGTGAGGGGCCCAGAACTGAACACAGGATTCAAGGAGCGGTCTCACCAGTGCTGAGTACAGAGGGAGGATAACCTCCCTGGACCTGCTGGTCACGCCGTTTCTGATACAAGCCAAGATGCCATTGGCCTTCTTGGCCACCTGGGCACACTGCTGGCTCATATTCAGTCGGTTGTCAACCAACACATCCAGGTCCCTCTCCTCCAGGCAGCTTTCTAGACAGACTTCTCCTAGTCTGTAGCACTGCATAGGGTTGTTGTGCCCCAAGTGCAGGACCCGGCATTTGGCCTTGTTAAACCTCATGCCATTGGACTCAGCCCAGTGGTCCAGCCTGTTCAGATCCCTTTGCAGAGCCTCCCTACCCTCCATCAGATCGACACTTCCACCCAGCTTAGTGTCGTCCGCAAACTTGCTAAGGGTGCATTCGATGCCTTCATCCAGGTCAGTGATAAAGACATTGAACAGGGCTGGACCCAGCACTGAGCCCTGGGGAACCCCACTTGTCACTGGCCTCCAGCTGGATTTCACACCATTTCCCACCACTCTCTGGGCCCGGCCAGCCAACCAGTTTTCCACCCAGGAGAGTGTGCGCCTGTCCAGGCCAGAGGCTGACAGTTTCTCAAGCAGAATGCTGACATCTAACAAGTCACCTCACCTGGGTTATATTGAGCCTCACTGCCCTACAGAACTGCCTGCATATTATGTATATGGTCTGTGAATAAATAGTATCCACATCCCATGTAAATTCTAAGACAGCAGAATGGACATAAATATGAAATAAGAAAGTAGATAACCTTAATTGCTAGACGCTATTTTTGCCCAGAGTGGGAACAACTAATACAAGGATTTTTGCAATACCAAGCTAACGGCAGAATTTCTCTGAAAATAAAGAGACCTAAAAGAGATAAAAAAAGGATCTGCATGGAAAGATACAGAGACAGAACAATTTGGTGTGACCTGCTACCAGAGAGACAGCAAAAGCACACAAAGGAATAATCCCTCAGTGATGTTTTTAAGCAGTCTACTCAAGTTTAACTGTTTTTCTTTCCTCAACTTGCAGCTCCTCAAGCAGCTGCCAAGTTTACAAATATTTCTTCTAACTCAATAAAAGCTGTGGCCCATAATCATGTATTTTATTTCAAACTCCAGGCTGTGACCTATGATAATGGAAACAAGAGCAAACTAAACAAGAATATACTGATAAAAACATCAGTCCAAAACACATAGTTAGATTCTCATTTGCCTGTCAAACTCAACTAAGTCACTGGACTTTTCCTTCAGCTTACAGAGCAGATGACAGAAGATGGATAATTTGAAGATCAATTTTGTATATTTTCTCTATTTTCTCTTCCAAACTGATCTACATCTAACATGAAAGTGTCACTTTTCTAATCCTAAAATGAAATAAAAAATTCTAACCTTGTCACAAAATGTCAATAAAGGTGTCATTGGCAGACCTTCAAAAATCTGCCACGCAGAACCCCATGAATCACACAGTAAGCATATTGACAGCTGCACAAACCAGGGGATCCATAGCCAAGGTAGGAGATAAAATAGAAAGAACTGAAGAGAAACAGAACAAAAGCAGTAAGATAAAATGAAAACAGAAGTGAAACTAAACTGCATAGTGTTACATTAACACATCCCTCTCTCCCCTCTTAATTAACTTCACAGCTTCCTTGTGAAATGAGAAGGAAGTTATCGCAACTGTGATATTGCTTTCACATCATGAGGGTGAAAAGTCAGTGTTAAAACTGACCAGAAGACATATGGAAGTTCACAGATCTGGGACAAAGTTAGAAACTCACTCTGGATTTCCTTTGTCCTAGGTCAGTGTCCTAACCATAAACTTACTCTTCCTTACATTTGGCTTTTTGGCCTGCATTTAAGTTGATAACTTCATGTTCACAAAGAATAAACCAGATGACCATGGGTAAGTGGCCTACTATTAATCCATGGTTATGAACTAAACTCTTTTCACTGTTTGATGAGAAAAGTGAAGAAGGACGGAAGAGATGTTGCAAGTTGAGTGTAGGCTTTAGGTTAAAATGTCTCAAAGCACTTCCAAGAGACTGTATGTGCCTAAAAGGATGTAATATCTTATAGGACTCAGGAGCTACCATCTTGAGGAGGCTGAAGTGGAATAGATTACACAACTTCGTTCACTAGCAGCTGGACAAGATACATGTTTCTTGGAAAACATTGTAATCTAGGCGTCTCTTTTTTTAAAGTTGCAAGACACAGAAAAAGGTTGTACTAAAACCAGGGATGATCTGCAGATCAACAGAGAGGCAGAACTGCAGTCGATATATTGGACCCCAGCTCCACTTTCAAGAGGTGCTAATCAGACAGGCAGCACAAATTACTCCCATTCCCTAACACACAGATGCAGAATTCTAGTAGCTTAATGATGCTTAAATATTGGCAAATTTTACACCAAAACTGCCATTATCTTCTGCTTCACAAAAGAACAGGATATTCTTCTCCACTTGGAGTTCGCTTTACTTCATTCTAGGAAAGAAAGAAAATCTTTGCTGGGTCTCTCTGTTACATTCTGATTTAATAAACAGAAAGGTCACATGGACGTGATACACAAAAGTCAGTTTAATTCTTAAGTTTGGCTATTCTATAGGAAAACTCAACCCAGTATGCAGCCAGCTGGCTAAATGATAGTTGTGAGCATTACTTGCACTGCAAACATATCAATTATTTTATTCAATGCATTGCACAGAAGTCAGTTGTCCCCAAAACACACTTCCCCACAAGAAACCCAGGAGATCTAGTCTTTCAAGGGTCTCTGAACCTTTGAATCTTATGATGAACATCTTGGACTCTGCTGTGAGATCGGTGTCCATCTGACTTTTCATCATATGATCCTAGTCATTGGATGTTCAACTGGGGAGAGCAGGTGCATCATTTTTTTTTTTTCAGGGATACCAACAGATATCTGTCTCTGAAGAACTCTGATGCACCACCTTGACATCAAAGCTGTTTAGCAGTTAATTTGACACATGGTCACTCATAAATCTGGCACTGCAGAAAAGAAGATACTGATATGGTAACCTGCTATGTTCTGATCAAGGTCACTGCGAGTTCAGAACAGCCTGGAAACATACTAAAGGCTTCAAAGCTGATGTTGGTGCCCAAGATTCTGTTCATTAGCTTCGTACTAGTTACCTCCCAACAGTGATAGAACTTTCACTCACTATATAAGGGATTTCTGAAAGACTGGGATGGTCAGACATCGCTGACAACTGTTCAGCTGTTAATTCACCTAAAATAAACATTGGCGCACATGGAGTGTTCACTTGAAGAAAGCATTTACCTCTGCAACAGGAGAGAACAGCAGGGAGCTGTTGTGTTTTAAATACTTTGGTAAACAGCCAGAGGAGTTGCTCGATCAGTTGCTGAAATCTTCAAATTAAGAAACAGTCAGGTTGTTTGTAGACCTATTTATGATTAAACATACTGAATAGAAGGCAGGAGATAACTGGAATCAATTGGTACCAGAATCCCACTAAACAGAGGAATAAACTGAAAGATAAACCAGAATACAAAGGGTTGTATTCACAGAATCAGGACCAGTAGTTCCTGAAATTCGAGTTTCCCTTTTTTTTCACATGATGTGCTGGGTTTGTCTGTAATAGAGTTTATTAGCTTCAAAGTAGCTGGTATGAAGCTATGTTTTGGATTTGTGCTGAAAATAGTGTTGATAACAGGTATGGTTTAGTTATTGCTAAGCAGTGATTCCACAGAATCAAGGTCTTTTCTGCTCCTCTCATCACCTCACCAGTGAGTAGGCTGTGGGTGCATAGCGAGCTGAGAGGGAACACAGCTGGGACAGCTGACTCAAACTTTCCAAAGGGATATTCCATACTGTCGGACATCATGTTCAGCATATAAAGATGGGCAAGCAGAAGGACACTGGGAATATTTAGAGTGTTGGCATTTGTCTTCCCAAGTAACCATTACACGTGATAGGATTCTGCTTTCTTGGGGATGGTTGAAAACCTGCCTGCTGATGTGAAGTAGTGAAGTAATTTCTTGTTTTGCTTTGCTTGTTTGCACAGCTTTTGTTTATCTATTAAACTATTTCAATCTCAACCCACGAGTTTTCTAACTTTTACCCTTCTGATTCTCTCCCCCATCCCACTGCAAGAAGCTGTGTAGCGTGCGGTTGACAGCTGGGTTTAGACCTTGACACATGTTTGGGACACAGTGGTCCTCAACTAGAGATACATTTGGCAGACACTTGAAATGTGAAAAACAGCTCTGCTCTGAAAAATTCCATGTCTTGAAGTACAAGATGATGCTCGTTCCTGACTGCCACAGGGCCAGACAAAAAGCTTGCCAAATGCTAGATGGGAAGTGTTCATCGAAGGAGAAAAATAACCCAGTCTTGTATCATGACATTGATTAATTTATGTCCTTACATTTTTAAATAGCACACAGAAAACGGTTCTGGTCTTGTGGATGATTTTACACATACTGGTTGATATTTCGCCTAACAGGAAAAATCTGTTAATGCCTTTTGCTCTGCTTTTCAGAAGATCCTGATGCTTCAGATCTCCTCAAAAATTTCAATAGCTCTGAGAAAAGCATTTTAGGGCAGGTCAGTATTGTGTTGGGGTCTTCAAACTCTAGACTCAATGTTCTCTTAAATGTCTACTGCTATTGATGCTCCACATTCACCCATTAGAGTCTATCCCAGAGCCTTACTGAAATATGAAAAATGCTTTTCCTCAAGTTTGACCATATCATCTAGTCCACAATTTCTCCCCATCTTACAGAGTTCATTCTTTTCAGTCTCTGCTGATTAAATTTGTAAAACACTGACTATTCTTCTCCTTACTCTCTGCAATGAACAACATCTCTCCACGTATCTCTTTAAATGTCATGCCCAAACTAGAGACAGCATCCTGCCTGAAGACGTATCACCACCTACTTATAACTTGTAGTGATACATCAGTGCTGACTGCCAAACATACCTGAGGCTGCTCAGTCGAGTCTTTGCCAAGATTATAAACAGTTTTGGTCCAACCAGACATATTTGTTTGAAAAGTGATGATGCTCCCCAGACCTTTTTCAACTCAGAATGTTTTACAAAGGTCATAATTCCCATTTTACTGTGGGAGCACTGCAGTACAAGACTGGGAAGAGCTAAGGACAAGATCCTCTTTGATACAGAGCCAGAAATACAAACTGAGCCTCCAGAGACCCAAACTCACTTAAAACATCGAATGCCAGCCTCTCCATCTGCACCTTCACAGAGTTCATGAACAACACACCTGCACCACTCCAACCATGAACAAGAAAACTCAGCCAGGCAACACCTTTGATCAGTGGAAAGTGAAAAACATGGCTGCTTAACTAGATAAATGTGAAAATATGTAGTGAGGAGAGGGGCAGGGAACACTTAAGATGCCTTTGATAGCCCTGTGATAGTAACTTGCTTTGTGTAACGCTTCAGCAATCTGTGATTCATTAGGCTACAAGATCCACTTCAGAGTGTATGCTCCAGACTGCTAAGAAAGCTTTTTTATTTTTCACCTAAAAGGCAAGTTAATCCATATCTATTCACTGTGATATTACTCCCAGGAGCATCCCACATCTGAACAACAGTTATCAATGACAGAATCAAGGCAATCAATTTTGTGGCCTCCCCAGCTCTTCTATCACAGCAAGCACAAACTTGGCAAATCTCTCTCATGGGCTTCTTTTCCATACAGCCAGTGTATCTTGGCAGAAAAATTCTTTAAACTAGTGCTGGAGACTACAAACTTCTGATTGCCAGTAGGTGTCATTACATACCAGCAATGTACCTGCCAGCCAGTGGCCAATGCTAAAAAGAAAGAAATGTTTTCTAAGTTTATGTAAGCTAAAAAATCCAAGTTACTAGTACTCTTGCACTGCTGAGAATTAAGTTATCACTATGCACAATTAGTATGTGATCTGGCTTTGAGTTGTTTATTACAATCTGCAGCTGTTATTCTGGGTCACAGAAAACCACAGAATTTACCTAAAACCCCCTAATTATTGTTAAGAAAAAGAATTCCATCAAACCATAGTTGTTTAGTTGTGAAAAATGTACTTTAACCGTAGCTAAGAGGACTGAAGAAATGCTGAACGATGAGAGTGAAATTGCCTGCATACACAAGAGTATTCAAAATATAGTTGGTGTACTGAGGTAGAAGCTGACATTAAGACACCTTGCCTTTTAATCAGAAGATTCAGAAAAGAAATGACAGATACAAATGACTCCAGTGAGCTGCATGACAGCCTTATGAAGTTGATGAAGTATTAATATACAGATGTTTAAGTGATGGACTGAGCAGTTAAGTGCTGAGTGACCTTAACCAGGTGAAGTCAGTTGCTAAGAATGGTTCCCAAGAGAGATGATTCCCAGCATGGAAAATAATAAGAAAAAAACTTGCAGGTATTGCACTTTCACTTTTCATTACTAGGTCAGTTTGAGCCGTGCTCACATTAATTTTTATTCTGCAATAAACTAAGAAGATCTGAGTGTTAAGGACCAAATTGTTGAGGAGGCAATGTTTCTACAGCCGCCATCTCCAAGGGGCATCAGTTACTGGATGGTTGGGGTTTTGTTTTGATTTCAAATTTCAAACTCAAGGATATTTCTGAACTTGGAGATGTTTTCCTATCTTGTTACTGTCAAGATATGCTGGCAGAAAGGTGCCATCCACGAACCAGAATGCCAGTGTGCTAAGGCTTCTGCTGCTTCTCTAGGCTCTCAGAACCACCCTTTGGTTTGCCAGTCCTGGGTAAACTGGGTGGCACTTAAGAGTTTGGGGACTTGGTGACAATGTCTGAACACCACAGCAGCCCAAATAAGACCTGTAAACTCTCTGGAGCATTTCCCCTATACCAGGCTCAAGATTTTAGCAGTGAAAAAGATGTCATCTCTTGGAGCAATAATCAGTTTTATTCGGAAGTTGCAGGAATACGGACTAATTCTTAGTTTGTGCAAGCTCAAGCTCCACGTCATGTAAATCCTCACAGAAAGCACATTCTGCTTCTTTCAGTTCAGATGGTTGTTTCCCCTTCTTTCCATTAAAATAATGGTTTTAAGCAGAGGGCCTCATCTTTGGCTCTTGCTTCAACTACACAGAAGCAGCCTGGCCACGTACTCTGCTGACGTTGACCCCAACTTGTAGAATCACCATCTTGCCTGGCCTTAGACTTGCTTCATCACCACAGACCAGTCTGGTGATCTGGACTCTTAGCTGAAGATGGCTACCATCACTGATCCATTCTGCTCCCTTGTTTGGGTGCTAAGGTATAAGCCCTGTCTGGTGAGGTCCCTGCCCTGCCAGTCATGGTATTGCTCCCAGCTCCACCTTCTTTGGGGCACAGTTGGTCCTTGCTGCACCCTGACACTCGGACCTGACTCTCAAACATCATTATAGCTCTGCGTGTCTAAAATACCACTTCCAGCCTGAGCCTTACCTACAACCAAGCCATACACACAGCCCTTCTGGTCCCAAAATACACCCCTTAAAAATAACCAAGCAAAACCTCTCCTTTGCCATCAGACCAGTATGCAGTATCATACTCTAGCTATATCTGCAGCACCTTTTGCAGGCAGAACTGCACTCATTTTCTTGTGGCTCAAGTTACTGGATGCTAGCCAGCCCCTACCCAGACAAATTCTGCTTGTGCTAATTTGGTAAACCCTCCTGACAGCACAGTACTGAGGTAAAATGTTACATGGCTTTCAGGTCAGACTTTTCTTAAATTCAGCTGCCCCAAAGCAAAGAGAGAACACACAGGGCTCTGTATTGATAGACTCCATCTAACAGGGTAGATTTCCACATCTAGTCCAGAAACCCCAAAAATGGCAATAGCTCTAATTTAGAAGACAAGGGAGGGAAGAGGAAGCAAAGCCTTTGTTTGAAGGATCTAGCTGTCAAGATATGCAAAGCCTACAGGGAAAGAGGTTCTCCAGCTTCATTTTACAATAACAAAGACTAGCTGCTTTGCCCAAGGTCAACAAATCTGTTGGAGCCATGTGTTAAGCCTGAGTCTCCTGCAGCCTATCCCAGAGCCTTAGCTATGGGCCTGCTTTTCTTACCTATGCTTGGTCTTGCAGTCACTGCATCTCTAATAAGCCAAGCCACTTCAGAGGCTTTATTCTTGTTAGAAATCATATAAAAATCCTCCTGCATTTTTATCAGAGAATAAAAAAAATAACAAACCAAACACTGTTAGGACAATATAGACTTAATCTACTAAAGTTGTCCCCCATATTCATTGCTGCATATGTGATTATTAGCATGAAGGGATACAGATAAAGCACAAAGGAACAGCTTGGAAACACATTAGTGAAAGAGGTCCCACTGTAATCCATAGTAAAATCTTCATCAACCACCTCTGCAGGAAAAGGTGGGTGCTCCTGGTTAGTTTTTTCTTTCTTGTAGAAAATCACGAGTGACTTGACTTAGCTGTTTCATTATACCTCTCTTGTGTTACCTGTTCTTCATCAAGAGCTACAGACAGTGTTTGCCCAAGCCCTGTATGGACTACAGAAACTTATGTCCCCTGAGAAAAGAGGATGCTAGGGATATTCAAGAGTCATACATAAGTCTAAATACAGCTGCCAGCAGTCAGGTCTAGCAAGTTCCTTTCCCATTTGTAGCAGTGGCCTTATGGAAGCCCACAGTTTGCAGAGACTCACTAAAATCATAATACAACGTAAGCAGAGATAATGTCTTTGTACTGACTAGAAGTTTATAGTTGTCGCTCTTTAATTAAAACATATGTACTTTTAAAACCACAAAATTTTAACCTCCAGAACAGCCTATGAAGAGGAGCTCCATCATACAAGAAGCAACTTAATTTTGTTCATTTTAAACTTGCCATCAGCTAGTTTTGTTTGCTTCTGCTTAGCATTTGTAACAGAATAAACAGTGAAAAATAATTTCCTGTTGATATCTCCCTGCAACTCAAAGTTCCACAGATTTTCATCATACCTTTTCTGAGCACCTTCCCAGCCAGGTATTTCTCAGTACCATTGGTCTTTAGGATGCTAAAGCACCACTGGATAATATTCTGTATCTTGCAAGGCAGGAGTGTCAGTGTTTTAAAGCCTCTAAGTTAAACTTTGCACAGAAGCACTAGAAGGGCAGGCTGGCTCATGATGTGGATGGCTGTGCCCCAGGAATGCAGACCTCGTACTGTACAGAACCTCCCTTGTCAAACATGATTTCCCTAACTTTGATCAAGAGTCACCGAAACTCAGTCTTGCTTGAAACATACTCAGAAATGCTCTGCAGGTGTTCCATCTGCCCTCACTCTTCTCCTGCACCTACAACAACACCTTGAATCAACAGAGGTTTGGAGATTTGAGTTATAACTCTTGCAGAGCCAGGCCATCTCCATTTGAACAACTTACAGAACAAAGCCAAAACAATGCCTTTCATGGTGAACATGTTATAGAATCGGATATTTGTCCATGTATAATAATCAATTCAATAACGCAAGTGTATGCAAAAGAAGTGAATGAGCACACAGTAGAGGCACACATTTATGAGAAAAAGTATGACAGAATACACCTAATGCCAGAAATTAGATGCTCCAATGGATGAAAGAGGACTGTCAACAGTGGAAATTTAAGATCTAATACAGAGCAGTGGCAGCTGAATCACATCTAACCAGAAAATCCACCTGAGAGCAGTTTACACAAACACCTGTATATGCATTATGTTATTTTCTTATTTAATATTTATGCAACTTTACTTGGTCTGCACATGCATGTAAAAAGCATCCTCTAGCAGGCTGAAATATTTAGGCCTAACAAAATATGCTAGGATGTTCCTTGAGCCATTACAGAGAATATTTTGGTTTTCATAGTCACACAAGGCCTCACATTTACACAAATTAGGTTTTTAGCCACAGCTTCTACTATCTTTTGGTTTACCACTAATGATGTGTTTGGCATGTTATGTATTCTAATACAAGCATCATTTCGGCTTTAACTTGGTGATATAACTGAGGTAATGGCCTAGAGAAGCAAGGATGGTGTCTCTGCTGTCCTCCCAGAAAAGCACAGGATTTACCCTCTAACAAATTCCTCAGACCTCACATGATTACCCTACATAAAATAAAGCATGATCTGTCAGGTTTGCAGTACTAGCAGAGCTGGGCAGCAATACTAAAGTGAGGAGATGATTTTGTCATCAGTGGGGTTCCCCAGGGCTCAGTGCTGGGTCCAGCCCTGTTCAATGTCTTTGACCTGGATAAGGGGATTGAATGCACCCTAAGTAAGTTTCCGGATGACACTAAGCTGGGTGGAAGTGTCGATCTGGAGGGTAGGAAGGCTCTGCAAAGGGATCTGAACAGGCTGAATTGATGGGCTGAGTCCAGTGGTAAGAGGTTTAACAGGCCAAATACTGGGTCCTGCACTTTGGATGCAACAACCCTATGCAGTGCTACAGATAAGGGGAAGACAGGCTAAAAAGCTGCCTGGACGAGAAGGACCTGGGGGTGTTGGTTGACAGCCGACTGAACATGAGCCAGCAGTGTGCCCAGGTGGCCAAGAAGGCCAATGGCATCTTGGCTTGGATCAGAAACGGCGTGACCAGCAGGGCCAGGGAGGTTCTTCTCCCTCTGTACTCAGCACTGGTGAGACCGCTCCTCGAATCCTGTGTTCAGTTCTGGGCCCCTCACCACAAGAAGGATGTTGAGGCTCTGGAGCGAGTCCAGAGAAGAGCAATGAAGCTGGTGAAGGGGCTGGAGAACAAGTCTTACGAGGAGCGGCTGAAGGAACTGGGTCTGTTTAGCCTTGAGAAGAAGAGGCTGAGGGGAAACCTTATTGCTCTCTACAACTACCTGAAAGGAGGTTGTAGAGAGGAGGGAGCTGGCCTCTTCTCCCAAGTAACAGGGGACAGGACAAGAGGGAATGGCCTCAAGCTCTGCCGGGGGAGGTTCAGGGTGGACACTACTTAAAAATTCTTTACAGAAAGGGTCATTGGGCACTGGAACAGGCTGCCCAGGGATGCAGTTGAGTCACCATCCCTGGAGGTATATAAAAGATGGGTGGATGAGGTGCTGAGGGGCACGGCGCTCTTAGTCATATGTTTTAGTTTTAGGTAGTCCTGAGAGGAGCAGCAAGTTGGACTCGATGATCCTTACAGGTTCCTTACAACTTGAGCTATTGTATGATTCTATATCCCCAGGTGCCCTTTGTAATCAAGACAGCTGTAATCAATGTACAGCTGATGTATATTTGCTCTCTGACACTCAGCCATTGGGCAGACATGGGGCACAAACACACTGGGTACCAAATACACTTGATCCACAGATGGGCAAGCTGCCTCAGCTGGAAGGAGTACCAAATAAATAAAACAAGGTTGCCATAAACTCTGAGATCTCTATGCCTATGTTGCTTGGCCATCTCAAAGTTCTGCACATGTTGTGGGGTCTTTTTAATTTTTCCCCCCGCAATCCAGACTTCCAGACCTATTTTTCTAGGCATGACAATAATACAGATGGAGCGACATTTTCCAACACTTTTCTGCAGAGGTAAAAACATAAGAAAACAAGAACCTCCTTCAACTGCAGCACAACTCACATTGTAAACATCACATTTCCCACCAGACTGCTAACTTTCACCTCCTGGCAAACATGAGCTGGTTTCCAAAGGCTGAATCCTGAGTCTCAAAGGCTAAATAGTAGCTGTCAGTAGGAGGACTGCAGGAAGATGAATGGAGAAATGTGCACTTTATAGCCCCCATGTCTCTAGCCTGACTCGATAATATTTCCTGCAGTGAGCAACTCTCATTTAGATTGTAATTTCACATGATGCATTGCCACTATATACAATCAATATATCATAATCACAGAAAGAACAAATGAGAAGATGCAATGACCATAAATGCCATATTCTCGCTAGTAGAGCATTCTTTCTTTCAGACCCCAATCCAATGTTATTTTAAATTCCCTGAGCAACTGGGGTAGCCACAGACTCCCTGGAAAACAGCTCCACAGAATCTTAATCCCATTTTCAGTACAAACCATGACTTCTTCCTTAAAGCATCCATCTATCTCCTAGACTCTCCTGCCAATCATTTTCCCTTGATCCCCACAACTTCAAATTGGTAAGGAAAACATCCACAACCACGTGTGATGTGAAGCTCCAGAGAGAAAGCTACTTCTTCTCTACAGTCTAGGTCTCCAGCATCATTTCTTGTGGGGAATGGGATGTTTGCAGACAGAATTGCCTGGAAACCAAGATCTTTTTTAATGCAAATTAGTCCAGTCACGCTGCTTGTGTCCCATTGTTGATCACCATTGAATTCATTTTCCAAGAAAGATAACAGCAATTTTTTGTGGTTATTCTATATCCTCAATTTTAACCACCAAGTCTTAACACTCTGTCCTGCCTAATATGTGCAGCAAGAAAATGCTCCGGCTTGTATCCTTTGGGTTATTAATGTAAATTCCCAGTGAAACAAAACAGTGTGGCAGCCTCCTCATGACCCAAATTTAATCCTGTTGAAAATTCAATAAACTCAAAATTATGCTTTTCCTTTGTTTTTCATATTTCCAGACAGTTGCTTTAATGCATTATCCTCCATGAATTCACTACTGCTTACACAAAGCAAAGATTATGATTTCAATTTGATAGCATTTCACATGGCCAATGCACAAAGGAAACTCAAAGAACAAGAAGGGGAAAAAACAATGAATGCTCAAAAGTTTTCCTGCAGAAAAAGGCATAACAGAACATAAAAGTTTTCCACAAAGAACCAACTGTATCACATTTCTTCTATCTTGTGGACTCCAAAAGCAACCTCTAAACTACGGAAGGCAACAGCAAGTGACTTGCATTTAATCAGTCCAATGAAGGATTAGATCTTACCTTTTCTCCTTTTTCTCCTCTGCCATAGGCTCTGCCCTAGAAATGAAAGAAGAGGGAAAAAAGGTACATTTGATGTCAAGGATGTTAAACAGCACTATAAATATATATCCTGTTTCCCTTGTTGTATATCTGAGATACATCCATTTATCCATCCATATATAACATGTCTATAAATACAGACACACAAGTCACAGGACAGCTACTAAAGGCATAGTCATTTTATTTGGGCAAATTCTTGGAAAATAATTCACTGACAAATTGAAATAGAAAACCTATCCCCAATTCTCCTACTGCAGCCACGAAAACATCTTATTTTCTATTCAGGGCAGACCCTGATATCACATTTCCAAAATCAAAGATGCCAACAACCCTAATTAGAATGAATTTTACATAGGGTTAAAGATTTTCCCTCCTGAAAACTTTGTCTGGTATTTGCATTAATTGCAGCTGGGGAAAGTTGTATCTTGGTCATCTGAATGTAAGAGAGTTGAGAGAGATTTGCATCTTCTTTGTGTTCAGTTGCCCTGTACTGTCCCCATTAGATGTGCAGCTGTTCTATAGTCAAATACACTCAAGTCGGACATTTTAATCAGAAGGCCAATACTAAGACAGTTATCTGCTGAGGAACCCATCCATTCCCCTCCTCTAAGAAATGACAGTGGGTGCCAGAAATATCCGCTTCCCCTTGGGATTAAGGTCCACCAGAGGGAGAATACTCAACAGGACACACTGACATTGTGAGCAAGTTCTCACCATAAATGAGAAAACAAATACTGGCATTTTCATCTCCTTATATAAAAGCCTTCTGGTATTTCTTACTTACTGGCTCTCCTTTTTCTCCTCTGAGCCCAGGAAACCCTTGGGTGCCACTTTCTCCCTTGAAAAAGAAAAAGTGTTAACACTACAGAGTTAATTAATTTCTTTCTTGACAGACATAGAAATAACAGATGAGATTTCCTCTTACAACTTCCTGTTGGATCCATTTATGAAATATACCACACTAGTGTTTGTATTTTGTGGTTCATTGTTTTGGTTTTCTTGGGGAAGCTATGCAATAAGGATTTCACTGAGACTGTAGACACATCTGGTCCCACCAGTCTCTATGGCCAAGGTTTCAGTTCCTGCCATAAGGACTCGATGTACCTCATTGTAATTACACTGAATTGAATGTTTGTGTTCTCAGATCTATTTTATATTCTGTTTATCACAAGAAAATACTGCTAGAAGCCTTTAGAGTGCACTGGTAAGGCAAAGAGCTTTCTCTTGTGAGGTACTTTAAAAGTTTTTATTTACTATTAAGCCAGGAAGGACTCGGATAGGTGATTTGTATAAGACCTAGAGAGTGCACACCTAAAATACGGAAATAATAAAACTGCAAATATTGTCAGGATTTTAGAGATTTTTATTTTTAAATTCAAACCCCATTGTTTTCATTCACACTACATTTTCATGATCAACTAACTCCTCCCTTCCCTCACAGAAGTGTGCAACACACAGAGTCCCTCTCCCTGATTGCTCCAATGCAAGAGAGAGATGGGAACACGGAAGAAAAGCAGTTGAAAACAGACAAATTCTGATGGTTACACGGATGAAAACTAGACAAGCAAATACATAGGGTGGAAAAGAGAAGAATAGTTAATAAAAAAAAAACCAAGTAAAACTTTTTCTTCAATTGGAAGCTGGTGAAAGGGATAAAGAATCAAAGAAAACAGTTCATTTCATAAATATTCATCAGATACAGAATTAAAAGTGGTGCCAAAGGCAGCAACTGCAGAAAAAAAATACCTGCAAAACATTTTACATACTGCTTTGCAGTCACAAAAGTGAAGGAGGACTCAGTATATACCTATTCCTAAGACTAGTTGAAGGCTACGTGAAGTGCTGCCACAAGTTTCTTCAATTCCTCCAGCACCAGGCACTGCTGGCGAGCAGAGGGCTCTACCCACACATCTCTACCTAGCTCCTACTTGATTCTCAGAAATTAGGGGATCAAGTTCACCCTTAGCAAGTGTGTGGACAACACTAAACTGGGAGGAAGTGTTGGTCTGTTGGAGGGTAGAGAGGCTCTACAGAGGGATCTGAACAGGCTGGATCGATAGGCTGAGGCCAATGGCATGAGGTTTAACAAGGCCACAGGCAGAGTCCTGCACTTGGGACACAAAACCCCTGTGCAGCACTACAGGCCTGGGGAAGAGTGGCTGGAAAGCTGCCTGACAGAGAAAGACTTGGGAGTGTTGGTCAACAGGCGACTAAACATGAGCCAGCAGTGTGGCCAGGGGGCCAAGAAAGCCAATAGCATCTTGTCTTGTATCAGAAATGGTGTGCCCAGCAGGACCTGGGAAGTGAGTCTCCCCCTCTACTCTGCACTGGTTAGGCCTCACCTTGAACACTGTGTTCAGTTTTGGGTCCCTCACTATAAGAAAGAAACTGTGGTCCTGGAGTGTGTCCAGAGAAGAGTGAGGAAACTGGTCAAGGGGCTAAAGAACAAGTCTTATGAGGAGCAGCTGAGGGAACTGGGGAAGCCTGGAAAAGAGGAGGCTGAGGGGAGATCTTATTGCTCTCTACAGCTACCTGGAAGGAGGTTGCAGAGGTGGGTGTTGGTCCCTTCTCCCAAGTGCTGGGTGGTAGGAAAAGAGGAAATGGTTTCAAGCTGCATCAGGGGAAGTTTAGACTGGACATTAGGACTGCACTTCCCAGACCTCCCCACATGCACAACAGTAGGTTTTAATTTTATGGTTCTATTCAATTTGTCCTGATTTATACCCACTAAAATGTGGTCAGTTGCATCAGACACTGAAGCATTTGTTGGCATTATGCTTTCTTTTCCTCAGACAAGGACAGGCTTTTGAAAGCACAAGAAACATGAAAGTTTCTTTGTTTAAGCTTCTACTTTTTTTTTTTCCTCACAGAGCAAGTAACATATATGCAAAACCAATGTCACAGTCAATTCAAGTAGGCTGCAGCAAAATTTGTAAAAGCTTTTACACAACTATCTCTTTTAAGTCTCTTAAACTTAAACTCCTTCCTAATCTGGAGGAAAAAATAGATCCCACTAGACTATGTCTAATGCACTAAACTTGCAAAGCTTTCCACGGGCAGACAAGCTTTGTCATTTTTATGGTGTGGAAAAAATCAGATCTCACAGATAAGCGATTTTCTCTAAACTTGGATCAACAGCACTGCTGGAAGAGAGCAGAAACCTGTTGACCATTAGCTCACTGCCCCAACCAACCAGCCTATCTGCTTGAAAATAAGATAGTATACAGAGCAATAATGGAATCAAATAATACAGAAGCCAGTCATATTTTTGTGGAGGTTTAGTCTTTCCTTAATAAAGTGCCAGTGGTAATATCCCAAATATAATTCCCTTCCTCACAGCCAGAATTTATTAGCCCAGGTGCTCTAATATTGGGACAGAGAGAAAAAGAAGGAGAGAGACATTAGCTCCTGCACATAGAGCAGAGACAGTGACCAGCTGGCCCTTTCCAATAGTGATGCAAGGATTGCTGTTAAGAGCACTGTATGTTATTTAAACATAATATCTTTGCAAGTGAAGAGCAAAATCTGTTACTTGCCTTTTTTTAGCAGATAGAGAAGCTAAGTAATTTATCTCAAATTATCACATTCATGCCAAATTATTGTGAGAGCATGGATTTAAATGGCATCATCCTCAGCAACCTGAGACTGTGAAATACTCCTGCCTCAGCTCTATACAAGTCTTGGACAACTACAGCCAGGGAAAAGTCACATACATCTGCAGAGCTCTTCAGCAACCCACCTTCAGGAGTGAGACAGGCATTTCAGATCTCCAGCAGAAAATGTGCTAATGCTGTGCTTGTGTATACACTATTATGTGCAGGACTAGTATCTCCTGCATCCCTGCACTGTGCCATGTCACAGTACAGACATCCTCTCCAGCACATAGACCTTGTCTAAGTGGTGAAAGACAATGAGATGTTGCTGCAGTGCACTTTTATTACTGTCACCCTTCTGCAACTTCCTCACAATAGTCATGTCACTGCTATTCTTCGAAACAGCCCATCATTATTAAGCTGGCACAGATTAAAATATAAAGTTGCTATTTATATGTGGAAGCATAAGGAAACATTTTGTGCAGTTTCAGCCAGGCACTTCTGAGCATTAGTGGGCCCATGTTCTTTCATGCCAGCAGAAAACACATTCCAAAACACATCTCCTCATCATCCAAAACTTCTCCCTGCAGAGAGCAGAGCAAGCTTTTCCAAAAAAAAAAAACAAAACAAAAAACCACCACACATTGCTAAGAATGTCTGACCTTCCAAGATCCAGATATTTTTCCTTTCCGCTCCAACAGTGGTTCATCATAACAGAGTAACTTTTGGAGGGATAGAATTAATTTAATCACCAACAGATATAAATTCAGTGATTGAATT
The DNA here is from genome assembly GCF_032191515.1 of Phaenicophaeus curvirostris. Classification (NCBI taxonomy): domain Eukaryota; kingdom Metazoa; phylum Chordata; class Aves; order Cuculiformes; family Cuculidae; genus Phaenicophaeus; species Phaenicophaeus curvirostris. The sequence continues at coordinate 93,628,568 of NC_091394.1, forward strand.
TCCAGAAGTTATTTCCAAAGATCTTTTTTTATCACACAGATGGTGAGATTAGGAATCACCAGGTCTACCAGCTTTCACCTCTTCTGCAATGTTGTGAAACTTTCTTTTTTCTTCCAGTGCAAGTGTTCCCTCTAAGTCAATTGTCTCACAGTAACCAAGCACAGAATGAAAATGAGTATATGTTGAATGCACATGTGTGCATATCAAAGAAGATTGCAGAATATGCAGGATAATATAGAGGTTGCACTGTGAAATTTGAAGCAAGCATCACAGCCACTCTCCCACCCTGTTATCTAGGAAGAAATGTATCGAGGAAAGTGGCCTATATTTAACATCATGAGTCAGACAATCCTGGTAAGGATAACAGATTGTGGCTAATCCTTTATCTTGTCTCAGGAAATTTTGTAGAGTGTAACTGGGAGACTGCTACCTAACATATGGATATCTAGTACTGCTAAGCACAGCACAGAAGCATCACATGGTTTTCCAGTGCTTATGGAAGCTGTGCGTGACTTCATGAATAACACAAACTTGCAAACATGAAAATTTTGAAGCTACAGGAAAAGATTTTGGAAAATACTCATTTTAAGAATGATATAAAGCAGCAAAAGAGAAGCTCAAATGCACACCTAGACCAAAGATTAAAGATAGGGAGAGTCTTCTGCAGTTCCAGACTCATCCAAAACCATCTGAGGTCGATCATATGATAAACTGATTCTTCTCAAAATCTTCAGCTTCTCAACTTACTCTGAAAGTGCTTTCCCGTTGTTGCTTTTATTAAAAAAATTAACTAGCACATATTACTGACCTTTTGACCTTTAGGACCTTCAGGGCCAATTGGACCTCTCTCCCCCTAAGACAAAAAAAAACATAATTATTCAAACTGATCTTCTCATTGTATAACAAATCAAGGGTCTAGATCCTACAAGAACTGAGGACAACAAAAACGTTTTCAGGTTTTAGTGGAGAACAGACTACAACTGACATGGTCTCAAGAACAACGACAATGAAGCTGACTTCTCAGAAGTCCCAGTCACAGCCAATACAAGCTGCACACTGTTTTTATCAGCTATGAGATTTTTTTTTCAGCGTGGATGAATTTACCTCCAGAATCTCTTCCTTTTTATTTGAAGAAGGATGCAAATAACTAGGCTGGATAAGTATAATGACTTTGTTGCCAAGGTTGTTACCAGGACTACCAGCATGATTAAAATCACCAAATTAGGCAGGGAGAAAACACCTGGGAAAACTGCCATTACCTGTACAGACATCCCACCTGTGAATAACACGTTTGACTCTTTCTATTAAATGCTCTCTACCTCTAGGTCTTAAAGTGCTTTATAAACACAGCCCTTCTTATAACTCATTGCATGGTGTCATACACCCTACTTCCAAACCTACCCAGCGTGCCTCTAATGAAACACGCTCATCTCAACACTCACCTTTTGTCCAGCAGGACAGGAGCAGTTGAAAGTCTTGAGGTGGCCAACTTGCTCACTGCCAACAGTGGGTCTCACTTCCAGGGGAGGTGCTTCTGTCAGGACCGTCACCTGGCACTACACCCAAACACTCAATGTCATGACCAAGCCTTTGATGCTAGAAACCTTCCTCTTCCACTCGTTTTAGAGAAACTACATAGGCATTACCGAATAACATACAAATACATGACTCCTAGTGAGGAACAAAATCCCACAAAAGCCATTCATTTAAGCAATAGGAAAAATGTAGCAAAATCATCAATGACTGTCTTTAAGCAGGACTGAGGGGAGAACAGTGAAAGGAGGGTGGAAGTTTCTAATGAGAACTGGGCACAGGAAACTAAGCAGCAACTGGCACTGTTTTAGCTGTTCCCAAATAAAACCGGTGGGAAACATGTTGAATATTTCATGCTGAATTTCTGTTGTTCCATCATCATTTCAGGGTTTTGTTTCTCCTGACAGTTTGACAAGGAAAGAGCAACTTGGAAACTTCAAATTCCTCATACTTATCCCTCTGCAGTGATCGTTTTCTGGCACTGCTACATTACCAATTATATAGTTAGGTTTCATTCACCATCATTAAAAAAATTATAATCCCACACTGTCATATAATCCCTGATTTATGTAATAGGTTTCAGCGAAGAGTGTTCATGTGAAAATTAATAAATGACAAAAAGAAGCTTACTGGTCCAGAGGGAATGTCACAGCAGGTCTCCAGCTCAGCATGACGAGAATCACAGTAAATAACCATCCGCTGAAGATCAAACTAGAAGAAAAAGTAAAGCAATAGTCTCAGAGACAGTAAATTATTAAAGACCGCATGTCCTTTTGCTTCGATACAAGCAGTGCAGACGAATACAAACAAAAACCAGATGGGGATAACTTCATAGCGATTCTATGGATCTTGTAGTCAATGTCTATCTCTCCCTATTAATAATAGACCAATATCTCAGCATGCTCCAAGAGTGCTGAGCTAATAAGACCTGAATATACCTATTAAAATTCTGGTACAGGTTTTCAAGCTAATAAAAAGGCATGTGAATCCCCGTGTCCTGGCCAAATTCCTGTCTGAGAAGACATATTCTGACCACCCTCATCCTTCCTTGAATTTTTTCTATACACAAATTTTTGTTTTCTCCTTTTGTGCCTTGCATCTTCTGACCATTTACCCCTGTGTGAGAAATGCTATTAGCACATTTAGCATGCACATTTCATCCATTTTGCACAGCTAAGAAAGATTATACATCTCAAAACACTAACCAATCACACATAAATTACACTGGGTTAACACTCCTACTGGGCACTCAGGTCCAATCTGAAGGTCTCAACTTCAGTTCAACCACAGCAAGAGTCATTTAACAGAATTATCTTTTATAGAATCATAGAATGGATTGAGTTGGAAGCAACATTATAGGTCAGATAGTTCCAACCCCCCGAAGGTTACCCCATCTCTAATTAGCGCACACAGTACTTACATCAATGGGGACGCTGTCATACAAGCGTTTGCCAATCACAGTCTTTCCTTGAATGTCAATATTTTCTCTGTCTTCAATAGGCAGCATCTGCACAAGTCTGCAATCTATGTAAAGTGAGACAGCCTTTGACTGAATACTAAGGGCAATTTTGTGCCAGCTGCGGTCAAAAAGATCACTGACTCGTGCATTTCGGAAGACCACTCTGACAGCATCCTTGGTGAGCCCAACAGCATTGTACTCCAAAGCTTTGTTCTCTCCATCCAGTCGTATTGAGACCTATAGAGAGACAGAAATGATTTTACTTGAAAAGTACAAAGCCTCCTCCCTCCTCCCGCCTTCCTTCCACTGCAACTAACACCTCAAAGTCAGTGGTCGTACAGCACATGGTGAGGAGCCCAAGGAAGGAACAGAGGACAGAGTTTTGTGTGAGATAGGAAGCTGGACAGGGAGCCTACAGCTGTTCCAATAAAAATGACAGGACAGGGCAGAGGCTTGTGTACAGACCCATGATCATCTAAGACCTTTTCTTGTGAGTACCATCTCCAGCATGGCTTCAACACATGCCACCTTAATGCCTCCCAGGCAATGCTCGGGCATAATTCATGGAATCATAGAATAACCAGGTTGGAAGAGACCCACCGGATCATCACATCCAACCATTCCTATCAAACACTAAACCATGCCCCTCAGAACCTCGTCCACCTGTGCCTTAAACAGCTCCAGGGAAGGAGACTCAACCACCTCCCTGGGCAGCCTGTGGTAACACATCAGAGACATCTATCCAAAGGCAGATAGAAAAAGCTGAGCCTGTTTCGTATCCTTCTGTGTTATTCATTCCTCCACTGCTTTCCTGCAGTTTCTGTGCTCTTTAGTAACTATCCTAACATATCCTAACATATCCTAAGCCATCCCATGGGGCAAGGACACATGCCTCATGGCCTGGTATGAAATCAGTCTGCTGAGCTGTAGTGCTGCTCACACTTTCATATGTTTCGAACAGAAAACTGAAACATACACTAATGATTATGCCTTAGGCTAAGAGGAGACCTAGGACTGTGTATTACACAATGTGGACACAGACAGAACATGCCACTTAAAGTTGGTGATGAAGACTCATTCCTGGCCTGATCCAGTTAATTAGACAATGCCTAGGGATATAGGAAAGTTAGAAGGGTTTAAGGACAGATGGTATCAAATGTCTTTCTTTCTGACAAAAATAATGAAATGTAACACACAAGAAATGAGGATTTAAATGACCATTCTCAAGCAAACCATTTACAAGTTAGAGTAGAAAAAAAGTCCTTTTTAATTCTGTATTAAATCATATCACTCCACCCGATCACTGCAGAATCAAAATCCCATCACTGCTTCCCACTATCTTTCTCCCTCTACCTGTATCTGCCTTTCTTCCCCCACAAGCCACTCCTAACAGCATCTCCCTACACGCCCTCACTGTGTTGCAATCTATGGAGCAGGCAAAAATAGGATTTTGAAGACATTATACTTTTAGTTAATTTATATTTTCTTTTACCAAAGCCAGGCAGTTACAAGCAAGCAGCAGGGAATGGAGCAAAGTGCAGAGCCAGAGGAACAAATGGTGCATCCACAAGCTGCAGAGCTGGAGGGAGTTTGGCCACATCAGTACCAAGCCACATCTGACGTAAGCAGCCCAGGGCAGGCTGACTCCAGTTCTGATCCAATATCTCCATGCAGCTGGGCACCGTGCTGGCTAGAAATGCTGTCTTGGATCAGTATTAGCTCAGAAGTATCTGCAGTCTGTAAGCTATGCAGGTCTGCAATATAGCGGCTACACTGCTACTGACTTTGCATGAAACAAAGCTCACAAGACACTAAGGCACTTCTGGCACCACAGTTTAAGGCAGTTTTGAAAATATTACTGAGAAATTTGAGTGCTTTTTTCTCTCCATACCTAAGCAGTTCAAGTTTTCAGCTATCTCCAAGAAATGCTGAGTCATATTCATATTCGCACTCTATGGGAATTAGGAGTACATGTTAGCACAGTAAATCACATTTCATTTAACATTTCATGCTGACAGCCCAGTTTAGAGTCATGGGTATTGCCATCAGCATCATGTTTGTACGGAACACAAAAAAATACAGCCCAGCAAGCCATTCCCTCCTCGAGCACACTTGAACCCCAAAACTATAGCACGCTACTAAGAACAAGCTATATAGGAAAAGACAGCACTTCACTTGACTCTTATGGTATTTTCCTGCTGTGAACCTGAGAGTACTTGACAAAAATTACTAGCGTAGACTCTGCAGCAGGCAGGACTTGGGTTGTGGAGCAGTAACAGGTGCTACTTCCATGTCCTAAGTAGGAAATCCATAATGTCTTCGCGTTGTATCTAGAAGACTATGTAAAAACTTGATATAGCTCACTGGTCTATAGTACATCTCTGTGCCAGTCTCTTCCCAAACAGGTAAAATATTTTCCCTGAACAGAACTACCTGAACAATACAACCAAAAACCCAGAAGTGGTTTCAAGAGAAAAGATGGTATATTTTCTTCTCTCTTTCCAACTAACACAACTATTTGCATGCTAACAATAATCAAGGTCTATCCAAACCTTCCTCCAGAGTTTGAATTAAAGGTAAAGGATTTTAAGCAAAATGAACTGAAAGACAGGCAAAGGGATTTCTACTAGTCCACAAGGGAAAAGGAGTGGAAGGTTAAGGCAAGAAAGCTGGTTCATGCCATAAAAGAGAAACAAGGATGTTACTGCTAGCTTCAAAGGGCCTTGTACCTGTGGTATGCCGTACTTGTCAATAATCTGCCAAATATACCAGTCTTCTTTCCTTGAAGACTTCCGAAATTTGAAGGTAGTTACAAAGGCATATTCATCAGGGAGGCCTTCTGGAAATACATCCCTGGAATGAGAAGGGAAAACAAAGCAAAATGTTAGGCTCAGCAGGGAAAAACAGGACTTCTAAAACTCTTTGCATGTCCCAGCAATGCTTCCCAGAAGTATCACAGAATTCCTACAAAATCTGCTGTTGCTGGGAGCCTGTAGAAATATAGACATGAGCTTGTGCCCTCCAGGTAGTTCTGTCCTTAAGAAGCCTGTTTTCATTCCAATGGTGAAGCTCTCAAATTAAATAAGAAACAGTAAAAATCTGCAGTCTTGTATCCGTCATGTCAAAACAGTTGTTCTTCACTTGATGCCTCAGTTCAAGCATTCTGTTCTTCTCCAGATGCACTGGAGACCTATGACATCAGAAAATGGTCAGGTACACCTGAAATCCTGTTCCTATTGTTCCAAGTTATAGCAACAAATATTGTAATATTTGGCCTAAAACAGGCACTACACCTCATGCCTGTCCACAAAGATGTACCTTGGCTGATAGCCTGGGAGAAGAGAAGAACCTTCTCGAATCAAACGTTGCAAACACATTAGGCAGAAATTCACTCAGTGTGACACCATGATCCATGAGTAAATTTGAATTAACCAAACCTAGCACAGTTTGTCTCATCCCCAACATAAATAACATACCATATCATAAGCATGGAGGGCTGAACAAAAGGGATAACTAACCCAGTATCATTTTGGTTTTGTCAGTAGCCATTACTGGATGCCTAAGAAAGAGAACAAACAGAACAAACACCCCCTACCTCCAGCTCTTTGGGATCCAGGGGTCAAATTCTGACACAGCTTCAATTTCTATATGAGTAACTTCTTATGGATTTATCTTGTACTGATTTCTTCAGTCTTCCCGTGAACTCAGGTAAACGTAAAAGGAATCACACAGCTCTGCTACAAAATGTATAATGAGCGTCTTCTTGCTTGCTTAGGATGTAGCCCAGTTCTTATAAGGCACAACACAATGAACCTCTTCTATTTCAATTTTTATGCCATTCATGATTTTGCAAGCTTTGCTTATAATGCCTTTAAGCCATCTCTTTTCCCAGCTGAAGAGTCTCAGTTAACTTTGTTGTTCCACATGCCCAAGCCAGCATGTTCCTCTGGTCATTCCTAAACAGACCCTTCCCAAATATCACATTTCTGCTTCCAGACAGCAGAGCAGGCAGGCATAAGCACTCATTAGAAAACAAAACACAACAGCAGCAGTTAAGAAGAGCAAAACAATGAAGACAGGTTCTCTTAAGGAATACTTCACATAGTCCATCACTATGCAGAAACTGACAGTCAAAGGCACACAAAACTAAAGGCTTTCAATGGCGTTTAAAGCAAAAAATCCTGAAAATTTCCAAAATACTTTACTCTGCATTCACAGCAAAGGCTGAAAGTCAGTCTCCTAATGCCAAAACATTCAGTCATCTTTCATCCCTCGTTTGAATTTCCTGTGTTTTTAGCCAAGAAAAACATTCAGAACACTCTGGATCCATTCACTACTCTGGCTTTTGCTGTATACAATGCCCAGGCAGGCTATGCACCATCTTCCCAGTGGGAAGACCTAACGCAAGAGAAAACTGAGCCAGGGTCCCACTAGCTCCTTTACAAATTCCTTCCTATAGGAAGAAGCAGCCTACACACAAGGCTGTCTGTCTCACTTCTTGGTACTAGCTATTCACAAACTAGCCCTCACCCCAGCACCTGTCTCCCATGGCTCACAAAATAGCCAGACACTTCCTCCCTTCATGACAAAACAAGTGTGTGTCTTGTCACTTTTGTGACAGAGTTGCCATGGAGAATACAACTGGCACGACTGGGGCACTGAAAGCCACCAAGAAAGTCTACAGGATGTTTGGCAAGAGAGAGTCAGGTCAGTCACATCAGCCTTCCCAGCAGGGCACCCTGCCAGGTTTCCTTCACCGTTGACATGCTTTAGTGCAAACATCCTGTCAGAGGGCTTTGTACACTCAGTATGTCCAAGTTTGTCAGAGAAGATGCACGTTTCAGCTTTTAACATATAAAAATAAACTTCAATAAACTTCAGTAAGCTGGAAATGTTGATAATCTAAAAGGTGTTGCTTACTGCTCCATCCTCTTGAACAAAATCCATGAACATGTCTACATGAGTGCTGCAAGTAGGGGCATTTCTCTGTGTCTCATTTCCCCAAACTCTGTAATTTCTGCATACATACCCAATGCGTTTACTTTCATAGATTCCTCACCGTCTATCTTCACCATCACAACTGGGTTTAATGAGTTTCCTCATTACTTGTCCTTTAAGATTCTGATTCATGTTTTGGGCACGGACAGCCCTATTGAAATACTCTTCTAGCTAAAACCTGCCAGCAACTACAGCCTCCTACTGAATGAAAAGCTATCAAACAAATTGTTCTTCATTTAATACACTGGTGGCAGAAAGTAGTAGAGTTACAACTCTGGGGTGCTTTGCTATCTTCCTGATCCATAGTACATTCATTATTGTCATATCAACAGCAGCAGAACACATGATTTCAGTGCTGCCTTTCCCTAATGGCTTTTCAACTCTGCACATATACAGGTGTGCTTGACTCCAAGTATGAATTAAATGCAGTGGCTGTAACTATGGCATCACTGCTTTGCTCAGCAGGGAGGTACAGGAGCATCTGGTTGTAATTAATCCCCCAAGATACAATGTTGAGCCTTCGGCCTGACAATTAACAACCAAGTCCAGAAGATCCAACTTCTGGATAGCTCTGAGCTGGGAACAGGAATATCACCTTGCAAGTTTAAATTCAAAAAGTGTTTTTAGATGTTTAATGCCCACAGAAATAACTGGGAGTTAGGTACCTAAATATCCTTGTGAATCTGGCCACCCTTCGTCACACAGAGGCTGAAAAATGGCCCATCAGATTGATTTAAACTGATAGAAATCCATAATGACCTATTATCTGTCATCCTCAACTGATTTTTAAAGATGCCGAAGAACTGGCTGCAAGTTCTTGACATAGTTTGTGCCAAAAGCAAATCTAGAGACAGTCACATTGCTCTGAAGATATGATAAAAAGTGTTTCTGAAGTCCTTGGTCCCTACATCCTTTACAGAGATGCATTACTGCATAAATAAAAAAAAACTCTGTTTATGAGTTTTCATTTACTTCCTCACTGAAAACTGATCTCCATCTAGAAGTTCAGCTTTACTTAAGAATCCAAGGGCACTGATTGCTGTCCCAAGAAATGTTTTATTTCCTTCTTTCACCCAAGGCTGAATTAAACTGATGATCCATATTATGGAGCTTTGCTGGATGCCTGGTACCTACAGGGAGCACCCTGCCAGCTCCTTGTTCTATAATTCTGACAGGCAGATAGATTGCAGAAGAGGCCCTTATAAAACTCCAAGACAAGAGAATCCCCTGGTGCTACACGTTAGTCTAAGAGCTAATTAACCCAGTTACAAAGTCAGGTGATTCACAACATCTACAAAGAAAAAATTATAATAACCAGGTATTCTTTTAGCTATTAACCATTTTCACTATACATCCTCCTTCTTACATGCTTTTGTTTGGCATAAAAGCATACATCTGTGACAGTCAGCATGAGATCCTGTAACTATAAAAATAATATTCCGGAGAAAAATAAAATTATCAGTTCTCATTTCAGACACTGAATGTAAGAGCAATTAATAGAGTGCCTGCATTTCATGAAGAAGAGCATAATTAATGTGTTTGGGGAATCTGACTGCTTTTACAACAACTAAAACCTACTAAAATGAGATACAATTCACTGTGCTGTTTTTGGGTGGGATGGAATCAATTTGCTTCACAGTAGCTGGTATGAGGCTATGTTTTGGATTTGTGCTAAAAACAGTGTGGATAACACAGGGTTGTTTTAGTTATTGCTGAGCAGTGCTTACATGAAGTCAAGGCCTTTTTCTGTTTCTCACACTACCCCACCAGTGAATAGGCTGCAGGTGCACAAGAATTTTGGAGGGGACACATCTGGGACAGTTGACCAAAGGAATATTCCATACCATATGATGGAACTAGGTGATCTTTAAAGGTCTTTGGACTAGGTGATCTTTAAAGGTCTCTTCCAGCCCAGACCATTCTATGATTCTATGTCATACTCAGCATATAAAGCTGCGGGAAACAGAAGGAAGATGAGGAAGATGGGGACATTCAGAGTTGTGGCATTCGTCTTCCCAAGTAACCGTCAGGTGTGATGGAGCCATGCTTTCCTGGAGATAGCTAAACACCTGTGACTGATGGAAAGTAGTGAAAGAACTCCCTGTTTTGCTTTGCCTGTGTGCATGGCTTCTGTTTTATTTATTAAACTGTCTTTATCTCAGTCCCTGATACTCAGTATTACTCTTCTAATTCTCTGCCTCATCCCACCAGTGGAGGAAAAAGTGAGTTGGCTGTGTAGGGCTTAGTTGCCAGCTAGCATTAAAACATTGTTCTCACTGAGGTCTATGAAACAAGGCTGGAGAAAGCCAGCTCATTTCATATTCCTTACATTACCACAGGCTCTTAGAATGAAGAGCGTGGAGAAGGGGAAGTAAGAAGGAAAATAAAAGGCTATAGAAAGATTGTCACAATGTAGAATCAACCCCACCTATATGACCTTGGTAGATGTTTTTACAGCCTCTACTTCAGAAATTTCAGTGATGGAATAGATATAACCTCTCTAGGTAATTTCTTTCTATGTTTCACTATTCTAAGTGTTGCAAAAAGCATCTATCCTAAATCTCACTTACTGCAGTTTCATCTTCCTGAAACAATTTCTTTTTCTACAAGGAAAAAAATCCTCCTATTGGACGCAGAAGGAACAACAGTGACAGGGGATGAGGAAAAGGCTGAGGTACTTAATGCCTTCTTTGCCTCAGTCTTTAGTTGTAAAGAAAGTCGTTCCATCTGTGTACAAACCCAGGAGCTAGAGGAGCATAATGAGGCTCCCATGATCCAAGAGGAGGTGGTCAGAGCCTTGCTGGCCCGACTAGACACCCACAAGTCGATGGGCCCGGACGGGATTCATCCAAGGGTATTGAAGGAGCTGGCAGATGTGCTGGCCAAACCCCTTTCCATCATCTTCCAACAGTCCTGGAAGACTGGGGAAGTCCCACTGGACTGGAGGCTGGCTGATGTTGTGCCCATCTACAAGAAGGGCCGCAGGGAGGACCCAGGAAACTACAGGCCTGTCAGTCTGACCTCAGTGCCAGGGAAAGTCATGGAACAGGTGATCTTGAGTGCTATCATGAAGCACATGCAAGAGAACCGGGTGATCAAGCCCAGTACACACGGGTTCATGAGAGTCAAGTCTTGCCAAACTAACCTGATCGCCTTCTATGACAGTGACCCCCTCACTGGATGAGGGAAAGGCTGTGGATGTAGTCTTTTTGGACCTCAGTAAAGCCTTTGACACAGTTTCTCACAGCATTCTGCTTGGGAAACTGTCAGCCTCTGGCCTGGACAGGCGCACACTCTCCTGGGTGGAAAACTGGTTGGATGGCCGGGCCCAGAGAGTGGTGGGAAATGGTGTGAAATCCAGCTGGAGGCTAGTCACAAGTGATGTCCCTCAGGGCTCAGAGCTGTGTCCAGCCCTGTTCAATGTCTTTATCACTGACCTGGATGAAGGCATTGAGTGCACCCTTAGCAAGTTTGCGGATGACACTAAGTTGGGTGGAAGTGTTGATCTACTGGAGGGTAGGGAGGCTCTGCAAAGGGATCTGGACAGGCTGGACTGCTGGGCAGAGTCCAATGGCATGAGGTTTAACAAGGCCAAATGCCGGGTCCTGCACTTGGGGCACAACAACCCTACGCAGTGCTACAGACTAGGAGAACTCTGTCTAGAAAGCTGCCTGGAGGAGAAGGACCTGGGGGTGTTGGTTGACAGCCGACTGAACATGAGCCAGCAGTGTGCCCAGGTGGCCAAGAAGGCTAATGGCATCTTGGTTTGTATCAGAAACGGCGTGACCAGCAGGGCCAGGGAGGTTATTCTCCCTCTGTACTTGGCACAGGTGGGTCCGCACCTTGAATCCTGTGTTCAGTTCTGGGCCCCTCACCACAAGAAGGATGTTGAGGCTCTGGAGCGAGTCCAGAGAAGAGCAATGAAGCTGGTGAAGGGGCTGGAGAACAAGTCTTACAAAGACCGGCTGAGGGAGCTCGGGTTATTTAGCCTGGAGAAGAGGAGGCTGAGGGGAGACCTTATTGCTCTCAACTACTACTTGAAAGGAGAAAAAAATTTTTCACAGAAAGGGTCATTGGGCACTGGAACAGGCTGCTCAGGTAGGTAGTTGAGTCACCATCCCTGGAGGTATTTACAAGACAGGTGTGTGAGGTGCTGAGGGGCGTGGTTTAGAGGTTGATTGGAATGTTTGGACAAGATGATCTTGTGGGTCTTTTCCAACTTACTGATTCTGTGATTCTATGCAATATATTTTTGAAATGAAGTAAGGAACATGGAGGCATTCAGTGGGTTTCATGTTTAGTGTAGGAGGATTTGGCAGATTTGGGTAGTATTTTCTTCTCTTTGGAGCAGAACAAATTATAAGATGAGGGCAAGAGCTCATGGAGAAACCTAGGGCAGGTAACTGAAGTAAAAGTTGATGTCAGGAGCCAGAGTCTTCAGACAAACATCCCAAGATATACATGCCCCCAAACACTAAAACTCAGAATCTGGGGGAAATGACAGTGTAGCAATTTAAACAGCAAACAGAAACTAGGCCAAGAATCAGGAAGTTCTGTGGGGTGGCAGGTGGGATAAGTACCAAGCCAGGCTGGAACCAGATCAGACAAAAGGAAACTGCAAGGTGGACATGGCAGGAAGAAGGCTCTGGAGTCAGAAATAGGAGAAATAGATGGAGGACAGAACAGAATAATGAGCCAAAAGCTTGGCATTAGCCAAAACAACAGTAATGAGAAACAAGCCTGAGGATTCAAAACCAGAAATCTGGGGCACAGTTTTGGCCAGAAGATCTATGGAAAAGCCATGAGCAAACAGTAGGATAGCCCCTGTTAACCTTAGGAGTGGGGAGACACCTCAGACAGGTTTAGGGAGTAACTCTTAAACAGCTAAAGAGACCCGTGAGTCCTTCAGTGACCACGTTCCTAGCTGTAGTGTTTGCTTGCTCACAGAACCATCACATGCCTCAACACAAATGGTAAGGAAGCTCATAGCTGTAGGCCCCAGACTGGAAGATAAATAGGAACATTTCCCAGATAGCTAAGCTGGAGCTTTGTAAAAGTACTAGTTTTAATATAAAACGATACAAATCCTTTAAGCAGATAATAAAGTGAATTACATATATTACTCAGTTCATGATTTTGTATCTAATTAAGTGATGCTGCTATCAGTTTCTAAACATTGCTTGAGGTTATGTACAAGACAGGACAGATGTCTTTGTTTGTTTATTATTGCAGGTGTCAATTTCTTGCAGCTTTACAAGATCTTATTTTCTGTGTGCAATGACCCTATATATACCATCTCAAAATCCTGACACCAAAAGGTAAAATGAACCAAATATGCAGACACCTCCCATGGTGATTTATCCATTTGGGTTCATTCCCAGACCACAGGAGTATGGCAGTTAAAATAAAAAAGACTGAAAATATAATAGTTCTTCTTCAATTCCATTTTTAAGTTAATCAATCAAAAGGAAGCTTAGTCATTTCAGTCTACCATTTAAGGCTGTTTTACTTCTAATTTTCCTGGGCAATAAAATATTCTACTTATTTAAAAAATTAAACAAACCAACAACAGATAAATGAGTGCAATCTGAGCAGACAGAAAGTCATTATAGCTATTTCTGGAAAAACAACAACAGAAACAACAACAAAGTACTAATGTCTGCCAGGGGAGGTTTAGGCTGGACATTAGGAAAAAAATTGTCACAGAAAGGGTCATTGGGCACTGGAACAGGCTGACCAGGGAGGTGGTTGAGTCACCTTCCCTGGAGGTGTTTAAGGCACACGTGGACAAGGTGCTAAGGGGCATGGTTTAGTGTTTTATAGGAATGGTTGGATTCGATGATCCGGTGGGTCTCTTCCAACCTGGTTATTCTATGATTAACTCTTACTTTGAAAAAGGAAAGCAAATGGACAGCTCTCTGTAATTTGTGCTATCCAATGGTTAATTATGATCATTATTGAAAGTGTGACTTTTTTCCACACTGTTTTTGATATCATTAACAGGTAGCCACTGGCTTTCAGTCTACTGCTTTCCTTGGCACCAGAGGCCCTTCTCTAAACTCTGATTCACCAGACGTTCTTACAGACAGTGATCACTTCAGCGGCTAACCACTTTTTAATTTTACCTGACCTGCAGTTCTTGAATTTCTCACCATTTGACTTCTCCCGTAGTTACTTATACCTTCATTCTGTCCATTCCTACCCACTGAATTATAGACATAGCATCCAGCAGTGGTGCCTGATACAGAGATAGTCAGCTCATCCTTAACAGTTCCTGCTTATACACCCATGGAGTGCACTGGTCCTATTTGTCATAGTATCACCCAGAGCTCAGATTCAGTAGAACATTATTCCCAGAATTTCTGAAGCATAAACTGGACTTCTTCACTTCAAGGAATTCTTTCTGTGTCATCTTGGTGGTAACACTCTTCTAGTGATAAAGTGCAGTACCACGAGGTGTTACAAGACAGAGCAAGCAGACATTCTACCAGAGGCTACTATGAGCCAAACAAAATAGGTTTATTTCCCCACTACGTACACAGTAGTTACATATGCTACTTCTGAAAACCAAGGTGTCTTTAGTTTGCTGGCCTTCTGCTAGATCATGAACTTACTTACCCTGAGAATTTATGGACTATAGAACAAACGGTTTTCCTTTCCGTATATGATATTTGTACTTTTTTTTTTTTAAAAAAAGACTGGGTTTTTACAGGGGAGAAGGGTAAATTAATCCAGGTTGGCTACAGAATAAGAAAAAATACTGTGAAGTCAAGCTGATGTAAGTCACAGGACAATCTCAGAGGTACAGTGATCTGAGTAAAAGAGCCGAAACAGAATAAAAAATAACAGAAATAACAGCCCTCATCCATAAGAAGAAGGAGAATTACTATCAGTTTTTTAAGCTTACGCTCAAACTAGCACAGGGAAATTTACTGCTAGAATGCTAATGATGACAATTCAGTCTATGGCTCACGGTTACTCAGTGAAATTATGCACTCACTTTTTTGAAGGCTAATGCTAATAGGACTCAAATAACAATAACAATCTGAAGAGAAATCGTTCTGATAGACTACGACACAAGTGGCAGCCTCAGGTCATAAAAGCTTCCAAGGACTGAACCTACATTAACACAGAATTATAAATTGCTCACTTTTTTAGGAGGCCAGAACCCAGCTAACTGAAAAAACATCTACCAGAAACTCGTCTCTTGTGATTAGCAAACATGTATCTCAATGGGATTGCTACCAAATATTCTTTTTAGAAGCTATCTATTATGCCTTAAGTTCTTTTGTGGATTTCTTCATACTGCTCTTCATGACAATTAAGATACACTGAAACCAGGTATAACTCTACCAGGATGGAGCCTGTAGTTGGCACGGAGGAATCTACACTCATTGAAGAGATTCTGTTCCAGTAGAACTGAAACAGCCTATCAAAGCAGCAATATACATGTAATTACTAGATAACTACTACAAAGTTTATCTAGAGAAATCAAATAATATAAAGCAGAGGTATGGATGAAAATAAAGTGAAAAACTAGGGTACTCACTCAGTTTTCTGAACAACAGGGAAGCTTCCAAGTCGTACATAAGCACTCTGAATTCCACTTTCTTTCATCCCAAAAATCTGTCTCACGTTGAATGAATCCATCAAGTCAAATCCTGTACATAATGGAAGTGTACATTTGAGATATTGAATAGGCAGTGGGAAATGTCTTCAACTGTATTTAGGTTGTTATCTTAGAGAAAAATCAGAAGAAAATTCTGAAATTATCTAACCTGCTTAATCCAAAACCTCAAAACCAAGCATTCAGACTGTAACAAGTCCTGAGAAGATTAGAATAGAGTTCTCAAGAAATCAATAGTTATTGTTTACCTTGTTGCATCACCTCAAAAATTCTGTATCATTCATTAATCCCTCTGTAGAAAAATGCAGAGGGGCAGATGGAAACACATATTCATGGAAGCATAGAATGGTTTGGATTGGAAAGGATCTTCAAAGATCATCAGGTCCAAACCCCATACCATGGCAAGGGATGTGTTCCATTTGATCAAGTTGTTCATAGCCTCATTCAACTTGGTCTTGAACACTTCCAGTGAAGAGGTGACCACAGCTTCCCTGGGCAACCTGTTACAGCGTTCCGTCACCCTCACTGTAAAAATTTCTTCCAAATATCCAATCTAAATCTACTCCCTTATAGTTTCAAACTGTTGCCATTTGTCCTGTCACTACAGGCATTGTTAAAAAGGTGTTCCTTCCTTCTGATCATTTTTGTGGCCTTCCTCTGAATTTGCACCAATAGGTCCATGCCCTTATGATTCTATGATTTTATTGAAAACTGCTAGTCCAAGACATTTGACTACATACACTCCTCATATGATTTGAGTACAACTTTGTCTTAGTCCAGTCAATTCACCATTGTCTCACAACAACCCCACATAATACTGCCAGCTTGAGGATGAATGACTGGAAAGTCACCTGATAGAAAAGGATCTGGGGATGCTGGTCAACAGCCAGCTGAATATGAGTCATCAGCATTGTGCCCTGGTGGCCAGGAGGAATAGTGTGTCAGGAATAGCGTGGCCAGCAGGACCAAGGAAGTGATCATCACCCTGAACTCAATGATAGTGAAGCTGCACTTTGATTACTGTGTTCAGTTTTGGGCCCCCAACTACATGAAAGACATTAAGCTGCTGGCACATTTGCAAAGAATAGCAGCTAAGATGGTTAAGGGTCTGGAGCACAAGTCTTATGAGGTTCAGCTAAAGGAACTGTGCTTGTTTTATTCTGGAGAAAAGGAGGCTCGGGGAAGACCTTATCAGTCTCTACAAGAACCTGAAAACAGTTTTTATCTCAGTGAGTGTTGGTCTCTTTCTCCAGGTGATGCGTGATAGTACAAGAGGAAATGGCCTCAAGCACCAGGGAAGGTTTAGATTGGATATTAGGAAAAATTCTTCTCCAAAGAGTTGTCAGGCATTGGGACAAACTGCCCAGGGAAGTGGTTGAGTTACCATCCCTGGAGGTATTTAAGACATATGAATGTAGCGCTTAGGGATATGGTTTAGTGGTGGCCTGGCAGTATAAGGTTTACGGTTGGACTTGATGATCTTAAAGGTGTTTTCCAACCTTATTTTTTCTATTATTCTGTAATTCTATGAGCTGTTAAACTTGACTGCAGGCATTTGTGCAAATCTCCTGACTTTGTTCTTACAAGGCTTATTAGCTTAATCATAAACCACATGCATAGATCTATACAGCTCCAGTGTCAATATGGACCTAGCCACAACAGACCCATGATACAAAGTCCAGCACTAAAACCTGCCAAGGACAGTGCAGGTACAACTGTGCCATGCTCCTGAATGGATTCAGTTCCTGGAGATGCAGTACTGTCTGGATGTAATCGTCCTGCTTTTAGGTCCAAACTGGCTCCCCAAGAAGCACATCCAAACTAAAAGCCACTCTCAAAACCAAACACATTGTGGAGTTACAGGCAAAGACACTGCAAAGGGCAGATTGTGAGCAACTGAGCAGAGAACCTGTGTTTTCCTTTTATTTGGGCTATTCCAACCTCTTCACCCTCTCACACATGCCTCTCTATTCCTCTCTTGTGACATCTCATCTGGAGTATTGTGTCCAGTTCTGGAATCCTCAACATAAGAAGGATTTGGAAATGTTGGAATGACTTCAGAGGAGGGCTACAAGGATTATCCAAGGGCTGGAGCATCTCCCATACGAGGACAGGCTGAGAGAGTTGGGGTTGTTCAGCCTGGAGAAGAGAAGGCTCCGAGGAGACCTTATTGCAACCTTTCAGTATCTGAAGGGGGCTACAAGAAAGCTGGGGAGGAACTGTTTACAAAGACTTGCAGTGATAGGACTAGGGGCAATGGGTATAAACTGGAAAGGGGCTGATTTAGGCTAGATATAAGGAAGAATTTCTTCACCAACAGAGTGGTGAGGCACTGGAACAGGTTGCCCAGGGAAGCTGTGGCTGCCCTTCCCTTGAGGTGTTCAGGGCCAGGCTGGATGGGGCCCTGAGCAGACTGGTCTAGTGGGACATGTCCCTGCCCATGGCAAGGGGGTTGGAACTAGATGATCTTTAAGGTCCCTTCCAATCCAAACTGTTCTATTATTCTACGATTCTATGAATTACATGTATTAACTCCTGTGTGTGTAATTCCAGCATACAAATCTGGTGATATTATAGTAGCTTATTTTGATAAATTGATTTTAAACCATGGCAATTCCTTTAACTTTTTTTTCAGTTAGTGAGCTCCTAAAACTTGTATAGCATAGATAAACATGTTTGTGTGGTGAACTTAGATGTTAAGATCCTTGGGTTTCTTAGTTGTCCTCATGAACTTTTCACAACTTGCAGGCTGAAAGACACTGCAAGGCTTGAAAACAGCTGCCAGGGGATAAGTCACCCACTTAATGACATTATTTTTCATATTTATAGGAATAAAAAGGTGCAAAAAAACTGCGTGGGCAACTTCCAAGGCAAATCAAATGTGACAGCAGGCAAGAAATAAAACACAAATCTTCCATGGAGCTTTTTCTGAAGAAATGGCTTTTTTTTATGAAGAAATATAATCTTAATTGTTTGCAAAGACATAAATGGTTGCCTGGTGCCAAGTTGAGGCCTTTTGAATCACAGTAACTTTCCTGGCTGTCAACAGCTTTTCCCTCCTGTCCACTCAATTTTCAGCTCTTACTAGACATTCATGGGGGTAAATAAGGCAGTTAAGGTGCTCCAGGGCCTCATGGCTCCACCTCATATCACCTCTGCAGCAACTCTAGTGATACATACTGTAATAAGCCATGACTGTAGCTATAAATTGTAGCAAATAGACCCTACCAGAACACTAGTGCTCCCTTCTGGAGCTTCTATCACATAAAAACCAGTATGCCCTGTTCATTTAAGCCCTCCCATAGCTCATCTCATTATGACCTACATATCCCTCACCAAAAAACAGAATTGTAAGGAAGGCAGTTGAGTGTTGCTGGTAAGAAAAGACCATGCTAACTGGCAAGGAATATTGTTAACCATTCACAGCAGCTGAGCTGCAGATGCTGAAGGCTGAAACAGAGCCCAAGTGACATTGTAATGTCAGCCACCAGAGTTCTCAAGCTGTGCAATATTTCTCATCTCATGGAACTCTTAAGGCTCCATTGCCGAAAATACAAAAGTCAAAGATATAGTGGCAAGAACTTCTTGCTAAGTTTTCCCATCATTAGCTCACATACAGACCTAGCCTCATCTTTCTTTGACAAATGAAACTCATGTTCACATTATGAGCAACTGTGAAGGTGTGCATGCTGGCATGCCTTTCCAATAGAAACAATTTAAGAGTCAGATTTAATCAACCTCTTCTTTTTACCCCCTGGGATTTCCTAACAAAATGTAGTTAAGAGAGCCTAAATAACACCATGAAAAACACACAAGGTTGTTAAAACTATTTTGCAAGCAGAACTTGCATTAATGAAAATTAATCATGCTCATGACTTAGATTCTCTCATTTGCATTCAGGACTGAATAAAGCATGCAGGTAAATATTAATAGGATTTTTCTTATTCAGGATATGGATCATCAAGTTGCAAATTTCTTGATATACTTTTTGATAAAAAGCGGATGAGAGTTGTACTTTGAAAAATGCCATGTAAAACCATGGAAAAATTAAGTCCTAGATGTGTCTGAATCCACACTCAAAACAACCAAATGGTTTTTAATCACATTATGAATTTTTTTCACTATCAAATTCACATATTGCCTCCACTTTCCCTAGAGAGTGCTATGAAACAAAACAGTTCATGTTTACAGAGCACTGCACATGTGTTTCATCTGGCTAAATGTCAGCTCTCTAGACAGGCAAAAAACATAGACTCTTACGGAGTTCGACACAAGTCAAATACAGGCACTTCTAGGAAAAGATTAATCTCATATTAAAACAGATTCCAAAAGCAAATGTTTCTCTCCATTGACACAGAGACAGCTTAGAATCCTCAGATTGCATGCTAAATCTCACCTAGCAAAGGTCTACAGCTGGTGAGATAGCCTCCACTCTTAGATACTCCATTGCCAGCCAAAGCCCATGGAGGTAACGGACAATTTGGTTACTGAAGGATTTCAATAACACTACAGAAAATATGGCTTCAGGCCATACACTAAGCAACAAAGAACTGTGCTGAGGATGAGATGCAACTTACCTAATTTTAACGGCCTAAAAAGGGAGACGTCTGATGTATCTAGGTTGCTTTAGTCCCTTATGTGGGTCAGCAGAGAAATGTAGGACTTTCTAGGAAGATGACTCATGGCATCTGTCTCAGACCTGCTTACAAACAGGCTTAGTCACTGTTTGGCAGTGCCTACCTCCTTCCATTCAGCAGAAAGGAAGCCCATATAGACAATAACTTTCAGACTGCTGAAGTTGGGAGAGATATTCTACTCATAGGGAATGCTATCCATTTTGTGCAGTGAATGCAGCAGAAGCAAAGAGGAAAATATGTTAACTAATCGAAAACATGTTAACTAATCATGCATAACACGTTTGTTTTGTCTTATTTACCACCAGGATTGAATAAAATTTTCAGATTTTTAAATTCAGGCCAGCAATATCTTACGTTTGCCATCCTGACCATTTATTCTAAGAGTCTGCTTAAACAGATACCATTCTGTTTTGAACTAGAAGAAACAGGAAAACCCAAAATATTGTCAATGTTCCTGTAAAAAAAAAAACAAAAAAACAGGTGATGTTTTAATAATTTCTCCAGTGTTTGGAGAGGAGTGTATTCCTGGCACTGTCTGGGTGCTAACAGTGCAGTGGAAATGGCTCACTTAGATTTTCTTCAAACATCTGACTTGCTGTTTAGTCAATTGTACAGCATTTCTAGGGTAGAGTGACAGCAGAAATATGTCCATTATTTTTCCACCACCAAGGAAGGACCACATTTTCAGTGTCATAGGGAAAAGGAGATCTTATGCACAGCTTCCCAATCATCTCCACAAGTGAAACAGGAAAGAATATAAGTTAGGAAGGACAAAGCCACTGTTTCCCAGCCATAGTATCATGCTCGAGCACAGGATGAAAGGATGGGGCTTCCCTGTTCTCAGTTGCTTTGATTTAAAAGGTTGGGGTTTGTGTACCAGTGCAGGTGTGGTTTCCCAGTTTACTTATAAACTATTTAATCAGTAATGCCATAAACATGGCAATTAATAAGATGAATAATGCTCTTTGATCATAAATGTCCTACTTCATCATAACTTCTAAAACAATATGGGGTCACTAAAAGCCTCCAACATGATTACATCTCCTGAAAAGCAGCACACCCTAATCCATTAACATTAAAATTAAAATAGTGACCTGAAAGAGAAGCTCAGATTCCTAACAGCATACTTGGCTTGAAAAGCAATTTCTTATGCACTGCTCTGCTGATCAAATCAGCCAAATGTCTCTTGATTTGGAAGTAATAACCCCCTTACAGGAAGCAGCCCATTTTTCCAGCATCAGAAAACACACTCAGATTTTCTGTTATAGGGTAAAACTTGGCACTGGACAGTTTTTACACCATCTGACTGTAATATTACACCAGATTCTCTTTTACAGGAAAGATGTCCACGCTGTACCCAACCACACCATGAAGTGTGGGCAAAGGATGATCAAACAGCTTTGTACTTGTCCAATGGTCCTATGACATTTGTTTGAAGATAATTATTTCAAGACTAGACTAGAAGAGTCATGGTTGGTTGCCCTGACTATGAGTTGGATTTCTGCCTGGCTGCATTACAGATCCGATATGGACATCATTGTGGGAGCTGTTGAGTATATTGAGAGATTTTCCTGTCCTGTGTTCAGGGGCAAAAACCCCACCAAATTAAAATAGCACCCAAACCCAGAAAAACTAGTGCAACAAAAGGAAATGTAATATCCAGAAAACACAGCAGTGTGCATATTTAGAAGATGTTCTCAAAGTAGGATGCAGCCATTAACTTCTTTAGCCTGAAGAAACCTTCTGAAAAAAAGTGTTCTGCTTTGCATTCCCAAGAAACTGAAGGTAACACTCGCAGGGAGAACACCTATCAATAATTGTGAAAGTTTCTGGTGAGACAAGGACCCGGAAGGGAATGTGGAAAGCAGGTAAGAGAGGAATCAGGAAAGGCACTGGACAACAGAGCCTCAGGTGACGTGGCCAGAATACATTTGTTATGGAGGATTTCCAGCCACGAGCACTAATATCATAAAATCATAGAATCACAGAATCACCAGGTGTGAAAAGACCTCTTGGATCATTGAATCCAACCATTCCTATCTGCCACTAAACCATGTCCCTGAGCACCTTGTCTACCCATCTTCTAAATACCTCCAGGGATGGTTACTCAACCAACTCCCTGGCCAGTCTGTTTATATATAAAACAAAGCAGCTTCTGCAGGAAATGCTTCACTCTCTGGTCTTGCTTAAACTCTCACAGCTGAATTATCAGCCTTGTCAACATATTGATGGAGTATCACCAATAGCCAAGGTCAGGTAGGTTGTCATCAGTTACTCTTTCTCTGAGGCTTCTGAAAATAGCAATCTGTATTGCCTGTAATAAAACAGCATATGCTACTTTTACTAGAGGGAGGTCAATGGCAATAAACTTTATGGTAGACTAGAGGAGTGTATAAATTCCTAGGAAGAACAGAATCACTCGAGAGTCTTTCAGCAAATACCAGATCTTATCATTTTTCTTGCCTAACATTCCTGCAGTCTTGAAAGTTAAGGTTTTATGGATTGCCTGTGCTCACGAGGAAGAGCCTGCATGCTCACTAGATCCTGAGCATTCCATCCCGTTCCTCCAATATGCTCCACAAGGCTATTACTGCTATAAAGACCCCATATTCTTATTACCTGTCTTAGTCACTTTCTGTGCTAATACATACTTTAAAAATAATAGGAAAAAAATGTTATGTACCATATTCTAAAGCTAAATAGTGCATTTAACAAGCTATGAATGGCAATGACTTATTTGAAGTCAGAGTGTAGACAAGGGGTATTTTTCTTCTAAACTTTTGCCATTTTTAGCTTCCATAGGGCTCTAGGCTGAAACCCACTTTTTCTGGGCAGCCAAGAGGTGTCTGAGGTCAGGGATAGCATAGAAATAAGTTTCCAAACTCCAAAGGGGAGACCTACTACGTTATTCAACATGTGTTGCTGTTATTTCTGTACCATCCATCATCTGCTACATTTTTCTGTTCCTGACATTCTTTCCTCCATAGGACAGAAAATCCCAACAAGACCTGACAGAGCATCAGATATTAGGGATATTTTTAAGAGCTCACTGAAGTCTCCATCTCCAAGGCTTTTCCATCATGTTAAAATTACCTACATCCGTATCAGTAGATCACTGCCCTAACCATAGCTCCACTTGGCAACAAGAAGTAGTATTTAAGAGGGGGTCAGATGCACAGTGATGCTTCAGGACATTCAGATGCACAGGACATCCTTCAATGTCCTAGTCGTTCTGGCACACTGGCAGAAAGCAGTCAGAAAGCCCTTTCCCTCTTTCTTGATGATCCACTGTTCAGGCTGGTGAGGTGTCTATGATGACAATACTGGGATCAGTGTCAAAGCAGCCAGCCACTCTACCTTCACATTGTCCCAGCATCCCTGTGGGGGACACAGTTGTCACTTGCTTGCTTGAAGTAATCAAGACAACATGTAAGGTCAGAGTCCTGCAGCCCAGACAACGTCTCATTGTGAATGACTCTAAAAAGGGTTTTGAAAGAAAGTTTTTGCTGAACCAATTTTTTTAACTCTCTCTGCCTGTTGAAAGAAGTGATTTCCGAAGAATTACAATGTGTAAGACTTGTGTCTTCCTGCACTGTTTTATTCCCCTCTAGTTCACCTCTCCAGCAAAGAAAGAAAAAGCAGCAGCTTTTTTTTTTTTTTTTCATGGGTAATTCACATCACATATAGCACTCCCAGCTTGACAGTTTGATTTAGCATTATCTGACTTATTCCTAATGCATTTAGGACTGCACCTGCAGAAGAACAAAGATATACGGGCTGCCCACAAGCCCCTACATGAAGTAGTGTGGTGAGTAAAGGGGTGGCACAAGCCATTAAAAAAAATTAATTTACTATATTTTACAAGCAGCTTGCAAGGGAATTTTAGAACCATAGAGTATTGCAAAGCCCATAGATTAAAGGGACACAAGAGTGTTTTAAAGAGGTTCTTGCTATTAACCAATTGCCCTTTCTTTCCACAGATGTTACAGTTAGGATTTAAGCAGCACTTCCTGCTGTTCTCACTTTCTTCTCACCAGATCCATCAGACTTTAGTGATCAGAGCACCTAAAAACTTAAGCTTATAACGAGGTTTTGTTGAAATACACAGAATAGCTCTCGAAAAAGGTGTCTTCCAACAAGCCTGATGTTTCTAGGAGATAATCCATGAGGTGGCTTACAGGGACTTTATATATTCTCAGTATTATAAGAATAAGAAACCAAATTTACCCCCAGTACACAATGTCACTATTCAGGCTGTTGGTTTACTGAACCTGGTTTACTTCCTCTGTGTCAGAAGCAGGAGCATGGTTTGAGGTATATCACACAGTCATACCTCAAAAAGAAACATGTATTGGGAGGTAATGATGCACGTGAAGAGGTGGTCAACAGATTGAACTACCGGCCTCTCTGTTTCTGTTTCTGACCAGCCTAAGGCTTCAGTCAAAAAGAGAGGGGAAAGAGTCTGTGAGGGTTGTGACGCATTGGAACAGGTTGCCTAGAGAAGCTGGAGATGTTCAAGACCCGGCTGGATAAGGTTATGAGCAACCTGATCCAGTGAAGGTGGCTCTGCCCATGGGAGGGGCTTGGAACTGGATGATCTTTAAGGTCCATTCCAACTCAAACCATTCTATGATACAGCACTTGGTACTGTTACACAGGAAAGAAAACACTTCAGGAAAGATAAAAAGGACACTAAAACTAGTCCAAAGAGACAGCATGAGAGAAAGAGAGAGAGAGGTCAAAATCACAAGCTAATAAATGGATACAGAGTTATAGCCATTCCACCTGGTGGAAAGAGTTCTTGCAATCTAATCCCCCGCCTGTTGTAAAAACAGGAAATAAATACATGTCTATAGCAGCTGCCTCTGAAGCAGCACCTTTCAGCACCTGATCTCATGTTAATAACACACCACTTTATTTGATGCATTGTTCTATTTATCTACATCAGTCCACTCTTACCCATTTGCTTCTCAGCTTTCGAACAGTTCCAAATAGCATATTAAACAGCACTGAAAGCTGTTTCTGACACTGAACTCTTTGCCTCATTACTGAAGGCTTTTCTGTGTTGAAGTCATTCTCCATTTTCTCAGTGATGGACATTTGGCTTAGTGCCATGGTCCCTCTTTCAGTTCCTTCCCTGCTCCACTGATTTACAAGATTAAACAGAGGTTCATTATTCCTTTGATGTACTTGCATGCCAGGTAGGTTTGCACCAGCTGAACTTACCAGGACTGTTTGTACTAGGTTCTGATTTTAATTAGTTCCTCTATTTTGAAGTTCTCTTTTGAGTTCCTTGGACCCTAAGGTGCTGTGTGCACCTCTGAAAGCCATTAAATGGCATTCCTGTAAACTCATGACATGGCGTAGCAGTGGGGAAGGGAGGACTCTACACTTCTTTGAATAAATGTTGTCTTCGTAGTACCCAAGAAGATGCAAGCACATTTTGGTGGCATCCTACCCAGTGTTGGGATGACTATATGTCCATTTTCACATCCCAGTCCTTTAGTTTCTGTAGAAGGGAATTCCTTGGCACATAATCCCAAAAGTAACCATCACAGTTCCCCATGCTGGATAAGTGGAGCACCTGGACATCAGGCATGCCACAGCGCACATCTAACGCATTGGTTAAAGCTAGCCCGTAGGACTAGAGTGGCTACAGTTCCAGATGATGTCTCGACTTGGTTTTCTTGGATTTAATGGGTATTTAATTGTCCTTGAACATGGGTGAATCATTTGGCAACCTCTGAAAAACTTCAAAGATCTTTTAAGTGTAATGATCTAGGCTATAATGGTGACATTAGCTATTGCAAAGTACATAGACCACTAGAAAGCAAATCTAAAAAAGACTCTTAAGGTCATCTGCACTGAATATATCCCGTCAACCAGTTCAGAGGACAAATCTACCCCACAGCATCAGTCTGGCTATTTTCTCCAGCTCACAGGAGACTGAAATGACTCTAGGGACTACTGATACAGATAGGTCAGCTGCTACTTTCCCTACTTACTTTTCATGGTTAAACAGCAACTATAGCCAGATGTATGTGTCTCAGGAACTCCATTTCAAATTCAGCTGTCCAGATCCTCAGAGACTGGAGAAGATCAGCACTCAGCTAAGTGCTAATATTGTTTATGAAATTTTGTTTGGGGACTTCATAAGACAAGTGGAGTGGGGGGGAAGAAATAAGAAGCTCTTAGCCCTGTCTTCATTGTCATTGCCTAGTGACTGCTCACTGAAAAACATGACAGCAAAGTTTCTGTGCCATGGTACAGTAAAGCTTCATTCTTCTGCTCCATCATCCACAAACATCATAGCTGTATTCAGTCCTACATATGCAGGTGTAACACTGAGGATGGAGAGGAGACTAGCTGGTGTTCTCATAAATAGCCAGCTTCACCATCACTGCATATGTGCAGTCTTCGCTGGTGACCACCATGTCTGCGAATCTACTGTCTAAAGACAGTGATCCATTACAAATCTCTGCAGCTATTCATGAATTTTCCACTTGCCTTTCAGGACCTTCACAAGGAGACTATGACGGGGACAAAATGGACTGCCAACTGCACAGGGAGAGCAAAATGCCCATCACACAGGCACCACAAAAGCACTTTTGTCCCCCAGAGGACATCAGTCTAATGTGCTCGTTCCACAGGTTCAACAGCCTGGACACTCCAATTTCCTCCTTCTACCACATGTTTTAGTGGGCAGATATAAATAGTCCCAGGGATATTATAATTAGCTGGTGAGTCACTGGCATCCCTGGAATTCAAACCTTTTGCTGTGAACCACAGGACACTGGAGACATGCTGACAGTTAAACCCAGACACTGCAGTCTATAATTGTAGGCTACTAGTTTTACAACCAGTGCCTCTATTGTAAAATGCCCAAACAACCTTTTTTAGAACTACAGAAAAACAGAGAGGTCATAAATATGCTGGTGTTTCACTCATTCATGCATGGAGGTTTCTGAGATGGGGAATAGAAGTCAATCTGTGGTACAATTCATGATGAAATTTCTGCTGTTCTTCAAACACACAGCCTCTGTGACTACTTAGAAGTCAGAATCAGGACTTTAATGTTCCCTCTTTGTCCCATTAGCACCATCCACTGTGGCTTGTATGGGATGTGTAATGTGATGTATTGGTTGGAAGCATCCCTCCCCAGGGTTAATTTTTCTTAGCATTTTATGGAAATTGTCACAGGTCTTTCTTTACTCCTGTGGCAGATTCTCCCTGAAAATAGCAGCCCGTATCTCTTGAGAAGTGTTATCTCCTCTGGTAGATAATGTTGAGGACTAGAGCTCAGTCCATTTTTAATTCTAGGGATCATCAAGATTTCTGCAATCAAATCCCCTCTACACCAGGTCCAGTTAATAATACAAATAATTCAAATTTTAAGTTTTAAAACTTCAAGAAGTATAATTCATTTTCAATAACTTTCATGTGATGCTCTAGTGCAATATAATGCTTCATAAGGAAAGGCTGTGGATGTGGTCTTCCTGGACTTCAGCAAAGCCTTTGACACAGTTTCTCACAGTGTTCTGCTTGAGAAACTGTCATCCTCTGGCCTGGACAGGCGCACACTCTCCTGGGTGGAAAACTGGTTGGATGGCCGGGCCCAGAGAGTGGTGGGAAATGGTGTGAAATCCAGCTGGAGGCCAGTGACAAGTGGGGTTCCCCAGGGCTCGGTGCTGGGTCCAGCCCTGTTCAATGTCTTCATCAATGACCTGGATGAAGGCATCGAGTGCACCCTTAGCAAGTTTGCGGACGACACTAAGCTGGGTGGAAGTGTCAATCTGATGGAGGGTAGGGAGGCTCTGCAAAGGGATCTGAACAGGCTGGACCGCTGGGCAGAGTCCAATGGCATGAGGTTTAACAAGGCCAAATGCCGGGTCCTGCACTTGGGGCACAACAACCCTGTGCAGTGCTACAGACTAGGAGAAGTCTGTCTAGAAAGCTGCCTGGAGGAGAGGGACCTGGGGGTGTTGGTTGACAGCCGACTGAATATGAGCCAGCAGTGTGCCCAGGTGGCCAAGAAGGCCAATGGCATCTTGGCTTGTATCAGAAACGGCATGACCAGCAGGTCCAGGGAGGTTATTCTCCCTCTGTACTCGGCACTGGTGAGACCGCTCCTCGAACACTGTGTTCAGTTCTGGGCCCCTCACTATAAGAAGGATGTTGAGGCTCTGGAGAGAGTCCAGAAAAGAGCAACAAAGCTGGTGAAGGGGCTGGAGAACAGGCCTTATGAGGAGCGGCTGAGAGAGCTGGGGTTGTTTAGCCTGGAGAGGAGGAGGCTGAAGGGTGACTTCATTGCTCTCTACAACTACCTGAAAGGAGGTTGCTGGCCTCTTCTCCCAAGTGACAGGGACAGGACAAGAGGGAATGGCCTCAAGCTCCGCCAGGGGAGGTTTAGGCTAGACGTTAGGAAAAAATTCTTTACAGAAAGGGTCATTGGGCACTGGAACAGGCTGCCCAGGGAGGTGGTTGAGTCACCTTCCCTGGAGGTGTTTAAGGCACGGGTGGATGAGGTGCTGAGGGACATGGTTTAGTGTTTGATGGGAACGGTTGGACTCGATGATCCGGTGGGTCTCTTCCAACCTGGTTATTCTGTGATTCTGTGATAAAAAAAACCACAAGGGGCATATTTCCAGGGTGAAAAACTTTATCATTGTGGTTTTCTGCCTGGTCATGACTAATAGTAGGTCATGATCCTTTGTTAAATGCTGATGAAATCAAAATGGCAATTCAGCAGTATAAGAAGAATTAAGTTTTACAACTGTGGCTTTATTTTTAATACTTTAGGGCAAAGAAGACGAACCCTCTTTTGTCTTCATTTCTGCATTCGACAGAAAACCCATAGTGCCCTAAGAAAACCATAAGAATTTTGTTTAAATTATCATTAAGCATTGCTTTAAAATATCACACTTTCTGGAAGAGAAGCAATGTTTATCCTGATATCCTAACCAGATTTCTTGTTTTCTTTCGAAATTCCATGCATGATTCTAATGCACACAGCAATATTTACATTCTGAATATACATGTTATGAACTGCTAGACAGATGTCACTCCAGTTCACTGCCAAAATTTGTATCTGTGGTAAAGCTGCCTATATAGTTTTACATTATGCAATCCTATCTCACTGTAGCTGCCCTTACTGAATGCTACAGCTAGCGATTTTTAGTTTAAATGTTGACAACAGAGGGCCATAGAGCACGATCCTCTGCTATGAGGGGACCCATTACTATCCATTGCTGTTTATTTGTCTCCATTACTACTACTACTTCACCACTCATTCTACTGTTTCATATCACTGACAGTTTGAAACCTTCTTCTAATGTCTTGAACACATCTCTTAAACTGTTGATACCCATTTCTTATTATACTTTTTGTCCTTTGGCTTGAGTGATCCCCCTATCTCCCTTCTGCTGTTCCCCTGATCTATTTGCAGAGAGCTGTTGTATCTGCTCTTTCCACCTGCGCACTGCAAGATTAACCAAACTCAGTTTTTTAATCTCCTGTTTGAAAATTGTGTGTCTGGCTCCTGAACACGCTAATAGCTGCTTGAGGCTCAATCCATCTTTCCTGAGCTACGCAGGTCTGAGCACACTTTTCTAGATAAGCTGTATCCAAACCCCTGTCCACTCTCATGAATTCTCCCCTGTCTCTACAAGACCTACTTTACCTTGTCCAATAATGACTTTTACCTTCTCCCCAGCTGTACAGCACTGTGACTTCCAAACATCTACTGACTAAGACACCATCAGTTTCCAGAGTATGCGTTTATAGCACAAATCCTGTTATTGATCCATAAGTACCATAACAGGCCTTTTAAACTACTAGTCCCAAGTCAGCTGGAAAAACTCCCAGTTCCTCTTTCAAGGATATCCTGATACCAAGTCTATGTAGTGGAAACTCAAAGAGAAGATTAGATCTAACGCAGGATCCTGAGGAGGTCCACCAGTGTCTGCCCTCTGGCATGTTATTCCTAGAGACTTCATCTTTATCTCCCTGATAGCCACTTTCTGGATCACTTTACAGTTTTTTATTAATCTCTAACTTTTTTCACTTTAGCAGTGATTTTCAGTACAGCACTCAACAAATGTTTGCTGAAATCCAAATGGATGAGATTTAATTAGTTCCATTTGTCTAAAGAAAAAATAATCACCTGTCTTTTGAAAGGAAAATATCAGTTTAGGCTGTTGGCTCTCTTCCAGCTCATAGTGTGCTTTTTGATATAGTTATTCCCTTGATTATGCACGGAGCCATCCTCCTGACCCTGATTCTCTGCCTTTGACTTACCAAAATCCCATGCAACTTGTACTTTCCAGTCACACCACTGATTCCTTCATTTCCAACAGTTTGTCCCTTTATAGATAGTTTTACAATTTATCTTCTATTTTTTACTTCTGCTAATACAGAGTAACTCAATCCTCATTCACTTAACTGCAGACACAGACTTAAAGGCAGCAGGTCATGTTATAACTTCTCTGCAGGTGGAGTATACAAGAAAGGGCTGGCATTGGTGATGTTCTGTGTGAAAGAATTGCCTGTGCCATCTGCCAGTGCGTTTCACCCAATAAATACATATAAATATATATATAATTATGTATGCATATTAAAAAAAAACCCACAAAACAACAGAAATACTTTTGTCCCTCTTACCTTCAATTCTGATGTCTTATCCCTGTCTGAGAAAGGGAAGAGGTGTTTAATGTGAGAATCTTTTTAATACAGTCTTCCCTGTCCCCAAAAATGAGATTTACTACAGCTTCCACTCTATGAGGATGCTCTTTGTGCCCATCTAAAAATGAGCTTGTACAAGATGTAGCTATGAAGTTCTGTGTTAGGAGCCTGCTGAGCAAGGATCAGTTTTAGTTGTCATTAAGCTTCTAAGTGGAGCACAAGTCACAGGTGTTAACTTCAAATTCTTGGATGTATGAGGACCTGGGCAGCAGAGGAACAACCTCCCTCTCAGTGCTGTCACTCGTCAACCCACAGAAATCCCAGAGCTGAATTGCTCTCACTAGTGTGAGGGAGAAGGGTGCAAGCTGCTCCTCAAAACTGCATCTCGCTTTGGAGCAGAACAAAAAAAACTTTCAGCAACAACTAATAGCACAACACATTCTTTTGGAAGAGGAAACACAGCATACTAAGACAATAGAAATTTTCCAATTACCTTAGCTGGAAGAAGGCAATGGTATTCTGTTGGAATTGGACACAGAGGCCCACAGTCTTCAGAAAATGCATTAGAGCATGAAAGGAGTCTATATAGAATGGAATAGCATTTCAGTCCTATACAGACCCATCTCAAGCAGCACAATGACCCAGAATATCAGTTCAACTTTTTCCAAAGAAGAGGCAAACAGTTTGCATATTCATTTCTATACTTCACTCTACTAAAAATTTCTGCATGAAACCTGAAGTGAGATATTTGGGCATTACACTGCTCAACAGAAGATATATATTTGAAGACAGGTAAAAGCCTAAAATCTGTTAATTAGCATATGAATTAAAATTTCACTGAGATAAACATGGACTAGACATAGGCAGTCTTTTTGCAACACAGACTTCTGGAAAGGATCACATACAAGATGATCACCTGAGAAGCACAATACTTCTACTCATTTTAAGCAGCAGCTTCCATTGCAAATAGATTCATTCAGAGTCAATAGGACTATTTACCCAGTGACAGAAGGACTCTCAGAACAGGCTGATGCAAGACCTAGCAATAAGCAGCAGTTGAAAATGGATGTTTGAGTATTACTATTGGGTCTAATGACCAGAAAAGATGTTACTTCCCAGCATTGTCACAGGCTTAAATGTAACCAGATTGCAGCCAAAACAAGCTGCTTACAGACAGCCCAGTTGGAACTCCTATTTTGTGCAGGCAGTGAAAATTCCCAATGAAAAAACTGAGCAAGTAGAAGAGCTGTCAAACCTTGACCATTTTTACTCCTAATCAAGTTACAGAAGAGCTTCCAGTCTCCCACTGCAGTGACATATGTTCCTAGGTCAGTCACAGATATTCCCAGTACAACCTTGATGGACAGGTTTTTTTTCTGCCAACAGCTCAGTCTTGGAGGGCTAGAAAAGAGGCACAGCCTACTCATATATCTGACAGATTAAGTCCTTCAGCTGGCTGGAAAGATATATCAGAACTCACAGAAAAACAGAGATATCACCAGACAGGCTTTCCACTTCATTTTTCATCAGTACTTCTGAAAAGATGCTTCTTCTTGGGATTTTTTTTTCTCTTTTCTTCTTTTTTTTTTCTTATATACACTTATATAAGCATTTCCTCAGTGTTAATTGCCATTGTGCTTAGACATCATGCAACAATCACAGATTAAATAAATGAACATTGAAACTCTCCAAACATGAAATGGTAAAATAAAAAAAGGCATCTCCAAGATTTACTGTGTTCCTCTATCTACTACACTAAGCTCTACTGGCTTTTTAACTTGCTGTTACATCAAAAGAAAGCTCATGATTAATTTGCTGTCGACTGTCAACAGATAATTCTTTTTCAGTCCTGCAGTTTTCAATGTAATTATCCACTGCTGACTATGTGTTGGATTAAGAAACTGTCAGCTAGGAAAGGTGTAATAAATCAGAACATCAAACTAGAAATGTATAGTTACATTATTTCATTTCCTAATGTACAGCAGAAAAGTGTGTCTCTTTACCTGGAATTTCATCAGTCCCCCGACTGGTGTGTTTGAATCGGTCTCCTTCCACGTGGACGTTTGGACACAGGACATCTTAAAAAGAAAAGAACCAGTATAAAATTATCACAGGTAAACACAAAATTGTGGAAGGTAGGGAACTAATAAAGGAGATAAGCCTGATTAGGATGAACTATTGGGTTTTGTCCCATACTTGCACCTGGTCCCTCACTTGCATGTGGTCCCACAGCAATAATACTAGTTCCCTCTCACTGCATACCCTAAGTACCCTTCCCCTATCCTGTTCCTTAACCACAGTCTGGGCAAGAGACAATTTAGTACGTCTTTTTTTGAGCAACTTATTGCTGGTCGGACAGCCAAGAAGCCAAACAGAGCCTTCCGGAGCCTTTCCTCAGCTAGAATAACACTGTGGATTTTTCTTTTTCAACAGACTGTAAATCTGCGTGAAAGACAAAAACTTAAGAAAATACAGACTATGATTCTACTCTCAGATTGGTTGGATAGGAATTTCTGGAGGCTGAGCTGGAGCTGCAGTGCTGCTCAAGCTTTTCAGAAAGGACAGCTCCTGCTCAGAAAAATCTCAAACCTGAAGCGGTCAGTTGGAAAAGGGAATTCAGAGCATAGAATGTTGAAGTGAATTTACTCACATCAAGGTCCCATCACAGGCCGGTGTCAGAGACAAAAAGTGAAGCCTAGACTCCAGTATCTTACTATATTATGTGTGATTCCCCTGTGTTAACAGTCCTCCAGGACCATGGCTATTCATTTGTCTGGTCCTTGAGTTTGTTTAAGCACAAAGCAGTGTTAAATATAACTAAAACTTTGAACAATATTCACCCCTACACACAGGTTTCAAAAACATCCTGAAAATAGCCAGTCTTTTTCACTCATTTCTCATGCTCCCAATTAGTGTTAACACAATCACAGGCAAATGCTGTTCTGTCTACCTCCCACCACCTCTTTCCTGCCATGTCTTTGAAGTAACATTTATTTATGTGGTAGGTAATCACACACTTGTAAACAATGAAGACAGGAAGCTCAATGAGAATATAAAAAAGAAGCCTGTCTTTTCACCCCTTGCACAGCCCCACATGTATGTCCTTTCTCTGATTTAAAAACCAGTCAAATGAGAACAGTCAGGTCCCATTCCTTTATTTACCCATGTTCATGCATGATAGTATACACTTCCTCTGTAGTTGAAATTTTCATCTTGATGCATATGGTATTTCACATCATCTCCATCTGGTACTTACTATGTTATTCCTTCAGTATCATTAATTGTTGTGCTTGAAAAGAAGGAACAAGGTTCAACTGCTCTGTAAAGGATGAGGAGTCACAAGCTAAAGGTGATTCAAGCTCAGACTGTCATCACCAATGAGTCACAATCTCACTGGGCTGTCTGAAGACTTTCTACAGCAGGTCTACCTTGAATTGTGTGTGAAGATCCATCAAAAATTGAGAGATAAAAGTTACTGTGCTAATGAATCTACAGTCCAGATATTATCAGCTGCAGATGAGACACTCTCAGTTCAGTGGAGAGAAGAGGACTATAAAAGCCATTGCCAAAACCCCCAACAGCCAGCAATGCAACCAAAAGCAGTTGAATACATTCAGTCACCCTTTTGCCACAGAAGTGAGAGAGGCTAGAGAGAGATTGCTCATGCAAGTGTGTATTATCCAAAGCATAACAGATTTTCTTCGGGACATCTTTAGGGCTGCTGTTTCTATAGATAGAATTCAGAGAAGTCACTTTTTTTTTTTCACTCTATCAGGAGCTAATATTGATTGATGCATGGGGTAATGTCATATAAATTTTAGCTTGTGCTCTCTACTGCCTGGTCAATTGAAAGCCAGGATGCTTCACTCAAATCTGCTTATGTCTTAACATTATACAGGTGAAACCATGTGGTAATTTCACCTCCTTCTGAGGTCTGCACAACTTCCCAACACATTAGGGAAGTTCTCTTCTGCTAGGAGACCTTTAATAGTTGAAAAATATCTAAACCACTAAGAACTGCAAAAGCCAAAGTTAGGGCACTTCTATTCCCATTCAAAACCAAGCTGTACTCACAAGAAAATTCCTTAGAAGTGTCAGAAGCACTATGCAAATATTACACTGATATAAAAACACAAAAATTACATTTACCTCTGCTGTCCAGGACACCTGAGAGATACACAGGGAAGAAGAAAACATCACAGACATAATAGTGTACCTCTTCATGCAATCAGGAGGTAATGTCTGAATTATAGATATATAAATGATTGCTCCAATCTTTAATGACATAAACGCTCTCTACCAGGCAAAGAACCATGCCTTCCTAGGAGAAAAGTAACAGCAAGTGTAATCTTCCTGGTTTCAACTCCTATTTTGGAACCAGAAAACTCATGTGCTTGACTTTAGTACAGACCTAGCTTGCCACAAAAAAACAGAAACGCTGATGTTAATAAAATTATTCTCTTCTTCCAGCTCTGTCCCTTAAATGTCTTATTACCTCTTAAAGAACACTTAAGCCTTCATTTCACAAGTGTTCTGTGCTCCTTTTGGCTTCTCCTTTCCTGTCTGCATCTAAAGCATGAGTAGTCCACAAGGGAAAGAAAACAATTGCAGTACTCACTTTCCAGCTACAAAATAAGTCACAGAGGCACGGAAGAGGTTAGAGCTATACTATCCAAGTTAGCAGCATGGCTAGTTGTGTCCAAAGGAAGAGTGTGCCTGACTGACAGCACATCAATTGGTGCACTTAGGGGTGCACTGATAGGAAAGGTAAAACAAAAGCTGTTCCTCTCCTTTGGAGCCTTTCAGTCAGATACCTGATATAGGTGAACATTTTAACACCAAATAAGAATGTTTATGCCTGTTTTGTCTGCTGTCACCAGGCCAAACTTTGAGCAAACGGTCACGATGCATGGAAGACTTGCACCAATGAGCATCCATCACAAATGGCAGAAAGGATACTAAAATCGGCACTGCAGCTACAACTCTACTACTTAGTAAAAATTTACAGATATTGTAAAAGAGAAGACACAACTGACTAACCTGAGCTTTCAGCCACTGGTTTTGTCTTGTACTTTCTGGATATGTCATTCAAACCTATAAGAGCTTACAACTGCTCTTAAATACGTATTGTTTAAAACTACTTCCTGGTCCTCAACTTTATGTTGAATCTTTCTATTAAACCTTTGCTTTATTCACAAATTGTATCAGCAAAGATTTTATATTTATGTCCATGAAGTTCATGAAAAATTTTAATAGCACCAGAACTGCTATATATATCACTTTTACAGTTGCACTAGAAATTATAACTTTCCACTGACACCTGCTGTGTGAGATCAGTCAGCTCTTAATCCATTGCAGAGTGCTACTTTTTAATGCAAGTGTCATTCAATAAGAATGAATCTATTATATCTAGGTAGTTACCATATCAACCAAAATGTAATTCTCCGCAGAAAGGAATTAGTTTTGTTAGAGATGACCTCTTTCTTATAAAATTATAATCCTTAAATTGGAATACATAATAATTCCTGTTCTTTAATACTTCATTCACTGGCTTTGATGTAAATTACTTTTTTTTTTTGGTGAGATCAGGAAAACTTGTCTGTAGCTATACATATGAATCACTTTTCATTTTTTAATAGTGATACATCATCATCATTTCAAAGTCCCCACATCAGCCTTTCACTAGGCAGCTGTATTTTTTCCCAGGTATCTTTCTTCTCTTACTATTGTTATGCTCTAGTAGGCCAAAATTGCTGAATACAACTGCATGTTCAGCTTCTCACTTGCTTCTTACAACCAGAAGGTCCAGCCAGGGTTGTCACCTGAAACCTCATCTTCTTCCTCTAGAGACAAATTCCTCAGTGGACGACATGCCCAATGTGGGATAACAGTTTATTTCTTGAAGCTTCCTTTTCCATTTCTTTTCCACAGATCTCCAAATTGTTCAGAACTGTAGATCTCACACCAGAGAGAAAAGAGACAATCCAATTCAGCATCACACAAGCCTTAGTGCTGACTCAAGGAAAATATTTTTTACCTGCCTCACTCCTAGGATTATCTTTACAGATAACCACAGACACACAGAAGTGACAGGAGATGAGTGTGTCACATCCAGGACTCTGTTTTTCCACCCTGATCCCTCTCTTCCCTCATTCCTCTGGAACAGAACAAAGGAACATTTGACCATCTGTCTATTGAAGGAGCTGCTTAAATACAACTGAGGAAGAAGAGAAAATACTGGGAAATAATAGTTGAGGCTATTGAATCTCTGAGAGAAATGGACACTGTATGTCTTTCAAACAGGCATTTAATTGCTTCCAAGCACTGGGGACAATTGCTTATGGAAAATGTATCCTGTATGCTTTCAGAAGATGCTCACACATCTTACAGTGACTGTGCATCTAGTGCAGTGTAATTGGGTTTGATGAAAGAAGATAGTTAGGACTGACATTTACAAACCTTAGCTTTTGCATAGATAGACTACTTTCATTAAATTTCCTCTACAGTCCAAAAAGAGAAATAACCTCTTCTGAGAGGTGATTTAGAGAAGAAACACTTGAAATTACCCTAAAGGGTTTTGTTTCTCCAGCAAGAATACATTTTCAGGAGACCCCCTTAGTCACAGTCAGATTGAGATCTTTGCAATGCTTCATTTCAGAGAGAACACACCAAGAACTGATTGCCTCATCGGAGCTCTCTTAGTATCCTCTACTGCTGTCTTAGACATCAATTTTAGGATGGGATGCACCACTCCTTGGAGATGTCTCTCCCTCTGCACTGGGTATTGACAGAGCTTAATTATCTTATTTTGCAATATACAATTTATTTTAAAGCAGGTAAAGTTAGGTAAGGCAATTCCCATCATTAAAACACTGAAGAACCTAGAGGACATGGAGTGCTCTGTCCTATTTTGTACGATTGTGAAATCCTCCTGTGTATCCTGCTCACCACTGAACAAGCGGACATGGTGCATCTGAGCTTCTTGGCTCGAGGAAGCAGAATGTGGTTTTCTGAAAGTGATCTAACTGCAGACAACACCCTTTTCCTTGAGAAAATCATACTGTGATCTGTTTGATCATAATGAGTGAATTAAGCCTCACTTTTACATATCATCCTTTAGACTATTCCCTATGAAAAAATCCCAATACTGTCAAATACATTAAATGAAAGAGACAGTACATCTTACACAGTATAGGCACAGTAAAAGACCTCTCAGCAGAGTATGTCAGCTCACGCACTTTTACTAGTATTAAAATAGCATTAATAACATTATTGATATGAAGCTGTAATAATAGGGCTGCAAGTCTGGAAAAGAACAATGTGAATGTTCTTATACTTTAAGTCTCTGTTCCTGCAAGTCTCTTTTCCTTTTTAAAGGAAAGACAAGGAAAATTGATAGTGATAAGGGAAAAGCCAAAGGGAGAAAGAAAGAGAGAGAGAAAGACAGAGAGAGAAAGAGAAAGAAAGAAAGAGAGAAAGAGAGAGAGAAAGAGAGAGAGAAAGAGAAAGAAAGAAAGAGAGAAAGAGAGAAAGAGAGAAAGAGAGAAAGAGAGAAAGAGAGAAAGAGAGAAAGAGAGAAAGAAAGAAAGAAAGAAAGAAAGAAAGAAAGAAAGAAAGAAAGAAAGAAAGAAAGAAAGAAAGAAAGAAAGAAAGAGAGAAAGGGAGAAAGAAAGAAAGAGAGAGGAAGAGAGGAAGAAAGAGGAAGGAAGGAAGGAAGGAAGGAAGGAAGGAAGGAAGGAAGGAAGGAAGGAAGGAAGGAAGGAAGGAAGGAAGGAAGGGAGAGATGAACAAAAGAGAAGAGAGGATAAGAGAGAGGAAAAGAAAAAGAGGAAAAGGAAAGACAAAGGAAACTGAAAAGGGTTATTTTGACACATGAAGACTCATTTTGGATTTAAGAACATACAAATGGAAAAATGATTTTACACAGTAGAGGGTTATTAAATCTCTAATTCTGCCTTGAAACTGACATGAAACAGATTGAAACCATAAGGCACTTTTTCCTTTCTGACATTTCCTTTTCCAGCTCTGGACTAGCTTACATGAGGTTCTCCTTGCACTGAAAATCCCAAATCCAGCCTGTGTGTATATCCATCTCAGGGCTGAGCAGTAATTCGGCCAGATGCAATGGGCAGGTAGCACACCAGGGAACAGCACTGCCTGCAGTACTGCAAGAGTTCACACCAAGGCAATCTCCCATTACCTCACAAATTTATGTATCTCCATTTCTTTTTGTACCATGGAAAGAGCATAATTACTGTAAGAACTGACTTGTCTAAGAGGCCAAAAATACCCTTCTGAAAGCAACTCACTCGCTTGGAAATTTTGATTAAAGTCACAGTACTGCGTCTCTTCTAGAGATCCCTGGCCAGGAACAGTGTGACCCTACTGTCCCTCAGGGCTGTCTATAGAGAAACTTCCCTGTAAAGTGCTAAACACAAACCTTAATTGCCGGCATTCCATCCTTTTGTCCTTAGGACTCTGTTTAAACTGTTTCTTCATTTTCATTTTTAGGTTTTCAAGAATAACTAAGCCCTCAGCTGCCAAGGGCTCCTCCAGGGACTTGGGCATAATGAATGCTGAACACATGTAGCTGTCAAGCTACACAAGAATGTAGCAGAGAGGTTAGAACAGGAACACAAAAAGGTTAAAGCAAACATTATTTATTATCATGTTTCTTTTTTTTTTTTTTTCTCACCATACTGAGAATTTTAGGATGGCAGAATCTCAACAGCCCCCAGTGCATTGCCAGAGATTCAGCTACTTCCTGCATCTCCATCATTTTTCCATTCCCAGAACAGAAAGTCTCCACTTCCTGTTAAAAAGTGTTAATTTCCCAACCTAAAAATTTGAGCTATCTCATCCTCTGGCACCAATTATTAGCCCACCACAAATTCTATCCATGAATAAGGAAATAGTTTCTCCAATAGTTCATCATTAGGTGCTGTTGCCCCAAACTGTAGACCAGGATTAAAAATATTTCTGAAGAATAAATTAATCCAAAGATGAGTTCTGGATCTTATGTGCTTTTCAGAACTAAACAATAATAAGAAAGAGAGATTAGGTAGATTTTGGGTTGGGGTTTGGGGACAACTGAATAGAGCAAGATTCATTTTTTCTGTAATTAAGATTGCAGATTTTTTCTATTATGAAAAAAGCTTTCCTGTTGAAGCCTTCACTTAAATGGGAAGGGCCTGATGAGAACATTTTCTTAAAGTTAAGAAGATTTCATGAAAGTAGTTTTTCAAAGGAGCTTTCCTAGACTCCATTAGCTCTGCTCTTCATTTACTTAGACAGTTCACTGTGCAGCAGCTCCTCCAGCACGCTTAATTCCCTGCAGTCAGTTGACGACAAAAGTGACTCCTATATATGGCACTATCTTTATTTGCTCTTTTTTCCCCCCTTTTAAAAATACTATTTCTTTTTAAAGAATACCTCCATGCTCTTCCCATATTCACTAAATATTTTTTGCAAATGTTCATTGTCAGATAGTATTTCCCAGCAAATGAACTGATCCTTGATGTGCCACCCACCCTCAGAAACAAATTCATAAGCAAAAAACCTGATATATCTTTCAACTGCAGCGGTGACACTGATAGTGTAATGACACTGCAATTGCTTTTATACTAACATTATAATTTGTAACAAGGTGTAGGTTAAACAGAGCATCACAGCAATTATATGATTCCATTCCAAAGTTTAATGCCTAATACAAATCTCACTTCCTTTCTGAAATCACACTGTATCCTCACACTGTCCAAAAGTCCATCAGTGTCAGGAAAATCACACATTCATGGCCACTGAAGCAAAGATATATCCTGCCTTCTTCCCTTCAAATAATGCCTGCATTAATTCTGGCTGAGGTATCTGCACTTGCATCTGCATTTGCAGAACTCCCTCCTACTTTCCCAGCACAACAGCCAGGAAATGCTGATC
This sequence comes from Phaenicophaeus curvirostris, assembly GCF_032191515.1. NCBI lineage: Eukaryota > Metazoa > Chordata > Aves > Cuculiformes > Cuculidae > Phaenicophaeus > Phaenicophaeus curvirostris. The sequence continues at coordinate 93,669,435 of NC_091394.1, forward strand.
TTCGGGTAACCACACGTTCAGTGCTCAGCACTGTTCTGTTGATGTTATATTCCACACAGAGGGCAAGCAAAACTGCTCCTATTTATTATAGCCCAGGGGGCATTTATGCAACGTACATTTTAGGTTCCAGGCAAAAGAACACTCTTCTTTGGCTCCTTCTACAGGAACAGAGAAGCTAGTTTCTTTCAGAGGGCAGTTCAGAACAGAAACCCTGATTTACCCCTGAAAAAGCTACTCTCTTCCTGTGGAATATAGGGGGAAGCTAAGGACACATGGTTCCCAAGTTAGACATCTATCAAAGGCACCACAGTAACATCCATCCAATTAATCAAGCATGGTTGGGTGCATTCCTGGACACTGAGGCCAAGGCAAGTTCAAGCCCATGTCTATAATAGCAAATAGTCATAGCCTCCAAATGGCTGCTGACCATGAACACTCCCTGACATGTTATAAGTACCCATTTGGGCCCTAGAAATGTTCTGACACTGTTAACCCACCTGGTCCAAAATGCACCAGACATGGGTGCAGATGAATTCATTACATTTCCCAGGAATGCTTCTCGCCACATTTAGGATTACTAGTTTAGGTACAGGCTGTAAAAATAGTCTTTTGCTAAAAGCTTTTTAATAAAGATCGAAAGCACCCTTTTGAACAAGGCTAAATTCATTTTATGGTCACGGGTCACCGATTTTTAAATGCATTCAGTTCAAACAAGAAAGTGGGAAGGGGCTGAGTGCACAGTCAAGAAATGTATCCTGTTTAAGTAGGGATGGGGAAATGCAGGGAGTTCTGGCATCTGCAAAACATTCAAAGTCCTTTCGAAGGTGAAAGAAAGAAAAAAAAAATTGTTAAATTCTTTTCCCAGACTTTGCTTCCTGTCCTATCTCACTTCCACTTGAATTGTGAAAAAAACTGTGAAAAAAAATCTATTTTCCTAGTCTGTGCTATGCATTTATGCCATCTTCACACATGGATTCAAGTTCCTCTCTCTTCTTTAGTCACAATCTGCTATCTTTTCTGTTTCTCATTTCTGTCTGTCTCATGTTCTGCATCTTGATTACAAAATGGACCATCCTATTACAGGTACTTGCATCCCAGCAGCACACATGAAGTGACAATTACATAGCCCCACCAACACAGGGAACACTGAACAGCCCGACAGCTTTATGTCCAGGTTGATTCCATATTCTAACCTTTAGCCCATTCTCAGATCTTCATTAGAATTTCCTGGAGAAGCTCCTGAATCTTTACTGAGGACTCATCTTTCCAGGAGATACCTACACTGCAGGACTCACTGATAGTCTCTCCCTCTCTTAACACACCCACACAAATGCAAGAAACTCATTGGATGGCTGACAACAGACATATATTGTCAAGAGGACTGATGTAATTAGCACCATTTAAGTGAGCAGCATACAGAATTAATTTGCACATGCTTCCACAGGGAATAAATGGCACTATGGGAACTATGACTATAGCATCAGGCCTCGGCACTTCCAAGCTGATTTGCTTGTGTCTGCCCCTAAACAAATACACAGACTGTGTGCCAAGGAGCTTGTCGGCAAACAGCACAAGGTTTTGAGGAAAGCAATTAGCAGCTGCAATGCTTTCCACTTAGGCTGTGAGCTGATTGCTGCTCTGGGGTGTGAGTCGACCCCTTTCTCTCTTGTTCTCCCATCCTGGGAGAGAGGTGAAGCTTCCCCTGGCAAAGTGTGCTTGATTCCAGCGAACCACAGAGTTTCTCCTGAATGACTGATTGCTGCCTTAGCAAATAAATTGCCAAGAAATTGTCTTCATGCTGATGACCTATAAGATAGTCAACAGGATAACAGTATGGGGCTGAGGTGGAGCATATGCTCTGAGAGTCAGCAGCCACAGAGACAAGCCCTTCCCCAGTGACTGCTCTACAGGCATATATGGACCGTGTCACTCCTGACCCAGCTACTAGGCTCCTTGGAATAACTTCAAATATGTTCGCTGTCTGTAGTTCATAGGAAGAATAGAACAGGATGCTACAAGGCTGAGAAAATTTCCTGCTTGCCCCTGTGGCCCAGACAAAGAACAAGGACTAACAGTACTACTACTGGCTGCACGGAAAGAAAGCTTCACCATCTACAAAAGTCAGGATCCCAGCTGTGCAGAAAAATCAGCACATGGCACCTCTCTAGGGATATAGATGAGGATGAATACTCTGTGGATGGCAACAGAAAGCACTGTAGGAAGACTGTCTCATCTGCTGACCACCTCAGAGCTTCAGAACTGCCAAGCATCTGAACATTTTCTTTTTATCTCTCCCTTCTCACTTATGAATTTTTATAAAAAAAATTTTCATTTCCTGATTTTGCACCATTGGATATGGGTCAATTCCAATATCCATCAATGTAATGAACAAATAAGACTTCACTGGTCCATAAGAAGAGCTGAAGCACTTGTATTTTATAGCCCTTTGGAAACTTATAAGAATCAATATAATACAAGCTAGCGCTGATTGCAGAAGCAGGAGGAGAAGCATCTCCACTAGTAGAAGTAGATCTCTCCTCTCTTTATTCTGTGCTATTAATCAAATAAAAAGGAAGGAAAATTTCACCAGCAGCAAATTTCACAAGAGGGACATGGTAACAACAGTAGCAACATAATGCTAAGACTCTTATAACAGTGGCTGGTTTTAGGATGGACTTAAAAAACACTGCTGTAAAACACTATTGACACAAGAGAGAAGGTAGTTTTGTTTCATTTGGAATTTAAAGTAGCAATTCCGTGTTAGTCCTATAATCAAAACTACAGAGATTAAAAATAAATGCAGTGCGAAGCTTTGGTAGGTTGGCTCTCGCTGAATAGGAACATTACAATATTTCGGCTATAAAACCCCATCAATCTCACTTGCACTCAGCACTCATGACAAGGACATTCCCCAAATGAGCCCAACAGAGCAGTAAGGCTACAGATCTACCAAAGCCATCAGTTCCTACTGCCAGCTGGCAGTACAAGCCAGTCTGTCTATTATCCTCCCATGTGCCACAACACAGAAACAATAGTATAGAGTCTCCTAATATACGTGCTGTCAAAATGATGAGATGCCAAGTTGGGGTTTATAGTTTAGTTTCAAAAAAAAATCCTGAGAAGACCAAAATATTATTTTATTTGCTGAATTGCTATATAAATGATGTCTCCTCCCAAATAATAACAGAAAAATTGAGGTATGGCATTCTGTTACTTCACTGTAGTTCCAGAAGTAAATTAATTGGAAGCAACTTGATTCAAAGCTGATACTTTTTCAGCTGATCAATAAATATACACCGGTTGTTCTAAAATAACTTTCAAGAGAGAAATATGACTCAAAGACATGTTTAAGAGGGACTCTGACCAGCATTACTTTTCTGGCATAACTATACAACTGCAAATTGAACAGTACCGTCTTCCACGTGGGTATTTCTGGGTGTTACTGTAACAGTGGCTTTAGGACTCTAACCAGGACTTATATAATTATATCACAAGAGCAAAGCAAGGAAATTTCCATATGAACACAAAGTTTGACTCTTGGTAAGATTTTGGTTTTGTTTTGTAAAGAATTGTAGTATTACTTTTGCAAAATAGAGTTGTTATTCAACATAAATGAATGCATTTAGTTTCCTTTTGGAAGAAGCCAGAATAAATTAACATCCTGACAAGAGGGCCTGGATGCACCTCAGCAAACTCATCAGTTTGTCTGGTTGAAGTCCACATCCTTTCACAAGCTGAATTTGACATTCCATGGGTGTGACACTAAACTGGACATACAGAGGCATAGCTAGGTGTATGTTCAAGGTCTTGTCACTAACTAGAGAAATCATTCTGACACTTCTTTGGTCATAAAGCTCTTCAGAAGAGATCCTTTAAGAGTTAAACATTCCCCCAACAATCCTTATGGGGGACACCATTGGAAACAACATAAAGATGAAGTCACTGATCATGTGAGAATGAGGGTTTGCCCCACATTGGGTACCATCACAAGCTGTTGGCTTTCAGAGCTCAGGAAACTCTCTGGTTCTGCATCCCAGTATGCTACAGAGTCCACCTGGAGAAAGGACATTCTTCAGAATGACTGAAGGATGGCAGAATCAAGACCAGAGCCTGCTTATTTGCATGCAAAGAGTTTAAGAGTATAATTAAAATCAACATTTGGCATCTTTACCAATTTAAAGACGTTTAAGGGACTATCTTGAGTTTTGCAGCCCTCAAGCACACTTAAACAAAGCCAAGCTGAATGCACATGGGGTTCATGTCTGACATATGTTTTGAGGAGGAGCTTCAGTCCAATTCATTCCACCTACACAGTCTTATCCACCTGGCAGTTCCAAAACATGCCAGCAGGCCTATACTTTCTAAGAAGGTTTGCATTATATTTGGGCACTGTAATCCCACAGGCACTTGTAGGAATTGCTTATCTGAAGCCTAATAGCAGTCAAAAGAAAAGTAACTAAGTGGGAAGTGCTTTTGAAGGCATCTGCACCCTCCTCTCTTCCGTACACAGCAGATGCTAGAACAGGAGCCTGGGGAGCAAGTGCTTGGGGGCTATAAATCAAAGCAAGGACAATCTGAGCACTAGTTCTTGAGCTAGGTGCACATAGTTCAAATGCATTCTTCCTCTTCCTTTTCCCCCACAGAGTTTTCTGTTCTCAGAAATGACCATCGCTCATTTTTAAGGAGAAAAAAGAGGTCTGAAATGATGCTTCACGTAAGACAACCCTGTAAAAAGGTGAGGGGGAGAGAATCAACCCAGAGTACCCAAAGGAAACAGCTCGAGACATAGCACATGGGTATCAATCAGTAGCTAAAGCCCTGCCACCTCTGGATACTGAGGTCTTCATTCCCCACTAAGTGCCTATCTGTGCCAGGAAATCTCCCATTTATCAAGCCCTGTGCCATAACAAAGGACTGCCACACTGTGTAACACACCTGTGCTTATTCATGTATTTGGAATCAAATTGTGCCATTCTTCTGTTAGGCTGCCAGCAATGCAACCCAATCATCCCCACAGACATGCCAGGATGAGTTAGTGCTGTAAAAGTTTCAGCTACACAGCCAAAAAAGTTACACCGCAGCAAGAGAGAATACATGACTACTGAAAACCTGCAAGCTCAGAGTGACTGTGCCCATCCCCGCAGTTCCTCTCTAAGGAATGGAATATGCTGACTGTCTGAAAAAGAAAGCAGTTTGCATTGATTTTTAAAACTATATTAATTGAAACTTTGAACTGAAAACAAAGCAGTTCACAAAAAAAGATCAAAATAAGACATTTCAATAACTTCAAAACTTTTTTTCCAATCCTTTCACATGAGCTGGCAATGTGTTCACACAGCCCAGAAAGTCAACCATATCCTGGGCTGCATCAGAGGAAGCATGGCCAGCAGGTCAAGGGAGGTGATTCTCCCTCCCTACTGCACTCTCATGAGATCCCACCTGGAGTACTGTGTGCAGTTCTGGGATCCCAAATGTAAGAAGGATATGGAACTGCTTGAACGGGTCCACTGGAGGACCACAGAGATGACCACAGGGCTGGAGAACCTCCAGTACAAGGACAGGCTGAGAGAGTAAAACTGGTTGTTCAGTCTGGAGAGAAGACTCCAAGGAGACTTTATTGCAGCCTTCCAGTACCTGAAGGGGGACTACAGGAGTGGAAGGATTTTTTCCAAGGGCATGTAGTGCTAGGATGAGGGGGAATGGCTTTAAATGGGAATGGGGAAGTTTTAGATTAGACATTAGGAAGAAATTCTTCACAATGATAGTGTTGAGGCACTGGCACAGGTTGCCCAGGGAAGTTGTGGCCTGCCAGGTTGCATGTGGCCAGGTTGCATGTGGCCTTGAGCAGCCTGGTCTAGTGGCATGTGTCCCTGACCCTGTCGGTGTCGGGGGGCAGGGGCTGGGGGTGGAACTAGGTGATCTTTATGCAATTTTCCCTATGACAGTCATTTAATTAAAAGGTTCCAAACCAATTGCGGGAGTTCTCTTTCCCTACAAAATGTACTGTCCACAATCCCATGCACGTAGGGCTATGTAGTGGAGGGGTGGATAATTTTATCTGCTGCCAGTTGGGAAAGTGAGATTTGAAATTGTTGTTTAAATCAGAAATAAAATAAAAGTTGCAGGCAGAAGTACAGTATTTCAGCTCAAGAGCTTCTGGTGTGTCCTGAAGGACAACTTTCAGCAATTGCTCATCCTGTATGCTCCTCTCCAGTCTGAGAAGAGAAGCAGATTCAGAAAAGGCCTTGGTGACTCAGAATAAAAACCACATTTACTGTTGCCAAATGCCTCTGTAGATGCTCAGAAGAAATGATCTCCAGAAGGTGCCCTTGCAGAGTCACAGCACATTTTAAAACACTAATTGCCAGAACTTGTTTAGTTATTTTTTTAATTTGCACATCCCTATTTTTTTTTTCACAGACCCATAGAACCTGTTTTTCAAATTTAGGCCAATTAACAATTGCTTTTATTTATTTTGGACATTGTTTTTCCTAAGTGATGCTTCTACAGAACATTTCCTGGAAACCATTGCCTTAGGGAACCATCAGGCTGTACAATCATGTAGCTGGGAAGTGACATTTCACAGTCAGGTCCTCAGCCTGCATCACAAAGCACAAGGGTCCACTGTGATCCTCTTCAGCACACCTCACTGTGTCTTTCTCCAGGTCAGCTGGCTTCTGTTGGCTCCAGTACGACACTGGGTAGACAGAGACATGCAACCTCTGAAATCCTGCTGGCCTATGCCTTTGCATGGCACTAAAACAAAGGTGCTTTCCTTGCACCAAGGAGCCATGCAGACACTAAGAATTTAGCAGATAATACTGCTTAAATTTAATTGGTTTTTTTCTATCGTCATTTTTCTATTATATTGGATATTGTTTCCCCTTTCTGTATGAGTGTTGAGGCAGACTACTACTACTGTATTTGGTATTGAAAAATGTAATTCTTGGAGCTCTTTAGTGGTTACTTCCCATGCTTTATACAGAGTGTGTTGGGCATAAAGCAAAATAAAAGCAAAGAGTGGATGGCTGTGATGGCTTTTCATGGGTCTCTACACACAAATAGGGCACTGCAAGAAAGTCTCATAAACACTTAGCAAAGGACAAGACAATCTGCTTCGGTCTTTATCTGCCTTACAGAAAAGCATCATTATAGAAAGATCTTTAGGGGTCATTCAAGCTGCCTATAAGATCCAGAAACAATGGGGAAGGTGTGTGGGTGCATGCTGCAAAGGAGTAAGACAGGTAGTCAGCCAGCTACTGATCAATGCAGAGCTGAAATCTGGGCTGGATCATAGCATCCGTTCCTCATGGTCTGTAGGAAAGTAGTATTGCAGCTTCACTTACCAGGGAAGTTGCCTATTTGGTGAAGTTGGGCTTGCAGCTGTGTGTTACTGAAGTAGAGGAAAACTGGACAAGGAGCTAATGTAATTAAAAGGACTGCAATGCCTAAGGAAGTTTTCAGCTATGTTTTGCAGGCTGCATTCTTCCCCTTTTAAAGACAGACTTGAGCCTTAACTGAATGTGGCGACTATTTGTGCATGGTTACTTGACCTAACTTGCAGAGGTACAACCTTGGGGAGTGGATTTTTTTTATGTGCTGACCTGAAGAATAATTTTTTTCTGGACTAGGATAGCAGGATAATGAGTTTGAGCTTGTAGAAGCATGTCAGGGCACATACTGTGCTAGGAGTTAGTATGTGAGGGGACAGTGGTGAAGTCTGCTATAGGATTATGGCTAGACACATCAAAGCTTTGCATTAGCACATTCTGATAAGATTATAAATATTCTGTATAATTACTATTAGCTACAGTGGCCAAAAGCATATAAGGGCAAAAAGTACTGGTTCATTTTAAAAATTATGCAGAATACATGAGAGAGGAATGGAGAGGATGGAAAATGGAGCTAAGGAAGTTCATCCATTTCTTAAAAAAATCTTTTAATAACACCAAAACACACCCCACAAGTCTCAGTGTGGAGCAGTTGGCCCTTTGCCACCTTCTACTTCAGGGCAACGGTAACAGGATCCCTCAGCTCAGCAAATACTGCCAGTGAACAAAGACCCCACTGCCAGGATTTGTTGGCACCAGCACCATTCCCACGCATCACCCCACATTCCCTTTGGAGAGCAGGACTGCATATGACATGTTTAGTCCAAGTGTCCCTGCCTGGCACCAGCATCCGGAGCTTTATCCTCTTACCCTCCCCGTTTCCCCATGGGTCTTTTGGAGGCCTGAGCTCTCTGAACCATCCAGGGGGTTCCCTCACACACCGAGCCGACCTCATTGTGCTTTGCCCCAGTGAGCACAACTAATAACCACAGTCCGCCTCCTTTAATTGAGACTCTGAATAACCAAGAGCAATAACCAAGCCCTCCAACAAAGGCAAAGCTATCCTTACTGCAGAGCACAGCTGCTGCTCACACAGGTCCATGTTGATATTTCACAAAAGCTGATCAGTTTGCATGGAAAGCTGCTATCACAAAAAACAGCTACAAGCAAACAGAGACCAGCATGAATTCCAGAGAAGTCACCACAGCAGAGACCATGTCTAGCTTTCTGCACCCCACAAATGCTGAGCACCAGCAGCTTAGCAAAATTACTTTGTCCTGAAACAGGATTTTCTAAGCAGCTGTGGAATCCCAGAGGAATTATATACATGCTGGTGATGAAAATTACTGCAAACCAGCAATTTTGAACCAGAGTGTGTTTTTCAGTTCAGAATACAAAACAGATTGGCTTTTCTGCCGGCACTAGTAAGAAAAATACTGATTAGTGCTAACTGTGGTGATAGGCCAACTCTCTTGCTTAGTTACTCATTCATTGAAGTGAAATTAATCTGGATTTAGATCAACGTATATGAGTATAGAATGTAACTAAGTGTTTTGTTTCGTGAACACCCATCTGCTGCTGTTGCTGACAGCAGAGAAACAAAGCTAAAAGCACAGCATAGGACAACACAAACTGAGTCCTATCACTAATGACCAAGGCCTGCTATGAAACAGCAATGTATCCTGTTAAACTTCTAGCCCCTAGAATTCAATTTGAAGTCGTGAACACGTTCAGGTGAATAGAGATTAAAAGCTAGATAAGGCTCACACATTGCACTGGGGAACAAAGGAAGGAGGCAGGAAAGTCAGCATGCCTCAAGTTCCCCATGTGTTAAAGACGACCTTGGCTTGGTAAAAAGTAAGAACTCTTACATATCACATCACATTCTTGGCTTCGGTCCTGAGGTTCCAGAGCTTTTGTATTTCACTGGGCTCCTCATTCCAGAATTATCTCAGATTAGATTTCACAGTTCACTGTACAAAAACCCAAGTCCACATAGAAGAAGACACCATGAAGAATGGGATGTACGCAAGGACCTGCTAGCTGTGCCACTAAAAGTAAGACAATGGCAGCATTCAGGACTAGCTGAGGGGAACCCATGCCCACATCTACACATCCGAAAATAGTGTAGTATGGCTTAATAGTTCCACGCTCAAATATTCCATCTACATTACAGTGCTTACATAACATTTCTATACTTCTAAGCAATTCTTTGTCCAGAAGGGTGAAAAGGCAGAGTCAAACTGTTCTCCCCACTCCCATCCACCCAAAACCAGGATGCCTATTAGGGGAAGATTTCTGGCCCAGGGCTATGGTATTCCTTGAACCATGTCGGATTATTGTTTAGAAAGAGCTTATTAGCACCAAATGAACCTGCCCCAGCGAGTGTCCCGTGGGCTATGATGGAACAGTGCCAGGGCTCAGGCCTTGTACGGGCAGGAGTGTAACTTCCAAGGGCCTTTCTTAACATAGCACATCCCACTGGATTACATTTCTCCTTGCTCAACTATATATGCACATTTAGAGTCAAGCTCTCCACCACTGCTGTTTAACACAGTCATTGACAGAGAATGATGCATTATTTGAAGTGATTACCTCAATCCCAGAGCTCACTCTGGGCAGGGACATGGTTGAATTACTCCAGCACTGATTACAATAGAGCACAAAAGAGACCAGTACACGTTAAGTTCTTACGTACTGGTGGCAGCTACTGCTGGTAGCTTAAGCTTCACCGGGATGTTGTTGCCTTAAGCAACTAGTGGTAGCTGTCCTGGTAAACAAGAAGAGACATAGGCAGAGGGCCCTCCAGATGACAGTGACTCTGTCCTACAAAGGTCTACACAGGGGCACTTCTTTGGGCATGACGTGTTTTTATATCATACATAGTGTTACAGAAAGAGGGAATTTTTATGTAAGAAGTAAGACGATGTAGGATTGAGTCCTTTCACAGTTAAAATTGATCCATTTTGGATCTTTCCTTCCCTAGATATCCATTAGACACTACATCATTAGCTTCACAGCAGAAGAAATTTCTGTCTTTATAATGACCAGTCCCAAGGTCAGTTCCTCTCGAATTGTTTCACCATTGTCTGGGAAGCAGACAAGTCAAAGCAGTTATATGGACCCCATTATTCCTGGTGGGGAAATTAAAGCTTGCTCTCTGCACTGATCACCAGCATGCATGTATGCCTTCTTTCCCCATTAAGCGTTAGATAACGTGACGTCGTTTTCTGTGCCCATAACTGACTCAGGATTAGTTACTGAGAAACACCTTGGCAGACTTCCAGCTCACCACACGAGTAAACTGGTCTATTGCCTTATGGACAAACAAGGTCTTCAATTTGTCTCTAATCATCTCCATTAAAGCACAGTTTGTCTTCTAATCAAAGGACATGTTTTCCGTTTCTCCCAATTCTTCTCATCTTCCACCCAAGCCAGGGGCCAAGATGCTGCAAACAACCCTATACATACAGACACTTATAGATTTAAATGTCTCTCCCACCAGGTTCTGAAAACCCAGAGTCTGAGAGAGACACGGTCTGGTGGCTCTTCTGCTGGGAGACAGCATAAGGCAAATACAGTGGTGATCCTCAATAAAGAGATTTTTTCAGATCTCTCTGCTAGATCTACATGTTGCAGAGCTACAGAAAAATACGAGTGGCATCAAGGCCTCTCACATGGGACATCAGACATGTCATGTCCCATGGCAATATCTGCTTATTTGGGAATTCATCTCTCCTTCCTCAGAAGAAAATGCTGTTAAAAACAGCAGTCTGACCCTAAGCTGAATAAAACTGCATCTGTTATAAAAGCATAAGGCTGCATTTTCAAGAAGCCAGATGGACATACTCTGCCATCATTCTTGGCAATCTTGTTTCAGTGATTAATTGTCCTCCAAGTTACAAAAAATTAGTCTTTCTTGTCCCTGGAGAAGCAACATCTTTAGTCTTGCTGAAGGGATTCAAATAATCAGTATGTCATACTGTTTTTCAAAGTGTTTATGGTCTAGTTTGTTGTGTAGAGGTTATGGTCTCAATTCCATTTGTGTAAATCCTGTAAGTTTTAACTGACCAACCCATAGTTTTCAGGTTTTCATACTCATCGAAAGGCATGATGGGCACTGATGGTCATACCTCATAAGATATTATTCCACAGGTGGTTTGGGAATTTTGATCAACAGCAATACCAGTGTTTAGTGTGGCACGAATTTTCTAAGTCGATACAAGGTCATTTACAACTCCAAATAAAAGAATAAATTAAAGGTAAGATTCAGATTCAGCCCAAAATAGAGTGATACACTACACAGACTGGCAGTCTTGTTCTAAGGGAAGTATATTTTAAACAGTTTACTTAGACTGAGATAACTAAAAAAAAACAAGAACATCCATTTTTTTAATCAGTGTATGTTACTGAGATTATGTTTCTCCAAATATAATGAAGTCAAGATGTTCCAGAGAAACTATACAATCATTTTATTAAACATTGAAATCTGAAAGAGAGAATGGCAGCCTTATCTCTGGGAAGTGAAGTTCTTCTGAAACACATGATTCGTCCCTGATTAGATGGAAGTCTTGAATCATGAGGCAGATTCATGCCTGTTGTAGCTACTGAGCTTGAATGAATTAGGACATACACATAGAAAACAGATGCACAAGACTAGAGTACAGACACACCTCTCCTGATCAGAAAGGATGGCTGGACAAGCAACATTTATGGACAGGTCAATGTTTTAATGGTTCTATACTGGAGGTAGTGCCACTATCATGTTCACAGCACCATGACTCTCTTGACATATTCCACAACCATTAAGCAAGCCCAAGTTTTCAGCACAAACTATCTGTCTGGGCAAACATAAAGCTGTGCACGTAGATCCAATCTACTATTTGCATTAAATACTTTACACATGTAGATCAAATGCTAAATGTAACTGCTTTTGCATTCACGTTGCTGTGATATACCTTACTAGAATCACTTCCTGAGCTGGCACATTTTAACTAAAAGAGTATCCACCTCCCACAGTTGGATTTCATCTCTTTATGCTTCACTTTCATTGAAAAGAGCTGCCATAGCAGAACAAGTGTATCCAGCAGGGAAGGTTAAATGCTGCTAGGCAGCATCATAGGGGAGTAAGCACTGTGTTATGTTTTCCTAGGTGAAAGAGCATTAAATACTTCTTCACACTATCACCTTAGCACAGTTCCTCCTCAGCTACAAACCTAAAATTGTAGCAAGAATGAAACTTGGAACCCAGCCTGATGTTTCAGACGGAAAGAGACACAAAAAGCTCAACCTAAGAGCAGTGAGACACCCAGACAGTGGTTTCTCTTTACTGATTTCACATGATTTTTCAAAGCTCCTACCAACCAAAGGAAAATCAACCACAATGTGTTAAAAAAAAATCCAACACCAACCTCCCCTCCAAAATACAAAGATGACTATACAGTTATAGAAATATTGCAGATAAATGTCTACATTATTCCGTTTCCCATCCAAAAACTATATAACTAAACATCTATTCATTTAATCAAAACTCAGTCTGTACTATTCTGAAATCAGGACACTTCACTCCCCCCTGTGGGAGAACAGATCCACCCTGCATAAATAACATGTTTACCCATCCCTGTGGTTTCCATTCCCTAGATCTGAGTTACATTTACTGAAAGATGGGTCACATGACTCACATCCAGTTAAATATACATATATACATACACATAGATATAAAAAACCCCAAACAAGTGGGTGCTTTAAAAATAACTGATTGCAGAAAAGAACAGAAAGGATGCTGAATAGAACCAGTACTCTGAAAGTAGCTAATTTCAAGCTAGAATTGTTGTAGGGGATGCTTGATTCCATGGGAGATGTGGAGTCCCCCATTAGTGGCTTGATCAATACTTCATCTCCTGCTCAGTGTGAAACCATCCAGTCACAGGTAGTGGCTGTCTGGACTAAGCAGATGAAGGGGTGAGCGCCCTTACTGCACTCAGTTCCACTGCTTTCTGGTGACAGCAGGTTATTTGGAAGCTTATGTTATAATGAAGTGTGGGTCAGGGGACAAAAACCACAGACAAACCAATCTCTGCAACTATGAACTTACTGGCATAAATTTATCTCTTCTTGGCATTTCGCCCTCTCATTCCACCACAGCACAGAGTTATGGGTAGAAAACACTTTTCCTGAAAAGCTGTTTTTCTCCTGTACGTTTTGTGGTGAAGAAAAGACAATTATTGAGAAGAAAAAGAAAAGAACAGAAGATGAAAGGGCCAGCCTTGCATAATTACAGCCTCAAGACCTCCTGCACTACTCCTGAACTGTACCAACATAGTATTATCCTGGCTTTACATCGGTGACGCCTGTCAGTTAGCACTAGAATAGTTGGGCAAAGAAACACTTTCCAGAAACCTACAGAACAAGGCCAGGCCTATGTCAAGTGCCGGACTGTGCTGAGCACACTAGGAAGATGTAGGGACGTAACACCCCCATACCTCATACCCCACATATAGCCAGGAGAGAGGAACGATCTCCTGAGAAGAAGGTCTACATTCTTCCCTGTTTCTAGGACAGGACTTATTTCAGGACTGAAGAGGTTGGATCCAATACCAGGATCTCTAAGCCCCAATATGAATCTTCTTGATGGCTGGGTGCACCAAACTTCTTATTCAAATCTTCAGTTTCCCAGGGTAAAGGGAACTGCACCACGTGTAAATCAGGACAACAGAATGTTTTTCTCTGAGGTCTTTGACTATCTTTCTGTATGAGGATAGGAAAACTATTGGATTCACTAGAAGTAAATTCTAGTTGATGCAAATAGCCCTAAAAAGCTGTGGCAAATCAGAGATTAACAGTTTCTCAGGTGTTTCGTTAATTAAACAAATATTATCTTGATACACTACTAGTTCATGGAAAATAATTAATAGTTACTGAACATAAACACAGATGAGTGAGGCTAATCCACGTTCCAGATGAAAGCTCCAAAATAAAATTTACTCCTTTATTTATAATCTAAAAAAAAGGTCATCAATGCTAAAAAAATGGAAAAAATGGAAACAACCTGCAGTAAGATCTGAACAAGGAAATGTTTTCTTACCCTTGTGAGACCAAGAGATGGGTTCAGAATTTTCACCAGGGTGTAATCTTTACCAGCAGAGACTTTTCTTTATTGCAAGACCCCTGCTCTAAAGTAAACAAATACATCCACCCCCAAAGTCAAATTACTTGAGAGATGTAATCAATTAAAAAATAGTTTGTAGATGAGAATGTGGTGGCAGGGTGTAGCAACTCATCCACTAATTCCACTTGTTTAGGGATTCTGTGCTGTATTCTTCTGCTGCCAGCAAGTATCCAAGACAGTATTTTTAACTAAATAATAATATGCTAAAGGGCTTACAATTGAAAAAAAAAAATCCCTCTCAGTGGGATAAACTGCTGATTATAGATGATAAAAATCCTTGATTCTGAACTAGCCTTAAATTAAAGAGGTTCCTGTGTACCTTCTTATATTGTAGGAAATGGCAATGTCTCACAGCATATAAAGCTGTGACCACATAAATATTCAGTTGGTAATAAATATGTTATACATATAATATTAGCCCAAGAAAATTAATTCTTCAGGATGTTATCAAGGCCACTACAGAGTCAGAGAACAGCTTATCAAATAGGTAAACAAGACAAGCATCAGCTGCTATGTTTGTTGATAGAAATAGAAATAGGAACAGCTAGGGGAAATGGTGTTTAATTTTCAAAAGATTTGTAGCTCTAAAAATTTTAGACTAGTCCTTAAATAACTTTGTTAAAAATCAACATGCATGACTCACTATTCCAGCAGAGTTCTGATAGCTTGGAGGAACAGTTAGCAGATCTCTCCCTAAATATATTGATTTGTAGCTAACACAGTAAATTTTCTAGGACATTTTGCCTTTTTTCATGAGATGTTATATACTCACAGTTCAAGACTCATGCCTATACATTGCAGCTCAGATATAATGACTTCTTCCTGGATTTATAGTCCACTAACCTTTTCATTAAAGCAGTGAGCTTGGATCTAATAGGACCTTAAGTGTAGAAGGGGGTCATTTCTCTGAAAGGGTAGTCATGATTACAGCCCATTGATAAGGTGAACTAGGGTAGGAGAATTTGGACCAGTGCTTGCACTCCAACAGGACTCCAGGGGCTGGGCACTGACAATATATATACATAAATATAGTGTCAAGAATTGAAAAAAAAAAAAAACCCTCAAAGTTTCTTGGTGATGTAACCCAAGTGACACCAGTCACAAGGGGTGTTCTCCACACCAGTTCTTTTTAATATCTGTATCAATGATATGGAAAAGGGGACCAAGTGCACCCTCAGCAAGTCAGACAACATCAAGTTGGGCAGGAGGGTTGATCTGCTTGAGGGAAGGAACAGGCTGGATTTATGGGCAAAGGCCAGGTCGATGGCGTTCAACAAGGCTCAGTGTCAGGTCCCACACTTGGGTCACAACAACTCCATGCAACACTACAGGCTTGGGGATGAGTGGCTGGAAACCTGCTCAGCAGAAAAGGACCTAGCAGTGTTCTTTGACAATTGGCAGAATATGAGTTAGGAGTGTGCCCAGGAGTCAAGTTGTGCCAGGTGAAGTTTAGACTGGATATTAGGAAAAAATTTTTCACTGAAAGGGTTGTCAAGCACTGGAGCAGGCTGCCCAGGGAAGTGGATAAGTCACCATCCCTGGAGGCATTTAAAATGTGTGTAGATGTGGCACTTAGGGACATGGTTTAGTAGTGACTTGGCAGTTAATGGTTGGAGTCACTGATCTTAAAGGTCTTCTCCAACATAAATGACTTTCCTTCTCAAAGTGCCAAGCAGACCTCTTTTACCTGTGCTAGAGCTGTGCAGTGGCTTGCACCAGAGAACACTGCGATTGGGTTTCAGGAGCCTGAGATTAAAAGGCTGGCCTGAATTACTTCAGTCCCATGAGACTGTCTGCCCTGAACACAACCCCTCTCTATTATGATCCTTATTCTGTGTGCCGTGCTTATACTCCCGAGTCAAAATATTTTAAAACAAGCCATGCTCTCTTCCAGCAGGGCAGAGACTACTGCAGAGCCACCACATGGACACTTCTGCAAATGGCACCTGCAGTGAAGTCATAGAAACTTTGAATAAAGTTCTTTTAATTATCTAAATCCATACATAGGAACTACGCTGGTTCAATGTAATTTGCCAGCTTTGCAGCCCCATTTATACCATCAAACCCACAAGATACACCAGTGATTCTTCCCCTGTGTGTTTTCGCCAGGTCCTACAAGTGACTTCTTAGCTTGTCTGCATGGGAGGACAATTGGTAACACAGATTAGGTTAATATGCAAGCTAGTCTGAGCTGGCAACTTTCCCATGTTGATTCCAGTAGAGCATAGTTTGTTTTGGGGTCTGACTTTGTTACAGTGAAAACCAGAAAGATCATTAAGCAAGAGTGGATTTGTGGGTCTGTCTCAGGATACAACCTTCATGCTTCAATTAACAACAAAAAAAAGGCTGTTTGCAGCAAAGGTGTCTTTCAACCATGTTAATTAAAAAAGCTGTCTCCTTCTCTGTTACTCTTAATTGTATTTCAGCCATTAGTTGTTTTTTAAAGCATTATCTCCTTGCTATAATGAGTCAACAGACTGCAGCAAGTATGATCACAATGCCTTTTCCTTCAAGGGCCAATTTATCACAACACTTACGAAGAAGCCCAAGATAAGGGAGAGGAACCCATTCTCCTCACAGAAGTATTCCCTTAGGGATGAAGTACAATTTAGCAGTACACTGTCTGACCCAAACTCACATGGCAGTACTTGACAATAGCTCTCTAGACTGGCATTGTCTCCTGTGACTGCACAAATACCACAGCATCAGGTAAAGAGATGAGGAATGCAATGCACACATCTCAACTTGCAATCACACTGGCCTATGTATGCATCAGTAATGTAAATCCCAATAGACTGATTAACTGGCATAAGGAAGCAAATATAATTGGATTCCCAGAACACAGTGGGGAAAGATTCAACTCTTTTGCTTTTGGTTGTCAAAGAGAGGAATCTAGTGTGAACAAGTTATCTAAGCTCTCTCAAAAGTTAATGAAAAAAGATAGGCACTCAGAGGTTGAATCATGCCACCTGTCTGGGACAATCTTCTTCAAAAGGGATGAATCACTCTCTGAAGGTGTCTATTCCTTTCCACTGACTATCAAAAAGAGTCTAGACAAACAACTTTCAGACCACTGCAGTTAGGTCATATGAATTGCACTGAAGATACTTGAATATAAAGATACAATATTGTTTAATTCAATTTATGGATCTCGGTTCTGATCCAACATCCATTTAAAACTCAGAAACACCCTCAAGCTATTAATGCCATTTGCCAGAAATTGTTAGCACTAGTGACTAAAACTTCTGCACCATCCTACTTGTGTCATATCAGTACTGCAGCCTCTCACAGAGATGTTATGTCTTCACTGCCAAAACTGAGAGTGTTTTACAGCAGATAACTAATATATGCTATCCATCTTGCTATAAAACCCCGGGGGAACAAAGCACAGTGATTTCTACTGCAGTGTAGCTAAACGAAGTCTCTCCCAGAGGTGGTGGATTGAGTTGATCGTGTGTAGCTACACTGCAGTAAAAATGTCCTGTATTTCATCTTCACTAGGGTTTTAGCGTGTTATGGCTTTTTATCTATCTCACTGTAAAAAAAAAGATTGATGCTTCAGGCTGAAAGGACACAGCTTTATTTTCCAGAGTTTATACATATATATAAAAATATGTCTTATGCACATACATATGTATTACATATATAAATGTCTTAGTTTCCTAAAGTACAGATCAAGTTATAGCTGAACTGACACTAAATGCTGAGTATTAAGCTGTAATGAAATGAACAGTTTTGAAACTTGACTTCACACAAGGCTGCTATTCAACAATTCATGATAGCAAGTGACAAAAACTACAGTATCCAACTGAGCTACCTTCCTTGAAAGATACCCTCCTTACTTCTAATCAGCATTAGCAGTAGTACTCACAGTTCCCAAAATGGAAAGCACGTCAAAAGGCATTTTATGCAGAACTCTGAGCTCTTATCCATCATTTGTAACTACATTAATATAGCAAAGCCTGTTACAATCTCTTATTCGCATTTTAAAGAACCTAATTACTTTTTTATCAACAAGCCCTTCTCCTAGGTGTTCAGAATGGTCCCATTGCCTTTGTTTCATTTCATGAACAAGATTACTTATCCGAAAATGAATTTGCTCTTTGGGTGTAACTTGTACCAAATTTGATGGGATTGAAGCACCAACCCAGCAATTTGCTAACAAAAATAGTCCACCAGCTAAACCACACTGTAGCCCTACCACTGGGGAAGAAATATTCTCAGCAAACCAGTACATTACAATCCAGTTTTGCCTATTGGCTCAGCTCATTTGAAAATAAAATGAGAAGTTGAAATTCAGTGGCAGCAAGGACTGATAACCTTTACAAACTTCCACAGAAGAAAGGATGCACCAGTTTATATTACCAAAGGATGAAAAAGGAAATAGTTATGCCATTTGAGTTCGAACTCCAGTAAGAACATGAATATCTGTTTCTCCAAAAGAGCCCAAGCAAGTTTTACATGTATCAGAGATCCAACTGCAGCTTAAAAGTAGAAATATAAATTATGAGATTTACTTTTGTCCTGAGTAAAGGGATTTTAATGACTCTTCTTAAAGCAAGATACAGAACTGGAAGCAATGGTTTCATTCCAGATCTTAAAAATTAAGTGACCCTGCCCATTTTGTTCCAGGTGTTAATGGGACAGCTTATCCAGGTCTGAGCACAAGTTTGTTTTTGAAGTTCACTTCAGCCTCCAAAATCCATTTAACTTTCAGGTGATGCAAAGACCTTGATTCAATACTGAAAAAGGTTACAAATTTTCCAGCAAAGCTATTTGATAAGAAAGTAACCATTCACCCAGGCTGGAGTTTAGCACAAAAACTTTTGCCCAAGCATCAGGGCCAGACTGACCAGTTTTGTCTGTGTCCCTCCTATGAAACTCAAGACCCCTGTGGTACCTCCAAGCTCCATCATTACCTGCCATACTAGATTCTGTAGCTCTCCTTGCAGTTATTGACCACAAGATGTTGAGGTTTGAATATATGAAGCCAGAAGACCAAGCTCACCATTGCTGTATGAGTTTTACAGAAATATTAATTTCATAAGAAGCTGCAGGGTTCAGGAAACCTACTGGATTCTAGGAAAATCATATTATGCTATGATGGGAATTTCAATGTGCTGCATGGGGTTTCACATGCTCTGACAAACATTCACACTTACCTATCATTTACAGAATATTTTTCCAGCTCCATCTGGGATTACATCTCCATAGCATTTTTCCAGACTTGGCTTTCCCTATCCTAAATAGGGAGCATAACCCCAAATTAAGGGGGAGATGAGGAAATATTCAGTTTACAGGTGCACTTAACCAGGGTAGGTGACATTCTAGCTCCATTTAGAGTTGAAAGATACCTTTAGTTTTTTATGGGAATAGACAAATAAACTGTAAAAAAAAAAAAAGAAAGAAGACAGGAAGCCTAGAACATTAAATAAGTGGTGTCCTTTCAGTTTGAGGTCAATTTAGGGGCTGTTAATGAAGGAGGAAAGAAGTCCCTACACAACAAGATCTGCTGAGGTTTAAAATATTTTAGCTTTGTGACGGATATATAGCAAGGGTTTTCTCCTCACCTGTTTTTCTTGCACAGAAAGGGCTGAAACCTGAATCCTGAAACTAAACCTGAAACTTCAGAGGTTTGTGTGCCTTGTCCTAATCTCCTGCTGAGCATCTTCACAGCTTCAGAGGTTATTCTTTCTACTGAGCACTCCTTCTCAGCCCAAATCTTGAGAAATCAAGATAGATGGTGTTTCCCCAAGTGTCAATCCTCTCTCTGACCTCATCACTTGGACTCCACCAGAGCAGAGAGAAAGTCTTCTTCTGATTGCAGCTGGATGAGTATTGGGCTCCACAGCCTAATTTTGAAAGTGCTGAGCACCCACAGCTCCTACAAAATCAGTGAGGGCTGCAGGTGGTATTGAAAAACAAGCTACTAATAACTTTCAGCACATGACAATATGTTCCAGCTTCTTGTTTATTCCTATTTCTGTATTTCTCTTTCATTCCTACACAATTTAGAAATAGCTCCAATAGTCACCATATTTTTCCTCTTTTTTCTCTCTAAATGGCACATTACTTTTTCATAAGATGTAATTTCTCCTGCCACTGAGACCCATACTTTTCCTGATTGTCTAAGTTTCTTTCTAATGTCTGTGACTTATTTTTATTTGTCATGAGTCTCATCTTCTCTCTGCCTTTACAATTAATTTTACTGTACATCAAACATTGTTCACAGAGATTTCTTGTCTGAAATGCAAGAAAAATCATTAAGAGCTCAGAGGGTTGTTATCATTCAGTTAGATTTTGTGATTTCAGACATGACACTGTTGGCAGTCCAGAGATTCATTGCTTTATGTAAGGTGATTGTCTGTGTTTTATGATGCTACTATTTGTGTGTAACCATTAAAGAAACCAACCAGAGGTAAGGAAGGCAAGTTTTAATAGATCTCATTTTACCATACATCTGCCTTCAGAATTCCTTATTAAAGTTCCCAGTGGTCTGTAGGAAGCTGCGGATTTGAAACAGACTCTTTGTCTCAGCTGTGTCAAAGAGTAGAAGTAACACCATTTTCTGCCACAGACTTATTTCTAAAACTCTGTTGTTTGCATGACTTTTGGTTCCATACCTTTGTTCCCTCAGCAGAAAGGAGAAATAGGGCCACAGTTGTTGTATGTCTGCATTTCCTCATCACTCAAAGGCAATATCTGACATTGCTTTTTCCAGCGTAAAAGGGTAGAAGATTAAATTGACAAATCACTTCCCGAAACAGAGTTAACATCCATTCTGGGGGAGAAAAGGTACCTGAGCATAGTGTCACAGAAACATCAAAGTGCTGCCTAGTGGGACTGACAGACAGTCTGTATCTAAGTGAAGGAGGTCATCAGCTTACTCATTCCACCTACCAGTGACTCCTGGCAAGATGCTCCCAGTCAGACACAGTGTGTGTTGAAGGAGGAAGAGCTCTGCCTTTACAGCTACCCCCTGCGAACAACCAGAAGCCAAATTCATAGTAAAGCAGCAGTAATAAGCACACTGAAAAGGCTGTTAAAGGAAAATGGAACAATCATGGAGAGATCTGTCTGCAGTGGGGTATTTTTGTTAAATGTGCAGTTTATTCAAGGCAAACAAGCTGTGCTGAAGCCTAGAAGGAGAGTTGGAATGGGAAGAACCTGCCTAGCAATCCACTTCGTGCACATTTAAACCAGAGGATAGAGAGCACAGGCTCACATTTGCAGTGGGAGCACTTGCCAGATTTTCCTCAGCTTTCTGAAGTCCTTAGGTAATGTTCATCAAGCTCATACAAACTAGCATTGTACCAAAGGATGCAGTCCAACTATTTCTCTTGCCCCTTGCTATTTGTTCTCACCCTGTGCTAGTCCCTCCCTTGGGACTGCCAATGTCCATGGTGAACAAAATCTGAGTAAAAACTAATCTGGCAAATAAAACAAGATCATTCATTGGCTCCCTGTTGTAGTTCACAGTGGGGCCATCTGTGCTGGCAGATGGAACAAGGAAGTTAGGAAGACTAAGACTTTCTCTTTTTTTAGCAGAAGGGCTGGTTTTAACTGGTCATAAAACAACACTGTTGCTAATCTGACAATAAACATTCATTTCAGAGTCCCAGGCAAAATGGGAAGTTATTTAAACGATACGGAGATTGCACAGTGCCGGAACAGGACTGTAGTCATGCTGGGCAAACAGTTGCCTCCACTGATCTGTGGAGGAACTGAGAAGCAACCAGCAGTCATTGCTCATTCCCTGAGCTCAAGGATTTCTGCTAGCCAGACACCACCTCTCGAATCATCATTCTCTAAGCTAGTGATGATTGGATCATGTGGAAAATCAGATCTGTGAGTTTTAGGCATTTGATTTGAAAACAAAAAAATGCTGTAAGACAAAAATAATCTCTTTTCTATGCTTCCTGGAGCCATATTATGAGATATCAGGCTGTCTTTCAACACACCCAGTGGCAGAAGACAGTGGAATAATGTCATCACCACTAAGCCCATCACGTATTTTATTTCCTCCCAGTCTATTATCCATGAAAAGTGATTTTTTTTCTCTTTCAATCAAAAGATAAATCATTTGGATATTCTGTCACAGACCTTTTATGCTTTCGCAGGAAACTGCAGTTAGTCAGCAAATGTGGTGATGAAAGGTTACGTGATCCTGTCATGTGTGACATGTGAGAAGTTGAGCTAGAAGTTGTAGATGCTGCAGAATTTGAGAAAGCCATAACTGTAGCTGGGGGAGAAGAGCATCAAGAAGTAAGAAGAGGTATCAGAGGTGATACCATCTGGAACACTGCCTAGCTGCAGCTTTTAAATAAGCACCAATTATCTCCTGAGCTTTTAACAGGCTTCCCAAACAATCTGGAAGTGTGCAAATTAGTAGCTGCACTTAGTCTGAACATACTGTTAAGCAAGTGAACGTGATGTATCTCACTAAGAATGCTGCCTGTGGTAGGTACGATGTATACATGAGTTAGAAACAAAAGAGTTAGATTATCTTCGTGGGACATACTGTGCTAATCAGCCTTTACCCAGTCTGTTAGATACCAGTTATAACTCCCAAACACCTCAATCTTCTCTGCATTCAACATGGAGGGGTGTGCCAGAGATTTTATGAAGGAAATGTACAGTTGCATTTCCGACACCTACCAAGTTCTGTCAGATGACATAAAGCTGTGTTCACATTTGTAATAAGTCTCTACAAGCCATCAAAACAATGAAAAAGGGTGGTTGCAGTAAGACCAAAAAAGAACTTTTGAAGAATCCAAATAAAGTCATACTCCAACTATTAAAGTAAAACCAGCCTACAAATCCCGACAGTCACTAGTGCAGCTTGACAGGCAGAATTAAAACTCCTACCACAATGAAGTTCATTAATATACTTTAGTATTTGCATTCCTGCCACCTTGAGTTCCACCTTCATCCCTATTCCATGATGTCTAATGCAAAGCGATCTAGAAATGAACACTTTTACAGTGAAATCTCAGAGATCAACAGCAAGTATAAAATGGGGGTCAACAATTAGGCAAATACCTTTAGGTGCTGATCTTTTCAGCTGTTTCAGTACTCATGTGAGGTCGCACTGTATCGGTAAGTCTCTTAGGAACTGTCAGCCTAGATGTGGCAATTCAGATGCCTACCCTTGGTCATCTTCTCTGTGAAATAGATATTTTTAACATTGAAGGCCAAGAAGCTTGTTGTTCTTCTGTGAATGTATTATGAACCTGAGCAAAGCCAACTTCAAAAAAAGGCACCTCTGAAGCTTTCAGGCTATTATTTTGAATGATGTCCAATGTGTTGTTTTCAAGGCTGGAAGCCCTTTTGCATCAGAAACAGAAAAGTGAAAACATAAGACAGGTTTTATGCACTGTATACACCAGCTAAATTCAACACACGTACAAACAGAAATATAAATGTTATGAACCATTGGAACATGTGACTACTTCTGATATTTTATCACGGGACTCACTATATCAACTGAAATCAATTATAAACCCTTAGTAACAACCAGTCACTGAAACATTTCATTTTCATCTCCTTGTGTTTGCAAGGCATTTTAGATTCATGATGGCATATTCCTTTGGTCTCCCACACATTTATAGAGGAACGCGTCATGGCGAGGGGCTCATCAGTCTCACTGACAAACACAAACTGGTTGTAGAAAGGGCTACATTACACATGAAATTCACTACTGGACATAAATCAATGCCAAGGGCAATATTCCTATACTACTGCTGTAGGAAACATCTGCTTGTGTTTCTCCTATTACTAGTTGTTGAGAAAAACAAAACAAAACCCAGATCTTAGCAGAGACTGTACATCTAAAGACAAATTTATTTTCAAGCTGTCAAATCTGACTTTTGCAGCCGAGCAGAGGTTCAGTAATCGCACATCCATACCATGTATTCCAACCATGCCAAGTCACAGGCTTCTCCTTTATGGAGTCAATAAAGAGTGAGAAAGGTTTTGGATTGTGTTTTTACTCAGCTTTGCAAACTGTATTTTATCACTTGCCTGGCTTAATGATTACAGAATAAACTCAGGTATTACAGCATCCAAAGCACCACAATCTGTCTTTTTAAGAAGCAATTACCTCTAAACAGGTATGGTTGGTTTAGGTCTTCCTCACTGCAATGTCTTCCCCACTGAGTCTTAAATGTCAGATAATAGTGTTAAACTCCAGTGCTATCAGATACAAGTGAGGCTAGTAATGTTATACATGCACTAACTTACCAAATCCAGCTTTAAATTAAATCTGGGTTGAAATAAAGCAATTAACTCCCTTTAATAAGCATAAACTTACTATTTACCTAGCAGAAGCAGATACTAGTATATTTTTAAATATTCCATAGCTGCCTGTCGTTATCTGTACCACATATAAGCAGAAAGCCTATTTAGGAAGCATGTAGCATCTCTGGAATTTTTAGCAGAATGCATCTCTCCTGCTTTCCTGTGAAAGCATCACCCATTTTTGCTTGCTAACTATAGTCCAGAATGTAAAAGAAATGTTTGGCAAAAGTATCTCCCACTGCCACAATGTACCACTGAGTAGACACGTTATTTTTTGATTCTGCTCTGCTTATTTCCACAAGATCAAATGAGAGCTAAAACGCTATTAATGCACTTAATGACATGTTCTTAGCAATAAATTCAGTCAAATATAGCAAGATGGAATGACTGAGTCTAGGACAGACGTCCAGTAAGACCTGAGACAAGTGGTGCTGAACAGCTGCTGGCATGAAATCCAGTATTTGCAGCACTGCACCACTGTTCACATTTCAGTAGCACAGCAGTAGAAGGACTGGAAGGCTCATCACTGGTCAGTCCAACTAAAAAAATTCTGCCGTTTCCGTTCTTTGATTCATGTGTCTCCCAGGAGCTCACAAAGGATTATGTCTATAAAAACCCTGGCTTGGCTGTGGCAATATGTACTCTTGTCTTAGAATGCGCATGAACTAAGCAGCTCGGCATGTGCCCTTGTCACATCCTCCACCCAAACACTGGTCTGTGTGTTTGTTTTCTGCAGTGCTATCATTAAAACCACAGAAAATTGACTACAACAGCTATTAAAGTTTTACCTTCTCAATGTGTATAAGGCATAGCTTTTACAGTGAACTCCTTTCCTGTTCCTACTATGTTAACATGAAATTTCAAAGTGGCACAAACACATAGAATCATAGAATCATAGAATAACCAGGTTGGAAGAGACCCACTGGATCATCGAGTCCAACCGTTCCTATCAAACACTAAACCATATCCCTCAGCACCTCATCCACCCGTGCCTTAAACACCTCCAGGGAAGGTGACTCAACCACCTCCCTGGGCAGCTGTTCCAGTGCCCAATGACCCTTCCTGTGAAAATTTTTTTCCTAATGTCCAGCCTAAATCTCCCCTGGTGGAGCTTGAGGCCATTCCCTCTTGTCCTGTCCCCTGTCACTTGGGAGAAGAGGCCAGCACCCTCCTCTCTACAACCTCCTTTCAGGTAGTTGTAGAGAGCAATGAGGTCTCCCCTCAGCCTCCTCTTCTCCAGGCTAAACAACCCCAGCTCTCTCAGCCGCTCCTCATAAGGCCTGTTCTCCAGCCCCCCCACCAGCTTTGTTGCTCTTCTCTGGACTCGCTCCAGAGCCTCAACATCCTTCTTGTGGTGAGGGGCCCAGAATTGAACACAGGATTCAAGGTGCGGTCTCACCAGTGCCGAGTACAGAGGGAGAATAACCTCCCTGGACCTGCTGGTCACACCATTTCTGATCCAAGCCAAGATGCCATTGGCCTTCTTGGCCACCTGGGCACACTGCTGGCTCATGGTCAGTCGCTGTCAACCAACACCCCCAGGTCCCTCTCCTCCAGGCAGCTTTCTAGACAGACTTCTCCTAGTCTGTAGCACTGCACAGGGTTGTTGTGCCCCAAGTGCAGGACTCGGAATTTTGGTCCTCTTCTCCACCAACCTCCTCTTTCTTCCCAAGACTGTTACACCTCTCATATTCAGATATCAAAAGAGTTACCTGATCTTTACGTTAATACTTCTGCTGTTGGTGCTCTCACTGTCTCATCCTTTGTTTCAGTGGCTGGCTTCGGTGACAGCAAGAATGCCTTTTTTGTTTAGATCTGATCTAACATCATGCCTATTAAAAGCATTCTACACATGAAACAATAGATTAAATAAATAAGTATGACAAGGCTATTTCTTCCAAAAAGCAGTTTCCCATCTTTAAACCTACGAAGAAATACTTAGGGAGGATATGTAACAGCCTTCCAAGCAGGAGAGAGGGACAGAACAAACTCTTTTTAATATCCAGTGGAAATGGGACAAAACTGGACTCCAGTTGCAGCGAGAGGGACTGAGGCCAGACACCGAGGAGAAGATGTCCCCCATCAAAGCTGGAATAGAAGATGTAGGATGTTAAACTACCTCACCAGAGTCCTTGGATCAAAAGAACACTGCCAGGAACAGTTGTGGCAGACTTATTTCCTATAACTGCTGTTGATGTGGAATTCAGTCTATTGCATTTGTGTTTGCTGTCTTACTTGATAACCCCTCTTCCTACCCTGCACGAACCTCTTCAAATGCATCTGCATTCACTGTGTCCTGTGTACCTGGATATTCAATTCCCCTTGTCACTATTAAAGTCCTTACATCTCTACCTGAGTGATCCTTTTGAGCATTACCTACTCAATGCTTGTTTAGCTAATCCCATACTCTCTCCTCTCTTCCTTACTAATGTTCATTGCTGGCAATTTGATTTCCTTTGTTCTTACACTGAAACCAAAACATTTAGAATCTTACTTTCCCCTTAAAATTTCACTGTATCTAATAAAACCAGACCCTTCTCCTCACTTACCCTTCCAGAGCCTTTATTACAACCCCCACCACCACCACTACAGTAGGTGGAAGCAAGCACCCCTAAGAGGGGTTGCGGTCACACTCGGGATGAAGGATGCTCCCAGTAATCCTTTGCAGTTTAATGAGGAGTGGTATGATCTTGTGGACATAGTATGGGCTCAGAGAGCATACACAAATATCATTATACTCTGACAGGCAAGTAAAAATTTTTTGAGAAGACAACAAACACAGACCCAGGTACAAATATCTGAAAATATTTGCTTTAGACAAGGAACATAATAGAATTTCAAAGGAAAAATCACATTTTACAGGTTAAGCATCTGCACTATGAGGAGGAGTTGGTTGAGTGTGTCAACCAGAAGTGTCTTCCCTTTATTGCACCCCAGTCATTTGTATGATTACATAAGATTTTCAGAGCAAAAGAGCCAGGTCCTTCAGCCTGCATAGTTTATAGTCAATATCACTTGTATTCAGTTTACACTGTCCATACTTGTTTTTATTCAGGCTGCAAGAAAAGCAGTCACATGCAAATATTGTTGTGCAATGTCAACTGGTTTATACCTGCTTCTGCTAGTCACTGTTTGAGAAGCATACATAAGCCCAGAACATTATGTTAGCATTTTTTTTCTTTCAAATGTAGGTCACAGAGAGCAATAAAAGAGTCCATAACACCACCTACAAGGCCTGGGTTTTTTTCAGGCAACTCACTGTCACCCAATCTCTTCTCCCTGGTATCTAGTGATAGGATGCATTGGAATGGTTCAATGCTGTGCCGGGGAAGGTTTAGACTGAACATTAGGAAGCATTTATCTAATGAGAGGGTAGTCCAACACTGGATCAGGCTTCCTAAAGAGGCAGTTGATGTCCCAAGTCTGTCAGTGTTTAAGAGGCATTTGGACAACATCTTTAATAGCATGCTTTAACTTGGTCAGCCCTGAATTGGTCAGGCAGTTTGACTAGATGATCATTGTAAGTCCCTTCCAACAGAAATATTCTATTCTATTCTATTCTATTCTATTCTATTCTATTCTATTCTATTCTATTCTATTCTATTCTATTCTATTCTATTCTATTCTATTCTATTCTATTCCATCCCGTTCTATCCAACTTGGCAGTAAGACAAGTTCCTGGTCTGCAGACCTTGTCATTATAACACTGCAGTATGTCACAGAATCACACAGGGAGTTAACTGTTGTCTTTCAAGTTCAGACCTAGGAACTAGATCAGTGTCTCATGATTTTGACCTAAGGAACTCACAGTAACTGCAACACACACTGAGTAAAGCAGCAAAACCAGGTAACTTTTACGTTGTCACCGAGAACAAGAGAGTGATTTATTGGTCGTGGAAGGAGAAAGGGCTATGCAATTGCTCTTCCCTTTAAAGTGTTGGGAGATTACACCCACAATGCCATTACAGTTTTCTTCACCAGGGACTGGAAATTCAGAGTTCTTTTATTCACTGTGAATTTTGCACATTGTTCTCCACCAAAAGCCATTCAAAATATCAAAAAGTTTTATGTGGTTGAAAGTCAGAGTACTAATGAACACCAGTTGTCAGTAGAATTGGGATGCTGAAAGGCAGAACAACAAAAATATCTAAAATCTGCATATAAGTAAGATATCACCCTTCATATTTAGTAGTCCAAAATATTATAAATTAGCTGAACTATATCAGAACCAAAAGGGAATTCACTTTTTGGTCTCTGGTTGACCGCTAGAAGCTGACCTATATTTAAAACTGACTTGGGCAGATAAAACACAAAGTGAGAACTTCATCATGCTCCAGGTAGTAAAATGACTTTTTATAGACTGGAACAGAGTAGAAGATACTAATATAAAGAATTATCTGCATAGAATTATAAGCACGAAAGAAAATAATCACAGCTTTTCATGCCTGCATGATAACTGAACCTATTATAATTATAATTGTGTAGCAGAACTGGGAGCTCTACTTACTTTCACAGAGACGTTTTCTCAGCTTGCCCCGAATTTTATCGATGGCGTTGTAATCAGAGACGTGAAACACATGAGCAGACTTGGGTTCTGAAGCAATCTCATCGAGTTCCTCTTTCAAGGCTTCGCCAACACCCACAGCAAAGATCCTAATCCCAGCCTGACGAGCTGTAGTGGCTGCATCCAAAACATAGTCCTGGCTCCTTCCATCAGTCAAAAGGATAGCCACTTTTTTAACAGTTCGATCACTAAGTCTCCCACCAGCTTCTTTGGAAAAACTGTAGGTGTTGATGTACCTGAGAGCATCTCCAGTGTTCGTATTACCCCCATAATACTTAATTTTTCGTGCAGCTTCTTTGATTTCCTCACGGGTTTTGTACTTTCCCAGGTCGAATTCTGTGGTTGGGTGATCACTGTATCGTACCACACCTACGCGGGTTTTGTCTGTGCCAATCTCAAAAGTTTCCACCAAATTAGACACCCACTGCCGAACTTTCTCAAAATCTTCTTTACCAACACTGGAGGAAGCATCCAAAATGAAGACAAGGTCATAGTGAACATTCTTGCAACCTGTAAGAGTGGTAGAAAATATCACTAAGGGAAGATTGAAAGAAGAGTACCAGACATACCAAATATTCCCTAGGCATGGCTCCCTAGTGAGCAATTTGGAGGAGGCAGCAAATCCTCTTCCTATCTTGCAGAGAAAGCACAGTTTCTCAGCCTTTCTTTCTTGTGATTCACCTCATCTCTTTCAGGACATCTGTACTAGATCAGTACATACTTTGCTTTGAAATGCAAACCTTTTCTCTTCCTGCACTAACTGCCTCTGCTCAATCCTTCACCTACACTATCTGCATGCATATGAAGCTATTTTTCTTAAACTTCATTGCAGTGCCTTTGTTCAGGCAATGCTCTAAAATGACCTTGGCAGATCAAGAGACCTGCTGTGACCTTGCCTATGCCAATCCTGACCATGAGTAGTGAAGCTTTTATGTTCCCTCTTGTATTAACATTATGATTTATTTATGCTTAGCTAGACACAGTTCTTTTGCTCAGCATGATATGTTGGTGAAGCAAGTTTATAACATGATTGTTTTGATTTTGAGGCTCTCTGCCATTGACTGTTGACTAAAGGATGACTCACAGAACACTGGAATGGCTTTCTTGACAAAAAAAAGAGCAGTTGCTTTGTAAGGGAAAAGTGCACTTATCTCCACAACCACACTTTTGCCACCAACCATGATACTTGTAACCTGAGGCCTGTGTAATCTGAAAGGCAAATGAATTTTAATTGCAGCTATGAAGCCAGACTGGTCATATATTTGTCAGCCACTTGTCAAGAAAATAGATCTCCCCAGAGATGTTTTCTAGCTGTCTCTGAATATATGTAAGCCAGGAGCCAGTAGATTCATACAGATGACAAAGATTTATCAACATAACACCCCAGCTGGACAAAATACATACATACACACACACATTTATTTAATTCGTTATTTTGTAACAAATTATGAATTTCAAGTTGAAAGCTGCTCTACAAAGTCAATTTTTCTATGGTCAGAATGACCAATGCTTGTTTCTCCAGTAGTTCTTGTCTCCTGTCATTTCACAAAGTGCAGCTGCTTGTTTGAATCAATGGTAAACAGGTAATTTGACCCATCTTCTGGAGAACAAAGAATACGTAACATGATAATAGACAGAGATTGGTCCATACCAGTGCCAGTGCCACTCTATCTCTCTCAGACCAACAGGGCTTTTCTATGTCCCATAGAATTGGAGATATTCCACTTGTCCCCTAAACTGCTGGCAAATGTCTTTAAATCCTGCTGCTTTACCAGTGTCTGAGTCGGTAGCCACATCTACCTACACCCACACTCACAGAGAGCAGATCTGTTCTGTTGAATCCTGTTCCACTGCAGCATCCTGATTCCTGCAACTGTTCCCACTATGACCATGTTAATTATCTCCTCTAGGCTCTGACTTGGACTAATGAACCTATCTCCTTTGGTCAAAAAATCTGAGTGTATTTATGAGAATACTTAATGCCAACGCATGCACACGAAGAACAGTTTAGGACCCAATGCATTAACACATAACATTTCCACTCTACAGTTTGTATGTTTTCACACTAGACTAGTTCCAGTCAGGTTCTAGCAATTAAACATCGATCAAAGACTAAGATTTGCACCTACCTTACCTCTGTGGACCTGCCAGGAGAATGTATGACCCTGGCTGTTGTCTTTAGATCTGATCCAGGCCTTGACATGCTGACTCATGTTCCTGACTTGATCTTGGACCCACTTCATGAAAAAGCGCTTGTTTCCCCTTGAGGCTGGCAACAATCCCCTAGTCTGCCCTACTCCCTGGCTGGGAGTGGTGGAACAGGTTGTGGTTGGTGAAACTCTGTCCTGCCAGCCCAGGGCAGACCCCCAGCTCCTGGCTCCTCATCCCTTAGGAAGCAGTCTGTCCTTGCTGCACTCCTGACCAAAGCTAAAGCACTAATGTAAATTATCTAATGTGGGTGTTAGCTGAGGACTAGGAATTTTTCCTCTAGAACAGACCAAAAAGTGTGAAGGTACTGTAGACAGTTCATCCAGTCAAGTACTTACTTGACAGCTAGCTCAGTGAAGAGAAAAATGAATCATGCTATCCAAAGGTAACAGGAATGATGTTGTCATATTCCCTTGTAAGTTCCAGCATCTGAACCTACAGGAACATCACTAAGTCCTCTCCTACACCCAAATTTGATCTTAGGGGTCATAATTTAGTCTAGTGCTTTTGATCATCCTGGGCCTGTGCACTTCCCTCAAAGAGCTGAGGAATCCCAGAACATCTCACTGCATTGGAGAGTGTGAGTAGCTCAGCCACGTGAAGAGGATTTGCCTCCAGATAAGAGTGAAAGCATTATAGGTAAGAATTATAAGGTTGTAGGTCAGCACTCATAGTATTGCATGATGGCTGTGAGAGTGGTTGAAAATACACCTAGTGTATTGCAAGTGATGAAAAAATGAGCATTGTCTTGCTATGTTATCTTTCATAGAAGAGTACATCCCAGGTGTTGCTGTTCCTTCACTGCCTATGGGAATAAGCTATGCACATGGGTTTGGGATCACATTGGGAACAACACATCCACATGGGATCACAATCTGTCCACGTAGGATCAATTTTTGTGATGGCATATTGTTAGTGATGGAATACCTGTCTCTAACCACAGAGCAAGAAAACCCTGTCTTGATATATAGAAAAACTCTCTCAAAGGTAATCAGAGTGTGGTGATGATGGAATATATAATTTTATATTATGGGATCTAAGTTACATTACATCTGTGTATATCAGCTGAGCTGCCAAGTGTGGTTTTGCGTGATATTTGCAGACTATAAAGAATATAATATATATAAAATGGGACAGGGTAAGCAAGAAATCTCTACTTTCCCTGAAAAAAAAATCATTATTATATTATTCCATTCTGTGTGAAAGAATATTAATTAAATGAGACTAACTAGAAAATATAAAGGTTTAAGTGTAAAACTCATAAAGTACAGGCTTTCCCGTTGCTTATTTTAATGACTCTCAGCAGGTGAGATGACAGCAATTTGAAAACAAACAGATCAGAGAAAATGAATCCTGTCTGTTTTCAAGGGCAATGAGCCTTAAAACAAGAGGGGTTTAAGGTTTAAAATGTGGTGCCTATTCAGGCAGTATTGCAGGGAAAAAAAGATGGCCTTTCAGGATCATTTTCTTGGAGTCAATAATTCTTTGCTTACAGACCTGATGGCAGTGCAATGAAATGCTGCAGAAGAGCTTTCAGTAAACATTAATCTGCATTTTTAGCACAGTAATGTCCACTGCTGGACAAAATTGATTGTTTTCCAAGAATGCAATAATAATATTGTTTACTGGCAGAAACAGTTCATGTTAAGGTTATATGGGAGATAATTCATAGAAAGTGAACTTTCAGTTTTGTAATTACAAGAATACTCTCTGGAAGCATAATTCCAGGAGTTGTCTTCATCCACTCACATTGAGTCAACTGGTTTGCACTATTGCCTTTACAAATAGTTCACAAACAAGCCGTAAACCTAAAATAATCTAAAGTAATCACAGGATGAACTTATCAATGGTACCACCATATCCTTCAAGTAACTGACCACAGCAGAAAAAAAAGATAAGATTTCACTTTGCTTTGTTACTAAGCCCTCATAACGAAAAAGCCTTATATAGATCACATAACAAAACTGTAAAACAGCTGTTCCTTAGACTGAGAAAAGGGTCCTTTCCTTTCATATATATTGCTCAAGGCTACAGAATACCATCTATCCTGCAAAAAATGGATAGAAATCCTCCATCTCAAGGTACCTTTGTGGTTTTATACCAGTAAACTGCATAGGTCTACAACCATTTTCTGTCCCTGAGCTGTAGCATTTTTTCACATCCAGATAACTCTTCCTACTGCCCTGCAAAAAATGTGTCCCTGTCAAGGCAGCCTATAGGAAAAGTACCTCAGTTGTACCATTCTTTCATGCATTCAGTGGCATCTGCGGGAGAGTGCTCAGCAACAATGGCTAAAAGCCGTGCCAGGGACTACACTAGCAACTAGACAGGATGAACCAAGGGAGGGTATAAACAGTGCCCTGTTTAGCTCACTAGGAAAGTCCCAGCCAAACAGAAGATTCACCAGGTCTAACCTGAAACCCACAGAAGGCAATGGAAGAAGTGATCTCCATGCCACTGTGGGATAGATTAAGTATATCCAAAGTAAAATAAGTACTGCCCCCTTGTTCTGAGTAGCTGAGCTGACCTTTCTAAGCCTGCAGCAGAACCAGAGACCCTAGGTAAATTATAACCTTGACCCCTGAGCTATCTTTATCCCTATGGTCTTTTTTTCAGCAGTAAATGTTTGGGTTTTACACTGTTTTCCTCCTAGCAATTGTATCTTCTCAGACATGTAAAAGCCCCCAAAACCTCTTAGCAGGAGGCAGTAAGTCATATGGCGCGTACCTGCTCTTTGTGCCTCAATTCTCTCCCTGCTGAACACGACCATGAGAAGACCCAGGAGACAGGGCACGCGGCATCTTCCTGTAATGGACATATCGCCTTCTCACATCAGCTTGTCTTTTCTCTCTGGTGAGAAGCTCACTAGAAATCCAATCTGTAACCTAGAAAGGAAAATAAAGAGCAACTGTGATCTCATGGAAACACAAACAGAAGTAATGATGCAAGTTATGAGAGCAACGTTTTGGGTAGTTGTCTCTTCTGCCTGTCATTTTAGTTCACTAGACACAAACTGTTCAGACAAAGAGGCGGGAGTTCACCTACTTTTCAAAAGCTATAGCCTTTCACTGGCTCTATTCAGCGTGCAGCAGCCTGAATGGAAAAAGGAGGGAGATTACCAGATTATTATACTTTAATTGAGCCCACTGCCAACTACACAATCAACGCAGTGGAGTGGAAACCATTCCTGACCTGGCCCTCCCACACATTCATCATTAGGAGATACACAGCACAGAGCCCAGATACAAACCACACCAAATCACACACAACCGGTTGCCACTTCACTCATTGCTGCTTTCAGTTCCTGAGTCTCAGAAATTACAAACGCTAAAAATGTGTGCCTGTTTTCATGTGTGTATTTGTTGCTATCGGTCCTTCTCTACAGGAATAAACTCAAAAGCTTCAAAACAAATCTTTAAAATATTTAGTTTAAAGAAGTGTAAAAGCTCAGGTGGGGGATCTTCAATTCAAGGTCATTGATTTGAGTTTACCTTGACTGAAGCCACTGAAGTCAGCCAGTATTGTTACAAGACAGTCAAAGTGGCCAGGCTGTTAAGTTTAGCTAGGTTTTCTAACAGTAGAACAACTCATTGTAAAAGAAAAATTTTTACTTACTGCTATTACTCTATTATTTTTTATTAGCTAGACCATAAAATCATTGCTGTTCTATATACTGCGTATACACACATAGTTTCTCTGCAGCTCTTTACTTTGCAAGGAATCATTTTGGAAAACATTCTCCCAGCTCCTGAACATATGTTTTCCTCTTTAATGAGCAGATTTCTTTGCTCATTTTCTTAGGGAATTTGTGCTTTGTCTGTGTTTTAACATGTCCATCATCTTCTTTCTGTTACCAGCTGAGTGAAAAGGCATGAATGAAACACTGCTTGTTATAGATCATTGCTGCAGGGTCGACTGTGTGTTCTAGGATATTTCTTTTCAAAGCATTAGGGTTCTATGCGAATCACAGGCAAAAATAATGTTGGTGTCAGCATTTGTTCAGAACCAGTCTTGATCAGTCAGATGTTTGGCCTCTCTCTACCATGTGTCTCAAAGTAAAGTGCATGTCATGCTGGTTTAGGAAATAAAAAGTGAGGAAAATCTTACGTAGTTGTCAAGACATAGCTTCAAATCCTTATTACTACAAGCTCCTACATTTCCAGAAGTCCTTATCATACACAGGAAAGGAGAAAGCAATACACCTAATAAATCTGCACTCTGCAAATAAAATTTAGAAATATTTTCCAGCATTGGAACATAAATGCAAGAAAAACAAGAAACATAAAAAGAAAAAAAAATCAGGCTTATTCCAGTACCATCCCTAAATCCAAAAGGCACAAGCAGTGC
The DNA here is from genome assembly GCF_032191515.1 of Phaenicophaeus curvirostris. NCBI lineage: Eukaryota > Metazoa > Chordata > Aves > Cuculiformes > Cuculidae > Phaenicophaeus > Phaenicophaeus curvirostris. The sequence goes on from NC_091394.1 coordinate 93,705,352, forward strand.
TGTAGTTTACACCTCAGCCAGATGATGTCCCTACGAGACAGTGAGGTTCTCAGGCTTGAGCAAGATGGAAAAGGTTGCAGGGTAAAAAGGGCATGAAAATATCACTGTGCCCTACAGTGGCTAGAATTTCCTTTTAAATAAGCACATTACTGAAATACCGATCAGGCAGCTGCCTGCAGAGGGATCAGGACAAGCAATACTTAAAATAGCTATGGGAGCCTTCAGTCTAATGTTTTTCCTCCTGTGTGTTTTTCAGGGAACATTGTTTTCTGGCACTGGTGATGAGAAGGCAAGTTAATGGCAACAGCAAGGGATGGGAAACCAGATCTGCCATGCAGTGTTCTACACTTCCAGGGCTGAGAGATCAAACCATCCTTTCTCTGTGTCTGGAATTGCATGGCTGTAAAGTTTTATAAATACATCATTAAAAACAGTCTTTGCCAGCTGCTAACCCACATGAGGCCAGGATAAAAGGAGCAGAGCACCAGCTGGTGTCAGTCAGCAGAATGGTAGTGGGATGGACTGATGCTGGCTCCACAGGCAGCGGACGTGGTGTGACAGGGAACTTGATGGTCCTGGCTCACTTCGTACACGCGTAACTTCTCCCCAGCAGAAAACCTACCTACATGACCAGGTCTGACATCTGTGCCTCTAAGATGTCATTACTCTCCACTCCTTGCCAAAACACTTCCAGAGCTCATTGCTGTGTTATGAATGCTGAAAGGTGTCTCAGAACAGTCATTTAGCCTAAAAATAGTGGAAAAAAACCCCAAATCTATAATTAGAACATCTGCTTAAAATCTATAATCATAACTTGTGGTAGTTTTAATATACATTTGTGGTTCAATATTAATCTTGCATTCAGGCCAAAGTACTTCATTTTATCCATTTTAATAACATGAAGAATTGAACCAAGTCATTTAACTTGCAACTATTTTCTGTGTGGATATAGCAGTGATAGAACATTGCACCATTCATATCAACAGGACTCATCATGGCAAGGGAGTCTTCAGGGGTATTAGAATAAAGGTTGGAGATAAAGCATTTTTAGTGACGGGCTTTCCACACTGATTTCTTTCACTACTCAGTCTGTCACTGTGAGACCAGTTTGAGATCACAGCAACTGATCAACATTTATTTCCCCTTCCAGGAGAAAGGGTCAAAAAAGGAGCCAAAAGTGGGATAGTTTAGGCTCCAGAGTGATCCGAGAATAAAAATTTCTGTTTCATTGACCCTACTTCCAAGTGGCCAACATGGATTTTTTTATCACTATTATTTTTAGTTCAGCCTATCATGTGGGAATAATTTTCCTCAAAGTAGCCTAAGTCAATGTACACCTTTTAAAAATAACTATTTTTTTTTATCTTACAAACATCACTTTGGGATTCCCTTCTGACACATTTAGATGTATTAAGTGGTATTGCAAAAAGAACTGACAAATCCTATCATGTCTACGCTTCTTACCAAATTGCAGACTTTGTGTCTGAAGCCCGTTTTTTTAATAGTTTAATGGCAAAAAAAAGGAGGTGAATAATTCTGGCTAAATGCAAACATGATGTAGGAATTTCATTCAGGCTGAAAAGCGTGCTGGTGAATGTTAAAGTGAGCACTCTACCTAAAATACAGGCATAGTACTAAGCTATTCATACCACCTCACAGCTGAACAAACATAAGCAGAAGATAGATACAAGCTCTATGTAACTTTCAGCTTCAGTATGGCTTTTTCAGGGGAGTGATATAGAGTTTTAGGTCAGTGAGCATCCATGGAAAGGCCTCTCTACTTTTGAACAATAAGTAAATACTCTCAGGTAGATGCACACTCATAAAAAGCAGCATTTAAAAAAGAGGGCTAATGGGGAATTGGGTCTTATAATCTCAAATGTATTTTGATATTTTGCTCACTTCTGGGCTCCCTTTGCATTCCTGCCTTTTAAGGGATGCTACTTTGTCGGCTTGAGCTTTATCCCTCAAGGCTGGGAACAGAGCTAGGGCTCCGCTTTCCACAGAATAACATGCATATCCAAAATGGAACCACATAGCAGAGCTGTGTTTTATTATGCAGTTTACTCCTGATTGAACCAAAGAATATCCTAACATTAGTTTATTTAGAAAATGAAACTCGTGCCCATTGTGAATATGACAATGGTGTTTTCTGTCCTTCTCTCTTTGTCTTTGTCCTGCCAGACCCAGATAATGAAGGAATATATAGTGACTTTGTTCTAACACTGCTTCTCAGATAATGCTGTTGCATTATTGCAATTCAGGGGACAAGGAGAAAAAACTTGTATACCAGAATGGAAGCAAAACTGTTTTGAAATGGTATTTTAAGAAATACAAAGGGAAAAGACAGGGCAGATATGAAGAGTGGGGCAGAGAAGAAAATTATGGCATTTCTAGGGCAAGCAATTTAAGTACAAATACTGTATTTCCCTATCTCAGCCTCTCCAGAAAGTTCTCTTCTGTCCTGGTTTAAGAGACAACATCGACAGCAAAAACCACGTGAGTCAGAGTTGGAAAGAAAACCAAGAACACTTTCTGTGATCTCTTTCATCCATCAGAAGAGTGATTCAGTCACAAATACTAATAAAACAAATTGAAACAAAACTAGAGTCAGTAGTAAAATGAGCATTTGAGGAGTGTGATTTAATAAAATTGCTTCTACCTCATGCAAGCAAAAGTTCAAAAACCCTTCAGGGACAGTACAAAGATCAGTGATTCAAGGCTGAATGCAAAAAGCATGTCCAGTTACGGACTTTAGCCTGCCCATTAACATATCTGAGCTTCTACTTAAGTTTTACTGAATTATACCACCAAACTGTTCGTCTTACTGCTAAATTCAAGGCGGGCAAGGGGGCTGATACTATTACTGTACTTAGTATCAACAATTTGTCTGCTGCCACTGAACATTACCGTATGCCATATAAATGTTCTAATTATGCTAGCATTTATACTGTGATTTTATATGTCTTCAGTACGCTCCTCAGAGGAAGAAGTTAGCCTGGGGTGAAAAATACAGTGTCCAATTGTATAGCTTTTCAGACACACAGAAAAAAAGAACACAAAAAAAAATCCAAAACACCGTGATAAATCTGACATCTTAGTAGAGTCAGTTTGTTGATCATGCCTCTTCCAGCTACTCAACTAAGCAATTTAATTATCTAAACTATTGCTGATATAAGAAACAAGCCAAACATACCATAGAGAGATGGCATTTTCTTTGCCCCAGTCAGCACACGCGGCCATATATCTTTGTTCAATGCTTTTTAAAGAAATCATTTCTGGAAGATATGCATCTTCCCACGTCTGATGCAAAGCCAACTGTAGTTAATGAAAAGAGGGCCATTGATTTCAGTGGGCATTACTTCAAAACCCACATGAACAACAGAGCATAAAATTCTCTAACACCAGAGTTGTTCCTGGAATACTTTGTTCACCTCCAACTGATACAGGTTCATCTGAAAACAAGGAGGAAACTGTCAGAAGCTCCACAATGTGTTGTATGGGGACATCCATGCACCTCACTAGTGGGCAGCTCTCCAGCGTCTGCTCTAACTGATGGCAAAGCTGTGGGGACTGAGTTTTTCCTTCTATTCTTTTGCAAAGTCACATCTCAAGAGCAACTTGTACCCCACTCCCTAAGGAACAGATTAGATGCAGAGAGACAGTTAGCATGAATGCTAGCCAAAATGACCTGTTAACTTTATAGGAGATTAAAGAGGGTGGTGGGTAAAATCAGCAGATCATTCAAACCCATCAATTTGTTTGCCTTAGCTGAACTCCATTACTGCCCTAAAGTTCTGGAAACCACGGCTCATGAAAGATTAATATCACTGCTTTTGGAAATAAGTTGGATTGTGCAAGAAATAAAGTCCATAATGAACAATTAGGAGGGTGGAATAATAAACAGTAACTCCCCAAGAGACAGATACTTGTCCAGAGACAGAACTAGACAGGAATCAAAAGGGGAAAAAAATATCATACAGAGGAGCATAACCATGAGTCTTAGAGGGCCTTAAGCATACTCCAAGGGGGACTGGATTAACTTAGCATGGGCATTTCCTAAATTCTGCATGCTCCACTTTGCAGCCTTAGAAATGCTCTTTTAACTTCAAAGTTGTTGCACTTGCACGTGCAGAGAAACCTGTCAGAAGGTCAGAATTAGAATTCAGCCGCTCCAGATTCCTTAACTTAGTCTTGGATCATGCATCACTCAAACTGACCCATTTGTAAACATATCTACCACAGAGGCTTTAAAACAAGCCCTTACTTGTTGCCTGCCAAATTGCTACAATTCTAAAATATCTTAAGTACTAGACAAGGACTTTGCAATGTATTTTTGCCTGCTGCAGCCACACAGTGTCTGCAGGCTAAAACCTTGATGCAATACCCCTAAGTATAACTTTTCAGTGATTTGTCCAGAGGAAGTAAGTTCAAATTTAAATTGTATTTTTGTGGGTTGAGCTTAGAAATCTTTCTATTTATTGGCTAACAAAACTCAAAACTAACCTGCGATAAAAAGTCTCAATGGTAGAATCTCCCTAATTCTGTAGTCTGTGACTGGGATAAGAAAAATCCACACCACCATTCCCAAATTAATTTTCTTACCTCTCCTATAAATGGACTGCACTCACACAGTGGGACCTGCCACATGCTGTGTCTACCTCCCAGCTCCCTGATGGGACAAAATATAGATTCCCTATGTTCTGCAGTGCTCCAGCACTATGCCAGGAGCACAGATGCCACAAAGTGATGCTCCAAATCTTTCAGATGGGGCCAAATGGGTAAATCAATTCTGAAGGACATGTCAGAGTACAGCTGTCTCTCGATCTCCCAGCATATCATATTAGGAGCTAGAAACAAGCTACATAGAACTATAGAGTTGTTAAGAGTGGGAAAGACCTCTAATATCATAAAGACAAACCATCAGCACAATGCCAACATGCCTACTAAACCATGTCCTGAAGCACCACATCTACGTTTTTTAGAACACCTCCAGGGATGGTGACTCCACCACTTCCCTGGGAAGTCTGTTCCAGCGCTTCACCACTCTTTCAGTAAAGATTTTTTTTTCCTAACATCCAAGATAAATCTCCCCTGGCACAACTTGAGGCATTTTGTCTCATCTTATCACTAGGTATTTGGTTGAAGAGACCAGCACCCACCTCATTACATCCTCCTTTTCAGTAGTTGTAGAGAACAGTAAAGTTGCTCCTTAGCCTCCTCTTCTCCAGACTAAACAATCCCAATCCCTCAGTTGCTCCTCAGAAGACTTGTGCTGCAGATCCTTCACCAGCCTTCTTGCCCTCCTCTGGACACACACCACTAGCTCAATATCTTTTTTGTACTGAGGAGCCCAAAACTGAACATACGATTTGAAGTGCAGCCTCACCAATGCTGAATATAGGGGCACAATCATCTCTTGCTAATGTGGAAAAAGTACGTTCTCAAGCAATGCTTGAGAAAGTTGTGCCCAGCAGCTCTCTGGCTTTGGTATCATCAACCAACCTGTAAGGAAAATCCATACTGCACCATTCAAACACGTGTGTTTATTGACCAGTTTAGTGGTAACCCTGTTTTACTTCAGCTAATGAAGTGTTTCAATTTCAAATGAAATTCTACATCTCAAAATCTGGCTCTGTACAAAACACTCCTCCAAAAGCACCTTAGATAACCTAACTGAAATAATTATCTAGGAGAAGACTCACAGGAAGTGTCTCAGAGTGTAGGTGGGGTCCAAGGGATTGAAAGAGCTGATAAGGAGAAGACTATCCGATTTGAGAAGGCAATGCCTGGAAAGCAGGATTTTCCCAAGAACCAGGCACCAACATCAGTGCTCATACTGACAGTTTCTTTCCCAAGGTTTATTTACTAGCAGGCAAAATCAGGAAGGATATACTGAACTTGAAACTCAAGCATTGGTTTGATTCTTCTAGATGTATTTTTCTTTACACTAAAGTAGCCTTTTTCCCCTCTTAATTTTTGCTCACTTTCTTTTGGAAAGCACTAGCCTCAACCTTTTTAGCATAGAGCAGGGAATTAGAAACAGAACTGGAGACTCAGCGGTCAGTTAAGTTGTCATAATCTTATTTGGGAACTACCATCACCTACCCCCAAAATATCCCCAAACATATAATCTGAGTCATCTAAATTGCAAGTCATTCATAGAGCACGTTACTACATCTCATGCTTCTGCAGTGGCTCATCAATTGGGCCACAAATGTATTTGAATCCTATGGATATTACAACAATGAAATAATTAGATAAATAATAATTCATGAGTGGTAATGGATTTACTAGGGTGCAACACACTCTCCAAACTACATGGCTCAATAACAGCTGCACAGCTCACCTCTCCTAACCGCACTCCATCGCACCTTGGCTAATTAAGAAAATTTTGTCCATACTCCCTCACCTATTTCCTCCACACTTAACACAACTCTGAAATGTCTTTCATGCTGCCACTGAGGCAAGGTCTGCAGGACATTCATGTCTTCAACTGGAAAGCTAACTACTTAGACAGGTATATTGTCTGTTTAGGGTAATAGGGGACATTAATAACTGGCCTTCATGAGAAGAGGAGCCAAATTCATACGTTTAAACTAACAGCCATTGCTGGCTGCAGGATGTCAGCAAACAGTTCAAACTGTAGAAATGGTTCACTGTTCAGTGGAGAACTCTGAGATTTGTCCCCAGTTGTACATGCTTAGTCTGTCCTTACAGTTTTATGTGGGAAGTATGTTGATTTATTACAGGGTCACAGAACACCAGTCTTTTGGCCTAAGCCCTACGACCTGTACTGGAAACTCCTACAAATCCCATTTCCTCCCAAGCAGAGGCAGAGCTGTTCCAGTCTATATTAACTATTAGGAAGAAGCCTTTAACAGTGAGCCCCTTGAGGCTATTCAATATGAGAGTGCTCTGCTCTTACAGGGCCCATTTCCTGCTTTTTATATCCTCATGGAAATTCTTCCAGCTCTTGGAATGAAGCCAAAAAAAAAATTTTCTTTTTTAGTACAGTAGAGGATTATGTCAGTAAAAAGATCCATATGTCATGGTTTTATATAGTCAGCTAGCAGACCTGGAGTGAGGAATTGGGATGGGGTAAGAGCCTAAATCTGTTTGGAAAACAGGCAACATACTTTCTAACAAAGAGGAACCCCGTGAATGCATTTCCCAGAACTCCTACTGGGGCCAATACAAGGAATTGCTTTGGATTCCCTGCTTTATGCCTTATGATAATGGCATGGATAAGGATTACCATAATCCCTACAAGCTCCAGAAAGGAGCTCATACCATTTGTCTGTCACTCTCAGGATTATTAACAGGACTAGGATAATTTGAAAAGCAGCACGCGCTCACTTACCACTTCCTCAACACTTCTACTGAACTGTCCAGATGACAGAGAATTTCCCAGACAAAGGAATATAAATGCCTCTTACTTGCACTATGTAGGTGATTTTTTTCCTGCACATACTCCAACAAGTTGATGGCCATCTAATTTAATGAATGTTTGTACAGAAACAACAGCTATGTTTGATTAAGAGATTTAGTATTGCAAAGCTTTTTCGTTATCTAATTTCCCTGGTCTTGGCCTTTGTAATAAAACCCAGGACTCTACTGTGGGCACCAACACACCAGCAAAAGTGGAAGATCTGTGAACAGAGGCCTTGCAAAGAAGAGATACCTGTTGTTAGTTGTGGAGGTGCAGATAGCAGGATTACACCCTCAGCCTCATCCCTTTCTAAAATTTTCCCTCTTTACTTGGTACTTGCAGGAGACTCTGTCCCCTGTGTGGTATCTACTGCCTGAACACCACCCAAACTGAGTATCTCCATGTTTTTGTCTATTGAGAACAAGCACTGCCACCTCTCATTTCCTACCATATATTGTAGAAAAAGGCCATTCTTTGTCTTCTTGTTGCAATAGTGCTCTAAGGCAGAAAGCAATTCACTGTTAGCTGACATTGCACGACAGCAACAAAGCATTTTGGGAACTGACCTGAAAAACAAAGCAAGGCTGGAACACACATAGGATTCTTGCTTTTATTTCTCATACTTGCATGACTCAAATTATTTGAAGTAGAGATACTTTCAGGAAGACCCAACCACAGAACGCTAAGGTTAGACACCTTAATCAGCTTAGGTGCCTGCAGAGCAGAAAGGTTGTTTGGAGGACTTGAGATGGAAAATCTTGGAATTGAGTGTTTCTCTCTTCCATGGTAAGAATTGAGGCTAGGAGGAGAGAAGAGGACTCATCTTCTCTGACCACAGAGGTCTGCATTGTGGATGTCTTCACCACAACCATAGACTCTTTAAAATACGAGAAGAGAAATAAGAAGCACAGCCTTACCCCAGCACCATCTATGAATGAAGGCAAATTGGATAGCATATCCTTGACATCTCAGCCATCTCTCCCCAACACTGGGGCCACCATCACATAGGACTAGCAGATAAGGGGAACACAAAAGACTTAAGCAGAAGCAGAGTTTATTCAGTGTCACAGCAGTCTTAAGTCCAAGAATGAGATAAACTACACTTTACGCCTCACAATTTCTGAATGCAACACACAGGAGATTACTGTCTATGACCCTTTTCATGATCTTGCCCTGATCCTGGCAGTGCAAGACCTGCAGTGGAGTTCTGCCCCAATCCATTTTGCAGCATTGCAGCTTCCAGAGCAGTGAGTAATAAGAAAAACAGGCAGCTGATGAAGAAGGCACTTGAAAGAAGTACAGCAAATAGGCATCTAAAAGCTCTAAATTAAACAGGAAAAAGACTGTAGCCAGAGAGCATGCAAGCTACAACTGTTTTCTACCAGGAAGAGTTCTCATCATTCCTACCACTCCAACAGAAAGGATAATAAACCAAAAATTGTGCTCTACAGCCTATAAACAGCTGCCACGCAACTGACAGATGCAAAAGGTCTATCACTTAATAGCTGATATGAAAGGTTACTACCTGCCACCCCTGCACAACCACTGAGACTACTTGTCTGTGCTTAAAACAAGTGGTGGGACAATGTCAGATAAATAATACTGATGTTGGTTGGAAATGTTTTGATTCATCTCAACTCTCAGTCTTCCCCACACCCTCCACTCTGCTTCCTCTCTTTCAGTTCTTCCCAAAGTCTCAGAAACTGAAGTAGTCACTCTGTTGCACGAAAGTCAAAGCACAAAGGGAAGTCCCATGAAAGAGATAAAGGAGTATAAAGAATCATATGGACGAAACATAGAACAGCATCAAGCTCAGATCTTCCAAACATTCTCATGGTTTTCTTGTATCTCAAATTTTCATAATTAACCATAGGAAGAAATTTGACACCAAGCTGTCTCAAAAAAGATCTGAAACTTAGAAACTTACTTCTCTTTCTGCACCTCTTCATATGTAATATTCTGAATTTGTACCTTAAAAGAAGAGATAGCTATTGGGTAGGCAATAGCAGATATCGAAGAGTTTACTTGATAGTTGGAAGAAGGATATTTTCAAATGGATAAGGACTCAAAAATTGTCAAAGTAACCATTACTTCCTAAATTAGTGACAACCTCGCAGAATTAATTGTTATGTTAGGAACAGGGTATTGATCTTTAGGTATAGGTCTTTTGTGACGGTGTATCTGTATCCATGTGCTTTGTCCAGGCAGATGGCCAAAAGCCATCAGGAAAGCACCATTTCCTTTAAAATAGAGAAAACTGAAAATGAAAGAGACAGGAGCAGATGGCAGGACATACAGCACTTACCATGAAAGTAAGAGCACATGCTAAATTGGAAAGTTTGGCGTGAGAGAAAGGACATAGGAAAACTGCAGAAAGAGAAAAGAGATACCTACTTAGGCAACAGTGCTAGAACATATAACAAATCACATCTGTGCCATTCTGGACTTCAAAGAGGAATTCAGGATACTGTCTCGCACAAGGCTATTTTCTAAGACATTGCAGAGCTTTGGCTGGGATTAATCTCATTTAACCTTATATTATCAGTGTCTAAATAACATTGCATGTGGTGTTATACTTGAGATCCTCAGGACGTGTTCCCTTTCAGTTCATAGATGAAAAAGAAGAAAAAAAATCCATAGCGAGATTGATTTTATCTCTTCCTATGGAGGATGAGTAAAATAAATGAACTACACACAAGAAGTGCTTATTTTCCCCAGATGCAACAAAAGATGCCTTGAAAAAAACCTAAGATTTAGATATTGATATTTCAACAGATGTCAAGGTGACATAAGAAAGTCAGCCAAAAGCAGCAACAACTAACAGATGAAAATCGTAATAATAGGAAACTTTAGCAAGTTCGGAGACAGAGGGTGAGAAGACTTGAGTATAAAGTCTTTACCTAACAGGGAAGAGAAACAGCACATCCAGATTTCTAAATAGATACCCCTTCCTAAATGATGAAATTGTCTTAAAAAGGCAGGTTTGAGCAGGACTAAAATGAAGCTACAAAAAGCAATGTTTTCTCAATCTTTTACACCAGATTACACAAAGAGAACTTAAAAATATCCTATGCAGGATTTATTCCAGCTTCTGGGTTAATCATAATGGATATTGCCCAGAGAAGTCATGAGTGCTCCATCCCCGGAGATCACAGAATCACTAGGTTGGAAAAGACCCACAGGATCATCGAGTCCAACCATTCCAGTCAACCACTAAACCATGCCCCTCAGCACCTCACACACACGTCTTTTAAATACCTCCAGGGATGGAGACTCAACCGCATCCCTGGGCAGCCTGTTCCAGTGCCCAATGACCCTTTCCATGATTTTTTTTTAATTTTTCTGATGTCCAGCCTGAACCTCCCCTGGTGCAGCTTGAGGCCATTCCCTCTTGTCCTGTCCCCTGTCACTTGGGAGAAGAGGCCAGCTCCCTCCTCTCTACAACCTCCTTTCAGGTAGTTGTAGAGAGCAATAAGATCTCCCCTCAGCCTTCTCTTCTCCAGGCTAAACAACCCCAGCTCTCTAAGCCGGTTTCATCCTTTCCGTCACCAGATGTATTGCCCCCACTCACTCTGTGGTGATATACTTGCGGTCCTTGCCAGCACACCATCTCTCAGGCACTGGAGCTCCACTTCCAGGCTCACTCCTGACTAGCCTGGTCTCATTCTTCTCCTTTTTCACATATAGTTTAAAGGTCTGTTTATAAGCCCTGCTAGATTTTTAGTGAGGACTTTAGTATCCCTAGGAGACAAGCATGCCCCATCCCTAGTAAGGATGCCTGGGGGTGCATGGGCCAGTCCATGATCAAAGAACCCAGAGTTTTGCTCCTCACACCAGGTTCGGAGCCAAGTATTAATCAACTGATTCTTTTTGATCTCTTGCTCTTCATTCCTTAGTGTTGGAATGGAGCTAAACGCTACTTGCGCCTCAGAGCCCTCCATCGTTTTCCCCAGAGCCTTGAAGTCCCTCTTAATTGCTCTCAGCTTCCTGCGCTGTGTCCTCATTGCCAATTTGAAATACTAGCAGAGGATAATAATCTGTGGCTGTCATGTTCAAGGCCAGGTTGAATGAGGCTTTGAACAACCTGATCTAGTGGAAGATGTCCCTGCCCATGGTAAGGGAGTTGGTATAAGATGATCTTTAAGGTCCCTTCTGACCCAAACCATTCTATGACTCTATGATTCTATGGTTCTATGTTATGGGAAGTAAGACTACAAGGTATTCATCGAATCATAGATTACCTGAAATCTGAGTTTTCAGTCTGAGTCTTCTGTGTCCATAAACTGCAATTGTCTGTAGTCCGTCCTGATGTTCAGCTGTCCTAAGTGCCAATGGGTAATGCTTTGCTCTCACTGACTCCGCAGGCTCCAGGACCTGGAGACCTAAAGGGAGTCCTCACCAATAATATAAAGCTTACAAAAAGACTCTGAGTTCCTTGGCCTTTTCTACATCACTTTTTTTGTCACTAGATTTCCTGCCCCGTGAGCAGCAAGCAGGTAGTTTTCTTTGCTTTCTTTTTGATGCTAAGGGATACGCCAGTGTGCTAACACACCTCAATGAAGGGCACAGATGCATATGAATTTACCTCGTATACAGATAAGCAAATATTTGAAGCACAGTTGTTCTCTGAAGAGTAACTTTTTTAGTCTATCTATCTGTTGCAAATTAAACAACAAAAAAAAGATTATGGGATAGTGCTTGTTTTGCTGTGTTAGCAAGACCCACAGCCTATCCTCTGCCAGACAAAAATAAAGCATTTTAACTCTTGTTTTCTGTGGGTACATATAAGACCTAATATAATATATGAAAGCTTTTCATATTCATGTTGTTGTATTCAGGGAATAACTTTCATTTACAGATTGTTACCGATGAAAGGGACAATTACATTGTCTGACCTCCTGCCTAATATAATCCAAAATTATTCTTACTAATACTAGTATCTCATCTGTACCTTGTACAAAAGTTGGACTGCTTTTCTTGCACTAAAGAGCCATCAGTCTTGATTTATGAGGTAGAATATTCCCTCATAAGAACTTGAAAGCTGTTTCAGTGCTCAGTTACCATGTACTTGATCCCTGGAATGTACACTTTTATCTTCTATCTGCTGTGTCCTTACATCTCATCATGTTTTAATCTGAAATTTCCCTGGCTTCCAAGGCCCAGAATGACTTCCTAGGCTAGTGGTTAATAATTAAAGAATTTGAATTTTTTCATTACTAAGGTAAACATGAAACCCTACAATGCTTTTAGCTATTCCTTTGCCTATAAAGAACACAAGCAAACAAATAAGAAATGAAATAAAACACTAGCTCAGCTATGATAATAACGCTTTTCTTGTGCAATAAAGAGAAAAAGAAAATAATTCTCAAGATCAACAGAGCATGTTGCATTTTTCTACTCCTTTTAGAAACTCTAAACACTGCTGCTGCTTACCATTAGCAGCTTAAATGCTTGAGGAAAGAATCCAAACACAAGGTGATGCTTAATCCTTAGAGTAAGAAAAAACTGTGTTTTTGTGTACAGCTAAAGAGTAAATATCTCAAGAAGTTTTCCACAAAACTGCTGGTAGCCATAGCAACTGCATTAACTGTGTTTTTACTAGAAAACTTCCTAAAGCTGCTTAAGAAAGTACATTTTTCAGCCATTATTTTTGTATCAAACTTCCAGGCCTTTTGATGCAATCCTTCTCTCCATTCAGCTTCCTTCCTTCCACCTCCACTTGGCATGCATGGCATGTGAGTTGCTGGGGTGACTCCCAAATTCAGGGAAGGAATTTTCTTTCCAAAATTCAGCACGCTTAAGTCTAAACTGCTGAACTGTGGCTTTCATTTCCAGTGAAACCCCATGCCAGCACATACACTTACATCTCTCAGGCAAATCGGACATCCAAGGAGAATTAAACTTGAAACAATAACTGATGTAAGTCCCAAAACACTACAAAAGGAATGGGAATTAAGAAGCTTAAACTGTTAGATCTGGAGAAATATTTGTTGCATCAGAATTCTAGTCTGGCTACATTTACTGACTAGTAATTGCTGTAAAGCAACAAAGCTTCAACACTACTCAGGATATGAAAACTTTGGAGAGCCACCATTCTTAGTTCATCTTACATAAATTACACCTTTCCTGGCATGTTCTTCTCTATATGACTGGGATGATACAGTACCAAAGCCATACTTGACATTTATCTATTGAAAGAGACTTCTCCCACCTCCGCGAAAGAACTATGTAAGACCAGATGAGAGTGCGGCCAGTTCTCTGTATTCTTCAAATCAACCACTTGAGCAGAAGACTACTGTAGGCTTGACTCTTCTCTCTGGTGCTCCCTGAGAGACTAGGACACTAGTACTTCACTAGTACTTGGTCTCCCTTTTGAGAAGACTGGATTTGTAGGTGTGTATATATATATATATATATATATATATATACTTGTAGGTGTATGAAACAGAGAAAAGATTGAAAGCATAATGCAGATCCTCGGTTTTGACGCAGATCTTTCACTTCTGAAGTCTGTGGAAAAAAGTTTATCAGAGAAAATTGCAGAGTACAACTGCTCTCACTCCCACCCAAATGTTCTCTCAGTGGCAATGGATCATTTCTTGCTTTTCCACACCACTATGTTAGTCTGACATTGATTCATAGAATCATAGAATCATTAAGATTGGAAAAGGTGTCTAAGATCACCCAGTCCAACCATCAACACACCACCATGCCTACTAAACTATGTCCTGAAGCACCACATCTCACATTTTTTGAACCCCTCCAGGGATGGTGACTCCATTACTTCCCTGTGCAGTCTGTTCCAATGCTTCACCACTCTTTCAGTAAAGAATTTTTTTTTCCTAATATCCAAGCTAAACCTCCCTGGTGCAACTTGAGGACATTTCATCTTGTTCATCTAACTTGCCCATGACTTCAATAATTATGAAGAATTCACCTTTAAAAAAGCTAATCAAACAAAAACCCAACAGAGCACTTTATAGAATTCTGTTAGATTATCTCTAAAAGCTGTGCTTTGAGATGCTTTTCATAAAAGCCAGTGCTTTACTTTCATAAAACATTACATTATATCCACACAATTTCCACTGGGTAACCGTGAGATAAGTGTTTTCCCTGGCTTTGCGTACTTTGCAGGTGAAGTCCCCGTAAGGCTGAAAACACCAAAAGACAAAAATGAATGTTAAAAGCTAGAACACAGGCTTCAGAATTCAGACATTTGTTGTCCACCTTAAGCTTGCACAAAGATAGCTGCAATTCAGTACAACAGAAATGCTAATTCTTCAGCCACATGTTGTCCTGATGTTATCACTAATGTTATTGAACATTTCTACATATCAAAGCATCGTGATACCTGGAAAGTATTCACAAGTTGTCATCTTGTTCCTAATAACATCCTAGAGGCAAAAAGGTCTCTTCCCCACATACCAATGTACAAGAATGTCAACTTTATGACTCCTGCCTATGAATTACACTTGAAGGACTCAGTTTCACTGGCAGCAATTCAAGAACAGGACAGTCAGGACATTGCAATGAATTCCAAGGAGCATGAGTTATTGGAAAGATCATGCAAGTGCACGTTAAGTATTCAAGCTCAACACATTTCAGTTTCATGAGATTCCAAACAGCGGGAATCAATTATTTTTTCAATAGCAGCAAATCTCTGGTATCTCAGAGCCTGGCTCCACCTTGATGTGCAGGTGCAACTCTATGTACTAGCACAAAAAAAAAGCAAGCCCAAAATTGAAACCAATAATAAGAAGACCCCAAGCCCCAGTAGAATCACACAAGTACAAAGTATGAATAAAGCCACACAGGCCCTGATGTTGAGGCTGACCCACCTTCCTTCAGAGGACAAGCTCTTAAAATAAATATTTTACCAAAGTATTTAAATCCATTCAACATTTACTTTAAGATGACTCTTCTACTTAATGAAAGACTTCTCTTCAACCACAAGTTATAAATA
Source organism: Phaenicophaeus curvirostris (assembly GCF_032191515.1). Lineage (NCBI taxonomy): Eukaryota > Metazoa > Chordata > Aves > Cuculiformes > Cuculidae > Phaenicophaeus > Phaenicophaeus curvirostris. The sequence goes on from NC_091394.1 coordinate 93,720,747, forward strand.
GGAGCATTGCCTTTGCATAGTGTGAATATCACAGAAAACAGAACTTTTCCAGGGGAAATGAAAAGATTTCATCCAGGACTGGATTATCTTCTCCCTTTTCTCATCTTAGGAAAGGAATGAGAGGAGGGATAAGTATTTTTCCCACCACGTGGCTCTCAGCCACACAAGACTTACCTTATTTCTGAGTTTTCTCCTACAGCAGAGGAATGACTTTCTTGCAGGCTACAGCCTTGCAAGTAAACAGGCAGGGATGGGCAGGATGTGGGCAGAACTTGGGATCTACACCACCCCTCCCAAGGACCAAAGTAGCCTCACAGCCACCACAAATGAAGAAGAGAAGGATGGTAACAAAGGGCTATCCTTGCTGCAGTGCCTTCCACGATTATTGCTGGGTAATGCCTGCCCTCACCTCCCTCCTGTCCCAAGACAGCACGTGGGCACTGCTTAACATCCTTTTCACGTGCTGACAGGTACACCAGTCTCCCTGCTGGTCCCAGTGTTGGCACTTGTGTACTTGTGAATGCACCAGTATTTGCTGGTACCCATTTAATTCAGATTACTGCCTGTCAATCAAAATCAGTTGCTTCTAGTCTGTGATTTAAAGCATTTCCTGATACAATTGCCTAGAAAGGATATTGCCAGAAATGTTCTAGCTCATCTGTTTTTGCTGTAGAGAGCTGTCTGAGAGCATTGTTTTTTGTAATTCGTCATATAGAAATTTTAAAAAAATAGTGAATTCTAAACATAGATTTTGATAATTATTGAAAGCATTTTAGAAGTATTTAAAAATGATGCATTTTCAGTGCTTCAGGTGTTCTTACTGAACTCAGTAGAAGCCAACTCAGACAAATTTTTTTAAGTAATATTCCCTGAATTATGTGATTTAGAAATGACTACAGCCTTTGCTAGCTCTGCTGATCTAGTAACAATCCCGCTGGCATCTCAGCATACCTCTTAGCATATTAAAGCACTCCATAATTTTTATTGGAATGACAGAATCTGCCCCTAAATAATGACACCACGCTAGAAGCTTCAATAAGTTTTGAGTCATTTTCCACTTAAGTCTATATAACACCAAAAGTGCTGTTGAAACCTTAAATCACAGATAACTATTTCTAGTGACAGAGCCCTTCTTAGACATCATGGATTTATTCCATTAAGCATTAAACTTATGAGGAGGATTGTATTAATTTTCCTATCTCTGTTCAATTTTTCCTATTCTGATCAAACATTGTTTAAACTGTATCCCAACAAATCAATTTTTACTGTCTAAGAAAGCATCCATGTGAACAAGATCAGAGGACTTTCCCTGCACTAAGGTGACATAATGAAGAACCTCGATAAAGAAAAGTCTGTGCATTAAATGTAGAGTTGGAAATAAAGTAATCCCTGAGTAATCCCTGAGTTCCCATCCATCTAGAAAGACTACTTATTTTCATCACCAACTTTTCTTATCAAAAGTTTGACACTGGGGATCCCATGAATTATGGGGTAGAAGCAGGGACTGATAGAGGTACACACCATGTCTATTATACATGGTCACCAAAGAAAGCAGCATTTTCATTAAGATGCATTCTTAACTTTCACTTTAGTAGTATCATTGATGGAAAATGTCATTGATTATTCTTCAAATGTCAGGCTATTTTTTTTCTATTTTAAAAAATATAGATACTCTATTCCTCCTTTATCCTAGAAAATAGTAGTACAAACTTTTTAAACTTTGCCCCTGGTATTTAATACTTGACAAATTCCGTTTTTAAATCTGAGCTTCTAATTTCCATTTTTTCACTTATTTGTGGCACATAGGAGAGTGATTTTATTCCCCAGGGAATTAAATTCATACAATCTTTTGTGATTGATTCACTTAGACTTCTCCAGGAAGGTCACAGGCTTGTGTTTTGTGACAAACCATAAGCTAAAAAGAACCATCTCCACTAAAACACAAGATTGGACTGTTCCTAAGACCAAAGAACAGTGCTGCTTCAATGTGCATTAGGTAGTTTTTAAAAGGATAAAGCAAGTCCAATAATCACCCTGTGACTAGGAAAATGAGACTGCTCTTGGCAGCAGGCAACACATTCAAAACAGCAGTGATGCTTGAAGCATGAACTGGTGATAACTGACTCTCTTTAAAATCCAGTAAAACAAAAGGGAGTTGTGAGAGCTAGTGTAAAACCTACCTGACCCTTCTGGTCACTCATCTACTGGTCAGAAGTCTGGATGCTGCTCTTGGCACAGTCACAGCTCCCAAGCACTTTAGGAAGCTACTGTAACAGAGGATTCCAGGAAGAAATGGGAGTTAGTTGATAAATAAACATAGGCAGAGTGGGGTATAAATAGGGATGGGTCATACAAATACATCCTCCAACTCGTCTTTTAGCCTGCTTATGTCTCCTGAAGCACAACTGTGTATCCTACCCAGATCTTGTTTTGATGGTTCCTCTTAAAGGGATTTTGACAGGGGAACAGTTAAAAGGCAGGCTCTGCCCTAAAGAGTTACTGGCACTTTTCCCACGCTAGCTCCTCCAAGTCTCTCTGTCCCGAGTGAGCCTTTTAAGGTACTAAATTAAAATGCTCTCTTATCCGATCTTCAGGATGCCACCATGTTTCAAGTCTTCCATTAGGATACACCTCCCTGGAAGTCTCTGTTATGAACAGAATTAGAAACAGGTCCTGAAAGCATGAGAAATGCATTATAATTAGGTGCTTCACCCATCACTTGATCTTTAAAATGTCAGTTTTTCAAACATAGCCTTGGACACTGAAGGATTTGTTTTGCCTAGAGTTATTACGCCAGACAAAATTAAGCTCAATCCAGCAGTCTGAGTATTGCACCACTAGGAAAGCCCTCCTGTCCCACATTATCTCTGCTGGTACAGGAGCAAAGTGGGCTCTGTTTATCAGACATGATCTTTCAGTTCACAATCTAACAAACGGGATTTCACAAATCCCATGAGGACACAGCAATAAAAGATCAATGAGGTTATTAGCCTCCTCACACTTCCAATTCTTCCACTTCCAGGGTATTTAAGGGGAAGAACTCTCCTATCAGCTTCACTGCCACTCAATATATCATTGTGTCACAGAAAAGAGAAGGCATTAGTATTTATCATCTAATCAAGCAAACAAGTGAGCTAAACGAGAAGAGGTGGTAATGATGCAGAAAAGCTCTAAACACAATGATCTGTATCTCTCACCTAGGCATGGTTTAAGAGTATTCACAATACTATCATTTAATTGAGAGACTTCATAGATAAAGGGCAGTTTTTGCAGACAGCACGTGACAGACAATGCAAAAATCCATGTTCTGTGGAGCTGACAAATCCTCATTAATAAACATTATCTGATTTATAAAAGGAATAAGAGAAATTGTCATTTACATGTCTATTTCACAGAAAATTGTTACCATGGTCCAGCAATTATTTTGCTGGCTAGTGTCGGTGCAAGAGAAACTCGGTTTTAATGTCAGTTTTGTCTTAAATTGGCTACAGGAGACAACTAAATCAACCCAAAGGCTAGTATGCACCAAACCCAGTGTAATTTCTCCTCCTGCATGGGACCTGGCAGAGAGAATAAAGAACTTTCTTAAGATAATTTGCAGTCCATCGGTGTAATACTTCATGTATCATCTACACATGATGATGCACTTAGCTACGTGACATCACTGTCATACTGCACATCTCTTGATAGACCCTAAATCTGATACCTGCAATAAAATTGTCACATCACCTTGCTACATCTATTCCAGACTCTCTTGCTCACCTAAACTGCTCTGACAGTTTTAATCAATAGAGGTCTTTTTTGCAGTACTAGTTTATTGAGAGATATCTCACTGCATGTTCATCAACAGTCACGGGCCCCTCCAGCCTGCCTTTGGGATTGCAGTCCTGCTAGTTATCTCTGCTGAGCAATGCACTGAGGCCTTATTGAAATTACAGGGATTAATCTGCCCAAATACAGAGATTTACAGTGCAGTATTTTATATCTGAGTAAACCACCTACCAGCCCTTCATAACCCATAGAGAGGAATGGACACTTCTAGGGAGTGATACATTTCAAACAGGTCAGATGAATCATCCTGGAAAACCTCTTATTTTTATTCCCAAGCTCTAAAGTTGGTGAAGGGTGTCTGGCTGAGCTGGAGAATCTGCAATAGATAACTAAAATCAGGTGAGGCAACACATCAGGACATCTTGGGATGAGAGTCCATCTCCAGACACACTGGGCCTCTTCTTGAGGTAGACAGACCCAAGAGAGGTTAAAGACCCAATAAATGAGTGGCACAGGCCACCCTGAGGCTATGCCCATCCATGCCACCTGTCATGGTACCTATTTAAGGGAATTTAGATATTAATGTCATGGATCTTTAACTCAATAACAAGGACGACAAAGGAAAGAGGCAACATTGGTTAACACGTAATTGTTCTTGCTTATTTATGGTGGGAGCTTTGTGGCTTGAGTTTTATCTCATGAATTCTGCAGCCCTGCAAAGCTGATGGCCCTCAGGAATTCCTCCAGCTAGGGGTACAGATCTCCAAAAAACTTAGTGCACTTGTGAGCTCCCTCTGTGGGTTACTTGACTGGCTGGGATCTGTCTTATGGGTTACCTTCAAAAATACTCTCTAGGAGAGATACCGGGAACAAAAACATAGACATGGAAATTAAGGGAACCTGAAGTAAGAGTAAATATTTAAAATATTTTTGAGATTTTTATCATAAAAGTGGAATCTAACATAAGGGTGTTTTCTGCTTTATCTGTTTTGCTGTGTGCTGTTACCGGTGTTAGTTCATAAACCCCTGAAGTTTATGAACTACATGGTTCATACGGTGATCCCTCTTTATGTTAGTGTACAGCTCGACTCGATGGTGTCCTGGAAAGCAGCATTTTTCCAGCTTCCATATATTGCTGCATCTAAAATTAGCAACTTAATATTATAGCCCACTCATAATTACAGCAGCCCTTCTGAGGTTGTGTCCTGTAGTGTGAGAAGAGACGCTAAGGGAAGTGAAAAGGATGCTAAGGGAAGGTAATATGACAATAGAGATATCTACAGAAAAAAAAAGGCAGAACAATGAATTAAAAAGGAATAGAAGAAACTACTTGGAAATACTTGAATAACTTGAATGAAAAAAAGAACAGAAAACACACTCAGTAATAAACCCAAGGGACAGCAAAGGAAGAAGCTAAAATAAACCCACTGGTAAACTGTTTTAATTTCAGGAATCAATCATAAAAGTACTTACCCATAGAATTATGAAAAGCCTCCAGAAAACATAAAAAACACTCTTAGAAATACTCTAGAGGTGTTACCATAATGAAACAGCAAAGCAGGACAGGAGAAACTGCTTTGAAACAACTCAAGCACAAAGTGCCTTATGAAATGTCAGACTTGAACAAAGGTTGTCAACCTGTTGGTTAGGAACATGCAATTCACTCCTGTCCCAGCCTTTCAGAGTGGGTGAACAGTTTTATTACTTATGCTAAAGCGTTGTTTGGTACAAAAGGAATATTTTTTTTCCTCTTCCTGCTACAGGATCATGAAGTCACTGATCACAGAACTAGATCATCAGGTCCCATGTTCAGACAGAGCTGTGATGCAGCAGATGGTATGAATGAGACAGGTTTGAGTTTCGCAAATGTTCACAAAGGACCAGTTGAATTTCAGGTTCTACAGAAGGGCTTTGCCTTGCTGCCTCTTAGCAGGTACTGAATTAATTTCCCAGTGGGGAGTTGAAACCACTGTGCCTGACCATCCTATGTAGATCTAGTCAATGGGGTTTCTTGAGGATCGTCTGGTATATTTTGCAACTTACTTACAACGTACTACAATGGGCTGAAAACCATGCATTCCTTTGCATGCCTACCCTATCCTTTCATGAGAGTATTTCACTTACTATGGAGAGAAACCATGTGCTAGTACTGAAACTCATAAAGGGTTGCAGTGATGCCCAGTAAGAAGAGGTGTTTTGAAATGGGTACCATTTGTTCCATTTCTAAGAACTGCAGTAGTAATCAAGACAGACCATGCAGATTAATTGTAGCCTGATGAAATTGGAATTACTGAAGTTCTGCCATACAAGTGGTAATTAGTTTTATACCAAATGTGGAGCCAACAAAAATTCCCCTGGTATTCCCAGCTCTAAACTTTCCAGCTCAAAGAAAATCTTTGCAATTGGTATGCAGAATAATTTTTCTTATGACAATCAATATAAACCTGGTTTCTCTGGAAAGAAATACACGGATGCTGTCAATAAGCACATAATTCAGCACAGTTAAGCAAACAGCACTTGGGTAATAAGCAGTCAAACCACAACCAAGAGCTGGACAAGCTTAGTCTAAAAGTCTGAGTCCAAAAATATTTTAAGCTGTCAATGGTTTAAACTTCGCCTCGAATGTGATGTTAAATATGGCAGTTTGGGCATCTCTTATTGAAATCATCTCAGAATCAATATTCAGGACATAGCAATAATGAAATCAAGTTGCTTAAACTGAACCCAAGGGATTCTTCTATTTTGCAAAGAATCAAAGATTAATTTCTAAGGAACCGAATCAATGCAAAGCAAATAGATTCTGATAAGCTGGGGAGGGATATCTTACATCTACTGCATTGTAGATAAGCTCTGTGATAGCAGTACTCCCCAAGCAAAGGAAATCTTAGACAACTGCATAATCAGGACTGACAGCACTTGCAAAATATGACCCATAATTCAATTTCATTTATTCCTAATGAATTGTCAAGACCAGCACAGCTTAGAGAAGCTTTGTGACATGTAACCAGATCAGCTCCAGCTTTTGCACTTTTTGGCCAGCTCTCTAGCCCCATACACCCTGCTGTGGGGTTTGTGACTTTTCAATGGGCTCTCAGAATGAGTTGCTTTGCTAGTTCTGAAGCACAAGGGTTTGCAAGTGTCAGTTCTCACAGGCATCTGCCTTCTCTTATCTCTAAGTTCCCTCCATCGAGTAGAAATGGCATGTTTTAAAAGTATATTCACATTGTTCCACAAGGTAAAGCCTTTCAAAGTTAAAATACACCAGAAATCTCAGGTGATTGTTTTCTACTGTACACTAAGATACCAGATATTTGACATGAAACACTCAATACAATAAAGAATGGCAACCCAGCCTACTTTAAGTCTCCCAAGCAAAGAAACTCTTTTTTTAAGATTGTTTCTAGCAGCACAAGGAAACAAACGTTATCTCATTATTTGCATCACCTGTGACGTGAAATTAATTTTCCACTAACCAGTGGGAAGTAACATATCTGTGGTATATCGATAATGTTTATTACAGAAGTGGGTTGTTTCTTTTTTCTTCACTCCACATCAGATCTCTAATCTGTACCACAAGTCCCTGCTAGGTGATATACCCACCATCCACCCACTAATTCTGAGTTTTCTCAAGGCAATCATGAAATGTGCATACATTTTCCTTGCTATGTGGAGTATCAGCTGTTTAATTTTCATAGGTCTTTTAGTGATGCTGAAAAATAAATATTGCCAGTCCCCTTCCACCCCCATAATCAGACTAGGAACAAATAAGCAGCTTTTCCCTCAACTAGAGCTGTCAGTCCGGTTTTCCAGATCATATATATCCACATGATAAAGTATTTCAATGTCGTCAGTGGAGCAGAACATTAGGAGTAGAGTGGGTAGAATAAATCAGTGCAAGCTCCCCCACCATGTCCCGAGCCAAGATCTACTGATGGGGATGTCAGCCTGGGGTTTGTAATTGCTGGTCACACTCCCCATGGAAGCCAGCACCAGCAAGTGCAAAGGAGATCATATAGGGGAAAGTTAAAGTCCTAAGTTGGAAAACAAAGATTATAGAGTTCTCAGTGTTGCATTACAAACAGTGAAGAGAAATTCATGTCATCTTTATTCACATCTCTCAATAACTGGAGTGCAGACACACTGCAAGTGTCATGGAATTGTGCTGAAAGCTCAGTAAGGTAGCTGCATGCATTTGTCTTGGATTTAAAAAAAGGGCCCTGGCAGCCTCATTCTACAGTTTCCTTACTCTTCGCGGTTTCAGAGTCATGCCAGGGTAAATCTGGATTCCCAGGGCCTAATTCACCCACATAAAACAGCTGTGACCAGATTTTTTCACCAGTAACATGCTCCAGGACAGAAAGGGAGAAACGTGTTACAGGACAAGTCATTCCACCCTTCCCAAAAATTGGATCCATCTCCTTGCAGCTCAACAGAAATGTTGCTGATCATAAGAGAATATATTACTCAATAAGAAATCAGAATACTTTGCAATAATAAAAACCTTCTTTTTTCTTTTTTTAATATCTCAAGTTCACAATCGATGTGAGATCCCTTCCTAATATTATCTCTTATTCACAGGTGGAAGGATTGACTGTGCACAGATTCAGTGACTTACTAGAGACTGTGTAGGATATCTGCCAGAGCAACATCTTCTGTTCATGGCCCCTGACTATGGTCCAGTGGGCTTTTTAGCTGTAATTTTGAGGCAAAAATCTGCATCTGCAATCTACTGACCCTTGATGTCATTTGCAAAGCAGGATCATTAGGACTATCATCTCCACTCCCATTATAAAACACCCCCAAAACCTAGAAGTGTTTTTTTAAACAGAAAACTGCAAAATAAATGTTATGATTTATTACGTCATGACATCTCATACTTGCTTGCCAAAGGGTGTGTAAGTCTGAGTGTGGCTTGAGCAGACCAGTTCAAGGCTTAAGATGTGTAGTCCTCCTAAGAGCACAAAACAGGAGATCTTTGCAGAAGCTTCTCTTCCTGCAAAATACATTTCTCCATTTGGCTCTGATAATCAACCTTGGATACAGTCACCTTGGCCACGCTTTGCTCGTGTCAGCTTCAGAAGCCTGATGAGACTTCCCTTGAAAGGCATGACAAAACCTTCAGCAGAAACTAGAATAAGCCATTAGGGAAACACCAAGTAAAATCAAGTATACAATTCAGGAAATTAACAGACTAAGCCTCTGTCCAAATGCACTAGATAGTATCTAATATGTTCATTTTGCTGATCTTTTCCTGTCTACCTACATTTGCTACAATACTTTCAGAATACGTTCCAAATTCCTCAGTTAGAGTTAAGTGATATCTGTAGATGCTGTGTCACCCTTTACTCATTCCTACAATTTGATCCCCGAAGCTCCAAAATAACCTTCATAACAGTTAATAGTGCCCCCACAAAGGGACCAGTATCCAACATTACCATCTTTAGACTCAACTGGCCAAAGAAAGACCTGCAGGAAGGGCTATTCTCTAAAAAGCTAGTTGTAAGCAATTTGTTGTCAGCAATTTCACCGCCACATCTTCCTCACTAGGGAAAACAGAGTTGGAAAGGCTGGAAGGGGATATTTCAGTATCATGAGATACGTATACAATTAAAGTTTGTCTAAGAAAGATTCAGGAATTTGGCATTGCCTGAATAGCTCAAAACAGCTCGGTATCACTCCTGGTATATCCAGGAATGGTGGTACAGATAAGATGCTGATATAATGCAGGGGTTTTTCTTAAAGGTTTTGCTCCTTATTATGAGAAGAGGGAAGAGTTTAAGAACAGTTTGTAAAAGGCAGGCATTGCAATCACCCAGCAGTGATTAATCAAAACAGATTTTAGAAGAGACTGTCTCAGTATGAGAAACTGAAATGTCCTTTGAAACAAAGATAATTACTGAGCAAACCTCAGAAATGTATTTTAGCAAGAGAGTTCTCACTGGCTGGAAAGAAAAGCATTCTTTTATTCCTATCATTTCAGTATTATAATCTCCAGAATCAAAAGCTAGTTCCAGCATGTAGCAAAGATGTTTGTCCTAAAACTGTATGAAACATCAGCAGGAGTAAGAAAAGACTTATATGTACGCATAGGTGCTGCAGAGACACTCACCCACACATTGTCTGGGTCTCAGAACTCAGAAAAAGCTTCCCACAGACCAGAGTAACAAACTAATTCTTCCATCTAATTCTTCTTATCTTATGTCCCCACTGGGGACCTTGTTCTTCCATCATACTAACATGAGTTATACTCATGAATCATACTGATACTTTCCCCATAGTATGTCTTCCTTCAGATGTCCTGTTACAATCCAAAGTCTCTTCTCATTCATGGCATTGGTCTCATTCAAATCAGAGCAAATACTATTTGCCATTCATCGGTATGAAGACTGCCCATTGCTAAGTTCAGAATGGGATTCTCAACTTTTCTGAGCCTGTTTCACTGCAAAGAATCCCAGCACAGCACATTGCCTCCTATTAGAAGCCACAGCAACACAATACACTCACTGAAGATGCAGAGTGAATCTATAATATGCAGGACTTTCTTTTGTAATAGTATTCCATAAACACTTCACTGATGTAAATTCTAATACATCTCTTCATGTACTTGATAAGTCTCACTTCAGAGGACCTTCCCAACTATGGTCAAAGAGCATAGTCTTTCTATATTCAGAATAGCAGCATTACACATGATAGCTGATAGAAGAATTGAAACTTCAGTAAAAGCTACTAAATATTTAAAACAAAAAAAAAATAGAGCTTTTGAAGTGGAATAAAACTTGTAATTGCCAGCCTAACCTATCTGAGAAACTACTCTTACTATTTTATCCATTAGTATTTATAATTCAATATTTATACACACTCCCACAAACCAGACATCTAAATAGGCATTTGTCAAAGAAAAATACAAGTTCTAGACATGCATCTGGAGTAATCCTAGGTGGAAATTAAGCACACAGTTACATAGAGGGGTTTTGCAGGTGCATCTTCCTGAGAATGATTCCATTAGTGTCCAGACTGCACAGATGGGCTGTGTTATTTTAAGGTCTTAATCAAAATACGTGCAAACAGGCAGAGCACAACATGCATACCAATGCCTATGAAGTGTCAGCTGTGAAGCAGCCACTACACTTTTTTAAAGAATACTAGCTATATAAAAATACAGAAGGAAAGGATCTGCTGAATTAGGCAGCTTAGAGGAAGACTTAGAGGTTACAGCTAGAAAGTGATGCATAGTACATTTGTAATAAATACAAAGTGAAAAAAACACTATCCTGTTAACGTGGCATGGTACTCCTGCATACTGATCGAAACTGACATGTCACAAAGATAGAATAAAAGAAGGTGTTAAGTTATCAGAATACAAAGGTATGTATGATTAGGAAAGCCAACCCTATAAGTAGTAATAATAATGTAATCTTGACACCTATAAGCCTTCTGTCAGCTCTGAATTTTTTCAGTGGCCTTCCTCAACCAAGGCACTGATCATTCCTCAGTCCCTCTGTTATCATCTGCAGTGAAGGCACTCTGCATCCGCTTATCACAACCCAAGGGCTGAACCAGAACTAGGTTCAGCAGTTTGTGGTCTGAAAACTTTGTTGACTTAAAAGAAGTAAAGGAATAAACCTTAGCAGAGTTCCTTATGGACTCTTATTCAAAAAAAAAAAAAGACAGATCCTGTTTCTGCATACTAAAAAAAAAAATTAAAAATATTCTGAAATTGAGGTGCAGGGGAAAAATGAAAAGAAACAGAAAAAGCAAGGGTTGTGCTCAGAGTCACAGTGTCCCAGGTGCCAGGCTTGTAAATGCAATAATGTCCTCTTACCTGCACAAACACAGCACCAACCAAAGTGATACTTGGTGCCCGTTCCTGAGCTGCACTCAGCAGGCAGCGGAGTTTGCTTTGCAGAGCTGTCAGCCCAGGCGGGGACTTGCTGTGTTGATGGGCGTGTAGGGGCAGGAGCACACAGACTGACAGACGGACATGGACACACGCACACAGACACAGAAAAAGAAAAAGAAAGAAAAGGAAAAGGAAAAAGAAAAGAAAAAGAGAAAAAGAAAGAAAAAAAAGAAAAAAGAAAAGAAAAAGAAAAAAAGAAAAAGAAAGAAAAAAAGAAAAAGAAAAATAAAAGAAAAAGAAAAAAAGAAGGAGGCTGGGAGGGCCAGAGGGCAGGGTCGGGGCCGAGCAGGGCGCAGAGCGCGCAGGGCAGGAGGCGGCGGGACCCGCGGCGGGTGCGCGATCCGAGAGGGTCCGGGCGGCGGTTTGAGGAGCGAGGGGAGGGAAGGGGCTGGGCGGGGAGAGAAGGGGCTGGGGGAGCGGGGGGAGAGCGGGACGGGGCGGGGGATTCACGGGCAGAGCTGAGAGAGCGGGGGCCGAGGGACGTGGGGGGGTGAGCGATGTCGGGAAGGAGAGAGCTAGTTGGAGGAAGGAGGTTAGGGGTGCCGACCCAAGGGGCGTCCCCCACGGACACCTGAACTCCCTGACCTCCAAGAAGAAGGGCAGAGAAATGTCCCCCCTCACCCCCAGAAGGGTCAGAGAATTGGAGGGGGATGCATCCCTAGGTAGTGTAGGGATGAAATGCACTTTTCTGGTTTAGCAAACAGGTGGTCTCCGCTTTTACCCCCCTCCCCGACCTCAGTGTCTAAATAAAAAGCCCTCGGCCAGGATATTTTTGCTTGAGTTTCAGCTCTGGCTTGTATGCCTGAGCCATCGTCCTTCACTCCTCTTCCAGACACATCCCTCCATCTCCTCCTCTGCTGCGCATCAGGGCTGCAAAATACAGCTTCTCCCCGTTAATGCGCATTTTGATAGCGGTCCCCTGCTGTTTCTTCAGGGATGGATGCCCATCAGAGCAGGCTGTAAGGCTCACAAGTTAGCCCAGTCCGTCCCAAACTGCTGGTCCCAAATGGAAGCCAGGGGTACAAAGGTTGTCACTGGTGCCCTGTATTTCTATGTACTTGATTACTGTGGCTGTAAATGGAAATGCATCTAGAGCAGATCTTGGAGCCATGATCTAGACTAGGTTATGGAGATGTTCCTGTGCCTGCTAAAACTTCCCGGTATGGGATTGAGACCTCAGGAGTTGAGGCTGCTCAACTCCATGAATGTCAAAACAACAGCGGTGGCAGATTATAGTTTTATTTTATCTGGTCTGTTTGCTACATAGAATCATAGAATGGTTTGAGTTGGAAGGGATCTCAAAGATTATGCAGTGCCAGTACACCTCCCATGGGCAGGGACACCTTCCACTGGATCAGGTTGCTAAGACCCTCATCCAACCTGGACTTGGAACACCTCCAGGAACGGGGCTTCCGTGATCTCTATGGGCAACCTGTGCCAGTGCCTCACCACCCTCACAGTAAAAAAAATCTTCCTAATATTTAATCAAAATTTATCGTCTTTCAGCTTAAACATGCTACCCCTCATCCTCTCCCTGATTTCCATTATGTTACAACTCACCCTCAAGCTGAAGGAGCACTGCGGATACCTTTTCACAAAATTTTCCGCTTTCCAAAGACAATTCATTGACCAAATTCAGTTAATTCCCAGCATGCCATATTTCAAAATCTATTGGGGAACAAGTGTTCACTTTATATATATATGTATATACACACACACATGCACACAGACACGTGTGTGTATGATTTCAATTTTTAAAATATCTACACAAATTTCCAATGGTTTTGGTAAAAACCATATATATACACTATATTGAACATAATGATTTTTGAAATACAATTGTAAATATATAACCTAAATAAGTCTTTACAATAAATTATTTTAGCATTCTTATAGCAATTACTGGCAGATGGGAGACCAAACTGAACTGGATGCTATTTTTTCTTGTGACTTATCTCACCACATGCCTGCCTATGTGTGGCAAGTACTCACTGTAAACTAATGTAGAGGAGGAAGGACCTGCACCCTCTTGTGTTCAAGATCTCTGGGGCTTTGCCTCCTGTTTCTGTGGGAGGGAAGCAGAGTTACACAGGGTAGCTGATGCAGTGCTCATAAAGTGCCCCGAAGCACCCTGGAGCACCCAGAGTGCTCAGGAGATCAGTGGGCCACTGTGTACCCCTAAGGAGTTTTTCCCTGTGTAATACCTCAAGCAAAATAATGCTCTGTGTTACAGCCAGCTATTCACACAGCTAAAAATCTTTTGAGAAATGCAGAGATTAAGTGGGTTCAATTCAGTTTATCTCAGGTGCCAAAGCCTGTGGTGCACGCAGTTGAAACAGAGAGAATCTCTGGCCTAAAAGGTGGCTAGGGTGGCAGCTCTCAAGGGCTTTCTCTAAACCCGCTCCTCCAGTGACAGATATCATTTTCACTCACCCCAGTCTCCTCTCTGCTACTGCCAATGTGAAAAGGTATAATAATGTTATCTTATTAAGACCGATTCACAGCCATCCTGTGCATTTGTAAGAGACCTGTTCCATCTATCACTTCTTCCCTTCCTTGGCCAGAACTTATTCTTTATCTTCTGTGTGGATATAGATAGACTTGGCTAATGAAGAAGGATCATCACCTTTACTTTTCCCTTTCAGGTTTCCTACAGGGATCATTACCTCAGTAGAAGTAAGAGCCTGATTCAGCAAAGCACTTAGGTACATATTTACTGAACTGGGACTTGAAGTCAGTATTCAGAGTGTGGCTGTTTAAAATTTCTTTGAAGGATTGCATTTTAGGTACAGGTTATTTGAAAATCTGTTCTGAGATTTTTTTGTTTCAGAAAGAAAACATCTGTAAGTCAGTGCAGAAATGTGAAACATTTCTTGAGGACCCACTTCTGCTTAAATTCTGCCCAGCTTATGGAATGTTTGCATGGTGTATTTGCAGCTCAACCATCAGAGTCAGCCCTTCATTAGTTTAAAAAGATAGATATAGCGTCTAATTCTGCATATGCATCTATAATCCTTGAAAGGAAACATCTGTCCCAGGCTGTTCCCATTACAGCATTCACAAACTGCTTCAAAAAAAACAGGAGGACAGGGGGTTGCTTAACTCTAGACCAAGACAGCAAACTATAATTTTTCCCATAACTGAGTGCTTCAGTGTCTCTGCTGACTTTCTGCATAACTGTTCCTTCAGACTACTCTATTTTCAACCCAACATTACATTAAATATTATCTTTATTTCATATCAAAATATTAAATCTATGGGATGCTAGTGATTTGCTCCCTAAAGCTTCAACTTCCCGAGAACCTGGTGATACTATCAGAGTAGGGATCCAACATGTTATTGTGATCAGCTGGAACAGATTAAAGCAAATGGTGTATCAAAGATGAACATTGCATATAGTGAAGAAAACCTAATATCTTCACTCTGTCTTTAACAGTGACCTAGTACGTATTTATATTTTGTAGCAGTTAGTATTTCAGTTACTGCAAATAATCGTCATCTGTCAACATCCTTCAAACAGGCTCAGTTGTTAAAGCTGTCACTTCTCTTTACATAGTACCAATGTGATTAACTGAAAGGAAATCATTCTTCTGCAGATATTTGTCTCCAGTGATCGGGGGAGAAACATAAACTGTTTTAAAAACGTGTAGATGGTAATTCAAGATGCTTTCCAATCAGGATTCCTACTGGGAACATCACTGAAGCAGCAGCTCAGAGGACTATGACAACTGTAACTCAATTTCCCCACATTTTGCAGTTCTTTCCCTTCTGAGTGTGAGCCTTTAATTTCCATTCTCACCCTGTGATCAGGAATATGAGATGTCTATACCAAGTCAGGGAGAAGGGCTGTGTAACCCTGATATCCTTAGGAATGGATTCCTCAGCAGGTGTGTAAGAAAACAGTAATCATTTCATGATGTTTCCCCAGAAAAGCCCCTTAGCCTGCAGCTGGGGATTTCCTCACAAGACATGGTGTGTGGCTTTAACAGCTCACAGTTCTTTCTTCTTCAGTAAATTTGACTAGCCACATTAACAATAAATATCAGCCAGTTTTTTCTTCAGTAACTACTGCAATTGTGCAGTGTTTTTAATTCTCACTGGTTAACAATGTCTCAGGGTTCTGACAGATTTCTTTTGCAAATTTCCTTAAACTTCTGGTACTGGCAAAGCTCAGATCAGTAGCTGTGTGCTGATAACTCATAAATTCTTAGAAAACAAGGAATTGTATCATTGGGGGATACTCCTGTGTCTTTTATATTTTTTATACATATTCTCTGGTACACATTATGTGTTTTAGTCCCAAATGGCTTATGTTTCAAGGCATGAATCTGATGCAAATGGTCTCTCTTTAAACAAAGTATCTAGCGTAGTAATGTGTTGGGTTTTTTTCTTTCCTGCAGTGTAGATTTTTCTATACCAAAATCTATCAAAAGCAAAGTAAAAATGCTAAATTCTGCAGTAGAATTATGCATATGTTACATTATGCATTGTGTGCTCTATCATGTTACTGTGCTGCATGTTATGGTGTAGCTTTCATATGATACAAGTATTATGACACCATGGTTACTTTGGTCTTACTTATTATTATCTTACTTTGTTGTTGTTAATGAATTGCAGGGTTTGTCATTCCCAAATCCTGACTCATAAATAATTTCTGTTTGGTAAGCACTGCATGCAGTATTTTGTCCAGTACTGAAAGTTACAAAGTCATGAATTATGGAAACCTAACAGTTTAGTGAAAATACTCATAAAATTTATATAAAAACAAACTCAGTTTCTACTAGTCCTACAGTACGTTTTGGAATGAAACCTTAATGGCTGAAGAGAAAGAAGAACAAAAAGAATGGAGAAAAAAAAACCCCACCACCATAAGACTTTCAAAATTTGCTGCCTGGTCTTTAGAAAGATCATTCTTTAGCTGGCTACTCGAACCATAGGTAATTAATTCCTGTATTGATAACCCCAGCCACATCTAAATCCCATTTAACCTCAAACAGTTGTAAGAACAATGATAACTCACACAAATCATTATTTTCGTTATATTAGGTGTGTTTCTGATTTCCTGACTTATCTATGGATAGACTCATACTACTCCATTTCTCTAATATACTGTGTTAATACTTACCCATTTCCACAGCCACCAACTTCTGATTCCTCTTTCACAAATCACCTGCATAAAAGTGTAACCCTTAATTTGATGAGTGAGGAGATACTATACCTAGACCATATCACAGATGCACTATTAAATAAGACCCCATTTTTCTTCTGTGTAATTTAGGACAGGAAATGCTGCACAAGAGAAAAGGAGAAAATTTTCCTTATCATGACCCAACCTTTTGAAACTAATTTTCTGTAAAATATAATTGTTGTAAGCAGCTCATTGTACTGAAATATAAGCATGATGCGTAGTGGAACAAGCTTCTACATATATATTAAATATTATTAATCACATGGCTTCTTTCACAATAGTCTGCAAAAGCCAAACATATAATTTAATTCCAGTTAGCTGTACAAATATCAAAGAAGGACAAGTATCACATCATTAACATAGGTCTGACTTAATTGTTGCAAATTAAGACTGCTGGTAGATAAGTAGCTTCTGTAAATCAGATAGATGATCACAGGTGACCGTATAGTACTGTAATTAAATGCTATTCCTTCTCCTGAGCTATGGGTGATAAACATCTGTCATGTGGAATGGTGGAGCAAAGTAATAAATCATATCAAATTTGAAATCTGGACACGTTTAATGATATTGATGCAGTGGAAGGGGGCTTCTGAATATGTTTATGACTCAGTGGTTCAGGTAGTCAGTGAATTCAATACAGAGCTTGTCAGATGAAGTACCATTGAACAGTTTGCTTCCTCTTTGTTGTATAACATTTCAAGGACTTGCCTGGAGTGCACTTCAACTTCCTATTTCCTTGGAATATGGTAAATTGACATCAATGCCTCTTTGCTGGCATTTCAGCAGAGACAGGCAAAGCAGACATTGCTTTGTTGCTGAAAGTAAAATCTAAACACAACCTAAAGCACTGTCTCTGTTAAGACAGTGAGACGTCTCTTTTCACCTTTTCCTCTTACATCTTAGCATTCTTACAATCATCAAAGAATCTGGAATTCCACAGTCCTAATTCATGTACAAACACCCTGGCTCACTGACAACTCAAAAGACAGCACATGCTCACAGAGTAGGGCTGTATGTTGAATATCTCCAGTATGTTACTGTGTGTAGTTCAACTTTAAATATAGGCAGAGGGATTTTTTTCAGCTTCTTCTTTAGAATGTAATGCAGATTGAGAGAAAATGTGTATGTTATGCACCATCTTTCTATGTAATCTTACTTTTGCATATATTGTCTGTTGCATTGAAACTTCTCTTGCCTTGAAAACAGTTATTCCTTGAATAGAGACAAGTATGACAGAAGCAGGAATTAAATATATGATTATCATTCTGGAGTTAAAGGTAATAATGTAAATATTAGTCTATATTTTGAATGAGACACTTAACCAGCTTCACACCCTTGTGGTCATTCACAACCTTGTAACAATACATATAGGAAAAAAAATTATTCTGGTATCTTTGTCAGTACTGTGACCCTTATACGTGCCAAAATATCCTTTACAAGCAGTTGATCTGAAATGGTTTGTTCTCCATCTTGTTCTGGTTGATATATACTGGAACTTGTTGATGTGCTAAGCATCCTTGCTTGATTCTAGAACCATGATGGAGAATTTACAACCAAACTTACCAGCAGTGTGCAAGCAGTAAATCAGATGTAAGAGACTGTGTATGTCATACAAAAAAGAAACACATGAGGGTGAGTGTTACTGTGGGTGTAAAACCTTTCACAGTGCGCATGTGAGATAAGGCTATTACTCATATATAAAAGAGCTGGGCATCCTAAGCAAGTGCTAATCATTCATTTCCTTTTTGCACTATATTAGCCTGTCACTTGGCATGGTAAATGATTGGAAGCTGTTGTTGTTTATCCTATCAACCATAGATTCCCCTGCTTACATCACTCAAGTGTCCTTCTCTGTTAAGCCATTCTAAAAGCCCAGAAATATTTCAATACCATTTTTCTCCATATATTTTAAATTTGAAATAACATTTTCAATGCAGAAATAACTTTCTAATGTGAATAATTTCATATCTTGCTACTGTCTGGGTCTATAAGTCATATTTTGTTTCCCATTGGGAGACAAAAATCTGATTTTAAACAAAGATAAAATCAAAATTCTTCTCCTGTGACTTCCAGAAAACAAAGTTCTGTAGATGTTACTATACAGAAGACAGAAATAATGACCCAGACTGAATATGGTTTATTCATGGCCTCAAGCCAAGACAAACACAGAAGGAAATTTTTAAGAAATAATTTTGAGAGATGAAGATGATATTCCCATATAGGAATAACTTATTTTAAATGGTAATTGCCTACTTTTTTTTTCTAGGTTTGAAATATCACACTTAATCAGGGAAGAAAGGTTAGAGCATATTGAGCTGGTGGAGTGGTCAAAGGGAAATAATATATGAATTTATTACCTGGATATCCATAACTCATGTAGAATGTATTTGCTAGTCAGAGACATTTTTTTTCTTTCCGTTAGTCTACCAGGTACAGAGAAAAATCTGTGTCGGCAATGACGACAACAAATGCCCCCAGCTGCTATATATTTGCAGACTGAGCAAGGTGATGAATAAAAGCTATGAATATAAAATACATTTTTCAGTTGAAGAGTTGATTGTATTTCTTTTTGGCCCCCTTAAAGGAATATAAACACACTAGCTAACATACCATTTGAGAAGAGGCATGAGGGAAAAAAATAAAGTAGGTGTTTTGAGAGAGGAGAATACCGAAGACAAAGTTTGTTGTACCAGACAGATGGCATGAGTTGAGGTGAATGTGAGGAAGAGAGTTAACTTTGAAGATTATTCTGTATATATTCAGCACATAACTGGCTGATCCAGACAGTGTTACTGGATGCAAGGGGCTGCAAGTTTGGTCTTCAGACATAATGTAAGATATGAACAGAAGGCAAATTTGGGGACAGAAAGAATTGTGAGATTTCTGAAGAGATACTTAAGAAGCTTGAATTTCACAAAGTGCACATCAGGCAGCTTAGGGCAGGGTGACAGGGTGACTTAGTAGAGTGGCAAGCCAACAAATGATTTTACTGGTTGCATTTTGAGGACTGTGGGATAATTGTATGTGTTTTAGAAATTACAAGAACATAAGAAAAGCTGTACTGAGTCAGACCAAAGTTGCACTTAGACCCTCATCTTGACTCCACTAATAGCCAATGAGATGTGCCTAGAGAAAAACAGGGCAAATCTACAGGGAAGTTTTCCCAGAATAATCTCCATTTCTCCAGTAATATGTAGCTTCGGTTGTTCTTAGATGACAGGGTGGTATCTAACAACTTTCAGTGGATTTCTCCCTCCTGAAATATATAATTGGTTTTGAACCCATGCAAACTTATCCTACAGAAAGTTTCAAAACTTTACCATATTGTGCAAACAGCAAATTACTATGTATCTGGCATCTACTCATTTTGTTTGATGACACTTAATACCTTTACTAGACTAGAATGCAGTCATTCCTTGTTCAACGACTCTGTATTATCCATAATTTAATAAGCCTCTATCATAATTCTTTTCAGTCTTCTTTTCTTGCAGGATGAAGAACTGTATCTCATTTGCTTCATATGAAAACACTCTTAAGCATCTAACTATCTCTGCCAATACCTTTTCAAATTCCAGTATATCCATATTAATATGAGGAATTCTTTGGGAAGCAACAAGGACCAGAGTCAATTATCATCATTTGCTCCTACTAGGATTTATATGGTAACTTAATGCTTATTGCTTAGCTCTCTATCCTTTTAATTGTAATTGCAACATATTCTTTTCCTTGACTGCTATTGAGTGTTATATAAACCTATCTAGTATAATCATAAAACCTTCTTCAAACAATGGGTCAAAATAGTGACTCTGCCTATACATTTGGGATTGGTTTCCCATGCGTACCCTTTTATATTTATTGACACGGAAATTCATTTGATGTTGTATGTCATAGAATCATAGAATGGTTTGGGTTGGAAAGGGCCTTAAATATAACCTAGTTCCAGTCACTCTGTCGTGGGCAGAGACATCTCCCACTAGACCAGACTGCTCAAAGCCTCGTCCAACCTGGCCTTGAACACTTCCAGGGAGGGGGAATCCACAACTTCCCTGTGGGCAACCTATGTCAGTGTCTTGTCAGCCTCATCATGAAGAATTTCATCCTAATTTCTAATCTAAACTATCCCCCTTGCAATCTGAAGCCATTCCTCCTCATCCTATCACTACACGTCCTTGTAAAAAGTCCCCTCCATCTTTTTTGCAGGCCTCTTTCAGGTACTGGAAGGCCACTCTAAGGTCTCCCTGAGGCCTTCTCTTCTCCATGCTGAACAACCCCAACTCTCTCAGCCTGTCCTCATAGCAGAGGTGCTCCAGCCCTCTGGTGATCTTTGTGGCCTCCTCTGGACCCATTCCAACAGTTCCATATCCTTCCTAGGCTGAGAATTCCAGAACTAGACACAGTATTCCAGGTGAAGTCTCACAAGAGCAAGTCCCGGTCCTTCAGTGTCATGAAGTCTTTCTGTCACTGCAGTTGTTTTATCCCTCTTCTGAAACATTGGTGGTTTAATATTATTAGAGAGCTTTGTCTCTTTGTTGTTCAGCTCTCTTTCTAGGATAAAATCTCACAGCAGCCCTCGTGAAAATCCATGACTGACCTCTGACCACTGTGAAGCTGTTCACTGTGCTACATGCTGCAGGAAGCTCTAAGTAAGGTAAAAGGCTGCCACTTGCAGTGGACGAGGAGTCTGAAAGGCTGGCAGCAGTTTTCAGCCTTTAATGACAAAGTGTAGTTGCTTTCTGGGAAAGTGGCATTTAAAACAAAATCTACTTTTCAAATTCCTGATGTCATTTGCTGTTCAGAGAAAGCCTTCTGTCTTCCCAAAATCACTAAAGATCTTTTCTCTGAAATACAGGCTGATAAAGCAGAAATGCTAATCAAAGCAAAATACCAGTTTAGCAAGTGAATCACAAGGTCTTGGCCTTTGGCTGGTCTGATAAGCTTTACTACAAGAACTTTTACTTCTCCCTCAGTAAAAGGGAAGCATCATAGAATCATTGAGGTTGGAAAAGACATTTAAGATCATCAAGTCTAAGCAGTACCCTAACACTGTGAAACCCGCCACTAAACTATTTCTCTAAGCACTACAACTTCCCATTTTTTAAACACCTCCAGGGATGGTGACTCAACCACTTCCCTGGGCAACCTGTTCCAGTGCTTGACAACCGTTTGTGTGAATAAATTTTTCCTAATATCCACTCTAAACCTCCCTTGTCACAGCTTGAGGCCATTTCCTCTTGTTCTATCACTTGTCACTTGTAAGAAGACCCCAACCCCACCTTGCTACAACCTCCTTTCAGGTAGTTGTAAAGAGTAATAAGGTCTCCCCTCAGCCTGCTTTTCCCCTGACTAAACAGCCCTAGTTCCCTCAGCCTCTCCTCGTAAGACTTGTACTGCAGACACTTCACCAGCTTCATTGCTTTGGACACACTCCAGCACTTCAGGGTCTTTCTTTTCCCAGCCATCTTCAGATACATCTCAGCTCTGTCTGTATTACATAAAACAACTGAGATTGTTCTTATGCTGAACAACTGCAAGATGCCAAGGTAAGCTCTGGGACTCAGGCTGAGAAATCCTCTTTCAAAGCACAAATCATGGTAAACAAAGTGAAAAACAGGTGAGCTTAATCTGAGACTTATGCTTAACTGAGAGCATAGATGTGTTTCTTCATAGATTATTTCCTGTTATTTACACTGTCTCACCTCGTTAATGTTTTCTGGAGGACAATGTCCAAACCAGTATCCGTTGCTCCAAATGAGGCTTCACAGGCCCTGAGTGCAATGGAAAAAATTATTCTCTTCCTCATTAATACTACCCACTGTAAGATTTTCTCCTTTCTGCAGTATAATTCTTCTGCTTGTTGCCAGAAATCTGCATCTGGAAGTTAACTGAAATGATTCAGACATAACAAATATCTTAGGAAGAACACAGAAAATGAAAGCAGTTAGTAGCGTTAGGGATGTAGTGTCATACACAGTCCCATTGAAAGTCACTGGGAAACAAGATGCATAGTAAGAAAAGCCAAAAAAATTCTGGAAAAGGATCCTGGCTACAGGAAAAGAAGACAGCAATGATTTTCTGGATTACCCACTACTTTTTTGTCCCACAGAGAAGTGTGTAAGGCGATCCATTCAATTGTCCTCAGGAAAAAGGTGTAGAAATAATAAAAGAAGAAAAACTCAGCATCAATATAAGGTAAAAAGTAACACTGAAAATATTTCCTATTACAAATGACCTTTTTATCTTTCTAGAATTCCCAACATTTTTAACATGAAAATCTTAATTTTCAGGATTTTTGCTAAAAGCTCATACTGGGGCAAAACTTTGTGAAGCAGACTCATCTTGGTTTTAGATTCCTCACAAAACACATGTTTGGTCAAGTCCTCTTAACAACCCCATGGACAGAATAAATGACTGGCATTCTGGTATGGGTTTCCCAGGAGAATGCATCCTTGCATACTTACTTATGACGTACGTGAAGGAAGTCACTGTACTTGGGGTCTAGCTCGGACAAGGCCAAACCCTTTTGTGATAGCAGCAAATGTTGTAAGTATCAGATGCAACAATCAGTCATGATCAGTCAGTGTAGCTAAGAAATGGGAAGGCAGATTTGACCTTTACCACCTCTTTGCCCTCACAAATACCAGAGCAGTTGAGGAATTGGCTCTTGTTTCATCAGATGTGACATTAATCTCTGTCTGGTCTTTTCAGCTTGTTACGTTCCTTTTACTAAGATGAGGGTTATATGGGTCTGGTGAAAAGCTCCCTCACAACAGATTCTTCATGGGCTTTTTATAGCTTTCTCACTAGTGATGAAAAGAAATATTACAATGGAGCCAAAAAAAAGGCTCAGTAATTTTAGTGAAGTGTTCGACAAGGATTAAAAAAGGTCTCCCCATAGGATCTAACTCTTGATCTCAAAGGGAACCTGAGAAAGCATTTCCCCTACTTCTGTCAATGCTGAGTGAACTGAAAATCCTAATTAAGTGTTACCGCCTGAGATGACTGTAGGATATCAGTCTCTCATCACAAAGAAAAATATACAGTGAGCACAGCAGCACACACATTCTTTCCAATACAGCTTTGAGGAGTCTGAAAAACTCAAAAGAGTGGTAATGCTACATGGTGTTGTCAGTGAGGTTCATTCCATGAGTGTTGCCAACGTCTGTGTACAGAATTCGCCTTGCTGTACAAAAATATGGATGATCTCAGGACATTGAGACCAGAGTCTTAAAGGTTTTGAATCTTCACTACGTTCACCATCTGGTTCCATGTATTTTATCAACCATCATAAATTCCCCCACATAAATGAATGACCAAAATACTCAGGGAATAAAACTTCCACTCAAATACGCTAAAAGTTAGTTTTAAGTCAATGGTGAGATTATTTGTAATTTAACATGACCACGGTTTGAGGCAAATAAAACAGCTTCATAATGTTCTTCCATTTAGCAGGAATTTGGGTGGAAAGGCAACATAGACTGGCACCTGATGGCTTGTCGAAACAGTGAATCTGGCCTACATGGATAAAGAAAAATGTGAACATTTAGCTCTGCAAGTGATTTATTTCTTAACTAGTTACTACACAGAAAGTCATAGTTCCTCTAGAATGTTCCTCTACTCAATTCCATACCGCTGTCATCTAGCCTCAGCTGCCTTCACAGATGACTCTCAGTTTTGAAATCTGCGTGGTGAGACAGTATCACTGCAATGTGAAAGATAGATACTCTCAAACAGCTATTCTGGCTCCAGAGACGGCTTTAACGTGATCGTATGGCATTTAGTCCTCAAACAGCTCTTCCAGTCTTTTATAGGAGGAAGACTGTGAATTAGGTAGAAGTGGGAAAAGTTAATCACTACTTCTTCAAAACAAAGAAATTATCTGATTGGATAGTTGAATGGTGCTATTGGGTTCCCCCTCAACACTCTTGTATCCTAGCCTAGGTAAGCGAGATTATTTAATACTTTTAATTTTTTCTTTACCTGCCTTGCTGCTTTTTGCTCATCCCTCTGTGACTAGCCTGTGTATTGAAGACCATGACAGTAACTGCACATACTTGCCCAATCATAAATAAACATAAATAAACCACTGTCATTGTGCTAGCTGTACATTTACTAAAATTCACTGTCTTCCATCATCCAAGTCATTAATGAAGGTATTTAGAAATAACTGTGGATTCAGTATTGACACTGATAGAAGCCTACTCAATGTCTCCATTCAAACTGACTGACTACTTCTGGGAGTGATTTTCCAATCTTTCATTCACACATCATCTTTTACTCACTGTGTTTATCTGAAAATATTCCATTGGACCTTACTGAAAGCCAGCATTATGTCACTTCTCTTGTATCTCCTAATCCATTAATTCTTAAGGAAGGTGAGTAAATTGATTTAATGGGATGTCACAGATTGTTGAACTCAACAATTTAGCAGTCTGAGAATTTGAACAAGCTTCATAATATGCCATCCCTTTAAAAGGGGACATAAATTATCAGAATTAAAAGCATTAGTCTCTCTCTCACAGAATTAAAACACTTTCCCATGCCCACAGCATCCTACAATGATCACCTCTTAGGTTAACAATAACTTCTTTAAATATCAAAGATGACAACTGTCAGACAGAAAATACTGTCCTGAACTATATAGGGTCTGTTTATTCCTGTGGTGCAGATGGGATGGGAAAGAGGACCTTTGAAATACTTTTCAAAGTATTTGTTTCAAAGTACTATTGTGGGTAGGTTTGCATTGCAAATATAAATTCCTATACAACTATTTGGAACACTGGCAAGCATGTTTAATCCCTTCACCTCCTCACCTGGACAGGGTATTACACTAACAAAAAAAGAAAGGCACATGTTTAATTGACAACAGCCATGTGACAGAACATGTGCTATCATTTGCAGTCCAAAAGACACTTATCCAACACTCTTAAACCTTAGCTTTTTACAATACTCAGTGTTGTGTTTTGTTGCAGGCCCTACATTACAAGAATTAAGTAGCTGAACTGGACAGTGTTCAGAGAGCAGGATGAATGTTCAAAAGTCAAGGAGACATGACCCCAAGTAAACAGATAGAAAGGAATGGATTGTTTAGCCTAGCAAAGAGGAAATTGAGAGTGGACATGACAGAAATCCTGAAATATGTAGGAGTTTGCTGAAAGGAGAAAGGTAGTAGATTTCTATGCATACGCATCTGGGTTAGGTCAACAAGCAAAGGACTTCAGTTGTCTTTAGGGAGGTAAAGATAAACTGCTAGAGAAAAACAGAGTACTCACAAAGCTACTGAAATAGATGTGAAATCTTTATTGGAAAGTTTGGGACAGAGGAATGAGAATTCAAAAAAAGCACTATTAGAAAAGACTTCTGTAGAAAGGGAACATGGACTAGATGGTAGTCCCTTAAGCCCTGTTTTCTGTGATTTATCGTGCTACATTATTCACTCCACGACTGTTGCATGTAGTGGTAAAACTGTCAACTTAGTCTGTCAACTTAGCTCTTGCAGAGATGGCGGTGATGGTAACAGTATGTCAGTTACAGATAAGCTTCAATGCAAGTCATTTATGACACTTAGACTAGAGGTCCTTCTCCCTCCTGTTTGATTTCAATAGTTAGGAGGAATTGGTATTTACTTACTTTTGCATGCAATGAGACTGAAAGCTTGAGGACTTCAGGGCACACTTATGTCAGAATCATCCTGAATCCAGTTCCCAGTTTCTGAAGATTTGCTTGTTTTGCTGTTGAGCACACTAACTTTAATTCATAGATCTGAATATTCAAGAACTGTAAGATCAACTCACCTATATTTTTTTGCTGCATCTTTCATTCTCCTATGGAGACAAATAAAATCTGCTTGCTTAAATACATTCAGCCTTTTCCCTTTGGTTCTAGGGGAGAGGAAGAACACTTACTTTAGCATGACACAAAGAGAATCCATCCAGAATAAAAGTGTTAAATACTTCAGCAGTAATACTTTTTAAAAAGGAGAGTTGAACAAGGATTGGAGTTTGGTGTTTTTTCTTTAGGGAATAGTGAATCTTTTCATGTCAGCAATTTACTTTGCTTTGTCACATTTGTCTTCCTTGAACTGCACAGGATTGTTTTTGTTTCAAGTTTCATTAAACAGTCCAAAGTGGAAAGAGAGCTACTGTATTAATCAATAGCTGGAGGAAATAAATCTGTGCTCTTTCCTGCAAATGTTCTGCTGCACGATGTGCTTTCGTTGGTATAGTTTTATTCATGACAGAAGCCAGCCATCTGCTGGAGTGCTGCTGCAATAACCCATTTCCAGGACCACAGGACAAAGCCACTTGTCAATCTTTGAAAAAATCCATATTTTTTTTTCTTCAAACTTTATGACGAATAAGTCGTTTGGAAAGAGAGTGGGGAAACTATGCAGAGATCCCTTAAAAGTAGGCCGTTAGACAGGTGTTACATGCTGACAGAGGTGCAAATTTCTGTAATGAGTGGGGATAGAGCACAAAATATTAAGCACAGGTTTTAACAAGATTACAGAAATGTGCAAAATGTATTATGGAGTGTTTAGATTAGGAACCATAGGTGGGGAAGGGGAGGGATTGAAGTAAACTGGGTAGAAACAATAGCAGGGAAACAAAGGGAAAAGAAGCTGGACACGTGTTACCATGTTACTGGTGAGTATATTACTCTCACAGTACACACAGTGCTTCATCACTACAGTCTATCTTGTATCCTCATGAAACCCTCACTAGTCAACACTAGTGAACTGCAAGGTAGGGTGACTGAAGACTGGAATAAAGAGGTCTGAGTGCCAGGAATTGGAGGAGACCATTATCCAGGAGCTAGGTACTGGACAGACCAGAGTTCCCAGCTGCAGAGAGATCCATGTCATGTGTGTATATTCCAATAGCAGCCTTCAATCCTGATCAGCTAGAGAGGAGGAGAGGATGTTTCTGCGAGTGCTGGTTTTTTTTTCATGTGGATATCAATTTAAAAAAAAGTAATTTCTCTCTGCATTAGTCTGTGTGTCTGGACTCATGTAGAGTCTGTGGTGTGCATGTGTATGTATGCTTGTGTCTAATGAACATATACTGAACCTCACTCCAGGCTGAGAAAGGGGACACATAACCACAGCAGCTTCACAGCTATTAGGCTGAGAGATGAGAAATCCTCTTGGTCCTGAAGTCCAGCAGGTTTGGCTATCTCTGACAAAATGGGAGTGAAATTCCAAGTCTGATCCTTTGGTAACTAAGGCTGTGGGTGAAATTACAATAGGCACCTTAGTGACTTCTGAGCATCTATTCAGTTTTCAATGGTAGCTGAAGGAGGAAAAGCGAGGTAGGTGGAATGAACTGACCATCATGTTCAGATAGGAAAGACAGTTTTTATTCTTTTCCTGATGGAATCTGTAGCTCCTGGTCCCAAGCTCATCTTTACTCTTGCCACCATGCCCAGGTGAAGAAGAGATTAGGTTATATTCCCCTTGAATGCTCTGCTCTTTGCTCTAAAGTTCAAGTTGCTATTTAGTAATGGTATAGGAAGCCATACCTCACAAGCAAAGGCTGAATATCCTGCTTCAAGGTGCAGCTGATTAGCATCTTTACATGGGTAGAGAGGTGTATCCTGTTAGCTAATGGGGCTGAAATAATAATGAGTTGCATAATAGTCTCTGGCAGGAAGCTGGTGCAGAACTGTTTAGGAATGACAGCTTGATGATAGAACAAACTGGTTGATTTACCAAGTGAATTACCACTGGAAGTGCACCCAGACCTCAAACTGTGATTTTTAGCTTAACACCAAAGTTTATTTCCCACCCACACAACCCTGGCTAGCTTACATTTTCATTACCTTCCACTGACAGATCTCTAAAATGAGAAAATGATGAACAAAGGAAAACTAGCAATGGAAAAACATTAATTGAATTAAGGCCATGAAAAAGGATGCTCACTTTCAAGAGGAAAAACAGAAAAATCTTCCATACCTCTGTTCTAATAAAAAGTCTTGAGTTTCTGGGACTGTGGGGTTATTAAAGGTAGCTTTATGTTTTGCTGCTTGTGGATATAGAGATTACTCTGCTGGCTGGGTGATGAGACCAGGGACTATCGCTGGGTTCCCCATCTATTTAAGAGAGTTAGTGTTTCTCTCTCTGCATCCAGCTTGCATTGGCATGGCTGATGGGTCTTCTCAGAGATGGGAAATTAGTCTTGCAGCTAAAAATAAGTGACAGCTGGAGAAACAGTAACTCCAGAGTACGGTCCCTGCCATCCACAGGAGCATCCTGGGACAACTCTGGAGTGTACTGTGCATACAATGCATCTGTACTCAGGCATTGGCAGTGGGAACAACAGAGCAGCCTCTGTGAGGAGAGGCCACATCTGCCCCATGCAGGTCCCAGCTGACACCAACAACGCTGCTGCAGGGCACAGCTGAGACCCTCGGCAAAGCTAGGGATACAAGTGGGAAAAACAGGTTTCTGAAAGGACAAAAGGTGGCACACGCGGAGGAGAAGAAAGCCATTTTAAACCTATTTTAGATCTTTCCCTGTTTCAAGTTTGTTTTGCCCTTGACAGTAATTAGTAAGTAATCTCAAAACACAAAATGGAAATGGAAATATAAGGGGAAAAGCTCCTCTTAATTTTTGTGGTAAATTAACAACAAAAAGTCCACACTTCCCTCTCTACTATTTGATCAATAATCAAGCAACTACTTTTCATGTTCACTGTGCACCTACATCTTAAAATCTGCAGCCTCAATAGGACAAATAATAGCCAAAAATTCAGCCAAGTAATCTGAAAGCAGGATTTCAGATGATGTGGCTTACACAACCCAAGTGAATTTCACCTGGGACATTTGGGAACTTGCTTTTGAGGTGTTTTGAGTGTCTTCAACCTCAACTGAAATGTCTCTCACTGTGCATTTGACTCACCTCTGACATACAGCGTAGAACTATTAGAATAAATCCCTGTTCATGTGTCTGTCACAAGTTGGATAGTTGTAGCTGTAGCAGGCCTAAGAAAAAAAGATTGACTCCAATATTCACTGAAGTCCTGCTGATAGATTCCATAGACTACAAAACCAAACAAAAAGTCTTGGTTACACCAAGGCCTTGTATTCTTTGCTCATCTCAACTACATTGGACTTTCTGGATCTTTCTTGCTTGGAAAACCCAACTGATGCTTTCACAACGTGCTTGCATGCTGCTTTCTGTTCCTTACTGGGCCAGAAACATTCAAAAATCCTTTCAAAGCTTCTGTTCCTATTTCCAGCAAGAATTAGCAAGAAAAGAAGTATGAGGAAGAAAAATGCACTGTGTTTTGTACTTCTAAAAGCCCGTTCTTTGGATTTCCGTCTGGGTTTAGCTGGAGGCGCCACATATCTTTTATTTTAACTGAACCAATTTGAACTTCCACTGCTACAATAAATTTCTGGACACAGAAGAAATGTCAGCAAGCCAGCCCAGGGTAGAAGCCTATGTTCTCAAGGAACAAATTTAAAAGTACTATCTGCTAATGATTTTCCAGCACTACTCCTTTTGTTGAGGTTTCTGTTGCAATTGCCTGAAAGCATGTTACTCCCAGGGCCTCAGTGAATATTCAGAGGAAACGATTATGTTTAAAATCATGTCTCTCACAGGCTGAAAATTAAGGCAACCTGTTGGTACAAACGGCCTGAGAGCAGAAGCACGTTGATCCCAAAGGCAAGCGTAGTGCCAGCTCATTTCTGAAGTTGTAAGGATATTTTCCAAGAGTTTAATGTGCCCAGGTTACATGAGCAGGAGAAATCAGGGCCAGCATTTACACTCTCCCAGCCTTACACTGACAACTTGAAATCCCAGTCTGGAATAACAGTACTTTCCCTACCAATAATAATTGCTGAGCATTCCTGCAAAGAACCCTACTGCCACTTAAGCTGCCAGTCAGGCAGTACCAGTGGCATCACAGCCTCTGGTGTGGGATCTTCCTCCCTGTGATTCACCCCAGAGAAGTACATGGAAAGCGTAGTGCAGAGTCTTTGATTCATTACTGGTAGGCCTGATGCAGGTTCTTTTCTTTCTCTTCCTCTAGCCTGTTGATGCAGCATTTGTTGTTTCCTATAATTCTCCACAAAATCCATATGCCATTCACTGACAATGTAAGGGCAATTGCAAATGGAACCTAATAATAAGTAATAATAAAAATAATAAAAAAAAAATAGCCTGCTGTTCCAGATCCTCATTTCTAAAAGTTTTCCTTAATCTCTTCTCTCGTGTCTCATCTTCCATCCAAGACTGAGTTTTCCTACTGCAGGTTAAAAGGAGAAAAAACTGCAAGCACTCAGGCAGTGTCTCCAGGGACATTTCTGCACGTTGTAGGGGACATCCAAGACATTTGGCTGTTTCATAGTGTTCCCTTCTGTTTCAAGTCATGACTGGGATCCAGTTATGTCTGGGCTGTCATCTTCACACTTCCGATGAGCCACCATGTCTGACTCTAGAAGTCTATGAATCAATCAAGAATTTGCCCTTTTCCCCCTCATCCTAAGAAGTGTTATTTTGCTGTACTGTGAAACCTGTAAAACTCTCTGGGGGTGGCAGGTGCTATATATGAAATGTGCACTATTCCTAAATTAGATTATTGTGCCACTGATCTCCAGCTTTTGCTCATGATTCTGATTTGGAAAGGACCTTACTATTCACTGGCTCTGTGTTTGTTGTGCCCACCCACTGTCTCTTTGTTTTACAATGAGGCTAAAAAAATCTTTGCAGTAGAGACCATCATTTTGTTCTGGTTTTCCACATCCTAGGGGAAAGCAATGGGACCTGCTCTTGCAGTACAGAAAAGAAATTACCTCCTGGGTTCCTGAGTTGCAAACACATTGGAAGTAAAGGCAGAAGAGTCGAATATGCAATCAAAGAGGTTTTCTCTTGAAACCACCTACTGACTGACTGAATAAAAATAATACTGAATGAAAGAGAATATGAATCCTTAAAAAAATCCTTTTTCCTTTATGGAGTTTATTTACATAAGAAAAGATCCCCCTTCATTATTTAGTTGCTAGACTTTTTCACGCTCAATATTTGAGAATGTTTTTGTGGGTCAATTCTCTGTTCTGCTGATTGATTCATCCCCAGTTCAAACACATTATTGAGTCAGATTTTGCCTAATGTCAGTCTGAAGACAAAGCAACTGAATTAACTTCAGGGAGTTATACTAAACATACAGCATGTAAATGGGAGCAGTGCTTGGTTCCCCTCCACAATATCCACCTTGACTTGGGCAGCTTTCTCTAACAAAAATCCCTCTTTTATCCTAATCCTGCTTTTTCAGTTAGATTATTCTGAAATTACATTTGCCTTCTAAATATTATTTTATGTGTGCACAGGACTGCCTTTTCATTATTCACTTTGTATACTAGCAAGCATTAGATAACTTTTAGTCACACCTTTTTCACTGGCAAAAGGCTACATTTAGGGAGCACCCTCTTCCAATGGTTTGCACAAGTACAAGATTTTCATTTCAGACTCAATATGTTTAAAACCATAGTAGAGCAGAAGGATGCACAGATTCAGGATGGAGAGTGGAGCATGATATTCCCTAGACTGCTCTTCTAGGGAACACATTACTCTTCAGTATACAGAAGTCTAAGGATGGTGCTCGATTTTTCAAGTATTTGTATCATGTCAGAGTCCAGGGTGATACTTGGCACTTTGATATGGTAGTTTATTGCCTTCAGAGTGTAGTTTAGACACACTTTAACATGACAGGAGTACAGTCAGTCACCAAAATCAATGTGTTCTTCTTGTCCTTGCCTCCTTCATGCTGACACAAGCACTGCTGAAGCCATTCTGTAAATCAAGACTGGGACAGATCCCAGTTGAAAACTTATTTTTGGGGGAATTTGCTATGTCAAATTACCTGTTCTAGGTCACTGCACTGCTGTCTGAGAGACAGTGCCAGCATAAGGAGGTGATGGGAAGGTCTAACCAGCACAAAGAGCAAGGTCAGCAAGCGTTTATATTGGATTAAAGGGTCAGCAGCCTGAGTTAAAATGCTGCATGCAGTTCCTGTATGAATTTCTCAAGATTCAGCTTCCACTAACTTTTTTATATCCTTCTTTTTTCTCTGCTTAAAGAAATTTGGATAAACTGCAGATCAAACTTCCCTTTCATGCAGAAAGTAAGTTTCCCAGATTAACCTTCCAGCACTTTTCCAATAAGTGAACATGGTTTTTAAAGCATAGGAAAAAACTCCACATAAAGATGAACACTGGATCCTGGAGACACTATTTCATCAATGACCTTGTTAATGCTGAAGGTGGAAGAGTGGTTTAGTCCCTTACTGTAATCAAGAGTCTCCTGCCCATGTATCTGACCACAATTTGCCATTGCAGCCACAGGAGAAAGTTGAGACCTCTAAGTCCTTTTTGAGCTCACTATTTAATATTTTTAAAGCAACAATCCAATGATTGTTCCTAGACACGTGATTTAATGCATTTAGTTGCATTAATAGAGCTAAATGAAGGAGTAAAGCAATAGCAAGTAATTGTGATACATGTAGTAAGCCTCACATAGTTCCAGAAAATTGCATGTTGCTCATCCTAGTTGAGTTGTCACTGTATTTCCAAAGCAAGAGTCTCAGCCAGGTAGGCTCAAATACCCATTTGAGGAACCTTCTTACCTCATGTCTTAATAAAGGGCAGCAGCATCTCAGGTGAGCCAGGCTAGACTCAAAACCTCATCTCTTTTCACATGCCATCCTTCTTCTACTGTAAACTGCAAATCTTAGTAGCATTTTCTTTGAAGTTCACATTAATACTCTTTGGATTACTGGCTGGCTGGGAATTTGTGAGATGCACCAAAACCCATTGGAATTGCAATTTCATATTCACAATTAAGTAGGTGCAGTGAGTCAGATGCAGTTGAGTTTATGAGTTAAATTACTGTTTCTCCTTACTGCCCAGACATCACAAGGAGGACATACTTCTCACACTTTTTATTCCTGGCTTAACATTTAATTTTAATTCCTTGCTTTGTGTTGAACTATTACAAAAGTCCTTATTAAACATGAATTACCTGGCCTGCGTAGCTTTGATCCCTCTTTTCTCAGTTACTCTCACTAGAGCTAGTAGATAAATTGGCAGATAAAGCTGGTTACAAGTCACAAGGTGACTGATTTGTGTAAGTACTGTTACCACTGCTGTGACAAACCTGGGCATAGTTTCAATCTTGGTAATGTGTATTTTCTGTTCAGCAAAAAATACAAATGAGTTCCAGAAGAATCTCTGGGTGCTGGCTTTTCTATTGCTAAAAGAATAATCAAAGAACGTGTCATCTGAAAAAAAAAAAGTTCCACATTATCTGCTATTGTTGGAATGCAGAAGAAGACTCAAATAGACTTCAAGACTTCATCTGCTCCGTCTTTGGCTGCCTGCATCATGTATATGGTTGGAAAGAAAAAAGACAGAAGTAGGTTTACCTCTTTTCTGTAAAGAAAGTGCTTCATTCTTCTTTTCTCTTCTCCAACAAACCCATTATATTTAAAGGCCACATTCTGCTGTTTCTAGCCACCTTCTGGTTTTCCGTAAGTATTCATGTATTTTTGCCAACTCCTGTATTTTTATGACAAGTCTCACTATAGTTTTTATGTAAGTCCCAGGTTCTAAGATAATCTGATAAGCAAAAAAGACCTTTACTATAAAACAAATCAAGAAAGCAAACAAATAAAGTACCAGAAGACAGTGGACATCCTAAATTTTGGTGTAAAACTATTTGCAAGGCAGATCTCATTACATTTTAACCTTATTAATAATATTTGTGCTGTGGTAGCATCACTGGTAAATTGTCATAATAGCTGTTTAGAAAAATCTACAAAATAATTTTTACTCCCTAAAGAGATTCCTGGGACTATGTTGAGACTGTGCATGCTTGGTTTATTTCTTTTTGTATATAAAAATAATATTCAGTCTCC
Organism: Phaenicophaeus curvirostris; assembly: GCF_032191515.1. NCBI lineage: Eukaryota > Metazoa > Chordata > Aves > Cuculiformes > Cuculidae > Phaenicophaeus > Phaenicophaeus curvirostris. The sequence continues at coordinate 93,755,521 of NC_091394.1, forward strand.
AAAAGATGACAATCATCTTAAAAAGTGGCAAAAGGTGAACAGGTAAAAAGTACCTTTTGCAACAAGCCAATGAAAATCTAAGCATTAGCTGTTTCTCCCTGTACCGAGAAACTAGGAAATATAAACAGAAGCACATCTGAAGAAATCAAGGAGAAGCAGTCATTGAACTCTTTCCTTCTGAAGGATTCAGTGAATATCTTAACACTAGCTGTAAGAAAATGAAGAAGAATCAGTGAAAAGTGAAAAGTTACTTTTATTGCACATTTTTGCACTACATAGTTCTGTTAGTAGTCCTGCAAGTGGACAACTGAAAAGATAGACAATACAATATAAGAAAACAGAGGTTGGAGGACATTACAGATCCTCTGATCCTTGTCATGTCTGAATGAAGGATTAACACTTCTGAAATCATCCTTGGCAGGTGTTTGTCTAATGTATTATTTAAAATTTCAATGACAGATATTCTCATCTCTGTAAACAGCATTCTTCAGTGGCTTTTGTCCTTAAAAGTATTTCTCCTTTTCTGACTTAAATGTATCTTGCTAAATCTTAAGCTAATTATTTTTGTTCAGCCAAAAATAGGAAGAGCATCTCAGTCTTGTCTTTCTGAAACAAGCTTTCCCCAGCTGAAAGTGGGAGGGCTGTATTCTCAGGAGTAAATGATATTATTTCTTTCATGTCTTGCCCCAGACACAGTATTTTCTAGGTTCTTGTTTTTCTCTTGGCCCCTCCACCCACACCACATTCAGATTTTTCCTTCGTGGTCTACATGTGTCTTAAAACGTTGTACACCATGCTGGACCCAGAACTGCAGCTGAGGCCTTTCTCTGGTTGAGCAGAGTAAGAGGATATATGCCCTATGACCCACTTGTCTGAACATCTTAGAAATGACAGAGGTGTTCAACAATATTAAGTTATTTTCACTTTATCGTCTAATAATATCTCCAGACATTCTTCTGAAGGCTTCTATATAAGTGGGCGGTCTAAAACATTTTACTGGGTAGCTGCTGTGTCCAAATCTCCTGTGCATTACATGGTGTGTGATATTCAGTCTTCATCCACCTGGATGATGTCTCCCAAGGCCATCCTTCGAATAGACTGCCTCCGCACAAACAAGGCTTCATCCATTTCACCCTGCTTTGCTCCTCGTTCCTTCTGCTTTTTGGCCACATTTTCAATGAGCTTGCTTGCATCACTAAGTGTTTTTTGTGTTCGTTGACCTGCAGATTTCTGCTTGCCTTCTCCCACACTTGGATCTGTGACCTTTAAGGGTTTGGCTTTCCCATGATCTTCCTGCTGCTCTTTCATGTGTTTTATTCTGAATCGGCGCCGAGAAACATTCTGGCAAGGATCAGAGATGTTATCATGGCTGTTAGACTCTTCGTGCTCATCAGATACCTGGAGAATAGGGATTAATGGCTTACAGATTGTCTTGGGAGCCTCTTCCACTCCCGGTTGTTTACTCAACTTAGAGGTTGTCTCTGGAGGCAAAATAATTTGAATTTCTCCCAAGGGTTTGCTGCTTTTAGGGGGTAGGGAGTCATCTTTATTCTCCAGAGCAGCCTCCTCACTCAGCTTTTTCTTTTGAAGGTTTTCCATCTCCCCCTGAGCCAGGTTCTTTACCCTTTTCACATGGGGTTCATTGCGGAAGGAGTTGATAACCATAAGCTTCTGAGCAGCCATTTGGGCTTCTCTCTGGATGCTCATAATCTTTTTGAGCTGGGCTTCTTTTACTTCCACAGGGATCTCCAGAGGGGCCAGCTTCACCGGCCTCTTCAGAGTGATATTCTCTGTGCTGCAAAACTCATTTGCACGATGCAGGCTGGGAGACAAAGCCCCCTCTTTTTTCACCTTTTCTGGCCACAATTTTTTGTCTCCCTGGGGTACCCTTTTCTCTGAAATCCTTGGAGAAGGAGGATGGAAACCAAGGCTTCTATGTTCGCTTCCTGGCTTCCCTCCAGGCAAGATGAGAATGGGATTCTTCTCAGCCTGCAGGTTCACAATGGTGACTTCACTGACACTACAGTTATACTTGGGCTTTTCTTCAGCCATTGGGACACCCTTAAAGAAAACAAGCAAATGTAGGGATCATTATCATACATTGTATTAACCATCACTGCTAGGCTTTTACATGATGTTTAGGAGTTAGACAAGAGTGAAAGCTCGGTGTCCCTTGAAGTGTGCTCCTCATAACCATAAATCCTAAGCACTGTGCTCCCTATTTTGACTTACCTCAGCCTAAAGTAAAATAAAGGGCAAATATAGTATCTACAACTGGAGACTAATGTAAGTAAGACTTATCTAAATAAACCTGACAACTGAGGGATCAGAGTTTGTCTCCTGCTTGACTGTCACTGAAGTATCTTAAACAACATCACCATTCTTTCTACTTCTCTGTCCCAAATATTGAATGTCTGTTCTAAGTAGTGAGCAGTACCAGACTGCATGCTGCAGTCACTAATTAAAATGGAAATCAGGACCTCCACAACACATGGAAAATATCAGAGAATTTTTGTTAGCCTGAGGAAGCTCATAGTTGAGGATCATAGAATCACGGAATCATAGAATGGTTTGAGTTGGAAGGGACCTTAAAGATCATTTAATTCCAACCCCCTTGCAAACTTGTTCCCTGCGCAACTTGTTCCAGTGCCTCATCATTCTCATCATGAAGAAATTCCTCCTTATGTCTAGTCTAAATATGGACCATTCCAATTTATAGCCATTCCTCCAAGTCCTATCACTCCATGTCTTTATAAAAAGTCCCTCCCCAGCTTTCTTGTAAACCCCCTTCAGGTACTGGAAGGTCACTATAAGGTCTCCCTGAAGCCTTCTTTTCTCCAGGTTGAACAATCCCAAGTCTCTCAGCCTGTCCTTGTATGGGAGGTGCTCCAGCCCTCTGATCATCTTTATGGCCTCCTCTGGACCTCCTCCAACAGCTCCATATCCTTCTTATGTTGAGGATTCCAGAACTGGGCACAATACTGCAGGTGAGGTCTCACAAGAGAGGAATAGAGGGGCAGAATCACCTCCCTTGACCTGCTGGCCACACTTGCTTTGATGCAGCCCAGGATATGGTTGGCTTTCTGGGCTGCAAGTGCACATTGCTGGCTCATGTCGAGCTTCTTATCAACCAGCACCCCCAAGTCCTTCCCTGCAGGGCTTCTCTCAATCACACCATCCCCCATCTTGTATTGAAACTGTGGATTACCCCAGCCCAGGTGTAGGACCTTGCACTTGGCCTTGTTGAACCTCCTGAGGTTCACACAGGTCCACTTCTCCAGGTTGTCCAGGATCAGGTGTGGGTTCTTCCCTTTCTCCTCTGACATGCTGTGTGATGGGCATTTCTGATAAGGCTGATCATCCAGTTCACTCTTGTGCATATACTGACATGTGCTTTATAGGGCAGGGCAAGTATCTTCCTTTCCACCAAAAATTCTACCTAATTTCACAAGGTGCTTTTCCATGAGTGATAGACAATTAAACCAATGATGGTTTTGCTTGTGTGAATAGAAAATACCCTTAAATGGGCCTAGGTGATGCTCAGGATACTGTGGATAGTTCCAAAAGCAATACTAAATAAAGGAACTTCTAAATAGCAGATGTTGCAATCCTGGATTTCATTTATTGCCATTGTTCTGAGGAATTTTGTGAAAAGCTCCTTAATTTCATTATTAATATAAACATCTCATTTTAAACAGGGTTTTTCGGTTCAACTTTCTGATGCTGTGTAGACAATGATGGGCTCATGGGTGGCATCAGAAGATGGGCTTTGTCCATGCTTCTGCCCTGATGAGTCCTCTTCACTAAGGTCTCCTTTTCATTCCCTCTCTTTGTTTCTTGTACAGACTATATATTTTATGGGATAGTCAAGAGCAACATTATTGACTGTATCTTAGACTTCTAGACCTTATTATCATAAAGATATTTTCTTAAATGGTAGTATAAATGTATTTTCCCTCTGATGAACAGAGAACATGAGCTATTTACTTAACAGTTCTTCTCATCTCATTTAATTAAATCTGCATTGATAATTCCTGCTCACTGATATTACTGGGATTATTTTTTTAAGTACCCAAGCTTTGTATAATTGTAAATAAAAATGATATTCCTCTTGGCTTTTCTGTATCTTACTATGTTCCCAGAAAACAATTAAGGCTGCCTAGCTCAATAATTGTAAAATGAAATAAAATAAATATAAACAAACCCTTGTCCTAAAATGCAGGCACATAAAGTAATGAGACAAAATGAAAACTCCAGTGCAAAGTGAGGTATAGAAGTGGAAAGGATGGAAAGGTAAACAATATAGTACCTATAGTTTATCATTTTTTAAAAGATCTTGATTGAAAAGCCTTTTAGCTGCCTTTAAAAAGTGATTACTCAGCTAAAACCTAGCCATCTACCCAAGTCTATAGAACAAGCTACCTAGACAATGCCACTTTCTCACTATGGCCACTCTCTTTTTTTCATGCTGGTCTCAGACAAGAGTGATTATGTGATTGAATCATTCTCTGCTGCATTCATTTGAGGAAAATTCAGCCAAGTTAAGAAGACTTGGAGAAATTTTACCCACCACCTAAATCCGATTGGAGTTGTAATGTTAATGCACTTAAACCCCATCCAAGGCTAATGTGCAAGATGAGCTGCATCCTCTGTTACCCTGCACACATTACTCAGTACCTTCTCAAAACGTCCATCTGCTATGTATATACTCCTACTTAAAATTTAATTAAGTAATTGGCCCAATCTTGTGTAGGTAATTGCTCTGTGCCCAAAATTCCCTTTGCAGTCAGTAAGAGACCCATAGAGAGAATGACTGCTTCAAGCTCTCTGGATCAAAGTATTATGATAGTGGTATTATCAAAGGGACCACTAGTCTTTATTTAGAAACCACAGCCTTCATGTAATTTACTTTTCTTCCCAGTCTGAGCTTGCTGATTCTTGTGATATAAACTATACAGCAACGGAAGGGCAGAGACAAGAAGAGTCACAGTTTGTTGTTTAACTAAATTTATTGCATGCACTGTAGCACAGTGGCAAATTAGCATAGAATGGCCTCAGGTCTAGGAAACCTGATGCCCCCCATACACAGGAATCCAATGACCCTTGTCTCAGTGCACAGACTGGATGATCCTCAGAGAGAGATGCTTCTGCTATTTTTATTTCACTTTGATTTCAGGTGTCTGTTCACTGCAAGGGAATAAATGCTTGATTTATAGGCAGAAAGTGAGATTTGCAAAGTCTTAGAGAAATCTGATGCTGTTTTGATGACTAAGTCAAGAGAAGGAATTGAGCTGAGGTTCTTTTCCAGCCTTGGTCCTCAGCCTCTGCCATTCTACAATGTATGAAAACAGGTAGATTTAAAGCATCTTCAGTAATCCTGCAGTTTTCTCTTGGTATGTACAGGGCAGAAATAGGGAACAGCAAAATGAGGAAAGAATATTGTAAGTGCATGGGATACAAGAAGATATCCTGACAATAAGCTGAACTTTGATCAGAAAGTCAGTCCATTAGTAGAAGGAAGCAGGAGGTTGTTGTGGCATCACAAAGTTCTGCAGAGCTTAAGATCCAAAGCTCTGTTTTATGCATATCTGTTGCCTGTATGGCACCAAAGTGCTCCCTCATCTCAGTCTTATTGTGAACATCACCACAAGGCAGCAATACTGAGATTATAGTATACATAGTTATAGATACATCATCATTGAAAGGAATCCTTTAAAGATCTCTACTTCCTTTAAAAATCTCTGTTTTCTTAGTCACAGTTGTGAAGTTTCCTCTCTCTGCTCAATGAAACCACATTTATAGTACATTACATAAAAAAAAAAACCTAAACAAACCCCAACCCTAAATCCCAAGATCTTCCTACATAAGGAAAAGCTTTAATCTCATTGCCATAGGATAATCCGCAGTGATAAGCAGATGTTACGTAACTCTGATGCTTCTCTTTCCCATCATCACATGTATCAACTGATTGCTGTGGTTCAAAGGGGAGGACATAAATATCTAAGAAAGGAAGTTCACAGATCAAATCCTCCAGCTTATCTGGTTGAAAGCTTGTCCCCAGAGAGGAGGTTTTTGAGTTCAATTCCAAAATAAACACCAAGCCTTCAGTGTGCCTTAATTCTCAGTGTGATGACTGAAGCTCTGCTACTGAAAAGCCCTTTGGCACGTGGAGATCCATTACACATGCTGTCATTCAGCAGAGTAGAGAAACGATTCACTTTAAACATCTAGGAATGAATAGCTTTGCTTCCACTGCAGATTCTGCAGTAAATAGTTCAGGTCACTGTGAATGGACAATGTATCAAACAGAGCCAGCACCCCAATAACTCCCAGAAAACCTTAATATCCAGCCCCACAGTACTCTGTCTGCTTTTGTCAGCTTGCGTAATGGTCACACCTTTAAAGTCAGAGACTTCCTTTGCTATACCAGAAAAAAATTAACAAACCAGTGTAGTCTGTGAGCCAGTGGGTTCTAGGCAGTCAGATGGTCCATCAGACTAGTGAAGCTAAAACGTAATAGTGTCTGTAATCAGCAGCACTGAAGGCAGCGTTAACATCAAACCTAGCTGTCCTTGATTCCAAAACAACCAGATACCAAGGTAGAGTAAGTGGGGAGACATCACTCAACTCTCTGCTGAGTCTTCTCAGTGCAGGATCCAGAGATCATGTACCATTCTGCCACAACTGCCTTTATACTGCACTACTTGGTATCTTAAAGCAACAATGATAGCAAGAAGAGTTTCAAAACACAGCAAAGACAGTGGACTGGTCCGGACACTGGCCCAGTGTCAAGGAACCCACTTCACATTCCTTTTTGACCACAAGCTGCACACATATGGCAGGGAAGAAATTTTGTTCCTCTGTGACTGTGTTTTCCACCTGTAAACTTGTGCTGATTCCTCCTTTTCCTAACCCATAGGAGCATTTTGGATGTAAGTATACATGGAGAACAAGCCTTACAAAGAGGAGCTGAGGGAACTGGTGTTGTTTAGCCTTGAGAAGAGGAGGCTCAGGGAAGACCTTATTGCTCTCTACAACTACCTGAAAGGAGGTTGTAGAGAGGAGGGTGCTGGCCTCTTCTCCCAAGTGACAGGGAACAGGACAAGAGGGAATGGCCTCAAGCTCTGCCAGGGGAGGTTCAGGCTGCACAACAGAAAAAAAAGTTTCACAGAAAGGGTCATTGAGCACTGGAACAGGCTGTCCAAGGAGGTGGTTGAGTCACCATCCCTGGAGGTATTTAAAAGATGGGTGGATGAGGTGCTGAGGGACATGGTTTAGTGGCAGATAGGAGTGGTTGGACTTGATGATTCAAGAGGTCTTTTCCAGCATGGTGATTCTATGATTCTATACTAGAGAGTATAAGTTACTTAGCAACAGGTGAAATGGAGCTATGCTCATTTGCAAAATAAGTTAAGTTCCAGATAACAATTTTCAGAAAACAAATGCTCTACAGAAGGTGGTGGTACCTGTTGAATAATCAAAGACGGAGGCGTGAAAAAATGTGTAATCACTTGAAAATTATGCCAAGTAATGTTAAGCATGTATGTAATGTTTTTCTCAATGCTGCCCTCTCAATGCTGCCCTGCCAATTTCTTCATACTCTGTAGGATTTTACAGATCCTTAGTAGGAGCCGTGCTTTGTAGAGGACTTGTTTTTAAATTATGTGTTTTATTTTGTAGGTGAGATAATGTTTTGGATGTGACTTAGTGTTTGCAAACATTAAACTAAAGGACTATTTTGTGAAAACATATTTAAAATATAGGGGTTTTGTGGAATCTTAAAAGGACTTACACCATATCATACAATTTTGCACACTCTTATTCCTAATGTTATCATTGCTTTAATTGCTTCTCCCGAGTCCAGTTTGAGTTTTAGGAAAGCTACAGCAGACCTGCCCTTTCAGGCATATCCAATTTGCTAATTGTAGAGTCTCCAGACTTCTCCCATGACTACCAAGCTTTACTGCACAAGGTAATTCTTGGGAAGCTTCTTATAGGGATTTACAATATTGCAGGAAAGAAGGGAATTTGCAGAACTCCAGTCCTGGACTTCTTGACACTTTATGATGACAGGTAAGCCATGTAAGATAACCTTTCGACTTCCACGTCTAAATAGGGACACCATTCCTTATTTAGACCAAACCAAAGATTTGTAAAATATAAGCAACTAATATTAGCCTTCTAAACCCAGATTCAAGGTAGAAATAAGTGACTTGTTTTTCAACAGTGGCTCTGATTTTGCAATAGTTAAATTCAGCCAACATATTTAAGGATCCAAATCACAATTCAAGATTCCATCTTCAACTTCAAAAACCTTATTCTCAGCTGTCAGAATAAGGAGATTGATTTCCCAAAGTCCTGAACAACTTCAGATCCTAGCTATCTCAACAAGACTGTGAGAAGTCAAGATCTGCATCTGCAATTGGACCCATGCTATCCAGACCTCTCAGTATGTGGACTGGAACGTGTATGCATGTGTGACATTATAACATTAACCTAAATCTTCTCACTGTTGTGAGTGGAGTGATGCTCAAATGAAAAATGCAGCATCCCCTACTAACTACCAACTCCTGCTTACATTACATGCCTCCAGCATGAGCAGAATTTGAAGAGACAAAGAGATTGAGCTCTCCTCTTGCCATTTTTTCTTAATTTAGAGCTTGGCACTATAAAATCCAGAGAGATGGAGCTATCTGCTACAGTGGAAACTCATGTCTAGGAATTAATTTGGTACCCTGCACTATCCCACTGATAACAGAGGCCAGCACCTTGAAGGCAGTGAGAGCAACTCTGCAATCATTCAATCTGCCTGTTCTGTGGATGCCACTCATCCATTGTACTCAGAAATACCCAGGGAGACAAGGACCTTTTTTCAGCTCTCCCTTGCAATATTTCATTCAGAATGGAAGAATGAGCATCCCTGTCTTCTGGAAAGGAGATGTCAGCAGTGCCTTATTTTTTATTAAAACATATAGGCTCTCTTAGAAGAGAGACCCTCAAGCCCTTGTATCCCATCCCTCCACAGCACTGGGGTTATTATTCCTAAGACAGAATTGTTCCTTTGTTTTATTAGACCAGTTTGGCCAGAAGTGAAAAACTGGCAGGACTACACAGACTGGTAGTAAGGGCACATTTTGTGGTGCCATTTGACAATGACAACTGAATATTAAGAGGCTCCAGTACTAAAATTTTCCTGAATGTCCAGATACAAGGCTAAAAGCTCCTCTATCACTTTCATACACCTTGCTGGAATGCATTTTCATCTTCACACCTCCAACAGAAAGGATTGAAGTTGTTTCTAGCCCAGGTGTGTCTCATGTTTTAGTTCGCAAATGCTCCCAATGGGTTGCTTCAGGTGTAATCTCATCAGGCTGGAGGCTTTGGGAAGGCATTTGTGAGGAGCCAGCTCTGCTATTTTCAGTTATAGAGTTCAGTCTGAGCTGCATGTCTAGGGCACCCTCAACAGAAATGAAGAATGACCAGTTCGTGCTCTCTGAAAATAGATGCTTCAGACAGCACTTCAGATAGTGGGGTGACTCACCTTCCAGGAGAACCTGTCCCATTTCAATGACTTTTTGGCTTCAGTAGCTAAAGGTAAAGGAGGGAAACTCAGACAAGGAAGCCAGCAGTTGACCAGAGCCTGCGAAGGAGATTCCATCTCTCTGACAGCTGGGATGAGCCCTGAATATTTGTTCTACTCTTTGTGATAATTTCCTTACCCACATTCTATGGCTACTACTCACTTTATACTATCACTACACAAATATATTTTTCAGATGTTCCTATTAAGCTGTAGGAGGATGTAGTGTTATACCAGTATTGATGTTAAAGAAGAATTACCTGCTAGTCCTGCTAATCCACTGATGCTTTGACAGCAGGTGTATTTCAAATAGAGCTTCTTTGTTAAAAATGATTAAACATGACCTGAAAGTCCACAGCTTTCTAATTCCCCGAAAACTTACCATTTCCTTGTTGAATGCTTTAGTGTTTAAGGCCAGAAGAGTCAATGACAGCCCATCCTCTGATCCAGTAATGACATGGATGTTGAACCATTTTGATGTCACTCCTTTTATCCTCAAGCCTATTATCTGACTCTTCTCTCTTTCGCTCTTCAAACAGAAGCTACTTTATAGAGCAGTGTGGTGGGCAGGTAGGGGATGTAGGAACTATTACTACTTTTTTCTATGGACTTGCTCCCCAGCTATAGACAAGTCACTGAACATCTCTATGCCTTGCAATTAATGGATGCCCTTTGGACATTTTGCTAAAATTTAGAGTCTGTTAGATCGGCTGGGCTGCTCGTGAAAAATCACTGTAACCTCTTCCAATCTAAATTTACCTCTAGCTTCAGCAGGACGCTGTTCAGTTTATTCCATTCCACCCAATGGCCCTAAAGTTGTGAGCTATTATGCTCTGCTCTGGGAAGGGCTACATTTCAATGACATGTGGATTCCTGCACCATTTGGAGACCGCTGCAGGACCTTCCAGATGGTAGGCAGAATACATTAATCTATGTCATGAAAATTTAATTCATGTGAAGGTAATAAATTGTTTATATATAAAATAAGCAGGACTAATACATTAGCATTCAGAGCTGAATCTCACCAGGATACAGGCACACACAGCTCACAGTGAACTAGGCTTTTTAGCTGTTGTAACAAGAATCAATTGAACAGAATTATTAAGTGCAGATACTCTGTATTTAGATAGAATATGTCAACACACTAGCTACTGCACTGTTAAAACAACCCACCCCTCTCCATAGTAAATTTAGCTCAAGAAACCACTCATGATTTAAGAGAGAAAACGCATAATAATGGGAGAGCATGTAACAGCATGGGCTTGCTGCTACATTTGCATTGACATCAGAACAAACAAGATTAAATGAAGGGAAGCACAGCTACAGAAATCTGACCTTAAACACAGCCCCAGATTTACAGATATTGCCAAAATCTCAGCTGTAGCTCCACCTGGTTTGCTGACGTAGCTTCAGAGATAATGTCTTCAAGAAGCAGCTGAAGATCCCTGTAGCAGCTGGCACAGTGAGCGCTTTGCACACTGTTGAGCAAAGGGCGTATATTGCCATGGAGAGGCATCAGGACGGGGCAGAAAGAATCCCACTGGCATGGTCCTCCAGAAGGAAAAATTGAGACTACCAGAATTTGCAGCTGCCTTATAGCTGCTATAAGCTCTGCTGGGGCTGCTTTGGCCTCTGCATAGTCCAAAATTTGCAAAAAGATGAAAAAAAAAATGATCTTATTATTCCAGACACTCACTGTCCTTCCCTTTGCCCAGTGCAACCTTGACACTTTTGAGATTCAGTCTTGGAAAGCCCAAGCCACATAGAGAGCCAGACCACTGGGAACAATGGTTAATGGCACCTTCAAAAAGCTAAGAACAATTGCAGCTAAAAATCTGTTACCATAGAAGCAAAGCCCATTCAAGTCCACCCATTCAAATAAAGCATGATTGCATGGTGACATTGCCAAAATCTGTATCACTGTTCATTGAGCAAAAATGGAAAAAAATATCCATAACCAAGGAAAAGAAGCCCAACAAAAACATAACCCTCTGGCAAGAGAACATCTCTTAAAAAACCTAAGCAATTTTTTCCCATTCATTGTGACTTTACAAAAGCAAATTAACATGTTTCCTTTGACTTAAAGGATGGAATTACCTTCTGCACATCATCTAAATCTCTCAAAACCAGGCTGAATTGGGGTATAAATGACTTAATGACCTTACTGGGTCTGACTGCTCTCACCATTATTTCACTTTACAGTTATAATGCTATTAAACAGATTCCAGTTTGGGTCTTCAGGGTAAAGCACCTTTCGAAAGGTTTATCTAAAGACTCAAATGGAATCAACCACAATAGCAGCTTCAGACTACTTTCCCCATTTGAAGGAGACAATCTAAACACAAAGATACTTCATCTTTCATGTCTCTATACAGAGAAGTTGTTCTGGAATGGTTAAAGTATACTGGGAGAGCTTTGGCAGGCAAGTTACACTAATGCCTTCTCCAATATACTTGTCCCAGTTGAAGGAAAGTGGAGATTATCCGTAAACTACTGAGAATTAAATTCTTATCCCATTTCTTGCTCATGGTATCTCTATCTAGCTACAGCCAGCTGGACAAATTAGTGTTTACTGCAGCTTAGAGCCTATATTATAACCAGGTAGGTTCCATGGGGCGGGGGGGAAGTGTAATAATAAAACTTAGCCAAATAACTGCATTATACCCAGGACTCCTGTTATGCTCCAAGTAGCATGTCAAGGACTGTGCTATGAGTCGCTAAAAACCCTTTCAAAATTTTGGCCCTGTGGCAGACAGAGTTCATGGGGACTTACTGCTTTTCTGCTCTTGTTTCAGGCTCAATATTCAGCCAAAATTTTTGTGAAGGGCAGGAGCTTTCGAGAGCCTCTTGGATCGCTTTCTGATCCTATCATGAGGAAAGGTGATTTTTTTTGGTTTTGTTTTGGGGATTTTTTTTCCCGATGCAGCTTTATAGGTGCAAATAACTCTGAAGAGGTATTTGGCTTTGATTTTGGTGGATTTGTAAAAAGAACACATCTCTAATCAGATTGCATCAAACAATTTTCCCCCATCCTTAAGGAGGCCAAGGAGCTAAGCTGCATTCTGCTACCTAGCTTATTACTGAAATGTCATTGAAGACTTGATAGATCCTTCACTGCTTTTCTTCTCATTGACACATAGGACAAAAATGCTGGGTTTGTATTGATTGCAACGAGTCCCACTTTGAAATCTTAGAATACTCATCTCATGCAGAACTTGCTGTTCATGACCACATGGACCACTCGTAGTGATCCAGAGGCACTTAATGTACCATTGAATGTTCGTATAGCAGCATTTTTAAATCTGTAATTATGAGGTATGAGATCTTATCACTTTTAGAGTTACTTGAGCATGTTCTAGTCCAAGAGTTGTTGTTTTGATTCAACTTTTATCAGATGACTCTACTTAATCTGGAAATCCAACTAAGCTCTTTGCTTCACTCTGGCTCTGTGCTCAACTCTTGGACAAAGGACAACCAATGTCCCAGACAAAACCTCATTGCAACTACAGCACTGGCTCCACTCACTCTTGATTTACAAAGAAACATATAGAGTTACTGGAATAAGGAGCACTTCTTCTATCAATCTACATCTACATTTTTGTATATTAGTGTCATTACACTAATTCTTCCAAGGAATGCTCCTCCAGATAAGCTGCTTTCCATCAAATCCACAAGGATCCCGGTGAGCAAGTAGACATGGAGGTAGTTCCAACTCTTCTCTAGAGCATAGTCTAAAGCTAGAGCTAAGATGACACAGCCTTCTCCAGTATGGTCCATACCATCAGTCAGGTTCATTGTATTGTCCATGTGGTTTGAAGACCCTTCTGAAAAAAGTTTTCTGCCCTTGGGACTATAGTGCTGCACTCAGAAATTCAGCTCTTGGGGGGAATCTGCCTGCTACCTTTGGTGGGTGGAGAGGACCACAACAAGGAAATCTTCATTATCATCAGCAGTTAGAAGTATATGCTGCAACACAGAGGTACACCCTGGGAAATCCTTCCAGACCCTGGAATGCCTTATTCCTGCACCTTTGATGACCAATGATGATAGTGCCCTTGCTTTTGACAGAGGCAGAATCAAGATGGGGTGTTCCAAATTCACCAGGACAATTTTCCGAATTGCATCTAATCTTCACCCAATATTATGTGTGGCTGAAGAGAAATGAAGGGAGTCTTCTGATGAAAACTCCACCAAATACCATTTAGCACCTCCCAGTGCTCTTCTCTGTGAGACTCTTCTACTCTATAAACTCATATTCTGTCAGAGATCTAGACCAAATTTTTCAAAATCTTCTACCAAACAGCATTATTCCTTTTTTTTCCACACCTAAAAGGGAAAATTGTGAAGGTGTGAAGGTTGAACTTTCCTAAACTGCTGACTGTTGGTGTTCCATGGTACTTTCTTCTGACATGCATAACACTATTTCTAGCAATGCTGCAAAGCATGTTTTGTAGTCATCTTCAGCTTACTAAGTGATCCAGCTGAAGAAAGCACAATAGCCTAATCTCTTTGTCCTCTTTATTTTTTTGTAATTCCACATGCAATTACTCTCCGTTCTCTTTATCATGTGTTTTCAGCCTCCAAACCATATCCCTCTAGGGCATTATGTATGCCCCTTAGATGAGGATCCAGTGTAAACACCTATACAGGTGAGTCACTACATACATGCAAACAGTACCATCAACCTTTTTTTACAAGCTGAGAAAGGTGAATATTAAACCAAAAATATTTCTAAATTAAATGCCATGCCTCAAATTCAAACATTAGTGGAGTCGTGCCTCCTCCTGTTCTCCTGGAAAAACACTGAGTTTTCCTCATTAAGTAGAATTAGACCATTAGTTTCAGTAGAATGATCCTCTTGGCTCTGTTAAAAGTATCTCTGCATATATCAACAGTTTTATATTCAGCATAAAAAGACTCACCAATTACAGCTCAAAGACTCCAGACTACCTAGACGCTTCCTATTAGCACCTCTTAGCTCTTTATCTTGCTCTTAGGTTTTGGACCTTGTGTTCACCTCCTCAGAACTGAGGCTCCTCTTGCACTGTCTCACCACATCTTCTGCTACTGATCCTTGCAATTCACTCATGAAGGAAGCAATTTCTCCCGGAAAGACTTCAAATGACTTTTTTTTCCTCTGATGAGAGGTATACAGAAAGCTACTGAAGCCATCAGGTTGGCATGTCTTGACACACACACACATAGTCTGTGTGGCCATGTTTCTTATTCCAGTTCACCATCCTACTATCTTATCTAGTCAAGGTGCTTGGAAAGGCAAATCCTATCAGAGTGTAATATAAGTTAAAGCTATTAGTACGTAGCACTTTCTTAACAGGCCAGGGGACAGAAGAGGACCTCTCTAATTAGCTTCAGATTAATTTTCTTTTCTTTCTTGTAGGCTTGAATAATAACTGAATATCAGCTCCTCCAGATGTCTTTAGATGCTATTAACATATCAAATAAGTAACCCAGAAATGTAGCTATTATAAAAGGGTGAATAAAAGTGAATTGACATTGCAGGGCATTGGCTGTGGAGGAGCAGTGTTTACTTGTTCCTCATCTCTAAGAACACCTTTAGGGGAAGGGGCCCACTCTGAACAGTCATGTACTGGCTGTCCTGCCTTTCAGTTTTCTTTCTACTGGAAAAACATAGCAGCATGGAGAAACCTAGAGTGAGTCAGGAAACCACATCATACCTGTAAAAAAGAGGCCTGACTGAAACAAGTTCTTTTTCCCAAGATTCTTTTCTGATGAAGTAGCAGAAAAGAGTGTCCTCCTGTTTCCTCCATGTCCCTGCACTGTATCTGTGGCTGAGTTGCTCAGTGGAGAAACTGTATGTAATAGTGAGAGGGAGAAAT
Organism: Phaenicophaeus curvirostris; assembly: GCF_032191515.1. Classification (NCBI taxonomy): domain Eukaryota; kingdom Metazoa; phylum Chordata; class Aves; order Cuculiformes; family Cuculidae; genus Phaenicophaeus; species Phaenicophaeus curvirostris. Next base: position 93,770,959 of record NC_091394.1, read on the forward strand.
ATTTTTGTGGATCCTGCCATTAATTGCCTTGAAAATCAGTCTCCTTAAAGGGTCTACTTCAGGTCTGAATTATTATTTGCTTTTCATCCTGGCCAAACCACCATACTGTTTACACATATAATTTGGCAGCTGGTTTGTATCTATGTTGCTCCTTGGATGACGTGATTGGTACCACATATGTCTTACTACCCTCTGTAAAGCCCCTTCTCAGGGTTGTTTTTAAGCATCTCTTTCACAGGAAGGGTTGGAGTAAGGATGAAGGGATCAAAAGAAATCAGAGAAGGCCGTGAGCATAATTTAAGATGATCTTTAGATGATCTCAGAGAAAGGAACTACACCTTATCTACTGGAAAATTGGATAAACTATACTGAACACATAGGGTTTTTAGTTCCTCTTTCTATATCATACTTAAGCTGGGCTTAAGTTACGCATGCTACTTGTTTTAAATAATGATAAATGAAGCCGTCTTGGTGCCCTGCAGACCATTTGGTCCAGTCCCTCAAGGCCGTTTACAAAAAAAAAAAAAGGGAATCAACCAAAGCAAATGCAAACCTAAGCACTGTTGGTGTGGTTCACATATTGAAAGTGGAACAACACACAGAATCACTCTCAGCATTGTAACTCAGATTTCTCACAGGCTTTTGTGTGCTTTTCCACTTTTATAGGATCAACATGGTGTGAAAGCTACACGATTAACACTGCTGAAACAAGAATAGAAATGCCAGCACTTTTCCCATTTCTCCATCAGGTATTTGAAGTGCTTTCCTCATTTGGAAAACTACCCAGAAGGAACCTAAGCTTACAAATTCCCTGTATCTAATACCCTTCTTGTGGGATTTCCTCCCTTAGCTGTGTCTTCATATTGTAGAAATAAGACTAGCATTCTCATCTGTTTCCTACCAACTTCCATTTTCAATTCTTGGATCCTGAAGATTGCCTTAAGCAAATTAGACAAATCAGGCTTAAAGTTCTCCTGAAAGCTTTCCCCAGTAGTGAGAATCTGATGGTGGTTGTTATTAGTATCTTGGCTTTATAACTACTTATGTGACTGCCTAAGCTGGTCTATTTTAGTAGTAGCAATTTGCTAATCTATCAGAAGATACTGGAGGTTTCAGTAGAGAAGACACGTCATGAAAAGCTATAAACATGTTTAACTTATAGAAAAATCCTATGAAACACAGTAATAAATTATACAGAATAGTTGGACTTCTATAATTTGTTATAAATGCGTAGAGTTTAGTAGAGGTCTCCTGCAATTTGCACCCTTCCCACAGGACTGAGTAGGAAGACTAGACATTGTTGAGGTTGAGGTGAAACACTTCCCTTCCATTTACAGCTGTAGGCCTCTTCCTCTAAAGCTTACACAAAGTGGTGCTTCAGAGAAAGATGCCAAAGACTAAACAACTGTATTGTGTAACGGTGGATGATCCCTGCAGGTGAAGAAATTTGTAGAGCCTAGACATTCAGCTTCTAGCTGTGTGAAATTGTCACCCTGCTCGTAATAACAAGAAAAAAAACTGAGATTGCATGTTTATCTGGCATCTTTTGCCAGCCTTAGTTTCAAATTTTACATGCTCCAAAGATCCCTTATTCCTGTTCACGACCCCTGTTAAATATCCTGAAATACATCTCTTCTGGAAAATTGTTCTGGTTTAGCCATTCTTTTAAATAGATGCTTCCATGAGGAGGAATTATCAGCCACAGTTTGCTCTGCAGTTCATTGTTTCTAGTCTCTCCATTGCCATTATTGTGGCAATCAAGTGCCTGTGAAATGCCCCAACTAGAAAATATCTTTTTAATTTGATTGCCTCCCAAGTTCAATCTTATTACTTATTAATAACCTCATTCCATCCATGATCTACATTGATCCCTCTTATCAGCACTGGCTCCTGCTCATTTCCTGCTTTCTTAGAGTAATGTTTCAACAGTAAACACTTCCAGCCATCTCTCTAAGCAGGACTCCAGTACAGTAAATAAGAAGCCCATACCTTCCATACTTACCAGACGGCCTGGCAGTTCTTGCTTTGCCCGTTGTTTTATCATCTCTGAGAAGCGTTTCCTCCTCCTGATGAGATCTATTTACACTGCAGTGTTCAAGTTCCTATGGCAGAGTATGAAGAGACCAGGTGCCTTGCTTGCTCAGGAAGACTGAAAGGCTTAGAAATCCTACAGACAGATAAGAAGTGGGAGATTAGGGCCAGCATTGCTGCAGTCATGTAGGGACTGAACAGATTCTATAAGCCAAAGAAAGCCAATGTGAATGTGTTGTATTATTCTTCCTTCTTTAAAGAGAGGAGTATTCTTACTTTAAGTACCCACCTTTAAAGAATCCCCCTCTTCCACTTATCTCATGCCCATCATGCACCTTTTTTATCCTTTCATTCTTTTTCCTTTTTTTTTCTGTGACCTGCTTGTCCTTCACCTCGTCATTGCTCTCTTTTCACTGGGGAACATCCTCCCAAAATCCTCAAATCATGCCTGCCCTGCAGTTAAGGTGCTGATTCTGAAAACAATGCCCTAACTTCTGTGTTTCATCATCTAAGAGGAAATTGTCTGAATTTCAGAAGAATCAGTGATGAAGTTTCTAGGTATATTGGGTTTCTGAAAGCCCCGTCATTTATATTACATCCTAATTCCAGTGCATGATGGAGTGCATGAATCTGAGGAAGGCTGGTAGCCTACAGGGAGGCGTGTAGAACATGAGGTGTTTCAAGCCATGTCAAGTCTTTGGTGTTACTCACTCAGATACACTATGTAGAATATATACACTTGTTGCCTAGAGTAGAAGAACTTTCATAAGATCATGCTGAAAATCCAGCAAGTTTTAGTCAAGTTTTGTCAGAAATTTTAACATTTCTAATTCTGGTCCATTGGCAGCAATTCTAGCTATCTGCCAAAAAGAGAACAAGGCAAAATGACTGTGCAATGAAAGCCAAGAGATAGCCTAGCCTACTAGATGTGAGAGATGACAACATTGCTGGTATGGGCTAAATTAGTTGAGTTAGCAAAGGTGTTGCAGGGAGAGTGGATTCTGTGACCAAATATCATACAACAGGATTAGGTGTCCTGGAGATGGAGTGAAATGCAGGGATAGGAGAACAGATTTATGCCATGTCTCCACTGTGACACCAGAACTGCTGTGTCCAGCAAAGGATGGCAACCTCCTAGTACCTGTCTTGCTTCAATTGCATCCTGGGAGCTATTTATTCCTGTCAGCAGCCCTTATGGAAGCACTGGTTGAAGTCATGATATATGTGTCCCTGTTAGCTGACAGCACTGATGAGCTGAGGTATGGAAGCCAGGGGAGCAACAAGTGCCTCTGAATAGCAGCAGATGAGCATTGACTTTCAGCAATAACCACATCCATCCAAACAATGGAGGACAACGTAGACAGGAACCTTAATATTCCTCAAATTATACCTCTACATAGGAGCTTACTTAACTGTATGTTCCTGTTGTCTGTATATCAATACAGGAAAAGTCAGAGTAATAATACTGTTGTTCGACATTGTATAGGATAAAGCAGGAATGAAAAATTCTCTGTTTAGGTAGCACAAATGATGCTGCCTTCCATCTCCCTTGCTGTTATGGACTGTATGTTTCTAACCCTTTAGGCTCTGTTTCTTTCTTGCCATCAAAATCTTGTGTTTTTATTTTTTTTTTTTTTTTTAGCCTGATTGAACTGGTTGGCTTGTGTTAGGCTTGGGAAACAGAATCCCAGGCCAGTCCTACCCCTATGGAGGAGTCAATGCTCCTGAAGGTTCCTGGGACTTTGCCCTCCCAGGAGGACCAGAATGACTCCCTACAGTACAAAGTAGGTTTTAACTTTCCCTATTACAAAAGTTCCTTCTAGTGATGGTTAATGGCTGGAAAGATCCAGCTGTTCAGGTGTGGCTTCAAAAAAGCAATAAAACCAAGAAATATGACTTTTCCAGGAAAATAAAATACTGCATTTGGCTGTAAACATGATGATTTGAGTTAAGCACAGCAGCATGGGAACTGGTATTTTAAAAGAGAGAGCTCTCTGCTACAGGATTTTCTATTTACTGTGCCAGGATCCTTTCCACAGATAACACACTCCATAGGACAAGTCCTTCAACCCCTGTGAAAATGGGCTATTGATTTATTTTTTCATTTAAAATTCTGTCCTTTTTCATCCCTGATGTGTTTTGCTGTTGTTTGTCTGAAGTCCACTGAGTTGCACCAAAGTGAATGAACAAGAGATACGTGCTTATAGTTTGGCAGGGAATTGCTGGGGCTGGGAGTTTTCAATGCCAAAAAGAAAGATGGAAATACTTAAGTAGTTTTTTTGTTCAATTGCTCTTTCTAATGAGAGCAGCTCTTGGGGTGAAGTAAGTCAGCATTATGTATTAATATTTAAAATCCGGCTAAATCAGAGCTTAGAGTGGACTTTCAGGATGGAAAGTCAAACAAAAATCTTTGATACATGTCAATATATCACCAAGGCCTTTTAGGAACTCAGCTTGTTTATATTAAGATGAATCTTTTTTAAAAATGCATTCTTAAAAAGTCTAAAAAGTATTGTGAAGACAGTAGTCAACATCTCTTAGGCAGTGCATAGGGTTACTGAATACCTGGCTCCTCTCAGCTATTTCAAAAAAATCGGCAACAGATCACTTCCCCAAGTACCATAAATGCAGTCTGCCTCTTGCACACTGTTGTATGCACACACATAGAGCAACAATAGCCCAGCCATATTTAAGACTGTCATGCCAATGCTCTGTTCTGTTTATACACCTGCTTTCAAAAACAAAATATTCAGAAATTGCCTTAGGCACAAGTGGGTATGGCTCACGAGAGATTATGTAGAGGAAAAAAGTGCTTTTGGAAGAGAAGTTAAAAAGCAAAAAAAAAAAAGGATTTAAGTTTTTCAAAAGCCAGAATATACACAATGTTTTTCTAAACTCTACAGGAAAAATAAAGGAATAGCAGAAGTCAAACTACACTAAAGAATGAAATTCAATGGAGATGGGGGTAATCGGCTTATGGGCTGCTTTCATACAATAAAATCATGCATAATTTTCAGATGCACCTTCGGATCTCACTGCCTTCAAACAATGTCCCTTATGTAAGCAGAAGCTCATAAGAGCAGACCCGTGCTGTTTTCTGCCTTCTGTTTACATCATTGTAGACATGACGGACAAATCCGATCAGATTCCTCTATTCTAATGAAAATGAGAAATAATTTCATCTGCATTTATTGTTCACAACATGCTAAATTACAAAGTAGTTTACTGTCTGTAGAAAAGAAGGCTAAACGACCTCTTGCATCTATGTACAATTATGTGAACAATTATGTTACATGCAACAATTTTGACTTTACATCCAGGAAGTTTTATGTGGGCTTTGTCTTCACTAACTGCTTGCACAAGGAAGGAAGACTAATTTTGTCCCTTTTAAAATTTCTGCTCCTCTCTAAACGTTGCTACAGTAGAAGTTAGGAAAGCAGATCTGAAGAAGAGAAGTGGAGCCAAGTGCATTCCCCTTTGCTTATATTCACACTTTTATGGTAGATAATAAACTAGACAAGGACTTAGATGGGAATATAAACAGTATGTCTCCACAGGAATATTTCTACTGGCTAGGACTGCATGCAATATATCCATGTACCCCAGAACAGATACATCAGTATCTCCCATACAGTGTCACTCCAGACTATTGCTTGGCTCACAACTCTCATATGTGAAGCCCAGTGAACTGGAAAAGCAGGAACCAGAATGCTAATCGGTGCCAGATTTATGATGGACTTTCAAGGTGCCACACTCAAAATCTAGCTATGGGCAAGAATGAAGCATACCTCACGTCAGTATTTTGAACTCAGGAACTGTTCACTCTGCACTGTAACTCTTTTTTATCACTGTAAACTAAAGCTGATTTAAAACAGACATAGGCCATAGTGCCCTGACTGCTAGATAAATGCTATCCTTGAAAAAGTATAAACTAAAACCAGCTCAGCTTAGGCTAGCCAAGTCAAGTCATCAGTCTGGACTGACTAAGCCTTGACTGTCGGGTCAACACAAAGCTTGTGTGCAGAATGTCAGTACAAAATGTCTTCCTAATATCTAATCTAAAACTACCCTCTTTCACCTTAAAACCCTGTCCTATCACTGCACTCCCTGATAAAAAGCCCCACCCACCCTGTCCCATCTTTCCCTTAGGCCCTCTTTTAAGTACTGGGAGGCTGCTATAAGGTCTCCATGGAGCCTTCTCTTCTCTAGGTTAAACAACCTCAACTCTCTCAGCCTGTCCTCATATAGGAGGTGCTCCAGCCCTCTGATCATCTTTGTGGCCCTCCCCTGGGCTCACTCTAATACAACCATGCCCTTCCTATCCTGGAGACTCCAGAACTGAACACAGCATTCCAGATGAGGTCTCAGGAGAGCAGAGGGGCATAATCACCTTCCTCGACCTGCCAGTCACACTTCCTTTGATGCATCTCAGGATACGGTTGGCAGAGCTACTGGGCTAAAAAGTCTCCCTGCTATACATATGTCAAGACTTGAATCCAAAACTCTCACTAAAATTCTCTAGAAAGAGACATTTCATGGGATGTTCCCACAGGCAAGTCCCAACCATCCACTAGGTCCTGACAATTCCCATCTCATGTATCAGTTCAGCTCTTGCACCAAATCTTCCCTAGGCTCATATGACAGGTGGTTGCTTCTCAGCTGCTCTCTTGCTACTTTTGTCTAATGGCTTAGTGAATAGCTCTCAGTCTCCAGATCAGCATGAGGATTTTAAAATTCTCCCACTTTCCAAGTGTCTTTCTGTACTCTTTATTTAATCACTGCTAAAGAACACCTCTAGCACCCTGGACTAATCACAAGTTTGGCAGTGCTCGACTTTGCCAGAATTTTATGCTTCATTGCCATCTTTTAGTGTTGATTTCAACTTCCTCTGTAACAGCCCTCCTCCACCTTGCAATTCAGTTCTATGGTTTGTCCTGCGTGTCTGTGTGTCAGCAAATGAAACCTTCTGCGTATTTCAAACCAAATAAAAGAGCACTTAACCTCATAATCTTCTTAACTAACTCCTCATTCTCTCTGTTTCTCTCTCACCCCAGTACTCCAGTCTCTGCATGAGTGCAGGCTACCAGGAAGCAGACACTGATTTTTCAGCAGTTGGTTTTGATTGTATTCACAGATTGAAAGTATCACACAGAAGAAGAGCTCCCAAAGTCTTAGAAAAAGAAAGCTCTCAGTGATGAAAAAGGTTAATTAAATATCACATACTTTGATCCACTACGTGCGTATGAATTGAAGATATGAAAAAATAATTTTTGTTTCTGAACATACTAAGTTTCCGATATTTGTCTTTAATTCATATTTAAGCACAGGCAAGATTTTAAAAAAAATGTATATTCCTAAGAGAGTATTCCTATAAAACCACACTGACAAACAAATAAAACCAAGCTAGTAATTTGGAAGCTTCCCTGGAATTTAGAGATGAAAATACCCAGAATCACAGAATAGCTGACCTTGGACAGGACCTCTAGAGGTCATTTTGTCCAGTGTCCCTGCTCCAAGCAGGATCAGCAGGAGCAGGTTGTTCAGGGCTGTGTCCATGTCCCTGCACTGTCTGACTCACAGCACAGCTCAGAGCTCCAGTTCATTGCTCAGGCTGATGAGCAATTTGGCCACAGAAATCCTTCCGTGCAACATTTCTTTGCATGACTTTCAAAGATGGCAATGCTAATATTTAATTTTGCAATATGTTTCTGAGTGGATGCATACAGACTATAAGAGGAGAGTCACCAGCCTTGTAAAACTCTGGATGCCTTTCTTATCTTTTGGTGTGGAGCATAACCTTACTGTTTCCCTCTCCAAAAGGACTGGCTGAGACCCTGCAAAGCCAAGAGCTTTCTGACACAATGTCCCTCTGGTGCTCCTCTGTTTGCTGTGACTTCCTTTGGTCTAATATTCCAGTTTGGTAACATAGCTCTTGATAGCTCCCTCCTTGCCCTAAAAGAAAGCTGTCATTTACAGTCTTACTGCCTGGAGGACTCTGATTCCTAGTGCAGATTGTATGATATAATCAGGAGATGGGCTGTCATATTTCTACAGTGCTACTTATAAATGGTATAGTGATGTCTCATTTAGATATGACAATTTCTTCTTCAGTGGGCTCACTGGACCACATCGCGTTCTGTGTTTCAATGAAGTGAAAGGTGGTAAAAATACTTTTGTAATTAGAAAGACAAGAACGTCTATGTTCTTATTAACTAATACTGCTAACAAGGACAAACACATGCTCACTTGTTCAAACTTTCTTCTGTTCTCTACAATTTACCAGTTTAGGCCACCCACAGTGCTGTTTGGTGGCAGCAAGTGCACACTGGAGAGCAGCTGAACCCTCATCCAAAGAATCTGAATACTTTGTCATAATGTTCACACTGAAACTACTTACTTACCCATCCTCTTTCAGACTTTGTGCATATACAGAAATTCTCTGGAACTGTATGAGCTAACACAAAAAAAAAACCCTATACTCCTCCAAATTCATTATTGCTGAGCAAACAACAGTTAAATCATGTAGATATTTTAGTTGTGAGAATACTTGAAGATTTATTACATGCCTAATATTTTGACCTCCAGATACTTTCCTCTTTCTTAGTACTTTCTTAAGCATATCTTCTGTGATGGCACTTATCTGCTAGAGACATTTCCCTAATATTTTGGGGAGGATTGGACTAACTGGACATCTGCCAGATACATCTGCTTCTACATCTGTCTGATCTTTAGCCAGATCTCAAACTCTAGCTGCTTATCAAAAGAAATAAACAAGCTTCTCCAAGTTCTGCAAGCAAAAGTGTGTTTATTCTGTTTAGTTGCACTGTGGTCCTGACAACTGGATGTCCATCTTCTTCATCAGCATCCTTCAATTCCACTAGAAGGGCTGGATTTGCCTCCAGGTAAATGTGGGACAGCATCTCTGTATGCACCACAAAAGACCTGAGAAATGCATTTCGTAGATATTTGCTTACTGGTATTAACTTCATCTAAAGCATGGCTGCTTTGTGCTTCTACAGCTTTACCTTGATGTGATTTTATTTCTAACTTGTTCTCTCCTTTGCCTGACCATAGCTTAAACAGATTTTTTGCTTATCTTTTCTCATGTTATTTATGTTCTTGGCCAGTCTACTTCTTTTTGGGTCTTCTCTGTTTCTACCAGCCTTAGTCCCCACATTTATGTCTCATAACTACTTGATTTTTTTGCATTGTTGATATAACAAGTCCAAGGTCTGATCCCTCACCAATGAGATGCTATTATTGGAACATGTGCAGTTTTCCGCATAGCTTTGCAGATGGTGTGTGTAGGCCAACAACTGATCCAGCTGTGGTCAAACAGAAAGAGCTCTTGGCATTTCCATCATTTTCCCCCTTCTGCCCCTGCCCTCTACTCTTTTAGTTCCAGCCAAATCTCTGCTGTCTCAGAGATGTATAAAACTCCCTTCCCAAACTTCCACATTTTCTGTACAAAGAAATGCACTCTATCTGTCTTTGACATTGAAGTAACACATGAAAATTACTGTCCAATACCACTGGACTAATACAAGATGGATTGTTCCACACAGACTGTTATCCAATCCGATCATAAAGTACACAAATGATAGCTGTTTTAATGCTTTTCCTGGGAGTCTCTGCCGCATCCTGAGCAATGTCTTTGTAAAGAATTTTGTTGATAATCAGATTCAATATTTCACTTTTAAATTCAGACTGTTACTCTGAGTTACTTTCCATTGCATGCTGCTTAATCAATTCATTATTAAAAGCATTCTAGTTGCTGTTTACATGAATGAAGAAACCAATGGAAATGCTAGATTCTAATATAATATTTGCTGCTTTACATGTGTGCAAGTAAAAATCTCCCTTACACTGAAGGGTTTATAATCTCTCTAAGACTTAATACCTAACAGCGAGGACTTACAGAACAGAATGGTGGTATAACAAATCCATATTAAAAAACACAGTTTCAAAAATAGGCAATCGGTCTTTCTTAAACTTGCTGTATATTACTTGATAATGAAAATGTTTAAAAGCTTATTCGGGGCTGTAATTGCTGTCCTGGTGTGTTTATATATAGATGGCCTCTGCCCCATGAAGTTCCCAGTATAAGTAACAGGATTACTAAAGATATAGGTAGGCATCCCTGCCTCAAGGACTGTTTGCCTAAGTGATACTCGTGCATCTTTCCAAAACAAATGGATCAGTCTTCAAATATCTTAAAAAGGAATTCAATCTGGAGTCTAATACTGTGATCCACATTGAAGAAAAGCACAACTGCGGATTTTGAGTTATAACAATGCAAGGTTAGGAAACAGAGGGATACAGGACCAATGCTTCTGTCTGCTTTATTTGCATAAATAGAGTCCTTTACATGCAAAAGCCACTCTACTAATGTGGCATTTTGTCAGTCCAAGATCTCAGTTGAGCTGTTCTTGGATTTCTATGACATGGTAAACAGAAACAGGGCTTGACCTCTTCCCCTACTCTCCTTCCCAACCATCAATGGCATTGCTTTTCTGGTATCCTTCTGCACCCCAAATACTTCCTTACAGTCTGCAAGTTCCAATTTTGTCTGCTTGTACATGTCCATCAGGCACCTGGATCCTGCAAAATTGCCTTTCAGCTGCCCTTGGCTGCATAACTCTGCAATGACAAAAGCAACTACCTTCAGCACGAAACATTATTTACTTATTCCTGTAAGATACAAAGCTTTCAGGAGAAAGTCTAAAGACCACACTCAGGCTAAGCACATGGGTATTAAGTGCATCTTCATAAATTTGCATCCTTTCATCCTTTAGAAACATCTCAGTCTGTCACCACATCTTTGTCACCCTGTCTACGAGACAGGCAGATTGTCCACCTTTCATCAACTCAGATTAGCTTCACTTACCCAAACTCCTCCCTTCCTTTCAAGCATTGTTTAAATTTTAGTCAGCCTTTGATTTTTACTTAATTTTTAGCTTTGGAAGTGTACCACTTTCTAGATGAATGGAGCCATCTAGACTGTGGATAATTTCTCCCTGTAATTCATGACCATCAGTTGCTATGTGACTCCTAAGCTATGTACCTGGAGTGCCATTTCTGTGTAATTACTTTATCTTTTTTACTTGGTACAGTGCCTTTTTGCTTCAACCTGACTGGAGAAAAGAAAAAAAAAGTATTAACTAGGACCAGATTATCAACTTAATTGAAATTAATGGTGCATAGAAAGAAGAGCAGGTCAGCACAAATTAAATAATATTTGGGTAAGTTAGGTGCCTGCAAGCCAATGGGGACTGAAGAAATATACTGTAGGGTACATTAGGAACGACTACAAGCAATGGTTGCATGATAAGATACTAACTTAAGATCTCATGGGGGAAAGGTACCAGAAAAAAAAAAAAAAATAAAAGGAAGAGGAGAAAATAGTACTATCATAAAAAGAAAGGCGAATTCCAGGTGAGTCAGCCTAATTTTGATTCCTGGAAAGAAAACAGACCGAATTATGAAACAGGTGATACATAAGCACATAAAGGAAAGGAAAATAATAAGAAACATTAGACACTGATTTGTCAAAACCAATTTGCTTCTATTTGGCTGAGGACACAACAACTTACCTAGTTATTAAGGGAAAGCACAAATCATTGACAATTCCATAACTATGCTCACCATCATTGTGGAAGCTGTAACTTCTCCAGCTTCTCATGTTGTAGAACTGTGGTTCCATGACTTTCAGAAACCTCCTCTGGGAGGACTGTGAATTTTTAGTGTATTTTAAATTTTAATGATTTTAATTCTTTTCTTTTAAAATTGGTAGCCTAATTTGCCAGTTCATTGTACCTCTGAGTTAACGTAATGCTGATTAAAGTACCAATGATGCTTCTGTAGGATCTACCTGTTTACCCAGTGAGTGGTGCCAAAGGAATGAATGAAGTCTCAGCATCATAAACAATCCTCTGGAACAGTTGCATTTCTTGGAATGAGAACATTTCCTTGTGCACAAACAAAAAGCATGCACATATTCCTGGACAGAAGAACATTCAGAAGGAATTCAAATTGTGCTTAGCATCCCTGTGTGGCCAATGGAGATGAGTCTAAGGTAGTCTGTAGAGAACCAATCATAGAATCAGCGAATCAGAGAATCACCAGGTTGGAAAAGACCTCTTAGATCATTGAGTACAACCACTACAGTCAACAGAGTAGAGACCTAGCAGCAAATAGAGGAACTACTCATTGCCCGTGGAGTTACATGTGTATCATCGAGGTGATGGCCCTGTAATCTGTAAACTACAGACTGCAGCTGCCAGTCAGGATAATCAAGGACATCTCAAATGGAGGCACTCTTCATGGGGGTGTGTTTTATGTCCACCAGCTAAATACAGCCTTAGAGACTTAACTCACAGACAGACAGAAAGACGTCCACAGGTCTGTATTACACTTCAGTCAACAAAGTCAGTATCTCCTGGCAAGCCATTCAGCTCACCCTATAACAGACCTCAGGGCTCAGCTCTGTTGTCCACAATTAGGTGACTAACATGGCTGAGATTTTTTTAGCGGGCTTCCAGGTTGGGATGGAAAACATGATGCAAAGTCTAAGGAAAATCCATGCATTCCAGGACTGGTGTCCAGAGGTGAAATGGGTTTCCCCTCTTCATGGACAGATCAGCAGTGCTGTTGGTTTTCCCTAGGCACTTGAACCTTGCCATACCTCTGGAGTTGGTCAGTTAAGACACCCTGCTTACAGGCAGGCACCTGTTTGTGGCCACAGAAAGATAGGACTTTGTCTGAGCTGAATTCTGTCTTTGTTCACAGTTTCACTCTTAAGGTGAAATAAGGCATTTGTACTTAATGCAAGCCTATAGAGTCCCCACAGGGAATTGGTGTGAAGAAGCCAGAGTATCAGAAAGATTTTAGAGTGACTGTATTCTGTAGACAAACCCTGTGACACTGCAAACAAAGTACATGCCATTCCAGGACTTCTTAAACACTACCATTTACTTAAAGCCCCAGAGGGAATTATTCACTGAATTTAGCAGGGAGGAGACTCAAGCAAGAACACTGTTGTTCAGCACTGCTCTGTAGTGAAGACGTTGGCATATTGGAGGGAGCCCAGAGCAGAGCAACAGGAGTGATACTGTTGCTGGAAAATGTGGCTAATGAATAAAGAATTAAATTACTGGGTCTGTGGGCATGTGGATGTGCTATAATCACCTTTAAGTGTCAAAAAGGCTGATAAAGAGTTCTGACCCATTACTCTCTGCATCCTTGGAAGGCAAAAGCACGCAACCCAAGTGTCTTGGTTTTCACATGGAGACATCCATTTGCTAACAGGAAAGACAAAACAAATAGCAACTTTCTAACAGGAAGGATAGCAGAGCTCTTACACAGATTGCCTCAGAAGACCATGGATTACATGCTAAGAAGATTCTGAGGTGTTACACAAACTTCTGCTAGTGGTGGCCAAGATTTATTTAACCCTCAGCAGCGTGAAAGGGTGACCTTTTATCATCCCTTTTAGTCCTACATTCCATTGCTTTTACAAATGTAATCTGTACCTAGCACCCAATCATTTAAATCTGTTGAATTAGACAGATGGGAACTCAGAACTCAACAAGGAAATGTAGATGCTCCTGTTCTTCATTCAAAATACAAAAATCATGTTTCCAATTTAGTGACCTTTCCTACAGAATCTCTCATTCTTTCTACTGTTTAACAATCTGCTGGTAACACTGTTGGGACCGCCATCTCTGAAGAACCACCCTACAAATCCTCTCAGTGAAGCTGCAGTTTTCCCTGGCTTTTCTCTACAGCACAGACAGGAGTATCAATGCATTAAGAGGGAAGAAGAGGAACCAACATAAAGTGTAATTGGATAAAAAAAAGAGAGAGACTGGTGGAAGGAGAAACAATGCGGAGATGCAGAGTAAACAAGGCAAAGCAAAATTTGGTAACAATAAGAAATAACCTGTGGTGAGAAAAAGCAGGGAAAATGCAAAGAAAACCATATAAGAAGTTGTATTAGAATGTCTCCACATCCATGTATTTCCCTTGACAGAGAAGGAAAGGAGAAGTTAAGCACGTTTTTTCATTCAGGAAGACCAAGGGAAATGAGGTATAATATACCCAGCCATACTCTGTCTTTTTTTGAGTAAGACAAAGTCTGAAGATGAAGTGTTATTGCTATGTCAAATGAGATACAAGAGTGAGAGAGAGCATGGCAGGATTAACCATCAGATGAAGAAAGGAAAAGTCAGGGTTACCAAGGAGGTAGTGCAGCTCTTGTGTGCCAGACATGGAGGTGCTTGAGCTTGCTCTAAGGCCCACGTGGGTCTCACTGAAGCATAGGACCAATCTGACTGCTCACAATATATGGTTCAGGACAGGTCTAATGCTGAGCTTACAGACTCATAGCAACAGAGGACATTTTTTCCTTACATAACTGATGGGAATAGAGACCTACGTCTGTCAAGCTGAAATGGTTTGTCTCAATTCAGTGGTCTGTATTTCAGCAAGCACTGCCTTTCTCCAGGGCTTAGACCCTCTAGCACAATTGCAGGGCATGCCATTCCCAAGTGCTTTCCATAAAAGCATCCATTTCCTCAGGAAAAATGTGATGCCTGAAAACACAGCTTATATTGCTGCCTGGTGCAGAGCAGCAGCAGCTGAAAGGGAGATTGAAAAGATGACTGGCAGAGAAAGGTCTTATTGGACAGACAGCAGTACACTAGACATCAGGCTGTTTCCTTCAGTATATTCAGATGTCACCTAAAGAGCAGCATGATTTACAAGTCCCTCACATAAGCTAAGTTAAAAAAAAAAAAAGGAGGAATTGGAAAAGGGAAACATGCTATGAACAAATAAACCTACAACTTGATATGCAGAGATGGAGTAGCAAGTGGGAGGGTGGAGGGTCATGGTCAGCCTCCTTTGTAAAACTGTCTTGAGAGCAAAAGAATCAGTACATGCAAAATCCAGTAGTTTTATTAGGAACTATGCACAACCACATTATTTTCATTCTCAAACATTATCCTGTCGTGTGTGTATACTGATCTCCCACTCATAGCAGTATTTCTGCATCAGGCATATGGATAGTACCAGATCATTCTCAGTGACTCACTATTTACGTGCAAAATGTCATGAACATCTGAGAGTGCTTTACACCTGGAATGCTATATTTGGCAGCACCAGGTGATTCAGTTTTGCGAGCAATGCTAGCAACAGTGAGAAAAATAAATGACATTTTTAATTACATTTTGTAGTTACTTTACAGCAAGGATTTTTATTTTGGCAAATAAAGACATCTGGAGTCTAAATATTTTACTTTCTTGGCACCCACTGCTTTAGGATGGCAGGGAAAGGACGTTATACATTGCTGTTCCCATATTTATTTGCTATGTTATTTGCAGAGGCACTAGGAGTGCAATTCAAGACAGACACGATGGAGCAAGACAACAGACAGCACTTAATGGAGGTCACAGGACTAGAGATCTGCTGAAGGCAGGATCACTGCTCTTCCTGCAAACACCAGCCTTGCCCACACAGCACACAGTCAGGAAGGTTGCCAGTAGATAACACCAATGGTCAGGGTCCTTCGCAATGTGAACCTTTGTGTTTTTCCTGCTTTGACAGGTAAGATGGACCCAGACCTGTCTGATGACAAGGCACAAGAATAACAAGAAAAATATTTTCTCGGTTTTTTAAACCTTGATCTTTCTAACAGAAGAGCTCATAATTTTTGTCTCCTTCATAGCTAAATATACCAAGTACTATAAAAAAAATCATCACATCTGCTGGAGTCTGTCCATAAGGGACATTAAATGTTTTCTCTATTGTTGAAGCAAAGAAGTCATTAGATTCCATTGCAGAGCAGTGAGGGATACCACCTCCTCTCCTGAATTTATGATCTGTAAGCTAATACTCTTTCTAATTGAAATAGCTAGTGACTAATGAAAAATAAAGGATGCACCCAAGCTTGGCTATACATTACAAAGTCCATCAGTATGCAGCTTCCTATGACACTCAAGAATATTTCCTACAAGGCAGGAATCAGGCTATAAGGATATGAAACACATAGCTCCTTTGGAGCCACCTGTGAAATGGGAGACAGCCAATTTTAACAATATTCAGCAAAGACTGTGCTAAAGGACAAAATAAATAAATAAAATAATTTTTAAAAAAACATTTTCCATGTAATTAAATAACTAAAACTGAGGGAAGAGATGGATATGAATGGCAAGGCAACAAAATTACTCCCATTTTGCTGAGTCAAAGCCCCAGCAGTATTCTATGTGTCATTTACCTGGCACAACGTTGTGAGGAAGCCTTCTGCTAATCCCTGCTGTTAGTGGAAAGATTTCTAGAGCACATCAGGTACTGTCATAGACAGAACTGGGGTTGAACTGTGTTAAGTAAAGTACTTAACTTGTTTAACTTGTCCCTGATGTAACTTTCCCTACGACAAAAGCAGCTCTACCAAACCAGAAATATATGAACTAGGAGTCACCCACCTGAAAAATAAGTAGCGTAGAGCTGAGGTTACTTGCCTGTACACTCAAACTGTCCATGTCCAGCTTCAAGGTGGTTGCACAGATAGTTGCCCTGGCTTAGTGTTTAATCATTGTCACATAGCTGAATCAAAATGTGTTTGATATCTTCCATCTGGAGGTTCTGCATTTTCCCCCTAAATCCTACAATAAGCTAAGGCAAAGACTCCTTCTCCAGGCAAAGTGTAGGGTAAAAGTCTGTATCTATTTTTTTTTTTTTAATGTTCAAGGATCATGAACAACCTCCTTTGCAAATACAAGTCCTCTTTGTTTGAATGTCATATATAAGATACTAAAGACAATGGAATATTTGCAATGCTAAACTGAACATGACTTTAGCACAGACTTGGATACTACCCATCACATTTTACCTGTTTCCATATTGGTTGTCACGATTTTGGCAGCACTTTTCCAGTCAAAGCCTAAACTGACTTTGGAACTAGCATAATCAAGGGATTTTTCACAAGTGATTTGGACATGGCCACCCTATTCACCTGCATAAATAATGCTCAGCTACTCACCAGAAAGCCAAAACCTAGCCTTTGGCCATTTTATTTGCTGACAGAGACAGAGCTAAGGAGGATGACTGGTCAGACCAGCCGATTATGACTAGCCTTTTCATTCATCAGTCTGGTAAATAGAAAATTAACTTGTGTGCCAGGAAGCTGTTGGCTTTCCTTCTTCCAAGCTATTTGACAGAATCACAAAATCATTTAGGTTGAAAAAGACCCTTAAGAACATTGAATACAACCATAAACCTAACACTGCAAATTTTACCACTAAACCATGTCCCTAAGTGCCACATCTACACATCTTTTGAATACCTTCAGGAGATTTCCTGATTCAACTGGTAAATTACCTCTTGTCATCCTCCAATATTACCTCTGTTTCTAACCATGCTATCAGGACATGCATTAGTTTTCCAGTGCCATGTGGAATCATAGAATAGTTAGGGTTGGAAGGGACCTTAAATATCATCCAGTTCCACCACACACACACACTCCACCCCACCCCTGCCATGGGCAGGGACATCCCACTAGATCAGGTTACCCAAGAACCCATCTGACCTGGCTTTGAACACCTCCAGAGATGGGGCATCCACAACCTCCCTTGGCAACCTGTTCTAGCACCTCACCATTCTCATGGTGAAGAAGTTCTTCCTACTGTCTAATCTAAATATGCCCTTCTCCAGTTTATACCTGTTCCCTCTTGTCCTATCACCACAAGCCTTTATGAATCGTCCCTGTCCAGCTTTCTTGTAGGCTTTTTTCAGGTAATGGAAGGCTGCTATAAGATCTCCTCGGAGCCTTCTCTTCTCCAGGATGACCAACCCCAACTCTCTCAGCCTGTCCTCACAGGGAAGGTGCTCCAGCCTTGTTTCCCTCCTCTGGACCCGTTCCAACAGCTCCATATCCTTCTTACTTTGGGGATTCCAGAACTGGACACATGACTCCAGATGAACTCACAAGAGAGGAATAGAGGGGCAGAATCACCTCCCTTGATCTGCTGGCCACACTTCTTTTGATGCAGCCCAGGATACGATTGGCCTTACATCCCGTGAGCGCACATTGCCGGCTCATGTTGAGCTTCTTATCAACCAGCACCCCCAAGACCTTCTCTGCAGGGCAGCTCTCAATCATGTCACCCCCCATCATGTACTGGAATCAGGGATTGACCTGACCAGGTGCAGGACCTTGCACTTGGTCCTCTTGAACCTCATGAGGTTCTCAGAGGCTCACTTCTCTTTTGATATGTAGTATCAAAAATAAGAGTCCAGGGAGCAGACAGAGAGAGGAAATTCTCCTGATGTGGCTGAATTGGACAGGAAATTCTGGTAAAGAAAAACCTAATCAAGTCTTCTGAAAGGTATAGCTGGGAGGTAGAGTGTAAACTCAGTGCCAGAGTAGTGCTGAGCTGTGCAGCTTCTCATGCCATTACAAAATACTCTCCAGAACTGCTCATAGACTTCTTCCATGGACTCTGGCTTGAGCCACTCTGGTGCTATGCAGAGTCCAAAACATGCAACATTTGACTCTCTCCCCAAAGCCCTGGACACATCCTGCATCCAAGTACCATAACTCCAGTCACACGAACTACAGTCTGAAAATGTTCAGAGCACTGAAACCTGCCACTAGTGCAGAAGTATTCCTGGTTTTCCATGAACTGCTTTTCTGCATGCTGACTCTAAACTGTCTTCTGGAATCCCTTCCACTTTACATGGAAAAGTACAGGTAAATGGGAGATGAACCTTGTCAGTCTCTGAAAATCCCACACTCCAGACCTTCTAGCTGCTTCAAGGATCTGCTGCTGCTCTTTAATCTGTTCAATAACCAAAGTATCCAAGGGATTTTATAAAAAAAAAGAGGATTTAAATAAATATATATATATGCACATAAACATATTCAGATGAACTCTTTGCTGCATGTGCCATTAACCCAATGTGTCCCAGATGCATCAAAATTCAACACTGGAGAAGCAACTTCTAGGTCTCACAGAGCCCCTCAGAAGGATTGATCTGCATGGCAGGAGCTCATCCTTGGGACAGAGACTCTGTCTAAACAATAAACCAGCCAAAAATCAGGGAAATGCAATCAGCTTTGCTAAGGTCCTCACTGTTCTTCCACCACATTTATAGTGGGCACAGTATTGATTCAAGTCTATTATTTTCAAGCATCATTAATAGTACGATGGAGAGTGATAAATTATTATTTAATGTGAATGTAATGGTATAAAGAGACTTTTAAAGTAATTAGATCCTCAGCTTTGAGAGAGTGGAGTGTCTTTTTCCCATAAAGTACAAGTGATGCTGACAGTAGCGAGTTCAAGACTTGCCAAGGGGAACTGACTGCCGACCAAAGAAATACTTGCAGAGGAAAGGGTTGTCTCTCAAACATGGGGTAGCTGTCTTAAAGATTTCTACTTGCTCACTGCATGAAAGGAGTGGGAGATTGCCCAGAAATGGCAGCAGCAGGTGAAGTCTTGGTCATAGAGTTGGTTGAAGTGTAACTGCACACAACTAACCAACCCAAAAAGCATCCCTTCTTATTTCCATAGTTCCCTTCCCCTCTCCTGGTACAAGTAACATGAGAATAAGTTTCTGCAGTGGGGTGACCAAAGTTTTAGCACTGTTCTCTCCTTAGCACAGATATGATTATTACAGCCTACTGAGCATAGGTTTGCTATGGGAAACCGTGCTTTTCTGTGCCTCAGTTTACCAAAAGAAACTCTTGGAGCTATGATGCTCTACAATCCTGACATACAGTGCTCCTCAATCACATTGAGTCTAGTGTATTCTGGTACACAAACTGCTCTACACACTTCATTGTGCCCAGAAACAACCTGACTCTGTGTTCTACCAAATGTCAGAGGGAGGTGAAAGCACAAGGGAGGCCTTCCTAACAAAAGCCAGGCAGCTATCCACTCCAGTGAATTTTCAAGTCCTGGATGCTGTACTGGGAGAGAGATAGTGCCTATATAGACAGAAACCAGGCTACTTTGGTTTCTGTCTCATTGTTGTGATGCTCTTAGTTCAGGCTGCTGGTGTCACTGAGTGCTCTTACTCAGAGCTTCTGCTTTTCCTTACTCCTAGATAGGAAGAGAGCATCAGTCAAGTCAAGAATGCAAAAAAAATAAACTCATTGCTGTGTATTATTCCAAAGGAGAATGCCTTGTGTAAAGCTAGGAGATGTTCAGGCAGAATTCACAGTTACAGAAGTGCAAGGCATTATTAAAAAGATCTAATAGTTCAGGTGTGGGGAGTCAGGGCACCAAGCTGAGTTCTTGCTGCTTCTACCCAAATCATTGCATGTAGCCCTCTGGATTTTACCGAGAATGGCTCCTGAGTTTTAAATCTTCTAAAAAAATGAACTGCTTCTCTTGTTGCAGCGTGATTAATACAAGGGTTAGCTTCTCTCATTGGTCTCTCATGATGATTAAAGACTCAAGTAATGACCAATAAATCTGGGATTAAGGCTTAAATATCACTGCCTGGGAACCAAAGACAGCAAAAAGGTGGCTGAATGGATCTATAACTATATTTGACTATCATTCTAATAAAGATGAGGCAGTAGCAGCTAGGCAGTGATTAAGACATGATGCAGGGAGTGATCAGGGCGGAAACCAGAGGGGACCATATGCCAGTTAGCTTAAAATTAAGTTGAAGAAAGATTAAGGTGCAATCTCTGTTTCTTTAAGTATGACAACTGCCTGGCTAAGGACAAACAGCTAAGGTTGCGTTGGAGCTAGAAATTTTGTTTTCTAGAGTCACTCAAGACTAGCTATGCAATTCACCTTTGGTGAGACATTTAATCAGCAGAAAAAAACATTTGAGAAGCTATGCAGAGAGTTTTCCCCACAGTTTACGTGAAGCATGTCTATCTTGCAGTCTTGCAGCTTTACGGATTACAAGAGCTATTACTAAGCAGCTGATTAGGAGGAGTAGGACAAGTCCTGAGGTTGATGATTCCCAAGATATGACTGCACTGCCCTTGCTTGTGGCTGGCCCCTGGAGGGAGACTTCTGTGTTTGCGTGAGTCCAGAGCATCCCTAAACCTAACTGCAGCAAATCCTACATCTACAAGTTATTCATATAATTCACAAGGAACAGTTTCTCAAGTGGTAGGTTCAATCTGTTTTACAATGCTGGGAGGGTATTTACCCAGGTGTCCCTCTGTCATCCACAGAAAGGGAAGAGATTCAGAGCCTAGGATGAGACAAATTACCCTCTGGATGTCACTGTACCTTCCTACTGGCTTTTCACTTTGAACTTCATTTAGACAAGGTCTTAAATGGCCTTTGAGCTTAATGAGAAAATGTGCTGTTTGCTGCTTTCATGCATCTAAGGAGGCTAAAGGGAAAGACACCTTTTAAGATTTCAAGAATACAACAGGATGGAGTTGGTTAAGTTATTGTGATTTGTAGAAAAATGACAGAAGAAAGTTGTTTGCCATGTATCACAGGCTAATTCAAGAGAGTGAACCTGCTGCCATCACATGTCCACATTGCCTGCCCAAGGCCCTGCCAAATCCTTTGGGGTTCAGCTTTTGTGTGCTGGTGTCTCCCTGAACCACCTATCTCAGCGTTACAGCAGCACCTACAGATTGCAACGCCATTTCCCATAAACCCTTTGGGACATGGGCTGCACAATTTTTTCAAAGCTTGCATAGAGGGGTCCTGGTCTCTGACTGTGGTTTTCTCTTACCATAGCGGTCCCAGTGATGGTTTAAACACCATAATGTGGCAGGGAGTGGTTAGTTTTAGTATATAGGTTGACCTGAACTGCACAGGTAGGTGCAAGGTCCATAGTATATAAGTCTCCCTCTTAAAAAACATTTTCACCAATGGATAACACAATTTTTACAAAGGAGATCACTTTCACTTTCCCACACAGAGAGGACTTCTTCAGCCTTCTTGTCCTGTGCTGGAGATGCTGCTTCTTGTTAAGAAGGCAGCTACTACAGGATTAGGATACAGTTTTTCACTGGCAAAAGTATATTTTCCTGGGCAACTCACCTTTGGAACATTATTTGTTTGACATAAACAATAACAACACAGTCCTGTCATATGGTACTTTCAAAAATCAAAGGATTGCTTCCTCAGAGAGATCTTTATTAGCCAGAGATAAAATGCAGTCTTTAGCAATGAGGGATGACAAATTAATTGCATTAATATTTGCAAAGTGCCTGGAAGATTTAAACAGCTCCATACTTTTAAGTAAATTAACATCCATTATGACTAGAGGAAGACACAAATGTCACCACAGGCCAGGACGTTATATTAATACACTGCCACTCCTTCTCCAGTGACAAATTTTATCTTTAAGTGGTGAATACACAACTGGATGTGCACAAACTGTTCAGTTTGCTGGTGGCATTAATTACTGTTGATTTTCCTCTCATGATGTACAGGATGGTTCAAATGCCAAGGACAGGGAGATGTTAAGGAGAAACAGGGTTTGGGAATTTGGGTTTTTGTTTGTTTTAAATGTATTTAATGCAGGAAGCTAATGTGAGCCTTTGAAGGGGATGGAACAGGCAAGTGCAGGGCAGCTGAATTTCGTACAGAAGATAGTGTGGTGACTGGTACAGGTACTTTGGAGGTAAACAAAGAAATAAAACTGCCTGAACTGACAAAGCAATGGAGGAAGCAAAGACAGCTCTGTAAATGTTGGTCAAAGAGCTGCAGAGGAATGAGTAGGTTTTGAGATGCATAGGCAAGGCAGAGAGGAATCTGAATGTAGTGACAAACGTGTTTGGTATGGGACAGCAGCTAAAGTGAGTGCAGATCCTTAGAGAGGAGCAAAAGCTGGAGTAAACAGAGAATGAGGGAAGCAAGTCCTGCTCTTTGTTCAGATGCCAGGTCACTGAAAAGCCTTGGCAGGAGGAAGACGTGACCACCCTCTGTTTCACCTCTGAAGACATCATTTTTCCCATCTGCAATGTGATAGAAATTAGTATTTGCCTATGGCTGGGGAACTGAATTTTTAATTGCTGAATGATGCTACAGGAATGTAAAGTGGATTGCTATGAACAAAGTGCATGCTTTTATTTTGTTGCTTACATAGCTTCCCTGGGGAAGACAGAGGAGAGGGGGGTGGGTTAAATGTAGGATGTAAAGCACAGCAGATCAAATTTCAAATCAGATCAAGACTGCTGCCATGTTGTGCTGACTGCTGACCCCCAGGACAGTGTGCCAGATGTCCATGGACGTGAGGACCTTTCTTGCCCTTCCCCAGGAAAGCCCTGCTGCAGTAACCCTGAACTCCCCAGGGACCCTCCATCTGCCCTGGCTGCTGTGGAAGATACACAGGACTTAGAGACACAATGGAGAGTTCATAAATTGGGATGAGGAGTCAGAAGATTCTTCTTCCATACTACGAAATCTTTTCACTGGCTCCATAAAACATAATTTGAAGAGCCTAGGCAATGACTTTCTGCCAGGGCTCTGCATTCAAAGTGGAATCAAAGAGTCTGATGCATCAGATACTTCTTTTGAACCATAAAGGACCCCTGTGGTATTCAATGGGAATAATAATTAAGGAAATCATAATATTGTGGTTTACACTGTGGGAGCACCGAAGAGACTGAGATGGATAAACTGTGCCTATGGGAAGGGCTCCTCAATGGACCACAATCCCAGAATCCCAGAATCTGTAAGTTGGAAAAGACCTCCAGGATCATCAAGTCCAATCATTCCTGTCAATCACTAAACCATGTCCTTCAGCACCTCATCTACCCATCTTTTAAATACCTCCAGGGATGGTGACTCAACCACCTCCCTGGGCAGCCCGTTCCAGTGCCCAATGACCCTTTCTGTGAATTTTTTTTTTTTAATGTCCAGCCTGAACCTCCCCTGGCGGAGCTTGAGGCCATTCCCTCTTGTCCTGTCCCCTGTCACTTGGGAGAAGAGGCCAGCACCCTCCTCTCTACAACCTCCTTTCAGGTAGTTGTGGAGAGCAATGAGGTCTCCCCTCAGCCTCCTTTTCTCAAGGCTAAACAACACCAGTTCCCTCAGCCGCTCCTTGTAAGACTTGTCCTCCAGCCCCTTCACCAGCTTCGTTGCTCTTCTCTGGATTCTCTCCAGAGCCTCAACATCCTTCTTGTGGTGAGGGGCCCAGAACTGAACACAGGATTCGAGGAGCGGTCTCACCAGTGCTGAGTACAGAGGGAGAATAACCTCCCTGGACCTGCTGGTCACACCATTTCTGATACCAGCCAAGATGCCATTGGCCTTCTTGGCCACCTGGGCACACTGCTGGCTCATGTTCAGTCGGCTGTCAACCAACACACCCAGGTCCCTCTCCTCCAGGCAGCTTTCTAGACAGACTTCTCCCAGTCTGTAGCACTGCATAGGGTTGTTGTGCCCCAAGTGCAGGACCCGGCATTTGACCTTGTTGAACCTCATGCCATTGGTCTCAGCCCAGTGGTCCAGCCTGTTCAGATCCCTTTGCAGAGCCTCCCTACCCTCCAGCAGATCAACCCTTCCACCCAGCTTAGTGTCGTCTGCAAGCTTACTTAGGGTGCATTTGATCCCTTCATCCCGGTCATTGAAAAAGACATTGAACAGGGCTGGACCCAGGACTGAGCCCTAGGGAACCCCACTTGTAACTGGCCTCCAGCTGGAGTTAACTCCATTTACCACCACTCTCTGGGCCCGGCATCCAACCAGTTTTCCACCCAGGAGAGTGTGCACCTGTCCAGCCTAGAGGCTGAGCCCAGTATTTCTGACTAGGGAAATCCCAGATCTTCTTGAGTGTTCTTCCCCATCTTCCTCCCATCTGTGCAACAGGGTGCCCCACCACCAGACAAGGTCATCCTGGTGAGTGAGAAGAAACTTCTGACCAGTGCTGAGGCTCTTTGGCTGCCCAAGTGCTTCCTGGCAGAGCAGAGAAACTGTACTTACTTAGATTTATATGGCATTAACGAGAGTTCTGTGTGCCTTTTGCCATCTATTAAAAATGCATATGAGACAGAGCAGAGCAGCCTCTGTAGTGGGGAAGTGGCTTGATCAGTAGCGTGGGGCCCTGGGGACATGGGGGGGGAGGAGGAGGAACCAGTCAAAAACTCATCTTACCAAAAGGTAAAAATTTGAATCAATAACCTTCCCTTAGGGCTCCCAATCAATACTTCCCTCCCTGAAGACATCACCTGACATTATTCAGCTTCTTTTCCAAGCTCTTCAGTGAATTGCCGGCTTCTGCTTGACTCATAACAGGAATCTTTTTGGTTTTGAGACTCAAGGGGCATCACTTCATGGCAGAGAGTTGGCTCTGAAAGATGTGCTAATTCCCAATAGCACCTGCCAAAAGAGCACGTGAGCAGGCTTTATGCTGTTCTTCAGTGAGCCATGTTTTTGATCCTGCCAAAAGGCTGTACTCTCTTCTAGGCGGAGATTTATTGCAGGGCTCAAATAAATGGAGATGAGTGCTTTTATTATCTATCTGAAATCATGCAAATGAAGAGTATGGGTTATAAGGTGAGGAAGAAAGGCCTCATTCAGCAAGAGAGAAGAGCTGGTTTGGGAAGTAAATAAAATGTTGGCACTTTCCCTTGTAGATGTGGCTAGGGAGGAGGGACTATTTCCACCTGTGAATGTAGTTT
The DNA here is from genome assembly GCF_032191515.1 of Phaenicophaeus curvirostris. Classification (NCBI taxonomy): domain Eukaryota; kingdom Metazoa; phylum Chordata; class Aves; order Cuculiformes; family Cuculidae; genus Phaenicophaeus; species Phaenicophaeus curvirostris. Next base: position 93,796,607 of record NC_091394.1, read on the forward strand.
CCAGAACTAATGGTAAAAGACCCCAGGGAAATGTAACAACAGAAGTGTATTTACTAAACAGAAATCTCATCAGGAAAAAGAAAATCTTTAAACAAAAAGCCATAGAAAATGACAGGAAGCAGTTTAACCCTTGGAGTCCATGTCATTGCAGCTAAAATTTTCTTTCGAAGTTAAGTAGTGAGGGTCATAGCAAAAGAAAAAGAGAAAACAAAAGTGTCAGACTTTGAGGAAATGAGAATCCATGTATTAATAGATATTTCTGCAAATTCCATGCATTACAAATCAAGAGATGGTGGTATGTCCTACATTTTCTAAAAGACAAGGTGCAATTTGCCCCTGCAGTAAGGCCTGGGAACTGAAAAGACTCATGATCTCAGAGTGTTGGTCCAACACAAAAGAAGTTGCCCATGGAGCCATTGGAGGAAGAATGATGTCAAGATGACCAGTGCTTCCTTTCAAGTCCAAGAGCATGTTCTTATACAGCTGTAGGCTGAAAACCAAGGAATAGAACTTCTTTTTGAAGCAAGACTATGGAGGGGAGAAATATATAAAGTTTATATCTAGAAGCAAGTCTTTTACAAGTTAGTCAGTGGTTTCAGTAGGACCAGTCATGTGAATACTCAATACCCACATGCATGAATGTAAGCCCATGGCTGGATAAAAAGCAAGTTAAATATAGCATGCATTAGGGTGAAGAAATTGAGGTTACTTTAATCTAAATTAAGTTTGTATCCAGTTAAAGGGCAAGAATATATCTCTTCTGGCAATTTCCCAGAAGTGTCATCAGCAGGGTAGTAGTTTAAGAGATTCATATGATAATATCTGAAGACATAAATAAAATGCTTAAGGATTTTAATGGAAATTAAGCCACAGTCAGGGACATGAATGAAAACTCTTGACTGTTGTTGACTTCAGTGAGTCACTAATGCTCAGCACCCAGACCTTGGTATATGACGGGATCACACCCTCCAAAGGCAAAAGCCAATAAGTACATTGCCAGCTGAGTAGGCACACTGATGATTAACTTATATTAATGCAGTTGATAGTGATGCTATTAGCAAAAAATGCTCAGAATCTCTTAGTCTGGCATTTTTAAAAGGAATCCTTGGAGCCAGTCACAATATTGCTTTGCAAATCAGAAGGATTTTGTTCCTAGGAAATAAAGCTACACCCGTATATAATCCATTCCTCCCTCTTAACGCAGGATTAGGTACACTTAAGTCATTGCCACCCAGTATTTGTCTACCCTGTTCTTAAAAATTTGGTGATGAACATCGCCCCAAACTTCCCTAGTTCTTACTTTTGCTTACTGTTACAAAAATTTTTCTGATCTTAATCTCCTGTGTTACGATTTAAGCCATGTACCTCTTGCCCTTTGCACACTGGGGGAGGAGACTAGTATATTCTGCTACTGTCCACAGCAAGAGTCATTTCTAAATTCAGACTCCTTTCCTCCAAGTTTAGAAATCCAAATTCCTTGTATCAGTTTCTTTTTTTAGCCACACTCCCAAAAGGAAAAAACATCTCTTAAAGGAGTCCAGTCATTTCTATTAAAAAAAATTTTTCAAGGTCACTAGTAAATGAAGAGCATTGGGAAAGGATTGGTCTACATCTTTTCGACTTGATTCCAGTTTCTATTCTAAAGTGACTCTATTAGCTTCCATAGGCTTTGACAACAGAGTATCCCCTGTTGCAATACTCTGTGCTCAAATCCTATGGAAACCAATTTGCTTTTTTGCTGTCCTGCTCTTCTTCCACCCCACACATCACAGCAAGCATGCCTGTGCACTATGGACTCAGATCTGGGGAACTTCTAGCACTGAAGATCATCTTCTCCCCGTGTTCACTTCCATTACATCTGTCCTAGCTCAACCCTTAAAGCAAACTTCAACAATAAGGTTGGGTAGGTTTGGGCTTGGCTAAGCACTTGTCGGTTGGGTACTATCGGATCCCCAGTGTTTGACCTCTAAGCAACACAAAGAAAACAGATATAACTGGTGAACCATCCAGTCTGGTTTAACCATTTGCAACAAGTTGCTAACAAAAGCGATCTTTTAACAGAATAAGATTCTGCTCACCACTAATTGCATTTCTTACAAGCATTGTTGAATATTCAGCTATAAAGAAAATAGCATTCTTTCAGTTTTTTCTTTATTCTGCTATATTTGACTTACTTTCTCATTCTTTTTTCCCTCCTTTTGCATATTTGTACCAAGATATTTTAGTCTATGAAGGTATGTCAGAGTTTTAACCCCAGCTAGCAACTAGGGTGACCATACAGCCATTCTTTCACTAAGCTTGTAGGTTGAGCTAAAGACAGTTTAATAAGATAGCAAATTAAGAGAGAATAAGTAGTGTGATGATGATGATGATGATAAAGATGGTATTAAAATATGCAAAACAAGTGAAGCTCAATGGTCTGCTGACCACACAGCAACTGATACCCAGCCCATCTCCAAGCAGCAATCCCCAAGCACTGAACCCTAGCCTCTGGTCAACTTCCTATTCATCTGTTGACCATGACTTTATTGTATCAACTACCTCTTTGGTCAGCTTGGGTCAGATGCCTTGCTATGCTCCTTCCAAGCTTCTTGTACGCCTGCTCACAAGGAGAGTGTGGGAAACTGAAAAAGACCTTGATTTCTTAGCAACAACTAAAACCATCCATGTATTATCAACATTCTTCTCACACTAACTCTGAAACACAGCAGCTGCTGGGAAGAAAAATAACTCTATCCCAGTCAAGCATAAGCATGGACATAACTAGATCAATATGTGTTACCAACATCAATTTCATACCAAATCCAAAACATAGCAGCTTCTGGCAAGAAAATTTACTCTGTCCTGGCTAGAACTGGGTCAAAACAAGACTGAAAATCTTCAGCTGCAGAAAAGATTTAAATAAAAACAAAATTCCTTTAAATTACTGAAAAGTTAACAGCCTTGTGAAATACTGCAAAGCTTCGGAGCTAGTAGTCTGCATTTTACAATTTAACCATGTTTCTGTAGGCAAATTTCTAGCTATATGTGTCTGTCTGATTTGCCGCTAAGATAAGTTTAATAAAAAAATCACCCAAAGTAGAGTGGAAATTCTAGCAAGAAAAGTTATAAACACATTATATTTTCCTTTGTGGGCCTACCAAAACACTGATCTTTTTCATTACCTTCACCTAAGCTGACCTGATTCATTATCACTAGCTCAGAAAAAACACGTCGCCAGTGACTCTTCAGGAGCAAAAGAATAAACAATCTTTGCTAACACGTATAATTTTTAGAGACTCTGAGGACTCAGTACCAACAGTATGCTTCAGCACTGACACTTCTAGGCCAGCCATAACCTACCTTGTGCTTCACAATGCACAGATTAATAGATTGCCCCATGCCACTCTGGTGTGCCAGAACGTGCTTGCTTTCATAGCCTTGACATTGGACAGAGGAGGTCGACTGGACCTCCTGAGCTCTTGTTGAAAAGATTATTCCCAGTGCCTGGGGACATGCATTTGTAAAAATCATTGGATTTCTTCCTTGAACAGCAATTCTTAAAGATCCCAATTGGGAACAAAGGTCCATTGGGCCAGATACTTTATGGGCACACAGGAAAAGATGCTGTCTATCCTTAGTAGGCAAAAGGAACACATAATATCTGTTTCATTATAGGAAACTGATGTATAGTCCCAAGCAGCAAAGGGATTCTGTAACTACTGCTACTATAAACCTGCCCTTTCAACTGTGTTCCCCTTCACTCTCTGATCTACTAAGTGACTAAGTACATTTCTTACATTTCTGCTATCTCTCTAATCTTCAGCCCAGCTGCTGAGGAAGTTGCTTCTACAGAGGGGAGAGAAGAATCTTGGTTCTCCACCATGTCATGGAATTTTCTTTGATGAGACTCAGACTATTACAAGGGATAGAGTCTGAGTACCATCAGACCACTGATGACTACACTTTAGTTGTTGGATCTATGCTCACCAACCTGGCAGTGCGGAACAGAGACTTCTGATTAACTCCAGGAACATCACCCTGCACAATTTATCACCAAGGGGTAAGCACTGGTGCAGCCAGCCTCCACAGCAGCACTAATTGGTATGCAAAGGAGGTAGGACACCAAGGAATTAATTTTCTTATATGAATTATTGGTATAAAGAGAATCCTACACTGCCGAGGACCTGAGATGAGAACCAGAAGCATAATGACAGCTCTTCTCTTGTTCCCCATGGGCACCGCGCCTGCATGCCCAGCACTTGCACTGCTGTTTCTGCAATGAAAGCACAACTCTGGACTGTCATTTGCCAGCAGCTGTCTTATATGGATATGCTTGGCTTGATCACTTGTACAGTCAGTCTAAGAATAGCTTCCTCTCTAACATCTGATTTCTCTTAAAGGATAAAAATAAAACAATCAAAGCCTGGATATAAAAGAGCAAACTGCTGAACACTGCACTGCATGCATCTATGTTTAATGAAGGAAAATTTCCTTTTACGAGGGGCACGAGTTATTTGTGTCAACTGCATTCGGCCTTGAGACCGGTATCTAAGCTGTCACTTCTTGGTCTGACAGCTAAATTACTTTTCATATTACAGAGTGCTTCAGTGCTCTGATCATCCTAGGCAGTTCAAGTTGTATTGTGATCCCAGTGGGTTTGCAGTCTATGACCAGTTTTCCTTTCTCAGCCAATGCTCAGTAAGGGTGCAGGCACCATCACAGCCAGGATCACACAGAGCTGGCTTTTTGGAGGCAGGCATGCTGCTCTGTATGTGTTGTGCCATGTACTTGACCTCAGTGGCAAACAACAGAACTTGGCTCATGTTAGGTGTAGCTTGAAAGTCCTTAGTAGCCATATCAGCTGGCTTTAGAAGGGTGCTTTGCTTAGACATGTAAAGGTCATGATGTTTCTGTTCAATAGCTGTGTGGACAGCCCAGTTTAGGCTTCCCACTCTGAGTCGCTGCATTGCCAGTGGAGACAAGTAGTCACAATACTTAGCTCAGATGACTTGAATATAGGCTATAAATAGCACTTGATCCCTTTCCTTCTCCCCTCCCTACGTGTACTCTGCATTCAATAAGCATTTATCTCATATTGAATCCTCATAGGACATCTGTGGTACATGGTACCACTTATAAAACAGTTTTTTTTTCCTTTTCAGAAACAAACATACAAAAAATCCTACAAACCACAGACCAATGGGAAATCAATTGTGATCAGCATTTTACCCAGGCTAATCATACTGAAGGGTTCACTAACCAAGAAGGAAATGCTGAAATCAAGATACCTTTTTAATGGGTGTTTTTTTTGCCACACACAACAGACCTGTCTCTGCTATGTCAGGCCACCTGCCACATTAATAAGATATTTTCCTGACTGAAAAATAACATAGAGTGTGCTGAAGCCAGACACTACTTAGAATCTATGTTGAATAACATGAGTATAGCCAAACATTCAACCAATTACTGGAGGTTGCAGCATAAAAATCTGAGCATTCAAGGCAAGGGATTTCAATGCTGGGCTCCTGACAAAACCTGGTCCTACAATGTACTCTGTGGTAGAAATTATGTCAGATGGGGTGAAAGCCTCAGAAGACAACCAGCAATGCAATTCAGTGACCATAGAATCATAGAATGGCTTGGGTTAGAAGGGACATTAAACATCATCCAATTCCAAGCCCCCTGCCGTGGGTAGGGACACCTGCCACTGGATCAAGTTGCTCAAAGCCTCATCCAATCTGCTCTTGAATCTTGTCATGGGCATCCACGACATTTCTGGACAACCTGTTCCAGTGCCTCAACACCCTCACAGTAAAAGAATTTCTTCTTAATATCTAATTGCTTCTTAATATCTAATCTAAATACTCCCTCTTTCAGCTTAAAACCAGTCCCCCTTGTCCTATCCCTGCACTTAAACACAAAGAGCCCCTCCCCAGAGACGTCCTTTTAAATACTGGAGGCTGGTAGAACCTCTCCCCAGAGTTTTCCCTTCTCCAGCCCCCTGATCATCTTCGTGGTCCTCCTCTGGACTCACTCTAATCCTGTGCTGAGGATTTCAGAACTGAATACAGTACTCCAGGTGATGCAAGGAATCCCAACATCAGTTCAAGACAGATTTGTCAATGTATTTGTTCTCAGGTTGCAGGAGTGTGGAACATGATACTTTGGGATCTGTTGCTCAAAAGTTGTCAGCAGGAAGAGATCCTGATGCTTCTTATTCCTTGTAATGAAGCCACTTTTTGCCCCATCAAACCACAGAAAGGCACTTATAATCTTACAATTTCCTCTACACTTTTGCCACAAATCCCTGTTCAAAACCACCTAGACTGTCCAGCAGTGAGAGAAGGGAAATGTCATCATCTCCACTTGATGCCCAAAACACTAAGACACCAATGAGCGATTTGACAGATGTCACACTTGAAGGGTTTGTGTCAACATTAGAACCTGTGTGTACTCTTCCAAGTTCCAGTCTGAGGCCCTCAACAAGGGCCTGGTTGTCCCTCTTGAAATGTTATTTGACAGTTGAGCTGGTAATTCCTCCCTTATTCTTTCTCTCTTCTTAATTGCATTTGATTTTTCTTCAGAAGAGAATTCTTTTCTACAGTCACATTTTTATGGGAATTTTAATGAGTCACTTGGCATGACATTAATCACTGGAGATTTAAAGTGTCTTCAAATTGTATTTTCTTTCCTCTTGAATGCCAGCCACACATTTTTGTTTACAGTGAAATGCGAGGAAAAAAAATCCTTCAGCCTATTTTCCTCAGTGCTAATTGGGGGTTTATTACTGCTTCATTTGCTTACAATTGAATCAAACAAAAACCTCCATCCCTTTTTCATGGTGCTCCTAATTGAATTGAGTGGGTTATAATGATATTACTGTATATACATAAATGAACATTTTTAAAATAAATAAATGAGAATTAAAAATATTTTTCTAAGGATGGAGACTGAGTAGTTGACTAGGTACTTTTCTGAAACATTTTATAGTCATTCCCAAGTAAATGTGCACAGGTCATCTCTTTATAAAGACTAACACAGAAACTAGAATCATAGAATCATAGAATCATAGAATGGTTTGTGTTGGAAGGGATCTTAAAAATCATCTGCAATTACTTGCAGAGTATGATTTATGTGTTTCTTACATGTAGGTATGTGCAAAAATGCATCTTCTTCATCTACCTCAAGATCAGCCATTGACGCTGATGTTCCAGGTTCTTCTCTAGAATGTTGGGGGTTGTGTTGTATTTGTTTTGATCTGTAGTGGTTTTTTTTTTTACAGCTAATGTGTTTTTAAAGAAAACAATCTTTCCAAACTCATGGCAACAATTTTTTGTCTAATTTAATCCCACCTCAGCTCTAGAGTTGATCAGAATATGTGACATAAATACTTTAGAGCAGGTATCTGATAAAGATATCAACCTTTATGAGTGATAAACTGTGCCTATGTTCAGCTTTTCATTTGTATTGCACAAAAGTAAAATCATTTTGTTAACCATAAGTGCACTGCAGCTATTTCATGGACAGTCAGTGCAAATAATGCTTCATATCATCTCATTTTAACCCTCAACAACTCCAGGAATGACAAGAGGAATATTTAGTTTACACAAGCATACACATTTAACAGAAGTGAAATGTGTCACTTGAATTACAGTCAAGGGGAAAAAAATCATGAATGTGTTGGAGAAAATTAATTGGAAATATTTGTTTTCTACTTGTGGTCTTGTAAGTATTAAAAACACCAACTGAAATGCTCAGGCAGTAGATCTAGGGCAAAAAAGTGAAGCTACGTTTTCAGAAAGCTCACAATAAAACTGCCAACTTATTGTCACAGAAGGTAACTCTACTTAAAAATTGAAAACTTTCCAGATGGGGTTTACATACATTTACAGAAGATATGTGAATCTGCTCAGCACAATGGTCATGATGAAGTCTTCAACTTTGTCAGGTTATTGACGACCAGTATTGACTCCCCCAGCAGTTGCTATGTTTGAAATATGCTTTCTCTGAACTTCTCTGGGGACAGGAACTAGGCAGCTGTTTGCTGTGGTGGTTCTTATGTGCACTTTCATGTAGTCTTTATCCTGAATCACAATAGATGAAGGCCACTCTTCTGAAATTTATTTAAATGCAGAAGTTCCAGGTCAGTAGCTGTTTAATCCTGGCCTCCTGAGACATTAAGTGTTGGGTTGACTTTTTGGGGATGTATTCCTTTTTTTCTTTGAATGAGGTAGCATATTTGTCAAAATGCACCTTGAATATAAATGGAAAAAACATGTTAAGTAAATTACAAGAGGATTAGCTTCATTGAATCTGTTTGTAATTTACTATGGAGTTGCTAGTAGAGCTAATCTGTTGGTGACACATTATATTTCACTGGAATAGCAATCTAAATAAGATGCAATACCGTACATCGAATTTTTATGTACTTACCTGTGGTTGCATAATAAAGCATGAGTTATGACATGAGTGTGCTTATGTACAGTAGTTAATAGTCACTCTTGTCAATTTTAAAAACACGCTGCATAGAAAGACGTTGCCTGAGTGTTTTGAAAAATAAAGTATGTTTAACACAATGTTCATATATTAATCCACCTAGAAGCATGACACTAACTTATTAATAGCCCCTTTTGCCTTGGATACATACACAAATTGTTGTTTAGTTATTGTAAGGCTGATCGTCGTAAGCGCAGTGCTGAAGACATTAAGATTTTTTTATACCTGTGCTGAAACTTTTATTTAAAAGCAATTATGCATATCTATATTTCAGAGTGGTTCTGAGAAGAAATGCAGATATGCCAAAAGATTAAGCCTGGCACATCCCTTGGTCCTAGTTTCATCCCATTTGCTTAAGGAGGAACTGTGCTGGGATCCTTCTGCTGTCATTGATAAGGCCTAGATGAAGAAATAGGTTCAGACCTCAAGCAGCCTGAACTGCCTGGAGCAAGTGCCTTATTGTCCCTATTGACTGAGGAGTGAAGACAGGGAAAATAGAGAGGAGTAGATATGGGTCCACTGTATCATCAAGGCTTTGTTTGTATTTTCCCAAACCTACCCCTGCAAGAGACTGCTGGAAGACCATACCTTATCTGGAGCAACAGGCTTCTCTAGCCTTGAACCTCCTCCCAGGCTTTGCTTGTGGCAGTCAGTAGCATTACTGCAAAAGCTCCTGTTTTGGAGCACCACTAACTGGTCTAGCAAATTCTATTGAGCTAAACTAATAAGAAATAAGCTCTGCACGGGTTGCCACTGGACCATGTAGATATACCTTCAGTTAAGGCTCAGATAATGAGGAAAGGCCAGGATAGCATTCCCCCTTTTTCCAATGCCTAGGTCATTTCTGCAAGGCAAAGTAGTAGGAACATCCACATGAGCAGACATGACTGAAAAACTATGGGTAGAAACTTTTCTAAGCACAAGCATGACTTTTTCAAGGGGCTACCTTTCAAAGTAAAGTCATGCTATTGAAATCTTCCATGTTACTGAAAAAAAAAAGCAGCACATCTTGCATAAATGAAAAAGATCTCCTGAGAAATTTGTAAGAGTATTCCTTGCGGTGAAGGGCATGGTGAAGTGTATTGACTAGGTGAAATTCAATGAAGTTCAAACTGGAACTATAATGCAAGGTCCAATGGTTCCATTAAGTATTTCAAGTAGTTAACTAGCATGCTGTCCAGTAGTAAATTAGTGCTATGTCTTTTTGACATTATGCGTTGGGTTCAGCCATGTGTAATGAGGATGAGATGTGGGAACCGCTGAGTAAGGCCTTATGAGATCGTAACAGCTCCTCTTCTGGCCTTATGTACATTTCACTCAGTTTAATGGCAAACCTCCTTGTGACTTCAGCAGTGCTAAGATTTCATGCTGCAAATTTATTTTGCTAAGCAGTCACAAGCCTTGACCAAAGCATAATCTCGTCTCCAGAGCCAATCAAGACTGAAGATAGCTATAAGTTAGTGCTCAAGGGCAAAAGTGTAATGTGTGATTGAACAAGCAATAATAATAGTGAGGATGGATCCATCCCATGTGCTGAGATCTCATACATAGATACATAGCAAAGACATGGCTCCTGCCTACTCCCATGCTAGTAGTTTCATTTGGCAGGGAAAAACATGCACTGAAAGATTTTTTTGCACATTTTTTCAAATGATGTGAAATTGGAGCTGCATAAAGGCAAAGCACAGAGCTGATGGCACAGGTGCTGCTGGCAGGAGGTCTCTGGCACCTGCTGAGCAACACTGGTGGTATCATTTTGAAGAAAAGATGTGCTCTCATTTATTTTCACCTCCCTGGCTTGATTTTCAAAGACATTGAGCCTCCCCAGCTCCCACTGACTTCAGCTGGAACGACAACTGCACATCACTTCTCAGGCTAGGGGCCACTTCATCAAGCTACAAAACTACCTTCAGTCCCCTGACTGCGCAAACTCTTTCCTTAGTCTCTCTCTCTCTCTCTTTGACTGAAAATATGAGGCCATACTCCTTAGTGAGCTCCTTTCTTTCCTATAACTAATGCAAAATTATCCTATGCATTAACCCCCCAGCCTCACTCCTAAAAAGATCATCATAGTCCCCTACTGAATACTTGTGCCTGCTCCAAGGCAGCAAGTTGCTTTTTGCCGAAACCTCTGGCCTGGCCAGGGGATCCAGGCACTGCTCGTGGACCTGTTCTAGACATTTGCTGTGACCCATAGTAAATCACAGCGAACAGATGTCTTGTCAGCTAACTTGATTCTTACTTGAAAATGACTGCATAAAAATGCAGTTTACTCACACATCAGGATCTGCTCAGAGCTGTTGCAGGTGGCTGGCGCTATGGGCTGCCAGCACTACTGGGCACATCATTTTTTTGGGGTTGTAACTCATAGCAGACATCCAGAGCCTTGTAAGTTCCCAGGTAGCAGACACCTGCACAAAGACAGAGCTGCCTTAATTTCTATAATGATACAGTAGCCGGAGGACAGTTCCTCCCATGGTGCTTTGTAAACAGTAGATGAGGTCCAATGCGATCTCATCAAGCCCCTCCACTAAATATTCCTTCCAGAAAAACAACATCCCCTGAAGACAAAACTGAAGATGCTATTAGTATAATCAAAACTGTAAGCACCAGCTCACTGCAGCTTAGGGCCTTGTCACATTAAGCAACACAAAGCAGATAGATTAGGTGCTATGTTTAAATACAAGAAGCTATATATGAATCCAAGAAAATCATTAGTAGCCAAGGCAACTGGTTGTGATGGAACTTATTTTTTCATAACAGATACCAAAATAAGCTAAAGAAGGAAAGATTCAAAATAAAAAAAACCAGCAAACTCCCCCCACTATTTGGTACATATCCTTTAATAGTGCCCGGAGCATCACATTTGAAACTACACACAGAAACACAAGCAACTGATATTAAATGTTAGGACATATGGACAACACACTGTTCATAACAAGGGCCTGATGAGCAGTCACAGGACAGACACACAGACCACAAGGACTGTATGTCCAGTTAATTTCCTGCAAGCCAGCAGCCTGGTGCCCATCAGTTCCCAAATATGGGAAACCCATCTACATCAAAAATTATATCCATTGGTAGACATCTAAAGAATAGTAAGAGCAAAGCAGGAATATAATTCCCCCTTGATTTCAATCTGTTTCCCATAATCCTCACCTGATGGGTTCTGGTTTCGCATAGGAGGAGATGATGATGGGTCAATCCCTCTGTTACATACTCTTTCTAACAAATTCTCTACACTTACATAAACACTTCATTGAGAATATGTGGGTGTGAATAGGATTAAGATATAGCTGTTTTAAAGGACATGATAGTGCATATTGCACAGAGACACAAAACCGTCAGCAGTTGCTCACTGCCCTTACCAAGGTATAGGCATGACCTATCTGCTCTGAATCAGAGCAAGGTGACAAATGGCTGTGTGACGGGAAGAACGGTTTGCACCTCTGAAAGGGTCTGGATTCTGCACAATTAACATCAAAATGAGACAACACATGCTCATGAGTGGGGTGAAGGGTTTTTGGTAGCAGTGAGGTGATGTATTCAGAAACCCAGAGACCTGCTGCCAAACTCGTGGCTAATTGCTGTAACTCTGTGGAGTACAACTGTGTTTCTAAGTCTCCTGTGTTTGAGAGGAAATACCTTACAGATGTCCTACACTGAGGAGTCAGGAACCCAGTTACATGTGGTATAAGGCAACTGCCTATGTCTGTACTTTTAGTGGCAGCCCCGTATGTGCACAAGGTCAGCATTGCAGCAATATTAATCAGAAAAAGAGCCTCCACAAATTCTGTTTTCAGTTCCCTCAGAGTTTACCTGCTTTGGCCTTTTGTTTTGCCTCCCAAGAGACTGAAAGATCTGCTACTGCTCAAGGTGGGAATCTGATACCACCTGAAAGGAGGTTGTAGCAAAGTGGGTCTTGATATCTTCTCCCAATTAACAAGTGATAGGTCTAGAGGAAATAGACTCAAGTTGCAGCAGGGGAAGTTTAGATTGGATATTAGGAAAAATTTCTTTACCAAAAGAGTGATGAATCATTGGAACAGGCTACCCAGGGAAATAGTGGGGTCTCCTTCCCTGGAGGTGTTCAAAAAATGTGTAGGCGTGGCACTTCAAGACGTGGTCTAGTAGTCATGGCAGTGTTGGGCTGACAGTTGGATATGATGATCACAGAATCATAGAAAGGACTTAGAGGTCTTTTCCAACCTTAATGAATCTACAATTCTATAATTCTATGACATGAAACACTCGTGAAAAGCATGAAAGCTGAAGTAATCTTGTATTTTTCACTAGTCTTAAAATGTCTCCTCCCAGACACAAGACACAGACACAAGCATAGCTGAGAGTATAAGGCTTCCTCAAAAGCAAAAATAATGTAGGGAAATGTCACACTTGTTTGCAAGCATTTGCAGGGTTCCATTTTCCTCTGTGAAACAGGATAAGAAATCTCAGCTTTGTGAACTCATGTTACCTACCCTTTACAGCTTAAAAGCAGCAGAATTTTTTTTTCTATCAGTGATTATTGTCTTGAGACTGATTTAATTCTTTCTGACCCCAAATCCAGCTTTCACCAATCTACTCTTGCCTTCCTGTATAAAATTTCCTTTAATCCGTCCACTTCTGGTCTGAAGATATCTTCCTTCAAATTTGGTGTACACAATATTTACAGACACCATTTTACCCTATTTTAAGTGATAGGACTAATATTTTGCAACAGCAAATTAAAAAACTCCTCTGACCTGTTTTAACAGGTGACGGCTGCAGAAGACTGCAGTCCAGTAGCCCAGCCTCGCTCACCTGAGCCTTAATCCCCTCAACAGGCACTCTTGCTGTCCAATTCTTTCCTTTCTAGCTTTTTCCTCTAACTTTTTCTCCTTAAAATCTATACTATATCTATAAATAGAGCAGCTCCAAAGGTGAACCTGTAGCAAAAAATCCACACTTGAAGCAAGTGCAGTTCTATATTTAGCAGCAAATGCTTCTGTTGTGCTGCCGCAGAGTCTTTTTAAAGAGCTGCACCTTCAAAAAGGTCTTCACAGAGTCACTGAGCTAGAAAGTATTGAAGGGAAGTTTTCTACAATTCAGCGTTGTTAAGCTTATAATTCTTAAGCTTATAGCTGGAGGCAGAGCAGAGGGACATTTGCATGGTTAGCTCTCTTTCTTTTCTTCCTAGAAATTGAAGAGAAGGAACTCAGGGTGAAAAATTAATGTCAGAGCTAAAAAAACTCAACGTGTGCTTGTGATGCATTCTTTTTCTCTTTCCCATATAACCAGTTCAAACAAGCAGTGAGACACATTGCATGTCACTTGCAATGGCTGATAGCTTAAGACCCCTGTCTGAGTCTTTTTGTTCCCAGAATAGACACGAATATCCGTATCTACCCTGCTTGTAGCAATATAACCGTGTTCAATTGCATACTGCTAACATAAAACTGTCCCTGTCATGTCTACTGGCAAGACCACACCTCATATCCTCTCCTGACTGATCTTGCTGATAGTGCTAAATGAGCCTAGCCCAGTCTTCTCAGGAGAGTCATATTTGTTCATAGAGTCATAGAACAATTAGGGCTGGTAGTGATTTAAAAGATCACCTACTTTCAGTCCCCCAGCCATGGGGATCGGGATGCTGAAAGCCTCATTCAACCTGGTCTTGAACACCTCCAGGGATGGGGTCTCCACATTGTCTCTGGGCAACCTGTTCCAGTACCACAACACCCCCACAGTGAAAAATTGCTTCCCAATATCCAATCTAAATCTCCTCTCTTTTAGCTTAAAACCATCACCCCTTATCCCATCCCCAAGCTTGCAGATAAAGAGCCCGTACCCAGCTTTCATCCTTTCAGTACTGGAAGGCTGCTAAGAAGGTCTCCCCAGAACCTTCTTTTCTCCAGGCTGAAAAACCCCATCTCTCTCAGTCAGTCCTCCCATGGGAGGTGCTCCAGCCCTCTGATCATCTTTGTGGGCTTCCTCAGGACTCACTTCCAATATTGGAAAAAGTCTTCTTAATCCATGCACCAGACAGTTTGATTTTGTACAATCAGGTTCTAAATCCTGTCCTTTACAGTTTGTTAATTTCAATGTTTTTTTTTTAATTTTATGTCCATCTATGGGCCAGGCTTTGTGAAGATGTCTCGTTTGATAATATTCCATGAAATTCTGGCTTTAGTCTTCCACAGAGTGTTTACTAGATCCTTCTAAACTGTTGTGAAGAATAAGTGACCACCTCAACACTCTCTGCATTGCATAAGATGGAGGAAGAGAGTGAGAATTGCAAATATTGTTAGTTCTACGAAAAAATGTATTGTGCAAAAGTTTTCAATCCTCTAGTGATTTTAATATAGATAAACATCTGTATACTGCCTATTATTTGCATAACAGTTATAGATGTAGGGCACAAAGAGCAGAAACTGACAATTTACACCCTCTGGAACTTATATAATTATATGCTCACTAATTAACAGTTAATTAAAGAGGACAAAAAAGTTAGGTATTTTCAAGCAATCATTATCATGTGAGAGTTCTCAAAAGACAGAAGATTGTTCTTCAAGTATCAGTAAAATTTTCTTTTTTCTAATTATATTCTTCCACTTGATATCTGTATGATTTTTATTCTTCTGTCCCTTGTCAGCGCAAAGGTAGCTGGATTTGAGCAGAATGAAGATATTTCTACATCTTTTATATCCCAGAGAAGCATCATATTTGACTAAGTGGCCACTGATGTCAATGAGACCTTTGCATGGGTAGGGATTTCATGGGTATTCTAGGATTTCGTTCACAGCTGGCAAGGCACTCCAGGGGCTTTACAGAAAGCAGTTCTACTGCAAAGCCAGAGTTACTGGCTCAAAAACTCCTCTCTCAAGGAAAAGCATTTCCCTGTGTGTAAGGGCTTTGGGGAGATTTCATGATTCTGTCTCATTAGTTTTTGCCATACTCAAGGTAAGGAACTTACTACTAATGATTGTAGAGAGGCCAGCAATGCTGTGGCAACAACATGGGGCTGTTATACAGTAATAATGAGAATTAAGCTGCCAGGAGCACCCGTCTCCCTGCAGAATTGCGTATTTGGGGGAACAGCTGCCAGCAAACCAGCTCAGTCATGCCAGTAGTCCAGACGATTTCCAGTTGCTTGTCAGAGGTGATGGAGCATTCCCGCAGCAATGGAGAATGGGGGCGTGACAGCTAGTTAAAGTTGCAAGGTTCTGGCTTTACAGAGGTTGTGGGACTTTTGTCCCTGGGTGTGGGACAAGACACAGGTATCTTTCATTTCCCTCTCCTGTTTTGAGAGGTGAGTCAATGGGCAAAGAAGGCAGCAAGGATTTTTCATGTTGTCATATAGATGATATGCGTCTCTTTCCTCTTAAAAGCTAGATTTTACCCATAATCCAGAGCAAATATTAAGCTGGATGTGCAAATGCTCTAAGCTGTCATGTCACATTGTTCAAAGATAGCACTTTGCTAGTAATTTGCTACTACTTTCAAGCACAGAAACATCTGCAGAAGTGGGTGGAAGGGAAGTGCTTTGGGTGCACAGATAATTATTGGGAGTGTTACATGACAGATGAGATTATTTTCTCAGTTCTGTGTATGCTGTTCACAATGACTCTTTCCCCATGAAGCAATGTGAGATGCAGTCGCTGCAAGTGAAAGCCTATTGCCGCCTGATTGCCAGCCAGAAGATTCTGTGGCCTTTTCACCTTAGAGAGGAAAACAAGGCATTGTTTATTCAATATTAATTCCTTTTTCCATGGCATGTAAGATAATGATCAAGACCTGTTGTTCCTGGTTATAAGACAGAGTAAGTGCAGGATAGGATTTAGGAGCCTATACACCTTTGTGAGACCACTGTGTTGCTCTTCACATCAGTCCATATCCATTTTAATTACATGGAGGGATTTTTTTTTTTTTCAAGACTGTTTTGATTTGAAATCCAAATCTCATATATTTTAAAAAGTGATTTGACAAGAATATAAAATGGTTTAATTGATTTGATGCTAAATGGAAGGACACATATATACAATGTTGCCCAGATCCATGACAAGCGAGGAAAAAACTTTTGAGTTCATTGCCCTTGCCTTTGTTAAAACACTTTTTATCTTCTCTTACCTTATTTTTATGCTTGGAATGAGGCCATATTTCTGAAATTCATGTAGATAACGCTACTGAGTATACTCAGTGTGAGTGGAGAGCATAATAGCAATCTATAAAAGTAGAAGGTCTGTTTCTATGAGTTATGTCACTGTACTCATTCTGAAGGATAGCACCAGCTCTAGAGTATATTACACTGCTGAATGTACTTGGGTCAACTCAAGGTTATAGAGTGCTTTTTCTCCTCCATCTTGTGTTACTGCTGTGTTGAGCTGGGTATTGGCTGTTCTGAGAGAAAGGGAATATAGCTTTTCAGAAAATGGGCTTTAATGCACAAATACACCAGTATACCAAGATTTAAAACATGCACATACTTGAGTAGAAATTCATTTGCTTACCACACAGATTTATCAAAGATAAATCACACCAGACTAACCTTATCACCCTCTACAATAAAAAGTATTTTCTGTTGACATGGGCATCTGGTCTTCAATGGTGTTCAACACTGTTTCCCACAGCCTCCAACTAGACAGTATAGCAAGATACAGACTGGACAGGTGATCTGAGCAATCGTTAGAAAATGGGCTAACAAGTTGCACTGAAAGGGTGATGATCAACAGCTTTTACTCAGGCTGCACTTAAGTCACAAGTAGGGCCTGCCACGGATTCATGCTGAGCCCCATGCTGTTCAACAGAGAATCATAGAATAGAATCATAGAATGGTTTGGGTTGGAAGGGACTTTAAAGATCATCCAGTTCCAACCTTGCTGCAGGTCCCCAGGACCTGGTGGTCAACCAGCTGAACAGGAGTGAGCAGTGAGACTCTGCAGTGATAAAGCCAAAACGGACGTTGGGCTGTATTGACAGAGATGTTACTAGCAGAAACAGAAATGGGATCATCTCACTCTAGTCATTTCATGTTAGGTCATACATGGCGTACTGTGTCCAGTTCTGGTTCCCATAACTCAAAAAAGACATAAACAGACTGGAAAGAGTCTTAAGGAGGGCCACAAAGATGGTAATCTGGCTGGAGAACCTGCCTTATGAGAAAAGATTGAAGGAGTTAGGTCTCCTAACTCCTAGGAGAAAAGCAGGATCTGGTAGGGACTTCATCACAGCATTTCAGTACATAGAGGGCAGCTATGAAGAGGACAGAGGCTCTCTCTTCACAAAAAGCCACATGGAGAAGACAAGTGATAACCATTACAAGTTGCACTGGGAGAGGTTTCACCTCAATTTAAGAAAGAAATGGTGAGGACAATAAATCACTGCAACAACTCCCCAGGGATAGACAAGGTGCTAAATAATCTCATCTAGGCTCACTTTTCCTTGAAAGATTGGGCCAGCTGATCTTTTGAGGTCCCTTAAAAACTGGGCTGTTCTACATGTCTGTGTTCTATGATTCTTTGAAATTTAACAAGAGGGTATAGTCTAGCATTTCAATAACAGCATTCATCAGTTTCACAGAAAATTCAACTAAATAAATACTTATTGCACCAAGTTTCATAATCAGCAGAAGTTTTTTATCTCCAG
This sequence comes from Phaenicophaeus curvirostris, assembly GCF_032191515.1. Lineage (NCBI taxonomy): Eukaryota > Metazoa > Chordata > Aves > Cuculiformes > Cuculidae > Phaenicophaeus > Phaenicophaeus curvirostris. The sequence goes on from NC_091394.1 coordinate 93,814,706, forward strand.
GCAATCACTGCTGTTAGAACCTGCTAAAGAACACCAAACAATCCTTGTCTGGAGTAAAGTTTTCATGTGTTTTTGACTTAGAATCCACGACCTTTGCAACTTTGCACGTTTAAGTTACAATTATTTTGACTAAGAGCTGGTTACCTATAGATATAACGTTGCCAAGAAATCAAGCTGTTGGCAGTGGAATGAAAATAACAACAAATCTCTTGTGGGACTTCAAGACAACCACTTCTCCTGTATTTCTCCACTAAGCCTAGTATATTTTGCCTGGCATTCTGTTGCTGTAACATCCACTTCTAACTTCATCTAGCTTTTCTAGATCCTTTTGCAGTGTGATCTTTTCTATTATAATATCACTTGATCAGCTTTATTGTACTCTGGACAAATCTGAATCTTTACCCAGTTTGTGCAAATCCTTCCTTGACCTTATGCAGTACAGGAAAGAATTGATTCAGTGTCTAGCAGAGGACATTCATCTATTGAATACAAACGGGTTGTCTCACCATAAATGACTGTGCAATGAGTACTACTGTATATGTTATCTTTATGTTATTGAAGGCGTATTGCTGGGCAGTGGCTACTATTGTCTCACCTGGGCCTTGAAAATATTATCCACATATTTCACACGGATATTACTGCACTTCTTAATGGTACTATTTGCAGATGTTTTCCACAATTGTACCTATCTACACTCTCTGTGAAGTATTTTCAGCATACCTTGTAAATCAAGTATTTTTCATTTATTCCTGGAGAGAAATCTTTCAGATTAGAAAAACTTTCATATCTTTCTTCCTGTAGGAGGAAACAAAGTATTGTTTAATTCAGTGGGATGGATCAGGAATCCTGGTGTAGTTTTGGCTTTGCCACGGTATAATTGTCACTGCCCCTTGGTTACTTCCACCCTTTTAAACAGACAACACAACAAAAGAAACAACTTTTCTATTTTTTTATTGTGGTTCAGATTTGCCTTTACACAAAGTAACAGAAAGAAAGAGTAGGATTATATTGCACTCAGGATGATCTCTTGACTCTTACAGTCCAGAAGAAAAAAAGAGGTTTATGTTTGCTTCCACTAGTGCTGCTTAGGAATAATTCCCTGAAATTTAGGAGTCCAGAGATATATTTGAAGGTTAAAGTCACTGCATATTCGGCTAGGATGTCCTTGAATGTACAGTTTTCAGCCTGTTTTGCATTAAGTCTTCACCAGAATACCCATAAGTGCAAAACTGCCTCCTCTACTTTAGAAAGCAAGTATTTGAAATTAACTAAAGGGCACATACAGGGAATTTAGCTAGGAATACTCATATGATTTAGATTCCTGTCCTGTTTATATTCAGGTATGAATAAATCATATTTTCTTAACAAAATAAATCCTAAGTGTAAGCACAATCTGCCTTTTTTAATCTATGGGCATCTTTTCGGATCAGAGGAAAATCTGCCTGCAGAAAAGTTTGCCTGAAACCTGCATGAGTCAAAATCTCTTGCTTGCTATGCATCTCATGCATAGAATTGTCTTCTGCTGAGAAGTACAGCAAAGACTGTATCTGCTTTTAAATCGTTTGATATCACTTGCATTGTTCAAAAAGATTTTATGACATGTCCTTTTGCTCTGGTAATGATTTGTTGTTCTATTGTGTTTCATTAAGCTATTATTTGTAAAGTGCTTTGTGATATATTGCGTGAAACCTGCTATATAAGCAATTTTATGGGATGGAATCACAATTCAGGTATCAACAGGCAAGGATTAATGATGCTAATTATTCAATAAAATTGTTCCTTTCTTTAAGTCCTTTGTTTAGAGGGAGAGGTGAATTAAAATGAGTGACTGGATGTTGTATATAATAGATGCAAGAATTTCTGCTGATGGAAGATACAAGAGGAGATCGAAGAACATGAATAATATCTCCAAGTATTATCTATGTGAATGTGGTACTATATGTCATGTAAATTACTCAATAAAATAGGACTGTACAAGCCACAGAGCAAAACTAATAACACATCAAGTAATCCATTTGCAAAATATGGAAAAAATGGTAGAAAATGCATCCTTTATCATCTTCAGCTCCAGCTCTAACCTAGAGCAGATTTGCTGAAGTGGACTGTGCTACTTTAAAATTTTCAGTAGGAGGCACATGTCTGCTGAACCCAGTTTTGTTCAGTGCAATCTATTGTAAGAAATCTTCCCTTAGTGAAGAAAATATAGCTACTGGGTTAAAAATGTTGAAGAGGTTTACTGCCTCCAGGACAGGAACAGTCCCTCCAGGACTAAGAGGACATTTTAATGCATAATGCTAGACAATTCTTGCTTTACAGGTTTGATCATTTTGGCCTGGCTTCTGTAGCATCTGCCAGTTAGTCCAGATTTTAGGCCTCTTTCTGGAAGCTTCTGCCAGTCCTGAGCAAGTGATCACTTAAAACCATCATGGTACCTCCATGTTAAGTAACATCTATAATAAAATATATAATCAAGTGCTACTCAAACGTAAGGTGAAGTATGGTTTAGGGTTTGTTATTTTTTTTCACTTCTGCTCTGTTTTGTGGTAAAGGGTGCTCCAGTCCCAGTGTGCTGTTTTTCATCCTTGATGGTAGCAGGTTCAATTTCCATCAAATTATCTCTTGCTAAGGAATATGATTTTTTAATGTTTATTAATAACGGATGCATTGGTTTATTTCATTGGCTTGCTCTGTGTAAGTGCAGATCCTCTCGTTCAATACAGAAGAGTGTCCATCTAGCCACAGGCACCTAACAGAGCAAATGACCTCCACTTACCACATAAGAAACAATTTACTGTTAGGACTGAAATAAGCAGCTCTCCAGCAGTTCTGGGATATCTTTTTAGTGATCTGCATGCTTTTTGCCCTATGATTTCCTCAAAGAATCTAGGTACTGACTAACTTCAGTTCAGAGAAGCTCGTGCACCTTTCAGTACAGGAAGAAAGTACACAAGAGAAATTTTTTCATTGCAATGGCAGCGAAACACTGGAACAGGTTGCCTAGAGAGGTTGTGAGGTCTTCACCCCTGGAGATATTTAAAACTCAACTAGGCACAGTGCTGGTCAGCTTGCAGTAGCTGACCCTGCTTGAGCAAGGGGACTAGCCTAGAAGATCTCAGAAGGTGCTTTCCAACCTCAACTATTCTGTGATTCTGTGAAATACTGCTTGAAGGATTATAGTCTTCAGTGACTTTAAATGAGGGATAGGATGTGGAGTGCTCAGGATTCTCACAGGTCAGACATTTAGATTATCTGATGTTGTGATTTAATCCCAGTAGGTAGCTAAATGCCACACAGAGCTCACCCACATCCCTACCCAGTGGGATAGGCAAAAGAATTGGAAGGGTAAAAGGGCAAAAACTCATGCATTGAGATAAAGACAGTTAGAGGAGCAAAATGAGGCTCTCATGATCCAAGAGGAGGTGGTCAGAGACTTGCTTGCCCAACTAGACACCCACAAGTCTATGGGGCCGGATGGGATTTACCCATGGGTATTGAAGGAGCTGGCAGATGTGCTGGCCAAACCCCTTTCCATCATCTTCCAACAGTCCTGGAAGAGTGGGGAAGTCCCACTGGACTGGAGGCTGGCTGATGTTGTGCCCATCTACAAGAAGGGTCACAAGGAGGATCCAGGGAACTACAGGCCTGTCAGTCTGACCTCAGTGCCAGGGAAAGTCATGAAGCAGGTGATCTTGAGTGCTATCATGAAGCACATATGCAAGAGAACCGGGTGATCAGGCCCAGTCAACATGGGTTCACAAAAGGCAGGTCTTGCCAAACTAACCTGATTGCCTTCTATGACAAAGTGACTCGGCTGCTGGATGAGGGAGAGGCTGTGGATGTGGTCTTCCTGGACTTCAGTAAAGCCTTTGACACAGTTTCTCACAGCATTCTGCTTCGGAAACTGTCAGCCTCTGGCCTGGACAGGCACACACTCTCCTGGGTGGAAAACTGGTTGGATGGCCGGGCCCAGAGAGTGGTGGAAAATGGTGTGAAATCCAGCTGGAGGCCAGTGACAAGTGGGGTTCTCCAGGGCTCAGTGCTGGGTCCAGCCCTGTTCAATGTCTTTTTCAATGACCTGGATGAAGGCATTGAGTGCACCCTTAGCAAGTTTGCGGACGACACTAAGCTGGGTGGAAGTGTCGATCTGCTGGAGGGTAGGGAGGCTCTGCAAAGGGATCTGAACAGGCTGGACTGCTGGGCTGAGTCCAATGGCATGAGGTTTAACAAGGCCAAATGCCGGGTCCTGCACTTGGGGCACAACAACCCTATGCAGTGCTACAGACTGGGAGAAGTCTGTCTAGAAAGCTGCCTGGAGGAGAGGGACCTGGGTGTGTTGGTTGACAGCCGACTGAACATGAGCCAGCACTGTGCCCAGGTGGCTAAGAAGGCCAATGGCATCCTGGCTTGTATCAGAAACGGTGTGACCAGCAGGTCCAGGGAGGTTATTCTCCCTCTGTACTCAGCACTGGTGAGACCGCTCCTCGAATCCTGTGTTCAATTCTGGGCTCCTCACCAAAAGAAGGATGTTGAGGCTCTGGAGAGAGTCCAGAGAAGAGCAACAAAGCTGGTGAAGGGGCTGGAGAACAGGCCTTATGAGGAGCGGCTGAGAGAGCTGGGATTGTTTAGCCTGGAGAAGAGGAGGCTAAGGGGAGACCTCATTGCTCTCTACAACTACCTGAAAGGAGGTTGTAGAGAGGAGGGTGCTGGCCTCTTCTCCCAAGTGACAGGGGACAGGACAAGAGGGAATGGCCTCAAGCTCTGCCAGGGCAGATTTAGGCTGAACATTAGGAAAAAATTTTTCACAGAAAGGGTCATTGGGCACTGGATCAGGCTGCCCAGGGAGGTGGTTGATTCACCTTCCCTGGAGGTGTTTAAGGCACAGGTGGACAAGGTGCTAAGGGGCATGGTTTAGTGTTTGATAGGAATGGTTGGACTCAGTGATCCGGTGGGTGTCTTCCAACCTGGTGATTCCATGATTCTATGATTCTATGAAATACAGTTAAACAATTAGAAAGATATAATAAAGAAAAGCAGGGGGGGAGGAGAAAACAGTAAAGATGAAAAACAATAACAACATCCCCCTTACAAACAAGAAAAGCAGATGATGAAAACAAATTCAATTGCTCGGCACCAACTGATGCGCAGCTCTTTTGCTTTACAAAGGTAGCCTGGCTAACCTTCAACCCCTGCCCTGTTTCATTGTTTAGCATGATGTTATATGGTATAGGATATCTATTTGTCCATTTTGGGTTAGCTGTCCCAGCTGTGTCCCCTCCTAGCTTCTTGTGCACCCCAAGCCTACTTGCTGGTGGGGCAGCATGAGAAGTGAGAGAAGGTTTAAAGCTGTATAAGCACTGCTCAGACATAACTGAAACATGAGTATGTTATCAGCAAGGTTGTTATCACAAATCCAAAATACAGCCACTTCTAAGCTACTACGAAGAAATTTAACTCTATCCCGTTCAAAAAGGGTACAATAATGCAGAGCTCTTTAAACATTTAGGTGACATAGATTTAGGATCCCAATATCTGGCACTTCAATTCATAATAAAAAAAACTTGCCAGGAGAATTAAGTCCTTTTTTCCTCCTTTTCAGCCTGGAATGAGTTCTACATGTATTTTTTACTTGTGCGAGAAAGTAAGCATGACTTCTACACTGAAGCAACAACCTCCTTTTTGTGCTCACATTCGCCTGCTGTGTTTTTTTCACCAAGGTGATCTCTTATAAGGCAGCCTGATCTAGTGGGATATCCCTGCCCATGGCCGAGGTTGGAACTAGATGATCTTTAAGGTCCCTTCCATCCCAAACTATTCTATGATTATATGATTCTATGAATATACTCTATACCAGGACAAAGGACAGAAAACTTTCAGAAACAGTTGGAAGTCCTCATTCCTATTAGTGTTTTACCCCACCCCACTAAGGACCTCTGCAAAAAGGGGATGTTTACACAGAAGGTCCTAATTGCACTGACTGCTGTATCATGTCCCAAATTGCCACTGAGATTAGGCAAGTGGAGAAAAACATTAAATGATCTCTTTGTCAAAGTACAGACTGTGGCTTTACAAAGCCAAAAGCTGTGTAAGTAAAATGCCTTCTCTCTGTGGCTTTTTTATCTGTGTTAACTAAATATGGGGAAGCAGATCAGGGAGGTAAGGATGAGATGCTTCTACATCAGCTTTATTTTACTTATAGTTTTCCTCTGTCCTGCTAGGTTCCCTAGGCAGTATTTGACACAGGATATGTCAATCTTCTTTACATAAGAAAATGCTTTCAGTGGACACACACGCTTTCATACAGCTTGATTTCCATCTTTGCCTTTTGTTTACCCCCTGCTTCCTAGGGGTGTCTATCTGTATTTCAGTGTTTTCATAAGAATGATTTATTCACATTGCTGCACTGGCCAAATCCTACATAAAACGGAACAGCTTGTAGAGCTGACAAATCCAGCAAGAACACAAAGTGAAACTCCAGCTTCCTTTCTATAGGCTACAGACAGGAAAGGAAGATGCTGCTTCATGAGGTAACCAGCCTAAAGCATGACCTCTGTGTCTGCGAAGTTCCATGGTTCTTGCCTCCTAATAGGACAGAAAGAAATAACAGTTAAGCTGAGGGATGTACAGAAGAATGACGCTAATGGTTAATTTCCAGTCTTGATTTCCCCAGCAGCTGGATGCTCAACTTGCATATCTCTAAAGCATTGCTGCTTTTTGGAAACAAGGCAAGTTGTATCTTGTGGCTGCAGGGCTATGGACCAAAGCATGACCTGGTTCCTAATACAACCAGATAATTATTTCCAGACGGTTAGTGTGTATTCATTATAATGGGTGTCTAATGCAAATTATTCATTTTAATTGTGTTCTCTCCTCCCTATGCACATTTGACTCCCATTTACCGGGAGATCGGAACAGCCCCCTCTGCTTTCACTTATTAGCAAGTCTTGCAAAGATTATTCTAGTTGGGGAAGGTTTTGCGTGCACTGCAATGATAAATCTGACTCATCCCCTATTGTAGCAAGTAGGGAGGATTATTTTCACAGTGTTAATATGAAAAAGCATGTGGAAAATATAATGCTTCAAAGAAGTGCCTTCTGTGGAAAGTCATTGCTAATTAGGTGGTATGTGGGTGTCATCTGGGTCTCTGTAAACTATAGGTCATGCCAATATTTGAATCCTCTGAAGATTTTAGTGTAATTAGGGGGAAATAATTAGCATTTCACCTTTCATTCGGAAATTGTGATTAACTGTGAACAAACCCGTTCTAAATTATTTTCAGGTTTTCTAGAATTGCTAAATTCCTTGCTGCTTTCAAAACTGTGTGTATAATGATGAGCAGAGGGCATGTGGAATTCTTATTGACTATCACAAAGGGTCTCTCCATCTCTCTGATCCAGACAATACCTGCCATCAACTCTTATGCTTCTGTGGGCCAGCACAGGCAGGACACAAGAACAGACACAAAATCACAGTTGAAATGCAAAGAATAAATTTATTTTTGTTACCTCACCAACTGGGGCATCCCCAAAGCAGCACCCAGGCAGAGGCACACAAGCAGAGATGCAAGCACCACAGAGCTCAGTCCATGCTACGGGATCATCAAACCTGCTGTTTTCACCTGTATTTCAATAATTCACACAGACATATTTTACCACTGTGCTTTGAACTTTCCCACAGCAGGACAGGAATCTCAAGCAAGGATGACTCTAACTCTATCACAGGCCTTTGTTATCTCAACACAGATGTTCTACTTGTCCAACGCACAAGACTAAACAATGATTAGTATGAGATATGGGTTTCTCTAAACCCTAATTGCAAGTCACTTGAGCATGTTTACAATCCTCCTTGTCAATCTTCCATTATTTTCCCTCATGATAAAACACTGTCTTTACTCACCTGAGATCTGGACTACATTGTGCCAGGTTTTGTATCTCAAATACAGAAAGACATGATGCCCTGTCTAAGCTAAACAAAAACTGGGAAGGAAATCAAAATCATTAACTATTTTGTAAAGAGTTGTTTCACATAGCGAAGCAGGCTCAGGACTACAGGACTGAAGCCATCACGTTAACACCACTGCTTCTCCTGGCCAGAAATGTAGTAAGTATTTTACCCTCTGCCCAGTGGGTTTTCGAGAAGTGAGTGACAAGATGTCATACTACTTCTTTCTGATGGAGTTACCCAGTCCACACAGAGGTGGAGAGTACTATAGGAGACAGGTATTAACCAGATAACTTAAGTACTAATTACAGCATAGTCAGAAAGAACACAGTCTCCTTGGGACTCTGAGACATCTTGCGCTGGTCCTTGATGCTATTTAATTAAAGACTGTTTCAGACATGTGCATGAAAACACACTTTTGATTGGCATGAAGTCTTACTCATAATATGAAGCATTTCTTCACTTGCTATTGATAAGTTATGTGCAATATGAGCCAGCCTCAGTGGAGATGTTCTTTGAGCCTGCTACTCCCTTGCAGCAGTATCTATCCCTCCTGTTATAGCCATTGCTGTCTTGTGATCAGTGAATTCATGCCTGGAATCAAAATTCCCTAAAGTTGGCAGGTTTCCTTTTCCTGTAAGAAGAGTACAGTCAGATCATTTTCACAGAGGAACAAAGTCTTCCTTTCTTGCCCTCCACCCAAACGGACAAAAGTTTAACTTCTGAGAACATTTGTTAATTCATGTGAGTGGGTCCATCCAAGATCTAGACAAGAGCCAGGACTCTCTGTTCTCATTAACAGACCCTAGAATATCAATTTCACTACAGCCACTGGACCAAATCTCCCCACATCTTAAATGGGATTCCTCTAACACAACTGAGACTATATTTCCCAGGGTAAAGATCTCCTCCTGGAGCTCCAAAGCACTTCTGTGTTGCCAGGAAGCATGCATTGTGGACCCTTGTATTAATTACAGTTCCCTTGCATTGTAAGGGTACAGAGAGTTTTTTCTCCTAATTTCATGGATAAAGCTGACAGACCCCCAAGAGGCATACTTATCCCAAAGTAGGATGTGAACTGTTAGTTTAGATAGTTCTGCAGGAAAATGACACTGCCCTGTCCCATGTTCTGTCCCTGTTTTGCTCTTCACAGCTACAGATAGAACAAGTGCATTATCCCCAGGTGTCAGGTTTTCATTAGAAGTATGCTCAGCCCAGTTCTGAAAAGCCTTAGGTGGAATGGTGTTAAGTAAGGCAGAGCACGGCCTCATCAGTATGTTTGATCCCTGAAGTCTTCAATCCTTTTCTGGCTGACTATGGGATGCTCTGTTAGGAATGCTCCAAGATACTTTGCTGTGTGGCATTTCAACTGTTGCCAGCCAGCAGAATAAGGCATGCCCTGAATCACAGTGAGGAACCTGCAGCAATCTCCTGTCCCACTCTCTCTGTAGCTACTGTGAACCATATGTTGTCCCTGGCAGGCTGCAACCAGCAACACTACATGTAGGAGCTGTCAGTGCTTCTCCTCTTCTCCCTGAAACACCAGAGATATCAGAGGAGTTGCCAGCCATTGAAAGGCAGGAGGTTTGGCCTGGAGCCATCTGTCCATGCTTACTTTCTGCCACTGCTGTTGCTGATGCCCAGCAAGTTCCCACAAGGCTTCAGAAAAAAACTGCATTTGGCCTCACATAAAAATCTGGTGGTGAGAGAGAAACGTGACAAGAAGCCTGTAACTTTCACCTTTAAAAAAGAGGTATGCATGAGACAGGAAATTAGGGAGGAAAGGAAGAACAGCATGACCACCTACCTACCTTGCTGGAACAGAGAGATGTGTCACATAACGGGAGTGCTTAAGGGCCTCAGAGATATTGTGCTTGGAAGAGAGGTGGCATTTTCATCCAATAAATTAATAGCAGAGGTGCAAATAAAGACTATGGTTTAATTACTCACATTAAAAGCTCAGCTGAGAAGGCAAGTAGTGAAGGTGACAGATTCTGCTAGTCTAACTAGTTTAGACACGCAATAGCCTAAAACACCCACATTATACTTTACAAGAATGTGGATATACACACGCATGTATGCAACAGGCTAGGATAATGCTACTGGAAGTTTGCAGGTTATGCTAGTGAGCAATAGGCAGTTCCTATACACTAATCCCCCTCAAAGACAGATGCATACAGACAAGAGATGCCCCAGCAGCCTGAAGTCCTGTCTTCAATATCAACTTGATGAAGCAAGTACAAATAGACTTGAGAGAGTAAAATTTCAATGAAGTGAGCACCATTGAAGGAGAAGTGGAAGCACAAAGTTTACACATGCTCCAAGATGGCAGGACAAACCAAATTACCACTAAATGTCAGAGAATCAGCCAGTGATCAGACACATTCATAAAGGTGACTGCAACTTAGGCCAGCTCCATGGAACATCCTTCCAGAATCCATCTTCTTTCTCTCTGCTTAAATCTTCTGCTGGTTTGTGGTTTCTGAGCCATATGGGAGCAAAAGTTGGATATTGGCTGTAATAGTTGCCCAGGGACACTAGATGGAGAAATGCCTTTAGGGACAGAGAGTAGGTGAGGGGCTGTGTCACCAGTCTTACAGGAAAAAACAGAGGGAATAAGTGCCCTTAGCTGACTGTTATTGATGCTGTTGGCTTCAAGTTTTGCTTAAAAGCTTTCTGGTTTTGGATCCCATTACAGCTCTATACAGGCCATTAGTTAATTAAGTTATGCCACCAGAGTCTGTCAAAGCTTGGATATGTTGTTACTCACTGCCAGCTCTCTCAGGCTCCCACTCACCCCCCTCCCCTCACCACTGGCAGATTGAGAAAATAAAGTAAAAAACAAGACCCTGAGTGTATCAAAGAAGATGTTTTATCCTTGATGAGCCAAGACAGCTTCCCTGCACCAGATACATCAAGGCACTATTTCCATACAACTGTGGCACCCACAGCTTTCAGATACCAAAAGCATCATTAGAAGACATTACTTTCTTCTTGTCTTCACAAGGGTTCCTCTACCTTCCTCACGACACACATGCTGGCAGTAGGAGTTTACCTATAAGAAGAGAAACTCTTAAAATGGAGCAGTCAAGCCAACTGTGCCTTGTAGAGAAAGACATTGTACATTCTCCAAGACTCACAGAGAAATAAGCAAATCGCCAAACTCCAAAACCTGCCTGTCTCCACCTCTGTTTGCACCAGTTCATGTGCCAATGGTTTCTGCTGGAGGGTCTATGGCAACACTACAACCAAATCTCCACAGCCAACTGTCCTTGGCCAAATCTCCGTGGCACAATTCTCAGCATGGACAACTCTACACGGAGGTAACTCTACGCGGGGACAACTTTAATGCTAAGCCTGGCCTAACTTTGACTCTAATGTCTCCTTACAGGCAGTTGTCCTGCTGAGAGTTGTTGCCCAGAGAGTTGGCCATGGACAACAGTCTTATGGTGTCCATAGCAATCGTTTCTTGCTGGAGGAGCTCTAGGGTGTCACAGTGTCTGAGCTAGAAGAGCTCACAGTAACCCCGAAAATGGAAGAAATGGACCCACGTTGGAAGCTTCTGCACCTAATGTGCAGACCAAGTTTTTATAGTGCCATACTAATACAGTCCAAAGACCTTTATCATCTCTGTGTTCAACACTGTACTGTGTTGCTGCAACAGACTGGCTCTGCACTTGATTTCTGGACATCATACTGCCCAGTCCCATCTCAGTTTTATGGCCCTAACCAGCTTATTGGTGATTCTGTAGACCATATTATCTTACCAATTCTCCCAGTGACAGCCTATTAATTAAAATAAGTGTGTGAAAGAGAATCAACTTTGTGTGTGGATATTTATATGTAAAGCATGCAGATGATACTGGAAGTCTCTGAAGAATCTCTGGATGCATCATTCAAAAAAAGGGAATCAAAATGCTCTGGTACACTTCGTGCTATGTGAGAAAGTATAACAGGGTGGAGGTTCAAGGCTTGGAGAAAGAAATCAGGGCTGATCATTGCTATGAGCTGCACTGTAAGAGTTGCTTTTCTGGGAAGTCAGCTGAAGAGGGTTATGAAGATAAATCAATCTTAGAACAAGACCAAGTCATTTTGAGCAAATAACAGTTGCTACTATAGAGAAGAGAGGAGTCAATGCAAATGGTTAATCTGGCATAGGCAAAATTTGACTTTTGGTGTCAAGGGCTTAAAGGTGATCACAGCATCCTTCCAAATCTTAAATAACTCTCTTCTACTGATAGCTCTACCTCAAGATATATACAGTCAAGTAATGCTAAAGCATGGAGGCTTATGCAAGATAAAGAGTGGAGTGTAAACTCATCCAGCCCTTGCACAAGTTCAGTGAACAGACCTGGTACAACCTTTGCTGCTTTTGGAAGACAAGCCTTTTAAAAACAACAACAACAAAAAAACAATTAGGATTCTGGGGGAAAAAATGCCATCAGTTGAGAGCAAAGCACATAGTGAAGCCATATAGATGTTCGTCTTCTTCTTGATAGCTAAAGATTTTACAAGCCTGAAACTCTACTGATTAAACTAGTAAATCTGAAGTTGCTGTACTTTCCTCTTAGCAGAAGGCTGTTTCATTCTTCAATAGGAAAAGAAACTGCAGTTATCACCATATGATCTAGGTTGCATTTTACCCAGCGCAAAAGAAGAACCCAAGGGCTACTCAGCAGAGGGAAGAAGGAAACTGCTTTTGCAAGTGACAATATGTTGGACTCAGACTGCTAATCAGAACATGTAACAGTTCAGGAATTTATTTCTTACATTTTCTGAGAGTGTATTTTTAGCCTTGCTCACTCTATTAGCTCTCCTTTTTACCTTTCTTAATGTCTTTATTGCAAGCCATTGACAGCAAAGATGCAGAATGACCCAGCACATTTTTCCTTATTGGATGCACCTTAGGGTCTTTTGTTCAAACACGATCTGAGGTGTGGAGGCTTTATCAGATAACTGACCTTACAAACTCATGAAACTAATAACTTCTTGCTGTAGTGCTGTGCCTCCTAAGGCTGAAAAGATACTCTGTGTGGGTGTGTTTGAGCAGGAGGAGAGAGCTGGGAATGTTGAGAGGCTAAGCCACAATTTGCTTGCTTTTCTAGAGCCATGAAGTTTTTTATTATCAGATATTGGGACTCTGTCAAGTAAACTGAATTATAGTCATGTCAATGGAAAAGCTGTGGATGTAACTGAAAACAAAAAGGATGGAATGAGCTGAAAGCTGAAAATGGCAATAGGGACTCTAATGTGGCTGCATTAAAACTCAGGAGATGCTAGATTTTGTATCATCTGAGCACTATGTTCAAAGTCTCCCTATAGTTTTAAGATAAAGCCGATCAGACCTAATCTAATTTTTCCTTTTCTTGTTGCCTCACCTTGCAGTGTCAACTTGTTAGTGCAGAGTGCCTCAAACTGCCTGACTTTGCTCCAATACAGAAAATATCATTCCTTCAGAACTACAAGACATAGCAAAGCAATCACATCATAGGCCTGAAAGGTGGGGAACTGGGTACTGATGACCTACCAATGGTTCAGGAAACTGAGACTGGGATGCCACTCACCACCACATCATAATTAAGACCTAGGAAATCACAGCGTCTTTAATCCAACCCTGAATTAATTTGGAGGACATGCTGGATTCAAGTGAAAACTGAACATAGAATCATAGAATAGTTTGGGTTGGGAGGGTCCTTTAATGGACATCTACTCCAAATCACCTGCAATGAGCAGGGAAACCTATAACTAAATCAGATTGCTAGGAGTACCACCCAACCTGACTCTGAAGGTTTCCAGGGGTGGGTCGTCTACCAACTCTCTGGGAAACCTGTTCCAGTGTTTCACCACTCTCATTGTAAAAAAAATTTCTTCTTTATCTCTAGTATAAGTCTACCCTCTTTCAGTTTAAATACATTACTTCTTGTCTTATCACAACAGGACAAGAACTTCTGAAATACTTGTCCCCATCTTTCTTAGAAGCCCCCTAAATGTACTGAAAGGCCACAATAAGGTCTCCCTGGTACCACATATTTTTAGGCTGAACAACCTCAGCTTTCTGAGCTTTGCCTCATAGGAGAGATGTTCCATCTCTCAGATCATTTTTGCGGCCCACCGCTGGGCCTGCTCCAACAGACCTATGCATTTATTTTGCTGGGAAATCTAGAGCTGGACACTATACTACAGGTAGGGTCTGACCAGAGAGGAGTAGAGGGAGACAATCACATCCCTCACCCTGCTGGCCATGCTTCTTTTGATGTAGCCCAGGATACAGTTGTCTTTCTGGGCTGTGACTGCACATTGTTGGCTCATGTCCAGCTTTCCATCCACTGGAATCCTCAAGTCCCTCTCCACAGGGCTGCTCTCAATCTCTTCATCATTCAGTTTGTATTGATGCTGGGGCCTGGCTTGATACAGATGCAGAACCTTGCACTTGGCCTTGTTGAACCTCTTGAGTCTCACAGGGGCATAATTCTCAAGCTTTCTGTAGTCTCTCTGGATGGCGTCCTTTCTCTCAAGTATGTCAACTGTACCCCTGAGTTTGGTGTAACATGCAAACTTGCTGAGGGTGCACTCAATCCCACTGTTTTTGTTACTGATTAAGAAGTTAAGCAGTTCTGTTCCCAATATGGGCCCCCAAGGGACACCACTTATCACCAGTCTCCATTTGGACATTGAGCCATTGACCACTACCCTCTGGATGCAACTATCCAACCAATTCCTCAGACACTGAACAGTCCATTCATCAAATCCATGTATCTCTGATTTAGAGAGAAGGATGTTATGGGTGGCTATGACAAAGGTCTTACAGAAATCCAGATAGGTGACATCTGTAAATCTTTCCTTGTCCGCTTATTTAGTCACTCCATCACAGAAGGCCATGAGGCTGATCAGGCAGGACTTGCCCCTGGTGAAGCCATGCCGGCTGTCTCAAATAAATTCCCCAGACTCTCTGTTCCTTAGCACAGATTCTAGAAGGATCTGTTTCGTGATCTCCTAAGGCACATAGGTGAGGCAGACAGGTCAGTAGTTTCCAGGATCCTCCTCTCTATCTTTTTTAGATAGAGAGTGTTCCAAGTTTCCCTTTTTCCAGTCATCAGGGACCTCGCCTGAGTTCTGTGACTTTTGAAATATCATGGAGACTGGCTTCGCATGGAGACTGGCTTCGCATGGAGACTGGCTTCGCAAATACATCATAAGACAATTCACTCAGGACTCTGGTATGCATCTCATCAGGTCCCATAGACTTATGTATGTTCAGGTTCCTCAGGTGTTCACAAACCTGGCAGTGGAACATGAGGTGAGTGCATGTCTCAAGACAAGTCTCAGGCCTTGATCAATAAAAAGCTTCCAAACTGCAAGATCATATTTGCCAGACCCACAAAAAGACATAGGTACCTGAACTTGCCCTGGGCTGAGGAAATTTAGTATCTAAAAATGCTTGTGAATGCTGTCCCAGGTGCTTATTGATAACTCTGAGTGCTGAAAGTGTTGGGGATCACATAAGACCCTGAAATTCCTCAAGAACTGATCATGAAGCTAAGAGCAAGCATTACTGCAATCATCAATAGTTAACTGAGTAAGTGCTACCTTGTGTTTAAAGAATTATAGAAAAGCTAAACCATTCCAAAGTTATTCTTAAATAATCATCTAATACTTGCAGTGTTTTAGACAGACACCTGATCTACGAAACTCTTGAGTCTTACTATGGTCTTTCTAGTTAGAAAATAGGGTCAAAATGCAGAATGCCATGTAGTCTGTTTCCCTGCCCCAAGACACCATAAGCTCTGCCTGATATAACATCAGACTCAATTCCAAGAAGGAAAAAAAAAGGAAAAGCAAAGAGTAAAACTCTGAAACTCAGTTGCTTATAATTAGGCCCTGTATTCAGTGTGTTGACCCTATATCTTGGAACCATCAGAGTTCTGTGGTATGCAATGCTACAGGCATCTGCCTTTCGACTTGTAACTCTTAGCACTTTCTGTATGGAAATGAAGTGTTTGGACAAAATCGACCCTAGCATTGACTCAGTTCCTCAGTTCCTTATGGTGAGGAGCTGGAGCTTTAACCATGGGGGTTTCATCCTTGAGGTCAAAGTTTACCATCTGAAATGGCAATGGGAAAAGGTTAGGCATCAGGCAGGAGTGCTTCATTAAGATGCTTGTCTGACAGCACTTCACTAAAAACATGTCCAGAAAGAGGCAAGTGGATGGAATTAATTCCGCAGGACATGACTTTTAGCAAGAGAAAGCAGAAACAGAAGCACCCAGGCCTCAGCATCACAGACAGGCAGCATCTTGCTCCCAGCAATTTGAGAGCTATTCCGTACTGCTGAGTGTCCAATCTGAGTATTTCCTCTCCCTGTTACTTTGACCCCCTTTACATCAATCTGAGTACAAGCAATCAGATTTTGACACCAGTACAACAAGGAAGCTGCAAATGCAATGAGACTGAATAACATGACCACGTTAATGACCACAGCAGCTCAGGCCCACTTCTGGGGCATGGTTCACAGGGGTCCCTATATTATTGTGATGGATTTATTTGATTCACCCCCACCCCCTTAACCAAACCTGCAGCGATTCAGCTCAGGCGCCAGAGAAGGTAAATGCCTCAGCAGCAGCCAGGCTAAGAACTCCTCTAGGAGTCTCAAATGGAGCAGATAGACATAGTGACACTGATAATCTCTGGGTACAAGGAGCTTCATGCATACCTCTCACTTTGTATGCACTTTAAATACTAGCTAACTACTTTTATCCCATAAGTACAAAACCTTAAGTGAGCCTTCTTCGAGGTCTCCCTGCTGGGCAGTGTGTCTGCGTGGTACTGATTTCCCCTTGCACTGGGATGCCTCTCAAGGGTCCTCCTCAAAGCAATGAGATCTCTTATCAACCACAGATCACTGGTGAGCCCCATTTGAATCCTCCCTAGATGGCACTGGTCTACATCTCAAGTGACTCTCCTTTGTAGAAGGGATTAGTTGTTTAGTTTAAATAAGTAATGCCTTAAATAGAAAAAAATCACTTAGAGCTATAATATTATGTGAATTAGTATGCTGTTTGCTTAGCTTTGCTTAAGCTTTCTTAGCATGAGTAGCCAGACTTTCTGAAATATTAGGCCACAAGCTGTGATTTTCCACTTAAATCTTTCTCAATGTGTACAAATTACTGAAGTCAAAATGTGGCCTCCAGAGTCAACAAAAGAACAGAAGATACAGAGATTTCAAGCATACAGACCATCAGCAACAGCTGCACCTAGGCAAGCTCATAAACTGGAAGACAGCAAATGAATCCAAAGAGGAACAAGAAGACTCCAGACCAAAATGTTACTACTGGACTGAAGCATCAAGTAAGGGGTGGGTAAACAATCTGTATGGGTATAACTGCCCAGGGATTTCTTTCTTCATGTCAGCCTCTCTCCCTGGCATCTACCATGCTGCTATATCCCTCTATTAAATCATTTATTTTATAAAATCCAAACCTCTAATATGAACTTCAGAGCAACCTCATACCAGATACTCAGATGGAATATAAAGGAATTAGGGAAAATTATGATGAAAATTTGAAAACTTAGCTAAGTGGCAAAGGAAACAGTGTGTGCACATATAATCTTTTAGACAAACACACAGAACCTGATTTTCCTTCTGTATGTGTCCTCCACCTAGTAAGTAACAGCATGACCTTGTCATTGAACTCCGTAAAGTCACGCTGATACCTAAATGCAGATTTTATCCTAAAAAAATCATTCACAACAATGGAAAGGGCACAAGCCTTATTATCCCAGTCTGGGATGATTTCTTCTACCCCTCCAAAGAAAGGATAAGGATGTTTCTGATCTTACAAGGTCATGGAAGGATCCACTCATGAGTGGATCAATGTGATAGACAGACTGAGATGACAAAGACTCACGTTCTGTTTCTCACTCTTCCAGGAAATCAGCTCAACATCTATGTCTTTATTTCTGTTTGCAACTTTTGTTGACTTAAAACGCTCAGTTTCTGAAGACATAGCTGCTATTCAAGACAGCGCAACTAGTGTACCTCTGCTGCTTACCAGCTTGCGATGTTTCCCTTTTCTCCCTGTGGAGAACCTCATCTTTCCCCAAATATGTTCCCATTTTTCTCCTGGTCCCACCCTTCAGATGTGCCAGCACAGCAAGAGGGGAATGACAGAGCTGGGCTGCAACAAAATACTGCTTCCTTTTTCTCTTTTGATGTTGCGTAGAGTTTAGCACCCTTTTGCTGTAGAGAGAGGGCACTGATGACCCATATGGCCAGCCCAGGAGGAAAAGGAGGAAGAGAGATAGTTGGGAGGCTCTGCTGCATGTGTGTAGTAACTATGCCCTCACTGTGCTGTGCCTAGTCCCAGACCCAGGCTGCAGTTTGATCTGGGACTTCTGCTACTTATTACCATGAAGTGATGGGCTGTGACAGCTACCAAGCCCAGAAGCACCTTGATGCTCAGCATGCAAAACCTCTTCACAAGCTGGGTTTTCTCAGGCCACTGTGCAAAGCCTGACAGATCTCAGAATGCTCTGGTGTTGCCTCAGCCAACCTGACCCCAAATACTTGCTAAACAAGCTCCAAGCGCCCTATTTTGCATTGCCTGCTGTATCCCAAAACAGTGTCTGACTTCTCAATTAGTCCAAGAGAAGTCTGTAAACTTGAAATCCAAACTGATGGCCTGTGAAATCCATATCACGTTGTCACCCACAGCACATTCTTCCTGCTCTGCACTGAGCTATAAATAGACTTTCATTATTAGAAGCAGACAAAGGCAGCCTGGAAGATGTTCCACACTGGCACTACTCCTGGCTTACTGATTTCTTGTTTTCACCTTGATATAGGAGTGAAGATGGGGATAAGCAGGGAGGGGCTGCGCAACAACAACAGAGTTGAAATAACTTCTTCCCCTTACCAAGGTTATTTGGGGGTTTATTTTGGGGGTTCCTTGTTTTAGGGGGCAGGAGAGAGTTTAACATTGTCTACCCTGGAGCCAATAGCCAGTGCAACAGAATGCATTACGCTCACCTCCTCTGTTAGGTCATTTGTTTGAATTGCTGGAGCCTGACTCTCAGATCCTAAATAATGTAGTTGTTAAACCTCTAATGTTTTCTCTCCCCCTGTTTTATTTCTGTTATCAAAAAAAAAAAAGAAAAAAAAAAAGGAACAAAAAAGAAAGGGAACTGATCTTTGCTTTAGCTATTTAAATGTCTGATGGGAGCTATCAACTTGGAAAGAATGATTTGAACCTTCTGGTGTCAGTCTTCTTTACAAATTTCACCTTTGCAAAGAATGAGTTTGAACATGCCTTTCCAAAAAAAGCCCCTTATCTACAATAAAAGTGTCTGAATACAGCCACTGATGAGACACAGACACTGTGACCCTGAAGCATAAACCCGAAAATTTGAGTCCTTCAGCCACAAGAGACATACTCTTCATGTCTGATTTTTTTTCAATGGTTCTGTCACCCTTTCACAAAAAGAAATGCACATTTGGAGATGATATGAGCAAAATGGTTAACTTCTGCTCATTCATGCTTTGAGTCTAAATGGCAGCTCTATTCTTTCTCTGCACTTGTCCCCAATGACATGCAGCAGCTCTGTTTCTGCCAGGTTCTTTGGCATTTACATCAAGGTCAATTAAACAAGACATTGGTTGGCCATTATTTGTATAGTAGGAGTTTATTCATGAACTAACAGAAGTGAGATGGCTTGGCAGAAAACCCAGGGAGACTTAGTTTTGCATCAAATAGCACGCTGAAGTTCTGAGATAGCTGGTGGTGTTCATTTGCTCTGCATGCTCCACTTTTGCATCTCAGTTTTCTTTGAAAATGAAACAAACCCTCAAATACTCATAACTCATGCATGCTGTGCCTGTGAAGAAAATCTTACCCACAGAGTTGTGTCTGAGGGTGTTGTTCCATTAATGTTTCTTTCCAACAAGAGATAACTTCACATCTTTCCAGCCCCCTTTTGAGCCCTGCTGGCCTTTTCTTCCCCATGGCAGTTTTCAACCCCACAGCTTCTGCTGAGCTACTAAAATGATTTGTGAGGCTTTACTGGAAACTGGATCTTTGGGCAAGGAAAGGAGTGGAGTAGGCTGAGCCCAAATCACTGTAACCTACATCTTTAAAATTATCCAGGTTTTAAAAGTTTTTGTTTCAGCGATTTGGTCTAAGGCATGGCCTGTAACTGGTAGTGTGGGTAAAGTAAAGGGATAGTACATGTGTGCTTCTGACCTATTTTGGGCACTGAAAGAGTTGCAAAGAAAATGTTACCTATTGCTACAGCCACAACCCTGCACAGACCTGGAACAGCAGCTTTGAGAAAAGAAACCCATCCAGAAATCTCTGTGAAGTGCTACCTGAGTGGTTAGTGAACACAGAGTGAAGTTCTCTCTTTGATTCTTCCTGTCAGAGTGAGGAAGGGGGTCACATATCTGTGGGTGACATCTTCTGTAGGAAGCCTTGGTGAGTAGGACAGGGAAATGCATCTAAGAAGCTACACACTTATTGAAATGTTTCCCAACAAAATCTAAATTCAAGGACCATAACAAAACCCAGAAGTATTCTGTCTAACCCTGTATTTAATTTTTTGGGTATTTTGTGTTTGGAATGTGGGCTGTAGGTGGAATTTCCCCTGTGCTACTATTCCTGCTTTACCACAGGTGATGAAAACAGATTTCCTAATTTCTGAAGATGTACAAAGGCACAATCAGACATAGTAATTTTCACTCATCTAACCCTTTTTACAAAACCTCAAAATTAATTAAAGTTCATTTGATGCAAAGACACTTTGGAACTCCATAGAGCACACTCACTGACTAATGAAATTAATATCAGGACAATAAGGAATATTACCAGAATAAGAAATACTCCTGAGTCTTAATAACAGAAAAAAAATTTAAAAAAATGGGGGCAGATACTAGAGGTTTTAAATCTATTAAGTGCTTCTGCTTTGTGTATTGACACAGGTAATGAGTTCTACGGAAGGAACACTACACTTGAAAGCCTTTAACACTAAAAGTGTAATTTAGTGTACAATGAATAATACAGGGAGCCCATTCGTGGGTCGATCAGAATAGGATGAGAGAGCACCAAAGGAGCAGACAGATCATGTTAATAGGAAGCTTGAGGCTTATTTAAAAATCTATACTGTAGTTAAAATTAGAACACAAATTGGAACTTGGCATTCTGTTGCTCAGGAAATTGGTAATAGGATACTAAAACCTTGCACTTCCCTCTGTCTGATCCTAGTTAGAAGAGGACAAAGGCGATGACAGTCACAATGTCTTATACCACAGGGAGCCATTAAAGACAGTGATAACATAAAGAAATCTGCATTTTGCAGCTATTTGCACAGTATGGTGTGTGCTGTATTCCTTTATTATTCCAAGTGTAGAAAAATGTGGGTCAAAATGTAGAACTGGACATCGTTATTATCTTCTTCATTACTATTACATGGGTAAATGATAATCTTGACATTTTGGTCTTTTTCTTTAGATGTGAATTCATGAATATCAGCCACCCCTCTGTGCCCAGTGTTATCAGCTGAATCAGAAACACCATTAAGTCTTCTGAATTAAAAAGCCTTTGCTTGGACATGATGATGCAGATGGTCCCTCTCAGTCCAGCAGCCCTACTGATCAGAGAACAATGCCTCAGGGAGGGTTGTCTCTTTTCCAGAGGAAAACTATGCTTGTCTCAAAGTTCATAGTTAGGTAGGTAATGTTTATTATGACAGACCCTGAAAGCAAAGGCTGGAGAGAGAGAAGGGCTCTATCTTCTTGAGGTATGATTACTCCGAGCCAGAGAAAAATACCTCAATTCAATGTTAATTTTTTTCACGGTCTTATAACCAGGCTCTGTGGCCCTAGCCCAGTGCCACTCATTTCACTACAAACAAGTATGTTGCTACCTAAACCACAAGCTGGGAAACAGAAAGCATGAAAAAAGACCCTTGAAAATTCAACATTTAGAATGAAAGTAAGGGAAACAGCTATCTATGTCCTATCACAAAGGGGACTTCTCATTCCAATATTTGATGACCTGACAGTCAGGAAAATGAGCCCATGGGGAGAATTCAGAAGAAGCAGACCATCAGGTGGATTTACATCCTCAAGGAAAAGGTGTCTTGAGATTCTAGAAATTTCCCCTGGAGCTCATCTTAGAAATAAACCACAGCAAAAGATTTACCAATAATTATTAGGATAATTGTTTCCCCGAGTCACAGGAACAATAGGCAGTAGTTAAATAACTTCTTGTTATTTTAAAACATAGAAAAAGTATTTTAAAAAAACCACTTCAAAACATGTGTTCTGAACAATGCCTTATGCAAACATAATGATTAAGATAAAAAAAAATTATAGGCTTAACTGGAGCAATAGTCACAATTTTTTTACCACTGTTTGATTCCAACTTTTTTTATCTATTAAAGCCTGACATCCCTGGATGACAATTTAATTATTAAGGTAATGTGATGGATGAAAGGACTTGCTCTTTAGTGCCTCCCACTTACTAAACACTTGCTTGCAACCACAGCTGCAAAAAATGCCACATCTCCTCAAAGCAAAGATAATAATTTCCTTGTTGTCAGTGCCCTTAAGACTTATTGTATGAACTCTTATAGGAAACCGACCTTTTCATCACTATGGATAGCTTATGGAAGTCAGAGATATATGATGTTCCAGATCACTGAAAGCCTGTAAACTGCCAGTCTTGAGCTATTTTTAAGCAGATATCTGAAAACACACTTACTTCATTGAATTTGTTTGAAGGCATCCCAAAAAATACTTTAAGAAGTTTTAATGTAGGCCTTCAGTTCCTACAAAAAAGGCTGTGTTTCTAATCCTTTTTTAAACTGTTTGATTAAAAATAAAATTAAAAAAATAAAATAATCAGTGGAAGTAACAGTCCAGAAGATCTGTAGAATCAGTAGAGATGATACCTGACCAGAGGCAGAAAACCTTGACGAATAGGACAACAAATTTTCCTGCAGGTATGGTATTACATGCTGTCATAAAAATTACTAAATATTGCAGAATGATCTTCTTATGCTGTGAAACTAGTGAGTGGAATGCTGTGCCAAAAAATACAAATAATTTTGTGGTGGTGCAAGAAAAGCAAAACAAATCTTAGTCGTACCTAAACAACAATGGACCCAATTCAATGAGTGGATTCTATTAGATTTATCTCCCAAAGGTGTTTATTCAATGTACACAGCTCCATGGAAATGTTGAGACCATGTCATCAGGAGGCCACTAGAATCATAGAATTGTTTGTTTGGAAAAAAATTGTGAGATTATTGCGTTCATCATACCTGTCCACTACTAAATCATATCCCTGAGCACCTCATTTACCCATCTTTTAAATACCTCCTGGGATGATGACTCCATCACATGCTTGGGCAGCCTGTTCCAGTGCTTGATGATCCTTTCAGTGAAGAAATTTTTCCTGATATTCAATCAGAACATGCCCTAACACAACTTGAGGCCATTTCCTCTCATCCTATTGCTAGTTACTCAGGAGAAGAGACCAACAACCACCTCACTACAACAACACTGTAGACAGTGATAAGGTCTCCCCTCAGCCTCCTTTTCTCTAGTCTAACCAACCTCAGTTCCTTCAGCTGCTCCTCATAATACTTGTTTTCCAGGCACTTCACCAGCTTCATTGCTCTTCTTAAGGCCCTGCGTTAGTTAGATAGCATTAGGGATTAATACTAAAAGAATAGAGAACAAGCTAGAACATTTCCCTGTAGTCTGGTGCATGCTACTAGTGTTCCCAGTGCAGCATGTGCATTTCTGGCTATCCCATATAAGAAAGAATGATGGGTTCAAACTCTCTATAAAGTCCTTGTAATGAATGAGGGATGTATCAAACAATGCAGGAAATTATAAGGATAGGAAGTGGTTTGGATTTGGTTCTGTCTAATAGAGAGGAACTGGTGAAGAGTCTAAAAAGGAAAGGTGACAGGTGAAAGGACTGTGAATCACTATTCTAAGAAAAAGGAAGTAGTCAGAGGAAATAAGTAAGAATAATGGACTTCACCAAAAAAATAAAAATAGCAGATTTCAGCAGACCTAAGGGACTAATTCATAGGATACCTTGGGAAGATGATTTATGGAATAAAGAAGGGCGGAAGAGCTGCAAGTTACAGAAAGAGAGTGTATTAAAGGCACAATAGTAGCCTATCTTGATACAGGGGAAGGAAAGAGAGCATATTGAGAAGCCATTATGACTGCATCAGGAGCTTTTTAAGGGCCTGAAAATAAAATAAGGAAAAAAATTACACAAAAAGGCAAAAAAAGGTGCGTCATTAAGGACAGTGGATAAAAACATCAGGGAGGGCTTGGGATAAAATGGGTTGCAGGTTGAAAGGAACATAAGAAGTGATAGGAAAATGTTTTATAAATGCATTAAAAACTGGAAAAAAATAGGAAAGTACATGTCCATTACTTAACAGGGAAGGAGAGCCAATAGCACAAGATCCAGACAAGAGCGAAGAATTCAATACTCAGTTTGCTATAGACTATGTTAATAAATGAATAACGAACAGCTATTTAAGGCAATTAATTGTAACATGAGGATGAGAGGATAAGCTCAAACAGAAATTAATAAGTTAAAGAATATGTAGATAAGACAGACTTATTCAACTTCATAAGGTACAATGGAATTCACCAAATTATTTTGTGGATTTCGCCAAAATAATATGTGAATCATTTGCAACTACCTCTAAGGACTTGTGGAAGGCGTAAGAGGTATCAGAGGACTGAAAGAGAAAGGAGACTACTTTGAGAGAGGGGTACCCAAAACCACAAGACTGGTTAGCCTCACCTCTATCTCTACGCTGAAGGAATTATTGAAGAATCTATAGGCACCATGGTAACAAACAGGTGATAGAAAGCAGCCAACGGGGATTTGTGAAAAATATATCATGTCAAATTGACCAAATTGCCTCCTTGAAAAGGTAGCACTAGTGTTGGATGAGAAGGCAGTGGTGGTTGTGATTTAAGGTGATTGCTCATGCTTTCTTACAGTCTTGCATAACATCCTCTAAGAAGTTGACAAGAAGATGGTATGAAGGAAATTTATGAAATGTGCGATCATCATTAAAAACATGTTTCTTCACATTCAGGATGCTTTTTTCTCTGCCCTGAGATCAAATATTCAAATTGTGTTTAGCCAGACTATCTCAGCTACCCTGGGCAAAAATAGCAGGATGAGAAATTGCCATGTATTAGCTGCTTCACAAGAATTGGCTTATACATCCTTTCAGCCATTGATAAATGGGAGGCAACTTAAGGTGTCTTGCTCCTCTATTAAAGAAGGGTGATTTATCACGTTTTGCCTTGGATGTAAACATATAACTTGATTCTTCCCAATGACAGGTCAGAAAATGGGAAAAAAAAAACCCAACATCCCTTGTCTGTCTCTCTATACACAGGAAGTGGTCATTGTCCTGGTGAAGTTAATGAATGATGTCCATGTATTAAAACCTTCCTAATTTTTTAGTAAAAAAAAAAAAAAGAAGTACTCACTGTACACAAAGTTAGATTACAGATATGTCTTGGAGTCAGGTATATCCAGCATTTCAGCAGTTAACTTGATCTTGCTGTTAAACTTAAAAGGCATTACAAGGGATCTTGTATTTCAATGGTCATTAAGCATTATCTTTAACACGTTGGATGATAGCATAGAAAGAGCCTATAAGATTTGCTGATGAAATCAAGCTGAGAGGTATTGCAGGGACCCCAGAGGACAGGATCACAAATCAAAATCATCTTAACATATTGAGGACTTCCTTTGATAAAAACAAAATCAACAAATAATAACTCTGCTTAGGAAGGAGAATTCAGATGCAAAATTGGAAATACTTGGCTAAGCAGTAATACCATAAAAAAGAAGCTGAGGTGGACGCTGACAACTAAATGAGACTCAACAATATGCTGCTATTGCAGAAAAGGCACACCTCATTTCTAACTGAATAAACATATGGAATACACGAAAGGTAACTAGGATTATCCTCCTTTATCTTGGTGATGATACTCAGCTGGAGTATTGTGTCTAGTATTGGGCATCCCACTAAGATGTGGAAAGATTGGAGCGAGTCCAGAGAATAACAGCAAGGATAGCAGATTTAAAAATGGCCTATGGGGAAATAGACTTTTTTTTGCTAAGGAAATGATGATTTGAGGAGGGATATATTAATGGTCTTCCAGTCCATATAATGCTTGTTATGGAAGAGGTCTATAGGGAAAGAGAAATTTGCAGAATAAACAGTTCACATTAGACTGTTAGAGGACATTAACGAGGAAGAGCAGCAGAAAGCCATCAGACAATTTGAGGATCTTCTCCTACAGAGCTTTTAAAAGGCAGGTTAGGCAGATACTTGTCATTTATGAGATAAACACATGCTTAAGCCTGCCCTGTGCAGAAATAAACATCCTTCTAACCCTTCACCCCTTGGTGAATGAAGATCCTTTCTCTCCCTTCTCTCTTATATCTAAAAGCTATTTTTACACTTTGGAGGGAGCCCTGTAAGTTAAAAAAAAGAAGCCAGAAAGATCTCATCTGGCTGGCCACAATATGGAGGCAGGAAAGAACTGTGACACTGATGTGGCTGAAGGCTAGATTCAGAGGAAACAGAGGTGCCTCTCTGCAGCTCTGAATCAAGAATCAGTAAGCCAAGATTTTAACATCCTTCCTGTCAGCATCTTCTGGCTCACTCTGGACATCTGAGTGCTATGCATGGGGATGACAGACTCATCTTCACTCAGCAGACTGCATGCTTTGGATACATTTTAAATCTTTGGGATGCTTACTTTTATATGGCCTTAAGAAACTTGTTAGAAGGGAAGTAGGAAGTTAACAGCAAGGCTGAGAATGAGTAATTTCTGCTCCACATTGATTCTCTATTCCTTGAATTCAAGTCTTGGCACTTTTTGCCTATGCTGTGGCTCAAAGGATTAGTGAAATGGGCGGGGGGAAGATAAGGAAGTTTTCACTCACAACACTGTCAGAAAAATAAAAGAAACAGAAATAAGCATTCAGGGAATGTTCTCTAGAAATGTCATTTTTACTCAAAAAGTAAAGAATTGTTTATTTCTGCATGCCCAGTGAACATACCTTTTATAAAGTTTGCCTGCCTTTGTCACCATCACAACTGCTTCTCCTGTCAGATTCCCTCATTTCACAGTCTGTTCCTTCCCTCAAATTATCTACTTAAAGAGGAAGTAAAATCCATTTCCTAGTAGGTTTCAGCCTGTCAGCAGAACGGCATGATTTAAGTTATGTGCATGAATGGCTCTTGCAATGTTTTAAAGCCGTCCCAGTTACTTCCACCAAAGAATAAACCAGAGGTTACCATAATGTCTGTTTTCTGAGAAACGAGAGGTAGCTTCAGACTTGAGATGTCAGCTCTTGTATTTTATCCAGGACAATGGACATTGCAAAGGAATATCTCAGGGCAAGATTTAGCTTTAAATGCATTTCTTCCCTGAAAAGCACACCTTTCACTCTGGAGTATACTTACAAACATAAGCAAAGAAAAGATGTCTTGAAAAGATTATTCTAAAAAAACACACTTCACCGAAATCAAATTCCCTGAAATTTCTCAGACCCTTATACATGTTGGTTCATTCCTTTATAGAAACAAACTTTAGGAAAAAGATAAAAAAATATGTAGCATCTAATGTTGCTCCTGTCCTCAGTAGGACAGTTCTTACTCTGTGTTTTTTCAGCCATGAAAGCAAGAGAGGGTGAGTCTGGTTAGAAGACTGATCCGGGACTTCTGTCTAGAAGAAATGTTTATATTGCTGCTGCTGAATCAACACTTGTCTTTTACAGCTTCATGCTCTGTGCTGTTGGTTTGCCACCACTGTGGTTATTTAGCCAGGCCCACAAGATTGCCAGAATGTTCCCTGTTTCCCTTCAGCTTAGAATGGAGTAATCCAACAGCAGGGAAGAGAAATGGGCCAGTAGATGGGAAATATCTGCAAACATGCAGAAGTGTCTTTATCATTGAGGAACAGTGAGACCCCTCCTTCTCAACATCAAAGCCCATATGGCCCTGACTAAGGCAAGGCGTGTGCCTACTGTGGCTTGTCCCTGATAGAACTTGATTGACTCATCAGGTACTCAAAGTGCCCAGGGGTTGTCAGAAAGCACCAGGTCTGGATGTTTGGTGGAGACCAGTCCGTTGTCCACTGCTCTGTGATCATTCAGGGTTAGTCCTAGGATGACTGGATCTGTCATGGTCAACTCTTCTATAGCACTTCTCTAGTCACTTAATAATAACCTGACAAAAAAAACCAACAGATTAAATAACTGAGACCTGCCTAGTAGACTTAGCAGCTGCACTTGAGTGAAATGAAAGCTTTGAGGAGGGTAATGAACTCTTCAGAAAACAATGCACAGTTCAAAACTTCCACAATCAATGTAGAAGAAGTATTTGCACTTGCCAGTCAACAAATCCCTGCAGTAAACACTGGCAACTATATATTTTACTTAGAGAGAGCAACCAGATTCCAAAGAAACACTTGGTCAACCAGAGTCAGAATCCTGAGCTCACAGCAGGCAGGAAACACAAATAAACCAGAGGAGAGGAACTGTTTCACTCCACATGCATCACACCAGTGAAACAACACTGCAGAAACTGTGAAAGTGCTTGTGAATGGGCAGATGAGCACATCTAATTTGTGAGAAAACAAAACTCAGGGGCTCTGAAACAGAAGAAGGAATTAAGTCTTAAATTATAAGTTCAGGGCTTTTCCTTCAAAGGAGGTTTTATACTAATAAGTTGGATTTAGAAGGGTTTCAGTAAAATTAACTCATTGCCATGGCAGCGATTTGAGGTTCTGTCCTCATTCTGTAAGGTAACATACAAGGTAGAAACCAAACAAGGCTAAAGCTTAACCTGTCTGTAGTGGCTGGACATCTCAGGGGATCCTAGACCTGTTCGCATCTGAGGTGCTAAGCCAGCTGCAGATATGAGCCAGCTGGGGCAGGTCCAGCCTGAATAGTTTGCTGAAATAGCAGGGTTAATCCATCCCCCGGCTAATACCCTCAAGGTAATTAAGAACGGACCATATCCCAGCACTACCTTGAGGAAGGTGCACAGAACTCTGCTTATTGCAGTGTTCACTCCCTGCAATGAGAGGAGAGAGATAAGTACTTTCTAAAGCTAGAAAAATTTCCTTTATTTGGTGGGGTAATGGTTGAACTGAGGTAGCAGGTATGTCTTTATAGTATCTCCAATTTACCTTTATTCACCTGTTCTGCATGGGAAATAACTGGTCTGTTAGTCAATGCTGCATAGTATTTGGATGAATGTACTGTATTACTTAAAACATAAACATACACGTGCTTCTAACATAACTAGAAGACTTTCATTGGACATGATAGAGAAACTTCAATTAATATTTAACTAAGAATAGATCAGATCAATAGTTGTGTGAATATTTGCTGGTGCACTTAGTGTTTGATGGATTGAATTTATACAGAAACAATATTACAGCACTTACCCAATACTAGATTAATTATACACAGACTTGTATTCCCTGATCTCATATTTTGAAATGCTTAAGTAACATCAATGCCTTTATTGAGCAAAGACAGGCAATTGCAAATGTGAAGGCTGGAGAGTTTCAGGAGTGACCTATATTTTTTGACATACCAACTTCTGACGACTCAGTTTGAGGCGTTTTAGGAAGGGTTTGAGTTTCCTTGATGTTCTGAGTCTGCTCATGTCTGAGAACAAATCAGTATCCCCCACTCCAGACGCGGTCATAAACTGAGGCACCCAAATGCATCAGCAGTTTAACAATCATCTGGACCTAAACCAAATAGACTTTAAAATGGGAAGTTGAGAGTAAAACAAAAATGATTACCAATAAGAACCTGAGCATGTCGAAGAAAACTGCACTCCAGGACTGTGTTTTTTAAAGTCTGTGTGGAAGTTTCTCTTTGAAGATGGGAAGGTTGTTTTTTTTCCTCTGATCTGATTCCCAGCACTTAGGAAAGCTGCCAGCAGGCGATGAGCGGCCACATTTCATATGTTTACCTTGAATTTTATTTGATAAGTCTAAACCATTACATTATATGATTGCATTAGGCGGAGTGCACTGCAGCATTGCATCATTACCTGAATTTAGTTGACCTCTGGGAACATGCACTCCTGACTTCTCGATTAATATGGCCTTGTGTTTTTGCCTGTGGCTAGAGAGGTGCTGAGGGAAGCTCCGACAGAGCAGCCCAAGCCATGCTCCTGTAAAAGATCCGTCCCTCGAGAGCAGATGCCCCTGGCACTGACCTGCTTGCGTGACTTGTGCAGCCACTTGACTTTGTACAAGGTGACTGGCCCCAGCACAAGAGAGAGGAGCTGAACCGGGAATAATGCAGCCAGGCAGTGTTCTGAGAGGCACAGGAGGAGGGTGGAGGAAGGAGAGGAGGCTGTTGGTCTGTGAAGCAATTTTTCAAACAAGTGAGAAGCATTTTCCATTTTTTTTTATTATTTTTTCCCTTAGCTTCTCAAACAGCCTCCATTTATCAATGTATGAAGGAGATTGATTATAAGAGAAATATCCAGTCCATGAGAAGATGGAGCTGAAGCCACTGCAGGATCTCAAAATGCTCAAGGACAGCTTGCACAGCTTGCAACCTTGATCTTATGGTCAAGGACCCTGGGAAGAGGTGTTGATCCCTGCCCATTCCATGCAGCAACACCTGCTTAGAGGCTTAGCATGAGTAACCTTTTGGGATATGGGTGGAGAGAGCTAAGGCAAGTGCTGGCTAACGCTACTGTTCTTTTCCCACACGTGTACCTGTGCCGAAATCCCTCTCTGAATGTAAGCAATGAGGTAAGCTTAGCATCAGTGCTAAAGAAATTCTTTATTAAACAAAGACTTTGATTGTGGCTAAAGGGTTCGTGAGATAGACCTGTAGTTTTGGGGGTTTTTTTCTCTTATGATCTAACTCTTTGCACTTGTTTTGTTGTCACAAGATTTTTGCTTATTTAGGATAAGATCCCAGGATTCACAGGGAAGCGTGACCCAGTGGAGCTGGCTGTAATGAGTCAGGAACAGGGTAAAAGATTGTTTCAGTTTCTCATTTTCTGAGGAGTACAGTGACAGCAGAACACCACAGCCACTCCCCTCTCTTGAGACCAGAATTTCAACTGTGCCATCTCCAGGACCTTTGTGAGATGCACAACTACAAATAGCTACGATGGAGTTTCACAGCAACCCCCATCCCACCGCAGCTCAGAAGTCATATATCCAGCTTTAATTTGAGACTGGCTACAAACCAGCCCCATCAAAGGTGTTGTCACAGTCAGATAGAGAATGTGTGGTTAGAGTAATTACCAAAAACCTCAGTGGTGTTCATTTTATAAAGAAGTTTGCTCAAATATTCCTTGAAAATTGCCTGTAAAAGATTAATTTATAACTGACCATTTCATAAGCATTCTGAAATTGGTTTTTAGAAATCCCAGCAGCCCAATAAGTTGACCACACCACAGTTTATCATTAAAAATGCTTATCCAGGTGCTTGTGTCAGTAAGATGCTTATAGGCACAATTAATTATTTACTAAACCTTTAGCTGTTTATAATGAAAAATTCATAGAAAATGTGACCACAAACAGACTAAGCTAGGAAATACTTCAGCAGATGAAGAAAAAAGAAAACTGAAAGCATTTCATTTCAGGCAGTGAAGGTGCCTTTTCATCCACCAGATCATGGTGCAGAATGGAAAATGTCGTTTCTCTTACGCTGATATATAAGATACTGCTTGCAATCAGAGAGGCATCCTGTCTCTTTGGCAGCACTTTCTTGCTTGCATGAGGTAACTTTGCACACAGAAGTCATCTCTGGACATTTAAAAGTATCTACAAAACTTATCACATAGCCAGCAACATCCCAATACTGTACTGTGTAAGAACTTTCTCTTGCTAAGCATCTTCCCATCTTCACACAGCACTCTGAGGTATATCCACTTTTGTAGAGGATGAAGTTGTTTCACTCTTCCCCTATGACATCATCTAACCATCTCATATTGGTAACTCCCCAGCCTTCCCATATAACAGATTTATGGGTATTGCTTGTTGGGTATCACATATTCAAAGTCAACAGCAAGTATCAAGTGCATAAGATCACCAGGTTTAACTAGCTTTTATTTTTTCCAGAGGAATCCCCTCCTTTTATCTTAAAATGTGGGTGTGCTATCAATTAATCTGTACCATAACTCAGAAGCAACAAACTACTACTAAACATTTTCTTGACTGCCTTTGCCACAAATACTTCTTTATGGCACTATCTGAAAAAAGCATCCACACCACATGGGGCAGGGCTGAATGAATAAGGCATTGTAAGGTTATGAGAAACAGAAAACAAAAGTGCAGGAAGTATTTACAACAGTAAACACATTTTAAAAATAAAGATAATCGGCAGGAACATATTCATTTTCTATTCTGACCTGTATTCCAGTTTGAACTTGGTCTGTGGCTTTGATAGGAAAGGTAGAGATTTCCCTGTATCTGGTCCTTCAAAGCCTGCAAAAGGGGCCTTTCAGTTCTTAAAGAGGGCTTATAAGAAAGATGGAGACTTTTTACAAAGATGTGGGTGACAGGACAAGGCAAAACAGTTTTTAACTGAAAGACAACAAGTTTAGGTTGGACATTTTTTAAGATGAAGATGATGAGACACTGGAACAGGTTGCCCAAAGAAGTTGTGCATGCCTCACTCTAGGAACTGTTCAAGGTCAGGTTGGATGGGACTTTGAGCCATCTGGTCTTGTGGAAGGTGTGTTGGAATTAGATGATATTCCAAGGTCCCTTCAAACCCAAGCTATTATATGATTCTAAGCTTCTAAAGAAGCCTAATAGATACACTCTGTAATGACGTATCAAGAGACTAATGCTCCCAAGGAGCAGGCATTCACAGAAATGGTAATATTACATCTAATTTTCCTCAAAACACTCATCAGCTGCTGCGTATAGATACATGATACAAGTTTCACACGACCATTTTTCATTGAGTAGCCTAGATGTGAAAATTACCTGATTTGCTTTACCTTTTGGTTTAACTTTTGCAAAGAATTTCCATAGCGCTCCATAGTAGTGTAACAAGGTGCTAGGAGGCATGGCAGGCACATGAAACCCCTTTATTTAAAGCAATGCAACTCTGACTCACTCATGTCCTGTTTTTGTACTTGTCTTTTCAAAGTGAAATCTTCTTCTGAAAAAAAAAAGTCAACAGATAAAAACTGATGAAATCCCTGCATATGAGGGATAGGAAAATCTGCGTCTATTATATTTTCCCTTTCCTTTTCCTACAAATTCTTTAAAAATTAAAGACTTAAGTTCTGTGACAAAAGACAGCCCTTCACACAGACATTTTTATTTCCTCTGAAGAATAAATCTGTAATTTAACCAATTTTTGCCTCAAATGTAAACGAAATACCTCAGCTCAAGAAAATTCTATTCTAATGTGGCTGCATATTTGTAAGTGTTCAAAGCTCTGCTTCAAGTGAAGTAGATAGAGAGCTTTGCTAAGCTTTTCATCTTTTTTGGAGATGCCCTCCTCAGTGCATTGTATTGTTATTTGGGACAGAGCCATTTCATCTACTTCTGTTGACACTCCTCTGTTCTGCGCAGCTGAATTAAGACCTAATGAGCAAGAGAAAGTAAGAATTTCTCCATCGTACAGTACTTTGGGCATTCACCTGGGATGCAGGACACTTTATCCTAGTTCCTGCTCCAATGAATAATTAATTATTTATGCTAAAACGGAACAGTTTCAATAAGTGTAAATGAGAGAGGCACATCTTCATTACTGGAGAGGCTGAAGTACCTGCTGGTGAGGGCTGTAAGAAAATGCAAGCAAGGCACATTCACAGCAGTTTGCCAGGAATCCGTGGTAACCTGCCAGCTGCCGTTTGGCTGGATCTTCCTTTTCTGCTTTTGTCTTGGACTTCAGTCCAAGAACTGTAACAACTAGAAGCAGGAGGGCAACATCGCGTCTCTAGAGAAATCTCTAATGGTACAAGACTTTTTTTCGTCCTCTGGTGAATATTTGCTCCGTGCTTTATTCTTCCTCATTTTCTGTGCTTTTAGTGGCATTGTTTTTTTTATGTACTTTGGAAAATTATTGTAGAGGGACAGAATCAAGAATTTTTTTTTCATTTCTGCGTAGCTGATTGTCAGCATCCCTCAGCATTAGCAGCCACACCTCCTAGTTTGTTTTTTTGGTTGGTTTTTTTTTACTATTCTTCCTTTCAAGGACATTTCAGTCAGCTTTCTTGCTCCACAGTCTACCCTCCCTATCCTCCCACACTGCCAGCGACTTCCACAGCCCATGGTTAGTGTACTATCAGATGTTATTCCCCTTTTTCTTGATGACATCTCTAATTTTGGCTCACATTTCTAACACTTAGACACATCTCATGTAACCAACTTAAACCAGTCTGGTCATCAGTGATGACTAGTTCAACACAATGCACAATGTATCATAACCCTCCTTAGACCCTTCTTTGAACACTCATCCATTCATGAAGACTGAAAATATTTTTCTTTATTTATTTATGTCTAAAGTCTTGCTCTGTTGTGAAGACATATCACTATTCTCCCAGACAGCCAGGTTAGGCCACACATCTTCACCAGAACAAGTTTCCTATCAATCTTCTCTCCACACTTATCCCATGATTCTATGAAAATTGCATTCCATCGACAAGACAGGTACACTTCAGTCTATTTCTGTTTAGATTCCTTTCTCATCTGACTCCCAAACCCTCAGGACTATCCAAGCACTCGGATATTTCCTCCACTCTTAAAAGCTTTCTGTACCAGCCTCTTTCACACCTTTCCCATTGTCTCTCCCACAATTCATTAGGAGTGACCAATAGAACCAAGCAGAAACGCACAGCTCAGTTGTTTTTTGACAGTCAAATGTTTGCAGAAGACCAGATGAGGCTCTTTCTGCAGTCTGGTTCCCCATTCAAATTCAGGATTTTCTCTCCTTCCGTGGCACTGAGCCGGTCTGCAGATGCAGCATTTTATTCCTTATCTTCTTTGTGATTTTGGCACTCAGATTCTATGTTTTGGCACTTTTGTGCCCTGTATTCATGCAGCATTCTCATCTATAGGATTTATGAATGATATTTCTTCCATGTGCCTGGGCAATACTTGCTTCCCTACCTATCATTTAAAAACAAATCTCATGCTAAACACCTCTCTTGAAATTCTCAGGGGTTTTGTTCAGGGTTTTTATCTTCTTTTTTTTGCTTTTGATTCTCGTTAATACTTTGCAAGTCTCTGAAGATGAAAAATACTCAGGTATTGTTTCAATGTTCACCAAGACACTGTTTGAAACGAAAGACAATTAAAATATTCAGAGATCTCAAAAAAAGAAAAACACTAGCACAACCGCCCATAAGCTGAAACATTCCACCTATATCTGAAACATTAATCAGAAAAATGCATCAAAAAATAAGAGGGCATAAACCAACTTTTCTCTTCTCTGATAATTTAAGCCCATTTGACTACTTCCAGGAAATGCTGTTCTTGCTCTTTCCTCTTTTTACATCACAAAGAACAGAATGTGTAGTCTGGACTGCACATGTGTAGTCAGCCTCACAGCCCATGTTCTGCACCACAAACTTCCACTGTAATGGAAGAGGAAGATTGGTAGGAGTGCCAGGCAGGTGAGAACAACAATTCTTGTGTGGAGTCATACAGCCTCCATAAAACAGGACCTTGAGGTGCTCAGGGACATGGTTTAGTGGCAGATAGGAATGGTTGGACTCGATGATCCAAGAGGTCTTTTCCAACCTGGTGATTCTATGATTCCATGATTCATCATGCATTCATTTTCTCCTCATGTGCAGACAGTTTTGTCAATGTTGAACCACTCTAGATTTGAACGAATGCTTATATTTGGCTTTACCATGGTTGTTCTGAAGGTCAGAAAGCAGCTCTGAAAACTAACTTTTGTTTCTTTCCTTCTAAATCTGCACTTTCCGCATTGCATATGCTGAGGGAAAGAATTAACATTCGTGGGCCTTGTAATGAGGTATGATGTGCAATTTGTACGTCACATGTTGTATTTAAGTGTTAGTATCTACTTACTGAGTATATACACATGTGTGTGTGTTCATGACTGCACTGTTAATTGCAGCACATTTTAAGACTCAGTGTCTTAGAAATAAACAAACATCAGAAGTGAAGGTTTCTATGCAACTAGAATTTGACACAAAATCACACAGAACAATTGAAGTTGGAAGGTGGAAGGAACCTCTGGGGATCATCTGGTTCAATCTGCTCACAGTGGGAACAGCTAGAGTAAGTTGTTCAAGGCATGTCTAGATGTGCTTTGGATTTCTCCAGGGATGGAGACTCAGCAAACTCTCTGTGCAGTTTCAGTATCTGACCATCCTCACAGTAAAAAGTTACATTCTCCTCTCCTTTCCAGCTTCAGTGTTTTTCCTTCCATCCCCCTCTAGCTGCTTCTAAATACTTGAGTTCTGTTGCTTTCGCCAATCTATTCCATACCAATTTATTCTGTTTAGTGTTTACAGTTGCTTTGCCAAGTTTCACAACCAGCACACAGTTATTTCAATGATATCACTAATGACAGCAGAAGCACTGCCTGTGGTATATGCAGACTATGGAGCACATTAATATTGCTATCAAAAAATTTTTGTTGTATTTATGAACTGTGTGAAAAAATGAATTAATTAGGTTACCTTAATTCACTAACACTTAATTAAAAGTTTGGGTGCTCATTGCCCAGAGCAAGTTAGCATGAAATTCAATTTGAGTTCATCTGCTTAAGACTGACAGAGCTTAAGACAGTGCCTGAAACACCCTATTCTATTGAAGTATACTGGTGCATGCTATTGTTGACATTATGATTATTCTTTGATACACAATTTTCTTCTGAGTCCACACAGCTAACATATGTCCAGACAATGATGTGTCTCTTATCTTAAAAAAAGTTTTCTCTGACTCAGTCTGCTAGTGCCTCACCTTCATGTTTGCATTCAAGATGATATTGAAGTTTTATTTCTCCTCTTGGCTCTGAATACATCACCTCCTCCCCCTCACTCCACAAGAAATCAGTTCTGAGATCATAGAATGGTCTCCTTCAGTCTCCAGATCCACAGATCTCCTCCAGCAGGACATACACATCGTTCTAATGTGTTCTGGAAATGGATCATGATCCCTTTTGAAACAAGTTAGTTCCTCTTTTCATAAAAGAAACTCATTCTCAGTCTATCAAGTTCCTTGCACAATTTCCATGCAAGTGTTAATTCCTAGTCTTTCTTATTTCATTAGAAAAGTTGACATTGCATCAATTCTATCACTCTACTGAAATCCAGAAGCAAGAAATTTACTGTGTGTCTTTTACCAAGAAAGTAAACAGCTGGGTCTGGCATGCTCTAGGTGTGAGTAAAGCCACTTGGTGAACGTGTTTTTCACTGACATATTTGTCTAATTATTGTTTCCTTTGGATTTTAGAGTGTGTTTAATAAGGTAAAGAGTTGTTCTTCGGTTAGCACTTTTGTATTCCCTCCATCAAAACACCCAAGTACAAGCCCATGTAACATGTTGAAAAGTTCAAGAAAGAGAAGAAAACAGGTTTCAAGATCAAGTGACTGATGCTTAGTAATGCTGAGAACATAAATAAATGAATGACAAGGTGATTAAATGAATAAGTAAATGACTACAGGAAGATGTTTAGGTAAAGTGCTGAGAGAAATGACATAACTTTAAATTCATTAATTCCCTTCTTGTGTAGCTCCTGCTACCCAAGGTGACCAATTACAATTTTTGTCATTTCTTAACAGATGATTAATTACATTTTAGCCTTCCTGTGAAGCTATTATACCGTTAGAGATTCTCCTGGTATGACAAAGTCATGCTTTTTAACTGGCAAGTGCAGCCTGAGGCTAAAATTTCTAGTTGTGTTAAGTCTGGTGGGCCTAGAATGTTATTAAAAAATAAGGTCACAGAATAAATAAAACATTGAATTGCGAAAGACAGCATAACACTTTATTCTTTCAGTTCTTACAGTTCTGTGCCAGTAATTCCATGGCATGACAAATGATTTGAATAGGTGTGTCAAATAAAGACTTACACACCACCCTTTTAACTTTCATTATTTGTAATTACTCTTCTTATGAAACTTGCCAGACCTGATGGGACGAAGAGCCCCATCAAGCATTACTGGGTCCAGCTGGGAGGTGCTGCAGTTAGTCATTCACAAAATGTATTAAGAACAAAAACATGACAGTGCTAATTATTATAAATGGGTCATTAAATCCCTTTCAATTTCAATGTGAAATACAGTCTCTGAATAGCAAGCATCTCCTGGAAATAATATCTTCTCTGGAATTAAAAAAAAAAGATCCATTCTGGTATGAATGTGATAGAAGGTGAAATGCATTTTCCTAATGAATGCTAGTGTTATTAAGACATTATTAGCAACTAATGGGGGAAGGACTGGGATGAGAGAAGTAATATTTATAGAAAAGGTAATCTACAGAAAGGAAAGAGAGCCTTGGATTGTCATATTTCACACCTAGAGTTTACAGCATTAAAGCTCTTGTGGGGAAGGATGAATAAGGTGACCTTATAGAAATTGCCACTAACTTTCTGAAAGTCATTGCTTGGAGAGAAGAAGGACTGCTCTTATATATTACCAAGAGACTGGGTGGAAGTCCCTTCCCTGAGTACACTTCAGAAGACATGTCATTGTGCGTACACATCAGCCCTTTCAAAAGAACAAAGGAGAAACAGCGCAAAAGGAAAACAGCCCAAAGGGATGAACAGAAGATACAGAAAGAAGTAATAATTCCCAAAACACCATAACAGACTTTTTCTTTCAGCTATCCTGTTCCAAACTTCAAGCGCTAGACTAAGAAATATTGCACAAGGGGAAGACAGAGAATGTTCACTAGGTGTTTGAGCACAGGCCAGAGCTCTTACATTAAAATGCAACTTAAACAACTTACTTGGGACAACATACTTATGGAATCATAGAATCATGGAATGGTTTAGGTTGGAAGGGACCTTAAACATCATCTAGTTCCACCTCAGCCTTTCATAGGCAGTGACACCTTCCACTACATGAGGCTGTTCAAAGCCCCATTCAGCCTGGTGCTCCAGTCCTCTGACCATTTTCATGGCCTTCCCCTGGACTCAGTCTAACAGATGCATGTCCTTAGTGTGCTGAAGACACCAGAACTGAACACAGGAATCCAGATGAGGTCTCGTGAGACCAGAGCAGAGGGGGAGAATCCGTCCCTCAGCCTGCTGGTCACACTTCTCTTGATGCAACCCAGGATACAGTTGCCTTTCTGGGCTGCAAGCACACATTTTTTGGCTCATATTGAGCTTTTTTATTCACCAGCACCCCCAAGATCTTCTCTTCGAAGATGCTCTCAATACATTCTGTACCCAGCCTGTGTTTGTTGTTGGAACTGCCCCAGTCCAGGTGCAGGACCTTGCACTTGGCCTTGTTGAGCTTCAGGAGTTTTACATAGGTCCACCTCTAAAGTCTCTCGAGTTCCTTCTGGATGGCACCCCTTCCCTCCAGCGTGTCAACCACACCACATAGCTTGGTGTCATCTTGGTGTCAATACTTAATGTGGACTAACAAATTGGTTATTCATTGGCTCATGTGAGCTAATAATACAACATCTTTAAATACATTTTTTTGTAACAGGGAAGAGTTCAGGCCAAAATCTAGATGTCCTGGTCTATAACAGCAATTTAAGAGAAATTATCAAATTAAAGTGTAGACATCAGTGAGAGGTAAAATCCAAAAGTTTGCATCCAAACCATTTTGACTGCAGGCCATGGTGTTAACAAGTTATTTCCATACACGTTTTAAATCCACATTAAGTAACTTCCCTGGATTTACATGGGCCTGTAAATATGGGGCCTTATTCTTCTTCCATGTGTGTCTATTTTCTGGACTATTTGATTCCCTTAATAGGGACAGAGAAGATATAGAAGAGCTACAAATAATTAATTCAGAGTTAGAGACATGGTGAAATATTCATATACACTTCTTAGTGGTGATTTAACATAGCAATAACAAGAACACTAATTCCTAGTTCTTTTTACATGTATGCCTCTGTAGTTATTGAATGCCTATGATGAGTGGTGTTCAAGGAGAGCTCTGCAGCCTACACATTTGATATTAGATAAATAATAACATGTGACACATGCAGCCCCCCTGCCCAATTCTGCCTCTCTGAGAAATACCAAAGCCTTTCACCTCCGGCCTTCTGGTTACCTCTGGCATCATCAAAAGCAACACAATTTGAATTGGGGGACTTGTCACCACAACCAGTTATTGAATCACGCCTTGCTTATCTTCTCTCCCATCAGAGGTGATCATAAATTATAAATCTTCAAGCAAGTCCAAGTCCATTCACAAGTACCTTTTAAAAAAGGCAAACAGTGAATTTCAACATATAGTCTGGACCTTAGTAAACAGAAGACTGCATGAGAACTCCCAGCCAACCAGTCCTCTGGCACTACTGAAGCACTATGCACAGTTACAGACTATGCAGAATAATTGAGCTTGGAATAAAAACAATGTCTTATGTCAGCAAGTCCCGTTCCCTTATATTCCAAACTGCAATATGCCATCTTCATTAAACAAACCAGATTGATTATTCCTTATTTCTCCTCTGAAAAGATTTCATTCCTCTGGAAGAAACTTTCTGCCAGTTTTCAGTGAAAATGCAATTCTGGTTACTTTATAGCTGTGTTCTCTCTTGCCAGCATTGTTGCCTATAAATACACCAGGAGGGTAAACACCTGAGTGGTATAAGAGCTATTTAAGCTAAAAGGCATCACCTCCAGCCAGACTGTGTTTTATTTGTCTGAGCAACAGTCCATCTTGTTAAGAGAGGCTCTTCACTCCCATCATCATTGAAGTAACTCTCTTCTGCAAGTTCCAGTTTGAGTTCATTTGTGTTCAGCATAATTTCAGTGCTCTCTTAGTCCCTGTATCTACTAGAGTGGCTCAAAAGATATGCCCTGAGGCAGACATACACTTTGTTACTTTTGTCATGGTTTTACCACCTTGGTATTTCATTGTTAAACTGCAAACATCCATGTTTTTTCTGCTTTGTTATTTCCAGCTGATAAGCTCTGCCACACTGCCAGAGTTCTCATCTTCAGTCCCACCTGTGCCTAATCTGGGCCACCTTCTGATTATATTTTATTTTATTTCTCATACTGTAGTCTTCAAAGTCTTCCAACAGATACATCATTCATGATAAACCCATCTCCCTTTTCATGGAGGATATGTCATCACTATCATAAGTTAATGTTACTCTCAAAACTCCAGTTTTATTTGAAGTTATGGAAGAAAATATTAAACATAATTAGTTTCGAAACACATCTTTGAAGAACTCTGTTAATGACACTCACTGGTGCCGATATGTCATTGTTGCAACCAATTAGTTCCTTCTCTGCAAGATTTTTTTAAGTATTGAGCCCAGCTCCATTTCTCCAATTATAATGCTAATTTACACTGAAATCTTAGAAAATATGCTATGTGGATGGCATCTATTGCTTTCCCATAAGAAGGGTGCTGGGTAACCTAATACAATCCTAACTGTAAGTCTACTTGTCTTCTACCCTACTTATAACTCTGAAGTCCCCTTTCCTTTGAAATTTATTTAGAAATGTATATTCTATTGAGATAGATCATGCTTCTCTCATTTTTTATCTTCTTTACTGTTGCTATTTAGATAGTTAATTCAAGAAGAAACATATCTTGTGAAAAAATAAGGCAACTGTGCGTTGTGAAAAATGAAGTCTGCACTTCAATTGCATGACAGCTTAACAATAAGGTAGGACATTCAGTCATTCAAATGACTACCAGGTACAGTACATAGGAGAAAAATTAAATTATGAAGGCTGTACAAATAGTGGGGATTTTTGCCATTTTCTGCCTTTTTTCTAAAAAAACCTGAAGGCATTACACTGTGTGAGTGACCATGACTATGAATATGTGTGCATCTCAACTGCCTGTTTAGTCTCCTCCAAAAGGAGACTGCCTGTCACTCCAATTTGGCCTTGCTCTTACTAAGTGTTAGAGAACCTACTCCCCCTTATGAACCCACAGAAAACCCAGCTTTATTGCTCAACCGCTCATGAAACTAGGTTTTTTTTGAGAAGTGATGAAGTTACAGTGCCATACATTGCTGTGAGTGAGGTCATGCTGCAAGAAGTATTGAAACACCCCATTTCAGTGGAGAATGCTGTTCTTCAGCAAAATCTAAATTTACTCCTGAGTGTCTTTGAGCTATGAGTTCATACCTCAGTGCCATGAAGGACATCAGAAAAAATCAGGTTGGCAATTACTTTCAAGTGAATAATTTATTTAACAAATTTAGATAGTTCCCTTTTGTGAACTGTGCCCTGTGAGTACAGGAGAACACCATTTTCTTTAATTCATTATGTTAAAAATTCTGTTGACTATTTCCTGCAA
Source organism: Phaenicophaeus curvirostris (assembly GCF_032191515.1). NCBI lineage: Eukaryota > Metazoa > Chordata > Aves > Cuculiformes > Cuculidae > Phaenicophaeus > Phaenicophaeus curvirostris. The sequence continues at coordinate 93,857,152 of NC_091394.1, forward strand.
ATAGTTTCTTGTATGAAAAATGAGATCATTCTTTCAACAGTCCAGTAATCATAGCAACCATGATTATTTCGTGATCACCAGGTAACATCCCTCCTCTCTTTGTTGTATCCTTTGCTTGTTTTATTCCAAGTCTGCAAAGAGCAGACATCTTCCCTTGTTTTATCTTCATGCACAGTTTAACACAATGGAGCTCAGCACTCTACACCTCACTGTAATATGACTAATAATTCAGGCTAAGATCTCAGTTGTCAACACATATCAATCTTAGGTATTCTACAGCTCCTTTAAGACAGGCAGCAGAGCACCTCACAATATACTAATAACATTTCCATTAGACACAGGAATTCTAAAATCCCCACTTATTGCTGTGTAAGAAAAGGTCATATACAGAGTGATTACTTTGGGTATCTGTTGTAATGCTTACTTAGAGCAGCATGTTTCCAACCATCTAACTTAGGTAATAACCGTGTAAGTGCAGGTCAATGGAGAGGATTAAACACATTGGAAGGTCAGTTCAGAGTCAGTTACGGCACATACATCTCTCCAGCGATGCTTTCAAAATGTTGCTCACCATCAGTAGGGCAGTGTAATTCTCCCAACTGGGAGTCCAGTAGCTGTGGGACAGGATAATTGATTCCTCATGTAAAATACTTCCCTTCCTCCCTGCCCCAATCCAGAGAGTTAAAAGGAATGAGGTGGGAGCAACAAATAAACTAAACTGTCACAGGAAAACTCACAGTAAACCAGAATGAAGTTGGAAATCCAGTAGAAAACTTCATTTTCCTGCACTCTTTGCTGTATATTTCAATATGTCTAGGAGGTGTGCTGGGTCAGGGGAGTTACTTGCAGTTCAACTAGATGATCATTGTAGGTCCCTTCCAACTGAAAGAGGCTGTTCTCTTCTAATCCATGAAAACTCACAGATTATCACAGAATCATAGAATCACCAGGTTGGAAGAGACCCACCAGATCATCACGTCCAACCATTCCAATCACACACTAAACCATGCCCCTCAGCACCTCGTCCAACCGTGCCTTAAACACCTCCAGGGAAGGTGAATCAACCACCTCCCTGGGCAGCCTGTTCCAGTGCCCAATGACCCTTTCTGTGAAAAATTTTTTCCTAATGTCCAGCCTGAACCTCCCCTGGCGGAGCTTGAGGCCATTCCCTCTTGTCCTGTCCCCTGTCACTTGGGAGAAGAGGCCAGCACCCTCCTCTCTACAACCTCCTTTCAGGTAGTTATAGAGAGCAATGAGGTCTCCCCTCAGCCTCCTCTTCTCAAGGCTAAACAGCCCCACCTCTCTCAGCCGTTCCTCATAAGGCCTGTTCTCCAGCCCCTTCACCAGCTTTGTTGCTCTTCTCTGGACTCGCTCCAGAGCCTGAACATCCTTCTTATGGTGAGGGGCCCAGAACTGAACACAGGATTCAAGGAGCGGTCTCACCAGTGCTGAGTACAGAAGGAGAATAACCTCCCTGGACCTGCTGGTCACGCCGTTCCTGATACAGGCCAAGATGCCATTGGCCTTCTTGGCCACCTGGGCCACTGCTGGCTCGTGTTCAGTCGGAGGAGAGGAAATATATTTTGGAAGCAAACTCAGTGGTGTTCGTAAGAATTGTCTGGGTTAGACCTGTTGGAGCAAGTCCAGAGAAAGGCCACAAAGATCATCAGAGGGCTGAAGCACTTCTACTATCAAGACAGGCTGAAGAGTTGAGGTTTTTCAGGCTGGAGAAGAAAAGGCTCCAGGGACACCTGGAGGCCTTCCAGTACCTGAAGGGGCCTACAAGAAAGCTGAAGAGGGACTTAGAAGGGCATGTAGTGACAGTATGTGTGGAAGTGTCGTTAAAGTGAAAGAATAGATTTAGATTAGATGTTAGGAAGAAGTTCTACACTACGAGGTTTATGAAGCACTGGAACAGGTTGCCCAGAGAAGCTGTGGATGCCCAGTTCCTGGAGGAGTTCATAGCCAAATTGCATGGGGCTTTAGGCAGAGTGATCTGGCATGAGGTGTCCTTGCCCATGTCACGAGGATTGGAACTGGATGATCTTTAGAATCCTTTCTGATGCAAACTGTTCCCTGATCCTATGATTCTATGATTCATCCTTATGCATGTGATAACTATTCAAGCCACATTTCTTTAAGGCACTAGGTTAAGGTGCTTAATATTTTATTACACATCATTGAAAAAAGCAGGTTGGCACTTTAGTATTAACTCATCTCTATTTTTAGTCTTAACACAGTTATAACAACCCCAGAAGCCTGACCACCCTGCTGTGATCAAATATCATATTTGTACAGTGAACTGCTGCCTAGATTTTTGAACCAGTACATTTATTTTAAATCAGCATATTAAACCCTTATTTTCAGTCTAGGCTATTAAAACAGGAGAGCCCTTCTCCTTTTTCATATTTAACCATGCAAAGGAATTGTTAATGGTGATTTACATTTTTATTAAAATTAGTGGAAGGACATATACAGTTAATTGGGAGTTTTCATGCCTGTCACATCATTAAATGCTACTGGGACAATGAGGAAAAGTTATTCTGAAGTGCTAAAATATTGTAAGAAGCAAAAAAATAATCCTTTAAAGACCAGATCTGAAATAACCAGACAAAACAGACAGGTGATGAGCACTGGATGGGGAACAAGGGTTGGAAAAGTATGCTCATGCATTACCCGAAGTATTTTTATTTCTGGACATATCTATAGAAATGTTTTAAGTATTAAAGTACTTATTTATTATGTGTTGTAAAGCAAATCATAGAAACACAAAGACTATTTGCAAATACATAGCAAGAACTGGGCTGGTCAGAAAGAGTATAGTCTAGATAGGCAAGACAGCATTTTGACAGAAAGTAGCATTGTTGTAATAGATACACTTCATAAGTGGTGGAGATGAAGCAGGGGAGTACTGAATGAGACAGGCCTTCAAACGGAGGATCTTAAACTGATGGGTTAAAAAGGAGGTTACTGGGTGTCAACATGGTACTGAAGCTTTAATTCCAGTTAATAGAGATCTAGACAATGCCGTCAGTGGGAACTCGGTATTGCAATGTGTCCAAGATTGCTCTCTAACTTGCATTGACCAGATTTCACCCTATTCTGTTGCATAGACACAGTAATGCATTTTAAGGGCTCTTAGGTATTCTGGCTCTTCTTCATCTTCCTCTCAAGATGCTAAAGAACTTCCTTCAGCCCCTCTGTTGTATCTGGCCGCCACATACAGATGTCAGAGATGCACGTCAAAGATGTCTCAGATGGTACCAGATAACTCTGACTAGACAACTGAGTCCTGCTCCTCCTGTATCTACCATGGAGGTTTCAACAGACACATCATCCTTGTATAGATTCTTAATTTGGAATTAAATTTTACCAATAGGATTTCATTTGCAGGTGATGTTTGTCACAATAAATGTGGTATACAGATCATCTCCGGATTCACATGTCCCACCACATTCATTCTGGCTGCTCTTTAACCACCCTTAGGCAATCAAAAATGTTGTATTGATCCTACACCACATCAGTCAAACTTGTGCAGAACTCTTACACTGTGGGGTGCTTCAAGCAAGTAGAAAAGTTATGTTGTGACTCAGTTATTTTGGGAATAAACACAGCCTCTGGAATCACTTTGGGCACTGTGGGTTATCCTGCTGCTGCTCCAGAACTGTGCTGTTCCTCTGTCTCCCAGATTTGGTAAAATACATTTCCTACCTGAAATAACAGTCTGTCCATGCCCCTACCGCACAGTCATTTAACCAAACCTGAATTTTACCAAAGACAAAGTGCAATGAATTAAGAGGATCCACACAGACAGCTACCACTGATCCAATGACTTGCAATAATTCATTATGCAGTGCTGAGTCTAACCATCCCCATCTCTGTCAAAATAACGAAGTGGTCCAGCCCAAATGACTGGATCTCCTCAGCCTCTGTGCTAAGTATGAACCCATCCACTCTCCAGTTTGGCAGAAATCCTACAAAATGGCTGGGTCTGAGAAAGTGCTGTGTGTGGCTGGGAAATTCATACTGCAGGCAATTACATCAGAGACAATCTATGCAGCAAGTTGCGACTGGTGTGCTTTCTGTTTCCAGTGGGCTAAAATCTGAGTACACAGCTGGCATGTGTTACTCCAGTCTGTGACAGCCAAAAGCTTTTCCTTTTCTCTTCCATTTAGTCTTCTTGTTTGTGTCATCTACCTTTTATGTTTCATCTATGGAGAAAAAGGCATCTTGGAGTAGGCACTACCATTACTTTCTATTTGTACAATTGTTATGACTGCAGATAAGATGTCTGCACACTAACTCTATACAACAGTTGTTACTGGTGGTTCCTCTAGGCACTGTCCAACCACAATTATCTATATATAATGCACACTGAAAAAAGTTCTAGGGCAGGAAAAAGGACTTTAAACAACAATTCTCCATATTTTTTTTTTCAGTTGCTCTGCAAAAGGTATCTCCAGTGCTGGAGAGAGGGTGACCTGTGTGAGAGGAACCCTCTCCTTTCTTCACTCTGTTGCAGATGTTCAGTTCAAATGTATAACCCAATAATGATAGGGCGAACCAGGAGTGCAAAAACCAATCTAAAAAGTAATATAAATTTCTGGTTTTTCAGTTGCAAGACAGCAATCACAGTAAAATACTGGCCCAGTCACATTTGCTTGGCAGAAGCTTTTCCCCTAGTGTGTCTGCATTACAAGTGAATGGTTGGTAATGATTTGTGTGCATGCAACACTGTTAAGTAATTAAAACAAACCTCTGTCTGCAGCAGAATGCAAATGTGCCAACAAACTAAGACAACCAGGCCAGCTTTGTCTAGGCTCTGTGAATTCACTGCAGTGAATATTGCCTTGAAATGGCCAATTGGAAGGCAACAGCTCTAGGAAGCCAGCTGGACATGCACTTCTTTAAAGACAAGTAACTCTCCTGTTCAGATAGCATTGTGCATTGCCTACCCTAGCTTGAGAATTTGAAACACATGACGTATTATTGACTTTTATAATGATTTTATACATAAATTATTGCTTGCAGAGGAAATGCAAACAGTGATATGAGTTGATGTGGCAGCAGAACTTCATACATCACTATTCAACCTCTTTATCTCCAAAATTACAGAATTTTCTCCACTGAAAGAAACATAGACATAGTTGAGGCATCATTTGCAAATGAGAACACAAAGCTTGTGACTTTTTGCCTTCTTAGTAAGAGAAGCCTACTTCTAGAGTGAGGGATTATGTCACTTAAGCTTGGACAGCATATAGCTTGTGACAAGGTGAGGGCAACCATGGCCGGCAATGGCAGATGTTTTCATTGTTGGCTTCTGCCACCTGACACAAGAGGCAAACCACTGCTATTAGCATTTTCCTAGGGAGAGGGTACAACTGAAACTGGTGTTTTAGCCATTGTCTAGAGGCATCAGTAGTCCTTCCATTTGAGTAGTTTGGATAAGGTCAGCGTGGGAGGTAGGAAGGCACAATATTCCCCCTAGGGTTATGACCCCTAGAAGATGTGGAAACAAAGGGTGTGACAGATATTTTCAACATAACTTTCAGCTGACTTATTGGTCACAGCTAAGGAAAGAACCCTCACAGACAAACAACAGCTCCCCACAGAAATTAAATTGAAAGCTTTCATCTGCATGGCATGGCAGGAACAACACAATGATATTTGCTAAGAATCACTGTTTCTTTACATAAGAAAGAAACATTTTCCTTTTTCTTGGTGTTTGCTATTGATCTTGACCCCTGTGTTTTTGCCCAATTTGGCATGCATTTAAAATTGTTCATTCATGTGTCTTACAAGCTTTGATGTCTGTATGGTTTTGAGGAAATTGCTAATTGCTATTGTAAGTGTATTTTCTGTGTTATAGTAATTGCCTGTAATATACCAAAGGACAATGCTAAAGGAAAATATCCTGTGCACAGCTGCAGATTTTTTCAGAATTCAGCACTCAGATTAGCATAAGGTAAAAATGTGAGTTTATAGTAAATGTGATAGAGGACAGTTAGTAGGACGAAAACTTAGTATCTTAAAATATGTGTATGAACTTCTATTTCATCTAAGATCAAATGCATTAAAAAACTATAGGGCAACAGCTTTGTAACTTTAAGAGACATTGACACAAAATTAAAAGATGATTATTTTCTTAACTTTACATGAAATGTTCACCTTTCAACTCTTCTGACACACATCTCTAGCAGACATTCTCTGATGAACATGCTGTCATTGTCAACTCACATTTATTGCCAAGGAAAATGCTCTCAGAAGTAATTTAAATGCTGAATAGTTATCAGGGTTATTATAAAACTATAGGAATTAAGATAAATCACTCCCCTTATTTTCCTTTCTGCAGCAGAATTTCTCATATCTCCCTCTAGTGACACCCATTTAGTCACACATTTTCCTTTAGATACGGCAAGATTTATTTCAACTCAATACAGCCATCGAAAAGCTAGGCTTGGGTGTCTAAGACTGACTTCTAAGCTTGTGCTGTTTTCAACTGAGAATGACTTAGAAAAGGATAACTCCAGAAAATAATTTATCTGCTGATTTTATATGCTTCTGTTTTAGTGGGATGAATTGCCCTTTGAAATTACTGATTGACCTGCTTTGTCTTGTAGGGTGAACATAAAAGACTCTTTTAAACCATATGTCTATCTCCTAAACTGTTAAATGAATTCTAATCTCTAGCGTTCTCTCTATTTAGGTCCCAACACTATATGCTACTTGGCTTATTCCCTCATCTCTCCACCAATTATCTAAGCATTTGGGAACTGATCCGGGTAATCAGTTCCAGTCCTCAGTCACCACAGGAAGTCATGTTGCATCACCCCAGTCATGCATTTATCAAACTCCTTCTACAGATTGCATAAACCACTCCAAGTGCACAGCTGATCTGCATTTATCTTCTTCCTCTAGGCTGCTTCTAATTCCCTGCCTAACTATACTTATGTTCAGTTTATACCTCATTTGCCCTTTAGCTTCTATCTCTTCCTGGAATTTACCTGTTTGTAGATATTTATAAGCAATAATTACATCCTCTCCTAGATGTCATTTTGCTAATCTGAAGAAAGAAAGCTTTAGTTATTTTTTTTAATAGTTTGTCTATTCTTCCATTCTAGTAACACTGTTCAAATTGTAATATCTCTCTTGAATAATGCTGATGGGAGATGTACATTGTATTCTAGGTCTGTTGCAACAGCATTAAAATTTCTCTTAATACAGAGAAATCCCACATAAAACATCTCAGTGTGCTTTGTCCTGACAGCCTTGCTCTGGTTGGTCACTGCTGTTGAGGGCCAGTTAATATGTCTGTATCTTTCATCTCTCTTGTTTTCTGCTGAGAAGACTTCATCTCGTAACAGATCTTTAAAACTTCTAAACCTTCATCCAAATTTTATCCTATGGCAGTTTTCCAGTCTTCAAAGCCAGAAACTCCTGTTGTATGTTAATCCAATATTCCTCTACCTTGATAATGAATCGCATTTTTTTTTGTCATCACTTACTTCTGATGATATGATCTTATTTTTGTTCCAGTATTCTTAGTGAAAACAATGAATGACGTGAGCTGCAAGAAATAGCTGTGAATAATTACAGAAATAATCTTTCCAATCTGATGACTCTCTTTTCATCATAAACAGTTCTCAAATTCCACTGCAGTAATTTCCCAGACTTTTTAGTTCCTTTAAAAATCTTATCTCCTCTACCTCCATGATTTTCTATGCAGAACTTTTAAATGTCATACTGGGAGATGAAGAGGTTCACTTCTGGAAAAAATATGGCCTTTAAGAGTAGCAAACCATGTTTACTATAGAGATAAATTCATAGAAATGGTTTTGCAAATTCTAAGTTAATACACTGAATTTTTAGGGTGTAAGCCTTAAGGTCTATAGCCACTTAGAAAGGGTATCTGTTTTTTTTTTAAATTACTTACTAGAAGAAATATTTTATATATGCAACATACAAACTCTGAGCTTTCCAATGTGTGACATACCAATTCTTTTAGCTGAGAATAATATAATTGTTGAAATGTTACTGTGTTCTGGTAGCTAGAACAAGAGAGAACAAATAAATTTTTCACTAGTTGCATAAAATAATAGCAGTCTGCTAACCTAGATGACACACTTGCCCTCACATTTCCCTCAGATTCAACAAAAGACTTCCTGAACTAAAAGAACTACCTACACTTTGTTTATTCATAATTCTGCTACTGCCTACTTTTATCATCTATCAATTGTCTCTGAATTCAATTCATTTTTAATGTCTTTTGACCAATTTAAAACCCATAATTCTCTTATTAATTTTAAATTATAAGAACTGTGTCAAATAAATTCAGATCTATTCTATAGAAGAACTGACTGCCTTCATTTGCATTTCGGACAAACTTTGCAAAGTTTTTCCTTTCCAAAATAAGCCATATAGCGAAATTAGTCTTCATAGAATCATGGAATCATAGAAGAGTTTGGATTGGAAGGGACATTAAAGATCATCTAGTTCCAATCCCCCTTCCTTGGGCAGGGGCATCTCACTAGATCAGAGTGCCCAAGGCCCCAGCCAACCTCGTCTTGAGTCTTGTTGACAACTTTATACTAGCACTAACTCTCTCAGTTTGCCTATGGAAAATAAAGTATCACAGTATAATTTGAGTTGGAAGAGACCTCTGGAGGTCCCTGATCCAACCTGGTTGTCCAAAGGTAGTCAAACCAGACCAGATTGCTCAGCATCATGTCTAGCCAAGTTCTGATTGTCTCCAAGGTTCTTTACCTATCATGGTAACAGGATCTGTGAGATGCTGTATTTGCTGGATCACAAATAAAAGCATTGCCATTAGCTGAAATAATAAATAAAAATTCACATATTTGTAGAAACTTGGAGAAGTTTGCAAAATAAGATACTCTGTCTGGCTGTCTGCCCAAATATGCCAACTACATATGAACCTATGACACGTCAGGTATATATGAATATAACAATTTAAGAAACAGAGAGACGTCAGAGCTAAACATGATGTAGAATAAAGGGAATCAGTGCTGCTCTGAATCTAGCATATTTTGCAAAGTCAATTGAGTTAAAATAGCTATGCCACAGAAAACACGTCCTAAATGTGCATGCACCAGATCCCTGAATCTATCTCCCTTGTGCTACATTAAGTTTAGGCTTTTTTATGATCTATCATTTTTTTAAGTCTGCAGTTTACCTTAGTAAATGTATCTCATCAGAAAGCACTTGTTTTTTATGGCAATATTTCAAGCTCAGTAATTGAAGAGACTTTACTCTGCAGCTGAATATGATCTTTGTTTTTCCTTTAATGAATTATTTTTATAGCACAAGTACATAAACAAATGAGAAAGTGAGTGGGAAAAGATGCTTAAGGTGCTTTCATAGGAACAAGCTTAATTAATATCTAGCTTTCAAGAGGAGCAATTAGGAATCTGTATAACTTTTATTTGCAGACATTAAGAAGAAGATATAGGGCAATTAGCAAGACCTTGGTTCTGGAAAGCTAGTTTGGAGTCTATTGCATCAGTTTGAAATTGAGCTTTCCATTAAATACTACTTCTGTGCAGCTGTTCAAGGGAAAGTTCATCAAAGTTTTAGCAGGAAGAGAAACCTGGCTGTACAACTCAAAGTAGATGAGTGGTTCACTAAACAGATTTGGTTGACCCTTGGGAGTTTTTAAACCATAGTATCTCTGAGTGTTGGATCTGGGAGTCGAGTCTTACCCTTACATCAGGCAGTCATAAAATGACCCAGTTTGCAACAAAAGTGATAATGAAAAAAATAAAACCAAAGCTCAGCTAGCAAACCTGCCTGCTTAGCTTTAAGCTGATAATTCCATGTACCCCTGCTGTGTCTAGATGTAGTCTTTAAGTGGGTGTCTTGCCTTCCTCATGTGCTTAAGGGGCAGAAGGTCCTACAGTTTCTACCAATGCTATAACCTTGACTGAGTCTCACTGTGGCTGGCACAACCTGTTATGGCTTTCTCCTGCACACCCCAACTAGAAAGTTAACAGTCCTACAGACCACACCTATCTCCTATGTGAGTTCTAATTCAAAGAAACTATGAGGTCTGACAAAATAAACAAACAAAAAAAAACCAAAAAAAAAACAAACAAAAAAAAAACCCAAAAAAACCCAAAAAACAAACCAACAAGATTGTGCCTGTAACACTTTTTATTTAACAAATTAAGAAAATCAACTACCATTATGTTCAAAATAGTTTCCTTCTGAGTTAACACACAGCTGCATACAATGCTACCCACATTCTAAGCAATTCTGCAGGTCATTTTCTGAGAGGCCACTGAGAATCTCCATTCTTTTTGCTTCCATATCTTCTACCAACAAAAAATAGGTTCCTCAGAGCACTGACTTGATCTTTGGGATCTATTTCTGTGTAAGCCTGAGTCAATAAAGGAAAAGTTTCCACTGTGATTTTTGTCAGTTTCACAAGAAGATTGATACTCACTGCCCACTCTTGAACACAGACATTTTCCAACCTAGGATAAGAAAATATCTGTATTTGAACATGCATCCACTCGTACTGAGTGTAATGATTGACTTGAGCCTGTGATGGGTTATAACATGTTCTACAACCATCTCTTTGTCTCTCCTCTCCCACTACTGATTCCCAAGCCAGTTTAATGGTTTAGGGGATATTTTTGTGTCAGACCTCACATTTTAAAATAGAGCCTTTTTTTTTCCTTTGTTTAATAGAATTTCTCTGGTGTCAGCATCTGATTCAACTGCAAAACATTAATTTCTGTTAATAGAAAGGATTTCTTTGCGTAACTTTAAGTCCTGCTTGTTTCATCATGCTGAGTTGAAGGAGACTCATTAGTACTCCAAAGAGCAGCTTTGATTGTGTTGTGGTCCATAGATTTTCTCTCCAACCACTGTTCATCATCAAGAACAGCCGTTCCACTGAATTATTAGTTTCTGTTATACATAGGCTACTTCTGCTTGGCATCAAAATATCTAATCTTTTTCAGTAACTAAAAATTTAACTGATCAAATGAAAACACTAAGGCATTTCAATTATTTGAAAAGAACAGCCAAAAGTGCCTATAAAATCTAGGCTATACCAATCAAATCACGAAGCATGATGATTTCAAAGATATGACTGCATTAGCTTACATAGGAAGAAAGTATTTTCCAGCTTAATTACTGATACTTTTAAACAAACTTGGCAGTAAATTCAGTTTTAACAATAACTAACTGCACAGTCATTAATCTTGGAACTTAAGCCAAATGTAGTCTTCCATACTGAGGACATCTGTGATTGTCTTCTTTGGAATTTGTTCTCTGTGCATCTTATATAAGTGTAGCAGAAATCTTCCAACTCTGATTCTTTTGTTTTATTTACAGCACATGAGAAAGCCGGCTTGGAAAACTGTCAAATAAACTTTAGAGGGAACAGAGGAAAGAAAAAAAAAATCTAAAAATAGTTCTGATTAATTTGTTTCCCTGAAAAAAAGGAATAGAAAAAAGAATATTCAGTGTAGTCTTCATTGGCACATGCGTAAAAGAGAAATGTAGGATGTAGGGAGGGTAAAAGAGCACCTAACAAAGACATCACTATTGCTAGAAATAGGGTTTGCTTAGAGCAACGGGAGTCTCCATTCTCTACTTTTTGCAGGTAAAAGAAGCCCTTTCACCAAATCCTGCTTCTTGCCCTAACCCTTTTCCACTTTCAAGGAAACCAGCCTCAGCTCACAGCTCCCTTGAACACAGGTCCTCGTTTATATATGTCAGTACATACTGATGTATCCTGATATTTTAGTTCTTAATAAGAAGAGTATCCTCTGATTTCACCTTGGATCACCTTGCCCTCATCACACTTGGCTTAATGGTGAAGCAAGTGAATATTTTTAGGTACTGAGGAAACGAGTAGTGAAAGAACATGCAAGATTTCCACACTATTCCTTCCTGAGTTAATGCTTAAATGCTTCTCAGTAGCCCAAATAGATCAAGGTCTCTCACTTACACTTCTGCTTTTATATCTTCTGTTTACTATGGTATATATATTTATTGCCACGGAAAAAAGTATGAGGCATCTAACTTCAGTGTCCTTAAATGGTGCTGACAGTGTATTTTACCTGCAAAACCTATAAAGCAGAACATATAAAAAGAGCTATCGAAAGATTGGTTAAAGAGGTTCAGGAACATGCCATAATTGTTTTGCAGCTGGAAATAAGCTTGAAAGAATATTAAAGTTTAACAGCAAAGATGTGATGTGGAGTTGATCATGTCAAAAGGTTAAAAACCTGATTTGTTGGTTATGCTTCTGGACAGTAGGTTGTGAGATATGTAAAAATCATTAATATTTTATTAAAATTGAGCTCTGACTCACTTTTTGAGAATTTCAAGAGATTGCCATACGCTCTCTGTCCAGCTTTTACTCTTCAGTTATCTGTCTTCGTTACTCTATTTCATCTTCTTCAGTGTGAAGAAATATCTCCACCTCATTTAGAAAAGCTCAGCACTTTGTAACTCTCAGTTTCTGGCACTATCATTTCTTTCTTCTTTTCAAATACCTGTCAAAACATACTTCTTCATTATGAAAGTCTTTCATTTTTTTTTTGTCAGAAAAATTCTACACCAAGTGTTTTTTGGTAAAAGAATACAGAAATATTGCGGATTCTTTTAATAATCGAATAATTTTAAAATTCTTCAAATAAGCATCTGTTTGGTGCTCCAGATTATTGCCATCATAAAATTACAATGCCAAAAGCATTCACATAATTTATCAATGAAAATTAACGAAATTAATTTACATTATGGCAAGCCTAAAAAAAAAACTACTATAACTTGGACTATTAAACCCACCATATTTTAGTTTGAATTAAATTGGGAATTAGTAACTTTGAGAAGCTACTGTTTTAATGAAATTCAGAGCATGACACTGGAAAGTCAAGAACCTGGCTCTAATTCTGGTATTCTGGGAATAACCTCCCCAGGGAAGTGATAGATTCCTCTACTCTGGACACTTTTAAGGCTCAGCTTGAGAGCATGCTGGGCCATCTCATTTAAACTATATACCACCTAAAAAGGTCATACCAGATGATTTTAGAGATCCTTTCCAATCTGGCATTCTATGAAACAGCTCTTAGGGAAAAGCTGGGTCTGGTGAGGCTAAATTTCATGTTATATTAAGCTTAAATTATATCATCTGACTAAAGATGCCCACATGTTTTACTACTGTTTGGCCTTGGATATTCAAGGACCTTCACATGTAAATATTATGCATTTTTGTGGTGTCACATGTTACAGTAAAGAAAAATGCTAGCATTTTATATGGGCATAATATGAATGCAGAAAGAACTTCTATTGTGTGGAGTGACTGTCATTATTCATACTGAACATTTAAATTGTTTGTAGCGTTGGTCAGGCCTACCTTTTAAAATATTTTACTGCCTACATTTGACTAAGTAAAATATTCATTGATATATTTCAGAATAATCAGATCTATTTTAGATTTTAGTTTAAAGCTTTTCTATTCAACAGGTCACACTCTTCATATTCTGCATACTTGTGAATTGGAGAACTGTTTCCAGAAAACATTTCTGCTGCTAAACAGATTGTACTGAAGAAGTACTATTCATTATTTTCCTATGAATATATCTCAGGCTATGTGAGCTAACACATACGAAGAATAGCGATGATTTGAAGTGAACAGTTTGCAAACAGAGCACAGATTGAAAAGTTTTCATCAACGTTATCAGGCAAAAGCTTATAAATAACAGATATTCATGAAAGTCAGGAAACATTTCTGCATGAAAATAAAACTTAAACACATGAAGATTTTTGGGTTGGCATCTCCTTGTTAATTGGTTGCACCTTTAGCTCTGCTAGATCTCTGTTTCTCAAGATGGCACTCAGTGTAACAACTAAACATAATAAATTCATGCCAAAGGTTGAATTTCTTTTTATGTATATGTGAAGAATGGGTGTGAAAGTACAGCACTGGTTATCCCTGCATGTGGTATCTAATACTACATATTTTGTGTAATGGAAAGCACATGGACTTTCTAAACTCCAACAAAAGGAAACAAATCGGAGGAAAGACCAGGAAAGACCTGGCTTTTCCTCAGGTTACATGAAGTTAAAAGCAATGCCAGGTGTCAGCCATTACAACACTGTTACAGGCAACAATTCTGATTACATAAAAGGCTCCTCTAATTTTAGGGATTGCTCCACTGCTTGGAAAAAACCACTGAGACTGAAAAGTAGATGAATGAATGCAAGCAACAACCTGAAATAACAGAGGAGTAAATCGTGGCAACTCTTTCATGTTTAATTCTTCTACACTCCCCTCCCAGACCTAATGCTGAGGAGGCAGGATCAGACCAAAGCACTGACTCTGCCACCGTGGACACATTGGGAAGCAATCAGGAGCCATCCATAAGCCACAATAAACAGCGTGTTTCAGCAGTTTGCCGGCTTCACTTTCATTTCAAGGTGAAAGTAGTGAATTTGGCTCTGTCAGAACTGACTTCAAATTGGTTTCACAGTATCTTAGGGACTGATGTGGCAATGGGAACACTAGCACTAAAACTGGTAAAGTATTCAAGGACTTCTAAGGCTGTCAGAACTTGCATCTAGAGCTCCTGTTATATCTTACTGTTAAGGTGATAAGAAATATTCCAGTTTTTACATAGATTCTGATGATATCACAAGCTGTAAAGGTGTACTATCAGTTACGTATACCTAAGCATTCATTTTATTTCTTTTTCATTTTGTTCTTTTTTAGTTTTCTAAGGTCTGATTCATCTCTAAGACTGACACAATATTCGTGTTGGATGAAATGAAGGAGTTCCCCAGGAAGATATGAATAACGCTCCTGTCTTGTAAAAGATCAGCAACTGTTTCTGCTGCTTCTCACTCAAAATGATGCCAAGAAATGACAATTCAGCCATCCATCCTCTGCAGTGGGCATCTCTGCTATATGAGAAGGAGATCAAAGAGCAAAGTCCCATCTCAAGGTTATGTCTGAAATCCAACCAGCACAAAAGTTTTTCACCTCACATGTGCTGAACAGTACTTTATCACTCATTAATTTCTTCACAAAGGTGGCAAAACAACTCTAGAAAAGCGCAAAGTTTTAAACAATGAGCAGAGTTTGCCTAAAGTAGTAGAAGTCAGTGTCAAAGGTGGGATAACAGTAAGGAAGCATATGTATGAAAAAAAATACTAGTTTTTTTAAAAACACAAATTTGCCATAAAAATTCTCAAGCACTCAACAGGAAACTATGAATGGATTCATTTCTCTACAGTCTGTACAACAAGGTTGCCGTAAAACTACCTTAGTGCATTCTATAGACCTAGTAGCAGTTGTCTCTCTCCGCATGTGAGTGTGTTTATTTTCCTTAGGGTTTTTTATATTATTGTTGGCCTCTTGTTCTTGAGGCTTCAAATCATTATTTATGAGACATTCCTCAATTTAAAATGAAAATTTGCAGAGTAAATCATATACTTGATTAGTACCTCCTGCTTCCAGAAACACCTTCAAAATGTATAAATATATATATATTCCAGGTGGTAGGAATTAACCTGGCATCTGCTAAACTGCTTAATTTAAAATGCATAAAACATCACAGGAGCTCAGGAGAAAACAAGCTAATGAATGTGGTGTGCTCATCTTCATTCATCAACATTTATTTGCTTTATCTATCGTACCTTCTTTGACTAAAAGACTTTTAAAAGTCTTTCTTAATTTTAAAGATGACTCTGAATCAAATCCATACTCCAAATGAGAGCCTCTGTCTTTCTTCTCTGCATCCACATTTAGAGCGCAAGTTGTTCACATCACTGCCCTTCATAAGGCATAAATGCAACTGAGTGAAATGTCTATTGGAGACCTTCTAGTAATAGCAATTTAACTCATATAGAGTGGCTGACACACATCAAATTCTCGTTTATTTTGTTGAAGTTTCCATCAGGATTTTTTTCTCTAATTTTGTTGCTATGGAATACCTGAACTCCTCCTCCTGAATTAACATACTTAGTACTGCGATCATTTCTTGTGTACGTGTAAGCTTCTGATCTTCAACACCAGTGACCTACCTAGACCTGTCCCCCTCCTCTCCTCACCTACTTGAGGCATGAGGATCTCTGTGTCTGTCTATGTGTTTAGAAATAAGGCATCATTCAGTCTAAGAAAGCTGTATTAATGCAACTGCAATCAGCTGCTGCAGTTGCTGATGCTGTTTCAGGCTAGCCTAAATGAATTTTCCATTTTTGCCATGGCAAGCACCACAGTGCTTTATGTGAAAAGAGGTCCATGCATTTATGGTGATGCATGTATCCCCAGAACCTGCATGGCAACTTCCAGTGTAATGATTGGTTTAATTTTTCATATCATTGCCACTTATTTTGGGGTCCAGGATGAAATTCTTTCTGTAATATTTTCCCATCAAAACCATTCATGTTAGAAAAGTAGTTCTTATATGTTCTGTCTCATATGGGTTTTGTAGATTCTGCTGGACCAAAGCTTCAGTTGGTTTCCCCACACACTGCTGCACAAAGGTTAGTGCCTGCCAGCTTCAATTAACGTACCTATATCTCACCTACAGCCTTGGGCTTAATGCTTTCCATGGCTGAATTCAGCCTTTTAGATATGTCAGCTGGTAGAAAACACTAAGAACGAGGGCTTAAGTGGTACCAAGAACACCTAAATCAGACCGGTGCCTTTCCAGGAAGACACTGAGAGGACGATGTCTCTTGTTTCCTGACTCAGTGTCCAGGCAGGACCTTAACACCAATAGTCCCTCTCTTCTGGGAGAACACCAGGAACTTCCTAAACTGAGAAACTCGGAGCGTAAGTCATGCCTTAAGCAGAGTACCCACCCAAAGAGATAGTTTTTTCCAAGCAGCAATTAAATAACCCTTTTAGTCCATTAAATATTTTTTCTCTTAGATGTTGCTTAAAATACACTGTAATTTTTTGCTGCTTATAGTTTCAGGATTGTAAAAAAACCTTTTGTCCTGGAAAAGGATTCCCCCACAGAGTGAAATATCAGACTGAAATCACTTTTCAGATGTTTGCTCTCTCAGTGATCTGGAGCATTCAGTAATGTGCAACCTTAACGTTTTTCCCCATTATCAGAAGATTTACTAATTGACTTTTCTGACAAGGTTACCTAGCGATTACAACTGCCTTGTAATGAAGGTGTCAGTTCTTACACTCTGGAGAGTACTGACAGACTATTTTGAATGCCTGTTTCTGAATGCAGAAGGACAGTTTGGCAGACCTTCACTCCAAGAATGTTCAGGTTTAGGAAAATAGAGTTTGTTCAGAATTGTCAAATAACCAGCTGAACTCAAAGATCTGGAATGCTGTCATTTTGAACTAACCAACTTGTCACAAGCAAAATCATATAATTTCCAGTGATATCTACCACAGAGAAGAAAACAGAGACATTTCAATCCCAAAACAAACTGCAAAACTTCCCCTTGTTTCATAGGTAAGCTTTTTGTTTCAAGTTTTTCTTCTTCAGTCCATCTTCACAGGCGTAAAAAAAAACTTAGAAAAAAGTTTAAAAGTCTCTCTAAAAGCTAAGTTTGTTGCACTGTTAAAATATTAAACACTTAATTTATGGCTGAAAAAAGACTAATTTCTCCTATAGTAGCTTCTGCACAGAAATACATTTAAACAGTTTGAAATACATTAAGAAAAAAAATGAAAGAAAGGAAATTTAAAATACTTTGAGTGCACCTTCCCTGGAGGTGTTTAAGGTGCAGTGGATGAGGTACTAAGGGGCATGGTTTAGAGATTGGTTGGAATGGTTGGACTCGATGATCTAGTCCATCTCTTCCAACCTGGTGATTCTATGATTCTATGAGTGAAAAAGTCAAATTGCTTTTCTTCTAGGAAAACTCTCCTTTAAGCAGAGATATTTCAGAGGGAAGTTTTTTGTTTAACGAGTCACTTTCTAGCACCAGCAGTCTCTCTTAAAGCAAGAAAAAAATCAATCCACTCTGAGACTTCAGGTCAAAAGATTTTATTTTTAATGTTTCTTAGGAGTTCTTTTGATGAAAACAAAGGAATGAAGGTAAAAAAAGAAAAGAAGCCGCGCAGACTTTTGTCTGATCCTCAGTCATGCTCCTATGCCACTGCTTAGCCTGATACCTGACTGCCATGCCTTGATGCAAATACTGCTGGCACCAGGCTGTTTGGATCTGGGTAACTTCCCAAGCACATTGTGCCAGTTTTGTCTTTGAATTAAATTACTTCCAAAGCAACATGAGGTAGAGCCTGGAAACTGCCAGATACCTATGAGATGGAGCCCTTCTTCATGGATTTCCTTTGAAGCTATTAAGGCTGTTCACATTTATCTGCATTTACTCCCCTGGCCCGGTTGTTTTTTGAGAACGTCCAGAGCCCATGGGGGTGATGCTTTATTCTTTCAAGGAGAAAGAATGGCCTTGTTGTCACCCAGCTACAGCTTACACATCTTCAGGTAATATTTAAAAGCAAAAGAATGTCAATTTGGACTGAGTTCCTCATTGCCTTTTGAAGATCAAAGTAGCACCTTGCTTAGTCCACGGTGCCTCTAAGAACCCCAGAAAAATCTATTACCTCAGGTATTTACAGTAAGAGTGTTACACTGGGGCAAATGTCTTCAGAGGGACTGGAATACCTGCTACACCTGTCATTGTAATGCTGCAGCTGCAGGAGGAATTTGTAAGTGCCCTTCCTGATCAGAGCTTCTGTTGCAAGTTGGTATCATACAAACTCGGCTTCACAATCAAGAGCATTCTTGTCTCACGCAGATCCTAGTTGCGTACATCACCATCACTTTACAAGTGGAGAGCAGAGACCCGTGGGGCTGTGTGAGGAACTGAAATGGAACAATTTCCCTTTTTGTCTCATTCCTTTGCTGTAACTAGAGCCTGGGCTGCTGCACTGCCAGTTACTGGAGAGCAGTCAGTCTCTACACCCTGCTTTATAGATTTTTACCCTCCCAGGAACACTTCAGTGACCATATTCCGAGACAAGGCATTTCACTGGTGCTTGAAGTAGCCCCAGATGTTATTTTTAAGATACAGAAATGGTGTGATGGCAGAAGAACAAAAAAAAGCCTAGTCATTGATAAGACAACTGTCTTCTTGAGATGAGTCTTAGTGAGGATTCCTGTAATCACAGTAGGAGAAATTTTCCTCCAATTTTCTGACATAGAGATGAATATGGTATGTTGGAGCCTGTAGTTCCTTTCACTTCACTTTGCATTTGCACAAGCAATTTTTTCTCTACAATCATCATATTTTAATTCTTTTAATAATCAAATTACTATAAAATTAAATGTGATAGGTCCATTTCCAACTCTTTTAACGATGCTCCAATTTTGCCATCCACAGTTGCTTGCCTTTATCACTTTCTCCTTTCTGCTTTGGCTCTGACACCTATGAGCACCAAAGCCTTTATTTATGTTAATTAACAAGGAAGTTTCCTTCCAAATGAATAGCCAGATTTTCTGACTTGACTTAATGACAGTCAGCTTCATATACTGTGATTTACTGTTAAAAAATATGAACCAAGAGAAAATTTGCCTTCTGAAGTTCTCAAGCAGACAGCAGTATCACTCTGAGCTGGAGTATTTCAGTTCTGCTTGCTGTCCTGCACTTAAAGCAGGTACAGTGGTTTGCAGTTTCTTATTTCCTTTTTCCTATGCATTTGAAGATTTCCTCTGCAGCCCCTACTCTCTGCACATGCCTGGAATGATAGTTGCTTTCTTTGTGACATTGCTTATTATCTCTGGGCAGCAACGTAAGGATGCAGTTTGTCTCAAAGACAATACACAAGATGAAGCTGTGCTGTAGGCACTGGAGTGTGTTTGGAACAAAGGCAGAAGGAAAAGAGAGCTTTGTAATGTCATTTACACTCGAATTTATAGAGGGAGATTACATATGTAGCAAAGCTTGCCTCTTTCATGGCCCAGGGTATTGCTGGAGAAGCGTGCACACTTCAGAGGACTAGAGTTGGGGGAAGGATCTGAACAGTTAAATGAGAGGGAAAGAAGTAGGCTGAAAGCTGAAGATAGATATTTAAGGTCTCCACGGAGACCCTACATGCACAAATCCAGGCACTGCAATTAAGTCACCATGCACGGTTACTCATCCATTAGTCACTCCCTGGCTTCTCCAAATGCATCATGACTGGAATTTCCTCCTAGGTATGCGAGGTGGTGGGATTTATTTCCACCCCACTTGCCACACAGACCACTCTGTGCTGCTTTGAGTAACCTTTTTGATGCACTCAGAGAAACATCTTCTCTCCCTTATTTTGGCTATTATATGATCCAGTGGAACACAGCATTCATAGGAAGGATTCTCATTGTATGGGTGAAGTAATCCAGGGCACTAAAGCGACCCCTCAGCCTATTTGAAACAGCTATGACTGGGAAATAAACTCCCTTATCATCTGAAGAAGGGGACTGATAACACATCATCTCAACAAGACACACTGGGAATAGAATACCCATTGTTACAACACAGCAATCCAGAGCTCTTGGGCACTCCCCCAGTGCTCTTGGGGTCCTCTATGCCTGGGCAGAGGCCTCGTTACCATCTGAGAAAGAGACTGACCATCAGTCACCCACCCCTGGATATCTGATATCTGGATTGTGGCCCAAATCAGGTTGTCTAGTGTAAATAATGGAAATTTCTATTAGTGCGACATCTTTCAAGTGCAACCAAATGAAATATGAAAATATAAAAATTCAAACAGCTGACAGAAGTCGTTTATCTCAAAATCCTATAAATACGTTATTAATTAGAAGGCCTTTTGAGCTCTTCTGGATTGCAACAGACTGAGACTAGTAACCTCCCCTGACTTATGGTGCCTGTGAGGAGTAATACACAGTCTCATTTGCCAACATGGAAAATGAAAAGGACTTGGGAGAAGTTGTTCTCCTTGAGAGCTGTCCATTGCCAGTTGGGAATGCCAGTGGATTGTATGTATTCACAGTAAATCTCAAGAGGGAAATGTTCAGACTATTCTCTCTCCCTCTGTCTTGCTCTCGCTGTCTCACTCTTTCATGAACTGTATTTCTTTTATGCCTAAATATTGATTTATCTTTGTATACATACATATTTATATATCTCTGTGCTTGTATATATAGTTGATAAACCATGAAGTAAATAAGAGTGAATCTCATTATTTTTGAATCTGATTAAGTCACTGACCAGTTTGATTATAACACATACATTTAATCATTTTAATTACTTTGGCAATCAATCAATAATCAAGTGTTAATAGGAATTTTGCAAGTTTACCTTAATAAATTCTAAATTGCTGGTAAACCAAAGTTTCGTAAGTTCCCACCCCATGACAATAGGACACTATCCATTACTGACGTATGAAAGATTTTTCTGCTGCCTTCTACAACTCAACAATGATACCCTTTTCTTTAGGCAGGCCAGTGAATGCAAAGGTCTTTATCCGGTTGGATCAGCCTTCAGGACATGAGAGCCTTCTTATTCTCTGACAAGTGTAACCATGGTATTATCTTCTCATCCCTCCATATCCCTGGATATGATGAAAGATAGATGGGCCATTGAATTGTGGAAACAGCATTAATGAACATCAGGAGTTGGATGCAGAGGTCTCTCAAATTAGATAGGAATGCTGAGAAATCAACATATATGACAATTTGCGTGCTTACTTCTCTCATAGAATCATAGAGTAATAGAATCATAAAATCACCAGGTTGGAAGAGACCCACCAGATCATCACGTCCAACCATTCCTATCAAACACTAAACCATGTCCCTTAGCACCTCGTCCACCCATGCCTTAAACACCTCCAGGGAAGGTGACCCAACCACCTCCCTGGGAAGCCTGTTCCAGTGCCCAATGACCCTTCCTGTAAAAAATTTTTTCCTAATGTCCAGCCTAAACCTCCCCTGGCGGAGCTTGAGGCCATTCCCTCTTGTCCTTTTCCCTGTCACTTGGGAGAAGAGGCCAACACCCTCCTCTCTACAACCTCCTTTCAGGTAGTTATGGAGAGCAATGAGGTCTCCCCTCAGTCTCCTCTTCTCAAGGCTAAACAACCCCAGCTCTCTCAGCCGTTCCTCATCGTCAAGACAGGACCAAAACTAACTTGATGAACCTCCAGCACAGCATGAGACTTTGGTGGCAGGATTCTCTTGCAATGAACACTGCTCAGAGATCCAATACGTTCATGAATACTTTCAGTGATGTGGTTATATACAGTATCATTGTTCCTTTTTCCCTTGCTCTGCTAGCATTTCTTCATACATATAAGGGAGTTTTCATGAGGGACAGTTTGAGGCCATCACTGGTGGCACAGAGTAGAGGGACCATTACAATGGAGTACTTACCAGAGTAGGATGGCTGCAAGAATACATTACGCACCCAGGAAATTCCAGCGCACACAGCTGCGATACATATTTGGAGTGAGTGGAAAAGATTAAATATCAGAGATATATTCCTCCTGAACTTTGCTTGCTTAAGTAACAGCTAATATTACCTTCATCCATAACATCTGCATAGCAACAACAGAGCTTCCAGCTTCTCCTTGTGGTAAATATCAGTGTAAGCTGTGCTTTCCTGGGTGTCTCACAGAAAGGTTATTGCCAGTGGGCACGTAATGGGTATTAGTGATTCTGAACGTTTTACCAACCACTCCTAGAAGTGCTGCATAAGTTAAACAATGACATGTTCGGCTGTGCTGTGCCCCTGAATGAGAAGAGTATCAACAAACTGCAGCATCAGTGCCTGAAATAACAGAACACCTTTTTAACAATTTATGATAGGAACTAGCAAACTTACTAGCCAGATGGATCTGCAACTAAACAAACCTAAGCTGACCTGAGGCTACAGAACATATGTGAGCACACTGCAGAGGTTTTACTGGAGATTGACTGTGTTATCTCGTTGCTACATAATTACTGGATTCATTTTCAAGAGTTTGGGGGGATTTTTAAAATTATTATCACTTAATCCACATATTTTCTGTTCACTTTCCTAGCTGGTGCTAATATATCCACTTTAGGAGTTCAGTTCTTTTAATAAGTTGCTGCAAGATATTAAGGTTTATGATTTATTTTTGCTTCTGAGAACAGCAGGTAAAATTTGCAAAGTCGTGGGAGACAGATAGCAGACTGAAAAGACAAATGAGGAATGATCTCCCTCTAACCAACTAGAGATGTACCCACAGCTCAGAAGATATATTAGATGATTTCAAAGTGCTAATGGAGGAAGATCAATTCATGTTTATTTATTCAGACTAGTTACCTTTTCATAGAATATTAACTGGACTTTCTTGCGGAACGTATTTCTAACAACCAATTTTGTGTATAGAAAAACCAAACAAATTTTAAATACCTACTTTTCCTTCTCTATTTTAACTTCTGAGACTGTTTCTGAAGACAACCTAATATAAAAGGCATTCTCTATCTAAGGTTGCATGCCCATAGCGCTCCTCATCAGTGTGTTATCTGATATATATGATAAGTTTTTTGTTCAAGGAATCTTTCAAATAAAAAAAATTTATTTCTGTTTACTCTTTCTCTTTTATAAATTATATACTTTTATGTCTCTAATGACAATTTTAGGTGAGCGAGCATCAAATGATTCATGTACTATACATGTCTGACTTTCTGGTTGAATATCTTAGTTTATTCACAAATCTTATTTTCCTTTTAAGAGTATGGCCATTAAAATGAAGCCCCTTTTAATCTTTACTCACAAACAATGTGTATTAAAAGATCATGTTTTCAGGTAAACCAAGAGTTACTGGAAAACTGGCAGTCAGTTTTGCTGTCAGATTCAGGATGCAGAATCCCAGATACTCCGTGTGTCTTGTAATCACTGCTCCACAAGGCATCCACATCTTGACTAGATATTAGATAAGCTGTTTTATTTCTGGTGAATTGTGACACATTACCAAGTTTTCAGAGACTTCAGATATTCGTCTCCTGAAACTCTCCCACCTCGAAATCCTCACCAAGTAGTATTTCCTCCTTCTTGTTTTCCATTCCCTAACATCCATCTAAGCTGTCTTTATGAAGGTCAGTTTTAATTAGTGAATTGGAGACTGAACACTTTCACTAATGATCTAGAAGAGAGAGTAAACATCATATTAAAACAGTGGATTTACAACACTAGAATGGAAGAGGACACACCCATGGAGAATAATTCAATGCTGAGAAGGATGAAGGAGGTACTTCTCTTCAACAAAAAAATCTCTTTTTTCCTCTCCCCCAACCTTTTCTATCTTCTCAGTCTTTCAATTTGATTTTCTGATTTGTTAGCTCCTTGTTAGGCATACATCACGCTTTATGTTTCATCCTAAAATACAGTATTTACAACCCCAAAACCTAAGTCTGGATTCGGTGTCGGTTTCATTGAGGACATTAAGGCAACGTACTCCACACAATTAAGTAACCTCTCCTACAGATATAGTAAGGCAAGGCCACTTTTCTTATTTTATCCCATCTTTTATGCAGTTGCAAGGAGATATAAGGTCTATATAAAAAATGGGCTAAATACAAAACTGTAAGTTGAGTTGAAAATGAAGGTTGTGGAGCTTACCTTTGCTTTCTTATCATGATCATATTCATACAAGTTTAAACCAGATGCCATATGTTGTACTTGTTAGTAGCTTTTCACATGAACCTTACAGTGAAGAAGATGATGCTACAAACTGCAAAATGGAGAAGAGTGAAGTCCAGTATATTCTGCATATCACCTGAAGACACAACCAATTTTCCCCATGCATACACACTTGGAATGAAAAAGTATATGAAAAACGTCTTTATCAACGACCTGGATGAAGGCATTGAGTGCACCCTTATCAAGTTTGTGGACGTTACTAAGCCGGGTGGAAGCATGGATCTGATGGAGTGTAGAGAGGCTCTGCAAAGGGATCTGAACAGGCTGGACCGCTGGGCTGAGTCCAATGGGATGAGGTTTAACAAGGCCAAATGCCGGGTCCTGCACCTGGGGCACAACAACCCTATGCAGTGCCACAGACTAGAAGTCTGGCTGGAAAGCTGCTTGCAGGAGAAAGACCTGGGGGTGTTGGTTGACAGCGACTGAACATGAGCCAGCAGTGTGCCCAGGTGGCCAAGAAGGCCAATGGCATCTTGGCTTGTATCAGAAACGGCGTAACCAGCAGGTCCAGGGAGGTTATTCTCCCTCTGTACTCAGCACTGGTGAGACTGCTCCTTGAATCCTGTGTTCAGTTCTGGGCCCCTCACCACAAGAAGGGTGTTGAGGCTCTGGAGAGAGTCCAGAGAAGAGCAACAAAGCTGGTGAGGGGGCTGGAGAGCAAGTCTTATGAGGAACGGCTGAGAGAGCTGGGGCTGTTTAGCCTGGAGAAGAGGAGGCTGAGGGGAGACCTCATTGCTCTCTGTAACTACCTGAAAGGAGGTTGTAGAGAGGAGGGTGCTGGCCTCTTCTCCCAAGTGACAGGGAAAAGGACAAGAGGAAATGGCCTCAAGCTCCACCAGGGGAGGTTCAGGCTGGACATTAGGAAAAACTTTTCATGGAAAGGGTCATTGGACACTGGAACAGGCTACCCAGGGAGGTGGTTGGGTCACCTTCCCTGGAGGTGTTTAAGGGACAGATGGACGAGGTGCTGAGGGGCATGGTTTAGAGATTGGTGGGAATGGTTGGACTCGATGATCCGATGGGTCTTTTCCCACCTGGCGATTCTATGATTCTACTGCTGCTACTACATTTACTTGTCTGCACTGCTGTTTCAACACAAGGTTTCTGTGCATCACTACTAAAACTAATCCTTTTTTATCAAGCTAAAGAGAAACAAATTAACTCCTTACTCTTTGAAAGAGGACATTGTTTAAGATCTAATAAACAGCAGCATACAGAGAAGGACAAAAGGAGTGTTCGAAACTTATAAAATGACTGCACAAGAACTGGTTAAGATTTTCTCAATGGTATGCTTTTCACAGTTACTATTCAACTGGGCTTCCTAGGTCTCAGCTATGAATCAATGAGTAAACACAAAGATACCATATTGGGGTACAAGTGAGACAAAAGGGAAACATTACCAGATAACTAATTGTCAGGTGAGTAGGAAATTCACTGTAAATGTGCATGAAGCTGCAATTTACTGCTGTATCAAAGCTGATCTTCCAAGATGTATGTCTTTCATTTGTTCCTTTGAGAAAAATTTATAAAAGACTAGTTTGCAGGAGACTACCAAAAAGAAAGACAAGAATCCTTGACACATTGTGAACTATGACTTTTATTTTATAGCCAGACTTTTATTTTCTTCCTACCTTTCCCTCATCACATTACATGAGTGGCAAAGAGATCTTTGAGGCTATGTATACTGCAAGACAAGAACATCTATGGTAACAACCAGTGCTTCAACTGCCTCACTCCAGGTTTACATTAATAGCCATGAGTTTGGAGATTAGCAGGTTTGCCATTCATTGCATTAAAAGGCTCATTTTCATGTCAAAAGCAGAATATCTGGATACTGCATTAGCAAGCATTTCACAAACCCATCAAACAGCCACAACAGCCTTATGACTGATACTGTCCCACTTTTTCTCCCTGTTTGGTGTAGTTGGAGTGGCTTTCTGGTGGAAGCATCACTGAGTATTTCAGAGGGCCTCGCACTTCCCCAGAATCTCCAGAGATCTTCTCTTTCATGCCTAGCTTAGACTCCCCAGCAGCTACTCCTTGGAATATATACATATGTCTTAATTGAGTAAAAGCTGTTGCACAATACGATAGATTGAAAGATTTTTCCATTGATCCAAGATACACCTTGTTTACCCAATTTCCTGTTCAACACTATGACAGTAGTGTGTGCTCTATGAGCCTTCCTCTAATGGGACAACTGAAAAAATGTTAGCCCTCTCAGCTGGAGGTAAGTTTGGTCTGCAAAGAATCATAGAAAGGCAAGTGAAGAATGTTTCACCCAGATTTACCACAGGTGATTGGATTAGGAAAATGAAAATGCTGCTGCAAAAGTTGTTCTAGTTTATATTTTACTGATTCATCACCTTAAGCTCATTAAGAGGAGATAGAGTCTCATCTTATTTGCACAAATAGTACCTGATGCAACACCACATCCACCTGTGGAGTGGCTCATGCAATGTCTGATAGAAGAATTGGGCAAGCAGAATCTGTCCTATCACAAACAGCTTAGACAGAAATGCAGCAGAAATCCTTGAAGCACAGTAAGACACTATATGTCTTGGAGAAATCTTCCAAAAATCTCTCTGGAAAATTCATCTTTAATACACAAATCCTAAATAAATACACTCCATCCCACCCCATTCTTCTCAAATTTGAAGTGTGGAATAAGCATTTGCTGGTATTTTTTTCCCTATTGTTGTGGGGTTTGGTTTATTTCCATACATCTTTGAAATTCTCAAACTCAGTTATTCTTGATTATTCAATAAATACATCTAATAGATCTGGCTGATGCCAGAAATGGGATAACAGTTCTTGATGGAGAAAGCTCATGACCATGTAGCGTCCTAAAAGTACCTGCAAAATGCAAACGCTAAGACTCATATGTGGTTTCAGGGGCAGAAGCAAATTTCTGTAGTGCCCCTCCTGCCTCTGTTATCAACCACCCCTTGTGTCTTAGAATAGAATCATAGAATAGTTAGAGTTGGAAGGGACCTTACAGATCATCTAGTTCCAATCAGCTACCATGGGCAGGGACATCCCACTAGATCAGGTTACCCAAGGCCCCATCCAGCCTGGCCTTAAACAACTCCAGGGATGGGGCCTTGACTTACATCTAATTTGTGATCTTGTGATGGTTCACATCCTTCCTAACATCATCCTTCCTAACAGTGCCCTGACATGACTGGGGAACCTAAGGACTAGCTCAGCACAAACATCAAATCATTTATTTTCTAAGTTGTAGTACACACTTAGCATTTGTAAACTAATAACAAAAGGAGATCTAGACATAATGTTTCAATGGCATTTTAACGCAGATCCACAGAACAGTTTTGGATGTGGTGAACTACTGACCCTACACTTTTCCTGAAGTGAAAACCAGAAAAGAATATGCATCTCCAGATCAGAAGGAACAGAGAGGAACATTGACCATCAAGTGTCTAAGATTCATCCCAGGCTACATGAGATTTATAGGTAATTTGAATTTACACATTTACAGCCTTTTAACACATTTCAAAAACCCATATGCTTGAAGATTATATTTTTCTGAGTTACATACTTTTGAGCAATACATACTTATGAGTTGCAATGAAATCCTTAAAACAAGAGTTAGTATGTCATCAATTTTTAGTTTAATATTATTGTTATTGTACTTTAAAATTATAAGCCCACCATAAGTGAAAATTACTCCCTAGTACTCCTGCTAGCTGGCACAGGATCAAAGCTAAACACTTTACAGCCTGAGTCTTCAGTGATACTCTTTCTTTTCCAAATGTTAAAAATCTTTATTCTCTTTTAAAATTTTTATTTGCATTGGAAAGATTAAATATAAGTTTTGATGTGCAACTGTGTGATACAGAGACCAAATATTTTTTTCTTTCCTGACATGACATAAGGTTTTTCTTCATTTCATGTTCACTCTGTTTAGAAAGCGTAATCTGGCAACTGAGGCACAATCCTGCGTGCCAGATGATAGCCAGGTCTCCAGGACAGGCACATGTACTTCTCATATTCCTAATGGCAATAAATGGTGTTGGTTTTTCCTATTCCACCATCCTTGACTGTTTCAAACTGTAATGGAAGACTGATTGACACAAAAGTAGAAGGGGAAGGATGCTTGTCTGCTCAATGCTTACATTGCCTCTTACCACTTGTCCCCAGGAAACCCTGGATTGCTCCACTGACAGAAGAAAGATAATTAGAACTAAGAAGTGAAATCTTTAGAGAAGCACAGTCCAGACCAACAAAAGAGCATTATCTTTTTGATTTTCCTTAGAATGTGAAATGTTGTAAAAAAAAAGCTTCTATGAGGAATACCATGCCTAACTTTGCTAACAACGACCTCAGCCTTGAGAGTGATCTGGAGAACTTTAAAGAATTTCCTTTTGTTTTTTTCCCTCTCACATAACCACTTCCAGATACTCCTGACAGAAGACATGGGAGTTCTGTTTTGCTTCTCCCATTTCCCAAGATCAAGATGGCTCTCTCCAGCACTTTTTTCACTCAACAATGGATGTCTTCAATAGAAATGCTGTTACACGAACACGTGTGTGTATAAATCACTTAATTGTATTTCAAAGTATTTAGGGAAGCAGCCCAATTATGTAATCATAACTGTGTTTTGTAGATAGAAAAATTGGGAATAAAGAAGTATGTGAATACTCAGTAAGTTGAAACTGCTTTGGGGAGTCACAGTACTTTCCTTGCAATATCAGAGTAAATACTGGGTAGTAATATTTCAAATATTTTTTTTCTCCAGCTCAGTATCAATCTTTCACACCAGTAGATATGGGCAGGGTTTGAACATACCAGTAGATATGACCTCTTCAGAAATGTAGACAAAAGTTACAGACAAGCATCTGTAGCTAGAGTGAGATCCACAATTTCAGTACTGAGAGATTGGAATATCAGTTGCAGAGGATTCTACAACATTTACAGACAAATCACAGTGATCTGGAATGTATGTCCTCTTGTTCTAACACAGATAAAATCAGAGAGGTCCCCAGGGTGTGTACTGTGCAAAAGGTCACACTATCTACAGTGCTTCTTTTGGATGTTTTAGTCCTGGAATCTGTGAGGCAGTAGTTGGCATTGTATCTCCAAGCATAAGTTTAGCTCCTTGCACAACTACAGTAGATGATTAAATCAGAAATTCCAGTTTTGCTGCGTGCAGCTGTGGTACTGGAAAGGACAAAATCTCAGCCTGTGAGATTAGGAGAAGAAGAGATGTTCTCTGCTACCAGGAATATCAATAACTGGAATTTACTCTGAATGTTCTGTTGATTATTTCACAACTTGAATCACTTCTTCCAAGAATACAGTTATGAATGGGGAAAAATTAAGTTAGGACTCCTCTAGAAGCAACACCTTGTCCTGTTCTCTTTCCCTGGTAAACTAATCTGACTCCAGTGTGCAGCTGCGTGTTTAATATCCCTTCTTGCCCTACAAGATAAAGCCAACCTGAAGTTTGACAGAAGTGCTAAAATGTCATATGAATTTGTCTTCCACAGAGTATGAGGGACTCAAAAAAGCTGAATGATGTTAATTTATTTTAAATACAAGCAATTATATTTTGTTAGACTATGATGCTATTACTTTAACAACAGCCTCCTAAAGTGTTAGAATTCCTTTTCACATTACTCTGTTGGAAGAGGACCTTCTATGTCACAGAATCACAGAATTAATAACTTTAATGTATCACATTTAGAGAAATTGTTTCCAGTCATTTAGAAAGAGGAAATACTTATCGCTGGGGACAATCAGTGCAGGACAAGTGGCCCTTTTGGGGGGCTTTCATCCTTCTTATAAGCAAAGGTACCCCGAACAATGTCTACCTAGTTTCAAAATATCTGTGAACAAGTTACTATCCAAGAGTCTACTTCTGCAATCTTTGATGGCAATGAAAAATTAACTGTATTCTGATTTCAATACCTATTTAGTTAAAGCTAATGCATCATTATGAAATGAAGAGTGTTGTCAGGTTTGGGGAACTTCCAAATGACAATCTCTAGTCAGCAAGGGGTATCAACAAGTTCCTTTCCAAATGGCACATTTTATGCTCTGTGGTTTCTGAATAGTTATGAAAGGCAGGAAAGAATTTGGTAGCATGAAACAGATATCTCTATAAAATATTACTGGGTAGCTGATGTGCAAATCATTAATATAAAAGATTACAGTTATAGGAATGTAAAGCCTTTCAACTAGGATATGAATAATTGCCAGAGAGCAGGATAGAGTTACAGAAATTTTCCCATCATCAAAGAGAAACTATTATAGGCCAAATGATTCAGAATATTTTTTGGAATTACATTAAATTATACTGAAACCTTTAAATCACTTTCCTTTTACAATCATTTTATATCTTCTACTGTCACATATGTAGTTTTTGAGAAAAGAAGAGCTTTTTGCAAAAGAAGAGATTGCAAACTGAGCAGGGCTTTATTTTAACAGGCATGATATGTGCAAATATTTCATTTTAACTAGTGGCAGCTGTTTAAGGAACTGAAAGCCTGATCAACTCTGTAATGGAAATAAAGCAGCCATTGAATAGATCTTAGCACCATGGGAGGAGATGAACAGAGCAAAAGCATCTGAGTCCAGGGAGCCTGTAGTGGCCCCTGCTGTAAACATAATACTGAGCTGCATGAAACAGGGAGTTATTCACTCCTCTCATAATAGAAAGATTTAAGTGGACCATAAGTATGCTTACGTTTGCAGAACTGTATCTCTCTTCTCCTACAGAAATGATTGTTCTGAGTCCCTGATAAGCTGTTCTGCATCTGATCACTGTACTTTTTATTAGGTCATTTACTTGGTGTTTCTACCGTCCTCATGCATGACTTACTTCAGGGGTCATGAAGAACCTGGTGTGAGCAAACCCTTCTTCACACCAAGAGCGAATGCCTGAAGGGTGCCACATAACTATCCTTCTTCAGCCTTCTTTAGCATCAATACACAAAACAAAGCAATCAAACCTCCAGACTAGACCCTGGTATGGAGCTTTCCTACATAACCAATAGCATATATAAAACCTGAACATAAGGTATGGGCCAGAGCTAAAATCATTGTGAGGACCTGAACTGACTCTCAGTTAGGCCTTAATTGAAACATGAAATATTTAATCACAGTTCATTAAATGTCTTTGAACTGTTATTTGTCAGGCATTCCAGTTTTCTGAATTTTCCACTTGTCATTGTTTAAAAATTTTAATTTCTTTTTTGCCTGGTTTCCACAGAGAAAGATAATGAATGACTAGCCCCGGAGCAGAAGCCCATAGAACACTGCACACTGGGACTTTCACAAGAAGTTTCTGCTTTGGGGATCATGGGAAACACAGTGAGCTGCAGGGCTTACTGATGGCATGTCTCAGCCTCCCCTTATATATTCCCTACATAGACCAATCGACGGATATTTGGCACCCTTTGCCATCCCACTTGTTCTGCACTGTACTGGCAGACAAGGTTTACCACCCTCACAATGATGCTTGTTATGCTTGGCACCTGCTCCATACTGCTGTGAACCAACCTGATTTACTCATTTTGGGATCTAATTAAGTCCCTTACTGCCTTATTGGATGAGTCATTTCATTTTTAATGATGAGTTCTAAGTTTCCTGCAGCTCCTTTTAACCTGGAGAGAAAAACAAACAAAAAAAAGCACTGAAACGAAAGTCCTGCTACTGGACCCTTTGTAGAATCATAGAATTATAGAGTAGTTAGGGTTGGAAGGGACCTTAAAGATCATCTAGTTCCAACCCCCCTGCCATAGGCAGGGACATCCCACTAGATCAGGTTACCCAGGTCCCCACCCAACCTGGCCTTGAACACTTCCAGGGATGAGGCAGCCACAACTTCCCTTGGCAACCTGTTCCAGTGTCTTACCACTGTCATGGTGAAGAAGTTCTTCCTAATGTCTAGTCTAAATCTGTCCCTGTCCAGTTTAAGCTCCCTGTGAGCAAGTGTCTTCCAGTCTGACCTTGGGGAGACAGTAAGAAATCTGCCATTCTCTTAGCCTCACCACCTACACTAACAATGGAGCTGATCTCAAATCGCTTTCTAATGACTTTGAAGGCATGACCTAAAAATCTGTTGAACTGGTAGGAAGACTCAATTTGACTTTTCATTGTTTTGGATTGGGCCCAAAGGCAGGATGGAACAGCTAAATAAAGACAGATATACCAGCTAGATATAATAATAGAATCCTTAAGTTTAGAAAAGTCCTCTAAGATCATCCAGTCCACCTATCAGCCCAACACCACTGTTCCTTCTAAATGATATCCCAAAGTGCCATGTCTACAGGACTTTTGAGCACCTCTAGGGATGATGACTCTATTACTTCCCTGGACAGCCTATTCCAATGCTTCACCACTCTTTTGGTAAGGAACTTTTTTCTAATACCCAAGCTAAACCTCCCCTGCTGTAACTTGAGGACATTTCCTCTCTTACTCTCTCCTTGTCCTATTACCTGTTACTTGGGAGAAGAGACCAGCATCCGCCTCGCTACAACCTCCTTTCAGGTAGTTGTAAAGAGCAATAACATCTTCCCTCAGCCTCCTCTTCTCCAGGCTACACAACCCCTGTTCCCTCAGCTGCTCCTCATATGACTTGTGGTCCAGACCCTTGATGCAACTGGACACCTCAGAACATCTCACCTCCCCTTGTAACTGACATGTAGATTTGTTTTTGTCAATGGTCAACTGTGTTGACTTGGTTTTAACCACATGCAAAAAAAAAAAAGTCTGTAGACAGACTGATTCGGTATTATCCAGAATTACTGTGATATTTGTAATCCTGCTTCTTTCCCAGCTTTCAGGTCTAGAAACATATAATAAGCTTTTATGCTTTTTCTCAAAATGTACAACCTTATTTGAGCTTCCTTCTTTGATTTTTAATTTCATTCATAGGTTGGAAAAGACCTTAGAGATCATCAGCTCCAACTGCACCTGTTTACTACTAAATCATATCACCAAGCACCTCAGCTAAACACCTCCAGACATGGTGACTCAACCACTTCCCTGGGCAGCCTCTGCCAGTGCTTGATAACCCTTTCTATGAAGGAATTTTTCCTAATGTCCAATATAAACTTCCCCTGATGCAGTTTAAGGCCATACCCTCTTGTCCTAGCACCTATCACTTGGAAGAAGAGACCAACACCCATCTCTCTGCAACCTCCTTTCAGGTAGATGTAGAGAGCAACAAGGTCTCCCCTCAGCCTCCTCTTTTCCAGGCTAAACAATCCCAGTTGCCTCAGCCACTCCTAAGACTCGTTTTCCAGCACCTTCACCAATTTTGTCACTCTTTTCTGGACACTCTTTAGGACCCCAATGTCTTTCTTAGAGTGAGGGGCCCCAAACTGAACACAGTATTCGAGGTATGACCTCACCAGTGCAGAGTACAGGGGGAGAATCACTTCCCCGCTCCTGCTGGCCACACCATTTTTGATACAAGCCAAGATGTCATTGGCCTTCTTGGCCACCTGGGCACACTGCTGGTTTTTGTTCAGTCGGCTGTCAACCAACACCCCCAGATCCCTCTCTGTCAGGCCACTTTCCAGTCACTCTTCCCCAAGCCTGTAGTGCTGCATGGGGGTCTTGTGTCCCGAGTGCAGGACTCTGCACTTCGCCTGGTTAAACCTCATCCCATTGGCCTCAGCCCATTGATACAGCACCTCTCCATCACAAAGATCACTTTCCCTCTCTTTGAAAGTTGCCTTGAACAGTGTTTTCCAAACCACCTCACAGCAGCTTTTCCTGTAACTGGACATTTCCATCTCAATCACTTCAGAATTTTAAATCTTTCATTCACTTACCCCAACCAGCCTTTCACTCACAGCCCTTCCTCCTCAGCACATTGTTAGACATCTGGAATACAATAGATCTTTCTATTGAAGCAACTTGAACTCCCATTCCATAAAGACCTTCTCATTTCAAATCACAGCTCCGAATACTTTCCACCACTACTCTAAATTGCCTCATCTTTTGTTTCTTTTTTCTTAATACTAGTTAGCTTCCCATAAACCATTAAAGCATTATGGGATATCATTTGCATAAAAGATGATTGTTTCTTTAAAGTTGTGCCCAATATTTCCTTGGTTCAGGATGGGGGTATTTTACACCTAGAAGCTCATGATCTGAGGATGGATGTAGTTTAAAGAAGAGAACTAGGTACACAGCCAACTTTAGCCTATTTTTGTGAACAGGCAGTAGTACTCTATGCCAAGGTTTTGGACTAACTCTCCATCAAACATGAATAGGATCAGCCTTTTCACTTTAACAAATTTTAATGAGGTCTATTTGCTACCAAATAATAAATACTTGCTGCTCTAATATCTTGGTTAGATAATAATCTACTTTGTCTTTGAAACCTCTGCATGGGCAGAGAAATTTCAAATCAATTCTCTGCAGGTAATACAGCACTAAGGAGTTTTTAACATGGGTAGAATTTGGGTCATTTATATAGAGCTCTATGTGATAGGACTCAGGAGCAACCATGGGAGTTGCTGATCAACAACCTGACAAATATAGAAGCACTGGCAGAGTGAGAGAAGTCATGGGAGTGAGGTGGACTCAGAGTCTGGAAATGGGGGAAAATTAAGGAAGGGAAGAGTTATGCAAATCTTTAAAGAGAGTGACAAGAACATTTAGTGTGATGGACTATTGAATCAAGAACCAATAGCCATCTTCTGTTGAACTGGGTTGTATTGTACTTTCTCTCCACTTTCAGCAACGAAAGTCATAGTTTATCCCTGTTACTGCAGTGCTATAGAAAGTTAAATATTGTTATGTAAACATGGAAGGAAGTGTAGAAATCCAGTGTTATAAAACTAGAAGAAACTATGCCGGACATAGAGCCTAAATGGAGATTGTCCCCATCTCCCTAAAAGCCTGCACCAGTGTCATCCTGTCCCACCTTGACGCTTTCTCTCCAGCTTAAACTGAGCCATTGTAGGGTTTTAGATCCTCCCAATACCTGCACCAAAAGGTTCATTTTACTAGCACTGCACCATCATCATGTCAGCTGTTTAGCAGCACAATAGATCAGTCAGATACATATTTGGAAGGCAGACAATTCAAGGGTAAGGTATGTAACAGATAATACAATTACAGAGCTGTTTGGGCTAAATTATGGGTGCAAGAAACCACCACATCTGCACCAAAACCACCTGGGAATGCAGAGAAATTAATGATTTTCCCTGTGCGTGTCATATTGATGATTCTTTTCTATCAACACTCTTGGTACTGTCAGTAAATTAGATTAGACAGAAGGGGATTTTTCCCATTTCAGTCCATGCTAAGTGAGAGGTAATGTTAAGTCTCTGCATATTTACTGAGTAAACTTGAATCTAGCAGCTTTGAACAAATGAGAGAGAGGAGAGAAATGAAGTTTGGGGTTTTTTTTCTAAATGCCACTGGCTTCCTTGTGCAACAGACTGTTAAATCCTATTAACAAAGTTTCCCCAGGAGTAGCTACAGTAAGTGAGGGATGTGGTACTCTTCATTGCTGCAATGCTTAAATACCTAGGTATTGGGTTTGAGGACAATGTTTTAACATTTTTGGATAAAATCAGTGGGAAGACAAACCGTACTGTCCATGGGGCCTCTGAATCCACTGAGTCAGCCCAAACCCTTCAAGAGAGTTATGACCCTCTTGTGGTCTCAGAGCCCTAACCAAACACCAGGGATATCAATGAATAGTGTCACTTGAGCAGGCTCTCAACAAGGTTTTCTGCACTTGAGTTGCCTTATTATTTAACTCAGAGAGAGGTGGTAAGTCACTGATACAGAGACACTAGGTAATGGGAGATTCTTCATGAAACTAATTATGATTTAAGCATTGATACATGAGCAAAGAAAAACCCAGCTAAATTCTGATTGCTCTTGCAGAGCTTGAATACACATATGTTTTTCAGGATTTTGTGGTTTTGGTGCCACACATGGACATTTTTATTCAACTCAGCTTGTTTCAAGCATGTTCTGAGCTGTTGTGTTTCAGTACACATTTCAATTCAATATTTTTGCAACATTTTTCAAAGGAACAGTTTGGCATTAGCTCCATTTCAAGCAGAAAAGACCAGAAAAAAAAAGGAGTAGTAGGGAGAAACCAAAGTGATTCAGTTTCAAAATAGATTTCATACCAACCAATTCAGTTCAGCTTCAGCTGAAAAAAAATATGCCTTTAAACCAGGATTTTGTTTAGGTTCAAGCTAAAGTCAATTCTCTGCTTGTAAACCCCATTTATCGTAGGAGAGAGGCATTCATAAGCAGTAAATAATAGACAGTGCATCACAGTCACTCTAGACATAAAAATCCACTTCAGTGACATAAGAACAGTAAGAGCTAACATACTTGTCAAATTTGGGATGTTGAAGCAGCTCTTAATTTCCCTGAAACTAAAAAGACACCCTTCTATAAAACAAAGCCAACAAGGAAATGAGCATGATTATTTCCTAATAGCTATTCATTCAAAAAAAGCATGACTTGTAATGACATTGTGTTGGAAGAGCTGGAGTAAATTGCTTGAAAAGATGAAGTGCAGCTTACTGAGTCAGGTTTTATTTGGTGGTCTCTCATCTTGGTACTGATTTAGCTTGACCTTGCTTAGTTTAAAAGAGCTGCCAAAACTCATGTTACTGCATATGTTTGATACATTCTGCTTCTTTTACCTTAGGCCTTCTGATTTCCCACAATCGCTGATTGTTTCTATCAATGTGGCTAGCTTAAGGATTAAGTATTTTACAGTAACAGATGTGAAGGTAAAGAAAAGATCAAATATAGATTACTTGCAAACATAAATGGTAATCAGGCAAAGGCCTGAGGGAGAAGAGAAAGCAAGTGTTGTGCTGTATTAGAAGAAATCTGTGTAATTTATCCAAACTATATTTCATAGAATCATAGAACGATTCAGGTTAGAAGGAACCTCTAAAGATCATCTAGTCCACTCTCCTGTGGTGATAAGGGACACCTTTCACTAGACCAGCATGCTCAAAGCCCTATCCAAACCTGACCTTGAATACATCCTATAATGAGGTATCTGGGCAGCCTGTTCCAGCGTCTCACGACTCTCATCATTAAACATGTCTTCCTTATCTCTAATCTAAATCTACTGTCTTCCAATTTAAAACCATTTCCCTTTGTCCTGTCATTTTAGGTAATGAAAGGCTGCAATATGGCCTCCCTGCAGCTTTCTCTTTTCCAGGCGGAGCAATCGTAACTCTCTCACCTTTTCTTCATAGGAGAGGTGTTCCGGACATTGGATCAGCTTCACGGCCCTCTTCTGGAGCTGTTCTAACAATTACATATCTGTCTTGTGCTCAGAATCACAGAACTGAATGCAGTACTCCAGGTGAGGTCTCAAAAGGGCAGTGTAGAGGGGCAGAATTGCCTCCTTTGATCTGCTGGACGTGCTTCTTTAATGCGGCACAGGATATATTTGGCATTCTGGCCTCAAGCATGCATGGCTGGCTCATGTCCAGCCTTTCATCCACCAGTACCCACAAGTCCTTCTCTTCTGGGCTGCTCTTAGTCCATTGATCCTCCAGCCTGTATTAATGTTGGAGATTGACCCAACACAGATGCAGGATCCTTCACTTGGCCTCGTTGACTTCATGAGTGTTGCATAGGCCTACTCATCAAGCCTTTCCAGATCTCTCCAGATAGCATCCCTTTCCCAGTCTGGTGTCATCTGAAAACCTGCTGATGTTGCAGTAAATACTACTGTCTACGACACTGATGAAGATATTGAATAGTACCAGTTCCAATATCTACCCCTAAAAGTTAAACTGTAGATATATTTCAATATTCAGTTTGAATATTGAAAACATAGATCAAGATTTAGCCTTTATCCTAAGATAGCCACTGAGTTTATGTGGCATGTCCACATTATGTGTTCATGGGTTATTTATCTCAAGTCTACTATGATCAAAATTATACTTAGCTTCTTTAGTATGTAGTCGCAATCAAAATAACCACTTGCAGACATTGCTTTCCTATGTATAAGAAGAACTACTTTTCATAAATGTAGTTCTCTATCAGTGTTTCCATGTATGACACTTTTTGGTATTTTATAGAGCCTAGTATTTTGTTTGAAGCCCATTGCCCATTCAGAGTTTCTTCAAAGATTGTATTACTGTTAGCTGCCATTAGTACATTTTGTTTATGGTCTGCCAGGAGATTCATCTGCTTGGGCACCTACGCTCAAAAGATACCAACACCTCTGAAGATAATCATGTGCAGGAAAGACACTTTAGAAGAAAAGTGAATACATAATATCTCCATCATAGATGAATTTTATGAGTGATATAAATTGCACAAGGGGAAAGGTTTGAATTTCAGCAGAATCCCTAGCACAAAATGAGTCTCTGGGGAGATGTCTGTCTCCAAAGACAAACAAGATCAAGACCCCAATCAATTAAAGCAATTCCAAATACTAAAACCTTGCTGAAAGACTGAATTCTTCCAAGCTGAATATACACAATAGTAGAAGGACACCTTCATTTTCTACATTGTTGCTACATAAGCTAAGAATTTCATCTGTACATACATCCTCTGCTTTTATCATAATAATTGTCTGGGTCTGAATCCTTGCAAGAATGATGCTAGCCAGAGAGAGCATTCCAAAGGGATCTACAAAACTAGAAATGGATGAATCTTTCACCCCATGCAATATCAAGGGAAATCCAGAAGTCAGGGTGTGTTCTTCCACTGGGCTGCATAGGCTGGGTCCCAACTTTCATGAGACAATATTAGCCAGGGCATGAGGCAACAAGTACAAGAATACCTCTGAATGCCGTGATAGTCCCTATGTTTAAGAAGATGTGATTCAGATGTGGTTTCGTAAAGTCTTCAGTGTAGATGTCACTTATTTTTTGCATATGCTTCAGTTGAATTCTCTTACTAGGAGACAGCAATAGTGAGAAAACAAAATGTCTGTGCTGTAACCTGGCTGTTAGCCCTTTGCCTTGTTACAGCCCTCAGGAGCTTCTAAGCATTGCAACAGATTATTTTCTGATGATTTTGTAACCCTGGTAAATGCCCATCAAGGACATGTTTCAGACAGTGAAGGTCTAGTAAATTAAGGCAGATTTGAAACACATTCTCTAGAGATTACAGGTTAGTCCATTTTATTTTAAAAATACTGTACACTTCATCACAGTACTTCAATAACATACCAAAAAAAAAAAAAAGAAAATTAGATAAATCAATCAATCCCTAATGTGCTGGAATCATGCCAGTAATTAATCTGTTTAACTACTGGGACTGAAAGAACAGATGGGAAAATGCATCCCTTTTCACCTGAAATAGTAGTGTTATATCTTGAGATCACAACTCTCGAACAGCTCTGTAATATTATTTTACAATTTAGTCATGACAGCTGTAACTCTAATCACTGCAACTGACCTTTTCCATAACATATAATGACTCATTATGTTTAAGTCCTTTTGATATTTGGGTCCAAAACAAGAGAGAAAAAAAAAAGAAAGGAGAAAGGGGAAGCAGAGAAAGCTGTGACCAACCTGGAGAACAGAAGGCTTCTTCTTAATGTATGTAAATACCTGAAAGGAGGGTTTAAAGAGGATGGAGCCAGGCTCTTTTCCTTTGTGCCCAGTGCCAGAGACAGGGGAAATGGGCACAAACTGAAAGACCGGAGAGTCCCTCTGAACATCAGGAAGCACTTTTTTACCTTGTTGGTGACTGAGCACTGGCACACGTTGCCCATGGATGTTGTGGATTCTCCATCCTTGGAGGTATTCAGAAGCCATTTGGACTTATGCCATCCTGGGCAACTAGTTCTTAGTGGCACTACTTGAGCAGGAAAGTTGGACTAGATGACATCTGGAGATTCTTTCCAACAACAGTGCTTCTATGCTTACAGGAGAAAAAAGAGAAAGGAGAAAGAAGAGAGAGAAAGAGAAAAAGAAGAAGAGAGGAAAGAAGGAAAGAAGAAAGGAAAGAAGGAAAGAAAACTAGTTTGTAAAGATGCAGTCAAGGACAATTTTTGGTTGGTCTAAATCAGTCAGAGGAACTTGTCTAATAATGCCTATTTATTTTCTGTTCTGTAAACATGTTCTCTGTCATATCTTAGGAATTCCCATGCAGTTTCACATTTCTTCTATTATGATCAAGGATGTATCTGTCTTTGTTTATACCAGGTGATTCCTGTCCTCAAGATACTAAGCAGCAGAAGACAAAAACAGATGATTGAACACATATTCTGAAGTAAAAACCCAAATATTACAGTTAGGAGAATCTGCCCCCCATTTCATAACCATTAAAAACTCAGACCAGTGTCTGGTGCAGTGCTTAGACTAGTCAACCTCTGTTTCCCTTGTTCTCTGAAATGAAAGCTTACATTGTGCAAACTAGGCATTCATCCCCTACCATTTAAAAATGTATTCCTTTATTCTGATTCATACTCAATCAATAAAATAAAAGAATAGATTAATAATATAAAAGTGTAGAAATGTCTATTAACTTCCTTTTAACAACAGTTCGCTTTTACTATCACTACTGTGTGAAGATACATCAAACTGCAGCCTAGTCCCAATGAACAAAATATTAGGAACACAAGAGAAATATAGCAGATCTCTTGACCATTAAACCATGACCATTAAGAACTATTAATGTCATAATGAACCATCTGACTTGGCATTAAAGAACAATATGTATGTTAATTCAACTACCCAAATTTATTATGCTAAAAAGCTATACACAGTTGAGTTCCTTATATAAGTAATAAGAAAAAATGCTGTTGATTTTGTTGGATGATGGAATATTAACTATGAAATTAGGATATTTTTAACACATTGGCACGTATTCGTTACCTCCAAGCTTCTTAAAAGAGATGATGTTTAGTTAGGTGGTCTATTTATTTTTAAAATATCTTCAAATACTAGGAAAATTCCAAGGAACTGGAATAAAGTGCATATGACCTGATATTTTAAAAGAAAAATATGGATAATTACAGGACTTAATATCTGTCCAACAGTTATCCTAGGGAAAAAAATAGTCCACCTAGTATGAAAATTTATTAATAAGGAATTAAAGATGGCAGTACATAAATCAGAATTCAAGTGTAAGAACAGACCTTGCTAAAATAATGTAGTATATTTTTTCTTGAAACTGCAGCCTTGGATGAAAAAGACAACAATATCAAAGCACATGGAGGACACGGAGGTGATTAATGGCAGCCATCATGGCTTTACCAGGAGCAAATCCTGTATGGCCAACTTAGTGGCTTT
The DNA here is from genome assembly GCF_032191515.1 of Phaenicophaeus curvirostris. NCBI lineage: Eukaryota > Metazoa > Chordata > Aves > Cuculiformes > Cuculidae > Phaenicophaeus > Phaenicophaeus curvirostris. Next base: position 93,899,019 of record NC_091394.1, read on the forward strand.
CTATGATGGGGTGACCACAGCAGTGGGCATAGGTAAACCAACAGATGTGATCTATCCAGACTTCTGTAAAGCCTCTTCATCAATGATATTGAGAGCAATATTGAGTGCACCCTCAGCAATTTTGCAGATGACACCAAGCTGAGTGGTGTAGTTGCCACACTGGGAGGATGGGATGTCATCCAGAGGGACCTGGACAGGATGCAGAAGCGGGCCTGTGAGAATCTCATGAGACTCAACAAGGCCAAGTGCAAGGTCCTGCACCTGGATCAGGGCAATCCCTGATTTCAGGACAGGATGAGGGATTATGTGATTGAGAGCTACCCTGCAGAGAAGGACCTGCGGGTCGTGGTTGATGAGAAGCTTGACATGAGCTGGCGATGTGCGTTTGCAGCCCAGAAGGCCAACCGTATCCTGGGCTGCACCAAAAGATATATGGCCAGCAGGTCGAGGGAAGTGATTCTGCCACTCTTCCTCTCTTGTGAGGAATCTAGTACTCATCTGGAGTACTGTGTCCAGTTCTGGAATCCTCAGTGTAAGAAGGATACAGAGCTATTGGAACGGGTCCAGAGGAGGGCTACAAAGATGATCCAAGGGCTGGAGCACCTTCCATATGAGGACAGGCTGAGAGAGTTGGGTTTGTTCAACCTAGAAAAGAGAAGGCTCCGAGGAGATCTTATAACATCTTTCCAGTACCCGAAAGGAGCCTACAAGAAAGCTGGAGAGGGACTATTCATAAAGGCTTGTGGTGGTAGGACAAGAGGGAACAGGTATAAACTTGAGAGGGGCAGATTTATACTAGACATTAGGAAGAATTTCTTCACCATGAAAGTGGGGAGACACTGGAACAGGTTGCCAAGGGAAGTTGTGGATGCCCCATATCTGGAGGTGTTCAAGGCCAGGTTGGATGGGGACTTGGGTAACCTGATCTAGTGTGATGTCCCTGCCTGTGGCAGGGGGGTTGGAACTAGATGATCTTTAAGGTCCCTTCCAACCCGAACTATTCTATGATTCCATAAAACAATAAAAATCACTATGGCATTTGACTTTACACCAGAAACAGCTTGTACAAGAACTAGGAGGATACAAAATGAATATGTAGATGTTGAACTTTTTACAACTGGTTGACTGATAGTCTTTGACATGTAATTTCAAACCGAGTGTATATTTAGCTGGGTTTCTGAGCGGATGGTACTGAAAAGAGAGGTCACTGAGACAGAGCTACCTAATAAAATAGGCACACAAAAACTATGCTCTTATCAACTGTCAAGTTATACATGAAGGAATAAAGAATAATATATTAGCTCCTTCCCTCTTGGAAAATAGTAACTTTGGAACAGATCATTACTTCTTACTCTAACATAGTTAGTAGGACCAATAACATTCCTGGTTACACAAATTTGAGGATTTCTGAATTTATGAACAGAAATTATACAGACGCTCAGTTTGATAAGGTATCACAGCTGCAGTATTATTCCTTCTATTTCTGCTCTCTGTAGTTCAGGATGGGTATCAAAATATTAGAAAGATCACATGGGTTACTTAAGCCGCCACCAGTTATCACATACGGAATTGAAAAGTGAATTAAACATTCCTCTATCTCACAGGCAATCACACAGAAAGATCTAGCCTAGCCTAGACAGGCTCAGACAAGAAACAAGTCATGAACTTTAAACAGGCAAGGCAATTAACCATCAGAACAACTCACCAACAGCTATGATGGATTTTCTATCCCTGTAAAATTTTAAATCAATATTGGATGTTTTTCTGAAAATTACATCGCACCTTAAGGAGAGATAATGGGCTTGAAAAAGCAATCAGTTAAAGCATGTCCTATGGCTTGGTCTGCATATTTCACACTAGATAACTAGTATACTTCCTCCTGGCTTTAAAAGCTGCTGTGGTAGGAAAATAGAAACACACTTGAGATTCATAAATGGAATTTGATGATTAGCACGTAGAATTTTTCTCTTTAACATTCGAGTGGATGACTTGGGTTTCCTTGTTTTCGTCAGAGTACCTGATGAGACAGTGACTTGCAAATGCTGTCATTTTTACTGTTTCCATTATATATGTGTGTGTATATATATGTATATACACATATATCACCGTTTGGACTCATTTTACTGTAGCAAACTGATGTTGACACTCTTGGAAAGGCTGGAAAGTAGAATCTTAAGTTTCACAGAGAATCTTGATTATAACGTGAGGTCCTGGTACTTCAGCTTCTCATTGAAAGTTCTCAAAATGATCTAGGGAAAGCTTAACCATCTGTTCAAGCTTTCTCTGTCATAGATAAATCTTGTTTGGTAAAGGCAGCTCTGCTTTTCCGAAACAGCACCCTTTTCTCCAATTTTTACAGCTCTGAGCAAACCAAACCTTGTGAAACCCACTTCCTCTGACAATGTTTAACACCTAATCTGGACCTCTTTTCAAAAATATCCACTCCCTGTTTCCACAAACATCCTCTGAGGCCTTCAGGAAAAGGTCATTATGTATATTCTGCCACAAATATCCAGCTGTTTATTCAAACTAATTTCACACACCTTTTAGCTTCTTATCTTCTCTGTTGAAGCAGTAAACTCTCAGCTATAAGAATCAATTAATTTTTACTCTGTCAGAGACATTTTATTACGTTGTTATGATCACATGTAGCAGCAAGAAATCAGTGATGGAAATCTACCCATAATGTGTTAGTTAATGTTATTATAAGTGTATTGAAAACTCAATCTGTTTCCACAAGTTTAAGGTTCCTCCACATGCATAGTTTCAACATTTCATCATGGTCAGGTTTAGTTGCAGTTCACTCTACATCTGCTCTCCAGTGCTTAATATATTCTGAAAAGCCAAGAATATGGCAAACAGGAATTATTAAACACCACCCTAGGTGTAAAAAAAGGCTTTATAGAGCTCAATAAAGCTACCAGGGTAATAAAGCAAGACCTTTCCACTCTTGTGAAAAATAATTCCTTTTCAAAGATTTCTGATATTTAGAGTTATTGAGGCTGGAATGACTTTGTCTTAATCATTGATTTCCCAGTCTACATGATTATTGCTTTTTAAACATTGCAGAATAATAATGTGTTTTACTGTAAACACTAAATCAACAAGCAGCAGAAAGGCCCCTTGAGTCCCAAAGTCAAGAAATACCATATGAGGTTTTTCTTTCAGCTTCAGTTAATGCATGAAACTTCTGTTTAGAACTTCTTTTGTTAAAAGTAAAATTACATCCCACCTACCTTCCTTCCTCCCTACAGCTCGTTATTTGGTGATTAGCAGCAGTCTTTGCAGACAATTAATTCTTCCTTTCAGTAAGAGCAGAGTGACTCACTCCGACACAGAACATCAAAGTCCTGCTAGATCATCTGCCTTTCCCTCTACTGGAGCAGGAGACATAAGGTGATGCTTAATATAGTTGTTATGACCTGGGGGTAGGTTTCTTCTGGATGCTTGTGTGGTAGTCCAGAGTGATGACAACCACTCCAGGGGTCTACTCAAAATTCCAATATTTACTTTGAACTCCGTCAAAGTTACAACTCTTTACTTTGAGTTTAGTCAATGTAACAAAAATTTACAGCAACAATCTTTACTTTGAGCTCAAAGTAAAGTTTAGAACAGTTCAAACAGTTTAGAACAAGAACTTGGATACAAACAGATTCACCCAAAAGTGCCAAGGAAAAAGTGAGGTAGAATTAAGGAGAGAGCAAGACAGAGAAAGAGAAAGAAGAGAAGGAGCAGAAAAAGAGGTCTATAACATAAAAATAATCACCAACCCAATGAAATGCAACAGAGGTTTCCTCAGGAAACTTGGTCCATGGGGCAGAGGTGCACATGTGCTTCATGACAGGGATTACTTACAGAGGAGCTCCGTCTCCTTTTAGCACAGGAGGAGTGGCCTCACTGTGCCTGCACTGATTCCCTGCATGGAAAGTTCTCAGATTGGGACATGCACAGAAGTTACTTCTGGAAAGCTCTTGAATTGGGACTGGAAGCTCCAGGAGGTTCCTTGCCAGAATAACCACTACTTGAACCCTTTGTGCAAACATATGCAGTCATGGGCAGTTCTGCCTTTTCAGAATGCACAAATCCCTTAGCTTCAGCAGCCCAGGACACATCATTGTACACCAGGGCTGGGTAGGGGGGCAGCGCCCTCTCCTGCACCTCCCCCTCTCTCCTGTGCTGCTACCAAATAGCACATAGCCCCAAGCGCACACAGCCTTGCACCAAGACAGATGTTTAAAAGTCATACAGTCAAATACAAAGATGCTGATCTTTACAACAGTCCCTGCTCAAATATCTATACCAACTCCTTTTTTTTCAGCCTAATGGGTAATGTATGAGGGAAGTTTCGCCTTAAGTAGTGATTTAGAAGTTTTTATTTTCACTTCTGAAGTGAATATACGAAGAAAGAATCTCCCTAGCAAACATTTCAGGGAACTATAATTTCAAGTAGATAAAAACTACGGTGTTGATAGACCTTCCTGTATTGCCCGAGTAGTCAAAAGATAATCTTGTTCTGTCTTCTTAGTGTAGTGACAGTCAGGCTCAAAAACTAAAAAACATTATTGTGTCCATTAGCACCTGCTCCTCTAAAAGCCAGAGTCCCCTGTCTGGCACATCATGTGAGGTAGGGTGGATGCCATGATGCCCACTGAGAACAGGGAGAAACATCAACATCCTACACACACAAACACACACACACTCACACACACACACACACACACAGAGAACCCGCCATGGAGCATGAAAGCTGCAAACTACCATCAGTTATTTGCTTTTGTACAGAAAGCAAGAGTTTGCTATCTCTAAGACAAGACTGCATGAAATACTAGCTGTGTTGTACTCTGCACATCAACTCTCCCTTATTGCCCTTCAGACTAGAGAAGAAAGGAGATTTTTCTTCGCTCTCCTTCAAAAGCTTAAAGTGATCCTCAAGCCTTCCCTGAATGAGGCTGCAGTTGGATGCCAGGTGAAGGAAGATTGATTTTACAACAATGCCTGTGAAAGGCAGACCCTTTCTTGAGGGGCGTAGAAAGACTAATAATTATTATCGTCTTTTCAGTGGTCATTACACAGCTCCAGAGAAGAGCGGAAACTGTGTGGGATATCTAATGTGGTAGAAAAAAACTTAAACAATTACTGATATCTTAATGTCTGCGCAGTGTTTAGCAGATGAGCCTTACCATGCTTCACCCTTTCAGTCGGGAGAAATTACAATGCCATATGAATAATAGATGAAGTGCTATTTTGATGATGTAAATTAGTATTAATGCAGAAGATTATTTTAATAGTGTGCATAAATGGCATTTTCAGTGCTCAAAGGAACTCTAATTAAATCTGATTCTTTCAACCATTCGCTGCTATGCCACTCAGCATGTTGGCAGAGAGGGAGGCTGTTTGTTTTCTCTAACACTTATTTCTGTCTCCTCTTTAAATAATTTATTGTTATATTTAGTCACTACAATCAAAAAGTAAAATAAAAGCCTAATGATGAGGTCAAACTAGAAGCCTTTTAATAATGCAGCGCACGCTGCACCAGAAGGAAAACATGCCAGCACCTAGGGAAAGTCATACCGGGGACAGGCATGCTTTAATGCTAGGAAGGTGGAGGAACCACTTTTCATGTCTCTTGCTTATTTTCTTGTAAAAGAAACTAAGAATTTCATCAGCACAGAAAAGCCAAGAACACTATTTCTGCAGAAAGCAAAAGGGATTTTGCTGCTTTGGCCTTATCTTTGTCTGTTGCGTACAACAGGGTCACACTGGTACAGTGATATGCATTCCCTGTTACCATATAATTGGAGCACTGCATTAGACCTGACTCAGGAAAAAGAGGCAGCCATACAACACCTTTTAAGGGCCTTTGTGCCATAGTTATTTCCCGTTCCGCATGCATAGAATCATAGAGTCATAGAATCACCAGATTGGAAAAGTCCCATCGGATGATCGAGCCCAACCATTCCTACCAAACACTAAACCATGACCCTCAGCAACTCGTCCACCCGTGCCTTAAACACCTCCAGGGAAGGTGAATCAACCACCTCCTTGGGCAGCCTGTTCCAGTGCCCAATGACCCTTCCTGTGAAAAATTTTTTCCTAACGTCCAGCCTGAACCTCCCCTGGCAGACCTTGAGGCCATTTCCCCTCGAATCTACCTGAATCCCTGTTTGCATTAGACTGACCAGCTTACTTGGATTGGCATTTTGCAAGCTCAATTGCTTCTAAATTGTGCTTTGTAATCCACAAGCAGGAAAAGAATTATATCAATGAGATCACCCAGGAATGCTTAGGACCGTGAAGAGCATGGCCAGGTTTTTTGCATTGTGGAAACCGCAAAGCCAGTAGGATGACATATAATGTGGTAACTCTTCTCTAGCTCCGCTTTTCCCCTTTCATAAGGGGTGTGGGAGCAAGCTGAATCAATAAAAGGTGTTTACTTACCTTAAAAGCAATTCCTTTTCTTTTTCTTTCTGTTTTTTTTTCCCCCACTCTTACAACAAATGAATGTGGGTCAACATTTCACCAGCTTCTAGGACAAGCTCAGGTAGCCATACCTGCCTTGCCCTCTCTGAACAGGCAGAGCAGCTGAATTAGGCCTGCTGTGAAAAGACCCCATCACTTATTTTATTGACAACAGCAGTAATGTCATGTGTAGGTTATTTTCCCTGCAATTCTCTTAGGGCAGTGACAATATTTTAGTACATTCTTTATGAAATGACAAAAACATCCCGAGGTGTTGTACAGCACTAGATTACATGGAAACTCGCCTTCCAAGAATGGTCTCTTACTCTTCCTTGGAGAGAGTTTTCAGACAAAAGAGTAATCCCCCATGTTGTGCTCCTAGTGCTCTACCTTTCTAGACATTGCATGATGATAAAATATCCATTATTATATGTTAACCTCTTACGATGTGTATTTCTGCTGTACTGTGAAGAAAATACACTTGACCAGTTCTGATCAAAAGCAGCCAGCTGACTCTACTCCCAGAAAACTGGAATTTTAGTCAACACTCCTACTGTCCCTCTTTTAGAAACATCACATATTTTACCAGAGGTAGGATGACTACTTTAGTTCTCTGGTTATATCTTGCAGTCAAGAGTAGCTCCACCAAAATCAATGAAAGGAAGAAGGGAAGAGGAAATGAGGACCTAGAAGGAGAAATTCAGGATTTAGAAAAATAGTGCAAAAATTTGCGATAGCAATAAAAATAAGAGTTCTCTCTAGATGCAAGAACAGTAGAGGTCCTTGAAATACATTGATCTGTTCAGGACTACATCCTCTGGGTCTAGAGTGCAGTGACTGAAGGCTACTCTACCTTATATCAGGGGCCAGTCACTGTCCTCCACAGCCCCTGCCCAAAGGCAGTTTAAAAGCTATGATTGCATCTACATCTGCACAGAGGTAGGGTGCAGTATTACTGTACAGCCTGTTATGTGCTAGTCATTTGAGCAGTATTTATGGCCATGTATTGTGCTATGAAGCATAATAAACAATGCCAAAATATCAATGGCATATTCATCTGACCAAGCATAATTTATGTGGGATTTGTTTCATAATTTATTGTGAAGTTGCCTTGTGTTGTAAAATGCATTATCCAATGCTTTCTAATGTATGGCCACAATACAGTCTTGCAGCACTGAGATTAAGCTCACATATTTATTACTGAAGTATTTTTAATCTGGTAGAACTCATAAAGGATGAACCAGGAGTGGCTAACCCATTTTGGTAGAAATCTGAATTAATAGAATATTTACGTGAGAACAATAGATACTGTCAAACTGGAGGGGTCATTGACAACAGATTGTGGAGCCTTTGCATTCAGGAGACAGAATGAGTCTTATTTCAAGCTGCTTTGCTTTTATTCTGATGATGTTGATACAGACATAAATGCCCATTTATAGAAAAATAGAGATTTTTTTTTTAACCATTCCCTTGGACAAAGAAGGTTAGACTGAGGCCTTCATTAACATTACTTTCCCAGATACAGTTAGAGGTTACCACCCCCTCCAGTAGATCTTACTGGTTCTTCAGACACATCAGCATAGCAGAAGTTATCTGTGCACCTCAGCAAAAATGAGCAGGGTTTACAAATACCTATTGTTTTGAAGAATTTGGGGAGCTACACACCAGGTCATGGGAAAAAGCTAAGGGGTACAACCACCATGGTCAAGCAATAGGGACTTTCACTGTACACATCCACCCACTAATCAAGTCACATCTGTTTCTCCTCCTAAATCATATAATCTTCAGGTGTGGAATCACCACTTCTATCTCTTCCAGTTCCCTCCCTCAAGACTCACCTTTTCAAGGATGCCCACAAAATGCACCACCTGGCTGCTGATGGCCAGCTCTAACAGCTCGCTCCAGGGAGTTAGCATTGCTCACTTGGCTGACATTATCCACTCTCCACAGTTTCTTGTGTTCAATGCTTTGGGAGTTTTCTCCCATTGATTGCAGCCAACCTTGAAACTAGATTAGGAAAACAAACATTTATTGACCAAGTGCCACCTACACGCTGCGGACCTGGGTGCAAATACAGTACACAATGAAATGCAAATATAAAGATCCTCAAGCAAGTCAATAAGTTCACAAATCCCAGCATGAGTAGAAGGAAATTTCAGCTCAGGTTGAACTGTATAGCTTGGGTGTGCCTCCACTGTTCTCTCCTTCAGATCCGATGTCATGGTGAAATTTTTCAGTAAGACCTGCACTCTGTACAAAAATGAGAAGTCAGAATAATATGTAGCTAATAATTAGATAATTTTTTCATAATTTTAAATTTCTCACAACAGTATATTAACAAATACAGTGCAGTTCTTGCCATCAGTGTCATAAAAATTGCTTTTAGAGAAGCAATAATGTGAACTCCAGCATATTCTCTGACTACTTTCAGGATATGGAACATGTCACTGCTATTGTCTGTAGTCATTAAGGAACTCATCTGACAAGACAGACCTGAACTTGGACTTCAATATTTTCACCATGGAAATTTTAACTTCACTCAGATGTTTTGACCTGGAACATGCACCTAATCAAAAAGGAACTCCACTCAGAAAAAGAAAGCCATGTTTTTTCCAGTAATGGCTAAAAATATGGTTGACGTGGCTGTGCATTTAATTGCACATCTGTTTGCAAGGTTATAATTTCCATTCCAGGTCACTGACATTTACTTTCAAGACACTTCCAATCTAATTAGAAATTCTGCATGTAAGTCTAGCAACCAAAAAGCTAGTGAGGAGGTGACTACATTCCAGCTGAAGGCAAAAATTCACCTCTCAAAATTCTTCGTAACATTTTCCAAATAATCTGACTACATCATCTTGGGAAAGTTTATTTCATCTTTGACTTTTTTTGAAATACTGAGAAGAGAAATCTGTGCTGAACTAGGTTATCTAAGCTTGAGCTTCATTCTGAAAGCACATGCTCATGAAAGAATTTGTGTCAGTTTTTCCTTCACCTTGAATTTAAAGATTAAGGTCTTAAAAGTTTGGATGTCGGCTCAACAATGAAAGTCAAACCAGACAGCTGTGGAATACTTCTTCGTACTGCTTTCCTAGAAGTGACATGTTTCTGGAAGACGATTATGTTACGAAGAAGTGACATATTTCTAGAAGATTTTAAAATCTTTTCAGTGGTTTTCCCATTCTGTTGCGCCATTGTGTGGAGAAGTTAGGCAACTGTAATGTGCACAATCAGAGGAAAATTTTTAAAATGTAAGTAATAGAATCAGACAGCAATGATACTTGTTGTCCTCAGAATGGTCTGTCCTACAAAAGGACTGCTGCTAGCCTTAGCAAGGACTTATCTGGCCCTAGGAAGATAACTCTTTATTGTACAGTAGATTGTTATCATCATTATGCCAAGGGAAAAATACTACCTGCTGCTTTGGAAACAAGTTGTGAAGGGGCTGGAGAACAGGCCTTATGAGGAACAGCTGAGAGAGCTGGGGTTGTTAAGCCTTGAGAAGAGGAGGCTGAGGGGAGACCTCATTGCTCTCTATAACTACCTGAAAGGAGGTTGTAGAGAGGAGGGTGCTGGCTTCTTCTCCCAAGTGATAGGGGACAGGACAAGAGGCAGGTATGACTACCTGAGCTTGTCCTAGAAGCTGGTGAAGTGTTGACCCACATTCATTTGTTGTAAGAGTGGGGGAAAAAAAAAACAGAAAGAAAAAGAAAAGGAATTGCTTTTAAGGTAAGTAAACACCCTTTATTGATTCAGCTTGCTCCCACACCCCTTATGAAAGGGGAAAAGCGGAGCTAGAGAAGAGTTACCACATTATATGTCATCCTACTGGCTTTGCGGTTTCCACAATGCAAAAAACCTGGCCATGCTCTTCACGGTCCTAAGCATTCCTGGGTGATTTCATTGATATAATTCTTTTCCTGCTTGTGGATTACAAAGCACAATTTAGAAGCAATTGAGCTTGCAAAATGCCAATCCAAGTAAGCTGGTCAGTCTAATGCAAACAGGGATTCAGGTAGATTCGAGAGGGAATGGCCTCAAGGTCTGCCAGGGGAGGTTCAGGCTGGACATTAGGAAAAAATTTTTCACAGGAAGGGTCATTGGGCACTGGAACAGGCTGCCCAAGGAGGTGGTTGATTCACCTTCCCTGGAGGTGTTTAAGGCACGGGTGGACGAGTTGCTGAGGGTCATGGTTTAGTGTTTGGTAGGAATGGTTGGACTCGATGATCCAGTGGGTCTCTTCCAACCTGGTTATTCTATGACTCTATGATTCTACGAATAAGAACTTTCATGTCTTCTGTCTACATTATGAACACAGGAAAATATTTCCTTTCAGTATTTTCTTTTGTTAGAGTTTTAAACATTTCTCCATTGAAATCGTGCTCCATGGACATCATTCAAATGAGTACTGGGCTGTGTTGACAACAGCTGCTGACTCATTTAAGAGAAAGACATCAAGTCCACACGCTTCTAAGTTTTTTCAATTTCCCTTCAGATTTTCTTACTACAACTTCAATTTTCCTTTCTGACACACTCCTAGAAATCCAGAGGTCATACATAACACTCAGAAAATATATTTAAAGTTATCAGGAAATAAGTTTACTGTTGCAAGGTGACCTTCTTCTACTAGCTTGACATCTTCATTGCATTTATTTTTGGCACAGATTTCTGATGCAAGATCTAGCTGTTGCAGCTCCAAGTTTAATTCCTAGTCATGTGAGTAGAAGAAACACCAGCCACAAACCTGGGAGTATGTCAGTTCTTCCATACTGGCTGCCTTCATGGCTGCTCTATTAGGAAGACTCAACCGTGTTGAAAGGAAGGTTCTCTCCCCACCTTGCTCTGTGCATATCACATTAGATAATTCTTGATTGAAAGTATATAGCCAGAGATAGGACTATAGGACTGGGACTTCTTTGTTTGACTTCTAACATGTCTTGTATCTTTCACTGAACAGTAAACTAGCTTCAGCAAAAGATATGATTAAGATTTTCTTTTCAGTGATGTGATATTTGAATATGAGTAAGGCCTAGAGGTAACATGGACTCCTTAATTCATTAACTGTGTTCATAAAGCAGAGCAGAATCTTTTGGGTCCTCATTTAAATTCAGTAGCCAATGTTAAGTTCGTAAATCAATATGTAGAGATGTGAACAAAAAAGATTTGTCTTTCAAAAGAGTTTGCGTCCATTCATCTCTCAGCAAGAATTCTCCTACTCTCTCTACTTTTAATTGACTCAGTTGAGAATTGGGAACCAAACATCTGACAATTATGATCTAAATTTGTGTTTGTCAGAGCAAAAATCCAGCCTAAATAATGTAGCTATTATACTCCCCACAACAGCAGCTATCTATGATTAAAGTGTTATTCTCATTAACTTCATTATAAAACTCTGCAATCAGAAAATTCTTCACTGACGGGAACTTTGTGAGACTGCCTCTGCCCTGAATTAATGTCTTTGGTGGCTATTTGTGATTACATTTGTGCAAACATACAGACATGAACATTTCAAAACTTAGTGCTATGCTCTTACCTCTGCAGGACCATGGGGTAGTTTTATCTCCTCATAAGCAAGAGAGTATGTTGTCTTTTTCTTGATTTATTTCCTTTCTATTTCTTGGAGTATCTGCCCACAGTGTACTCACATGACAGGAGCACTGGAAAGTGATCTGGATCTACATGTCAAACACAGATTTCCCCACCTCCCATCAATGTTATCCTCTCATTTCTTTAGAGGGATATTTTACCTCAGAATCACTGCAGATTGCTGCAGACAGGCATAGGGCTGGTAAGTCTAACTGACACCCTCACCTCCTTGGGGAAGGGCATACACCCCTCAAATCAGAGTAGTATAGAGTGTTGGAGCTCTATTTTTTTTTTTCTAAAGCATTTTGCATTATTTGCTTCCTGTGAGTACTGGAGGATGTCACAGCAAAGCCCTTTTTCATCTTTGCATGAAATGCTACAATGGTGGCATTTGATTTTTTGGTTACAATTCTTGTCACAAATGGTTGATTGACCTGTGAAGACAGGTTGAATAAGTGTTGTAGAGACCTTTCTATACTATGCATGTAATATGTACTTGTTTATAATTGTAAGGAATTAAATGTGTTTAACTAAGAAGTCCAGTCCAGTGTTTGTACGTTCACTTTGATGTTGCCAGTTCTTTAATCAGCAAATACCTTCCAATGGATTTTTTTAATCTCCTTATGCAATTGATTTCTAATTTCTGCTGCACTCTTTTGTGTGTGAAGACTACAACAATCTAGACCAGTTCAAATTTGAACCACTTGTTGAAGTGGTGAACTTGCAAACCGTCTGCATTTAGATAAGCCACTTGAGTCCAGTTGAGAAAACAACCCCTTTTCGGGGAAGCATTTAAACACTCACTCAAGAACAATTGCTTGAGAAGACTGAGGTTGTGATGGCTGGATTTGCAAGGATTTCCAAGACCAACAGAGCACTGGGATAATGCAGGTAAGGCCTCCCCTGTTCCTAACTGTGGTGCAAGTCTAGGTGCTCATCTGGGTAGCTTAATTTGCAGCACACCCAGACCTGGCCTGGCCCAGTGCTCCTTTCTAGCTGCTTTGCTATTTTCAGATTTATTCTGAGAGATGATCTCTGAATTTCTATGGGTTCTCTAATGCTAGAAGTCCAACAATTTGGAGAATGGCCCTACTTTTTCCTCATGTGTGGAACTAAGGAAAGTCTCAATTTTTTTCATTTCTATTTTTCTCCACTATGAAATAGTCCATAAGTCTAGCCACTATCAAGCTGTGGTGAAAACAAACCAGTTTCTAAGAATAAGAGTTACTGTGTTTCTAAATGTTCCCACTCTTTCTAGATCATGTATAGAAAATGGTAATGAATATACCAGGATTCATCCTTGTTTCCTGCTAGGATTTTTACGCTTGCTTTGACCCTTTCTGTTAAGATACTGGGTTCATACCCAGGCAACGCCTGGACTCTCCAGTGGGAGGTTTGAATCCACAGTGTTATTAAAATGTGATGTAGTTCAGTTTACCAGACAAGAAATTATTAAGGAGCAGACAGGGCACATGAGCCAGCCTAACCTTTCTTACATATCCTGCCTGGCAGGAAAACCAAAATCTTTAAAAGATATGATGAATGAGAGTAGGCATTAGGTAAAGAAGGAACACTGAACAAAAAATGCAAGGCATTGGCATTGTATTGCTTTTATTGTTACTAGCGAATCTGAAGGCTGCCACTTATTAAAGCATAAGCACTTTTTATTTTTCAACTTGAGGGTTTACTGTGTAAACTAAATGGTGGCTATTTTTAATGACAAGTCCACCACGGCCATTACTAGTCCCCAAAGAGACAGGCTGGACTCCAGGCAAGAGGTATCTACAGAGGCTGTTGTTGGTTGGCTCCTGAGATGCAAGAGGAAGCTACTCCAAACTGGCTATCGGAGCAGGAGGCCAACATTTTCTCCTTGCCCCTGGAAGAAGAAAACTGCAGTAAAGAGAGGATTATAGAAATCTTTTCCTTGGAGAATTTTCCTAGGTCATAAATCCCCAGTCATCTGAAAGACAGCTCCAAAGCACAGTGAAGTTTTTTTGGTAATGTTTCTCAAGAAATTCATTAGCATTCTTAAAAATCCTAATCTGGCACACGTCGCCTGTTTGATGTTCAGGCAATGTGAGCTGGGCCCTCTCTGTACATTACTCCCCGACAGAAAGATCAGCCATTTCCTGTAACAGATGTGTAACTGGAACTGGGATTAAATTCCTGCTCGCCTTTAATGTCAGACCTTCAAGTCTGAGCTTGGGTGATACCTGTTAATAGCAAGTCTTCTGGAAGAACTTACATGACATCAAAATCTTTCAAGCTTGCCAAGTGCTCTTTCAGTAGGCTCTGTACTTCCCCATCAACTACAACTGTGCTAGTGTTAGCCTGGGTGCATTTCCTCACTCTTGCCTTCTGTTCCAGCTCCTTCAGTAAGCCACTCATTGCAACGATTTCATGTGTCATCTTTGTGCAGATAAGATGTGTATTTTCCACCTTGAGCTCTGGAGTGTTGGAAGGGTGAAATCATAGAATCATAGAATAACCAGGTTGGAAGAGACCCACCAGATCATCACATCCAACCATTCCTATCAAACACTAAACCATGCCCCTTAGCACCTCGTCCACCTGTTCCTTAAACACCTCCAGGGAAGGTGACTCAACCACCTCCCTGGGTAGCCTGTTCCAGAGCCCAATGACCCTTCCTGTAAAAAATTTTTTCCTAATGTCCAGCCTAAACCTCCCCTGGTGGAGCTTGAGGCCATTCCCTCTTGTCCTGTCCCCTGTCACTTGGGAGAAGAGGCCAGCACCCTCCTCTCTACAACCTCCTTTAAGGTAGTTGTAGAGAGCAATGAGGTCTCCCCTCAGCCTCCTCTTCTCCAGGCTAAACAACCCCAGCTCTCTCAGCCATTCCTCATAAGGCCTGTTCTCCAGCCCCTTCACCAGCTTTGTTGCTCTTCTCTGGACTCACTTCAGAGCCTCAACATCCTTCTTATGGTGAGGGGCCCAGAACTGAACACAGTATTCGAGGAGCGGTCTCACCAGTGCTGAGTACAGAGGGAGAATAACCTCCCTGGACCTGCTGGTCACACCGTTTCTGATACAAGCCAGGATGCCATTGGCCTTCTTGGCCACCTGGGCCACTGCTGGCTCATGTTCAGTCACTGTCAACCAACACCCCCAGGTCCCTCTCCTCCAGGCAGCTTTCCAGACAGACTTCTCCTAGTCTGTAGCACTGCACAGGGTTGTTGTGCCCCAAGTGCAGGACCCAGCATTTGGCCTTGTTAAAACTCATGCCACTGGACTCTGTTTTCCCTTTTTGAGGAATGCCTTAACAGCACCATGCTATGACAGCTTTCTGCAGGCAGGATTTTCCCTGAGGAAATCTGTGGAGGAGCTCTCTCTTCAAGAACATTGAGAAATGGATCATCTAATGGAATACATCTCTCTTTTTTTTTTTCTTTTTGAACTTGATCCTTTGCTTAGAATGAAATATTCAATGTGGATTATAGCTATAAACAGAGTTCTCCTGAGCTTCCACATAGCTCAGGACACTTCTGTTTCCTCCCCTGCTCAAACTGTCCTAATCAATCAGAAAGTGACTAAATCCCAGCATGAAGTGGATGAACTAATCTTCTACAATTCTGCAATCTGTTTTTATTAGCACTGCATCTAAAAAAATCAAGTGCCTGGTGCAGAACTCTCAAGATCCAAACTAGCAACTCACAATGGTCAACAAAAGCCAGCAAGAAACAAGTAAAAGGCTTAAAGTTCTCTGGCTTTTTCGAAAGCACCAGTTTTGCTCCTGCATACCTGTGCAGGATTATTAAGACAGCCAACATCTGTGAGAGGCATTTTGGCTGATGCATGAGCTGCAGAATCACTGCCTGTCAGATCTGTGACCAATGTGGCCTGCGATAGCAAACTCAGCCCAGGCACACTTAGCTCATTGTCTGGGACATATTTAAAGTTTTTTGTTTTCATTATGGGATGAGGATTTGCCAACCCTAGTACTTCTATGTACTGACAGCTTAACTGCTGATGTCAAATTTCGCTGAAAAATGAGTTAATTTACGATTGCATGAAATGTTTATCAAAAAGACAAAACACTTGGATCTGTTGGCAGTACATAAAACTATAAGTAATACAGAACACAATGACAGGAGCCTACATTTATTAAAATGATGGTCTGTAACGCTTTCAATAACCTATTTCTTTTGTTTATTATTATTTTGCATCAGGAGGTTTCTAGAAGGCAACCAAGGCATGCCTAGAAAACACGTAGACAGCAAGATTCAACATTAAGGGGTTGAGGAGGGCTGCAAGTAGAGATAGGAGGGAAGTCTGCCATCACATCTTTAGACTTCTCCATAGCTAAATCCCACCAGTCCTTCTGCAAGAGGTGTTGTTCCTTATCCAGTGACTTTCTGATACCTTAATGGCTGCTGCTTGGATAGTAATCATGGAAAAGTAATAAATGAAAGTCAAAAGCAAGTTATTTCTCCAGAACTTTTGGAGCCACTCTGGAGAAGTGACCCCCTCTGGCTTATTGTCAATGGATGCAGTTGTGTCTGGAGGCCCCAGATGTCTCCTGATTTCATCAGGTAACTTGATGCATTGAACAAGGTGGGGATGTTCTATAACCAGCTGTTCTTCTGCACTCTCACCCTGCCTCTTGCTTGCTTTGGATCCCATATCCCTCCAAGACAAAGGCTTCTCTTCATCTGTACTCTCTCGTTGCTATTTGTGTCAGTCATCAGGACTCAGCTATGCTAGTTCTCATACAGCCACAGAAGAGGGGCCTTGCTGTAGTGGACCTTACATCTCAAGGCTGGTAGATTAAGGGCAGAAAGGGAATTAAATGTCCAGAGAAAGTAAGTAATTCTCCTGAGGGTAAATCATGACTGAACTGGTGAGTAATCTTAAGTTTCCTGACACAAAGCTTAGTAACATGTCCACTAATCCTGTCCCTTAGTTGTTTTCTCCCTGCCCTATCCTGTCTTTCACATTCTTTCTTGTCATATTCTCATGCATACTGTTCCTCTTTTACCTATACCTTTCTCTCAGGGGAATTTTCAGGACTACATGCTCTTCTATGTTGTCCTCTGCTTCACTATTTTTTTTTCCTGCTACTGATCCCCAATAAAAATGACACTGTGGCTGTCATTTCCTCGCATTTTATTTTGTCTTTCCATGTCTCAGCCTGCTCTCAGCCATGCTGATTCAGAAAGCAGCCAAGGGAAGAACCACAAGTACAAGACCAGCAAACTTCGAGACAGATTCCATGACTAAGTCACTTGTCTGTCAATGGATGAGTCTTCCCACAGCATGTCCTCAAACTTTTCATTTGTCTTGGTGTTAAATAGATTGTCCAATCTTTCCTTTAGGGGACTATAGCGTATTGCTTAGCACTTAGTCATTGCCATTTATTGGCACTGCTATGCCAAAGATACAATCCCCTTTCCATGGAGCATGCGACCCCAGTCAGGCTCCTCTTGGTTCAGACTCAAGTCAGTGTCACAGAAGTTATCATTATTGAGATTACTATGAATCTGGATACTTGGTAATACTAAACTATGTTAATCTGAACACCAGGAAAAGCTTAAACTATTATTTCTCTTTTCTTTTAAAATCTGGAGGTGGAAGCATGAGTTCTGGGGAAAGTCTGAGGGGCAGATATAGTGTCCCCTTTCCTGCTGAGTCCGAAACTGCAGTGTAGTAGGGTACAGTTTCAACCTTAGCTCGTTACACTTACCAGGCTGTTTTCTCCTGCATAGCTAGCAAGGAACAAACTAGAATGACTGAGTCTGCTCCAGCCCTTAGATTCCCACTTGCCCTTAGCCTCTGCTGCTGAAGTGAAGGAGAAAATTCAGTTTCTCAAAACACCTTCTCTAATCTATGTAGCCAGCTGGGGTGGAGATCTGAGCAAGGAAAAATATGTATTCTGAAAGAAAGTTTTCTAGGTTTTTCAGGAGAAACTTTGGCCATCACAGATCCTTTTTTTGGCTTGGAGGGAAAAACCAGTCAGATAAATGGCCAATATAAAGATGTGGTCCCTTGATCTTGAAAGTGTGAGCAGTCAGGCAAAGAAATTGCATTAACAGAAAGCAGGGAGGTTGCTGCAGCAGATAACCTATTCCTGTACTTACAGGGTCATGGCAATGCTAAATATACTTTCCTATTGGGACTATTGCCATGAAAAGGTACTCTGAAAACTTACGGCTCTCCATGCCTGCAGTTCCTGCAGGAAATATCCTCCTGCTACGTCTTGGGTCCATCCCTGGGCTACAGAATGGGTCTGTGCTCCAGCAGAGTCTCTCCAGGGCTGCAGAGGATCCCTGCTCAGGGCTGCAGCACCTCCTGCCCACCTCCTCCAGCCTGGGCCTCCCTGGCTTCCTTCTCTCCTGCCTGCACTGCATTTGGCCCTTTCAGAAAGCTGTTTTCTTAGCTTGGGTGAGGTGCTCAGCTATGTCCTGCAAAGGGGCTGTTGGAGCCAGCTGACACCAGCTGCATTCAGTATGAGGAAGGCAAGGCAGGCAACCACTGCACCGCAAGTTCTTCTCTTCTGCATGTGGACTAGGACTGCTTGAACTAAGCAGCAAGGATCAGTAATAACAGCTCAGCTTGTTCCCAAGAGCAGCCAGGAGTCAGACCCTTAATTTTGTTTACCCACTGGTTGGATCCTGCTGTACTACTAGGATCCAGTTGAGTTGGGTGCATGGCAAGTTGCTAAAGTAATTCTCAAGTGAAGAAAAAGCAAGTTTAAACACTTCAACAGTAGATTTTAAGTCCTCCTTATACCTAGAAGCCCTGTTTGAAGAGAGGTAATAGATTGGCAGGACATTTTAATATTACAGTTAGGCAAGCTGAACATCATCAAGAAAGACCATAGATGCTGAAATCCCAAGGGAAGGAAAGGTAGCAATGAAGTAAATAAACACTCACAGTTCTGGCAACAAGGAAATGATCTTTGATAGTTTTCAATATCACAACATAACTGAAACTCAAAGGAAACAACTCTTCCTCCAAATTTTATCACAGTGCTCACAGATTTCCCATCCTGGTAAAGGCAGTCTTCATCTACCCACTGCTTTACCTGTCTCCTGTGCATCTGTAGATGTAAATTCTGCTTTAAGAAAAAGAATTTTAAAAGAGGAATTTAAGATCTTGTACCTCAGCCAAGATTCAATCTACTTTTCAACGTCAGCAAATTGGAAAATCTCTGCGTAAGCTGGAAGTTGAAATAAATGAGCTCTGAGATCTCTACCTCGATGGGAGGATTTGTTTTGTCTTTTCTTCTTGGCTGTTTGTGAGCAGTTTTTTTATTTCCTAAGCTTTCTTGCCTCTTGGCTTACCGTGTCACAAGCAAAATAAAAAAAGCATTTGATGGTGCAGTCTGTTACGGAACAGGGAGAATAGGGCACACTGACTGCCCAACTGAAGGAATCAAAAGCAGCAACATTCTAGTGAAATAAGTGGGAAAGATACAGCTGCCTCTGCAGATGCTAGATCCAAAGACCCATTTCCAGATGTGGGATCTTGGACTGCTTGCAGACAAATAACCACAGTGTGAAGTGAAGTCAAGAGCAGGCATTAGATTATATGAGACAGCCATCAGGAAAAAAAGGAATAGCTGCCCTCGCCCCATGTACTATTCAGCCAAAACCTCCCAAAAGTTCAGTCAGGCGCTGTGAAGCTCAGAATGGCAAATTTTTGGTATGTGGTTTTAGAGTAGAAATCATGCATGTGGGAGAAGAGCGCAGGGTCCTGACAGAGGGGAAGAATTTTTCTGAAAAGGATCTACAAAAGCCATGAAAGCCTAGACCATCCATGCTAAGAAGCAGAAAATGCTGAAGACAAATCCCTGTCCTCTTCAGGATTTAAGTGTCTTAGCACAATATTCATCTAAGCCTTCTCTTTAAGATAAGAGCTACCTTTCAAACAGACCACTGGAAGTGCAAGGGTCTGCCTAGTATGTAGGCACAGAATCACATGTATGAAACCCCTGGGAATGCAAGCCAGACCAGCTCCTGATCAGTTTATCTCACTGTCAGCTAGTTTATCTTGATAAGATCCTGTTCCATAACAATTGCCCTCTTCCGCAAGGTGAGGAACCTTGCTTGGAGGAGCAGGCAGGATTACAGAGTTAACACCAAGCTGAGCAATGTCAAAATCTTATCAACTGTTTCAGCAACAAGAGGATGTTACTCTGCAATTGTCAGGAAAAGCACACATGAAAAATAAGCTATGGTAATGAATTTTAAGAAGTAATTTAATGCTACTTGTAACGGGGGAGAATAATCTCTCAGACTGATGAACAGTCTAATTAAGACTAATTTATGAATAATAATTAAATCTAAATAGCCTCTCTGTGTATGCATGTGTATGCGTGTTTGTGCAAACAGCGAGTCTGCCTCAACACTTGGTAATCCTGTGAGTGTTCTGGCAAGGGTGCTAATGAACCATAAAGTACAGAGATCTAGTTGTCTGACAATGCTTCATTATAAGAACAGGAAATAAAGTGTAAAAAAGGGGACAGGAAATGAATGCATTAAATGTTGCTATATTTTTACACTTGATGAAAAGGGTGAACCACCAATGAAGGGAATTGTAGCAGGCAGCACCAGGGGTGCTTCAGATATACTCTTTGATCACTCATGATCCTGAAGCAACGAAGGTTTTATTTGTCTTGTGTTAGTTTTACGAATCACACACCAAATTCCTTTTTACAAGATTATTAACAATATTTTTTATCTGTCATAAAGGAAAAGCTATGAATTGCCTGAGAGGAGAAATAAGGAAAAATAAATGTCTCAAGTCATTTATTGTAAAGCGATGGTTGCAGATCCAGCATCCGATTTTTGTGTATTTTGGTCTCTGGTTCTTATCTCTCAAACAAGTGTTTCTAAGCAGTATTAGATGTATACTGCTGATAATGTGTAGAGCAATGTTTCTTGGCACATTGCAGAAGGATCCAAAAGAAGAAAACATGATGTTTTCCATTCTTTGTTTCTTTGCAAGGAACACTCATTAAGAACTTCACTGAGAGATCACATTGATGCAATCAGTGTCTATTTCTTTTTTTTTTTCACTCAGGCACAAGATTTATAAGCAGAACAACATAAATAGCAGGAGGAGAGAATAATTACCTACTTTTTACATAGAATACTGGAGAAAATACTGCTGCAGTATTGTATGCAGTTTCCATGTCCACGCATTAAAAAATGTATAAGGGATTTAGTGGAGAGCTAAAAGATTTGTTTGAGGTCTGCCAAACATGCCTTCCTAAATGATGACAGAGAATTTTGGTGGGAAGCTTAAGAGGCTGTGAAATCATTCTCTGTGGGGGAATCTAACCTGATCTGTGGTGATCAGTCAGATCCCCAAATCTGCCTGCTCAGGAATCAGGCTGGAGAACACAGTGAAAACAAGTAATAAAGATTACCATTTGGAGGTATGGCCACCATCTTTATTCATTAAGAAAATCTAAATGAATAATTGCCTAAGAATAGTAAATCTGGCCTTAACAAAGGGGCAGAGTGTGCTAGCTGCTTGCAACAGGGACATATTTAGAAGTCATTGGTTTAGTGCAGCTTTGGAAAGATGCGCCAGTAGAAATCCAAACCCAATGTGATGAGACAACACAACAAAGTGTTAACAGCAGGGTCCTTTGTTGTTTCTTTGCCCTCTGACATCTCAGATGAGACCAAGACCCAGCTGAGCAATACGTGTCTACAGCTATGGTAGAGGCCCAGACTCTCATTCTAATCGAGTCCTGTCTAGTCAGTACAGTGAAAGGTCTCAAAGAGTGATTTGCCTGATCAGTAGGAAGTGATTACATAAGGATGAACTGAATGGCTATTTCTGATCAAGCAAGCAATTCAATTGCCAAAAAGTAAGTGTGTGGAGCCAGTTGAAGTATTCTAGGATAACTACACAAGGGTGACAGGTATGACATGGACAAAATTGGACTCAGGAGATACTCCTGTGCATATTAGACGAGGACTCTCCATCTATTCTTTCACCCCTGCTTCACATCAAAATCTGCATCCTTCTTTTCGTAATAACTTTGAACTATCAATTTCCACTTTCTTTCACACAAATAAGGTCTTCCCAGACCTTCTGCACTTCAACCATCTATCTTCTTTCAGCAATATAAATGGCCTGTTTCCTCCCTAAAAAGACTTCCATCCCACTTTCTTGCAAAGTATATTCTGGTTATACCTGGGACAACCATGGTCAAGTCCCAGTCCAACAACCAGCGAGTATTCCCTTGACCCTTCACTCTCCCAGCACTAGTCCAGCCTCTCCTTACTTTTCACCTTCTCAGCCATCACATCACTTTTGCCAAGTTGAACTTGCTTCCAGCTGCACAGGGGTAAAAGCATATGAAAATGGTGAGTATTCCAAGGGTTAACCCCAGTAGGCAGCTAAGCACCACACTCATTTTCTCCCCTCCAGTAGGATAGTGGAGAGAATCAAAAGGCTGAAAGAAAGCTCATGGGTTGAGGAAAAGACAGCTCAACACACAGACAGACAAAAACAGTGTGCACAGACAAAACAAAATAAGTCTACCCTTGGAACCATCCTGGGCACAGTTCCTGAGTCCAGCTCCTGCCATCATCTCCAGTCCGGGATCTTCCCTGTGCCTGCCCTACAGCATCAGTTGTTATGTATGGTTCTGAATACTTCTTTTATTATTGTTGTTTCATTAAAGCTGTTTTGGTGTTAGTTTCTGACTCACAAGTTTTTGTCTATCATTTTCGCTTTTCCTGGAGGGGGGAAGGGTGACTGGGATCAGAAGCTACTCAGTTTTAACTATATTCCTGGCCAAGACTGGTACAAAACCAGGACAGTAATCAACACTGTTTTCATCACAAATAAAACCCATAGTACCATACCAGCTACTATGAAAAACATTAACTCCATCCTAGCCAAAACCAGTACAGAGTAGAAAAAGCAGTTTCAGGCTATCTCCCAAATTAAGTGCCACAGCTGTTTCATGTGTGTGAAAGAAGAAAATTTGAGGGAGGTAAATGGGAAGAAGGGACAGCGAAAATACAAAAACCACATGAAATTTCATCAGTGATGGCTCGCGTCAAAGACCTTTACAGATACCATAGAGCATGAGAAGAATCAGGTCTTCTGCTTGTAACCTAATGCCTGAGAATTGTTAGGCTATAGAAATTTCCATTAAGTTTTGGCTTTTTTTTCAAAGGGGTAGTTATGTGGCTTCCCAAGATCTTTTACAGCATTGTTTTACATTATTTTCCTCAGGTAGTATCTTTTTTCTCCAGTGTCTGAGACTCAGGCAGTTCTTCAAAGAGATTTAGACAAATACAGTACTCTTATAAACCTGACTTCTTTTTACTTAGTCCTCTAGCTAGGGAATTACTTTCTTACCTAAAATCAATTACAACTTTTTAAAAAACTGATTGACTCTTCCAAGTAATCACAAAGTGATTTACTCAGATTTACTTCATTTCAAGCCAGATTCTTCTTTACAGTTGCAGTAGAAGATGAGAAACAAGGGAAAGACAATATATATCAACCTGTAATGTATTGGTCACATGCTCATGGTACTCAGTAGTAGCATCTAAAAATAGGCTGCAAAAAGGGGAGAGACATAAATATATATAGACATACATTTATTTTTAAAGTTTCAGAAAAATTATTCTGCCTTTCCAAACAACGAAGCTAGGGGAAAAAAAAGATTCACCTACATCATTTCTGGACTCAGACTTGCCAAAAGTACAGAACAGCTGGATGCTGAAGTGCTCCTTTTCTGAGGAAAGTGAGAAAGAGAAATGGCAGGATGAGACGATGTCATAGTAAGAGACTTCCACGGCTGGTGAACGAATACCAGGCTGGAGTTATGTTGGGTAAAGCAATAGCCAGCTCAGACCACACTGACTCCAGTACAACACAAATAAAGGGAACACTCGGTATCAGCAGTACTCTGGTACTCTGCTTTTCCTAAAGGGCTACTATTATTACTCAGATGAGAAAACAGTTTACAGAAAGGAAATTATTCTGGGGAAATGCTGCTCGAAAGCATCTGCTGTTCGCATAGAATATTGCTTCAAATAACTGCCTGCTTTAAAACCAAGCAAAGGAATTTGGTGAATATAAGATTACAGAAGGTTTACAAAGGCATATTGAGACATGAGATAGGAACTCAGTATGATCTACAGAAAAGCCTGAGAAGGGAACTGTAGAAGATTATGTACCCACCCTTTGCAAGTTCTGTGAAGCACCCTTATCCATATCTATATGCAGAAATCCCTTAGGAAACTCCCCAAGCTTTAATCACATCCCTTGAAATGAAGTCTCAGCCTTGAATTTCAAGTTCCAAGTACAGAAATGAATCATGAGTGGAATTTTCCCTTCACTTTCCAGCTCCTCTCTGAGCCTTCCCTTCCCCCTCTCAGCATCTTCAGTGAGACACTAGCTATATTTGCCGAGCACTTTTTTTTTCTCTGCTGGAGGAAAACAAGTGAAAGGGAGCCATCAAGGCAGGAGTGCATGTGTTCACTGATCTGACACATTTTGACTAATCTCTCCTCTTTGTCCCTCATGATTCTGTCTCATCTTTCTCCCTTTGTCCACAACTTCCATTGAGATCAACAGAAAGTTTCTTATCACACCCTAACAAACAGTAAGCTTGGATGTTGGAAGGCATAAGCATTTTCCCTTACATGTATGTTTTGACTGTGAGAAAAGCAGGGTCCTTAGAAAATTTCAGCAAAATTGCTTCTTCTGTTTGAAGGAATGAGGCAGAGGAAAGCAGATTTAAAGTAATTTTAAGTAAATCTTGCATAGATTTAAAGTAATTATTTTACTGTTTTCATGATGATTCTCTAACACCTTCATGCTCATCTCCATATCTCTCATATTAGATATCTCCTTGTTCCTTGATAAGAAGTTTCCGCAAAATACATTGGACAGAGTCTCTAGGTTCTTCTAAAAGACTCAGTCAAGCAAGCATGCTCTATCACAGGTTTTGGAAGAACGGGTCAAATTTTTCCTGCAGTTGCTTGTTCTGGGTGGTAGGGATAGTTGTGGGACTAAAAGTAGGGTAGCTGTCACCCAGGCAGCCAAGAGGAGCAGAAGGGAAAGGAGCCAGACTGTGAGTGGAAATATTGTGAGGAGCCTGGGCAATGATGTACCACAGGTAGGGGAAGGGAACAGCACTGGATTGAGCAATGGATGATGTTGAGGTAGAATGGTACCCGGAACAGTTAATGCAATTCCTTGAGCTATACCACTGCCCTGTGAACCTGAAGCTTGCTGTCTTGTTCCCACTCTGAATGGCACACAAGGGAAAGCATGCATCCCACCTACCACAGAATCACAAGCCTGCACAGAACCTTCACAGGGGGATTCATGCCGGTCCTTTGTCACCTCACACTCCTAAGGGTGAGTCTCCTGACTCTCCTGGGAGACAGAGGACTGCCACAAGATATAGGGCCTGAGCACTCCTGGCAAATTACAAATGAAGTTCTCAGATTGACAAGTTCAGCCAAGTCTATAAGAGACGCAGGCACAATCTTGTGCTGGGAGAGAGTGGCAATAAAAAGCAATCTTGGTTTTATATTGCTTAGCAGAGGCAGTAAGCATTTAAAGAAATGCTCAGCCAGCAAACTGAAACAGTAACAGCAAAACACTATATTTTTTTCAAAATTCAAACCACCCCAAGGAGTAAATTAACACTAACTGGTTCCAGGCTCTTCATCCCATCAGAAATGACAGTGTTGCCATATTTATTGTTTCAGTAAGCTTCGATTGCTGGAAAAAGGAGCCCTTAAAAGAAGCCAGGCAATTTCAAGATGTGATGATTATAAGTGCATTAGTTGTGCAGATGGGTAGTTCTTTGCCTGAACTATTTTTAAAGACCATAAGAATTACTCATCTATGTTTAACACTGCTAGAAAAAATATCTGTTCAGTGTATTTCAGGCATCAAGACCGCAAAGGAAACTGGGGCCATGGAGAAAGTACTATGGACTATTTTGTACTCAACTCTAAATTCCAATCTAATATTTGGTCCGACCTAGTTCAGTGATCAGTGGGAATAAATATTTCTTAGCTACACTTTGAAAGCTATTTTTAAGTTATAATCTCTTTAGGAAAGTCTCAACAGATAAGACAGGTAAGTTACGATTGCATTCATGATAGAGAAGGGTAAAGAAGGCCTGAGGAACCACATCTTCAGTGCCAGAATAGAGAATAAGCATTGGTGTCTAAGTCTTCTGTCTGCTGGTGAACCTCAGTAACTCTGCTTCAACACCCAGTTGCCAGAATGATGTACCACGGGTAGGGGAAGGGAACAGCACTGGATTGAGCAATGGATGATGTTTGGTTTGCTTTGGTCTTATTATCTAAAGAAGAACATGCCTACCAGAGATAAGTTTTTGTGGACGTGAGTCATTATGTTATGGGGAAAACTAATACCACCAGCCAGCCAGAATTACTGCAGGAAGAGCAGTGCCCTGCCTGGGTCCTCCGTTCACCTTCACCTGAGTAGAGAATCCCGTTTCCTTCCATGAAGCACATCAACTGAGTGTTCCCGATTTTCTTATCTATTATTGCTCATTACTATGACTACCATTGAAGAAAGAGATGTGGGGCATTTTTTAGTAAAGATGTACAATATGTGAGTAGCCTGGTGAGTGCATTGGTTTTGGCTAAGATTGAATATGTTTTCTCCGAAGTAGCTCATATAGCAAGGTGGTTTGGATTTGTGATGAAAACAGTGTTAAAAACATACCAATGTTATAGCTGTTGCTGAGCAGTTCTTACAAAACATCAAGGCCTTTTCCGCTTCTCACACAGATCCATCAGCAGGTAGAGGGGACACAGCTGGGACAGCTGAACTCAACTGGCAAAAGAGATATTCCATACCGTATGATGTTGTACTCATCAATCAGTACTGGGGGAAAGAAGAAAGAAGGAAGGGAGGACATTGGGAGTCACAGCGTTTATCTTCCCAAATAACTAGTGCATATGATGAAGCCCTACTTTGCTAGAGATGTTTAAAAATTTGCATGCCAGTGGGAAGTAGTAAACAAACTCCTTATATTGTTTTGCTTGTGTGCACACCTTTTGCTTTCCCTATTAAACTGTCTTCACCACAACCCACAAGCTTTCTTACTTTGGCCTTTCCTGTTCTCTTCCCTATTGCACTGGAGGGGCATGAGCAAGAGTGTGGTGTTCAGGTAAGAAGACTTGGCTTGTTTTGAAATACTGCAGCATACTCCTAATGCAAAATAAAATAAAAAAAAAAAAAAACAAACAAAAAAACCCAACCCAAAACTTCAAACAAAATCTTCCACTTATTCCCAACATACATTTTCTTGATCCCACTCTCTGGTTGCTCATTTAGAAACTAGCAGGCCCATGCCAATAGGCATGGGTCCCATATCCTGAAGCTACTTTCCAGTGGGAATTCTCCTTTCACTGGTAGGAGTCACCATGCCTATGACCTCTCTGCTAGAGGATTACTAGTATCTTTTACCCTGTATCTACAGAAAATTCAAACTGAAATCTCAAACTTTCTTTTAGATTTGTTTGAAACTGGCCACCAGGTTAAAACTTATAAGGGATTAGGGGATACTGACTAACAAACAGCCAACTTGTCCACATAACCACATTTTCTACCCATATCAGTATAAACTCAGACTAAACATGAAGTAAATGTGTCATGTTTTTTACCCATTCTCCTCATTTTAATTTAGAGTAACTATTTTTGTCAGGACACAGTTAGGAGCTATCATCACTAATACCCATGATCCCCAGGGTATCATTTAGAGAAGAATGACTGCAAACATCTGTATTCAGCTTCCCTGGGGGTTCAGACTCCCATGTAAGTCAATACGCAGATCTTAATGTATATGATCATATTATTCAGTAGCTGTTAACCAAAAAGCTGATCCACGGGCCTAATGAGCCATAACTAGCTTTCCAGATTCTGTGCAGAAAACAGAGGTGGAACAGAGACTTCTGGATTTGTTTCCAAACTTCTTAGGTGCATTTTGGCTTACCAAAAAACCCCCAAAATTTGATTTTCTGTGGATACATAGGGCAGATGAATGGGGAAATCATTAGGAGTCAGAGGTATCTAATCTGCTAGCAGGACTGCTCTTCTCACAGAGAAATGAATCTGTTCTCAGAAGATTACAAGGTTTGCTTAAAATAACAGTTCTTAAAAAATGCCGGCTTCTCTGCCTACAGTGGAATCTCCATTCATGCAAGATTTCCTTCAAGGCAGTGGGTGCTAGAATTATAAGATTTAATTTTCGCTTTTGTCTTTTCAAATGAAGGCTGAGAATATCAAGTTTTGCTGTTGATTCTGGCAGCTGGGACTTGCTCTAAGAAAAACATCAACTGTTATGTGACTCACAAGTTTGTCACATATCTTCACAGGAATACCAGTGTCACAACTCCAGTCTCTTCAGTTCGTGCAGGCATACCACTTTTGAAGGTATTTGGAAGATGCTTTTTTTCCCTCTGCCTCTTGAAAGAAGGTTGTGGAGAGGAGGTTGCTGGCCTCTTCTCCCAAGTGACAGGGGACAGGACGAGAGGAAATGGCCTCAAGCTCCGCCAGGGGAGGTTTAGGCTGGACATTAGGAAAAAAATTTTCACAGGAAGGGTCATTGGGCACTGGAACAGGCTGCCCAGGGAGGTGGTTGAGTCACCTTCCCTGGAGGTGTTTAAGGCACAGGTGGACGAGGTGCTGAGGGACATGGTTTAGTGTTTGATAGGAATGGTTGGACTCAATGATCTGGTGGGTCTCTTCCAACCTGGTTATTCTATGATTCTAAGATTCTATGAAATCAGACCAGACCATGGACAGGAGAATGCTATCCTGTATCCAGTATTTACTATTTAGTCATCAGGTTACCCCATGGTACAATTTTGGTCCATAACTGACATGGATAGTGCCTGTGGCTGCTTCACAGGACAGTGCAGCCTAGCCATTAAGGTTAGGAGGTAACATAGATTGGTCCCAACACACATTTTGGATTAAATCATATGGATATGAGTTGTTCTACACCACTTACTCTCACAATCAGAGGCTGAAACACATTTTATTATCAGGGAACATAGAATTCTTCAGCCTAAATACAGAAAGCGTTCAGGAAGGGACTAAGTATTAGCCTCACTAAAGCTTTTGCCTAGGGGATACTCCATTTCATTATTTTCTTAATACAAAGACCCATAAGGGTGTTCACTGTCTTGTCAGAGAGCTGCTAGTCCTCTTCCATAGTGGAGGTCTTCAAAGCTTTCTGTTGTATCACAACGTAACAATTCACAAGATCTTTCAAGACTTAAGAAATGTATTAGTATTAATCTCTCTCCTTCTCTCTTGGTCTCTCTCTCTCTCCTCACCTATGCAGTTAGCCAGATGGTAACTAAGGCAACCTGAATTGACAGCAGGATGTGCAGATCATAAATTGTTTTATAACTCTCAAACTCATAATATTTTGGTAAGAATCTGTGGTGCAAATAAACCAGGAGTAAAAGAGCCATCCATGAATAGTACAGCTGTCCTAAGCTTCACCATGAAGCCTTTAAAGGGTTAAATAGAATCTCCAAATCTCCCTTCAGATAAAGACCTCACATATTCCATCTCTAGAGACTGCCTATATCACATTTTTGGTAATGGCATCTCATTTCGACTTCAAACTATGAGTAATCTCCAGCTAGTTTACGTCCACATTTCTAATTTAACAATGTTAAGCAAATGTCCTTGGGAGAATCAAATCTGGTTTCCATAAAAATTAAACCCCATAAAACTTGGGGTTTCATCCCACTCTTATCTAGTTATTGGACAAGACTTACCCTAATAGCTGGTTTGCAGTCTGATATCCGGTATGGTAGTAACACTAGAAAACAGAGGTGGGACCTGCAGGAGGTGAGGAAGACATACCTGCAGCGATTCATAGAGTGGTGGAAATTATGGATAAAATGCGTCTCACACGCAGAATATGTAATTACCATGTCCTCTGGCAGTGGACTATATATCCTGTTAATACCACAAGGGTAGTTCCCAATGTAAGGGAAAACAAATTAATTTCATGAACTGCTTGAGGCAAAAAAAACCCCTCAATCTGCTTCTCTCTTCCTCACTGCAGCTTTTTCGAGACCTGCTTCAATGTTTTATGTGCCATAACCAGAGCAGCAGAAACAAAGCACGTTGTTTCCATTATATGTCTGGACAGTGTCAACCTAGAACTAGAAATGCTTGTCTTCTTTTCAGATTGCAAAAGCAAAGACTCAGAAGCAGGCAGAGCGCTGCCTGGCGAAAGTTATTCAAGGTTGTCCAGATTTGGAGAAGTGTATTTCTTTAGAGCAAAATATTGCAATATACTCACAAGCTGATTCAGTACATGAAGCCTAGGCACTCACTGAGTTAACTCAAGTGTCTGCAGGTGACTGCACTCAATAATGTGGTGGGACCTTGATCTCCTGCTGAGCAGGTCCTCACTCAGTATCAGGCTGCTTGGACACAGCAAAGCACAGATTCAACTCAGACTTCAAGATCCACCTCAACCATTCTTCATCTGCCTGCATGCCTCGTATTGGTCTCTCTCTGCTTTATATTTGCAGGCTGTTCATACTCAAACAAATTTGGTGTTGTCTTCCAATTCTAAACATTTCTTTCTTTTCACAATACATATTTTTCATTTCCTCGCCCTGGAGCAAATACTTTTGGGATCTGCAGTCTGTGCAGTGCTAGGATTAGGGCTGTGTAGACAGACTTACTCACAAAATATTTGCTACCCTTTCACGTTCTTCCCACAGTCGCTGCTGTTATCACAGGAGCTTCCAAGCTAGAAAGGGCCAGTTAGCAGCAACACTCCAACAGCAACATTTTCCTTCCCAGGGACTGTATCATCCACCTGGTGACGACAAGAGCTGCTGTAGAACATCAGGACACCAGCATACGGAGGTCATCTTCCAAACGGTTATCCACTCTACTAACAACAGTGCATGTATTGAGGTTTGCACAACTCCCATTAATGGATGAGAAGTCCATTTTGCAGAAAATACTAAAAGTAATTGTAATAGAGAAGCCCTCTGTTTTGATGAGTGTGACAATATTCTTTCTATTCAAAAAGCCTTTGGCTGAAGTCTGTTTGCAGAGACACCTGAGCTGGGTAAGGCTTTGAACTCTGGGACATCCATGTCATCAGTGGTTTGATGACGAAGGCTGCTGCTGTGATGCTCTGTGAACCAAGGAAATAAAACTCCTGGGATCAGGCACAGAGATGAAACTGAAGAAGTTGCTTGAGAAACAGAGCAGTCAGTAGTGTAATGATTTGAAAGCTAGGGGATCATGCAAGCAATGATGTCTGTGCTGCACACAAGCAACTCAATCCCTTCTCCTATATAAATGCCCTTGACAGATTATAACACTACATTCTGTACAGAGAGATATTGTGTGTCTGATGCCTAGACTCTTATTGAAGTCCAGGATTATGAACTGTAAATAATTTAGCCCACTTCAGATAAGTATCACTTACAAATCGGATTATAATTTGCAAAAGCACAACATGTTCAGAGAAAAACTGTCAGACACCAAGATAAGGATTCCAGGAGGTTCCAGTGCATGGTAGCTTTGCACATGAGGAACCAGACTATTGGGAACATCAAAGCAACCGACAAACAAGGACTTTTTTATTTCAACTTGAGACAAAGATAATTTATCAGACATCCCAAGGCTAGTGCTGCAGAGAACCAGCAAAGTCTGTGCAACATGCAGCTGTGTCTGGTTGCTTGTGTTACTTTGGCACATGTATACGTTATTAATGCCCCTATTGCTAAGTCTGGTTTTCCTTTGTGTTGTGCAAAAAGCTGTGACATTCACCACTGTGCCAGTGACCATCATTTGAACGTATTTTCATTTCCCATTTTCCCCTGTGATGCATTTGTCTATGTCCAGCAAAACAAACAAGCAGAGGAGCCGCCAGCTCTGACTCAGAGGGGTGCTGGATGCCACAGGCAGCTTCCCAGAGGAAGCGAGTGTGAAGGTTCCTGTAGCACGGCATGCAGGCAGTTTCAGGCATACTTTGCCAACTTCACAGAAAATCTGGAATTTAAATGAAGGAAATGCAGGTCTCCCTTCTGCCCCTGCTTCTTTCAGAGATGTGGATGGAATGAGTCAGTGATGAGCTGCTGTGGCTGCATCATCACTGCAATCACTGGGGAGAAGCCCAAGTCACAGGGAGAAGTTTAAGCCATAGAGTTATTCCTCATCAGAGTGCTGAGGTAGGCAGGGGAGGATGACATTCAGCAGTGGGTTTAGAAGCAATTCCCTAGCAGGATTAAGCTGCTTTGAAGAAGAGGCCTCCCCTTTCTCTGGAGCCCCTTCTCTGCAAGCTCTGCATTGACGTGGAAGAGTTATAAGTCATCCACAGTCTGAGAAGAAAGGAGAATTTTGGCTATGGAGCCCTTGAAAAAAAAAAAGGAGGATAAGCTGAAAAATAAATCTCTTAAACCATCTCAGCTTAGTCATATTGGTGAAACCTGTTAAGCCTTCAGAGGGGAGCTTTCTGGTGATGCATGTTTGCTAGAAAATAGTATGGCATCTCTAGCACACTTCCCATGGGTACCAAGACACTATCAGATGGCAACAGCACTTAGTTAGAGCTAACCCAGTCAACACCAGAGATGGAAAAACAAAATGCGCTTGAACGAGTAAGGGTGGAGCACAAGAAGATCCTTATTTGCCGCATACAGGCTCTGCTCAGATTTACTGTCACCAGTTAACTGGTTCTGTAAGGCAACCACTTATGTGTAACTGATAGATAGTAAAAAGAATTATTTGATGATTATCCCATTGCCTTTCCATTACTGGTCTGACCTGATAAGAAGCAGCTCCTCCATCCATCACAGCTGTGACCATTCTAACTGAGCTCATTTTTCAGACTACTATCAGCCAGCCTTGGCTATTTTTACTCGTAGATTTATGGGGCAAATTAATCCCCTAAATTCAATTTTCTTTGATGAAAGCTTTTCAGAGCCTTTTTTTTTTTTCTATTGTCTGTGTGTTATGCTTTACCTTCTCTGTCCCAGGTGTAAGTCCCAGAAGGTTATCTGCACCTGCAGGGAAATTGTATTGCCTTCCTATGTATGTCTTTTTAGCTGTTTAGGTTATTTTCAGAAATAATATTTTTTCATTCAAGTCTCTATAAGCTGCTGGAATTCTTAAATAACAGTGGAATCTATGTCTGTATATGTGGGTGGGATTTTTCCTCCTCCCCAATAGACTTTGGATCAGCTGGTGATGTGTGAGTTTCTGCAGAAGTGAGGACATCAGCGAATTACACACTGGAGGATGCTCACTATTCAGTTGCATTGCTGCTTCAATTATCCAGTAAGGCCTGCAGTACACTAGGATACTGCTATCTGTGTTAGGTACTTTGCATCAATTTGAACAGCAGACAAAGTGTGCAAGTAAAAAAACAACTTTTTTCCCACAGAAGGGAAGGAAGTCCTCAGTGAAAAAAAAACCAAACAAAAAAAACCCAAACCAACATGAATCCTCCAATAATTCAAACATTCTAATCAGTCCTACATGTCCTGTCCTCCCCTGTCAGCCCTATGCAGAGATGTTGCTGCAAGCTCATTTCTGAGAGCTGAGTTTGGATCTTTGGGGGAAATTTAGCCACCTCCAGCAAAAGCTGACTATCTGTCTTGCAGAAGGGAGATAAACAAGTTGCAAATGCACAGGTCTCAGAGACAGACATGTTACTGACAACTCCTTGGACAATCTGCATTTAAAGAACTAGACCACGTCTTGGCTGTGTGAAAAATAGTTTTGAAGAAGAAAGCCCAGCCCTGCCCAGACAACACTCATTGGATGAGCAAAATCCAACATAGTCCAGACATCTGCATCTCCAGACACTCAAAATCTGGATCTGGATGTGAGGTCTTGGCTTTTTCCTATCCTTGCTTACACTGCTGCTTGAACTAAATTGTTCTTAATGATTTTGAGTTTCACATTTCTGTCCTCTCAAGCAGCTAAACATCAGCTGCTTCAATAGGTTGGCAAGGCAAGCACTAAAGGTCAAACACCTCTCCAAACCCTCTTGGTATTGCATAACAAATTGACAAAACTGAGAAGCGATAGTATTCAATACTGCCAACTCTGACATTCAAAATCTGAAGCCAGCCCCAACCCCAGGGAAGAGTCTGTTCAATTCCCCATACTGTTTGTACAGATGCAGGTGAATGGAAACAAAGGGCCAGATCATGTCCCCGTAGAGACCTGCAAAAATCATTTCCGATGAAGCATTTGTACTTGGAAGTTTTCTGACATCAAAACATGCCTCTTTCCATTGACTCTGCAGCTAGTATTTAGGATGGATGGAGACTCTCGGTTAGGTATGAGGGAACACAAGCATTATCCAGGCCCCAGGAGATCTGATTTTGTCTTTTGCCTTTGGCACAATATAGGCATTCAAAACCAAAAGCCCAGGATCCCATGTGGTTTCACAGGATGCGTAAGGATGAAATTTAGACCCTTAATGCTGATTTTTCAACTAATTTATTTTTTCTAGATTTTTTTTTCCCTGCAAAGCAGTAACTTCTTCCTTGATTTTAAACATAACAAATGCTTTTTAGGGAAAAAGACCTCCAAAAGTTTCCAAGTTCTCAGTTACTCTTTATAAACCTCATACTGTGGCTTTGTGTGGTGATCAGCTGGCAGAAGACAGCAGTACTACACTGATCTGGCACACCAAGTGATCACTCATTATGCGATGGCATTATAACATACTGCTGTGCTGAGATATTATAACACCTTCCCTCCTAAATCCCGCCCATAGCAAGATCTGGCCATAGAATGGACCTGATCCAAGACATATGCAAAGATTACATGTGACATGCTGATTACCCTACTTCACTCATGAGCAACTTGGTGGGGAAAGCAACGACTTTGAAATCAGCTGACCTGTAGGAGAGGGGGGAAGAGTAGGAACTGTCCTGCTACAGGGCACAGATAAGTGTTAATTGATACCATGAACAAAAATAGGATTGAAATAAAGACTTTGCAGTGATAAATGGTTCCTTCTCTTCCCTCCCAAGGTGTCCCCAGCTGCCTGTCTGATGCCAGTCTCCCTCGGTCATCCTGCTGGTCTTCCTACCCAGCTTCTCACTGCTCCTTCTGTCCTTCCTACTGCCATTGTCCTATATCACACACTTCTCTATGTCTCTTCCTGGTAATTAGGCTCTCCTCTGAAATAAAATCCCTGCTATTGACTGTATCTTTGTGTGTCTCTCTTGTGACAGCCACCAGTACCTTCATTAGATGTTACTCTTTAGGAAGCAGCAGCTGAGTTTCCAAGCCAGGTTTGTGTTTGTAGGACCAGGACGCTGCTGTGCCAGAGGCCACATGAAGGGAGTCCCACCATTCCTTGTGTACCAAGAGACATTGGCAGTGCCCCATCCAGTTCTTAACCTCTCAGGTGCTGTTTTCCCAGGGGTTATTGGTCAACTGAATTAACCTCTCTGCCAGGAAATCTGGTTCACTACAGGGATATTATCTGCACATCCCCTGAGGACCATGGGAGGTGGTTTTACTATTCTGCAGTGGAGTCGACCATTGCTAGGGCTAATCCTCTGCATTACACCAATCTGTTTCTCACAGAACAGGTTTTCATTGATTAAGGATGTAACCCTTTTTCACACTACCACTAACCTTCTTAACCTTGGCACCAAGAAAAATACAGAAATTCAGAAAGAGCTAAAAATCCAACAGCATATACCTCCATAATCAGGCCAAATAAGCCCAGATACTTTTGTTTTACTGGTAAAAATACCAGCTACAAAACTGCATGATGAAAAAAGCAGGACTGTCTCTGTGGCAGGTGCTGCACTCACTGATGCTGGTTCTCAGGCAACTGGAAATAAATGAATTGTAGCCCTTCCCAAACCCAAATATTTGTGGGCTACACCAGTAACCCAAGCAGCTGGGCTCTGGGCCAAACAATTCTTCCAGGCAAATGACCATCTTCTCAGGACAGTCTTAGTGAAATTAGTCCATTCCTGCCATATCAGCCTGTTGCCTGTGACTCTGCAGTGTTACCTTAGAGCCCTTGCAAACATAATGGTCTCAATACAAAGATCCTGGGTCTGCTGCACATCAAAGACCTCCTGGCTTAACAGCAGCCACAAGAAGATACCCCTTGCTCCCAAGCACCATGTTACCAGGCATCCTGTGGAGTGTGAGGGGACATGCATTCCTCTTCTCTTGAGATCTTCCACTGTTGGAGTATCTCAGTGGCTTCATTTTAGCGACTGGCATGGCAAAAGGATGAAAAACCTTGGTGTTAGCCCATCATCTCTAATCACTTTATTTCAAGCTGGGCTAAGGTAAGAGCAAATAGCAGTAATACCAGATAGAGCATGCAGTGTAAGAATAGATAATACCATTCACATAGATGGTTCTATAAAAATGCTACTTTCTAGTCTAGCAGGTTTCTAAGTTTCTTTCACACTCTGTGATTCAGCTAATAAGCTGGAAGATGCTTCTCAGCCCTCTTATTCAAGGACTCACACAGCCCATTCACCATCTGGCTGCCTCACAAAAGGCAACCCGTGCATAGAGCCTTCCACTCCTTCATAATTTAAGTTTGCAGTTTCTTCAGATACAAAGAATTCCTACCTAATCAAGAATGTTGCAGCATTTTATCCCCACCCTGTAGCCTGGCCCTACTAGCATTTGAAAGAGTAATGTCTGTTGGACATAGCCTAGTGCAATTCCTCTTTGCCCAGATGATCAATAAAGATATTTAATTAATATCACTGTGGTCAGGGGCTATCATTAAGGGCATATTTAAAAATATCATTAAGAACAATGAATATTTCTGTGGTCAGAGGATAAATTATTAAGTCATTGTAAAAGAAAATGTTGACTATAGTCAAATGCCAGATTCAAGCCTCATTATTCATCTTCAGGTTCTACAGTGCAACGTAAATTGTCAACTATATTTTAGCCATCTAAATAAATGGTACTGATGCATGTGGTCTACTGTTGGATTTTGATCAAGACCACACTGGACTGTTAAGTGATTTGTGATTAAACGATCCTGCATTCTGTATTTGATGGAAATGTTAGCAGAACCATATTAGTCCCACCCTACCCCTAACTACACAGTACCCCATTTGGTGTTTTTTTTATGGAAAATATGAGAACGTCATTAGATAAAATAAAGACTGAATACAGACTTGGCCCCAGAGTCCAACTGGACAGACACATTCAGCTCTTTGAACATGGAGTGCAGAGCAGATCATTACTGGTTCCGTGGACATTATTCTTTCTTTGACAAATAATTTGCCAATGGATACCTTCTTATATCTCACTTCTTTTAAAGAGACTTTATTCTCTAAAGTCTTGGACTTTACTCTCCTTTCCCATTTTCAAAAGCTCACTTGTTTAATTTGTCAATAGGACTGTGCATTAGCCAGAAGAACTTACTCAGGTCCATGTCCATTCTGGTTTTGAATACCTTCAAGGATGGAGACTACAAACTCTCTGGGTAACATTTTCTAGAGTTTACCCTCCTCCAATTTCCCTGCTTCCAGTAGAAACATTTTCTCTTATGTTTAAGTGGAATTTCCTGTATTTCAATTTCTGTCATTTTCTCTTGTTCTGTCACTGGGCACCACCAAGGACATCTTGGACGTTGCAAGATGACGCCATCTTTTTCACTTCACCTCATCAGATATTTATACACGTAAGCAAGATCTTCTTGAACCTTCTTTTCTGAAGGCTGAGTAGTCCCAGCTCTCTCAGCATGTCCTTGCATATTAGATGCTCCAATATCTGAGCCACCTTTGCAGCCCCTCATTGGACTTACTCCACTATGCCCGTGCCTCTCTTATACTGAAAAACCCAGCAAAAGACAAAGCACTTCTTATAGGTCTCACTAGTGCTGGAT
The DNA here is from genome assembly GCF_032191515.1 of Phaenicophaeus curvirostris. NCBI lineage: Eukaryota > Metazoa > Chordata > Aves > Cuculiformes > Cuculidae > Phaenicophaeus > Phaenicophaeus curvirostris. The sequence goes on from NC_091394.1 coordinate 93,936,955, forward strand.
AGACATGAAGGATCACTTCTCTTGATCTGCTGGCAACACTGCCTAATATAGCTTTGGAGGCTGTTGTCTTTTTTGGGGGTTTTTTTGTTGGTGTTTTTTTTTTTTCTACAAGAGCAGATTGTCCGCTCAAGGCCAGCAATTTGTTTTCCACCAGGACCTCTAAGTCTTTTTCTATAAAGCTGCTTTTTAGCCACTTTCTCCCCAGCCTTTACCGGTGCCTGAAGCTATTCCTGCACAGATGTAGGTTTTGGCACTTTTCTTTATTGAACTTCATGAAGTTCTGTCATTCCATTTCTCCAGCCTGTTGAGGCAACACAACCCTCTGGTTTCTCAAATACACCTTCAAGTTTTGTATTTTGTACATAATATAGGACACCCAGATGCCTCACGCAGAGCATCTTAGTTCCACTTTAGGGCCAGAAGAGTGAAAATTAGATATCACAGAACGGAGAACTGCACTCTCTGTCATTTCTTATTTCACTCTGCTGCTCACTGAAAAGACCATATTTAAATATCACAGTCTTGGTGCATAGACTTTATTTAAGCCTTCCTACAAGTTAATATTATTACTATTGATTTTCTGAAATACTGCAGCAGAGATGGCAAAGGGGTCTCTGTCTCATGCTCTCTGCACAGCACTCCATTCACACATCATTGCTTTCATAAATATGAAAGCTTCATCCCAGTTCTCCACATACCACAAAAATTTAGTAACAATGAACTTTGAAATCAAGCCACCTTACAGCTCATGTCTTTTTTTAAAACAGTTTGCTTGGTTTTGTATTTGTCTCATCAGCTTGACATTGCTGACAGAGGTTAATCTCTGCAAGGAAGCAGTGAGATTCTGCTTCTTCCCTTACAGCTCATCAGAGAATGACAGCATCAGTGCAGATGAGCACTTTTCTGAATCTAGGGCAATTTCTCTCCCTCCTTTGCCCTTTGCAGGAGCTCCACTAGAAGGACCTCATTAGGAATTCTTACTCACGGCAACTTCAAGCCATCTGTTGCTACAGAAGAAAGTGTTTGTTGAAAGCATTTATTTTCCTAAGCAGTTACGGAACAGTTGGTGCTGTCTGCTGTTTGGGGTACTCCTGGAGCGTGGTCAGTGTTCAGACAGGACATGTCTGGCCAAACACTTTCAGTCGTGCTTTTTGCTAAAACAACCCCAGCCCTAGAATCTGGCCAGATTCTGGTGGATGTTGGTTGAATCTACAAATGCCTTTCCCGCTGTTTGAACAAGACTCATGCTTTTTCTAAATTTCTTCTCAACAGCTAAAGTGGTCTTAACCAAATGATCTGCATAAAACAGACACTCCCAGTCACAAATCACTGCTCACCTCACAAGCTGTGTTTTCTTCTGCAGTACAGAATATGGTATTGTGTCTGTATCAGGAGATGAGGCTGCAACAAGTGGGTTTCTGTCTCACTTTTCTGATAGGTCATTCTGTAGGCCATGAATCTGTTTTGCACACCCTGAGCATTAGATCCATGAGGATCCTTTAGTCTTTCCTAGGTTAAAAGAGTAGTAGGACCTGAGAGTCCAGCAAGTGGCCCCCTCTTTGGGAAGGCAGACTCAGTTTATACTTAAACTATTCATTTTTGTCAGCACCATTGCTTGTTTCAGAATCCCCTTCCAACAGAGAGCATTTATAGCCCTTTGTGTCAACCCTTAGAGAGAAAAACTGGAAAGGTGGTGAACATGACAACCAGCTTTCTTCCAGGATTAGCTAAATAAGCAATCAAGCTCAGTTATCAGAGTCACTGTTCAAAGAACAAAATAGTGGCTATTTCACAAGACACTGTTACACTTGATGGGAGAGGCAAATGCACAACACCTCTGTAAACAGGAACAGTCACAGGATGGCAAGTGGAAGAGCTGGGAAAGAAGGAGAAACAAGAGAAATACTAATGGTATGAACCTGAGAGAAACAAGAAAGGGTGTGTTGTTACACTGGTTGCGGAGTTATGAACTGAGAAAAGACACTGATGCCTGCTCTATTCTGGTACTTCATACATTCATTAGAAATCATCTGACTGCATGAGAGGAGTGTATTTAGTCTATAACAAATCAGTAATAAATATATCAATTAAATAAGACTGAATCTAATAATAAAAACATGATTGCAGAAATTAAGTACAGTCAGAACAAGAACAAAGGGATAGAATACACCAGACTTCTTGAGACCCATAGCAGGACACTTTGACTTGCAGAACTCAGAAATTCAGCTATCCTTTCTTCTGGTACCCAGCTCAGAGCTTCTGTAGAAGCTACTTTAGCAATAAAGGTGACTTTGTAGAGACTCAGGAAGGTCTGTTCCACTAACTCCACAGTGACAAAAGAGCTACAGATGCCTCTATAAAATGCTGTGGAGATTTTCATTCATTCATATGCCTCTATATTGAAAGCAGAGACACTGTTGCTGAAATCTTGGCCACTTGAAATCTTTGCCCAAGCTGGAAGTGGGAAAACCAGATGTCCATGGATATGACCCATTTGAAGAACAAGCTTCAGTTTTACCACATCAAGACAGGTAAAAAAAAAAAAGATATTTCAATTTTTTTCTTGATTCTCAGGCAATATGTGCTTTTTGTCCTCTTCCTTGCTTAAGGATTCTAAGCTTTCTATGAAGGCTGCTGAGGCAAGCATGCACCTCAGACAACAAAGAACATTGTTAAAGAGAAAAGTGGTTTTACCTGTAAGAGCTGGTCTGGGATGAAGAGAATGTGAGTGCGTTTTCCAGCTGTGTGATCAGCATGTGTTCTTCAGAAATAGCATGGGTTTTTTCAGTTTATAAAATAACGAATAGAATATACTCCTTTAAATCTCCATTTTGTCTTTTCCCCATCTAGACTTTAATAATGAGATGTCTTTTCATTTAAAGGTTTAAGACTTCTATGCATGCTATTACTATTTCTTTCACCCCTATTATCAATAATACTAATAATAGTAACAGCAACATCTTACTATGTGCATGTATATTACTATGTATATTTTCACTGATATTAGAGGAGGCAATAGGAAAAAGGGGCTTCTTGAAGTGCCTGCAACAGGGAATCATAAAGTAACAACATAAATTAGGTTGGAATTGCAACTTGATCATCTAAGCTCTGAAAAAAGCAAAGCCAACTTCACGGTTAGATCAAGCAGCTAAAGAACTTTTCCAGTCAGGCTTTGATTTTATCAAAGTTAATACTGGGACAACCAGTTCCAGGGTTTGACCATTCTCATTGTGATTCCTTTGTCCCGGCTATCTAATGGAAATTTTACTTGCTGCAGTTTGTGTCTGTTGCTACTCATTCTTTTGCTGCACAGCTCTGACTAGTCTGGCTCCGTCTTCTCTATACCATCCACATAATGTGGGAAAAGCCCCACCTTATTAGTGACGTTACAGCTCTGCTGACAATCAATTGAGTTGCACTGAGCTAAGACAAAGGGACAAATCTGGCTTTTCCTGGGGATTCACAGGAGGCTGAAATTTTCTCATTCTCAGTGTAATAATTCTTCAGTGTCCCTGCATATTTTCCCAACTTGCTTTTCTTTACACGTGGATCTCAGCATTGCCTTTTGTGATGCAGAGAAAAAGAACTATTTAATACCTCATATCCCAGCATCTACTCTTCATACCTCACTGGGACATTGCCATGGAAACAGGGAAAGTTTGAAATAAAAGTGAATACGCTTGCTTTTCTTATTTTTTCGTAGGGACTTCAAAATTTACTGTGATATAAAACAAACCATGTACCATCTGCTTATTTAAAATTGAATGCAAATGTTTCTTTTCTTTCTTCTGGAGCTCTAAATCACTGCCACAGTGTATCCTCTCAGAAGCATACTTAGAGCTGTGTCTGTGAGTTCACGTAGCTTCCCATCCAGAAGTTAAGTGGATGAGAAATACAATGGTCCTTCAGACATGGATGGAATAGATATAGAAGAGACTGAACAAAAATGGAAGGCAAAATGTACCAGACACAAGCAGAGCCATGGAATAAGCTGCTGCAGGAGAATCTAGGCTGCAAAAGTTGCAAAGCCTTCCAGATATGTTTTGGGAATAAGCATTGCCTGTGGGTCAAAATCAGAGGAGCCCACCAGAAGGTAGATTTTGTGATGGGAGTCTGTTACAGACCACCCAACCAAGGAGAAGCAGCTGATGAGCTCTTCTATAAACAGCTGCGGTCAATCTCTAGATTGATGCCTCTCGTTCTGGTGGGAGACTTCAATCTGCCTGATATCTGCTGGGTGTACAACACAGCAGAAAGGAAGCAGTCTAGGAGGTTCCTGGAGTGCGTGGGAGATAACTTCCTTGCACAGTTGGTGAATGAACCAACCAGGGAAGGTGCCCTCCTGGACCTCCTGTTGGTGAACAGAGAAGGCCTTGTAGGGGATGTGGTGGTAGGTGGACGCCTAGGACTAAGCGACCATGAGATTATAAAATTTTCTGTTCTAGGTGAAGTGAAGAGGGTGGTTAGCAAGACGGTAACATTAAATTTCCAGAGGGCAGACTTTGATCTCTTCAGCAGGCTGGTTGGTGAAGTCTCATGGGAGACAGTACTCAAGGGCAAGGGAGCCCAGGAGGGCTGGGAGCTCTTCAAAGGGGTGGTCCTAGCAGCTCTGGAGAAAGCCATCCCTGTGGTCCGGAAAAAAAGCCGGCAGGGGAGAAAGCCAGCTTGGTTGAATAGAGAGATCTTGAGGGATTTCAAGAAGAAAAGAAATGTTTATGGCCTCTGGAAGAAGGGACAGGCCTCTTGGGTGGACTACAGGAGGGAAGTGAGATTGTGTAGGGAAAAAATCAGAAGGGCTAAGGCTCAGCTAGAAATTGGATTGGCCAAGTCAGTGAAAGATAACAAAAAATCTTTCTACAAATATATAAATAATAAAAGGCGGACTAGGGAGACCATACAGTCCCTATTGGACACAGAAGGGACAACAGTAACAGGGGATGAGGAAAAGGCTGAGGTACTTAATGCCTTCTTTGCCTCAGTCTTTAGTCGTAAGGAGGGTCGTTCCGTCTGTGTACAAACCCAGGAGCTAGAGGAGCATAATGAGGCTCCCATGATCCAAGAGGAGGTGGTCAGAGACTTGCTAGCCCGACTGGACAGTCACAAGTCTATGGGGCCGGACGGGATTCACCCTAGGGTACTGAAGGAGCTGGCGGATGTGCTGGCCAAACCCCTTTCCATCATCTTCCAACAGTCCTGGAAGACTGGGGAAGTCCCACTGGACTGGAGGCTGGCTGATGTTGTGCCCATCTACAAAAAGGGCCGCAGGGAGGACCCAGGAAACTACAGGCCTGTCAGTCTGACCTCAGTGCCAGGGAAAGTCATGGAACAGGTGATCTTGAGTGCTATCATGAAGCACATGCAAGAGAACCGGGTGATCAGGCCCAGTCAACATGGGTTCACAAAAGGCAGGTCTTGCCAGACTAACCTGATCGCCTTCTATGACAAAGTGACCCGGCTACTGGATGAGGGAAAGGCTGTGGATGTGGTCTTCCTGGACTTCAGCAAAGCCTTTGACACAGTTTCTCACAGCGTTCTGCTTGAGAAACTGTCAGCCTCTGGGCTGGACAGGCGCACACTCTCCTGGGTGGAAAACTGGTTGGATGGCCGGGCCCAGAGAGTGGTGGGAAATGGACTTAACTCCAGCTGGAGGCCAGTGACAAGTGGGGTTCCCCAGGGCTCAGTGCTGGGTCCAGCCCTGTTCAATGTCTTCATCAATGATCTGGATGAAGGCATCGAGTGTACCCTTAGCAAGTTTGCGGACGACACTAAGCTGGGTGGAAGTGTCGATCTGCTGGAGGGTCGGGAGGCTCTGGAAAGGGATCTGAACAGGCTGGACCGCTGGGCAGAGTCCAGTGGGATGAGGTTTAACAAGGCCAAATGCCGGGTCCTGCACTTGGGGCACAACAACCCTATGCAGTGCTACAGACTGGGAGAAGTCTGTCTAGAAAGCTGCCTGGAGGAGAGGGACCTGGGGGTGTTGGTTGACAGCGACTGAACATGAGCCAGCAGTGTGCCCAGGTGGCCAAGAAGGCCAATGGCATCTTGGCTTGTATCAGAAACGGTGTGACCAGCAGGTCCAGGGAGGTTATCCTCCCTCTGTACTCGGCACTGGTGAGACCGCTCCTCGAATCCTGTGTTCAGTTCTGGGCCCCTCACCACAAGAAGGATGTTGAGGCTCTGGAGAGAGTCCAGAGAAGAGCAACAAAGCTGGTGAAAGGGCTGGAGAACAGGCCTTATGAGGAGCGGCTGAGAGAGCTGGGGTTGTTTAGCCTGGAGAAGAGGAGGCTGAGGGGTGACCTCATTGCTCTCTACAACTACCTGAAAGGAGGTTGTAGAGAGGAGGGTGCTGGCCTCTTCTCCCAAGTGACAGGGGACAGGACAAGAGGGAATGGCCTCAAGCTCCGCCAGGGGAGGTTTAGGCTAGACGTTAGGAAAAAATTCTTCACAGAAAGGGTCATTGGGCACTGGAACAGGCTGCCCAGGGAGGTGGTTGAGTCACCTTCCCTGGAGGTGTTTAAGGCACGGGTGGACGAGGTGCTGAGGGATATGGTTTAGTGTTTGGTAGGAACGGTTGGACTCGGTGATCCGGTGGGTCTCTTCCAACCTGGTTATTCTGTGATTCTGTGATTTTTTACCTATGACAGGGATGTGGAGGAGAGTCTTCACAAACATACCAGCATCACTTTCTCTGTGAATCAATTGAATCAAGTGCCACTGAACTGAAGAGTTGAGTTCTCTGTTTGCAAAGGCAGCAGCACAAGCCTTGCAGCTGATGTGACTCTGATTTGTTCAGGCTGCCTTATAGTAAGGGGAACCAGAGCATGGTTTTCAATAAAGTCAATGTATATAAGTAGTTACAACATCTAAATCAGGTAGCTGGAGGAAGCAAAGGGTCTGTGCACATCATCATTTCTCTCCACTGCTTGCTGAGGTCTGTAAAGGATCTCAGTCTCTCTTCAAGTTATGTGCCACAGCAGAGACATAAGTCCATCTTAGGAGGCAGCCAGAAGGAAACCTGCTTCTTTTCACATCCTTGATCTCTCTCATTGAATTGAGATTTCTGCTAATGAAAACTTTTGGCATAATTTTGAATGCTGCTTTTATGACCCTGACACTTGCCTGTCAACAGCCTACCTGTTCAAGGTGGGGTATAGCTGTCTGCACTAGCTTCAGTGTTGTAGAGCACAGAGAAACTCCCTGTGATTCAAGGAGATAGTCCAGACCCACCACTGAGTCTCTGGCAGCTTCCCAGGAGATGGGCAAGATGTGGCAACACTGATAAGTGCAGTTATCCTTTGCCCTGATTTCCCAAACCTTTTCCCAATTCAGTGGTCAAGGAACTTACATTTCCTTATGAATTTCAGTGGAGTCAGGAGTCTGGTTGGCAAGGAAAGGCTGACTTGCAACTGTCCTTATGTATAGGGTCAACTTTTCTTCTAGAAGCAGAAGAAACAACCCAGCACCCCGTGTCTTACACTGTTCTCAGCATATAACACTGCTTTGCAGGCAATTCACGGGGCAGCAACCATTGCAAGGCCATCAATCTCCTGCATGAGTTCACCTTTCCCTGAGCTGTTACAGAGGAGAGGTGTTTGGGTAGCAGTTGCAACCAGATTGTGTTTTCTGTTGCTGTTTCTCTGGTAATCAGACAGCTACACTAATAATCATGTCCTTACAACCCTGGCTCCTGCTTATCACAGCCTTCTTTGAGAACGAAAGCACACCGTGCCCTGTTCACTCAGCCATCCATCACTTTGCTGGCTTGAATGATTAATGTCTACCTACCAGAGCCTGCACACAGCTCTCCCAGGAGGTATTGAAGCTGCATGTACAATGTTTTGGGCCGGTGGAAGATGGGTATGAATGTGTGATCATTACCAGAAAAGCCCAGGAGTGCTACAAAAACATCCACAAAAGACTATGCTTTGCATGGGATTTATTTCAAGTATTTTTAAATTATGATTCATTTAAGCTTCCTCCTAATCCATGGACATCAGGTCAAATCTCCCACTGTGTCCATTTGGACTGAAAGATCTATTATTTCCGAAGAAGTGTTATTGATGTTGAAAGACTATGTTTAAGTAGCCATTGTGTCATTGCTGTTATGTCTATGGGACAAGTATTAATTCCATTCATCTATTGGTGTCTGTCCGTCCCAGCCCCTCTTAGCCACTCCTGCCTTCTCACACTTCTCCCCACTCAAGGGCAGGCCCTACCCTAGGCTGCAGTCCTTCAGAGACAACCTGGCCTCTCCAAAGCTGCAGCTCCTGCAGTAAATATCCCCACTGCTGCAGCCTGGGTCCCTCCCTGGGCTGCAGGGTGGTCTCTTCTCCATCAGGGTCTCTCCAGGGCTGCAGGGGATCCCTGCTGTGGGCTTGCAGCACCTTCTACCCTCTTCTTCTGCCTGGGCATGGACGTACAATACAGGTCCTTTCTGTTCACCTGATCTAGACAATTGCTCTCCCACTCTTTCCATCCCTGTGGTGCCTTCCTTACACATGCCTTCCCTTCTCGGAGTAGATTTTGAGTTATTATCTTCACTACTAAGGCAGTGTTCACTCCGTCTCTGACACAGCAGCAGCACATTTAACCTGCTTATGACTACTTGATGTACCAGAGGAGCAGAATATGGGTGGGGTTTTCTTCCCATTAGTTCATGGTAACACTCCCAGGAGAGTGATACACGTTAGCATATTAGATTATAAACACTCTGAGGGAGCAGTTTGTCTCAATGCTGTCCGTGTACAATCTCAAGCTAAATTGCCCCATTTTTGTCTGGCATTGAGCACAATTGAAGTAAAAATAGCATGCAATCCTGAATATAAGACCAAAGTAATAATAGGAAACATTTTTCACAGCCTGTCTGGGACTTCCTTGAAGAGTCATGTGTTTAAAACAACTTTAGAATCATCAAACATCTCAAGTTGGAAGGGACCCATAAGGATCATCAAGTCCAACTCTCTGCTCTGCACAGACTATCTAAAACTAAACCATATGACTAAAAGCTTCATCCAGACGCTCCTTGAACTCTGACAGACTTGATGCCTTGATCACTTCCCTGGGTAGACTTTTCTAGTGACTGACCTCCCTCTCAGTGAAGAACATTTTCCTAATGTCAAATCCAAAATTCCCCTGACACAGCTTTCTTTAATTTCTTCGTGTCCTGTCACTGGCCACCAGAGAGAGGAGATTGATACCTCCTCCTCTGCTGCCCCTTAATTCTGCTCATTCCTCAGATGGGCTTGTTAATTGTCTTTGCACATCCCAAATTTCTTAAGAGCTAGTAGAAGTTGAAATAAAATGAGTGTTTCTGATTATGAACAGAATGACGTTTGAGCTGGCTTCCTGGTCTTTTGATGTAGGAGTACACCAGTTTCCTACAGAGACTTAACTGGAGTGGAGCAGGGCAGACATCTCCCCAGTAAATAAGAGGTAGAATAAATGTCTCTGCATTTGTCCAGAAACACACATTCCATCACAACTGAGTGGAAAGCCCCACACAGTATGGTCATGGTCCATGAGATACCTGAGGCCAGGTTTTACAGCTCATCTGGTATACAACAGCTTGTTAAGGCACTAACTTCATGATGGAGGTGACCCCTTGTCCTGTCTCTCTATCTGCGTGAAGTCTTGAGTGCTCAGGAACACCTTAGGACCATTGCTTCCTTCAGCAGTTCCACTAAGGCTAGGACACACAAAAGATGATGCTTTTTTTACTGCAGCTAAAGACTATGGAACTCTTCTGTCTCTACTATTCATTAAGCCCTGGAATCTATCAGATTAACTTAAAGAGCATGTGCTTTTCAAGTGCTGTCAACATGGCAGCTGGAGTCTCCCTGCTCCTTATTTGGATTTCCTTCCTGCTTCCAGGCACAACACTTCTTGTCTTATTTTTATGTTTGCAGCTGGTGTATCTTCTGACTTGACTGAGCCCTGGGACTTTCTTTTGTGTAACTCAGTAAATGTTCAACTTAAGCTCATCCTCCCAGTTCACAAGTATCAAGGTTCTGCTTATTTTAAGGTCTTTTTCCTTGAGTCACAGGTTTGGTTCCTTTTATCTTGCAGCACAAGATATCCCATACCATTTCTTTTCCTCTTTTGCCTAGTCACTCTTGCTAACAAATGAAGTCAAATTACGCCAAGCTGCCCACTCATGCTGAGCAAGCTATAATTTAATTTACCTCTAAGCAATCACACAATTAATTCTAACATTTTATGAGTAAACTTATTTTAATCCCCAATAGATACCACTTACCAAGTGGGATCCCAGGACTCTCCCTTTTATTAAAGCAGCATCTGGTCACCTGTTGTTCATCTTGGTTAGTGGATCAGCCAGACTTGATTTACCTGCTTAAATTTGGGAATCCTGACAAGATCACATCTTGCAAACTTGTATTGGCCTACAATCTGCTGTAAGGAGCTACAGAAGGTCTATAGGACAAACAAACAAACTCAGCACAATTTGCATTCCAAATTTCTCTCTCTCTCTCTTCATCCTTCTCTCTCTCTAGACAGCAGACACTAATCATTGCCTGTAACAGCACTGTGTGATTAATAGAAGTGATTTAGCACCTGGGGATTCACCTTCACACAGAGATCGATGGTTTGGATGTTTCCTGCATTATTACTATTATAGCAATTACCTCCTACAGATACTTGCTCTTGTGCTAGTGAGGCAGAAGCTATTAGTATCCATGTCTACCATCCAGATAGTTTATAGTTCCAAGAGGGCTCTTCCTCTCTTCTAGGTAGGCAAATTTACAACATGCATGGGAAAGACTTCTCTGCAGACATTTTGGGAAAGAAAAAAAATAGGGAGATTGTATTAACATTAGGATGAAATCAGCATGAAAACAGAGCCAAGGAGAGCAGAATTAGGCTGTCATTGACGTGAACAATGCTGGGATTTACCTGCACAGTGCAAGTACCTAGGCAGGAAGACCATACAAGTAGAACTAGCAAAGTGTTGTAACTTGCACCAGTTTGCTAGTTTCCATAAAATAAGCCAAGTTCAGCCTCGGTGTAGTCTATGCCTGAATTAAACTGCTTAGTTCAATTCTGAAAAATTAAAGTAAGCTCTCTTATTAATTGTGAGTAGTGAAAAATTCAGATTCTATTAATTGCTGCTCTAGCTTCTTTATTTTTCATCTGCATTCAGCTGATTTCTATCTCAGTGCTGTTGGCTTTTACATTAACGCCCAACAGCTTGGCTCATACCATCCCACAGACTCTTGCACCAAAATAAAGATTAATTTAACCAAATTAATCATTCCAAATATTTTTCTCTTGTTACAGTAATATAAATTCTGTGAGCCGATTTCAGATTTATTTTGAAATGCAGAGTACATACCAGGACAGTCAGGTCCACTGTATGGGGGAGAGACAGATTAACACAGAAGTACAAGCTGGGATCACTTGTACTGCGCAGTGTTTCACAACTTCAACATAAGTCTAGAATGGAGGGAGGTTGCCTTCTTGCTCCATCTCTCTTCCTTGTTTCCTTCTGAAAATTATTTCAACTCACATCTTCAAAGACAGAGACAGGGACAACCTTCTCAACCTTCCCAAAGAAATCTTAGAGGAGCAATGTGATTACATGTCTTAGCAGCCCCTTTTCATACATGGAATTTCTTACATTTTACGAAGCAGAAATAAAAAAAGGGAAAGCACAGCAATAGCACTAAATTTTAGCATCATCAAGAGACACAACCCACAGTTGGAGAACAAGGTCACTTATATTGCGAGTTGGCATCTTTTCGTCCCATTTCTGTGTACAACACAGCAAACCTCTGTCCTAAATCTCCACAGTTGTGTCAGCGTCTTGCAATTCAAAATGCAGCTGGTAACACCCATCAGACACTACAACAGTAAAACTCAAGATAAAAGCTGTTGCTCACAATAAGCTGTCAAGCCCAAGACACCAGAGGATGGCATGAATTGCTCTTCCTTGCTTCAAAGCTCAGCTGTTGGCTTTTGTGTAGAGAAGGCCACCTGATGAAGCTGACTATGATATTACAAACTGAGGAGATGCCCTTTCTTCCCTAACTGCACCAGTGATCTACTGTCTCCTTTATCACAGGTCCTCTCTGGCAGCAGATTAAGTGTAAAGTGGAAAGAGGTTAAGGGTCGGACCTGAAATTCCCTGTGGTCAAGATGTATCATATGTTCTGGTTTTAGTCAGACCCAAGTCTAATGTCACAGCTGTGGGTTGTTCTCTTTGTAAATAACAGGTTCATTCAGATGACTTGAACTTGAAGTGTGAAACTGGAATATGTTGTGACGCAAGACCCTTAGTGTATGAGGTATGTAGAAGGAATATGGCTATGCAAAGGCATTTTTTTCTTCCTTTCAATTTTGACCAGGAGGTAGAAGGGAAAGATTAACCTCTGTGTAGAGTCCATGTAATCTGAGGTGGTATAGGTCAGTAGTTTCTACCTCTAGCATTTCCATCCTCTTAGAAACCAAGTGACACACTCCCACCCCAGCCAGACTTGGAACATATAGCCAGTGCTAGGACAGCAGCTCATCTGAATCCTTATCAAGTGTTAAAGCCAAGAGTTTCCATTAATAGACACTATGTAAGTGGCACAGTACATTGACTTCATCTATAGGAACATTTTCTTCTTTTCCTTTCAGTCAAAATTTCCCAGCAGTAAAATGCTAGAGCCAAGGACAGCCTGAACATAAGCAGCAACTAGTCTTTTATAACTTCTTCAGTAGCTGAACTTGGACTAATACACTGATTTCAGGTCTCCCAGAGCTTTTGTTTTATCTCTTTTAATCAAGTTACAGTTTTTTTCTGGATCTGAAGATCAAAGAAATATGTCTTTCTTTTTTTCCTAAAAAACTTTTTTCTTTTTAACAACAGAAATAGAAGTATTTATTTTTCTCAGTTCTAAATGTTTTGGTTTTTGTTTAATTGGGTATTGCTTTGTCCAGGGAGAGTGAGAAAGCACAACAGGGAAGAGCTCATTTACCTTTTCTGTACTGATCATTGCGTTATATGCTTGCCGTACAATTCCCCTCTCAAAAGTCACTTATTTTAACAACAGGCAAGCTGAACTGAAGACATTGCCTTTGGTGAGAAAGATGCAGAGATTTGGTCACAGCATGATTACAGACGCAAACCCATTTTTCAGTGACTGAAACATTTTTTTTGCTGTCAACCAAAGAGTTGATCTGTACTGAGGAGGCTCTTGCATTTTGCTGCAGGACGCTCAATTTCATACTCACAGACAGGACCCAGCACATGGCAGCAGCCAAATCCTGAACAATCGAGCATCTGTGACTTTGATTCAGATTTACAAAGACATTTATATGCCTATAGATGAAAGATTGGAAGCATTTTTTTTTATTTTTTTCCCCTCTGTTCTCCAAAGTCTAACATTCCTGTGGTTGTTAAGAATATTTCAGCACACAAGGTCTTCTTCGTATTCTCCTGGGCATGCTGCTGCACTACCTGGAGCCCTTTAAAATGTGGTCTTCTAGTCAATATTACTGATTTCTTAATTAATTACTCTAAAAGGGTTTTTTTGCTTGCAGAAGGAGTGGACAGGGTTCAACAACATTTTGGCTTGTCTACGCACACTGGATAAATTGAGATGATAAAATATGCAGGCAAATACCACTCCAAAAAGAAAGAAATTGTTGGTCTTAATTGCTAACTGAGATGCTATCTGATACAGCACAGAAAACTTGTGTGAGATTGCTTGTGTGTATTTATTTCTGGTTTTAGAGCTGGTTTTCTCCTTTTTGTGCCATAAGAACTCCTGCCTTCAAGATTAGAAAATGTTATTGTTGTTGTTGTTTTAATATAGGCCATGGACAGAATATGTTGCCTCTTCACTCATTTGTACGTCAGCTTCCTACACAGCAAGAACAAATGAAGGTTATGAGATGACAAGACAGTATCACCCTCTGTATAATACAGAACAGTGACTCCTACCATGTACTTTCTGCATTAAAGCAATAGTTTGCACAATGCACAATAGAATGCACAATGCAGTTAGTTTCTTTTATCAGTACGTGTCAAGGCATATTCACTGCAACCAGTTTTTTATCTAACAGTTAACTATTCTCACTATCCATGGCTGCAGGAAAGAAAGATAAAACCCCACATTCTTCGTCACTGTGCAGTTGGGACCAGCTTCTGGCCATAGTCTGATCAAGGAGGTTGGGAGGAAAGAAGAAGGGGTTCTTCTTATTGGTAAGATGTTTATCAAATATGAAATACTAGTTCTGGAAACTTTCAGAATTCTTCCATGAGCAGCAATGTGTAGAAACCACATGGCACATTGTAAGGGTAAATTGTCTTGTACGTGAGCTCACTTGTGACTTACCTGGAGAGCAACAGCTACAAAAGTTTCCCAATGCTCCATCTCATGGTTGAAATCGTGCTTGTGCCTTACAATAAAAGGTGACAGCATCGAGACCCACTTCCCCTCTTATGCTAGGAAGAGCTACATTAATAATTTTGTAAGTGAAACGCCAATCTCCACAAGTCAGGGGAAGCTACACTGTTGACATTGATATCCTAAGATCTTGCCCTTCAGCTCCACAAAGTAAGGTGGAGGGAGTCTCAACAGATAACTCCAGTCCACCATGCACTGACTGTCCTCCTATGCCTCACCTAAGCACCTTCCTTTTCTTTATTCTGCACTGCAGTCTTTTGGGCACAGAATGGTTGGGTATTTGATGAAGGTTCATACTTCACTCTGCACGTACTTTTGTCAAAAAAACTTTTATTGCAATGCAAAATATCTTCTGTATATGACATCTTTCTTCCCCAACCCCCTTAAATTTAATGAGTAATCCTTTCTGGGTTTGTACATTGTGATTCTTGTGTGTATGTATGAATATATACACATATCTATATATCTATCAATCTATAGATATTATAGTAATACAATCATATATAAATCTGGACCTATATCATTTTATATATAAACACATCACTAGATATATGTCTGTGTGTGCATATACATATATATACATTACATATACACAATATACACATATATGCACACACGTACATATGGTATAATCATAAACATCTGTTGGTTGTCAAGGGACTTTTCTTTAACAAAATAAGTTCCATCAGTGGATTTTACTTCTGTAGTGCAATTTTACAGGAAGTTAACATTTCCACATTCAATATAAAAGAAACAATATACATTTGAAAACGTGCCATAGGATTTTTAATGAAAAAATTAGAAAAGTGCATTATTTTACAACACTACAGTAAATGATTCTTTTTTTTTTTCTCTGTAAAGACATTGTAAAATATATACAGGGTTGCTTAGTGCATTCATTACAAAAGAAAGATGCAATCCCTTGCATAAATTACATAAATGTACAGGGGTTTGCTGTCTACTTGGACTTGTAAACATTTGTGTGATACAGTTTTCATTCTTTATGTAAGCTGCAATACATCTTATTCTCATTTGTCTGTTGTTGCATTCTAGCTCCAGTACGGCATTCTAAGGCCATGTGTGAAGGCATTCTCTCCCACTATGGAGAAGGCCAGAAAAAGAAATGAAAACACAAGAGAGTCTTTAATTTGGTTCTTTGTAATGAAGTTATCACTGGCTTAACACATCGCACCTTGATGCTTATGACCTGCTCTTTCTCCATTGCTAGGACCAGCTCAACAACTATGTTGAAGTTAGAGGTCTGAAATGAGCAAAGTAAATAGCTTCTAGGAGGTAACTTCTCAGTGCAGTTTCAATAGCCAAGCAGCATCTCATTCTAGATAATCAAGCTCCTAGTGCTTTGTGTGCTGCACAGAAAACCATTATTAATCAGGATAGAAATTTAGAGAGTTTTGCTCTATCTCAGACTGTTGAGGGCCTTTAGAATGCCGTCAATACACCATCAGTAAGTCCACACATTCAAAGAAGTACAAAAATGCACCAAAAAGTGTCAAGAGATCCAAAAGAGACATAGCATCAACACACACTCACAAACACACGCATACACGCACTCTCTTGTCTGAGCAGGAAGGCTCAGTCTCCGAAGTAGGAATCACAATTTAATTTCAACATGTATGTGTGTTTGGAAGAAATCCAAGAATTTCCATATAAACTCTTTAGGTCCCAAATTCAACACTTTTATCCCTGTTTCTCATAGATGAACGATTTGTTGAAGTAAGAAATTGCACCTTGAAGAGACAGTATCCACATTCTTTTGGCCTACTGGAAACAACTTTTAAGCCCCCCTCCCATTCTCCATTGACCTATCCAGCTCCGAATAATTTCTTATGCTGTCATAGCACTAGGATCAAAAGTTTTAGTCAATACTCCACAATGGCAACAAACAGCCACACAAATCTTAACAAGTCAAGGAAAGAGGAAAAAGAAAACATTCTTTTCTCCCACAGTTCACTCCTGACCTCACAAAATAAAAAGAAAAGATGGATTAGAGGTTGTATAGCATATTATAGGAAATCTACATTCTGTAAAAGAAATACAGACTGGGTTTTCATTCTTAAGAATGAGTCAGTCTCTCATAATTTCTGCGTATTAACTAGTTGTTAAAAAGATTTGTAGTAGACAGGAATCTTTCTGGAGCACATACTTGTCCTTTTTTTCAACTCAGCAGTACTTATATCCAAACTAACTTTGTGTGGATTAACAGGATGTTGAAGTCCAAAAGAGTGGTGTTCAGAGTGGTACTCAGGAAATTGCTTAATAAAACCAACTGCTAGATTAACAGAATCTTAAACTTATTGTAACCTGGACACTGGGATCCTTCTCTTGTTTTGCAGGTAGTATACCTGTCCTCCAGTATCTGAATAATATTCCTGTACTAAGAACCTATACAGAAAGTGTCTGCCACAATGTAAATGCAGCTGAGCAGTCAAAAAGGAGATCACTGAATTGTGTTGAGTATACCAATTGTGCTGTCAGTGGTGAATAGAAAGGGCACAGCATCAATTACGCAAAGAAATTTTCTACTGCTGCCTCTGACTGCTTTATATCTCCACGCTGGGAATTGAAAATTTATGACAAAACCAAACAATATGGCATCCATCTTTTCTGAAAAAAATGTGTGTGACAGTAAGGAATTCCACAAAAAAAGGGGAAGGCATATGTCCTTGTAGAGCAACTAGGGCTTAGACGCTGAAGAAGAAAGCTAAAGTGAAAACGAAAAAGACAAAAAGAAACCCAAATAGCCATACATTGCTAAAGTGATTTCATACACATCTTCACTCCTGTGTTGCAGTTGACCAGTCTTCTGCAAGATGATAGCTGCCCAGAACAATGAGAAGAATTTGGCCAGAGTCTGGTGCTCACAACCACAATGAATAGCTATGAGATGCCCCACAGATCCATTTGGACAGCTGGCAAAAATAAGATATGAGATGCACCCACTGCCTCACACTGAACAAGAAACTCTCATTCACTCACATAAATGTTCAGAAGGCGGTCTCAGAAGAAGAGCTTCAGATCAGAGAGATCAGAGACAGGTGCAAGGTACTTGTAAGGAAACACCAGAAGAAACAGCTATGTAGCTATCTGAAAGCTCTGTTGCTGAAGTTCATTATCTTGGTTCCTAAGAATGTTGCCCTGAGCTCTTGTCCAGTGTGCAAGTTAGATATCAGACCTGTATTCCACCACCATCACCCAGGCAATATGAAGAGGTTCCTTTGCTGTCTCCTGAACTCAGCTGGACAAGCTTAGCATTACCCACACATTTCTATGGCACAAGTCTGGGGACGTGCAAAAGACGGGAAAAGATACTACAGTCCAGGTCTTTCTGAGTCACCATATGGATTTGCTGCAGGCAACAAGAGGGATGCTTGTAACGGATCTCTTCCAAGAAAGATGCTCTAGAAAATAATTTTCCTTGCTTCCTCCTTGACACCAGCATCAGTAATGCAGTTTCATCAATGACAATCTAGTCAACTATGAATTAGCCATGGTCCAACCTTCCCACACCTCCTGTCACTCCTGCTGGGGAGGATGGTGGCAGATGACTAGCATATAGACTAAATCTAGAAGACACACGGCTCTTCCTTAACTTGAAACCACACCAGAGACATTACAAATGATCCAGTGAGCCAAGCCACTGTGTCTCTGCCTGCTCATGTCATTTGTGCTACCCTTTCTCCTGATGGCCATCTCCCAAACAAACATAGTCCCAAATTCTCCTCTTCTTCATCCCAGCCAAAGAAGAAATGGATTTCACTTGTGCAGTTTAATGCACTTTGCATTTTCTGTTTGATTCCCCACATATTGTTTTTAATCAATCTGTAGATTTCTTTTTTCAGTAGTAATTAGAGTGGAACATTTCCTTCCCCAGGGTGCAGTTCTGTAGCATGATGCTTTTCATTAATAGATGAGGGGGGAAGTACAGAGTGTTGTGATCTTGGGTCTGAACATACATCTATGCAATGGCAAGATAATGAGTTAATGTCTGGGTAGCAAAGGGGGGAGGGCATATGGAGAAAGCCAGAGGGCTGCTGTCTGTGAAATGGATCTCTCTTCCAGCCTCAAGTATATTGCTCTGGATATAGCAATTACTGCAAGCTGTTCCACAGACCAGATAGACAATGAATCAAAGCTAGGCTCGTAGTATCAGAACTTATGCATGAGGAAGATGTATTATAGAGCATAGTTTCAATTATTATATTTGCTAGATCCACTTGTGAATTACCCAACTATGATAAATGTTACGCTGTTGCTTGCTCTGCATTTCTCAAAGTGAACTAAAAGACAACACAGCTCAGAACCGTGAATATTAATTACCAATAAAATTGCAGCATTAGTCTTCCTTTTTCCCTTTTTCCTCTCCCTGATCTATTGTGGGTGTTAATGTATGGCAGCACTTCTTACGTGGTCAGAAAGCAAGATGAGGAAGGGTGCTGGGATATTTATTAATTACAATATTCACAGAAGGAGATACAACCAAAGCCTGGAGGCTCCAGGCAGGCAGCTTTGGATGACTGGATTCCGTAAAACATAAATCATACAGGTTAACTGTTGTCTTCAGGCCTTTCTGCTCTCCATTAAGTTTAGTAAGGACTGTTCATGGTAAGCATTAGTTGAAGATATCAATATAGTACCTAGCAGTAAATAGAAAAAGGTTCACATTCCAGTTTCAGTAAAGGAGCATCAATCAGGACTCACTGTGTTGCACCCAAACCAGTTCATTTTCTATACTGGAAATCTGCATGAGCAAAAAATATCCTCACACCATTTTGATTTTCACAGCAATACAAAACCATGAAGAGAACAGTCCAGCAAGAACCAGCTTATCACCTCAATGTCCACCTAGGTTATGTGCAAACCCAATCATGCCTACTTTCTCCAGCATGCAAGGAGAAACTTCATGGAGCTCCTAGTGTAAAGGGGACACAGATGCTAAAAGCTCCTCAACTTGAAGCCTTGTATTGGTCTTTCCTCTCAAAGGAATACTGAAGGAATACTGCACATATACATGACTTGGAAATTTGTGGACAATACAGTTTGACTGAGAATCAGTCAGGGGCTTCGGAAAAGCTTCTTTGGGGAGAAGGAAAAAGTCGCAATAACAATCAATGAACAATTTCCAATTAAATTAAAGATTTAGGGCCAGTTTGAACAAGTTTAGCTTTAGTAAGGTGTCCATTGGCTTCAGAGGAAGGTCCTGCCACTTCAGGATTTAGAGAAGGAGAGTTTGTTTGCAGTCTACTGAGATGATTAGCATGAAGTATCACAGGGACCAGCCAGTGCTCGCGAGGGTCTGGCTGAATAAAATCTTTGTTTCAGTGTCGACAAGCAGCAAAAACCTGACTGGAGAATCAGGAACTCCATGAGCTGTTTCATCAGCAATCATCAGTGAAATGTCAGGGGTGTAGACCTTGAATGAGCATAGGATCGTCAGTCTCCCAGACTGACCCTACTCCGATCAAAGCACAAGCGTCTTTATCACCTCACAGTGGTTTCTAATGGAAATAACACAACTCCTGCTGTTGGAAACAATTTATTTCTTTCCATCTTTCTTTTTGCCATCTGACTATTTTTTTTTTTTTTGTGAAAGTTCCTTTGCCATGTTCGTCATCTACATCTTAAATAACTGCAGAGTGCTTTTTGGCAAAGGGTACCATCAGTTCTCTTGGGTTTAACTCATTCTCTGGATTCAGATTAACTAGCATAATAGTCCAAGAGCCCCTTCCATCTATAATCAATTTCTCCACATCCAATGTCATTACTCTATTTGTTTTGATTTTGGTGTATCATTATGATGGCTAAACCTTTCATACACTTCATCTTGCTGAAGTTCCCAAAATAGAGGTTGATATTAAAGTTAGATGAAAGGCAGGTGGGTCAGAAAGGCAATATTTCTTTTTTCAGTTTTGTGAGTGTTGTGCACCTCTAGTTGATTAAAGCAGCAATGGTGTAATTCTCATTGTAATTTGTGCATTATTCCAGTCAATAATAGGTCTTGTTGAAATATGCTTTAAAAAGTCCATAACATTAGTGTAATGGACACGCTCCAACACACCTCTCAGGTCTGCCTTCCTCATAAAGATTTTAAATGACTGCCTTAATTAGATCCTAATATTAACAGAAATATTACATAAAGCTAAATGAGGACATAAACTTCAACTGAAAGCTACTTCCATCTAAGAACCGGCCCTCTGGTCTTGCATACATCAAATCATTTTGGAACATTTTCATTCTCCATCTTGATCCACTGACTGTTCTTTTTTAAGCTTTTAATACCTAATGCTGCTTCTTTTCCACAAAAGAAAATTTTCAAATCCATCAGAGAAAACAAGAAATTACTTTGCTTAGGTTTGCACAATAAACTTGATTGCAGCCCTGGCATTTCTTCACTTGAAGAACTGGGAAACTAATAAGAGAACCTACAATACAGTAGATGAACTTGATCACCTCCCTCTTCTCTTTTCTTTTTTTTTTTTATAATGTTGCTGATTTTGTCCTCATGAGCTGTTCCACAAGAATCCAAACAAAAGTCTGTTGCTGAAGGTCACTGTGTATCTTCTCCATTCATTAATAATCAAAAAGCTATTTTCGACCCTTGAAGAAACTTCTAAACACCTCTTCTAGAGCTGTCCCATTGCAGTCACACCTGTAAAGCTTTTATATGTACAAAGTTCTGACAAAGCAGCCCCAGTTAGATCAGTCAGGATCTTCCCTGTGCAGTAATGAAGAACAAGTGGAGAGTTGTGTCTGCATTGTTCTATTAAGTTTCCTCTTTCATTTCCATATCGCAGCATGCTCAGTCAAAGCTATTTTGGTGCTTCACTGATCAAACTGATTTTTGCCTTTGATGATAATATGAAATATGATAGGATAATAAGGTTGTTATATAATCAGAGTCGACAGCAGGGAGCTAAATTTGTGTTGTTTTGATGAAGAGCACATTAGTGTGACACAAATAGACTAATCTGATTTATTATTATTATTTCTAATGCTTAATAATAGGGAAGGGTAGGGGAAATGAGACTCTGGGGAATGAGAGTACATCACATAGTGATAGCAGACGTCTGTGTGCTACAGAAACGCAGGTTAGGTATTATGGATATTAGAATGTCTTGCCATAAGCAGCACCCCTACTGGCTGAACTTCAAAAGAGTGAGTAGCAAGCAAGAGAGGTTGAACTGAAAGAAATAATGTCTTAGTGGAATAAAAGTAATAATGTCCCAGAGAAAATACTCCGTGAAAGCAGTGTCATTGGAAGAAAAAAGTATTCATGGAGGGCAATAAGAAGTCAGAGACAGAGCAGACAAAAATCAGCTCACCTTTCACTGGCTGATTTCTCATGTATAACCGAAAAGCTGGGATTAGCCTTGGACAAAAGCTTCTTTTTCCTGATGTTTTCTGTTTCAGTTCTAGACGGCCCAAGTCATTATTCACACATCAGTCAAGAACCGCAAAAATGCTGACAGAGGCATATTTTGCCAGGTGTACTGATGCGTACACATGAGAGTTTTTGTATTTGTGGCTGCTCACAAATCAAAGGCCTGCAAGAGCTCACACAAACAACTGAATGCATGCAGGCTTGCAATGGAAATACCTTGCCACTTTAAAATATTACATGTAACAAAAATCTAGACTGGACAGAATTGTGTGTTCTTCGGCAAAAAAATAAAAATAAATATATTTTAAAATCTTAAGGAATGCAAATACATTTTAGCAAAACACTTTCCCACATACACACTTCTTACAGTTTTTAGACTTAAAAGTATCACTACGGACATCTACTCCGGCTCCTTCATATCACCATACATAGATTTCTTGAACCACATCCATAAACTCAAACTAAGCTAAAGCAGAGCTTTTATAAAGCCATTGAGTTTTCATGCAAAGACTCTTAAGTGCAGACAGGCCATGAGATGCCGAGCTAAGTTGTTCTCCTGGTTAAATACTCGGTGTATTAAAATTTACTCTTCATTTATGGTTCCAGAGGGAAGATTTAGTAACAAATCTGTTAGACTATGCAACAGCTTTGAACTTCTGGAGTTCAACATGATTTACAGGACATTTAAAGATTATTTTTATATGCAGCAGAAATAGAATTATCCTCTTTTCTTAAAGGAAGAAAAAGGAAAAAGCAAATAAATGTTTTATATGTTGTAACATTTTTTTCACAAAATTCTTTTTGCTTTAAGTCCTGTTACAAAAATTCTCTTTGCTAGGCACACAGAATTTCACTTGTGTTCTTCAAAACCCCAGTTTTTTCCTGCTTTTCTCCAGTGTCAAATACACCTAGCAGTCATACATGATACAGATGTGTATATTCCAGGCATATTTTTTATTTCCTTAGTAGGAAAAGAGCCTGAATTTATTTGCACTTCAGTGATACCACCAGCAAAGACTATGAAAGTTAATTTTGACAGCACTGTGAACCCTGTGCACCACCCTCACAGAAACCAGCTTCTAGGTGGCAATCACTGAGGTGGTTTAACACATCCTAAAACTGCTTTTCTAGGTATGCTTGCTTCAGTTCTTCTGCCACCAGCATTTCCCTTCAGGCAGGGTAAAAGCAACGCAGAAGTAATACACCCAGCCTGCTCCCCTACTGTGCTGAAGGATGTTATTCCTACATGTTAGGCAGAAGAAATCCATCCTCATTCGTCCTCGTTAAGAATTCTAAGTTATTTCTTCACTAATCTTAGTGGAGATTTTCATGCCACAGCAATTTATAATCCCAAAGGAAGCTGCATAGGGGAGTCAAAGTCATGGATACTTGCTTTTCATTTACTTGAAACACAGATACAGAAATGAGGAGTTCCTGAACATACTGTGTATAGCTAATAATTTAAAGCCAGGGAGAACAGAGGAGAGGAGGAATTACAATCCGGATTTCTCCCTATTAATGCTTTTTATAGTTGCCTCTTTGAAAGGATATCAACATCCATCAGCACACAGAGCTCAGAGCTGAGGCTTTTACAAAAACACACTATCTAGTTTAAGGAAAAAAAAAACGGATTATTGCTTTTACACTGAGAGCACAAAATGGTAGAATTAGAAGGAGGTGATTAGTGCCAAAAAACGATGCGGTTTGTATGGTGAGTTAACACAGAGGGCGATTTAAAAGATAGGATTAAATCGGAGACAAAGGTTCAGGTTTATAAAACTCCCAGTCTTACGCCTGTCAAATCAAAGATAAATCTCCCAAAAGCACTAAATCCCATGTAATCATTGCAAATTCCTATTGTCTTAAAAGGGAGCTGGATTAGGCCTTTAATTCAGTTCTGTAAAGTCTGTTTGGTCCAGATGAACAATGAAGAGATGGACAATCTCCAAGGAACAACTCTGCAACATGGTCTCAACATCCTCCATTACAACTTGTCAAGGCAATCACTCCCAGTGTTACCCTCCAAACACTGGAGTAAAACTGCTTTTGCCCATTAATGCTAAATGCATTTTGCCTTTCTGCCTAGCAAAAAAAGCAATATTACATCTAGTCTCACAAGTTCCCAGTGAGCCAAACACAAGATACTGTCCCTTGAATTCTTCCTGAGACCAACAAAGGCTTTCCATTATTTACAAATCAAAAGCATTTAGAGACAATCATCTTTATTTTTTTATTTAAAAGAAGGAATGCCCTGTCACTATTATAGAAGAAAAAATATACACCCACCTATTTATACCCATCCTAATCCAAGCATTCCAAAAAATATTAAATTCCTATTCATGCAGGTAATTGCTGCACAAAATAATAATAATAATAATAATAATAATAATAATAATAATAATAATAATAATAATAATAATTTATAAATAAAATAAAAATAACAAAATACACTCTTTAGTTCCAACAATTCTCTCAATTTTTCTAAAATTCCATTTTCAAATTGTTGGAACAGTTGAAAATTATGAAAGTAAATATAATTAAATCAACAGGATTATTTGCTTTTGATTATTAATTTCATTGCTAGTTTTTCTTGTGTTTTGTATTATGCATACCAGTTTTACAAAGTGCATGCTTTATTTTATTTATTTTTTTTTTTAATTTTGAACTGGCAAGCTAAAATGATCCATCTTTTCCTGCCTTTTTTCTTAATGTTAATACAATCTAAAATCTAGTGTTAAAAAATTTATCATGATACACCTGGTATATTGACTGCTTATGGCGCATGCTTGTCTTGGCAAAAAATAAAATAAATTGGCTACCCTCACGCCCTCCCCATTCCTTTTGGAAGCAATTTAAAAGTTAAAAGCAGGCTGGAACACAACTGCTTCAAGGGAGAAAAAAAAATAATACCTGATGCTTTAATTTTTGTCACATGGCACTAGTTGTGGAATTGCCTGCACATCCACACGCACATACATCCAACACGCACGCTAGCACGCACGCACGCTGCAACATGCTTGTGAGGAACATAGTTTATTAGGTCAGGAGTGCCAGTGGCACATGAAGGCTCCCAGCTGTGTGTGCAACTTTGGATTTGGTACCCACTTCACGTCACCTTGAATCCTCTGACATCCACCGAGGGGGTAATGTAAGGCATATTTTGCTGGAACAGTAATAATCCATGCTTCATGCTCAAGAGCTGAGTCTCAGAGGAGGACTGGCTTTCTCCACTCCCTTTGGCCTCGCTCCGTCTCACTCAAGGAACAAAAAACCCAAAACAATGGAGAAGAACTGGGGAAAACAAGGAAAGCAAAAGAAGGCAAATCCCTTTAAATTGACTTTCGCCTTTTCATTAGCCTGTGGTTATCTGTAAAGCTGTGCAACCCAGGTGAGATGGAGCTGACAGGAGATGGGAAAAGGCTGTTTTTTAATGTGCTTGGCGAGATCTCCTCTATCTTGTAAGAGATGGAGTGAAAGTACTGGGGGTTCAGCTTTGAGCTGAACGAATTTTGGTGGGACACCACCCGGCTGGTGTACTCATGGGACCTGTAACACATGCAGGAACAAACTGACTGAAGGTCTGTTACTTCGGCCTTGTACCGTGGCCGACCATGCTGGGAGTCCTCTTGGATGTGGATAATCATGCTGTTGCGGTTCCCTGCCAGGGATGCCCGTTCCTCAGCATCCCGTCTCTCGTCCTCGCTGTTCATGGTTAAGAACCTGAGAACAACCAGATTTAGAAATGCCCCAATGACTGTCAACCCCACTAGAATGTACATAAAGCTAAAAGCCACATAGAGAGGCTTCTTTTGAAGGGCCCCTTTGGTCTGCAGGGCCACATAGTCTCCAAACCCTATAGTAGTCAATGTTATAAAGCAGTAATAGTAAGCGTGGAAAAAGCTCCATTCCTCATACTGGGAAAAGGCTGCTGCTCCAATGCAGAGTGTTCCCATGCAGGAGAAGAAACCCACAGTGACCATGTTTTCCATGGAGACTTCAGTGCTCCTCATCCCACAGCACTTTTTGATGCGTTTCAAGAGGTACTTGACAAAGGTGTTCATGCGCTCGCCCAGGCTCTGGAACATGACGAGTGTCAGTGGGATCCCCAGGACCGCATAGAACATGCAAAAGGCCTTCCCTGCATCTGTCCCTGGGGCAGCATGTCCATAACCTGGGAGGAGGAATGAAAAGATAGGACAGTCAGCAAAGTAGATCATGACCACAGCTCCCTTTTTCACACCAGCCACATGAATCACAGAACTGATACTGCAGCCAGATCCAAAGCTACATGAATGCTGCAGTCACACAATCTTCTTATCTTCTTGCCTATGTCCTGTATCCAAAGCAAATAAAACATTTCCTTAGCTCACTTCCTGGTTGTTGGCAGACAGATAGTACGTAAAAAACAGTTTACAAAAGAAGCACATAAATCAAAATATGAAGTTCTTTTCAGGTTACAAAACAAAAAGATTCTCCCTTTGTACTGGGCCAGGTAGCCTTTTCATCATAAAAGGCAGTTTCCAAATTACCTGGAAAAAGAAGTGTCTTCAATAGATAGATGCAGTGTTCGTTCCACCTGATTGTCCCTCAATAAAAGCTATAATTGCCTCTCATTACTAAGATCAGCTTTTGAACTACAGGGGTGTTAATTAAACCAGGGACATCTTCCCATTTTATAGCTTTAGTTACAGCTGACAAAGAGAAGGAAAGCTTCAGAAAATGTGATTTTCCAGATGGTTGCAGAGATGGCAGTTGGTGGAAACAGCTTTCACTTTGGGCTCTAAATAAAATGGTTGGGGTGAAAAAAGAATTCTTTTGATATCACCGTATCCCTCTCACCAGAGATATCCACAGAGACAGTTCAGGAAGATTATAAAACATTATCATTATATGATTACACACTATCTCACAACTGAATTTTTAAGATTTGTCACAGACTTTGTAATTAACTTGGGATTCACAGCTCTCCCATAAGATAGGAATATGTTCATATCCCTATTTTACAGATAGGAAAGCACAGACAGTGGCAGGCTATAATTTTTCTCTAATTCACATAGATAGACCGAGTATCCAGAAATTCTGATTTCTATTCTGCCACATGTCTTACTCACTTTCCACAATACCAAATAAATGTCTTTAACGTATTTTCACCATAAAACTAGGGTAAAGAAAAAGCTTTATTCATGAAGCTGGAATAAGACTTTACAAACAGATTCATATATAGGGGATCAGCCATATATTTCTCCATTACAATGTGGCTTTAAGGAATAGGCATAGAATAGGCACCTTAGTTATTCCCTTCAGCACTGTGAAATAAGGAAATTCAAAATACACCAAAGAAAGACTTATCTCTCTATTACGTTAGCATTACAGAATCTATTCAGCCACACAGACAGCAATACATGAAAAGTGAATTCCAACACTGCATGTTCCTGAAATTCATCAAACCTCAAATTTAAAACACACAATTGTCTTCTGAACATCAGAGACTGCCTCTGGGAAAAATGAGAAGGTCAGTAATTGCCAGAGGAAAAGGGGCAGAGAACATCATTAACTCTGGGAAACAGCCCTCCATAGCGCACAGGGTTCATCTCCTAGAGGCTGGGTTTTACTTTTGTCAGGTAAAGGCAGAAGCAAAAGCAACTGCTTTGGCATCAGATTTCAGCTACCAAAATTCACCCTAACTTCCTCTGCATGAATGCCACTGCCTTTTGCCAGAGTATAATGAGATGATTCCATGTAAACCATAATAAACACACAGCTTAAAGAGAAATAAAAAGGTTAAACAGACATTGGTATTTCTCAGTCTTCTGTGATGAAGAAGAAAAGATCAAATAGCAAACCTTAAAATTAGGTACAGCAAATGCATCCCCTCGTAAGCCAAGAGGTTGAGATAATAGTGAGAAAGGTATTTATGGAGCTTTACATTGGATCACACTGAGATAAGTATTACCTACCTGACTCTACTAGACTAACCAGTTTGCTGAGGTCCCACAATACAGCAATATGACCACAGCAGGCAAGTTTGTCAGATAATTAATGAGATGTGACCTGGATGATCAAGGACAGTCTGAATAACTTTCACCTTGGCTGGAAGTGATGTCATTAGTACTCTCTCTCTCTTATTATCCCTCCCAGCTGCTTAGGCTTTCAAGACAGTTCATCTGCCTGGCACCAAGAAGAGTAGTTTGGCATAAAGAAATGTCATGCCTCACAGTGTAATTCCAATTCTGGACTGCAGAGCACCAATCCACCATGAAAGCCAAGTCAGGGAATGGCTGGTCTACAGATGTCAAGCAGAACTGCTGGAAGTTCTAGGCAAGGGAGGCAAAGGATCAGACCCTAAGGGCTGGCACCAAATGAACACTCTGTTGAGGTCTTCTACTTATGATTTTTCCAGGCCTTGTCTGTCCTCCAGGGAAAAACTTCCAAAAACCTTGTGCACCTATATGTAATTGTAGAAAAAAAAAGGAAATACTATTTTCTTTTTTGCCAGAGTATGGTTATTAAAGTCTGCAGAACTACGCTCAGCCTCTTTCAAAACTCATTTTTCCATGGTATCTTTCAGATAAGACACAGAGAGAAACTACTTATTACAGTCTATGTGAAGTTCAGTCAGGAGGACACCACCAATAACTTCCTCTTGTTTCCAGTGGGACATTGCACTGGGGTACCAGTCCACAACCATAGAGAGCAGCGTAACACAGTACCCTGCTGCCCTCAGTCCAAAAGTGAACATGAGCAGATGGCTGGAGAAGAGTATAGGAATGGTATGATTATATGTGACATTTTCCCCAAGGATTCACGTACCCAGCTTCACCATTGATGGAAAACCGTCAGGGTTTTCCTAAATCATATATGGTTTCAGGGGTTCTAGCAACACAAAATGTGTTTCTCTTGGGCACTGTCCCTTGAATGTTTATAAAGTTTTAACATTTGCAACATCCTGTGGCAAGAAGGTCTGTATATCAACCATGTGTTCTTTCAAAAAATCACCATCATTTCTTTATTTTGAACTTCTCTCCCATTGCTATCTCCTGATGTCCCCATCTCCTCCATGGCAGAGACCAGAAACAATCACTCCTTACTCTCCTTCTTTGTGTTACTCATTCTTTTAAAGACATTTTATCAACAAAAATGCCATGTCTGCATTCAGACCTTAAGCAAGTAGCTCTAGCACTGTATAGCCTCATACGGACAGACCAGCTTGCTTAGATCTACATCAGTGATCTTTGTAGCATGCTCAGCTGCAGGGTAGAGACAGGCCCTTGTCCTCAAAAATGACTTTTCTTGTTTCTGGAGCAAAAAGTGTCTCAATAAACAACTTCATGCTATTGCAAAGATGCAGACTGCTGAGAATAAATAAATCCATAACAACAATAAAACTCTCTGTGGAAAAACTTTGAATACTTTCAGTGTGTTGCATCTACATAGTGACCACCTCCAAGCCTGCAAGGTCAGGTCAAATCCTGCAAACTAAACTGGGAAAAGGGATGGATTTTACCACAAACCCATGATTGTCCACACAGTTAAATCTTTAGCACATTTCCTGACAAGGCTTTACCCTGGACCAACCAGAACCAACACAGGCAATGCCTATGCCTGGTCCACCCATGGAGGTGGCCAGGGACCACAGCAGGTAAACACTGCTCTGAGGCAGTACATGTGTTTAGCTGTTACCAGCATCTTCTATGCCGTCTCTGCTGGCTTCCCTATCTCCAGGTCCTGCTCCATCTAGTTTGAAAGTTAGAACCGGGATGGTGCATAGCAAAGGGTGTTTTTCTACACTGGCTCTGTCACAGGCTGTAAGACGTTTGTCTCTAGATGTGCATTGGTACCAGGCCAAATATATGGTCAGTGTTAAAAAATAAAAATGAAATGTGGCAGTGGTAAGATATTTATAGTTTGCATTCAGGCCACTGTGTAGCTACAGAGCAGCTAAGTCTCATTCACATTCAATCTACAACAGGTTTTAGATGTCTTGAAACTCAAAGCAACATTCTGCGTTATTCATGAGGGATGCATTATTGCTTTCAGGAATAGGCTTCTGCCCTCATTCATCTACACATCATTCAGCCCCACGATGGACATTTCGACCTGGTCATCACTGACAACAGCCTCTGGAAAGAAATTAACTACTCCATCCGCGTGACTCAAACCTTTCTTAGTCATGCTGGCAGCAGCCCTGGCCATGAGATAATGAAAAGAGGATAACAGCACCTGTTACTCAGATGGGCAAGCATAATTCAGATTAAAACATCTTCCTGATGTCACACACTTCACTTCAGGGTTTATCTACGTCAGAGAAACTGCCACAAAGAACAGGCTGGCTCTCCGCTGGATTTTGCTGGTCATAGTTTCAGCAGAGAAAAGAAACAACTTGGACTTCAGAGAGCAGATGAAAGAGAATCATGGAATCATAGAATAACCAGGTTGGAAGAGACCCACTGGATCATCGAGTCCAACCATTCCCACCAATCTCTAAGCCATGCCCCTCAGTACCTCATCCACCTGCACCTTAAACACCTCCAGGGAAGGCAAGTCAACCACCTCACTGGGCAGACCATTCCATTGCCTAATGACCCTTTCAGTGAAGATTTTTTTCCTTATGTCGAGCCTGAACCTCCCCTGGCGGAGCTTGAGGCCATTCCCTCTTGTCCTGTCCCCTGTCACTTGGGAGAAGAGGCCAGCACCCTCCTCTCTACCACCTCCTTTAAGGTAGTTGTAGAGAGCAATGAGGTCTCCCCTCAGCCTCCTCTTCTCCAGGCTAAACAACCCCAGCTCTCTCAGTCACTCTTCGTAAGACTTGTTCTCCAGCCCCTTCACCAGCTTCATTGCTCTTCTCTGGACTCACTCCAGAGCCTCAACGTCCTTCTTGTGGCGAGGCACCCAGAACTGAACACAGTATTCGAGGAGCGGTCTCACCAGTGCCGAGTACAGAGGGAGAATAACCTCCCTGGACCTGCTGGTCACACCGTTTCTGATACAAGCCAAGATGCCATTGGCCTTCTTGGCCACCTGGGCACGCTGCTGGCTCATGTTCAGGCGGCTGTCAACCAACACCCCCAGGTTCCTCTCCTCCAGGAAGCTTTCTAGACAGACTTCTCCTAGTCTGTAGCACTGCATAGGGTTGTTGTGCCCCAAGTGCAGGACCCGGCACTTGGCCTTGTTAAACCTCATGCCATTGGTCTCTGCCCAGCGGTCCAGCCTGTTCAGATCCCTTTCCAGAGCCTCCCTACCCTCCAGCAGATCAACACTTCCACCCAGCTTAGTGTCATCCGCAAACTTGCTAAGGGTGCACTCAATGCCTTCATCCAGGTCATTGATAAAAACATTGAACAGGGCTGGACCCAGCACTGAGCCCTGGGGAACCCCACTTGTCACTGGCAAGTGTAGTGTGTGTAGAAAGAGGTTTCAGTGGGTACCAAGGAGACATTTAACCTACCTGGTACTAACTCATTTAACAGGACAAATGCATTCTTCTGTAAGGAAATTGAAAGCACATCATGGATGCTGCTGTACCTGGATGAACTATCCCAGCCTCCTGGCACATGAGCATCACTGGCCTGCTCCCTTTTCCCTCTCTCACATGTCTGGCCTCTGCCCAAATCCCAGTGTCTTTCTCCCCAAACATCTCCAGGATGCTCTTTCTCTTTTATTTCCTTGTCAGTTGACCTCACCGCAGCATGTCACCTGCATAATCTCTGTTATTTTGCACAGCTTTCCTTCCCATCCTCAAAGAAACCCTCACTTTCCATGCTTAAAAGACAGTCTCAAAGTGAGTCACATGGCTCTCTACAGGAACACACAACAATATGGGATGATACTATCCCACGTTGTGAAGACATGGACATCATGTGAGAGAAAGAAGGATGTGCCAACTCCCAGGTGCAACATCAAATCCAAAATTCTCAACAAGGTCAGTGCAGCCTCTTGCCTTGGCCTCATTGCTTCCATGTCCTGACTGCAGAGGTAAGGCCATGCCACCTTGGAAATTGCACTCACCACTTTGCAAGACCTATCAAAAGGTAGAGCACAAGTCTTACGAGGAGCAGCTGAGGGACTGGAGTTGCTTCGTCTGCAGGCTTCCATCACTTTATTATCACCACTTTATTTATCTGGGGATCACATGTGATACAGGCAGGCATTCCCTGCAAGAAGTTGCCCCTCTTAAGGACTCTTCCTCTGGATTCTTAGAGGACCAAGAAGGTCACCTCCATGGGACACACTGGAGTACTGTTCTTCAGAGATTCTTTGACTGCTTGGATTAGACTTTCTTCCTTCTTCCCTGCCTGGACTCCACCACCAGCATGAACATGGGTCAGACTCTCCACTGTCCTCTTGAATGCCTGCCTGTGACAGTGATGGGACAGGTTTACTTAGGTCATTGAAGCAAAGTAGCTGCAAGTGCTGCTCATTCAGTAACATGACTGTCAGAGGTGTGTGCCCAGGCAATCATAGTACCATAAAATCATTAAGGTTGGAAAAGACCTCTAATATCATCAAGTCGAACTGTCAGCCCAATACCATCATGCCTACTAAACAAAGTCGCACGTCTACATGCTTTTTGAACATCTCAAGGGAAGGAGACTCCACTGGGAATTTCTACCCAACAGATAGAGAGTCCTGGGGGTTTCTCTACTTCCCTTGGAGAAGATAGTGTATTCCTTCTGAACTTACACCCCAGGACACAGCTTCCTGTTTTGAGAGATACAGCTCCTTCCTAACGGAGAAGAACTGATTTGGTCACAACATTTGGCCCTTTCAGATACCCACTCGGTTACTGAATGGAGGAATAAGTTTACAAGGTTAAACCAAGGCATAAGATATCTTTTCTAATGAGTTCTGGGTTCATTCTTGTTTCTTGATAAGGATGAGCCACCTATATCTATATCTCTGCCTATCTGCCTTTTCTCCCCAGCAGCTTTGAAGCTGCTCACCAATTTCCAACACTTAGAAGCAACTGTAATACGAATTTGATAATAATCTGGTCTGCTGGGCCTGCCATCTGGCCAATCTGTGAATACACATAAAGGGCCAAAAACCCAACACACACATAGTGCAGACACAGCTGCAATGTGATCAATTTTTTCTCTGGCCATTTACAGGGAAGAAACAGGAGCTGGGGGTCCCACAAGGTGGGGTAAGATGTAGGGGCATAGGAGAGAACTGCCATCTTATGTCATCTTGTAAGAAAACCTATGATGAAATATCTATCTGCCTGCAAGGGTAAGGATGCAGATCAGGGTTCAAGAGAGCTGGGGTACATTTTGGAGTTCACAGGAAACCAGGACTGACTGCTGCTACTGCTCAAAAAACTTCTTGTTTCTAGCAAAAGATAAAACTTGAAAAAACATGGCTTAAAAAAAAACCCAAACAGAATATTTGAGAGTTCTGCATTTGTTTGGGTTTGTTGTTCTTTTTTCAACTTTCCACAGGAAGCTTCTCGATTTTTCCTGTGTAAAATTTACTCTGTAAAGGCTTTTACTAAAAAAAGGCCAGTAAATGAAACTATGAAACCACCGACAACATTCCCGCTCATCTATATGATGCACAAGACCTGATCATCTCAAAGCTCCACTTGTTGAACTTAAAACAGCCTCTACTTTTAACTGCCTAGATGAGAGAAGTCTGAGAACACTGGCAGTTCTTTTGAATAAGATGAGAGAGCAACTGCTACCTGGTGTACCAACCCCCAGGAAACCGAGGATGCAAACACTTGCCAGTTAATTTTGTCCAGACGTGACAACATTATCTCTATGCACCTCTGTGACTTCCTCTCCCTCAGAAAAGAGGCTGGAAAGAGGGAAGAGCTCCTCTTCAGCTTTGTGTGGAGCCTAGCACTGAAAACAGCAGTGATTTGGACCATCTTTCTAGAACACCATTCCCAATCTACTCTAGCAGCTCTATTCTGTATTTCCAGGTAGGTAATAGTTGACCGCTACCCAGACTAAACATACCAACAGTGGTACAAATTGGCAGCCAGGCACACCGCCAGCAGAATGTGTGTATATCACAGGGACACAGCAAGACAGATCAGCCAACAAGCTGGATTCTTGGATTCAGCAGAAAAAACAAACCTCCAAAGTCCAAGGACAGGCAGGTGACTCTTTGGGTTCATATGTATTGGGAACATCATGGTAAGCACAAAATGATCAGGTTTTCTGGAGCCTGCATGCCACCAGCTCGGCATAAAACCTTTGCATCTAGACCAGAGTGGCTTATATCTCTTTGGCGCTGAGATACGTGGCTACATAAAGCCCTGCAGCACTTCTGAGTCAACATTTTACCACGTTCTCTATTTCTGACTGCCCCTGCATGACTTACATCTACTTTCTCCTCTTCATCTTGTTCTCTGAAAAACAGTTAGAAGATTGACCTGAGGCTCACATCACATCTAGTCCCAAGACAAATCATGACCAGAACAAGTTCTTAATATGAAGAGAATCGTGGCAACCACTAGGATAGACTTATCAGGTCATGTTATCCATTCCCAGGGGCTGGCATATGATTGTTGCCTACAATATATTCTCCAGGGCTTTGTCCAGTTTTGTTTAAATGATTGAAATAACAGGGTTTCTGCTCTCTCCCTTGGGAAATTATTCCCCTGTCTAGTAGATCAGCTATTAGAAAGGGTTTGTTTGATACACAGCCTGCATTTTCCTATGCTGTCTTTTATCACAGTGTTCTTCTACAGTCCTCAATTCAACACATCCCATTTCCCTCCATCATTACTCACTCTTCACATTTCTTGGAGACAGTCACAGCTTCATCCCTTAATCTACATTAGCTATAAACAGAGGTCTTCTGGGCAGAGTCCTGTAGCAAGGAAGATAATAGGTGTTTTAAAAGATATACCTAGATTGAGACCTTAAATGTGTCTTCACAAGTAGCTTGTTACGTGATCACCTGGACTGCAAAATATCCTATTTTGGTATGAAGGTCTTACTGTCGATCACTGTAATATTATGTCCTAATTATATAGCAAAATTCTCCTGATGCTGTCATTTCTTCATATCCCAAAGGCTCCTTCTACTGCACATATGTGACTGCAATAGGCATTATTTTTCCTCAAACCTCTCTATAAATGGTCTTGAATAGTTTTCTGTAACTGCTTTTGGTTAGTCACAGTTTATTGGCAATGATCTGAGACCTATTCATGAGATGGGAAGATGAAGGACTGACCACATGCAGGGTTGGCAGGATGATCTAACAGCACAGGAGGATCAGGGAAAAATACATCAGTAAGAAGCGTAGGGGTTCATGTCTTCACAAGAGGTCAAAAATGAATGGGTTTCTTCTTCATTATGCTGTCATGACAGAAAAGGGGCAGGAGAAATTTCTGATTTCTCTTTGTTCAAAGGGTTAGATCTTTTCAAACTAAAAATGCATCAAGCACGAGCCTTCACAGGGTTAACAGGATTCTGCTCTCAGACCTGTTGAATGCCTGAAAGAGCTCTCAGTCTGACACTAACAGGGCTTGAGAAGCTGAATCTCAAAAAATCTTCCTAAACAAACATTACCAAAGGCTGGCAAGCAGCAGAGTGGCTCAAAACTTCAGGCAAAGATCATTCCTGAAGTAGTAATCACATCCTCTCAACCTGTGATGTCATTATCCACTGCAGGCCACAGAGGTCTGTTTGCAGATCTGTGCGACATCAAATGCTGTCAGAGGTGGGCTGGTAAAACACAGCACATCCAGTGAGAGATGCAGGATTACATTAGGGAAGTGGTTCAGGTGTATTTTTACTGAAGCAATTGTGTTTTGCCTCTAGGACTTTTCTCTCTATGCAGCTATGAGACTTAGAAGAGCACAGAAAACTTGCCCTGAGTTTGCTCACCTATCTATTTTTGGTTTGTGCTGTATCCAACTGCAGATTGTTCCCATGAGGAAGAAAAAAAACGGATATTTTACACTTTTAGAAAATACTAATACACTCAGGGTATTTTGAGCAGACTCTCCTCTCTGCTGTTTAAGAAACCAGGGCTTCCCCCATCCAAAAAGGCAGCTAAAGGAAAGGTTACTGATTCCCACTGTACTCATCTTTCCTCCCTGCTAGAAAAACACGCCAGCAGATCAATTAGGTGACACAACTTTTACTAATACAGCTTAAGTGGCACAAAGTCTACAGATATAAAAGCGCTTCTTCTGGGACCATCTCTGACTCAGTAGGGAAAAAAAAGAGTTTGGAGTAACCACCGGTACCTCTTTCCTTTCCTTTGCTTCTCCTTCTCTATTCCTTCATGACCACAATAAGGAATGAGTCAGTTTTCCTGCTTCTACACCTTTGCAATCATAGACTCCTTTAGATCAGTTACAGCATTGTACCCTACTCTGAAAAGAAGCACTCCCCAATATGTCTTCTTACTTTGGATGGCTGCAGTTTTGGTCAAGGCTATTTTCCCTGCAGACATTCTAATTTTCCTGCAGCTTTATTAGCTGAAACCTGGCTTCAGTGGTCTAACAGCCAAAGCAAGTGGAGTCCATTACAATTTCTCCTACTACATCACATACAGAGTGTGCAGTGATTCAATTGGAGTTATAGATTTCATCAAAGGAGTACATATATTTCAATAAAAAATAAGAAAAATAATTCTAAAAAAAAGAAAAACATTTTGTTCAAATGCTCTGAACTGGTCTTATTTTAGCCATGTACAAACTTTTTATTTCTGTTGCTCTTATTCCCAAAATTGGCTTATCCTTGAAAATACAAGCAAAAAGAGATTTCCCGATTTTCCTTTATGAATTTTAAGCGTGTTCTCACAATTGTCTTTGAAAAACTGAAATAATTCAACCAAAACTTCTCTGAAGGATGAAGCTCAATTCTGATTGTGAAAGCATTTTTGGAAGTCAAAATCAAGAAATTAATGGAAATACTTTGCACAACTCTACTGTCCTGTTCAGTTTTCCATTGAGCCAATAGTAACTTTGAAGTACATTTGTGCTGGTACTTCAAAGACAGAAGTCTAAAATGTGAAGCTAAATGTGAGCTAAGATGTGAAGGTCAAAGTTTTGCAGCATTGTTCAGGGTTGTCTATGGGAAGACTTGCTGGAATTGCAGTATCAGGGTAATTACGCCACTGAAGCTAGACCAGTCTAATTCATTGGGTTGGCACTTCCAAATTAAGACATCTCATACTTTTTTCCTCATAGCAACTTCTATCTCAAAGAAACAAGCACATGTCTGGAGCATAGAGACTGCCCGTACCTTTTCCCATCAAGATGAAATCGGAGGTGTTTTCATGGGATGCTGTTCCAGCCAGTAGAAACTGTTCAACATAAATTAGGTGGTTTAGGATTTTGAGCCTGAGTGATTTTAAATCCAGAACCTGAGTTCACATGCAGGAAAATCTCCTTCCTAAAAAGATAGAGGTCCACAGCATTTAGGGTTTCCATCTTCACTAATCAAGCTGTAAGGCTGTCCCTTAAACTTACTGCTCTTACAGCTAAAAGTCTTCATATTTTTAATTCAAGTTTGTTCAGGGTCTGTTTGTGTCATAAAACTAAAGTACTTATCTCAAAGAGCAATCCTCCTAGTATTTTTTCCCTACTACCAGAGACTGAAAAAGATCACCCATATCTCAGCCGCCCAATCTTTTCTCCTAGGATGAATAAACCATCCACTGCTAGTCTGTTGCATTAGGCAGTTTCACTTTCATTACATTTTGCACCTTTCCAGCTTGAATTCAATTTTCTTCTACATCAATAACCCAAATTTAGATACAGAAACACAGAAATTCAATGCTCCATTAGTACAAACTTTGAATAGTATTTCATACCATTTTAGACAGATCTTGTAGACAGCACTGACACAAAACATGAAATAAAGTACTGCATCTTGAACCTGCCTGTCTTTGGATCTCAGTACTGAAAATCCATGGGATCTTATTTTGTCTCACATTGATGAAAACAGTCATCTTTCCTGGTGACTACGAACTCAAAGCACTGTAACTCAAGTGCACATGGGTTCATGGTTAAACTAGAGATAAGAGTTAGAGCAAAGCTCCATGCTAGCATGAAACAGATGGATGCTAAAAAGAAACTTTCCATATACTGCAAGCATCTCTTCAACAAATGACCCATGAAAAGCAGGATGGGGTTCGTGTGCACTACTGAATGTCGAAGCTGATACGCATATCCCAATTAGTTATTCTAAAACTGGCTCATTTTAATCTCCTCAGCACATTCCCAGTTCCCAACAAATCCTTTAGCTAAGACCAGTCTGAGATCTTTCACTGTCCCTTTTATTTCTTTATTGTTTACAGACATCTACCTTTTCCACATCAGCCCTGATAAGCACACCAAGCAGCAAGATTACAGGAGGCAGTAGAGCGAGACACCATTTAATGCACCTGACTAGTCATAATCAGAGCAATCCATCACCTCAGTTTTCTATTGCCAGCCAACAGGAACAGTTAAACTGAGTGGGAAGAAAGCAAAGCCATTGACTCAAACTTCTTCAGACCTGTACCCCTCACTATTTCTCTTTTGCTGGGTGGAAAACAGTGTCCTACTACATTATTTTGATTTTGCAATCAAGCGTTTTTCCATTTTAGTTCATCCCCAAAATCCTCCATTCAAGGTAGCTCAAGAAATCAATACCAACAAAATACTTCATGTGACATTTCTAAGCAGTTTTAACATAATTTGCACAGCTTTTACACCTGAGAACCGCCATTGTGGTCTAAGACTCCACAGTGGCAAGGGCTATATAAATGATATCAAATAATATGAAATGGTCCACGACTATTCACAATTCTCCTCTGACACTGAGAAACACCATATGCACTAGTCATGAAGAATACAGATAAGATCAAGAGTCTGAGACATCCCCCCAAAAGCCCATGTAGTTTGCAAAGTTATTAACCTGTTCAATAAGGGAGAAAACCCACTAGGAGGATTACTTCGAATTGTTTTAGACAAAGCCCTGGCTAACATCCTCCAGAACCGTTCCCATAGGGATTTAAATCTCAGTTTCAGCTTCACTTGCAAGCTTTTAAGTTTATTTATATAAGGAGCAGCACCGCTGAGGGCATAACAACCCTCCTAGTTCCACTCCTCCTATGCACACCCTGTACTTCCAGTGTAGCATTATCCCACATGCTTTAGTTTGGGACTGTAGTTGCAGTCACGTGCCCAAATCTGGACTCTTAGTAAGGATCTTAGCAAAGTTTTGTGGAAGCTCAACAAAACTATGTGTGGGAGCCCAAATATATAACTATGTGTTGCTTTGAACTTGGCTGGCCATCGGGTGCCCACCACGCCACTTTATTACTTCTCCCTAGCTGAACAGGGGAGAAAATAGGATGAAAAAACTTGTGGCTCTAGAGAAGGCCAGGTGGATCACTCACCAGATGCCATCATGGGCAAAACAGGGTGAAGAATATTTTAATTTAGAGCCAATTAATAACAGAGTAGGATAGTGAGAAACAAAGGAAAAACTGAAAACCCCTCCCCGCTACTCCTCTCTTCTTATCAGGCTCAACTTTCCTCCTTCATTGCCAACTCTTCTATCTCCTCCCTCCCGATTCAACACAAGGGGATGAGGAATGGGCATTGTGGTCAGTCCACAACACTTCATCTCTGCTGCTCTTTCCTCCTCATGCTCTTTATGTGCTCTAGCATGGGTTCTCTCCCAAGGGATACAGCCCTTCACTGCTCCAGCGAGTGTGAAGGCTCACAGGCTGCAGTTCTTCAAGAACTCTTCCAGCATGTATCCTGTCCACAGGGTACAGTCCTTTCAGAACAGATGGCTCCAGCGTGGGCTCCTCTCCATGGGCCGCAGGCTAGGAGCCTGCTCTGATGTGGGGTACTCCAAAAGCTGCATGTGGATAACTGCTCCACCACGGACATCCAGAGGCTGCAGGGGGCCAACTTATATCACACAGACGTGCCACCACCATCACTGATGAGCTTAGCTTTGGTCAGCAGCTTGCAGCCAGCTTGAGATGGCTCTGTCAAACAGCAGGGCAGCTCCTGATCTCACAGAAGCCACCTCTCCAGCACCTCGCTATGAAAACCTTGCCAAGTAAAAACAATACACATCAATAGCTATTTTTATTTGCTTGCAAGTCTTGTAAGCAACAACTCCACTTGCAGACTTGCTACCTCATTTTGCTGCTTGATCTCATTTGCTTCACAAAGCTACAAGGAGTTTGATGGAGCTGTTGTTACCACCTTCAAGTGTTCGCACTGATGCTGAAGTTGCTTCTGCGTCCTGAAGACCCCTTGACTTCTTGGCTGCGTAGCAGCAACAGAATTATAAACCTGGCAATGTTTTATTTACTTTGCAGAAGACCAGCCCTCAGCTTGAAATAACCTGTCCAAAGAAAAGACTCCAGGAAGCATCAGCACATCTACTGGGTAATAAAGCTGCTTTTCTTACTAGGCAGATAGGTGGTACATGGCTTAAAGACAGAGAAGCTGAGAATATCCTTTAGAAGAAAAAAAAACTCTACTTTGCCTGCCCTATTTCTCCCATCACTTTCTTTCTTCCTTTTTTCCATACCTTTCCCTTCTTGTTGGCTATATCCTTTCGCTTCTTCCCCTACTCCACATACCTGCCACTCCCATGCCATTTCTGTGCCTTTCCCCTACTTGTTTTCATCTGCTGTCATCCCCTTTTTCAGTGCCATTTCCCTCCTCTCCTTCTCACTTTCTTACATTCCCATTTACATCTTCTGTATTCTCCTCTGTCTTGACTATGGCAAGTACCTGCCTCCTTAGGCAATGCACAATAGGTAAAAGAATTTCAGAGCCTATAACCACCCAATAAAACAGTTGTTCTACAGCTGTAATTGCCAACTCTAAACCGTCAGCCTTATTTTTGCAGACAGGATTAATTCTGGCATGGTATATTATAAAATTAGCTATCCTTGGCAAAGCTACTGGCCTTTCGTTTTCACAAGAACACAATTAAATGGCATTTGCACAGTGAAGCTAGAGCAAAGCTAAGAGGAGACAGACATCATGAATTTATTAGATTAGGAAGTAAACCAGCTACTCCTTGGTTAGATTAAGCATTTGAACACATTATATAATGTTTTAGAGGTAATACAGGCAGAATGAACCTGCTCTTAGGCACTCTCCCTTTTTTCCTCCCACTCCAGCCAGCCACGGGGAAACGCACGTAGTAATAGCAAATGAAGAAAGTTGCTACCAGACCTCCATGCTTTGGGTTTGCTCAAAAGGTAACTTGTGCCATACTAACAAAAACATTAACTCGGTGGGGACTCAGGAGCTTGCACACAGATTGTAGAATTTCCTAATTAACCACACACATGCATATCATAATCAGAGCTACTCCCTCACCCCAGGGATGGATCTTCAGCTTGTGTAAGTCAACAGAATGCCCCAGAGATGCTACTTCGATTTATGTTGGTTAAAAAGCCAGTTGCAGAGCCTCTATGTTTATAAAAGGATGTGTTAGCATGACCGGTGAGTATCTGCACTTAAAGCCTTGCTCATACACAGATTTTCCCTGGGCAGATGGGCAGTTGTACACACACCTGTAGCAACTCAAGCCATACCTCTTCTCCAAATCAGCTTTTGATTACTGATGGAAACGAAGCAAATCTGCTGAGTATGACCTACTCTATCTTTACAGAGGTCCTGCAAATCACTGCATTTGGCATGATTTTGGAAGAAAGCTATAGAACATAACAGTTATAACTATCCCTTTTTTTTCTTTTTTTCTTCTTTTTTATTCACAACCTGCAATAAATTGCAGAAGTTAAACATTTGTCCAGTCCCCTTTAAACATCTATGCCATGCAAAAAGGTAAGCATCAGTACTACTACTAGGAAACTAAGGATCCTGATGTGGTTCATCTTTAGAGGAACAGAGGTAAGAGACACTGGCTTTAGGTTAAGATCTGTAGTCCTTTGGAGTCTGTCAAGGCAAGTGTCCTAGACACTCAAATCATTACACAGTGACAACACATCCTCAGGGAAAAGGGTTCAACTTTTGATGACCCACACAACTTTTATGTGTGAATCCTGTTCAGCGCAGTTCTGTTTCTCCAATCACCTGCAGCCAAAGGAGCAGACTGGCTTAATTTACTGCTGTATAAAATCAGACGCCAGCCCTGAATTTATCTCCATCAAGAGTAAAAAAATACCCAAACTCCTCAAATGAAAAGCCTCCAGGATTTTGCCTGTGCAAATATGAGATGGAGATTTGACAATAAAAAAGACATTTCATTTGTCTTATTAGTGGCTGACTGCTGTGGAAGGTGTTTGATCAATTAGACTGATCTTGGACTCATGAATCATTGATAGAGAGAGCTGGATTACACTCTCAAATGCTTTTAGCTTAATTGCCCAACCCATCATTGCTTCATTTTCGTTTTCATATGTATATAGGGGTTTTTCTTGTTGTTTTGTTTTTTAACTATAGCAGCTTGCCAGCAGCTGACCCTGATTCTTTGCTGCTGTTGCCAGCACTGCCAATGCTGATCCAGAGAGCAAGCACTGAAAACTCAGCCAAGCAGAGTTCTCAGGGTGCAGCAGACAGCCAATGTCAAGGCAGTGCTGGTAACCCCTAGAGACGAAGTGGGACCTGGGAAGGGGAGAACAGTGGCTTTCCACTGTAAAAGGGATCTGCATGGGGAATCAGGAGTGCCCCTCTTCTCCCTCTAGTCCACTCCATACATTTTATAACTTTCAGTCCCTTTCCATGCCTTTTCTCTCCATACATCCGCTCCTCTTTATTTTGTGCCTCCTTCCTTTACCCCCCATCACTTGCAGAAATGCAGTACAGCACAGACCTGGAGCCCGTCTTGGCTAGTATATCATCTCCAACACCACTTGGGTGCCTGAATGGCCCTTCTTACCACATCCTGACGACCACAACTCCCCATAAACCCTCTTAACCTTCCCCACTCATTACCCCTCTACACCCTCAATACCTTCCAGCCTCTTCTCATGCCCCCCTCCTCATAATTTCTCAGTTTTTACATCTTGTCGCCCATTTCCTAGACCAGATCCATCCTCCCCCTTCTCTGCTTGCAGCCTGAGGTGGTCAGTTCAGTCTAAAAATCAGCGGGATTTGGGAACACAGGCAAAACAGTTAAACACAGACGGCAGAGATAATAAGCGTCATTATGTGCAGGGCTTTGAGTAATCCAGTGTGCACACAAGCCCTGAACTACCCTGACCCTGATTGTTTAACCCTGGGCATTAGCAAAGACAGATTCACTGTATTCAGGCATGCTCCATATTTTATAGACTAAGCACATCTAAATGCCTTTAAAGAGTGGTTCCCTGCAACTTTTCCACAGACTAACCTAAAAAACAGAGACAAGTGCAAATGGATTTATAAGGACATGGCAGCTATTTAACAGCAAGAGAGGAAAAATAGAAAGGAGGGAACAAAAGAGCAAAATCAGATGAGATGGAAAAGGGTATGAAAAGGAGATTAAAAGGCAGAGAGAAGAGGTGAAAAAGTGAAAGGAGGATATGATGAAAGAGGAAGGAGAGAAAACATGAGAAAGTGAGAAGGAAATAAAAATACGTGCAAAACTTGACATGGAAAATGGCAGATATGCAGCGTGAATGCTTGGAAGAACAAGAACACCTGGTACCAGATGAAAATCACTGTATTTCTGTGATAACAGGAACATGATAAAATCAGTAGACAGTACTGTAGGATATGATCTCAGAGAAAAATAAAAGCTGTAACAGAAAAAGTGAAGTGCGAGTGCATTACATGGTAGCTCATAAGGATTTTAAAAATGAGCTTCTGTGTATAACATGATCCATTTCAAGACAATTCATTTTCTGTGAAGCTGTTACAGTCTCTGCCATTGGATCTAGAGCTGACATGAGATCACTGAGAAATTATTAGAAAGATAAATAATAATGTGTCATTTTGCAGTTTTCCAGATGGGAAGTGATGAATTACTATTACCAAGTATAGTTGAGCTCCATCCTTCCTGCATGCAACATCCAATAGCTTTTTTTTTTCCCCCCTGAAATAGCAT
This sequence comes from Phaenicophaeus curvirostris, assembly GCF_032191515.1. Taxonomy (NCBI): domain Eukaryota; kingdom Metazoa; phylum Chordata; class Aves; order Cuculiformes; family Cuculidae; genus Phaenicophaeus; species Phaenicophaeus curvirostris. Next base: position 93,980,748 of record NC_091394.1, read on the forward strand.
CAGAGACAGCAAAAAGCAATTCAATGTTATACTTGGTTTAGATCAACAGTGGGGACATTATGGAAAAGTGATCAAGTGTGCACCAGTACTCTTTAAATTTTAAAAAAAGATAAGTGAAAGCAGGCATCCAAGTCCTTAATTTCCAAAGCACAATGGTGAAAAATTAAAGGGGTTAGTAACTATATCGCTTGGTACAAAGAACACAGAGATGATAAAAAAACAGCTTGAAATTTCTCCACGACAAATGCACAAAGACAATTGCAACTGGATTATAATAATGCTTATTTCAAGATGACAGTAATACTTATTGCAAGAGAAAAATTGACTGGGACATTTAAAAGGAGTGGGAAAACGATAAATCAACAAATCCGTATCTGCTAAGTTTCTATATGTAGAGGTAGATGAACACTGCCTAGTGAACGTTAAAGCAAACAGATGAGGGTTCTTTGGGTGTGTAAAAAAAGAAGGGAACAAGGGTAGGAGGAGGATGAGCCATACACTAGAAGAATACGTTGTTTTGGTTTTCAGCAGAAAGAAGGTTACTTAATGCTCAGGCAAAGTCCAGATAGAGACCAGTAACTGAGTAACTGAGATAGAGAACTGGTAACAACTCCTGAACAACTTCCCGACATCCTCAATTGTAGAAAGCAACTATCAGAACTAATATTATATCAGAATGAATTAATTAAAGGGGGAAAAAAATCACAGGTGTGTTTCTTGATGTACTCCAGTGAGTTTAATTAATATGCCCCACAGGGAATTCCTCATGAAAATGAGGAATGCTGAAGGATTAAATATGAAACATCTACATGTCATGTGGCATGGAATAAGATCAGCCCAGAAAGAATTAATGGCTGCATTTTGCCACTGTGGTTAAAGAGATGTCTGTGGCAGCTTATGAGCAAACCTAGCCCTTCGTACAATAAAATGGTAAGCAAAGAAACATCAGAGGAAGAAGCAGGTGAGGCAGGGGGAGAGATCCATATATCTCAGCAGGCTGAAGACATAGTATAGCGCCTGGGAAACTGGTGAAGGCTCAAAAAAAAAAAAAGCCTTGCTGGAGAGAGGTCTCATCCCTGCAAGCATCCATGGATCTCCCTATGCTGGGGCTGATCTTAATTAATATTTCCATTCCCGGGGCAGCAGCAGGATGCCAGTGATGAGATAACCCAGCTAGAAAGTCAGGCATTCATACAATCATAGAATAGTTTGGGTTGGAAGGAATCTTTAAAGATCCTCTAGTCCAACACCCCCAGCAGTGAGCAGGGACATCTTCAACTAGATCAGGTTTCTCAGAGCCCCATCCTACCTGACTTTTAATGTTTCCAGGGATGGTGCATCTGCCACCTCTCTGGACAACCTGTTCCAGTGTTTCACCATCCTCATTGCAAAAAAAGAATTCTTCCTTCCACCTAGCTTGAATCTATTTTCCTTTAGTTTAAAACTATTGCCCCTTGTCCTATTGCAACAGGCTCTCCTAAGAAGTCTGTCCCTCCTACATCTCTAATAAAGGAGGGGTCTGTAGCTGATACCACCAAAAAGTAAAGTGAGCACATTGGGAAGGTTTGCACAGTCACTAAGCTCCCCTGAAATTACAGGAGGAGAGTGTTTTCAGAGGCAAAGGCTGCCAGCTCTGGCTGGGAAAGAGCTGAAAAGCAAGAGAAATAGTACCTTGGAAAGATTTCCCTCTCCTCAGATGTGTATCATGGACCTGGCCCTGCTCATCGGCACCTCCCCAGCCCCTTCTGCCTCTCAGGCACCTTGAGTGACTGGGCAAGCGTAAAGGCACGTCCTTGCCTTGCAAGGCCAATCCTCATCCTGCTGATGCAAAGATCTGGAGCTACCTTTCAACAAGTCAGTGCCAGCAGAGACAAATTGTACAGGAACGAGGAGACATTTTGCTTACACCAAATCACCCCAGAGAATGATTTCATTCACAATAAATCTCCTTTCTCAGCAGTGGCGATTGCAAGGGGCTGGGCTGTTCTTACATTTAATCCCCTGATTGACATTAGTCTCAATTTACCATTTTTTAAGCACAGAACTGAATCGAAATTTCTTTTGCTACTGCTTCACTGCATCCTCTTGTTTAAACTTTTCACTGTCTGAGTTTGCCATGGTGCTAGAACACATCCTGAAAGATTCAGTCTTCTACTGCACTGTCCTTGGCCACTGCCTTGGGCCAAGGAATGTGCAGTGTCCTGGCTACCAAAACCCTTTCTCACTCTCCAGAAAGAGGTGCTATATAGCCCAAGTGAGCTGGAGCTGCTGAAAACATCAGGATGGTCCCATTCTGAGGACGAAGTAGCAGGTCCACACCCTGGTAACACCACTGAATTGGGGTTGGCCTCAGATTTTCATGGCCCCCTTCCAGCTCAAGAGCTGGCAAGATGCTGGTGTATGCTCTGGCCCTTGTGGGGGAAATGTCCCAACAGACTGAGGCAGAGAAAATGGTGCAAGAAGATATCAGGACTCCAGGAAAGGTCCAGGCTTCCTTTCAACACCTATCCTCTGCCCTCTCACATCCTTGTGCATTGCACTCCCAGGGTGCTGGGGGAAGCAGATTTGTATCATGCACAGAAGCCACCTGGGACCATACCATACTGTGCTCCTTCAGTTCGATTTTCCCTGTCACTCCAATGCCTGGGACGAGAAACCCGAGTTTGATAAAGTTTTGAGGGCTGAGATGAGGTCTTCTACTGTCAGCCCTGGTTTTTATACTCACCTTCAAACTAGGAGACTGGAAATAACAGACAAGTGAATCTATTACCTGCACTGCTCAATGAGGCTTTTATGATATACCCTGTCGCCCTCAGAGAGATGCTTAGCATACTCTGGGGTGTTGAGATACATTCATTTCCATTTCCAATTCCCTTTTATTCACCATCCATCTCCCAGCTGCTATATGCACAAACTCTCTTCTTTCCACAAGCAAAGAGCCTTCCTCCTCAGCCCCTTCTTCCCAAAAATGCCTCCCCTTGACACTCGACCAGCTGCTCTGAGCTTCATTGGCACACTTAGGGTAGAAATGTAGCTTTTCAGCTTCTTGCATCACCTCAAACAACCTTGCACCTACTTGTACTAGAGCACCTAGTGTCTCCAGTTAACACTGCTTTCAGCCCCCTTTTCAACAGAGACATGGTTTATTGTCCCCTAAGTAGCCCTTCACAGTTCCCCTTCTCAATCAGCACTGGGTAATGGTTTCCTAGGGACCATAATACTTAGCAGCACAGTAATTGAATGATATTATTAACAGCAGCAGCATCTGTGTTGTCTGTTTAATTAACTGGAGAGCAAATGAGGCCCTAAGAGTCATTAGTCTGATCCTTTATTGTTTTCCTAATGATCTGCAGCTTCTCTTATTTGATTATTGGCTAAAGATTCCCTTTAACAAAAAATGTGCTTTTAATAAAATAATAACAACTCTCTATACTCCTGAATGACAGATATTATTTCTCTCAAGCTGCAGATTAGATAACTGTAAACTTTTACTCCAGATACACTAAAAATACACTATCTTACTACTCCTTGAGTAGTATAAAGGAAATAGAAGACACTAGCATACCTTTCAAGGAAAGAAAGAACTAAGCTGCAATAAAAATCAAGTTGCTGCAGAGCTGATCAGTGACAAAACCAAAGCTCACGCTGCTATCAGCTGTGGAAGCACTGTCAGGGCTGGAGAAGGCAAGACCACATCTAGAGACTGCAGGTCACTAAGGAAGAGCTACAATGACTTACGATCACAACATTTCATTCCACTTCTGCACTGAAAAAAGGGGTGGGGACCAAAACAAAGAAGATTTCTTCTCCATCTCTAATTGGTCTGAATTCATGGGCAGCCCAGCAGCAGCAGTCCCTGTATCTCTGCCTGGGAGCTTTTTGCATAGCTGGGACAGCCACTCTGCAGCAGCCCAAGCAGTCCCAGAAACTTGCAACCCTGTCATCATGTGGAGGCAGAAATTGGATGTGGATGTGGAATCATCACTCCCCCCACACCCATTTAGCAGCCATCCTGGTCGGGTGTTTGGGTTGAGGTTCATTGTTTGACAGCTGGTTATTGGCTTCTCCGCAAGGGGCATATGGAAATTTCCCTGAAGATGATCCCAAACTGCTGTTACTTTGCTTATAAGGAAGCACAGGCAATTGGCACTAAACAATTTAGGAAAAAATCTAATCTCAGACAGGAAGGAGATGTTTGCATGCCTAAGATATTTGCACCTGCAGTCTCTAAGTTGAGTTAAGCAGTAAAGGGTGTCAGATATAGTCACATACAGATCTAGGGACATACTGTTGTGTGCTACTTACCCTCTTCAATGGCCACTCCTTGAAGTCTTACCACTACATAGCTTTCCTTTAACCTTGTGTAGCTGGTTAAATCCCTAGTCTGTTAGCCAAGACAGCAACAAGCAATTATCACACTGCAGCTGGAACCTGAGCTGCATCTGTACATATGTCACAGCCTCTCCTTGCACCACCACATTAGTGCCTTTGTATGCTTGTGGACTTGGAGGTACTGTCTCTCCAGATACTAACCTAGAGACCACTGTGCTCAAGTATGGGCTTTAGGTAAGAGAGACATCATCTCCTTCACTGCCATTAATCAACACTTAGATACAGATTGAGAGGAAAGGCATGGCTCCATGGTTTTGTTCAGGTGTGGTTTCAGGTAGTAGTTTTTTACTGACATTTGTGTGACTGGTAACCAACATAGGATCTTTGAACAGCAAGTCCATGATGGCTGCTTGGTTACAAGTCCCAGGTGCATCTCACTGCGTAAAATCAACAGTACCATGAAGTCTAAGTATATGAACATGACACATTAGGACCAAGGCTGCGGCTTCAAGGGCAATTATGGAAGGAGAGATACCTGTAACTCCATGATCTCAATGCAAAATCCTCCAGGAGTCATTGCCTACTTATTGGTATTGTCCTTAAGGAGAAAAATAAACGCATTCTCTCCTGCAATGGCCTCATTCAGTTCAGCAGCATTTTTTATCAACCTGCTTCTGCTTGCACATATTAAACAAATACAGAGTGAAGAATGAGCAGAAGTGGATCCTAGGGCTTTAAAGAGATTGGGAAAATGACTGTTTTGTACATGAGTCTTAAGAATAAACAGGAAAATCAAATGAGCAAGGAAAGAAAAGAAAATGTAACGTCTCTTGTCACCACTAGACTTCTCTGTCTCAGGACAAATTCAGAACTGCTGCAAGATTAGCAGATTTAAAAGGGCTTTGGTTCTTTTAGCATTTCTTTGGAGCTCCAGATTGCCTCTTCATTAGACCAACTTCTTAGCTAGGGACCAGCTTCTTAACAATTACAGAAGTCTCTGTCTGACTTGTTCACCAGGAAATTCTGCTACACTTCCAAGTGTATACTTACTTGTAATCCCTGATTTGTTGCCATTTCCTCCCTCTGCAGATCCTGGTGCAACAGCCACCTCCTGCTTAGTACATGGATGAAATTGCCAGTATGGTTCCTGAAAGGACCTCAGAAATTTCTGCTTTTGGGTCTGGAGAACCATCTACAGCTTCAAGTATTTTTAAAAAGCAATTTAAAAAGGTCTCAAAAGTTGTGCTGGAACTATGACAGGTACAATCTTTCTTGTGATTCAGTTGGAGATTACCACCTCTCCAAGAGCTAGCTTCATGGCAACACTTTGTCACAGCAGGTTCCAGTACTGACTGGAAATGGAAAAAAAAAAAAAAAAGAAATTAAAAATAGAGGAGCTTCAGAGATGGTACCTAAATGATAAGAAATAATATTTTTTTAAGGTCAGCTGCTAACCAACTAAGTGACTACAGTGACTCGTGGCCTTCCAAGTCTTCTCTTTACTCTCTCTGTAATTTGGGAATAGTGATATCTGTCCATCAATAAGTGAAAATGGTTGTGGCATCTCTGAACGGAAAGGACTGGACACAAAAATGTTCCAATAAACCCTGCTGATCAGTGTGTTTCTCATAAGAGTTTCCCTTGGGATAGCTGCCTGGGAAGCCATCCCACTGGATTCTCCCAGCTCTTTTGTTCGTATTATTTGTGGGTAAAATGTCCGTGGGTCCTCACAAGACAGCTTCACACACATTCATATCTCAACAGACTTGTTCATACACCATTCCTTCCTCCAGAAGTCAATTTGCCCTTATCCCTTCTGTGCATTGACCTATCTACAAAATGCCAACTATATTCCACAAATCTCCATGGGAGGTTATCCTCTGAACTAACACATCTGACTACAAATTTTTTAGACGCATTAATTTTTGTAGCTGGTTAGCATAAGCCCTTTTACTCATCCATCGGACAAGCTCTCCAACTGTAAGCCTCCACTAGCATTTTGCATTGTTTTCCCACTGCATTTTGTGCATTTTCTGTTAATCCATAAGGTTCTTCTGGTAAGAGCATAACAAGGTCTTCAGATATTCATCTGCCCTTACCAAAGCTAAGAGCTGGGGCCTCCCCTTTCTTAATAGAGACTCTTGCTTTTTCTTCCCAGTGGTTGTACTGGTGAATGCTTCTCCCTACTAAGTGTTGCACATTTTATATCGTGGCATGAAGCCATCTACTCATCTCCTAGCACCTACAGCACAACTGGAGGTCATGACAAGAGTCTAATGGGATTTGCACACAAGCTGTAATCTTTAAGCTCCTCTGTGTAGCATCTTTCCAGTTGCATTCTGCTGTTATCACCAAAGCATATAAAGAAAATAAGAAAAGAATAAACAGGGAAGAAATCCAGCTCTGTGGGAGGGATCCAGGACAGGCACCTAGGAAGGTACATTCAAAGGAAGTCCTAGCTTTCTACCAAATAATGAAACAGGTGGCCATGTCACATGCAGTGGAAAAGCCCAGCTATTGCCAACAGGCAATGCAGGGAATCAGAAATCTTGGCTCACAGTCTCTGCTCTCCACATGAAGCCACTGAGCAAAACTACATAATCCACTTAAGCATGAGTCTCATTTTATGATCTTTGGATGCAACAAGGTGGCAAGAGCAATAGCCTCGGTGCCCATATTTGAAAGGTGCATGGGGGAGAGCTGCCTGACTTGTTTTTAAAGGATGTTCCTTCCTGCACTTGTTTTAAGTGGCCATAACTAAAATGAGGAGAGAGCAAACACCAATACAAGACATCCATCACTTAACACAAACACTACACTGGAATCTTCAGCACCTTACACAGCTGGAGGTGGAATTATAGGTAATTAACTTCCAGAAAATTTGTTCTTTGCCAAAATTACTGTGTCACTGTTTTTTGCAGTCAAACAGCTAATTCAGCTTATCTGGAAGATCTTTTCTGGTACGTCTGTGCAAAGGGGGACTGGAAGGAAATAATTGTCCTGCTAATTTGGAGCAGGGCTGAGTACTTGCACACACCATCCTCTTCCCTAACAGTGGCTGTGCCACTGGGTGTCATCTCCCATTCCTTACATCATGAAAGCTCTGCCTGACTGACAAATTAGGGACAGTGCTCCTTGCATTTTGTTGTGTTTCAACTGGAGAGCTGTGTCACATTCATTTTTTTGCTCTTGGCCATACAGGACATGGCTGTCACAGACTGTTGAGTCCTTCACACTCTGGCTTCTGGCAGTCTGATCTCCTCTGGCCCATTCGAGAGGTTCTGAACCAAGAGGATGAAGTCTGACTAAGGGTAGAGGTCAGCCTATGGCATGCTACTGTGCTGGAGGCTCCTGTGATGACGTGAGTCTCCCATCTTCTTTGTCTTTCCAGGAAGAAATGACTGGCAAGGCATCCCAGGGATGTTTTGATGGCTGATCATGATTTTTAATTCCTCCTGGCTTGTTCTGGCTAGTAGGTTTGGCCACCATTGGTTCCAAGTGTTCCCTGCATTTGTCCAACGTATCTTCTCCTTCCTGCCTCTTTCTTTCCCATTCATCCCTCCCTTTCCTTTCTCCTTTTCATAGCCAACAATGATCCTACAGAGCTTTCCATGTGCACAAGACAAGCACAAGTGACTTCGAGATTCCTGAGGTCATTGTGTGAAAGGTGCTGATGACCTGTGACTTGAAAACTGGCCACCTGCAAAGGCCAGGGCTGGTTTCTGAACTGCTGGCTTTTACTGGCCATCAGAGCTGCATAAAGAAACCCTAAAGCTCTCCACTTTCAAAACACTATGACTCAGACACTTTGGCATAAAACCTGCTGGCAAATACTGCCTTTTGAGCAGGTGATTGATCTATTTTCCCAGTACAGGTATGCCACACACCATTTCAAAAGGGCCACCATTCTGCTAGGTGATCACAGTGACCAGACTCCTCTACCCAACAGGCTACCAAATCCTTGGCTTACAACACTTTTTCCTGTAAAGCAGGTAGTCTCAGCTTTCGTTTTTGCCTACTAGAGTCCCTGGCACAACTCCCCTCATCTTCTCTCTGTGGCCAGCCCAAGATGTCAGGAGAGCTCAGGGTGGAGAAGGTGAGGGTACAGCTACTTTCTTGCTTCCCTATCACCTCTTAAAAAGCAGTTCCAAGTCTGTGATAAGCAGGGGCAAGAATGACAGCCTTACAGCTACATATAGATACATAGCTATATAAACATACACACACATTATACACATTTATTGCTATAGATACTGTAGCAGGCAGCTTTGCCACCAGAATTCCCCTCTCAATCAAGTCCTGAGTGGTTTTGCAATGAGCTTAAAGTCTTTAGCCAAACATTTTGTTCCCCATATGGCAACCTCTGTACTTCGGCAGCTCTGAAGCACAAAACAAGACTGAGCAGTGGAAAGCATCAATAGCAAACAAAGAAGCCTGCAAGCCTGCAGCAGAGTTAAGAGCAGAACTCCGATCCAACAGCTCTGCCAGCATTTAAATCACAAAACTATCCTTCCACTCAGCCACAGCCTAATTGTCTTCTAAACCAGTTAGCCTTGCTTTTTGCCTATGTCCTGACTACATATGAATGTCTCTTGCATAAAGCAGTATGTCCCACCTACTCAGCTTGCATTTAATTGCTTTGTTTGTGGATACTTCTTAGGCTGCTCTAAATGACAACTGCTGCGACTGCTGATCTCATTCAGATTTACCAATCACTTTGTAATGCTGAGTGCTCACTGCTTGGTAACTTCACAGCTGCCTCAGTAGGAACAGACTCAGGTCCTTAATCTTTGCTGATATATAAATAATCTTTCTATAAGCTGAAGGCAATGAACCTTATTGTCAGGTACTAGCCACCAGGTTTTTATAGTAGAAGAAACGTCTCTCCAGTAAAAAGCAGTCAGTTTACACATAAAGTCCCCCAATACTCTGCTATATGTTACCATAGGATAGATTTGGATTTCTATTCTGTCCCTCGACTGGAAGAGCAACTGTCACATCTCTCCAGCTTTACCTGCTTCAGCGTTTGTTAGCACTTATCTGCACCACGTAACACACCAAGGATGGACATAAGAGAGCCCTCAGTGCTCAGCTCTCTTGCCAAAATCTGCCAGGTGGTACTAACAGCCACCAAGAGCCATCACATATGCTACAACTATTAATCGCTTGCATAGCAATGGTCCCCAAAGGCTACAGGCATAAACCAAGGTCCTTTAGACCTGGGGTTTGGCAGGTGTTCGAACATAGCATATTTTAGATTAAGATACCTAAGTTGTGACGGGCACACACTGACAGATGTTGGCAGACAAGCCTACTACTGTTTTCAAAGCAGGAAATACCTTTTCCCCCCTTAAGAAAAGTTGGGGCAAATGAAACAATCAATCACCAAGGGCACCAACTGTGTGTGCAGAACTTTTAGCATAACCAGGCTTAAAGATCTAGGAAGGGTTTAGGGAGCAGTATCACTGACTGGATGCTAAGCACAGGACTAAATTTTCTCTGGTTAACACATTCCCAGCACGTGGTTTTGGACTTTGATAAATGTTGTTACATGTCTGCAGGGAAGCAGAGACACATTATTCACATAATGGCACAGAATTACATGACACGGAAACAGGGTCAACCCCTCTAGGGGTGTAAAATGGGTGATCTCTCTTGAAACCTATGGGAGTTGAAAATTTGCACAAAACAGGAAAAAAAAAAGGCAGGTCTGCCTCAGTATCACGCTTCTAGTAGCACCATTTGTGATCATTTAAAGAAGCTCTCTCTACGTAAAAACACTTCCATAATGGGTAATCAATATATTACCTAGCAAGGATGTCATCTTCCTTGATCTATGCAGAAAATATTTTATGCTCTGAAATTCATAACCAGAAATGTTATTGCAGTAGTCAGCTACAACTCTAAAAAGCTGGCCTCATACACTAAGCAACAGGTTGCTTTGCATGCTCATCAAAAGAGGTAACAGGAGATAACAGACTGATTTCAGCACCTACCGTGACAGGAGAATAACATTTAATTTCCCTAGCCCCTGATGAGCCAGATTTTTTCCCCTGTTTTATAATCTGCAATAAATAACCCATCAATCGTTTTACCGGGTGTCTGGCTGCAAAGCTGTTCAGTTTAACATATGTACTTTACTGTTCCTATTGCATCATTTGACATTAGTCCACATTTAAATGATATTTTCCATTGAAAATCTCACTCAGCAAAAAAGAAAAAAATAGAAGTGCATATCTCTTGTAATCTACCATCACCAGTGAGTGACTCATCACTCTGCAGCAAACCAAAACAATTTGTCCTGGATAATCCCATTTCATCTTCCCTTCACGTCCATTGCTCTGCACTCCCCTGCCCTTTTTGATAATCATTTCACTGCTGTCCCCCTGGGCTAACATCTTGGATATTAGACTGAATAGCCTCTGTATACTGACTGAAGGATGGCATGAATCAAAATAAGGCAAATTTAGTATTTCAGAAAGTGAAAGTAACATCACCACCATGAATCCACCAGAAAGAGAGACATTGGACCTCTCCGGAAGCAAAAAAAGTACCACTTTACCACTTGCACTTAGTAATCTAAACTTAGAAGTACCAAGGGCAATGCAGGTCCTCTGCGAGGCAATACAGTGTATTTGCCTCCAACCACATTCTTGATTTATATTAAAATTAAACATGATTTAACTGTCCTCATGCCTGCAACAGATGTGAAGAAGTTAATGGCCAGCCAGCTCTACCTTTAGACACCTACAGCAGTTCACTTTTCTCACACCGCACTGAAGAAGGAGATGGCAAAGCACCCGCATTTCCCTGCAGGCATCAGATGTCTCCATGTCCCACTTAAGCCCTTAGCCAGCAGCTAATCAAGAGGCAGCGGCTCTTTTACCTCTCCCCAGCCAGGGGGAAGAACTGGAAAAAGAAAAATATCTGTGGGTTGAAATAAACAGCTTTAGTCATAGAATAGAATCATAGAATCATTTAGGTTGGAAAAGACCTTTAGGATGATCATGTTGTACTCTTAACCTAACTCCACCAAGTCAACCACTAAATCATGCCCCTAAGCACCACAAATAAAACAGAAAAAAAAGAATAATGATACTACTAATAATGAAATGTACAAAACAATACGTAGCTTACGCCTGAACAGTGAATGTGCAATGCATGCTCCCAGCAGAATAAATGGCAAACACTGCAAGCACAGCAGTTTCAGCAGGCACAGAGATCACAGCTAATGCCTTGAGATCACTGAGCACAGAAACTGACCTCAGAGCACATGGGAAGCAGACACTGGGAGCTGGAGTGCCAAAAACGAGGGACTGACAAGAACAGGGTAGAAGGAGAAGAAGGCCATCCCTGGAAAACATCTCCCTTTATACTGAGTGGGACATTCATGGAATGGAATACTGTCTTTGAAGAGTTTGGGTCAGCTGTCCTGGCTCCACGCTGCCCAGTTTAACATACCTGTTTATGTGTAAAACATGAGAAACCGAGAAAAGTCCTTGATATGACTAGCAACAACTATAAGCATCAGTATTTTTCAGTATTCCTCTCATACCAAAATCTAGAGAAACAGCACCTACTGAGATGAAAATTAATTTTATCCTAGCCAATCATATATGAGCAAGTCCACAGGACAGCCACAAAGATAATCAGAGGCTGGACCACCTCCCATACAAGGACAGGCTGAGAGAGTTGGAGTTGTTCAGCCTAGAGAAGAGAAGGCTCCTGGGAAACCTTACAGCAGCCTTCCAGTCCTTATAGGGAGCCTTCAGGAAAGCTTGGGAGGGGCTCTTTATCAGAGAGTGCAGGGATAGGATGAGGGGTAATGGTTTTAAGGGGGAGGCATAGATTAGACATTAGGAAGAAATTTTTCACTATGAAGGCAGTGAGGCCCTGGAACAGGTTGCCCAGGGAAGCTGTGGATGCCCCATCCCTGTGCGAGGCCAGTCCGAATGAGTCTTTGAGCAACCTGATGCAATGGAATGTGTCCCTGTCCATGGCAGTGGTGTTGGAACTGGATGATCTTTAGGGTCCCTTCCAACCCAAACTATTCTATGATTCTGTGATTCTATGACTCTTTGATTCTATGTGCTATCAAGTTTATTCACACACTACACCTAAAATGCTGCAGGTACTGAGAAGTGCAGCTACTGAGAAGAAATTGACTATATTCTAGCTGAAACCAGGACACTCCACTAGCCCCTTGAGACCCTCCAGGGCAGAGCATGGAGGCTGTGGAGAAGTGAAGAGATGTGCTTTCCGTATTGGAATGGGCATAAACAGAAAATAGCCTTCTGGTTGATGAGTACATTAGTGAAGCACGACTTACAAAGCAGGAGAAATGTTTCACTGAGACAAATCTATTGCCTCTGAACTCTCCGTGAGAGTGAAGAAGCCAGCACCAGGAGCAGCTGTTCACACCAACATGTTTTCCACCTTTACCTCAGGTAACCTCTGGATCCTCACTGAACCTTGCTGGGTCTTTGAGAGAAGAGAGGACGTCAAGGCCAGGACCAGTACACTGTGCTCTACATGATTGATCAGAGACTTCCAGTTTGCTTAAAGTAGTAATTGACTGATAAAAATCCAAGCAATATCCTGCTCCCTTCAACCTCAATATGCTATAAACTTACTTAACACACTGGGTGAAGAAAAGGGAATCTCGCAGTGAGCAGGCACCAGAGGGAACGTAGGCTAGAGGAGGATATTACAGTATCACTTTGGAGAGCACCATAAATAAACCTTTGCCTGAGATAAGTAGGCAGATTGGTGCAGCGCTCCACACAAAATTGCACTGCTCAACAAGACAGTGACACAGCAACCTCTCCATTTCTGATAATTAATCCAACCAGGTTTTCATTACAGCAAAGAAGAGAAGTCAGAGAAGGGAACTGTCTCCGAGCCTGGCTAGAAAATGTCGCCTCACTGTCAGAGCCAGGAATTGGACACAGGGGTCCTGATCCTGCCTCCCTCAGTAATTTTCTGATGGACAATGTGGATGGTCTCCAAAGGTCAGTGCTTGAAGCCAAGGCATCCAGTGCTAGGCTGCCCAGTACACGAGAGACATGGCCATACTGGAATAGGGCCAGCAATGGGCTATGAAGATGATTAATGGACCAGAGGATCTGTCACACAAAAAGAGGCCAAGAGAGCTGGGACTGTTCAGTCTGGAGAAGGCCCACCACCACCATGCCTACTAATGTCCTGAAGCACCACATCTACATGTTTTTTGAACACCTCTAGGGATGGTGACTCAACCACTTCCCTGGGCAGCCTGTTCCAGTACTTGACAAGCCCTTTGGTGAAGAAATTTCTCCTAATATGCTATTCAAGCCTCTTTTAGTGCAACTTGAGGATGTTTCCTCTTGTACTATCACTTGTTACTTGGCAGAAGACACTGACACCCACCTCACTACAACCTCCTTTCAGGCAATTCTAGAGGGAGATGAGGTCTCCCCTCAGTCTCCTCTTCTCCAGACAAAAGAGTCTCCACTAGACTATCAGACTATTTAGTCTTCTTTATCTTTTAACTCATGATACTCACCATCTCCTCACAGAGCTGGAACTGGCTCCTCTGCTCCTTGCTTTACATTGCAATTTTACATTGCTTCTGAATCTCAGATTTAAGCAGAAGTGCAACAGGCAGAACTAAGTCTTCAATTCTCATCCTTTGCAGACACCCCCATCCAATTCCCCTGGATTCACTATTTGGGTTTGGTTTATCTTTAAATCATTTGTCTTAAGGCAAACATTGCTATTTTGTCTCTCTGGAAGCCTAGGAAGGTCGCTGCATCTCCATAGAACCCAGGATAAGTGTGTATTCTTCAAGTCTAATGCTTGTTATCATTTTGCTTTCCTATTCCCATGATCTTCCCCTTCCTGAAGCCAGATGAAGGCTTTCTATTGATTTCAAATGACATTTGGTTAGGCCTCTGTTTCACAATAAACACCATAATTCAGCTATTCACCTCTTAAGGCTGAGAGCAAAATCCAATCATCTTTTCCCTATTTGTCTTCTCCACTTTTTCCCTCCCAAGCTAGGAACTTTCTGAAATTAGCCTCCCAACACATAAGCTATAAGAAGAGGACACCAAGAACCAGCCCTTTCATTGCCACCTTTTCTTCCTCAGAAGTGGTATTGACCCCAGGGTTTAGGGGGCTGCCTGGGAGGAACTGTGCTGTGTGGTTTAATGGGAAAGCTACAACCAGGGCTTGATGCACTGTTTATGAGCATTCACATTCTTAATCTCAGCATCCTGGCAGGATGCCAGCTACAGCGAGCCAGTTTTGTGTTATTTCTGCTTCCCCTAATATTTCCCTTGGATGCAGCACTCTGTACTCACCACTTCAAAACCATATGTGGGGTATTTTATAGCAACTGGACAATAAACAATATCATTTGGAATAAATCCACAGAGCTCTGCTGAGGTGATGTAGTTATGCTGCCCCACCCCAGCTGAAGACACAGTTTAGATTTTCCAGGTGCCCTTAAAAATAATTTATATACTACACACTTGGGGAAATTACACCCTTGTGATGATCTGGAGAGTTGGTAGGATAACACTGATGATTACAAGAATGCCGATACATTGTGATGTTACCCCTCAACCATCTTATCTGGATGACTGCAAACACTAACCACTGATTATTATTTTTAAAATCTTTCACATGCTGTTTCTTTCTTTTTTCCTCTAACACAGTATTTCTTCTCCCTTGACCACTTCCACCTTCCAATAAATGGAGAAGGAAAAGTCAACCAGGCAGAAGTATGTAATACAAAAAACTGCCGCTCTGGGCCCTGATCCATGCTTGTTAGCAGAAGAATATAACAATTAATAACCAGGGAAGGGTAGAGCTATGCACAGCAATACATATCACCTGCTCTGGAAATTAGGTAGTTGATTTCAAAGGAACAGCATTTATATGTGCAGAACAGCTATTATAAGGATGTTCACAGAAGCTTTATGGTTGTCTCCAAGCTCTGGAGAGCTCAACTCTTGATAAGTAAAGCACCTGGATTTCCAGGTGGGAGGATGCTAATCTAAACCTAATTTTAATACATTACAGCTCTCTATAACATTTGCAGAACAGTTTCTCTGTAAGAGAGCATGAACAGAATGAATGTTAGAGGACAGGATAGGAAGAATCTGTCAGTAGATGTTTGCTTTCTGCAGTTCTAAGCCCCCATGCATTACTTAACTCATGACTTCCACAAAGACTGTAATTGTCTCTTGCATCCTACAGGGCCACTTTGGGTCTTGCATGACATTCAAATCAGGTAGAGGAAAATTTTCAGTCAAATTATCCCACTAACTATGCATAGTCCTCTTTGTCACAGGCAGGGTGAAAGGAAGAAGAGAGTAGACCCAGGAGGAGGACCCATATGAACCACAAGGTCTGCAGTTCCAGGCAAGGGGAACAGAGCTGCAAGAGGACTGAGAAGAACAGAACACCACCCATGAATAGCCTGTCCCATGATGTACACACTCTGTGCAGCGCAGAACAGCAAATGGAAAGCCAAGGAGCAGCTGCTGTCTAAGTACAGCAAACTATTGCAAAATCAGATGGGTTACCCCAAAGGATCTGAGGAAGGAGGATGACCATTCTGATACACTGATGCTGAAGGGTGCACTTTCAGATAACAACATCTCCAGAGGCAAATCCAGATTCCAATGCCCCCAACCACACATTCTTGTCTGCGTGCCTTCATCCATCCCTTTTCCTTCTGCCATATACACCACAGTTCATCTGTCCTGCACCTACGCTTTTAGAGGAAAAAATAAACAAATGTGTTGAAAAAATCAAGTCAATCATACCAAGAGACTTCATCACAAGCTACTTGCCTATTCGTCACTTTTTAACACAGTGATATCATTATTTAAGCTAGCTATCACTTTCCTGTATCTTATTTCTGAAAGGCTACTAGTTCCAGTGACCCAAACACTGAGACCAAAAGCCAACCATTGCTGGACAGGCTAGAAGAGCAGTGAGTTTCCCTATTCAGCTCTTGGTTCGAGCGTCCACTTACATCACTTGCCTTGCTGTTGTCCATCTGGATCATCAGTTCTTCAGATGAGGGGCTTTTTCTTCACACCACTGAGAAATGTGCTTAACTTTTAGTAGGGGCATAAAGGGAAGCTCAAACTCACATTTCTGGGTTTGTAAGATGAGCCCATATCCCCCTATTTACACAGTCTTCATGCAAGAGTGAACTATATAATTACATAGAGCAAGAGTTCAAACATAATGCTGCATCCACATGCAGAGATCTCACTGCCATCTCTAGGATAACCTCGAAAACTGAGGGAGAAATCAAGATTAGCTCCTCGATCTGGGTATTTAGTGCACCTGTGCTGCAGGAATAGGAAGCTTTCTGTTCTTTGAGACTGACTTCTGGCACTCAGGCACTGCATGCTAGGACAAGCTCTAAATTCCTGGTAAAACACATTCCTGAAAGGGATAAAAGTTGTCTGTTGTCAATTCCATGCCTTCTTCTGACTTACAAAAAAAAAATTAACTTGGTAACATAACTACTGTGCCAACTGGTCATGGTATCCTATCGGAGAAGTATGAATAAAAGTACAGAGAACTCCGGAGCATTAACTGTCTCCCTGAGGATGGGACTGAGTGTCTGTAACCACAGTGTTCACAAACTTGTCCTGTGAGCACCAGAGGGGAACCACATGAAATCATTGTCACCCCATGCAGTGAGGCAGCTGGCACATTGTTGGGTACTGGCATTTTAAAGATGCATTTACTATATCATCCACAGAGCCACAAGCATCTGTGTTTTTCCTTCACAAGTCTTCTGCATTCTGAGGCCTGATGATATCCATTAAACACTCTTCCCTTAGTCTTTACCTGTTGCAACTCTAAGGAAACAATATGTGCTTTTCTTCATCTAGGCTGGTAGAAGAGTTGAAAGCATGTGGACACATTGCAAACATGTGACTGACTGCATCTCTCCTCTCTCCAGCCCATCTCAGTTATGTCCCTTCTTAGAGTCCAAGCACTTCAAGGCAAACACCTCCAGGCAGATGCCTCCTGGCATCACAGCACTGACTCCATGCACTGCTTGCAGGACAGACTACGTCCATGCATTAAATTCTAGGCTTATTCAGCAGGCCAGCAGTGGCATTATCCTCACTTGGCAAAGAAATACCAGCACAGGGCAATGTAGTTTAATACTAACTCCCCTGGCTTTCTGATTTTGTTTAACTTTCTGTGGTTTTGAGTTATTCTTCAGAGTTGTTCAAAGGCCAAGAATGTGATGAAAGTCACTGCCCAAGGTGCTTTTAGGATGCTTTGTGACGGGTACAAAATCTCTGTTTCTTGACTGGTTCCTGTGGCTGCTCAAACTCCCCCTGAAGACACAGCAGCATGGACTGAACGGTGCAATTTCAAAATGCCCCACCTCCTGGTGACCTGTCATCCACAGATCACTGACATGGCCATTAAGGCTTATTAAGTCAGTGCATGCCTAAGGAAGGGGCTGAGCTGCACATCCATGCACATGCATTAAATCTGAAGATGAAAACCATCTTGATGTGATGAAGGCTGAACAACACTGACAACTTTCGACCAGAGCCTTCTTTTTTTCTAAGGTTTTCAAATTCAAAAGAACAGAAAGGGGATTTATTAAAAGGAGAGACTGATGCCTTTTAAAAACATATTGTAGGGACATCAGAAAGTCTTATTGTTACTAATGAGCAGCACTAAAAGAATTATTCATTGGAAAGAAATGAATATGTTTGATTCATTTTAGAAATTGCCCATGATTAAAGATTACTATTTCAGGATCCACTGTTATGAATGTGCATAACAGCCCTGAAGTGAGGCTTGTTCTTCACAGAGCACCCCAGAAAGACCTGACCTGTCCACAGCACATGTTGACGCTAACACTAAGTGTGATGTAACAAGGCACGCTAACAAACTGGCAGTAGGGGAGACAACAGCCTTGATGAAGGCTCAGGCTTCTGCTTTACACCCAGGGCTGGGAACCAGAAAAGCCACAGTCAGTTACTAATATTGAATTTCTTCATGGTGTGGCCAGGATATTTTCTGTGCCTCAGCTCTCCATTGTTAACTGAAAGATGGAGCACTTCTGAAGCAAAGGTGAGATGTGATCCCTGCATCACATTTGACCGGCATCTAAAGCACTTATTCAGCATCCAGCTAGACCTTCCTTATCCTACTTGATACTGTTGTGGTTAACAACAATAGCAACAGTGCTGTGGAGAAAGAAGGTGAGGCAAGAGGACAGATTACTTCTCAGCACCAGCTGGAGAATAACATTAGGGCAGTAAACACCATTATGGGCAAAACAGACTTATCAGGTGCCTTGTGCCCTGTGTGGTCACATCTTAACATGCAAATGAAGTGGTCTCAGGAAAAAGAATAGATAGCACATGTTCAATGCACCAGCAACCTGTTCCCAACAATGGAGCTGGGGACTGACATCTCACAGCAGCAGTCCTACCCATCAGCAAGCATTTCACAGCTACTGGAATTTGGTGTCCCTCCCACAGCAGCATGTGTGTGCACAACAGCAGTGTCCCACACCATGTTAGCATGCACGGGAGTGTCAGGTCTCAAGCAGTTTCTCAAGGCACTCTTCTGTTCTGGTGAGATTTCACTTTGCACCTCTTCACTAAAACTGATCTTTAGTTTGCTGCCCAAAAGCTGGGATGAACAGACTTGCCTGTGTCTCATTCCCAGAGTTCAAATGAGCTCAAAACCTGAGCCTGAACTCAAACTGCTGTGTTTCTACCAGCTTCAGGTTGGTCTGGGGCACGATGCACTAGGCAAAGGCAACCTCTAGATACCCTGATCAAGAGCCCAAAAATGCTATCAAATCTGAATTATGTGCAGTTTGGAGGGAGGTAGCCCGTGCCAAAATTGCTGCTGTGTGCAAGGGATTTTGTGTATAGCAACATTTGTGAACAGGGTGATATTTCCACAACATGACATCCCTTTCCATTCTCAGTTCAATATCAGTATGAACCTTGAATGTTCACAGCCCAGGACATTTTTTTTCCCTTTAGAGCACTAAAGTACTAGATGCTTAACTAAAAGTATATATTCCATATATATATATATAAGCATATGTTACAAAAATATACAGC
Source organism: Phaenicophaeus curvirostris (assembly GCF_032191515.1). NCBI lineage: Eukaryota > Metazoa > Chordata > Aves > Cuculiformes > Cuculidae > Phaenicophaeus > Phaenicophaeus curvirostris. The sequence goes on from NC_091394.1 coordinate 94,000,205, forward strand.
TGCCTCCAAGAAATATTACCCGCACTGATGTCCACAAACTGAAAATAGTTGTCACGCAACCTCTGAACACTTCTCTCTGAAACAAATTGCCTTTAGCTTTCTTTGTACTTCTCTGTACTCATAATTTCATAACAAGGATAAAAAGACAAAAAGCAAAACCAGAGAGTGGCAGACAAGCTCTTCCCTGTGAGTATTAGCCCTGTAAAATACATCAGTTCTAACTTATTAATCTTCTTTCTCCATGGATTAAACCCCATTACTTTCCCTTCTCACAGTACAGTAGAACCACATGCTACTGATCACTCTCATTTTTTTTTCCCTAGTTGCATTACCATTCCTCTTCTCAACAAAAGGGCGTTCAGGATTGAATACAGCAGGTGGTACAGATGAAGCATTAGTTCATCAGTTTATTATTAGCCATATAATTATTATTAGATACAGCTTCCTCCACCCATTCCTTAACTCTGCTGAGCAGTCCTTTCACTGCTCAAGCCCCCACTGCATACTGCACAAATTCCTTCTTTCAGCTGTTGGCGATGATGTTCCAAGGTCTGGAGAGTTAAAACAAACACAGAAATCATCACCGTGTATGAAGCATTCAAATCAGTCCTTTCAAGCAGCATTACCTTGTGCTGGGCTATATTGAAATTCATGTTGACAGTTTTTGAGGTTTATTAGGCCTTTCTGGAATTACTTTTATTCTTCACTAGTCTTCACAAACCTGATTCTGGGTAGCCCTTGTTATTAACCTCTTCCCATGCTGGGAATTAAACTCTTAGCCTTCCTCTTTCTGTCCCTCCTCTTCACCTCCACTGACACTACAACTCTGCCTTCCCTCTCTTTCTACAGTCACTAAATCCCAGTAACAGCTTCTTCTAAGGTGTTTTTTCAAAAGCATCTTGAAAATCTAAATTAACTGTATTTACTAGTTGTCCTTAATCTGCCCTGCTCTTAATCTTTCTGAAGAAATTGAGAGGTTATTAATGTGAGAGACATAACTTTGTATTCAAATGCTGCAATTTTCAAAGACATCAGCAAAGATTAGGTGGCAACTATAGAAATGTCAACAAAAGGAACAATTCTTACACAGACTCTATAAAATTTCAATGAAAGCATGCTGAATTTTACCCTTAAAATCCATGGAGTTCTGGTACTTTCAGCTCATACTTATCCTGGTGTTTTACTGCTTGTTCTTTAACTCATTTCTCAGTTATTCTTTCAGTAGCTGAAATAAGACCGAGAAGTCTATAATTCTTTGGATCACCCATAGTTCCTGTTAAGTAGATGGATACATTGGCCTCTCTCCAGTCCGCCCTAGTCAAATTATTCATCATAAATAGTATTTATTATGAATAAAGGCCCATTTTGGTTAGTAGAATGTTTGGGAACCATCCTGATTTTCTTTAAATATATTGATTTTTTTATAAGCACTTGGCAAATAGACCTTTAGTTATTTACAAACAATTTTTGTTAGCTCTTCAGTTTCAGTGGTTGGTTTCTGGTTGGTTCCCATGGCCATGATCTTTTTTAACTGCTTTATCAAAGAAGCCACACACTATGCCAAAAAATCATTGATCAATGATAAATTGATTTATCACAACTGAACTTTAGAGACTGGAAGATGCTTTCCCAAATCCTTTGGGACTCTCCGTATACTTGCAAAAAATATGAAGTGAACTAAGCAAAGCACAGTGAAAGCAAGATCTCAGTCACAATCCCCCTAAACTCTATTTTAATTGTGTTATTACTTCATTTCTCCAGCTGGTTTTGATGTGAAACCAGCTATGCATGATGGCTATGCATTTCCCAGATAATACTGAATTAGCTCTTTCAAGACTTCTACATTTTCCCCACTGCCCTGATCAGGTCCCCTCTCATGGGACGTGGTCCCTAGGAATAAAATCCTGTACCCAGCCAACTTCAGCAGGGCCCAACAGAGACATACCCATGACTGTGCTGCAGCCTTACAATCCCCATTTGTTCCAATGCCACGTTGATTTTGGCTCCCTCTCTCAGCCTCTGTGTTGCCCTCCCCTTCCTAATTATTCTGTTGGCAAAGCATGAGCAAAGAAGGAAAAATTCTTCAAAACAGGATCCTGGATTACCTGCAACCTCAATGTCAGGATAGTTTTTTAGTTGCTTTGTTGTGATGCTCTCACAGGGGAGACACTATGTCAGAAATACTCTGGCTCACAGAGCTTTGCTTGTGGGAATAGTTCAATGGCACTCAGAAATTAAAACTCCGAAGAGGAAAGGGATTCCCTCCCACACGTCTCTTCTCACCCTGCCGCCCAAATCCTTTCCAATTTGATACGAACACAGCTTTGGAGTGAAGATTGATGCAAACAAGTAATTGAACTCCTCTGCAGTCTGTTTATTGTCCATGATCGCCTCCCTTTCACCTTGACAGTCTAGTATTTAGAGTCATTGCAACAAGCTTGTAACTAGGAAGAAGGAGATGAATCAACCGTTTATTAACCCAAGCAGGAAATGAATTTGAAAATGATGCATCACTTGGAAGCCCACAAAGCTTTATGAGAAGCCTGATCACCTTCACATGAATTTAGCCAGCAGGAGGGGTCCCCACCTCTATGGAGATGGGAGCTACGGTTTCTGGCTACAGAACTACAAGCCAGTAGTAGATATGCTGTATTTCACATTCATTTTTACACATTAATTCACTGATAAATTAGGGGGCATATTACCTCCACCAATTTATTGTCACAGTAATTTTTTAGTCTGCAGAATGAAGGAAAAATAAACAACAGTTGGAGACTTCACTTTAGGAAAAGTTATGTTGTGCAGCCTCCCTCAGTACTTCCTTGTGGCAAGGATAAAAGGAAAGGGAGAGAAAGGAATACAGACACAGCGGAAATGCTAGGGCTTGTTTTCATGCTGTTCACTGCCCTACTAAATCCAAAAACCTTTCAGGCTCTGATTTATTGTTGTTTTATGCACCCAAGTTTTTCCCTGACTTCCAGCAGTAAAATCTTTGAGATCTGCGGTCACATAGTTCAATGGAAGCCAGGCAATCCATGCTTTTATTAGCCAATAATCAATCAGCATGAGTTAAGACACTTTTCAGCTGGATGTCTCACAACTATCTGTTTGATTTACCCTGCAAGTAGATACTCCATCTTTCATAAACTGCCTGACCACTACCAGGGCTGGAGATCGCTAATAAGACCCCAGTTGACTTCAGCTGTTCCCCTTTGCACCTATTTATCCTTCTGTCTGGCAGCACAGCCAAAATCTCCTAGTGCCTTGCACATCAGCTGGAGACCACCACATTTTCAGTGCTGGTGAGTTTAAGTTGCCGGCTGATGGACCTTGAAGCATCAGCCAGATTTGGCTTTCTGTCATGGCTCAATGGTGTACAAGTGAGGCAGTACATGGTGGAGAGGGCTGCATCTCAGAGGCAGAAACAACCCATGTCTCCAAGAACACATGAAGAGGTAGACCCAGAGACGTAACACAAGTGGCTTCCATTACCGCTATGTTTGTTCTATTCAGGGAAAAACGGCTCCAAGCTCTGCAACCCTGCTCAGATATTACTCTTTACTTACACTGCCTTAAAACTAGAAATCTAAGTAGGTATGTATGGGGTCAACTCTCCTCATCTCTCTCTGCTTTTGTATAATCAAATTTAAAACAGATTTGGCTTAGAATAAAAGTGACATACTGTTGTCACTGGGGTTACAGCTCACACAAGATGGTGGGTTGTTAAAGAAGTGAAAAAGCTCTCAGCCTCTCACTGGAGGAATTCCAGCATTTTATAAACACCAGGCAATCGGACATTCTGACACCCACGAGACAGTGAGCCCACTGCTTCATAGGGTTAAGAGAGTGCTTACACAACCATCACAAGAAGTCAGGATCAGAACTGGGAGGAAGAAACAGCTGAGTTTCCCTGAGAACTACTGACCTCTCAGCCTCACCTCTGTGCCTGGGAAGATCATGGAACAGATCCTCCTAGAAGCCATGCTAAAGCATGTGGAGGACTAATGGCAGCCAGCATGGCTTCACCAGGGGCAAATCCTGTATGACCAACTTAGTGTCTTTCTATGATGAGGAAACTGCAGCAGCGGACACAGGTAAACTGACGGATATCATCTATCTATACTTCTGTAAAGCCTTTGACACAATCCTCCACAACATCTTCCTCTCTAAACTGGCGAGAAATGGATTTGATGGGAGGATGATACAGTGGATATGAAACTGGTTGGAGGGTCTTATTCAGAGAGTAGTGGTCAATGGCTCGAAGTCCAGATGGAGATCCGTTACTAGTGGCATCCCTCAGAGGTCAGTACTGGGACCAGTACTGTTTAGTATCTTCATCAATGATATTGACAGTGAGATCGAGTGCACCCTCAGCAAGTTTGCAGATGACACCAAGCTGGGTCGTGTAGTTGCCACACCAGAAGGACAGGATGTCATCCAGAGGGACCTGGAAAGGCTGGAGAAATGGGCCTGTGTGAACCTCATGAGGTTCAACAAGGCCAAGTGCAAGGTCCTACACCTGGGTTGGGGCAATCCCCATTTTCAAGACATGATGGGGATGACGTGATTGAGAACAGCCCTGCAGAGAAGGACTTGGGGTGCTGGTCAATGAGAAGCTCAAAATGAGCTGGCAATGTGTGCTCACAGCCCAGAAGGCCGACCGTCTCCTGGGCTGCATCAAAATATATATGGCCAGCAGGTCAAGGGAAGTGATTCTGCCACTCTATTCCTCTCTTGTGAGACCTCGTCTGGAGTACTGTGTCCAGTTCTGGAATCCTCAACATAAGAAGGATATGGAGCTGTTGGAACAGGCCCAGAGGAGGGCTACAAGGATAATCCGAGGGCTGGAGCACCTCCCATATGAGGACAGACTGAGATAGTTGGGGTTGTTCGGCCTGGAGAAGAGAAGGCTCCAAGGAGATCTTTCAGCAGCGTTCCAGTACCTGAAAGGAGCCTACAAGAAAGCTGGAGAGGGACTACTAATAGAGGCTTGTGGTGATAGGACAAGGGGGAACAGGTATAAACTGGAGAAGGGCAGATTTAGACTAGACATTAGGAAGAATTTCTTCACCATGAGAATAGGGAGACACTGGAACAGGTTGCCAAGGTAAGTTGTGGATGACCCATCTCTGGAGGTGTTTAAGGCCAGGTTGGATGGGGCCTTGGGTAACCTGATCTAGTGGGATGTCCCTGCCCATGGCAGGGTGGGTGGAACTAGATGATCTTTAAGGTCCCTTCCAACTCTAACTACTCTATTATCCTATGAGTTAATTTTTAGACTGGTGCTCCAACTAGTCTTTTTGATTTGGGACTGAAATGTTGGGAGGTTCCTTAGTTTTCCACTGGCCGTATCAGCCAGGACTTAGATGAGGCACGTTTTAAATCTGTGTCCTCAGATCAACAACTTTTGGTCAGTTTAGCACTTTAGGTTAGTATTTATCCAATCAAGCAGAACTGGTGCTTCTTCCTCAGCAATTTTATAAAGAAGAAAAAGCATCAATGAAGAAAAAGTAATGTTGAGCAGTTAGAATGCCACTGGTATGCCAGAAAGACCCCTAGACCCCTGCCTGATATGGAACAAGACATTTTTAGGACCTTTTAGGATGAGACATGTTCTTTGTGTTTCCAGTGAAGTTCACAGTTCAGCAGTTCCAGCACAGAGACCAGTTAGCCCACACCTTCCTGCCAACCCTCTAGTGAGGCCTTGACTCTGAATTTTAAGAACAAACAGATCAGACATCCAGCCAAATTTGGGATGACACTAACTGAGATGCAGAGATCAGCAGATCCTAGAAGAATGCTACAGGGAAAGCAGACTGACCATTGACTCCTGATTTCATTCTTCAGCAAAGGCTTGGCATCTACTGCCTGGCAATGCTATCATGGGCTTGGGGGAATAAGGTCAACCTTTTGTGGTCTGACAGGGGCTCAAGATGTTAGTTTGTGAATTTTTCATGGCCTATGCGCACCTCTATCAGCAACACTTCACTGGCCTGGCCTGTATTAACCTTTTGATCTAGAAGGGATTTTTGTCTTTACTGCTGCACTCCCTCCCATCAAAACTCATTTCCCATTATTCTGCTGTTCTACATGCTGCCAGCAGTTCAGACCTCTCCAGGAGGCATCAGTGGCTTTGCAATACTATTTAAGCCCTGCTTAGTCACATGCAATGTTGCATGGCGTTTCAGTGGTGGCATAAGGTGAGTCAGTCATGTTGTGCTGCTATTTTGGGTACACTGCAAAGCTCCCAGAAAGCCCACTTGGGATGGAGGTTGAGAGTTTGCAGCTTCACCCCTTGGATGAGGACACTGCCCCTACTCAGTCCTGCCACAGGGAACTCCCTCTGTCAAAACCCATTTAAGGGAGCAAAGCACAGTGAAACATTACTTCACTTTACAGAGTCTGTACCTCAACACCAGCTGGCACATTCTTCTCCCATAACCTGAGCTAGTTTCATGTTTCCAAGTGGATCTCTCTCTAAAAACTGAGATACCCTCTGCTAGAGATTTCTTGAACTAATATATTGGTGTGGTCATACAGCTGAGGTTGGCTGGATGTAATTCCTTCTCTACAGCCGGCAAGTTCTATCCTTATAAGGGCTGCCAGATGAGAAATGTGCTCTTCTTCCCAATCCTAATTGGGTTTTAGTGAATTCTACATCTAAACCAGAAAGGAAAGGCCAGGTTTTGGTTTCTGAGTGGCACACAGGCTGCGTAGTTCAAGATACACTCATATGTCAAGAAGAAGGCAAGGCAAGCCACAGCTTTCAGTAATCTGAACCCTTAGTTTTACAAAGAATCACAGAATCAGAAAATGGTTGAGGTGGAAAGGGATCTCTGGTGTCACCTTGCCCCACCTCCCTGTAGGACCACTTAGACTCAATTGCCCAGGACCATGTCCAGACGGCTTTCAAACATCTCCCAGGATGGAGACTCCACAATGTCCCTGAGCAACCTGTGCCAGCACTCGGCCACCCTCACAGGAAAAAAAATGTTTCCCGATGTTCAGATGGACCCTCCTGTGGTCTTATAACTGGGAACCACAGAAAAGAGGCTAGTTCCATCTTCTTAAACCCTCCTTCAGTTATTTATATACATTGAAGAGATTGCCCCCGAGTCTTCTGTTCTCCAGGCTAAACAGTCCCAGGTCTTTCAGTCTGTTCTTAGAAGAAAGATGCTCCAGTCCCCTAACCACCCTTGTGGTCCTTTGCTGAACTCTCTCCAGTATGTCCATGTCTCTCCTGTATTAAGAGCCCAGAATTGGACATGACCCCTAAGAGTGCCCAAGACTCTTGAGACCAGCCCCAAGTGGTTACTTAACAGAGCCAAATGAGCAACCAACTCTCGAGAAACCATCATCTTCCACTGTTAACTATTCCAGGATTTTCCCATCCCTCACCCTCTCAGGGACAATGATACATCCTATGGTTCACAGGATTAGGAAGATCTGTTATCCCTATCCTGCAGCCTGAAGAGAAGACGAAGCTTCTGAGGCAGATGCAGGCATACTTGTGCTTTGCATTTACTGGCTGGTTAGAGTCACTTTAATGTTGCTATCTGAGACCTTGGCTTTGTTGCAGGTACTGATTCTTGTGCACATGCTTCTTTTAATAAAAGAGCACCCAGGGCATTGGCAAGGCTATGATTCTGTCATCTGACATTTAAATCAAAATCAATTTTTCCATCTCTGCACTCATTAAACAAAACAAAACAGAAGAGAAAAGTCCTCAGGTTCTCCAGGTGTATAACCTAGGTGGGAGGAGGAAAGATTATGAATCTCTTTGCTTTCATGAATAATAGCTAACATTTTCCCCTCCACTCCTGGCAAGATTCCACCTACCCAAGGAGATAGTGATATGACTCTAATATTGAACCCATCCATGGCACTTCCTGGAGCCACATGCAAGGCGGAACATATGGACTGGATTCTGTTTTGATGCTAGCACACATGAGGATTAACCTCACCAAGGTCACAGAAAGCCTTCCATCCAGCAACAAGCTACATGCGGCATTATTTGATGCAGTACCTAAATCACCAGGAAGAATTACTACATAATGGGACCCCTGATCTCCTACAGGGGAGGTAATCCCTTCTCAGTGCTGTTTTAGCATAAGAAGGGGTGAGGCATCCGCAAGCTTCAGTCACAGCAGCCAGCTTGTACATTTTCACACTAAATTCAGTTCACATTTTGGTATGGATGAGGCTATGTCTGGTTTAGACTCCTTTCATTTTGTCAGGTCAGGCAAAAGCAAAAGACCTAGAGTTGTGCAAAAGAATTAAAGACCCAGAACTGCGCAATGAAATCCCACAGAGGGCAAAATTCAATATAGCCACCATGACATTTGCTTTCATTTTTATCTGTCCAGAGGGTTGGTAAAACACCACCAAAGCACATCACCTCAGTGACTTATGTCACCTTTTGTGCTTGTGTAAATGATGGTACAAGGTGAGAAGCAGGTTAGTATACACTGATTTAGAAAGAATTCTTCCTCAGTTGCACAAAAGATGGGAAGCTGCTTACAAAGCTTGCACTAATCAGCACCCCTCAGATTTATTAGCGTCTCTGAAAGGTCTCTAATTTTGGCTCACCTTTCATTTCACATTTCGCTTTCCTGGAATCAGAAAGCCTCCAAGAGTATTACCTATCACTCACCTCATATCTGTTTCCCCATAATTCATGCCTAGTTCTGTGCTTTCTTGTAAACCCAGGTAGTTCAAGGTTAAATTCTGTAATAACTCTTTCTAGTTTAAATACTTCTGGCATATTAGTGTTGGTCTCAGGTCAGTTACATCTGAATGAAAACGTTTTCAGATATGTTACAAGAAGGGAGGATCTCTGAAAAAAAAAAAAAAGAAAGAAAGAAAGAAAGAAAAAGAAAGATACAGTCTTTAGGAGACTTGACTCTTGGGAATATGCTAATGAATTGACCTGACACCAAGAGACCTGTCTGAACACCTGTTAACCCATGAAAGACTGTGTGATGGAAAAATATCTTCTCAACAAGCATCTCTCTATAGTAACATCAATATCCTGGAGTTTTGACCCTTACCCAGATGTCTGACCTCCTGGTTTTGCCAAAGTACCAAAAGGCCGGGGGTGGGAATTTTCAGTACATTTTTCCTCATTTAAACAAAATAGATATAAAGATCCTAAACAAAAACATATTTTTTGTTGCAGAACAACCTGAATTCTCCAGTTCAAAGGCAAACGCGAGTCAGCTGATGACACTCTGCATGAAGATCCTCTTCCTGGAAGCACTTTTTGACATCCCTAAAGATGTCACAGGGTTTCTGAGATGCAGGGTTAAAGACTTTGTCCATTTTCAGAGGATCCCACAAACCCATGTTCCAGCAGTGGACTGCTGGTTGCTGAGGATTTCTTTGGCAAACCTACCAACAGCAACAAAGGGCTGAAGGTATTTTTTAAAAGCCATTTTAAAAGGTGTTTTCTGTGCAGAAGTCCAGAGGAGCTGATTCCAAGTAACCAGGATAAGACCAGTCCCTTAGGATCTCCAAATGTAGCCTTACAGGGATGGACCAACCACTTACCTTTAGTAGTAAGGAGGTTGTAAAGTTGGCCTGAGACTCAAAACACGCTAAATGTTGAGTATTTATTTACTAAGAAGTAAAATTCAGGAGTAAAATTCATGAGGTCCTATGACAAATGTCCACAGTCTGCTTCAAAATGATTATACATGTCATCCTTACATTACTAAGCAAAACAGATAAACTATTCTCTCTTGGCCTGTCTCTCCCACATTCACTGTTTATTCCTACAGGATTATAAGGAACAATCTTGCTGTGACATTTCAACTGACAGCTTGCAAATCTCATGATCTCTAACTACAGAATAACAGCAATTTTAAAATGGCAGTTCAGTTGCTCTGAATATCTTATTCATATGCTGAGCAGAGAATGAAATACTTTGCTTGTAAGAAGTAATTCTAGCAAGGCAAACAGCTCCTTTTTCAGCACAAACTCTGCCCTGGACTGTGTCAGAGCTGGTCCTGGGTTGGTGTAGCCAGCATGTGGGGAAGGCAAGCATCAGGAGAATTTCTTTATGGCAGAACTTGCTCTCCATCAGAAAAAGATTGAATTCAGCTTGGAGCCTTCCCTCAGCGCTCAATTAAATCTTCACAGCCTGAAGCAGCTGAACTGCTCCATTTTCCTGTGAGTGTAGCTGTGACAACATCCTTAAAATCTTTTCAGCAACTGTTCTTGAAAGAGAAGACCATGTTTGGCCTCAGATTACTAGGGAGGATCAGGCATGGGACTAATCCCTTTTTTGTACTAGCAGATTGAGGGCTGAGCTGGAGGAAGCCCCATCATATCGGTCATCTCACATTGGCTTGAAAAGGCTGGTACAGACAAGCCCGACTGCGTGGGTTTCTCTACTCAGAAGTCAAGCTGGAGCTCTTCAGAAGTAAATGCCACACTGAAAGCCAGAGGAAGATGTGTGTGGGAAGGAGAGTTTTGGGGGATAGCAGTACAGAGCAGGCTTCCTATTCCTATCCCACCAAAATGATGGAGACAGACGGGGCAGCAAACCAGCGCTGTTGAGTGTGGTCAGCTCCCAACCTCAGTCCTGTCTCAGAATCATATAATGGTATGGGCTGAAAAGGACCTTAAAGGCCATTCAGTTCCACCCCCTGTGCCATGGGCAGGGACACTTCCCGCTAGACCAGGCTGCTCAAGGCCCCATCCAACCTGGCCTTGAACATTTCCAGGGATGGGGCATCCACAGCTTTCCTGGACAACATGTTGTGGTGTCTCAGCACTCCCATCATGAAGAATTTCTTTCTAATGTCTAATATAAATCTTTCCCCTTCCAATTTGAAGCTTTTCCCCCTTGTCCTATCACTACATGCCCCTATAAAAAGTCCCTCCCCAGCCTTTTTTTATGCCTCCTTCAGGTACTGTAAGGCTGCTACAAGATCTCCCTGGAGCCTTCTCTCCTCCAGGGTGAACAACTCCAGCTGACACAACCTCTGAACATGCCTGTCACTGCTTACAGCTGTGCAGCACAACCAGAGAAACAGAAGCCAGGAAAAGGATGGCAAAGCCACTTGAACAGAGTAAACTCCATTAATATGCAATCGGAAAGGTTGGCAGCCACCAAACAGGAGAGGCGTTCTCACATGGTAATTGGGCTTGGCTGCAATCTACAGCATTATACCCATCCTGTCTTGCTAACAAAGACTCTGCTGCTGCACATTCAATGGTTTCACCATGTGATATGTAACAATATGCTAGAGTAATAATTCAGTGGCTGATAAACCCAGCAAAGCAGGACCTCAGAGTGAATCGTTCTGAACATTAGCCCATTTGCCACTACCCAATTCATCTGGCAAAAAAAAAAAAAAAGGAATTATTGTGTACAACAGCATTTCATCACTAGGGTTAACAGTCAGCACTTGTAGAGGTATTTCTTCATTCCCACAGAACTGCAAAAACTCAAACTAGGTACCATTGCAGCTAGGGGACGAAATGGAGGCAGCAAATTTAAGCCACTTGCTCAGATTGATCCAACAAATTAAAGGAGAGAAGGAGGAAGACTAAGAGGATCTCTATGTCGTGTCTACCCACTGAACCAGATTGTCAAGTCTCACTTCTCAAGGAAGTTTCTCTGTCCCTCTAAATGTTTCTAGGGAGAAAGACATAGCCAGGACAACACCACTGTGGCTACTCTGGCAATTCTGACTTCTCATGTGGCTTCCAAGAAAAACCTTCTCTTGCCACCTTTTGAGCACTAGTTTAATTTTGCTACAAGCGACTCTTGTTATAGGCAGAAGCAGATCTACTGAAGCACAGAGCAGCTCTAGCTGTCCCTGGGTCCCTTCACTGGTCCTACAGTCCTGGACTGTAGTGAGTGGACACAACGGGATGCAGTTGTAAGGCCTGGGATGTTTCCTGGGCTATGTGGATAAATGGTGCCAACAAATAGAGACTGTAAAGTAGCAACGACTTAATCACACATTTGCATTACAAGCAATGATATAAACTACAAGGACTGCTGATCCCGTGTTTGTAACTGGTTCCTAGCACACTTAAGGTGAGTATAACCTTCATTCCTCATGTCCAGAACTGCGTCCTACCATCTCAAATGTTGAAGGAACCCTAAACTGTTTCTAGCAGCACCATAAATACCCTCCTTCCTGCTGGAAAATTTTCAACAGACACTGTTCAATAGATCCTACAGCAGAGGGAATTCTGAAAGAACAACAAATGAGGACTTAATGAGAGTTATGTGGATTTTAGTTGGTGGGCTTCTCTCTGTTGTAAAGTTGGGAGAGCTCAGAGGTGGTTGTGGTAGTGGAGAAACATGAGGCTCTAGAAATGCAAAACACTGAGGATTTAGTGTGGAAGTTTTCTCGTGACTGACTGACACTTCTGATTAATGGAGCAAATGGCAAGTATTGCTTCAATTTTAAACATCTTGTAATTGTCACCTAACATTTCAGTAGCACCTTTGTTAGGAAAAAAAAAACCAAACCCAAACCAACAAATCTTTGTTTATCTCTGTTAGGATTCACTATTTCATTTCCTTTTCCCACCAAACACATTTTTTCTGAAGGTACTAAAAATGTGTCTCTTATGATTATGATAAAGTAGTGGCACTTCTGAATAGTCAAATCAAGGGAAAAAAAGAGAAATGAATCTGTTGATGAAAAGTTGAATGATTCAGACATGGGAATTGATTATTTGAGTCAATTCCATCAGAATGTGAATGGCACTGTTGTTCTTCAATTTCACTTTCTTTTATTGAAACCTTATAGTCTGGAAAGTAAACAAAAAAAAAACCCAACCAAACATTACCTTAAAAAATATCAACAGGAACTTAATTCTGCATCATTGCTGTGGAATTCCTTGGTCATCTTGAAAATGGTTTTGACTATATACGCAGAAGAACACTTCAGCGTACGTCTTCTCATGACTTTTGGTACTAAAAACTTCTTAAGTTAAAAGCAGTGCATCTATCCAAACTACACATGCATTTTCCACCATGTTTTATGCTTTTTTTATAGTCTTCTAAATGAAAAGTGTAAAAGCAACATTTGCTTGTCCTGTTTTATTAAACATCTATTAACCAAAACATAATATGGTTTGTATTTACTTACTGATACTTACAGGAGCTTATATTTTCTAGGAGTTCCATAGTCACTAATAAGGTCAAATTCAAATAGATACTAGCTAACAAAGAGCACATACAGTGAAGATTTTACATGGTATTACTGTCCTTTTAATCTAACACAGCATTACTACTCATAGGATTCGGAAGACTTAGCCAAAACCTATTTATGTCTTGTTTACTGCCTGAAAGCTTGTTTATTTTTTATCATTTAGCAAGAATTTTGAAATTATACTTTAAACAAGAAAGAAAAAGAAAGGTGTTCCAATTCCATCACTACTGGCCATCATGGTTATAGAGAAGGAGGCATGTTTTTTGGTAGGAAATGACAGACCAGCCAACTTCAAGTCAGGTCCGCTCCAGTAGATGTTTTATTGTAATGGGTGCCAAAGCTCTCTGATGTCCACTGCTATTAGTGAATTGGCCAGGAGCTGCAGTGATCTCAGGGCACAGTTCTTCCTGGAAGCTGAACTGACATCAGTCCAATGTAGTTGCTGAAGAACATGCTCCAGTCCTTAGCATTCAAGCCACAAAGGGTAAAAAGTACTTTTCTAATAATGTTTATAAATGTACCTACTCTTTCCTCTTATGCTGATGCAGAACCTCCCAGCAGCAGTTTAGAGATTTACTTTGGGTGACATGCACACCATGGACCAGTCTTCACCCCAGTACATCTCCTTATCACATGAAACATGCAAGTATCCTGAGAACACTTTCACCAACAGAGTTATTCAAGGCTTGTCCTCAGACTCCCAAATGGTCTCACATTGGTACCCATTCTGCCACAAGTCTAGAATAAAAAAAAATTGTTAAGAAGTGCAGGAATTCTTCACCAGACATGAAGAAACCGCTTCAAATGTTACTCCCTGCCCAGCAGAAGCAGTTGAGTGACTTGAATCATGTTGTCTGAATGATTCCAAGCTTGTGCTCAAGGGGGAGAGATACAGTCAGATTGCACAAAATGAAGAGGGAAACACCAGAAAATAATCCTTAGTAAGTACATTGTCCATTGTAAAACTCCAGCCCAGGTGCCAAAAAGAAATCCAATAGAGAATACATCGGTCTATGCGTGTCCCAGTGGAACACATAATAAATTTAAAAGGTGGAAAGACTATGTCTACAGAGTGTCAAGCAAAACAAATAGAAGCTGATAAAGGATAGCTGAAAAGCCACCATCCTGAAATGGGAACTCTCTACAAATAAATTGGCATCCCCATAGCTTCCCAATTGCACTTTGTTTTCAGTTCACTGACTCACCAGGAGCTGGCCAACACTTTGCTGGCAAGGCAAAGATTTCTGTCTTGTCCTCCTTCATCTCAGAGAGGTTAACGAGACCATCCAAATATCATCATAATGTTAACCAAATATCTCAACACAGGCTTCAGAGATGAGTACTGACAAAGCATTAGCATCTTCTGCTATAATCCCTTGCACAAAATCCATGTAATTTTAAAAGCTTCTACAAAAATCAGTTTAATGACTATATCATCCCTCTCTTCCACAGCAACCACTCACAAGGTTGACCTAACAGTCCCCACACTGCTGTCTAACTGATATTGCTAGTCTTTGATGCTCATTTTTCTTTATTGCAATAACCCATTGTTTTAGGGAGGAAAGGAAGAGGAGTGAGGTGGGAGGAGTAATCAATCCAGAATTCCTTAGTAAAATCAGAAGAAAAACACAAGCTTAATCAAGCACATCCCTCAAACCTGTAGAAGTCCTAATGACTTGGCCAGGAACAAGTATTACCTAGAAATATGAGACTGCACTCCCAAGGAGTGGGAGCTGGGTTTTGCCAGGAATCCAGAGTCGCTAGAAACATCCAATTCGAGGATGTCCAAACGCTGCACAAGGCAAAAAACCCAGCACAATCATGTCACAATCACTATGCACAAGTGTCCCTTAAGCTTTCAATACCTTCTCTGCATTGATGGTTTGTACTAAAACAGACAGTCTAAATGAGAAGTGTTTGTACACGCTCAGCCATCTGCAAATCTTTTTTAATCTCAAGTTTCTCCTAAAAAGCTAATGCCAAAAATAAAGCAGTTAAATAAATTTGGAGGGTTTTCTTTCTTTTTTTTTTTTTTTCCTTGGGGGTGCGCGCCTATCTTTAACCAGTGATTGATCAGAGGTTATCTGGTGTTGTGCGTTTTTGCATTGCAGGCAGTGATGGAAACCTGCAGTTTCCCACAAACAAATAAAACCCACCTGCAGTAAAGGGAAACGGACGGGGAGATTAAGATAAGAAATGCTTTACTTACCCACGCCTTTCTTTGGGAAAGAAATAAAAGGGAAAGGGGGAAAAAAAAAGAAGAAGAAAAAAAAACACAAGAAAAGGAGGCTTCGCATCCCTGCTGTCGGACCTCTGGGGGGAGCTCGGGAGCCGCCGTTCTCCCCCCCGGGGCTGCTCCAGCTCCTGCCTGTGAGAACAGGAGAGGAGGGGAAAAGTCTTCTCTCCCTTTTGTCTCTCGTTGAGAAATAAGCATCCTCTTCCCCGGCAATTCAGTTTGTAAACGCAGGTATCTATTTCACAGTGTTTTGACAGCTACTTTGAGAATAAATAGAAAAACGGGGGCTGAGCAAACACGTGTCAAGCCCCTGCGACATTGCTTTCAAATAAAAGTGTCTCTTTGGGGCGCCACCAGTTGTACCAGTGTTTACAATGATGCGTGAGCCTGATTCCCTGGCCAAGGCATCCCATGCACTGCCATGAGTACCAGCAGAGACACTGAAGTTGGTGGCACTTTTCCAATAGCTCCTGTACGATCTCTTGGAGCTTCAGGCATTTTGAATGGCTTTGGAATTAATTAATCTCAACATCTTCCACCTCAGTCACTCAGCGCCCAGTTCAGAGCACTCTGTTTCCTTAGTGAAACACAGTTCCTTAACACTTCTTGCTTAGAAATGTCTATGAGGAATATACATTAAGCGTTCCCTCACTCCACGGGGGAAGAAAATCTATGACTCTTCCGTCCCCAGCCCCCTTACCAACCTGACTTTGGACTTGCAGCTGTATGATCCTTGATATTAGCTAAGCTGAGCTTGGGAAACACCATGTTTTAAAGACCAGACAGAAATATGAAGGCCACTGATCAGCATGTTGCTCCTCCATCTCAGTCTAGGTTATAGATGTGGCTCTCAGTTCCAGAAGTCCTCAGTTCAATGCAGTATTTACTGATATAGTTGCACCTCTCTTGCTTTCACACTTTAATCAGGGAAGGCAAAATTAAAAACTAAAGTCACTGATGAAATCTAATTGATATGACTGTTCCAGTGAAAAAACAAAAGGCACAAAACTAGTCTGTGATTGCTTTTCCACAGCTCTCCATGGCCCAGAAAGGAAGGATAAGTAATGGTATGAGATTAGGAATCCAAAGAAAGGCTTGAGAAAGTATTTCAATGTCGGAAAGAACTGACTAACAAGGGGAGATTAAAACAGTAAAATAAATACATATTTGGACTACATATAACCTATGGCAAGGAGTTTATAATAGTTTGTAAATACTAGAAGGATGTCAACATTTTACTTGAGGCAGAAAAACTAGCAAGAATCAAAGGAATTTATGAAACACAAAATGCAGGCTAAAAATGAGGAGCTAACCCCAAACATCCCCCAAACAGCCTACGCATCAGGGTAACAGTCCACCAAGGAAAGCGATTTTTACCAGAAAAAAACCCAAAGATTTTATTTAACATCGATGTAGTCTCCCAGAACTGTCTGACATCTACGAGGATTCAGCTGAAATTGGTCGAGGAACCTGCAGGCTCCAGCATACAGCTTTACGCTAACTGCTTAACGTAGCATGTTTGCAAATTGTAACGCTGCTGTTACAACTGATACTGTGCAATTTTTTTAGCAGCTCTACACTAAGGGAGGAAAAAAACATCACTCCAGCTACAAAAGGAAGTGGCTCTGCTGGGCTCCTTGGTGACAGATCCCTCATGGAAGGTTTTCCATTCCTTTTTTATAATATTTGTCTAGATGGATTCCTGGTCTCTTGCTTGTGTCTCTATGATCCTCTGCAAGTGCAAGTGCTAGAAACAGTCATGAGGGGTCTGAAAATCATCATGGCTGGTTAGAGAGCAGCTTTGCAGAAAAAGATCTGGGGTTGCCCATGGACAACAAGTTGAAGAGGAGTCAGTAGTGTGTCCTTGCAGCAACAAGGGTCAACCACAGCAAGTTGCATAATTAAGAGGGTAACTCCCAGGCTGAGAGAAGAGAGAGCTGTACACCCATAGGTGCACCACAAAATGAGAGACAAAGTGCAGAAAGGGCAATTCCAGTTCAACATTAGGATAGAAGTCTTTACAACAAACACCAGAACAGGGGTCAAGAGGATGTGCAATCTCCAGTTGGTTAGAAATCTGTCTTGGAGGTGATTAAAATGTAACTGGACAAGGCTCTGAACTCAGGACTGGGTCTGCTTTGTGGAGAGGTTTGGCCTGATGACCAACAGAGGTCTCTTCCAACCTAAGCCATTCTGTGGTTCTGTGTAAGGAGCTCAACTGAACCAAAACTGGGTGCAAGATCAGGAGCAAGAGCACTTAGAAATGCAAAATGGATTTAGAGCTGCATTAGAAATAACTCACATAAATCACTCTCCTCCCCCAAAACAGACTGGCCCCGATATCCACTCAAAATCTCAGAGGTGCAAATAGAAATCTAATGTCCCCATAGCATGTTCCTATTTGGGAACCACTCTCTGAGCTTCTACCTTCAAGACACAGCACATTGCAACACACAGAACCTGTGAGGTACAAGTGGGAATCCACATTACCCTCCGAAAAGAGGGAAAATATGTACAAACATGCTTTTTTTCTTCAACACAAAACATGCACAGAAGCATCAATCTTTTCACCTCCGTGTACTTTAAATACAAGTGTGGGAACCAGAAAAAAAAGGTGCAAGTCCACGGTTATCACCGCATCAAAGTAAAAAGCAAACCCTTCTTTCTCAAGGTGGCGTGTCCCTAAATTAGGTCTTCTGGTTTTGTTTAGAGGGACAGGTTTTTACTATTCCTAGCACAACAGGGTCACTGTGGTGGGGAATAAAGTGGTATCTAAACTGGCTCATGTATTGCCAATAAAGCTGTTGCCCATGTGCTGATTGCAGGATATTACTGGAGGCGACAGTCGTGAGGGAGAAAGCACTGTTTGATTTCCAGAACCCAGCTGCGTTTATACGGTTGACAGTAGGAGAGAAAAAAAAACTGTTGCCTTGAAAATCAAGCAAACCCAGTCTAGAAGTCATTGAGGAGGAATAAACATGGAGTCCCAAGATGCCTTTTATAGAAGCACTTTACCATGGATAAACACACTTTGGAATGAGGCATTTTTCCAACCCCATCTTCTTTGTGTCGCTGTTAAGTTTCTAACAGGAATAAGGAGTTTCTTACAGCTTTTTTTTGTTAGATAAGAATCGGCCTTTGCTAAGTGCCCTCATCCCTACCTCACCAGGGACATTTCTGAAGTCCTTACTGCTTGAAAGACAACGAAGAGTAAATGACTCCATATCATAACCCAGTCCCAACCCATCAGAGAGACAAACTGTCAGGCTCATTCAGGTTGGCTGAGTCACAACATCATCGCTTTCCTTATTTCTGATGAATGTTAGGGATAAAAGAAAAAGCACTCCAGTTACATTATTCCTGCTTACAGGATATTGGAAAATGTATTAGATGACTTCAAATTGGCTGAAGCACAAAACTGGGCTCCCTAACGCTTTTCATAATGAAGTTCCTACTTCAACAGCCATGGGCATGTTCTGGGAGAGCCCGCATCTGCCCCTCAGGTCCTGCGTGCCAGCTGCCTTCCCCAGTGTCCAGAATCCCTGTGACTGCATCCACAGCTTTTAAAATACCATATGGCTTTCTTAGTCTCCTTTCACAGTTGCCTGGTTTACAAGTGGCCAGAAAACTTAACTTCTTTATGCAGCCATAATAATATGATAGAAACTTAGATTACCCTCTGAGAATACCCAGCAGTAAAAACTCTTGCAGTGGGGAGCACTCACTCTCCTGCATACAACACATATCTGAAGTGAATTTGTGAGAATCTCTCCCCATTGCTTGAGCTGAACAAGGCGTTCACTCTTCTCTCTTCCCTCTTCCTCTCTGCCTGCTTAGATTTTACCAAGGGAAGCAGATCTCAATGTGCGCTTCTAAGATTCCCATTGCATTTGCAGTGACATATTAAAGACCCCTCCATTCACTTTGGGAAAAGAACTGATTGCACTGGGATCCTGCTCAACTTCAGCACCGCAGAGAGCGTTGCTGCTTCTCCTGGGAGACATACAGGACACCCAGATGGATTCCCTTGCAGCGATGAGGACGGCTACTGAATACACAGTAATTTTCTTTTTTTATTGAAACTGTCAACTCAGCCCTTGTCTCCCTGCTTCAGAATACACCACTTTTGGCATACAGCATTATTCTTAGGAACAGGATGGAATTGCAGACTGAAAAGCACAGTCATTAGAGTGATGCAGCTTCATTCATGAAGGATCTGAATCCTGGCATCCCACCATTAAGCTTCCAATAAAACGATTACCTTCCCTGTCCCTTGGATATATTCTTCTCTATGCATCTTACCGAACCATTAGCAGAGCTGTAACATGAATCTCACTCAAGTCACTATCAGCCTAGTCCCTCCATCTCTTGAATGCTTTTTTCTTTGGAGCAATGACAAGTACAAAGAAGGACCATCCCAGAAGAAGACAGGGAAACCCACACAAACACCATCACAACTGTGGTGTGAAACCCAAACAGCCACCCATTCTGCCAGAGACCTTTAACCAAATGTCCGTGGTTTTCATTATTTGTGAATAAAAAGTTACAGGGCAGGAAAAATGTTATCTTTTGCTAGGATTAAATAACCTCAGTTGTCTGTGAAACCTGAAGGCCAGGTCTTTCTGGGACTGTTATGAATGTCTCAGGCTAGCACCCAGTTTTGTAGGCTTTTCAATAGTTTAAGATAGGATTATTTGGCGTGTCTTAACAGCCATTGCTCTTCATCTAACAGCAACAGTTCTGACAGATTACAGTTGCCTGGAGTATAACTTTCAGCATCAGATCCTGAGCAGAAATTCCATGAACTAGACACAACATGGGCTAAGGATCAAAAAGAGAGTAAATGGGGGGGATAGCTTGAGATACACTAGAAAATGAAAACCAAAGTAGTGCAAGGGAATGAGCCTATCAGTGAATGATAGAGCAAGAAAAAACAAGCAGGGGATGATTTGGCTGTCTGGAAGTCTGCTGAATGTAAGGCTACCCTTCTTCCAAAATTAGCTCAGGCCAATTCATTTCCAACTCTACAAACTACAGATTCTTTCCTTTCCCATTTGGCTAGTGGGATGCTTTTTATACTGTTTCATTCCTGACCCACCAGCTAGCACTAAGACTTGTCTGGTTATAGGCTATCTTTGTAATTATTCTGTAGTATGAACTGGAGATACTGCTAAGTAAATGCCATTTATAACCAGTTTTTGGCCAGATAAGACAGTACGCATTTCTCTATACAGAATAGCTTCCACCAAGCTCTCATGCAGAAGACCACTCTTATAATATAAGATGCGACAGGGCATTTCTGATTCTACCTGATACCAATCAGCTCCACTATTACAAACCAGCTGCTTCCTCCCAGCACACAGTACTTTGTAGGGTAAGCAGTAACACAGTACAGCGATAACTTGAGATGATAATTTAGGTCATTGCTCTTTCTTAAGTGTCTGGATTTTTACAGGCTGCCTACCTTAATTCTCTTTGCCTGCTAAAGCCTCTTTGGGGAGAATGAGCATGAATTTGTAAAAGAAAAAAAAAATAATCCAGGAATTTGGAGGACAATAACAGGTGCATACAGAAATTGAAACACCACATTAGTTCATTGGATTTGAGCTGGGCTTTTAAAACCCCAGCCAAGCAACTATCTATTACGTACTGCACAGATGTAGTAAAAGACAAGGGAAGGATTCTTTCTCAGTGCAGACTGCACATGTAGGGGAAGACAGAGCCACTGTTATACCTATTTCACTCGCAGAAAACTGAGACACAGGCAAATTAAGGGTAGAATCAGTAAGGTCCTCAAGCATCTGGAACAGAGGTATAGCAATGCATATGTTTTGTGTCAAGTTCATAGAGTAAAATTCAAAACCTTGTCTCAGGTGCTTGGGAGATGTGGCTGTCCTGTTACAGTATTTTAATCAAATAATTAATCTAGAATAAATGCAGGGGACAAGAAATGGAGTCAAAGACTTCTTCCTCATCTGAATATCATGTTAGTGTCATGTGCTCTCTCCTGTGTAATCTCTCTTGCTAGATCCTTTTTTACAGAATGCCTCAATTTTAACAGCGTAAGCAGAAAGTGCTTATTCCTCACCTGTCTTGCTACCGGCAGCCTCTATCCATGATCCTAATAATGCCTGCATGAGTTTCAGATTTGAGATGATAAAAGAAGGGTGGTTCTGCACATAGGTAAAACTGCAACTGCTGTAACTGGAAGAGCTCAAAAATTCAAAGACAAATAAATAAGAAAAACAGCAGAGGCATCAGGTTGGGTTGCTTGAGCACCAGAGAGAGCTGACCCAAGACAGGAACACACAGTGTCTACATGCAGCAAACAGCAGCTACAAAGATATGTTGATTTGGCATTATGGGAGCTGTGAAGGTGGACTTACTGGGACATCCTCATATTTCTTTTGTCTTATGCCCCTGTTCTGAACCCAGGCTCTCAAGAGAGCTGTGTCAACTTTTCCTGACCTAGTCAATTCCCCCATGCTTGAATGAATATTGAATTTGATTGTGCTGTTCCATCCACAGCACCTCTGCTTCTAGAAGAATAGCAAGCATGCACTTTTCCCATGTCCTTCGTAACTCCTGTAACTAACACATTCCCTAAAGTGTGTCTTTTCCCTCATCCCTTTGCATTTCCATTCCAGCTGGCCACTCGCCATAACAGAGAAAAGCAGCACAAGCACCACATAGAAGCAGTCCTGAGCCCGTGACAAAGCAGTGCAGAAGCTAACACAGCCCTGAGATGCCAGTCAGTTCTGCCATCTCCAGACAAAAGCAACAAGGAAGCAAATTACTGAGGTATTTTCATTCCACTTTTGAATTTGCCCTGGGCACTGCTGACTATTCACAGACTCGCATAGATTACTCCCTCCCTTATCAGCACTCAGACTCACCTTTCAGAGCTAGTCTGCCCAGTGTGCCTTTTTCAACAATAACACCACTAAAGCAATTAACATTTCCTTTTAAGTTTTTGAGTCAAGGTAAAAGCACTCAGCCCGCAGAGGGCTGCTTTCATCAGAAGGGCTGTTGTGCTTTTCAATGGGCACAGGAGGATCCTTAAACAGCTAAATACACCCAGGCATAGCAACAGCTTTGTAAGAAATAATTCTGACATTTAGGATGGGAAGGCAGCACATAAACAAGACCACAGTGAAGGTCCTGGCAATGGACACCCTAAGAATAGATGAAGGAGGGCAGCAGCAAGCCATGGATTTTCCACCTAGGATCTGAGGCGGTAATTGTAACATCCAGGCAGCACAAAATTATCTCTTTCTGAGCTGCTAAATTTGTTGCAAGCCCTGAAACTTTTTGCCTGTAACAAAACAGAACCATGGTGTGGAAAAGGTCTGAAACTGCTGTCCTACCACATCTAAGACAACATCCATGCTCCGGATACATTTGGCACACTGGGCACAGGAAGGGTGCATGTTAGCATGTTCACCCTCTGACAGGGAACATGTCATGGTCCTAACACAAGAGAGCACCATGCCTTCTATCTGGCTTCTTTTCATTATGCTGAAAATATGATGCCACACACTAGGCAAAACCGGTCATGGGAATAGCTAAAAGTGTCTAACACACGTGGATCATGGGCAGGAAGACTTCCTATATGCAAAGGATCAGTCATATGGGAGGAGAGAGCGAGAAGACAGCCAACCCTACCCTCCACATGCAGGGCAGGCAGGCCAGCAGCATGTCTCAGTGCCAGCCCAGAAGCATCACAACCAAAAATGAGAAACATTCCATCTCTGCAGAAGGTGCTAAGGCAGGTGGCATCATATGAGGAAGAGATGTAGAGCTTGGCATGAGCCCTGGAGGGGGGCTGGGAGAGGTGGTGGCTTTGAGTGATGTTTAAACCTGGCTGCCAGAAGTTGGACTGAGATCCACCAACTCATTCCACACAGCTCCCCAAACAGACACACTTCCTTTTCTTAGAAGCGCAGATGCCTAAATATATTTAAATCACTGCTCTAGTCAGGGGTTGTACTAGCTGTAAATTTTGAAACTGGGGGGAGGGGGCAGGCACTGAAGACTCCAGTATGTAATTTTTTTCTTTTTTGGCTTATTAGATTATACCCTTGTTTAAGAACTAACTGTTCTTTTACTTGGTGTCCTTTTGGCAACCATCTCTACCTAGCAATACGTGGGTGTGTGCACTCCCCCAAGTTCGCCTGTACTTGCATAGCAAGTTCAAATGAAATACAGCTCAGAAATTGTACTCCTGCAGTCCAGGAGCAGGAATATTTAGAGCAATTAATCATTAAAATGAAGAAAAGAAAATGACTGGCACTGTAGAGAAAGAGAAAAAAAAATGTTAACTGAGAGCACTACTGAAACGTGCTCAACATACACAATCCAGAGAGGAAGCAGCACGTCTGCCTCAGCATTACAATGACGGTAGCTGAGTATTACAGCAGCTTGGAGTTGTGCTGCTCACCATCAAAATTCTTCTTCAGGGCAATGGGGCCAGGAGAGTGGATTTGTCCGGTTCCTTCTTCCCTGAGGTAATTTCGTTCTCTTCAGTCACATAGGCAATAACGATATTCTGAACAATATTCAGTACTCCGTGAGCGTGGTTTAACCTAGGGAACAGCTCCAGAAAGGCTTACATGTCCCTGCCCCCACTTCTCAGACTGAAAACAGACACATCACTGCATCTGCCACACATTTGGGATAGCAGCTCACCTCCTTGGAGGTCTGTTTTCAAGATACCTAAACCAGGAAGGTATCCACAAATCCAGCTGAAGTCATTAAGAAGTGTCTGGTCTTGGAAAAATAGGATTGCAGATTATTGATTGATGACCTGGGTTCAGTGCCATAGCTCTAGCATTTCTACTTAGACATTGTCTAATCCTGCTGAGGTACAACTGTTTGCACAGCCAAATAACTCCACAGGTCAGAGCAGTGGGAAGTGTTTTACAAGTCTCCCACTAGATTTTTAACCCCAAAGTTTGCTGAAAATTGTTAGTGACCATTAAAAAGAGCTGTGCTACTAACAAGGCTGATGCTTAGATGTTAAACATAGTGCAAAGGGCACAGAAAACCTATCGGTTCAGGCAACACTCTGCTAGGGTGCCTGAACATTGCATACATAGCAGCTTTGTGAGCTGTATGAACCTCTTATGTTGTATTAGACTATATTACAGATAGCTGTGCAGTGCAAATAGCCTGGGAACAAACTGTAGTACTTATCTCTGAAGGCTTAAAAACTAAAATCTGTGGCTTCAAACTCTTTCAGAAAGGACAGTGCATCCCACATCCAGATGCACACAGAGGTGCAAGGCAAAAAGAAAGCCCTGAGCAAATTCCAGTTCCCAGTGATATCCCAGGGTAAGTCAATCAAGACATTAACTGTTCTAAACAGCCCTCACATAAGCTGTGATGCTCTATACACACAGACTACTCCATTCAGGTGACTTATGCTCACCTATCTTGAAAAAAACATCAAAGGGAACCAATGTCAGCAGCTTCTATTATAAGCAGCACAATAATCTAGGGACTTCAACCTTCCCTTTCGGTTGTCTTCCCCTTTCTCAACAACATCTTCAAGTTTTCCGTGACCACACAGCCCTGCTCGATCTTTCCACGCTCCCAGTTCTCATCACCCACTTTCCCATCTGCAATGTCATTTGTGCCAGCTGTGACTAGCATTTTTTGGCTTCTCAAAAATGCCTCCAGGCATTGTTTCTCCCAGTGTCTTGGACACAAAAAAATGTCCCTGAACTAACCCACAAGGCTAGTATCTTTCTTGGGATAATTTCTTCATCTGGCCAGTGATGGTGACAACAGAGACAAATTAGCAGAACTTAATTGTTATTGCCATCATTATTTCTCCTCCATCCTTTTACTTGTTGCAGTGATTTGTGTCTTGTTTCAAAGCAACAGAAATTTCTCCAAGACAGTGACTTACTTTACAGGTATTCATCAAGCTCCTGTGAATATCAACAGGAGCTGAAACTTCACAAGTCAGCAAGCACAAAGAGCAGTTTGAACTTGTATGCACAAGCTGACTAACACCTACTGCAGCTTTCATTAATACTTCACATACTGACTTATTACCTCACGAGCAACAGGAGAGGAAAATCATAGAATGGTTTGGAAGGGACCTTAAAGACTATCCAGTTCCAGCCCCGATGCCATGGACAGGGACATCTTCCACTAGATCAGGTTGCTCAAAGCCAGATCAGGGTGCTCAGAGCCAGAAGATCTTCCAAGGGAAGTTTGTGTGACAGGTAGCTGAAGAGACAGATTACCAGAGGACTCAGAGCTACCAGGTACCTGTACCCTCTTTTTTAAACTGTCCTGAAAGGCATATTTTTTCACATGTTCTTCAATGACTTCACACCCCAACCAACCTGTTTTCGAAACCTGTATTTGGCAGGTATGATCTTACTTGGCTTGGAAACTAGCCTCCTAAGTGCAAAAGCTACTTTTGAAAATGAAGCTTTAGTTCTGTGGTCTTCTAGACACTTTGTTGAAATTACCCTGAATTTCATGTTGGTACAGAGCCCAGTGCAGCAGGGCTTGAATCCAAGGACAGGACCAATCATCATGACTGGCTCTAAGTTTCAGTGAGTGGCAAAACAGAAGAAAACCAGCATCAAATCCAATCGCAGATATAGCTGTGCTGTTGTCACTGCCAAGTGGTGAGGCACACAATTCAGAACATAGCAATTCACCTTCTTTCCAGGTGGGGCTTACAGTCTGTGCTGAGCACTGCACCAGCAGCAGCCCACTTAGGAAAGCTAAATCTAGCAGAGGTAGGTTGTGCACACTGGCATCTTGAAGGCTACAGAACACAGCACACAGGCACAAAGGATTGGGCTGCATGTAAGCTAGGCACTTCCATCGGGTTCCCCATATCAGCGGCCCGCAATCTTTTTGAAGAAACCCTCAATGATGCCAGATATGATATCTCTGCTTCACCTCTCACAGCCTGTGCTACACCCTAGTCCATTGCATCACTGCCTTCTTAACACTTTTCTGAAACTACTATCTCCTTGTTACTTTGATGGACCAAAGCAAGGCTACTGCTGCATGCCTCTACGACAGCCTTGGTGCTGAAGAGGTCCCACAGCTCAAGTTCAACTGAAAGAGAGATGACTGAGAAAGAGGTGGGACTACATATGCTGCAGGGTAGGGGTTTCTACCTACTCAGCCCTGACACAACCTTGCTACTGTCATTGCCCATGGTCATGGTCATCAGTCAAACTGCAACAGCAGGCCCCTGACTCCAGTTCCTGTTGCACTGCGACTGAAGGAGAACCAGCAGCCAAAGCTGCACCACCTCCTGAGTGCCGCCACCTCTCTGTCAGATCCTTGTGCCCAGCATAGCCTCCAGACTCCTGGAGGAGGCAAGCCTGAGCCTTCTGCCTATGCTTACCACCACTTATTCCAAACACATGCTTAGTCCCTCTTAAATTGACCATTATTACTCTCTCGCTCCCAAACTTAGGGAACCTTCTCAACGTTTCCCAAATTATTGTCTTGCAGTCTCAATGAATTGGTATCTTCTAACAAAAAATATTTTATCCCCAAACCTCCAATCAGCTCGTAAAATGAGCTTTACTGATTTCAAAATGCTTTCCAGCTGGATATATAAAGCAGGTTGATATTGGCTTTTGTTCTCCACCATTTGCCCCTTGCTGAGATACATATTTGGGATTAGTAGGTGGACTCAGTGATCAACCCATTCTCCCTGGCCCGTGCCTCATTTCTATTTCTTTTAATCTGCTGCTTTAACACAACAAAGGAAGAAAGTGGAAATTTTCCACTGCCCCAGCGTCTGGCCCTGAGCTTGCTGGTCCCTTCCTAGGGTGCTGTGCAGTAAATAAAGTTTTCTCACTGACATAAAGATTGGAGAATGCTCTGCAGCTGAATAAAGATCTCCGTTCAAGCAAAGGCTGGTCCTTCATTAGATCAGCCCACGGGTGAAATGAGAGTGTGGTGACATTAGTGAACACCCTACTAGAAGCAAAGAAAAGACTGCAGACCCACAGATGAGTCACAGAATCTGTCTGTTCCAGTGCTCTAATTACATTGCTCATCCAAGAAAAGCCTCTTTTGGAGCCATTAGGTCAGAAACTGTTCTCCCCTAGCTGTAAATCCCTCATAACTCAGCGAAGTAAATCGATTCATATTGGTGTAAGCAAAATCAAGTGCGGTGCACTTGCACAGCCTTTGATCTTTCTGCCTCTCCCTGAACACAAGCTCACAGAATGCCGTTAAAGAGACAAGAAACTGAAGCCCCCAGGTCTCACGCATGCTGCAGGCACTCTGAGCAGCAAGATCAACATCAAGCATTGCAGTTGGGAGGTGAAGGAGAAGCCAGAGGAGTGACAAAAGCCTTCTGTCTCCCCTTCAAGATGAAAGGCTGTGGACCTCCCAGAGGGCCTACGGGCACTTGCAAAAAGGTTTGAGCATGTCACATTAAATGGTTACATATAAAAGAAAATAAATTATCTGTCTGTCTGTCTATCTCTATTTCAGATAATACTATCACAGAATCACAGAATCACAGAATAACCAGGTTGGAAGAGACCCACCGGATCATCGAGTCCAACCGTTCCAATCAAACACTAAACCATATCCCTCAGCACCTCATCCACCCGTGCCTTAAACACCTCCAGGGAAGGTGACTCAACCACCTCCCTGGGCAGCCTGTTCCAGTGCCCAATGACCCTTTCTGTAAAGAATTTTTTCCTAACGTCTAGCCTAAACCTCCCCTGGTGGAGCTTGAGGCCATTCTCTCTTGTCCTGTCCCCTGTCACTTGGAAGAAGAGGCCAGCACCCTCCTCTCTACAACCTCCTTTCAGGTAGTTGTAGAGAGCAATGAGGTCTCCCCTCAGCCTCCTCTTCTCCAGGCTAAACAACCCCAGCTCTCTCAGCCGCTCCTCATAAGGCCTGTTCTCCAGCCCCTTCACCAGCTTTGTTGCTCTTCTCTGGACTCGCTCCAGAGCCTCAACATCCTTCTTATGGTGAGGGGCCCAGAACTGAACACAGGATTCAAGGAGCGGTCTCACCAATGCCGAGTACAGAGGGAGAATAACCTCCCTGGACCTGCTGGTCACACCATTTCTGATACAAGCCAAGATGCCATTGGCCTTCTTGGCCACCTGGGCACACTGCTGGCTCATATTCAGTCGGCTGTCAACCAACACCCCCAGGTCCCTCTCCTCCAGGCAGCTTTCTAGACAGACTTCTCCTAGTCTGTAGCACTGCATAGGGTTGTTGTGCCCCAAGTGCAGGACCCGGCATTTGGCCTTGTTAAACCTCATGCCACTGGACTCTGCCCAGCGGTCCAGCCTGTTCAGATCCCTTTGCAGAGCCTCCCAACCCTCCAGCAGATCGACACTTCCACCCAGCTTAGTGTCGTCCGCAAACTTGCTAAGGGTGCACTCAATGCCTTCATCCAGATCATTGATGAAGACATTGAACAGGGCTGGACCCAGCACTGAGCCCTGGGGAACCCCACTTGTCACTGGCCTCCAGCTGGATTTCACACCATTTACCACCACTCTCTGGGCCCGGCCAGCCAACCAGTTTTCCACCCAGGAGAGTGTGCGCCTGTCCAGGCCAGAGGCTGACAGCTTCTCAAGCAGAACGCTGTGAGAAACTGTGTCAAAGGCTTTGCTGAAGTCCAGGAAGACCACATCCACAGCCTTTCCCTCATCCAGCAGCCGAGTCACTTTGTCATAGAAGGCGATCAGGTTAGTCTGGCAAGACCTGCCTTTTGTGAACCCATGTTGACTGGGCCTGATCACCCGGTTCTCTTGCATGTGCTTCATGATAGCCCTCAAGATCACCTGCTCCATGACTTTCCCTGGCACTGAGGTCAGACTGACAGGCCTGTAGTTTCCTGGGTCCTCCCTGCGGCCCTTTTTGTAGATGTATCTTCTAACAGAAAAGCAAACACAGTGAAGCACAGCTTCAGTGGACTCTCCAACAGTCTCAGCAAGTGTGTACACTTTTTTTGATATAAAGAACTAAAACACCAGGAGACTGAAAAGCAACAAACCTAGACATTCTGTTTCAGGAAATCACCTGAATGAAGGTTTCCAAGCAATGGTCCATTTTGTCCTAATAGACGTTTCCATCTTCTTCCTCTTCTTCAAAGTCTCTACCAATGTGCTGTGCAGGAAAACTTGCCAGCCTCTCCTTGGCAAAGAGCTCTGCACTGTGAATGGAAGCAAAAGTCACCATTCAAAAGACACAGGATGTTCCCCCAATATTATGTGTATCAGGCAAGTAACCAAACAATGATCCTAGGCCACAGGAACTCTTCCTCCTTTCAAATCTAACACTGCTTCCACGGAAACAGTTGACAACACAGTCTTGTGGTTAGAAAGATCATCAACCACCTGTTTAGTCCACAATCCTGTCTCTTGCTTCCTAGGCGTACAGGGACATCAAGTTTTCAAAGGAAGAAGAGAAGAGAAGAGACAATGCCTGCAGCAGCCAAGAGCAGCTTGGCTTGAACAAATTCAACAGAGAAGCCTATTTAGCTTTAATATTACTGATTGTGTTGAAAGACATGAAGAGTAAAGGAAGAAGGCCATGAGGCATAGACTGGAAAGCATAAGGACATTCCTTTGTCTAGGATTCCCTCCAAGCACAAGAACAGATGAGGAATATAAAGCTTTTAGAACACAGAAAGCTGAAAGGCTCTCCCCTCTTGGACATCCTAAACCTAACACCTGTTCCTGCAAAGTCATTTTTCAAGTCAGTGGAGATGACTCAGGAAAAAGAGCTTTTGAGGAGTTATTTCTAATAGCGTTGTAACAATTGTGAATATATCAGAGAATCAGAATTGCTTGGGTTGGAAGGGACCTTTAAAGGTGACCTAGTCCAAACTCCCCTGCAACATCTTCAACTAGATCATGTTGCAGTTTTGGATATATATTTACACTTCTTTGTTTCAGTTGATGCTTTGGGGGAGGGGGATGGAAAGAGAAAACCTCTCCAGTTATTTAACATCAATCTCTGTCAAGTCTTCTGTCCCAGACCCTGCATTTAATATACCGTCTCCAAGTTCTGAAATGAGGTCCCCTGGGTTATACATTTTCCACAGCACTGAAATGTGCACAGTATGATGAAGACAAAGACAGTGGCTAATATGGAACTGTATTGATTTTGCTGGTTATATGATGTTTATTTACTTTTTTTAAGCCATGTTTGAGAACATTTTCTGTTCCTTTCAGGCTACTGCCACATTTTCCATTTGCTACAGGAGCTAATATTGATGCTAAACCATGTGTGTGTGAATTTGTTGGATGAGTAGGAGGGGATGCTTCCTTCAAAATACAGGCTCTCCAGACCAGATTCTGCACACATTCATCTCACTTTAAAGCCAATGAGTACAACAAAACAATCAAGTTCCACAGGATGCACAGAAACAAACTGTGGTCAGAATCTGTCCCAGTCTGTCAGGATCCACCATTTTTTGCCTCTTGGGGAAGATGTAGGTGGTTTCTCCCACTCCCTGTTGTTGAAAGGGGGTGGGAACACAATACCACAAGGGAATAAAAAATCAGCTTTACAGTGAACTGGTATCTGAACAGGAATTAACAGGCTGGTGGGAAGGGGATGAATCAGCCAGTCCCACTGAAGACAAAGAAATTTTTCAGACACTACCCTGGCTCTCACCCACTCAGACACAGTATCTTTTCTTGGCCTCTGTGATATGTCATCTTTTCCTCTCATACAAAACAGTTATTGCAGTATCAAGAAAACCTCCTAAAATGACCCTGGCAGGAGAAGGTCAACTGATCCTACACTTAACCAGTGATGTATATTCAGTCCATGGATGTCAAGTCAGTTCAAGGCATTCAGAATCATTTATGTGTAAATGAAGTCCAGATCAACACTGAGGTCTAGAAATTATGGAACTTGTGCAAAGTGTGGGCATCTGCACTTCAAAAATCAGGGACGAATTCATCCAAGCCATGGAACATGAAAAACTACATTATCATGATCTCAGAGTTATTTCAAGAACAGCATGTACCCATATCACTGTTATGGTATAAAGACCCAGATTTGAACCTCATGGAGGAGGATGGAGGTTTTGAAATACAAAAATGGAGGCTTAGAGAGCTCCTCTGAAAAAAAGTACATTTGGGCTTAAAATCCATGTAGTAAATTATCTGTCCTCCCCTTGGTGCAGGCAAGTAATTCCTCTCACTTTAATGGACAATTTTATGGCTGCTAATAACATTTGTAGCTAAGATAATGACAAGGATAATCAAATCCCATGCTTGAGGGCATAAACTGATTGCTGCGGGGGTTAGCAACGAAATCACCATTGCCATATATTGCACAGGTGTGTTATGGGATAGATTTCCTTCCTTCAGAGTAGAAAGGCATTGGTGTCTGCCAAGATAACAGATTGGATGATTGTCTGTGTTATGGAAATTGCTGGTTTGTATGCATGGGATTTGGGGAAAGAGGAGAAACCTCTTTGTTTCAGGATGACAGAATTTGTAACCCAAAATATAAAATGAGTGGGGGTTGCAAGGTGCTTATTGATGCCTGTTCTAGCAGAACAGCTCTCATAAAGGCAAGTTCAGCGTTGACCATAATGAAGTCCACTGCCAGATAGCAAATATTGCTGTACATCTAGCGTGGTACTCAAAACATTCACAATGTGTAATCCTGGAAGCCCAGGGTTGGGACAAACCTCTATAAAATATTTGACCTGTTTCAGGATGTTTAGATCCTCAGTCCATCACTTAGGGGTTACTCAACTCATCAGTCAGCTCCTGTATAGCAGCTATTAACAACCCACTCCCAGGATGAATACTTTGGAGGGACCTCAACAGGTAAGGCTGCAGCCTTACCAATACCATAAAAGCAGAATAGCTACCTTCTGTGACCTACATCCAAAACCTGCTTGTTTTGAATGTCTCACACCATAGGTTCATATTTCGACAGCAATACACTTTATCAACATGATGTAGCATCTTGCATCTAATCAGTTCATGTAATTTTTTCTGTGTGTGTTTGATGTTCACTTCCACAGTGTAATACTTTGCTCTTGTCCATATTGAATTTCATCATATTGATTTTGGACCATTTCTCTTATTGACCAAAATAATTTTGATTTGTGATGCTACCCTCCGAAGTGCTAGCCACCCCTCCAACAATTAATATGTCTTCTCTCTACTCTATCAGACAAGCCATCAATGGGAAAATCGAATAGGATCAACCAGAAGACAGACCCTTGTAAGACTATATCTGTTACGTCCATGCAATTTGACAGAAAACTACCGTTAAATATTTTTGCTTATTTCTTATCCTATTGTGAAATTACCTGGTGGCAGATTTAGCAGTGGGCAACTGGGCTTGTATTTTCTGCCCCATTTACAATCACCTGCACAGTGTATGTACTTTTCACACACGCGATAAGCCCAAACACAGTGCAACCTCTAGACCACAGTGTGTGTGCATCCAGACCTTGTACCCACCCGTGGTAATTCAATCTAGTCTGTGTTTTTCTACCATAATTATAAGAATTCAATGCTATTGTAATACCACTATCAGCTAGACCAGTTGCTCAACTGAAAAAAACAAGCCAGCGAAGTCTGAGCAACATGAGTTTCTCAAGAAAAATTTGCATTTGTTCCAGCTTGTCCCTTGTTATCTCCTTGGTACTTTCACACTGATTGTTTAACAGCTTGGTCAAATATCTTTCTGAGTATCAAATTTAGGTTGATTGAGCATTAACTCCCCGTGTTCTCTCCTGTCCCTTTTTTAAAGATAGGCAGCGTGTTTGTTTTTCCCTGCAACAGCCACTGGTAGACTTGTTCAAACAGCAGCCATAAAAAACTGGTGACGCTTCTGTCAGTGAACAATTTCTGCTTAGAGAAGAGGTTTGATTCTTATCCAGATATTTGGCTGGAGACAAAACTGCAGGATGGACTGATAATCCCCCAGGGAAGCAGGAACCTTCA
The DNA here is from genome assembly GCF_032191515.1 of Phaenicophaeus curvirostris. Lineage (NCBI taxonomy): Eukaryota > Metazoa > Chordata > Aves > Cuculiformes > Cuculidae > Phaenicophaeus > Phaenicophaeus curvirostris. The sequence continues at coordinate 94,033,573 of NC_091394.1, forward strand.
GTAAAATGGAGAAGATAAACTTACACAGACCCCAAGCAAGATCAAGGACAAACTTCAAACAGCCTGTGTGTGTACAGCACCATTAAAAATAAGGCAAGAGAAGGCTAGTCCATATCTTGCCGTAAGGCAGGACAGTCTACATAGGTTATTTTTGACAGATGTTTATCTACCTTGTTCTTCAAGACCTAGCAAAGAAAAGCCCACACCCTCTGCAGGCAATGTATGTCAGTGTTTTACTGCTAGAAAGGCTTTTTTTCTCTGTGGCCACTCTAACTCTTCCTTGGTCTTGTTTAACAGCTTCTCTTATTCACTGTACCACACTTGAGTTCTTCAGGAACAGACCGTGGGTTTTATCAGATTTGAAAAGCTCCCCAGGCTGGATTCTTTTCAAAGAGATCATGGAATCTTTTCTAATTGCTCATTACCCAACCTGCAGTCAGTTTTCAGGTAGTCATCCAAATCAGGACCACATATGCTCAAAAGCCAGCGGCTTCCACTGTAATACCCACCACTAGATACTCAGAGCTAAGCTTGCATCCCATGCATCTACCTCTTCAGTACCACCAGACTTTACTGTAGCCCATCTTTGAGAAGTAAAACTATGTCATACCAAAATGCCAACAGCTGACCCACCTACATCATACAGACATCAACTTCAAATGTCATACAACAAAAGCAACACAGTAAGACTGAGGCTTTATGAAGAATTATCTCCTATGCCAGTCCAAGAAGTCAAATCAGAGCTGAATGCAAACCCATACAGATTGAGCTATCAAAAGCACAGGAGTGCTACAAAGGCTTCTAACTGAATATATAATTGGGGAGTGGATATTTGGGAAGAAAACAAAATTGAAGCTATTCTGAAACATATCTAGTGCTTCACGGGCATTAAAATAAAACTCTTGGATGTGCAGTACGTTCATGAACTGACTTGCAACACTGCTAATTTGCCTCTGTTGGCCTGCATCAGTAGGTACCAGCTTATGTTGTTTCCTCTGACTGGCAGAGCACACTCATTAAAGCAAACACATTGCTACTAAACCCTTAATTGTTTTGAAAAGTGCCCTTAAAATAACAGGCCTTTTACTACCAGGCAGGATGTGTTTTAAGAGCAAATCATGAGCTTAAGCCTTTGCTGCCAGAAGACTGGATGATCATTTATTTGTATGTCAGACAAAAATACCAGAAAAGATGGCAAAAGCTGATAGAGCATCAGTACAGACTGAACAGCTACCATCTCCTTCCACTTCTCAGGATGTTCATTCCCACATGAAAGAGCAAAGGAGAGAAGAAACTCAGGAGTTCTTAACATACCAGTTGAAAGGTCAGTTAAAGAATTCAGGTCAAATCTCTGGAGTTTCCATGTGATTCCAATGGCACAGATGGAGTGTTGCTGTTTTAACTATCAGTTCCCTAGAAATAGCTTTATCTCCTTTCTATCACACCTAATTAACACTGGAAAAAAGACTGCAATGATAACTCATATTTGGTGTCCAGGAGCAAACAAACAGTAGATCGGGGGACTTTTATGGAGGATGTGGCAGAGCGATGATGGGTAGAACCCTTCAAATGTTGGAAGAGACTCTCACTCCTCAAACATGGGCCCCCGGACCTTCACTTCTCAAAATATGTTTCTTTACCTCTTCGGCAGTCTAGGGCAACCCAGGTTTTTTGCTGGCCAGGTATATGTAACAATCTTCAATAAGTCTGAGAGGGCATCTTTCTACTGTTTTTAGTCCTCAACAGAATATATTATATGGTTTATCCTGTAAGGATTTATTCTAAAATTCCTGGTCCACCTCTGAAAGCCAAAGTAATTCACAAAAGCTAGAAAAACACTGGAGGAGTACCGAGACTTCAGGTCACTGCTGCAGGTATAAGGCATTTCTCTGATGCAAGATTGTGATTCTAATTGTGAATTCAATCATCATTACTTCATGAACAGTTTTAAAACATTTCAGATGAATTATCTTACAGGGGACAGCCTGCATGCAGAGCCTTATGATCAGGGCTCCACATCCTTCTTGCTGATGGGAGTTCATTTCATTGCAGGTCCCCTAGCTTCCAGAGCAAAGTTAATATAAGTTCTAAACTGCAGATTTGTAAAAATTATGACTGCCAATAACACTATTTTCTCTGGATGAAGTCAGACCTGTTTCACCATACACTCAAAACTATTAAAATCTAACAGCAACTGTTGGTTAGTTCAAGTAGTGGAGGCCTAGACCTTTGAAACAAGAGTTATTTTGGCAATTTTTCCTACTGTGTCTGGTCCTGAAAAGTTTCAGATTGGTGTGAAATGCAGTACAGTGACAAATTTCTAGGTGGTCACAGGTTTTTCACAACAGTTCATTTCCCATAGCAATGCCCTGTGATGGTTTACACATAGGAGAAAGACCTCCTCTCTAGAAGACATCAAAAGAAACGAGGGTGGATGAAATAAAATATTCTACTTGCACCCAAAACACCTCTGTAATGAGTTAATGGTAGCATACACAGGAAATTGCTGACAGCACTAATTGCTTTGAGAGTAGGTCTCTTTTATTTCTACCTTCCCTTCAACATGTCAAGACTATCCCTGAATTGGGAGTCTTTGAGCATTTCCTCGCAGCTAATCTCCTGCACTATACAATTAGAGAGCACTGCTGTAGGTTTCATTCATCAATCTGTGCCCTAAAGCTCTCTGTGAAATTTTCCTGTCTGAGAGAGCTCACGCAGCTAGTGAAAGGAGCGATCCTCTTCTGTGATGGGAGAGTAAGGAGACAATCAGCTTCCTATCAGATACCTTTTAATCCCTCTACTTCTCTGCTTTTCTCTGAAGCTCTTCTTTCCTTGGGTGCAGAGAACTGAAAGGGCAATACAGTCTATTCCTTCCTAATCATCCTAATAAGCAACAAACGCATGAGTCTTTAACAGAGATATGTCTTTCTCTGCCATGGCTTAATCATCTCCATAATGGAAGCAGTTTAAAAAGATACTGAACCCTTTAACCAACCGATGACCGCAGAATCCTCTCGTGGCAATCGGCAAGATATTAAAAAAGATGGTCACTTAATTCTTTGAAAAGACAAAAAAACTGCCAAGAAACTTAGGATTTCCTCTCCTGAAAGATAAAAGAAGTGCACGCGCAATACACCTCTTAAAAAAAAAGAAGCATCTCAGTGGATCGTAAGAGGTTGGATCAGAAGACGCTGGATCAGAAGAGGTTGTCAGCCGTCTGGCAGCAATGAAAGGAAGCAAAATAAAACAGAACAAAATCATCAAAACAAATAAAAAGAATAAAATTCATAAACATTCTTCCTCACGATTTCTCTGCTCAAAATTCTAAGTATGCAGTAGGCATGCAGTTTAGTCTTCCACTTTCAAGTAAAAAAATTAAAAGCAGTATAAAAGCAAAAGTCAACATACACTTTAAATATCACAAATTCTGTTTGCTTTATTATTAATAAAAATAAATCTGAAAACTGCTATTAAAAATATTTTCCAGGATTTGGTTTGCTGTACAATATAGTTCCTCTCATTGCACAATTCATGTCAAATAATGGCCTGATCCAAACCTACCGTGACTCAAAATGTTCTTTCCATTATTTACAACAGATTTTGTATCAGGACTTAGTCTCTGGGTGGGTTTCTTGCCTAAAACTCCCTGACTCATGGAACCTTTCACTATTGCTACATCACCAACAACATCAATGTTAATTGCAGCAAATCAAGTCATAGGCACCTGGTAGGGCATAGGTAACCTGGGGGAAGGACTTTATCCACATATTTTAACTTGAAGTCAGGGGATTCCATGGAGTGTAATCCAGAGAGGGTAACAAATATAAATTAATTTGCATCACATCAATCTACATGTGTGAAATTTTTTTAAGTGAAGCCCATGGCTTCACTCAAAAATATCCACAAGCCAAAAAGAAGTGATTAGGTATGCAACACAGTGAACATCTGTTGTGAGCCCACAGTAACCTGTTACTTCAGCTTAGAAGCAGCAAGGACTCTTACTGATTAGTTCTACATCACCAGCAAGTGTCCTTGCTAGCATCTGTTACAGGGGTAGAGGATATTTCATGCACTCTTTATCCAAATCCAGTCAAGGATTGTCACTAAAATCCATAGAAGCTGGGTACCTAAATAACTAAAGGGCCTGTAAGAGGAGACACAGAATACTAATGGAGATAATTACTTAGAATTGTATACGCTCCTTCCCTTAATAAAGCTCCAAGTTCTGTTGGTGCTTCATGTCATAAGACCTAAGCTACAGAAGCTTGCTAATATCACCTTGAATTCATCATGGATCTCTGCCTTTTGTTCATGTTCATTGTTTAATCTGGCTATAAATTAATGCCATGTGGCCTGAAAGAGAGAGAACTGAGCTGTTTGGCAATTAGAAATAGTTCCCAACCTGAAACTTCAGAAAGTCATTTTATATTCTTGCCTCTAAATTAAGGATAATTTTTACACAGAGGTGTTGTGAAGATGAATCACCTAATGTCAGCACAGCATTCTGAATATCAAGTGCTGTGTAACTCCAGCTCAAAGCCATGAGCATGGCTTTCAGCATTTATGAAAGACTAGGCTGTGGCATTAAAGGAACTAAGTACCTTAGCACCTCAGATTGCCTTCAAGGGAAGACAACAGCATTCTGATCCTTGCGTTGTGCCAGACCAACAGCGTGTGTCCCAAAACCCATGGTATCCAAAAGGCAAGGTCTCCATTAATCAGTTTTTCTTTAGATCAAGCCTCAAAGCTCTGATGCTGTTCCCAGAGAAAGCAAAGGGATTTTTATACTTTTTAGTTGAAGCAAGCATAAGTCCATAGCTAACAGCCAAACTTTTTCCCTTATTCTTAGTCTACAACACCTCCTCTCCTTCTCTGTTCTGCCCCGTAAATTTCTGCTTCCTCCTATCAGCAGGGTCATTTTCTTCTTCAGCTAACTTCTTTCCCAGAAGACTCACCAACACTTCTAACTTACAGCCTTGTCAGTGGGCAAACACAGATATTTCTATGCTCACACTTGCAAAGGCACATAAATGGTTTCGCTGCACAGAAAGATAATCAATAAGCAAAGATCATACAGTGGAGAAAATGGAATTTCGAAGATCTTTGGTTTTCTTTCTCAAGCTAGCCCAGGAACTGTTAGAGATCAAGGTGGAAAAATGAAGATTCAGAAAATCACAGAACGTATGGCTGATAAAGTCTTCAAGAGGTTAGCCAGTCCACATTCCACCACAAAGGCAAAAGCAGCTACAACTTATTTCTCAGGGCTGGTTACACTAAGGAAATCTGCTGACACCATCACCCAGCTGAGTAGCTAGAGGTTTCTCGACGCTTTCCCAAAACTGTTTTTAGACTCTGCTGGATATTGCATTTGTACTGCCAGTAAGCCATGCAGTGGGAAGCTGCAGTTCAGCATCAGCCTAAGCTGTATTTTTGTCTGGCTTATCAGTGATTTTTAAAAAGCTTTTGCTAATGTCCCTCTGGCAAGAACGTGCCAGAAAGGGCAAAATCAGTTTTCAAGAACTGTTTCTATGAACATGTAAGCAATGCAGTCACAAAGTCCCTTCTGTGTTAGCAGAACGCTATTTTGGATAGTTATTTGTTGTTCTGTTTGTTGTTGGCTTCGGTTTGTTGTTTTTTTTTTTTAAATTCTCCATGAGACAAAAAAGCATAATAGGAAAAGATCTTACAGAATATTTACGTTATGCAGGGGAACAAAATCCTATGTGCAGTTCTTCTTTCCTCAGTTCGCTGAAGCTGACCTCCTCCTTGCCTTGGAGATACCACCAACAGATACTGCAAGTCTTGATCATCTAGTATTCTCCATTAAAGCTTCAGATGGTGTGAATGAGGAGACTCATTAATTCAGTGTATCTACAAGCATTCGTATCTCCAGTGACTTTTCCTCTCTACCTTCACCTCAGTTTATTAATAACAGAGTGGCTTTAATTTTGTCTGTATTTGTTTGCTTTTTACACATGAGATATGGCCTTAGTGGTCCTAGCAAGTCATGAATGCTGCAGTTAACCAATTAACCAACCAAAACATTGATATCTTTGTTCTTTATGTTTCCTTTGTGACGCCTTGTCTTTTTCCATTCTTTTCTTTCTTTCCATTGCACATTGTCCATCTGCCATGGTTCCCTACTATTCAAAAACCAGGAGCAGACTCAAAATACCAGAGGCTAGTCTTAAAGGAGGAACAATACTGGCAAAATAATTTACATAGGAAAACACTTGCCTCTTTTTCTAACCCAGATTAGAGACATTGCAACACTACCGGTTTGGCATTTTTATACCCATTTTATAGAAGAGTGAAGAGATGCAGAGAGAGGATATGGAGACTTAACTACTATCCTGAAATGGACTTAAGCATGTGTTTGCTTAGTTCATTAATGCAGGTTCAAACTCCCTGTCAGGCCACCATCTGCCAGAAAAATAAATCTCCTGATCTGGAAGCAGACAGTTCATGAGTGTTTATCTACTCAGCAGCCAAACAGCTGGCAACAGGTGGATATTCCATTCACCATTACAGGTATTGTACCACATTCTTGAAAAATAATTTGTCTCTCTACACCAAGATAGTTCAGGCACTGCTTGTAGTAGGTTTGAAACTGAAAACAGAGACCTAAAAGCTAGAAAGACAGACTAGCGATTCACAGCACACACTGTCTTAATTTTGTTCTCCTTACAGTCACTTCTCAGGAAAAATAAATAAATAAATAAAAGTTCTCAATCTGTTTGTTGTTTCAGTTCATTTTAGGGTCACATAAACAGCTTTCAGTTCCTTACATTCTGCACAAGCCTCCAGAAATATGCAGTGTTTACTAGAGCTCAGTAGTGTTAAATCAAGTATGACTATCACCCTTTAAGGCCTAAATGATGGAGCAATATCCATACCAATAACACATTTTGACAATGTTGACACCTGCTCATGTGGAAGCAGTTTACTCCTATAAACCTGTACAAAAGGGCATTAAAACTTAGTAGGAATCCTAGGAATTACCTTTATTTTCCAAAATCTGTGTTTGCATTCATTGTATCCAGCCTCTTGACAAACACTGAAGTGTATTCTACGGTGTATCTCATAAAAGACAAGTAGATGGATAGAAAACTTGGATAAAACACTCCCTACCATCATTTTGGCTATATAACTGGAAATAGATAGGAAATTATACAAGTTAACTCTGAAGTGAGAACAATACTGAAACAAATTCAGCAACTAGTGAGAGAGAAGAACAGTTCACTAATTCTTTTTGATCATCTGAAAACTTTCACAGAATTCAAACACAACGAAAAGTTTGTAAAAGCAGGGTATTTTTCTTCTGTGTTTGAATTTTAAGAGCAGCGTCACTGAATGTTGTAGCATCTGCAGTTTAATTGTTTCGTGCTGGGTCAGTTCAAAAAATAGAAAAATCAAAACAAAACAAACAAAAAACAAAACAAAAAACAACAGTGCACCTGGGGAGCAGAGAAAAAAATGTTGTGTCACAGGTGGAAAGAAATGTTTCATTTTACTTGATCAGTCCTCGCCTCTTTGTTTAGTACTCAGCTTGACAAGGTAGCAACAACCCCTACTGCCCTCTAATAAGAGCCTAATGCCATAGGTTAGAGGAAACGTGAGAGGCGACCAAATGTCAGCGCTTCACCTTGCCCAAGAGGCTCTCAGTCTTTCCTGCTCGTCTCCCAACAGGTCCTGGAAGGATGCCTTTTCCCGGGAAGCATCGAGCGGCGGAGACTGCCGGCTCGGGGGGCGCCCGGCCCCGGCGGAGCGGGGCGCGGCGGGAGCTGTCCCTTCAGCACCACGGCCCTCCCCGTGGGGCTCGGCGGGAGCTGTCCCTTCAGCACCACGGCCCTCCCCGTGGGGCGCGGCGGGAGCTGTCCCTTCAGCACCACGGCCCTCCCCGTGGGGCTCGGCGGGAGCTGTCCCTTCAGCACCACGGCCCGCCCCGCCAGGCGACCAGTGGCCGCGGGCTCGTGGTCGGTGGCCAGCGACAAACGCCTGTGGCTGTATGAAAGCCACAGCGGTTTACATCAACGCAGGGAAGAGGCAATCGCTTCAGACATGAGACATGTTGCTAGCGCGGCAGTATCTAGGAGAACAATTAAGTCAGATGTGAATCGGTCTGCCTTTGCATGCACGCGGCTAGACTTTGTGGCCCGCTGACTCCTGTTTCGCTTCTCTGAAGAGAAGTTTTGTAGAGGCATATGTACCGCTCTAGATTCTGCAACGAAGGTCCCTACTCACTATGCTTTAAAAACCAGCCTGCGACAGTTAGTTAGGTGCACTTTTGCAGGAGCACCTACTGGCTACAGCACGTTTGCTACTGCGTTCACAACTGCAAGTGCCTCTTGAAGTCTGTCTGGAAGGTTTCAGAGGGAGATGGAAATGTATGTGAGAGTGTACACACAGTTAAATTAAAAGGAATCACAAAAGATTAATATGAACATTTAAGATCATTGTCCCATGCAAGAAACATAGAGAAGAAATCTTCTCTTATTTTCCTGAGAACTTAGTACAGAAAGTAATTTTTCCTCCTTTGAACCAAATTATTTTAGGGTAAATAAGCATTTTTTAAAAAAAAATAAATAAAGACACCTCTATATTCACTTTAATAGACTACCAGTAGATCAGGTAACATCACAAAGCCACTTTAGTACTGAAGAGAATATACAGAAAATCGTAGTGCATTTGGCAAGATGCAGATTGTAACTATTAATAAACTTTTGAAAGACAGATCACATATCCTCCTGCAGCAGAGTTTCCCAAATGAGCAATTGTTAAAGAATGTCTGTTCTTCTGCACCATCCTTTATTATCACTCTTCCTTCCAGTGGTTCCCCATTGCTACACACATTTCAAATTTAAACAATTCTGACATCCCAAAGCGCCTCTGCCTACAGTAATGCATGCTATCCTCTGCACGCTGAGGTGCTCCAAGCTTCCTTAACAAATCCCAGTTCTTAACAGGAGAAAACGCTAAAGCTTCTGAAGCAAGTTGTACTTGTTTCCAAGTAAAATATGATCAAAACAGCAAAGTACTGTAAGAACAGCCAATTCTACCTGTCACTGAGGGAGCTTAAGAACGCAGAAAGTATTGCAGCCACGTCTCAGGCAGTAGTACAGAGTACACAGGCATGTGCATGGAAGTCCTGTTGTAACCCAGAAAGGAATGACAGTCCAGTATTCACTTAGCAAAAATAAATGATAAGAGACAGATGGGGGAAGAGAGAATCAGTGACCAAAGGAGGAAGGAGAGTTCTGACATTGCAACGAACAGCAGGAAATCTAAGTCACCAGCCAAAGTGATAGTCTACTTCTGTAACATATTAATATATGCATTTTTAATATATATATTCATATAGTAACAGAAAAGAAGAGATTTTCCCATAGAAGTCTTATCTTTGTAAGGACAAATAGGCTTCAACCTGTCAGAGGGTGATTGAAAGAAAATTTTTTACTTCCCCGGTTACAATGTAGTCAAATACAAATGTAAGTAAACACTGCTCAAAGGGCAGCAGACAGCATGTTCTGCTGAAAACTGTCAGTATCTTCAGGTGGCAATGTGCAAACTTCTTCTAACAAGTAGTAAGCTGGTAAAAAGATTAAGTCCTTCCATATTAATAAGAGCACTAGTCTTTCACGTCCTGTCCAATATAATGCACTATCAAACAGCGACAGAGCTAAACAGGTCTTTTTTGATCTCCCCAGATGTTAAAGGGGAACATCTAAAAGTATTGGGAGAAGAACATTAACAACTGCCTCAGTAAATCCACCTAATGAATATAAAACCAGGAAGAATAAACCTGCTCATCAATCCAAAGCCAGAGTTGTAGCACAGTTCTGTGTGCACTCGGTAGCCTTGACTTATTGTAGTATTTATTTTTACTGCAGGGAAGCAAACTTTATGTGAAACACTCTGCGTAAACTCTGGGAAGCAGAGAAGTACAAAATGACAGCCTGTGGCTCTGTCCACTGACTGTCCCTTGACCATCCTGGGAAATGGCACGCCTGGGAACCTGTGTAGTACAGATGCGACAGCGAGCATCATTTTGCCTGTCTGACCATGTGCCCACAAGAGAGGAGATGCAAACTGTGACCTGTTGGCATATCAGACACCCCAGCTGCAATAAAAACTTCAAGAACATGTTGGGAATGCCCAGGAGAGGCCCAGCAATGGGACCACAGCTGTGGGACGCCCCACCACAGCCCTTGCCATTGCCAAAACAAAGTTCGCGAAAGCAGGGCTACACTTGGCCACATCACGGGCTTTCCCAGCTGATCCACTTCCCATGCCCTCACCATTTTCATCCTCATTCAACTGTCTTTTGCCTAAGTTTCCACCACGTCTCTAGAGCAAAGGTACGAGGAATGTGGCAACAGGGCTTTTGTCTTCCTGAGGGAAACCCTGGAAGCGTATTGCCCTGCTTCTTCCCCTCTCCCCTTTGCCACCCAAGCCACAGCTCAGTGGTAGCCTCCTGGTCTGTGCCAATGCCCCACCAGGCCAGCCCCACACCTCTCCAGTCCCACACAGGGACAGAGGCTCCATCTCCAGGGGAAGAGCTGTGGGACAACACCAAGTCCAACAAGTGCCCGTGTAGAGCGGTAAATTGCATAACATGAGAGGGAAGCCAAAAAACTCATCCAGCACTTAACCCTTCACATGCCATGCCCCCCACCACCACCACTCCCTTCCTCCCAACCAGGAGGGCTTTTGACCCAGACCCAGCCCTGACCCCTCAAGGCCCTCCCCGAGGTGAGACGCTCACCGATGGTCGTGATGACCGTGATGGCAAAGTAGAAGGAGCCGGCGAATTTCCACTGGACGCCGGCCCGGTGCGGCTCAGACTGCATGATCACCAACTCCAGCTGCCGGTAGTCCTCGCTGGTGATGTTGTACTTTCCTTTGAGCCGGATCTCCTCGGCTTTGAGTTTTTCCTCCTCCCGCATCTCGTTGTCGGACTCCAGGGCATCAAAGACGGCGGCCCCGACCAGCAGGTAGGTGAACGTGCAGATGATGAGGGACAGGGTCCGCACGTTCTGCCTCTTCATGGCCGCCAGCAAGGGGCGAGTGAGGGGACCATGTCCCCCCCTGGTCGCCCGGGGATCCGACGAGCCGCAGCAGCCGCAGCAGGGGGGCAGCTGCCGGGGGGGCTGGCGGCGGGGCAGCTCGTTCTGCGGCGGCGGCCGCTCTCCGCCCGCCTGCTCGGGCTCCTGGGAAGAGGAGAGGCACAGGAGGCTGCTGGAGCGCCGGGACCAGGTGCCCTGGAGCCGGGAAACTCTGCGCAGGACCTGCCCAAACCAAGCCGTCCCAGTGCGCAGGGCCATCCAGGGCACCCCCGCTCCTCCCCAGCGCCGAGGCCAGGAGCAGGGGGTCCCCGCCGCGAAAAGGGGGCGCACCGCCCAGGGGCCGGGGTCCCGCGGCGGCGGCGGGGATGGGAAGGGTCCCCCGCAGCCCTGGCGGGGCGCGGAGGGGAGGCGGAGGCCGCCGCCGTCCCAAGTTTCTTCAGGCGGCGCGGCGGGAGCGTGGGAAAACGGGCGGCGGCAGCGCTCCCATTCGCACGGGGCGGGGGGGGGGGGGGTGCTCCTGCCGCCGGGGACCCGACCCGACCAGGTCGCCTTCGGGACGGCCTGGGAGCTTTTATTCCTTCCGCCGAGGCGCGGAGGAGAGCGGGGCTGCTGCAGGTGGCAGCGGAGCGGCGTCCGGTGCGGCGGCGGCGGCGGCGGAGACAGGCGGCGGGCGGGGAGTTGGGGGCAGCATCCCCGGGAGCCGAGCCGGCGCCGGGTCCCTGGCGGCGGGGGAAGCCGGTGCCGAGCGGCGGGAGAAACGCGGAGCCGCCCCGGTCGCCGGGATGGGCAGGGAAGGAGGCGCCCGCCGGTCGCGGAGCACCTGCCCGGGACGGCGGCGGGAGCTGCCTCCGGGCTCGGGAAGCCGGGAGGAGCCGGTGGTGGGGAAAAAAAAAAGCCGTCGGCTTCCCCGGGAGAGAGAGAGAGAACGGGGAGGGGCGGACACAAAGCCAGAGACGAGGAGATTTTTTTTAAAAAAAAAAAAAAAAAAAGATAAAGGGGAAAAAGAAAAAAAAAAAAAGCTACTTTCGCGGCTGCTCCCCCGGCGCTCGGGGCTGGGGCTGCTTTATTTAGGATGCTTTTAGAACAAAGCCGTTAAGAAAAAGAGCAACCGTCCTCCTCCTCCTCCTCCTCCTTCTCCCAGGCTCTTGACATCATCTCGGGGAAAAGCGAGCCCGCGCCCCTCTGCCATCGCGTGTGTGCGTGTCCGTGTCCGCGTGCGTGTGAGCGCGTGTGTAAGTGTGTGTGTGCGTGTGAGCGTGTGTGCCCGCTCCGGCGCCGGCACGGGAGGCGGGCGCTGCCCCTGCCCGCCGCGGGGACCGCCTTAACCCCGTCGGCGCCGCCGCCCTGCCAGCCACCAGCGGCGGCGCGGCCCCCGGCGCGGCTCTTTCACGCCTCCCCCCGCGCTCGGCCACGCCCCGGCGGCCGAGGGGGCCGGGAGGGGGCGGCGGGGCGGGCCGAGAGCTGCCTGAGCGCGGAGACCCCGCCCCGAGCCGCGCGGCGGGCAGGGGAGCGGGACGGGGAGGCTCGGGGCTGGGGGCCGCCCCGCACAGCGCAGCCCCGCACGGCCGCCGCACCCGAGCCGCGCGCTGCACGAGCACCGCGCATCGCAGCCAGGGCGCAGCACCACGGATACGCGCAGCGCGGCCACCGCGCCAGAGACACATGCTGCACAGGCACCGCACAGCACAGGCACCGCACGGCGGATACACGCGGCGCGGGCACCGCTCCTGAGCCGCACACGGCACAGGCACCGCGCATCACAGCCACAGCACAGCCACCTCACCACGGATACACGCAGCGCAGCCCCACACAGCAAAGCCACCGCACCGCGGATACACGCAGCACAGCTACCGCACCTTAGCCGCACACTGCACAGGCTCCGCGCATCACAGCCACAGCACAGCCACCGCACCACGGATACACACAGCGCAGCTCCGCACAGCCCAGCCCCGCACAGCACAGCCACCGCACCAGAGCCACATGCTGCACAGGCACCGCACAGCACAGCCACCGCACTACGGATACACGCATCACAGCCACAGCACAGCCACCGCACCGCGGATACACGCATCACAGCCACAACACAGCCACCGCACCGCGGATACACACAGCCCAGCCCCGCACAGCACAGCCACCGCACCAGAGCCACATGCTGCTCAGGCACCGCACAGCACAGCCCCGCACAGCACAGCCACCGCGCCGCGGATACACGCAGCACAGCTACCGCACAGCGCAGTCCCCGCACCCGAGCCACCTGCTACACAGCCACCGTGCACCACAGCCACAGCACAGCCACATGCTACACAGGCACCACACAGCATAGCCAGCACACCACGGATACGCACAGCACAGTCCCACACGGCACAGCCACCACACCAGAGCCACAGGCAGCACAGGCATCGCACCACAGATGCACACACAGCACAGCCACTGCACCTGAGCCGCATGTTGCACGGCCACCATGCACCACAGCCACTGCACCAGGGATGCACACACAGCACAGCAACCGCAGCAGAGCCTCGCGCTGCACAGGCACCACACACCACAGCCAGCACGCCACAGATCCACATGCAGCACAGCTCCACACACCACGCCGCATGCACCACAGCCACCACACCACTTGCACCACAACTACCACACCACAGATACACACACACCACAGCTTCACCCAGTATACCACAGCTTCACGTGCACCACAGCCTCCACACCATGCCACACACCTCACCACAGCCATACGCACCACAGCCATACACACCACAGCCATACGCAGTGCAGCCACCACACCACAGCTCTACCCACCAGAGCTACACACACCGTGGTTGCACATATACACACACAGCTCCACACAGCACAGTTCCAGACACGAGTTCCACACATGCAGCACCCCCACCCCCCGCCAGCTCTGCACCCACCCACTCGGCCCCACAAAACAGCTCCACACACGCCACAGCTTCACACACAACACATCCACTGTGCAACAGGCACCACACCACAGCTCCACCATGCACCACAGCCACCACACCAGTTCCCCACACCACAGCCCTACACGGCACAGCCACCACACCACAGCTCCGCATACACCATAGCTCCACACAGACCACATCTCCACATACGCACTCTCAGCCTTGCACACCACAGCTCTACATACCCCACAGCTCAACACACACTAGCGTTCCATACATCACAGCTCCACACACACTAGCACTCCATACACCACAGCTTCACACACCACAGCTTCACAAACCACAGCCAGCATACCACATCCACCACACCATGCCACACACCACAGACATACACACCACAGCCACCACCCTGCAGCTCTACACACACCAGAGCTCCACCACACCACAGACTTCACACACATCTGCTCACCACCATGGACCACTGCTCCACACACCACAGCCACCACGTATCTCCACACACACCTCATCCACCACACCATGCCACACACCACAACCAGACACACACGCACCACAGCTCCACACACAACCCATCCACTGTGCAACAGGCACCACACCACAGCTCCACACAAACCACAGCCACCACACACCAGTTACACACACCCACTCAGCTCCACACACTGTAGCTCCACGCAACAGTTACACACACACCACAGCTCCACGTAGACCCCCTCAACCCCACACACGGCAGTCACACACCCCACAGCAACACACAGCACTGCCTACACACACTCACACACGCAGCCCCACGCACCACAGCTTCACATCATGCCCCCCACACTCCGCAGCCCCGCACACCACAGCTCCACTCACACAGCCCTGCACCCACACTGCTCCAACGCACCACAGCTCCACACCTTTCCTCTCTATAGCCACACACATACCCCAAATCTCCATTCAAACACACATCACCACCACCACCTCCCCAGCTCCACACCCCATGCACCACAGCGTGCCACACACAGCACACAGCCCCTTCCCTCCGTTTGGGTCTTTCACAAGTCCTAGTCCTCCAGGGCTCATTACTGCCATCCTCCATCCCTAAAACCAATTTCGTCCCTCTCTCTCCTGACCAAACATTGTCTAAGGCCCTTCCTGAGATACAAGGGACAGCCTGAGAGACTTGGAGTTGTTCAGTCTAGGGAAGAGAAGGCTCCAAGGATAACTTGTAGCAGCTTTCCAGTACTTTAAGTGGGTCTCCAGGAAAGATGAGGAGGGCTCTTTATGGGGGAGTGTAGCGATGGGATAAGGGGTAATGGTTTTAAGATGAAAAAATGGAGATTTAGACTAGGAAGATTTTTTTGTTGTTGATCTTGTGAGGGTGGTGAGGCACTGGAACAGATTGCCCAGGGAAGCAGTGGATGCCCCATCCCTGGAGGTGTCCAAGGCCAGGTTGGATGAGGCTCTGAGCAACCTTATCCAATGGGAGCTGTCTCCTGCAGGGGGGTTGGAACTGGATGATCTTTAAAGTTCCTTCCAGCCCAAACCATTCTATGATTCTGTGAATGGGAACTCAGTGCCTTGCAAATGGATCAAAGTTGCAGGCTGAGAAGGCAGCCTCTGAGACTGAAGCCCTCTTTAAATGCGTACCTCAGGCAGAGCAGACACAAAGCCCTTTGTAAAACTCTTGGACGCAGACAGGAGAAGAAATTAATTTCATTAATTCAGCAAACAAAATTTCAGCCAGCTCAAATTATGCATCACATCACCTAAGCATTACCAGAATCACTATAGCACCACATGGAGCAGGAAGGTCTTGCCTGCTGAAGGAAGCCTGTACATAACAGCAACAGAAGAAGGAGGGGAAAGAAGGAGAAAAGAGGAAATATCTGGTTTCGATCAACTCCTTAAAAATAGAAGTCTGATTACCGTTGCCCATTTCTGATTCCCCAAGGGAGAGCAGCAGCAAAAGAAGAATCTATAAATAGTTTGCAATACAGAGAATCCTATAGCAAAGTTGCTGGGAAAGATCAATAGCATGATTCAAGGAGGGCTCCAAATTACATCTCAGGAGAGGGAGGTGCTGAATGGAATTGATAAATGAGTTGCAAATGCTGTGTGTTGTGTGTATCTAATTAACAGAGGGTGACTGGGATCAATAGCAACGAAGGAGCTGGTCTAAAAATAGCACTCAGGCAGGGATTGCAACCTGCGGGCAGCAGCTTAGATGGAAATGTCCCCTGGAGTAATTAACCTTTAGCTGGAAAGTGGTGGTTAGAGTGGGGTCAAAGCAGAGCCTGTGGGGAGCTGGGAAGGTAGAAGGTCTCTGTGGGACTTCAAGGTACAGAGTAGGGTGACAGTAATGGAGGATACAGGCACAGCCATGAGCTCACAGCCTTTTTCTCATCAGTCTGCACCGTCAATCTGCAGATTGGTATAGTGCTTTCCGGAGAAATATGAGTATTAGCATTTTGCTAAAGATGTGGAACAGGAAACCTTCGTATCTGTGTACTTGCAAAGCTTTCAGCGTTGTTTAGAGAAAAATGATAGTTATTTTTTAAACATTTTTTTTAACATCTACAAGAATTTGGGATTTTCTTCTTTTTTGCTGTCCTTGTTCCTGAGAAAGTATCCACTTCTCTGAGGACCAGTCTTTGCTTATCCAGACTCACCAGCAGAAGTCCATATTTGAACCACAAAGCAAATAATAATGTCCAAAGAGAAGTGTCCTTCAAACCTTCCATCGTCAGCAGAGCTCTCAGGAAAACTTCAGGGAGAACGATTGACATTGGACGAGATGACCTATGGCTCAGCTCATGGGCTCTGCTGGCATGCCAGGCTGAGCTCGCATCACCTGGGTGAGAAGCAAAGACACATACACCAAGGAACTGCAAGTTTGTTGTCAGCCCAAGTACAGGACCGGGACCTAAGGTGTATGGAGTGACTGAAAGAAAAGGAAACTGCAAAAATAAACAATCAAGAAAATACCTCTTTGTAAAGCTGACATGGAAAGGTGGTAAGGAAAGAGTGCATGGCTTTTCTCTCTTTAATACAAATGTGAGTGACTAAAAAGACCTTTCCTCACCAAAAGAGACCTCATTGCTCTCTACAACTACCTAAAAGGAAGTTGTGGAGAGGAGGGAGCTGAACTCTTCTCCCAAGTGACAGGGGACAGGATGAGAGGGAATGGCCTCAAGCTCTGCCAGGGGAGGTTTAGGCTGAACATTAGGAAAAAAAATTTTCACGGAAAGGGTGATTGGGCACTGGAACAGGCTGCCCAGCGAGGTGGTTGAGTCACCTTCCCTGGAGGTGTTTAAAAGACAGATAGATGAGGTGCTGAGAGGCAAGGTTTAGTGTTTGATAGGAATGGTTGGACTCGATGATCTGGTGGGTCTTTTCCAACCTAGTGATTCTATGATTCTATGAAAAGTTTTCTCCATAAGGTTAAAAAAAAGTATTTTACTTAGTTGTAGGCAGAGTTACAGAAGGAGCAAACCTTGTTTAGTCGCCAAAAGGAGGGTTAACTTGAAGTGTCAACACATGTCTTCGGTCCTCTAGATTTAGTCTAACTTGTGAGAGAGCAAGCAGGAAAAGAAGACAGCCCCGAGCTATGTAGTGGATGCCCTAGCTGCTGAAAGCTGTGCTAACCCAAAGTTCAGCCTCTTGATCCACAAAAAGCCAACAGGTGTTACAAGTCTCCATTTTCAAGGTAAGATTGTGTGGGTGCTGTTGTGTTACAGCAGCTCTCTTATTTTAACTTGAGTTCACTCTGCAAGAAAGGTAAAAGCTAGCTGCAAGGCAACTCACTTTTGTGTTGCTTTTGTGGACCTCTCCAGTCACTCCTGTTGACCTGACAGAGCTGCTTCTTGAGAGAGATCTTACGTCTCTCTCCATAATCAAAATCAGAAAGAAAAAGAGCTAACCTGTTTATTTTTTCACACAGGTTTTAAATAAACCATTTTATTTCTCTTGAAACAATGACATAAAAATGGTCAGAACAGCAGTTCTGGTTCAGGGCCAAGGTTCATTTAGCCCAAGAGTCTCTCTTCAACACAAGCTGTAGCAGAGGGGGAGAAATGCAAACAGAACAAGTATGTGTGATTCTTTTTCAGCTTCTTAAATACTCTCCCAACCTCAGACTATTTTAATTTAGGTGATTTTCTGAGCCTCAGTTAGTTGCTCTGTGTAATAACCCATGATGATTCTACTTCCCAAGCACTTGTCCTCTCTCTTCCCAAATCCAGTCAAGATTTTTGCACCCTCATAAAAAATCCTCATCCTCCCTTAAGCAGGAGTTCAACAGATCTGTTATTCAGAGCAGGAATAGTACTCTCTTTTGTTTGTTCAGACCAGGTTTACTTCTATGGTCCCCAGCCCCTGTGCTGGAAGAGAGAGAAAACTGCACTTTCTCCATGCACCTTATGATTTGATAGAAACTCTGTGCAGCAGCATAACATGACAGATCTAGGTGGCTTCCCTATCTGTCTACCACGGCAGTAATAGTAAAAGGCTCCATGTGTACAAGTGAGCAAGGTAGAAGCGTAGCCCTGGCTCCCTTTGCCCTATAAAATGTCTCTGGCCCTTTGGGGGATTTCTTTGAATCACTACAACAAAAGTACTATGTGACACACACACAAAAGTGCCTTGTCTTCTCCAGAGGTGCTCATCCTAAGAAAGTGGGAGATAGTTATCAACACCTGATGAGTGATGAAATTTGCTATGGATGTTCTTTTCAGTGACAACAGGCAATTATTCATGGAAGGTGGCCACCCACAAGGGGTGGTTGTTGCCATGCTGTTTACACGAGAGAAGATCTCTAGTAATCGCAACACCCAGCAAGATCAGCAGTGCATAAGAAAACACAGCAATTTCAAATATTAAGGATATCTTGCCAGAGGTCTCCCATAAAAATTCCCTGCAAGTCTACAAAACTCGTTCATGAAATGATCTGAGCATAGATGAAGCCTGTCCTTCATAATGCAGCTGCAGCAATGAGGTAAACACTGCAATTTTAAGAACTGGGAAGTAGTTCAATTTAAAAATGCCATGCCTGACTCGAAGTCTATCATAGCCATAACTATTAGCTGTAGTGGCCTTTGGATCAGGCTGTTATCAAGAATGCAAAGATTATTAAGGCAATCAGAGTTAAAGACTGGTTTGTAAGGAGTCACACTTCCTTTTACTTTCACAAGCACTTTTCATGTCCTTTTCTTCTGCGCATTTGCACAGTCACTGAAGTGCTTGTGGACCATGGGCTTACTTGACTGTGAGAGGAAGCTGAGCGTGGGCTACTAGGTGAGTGCACCTGTGTCCTTAGAGCAGTAGCTTGGGGAAATGATGGAGGAGGGAACCCTCCTTGTGCAGCTCTCATTTTATTCTTTGTACCTTTTCCCCATTGATGTTCAAAGCAGTGCAACCTCTCTTGGATACACTCAGGCAGATCTAAAATAATTCTATAGTGCTCCCTTCCTCAAGCGGTGTTTATGAACTGGAGACTGCTACTTCAGTTTTTGCCTCCATCCACCCTGTGCCTGCAACATGACAGTCCTCTTGAAAGTAATCAGCAGTGACAGAAAACATGCATGAAGAGTCTCATTTACTGCGGGAGAGGGTGCTTGTGTGAAGCAAGTTCACATGTGGGAGAAAAAAAAAAAAAAAAACAGGATCTGATCTACACTTCATATTTTTCCCACAGTCATTTCTTTTTACAGGGAATTCACTAATATTAAATCAACCTAGGTGGCAAGAATGTGAGCATCTGGTCCAACCTGAATAGTCTTTTCTGTTCTATTTTTATCGTCATGTATCATTTTTATTCTGCAGAGCTTCTCCGTGGCAGGAAGGGTGAGTTCAATTCTCAGTATACAAGCCAAAGGTCTCTTCCAGAACTGCTGTGAAGGATTTAGAAGATGTTTCATTCGAGCACAGAATTTATATATAGGCACAAAGCTTTCATTAAACATGAGCATCTAAGGGGACAACATCAGTCATTGAAGGTAATGTATGAACGTCTTGTAGGCACACTATAGAGGAACAGGCTGCCTTGGAGAAATAAATACAGCAAAGGTGTTGATTATTGATGCATTTGTTTCTGAACTGATTCCATCTAAGTTGCCTGAGCCACTATGACTTCCCGATCTGTTTGTAAATGACCAAATTCTCACAGTGTGACTTTTGTGTTTACTGCAGCTGATGCCTCAATGGAATATTTAGATGACTATCTTGCATACCAGAACTGAAACTGAATAAGTCTTCAAGGAGAACCCTGGCAAAGTAGAAAAGGAGAACCCTGTACTGGTACAACCTCTTCCACCATCACCAAAGGTAACTGAGCTGCAAATACCTAGAGTGCTGGGACAGACAATGTCTTCCCATAGCAATCAATAATGCAATTTGATGCAGCAACTTCTGAATGAATTTGTTGAAGTGTGCATTTTGTTAAAATTACCACTGAAAAAGGAAATTGTGTAGGGGGCTTCCTGGCTAGGCTCTGGAGCATGTCTAAGAGAAGAGCAACAAAGCTGGTGAAGGGCCTGGAGAACAAGTCTTACAAGGAGCGGCTGAGGGACATGGGGTTGTTTAGCCTGAAGAGGAGGGTGAGTGAGACCTTATTGTTCTCTACAACTACCTGAAAGGAGGTTGTAGACAGGAGGGAGCTGGCCTCTTCTCCCAAGTGACAGGGGACAGGACAAGAGGGAATGGCCTCAAGCTCCACTAGGGGAGTTCAGGCTGCATTTCAGAAAAAGAATTTTCACAGAAAGGGTCATTGGGCACTGAAACAGGCTGCCCAGGGAGGTGGTTGAGTCACCATCCCTGTAGGTATTTAAAAGATGAGTGGATGAGGTGCTCAGGGGCATGGTTTAGTGTTTGATAGGAACGGTTGGACTTGATGATCCTGGAGGTCTTTTCCAACCTAGTGATTCTGTGATTCTGTCAATAGTTACTGATGGGATGCCACTGTAAAGGGAAACCAGGGGCTATCAGGAAGATTTACTGTGGAATAGTCTCCAAAAGAAAATAATCCATATTGCTTGGAATATTTAAAATAAGGGTGAGTACTTTACTGGCTTCTCTGTATTGACTGCTTGAGCAGAAGGACCTAGTTTTTAACTCCTTTGATCCTAATTCTATATTTTATCCTATTTGAGGACATATGAATGCATTCACCCTTCAGATACCTCTGTAATTTTCAGAGTGTATTTTGTTCTAACATATTTTTCTGTCCTCCATTCCCATCTTTTATGACCTGACCACCTCCCAGTAATGGAAAAACTTTTTCTGACCATCATTTTCCTTCTGTATGTACCATTTTTCCAAGTAGGGAACAGAGATATTTACCAAAGTCGTAGAGAAAGCCTGTGGCAGGTGGGATATCCAGGTGTAGCCTTAATCTAGTTCTTTCACAAGGACAGATGTCCTGTGGGGTGTCCCCACTGACTCCACTTGCATCTCTTGTAAACCAGTCTCAGTGCCCCAGGACCTCAGCACTCCAGTTGTGGGTCAGCTTTGGGGCCTATCTAGGACACACTAGGGCCAAGCAAGCCAATCTGTTGCAGAGCAGGTGGAAGAACAGCATCTTCTGTCTTCTCCACAGACATGCTGTAAGTGTCAGCTTTATCTCACCAAAATTAGGCAGTGGCTGGGCTAACTAGTGATTAAGAAATTGATGCTAAATATTGTTATCACTGTATCTGACTGTGTTGAAATGGAAGGAAGAGTGTAGCAGTAGCTTAAAGCCCATCTAATTCAATTACATTTAGCTGTGCCAGAGTCTCTTACAGCTATTTTCCAAAATAAATTCCAACCTGTGTATACACACAAGGCTAAACTGTTTCTTTGAAAGGAAGATTATAGTTTTACTTGTAGAGATCAAGCAGGATATATACTCCAGTGAAAACCTTTCCTGAGAAACTCAAGGGAGTCAAGGCAAAGGCAGTACCATCTCATGGAGAGATTTTCCCACCACCTCATATTATCACTTATTTTGAAACTGGAGGAGGGAGGGAAAATGAACCTTTAATAACTGCCCAGCTCTAAAATCAATTTCAGTGCTCAAGAGAGCTTGTAAACACACAATATGCTTTAAAAGGGATTGATGCTGAGGAAAGTGAGGTGCACATTTTCCTGCTGTTGAAGTCAAATAAGGCTTTTAAATAGCTCACATTTTCAAGGGTGCGTAAGAGGCTACAGTATTAACAGCCTTCCTCTGACTGAAGACAAGGGATTTGATTCTCAGCTCTGTTACACACATTTAAATCAGGAATAACCCACTGAGAATTGACCTGATGTACATTTGTTATGAGAAACGAATAGGACAAAGACTTATATAAAAAAAATTCTAACAAGGAAATAAATTATGATGATTTACACTTTTGGGCCAGGAGTTGAGAGTCCTTTTAAAACCACAATTGATTGATGAAGCCTCACAACATGCCTGTGATTCAGTAAGTACTATACTCAGTTTGCAGATTGTTGCTCCGAAGCACAGCATTGTTATATGGTTATAAGCCCAACAAATGAATCAGTGGCAGAGCTTGAACCAAATGCAGGTTGCCATACCCCAGCTATCGTACTGCAGTGCTTTGGGACAGCATTTCTTCCTTGTGGTTGCCCAGTACAGGCCAGTTTGAATGCCTGAACAAGGTTGTAGTAATGCCTACATACAGTGAGAACTTCTACAATTTTATCTTTATCTCCAGGTTGAACAACCCCAGGTCCCTCAGCCTGTCCTTGTATGGGAAGTGCTCCAGCCCTCTGATCATCTTTGTAGCCCTCCTCTGGAGCCATTCCAACAGTTCCATATTCTTCTTATGTTAAGGATTCCAGAACTAGACACAATATTCCAGGTGGTGTCTCAAAAGAGCGGAACAGAGGGGCAGAATTACTTCCCTCGATGGGCTGCTCACGCTTCTTTTGTTGCAGCCCAGGATATGGTTGGCCTGGGCTGTGAGCGCATGTTGCTGGCTCATGTCAAGCTTCTCATCAACCAGCACCCCAAAGTCCTTCTCCACAGGGCTGCTCTCAATCACATCATCCCCCATCTTGTATTGAAACCATTGATTGCCCCAATCCACGTATAGGACCTTGCACTTGGCTTTGTTGAAGCTCATAAGATATACACAGCCCCACTTTTCCAGCTTGTCCAGGTCCTTCTGGATGACATCCCATCCTTCCGGTGTGGCAGCTGCACCACTCAGCTTGGTGTCATCTGCAAACTTGCTGAGGGTGCACTCAATCTCACTGTCTATATCATTGATGAAGCTATTAAACAGCACTGGTCCCAGTACGGACCCCTGAAGGACACCACTTGTCACTTCTCCATCTGGACTTCGAGCCATTGACCACTACTCTCTGAATACGAATGCACAAAAAAAGTGGAGATCATGACTATGAGAGTGATGGTGTTCATGCAGGGGATCTAACCTAGATGGGGAAAAAAAGAAACTTGGAAAGAAGGGGACTGAGGAAGGAAGTGGACAGAGAAATTAGGAGCTGAGAATGAGGGGCTAGTATGGAGTTGGTTGGTGCAACCTGCCATTTGGCATTGAACAGCAAAAAAATGCAGTCAGAACTGCAGAAAATGTTTGTCAGTGTCCACTTAAGCTGTGTCTGCAGCTTTTCCAGCTGTCTGGAGACTCTGGCTGAATACTTTTGGCATTTTTTCTTGAAGGCAACTAAGTAGAGGAGGGAGCAGATAGCACGCGCAGTTTAGTTTCCCCAGGGAGTGCAGATAGTCTGTCATGCAGAGTTCAAAACCTAGAGGACTCGAGTATGACAAGTTGTGTTCAGTGAAGTTACCATTGTGCCGGCAAAATAAAGTGGGCCCTCAGACCCAAACTGTGTCTCCAACAGGCATTGTGCCTTGAAGATTTCTGAGCACATCTCTTGCTAAGGCTTTTTTCTTGCATGGATGCAAAACAGTAGAAAATTACTTGTGCTTGCATGTCAAGATGATGATGTGAAGAAAAAGAGAGCCAAGGCTCTACCGACTTGTCATTTTCTGATCCCATCCTCCCTGAGTGCAGCTGGAGAAAACTTGTGTGTGCTGATAGGTGAGGGGCATTAACCCTAATGCACCTCCCAAACAACTCTTTTCTTCATTCTCTTGAAAAGACTGCTTGGAACACACAGTTCAGGAAGGAAATTTGCTGCTTAAATAGACTTTCCCCAGGATTAAATTTCTGTCTATAGCAGATGCATTTCTCTACTGCTAAACTATAGTGGCAAAGCATCTTTGCAAGTATCCACAGACTCCCTCCTGCAAAGCAGAGCTTTGACAAGCTCAGTAGATTTTCCCATCAGCAAAGCAAGCTGTCTGATTGCAGCACACAGCGTTCATCGTATAACTGCACTGCTTTTAGGACTTGGTGCCAGCATAGCTAGACAATCACGGTTCACACCTCCTCACACCCCCAGGCAATGTTGCTCAGGCAGCAAAAAGCTTGTGGTTAGCATTGGCCTAGTAGCATGGCTGGAGCTGGCCCCGGTTCTACAGCATGTATGCTCAAGGAGCTGCTGAGACTTTCCTCACTGAACCTGCTCTAAAGCCACATTAAATAATGGGCAAGAGTTACAGGTCAAAAGCCTATGAGAAAATGGTGTTTCTGACCTGCTAAGTCAGGCAAAGGAGATGGTTGGGACTTTCTGGTTTTCCATGAAGATCATGTCTTGACAGGGGTGATAATTTTTGGTGGATTGGGAAGTCCCGTCGGGCAGCTTGGAAGGTCCTGAGTAGGCCTGTTTGGGGCAGATTGAAAAAGCAGAAATCTGAGCTCTGAATATGAAGTTGCTTGATAGCGTCATAAAACCACTTACTATCAATCTCACCCTCTTAGCAACTGTATGAACAGCAGGGCATATGATTGAATGTTTTTCATATAAACATTGTGAAATAAACTACAATCCATTTCCTCTTGCCGGCTTCCTTCACTGGTAAATGCTAGGTGTGCAAGATAAGACAGGGGCTGAGATCCACTCCAGATCACAGCATCTCCTGCATTTCAGATACACGTAGAGCTGCCTTTCCATAGCTACACAAGGACTGAATTCATCACACTTTCCAGCACACTGCTAAGTAAAACAGAAGACTGATATACTAATAGTTGAGGCTTCTTATAGCAGCCTCATCTGTTATCACATCCCCCGCCATCGTCCAACTTCTACTCCCACCTCGCAGTTACCCTGGCCCTCGTGCTCTGTTTATCTTGTTCTTCCTCTCCTGACTTTATGCATTTTTCCATGCATCTCATTTTCCTGGATTCAGTTTACTTGCTGACCTTCATACCACCAGCTCATTCAAGTTCTTTGTAAAAATCACTTCTGCCACAACACAAGCCAAAAGCTCCAGATACCCTTCATGGGATGCCACCATAGATCTGTGTTCCTGGCCCTGCACAGAGTGACTGTAAGGCATGGTGCAACTCTCTGCACTCCTCCAGGCCTCAGTTTCTTCGCATATGGGAAGAAGAACCTGTAATTGATGCCCACCCAAACCTCAGTCATAGCAGATACTTGATTCTCTGTGTGCCTTGAGGTCTAGTAGATAAAAGCCTGAGTTTGGTGGAGATGCATGATTTCACTGGGAGATTGCATGAGCAGAGACTGAGAATGTATGAAAAGACATTTAGGATTTAGCTGAAAGCATCTATTATGAATATGTCAAATATTTTCATATTTCAGAATATGAAACCTGTCCTAGCACAGCATTTGCGGTTAAGGAATGGGACAGGAGCTTGAGGCCTGACCTGGAGCTGAGTCTGAGGAACCTAGGGAGAGAGGGAGAATTTAATTCTATGTAAGATCATTATTAACTGACACACTGTCATGATATTTTAGAAGAAAAGAGAGGGGATGATTACAGAGGGAGAACAGGAGCCACAAAACAGCACTTTCATTTTTCAAAACCTTCCCATAGCTTGGCAGAGCAAATGACAACAGAAGTCAAACCAGCATTTTCCAGTTTTCCATTCTTTATTTCCCCACGATTCTTCTCTGGAACTGCAATTAGGATATTTATTTCCCTGTCTTGTACTTTTTCAGCACAGAATGTCAAATGTTTTAGTAGCAGATGCATAGCTCTTATCTCCATATAAATATAAGTGCATCCTTCTGCAGGACTAGACACAGGTATTTGTGATGCTCATACTGACCATTACTCTATTATCTAAATGCCTTACGTTAATGGATTTCTGCTTGCATCATTTGAGTGAGGAGAAATTCAGTGCTGAATTACTACCCTCATCTTAGAGACAGAGAAATGTGTCTTATAGAAATTACAGCACTGACTGGGAGCACACAGGAGATCTGTGCAGAGCAGAAACTTCAGTCAAAAGCAAAGCAGACATGAAGGCTATAAATAAGAGACAAATTTGCCTTCCTATATACCTCTCTCTAGTACCTATGGGGACCAGATTTCTCTAGCCAGGCCCACACAAATGAGATTTCAAACCACTCAAAGCCATACTGAAATTTTTAGCTGACAGAAACTGGAAAATGCACAGCTTCAAAGCTGCCAACAATATCGATTTACACCTGCTGATATTTTAGCCCAATCCATTCACTTCATCCAATTACACAGATGATAAACCACTAAAATTGTCAGATATTATATATCTTTAATATAAGATCAAAGCAGACTTCCAGACTGTATGATCTTAGGGAATTTCTCTCTACTGGATTGGTAAGAACAAAAAATTTTAATGTGAGGCAAAGATTCCCTTTTGACAGTACTGCTACTAAATTTACTAGGAACAAGGAATTTCCTTTGTGAGGAAACATGACTCTTGTGAGATACCTCTTATGAAAAGAAATTCCTCCAGCTCTGTATTTTCATCTGATACCATTCAGGATCTCCTGGTGAGGTTACTGATTCCCCAGAGCCATGTAAAGTCTGGCTAGGGAATGACAGTCCCGGGCCCCAGCTATTAAGGTCATTTTTACCTCTCAGCTCTTGGGAAAAGGTATTGACAAAGCTCACTGCAATTATACAAGTCATAGATTGTCTTCTTGATGAAGGCAAAAATTTCTTCCAACAAAATCTTGGAAAATCTGCCTCTGGAATGAGGTACATGAAACAGGAGTTCATAACCTTCAAATGTGGCCATCCTTCCCACAACACCATGTCCATCCAAATGCTAAATGAACACCAAATAGTGATTGAGTAACATCTCTCCAAAGTCAAAACCATACACTAGTATTTTGGCTTCCAGTGACACCAATGATAAAATTCTCATTTATTTCAGCAGTGCCACTTCACTTAGTGGATTTAGATTATTCAAGTCCACACACAGTCAATGTCTAAAACTAAAGTAGAATTCAACTTGCGTAGAAGATGCCAGAATGTTTTCCAATTGCAATGCTTTGGTAATTCTGTTCTCCTTCTGGTGTCGAAGGGTTTATGTAATTCCATTTTTCTTTCTCTGTTAGAAATCTGTTTTCTGTTAACATTGTTGTTAGCCTGTTGTAGTTGTTAGCCCCTTGCAATGAAAGTTTTGCGTTATTTATTAAAAAAAGGACAGTCCGTGTGTCTGCTTCTCTTTCTGTGGGAATTTGATCAAATTTAGCTTTACAAATGCAGAAATAATTCCACTCAGAAGAGAATCCAGAGATATTATTTTGCATGTGATATCCAGTGCTTTCTTTCAGAACTGCAGGAAATTGAGGCTCTGTTTTCCTGCACTGAGCCTCTTCCTCCTTAACTAAAGAAGCACATGAAACCTTTTCACAAAATTTCTCATCTTCTCCCTGCCTGAAGGTTTTTTCAGCCATCTCTGGCTCCAGGTCATGTCCTTCTAGTGTCTTGTCAGCTTTCAGACTGTCTCACCTTTTCATTCCTATTTTCCTTCACACTTGCTCATTACCTCTCCCCTTCATTCTCAGCAATCTAGTCCCTGGTTTAGGTAAATGTCACCTATTCTCTTTACTGGCATGAAAAGATATTTTAACATTTATGCTCTTGCTTTGCCTCAACTCATAATTAAAATGATCAAATTAGCTATTTCATTAAAGTCAATGGCCAGACTGCTAACAGAACCCCTCTTTAAGTATAATTTAACATCAACGTACAGTGCAATGAAGGTGCCCTTAACATATGCCAGCATCAGCTGGAATAGATAACGGTTAGCTCTGAACCTGACTGAAATCATTTGACACCACTAAGCTGGAAAAAAGTATTTTACACCAGTTCTGTAGTTTAAATATCCTGGACCAAGTATTCCAGTGCCTCCACTCAATGATACCACACAAGTTGCCTTAGCTTCTGTTCCAGATGTCTGAATTCAGCAGAACAGCCATCTGGTATGAATCGAGATTGCTTTAAGTCTACCTTCATACCCTGGTCCTAGTGACATCTTGTCTGCTCATAATGTGGGTTAAAACAGAATCAAAACTGTCACTACACATCCCACCGTCCATGAATAGCCAGCAAAAAGCACTGCTGTGCCGATGACTCCCTCTTCCCCCATGAGACCTATCAAGGTCCTTAATAACAGAGCTGGATAGAGCAGTTCATTTAAAATTATTGTATTGACTCTGCCTAGGAGAGATCCACAAGGGTTATGGAAACACACTAAAACCGGTTGTACTGTAATGAAACTGGGTCTGACTACTGACACACATGCACTGAAAATTTCCTTGAAGGGCTAGGTTAGCACTCACAGGAGAATAAGGGCTTTGGTATTTAATAGTTGTTTTATTCTTTGCCTTTGCAAAAATGAACCACTTGATACTAATATGTTCTTTGCCTTTTCAGAAATGAACTCAGTACTGATAACAATAACTGACCCAAGCATGCCTTCTGAGGGATTTGGTATCCTATTCTATCTAGGTGTTCCTGATAAAAAATAAAGCTAATTTTACAGACAAATCTGAATTGCTCTCTGCAGCTACCTAAAAGGAGGCTTTGGTGAGGTGGGTGTCAGTCTTTTCTCTCAAGAAACAAGTGATAGGATCAGGGGGAAGGGACTCAAGTTTCTCCAGGGGAAATTTAAATTGGATAATATGGAAAGAAAGCTATCAGGGGTTATCATGCATTCAACCAGGCTGCCCAGGGAAGTGATAAACTCACCATCCTTGGAGGTATTCAAAGACATATGTTAGTGGTGCTTAGGGACATGGCTTAGTGGTAGACTTGGCAGTGTAAGGTTTATGGTAGGACTCAATGATTTTAAAGGTATTTTCTAGTCTTAATGATACTATCATAGATAGAATCATAGAATGGCTAGGGTTGGAAGGGACCTTTAAAGATCATCTCGTTCCAACCTTCTGCAATAAGCAGGAACATCTTCTACTAGATCAAGTATCTCAAAGCCTCAGCCAACTTGGCCTTGAACACCTCCAAGGATGGTGCAGCCACGACTTCTCTGGGCAACCTGTTCTAGTGCCTCACCACCCTCACAACAAAGTGTTTCTTCCTAATAGCTAAACTAAATGTCCCTTCTTTCAGCTTAAAGCCATTACTCCTTGTCCTGTCACTGCAATCTCCAATAAAGAGTCCCTTCCCATCTTTCCTGTGGGCCCCCTTTAAGTACTGGAAGGCTACTATAAGGTGTCCCCAAAGCTGGAGGACAAGCTAAACAACCTCCAACTCTCTCAGTCTGTCCTCATGTGAGAGGTGCTCCAGCCCTCTGATCATCTTAGTAGCTCTCCCCTAGAATTGGTGTAACAGATCAATGTCTTTTCTGTACTGAGGACTCCAGAACTTCACGCGGTACTCCAGATGAGGTCTCAAGAGACCAGACTAGAGAGGTGGAGTCACCACCCTCAACCTGCTGGTCACCCTTCTTTGGCTGCAGCCCAGGATATGGTTGGCTTTCTACATAACAAGCACACAATGCCATCTCATGCTGAGCTTCTTATCCACCTGAACCCTCAAGCCCTTCTCTTCGATCCATTCTCCATCCAGCCTGTATCTGTGCTCGGGATTGCCCTGACTGAGGTGCAGGACCTTGCACTTGGCCTTCTTGAAGCTCATGAGGTTAGCACAGGCCTACCTTTCAACCCTGTCAAGGTCCCTCTCTGTTGCATCCCTTCACTCCAACATGTCAACCGCACCATATAGCTTGGTGTTGTTGGCAAACTTGCTGAGGGCACGCTCAATCCCATTGTTCATATCTGTGATGAAGATGTTAAACACCACTGGTCCCAATACAGACCCCTGTGGAGCACCACTCATCACCAGTCTCTGTGGAAGAATGGCTTGATGACCAAGGACATGATTTGATAGCAATGAACAATCCAGGGTTTAACACTTGTGGTTAAGCCTGGCGTTCCCCTTTAAGCTGACCTTGGTATGTTGATAGAAGAAAGTGCATAACAAAAGCACGGAACTCAGCGCTGGAAAGTCCCTAAAACACCAGCCCCCTTCGAGTGCTTAACATCTTTTAACCAATCTTGTAACTACTTAAGGTGCATGGACAGTACAGTAGGACCAATTGTAAGTTGTTTATTAGCTCGTGCTCTGCTAGAATAAGTATATAAGGAGTGTTGTGTTTATGAATAAAGGAGAACGACTATACTCACATTGAGATTTCATCGTTACTCAGGGTCCGCCTCCCACTCCCACAAGTCTCCACTTGAACATCAAGCCATAGACCACAACTCTTTGAGTGTAACCATCCATCCAATTCTTTATCCATTGAGTGGGCCATCTGTCAAATTCATGTCTCTCCAATTTAGAGGCAAGAAAGATGTCGTGTGGGACAGTGTCAAATGCTTTGCACAAGTTCAGATTGATGATTTCTGTTATTCTTGCCTTATCCACCAGCACTGTAGACCCATTGTAGAAGGTCACCAGATTTGTCAGGCATGATTTGCCTTTAGTGAAGCCTTGTTGGCTGTCACCAATCACCTCCTTATTTTCCATGTGCCTCAGCAGAGTCTCCGGGAGGATCTGCTCCGTAATCTTGCTTGGCACAGAGGTGAGACTGACTGGACTGTAGTTCCCTGGGTCTTCGTTTTTTTCCCTTTTTAAAAATGGGGTTATGTTTCCACTTTTCCAGTCAGTGGGAATTTTTCAGACTGCCATAACTTCTCAAATATGACGGATGGCAGCTTAGCAATTTCATCTGCCAGTTCCCTCAGGATGTACAGATGCATCTCATCAGGTCCCATATGGACTTGTGCACCTTCAGGTTCATTAGATCATCTCAAACCTTCTTTTCTCCTACAGTGGGTGATTCTTCATTCTCCCAGTCCCTGCCTTTGCTTTCTGAGATTTGAGCAGTGTAGCTTGAGGCCTTGCCTGTGAAGACTGTGTCAAAAAAGTCATTGAGTACCTCAGACTTCACGATATCCTGGGTAACCAGCTCTTCTGTTTCCTTCCAGAGAGGGTTTACATTCTCCCTAGTCTTCGTTTTATCACCAACATACCTATAGAAGCTTTTCTTGTTGCCCTTTACATCCTTGGCCAGATTTAATTACCTCTGGACTTTAGCTTTCCTAACCTTGTCCCTGGCTGCTTGGACAGTTTCTCTATATTCCTCCCAGGCTACCTGACCATTTCACGGTCACTGAAGTCAAGGCTTCCTCTGAGCTTCCCATTCCCCACCAGCACTTCCTTATTGGTGAGAATAAGGTCCAGCTCAGCACTTCTCATTGTCTCTTCTTTTACTTGGAGAAGGAAGTTGTCATCAATGCACTCCAGAAACCTCCTGATTGTTTCTGACCTGCTGTGTTGTCCCTCCAACATATAGCAGGATGGTTGAAATCCCTATGATTCTATGAATATTGTTGATTATACACCGGGATCTTGCTATTCCCTGTGTGAGAAAGAGGAGCTGGGACAGAGGGCTGAGAAGCCCCTTGGACAGCTAAACTCGGTGTTTATACTGCCTTTAGAAGAGAGAAAACCACCACCTACATCCCTTAGCCACAGTAGCAAACCTCATTCCTCAGGACTCCAGCATCAGCAAGTAGGCAGTGCATAAGTGTTCTGCCCTACTGATACCATTAAAGGCCATAATACACCATTAAAGGCCATAATACTGTAACTGTGTATCCCCAATATGTAAGCTAATCTCATCCGAAAAATCCTCCTTGGCAATTACAATCGTAACAGTGACTATTATAAACCTCTCTGAATTTGTCCTGCTATTGCATTGCATATAGCATGGCCTATGGAGTAGACTTGCTTCCCACAGAACAAATACCCTGCAGTTTCAATGGGACATTGTGTCTTTTTCTTCCTTTCCTGCAATATTCTGTACGGCAATCTTTTAATGCCATAGAAGTATTGAAAAATTGCAGAAAATAATGCATATTTGAGACACATATTATGTGAGCATTGCATGCGCACACAGAAGTGGCAGTCAGGCTGAGAGTTGAGTTTTTTGATGGGAGAACTATTGTACCAAGAAGCATAGATATAGAAACTATGCTATTCATTAAATATGTCTCTGTTTACTTTCTTAACTTTTATGTTTCTATGTATCCTATCTCAGTGGCCTCTATGCTGAATAATTTTTCCATTAGAAGCAAAAATAACATCTCAATTATTAATTTTATAAGTAGCCCACCTTTGGACATAATCTTCTACAAGGAAGTATTGCTTTCAGTGTTTTCATATTTTCCCTTATGAGAGCCAAAGAATTTGTAAACTGTCTAGTGGGTGCCCATGGAAATGATGGAATCAGATTCTTCTCAATGTGCACACTGAAAAGTCAAGAAGCAGCAGATCCAGGTTGCAGTTAGGGAAATTTCAGCAATTTGCAAGAAAACATTTTTCACAATGAGGATAGCTAAGCACTGGAATACGTTACTAAGAGAGGCTATGGCATCTCCATCCTTAGATATATTAAGCTCAGCTGGAGTGGACCTCAAGCAAGCTGACCCAACTTTAAAAGTAGCCTTCCTTTGAGCAGGAGGTTGAACTACAGACTTTCAGAGGTCCTTTCCAATACATGGTAATACCTGATTCTAAAATATATCTGTAGGATAAATTTGTTGTCCAGAGTGCTTAGGCAAAGAGCAATACCATTCATTTTAAATGGCATGAAATATGGATCTGAAACCTTCTAGACTTGAGCTTGAGTCTCTTCTGCTTTCATGTTGACAAGCAACCGGGCTCTTTGTGAATGACAGCTTTTGGAAGGGAACATGTAATGCACTTCGAAAAGCTTAAAAGAACAGCAAAATATAACTGAATCAATCAGCAGGCAGACTCAGAATTTGGTTTTACAGCTGTTTTTTCCAGAAGGCTTTAGTCTGAGATTTCCTGCCATTGAATGATGGAAAAGAAACAATCCATGTAACATATGTGTGTTGTCAAAGCTGCTTGACCTTTGTCAATCATACATTCATAGAAAAAAGTTTGTGATAGATGGAGATACAGTGGCAGAAATTGTTCAGCATGTAATTCTAGTCATAGCGTATTTGTGGACAGCTTGTGAACAGAGTTAAACTAAAAAAGTAGCATTTATCAGAGAAATTATTGACAGCGAATTCCTCTCCCAACTCTGCCTGTTCCCTATACTCCATTAATGTTACCTTACCTCACAGCTTGGAGGAAGGAAGGCTAAAATATTGGTCAGGCTACTGTATTAACTGTCACTTAACACAAGCAAATAAATTTGCAAACTGTGCAAGCAAATCACTGTAAGCAATCTTCAGGAACATGCACTTTGACTTCACTCTCATCCAACTCTTGGCATGCCTGCAAATAGAACGGCTGCTGTTTAAAGTTTGTCATCACATTTATGGTGGGCATACATGTTCCCTTTTTGTTTAAATAAAAAGCTAAATTATCATTATTTAGCTTAAATCTGCATGAATATCTGTAATGGCAGCATTAGGCCTTAAGGCCAAAATAAAAACTAAATTCAGACCAAAACTGTAAACATGTCCATTTTGGTGTTTTAAATGCATCTGTTCTATGCAAGGCATAGCTACACGAGGACTTCAAACTTTACAAATGCTCTCAATCCTCTTTCTCCCAAAACTTACTTAATCATGCCAAAACACATGAAATTATACTCTGGGACACACAGGATGAACTGTGAACTACAAGAGAGCTGAAAACAAAAATAAGAAATCCAAGAAAGTTTGTTCATTGAATATACCAATCAGACAAATACCTGATGTAAATTCCTTGTTATCCTGAAGGACTTCAATGTACCAAATGTCTACTGGAAATACAGTAGAGTGGAGAGGAAACAGTTTAGGAGGTTGCTGGAGGCTGGCTGGTGTTATACCCACCCCTCAGTTATTACTGAGCAAGTTGACTGGAAAGTCATGGAACAGGTGATCTTGAGTGCTATCATGAAGCACATGCAAGAGAACTGGGTGATCAGACCCAGCCAACACGGGCTCACAAAAGGCAGGTCTTGCCAAACAAACCTGATCGTTTTCTATGATAAAGTAACCTGCCTACTGGATGAGGGAAAGGCTGTGGATGTAGTCTTCCTGGACTTTAGTAAAGCCTTCGACACAATGAAAAAAAAAAAAGAATTTATTTTACCTGGGCATGTTGATTGACAGCCAACTGAAAATGAGCCAGCAATGTGCCCAGGTGGCCAAGAAGGCCAATGGCATCTTGGCTTGTATCAGAAACGGCGTGACCAGCAGATCCAGGAGGTTATTCTCCCCCTGTAGTCAGCACTGGTGAGACTGCACCTCAAATACTGTGTTCAGTTCTGGGCCCCTCACCACAAGAAGGGTGTTGAGGCTCTGGAGTGAGTCCAGAGAAGAGCAGTGAAGTTGGTGAAGGGGCTTGAGAACAAGTTTCATGAGGAGTGGCTGAGGGAGCTGGGTTGTTTAGCCTGGAGAAGAGGAGGCTGGGGGGAGACCTTACTGCTCTCTATAACTACCTGAAAGGAGGTTGTGGAGAGGAGGGAGCTGGCCTCTTCTCCCAAGTGACAGGGGACAGGACAAGGGGGAATGGCCTCAAGCTCCGCCAGGGAGGTTCAGGCTGGACATTAGGAAAAGAATTTTCACAGAAAGGGTCATTGGGCACTGGAACAGGCTGCCCAGGGAGGTGGTTGAGTCACCATCCCTGTAGGTATTTAAAAGACGGGTGGATGAGGTGCTCAGGGACATAGTTTAGTGGTTGTTAGCAATGGTCGGACTTGATCATCCTGGAGGTCTTTTCCAACCTAGTGATTCTGTGATTCTATGAGTGTGGGTATAATAACCTCCTGACACAGCTGGTGAATGAGCCAACTAGAGAAGGCACCTCTCTGGACCTTTTGTTTGTGAACAGAGAAGGACTTGTGGGTGATGTGATGGTTGAAAACCATCTTGAGCACAACAATCCTGAAATGATCGTGGGTTTGATTCTTGGGAAAGTGAGAAGGAGAGACAGCAGAACTGCCACCTTGGACTTCCAGGGGGCAGATGTTGGCCTCTTTAGGGGTCTAGTTGATAGAATCCCTTGGGAGGCAGTCCGGAAGGCTGGACATTCTTGAAGAAGGAAATCTTAAAGGCAAAGGAGCAGGCCATTCCCAAGTGCCAAAAGACAAGACAGCAGGGAAGGAGACCAGTCTGGATGAAGAGAGGGCTTTGGCAGGAACTCAGATAAAAATGGAGAGTTTATGACCTTTGGAAGAAGGCACAGGCCACTCAGAAGAACTATAGGAATATTACGAGGTTATGCAGGGAGAAGATAATGAGGATCAAAGCCCGGCTAGAACTTAATCTGGCTACTGCTGTAAAAGACAACAAAAAAAAGTTTCTATAAATATGTTAACAGCAAAAGGAAGGCTA
Source organism: Phaenicophaeus curvirostris (assembly GCF_032191515.1). Classification (NCBI taxonomy): domain Eukaryota; kingdom Metazoa; phylum Chordata; class Aves; order Cuculiformes; family Cuculidae; genus Phaenicophaeus; species Phaenicophaeus curvirostris. The sequence continues at coordinate 94,069,235 of NC_091394.1, forward strand.
AGGAGAATTTCTGTCCTTTATTGGATGCAGTGGGAAACCTAGTGGCAAAGGATGAGGAAAAGGCTGAGGTACTTAATGCCTTCTTTGCCTCAGTCTTTAATAGTGACACCAGTTGTTCTTTGGGTACTTAAACCTCTGAGATGGAGACAGGAACAGGAAGCAGAACAGAGCACCCCACAGTCCATGGGTAGTTAGTGTCCTGGCTAACCAAGGAGTTCCCAATTGACTTGAGATAAATAACTGTGATGCCCATCTACAAGAAAGACCAGAAGAAGGATCTGGGGCACTACAGACCAATCGGCCTGATCTCGGTGCTGGGAAGTGTTATGGAGCAGATTATCTTGATTGCTATCACATGGGACATACAAGATAACCAGGTGAGCAATGATTCCTTTCAACTGAATTCCCTCACAAGATCCTTGTTATTCCTGGACTTCATGACATTATTGAATTCAACATTGATTATTACAGGATTACCAATCATCTGAACATCAGGCTCTTTGAATACACCTTGAGCTGAACTCCAGAAACTGCAGAAAAGTATTCTTCTATTGGACTGTATAGTCACAATGTCACAAAGAATTCTGAAGGGCCTTCAGTGCAGTTTGGGTAATGATTTTGAACTCAAACAGAGTTAAACAGTGCTCTGAGACTCTATCTGGCACTCTGAAACTGCATTTCTCATCAGTGGATCATTATCATCATCCTGTGTTAGTTTCTTCTGTTCTGCATTCCATGTTCAGCTTCCATTTCTCACAGCTAAATCCCTGCATAGGTCCACTGCTTTTCATAAGTCAGCAGCTTTTCCAGGTGGGGCCCAAATTTCCTTCAGCTCATTTTACCTTCTCTGACATTGACCAGAAGTGGACTCCTAAGAAAGAACTGAGTCAGCTTCTGTAAGTTGTCATCTAGGAATTCCTGACCCAGAGATTGTGTCTTTATATTTAATAGTGTGCTGCAGATACTTTCTTCTATGAATCTGCCTAATCACTTCCTGAACCCATGTAAACTTTTATTATCTACAGCATCCCATGGGAAGAAATTTCACAACCTAATTATATATCACACAAGAGACTCTTGTTTCCTCTGGATCCGCAATCTGCAGCCTGCTAGTTTCGTTATTATCCCGTAGTCCTTGTATTGAAAGAGGACTTGAAGAAAACTCTCCCCTTTCATTTTCTCCATACCACCCAGGTTTTTAAAGGCCTCTTTAAAATTCCTCCTCTGCTGTTGCCTTTTGAGGGAGAAGAATCTTAGTCTTTTAATCATTCCTCATACAGTTATCCCTTGCTGTGTCACCCTTCCTGCGCTTTTCACTTTTTCTGTACCTTTTTGATACAGACAGGACATAACTCCATACAGTCATCAGGATGTAAGCAGTGTGGACTCACACAGGTATGATGAAGTTCTCTCTTACATTGTCAACTCCTTTTTCCAACATCTGATTTGTATTTTTGACTCCCTACAGAGCAGCACAGTTATGTTTTCATATGAAGTATTATTCTATTCTTAAAACTTGGCTTCTAAGTGATAACAAACAACTGCTCTACATATGCTGAAACATCTCTTAATCTCTGCAGGATAAGCATCACCTGTCTAAACCTTGCACAATTTTCATCATTTAGTTCACCTGGTCTTGACTCAGTGGTTGTTCTTTCATGTTGATCCAACATAAGGTGGTGGATGCTTTCTTCTGTCTGCTGTGGCAGAGGATTGCTGCCTTTTTTTGCAGTTGCAGACCTCTGATAGCTCTGTAGCTAGTTTTTCTGATTTTGGCTGGTTTAATTATCTTCATAGTGGCTAATATGGGGCTATGATTTGGACTTGTGCTTGAAACACTGTTGATAATTTAGAGATGTTTTAGTTATTACTGAGCAATACTTGCATGATGTAAAGATGTTTTCTGCTTCTCACCCCACCAGTGAGTAAGCTGAAGGCACGTAAAGAGTTGGGAGGGAACACAGCTGACCCCAGATGACCAAAGGGATATTCCATACTGTATGACATAATGCTCAACAACATACTGGGGGGGAGGAAGGCTGGCCAAGATATTCTGCTTGGGGACTTGGTGGGCATTAGTTGGTTGGTGGTGAGTAGTTTTATTAACATCAGTTATCTTTCTTGGAGTTTTTCCCCCTTCCCCATTTCCCCTTCCTGCTTCCCCTTCCTCTTCCCTTTCTCTTTCCCATTCTTCTTCCCTTTCTCTTTTCCCTCCCCTTTCTCTTTCCCCTTCTTTCTTTATTTTATTTTATTTTATTTTATTTTATTTTATTTTATTTTATTTTATTTCAATTATTGCACTTCCAATTCTCTTTCTCTCATACTCCTTGGAGGGGGACGAGTGTTGTGGAGTAAACACGCGTCTGTGTGGTTCTTCGTTGCCAGATGAGACTAAACCATGCTGTTAGTGGAACATTTCTTTTGCATAGAAAGATGTAGGAGTCTCCAGGTGGGCTTAAAACTACTGGCACACTGTACTGATAAGTACGAAATACCGTCCGGAAAACCCACACAGAAATAATCACCTGTGAAAACCACAAACTTTCACTACTGCTTTCTATTGAGCATGTGTATAAATAAGGTTACTATACACCTCTCCCCAGGAGACATGCACTTCTGAGAATGCAAGATTTGAAATGAAATGAAATACAGATTAATGATTCGGTTGCCAGGAGAATTTTGCATGGTTCATAATAGACAGGGCACAGACCAGCAGCGTGTGCAAATGTATCAGAAAAATAACAGATGTGCAAGCATCCAGTTAGAAGTATGTCTGGGTCAAGTTTCTCTGATTGTCTTCTTTCCCACAGGTGGCAATGGAAATAAAAATATACATGAGAAAAACAACTAGGTTACCCAGGCTGACTGAACAGGATGGAGTTCTGGGTGCTCTTGCGCTGAGCTACATCTCCTGTCATTTTCTTCAGCTGCTCTGTTTAGTTCATTGCCCCATTTGTGTGAGATGCTGCTAAAAAGAACATGTGGTACAAGCAGAAGTGGATTCACTGAACCGCAAGGCTGTGTCACCACCTGAGAACCCCTTCAGTTGCGTGATACCTGTTAATGTGGCATTATTCTAAGAGACTTCTTTGAATGGATGCAACCACCTTCCTTATAGCTTCTCTGAGCCCTTCATTCTATAGGAAACAACCTTTTAATCCTACTATAAAGACTATAAAGAATCTTTGAAAGCTTACAGCTCAAGCTTACTATCCAGACATTTCAATGTTTTGTAAAGTGTAGTATGTATGAGACTCACCTAAGCTTAGCCCTATATATAAAACACAGAGTGAAATTTCATCTAAAATCGCCAGACCAAAAGTGAAGCAAGAAATCTTCCTGGCCTCCTTGAGTACATTTCTTTAAATCCAGTTTATGCTGGAGCATACAGAGGTTATGATATATGACAGAGGTTTTGATAGGAACGGTTGGACTCAATGATCCAGTGGGTCTCTTCCAACCTGGTTATTCTATGATTCTATATAACAGCCATAGAAATTTGCGTAAAAATTTGACCACTGACCATGAGAGGTGCAACTGTTCTGCAGATGGCTCTAGCTTCAACCATGCTGATTTATGCTGGCACTGGTAATTCTATGATCATAAAATGGGCAAAGTAAATTCTCCAAATACACATTTGCTAAGTTAAGGGATGCTTTTTCTCTTAATACTGTTGTAATAGTTCATTTAAATCATGATTATGGATACGAAGGTGGGCTGGGGATGGGCCATGAACCATAGTGTCACAGAGATTGCAGACCAGCCTTCTAGGCCTTTCAACAGAAAGGCTTATCTTCTTTCAAAATGCCTCAGAGTCATGAAGTATTTCAAAATGCTAGACTTTTCTATCTACATCTGCTGAATGGAGAAATGAATTAGGTGAGATTACAGAATACTGGAGGAAGTTTGTGTCTGCCAAACCATTGAGCTGGCAAGGGAGTTGCTGAGGACTTCAGCAACTTGCAGCTGGATGAAGGCCTGATATTTATGTGATATTTTACTGACAAAAGTGTTATGTCATTTTCCTTCTTCAGGCATCAAGCTGAAGGATATTGTAATGTACTTGGGCTGTAGCCTCATGAAAGAAAGCAAAGATTTGATTTCCTCTTTCTATGTCTTTTCCAAAACTCTTGACAATGATTTTCCACTTGCTTTAAAAGTAAATGGTTCTGGTAGACATAAATACTAGTTTAGCTGGTTTATTGTATGCCTGTAGGCCTTCACAGGTCATACAGGACATCGCGTCCTCAGGATTTCCACTGTGATCTGAGAAGCAGAAGTACTTCAGAAATTCTGAATTCTGTGAACTGAGCTTAGCTGGATATTAGCCAGTCAGTCAGAAGTTAAGTCCTGGAAAACACAGGCAAGTATCTCATCCAACTATTCAGAGTGCTTACTGAAGGCTGGAAGACTGTTCATTTCTCTTTTCTGTCTGAGAAGAACAATACTGGCACCCACATTTGCTGTCCATGAAACCACTCTCATGACTTCTACCCTTTGGGTGAGGTGAGCAACCAGGTCTATCCATCACCTCTGTTGAAGTTGTTCAACAGTGCAAGTAAAAAAAATAAAACAGAAAAAAAGCCCCACCAAACTCAGTCAGCACAGAGACAAGAATGAAAATGAATCACCAGCTGACTGATGAGTGTATTTTGGTTGGAGGGAAAGAGCTTTAGGTTCTAGCTCCTCTTCAGAAGATGATGCATTTTATATGTTTCTGTGATGGACACTTCATCTCAAATCCCAAGGTTTCCATCACTCCAACACTGAACCAGTTAGCTGCCAATCAGCCTATCAGATTAGCGCACACACTTTTTTTGGATGCCACCTCTGGTTTCCATGGAAACTGTTTTAAGCCTCATCTTCTCTCAATTAGAACTTTTTATAATTTCTCCACCCTTATGAAATCGTTTGTGGTTTCCATGGTAATCACTGAAAATTTGTTCTCTCTCAAGTACTGCTTCTTAATCAGAGGCTTCACCTATAGCAATGTCCTGCTGGAGCAGTAAAAGGCACAAGAAAGTTCTGTCATCAGGGAGCGTGTGCTTTACTGATCCTTAAGACCATGTACACCCATAAGACAAATCCGTACTGAGCCTCCTAACTCTGACATTAAGATTTTGTTCACTGTAAATTTCATTATATTCACAGAGCGTGCCACAGTCTCCTCATTTTATTGATTGCAAAGATGAGGCATACAAATTTACACTGGTTTTGTCCAAGATATTTCCATAGGTCAAGTTATCTCAACAAAGCTGGTAGGAAAATTCAGATCTCATTTCCTGAATTCAGCTTATTTCCAGTTCCCTTTTCACTGTATCGGTGCCATGCACTCTGATTCAAAACAGGTGCCAACAGTCCAAGTGCCTCATGCCTTTCATGTTCAGATATTTAAAAGACTATGCAGCCAATGCAAACCAGATTTTATATATATACATACATTCCATACACAACTACATTTATAACGCATTTTACACACTTTCTTTCAAGCCTACATAGTAATTTCCACTACTGTAAATTGCCAATACATGACAATATGTCCTACTACAGTTCTAGATTTAGAAAGCTTGCTTTCACACCAAATGCAGCAGTGCAGCTGATCTCAGCCCATTCTTTTAAAAATCAGCCCAAATTGCTTCTCTACAACAGTACTACTTCGTGTCCTGCTCTGATCCTGTTATTAAGATTCAGAAGTAAGGCTTGTAGATAGTATCCTCTGGCCTTTCTGACTCAACGCCATCATTTCAGAAACTGCTATCTTCACCCATCTGTGATACTATTGGACACCTTCCATCAAAACAAGAGTTGTTCTTGTCTCTTACAACCAATTCTGGAGTTCTTCCTGAACAGACTGATACAAAACAAATTAACTATGCTCCAAATTTTTATTTAATATAAAGTACAGATATGTACATACATCATCTGGATGTACAAGGCTTCACTAGTGTGGTAAAATTCCTCCCTGTCTTCTAGTGAAGCCAGGACTTCACCCAGGGTTTTCAAATTGAAAAAAAAAAAACTATCGTAACCAGCTATGATGATTTCCAGCCAGCAACTGCTGCATTCAGTTTCTGCTCCCTCTTTGAAATAAGCTACATCTTATGGAAAGAAGTCTACTCCTGATTTCAAAAATTAAAGGGAGAGAACACCATTTTCCCCCTGCAAAACTGACCCTAGCAGTTAGTTACTAGAGATACGCTTTTTGTTTCCAGTAAAATGTGCTACATCACGTACATTGATCCCATAGAGATTCCTATTGTGTGCATCCCTTTTTGTTCAATTTTCTTTTGTTCCTGCTCCCTCACCACGATATATCATCCCACAAAGACATTTCAGATTGATCCTTTATTTAGGAAGAATCTTACTGTGATTTACAGATGTGGGATTTCTTTCACAAATAGACATTAAAACACAGTCTGGACTGGTGGGATATAAATCTGGATGTGATGAATATCGTTATGTGTTGGAGGTCATGTGTGTGTTGGGACATCTCTGAAAAAGGGGAATACCATGTGCCGAAAGGGTTCATTAATGGATAAAATGATAGTTAAGAACAGCCTCGTGCAGAATTGTTCCATTTTGTTCATCATGTCAGGTTATTTCCCATGACTACAGAAACACAGGGTTCGTAGCCTGTTCATACCCCATGTCAGGAGATGCTGTTTACACTTCACAAGAAGGTAGATTTTCAATCTGGGATACAAGCTGCCTATGGGAAAGCTTCTTCAACATCCTGTTCTCTCTGTGGTTGGCTACAGTCAGAGATTTCCCATCAGAGGGAACTATAATTATCTTAGTCTGTTCTGCTGGTAGGCTTTAGGAGCTGTTCATTAGTACTAAGCAGGGTATCATTTTGTTTTAAAGTCGTATGCAGCATTTAAAACAACAGAATCATGGATCTGTTAAAGCGCATCTGAATTTAAGAGAAAGTCTGTAGCTTTGTATTCAAGCCAGGTAGGCATCTTGAAGCATTTGACATTTTGATGTGTCAAAAAGGTTAAATGAATACCTGATAATCATGTAACTGAATGCTGGCATCCATTCAATAACCAGGTAAAGGTATTTGGAATCTACAGCAGATCAAGGAGCAGCAAAATCCATTTAATTTATATGTTGAAAAGTAAGTGTGATGTCACACCCTTCAAGAGCCTTGAAGCAAGACATCGGAAAGAAACAAATTGCCACAGAGTCTTTTTAGCAGCTTTATTAGACACAGACAGTAACCCCAGCTTTGAAAGAAAATAAGGATAATAAATAAAATAACATTATTTTGCTACTGTTGCAGAAAGTCAGTATTTCATCACAAAGAAAAACTACAAAACATCAAAGCTGCAGTGGTTTTCATCTGAATCTACTATTTCCCCACAAACAACATGCATTATGGAAAGAGTAAATTTCTTAAAAATGAGGAAATAAAATAAATAAATCTCCCAAACATTGTAAAGGCTTCCAAGGCCAAACTACCAGAAATAGAGAGTTTTAATGAATGTATAGATATCCTGCCCCTGGAAGATAGAGAGGGGCTCTGTATGCACATGTATGTTTTACAGACAGTCATACAAAATCAGAAATACCTTTGCAATGCTGGTGTGGAAAGCTTGTGCTGGATCAAGGGTTTGCCTTCATTTTCCACATCTTGGGTATGGCTCTTGGAAAACCCTGTTAAAATGGAACATCTATGCAAAGGGAGCTGTTTGATGCCCACCATAATCTAATGTGCGTCTTCTGCTTCCAGCAGCACAGCAGTCCTGCTTCCATCTCACCCTGCATTACTTATTTCTACCTAGCCTAGCCTCAGCTCTACTCTCTCAGAAGTACTGCCCAGCCTGATGCAAACAGAAACCAAAGAAGGAACTAGATATCAGGAAATCAACCTTTTAATTAGCATCTCAAATTCCTATTGACTGTTAGTTTCTTAAATTGCCTGTGTTTAACAGTGTAAGCATTTTCTTATCCTCTGGCAAGATTTGGAAATAAGAACTGACAGAAGTGAATGATGCAGTAGCATATACACCTGATCGACATGAAAAAAAAGGATATTGCAGCTATCGTTTACCTAGAGGTAAGTTTCTCCAAAGCTAAATTAACAAAATGTCAGTGCTCTGATTAGACCACCCTATTAGTTTTGCACTAAGCTCACTGTGGATTTCAGGCTTTTTCCATGAAAAGGTATAGGCACCATAATACCTGCCTGGTACAGAGGATCCTAGGTATCTGAAATCCAGGACTCAGCACTCATTGCTGATTCCTTACAGCACTGTACAGGGAGATTGGTTGCCACTGCATCCTTTTCTCATCCATCCTTCACTCAGCACAAGGTAGCGGGAGTTCTCCATCTTCTCAGAACTGAAGGTCTTGAAGCATCCTAACCCTCTCTGAAGAAGCAACATAGGTCTATCCTGCAAAAGACATAAGCAGGGTGTTTTTTTTCCTCTGGCTTAGAGCAGTGTTGTACTACTCGCTGTCGTGTTATTTGACAGAGAGACAGTGATCAGTGCACCCTCAAAGCGAGAGGTATCTACATCTGTAACTACAGGCTTCAGAAGGAGAGTTTTGGGGACGTGGTCCCTACCCCTTGTGTCAAAAGAAGAAAGGGACACAACCTTCATTGACCCACTGGGCAGAAGCACAAGAGAGCTACAGTCTGCTCGTGACAGCACTTCATTGGAAAAACGATGTCTGGGCTCCTCTATGTTTCTGAACCTGTTAAATGTAAAGTGTCTGACCAGTTGTTGGAGGAAGATCGGAACCTAGGTCTTCTGCTTCCTAGATAAGGCAAGCAATTTAAGCTTTTTCTCTGGATCCCAGATGGACTTCGGTGCAGATTCCAGTAGCAAGTCACAAAACCAGAGCAGAACTTCAAGAAACTGGAACATACTGGTGTCAAATCTGCAACAGTAGAAGATACATATGTTTCTAGTGGGAGTTAAACATGGAGTTTTAGGCTCAGAGTCTGGGGCTTTGATTCTTGCTTTTCATGTTCATATTCTTACTACAAGAGTCAACTCCTACTCTTTTCACTCTCCAATAAAATATTCTGAAGTCAGTGGGTCTGCTGAGAAAGCAGATAAGCTTTTACCCAGATCAGCATCTGAATTAGATCGCTATGAACCATTCATGCAAGAGACAGAGTAGGATTCCAACCACCACTTCTAACTCAGCTTCAGCGTCACAGGTCCTATGAATTTCCCTAGTGGAAAACCCATTTTCACCAGATTCTGCATTTTCTCAGCTGCAGCTGTAATTAAAATCACAGTACCAGAGATCCAGGGGTAAAATTATGAAGCTGTTTGCCTCTGGCCTGGACAGTGACCCACACACTCTCCTGGGCAGAAAACTGTTTGGATGGCCGGGCCCAGAGAGTGGTGGGAAATGGACTTAACTCCAGCTGGAGGCCAGTGACAAGTGGGGTTCCCCAGGGCTCAGTGCTGGGTCCAGCCCTGTTCAATGTCTTTATCAATGACCTGGATGAAGGCATCGAGTGCACCCTTAGCAAGTTTGCGGATGACACTAAGCTGGGTGGAAGTGTCGATCTGCTGGAGGGTAGGGAGGCTCTGCAAAGGGATCTGAACAGGCTGGATTGCTGGGCTAAGACCAGTGGGATGAGGTTTAAGAAGACCCAGTGCCGGATCCTGCACTTGGGGCACAACAACCCTATGCAGTGCTACAGACTAGGAGAAGTCTGTCTAGAAAGCTGCCTGGAGGAGAGGGGCCTGGGGGTGTTGGTTGACAGCCGACTGAACATGAGCCAGCAGTGTGCCCAGGTGGCCAAGAAGGCCAATGGCATCTTGGCTTGTATCAGAAACGGCGTGACCAGCAGGTCCAGGGAGATTATTCTCCCTCTGTACTTGGCACTGGTGAGATCGCTCCTTGAATCCTGCATTCAGTTCTGGGTGCCTCGCTACAAGAAGGATGTTGAGGCTCTGGAGTGAGTCCAGAGAAGAGCAACGAAGCTGGTGAAGGGGCTGGAGAACAAGTCTTACAAGAACCAGCTGAGGGAACTGGGGTTGTTTAGCCTTGACAAAGGGAAGCAGAGGGGACACCATATTGCTTTCTACAACTACCTGAAAGGAGGTTGTAGAGAGGAGCGTGCTGGCCTCTTCTCCCAAGTGACAGGGGACAGGACAAGAGGGAATGGCCTCAAGCTCCACCAGGGGAGTTCAGTCTGGACATCAGAAAAAAATTTTTTACAGAAAGGGTCATTGTGCACTGGAACAGGCTACCCAGGGAGGTGGTTGAGTTGCCGTTCATGGAGGTGTGTAAAAGACAGGTGGATGAGGTGCTCAGGGGCATGGCTTAGTAATTGATAGGAATGGTTGGACTCGATGTTCCTGGGGGTCTTTTCCAACCTTGTGATTCTGTGAAAATTCCAGTTCTGAGAATAAGTAAGTGCATATATATTTGCATATATCATGAGAGAGTCTGCTCAAAATTGCATAGGTGACTTCATTTACATCTATGTCAGGGAGGTCAGAATTTCGTCCAAAACATTTATCTTCTTGTATTGGCTAGAAAAAATGTTCACATTTTGACTAAATCTGTCTTATAAATCACCATGACAGTCCTCAGAATTCAACATAATAGGTTTCTTTGCAGAAAGAATTGTCTCTCAGCTGATGCAAAAGGATGGACAAGATAACCTAAGAGGATTGCACATCTATGAAAAATTCAATTCTTTTCCTATTCCTCTGTGGCTCCACCCATTCAGAAGCAGTTATATCATGAGTATTAAAGTGATTTCTCTCCATTCACTCCCTAGATCTTTTTACTAGTCAGTATGCTGTGGCATTCTCTTAGCAAACATATTCTCTCTTTATATTCTTTCCTCCAAGACTCATTATTCTACATTTATCTGCACCAAATTGGGTTTGTCATCTTTTTGCCCAATTACTTAAATGATCTAAGACCTTTTGATTCTAACTGCATTGTTCTTCATCATTTACCTCTCCTCAACATTTACTGTCACCCAGAAATCTTACTTTCAATACTATCCAAGTCATGCCTATAAATAAAAAAGCATTTAAAGAGACATGGTATAACAATCATAGTGAAATACCTTCTCAGTTTAGACATGGAAAATAAACGCAGTTTCTGTATGTTTTACACATCTTAGCCTGATGCCTTCTTGTCACTCTCTGCTACCTGCAGCCTTCAGATGTAAAAGGCACATATTGAAGCTGCCAACGCAAATGCTGATTTATGAGCTGACTATCTCAGGACCATAAATCAAAGGCATATTTTTCCACCTAACTGGACTCCCTATGTTGGAAAATAACCTTATGAGTACATTGACGGATGTGAGACTTAGTGGTTATGCAGATCTTTTCTGCTGATTCAATTGGCAGGGAACAGAAGAGATGCAGTGACTTTCCTCAAGCTCTAATTTCCCACCTAGCTGAAGAGGACCCCCTTCTCTGCAGTGGTATGATATCTTCTGGGATAAAACAATGCTGGTTAGGTCAAACCGTTCCTCATTCTCAGGGTAACATCTCTGTTAGAGGTTAAAGGGGTAGTAGGGACATCAGAGGGACACTGAAGGAGTGAATAACTGTTTGGATGCACAAGGAAGCCTGAAAGTGAGGAAAATAGTAGTAAGATCTATTGAGAAGATCAAATGGCAGTGAGGGGAGCAAGTACTCTCTGGCAGTCTGAGGTAACTTATATTCCTTGCGAATGGACAAAAAGAGTTCTTTTTACTTTCAAATGCACTTGTGTGTTCTGGGAGTGGAAAGCACACCCCTCCTGTTTCAAAGACACGAAGAGTATAGCTTGTCTTTCTTAGCCAACCTCATTAGATTTGGATGACCATTTCATGGGTGGAAGAGAATCAGCAACACATACACACATAGACACATGCAGACATCCACACACACCAGACTAACTCACCGCAAATTCTGACCACTTCGGCTCTCACCCTTAGTCCTGCTATTCTTTGCTTCACTCACACTAAGCACCAGATGTAAATCATGCAGGTTCTTCCAGTGTGGAAGCCATGTCATAACTATTAATTTTTTTTCCCTGAAAGACATCAGCACATTTTTTGCAAGTTTACTAATAATAAATAAATAATGTTCATCTCTACCTGTGAAGCCTGAGACCAGGTTGCAAATGCCGTAGACAAGAGTAGATGTTGGAGACACATCCTTCAGTGATCAGCAAGGGAGATTTTTCACTGTCTGCAGCAATCCATTTCATTCTTGATTCCTTCCAGTCTTCCAAGTATATGATGCCACCAGTGAAGGGCACTTCCAAATAAAATGCATCAGGAGATATCTTCTGTTCCTTCCTTTACACCCTGCACAAACTCATGAAAGCCATGATGATGACCTACAAGGTTATCAATAGGAGTATTAGAATGAGAAATGTTATAAGGTTACCTATGAATCTGTTTGGATTGCTGGAAATAACTAAAACTGGCTAGTGCTACTGAATCAACAACCTTTTCCACATTTTTTGAGGGCAAGGTGTAGAGATACTACAAGGGCTGGCAGACCCAAGAATCACCATGCAGCATCCATTCACAGCTGAAGACTGGTTCTCTCCCAGCTAGCCTAAGGGAAAAAGGAAGCAGGAGAAAAGCCCTACCCCTTTCTTCCCCTCCTCCCAGTTAGGGCTGGTAGAACACGCAGTAAAGACATGCTGTTTCCCATTAAGGTTTGTAGCAGTAAACAGGCTCTTCAGCAATACCAGGAACAGTTATGTTCTCAAGTGCAGGAGCTAAGAAACAGCTGAAAAGTTTCTGGATGAGCAGTTCACAGAGGCTGCAACAGAGGCTACCAGTTTGGTCAAGCTTCCCACCGTCTGTCACCAGAGATGGTTCCTACAAGTCTCTTGCTACACTGCAGTTGCTGCTTATTGAAAATCTAGCTTCTGCAGTTCTAACATAGAGACAGAAGTCAACTGAGAGGCCAGTAGGGCATAAGGCATATATCAGAAGGCCAGGGAACTTGCTAGTTGTGTATCTGAATCCTCATTCTCTCACAAAATTACAGAATTGCCCATTCTTTACTATCATCCTTAATTGGTCTTTAAGAAAGATCATGGCAAAGGGGTTGGAAGCAGATGGTCTTTAAGATCCCTTCCAAGCCAAACTATTCTATGATTCTATGAAACATCTCTGTGGATTGACTGTTCTTGCCACTTTCTTTGGCTCTTGGAGAGGAATGTCTAAGAACAGCCATTTCTTGTGCTGAGGGAATAGATCTATGTCCACCTCTAAAGGAACAGCATTTCTCTGCAAGCTTTTATCAGTCCAGCTTTTGTAATGAAAGCATTTTCTTCTGGCGTCTCTGCAGCTTTTATTTTTCCTGCTTGTTGGAGAAGAGAGGATCATCCCCATGCTTAGGTCTGTCTGGAACTCAGACAAGGGTCAGACGCTGGGGAAGGAATTGAAATTAATTTAGTAGACTTGGGAGAAAGGAGAATGTAGAGTCTTAAGACACTACTGGTACTTCACCAGTTTCCTTTTGAGTGCCATTTTAGCTTCTTAAGCATTGGGTAATGCCAAGGATGAAAACAGATGGGGCAGGGAAGTTCTGTGTGTATGCAAAGAGAGACTACCTGCAGGCTTTCCTGCTCTTAATAGGGCATGTATAAGCTAATTTAACAAGACTGTTAAATAAAAGCAACAGTAGAATTTGAGTCTTGGAAGACCACTGCCACAATATAAACTGATACTTGAATTAGGTTTTTATATTCCACCACTTGATAGATATGTATTTTAACCGTAGGCAATCCCACTTGTGTTTATGTGAGTACAGGTCTTATATTTCCTCATAGAACCAATTTCCAAAATTATTCTCAAAATATTTAATCTCTTTCTCTTTGTAAAAAATTACATATATTTTTTTAGCTATTTTTTCAGTTACAGAAATACGAGTCTTTTTTTAAAAATGCCAATTTGTGTAGTATTGTTCATTTTGCTCTTAGTTCTTGCACAAAAAAATATTCCACTGGCAGGCACTTCACTGCATCTGGCTAGCTTTGTACTTTCATAGGTTTGCAGTTTCTTTCTTCTTTTTCTCATTCCATTAATGAAGTTGGAATGGGACTGAAAACCCTAGTAACTTGAGTTAATTTAGGAAGAAATAGTGTCAAAAATTCCACCCAGAAATTATGCTAAACAAATGTTCAGGCAAGTAATTTCTTCCTCCAAATATTTGGTTATGACGGATTCCCAGGACATGTTACTGCTCAATCCCTACATTACTGGACTAATCACTTACTTCAGGCAAAATTAATATCAATTAACTTTGCTGTTGACAATGTAGATGTCTGTACCTTAGCTTTTAACATCCCATAGAGAGCTAGTGGTTTTCCTAAGGAGAGCTTGGAGTTCAGGATATATCCAACCAGAGGTGAAACAGATCATATCCTGAGCTCCATTGACCCTATGGCTTTCTCAGATGGAGATGGGTGAGTCTTCATTGTAGGTTAAGACATTTAGCCATATGTATTTTAGATAGTTCTTCACCCAGTCCTGCCAGCAAGGAGGTATAGTGAGGGGGAAGAGCACACTCATAGTGGGTGGCATCTTAACAAAATGTAGCATGCAAACTCAAATGTATTCCTACTGGGTAAGTGCAAAGAAGTATTTCAGCAGCTCATAACAAGAATTAATGGGGATGAATTTTAATAGGAGTAGCAGAATGCATATCCCTGGCACAGGGGAGATGTAATGTCTGCTGTGAAACATCTGGACGCTCGATTTCCCGATAAATCTCAAGACCAGGGCAAAATACACTGTTTTTCCATTTCCTTGTTACACCTTACAGCCAAATAATTTCTGTGAAATGAAGGCATAGAGGTGAGGGGAATGAGACTAAAAAAAAAAAATCCAAACCAGCCAATTAGCTAAAAAAACCCCAGAAATAAGTTGTTCAGAAATAGGCAGAGAAAATATTTTAGCCAAAGGCAGTTGAAGTTACTCCATGCTTGTATGAAAGTCTGGCAAAACTTGTGAAAAAAGGCATTATACAGAAGTGAAAGTGTTAGGCAGCTTTATAGGCTGCACTCTCAGCTCTGACTGTGCTTGTTCCTGAATAAAGACCCAGCTAAGATTTAAAGCCTAACATTAAAACTACTTCCATTTGCTCCTTCATTTTGGAAGTGGTTTTTTTTCCATAGACAAGAGGTTAATAATAAGATACTGAAAAGGGTGCAGAAGGTGATTGCATAGCTTAGATTAAACCACGATTCAGTGGTACACAGTAATTTGCTGCTGTAATTGCATTCAAGTATACCTATATTTGATTGTCTAGGTTTTCTTCTACAACCCCTTTAAAATGTTGTTCCACTACCTGTGGTGAAGGCACCTATGAAATGAATAGGACTTGATATTTTAAAACACTATGTACTGAGCAAACCACAAACAAGGGAGATGTAATACTGTTTTAGTATGCATTTAATAGGATAAAGATCATCATAGGTTATCCTAGTTAAGGACCTAAGTATAACCTGAAAGACTGTGGTTTTAAAATTAAATAAATAGCATTTACTGTGGTAAAACCAGCTACTTGAAAGTTTGTGGGAGACTTTACTTACAATTGAATCCACCTGGGGAACTGCTCTCCTTAGTTTTATTTATCCCTGAAACAGCTTTTCATTTCAGGATGAGTAGGCAGGTTCTGCTCTCTATCCCCAGGCATCCGACCACTGCTGACTGCTGTGGCATTTGCTTTTTCAATGCCTGCCTAAACTTCCTCCAAGGCTTAACTGTTCCCTGATATTTCTTCATTTGAGACTTTCTGAGTTCTTGCTCCTAGTCTGATCAGAGGATGTGCCCATTTACATTATGTAAACATCAGCCGGTGTCAGTAGGACTGGTCTTGTATATAGGTCTTTTATGGGTGTGTAGGGGGACTGTGGGGAGCCCCTCGTCTCTTCCCTGTCTCACTGAGGGAGGGAGAACAAAGAGATACAAATCACTCCAATGTGCTGGGGCCTGGCCCGTGCCTATCAAGCCCTGTTCAACACTATTCATCTCCCTCAAGATGGAGAGAAGATGTCTGCATGTGACAACAAAATGATGGCCACTGAAGCTACTTAAACCCTATCAACAAGCTGTGCAGCTGAACCAAAGAACTGAACCATGCCAATATCAGTCACCCCTGAACATAAGAAGATATTTTGGAAGTAGAAGTCAACTTTTTTAGTAAGGGAAGAAGAAGGAAGGGAGGGACATTCAGAGATACGGCTTTCGTTTTCCTAATTAACGGCTGTGCATGATGGAACCCTGCTTTCCTGGGGTCACCTGCTGATGGGAAGAAGTGGATCATAGAATCATAGTATGGGCTGAATTGGAAGGAACCATGAAGGTCATCTAGTCCAGCCCCCTTCAGTGAGCAGGGATGTCTTCAACCAGATCAAGTTGCTCATAGCCCCATCCAACCTGACCTTGAATTTTTCCAGGAATGGGGCATCTACCAACTTTCTGGGCAACCTGATCAGGTGTTTCACTACAAGTAAAAAATTTCTTCCTAATATGTAGTGTAAACCTCTCCTCTTTTAGTTTAAAACCATTGCCCTTTGTCCTATTACTATCGGCCCTGCTAAGAAGTTTTTCCCCATCTTTCTTATGAGCCCCCTTATGATGAGGCAGTCTACTCTGAAGCAGGGATATTGCCAGAACTGGAGGAGCAAAAGAGGCAGCTGCTGCTCAGGGAGAAAAAAAGAGGAAGAATTCATAAAAGATATAGTAACTGATTTATATCCCTGAATGAACTGTGAGATACACAAAAAGATTTCAGCTGTCATCCAGGTAAGCACACTGGCAGCTAGCTGCTCCAGTGCTGGGATAAGGCAGCAAGTAGCCTGGAATAAAAGGGTAAGGAAGCCAAGCAGCTGGGATCTCTGGATCTGTCTCTCTAGGGAAGGGGACATTGACAATTGATTAGAAAAGGGACACAAGTCCTCAGTCTCTAGAGGTGACTCCTGTCAGGTGTGAAGAAAAGGTATCCCTTCAAGGAAGGTGTTAGATATCATCCAGGCAAACAGACCATCTTTGAAAGAGGTATCCAGTACCTGAAGGAATTAGCCATGCTGGAGGTGATTTATGATGACCTGAACAATAAGCAGTTAGCCCAGTAGTTACCTGGACTGGTCTTACTCTTGATCTTAATGAAGGGACTACTGATTTACAAGAATTCAGTAGCAAATACTATGCCCAGGACTAGAGGGACTCTGCTTCCAGGCAGGCAGAGGGAAGGGCCTGTGAGGATTCGATTGCCTGGCACATCAGACACACAGAAGCGTAAGGCTGTAGTAGACATTGGTACACAATATGACCTAATGCCATCAAGCTATAAAACGCAGATAACTTATCTGTATTTCTGGAGTGACAGGGTGATCCCAACAGCTAATTGTATTGGAGGCTGGAGTGAGCCTAACTGGGAACGAGAGAGAAAAGCACCCTATTGTGACTGTCCGAAAGGCTCAGTGCATCCTTGGCATAGTCCATCTCAGGACAGCGTATTTCAAGAACCCAAAAGAGTACAAGTTCCAGTGTGGTTTTGGTGTGGACATTGTGGAGACAAAGGAAATTAAAACAGTTGTCTGCCTTGTCTGGACTCTCAGAGGAACCTCCTATCGTGAGATCGCTGAGAGCCAAGTAACAGAAGGTACCAATTGCTACCGCAATGGGGCATTGGCAGCAATATCGCACCAGCAAAGACTCCACAGTTAAGATTCATAAGCTGATTCATCAACTGAAAAGTCAAGGAGTGATCAAAAAGACTCATGCACACCAGCGCAAAAGTCTAGTCGACAATGAAACTAACAGTAGAATATCATGGCCTGAATCAAGCCACTCCACTGCTGTGTGCGCTGTGCTGGACATGCTAGAAGTTCCGTATGAACTTGAGTCAAAGCAGCCAAGTGCTGTGCAACAATTGGTATCACTAATGTATTTTTCTCAATCCCTTTGGCAGCAGAGGGTGTGTCACAGTTTGCTTTCACTTGGAGGAGTGTCCAGTACGTCTGGAATCGACTGCCCCACCGGTGAGAACACAGCCCTACCATTTTCCACAAAATGATCTGGAATGCACTGGAACAGGATGAAGCTCCGGAACATCTGCAGTACATTGATGACACCATTACATGGGGGAAGACAGCAGAAGATTTTGAGAAAAGGAAGAAAATAACCTGAAACATTCTGAAAGTCAGTTTTGCCGTGAAACAAAGTAAGGTCAAGGGACCTGCACAGGAGATCCAGATTTTAGGAATAAAATGACCCTATTAACTAGTGAAAAGAAAACACCAGCTTTCTTAGACATTTTTTGAAGAATGCATATTCCAAATTACAGTCTGATTGTCAGCTCTCTCTATCAAGTGACCCAGAAGAAGAATGATTTCAAATGGGGCCCTGAGCAACGACAAGCCTTTGAACAAATTAAATGGGAGATTGTTCATGCAGTAGCCCTTGGGCCAGTCTGGACAGGACAAGATGTAAAAAATGTGATCTGCACTGCAGATAGGGAGAATGACCCTACCCAGAGTCTCTAGCTGAAAGCACCAGGGTACTCTTAAGGACAACCCCCAGAGTTCTGGAGTCAGGGATACAGAGGATATGAAGCCCACTGTATTCAAACTGAAACAGAGATATTAACAGTATATGAAGGAGTTCAAGCTGCTTCAGAAGTGGTTGGTACTGAAGCTCAGCTCCTCTTAGCACCCTGACTGCCAGTGCTGGATGTCTACATATCATCCATCTGATGCTACGTGGAGTAAGTGGGTCTCACTGATGACATAATGGGCTCAAATAAGAAACCCCAGTCACCCAGAAATCTTGGGAGCAATCATGGACTGCCCAGAAGGCAAAGATTTTGGAATATGGAGAGAGGAGGTGGTGACATGTGCTGAAGAGGCCCCACCATATAATGAACTGCCAGAAAATGAGAAGTGATATGCCCTGTTCACTGACAGGTCCTGTTGTATTGTAGAGAAAAATCAAAGGTGGAAGGCAGCTGTATGGAGTCCTGTAAGAGAGGTTGCAGAAGCTGCTGAAAAAGGTGAATTGAGTGAGTTTGCAGAGGTGAAGGCCACCCAGCTGTCTTTATATATTGCTGAATGATTGAAGTGGCCAGTACTCTACCTCTATGCTGACTCATGGATGGTGTCAAATGCCCTGTGGGGGTGGTTACAGCAGTGGAAGTAGAGCAACTGGAAGCACAAAGGCAAACCCATCTGGGCTGCTGCATTGTGATAAGATATTACGGTCTAGGTCGAGAATCTGGTTGTGAAAGTACCTCATGTAGGTGTTCACATATTCAAGAGTCAGGCCACTGACGAGCGTCAAAACAACCAGCACGTGAATCAGGCTGCTCAGATTGAAGTGGCTGAGGTGAATCTTGACGGGCAACATAAATGCAAGTTATTTATAGCTTGGTTGGCCTGTGACACCTCAGGCCATCAAGAAACAGGTGCAACATATAGATCAGCTCATGATCTTGGTGAACTTGACCATGGGCACTCTTACAAAGATTATCCATGAATATGAATCATGCACTGAAATGAAGCAAGCCAAGTGGTTAAAGCCTCTCTAGTATGGAGGACAATGGCTGAAATATAAATATGGGGAGGCCTGGCAGACTGATTATATCTCACCCCTGCAAGCCCAGTAGGGCATGCGTTATGCTTACAGTGTTGGAAGCAAGCACTGGATGGCTGGAATCATATCCCATGCCCTATGTCACTTCCTGAAACACTATGCTGGGCCTTGAAAAGCACCCCAGAAAGAACTGAGTCAGACAACAGGACTCATTTCTGAAACAGCCTCATAGACACCTGGTCCAAAGAGCATGGCACTGAATGGGTATCTCACATCCCCTGTCATGTACCAGCCTCCAGGGAAGTCAAACAATACAATGGACTGATAAAAGCTACAGTGAGAACAATGGGTGGTAGGATCTTCAAATATTGTGATACACGTAGAGCAAAAGCCACCTGGTTAGTTATCGCTAGAGGATCTACCCATCAAACTGGTTCTGCCTAATCCAAATTTCCATGTACTGTAGAAGGGGATAAAGTTCCTGTAGTGCATGTGTAGAACCTGTTAAGGAAGACAGTCTGGGTTACTCCTGCCTTGGGCAAAGGAAAACTCACCTGTGGGATTGCTTTTACTCAAAGACCTGAGTGCATTTGGTGGGTGATTCAGAAGGATGGAGAAGTTTGATGCATACCTCAAGGGGATTTGGGTTTGGGTGACAATAGCCTATGATTTAAAATGTGTTACATTAATTGCTGTATAATAATGTTTATCATCACTTATGTGGTGACTATATGCCATATCAATGGTGTATACAGTAAGAATCACTTAGATCTATGAAGAATAATCTTTGATGAAAGCAAGCAATGATGGAACTGGACAAGTGCTGTGATAATGGAACCAGAACTGGCTTTATCATGCAGTAACCCAACACCACACACCATCTTTACTGCCCTGAAAGACTGTTACGGCAGATGGAGCCCAAAGTCATGGACTAAATGAACTCAACAGTCATTTTAGAGTATAGCTCATTGGCTAAAGGAATGCCATCTGTGTGACAGTATTATAAGACAGAAAAAGTGGTGGTGATTAATTACAATGCATTGGAAAGTGTGGGACCTGGGCATGATGTAGATTGTATAGAACAATGGGTGGTTACTGTCTTGGTTTTGGCTAGATATAGTTAATTTGCTTCCTAGTAGCTGATACAGTGTTATGTTTTGTATTTAGCATGAGAATTATGTTGATAACATACTGATGTTTTAGCTGCTGATAAGTTGTGCCTCTAGTAAGTCAAGGACATTTCAGCTTCTCATGACCTACCAGCACAAGAAACTGGGAGGGAGCAGAGCCAGGACAGCTGATCCAAACTGGCCAAAGAGATATTCTGTTACAGCATATAAAGGCTGGGCGTTTGGCTGAGGGTGGGATTGTTGCTTGGGAGAGGGCTAGGCATCAGTCATAAGTTGGTTAGTAATTGCACTGTACATTACTTGTTTTGTATATTCTTTTATCATCATCGTCATCATCATTAATTTGTCTTCCTCTAATGACCGTTTAAACTGTCTTTATCTCAACCCACAGTTCTACTTTCACAGAATCACAGAATCACTAGGTTGGAAAAGACCTCCAGGATCATCAAGTCCAACCATTCCTATCAAACACTAAACTATGTCCCTGAGCCCCTCATCCACCCATCTTCTAAATACCTCCAGGGGTGGTGACTCAACCACCTTCCTGGGCAGCCTCTTCCAGTGCACAATGACCCTTTCTGTGAAAAATGTTACTTCTGATGTACAGCCTGAACTCCCCTGGTGGAGCTTGAGGCCATTCCCCATTGTCCTGTCACTTGGGAGAAAAGGCCAGCTCCCTCCTCTCCACAACCTCCTTTCAGGTAGTTACAGAGAGCAATACGGTCTTCCCTCGGCCTCCTCTTCTCCAGGCTAGAAAACCCCAGCTCCCTCAGCCACTCCTTATAAGACTTGTTCTCCAGCCTTCAGCTTAGTTGCTTTTCTCTGGACATGCTCCAGACCCTCAACATCCTTCTTGTGGCGAGGCACCCAGAACTGAACGCAGGATTCAAGGAGCGGTCTCACCAGTGCCAAGTACAGAGGGAGAATAACCTCCCTGGACCTGCTGGTCACGCCGTTTCTGATACAAGCCAAGATGCCATTGGCCTTCTTGGCCACCTGGGCACACTGCTGGCTCATGTTCAGGCGGCTGTCAACCAACACCCCCAGGTCCCTCTCCTCCAGGCAGCTTTCTAGCCAGACTTCTCCTAGTCTGTAGCACTGCATAGGGTTGTTGTGCCCCAAGTGCAGGACCCGGCATTTGGCCTTGTTAAACCTCATGCCATTGGACTCAGCCCAGCGGTCCAGCCTGTTCAGATCCCTTTGCAGAGCCTCCCTACCCTCCAGCAGATCGACACTTCCACCCAGCTTAATGTCGTCCGCAAACTTGCTAAGGGTGCACTCGATGCCTTCATCCAGATCATTGATAAAGACATTGAACAGGGCTGGACCCAGCACTGAGCCCTGGGGAACCCCACTTGTCACTGGCCTCCAGCTGGAGTTAAGTCCATTTCCCACCACTCTCTGGGCCCGGCCATCCAACCAGTTTTCCATCCAGGAGAGTGTGCGCCTGTCCAGTGCAGAGGCAGGGAGTTTCCTAAGCAGAATGCTGTGAAAAACTGTGTCAAAGGCTTTACTGAAGTCCAAGAAGACCACATCCTCAGCCTTTCCCTCATCCAGTAGGCAGGTCACTTTTTCATAGTACATGATCAGGTTGGTTTGTCAAGACCTGCCTTTCATGAACCCGTATTGACTGGGCCTGATCACCCTGTTCTTTTGCATGTGCTTCATGATAGCATGATACCTGTTCCGTGACTTTTCCAAGCACTGAGGTCAGACTGACAGGCCTTTAGTTTCCTAGTTCCTCCCTCTGACCCTTCTTGTAGATGGGCACAACATCAGCCAGCCTCCAGTCTTGTGGAACTTCCCCAGTCCCCCAGGACCACTGGAAGATGATGGAAAGGGGTTTGGCAAGCACATCCGCTAGCTCCTTCAATACTCTTGGATGGATCCCATCCAGCCCCATAGACTTGTGTGTGTCTAGCTTGGCAAGCAAGTCTCTAACCACCTCCTCTTGGATCATGGGAGCCTCGTTCTGCTTCTCTAACTCCTGAGTGTGTACACAGAGGGAACAACTTTCCTTGCTATTAAAGACTGAGGCAAAGAAGGCATTAAGTACCTCAGCCTTGTCCTCATCCTTTGTCACAGTTGTTCCATTTGCATCCAAGAGGGACTGAATATTCTCTCTGGTCCTTCTTTTATTGTTAATGTAGTTATAGAAAGATTTTTTGTTATCTTTCACCAACATTTCTTTTCAATGTTTTTATATGGAATATCCTTTTATTGGATTAGGTAGGAGGTTGCTGTAAGACATGACCTTTAGAGAGTCTGTGTTAGTAACTAAGCTTAGGAAGTTGCTAGCTTTCTCCTAATGTTGTACTTAGTGATGTTTTCCACAGTTATTAGTGAACAGAACTTTTTTCTTTTAGGTTTTCTAATAGAAGGTGTCCCTGCCCATGGCAGGGGTATTGGAACAGCATGATCTTTAAGGTCCCTTCCAACACAAGCCATTCTATGATTCTATGATTTTCAGAATTGAGAGACCCAAAACTTGGTATCTATTGATTAACTTTCAGTCTGTACCTGAGAGCAAGTGGACGAAGTTATAGAAGAACATATAGAGCTGATAGATACACGCCATTATGTTGACTACTACCAAGTTGAGTTGATGCACGAGTACATTGTACCATGTATGCTTCCAAGACAATGTGCAGCATACAACCAAATTGTTTATTTTCAACTTACAAAATGAAACAAAACAGCCTTTTTAAAAAGCTCTGTGCTCTGGAAAGCTGTAGAAGGAGCAAAGGGTTAAATTCTTCGGCAACAGCAAGCAAAATGAAGCTTGAATAGATAAAAGGTAATGCATGATGATCTCCACTTTAAGAAGTTTAGCCTAAAATATGTCTTTGACTGTGTCAAAGAACTTCACAGAGCCAGAATTACTTTTCCCCTTCAACATTTTTCTTTTAGCTAAAATTACACTGCTACTGTATTATTATTTTATCACAATCACAATTTTTCTCTTACCTTCTCTCTCCCTCTCTCTCTCTTGCACTCACATACACAAAATCAATGGAAAAAAGTATTGAAAATGCACTATTTTCCCTCTTCTGTTATTAAAAAAAAAAGGAATTTTGCAGCAGCCAGAAGCTGTGGGGTTTACGATTAAGCGGCATTGCTAACTGGACCTAGACAGATAGTAACATGAAACACAATGAAAGTTTGAAAATTATAACTAAATTTAGGGCTATTTGAGCCTAGATTTTTCAATTCTGAGCCCTGTTTTCGGTCTCTCATGGACAGGGAAACAAGGTAATGGGGCTAGAAAATGAAAAGCCCTTTTTTTCCTTTTGTCTTTTAATAATTTATCAGCACCTCCAGCAACCAAAACAAATATATTTATCATGGCACACAAAGCCCTTAGGCTGAAGTCTAAAGAGGCACATTAGTGTCAATGTATCTGGTACACTGTCACTTTCCAGCTTAGCTTAACTCTTGCTTATCCTTTTTTTCCTAATTCTTGTGTCTGAAGAGCTGCTGTGTGCTGCTGCTTTTGTTTCAGGGAAATAAATATAAAAAATTTACACTGACGAGGAAATCTTTTGGTAAAATTCAATAGTCTGGCTATGCAGAAGATAAGGTTCAACATTTATAATTCATGCACTTGGTCTAAGACCTATGAAATAACAGTACCTTCTCACTTCTCAGAAATCTGATTGCATGTGGGCAGGATGGTTTCCTTCACGATAAAGAAAAAAATGATACAGATGCACAACACAATATCGCCTTGAAGGAATTTTCTCAGATTAAGTGAAAGTAACACATGAAGGATTAGAGCAGCAGCCGTGCTGTAAACAACAGGGGTAAGGTGAAAGAAGTGAAAAGATATAGCAAAGCAAACGTATCCCTGTGTTTGATATCTCTTCAGAAGTCACATTTCATGGTGGAATTACACAATGGGTATCAGCTGGGGGCAAAGTTTTTTTTTCATCATTACATCCAGCAGCCCACTCTAGTTCATGAAGCGAGTCAAGTGATCAGTAAACAGGAAAAATTACTGCTCTGCTGCATGTTAGTAAACAGTCTTGGAAAGGTGGATTGCTGAGAATTCATAAACTCATTTTTACAGATGGGAGAACAAAGGCAGAGCATCTGGGACAAGGTCATGTGGTAAGTCATTGCTCAAGACAGACTGAGATGTCAGCACTTTTAGTTCCCAGAGCCGTACTTTGACTAGTGAACCAAACACTCCCATTCAGCAAGAAGTAAAACGTTAATTTCTGAAGAATGGGGTGATTTTGCCTTGGTACATCAACAACACAGCAGGTTAGTGAGGGTAAAATCACTGCAAGTTGCCCTCCCAGAAGCCAAGAGATGCTGAACTGCAGTTGCAGTCTTACGACAGTCTGCAGGTGTCAGACAGTTCAGCATCCTTGGAGTGTCAGGAAGACCTCTGCTAGCCTGACCCAAAGTGAGTAGCCCACAGGGGAACCATCATGTCAGCATCCACAAGGTAGTAACTCAACAAAACACAAGCTGATCTGCAGGGGAAAATAAATCACACCAAGCACATGTTTGTTTTCATCCAATAAATATTTGTGAGCAAACTCAACACAATGCAGTCCTGGAGCCAGAACGTGCCTAGAAGGACTGATTTTGCTGTCTTTAGCCCTAGTTTCAGTAGTCAGTTTCCTTGGCTTCAGTGGCATAAGCCATTATTTACCTTACTGTGAAAGCAGGAGGTTTTCAGTTCCCCACTGGGACTCTTTCTTGGACACTGTCTCACAGCCAGGCAGAATTATTAATCTCTTCTCCCGAAAGCTCTCTTCTCAGGGCTGGAAATCCTGAGAAGTTGAAGGTCAGGAGGTTTAAAGTATGTTAGAAGAACTCTGTATCTCCAGCTTGCATTATTCTGGGTGCTGGCCAATGCTATCAGTCTCTTGCCAAAAAGGAATAGCTATTATGGCATTGATTTTCTGCCACAAAAAAAACCAAGGGAAAGTGACTTCTAGTTAAATGCAACAGTAGAAAGTGCTCCAGCCTTTTACTGCAAAAATGTCTGTGTCTTGATCTGTGATGTCAAAGACTGGCACTGAAACCCTTTCCATGCCAGTTCTGTGCACAGAAGCTAGAAAGAACCAGTTGCAACAACCACTATGCAACAAGCAGATTTTAGAAGTTGTTATGGATTGATCCCAAATACCAGGGGCTCCCTGAGACAGCAAAAAGGGTTTGAAAGCCAAGAAATTGTGTTGGAACCCTAAAATCCAATGGTGGGCTCAGACCTGTAAACTGAACAATTATAGAAGTATAGGGCTGCACCACAGTAGTGATTTTTTTCAGTATGTTTCTCTGTTGAAAATAATTTTATCTGCTTATTAACAAAAATAAGTCCATTTCAGGCTGCCCTAAACAGTTCAAACAAGCAAAAAAGAAAACCAATAGTGAAAGTAAACATCAAACAGTCACTAATTCCTTCCTCAGCTTTGTTGACTATGCAGATTACTTAGCCTTTAAGAATGTGGGGGGTTTTACTGGATTTCTAGTACTCCCACTCTGTTTTGAGCAAGAACATCTATCATCCAAGTTCTGGTTTTGGCGTGTCTTCTTTTTCCAGGGCTTGACCTGAGCTCAGATTAGGGAAAAGTAAGAGAGAGAATTACTTGTTAGTACAACAGAGGAGGTAGCTGTCCTGTTTTGAACCTTAAAGAATCATACACTTCAATTCAGTTTGAGCCATTGATGATATGAAGGGTCAAGTTTTATTCTTATTTCCACAGATTCAAAGAAGTCAGTGATAGCTTAAGCTCACATTCTCCTGAGCTGCAAATGAACCTGAATTCAGTGTATCCAAAAGCAGCTTAATCCATTTTAACAAAAAAAAAAAGAAGATAATTAATTTTGAAATTTACAGTGATTTCTGCTGCTTGCAGCTTGCGAGTAATGTTGGATGTGTGCTACAGGCTGGAGAAAATATGAACACAAACAGTACTTAGATTTCCATCATCCCAGTTTTGGAGGGTGCTTCTGGGTGGCAGCAGAGGGGAGTTTAGCCTCTGTGGCCTGGCCAGTACACGCCAGCAGCTGTCAAGGTACCATCTGCTGTGATTTTATTTTTAGTTTTAGTAATATGCACATTTTCCCTCAAAGACTGAAGCTACTTAAATATTTGTTGCCAATCCTGCTGCTGCTGCAAAGGGTTTCCAGTATCACTGACTGGGGACAGCTGGGGACAGGTGATCCATGCATTAAATCCTGTCTGTGTGGACCAACGTGCAGGTGCTGAGTCCACCCTAACAGAGCAATTAGATCACGCTGCCAAATGTCAGCATCACCTCAGCCTTACCCAGTACAGACATTCTTTCCTAAACCCATAGACATACTCTGGATCCAGATGATTTATAGAGATAATACAAGTAGAAGACTTAGCAAAGTTTTCCAAGAGCAAATGCTGTATAATACAGCATCTCTGTAGGGTGGCTTTGTCCAAGACAAATGAAGTAGCTCTCACCTAATTGCTGTTGTAGCTGACATACCCAGACACTCAAGACAAGCTGTGTTTCCCAGCTCCTTTTCTCTTCCAAATGAAATCCAGTTTGGTTTCCACTTGCTGCAATGAACAGTGTTTTCACACAGATATGCTTCCCACAGCCTCCCTGATAGTACCAGCAGCACTTGCACTAGAAGATGAATTCAGGTACCCAGGTGGTAGATAACCATTATCTGCAACTAAAGACACTGCTTCAAACCTTTATATGCATGTAACCTGGAATGCATTCACCCTTTCCAGAGAGCTGGTACTCCCAGCCCCAGCATCCCCACACACTTGGAATCCCAGTCCCATGAATGTGCCAGCATTGGTGGAGAGATGCAGAGCCGGTAATTCCCTTAGGTAAGACAGAAATGGGATGTGGCTGAGGCCACCACATAGAGACATATGCAAAGAGGCCTCACATCTCCTTCATCCATTGGGGAAATGTTTCTCAGCCCCAGCTACAAAGGTTGACTCCTGAATTTAGCCTGTATGTGACTCATGCTCTTAGCTCTAGAGGCTTTTAATTCAATCCCAGGTGTGCTAACCACTGGCTGTCATCACCAATACATGCAAAACAGCTTTATTAATCTAGTTACAACATGCAAAAGTAGAACAGTGTCATTACTCAGCAATGAATTACAGTCATGGAGATTTGAACATGGGGATTGGAAAGGAAATTAAAGTCAGGTTTCCTGTATGGCTCATTCTGCATAGACTCAGATGGGGGAGAGATTTATTTTTTACATTAATCACAGGGGCAGATCAAACACCCTTTCCTGTCGACTGTGCCCTGGCTTGGGCCATTCAAGACTGGTGTTGGAAGCTCCCCAGCCGCTGTTGTGCAGTGCCTGTATCATTGTTGTATCTATTGTCACACACAGAAAATGTGTGCTACTGACTTCAGAAATATTTAGGCACAAACCTGAGGACTTAGGTGAACTAAAGGCACATTACAAAACATGCAGCTCTCAGAAGAATCATGAATTAAACATCATGGGTCCAGCATGGTCATCATAGAGATGGCTCTTCAGGAGCCCTGGTACAGAAGGAATGAAGACATACCCAATCTGCTAGTTACCTTCATAAGAACATAACTTACTGCTTTTTCTAGACCTCTGAATAATGAGCAACACAGTAATCTTATTAAAAAGGACTTTAAGGGCATGACCAGCTGCATTCAGTGTCAAGCATGACAGCCCTTGGAAGTGCTTAGTCACACTTTAGCTCCTGTTATTATTTTCCAAGCCTGTATTTAAGTCAGACAGAAATGTGGCCTTTCATCACCTGGCAGTACACACCAGCCTGTTTAACCATAACCATCCTAGAACAGCAGAAAGGTATCTTCTTTCATAAATGTGAAAGACACAGGCTGTCAAAGTTGTGTCAAGTTTTAACCTTATTGTTGCCTTCAAAACATCTGTTCCACAGGCCAGATTTTGACTGATGTCCTTCTGATATATTAGGTGGAGAACTGTGCTGAAAAGGCTGCCTTTACTAACCAGTACAGGACTCTTGAGCTGTAAGGACCAGTAAAGAAGAGATCTCTCTGTGTGGGGTTAAAGCAGGATGAAGACACAAAAAGAAAGGGGAAAGAAAAACTCTTGAACATGCCACTACAGGGTGACAATTCCTTTCCGAGATAGTGTCACTCAGTCTTAGTCAAGGATTTTTCTTTTGATCTTAAAAGGTTGAAGTTGTAGGAACGAAGCCAACAGACCTGGCCCTAGAAAGGCAAAGGAAGATATTAGATTAACACACCCAAAAATGGATGGATAGGCATAAGAAGGGCACATATTATATTCATAAGTAACAGGCAAAACTTAGGTGTTACTGGATGTTTAGAATCTGTAATGGGTTAGTTTCCTTTGCTCTGAAGGCTTTTGTTGCTCTAGCAACTATAGGGAGGGAGACGTAAAAAAAAGGAGGAAGGACAGAAAGAAGAGAGGAAAAGACAGAACTTAATTAATACAAAAGTCCAGAAAAACAACAACAAAAAAAAAAGTGGGAAAAGTAAACTGAAAGAACTACTGAAATTTTGGGGGAAAAATGAACGGATATATAAAAGCATATAGATATATGAATACAGAAGAAAGCTCTCAAAATACAAAAATAATAGCTTTCAAATTAGTGTTTTCACAGTTGCGGGCTACAGAGTTTATTGCTTGCAGTATGAAACCTAATGATGTGATGAAAAAACCAACTGAAATCTCTTTCACCCAGCCCTAGACAGAATGACAGCCCTAGAGATCAATGTCCATTATTAACTTGCTGACTTCATGCACAACAAGGCAGAGCATAAACTTCTCTGGTTCTCTTCAAATTTGGCTTAATTGGATCACCTACAGGATGAGGGGGTAATTTAGCATGCAGGTCCAGACACGTCTTCATTGCACCCCTGAGCCTAGAACAAAGTCTCTGGTTAGGAGGATGTGGATATCTAAGAACTGAGATACCCTGAGCCTATCTGTTCATGTTTGGAAACCCTCTGATCATACAGGAGGGGGAACCGATCCAGTCACCATTGATCTGAATTGCCTCCAAGATTGTGGCTTGAAACTAAAATGCCTGTGTCTAACTCTTTTCAAAGGAATCCTAGTGAGACATCAAAGCCAACAGACCACATGGGCCCCACTTCTGCCTCCAAATCATTCACCTTAGGGATTTAACCTAAACTACTGAAAGCAATGAGCGTTTTCCATATTTTCAGTTAGCACTGTACCAAACCTATGTGGTCATAGATGGGGTGGGGTTACAGGCCACAGGTGATGCATTCTGGTCACCACTCAGAAACCCTTTCCTTGCATAGACACATCCTCCACCAAAGCCTCTTGCTAGAGTTTCATTTTGGAAAATTAACAATGGCCTTGGCTTTCTTAACAAATTGGACTTTAAAAAGAATTGAATTCATCATATGGGCTGCATCAGAAAAAGTGTGACTAGGAGCCCCAGGGACATGATTCTCCCTCTCTACTCTCCTCCTGAGAGACTTTACCTGGTGTCCTACATTCAGTTCTGGTGTCCTTGGCACAGGAAGTACACTGATCTTTTACAGCACGTCCAGAGGAATCCACAAAGATGATCAGAGGGCTGGACCACTTCCCATATGAGGACAGGCTGGGAGAATTGTTCAGCATGGAGAAGAGAAGGCTCGGGGGAGACCTTCTATCAGCCTTCAAGTACTTCAAGGGAGCCCACAGGAAAGCTGGGGAGGTGCTCTTTATCAGGGAGCAGAGTAACAGGGTCAGGGGGAATGGTTTTATGCTGAAACAGGGGAGATTCAGATGAGATATTAGGAAGAAATTTTTCCTGTAAGGATGATGAAGTCTTGCCCAGAGAAGTCATGGATGCCCCATCCCTTGAAGTGTTAAAGGGCAGGCTAGATGAGGCTTTGAGAAACCTGATGCAGTGGGAGATGTCCCTGCCCATGGCAGGAGGGTTGCAACTGAATGATCTTTAAAGTCCCTTCCAACCCAACCCATTCTATGATTCTATATGAAATGTCTCAGAATTAAGATCATTAAAAAGCAACTAGAAGAGCAATGAAGAGTACGAATTCCCCCTTAGAGGGGATAAGACTACTCATGGTATAGAAACTCATTTCTCAAAAGAGGAAGGAAGCAGGTCTGTCACCTCAGCAGTAAGAGCACCAGGGACACTTTTATCCTTTAGCTGCATCACCTGTTCCCCCATGGTTTTAGTCTCCAGCTGCCCAAATGGATCTGCTGGCAGAAGCCTCCTGCAAACCCCAGCTTTGCCTGGGTGGCCCATGCACATCAGTCAGTCTGCGCAGACCACCTGGTCCCATCTCCAGCAGTGACTTGTTTGAACCTATTGAGCATCATGTCAGAGTAATGAGGCAGGAGTTGTCCGTACTGCTGCCGACTCTGTTATCTCGCACAATATCGGCAGTGAAAAAATGGCTGCTCGGTTTTTTAATGGTCTGAAAGAAGCCTTGTCAATAACAATTCCTTACTTGGATTTGCTAGAAATTACAGCCATCTCCTCTCTTCAGTTCCATTTCTCAGCCTTTTGTAACTCTGCAGGAAATAGTTTTGAAACATCTTCTCTGGCTTTAGGAAAAATGAATCTTGAAAAGAAAATTCAGTGTTGAACATGCCTTTCTCTCCCTTAAGCAGCGATAAACATGACTCAGTGTTCTCTTACCTCCCTCTCCTTTGTTATTATTTAGGAGTTGGTACAAGCAGAACTGTCTCTGGTTCTCAGTTAAGGCTTTGGATTTATTCTACTGATCTCGGCACACTACTAGATCCCTGACAGCAACTAACTTACACACATCTATGCATGGTTGGGCTGAGAAGGAGTTGACTTTTCTACACAGTAGCTAGGACAGGACTATGCTCTAGATTTGTGTTGAAAACAGTGCTGATAATTCAGCGATGTTTTAGTTACTGCTGAGTAGTGCTTGCACTTTTCTACTTCTCATCCCATCAGTGACAAGGAGCTGAGAGGGAACACAGCTGGGACAGCTGGCCCTAACTGACCAAACAGATGATCCATACCATATGACATCATGCTCAGCATATAAAGCTGGGGGAAGAAGAAGGAGTTGCAGTATTTGTCTTCCCAAATAACCATCATGCGTGATGGAGCCCTGATTTCTTCGAGATGGCTGAACACCTGCCTGCCAATGGGAAGCAGTGAATGAATCCCTTGTTTTGCTTTGTTTCCATGCATGACTTTTTCTTTCCCTGTTAAACTGTCTTTATCCCAACCCACAAGGTTTTTTACTTTTGTTCTTCCAATTCTCTCCTCCATCCCGCTGTGGAGGTGTGATGAGCAGCTGTGTGCTGTTTAGTTGCTGGCTAGGGTTAATCATGGCAACATTTCTTCTGACACAGGGCAATCTCAAAGACATGAGCCACTTAAATTCTGCTTCTGTCGTGTTTCCACTGAGCCAAATCCAGTGTAGCACTGACACATCTTGTTCCCCATAGTACCTTCCCTTGGTCCCATTCTGGGCCACGTGATGCTCCAGAAGCCTCTTGATCTCACACAAGGTACAATAATTGCCTAAAATCCCTTGCTGTAGCTGAGCCTGTGCTGGGCTCCCCCTCCCTGCTGCTGTATGTTTTCTATGTCACTGTTATCAGCTATTTTTGTGATGTTACTCTGCTCTTTCAAAAAAAAAAAATTAAAAAAATGCAGAGACCCTGGCTATGAACTGCTGGCTTGTTTTGTGCAAAACCAACCTGAACTGAACCTCATATGACGTCTCTTAGGTGCAAGAGACTCAGCTGGCTTGAATCTGTGCTCTTCCTTCAACTTAAGTGGATCCATACCATATTACACCAAGTGCAGCCCTGCTTTTGGGTATTATTTATCACATTTCTCCTCTAGACTATGTACTTACAATCCCGTGAGAGGAGATTTTTCTTGCAAGATGTCCCTTACTTTATGCCTCAGGGAGACATAATCTCTGCTTGCTACTATTTTAATGACATTGAAAGCTGTTGTAGGCACCTCTCATCACGAATAGAAAGAGCTGGACTCTCACACACATCTTAAAACCTTCCCACAGGCAATAAAGAAAACTGTCAGGTACAGTTGTTACCATAAGCCATGCATCAGTGTAGTGATGTAGTTATGTGGAGAGTACAAGGATATGAGGGTGAGGGGTGGCCCAAGTCAAATGTGGCAGGTGTGTTGGAGGTTGAAGTGATGTGAATAGTGCTGCTCTAGACCTGGCAGAGAGAAGACAAAGTCCTGCATCATCCATCTTAGCTAAGAGTGCAACAAGAAGCAGCTATGAATCAAGAGGAGCAGTCTGAGAGTGGAGTGCCTACAGAACTTCCACATGGAAGTCCAAGGGAGTCACTGCTTGAACGTAATGTGAGAAGAGGATGAATGTCTGTATGTGTCCAGTGGAAACTGGAAAATTGAGAATGAAAAAATGCATGCTGGTGGGATAGCCAGGCAAGGCAGGAGAAGACTGGGAGAGCGGTGTCTTGGGGAGGGCCTGGAGGCAAGGAGTACAGGATACATAAAGAAAATTGCTTGGAGAGAGGCATTGCAATGCAAAGGTCTGTAGCTGATGCTGTCTCTCTGACATAGCATGGAGAAGCATTCAAAATTTGGCAAGCAGTGGAAGGTAGGAAAGGGACCCAAGAAGATGGCAAGGGAGCAGTGATGTGGAAGGGATTCAGCTTAGAAAGCACAGATGGGGACCTTTGTTCAGCAAGAAAATCTCAGCCAATGACTGGAAGTCCAGAGGAACCACTTCCAGGAGAAATACAGTCTAGAAAACAACAAAATAAATGCCTCCAAATCAAATAGCTTTCAGAAAGACTGTGAATGACAGAACCCAACAAAAGGCAAATTTTTGTATGAATAAGTTCACCTAGTTTTAGGCTCCCAGGCTAAAACACAAACCACTTTCAAGGCCTGTCAAACCATCACTCCTGTCCTCCAGCCAGCAGGCTGAACACAATGTGTTTGAATGTCATGTCAGCCCACACAATGCCATAAAGTGCCAAATGCCAGTTGCTGTCTGTGGACCTCTGAACATTAACTGCCTTTTAAACTCAACACAGTCAGTCTCTCTAATTTTAAAACTAGTTGCCACGCAGCAGAGAAAACTTGAGAACTCTTTGCCTCATCTTTTATTCTATTTCTTCCTGAGTTGCTTCCTCAGACAGGGACAGACACTTGATGAAGTGCCCCATCAACTTTCAGGCATTATGTCCTGGATCCCAGTTCGTTTCTTAACAGGATTAAACTCAAATCATTATTAGGGAAACTGATAATACACACATCTTACCAGACAAATTGAATTCGCTCTTACTCAGTTAGTTAGAATAAGCTTCCACTCTCACATTAACTGTTTTGCATTCACATGCAGGCATGGTCTCCTCTTCTGCTTTCTGCAATTGCCAGCATAAAGCCAGCATATTCCATGATGTAGATTCCATATCTTTTCTGTGGTTTATTCAGATCCATCTCCTCGTTCCCACTAGGCTCTTCCTAGACTTTGATATCTAATACTTGCCAGAGAGGGCATCTCAGTTGTCATTGTCACATCTCAACCTTAAAAAACCAAACCAGAACAGAACAAGACAAATAAGAAAGAAGACAGACAGTTGTTGAAGAAGAGAAAATCTTTATCACCTTGTCCTAAACACGCAGATAGCTTCAGCCCTCTTGCAGACAAAAATATATTAGCTCAGGAAACCAGAAACAAGCAGTGGACTAGAGAACACCCATCCCAGGACTTGGTGGTGCTGTGGTTGCTGGCTAGTCAAAAGAAAATGCTTCTTCTCTGCCTTCATACTGCTTTCTCAGTAGTAGGGATACTCACACATACTTATCTTTCAGTGTGCTTCCTAATATGCTAATGCTAAGAGCTACATAAACATTGTAATTTTACTATTACTATTAAAAGGTTCCTGTTTGCTGTATTCCAAGACAGGCACAAACAGTGGTTGTTCAAAGAGGGAATCTGAGCTGAGAATGAACACATTTCTTTTTCAAATTTTGAATATCATATCAAATATTCACCTTTCTTTCTTCCTCCTCCCCTATGTGTTCTGTGGACCTGAAGTGCAATGTCATTTCTTTTGGCTGCAGAAGGGTCTGCAGAATAAGGTCATATTCCCTCCTCTAACCTCATCAACTTAGCCCACTTCTTTTAAGATAGATGCAAACACACAGAAGCCTAAAGCGCTACAAAAGCTGAATCTTAATCAGAGATACTCGGTTATACCAAGGTCCCAAGAACATCCTTACCTAGCGGCTACCTTTGTCTTTCAGCTCCTTTTCATGTGTTTTCCTCTGAATCTGTTAAGTCCATGCAGCTGCTTAATCAAATCACAAAAAATGTGTTGAACAAAATAATCAGCTTGTGATTACATTTTAAGGGATAAATAGCACATGACCAGCATTAATCACTCAGTACAACCCAGGTGGGTGGCTGATTCCCAAACACTTTCAATAAAATCTAGAAAGTGCTATATTTTCCTTTGGACGCAGTAGCCTTCAACCAAATCAAATAGAATTTTTCTTCTTACACCTGATTTGTTAATACTGCAGATCTCAGAATAGAATTGACAATGCTACTGATAACAACATTTTAAAGTTATTATCCTCACTCAAGTCCTATAGGATTTTATTGAAGCTAATGCAATTCCCCCAGTCTCTAATGATAAAAATGCATTTTTCAAATCATCTTACAGGCGTATGATTGCTATTACTGTACTTACTGCTTTCCTTAAATACCAAAATATATCAAGGAAAAGAAAGACATTGTTTCAGCAGTTATATTTCCCACAAAACTTTGTATTAACCATGCTCTAGCATAGATCTTGGATACATAGATTTTTATCTAGGAAGACAAAAGCAGAAAAGGTCAAGGGTTGGGTTACTGCAAAATAATTGATGATCAATCTTGGCCAAAGAGATGGCTTTTTAGTTCATATACTACAGAAAATCCCAGCCCCCCATTGCATTTTGTTGTGTTATGCTCGCCACTCGTCCCATTATGCAATGCAGTTTCAAGAAGTGCACCCTGCAGATTGTGACTGCTTTACTAATATTCTCATCAAGCCAAAATGTTCAGTTGTTGCAGCGCAGTGGGTGGAGGGGGGAATATAATCTTTAAAAATAGATCCTCAAGTCTTTTCTTAGATAGCAAAAAATTTTAGAAAAAAAAAAAAAAGAAAAAAAAAAGAAATCCAAGCAACCACACACTCCCCCGTTTGTCTGAAAGTGATTTGTTGGCAAGAATAGAAGTTTGGTTTCCAAGGTACAGTGAAAGAGCATAGAGACAGCTTGAGGTATGGGATAAATATGCCATATTTCTCAGTTACACAAGGTGCTGTAACTAAGAGGAGATGCAGAGGGGGTACCAGGATGAAACAGCTTGCCAAAAACACCCAAGTGCATTTCTATGTAGTGCCTTGTGTTCAAAAGTGGAGTACAGGTGTGACTCACTCTGCCAAAATGTGTGCCAGCCATTCTGCAGCATATGGACAGGACACTGCAAGGCTAAGAAATTCTTTACAGCTTGCTCAGACAAGATCTATGTGCCAGCTGCCCCTTAGATGGTGGCAGGTTTCCTCTAGGTTTCACAGAGGGACTCAGTGACACATGCATTGCTTGTGATCCTGCAAGAGTTCCTGGTGGCACTGGTGCTCTTCCTGCAAAAATCAGTATTTAGAGCGCTGCAATCCTGCAGAGCCCTTTCACAGGCCATTGTGTTTCATTGTCTGCAAAAATGCAGCCAAATGTACCAAGGGATAGTGCTTATCAGAGTGCTGCCACGCACACCAAGGGCTAGGGGTAAGATGGTGAGAAGTTGGGTATAGGTGAATGAGTCTTGAGGTGGCTGTGCCCTATAGAGCCCTTTGCAAGAGAAGGTGGATTTAATTCTGCTTTCCAGAGACCAAACCTGCTGGCTCTGAGGCTTCTGCTGAGCCTGAGACAAAGCATTATAGGTTATGAGAGAAGGGTTTGGATGAGCAGCCATTTCCCATAATAAGATGCTTTGTGAGGGTCACAGCCCATGGTGGGGCAGGTTTCACACAGCCAGCAGACTTCTCAGAGCTGTTTTCCATTGAGATGCCTGTTCTCCTGTTCAACCTGCAGATCAGAGGCTCTCAGACAGATAGCAACCCTCTTTTCAGGTGGTGGGTCAGGGCTGCCTGGCCTCCTTGTTGCAGCTTGGTCTTTGCCATTTCTGCGTACAAGCTCCTCCTCTTTGCTTCTGTGAGACCAGAGGGTCCTCATACCCAGCTGCAAAGGGGACAGACAGCATCACTCCAGATGGCAGGGGGAACTAAACCACATTGTCAACTAGTCAGAAAGGAGAGGTGAGAAAACTAGTGCTGGAGGGGAAATAGCAGTGTCCTTCAGGCTGCCATGCCCAGATTAACCCTGGGAGGGCTCCAGCATGTGAAGTAAAGCCTAGATTGACTATGTTGATCGTTATTTCATGCAGCATAGGAAGGTTCAATTTGTGACCCAGATTTCCTTGCCAAGTCCTTTCTCCAGACACTGCTTTTAGCATAAAGTGATTTCCTCATCTCTCAATCAATCAGTCTCATTGATGTTGAACCCTTACCCTTACTGGGACATTGCCTGCAGATTGATATGTGACAGTGAGTAATGGCCACTTCATATCATCTCAGCTTTTCATCTTCAGGAAGAAGAGATTTCAGCTCTCACTTGTCCTTAGAAGACACTCATCCCACATTTCCCACACCACAACCTGAGTGAGCTTCTGCTCAAGCTAGTGATGATGTGAAAGTCAGCCAAGGGCAAGGAGATGTCCAGGATACACCACAGAGAAAGCAAACAGGCAATACTCATATATACATATTTCCTTCCCCTTTAATAACCACAGGTACCTTCTCATTCCTGTTTTACCCCATAAAATCTCCCAGAGCTGGAGCTTTTGCCTTTTTCAGTTGCGCCCTGCTGGAAGCATCTACAACCTTCTGTGATGAGTTGAGGAAAGACATCACCTTTTTGTGTGTTTAATCCAAGTGTGTTCTTACAGCCTGTCAGAGTGGTAAGGGGAAGTACTAGCAGAATGAAAAAAAGCAAGACCCAGGCGTATCTTTATCTGAATAACCTATAGTGCTTCTTGCTTAAAGCTTCTTGAAGGTTATTTTGAATAGCACTGTAGCCCAGCTTAGTGATGACTTAGCCAGACAGGGCCTAATGCAGACACTTCCCTGTAGGGCTGGTGCATCCATCCCACAAGTCTGGAGCTGCTCCTGCACCAGCATTGGAGACCTGGTCCTGCCAGAGACCCAGGGCCAGTGCAGGAAGACACAGAATCACTTCACAAGGCCAGTTAAAGGGTAAGGTCAGAGCAGCCCTCATGTATCACCATGGGAAAGCCAGGTCTAACCCATCACTAGGTGTATGCCATAAGCCCTATCATGTCTTGGGCTTCCTCTCTCTTTAGCCTCAAAAACCAGTTCCATCTTGTATGGGATGGCTTAGGCTGCCTTCTGTGCTTTATGTCTCTTGTGAGGAACTTGAGACAAGCTCCCTGTGTTCCTTAAAGGCCTATATCTCTGCATATGCCTTTCAGGTGCTGTTTTATTTGCTTCCCCTTCCCCGCTTCTTTCTCTGACTCCTCATTTCAAATTATTTCAATATATTCTGCCAGTTTACCCTCCTCCTCTCAATGTCACTGTTCAGCTTGCCATCTGATGCTCACCCATGCTCAGGATGGAAAGGGCATGGGAAGTTATGATAGATGCGTCTGCTCTGAGTGAGCTCTTTGATGTAGGTACCACCAAGAAGCAGGTCTGAGAATCCATGAGAATGGCACTAGGTCTCATCTTGTCAGAAACTAAGGAGTCTAGGCCATGTCTTATCAAGACTTAAGAGTACTAGCCTGAGCTGGGACTAGGCAAAACTAAAACTGCTGTGGCTTCACACCTCCACATACACCAAAGGGAGGGGGGTGAGTATGAGTCAATCACTTGATGCTATAAAAATTTATAGCCCTTCCAAGCCCACTGAGCTCTCCTGTACAGCAGCAGGCTGCATGGCCATGATCTGCACTTGAATAGGGATGATTCTCAAGGTTGGTCCTCAAGTCTGAGAACCCCTTACCCAGCATCTGAGATTTAGAATGAGTTAAACAATATTTTACATTGGGCCTGGAAGTATTGCCTGAAGCAACATTTATATATATACAGCTATAGCTTAATTAGTAGAAGTGTTGTAAATAATGAAGCACTTGATCTCTGTCAAAATCACTGTCTAAATCATTGTCTAATCACCGTCTAAATTATAATTTAAATCATCATTTACATCGCTGTTAAATCATTATCAAATCATTGTTGAATCATTGTTAAATCACCGTTTAACATTCAATTACTGCTTAATCACCATTTTATTACCATTTGATTTCCATTCAATCATCAATTAATTACCATTTGATCATTATTTGATCATTAATAAAACCCTTTTAATTAACCCTATAATGATGACTTCTCTTAATAATTCATCTGTGAGAGAAACCTCAGCCACAGGATGAGGGTACACATTAAGAAAAGCAACTATGAGACGTTTAGCCCTACACCCTCCCACTCTCCCCAGAGATCACCACACTGTTTCACCACACTCCCTGCAGACCAGGGCACTACTCTTAGTCCTCTATCAAAGCTGAGCTGGAAATGTGTACGATTCACAACACAGATAGCATCTAACAGTTGAATTATTTTCCTTTAATGAACCTTTCCTGAACCAAACTATTTTTCCTTTCTGTGCCTCCACCCCTCCATCCTGCTTCCGCAAATAAAGGTATTTCCTATTGCAGCCATAGGAACACTCCATTACTGCACCCAAATTTCCTGCAGCCTTCCCGGTGTTTGTACTCTGCCTAAATATGCATGAACACTTTTATAAAGCCAAATTGTTTGCAGAAAAACTGGGAGCAGAGCTCAGCAAATTGTTGTAAAGTCAACCAGCGTGTAGTTGAGTTGGCTTTTCTCCTTGCTTATGCCAGCACTAAGTGTAACCTCTGCAGAGTGGAGGGTTGGGAGTGGAGGAGGAAAGGGGTGCAACATTATGTTTAAGTAATGGTCTGTCTTCCCCCACTCAGTGATCACAAGCTTCCTAAGCTATGGGCTT
This sequence comes from Phaenicophaeus curvirostris, assembly GCF_032191515.1. Taxonomy (NCBI): domain Eukaryota; kingdom Metazoa; phylum Chordata; class Aves; order Cuculiformes; family Cuculidae; genus Phaenicophaeus; species Phaenicophaeus curvirostris. Next base: position 94,108,995 of record NC_091394.1, read on the forward strand.
TTGTTTGAAATCTTTGATTTCTGTGGTGTGTTTATTGATTTGGGCAGTTACTGTATTGGGTAGGTCAAATAGTTTATTAACGTTCAGGAGCTTTACATTGCATCCTGATTATATAATTCAGGTTTTTTTGTCACAGAACTATACTAAGTTTGTATCTTAAACCATCTATTTTCTTTCTTCTTCTTTTCTTTTTCTTTCTTTTTTATTTTCCCTCAAATAGGTATGAACATGGATTATTCCTGGGTGGAAGAACATTGTTGCTGCAAGCCTGGGCTGTGCTTGCTGTCTCTCGCGATCTCACTGGGAGTGCAAGGAAAAGCTACAGCTCTGGTGATGTGGTAAATGCTGTCACTTGTGTTTCACTCACTGGAAAGGTCCCACCCAAGCCTCGTGCAGTGAGCATGGGTCCCTGCTGTAAAGAGATAAGGGGGTAATGGATGACACACGGTGTTTTAATGGCACCGCATCTGGCAGTGCCCGCACAGCCCATAGAAGGGCTGCAGGACCTGTCTGGAGGGATCTTTGCAGATGGATTTCAGGCTGTGCTGTACAGCTCCTGAAGGAAGCAGAAACACGGCACTTTGGCAGGACTTTTTTTTTTATTGGATTTGACTTTTTCTTGCCCATAAAATGTTGCTGCAAACACTGAGCTTTTAAATTAAAGGGAGTTAATGAAAGTGTACCTGTGATAACTATTACTGGATCCCTTGTACATTCAACAGTCACATTAGGATGATTTCTTATTATCTCTAAATCCATTCCAGAGGCATGTGCTTGCTGTTACAGCCCTCCTGTGCACCATTGCAGGTGCAGGGTTTCTGCCCAGCATGGCAGAAAAAAAAAAGTCCAACTGTGTTGCTACAGCCCTGGCTTTTTATGGTTTTTTTTTCTGAGAATGATTAGCTGGGGCTTGCCAGGAACCAACATTTCCCTCAGATAAAGCATGTTCATGTATCTGTATCCCCTGGGCATTCTTAATGCAAATGGAGACTTCACCTAAAACGAGAGGAGGTCTTTCTTTTGTTATAATAGCAATGCAGCTTTTGGCTGAGAGTGTGCTGCCTTGTAAGAAATGGTATCAAACTAGACAAAAATGGAATATTTTGTTGGTGTAGCCAAGGCTGCTGCAACCACTTCAGTCCCTAGAGTTGACTAGGCAGTGTTTACTAGCAAGGCAGACTGTCCAAAATGTACTTGGTGCATTGTCAGTTACAGGTAGTCCATGAAATATGCATTTTCATACAGCAGTCGCTTGATTTCAATTGAACCAGGCATTCGTCCCTGAGCATTTCTCTCTGATAGAGCTAGGGGATTTTGCCACTAGTTTAGTTTAGGCTTATTTATCTCACATGTCCAGCGACCAGTAATAATATGGGTCACAAGCCAGAGGCCAGATTTTGTGACTCCCAGCTTTGCTTTGTCAGCATGACAAACAAGCGGCCACTAATTTTTCATGTTAGATAGGAGAGTGGGTGGCCTGGTCCCAATTCATTGATTGTTGCCAGTTCACATTGCTTGGCTTTGGCGTGAGTGGGATACTTCTTTTCCAAGAGAGTGGTCAAATAATGGAACAGGCTTCCTAGAGATGTTGTCGATGCCCCATGCCTGTCATTGTTTAAGAGGCATTTGGATAATGCCCTTAATAATATGCTTTAACTTTTTGTGAGTCCTGAAGCGGTCAGGCAGTTGGACTAGATGATCATTGTAGGTCCCTTCCAGCTGAAATACTTAGTTCTGTTCTGTTCTATTCTATTCTATTCTATTCTATTCTATTCTATTCTATTCTATTCTATTCTATTCTATTCTATTCTATTCTATTCTATTCTATTCTATTTCATTCCACTCTATTCTCTACTCTACTCTACTCTACTCTACTCTAACTCTAACTCTACTCTAACTCTACTCTACTCTACACTCTGCTCTGCTCTGTTCTGCTTTATTCTCTATCATTTTTCTTGGGCCCAGGGGCACAAGGTGCAAAAGGTAAGGGAGGAGCATATGGCAGGGCAACACATACCCTTGCTTGAGTCATTTGGGTTGGTATACACTGCAGCTGTTGCTGCAGGTCCATCATTAGATCCAGGGCCTCCTCTCTTAATGTGAATTATAGTATCACCAAGATGGAAGCTTGAAAACTGTTAGGAGTTGTCTTCGTGACTTCAAGTGGAAGTGAGAAATACAGCTGCTGAAGTATTTCCTCCTGGGAAAGAATGTGGAGTAAAAATAAACTCCAGGTTCAGCTAAGTGAGGCCATGTCTACGCATGTGTGAGGCAGTTGTCTCAAAGTCCTGGTCTCTGCATGGCAGTATGATGAACGTCCTACTAAGCAGTCTGGATATGCCCCCAGATCCCAACTACCCGAACACCAGCAATATTCAGGATGTCCCAAATACAGCAGTGAGACTGGAAATGCTTCCATTGCTTTGGCAAAGCACCACATTGCCATGAAGCTGGGGAGGTCCTGTGCCAGCCTGCAGTGCTAGGACCTTATGTGCCCTTTAGTGTTTGGAAGAGGAGCTGGGAGACATATCGTCAACAGAGAGCAGGGAGACACAGCATTTAGTGAAGCTTAACTTCTTGATGCATGGCAGCGCTTCGCACTCAGTATTTTACATGTAGCACTGGGACTGTGTGTAAAGATGTTGTCACTAAGCAACAAAACAAGGGTTTTGCAGGATATAGTAAGGTAATACTACATCTCCTTTCCTTCTCCCTCCTCTCCAATACACCAAGATCACCAGAAACCAGTGTCTTGCCTGTGTGTTGGTTAGGAGGCAGTGGGAGGATTGATAAATAAGGGAAGAGAGGATAACAATATCATAGGCTAATTCAAACTAACTGTGTCAGGTCTGAAGGCAGAGCCCATCCAGGCTCTTGTTCTTCTCCCAGCGCCTAAACTTGAGAAAAGGCAAGCAGAAGAGCAGGGCAGGGGGTGGACAAGCCTTGAGCAGGTGAAGGATGCAGTTGAAAGCAGGGAGGACTTCATCCACAGCACAGACCTCAGGATTCTTTCTGACCACTCCAAACCCAGAAACCAATAGTTGGGTCAAGTGGTCAAAATGGTACAGTCTAGTTGCATAGTTGGGTCAAGTGGTCAAAGTGGTACAGTCTAGTTGCAGTAAAGTGACACAAAGAGCAAAGGATTACAAAATAAATAAATCTGATGCCAGAAAAAAAAATCCCTGAAATTGAAAACTCAAGGAGTTGGCGGGGGGCTGGGGGGTGATGGGTGGGAGATGGGTAAAGATGTTTGGAGCCAAGCTTTACTGCAGAGCTTTGAGCAGCAACAGTGGTAAGCAAGGCTGATGCAGGGGCTTTTTTAGCTTCGAATGCAGATGTCTGCTTGGTCTGTGATCTATGCTGAGCATCATTGCGCTTTGGATTGCCACTGAAAGAAACAGCCAATATCCCCAACACAACGAGCAAAGGCAAGCTAAACTCCAGTAACAGTGACGGATGGCACATTTCCATTAACATCCTATATGTGCAAACAGACAGAGCATCACCTCCCAGCTGCCAAAGCACTGTGCCTTATCTACAGTGCAGAGAGGGGTGTGGAGAAAAGGGAGAGGGAAAATATGACCATGTTCATTCAGTAACAGCTCAAAATGCCTCTCAGCTGAAAGTCCCATCAGAGCGGCATTGCACAAAGTCAAGATAAATCTGCAACAGGTTGTCCCCTTTTCCCGGGATATTTTACACTGGTTGTCCCAAGAGACTTGCATTTCCCCATCATGTGGCTCCTTGCTGACATGTCTCATGATGTCCTGTTCACCCAGAAGGTCACCACACACCTGGCCGATGGTGCACACAGCAAAAAGGAAAAGTACTGGGAATGAGACACAGTCCTGGTATTGGTAGCACAGCAATGCTGAAGAGCCCACAAACAACCTGGCCCTGGTGGAGCTGTGCCCTGGATGGGGAGGTTTTACTCTAGCCCATCTCCAAAGAAATGAGTCTTCTGTGCTCGTGTTGTTTGTGTACGGAGGTATCTCCCTGAATCATTTTAAACTTCTGAATGTATTAGCTAACTTCATCTGTGTTTGATGGGACAGGACAGGGGGATTTATGTCATCCATATGTAGTGATCTGGAAAGTGGATGTCTCCATCTCAGCTACTCACCTTGGCCTCTCTTCATATGCACTGGCCAAAGCCAGGCATTTTGTGTTGGAAAAATAACTTTTCTGAGGCAGTGCAGATGGCTGGATTCCTTCCTCACAGAGCCCCTTTTTCCCTGTGCCCTTCCAGGGAAGCACAGATGACTGCCCTGTAAGTCACAACAGCTCATCATGTGGCTCCTGTTCATACCTAGTAGTTTTAAATAGAAAGGCTTGTGTTAATATATCACTGATTTCTCTCGTTGTTTCTCCTAACAGAGTTTGTGTGACCCCAAACCCTCAATGTGGACTGACCACAAGCTTTAAAGGACAAGATTTTATGTTGAAACCAACAGCAGCAACATTTGGAGAGCTAAACAAAAGGGGAAATCTCATAAATTTACCCAATATTTGTGTTGAAAATAATATCCCAAAGCATTTGCATACATTTTGTCTCACTTCTGTGCTAAGTTTAAGTGCTTTGTTCTGACACCACATGGAAGTAGATAATATCTACATACGATTTAAATACTACAGACCTGGACCTGGTCCCTGCAATGCCTTCCTCAAGAGACCTGTAAAGACACAGCCCTAGCCAGGACTTCAGCCAAGTGGAGGAAGATAGGAGCATTCAGGTGCGGGTGGATGAGGTACTGAGGGGCATGGTTTAGAGATTGGTGGGAATGGTTGGACTCGATGATCCGGTGGGTCTCTTCCAACCTGGTGATTCTATGATTCTATGATCTTGTATCTCTTCCACTAATAAAAAGAGGGGCTCAGCTCTCGAAGGGAGCAAGAGGTGTGATGGAATGGGCAGGCTTTACATCTATACACCTTCCTCCAGGCTTTATTTCACATTGCAGATGCCATGGTGGGGAAGGAGAAACTTCTTATCTGGTCTGCCTTGTGCTGGGGGTCTGCAATGGTAGCATCTTCTCTGGTGGCACCTTCCCTGGTGGCATCTTCCAGGTACGCAAAAGCCCACAGCTGGCTGTAGGGTTTATTATAATGAATTAAATTATCCTGTTGAAGGCTTATTTCATGGCTCTTCAGCTCTGCTCTTTACTTACTTCACACTCACAACACATTTGTTCTTCTCTTCCTCCAGGGATCTGCAAGCAGCCTGGCTGGCAAGGTGACGCCCTTCTGGGGTGACATCCTTCTGCATTCCCAGAGCCCATATTTTAACTGACATAAAACATATTTTCAGACAGAGAGGAGCATATCCAAATGCTGCACTCATTCCATGAACCCTTTTTGTTTCCCAGGGACCTGTGGCCACTTTCAAGCCAGAGGTGAGTGAAAGTGCAATCATTATTAACCAGTGATTTGAGAGATATTTTAATATTATTTTTTAGAAAGGGGAAAAAATGAAAGAGGAAACACTCCCTGTTTTGTACTTCTTAAGGTCATGCTTCATATTAAGGTTCCATTTATAAAGAACACATAGATGCGTAATACATATATAAGTGATTGATGAATCATTTATTGTGTACTGCTATTGAACTGTTGATCTCTAGAGCTGACTTAACCATCTATAATACCTACAGCTGCTGTATATAGAGCCATCGATAATGCTGGAACACAAAGTGTTCATGTGCATAATGTGCTTACTACATCTAACATTTATGAATACTTTATAAACAATTTATAAATGAAATCTTAATATACAGCGTAACCTATTTTTAGCATTGTGGCAGTTACATAACCCATTTGGCCTTGATTCATCTCAGTTAACTATGGGCACCTTGCAGAAGTACCTCTGGTTGTAGCCCTGTATTATTTCTCTCTGCGTGTCGACCCTTCCTTCATCCCACTGCTTATTTACCACTGTGCTGCCCCGAAGAGCACTGTAAATGGGTCTGTGAGGGGTGCTGCAACCTCATAGTCTTTGCAACAATTGAGCCACACATCCATAGCCCTCTCACACATGTACTTGCACTGAAGGAAACAATTCACCTGCCTTTTCTTTCCCCTTTTCAACACAAACCCACTGCAGGGGTTCAGTTTGGTGTGTTCACACAAAGAGGTGAGTCGGGCAAAGGGGCAGGGAGGGAATGGAATGGCAGCTGTGCCCTGGATATGAGCTGTTGGAAAAAGCAGCGGTAGGCAGACATCTAAACCAGACCAAGGCATCACTTCAGCCTTGTCCATTCTGTAAGAACATGGGTAGACTTTGGAAAGCAGAAGAGCCCTGTCTCTGACACAGATGAGTGATGACATCCTCACTGGCATTAACAAGATGTTCATTGTTGAACTGTTTCAATAGTTGGCCTGATTTCTTTCTGGCAATGGTTACATTGTGTTGTTCAAAGTGAATGCATGCTGGAAAAGGACTGAAATTGCCCTTCTTCAGTCATGATATCAGAGTGCATTGGGCTGTAATGAATTCTTCTCTTCAGAAGATCCAGTGCTCTGTTGTCACAAAAGTGGTGCTGTATTTCTTTGTTCCCAATAACTGCCTTTCCTTATGCAAAGTAATTTCTGAGCTGATCCTGGGGAGTTTTCCAGTGGATATGGAGATGGGGAGAAGACTGAGAAGGTACCATCCCTTGAAAGAGGAACACCTGGAATAGCAACTGCAAGCAGCAGGTGGGTGAGCCCTGTCTCACCTAGTATGCAGCTACTGGGCCCAGTTTTTGGGTGGAACATGATTTCCCAAGCAAGTTTATGCATATGATTTATGCCTTCAAGCACATCCTGGCCTGGAAGGATCTGCACTCCCAGACTTGTATATATCTGTCCCTCGCGTATTAAAATAACAGTGTCAGATTTAAATGAGATATCTTCTCCTTGTACCAGTGTTTCTGGGGGCCAGCGGTGATGGCCCATGCAATGTAATGGGACAGGGGCCTCAAGCTCAGATTTGCAGGTTCAGATGCAGACTGTGCATCTAGACACAGGTTTAGCAAGTTCCCCAGGCAGATGTCTGACTGAATTACTTGTAATCAGTGTGACTATTAACGTACTTAACATTAGGCACATGCTCAGATATCTTGCTGTATCAGGAACACAGGAAAAAAAATTAATCAATAAATGTTGAATGACATGTCATCTACATGCAGCACAAGTCCCACTAGTGTAATGGAACTGAAGCACCATGAATGTAGTAGCCTAAGTATCACTCCAACAAGCAACACCAGATGGTAATAAGATAGACAAATTCTCATTCAACTGAAATATCTCAAGATGTTTTAAAAGAGGACATGAGAGTCAATCTCATGTTTAACAACTGAAATCTGGTTTGAAGCATTTTTTTTTTCTCCAGCAGATAACCAAAGTGTTAAGAAAGGTCTGATGGAGATGCAGAGAAAGGAGGGAGAGAATGAAAGGCACATGTTGATCCTTTCTGTTGGTACCAACTGAAGAAAAGCAGAAAAGCAGTGAGTGGAAAAGGTAGGAGGAAGGATAAGGTGAGAAAGAGAGAGATGAGAAACCAAGAGCAAAAAAGATGCTGGGCAACCCAAAGACCCTGACCTAATCCACAGAACAGCTTAACCTGCAGAAGTAAATCACTGAACACTGGACATGAAAATTGTCCAGAGCTGCACATCTTCTGTATTAAGAAAAAACCATTAGCGTTTACAAACCTTTGTAAAGCTTGTACTTGTAGGGAAGCCTTGAAATCCCACCTGTGCTCAGACAGCTGAATCGTAATCCCAGAGCTCTAGAAGGCATGCTTAACACCCCAAAGAGTTGGCAGACAGCACTGTTCTAGTGTGCCTATGTAAGAAGGATGGATGCATAGTCCCATTTCAGTGAGAGACAAAGTGCTCACAGTCAGGAAGGGAGCCAGAAAATCCAAGGAAGGGAGAGTGCAGCTGGCTGTCACTAAGGAAAGCTTAAGAGCATTTTGGTGGGAACTGAAGCATAGGACCCTCAGGACTGTTTGACAGAAGGAGCTCAAACAAGGCTGGACATCAGATAAAGCATACAAAACAAGTGCTTCTGGTCAGTCTTTCCAGGTTTACCACCTCCATAAGTGGTCCTCCTTCCAGTTTTCAAGCTCTTTTTGTTGAGAATGGAAAGGATCACACAAACCTAGAATCATAAAATGGTCTGGGTTGGAAAGGACCTTTAGAGGTCACCTAGTCCAACGCCCTTGCAGTGAGCAGGACATCTTCAACCAGACAGGTTACTCAAAGCCCTGTCCAACCTGACTTTGAATGTTTCCAGGGATGGGGCATTTACTACCTCTTTGGGCAACCTGTTCCAGTGTTTCACCACCCTCACTGTCAATATTAGGTTACTGAGGCATAAATAACTTTTGAGGTGAGCACAGTTCCCTCCCCTCTGCTGATAGTTAATGGACACTGACACAGGAACCACACTTATGGACCATGCATCTTTGATCAGCTCTGAATTCATCTATGAATAAAAAGTTTGAAGAAAGCTGAAATTTCAGTTAAAGGGTCAAATACATTTTTTCAGAGCCAGAATGCAGTATCAAGAGATATTTATCAGCAGTAAAATCACACGAGAATATTATCAAGAATTACAGACAGAAGAGACAGGCAGATGTGTAAATAACACAAGATAAGTATTTATTCAGACAGTTAAATTTACACAACTTATGCTTCTCCAGTGCATACATATATTGGACCAACATCTGCTCTCAGCAATGGTGATTTAAATTAGGAATGATTTAATTCAACCAAGTGGGATCATATCAGATATATATAACAATGCAGTTTGGCTCATCATGTTGAAAATAATAGGTGGCTCTTTCAGAGAAATATAAACAAGTTTTCAGTTCCAGAAAAGGCGAGTAGATCAGAAAAGTATCATCCCTTTTTTTCAAGCACTGCAAGGACCAATCCCAACAGCAATCCCAATGATGCAGTATTTTTATTTCAAGTACCTTCCCCTCACCCTTCTGCAAATTACACTGACAAATATTCTCCTTCTAGACAAGTCACAAATGATCTCCAGAAGGAAGAATTTCTTGTGTTTCATCTCTCTCACCAAGACAAGTATAAGTGTGAGAAAATTGGGAAAGATTCCATAAATGCCAAAAGCAACTAAGCATCAAAGTTGACAAGGGACAGAGTGGCCTACTGTATAATGAACAGATAGACCATTAAGGGTCAGTTCACACATAAGAACTTACATTTATGAGCATATATGACAGATTTCTAATGGCATATTGGAAATCTAGGAAATAGGCAGCTTGCTTTTGTTATAACAAGACCTGTTCCCATTCCAATAGCTTCAACAGGCTGTGGATTGGGCTTCTTTGTAAGTAAAGGGTACATGAGTGTTGCATACCAGTATAGGCGTCACGGAACAATATATTAGCGGGGTAAGCTGAAGTATCCTGACTGCAACAGCATCTGCTTCACAATATTTTTTTTTCAAATGCAATGTGGTCCTCACAAGCCTAGCTGTATTCCTAGCATCTGCAGATTACCTGATGCGAATATTGAGTAAAACCCAATTTGGATTTCACTGCAGCAGTGTTGTGTTAACACAGTACAGACACACACGTCAAAAGCAAGCTTTTATGGCAAAGATTAACTGGTTTAATTCGTTCTCTCACAGGATCTTATTTTTCTGTGTATATGCCTATCTAGTGACAGAGAATTCAGCCTCATGGTACAACGTGGTCAACCAAACTCCATTAATGCAAAAAACATGCCCAGCTTGGCTGGTTGGACCTTTTTCCACAGGTGTCTTTCACCCAGATCTACTGTGTGAGTCTGAGAAATGGTTTTCTTACTGGACATGGTGTGCTCACAGCTGACAGAGCAGTGCATCATTGCAAGTAAATCTTCAGTTGATTTCTGATTTCCCTCAGTTTAAGGCTGAAGACTTCCACTCTGGCATTCACAGCTGTATACAGAACCACAGCTCAAGAGCAAACACTGCTAACTTTGCCACAATACAGTTTTTTTAGAGATAATACTCAGCATACATTAGAAATATAGCTATCATGCTATAGCTATAGTTTCCTCAGATTTGAAATATATTTAGGATGAATACATTAAACTCATTTGCAAACATGCAATGAATTGAGTTTTGAGCACTGTCATTCCTATGGAAAACACTAGTCACATCTAAAAGTACAACTGGGCATGATGCAGAGAGCCAGAATGAGCTAGTGCTCTACAGCATAGTGCTCTACAGCATAAGCAGGATGGATCAGATCATGCGTGAAGAGGTGTGCCCAGATCTGGATGAAGTCTAAACAAACCAAACATTTGCAAAGAGGTTGTGCATGTAGATGAAGCATATAAAGAGCTAACTGGAAATAACTGGAGTGCCCCTGCTGCATCTTGATGTATCCACCCCCAAAAGTACATTACCACCAAATTTAAGAGCTGCATGTTCCAAATTTAAGAAAAGATGGAGACAGGTTTAAAACATAAGATCCATGAAATAGTATATTAATCATACAGCTAAGACATCTCCCTACTTTATATGGGGTAAATTCGGGTCACCTTATACAAAAATATTATTCTGAAAGAGAACATGCTAAATTTTTGGTACATTCTTCAACTACTTTTATGGTGAGGAATTCCATGGTCTTAATTACCTAATAATTAAATCTAATCATTCTAACAAAAAGAAGGAAGAAATAACCACATAATCAAGCCCAGTCTACTAGCATGAAAAATCTGATCATAAGAGTTTGCAAAAACTCATGCAAAGTTATATTAATGACTAGCTGATTAATTTTGGTGGCTTGTGAAGTGTCTGCAAACGTTTCAAGCAATTGTGATTGTCTAAAACGGAACTGTGAAAGCCCAAATTCACAGCCAAGCCATAGGCAACCCAAAAGTTGTCTTATTTCTTTTCTCAAGTACAAAACTCTTTAGCTCTTCACTGCTGTCTTTCATTTCTACCAAACTAAAGGCAATGACTTTACTAGGAGCAAGTGACGCTGGGCTCAGGGGAGGAAGAGAATAACTGGAGGCACATTTGCTATTCTAACTTTCAGTAACACAGGAAAAAAAGCATCAGTACAGCTATTTACTACCAAAGACACCAAACAGCAGAAAAGTGAACAAGAACAAACCTTGGAACAAGTCTGAAGGAGAACTACATCTCAAGGACATATGCCATGGGTCGAGTATAAGCCAGGGGGAATTTCATAGATATATATACAACTTTTGTTGAAAAATGCTAAAATGGGATTCTTTGAGTTGGAACTGAGACCTTCAAACACATGGTGAAATTCAGCCCTCAAGACCCTTTCAAACCCACTGACATCAATAGGGTATATGAAAGTATAAAGCATATATTGGCAGTTTCAAAGGCTTTTTGGAAACAGAGGAAAGCTCTAGCATAGTTATAATCTTTGTCTCTCTCTCCCCCCCTCTCTCTGAAATTAGCTAAAGCAGCTGCTCAAATGACTATCAGCCAATTCAGAAAGTGTTCAGCTGTTCCTCCAAAGTAGGGACTGTGGTCTGGGGTTGGACAGAAACAAGCTGGGATCAAGCAGAGGATGTGCCAAGCATTTCTGTGTACTGTGGTTAATCAAATAGCACACAGTACATTTACAGCTTAGTTTGGACTGCAGGCTCCATAGCACGGATGTGAACACTAGGAAGACAGAACCAGGAGAGAGGCAGCTCCCTGCTGCAGTTGTCTTCATGGAATTTGATATTCAGGTAGAAATCCCCTGTGTAGAGAAAGAGAAGTGCTCCAAAGTACACAGTGTCTTTAGTGGGCTTCACCTGGAAAAGGAAAAGTGAAAATCAGTATAATAAAACCAGGAGGAAAACAAGATAATTGCACTTTGCAATTCAGTAGCTTCTTCAAATGATCTCAAAGTACTCTAGATTCACATTGCCTTCACATAAAATGGAGGAAAGGTCTTGTCCCTATTCTAGAAATGGTAAAACTGGAGCACTGAAAATTAGATCCTGGATTATTCTCCCATGCAGCAAAGCTGTGGCACAGCTCAAACCAGAATACAGATCTTCAGGAGTCACTGATTCCAGAGTAGAGTTGGTTTAAGGCAGAGGTCACATAAAATCTTTCCTTAGACTGCATTTATCAACATCTAAATTAAAGGTCTAAATCATGTCTCTGAACTCATGTTAAACAGATGGTTAAACATCATTTAACAACTTGGCAATAACTACATTCATCCCCTCTTATTATTCAGACACAATCTGACTGCAAATTCTAATCAGGAATCTTTAATATTCTCTATCATTGAAATAATTACGTTTAGCCAGAAACATCCCATGAAAAGCAGCCACCCTGATTTACTTGTCCAAATTAAATACAGAGTTCATGCTGTTTCTACATTTATATATCTCCCTTCATCATAAAACCATTTACGATCAATATCTTTACAACAAATAATATATCTCAGTCCATCATTTGAGCAAGACACTTGAATAATTTCTAAATTAGCAATGCCATGACTGCTCACCACGTGATAATGTTTGAATTAATGTCTGCTGCCACAAGATGTTAAATCCAGTTTGAGGGTGCCTAGAACTGGGTTAAAGTTGCTGCAGATGCAAAACACAGAATCAGTACAAAGCCATTCCATTGGATGGAATTCATTCAAGAAATTGTGAAAAGGCAACTTCATCCCAGCAGAAAAGACCCAATAAAAGGCACCTGATGCTCCTCAATATTGTTCTTCCCTCAGTTCAGATCATCTGAGTTCCCTTCTGCTCTCTGGATCCCAAACCCGTCAACTCAAGATAGACTCATGGCGTCATCCCTACTTTCAGGGGTAGAACTGTGCCCACATATTTTCTTCTTTTACTTGAAAACTCATTGTTAAGTGGCCTTTCTTTTCCAAATACCTCAATGTTCATCATGTTATAGAGTCCAGTGTTGGTTCCAAATGACCGCAGGCAATACCATTGGTCAGCCAAACTAAAACCTAAACCCAACTACAACAGAAACTCAGGCGCTGGATCCAGAAGCACTGAGCTGTCCAGATATGCTGGGCTTGACTGAATTCATGGGGAGGAAATCTTTGAACGGGATATCACTGAGTACCAATAGGACATTACCCACTGAAAGAGTGAAGGGATGATGCCAAGAATCCAAGATAGTTTATCACAATTCTTGCCCACTATAAAAAATTTGGTCATCTGGTAAACTGGAACATTGACAACTGGATATTAACTGGGAAAGTGTCTAGGAATACCCCTTGCTGAAGGGAATCTTGCCATAGAAAGGTAAGAATAAAGATGATGACCAGACCAAGGCAGGGGTGAGAGGGGCGAAAAACCACTAGAAAAAGGTTGCCAGGAGTGTGGGGCACCTCAAGAATATTCCAGGGAGCTGAAAAGTGCCTGTCACAAACTTCAGCAAGGAAGATTCTCTGTAGCTTTCAGATGTGAGGGAAATGAGCTATTTATTTCTGTTTTCTCCTGTTCTAGGTTTTTCCAGACCCTCATTGCTGGGTCCTTTAGCCAGCAGACGCACCCTGTACAGTCTCCTCGGGGGGACTTTGCTGAATCTGCCTAATGTGATGCTCCTGCACAAGGGCCTGACTGTTCATAAGCAACAACATCCTCAGAGCTGGCAGAGCCAAAGTCCCCTTTGGCTTTGGTGCCGAGCACTTTTGCTGACCTACAGCACACTTATATCAGCATCGTATAATCCACGTGAGTGATCAGAGCAGTCACAGCTGTTCTTCTGACCCTTGTCCTTGGCATCTCCCCTCCTCGCTGGGTACGAGTTCTTGCCCTCTGGCTTTGTGTCTGGACATGCAGAACAACATCAAGCAGTCTCCCCTCTTGCTTCCTTCCCCTCCTCCAGGGGCTGCCTGCCCTGTTTCCACCTCACTGGAACTGATGTGTACTTGTATCCAGACGATGACAGAGGTGGGCATTAATGCAAGTGATGAGTGGAAGTAAAAAGCACAGGAAGACTCCTCAGGACCCATACCCTTTTCAAGCTTGCCAGTGACAAGTGGGGCTCCCCAGAGCTCAGTGCTGGGTCCAGCCCTGTTCAATGTCTTTATCAATGACCTGGATGAAGGCATTGAGTGCACCCTTAGCAAGTTTGCGGACGATACTAAGCTGGGTGGAAGTGTTGATCTGCTGGAGGGTAGGGAGGCTCTGCAAAGGGATCTGAACAGGCTGGACCGCTGGGCAGAGTCCAATGGCATGAGGTTTAACAAGGCCAAATGCCGGGTCCTGCACTTGGGGCACAACAACCCTGTGCAGTGCTACAGACTGGGAGAAGTCTGTCTAGAAAGCTGCCTGGAGGAGAAGGACCTGGGCGTGTTGGTTGACAGCCGCCTGAACATGAGCCAGCAGTGTGCCCAGGTGGCCAAGAAGGCCAATGGCATCTTGGCTTGTATCAGAAACGGCGTGACCAGCAGGTCCAGGGAGGTTATTCTCCCTCTGTACTCGGCACTGCTGAGACCGCTCCTCGAATCCTGTGTTCAGTTCTGGGTGCCTCGCTACAAGAAGGATGTTGAGGCTCTGGAGCGAGTCCAGAAAAGAGCAACAAAGCTGGTGAAGGGGCTGGAGAACAGGCCTTATGAGGAGCGGCTGAGAGAGCTGAGGTTGTTTAGCCTGGAGAAGAGGAGGCTGAGGGGAGACCTCATTGCTCTCTACAACTACCTGAAAGGAGGTTGTAGAGAGGAGGGTGCTGGCCTCTTCTTCCAAGTGACAGGGGACAGGACAAGAGGGAATGGCCTCAAGCTCCGCCAGGGGAGGTTTAGGCTGGACATTAGGAAAAAATTTTTCACAGAAAGGGTCACTGGGCACTGGAACAGGCTGCCCAGGGAGGTGGTTGAGTCACCTTCCCTGGAGGTGTTTAAGGCACGGGTGGATGAGGTGCTACGGGGCATGGTTTAGTGTTTGATAGGAATGGTTGGACTCGATGATCCGGTGGGTCTCTTCCAACCTGGTTATTCTATGATTCTATGATCCATTTTTCCAAATCTAGCTGCAACATGAAGAAATATCTGTCACACCATAGATCACAGCCCTTAACAAGCAGGAAGCCGGCTTCAGGCACATCAGCATAAGCATCATC
Source organism: Phaenicophaeus curvirostris (assembly GCF_032191515.1). NCBI lineage: Eukaryota > Metazoa > Chordata > Aves > Cuculiformes > Cuculidae > Phaenicophaeus > Phaenicophaeus curvirostris. The sequence continues at coordinate 94,124,061 of NC_091394.1, forward strand.
TTTTCACTCATTAGAAGTTCTGCCTGCAAGGTTTCTCATTCCTTCTACCTTACAGCACAAGTGTCTGAATCACTCAGCAGTTTCTTCACCAAAGGTGAGAAAAGCCAGAGAGCTAGGTAGTATGTGCCCAGTTGTGTTTGCAGCTACCTCCCTTGGTGCAGTATGCACAGACCAAACAATAATCTTCATGGTTTCGGGACTCTCTACATCTGTATGACCACTTGTACAACCAATACTCTAATCAATCCTTGTGGTTTAGCGAAGAAACAGAGAAACAAGAGTAGCTTGAAACCTTTGTACTGTTGAGAAGCAAGTGGCTCTGCAGAAGTTACAAGAAGCGTCTTCCAAAACGGTAACTAGCTTTTCCAATTTAAAGCCATTCCCCTTATCCTGTCACTACATGCCCTTGTAAGAAGTCTCTCCTCAGCTTTCCTGTAGCCTCTTCAGGTACTGAAGGGCCGTTATAAAGTCTCCCTGGAGACTTCTTTTCTCCAGGCTGGACAGCCCCAACTGTTTCAGCCTGTCCATATAGCAGAGGTGCTCCAGCCCTCTGATCATCTTTGTGACTCTCCTCTGGGCACAGGACTACTTTTGAGGTTAAATCACCTAGATTTAGGTGTCTCTCAGCACACTAGGTATCCAAGCCTCTACTACAGCAAGGAAACAACTTGCCAGTGCAGCCAGTGAGCAAACACAAAATGGTTTACCTAGCCAGCCTATAGAGTCAGGATACAGTTGCTGAAACATAGAAACCTCATGACATTTGGGATGATGTAAGGTGCAGAGACATCTGCACAGGGCTGGCAGGATTTACAGGATGATTACAGGATGTCTGGCAGTAGCTGGAAGCCAGGAGGGATACCCACAGCACCTAAATGGTGGTAGACACCTAAATTTAGGCAACAAAATCTCACCCCTGGTGTCTATGTTAGTGTAAGCCAGGTTCTGCTGGCTGCAGACTCCATCTCCATTCACTAATGGGAGCTTGGCTGGCCACCATCCATGGCAACACCCACTCATTTAGGTGTCTCAGTCTGGAACTGAATCCATCCAAATGTCTGTAAAGTGGATGACCACATCTGTGCCAGCTGTTCAACACAAAGATTCATCTGATCAAATGTAGAATGAGGAAAAATATCCCCTAAATTCCATCAACCCTGATAACTGACTCTCCACTGCCTGTGAAGGGAGTTCAGGGTGACTTGTTCAGATGTGTACACAAATCAGATGTTTCACGCCTTGGCTGACAGTACACACCGTACCACTGACTGCAATGCATGATCCCGCTAACCTGCAAGAAACATGAGGATCACTGCTTATGCCTGATCCAGACCAAATTTATATTGTCTTTTGACCTAGCAGATCTACCTAGATGTGTGTTTATATGTTGTGCCAATCTGGGATGCTGTTGAACACATGCTGTTGAATCGAGTCAGAGTCAAAAAAGCTTACCAGAACACCACTAAAGCCTTTACATGGAGACCAAAGATGGAAAGCTTCTACCCTAGAAAAACATGACTGAGAAATCAAGAAAAAAATACCCACATTACTCCTCTGTTCCACTGAGACAGAAGAAAAAATAAGTTTCTAGCTCCATCCTAATCCTTCCCTGATTCAGGCTACCATGTGGGACTGTGATTGCTTAGAACTAATTACTACTTATTTATACTGCTGTAGTACTTAGGGAGCTCAGTTGGAGATTAGGGCTAGTGCCAGCTACTGTTCGCTGCCCCAAAGAGTTTACAGTGCAAGTAAAATAGTGCCAGGAAAACTAATTTGTTCCAGATGGGCCACAGAGGACTTGACAGAAGTGAGCAAATGTTCATCAAAGCTTCTGAGCTGATTCAAAATGACCATCTATTAATGAATTTTTTCTCATCTCCCACTACCAATCATTTGAGCTAGTGCATGATAACACACATAGGAAAAAAAAAACCCAACCTGCTTGAGAATAGTAATGGCAAAAGCAAGATCACAAGGAAAAATGAATTACTGGTAGATACAGGAATCTCCATAGAAAAAGATTTTTCTGGTTTTAATTTGGCAAGAAGCAACTCTGTCTGATCAACTAATTAGTCAAGAAAACCCATAGGTGAGAACTAAGAATTTTTAATAATGTGGCTAAAGCTAACCTTCAGGTTGTGAAGTGAAAAAAAAGAAGTAAATCAATGCAATGTATTTTAATGAGTGGGGATCCACCACAATGTCTCATGCTTCAAAACCCCACATTGAACAAAAACGTCTACTATCTTAGTGATAACTGAAGTCAATTTTTCTGTTAAACAGAGGCATAGAAAGGTAAGGTTAACCAAATTAGAACTTGTGCTTAAAAATAAAGATTTCACTTAATTTTAAATGCATGGAAATATCTCAATATCCTTTAAAATTTTCAGTGAAAGAATTTGCTTTTTGAAGTAGTATATCCCAGCAGAGATTTTGTGACACAAAGCCAGACTGCTGCATTGAATTGAAGTAAGAGCACAAAAAGGTGAATAAGCACTCGTTGCATTACTTCCAAGATAAATTGTCTAACCTGGACTTCAAGCCACAAGAAAAAGAAATACAAAATCGTATGACTTTTACCCTTTAAACAATTTATCTTCATATTGTGAGGCAGCATATGCATGCTGAAAATTCCTGTATATACCCCTGTCTTCCAGACAGCAGCAGAAACTGTTTTGATACTTTATAGTCTGGAAACAAAAATAATTGTGATTTGCTGAGTATCAGGCTTAGCATGACAACAACATTTAAGAAAGCAGAAGGGATTTGGGTCTGAATTTTTACCCCCCAAAGACACCACATTCAACTTAGCACTAATAATGTTGTTGTTTCTGCATTGGCATGACAACACACTAGATTTCCAGGGCATGAGAAGTACCTTCTCTTGCTGTAATACCTGATGCTCCCACTTGTTCTTGACCACACACTACTGATATGTTAAACCATACGCTAGTTCTCCATCCTTCCTCCCACCCAGCTCAGCAGTGCAATAAATCATGTCACTTCCTCGTTGCCAGTGTCAGTGTGAAGTCAGCCCAATTAGCTTAAACTGCTGACGAATGTAGTTTTTGCTAAACTGGCCAACTTGGTGAAGAAACAAATACTCACGCCATTCCTCTCACTGGGTCTGCTGGGGAAGAGGGGAGCATCTTCCCGCAGAGGGGGAGAAACAAGCAGCTGGGCAATGGTAGCGTCTCAATCACCTCCATTAAATGAGCAAAATAATTGTATGCCTGTGACCTCAGTTTATAAAAATAACGGAGCAGCACTGAGTTACACCAGCAGGGAATTGGGTCCAGTGGCTCAGTTTTCATATATAAAAAAGAGAATCTGAATTTCCTTCATCTTACACAACTATGAGCTTCTTCAGCTCCTTAACTAGCGTCTGTCTGAGTTTCCAAACTCAGAGCGTAAACACAATTCTGTGTATGCTCCCTCTTCCCTGAAGCATCAAAAGCACAAACCAGGACTTTCTTCTTGTCCCCAAACCAGGTGTGGCTTTCTGAAATCTTTTTCTCCATCACTGAATTAGCCGTTACAGAGGCTGAAAAAGCCTCTAACAGCATTATATACATTGCTTGAAGAATTTTCTTCCATGATCAGGGCTCTGTGCCTCAAAGAAATATGACTAAGCATTTTCTCTAGGAGCCTGTGTAGGACAAGTATCAATACTACACACTGTGAAATATAACACTTGTTGTCAAAGAGCTGACATTTTCTTCATTTCACCTTTTTGGATGAAAAGGAGGACTAATAACAGAAAGCAACTCTATTTTTAAATTATCAGGGACTGTGTTTACAGGAGAAATGTCTCAATACTGAATGATGTGGCAAAAGGGGTGGACCATAATGTATGAGAAGGCTGCCTGGGCAGGCAGAAGAGATGTGACCTCCTGACTTTTTGCCCTGTAGGAGACTCAGTCAGAAGGTAAGAATACATCCTGCTGACATCTTCTTTTTCCCTAATTAGCTTGGAGGGTCAGGCCCTTTAGCACCTGGGCATCCAAACACTGTCACCCTGATTAAAAAATCCACATTGTCAGAAAGGGACTCAAAGAAAGCCATCTCTTCATTATTTCTGTTGACACATCTAAATTATTCAGCTAAGGATGTAGTTAGCCCCCATTAAAATTCAAGCTGATGGTGTATTTGATGCTCATTAGCTTTTTTAAAATATTTTCTTCCCATGATGCTTAATTGAAAAATATGCATGGTGACTACCCCTGTGGTTAACCTTTAATTTCTTTCTTACTGAGGTTCACTTAAATATTCAGTTTTGACACGTACATTTTATCAGCTATCTGAAGAGCTGACCTAAGCAAAGGTCCTAAGACCTATCCCAAACAGTCACTCTCTTCTTCATATTTATTTTATAAGATACCAGAAATAATGCTTATTCCACTCTGCAGTACTGTCCGAATGTTTTTCTTTTTTTTTTTTAAGGGTTTGGAGGGGTGGGGAGAGGGGCTTGGGAAGTATTCAGGAGAGAGTAGTTTTATCTCTATTTTCAACGTCTTGTCTAAGAAGAAAAAAGTCTCCTAGAGTTTAATCTTCTGAAAATAATTTCAGAGAAACATCAAAATCTCAATTGTTCTAAAAGGGGACCTTTTTTGTCTTATTCCAAGCATGTTTTCTATTTTATTTTATGGTTTTCTAAGGCTAAGCTAAGTGGCTAGGAAATGAACCAGCTCATCATATTGGTCATTATTGTTTAGCATTTTCTTTTTGCAGTCTACTGCATTTCTTCAGGACCTGACTAAAACTGATTTGCTGAGCTCCTTGGCTCAGTCTGGGGAATATTTCTTATGAACTACAGAGAAAAAGTTACTTAAAATCTACTACTGCAGGCTGCACTAGACGGGACTAGCTGTATGGTATTGAACTTTTTAAGTAGGTTACCCATTCATGTCTAGGCAGATCTGGAGTGATGAAAAGTTACTGTCTCTGATAGTTTACTAGTAGTTTACATGACAGGAAATTGCAGTCTTAAACCATCTGAGAGATGATTCTATATTCCCAAATCTATCAGCACCCCTAACTGCCATAATTGCAGTGTTTTCAAAAAGGTATTCTGCCTTAAAATGCACAATTGAATAATGAAACCCTTTTCTGCAAACACTCATCATTTGGAATTGTGATAGCTCGTGGCAGGGGGGTCGGAACTGGATGATCTTTGAGGTCCCTTCCAACCCAAACCATTCTATGTTTCTATCATTCTATGATCCCAAGACTTACTGAATCGATGTAGAAGGTATTGGATCCCACAAAAGTGATAATGTCTTGCAGCTCATAGTTGTGCACCCCATTTTGGTAATCCTGATACGGTGTCACAGTGAGAGCGAAGGGCCCTACGCTGTGTTTGCTCCAGTTGGTCAGCTTCACCTCTAATGGTACGGGGTCCCCCACTTTGCAGTTCACCACGATATCGCAGTCGCAAAGCTTTCCATCAACAAGGATATCTGTAAATCAAGAAAACAGTTCCACATTAAGTTGACACTCCTGCTTTAGAAACTGTATTAATCATGATAGGAAACTTGACAGGAATAAATAACCTAAATAAAACAAAGTGTGCATGACTGTTAACCTTAGGAAAGAAAATATATTGCAGTGTTGTATAGGGTTACATTGCAGAGAAACTACTTGCATGAACCAGTCCGCAAAGGTCTGGTATCTGTCCTCAGTTGTTGAAAGAGCTATGAAAAAACTCCAATTAGACTCTATGCACAAGCACCAGAAGATTTTATTTTAACCTCCTCCCCTGAAAGCCAAAGCCATCGATGACTTCTCATCTTTCTCCTGCAAATCAACAGCATCAGATGAAAGGAAATACAGACAGGAATCATCAATACAAATGGTAGCTAGATAGATCCAGATCTGGATGTCCATATTCACACGTTACAGCCAGAATAAGTCCTCCTGTATGGAGGTGACCTTTTGGAGCAGGACAGATACTGCTAGAATTTGCAATGTAATACATATAAAAACGTCCAGATAATAAGGAAAAAAAGGGATTTTAAAATTATACAGTAGCATTAAGAGCTTGTTCACTCTTCGTGCTTTAATTCATTCTGGGATTTCTATTTTTAACTAACTAATTTTTCTTTCTCCCTTACTAGGATAGCAGAAAATATAAAGCCTCTAAATTGGTTACTGCTGGGACAATGACAGCCAGAGTAATGTGTCCACTAACCTTGCCCATTTGCTTATACAGGACTAAAATGTTTCATTACCAACACACTATGAAACTGCTAGTCCAACTCCCTGCTCTGAAAGAGTTCCCAGTTGTGCAGTATTACTGTGTTTTTCAGATGAGGGTTATCTCCAATGCACTATTAATACAGGAACATTTCTATTTCACTATGGGTTCATGTTCAGAGATAAGAGAAAGCCCTGGGCACATGTAAAAAAGGATCCTCTGTATGAATACCTATCCTCACAATCTTACACGCCCATGAGGCATTTTGATCACTCCAGCTCCTCCTCAGCCATTTGTGTTATGACATTCTGTGTATCATTCTTCCATCAACAGCATTGGATTTACATTAATAACATCTCCTCTTCAAGAAAAGACACAATATTTATTCTTTGGGAACTTTCTTAGGAAAAAAACTCTATTTTACAAAAAAAGTGTTGAAGTTTTTTTTTAACCTATTGTTTGTTCTGTTGTCTTAGAAAAAAACTACAAAACAACACATGTTCTCTTCATGCCCTTTAGCCTGGCAAACTGAACAAGTCTCAGTGCAGTAACTGGAAAAATTTAAAGAAAAATAGTACCAAATAAGAAACAAGTTCAGTAAGGCACATTTATTCTGGACGTCAAGTCAGCAAAGTTGAGTGACCCAGATTAAAACGCTGCTCAAATCTGTTAGAGGAAGTCCAGAGTGGAGTCACGAAGATGATCAGAGGCCTGGAAGACTTCCCATATGAGGACAGGCTAGAAGAGTTGGGCTTGTTCAGCCTGGAGAAGAGAAGGCTTCAGGAAGAACTTAGAGATGGCTTCATGGAGAACTTAGAGCAGCCTTCAAGTACTTGAAGGGAGCTACCGGAAAGCTGAAGAGGGGCTCTTTATCTGGGAGTGCAGGGATAGATGAGGGGTAACACCTTTAAACTGAAAGAGGGGAGATTCATATTAGATAGCGGGAAGAAATTTTCCTGTGAGCGTGGTGAGGCACTGGCGCAGGTTGCCCAGAGAAGTCATGGGTGCCCCATCCCTGGGGGTGTTCAAGGCCAGGTTGGATGAGGCTTTGAGGAACCTGATCCAGTGGAGTGCGTCCCTGTCTATGGCAGAGGATCTGTAAGGTCCCTTCCAACCCAAACCATTCTATGATTCTACGATTCTATGAAATGCAGCACCAAGCTCCAGATACAAGAGGCTTGACAGATCAAGCAGAAAGAAACCCTGCAGTGCTCAAGCTGCAGCTATCCAAAACCTGCAATGGTGTCCCAATGGGAACAGCTCCTGTGCCAAAACTTTCCTTTCCAAAGGAGACACCTAGTTTTTGACACTAAGAGCATGCTAAGGCCACACTTGAAGTGCCAAGTCCAGTTCTGGCCTCCTCAGTACAAGAAAGACATGGACGTACTGGAGAAAGTTCAGTGAAGTTCCAAGAAGAAAATGATAGGATTGGAGTATCTCTCCTATGAGGAAAAGCTGAGAGAGAGCTGGTGGACTGTTCAGCCTAGAGAACAGAAGGCTCAGTGAGGCATCTCATCAATGTATATAGATACATGAAGGGGGGTTGCAATGAGACAGGCTCTTCTCAGTGCTCCCTAAGATCACAGAGGTGAAGTACTGGTTATAATGGCATCCCATTATCTGGGATTAACTGATTTGAATTTTTCAAAACAGGAAAATATGTGTGTCTGCCCATGTGTGTGTACAATCTTTATGCTTCCCATCCTTCTGGCATAGAAGTGAAGCCTGAATGATTCCTTCAAAATACCTGTGTTTATATCAATTCATAGAATGGTTTGTGTTGGAAGGGAACTTAAAATAAATCCAGTTCCAACCCCACTGCCATGGGCAGGGACACCTCCCACTGTATCAGGCTGCTCAAAGCCTCATCCAGCCTGGCTTTGAATAGGGATGGGGCATCCATGATTTCCCAGGGCAATGTTTTCCAGTGCCTCACCACCCTCATAGTGAAAAATTTCTTCCTAATATCTACCCTAAATCTCCCATCTTTCAGCTTAAAACCGTTAACTTTGTCCTATCCCTGCGCTCCTTGATAAAAAGCCCCTCTCTATCTTTCCTGTAGGTCCCCTTTAAGTACTGGGAGGCAATTCTTCATGACTTTATAACAGTTTATGTTTTCAAGCTTCTCTCTGCAAGGTAAATGGTTTCATTAAAAATAAATAATTTTTTTCTTTTTTTCTGATTCGTCTAGCCAGTGGGTCTCAAAGCTGTGAGAATGTCTGACTCCCCAGCATGAACCTTGAGAAATACTCAATAAGCTAAGCAGCTGAATCTTTATTTTCAAGCTGCTCATCAACTTGCCTTTTAGCTTTAAAATTCAATGCTCTACTGTAGGAATTGTAAATGAACCCTTTGCCCTCTGTCTCCACCTTTGTCTCTAATAATAGCTCAGAGCATTGCTTCCCAATATCTTCAGGTGAAAATAGAAAATCCAAACAAAAGGGAAGTAATTAAACCTGGCTCAATCAGATTAATTTTATTTCATATTCCTTAAAAAATCTAAATTCAGTTAAGATTGATTTAATACCATGTGTGTGCACACGTGCTTGTGTACATATTGAGAGATTATTTCCTTCCCAGCACACCCTTCCCTCTTGCAGTACTGAAGCCAAGGATCTCAATGAGATGTCAGATGAGAAAACACACATGGCTGGCATGCAAAATACTACGGAAAGGAGTGTTTAAAAACAGTCCCCTTTCATCAGAGAGAACAGCTTGGTTTGACAGGCAGTTTTACTCCCATCCTGACACAGAAAACATCTCATGGACCATACGGATTTGCTTTAATATTTTCATCCATGAACAGAGGAAAAGCCATGTGTACAGGGTCCCATTTCTGCAGATTCAGCTCACTCACACAGATGGCATATAAAAGCTGAGACTGCTCACACCACTGCTGTGAGAGTGAATCATTATTGGCTTCAGTATACAGTAGCTCTGAATCAGAAGACACAGTCTCTAGCACAGAAGACAGTGGTGGCCCTAGCTCCATCTTCCAAAGATTCATATAGAAAATAAACAGTTTTTCAGAATATTAGAAAGAAAAAGTTTAATGCAAACAGCATATATAAATTACATTTAAACAGTGGAAGTGTAAACTCTGGCCATCAGGTCAAAAAAACCACAAAGGCCTAGCAATCTCCTTCTAATTAGATGTTAAATCATTTAGTAAGCCAACAAAATGCTGCTTTTACATTATAACTTCCCCCACCCCACCCCTTTCCTGCTCATTTACCTACATATGTCTACTATGCTGGCATCCTTGGGTATCAACATGACCCTGCAATGCTTGATAATCAAGGAAAAAGGAAAGACACAGTCTCCACCACACACCCATTAACAGACATAGGACTGCTCTGAGGAAACACCGGATATTTAATTCCTACGACTTCCTCTAAGTGATTATTGAACCAAAGGAGAAAATGTCTGACACGTTTTGGAAGGCAGAGGATGAGGATATGCTGATTTTGACTGGGATGGAGTTTTATTCATAGCAGCTAGTATGGGGTTATGGCTCGTATTTGTAATGGAAACAGTATCAATAATACAGGGATGTTTTTGTTACTGCTGAGCAGTCCTTACACAGATTCAAGGCCTTTTCTGCTCCTCAACCCACCCCACCAGCAAGCAGCTTGCGGGTGCAGAAGTTGGAAGAGAACACGGGTGGGACAGAATACCCAAAGGGATATTCTATACCATATGACATCATCCTCAGCATATAAAGTTGAGGGAAGAAGGAAAAGGGGACATTTGGAGTTACAGCATTTGTCTTCCCAAGTAACCATTATGCGAGATGGAGCCCTGCTTTCCTGCAGACAGTTGAACTTGCCAATATGAAGTAATTAATGAAGTCCTTGTTTTGCTTTGCTTTTATGTGTGGCTTTTGCTTTACCTATTAAACTGTCTTTATCTCAATCCACAAGCTGTCTAACTTTTACTCTTCTAGTTCTCTTCCTTCATCCCACTAGGGTGAGTGATCAAGTGACTGTGCGGTGCTTAGTTGCCACCTGGGTTTAAACCACAACAGGATGATAAAAGCCACTGAGAATCACAGAATCCTTTCGGTTGGAAAAGACCCTTAAGATCATTGAAAGAGTGGGTGAGAAGGGTGACTGGGAAGCCTTACTTTTCACTGATGGCCGTACCCAAGCCTTTTAAGATCTCGATGAATTCACCTTTTAGTTGGAATAACTATTCACGGCCAGTTGATAGGTGATGCTTATTGACACCACAATAGCTCGGAGACTATTATATGAAAATAATACATTTGGTTTAATATCGTGTTTGTCTCTCAGGACCTCAAAACTCAAGAATGTTACTAATAGGAAGACAATCACTATTCCACAAGCAAAACATCATTTACCACCACCTACCACATGCACTTCTGACTTCATCACCCAACGGGGCAGCTTGGAAATGAATACCAAACATTATTAACATTTTGTGTTATTTAGTGGCTCACGACACACAGTAAGTTTTTCCTGCTACTTTATCCCTTTTCCATATGAGCACTGGCAACTCATTGGCCCACCTGTACATCAAGAGACCTAAGTAATGGCTAATTGTATTTCTGCATCCAACTCCCTATTTGTCACTGTTTAATTTGGGAAAGACGAATTCAAATAAATGTTTAATCTCAGTAGGAATGCATATTCCAGCAATGTTTACTCTCCTTGCTCAAGTCTGGGTCAATTTAAAAAACAGGCTGCAGAGGAAGGCATGGTGTTTGTTCTCATCTTTACAGTGGGTGGGGTGGAGAGATTTCCATTCGATATTTGCTTTTAAATTTGATGTTGAATCCCCAACTGACACAGATGTGCTAGTCCCTGCCATCCACTGTAGCCAGGAATCTGACTAAAGATAAACACCTCAAAGAAGTCTGGCTTTGCCCAAACAAGTAGGTAAAAAAATTCAAGGCAAGAGATGCCCAAATGAGCAAATACATCTCACATAAGAGGTAAAAGAGATCTTTGAGCCCAGCAAAGCAAGCCTTGCTTGTCTGTAGTGTGGTAGTTAGGGGAATTTGAGTCATTCAACCCCTTTTTATGCTGCTAGTGCTGTTTTAAAATACTAGTTTTACTCTGTGAACTGGGAAAGCTGTGGTCTGAGGAGGGGAGTGAAGCAACAATGCCAACGTCTCTAGATAATGTCCATCAAGTACTTTGATGGAGGAAAGCCAAAGAACAAGAGCCCAAGAAAGAGCTGCTGCAGAGAAAGTCTTGCAGAATGATTCAGTTTTTCTGCGTTCACCAGCTATAAAGTGCTGATTAAAAAGTCTTCCCAGGCAAGCTTTACTTCTAATTGCCCTAAAAGAGCAATGAAAGGGCCAGTCATGCTGTCTGGAACAACTTTTTTTTTTTTTTTTTTCCTCTTCTCCTTCCCTCCTCTGCACCTCTGCAAGAGGGTTGAACAATCCTGTCCATTTCTGATCTTACATACTGGGTGGCTGGAAAAAAGATCAGAATGGAGGTAAAAACATACTACAAGCAGACTCTGCACAGAGCAAGCTGGTCCTGCCTGTCTCCAAACAAGCAAGCTCCCTGTCCCTCCTCTTACTGCTGCATGTCATAGAATCATACAATGGTTTTGGTTGGAAGGAGCCTTAATACCACCTACTTCCAGCCCCCCGCCATGGACAGGGACACCTCCCACTGGATAAGGCTGCTAACAACATGACAGGCCAGCAACAATTTCAGCAGCCTGTAATTTGGGGTTCAGTTGGCTGCTTAGAGGAGCTGGCAGATCATGGCATCCTGTTAAGAAAACAGGTTCCTTGAATTTTTTTTATGTATCTCCTCCAACAGATGAACCTAAACACTGTTTCTGTATCTCCTCTTCCCACTCGTTCTCTCTCACGCAGACCAGTTCCCTTTCATTTCCCAAACCATTCATGCAAATTATTTACACATAGAGTTACAGCATTGGTTACACTTGCTTGTCCATTACAAGGTCCTGCAGTATTTTCAGAACTGAATATATCCATACAAAAGATATCTCTATGAGTACAAAAACTGTGTTCCCTGTCACTCTCATCACGAAAATGCTGAATGGTTATTTAATAGCACAAGAGCCTCATAGCTATTTGCACAAAGTCTTCTGTATGTGGTTTGGATCTGCTCATCACACCAAACGTGTGCATCTTAACTTGGAATAACATCCTCCTGCTCATTCACTGTTACACTGACACAGTACTGAGCCAAATCCACTGCCTGCATAATTTCAATGCAGTCAATGAGCACAGAGGTACACAGATGTTTGTATTGTAACATGTTCAAATTACATGAATATCTCACCTTGTCAACCACTGCTAGTCCTGTCCTGGAAAATGCCCTTATACTCAAAGCCTGCTGATCAAAAACCTCTATGGACCTGAAGAGTTCAGCTCCTCTTTGGGTCAAGGCCCTTGGACAGGGTTGAATAAAATATACAGGAAAAGATATGAACAACCTAGTGAAGCTTCCTGCGAGTACCAGTAACCCAGAGACCTTCAGCTAACACAGGGGCATGAACCTGAAAACAGGAAAGTTGGCAGAGGATGGGATGACTGAACATGAACATAGGCTAGTGAAAGAGGCAACTGCTTCCACAAAACCTCTGAGCTGCCTGATTCCTGGCAAGCTTCCCATTCCCAAACATTTTACAATTGAATTAAGGACACTTTATTCATTCCAAAAGCAATTAAAAAGAAAAACACAGTTAAAATATAGTTCTAGCAACAATAAGCAATTAGTTTTTGATAGTTTTCTGTGTCTTCCTATTTAATCACTTTTTTGCAGTGGCCAGTATGCTGATGACAGATTCCGACTGGTCTGATTATTGGCCTTGCCAAATTGTTTCAAATTTGTGCCTGTTCTTAACTCTGTGATGACAACGGATTGAGGATCCTGCAGCATGCCCATAGAATTTGCTTGCAAAAAGGATTTTTCAACCTTGTTCGTTTGGCTTGAGTAAGCTTTCTTCCTCTGAATCAGTATAAAGTTTATGTCCAATTTTAATCTCTGAATCTATCCTTGGCAGACACATGATCAGGGTTCAATTTCAATGCCACTTGATCACAGCTGTAAACATTTAGATGTAGTACAATCTTCTTCAATTAACTGTAAATACCAGGGTCACACTAGCTGCAAAGAGAAGCATGAACATTTCTAGTGCTCTGGAGTTTGACTGTCCTCCAACTTTTATTTGGATCTTAAAACACCAAATCTGAATGCACATTAACCACAGATTTATTTAAGAAATGAGTTATTCAGTTTAACATCTCTGGTTTTCTGTGGGAGTTGTTTTATTTTCCATATGCCTTTAGACATAGACATAGACATAGACATAGACATAGACATAGACATAGACATAGACATAGACATAGATATTTCTTCTGCCCCGTGAAATTGCTGGCACATGGATGGCACCTGCTTGTCTCTTCTCCGGCAGCCACCATAATCTGTCATTGGGTGATTTGCACTATTTGCTACCAAAGTGCAAATCACTTCAGACTTTGTACTGCTTGTGTCCAGTTCTATCTAAGTGCTCAAAGGCAGATGCCCTAAAAGTTTAAAATTCTCAGAGCTCTGTGTTTGCTGGTGAGCCTGAGCTCCTTTTGACTTATTTTAAAATATTCCATGACATAGCCCCAGCTTGCTTAAATAGTCTCATTTCTGAATATGGGCCAACCCCTTTTTATCTATTCATCACAAGCAGGTTTGCAGAAGACTTCTTTTGATCATCTGCTACACAGCCAAAAGGTCAGGCTGCAATACAACGTATGCCTGTGTTTTGAAATTTCACGAGCCCAGGATTTGCATGTTATTTTAGGTTATTGAAAACTTTATTTCTATGGCCTGTCTGTGGCAGGACTACTTTTAGAGCATTCTTACCCTGCCCTGAGGGAAAAAAAAATAAAAAGGAAAGGAAAATAAAAAGCACTATGTATTATTGAAACAAACCTAATCCATAGTAGGATGTATCATATAACACTAGGTTTTTGTACACTGGCAGCTTTGTGCAAAATTGCTGCAGGTCACGAATAACATGGCTTAACCTACAGCTTACTGAAAGAACATCACCTTATTCCTCACTGGCTGCGAATAAGACTTAAATTTTTTATCCTTCTTTCTGCCATTCTGCAATGATGGATGTGGGACAAACCTCCCCCTCCACAGAGGAGATTATTGAAGGTTTCATGCAACCTTTGTGAGAGTTTCTGACTTGTGGCTGAAAAGCTAATGGGAAAAAAAAAAAAAAAGTCTATAGCCCTTACGTGCAGGGTTGGGAGTCTGTCTTAAAGGTTTAGTGTAGACACTATGTAGACTGGAGACCTCCAGGGAGTGTTAACTGCTCTAGAAATCAGTGATGGGGATGGTGATTGTGGCACATTTCCTGTGGAGATATTAGTGACCTAGCACATGGTCACAAAAGAAGTAATGCCCACGTAACAGCAGAGACACAATACTAGGCTCCTGTGCTCAGCTCTGTGCATGCAAAGTCAAATGCATGTATTTCACCACACAATCTACTTACCTAAACTCTTACTGCATATGGCAATACGGAAGTGGAAACCATTTAACTGTTTTTCTGGATTTTCTACTCTTTCAAGTGGAAACAGTATTTTCTGCATTATCTACTCTACAGTTACAAAGTGGTGCTCTGGACTCTTACATAGATAAGGGACTAGCTGGAACTAGATGATCTTTAAGGTCCCTTCCAATGATTCCAACCCATTTTATGCTTCTGTGACTATACCTAACAGCTCTTTTTTAAATTGTTACTTAAACTAATCCTGTGTGTAATGTAATTGTCATATTTGAGGAGTATTTGGGGCTCCTGCAGGATCAAATACACTATGTAACATCTGAAGAAGAAGAAACTCAAAGGCAGATGGGAAGAGTGATGAGACATCAGGTTACCTCCATGCTTCAATGTATAGAGACATAGGGGCAGGATGCTTTCAGGAAGCCAAAAAAGTGATACTGATTATTTAAAGAAAAATGATGGGTACGAGACCCATTTTCCATGCTTGTCTCAAAAAAGAACTGTGAAATATTGCATGAGATGTGCAGGCCATAAGAATTTTTGTTTCCTTATAGAGCAGCCAAAGCCTGGTACAAGATAATATATGACTGCCGATTAACAAGCAGGTAGATGATTTACCACATTTCAGTAACTGTGTAAATATGAGCACTAGGACACTGAGCCTCACAGGCCTCCTTCAGCCCAACCATGATTGAAATGCAATGAGGTGAGCAAAATGAGAGGTATTAAACTACTCCAGGTACAAACGCTGTATCGCAGCACTTTATGTACAGGGAAGGCGTGATGTGTGGTTACTAGACTACATGTGGCTAATGTCTACAGAGTAGAGTTGCTCAAAAGCAGAGATGAGCGTTAAAATGGAGCTATTCTTAATGACATTTCTTTGAGTTTCAGTCACAGCGTATTTCAATCTAATGACTTGAAGTTGTTTTAATTACCAGTGAATTGAGTTAAGATGTTACTACTTCCTCTATGTACAGTGAGGTCATTTTGCCAATTTTGCATTAAGACATGAGATGGTAACCCAAGCAGATGTGACCTGGAAACTAGCAAGCCCTACTATGGTGCTACAACTTCTTAATTCTGATTGCATCCTACTTCTACATCATGACCAGTCTCAAAATCCAGTTTCAATCCACATACCATGAACTGCACTAATAGATGTATATAGATGGAAGTTTCCAACCATCCTCTGTAATAAAAATCCGTATTCTTCCTTATTAGATCAGATGTGAGCACACAAATAAAACTTACTGAAAACAAGAAATCTTTAAGGCTAGAGTCATCAACCCAAACAACTTTAGGCCTCTCTCTCTGAGATCTTTCTGCTTATAATTTACTACTTAAAAAAAATGAATATGCTCAGAACTGAGCTTCTGAATTTTTCATTAAGTCTTTTCCTTTCCGTATCTCTCTGTCTATCAGAAATAAAATCAGACCTTTTCCTGCCAATCTCAGTTTTCTCTTTGACTTAGTCTCCTCTCATGACTCACACCTCTAGTCTGTGATTAAACCCTGATGGCACTTTCTACAAAGCTTCTCCAAAACTGACCTTTTCACTCTGCCTACATTGCCAGATGCTTTTCTAAGATCTAATTGGATTATGAGCCTTAACAATTAAAATCTCTTCATCTCTGCTTTTGACACCTCTAAACTAGTGTCTTTCTAATCTACTGAAGACCTTACTTCAAAGATCATCCTGCAGGTCTGTAACCTGGTTATGTCCACATGGCACCTTGCACAGACGTCATTGCCAGCTTGTCTACTTTCTAGCTGTAGCAGTAGAGCTCAGCCTCGGCTAAATCTCCACATACTGATCCAAATTTTTCTGTGCAAGCTGAAACTTGTGCTGAAGTCATGCAGAAAACTGCTATCTGATTGCTACAGAGGTGATAAGTTGTGTTCATTGCTACACATTGTGTTCATTGCTACCCATTGGCTACAACTTGCAGTCAAAACTACTCTCCTATTATTCTCTTATACTCTCCTATATATTCTCTTATTATTCTCTCATATATATAAAATATATATATACATACACATAAATATGTATAAATATAATATCAGGCTATCAGGTCTTACGGATAACAATACTCGTGTTCCTAAGACCTTAGCAGAATAATTTGTATAGCACCTAGAACTTTGCAGATCTATTTTCCTGGGATGTCCAGCCAACAGTTCTAGAGAATTAGAAATGTAAAAGAAATAAGCTTAAATAAATAGAAAACATCTGTGTATCTCAAATCTCAGGGCTCTCTGGTGAGGCAAGGAAGTGAGTACTGTACCAGTTTTCCAAATGTGAACACTGAGACATTTTAGGAGGAGTTAACCTGTATGTGAAGAGCAATCAGGAGTTTTCACTGAGCAGAAATTAATGCATAAGCTAAACAACAGAAGTGAATAGAACAGGTTACTTCCAGAAGACAGAGGAAAACACTGTAATTGTAAGCTTTCAAAATCCCTATGCTGGCCAACTCCTTACAGGAATAAATCTTACACCAAACTGAATGTAAAACCTGAGGATTTTTAGGACATGCAGGAAAAGAGAGAGAGAAAAAAGGAAACCCAACCATAATGAAAACTGAAATTAAAATAATGCTACTTAAAGGAGAACTCTTTGATAAAACAGTTAAAGTAAGAGCCTAGAAACCCTTTCTTCCCCATCACTGCATTCTGAAGGAATGGAAACCTGATATCAGCACAGCGAAGGGCTGAGAGGATGAAAACTCTGTGTTTAAATAAAACTACAAATTAAATATTGGAGGGGAGAGAAGGCTGCAAGCTGTGCCTTGAGCTTCAGCTGTCAAGTGCTGCAACACATTCCTGCAAACCTCTTTCCTTCTAATTGGCCGTTTGGGTGGCAAAACCGTTCCTCACTCAAACCTTGCAACTGTGCTCCAGCCTGCTGAGCTGCTGGAAAAATGAGCAATGAGCAGGTGTCAAATTCTGTCCTTTTATCTTCGGCTTTTAAAAGACAGATACAATTACGTGCAAATCAATATAGTGCAGCAGCTGATTAGGTCTCTTTTCTAAGAATTATTTGCACAAGGTTCTTTGCACAGACCGGCCAGAGCTATCGGCTCATCTACAGAAACAGTATTTTGTCTGCTCTATCTTCTACCACAAGCAGAGAAGAGGAATTATTAACTCTTCACCCTCCACAGCAACACTGCATCATCTAATAACCTCTCACTGCTGCAGTCTTTCAATGGTTTTATGTATTTTGAGTTTACTTGTGTATGTTTAATACACACCAGCAGAATACCTAAGAAATGAAAAGAGGTTGTAAAGCACAGGAAGTTGACCAAGTTGACAAAATTGAAATTAAAAGTCTTCAAAAGTCAATTTACAGAAAGACTTTATGGTTTCCTTAGTTGGCCCACTGAAGTCATGTGTCATCCTATCCCCAGAGGTGTTCAAGGCCAGGTTGGATGGGGCTTTGAGCAACCTGATCCAGTGGAA
This sequence comes from Phaenicophaeus curvirostris, assembly GCF_032191515.1. Lineage (NCBI taxonomy): Eukaryota > Metazoa > Chordata > Aves > Cuculiformes > Cuculidae > Phaenicophaeus > Phaenicophaeus curvirostris. The sequence goes on from NC_091394.1 coordinate 94,142,248, forward strand.
GATGTTCTTGCCCATGGCAGGAGTGTTGGAACTGGTTGATCATTAAGGTCCCTTCCAACCTAAGCCATTCTATGATTCTATGATTTTGTGGATTTGCATGCGAAATGATAATGAACGCACCTTGTTTCCTTCTACAAAACATGAACAAAAACTACTCCCAAACCCCATCACCTCTGTATGTGCACGGACTAGATTTTTAACTTCATAAATATCCATGGATTTACATTACCTAGGGATCTGGCAAAATGTATTTCATGCAGTTTTTATTTGGTGGTGCAGGAAAATATAGTTTAGGTTTTTTTAAAAAAAGAAAAAAAAGGAGGAAAAAGAGAAAAATTGCTTTTGCTGTTTTGAACTGATTCAAGAAATCACAGAATCGTAGAATCATAGAATCATTAGGTTGGAAAATGGACCTCAGAGATCATCAGCTCCAATCATACCTGTCTACTGCTAAATCATGTCTCCAAGCACCTCATCTACCCGCTTTTTAAACACTTGCAGGGATGGTGACTCAATCACTTCCCTAAGCAGTCTGTTCCCACAGAATCACAGAATCACAGAATAACCAGGTTGGAAGAGACCCACCGGATCACCGAGTCCAACCGTTCCTACCAAACACTAAACCATATCCCTCAGCACCTCGTCCACCCGTGCCTTAAACACCTCCAGGGAAGGTGACTCAACCACCTCCCTGGGCAGCCTGTTCCAGTGCCCAATGACCCTTTCTGTAAAGAATTTTTTCCTAACGTCTAGCCTAAACCTCCCCTGTCGGAGCTTGAGGCCATTCCCTCTTGTCCTGTCCCCTGTCACTTGGGAGAAGAGGCCAGCACCCTCCTCTCTACAACGTCCTTTCAGGTAGTTGTAGAGAGCAATGAGGTCACCCCTCAGCCTCCTCTTCTCCAGGCTAAACAACCCCAGCTCTCTCAGCCGCTCCTCATAAGGCCTGTTCTCCAGCCCTTTCACCAGCTTTGTTGCTCTTCTCTGTACTCTCTCCAGAGCCTCAACATCCTTCTTGTGGTGAGGGGCCCAGAACTGAACACAGTATTCGAGGAGCGGTCTCACCAGTGCCGAGTACAGAGGGAGGATAACCTCCCTGGACCTGCTGGTCACGCCGTTTCTGATACAAGCCAAGATGCCATTGGCCTTCTTGGCCACCTGGGCACACTGCTGGCTCATATTCAGTCGGCTGTCAACCAACACCCCCAGGTCCCTCTCCTCCAGGCAGCTTTCTAGACAGACTTCTCCTAGTCTGTAGCACTGCACAGGGTTGTTGTGCCCCAAGTGCAGGACCCGGCATTTGGCCTTGTTAAACCTCATGCCATTGGACTCTGCCCAGCGGTCCAGCCTGTTCAGATCCCTTTGCAGAGCCTCCCGACCCTCCAGCAGATCGACACTTCCACCCAGCTTAGTGTCATCCGCAAACTTGCTAAGGGTGCATTCGATGCCTTCATCCAGGTCATTGATGAAGACATTGAACAGGGCTGGACCCAGCACTGAGCCCTGGGGAACCCCACTTGTCACTGGCCTCCAGCTGGATTTCACACCATTTACCACCACTCTCTGGGCCCGGCCATCCAACCAGTTTTCCACCCAGGAGAGTGTGCGCCTGTCCAGCCCAGAGGCTGACAGTTTCTCAAGCAGAACGCTGTGAGAAACTGTGTCAAAGGCTTTGCTGAAGTCCAGGAAGACCACATCCACAGCCTTTCCCTCATCCAGTAGCCGGGTCACTTTGTCATAGAAGGCGATCAGGTTAGTCTGGCAAGACCTGCCTTTTGTGAACCCATGTTGACTGGGCCTGATCACCCGGTTCTCTTGCATGTGCTTCATGATAGCACTCAAGATCACCTGTTCCATGACTTTCCCTGGCACTGAGGTCAGACTGACAGGCCTGTAGTTTCCTGGGTCCTCCCTGCGGCCCTTTTTGTAGATGGGCACAACATCAGCCAGCCTCCAGTCCAGTGGGACTTCCCCAGTCTTCCAGGACTGTTGGAAGATGATGGAAAGGGGTTTGGCCAGCACATCCGCCAGCTCCTTCAGTACCCTAGGGTGAATCCCGTCCGGCCCCATAGACTTGTGACTGTCCAGTCGGGCTAGCAAGGCTCTGACCACCTCCTCTTGGATCATGGGAGCCTCATTTTGCTCCTCTAGCTCCTGGGTTTGTACACAGGCGGAACGACCCTCCTTACGACTAAAGACTGAGGCAAAGAAGGCATTAAGTACCTCAGCCTTTTCCTCATCCCCTGTTACTGTTGTCCCTTCTGTGTCCAATAGGGACTGTATGGTCTCCCTAGTCCGCCTTTTATTATTTATATATTTGTAGAAAGATTTTTTGTTATCTTTCACTGACTTGGCCAATCCAATTTCTAGCTGAGCCTTAGCCCTTCTGATTTTTTCCCTACACAATCTCACTTCCCTCCTGTAGTCCACCCAAGAGGCCTGTCCCTTCTTCCAGAGGCCATAAACATTTCTTTTCTTCTTGATATCCCTCAAGATTTCTCTATTCAACCAAGCTGGCTTTCTCCCCTGCCGGCTTTTTTTCCGGACCACGGGGATGGCTTTCTCCTGAGCTGCTAGGACCACCCCTTTGAAGAGCTCCCAGCCCTCCTGGGCTCCCTTGCCCTTGAGTACTGTCTCCCATGAGACTTCACCAACCAGCCTGCTGAAGAGATCAAAGTCAGCCCTCTGGAAATTTAATGTTACCGTCTTGCTAACCACCCTCTTCACTTCACCTAGAACAGAAAATTTTATAATCTCATGGTCGCTTAGTCCTAGGCGTCCACCTACCGCCACATCCCCTACAAGGCCTTCTCTGTTCACCAACAGGAGGTCCAGGAGGGCACCTTCCCTGGTTGGTTCATTCACCAACTGTGCAAGGAAGTTATCTCCCACGCACTCCAGGAACCTCCTAGACTGCTTCCTTTCTGCTGTGTTGTACACCCAGCAGATATCAGGCAGATTGAAGTCTCCCACCAGAACGAGAGGCATCGATCTAGAGATTAACCCCAGCTGTTTATAGAAGAGCTCATCAGCTGCTTCCCTCTTCATATGAAAAGGTAACTTTGCTTGCATTCATAATACAAAGACTGAGGGTACATGTTAAGGGGTCCTGGTTGCCATTACAGTCCCAAAAGTAGTTCTGCCAAAGCAATAGCTGTGGGAGGGCACAGAAATGTCTTCTGATGCCATTTATATCATAACTACTGTTTGGGTGAATATAGCCTCCAAACTGTGATACGTCTCTTAATGCTAAATTATCACCCTTATACCTAAACAAAGAGAGGTTTTATATGCATCCTCATTATGTAAAACAAAAACAGGATAGAGGATCATTTTATTCCAATCCATTATAAACTCCTAAGGATTCAGAAGTTTTCAATGCAAGGGAATTTTTTCCCTGAAATTTTCAGGTCTCTAGCAAGACTTTGGGCCTAAGAGAGTAAAAAAAGTTCATATGTTGGATGCAAAGTATAATATATAAAGCAAACAATGACATACAATGGAAACTGTTCCCAAGAGCATTTACAATTTCAGCAAGTACAGGACACTGAGAGTTAACCACTGTTATGTGGTTTGTCTTTTCCAGCATTAATTTGTGAAAAAGTCTATTTTTTATGCACTTGCAATCCAAATAAAAGAACGAATTAAAAGAACTAACATACAAGCCACACTAGGCAATAGAGTGTCACAGCCAAACACTGCCAGTAATCTACATTCACATTGTATTACATGAACTGACCCAGAATTAACTATGGCTGCCCTCTCCTGGAAAACTCTCTAAAACAAATGAAGTTCTCTCTCATCCATATCCATTAACAGCATTAGCATGCTTAGTGGCAAGAACACAGGAGAACACAACAACTGGATAAACAGCTACAAGGAAGCAGTATCAAGCTTCAATAGAATTGAACCATTTTTCCATAAGGTCCTGAACAGATAGTCTAGTCATCTTTGTAAATCAGGGGGCATGTTTGAGCTTAGTCAGTGATTACAGATTATGTGGCGCCTGACTTAACATTTCAGAATGGATACTAGATGTCGAGATGAGAGTAACACAGGATGAGTGTAACAAGAAAACAACTTGCAGTTGCTTCCTAGAAGATCTTCATAATTCAGAAACTTGGCTGTAAGCTTTAGGAAACTTCAGTTGTGACTCTTAGATCCCCTGAGATTCACTGGTCAAGAACTTGGACCATAAGCTCACGTGTTCCAAGAGAGGACTCCAAGAGAGGACGGGGCATGGAGGAGATAGCCACTTGCATTACATGCATGGGGAAACACAAAGAGCACCTAGGCTGACCTGGCATAGGTGATTCACAGAAAAGATGCTTTCAAGGAAAGCAAAAAGTCTACCCAGTCTTCACAGATGTTAGTATGAGTCAACAAAATATCAGATATTATTGCTGGAACACAATATCAGTGCAAGTGGCTTCAGCCTCCTCTCCTTAGCTGTATAATCACCTATTAGTACACTGTTTGCGGGCCTTTTCTCTGAAGAGATTTCTTGCTTGAGTCCACTCAATAACAATCCCTTAAAATCCTTTCTTGAGAAATGACACGTATCATAAGACAGTAATTTGGGAAAATCACTGGCCAAATCCCAGTTATTACTTCTGTAAAGGTATCACTGGGGTTCCTGAGGCATATCTAGTGATAAAAGCACATGGTTACACTCTAATACGATAGAAGCTGGATGAGATTTAATAAGATTTAGATACCAAATTGGCCAATAGAGTATCCCTGATCAAAACAAACAAAGAGAAAATCAGAGGTGAAAAACTACTCACCTTCATGAGAGGCGTGACTTTGAAAGCGTCTGAACACAGCATCAATCTTAAACTTCTATCAGAGTAGGATAATCTCTCAAAGTGAAGCACCTTATTCAAACCTCTGAAAAGCACTCAAGATCTATAAAGCTTAGCTCGAGTAATTCTGAAACTCAGTAGTAAATATCTATGGATGTAGAACTCTGCATTCTTTTCTTCTCTGTTTTCCCCTCTCTCCACATTGTTCCAGACTGTTTCTTAATGTCTCTCGCATTTGCCACTGACAGCAACCACATTGTACAAGACACTATGAAAACAGGCAAAATCTCTGTTCTTAATCACTTTGTCACGTAATGACCAGTGAAATCTCTGTGTATGCAGAGAGCCCTTTCAGATGCCACATTCAATTTGCCTCAATGAAAAGTAGCTGTAATAGAAAGCAGATGCTCCACAATGAGTTTGCCAGCTGTTGAAGTGACATGCAGATGTTGAGCACATTGAACTCCAAACATCTGATCTTTCAGTACAAAGGGAACTCAATCCTTGTCTTAAAAACACTGAGCTAAGATCTTTGTTACCATAAAATGCAATAAAGTTAATATTAACCTCAGGTTTCTTCTACAAGTACAGAAGCAACAAACCAAAACACTGAAAAATTACAGAAAAATAATGGACAAATGTCTTTGACAGGGAAGTTCTATTCCAGTTGTTTTTAATAACCTGAATCATTCAAAACCCAACCATAGCACCCAGCCCCCTGTTTTCCCAATTTTATTCGCAGCTAGACACCAATTTTATATTCCAGAGTATTCCATCAAGTAAAAAATTCTTTGTTAGAGTGAAGGGCCATCTCCTCCGACAGTGTTCTTTGAGATATAATTTAAATTAATACCACTATCTTCTCTCGAAAAAGCAGGACTAAAAAACCCCTAATAAAATTGTTAATTACTTGAAAATCAAGCAAGCTTAAATAAAGTATTTGTCTGAGAAAATAAGCCAGTATCTGTCACAGTGGGCCAACAGTCGTTATTAACAACAATCTGAAAATCAGCTTCTCAAAGATGGACACTAGCCGGAATATGATATTCTCTTACATCAAAGAACAACAACAGGAAAGACCAACAGGAGATCTATTGGCACTTCCAAGTTTTATTTATTTTTTAATGTCTCAACATCATTCAGCAGAATGGACTGCTGTCTTTATCCTCCCAAAGCACCTCATTAAACAAGTGAGTTAATCAAGTATATTCAGCTAATGAGAAAACAAGATTAAAAAAGTTCAGAGAAGAGAGAATGAGGAAAAGATTTAACAGAGTCAACCTCTTTCAAGCTTAGGAACATGCCTGTGGTTCATAAAATGTAAACTGTAAAACATATAAGCTGCGGTTACATTTTCAGTGAGTAAACAGTAATTACCCTGGTCAAAAATTCATGGAAATACTTTCCAATCTGAATCCAGGGGGATAATTTCTGTTCTGCCTACAGTTTGATGGTCTAGAAAGAAAGGCTTTTCCAGCTTTATGACACATAAGATATTGCAAAATTAACATGTACGCCTGTACACCCTACACAATTTTGGTATGTGGGCCTCCTGCATTTACTTAGAGTTGGTATTAGGACTTTGCTGAACTCATGATATGTATAATTATCTATCTATACTCACTAGGTTTCTAGACAAATACTTTTAATCACTCACTCCAGGTATCAGGTTCATAGTTAAGATTGCTAACTGATTAACTACTATTTCCTAGTAGCTAGCTATATAAAGAGCTACAGCACAGGCTTTTTACCATGTCAGATTCCTTTGCCCATTGCTCCACTCATGTAAGAATCTTTGTAGCATTTCGAATCTCGGGCATTTTCATATATCCTTTATCCAGTTCTGTCCATAACTCACTAAGTACAGAATTTTCCTCCAAATTATGGCTGTGCTGAAGGACTCCATCTTCTGCCACTAACAACCTTTCTACGCCTAAAAAGTATGAGGTCTAGCTATACGTGGAATATTTCTATTTGACACTGAGATGAAAAAAAGGCTATCTTTGCTCAATCAGACTTTCCCCTACAGATGCAGGAGTATGTCACAAACATATTATCCTGTGCATTGTGAATTCATGGAATCACAATAACCCCAACACTAAATCTAAATATTTGAAAGAAATAACGGCAAAACCACTTTGGAAAATCCAATTGAGATCAACATGAGATTATCTTGCCGTCCACTGAAGTATTTACACATCTCTTTGTTCTGTGATTTGATTTGCCTGTTAATAGCACGAAGCAACAATTTGCCTTACCTAGACTTATCATCAAATCAAAACAGTCCTAAATACTTGAATCCTGTATAAGAATATGCATTTTCTGGGGCTGGGGACTTTAATCTTCTCTTTGACCATTTGCAAGCACAACTCTTTATTGCTTGGCCATAGTGTGAATCACCAGCAAAGGCAGCAAGCACTATTTCCCTGACTGCCCACTTGCTGAGCCCTCAGTAGGATAAAACTATGACACAGACTTTATTGAGGGCCCTGGAAAACCACCTGCCATCTTTGGCTCTGAGAGCTGAGCAGTTTATGGTAGGCAGTCACATGAATGGCCTTTCTGTTGAAATTTCCAAGGGAGAATAATACAGCTGCTAATTAATAAAATAGCTCAAGTTTGTCTGCAGGTTGTTTATACTAATGAGTAGAGCTGGTATTATGGTCGTTGCTTTTCAAGTTACCATACTGCCTTGCAGAAAGAGACCTGTAGCAAAGATCAAAGTGATTATATGAAATGATTCCTAATACTTCTGAAACGGTTATTATTGAAAAAGATTATTCGAATTAGGGGAAGACAAAAAATCCCATGAATTTGTTCAGTTGTCTAGTTGGTTTCCCTTCTATTTCTCTCCTTTACCTTCACTACATAATTGTCACAGATCTGTTAAATTGGCAGCACTCAAACAGACGCCTCAGAAATGATTCCATACTTAAAGCCCATACAATATATAGAATCATAGAATAACCGGGTTGGAAGAGACCCACTGGATCATCGAGTCCAACCATTCCTATCAAACACTAAACCATGCCCCTTAGCACCTCATCCACCCGTGCCTTAAACACCTCCAGGGAAGGTGACCATATCTGGCATACCAAAAATTAGTGATCACTACACGTTAGAGTTAATGGGTTCAAAGAACAAGTCTTAAAAGAGCTTAACCAAAGTGGCAAAATAGCCTGGTTTTACCTTCCTGACTATCATCTTGGTTGTATTACACTTTCTTTGGATCCTGTCCCATCTGTCTATTCTCCACTGGAAAATAAAGTCACATTTGCTCCTTTTAATGGTTCTTACGAGCTCTGCCCACATCTCCATCCACATCCACTGCCTTGTTCTCCTTCACACTCTGCCCTGCCACCAAGGTTGGTCTCAAATGATCCCTCCTCTCTAGCCTTCTCCTAAAATGCCAGTTACGCACGTGATGGCCTCTCCAAGTGAGACCACTGGGTAGCAATGGTTTTGGAGAGCTGACCAGAAGAAAAGACCACTATTTCTTTTTCTGGCCATTGCATATACTTTCATAGTAGATTTATTCCCAGACCAACTCTCCCCAGGCATACAGGCTGAATACTTTGCTCCCTTGTTGCCCCTGCCTCAACCTCACTGGGCAGCAGAGACTTGCACTGTATGCACATGTAGTGGTGACAGTCACGGGTGCTCAGATCCCACCACATCCAGGCACTACTACATTACACTTTTCATCATTATAATACAAGTTCCCAGCAAGAATCAAACTCAACACTTCAGAAAGGCATGTCTCATTAACTACCAAAATTCACTTCTACCGTATTATTGATGCCACCATAACCACTCCAAGAGCACATCTTTTATTCTGCACTGTATTTTTTTGTCTCAAAAATTATATTAGCAATGAAAACAATTAGTCTCACTAGTTCTGTGCGTAGCAAGGCAGAGAAAAGTCATAGCACCTCTCTTCCCAGCAGGCAAAGGCAGAGAAAAAAAAAAATCTCTTGTGCTTTCTTGGCTCTATTAGGAAAAGCTGCAGATGTCGCTTGCAGTACAGCTTTCTCAGGTAATCCTATATTCATATACAACACACTTCCTTATCCATAAATTCTTTCCATCCCTACTGAAGGAGCTGGATAAAGTAAAGGAGGAGAAACAGGCAAAATTTAGATTGAAAAGAGAGGTAATCTCCAACTGTAAGTCTACTATTGCTCCAGGGACAGTAATTCTTCTTACTTATCCAGTCTAGTTGCAACTTCAAAATAATGAGACTTTCACCACATCCTGTAGGAAATACCTGCAGAGTTCAATAGATCTTATTGCCAAGTATCCTTAAGTCTCAATCTAAATATTCCTAACATTTTTATCCCCTTACTCTTAGTTACAGTCCATATTCAAGCCTCAAAGTAATTCCACTCCCACATGGGGTTGGTGTCCTTCTAGTATTTTTAGCCTCCATTATCCTCTGACACAGGTTAACATTAGAAAAACAAATCTGAATAAATTAAAATTGCCGGAAAAAATGATGAATGACAGATAATTTAAAAATAATTACAATTAGAGCAGTAGAAAATGGAGAAGGCCTATTAGACTACTGAATGCATCCATGAACACAGAATGTCTTAAATTAATCTGATATTAAATGTGATCTAAACCAAAAGGTCAAAAAGAATCTTGTTAATCTTCTTTAATTTACTATTTCTTTTCCTTTATACAATATGTCTCAAAATGCTAATACAGCAGCACCTAAGGGTGTTAACTTTTATTTCTCAAAAAAATCAAATTAATTTCTTCTACTTTAAGAAAATGATGTGCTTTGTCTTACAATAAACTTATCCCCAACATGAAGATCTTGGACAGGACTTAGCTAAAGTTATCTGTCAAGCCTGTGCCTTCTTCCTACTGAGTGCAAAGAGAAATATTGCTCTGCCTGTCTGCAGTCAGGGAGAACTGCTGCATCCAACCTCATTGGAGCTGCAGTTTCAACAAACACACATGGGAATGCAGTACTGGAAGAATATTTGATTGTGTTTGTTTACCAACAGTGTTGATGCCAAGCAGCTTTGCCTGGTTAAAAAAAAAAAAGAGAGATGAAATTTGATTTTTAATAATTCCACAACTCTGATAGAAACTGCGTTACAAGAAATACCATTTCAGGCTATCAGAAGACAGATGGTCTAAGTGAAACAGCAATACATCAAAATCTCAAAACTAAGTCTTGTGAAAGTTATTTTAAAGGGAGTGTAAAGTTAGATGCATACTCCAAAAGTCAGACCACGTAAAGTGACTGTGATTCGATTTCAATTAGGTTGTTTTCTTTTTAGTTTTCTTTGTATTTATGACTGAATTAGCTAAAGATGCAAGTAATACCATTTTTTTCAACAGAGGACCCTCAAGGAAGAATAATAAAGTTGTTCCTAAACTTTTTAAATGGATAAAACACAGTTTATCCTCAAAAAGGCTTCAATCTGTTACAGTCTGCATTTACTTTTAAATATTTGTCTTAAGGACTGAAGAGTTCCTCTGAAAATACCAGACACCTCAGTCTAGAATGAACTCTCTTTGAATGATCTTGAGTCACAACTCTAGATTCGAGAAAGAATTTTCTTGTAACAAAAGTCTTCATTGTGGGTCAATTAAAAATAGCTTCAAGAGAAAATAAGGTTCCTTAGCAACTCAAACAAAGCAGGAAAAACTACAGTTATTGCTAACCTCTAGGGGAAAACCAAAGTGCCTTGTCTCTTTGCGAGATTATCTTGCTTTATTTTATTACCAGCCTCTTCAGGCCTGTTTTATGAGAGACATTTGCTGACATACGTAAATGATTTCAGTAAGGATGCTCTCATTTGCTCACAAGGCACAGAGGAAGAAAGGCTGAGTTCAGGTTCCCATTTTCTTTGTTCCTCGAAAACTTGAGGCATGGCGGTCTTCTGGTGCTGAGCGAGACCTTATCTCCTCCCTTTTGTATAAGCAGCACATAAAAGAGATATTTCAGTTTCACTTCTACACACTTCAAATATGTAATGTAATGATGTTATCTGTCCTGAAAGACTAGAAGACATTCCCATCTAACCCACTATCAACAGTCTAGAGAAAAAAAACTTTATGTTTTGCATTGTGTTTAAACTTCCAGAGGGCAGACATCCCCATGTTCTGGAAAAGGAGCCAATGGAGGGAAAAAACAGCTTGGTTGAGTAGGAAGATCTTGAGAGACATCAAAAAGAAAAGGAATGTCTATGAGCTTTGGAAGAAGGGACAGCCGTCTTGGGTGATGAGGTGCTGAGGGGCATGGTTTAGGGATTGATAGGAATCATTGGACTTGATGATCCGGTGGGTCTTTTCCAACCTAGTGATTCTGTGTGATTCTGTGTGTTTCTTCAGCACCTGGTTTAAGACCATTGAATTGGCTTTTAAGGCAACAGAAACTACAAGCACTTGAATAACAACACTCAAGAAAAACTAGGGTCTACAGCAACAGTTATCACAGCTCTTACTTGGAGACTGCAATGAAGGAGAATAAAGAAAAATAAATAAGTAAGTAAATAAAATAAAGACTAAAGAAAAATACTTTTATTTTTTATAGAAGTGTAGTGTCCAAAATATCTTTAAAAAGAAGTAAAGTTCTTGTTTTTTTAATACACGCTTGACAAACTGCAGCTGGAAGCACATTCCCCAAACACGAGCTCAAACACTCACCACTCTCTGGAAAGTCAAAGGGATCGATTCAATTTTCCTGAATTTAAATGCGTGGACAATTGTCTTTGCAGGTCTGACTGACGTAATTTTGATAGCAATTCCAACTCTTTGGATTCTGATTTAGCAAATAGCATCCTTAGTCATGGGCTGTGTTGAAGAAGACACATTCACTGTAGTGACACACATTCCAGGAAAATATCCTAAGGTTTGGGTTATTTGGGTCACTATTGGCTAACTGATTTTTATCTTCCTATGAAGGAGAGAACTTAAAAATCTAAACTATGTGTATAATCTGGGGTGAATCTACTCAGCAAAATCAGATGGGAATGGGAAAGAGACAACAAAACACTGGGAAGAATCCAGACACAAGACTGTTTTCTGACAATATATTTAAGATTCTTGCAAATATTTATTTCCTCTTCTGCTGGAAAACCAGATTGAACCAAGTTGCTTATTTTTTTAATTATTTATGTGACTCCTATCTGGAGAAAGGAAGGAAAAAAAAAAACCACCACCATATTTCTTGAATTTGTTCCTAGTCTTTCTTAAAAGAGAAAGATGACTGAATCACATTGCCAACAGACCAAAGCCGGACTGTGTTCCTGATACATTCCCCTTCTTTGTACAGCGTGCAACAGCTTTCTGCCATCATTATATACATAGCACTGGCAGGCTGAAATTCTGATAAACAGAATGAATCCTCTAAGCCCTGGAAATGACAGCAACATTTTCCATCACCTGCTGGATAAAGAAAAGGTTACTTTGCTTCAGTGTCCTTCAGTAGCATTTTGTATCATTACACGTTAGACCAAAAAGACTAATAGGAGAGAAGCAGAGGGTTCATGCCTTTCTCCTATCGTTCTGCCTGTTTTCCAATGGGATTGTTCCATTTTCATCCTCATCCTTAGCAAAACAACTAGGTGTGTTCTGCCGGTCTGTGGCTCAGGGTCATTCTTAGATGTCACATGAAGGCACCTACACTAAGTAGCTCATCAAATGAAGGGTTTAATAACTAGTATGAACACAGTACCTAACTAGTGTGCCAGACTTGGAAGGCCAGCCTTTGTCTTTTAGTAGAAAAGTATCACCTGGAATAATTATTATTATTATTGAACACCACCATTAGCACAGAACTAAATCGTCTTCTTTTCCTAACCTATGACTTCCTTTTCTCCAGCACTTTACCTGCCAATATATGAACACCATCACATGCTTCACAGCTGTGTTTTAGGCGATACTACTAATTTTTAACTCATTCTTCTAAGGATTAAATTCATTTATACCCCTGCAGAGTTGAAAGCTCAGTAAGACTCACAAGCCAAGCTGCACGGGGTCCGATCATCATATGACAAGATAGCTGAAGGAAGCATTGTACTGCAAAAAAAGGTGCCCTTTTCCCCAAAAACTGGCTGGGCACAGTGGTGCTGCGGGGTTTACATGGAAGATATGAATCGAAGAAGCTGATCACATGCAGTTATTTTGAAGAATCCACAATTAAAAGCACTATTTTCAAGGGGAACATGGAGTTGAGGGGTGGTAGGTCATTTTTGGTCTACCTCAACTTTGAGATGAATGAAGCAAGCTCCACCCTCCTTCCTAATGTGCTTTATAATGATGCTTGCACAGTGCAGAGAGCAATTTAACTCTGCTCAAGCAGCCAATGTTCTGAAACGGCATGGGAAATGTACAAAAGCAAAGACATGACCAGATCACAGACCCCCAGATGCTCTGTGGGTTTATGTCTGGATAAATGCTTCATTCTTGTCTCCAGGTAAATGTTCCATTCCTACCCATTAAGCAAGAAAGCAGATAGGAGGTGCTCTTAACACAAATAGCAGGGCAAAAGGAATATTCCCCCTCCCATGATGTTAGATAAAGGACAGTTTTGCCGTTTCTCCCACTGCACCTGGCGTTTGCCATGAACACTAACACTGTTGGTGTAACACTCTTGCCATCAGTGCTCTTATATACCGATCACCTTGTTGTTCATTTTGATTAATAAAAATGAAAGCGAGCAGCACATCAAATGTATCCAGCAATTCTCTATTGCTTACAAACTGCTCAAATTTTACAGCTCTTCAGTAGCAAAATAAGGCACTATTTAGAACATTTTGTAAAGTTATTTTGAATCAAAATAATGGTACATTTGAAAAGCACATTTTCAATCCCTAGATCAGTTTTATCCATCTGCCAAAAAACCTAAGTCTTCAATTTTTTCTTTGATCCTCACCTATACAGAATTATTTTAGCTCCAATTTGCTGTTTGCAAAATGAGATACAACCAGGCAGATTTCCACAGCATGGCATATTTAGAGGGGGATAGGGGACAGGTGGGTGCATAAATACCTTTACTTTACTTTACTTCCCCAATTAAGCTTTTTTTGCTCTTTCTCTTTAAATACCACTATTCCCAAACCCCTATGTGCTTCAAGAGCTGCAGGGAGAAACCCAGGTTGCACAAGCATGGGCTGTACAACTCAATTACTGAGATCTGAAGGAAACTCGTGTCCTTGGACAGCATCTCTGAGGTTTCACCACGAATGCTGCCTGATCTAATTAGGAAACACTCAGCATCTTTGTGGCAATTACTAAAGAAAATAATTATGACATGACCACTGTCTTCCTTCACATGGAAAAGCTGCAGAAAATGACAGGAAACAGAAGTCAGACGGGAATTAATAAAATAGCCTTTGGCAAGAGAGGAGTGAAACGTCAATTCCAGAAGAACATACAATTTTCTCAACTGTAAAATGAGGAAAAAGTACCACATTGCAAGCTAAAGACCAACAGGAAAAGAGTCCATTTAGTCATAAATGAGCCATACATTTGCCACAACAAAGCACAGCTTATGCTTGCAGACAGCTGCCTGTTATATTTTATTATAGGAAAAGAGACTTTAATGGGTTCCGTGGTATGGTTTGTGGCTGCCCTACTGTCACATGTTTGCCCTCAAGAGATGCCACGTGATAATGCATTAACAATCCTACACCAATTTATGTTACAAATTATTTTCTTTCAACACAGAAACCAATTTAAATCACTGAAAATCCTTTGAAGTCCCCATAGGAGTTAGTTCTGTGGTTATAACAGGGAGCTGGAAAGTAAAACTCTTGATTGCAGCCCCCACCTTAATCACTCATTTGCTGCAAGAATTTAATCATGCAACTTAACTGCCCTGCCTCAGTTTACTGACATGTATATTAATAAGCAGCTCTGGAGTAATCAAAGCATGGGAGACACTTTACAAAACAATGAAGGTGATCAGTATGGCACTTATGCAACACAGAGGTGTGAGTCTTAATTAATGTTTATAAAGTGCCTGAAGAACTCCAGAGCACTGGTGCCAAGGGAATACAAAGTATCATTACATTTATTTTGCAAAGAAGTATGACTATGTGATTATAATTTTATTACCCACACAGCTTTATATGGAGGGTTTGAGCACAAAAGAAATTAAACTTTTTGACACTTTCCCTGCAGCGCAGGTTCATTATCGGAGCAGCATATCAAATGGAAGGGATTTAATAACTCGCTCTCAAGATCAACTATGAAATCATACACAAACCTTCGCTATCTTCAAGCAATATATACGGAAAAATCTGTGTGCGACAAAAGTGTTTTAAAAGTTTGGGTTGTTATGTGGATGTTATAGCATCAAATAATCTGAGTACTTACAGAGCATTAATTTACTGTAGCAGCTGTAATCTCCCCTGTATTTTGATTATCTTGACATTTTCTAATCATGAGAGTTATAAATTTTAAAATGATATGGCAGGCCTGATAGGCTGCAGACTCACCCCCCCAGGGAAGTTACTTTTTTTATTAAACATTAAATTGCTTTTCTCCAAAAGAAGAATTATATTTGGGCTAATTTTTGCTTTTTGAATGCTGCCACAGATTTCTTCTGATAATACAGTGGTATGAGTGACAGCAGAGAGTTTTCTTTTCAATATTCTTGGATAAATTTTGACCAAAGA
The DNA here is from genome assembly GCF_032191515.1 of Phaenicophaeus curvirostris. Taxonomy (NCBI): domain Eukaryota; kingdom Metazoa; phylum Chordata; class Aves; order Cuculiformes; family Cuculidae; genus Phaenicophaeus; species Phaenicophaeus curvirostris. The sequence goes on from NC_091394.1 coordinate 94,157,693, forward strand.
TGCCAGTTCTGTCTTTCACCATTGATATGAATTAGCTCGGGCACAATTACAGCAGGTTTTTTTTAGTGTAGTTTCTAGTAAGACTCAAAAGTTTCTAAGATGAACTTTGAATTTGCACAGGTTTTTGGTTTGTTTGGTTTTTGTTCTTTTGTTGTTTTTTTTTTCTGAGAGATCTTGCATTTTCAGGCATTATAGCTAGGATCTGAACTTTGGCTGGGGAATTACAGTTGCCTGCATGCTACGCATGACATTTTTCCTGCTCAACCCAAATTCCTGTAAATTATAAGCTTTGTAAAATAATTTTTTCTGTATTCATAGTCATGACTTTTAATCCAGATGCCCTCTATGCTCCCTTTACTGAGTATTCCCATTTCCAGCACCACAAGAATCACAGAGTCATAGAATGGTTTGGGTTGGAAGGGACTTTAAAGATCATCCAGTTCCAACCCCCCTGACACGGGCAGGGACACCTCCCACCAGATCAGATTGCTCAAAGCCTCATCCAACCTGGTCTTGAACACCTCCAGGACATCCATGACTTTTCTGGGCAACCTCTTCTAGTGCCTCACCATCCTCATAGTGAAAAACTTCTTCCTAATATCTAATCTGAATCTCCCCTCTTTCAGCTTAAAACCATTCCCCTCACCCAACCCCAGTTCTACCCCTACACTCCCTGATAAAAAGCCTTCCCCAGCTTTCCTGTAGGACCCAATATGGAAGATATGGAAGGTTTCCCTTTTAAATATCATGTGCAGCCTGCCCAGTTCCTCAGGCTTCTCCCAGCAACACTCAAAGCCACACGAGAAACTTCAAATTAAATGAGTTAACCACTCAGGAATCATTTGGTTACAGAAAAAAACATAGACATCTTCTCATATCACTTAATTTTTGGAGGATAAGTGGCAAGAGAGGCTTTCAATAACTTTGTTTATAAGACTTTTTTGTCTCAGACCTTTGGTCAGACCAATTTATGCATGTCCAAACCCTCCTCTCACAGCAGATATATTTTTTACTACTAATCAAAAGTCAGAAGGAGGAGTGATGCTAACTCACCACCTACCAGCATCACATTCAATGCTTCCATAAATGAGGTAAAGGATATATTTTTCAATCCAGCTTTCCCTAATTCTGAATCTTCAGCACATCAGTTTTGATACTCTTTTAACTGCTGTGTCCTTCCTTAAACTGCAAAAATAATATTTTCCAGAACTCAAGCAACAAGTTCAACACTAACACTGCCATGCTTTAAAAAGACCATGAGTACAAACACTTTCTAGCTATTATATCACATCTCTAATAGATGTTACCCAATGTAAAAGGCAACTTTACAACTTCTTTGCTTTCAGATAGATTTATGATACAAATGAAAACAATTAATTACATGACCAGACTATATATCTCCTAGCCTTCATTCTCTTTCTGAAACTATTTGACTAATAATAACGGTCTATCACATGGTTTCATGTATGAATTTTAAGGTTTATTTTAATTTAGAGAAAGCTATTTGGAGAACACCGAGCCTCATTTCTTTACAGGTTCCATTTGAAATAATCATTTTTTCGTAACTATTTCCTTGTTTAATATGTAGACATAAAGTAGGGGGGGAACAGAAAACATTACTCCATGTCCTGGCAAAGAATCATCCTGGCAAAGAATATAGTCCCTTGCCTTGGATCTACAACTCATGCCTTGGAGGACTGTGTACAGGACCTCTCTGTTTTGACAGATACAATCTAAAGATGAAAAAGTACTCCAAGGCAGAAGAACTTACAGTTTTTTCAAATGAGTTTTTTGCTTTGAATTCCTTAATATCACAGGGAGAAATCTGACCACTAGTAGCCCTAGTAAAGTGACATGAATTTGGATTTGAAGCTCATTAGAAATCTCGAAAGGGTGTATTTGTGTATACTAAAGTTTCATTCTCTCTGCTAACATGGCAAATAAAGAAGGTTCAAATGTCAGGTGGATAACCAGGACCAAGGGCTTGAACCATTACACAGAAGACAAGACTTCACAAACCTGTACTGAATACAAACTGATAGTGTAAGCTAAGATTAACACATTGACCTGTGTGACTCCTTCCAGCAAAAACAAATATTCTTCCTTAGCAATCTCTTTCAGGAGATCTCAGCTTTAGTTAGGCTGACCTACAACCCTTTCAGGAAGTCAACATTCTGAGAAGCTTAGTATTTCCACCCATCCATCTCCCCAGGGATCTTCTTAAAAAAAAAAAGAAAGAGGTTCCATTACAAAGTCTTCCTTGTTTGCAGATCTCATTCTACCTGCAAACATTTATGGTGACCAAGCTTTTTGTTTAGACACACGCAGAAGTTTCTTTCAAAATACAGTTATCTCAGAAAGCAAACAATGAAGTAGAAAAAGAGAACAGATTGCTAATGCTCTTTCTGCAGCAATGCTGCTCTGAATGAATTCCCTAAAATACTTAACCCACAGAGAAAGGCTCTGAAAGGCTCTGTCATTACACAAGACCTTCAGAGAGACCAAGGTGTGACCCCCCAAAGGGTTATAAACACAAGGAGCTCAAAGTTAGATTGCCTTGGAAGTAATCAGATCACATCAGTCTGTACTATAATACAAATATAATGCCTTGGAGAAATAAAAGAAGAAAAAGACTATTTTTCATTATTTTGGGGGAGACGCTATAGTGTCCTAGTAACAGAGCAATCTCCTTTAAACTAACTGGAAAGCTTATGCTGTGGAAGCCTCTCAAAGCCAGTGCAACTCAACGTGTTTTATAGCATAGCAGAAATGATTTCTTCATTTTAAATTCTGTAAGAAGGGGAAGGTGGTTTAGAAATACATCCAGTTACGTACCCATTTCTATTCTTGGCAATTTAAAAAGCTCTATGCAGAGAAAGGAGGATGCTGGGTTGTAGAAGAAATATCCTCCTATACATATGAATAACAAACAGCATAAAGCATAAAAATGGGCATTGGACAGCAACTCTAGTTTATTTGGATTCTTAGGTCTTAACAGTACAGCCGTAATGCCTCATGCTGGCTCTGGATAAAGATGAGTGGTCCTCTCAAAAATTTTAAAAGAAGCCTTCAAGATATTTTGTTGTGTAGTAACAGCAAGGATACATACCTTACACAGCTTGGTTCTCTAGTCAGACTGAAAAAGCTTGATGAAGGAAGGATCTTTAGCCCTACTTAATTGTGAGAAACCGGCACAGAGAAGTGAAACAATTTGCTCACAATTCCACTATATGCCAGACACATAGGTAGGAACAGGACTCCCAAACTCCTCAGCCCTGTCAACTGTCATGCAGTCTCTAGCAACAAATTCATTTCCTACACACATAAGAAATAATTGTTTCCAAACTTCACAAAAGCACAAGAATAACTTTACTTGCAGCTGGGCAAAACAATTTTATTCAGTTTTCCGCAGGAGAATGTCACCTTTTGAGGTTTGTTTTCATTTCATTCATAGTTTATTCCCTTTTAGTTGAGCAACCAACAGATTCATCACTCCTTTGAAGTTGTTTTCTTTCTCCCACACTGGCATTAGCTACATAGACAATAGGGAAATGTGAATCGTAGTAGAGCTGTTTGGCATAGATTTAGGATATTATTTGCTATGTCTCTGTAAACAGCAGCAGTTCTGTGATGTATATATTTTTATAGCTATCTTTTAAAACAAAACAATAATAAGTAATAATGGATTTTCCAGGAATCAACAAAGTAGAGACAAGGAAATACAACCCTGTGCAAAGAAAGCTTCATTAAATGAGACTGACAGGAAGAAAAAAAGAGAAAGAGTTGGAATCTTGATGTCAAGGGTGAGAAGAAGGAACAGAGAGGGTACAAGAGAGGAGACCCTAAAATCATCTTGCAAATGAAGGCTAAAGAGTCAGGTACAGAGACCAGAGTGAAAAAGAAATATATATGTCTCTGCCAGCAACGAAGCAGTGGAAGAATGAAAAATAAGCAAGAAAAAAAGGAGATCTTGGCAATCTTTGCATCAGCATCAGCTGGGTCTTGCAACTGGAGAAACAAGAGGTAGGAAAGAGGCTGTAAGAATGAGTCATCACTTACACACAAGCAATTTGTACTCCACGCAAGAAGAGGGGACAGACCAGGCATGCCATTCAGTGCATAGCTGTAGTTTTGCTGCAAATTGGCAGAATGCTATTGGCACCCGCCAAAACTGCAATACACAATTTCACATCACACCATTGCTAGTGAACCTGAGCCCCAGAGGCAGGAATGGACCTCCCCCTTTGTCAGAGCAGAAAACAACTGAACCTATTTTTCTGTGAGGCAGCATAGAAGCACTTGGCAATCACTTTTTTTATTACAGCTGCTCCAGTCAAGTCTTCGGCTATCTACTGTACCACCCAACATATTTCTGACTGACTGCTGTTGAGTAGGATGAATTTCTAGATCTAAAGAAACTTTGTCTCAAAGAAACTTCAGTCTCAAACGTGTTTTTCTTCATTTAATTAAGTGCACCATGCGGCACTGACTTCCCCTTGTTACCATTTCTTACCTAACCAAACAGATTCTTTTCTGACATTCCCTCAATGGTCTCCAAACCATCCCTGTAGGTGATAAACCGGTCCTGAACAAGGTCTAATTGCATACAATGTATAAATTGCTGAGCACTTAGCAAATGACCTATCTTGAATATCATTTGCTATTGAAATGCAAGGATTTGTTATTCATTGCATGCTGCTCTTTTCAGGAAAGATATTCAAGAACTTTTCAAAGTATTGTTTTAAGAGTAACACCAGTTATTCTCTGACTATTAGCCTGTGAAATGTTTTCCTTTGTCCACCTTGAGCTGAAATCCAGACATTTACTATCCAGCATCTGCCTGGTCATTGTCCTTTGGCTTTTCTTCCTCCACTTTGTAAGGATATCATGTCACTTCATCTCTACCAACTGTATCAAAATCCTGTGGCCTTCTCTGTCTTTGGAAGATATCCAACCGTTTCAGAAAGCAGATTGCAGTGTACCACTAATTGCAGTTAAAAAGAGTAGATGTCTCAAGTAGCTGTTATTTATTCATCTGACATTCTTAAACATACACTTGGAAGACCTACAGAGTTTCCACGAACTGTCAGTGCAGTCTAAACCTGCACTTAGTTTTCTACCCCTGAAATTTGCAGGTCACCCTTGTGTTTTCTTTTATTGCCAATAATTAAGCAATTCAAGGTAGATTATTTCACTCATGAAAATTACATTGCTCTAGGCAAACAGGCTCTGGGAAAGCTGTGCTGCAAACCATTCCCACTTGTTGTCACTTCATGTAGGCTCCAAGAACATCTTCAGAAATCAGGTATGATTCTCCTCACTACTGTGTGCTGCCTCACTGAAAAGAAGGAATGTGGTTTCTTACAGAGCTGCAGAATTACTGAGGCTGGTAGGGGCCTCTGAGGAATATCTAGTCCAATCTCTGCTCAAAGCAAGTAAGATAGAATAGGTTGCCCAGGGCCATTACTGTCTAGGTTAGAATAGCTGCAAGGATAGGGAGTCCACAAGCTCTCTAGACAGCCTTTGCCAGTTTTTAGACACACTTGTAAAAAAGTTTTCTTATGTTTAAGTGGCATTTCTTGAACTCCAACTGGTGCCCACCACTTCTTATCCTTTCACTGGATACCACTGTCTCTGTTCCTATATCCTCATATCAAAAATTAATATACATGGATAAAATCCCTTGAACCTTGTCTTCTTTGGGGTGGTTTCTTCCCACTGTCTGCAGAAAGCCTCACCTCTTTCCTGATCTAGGATTCTGCCTCAAAGACCCACCTCAGCATCACCTGCATTGGTCTGAGAGGGACCCAGCAGCTCCCAGCTGGCTCATCATTGGTCCCAAGGCAGAGCTTCGCGAGTTCCCTCTCCACCCTCACGTAAAGTGCAGAACCTGCTGTGGATCCTCACTGCCTGCTGCTGTTATTCCTGTGATGGTTTTGCCCCACTTGGTCAAGCAGATCCCGTCTCTTTGTAGCCATATTTGATCCCCAAAGAATGTCCTATAGTCGTAAAAGTCATATCCTTGTTGTTGACACCAGCCGTGCAAGTAGTTCCTGACTTTTAGGGTCTGTCCACTCCTTCTCTAGCCATCCCCCTCAACAGAGAAAAACATGGGCCACATGTTCTCAACCATGAATTGTAGAACAATGTAGTCATATTTGATACGCTCCAGATTTCCTTGACTGTATCATTGGTGCTCACATAGAAGTGGTAATAGCCCAAGAGCTGGACAGATCCAAGCAATCTGTCTATAACATCCCAGATCTGAGGCACAGGTGAGCAGAGAAAGTCCCTAGACAGCAGGTCAGGTTGACAGACGGGGACTCCATCACCACAGGAGGGAGTCACCCACTACTATCAGCCTTCTTATTCAGGCTCAGCTGGCTCAGATGCTTCATTGGACAGAGCTCCCAGCCACTCATCTGCACCCAGGAAACTGAAGTTAATCCGAAATAGCACATCTGCAGGTGGAGCAGGAACCTTCCTCCTGAGGCTAGAAGACACAAGCTTCCACCTTTGCCATCTTCATTTCCCATCCTGATAAACAAAGACTGCTACCACCGTATAAATGGGGGTTCATGCCTTTCTGTCTTCAGGATCTTGGAGAAGAACCAGTTGATTTCCTGCTGGATCACTTCTGCACCAACTGCTGCATCTGGGAGCTGTGCCTTAAGGGCGGCAGTTATATAGGCTTCTCCACAGCACCTGCTGAAAGGGTGCTTGATCCTCCCTAACTAACAGCCAGCTGGAGAAAGACAAGCTCAAAGTGCCTTCTGATCAGGAACAGCCAGCACAGCTCATTAAAAGTTCCTAGGCCTGCCAGAAGACCAGCCTCCTGTAGCCATCCTTTCCCAACCATTGCCAGCACCCTGATCATCCTTGAAGAGTACTCAGGAGTTCTTTAAAAGCCACAGAAGTTACCAGGAGATCTCAAAGCAAAGCATAGGAACCGCTCATCTCTTTTAGGTGCACTCAACTCATGAGCTTGCTGCAGTCCTGATGAATGCCATGAACCACAGCAGCTTGTTTAAAGCATCATTTTTTTTTTGTCAAGTGCAGTGAAGAGTAGAACTTCACAGATAAACAATATATAAGCTACCAAGTAGAACTTCTTAGGTTGCAATGAGACAGTTGCTAAATCTTAGCCCAGCACTGGCCCAAACAATACAAATTGACATTTATTAGGAAATACTGCAAATCTCTACATTTCTTTCAAATTATCCAGTTTTCTTGATGTATTGATTTTACCGTGTAACCAACAGCTATTACAATGCAAAAATAAAATGGAAGTATTTTAATGGTTCTTTGAAATGGAATGGGAGAGGTAGAAAAACAATGATAAGTTTGCAATTTTCAAATTCTTTAAAGCCAGCTCTGAAGCACAAACTCACAAACATTAAGGGAGCACTAAGGTGGATCAACAAGGCATTACATAAACTCTGAATATAAGGTACTAATTTGAAACTGCACTAGAAAGAAAAGTACATGACTTCTCATGAAATATGTAATGCTGGCAGATAGATAACTAATTTCTGTTCTTTAATGGTGATATAAGATATTTTATCATTTGTATGGAAACAAATCACTTGTCATTGCTTTTGTAGCAATAGCTGTTATTCTTCAAGGGCTATAGGAAAAAATAGAGATCAGTGCATTGGAGAGCTACATTTATACATTTTCTGCAGGAAGTGCAGAAACATCTAATTCTCATCCCTCTGAATTCCCATTTATAAAAGAAAAAGTAATTCCAAGGGTATTGGTTGCTTACAACTTCTTTTTCTTACGGTTGATTGACTCAACAACAGCTTGTTTTGTGAAAAGAAGGCTACGGAGGATTTTAATCTCAGTCTACTACTGTCTTAAGGGGACTTGCAAAGGTGATGAAGACAAATTTTCCTCAGCCATGGGCAAGTGGCCCCAAGTTGGAGGTTCAAACCATGTCAGGAAATTATTCCTCACTTGCAGAACAGTGCAGCACTGGCAATGGTCACCCAGGGTGGCTCTCAAATCTCCAGCTTAGTGATATTTGTGACTCAGCCCAGGCTAAGCTGACCTGATGTAGCTTGATGTTTTGAGCAAGAGGTTGGACTGTAAACCTCCAGCAGCCCCTTCCAAGGGACATTTCTACCTTCTATAATGTGCCTGCAAAGCTTTTTGACCACACTGCAGCCTGTTCATTAGTGCCTTTCCCTCATTTAAAGTCTCTCTCCTCTCCCTCAGATTTCACAGATTTGCAGGTATTTAACGGTCCCTGAGCTCTCTAACTCTTTACTAAAATACATAAAAAATTGGTGAACAAATTAATAAGATGTTAGGTGAGGTATAAGGACAAGAGAGAGAACGAATAACAGTGATGCAAACACACTCACTTACTCACTCTGTCTTTCCAGAAAGTAATGATCACACACTTCTATTTTTGTTTTGCTCCCACAAAGTTATGCTACAGGACAGAATGCCACTGGCCAGTGCACAGAGGAATTCTTGTCCTTTTCAATATGTCCTTAACACTGAGATAAGAAGGCACAAATCCACCATTCATCTTCCTAACACATGTATGGTCCTACTTTCCAGCACACTCCTTTTCCTGAGGCACATGGTGCCAACCCTAACAGACATAATCCCAGATGAGGCAGACAACTGCACTGACCTGGTATTGTAATTCCTGTATTCTGGCTCCCATGTAACGTTTATGTCTATGACCCGATTTGCAAATCCAGCTGAGGATACAGGGCAGGACAGAGCAGATGGAACAGCATGTTACGACCTCCAACTGGTATTTCTCTAGACGTATTGACTGAGTTGAAAAAGCACATTACAATGTCAGGCTCTCCAAGATGCTAAACCAGAAATTAAAGTTGGCATATAAAAATGCCGAGTGAAAGATGTTCCCATGCATCACTAATAGCAGCATTGTCAGGCAGTGAGTTCAGTCAGTAATGCGTTGCCCATGTTGGGAAGTTGTTGGGGAGAGAATCTGGAAGTCTTAACACTTCACATATTTAATTGCTCTTTTCTACACTTAATGATAAACACTATGTGCACCCCCACACTTGTATGGACTAATGTCTGAAATGCCAGCTGTTATATCCAATGGGCTGAGAAAAGATATTTTGTCTTGCTTGGAAGACATTAGGAGTCTACTTTATGCTCCAGGACAGAGATGCTGGACCAGCAGGCAAGGAAAGGACAGACAGGACTCCAGTGAGTCTTTTGAGCTTTGACTCCATCTGTCATAAAACGTGTTTTACTTGTTACTGCCTTTCACCAAAACCTCCCCAAATCTTTCATGTAAAATCAACACCAAAAGTTTTTCGGGCTCCTTGACAGCTACCTCTGTCTTGATAACATACTGAAACAAGAAAGAGCTTTTTGGTCTCTCTTTTATTGCTGTTTGACAAGGTTGGCTTTTTTCTCTGGCTGGCACTGCGAATGCCATACATATAATTTCTTTTTTTTTTTTTTTTGGAAAGAAATTCAGGACTATTTCTTAATGATGGTCACAGAAACTGCCCATGAGCTCATTCCAGAGGCAGATTGCTATGGTCACAAGTCCCTCACCCGCAGCCAAGCATGTCCAGAGCTTTCTGATCCACCTTACTCCTTCCATTTACAGTAGGAAGGTTCAGAAGGAGTTATGTTATATTATTTCATAAAAAAACAGGCAGATCTTTTGTGCCTAACTGAAGCAATGTGAGACTGAGAGACTGACAGCATCACAGTCAAGAAAAAAATAATTTCTGATGAGGTTTCACCTGAATTTGGCACAAGCTCAGGAACTACCTCAGATGGAGACATCCAACATTGGGGCAAGTGAATTCCATCCTAAACACTGTTTAATTCTTGGGCAGAGGAATCCAGTCCTCCCTGACAGATAATAAAACCTCATATTCTTTAAGATTCAGTGTATTAGTCAGGCAAAACCCACTGAGCCATTAGAAAAGCCACCCACTGACTTCCAAATTTTTACTTTTTTTTTTTAAGTCAAGAGACTAAAATCATCTTTGTCAGAGATATGCAACAGAATTGTGTAATACAGGCTTTCTTCTACCATTTTTTAGCTTTTTGTACACTTCCAAGCTGAAGCATCCCCATTTCCCCCCTTTTTTTCCATTCTTTGTCTCCTACTTTATTTGCACAAGTTTTTCTATTCACCCATGAAATTCATTAGGCATTATTGTACACAACTCTAAGCAAACATACCAGATAAAGCAGGGAGGAAAAAAAAAGAATAAGGAAGAGTGAGCATAATGGACCCACATGGGACAAGTAAAATCCATCTGTAATTATTATTAGCGCTAAAATTCTATACCGTGACAATGAGTTAAATCCAAAATACAGCTACAAAAAGCAAAACAATGCAAAAGCACCTTGATAACAAGCAACTGTATTGAAAAGTTAAAGAGCAACAGTGAATACATGACTTCTGATAAATGTTTGCCAGAATCACTGTATCAGCTAAACACAATCCTACTTGCAATTATGTGCCCTTTTTTTCTACAAGCTGCTGTTCTGCACTGTTTATTGCACTTTTTTATCAGGCAGTGCAGTGATAGGATGAGGGGTAATGGTTTTAAGCTGAAAGAGGAGAGATTTAAATTAGATAGTAGGCAGATTTTTTTTCCTGTGAGGGTGGTGAAACACTGGAACGCGTTGCCCAGGGGAGTTGTGGCTGCCCCATCCCTGGAGGTGTTCAAGGCCAGGCTGGATGAGGCTTTGGGCAACCTGATCCAGTGGGAGGTGGCAGGGGAGTTGGAACTGGATAATCATTAAGGTTCCTTCAAACCCAAGCCATTTTATGATCCTATGATTCTGTTTTAAGGTTTCCCACTGAATACCTAGAAATTTCCCATTTTTCATGACTTTAAATCCTTGCCCGGAATGTGTAAGGGCACTGGAGAAACAAGGTACTTTCTATATTCTCTTCATTATTTTTTCTTGAAATTTTAACTTAACGTAAGTCAGATTTCCATCTTCCTTTATACTTAGTAAATTAGGAAATCAGAGCCAAGTAGTATGCACACATTCATCCTTTTGGGTCCCTAGGTGTCTCAACAGTCTTTTTTGTTTAACTAAATAAACAATACAAGAACTTACTTCCATTCCTAAAGTCAGGGCTGCATTCAAAATAATCTGCTCCCAGTAGCTAATTCAGGTATCATAGCTGCTTTTCTCCACTGACAGTGCAGACACCCGGGTCTGGCAGCACTGGATTGTAGGTGGCCTGAATCACTGATCACTTTCTCAAATTCAGATGCTAAAGATAGGATTCTGTAGAAAAACAGTCTGAATATAGCCCCACATCTCTGGCAGTTCTTCTTGTATGATTTGTGCTTGCCCAGCTCTGAACCTCTCAAAATCTCATCATAAATGCTGCAAGAAATGCTGGGCACTTCAGTGACTCTTTCCTGGAACTCATAACACAACCATGTCCCTGCTTCACAATTTCTATCCCTCTTGATTACTACTTTCCTGAATTTGCTATTTGAATTTGAATGCATTTGAATTATTTCCCTATTTGGAAATAATTTGTAGATCCTGTTTGCATAGCATTTAATAGAATTCACAGAATACTGCTTAGAATAGAGCTGGTGTCACACTAAGTATTGCCAACCATGTAATCCAAGTGCCCTCCAACACCACAAATTCGCTCTCTCATTTAAGCTGTGTTCTCTACTTGCCCGAGACCTTTTTTCTTTACAGTCTCTTCAAACTTCCCTGTTTTAGTTGAGTTCACTATTAATTCATTTGTCTGCTTTCTGTTTACCAGGCTTAACTGCAGTCAAAGCAAATGTGGTCAGCTGACTGACATGAAATTTGGTCTGAAATACAAATGGCTTGGAGAATTTTAGTGCTTGATACTGCCAGCCTCTATTCTAAGAAGTAATCTTTATTCATAAAAAATGGTCACCTTTGAATGAGCAGCAACAATGCTGACAAGAATCTGCAGGACTGCGCCTTATAAATGCAATTTTTTTGCAAGTTATTTAAAGAGAACAAAACAAGCAGATCAGATTTAGACATCTTTTCAAAAGGCAACTCTGCAAATTGTCTGGAGACCAAAATAGATTATTAGCAGGAAATGGAGTTTTCTTAATATTGAATCTGATCCTGCCCTACTGAAAATCAATGGAATTTTGTCCCAGACTTTCATGGGAGAGAGTCTTAACACACTTACATGCCCAAAGACATGACAGCATACACAAAAGCAAAGCTACAGCAACTGTCAAGGAGAAAGCTCTATTTGGAGAAACCTTAAATTTCAGTATAAAAGTGTTCATTCTGGAGAAAGAAGAAGAAACATGGAAAGATGCAAATGTCAGATTTGAGAGGCACTGTTGAATGCACCAGTGGAAACATTCAGCTTTCTGCACAATCCACAAAGTATAAAAACTAGGGAAAGCAAAGAAACTCCAGAAGATTGAGGTCCACAAGAGTGTGGTTCCATGCAGAAATGTTCACATGGAGAATTGGTGCTCCAGTTAGTGATGTTATTTTCATTTTAGTGTCTTCAAACAAAAATATCGGAATATTTTACCAATGTCAATTAAGACTAAGAATGCTTCTGAGACATGCATCCTTATTACATCCATTTTTACAGACTACAATGACACAGAGTTTGACTCATTAAAAGCCAGAAAATGAGTCAGCAACGAAAAAGAACCCAAAAGCCCCAATCATCCATCATCTGTGATAACCACTGAATAACCTCTCTCTCCTCCATCATTAGTCAGCCATGGGAATAAAGTCACTTATGTGAAACATAAAACTATTCCAAACGATGTTTGCCTTTTTTGTATGTTTGTTTTTCACTATGATTGCCTCCTAACATTTCCGAGCCTCGCATACAGGCTGATGCACTTAATTTTGACAGACACAAAATCCCTCTTAAATCTGCTGTGGTGTTTATACTGGGATGTATAAAAATGACTTTGTGGAATTGATTCTCGAAATAGAAAACAAGATTAAAAATATTTTGCACATGAAGACTTCTCTAGGCTATGAGAGAAAGAGAAGAATATTACAAACCTTATTCTATTTCTCCTGATTGCCTAAAGGGGCCCCTACAGCAGGACTATATTCTTTAATCTTATGTTCTCTTTTCAGCATGTATTTTATTTTCTTCTCTCTGCTAACAATACCCTGGCCTCTTAATAGCTCCTGAGTTCACCTCCTAAAAAGATATTCTGGGATAAGTCTGTTCTGTATTAGATTTGCAAAGGTTTAGAAACAGCTCGGGTTCTATCTGTGCTGGCGAACACTTAGTGGTAAATGCCTTCTCAAAAAGTGTATTGCAGCAGTGATTTGGTCAGTGTATGAGCCAGTTTGCTTAACAAGCATGAACCTCCCTGGCCTGCCAATATTACCGCAAAATAGAATCATTTTCCTAAATGATTTCATTAAAGAGACATTGTGAGACTGAATAGGAGATATTGAATGAAAATGGACAGAGTGAATTTTTAGTCATGCCAAACCAGTCTGTGGCATCAGGCACAAAGGTTTCACTGAAAAAAATGCCTCCAGCACTTTATTTGGAGATGAACACATTTGCAATGATTCTGAAAGATTCTCTGTCACAGCCGCTGTGGCTATACAGTGCTCATCAGCCATGATCCATCCAATTTATCAGAAGAACCCACGATGAGTTATTGTCTAACAATGCCAAGACTTACATTTGCTGTGCAAAATCATAATCATCCATTGCTTTAAACAATTTCTGTTGAATTGGCTCCCCAACTCATTCATCCCATGCAAAGCCATGATAAGAACATCAAGAAGGAAGATCCAGCTGCACCGAGCAACCACAGCCTTTCCACGAAGGGGCATCACACTGAGCAACTTGGAAGACAATAACAAAGTCTGCATTTTTAGAGAAAACCAGGAAGAAGAGGGCCAGGAGATCATTGTGTGAGACAGCTGTGGCTGTTTTTAACATAAAACAATGATGAAACAGAGACTAAGCATCTCATCCTTTGGGATTTTCCAACTTCCTGCAGAAGATGGGACACAGCACACCAATAGGGTCTCCTGAGGGAACTCCACCTACAATATAATTTAATGTGGGCCGTAGGCAATAAGATTTTTCTTCCTTCTTTTTGTGCCTGAAGCCCACATTTGAATTTCTGGAAGATGGAAACGTATCTCTAATGTCTTCAGCTGGTACTAGTGTAGTTGAGTAATGCTCAGTGCCCTGTGACAAAAAGAGCTGATCTCAGACCTGCCCAATGAAGTACTGTTACAATGATTTCTACATATAACACATGATGCAGTACTAATATAATATTTCCCATCATCTCCTCAGCCATGTAAACTGCACCCATGTAAAAGCAAGATCCTCTCTAAGTTCATAGAGATTAATATATTTCCAAAAGTGTCCTCATTCTACCTATCTTGGGCAATTCTTGTAGGATGGGAAGGACTGCCCTGGGACTACTCACCTCACTCCACTCACTGTGGACAGAGCCTGGACTTTAAAGCAATTCAAATTAAGGGAGATAAATATCACCTATGGTGTACAAGAGAGATAATTATGCAAAAACTCCTACAGTCACAACTTTACAGTAATTCAGTGGATGCTTTTTTATTGTAATCAATATTGTGAAGGCACATTTCTAATGCCAAATCCATTTTCAGATAGTATGGGCATAAAAGCAGTTGAGAAACATGTAGGTGTTGCAAGTGTAGGTGGGAGTTTTGTAATTCATCTTGTTTCATATCCACTGTAAAGATAAATATCAATGCATGCTTATACTACTAGAAGTTGTTTATCTTGCTGCTGCTTTATGGCTTATTGGTCATCAAGAGAAATCAGTGACATGAAGTTAGACTTCTGTATAAGAAGTAAGAATGCAAAAATATAACGAGGACAAGCCGATATAAACTTTCAATGGCCTAGAGAACATGAACAGTTTACCAAATACATGATGCTACGCACAAAATCCTTTTTTTTAAAAAAAAATTGGGGGATAGGGGGGAAGAAACAAAGAAAGAGCAAGAAAGAAAAGAAAGAGAAAAGGCTGCCTTATTTCCCTGAACTCTCAGCAACCTTTCCTTCTAGCTTTCTCTGCATTACAGATCCAACATGCATCTCTGTCAAGCCAGCCTACGTGGTTGTACTGTAAGCTACTGTCCTCCAAGCTGGGGCCTGAAATGAAACTGAGACACCAATAAATCATGCTACAAAAGGGAATCTCAAAGACCACATAGTGGGCTCTTTTTTCCTTTCTCTTTTGATTTCCTAGTGCAGATCAAAAAAGCCCACAAAGACAATTAATCTGTATCATCCTTAGTGTGACTGGTAGTAACCAATTAAATTTAAAATAATTTTCTTCATGAAATGGGATTGGATCAAACGCTGAGGTCAGAAAGTGAGTGAACTTTCAAGAAGTTCACTTACAGTGAATTTTCCTGGTATGAAGAGCTTTGGGATATGACCTTAAATATCTATTGATGGAATCTATTCATTCCACACATTGACTGAATTTTCCAATTATTGTGGTAGGGATGGCTTTTCTCTAGGTTTGATTCTAATGTTACTTGCACTAATAATATATCTTTACATCTGTGTACTTAATGAATTAACAGAGCTAAATCAGGCCAGTCATTCACAATCTCTGCCTATCTAGAGACCCAATTCAACAATAGACTGCTCTTAGCAATGGGAAGAGTGTTTTGGGGTGGATATATTGTGGGAGAAAAAAAGCAAACAAACTGACAAGTAACTACAGCATAGTCAAGGGTGGAAGAAAGATCAGTCCTTGGAGGGGGTTTAACTAAGCTACACAGAGGACATATTCATTTAGTAGAGAAAAATAGTACCTTGTGAAAACAAAAACAAATTGGTATATCCTACTGAACATTTCGCTTCTGTTCTTAACAGATCATGATCAATTCTAAAAATATATCAGCAAAAAGGGAATCTTGGTAGGCAAAGGTTTCTCACCCTCTCACTTCCATGGAAAATCTTGCAGTGGAGTCTCTTTGATGTGATTAAAATCACATCTATAGAGGATTTAAATCTCCATGGATTTCAAGACAACAGTTTTAAGCAAGAACAAATTTCTTACCACCATGGCAATGTCAAACCCCAAATTTTTCTTTGGGTAAGTATTCAAACTTTATGTTATGTCTTTTCTTTTTCTATGTCCAAAAAAGTTGTTGAGGGGCTGCTGAAAGTAGACGGTACCACGCTCCTTGCTTTCAGCCCAGTGCTGCTAAATTTTAGACACAACTATTCCACTCTGTAAACTGGGAGTGAGAGGGAAGTCGGACAGAAAATCTCCATAAAAACAAACTCAAAAATAGGCCATATTCACAGAATTGAGCATGAATCTGCTCAATTTAGTTCCATCGAGTTACTTTGTCTCCTGTATCAATACCTGCCAATGTTGTACCATAAAAAGAAATAAGGCTATTAGGGCTTCCCCCCCGCCCCCCTCCAGTTGGCATCTGGTTCGCTATTATGAAAATATGAGGGCAGTTCTTCACATCCATTTTACATATAGTCTAAATTAGCCTTTTAGTTTTAAAATTACCCTAGATTTCCCCTGTCTACCATTTTCTTCTTGCTGAGCTGATGGGAATTTCAATGAGAACACTTTTAACCTCCAATAAAGTAAATATTGGGAGATTATATTAAGCAGAACACAAAAATTCAGTAGATTGTATAAAACTTGTAAAAAGTAAGAAACAGCCTGTAATAAAATGTAGTTGGAAGAAAAAACAAGATTGATTTGTAAGTTTGTAATCTGATTTAGGTTCACCATTCACTGAAAATAGTGCAGGATCTAGACCTTGCAGTGTAACAAAAAAAAAAGGTAATGCTTAGCATTAAAATAATAGTTTCCATTTCAACTTGTGTGGGCACAAGTAAATTTAAAAAATGTTATGCCTTCACAGTGGTAAATTAGTGCACTTTGCCCACACACATCTTTTTTTAAAGGAAGACAAAGTGATCCAGAACACAATTTCCCTTCTGCAATGCCGAGTCACTAACCCAGGTGTAACGCTTTAAGGCTCTGGATTCTCAGGTCTGTGTTTAGGTGTCACAACTAAATAACATCACCTCTTTTTTTAAAAAAAATTGTTCAACCCAACTTTAAAAATATCTACTACCTCAATGGGCTCTGTTTCGTATTGTTACCGATAAAACATATTTGTGGGTTACTTGCTTCTAAATCATTGTTGTGAGCTCCAAGGCTGGCTGAGCCAGGGATACAAAAGAGGGTAGAACCAGAAAATAATTACTGATAATCAGAGAAATTCTTGCTTCCAGCTGGGATAGAAGAACAGCAACAGCAGCCTTTTCCATGGTACCTCCCTATCTACCTTTCCATTTGTGGCCTGAATCTGTATGTAAGGCATGTGATTTAAAGACAATTGAAAATCTGTATTCAAAGAGAGATCCTTGAAAAATATGGTATCTTTGCTAAAAATACTTCAGTATATTTCAAAGAGGTGAAACCCATGAGGGTGAGTCCTGAGGTCTAGTCAATACATTCGCTGACAATTAAACTTCAGGGAGGGAAGAGGATCTAAAAATTATGGAAAAACTGAATCAAACTGGAAGGTGCTACTGATCATTTGGACAGAATACTAATCTTCAGCAAGAGAATGCAAATGTAAATAATTAGCAGATTAAAAAAACAAACAAAACCAACCAAACAAAAACAAAAAAAAACCAAAACCAAGAACACCCAAAACCTGGCTTAGGGACCACCAACTCAGGGTAGGCTCTCTGCTAGCAGATTGGCTAACCAGCACAAGCTACTTGTATAGTGAAATAGTGACACATCTCTCTGAGCTGTACTAACGTACGCAGGGAAGTCCAGGAGAGCATCACTCTGTTGCACGCAGCATTACTGGCATTTCAATATGAACACCACGTTTGGGTTTGGCTCAGCACAGGTCAGCAGGGAAAAATGATCAGAAGACGCTAACAAGAAAGGTAACAGGCTTTTTCACCTTACCAAGAGAAACCTGGAGGGAGTATGTTTAGTTACACTGGAAAGTAAAAAACGGCTGTGAGTGGGAAGCATGGTAACCAGCTCCTATGCAGAAAGGTGTTTAAAAAAGATGGGATTGGAGATTTCAACATAGCTCGAACATTCAACGTGCATCTTGCATTTATTACATCCTGAGTGTCTGTTTCAGGTAGATTGTATTTAAATTTAAGTTCACAGAGGCATAAATGCCCATTTCTCATATAAATTTTTAATGCACTTCCATTATTAAACCAAATTTTATTCCAAGGAGCTTTGCCTCTAAAATTAATCAAAAGATTTTTCAGTCGTACTTCAGATGAAGCAAACACAGAATTCCAGGAGCCTAACACAGAAACCAGACTTCTAAAAATAGACTGTATGGAACCTGATTTGCTGTAAGTCGAGTGGGTAGGTCACATTTCATATCTCTCTCAGCTGATCAGCATTGGTCAGGTGTTGCTTGAAAGGCAAACCAAAAGGGAAAGCAAATAGATTGATTCAGCTCAGAGCTCAGAATCATGCACTATGACAGAAGGCAGCAGAAACTCCACGAAATGAAGCAATATTTCTATGTGTTTGAAAACAGAGTTTGAGGCTGGTTTTTATACATGCTTGTTTATCACTCTGCATCTAAATGCTAAAAATAAACCTTGTTAGTTATGAATAGGTGGGAGTCACATCTCCATTGAAAGCAAAAATACACCCTAAACTATTTCATTTGGTCTTCTAAATCTGGGAAAATTCATTCCTGTCAACAGCACGGATATTTAGCATGAACAAAAATAACAGGAGCTACAGTTGGGAACATAAAATCTAATGGTTTGTGCCGAAGGTCTCCCCTCTGTGCTGGAGGCAAAGCTCAGCAGAAGACCAGGGAAGGGGCTCTCTGGCTGCAGAAACCCAGCATTAAGGTAGAAATGTTCAGCGCAGAGGCACACAGATGCTTTGGTCAGTGAAGCTATAATGATCCAAGGGAGGTAACAGTGAGGCACAAAAGGTGTTTGCAGATACACAGCGTTCGTTTGTCTGTTCTGCTTGGCTGTTTGTGGGGTTACTCAGAGATACTGTTCACATTTGAGAGTCTCATGGTATGGATTTTGCTGAAAAGAGCTTTAAAAATGTGAAACTTTCACAATGCCTGTTTCAGTATGTGAAAAATAGTGTAGGAATACCTGAATCGAGAGCAAGGTATCTTTAGTGAGATCATCTCTCTCCCTGAGAGAAGAAGGAATTTGGTCCAAAAATGAAACTTCTCATTAATTATTTTTGTTAACAGAAATGCTAACACATCAAACAATTTCCTTGGCTTCTTATATATCACACTCAGGTGACAGCTCTCAGCATAGTGTCCAGCAGAACACTTCAAAGTATTCAAACAGCAAGTCAGATGCTGCTTTTGGGGACCTGTCCCCAGTGCTGTGAGAATGTGGTAGCTCCAGGTACCTGGCATTCAACTACTAGGTTTCACTTGCTGTTCTCGCATCCATTTCCTTCAATCACACACTCGAAAAGGGCAAAGTCATCCTTCAACGCACCACTTCAGAAATGGAGAGGGAAAAAAAGAACATTCACAACCTTCACATTGTAGATTTTTTCCACTAATGTTCTTTTGTGAGACCAAGAATAAAAGGGAGAGTAAAAATGTCCATGGATGTTACTTTAATCTTATAACAGGAGTATATAACACCCTCTGTCTGACTCCATTTTTGGCTAGACCAGACTGGCTTTCCTCAATGTATGAGACAGTATAGGAGTCAGATCACATGCCTGGTTCAGTTCCAGCTTCAATCCAAAGTTGCTCTTGACACAAAACCAGAGAAAACTTGGCAGTGTCATTTCCCAAGCTTGGGTTCACTCCCGAGCAGAATTCCAAATGAAACACAAGGTCCCAGATCTGCATGGAGCAAACCAAAGAAAACGCTGGCACTGATGCCGGTGAAACAAGCGGCCAAGTTTTACTGATACCCACACAGCGCTTCTCTTTCAGCTGCCCACAAAGAACTAATATTGCCTTGTGCGGGCTGTTTGCCCTATAATTAGCACCTAAAAGTGATGAGAGGGATGTCAAGGAAATGAAAGCTGACGTCAGTTCTCATGGCACATATTTCCATGGGCCATGACTCCCCAGGCCACTGCCCACAGAAGAGGTTGGAGCAAACCCGCACTGGGCATTGCTGAAAACCCCAATAACATAAAGGAAAAGGAAAAGGAAAAGGAAATGGCTGAATTTTAGCTCATGACGATGGGGGTGATCACTTCTCGTATTGTCTCTACTTATGACACAGGATTGGGGGCTAATCATTCCTGAACATTTCCTGCGTGATTAGGTTAAAATCACTTAAACTGCGACATCTTTGCTCACATCAAGTAGGACGTTTATGCACACTGCGACTATGCAGAAATTGAAACAATGCTCAGAATGAGTAAGGACGCCAGAATTTCCTATTGACGCTTTCTGTGATTCAGCTCTCGCTCCTCCCTGAGACGTAAGACAGGACTGGTAGCCACCGAACTCAAAAGAGCATCTTACACGCCTAAGTGCCGTGAAATCATTGCATGGGTAATGCTGTACAGCTGCTAAATAAGCCTATGACAAGCTTTCTCCTCAAATACACATGCATTTTCATTAGCCTAAACTAAATGGTGACCAGAGGACAGAGTCAACCTGTGCAGATAAGTACTAAGGAGGATGATGCTGTCAGTACACTGGCTTACAGATTGGGAGGAAATTTTTCATTCCCTAGAATTGGGCAGAGAATCAATAGCTCATTTTTCATGTTACAGTTATTAAGCCAAGTGCTCCATGGGTATTGTGTTATATACAGCCTCTATAGCAACGGCTTAGATTCCTTGCTCCTGTTTGCTCTGTCAGTGGCAATAATTGCAAAAATCCCCAGGGCTCAGGAGTGTTTAGCTCCAATTCAGAAATACAATAGTGGACCCAGTAAAAGTAAAATAATAGCCAAAAAAAAGCACCACATAAATATGAAAACAGCTGTAGCATGATATCTTTTCAGTTCCATTAGAGTGATTACCCCAGTGCCAACCCAGCTCCTCAAAAAAGCATGCAGCAAATGTTTGGTTTTTTTATTAATAGTGCCTTTCACCATCCACAAGAATTGCTCTTGAGCCCTGTAGTGACATTGCAACACTGCACACATTACTGAGACTCTGATGTAGACATCCCCCACCTTTCTTAAACAGCAGGTTTGGAAAAGCTGATGAGGACTTCAAGCGTGACTCTCCCCTCCAAGTCTCAACTTCAGGGCAGGGCAGGAAAAGCTCATCTCTGTATCACAGTTTTCAAGTTAGATTAATTCGTGAGTGCAAAATGGACATACTATGAGTACAGAGCTGGGGACTTAGCAGGGAAAATGGGCTGGGATAAACTTGACAGCACACTACACCTTAAATACATTTCTGTCTACCTGAAACCATCAGGTCATGATTGTGCCCCTCTACCCCACTCTGGTGAGACCTCACCGGGAGTGCCGTATTCAGTTCTGGGGTCCTCAGCAGAGGAAGGACATGGACTTGTTAGAGTGAGTCCAGAGGACGCCACAAAAATGATCTGAGGACTGGAGCACCTCAGCTAGGACAACAGGCTGAGAGAGTTGGGGTTGTTCAGCCTGAAAAAGAGAAGGTTGCCAGGAGACCTTAGAGCAGCTTTCCAGTACTTAAAGGAAAGATGGGGACAGACTTTTTAGCAAGGCTGTTTTGCTAGGACAAGGAGCAATGGTTTTAAAAGAAGGAAGGGCAGATTTAGACTGAATATATGGAAGAAATTTTTTACAGTGAAATTGGTGAAACATTGGCACAGGTTGCCCAGGGAGTAGTGGAGGCCCCATCCCTGGAAACATTCAAGGTCAGGTTGGATGGGGCTCTGAGCAACCTGATCTGGTTAAAGATGTCCCTGCTTCTGCAGGAGGATTGGATTGAATGACCTGTAAAAGTCCCTTCCCACCCAAAGCATTTTATGATTCTATGAAATAAAGCAGAGAACTGGCACTCAGGGAAAGCCTGTGAATACAACTCTAGTGTATGCAAGACTAGAATTTGTCTCTGAAACGTGTGGTGATTACATGGAAATTGTAAAGTACAGGATGGTTCTGGGAAAGTGCCTTACTGAGAGTCCACCTGACAAGTACCATATCAGTATGAATATTAAAATTAATAGTAGTAATACTAATGGGGAATACAGAGCTATAGCAAAAACCAATACCTGAAAGCTGGTAGCTGCAAGAACAAACATTGTCCAGCGATATATGCCAAACTATGGATCCCCCCAACCTCAGTACATAATAGAAAACAGTACATAATAGAAAATTTTTTTGTTTGCAAAAAGCCAAAGCCTCAGAACTGACAGCTAAGAAAAGCACAGAGGAACTGTAGAGCCAAAAGCAGGCAGGCAACTAAATGACCCCTGCAATGTGTTTGTTGTTCAAATACACCTCCATCCCTTGAGGCGTTCAAAGCCAGGTTGGATGAGGCTTTGATCAATCTGATCCAATGGGAAGTGTCCCTGCCTATGGCAGAGTGTTGGAACTGGAAGATCTTTAAGGTTCCTTCCAACTTAAACCATTCTGTGATTCTATGATAAGTGAATCAGGGCACTGAGTGTAAAAACCTTTTTCGGTGGCAAAGTCTTCAAGCCAGGTTGAGAAGGAAGAAGGTGGTTGAAGAGACACAAGTTCCCAGCGTTCTTCATGTTCAACCACTGACTGCCAGGGCTGATTTTTGGTATATGCTAGGGGATATATTGAGCAGAATCCTTCTATAAGAGCGTGCCTGCAGAGCCAAAGACAAGGCATACTAGGAGAGGATAACACTTTAACTTTCATTTCTAACATCTATAGAAGTTCCTCTGAAAGCCTGCATAGCAAATGTAAGTTATTTGCTACACCTTTAAACAGCAACTGTAAAATTCCAAGATTTCTTATCTCTGCAAAACATACATATTCATATATATTTTCATATATATCTGTAAGTGTAAAGAAGAAACAACTTTCACCCAGATAAGCAGGAGCAGGCTTGGAGATAGACCTAATAAACCTTTGCAGGCTAAATAAAATTTGCCTTGTTTTTGCACAAATGTAGAAAACTTTTTCAATAAATTCCTTTGTAGAGGGAAAATGAAAAAAACCCACTGATGATCAAACAGCAGAAAAAGAATGAGAAAGCTGGTTGGACTCTCATGTTCATTTTCCCCTGACTATGCAAGCAAACCATCTATCAATAAAACTAAAAGACAAAAATTGGTAGGATAAAGCAATACATGCAGACTCTAATTCAATTAACCTGCAGAATAACCTGCCAAGAGTTCCAAATCAGGGCTGATTTTCATGTGAATTAATACAGTTTTCACCACGTAACTCATTAGATTGAAAATGTCAGAGCAGTCGATAGCACCAAAGAGTAAACTGATGGTTGTCTTTGGTCAAAAAACTGCAACAATGTACTACCACTGTCAAACAGTAATTGCGTTATACGTTGCTTTCCCTCTGCAACATTTAGTTGGAGCAATACCTATGTGGTCCTGAAAAGATGTTATAGTATTTGCATTATACACAGTGACTTAAAAAAGTGCATGCATATAAATAAATGATATTAGAGGAAAGGTTTGCAGGCTCAGGAGCTGAGTGGCCAGATTTAGCACCAGTCTGTGCTGAAGCAGTAACATGTATGCTGCACTGTATATGGCAGACATTGAAGGGGGCTGAAACGCCAAATTTCATTAAGATTCTTCAGCAGCTGCTGTAAAAGGAATTAGCATGAGAAGTAGAGCGCAAAGCTATGAGAAGAAAGTTGTAGAAGAAAAAGAAGAAAAGTGAGTAGAAACTGAAGAAAAACAAGCTCCTTGTGAAATATTGCAATCACTTCTTTAAGCAATAAAGAGACAGTTTGTTAAATAATAGACTAGAACAAAGCCAATACAATAGAAACTGTCAAAGTATCCTTTTTAAAGTTGCTATACAATCTTCTAACATTGCTTTCATTACTAAGCAGTAACAGATGATCAGATTTTCTCATCATCTTGTCTGGACAATATCTTACCAGTATTTGAATACATCAGAAAATGAAAGAATACCGGAAGAAGAAAATTTAATATAATTACCACTTTCTGAAAATACCTTATGCATAACATTCACTTAATATAGCTTGAATAAAGTAAGAAAGGAATCAAGGATGGAGAAACTGTTTCCTATATAAGGCCAGATACAAACAGCTTGTCCTAACCATCCCTTTGGCACTCCCTTCCCTGTGTGTTGAACCAAATGAGCAAAAATAATCATGCCAAAAGGAACTGTACATTATTACCCAACAGGAAGCCTTAATTAGCCGAAGGATGATCTGGCTTCACCAGCTACAAACTTTGAGTTAGATGAATCTTTTTTCACCTTTTCCTTCACAGAAAGAGAACGAAAGGACAGAAACAAAATTTGCACTGAATTGTGTCACATTGACATATTGGCTAAAGGGCTTAAATCTGGCCCCCTACAGCCAACAGGTCAACTACTAAATAGAATCACATAATGGTTTGGGTCAGAAGGGACCTTAAAGATCATACAGTTCCAAACCCCCTGCCATAGGCAGAGAAACCTTCCACTAACTCAGGTTGCTCAGCCTGGTCTTGAACACCTCCAGGGACAGAGGGAAGTGATTCTGCCCCTCTATTCCTCTCTTGTGAGACCACACCTGGAGTAATGTGTCCAGTTCTGGAATCCCCAACAAAAGAAGGATATGGAAATGTTGGAATGGGTCCAGAGGACGGCTACAAAGATGATCAGAGGGCTGGAGCACCTCCCATATGAAGAATATCTTCACCAACAGAGTGGTGAGGCACTGGAAAAGGTTGCCAAGGGAAGTTGTGGATACCCCATCCCTGGAGGTGTTCAAGGCCAGGGTGGATGGGGCCTTGGGCAGCCTGATCTAGTGGGATATCCCTGCCCATGACAAGGGGATTGGAACTATATGATCTTTAAGGTCCCTTCCAACCCAACATATTCTATGATTCTATGATTCTACGATGCCCTCCCATGCGTACACACAGAGTAGGTTTTCTTGCAAGCAGGAGAAGAAAAAACAGCCCAGTTTCCTGCAAAGGCTGCACTCACTGTCCCATGTCTCTTCAGCTCTATCTACAGCAACCCCAACTTATACTCAAGCTAAAGAAACAAGACAGCCTTAGTTCCATCAATCATTAACACAGCAGGGGCTGATAACATAAGCGCACAATGTACATGTAGCTGTTTGTCATTAGGACTGCAAACATCCTTTGGCCTTTTTCTAATTCTCAGTCAGCACAGAAACAAGTCACAGTTTTGACAAAAAAAAATCACTACATTGTAGACTTTCTCAAAGATTTTCAGCATTGAATACAGAAAAGGTTTGGGTCCTTTTCTCAACTTATCTTCACTCTGTTGGGCACAAACTGAAAGGTAGAATAGAAAAAAAAGAAACACCACCTGGTAACCATGTCTGTTTAGGGAACTGATATTAGAGGCTACTGTCATCTATTTGATATTGGAAAGGCACTCCAGTCTAGCAATGGCAAAATGACATCCAGCATCACAAGTTAAACCTAGATGAATTAGAATGGGAAATAAAAGATGAATCATAGGGGTGGCTGATTTTTAAAGGATGTGGAAAATTCAAAGGAAGATCTGGTATTCTTCTGAAAATCCATCAGTCCATCAACTATAATTTACTGGGTGCAGCGCGGAAATTAAGAAGTGAAGTAGTAGCATCTGTGATATTTAGGGAGAGGATGACCACAATAATACTCCTTCAGAATTTTTAATCATCAGATCCATGAAAAGAAGGGAGTGAACAGAAGCAGGAAATCTTAAAAAAGAAAACTATTCCAGTGAAAGACTATGACATCAGATTCTGCACAGAGATTTCATAAGTAGTTTGTATTTCTAATATTTCCTTTATGTCTCTTGAAAATAGGAGATGACCAGTT
Source organism: Phaenicophaeus curvirostris (assembly GCF_032191515.1). Lineage (NCBI taxonomy): Eukaryota > Metazoa > Chordata > Aves > Cuculiformes > Cuculidae > Phaenicophaeus > Phaenicophaeus curvirostris. The sequence goes on from NC_091394.1 coordinate 94,183,640, forward strand.
GTAGACCTCCCTGTCCTTCAGCACATGACACCAGTGACACTGTTGAGCACATAGTGCCAGAGCAGAGCTCTGAAAACCTGCATTTGGTTTAGAGCCATGCCACTGGCATGCTGGGTAAACTGGCGGCTCACGCTGTGCTTTGATTTCACCGCCCATCAAACATGAAGGATGATCCTGATGTCTTCTGTTTAGTAATTCAAGATTTATTGCTGAAAAATGTTCTAGTAAAGTAATGTTACTGTTAATCCAGGAAACTTCTGCACTGGTTAATTGTAAATCTTCAATATAAAAGATAACACTGTCATTTTTCTAAAATAACAGGTTCAAACAGGTATCTGCTTTAGAAATGAAACACCTTACTCAAATGAAGGCAAAACCCTTTGAAATGAGAACAAAAAGCTCGGCTTTTCTTGACTGCCAAATTCTTCCAATGCTTTTCTAACTCCTCTGCTGAAATCCAGAATTTAAAAAATTCTAAATTATCTATCTCCAGTTTTATCAATGGGTGCTTTGAATTATTGTTTGAAAGGTTGCTTACTTGTCACCTCCTTCTCTAAAGAGAATATAAAAGACTTCTGCTGCATTGATAATCTACATGTCAATTGTTAGGAATAAATTTCAGGAAAGGTTAGATGGCACATAACTTACTGGGAACCACTCTGCAGGATTGCAGGCAAGGTTACAGTATTGCCCTTTCAACAGGACAAATAACATATCCATTCACTATGAGCCAGTCCTGTCATGTTACCTCATTTTAATCAGCCTTTCTATAATATAATATTCATGTGGAAATTGAGCTAAAAATACCCCCTGCCAAGGTGACTGAAGATATAAAATTGAAAACTTTATTTTGCATATTTTAAGATCAGGTTTTTGTCCTGAAATAATGTAGCATATTAATTTAGTTTCATATAGAGAAGAGAGAGAATGAAAGCAAGGGGAGGGAAGGAGGAGATGGGCCAAGAGCTATAACCTCTCCATCAATGATTAACCAGTGCAGGCTATAGATAACGTGATCTCCCTGCACTCCCCAGGAGCAGAGTATTATTTTTTAGTACCTTTGATTGCATGACAACAATGAAAATAAAAAAGCTAAATGTTGGGCTTGGATGCTGAAGCGTAACTGCTCAGCAGTGTCCACAAAAATATGGGTGGACAAGTCAGTCTTTGAACTGGATCCTGGGCGGGGAGGTGGACAGATGTTATACATGCTTTCCCAGGAGAAGACAGTATCACTTGTGGAGATGGGGAAGAGGAGGATTTCCTCTAGCTATAATCCTCAGCACACAGTAAAAGTCAGCTGTCTAGGTAGGTGTCATTAGGAAGGGAAAAAAAAGTTATCTTGCTCTATTTGAAAAAGCTGTTTTTAAAAGAAAGGGAGAAGCAATGACTTTGTGTACCAAATCCATGCATGGCCATGGCATTATGTGGTTTCAGAGCTATTCCCCTAACAGGTCTCCTTCTCAGATTGCTCGGTTTACAGATCACAAGAAGTTATTTAATGTTGTTCAGCCTGCATCCACAGCCTGGTGAACCAAAAGCTCAGCTGGTGGCACTTTCCCACTTGCAGTCCATACTCATCCCCGTGCTGACGAGACCAGAGACACAACCAAGCAGGTCACCACAGCACTGATAGGGGAAGCGGAACAGGCACACAGCTTGATCTTTTGCTCTTGTATTGGCTGCACTGCACTGACAGTAATGAAAATTTATGTCTGTCAGTGTATTAAATTGATATAAGTGAAAACAATCACAGGGAACCAAGGCTGAGATGAGGAGAGGGCAGTTCTCCAGACCGCAACCACATGCTGAAGATGTCCTACTTCTTTTTCCCCAAATCCTTCAACTAAGCACACATAACCTTTCGGCAATCAAACTCATCTGAGGCTCAGCATGCTCATTTTCCACAGGCACAAAGATAGATCAATATTATGCAGACCAGGACCAGTATTGGCAGTTCCATACCAGTGGTTATGTGAAGTTTTAAGCTGTTTTTCAAAAGGGCATTTTGTCTAGAATCTCTGCAGCAGTGCTTTTGACTTTTTGCAGCTGAACTGAAATAGATGAGGGGCAATAGGAAGCCTATTAGGAGAAGACAGAATATCACGTTGCATTTAAAAAATTACAAAAATTATCCTTTTCTTCTTTTTTATGTAATAATTCACCTTCTACGTCGACACAAAAAAATCTGCAAACAACATTCTCATTCAAGAAAAAATCTAGTATTAAAACCGGAATTTTCTCATTTCAAGGAAAAGAGAGTCCCTGCTTGCTACAGCCATTTTCCTTTTCTCTGGGTATAAAGAAACAAACTGACCCTAGCCAAAGAGTACTGCTTGCTACTGAGCTTGAACTTTCCACAAGTGGTTACAAAGGATGTTTCTCAGGGGTCAGTACTGGAGCTGATACAATTTCCCATCTTTACCTGGATGCAATTTTGCAGATGACCCCAGACTGAGGAAAGAGAACATCAAGACACTGAAGGTTTTTGCCATTCAGAGGGATATCGAGAAGCTGGAAGAATGGGCTGTCAGAAATTGCACAAGTAAAGTCTTGCATTTGAGAAAGAACAACTTCATTTCAGGAGCCCAGGCAGCAACAACAGCTAAATGCAGCTGGATAGCTTTCCCTAGAGCCCAGTCTGCAAATCAATTGGAAGTGATTATTCCCCTTCACTCACCTGTCTCACCTGGGTACCACGTCCAGGTTTGGGCCTCCCTCAGCATAAGACAACTGTTTGCTGATAAACCGGAATGCACGTGGTTGAGGGGCAGAGTACACGATCTATTTGGAAAAAATTAACGAATGGGAAGATAAGTCCCCAGAGGCTTCTGACTACCAATATCCCTACTTAAAGGGAGCTTTCAGAGAAGACAACGCCAGCTTTTCTCAGAGGTGCACAGCAGAAGAGGCAATGGTTACAAATGGTAGTGAAGAAAATCTTGATCAGATACATGGGAAATATATTCACACTAGGAGAGAGTATGGGATCTCCATCCTTGAAGATCTGCAAAACTTGCTGCAGCAAGCAAAGAACTGAGGTTTCCATCATTACTTTTCAAAGACAGAGATACAAATTATACTTGGCACAACTTATACAATACCTTTAAGCATTCCAGAAACGGAATGAGAGGGAGAAAACCCAAAACCTACTGCTCATTAGAGAAGAGATGAGGTGGCCTCTCTATTTCTTCTGGTTTTAATAGAAAGACTGTCTTCAGCTTCCATGTACACAGAGGACTTCGGTATGAGCAAAATCAGATGATTTGTTGTGACTTCATACCCAGTTTTCCCTCTGGGAGAACTGAGAAATAAAATACAGAGGGCAACAGCTAGCAGATAGAGATTTATAGACCTACTGTTCTTCACAACAGCAACTGTGCCACTATTTCACCATGACATGCTTCGATCATTTTGAAAACTAGCAACCCTGCTATGCATCCTGCTGCCCGCTGTAAGCTCATCGGGCAGCAACATTGCTTTAGTAGCCAAACTGTTTTAGAAAATCACTACTACTTTTCAAGCTGAAAAAACAGACACCAAAGTACAGCATGTTTTCTAGGTAATGGTGACAGATTCCAGAACTCCCAGTTAGTGACAGGAGGCTTTATGAAGAAATGCGCACAGACGCAAATCCGATTGCAAATACAAAGCAGTAGTAGTGGTGGTTTATTTAGTTAGTCCAGATAATAATTTCAGTATTGGTTAGCTTGGGGAAGAACTACTCTAACTGTTCTACAGGTGAGACTTCTTATACTGGACAACTAAATGTAAGTAATTAAGTACCTGCAGGCTTTGATAAGTCAACAACCTTCTGAAAAAGATTTGCTCTAACAGCAAAAGAGCACAAAGAAGAAAAATATTTTTGTGATAATATCTTAATTTTCATAGAGTCATAGAATGGTTTGGGTCAGAAAGGACCTTAAAGATCATCCATTTCCAACCCCTCTGCCATGGACAGGGACACCTGCCACTGAATCAGGCTGCTCAAAGCCTCATTCAACCTGGCCTTGAACACCTCCAGGGATGGCACAGCCACAACTTCCCTGGGGAACCTGTTGCAGTGCCTCACCATCCTCACAGGACAAAAAATCTTCCTAATATCTAATATAAATATCCCCTCTGCCAGCTTAAAACTCTTACCCCTTGTCCTGTCACTGCACAGCATGATAAAGAGCCCCTCCCCAGCTTTCCTGTAGCCCTTGTAGTACTGGAATGCTGCTATAAGGTCTTCCTGCAGCTTTGTCTTCTCTAGGCTGAGCAACCCCAACTCTCTGACTGTCCTCATATGGGAGATGCTCCAGCCTTCTGATCCTCTTCATGGCCTCCTCTGGACTCGCTCTAACAGTTCCATGTCCTTCCTGTGCTGTATTTTGTATATCAGGTTTTTGCCTAAATAAAAGTCATATCTTAATGACTTCAACAAATGCTTAACAGAGAATTTGCACATAGCAAAACTATAAAGTCTTCCTGAATTTAGACTACCTGGAGTTAGATTACTTCCTTTAAAATATTCAAGACAAAAGCAAAATCACTGCAGAAACAGTTACTTTAATTATTTGTGCCCCTTGTCCTAAGTACTAATTGAGACAGTAATTTGGGTAGCAAAAGTAAAATTACTTCTCCCTTTTTTCATCATACAGTCACTCAAATACCAGAAGAAGAGGACTTTTTTTTTTCGGGGGGGGCGGTGCTTTTAAGAAGTTCCTGAGGCATTAAGGGGATTTCTAAAAATTCCAATTCAGAAAGTGCAATTATAAAACAAAAAACCAAACAAAAACACTAAACCCCAACAGTTTTAGTACCCCATACCATTCATCATCAAATCCTGAAATTAAGCAAGAACCACCTGAATCAAGAGTTGGCCATTTTCTAGCAATATTATTTATACTGAGATTATGAAGCATGTTTCATTTTTATGAAAGATATGTATTTAGCAAAGAGCATACCTAAACGTCTTTATTTTCTGATCCAAATTTAGCAACTGGAAATTTTAGAGAATATGTGATGCTAAAAATCACCATACATATCGGTCCTCCACACAGAGATCTCTAGAAAAAAGCTCCTAAGAGGCAGTCTGAAAACAGCAATAAGAAAACAAACACAACTTCTTAATAAGAGAGCACCTGAATGGCACCCCAAGGAATTCTATTTCTATATAGGTAGCAGAAAATGGGAAGAAAAATCAAAGTATAAAAATAAAATGTTCCAGTTTTTTTTTTTATTGCATGTATGCAATCTATCGTAACTCCTTTAATAATTTTAACTGTTGAGTCAAAGAAGTGTCATTGTTCTATTGACTAATCTGCTCAGACCACCAAAATAGCTTAAGTTCCATTATTCACTTATTTTATTAAGTCATTAATTAGTTGGGGTATTGCATTCCTCTCCCACTCCTCAGTATTCTTTTTTTTTATTAAGGTATCCAGGGATGCAAAGCTTTCATTCAAACCAGGGAAATTCTTTGGTTTTACGTCTGTGGAAAGACATTTCCAATAACTCATTACCCTATCAATAATATCAAAGTGAGATGGAAATTTAGGAAGAAAGATAACATAAGCATTTTCAATGCTCTCTTCCAAAACTTTGAGACTAAAATTAGACATGCAGTTCTCAACAACCAAAGCTGTAGCACCAATCATGTCCTTAAATTGCTTGGGTGAACAGAAGCAATTAAAAGAGCGCCAAAGCATGTTTGCAATTCCTTCTCCTGTGCACTATTTTCTTTCCTGTACTCATACCAAAGAGGTGTGACGACTTCCATTTAAAGTAAAGGATTAACAACACCATCGAACAAGCAGTTGTTATTAAAGAGAAAGGATTTGTGAATGCAAACCAGCCACCATCAATCTTAAAACTTGCCAACACCAGTTACACATGCAGTCCTAGTTGACACCCCTTTCTTTCAGAATTAGAAGGACTCATCCTCTTGCTAACAAGATCAGACAGGAAAGTTTATACCAAAGCTATAAAAAGTAATGACATTTTAAGAAAACAGAGGCCTATTAATTTTTCTACAAGCTAAAATAGGCATTTGAAGTACAAACCAAAATTAGATGTAGTAGGTACAACTTTAATCTGTAGCACTCTGGTCTGCTACAACATATCCGGAATATTAAGAAAAATATCCTAAAATATTAAAACCAGAGCAGTTGCCAGCCATGGAGGGGAAAACCTGGCAATGTTGGGTTCAAGAAAAAGGGGAGTGAAGAAAAAAAAAAGAAGTGAGGAAAAAGAAAGTGGTGAAAGAAGGGGGAAGAACTAAACCTTTTATCCCTGAAATGAAATTATAGAAAGCAAATTTTCTTCTTCTACATTTCCTGTAGAATTAGCTCTTCAAAGGCCATCTTCTTGCTCTTTGCGTGACCTTTCCACTGTTACATTTCACTACTTGCCCTCAAGGTATCTTTTTAATATCTTGTTACACAGGAAGAGAAAAGCGCAAGGAGCAAAACACTCCAGAATGGAGGCACTTCTCCCTCAGTAAATACTTTGAGGATATATAAACTGCAAAAAAAGAGACTCTTCTTTCCAAAGGCCAAAGGTATTTATAGAGTGCTTCTCTCAGGTCTCCCCAGAGCCTTTTCTTCTTTAGGCTGAACAACTCCAACTTTCTCATTCTTTCCTCATACGGGAGGTGCTCCAGCCCTCTGACCATCTTTGTGGCCCTCCTCGTTTCACTCCTTATTTCATTAGCAATTCCCAAACATAGTAGGAGAGGCTCCCGAATCAAGCATTAAATCAAATGATTGGGTGGTAACATCCTTAGTACCACTATGAAATAATATACTGATCCCAACCACCTATAATGAACAGAAAACAACTTCTTCAAAAACATATAGAAGATATTTTCTTTCTTATCTTTGTCTTTTCTGCAGTGGGTATTTGGATACTCTTTCATTCATCTAACAGTGGCTCCCTCAGTTCCTCCCCTTCTGTGGGGCAAAGCAGACTTGAAAGTCTCTTTGTCTAAAAGTTTTGCAATGAATTTGCTGCAAAGGACACCAAATTAACTGTATTCAGGTAGACTGCATTTATCGTGTATCTTTTCTTTTGAAGAAGACCCTGGCAAAGATTAACAGGCAAGCAGAACAGTGCTTGCTATTTTTAAAAGCATTTTAAAGGGAAAAAAATCAGGCTTTGACATTGGAACACTGCTCTAGTCAGAAAGTTTATTTAAAAAATAAATCATTGGGAAAACGACAATGCAAACCCCCAAGGTCTTTAAAACACAAGATTTCTAACTCCCCACTTCCATCTTTTCTGATCTGTTCCCTAGCAGCAAGTGCCTTGTGTCATCCCTTCTACCCAAATGTACTTGACAGGAACACTGTCAAATTAAAAATTACCTTTTTTTTTTCTGAAAAATAACTTAAAAAATAATTAATTCCCACAAATCATTGGGACAGCCAGGGAAGAGAAGCAGGAAAGGAAAGGAGGACAATTTACCACCCTGTGCACTCATAAAATGGATACTTAGAAGCAGCCAGATAGTAAATTTCTCCAATTTCTCCACTCCTGTTGTTCTGTAGCATGGGAGCATCAGGTTCATGAAGCAAACCAGAGTTATGAATCCCGAGACCTCTGTGGTCCTCATCCCAGCACAGCTTATCTGGAAATGTGACTCCTCGAATCCAACACACACATCATCCTAAAAACACTGTGGTGCATCAGGCAGTTCCCAGCCAGTCTGCTGACACAGTCTCCACAAACCTATATTCCTCTAGAAGTTGGCAGAGATGGATAAGGTGAGGCAATGCTGATTGAAAAAGCTCATCTTCCTCTTTGTCATGCTCCTATGTGCTCAGTGAATAGTGCTGTGACTCACTAGAAATTTTACTGACAAACATTTTGGCTTCAAATGACATTTCTTTCCCCTTTTTTTAGATATGTCTATCAAGTAAAGCTTTATAGTCCACCTAATGCCTTCATTCACTTGGACATTATCAATTTAAACTTTAGCTCTCAACCTTTTGACCAGACTGTAAAATAAACTTGTAAAAGATTACTTCAGTCTCTTCCAAAGCAGTGCTGGAATAAGAGCTGGGCAAAGGCAGCTTCCAACAGGAACTGCCTTTAACAGCTCATCAAATACTTGAGCACAGATGTAGTGGTAATCACTTATTAACTTATTTAATTAATATTAATTTATTTATTAGTTACTGCTCAAGTATTTGTGAATGTGGCTGAAAATAGTGCATTAAAAGACATTAAAATCCAAGAGAGAAATTATTTCCATAAATAATATTACCATGCTATATTTAACATCTTTATGTTAACACTGTCACTTAGCCTGTATTTCTTTTGAAAATAAAACAGTCCATGGCTTTTAAGTTACAGCTGTCAGCATCTGTGTGATTTTATACACAATTTTCAGTAGTTCGAACTTAGGCTACAGATTTTAGGGTTTTCAATGTAAGACCCGACGTGCAACTAAAAAAAAATCTACATTTTTTGCTACTGTCTTTTTTTAAACCATTGATGTACTGCAAAGCAAAAGCAAGATTTTTAGCACTGATGAGAATATACTACTAGTAAAAAGAGACATTTCCTTGCATTGAGAAATGATCTAATGTAAATTAAACAGCTTTTGAAGAGTGACGGAGTTTTCAAAAAAACATAAGGCTCAGAAGTGCTGTTCTGCCAGATTGTGCCACAATGTGAATTATATGACCACAGGCTATATAATTTTGGATGTGCATCTTGCTTATGTCCTAATGGATGGACATAGGTGCTCTGCTCCAGAGTCCTGGTCCCCCAAAACCTAAAGTAGGGTCCTGTTGGAATGCACTAGGACTCCCTCCCTTCTTGAAAACAAACTGACTACTGTGAAATATATAATACAACTTCCTGAAAATTATGAGATATAAAATTTTGATTAGGAAGAATTTTAAAAGGTGACATTTTAAGCCTCTATTTAAAGCTTAAATAGAGATTGCCAGCTGTCAGAGCACAGTTGGGCATTTGGAGGCTTAGTAATGACAATATGTAGACTTCGATCTTCAAATGACCACCTTAAAATCACTATCAAGCGATTCTAGGGCCCAGTATGGAGTGCTGAGCTGTTCCAATGCATTTTTTTCTGAACTACCCTAGAAACTATCCTCACACAGACCCCTTAGTATCACCCTAGCCAACATGAAGATGAATCAAGACAGGAATCACAGTGATTTCTTGACTGCCCAGATTGGGAGGTCTTATCTACAGCCTAAACCTCTGCTATCAAGCTTCTTTTCCCTGCACCCTTCTCATCAGTTTAAAATGAAAGCAACAATGATGATGGTAAAAAGGGGTTTTCTGTTGTATATGGCTTCCAAGATAGAAAAGAAGCACAAAAGAAAGTGCACTCCCTAATTATGCTGTGGGACTATCAGAAACTATTCATAGCATGTGTAGATAGTACATCTCCACAGTCCCTATCTTTAAAGCCCCATCTGGACAGTTTATTTTATCTTCATTTTTAATGCAGCATAAAACCCGTAAAAAGCAATCCCCAGAATGGGGACCCTGAGGAAGCAATACAAACCACCAGTGGATAACAGGATTTATTATTTAGACCACAGAGAAAGGATAGAAATGGAAAACCATAAAAGTGAACCATGAGATTAAGTCTAACAAACAATGTATTCCTACAGGAAATCAGGCTTTCTTCCCATGCAGTGTATTTCAGTGAGTATAATGCCATTTTAAAAATAATGGGCTATGCAACTGAGCAACCTCAAGTGATTTTTGGAGGGTCCAGTTGCACGTCATTTCTGTTCGTCACACAGATATTGGAAAGACAAGCAAAGCCTACACAGTTTTTCAAACTGCGCATTTTACTTTGCCACACAAATACACCTCACCAGGCCACAAGGCTTGACAAGCTAGAGTTCTTAAAAAGCTCTAACATACTAATGACCTCTCCTCCCCACAAATGAGCAATCCTCTACCACAAACAGGAGACCTGACAATTAGAGGCTTCAGTGAAGAAAGAAAAATTAGTAGTTGCTTTCATTATCTGCGACCTCCAGATTAACTTTTAGCACATTAGGAGAAAATGCAGCACGCCAGAGGAACTAACAGAACATCCAAAATAAGCTCCCATTATTTACTGTAAAAATGTTTGCTTTCCTTACCCCAAAATGATACCCATCATTTAAAAAATAATGATAATTTTATGAAGAAAAAGAATATAATGTTCTTTATACTGGGGGACAGTCCAAAACTTGATTAAATTAATTGAGTTATATGCAGAAAGCCAGAATGCACAGGAGTTTGCAGAGACCAGTTCAGAGATGAATGAGAAAGATTGCTTCAGTCTTCATTAATGTGGATGCATTTTAGCTCATGTCTTTCTCCTTGGGTAGTTACAGGCATGGCATTTTCTTTTTCCTGATTTTATTAAATTTTGCTGTTATCAGGTTTCCACTGTTACCCTCTCAGACATGGTATTAAAGCCAACCAATATGGCCACATTCTAGCAAATCCAGACCAACATCAAAGAAGCCTATGCTTATGCCATAAACTCCATACAATTGAAACTTATTCTTCCAGTGACAGTATCAAATCATTGCACAGGGAGAGAGGAGTTTGTTGAGAGAACAGGATGTCACAGGGGGATTTTAATTAGCCCACTGGGAAATCCATTCTCAAGTGGTTACAGAAAAGTGGAAGGATAATAGATATGAGATCCTGGTGACAGATTATATCACCTTTTTATGAAATTCATTCATATTTCAGTTCCTCCTTGAATTAAAACTAAACAGTCTTGCAGACCTTTGCTGTGACAGCTGTCTCTGTTCACAGCACTACTCTCAGAGATTTCTCACCCAAGTGCCTGTGCCAGGCCACAAGTACACAGAAGTAAGAGCAAATTATGCTCATCTTTGTCAGTTCCCCTCATCTTTTCATTGTAAACCACTGGAGTCTGATTTTTGGAATTCAGATGATAGGTTAACTACATCTTCTCTGCTGCACTTGCATGCTGAGTCTACTGCAATAGGGCTGGGAGCTCTACACTAACAGTAACACCAGAAAAAAATGTGTTCAGATGGGGCATCTTGATTAAGACTTATCCTAGTCTATTAAATACCAGGACCATTTTTTTTTCCTGTGAGGATGGTGAGGCACTGGTGCAGGTTGCCCAGGGAAGCTACGGATGCCCCATCCCTGGACGTGTTCAAGGCCAGGTTGGATGAGGCTTTGAGCACCCTGATGCAGTAGGACGTGTTCCTGACCATAGCAAGAGGGTTGGAACTGGATGATCTTTAAAGTCCCTTCTGACCCAACCCATTCTGGGAGTCTATGATTCTATAAGCATTGCACTATAGCCCATTATGACTGCCACTACAGGACTTCTGAATACAGGAAAACAAAACTATGCAAAGAGGCACTGGATTTCTGCAGTCATCTAGAAGTGGTTGATGTTTGTTAGGTAGACACTCCTTCCACTATGTATTTTAACAGTGTTAGGATAGAGATATGAGAGTATTTAAAGGGAAAAATATGTATTTGCATAACTATGAGAGTATTTAAAGGGAAAAATAAGTATTTGCATAACTATGTGAGTATTTAAAGGGAAAAATAAGTATTTGCATAACTGATTCCATTTAGGAAGAAAACATATTCACAGAGCACTGGACAGAAGTTACTTCATCCCCTGGTTGAATGGATAGACAACTACATTTTCCTGATCTGTGTATATAATTGCTTTTATCTGCCACTATAAAAGTTATATTAAGGTACAATTCAAATTTCTATTAAAATTCAACCAATCATGACATCAAACACAACTGTCTGAATTTATACAGATGCCTAAAGGAAGAGAGAAAGGCTAGAAAGGCTTATCTCCTCCAGCATTAGACAACAACAGCCTGTCAGAGTCAGTTCACAAGTTTATCTTATAAAAAGTTCAACCCCTTGAAAAGGGCAGTTTAGTATGCGAAGGAAGCAGAGAAGGAGAAAAACCTCAGTGTAAGAGGCCACAATAATTGACCAGGAACTTCTAAAGAGGTAAAAAAGCAGATTTCTTCTCATTCCCTCCACTGACTAAGCAACAGCTTACAGAAATACCACCACAAATCACTGGTGCAGCAGGGATTTACAGTAAGAGGAATCCTTCAAGGTCTGACATCTCTGCAGAAGTGCAGAATACGCAGCAAAGTACATCACGGTTTTCCACATCACACATGTTACTATATCTTCCCCTTGCAAAGCTTCTTACAGGACAATGAAAAAAGAAAATTGTAGGCCTTCTTGAAAGAAGTTAATTCCTCTTCCAAGGAGAATTCATACAGTTCCCCTATTATATATTATATTAGATACTCTATCATACAGTTCACCCCAAACCACCACCCCAAAATCTGGCTGCTTTTTATGAAATATGCATGTGGCTACTTTTTCTTTGAGAAGGTCCTCATGAAGACAGGAGTATAACATGAGGCATTGCAGAGGAGATGTAGCAGTATCAGGGAAAAAATCTGTCCCTCTTCTCAGCCTCTCAGAATGTTGTTATGCAAGATTTAAACATAGCAAGGTCAATGGTTTTAGCTGTAAAGAGAAATTACTACATATTTGCAAAATGAAATAGAATTCTGATTAGTTAGGAAAGCAAGAATAGGTCTAAAAAAAAGCTGCCCTAATGCTAACCACTGAGGTACAGTAACGAAGAACTGCTCTCTGAGCATGCTGACACACAGATTACCTAGCACAAAGTCCAACATTTGGAAATATGCATTTATCAAATATCCAGCACTGTGGAGCAAAGTGCACTATTTCCCTCAAAGTTGCCTTTGAAATGCATCTTCCTATAAGCAGAAAACAACTGAAATATAATAAGTTCTCTAAAACTTACAGCCTTTCAGCATAAAAACTACCGTCCTGGGACTTTCAACTGTTGTCTCATTATTTTTCACTATAGAAGCTTGCAGCCAATTGACCAAGTAATGTCCACAGAGTAAAACCAGTAACCCTCTGAAGATGGCTAGGTTGGAGAACTTCACTAGCCAAAACTGCTCTTCAAACCAGTGAGTAAGCAAGACGATATTCAGACATAGTTGGACCCAAATGTGGAATGAAAGGGAGAACCTGCTAGGAACCTGCTAGGAACCTGTGGTGGGAAGGGCCCACCACAACAGACAGCTGTATCACACTACGAACTCGTGCCTAAATTGAAAGGAAGGAGTCTCTGAAGCTGGTGTAACCAAGGGAAAACAGGAAGAACCAGACCGCTGAAGCTCCCTGAGAAACATGTCAACTAAGATATTTCAGTTACATCTCACCCTGCTGGAGGTACGAAAGCCTGAGATAGAGTGAATCTCTCAAAATGTCCTTTTTATCATCCTTCTACTTCGTACAAGGTACGGACTACCTGGATGGTGATGGAAGGATAAAGACAGCATAAGGAATGCCAAATGAGCTCCTGGATGGGTATGAAAACCCCAGTCCTGCTGCTTCTTTGTTATGTCAGGAGACCTGGAGTGAGAGGAGAAGAAGCACTTTAGTTTGGACATCTTCCAGTCAGCCAGAAGATATTATAGAGCCAGACTGGTATACCTGCACAGCCCAATCATATCACCATGCAGCCAGATCTGGGGCTTTTTCTCCAACCAATTGACTGCGATGTGCGAAGCCCAAGTTGCCTGCCTAGAACTGAAAGCAAACAAGAGACTGGATACAACACAGAGGCCAACTTGCCTGTGAACAGCATGCAGTCTGGCAGAAAGAAAATCTGGAGAATCAATGACTTGCCCTGCTGCCTTGGAAGCAACAGCACAGGAAAGCCCTTTGGCTGAGATCATAAAAGTAAACAAGAACTGAAAGGTCATTGCCTACCTGTTGTTTCCTCAGCTGGACACCTTTCCTCCACAGGTACAGAGTATCTGAAGATTATTTTGTCTCACTACTGAAAGCTTCTACCTCTTCAACAGCCTGCACGCAAACTGGCAAGCAGACCACGACCAAGCTGCAGGTGCAGGCTCCTGACGTTACGGATTATTAGGTTTCCTCCTGTTTGTTTTCCATCTCAGCACTTTGTAATGCTACCAATTAAGGGCTAAATTTATAATGGGTGCATTTTTGTAAAAGAAATTTACTCAACACTTCTCACTTGTAATGTGATCTTTTTTTTTTTTTTTTTACGGTGTCCTAAAGTGTTTTACAAAATTAAAATTACAGCTAGCTCCAAGACAGGAACGAAATATTGAAACCTTTTCTAAGCAGCATGGCATCAACCACCAATTACTGTAAAAAGCTATTTATTTAATATGCCAAGGCTAATTGTGGTAGCCCACCCAACACTTCCAAATAAATAATTAACAGCTGAATTTAGGAGCATGAGGTAATCAAATTTGATGCTGCTTAAGAAATGTTTAAAAAATATACTGGTTTTATTTCAAAAGAGGAGACCCTTTGCATGAAGAGCAGGCTATTTATGTGAGTATGTATGTATGTGAAACGTGTGGGAAAAGTTGGAGAACGAATAATTCATTATTTCTTTTAGCCCTAATTTATAGAAATATAGGCAGAGCTTATACTGAAAGTATTCTATTTTTCCTCTCCCCCAGAAAGCCAAAAGTAAGGAAACTAAAAAGTGAGGGACAAAGTCTCAGTCTGTTGCTACACTGATACACACTCAGTTGCACCAAAGAACTTTAAAACAGTCCCTATGTGGTCCTATGTAGGAAACATTTTATACTGTGAACAGTTAGCTATAAATTAAATTCTCACAGCATCTATTTTTATTGTGGAGTTATCACACAAGTCTATTCTCAATCTCAAATTTCCCTATGATTTTGGACCACCTGAACAATTGGTTTTTACAATTCAAATTATTTTTAAAAGGTAAGTGTTATTTTCTTGTGCTGGGAAAGGAAATCAACTTCTCAAAACCAGTGGCGGTTATTTAACAAATTAAGAAAATCAACTATGATCACCTTCACAAGAGCTCCCTTCAGAGCTGACACACAACTGCATACAGTGCTGCCAACATTCAAAGCAATTCCACAGATCGTTTTCTGAAAGGCTGTTGAGAATCTCCATTGATTTTGCTCTCACATCTTCTGCCAACAAAAAATTGGTTGCTTTGAGCACCAACTTGATCTTTGAGATCTCTTCACCATAAGCCTCAGTGAATAACTGAAACATTTCCATTGCAGATTTCTTCACTGTCACAAGAAACTTGATGCTCACTTGCTGTCCACTCTTGCACACTGACATTTTCCAACTGAGGGTAAGAAAATAATCTATATCTGAATATATGTCCACTCCCACTTAGTGAAAAGATCAAGTTGAGCCTGGTCTCACCCTGGCAGGTTAGAACATGTTCTATAACTACCTCTTTGTGTCTCTCCTCCCACTCTTGTTTCCCAGGATGTAGGGTTACTCTAATTTTTGTGTGTTGGCTCCTAACTGTACTATTTTGAAAAAAAAAAAAAAAATCCTCAGAAACACAAATAACATCCTAATTTGAAAATCTCCATTAGAAAGAGCTTGGAAAAGATGTCTCTGAGTAACTTCTATGAGTAACTGTAAAGACACCTGAACTACTTTTAACATTCTTTTTCACTATTTTTACAAAGGAATTGTCATTATCAGGTTAGGATGTCACTTCTTCAAGACTGCAAAAACCACCTTCGCGCCTAATCTTTTCTCTAATGTCCTCATCTAATTTCTTGGGAAGGCATATTCAACGTTACACTCTGATCACTTTCAACACAACAGTGTGAAGCAATTACCCATTATTTCCTAATGTTTCAAGTTTAATCAGATTTTTTTTTTTATCATGGTAGTAGAATGCAGAACTGAAATAACCTGATTTTCACTGTTAGACTCTCTTTTAAGGCTATGAAATACTTTGCAGGCTGGTTTCTTTCAAATTAACACCAGCATAAATTTAAGAAACACACCACCACCCAAACTCTTTTATGCAATGCTGTTGGCTTAGAAGACCAAGCATATGGAACAGGCTACTCATTTGGGAGGTTGTCTTTGTGCCAGTATATGATGCAAGCAAGAACAGGAAAAATTTGCTTCTCATTTTTTCCATCATGAAGTTGATCCTCTCCACACAAATCAGTGTTTTCAGAGCTGCTCTTACAATGTAAAATTTGTAGCAATAGCATAGCAGTGGGTTAAGTTCACCTGAAGCCATGGAGTTACATTAAACACTTCCCAATCTGCCTCTCTCTAAGAGGAGAATTAATAGTTTTTTGTAATTATTAGGTATAGCAATCCTTTACATTGAAAGATCTGTAAGAAAGCACACTGTAAAAAGATCATAAATAGATCAGTGTCATTTGGCTAATCCTGTTTAAGTATCTAAGGTTGCTATCTGGACTTAATTAGGTGACATTATTGTTCCTGAATTAGGTGACATTATTGTTCCTGAGCTATGGTTACTGTCAACCTGCCTGGGAGAAAAAGTATAAAAAAGACCAAATGGGGGAGTTTTAAAATAAGGCTTATGAAGAAAGTATTGCACAGAAATAATACTACCCCCCTTTTATTTCTCAGTAAGTATAAACATAATAGTAAATAATGAGGACAGGGGAAACGTTAAGGACAATACAGAGCACTCAGAGAGCTGAGTTCATTCAAACAAAGCACTTACTGTGATACAAACACACACAAATGAATACTTCTATATATCTTCAGGTAACAAAGGTTATTCTTAGAGAGTGGAAGACCTGCCATGAAAATCAGTAGTTTTGAAACTGACGTGGGAGGGTTATGATATAGATCCATAAAATCATGAGTGACATGGAGTAGGTGAGCAGGGAACGACTGTTCACAGTCTCTTCTATTAGAAGCAGCAGAGGAAGTCAAACAAAAGTAGCAGATGGCAACTGAAAACAAAGGAAGGATATGCCTGGCCACACAATCCACAGTTAAACTTTAGAGTCTATTGTCAAGATAAGTTATCAACATAAAAGTCTTCCTTGGGTTAAAAAAAAAAGTGAGTGAACAAAAGGATCAGAAAAGAGTTATTGAGATTTTCAATACTGCACCACTGCTCCTTGGATGAGACATAAACTGCTATGACAATTGCTATGAATTGCTGTGCTCACTTTATTCTTATGCCATTCCCCAGAATCTACCACTGGGAGCTGTCAGAGACAAGATCCGGGAACAGATGAGTCTTTAGTCTAACCTCAAAAGTACATTTTTACGTTCCTGCATGTGAAGAGTCAAAGGAATAAGTAATTTTAACTTCTAATGACAAACCACATTAAAAGAATTGCAGACCATATAAACAGGCTAAAAGCAGAATAGTGTCATTTACTTTCATATTTACCATTGGTAAGATTGACCCTACAACCAGACTACATTCTGGCGTCCCTTTGTGAGATATAATGCGGAACAATAAGAAGGCAGAAAAGATAAAAAAACAAAACACCATTAACAGAAAAAAACTGACGTCTGGAGGAAATATTTTTCAGTGATGGACTTAAAAATCTCAGTTTGTTTGGCTTACCAAAAACACTGAAAAAATTACTAGATTAGTGTGTAAATATCTCTATGGAGAGAAAATGAAAAGCAATAAAGGACTTCCTTTCTCCTCAACTTAATTTAGTGAAGAAACACATTACTAAAATAATGGCTAGAAGGTGGAGCAGAAGTTCAAAACAGGCAAGGAAGAGGAGGATTACTCCTGTCCTGACCTCTTCATACAAAGACCAGTGACTTCCTGCAATCAAATTCACCATGTATTAGCAAGGAGTGACAGATAAGCTCCCAGAACTCAGGGGAGATCAGACTGAATGGTATCTTTTCACTAAAGATGTTTATAAATCCCATGGACTCAAGGATATCCATTTGCAGTGGTTAGTGGGAGAGAAGTGAAAGACAGCAGTGAGCTGGGACTTCCCATAGGATAAAAGAGAGAAGGTCTGTTGTTAAAAGTGGGGAAAGAGTCTAACAAAAAGGAGCAGCCAGCAGATATGAAGGGCAAAGCTGGGATGAGGAGTGAAGAATGTGAAGGGTGAATGCAAATAATTCCAACTACAGCAATCACTGAAATGACCCAAGCAGTGAATGACAAGAGCAGCTTTAGCTGGGGTGGTCTAGGTAAATCAGGGAACATGGGGAACCAGCCCCTTGCCCGAGCGAGAGATTCAGTCACTCGCAATTTTCAGTGTGTTCCTACTCCTCAGTCACCTTCTGAAGATAAATAGTGAGGGAGGATACGAGTCCAGCTTAACACACACTCATAAAGATGTCCATAGAAGACAGAGAAGACAAAGCATTAGGCCTGAAACAAGAGCAGAAATTATAGCTTTTCTTGATATCACAGATATAAAATAGATGATATTTGAGTTATTTTGGAAAAGCAGGAAATCTCTGGCAGGGTTCTAATTTTATTGGGTCAAAACAGCCATTAATAAAGAGTTATCTACAGAAAAGGAGATCATTTCCCAAAGATTTTCCTTAAACATAACACTCTACAAGGAGACATCAAATATAAATGGGCTTGTGTTGAATGTAAAAGGGAGAAGAGATCCAGTCAGAGGTCGGCAAGAACTAGGAGTTTTTCTGTCTTCTCAGACTCTGAGATTTTCATAAAACTAATTCACTGCTCAGTCTCTCACACATTTACTCTTTTGGCAGACTAGTTTCCACAGAAGGCTATTTCAATTCAACAATGCCTGTACAGCAGAGACCAAAGCTGGTAAACAGGGAATGATGGATGTTCGCTAATATGACAGTGTGAGAATGGAATGGCAAACACCTCATCTAGACTTCTTCAAAACAAATAGAAGAATATAAAAATATTCATTACCAACTAAGAAAGAATGCAGCATCAAAAAAACAAATGGGAGCTAAAGAAAGCCGGAGAGAGCAGTCCAAAGGCAGAGGTGATATGGTATCCAGGATGGGTATGTCTGAACTTGTGCTACCACACAGAGATGCCTTCTCCCAGACAGAAAAAATGTTAATCTCTGTATCACAGAGGAGGCAGAAGTCGAAAGCAGTTTGCAGCTCTTATGAGCAGAGCATGGGCCTGAGGGCATTGCTGCTGCCCTTGCTAAGTGAAACTTAAATTACATCCTCTTATTCCATTACTGTGTTGTATTTCCTATACTGGTTTATGTCATTTTAAATAACTACACCCAGTGGGTCTTCCAGCAGGCTGGTCTGTGGACCAAGAGATTTCACACACAGTTGTTTCCTTCTCTTTCTTTTTCCAAATATAATCATATTGCATGAATTTATAGTTCCCCCTGCAACTCAGAAGAATTTCTGTGAACAGTGGTGAACTGGATAACAGGTAAGTCCTTTTCCAAAATTCTTCCATGACAGTGATCGGTACCCAAAAACAAGAGGCAGGGAAAGAGAAGAACATTAGGCTTTCTGAAGTTTTTTTTGTGTGAATTGGAGATTGTCAGATCCTAGATCCTGGTCCACATTTCTGCTCAGTTCTCTAGTCCAGATTCCATCAGTTTGTCATGAGAACGTTATGGAAAACAGTGTCAAACACACTTCTCCTGAAATCCAGGATTGTGAACTTATTATTTTTCTCATCTGCTCAGGATCCTGAACTCTGTCATTCCAAGGCTACCCCAAACCTTCACATTCCTGACCAGTTTGTCCTTGTTTACTATTTCAGGTCTAGGTGCCCTCCCACCAGCTCCTCAGTCATGTGTGTCTGGAAGCTGTCACGAAGGTACTCCAGAAGTCTCCTGAATTGCTTGTGCTCTGTTCTGTTGTCCCTCCAGCAGTTTTTAGTGTGGTTAAAGTCCATGTGAGGCTTCTTCCAGTCATCTAACAAAGATCTCATCTTCTTCTCCCTGAACAGGTGGTCTGTAGGTGGGCATCCAGCACAGCGTTACCTGTGTTGGTCTACCCTCTGAACCCAATCCATCAGCACCCAGCAGGCTCATGATCAGTTTATGTTTAGAATCATAGAATCACCAGGTCGGAAAAGACCTCTTGGATCATTGAGTCCAACCATTCCTATCTTACATCTTTCTGTCCAAACATTTTCCACTACTTATGGATTTGTTTAATGTTTGGTGTTAAAACAGGAGAGTGACAAAGTGCTCTGGTTTATCTTCCCTATTTTTAGCCACACTTTGCTGCTTCCTAACTATAATTGCAGGGACCATGCTTAACCCACACCAGCTTAAAATGGAAAATAAAATCAAAAATAGAAAAGGCTGCATTAAGAAAATATAAAGAAAATTCTTAGTAAGAAGTCATAGAGGGAATTTTTGTTAGCTATTGATATTTTGGAGTCCCTGATCCTACTAAAGCTCCTTCCTTTCTCCCCAGGCCATTCATTGTGAAAACAGCACATTTTAGATTTGCATTTTGGGAGACAAAGGCAGGCTCATGACTTCTTTATTTTCTGTTGCTTCGGAATTTTTACAAATAAAGTGTTGTTATAACAGTTTGCATGAAAACAGAGCAATGACTAAGATCCATTACACTACATTTCAAGCACAGACACCTAGAGGATTAGCTAAATGTGCACAATTTACCTCCTACATAAATGAAGATTGTGGTTAACTCTGTTGAAGTCAGTGCACAATAAGACAAACTGGAAGTCTAAGCATTCATTTTAAAAAGTAGGAAATACATAAAATAGAAGTAAACAGACCACAGACTTTCTGCTACAGAGCACTAGCAACCACCTACATGAAGAAAAGTGGAGTAGGTGTGTGTTGGTTATTATTCATATAATTAGGACCTAGTTCAAAAAAATACATTTTTATATATGAAAATTTACATACTAAAAATACACATCTGAAATTCTTCCCATAGATAAAACTCTCAGGACACAAAAGCTGAACATTACAGAATTTAATTATGCCTATTATGCCTATAATTTCAACACTTGATATCCTAAAAGCTGCAAGAAGATCAGAGGTTTATCTGAAAAAAAAGAGACTGCTGGGCCTTGCTTACCTTTTCCAAGGTGTTTTCACCTAAATAAGGTAAACTGAACAACATAGGCCATTTATTTCTCAGATCCAGTGTACATGAAAAAGACCAGGATGAGCTCTGAAAGTCTTGTACTTCCAACAGCGAGCAGGTGTGGGTAGGATGGATGTAGGTAGGATGGAATAGGAAGGGCTGAAGGAGAGACAGATGGGGATGAGCTGAGGTTAATGGATGAGCTCAGGGAGCAGTGGATGGACACTGCTGAAGTGGAGGTGGCAAAATGTGACAACACTGGCCTGCAGCAGGTGCCAAGTAAAATATGGAAAAGAATCAGGTATTAATTTAGGGTGCCTGGCTGTGAAGCGAACAGAGTCCGAGCTAGGAATGAAACTGTCTGTGGTTACTAGAAAACACTATAAATTGTATTAAGCAGGAAGTCTAAAGGGGCTTTTCTCCGATTTTATACATAAGAATCTGAAAATCATTGCATTATTAGATTAGCTAACATAAAGGTAGTCATTCAACATCCCAATGTTATCCATGGGGAAAAAAATGTTAAAAAAGATTTATAAAAATCACTGATGCCATGGTCTATAATTGGAGAAAAAGGATAGCTTAGCCCAGAGCTGGGCTAACAAATGCTAGCCTAGGGAACTCAGACATTGCAGTCAATAGAGGTTATAAAGCTTATTAAAAATAAAAAAAAAAAAAAAAAGGCAGTACTAGTCAGCCATAGCTCAGTTTTTTCCAGTGTGGAGAGAAGTAGTTGCAAGCACTGGCTGCAATTGTTCGTATTTGCCATACACTTCCCATCTGCCTTTAATCACTCAGAATAGAGGAGTAAATATTCATACCTAAAACCAGCTCTAACTCCTTGGTCCAAGTGGGACTGAGCCACTGCATGAAAAGAAATTAATCAAAAGGCAGTTCACAACTTCAAGATTTAGTGACCTTGCTGTGGTCAGAGAGCTCAGAGACCCAGGTTCATTCCCTGCTCTGCCACAGTACTCTTGCACGCCTTGAGGCACACCCTGAAATGTCTCCCTGTGCTTCTCAGCTGCACAGCAGAGATAAAAGTTGCTCTCTAATTAAGAAGAACGCCGTCAGCCAAAAAATTGGGGGTGCTCAGACATAACCATACTCTAAAAAGTCAAATCTTAAAATTAATAATTCAGGAAAGGACTTGTAGTCAAAACAATGCTTAAGCACAAGCTAAACTTACAGGTTTATTTAAGCCATTATGGAATAATAAAAATTTAAGGACATTTCAGTTTCAGCATATTCTCATGCACAGTCCTAAACAGTGATAAACTTCTTGAACACAGTCAAAGCATGTTCATTAATTCCTGGAGAGGCACAGTTGTCAAAAGAAAAATTAGCTGAAAGGAGTCCAGGAACTGAACTTCCAAACTAGTCTGAGTTAGCACAGCAGAAATAGGAACCTACCAGATGGTAAAAATAACTTTTGATTTCATACAATTTTGGTACCAAAACTCACATTGTTCTCTAAGCTTTAGATTTACCACTTAAGTGTAGTGCAAGCCACCTAAGTGTTTCATACTTTAAGCAAACCAAATGTAGTCTCAAGTACAGTCTCTCACTCAGATTAAACAGAAAAAAAGATCATAAACTTACTCTAAGTTTTCAAAACCCTCAACATATAACAACCAATCTCCCAATCTCATTTTTTTCAGTTGCTGGAGGACAGCCTCAGCAACCAGATCTGAAAATGGAGGGACGGCTAAATATTTTTCTACCTGCTCTTTGCAGTTGAAATTTAATCTCATGTGCTTCATGCCAGCCATGAAGGTATTAGTGAGCTTTGTGTCCATTACTTTCTAATCATATGCCTGTTGGACCTTTAACCTTTTATAGTAAAAAAAAAAAAAAAAATCCATTGAATTTATCCTAGCAGTATTTTTGAGGTCTTTTTGGCTATTTCCTATATATCAGTAAACATTTACTGCCAGGTTATTTGTCTGATAGCCTCGATATTTTAACAGTTGCTTTATTCTTTTCAATCTCGTGCTTTGGTTTTGGTTAGCAGTGATGTTTTCTACTGCTGTCTATAGCATTGCAGATGAACAAAAAAGGGAAAAACACATGGGCTTTCAATGATAAGCTAACAAAGAAGCCTTAAACAAATTATTAGGCTGCTTGAATCTGAAAGATTGACAGATTTTTTTATCTGAGTATCACAGCATAAGCTCTGCCTGATATCCTACAGGCAGGCAGTACCTAGGAGAAGAGCCATAGGACATTTTACACCACATTTACAGTACAGTATTTTTAATTGACTGCAAAAGCTAGTTCAAATGCAGGATGTCTGCACCCGTCTCAGTGGGGTTTTCTCTAGAAGGCATTGGTATAATACTCATGCAGTCAGAGGTCATGTCTATGTTCCCATTTATAATACCACATGGTTGGCACCTGATAAACAAGCTCCTCTAATGTCATGTTGTGGAATAATGTTGTGTTTCTAATATTTAAGTATGAAACATCCTTCTTTATCTACATACAAAATAGGGAAAAAAGTCCAACATGTACTTTCCTTCTGGTAATAACACTCCTTTAAAACAGAAATTATATATTCTTAGTTGAGAAGTAGTAATAAGTTTTTGTTGTCTCCCTTTTCTCTTCAAGTTCCTCTTACTTCTCATTACTTTGATGATATTATGCTTATTGTGATTGATACAACTTAATAGGTTTCGTGCCAGCTCTGTTGAATTAATGCCATGCATGAAAAATTTCTCTATACCTTTAATGTCACAGAGACTCGATTACAATTATTATTACATTTTAAAGGAGGTAAGATAAGTTGTTGGACAAAAAAATCCATACACTGCATATCTTCATGCTGTAGAAAATATTGAGAGGTTTTTCTGGATGCTTTCTATATGCTGTAACAGGCCGATTTTCCTCTGCTGTGTCCTTCTTGTTTAAGGCAAAAATTTCTTCCATTATTAACAAAAGGTCCAAATCACTTTAATAGTCAGCATCCCCACAAAAGAGATTTTGTAGACATCCATACAGTTTCTATTCCTAAATCACAGGATTTCTAAGATTTTTTTTCCAAACACAGTATGAAAATATATTTTTTCCAGTTATAAAATTAGTATTAATGTACTATCTTGGGATAGGTAGGAAAGCTTCTGGTAGACCCTAGAAAAAATATCTTTGAATCAAAAATGGTAATGTCCTGTAACAGCAGATTGAGAACATTTTCCTACATGCATCTCCAAAATGACAGGCACACCCTCTGCTGGGTTAAAAACTGGTTGGATGGCTGGGCCCAGAGTGGTGGTAAATGGAGTTAAATCCACATGGAGGCCAGTCATAAGTGGTGTCCCCAGGGATTGGTGATGGGTCCAGTCCTGTTCAATATCTTTATCAACAACCTGGATGAGGGGATGTAGCGCACCCTTAGCAAATTTGCGGATGATACTGAATTGGGAAGAAGTGCTGATCTGTTGGAGAGTAGGAAGGCTCTACAGAGGGATCAGAACAGGCTGGATCGATGGGCTGAGGCCAACAGGATAAGGTTAACAAGCCCAAGTGCAGAGTCCTGCACTTGGGACACAACCACCCCGTAAAGCGCTACAGTCTTGAGGAAGAGTGGCTTGAAAGTTGCCTGGCAGAGAAAGACCTGGGGGTGTTGGTTGAAAGTTGACTGAACATGAGGCAGTACTGTGCCCAGGTGGCCAAGAAGGCCAACAGCATCTTGGCTTGTAACAGGAACAGTGTGGCCAGCAGGACTAGGGAGGTCGTTCTCCCCCTGTACTGCACTGCTGGGACCACACCTCAAACCGTGTGTTCAGTTTTGAGCCCCTCACTACAAGAAAGACATTGAGGTCCCAGAGCATGTCCAGAGAAGAGAAATGAAACTGGTGAAGGGGCAAGAAAACAGGTCTTACGAGGAGCAGCAGAGAGAAATCAGGTTGTTTAGCCTGGAGAAGAAGAGGGGAGACCTTATTGCTCTCTACAACTACTTAAAAGAAGGTTGTAGAGAAGTGGCTGTTGGTCTCTTCTCCCAAGTGATAGAATCATAGAATCATAGAATCATAGAATCATAGAATAACCAGGGTTGGAAGAGACCCACCGGATCATCGAGTCCAACCATTCCTATCAAACACTAAACCATGCCCCTTAGCACCTCGTCCACCCGTCCCTTAAACACCTCCAGGGAAGGTGACTCAACCACCTCCCTGGGCAGCCTGTTCCAGTGCCCAATGACGCTTTCTGTGAAGAATTTCTTCCTAATGTCCAGCCTAAATCTCCCTTGGCGGAGCTTGAGGCCATTCCCTCTTGTCCTGTCCCCTGTCACTTGGGAGAAGAGGCCAGCACCCTCCTCTCTACAACCTCCTTTCAGGTAGTTGTAGAGAGCAATGAGGTCTCCCCTCAGCCTCCTCTTCTCCAGGCTAAACAACCCCAGCTCCCTCAGCCGCTCCTCATAAGGCCTGTTCTCCAGCCCCTTCACCAGCTTTGTTGCTCTTCTCTGGATTCGCTCCAGAGCCTCAACATCCTTCTTGTGGTGAGGGGCCCAGAACTGAACACAGGATTCGAGGAGCGGTCTCACCAGTGCCGAGTACAGAGGGAGAATAACCTCCCTGGACCTGCTGGTCACGCCGTTTCTGATCCAAGCCAAGATGCCATTGGCCTTCTTGGCCACCTGGGCACACTGCTGGCTCATGGTCAGTCCGCTGTCAACCAACACCCCCAGGTCCCTCTCCTCCAGGCAGCTTTCTAGACAGACTTCTCCCAGTCTGTAGCACTGCACAGGGTTGTTGTGCCCCAAGTGCAGGACTCGGCACTTGGCCTTGTTAAATCTCATGCCACTGGACTCAGCC
Organism: Phaenicophaeus curvirostris; assembly: GCF_032191515.1. Classification (NCBI taxonomy): domain Eukaryota; kingdom Metazoa; phylum Chordata; class Aves; order Cuculiformes; family Cuculidae; genus Phaenicophaeus; species Phaenicophaeus curvirostris. Next base: position 94,209,352 of record NC_091394.1, read on the forward strand.
CAGCGGTCCAGCCTGTTCAGATCCCTTTGCAGAGCCTCCCTACCCTCCAGCAGATCGACACTTCCACCCAGCTTAGTGTCGTCCGCAAACTTGCTAAGGGTGCACTCGATGCCTTCATCCAGGTCGTTGATAAAGACATTGAACGGGGCTGGACCCAGCACTGAGCCCTGGGGAACCCCACTTGTCACTGGCCTCCAGCTGGATTTCACACCATTTACCACCACTCTCTGGGCCCGGCCATCCAACCAGTTTTCCACCCAGGAGAGTGTGCGCCTGCCCAGGCCAGAGGCTGACAGTTTCCCAAGCAGAATGCTGTGAGAAACTGTGTCAAAGGCTTTACTAAGTCCAGGAAGATACATCCACAGCCTTTCCCTCATCCAGCAGCCGAGTCACTTTGTCATAGAAGGCGATCAGGTTAGTTTGGCAAGACCTGCCTTTTGTGAACCCATGTTGACTGGGCCTGATCACCCGGTTCTCTTGCATGTGCTTCATGATAGCACTCAAGATCACCTGCTCCATGACTTTCCCTGGCACTGAGGTCAGACTTACAGGCCTGTAGCTTCCCGGATCCTCCCTGTGACCCTTCTTGTAGATGGGCACAACATCAGCCAGCCTCCAGTCCAGTGGAACTTCCCCAGTCTTCCAGGACTGTTGGAAGATGATGGAAAGGGGTTTGGCCAGCACATCTGCCAGCTCCTTCAATACCCTTGGATGAATCCCTTCCAGCCCCATAGACTTGTGGGTGTCTAGTTGGGCAAGCAAGGTTCTGACCACCTCCTCTTGGATCATGGGAGCCTCATTTTGCTCCTCTAGCTCCTGGGTTTCTACACAGAGGTGATAGGACAAGAGAGAATGGCATCAAGCTGTGTCAGGGGAAGTTTAGATTGGACACTAGGAAAAAATTTTTCACAGAATGGGTTATCAAGCACTGGAACAGGCTGCCCAGCAAGGTGGTTGAGTCACCATCCCTAGAAGTGTTTAAAAGGCAGGTGGATGAGGTGCTTGGGGACATGATTTAGTAGTAGGCAGGTACAGTCTGAGCTGATGATCTCTAAGATCTTTCCAACCTAATGATTGTACGAAAATTACTAGTCTTCCTTCAGCTGTCATGTATGTCTCTGTAGTGCTTATGTTGCATTCTTTATTATGTTTATCTTCCTGTAGACATATAGAGAACAAAACTATTTAAAGTATAAGGATAGGGTGAGGAGATGTTTTCCTCTAAGGTCAAGCACAGAGTAGAGGAAAACATGGAGGGGAAACACAAAAAGTGCCATGTTTGTACATACACTTACCAAAACCACAAATAAGAACAACAACAAAACACCATGACCTGTTCATTCATAATACATATGGGGTTTTTTTCCTACAGCACTGCTAAGGCACCTTTCATCGTGACAGCTATGTGCCAAGACAAACCTTATCAAATCGTGTTGTCCACATAAGAGCAGATGTACCCCAAGAAATAGTTTTGATGTCAATGACAAGTCCTGCCCATTTGCCTGAAGTCCTGTTTTCCTTGAAAAGGTCATATAGAAAAATGCTGCCATTTACAGATGCAATGGTTGTTAGCAACTTTGGATCCCTTTTTGGCCTCAATGGTTCTTTGCTTTACACTTTTTGCTTCCAATGTGTAGCCTAACACATCTAATCCTAAACTGATCAGAGACGTAAATTAACATATTCTCCTGAAAATCACTTTAAGCCATAAAATCCTTCATTTGAAGATGGAGAAAAATAACCTAGCACTGACTGCAAGAAACTCCATAGTGTGCTCTATTGCTCCATTAATGCATCCCCAGGTAGGACTGCATCAAGAGACATTTCTTCCATAATTTTACTTCTATGACTACCAAGCCTGCAGTTAACCCTTTCAGTCATTTTCTCCAAGCAATTATCTAGCACTCATTTTCATTTTCTTAATAAGTTGACAGCAGACAAATTGATTCACACAGCTACACAATTGATTAATTCCAACTGGAAAGAGATCACTGTTGCCATGCAAGTCAGCAGGAATCTTGATTTTGCTTGCTCTCCTCTTCCTCCTCTCTTTTTCACAAGCTCAGGCAGAAGGGAAGTATGGTGGTTTTGTCGAGATAACTTTGGGAGGGATAAAAATAATTAGAGAAGGCACAAAGTGCTTTCACAGCACAAATACAAAGAACAATCTTCACAGAATCACAGAATGACCTGAGATGGAAGGGACCCAAAAGGATCATCATGTCCAGCTCCTATCCCTGCATAGGAAAACCACAACATTCACACCATGTGTCTGATTGCATTGTCCAAATGCTTCCTGAATATTGTCAGGCTTGGTGCCACGACTGCTTCCCTGGGGAGCTGTTCCAGTGCTTCACCACCCTCTGAGTGAAAACCCTTTTCTTAATATCCTACCTAAGCCTCCCCTGGCATATCTTCCTGCCATTCCCTCAGGTCCTATCACTGGTCACCAGAGAGAAGAGATCAGTGCCTGCTCCTTCTCCTTCCCTTGTGAGGAAGCAGTAAACTGCCATGAGGTCCCCCCTCAGTCTCCTCCAGGCTGAACAGACCAAGTGACTTCAGCCACTCCCATATGACTTCCCTTCTAAACACTCCAGCAACTTTGTGGCCTCCTCTGGACACAGTCCAGTAGCTTGATGTCCTTTTGATAATGTGGTGCCCAAAACTGCACACAGTACTTGACACGGGGCGACAACACTGCAGAACAGAGCAGGACAATTACATCCCTTGACCGGCGAGCAATGCTGTGCTTGATGCACCCCAGGACATGCTTGGTCCTCTTGGCTGCCAGGGCGCACTGTTGACTCATGTTCAACTTGCCGTCAACCAGAACCCCAAGATCTCCACAGGGCTGCTCCCCAGACTCTCACTCCCCAGCCTGTATGTATGCCCGGGACTGCCATGTCCCAGATGCAAAACCCAACACTTGCCCCTGTTAAACTTCATGTGGCTGGTGATTGCCCGGCTCTCCAATTTGTCTAGATCTCTCTACAGGGTCTCTTTGCCCTCAAAAGTGTCAACAACTCCACCCAGTTCTGTATCATCAGCAAACTTGGTTAGTCAATGTTCAAGTCCTGCATCCAGGTCATTTATGAAGATATTAAAGAGTTCTGATCCTAAGATGGATCTCTGCAGAACCCCGCTAGTGACTGGTTGCCAGCCCGATGTAACCCTATTCACTATGACTCTTTGAGCCTGACCCATCAGCCAATTGTTCACCCACTGCATTGCGTGTTCATCCAGCTGTATGTCGGACATTTTGTCCAGCAAGGAGGATTCTATGAGAGACAGTAGCAAAGGTGTTGCTGAAATCCAGAAAGATTATGTCAACCAGTTTTCCTTGATCAACTAGATGGGTAATCTTGTCACAGAAGGAAATTAATGCAGGACCTTCCCTTTATAAACCTGTGTTGGCTGGGACCACTGAAAATCATTGAGAAAGGTCTTGCTGTGACATGAGTCAGCTCTTTAAATTGGCTGGGATGAATCCCGTCAGGCCCCATCCACTTATAAATATCCAACTGGAGCAGTAAATCCTGCACAAGTTTGTGGTTGATTGGGAGTCTTCCATTTGCACAGTTTTGGTCCTCTAGCCTAGGGCTCTGGGGAGGGGGCCAAGCCACCATCAGTATTGAAGACAAAGGCAAAAAAGCATTACATGCCTCTGCTATGTCTTTATCCCTGTTTATGAGGTGTATATCTCTGTTTATGAGGTGTATCTTGCTTGTATACACAGGGAAGTGAAAAGATTTAACGTCTAAGAGTCTTTTAAGGACGGTATCTGTAGTGTGTCCATTCCAGAAGGGAAAAGGACACTTCTAGGCAAGGTCTCAGAAGTGTCAGAGGAGTAGAAAGACAGCAGGATGACTGTCAAGCATATCCAATCCACCCTTTCATGCTTCCCCATACATACACACACAGTCTCAGGTAAGGAAGCCCTGGAGGCCCCATCAGCTTCACAACATTAATTCTACATCTGAGAAAATGAAAGAAAAGTAAGGAAAACTCAAACAAAACATCATGATGAGTACAGGCAACTAGGGCATTGGGAAAAAACAGCAGCATGCAAAGCACTGTTTTTGTGGAGCTCTCTTACAAATCTCCATGCATCCTGCTTGGAGATTGAAAGTGGAAAATAATAGGAATTAATGGTAGGTCCTACATCTGTATTTTGACTCAGATAATTGAATAATTGGGACCTTCAAAAATCCTGAATATTTATGAAGATTAAAAGTCATAGAAGAAGCCTCAATTTCTGCATTCCACAGCTCCCTGAAATTTGATGTTGCAATTCAGTCTTAACTTGCCTGACTTAACATCCTTTCAGTGTCATTTTCAGAAATGGCAGAGTTGCACATTGATTCCAGAAGCAAACTGGCATTTGGGTGGCTCATCACTGACACATTTTAACAATGCATCAAAGAAAAGCTGACCAAGAACATCATTGCTGGGATTTATAGCTACACAAATCATGGCCTCTCCTTGAAAGTGTCTTCAATACAAGAAACTGAAATTTTCCTTCCATCTCTGGAAACTGATGTTGTCACAGTATACCTGAGGATCCTGTGCCCCACTTCAGAGAATAAAGGCTTCTTAGCTGTGCTTAAGTAAAATGCAACATTACACTGCTGTGCTATATTTAATGACTAAGAAAAACTACCACAGGGAATTCCCAAGTAGTAATGTAATTTAATAGAATAATATTCACTTGTACTTTGAAAGAAAGCCATTGAATTATGTCAGAATAAAATATGCTGAAGAAATATTTGTAATGTATGTACACACACACATTTAAGCAGGACTGCCACCAGAGGATTTGAGTTTAGTTTCAAATAAAATCTATTGTAGGTGCTTGACTCATCCAAACAAAGCCAAAGACTTTAGGTGGTGGGAACAATGACATTCATTGGCCACAGGAGTAAAACAGTCCTTGGTATTTTGTGATAGCCCCTCTCAAAGCCCTGATGTTTCTAAGATAGAACATCATACCTTTTAATACTTTACTCACCTCTTAGATATGAAGTAATTTAAGTATTTCTTAACTGCTTTCTAATTAAATAGGAATTTTATTTTTCCTATATTTGCTATGATTTAAAATATGGTTAAATACTTTTTAATTAAGCTAGGATATTATTCAAAGGAGAAGTCTGATACTTCATTAGTGATGCAAAGCATAGAGCTGATTTTCTTTCCTAAGACACAGTCTCAGACCACCAGATTTTATAAATTATAACCTACAATCTAAAAGTCAGATATTTATTCCCTCCCTGTTGACCTCAGTGAATAAATCCTAAGAATTAATTTTAAAATTTGGTGTCTGGGGTGATGAAGCCTTCCTTGTTCAGAATGCTGTCTCAAAAGATTACTTTTTCATGGAAAAGCTGTAAGAATTTCTGAAACCGTGATGTATTAATTTTCCAGCAATCAAGCTGCACTGAAAATAGCAATGAAAATTGACATTTGACAACAGCATCCACATTACATTATTTAGTGCTGACATTAAACAAGTAATATCTTTGGCTGCCAAAGCCTTACATTGCATCTATCAAGCACTTTTCAGGTTCCCTATGCAGTGAAAATGCTAATCAAGTCAAACAGTTACTGGGCACATCCTGATTTAACATTTGCTTTGATTTCAGTACCTGAAAACTCCATGCTTGCATATTGGAAGTTAAGTTCAAGGTACTACATGGTGTCAAAGGAGAGGAGGACAGAGGGCACAAGAACTCAGTTAGGAAAATGAAGGATCAACTAGCAAGGGTCTAGAAATCAGCTCATTTGGACCCAATTTAAATGAAAAACCCAGAGGCAAGATGAATTTTAGGGCACATGGACTTCCAATTTGCAAGATTAAATAATGAAATAACTTTTTTTTTTCTACGCAAACTAAGTCAACCTCTAACCTCTGAATACTGCTATTGATATCATTATGCTACATCATTATGTAATTAAAGTGTTTCGAAGACTTTGCAGGAGTCTAAAATATTTCAGTTTACAGAAGGCAACACTAAGAAAGGGATGGCAAGTAAAGCACTGTAGACCATGCAATAAGACAGAAGCATCTATTAAGGCAATTGATTCATCCTCAAGATATTAAAGCATGTTAATGTTTCCCAGTTAATGTTCAAAGGCTCAGCCCAAACACAGCACGAAAACACAGTGCACAGCCCTAATTTCTGGACAAGCATCACAAATAGTATTTGGCTTAGAACCATAGTATCACAGAATCATAGAATGCTTTGGGTTGGAAGGGACACCTCCCACTTGGCCTTGAACACCTCCAGGGAGGGGACATCCATAACTTCTCTGGACAACCTCTTCCAAGTGCCTCACCACCCTCGCAGCAAAAAATTGGTATTGTATCCCTACATATAGACAGAAGGTGCAGAAAATCCTAAGTGGCCAGCAATGCCTTACTAGCTGAACCATCACATTTCTGTGAGCTCTCCAGATACAATAGCGAGAATCTGCACCACCTGTTTGCAGTGTAATTAGCACCATCGCTATAGTAATTCACTGACAAAACATGGTACGGCACAGCACAGCTCTTTGGGGCTGTAAATGAAATTCCTGCACTTAGACACCAGCTCAACAGGGTGTTTTTTTTTTTTTTGCTACCCTGACTGTTAAACTCTACAAGCCCCATGGGGGAAAGTCATGGCCATCAAAGCAACTCCCATAAGAATCTCCATCCATTTTACAACTAATTTACGTGTTCCCTATCAAGAAATAACACCATGTTTTTAACTGTAATTGTTTGCTTGTTGATCTCAAAACACTCCCAAAGTGAGGGTGTAAGAGAAATCCTGCGAAGAGCCAGAACAAAACTCATCCTGTCAGGGTAGATGATCTTGCACTCTTTCTAAGCACCCTTTTTCTACATGAACATTGATTAAAGAAAAAAAATAGTCAAACACTGAAGACAAGTGTGTCTAAGTATTTGAAATAATCTGGCATATAAAGTATTATCAGTGTTTCTTCAGTAGGCTTCAAATAAGAAAAGACAGGGACATGGTAGAAGTAGGGGCAAGCCTCATGCTTCCATGTAGTAATCTTCTGTCCAGTCACAAAAAAAAAAAGAAGGAAATTAAATCTTAGCATTACCCAGTAGGTGAAGCTAAGGCTTTGGTTGAGGGTGGGATAAAGGACATGTCATATTTTGGGCGCAGGTGGAGGGCAGATAAAATCCATCCTGAACAAGCTAAAAGAGATGCCACCTTTAAACCTAAGAGAAATAGGAAAAAACACTGTGACTTAGACAATTTCTCTGATATTTGGCAGGGAAGGAATGCTCCCTGGGACATCTTGTAAGAGTGAGTGAACACAAATATACCTGCATTTGTGAAGGTAAGAAATGCAACTCCAACTGATTAAACTGATTTGGCTCAGGCCACTCAAAAGCTTTACAACATCTGGATGTTCATCTGGACATCACCAGCAAACACCATGCTCTTCATGGGATACTTCTCCATCGGCCACCAGACTTAGTCTGGAAGATCAACGTAGCAAAAAAAGTATTTTGGATCCTTATCCAAACCATCACATGCTCAAAAGGATAACTCTGCCTACGAGAAGACTGCTATCTTGATTTGTATCTTTACAGCTAACCTGCACTCCACTGATCATCTTACTTTCTCTTCACAAGGGAAAAGCCAATGATGGAAAGACCATGCAAAGTATTTTAAGTTTGATGCCATCAATTATTTTATTTTTTCACTTCAATGAAAACTTTATCTAGGACTCAACTCCTAAAGATTATAGTCTAAATAAACTTGAAATTTTGACTGGAATATGCAAAGTCATACTCTCTTCTTAACTATGCAATAAAATGTTTTAGGTACAAGACCAAATACAGAAAAAAATCTCTATTTTATCAGATCCACTCTCCAGATATAAATAAAGTAGAGACAGGCATTTTCTCCAAAAGAAGTAAAGAATAAGAGGTCTATTTTTTTTATTGTTATTTTGGAAAGAACTCAAAATTACAAATCAGTGGCTCATTTTTGAACTGTACATTCATGGCATCCTTTCTTTTCCTGATATTTTCAGAATACATTAGCTCAGCAGTATCTGTAGTTTACAGTAGCAATTAGCATCCTGGGGAGTCAGCCACAAATAACAAATTCATAAACAAAGTAGACTTAATCAAGTGTAAAATTAAAAAGAAGGAGGAGCTTGCATAATCTTAGAAGGGCAGAACAGCTAAGAGAAGCCCTTGCTCCAGGCAAGGATTAGTCTGTCAAAATTATGGTCAAATATTTAACCATGCTTCTTTTTCCTTAATGGTTTAAGAAATTAATGGAAGTTAATCATATAATTAAATAATAACAATATTATGGCCTGTCTAACAATTAAATTGGAACCATAATCACCTCACTGAATGTCAAGATGCCCTTGCAAGATTTTCATTATTATAGGAGAGGGTACAGGGGAGATGCTAATAACCATAAATGCATAGGCAGACAAGAATAGTGATCAACAGCATAAGGTTTCTGGGAATGAAATCCCAAAGCACAAATGTTCTTGTTCCTACATGTAAAGATACAATAAGGAAGGTCTTCTGCCCCTATAATATTAGCTTATTAAATCAACAGCAAGTAAAAATCAGCCCATCTATTATTTTACACACACAAGATGGAAAGGGACAATGTGTGAGAACACAGCACAGAGCTGCAGTCTTATCCTCCGCTTACTGAAACCTGCACTTAATTAAATTAAACAGCAGGATAACTTCAGTTTAACCAGGCTTTTCTCAGACAGTGCCCCAATGACACACCTAATTATCACATGCTGGATACTGGGCTACGGCAATCGAATTAAGTCCCACATGATTTTTTCAAACTGCAGTGGGGGAAGAGGATGAACAGAGACAAGAAGGCAGATTTTTATTTACAGTTCTCACTCTATGAAAATCAGGAAAGAGTCCTCCTTAGGAAGGATATGTTTAACAGAGCTCACTATGAAACACAGCACAGCAAGGGCTGTAGCACTTCTGACCAGCAGACTGGCTTCCCCAAGAACACCAGTCTGAGAGATGTTTTACTACCAGGAGGACAACTTGTAGAATTTGGCTGGGATTTCTTTGTGAAGCTGACCCCTACTCTATGGAAGTACTTTAATGAAGATATTTATAACGAGAAAGCCACTTGGGAAGAAGAATCCATAAAGTGTACTGGAAGGCTTGCTTAATTTACCTAGGAAGTGATGAAATACTGACAGAAAGCAAAACTTGTGAAAAAAGAAGAAGAAAAACCAAACAAAAAAGAACAAAAAGAACAGAGAGAATCATCTAAGCTTGTAAGAAAGGCAGGTAACATTATCTGTCTTGAAAAGAGTTCTACTCAAGTAGACCTTGCAAATTTAAAGGAAAGCTCACAAGTACAAACTTACTTATATCCTTAAACAAGATGAGGTTGTTATTGAAGTGCGATGATTTCCTTTGCATTCCTGTTTAAAACAGTTTTCCTTCACAATATTCTATTGAAAGGAAGCAAAGGGCTCTGAAGCATTATTTTCCTTACATTTGTGAGAAAAAGCTTTTATACTTAATGCTGGTCAAGACCAACAGTATTTCACGATGGCAAAGCCCTCTTAGATTACTGATGTCATACCTGAAAGCACGGAGAACAATTCCACTATCGCACATTTAATAGATCAAGTCTTAAAAGAGAAAAATAAAAGCAGCATTTGTACATTTTTTTTCCCCCCATGAAGACTAATATATTCACTAATTTGACTTCATAACACTCCTTCTGGCTAGGTAGCAATTATCACTACCATTCTATAGGTAGCTAACCGAGGAGATTCACTGTGACTCAAAAGAACAGAGGACACTATAACCTGAAGAGCTTAAATCCACTGGATGACAGGACAAGGTGCAATTAGCTATACATTTAATCTGATCAAAGAGAGACACTCCTATGGACTCCCCTTTTACGGCTCAATGTGCTGCTAATCTTTTCTCTTTGTAAGAGCAACAGTGCAGTGAAAAGAAATAATTTTCTACAAAGCAAGTCCTAAACACAATAGTGCAGAAGATATTTTTGCAGTGAATGTAATGCTTCATGCTGCCTCTTTATTCTTAAGGCAAAGGGTACATATTCCATCAACCACAAGCTGAGAAGTAGATCTGTGTTCAAAATGAAGAGATCTCATGCCTTAACACACAGAAAAGCAGATGAGTCACTTTAAATTATAATCAATGGTAACAATAATCCCACAGCTAAGTCTTGAAAACTGAAGAGATATTTCCAAAGCACTTTCATAAATTTTCATAAAGGGCATTTCTACCACTTAAACTAATACAAAGCAAGGGATCAATATTACAAGGGTTTCTGTTATTGACAAGGGAGATTTAAAAACTTTCCACTTGCTTCAGTATTTCAGCTCAATCCATTTGAAATACCATTGTTCCCACTGCCTTTCAGCTACATAAGGTAATGAAACAAATAAGCTGTCATTTATCTAAATATTTGCAATATTTTATTACTTGAACAATTTTATGCAAGGTATGTCTCTTAGTTAGGGTATTTAAAGGATATGTATGAGGTAAAACAGATCTAATAGAGAGCTATGAATCCATGTCAGTCACAAGGAGGTATTTTAGTTTCTGAGAGCCTTGGACTCATCAGGCTTGACTTGCCAGAAAAACTCAGAACTGGGAAGGTGCTTCAGTTATTGGCTACAAAAGTACCCCTTCTTTCTTCTCCTTGTATTTCTTTTAGTCTCCAGTCTTCATTCTAAATCTCTGCAAAGCCTTCAGAAAACTATGTTGGGCTGCTGGTCAAATTGAATGCCTGAAAGAATCTGGAATATCCTGTTACTGGGAACAGTGTAAACCCTCCCGTATGTTGTTAAAACAACAACCTTTCACCACAGACTGCTTTACTTGGCATGTGTTTTGCACACCACTTGGGACATGACCCCAAAAGGCAGCTGGACCATCTTGTCTGTGGCAGGGAGCTTGCCAGTGTGAGACATGAAATCCTGCTTTCAGTTCAAGTGTCCCTGCTTCAGTCCACTATCTTCTAGCTAAGACCGTGATACTCTCATAAACTAGAAATCAGATTACAAGTTAACTTGTTATATTGTACTGATGGAAATTACATATGTGGAAACACATTTTTTCTCTTTTGGCTGCGTATCCTCATTTCTCTACCTTCCCCCTATCACATGTTTTTTCTATTTATTTTCTTCCATATGTTTCTATGTAATAGAGAAAGCACAAATAAACTAAGTAGTACAAAAAAGAAAAGAGACATCTCTCTATAATTATAAATTCTGTCGTGCGATCCTTTCTTTCTGGTAAGCATTTGGAGAAACAGATTTTATGAACAGGTTCCATTAACAATAATGGGACAAGTTTCAAAAGTAATCCAAGCTGGTGTACTTCAGAAGTGCAAAGGCTTCAATTACAGGCTTCAGGCAGTTTTTTTTTCTTTGCTTTGTAATAACCAAGACCAAAATCCGCAGTCTTCCACCCTGCTTCACAGTGTAATATAGTGGCCTTTGCCCACTTCCGTAGTGACAAGTGCCTACACTGTAAATCTCTGCCCAGGCACACTGATGACATAGTGTTGTGGCAAAAAAAAAAATACATATACTGCTCCACTTCCCAAGCAGTGTCAATTTTTGGGTCTCTAACACTGCTGGTTTATTAACTCTTTATGGCATCCACTGAAGTGCTCTGAGTGGACAAAACTAAATAAGAGAAGGTAACTGATGTCAAAAAGCACATTTCATTTGGTATAAGAAACATAACAGAAGAGCATTCAAACTATAGGCATGCCCCAGATTAGTCATTTCCACATCATGAAACAACACAATGCCAGTAATAGGTTTTAGCTTGCTTCTCATTAGGGGATGATTTTGGACCCCCACATGCCTCAAGAATGAGTAGGTAGGTACATATGTGCATGAAGGTTCATCAGGCCAATGAAAAAGATGTCCCAGCGGTGTTAACAACCCTTGAATCCCCCAAGGATGCTGTAAGCACCACTTACAACAATGTATGATAGCAATCCCAAGTTATAATGTCACAGGTTTTATTTAAAACATGAGGTCTGTAGAAGTTCTCTCCAATACACCATTCAAGAGGAGAAAGGAAGTAACAGGTTTTAGCTAATTGGATTAAAGAAACCATTCTAATCCCACTTCACAGTACAGGGGGTAAATATGATGTGTTTAGTTCTGGAATCGAGCATCTGATTTCTACTGGACTTGCCCCATTAGAGAGCTGAGCAAAAGGATGGTGAACCCTCACTACCCCTGGGGCTTGGAAACAACCCTACACATGAACTTCTCATGGAACTGCCACTGACAGTGTAAATTTTCCCATCATTTGGAGAGGACACGGTTTTTGAAAAATGTCTATTTAAGGAACATGAAGGAACTGGAGGGAGAACAAAAAGCTGGTTTCTGCAGGATGAAAACAAGCCAACCTATTGCAAATGAAGCACATACTTCAAAGCCTTCTCTGTGTCAGACAGCCTTGCCTACTACAGCACATTACTTTTACCTAATACTTGCTCAGAAATCTGAAACTGGATTTATCTTTCCATGCCTGCTATAGACTTGACAATACAGAAAGCAAGCGCTGATTAAAGGCATCTTTATTCCACTCAACTTAGTGCTTTAGAGGCTCCATCTGTGTCCTATTTGCTGTTACCAAGAGTTACTGACGTGATTTCTCAGAAAAGTCCCCATTTTGGGGCACACCAAAGTACAGAAGCATGGAAACATCGGTGAGCTCTTTCTCCACCTCTTCAGGGTGTCAAAATTTGTTGTCTGGGATCTCCTCAATCTCATAGCCACTACCCAACCTGGCCCTCAAACCCTATCACACTCAGCTCCCTTCTCCCTTCTGAGGTGTCCAAAATGATAACAATGTTCTTTGGTCTAAGACCCTTTACTCTACTTCATCACACATCTTTCATGCAGTGCACAGTGATTTAGTGCAAGACATTCACATACCTCCATTTTGACTCACCTTGTTCAGTATTTTTTTCCTTCTGTCCAATTAAACTGATGATCTTTTTCATTTAAGAATTTGCAGCTAGGCTCTACTTTAAATATCCAGGGTATATATGCAGGGCTGTTGTGATCCAAGTGCAGGACCTGGCACTTGGCCTTGTTAAATTCCATACAGTTGAATGCAGCTCATCAATCCAGCCTGCCCAGTTCCCTCTTCAGTACCTTCCTATCCTCAAGCAGATCAACACTCCTGCCCAATTCGGTGTCATCTACACACATACTGAAAGTGCACTAAATCCCCTCATTCAGATCATTGATAAAGATTTTAAACAAGACTGGCCTCAACACTGAGCTCTAGGGAACACCACTTGTGACTGGCTGCCAACTGGATTTAACTCCATTCATGACAACTCTCAGGGCTGAGCCATCCAGACAGTTTTTTTACCCAGTAAAAGATACGCCTGTGCAAGCCATGAGCTGCCAGCTTCTCTAGGAGAATGCTGTGTGAGACAGAATCAAAGGGTTTACTGGAGTCCAGATAGTTAACGTCCCAGCCTCTCCCTCATCCACTAGGTGGGTCACCTAATAGAAGGAGATCACGTTTGTCAGGCAGAACCTGCCTTTCACAAACCTGTGCTGGCTGGTTGTCCTGCACTTGCCTGGTGAGTGCACTCAAGACTAACTGCTCCATAATCTTCCCTGGTACCAACATCAGGCTGACAGGTCTGTAGTTCACCAGATTTTCCTTCTGGCTCTTCTTGTAGATGGGTGTCATATTGGCAAGCCTCCAGTCATCTAGGACCTCCCCTATTAACAAGGACTGCTGATAAATGATGGAGAGTGGCTTGGCAAGCTCCTCTGCCAGCTCCCTCATTTACTGTCATGCAAATCTCATCCGGCCCCAACGACTCGTGAGTATCCAGGTGGCATAGCAGGTTTTTAATGTCTTCTTCCTGCATTATGGGGGGTTTATACTGCTTTCCGTCTCAGTCTTCTACTTTTGCTCTCTGTGGTCTACTCTTGCTCTCTTAGTCAGCACAGAGAAGTTTTCAACGATGCACTGTGGATAAAGCAGATACTGCTTTTGAAAAGCAGAGACTTCACTTAAGTCCACTCACTAAATTTCAGAAATGTTTTCATTAAAAATTAAAATTAACTTTCAGTTGCTTGGGCTCTACACTCTATTTCAAGTGTTTTTAAATGCAGTGGTCTGATTTACATAAAAATTCTAAATTTTTGCTTAAGGGATGTTCCTGTATGATTGCCAAGCCTTCTTTTAAATTAATCTCTCCTCCCTTCCTTTCCACTGTTGTATTTATCATTACTGCACTTATTAATTTTTAAAGGTTGCCCTTCTGCAGAAAAGCTATATAGAAAAAAGATGAAAGGTTTAACCATGTCAGATAATATAAATTTGGCAAACAATTTCCTTCTCCATCCATATCTGCCAAAATTCAAAAGACAACCCCTCTTTATGAGTTCAGGTACTGTTGTCGATTTAGAAGTGAAGTAATAATTTGCTCACTTGCATTTTAACAGACATGAGGAATGGCACGTTGGCATGGATTCTTCTTCTTAGTTGTGATTGCTGCTCCTTTTGGCTGGCTAAATATGCTTTTTACTCCTGTGGCAGCAAAGAAATCTCCTTGCTGGCCCCTTTTCTACAGAGCGAAGCAACACAAGTCAAGAGGAATCCTGTAACTTCCAAGCATTCCAGTCAATTTTGAGCACCCCGCCAGCGATCAAAACCAAATGGTTTCCTACTAGAAATACCAGCCGCTGCACTGAACTAAGTATCTGCCCCAGTTCTTTTCCAAACCAATATTTTTACATTTATTGTTAAGACATTTAACAAAACAAATTCCTAGACCAAGCCCCTCTTGGTGATACCCTAAGGCGGTACTTTAATACAGGCAAAAGAGGCTAAATAGCCTCAACTGAAAGAACAGGCTGGTTCACTTTCTATAAACTACCGCAGTCCAGGTCATGCTGTGGGTTATGGGACTCATGGTGCCATTGTTCGATACAAAGTGGTCACTAAACTGCTGAAGTTCTACCCAAGGCCTTTTTCTTTCAAATGCAGTCACATTTTAAATAATAGATAGTTTTTAAAAACTATATATGCTTTCTCTTATCCATCAGCAAACTTTTTTCAGAGGAACTGCAAAAGCTATACCAAGAAGAATCTATCGTAATACCACAAACAAATTCTGCTTAAC
Organism: Phaenicophaeus curvirostris; assembly: GCF_032191515.1. Classification (NCBI taxonomy): domain Eukaryota; kingdom Metazoa; phylum Chordata; class Aves; order Cuculiformes; family Cuculidae; genus Phaenicophaeus; species Phaenicophaeus curvirostris. The sequence goes on from NC_091394.1 coordinate 94,224,543, forward strand.
CCTTTAAGGGCTGAATTATCCCTTAAGGACTTTAAAGTTATTCAAGGTGTGGGTGATGGTGCACTGCATAATCATGGATACAACCTGAGCTGCAAGATCTATTTGCTTGTGCTTATTTAATAGTAAGAAAAATAGTATTTCTGTCTAGGATCCTGTTCAAAAGCAGATGAAGAACTTTTACTCAAAGCTGAAAAAACATGTATTATTTTTCATGCAGAAATCATGATGGGAAAAAGTTCTCCTTAGAGGGAAAATTCAGAAAGGTTTAATGCTGCAGTCAAAGAATTAGGATGGAAACATTCATGCAATCCTAAATGTGAAGATTTTTGTACTGCTTTTTGTAATCAGTGTGGATATATTTAAGTAAAATCTAATTTTCCAGGGAAATCATAAATGCATCATTTTTGTGAGAAGCCTGAGGGAGACTCTATGTACCAGAGATAATACAGAGATTACATCAGGCACAGAAGGCAATATCTTTGGGTATAAATAACATGAGGAAGTACTGATGCAATTTCATCAAATATCACCTCCCTAGACAACAGACAAGACTACACCCCTGTCTTAAGATACGTTGAGCATTTTCCTGGTACATTTACAGGGCCCTCATTATAGCAGAATTCAAAACTGTCCAGACTGCCATGTTTTAAAGCATGTTTCTCACCTGCAAGGTGGTAATGTGCTTTCTCTGGCCAAGCTTGAATAGTGCCATAAATTGCTTTGGAAAATAGTACATTGTGCTGGTAGGTTATCAAGTGCTTTATTGCACAGCTTTGTATCCACAGTTTATAGCTCAGTTCATCTCTGCAGCTATGAGGCTGAATGCCTTAGTGATTGGCTAGGAAGCACCATGAGTACCTGCAGCTTTTCCTAGTGTAGTTTTATCCCTCTCAAGAGAGGATTGAAAGAAACCTTTGCAGTAACTGAAGCACCATTGGCAAATGCTGTTCAGCCCAAAAGTTTACACAAATTTCCGGAGAAATCTATTTCAATGTTTAATAAATGCTAAAATGAACAGTCATTAACTGAGCACATATATGGATATTTTATTCATCATTAATAGGGACAGTCTCCATTATTTCAAATAAAATATGATAATTTTCCCCATCCTTCCCTTTCAGAGAACGTTTGTAGCCCAGATGTCCTAAAAACATTCTTTCCTTTAGCTTTTTCAGAACCCATATTACCTATGAAATTTTTAGCTAGAAGTTGAATTAAGGATATGGAAGAACTGGAAAGTTCTGAGTACAGTTTCAGATCCTGGAAAACATATCTTGGAAATAATAGATCAGCTTCCAAACCACCAGCTAAGAAAGTGGTAGAGATCCCACTGCTAGATGTCAAGAGTATATCAAAAATAAACCCTAAGAAAGCAGTCAGCTTTCCGCACAGGGGCTGGAATAGGCTAGGTTTTGTTTTGGAGTCTCAAATGTTCAGTTCTCAAAAACTGATAGAGTGCCAAATTTAATTACTTGCATTAATATCCACTCTCTAGCTACACAAAGCTATGATTTCCATTAGCACCCTGCTTCTCATGAGACTGTTAAATCCTTGGCTAGTGGATGACCTGAAATATGACTCCACCAGGGTCTACTTGGAGTAGCACTTTATACAGTGAGAATACTTTGTAGATGTAGCTGTATGACCAAGGGAACTCATCCAGGAAAGGAAATCCATATTTAATCACATGTGCCACTACTTATTTCCTTAACACA